>NC_064645.1:618743297-623743297 GCF_023864345.2 Schistocerca serialis cubense
AATTAATTTATCACAAGGAGCGTAATGAAACTTTAGATTTTCCGGTGGCATATAAAGATTCCATGAATTACTATATCAAGGAAAGACGTCATGTTATCGTTTTTTTATTGCTTGCCTTTTTGATCTTGTTGCTAGCCCTCATTTTGCGCTCATGACTCTATATGCAGTTCAATGTATAGAGGCTTTCTGCCTATTGATGGAAGTTGACTTACCACCATAAAATAATTATCGATGATGAATTTTAAAAAAATGTTCTTGCTATGAAACGAAAACGTTTTCCTCTCCTTACGATTTATGTAAATGTAGCCACTGCTTTTTATAGGTAGTAGCTCGTTTGGTATTTTAATTTAATTCTGAAAAATAGCTTAAAATTAGTTTTCTTTCATTTCTCGTGCTCTACATTCTGAACAACATGCATTTAAACGTTATTTACGAAGTCAGATTTTCAGTTAACACAGCACAATTATCTTTAATTGTTGAAAATTTACCTTTATGTAAAACCACGCTAGCAGAAATTAGCATTAACTTTGGTTTGACCCTGAGGAAGTGATATCTCAGAATTTAAAAAAAAATTTCAATTTGTTTCGACTCAGAAAGAAAAATATTTAATATCTATACCAGACATAATTTTTTGTAGCACTAAGATACATCTACGATCTCAGAATAACAATTCCGGAGATCATGATATGTTCACATTAGTTAAAGTATTTACACTCGAAGTGCAATTTCTATTATTAAAAGTAGGAAGAGAAATTCATAATAATTCTTGCTTCCCCAATAATTGTTTTGGGAAATACTTTCTCAATTTGCCAAACTAAAATGAGGCAGGGTCTGGTTTATGCTATTTTCAGACTAGGAAGGTCACTTTCAGGAAGCAAGAGACACTAAGAATGGTGGGGCAGGGGGAGCATCAATGATGGGGGAACAACCAAAAGGAGCACACTGCAACATTAGGGCAAGGGAGACACCATTTTTGGGTCATAAGTTACTGTCTTTTTCATGAAGAATGTCTAATGTGAATGCAAGTGTCCTACTCAGCTGCCATGTTCCCTATAAAGTACAATGAATCACTGACAGTTATTGCCTATTAACTGTAATTACAAAAACAGTTTTAGTCCATTGACTGTAATTATCATGACAGTTACTACCCATTATTTACAACCTAAATAAACAAAACATAGGCTAGGGTAAGTGGCCCATTTGTTTACATAAGAGAACAATAAGGTCAGAGGAGATCTTGACAGGTTAAGGAGGGAGAAGGCTAAAGAGAGGTGGGAAGTGGCAATAGGCAACAGGAGGAACAGGTCTAGAACTTTGACAGCTTCACGGTGAATGTGGAAAATACATTTCACCTGTTGCTTCAGTTAGAAGCTTGTGAGCCTTAGGCAGCTGCAGCTGTAGACAGGCACAACAAACTTTCAGCAGCAAATTGAAAAGTATGAATGTAGGGAAATCAGTAATGATAAAGAAAGTATTGTTGTTAGGTAGTTCCCATGGAAGAGGTGTTGTCCAACTTTTGCAGGATGAACTAGGATCTGAATACCAGGCCACCAGTTTTTTTAAACCTAGTGCTGGTCTGGAGCAGGTGACAGAGGATTTACGATCTCTTTGCAAAGATTTCACTAAGGAAGACACCATGGTAATAGTGGGTGGGCCTGAGATCCTGGTTACAGTATAGAGTGTGACCTGGCAAAAACTGTATCAGCAAAGAAGCATACTTGTGTTGAGTTTGTATCTGTTCTTGGGCGTCATGACCGACCTCATTTGAACTCTTCTGTCAGAAGAGTTAATTTGGAGTTGGAACAGCTGCTTATGACAGGTGCAGGGTCACACATTGGTGTGGTTCCTATTGATTCTCTCAATAGGTGGGATTATACTAGGCATAGCCTTCACCTCAACAGGAAAAGGAAGGGTAAACTGGCTGGGAAAATAGCAGCAAAGTTAAAGGGGGGAGACACTGCCATGAGTGATAAAATACCAGTGGTTATAGGGTTCCAAAAATACCCTTTTTTAGGGTAAGGAGAACAGAAAGAAATCAAGTTTTAAAAGAGGTTAGGATTGGGACAAACCTTCAGATTGAGAAAGAAACCAAAAAACGTAATTCTAGATTATTACATCAGCATAAACAGCTGTTGGTTAAGAATTTTCGACAATCAGCAGAAATTTCAACTATACCCAATTTTAACTCAGTCAATGTCAAATATTGGCTATCTGTATTGCATCAAAATATTCGAGGACTGAGAAATAAAATTAATGAATTAATTATCTGATAGATGAATTAGAGTCCTCAAACACAGCTCATCTAATCTGCCTCTCTGAACATAATGTGAGCACTGGTATAGAACTTCTAAGTTTTATAGTATTTAGGTTAGCATCTCACTTTTGTAGAGCAGAAATAGGGAAAGGAGGAGTTGCCACATTCATCAGGAACTGTCATAAATTTAAGAACACAGGCCTTCATAAATTTTGCCTAGAACAGTTTATGGAAGCATGTGCAACAGAAGTAGAATTTTATAGAAAATCCTTAATAATATTAAGTGCATATCGAGCACCTGCAGGTAACTTTAATCTGTTCATAAACCATCTTGAAGCTGCACTGGCCCATTTAACAACCAAAAACAAAGAAATAGTGCATGCTGGTGACTTCAATATAGATTTCCTTAATGACTCTCCCAATAATAACTTATTTGAGCTAGTAACACCATCATTCAACAATTCCCACCATAAAGTTCCCAGCTAGGATAGCCAATAGCTCACAAACAGCCATTGATAATATCTTTATAGAAAAGTCAAATGAACAAAGTTATATTACAAAATAATATTCAATAGCCTCTCAGACCATGACATGCGGCTCCTTCTTTTAAATGTTAATACTGAACAGGATATAAAATCTGTTAAATCTTAACTCATGAGGGTAATCAATAAGACAAAATTGATTATTTTAGGACATTTCTCAGAGACATTCACTGGAGTGATGTTTACACTGCTCATGGCATGAAAGAAAAATATAACACTTTTGCTAATAAAGTGCTTACCTTATTTGAACACTGTCTTCTCCCAAAACTAACCAAGGTTAGAGCAAAGTGTACAAAGAAGCCTTGGATTACTCAAGGAATAGAGGTATCTTGTAAAACAAATCTGAAACAGATCTGATGTTGATGCTATAGCACATTACAAGAAATACTGCAAAATATTAAAGACTGTAATATGGACATCAAAACAAAAATATTACAAGGAAAAGATAGTGATATTTGATAACAAAATAAAGAAAATATGGGATATAGAGAAGGAGGAGACTGGTAGAACCAGATATGAAGAGGGTCAAATAGCATTAAGAGTACATTATTCATTGGTGACAGATGTGTGTAGTGTTGCAGAACTTTTTAACAAACATTTTATAACTGTTACTGAAAAGATGGGATTGTCAGGTTCTGTAGATGCTGCCATGGTATACCTCAGACCATACATTTCAATTAACTTCCATTATATGATTTTTACCCTCACTACCCCAGCAGAACTAATTCCATCATAAAATCTTTAAAACCAGAAACATCTAGTGGGTATGATGAAATATCAACAAACTTAATTAAAGAATGTGATTTTTAGTTAAGTAATGTATTAAGCTATCTGTGTAACAAGTCATTTATCAGTGGAAAATTTCCTGAACGCTTGAAATATGCTGAAATTAAGCCACTGTCATGAAGGTAGATAAAGAAATAACATCAACTATCCCTTTAATTTCACTTTTGCCACCATTCTCAAAAATTTTAGAGAAGGTAATGTACAATCGGCTTTATAACTATCTCATCACAAATAACATACTGCGGAAGTTGCAGTTTGGATTTGTAAAGGGTTCTGCTATTGAGAAGGCTATCTACACTTACAGTAAAAATGTACTTAATTTATTAGACAAAAAATTGCAGACAACTGGTTTATTTTGTGGTCTGCCAAAAGCAAATCACAATATCCTTTTAAGTAAATTAGAATATTATGGTGTAACAGGAAATGCTGCAAAATGGTACAAATCTGATCTCTGGTTGGAAACAAAGAACATTATTAGGAAAGAGAGGTGTATTAAGCTATCGGGCATGATCCAACTGGGAATTAATTACATGTGGGATCCCATAAGGTTGCCTCTTAGGGCCCTTACTTTTTCTTGTGTATGTCAATGACCTTTCATCAGTAACATTACCAGATGCCAAGTTTGTTTTGTTTGTCGATCATGCAAACATTGCAATAAATAGAAAAGCGAGTGTAGTCTTAGAAGGATCGGCTAAGAAAATATTTGTGGACATTAATCACTGGGTGTTGGCCAATTCTTTGTCACTTAACTTTGAAATATCAGATTAGATGCAGTTCAAAACTTGTAAGGGGTGTCACACGACTAGACGCCTAACATATGATGACAAGCAGATAGAAGAAGTGGACAGTGTTAAATTCTTGGGATTACAGCTTGATAATAAGTTCAACTAGGAGGATCACACCACAGAACTGCTGAAGTGTCTAAACAGATCTCATTTGCAATGCAAATTCTGCAGACATACGGGATATAAAAATGAAAAAGCTGGCAAACTGTGCTTACTTTCACTCCGTAATGTCATATGGGATTATTTTTTGGGGTAATTCATCAAGCCAAGCTTAAGTTTTCCAGACACAAAAACTTGCAATGAGAGTTATACGTGGTGTGAACTCAATAACATCCTGCAGAGGCCTGTTTAGGGAATTATGGATACTAACTACTGCTTCCCAATATATTTGTTCCTTAATGAAATTTGTCATTAAAAATATATCACTTTTTCAAACCAACAGCTCAGTTCATGGAATCAATACTAGAAATAAGAATAATCTTCACAAGGATTTAAAATTATTTATTCTTGTACAAAAAGTTGTGCATTATTCAGGAACTCAAATTTTCAATAACTTGCCAGCAGCCATAAAAAGCTAAAGAACCATTACATTCATAGTAAGGGAAGCCTACAGGATCTATTGGTGGCCAACTCCTTCTACACCAGTGACAAATTTCTCAGTAGAACCAACTAATTTATATATATATATATACAGACACTGTGTGTGTGTGTGTGTGTGTGTGTGTGTGTGTGTGTGTGTGTTTGTTTGTGTGTCTGTGTGTGTATGAGTGTGTGTGTATAAGTACAATCTAACTTCTGCACTATTTCAGTGCAGTAATGCGTTCATTGTAAATAAGTATTGTAGTATAAGTATAAATAAAAAACACTTTTTTTATTCTAAATTCAGTGCATTAATGCGATCTTAGTAAATGAGTGTTGTCAAATGATTCTTTCGTAAAGTGTTCATTAAAAAAATGACGATCATTGGGGCTTGTGGAAGGTACATTAGCTTATTTGTTTTAGTTGTAAATATTTGTCATGTATTATTGTTTTTCGGGCGTGTTCTACATCCTGGAGGACCTCCTCACTATGGTTCAATGAGAATGAAAGTAATTCTAAACCTAGCAGATAGGGTACATAGAGTAGAGAGAAGACATACTTCAAATAGATCTAAACATTTAGTAAAACACTTATCAGAACCAAAATACATTAATATAGGGGTTCCACAAGGTAGCATATTAGGACCAATACTATTCCTGATATACATCAGAGAGTTTCCCAGTAGTGTTACTTATGGAAAAATTCTCTTCGCTGATGACAGCAACATTCTAGTCACTGAGAAAACAAGAGACCTCCTTGCAGACAAAGCAAATTAAACTCTCAAGGAAGTTTACAATTGGTCAATAAACAATAAAGTGACATTGAACATAAAGAAAACTAATGCCATGAATTTCAGTTTGAAGAGGTAAAATGACGATGTTCAATTAAATGTAGATGGTACCTCTATAGACTGTGTAACAAATGTTAAATTTCTAGGAATAAATATTGATTCCCAGTTGAAGTGGTGTGAACAGAATATCATCAGCATGTTTTGCCCTTAGAAGCCTATAATCAGTGCATAACATGCAGTGTCTTTTAGTTACATCCTATTCATATGAATACTTAATTCTCAGCTATGGAATTCCGTTTTGGGGAACAAATTCACAAAATATGAACACAATTTTCAAACTCCAGAAAAGAGCCATAAGAATAATAACCAAAAATAGTAGTCGAGCTCATTGTAAAGATCTGTTCGAAACACTGGGGATTTTAGCTGATCTGCGTGAATGCATTTACTAGTCAGTTGTACACATCAAAAATAACATTGGTAATTACTGCACAAATAGCTAGGTCCATGACCATGGAACAAGAGCTAGACTCAACTCACATTTACCAAGAAAAAATAGACATAAAACTTAAAACAGTGTTTTCTACCAAGGAATAAAACTGTACAATAAATTACCAAAAGAGATTAAAGGAATTGAAAAAATACACTTATTTAAAAAGGCAGCTAAAAAGTACCTGTTATGCAATAAATTTTATTCATTGAGGGATTACTTAGACAAAACGGAGTAGGGGTCTGGTTAAAAAAAAGTTGTACACATAAACAATAATAATGATTATAAAATGTCCAAGATTCCACATAACACCTTCACACTATGTTCTTTTTTCCTTCTTTTTTTTACTTTTCTAGAAAATCTTATCGCCAAGCTATGCATAACACAATACTAACACCTCTAAAAGCTTTTATCCATTCTGGCTTTGGAACACTGCGACTGTCTTGTTAAATGTTTCAGGAATTACTGCAACCAAAAAAAAAGGCGATTGGTTGCAGTAATTCCTGAAACCAACCACTAACACCTCTTCCTCTTTCTGAGCACAACATTGCACTCATTCTAGAGGAATGCTGACTCAGTTTATCAGGATAGCAAATGGGAAGTTTCGGTACAGAAAGTGGCCCAGAGATCACCAGTGTGTGTGTGTGTGTGTGTGTGTGTGTGTGTGTAGTGTGTGAAGTGTTATGAGACAATGTGTGTGCAGTGACTGATAGTGAGATAAGAGTGAACAGTGTGGCATTACATTATGTCATAAATTATTTGAAAAAAATTATTATATACCAGGGGTAAATCTAATGATTGTATCTAACTAGAAGTCTGTAAGTGTATGTGTATACAAATTAGCTTATTTTAAATTGATCTAAACTTGTAAATACTTTGACATGTCCTATATCCTTGTAAAAAGAGAACTACGGATGAATAAAGCTACTACTACTACGATCGTTGTTTTCGTTATCCAGAAATATCACAACAAGGAAGCACAGAAACGTTCGAAAATTCTACAACAGACCGACGTCACAGATATAGGACTACAGTTCTGTGCGTCTGGTCGACGACGCATACTGAAAACGGGAATGAGCTGAGCTTTTTTCGTCCAGTCATTAGGAACACGTTGCTCCTCCTGCGACCAATGATAAAGAGCTGTTAGAAGAGGAGTCAATTCTTGGCATACAGTCTGTAAAATTGTATTGGTATCACGTGACGTCCGGTAGCCTTTCCTCTGTCGAGCGATTTATGTTGTTTTTATATTTTCTGTGAAGTCTGTAGACAGAATTTTACTTTAGAATTCTTTGAAGGCTTCACGCATGACTGCCCTTACGCTAATTTTGGCTTTGTCCAGTTTTTGTTTGTCTACCGAGGCGTTGACTAGGGATAAATTTGTAGCGAAGCTCTTCTTCCTTTAGTAGCAGCTTTGTAACACGGCTGCTGAAGCACAGCCGCTCTTTCCCATCGCTCACAACTTGTGTCAGCACATATTTATCTAAAGAGTACTGTATAATATTGTTGAACTGTATTCATTGGTGATTAACATTGTCAGTGCTGGAGATTAAATTATCGTGTTGATCGTTCAGGCAATCTCAAATCAATTTCATGTCGCTCTGCCTAAGCAGTTATATCTTTCTACTATCCTTTATAGAACTATTTACAACCGTACTCAGTGATGTTGTAAAGACCTCAGGATCACATATTTCTTGTTCTTTCTTGATTCTGAGTCATCAGGTTTCTGACTGGTTTGATGAGATGCGCCATGATTTCCTCTCCTGACCCAAATTTTTATTTACAACTACGTCCTCAATTATTTGCTGGGTGTAATCCAATCTCCGTCTTCCTCCGCAGTTTTTACTCTCTACATCTGCCTCTAGGACATGGAAGTTATTCCCTGATGTCTTTACAGACTTGACACATGTCCTGTCATCTTGTTCCTTCTTCTTGTCAGTTGTTTCCATATGTTCCTTTCCTCGCGATTCTCTGGAGAACCTCCTCATTCCTTATGTTGTCAGTCCACCTAATTTTCAACATTCTTCTGTAGTACCACATCGCAAACGCTTCGATTCTCATCTCTTCTGGTTTTCTCACAGTCCACTACTCACTACCACAAAATGCTGAGCTCCAAACGTACATTGACAGAAATTTCTTTCTCAAATTAAGATCTATGTTCGATACTAGTAGACTCCTTTTGACCAGTAATTTCCTTTTTTCCAGTGTTAGTATGTTTTTTATGTCCTCCTTGATCCGTCTATCATGGATTATTTTGCTTCCTAGGTAGAAGAATTTCTTAACTTCCTCTGCTTCTGATATATAATTCTGATGTTAAGTTTCTCGCTGTTCTCATTTCTGCTACTTCTCATTACTTCGTCTTCAATCGATATACTCTCAGTCCATATCCCATACTCATTAGACTATTAATTCCATTCAACACATCTTGTAACTCTTTTTCACTTTCACTGTGGATAGCAATGTCGTCAGCAAATCTTATCAATGATACCCTTTTACCCTGAATTTTAATGCCACTCTTGAACCTCTTATTTCCCTCAATGATGCACAGAGTGAACAATAGGGGCAAATTGCTACACTCCTGCTTTGTGTACAACTTCTCGGTCTTCCAGTCTTATTCCCTCTTGGTTCTTAAACATAATGTACACTGATGAGTCAGAAAACTGTGCCCACCTACCTAATAGTCGGTATGTCCACCTTTGGCTCGGGTAACAGCGGCGAGTCCGCAGCTCGTGGTCGTGCGGTAGCGTTCTTGCTTCCCGCGCTCGGGTTCCCGGGTTCGTTTCCCGGCGGGGTTAGGCATTTTCTCTGCCTCGTGATGACTGGGTGTTGTGTGATGTCCTTAGGTTAGTTAGGTTCAAGTAGTTCAAAGTTCTAGGGGACTGATGACCATAGATGTTAAGTGACATAGTGCTCAGAGCCATTTTAACAGCGGCTACGCGTCGTGACACGGAAGCAGTGAGACCTTGGTAGTTCGCTGGATGTAGCTGGCACCACATCGGCACACACAAGTCACATAATTCCCGTAAATTGCGGGGAGGGTGGTGATGAGCCCTCACACCACTTTGAATCACATCCCAGATGTGTTCCATCGGGTTCAGATCTAGCGAATTGGGGGGGCCAACACATCAATTGGAACTCACCATTGTGTTCCTCGAACCACACCATCACTCTCTTGGCCTTGTCACATAGCTCATTATCTTGCTCAAAAATGCCGCTTCTGTCAGGAAATATGAACTTCATGATAGAGTGTACGTGGTCTGTAGCCAATGATACTTCTTGGTCTTCAAGGTGCCCTGCATGGCTTCACTGGACCCACGGATGCCCACACGAATGCTCTTCAGAGCATAATGGAGCAGCCGCCAGCTTGTCTCCCTCCCACAGTACAGGTGTAAAGGAGCTTTTCCCCTGGAAGACGACGGATTCACGCCCTCCTATTGGCATGATGAAGAGGGTATCGGGATTTATCAGACCACTCAACGCTCTGCCACTGTGTCAACGTCATGTGCCGATGGCCACGTGCCATTTCAGTCTTAGTTGCCGATGTCACAGGGTTAACATTGGCACATGCATGGTTCTTCAGCTGCGGGGACCCATTGTTAGGAGTGTTCGATGCACTGTGTGTTCGGACACACTTGTACTCTGCCCAGCGCTAAAGTCTGACATTAGTTCGCCGCCTTTATCAGTTAGCCCAGCCTACGGTGTCAGACGTCTATAATGAGGGGTGGCTGCCCAGCCCCACGACGTCTGGACGTGGTTTCAGCTTGATTTCGCCGCGATTCGAAGACACTCAGCACTGCACTTCTCGAACACCCTCGTGCAGTTCTTGAAATGCTATTGCCGAGCCTCCGGTCCATCGGATTCTGCCCTTGGTCAAAGAGAGATCGCGCGACTTCTCTATTCTACACACAGGCTGCGCGCTCACTGATACTGAGGGGACCGTCATGCGTCTAACCAGCAGTCATTTCTCATCAGGTGACGCTGCTAACGCATGGACAGGTTTATACCGATAGTAGGTCGGTGGTCTCAATGTTCTGGCTGATCAGTGCATATTACCCGTCTTTCTCTACAGCTTACACATATTTTCCTCAGAACTATGAACATCTTCCACCATTTTACATTGTCGTATGCTTTTTCCATGTCGACAAATCGAATGAACATGCCTTGATTTTTCTCCAGTATTGCTTGCGTTCGCAGCCGCAACGTCAGAACCGCCTCTCCGGTGCCTTTACCTTTCCTAAACCCAAACCGATCGTCATATAACGTTCTTTTACATTCTTCTGTATACTATTCTTGACAGCAACTTGGATCCATGAGCTGTTAAGCGGATTGCGAAATAATCTTCGCACTTGTCGTCTCTTGCTGTCTTCGGAAATGTGTGGATGATGTTTTCCGAAAATCTGTTGGTAAGTCGCCAGTCTCATGTATACTAAAAACCAACACGAATAGTCGTTTTATTTCACTTCTCCGCATGATTTTACAAATTCAGGTGAATGGTATCCATCCGCTCTGCCTCATTTGATCTTAAGTCGCCCAAAGCTCTTTTAATTTCTGATTCTAATACTGGGTCCCCTATCTCGTCCATGTCGACTCCCGTTTCTTTTTCTGTCTCGTCATCAGACAAGTTCTCTCCATCGGAGACGCATTCAAAGCACTCTTTCCACCTGTCAGCTCTTTCCTCTGCGTTTAAAACTGGAATTCCTATTGCACTCTTAACTATGCCACCCTCTCCTGTTGGTGAGCAGAAAGTCTAATGCGTTATTTTCACGAGTCTGTTTCCAATTCGTTGCTCAAGGTACATTTTGGACAAGGCATGGCGGGTGCTGAATGTTCGTATGACGTTCCTTGTACACTATTTCGGTGTGCTACTTCCCAAACGCTGACGGCCCATGTCGCCTTAAAGTTACAATAAGGAAACGGTCTAAGTAGGAAATCCCTTTTTAAGTTAGCTGACAACAGTGTGCACAAGACAACTTTGTCCCATTCACAATTGGAAACACATCACTCCCTGATCAAAAAAACCATAAATGGCGGTTTATGTTTACCTTGTAAGTAGGCTGTTTAGGCCTTTATATTGGTAACGCCACGTAGCGCTCTGTATGAAAATCACTGGCTGTGCTGTGTGCAGTCTGAGGCTGGTTTCCATTGTTGTTTGCTGTTGTAGTGTTGGGCAGCTGGATGTTAATAGCGCGTAGCGTTGCGCAGTAGGAGGTGAGCCGCCAGCAGTGCTGGATGTGGGGAAGTGACATGGCGGATTTTTGAGAGCGGATGATCTGGACGTGTGTCCATCAGAAACAGTACATTTGTAAGAATGGATGTCATGAACTGCTATATATATTATGACTTTTGAACACTATTAAGGTAAATACATTGTTTGTTCTCTGTCAAAATCTTTCATTTGCTAACTATGCCTATCACTAGTTAGTGCCTTTAATAATTTGAATCTTTTATTTAGCTGGCAGTTGTGGCGCTTGCTGTATTGCAGTAGTTCGAGTAATGAAGATTTTTTGTGAGGTAAGTGATTTGTGAAACGTATAGGTTAATGTTAGTCAGGGCCATTCTGTTGTAGGGATTTTTGAAAGTCAGATTGCGTTGCGCCAAAAATATTGTGTGTCAGTTCAAGCACAGTCATGTACAATTTTTCTAAGGGGACGTTTCATATGTCGACCCTTAGCCGAGAATACCTCACTGGAATCTTCTGATTTTTTCTTGTAGTTTGTGTAATTAGTGTAGCTTTTGTTTATTGCAAGCGCGTAATTGTAGAGAGAATCTCCATTGTAGTTGCAGTCTTTCATTGTTGTATAGTAAAACAGTTGTGGCATACATGTAGATTTGCACCAAGTATTTCGCAGCTGCGCTTGCAATTAACTAGATATTATTTTCAGTGCTATGTTAATGTGTTCTCTTAGTTTTGCTCTTCAGATTGTGCTTTTCTGTGTGAAATATTGTGACAATAATGGCGTGTGAAAAACGTAACACTAGGCTCCAAAGTAAACTGAGAATTAATAGTGACGACGAGCGTAGCTTATCAGCACCACTGTGTAGTGAATTAACAGACATTCAAAGTAGTAATTTGGTAATTGAGCATAGGGAAATGGAGTGGGTGGCAAATAATTGTGTAGACGGTGAAACAAGTACTGAACAGGGAAGCATTATCGATCGATCGGTCGGCAACAGCTCGCCTCAGGAATCCGAAATGACCGAACACAATATTGCAAATACTGTAGACTCAGGTTTTGGGTCCTCTCAAATGAGTCAAGACACATTTTCTGCTTGTCAAAATGTGAATGCTGCCGGTGAAAATGCACTGCCAAAAAGCATAGGGAAACAGATTCCAGACACTAATACATTATTATTGCAATTAATGCAACAAATGGAACAAAATCAGAGACAAACACAGCAAAAGCTTCAAAAGTTAGACACAATGGAACAAAATCAGAGACAAACACAGCAAAAGCTTCAAAAGGTAGACACAATGGAACAAAACCTTCGGAAGTTAGACACCATGCTTGAACAAACACGTGAAGATTTAACTACTGAGCTAAATAACATTGAATCGAAATGTCAAAAAGTCTGTAATGACGTAAAAACACAAATATGTGAGCATTTTCAAGCTATTTTTTCTCGGCATGAAAATGCATTATAGAATCATGAAGCAGCCATAAAATAACTATTGTTCGTGAAAATCATGAGATCTTGCAAGCTAAAATTGACTCAGTTGCATCTACCGATTCGGTTACGCAACTTGCAAAAACTCAGGAAAACTTAAAGGTCACAGTAGATACTCTGAAAATTGGTTCAGAAAGACACATGGAGGAAATTAGTTCATTATCAGAGAAAGTAGTTGAACTTTCGGATCAGCTAAATAATTTATCTACGAAGCTAGATGATAATCTGAATGACACAAAACCGGTAGCCTTCAATGACACAGAAGAGTGCGAACAAATTAGGAAATTCAAACAAAATCAGAATCAAAATAATACGCAACACCAAAGAGAAATCCAAGAAGTACAAGATAAATTGACGCAGGTAATACAAGAATTACATATTTTAGAGAAGACTTGTGCTCCAATATGGGAAGTGGGACAT
This sequence comes from Schistocerca serialis cubense, assembly GCF_023864345.2. Classification (NCBI taxonomy): domain Eukaryota; kingdom Metazoa; phylum Arthropoda; class Insecta; order Orthoptera; family Acrididae; genus Schistocerca; species Schistocerca serialis. The sequence continues at coordinate 618,756,604 of NC_064645.1, forward strand.
TGAAATACGGAACAGCCACTAAATAATAACACAGTGCACTTCGGAAATTATGAAAGAAATTGGCAAGGTACACCGAATTTTGAGATGGAACCGCCGAAACGACGTAACAATGACCGACATGCGACTCGCCGACAAGAAGATTTTGACTATAAGCTGTTTACTACTACACGTAAATTCAAAACATTTAAGAATTCCGGCAACGACATTCATCCACAAGCGTGGCTTCATCAATTCTCTCATTGTTTTCCTCCCAACTGATCATTAGAGCACAGATTAGAATTTATGTGTGGCTATTTAGAGAATGAACCAGCTGTAAGAATGCGATCGGTCATTCACGATTGCCACAGTGAAGGAGAATTTTATCATGCCTTCCTCTCAGCATATTGGTCTCAAGCTACACAAGACCGAGTAAAACATAGATCATAATGATGAAACATTTCGAACAATCTGAATTTTCCGGTCTTGTGAAATATTTTGAAGACATGTTGCACAAGAATCAGTACCTATCAAACCTATACTGCCCCTCAGAACTCATCCGCATTTGCTTAATCAAATTGCCTGAACATTTACGACATATTATTGTGGCAGGACGTTGCAAAGACGACACTGAAGCTTTTGAGGGACTCTTACAAGAATTAGAAATTGACACTGACAATCGCGGAACGCGAAAACAGGAACACAACAATTACAGGTCACATCCGTCGCAATTCCGCGATGAAAGAAATAATAACTGGACACGACAAGGCTATTCTCACGACACAAATCGTGACCAAAACAGACACTACCCGTATGACAACAGTTGGCAGAGTAGTAATAATTACAGGAAAGATCATCTCTCCGCGGTAGTGACTATCACAGAGACAATCAGAGAAACAGACAATATGGGAACCAAAATAATTATCAAGGGAGACAGAATAACTTTAGACGCAACGGTCCAGCACGCAGTTACGATTCAGGGAGAAATTCTTCACCATGTGACCGACAAGAAAGAAACTGTGGAATCTACAGACATGACGACAGACGATATGATCGTAACGACAGACCTGAATTGCATCAGAACTGGCGGGAATCAAACAGGGCAGGGCCCTCTCGACAAGTTGAATTTGTAGAAGTTAGGTCTCCAAATCCCAATAACGACACGCGCCAACAAAGACACAATAGGCAATGACTCATACCGCTGGCACCCACAAAACGTACTTATGAAACTGACGACGCAGCTGCCGTAGCTAGTAATTACGTAAAAATGGAAGACCTTAGGGACATCTTACTCCAGGAACACGACGTAAAACATAACAACATTGCATATCCTGTGATTCACATTACAGTAAATGATGTAAAATTTACGGCAGTACTTGACTCTGGCAGTCCCATTTCAGTAATTAGTGAAACAGCCTTTAGCAAACAAATCGAACGATTGCCCCACACTTCCGTTACGTAAGATTAAATTACAAGGCGCAATCGTTGGAAAAAGTGTAGATGTACGCCAACAAACCAACTTAGAATTCTTTTGTTAAAGCCACAGCTTCTCTATGAATTTTCTTGTTGCTCCATTATTGTCGACGGAAATTATATTGGGAGTAGACTTTTTGAATGAATACAAAGCAATCTTAAACTTTCACGATGCTGAAATAAGTTTAGAGAAAAAAGGTAAGTCAATAGCTTTAAACTTTGAAGATTGGCTCTCAAACCATGACGGAGAAATTAATCGGCTTTACCTCCTGTTAGATAACAGTTCGGAATTTTCGACGGAACTTGACACTAACAATCACTCTGCAAGTACTGACAGGGATGATATCGATGGCGCATTTGATACTAATGAGTTAATTCAGAATAAAATTCAAACAATTGAGAATTGTAATGACACTGATAGGCAAGACCTTTCTGAGATTTTACAAGCACATTCCACAGTTTTTACTCACAAAACAGGAACAATCAAGAGATTTCAATACCAATTTCGTGTTCGTGAGCATATTAAATTTTGTGTTAGACCATACGTAATTCCGGCACATTATAGGGACCGTGTTAGAACAGAAATACAATCTATGCTTGACGAGGGCATTATTAAGTCTGCAGTACGCTCATACAACAATCCATTACACATTGTTGAGAAGGAAAATGGATCGATCAGGCTTGTCTCAGATTCGAGACAAATGAATACTATCATCATTCCTGAAACAGACAGGCCGCAAACATTGGAAGAACTTCTTCAAAATTTTAATGGTGTAAAAGTGTTGTCTTCTATTGATCTGAGATCCAGCTTTTATCAGATCGAACTTCATCCAGAATGTAGAAAATACACAGCTTTCCTTTGTTTCGGCGTTTGTTATCAGTTTCGGAAACTTCCTTTTTGTTTGAACATTTCTTTGGCAGCATTCATTCAAGGGCTAAATTCCATATTACCTGAGTTCTTAAAACGTCACATCACCTTATATGTGCACGATATTCTGATAGCAGCAGCCTCATGGGAACAACATAATCGCATCCTCAACAGTGTGTTACGTATCTTTGCAGAATCTGGAATTACAGTTAACTTATGAAAGTCTGAATTCGGTAGGACAAAGGTGAAGTTTTGGGACATATTATTTCTTCTGAAGGCATTCAGCCGGATCCTGAAAAGTTAGAAGCAATCAGAGCCATTCCAGTTCCATCCACAAAAAAACAAGTCCGAAGTTTTCTAGGTCTCGTAATTTTTTACCGTCGTTTTCTAAATATGCAAATTCTAGTTACACCAAAACTTCGTTCTCTCACTGGAAAAAATACTATTTGGAACTGGAACGAACAAGCACACCTGGAATTCAATTCTTTGAAAGAATCGCTACTTAACACGCCAAGACTAGCTCATCCAGACCTGTCACAAGATTTCTGCCTTAGCACGGATTCTTCTAAAGTCGGTCTTGGTGCCCATTTATTTCAAGAAGCCACATAAAATGACACTACTGTTCAGAAAACCATTGCTTATGCTAGCCGAGTGCTAACAAAATCTGAAAAAAATTATTCCCTTACTGAATTAGAAGCTTTAGCTGTCGTTTGGGCATTTAACAAATTCCGTTTCTTTCTTTCTGGTAAGCACGTAAGAGTATACAGTGATCATCGTGCATTACAATTTCTTATGTCTTCAAAATTAAATCATGATAGGTTAAAACGTTGGGCATAGTTTCTGCAAGAATTCCACTTCACAATAGTCTGCATTCCCGGCAAGGAGAACATTGTTGCGGACGCACTGTCACGCGCACCGGCTGGGCTTGAGAAAAGTACCACAGAAGGCAACCTCGAGAAAAATTTCAGTATTCTTTACATTCAGAAAGTCGCCTTTGAAAACTTCATCACCACATCTTTAAAGGACATAGCTCATGAACAAGATAAAGATCCGATTTGGAAAGACATCAAAAGTAAATGGCATGAAAAGACACACACTCAGATTCGGCATTAATATCTGGTTAGAAAGAACATATTCTTCAAACGCTGCACTGTTGATGACAAGCAATGGGTACTTTGCATTCCAGACGATTTCGTTAATAAGCTCATTTGGTACATTCATTTCAGCTACGCACATTTTGGTCCACGAAAATGTTATCATACTCTTCGAACGACTTGTTATTTTAACAATATGGAAAAGAGAATTCGAAGAGTCTTGTCTATTTGTAAACTTTGTCAAAAGGTGAAACCATCTCCTATCTCACATCGTGCTCCGTTGTTTGCTATCATTCCTTCTAAATTAAAAGAATTTGCTGCTGTTGATCTCTTGGGACCCCTTGTCAGAATGGATTTTCGTACATTCTAGTCGCTGTTGAACTTACTTCAAAATTTGTTTCTTTCACTCCGTTACATAAAGCCACTGGACGAACTGTATCCAACGCCTTTGTTAAAAATTTCTTACGTGAAGTTGGCCACATTGCTAAAATCATTTCAGATAACGGATCGCAATTCAGATCTGCTGTTTGGCCACGCATGCTTCAGAATCATAAAATCAAACCTGTTTTTATTTCATTGTACTCACCACATTGTAACCCATCTGAATGGATTATGAAAGAAATCAATAAGCTTTGCAGACTTTATTGTCACAGAAAGAATCAGCATTGGGACAGATATTTACACTTATTTCAAAATGTGCTGAATGAAATGCCTCATGACTCCACTGCTTTACCACCTACTCTTGTACTGAAGACTGAAGAACCACCGAACAGAATCAGAGAGCTTGTACCTTTCCCGAATACACGTAAACTTCGACACAAAGACGTAATTGATTTGGCTATTAAAAATATAAAATCTGCAGCAGACAAAAGGAGAACACTACACGGTAAAGCAAATGCAAAGAAATTATATATTGGTCAGAAAGTTCTCATTGAAGCTCATTCATTGTCACAGAAGAAGAAACACTTAAGTCACAAATTCTTTCTAGTTTACAATGGACCTTACAGAATCCGACGATTACCACATGATAATTGCGTTGAAGTTGGAACTCTGCATACTAGGAAGAGTAAAGGTTTACACCACATTTCACATGTAAAACCGTTTATTGAAAGATAATCTGCTTTTTAACTTTGTCTTTGCCATAAAACTTTTCACTTCACATTTCTAGTATGCTTTGTCAGACTTAAGAAACTGTTACCATGCAACAATGTTTGAAGTTACATATCCAGTCAACAACCAAGAGAAGTTATTCAAACAGAAATTACGAATGCATTGTTATAGTGAACAGACGACACAGTGTTGTTATTTGCACATTCTTGCTTGTTAGTTGCACGATTACGTAACGACTATCAGGCTTACATACTTAGAACATATACTGCTAATGAGATTTTAATGCAACATTTTGGTTTACTTGAAAAGATACTCTTTATTTGAAGTACATTCGGTGAGATTAAAGGTGACTTAGCATTTGGTTTCTTTGGTAGCTACACGATTATATCATGACGCTACTAATATGTGACACAATTTACATTGTTGCTTTTGCGGTGTATCTGTTTTATATCTGCACAGTTTTTCTGTATTATCCTGGAAAGTAAAACATGTTTTAGTGGTAACTTTTGTGGTATAGCTACAATGAGACAGCCTTTTCCGTAGCACAACAATACGTTACATTATAGTACTTTCTTGATCACGGTAAGGTACGTAATAACTACGATATCCGTACGGAAAGCATTTCACTTTCGTTTATGATGAGGTGAGTACATTGACTTCAGCAGAACTTTGCTTACAGAGGACGATAACTACGACACTTCCACAGAATTATCTTACAGCAAGACGCACATTTAGCGCTACAGGACACGTATTTGAGTGATTAATTTTGTACTTAAAACATTTATTTTTAAAGATTTTTGAATTACAAAGAAAGTTTTCCGTGATACATTTCATTCCATTGTTGTAATCTGTAACACCTGAGTGTATAATTACATTAATCCTCAGGCGGATACACACTTACTTTGTGTACCATGTGTGTGGCAAACACAAGGAGCCCTAGCTAATATGGTATTTGCTTATACAACTTTACACATCGGTACCATATTCCTCTAAAACAGAATTACACAGCTATCTGATTATTTGACAGAGGAACAAACATCTTTTTACTACATCAGTGATACATGTTTACACAGTTGGATAACTTCACACTTATGAAACTGTATTTTGTCTGTACTTTGTGAACTGTTCATATTTTTTTGGAACCATTGTGATACTATGAGAGCTTTGAATGATGTATTTGGTATGGGATCATGATTTTTAAAGTACGTTTGAGGTAGATGACACTATTGAAATGAGCAGAGAATTCTCTTTAGGTTTTGATATTATTGGAGGAAGCTACGACGATTTTGGGATTTGACTGAGGTGCTATGACCATGTGTATTTTGCTGTTGAGGTATGTTTATGATCAATAAGCTGATGCTATATGAGGAATTTGATTATGTACGTACTTATTATGATGAAATATTGAAGAAGTGTCGACGAATATGTATATGTGTAATAAGGTAAGGAATAATGAGTAGTGGTTAGGGACTCTGACTTGTGAAAAATGATGTTGGAAACCAAGAATCGTACTTTAAGAGTTATAAAATGTGTGTAAATGCGTGAATCTATCACAATGCCGGCGAAAATTTTTTGGACACTGTTATATTTATAGGATTTTGTTTCTACAGATTTGTAACGAAAATACTTCGACCTGTGAAATTTTATTTGTATCAAACTGTCACTGTAGCGGAAACTGACGTCGTAAATATTTCTGTAGGTCACTGTAAGCACCCAGCTGCATGACAGTCACCTGGAAAAAAGCCATTAGTTTGTGCTTTTCAGAGGCACAGGTGGAAAAAAAAATTAGAGGCCATTAACCTCGCTATTGACATTCCTTTCTAGAAAGCATCGCAAATACAACACGCTCATTACTTGGAAAGATACTTACATCTGCACACCTGATTATGACAGGCGTCTTTCTACGAGAGTTGAGAGAATTTCTACTAACTTATGAAATGCCACATGACTATTTAATGATATTTTTATGCTTTACTTTGTACATAGTTGCTTATTTCATTTGATATCTGGTTTCCAGCTCTGTTGCAACATTGATTTTATAAAATTAAATTAAATGCATTTGCTAATGTGAACACTTTCTGTCAACAGATCTATTAAATAATAATTTTATGATCCACATTCTTCGAAAAAGGAGCACTTGGAAAGGAAAGAACAATGAGAAGGGATTAGTAACAGTTACTGCATACATAATTTTCTTTTCAACTACTTGGTAATTTTTTTTGGTAGAATAACTCCTTGTGGTGCACCACTTTAATGACATAGGTATTAAGATGTGAACAGACATTTCCCTTGCCTGCATTGTTGTCTTTAGTGTACTATTTTTTCTGCTTGAGCTTTGTCATGTTTAGATATAAGTTATTGCATTTGCTGCTGCTGTTTGCCAGGCATAGTGCTACTGAATTTCACTTTGTATTACTCTGTTAAGCCAGTTTTACTACTGATTTATTTTTCTTGTTGCTGCACATTGCCTTATATTAGTTGTAATATTGCAATTGCTTTGCTAATTTGTATATACTGCTGCTTGCTTTGCCAATTTCCATTTTTTTGCATTGCTGTTTGTGTTAATTGTTTTGTGCTGCTGCATTGCGTCGTCCCTTAGTTTAGCATCTGAGCTCAGTAGATTTAAGTTAGCTTAAGATGGGGTAGGCTATATAAGAGAACGAGTTGTGATGAATTGGAAGAAATGCATTGAGAAGCTATAACAAAATGGTTTGGCCAAAAAAGTAGTGTATAGTGGAGAAAAACTATTTTTGAAAGAGGATGTGAACAGAATACAGAAAGCATGCTTGGACAGGATTTTTGTGGTGGAAACAAATGTTGAAATAAGAGGGAAGATCTACGGAATGAAGTTTTGGGTTGGACTGCAGTACCAAATGTCACACTGAAAACAAACCCTTCCCTGTACTTATGTGTTATTATGCTATGTGAATTTGTGTTTTCCTGTCTTCATGTGTTTAGCTAATAAGAATTATGTTGTAGAATATTTCTAATCATATGTTATTTACTTTGTAGAGATGTTTAGACATTATTTATTCTGTTATGTTTCAATGCTCATATGTGAAATTAATGTTTCGAAAACTATTCTCATTATTTTATATATTTACTTATGTCATAATTCTTGTAACACTGATGTATATGTTTATTTCTATTCTTTTGTAAAGCCTGTATTACTACAAATGTTATCTGTATTATTATGTTTTTAATGATGTTTTCTGTATCTTTGTAATTGTATTCTCATGTTATAAAATTATAATGGACACCAGTTCAGCAAATTAAGTAACTTGTAAGCATTCATTTCAGTGCACATGTTTCTGTTGGTCATAGTAATTCACAATATGTGAGAAGTTGGGACTGTTAGTATTTGCACGTGTGTTAATAATTCAGCAAGGGACTGGATAACAGCATTGCTGGTGCTAAGGACAATTCCAAAAACTTTGTGAGTGCACATGTGGTGGTTTATGGACTTGCTATATTGTCCGCAAGACTCTTTGATGGTGATTGTGCACCTGCACAGTCGAAACAGATGGCTGCTGGCCGTCTCTACAAGGACTGAAGTGGGTCTGCACCTTCGATGGCCCACCAATACCATTATTTCTACAAGGACTGCAGTGGGTCTGCACCTCTGGTGGCCCACCGATACCATACTCTCTACTAGGACTACAGTGGGTCTGCTCTGTCATGACCTACCTACCAATATTCTTCAAAATTTCTACTGACTCTGCTGTGGGTTTGCTCTGTTGTGGCCCATTACCTGTCTGCTTGTCAATTGTCAGCACTGTCTTTCCGTTGGAAGTACAACACTACTTCTTCAAGACTGCATGGAAATCCACTACTTCTGTGTGCAATTTCTTTTACTAATGAGACTTTGTGAAAAAAAACTATTATGATGAATGATCAGGACTTTCTTTATGGACTGTGAGAAAATTTTAGCTTTTGAACAACATTGTATCAATAAGTGTGTGCATTTGATTTCTTTGTTATTGTAATTATGATTATGAAATTTTTTTTCAAATCTGTATTGGTCACTGCCCAAAACAAGTTGTAAAATCTTCTGTGGGGAGCATGGGGGCTATGTAAGTAGAATGTTTAGGCTTTTATATTGGTAACGCCACGTAGCGCTCTGTATGAAAATCACTGGCTGTGCTGTGTGCAGTCTGTGGCTGGTTTGCATTGTTGTTTGCTATTGTAGTGTTTGGCAGCTGGATGTTAACAGTGCGTAGCGTTGCGCAGTGGGAGGTGAGCCGCCAGCAGTGCTGGATGTGGGGAAGTGAGATGGCGGATTTTTGAGAGCGGATGATCTGGATGTGTGTCCATCAGAAACAGTACATTTGTAAGAATGGATGTCATGAACTGCTATATATATTATGACTTTTGAACACTATTAAGGTAAATACATTGTTTGTTCTCTGTCAAAATCTTTCATTTGCTAACTATGCCTGTCAGTAGTTAGTGCCTTCAGTAGTTTGAATCTTTTATTTAGCTGGCAGTAGTGGCGCTTGCTGTATTGCAGTAGTTCGAGTAACGAAGATTTTTTGTGAGGTAAGTGATTTGTGAAACGTATAGGTTAATGTTAGTCAGGGCCATTCTTTTGTAGGGATTACTGAAAGTCAGATTGCGTTGCGCCAAAAATATTGTGTGTCAGTTTAAGGACAGTCATGTACAATTTTTCTAAGGGGACGTTTCAACCTGCATTACATAGTTAATTGCAAGTACCAGTTTGCTTTGGTCAGAAGAGCAATGAGAAAAAATTTTCCAGTGACAAAACAGAAAAAGAAAGGGGAACCCTGCTGGATATGAGGGTATTGCAACTCTTCTGAATTGTTTAAATGGGGAAGGCATGTTTTATATCCGTTTTTCCAAGTATAACGCATTATGGAATCATCACTACTGAAAACTGACGTATGGTGTTCAGTACAACAGAGAAAGATGCAACGGACGAGAGATTTCCACAATGGTGTCGTACCCGCTTAAGAATGTTGTCCTTGTAGATTAACAGAAGTTGAATCAGTTCAATATCAACCTAATAAAAGCAATTTCAGCAGCGTTCAATGAATTCAAAAGTAAAATCTTGCCTACGACTCTGACGAAATATTCCTCTTACCCGAAGTCAGCAAACGGATCGATATAATTTATTCCTGATCCTAGTGAATATAACAGAGAAACTGAAATACTGAATAGCATTATATAATGTATTTTATTTCAGACACTAAAGGAAACCAAAAACACTTCCGAGAAAATTCGCCCAGTGGAGGAGCAGCCAAAATAGGCGAACGCGTTTGTCGGCTTACCTATAGATACTAGACCGTTTCTGAAAAAACGACCGTCAAAGTTGCTGTATCCTACCTGCTCATCAAATATGGGGTGTCTACGAAACCTACTTCCTCGGATCGCTAGACAACAATTCAAGCAAGACGTATTAATGAGTTATTACCGAAAATAAATGACAATACTTAACTTTGAGAAATACGAGGGTGAGTCAAATGAAAACCTTAAATATTTTTTAAATATTATTTATTGTGTAGAAGTGGTACAAAGCGGTATCGCTTTTCAACATATTCTACCCCACGCTCAATGCAAGTCCTCCAGCGCTTGCAAAGTGCATAAATTCCTTTAGAAAAAATTTCTTTTGGTAGTCCGCGCAACCACTCATGCACCACGTGACGTTCCTCTTCATCAGAACGGAACTTCTTTCCTCCCATTGCGTCTTTGAGTGGTCCAGACATATGGAAATCACCTAGGACAAGGTCTGGTGAATATGGTGGTTGAGGGAGACACTCAAAATGCAGGTCTGTGTTTGTTGCAACTTTTGTACGAGCAGTGTGGGGCCTTGCATTGTCATGTTGCAAAAGGACACCTGTTGACAGCAATCCACGTCGCTTTGATTTGATTGCAGGCCGCAAATGACTTTTTAGGAGAACTATGTAAGATACACTGGTGCCAGTGGTCCCTCTAGGCATGTAATGCTTCAAAATGACGCCTTATTCGTCCCAAAAGAGAGTCAACATAGCCTTCTCTGCTGATGGTTCTGTTCGAAACTTCTTTGGTTTCGGTGTTCGCTCTCTTCGTTTCCCGTTGGTGTAAGTGAACCCAGGTTTCGTCCCCAGTAATGATTCTTGCAAGGAAGCCATCACCTTCTCGTTCACAGCGCTGAAGAAGTTCTTCACAAGCATCAACACGTCGTTCTCTTATTTCGGGAGTCAGCTACCTTGGCACCCATCTTGCAGACGCATTGTAAAACTGGAGCACATCAAGCACAATGTGGTGTGCTGACCCATGACTAATCTGTAAACATGCTGAAATGTCATTCAGTGCCACTCGGCGGTTTTCCTTCACTATGGCTTCAACTGCTGCAATGTTCTGTGGAGTCACAACTCGTTGTGCCTGACCTGGACGAGGAGCATCTTCCACTGAAGTCACACCATTTGCGAACTTCCTACTCCATTCGTAGACTTGCTGCTGTGACAAACATGCACCACCGTACTGAACCTTCATTCGTCGATGAATTTCAATAGGTTTCACACCTTCACTACGCAAAAACCGAATAACAGAACGCTGTTCTTCCCGGGTGCAAGTCGTAAGTGGGGCGGCCATCTTTATACTGATACTGCGGCGGTATGTGTGCATCTGCACTATTCTGCCACCTACAGGCCATTCTGCACGCTGTTTGTAGCACGCTTACCAATTTACATGATAACGGCGCTAAATTTCGATTTGTTAATACAAATTTAAGGATTTCATTTGACTCACCCTCATACATGACGGTTGCGGTCAGTGCGGGCTAAGGATGTGCTGTGGCTGCTGGAGGACTGCTTGTTTCTCTTTTTTATGTCCCTCTTAATACATATTGATAGAACAGACATCGCACTAGACTAATCTGTAAACTCGTTATCCAATATGCGGGGTAAAATTCCGCTTTAGAAATAATTTTGTTTGTAATGGGAAACAGGCGCTTTCCATTGACAGCGGGCGTCACAGGAAACACGTGATGACCAGTATTTGTTTGGTCTGACTCCAGCTACAATTGTAGAAACGAAATTGCAGGTATCTGCCGAAACACCAGTGAAAATGTGCCTGACGAGTCTTGGAGGTGACACTCTGCATAATGGTTAGTAGTGGACCCAAAATTGAACCTTGTGGCTTTCCCCTCGCCGTTTCTCCCCAGTCACTAAAATTTACTCTCGTTTCAATGCTGTTTGAATTATTCATCAAAACTTTTTATATTCTGTTAGTTATTAATAATAATAATTATGCTGTATTTGGTCTTTTTTTAATACGATAAATAAAAAAGAGGGACAGTCTGTGTAAACCTATCTAACTGCATGATAGTAAGGACTGTAAAAGAAAAAACAAAATAAATATTCAGTCTGGAAATTGTGTGTTTTACATGTAAAAGACCAATACATTGCTCTACTAACTCATGATAAAGAATATTTAAGAAATGAAAAACTGTTGAAGTTATAAAATGTAGTAAACAACGATGGTATGATCCCTAATTCTGTGATACTATATACTTCGTGATAAAGTTCTTAATTCTGCCATAATTTTCTTTCGCATTGACGAAGTTCACTTAACGCAATTTTATTTCATTTTCAGCATCGAGGTCACTGTCACTAAAATTTGCACAAATATTACACGTAATCACTGTAGCATCAGGGGAATCAATGGACTGACAACTTTCATCGAACCACCACAGACAGGAACAACACTGAACCCAAGCACTTTTATTCTTTCCACAGCTGTAGCTCTCTTAACAAGCGGCGCTGATGTCGTTTTTTCTGTTGTTCTTTGAATTATTTTTTTCTCTTAGACATTGATTTCAGTGGGCTATAATGGTTAGTGGATTATTTGGTTAAAATGAAGGTCGAACCCTATTTCCTGCGTTTTGCATTAGGTATGAAATTAACTAGCTTAATTTCCAGTTTACTAGTGAGGGCAAATGGTCTACCCATTTTGTCAATAGTCACATTGTCTTTTTCACCATCAATGAGCACTACATTCTACATAGTCTTTTTAAGTACTCCATGGAATGGAGAAATATTTAGCAGCTTTGTATGTCGACCACTCTTCTTCCAAAACTTTCTGATGTGCTTCCCGAAGGTCATCAGTTGAAAAGGATTGTCTCCTCTTGCTGACGTAACCCATTTTTGGCTTATCCTTCTTCGCACGTTCCCTTAGAGATGAAGCCATTGTTTCTGAAATGGACACAAAACTTAAGAATTGTTATTGTTTTCCTAAGCAGATGATTCAGTAATAAGTCATTTAAAGCTAACTATGACGATTAAAATTATAATTATGTTCCATTGATAATAAAATTGGGTATAATTCTCTGATTAATTATTAGAGCAAACCACATTAATGAATTTGTTGTAGCAAACGACATATTTCCCTCCGCACAACAAACAATAAATTACATGTTCCGCGCAAAGCGCTGATTCCCCTCCAGAATGTCTTGACCGTGTGAAGACATTCCTGCCATTTGTTGAGGGTAGTTGGTACTATGGGCAGAAGGCTATCTCTCTTAAGGGCGAAGAATATATCTGCTATCACGAATTAAAGCAGGTTAGGTAGGTTTACCCTACTTCGCTAAAGAGTAAATGGAAATGCCGTGTGGCTAGGGCCTCCCGTCGGGTAGACCGTTCACCAGGTGCAAGTCTTTCGAACTGACGCCACTTCGGCGACTTGCGTGTCGATGGGGATGAAATGATGATGATGAGGAGGACAACACAACACCCAGTCCCTGAGCGGAGAAAATCTCCAACCCAGCCGGGAATCGAACTTTTTTTTTGTAACCATATATATTTATTTAAATATATTAACAACGATACATTAAAAAAGGACATTTTATTCTATTAAGGTATTATATTCCTAGTGTTGGTTAACATTACTGTCATTTTATAGGTTTTCGTTTGTATATTATTTTCTTTTTCGTTTTTCTCTTATTGTTGTTCCTTGAACCCTTTTACACGGCCATTTGTCATCTTTTTTTGGGTAAAACATTGCAGGACAGGCATAATAATTTATGTGTAGCATCGACACATTGATTTTGAGTTCATGTTTCTGCATGTCATGCACTTGTGATACCACAGGCACATTGTGCATTCTGGTTTGATCTCTGCCTCTAGTTTGCACTGTTAGGTGCGGCAGTATGAGGGAAACATCGGCATGATAGATGGAGCAGAAGTGGAAGAAAACATTATTACATATACTACAGACTATACATAAAGTGAAAGAGAGAGAAAAATATAAGAGAAGGAGAGAGGAAAGTGTGAGTAAACAATATAAATTTTATGGGGCAAGTAGTAAAGGAAATCATTAAAAAAAATTATGAGTAATTTGCACTTTTCACTAAGCAATGCTTGTATCCTAGACAATGTAGTACAAATAACAAAAAAAAATAAGAAAACTGGTAGTACTACTGCGCATACTTTTGACACTGATTTGGCTGCGAGTATGACAGTTGTTTGGTGAGAAGCACTTTGTATCACTGATTTCACTAAGAAGAAACACTTTATACTACTGTATTTCACTATTTGTGGCGAGAGGAGAAAGCACTTTATCTTTTTTGTTGCACTTATTCACTATCACTGCACGCGTTCTTCTTGTGGTGTGAGTGGTTGAGGTGGCTGGTGGCGGTGCTGAGGGTCACAGGCCGGGGAGGACTCTGGCGGTCGCTGTCTGCAGTGGAATCTGCAGGAAGTTTCTGAAGTTCTCGCGGTAGCGCCTGTGCTGCTGAGCCGTCTTGTACTCCTCCCAGAGGAAGGCTAGATGGTCGGTCTGCCTCCGCACTACGATGTCGTGTGACGTCATGACGAGGATCCAGAGAGTCGCCAGTCGCTTGGGTCGTGGAAATGGATTGCAGTCTGGGTCTGTTATTGCTTCCACTGTGATGCTTCCCGGCGCCGTTCTGTTGATATGGGCCACCATCTGCTGGCACGCTTCCCATATGCTGGTGGCATCCCCGCAGGTGAACCGGTGCTCGAGGGTGTCGCCCATGGCACATACGTCGCACTTGTCACTTGCGACGAGTTTTATCTCCGCCAGTCTTTGGTTGGTTGGTACCGTTCTGTGAACTATTTTGTACCATGTCTCCTTCGCATGTTTAGGCAACACGTTTCTCCGAGACGGGCCGTTAGGTATGACATTCCGTCGCGCTGCCCACTCAGCTACCAGGGGCGGACCGCTAAAGAGCAAAAACGCGCTATATCAACGCAGTGAAGTTACAGTATTACGTGTGGTGCACCGTTAATTTTACGAACTCGGAGAACGGTGTGGGGGTTAGCGGCAGAGCGCTGGGGAACTAAATACGGCTCCTTAATAACGGCGCGTCGCCGGCCCTCTTAGGGAGGGTGTCGGCCGCCCTCGGCGAGCACTCGGCGCCCTTTGTTGCGGGCCGCCTCCCGGCTGCGGGGGCGTGCGGCGTGTCCGTTACTTGTCGCGCCCGCCGGCCGCCGCCATTGTGCGGGGGTGTCGCGTTGCGGCGTCAAGTGTTTGCCTTGCGCAGACACAGCCGCAGCCACAGTGGCAGCCCCCGCCCTGTGCGGGGGCGGCCGGGGGCGTGGGGTGAGGCGAGTGGCCCGCTAACACTGGCGCTGCTTCTGCTGCCCTTCCCTTTATGCCGTCCTGTCGGCTCCTCTCGCTTCCAGCAATCACTTACGTGTATCTACACGCGCTACGTCGAGACCCAAAAACCTGTAGTTTCCATATCCCATAAATTGCGAAAGAAACCACGAAAACCGTTGGGAGGAGAGAAGAGTATTTTTCACTCGTCTCATCACTTTCTGCGTTTACAGTATCCTCCATGGATTTAATCGTCACCGAAGCCGAGTTTCTACAGGCAGCGATAACATGCACATCCATTCCTCAAATGGTTCAAATGGCTCTGTGTACTATAGGGCCATACCCGTGGTCTAGGGGTATCGTCTTTGACTCAAAACGTCTTCGGTCCCGGGTTCGATCCCCACCGCTGCCTAAATTTTGATAAATAATCAGCATTGGCGGCCGAAGACTTCCGGCATAAGAAGTCAGCCTCATTCTGCCAACGGCCTTGTCAAACAGGGCGGAGGAGCGGATAGAGGTTCAGGGCACTCTCTTGTCCTAGGGGTGGGAAATTGCCCCTAAAGGCGGAAGAATCAGCAATGATCAACGACATGAGGATGCAGAAGGCAATGGAAACCACTGCATTAAAGACACGTAACGTGTATCCACAGGACATGTGGCCTGTAATTGAAGAAGTGTCATGATGATCTCTCCATTGGCAAAAGATTCCGGAATAGTCCCCCATTCGGGTCTCCGGGAGGGGACTGCCAAGGGGGAGGTTACCATGAGAAAAAGATTGAATAATCAACGAAAGGATAACGTTCTACGAGTCGGGGCGTGGAATATCAGAAACTTGAACGTGGTAGGGAAACTAGAAAATCTGAAAAGGGAAATGCAAAGGCTCAATCTAGATATAGTAGGGGTCAGTGAAGTGAAGTGGAAGGAAGACAAGGATTTCTGGTCAGATGAGTATCGGGTAATATCAACAGCAGCAGAAAATGGTATAACAGGTGTAGGATTCGTTATGAATAGGAAGGTAGGGCACAGTGTGTGTTACTGTGAACAGTTCAGTGACCGGGTTGTTCTAATCAGAATCGACAGCAGACCAACACCGACAACGATAGTTCAGGTATACATGCCGACGTCGCAAGCTGAAGGTGAACAGACAGAGAAAGTGTATGAGGATATTGAAAGGGTAATGCAGTATGTAAAGGGGGACGAAAATCTAATAGTCATGGGCGACTGGAATGCAGTTGTAGGGGAAGGAGTAGAAGAAAAGCTTCCAGGAGAATATGGGCTTGGGACAAGGAATGAAAGAGGAGAAAGACTAATTGAGTTCTGTAACAAGTTTCAGCTAGTAATAGCGAATACCCTGTTCAAGAATCACAAGAGGAGGAGGTATACTTGGAAAAGGCCGGGAGATACGGGAAGATTTCAGTTAGATTACATCATGGTCAGACAGAGATTCCGAAATCAGATACTGGACTGTAAGGCGTACCCAGGAGCAGATATAGACTCAGATCACAATATAGTAGTGATGAAGAGTAGGCTGAAGTTCAAGACATTAGTCAGGAAGAATCAATATGCAAAGAAGTGGGATACGGAAGTACTAAGGAATGACGAGATACGTTTGAAGTTCTCTAACGCTATAGATACAGCAATAAGGTTCAAATGGCTCTGAGCATATTGGGACTCAACATCTTAGGTCATAAGTCCCCTAGAACTTAGAACTACTTAAACATAACTAACCTAAGGACATCACACACACCCATGCCCAAGGCAGGATTCGTACCTGCGACCGTAGCAGTCCCGCGGTTCCGGACCGCAGCGCCAGAACCGCTAGACTACCGCGGCCGGCACAGCAATAAGGAATAGCGCAGTAGGCAGTACAGTTGAAGAGGAATGGACATCTCTAAAAAGGGCCATCACAGAAGTTGGGAAGGAAAACATAGGTACAAAGGAGGTAGGTGCGAAGAGACCATGGGTAACAGAAGAAATACTTCAGTTGATTGATGAAAGGAGGAAGTACAAACATGTTCCAGGAAAATCAGGAATACAGAAATACAAGTCGCTGAGGAATGAAATAAATAGGAAGTGCAGGGAAGCTAAGACGAAATGGCTGCAGGAAAAATGTGAAGACATCGAAAAAGATATGATTGTCGGAAGGACAGACTCAGCATACAGGAAAGTCAAAACAACCTTTGGTGACATTAAAAGCAACGGTGGTAACAGTAAGAGTGCAACGGGAATTCCACTGTTAAATGCAGAGGAAAGAGCAGATAGGTGAAAAGAATACATCGAAAGCCTCTATGAGGGTGAAGATTTGTCTGATGTGATAGAAGAAGAAACAGGAGTCGATTTAGAAGAGATTGGGGATCCAGTATTAGAATCGGAGTTTAAAAGAGCTTTGGAGGACTTACGGTCAAATAAGGCAGAAGGGATAGACAACATTCCATCAGAATTTCTAAAATCATTGGGGGAAGTGGCAACAAAACGACTATTCACGTTGGTGTGTAGAATATATGAGTCTGGCCACATACCATCTGACTTTCGGAAAAGCATCATCCACACAATTCCGAAGACGGCAAGAGCTGACAAGTGCGAGAATTATCGCACAATCAGCTTAACAGCTCATGCATCGAAGCTGCTTACAAGAGTAATATACAGAAGGATGGAAAATAAAATTGAGAATGCGCTAGGTGACGATCAATTTGGCTTTAGGAAAAGTAAAGGGACGAGAGAGGCAATTCTGGCGTTACGGCTAATAATGGAAGCAAGGCTAAAGAAAAATCAAGACACTTTCATAGGATTTGTCGTCCTGGAAAAAGCGTTCGACAATATAAAATGGTGCAAGCTGTTCGAGATTCTGAAAAAAGTAGGGGTAAGCTATAGGGAGAGACAGGTCATATGCAATATGTACAACAACGAAGAGGGAATACTAAGAGTGGACGATCAAGAACGAAGTGCTCGTATTAAGAAGGGTGTAAGACAAGGCTGTAGCCTTTCGCCCCTACTCTTCAATCTGTACATCGAGGAAGCAATGATGGAAATAAAAGAAAGGTTCAGGAGTGGAATTAAAATACAAGGTGAAAGGATATCAATGATACGATTCGCTGATGACATTGGTATCCTGAGTGAAAGTGAAGAAGAATTAAATGATCTGCTGAACGGAATGGACAGTCTAATGATTACAAGTATGGTTTGAGAGTAAATCGGAGAAAGGCGAAGGTAATGAGAAGCGGTAGAAATGAGAACAGCGAGAAACTTAACATCAGGATTGATGGTCACGAAGTCAATGAAGTTAAGGAATTCTGCTACCTAGGCAGTAAAATAACCAATGACGGACGGAGCAAGGAGGACATCTAAAGCAGACTCGCTATGGCAAAAAAGGCATTTCTGGCCGAGAGAAGTCTACTAATATCAAATACCGGCCTTAATTTGAGGAAGAAATTTCTGAGGATGTACGTCTGGAGTACACCATTGTATGGTAGTGAAACATGGACTGTGGGAAAATCGGAACAGAAGAGAATCGAAGCATTTGAGATGTGGTGCTATATACGAATGTTGAAAATCAGATGGACTGATAAGGTAGGGAATGAGGAGGTTCTACGCAGAATCGGAGAGGAAGAAATTTCTGAGGATGTACGTCTGGAGTACAGCATTGTATGGTAGTGAAACATGGACTGTGGGAAAATCGGAACAGAAGAGAATCGAAGCATTTGAGATGTGGTGCTATAGACGAATGTTGAAAATCAGATGGACTGATAAGGTAGGGAAGGAGGAGGTTCTACGCAGAATCGGAGAGGAAAGGAATATGTGGAAAACACTGATAAGGCGAAGGGACAGGATGATAGGACATCTGCTAAGACATGAGGGAATGACTTCCATGGTACTAGAGGGAGCTGTAGAGGGCTAAAACTGTAGAGGAAGACAGAGAGTGGAATATGTCAAGCAAACAATTGAGGACGTAGGTTGCAAGTGCTACTCTGAGACGAAGAGGTTAGCACAGGAAAGGAATTCGTGGCGGGCAGCATCAAACTAGTCAGTAGACTGATGACCAAAAAAAAACTATAGGACTTAACATCTGAGGTCATCAGTCCCCTAGAACTTAGTTCTACTTAAACCTAACTAACCTAAGGAGATCACATACATCCTAGCCCGAAGCAGGATTCGAACCTGCGACTGTAGCGGTCGCGCGGTTCCAGACTGAAGCGCCTAGAACCGCTCGGTCACAGCGGCCGGCCATCCATTCCTCCACCTGCCGGAAACACCCTAGTGGCTCATTGCCATATCAGCTGGTATTATGGACAGAAAAGTTAATGGCGCTTAACTCAATGGTCTCATCCACCTTCGTCTGTGCTACCTCACCTTGCTAGGTTCAAGCAAGTGTAGGATAGTGCCTTATAATTTGGCTTTCTGTGGTCTTCTACTAGCTTGCGTTAAGACCGTGCAGCTACTGTTTGAAGTCTGGTTGATTCAGTGTCTTAGTGATATGACACGAATAGTGTTTACTGATAGGGAAATAGTTTGCACATTCCCATGATGATGACCGGAAAGTACAGCGTGTGTGTACTAAGAGCAGTACCAGTCACTAAATTGAGGATTTTCGTTAGATTGCTTTACCACACCAGTTTTCGTAGCCCAGGCGGCCTGAATGAAAAGAGTTTTTGGGAGTTAATGGCCGAGATAAATACTGATAAGCCATTGGAATCTCACATTATTCTAGCCAGTAGCAGAACGTGGATAGACATGGACAATGACCCTACTTGCAGGGAGCCACTGATTTGAATCGATAAGGGGGGAAAGGAGGTAAAAATCACAACATAAACAAAAGATTCAGAAACTAACACAAAGGATATTTTCTGACATTACCACAGAACAACGTACTGTTAACCGGGGGTTGGCTCCACTGGACGTCATATAGAAACAGCATTCACCTGTAACTACACAAGTTTACCTGAGAACAATTCAGAGAGATCAACTGAACCATGGGAACTATGTTTCAGCAACAAAATGGGGCGGGGGAGGGGGGGCACAGAGTTTGGTGAATATTACTGCATGGCTGGTGCTGCTGTTCTTCCGTAGTATCGCGAAACACTAGCGATCGCCAAAAGGCAATCGAATACTTGTAACATTGTTAGGCTGTGGTCGAAGAGATGACTATTAAACTTCATCGTAGCACTGTGGAGCGTACCTCCAGGGAAGAGCCGGTCGTGGGCGACGCGGCAGCTGGTGGGCCTTCCAGGAAGACGTTGCTGGAAATGCCGGAGCAGCGATGCTGAGGGGTTTTGTTAGCTGGTCGGCGTCTCACAGCAGTGTGCGTACGGATCAAACAAGTAGTTCTGGTGCCAACATGCCGGGTGGTCAAGCGGCTAGCTGTCGCCTGCTGGGCTACAGAACTCACCGCTACCTTTTTGCACCAGAGTGTTCGTAACCTGACGCTACCTCGGCCATTGGGACGGAGGGCTTCTGCGTTTTGTGGGCCCCTAGAGACCAAGACGGCGTTCCGTTTGAACCTGAATCTTTTTAACGGCCGCCGCCAATTTGAACAATTTATTAATTCCTCTCAAAATGACGGCAGCCAATATCTTGTTGCAGATTACGATCCTCCATATGTAGGGAATTATTATTATATGATTTCTTTCGGTCGGCCGAGCGGTTCTAAGCGCTTCAGTCCGGAACCGCGCCGTTGCTACGGTCGCGGGTTCGAATGCTGCCTCGGGCATGAATGTGTGTGCTGTGCTTAGGTTAGTTAGGTTTAAGTAGTTCTAAGTTTAGGGGACTGATGACCTCAGATGTTAAGTCCCATAGTGTTCAGTGCCATTTGAACCATTTTTGAACCATATCTTTCGTTTCTATAATTACTTAGTGCTTTAATTCGTGGTTGAATCTTTAGATACTTGGAAATAAAACTGAAGTGCAAATTATGGACGGAAGAGCTGTTTGCTCCTTATCGAAAGGTCCTGAATCTGTTACTTGATTTCATATTCATCACTGACTTCTTGACACATCCTTTGTTTACGACCTGCACGTGACGTGATTGGGCGGGTTCGTAACATGAGGTATTACAACCCATATCTCCAACAACATCAGCAATAGCCACTAGATGGCTATGCTCTCATTCTGATTTTGTCCATTCAATACCACACGTCTTCAATCGTTTGTTTGTGTGCCTGTATGTGAATAGGTAGCGTCGTGGCAAAAACGTGAGCTTTGTCTTCAACAACGTAAATACTTTATAAAGTGATTAAATGTTCTTAAACTTTTTTTTTAGGTATCCGTGATCGATTGTCAAAGATCGCGGGCGGCGCTACCATGCCGCCTCGCTAAGAGGCGACAGAATCGCGACTCTGCAAAACAAAGGAGCGTGCACGGGGCGGCGAAGATCCCGTCTGCGAGAAGTGCTCTGTGTGATGTAGGAGGAATGCTGTCAGCAATGGAGAGACCATTGTTGTCCTTGTTATGGTGGTGGTGGTGGTTGTGGTGGTGGTGGTGATTTGAGGGAGAATGCTGCAGGCGTTGTGCGGTTGCCCCCTCGCAGTTGGATAAATGGTGTCCTTACTTAACCAACCTGGTGCACGAAGCAGTGGAGAAACAATGGTAGCCATAAGGGAGTACTTGTCGGATACGGTCGGTTCCTAAAGGTACTGCGCACCGCTGATTAGAAACACCAGAAGGAGTAGTCAGTCACTTCGAATATTAGCCACCTACGGTGGATGCTTGCCGAGATACGCTTGCTGCAGAGAAATAGAGCTACACTTCAGTGTATGGTGAGCGTCACGTTAGGATGCAAATAGTTCATTTTACTGGCGTTAGCATTAGAGGCTCATTTCTGCCCTGGACATTCGGGTGTGTGCCTGGGTTTTGAAGTTAGTGAATTTAACTGGGCCTAAGGCTTTTGTTGGTTTCAGAATCGCTTGTTTTAAGAACGGAAGTTCAGCTCTTTAAATTGTATTACGTCTTTGTTGACACAATTTTGCTTCACACGTTCTTATTGTGTGAGTACACTTGGCGTAGTGCCATAAACTTTCTGTAGTTTTTTATTTTATTTAAATAGTTATGATGTTTGAAGTGAGTTGCTGGCTTGTAAAGCCTTGTGGCTCTCCGCCAGCTGGTCATACTGAGTCGTAATTGAGTTTACACAAGTTGCAAGCGTTAAAATTCTATCTCAGAACAAAGTGTATTTCCTCTTAAAAATTTTCTTTGACACTTTTGGTCGTAGCCCTTTTAGCGAATATTAAGTTTTATTACTGGTTCTAAATTAGCTAATTTAATCTGATTTTTACCCCAAGACTGGCTACATAAGTTTCAAGCAGCTTTGCCAGTGTACGTTTTCTAATATAAGAGCGTTTTAGATTTTGCTTGCACCCGAAATGAGTTAATGTATTCTGCCTAGGCAGCGGTCAGGAAGGCCGTAGGGGCTGTTTGTTTGGAGGCTATACAGTTTGTTGTGTGCCAACGTCAATGTCATATGAACATATTTTTTAAATTACTAAAATTGTTATGGTTGTTAATTTACTCCTGAATAAATCTATACAATTTAAGTGTGTTTCTGTGGGTTTGTATCCACGGTCCTTCCACGACAGAATTGAGCATGGTTAAGTTTTTATCCAGCAGTACTACCAGGACTGCTCACTTACAATCACTCATTTAGCACAGCATATTCCAAAAGTAGGTATGGTGGAACTTAAATAGTGGCAACACTGCTGTGGATATACTATGCAATGGAATTTACTATTGTCGCTGATAGAACACGTTGTTGACATACCTACATTACCTCCGAGCCAATGGACTCGCCCGTTCCACGTCATCGGCGTGCGCACAATCGAGGGAAACAGTCACTTGCGAGCGAGCGGCCTAACGTGACGGTGTCACTGTTTTCGAAACAGGAACAACGGAGCTGGATCAAGACTGAACGCGCCAGAGGTCGTACAGCACGACAGTGTTATCAAGGTCTTCAAGAGACGTGCGGGCAACCGGCATTGCCGTACAGAACAGTTGCACGTTGGGCAAAAGCCTTCAACGAAGATCGGCAAATTGTGGCAGACATGCATCGGGCAGGTCGTCCTAGCGTCTCTGAAGAAGTGCGTGCTGTTGGCCGGCCGAAGTGGCCGTGCGGTTAAAGGCGCTGCAGTCTGGAACCGCAAGACCGCTGCGGTCGCAGGTTCGAATCCTGCCTCGGGCATGGATGTTTGTGATGTCCTTAGGTTAGTTAGGTTTAACTAGTTCTAAGTTTTAGGGGACTAATGACCTCAGCAGTTGATTCCCATAGTGCTCAGAGCCATTTGAACCATTTGCGTGCTGTTGCCGCCTTAGTTGACAGTGATCGCTTCGAGATCTCGCCCATGAAACCGGATTAGCGCATACGACTGTGCTTAGCATCCTGAAGGAACGCTTGGGCATGCGAAACATTGCATCACGATGGGTTCTGCATGACTCGACGGAAATGCAGAAATGGATGCGTTACGACGCTGCTCAGACGCACTTGGAGCTCTATGACCGCGAAGGAGAGGCTCTCTTACGCCGTATCGCAACAATGGATGAGACACGGGCCACATCGTACTAGCCGGAACTGAAACGCCAATCCAACGAATGGCGTCATTATGGGTCGCCGCGAAAGTCGAAAGTGCGTCAGTGCCTGGGTATGGTGAAAGTTATGGTGATTCTCGTGTACGACTGTGATGGTGTTATCCTAACGCATTACGTTCCTCCACTGCAGACCGTCAATGCACAGTATTACTGTTCGTTTTTGGAGCATCACCTGCGCCCAACTTTGCGCAACCTACCCATCATTTTGCACGACAATGCGCGGGCGCAAGCTATGGCTGCTCTGTTCGGTCGATGGGACTGGGAAGTACTGTACCATCCACCATATTCCTCGGACTTAAGTCCCTGTGACTTTGATTTGATTCCGGAGATGAAGGAACCACTTCGTGGCGTTCGCTTCAGAACTGTTCCAGAGATTCGATAGGCAGTAGACCGCTCCATTCGTACCATTAACAGAACAGGCTCTGCTAACGGTATATTACGCCTTCCACATCACTGGCAGCGAATTCTACACAACGCTGATGACTACTCTGAAGGACAGTAACAGGTGCAAACATGGAACTCTTTTGTATCGGTTGTGAATAATCAGATGCAACTATTGAAGTTCCAACCCTTGTAATCTGACTGAGAGTAGCGACTTACTGAAATTCGCTTGACCAGAGAATATCTAACATTGCAAAGGTGTTTTGGTTCAAAATTGGTGGTTCGTAGCGTCGCCAGAATGATTCCCCATGCGAATCTTCACTACTTATACAGTATCTGACAGAAAGTATTCGTACGCCCATATTTAATGAATAATTGAGCACTAGATGTCACGAGAGGCCCAGCCATTAGCGTAAGAGAAGATGGGGAGTACTGATACGTCAGTGGAGACGCAGGAACAGCAAAATGGGTCACTCAGGAAAGCTCAGTGACTTCGACCGATAACTAGTCATTGGACGACACCGGATCATCATATCCATCAGGGACATTTCAGCCATTCTAAAGTTGGCCAAGTCAGTTATTAGTTATGTGACTGTGGAGTGGCGAAGGATCAACCACCTGGGAGACGTCATGTACTGACGTGCTGAAACATTGAGGAGGGTGGTTGTAGAAAAGCGTGTAGAATCAACGGAAGAAATCACTCGTGAGTTGTAAAGTGTTACCAGCAGCCCGGCTAGCACAGTGAGTGTGCGTAGGGGCTTAAAAAGAATGTCGAGCAGCTCCTCATAAGCCAGGCTTTTCTCTGGTCAGCGCTAAGCGGCACTTGACGTGGCGTAAGGAGCGAGGCGACTGGACAGTGGATTAAAAACGAGTCACCCGGAGTGATGAACTATGCTGTGCCTTGTGGCAGTCTGATGAAAGCGTTTGGCTTTGACCGATGCCTGAAGAAACCTACTTGACAAGGTGGACAGTGCCTACACTGGCGTACAGAGGAGGTGGTGTTACGGTATAGGGGTGTTTTTCGTGGCTAGAGCATCGTCCTCTTATTCAGCTTAAGAAAACGCTAAATGCAGAAGGACATGAACACATATTGCAGTGTTTTTTAGTACGTGTAGTAGAGGAATAGACTGGAAACGACGATTGTGTTAGCTTGACAATGTACCGTGTCATAAAACAGCATTTGTAAGACAGTGGTTTGCCGACAGTAACATGACTGACATGGACTGGCCTGCCCATAGTTCCACCTGAACCCAACGGGACACCTTTGTGATCAGTTAGAACGTCGTCTTCGCTCCAGCGTCCACCATCAGTACTTTCTCTGGGTTGAGCTGTTGAGGAAGGATGGGCTGGCATTACTCCACACACATTCACACGCCTCACTTAAAGTGTCCCCAGCAGATTCCAAGCCGCCATAAACAGGAAGAGTCGACTCATTCAGTATTAATGTTAGCTATTAGATGTCCGGATACTTATGAGTAGATAGTATACGTGTACGGTATGACATTCTTAAGTTGTTCACCACTAATCTTGCGGTCGGATAGTATCGGGTTCTTTCTTTTTGTTGTAGGCATTATCATACTTTAAAGAGAAACGAAGTGGATATTCCCAGAATGAGATATTCACTCTGCAGCGGAGTGTGCACTGATATGAAACTTCCTGGCAGATTAAAACTGTGTGCCCGCCCGAGACTCGAACTCTGGACCTTTGCCTTTCGCGGGCAAGTGCTCTCCCATCCGAGCTACCGAAGCACGACTCACGCCCGGTACTGGCAGAAGTAAAGCTGTGAGTACCGGGCGTGAGTCGTGCTTCGGTAGCTCAGATGGTAGAGCACTTGCCCGCGAAAGGCAAAGGTCCCGAGTTCGAGTCTCGGTCGGGCACACAGTTTTAATCTGCCAGGAAGTTTCAAAGTGGATATTTCGTGCAAGTGTTTCAGCATGATCTCCGACTGACGATACTTTTCTGGAAAGGACAACACAACCGGAATTCAATCTTATACGTTTGCCGATCCTGTCTGATAAATCGTTTATGTACAGAGTGGTTGTGATTAAATTTCCGCTACTTGTGCCATTGTAGACGGAAAACTGTTTATCATGTGGCCACATGGCGACCGAACTTTATAGAAATTATGTTTAATCTGTGCGCTGCAGAAGTTAGTGCTCAGAGCCATTTGAACCACTTTTGTGCGCTGCACTTCGTGTCACGACTTGGCGTTAGCCGCCGGTACTGGCAGAGCGATGTAGGATTGAAACACAAGCACCAGTGTGCATTACAAGTGCAGACAGTCAACACAGGTCTGGACGAGGTGAGCAGGACTTTACTCGTAAAGCTGTTGGATCAAAACGACAGCAACAGCTTTGCTGCTCTTCGCGAGTATCTACACACTAAAAAAATACGGAGAGATCCTCTTTCCGCACCGGGGTTGAAGAACATGATTCGGGAGTTCGAATTGAGTGGCAATTAGGGAATCGCTCCTGGTAGAGACCAGTTGCGCCACTAATTGTTGAAGAAGACGCAGAGTTCGATCTCGAAGCAGTGCGTGAGCTGTGTCACGACGAACATTCCATGGTGGGCCGTAGTTTCAGGCAGCATTGTAGCAATCTGTACTGCGATTTCAGGCTGTCGTGGGTGCAGATGGTCGTCACCTGGAACGCAAACATAGTACACAGTTAAAAAATGTTACCATCTCATGTGGAAATTACAATGTGTTCCTTTTAGTGGTTTATTTGTTATTTATGTCCCGCGTGTCCTTAGAAATGTTTCTACAGAGTTTCACGGTCGTATGATCACCTGTTTGGCAAGGGGATGGGGGCTCAAACGGCAGAAGTTTAATTGTAACCACCCTGTATACAGAGAACATTAGAGGTAATTTTAAGATTCAATGGCACACCTTGTGCTAATTTCGTTTCTATAGAGCATTCTCCTTCCATTTCTGGGTTCTGTTAGTCAAATTTTCACCGCGGCAGTGACATATCTCCGAAAATATTATGTATGATCGTGTCTTTGTTAATAGTGCACGATATGGTTCAGAATATAGTACTCTATGGAATCGTAATGTACATGTTTACCACTAAATACTGTTTCCGAGATGTCTTGTCTAAAAAAAGCAAACTGATCGTTTGAGAGAATATTTGCTTACCTCCCGGAACGTCGTAATGTTTAACCTTATACGATATGATCTATGATCCTGCAACAGTGTGTCAGTGATGTTGGTCTGTAATTTTGTGTGCCCGATCTTTTACTGCTTTGGAAGCCGAACTGAACTGCGCTCTTGACCAGTCTCCTGCAGGACTATGTGCTGCGCAAGAGATTCTGGATAAATATGATCGAAGGAAGGGACTCATTCTGCAGCATATTCAGCGTAAAATCAACTGTCATTCGAGTTAATTAATCGTGATTTATTTCCAGTACCAGTTTTGTTACTATAGGTGTTGTAACACCTCCGTTTATTTATCCCAACCTGATCTGATCGAATAGCAGCCCAATATTTATTATTAATATGACCGTGTACCTAATGGGGCTGGTAATCGGAATTGACTGCTACGGAAGTTGTTACTTTCCAGTTCGTCCTGTTCAATACTGTAATAACGAAATGTGTGGTAGCAAGAAAAACACCAACACAGTTTCACTAATTACGAACCTATATTCGTCTCAAAAACACAAGAAAAACGGAGATAGCCACTGTCTTCGTCATACATATCTAATTACGGCTAATCTCAGCACAGGCTTCTTCATTTTCCATTATCGTCACACGCTAATCCATCACTGCATCCAACACTGCAATCCAACACTGCAATCCAAGGTGATGCCGGCGCGGTAGACGCGAAACCAAAATATCGGCACTAGAAATGTCACTGATCACTTTCATAATAATACTTCTTCACCTTCCCGGTATTACTCTAGTACAAAGGGGTCTAGCCACGGCGATGGCGACTCCCTTCTCCATTAAAGCCTTACATTTCAACAAAGACCTCCACACACCTCTACCCGCAACATGGCACTGGCTCAACTCCACACTCGCTCTCGCAACACGACACAATCGATTGTTCGCCCTATCAACCTGTGCCGAGTGCAAATTTATAGCAAGGGCCTACGGACCCCTTACAGTGTCTCTCATCTGAAATATCTGCGCGTGAAAGTAACTGTAGGCTAAATGTACTGTTCTTCTTACAGTTGCGTGTGTTGCTATTAAGATTTCTCTAGCAGTTTTCTTTTAGTCTTTTTCTGTATCTCATTGGTAGAACTCTCTTTTTTCACAACGTTCTCCGAATGGTAGCACAAAACTAAGGTGGGGTCTATGACGTCTTCTGTTACTTTACTTTGTATTGTTGCAACACTGACCAGTGCAAGCTATCATAATCACATTGTTTGCAGTAATCGGCTGACGCAACATTTCGCCATTGCCTCCACCTTAGTACAGTGGTGTGACCAATTGTTCCACAATCAGTATTGTTACCAAAACCAGATGCTCCTGTAGTGTAGCAATAAGGGAGATACAAGTTAGACCGTCAGCAAGAGCGCACCGCTAGTTTCTGCTACTAATAAAGCAGGTACACCGTTCGCTTGTTACATGTTTTTACGAACTTCATATAGGAGCGACTTATTTTCAGTTATCTAGGTAGTTACTACTTTATTTTTTATAATTTCTTGTGTGTTTGAGTGCTTACTAGGCACAAGCTTTTATTTGAATAACAGTGTAGTGTACAGTACCGCCGTTGCTATCGACCGTTGTATCGACCTTCGTATCGTAAATGCTTTTGTTTGTTTGGTTAGAGCCTCAGTGTCGGTTAGACCGTCAGCGAGAGCGCACCACAAGTTCCTGCAGCTAATAAGGCGAGCACAGCGTTCGTCTGTTGTATATTTTTACGAACGCTAAACAGGAGCGACTGCAGTAATGGATAGGAACTGTGATTGTTGTGTACAGATGCGAGCTGTGTTGGCGACTCTTCGCTCACAGCTCGAGGCTGCTTTGGCTTCTGTCACACAGCTTGAGGCTGCTGCCAAGGGGCGTCACTGTGGGAGATGGAACGTAGGGATACGAGGGACGTTGAACACGTCCCATGTCTTCTCGATCGGTTCACTGCTGTGGCCGCTCTGGGTACTGCCTGCACTGAGGTTGACCCCTCACCCGTGGTCGAGTGGGAGATCATTCCAAAGTCCGGCAGGCAGTGAAAAACTTTCCGAGGGGCCGATCATAGGGCCTCCCCGGTTCGTTTGACGAACAGGTTTCGGGCGTTATCTGTGGCTGACGATGTCTCTGAGCCGGATACAGTCGTCCACCCTGGTCCAGAGAAATATTTTCGGCCCGCAAGGTCTTGGCATTCACAGGGGTTGGGTTTGCTAGTAGGTGGGAACTCCAACATTAGGCGCGTAATGGGGCCCCTTAGGAACACAGTTGCAAAAGAGGGGAAGGAAGCCAGTGTGCACTCCGTGTGCATTCCGGGGGGAGTCATTCCGGATATGAAAGGGTGCTTCCGGATGTCATGAAGAGTACAGGGTGCACCCAACTGCAGGTGGTGGCTCATGTCGATACCAATGACGTGTGTCGCTTTGGATCGGAGCAGATTTTGTTTGGTTTAGAGCGGCTAGCGGAAATGGTAAAGACTGCCAGTCTTGCTTCCGAGATTAAGGCGGAGCTCACCATCTGCAGCGTCGTCGATAGAACCGACCGTGGCCCTTTGGTGCAGAGCAGAGTGGAGGGTCTGAATCAGAGGCTCAGGCGGTTTTGTGACCGTGTAGGCTGCAGATTCCTTGACGCGCCATCGGGTGGTGGGTTTCCGGCTGCCGCTTAATAGATCACGAGTCGACTACACACATACACGGGTAGCGGGGGCTGTGTGGAAGGGACTGGGCGGTTTTTTTAGGTCAGGGGGTCTCAGGGAACCACAGAAGGGACGTCCGTCTAAAAGTGGGCAGGTAAAACACAGTAAGATAGTCGTAGAAACTATAGGTATTGCAGTTGTAAATTCTCGTAGATATGTTGGGAAAGAACCAGAGCTCTAAGCTCTAATTCAAACGATTTAACAGTGTTGAGAAAGGATAGCTTAAATATAGTTGGTTGTGAAGTATTTATTGCTATCAGAGGTAGTTTGCCTTGTAGTGAAATTGAAGTAGATAGTTCGTGTGAAATAGTATGGGTAGAGGTTATACCTGACAATCGGACTAAATTATTAATTGGATCGTTTTACCGACCCCCGACTCAGAAAATATGGTTGCTGAACAGTTCAAAGAAAACTTGAGTCTCATTTCAAATAAGTACCCCGCTCATACAATTATAGTCGGTGGTGACTTCAATCTACCCTCGATATGCTGGGAAAATTATATGTTCAAACTCGGCGGCAGCCATCAAATGTCATCCGAAATTGTACTGAATGCTTCCTCATAAAATTATTTTGAACAATTAGTTCATAAGCCCACAACCATCAAAAAGAAACGCAAATTATATCTATTGTAAAAAGCTGATAAAAATGCTCTTAACGCCTTCTTAAGAGACAGTCTTCACTCATTCCGATTTGATCATGTAACAGTAGAATAGTTGTGGAATGTTTTCAAAGAGGTAGTTTCGACAGCAATTGAAAGATATGTACCACATAAATTAATAAGTGATGGTACTGATCCCCCATGTACACAAAACGGGTCAGATCGTTATTGCAGAAGCAACGAAAAAAACATGTCAAATTTAAAAGAACGCAAAATCCCCAAGATTGGCAAACTTTTACAGAAGTTCGAAATATGGTGCGTACTTCAATGCGAGATGCTTTTAATAATTTCCACAACGAAATTCTGTCCCGAAATCTGGCATAAAACCCAAAGAGATTCTGGTCATACATAAAGCACACCAGTGACAAGACGCAATCAATACTTTCACTCCGCGATAACAACGGTGAAGTCATTGATGACAGTGCCATTAAAGCAGAGTTATTAAACACGGTTTTTCGAAACTCCTTCACCAAAAAAGACGAAGTAAGTATTCCTGAATTCCAAACAAGAAAAACTACCAAGATGAGAAACATACAAGTAGATATCCTCGATCTAACGAAGCAGCTTAAATCACTTAATAAAGGCAAGGCCCCCGGTACAGATTGTATAACTGTCAGGTTCCTCTCAGAGTATGCTGATAAAATAGCTCCATATTTAGAAATTATATACAACCACTAGCTCACAGAAAGATCCGTAACTAAAGACTGGAAAATTGCTCAAGTCACACCAGTACCCAAAAAGGGAAGTAGGAGTAATCCGCTGAATTACAGGCCTATATCACTAACGTCGATTTGCAGTAGGGTTTTGAAACATATACTGTATTCGAACATTATTGACACATAGTAAGCACGGTTTCAGAAAATATCGTTCTTTTGAAACACAACTAGCTCTTTACACTCATGTAGTAATAATTGCTATAGACAGGGGATGTCAAATTGTTCCATATTTTTAGATTTCCAGAAGGCTTTCGACACCGTTCCTCACAAGCGTCTTCTAACCAAACTGCGTGCCTACGGAGTATCGCCTCAGTTGTGAGACTGGACTCATGATTTCCTGTCAGGAAGGTCACAGGTCGTACTAATAGACGGAAAGTCATCGAGTAAAACAAAAGTAGTATCTGATGTTCCCCAAGGAAGTGTTATAGGCCGTCAATTGTTCCTGATCTATATTAACTACATAGGAGAGAATCTGAGTAGCCGTCTTCGATTGTTTGCAGATGATGAAGTAACTTACCGTCTTGTAAAGTCATCAGGTGATCAAAACTACTTGCAAAATGATTTAGATAAGATATCCGTATGGTGCGAAAAGTGGCAATTGACCCTGAATAAGGAAAAGTGTGAAGTTATTCACATGAGTACTAACAGAAATCAGCTAAATTTCGATTACGCGATAAGTCGCACAATTAAATTCAACTATACACTTAGGGTTTACAATTACAAATAATCTAAATTGGAATGATCGCATAGCTACTATTGTGGATATGAAACGTCCCCTTAGAACAATTATACAAGACTGTGCTTAAACTGACACACAATATTTTTAGCGCAACGCAATCTGACTTTCAAAAATCCCTACAAAAGAATGGCCCTGACTAGCATTAACCTATACGTTTCACAAATCACTTACCTCACAAAATCTTCGTTACTCGAACTACTGCAATACAGCGAGCGCCACTACCGCCAGCTAAATAAAAGATTCAAACTACTGAAGGCACTAACTACTGACAGGCATAGTTAGCAAGTGAAAGATTTTTATAGAGAACAAATATTGTATTTACCTTAATAGTCATCAAAAGTCATAATATATATAGCAGTTCATGACATCCAGTCTTACAAATTTCAAAATTCCGCCATTTCTTTCCCCACATCCACCACTGCTGGCGGCTCACCTCCAACTCCGCAACGCTACGCGCTGTTAACATCCAGCTACCCAACACTACAATGGCAGACAACAATCCAAACTAGCCACAGACTGCACACAGCACAGCCAGTGATTTTCATACAGAGCGCTACGTAACGTTGCCAATAAGAAAACATAAACAGCCTACTAGTACAGCCAGTGATTTTCATACAGAGCGCTACATAACGTTGCCAATAAGAAAACATAAACAGCCTACTTACATAGCCCCCATGCTCCCCACAAAAAATTTTACAAATTGTTTTGGGCAGTGGCCAATAATGGTTTGATAAAATTTATCATAATTACAATAACAAAGATATTAAATGCACACACTTATTGATACAATGTTGGTCAAAAGCTAAAATTTTCTCACAGTCCATAAAGACAGTCCTGATCATTCATCACAGTAAAATTGCAGTGTTTTTCTCAAAGTCTGAGCAGTAAAAGAAAATGCACATGGAAGTAGTGGATTTCCATGCAGTATTGAAGAAGTAGTGTTGACCTTCCAACGGAAAGACAGTGCTGACTCTTGACATGCAGACAGGTAACGGGCCACAACAGAGCAAACCCACAGCAGAGTCAGTCGAAGTTTTGAAGAATACTGGTAGGTAGGTCATCACAGAGTAGACCCACTGTAGTCCTGGTAGAGATTACGTTATTGGTGGGCCACCAGAGGTGCAGACCCACTGCAGTCCTTGTAGAAATAATGGTATTGGTGGGTCATCAAAGGTGCGGACCCACTGTAGACGTTGTAGAGACGGTCAACAACCATCTGTTGCGACTGTGCAGGTGCACAATCACCATCGAAGAGTCTTGCGGAGAATATAGCAAGTCCATAAACCACCACTTGTGCACTCACAAAGTTTTTGAATTGTCCTTAGAACCAGCAATGCTGTTAACCAGTCCCTTGCTGAATTATTAACACACGTGCAAGCACAAACAGTCCCAACTTCTCACTTATTGTCCGTATACTATGACCAACAGAAACGTGTGCAGTGAAATGTAACTTACAAGTTACTTAATTTGATGAACTGGTGTCAATTACAATTTTATAACATAAGGATACAATAACAAAGGTACAAAATACATCATTAAAGTACATAACAATACAGATACCACTTCTAGTAATACGGGCTTCACAAAAGAATCGAAATAACATATACATCACTGTTACAAGAAATATGACATAACTAAATACATAAAAGATCAGAATAACTTTTGAAACATCAACTTCACACATGAGCATTAAAACAAAACAGAATAAATAATGTCTAAACATCTTTATGAAGTAAATAACATATTATTAATGTAAATTATATTTGAGGATAACAGCATTCCTCATCATAGTGAATGTAGCTTAGTATTAGAAGAGAAAAAATTCTATGAAACAGTACACAGAGACAGGAAGAAAACAAATACACAAGGGTATACAAACACATAGTGGGATAACACAAAAGGAAAGGACAGGGTTTGTTCTCAGTGTAACATTTGGTACTGCAGTCTGACCCAAAACTTCATTCCATAGATCTTTCGTCTTATTTCAACATTTGTTTCCACCAAAAAAATCCTATCTAAGCATGCTTTCTGTATTTATATGTACACATATTTCTTATCTCATTATTTATTTTCCATTATCTTACCTCATCATTAATTTCCAAGAAAATCCTACCTATACCTGCTTTCTGTACTTTTTTCGTATAACTTCTCAATGCATTTCTTCCAATTCATCGCTACTCATTCTCTTATATAGTCTACCCCCTCTTAAGCTAACTTAAATCTACTGAACTCAGATGCTAAACTAAGGGACGAGGCAATGCAGCAGCGCAAAACAATTAACACAAACAGCAAAGATAAAAAATGCAAATTGGCAAAGCAAGCATCAGTAAATATAAAATAACAGACCAAATGCAACATTACAACTAATATGAGCCAATGTGCAGCAACAAGAAAAATAAATCAATAGTAAAACTAGCTTAACAGAGCAATACAAAGTGAAATTCAGTAACACTATGCCTGGCAAACAGCAGCAGCAAATGCAATAACTTATACCTAAATATGACATAGCTCAAGCAGAAAAAATATTACACTAAAGACAACAATGCAGACAAGGGAAATGTCTATTCACATCTTAATATCTATGTAATTAAAGTGGTGCACCAAAAAAATTTATTCTATGAAATAAATTACCAAGTACTTGAAAAGAAAATTATGTATGCAGTTCCTTTGAAGGGAAATGTCTTTGTGCTTCCTCATTTTTTGGGAAGTGTTTTACAAAATTAGTATTTACTGGATCTGTAGACAGAAAATATTTATATTAGTAGATCTATAAAATTCTATTTTAACCAATGCTGCAGTGCAGCTAGAAACTAGATATTAAATAAAATGAGCAAATCTCTCAACTAGAAAGACAATAGATGTAAAATGTTTCTCATCATTTCATTAGGCATTTTAGTAAATATCATAAATTAAGAGCTCCACAGTGTAATTATATGTTTTCAAGTTTGAGCGTGTCGTAATTGCGGTGCTTTCTACAAAGAAATGTCAATAGCGAGGATAATGGCGTCTTTCTTCTCATCCTAAGGGCTTTTCTCAAGGCGGCTGGCACACCTGGCCGCTCACAACGCTTTACGTCATGGTCACTTACCTTTCTTACCGAAATATTTGTGACAGCAGTTTCTGCTACAGTGACAGTCTCATATAAAAATTTCATAGGTCGACAGTTTGCTTTACAAATGTGTAGAAACAAAATCCTGTAAATATAACAGTGTCCAAAAAATTTTCGCCAGCATTGTGATACATTCACGCATTTACACACATTTGATAACTCCTAAAGTACGATTCTTGGTTTCCAATATCGTTTTCACAAACCAGAGTCCCTAACTACTACTCCTTATTCATTACCTTATTACACATGTACATATTCATATTCATCAACATGTCTTCAATATTTCATCATAATGAATACATAGCATAATCAAATTCCTCATATAACATCAGCTTATTGATCATAAACATACCTCAACAGCGTAATACACATCGTCGTCGTAATAATAACATCACAACACCTCAGTCAAATCTCAAAATCGTCATAGCTTTCTGCAATAATGTCAAAACCTAAAAAAAAAATTCTCTGCTCAAATGCAATGGTGTCATCTACATCAAACGTACTTTAAAATCATGATCCCATACCAAATATATCATTCAAAGCTCTCATAGTATCACAATGGCTCCGAAAAAATATGAACAGTTTACAAAGTACAGACGAAATACAATTTCATAAGTGTGAATTTATCCAACTGTGTAATTACGTAAACATCTGTCACTGATGTAGTAAAATAAATGTTTGTCTCTCCCAGTTAAATGATCAGATAGCCGTGTAATTGTGTGTTAGAGAAATATGGTACCGATGTGTAAAGTTGTATAAGCAAATACCATTTTAGCTAGGGCTCCTTGTGCTTGCCACACACAAGGTACACAAAGTAGGCGGTTACCCCCATGAGGATGAATGTAATTATACCCTCAGGTGTTACAGATTACAGCAATGGAATGAAATGTATCACGGAAAACCTTTGTATCGTTGTACTTCAAATATCTTTAAAAATAAATGATTTAAGTACAAAATTAATCACTCAAATAAGTGTACTGTAGCGCTACACTGTGCATCTTGTTGTAAGATAATCTCTATGGAAGTGTCGTAGTTATCGTCCTCCGAAAGCTAAGTTCTGCAGAAGCCAATGTATTTACCTCATGATAAACGAAAGTGAAATGCTTTGCGTATGGATATCTTAGTTATTACACTTATTGCCGTGATGAAGAAAGTACTATGCTGTAACGTATTGTTGTGCTACGGAAAAGGCAGTCTCATTGTAGCTATACCACAAAAGTTACTACTAAAACATGTATTACCTTCCAGAATAATACAGAAAACCTTTGCAGATATAAAACAGAAACACTGCAAAAGCAACATTGTATATTGTCACTCATTAGTAGCGTCGTGATAAAATCGTGTAGCTGTCACATAAACTAACCACTGTGTCATCTGGTATCTCACTGAAAGTACTTTAAATCCAGAATGTATTTTCAAGTAAACCAAAATGTTGCATTAAAATCTCATTAGCAGTACCAGTATATGTTCTAAGTATGTAAGCCTTATAGTCGTTACATAATCGCGCAACTAACAAGCAAGAATGTACACACACAATAACACTGTGACATCTGTTCACTATAACAATGCATTCGTAATTTCTGTTTAAATAAGTTCTCTTGGTTCTTGATTGGATATTTAACTTCAAACATTGTTGCATTTGCTAAAACCTGTTTCACTAATTATGGAAATGGGACTGCCAGAGTCAAGTACTGCCGTAAATTTTACGTCATTTACTGTAATGTGAATCACAGGCTATGCAATGTTGTTATGTTTTACGTTGTGCTCCTGGATTAAGATCTCCCTAATGTCCTCCATTTTTACGTAATTACTAGCTACGGCAGCTGCGTCATCAGTTTCATAAGTACGTTTTGTGGCTGCTAGCGGTATGAGTCATTGCTTATTGTGTCTTTGTTGGCGCGCGTCGTTATTGGGATTTGGAGACCTAACTTCTACAAATTCACCTTGTCGAGAGGGCCCTGCTCTGTTTGAATCCCGTCAGTTCTGATGCAATTCAGATCTGTCATTAAACCATACCGTCTGTCGTCATGTCGGTAGATTCCATAGTTTCTTTCTTGTCGGTCACGTGGTGGAGAATTTCTCCCTGAATCGTAACTGCGCGCTGGACCATTGCATCTGAAGTTATTCTGTCTCCCTTGATAATAATTATTTTGGTTCCCATATTGTCTGTTTCTCTGATTGTCTCTGTGATAGTCATTACCGTGGAGAGGTGATCTATCCCTGTAATTATTACTACTCTGCCAACCGTTGTCATATGGGTGGTGTCTGTTTTGGTCATGATTTACGTTGTAAGAATAGCCTTGTCGTGTATTATTTCTTGTCATCGCGGAATTGTGACAGTTGTGACCTGTAATTGTTGTGCTCCTGTTTTCGAGTTCCGCGATTGTCATTGTCAATTTCCTGCTCTTGTAACAGTCCCTGAAAAGCTTCAATGTCATCTTTGCAACGTCCAGCAAAAATAATATGTCGTAAATGTTCAGGTAATTTGATTAAGCAAATGCGGATGAGTTCTGAGGGGCTGTATGGGTTTGACAGGTACTGATTCTTGTGCAACATGTCTTCAAAATATTTTACAAGACTGGAAAATTCAGATTGTTCGAAATGTTTCATCATTATGATGCTATGTTTTACTCGGTCTTGTGTAGCTTGAGACCAATATGCTGAGAGGAAGGCATGGTAAAATTCTCCTTCACTGTGACAATCGTGAATGACGATCACATTCTTACAGCTGGTTCATTCTCTAAATAGCCACACATAAATTCTAATCTGTGTTCTAATGACCAGTTGAGAGGAAAACAATGACAGAATTGATGAAGCCACGCTTGCGGATGAATGTCGTTGCCGGGATTCTTAAATGTTTTAAATTTACATGTAGTAATGAACAGCTTATAGTGAAAGTCATCATGTCGGCGAGTCGCATATCGGTCATTGTTACGTCGTTTCGGCGGTTCCATTTCAAAATTCTGCGCACCTTGTCAATTCCTTTCATAATTTCCGAAATGCGCTGTGTTTTATTTTGTGGCTGTTCCGTATTTCTATGTCCCTCTTTCCGTATTGGGGCGCGAGTGTCCTCTGAAATACGTAATTCTTGTATTACCTGTGTCAGCTGATCTTGTACTTCCCGGATTTCTCTTTGTTGTTGTGTATTAATTTGATTCTGATTTTGTTTGAATTTCCTAATTTGTTCGCACTCTTCTGTGTCATTAAAGACTACCGGTTTTGTGTCATTCAGATTATCATCTACCTTCGTAGATAAATTATTTAGCTGACCCGAAAGTTCAACTACTTTCTCTGATAATGAACTACTTTCCTCCATGTGTCTTTCTGAACCAATTTTCAGAGTACCTACTGTGTCCATTAAGTTTTCCTGAGTTTTTGCAAGTTGCGTAACCGAATCGGTAGATGCAACTGAGTCAGTTTTGGCTTGCAAGGTCTCATGATTTTCATGAACAATAATTTGCAGTTCTTTTATGGCTGCTTCGTGATTCTGTAATGCATTTTCATGCCGCGAAAAAATAGGTTGAAAATGTTCACAAATTTGTATTTTTACGTCATTACAGACTTTTTGACATTTCGATTCAATGTTATATAGCTCAGTAGTTAGATGTTAACGTGTTTCTTCAAGCGTGGTGTCTAACTTCCGAAGGTTTTGTTCCATTGTGTCTAACTTTTGAAGCTTTTGCTGTGTTTGTCTCTGATTTTGTTCCATTGTGTCTAACTTTTGAAGATTTTGTTCCATTGTGTCTAACTGTTGCTGTGTTTGTCTCTGGTGTTGTTCCATTGTGTCTAACTTTTGAAGATTTTGTTCCATTGTGTCTAACTTTTGAAGCTTTTGTCCCATTTGTTGCATTAATTGTAATAACAATGCACTGGTGTCTGAAACATGTTCCTCAGTGCTATTGGACAATGAATTTGCACCGGCAACATTCACATTTTGAAAAGCAGACAATGTGTCTTGACTTATTTGAGAAAACAGTGAGGACCCAAAACCTGAATCTACAGTATTTGCGAGATTGTGTCCTGTCATTTCGGATTCCTGAGGCGAGCTATTGCCGACCGATCGATCGATAATGCTTCTCTGTTCACTAATTGTTTCACTGTCTACACCATTATTTGTCGCCCGCTCCATTTCCCTATGCACAATTACCAAATTATTAGTTTGAACATTAGTTAATTCATTATATGGTGGCGCTAACACACCGCTTTCGTCTTCACTGTCATTTCTCAGTTTACTTTGGAGCCTAGTATTAAGTTTTTCACACGCCATTATTGTCACAATATTTCACACGACAACACAGAAAAGCACAATTTGAAGAGCAAAAATAAGAAAACACATTAACATAGCACTGAAAATAATATCTAGTTAATCGCAAGCGCAGCTGCAAAATACTTGGTGCAAATCTACATGCATGCCACAACTGTTTTACTGTACAAGAATGAAAAACTACAACTACAAAGGAAATTCTCTCTACAATTACACACTAGCAATAAACAAAGGCTGCACTAATTGCACAAACTACAAGAAAAAAATCAGAAGATTCCAGTGAGGTATCCTTGCAGGGTCGCCATATGAAATGTCCCCTTAGAACAATTATACAAGACTGTGCTTAAACTGACACACAATATTTTTAGCGCAACGTAATCTGACTTTCAAAAATCCCTACAAAAGAATGGCCCTGACTGACATTAGCCTATATGTTTCACAAACCACTTACCTCAAAAAAATCTTGGTTACTCGAACTACTGCAATACAGCTAGCACCACTACTGCCAGCTAAATAAAAGATTCAAACTACTGAAGGCACTAACTACTGACAGGCAGAGTTAGCAAGTGAAAGATTTTTATAGAGAACATACATTGTATTTACCTTAATAGTCGTCAAAAGTCATAATATATATAGCAGTTCATGACATCCAGTCTTACAAATTTCAAAATTCCGTCATTTCTCTCCCCACATCCACCATTGCTGGCGGCTCACCTCCAACTCCGCAACGCTACGCGCTGTTAACATCCAGCTGCCCAACACTACAATGGCAGACAACAATGCAAACTAGCCACAGACTGCACACAGCACAGCCAGGGATTTTCATACAGAGCGCTACGTAACGTGCCCAATAAGAAAACATAAACAGCCTACTTACAGGTAGAGCAAACCAAACACTGCGATTCATTGGCAGAACACTTAGAAGGTGCACAGTTCTACTAAAGAGACTGCTTATACCACGCTTGCCTCTATAGCAGAGTTATTAAACACGGTTTTTCGAAACTCCTTTACCAAAAAAGTCGAAGTAAGTATTCCTGAATTCGAAACAAGAAAAACTACCAAGATGAGAAACACAGAAGTAGATATCCTCGATCTAACGAAGCAGCTTAAATCACTTAATAAAGGCAAGGCGTCCGGTCCAGATTGTATACCTGTCAGGTTCCTCTCAGAGTATTGCTGTGCGGTGTGGGATCAGCATCAGGTGGGACTGATGGATGACATCGAATAAGTACAAAGAAGGGCAGCTAGTTTTGTATTATCGCGAAATAGGGGAGATAGTGTCACAGACATGATACGTGAATGGGAGTGGCAATCATTAAAACAAAGGAGTTTTTCGTTGCGACAGGATCTTCTCATGAAATCACCAGTTTTCTCCTACGATTGCGAAAACATTCTGTTGGCACCCACCTACATGAGAAATAATCATCACGATAAAATAAGAGAAATCAGGGCTCGTACAGAAAAATTTAAGTGCTTGTTTTTCCCACGTGCCGTTCGAGAGTGGAGCGGTAGAGAAAACTTGAAGGCCAGGCAGTTTATTGTGAATAGCAGAGAAATCACGTGGATGTAGAAAGCTGGGGCATCTGCCTGTCAAAACTAGTGACTTGG
Source organism: Schistocerca serialis cubense (assembly GCF_023864345.2). NCBI lineage: Eukaryota > Metazoa > Arthropoda > Insecta > Orthoptera > Acrididae > Schistocerca > Schistocerca serialis. Next base: position 618,797,544 of record NC_064645.1, read on the forward strand.
TGCGAGAGACATTGAAACGGCGACCAATGTGTAGCGTACTTCTGTCTTGTGGCCTACGTAAGTATCATCTACTGTCGTCCACAAATGCAGCCAGCAACGTCCGTCTCCATACAGCTTCGTTCACTTCCATCACTGCCACTGCTAAAATAGCAACCATCGCGCCCTGCTCAAAGCATATGCGTTCCAGTTTGCAGCATCTGACACAGCTCTTCCATGGCCGGGAATGTCTATTGTGCAAAGTGTTTACACTCCCCGGTTGCGGTGAGTCTCAGCGGCCGTAGACGACTATAGGACAACACGTCTCCGCAGAGGACGGTGGGTTCGATGCGGGCGCCTCACATTTGAACGTGGACACGTGAACTTCATTGTAGGTTAAACATAGCAAATAAATTAACTGCTTCCAAGATTAATATGGCTGGATTTTCTCCTTGTCTATCCGCTAGATAAATCCACGCTGTTATAGTATTTACTTATCCAGGCCACAGTATAACAGCTTTCAACACTATTGTTCTGCGTTTGCCGATTCTGACCTCTTTCTTAATTTATTAAAAGTTACTTACTTTATCCCTATTATGAGCGGACTGGCATCAGCTAAATTGCTCTTCAGCTATTCTGTTGCAAAAATTAGAAGGTTTTAGTATAAAAAATTGACATCGTAAAACAGTTGCAGTTTATAACAAGATAATGGTGATGTGTTGAACATCCTCCTTATTATGAGCACTGATATGATGAGAGGTTCTCTTTACGGTGGAAAGGCATTAGGGTGTGAGACGTATTCGTAGGGATATTATAAGAAAAAGATTTATGAAAGGAGATAACATACACTACTGGCCATTAAAATTGCTACACCACGAAGATGACGTGCTACAGACGCGAAATTTAACCGACAGGAAGAGAATGCTGTGAAATGCAAATGATTAGCTTTTTATAGCATTCACACAAGGTTGGAGCCGGTGGCGACACCTACAACGTGCTGTCATGAGGAAAGTTTCCAATCGATTTCTCATACACAAACAGCAGTTGACCGGCGTTGCCTGGTGAAACGTTGTTGTGATGCCTCGTGTAAGGAGGAGAAATGCGTACCATCACGTTTCCGACTTTGGTAAAGGTCGGATTGTAGCCTATCGCGATTGTGGTTTATCGTATCGCGACATTGCTGCTCGCGTTGGTCGAGATCCAATAACTGTTAGCAGAATATGGAATCGGTGGGTTCAGGAGGGTAATACGGAACACCGTGCTGCATCCGAACGGCGTCGTATCACTAGTAGTCGAGATGACAGGCATCTTATCCGCATGGCTGTGACGGATCGTGCAACCACGTCTCGATCCCTGAGTCAACAGATGGGGACGTTTGCAAGACAACAACCATCTGCACGAACAGTGCGACGACGTTTGCAACAGCATGGACTATCAGCTCGGAGACCATGGCTGGGGTTTCCCTTGACGCTGCATCACAGACAGGAGCGCCTGCGGTGGTGTACTCAACGACGAACCTGGGTGCACGAATGGCAAAACGTTATTTTTTCGGATGAATCTAGGTTCTGCTTACAGCATCATGATGGTCGCATCCGTGTTTGGCGACATCGCGGTGAACGCACATTGGAAACGTGTATTCGTCATCGCCCTTCTGGCGTATCACCCGGCGTGATGGTATGGGGTGCCGTTGGTTACACGTCTCGGTCACTTGTCCGCATTGACGGTTCTTTGAACAGTGAACGTTATATTTCAGATGTGTTACGACCCGTGGCTCTACCCTTTATTCGGTCTCTGCGAAACCCTACATTTCAGCTGGATAATTCACGACCGCATGTTGCAGGTCCTGCACGGGCCTTTCTGGATACAGAAAATGTTCGACTGCTGCCCTGGCCAGCACATTCTCCAGATCTCTCACCAGTTGTAAACGTCTGGTCAATGGTGGCAGAGCAACTGGCTCGTCACTATACACCAGTCACTACTCTTGATGAACTGTGGTATCGTGTTGAAGCTGCATGGACAGCTGTACCTGTACACGCCATCCAAGCTCTGTTTGACTCAATGCCCAGGCGTATCAAGGCTTCTACTACGGTCAGAGATGGTCGTTCTGGGTACTGATTTCTCAGGATCTATGCACCCAAATTGCGTGAAAATGTAATCACATGTCAGTTCTAGTATAATGTATTTGTCAAATGAATACCCGTTTATCATCTGCATTTCTTCTTGGTGCAGCAATTTTAATGTCCAGTAGTGTAAATCCTAGCAAATGAAACAGGCGAAAGGGGATACAGAAGTCTAAAAACTGAGATTGGCAGATAGTGGAAAACAGCTAAGCAGCAAAGGCTAGAGGACAAATATAAGGCTGCAGAAGAACTTATAACTAGGGGAAAGATACACTATGTGATCAAAAGTATCCGGACGCCCCCAAAAACATTCGTTTTTCATATTAGGTGCATTTCACTGCCTCCTACTGCCTGGTACTCCATATCAGCGACCTCAGTAGTCATTAGACGTTGTGAGAGAGCAGAATGGGGCGCTCCGCGGAACTCACCGACCTCGAACGTGGTCAGGTGACTGATTGTAACTTGCGTCATACGTCTGTACGCGATATTTCCACACTCCTAAACGTCCCTAGGTCCACTGTTTCCGAAGTGATAGAGAAGTGGAATTGTGAAGGGACGCGTACAGCACAAAAGCGTACAGGCCGACCTCGTCTGTTGACTGGCAGAGACCGCCGACAGTTGAAGAGGGTCGTAATGTGTAATAGGCAGACACCCATCCAGACCGTCACACAGGAATTCCAAATTGCCTCAGGATTCACTGCAAGTACTATGACAGGCAGGAGGTGAGAAAACTTGAATTTCATAGTCGAGCGGCTGCTTATAAGGTACATATCACGTCGAGAAATGCCAAACAACGTCTCGCTTGATCTAAGGAGCGTAAACATTGGACGATTGAACAGTGGTAAAACGTTGTCTGGGGTGACGAATCACGGTACACAATGTGGCGATCCGATGGCAAGGTGTGGGTATGGCGAATTCCCAGTGAACATCATCTGCCAGCGTGTGTAATGCCAATAGTAAAATTCGGTGGTTGTGGTGTTATGGTGTAGTCGTGTTTTTCATGGAGGGGGCTTGCACCCCTTGTTGTTTTGCGTTGCACTATCACAGCACAGGCGTACATTGATGTTTTAAGTACCTACTTGCTTCCCACTGTTGAAGAGCAATTCGAGGATGGCGACTGTATCTTTCAACACGATCGAGCACATGTTCATAATGCATGGCCTAGGGCAGAGTGGTTACACGACAATAGCATCCCTGTAATGGACTGGCCAGCACAGAGTCCTGACTTGAATCCTATAGAACACCTTTGGGATGTTTTGGAACGCCGACTTCGTGCCAGGCCTCAACGACTGACATCGATACCTCTCCTCAGTACAGCACTCCGTGAAGAATGGGCTGTCATTCCCCAAGAAACCTTCCAGCACCTGATTGAACGTATGCCTGAGAGAGTGGAAGCTGTCATTAAGGCTAAGGGTGGGCCAACACCATATTGAATTCCAGCATTACCGACGGAAGGCGTAACTTGTAAGTCATTTTCAGCCAGGTGTCCGGATACTTTTCATCACAATGTGTAGATGCCGCCTATAGGAATATTAAGGAGGTCTTTGGAGGAAAGATTAGCAGCTGTTTGAATACCATGATCCTCAGATGCTAAACGAGAAGTAAACGAAGGAGGGAAATCTGGAAGGCGGAAGGAATATATTTATAGGAGCTCTACATGAGAAATGAACTTGAAGAAAATTTTACAGAAAGGCAAGCTGAACTAGACGAAGATGAGATTGAGGACACGATACTGTAAAATTAATTTAACAGAATACTGGAAGATGTAAATCGAAGCAAGACCCTTGGAATAGACGACATTTCCTAAGAATTATTGAGATCCTTGGAAGAAAACATTATAAAACTATTGCTCCTGTTGTGCAAAGATAGACAAAATACCCTCAGACTTCAAAAATAACGTAATAATGCCAATTCCAAGGAGTGCTCACATGTGCCGAGCAGTCAGTCTAATAAATCATGGTTACAAGATATGGGCACGAACTATTTTCAGACGAATAGAAAATCTGGTAGAATCAGACTCTGGAGAAAATCAGTTTGTCCTTTGTAGAAATGTAGAATTACATGACGCAATATTGGAATGGTTCAAATGGCTCTGAGCGCTATGCAACTTAACATCTGAGGTCATCAGTCTCCTAGAACTTAGAACTGCTTAAAACTAACTAAGCTAAGGGCATCACACACATCCATGGACGAGGCAGGATTGGAACCTGCGACCGTAGCGGTCGCGCGGTTCGAGACTGAAGCGCCTAGAACCGCTCGTCCACACCGGCCGGCGGCAATATTGACCATACGACTTAAGTTACAAAATAGGTTAAAGAAAGGCAAACCTATGTTAATGGCACTTGCAGACTTAGAGAAATCCTTGACAATGAACCTTTCAAATCCTGAAGCTAGCAGGGATAGAAAACGGGAAGTAAAAGGTTATATGAAGTTGTATATAGTTTATACAAAAAGCACGGTGCAGTTGTAAGCTTCGAAGGGTAAGAAAGGGAAACGTAGTTGAGAAGGGAGTGATACAGGATTGTTGCCTATCCTGGGTGTTATTGAACCTGCACAGTAAGAAAGCATTAAAGGAAATCTAAGAAAAATTTGTAGAAAGAGTTAAAGTTTAGTGAGAAGAAATAAAAATTTGAGGTTTGTTGATGACACTGTAATTGTCTTAGAGACAGCAAAGGACATGGATGAGCAATTAAACGGAGTAGATAGCATCTTCAATAGAGAGATTATAAGATGAGAATCTACAAAAGTAAAACAAGAGTAATGGAATCTAGTGAAAGTAAAGCAGATGATGCTAAGGAAATTTGGTTAGGAAACGAGATACTAAGATTAGTAAATGAGTTTTGCTATTTGGCCAGCAAAATGGCTGATGATGGGTAAAGCAGGGAGAATCTAAAATGCAGATTGGCATTCCTATGGAAAAAAGTTAACATTGAATGTAAATTTAAATATTAGGAAGCCGTTAATGAAAGTATTTGTCTGGACTGTAGTCCTGTACGAAATGGAAACGTCGACGACAAGCAAATCTGATAAGAAGAGAATAACACCGTTTGAAATGTGGTGCTATAGAAGAATGCAGAAGATTATGCTGGTAAATCGCGTATCACGTAACTAATGAGGAAGTACCGAATCTAACTGGCGAGACAAGTGCAGTATACTAGGCAATTAATGGTCATAGTACTGTAGCACTATTAATGTATTTTATTTGAAAGTTAAGCGGACACTTTTATTCTCACTTTATCGAAGGTGATGATGTGCTGTAAGCTAGTGAGGTATGCATTTTAGAGCCCATGTTTACTACACTTTTTGGCTTGGAATGGTCGTTCCTGTCAGACTCACTGCGTATCTTGCACACCAGTTGGAACACTTTTGTCATTGCTTGCTCCCCAAGAGATTTCAATAATTCAAATGTGAATGTAGTCTATTCCAGGGGCTTTATTTCTTCTTAGGTGCTTCAAGACTCTGGAAATTCTTCCCCGCAATATCATATTGGTCAAATGATCTACTTTCTATTCCCTGTCCACAAGACTGTCTTTTCATTTCCCTTGTAGTAGTTTGTATACTGTCAGTTATAAGACTGATGGACGTCTCCCCTCAGGAGTACTGGTACTCATGATGCGTATAGAGGAGTGGCAGACGGGCTCCCGCTAGACAGACGGACCCCAGAAGCGGGCAATCCATCCGACAGCTGCGTAGAAATCCGAGACGGACGGCTGCGCCATTAACAGCGGCCAGCCGCGCGTCCCCGCCTGCTGCGCAGCCGTATAAATGTCCGCTTGAGTGCGACTGCACGAGGATTCCTGATCGACTTAGGCTCGATGCACCCAAGGACATCACACACATCCACGCCCGAGGCAGGATTAGAACCTGCGACCGTAGCAGTCACGCGGTTCCGGGCTGAAGCGCCTAGAACAGCTCGGCCAGCGCGGCTGGCGGGAACAGTGGACCTTGGGATGTTTAGGAGAGTGGAAATGTCGCGTACAGACGTATGACACAGGTGTCACCCAATCACTTGACCACGTTCGAAGTCCGTGAGTTCCGCGGATCGGATCGCCCCATTCTGCTCTCTTACGATGTCTATTGAATACTGAGGCCGCTGATCTGGAGTACCTGGCACTAGGTGGCAGCACAATACGCCCAATACTAAACACGTATGTTGTTGTGGTGTCCGGATACATTTAATCACATAATATACCCCATGAAACATGGACCTTGCCGTTGGTGGGGAGGCATACGTGTTTCAGAGATACAGATAGTCGTAACGTAGGTGCAACCACAACGGAGGGGTATCTGTTGAGAGGCCAGACAAACGTGTGGTTCCTGAAGAGGGGCAGCAGCCTTTTCAGTAGTTTCAGGGGCAACAGTCTGGATGATTGACTGATCTGGTCTTGTAACAATAACCAAAACGGCCTTGCTGTGCTGGTACTGCTAACGGCTGAAAGCAGGAGGAAACTACAGCCGTCATTTTTCCCCGAGGGCATGCAGCTTTACTGTGTGGTTAAATGATGATGGCGTCCTCTTGGGTAAAATATTCCGGAGATAAAATAGGCCCCCATTTGGACCTCCGGGCGGGGACTACTCAGGAGGACATTGTTATCAGGAGAAAGAAAACTGGAGTTCTACGGATCGGAGCGTGGAATGTCAGATCCCTTTATCGGGCAGCAAATTTAAAAAGGGAAACGGATAGGTTAAAGTTAGATATAGTGGGAATTTGTGAAGTTCGGTGGCAGGAGGAATAAGACTTCTGGTCAGGTGACTACAGGGTTATAAATACAAAATCAAATAGGGGTAAAGCAGGTGTAGGTTTATTAATGAATAAAAAAACTTGCGCGCGAGTAAGCTGCTACAAACAGCATAGTGAACACATTATTGTGGCAAAGATAGACACAAAGTCCAAGCCCAACACAGTAGTAAAACTTTATATGCCAACTAGCTCCGCAGATGACGAAGAGATTGATGAAATGTGTGATGAGAGAAAAGAAATTATTCACATAAGGGAGACGAAAATTTGATAGTCATGGGTGACTGGAATTCGATATAGGAAAAGGAAGAGAAGGAAACGTAGTAGGTGAATATGGAATGGGGGTAAGAAATGAAAGAGGATGCCACCTGGTAGAATTTTGCACAGAGCATGAATTAATCATAGCTAACACTTGGTTCAAGAACCATGAAAGAAGGTTGTATGCATGGCATGGAAGAGACCTGGAGATACTGGAAGGTTTCATATAGATTATATAATGGTAAGACAGAGATTTAGGAACCAGATTTTAAACTGTAAGAAATTTCCAGGGGCAGGTGTGGACGCCGACCACAATCTATTGGTTACGAACTGTAGATTAAAACTAAAGAATATGCAAAAAGGTGGGAATTTCAGGAGATGGGTCCTTGATAAACTAACAGAAGCAGAGGTTGTAGAGAGGTTCAGGGAGAGCGTTAGGGAACGTTGGCACGAATGGGGGAAAGAAATGTCGTAAATGAAGAATGGGTAGCTTTGAGAGAATGAAATAATGAAGGCAGCAGAGGATCAAGTAGGTAAAAAGACGAGGGCTAGTAGCGAGCGGTTTACAAGGGACGTTCAGTAACTAATGCAAAACATTTTTTTTTTTTTTGAAAGTTGGATCATTTTAATCCGGATGCCAATACACCATATTATTTCCCCACTCTTTTGGCTAAAAAAACCCTTCTGTTCAATTCGACGGCCTTGCGCTACCTTACTGGGAGAGCCTGCATGCCCACATGGTACCACTCTACTGGTCGACATCGGAGCCATCAGCAACGTGCTCATCTTCCATGTACTGCTTCCCGCGGAGTGCATCCTTCATTGGGCCAAACAAATGTTCGTCATAGTCTCCTGTTAGGTGGCGAGCAACCCAACGGGCAGACATCTCTGAGTACCCCAACTGGTGGACGAGTGTGTCAGCACTACCAACAGAGACATCCAGTTGTGGAGCGAGGTGTTTGATTGTAATCCGTCGAAAACACCGAATGAGAGTGTCCGCACGTTCCAACAATGCACACGTCACAGCAGCGTGCGGCCGGCCGGCACGCGGGAGATCGGACAGTTATGTGCGACATTGTTGCAGTGATGACGGACGGCTCGCTCAACGACTCAGAGTGATTTTGTTCTCTGACAGGAGTCCGTTGACGCTCGGCAAGCGCCTATGAATATGTGCAATGCTTTGGTTTCCCGCCAAAAGAAACTTAAAGACAGCTCTCTGCTTGGAACGCACTTCCGTTACAGAGGCCATTTGAAGGATAGTTATATCTACATCTACAACTACATGGATACTCTGCAAATCACATTTAAGTGCCTGGCAGAGGGTTTATCTGTTATTCCAATCTCGTATAGCGCAAGGGAAGAATGAAAACCTATATCTTTCCGTACGAGCTCTGATTTCCCCTATTTTATCGTGGTGATCGTTCCTCCCTACGTAAGTCGGTCTCAACAAAATATTTTCGCATTCGGAGGAGAAAGTTGGTGATTGGAATTTCGTGATAAGATTCCGTCGCAACGAAAAACGCCTTTCTTTTAATGATGTCCATCCCAAATCCTGTATCATTTCTGTGACACTCTCTCCCATATTTCGCGATAATACAAAACGTGCTGCCTTTCTTTGAACTTTTTCGATGTACTCCGTCAGTCCTATCTGGTAAGGATCCCACACCGCGCAACGGTATTCTAAAAGTGGATGGACAAGCGTAGTGTAGGCAGTCTCCTTAGTAGGTCTGTTACATTTTCTAAGTGTCCTGCCAATAAAACGCAGTCTTTGGTTAGCCTTCCCCACAACATTTTCTGTGTGTTCCTTCCAATTTAAATCGTTCGTAATTGTAATACCTAGGTATTTAGTTAAATTTACGGCTTTTAGATTAGACTGATTTATCGTGTAACCGAAGTTTAACTCGTTCCTTTTAACACTCATGTGGATGACCTCACGCTTTTCGAACCATTCCGATATTTCTTCTAAATCGTTTTGCAGTTTATTTTGATTTTCTGATGACTTTATTAGTCGATAAACGACACCGTCATCTGCAAACAACCGAAGACGGCTGCTCAGATTGTCTACCAAATCGTTTAATATGGATAAGGAACAGCAAAGGGCCTGTAACACTACCTTGGGGAACGCCAGAAATCACTTCTGTTTTACTCGATGATAGCGCCGCCATCTATCGGAACTTAATGAAACTATAGGAGCTGAAAGGGAATATTCCGCGACGTCCCACAACAAATTCCTCATTTTTTCAACCGACACTGGCCAAGAAAAAATCTTGTTGTTTTACTTCTTGAATGCGCCACGTATTATGGAGAACTCCCAGCGTTATTTCCTATCGCTTTTGTGTGGAACGTGTTGAGTAATGGAGCCACACACACAACGACAGTGAAGCTGCAAACACGACGCCAGGATACAGTGAGATAACTGTGCTCGCGAACCACTGCGGGTTTGCTGGCATCTCGTCGACCACCGCGAAGTAGCAGTTGTTGTGGGAAAATTGAACAACGCGCACGCGTTCGCAACCGTAGCAACAGCTGCCGTCGGCCTGCCATACATGTAACCGGTTTTGATATAAAACTGTTTATAGAAGATGTCAAGATATGCCCTGAAAAAGAGGACACAATTTGCAAGCAGTAACATGGCAAGATTAAGAAAAGGGCCGGATGACTTCAATGGTGTAGCAACTTTTTGGTGGATCAGGAGAGAAGTGATATTGGTAAGCACCGCTTTTAAACTATACTGCCTGAAAAAAAAATTGAGGAGGAAAGGAAATGAAACTCCACGAGTTGAGTGGGTATGTGATGATACTTCACTGATTAAAGGATCCAGTCAAATTTATAAAGATCTACATCTACATCCATACTCCGCAAGCCACCTGACGGCGTGTGGCGGTGGGTACTTTGAATACCTCTATCGGTTCTCCCTTCTATTGCAGTCTCGTTTTGTTCGTGGAAAGAAAGATTGTCGGTATGCCTCTGTGTGGGCTCTATCTCTCTGATTTTATCCTCATGGTCTCTTCGCGAGATATACGTAGGAGGGAGCAATATACTGCTTGATTCCTCGGTGAAGGTATGTTCTCGAAACTTCAAGAAAAGCCCGTACCGAGCTACTGAGAGTCTCTCCTGTAGAGTCTTCCACTGGAGTTTATCTATCATCTCCGTAACGCTTTCGCGATTACTAAGTGATCCTGTAACAAAGCGCGCTGCTGTCCGTTGGATCTTCTCTATCTCTTCCATCAACCCTATCTGGTACGGATCCCACACTGCTGAGCAATATTCAAGTAGTGGGCGAACAACTATACTGTAACCCACTTCCTTTGTTTTCGGATTGCATTTCCTTAGGATTCTTCCAGTGAATCTCAGTCTGGCATCTGCTTTACCGACGATCAACTTTATATGATCATTCCATTTTAAATCACTCCTAATGCCTACTCCCAGATAATTTATGGAATTAACTGTTTCCAGTTGCTGACCTGCTATATTGTAGCTAAATGATAAAGGATCTTCCTTTCTGTGTCTTCGCAGCACATTACCCTTGTCTACACTGAGATTCAATTGCCATTCCCTGCACCATGCGTCAATTCGTTGCAGATCCTCCTGCACTTCGGTACAATTTTCCATTGTCACAACCTCTCGATATACCACAGCATCATCGCAAAAAGCCTCAGTGAACTTCCGATGTTATCCACAAGGTCATTTATGTATATTGTGAATAGCAACGGTCCTACGACATTCCCCTGCGGCACACCTGAAATCACTCTTACTTCGGAAGACTTCTCTCCATTGAGAATGACATGCTGCGTTCTGTTATCTAGGAACTCTTCAATCCAATCACAAAATTGGTCTGATAGTCCATATGCTCTTACTTTGTTCATTAAACGACTGTGGGGAACTATATTGAACGCCTTGCGGAAGTCAAGAAACAAAGCATCCACCTGGGAATCCGTGTCTATGGCCAGTAAGAGTCCGTTTACCTGTATGACGCTGCACCCCCTCTGTCATGGATGTATGCGCTTATTCGTTTAGGAAGGATGTCGTAAAGCCGTTGTACCCTCTCCCCAACCAACTGGCCCTCAAGTGTTGTAACTGATCCTTGATATCCCGTGTACTCGCTCTGGGACAGAGGGATGGTCCCAACATGTTCTATCGATGGCGGATCGAGGGCCTTTGTTGACCACGGGAGTACCTCAACATCGTGACGTCAGTTCTGCTGCGAACCAGCCACTCCCTGGAACCCATGTTGCGGCGTCGGAATGCTGAGGTAGTGTTACGATCAGGACGCGAGTGTAGCGTGAGGGTGAGTGACCCAGTATACGTCCTGAGGCGTCAGTGATTCTGTAACAACATTCATTGGTCGATCAGAGTTTACGAAGGTGTTATTGTCTTCGGACGTGTACTCGACGACCAGGGACGAGCGCACGTGCTGCGAAGGAGTGGTGATGCCTGTTAGCGAGTCGTGATGTCGCGGCTACAGGTCACTGCCACGTCCGTGTACTGTGCTGGTGTCGGCAGACATTGTGCGATGACCCAGTATAGCTATCATCTCAGTGCTCTCGAAGACAGCCCATCGTGTGCTCGGGTGGAGACTGCCGACTACGGTCCAAGATGCTGGTTGTCACGAAGACTAGGCCCTGGACAGCCACCATGATCGACCAAGACTGCGGCAGATACTCACGCGTCGGCCAGGAGGCTGCACACCTGTTTGGTGTGAAGATGGCAGCTTGCATATCATCCACAATGATCCAGCAATGAAGGAGGGCTGTCCAGTCCTCATCCGTGTCGACCCTGTAGTGGAGGAGGGCTGACCACTCACCAGCCTTCTCATCTGCGATGACCTAGGACAGAAGAGGCAGACCACAGCTTGGTACGCATCAGGCCGGCTGACTGTCGGAGTCAGCTTGTAATGACCTAACATCTGTGGTCAAGTACACGCAAACACTACGGTAGAGGTGAGCCTCTGTTAATCAGCCACCATTACTGGACATCCAGTTGGAACACACTTGCCGAATAACTGGCACCATGCAGGGAAGCCGTACCATACACAACATGCAGACAAGCTACACCCCCCCCCCCCCCCACACACACACACAGTGAGATGATCTATGGCCGATCTACCACTAATATATAACGATCCTGATTGTTCCAGGAATGCAGTGGCTGCAGCAAACTCGGATACATCGCCATCGCCTGCCACGGTAATGATGCACAATACCCATACTAACAAACCCAACCTTGCATGAACTATCGCAGCTAGTAAGCCACTACTGCTCTTACTACCCATCCCACTGTCGCAGAGGTTTTTTTCCCCACGGCACGAGCCTTGGCACTTTTTTCCCTCTACTCTTCAAATTGCTACCCCCATTCGCGTTTCGTCCACAATCTATCACCTGATGGGCCGTGTTAATGCGTAGTCTTACCCAGCCGCACGAATAACAAACATCACAGCCCAGCATCCTGTGATCCACCTATTAAATAACTAACATGTTGACGGAGGTGACAGTAGTTTGCTTTGGTCACCACGTTGGTGCGAGCGTGGAGGAGCCCCATCTCTATTTGTCGGAGTCAGCAAGCAAGCAGCAGACTAGTCATCATCAGTCAGCATGTCATAGTTTCAGTGGGACTCAATAGACTTATTCTTCCTGGTACTAGTGTCCCACACACAGTGGTAGCACAACAGAATGTGTTCTTGAGCTCTGAAAGCCTGTCTAACGCATCGAGCCTGCGCCTATGACATAGTGGATCTGGGTGTGTAAGCGCTTTTCTCCTCGTTTGTAGGACTTGTCAGACGTCCTTGCATCGCTTTGATAATTTTAATAATGGTCGCTGAGCATAGTCCTCCCTGTCTGCATCTGTGTCTGCTTCCCCTCTTCAGGAACGATACGTTTGCCTAGCCTCTCAACAGATACCCCTCCGTTGTGGTTACACCTACGTTACGGCTATCTGTATCTCTGAGACACGTAAGCCTCCCCACCAACGGCAAGGTCCATGTTTCATGGGTTTTTTTTTTGGGGGGGGGGGGGGGAAGATATATATATACACTCCTAGAAATGGAAAAAAGAACACATTGACACCGGTGTGTCAGACCCACCATACTTGCTCCGGACACTGCGAGAGGGCTGTACAAGCAATGATCACACGCACGGCACAGCGGACACACCAGGAACCGCGGTGTTGGCCGTCGAATGGCGCTAGCTGCGCAGCATTTGTGCACCGCCGCCGTCAGTGTCAGCCAGTTTGCCGCGGCATACGGAGCTCCATCGCAGTCTTTAACACTGGTAGCATGCCGCGACAGCGTGGACGTGAACCGTATGTGCAGTTGACGGACTTTCAGCGAGGGTGTATAGTGGGCATGCGGGAGGCCGGGTGGACGTACCGCCGAATTGCTCAACACGTGGGGCGTGAGGTCTCCACAGTACATCGATGTTGTCGCCAGTGGTCGGGGGAAGGTGCACGTGCCCGTCGACCTGGGACCGGACCGCAGCGACGCACGGATGCACGCCAAGACCGTAGGATCCTACGCAGTGCCGTAGGGGACCGCACCGCCACTTCCCAGCAAATTAGGGACACTGTTGCTCCTGGGATTTCGGCGAGGACCATTCGCAACCGTCTCCATGAAGCTGGGCTACGGTCCCGCACACCGTTAGGCCGTCTTCCGCTCACGCCCCAACATCGTGCAGCCCGCCTCCAGTGGTGTCGCGACAGGCGTGAATGGAGGGACGAATGGAGACGTGTCGTCTTCAGCGATGAGAGTCGCTTCTGCCTTGGTGCCAATGATGGTCGTATGCGTGTTTGGCGCCGTGCAGGTGAGCGCCACAATCAGGACTGCATACTACCGAGGCACACAGGGCCAACACCCGGCATCATGGTGTGGGGAGCGATCTCCTACACTGGCCGTACACCACTGGTGATCGTCGAGGGGACACTGAATAGTGCACGGTACATCCAAACCGTCATCGAACCCATCGTTCTACCATTCCTAGACCGGCAAGGGAACTTGCTGTTCCAACAGGACAATGCGCGTTCGCATGTATCCCGTGCCACCCAACGTGCTCTAGAAGGTGTACGTCAACTACCCTGGCCAGCAAGATCTCCGGATCTGTCCCCCATTGAGCATGTTTGGGATTGGATGAAGCGTCGTCTCACTCGGTCTGCACGTCCAGCACGAACGCTGGTCCAACTGAGGCGCCAGGTGGAAATGGCATGGCAAGCCGTTCCACAGGACTACATCCAGCATCTCTACGATCATCTCCATGGGAGAATAGCAGCCTGCATTGCTGCGAAAGGTGGATATACACTGTACTAGTGCCGACATTGTGCATGCTCTGTTGCCTGTGTCTATGTGCCTGTGGTTCTGTCAGTGTGATCATGTGATGTATCTGACCCCAGGAATGTGTCAATGAAGTTTCCCCTTCCTGGGACAATGAATTCACGGTGTTCTTATTTCAATTTCCAGGAGTGTATATATGTATACTATGTGATTAAATGTATCCGGACACCACAACAACATACGTGTTTAGTATTGGGCGTATTGTGCTGCCACCTATTGCCAGGTACTCCATATCAGCGGCCTCAGTATTCATTAGACATCGTAAGAGAGCAGAATGGGGCATTCCGATCCGCGGAAATCACGGACTTCGAACATGGTCAAGTGATTGGGTGTCACCTGTGTCATACGTCTGTACGCGAGATTTCCACACTCCTAAACATCCCAAGGTCCACTGTTCCCGCCAGCCGCGGTGGCCGAGCTGTTCTGGGCGCTTCAGTCCGGAACCGCGTGACTGCTGCGGTCGCAGGTTCGAATCCTGCCTCGGGCGTGGATGTGTGTAATGTCTTTGGGTTAGTTAGGTTTAAGTAGTTCTAAGTTCTAGGGGACTGATGACCTCAGATGTTAAGTCCCATAGTGCTCAGAGCCATTGGAACCATTTAGACGTATACAGACAAGGAGAGCACGTATGGTGATAGGTTAGCTTGACCCGCGGGAATGTGTCACTGAGACGTTGAAGGAAGTGAAGCGGTAAGCTCTTGAAGACCGACGGGAACTATCTAGCGATGGCGATTATCACTGAAACAAATGGTTTTCGGTTACATCGGTTCTTTTCGTTGCCAGTTTAATCTGTCTGTTAAGACCACTCAAAACAACCAGCTTTTGAGATAACCTTCCTTTTTTTTTTGTTTTTTGCTTAATTTTGACGCCCATGAAGATGGATAAATGCTAATAAGGGAAGGAGAAGAAGATTACGACCGATATGAAGTTGAGGCTATAGCAGAAATCGGTCTCATTGTCTCGAGGAATTATTGCGAAGGTGAAGTAAATGAGCGTGGCGACAGCAAGACCGAAAGGGCGCAAGTTGATGTCTTTCCTGCAGCCTCACTTTCGAATTGTATCAGTTCTTCACCTTGAAGCAATCCAAAAATTAGGGTTCAGTTGTAGTGTGTCAACAAAACTATACGTATATTGCTGTTGTTGTTGTGGTCTTCAGTCATGAGACTGGTTTGATGCAGCTCTCCATGTTACTCTATCCTGTGCAAGCTTCTTCATCTCCCAGTACCTACTGCAACCTACATCCTTCTGAATCTGCTTAGTGTATTCATCTCTTGGTCTCCCTCTACGATTTTTACCCTCCGCGATGCCCTCCAATACTAAATTGGTGATCCCTTGATGCCTCAACACATGTCCTACCAACCGATCCCTTCTTCTAGTCAAGTAGTGCCACAAACTTCTCTTCTCCCCAATCCTATTCAATACTTCCTCATTAGTTATGTGATCTACCCATCTAATCTTCAGCATTCTTCTGCAGCACCACATTTCGAAAGCTTCTATTCTCTTCTTGTCCAAACTATTTATCGTCCATGTTTCACTTCCATACATGGCTACACTCCATACAAATACTTTCAGAAATGACTTCCTGACACTTAAATCAATACTGGATGTTAACAAATTTCTCTTCTTCAGAAAAGCTTTCCTTGCCATTGTCAGTCTACATTTTATATCCTCTCTACTTCGACCATCATCAGTTATTTTGCTCCCCAAACAGCAAAACTCCTTTACTACTTTAAGTGTCTCATTTCCTAATCTAATTCCCTCAGCATCACCCGACTTAATTCGACTACATTCCATTATCCTCGTTTTGCTTTTGTTGATGTTCATCTTATACCCTCCTTTCAAGACATTATCCATTCCATTCAACTGCTCTTCCAAGTTCTTTGCTGTCTCTGACAGAATTACGATGTCATCAGCAAACCTCAAAGTTTTTATTTCTTCTCCATGGATTTTAATACTTACTCCGAATTTTTCTTTTGTTTACTTCACTGCTTGCTCAACATACAGATATAGGTATATAGCAATCAAATTTACCTTCTCTTCCAAGGAACACTGGATTTTTTCTTACTTTATGTGATGTTACAAGATTGTTATGCCTCCTCCGTTTTTGATCTTTTAAAGCAAATGGACCAGTGTACTTCACTGGTACCTCATTTTCTAATATACTTTACTTCGACCTAGAGGTGGTGCCATTCTGCAGTGCAGCCGATGTCCGAGAGAGACAGCGAGAAACAACAGTAATGACCAGGCTGGGGCAAGTTTTGGACACTGCAGCTGCACGCACACCGTCTCATAGGCTACACCACGCGCCAACAGCTACATTATTATGTTTGCAGTGCTGCGTCGATTCGTACGTATTGTGTTTGTTGCTAGTTTCTATCGGTAGGCATTATTAGTAAAGTAGTGATTATCGTGTTTCCCAGTTTCTATAATAAGATATTACAAAACAGAAATTTTACTCGGTTTTTTTTTAAGTTTTAATGAGATACCAAAACTTTTTGCACTGCTGCTATGGAAAATTGATAGCTTTTTACCTGTTGATGGCTCTGAGCACTATGCGACTTAACTTCTGAGGTCATCAGTCGCCTAGAACTTAGAACTAATTAAACCTAACTAACCTAAGGACATCACACACATCCATGCCCGAGGCAGGATTCGAACCTGCGACCGTAGCGGCCGCTCGGTTCCAGACTGTAGCGCCCAGAACCGCACGGCCACTCCGACCGGCTACCTGTTGATCAATAAAAAATAAAACAATAAGCCATTATAACCGAGACCAAAGGAATACAGATAAATACCGGTTATTCAGAACCAACGGGTCGATTTTTCCGATCTGTAGAACTATACGGAGAAAGTCCGGTAAGAAAGTTTCAAGAACCGGCTTTCAGTTATGACTCTAGAAATACGCTATAACTCCCTACGTATATCTCCCACAGCGATCGTGAGAATAAGATTAGATTAATTACAGCACTCAGAGAAGGATTTTAACAATCATTTTTACCACGCTCCAGACGTGAATGGACCGGCAGAAACCTTAATGACTGATATAGTAGGATGTACCCTCTGCCACGCACTTCGCAGTGGTTCGCAGAGTATAGATTCACATTAGATCTGCGGAGATCTCCAGTTGTACCCTTTCGGACACTGCCCAGGACTATACTTTTCCAGGTGAGAAAACTTGGGTGTTGGCTGAGCACCTGATTCATCTGGAGTCTGCGTGAGGCCGGCAGGTAGCGGGGGGTGGAGCGCGGCGCTGTCGGCCGCTTTGACACGCCCGCGGCCGCCTGCCGGCCTCTGGGTGGCCGGACCCCCCACAGCCGCGGGCCGCTAATCCCGTCTCACGGCTCGCCTGCTGCCTCCGCCCAGACCCTCACCTCTCTCGCAGGCCTCTGCTGATCCACCTGGCGCTGCCTCGCACTTCTCCAATCAAACAGGAGTAGATGCTATGCAAGGGCCATCCTGCAGGACCAAGGCGAAGCGCTTCCAGCCCATGTTGGTCCCATGGTTTTCCTCTCACTCAGATCAAATAATCCTGAGCAAATATGGAGCGTCATGACGGATACAGGAATCAGTAGCCACTAAATTATTGTAGCGATAGCGGATACCGTAATATCCAAAGCCAACAAAAATATACACAAAATACACTGGTGTCTAGAATTAAAGCAACAAACCGGAATTTTGCGAAGCTGCGTTCATTTTGCCGCAAAACGGTACAAACAGATGATAGTAAAGTAGAAGCAATGTAAAGAATACAGAGCGTAAACTACCTCAACATGCATACCGTAGACAAAAATGTTCTTCGTTTTTTTCGAACTTTACGGATTTACACAAATATTCCGACATTTGTTTAATGCACTCAGTATCGGGCGTGACTACCTCTGGCAGCTACAGGGTGTTTCAAAAATGACCGGTATATTTGAAACGGCAATAAAAACTAAACGAGCAGCGATAGAAATACACCGTTTGTTGCAATATGCTTGGGACAACAGTACATTTTCAGGCAGACAAACTTTCGAAATTACAGTAGTTACAGTTTTCAACAACAGATGGCGCTGCAAGTGATGTGAAAGATATAGAAGACAACGCAGTCTGTGGGTGCGCCATTCTGTACGTCGTCTTTCTGCTGTAAGCGTGTGCTGTTCACAACGTGCAAGTGTGCTGTAGACAACTTGGTTTATTCCTTACAACAGAGGATTTTTCTGGTGTTGGAATTCCACCGCCTAGAACACAGTGTTGTTGCAACGAGACGAAGTTTTCAACGGAGGTTTAATGTAACCAAAGGACCGAAAAGCGATACAATAAAGGAGCTGTTTGAAAAATTTCAACGGACTGGGAACGTGACGGATGATCGTGCTGGAAAGGTAGGGCGACCGCGTACGGCAACCACAGAGGGCAACGCGCAGCTAGTGCAGCAGGTGATCCGACAGCGGCCTCGGGTTTCCGTTCGCCGTGTTGAAGCTGCGGTCCAAATGACGCCAACGTCCACGTGTCGTCTCATGCGCCAGAGTTTACACCTCTATCCATACAAAATTCAAACGCGGCAACCCCTCAGCGCCGCTACCATTGCTGCACGAGAGACATTCGCTAACGATATAGTGCACAGGATTGATGACGGCGATATGCATGTGGGCAGCATTTGGTTTACTGACGAAGCTTATTTTTACCTGGGCGGCTTCGTCAATAAACAGAACTGGCGCATATGGGGAACCGAAAAGCCCCATGTTGCAGTCCCATCGTCCCTGCATCCTCAGAAAGTACTGGTCTGGGCCGCCATTTCTTCCAAAGGAATCATTGGCCCATTTTTCAGATCCGAAACGATTACTGCATCACGCTATCTGGACATTCTTCGTGAATTTGTGGCGGTACAAACTGCCTTAGATGACACTGCGAACAACTCGTGGTTTATGCAAGATGGTGCCCGGCCACATCGCACGGCCGACGTCTTTAATTTCCTGAATGAATATTTCGATGATCGTGTGATTGCTTTGGGCTATCCGAAACATACAGGAGGCGGCGTGGATTCGCCTCCCTATTCGCCAGACATGAACCACTGTGACTTCTTTCTGTGGGGACACTTGAAAGACCAGGTGTACCGCCAGAATCCAGAAACAATTGAACAGCTGAAGCAGTACATCTCATCTGCGTGTGAAGCCATTCCGCCAGACACGTTGTCAAAGGTTTCGGGTAATTTCATTCAGAGACTACGTCATATTATTGCTACGCATGGAGGATATGTGGAAAATATCGTACTATAGAGTTTCCCAGACTGCAGCGCCATCTGTTGTTGAAAATTGTAACTACTGTAATTTCGAAAGTTTGTCTGTCTGAAAATGTACTGTTGTTCCAAGCATATTGCAACAAACGGTGTATTTCTATCGCTGCTCGTTTAGTTTTTATTGCCGTTTCAAATATACCGGTCATTCTTGAAACACCCTGTATATAGGCCTGACAAACGACGGAGCATGTTGTGAGTGATGTCATCAATCTCATGTTGAGGCAATAACGTCCCTTCTTCCTGCAGCGAAGTCTTGGAGAGTGGTTGGTGGATGCTGGCGTGATGCAACCCGCATCTCCAGTGCATCCCAGAAGTGCTCTATGGAAATGAAATCGAGAGAGCGAGCAGGCCACGTCGTGCGTACAGTATCTTCCGCTTCCAAGAAAACATCAACCACGCGTGCTCTATGAGGTCGAGCATTATCGTCCAGCAATACGAAGTCTGGGCGTAGTATATCGTTAGCAGAGCCTGTTGTGTTGATGGTGCGGATGGAGCGGTCTACTGTCTGTCGAATCTCTGGAGCAGTTCTGGAGCGAGTACAACGAAGTGGTTTCTTCATCTTCGGAATCAAATCAAAGTCACAAGGACTTAAGCCCGGGGAGTAGGGTGGGTGGTACAGTACTTCCCAGTCTCATCGACCGAACAGAGCAGCCACAGCTTGCGCTGTATGCGCCCGCGCATTTCGTGCAAAATGATGGGTGGGTTACGCAGAGAGTGTTGCCGGTTCTTTCGCAAAGCTAGTCGCAGGTCATGCTCCAAAACCGAACAGTAATACGACTTAAGTCCTTGTGACTTTGATCTGATTCCGAAGATGAAGGAACCACTTCGTGGCAATCGCTTCAGAACTGCTCCAGACGTTCTACAGGCAGTACACCGCTCCATTCGCACCATCAACAGAACAGGCTCTGCTGACGATATACTACGCCTTCCACATCGCTGGCAACGGTTTCTACACAAAGCTGGTGAGTACTTTGAAGAACAGTAACAGATGCAAACATGAAACTTTGTATCGGTAGTGAATAAATAGTTGCCACTATTTAAGTTCTAACCCTCGTACATAAACGATTTAGGAGATTATCTGAGCAGACCTCCTAGATTCTTTGCAAGTGATACTGTCACTTACTGTCTTGTAAAGTCATCAGATGATCAAACCGAATTGCAAAATAATTTAAACAAGATATCTTTATGGTGTAAAATGTGGCAGTTGAATCTAAATAACGAAAAATGTAAAGTCATCCACATGGGTGTTAAAAGGAATCCGTTAAATTTCGGTTACATGATTGATCACATAAATCAAAAGGCTGTAAATCCAACTAAATACTTGGGGATTACTATTACGAGTATCTCAAATTGAAACAACCATATAGATGATGTTGTGAAGAAATCAAATCAAAGACTCTGATTAATTGGCAAAACACAGAAAATGCAACAGAGAGACTTTTTTCCGCCCCCTCCTGGAGTATTTCTGTTATGTGGAGGGTCCGCATCAGACAGGATTGACGGAAGACATCGGAAAAGTCCAAAGAAGGACAGCTCGTTTTGGTTTATCGCAAAATAGCGGAGAGAGTGCCACCCATATAACACGCGAATTGGGGTGGCAGACGTTAAAACAAAGCTTTTCGCTGCGGTAGGATCTTCTCATAAATTTCAATCAGCAACTTTCCCCTCAGTGTGTGAAAATATTTTTTAGAGTCACATGTATAGGGAGAAGTGGTCATCATCATAAAATAATGTAATGTTGCTGCATTAAGTTGTTCTGAAAGGGGTGCTGATATTTAAGACAATAAAAGCGGGTTAAAAGCTGTGAGCTATCTGGGGAAGTTAACCTTGCATTACTGAGCAACTGTTTCACCAGGTATCCAGTGTAGCTTACCAAATTCTCAAGCAGACTAACATTAATTATAATCTTTTAATAGTCATCTTATGACAACCGGTGATTTTATATATATATATATATATATATATATATATATATATATATATATATATATATATATATATAAAGAGAATTTAAATAAAAAGAAATAAATCAGTTTATATTTGGACATTTATTTTAACATAGATCATTGTTCAGTTAAAATTTCAGCATATTAAACTTGATTCATAACTAAATTGGTGCCTTATTTACGATTGTGAAAATGTGAGTTTCTAATCTTACAGAACACATCAAATATGGAGCCAAGATTGGGAGACTGCACACAACACTGCATTCATAAAATAACACACGAAGAACGTTGAAACATATGCAAGAGGAAATTAACCACAACCAACCGATTCTATTTTCACCCAAAGAAGTTACGCTCGTAGCGCAATCCTGTCCGTCATGAAATTACCACACACTGGTATACTAAATTCATACTAACTCTCTGTCAAATCTTCCCGAAAAGAATAGCTGAAGGCTGCTTTGATGCTTACACCACATGCTTCACGTGGTCAACTTGGTTTACACAAAGAGTGTAACACCACAATAATTTTGATAATTAAATTAAATTACATCGAAACGCAATTTACAAAAGAAACACCTCGAACTGGTTACTATCTTCTTACTATTAACCTGATGGGTCAAACAATTGTATAAGCACGTGGTACTGGTCTCACAAAGTACACCCCACGTGGGTTGAACATAAAGAAAAGTTGCTATATTGAAAAATATTGTTAAGACGAGACGTTATAATCTCACGCACATTCGCATTTAAGATTGATGATCTTAGTTAGAGTTACGGATCATCAACACGTGGTTCCACTTTACTCACAAAGTAGTGACAAAGCAACTACCGGAAGATATTCTGAACCTCACACTCGAATTACACTGTGTTGCAATTTAAGATAACATTAGATATTTTAGATTTAAACCTGAAATAAAGGTGATTAAATTTTCAGTTAGGCTGAACTTAAGAAATCCATTGTCTTACAGACATAGCAGAGAAGCGCTTAGCCGGAGATCTTACCACTTCAGACACTCGCCGCTGACAGACTGTCGTGGGCCCCTACCGAGGGTGCTTCACAGACGGAAGTGACCAGAGAGGCAGCTTCCTATACCAAGGGACGAACAGGACCATACTAAGAATAGAAACCTCTTTGCTTTTAGAAAGCGTAACTACCTGTTCCGACGTTGGTCCTACTGTTCTCTAGCAGACAGGCTTGTCTGCTACCATCAAGCATGCAACTAGAAATACATTTGCTCATTCATCCTTTCACTCAGAAGGGAAGGGGGAGGACAGTATCTTATCATGTCCAATATATAAAATAAAGCGGATGTAGGTTCCGTATGAGACTGTGTGACATGAATTACATATAAACTGTGTTTTAAAGTATAGTAGTGTGACAGATCGTTCTTGTTTATGTGCAAAAGTAACACGTTCCACTGCTCAGTCTCCTCCCATATAGAGTCAGAAACACCACAGTAAATTTAGAAGTGGAATTTATGCCGTAAATGACAACAGATTTAAGAAATTAACATGAAAGGGCTCCAATAGAGACCTTTCAATAAGAGAAGTCAGAGCAGTACACCACCAGCCACAAACAAGAGGATTGCCATGTGCCACCGCCTCCGCCAGACATTCATGGTCCGAAGATGATCTGATAAAAAGATCGAAACCGGTCACCATTAAAAAAGTTAATTGATCAATTCCGCTTCCAGTTTATTTAAAATAATTAACTACTGTGGCGATGTTCAGACACAAGTCAGGACAGAACCAAGCAGCGGCCGTAATGGACACAGGTGCTAGGAAGACACAACTGACGGTAAGAAGCCACGGCGGAAGACGGCTGAAAACCCCACGGGGAAGGTGCGAGTAACCCTAGCCAGAGCGACGTAGCCTTCTTCGAGTAGCCAAGGCGTTACCTGCACGCCTCGGTTCAGTAACGGTCCCTGGACGCGCCACAGCCGGCGCCGGACAGCCAACCCATCAAAACACGTAGTACCCAGGTCTGCCTCCATCCTCCTCGGATTCAGGAACCACCACTCGACAACACAACAACTACTGAGAGTTGTAGAGTACATAACACACGGCTATAACACGAACAAAGCAACTGGGTCAGTGTTCCTTGACATCGAGAAAGCTTTCGATCGTCTCTGGCACAATGGCCTCATCCGCAAACTCACGGACGCTGGATTCCCCGACGGACTCGTATGTCTTGCACACTCATACCTCACCAACAGAAATTTCAACACTGACATTCAGGGTAAACAATCTTCACAATATTATCCAAGCAGGGGTACCCCAAGGTAGCATCCTAGGGCCCCTCTTGTTTAATCTCTACATTAATGATATTCCAACAACACAAAACACGACGGTTGCCATCTACGCGGATGACACAGCCATCCTCGTGCATGGCTGGAAACCATCAAACATTAATAGCAGACTACAGACAGCACTCAGAACTGTCGAGCCTTGGTTGGAGAAGTGGCATATTAAAGTAAACGTCGACAAGTGCGAGGCAGTTCTGTTCACTAGCAGCCCGAAATTATTGCGCAAACATCAAAATTGCAGACCAATAACACTACATGCAAGGCCAATACGCTTCACTGCGAAAGTCAGATACCGCGGTGTTTGGCTAGACCGGAAGCTTACATGGGGGGAACACATACAATACATGACCAACAGGGCAAACGCGAGACTCAAACAACTCTATCCTATGCTCAACAGGAATAGTACACTGAATAGGAGCGTGTCTAGGACATTATACATGACACTGATTAGACCGATGATGACATACGCAGCTCCTGTCTGGGGATACGCAGCGTCCACACACCTGGACCGCCTCCGGAAAATACAGAACAAGGTATTACGTATCATAAGCAATGCTCCCCGATACACACGGACAGCGGGCCTTCACCGAGAATA
The DNA here is from genome assembly GCF_023864345.2 of Schistocerca serialis cubense. Classification (NCBI taxonomy): domain Eukaryota; kingdom Metazoa; phylum Arthropoda; class Insecta; order Orthoptera; family Acrididae; genus Schistocerca; species Schistocerca serialis. The sequence goes on from NC_064645.1 coordinate 618,822,070, forward strand.
CCGACTCGAGACTCTCCAGGAGGTATTCAAAACACTCGCCACACGACTGTACAAGAAATCAAGTCACTCGAACAATCCTCACATCCTACACCTGGGCAACTACGACCACAACCATGGATGTAAACACAAGCGCCCAAAGACGCTCCTTAGGGACTGACCATCTGTGGTAACTTCGTAACTACGCAAACGACACAATGAGGCGAGCCCCTACACATCAGCCACCGACTAGCTTGGCTGCTGAGCCTCTGCCACGAGAACTGGCAATCGCAGGGAAGCCATACACGACTCACCAACAAACCCCCAACACATATCACACTGTCAGTTCCTTCAGAACCATCGAACTGACAAACTTACAACTACATGGCTACGTTACAGGAGCAGCAGCAGCAGCAGCTGGCCCAGGAGACATCGTCGGCCCAGCAGAGCAGCGCTCACCTCCTCGACAGGACTCATAATTCCATGACAATCTGGCATTGCTTCTACGGTACTGATGCATGATACCCAACCGCTAACATAACCTTACCTTGCACGAGCTGTCGCAGATAGCAAGAAACCGCTACTGCCCTTCCTACCCAACCTGACACTATCGCAGAGGTTTTTTTTTCCCTTGGCACTTGCCTTGGCACATTTTTCCCCCCTCTGCCCTTCAAACCGCTCTTCTTTCAAGCTTGATTCTGCTGAGCTTTCTCGACCACTTCTATCACCCAGATGCGCCCGTATTAATGGGTAACCCTACCCAGACGTACGGATAACACCGCAGTTCCTCGCTCCTGCGATCTCCTCGATTCTAAACACTAACACTGCAGAGGTGACAGTAGACCTTTTGAGTTGGTCACCATGCTTGTGCGAGCGTGGAGGGGCTCACACCTATATTATCCTCCTCCATCCAAGTCCGCTAAGAGCCAACCGAAAGCCACCGCCTCTGCACGCTGCCCCAGACCACTTAAGCCTTGCTTAAGCAAAGATGTAGGCGTGATACGACTATCGATGATCGTGGCACTGCTCAGTAACAGTTTTTTTTCTGAAATTACAGAAGATGCTCTGGAAAAGTAAATTTTTTAGAAATGTGAAAAAATGTTCCATGGTACAACATGGAACCTGGGAACCTAGGAGTATATATTTCATTTAACATACTGCAGTCGAGAAAATCTTGTCAGTACCATCTTTAGTAGTCTATCTGTTACTTATCATTCTATTGTACACAAAAATTCTGTAAGTGAAATGAAAGTAAGTATAAGTGTCGTCAAAAACCAGTTACAATTTAAATACATTTTGAAACAGAAGCTATTGGAAAATAACGCCTTGACAGTACCGTAGTTAATAGTCTGTTACATTATCACACTACTACACACTAATAATCATTAAATGAAATCAAAGTAAATAGAACTGTTATCAAAAACCAGTTACAATTCAAATATATTTTGAAATAGAAGCTATTGGAAACTAACACATATTTCCATTTTTGAGACATAGAAAATTGTAAAGATATTACAGAAACTCTATTCATTTGCAAAAATCACATGTTCCAATGTAGACCTTTTTTGTCTCAGCGTATGAGATGACGTATGAGTGACGAAGTATAGCTTAACCATCTACACGTTACATAACTGCCGGCCGCTGGTGGCCAAGCGGTTCTGGCGCTACAGTCTGGAACCGCGCGACCGCTACGGTCGCAGGTTCGAATCCTGCCTCGGGCATGGATGTGTATGTTGTCCTTAGGTTAGTTAGGTTTAAGTAGTTCTAAGTTCTAGGGGACTTATGACCTCAGCAGTTGAGTCCCATAGTGCTCAGAGCCATTTTTGTTACATAACTGTTTTTAAACATTTACAGAATTTTATTCACCATAAAATTAGATATTCATCGACCTTGCCGCTGTGGATATGGTGGTTTCTGTCACATCACCAAAGTTAAGCATCTTCAGGTGTGGTTTGTACTTGAATGACTGACCATCCGGGTCGCCATATGCTGTTGACATATTGGGGTGTACTCTGATTTGTAGTGCCAGTGGAGGAGCAACTTGTGTGAACAACGGCTAGGAGAACGGAGTGCTGACCCCAAACCCCTCCACATCCGCATCCAATGATACTATTCAGCTGAGTATGACACAGCGGTCGGTAGGTACTGCTGGGCCTTCCAAGGCCTGTTCTGACGGAGTTTCTCTAACTGAAGAAATCACAATATCTTCCAAATAGTTTTAACATACACTCTAAGACTTAAGAAGACGATGCACCACAAAAGTTAATTATTTGAGAAAAAAATGGGTGATTTATTCAAGATTAGGAGCCTCACAAACCGGGCAAGTCACTGACGCGTTGGTCCTTATGCAATCAGTTATTCAGCTTTGCATTGACTGATAGGGTTTGTGGGATGTTCCCCTGAGGAATATCGTGCCGGATTATGTCCAATTAGCGAGTTAGATCCCCTAAATCCCTAGCTGGTTGGAGGGCCAAACGTTCTCAATAGGGGACAGATACGAAGCCAAGCATAGAAATTCTCGTCGTGTGCGGGCGGCCTTATCTTGCTGAAATGCAAGCCCGGGATTGCTTTCCATTAAGGACAACAAAACGGCGTGTAGAATATCGTCGACGCACTGCTGTGCTGTAAGGGTTGTCGCGGATGACAAAAGCGCTCCTGCTATGAGAAGAAATGACCTGTCCTGGTTGTCGACTGTACGGTGGTTGATGGTCAGTTTGGTATCCCGCTGCCGCTCGAAGCGTCTCCAGACACGTCTCTACTGGTCATCGGGGTTTAGTTCGAAACAGGACTCATCACTGAAGACAGTTCTACTCCAGTCAACGGGATCACAAATTTTGAAATTTGTGGTAATGTCTTATGGGACCAAATTGTTGAGTTCATCTGTTCCGAAGCCTACACACTATTTAATTTAACTTAAACTAACTAACGCTAAGGACGACACACACACACACGTACCCATGCCCGAGGGAGGACTCGAACCTACGACGGGGACAGCCGCGCGGACCGTGACAAGGCGGCCTAGACCGCTCGGCTACACCGCCGAGATTACATGGCGAACACGTGTCTGGAGACACCTTGGACAGTAGTGCGACACCAACCGGGATTTCGCCCGCCATCTGGCCCGATAATCAGGAATAATGGTGTGGAGTGTCTCTTCTTTTCATAGCTGTATCCCTTCCGTTGTCACCCGCAGCATCCTTACAGCACAACGGTACTTCAACGACTTCCCACGCACTGTTTTGTTACCCTTCGTGCCAAGCCTTCCTGGACTCACATTCTAGCAAGATAACGCCCGCCCTCACACGGTAATCATTTCTACTGCTTGTCTTCGTGCCTGCCGAACTTGCCTTAGCGAGCAAGGTCGCCGGATCTCTCCCAAGCTGAAAACGCCTGGAGCATTATGGGCTGGGCCCTCCACCCGTCTTGGGATTTTGACAATCTGAAGCGCCAATTGGACAGAATTTGGCACGATACGCCTCAGGAGGACATCCAACAACTTTCTCTATCAATGCCAAGACGAATAACTGCTTACACAAGTACCACAGGTCGACCAACGAGTTACTGACTTCCCCAATTATCGAAGCTCTTTCTCTTGAATAAATCACCCAAATTTTCTGAGATTGCAATCCTTTGTTTGTCTGTACATGTACATCACAACGATTTCCGTCCCACTCAGATAATTCCTTCGTGGTGCGTCTCGTTATTTTTTTTCCCTATTTTCCCTTATAATGTGTTGTACAGCACTTAAATGTGTAGAAATCAAATATTTACAAATTCTGCACAGAACACAATCTGATTCCTCACAACAAGAAAACAGCAGAAAATACATGAAACTGCTTATGGCTTTGTGTAGTGCTTGTTCATCCTTATGATTCTAAAATCGATTACCTAAGTAGAGTACCGAGCAAGGAACATGTGTTTCCCGGTACTTTGTCCTCACGATACCACAACACTCTCCCCTGCAGTAGGGCAGACGTTTGTGGCATCCCTTATCCTGACGGCGCGAAGGTGACTTGCGGCACTGTTTTCTTCTTGTTGCTTGATCGGTTTCCACATATGTTGTCTCGTTTAAGCCCTCTTCGAAGTTTCATTCGGCGAGGAAGAGAAGTGTTAATTTCATTAAAAGTAAAGTTGCTGTCACAATTCGGCAGCTATACACTTTAAAGTTGAGTGCATCGGAAAATATGTCACATTGCTCACGACAACTTAATGAAAATCGCTCCTCGTTATATTTGCTCGTTCTGAAAATGTTTTTAAACGAGTGACTTTCTGCCCAAAATCGATAACTCGTGGGTGCGCGTCTACTGCTTGCATGTAAATCACCGGCTAACCATGCCGCGACTGGATCAGTGTTCTAAAGTCTTGTGTACGCTGCAGATTGCGCATCCAGAAAAAGAACGCTGTCTGTGAACACTGTCCTCTTATAGTAATGGAATTTGTGCTTTTTTCTTCATAGTATTTGCTGTGTCGTCTGTTTTGTTTTCGTGTCACATTGCAAAGGTTACTCGATGGAATGGCATTTTTCGTACTCCAGAGCCAAATATCTGAAAGTAAAGGGATATTTACCTTTTAAGATACCTGGACAAAGACAAGCCTGTGCTATCCGCAAACAAGGACATAAATGCACTGGTGTACAAAACTGCCTCGTAGCACAGCTCTATGAAACTTGGACCGAAGGAAAAAATCTTCAAAATGGCTCTAAGCACTATGGGACTAAACACCTGAGGTCATCAGTCCCCTAGACTTAGAACTACTTAAACCTGACTAACCTAAGGACATCACACACATCCATGCCCGAGGCAGGATTCGAAACTGCGACCGTAGCAGCGGCGCAGTTCCAGACTGAAGCGCCTAGAACCGCGCGGCCACAACGGCCGGCGTGGACCGCTACAGTATCGTACAGAAGATAACTGAAAGAGAGAGACAGTGAGAAGAACGGAAATGTCTCCCTTCTTGAAAGAAATAATTAGAAGTCACCGTGATTTATGGTGATTACAAACTGCTGTTCTATTCCCCCACCAGCGCGGATGACAACTGCTGAATAGTCTTCGATCCGTGTGGATGTCCTCAATGCATCTTAAATATGCTCTACGGAATTTAAGTCGGGGGATCGGGCAGACCAGTCTAGTTTCAGGACATCGTTTCGTTCCGAGGGCTCCTCCAACTGCGTCGCGCATAGTCATCCACAAAAATAAAGTCATGGCTGAATCACCCCTGAAATACGCAGATGGTGAAGGAGTAGAGTATCACAACTACCGTTTCAGATTTGGAGTTCGCCGTCCACTGTGTCCGAGCGGTTCTAGGCGCTTCAGTCTAGAACCGCGCGACCGCTACAGTCGCAGGTTCAAATCCTGCCTCGGGCATGGATGTGTGTGATGTCCTTAGGTTAGTTAGGTTTAAGTAGTTCTAAGTTCTAGGGGACTGATGACCTCAGATGTTAAGTCCCATAGTGCTCAGAAGATTTGGAGTTCAGTACATCGGAGCAACATTATGCATTTTCACAACTCCTGGACCACCAAAACGATCATGCTCTATAATGTTCCCGGATGCGTTAACTGTTCCCAGCTCCTACCATATGGGGCTACGTCCAGAATTCCTATTCAGATTGAAACTGCTCTCATCCGAGAAGAGCCCGCGACTCCACTCCCATTCCCTATGTTCTTGGCATCCTCGTAAACAGTGTTCTCGACGTGCGGGTGTCAATGGAATACGATGTACCGGACGTCGGGCAAAGACATCATCTCCATGCTGTCTCCGAGCCACTGTGGAGCTTGAGACAGCGTGGCTCGCAGTCCTGTTAAATGCGGTTCCAATTGTATCTGCTGTTGGACATGGGTCCCTTCTTCCCCGTTGCACAACGCAGTTGACAGTGGTCAACCATCTCCTCCCCTTCTGGCACCAGTTTCAGTGGTTTTGAACGCTACTTATACACTTGAAACAATGTTGTTAGCAATACCAAACTCCTGGGATACACTCGTCACATTTCGTTCTTCTTCCAGTTTCCCGATGATTCTTCCCGTGTCAAGTCATCCAGATTTTGTCTCCGGGCCTTGTCGTAATGAAGAACATCACCACCGCGCTCCGCAATTGCTCGCTGATATATTGTTTTTTCCCGTTTATTCAAGTGACTCGCGTTGCGGGGCTGGCTCGATTTGAAGCTGTAACCTTGGTGGCCTCATGCCATGCATTGATGTCCAACATTCTGTGCACGACTAGGAGACCTCTGGCTACAAACTCCCCCTCTTTCATTCATTTCCACCGAGTTTTAATATTTTAGATTGGTTTAGGTATTTCATCCTCAAGTTTTGCAGAGTACTGAAGATAAACGATTTTTAATGAACATTTTTTCAACACTGAAAAATGTCAGATCAGGTTTATGAGAAAATATTCATCCTACCTTTTTCTGCACTTACAGAGAAAAGAATATAAAAATGGATACAGTAAAAAAACCTGTTTTTTACCTTCTAAATATTGTTTGATGTGTCTGCAAGGATAGAGTTGCTCGAGAAAGTAAATACTGATGTTTTAAAATGTTTCGACAACACTTTTCCTTTTCTTTCAGTACTCAATTTAACAGGCGACCTTTGTCCAGAACATCAATTACGAATTTTGCTTTGGTCATGATCATTACTTGTTCTTACTGAATACTCTCTTTCAAATTCTAAAGGTGGCAGGCGTAAAATACATGGAGCGAAAGGCTATTTACAATTTGTACAGAAACCAGATGGCAGTTATAATAGTCGAGAGGCATGAAAGGGAAGCAGTGGTCGGGAAGGGAGTGAGACAGGGTTGTAGCCTCTCCCCGATGTTATTCAGTCTGTATGTTGACCAAGCAGTAAAAGAAACAAAAGAAAAATTCGGAGTAGGAATTAAAATCCATGGAGAACAAATAAAAACTTTGAGGTTTGCCAATATTGTAATTCTGTCAGAGACACCAAAGGACCTGGAAGAGCAGCTGAACAGAATGGACAGTGTCTTGAAAGGAGGATATAAGATGAACATCATCAGAAGCAAAACGAGGATAATGGAATGTAGTCGAATTAAATCGGGTGATGCTGAAGGAATTAGATTAGGAAACGAGACACTTAAAGTAGTAAATGAGTTTTGCTATTTGGGGAGCAAAATAACTGATGATGGTCGAAATAGAGAGGATATAAAATGTAGACTGGCAATGGCAAGGAAAGCGTTTCCGAAGAAGAGAAATTTGTTAACATCGAGTACAGATTTAACTGTCAGGAAGTCGTTTCTGAAGGTAGTTGTATGGAGTGTAGCCATGTACGGAAGTGAAACGTGGACGATAAATAGTTTCGATCAGAAGAGAATAGAAGCCTTCGAAATTTGATGCTACAGAAGAATGCTGAAGATTAGATGGGTAGACCACGTTAAGTAATGTATTGAATAGAATTGGGGAGAAGAGGAGTTTGTGGCACAACTTGACAAGAAGGAGGGACCGGTTGGTAGGACATGTTCTGAGGCATCAAGGAATCACAAATTTAGCATTGGAGGGAGACCCAGAGATGAATACACTAAGCAGATTCTTAAGGATGTAGGTTGCAGTAAGTACTGGGAGATGAAGAAGCTTGCACAGGATAGAGTAGCATGGAGAGCTGCATCAAACCAGTCTCAGGACTGAAGACTACAACAATAACAACAACATTTTGTTACTATATTTCGGATTTTTCGTAAAAAAGTAAAGTGATCCTTCATAATGTCTCTTTCGCAGTTTTCAGGTGGCAAACTGCAAAGCAGACAGCTTTCACAAGACATGTGATTTTGGCTTTAGCGTGTAGACGAAAAGATCAGAGATGTAGGCGTTTTCGGGCTTGGCTAGCAGTGGGATGGGTCACCGTCCGGGTTTGCCGAGTGCTGTTGGCAAGTGAGGTGCTCTCAGCCAATTGAGGAGTCACCTGGTTGAGAAGGGAACGACATCGGTCACGAAAGCTGAGTAGTGTGCTCGCCACATGCTCCTCCGTATCCGCAACCGGTGACGCCTAAGGCCTGAGGATGACACGCCGACAGGTCGGTACCGTCGGGCCTTCAATGCTTGCCCGGACGGTATTTGTTTCGTTTGTATGTGTAAATGAGAACGACCACTTGTGACAGGAGAGACTCGGTACAGGAAAAAACGCCAGAGACGCTGCAGGAGACGCACGTGCCATGAGTGGTCGGTTGTGACAGGAAAGCCGGTCGTGTAAAAGGGGCTGCAGCTACCTCGCCCAGTATAAAGGGTGTACCAGAACGCCATCGACAAACTTACAGAGGTGCTAGTATGGACCAAAAGAAGAAAAGCTCTCCAGTAATCTTAAGTGGTATGGGCACTTGTTCATCTTCCATACTGTGATACGAGCCGTTCTACTTGAGGTTCTTTGTTTTCCAAATTTTAGGAAGAGGAGGTATGGACGAAAACAAGAAAAAATCTCCAATAACCATAGGCTCTAAAATTCATACCTGAAGAGCTACAAGCACTCGCTCAGCAGAAGAGACGTGTTTCACAGAACTAGTGGTAGTAGCAGTTCAAATGGTTCAAATGGCTCTGAGCACTATGGGACTCAACTGCTGAGGTCATTAGTCCCCTAGAACTTAGAACTAGTTAAACCTAACTAACCTAAGGACATCACAAACATCCATGCCCGAGGCAGGATTCGAACCTGCGACCGTAGCGGTCTTGTGGTTTCAGACTGCAGCGCCTTTAACCGTACGGCCACTTCGGCCGGCGGTAGTAGCAGTAGTAGTAGTAGTAGTAGTAGTTTTATGCACTTTCACAAGCATACTGGACGAGTCTTGGTACTACAATTTAAGAACAACAAAAACAAACCGATTTGCATATACAGAGATTTACATACTTACTGATATAACGTGAAAGGATGGCACAGGTAGTCGGCCTGGCCTTTTAATAAGAACCATTCGAAATTTACTGGAGGTAATATAGGGAAACTACGGAACATGTGAATCAGGATGACTATATGAAGACTGGTGTCTCCAGCCTTCTGAAAATGAGGCCAATCTGTTTGAAACTGTGCTAAGTCATTCGGTTTAACCACAGTGTACAATACCGTTTTACCTAACAATACGTAACAATACAAAACGCTAGTGTCACACTGTCCATTCATTCCTCATTCCCAGTCATTGCACACACTATGTACACTAGACAAACATTGTTTCAACAACACTACACACGCCATCAGCTGACGTGAGGAGCATTTTGTGTACGACGACTTTTGCCATTTGCCAGCCTGAAAAATCGAGTCAGCTTTGCTCTGTAGCGAGTGTGATGTTGAGCTCACAAAGATGATAGGGTGCTACATTGCAAAGCTTTGGGAGTAAGTTTCTCCATAAAAGAAAAAAAGAGGGAAATAATACAGTGTGAAAGTGTACGTGAAATGATAGATGCTTTGTTATCTTTATTATTATTTATTTATGTTACATTTTTTACCAAAACCCATTCTCTTTATTATCTAAGTAATTTTTCAACTTATAGAACGTATTGTGTAACAGGGACTTTTCAACTGCGTTTTTAAGTAAATTTGTTTCAGCAATTTCTTTAATGTGCTTTGGTAATTTATTGTACAGGTTTATGCTTTGGTGATAGATGCTGTTTTGAGTTTTATGCTGTTTCTTGGTAAATGTGAGTTCCGTCTGGATCTTGTTCCATGCTCGTGGACAGAGCTGTTCTTGTAGTAATTATCAATTTTATTTCTGATGTGTACGAGTGATTATTCAATGACTAACAAAATACGGTTTAAGTTCTCAGTATTTTGAACAGATCTTTACAATGAGCTCGACTATTACGTTTGGTTATTATTATCGCCCTTTTCCGCAGTTTCAAAAGTATGCTCATACTTTGTGCATTTGGTCCCCGGAAAAGACTGCCAGTAGCGAGGGTGAACAAGTGTTCACAGTTCTTAAGGTATTCACTTTATAGCTCATGTTTACTGCATTTTTTTTTTTTGTTTAGTCATTACTACCACGTCTCAAAATACGGGAAGCGAGGAGCTTTCTGTAAAACAAATTGTTTCACAGTAGTGGCGAAGACGAGCAAATGCTAATATTGTGGTGTCACCGCCAGATACCACACTTGCTAGGTGGTAGCCTTTAAATCGGCCGCGGTCCGTTAGTATACGTCGGACCCGCGTGTCGCCACTGTCAGTGACTGCAGACCGAGCGCCATCACACGGCAGGTCTAGAGAGACGTCCTAGCACTCGCCCCAGTTGTACAGCCGACTTTGCTAGGAAAGATTCAGTGACAAATACGCTCTCATTTGCCGAGACGATAGTTAGCATAGCCTTCAGCTACGTCATTTGCTACGACCTAGCAAGGCGCCATTAGCAGTTAATATTGAGATTATAAAACATGTACCGTCAAGAGCGATGTACAACAATTATGGATTAAAGTTAAGTATTCCAGCAACAACGTACCTTATTGGCTATATTAATCCTTTAACTGTTCCAGACCTCACGCCAGCCTGCGTGAGCTTAAACGCGTGCCTTTCGGCTACGGGTCATAGTGGATTGGCTGTCTGGCCAGTCCACTACAAATATATCTTAAGGTAAGTCCCGGCGGAGGTCCGAGTCCTCCTTCGGGCATGGGTGTGTGTGTGTTTGTCCTTAGGATAATTTAGGTTAAGTAGTGTGTAAGCTTAAGGAATGATGACCTTAGCAGGTAAGTCCCATAAGATTTCACACACAATTTTTAAATCTTAAGGTAAGAACTTTAGAGTCCGTGCTTACTAGACTCTTGTTTTGGGCCATACTACCACTTCTGAAAGTTTGTCGGTGGAGTTGGGGTCCACGCTGTATAGGAATACCAGTCGTGCGCACTTGTTGTGGCCACTGGTGTGTATAGCAACACCCGTCATCGGCGGCATTTGGCGTACAGTTTGCTTCGGAGGCGAGGGCGCACATTCCAGCTTTGTCGGCCACAGCCGGGCCGAAACAACGGCCGCCTCTGTGGGCGCTGTGTGGTCCGGCACCGCCAGGAAGCGATCCGCGTGCCTTGCGACGCATCGCTGCCCGCACACAAAATCCTCGCCTCGCTCTCCTACCTGCCGTGTCAGCTGACCCCTGCTGCCGTAATCGCTTCTCCCTGCTGCACTCCTCTTTGTCAAGGCCGCAACACCTGGAGGTGGAACGCCGTGTCTCACGGTATCTGCACCCTTCCATTTTCACTGAGGTCTTCAGTCTGAAGCCTGGCTTGAACCAACTCTCCCACCTATTCCATCCTGTTCGTCCCTGCAGATGTTCAATATTTATGACTGACAATACTAGTTTGACAAACCTTCAGTACACTATCTCACCTATAAACAGATACACTAGTGGCCATTAAAATTGCTACACCAAGAAGAAATGCAGATTATAAACGGGTATTCATTGGACAAATATATTATACTAGAAATGACATGTGATGACATTTTCACGAAATTTGGGTGCATAGATCCTGAGAAATCAGTACTCAGAACAACCACCTCTGGCCGTAATAAAGGCCTTGATACGCCTGGGCATTGAGTCAAACAGAGCTTGGATGGCATGTACAGGTAAAGCTGCCCATGCAGCTTCAACACGATACCACAGTTCATCAAGAGTAGTGCCTGGCGTATTGTGACGAGCCAGTTGCTCAGCCACCATTGACCAGACGTTTTCAATTGGTGAGAGATCTGGAGAATGTGCTGGCCAGGGCAGCAGTCGAACATTTTCTGCATCCTGAAAGGCCCGTACAGGACCTGCAACATGCGGTCGTGCATTATCCTGCTGAAATGCAGGGTTTCGCAGGGATCGAATGAAGGGTAGAGCCACTGGTCGTAACACATCTGAAATGTAACGTCCACTGTTCAAAGTGCCGTCAATGTGAACAAGAGGTGACCGAGACGTGTAACCAATGGCACCCCATACCATCACACCGGGTGATACGCCAGTATGGCGATGACGAATACACGCTTCCAATGTGCGTTCACCGCGATGTCACCAAACACGGATGAGACCATCATGGTGGTGTAAACAGAACCTGGATTAATCCGAAAAAATGAGGTTTTGCCATTCGTGCACCCAGGTTCGTCGTTGAGTACACCAGCGTAGGCGCTCCTGTCTGTGATGCGACGTCAAGGGTCACCGCAGCCACGGTTTTCGAGCTGCTAGTCCACACTGCTGCAAATGTCGTCGAACTGTTTTCGTGCATATGGTTGTTGTCTTGCAAACGTCCCCATCTGTTGACTCAGGGATCGGGACGTGGCTGCACAATCCGTTACAGCCATGCGGATAAGATGCCGTTGGGATCCAGCACGGCGTTCCGTATTACCTTCCTGAACCCACAGATTCGATATTCTGGTAACAGTCATTGGATCTCGACCAACGCGAGTAGCAATGTCGCGATACGATAAACCGCAATCGCGATAGGCTACAATCCGACCTTTATCAAAGTCGGAAACGTGATGGTACGCATTTCTCCTCCTTACATGAGGCATGACAACAACGTTTCACCGGGCAACGCCGGTCAACTGCTGTTTGTGTATGAGAAATCGGTTGGAAACTTTCCTCACGTCAGCACTTTGTAGGTGTCGCCACCGGCGCCAAGCTTGTGTGAATGCTCTGAAAAGCTAATCATTTGGATATCATAGCATCTTCTTCCTGTCGGTTAAATGTCGCGTCTGTAGCACGTCAACTTCGTGGTGTAGCAATTTTAATGGCCAGTAGTGTATTGATGAGGGTTGCCCTCCCCTTTGCCTTTATGACACTTGAACTCTGCCGGGGCATTTTCAGCGAGGCGTCTGAATGTCTATGGAGGAATAGCAACCCATTCTTCTTGAAGAGCAGAAACCATAGACGATGGTGATTTTGGACATCGGGGTCATTTTGGAAATTGAGGTCATTCCAACAGTGTTCCATTGGGTTCAGGTCGAGACTCTGGGCTAGGATTGTTAATTTCCACAAACAATTGCCTCAGAGATGTTGCTTTATGATCAGTCATCACCTTTAAATGGTTCCCCTTCTGTACGCAATACGTAATGCTGTAAAATGTATTCAAATCCTTCCGCATATAGTGACTGCTTCAGCGCAATTAAGGAGCCATACCCTAACCGTGAAAAACACTCCCATACCGTGCGAGCTGGACCGACGGTAGCCATATGGAACTCACGACTGAGTCCATTCGCTGATTTCACGCTACTTGTTAACGACCACCATCCACAATGCTGGGAGTCCCATTCCGTGATTACTCGCACATAAGATCTACCTGGTCCTGGTTTAGTTGTGGTTCTTCCTTCGTGTTTCCACTTCACAAACACACACTTGGGCAGCTTTAGAAAGAAGAAAATGAGCTCTCCAGACCACCCCATTCCGCTGTTACTGCATCTCTACTGACAACATGATACTCCCTGATTCGTTTTATACTGATGTGTCCACCCCTTATGAGATCTAGCGTACAAGACCGCGCTACATACGGGTATCCAGCTGCTTTTGATATGATAGTGTATATCGAAGCGACTCCCACACCGTCAGTAACACTTTCAGCTGGCAATGTGACTTTACAAGGTACTATGTCGAACACCCGCAGAAAAGCGTGTGCGGCAGTTGCATTAGCCATGTCTGGTAAACAAAAGAAAACAACGAAAAAGCGGAAATGGGTTCGAAAATGGCTGAAAGAAGAACCGAATAGTCGCATTTTAAATGACTGACTAAAATCATAACCACGGATTCGAATGATTTCATAAGCTGTTTCCATATGAGCCCTGCATCTTACGACAAATCATTCACGTTGATAAGATATAAAATAAACAATAAAAGTACATTAATAAGATAGACAATCTCAGTCGACCAGAGATTAAGTGTAACTTTCACGTTTCTGGTGACAGACATGTCATTTAAATACTTAAAGTTTAGTGCTGTAAAATCAGTAAACGCAATTAGTAAAGTTATTATTGTAACCTGTGAATTAATTATATCTGTCCTGTTATAACATTTTAGGTACTTGGCATAAGATATTCTTTTACCTTTCGTGATGTGCTGAGGCGACATGTACTTCGCAGACCTCTAACCAGAACTCCACCGACAAATTTTCAGAGGTTGTTCACGTATGCCGAGTAACGGTGTAGTTATGATTTATTCGGTTATTTTTTTACCGGAGTCATCCTAGTTTCTGTGAAAACATCTTCAAAATAGTGAAAAAAGCATGTAATACGCAATAACTAAAACGTACAACGCAAAAAGCAAAGTAATGCAAGAATCCTAGGAAGTAAAAGTACTGCAATGTGGTTGTTGTCTCTGCTGGAACAGCTCTGCAAAGCGTCTTCCATTGCATTCAATGAACCGGCACAGGACGTGCATATCGGCCAACTCGTCGTTAGAAAACCTATCCATAGTACTATTGTGTATCACTGTTAACGCTGCTGGACAATAAAACCGTAGAAACAATCGAGCAGTATTGAATGCAAACTTGAGAGCAACGAGTTAAGAAGGACTTTACTGTTCTCAAAAGCAAGTATCGAGATCGAATGAAAGCAGGGCACACAGTGCATGCGGTCGACATTTGCACTGTTGTGTACTATTTTCAGTACAATACAGATACAAAGGTCCAAACTAAACGCAATAATTCTGTAACGTGCCGCCGGAGATCGTGGGTCTCTTATGCCAAAATACTCAGAAGGTTACCCTGAGCAACCTCTAAAAGTTCGTCGGTAGAGTTCCGGTTCAGCCTGTATATCATCTACTATTCTAAGTACAAGTCTTTTTCTACATTTCTGTATAATCCAACAAGCTAATAAGCCTACTATGTTTCCAGACTAATAAAGAACACAATGCCAGATCGAATCTTCCATTGACTTTCCTAAAATGATAAATAAAATCATTAGCCTTGCATAGACCCAATAAATCTGTTTTGTGTTAAAATAGTTCTTAGAAAATAGAACCTGAGTAATGATATCACAAAGACGAACTGAAAACATAAACAGTGCACTCTAGCTTCGTGTGGATGGTTCAAGATGCTTTGTCAGTATCTGAATAGCGAATATTGTGGTATCATCAATTTTCGACTTTACACGTTCATTACTTATTGGCAACACTCAATATAATTTTGTAATCATCGACACTGCTCGTCGCCTGCCGCTGTGGCCGAGCGGTTCTAGGCGGCTCAGTCTGGAACCGCGCTGCTGCTACGGTCGCAGGTTCGAATCCTACCTCGGGCATGGATGTGTGTGATGTCCTTAGGGTAGTTAGGTTTAAGTAGTTCTAAGTCTAGGGGACTGATGACCCCAGATGTTAAAAGTCCCGTAGTGCTTAGAGCAATTTTTGATAGTGCTCGTCGATATTTCTAGCGCTAACAGCAGGTCAATAAGCCCTCTCAGAAGGTCAATATATTGACGGTTTGACAATATTATCGAACGTACGGGGGCCACTTAAGCGCACCGTGTGCCACATTCTTTGGGAGATGAACATTCGCTGAGCATTGTCATTTTGACAATTTCAAGTTTCTCTTGATGAGTGAGCATGCGTTTTTCAGAAGTTGTGAATAGTCACAAATTCGAGAGCGTGGACACGGAAAATGTCCAAAGAAGGACAGATCATTCCGTGTTATCGCAAAATAGAGGAGACAGTGTTACGGACATAATAAGCGAGATTGGTGACAAGCGTTACAAGAATGGCGTTTTTCGCTGCGTTGAAATCTTTTCACGAAATTTCAGTCACCAACTTTTTCCTCTAAATGCCAAGAATTTTGTCGACTACCGCCTATAAAGGTAGAAATGACCAACATAATAAAATAAGAGAAAAGTTTTACGTACTCATTTTTACAGCGTGCTATTCGAGGGTTAGAACGGTCGATATAAAGTCTACAAGTGGTTTTATGAACCCTCTTCCAAACATTTAAGTGTGAGGTGCAGAGTAATCATGTAGAGCACTGGTCCCTACCGCCCACTAACGGGCGTTCCAGCCTTCACGCTGGGCGGTAGAAGGTGGGGGTTTTGAAAACATTTTAATTAGGCTTTCATAAAATTTTCACAAAAAGTATTTGGCATCTAACTATTGTTATATGTTTCAACTTGCTGTAACTCTGTTTTGTAAATTTTATAAAGTAAAGTTACTTTCCTACTTCATAAATCACCAGTTAATGAAAACCTCGGATGGCTAGAAAATTTTACTATTATGAGAGATGCAAAAGTGGGTAGAAGATCAAAACGGTTGACTACCTCTGATGTAGGTGTAACATACGAGGCGCGAGGAGAGATAGAGAGAATCATGGGTGAAACAAAGCTGTATTCAATACTGTAATTATTCAAAGCGATATAAACGTCGGTGGCAGGTAAGAAGTGGAAGAGCTATCAGAGAAAGGTATTAATTAAAGAATTCGGCGGAAGATAACGTATTAAGAAATTATGAAGGACTCGCTTGTGTTAATACTCAGGAATTAACCTAAACAACGAGTGATTTAAGGTTCGGTAACTTTCATGAGAAATATTCGGAAGTGACACTAGTTAACAAAAACGGTATTGAAAAGGAAATCTGAAATATTGTTGGATCGAAATTGTTCCCCAATACCCTGTGACTGTAATTCCAAGCGCTTCTCATAAATTTTTTACATATAATTCGGACATTATGTTATCTATCAACTTACGGCAGCCAGTGCTGCAGTTATACCAAAAGTTCGAGAAATACGCTTGAGATTGGTAATTGAGACATGGTCACTGCTCTTATTTTTCTCTCATAAGCCCATATGTTACTTCTTCACCTTTAACTAAGCAATTTACTACGATCTTGATTAAATTTCCGACCGCTGAATAAACATTATAAATACGAGGGTGAGTCAAATGAAAACCTTAAATATTTTTTTAATATTATCTATTGTGCAGAAGTGGTACAAAGCTGTATCACTTTTCAACATAATCTCCCCCACGCTCAATGCAAGTCTTCCAGAGCTTACAAAGTGCATAAATTCCTTTAGAAAAATTTTTTTGGTAGTCCGCGCAACCACTCATGCACCGCGTGGCGTTCCTCTTCATCAGAATGGAACTTCTTTCCTCCCATTGCGTCTTTGAGTGGTCCAGACATATGGAAATCACTTGGGGCAAGGTCTGGTGAGTATGGTGGATGAGGAAGACACTCAAAATGCAGTTCTGTGATTGTTGCAACTGTTGTACGGGCAGTGTGGGGCCTTGCATTGTCATGTTGCAAAAGGACACCTGCTGACAGCAATCCAGGTCGATTTGATTGGTTTGCACGCCGCAGATGATTTTTCAGGAGATCTGTGTATGATGCGCTGGTGACAGTGGTCCCTCTAGGCATGTAATGCTGCAAAATGCCCAAAACAGAGTCAGCATAACCTTCCCTGCTGATGGTTCTGTTCGAAACTTCTTTGGTTTTGGTGATGAGGAATGGCGCCATTCCTTACGCGCTCTCTTCATTTCCGGTTGGTGAAAGTGAACCCAGGTTTGGTCCCCAGTAACGATTCTTGCAAGGAAGCCATCACCTTGTCGTTCAAAGTGCCGAAGAAGTTCTTCACAAGCTTCAACACGTCGTTCTCTCATTTCAGGAGACAGTTGCCGTGGCACCCATATTGCAGACACTTTGTGGAACTGGAGCACATCATGCACAATGTGGTGTGCTGACCCATGAGTAATCTGTAAACATGTTGCAATGTCATTCAGTGTCACTCGGCGGTTTTCCTTCAAAGTTCTGTGGAGTCACAACTCGTTGTGCCTGACCTGGACAAGGAGCATCTTCCACTGAAGTCACACCATTTGCGAAATTCCTACTCCATTCGTAGACTTGATGCTGTGACAAACATGCATCACCGTACTGCATTCGTCAATGAATTTCAGTAGGTTTCACAACGTTACTACGCAAAAACCGTATAACAGAGCGCTGTTCTTTCTGGTGCCAGTCGCAAGTGGGGCGGCCATCTTTATGCTGATACTGCAACGGTATGTGTGTATCTGCACTACGCTGCCACCTACAGGCCATTCTACACGCTGTTTGTAGCAAAGTTACCAACTTACAGGATAAAGGCGCGAAATTTCGATTTGTTATTACAAATTTAAGGTTTTCATTTGACTCACTCTCGTGTATTGAAATGGTGAGATGTGTTATACTATGCAAGTATTCGTCCATTACCAATTTATCTCTCCCATGATATGTAATGATCTGTCGTATCAACCCATCTCTTCTTGAATCAAGTTGTGCCACAAATGTCTTTCCTTGTTCAGTACCTATTTATCAGTTATCCGATCTATCCATCAGATCTTCAGTATTCTTCTGCAGTACATTTCAAAAGCTACCTTACCCTGCATTCCTAATTAAAGCTAAGTTAGAAGGCTGCGGTGAAAGCGAAGACAGCTCCACTGCAAATTTAAACGTAGCCAGAACCTCACGGACAAATAAAAACTAAACGAAGCCAAAAGTAGAATGATTTGGACTATGTGAAGCGTTCAGTGAATTCAAAAGCAAAATCCTGTCTCCCGATTTGACAGAAAATGTAAAAAGTTCTTGTCTTACTTTAAATCAGTGAACAGATAGAAGCCGTTTTAACAGACTCTCTGTGGCGTTAATGGCACTGAAACGGAGGACGACACAGAAGAGTCGAAATAATAAACGACGTTTTCCAAAACTGCTTGACAGAGGAAGATCACATTGTAGATCCTCCTTTAAATAGACTCACGAATGATAAAATGAAAGACATGGAAATACGTGAGCAAGGGACAGAAAACAGACTGAGATCGCTCTACACTGGCAACGCTACTGGATCTGACGGCATACCAGCACAATTCTATGAAGAGTAAGCGAAAGAATTTCCCGATCTTCGAGTGGCAGTGTACCGTGGGTCTTTAGAGGAGCGAAGTGTTCCTAGTGATTGGAAGAAAGTCATTCCCGATTAGAAGAAACGTCGTCGAACAGACTTAGGCATGTGTCCCTGATGTCGGTTTGCTGTACAACTTTAAACAATTTTACGCTCGCGTATTACGACATTTCTGGAGACTGAGGATCTCCTCTGTAGGAATCAAAATGAGCTTCGATATCAACGATCGTGTGAAACTCAGATCGCTCTGTTCGTCCACAAGATCCAGAAAGCAGCTGATGCCGGCATCCAGGCAGATGCCGTGTTCCTGAACTTGAGGAAGGTGTTCGACACAATTCCGCACTGCCGCCTGGTGAACAAAATACGAGCGCGTGAAGTATCAGACGAGTTGCGTAATTGGATCGAAGTGTTTCTACTGCACAGAACACAGCATGTCACTCTGAACGCAGAAAAGTCTTCAGGAGTAAAAATAACTTCGGGAGTGCGCCAATGGAGTGTTATAGTACCGCCCCTTCTCGCAATATGTACAGTAATGGAAATAAGTATTCATACACTAGAGCGCGGAAAAGTAAACTGCCTTTATTGACAATACGAAACCAAAAACACTATTTGGATATACACTGTACACATTGGTCAGTCACTAATGCAGCTATGCTGGTATATAGAACGAGAATGAACAAGTCTTTACAAAAAAAAATACAAAAACGTCTGCCAAGTTCTCTACTGCGCTGGGAATTAAGTATTCATACACCAGCAGAAAATGTCACTTCTAACAAAGCCAGAACATGTTTCATACTTCGTTTGCATACCCTTCCGATGTATTACTTCTCGCAACCTCCGTGGCATGGAAAGGACCAATTTTATTGTAGTTTCCGACGTGATACCTTCCCATTCTCTTTCAAAGAGGCCTTACTACGGATGTCATGTTTTCTCTCCTCGTGTTTCCATCTCACTCCACAAGTGTTCGATGGGATTCTGGTGCGGACTCTGAGCTGGTGTTTTAAGAGTGTGTGGAGTGTTGTAGAGCAACCACAGCCGGACAATTTGCGCCGTATGTTTGGGATCATTGTCCTGTTGGAAGTAATAATTTTTAGGAAGACCCAAAGCGTCAACACTCTGTTGTAAGTTCTGTTTGAGAATGTTCATATACACAAATCTGTCCATGGTACCTTCCAGAAACATTAATTTTCCGACACCGCAGACTGACATACAGCCCCATACCATCACTCCACCACCTCCGTGCTTCACCGTGGGTTGAATGTTGTTTCGGTCGAGGTCTGTATTCGGTCTTCTCCAGACCAAGATCCTACCATCATTGTGCACGATATTAAATTTGCTTCCATCACTAAACAATACAGTGCCCCAGAAGTCTGCTGTCTTGGATACATGCTGTTTCGCGAATTCCATCCGCCACTTCCTGTTCTTTTTGCTGATGTAGGGCTTTCGTCTCGGGACCCTGGCTCTATAGCCCGAACGATTGAGAATGGTACGAACTGCCTTTGGAGTGATGTCCTTTCGGAAGTGCTCATGTACATATGCGGATAGTGCCGACGCTGTCGTTTTCGAGTTTTTTCTTGATGGTTCTTAATAGCATTCTGGTCTCTCTTGTTGTAAGCTTCTGTGGACGACCGTGTCGTTCACTGTTTATTACTACATGTCTGTCCTTATATCGCTTAATGATAGATTGCACAGTCGCTCGGCTTCGTCCTATGATGTTCGCAATTTCGGCATACGACTTGTGTTGAAGATATTGGGCGACAACGATGTTTCGTTCCTCAATGGTCGTTTCCTTTCCCTTGCGGCCCATTCTGCTGTTCCACGGTACCTACGTCCGACGTGCTGTTGCTTCACGACCGCCACAAGACTACACAAGTGTGGCATGCACTCCGGGGCTGCGTCAGCCGTTTGTTTGGTTGAAAGTAGTCCGCTGTATGTATACATTTTCCCCTGTCGTAGACCGTGCGGAGTGTAAAATATTTTATTTTCCCAGAATAGATTCATGGCATACGGGAAGCTTCATTACCAAGAACATTGTTGTCTGACGCTACATCATCTTACTTATTCGTGTCGGCACTGAGGGTGATTTACTATCCCAGCACACCATCGTAGTTTGTCACCACCTACTGTATGAATACTTATTTCCATGACTGTATAACTGATCTGGTAGATAACGTCTGAAGTTCCATAAAGCTTTTCACGGACGATGCTGTTGTACACAGAGAAGTCGCAACTCTAGAAAATTGTAGAGAAATGCAGGAAGACCTGCAGAGGATTGACGCTTGGTGCAGGGGGCGGCAGTTGACCCTCAGTATAAACCAATCTAATGTACTGCGAGTACAAACACAGAAAGACGCTTTACTGTATGATTACAAGATTGTAGACGAATCACTGGAAGCAGGTACTTCCATAAAGTGTCTAGGAGTACGCGCAAGTAGCGATTTGAAGCGGGATGACCACTTAAATTAATCGCGTATAAGGCAGACGCTAGACCGAGGTTCATTGGAAGAATCCTCAGGAAGTGTAGTGTATCATCAGAGGAAGTAGCTAAGACGCTCGTTCGACCAATACCTGGATGCTGCTCATCAGCCTGGGATCTGTAGCAGATAGGGTTGATAGATCCAAAGAAGAGCAGCACGTTTCGTTACACGTTTATTTAGAATGAGCGAAAGAGGCACGGAGATGATTGTAGTAACAGGTGTCAATGTGCAGAACGCTTCGAGACGATCCATTTCGACTGTGGACGTGTCGCGAATTGAGGAACTTGCGAAAGAATTGTAAAGCAGAAGCTACATGGTTAGAAAAGCCTCCAGCCCAGAAACATCTTGAAGCATCCTGAAGCAACGACGTAAAATGTTAACTTTCTGTCGACGTTCTTGTAGCAGCTCGTCACTTCACAATGACCACGGAAGGATATGCACTGTCGGCTGTGGCCCATCAGGTGCTGATGGGCTGGAAGCAATTGGGGAGACCCAATCTGAGCGTAGTTACTGAGAGACACGGAAACTCCCTGTCTCAATCTGAAACGTAAACAGGCGATCGAAACTAGCGAGTGTGATCCACATTTTTTTGTTTTTGCTCCATAGAAGTATCCAGCTGAGGCAAGACAAAGTAAACATACTTATGCACGCGCTGCGGGGCAGGAGGATGTGTGCAGCTGCAGCAGACGGCGGCGACGTCCGAAGAAAGTGCGACTGCAGTGTGGGCACCTGGGCAGGGGACGACCGCGGTGTAAGCCTGAAACTGAACTGGATGCAGAAGACTGGTTATCGGAAGGTCCTCCATGAGATGCAGAATGGTGAGCTTGCTTCGCACAGTCTTTATCAAAGTGATCCCAATCGCATTTCCGCGGTTTGATGTGGATGCAGTATGCACTTTGAGCGGAAGACAAAGAGCTGTTACTAATAGAAAATAAGGTTGGCTGCAGAAACTACTTTTTATAGTGGAGACAAACCACCAAAGCAACAAAACTAACAAAGACATGCTTTCCAGCTCCTCTCTGATGCAGGCTCTCGTCGATGATGTTTGGTTTTTAGACCGCTCATACGAATCTGAACGGAAGTTTACCGCCGTCTTAGCAAGAATCCGGTCAGGTCCCGAGATGATGGACATGACTACTGCGATTGCCGAAATTAAACGCGCACGCTTTCTGCCCTGCAAGCTAACTGCACACAGTACGCGGATGTTACTTGGATTAGAGTTGCCCCACATGCCGCCCTTTGGATTCAAACCTCGTTTCACCCATGGTCGACAATATCTCCCATCCTCCTCTCAGGGCTGTTTCCCTGCCTTCGCGTTACATCTTTTCGGCCTTACTCTGTTCGTTATTGTACGATATTTTCCGGCTCGAAAATCCGCTGTAGATGGGATGTCAAATGCAACCACGGCCAGGGAGCCAAGAAGATCTACGGGTAAGAAACAATGTATCATTCACCTGAAGATGGAAAAGAAGTTCAGTTGGGGCAGCAGAAGCGAAAGTCACCAAAAATAGTATTTCATGATTTAATCTGATTATCTCTTTGGCGGATTCCGTAGAAATGTTGGAACACGTGAGGCAATACTAACCTTACGACTTTTTTTAGAAGAAAGATTAAGAAAAGGCAAACCTACGTTTCTAGCATTTGTAGACTTAGAGAAAGCTTTTGACAATGTTAACTGGAATACTCTCTTTCAAATTCTGAAGGTGGCAGGGGTAAAATACAGGGAGCGGAAGGCTATTTACAATTTGTACAGAAACCAGATGGCAGTTATGAGAGTCGAGAGGCATGAAAGGGAAGCAGTGGTTGGGAAAGGAGTGAGACAGGGTTGTAGCCTCTCCCCGATGTTATTCAATCTGTATATTGAGCAAGCAGTAAAGGAAACAAAAGAAAAATTCGGAGTAGGTATTAAAATTCATGGAGAAGAAGTAAAAACTTTGAGGTTTGCCGATGACATTGTAATTCTATCAGAGACAGCAAAGGACTTGGAAGAGCAGTTGAACGGAATGGACAGTGTCGTGAAAGGAGGATATAAGATGAACATCAACAAAAGCAAAACGAGGATAATGGAACGTAGTCAAATTAAATCGGGTGATGCTGAGGGAATTAGATTAGGAAATGAGACACTTAAAGTAGTAAAGGAGTTTTGCTATTTAGGGAGTAAAATAACTGATGATGGTCGAAGTAGAGAGGATATAAAATGTAGACTGGCAATGGCAAGGAAATCGTTTCTGAAGAAGAGAAGTTTGTTGACATCGAGTATAGATTTAAGTGTCAGGAAGTCGTTTCTGAAAGTATTTGTATGGAGTGTAGCCATGTATGGAAGTGAAACATGGACGATAACTAGTTTGGACAAGAAGAGAATAGAAGCTTTCGAAATGTGGTGCTACAGAAGAATGCTGAAGATAAGGTGGGTAGATCACGTAACTAATGAGGAGGTATTGAATAGGATTGGGGAGAAGAGAAGTTTGTGGCACAACTTGACTAGAAGAAGGGATCGGTTGGTAGGACATGTTTTGAGGCATCAAGGGATCACAAATTTAGCATTGGAGGGCAGCGTGGAGGGTAAAAATCGTAGAGGGAGACCGAGAGATGAATACACTAAGCAGATTCAGAAGGATGTAGGTTGCAGTAGGTACTGGGAGATGAAGAAGCTTGTGCATGATAGAGTAGCATGGACAGCTGCATAGAACCAGTCTCATGACTGAAGACCACAACAACAACAACATCTCTTTGGCGTCATTCTATTGAGACTCATGTCACTACCTTACATTAAGTACTATTTACGCCATTTTCAGGCTAATAATCAGCTATTAGGAATAGTACGTTGCTAGGTTGGTTAGTACCTCCAAGTATGAGGGAATTCAGAAAGTAAGGTCCGATCTGGTGCGACATGGAAACCACATTGAAAATTCGATGAAGCTTTGCACCGATGTGTTGGACACTGTCTGTAGTAAGCGCGTCGATCGCGCAACGTCGCTCTCTTCAAATCTGAGCGCACAGTGAGCACGTAAAGATGCCTAGAAAATAGTGCCTGCCGCCAAGTATGAGAGCCTGATGAAAGATTTCGTCTGAACCCATGTAGTCCATAACAAAACTGTCACGCGTTTCCTTCTTCATGACAACACTCAGGCGCACTCTGCAGAGACAATGTAGATGCTCCTGCAGCGATTTCGATAGGAAGTGTTTGGTCAACCAGAATACAGCCCGTAACTGGCTCCCCCTGATTTTCATCTCTGTTCAGAATGAACGGCCAGCTACGAAGACAACATTTTTGCACCGACAACGAGCTGTATACCAGTGTAGAGGATTGGTGGAGAGCACAGTGCTTTCTATGGAGAGAGTATTCGAAAGGTAGTACAACGCCATATAAATGTCTACACTTATGTTCATAAATTAAAGATAATACTGATACATAATAAAACAACGCTTTCGTGGGCGGTTTCCGGGTTTCAATTACCTCGGGGTGTGACCATGCGGTGCATTTCACCTGCAGTCGTCGCACTATGGCGCTGGCAGCAGTCCACATACGCAGAGGTATGTTGGTGCATGTCAGAGTACGGTCCAGTGAGTAAGTGTGCAAACGTTTTCAGATGTGCTAATGGTGACTGTGTGTTGAAAATGGCTCAAAGAACGCATTGATGATGTTGTGAGAGGTAGAATACCGACGGGAGGCTGGTCAAACACAGCAGGTCGTAGCACGGGCCCACCGTGTGCCACGAAGAGTTATCTCAAGATTATGGCAACGATTCCAGGCGCTACAGTAAGGGACGTCAACAGTTTACAACACCACAAGAAGACCGATATCTCACCATCAGTGCGCGCAGACGGCCTCAGAGAACTGCAGGTAGCCTTGCTCGCGACCTTATTGCAGCCACTGGGTTGTCTCCAGACACACCCAATCTACAGACGACTGAACAGACATGGTTTATTCGTCCAGAGACCTGCAAGGTGCATTCCACTGACCCCTGGTCACAGGAGAGCCCGTAAAGCCAGGTGTGAAGAACACAGTACATGGCCTTTGGAACAGTGGTCCCAGGTTATGTTCACGGACGAGTCCAGGTATAAACAGTGATTCTAGCCGGGTTTTCATCTGGCGTGAACCAGCAACCAGATAACGACCCCTTAATGTCCTTGAAAGCGACTTATATGGAGGTTGTGGTTTGATGGTGTGGGGTGGGAGTATGATTGGTGCACGTCTTTGCACCAGTATGTCCGCCTTTTCAGGGGTGCAGTGGGTCCCACCTTCCTCCTGATGGATGATAACGCACGGCCCCACCGAGCTGCCATCGTGGAGGAGTACCTTGAAACAGAAGGTATCAGGCGACTGGAGTGGCCTGCCTGTTCTGCAGACCTAAACCCCATCGAGCACGTGTGGGGTGCTCTCGGTCGACGTATCGCTGCACGTCTTCAAACCCTTAGAACACTTCAGGAGCTCCGACAGGCACTGGTGCAAGAATGGGAGGCTATACCCCAGCAGCTGCTCGACCACCTGATCCAGAGTATGCCAACCCGTCGCGCGGCCTGTGTACTTGTGCATGGTGATCATATCCCATATTTATGTCGGGGTACATGCGCAGGAAACAGTGGCGTTTTGTAGCACATGTGTTTCGGGACGGTTTTCTCAACTTGTCACCAATACCATGGACTTACAGATGTGAGTCGTGTGTGCTCCCTATGTGCCTCTGCTATTAGCGCCAGTTTTGTGTAGTGCCACGTTGTGTGGCACCACATTCTGCAATTATCCTTAGTTTATGAGCAAGAGAGTATGTTGGTGCGGCAGCAATGTAGAGAAGTAGCTGAAAGGTGTAGATAAATGCCGCAAAAAAAAAAAAAAAAAAAAAAAAAGTTGTTGGATTTCACAGTGGTTTCCATTTTGCGAGTAATCGGCCCGTACTTTCCGAATAGCCCTCGTACATGTGGCGTGAGCAAGCCAGTAACGTTTAATTTGCCCTGGACAGCAAGCCAGGTGTCGATGTGTTACACGCGGACGCAAAATGGTTAGTCTATACCGACAGGAGTTGCCTACTTAGTGGTGCAGTTATGACTGTGCAGAAAACATCAGGTAGTAAATTCTGCTACGAATTTGTAGGAAAAGTGTTCGACACAGAGAAAAAAGAACCAATACACTCATTTGTGTACATATTAAGGTACGACATATAAAAATATCTGCAGTTATATTCGTTACAGCTTCTACATACAAGTTGAACATGAACTCCTCTGACAAACTTCCAAAACGAGAAAAAAATGTTTTTATAATCGTTGGCTCTAAGATGCATGCCTAAATAATTGTGAGTACTTTTTCATATTCGCTGTTGTCAGACACTTCTGCTGAAAGCCCTTTGGTCTCTATACTTTGACGGATGGACTTAATAGACAAAAGCAATAAAAAAAATTCCAGTAAACAGGGATCTACAGCGCATACTTTAAGAACTATCAGTACCTATTCATCTTCGCTACTGTGAAAAACATCTACTGAAGAAGTGCTCATAGCCCTTAAGGTACACATTTTAGAGCTCATGTATACTGGACATTTTTTGAACATTTTTTTGGTCTATACTGTCTCCTCCCAAAACATGGAAAACGGCTTACAGTAGAAGCCATTCGTTTCACAGTATCGACGATGAGCAAGTGCGCATAGCTCTCAAGGTATACATTTCAGAGCCCATGCTTACTGACATTTTTTTCCTGTTTACGTCCAAACCATCATATCTGAAGGCGTCCCAGTGTTCTGATTCACCCTGTACGTGGTTATAGCACTGTCGGACATACAGAGCTATAAGATGTAGATGTAAGTGCGCAGGCGCGGCGTTGTGTGTGCAGTCTAGCAGTGCCCAGTAACGTTCTAAGAAGAGGGGAATGGTGAAAAATAACGAATATGGCAGGAGGGGCTCCACGGAACGCTGGTATATCCCTGGCGGAGCGCGCGGGCGGATTTAAAAGCCGCGCACGGTGTGGTCCGCGTACCCTCAAAGCGAGCTCTGGGAAGATGAGGCGGACGCGGCGTAATCCGGCGATGAGGGAGACGCCGGTGCTCTGGCGGGGCAGTAATTTGGAGTAGTGCCCTGGGCGCGGTAGGGGGGCGGGGGGTTGTCGGGTCGCGTAATTACGGAAAGGTGGCGGGATTAGGCCGCCAGGTGCGCAAAGAGGGCAGCCGGGCGTCGGGGGCCGGCGCTGTTTTATCCGCGACGCGCTAATGTAATTGATTCGGCCCGCAGGCGCGCGGAATCTCTTAGGCCTCGCCTCTCTCCAGCCGACACCTGCTTCTTTCGCTGCCGATGCGAAATTACAGCCCCCGCGCCGCCTCGGGGCTAACGTGATTAACGAGGCCGGTTCCCTGTAAAAGAGGGCTCTCTGTGTGCACCCCGTGTGTCAAGGCGGGGGCGGCGCTATCCGTGGCGAATGAATTGCTTCGGCCCTTCTCGCGCCTACCTGCCTGCCTGCCTGCCGTCCTTCGATTCACAACGTTACCAGTTTCGGCAAAACACTGAATGTTCCATAAGGCCATTAAAATGTTTTATATAGGTTCATCTCGCAAAATTTACAGCGGTACAACATTTTCCTCTCTCTCCTCACTGTCCTTATACATCAACATTTGCCGGCCATTGTGGCCGAGCCGTTCTAGGCGCTTCAGTCTGCAACCGCGCGACCGCTACGGTCGCAGGTTCGAATCCTGCCTCGGGCATGGAGGTGTGTGATGTCCTTAGGTTAGTTAGCTTTAAGTAGTTCTAAGTTCTAGGGGACTGAATGACCTCAGATTCTATGTCCCATAGTGCTCAGAGCCATTTGAACCATTTGAACATCAACATTTACGTAGATACTCCGCAAGCAACCTTACGGTGCGTCATTTCCTTTCCCGTTCCACTTGCAAACAGAGAGAGGGAAAACGACTATTTATATGCTTCCGCGTGAGCTCTGATTTCTCGTATCTTATCTTTGTGGTTCTTATGCCTAATGTCGAACTATCAGTTTAATAAGCCACGACTGCAAAATACTAACACGAATTCTTTACAGACGAATGGAAAAACTGGTAGAAGCCGACCTCGGGGAAGATCAGTTTGGATTCCGTAGAAATGCTGGAACACGTGAGGCAATACCTACCCTACGACTTATCTTAGAAAATAGATTAAGGAAAGGCAAACCTGCGTTTCTAGCGTTTGTAGACTTAGAGGAAGCTTTTGACAATGTTGACTGGAATACTCTCTTTCAAATTCTGAAGGTGGCAGGGGTAAAATACAGGGAGCGAAAGGCTATTTACAATTTGTACAGAAACCAGATGGCAGTTGTAACAGTCGATGGGCATGAAAGGGAAGCAGTGGTTGGGAAGGGAGTGATACAGGGTTGTAGCCTCTCCCCGATGTTATTCAATCTGTATATTCAGCAAGCAGTAAAGGAAACAAAAGAAAAATTTGGAGTAGCAATTAAAATCCTTGGAGAGGAAATTAAAACTTTGAGGTTCGCCGATGACATTGTAATTCTGTCAGAGACAGCAAAGAACCTAGAAGAGCAGCTGAACGGAATGGACAGTGTCTAAGATGAACATCAACAAACGCAAAACGGTGGTAATAGAATGTAGTCGAATTAAATCGGGTGATGCTGAGAGAATTAGATTAGGAAATGAGACACTTAAAGTAGTAAAGGAGTCTCGCTATTTGGGGATCAAAATAACTGATGATGGTCGAAGTAGAGAGGATATAAAATGTAGACTGGCAATGGCAAGGAAAGCGTTTATGATGAAAAGAAATTTGTTAACATAGAGTATAGATTTAAGTGTCAGGAAGTCGTTTCTGAAAGTATTTGTATGGAGTGTAGCCATGTATGGAAGTGAAACGTCGACGGTAAATAGTTTAGGCAAGGAGAGAATAGAAGCTTTCGAAATGTCGTGCTACAGAAGAATGCTGAAGGTTAGATGGGTAGATCACATAACTAATGAGGAGGTATTGAATAGAATTGGAGAGAAGAGAAATTTGTGGCACAACTTGACTAGAAGAAGGGATCGGTTGGTAGGACATATTCTGAGGCATCAAGGAATCACCAATTTAGTATTGGAGGGCATCGCGGAGGGTAAAAATCGTAGAGGGGGACCAAGACATGAATACACTAAACAGATTCAGAAGGATGTAGGTTCCAGTAGGTACTGGGAGATGAAGAAGCTTGCACAGGATAGAGTAGCATGGAGAGCTGCATCAAACCAGTCTCTGGACTGACGACCACAACAGCAACAATGCGTAAAGTATGTTGGCGGCTAACAATTGTTTGGCAGTCAGCTTCAAATGCAGGTTCTCTTAATTTTCTCAATATTCTCGAAAAGAAGGTCGCCTTCCCTCCACGGATTCCCATTGGAGTTCCCTAAGAATCTCCGTAATACTTTCGTGTTGTTCGAAACGACCGGCAACAAATCCACCAGCCCGCCTCTGAACTGTTTCGATGTCATCCTTCAATCCAACCTGCAGCGGATTCCAAACACTCGAGCTGAACTCTAGAATAGTTCGCACCAGCACCCTACATGGAATCTGCTTTACAGGTGAACGTTTCTTTCCTAAAATTCTCCCAATAAACCGAAGTCGACCATTCGCCTTCCCCACCACAGTTCTGAGATGCTCGTTTCATTTCATATCGCTTTGCAGCGTTACGCCCAGATATTTAAACGACTTGACTGTGTCAAGCAGGACACTATTAGTACCGTATCCGAACATTGCAGGTTTCTTCTTCCTACCCACCGGCATTAACTTACGTTTTTCTACATTTAGATGTAGTTGCCATTGATCACGCGACTATAAATCTCGCCTAAGTCATCTTGTATCTTCCTAGAATCACTCAACTTCGACAGTTTACCGTACACCACAGCGCCATCAGCAAACAACCGCAGCTTGCTGCCCACCCTGGCCGCCAAATTATTTATGTATATACAGAACAACAGCGGACCTGTCACACCTCCCTGGCGATGCCCTTGTCGCTGATGCACACTCGCCCTCATGGGCGACATGCTGAAGAAGTCTTCGAGCCACTCACATATCTGGGAATTTATTCCATATGCTCGTACCTTCGTTAACAGCCCGCAGTCGGACACCGTGTCAAATGCTTTCCGCAGATCTGCCTGTTGCCCTTCATCCGTAGTTCACAGTAAACCGTGTGAGAAAAGGGCAAGCAGAGTTTCGCACATGCGATGCTTTCTAATACCATGCTGATTCGTGAACATAAGCTCCTCAGTCTCAGGAAAGTTCAATATGTGGTGTCACCGCCAGACACCACACTTGCTAGGTGGTAGCCTTTAAATCGGCCGCTGTCCGCGTTAGTATACGTCGGACCCGCGTGTCGCCACTGTCAGTGATTGCAGACCGAGCGCCACCACATGGCAGGTCTAGAGAGACTTCCTAGCACTCGCCCCAGTTGTAAAGTCGACTTTGCCAGCGATGCTACACTGACAAATTACGCTCTCATTTGCCGAGACGATAGTTAGCATAGCCTTCAGCTACGTCATTTGCTACGACCTAGCAAGGCGCCATAGCATTTGATATTTATCTTGAAGTATGTACAGTCAAGAGCGATGTACACCAATTATGGATTAAAGTTAAGTATTCTGCCAGATACGTACCTTTTTTATTAAACTCAACTCTTATAACTGTTCCAGACCTCACGACAATCTGCGTGAGCTTAAAAGCGTGCATTTCGGCCTCCTCTAGCAACACGGTGTTGGCTCTTCTGCCAACACTTCACATGGCGCCGAGGATTTTGTGTTTGTTGATAGACTGATTTCATTGTGTCATGGCTTCGCCACAATCTCCAGATGTACTGTCCGAATTTTATCGCTTGCAGAATAAGCAGACACAGGCCTTATTGGATGCCCTTGGACAGCTCATCCAGGGTCAACGTGCACAGCCGCCGCTCCACCGCTCCCGCAGCCACAACACGCTGTTGCACCACCTTTTCGTCCTTTTGATGCGGCACTGGGAATTTGGACGGAGTGGTCACGCCAATTTGGATTCCATCTCGCCGCCTACAGAATTCAAGGTAACGAGCGGCAGCCTTTTTTGTTAACATCCGTCGGGGTGCACACGTACAGTGTGATAGTGAAATTATTTCCCCGACGCGACGTAGCAACTTTGTCCTACGACGAAATTTTGTCGGCATTAGATGCATATTTCAAAGAATCAGTCAATGTCGTTGCAAAAAGGTATACGTCCTTTCGTACAAAACGTACGGCCGGCCAAACTAATCGGGAGTGGGTTGCAATCTTGCAAGGCCTTACTAGGGATTGTGCTTTTGAGTGTGAATGTGGACTCCCTTATTCAGGTACAATGGTACGTGATGCAATTGCACAGAACGTTTCTGATGTTCG
Organism: Schistocerca serialis cubense; assembly: GCF_023864345.2. Lineage (NCBI taxonomy): Eukaryota > Metazoa > Arthropoda > Insecta > Orthoptera > Acrididae > Schistocerca > Schistocerca serialis. The sequence goes on from NC_064645.1 coordinate 618,853,631, forward strand.
TATAAGGGAACAGATTTTGAAACTAGTCAATCCCTCCCTTCAACAAGTAATGGACATATTGGATCGGCAAGACACACTTGACTTTGCTCAGGAATCATTTGAAACTTCGCCAGCCGTGTGTCACGTTACCGGCCCGCCGGGCGAGCTGCACGGAACAGTAAACAGCCCTCGCGCCCGTCCGTGCAGCTGCCGCCAACCTCCCCACGGCGGGCGGAAGCCTTATAACACAACCGTACGCCGATTTGCGGGGGAGGAATGTGGTGTCACCGCCAGACACCACACTTGCTAGGTGGTAGCCTTTAAATCGGCCGCAGTCCGCGTTAGTATACGTCGGACCCACGTGTCGCCACTGTCAGTGATTGCAGACCGAGCGCCACCACACGGCAGGTCTAAAGAGACTTCCTAGCACTCGCCCCAGTTGTACAGCCGACTTTGCTAGGAAAGGTTCACTGACAAATACCCTCTCATTTGCCGAGACGATAGTTAGCATAGCCTTCAGCTATGTCATTTGCTACGACCTAGCAAGGCGCCATAGCATTTGATATTTATCTTATGAAGCATGTACAGTCAAGAGCGATGTACACCAATTATGGATTAAAGTTAAGTATTACATCCACTACGTACTTTATTTGCTACTATTAATTCCCTTAACTGTTCCAGACCTCGCGCCAGCCTACGTGAGCTTAAGCGCGTGCCTTTCGGCTTCACCTCATAGTGATTTGGCTGTCTTGACAAGTCACAACACAATATATTCGAACTGAGAATATGTTCGAGGATTCCACAGCAAACCAAAGTTAGTAATATTGGTCTGTAATCTTGCGGGGCAGTTCTTTTCCCCTTCTTATATATTGGAATCACTTGCGCTTTTTTCCAGTCACTTGGGACTTTTTGCTGAACGAGAGATTCACAATAAAGGCAGACTAGGTAAGGGACCAATGGCTTAGAGAACTCTTTGTAAAACTGTATTGGGCTTCCATCCGTACCTACGCCATGGATGTTTATTGCTATGTTGTCCAATCGGGAGTATGTTCGATGGTCAAATGATGGTATGTTTCAAAGATCCTCCTCTGTGAACTATTTCTTCAACGTGAAATTTAAAACTTCAGCTTTCGTTTTGCTATCCTCAACTGCCATACCAGACTGGTCAACAAAGGACTCAATGGAAGCCTTATATTGACTTTCAGGGTCACCTGCTGGCCTTTATTTGTGAACCACTACGGAAATAATGCTCCGCCGTTCTGGCTTCAGATGGGCCAATTGACACCGCCCGACCGCCGTGTCATCCTCAGTCACGTAGTCATTTGGAAGGGATACGCAGAGGCGTGGGGTCGGCATACCGTTGTCTCCCCATTATTGGCTTTGCAGACCTTGGTGCCGCTACTCGCTCAAGTACGAGGACTATTCGGAAAGGTTCGATGGAACGCGAAATGGAAAACCGATAAAGCTTTGCACAGGTTTGTTGGGCAGTGTCTCTGGTATGCCCGTAGATAGCATCATGTCGCTCTTCCCAATTCTGAGGGCACAGTGAGCGCGTAAAGATGCCTAGAAAATAGTGTCTCCCGTGAAGCATGGGTGCCTCATGTGAGATTTCACCTGATTTCATGCAACCCCACATAATGTAACTGCCACGCATTTCCTTCTTAATGAAAATTCTCGGCCGAGTACTAAAGTGGCAATGAGTGTGCTCAAGCAGAGTTTTCGATGGGACGTGTTTGACCAAGCACCATACAACCCGGACTTGGTTCTCTCTGACTTTCATCTCTGCTCAAATGAACAGCTGGCTCTGAAGACAACATTTTGGTACTAACAACGAGCTGTAGTCCAGCATAAAAAATTGTCGGAAAAAAAATTCAAATGGTTCAAATGGCTCTGAACAGTATGGGACTTCTGAGGTCATCAGTCCCCTAGACCTTGGAACTACTGAACCATAACTAACCTAAGGACATCACACACATTCATGCCCGAGGCAGGATTCGAACCTGCGACCGTAGCGGTCGCGCAGTTCCAGACTGAAGCGCCTAGAACCGCTCGGCCACAGCGGCTGGCTGTCGGGAAACACAGGAGGCCGCATTCTATGACGAGGGTGTTGAAAAGTTGGCTCAACGCTACATCAGATGTCTAAGTCGGAGCGACGACTATGTAGAGAAGTATCTGGAAGGCGTAGCAAACTGTTGCAAATAAAATAGTTTTGATTTTCACTGTAGTTTCCAATTCGCGACGGGCGATCTTTCCCTACTTTCCGAATAGCCCTCGTAGCTCAAGTGGCTCAGGAGGCTGAGTTGACCAGTTCCCCAGACATTATTGGTAATTGAACCCGGGTCTTCCGTATAGCATTCAGCCACCACTCAGCTGTGGAGGCTAAAGACTACGTAAATAAATGCAGAATAAACATTGAGAGTAAACTCAACACAGACGAAAGTAACGAGGAGCAGCAGAAACATGAAAAATTTGACTAACGATAAACTCAACATCAAATGTATGGCCATGAAGTAGATACAATGAAGGTACGCAGCTATATTAATAGCAAAATAAGTGACGAACACACAGCCGACTGGTACAGGCGTTATGTCACTATGGTGCCAGCTGCTGTTCATGTTGCTGCTGCCGATGCAGTAGGATGCGCCAGACCCATATGCCGAACAAGATGGTCTTCCCTCAAGGGCGTGCCACGTTGCTGAGCGGAGCCCGGTCTTCTTGCGACCATACATTCCCGTGACCACCGCTGCCAGAAATCACGTACAGTGACTACATTCCTGCCAAGTCTTCTTGCAGTATTGCAAAGGGAATATCCAGTTTCTCGTAGCCCTAGTATACGACGTCATTCGTACTCAGTGAGTTGTTGACACTGGCGTGTTTGTCACCTTAAAAGCATTCCTGACTCACATCTACTCACCGCGTCCATTCTCAAAGGTAAGTAAGGCCCATGGCCGTCACAGCGCGTATTTAAAGCAAACCTGATTTGCATCCCCACGGTGGCGCTTCTAGCACCACTCTTATGCGACTGGAGCGAAATCTGAATACAGATAATCTTTGAGATGTGGAAACACACCTACCTACATTCGCTTACGTCGCGCAACTCCTCCTTGGTATTCCGATTTTATTCCTTGAGTGTACTTCCATATTCAAAGGAGAGAGTTGGTCACATGGAGGGGGCGGGTGGTCGGGTGGCAGCACTGCTCATACTGATAACTACATCAGTTCCAAATGCAATGAAAGTGAAATCAGTCAATACCCGTTAAGTGGTGAACATATCCACAAATTTTGAGAAATAACTGACTGGCACTTCATGGTGTAAAACTTTCGATTTCAGTTCGTGTATGTAAAACGCTAACTAAAGGGAGCCATAGATGGAAAATATGGTAGCTGAAAACAGAGTTTGGAATAGACACGACAAATAATCGAGAACATGGTATGTAACTTCCTGGCAGATTAAAACTGTGTGCCCGACGGAGACTCGAACTCGGCACCTTTGCCTTTCGCGGGCAAGTGCTCTACCATCTTTTGTTTTTTTTTTTTTTTTTTTTTTTATACTGCGATGTTGTTTTTATTTATTTAGTTTCCATAAAGATCACTCTGTTAAAAGGAACATGTAGATCATTTCATGGTATAGTATGTGCATTATATATGGAGCGGTGAGAGAAGCGTGAAGTTCATCAGCAGCTGTCAAATGTGCACACCGACTGCACCCGGCACGTCCCAACTGCGTGGGGGGTCGAGGAAGACTGCCTGAAGATAGTTGGCAAAGGTTTTCCGATAGTGTGACCATCTATGAACCTCATTGTGGGCTTGCTGCAAGAAATACCAAAAGTCGAGTCGCGACTTGGCAGCATCCCCATAGAGGTACACGATCGTCCAACCTTTGACCCAGATGATCGAGTGTGATTTAGTCGCCGGAAAGTAGTCACTCTCTGGATGTAAGAAGGAAGCAGGTGTAACATGTTGCGGGGTCACACGGAGGTAGCAAGCCACCATCTGTCTTCCTAGGAGCCATACGTCCTCCACCGTGATACAAGTTAAGCGGTGATGGTCGTCATCCACTTGGCGACATTTCGGGAACAGTGGAGTGTCCAGTAGTCCAATTGCATGGAGTCGTTGGTTGGTGTTGAACTTGCCACAGGCGACAGAGAACCACAGTGCCCGAACGAAGGTAGAAAGGAATTTTTGGTGCACATGTCTCCAAATCTTCGGCCAATGCAACTTGGGGTGTTTGAGTTCAATGACATTACGACTTACCCGTCGTAGCAGCCAAACATAAAATTCCTTCGCGCATGGTGGTCTCGTGCGCGGAAGCTCGTCTCTGATATAACTAAGTTCCACGATAAATGTTGATACATGCGCAAAATGTGACGTAATGTTGCCCACCGCCACCGGAGGTGTGAGGGACGCTGGAACTAGGAGATCCAGTAGGCGGGATGCAAGGGAATCACGCCCGCTACGCCATTGCTTGTACATAGTGGCTAGAAGGAGCGCCGTCGCTCGGCAGTGAACATTCGTAAGTCCGAGTCCCCCCTTGTCCGTAGGGAGCGTGAGCGTTGCGTATCGCACCTTGAGGGGCGATCCAACCATCACAAAATAGCCTAGTGCTGATTGAAGTCGACGTCCGAGCGTGAGTGGTAGGGGCAGGATCTGCGAAATATGCACCATTCGAGAAACCACATAAGTGTTCAGATATTCGACTCGCTGCAAAGGATCAAGGCGCCGTAGGTGATGTTGTCGGACCATGGTACGTGTTGTCTGTAAAATACGTCGGTAGTTAACTGCCGCAGTATGTTTTACAGATGAGGTAAAGTCTATGCCTAGATAGCGGAATCGTTGCACATAAGGAAACGGACTGATTTCTTCCGGTGTAAGGCCCCTTCCAACCGGCATTGCTGCCGATTTGTTCATGTTCACTGCACTACCCGCCGTCACACTGTGGTCCAACAACAGTTCAAGGACCGTCTTCACCTCTTCCTCGGAACGAACGAGCAGCAGGAGGTCGTCCGCATAGGCACGACATTTGAAGGTGTAGCCCCGCAGTTCCATCCCAGAAAGAGAATTTGTTAGCCTCCCAATTAATGGTTCCAACGCTATCGCGAACAGCAGCATCGAAATAGGGCAGCCCTGGCGAATGGATCGTCGAATTTGAATGGGCCCTGCTATACGCCCATTAACCTGTACCAAGGATTGTGCGCCCCCATAAATCCTTCTAATGAGACCAGTAAAACGGTCTGGAAATCCCTTTTGTTCCAGTACAGCGTACAGATAGTTGTGGCGCACCTTATCAAAAGCACTGTCAAAATCAACCGCCACCATCGCCGCTTTAAGCCGGCACTCCTCCGCCAGCGCTATCACATCATGGCATTCGCCAGTAGCTGTTTGCACATTCACCGATCCACCCGGTGTCGTCTGTTCTGGAGAGAGAACGCTACGAATTAACATACGACATCGGGACGCCAGCAACCGTGCAAAGATCTTATAGTCGGCATTAAGCAGGGTGATGGGGCGATAATGTGTGACCGTAATTCCTGGCTTCGGTTTATGTACTGGCACCAAGAGGCCTTCCATAAAAGCCGGTGGAATAGGCGCATCGGAATTTAACATCTCGTTGTACATTTCCGTCCATCGCGGTGCCATTTCGTTGCGAAATTCTCGATAAAATTCAGCAGGAAGTCCATCAATGCCTGGGGACCGATTCAACGCGCCCTTTGCGATCGCATCATGTACTTCCTCACAGCTAATGGCTTCCAGTAAGGTTCCCGCGGCTTCCACCGTCAGTGTACGGGAGACGTACGTGGCTATACGTTCGAGGTCATCGACAGGGGCTGCTTCTTCCTGATAGGTGTGTTGGTAATGGTCGACGAATGCAGAGACAATGTCCGCTTGACGCGTCACTCTTCGGTCTTCGCGGGTAATTAATTCCCGTACCAAAACGCGTCGTCGGTGCTTTCGTTCATTCACGACGTGGTGCATGGAAGGAATCTCGTGCATTATCGTATCGTGACATCTGGCGCGCACCATGGTTCCCTGAAGGTGTTTACGAGCTAAAGCCACTAGTTTAGCTTTTATCCTTTTGCGTTCGATCCAGACGTCCTGTCCCGGCGGACCATCGTCCAGGTCGCGCAGCGCTGCAAAATAAAAGTCGGTCGTACGGCGACGCCATTCTGCCATCTCCCTGCTATATGAGATGAACGTACGGCGAAGCGCCGGTTTAGCACACCATCTGAGCTACCGAAGCACGACTCACGCCCGGTACTCACAGCTTTACTTCTGCCAGTATCTGTGGCTAAGCCATGTCTCCGCAATATCCTTTCTTTCAGGAGTGCTAGTTCTGCTAGGTTCGCAGGAGAGCTTCTGTAAAGTTTGGAAGGCAGGAGACAAGATACTGGTAGAAGTAAAGCTGTGAGTACGGGCCGTGGGTCGTGCTTCGATAGCTCAGTTGGTAGAGCACTTGCCCGCGAAAGGCAAAGGTCCCGAGTTCGAGTCTCGGTCGGGCACACAGTTTTAATCTGCCAGGAAGTTTTATATCAGCGCAAACTCCGCTGCAGAGTGAAGATATTCTGGAAACATCCCCCACGCTGTGGCTAAGCCATGTCTCCGCAATATCCTTTGTTTCAGGAGTGCTAGTTCTACAAGGTTCGCAGGAGAGTTTCTGTAAAGTTTGGAATGTAGGAGACGAGGTACTGGCAGAAGTAAAGCTGTGAGGACCGGGCGTGAGTCGTGCTTCGGTAGCTCAGTTAGTAGAGCACTTGCCCGCGAAAGGCAAAGGTCCCGAGTTCGAGTCTCGGTCGGGCACACAGTTTTAATCTGCCAGGAAGTTTCATATCAGCGCACACTCCGCTGCAGAGTGAAAATCTCATTCTGGCAACATGGTATGTGTTTGCTACTCTGAGATGAAGAGATTGATACAGGAGCCGAAAACGTGACGAGGTAATGTCTCAAAACTGTTGACTCTAGTGATCACACTCATGCCGCTCGAAAAATGGTTCAAATGGCTCTGAGCACTATGGGACTTAACTTCTGATGTCACCAGTCCCCTAGAACTTAGAACTACTTAAACCTAACTAACCTAAGGACATCACACACATCGATGCCCGAGGCAGGATTCGAACCTGTGACCGTAGCAGTCGCGCAGTTCCAGACTGTAGCGCCTAGAACCGCTCGGCCACTCTGGCCGGCCTCATGCCGCTGGAGCAATCACAGATAATGTCTATTTTTTCTACGCTTTATTTAATGGACTATCATGTAATATATTAAATGTTATCTTTCACGACGACTGGTAGATATTGTTGGTATTTTTTCTATTATTCTTTATTTCGTCTGAGGCGACTAGAGTTCGTTCGCTGCATAACATCGACTGGCATAGTTGCGCCTCACGCGTAGGTCAAAGATGTTAAGATGATGAGTTCCACGACGCAACATAGATGCCGTTATTTTTTAACAGGTATTTTTTCCAGATCGTAAAACTAATCATGAAATATGGCACTAGGAAATAACCCGTTCGTACCTCTCCCGCTAATGTAAATGCCTTCTGTGCTGCGACTAACGATTCCGTCAACAATCGTCCTCAGATTCCGGGGCTATCTGATTTTCGAAATAATTTTTTTTTCTCTCACCAAGCCGTCAACAATTTTTCTATCTCCGTCGGTGAACGTTAGTAAAACATAAGGAGATCTTACACTGGCGACCGTTCACATAATGTATACATATTTATCATATTTATTATAAATGTACAAAACAACAATACTATCATTACATAAATGTTTGTTTGTTTCATGCTATGTGCAACTGAGTGCGTGACACCGAGCAAACTACAGTAATAAGGAAATATTTTCCAATATTCTGAGATATTAAAGCCAGAACAGAAAAATCTGGAAAAAAGACGATTCTGAAATATTTTCCCGACAGCAACAAACAGCACGTCAGGTAACGAAAATCAGTTCTCATTCGTAGCACTTGTTAAAGCTAAATGTGGCAGTGGAATTGATGTTTTACGAGACCCACTATGCGCTGCACATAGAATTTCGTTTCTTCTCTAGCAGTTTCAAAATTTATTATTTTCGTAGTAATTTTTCATTACATAAAAGTTTCACAAGATGGCGGAAAGATTATTAAAGAAGCACGCAAACACGATTAGCCTGGTGCAATTGTTTTGCAAAGAAATATTTTTAGTAGCAGAACTTCGACCATAGATACTAGTAGACTGGCCTTGCTGTGCAGAAGCTATGGGGCTAGTGTGGCTCCAACATAAACCACGTAACTGTTGGCAAAACGTGGCGGGATTTCAAATCAGCGGTCTGCCATCCTATGTTTGTATCGTATTTTCTCCACATTTCTCAATTCACTGCCAAACGCTTCCAACAAAAACTACTTTTTTATTAGTGAAAAATTATGCCAGAACTACATTTGACCTGGATTTGTTCAAAGTACCATTTATAAAATCTAACAAATACACTCCTGGAAATTGAAATAAGAACACCGTGAATTCATTGTCCCAGGAAGGGGAAACTTTATTGACACATTTCTGGGGTCAGATACATCACATGATCACACTGACAGAACCACAGGCACATAGACACAGGCAACAGAGCATACACAATGTCGGCACTAGTACAGTGTATATCCACCTTTCGCAGCAATGCAGGCTGCTATTCTCCCATGGAGACGATCGTAGAGATGCTGGATGTAGTCCTGTGGAACGGCTTGCCATGCCATTTCCACCTGGCGCCTCAGTTGGACCAGCGTTCGTGCTGGACGTGCAGACCGCGAGAGACGATGCTTCATCCAGTCCCAAACATGCTCAATGGGGGACAGATCCGGAGATCTTGCTGGCCAGGGTAGTTGACTTACACCTTCTAGAGCACGTTGGGTGGCAGGGGATACATGCGGACGTGCATTGTCCTGTTCGAACAGCAAGTTCCCTTGCCGGTCTAGGAATGGTAGAACGATGGGTTCGATGACGGTTTGGATGTACCGTGCACTATTCAGTGTCCCCTCGACGATCACCAGTGGTGTACGGCCAGTGTAGGAGATCGCTCCCCACACCATGATGCCGGGTGTTGGCCCTGTGTGCCTCGGTCGTATGCAGTCCTGATTGTGGCGCTCACCTGCACGGCGCCAAACACGCATACGACCATCATTGGCACCAAGGCAGAAGCGACTCTCATCGCTGAAGACGACATGTCTCCATTCGTCCCTCCATTCACGCCTGTCGCGACACCACTGGAGGCGGGCTGCACGATGTTGGGGCCTGAGCGGAAGACGGCCTAACGGTGTGCGGGACCGTAGCCCAGCTTCATGGAGACGGTTGCGAATGGTCCTCACCGATACCCCAGGAGCAACAGTGTCCCTAATTTGCTGGGAAGTGGCGGTGCGGTCCCCTACGGCACTGCGTAGGATCCTACGGTCTTGGCGTGCATCTGTGCGTCGCTGCGGTCCGGTCCCAGGTCGACGGGCACGTGCACCCTCCGCCGACCACTGGCGACAACATCGATGTACTGTGGAGACCTCACGCCCCACGTGTTGAGCAATTCGGCGGTACGTCCACCCGGCCTCCCGCATGCCCACTATACGCCCTCGCTCAAAGTCCGTCAACTGCACATACGGTTCACGTCCACGCTGTCGCGGCATGCTACCAGTGTTAAAGACTGCGATGGAGCTCCGTATGCCACGGCAAACTGGCTGACACTGACGGCGGCGGTGCACAAATGCTGCGCAGCTAGCGCCATTCGACGGCCAACACCGCGGTTCCTGGTGTGTCCGCTGTGCCGTGCGTGTGATCATTGCTTGTACAGCCCTCTCGCAGTGTCCGGAGCAAGTATGGTGGGTCTGACACACCGGTGTCAATGTGTTCTTTTTTCCATTTCCAGGAGTGTACATCGAACGCCACTCTGGTGGGCAGCGGCACGAAATTACTATAAACTATCAATTATAGTAAAATGTCGTTAAAATTCTTTTAAACAGTAAGAGTGGGCTTGTGTCAAAACTTTAAACATTGTATTCGCCACGTTTCGAGCGATAGCCACTTATAAAAGAAAATGGGCTATGGGAATTATGTCAACTACAGGTGTCAAAATTGTTTACTTTAGGAGCAGGTCCATTTTAGAGTATCAATTTTAGGTGCACTTCAAAGGTTCAGTTCCCACTATTTTTACAAAAGTTTAAAGTATCAGTTTTTAAAAAAATCATATTTTAGATGAAAGGTGCGACTCTGCAGTTTCAGAAAATAATTTTGGAGCCTAGGTTTAAAATTGACAAACACTGTAAATACAAATTATAGGTATACATTGTAAATAATAGCTAACCTATCAAAACACTTCTCCGCGAAGTGCTTCGAGCAAAGGCGCGTATGTGCAAATGGCTTAAAGTTTTTCCGTTTCAGGGCCTGTATACAAAGCTGCCTTCGGTTTTCATCCTTAGGGAACCTATGAGTAGGATCGAGAAAAAATTACACTTACTTCTGTAACCGAATTATCACAGATACTTTCCAAAATGTAATATCAGTCTGACTTTACAGGCATCACCTTCAACACTTTAATTTACGTGATACTCCATTTCAAGTGTAAAAAACATATAAAAGTCACTTCAGCAGATTTCAATAAACGCATCTGCACTATCATAGAAACACTTACACGTGAAATGTAATGCCATTTCCCCGACAAAACGCTGAGTACAGCCATAAGCGCAACACGAAACAACCGTGTTTTGCCAACATTCACGTGACTTCAGCCCAGAGATGTTGGAGCCACGAAAATGACGTCAGGGCCAGTCTATTATATTTATGGTCGAAGTAGCAGAAGTAAGTTACAGCTAAGCGTTTACATAGTGAACATAAGACAAATAAGAAACAGAAGGTTACTCTATTTCCGAAATTCATACGCTTTGTTATGGTTAAAACTAAATTTGAAACAACAACCATGGAAGTTTCAGAGGAAGAGAAAACTGTGGTTAGTATACCTGAGATTAATGTTGAAAATGTTCAGGTTAACGGTAGTGATACTGTCGCGCCACCAAGTGACTCAACGTCACGGCCAGTGAGCAATACATCTTCCGAAGTATCAAGCCCTACACCTCTCCCTTTTGTACAAGTATATTAAAGGACAGAAGATTTACTCAATCAAAATATTTATGAAAACAATCAAAAGCCTGATAAAAGATTTGATGAAAACAATCAAAAACTTGATAAACGATTTGACGGAAACAATATGTCTTGACAACACTTCAGCGTCATTATAGGTTTTGAGTAACAATATTAGAATTCTTACTCAGATGCAGAACACTTTGAAAACAGACGTTTCGAATTACCTCACTGAAGTGATATGCGACGACTTAGGGGGAATAACTAATGACATTTCAACACTGAAAACTACAGTAAAAGACATGCCAGGACAAATTAAAAACCTGACAAAGGATATTGATACAACGCGATTAGGACACTCAACACTATAGTCCACAGTTCAACAGGTAGTCAAACAAGTAGGTGATATAGCCAAAAAAGATGAAAAACGAGTTGATGATTTTTTACGAGAGAAAGAGACTTTAATTGATAAGAGGTTAGATACAGAACTATAGAAGACTGTTGAGGAAACTAAATGAGCTAGGTCAAATACAAAGAACATTTGCGAAGGATGTACCTAAGTGGAAAGACCGTGTGCAAACACAAACAGCAACACAACTGAAGAAATTAGAAGAATAATGGAACAACATTAAGGAGCAAGCAAGGAATGACAGTAGCTACACAGGTAACAGTAATGATGAATCTCTTAATCCAGTTTCTCGTGCAAACCTGTGGGACAAGGAACAGTAGCTAGCACAAGCATAGTACCACAAAACGCTCTTATATGAAATGTGGGGGCAGACACCATACTTTCATCAATTATACTAGAAGAGAGACTTCTAAAAAACCAACAGTTTCAGGTGTTCATAGCAGAAAAGAAACCTGTTCATCCAGTTATTTTCGTAAAAGCTTCTCGAAGCGTGTTGTCTACAGCGTGGTCCGAACAACAAAAGATCCAGTATGTATCAGATTTTATGCAAGGTGAGGCCGCGCTTTGGGCATCGAGACAGTAGAGAGCTGTCACATATTAGCAAAATTTGAAAATCCATTTCTTGCAAAATTTCTCCCCCGGGCATGGGTGTGTGTGTTCGTCCTTAGGATAATTTCGGTTAAGTAGTGTGTAAGCTTAGGGACTGATGACCTTCGCAGTTAAGTCCCATATTTCACACACATTTGATTTGAACCTGATTCGCGTCCCGCGTTTGTTCACAGCATGCTCTGCCGATGTCAGTGTCTGCCCGGGCCCGCGGCAGCTCTCCGAATCGTAAAAGGAGACGTAGGAATAAGGACAGGTATCATCCTGGCTACTCGAACCACGGTAACGGCAACTGCAATGTTCAGAATAACAGAAGTCAGTGGAGACCATAGCCAAATAGTCACTCACAGTACAGTACGAATAGGAATTTTCAGAATCCGCAGTGGCAGTACCACTAGGGAAACCAGTCACAATTTAAGTAGGGAAGAAACACTTATCAACAATCGGATCCGACCCGAATTCGCATGGGGAGTCGCAGTGGGAAAATCCAAACTTTGCAGTGTGTATAATCGAGGTCACCGATAATACGCATTGGGCAGCTACGAGTAAGTCAAACTAGAATTGGTCAAATTATGTCCCCCACCCCCACCCCTCCAATTCCCTTTTTTGACATCCATGTTGAAACACGTATGTTGTGTGGCGGCGATGGCGAGGCATTGCAGAGTCTCTGACCAGAGAGCTATTTGTCGTTCCTAGTCTGCGCTTGACCGCGCGAGAGTTGCGAGCAGTAGTCAGTGGGCTGTCTGTGAGCGGTAGTATGTCGGTAGCAGTAGGCCAGCGTAGTCTGTGGGTAGTCTGTCGGCAGTAGTGGTCTAGTACGGTCGCGAGACAGTCGCGAGCGGGAAGCAGTCGCAGGCGTCGACATGGGTCTCTCTGGTCAAGATGCTGAATGAGGTATATTGTTAATTAAGGTAACTAAGCTGCATTGCGCACATCAGATAATGTAAAGTTTATTCATTGTAATTAATTTTCAACAACTGCTCCAATAATAATTTTGATTTCAAAGCAATTTCTTTAACAAAAGAACTATTTTATTGAACGAACGATTTCGTTCCATTTCCTCTAAAGAAAACTTTCAGTTAAATTTCAAAAAAAAGAAAATAATAATACTTGCAACGCATTTCCTCCAAGCCGTGGCCAACAATGAGAGCAGAAATTTGACATGCAGTTTCAATGAGGTAAGAAATTAATTCTGATTTTTTTGCACAGGGCCAAAGACTGATATTTTGGTCTAATTGAGTTTACATTGTGACTGAAGTTTCATTAGCATTGAATTATCTTTCATTATTTTTGTGAGAGCTTACACCTGTGTCAGATTGCGATTTTCACATTTTTATTGTCATTGTCAGTAGAATTCATTGCTAGGGAGGTTACGCTTGGCTCCCACCCATTTATTATTTCTGACTTCAAAATTTTCTGTGGGGAAGTTACACTTGGCGACACCCAGTCCAGGATCGTATTTCGTTGAGAATCTTTTGAAAAACAGTCAGATATCTGCTCTTATTTCCTTAGATATAATTAGGATTTGGCGCAACGCTTTTACTAATCTTGTGACTTTCTTTCTACAGGTCAACGGCAATTCGTTGCTCTGTTGTATTTGTGTGTTGCTTTTTGCATTGTGCTTATTTGTTTTGTGAATAATTGTGACTATTGTAAAAATGCCGCGAAAGACTGTGAATAGTGTATCGCGAGGTATTATGAATGAAATTACCGACTCAAACAACTTTACCGATAGGACTTGTGACACGCAGTGTAATGATGACGATCCTGCGTTCACTGACAATCAGTGCATTCCAACCAATGATGATGTCTTTTATATTAATGATGAACAAACGAACTCAATTGTCTCGTCTGTTAAGTTGACGACAATTGATGACGCGGGACGCTCTATTGTAATTAACGCTGCCCAACTTAACACACCCGATTTGGAAAATTCAAGTAACGTTCAGAGAAATTTTTCTAATGAAAATGGACAGTGTACTGAAAGTACGACGGATCTATTTAGTTCCGAAATAGTGTCTGACAGTGTACATCCGACTGATAAACCTTTTTGTAAATTACAGAATGACCAAATGGTCACACAAAACACGACAATTGCAAATACACCGTCAAACAGTACAGAGACTGGAGTAGGTAATGTTACCTCGGATCAATTAATGGCATTGTTGCTACAAGTTCTTGAAAAACAAGACAACCTTAAAGAAGATTTCAAACAACTTAGTGATCAGAACATACAACAGAATGAAAAATATGACAGCCTTAATGAAAAATTAGATAACAATGATGTAAATTTCAAACAACTTAGAGAACAGAACAAACAAGATAACGAGAAACTCAAACAATACCTAAATGAAAAATTAGACGACAATTGCAGACAGTTAAATGAACAAATTAGAGCCGTTGCCGCACAGTGTCATGACACTAAGGAACAGTTGCGCGGGGGAATTGAGGCTTGTTCAAAAAAAAGTAGCGAAGAAATTAGGTCTGTTGCTCAGGAATTAAGGGAAATGCAAACAGCCGCAACAGAAACACTTATAGACGAAATTAACGGAGTCGCTAGACAATGCTCTGAAAAAGCTACACAATTACGCGACGAGTTTAAAGCAATGACAGCAGAACTTTCGCGCACAATGGATGAAAAGATTGACGCGAAATTCGAACAGCAGAACACTCAAATTAACGAACGTCTTAGTCTCCACATACAAAACAGTGATACGCGTTTCCGCAAATTAATTCAGGATCAAAATAAAGTCAAACGTCAAGTCATGGAAACAATCACTGCTCAGAGACAAGAAGACAAACGTAAAATGTTTGCGAAGGCAAAAACGTATGTAGACAATAATATTGCCACAGTGTCCGACGAAATTAATACCATCAAACAGTCGAACACAGAATTACGTGACGAAATTTCGGATCTTAAATCGAAAACAGACACATACACAACCGATTTTCAAACAGTGACCGACAGACTCGAACAATTAGAACTAACACAGGATTCCGATGTCGTCAAAACTGACGTTAAAAAACTGAACGAAACTACACGTAAATTGCAAAAACAGATTAATGCCTCTGACACTAAAACTGATGAGCAGGTAAAAATACTGACTGAAAAATATGATGAATTGGCCAGTCGTATTGACGTTATAGAAAGTGGTAATGACAACAAATCAGACGATACTACACCGGTTTCATTCAGTCAAACACCGGAATTCCAAAATCTACAACAGACAGTCAATGAGATCGGTTCAGCTAATAACTCATTACGGAGAAATTTGTCAGATTTACAGCATGAGCTAACAAAGATAAAAAATATTTCAGTTAATAACACATCACAGCAGACACCTCTTGGCGAACATCTGTCAGACTCGCGCAGCGCGTATAATTTGGGTAATCTACAGAGAGTACGGGATTTAGATTCCGAACAATCACAGTTCAACAGATTCTCTTACAATCCTGAACCTGTTCCATCACACAGAGACGATAATTTCGATTACAAACATTTTCTGTCAGTAAGAAAATTTAAAGTGTTTAAGAATGACAGAACACAGATTCATCCGCTAGATTGGATTCAACAATTTAGCTTTGCTTTTCCACCGACTTGGCCCGTAACACACAAAACTTGAATTTATTTGCAGCTTTTTGGAAGGCGAACCGGCAACTCGTATGAGACCGATCGCGAGGCAATGTTACTCGGTAGAAGAATTTCAGAATGCCTTTCTGTCAGCGTACTGGTCAAAGACGACACAGCGCGGAATTAAAGATCAACTAATTAGTTCACCAAATTATGAAAACACAAATTTTCCCAATGTGACGCAATTTTTTGAGCACATGGTCCAGCAAAATCAGTATTTAAGTGAACCCTATAGTGAATCCGCACTCATTCAATTATGTATCTCTAAATTACCACGGTCATTAAGAGTGTCACTTTTAACAGGTCAGCAAAAAGAAAATATTTCAGCATTCAGAGATTTGTTACAGCTCTTGGAAGTACAACAATCTGATTATTCTTTTGTAAACAAAAACTTTTCGTATAATAACCAAGGTCAACAAACTTACAGTAATTATGATCAGGGACGTAATTTCAATAGGAAAAGTAACAGACGTTTTAGGAACGACAACTACCAGAACTTAAATCACAGACAAAATTCTGATTATCAATATCGTCAAAATTTTCAGCAACAGGAACCACCTTTTAGTAACAATAGACGTTTTCCACCACAACAGCATGAAAGTCAAGCGGTTAGAATACCTAACCAACAATGTAATGCACAAGGTCAACCAAACTTTAATGTTTCGCCGCGTGAACGCATAGTCCCTGGTACAACAAATAGTAACGCACGGCAGCAAAGGAACAACTACGTACAGAAAACACAGTATTGCAATTCCTATCGCAATGCACCGTATAGGAATGACTATTACGACAGACGTAAAAATGATGAGCACAATTATCAGCGTACATATAATAATAGTCGGTCTTACCAACAGCAAAATCATCCGCAAGAACATATTCTAATGAATGAACCCGACAGTAGGTATCATCCAGAGCGTAATACGTCTGGAAGAAGTAATAGAACAGTTCAAATAGTAGAAATGCCACAACATCCTCCTGATAATAATAACACGTCAGATAGAATCTGACTAGATACTGTACAGGTCGCATCTTCCAGTAACACAAGCACTACTTTTGACACGCAAAATGTTGTTCACGAAAATGTAATTACTTTTGACGATATAAGAGATACTCTTTTGCAGGAAAGACCATTTGTTCAGAAAACTATTTCACATCCTGTTATCGAAATTAAAATTGGTTCATCGAAATTTTCAGCAGTAATTGATTCTGGATCACCTATGTCTGTTATAAATGAGGAGACTTTTAACGAGTGTAACAAAGAGAATACCTATCCGACATAACCACTAGGCAAAACAAAAGTGAAAGGAGCAGTATCGAGTAAAGGAGTAGACGTTAAATTACAGACGCATTTATCATTTTGTATTGCAGGTCATACTTTTCACTCTAATTTTTGGATTGTTCCTTTATTGACAACAGACGTAATTTTAGGTACTAATTTTCTCGTACAACACGATGCAGTGGTTGATTTTCAGAATTTTTATTTAATGTTAAAGGATGAAAATGTACAATTTGCTTTAGAATTTCAGCACTCACTATCTGCGGAAGAACAAACAATTAACCGCACAGAGGTCATTTCCGCAACACGTAATATAGACTGTAATTCTGCATTGTTCACAGACACGTACGTTCATAACTATAATACTCCAGACGAAGATGACTACGACGTAATACAGATGATTTCCGATAAAGTTAAACAAAGCAGTGCAACTACAGACGACGAACGAACGCAATTACACAAAATTCTTTTAGAACAAGCTCCAGTTTTTGACAATGTTCCTGGTACTATGTCCGGATTTATGTATGAATTTCAAGTCAAACAGCACGACACATTTAAAGCAAAGCATTATCCCATTCCATATGTCCACAGAGAACAGGTTAAAAAAGAGTTGCAGGATATGCTTGATCAAGGAATTATAGAACCGGCAGTTAGTCCGTACATAAACCCGCTACATACTGTTAAGAAAAAAGATGGCTCACTTCGCCTCGTACTTGATTCACGTCACATCAATGACATAATTATTAATGAAACAGATCGACCACAGACATTAGAAGAACTACTGCAGAAATTTCATGGTACGGCTATTTATTCTACACTAGATTTGAAATCGGGATTTTGGCAAATTCAACTTCATCCGAACTGCAGAAAATATACAGCTTTTCTCTGTTTTGGCGACTGTTATCAATTTTGTAAATTACCGTTCGGCTTAACTATTTCTTCTGCAGCTTTTATTCGCGGTTTGAACACTATACTTCCGACAGAACTTAAAGACAGAATTACGACGTACGTAGACGACATTCTTATTGCAGAAGCTAACTGGTCTGAACACAATGTGATTTTAGAACAACTGTTGCAAACTTTTCATGCACAAGGACTCACAGTTAACCTCAGTAAATCGCACTTCGGCAAAACTTCTATAAAATTTCTTGGACACGTAATTTCAGCAGAAGGCATTGCGCCTGACCCGGAAAAACTTCAAGCTCTACGTGACATTACTGTTCCTACGACAAAAAAACAATTACGCAGTTTTTTGGGCTTAATTAACTTTTTTCGTAAATTTATTCATCACTCTGCTTTAGACACACCTAGATTATGCCAATTGACAGGTAAAAATAGTATTTGGTCTTGGGATAAGCAAGCACATTCTGAATTCGTGAACCTGAAACATGATTTGTTGAATGCTCCACTTTTATCGCACCCAGATCTTAGGCCGGCCGGTGTGGCCGTGCGGTTAAAGGCGTTTCAGTCTGGAACCGCGTGACCGCTACGGTCGCAGGTTCGAATCCTGCCTCGGGCATGGATGTGTGTGATGTCCTTAGGTTAGTTAGGTTTAATTAGTTCTACGTTCTAGGCGACTGATGACCTCAGAAGTTAAGTCGCATAGTGCTCAGAGCCATTTGAACCATTTTGAACCCAGATCTTACCAGAAATTTTTCCATTGCCACCGACAGTTCTAACACCGCTTTAGGCGTACACATTTTCCAGGAAATTGAAGAAGATGGTTCTACAGTAATTAAAAACATCGCATTTGCAAGTCGCATTCTGTCACCTGCTGAGCGAAATTATTCTGTTACAGAACTTGAAACATTATGCGTTGTATGGACTTTCACGAGATTTAGGCATTTTCTTTATGGCAGACATACCACCGTTTACACAGACCACAGAGCGATACAATTCTTACTTTCAGCTAAATTTACGCACGACAGGTTAAGTAGATGGAAACTTTATTTACAGGAATTTAATTTTACGATTGTTCACATTCCCGGCACACAAAATGTTATAGCAGACGCACTATCCCGTTCTCTCAGCAACAATCAGCAAGACATCGCAACCAACTTCTGTAAAGCAAATTTTAGCGTTATGTACATTCAACAAGTTGCATTTGAAAATTTTATTTCGTCGTCATTACAGGACATAGCACAAGAGCAAAATAAAGACAACGTGTGGAAAGAAATTAAACACCTTTGGCAAGATAGGAATAATGTTACGATTAGAAACCATTACACTGTACGCAATGACATTCTGTTTCGCCGCTCTCATCCAGACAGCAACAATTGGTTATTATGCATTCCTGACGAACTTGTTAACAAATTAATCTGGTACACTCATTTAAGTTACGCACATTACGGAGCAAGAAAATGTTTTCTTATACTGAGACAGAACTGTTATTTTACCAACATGGAAAAACATATACGACGAGTTTTAGCGTCTTGTAAAATTTGCCAGAAAGCTAAGTCAGACACCACTTCACATATTCCTCCTTTATATCCCATTGTACCTGTTAAATTAAGACACATGGCCGCTGTAGACATTCTTGGTCCGATTCCGAGAACTAATAGAGGTTTTTGCTACATCTTTGTCGCTGTTGAACTCACTTCAAAATTTGTTACTTTCACTCCGTTACGCAAAGCTACTGCTAAGGCCGTTTGGAAAGCATTTGTAAAACATTTTCTATTTCATGTAGGGCATGTGTTGAAAGTAATTTCCGATAATGGATCACAATTTCGTTCTGCTACATGGACACGTATGTTACGAGCTAGAAACATTTCTCCGATTTATATACCCAAGTACCATGCTTCTTCGAACCCCTGTGAAAGAGTAATGAAAGAAATTGGTAAACTGTGTAGAATATACTGCCACAAAAGACATATTGATTGGGACACACACATATTTTCATTCCAAGATGTAATTAATTCCATTCCAAACGAATCCACTATGCTATCTCCGTCTGTTATACTGAAAAATGTTGAACCACCTAACAAAATCACAGAATTAGTAAACTTCCCTACAAGTCGTCGCCTACGACACCATGAAATAATTAACATTGCACTGAACAACATCAAACGTGCCGCAGAGCGCCGGAGAAGACAGCAAAAACAGGTTTGTACACGCCGCGACTTTCACGTTGGACAGAAGATATTAGTACGTACACACTATTTATCCAGCAGAATAAAAGGTACGTGCAGTAAATTTGAACTTCTATACGCAGGTCCATATCGGATTCGCAGCATCCCTCACCCCAATGTTGTACACGTCGAAACTTTGAGAACCAGAAAATCGAAAGGCAATCGCCATATCTCAAACATTAAACCGTTTATTGAATGAAACCACTTTATGATGTAACATGCTATGATGCCATTTACTAATCTTTATGACCACTTATGCAATTATATTCACATGACTAATTACTGATGATTATCGTATTTTTCTTGGCAAGTGCCCGGCAAGGTAAGGTTAGCAGGTCGCTTTTCTTGTTATATATCAGACTGTGCACATTTTTTTCCAGAGACATTTACGTATTTTATGACTAATTATGCAATACTATCTAATGACATGTTAATTTCATTACATTTTTTCCATTAAAGGCTTTAATTATCGCCTCTATTAACTACACTACATACAAGCTGAACACAACGAACATCACATTTTTTCTTTCTTATATATATATACGATTATTTCATGTTTTGTTCGTATGCATTATGAAATGGTGAAGACATAGCAAACACCAGTCGACTTTGACATTTTTTGCCTTATGACATTTCAAGATCGTGACTGTTTTACATTTTTTGCTGCTGCATTGTGATATTCTGTGTACATTTTTGCATTTGAACACTGTCAATGTCTTTGACATATTACGTTTTCTGTCATGTTATGCTGTACGCTTAATTATGTTACCTTAAACCAGTCATTATTTAGTGAGTATATGATGTAAATGCACGATATTAATCTTTGTTCATCATTTTCAGAAAAAATAACGTGTAAAGGAAATAAATTACACAGAAATGGGAACTTCACCTACGGAATGATCGAAAGAAGATGCAATAACTTTATGAGGAAGAGTAAATGGATCAGAATTAACAAGCATTAACAGGAATATACTATACACATCGTAGAATAGCAGTCTTAACTAATTTTTTTCTTTCAGAATACAAGGCGATTGATGCAGGCTGTCAGACAGAACTACACATCTTAGTTTTAAGTGCTGAAATATGGTAGAGATAAGGAATAGTTGTGTAATGAATAATGAAGTGATTTTTGCAGATGATAATGAATGCTGATGAAGAGTAATGATGAAGGATATGCTACTATGAATAATGAAGTTTTTCTTTACAGGTGATGATAATAATGAAGTTATGATAATATGGATAATGAAGTTTTTCTTTACAGATGAGGATGATGTTGAAGTTTATGTATTTATGCTATGTAGTTATTTAAGTATTTGTTGCAGTTTGTTTTGACAGTATGTTTTATATCGTATGGTATGATGACTGAAGGTTTTGGAAAGGACAGCTATGGAACACATTTTATACACATTTCACTACCTGTTAATTCGAAGTTCACTACTTTTCAGCATAGTATGCGTTTCTTCTTTCAGCTCAATAATCCATTTTGTATTTTTTCCAGGAGAAGCCTTTCATGATAGTGAAAGGGTCCTGTAGCCACCTTTCATTGCCAACTCTCGTAGTGGTCAAGTCGGCAAAGAGGTTTCCGCTACTTGAGAGAAATCCACCTGCGTTAGGTTGGTGGCGGAAATGGCATCCTGGGGTTTTCCGGTCCACGCGGAGCGTGGAAGAGGCTGGAGAAGCGGGGGCAGTCTGCCGCCGGTACGGGAAGGGTACACAGCTGTGCTCCAGTTGAAGAAGGGTGAGTTGGACTGACCGCGTGGCGCGTTGTCACATAGAGAGGGGAGCTTTTAGCTTTTGGTCACGAATTTCGTCTTATAAAGATTTACTTGCTGGGTTGCAGCAGGGAATGCAAGGCTTTTGTAGACTCTCAGTCTGATTCCCAATGCAGTCTTGACTTTGATCCGTGAGAGGAACGCAGCACAAGGGAGTTGCATATGTTGAAGTGCCCTCGGTTCAGTGTGAGTGTTTATGTGCCTACAACTGTGTGTGTATGCTTCTAATCTTTTCCGGATCTTGGTAATTTTTGTGTATTTGTGAATTTTCTTTGTCTCATGTGATTAAAATTTGGCCACGGTCCATAGAAATTGTCTCCGCGGACCGAGTGGGCACGCGAGTCTGTTATGAAACGTATAGTATTTCACAAGCAATTGTACATAGTTAGCTTGCAACAGCAGTCTATAGATGCACTACATCAATGTTTTAAGGAATAAATAATTTTGCCTTCAATCTTATCTTGTGTACCGATGTTACGTCGCCGTTACCTTCGCCATTTACCTTGTAGTTTTCCTTGTTGGCCCACCTATAGCGTTTCCATGTGCACAGGTGTAGTGATTAGTGTCCCTTTTTTTTATCTGAAACAAATGCTCTGGAAGAGATCGTGTTTTCACGAATCTTGCTGCAGGCTGCACTTACGCATGGTGTTCACGACCTATTTACTTTACTCAATATTTGATTCACGGGAAGAATGCCTGGATAATATTAATAACTACATCCCATTCTTTATCAATGACTTTACAATGAATGTTCTTTTGTGAGTTTTTCTTATTAATAAATTAAGTAATTTTCCGACTCAGTGCTACTTCTTCTTTGTCGTGTGGCTAGAGTTGGTGGCGACCCTATCTTTTATATTGATTTCAGTGCCAAGTAGCATTTTCTTATTCAAAGTGCGCGTGGCTCTTTTAGCTATCAGGATACATTCAAAGGGCGCTTCATGCTTCTTGCACATAGCGTCCTTTTATTCACGCCACTTACAATAGTTACTAAACTTGTTACTTATTAAGCCTATACTAGTACGTGCATTTTTTTTACCCACTTGTGTCACAACCTTGCTACAGCTGACTCATGACGAATGACGTTACACATTTTTCATTTACAGGAACAACCTAGAAGCAATTTTTTTTCTTTTTTTCTTCTTGCTTTCCCTTATAATTACCCAAAGCAATGCATTGCTAACTATCTAGCACAGAAACAAAAAAAAATGTATTATCAGTCCCAAATAATGTTACTAGTTTAAGAGAATTCTGAATAATACTGATCAGCTCTGAATAGTATGTCACTTCAGTAATGACTTCTTAATGATACAAAAAAATATATAAAATAATGCTTTGTAACTGGCTAGTAACTGCCACTGTTTATTGTAATGAGACTACTTATAATGCCCATGATTATTAATGCTATGACTGTAATTAACTGATTTTTAATAATGACTTCTTAATGATCTGAATAACACTGAACGATGAACAATGTTTTATACTATTCAATACTTGCTGGCCACTGAGTGCCAATAACTAATGTCACTAAATGAATTATGTTATTAATTATGCCATTAATTAGCTACTGTTTACAATGATGATTTTTCATGTTTCGCTACCTGGCCAATGAGTGCCAATACTTTGTATAACTCAATGTATTATGTTAATGCTAGGCCAATAATTGACTCTTTTTTTTTCAATGAAGACTTCTGATGAACATTATTCTGTCATACTAAATATGCTTTGTAACTGGCCCAAAACTGCCGCTGTTTATTGTAATACGATTACCCATGATGCCAATAATTTAATTTTATGAACATTATTCTGTAATACTAAATACATGGTGCAGAAATGTTCAATAACTAGGCTATGAATGCCGCAAACTACTAATGTAATTCCTAATGAAGACTAGTATGTGACTTAATGTCCTTCACCTTCTGACCTCACTACCCTGAATTACTGCAATATCCATTTGTCCTGTACATCCTCATGATCATGGAGCACTATATTTGGTTTTGCACTAATTCTACGTTGGTGTGCCTTGTAAGAGCGTGGTGTTGACACGACTTGCTGTCCACCACCGTGAGCGATGGAGACGTTATTATGGTCCCACTGTTTGGTGTACCTGATGTACTGCCAAAATGATAACAGGAAATATTACTACGACATTTCGGTGTCTTGGATACGCTGATAAATACTTCTGGGAAAAGAACTGCAAATTGTCTCACTTGGTGTTGTACTTCTGTGGAAAGATATGGACTTTTAGTGCAGCTTCGTGCAACCTAAGTGCTACAACCATGATGCAATCCTTCCTATTCCTTCCCTAATTCTTGTAAAATGAAAAAGTCATATACAGTGCGTGTGTATTTTTTTGCCATTTATTAATACATTTTGTGATTTGCTGATATATTCTCAACTTCACTTCATGTACACTCATGTCAGTTGTCAAAATGATTTTTTACCTTTGCGTTTATTTGTTATGAGAATGTTCAAAAGATTTCAGTGCATGTGCACTTATGTGTTAATATGTTTTCTACTGAAATGCAGTGCCTGTGCACTTTTCTCATTTTTCAATATGATTTGTACTCATTCTGTATACCTTTTATGATTTCCTGATATGTTCATTGCTTCAGTGCGTATGCACTTATGTCATTTGTTACTCATTGTATATACCTTTCGTCATTTGCTGATATGTTCTCAACTGCAGTGCATGTGCACTCATGTCACTTGTCAACATGATTTTTTGCCATTCTGTTTATTTGTTCTGAAAATGCTAAAGAATTTTTTCAGTGCGTGTGCACTTTGTTATCTGTCAAATAATTTGTATATACAGTTTTCTGATTTGCTACTATGTTTTGTACTCACATTTTGTCTTTGTCTGAAATGTTTTGTGCTCGGTGCATGTGCACAACATTTAATTCATGTACTACATCTAAATATTCTGTAAATTGTAGAAGTTGATTAATTAAAGAAAAAATTTTGCCGCGCTTGGCAAGTCCAAATGACTCACCATCGCTGCCAAATTTTTGCCCCCCCCCCCCCCCCCCAGTGGAGGGTTATGAAACACGTATGTTGTGTGGCGGCGATGGCGAGGCATTGCAGAGTCTCTGACCAGAGAGCTATTTGTCGTTCCTAGTCTGCGCTTGACCGCGCGAGAGTTGCGAGCAGTAGTCAGTGGGCTGTCTGTGAGCGGTAGTATGTCGGTAGCAGTAGGCCAGCGTAGTCTGTGGGTAGTCTGTCGGCAGTAGTGGTCTAGTACGGTCGCGAGACAGTCGCGAGCGGGAAGCAGTCGCAGGCGTCGACATGGGTCTCTCTGGTCAAGATGCTGCATGAGGTATATTGTTAATTAAGGTAACTAAGCTGCATTGCGCACATCAGATAATGTAAAGTTTATTCATTGTAATTAATTTTCAACAACTGCTCCAATAATAATTTTGATTTCAAAGCAATTTCTTTAACAAAAGAACTATTTTATTGAACGAACGATTTCGTTCCATTTCCTCTAAAGAAAACTTTCAGTTAAATTTCAAAAAAAAGAAAATAATAATACTTGCAACGCATTTCCTCCAAGCCGTGGCCAACAATGAGAGCAGAAATTTGACATGCAGTTTCAATGAGGTAAGAAATTAATTCTGATTTTTTTGCACAGGGCCAAAGACTGATATTTTGGTCTAATTGAGTTTACATTGTGACTGAAGTTTCATTAGCATTGAATTATCTTTCATTATTTTTGTGAGAGCTTACACCTGGGTCAGATTGCGATTTTCACATTTTTATTGTCATTGTCAGTAGAATTCATTGCTAGGGAGGTTACGCTTGGCTCCCACCCATTTATTATTTGTGACTTCAAAATTTTCTGTGGGGAAGTTACAATATTTTCAGACCACTGCAGTGCTTCCAGTAGTAAAACGTAAAGAAAACTATCAGCAGAGACAATGCTTGTGGATGTAACACTAACACAAAGAAATAGTAAGAAGAAAGTAAGGCTATAGATCGGAAAACAAGATTAAAGAACAAAATCACAACAACACAAAAATACTGGTGCTATTCTATCTTTTGTATAGAACTCAAGTAAAACAAAAAATTAGTACACTTATGTGGCAAATGAGGCATGATTATAAAAAGGAAATTGGGCTAGGATACATTTGTGACTAGCAGATAACAAGCGAGGAAATGTAATTGTCAGGCAAGACAGCATATTGATCATTGTAGATTAGGTTAAATAATAGAGGAATCCGGAGCCTATAGCCACGGACCTCGCGAAGTATTTTACTACAGGTTGATCAAGAAGAGTGGACAAAGGACGGGAAAAAAATGGACCTCCTTAAAGGAATAGAATGGAGGAAGCAGATTTCTCTTTGTCTTTGCATAAATATACCTAATCCATCCAACTTTGAATACTAATATTACTCTTGACGCCAATAAGGACCAACTGTTCGACACATACAGAAAAGTATGAATACTGTTAAGACAGTATTTTAATTTTACCCTTATTTTTAAGAGGAATATTTAAGTGCGCTTGTCTACTAGAGGGAAAAATCGCTTCTGACTTACAGGAGAGTATAATCACAAACCATTTGAGAAGAACCAGCAAAGTACTTTGTTTTATAGCGAGGGGCAGGATCCAAACGTTTATACATTTTTTTTTGCATGCAAAAGAACGAAGAGATATAAATATATCTAACAGTACGACAGGAGCTCAGATTTAGCACATACTGTTTTTGTTTATTAGGTGTGATCTACGCAGAAAGCCGTGGAAGCCAAGTTATCAGAAAGGTAAGTAAAAGACACAACTAAATGAACATGAACCACATGTATAACTGACACAACCAGATCAATGGACACGGTAAACCTAGTAGGAGAATAACAAACGGTAGGCATTTAGATCTAAAGCTATACATTTGAAGATGACAGTAACTAAGAAGAATTAAGAAAAGAAAAGTTAAATAATCTTCTCTGCTCTACATTCGTACATGATATAGATTTTTGTATTACTAGTAGTGTTTGTATTTAGATTTGAAACTATCAATCGGTAATTACTGCGAAGTTGTGCTCTGAGTATCGTGGAAATGATAGTCCCCCATCAGCCGTCCCTCCACAGTAAACTTGCGGTAAAAACAATAATTCACATCTCAAATTTGAAATGTTCCCAGCGGTTGACAGTACTCCGAAATTTTGATGTGAAAGTGACCAAACAATTAAGCAAAACACATTTACGATGAGGAAAATGAGTACTACAGATTTAAAAACGGTGCTTTCCAGACGACCCGCTTGTACACATGATTCGTGTTTCGGTATGCTGAAGCACAAGGCAGCCTCATGTAGTCCATTTTTGCTTACGCCTTGAATAATAGTGAGAGGGAGCAATACCCCAAACAATTGTATTGTAAATAATATATTATAAATAAATGCATATGCAGCCGGTGATGTTCTCAAACAAGTAAGGATTGTGCTCATGAGCGAGGGCATCGACGTAGACAAGGGGCGGGGGTGCTGGGGGAGGTCCAGAGAGCTGCCCCCCTCCCCCCACCCCCCCATCACCTAAAAGAAATTGCACGCAGCCTTGTTGCCGCATACTGAAATTCAAAGATATTTTGATTTTCAAGATTTTAAACATGGCTGCAACAGCAACTGTTGAATTTCTTCACACACTTGTATCGATAGTTCATAGGCGAAGTAATGGTGCTAAACTGTTCGCTTTGACCCTGTGCCCATAGTCATGTTGTACAAATGGAGAAGATGTCTCAATTATTGACGACGCCTTTGGCACAATTGTTTTATTAATCTCCATTACATGATGTAATTTCAGTAAGTAACTAAAGATTTTGTGCCTGTTTTACTTTGTTAATTTCACTGTTACTTAAGCTTTTGTTTCTCACTTCCGATGCTATGGCTTTTCTAATGAAAGTGTCTTCCTGTTCAGGATTTTTTACTTCTGATGAAGGTATATTTATATGTACCGAAACCTTGGTCAAGAAATTTTAATAAATTTTTATCCTGCAACTGTTTTTGGCTGTCATCCTATATCGTGAAGATTTTGATTTTCAATCACACGACAGAAAACGGATACATCCTATCGATAGTCAACAAGGCGACTGCTACAAATAAATTAACGATATATCGATAGCTCTATCAGCTATCACACATTGCACACTTCAGCCAAGACCATCTACTGCACATTGTTGGCCTTACTTGATCTCAGTTGTCATTTTATCACTTCATTTCTTACTTGCAGTTGAATTTAATGTAAGCGATGTTTATTTCTTTTGTTCTGTGTGTTGCGGTGACAGTTTGTAACTACAGGTAAGTAACAAGAAAGAAGAGGCTAAACAATTTTCATTCGTCCACTACCGTTATAGCAACTTAAAAATGTGTACATCCTACTATAACAGCCTAATTTCCTAAAAATATCAGTTTAATATTAGGACTGGAGTCGTTATTTGCAGACTGGTAGAGTTTTGGGGTTGCAATATTTCGGTATTTCACAAGGCAGCGGAGCGGTACACATAACTAAATAACATGAAATTAAAAATAATGCATGAAAATACACTTGGATTTGCTTGTGTCGAACAAAAATCGCGTTGATCAACAAAAATGGCACTCAAACGACGATGGTTGCATTAAAAAAAATTGATCAAAATTCTATCATTAGTAGCCAAAATGGCAAAATATCGTTCAACCTGGTCACTCATGGGGTAATCAATTATGAAAAGTAGTGCTGATGAAGAACGGTTTAGGGCGCTGCAGTCATGGACTGTGCGGTTGGTCCCGGCGGAGGTTCGAGTCCTCCCTCGGGCATGGGTGTGTGTGTTTGTCCTTATGATAATTTCGGTTAAGTAGTGTGTAGGCTTAGGGACTGATGACCTTAGCAGTTAAGCCCCATAAGATTTCACACACATTTGAACATTTTTTTGGGAGGTGTTTGTGGAGAGTGGAAGGGATATACATACATACATTAATCCTCGTTCCATAGATGGAGAATACGACATTTTGTAATGATGTGGAACGTGTCACTTTAACATATGTGATGACAGCACATTCTATGGTTCGTTCGTTTCTAAAACATTATTTCGGGGGGATGCTTGAATTCGTTCGTCCAAGCCGACTGCGCCCAGCATCCCCCCTACCCCTCCCCCTCTTCCTCACCCCGCGCCTTCCACCTCTTTCATCCATAGTACATTTACGATCTTGTAACATTAAGTTTCCACATCTCCATGACCTGGTTGCAAAACTGCCACAATATCTCGACGAACATATGTGCGTGAAAGACGTTTTCTCGTTACAAATCTAAGAAAAGTCGCGATTATGTGGCAGTCTGATCGAATCTGTGAAACTGTCTGCCTCTGTTCCTACGCTGACAGTTCGCACCAGATAAAAATTATGCCTTCAGTGCAGCGAAAATAATTCAGTAATGCTGAAAATTTGTTTTATTTTTGATCTGTGCTGTTGATAAATGTGAAATATAAAACCAAGTCGTACGCAGTGCGACTGCATTGCCATTTAAATGAGGCGCGTTCGCAGTGGCCCCGTCATGGTGTGGCGGTAGGGGAAATGTGCCAGCCGGAGTGAGCGCTATACGGCACTTGTCCCAAGGCAGGGCCCACGAGCCGAATTCTTGGCCACCCCTGCCTTAACGTGTAAACTCGAGAGCGAAAAACAGTTTCTGAATTTCTGTTTTCATCTCACTGTAGATGTGTTGCAAATAAATGTAGGGACTGGATGGCCTTAGCTGGTTATGGTATACCTCGCTTTAACGACGAACTGAGGACATTATCAAGGCTAGTGGTTACACGGTATAGTCGGGATGTGTCCGGAGGGTAACTTATTTTTTGTCCTTTATGTTAGTGTTTTTGTCACCATTGTGTGCAGTGCGTTTCGTAATTGTGCTCTGCATTGTTCTAAAGGACTTGTGGACATCTCTTCAGGAAATACGTTCAGACTCTTTAAGTTTAACGTTTATTTGGTTACATGAGTGAATTGCAAGAATGTCTTTTAGAAATTATCTAACTACTGATGAGATTAGTGACATTTCTGGGTAAATGCGACAGTCTGGGTCCAGGTCTTAATGGAAGACTCAGAAAGAGGTTCTTTTTCTGCGTTACGGTGAGCAGAAGTCAGAAACCTGAGAGATTTGCAACGAAAGGAAGTCTACGAAGATTCTCTACATTTCACATGGGCTCTTCTGGAAACGTAAATGGTGTCAGGTTTCGTATCGCACCTCCGACAGAACTTAATGAACGAAAAAGAAACAGTCAACTGGGAATTTTATTTTGTGGAATTCTGTACAATGAATTGGAGAAAAAGGTGATACTGATGATTCATTGCAGCGGCAGTATATTCAAACAGGAGAGTATTTCCGTTTTCCGATGTTGTAGAGGTAAACATACATATCTGGATTGGTTTAATCAGTGAAAAGTGTGATGTGAAAGAATTTAGGGCAGCTGTATATTTCATTTCGCCAATTTTTAAAGGTTCCTGAAAATTAGTTTCCTTAAGAAGTGAAGAGAGGCCGGAGCGCTCAGTGTGTGGTATGGACTCTGAGTGTCCGTTTAACAATTTTTAATAAATTGTATTCGTAATCAAACTCTGGTTGAAGTGACATAGAGTCTAGGACTCTCTACATCTGTAATAGAACGCCAAGTCACACCAACTATCCATCTTGCTGACATCTGGCGCCATCTATGAACTATTCAGTAAATAACAGGAACAACACACCCGCCATGATGTTTAAATAAGGAGAAAAATAGTACAAAAGATAAAAACATTTAAATCAAATACGAGGGTTGGAACTTTAATAGTGGAAACTATTTATTTACAGCTCGTACAAAATAGATGCGTGTTTCAAATTTTTACTGGCCTTCAAAGTAGTCATCAGCATTGTCTTAGGCTGTGTTCCAGAAATGAACAGCTTAGAGACAGAAGTGATGACACTTTCCGCAGGACCTGACCATCATTTTGCAGGACAATGCTCGAGCACGTACAGTGCAAGCTGTTACTGATTTTTGTGGCTGATGGGGCTGCTAAGTGCTATACCACCTACTGCACTTCCCTGACTTAAGCCCTCGTGAGTTCAACTCGATTTCTAAACTGAAGGAAACACTTCACGGCATTCGCTTCAGATCTGCTACAAATTTGTTGGGCAACAGACCGCGCCGCTCAAACTGTCAACACAAATGGCACTGCTAAGAGTATCCTACGACTTCCACATCGCTGGAAACGGGTCATAACAATGCTGGTGACTACTGTGAAGGTCAGTAAAACGTTGAAACACGTATCTATTTTGTATGAGCTGTAAATAAATAGCTGCCACTACTAAAGTTCCAACCCTCGTGAATTCTAATAGTTGCAGCATATAGCACGTGCCACCTTGAGTCTTGTAAAAATTATAAAAAAAAAGGATTTACCCATCTGACGTTACATATGTGTTTTAAAGAATAACTAACAACTGACTCATAAAGAGTTGAACTGTAATTTTTTATATCTTCTATGTTTACTGGCAAATGCGGAAATAAGTCGGACAGCAATGTAATTCATTTTACTCATATTTTATTTTATGTATTTCCCATGTAAATTTGAAGTTTTTGCTAGAGATCATAACTGCTATCCTTTGATTGCTATATATTACGTAGTTCGTATAGAGGGCGCCATACAGCCAACCAATGTTTTCTCCACATAGTCTACCTTCATTATACAGTAGTATTCAAAGAACTGTGACTTACGCCCGTACAACAGGAAACTGACATGCATTGAGACTAGAAAATAGTGGTCTGTAATCTAATGTACAGGGTGATTCAAAAAGAATACCACAACTTTAGGAATTTAAAACTCTGCAACGACAAAAGGCAGAGCTAAGCACTATCTGTCGGCGAATTAAGGGAGCTATAAAGTTTCATTTAGTTGTACATTTGTTCGCCATTTCAGCCAATAAAGTTTTTGGTCCCTTTTTCTTCGAAGGTGCTACTGTAACTGGACTACAGTATCTGGAGATGTTAGAGAATTGGCTGTTCCCTCAGCTCGAACAAGAAGCACAACAATTCATATTTCAGCAGGATGGAGCGCCACCACATTGGCACTTATCTGTCCGTAACTACCTGAACGTCAACTACCCGAGGCGATGGATCGGCCGCCAGGCAGCCCGTGACAGAGCACTTCATCACTGGCCTCCAAGAAGCCCTGATCTTACCCCCTGCGATTTTTTCTTATGGGGGTATGTTAAGGATATGGTGTTTCGGCCACCTCTCCCAGCCACCATTGATGATTTGAAACGAGAGATAACAGCAGCTATCCAAACTGTTACGCCTGATATGCTACAGAGAGTGTGGAACGAGTTGGAGTATCGGGTTGATATTGCTCGTGTGTCTGGAGGGGGCCATATTGAACATCTCTGAACTTGTTTTTGAGTGAAAAAAAACCTTTTTAAATACTCTTTGTAATGATGTATAACAGAAGGTTATATTATGTTTCTTTCATTAAATACACATTTTTAAATTTGTGGTATTCTTTTTGAATCACCCTGTATAAGCCATATAGATTATACCACGAGTTGAAACTTTTTATAGTATCGCCTGACCATGAACTTCTTGTATTATTTAGCATTGATAATGGTTAGGCACTAGCTGAAATCTGAATTTGCCAAATAAAACTTGGAAAAAAGGACGACTGATTGCTGTGCTGTGTCATTTATAAATACCGTTTAATAAGTCTGGCAACCATTGGTGGCTACTGGATCCAGACTATCCCGCTACCCAAAGTAATTACCTACCGAGTGACAAAGAAAATACACTGATGGGAAAAAATCGCCACACCACGAAGTTGTGCGACATACACGAAAGTGGGTAGGAATTTTTCTACATCTGAAAGATGATGTCTATTCAAACGTCACGCCAGTAACAAAAGCGTGGCACTGGTAGCGCCACTATGTGGATGCAAATCAGGTTTTCTTTAAATACACGCTGAAACGGTCGTGAGCGTCAGTTACCTTTCAGATTGAACGTCATGTGTTGGCGTTAGTCAAGAATGCCTTTAAGGTGACAAAGACGCCATTACTAACACTTCACTGAGTTTGAACGAAGTCGGTAATAAGTCTACCAGAAGCTGATGTTCCTCCTGCGATATTGCAAAGACTTGACAGGACTGCAGCCGGTGAACATGATTGCTTGCAGCGGTGGTCACAAGAAAACTTGGACGGCCTCGTGGCACTACCGAGAGGGAAGACCATATTGTTGGGATTATGGCTCTGTCACATCTCACTGCGTCTGTAGCAGCAATTTGAGGAGCAGTTGACACCACACTGACACAACGAACTGTTACAAATCGGTTACCTCAAGAACATCTCCGAGCAAGACGTCACTAATCCCAAGGCACCGCTTTTTGTAACTTTGTAAGGTGGCTATAATTTCGCACCTTACAAGCACTCATCCACATACTTTGCCGTGATCTACAACCACATCAGGTATTATTTGATAGTAGTACATCATATATATGAATATACAGGGTGAGTTACCTAACGTTACCGCTGGATATATTTCGTAAACCACATCAAATACTGAAGAACCGATTCCACAGACCGAACGTGAGGAGAGGGGCTAGTGTAATTGTTTAATACAAACCATACAAAAATGCACGGAAGTATGTTTTTTAACACAAACCTACGTTTTTTTAAATGGAACCACGTTAGTTTTGTTAGCACATCTGAACATGTAAACAAATACTTAATCAGTGCCGTTTGTTGCATTGTAAAATGTTAATTACATCCGGAGATATTGTAACCTAAAGTTCACGCTTGAAACCTCCGACCGCTGCAACATACATCGCGTTTCTACAGAATGATCTGCCAACGTTGCTCGAAAATGTCCCACTGGAAACGCGTCGACGTATGTGGTATCAGCATGATGGTGCACCTGCACATTCCGCAATTAACACTAGGCTGACCCTTGACAGGATGTTCGACGGGCGTTTCATAGGACGTGGAGGACGCATAAATTGGCCATCCCGTTCTCCTGATCTTACACCTCTGGACTTCTTTCTGTGGGGTACGTTAAAGGAGAATGTGTACCGTGATGTGCCTACAACCCCAGAGGATATGAGACAACGTATTGTGGCAGCCTGCGGCGACATTACACCAGATCTACTGCGGCGTGTACGACATTCATTACGCCAGAGATTGCAATTCTGTGCAGCAAATGATGGCCACCACATTAAACATCTATTGGCCTGACATGTCGGGACACACTCTATTCCACTCCGTAACTGAAAACGGAAACCAAGTGTGTACGTGTACCTCACCCCTCATGGTAATGTACATGTGCGTCAGTGAAAAAGACCAATAAAAAGCTGTTAGCATGTGGACGTAATGTGCTGCTCCAGTCTCTTCTGTACCCTTTGGTTCCCTACGTAATTCGGTGCTCTCCGATACACACGATCGAACAGCGGAGGAGTGGTACTCAAGCGTCAACTTTAGGTTACAATATCTCAGGATGTAATTAACATTTTACAATGCAACAAACGGCACTGATTACGTATTTGTTAATAAGTTCAGATGTGCTAACAAAACTAACGGGGTTCCATTTAAAAAAACGTAGGTTTGTGCTAAAAAACATACTTCCGTGCATTTTTTTTATGGTTTGTATTAACCAATTACACTAGCCCCTCTCCTCACGTTCGGTCTGTGGAATCGATTCGTCAGTATTTGATGTGGTTTACGAAATATATCCAGCGGTAATGTTAGGTGACTCACCCTGTATAAAGGAGAATGACATTTCACGTACGTCTTGTAAATAATTGTTAACGCTTATCGCATGAAAGGTGACGGAGTGTCTTTATTATAAAAACGGCATAATGAATGATTGCCTATACTAGCAGAGGTTGGAACGCCAGTGGAAATAAAACGGCAGGCAGAACTCTAAAGCTCTGGGTGGAAGGCTTGCACAGGTGTGTTGGTCCTGCTTAAACACAGGAAATACACTCCTGGAAATTGAAATAAGAACACCGTGAATTCATTGTCCCAGGAAGGGGAAACTTTATTGACACATTCCAGGGGTCAGATACATCACATGATCACACTGACAGAACCACAGGCACATAGACACAGGCAACAGAGCATGCACAATGTCGGCACTAGTACAGTGTATATCCACCTTTCGCAGCAATGCAGGCTGCTATTCTCCCATGGAGACGATCGTAGAGATGCTGGATGTAGTCCTGTGCCATGCCATTTCCACCTGGCGCCTCAGTTGGACCAGCGTTCGTGCTGGACGTGCAGACCGCGTGAGACGACGCTTCATCCAGTCCCAAACATGCTCAATGGGGGACAGATCCGGAGATGTTGCTGGCCAGGGTAGTTGACTTACACCTTCTAGAGCACGTTGGGTGGCACGGGATACATGCGGACGTGCATTGTCCTGTTGGAACAGCAAGTTCCCTTGCCGGTCTAGGAATGGTAGAACGATGGGTTCGATGACGGTTTGGATGTACCGTGCACTATTCAGTGTCCCCTCGACGATCACCAGTGGGGTACGGCCAGTGTAGGAGATCGCTCCCCACACCAAGATGCTGGGTGTTGGCCCTGTGTGCCTCGGTCGTATGCAGTCCTGATTGTGGCGCTCACCTGCACGGCGCCAAACACGCATACGACCATCATTGGCACCAAGGCAGAAGCGACTCTCATCGCTGAAGACGACACGTCTCCATTCGTCCCTCCATTCACGCCTGTCGCGACACCACTGGAGGCGGGCTGCACGATGTTGGGGCGTGAGCGGAAGACGGCCTAACGGTGTGCGGGACCGTAGCCCAGCTTCATGGAGACGGTTGCGAATGGTCCTCGCCGATACCCCAGGAGCAACAGTGTCCCTAATTTGCTGGGAAGTGGCGGTGCGGTCCCCTACGGCACTGCGTAGGATCCTACAGTCTTGGCGTGCATCCGTGCGTCGCTGCGGTCCGGTCCCAGGTCGACGGGCACGTGCACCTTCCGCCGACCACTGGCGACAACATCGATGTACTGTGGAGACCTCACGCCCCACGTGTTGAGCAATTCGGCGGTACGTCCACCCGGCCTCCCGCATGCCCACTATACGCCCTCGCTCAAAGTCCGTCAACTGCACATACGGTTCACGTCCACGCTGTCGCGGCATGCTACCAGTGTTAAAGACTGCGATGGAGCTCCGTATGCCACGGCAAACTGGCTGACACCTACGGCGGCCGTGCACAAATGCTGCGCAGCTAGCGCCATTCGACGGCCAACACCGCGGTTCCTGGTGTGTCCGCTGTGCCGTGCGTGTGATCATTGCTTGTACAGCCCTCTCGCAGTGTTCGGAGCAAGTATGGTGGGTCTGACACACCGGTGTCAATGTGTTCTTTTTTCCATTTCCAGGAGTGTAGTAAGACGGACGTCGTAGCACCTAAGCGCTAAAGCACAAAAGAGCAAAAGAGTGCAATAGACCGGTGTTGTAGCCGAACCGGAAGGATTATACTTCGGAAACTGCGGAAATCTTGACGCAGCTGAGAGGAACGAACAAGCGGCACCTCGGAAACCACGCAGGCTGGGTTATTTCCAAGGATTTTTACTCAGAAGCCTACCATTGTAGGAGTACAGGTTTTTCCTCGCAAACTTTCCGCGCTGGACGACAAAAGACTAAAATATGGTTGGTCGGCGTTCGGAAGAATCTGTAGAGAGGGGGAATATTCCGTGGTTTCGGGAATATGATTCGTTTTCGGAATTACGATGGTGGGGGGCCGAGCCTGGCTGGGAAGCCAGCGCTGGAGAGACGAGGTCTTCCGTTGTGAGCGCCCGACTGTGACGGTCGCTCGATATCAGCTTTAGTTGGTACAGACGGACTTGCTGTCTTTGCTCTCAGTAGAGTTTATAATTAGAACAGTTAGGAACTGTGCTGTTGCGAACCTATACGATTCTCGACTTCACCTCCGAGTTGGAAGTCGTCGTTGAGTACGCAGCGTTCAGTAATTGAGAGCACTTCTTCTGCCTATACTTACGTTGAGACGTTATCTGAACTCTGTTCTTGTGGTTGGGAGTTCGCGTTTCTCGTCTATAGAACACAGAGAGGAGAAGACAGTTGTTGTTGTTGTGGTCTTCAGTCCTGAGACTGGTTTGATGCAGCTCTCCATACTACTCTATCCTGTGCAAGCTTTTTCATCTCCCAGTACCTACTGCAACCTACATCCTTCTGAATCTGCTTACTTTATTCATCTCTTGGTCTCCCTCTACGATTTGTACCCTCCACGCTGCCCTCCAATACTAAATTGGTGATCCCTTGAGGCCTTAGAACATG
Organism: Schistocerca serialis cubense; assembly: GCF_023864345.2. NCBI lineage: Eukaryota > Metazoa > Arthropoda > Insecta > Orthoptera > Acrididae > Schistocerca > Schistocerca serialis. The sequence goes on from NC_064645.1 coordinate 618,890,772, forward strand.
TCCTACCAACCGATCCCTTCTTCTGGTCAAGTTGTGCCACAAACTTCTCTTCTCCCCAATCCTATTCAATACTTCCTCATTAGTTACGTGATATACCCATCTAATCTTCAGCATTCTTCTGTAGCACCACATTTCGAAAGCTTCTATTCTCTTCTTGTCCAAACTGTTTATCATCCATGTTTCACTTCCATACATGGCTACACTCCATACAAATACTTTCAGAAACGACTTCCTGACACTTAAATCTATACTCGATGTTAACAAATTTCTCTTCTTCAGAAAAGCTTTCCTTGCCATTGCCAGTCTACAATTTATATCCTCTCTACTTCGACCATCATCAGTTATTTTGCTCCCCAAATAGCAAAACTCCTTTACTACTTTAAGTGACTCATTTCCTAATCTAATTCCCTCAGCATCACCCGATTTAATTAGACTACATTCCATTATCCTCGTTTTGCTTTTGTTGATGTTCATCTTATATCCTCCTTTCAAGACACTGTTCATTCCATTCAACTGCTCTTCCAAGTCCTTTGCTGTCTATGACAGAATTACAATGTCATCGGCGAATCTCAAAGTTTTTATTTCTTCTCCATGAATTTTAATACCTACTCCGAATTTTTCTTTTGTTTCCTTTACTGCTTGCTCAATATACAGATTGAACAACATCGGGGAGAGGCTACAACCCTGTCTTACTCCCTTCCCAACCACTGCTTCCCTTTCATGTCCCTCGACTCTTATAACTGCCATCTGGTTTCTGTACAAATTGTAAATAGCCTTTCGCTCCCTGTATTTTATCCCTGCCACCTTTAGAATTTGAAAGAGAGTATTCCAGTCAACATTGTCAAAAGCTTTCTCTAAGTCTACAAATGCTAGAAACGTAGGTTTGCCTTTCCTTAATCTTTCTTCTAAGATAAGTCGTAAGGTCAGTACTGCCTCACGTGTTCCAGTGTTTCTACGGAATCCAAACTGATCTTCCCCGAGGTCGGCTTCTACTAGTTTTTCCATTCGTCTGTAAAGAATTCGTGTTAGTATTTTGCAGCTGTGACTTATTAAACTGATAGTTCGGTAATTTTCACATCTGTCAACACTTGCTTTCTTTGGGATTGGAATTATTATATTCTTCTTGAAGTCTGAGGGTATTTCGCCCGTTTCATACATCTTGCTCATCAGATGGTAGAGTTTTGTGAGGACTGGCTCTCCCAGGGCCGTCAGTAGTTCCAATGGAATGTTGTCTACTCCGGGGGCCTTGTTTCGATTCAGGTCGTTCAGTGCTCTGTCAAACTCTTCACGCAGTATCGTATCTCCCATTTCATCTTCATCAACATCCTCTTCCATTTCCATAATATTGTCCTCAAGTACATCGCCCATGTATAGACCCTCTATATACTCCTTCCACCTTTCTGCTTTCCCTTCTTTGCTTAGAACTGGGTTTCCATCTGAGCTCTTGATATTCATACAAGTCATTCTCTTATCTCCAAAGGTCTCTTTAATTTTCCTGTAGGCAGTATCTATCTTACCCCTAGTGAGATAGGCCTCTACATCCTTACATTTGTCCTCTAGCCATCCCTGCTTAGCCATTTTGCACTTCCTGTCGATCTCATTTTTGAGACGTTTGTATTCCTTTTTGCCTGCTTCATTTACTACATTTTTATATTTTCTCCTTTCATCAATTAAATTCAATATTTCTTCTGTTACCCAAGGATTTCTACTAGCCCTCGTCTTTTTACCTACTTGATCCTCTGCTGCCTTCGCTACTTCATCCCTCAAAGCTACCCATTCTTCTTCTACTCTATTTCTTTCCCCCATTCCTGTCAATTGTTCCCTTATGCTCTCCCTGAAACTCTGTACAACCTCTGGTTCTTTCAGTTTATCCAGGTCCCATCTCCTTAAATTCCCACCTTTTTGCAGTTTCTTCAGTTTTAATCTACAGGTCATAACCAATAGGTTGTGGTCAGAGTCCAAATCTGCCCCTGGAAATGTCTCACAATTTAAAACCTGGTTCCTAAATCTCTGTCTTACCATTATATAATCTATCTGATACCTTTTAGTATCTCCAGGGTTCTTCCATGTATACAACCTTCTTTCATGATTCTTAAACCAAGTGTTAGCTATGATTATGTTGTGCTCTGTGCAAAATTCTACCAGGCGGCTTCCTCTTTCATTTCTTAGCCCCAATCCATATTCACCTACTATGTTTCCTTCTCTCCCTGTTCCTACACTCGAATTCCAGTCACCCATGACTATTAAATTTTCGTCTCCCTTCACAATCTGAATAATTTCTTTTATTTCAACATACATTTCTTCAATTTCTTCATCATCTGCAGAGGTAGTTGGCATATAAACTTGTACTACTGTAGTAGGTGTGGGCTTCGTATCTATCTTGGCCACAATAATGCGTTCACTATGCTGTTTGTAGTAGCTTACCCGCATTCTTATTTTCCTATTCATTATTAAACCTACTCCTGCATTACCCCTATATGATTTTGTGTTTATAACCCTGTAGTCACCTCACCAAAAGCCTTGTTCCTCCTGCCACCGAACTTCACTAATTCCCACTTTATCTAACATCAACCTATCCATTTCCCTTTTTAAATTTTCTAACCTACCTGCCCGATTAAGGGATCTGACATTCCACGCTCCGATCCGTAGAACGCCAGTTTTCTTTCTCCTGATAACGACATCCTTTTGAGAAGACAGTATTAGAGTATATTAGTCAGAGGACCGCCTTTTACCGTCCTAGTGTTTGAAAAGAGTTTTTTTTTTTTTGGCTGGAGTTCTTCCATCGTCGCAGACGAGTACGAGAACCATAACTTCGACGCACCGGACGCAGTACATACGGTGATATCGCAGATTGCTTCGGCTTATTAGGGCTATAAAAGCTAAACAGCTGTAATCACGTTAGTTTATTTCCACTGAGGTTCCACACCACCGTAGATCATCTTTGCAAGTAGTGTCTTCTAGTGTTTGGTACGTAGATGACGTCAGTCATTTCGCGTTATTGAAATTAGATCGCGCAGTCATAATAAGGGGCATAGTTGGGAAATTGATTAGTAATTTTACTTAGGAAATGTAAACTTTGTAATATAAAGGTTTTTTTAATCCACAATAAACATATTGTAAGAGGTCCGAGCAGCCGGCCGCGGTGGTCTCGCGGCTCTAGGCGCGCAGTCCGGAACCGTGCGACTGCTACGGTCGCAGGTTCGAATCCTGCCTCGGGCATGGATGTGTGTGATGTCCTTAGGTTAGTTAGGTTTAAGTAGTTCTAAGTTCTAGGGGACTGATGACCACAGCAGTTGAGTCCCATAGTGCTCAGAGCCATTTGAACCATTTGAGGTCCGAGCAGATGTAATTTCGATGTATTGCTCATGCGCTGCCTGCGATATGCAAGGTCTCTGACCAGAGAGCAGTGTTGGCTGCAGTAGGAACTGTGTAGCTGTAGCAGTAAGTTGTTGCTAGTCTGGAGTCTGCTCTGGTCTGGTCTGGTGTATCGTGTTGGCTGGCCCGGTCGCGGTGCAGCGATGCCGGAGCCTGAGTATTATTGTATAAGGTAAAAAGCAGCCTCGCGCATATGTAGTAATGTTATCTCAAGTCGGATGTAAATGTTTTAAAACTCTCGTAATAATAATCTTCCTCATAAAAAGTAACTTTTAACAACCATTCATTTCAATTTAAAAAATTTACTAATTTCTCCCATCCATGATCATCCCGATTATTGCAATAGAAAAATCAGTTGCTTCCTTTCATAAATGACAGATAGGTCGGCCTGCATTGCACAGAGCTGTGACGGAAAAATTTATTGTAAGAGCAGATATATCCGGCGACTTCATTGAGGTAAGAATTTTTCCATTTTTTATTCAGAATGATCTTTCAGGGCCATGACGCAGCACTGCCGTCGTCCAAAATTTACCAGGTTAAATTCACAGTGAATTTTTGAAAAGTCATAAGTGAGCGACAATTTAATTGAGAGGTTAGTTAAATTGTTTTATTACCAGATTACTGAATTTATTTTTGTTATTGGGACGTTACACAGAATGTGAAAGACATAATTATAAATTTTTACTGTTGAGAGATTTAGGAATTTTTCTGTTTTGAGCTTACGCTAAATGTAAATGAATTTTGAGATTAGATTAAATCAGAAAGAATTTTGTGTGGAGGTTAATGTGAAAAGCATACTGTTTTGAGGTTACACTAAATTAGAATCATATTCATATTTTTTTTTTTTTTTTTTTTTTTTTTTTTTTTTTTTTTTTTTTTTTTTTTTTTGTGGGGAGGTTACAATATGAACAGGAACAACGTTTATCATTTAGTAGTATTAGTTGCCTTAATCATTCATTTATGTTTAGGTTGTAATTTATACGTTAAATTCCATTAAGAGATCCTAAGATCTGCTTCAGGTGGTAGTCAGACGGGGCTAAATCTTCATTTTAGCGTTTATTATTCTCCGTTGCGCACATTCACTTTACACCCGTCTGGAGTAGCATCTTGGAACTTCAATGGTGTCAAGTGAGAGCTCATTTGGGGGCAGGGTGGAGGTCTGTTGTCTTTCCTGGTAAAGTTGGTTCTACTTCGGTGCCAGTGATGGTGGTGAGTTGGTTAAATGGTTCAAATGGCTCTGAGCACTATGGGACTTAACATCTGAGGTCATCAGTCCCCTAGAACTTAGAACTACTTAAGCCTAACTAACCTAAGGACATCACACACATCCATGCCCGAGGCAGGATTCGAACCAGAGTTGGTTAGAAGGAGGCTAGTCGAGGACCTGCAGCCAACCTATCGTGATAGACACACTGGGCCTAGACCTAGAGTATTGGCCTAGGGTGCGATTTCGTATGATACCAGGAGCACTGTCGTGGTTATCTCACGCATTCTGACTGCGAACTTGTACGTCAGTCTGGTGATTCGACCTGTTGTGCCACCATTGATGAACAGCATTCGAGGGAGTGTTTTGCAACAGGATAATGTTCGCCCGCAGACCGCTGTTTTAACTCGGCATGCTGCACAGATCAACGACGTGTTTCCTTTGCCTGCTCGGTCATCAGATCTGTCTCTAGTCAATGGCATATGGGACATCACCAGCCGACAACTCCAGCATCGTCCACAAACAGCATTAACCGTCCCTGAATTGACCGACCAAGTGGAATAGGCACTGAGCACCATTCCACAGACTGACTTCCGGCACCTGTACAACATAATGCATGCACGTGATTCTTGAGTTTCTCCCGGCGTATTTGATAATCAAAATATCCACGGGTGTGCTGCCGGTCTATAGTGTCCAACGGGCACAATATTTCGGCGATCATACATGTCGCCATCATCAGGTGAACTGACGGACTGAGCTCCTGTGAACGTGCCGGCACGGATATCCGTACGCTATGGCTGCTCAGAGGGAACTGGGTTCGGTCGCGGCGGCGGCCGATTTAAATACCCTCCGCCCGCGGCGCGCTGCCTCCGCCGTCCGTGCCCCGCACCACGGTCGCGCGGTGGAAGAGATTGCGACGGCGTCTGAGATGACGTCGGTGTGATGGCTCTGTCCGCCGAGGTCGTCACAACTATACGTTTGCTCGATTTACTCTTGATTAACCCCATCGCTGGTTCCCAAGCCTTGCTAAGATTATAGCCACAGTCACGGTTTATGTGGTCGTCATTGGTGCGAATTTGCATGCTTGCATTCAACTTTCTGGCAGTTACACCGGTTTCAAAGGTACCAGCGTTTCATTTTTGCAATGGCTTATTTCCCTCTTACCTTAACCTGTGATCTTGCAACGTTAATCGCTAAATATACTATGTGATCAAAGTATCCGGACACCTCCCAAAACATATGTTTTTCATATCAGTTGCATTGTCCTGCCACCTACTGCCAGGTACCCCATATCAGCGACCTCAGTAGTCATTAGACATCGCGAGAGAGTAGAATGGGGCACTCCTAAAGATCCATAGGTCCACTGTTTCCGATGTCGTAGTGAAGAGGAAACGTGAAGGACACGTGCAGCACAAAAGCGTACAGGCCGACCTCGTCTGTTGACTGACAAGAGACCGCCGACAGTTGAAGAGGGTCGTAATGTGTAATAGGCAGACGTCTTTCCAGACTATCACACAAGAATTCTAAACTGCATCAAGATCCACTGCAAATACTATGACAGTTAGGTGGGAGGTAAGCAAACTTGGATTTCGTGGTTGAGCGGCTGCTCATAAGCCACACATAATGCCGGTAAATGCCAAACGACGCCTCACTTGGTGTAAGGAGCGTAAACATTGCACGATTAAACAGTGTAAAAACGCTGTGTGGAGTGACGAATCACGGTCACAATGTGGCGATCTGATGGCAGGGTGTGGGTACGGCAAATGGCCGGCGAACCTCATCTGCCAGCGTGCGTAGTGCCAACAGTAAATTTCAGAGGCGGTGGTGTTATGGTGTGGTCGTGTTTTTCATGGAGGGGGCTTGTACCTCTTGTTGTTTTGCGTAGCACTTTCACAACTTCTTGCTTCCCACTGTTGAAGAGCAGTTCTGGGATGGCGAATGCATCTTTCAACACGATCGAGCACCTGTTCATAATGCACGGCCTGTGGCAGAGTGGTTACACGACAATAACATATTAAATTCCAGCACTACTGACGGAGGTCACCACGAACTTATAAGTCCTTTTCAGCCAGGTGTCAGGATACTTTTGATCACATGGTGTATATCGCCTGGACAAAAGGAATGCCGAAATTTCATAATTCGACATTAATTATTTTTTGATGTTGTGGTTTTTTATCCGTCAATCTATTTGATTGGCAAACCCGGACCAACACACTTTACTACTCTTGTTGTTGTCTTCAAGCTAAACAATGGCTTGATGCAGCACTCACGCCTGTTGTTCGTATACAAGCCTCTTCATCTCTGTCTAAGCGTTGCAACCTACATTCATATCAAACTGCGTGCTGGAGTCTACCGAGTCTACCTTTGCTCTCCAATTTTTACCCTGAACACTTCAATCCATTATCAGATTTCGATTTCTTGATGCCTCATAATGTGTCCGATCTAACGATCACTTGAAACATCCTTGCTGATTAATACTGTGTGCCCGACCGAGAATCGAACCTAGGACCATTACCTTTCACGGGAAATTGCTCAGCTGAGCTATCTAACCACGGGCTACCCTCACAGCTTTACTTCCGCCAGTACCTGCATTTCCTAATTGCGGAAGTAAGCTATGGGGGCGGGTCGTGAACTGTGCTACACAGGGTTATTACAAATGATTGAAGCGATTTCACAGCTCTACGATAACTTTATTATTTGAGATATTTTCACAATGCTTTGCACACACATACAAAAACTCAAAAAGTTTTTTTAGGCATTCACAAACGTTCGATATGTGATTCGGCAGACATCAAGCCGATAATCAAGTTCCTCCCACACTCGGCGCAGCATGTCCCCATCAATGAGTTCGAAAGCATCATTGATGCGAGCTCGCAGTTCTGGCTCGTTCCTTGGTATAGGAGGTTTAAACACTGAATCTTTCACATAACCCCACAGAAAGAAATCGCATGGGGTTAAGTCGGGAGAGCGTGGAGGCCATGACATGAATTGCTGATCATGATCTCCACCACGACCGATCCATTGGTTTTCCAATCTCCTGTTTAAGAAATGCCGAACATAATGATGGAAGTGCGGTGGAGCACCATCCTGTTGAAAGATGAAGTCGGCGCTGTCGGTCTCCAGTTGTGGCGTGAGCCAATTTTCCAGCATGTCCAGATACACGTGTCCTGTAACGTTTTTTTCGCAGAAGAAAAAGGGACCGTAAACTTTAAACCGTGAGATTGCACAAAACACGTTAACTTTTGGTGAATTGCGAATTTGCTGCACAAATGCGTGATGATTCTCTACCGCCCAGATTCGCACATTGTGTCTGTTCACTTCACCATTAAGAAAAAATATTGCTTCATCACTGAAAACAAATTTCGCACTGAACGCATCCTCTTCCATGAGCTGTTGCAACCGCGCCGAAAATTCAAAGCGTTTGACTTTGTCATCGGGTGTCAGGGCTTGTAGTAATTCTAAACGGTAAGGCTTCTGCTTTAGCCTTTTCCGTAAGATTTTCCAAACCGTCGGCTGTGGTACGTTTAGCTCCCTGCTTGCTTTATTCGTCGACTTCCGCGGGCTACGCGTGAAACTTGCCCGCACGCGTTCAACCGTTTCTTCGCTCACTGCAGGCCGACCCGTTGATTTCCCCTTACAGAGGCATCCAGAAGCTTTAAACTGCGCGTACCATCGCCGAATGGAATTAGCAGTTGGTGGATCTTTGTGGAACTTCGTCCTGAAGTGTCGTTGCACTGTTATGACGGTCTGATGTGAGTGCATTTCAAGCACGACATACGCTTTCTCGGCTCCTGTCGCCATTTTGTCTCACTGCGCTCTCGAGCACTCTGGCGGCAGAAATCTGAAGTGCGGCTTCAGCCGAACAAAACTTTATGAGTTTTTCTACGTATCTGTAGTGTATCGTGACCATATGTCAATGAATGGAGCTACAGTGAATTTATGAAATCGCTTCAATCATTTGTAATAGCCCTGTAGATAAACTACACAGACATAAATTGCGTGGGAGACGACTCATTGAAGTAATCTTCAGCGAGAATGTACCAAAAATTAAACCAAAGCGCCTATAAACATCCAAAGGCAATCATACATCCTCACACTAATTGGTCACAAGTTTGGAGAAAAGTCCAGGCAAATATTTTACCTATATATGTTAGAGGTATGTGACTAGACGCCGTCACCGAAACCTACCTAGTTCTTGCCAAGAAATATAAAATGAAACTGAACCCCCCCAGATTTGTGTGAATTGTGTTGTGTTGAAGCAAACACGCCACAGACATATCTATGCATGTAAACGATTACTCCGACGGTAAACACAATGTATTTGCCTGACTGGTTAAGCATTTGACATTTTCTCTTGCCAAACTGAAGGGCATTGACAGGAATTTATGGACTATTTGTCATTGCAATACTGAAGTGTTAAATCTCGTTTAGGAGCCAGAGATGGATCGTCAGTGCACAATTATCTGCGTGTTATTCTCGAGACAAGTTAAAAACGGAAAATAATGACACAGAGTAAGCATTTAAATTAGTATCACAACCAACTACTGATGGAACAAGACAGTTGGGAAAGATATGTAAAGTTACAAGTTGTTAACATCGAGTATAGATTTAAGTGTCAGGAAGTCATTTCTGAAAGTATTTGTATGGAGTGTAGCCATGTATGGAAGTGAAACATGGACGATAAATAGTTTGGACAAGAAGAGAATAGAAGCATTCGAAGTGTGGTGCTACAGAAGAATGCTGAAGATTAGATGGGTAGATCACATAACTAATGAGGAAGTATTGAACAGGATTGGGGAGAAGAGAAGTTTGTGGCACAACTTGACCAGAAGGACATGTTCTGAGGCATCAAGGGATCACCAATTTAGTATTGGAGGGCAGCGTGGAGGGTAAAAATCGTAGATGGAGACCAAGAGATGAATACACTAAGCAGATTCAGAAGGATGTAGATTGCAGTAGGTACTGGGAGATGAAGAAGCTTGCACAGGATAGAGTAGCATGGAGAGCTGCATCAAACCAGTCTCGGGACTGAAGACCACAACAACAACAAACAAAGAAAGTAGACTAAAATTCAAACTATTTCAATCCTACCTATGAGAGTGCACAGAGACAAAGTATCGTTTGGTGTTACGTTTTATTTTTAATTTTATTAATTTTTGTAAGTGTAATAAAAGAAAATGTTATGTTTTGCGTCTAATGCCTAATTGTATTTTGTACGCAGTATAATTAACAAAAATTGGACAAATAAACTTCTCTAGAAAAATTTTGAACAAATTAATCATATTAAATAATAAATACTACATCTTCACTTATTTGTAATACAGGTGAAATTCTTATTTTGGGGAATATCTTAAATCTTGTATCAACTCTTGCAGTTCTGTAATTTCAAACAGCATGTTAAAAAAGAATAAAGAAAATGATCTGCAAGAAGAACTTAAAACAATTTATGATTTTTTAAGGAAAAATTACGTTGTTATGGCTACGCAATACACACTGCTATAGTCTGTCATTATTATTTTTTTACCATAATGATTATTAATGCTTTCCTTAATGTAAATAATTTGATGTATAGAATGATGCTGGTTTACATACGTAAATTGTTGTTATTTATTGTATTTCACTAAAATAAAAGATTTTAGTTAAAGAAAAAGATAGCTCAGTCAGTAGAGCACTTGCTCACGAAAGGTGAAGGACACAAACTCCAGTTTTAATCTGCCAGGAAGTTTCAAATCAGCGCTCACACCATTGCAAAGAGAAAATTCATTCTGGAACCAACACTTATTTTAGTTAAGTTGTACAAAATATTTCTTTTATCCCTGAATCGATTGAGAACCTCTTGATTAGGTATCCTATCTACCTATCTACTCTTCAGCATTGTCCTGTAGCAACATATTTCAAAACTTCTTTTCTGGTGTGAAATATTTATCGTCCACATTTCACTTCTGTACAAGGCTGAACTTCAGACAATCATCTTCTGAAAATCCTTCCTAATACTTAACTTTAAATTCATTGCCAACAAATTTCTCTTTTTCAGAAATACTTTTCTTGTTAACACCAGTGGCTATCTTATAAGCTCTCAGCTTCTCCCACTGTTGCTTATTTTGCTGTCCAAATAGAAAAACACATCTACTACTTTTATTGTCTCATATACTAATCCAGTTCCATCAGTATCGCCAGTTTTAATTCGGCTATATTCCATTGCTCTTGTTCTACTTACCGAGCGAGGTGGCGCAGTGGTTAGTACACTGGACTCGCATTCGGGAGGACGACGGTTCAATCCCGTCTCCGGCCATCCTGATTTAGGTTTTCCGTGATTTCCCTAAATCGTTTCAGCCAAATTCCGGGATGGTTCCTTTGAAAGGGCACGGCCGATTTCCTTCCCAATCCTTCCCTAACCCGAGCTTGCGCTCCGTCTCTAATGACCTCGTTGTCGACGGGACGTTAAACACTAACCACCACCACCACCACCTTGTTCTACTTCTGTTCATATTAATCTTATAACCTCTTTTGGAAACACTAGCAGTTTCTTTCAACTGCCTCCATGTCCTTAACTGTCTCCGACATAAATACACCATCAGCAAACTTGAAGTTTTTATTTCTTCTCCCTGAATTTAATTTTTTCCATTTTTTGTACTACTTGCTCAGTGTACAGACTGAATAACGTAAGTGGTAAGTTACAGTACTGTCTCTCTCCATTTTCAACAACTTCTTCCCTTTCGTGTCCTTGGAGTCCAGAACTAAAGTCTGGTTTCTGTATAAGTTGCGTATTACTTTTAGTCCCTGTATTTTATCCTTGCTACCTGCAGAATTTCAAATAAAGTGTTCCATTCAACCTAATAACAAGCCTCCTCTAAATCAAGGGACGCAATAAACAAAGGTTTTCTTTCTTTCAGTCTGTCTTCTGGTAGTGGTAAGGACAGTATTGTTTCATATATTCCTACATTTCTCGGAAACCCAGTATGATCTTTCCGGAGGTTGGCCTCCACCAGTTTTTTTCTACTCTTCTGTAAATACTTGGTGTCAGTAATTCGCAACAGTTATTTACTAAACCGATTTTCACACCTGCCAACACCTACACTTTTGGAAGCTGGAATTATTACATTTTTGTATAAGTCTGAGGGCTTTTCACCTGGTGCCAAGGGTTTTGGCACTGGATCAAAAAAGAGTGGGATTGTGCACTTTTCTCGGATGAAAGCAGATTCAGTCTTGCGTATCAGACGGAACAGTTCTGTAATGGTAGATTCTCCAAAAAAAAAAAAAAAAAAAAAAAAAAAAAAAAAAAAAAAAACTCAAAACTTATCAAAGAATATCGTCTACTCCCGGACTACTTGTCGAACCCGCGCATTGCTGACACGCGAGACAGTGCCCCACAGCATCCGCTCGAGTAATACTGATAATGAGGACTGCTGCAAACTGAATTTATTCAGTAAATTCCAGATTATACCAGCGGACAGGACGTTTCCAGCTCCCACAATCCTTAACTACCATCCACTACAATAAAAGCCCTAGAACCGGTGGGGAGACATTTCTGAAGATATTAGTCAAAAAGATGAGAGTTTATAGTCACTCAAATGCAAATATGTTAACGTGCACAGAAGAAAATATACTTTGCTATCATAATTCAAACCTAAGTCCTTTCGACCAAAATTTTCTCCAACCAGCTATTAGCTCTATAGTCTGACATCAGATTGCTGCAAAATAATCCCATACACGTAGACCAAATCTCAACATCGTCTCTCTAATGATCCCTTCGACATTTGCAGACCGCGAAAAAATCGTAATCACGTTTCAGTGCTACCTCTAGGCGCTCGAATAATCAGTCAGACAGTCATTAGTTCTAGCCTTAGAATAACATAAATTTTCAAAAATCTTTTATCACTCCACGTACGGTAGGATTCGCAGAACTACACTACTCTGCAAAACTTAAGGACGTGACAGATAAAGTAACATAACACATTGGCAATTCTGTGGAAATATATCAGAGTATGGGTGCCTCTTACTCTTACACAGGAAGCTGACTTCACTTCTCGTGCGGTCAGCGTGACTGCTACAGATTGGTACTGGCCCCGCAAACGAGAAAATTGAAGAAACAGGAAAAGACAGCGAGAATCGATCAGCGAGCAGTTACGGTGTACTATGCTGGCGTTCTTCGTTACAGCATAGCCCGGTGGCAACATTTGGATGACTTTACACGTGGGAGAATCATAGAGAAATTGGAAGAGGTACGTAGTGCGACGAGTGTAACACAGGAGTTTCGTGTTGGTCACAGTGCTGTTTCAAGTGCAAGGGGAGCGTTCCGAACTACAGCCACCGCTACCCGAATGAGAGAAGTTGATCGAGCACGGTCAGCTACAGCAGCAGATGACGGCCACATCGTGCAACAAGCAAGACAGGACCCACGTCAAGTAGAGGGTGTAATTGCAACGACATTTGACAGGATTCCAAGGAGCATCGGTTCACACTACACAGCGGCACAGCGACTGCTTGGGGGCGGTCTCGTTCGTCGACGATCAGTACGTTGTGCTGCGTTGACAACTGCCTATCGGCGACACCGTTTGCGATAGTGCCAGGAACATAGGGACTGGACAAGCGACCAGTGGGTCGCGTGCTCTTCTCGGGTGAGAGCTTTTGGAGGTCCAGGTATCATGAAGTGGGGAGACATAATATTACAAGGTCGTATTAACATCCAAATCTTTGAACACGGTAGAGTCACCGGTTAACTTCATTGTGACGCTGTACTTCTTCGACATATGCTTCCTTACGGAAGTTCATTTGGCCCTAACTTCATTTTTATGGACGATATTGCGCGACAGCATCGCACTACGCAAGTGGAGAAGCTCTTGGAACGAGAGTAATTCGGCAAATAGACTGACCACCCCGTTTCCCCGACTTAAGTCCCACCTAGAATGCCTGGGATGCGTTGGGGACACGGATCCTAGCACGTCCACATGTACCAACGATCATCCAGCAGTTGTCAAAGGCGCCGCTGAGGGAATGGAACGTCCATTTACAAGAACTCCTTACTAAGCTTGTGGGCAGCGTAGGAGCACGTTGCAGAACATGCTGGCCGTCCGTAGTGATCACACGCCCAATTAAGAACCAAATTCCGCCTGTTTTAATGTCCAGGGAACTATCATGAATCGCAGTGACTTCAATGTAATTATTGTTACTGAATAAAAGTGTCATTTCTATTCGGCGCATTGGATATTTCTTTCGGTTGCCGTGTGTACTATACTCTTAGACAGTTTCGTCAAACTATGCTACTTGGCAGGGACGCATCGTGCGATAGTTACTTTCGTCCATAAGTTTCGCACACCAATGTACTATACCCCCGCGGGCGAAACATTGCACTTGACAGTTCGCTTTTTGTCTATTTAGGTTGGCTACATTGTAATAGCGATGTTGCAACAGCAGCCTCTATACACACAGCAGACGATACAGTTTTCCGTCCCGTCTCGTAAATGCAAGCGATTGAGCAATTACAGTGTATATAAAAACTCGTTTTTAGTTGTACTACAATGACAGGAAGTAAACAACCGTATAACAATGCATGTAAAAGCATAACAATGCGCACCCTTTCGATAACGGAGCAAAGACATACAAAAAACAAGCATCTGACGGCTGGTACTTTCAAATCAATAATGTACGTAGTTTACAAAATAAATAATAACCGAGATTGCAATAAATAACCAATATTAGTAATTTTCCCGTCGGCTGATGGCCGCTACTGCTGGGTGTGTTATCCGTCCAACATTTACTGACAGCTTCCCCGGCATTAACCCACGTTTCGTCTAGCCAAATTATGGAATGAATGTCTCTGCCCACAAGTTTGTGCAAGAAAATGCTACGAGCGGTAACAATATGTGCCCTCTCTAACAGTACTTTGCGTCCGTCTAGCGTTTTGTAACGGAAACCCATATTTTTTAGCACAATTTTTAGTGATGTTTTACCACCCCTGAAGAGTTCACTTTCTTTTAAAGAGATTAATAACTTAGCTACAGTCGTATACGCTTTTCTGCTGTAGTAAGCATAAACATGCCTACGAATTGCATCAGTCAGGAAAGAATCTGAATCTGTGATAGGATTAGGCCGCTTTTTCTTCTTTCCCGGGGTTGATAAAAATGTATTATTTGATCCAGACAGATCGGAATCATTACGGCTCGTTTCAGTATCTTCCAAGTTTTGTAGTAATACTCCCTTACTTACTACGGTTCTTGCACTAATACCAAGCGTTTTCGACGTACGTTCCACCACTTTGTCGGCAGGAATTGATGGCTGTCCGTGAATGCTTACGTAGTTTTTCTTCTGCTCGTAAAACTCACGAGTTCTGCGTAATAACTCCAGTGCCTGGCTGTTTAGCGGCACCCCTCGACGCAAAGGATTGTCACTAAGTGAACGAAGTCTTTTCGGTGGAATTTTCCAAGTATGTACACTCACAACGTAACAAAAGTCACAACGATATAGCGCACAGTACAATACACATTCACTAAACAAAGCCGGCAACGCAGGAACTTTGACGTCACAGCACGTGAGTAACAGCAGTGCTCACTGCGCTGTGATTGGCTGGCGCCCACGCTGAACGCCTAGCGCCTATCGTTCTTCATTTGTTACTCTGTTACGCTGCCAACTTCATGCGCAAACGTCAAGCGCAATGTTTCAGCGGCCCGGGTATAAGTTCATCCTCTGACTAGAGGCATAATCCACAGGTCAGTGCACAGTGCACAGCGTAGAATACTTCTTACGATATTAGCCTCTCACTGTCCCACTACATCCGCATTTGAGAGGGTAAAAGATTGTATGTGTTGTAGCGACCCTTCGTCCCCAGCGTTGGATGCTGGTAGCAAACTCCGGGGTGCCGCTGATGGCGGTAAGACAGGGGCCACTACTCACAACCCAGCATCAGACGCGCATACCAGTGAAAACAATTACTGAAATGACTAGAGTTATTTCCCAAAAACACAAATTTACTCAGATCATACAAATACTCAACTTTAAGAGATCGTTGAACAATATTCGCAGCCTGTGACAGTTCTGTCCTGAAGCTAAGTGTAGTTCGTGCATAATTTAGTCCACTATACAGCGTAGGAACTGGCGAAGAGAGGCGGATCCTCTTTGGACAGGTGAGCTGCGAGGACTGGAGCTGCCGCGGCGGCTGCGAGTGGAGCTGAAACTGACTCCACTGGAACTGTTGATGCACTCTGAAGGAACTCAGCCAGTTAAGCCGCAGAGTGTAACTTATATCCGAGTGCGCTGTGATACTAACACGGGAAACTCACCATCGCATCCCTCCTCAGATTTGGTGGCAAGATGGCCCAGTGGCTAGCCCGACAAAAACTGTATATAGATCAAGCATGAAAACAGAGAGAAGGTGTACTGAACTGTCAAGAAAAGCAGAATAGAAATAGTGAACGGTCCAAGATCAAGATGTGCTACGTCGAGGGATTGAGAAAGGGCCGCGGCGTCGTGGTTATGCGGTCACGGTGTTGGACTGTAAAACGGGAGATCCGTGTTCATATCTCCCACGCAACGTATGCTTTCTTTTCATAAAATTATGAACCATCTGCCCAGTCATTCACTGTTTTCTTTCGTTGATCCTGGCAATTGTCATACTAGATAGGGGGATGGAAAAAAAATTGTTCAAATCTCTCTGAGCATTATGGTACTTAACTTCTAAGGTCATCAGTCCCCTACAACTTAGAACTACTTAAACCTAACTAACTTAAGGCCATCATACACATCCATACCCGAGGCAGGATTAGAACCTGCGACCGCAGCGGTCGCGCGGTTCCAGACTATAGCGCCTAGAACCGCTCGGCCACCCCGGCCGGCAGGGGGATAGAATAAGACACATGTGGTAAGAATATATTACTGTCGCAAGTAAATGCTATGATTAGTGAGAGCAGGCGAGACGCCGCGTAGACCTTTCACAGAAATGGAGACAACAAATAAACAGGTGTGAACCATGTTACAACAAATAAATTCGAGAGTCAAAACTTTCAAAAGAGAACGCAAAAGTCATAACATGTGATACTTGTATAGAGCAAATCGGGGGTACGTATTTCTGGAGGTCCCTTCCTTACACTTCGCTGTTGCAAACGAATGATGCACCACGACACAGACGCTAATCTGAATACGGCTAAAAGCACGTCAATTGCCGGACGGACAGTTCATAATTTTGTGAAAGGAAAGAAAGAAAAGAAGCAGTCTCGTGAAAAGAGTAAGAAGACATCCATGGTGGGACAATGAATGTGATGAGAACCTGAAGAAGAGACAGAAATTGTGGCAGAAATGGAACTCCACAAAAGATCCTCAAGATCTTGACAATTTTAAAATCCAGAGAAGAGAAACAGCCAAGCTTTTCCGTAATAAAAAAAGAAGACAATTTCAGGATAACCTAGAACAGATTGAGGAAGACTTTAAAAGAAATAATTCTAGAGATTTCTACAAAACTTTTAGAAAACAGCTAACCAAATACCAATCCCCAAATTTATGTTTTAAAGATGAAGAGAACAAGCTAGGTTTGACAAACAAGACTAATTGTGAAACATTAGCAAATTATTTCGAGAATCTACTAAATTGTGAACCACCCAAAGATAAAATGAGTTTTGAAAACCACCGAAATACTAATACCGAGTCAAAACCTCCAGACGCTGAAGAAATAAAACACATAATACACAGTCTAAAAAACAATAAAGCCCCAGGTGAAGACTCCATAGTACCAGAAATCCTAAAAATAATGGATACCAACCTCCCACAAGTTTTGGAACATATGTTTAAGAAGATCTGGGACGAAGAAAGAATTCCTGAAGACTGGCAGTGTGCCCTGATACACCCACTACACAAAAAGGGGGATAAGATGAATGTTAATAATTATAGAGGGATCTCGCTACTACCAGTAGGATACAAAATTTTGTCAAGGAAATTACTTCAAATCGTGGAGCCAGTTCTGGATAAAAAAATAGGTGAATATCAAGCAGGTTTTAGACAAGGTAGATCCTGTGTTGAACAAATATTTAACCTGAAAACACTAATTCGTTACAGAATCTCAAGAGGCCAGAGATTTGCAATAGTATTTGTAGATTTCAAAAAAGCATACGACTCGGTAGATAGAGAAACATTACTGAAAGTATTGGAAGAATTTGGGGTCGATAAGAAAACAATTCAAATTATCAAACAGACGCTAACAAACAGTAAGGCCAAAGTTAAATTTATGGGTGAAATTTCAAGGAAGTTCGAAATTAAAACAGGTGTTAGACAAGGTGATGGTTTATCCCCAATCCTCTTCAACTGCGTACTGGAAAAGATATTGAGAATATGGAAAGAAGAACTCAAAGGCACCAAGAATGACATCAGAATTGGAACAAAAAAAGAAAAAATAGAAGTGGACTGTTTAGCTTTTGCAGACGATCTGGCAATAGTTACAGAAAATGAAGAAATAGCTCAGAACTACCTGGAGAAACTACAAGAAGTTTCGGCCAGAGCTGGACTGCAGATTTCATTTGAAAAAACCGTGTATATGTCTAATCATAGAAATAACAAGAAAAATCTTATTACTAAATACGGCAATATTAAGAGAGTAGAAAAATTTAAGTATTTAGGTGAAATAATTCAAGTGAATGGTTTAGACAAGAGTGCAAACCAGGCGAGAGCAAGGAAAATGGAATTTGCTTTTCAAAAAACCAAAGACATATATAACAAAAAAAAACATTTCGATTCAAGCTAAATTAAGACATTATAAAACTGTCATTAGACCAGAATGCCTGTATGCATCGGAGTGCCTAACTCTTAACAAAAAGGGGGAAATAGAAAACATGGAAAAGAAAGAAAGGAAAATTTTGAGAAAAATATTAGGACCGAGAAAGATTGGAGAAGAGTACAAGCTAAAGAGTAATAAGGAAATATACAAAACTATTGAGAAAGTGAGTGAGGCAATGCGTAAACGCAGACTAACGTTTTATGGTCACCTGTCGAGGATGGATGGAAACAGACTAACAAGAAAAGTGTTTGAACATAGTAACAGGAACGAAAAAACCAACAATAAATGGATACAGATGGTGAAAAAGGATTTGGCCTATTTTAATGTCACCCGTGAGTCAATCAGGGACAGGGAAAAGTTTAGACAAATAGTGAACGAAATTAAGTGTTTTCCAGAAGAAACGAAACTAAAGAATAATAACAGGAAATGGTCGGAAGAGCGGAGGAGGAACCACTCGAAAATGATGAGGAAATATTGGGAAGAGAGAAAAAAAGATCAAAAAGCCGGGCAAGTGAATTGTTGAACGTGGTCCAAAGATGGCCGAAATCGAAAGAAGAAGAAGAAGAAAAGAAGCAGTAAAACGAGTAGGAGAGAGATTTCAACACGAATCTCCCGTTGTGCAGTCCAACACCACGACCACTTAACTATGACAGTATGACTTTGCCAACTCGCTGGATGTTGCAAATCTTGAGCTTAGCTCGTTCAGTGTTTCTACGAGGGCTGTCCAGAAAGTAAGTTACGATTGATCGCGAAATGAAAATCACAGTGAAAATCAGAAATGTTTCATTTGTAACAGTTAGCTACACCTTTCAGCCACTTCTCTACGTAGTCGCCGTTCTGACTCAGACATTCGTCGTAGCGTTGTACCAACTTTCCAATACCCTCATCATAGAAGGCAGCCGCCAGTGCTTTCCGCCAATTCTCTACGCTGGCCTAAAGCTTGTTGTCTGTGCCAAAATGTTGTCTTCATAGCCAGCGGTTCCTTTGAGCAGAGATGAAACTCAGTGGGAGACAACTACGGGCTGTATTGTGGGTAACCAAACATTTCCAATTGAAACGATGCAGGAACATCTTCATTGCTCCTGCAGAATGAGGCTGTGAATTGTCTTGAAGAAGAAACCGCACGACATGTATGTAATGTTGGTTGCATAGCTTCAAGGGAAAATTCTCACCAGGCCCTCGTACTTGGCGGGAGACATTATTTTCTATAACAGCTTTACGCGCTTACTAAGAGCTCAGGAATGTAAAGAGCGACATAATTCTACCTAGAGTCATACTAGAGACACTGCCCAACACATCTTTGCAAAGCTTTATCGGATTTTCATAGTCGTTTCCATTTCGCGACCGATCGTAACTTACTTTCTGGACAGCCCTCGTATTTTACGTCTTTTTCGCAGTTCAGTATACCTTCTTCCCGTTTTCGAACTTGATGTTACAAAATGACTTTTATCTTAATAATATGAATATTTATATATGTGTTTGGAGAGAGAGAGAGATTGATTTTTGATTGAGATTTTTACTTTAAGCCGTAACTGGTACCTGAATTTTAGTTGCTGCCTCCTTGAATAATCAGCTTCTGCACCAGTTGGTGACGTATTATAATTTGTAGGAAGTTATTGTTCTTTAAGGTTTAAAATATGACTCTTTTAGTTACTTCGCCGTATTGTGGACAGCTTTGAGCCCAAGTTTTCGTAGCTTTTCATACCTAAGGGACCACTATTGTAAGTAAATAAGATCAAACAACAATCTGCTTTTCGTGAGAAAAGGAGATTGCTCGGCACGCAAACTTCCTTCAAACTACACGTACTGCTACATCAAAATTGTTCAGTGGAGTTCTGCACCATACTATTGTACAAGAACATAATCCAGTTACTGTAATTAAAAAATTATGAGAGGTTGTTACTTATTAAATGAAGAGAATGCATTTCTTTTCCTGTATTTTAGTTATCTTTCTCCACTTACAATTCTGTCGACTGATAGACGGCGACGACAATGAAGTTCACCTCATTTTCTAAAAACAAGATATTTCTATTCTTCCAGAAAATTTGTATACATAAATGTGTGGCAACTCTTACACATACTTTACTCAGTTTTGTCACTAAAATATCAATTTTCATTAAATGTAACAATACGTTCTGAGCGACGGCCTAGCAACACGCCCTCTTTCCACAAGATACAGATAAACAGTCCTCTTTTTTTAATAAATCAATTGTCTTTATTTTTAGAGTCCATAATCAAAAATTCACAACTACTATCGTTGCGAGGCTTGCGCGCTAAAGAGTTTCTTGCTGTCCAGCTGCGCTTCACTTCGCTTCAAGTACTTTTTGAATCACATTTACATTTACGGTATTTACATACATTACTGAGCTTCTCACAATAAAATCAGGCAAATGGTTCAAATGGCTCTGAGCACTATGGGACTTAACTTCTGAGGTCATCAGTCCCCTAGAACTTAGAACTACGTAAACCTAACTAACCTAAGGACATCACACACATCCATGACCGAGGCAGGATTCGAACCTGCGACCGTAGCAGTCGCGCGGTTCCAGACTGTAGCGCCTAGAGCCGCTAGGCCACCCCGGCCGGCAAAATCAGGCACAAATTAGTTTTAAAAAAAGCAGTGAGGCACACATAACATTACAATCTGTGGCCAGTTTTTGAAGGGCTATCCACTCGGCTATCTTACCACTAAATCTGAGGGAGGTGCAATGGGGAGTTTCTCCTGTACGCTCCACACTATTTTTTCCACATATCCCCGCTTTAAGCGACACTGAAGCTGGCCTTTAGAATTTGCTGTGGACTCGCTCCGCCTGGGCATATAGGCTGGCCCGTTCAACTATAGTTGCTGGCGGGAAGCCTGTCTTGCAGGGTTGCGACTCGCTAAACAGCAGTACGCTTCCAGAGTAAGTTGAAGATCGACAGAATGAAAAGAAAGAATTACAGTGTAAAGACCTGGCATAAAGAAGTATTCACGACTGATGATGTGCGTTTGAAGTCCTCCGAGGCAGTATGTACTGCAATTGTGAATTTCACACTAGGCAATTTAACTAGAGAGGAAACACATCGTTGAAAAGCGTTATCAACGTAACTTCGTTAGACAGCTGTGGGTTCTAGTATGGTAATGCGATGTTGTTGTTGTTGTTGTGGTCTTCAGTCCTGAGACTGGTTTGATGCAGCTCTCCACGCTACTCTATCCTGTGCAAGTCTCTTTATCTCGCAGTACCTACTGCAACCTACATCCTTCTGAATCTGCTTAGTGTATTCATCTCTTGGTCTCCCTCTACGATTTTTACCCTCCACGCTGCCCTCCAATACTAAATTTGTGATCCCTTGATGCCTCAGAACATGTCCTACCAATCGATCCCTTCTTCTAGTCAAGTTGTGCCACAAAATCCTCTTCTCCCCAATCCTATTCAGTACCTCCTCATTCGTTATGTGATCAACCCATCTAATCTTCAGCATTATTCTGTAGCACCACATTTCAAAAGCTTCTATTCTCTTCTTGTCCAAACTATTTATCGTCCATGTTTCACTTCCATACATGGCTACACTCCATACATATACTTTCAGAAACGACTTCCTGACACTTAACTCTATACCCGATGTTAACAAATTTCTCTTCTTCAGAAAGGCTTTCCCTGCCATTGCCAGTCTACATTTTATATCCTCTCTACTTCGACCACCTGTAAGGTGTCAGGCAAATCCAACACCTTCCATGAAAACCCTGACATGTTAAGCAAATCCAGTAGTATGTCACATAGCTCCGAATAAATCGTGACATTAAATTAACCAAAGTAATACGAGTAACGAGTGAGCAAATGGAATACCACAGGCTAACACAATAATGCCTAAATGCATGTCATACCTTCCCACCGTGAGGCAGACACAGTTTCGAGGGGAGAAACGAGAACGGAAGCCGAGAGCAGAACCGTGTTAAGCTAGAAGGCCCTACGATAAGGGACTGACAGCCACATCTCCAGCTAACCGCTAGGACCACCCCCCCAGCCCATGTTAAAAGCTAGAGCCCTCCAGAAGAACAGTATAGATCTTACGATAACACTAAAAGGACCACACCAGCTGCAAGTTTTAGCGTGAGACTTTTTCGCATCTCTGTTACGTTGCAAACTTTAAAAACATTGCTCCACCACGAAAAGTATAACGTTTCTCATTGGATAGACAGAATTTTTGTAGGCGGAGCTTAAGGTTAACATTGAGACCCTGATTGGTCAGATGAAAACACAGCCAGATAGTTTTTTTAAACCAACTTCGGTAAATTGTAGTAAGGAGAAGTTAAGGGAAGAGTTGCTTCCGAGACGGCGAGGTGAGCGGAGCTCATGGTGTTCACATCTGCCACTTGAAGTAAAAATCTGAAACGCGATGATTTTTCTGTTATATAGTTATTGAGAAGCCACATCAGCCACTGTAATTTACGACAAGTTAGATAAATAATTAAAGATAATTGAGGGTCACTGTAGACCATTTTGATAGTTTTCTCTCTTGTGAAACTTAATTTAGACCTAGATTATAGATGTGATATGGCATAGGTCATCCTTCGATCCATTGTAGAACTTGGAAACCCACTCAGGGAATGTGATTCTTGAGTTTCTCCCGGCGTATTTGATAATCAAAATATCCACGGGTATGCTGCCGGTCTATAGTGTCCAACGGGCACAACATTTCGGCGATCAAACATGTCGCCATCATCAGGTGAACTGACGGACTGAGCTCGTGTGAACGTGCCGGCACGTCGTCATCCGCATGGAAACCTACTTGCTTTTTCCGTTACGTGGACGACACGTTCGTCATTTGGCCACATGGTATGGATAAACTCCTTGACTTCCTTACACATCTAAACTCCATACACCCCAACATCAAATTCACTATGGAGACCGAAACGGAGGGTAAATTACCTTTCCTTGACGTCTTGGTCAAGAGAAGGGCTGACGGCACCCTAGGTCATGGGGTGTATCGGAAGGCTACGCACACTGATCTGTATTTGCATGCAGACAGCTGCCACCACCCTTCACAGAGGAATGGGGTACTTAAAACCCTAGTACATAGGGCGCGCACTATCTCTGACGCAGAGAGTCTACCCCAGGAATTGGAACATCTGAGAACTGTATTTCGAAAAAATGGGTACTCAGAGTGGCAGATTCAACGTGCTCTCCGCCCAACCACTGCAGCACAACCTGTTGAGATGGATGAAGTCGCGAGGGAGGAGGTAGGCACTGCATTTATTCCATACACAGGCGCACTCTCGGGGAAAATCGCCCGCATTCTGAAGAAACACCGGGTCGGAACTGTGTTTTGTCCTCCAAATAAAACTCGTGCACTGGTGGGGAGCGCCAAAGATGACCTCGGTTTGAGGAAGGCCGGCGTGTACCAGATTCCGTGTCAGTGCGGCAAGTCGTATATTGGTCAGACGATGCGTACCGTCGAGGATCGATGCCGTGAACACCAGAGGCACACTCGACTGATGTATCCGAGCAAGTCGGCGGTCGCTGAACATTGTTTGTCGGAAAATCACGCCATGGAGTATGACCGCACGAGGATTCTGGTACAGACGTCGAGATACTGGGACAGCGTTGTTAGAGAGGCCATCGAAATTCGCACCAATGACGACCTCATAAACCGTGACTGTGGCTATAATCTTAGCAAGGCTTGGGAACCAGCGATCGGGTTAATCAAGAGTAAATCGAGCAGACGTATAGTTGTGACGACCACGGCGGACAGAGCCATCACACCGACGTCATCTCAGACGCCGTCGCAATCTGTTCCACCGCGCGACCGTGGCGCTGGGCGCGGACGGCGGAGGGCGCGCGCCGCGGGCGGAGGGTATTTAAATCGGCCGCCGCCGCGACCGAACCCAGTTCCCTCTGAGCAGCCATAGCGTACGGATCTCCGTGCCGGCACGTTCACAGGAGCTCAGTCCGTCAGTTCACCTGATGATGGCGACATGTTTGATCGCCGAAATATTGTGCCCGTTGGACACTATAGACCGGCAGCATACCCGTGGATATTTTGACCACTCAGGGAATATTCGTTCACATTTTTGTTGAACGCAGTTGGTTTTTATCATCCTGCATTAAAACATTTCCTTTTATCAATAGTGCAATTTATAAACAATGTTTTGTGAGTAGAATAAAATTTCCAATGGTAAACTTAACTGCTTTTTCGACGTTATTTTACCAGCTAACTAAAAATAGGAAAGCCTTGAACCCCTTCCACTAAATTTAGTTAGTATTAAGATTCTTTTACAGGGAGTGCAGTGGAGCTGACGCTGAAATCATTAAGTATTTGGTTATATCATCGCTAGTCTCACTGAACTCTTCTGAATTCTACATGTCATGTGAGGTATGGCGTCTCCTTACCAGCAACAGGTTCCAGGTTCAAACTAGTCAATTCCCTAAAAAACACGCTCAGAATGTTAGACATCATCAGTTATTTTGCTCCCCAAATAGCAAAACTCCTTTACTGCTTTAAGTGTCTCATTTCCTAATCTAATGCGATAAAACATGGATAAATAAATAATTCCACTGATTTACAACAAAAACAAAATACAATAATACTGAGGAAAATAAAGGTAGACAGCAATATAAGTCGCTTAGGAACAAAACCAATAGACAGTGCAGGAAAGATAAAGCGAAATCGCTGTATCAAAAATCGAAAAGAAATGGTCGTTTAAATTCCTGATCCAACATATAAGGAAGTTAAAATGGCTTTCGCTGAAAATAAAAGCGAGGACGTCAGCACTAAGAGTGCAAAACAAATTCCATTGTGAAATGCGTATGAGACAGGGAACAGGTAGAAAGAGTTCATTGGAGGAAGTGCCTGCTGGCGTCATAGAAAAAGGAATGGGCGTTGATATGGAAAACATAAGGGATCCAGTTTTAGAGTCAGAGTCTGACAGAGCTTCAAGACGTGAGAACAAATCAGGCTCAAGAGACAGATGATAGTCCATTCCAAAGTCGGGCCCCATCCAAAAAGTCAGAAGACTGATATACACCACTCCCCCACCTCCAACAGCAAAAAATTATGCAAGTGATTTACGGAAGATCTAAAGAGCTAATAAAGACATAACATAATTTCAGAGACTGCATGTTGTTATCGAATGCGAGCGACCCCTATAGGAAACCAGGTGTTTCAGGTAAGATGTATACCTCCGTAAATTACAAAATAGTAAGTGAAAGGTCCCTTACTTCAGATAGGTTACTCTTTTTCTGCGGAGTTATGAACCTTGTTTATTTAATTACTAACGGAGAAACCCGTCATTCCCCAGATATTTATTTATAGCTTTGCGTCCACGCCCGTACCGCGGACCGTTTGCCCTTACGCTTAATGTTATGAAATCATGTCTCCTGAACTATGTGTCGTACAATGATGTCATTTTGTAGGTACGTTCAGCGGCATATGTGGATACTGTGTTTTGCTCATGGAGTTAGTAACAACGAAGTAATAAGTACAAACGCCATTTACGATTGGACTGCCTTCCAAGCAGTGTTTTGACGTCATATCTCCTAAATTATGTCTCGTAGAATGACTCAAGATTGTAATTACATTAGCTGTATATGTGGATGCTGTGTGCGAAAAGTTAGCAGCACAGAAGTAACACATTTATATGTCACGTATGATGCGGCAGTTTTTATTGCATCTTATTGCTTGTGACGTTATACCTCCTGAACTATGTATCGTTCCATGAAGTAGTTCCTAGTTTTAGGGACGGATCCTGTGTTCAGATGGATCTAAATCTACATCTACATAGATACTCTCGCAAGCCACCGTCCGGTGTGTGGCGGAAAACCCTGTACGACTACTGGTCATTTCCTTTCCTGTTCCACTCGCAAATAGAGCGCTGGAGCAACGAGTATCTATATGCCCCTGTATGAACCTTAATTTATCGTGTATTATCTTCGTGGTCCTTATGCACAGTGCATGTCAGAGGCAGCAGAATCGTTCGAAAGTCAGCCTGAATTACCGATTCTCTAAATTTTCTCAACAGTGTTTCTCGAAAAGAACCTCGCCTTCCCTCTAGGGATTCCCATTTGACTTCCCGAAGCATCTTCGTAACACTTGCGCGTAGTTCGAACCTACCGGTAACAAATATAGAAGCCCGCCTCTGAATTGCTTCGATGTCTTCCTTCAATCCGACCTGGTATGGATCGCAAACACTCGAACAGTACTCAAGAACAGCTCGTACCAGTGTCGTGTATGAGGTCTCCTTTACAGGTGAACCACTCTTTCGTAAAATGCAATAAACCGAAGTCGACCATTTGCCTTCCCTACCACAGTTGTCACATGCACGTTCCATCTCATATCGCTTTGCAACGTCACGCCCAGATATTTACACAACTTGAGAGTGTCAAGCAGCACACTACTAATTCTGTATTTGAACATTAGAGGTTTATTCTTCTTTCTCATCCGCATTAACTTACATTTTACACGTTTAGCGCTAGCTGCCATTTGATCATACTAGCTAGAAATTTTGTCTAAGTCGTCTTGTGTCTTCCTACAGTGACTCATATTTCGACATCTTACCGTACACCACTGCATCATCAGCAAACAACCGCAGGTTGCTGGCCACTCTCTCCGTCAAATCATTTATGTATATAGAGAATAACAGCGGTCCTATAAACTTCCCTGGGGCACTCCTGGCGCCACTCCTGTCTCTGATGACCACTCGCCGTCGAGTACAACATACTGGGTTGGGTTGTTTGGGGGGAGAAGACCAGGCAGCGAGGTCATCGGTCTCACCGGATTAGGGAAGGAAGTCCGACGTGCCCTTTCAAAGGAACCATCCCGGCATTTGCATGGACGGATTTAGGGAAATCACGAGGAACCTAAATCAGGATGGCAGGACGCGAGATTGAACCGTCGTCCTCCCGAATGCGAGTCCAGTGTCTAACCACTGCGCCACCTCGCTCCGTCAACATACTGGGTTCTATTATTTAAGAAGACTTCGGGTCACTCACATATCTGTGAACTTACTCCATACGCTCGTGCCTTCGTTAACATCTTGCAATGGCCCACCGTGTCCAATGCTTTCCGGAAATCTAGAAACATAGAATCTGTCTGCTGCCCTTCGTCCACAGTTCGCAGTACATCATCTGAGAAAATGACAAGCTGAGTTTCACAAGCGATGCTTTCAAAAACCATGCTGATCCGTAGATATAAGCTACTCAGCCTCAAGAAGGTTTATTGTACGAGGTTTGTTCGGAAAGTAAGGAACGATCGGTCGCGAAATGGAAACCACAGTGAAAATCCGATGAAGTTTTGTACAAGTGTGTTGGGCAGGGTTCTAATGAGCCAGTCGATCGCGTTACGTCGTTCTTTTTAGTTCTGTGCACAAAACGAGCACATAAAGATACCTCGAGCAATAGTGTCTCCCGCCAAGTGCGAGGGCCTGGTGAGAAAGTTCGCCTGAAGCTAAACAACCAACATTACATAACTGTCGTGCGTTTTCTTCTTCAAGATAATTCTCAGCCTCATTCTGTACGGGCAATGAAGATGCTCCTGCATCGTTTTCAGTTGGAAATGCTTGATTACCCACAATATAGTCCGTAATTGTCTCCCTCTGAGTTTCATCTCTGCTCACATGAACCGCTGGCTATGAAGCCAACATTTTGGCACAGACAACTAGATGTAGGCCAGCGTAGAGAATTGACGAAAAGGACTGACGGCTGCCTTCTATAAAGAGGGTATTGGAAAGTTGGTAAAACGCTACGACAAACGCCTAAGTCGGATCGGCGACTATGGAGATAAGTAGCTGGAAGTTGTAGCTAACTGTTGCAAATAAAACAGTTTTGATTTTCACTGTGGTTTCCATTTAGCGACCTATCGTTACTTACTTTCCGAATAGCTCTCGTATTCAAGTTGAGAATATGTTCAAGGATTCTGCAGCAAACCGAAGTTAGTGATATCGGTATGTATTTTCGCGGGTCCTTTCTTCTCCTCTTCTTATACATCGTAGCCACCTACGTCTTTTTCCAGTCGCTTGGGACTTTACGTTGGGCGAAGGATTCACGATAAATGCAAACTAGATAAGTGCCCAATGCCGCAATGCACCGGTTGTTCTGGTGGCTGAATATTTGTTGAAGCGAGGTGTTCAAACTAGTCGATTTTCCTGAATACACAACTCAGTGCGCCATCTAACGACACACGATTTTTTTTTACTGTAACTGTACACTATTAGTTACTTCGGAAGTGATAACGGCAACAATCGACGACGACAACCATCAAATTTAAAACCAGTGTACGTCGCATTCTAACACGTTACCAACTCCATCCTTACCATGTACGCTTACACCACGAAGGCTGTATCTGAATGACCGGAGTGCATTTTCATTTCTTCTATTTCCATTTGTTTACTGTCAACTCCAGCGAGCGGACGAGTTACGTTACGCCGGGTAGCACCACTGTGAGCCAGTAACGGGAGAATCAAAGCCAATTTTTTGTTACGTTTTTGACAAAGTCTTGAATGGGTCTTGAGGAGAGGATCTGGATTACCGAGAAAACGTAGGATACCATTTAAAAAGACGCATTGCCGTGTGCCTCTGGGCGACATATTTTCTTTGTCAATACATATTATGTTATGCTTGGTTATGAGTAGGAGACGCCCTCTGTGGCGAAGTCGAGAATGGCGGAGCAGGAGTCCGGGCTCTTGGTGTTAGGTCCTCCTACGGAGCGACTCAACAGCAACTCAGAGTTGGTAATACGTCGGCAGCTAATCGCTTCCTGTTTAGTTAAACAGGGCGTCGCAGACCGCGCGACTACATAGCAACTCCCCAGTCAGTCGCTCGCAACGCGTTGCCAGCCTGTTGTCAGCCTGTTGCCAGCGACTTGGTGCCCGTGTTGCCAAGTGATTTGCGTCGTGTGTTGGTTTAATATGAAGGTTAACGAACAGGCTGTGAACATTAGCTTTGCAAGGGAAGTCGGAAAATATCCCTACAAGCTCCCATGCTACTGTGGGAGAGATCTGACAGAGAAAGCAGGGTGTGAAGTGGAACAGGAACTTCATATTACATGTGTAGTGTACTGTACATCTATTATTTAAAACGAAATTACCGGTACGTCGATGGAAGCAACATAAAAATAACTGTAAATCATACCGGTAGTATTTTTTTTTTATGTGACGAGCAGCCTTTGCCAGTCTGTAAAATTATGTTGTCAAGTGATAACGGACGGCGAAATGCCACAAATGGTTCAAATGGCTCTGAGCACTGTGGAACTTAACTTCTGAGGTCATTAGTCCCCTAGAACTTAGAACTACTTAAACCTAACTAACCTAAGGACATCACACACATCCATGCCCGAGGCAGGATTCGAACCTGCGACCGTAGCGATCGCGCGGTTCCAGACTGTAGCGCCTAGAACGGCTCGACCACCTCGGCCGCCTCAAAATAAAAATAACGCTGTTTATGGAGCAAGAAATCAACTGCACCAAATCGCTGTAGCGCTGTTTAGACGTTATACAGAAAACGTTATGAATATCAAATGAGACTGTTCAGTTCCTTTGCTGCTACATACAACCTACCGTTTATATTTCTTTGCATGTACGGATGAATCCAGAATATTCTTCGTTTTCTTATCCGTGTGTAATAAATTAGAGAACCACACCTTCGTCTGAAAATCTGTCCTCGATACGCCGAGTGTAGCCAAAAGATCCTCGGGTACCACAAACATTACTCCCTCTCCAGTCCATGCTCGCTCACGGTGACAGCAGTTTCTGATTTCAGAGTTGCTCCGCGCGCGGAACACCGCTGTCAGCTAGTCGGCAACCAACTTAAGAGTGACACCAGTTGCAGATGTAGGCGCTACAGTCTGGAACCGCGTGACCGCTACGGTCGCAGGTTCGAATCCTGCCTCGGGCATGGATGTGTGTGATGTCCTTAGGCTAGTTAGTTTTAAGCAGTTCTACGTTCTAGGGGACTGATGACCTGAGAAGTTAAGTCGCATAGTGCTCAGAGCCATTTGAACCATTTGCAGATGTAGATCGCCCGCCTGTTGCGTTTCTTTTCAGTTGCTCCTTGTGTGGTCGGCCTTGGACTCCAAACAGGAGCGTTACCGTAGAAGAAAACCAATAATCTTCGGCAAGTGGCTAGTGCGGGAAACACTTAGAGTGTCACCGTACCATTGGGGAAGAGGCATGGCATAGTGAAGTGTTACTAGTAATACGCCATCTGAGTTGTGTGACGGAATTTGCGACGCTACGTTCGTTATCAGCCGTCCTGGAAATCGGGTGTAGCGCGTTGCGCTGAGGATGTGCAAAGTTGAGCTATTCTCAACGAAATCTTGGTGCACCTGTTCGATAGTAAATTCATTTCCGAGAGAGAACGTGTATGAGGAGAGATGCTGTTCACTCAACAACTTACTGCATGCAAAAGGTACGTTCTGTTTCGTTCACTAGCTACATGCTTGCTAACATCGAATTTGGTTGCTCCCTCTTTCCAGAATTTGAACTTGCGTCTGTGCCGAGTGTAACAGGGAAGAAGATTACGCTGTCCTGAAATTGACCTCTTGCCAGAGATGTTTCTTGGTTACAGAGTTACGAGATGTGTTTAAGGAACTCTAGCCACACGCTCGATTACTACTACTTGTTTTGTCCTGTCGAGTTGGTTCAGGATTTGGTTTCCGACTCGCTGTACCTCCTTGAGCTGTTATTGGCTTAAAACTATGCTTGAAACAAAAAAGAGAAAAGAAAAAGCGGACTTAGAAAATCGATCTTGGGAGATTACGTCACTTTTTACGCATCTGGGATATGTATGGGATGATAGTTGTATGGTGCAACTTGTTGTCAGTGTGAGCATGGGGGTGTGAGTTATACATAAGCCATTTGTAAGTAATTAATTTAAAGAAAAAAATTGAAATGGGACCAAACTGCGAAGATCATCGGTCCCTAGGCATACACACTACTTAATCTAACTTTAACTTACACTAACGACAACCCCCCCCCCCCACACACACACACACACACACATGCCCCAGGGAGGACTCGAACCTCCGACGGGGAGAGCCACGTGAACCGTGGCAAGGCGCCTAAGACCGCGCGGCTATCCCGCACGGCTAATTTAAAGAGATCCACTCCACTTCTACTGATGATTTATTCAAACCACGACCGGTTTTAGGGATGTAAAAATGCCATCTTCAGGCTATAAAAATTCTTTGCCTTCAGGCAGCCTCATGCTATGAACGCCAATCACAGCGGACTGCCTTTCTTAGCGTACGACTGCCTGACGACAGACAGTTTTTATACACCTGAAGATGGAATTTTAAAATCCTGAAACAGGTCGTTGTTTGAATGAATCATTAATGCAACTGAAACATATCTCCTTAAATTAATTAATCGTGCCTCTCAGTTGCGGATGCCCTGCACGTGAGATCTTGTGCATTTGGAAGTAGTGAAACACAACTGCATATAGGTAGCATAACACAACTGCATATGAATATCTCTGTTGGTCTATCACGGCCAGGGGGCATCGGCTGGTAAGTACTTTTCGTGTTGATATATGGCAATTGTGATCAAAATGCCCAACGGGCATTTAAAGAAACACGAAATGTTCAGCCACATGTGAAACGTCAACCACAACCTGCAACAAATGATGATGCCCAAGTAGGTGTTTTAGCTGCTGTCGCGGCTAATCCGCACATCAGTAGCAGGCAAATTGCGCGAGAATCGGGAATCTCAAAAACGTCGGTGCTGAGAATGTTACCTCAACATCGATTGCACCCGTACCATATTTCTTTGCACCAGGAATTGCATGGCGACGACTTTGAATGTCGTGTACAGTTCTGCCACTGGGCACAAGAGAAATTATGGGACGATGACAGATTTTTTGCACGCATTCTATTTAGCGACGAAGCGTCAATCACCAACAGCGGTAACGTAAACCGGCATAATATGCATTGTTGGGCAACGGAAAATCCACGATGGCTGCGACAAGTGGAACATCAGCGACCTTGGCGGGTTAATGTATGGTGCGGCATTATGGGAGGAAGGATAAGTGGCCGCCATTTTATCGATGGCAATCTAAATGGTGCAATGTATGCTGATTTGCTACCTAATGTTCTACCGATGTTACTACAAGATGTTTCACTGCATGATAGAATGGCGATGTACTTCCAACATGATGGATGTCCGGCACATAGCTCGCGTGCGGTTGAAGCGGTATTGAATAGCATATTTCATGACAGGTGGATTGGTCGTCGAAGCACCATACCATGGCCCCCACGTCCCCGGATATCTTTCTGTGGGGAAAGTTGAAGGATATTTGCTATCGTGATCCACCGACAACGCCTGACAACATGCGTCATTGCATTGTCAATGTATGTGCGAACATTAGGGAAGGTGAACTACTCGCTGTTGAGAGGAATGTCGTTACACGTATTGCCAAATACATTGAGGTTGACGGAAATTATTTTGAGCATTTATTGCATTAATATGGTATTTACAGGTCATCACGCTGTAGCAGCATGCGTTCTCAGAAATGAGAAGTTCACAGAGATACATGTATCACATTGGAACAAACGAAATAAAATGTTTAAACGTACCTACGTTCTGCATTTTAATTTAAAAAACCTACCTGTTATCAACTGTTCGTCTAAAATTGTGAGCCATATGTTTGTGACTATTACAGCACCATCTATCACAAGCCGAAAAAAGTGGTCCAACTAAAACATTCATATTGCTTTACGTAATACACGAATGTGTAATAAAAATCGGGGTTCCTATTTTAAAAAACCGAGTTGATATCCGTTTGACCTATGGCAGTGCCATCTAGCGGGCCAACCATAGCACCATCTGTTCAAGCTAGACAAATTTCGTACTTTGTAGTTTTTTCGTTTGACGCTTATTTCGTGAGACATTTGGCCCGGTCACGATCAATGGACCACCCTATATATACAGGGTGAGTCACCTAACGTTACCGCTGGATATATTTCGTAAACCACATCAAATACTGACGAACCGATTCCACAGACCGAACGTGAGGAGAGGGGCTAGTGTAATAGTTTAATACAAACCATTAAAAAAATGCACGGAAGTATGTTTTTTAACACGTGATGACTGGGTGTTGTGTGATGTCCTTACGTTAATTAGGTTTAAGTAGTTCTAAGTTCTAGGGGACTGATGACCATAGATGTTAAGTCCCTTTTTATGTTTTTTAACACAAACCTACGTTTTTTAAATGGAACCACGTTAGTTTTGTTAGCACATCTGAACATATAAACAAATACGTAATCAGTGCCGTTTGTTGCATTATAAAATGTTAATTACATCCGGAGATATTGTAACCTAACGTTGACGCTTGAAACCTCCGACGTTCAGTTGCGTGTTGTAACAAACACGGGTAACGGTCGGCGAGCAGCATCTGCAGGGACATGTTTACGATGACGACCGTGTTTACGAGTGTGGCTGTAGTGCACTGTTGTGGTTTGGTCTAGCTGTCGCAGTGTCCGCATGTAGCGCTTGCTGCTATTGTTATTCTGCATTCGTCTCCGCTGCAGACCAACTGTAGTACACCGTGTTACCCGACGTCTGTGATAGTGTAGTGTTGTAGGAACTGTGACCATGGTGTATTCGAACTCTGAACAGGCGGAGATGATACTCATCTATGACGAGTGTCGAAGAAATGCAGCTGAAGCCTGCAGGGTGTATGCAGAACAGTACCCGGACAGAGAGCATCCAACGTGCCGCACATTGCAAAACATCTACCGCCAACTGTATGCAACAGGTATGGTCGTAGCACGCAAACGGGTCCGTAACAGGCCGGTCACAGGAGAAGCGGGTGCAGTTGGTGTGTTAGCTGCTGTTGCCATGAACCCACACATTAGTACACGGGACATTGCGAGAGCCGGTGGACTGAGTCAAAGTAGTGTCATGCGCATACTGCATCGTCACCGCTTTCACCCGTTTCATGTGTCGCTACATCAGCAATTACATGGTGATGACTTTAATCATCGAGTGCAATTCTGTCAATGGGCATTAACAGAGAATGCGTTGCAGTTCTACCTGTTTACCGATGAAGCGGGTTTCACAAACCACGGGGCAGTGAATCTACGGAACATGCATTACTGGTCCGTGGACAATCCTCGCTGGCTCAGACAGGCAGAGCGACAGCGACCGTGGACTGTAAATGTATGGTGCGGAATCATTGGCGACCACCTCATTGGTCCTCACTTCATTGCAGGGGCCCAGCGTTTCTACAGAACGATCTGCCAACGTTTCTCGAAAATGTCCCACTGGAAACGCGTCGACGTATGTGGTATCAGCATGATGGTGCACCTGCACATTCCGCAATTAACACTAGGCTGACCCTTGACAGGATGTTCGACGGGCGTTTCATAGGACGTGGCGGACGCATAAATTCGCCAGCCCGTTCTCCTGATCTTACACCTCTGGACTTCTTTCTGTGGGGTACGTTAAAGGAGAATGTGTACCGTGATGTGCCTACAACCCCAGACGATATGAAACAACGTATTGTGGCAGCCAGCGGCGACATTACACCAGATCTACTGCGGCGTTTACGACATTCATTACGCCAGAGATTGCAATTGTGTGCAGCAAATGATGGCCACCACATTGAACATCTATTGGCCTGACATGGCGGGACACACTCTATTCCACTCCGTAATTGAAAACGGAAACCACGTGTGTACGTGTACCTCACCCCTCATGGTAATGTACATGTGCGTCAGTGAAAAAGACCATTAAAAAGGTGTTAGCATGTGGACGTAATGTGCTGTTCCAGTCTTTTCTGTACCTAAGGTCCATCATCGTTCCCTTTGGATCCCTACGTAATTCGGTGCTCTCCGATACACACGATCGAACAGCGGAGGAGTGGTACTCAAGCGTCAACTTTAGGTTACAAGGTTACAATATCTCCGGATGTAATTAACATTTTATAATGCAACAAACGGCACTGATTACGTATTTGTTTATATTTTCAGATGTGATAGCAAAACTAACGGGGTACCATTTAAAAAAACGTAGGTTTGTGTTAAAAAACATACTTCCGTGCATTTTTTTATGGTTTGTATTAACCAATTACACTAGCCCCTCTCCTCACGTTCGGTCTGTGAAATCGATTAGTCAGTATTTGATGTGGTTTACGAAATATATCCAGCGGTAATGTTAGGTGACTCACCATATATATATATATATATATATATATATATATATATATATATATATATAGGGTGAGTCATATATATATATATATATATATATATATATATATATCGCTACGCCCATCATTGGTTATTTTTCTGCCTAGGTAGCAGAGTTCGTTAGCTTAATATAACTAGGCAGAAAAATAACCGATGATGGGCGTAGCGTGAAGAAAACAAAAAGTAGACTTGCACTTGCAAAGAGAATATTCCTGGCCAAGACAAGCATACTAGTATCAAACTTAGGCTTTAATTTGAGGAATAAATTTCTGAGAATGTGCGTTTGGAGCACAACATTGTACACTAATCAATTATGGACTGTAGGAAAACTGAAACAGAAGAGAACAGAAACATTTGAGGTGCTACAGAAGAATGTTGAAAATTGGATGAAGTGATCATTAAAAGTGTATGTGCAAAGCACTGGCAGGGTGAAGGGACGGGATGATATGACATCTATTAAAACATCACGGAATCACTTCCACGGTACTAAGGCAGCTGTAGAGGATAAAAACTGTAGAGGAAAACAGAGATTGAATCATATCTAGCAAATAATTGAGGTCGTAAGTTGCAAGTGCTACGCTGAGATGAAAATGTCGGCACAGGATATGAACTCGTGGAGGGCCGCACAAACCGTAGGGGTGACAAAGATAAAATGAGAGAAATTAGGGCTCGCACGGAGGGTTATAGACGGTCATTTTTTCCTCACTCTGGTTGTGAGTGGAACAGGAAAGGAAATGACTGGTAGTGGTATGTGATACCTTCTGCTAAGAGGGGCGTTCAATAAGTAATGTAACACGTTTTTTTCTGAAAGGAAGTTGGTTTTATTCAGGATTCTAATATATGATACACTAAATTGAAGCTAGTGAAGCCAGCCTCATTAGTGAAAATAGTTCAGAGAGGAGTGCTACTAAGATTAACGGGCATCTGCGGCACAGTGATGCTTCGTTTATAATTCTAGGAATACGCCCACTGGAGTTGGAAATTAGGAGAAGGGGAGCTTTTTACTGTTTAAAGAAAGGCAATCAAATGCATGCACGAAAGGTGCTTGGAACTGAGCCAATTCGAAAAAGGTACAAAAGATCGCATATTACAACTATGGCAAAATGAATGGGACACTTCAGGCATTGGCAGGAGAACATACAAATTTCTCTGTAACATAAGGGAGAGATTAAAAAATGAGATTTGTTAACCCGTCGTGTGGACTGACACATTACCTGACTGGCCACGGCCCGTATCCTACGTACCCACAGAAAATCAAAAGAAAGATGCCTGCAGCAGTGTGGGCTACCAGAACACATATTGTGAGACTTCGCGCTCTATGACGATGTAGCGGTTAATGGACGGCAGGAATTAAGGATGTTGTATCCCAAAGCAATACTAAGGAGCGGCTGTACCTGCCGCATCATGGACGATACTGCAGCCGCAGTACCCAAGAAGGCCAAGAGAGACTTCACGAGGCATTCAACCGTAACTCAGCATGCTACCATCCAGATTAGACAACATGCTCTGCAGACGGAGAAAAGATGGCTGAGGTCGGCGACCACCAAATGAAACAGTTTCCCAAGAACCAAGTGATCGTGTGATCATGTGTGGACTTTAAGATGTAACAGTGACGGATGGCATTACTTTCTATCGTGGAAACGCCGCTGACGTGCTGTGCAACTCCCAAGAAATCAAGCAGACAGTGGCTCTTGACAGGGGTAGCACGAGGGCGGACCCAGTAGCAGAAACAACCATCTACAAGTTAAATGCACGAAAATAAATGAACGAATGGAGAACAGATTCTGTAGGGCTTATGCTAGTATCGACATTAGTAGTTGAGTTACTGGTTAAGGGTTTTATTGTAATTTTATAGCAGGAGAAATAGTTCCAGCATTTTTAAAAAAAATTAAGTATTAGAAATAAATAGTTAATGTATAAATTATTATAATCCAAGGAAATGTGATTTTTATGGCCTATTTTAGCTTTTCAGGTAACAGGCTGTAATAATAAGGAATAAGTAAATTACAAATAACACCGTATTATTCCCCACTATTTTGGCTACAAACCATTTTTCAACATAATCTCCGTTTAATTCGACAGCCTTACGCCAGTTTACTGCGAAGGCCTGTATACCCTCACGATACCACCCTACTGGTCGACTTCGGAGCCAACGTCTTGTTGCGTCAACAAACTCCGCATCATCGAGGTGCTGCTTCCCGAAGACTACTTTCTTCATTGGGCCGAACAGACGGAAGTCAGAAGGTGCGAGATCTGGTCTGTAGGATGGCTGAGGAAGAACAGTCCAATGAAGTTTTCTCAGCTCCTCCTGAGTGCGCAAACCTGTGTGAGTCCTGCCGCGTCATGGAGAAGGAGAAGTTAGCTTTCATTTTTGCCGCGACGAACATCCTCAAGTCTTTTCTTCACTTTCCTGGGGTTAGCACAATACACATCAGAGCTGATCGTTCCACCATATGGAAGGACATCAAGGACAATAACACCTTCACAGTCCCAGTATGAGTTCACAGGCTGAGGGTTCGGCTTTGAACTTTTTCGTCGGAGGATTCATTGGCTCCTTACTTAACTGGCATTTATCGCGAATCTCTTGCCCAACGTAAATTCCCTAGCGACTGAAAAAAAGCGCAGGTGGCGCCTGTATATAAGAAGGGTAGAAGGACGGATCGTCAAAATTACAGACCAATATCCTTAACATCCGTTTGTTGCAGGATTCTCGAACATATTCTCAGTTCGAATATAATGAATTTCCTTGAGACAGAGAAGTTGCTGTCCATGCATCATCACGGCTTTAGAAACATCGCTAATGCGAAACGCAACTCGCCCTTTTTTCACATGATATCTTGCGAACCATGGATGAAGGGTGTCAGACGGATGCCATATTCCTTGACTTCCGGAAAGCGTTTGACTCGGTGCCCCACTGCAGGCTCCTAACTATGGTACGCGGATATGGGATTGGTTCCTAACTATGTGAGTGGCTCGAAGACTTCTTAAGTAATAGAACCCAATACGTTGTCCTCGATGGTGAGTGTTCATCGGAAGTGGAGGTATCATCTGTAGTGCCCCAGGGAAGTGTGGTAGGTCCGCTTTTGTTTTTCTATCTACATAAATGACCTTTTGTATAGGGTGGATAGCAATGTGCGGCTGTTTGCTGATGATGCTGTGGTGTACGGGAAGGTGTCGTCGTTGAGTGACTGTAGGAGGATACAAGATGACTTGGACAGGATTTGTGATTGGTGTAAAGAATGGTAGCTAACTCTAAATATAGATAAATGTAAATTAATGCAGATGAATAGGAAAAAGAATCCTGCAATGTCTCAATACTCCATTAGTAGTGTAGTGCTTGACACAGTCACGTCGATTAAATATTTGGGCGTAACATTGCAGAGCGATATGAAGTGGGACCAGCATGTAATGGCATTTGTGGGGAAGGTGGATAGTCGTCTTCGGTTCATTGGTAGAATTTTGGGAAGATGTGGTTCGTCTGTAAAGGAGACCGCTTATAAAACACTGATACGACCTATTCTTGAGTACTGCTCGAGTGTTTGGGATCCCTATCAGGTTGGATTGAGGGAGGACATAGAAGCAATTCAGAGGCGAGCTGCTAGATTTGTTACTGGTAGGTTTGATCATCACGCGAGTGTTACGGAAATGCTTCAGGAACTCGGGTGGGGCATCTCTAGAGGAAAGGAGCGTTCTTTTCGTGAATCGCTACTGAGGAAATTTAGAGAACCAGCATTTGAGGCTGACTGCAATACAATTTTACTGCCGCCAACTTACATTTCGCGGAAAGACCGCAAAGATAAGAGAGATCAGGGCTCGTACAGAGGCATAGAGGCAGTCGTTTTTCCCTCGTTCTGTTTGGGAGTGGAACAGGGAGAGAAGATGCTAGTTGTGGTACGAGGTACCCCCAGCCACGCACCGTATGGTGGGTTGCGGAGTATGTATGTAGATGTAGAATAGTTCAAATGGCTCTGAGCACTGTGGGACTTAACATCTGAGGTCATCAGTCCCCTAGAACTTAGAACTACTTAAACGTAACTAACCTGAGGACATCACACACATCCATGCCCGAGGCAGGATTCAAACCTGCGACCGTAGCGGTCGCTCGTTTCTAGATTGTGGCGCCTAGAACCTCTCGGCTACTCCGGCCGGCCCGCGGCAGATCGGACAGGATCACGCGACCTTGTTGCTATGATGGCAGACGCCTCGCCCAGTGGCTCATCGTGTTTTTGTTCACTGCAAGCGCCTGTGGATATCTGCGACGCTCTGCATTTCCACCAAAAGAAACTCAATGGCAGCTCTGTACTTGGAACGTATCTCCATTACAGACGTCATTTTGAAGGCTACGAATAGCGCCGCCACGTATCGGCAGTTCATGAAACAATATAGTGGCTCAAGCGGCAGTATTCCACGATGTCCCACGAAAATTTTGCGTTTTTTCAATCGAAATTGGTCGAGAAATAATGTTGCATTACTTATTGAAAGTCCCTCGTATGTAGATCTGGCTGTATTTGTTAATAACATTAGCTTAATACACCTTTTTTTTAATTTTTTCCTGGACCAAAAGTTATTTGCAGTGGTCAAGATAAATTGGACACGCTGTATGCGGTGGAATCTACGGACCGAGACTGTGGACGCAGATGAGCCACCAGAGATGGATAGCAACCGCCAGCGTAGGGCGGCTGGTGGGCGCGGCTCCCGTAGGAGAATTACAACGATAATACGCCGCCGAATCCGGGCACACCTTGGCGGCACAGCCTTCCTCCGGTAACCTCGGCGGCGCGCGCAAATCCTCAGTCGCAATATTACGGAGTGGCCGGCGCCACCGAGCGGGCGGGCTTAGCGAGTGTCTCGGCTCAGACCCCGAGGGCCTTCGAGTGCAGAACGCGGCGAGCGGCCGAGGAGGAAGAGAAGGACGAGGACGAGGAGGCGGAAGAAGAAGAGGAAGAGGAAAGAGAGAGAGAGAGACGGAGAGGAAGAAGGCGCGACAGCGATCGACGGCTGAGCCGGCGCGCCGGAGATCCGCCTGTGAGCGGCGGGCGGTAATCGTGGGCGACATGGAAATGTCATCAGGGCGCAAACAGCCGCGCCGGGGATTAGCCGAGAGCCGCAGACATTGCGGATTAGGCTCGCCGCATCGCCGCTATTGAATCAACAAACAGAGCACAGCAGAGCCAGCCAGCACACTTCGGCTGCGCTTCAAAAATAAATATCGCATAGAGAGCGCGCGCGGGGGTGGGCAAAGAGGAGGAACAGCGGCCCAAGAAAAGGCTCCGTATTTGCCTTGGCGGACGTTTAATTCGTTGCTAGAGAAACAACGCCACGCCTCTCATCCCCGCTAACTTTCATTTCCTAAGTGCTCTCAAGGAGATTTCCGCTACCGACAACACTTCCAAAGCCCAACTTGGAAGATTTTACTTGGATCCGTTCCATTATTCCGTTGTGACACACTTTACGAAAATTGTGTTAAGCCATATTGATCTATGTGAGCAGCATAAGTACAGTTATCGTCATTTTTATGGGTTTGTGCCTTTCCTAAGTTCTGAAGCGTTTGCTCGCGCGAGATTACTAAAATGAATGATAATGTGGCTTTAAATAGAGACTGAAATTAATCATTGGAACGAAAACCGTTCAAAGTAAGTGGAGCAGACGGCTATTGTTGATGGTGGGTGTATCTTTGTTACTAACTAAATTGACTTCTAGAAAAATGCTATTAAATATAAAAAAGATTATATCTTTTAATACCACCATCAGTTTTGCGTGGCTGTTATCTGTTATTTACGGACGAAATGGAATCATAGGCCGAATCATTTAAGGTTCCGCCCTTGCATAAAACTTTGTAAAATGCTTCGTTATGATCGGCAGTTAATCTCAGCGACGCTGTAGCAAGTTGCAAATGAATAAATGGGAGAATGCTAATTGTATCGGCCCATCGGCCCTTGCATCTTCATGACACGATCCGTTAAGCTTGTATTGGTCGTTGGCTGTAACACTAAAACATTAAAATATTTCTTGTGTCGTATTAAAATATTTCTTGTGTCGTATATCTACTAGATGATCTGTTAAAAGGAGTGCTCATGAGA
This sequence comes from Schistocerca serialis cubense, assembly GCF_023864345.2. NCBI lineage: Eukaryota > Metazoa > Arthropoda > Insecta > Orthoptera > Acrididae > Schistocerca > Schistocerca serialis. The sequence goes on from NC_064645.1 coordinate 618,932,347, forward strand.
CCTAAGTAATTTACATTAATTTAATTGCAAATGGTTCTGAAGCTAATACATAACACTTACATCACATTTGTCTACCCAAAAGAAAGATTAATTAATGATACACAAGTAAAGCAGCTGTAGTGTGTCCTATCAGTATAAAGGCTAACAGACAAGAGAGAGAGATACAAGCAGGGACGCTCTTCACTTACTTCCTAAAACAAAAGAACGTATTAGAATCGATCGCAATCAGCCACAGACTGACTCGCGCTATACCTTAGAAATATTATTTATGAAAGAATAATTTCACAAAATTAATTTACGTAAATTATTTAGATTTGAAGTTATTTACAGTAAATAGATAAGTGCATATTTTTGTGCTTTCCGTCGTTTTTGCGACGTTAAAATTGCATGAAAATACGTGAGTCTGTCCATGTAATGCTTCAGTTCCTTCCACAACACAGGCCAACGATGGAAAAACTTGTTGCTGAAAATGCCTTACTCTTATGTTTTTTACAGTGGTAAATCCAAATATGATACTTAAAAAACTGTATCACCCACCATTTCTTCACATTTTATAGTTAAATTTATTAATTTAAGCGATTTTTTAAAGAATTTAACAGCTTTTATATAGTTAGAATAATTTAAAAAGGAGGTGTAATGAATGTAGATGACTTTGGTAGCACTGCTGAAAAATATTTTCTGGCAAAAAAAGGTCGATTCTATTTTTGTGTTAACAGATGATGTTTTGTTTAGTGTCAACCTAACCTCACTTTCCCATTTCCTGTACATGTGCTCAGTACAATGTCTAATCGTGGTTGTAAAAACTCTGCTCACAGTTTTTGTTATATGTATGGTGAATATGTGATAAAAAAACACCAAAGCAACATTACAGACTATTGAGAAAAAGGTTTATCTATCATACTTTGGATCTAAACTTGGTGATCAAGATAAATCTTGGGCGCTGCATAAGGTATGTTATGTGTCTGTTGAAGATCTGAGAAAGTGGTCCAAAAAGGAGAAGAAAAGCCTTTACATTTGCTGTTCCTGTGATATGGAGGGAGCCAAGAAATCATTCCAATGATTGCTACTTTTGCAATGTTGATATTACTGGTCATAATTCGAGAAACAAGAAAGTAATAAGCTACCCTAACCTTCTGTCCACCATGTGACCAGTAGGGCATGGTGTAGATTTGCCGGTCCCTGAACCACCAGATGATTTAAATTCTATTCCAACAGAAGTATTTTCTGATGTACAATGTGATTTAGATGAACCAGATGATGATGAATTCCATTGTAATACAGAAAGTCTAGGGCCCAGATTGTTTATTCAGACCGAGCTTAACGATTTGGTTAGGGATTTGGGCTTAAGAAAAAGCTGAACTGATTGACTCTAGATTAAAAGAAAAGAAATTATTGGCAGTTGGAACCAGCATATACATTTATAGAAAAAGGGAGCAGCAATTTTCCAAGTTTTTTCAACAAGAAGATGATTTAGTGTACTGCTCAGACATTCCCAGTCTGATGAAAGAGTTTGGTATTGAATACAAAAAGGAAGACTGAAGGCTGTTTAATGATTCATGCAAAACTAGTTTAAAGGCTGTTTTATTACACAATGGTAACATGTATGCATCTATGCCTGTTTAACATTCTGTACATATGAAAGAAAGCTATGAAAACCTAAAAATTGTGCTAAATAAAACAGGTTATTCTGCTCATGGTTGGTTGATATGTGGCGATCTAAAGGTAACATCCATGCTACTTGGTCAGCAAGGTGGCTTTACCAAACTTCCATGTTTCTTGTGTGAATGGGACAATAGGGCTAGGGATCAACACTGGTGCAGAAAGAACTGGCCTGTGAGGGAGTCTTTAAAACCTGGTAAGAGGAACATTCTACGCAAAAACCTTGTAGATCCAAAAAACGTACTCATACCACTTCTGTATATAAAGTTAGGCCTAATGAAACAGTTTGTAAAGTCTTTGCCTAAAGATGGACCATGTTTTAAGTATCTCTGCCAAAAGTTTCCACACCTTTCAGAAGCTAAACTAAAGGAAGGCGTCTTTGTCGGACCTGACATTAGAAAATCGATATTTGATGTTAACTTTGAATCCACAATGACCTTAAGTGAGAAAGAAGCATGGGTACCATTCAAGCAAGTCGTTACGAAGTTCTTAGGACATGAAGAAGACCCAGAATATATTTCTATTATAGCTACAATGTTCAAGAAGTTTAAAACTTTAGGATGTTTAATGAGCCTGAATGTTCACTTTCTGTTGTTCACGATTCCAATTCTTTTCTTATTCCTCTAATTCATGAGACTGCCGATTTCTTTTTCCAACAATACAAGAATATTTATGTCGTTAGCCTGTTTTCATTGAAACACCTTTCAGCCGTCTAAATTTCAAAAGTGCTATTTTATTGGGTTACCAGTTTCGCTGATATATTACGTCTTTAGGGCCCCTGACCGACTTGTAGGAAGATTCCAGCCTCGGTTCCGGTCAAAATAAGAGCCAGAATTCAAAGACTGGTATCTGTGGACTTTTGATACAACGATCACTTCAAACATCATCTGTCGACTAAGATGACGTTGGAAGCGATCGCTGTACCAAAAATCTATTTTGACCGGAACCGAGGCTGGAATCTTCCCAGACGTCGGTCAGAGGACCTGAAGATGGTGCAATATATCGCTGAAACTGGTATCCCAATACAATGACAGTTTCGACATTTAGACATCTGAAACGTGTTCGATTTGACATTCTGTACTAAACAGCCGAAGTTCTGCAACCGTCCCTGAATAAAATGGACATACAGAGGCTGTTCTCATTCATTCGGCAGAGGTGTCCAGCGAATATTCTTTAAATCAGTAAATGGGACATTTTATATGTTTCCATTTCTGTTGAGATTTGGCCAGAGTAAAAAAAAAAGAAAATGGTAGATGGCGAGAAGCCAGTTAAGTGTCCAGGAAAAGGAAAAACAGGAACCTGAATTGAAGAAGGAACTTTTGTAGCTGTTTTGGTTTCTGAAGTCTAATGTACTATAACACAGTCCATATGATGTGCTGAAGATATGTTAAATGGCACAAAGTAAACCCGAAAAGCCGGCCGTAGTGGCCGAGCGTTCTAGGCGCTACAGTCTGGAACCGCGCGACCGCTACGGTCGCAGGTTCGAATCCTGCCTCGGGCATTGGTGAGTGTGATGTCCTTAGGTTAGTTAGGTTTAAGTAGTTCTGCGTTCTAGGAGACTGATGACCTCAGATGTTAAGTCCCATAGTGCTCAGAGCCATTTGAACCATTTAAACTCGAAAAACAGTGGGGAATCAAAGCAGATTCCAGATGATACTCAATGAGAGGCTAAGTAGCGTCAACATTAAATGAATGGACGTAAGGAGTAAAGAAAACTCTACACCATCTGTAGGGGCCAGCGAAAATTTGCAAGAGAAAAAGACTTAGAGGACAGAATTTGTAATCATGAGGCAGAAATAGACGACAGTATCACAGAAGTAGGGCGATACACAAAATCATCTGTGGAAGGCCTAGTAGGTAACAATGAGTTCCCAGAAAGCTCATATAGTACAGTTTCACAGCAAAAAAGTTTCAGGAGGCTTGTATAGAAACTGAAATAGAAGAGCAACTTTATCCTAGGAGACGGAATCTGGTTTTGAAACCGTTGTAGCACTGTTAGAGGTTCATGAAGTTCTAGCTGTGCTTGAAAAAAAGGACCTGTCGGGAAAAGTATCTCATTGAATGCCAATGTTAGAATAGGACCAGAAATAAACGAGAAAACGGTACCTTTCTGTGCGTTCAAAGTTCTCTGAGGCTGTAGATACTTCAATGCGGAATACCACAGTAGGCTCTTCAGCTGAGGAGGAAAGGACACCGCTGTAATGGATAATCACAGCAGTCAGTCAGACAAAGCTACAAAGAAATATCGGATGCCAGAAGAAATACTTTGACTATCATGTAAATTGATATGGAGAAGTGAAGAAAGGAAAGGACACGGAAGGTACTATGGATATCAGCTGCATCGGGATTTCATGCGAAATCAGCGGCAACGAGTGTAATTGTGGGCCACACCGGGATTTGAGCCCAGGATCTCCTGCTTACTAGGCAGTTGCGTCAAACACTGCACGGCCCGGACACAGTGTTTATCTCACTTGCGTGGACTATCTGAGTACGGTTCCCGGCCGACCCACATTCTTACTTAGAACCAACTATCTCCACAGTCCCTGTCGATGTCATCCATGCTCGATACTTCAAGATTCCCGCAGGAGGTCGGACGTAACTGAGTATCCACACTGAAGGTAGTGGATCCGTTGCCCATCAAGGGGAATCAATAATATGAATGCGTGATATTTGTTCTTTCGGACATGTCCGATAATGTTACCCCTGTGGAAGGATACTTATTTGACCGTGATCAATGTTACCCCTGTGGTAGGATACTTATTTGACCGTGATCGTGAGTAATGGGAGGTATAGGACTTATTTTGTTTCTGTAAAGATTTCTGTAGAAAGGAAGCAATAGCAGAACAAACGGAAATCGAATCAACGTTCTATTAGCAATCAAGTAAAGGGTAGTCATGTAAAACGAAACGACCACCAGCCTAATTAGCCAAAGTTGTACCAAGTACTAGTATGGCTCATAAGGAAATTTAACTATTGGGATTGACCTTACTTGGAACTGGAATTATGTTTTGCTGACAAGATCAAGATAGTAACGCAGTTTAGCAAGTAATGTACCAGTGGTTCGACTTTAACTACACACGAGATGTATTATTACATTCAGGCAACAACTGGCGCTCAATAACACTATCTGTACATTACGGTAGGAAACTGTAGTAGTTGTGGTCTTCAGTCCTGAGACTGGTTTGGTGCAGCTCTCCATGCTACTCTATCCTGTGCAAGCTTCTTCATCTCCCAGTACGTACTGCAGCCTACATCCTTCTGAATCTGCTTAGTGTATTCATCTCTTGGTCTCCCTCTACGATTTTTACCCTCCACGCTGCCCTCCAATACTAAATTGGTGATCCTTCGATGTCTCAGAACATCTCCTACCAACCGATCCCTTCTTCTAGTCAAGTTGTGCCACAAACTCCTCTTCTCCCCAATTCTATTCAAATGGTTCAAATGGCTCTGAGCACTATGGGACTCAACAGCTTAGGTCATAAGTCTCCTAGAACTTAGAACTACTTAAACCTAACTAACCTAAGGACATCACACACACCCATGCCCGAGGCAGGATTCGAACCTGCGACCGTAGCAGTCCCGCGGTTCCGGACTGCAGTGCCAGAACCGCTAGACCACCGCGGCCGGCCCCCAATTCTATTCAATACCTCCTCATTAGTTATGTGATCTAACCATCTAATCTTCAGCATTCCTCTGTAGCACCACATTTCGAAACCTTCTATTCTCTTCTTGTCCAAATTATTTATCGTCCATGTTTCAGTTCCATACATGGGTACACTCCATACAAATACTTTCAGAAACGACTTCCTGACACTTAAATCTATACTCGATATTAACAAATTTCTCTTCTTCAGAAACGCTTTCCTTGCCATTGCCAGTCTACATTTTATATCCTCTCTACTTCGACCATCATCAGTTATTTTGCTCCCCAAATAGCAAAACTCCTTTACTACTTTAAGTGTCTAATTTTCTAATCTAATTCCCTCAGCATCACCCGACTTAATTCGACTACATTCCATTATCCTCGTTTTGCTTTTGTTGAAGTTCATCTTATACCCTCCTTTCAACACACTGTCCATTCCGTTAAACTGCTCTTCCATGTCCTCTGCTGTCTCTGGCGAACCTCAAAGTTTTTATTTCTTCTCCATGGATTTTAATACCTACTCCGCACTTTTCTTTTGTTTCCTTTATTGCTTGCTCAATAAACAAATTGAATAACATCGGGGAGAGGCTAAAACCCTGTCTCACTCCCTTCCCAACCACTGCTTCCCTTTCAGACCCCTCGACTCTCGTAACTGCTATCTGCTTTCTGTACAAATTGTAAATAGCCTTTCGCTCCCTGTATTTTACCCCTGCCACCTTCAGAATTTGAAAGAGATTATTCCAATCACCATTGTCAAAAGATTTCTCTAAGTCTACAAATGCTAGAAACGTAGGTTTGCCTTTCCTTAATCTTTCTTCTAAGATAAGTCGTAAGGTCACTATTGCCTCACGTGTTCCAACATTTCTACGGAATCCAAACTGATCTTCCCCGAGGTCGCCTTCTATCAGTTTTTCCATTCGTCTGTAAAGAATTCGTGTTAGTATTTTGCAGCTGTGACTTATTAAACTGATAGCTCGGTAATTTTCACATCTGTCAACACCTGCTTTCTTTGGGATTGGAATTATTATATCATTCTTGAAGTCTGAGGGCATTTCGCCTGTCTCATACATCTTGCTCACCAGATGGTAGAGTTTTGTCAGGACTGGCTCTCCCAAGGCTGTCAGTAGTTTTAATGGAATGTTGTCTACTCCGGGAGCCTTGTTTGGACTCAGGTCTTTCAGTGCTCTGTCAAACTCTTCACGCAGTATCATATCTCCCATTTCATCTTCATCTACATCCTGTTCCATTTCCATAATATTGTCCTCAGGTACATCGCCCTTGTACGAAGCTAATGATCATTATAGGTAAATGATTACTAATAAGGAGCACTTCTGACTTGGGCAGGGGGCTCTTCTTTGTCAGTTTAATTATTGGGAGTTAATATCACTGAAATATTATCGAGTAACTGTATGTTTTATATAGATTGTTGCTCGTATTCCCAAAGAACATTTACTTCCTAGTACTATTTAGTTCAGATGTGATACCTGAATTTAGTATAGTTTGAATAGTTGTAGCTATCTGCTTTCTATAGTACACATACGTTTTTAGAATAAAAGTTGTATTTCATGGGTAATGTTATTCTATCATGAAATTTAAATCTGGATCAATCCCCTAGCATGAGGACACAGAAACTACTCTATCATTAGACTCTGATCTAGGCTGAACATTTTAGTCACAACACTATATTAGAGACGCTGTAACTATATAATACATGAAATAATAAACACTGTTACGTCGATAAGGATAATCTGTAAACTGGATACTTCAAATCTTCTCTTAGTAACTGTACTTTGATGAAACTTTAACTATCCTTTTATGAAAATTATGTGGAGTATTTCAAAACTTACGCTCACTAAATAATTATCCATTTTACAACTCTGAATTATCGTACCACTTGAGAGAGGGGCTGTCTAGTAAACAACTAAGGATAAATAAAATTTACAGAACACAAACTTAGTATTGAAAAGGAAATCACATGACTACTCCATACAATTATATAGCGCTCACTGTGCTGTAGTTTGGCCAGTATGGCGTACCCAATAAAATCCAAACTCATTATAGGCGTACCGGTCAAATTTCCTTTTTAAATCAGAAAAAATAACCCAACTGTAAATTGCCGAATGTATTTCAGAAGGAAAATTGGAAATCATCAGTTTCTTGTTCAGAGTTATCTCGTGGCACAACACGGAATTAAAACAGATTCGTGCTTCGGTAGCTCAGTTGGTAGAGCACTTGCCCGCGAAAGGCAAAGGTCCCGAGTTCGAGTCTCGGTCGGGCAAACAGTTTTAATCTGCCAGGAAGTTTCATATCAGCGCACACTCCGCTGCAGAGTGAAAATCTCATTCTGGAAACATCCCCCAGGCTGTGGCTAAGCCATGTCTCTACAATATCCTTTCTCTCAGGAGTGGTAGTTCTGCAAGGTTCGCAGGAGAGCTTCTGTAAAGTTTGGAAGGTAGGAGACGAGGTACTGGCAGAAGTAAAGCTGTGAGTACCGGGCGTGATTCGTGCTTCGGTAGTTCAGTTGGTAGAGCACTTGCCCGCGAAAGGCAAAGGTCCCGAGTTCGAGTCTCGGTCGGGCACACAGTTTTAATCTGCGAGGAAGTTTCGTAAGATACATGGTTACATACATATTCAGTAACCAGCCCCAGCTTACTAGATATCTTACAGGTCTTGTAGTGAAACCTAAGAATGAATTAAAGAACTTTGTGTAGGCAGCTGTTTCTACTCCAGTGAATAAAAAATCTCTTCAAGAATTCTCAAAATTAAAGTTGTAGGTTTTTTACAATCAACATTAGCAACATCATCCTTTGTAATGTTAATTTATTACATAGTATTGCTCTTTAGTAAAATGTACATTTGTATGTTTGTCTGTATGTAAACTTTATTGTACTTTGTAGGCATCAATTTGTTTTACATATCTTGTTTTATTTAACAGAATATTTTATTTTGGTGTTTGGAGACTGCAAATCATCGTTATTTATTTAGGACACACACACACACACACACACACACACACACACACACACACACACACACACACACACACACACACACACACTACCGCCAACCAATCTTCTTTATCAGGCTCATACCAGAACTGTTAGCTGTGAACTCCTTCATTATGCTGCAGGTTGATTGGCATTTGACTCATAAGAGCAGAGGGTGTATATGGATCTGTTTGCTATTATTTGCCAAGATCATTGTGGACTTGATTGTGTTACATCATTACATTTTAGACTTTCTCAGTCTGAGATGGTGCCCTTCTGTTATGTGCTTCATGTTTAAATTATTGTTGATTAAGTGCTACCTGAGTGACATATTAAAAATTCACCTCAACTAGGGAAAATAACAAGACACATCTATATACTTGTATAATTTCAATTAGCATTTACATTTATTTTTCTGTGTTCTATTACCAACAAACTAGATGACTTTTTCATATTTGCCATGACTTCTGGTTTCTCAACATATGTTTTAAATCGAACTCCCTGTGCTATATATTTCTTCTTTTTCTTCAGTAGAACTACTAGTTGCTGTCCTTAAACTAAATTTTTGTACAATATAGGAGTGTTATTAATAAATGCCAAACAATTGGTGTCTACCCCTATGAAGCTTGATCCTAGAATGAACTCATGATGTAATCGCTTTCTTGCAACTTCTCTTACCAGATCCCCACAATACTGTTAAAGAGAACAGAGAGAACCCTATCTCATTGTTTCCTCTAATTTGAATTCCTTATGGATATCACAATGAAATCTGTCCTGTCTGTGGGAGTTTGTGTCAATCTCACAATCTTGGAGATGTTGTCTGCAGAGTGACACACCATTTTTAACACTAAGAATATTGTTTTAGATTTTTCGTTTCATTACTACTTATTGCACCACAATTTTCAAGTTCAAAATCTCTTCTGGATATAATCTATATTCATACCTCTGCTATCTTCTTTGGGAGAACTTAGAATATACACTCCTGGAAATTGAAATAAGAACACCGTGAATTCATTGTCCCAGGAAGGGGAAACTTTATTGACACGTTCCTGGGGTCAGATACATCACATGATCACACTGACAGAACCACAGGCACATACACACAGGCAACAGAGCATGCACAATGTCGGCACTAGTACAGTGTATATCCACCTTTCGCAGCAATGCAGGCTGCTATTCTCCCATGGAGACGATCGTAGAGATGCTGGATGTAGTCCTGTGGAATGGCTAGCCATGCCATTTCCACCTGGCGCCTCAGTTGGACCAGCGTTCGTGCTGGATGTGCAGACCGGGTGAGACGACGCTTCATCCAGTCCCAAACATGCTCAATGGGGGACAGATCCGGAGATCTCGCTGGCCAGGGTAGTTGACTTACACCTTCTAGAGCACGTTGGGTGGCACGGGATACATGCGGACGTGCATTGTCCTGTTGGAACAGCAAGTTCCCTTGCCGGTCTAGGAATGGTAGAACGATGGGTTCGATGACGGTTTGGATGTACCGTGCACTATTCAGTGTCCCCTCGACGATCACCAGTGGTGTACGGCCAGTGTAGGAGATCGCTCCCCACACCATGATGCTGGGTGTTGGCCCTGTGTGCCTCGGTCGTATGCAGTCCTGATTGTGGCACTCACCTGCATGGCGCCAAACATGCATACGACCATCATTGGCACCAAGGCAGAAGCCACTCTCATCGCTGAAGACGACACGTCTCCATTCGTCCCTCCATTCACGCCTGTCGCGACACCACTGGAGGCGGGCTGCACGATGTTGGGGCGTGAGCGGAAGACGGCCTAACGGTGTGCGGGACCGTAGCCCAGCTTCATGGAGACGGTTGCGAATGGTCCTCGCCGATACCCCAGGAGCAACAGTGTCCCTAATTTGCTGGGAAGTGGCGGTGCGGTCCCCTACGGCACTGCGTAGGATCCTACGGTCTTGGCGTGCATCTGTGCGTCGCTGCGGTCCGGTCCCAGGTCGACGGGCATGTGCACCTTCCGCCGACCACTGGCGACAACATCGACGTACTGTGGAGACCTCACGCCCCACGTGTTGAGCAATTCGGCGGTACGTCCACCCGGCCTCCCGCATGCCCACTATACGCCCTCGCTCGAAGTCCGTCAACTGCACATACGGTTCACGTCCACGCTGTCGCGGCGTGCTACCAGTGTTAAAGACTGCGATGGAGCTCCGTATGCCACGGCAAACTGGCTGACACTGACGGCGGCGGCGCACAAATGCTGCGCAGCTAGCGCCATTCGACGGCCAACACTGCGGTTCCTGGTGTGTCCGCTGTGCCGTGCGTGTGATCATTGCTTGTACAGCCCTCTCGCAGTGTCCAGAGCAAGTATGGTGGGTCTGACACACCGGTGTCAATGTGTTCTTTTTTCCATTTCCAGGAGTGTATTTGTTTTTAAATTTCGAATGAGGCTATTCCCAGCTAGCATCAGCAGCTAAGACATAGCTTGTTTAAAGAAACTGGCAATTACACTACTTTTGTGGTATATGCCACATACATGAAAGGTATAGCCATCACCAAGGTTTTTTTGCCCCGCCTTCAGGATCATCCCATGAAATAGACCCTTCCTAATATTATTTATCAAATTTGTTCATAACTGTTGTAAGCAAACTGATATGTTTGGTAAAAGAAAAAAGGACTGTTAAAGGTAAAGCTTTCATGATCCTGAAGGTTGGTTTGAACACCACAGTGTTTTACAGTGCATGGTCCTGTTGGAGTTAATATGCTGTTGCCATCCACCAACTTTTGAACAGCCTCACTTAACCAGTTATAGGAGAATTGGCATCTAACATAGACTTCGACCAGCGGTGCAACTAGGCATATTTCACAATAACATTCATTGCTAGATATGAAAGAAGTGATAACTGACAAGTAAATATTCGTGGACTGACTGTTAACTAGGTCTTTAGTGTGCCACTTAGTCACTGAGCCAGTAAGGCACTGTTATGAAATGTAATTGATCCATAATAGAGGTACCTTACAAAACCCTCTTTTGACCAAAAAACTTGTAGTCATAGACATCCACATGAGGGGGGATAGGAGGAATCTTTCTTACCATACAGATTTTTATTGATCACAAAATTCTCACAAATTTCTGATTGCTGCTGATAGGTGTCATGTATAGTTTTGGTATCCAAATCGATTGTGAGCGAGCAAAGATGTTGTAAAGCTGTATCGCAGAAGTTAGGTTATTATTTTTGGTGTGCACGAAGGCACAGTGGCAGATAGGGGTTAGCTGTGTTAAAGTGAGGAAGCAGTTGTGACGTTATATTTCAAATGTGAAGTCTCGATTTATCGACATATTTAATTAAGATGATTATGTAATGGTAACTGTTCTGAGAAGGAAGAAGTGTAATGAAATCTCTTATTTTCGTGAAGAGGAATTACAAGATAATTTTGTTGAAGTCACTCTTTTATTATTGCAGCACTATTTTTCACCCACCTTTCTATTAGAGTTTTTAATTGATCATAGTTATTTTCAAAAGTACTAAAGCAATCAAGTCTGCTCCGAAAATACTCTGATTTGCAGCTAACAGGGAACTCATTGCACCTCACTAGCGTCTCTGTATAGAGATAGTAATTTTCAGCTTTAGCACAGTGGCGTGCAAGGCAGAGCAGTACAACAACCAGATTTGCAAATCCAGATCTGCAAACACTACAGGTAAGGATTAAATATTTTTAAGTGTTCTGAGGGCCAACTACTTTCATTCTGAGACAGATTTTTTTGTGTTCTATATCAGTTTTAGTTCTGGGATCAGTGATCTGTTTTGCAAAAGTAATTATCGTAGGTTTTATGTCAGAGTTCATTATTCAGGCAGTCTATACTGTTCAAAATTCTTGCAGTCAGATTGTTAACTTTTTAAGTATGAAATATTCCCCATTACAGTAAACATTAATTATTATTACAGTGCTGCTTTGTCTTCACATTACAACAGCACAAGTTTCATTACGACAGTTAATTTATTATTATATCTTAGATCTTATAATCAGAAACAGTACTTCAGTCTAATTGTTATTTATTTAGCTAACTTTCCCTGCGACTCTATTAACCTGGGTATTTAACACTGCCAAGGGCAGGAAATACTGGAGCTTAGCGACTAGTATACTTCTTGGGTTTTTTTGGTTGTCACACTCTTCATGGTAAATGCAGACATAGAGCTAAGAAGTATGCATTCTAGTTGGCCCAGTTGTACAATAATGTGATAAACTGAAGAGATAATGACTGCATTGGTTAAGTCCTAGAAAGTTAAAAGTGGAATTTTCGGCCAAATTGTGGGCAGTTTTGGGAGATTTCTCATTTTGTCGTATACTGCCTGTGAGTTTCACTTTCACTAACCAACCAAAAAAAGCAGCTTACAAACAGATTTTTGTTCAACTTTGCTTGTACAAGTCAAAACTAAAAATGAAAGATGAATAATAGAAAAGATATTTGCATACACTATCGAAATACACTTAACTATTAACCATTTGATACACAATAAGTTCTGTATAGTTTCTGTCAAATTCATTTCTTGGGACATGACATCTTTCCAGACTCACTGAATAGATTATACAAAAAATTACGCTTTTGGAATCTTCCCCCCACTTGCACACATTTTTGTCCATGCCTGTGCTTGTAGCATGAACTCCTGAGTTGATGTTTACCATATAAGATTAACAGAGGAGATAGATAAAATTCAAAGAGGACAGGCGTCTTTTGTTTTTGGTTTATTTAGCAAGTTAGAGACTGTCACAGAGATGCCCATTTTACAACATTAACGGAAATTCGAAAGGGGCATTATACACAACGTCGAGGTTTCCTGTCAAAATGTCGAGAGTGTGTTCCAAGAAGAGTCAGGCGATATATTAGTTTCTTGCAGACACATTTCTCGAAATGACAGTGATGGGAAAACCTGAAAAATTTGACCTCAGACAGAGACCTACCGACGGCCACAGTCCCAACCCACCATCTTGAATGACACAAAAAAAGGTGTGGTTGCGGTGGGGGCTAGAGAGATAGAGGTCTGAATGAGTGTATATATCAGTGAGACACTCATTTCACAAAACTTCATGCACAAGTGAGATTATTTAGACGTCACATGCCGTATCCTAGATAGCAGTAACTGCTATCAACTTTTGTCAGCCTTCAATGCAGGGTGCTAAGGAGACGCCATATTGGATTTCATATCATAACTTGTGTTTTATGAAAGTATGCATTTTCAAGGCAACGACACTTAGATAATTTATAAAAACATGCCATTCTTCGTACGATTTCTATAATTAAATGTCACGTAATGACATATCGGAAGTTAAAGCTTTCGCGAGGTGTAAGTTACAACATAAAAGTTGATATGACAGGTGTTTTAGTGTTTACGGAAGGAAAGTATTGAGTAAAGTAGTGGATTCGCGTCCAGCTGTTTACAATTTCCCTATTTCTTCCATTTTCGTTTTGTCAAAGATTCTGGGACTGCCTTATTAATTTAATAGAAATATGTTCTGTAATATTTGGTTTAATATACGTATAAGAGAGCTCTCTCAGCAGTGATCTGCCATTGTCAATAATTTACAAATTAAGCGTGTTACACGTAAATGTGAGAAAATATTCAAAACATGTAAATCATCTGGTAAAACAAATTACCGTCCAGAATAAAAAGCATGGAAAAGGCTGACTTACTCGAAAAACCGTTAAAAAATATCTCAGTCCCAGCCACTGTTGAAGTATAAAAGATAATGTATAAGCTAGTTCTTTTAGAGCACTTCTTAGCCAAACAAGCATGACATCTATTGAAGTACATCCATAACCAAAAATATGATATATTTTCTCATTTTATTACTACAAAATTTACCAACTTCGACGCGTTGTGAAATCCTTATTATGCTAGTGTTTTTAAACAGTATTTATTCAGAGAACAGCAATTAAATGAGCTGCCACTTTATTCATCAGCTAGTATGCACAGTGACGTTTTAAGCTAAGGCATGTTAATAGTTTCCCAATGTATTGGATTGTATAGTTTTTATAATTACGACACATCCATTATCCTCATAATGTCTTTGTGTGCAGAACGTTTTTTAGTCCACTTGAATTCTACTATTTTATCATTTATTATGACCACTTCATCTGAAAAACACTCAATGTAATTTTGAAATGAGTCAGGAAACTAAAGCTGAACCATATTAAAAATGATAAATATAGACTGTTGCTAAGGTAGAATACTCAAAATTTTTGGGTGTGTGCATTGATGAGAAATTGAATTGGATGAAACACATCGATGATCTGCTGAAACGGTTAGGTTCAGCTACTTATGATATTAGGGTTATTGCAAGGTTTGGTGATAAACATTTCAGTAAATTAGCCTACTGTGCCTATTTTCATTCACTGCTTTCACATGGCGTCATATTTTGGGGCAATTCGTCATTAAGAGAGAAAGTAATCATTGCACAAAAGCACGTAATCAGAATAATAGCTGGAGCCCACCCAAGATCACCTTGCAGACATTTATCTAAGGTACTCGGGATATTCACAGTACCTTAGCAATACATATATTCACTTATGAAGTTTGTCAGTAATAACGCATCCAAATTCAAAAATAACAGTGAAGTGCATAGCTATAACACTAGAAGAAAGGATGATATTCATTATTCTGGATTAAATCTCACTTTGGCACAGAAAGGTACGAATTATGAAGCCACAAAAATCTTTGGTCATTTGCCAAATAGTATTAAAAGTCTGACAGACAGCCAACCAACATTTAAAAGCAAATTAAAAGAATTTATGAATGACAACTCCTTCTACTCAATAGATGAATTCTTAGATATGAAGTAGTAACTGTAAAAAAATATTAATACATTATTTTGTGTAAAGAAAACTTAATTTAAAGTGACACATTCTACATTCCACTTCATTACTAAATCTCGTATTCATGAACTATGGAACAAGGATTAATGTATTAATGTATGTATGTATGAACTGGAAATTTACGAACCTGCAGTGAACCAAAAAATGTGCAAAACGTAAACTTGTTTCAAACGAGTTCAGTGTCCCTCCAAGAAACCAATTTCAGCATCTACCATTGGACAGTGAACATAAAATTGAAGAGTCTTGCAATTCAGATGAAGCATATCAGTGTAAGTAGGCAGCAAAGAAATGCATAGTGCCCCTGTTATATAAAAATAATACACCTGTAGAAACTGTCTTTTGTGAAGTGAAGTTAAACAAACAGTGGAACAACTTAAACAAAGAGACATCAAAAAGTGTCACCTCCCCTCCTCCCTGCATCAACACATTCTTCCCAGGAAACCATGACATTGACATCCTGTTAAGTTACTATCCTGTTAAGATCTGTTGATGACTATGTAAATGCCGCTGTTTGAAGACCAGTTTTGCTTTCTGACAGCCATGGCACAGGAACTGCAGGAATTCCTTGTTACCAGAAAGATCTCAAAACTACAAGTGTCATGGAATATGGAGGAGGCTTGCAGGAACTTCTCAAGGACTGTCAAAACAGTAACTGTGTGTCATGTATCATCATAGCAGGCTGTGCAAACGATGCATATAAGACTGAACTCAAACCAACAACCACAGTAGTAAGAGAGTACGTTAGGGGATCAGAAAGCGATTGTGTTAACTGCACCACACAGGTATGAACTGTCTGACTCTTCTCATGTAAACAAGGGATCCACAAAGGCAAAGCCAACAGGACTTCAAAAAGATCTGCCAGTCCACTTTTTTCTCACCTTAGATAACCTGCAAAAAATGAGCATTTCAGCATATGCAATGCATCTAAATAAATGGGGCAAATGACTACCCAGGCAGAGGATCAAAATGTTTGTGATAAGTGTTTTCTCTAGAAGTAACAAATATGATACAACCAAGGCTGTCGAAGTTCTGGAGAAATCTTCCCTACTAACTAATCTAGGTGCAGCAGTAATAGAACATGAAGAAACATCAACAACAGAATTAATTGATGACATAAAAACAGCTGTAAGAATAGCTGCGGTATCAATAAAAGTCCTAAAACCAAAGTCTTAAGAGAAAAAGGGAATGGTCACAGTATGTACATTTACACTAATAACAACAGCAGTGACACAGGAGCAACACCACAGAACAAGAGGAAACAACAGAAAGTGAAATGTGCAGTGTACCAAGCAGATGAAAAACAGCGCCTCCATTCCATGTGAAGGATTTTTTAGCCTCACTCACTAGGAGGAGGTCACCACAATAAGTACAGCTAATTGTTTAACAGTCTTCCACCAAAATATACAATTCATAAAATATATTCAGCGACTAGAAGTAAATTTGAAAAGATTACACAACTCTGTTATGTCCTAATGAATAAAAAAATATTCTGTGGTTGTATTGTTTTAAGGTATAGCTCACAGGAACTGAAAAAAATTAGATACAAGATTGACAATGACCTTTAGGACACACAATGTTAACATTTATGGTAAGTGTATTGTCCTTTATGGATGAACATTAGTGGTGACAGGCTTGAAAATAGTGACGATCAGCTTTTACCTCTGCATTTCTTATTATTTCATTTCCTCTGAGTTAATTGTGGTCTGCCAAGCTCATCCTGTATTGTTTCCATGAAGCTTGGATTCAAGGATCAGATTCGATTTTGCGTCCCGCCATGCTACGACTTTTGTACAACAGTAGTTCTTGCTTCAAGGTTCACAGAGAAATAAGTAAAAAACTTTGACTTTTAACAACATTGGCAATTATATTTTCCCCATAAACATTTTTCTTACAGAGCACTGTCATGTCTGCTCACTAAAACAGCACTTTCATCGCAGTCAGAAGAAACTAAAGAAAAAAACTGATTGTAGTATATTTGATTAGATTAGATTCGATTAGATTAATACTAGTTCCATGGATCATGAATACGATATTTCGTAATGATGTGGAACGAGTCGAATTTTCCAATACATGACACAATTAGGTTAATTTAACAACACACTTAAGTTAATATAACAACTTTATTTTTTTGTGTTTTTTTTAATATTTTTGTTTTTTTTTCTTTTTTTTCTTAATTTATATCTAAAAATTCCTCTATGGAGTAGAAGGAGTTGTCATTCAGAAATTCTTTTAATTTCTTCTTAAATACTTGTTGGTTATCTGTCAGACTTTTGATACTATTTGGTAAGTGACCAAAGACTTTAGTGCCAGTATAATTCACCCCTTTCTGTGCCAAAGTTAGATTTAATCTTGAATAGTGAAGATCGTCCTTTCTCCTAGTATTGTAGTTATGCACACTGCTATTACTTTTGAATTGGGTTTGGTTGTTAATAACAAATTTCATAAGAGAGTATATATACTGAGAAGCTACTGTGAATATCCCTAGATCCTTAAATAAATGTCTGCAGGATGATCTTGGGTGGACTCCAGCTATTATTCTGATTACACGCTTTTGTGCAATAAATACTTTATTCCTCAGTGATGAATTACCCCAAAATATGATGCCATATGAAAGCAATGAGTGAAAATAGGCGTAGCAAGCTAATTTACTAAGATGTCTATCACCAAAATTTGCAATGACCCTTATTGCATAAGTAGCTGAACTCAAACGTTTCAGCAGATCATCAATGTGTTTCTTCCAATTTAATCTCTCATCAATGGACATACCTAAAAATTTGGAATATTCTACCTTAGCTATATGCTTCTGATTAAGGTCTATATTTATTAATGGCGTCATACCATTCACTGTACGGAACTGTATGTACTGTGTCTTATCAAAATTCAGTGAGAGTCCGTTTACAAGGAACCACTTAGTAATTTTCTGAAAGACAGTATTGACAATTTCATCAGTTAATTCTTGTTTCTCAGGTGTGATTACTATACTTGTATCATCAGCGAAGAGAACTAACTTTGCCTCTTCATGAATATAGAATGGCAAGTCATTAATATATAATAAGAACAACAAAGGACCCAAGACTGACCCTTGTGGAACCCCATTCTTGATAGTTCCCCAGTTTGAGGAATGTGCTGATCTTTGCATGTTACGAGAACTACTTATTTCAACTTTCTGCACTCTTCCAGTTAGGTACGAATTAAACCATTTGTGCACTGTCCCACTCATGCCACAATACTTGAGCTTGTCTAGCAGAATTTCATGATTTACACAATCAAAAGCCTTTGAGAGATCACAAAAAATCCCAATGGGTGGTGATCGGTTATTCAGATCATTCAAAATTTGACTGGTGAAAGCATATATGGCATTTTCTGTTGAAAAACCTTTCTGGAAAGCAAACTGACATTTTGTTAGTACTTCATTTTTATAGATATGTGAAGCTACTCTTGAATACATTACTTTCTCAAAAATTTTGGATAAAGCTGTTAGAAGGGAGATTGGACGGTAATTGTTGACATCAGATCTATCCCCCTTTTTATGCAAAGGTATAACAATAGCATATTTCAGTCTATCAGGGAAAATGCCCTGTTCCAGAGAGCTATTACACAGGTGGCTGAGAATCTTACTTATCTGTTGAGAACAAGCTTTTAGTATTTTGCTGGAAATGCCATCAATTCCATGTGAGTTTTTGCTTTTAAGCAAGTTTATTATTTTCCTAATTTCAGAGGGAGAAGTGGGTGAGATTTCAATTGTATCAAATTGCATAGGTATGGCCTCTTCCATTAACAGCCTAGCATCTTCTAATGAACACCTGGATCCTACTATATCCACAACATTTGGAAAACGATTATTAAAAATATTTGCAACTTCTGACTTTTTGTTCGTAAAGTTTTCATTCAATTTGATGGTAATACTGTCTCCCTCTGCTCTTGGTTGACCTGTTTCTCTTTTAATAATATTCCAAATTGTGTTAATTTTATTATCAGAGTTGCTGATTTCAGACATGATACACATACTCCTGGATTTTTTAATAACTTTTCTTAATATAACACAGTAGTTTTTATAATTTTTGATAGTTTCTGGGTCACTACTCTTTCTTGCTGTCAGATACATTTCCCTTTTCCGGTTACAAGATATTTTTATACCCTTAGTAAGCCATGGTTTGTTACAAGGTTTCTTACGAGTATATTTAACTATTTTCTTGGGGAAGCAGTTTTCAAATGCATTTACAAAAATGTCATGAAATAAATTATATTTTAAATTGGCATCAGGTTCACGGTACACCTCATCCCAGTCTAACTGCTGTAGGCTTTCCCTGAAATTTGCAATTGTTAAATCGTTGACTGAACGTACTACTTTGGAGGACTGTTTAGTATTGCTGAATGGAGCTATGTCATATATTGTAACTAGCTGTGCACCATGATCAGAAAGACCATTCTCAACAGGCTGAGCATTTATCTGGTTAAACTTATCTTGGTCTATAAAGAAGTTATCTATCAGTGAGCTGCTATCCTTTACCACCCGAGTAGGAAAATCAATAACGGGTGTCAAATTGAAAGAACCGAGTAATACTTGTTAATTCTCTTTTGCTATTTCATAGATATTATGCCTTTGGTTCATACTATTCTGCACAATTGACCATGAGCTGTTATAAGATAATAAAGTTCACTGTCAAAACAAAAGAAAAATGCGACTCTCTCTTGTTTCATTATGTGTAGATACATTACAGTGTGGTACTGAACACTTATGCAAAGGGAATGAGAGTTTATATTTAGCTTTAACCTCAAATGCGAGAGCGCGCGCGCCTTTGTGTGTGTGTGTGTGTGTGTGTGTGTGTGTGTGTGTGTGTGTGTGTGTGTGTGTAAGTGAGAGAGAGAGAGAGAGAGAGAGAGAGAGAGAGAGAGTTGGAGCTTATGGGCTCTCAACAGTCAGATTGTCAGCGTACTTTTAACCTCATATGAACTTGCTTGTGTATTTAGTGGGCTCTCCATGAAAGGTAGGAATTCGTGTATTTGTGTAAAAAGAGGAATAACATTTAAAGTTAGAAATGACCTTATTGCATTAAGTGTTGGTAACCATTTCGAACTATCAGCTGTTAAATAACAGAACAAATCATCTCAAAATTATATCTACATGCATCCACTGATACACCAGTGGTGATATTGACTTTTTTTATCAAACTAAACCAGACACCATCTGATATATCTTCCTAAAAAAACATAATGAACTGTAGGGATTTAAGTATCAATACAATGAAGTCAGATGATCAGCGATCTCTACTTAAATATTCTGTACAGTTATGGTGTGTCTTCACTTGTAAATTGTCCCACCAGAGTAACCAAACTATCTTTTAAGTTGCTAGACAATGTAGCAAGAGGTATAGATAGGAAACAATGCTATGCATCTGTTCAAACTCTAGGCTTATCAGGTCATCTGTGTCAGATATTTAAAGTAAATATTTAACTAGAAAGGCCTCCTAAAAATGTGTGCAAGGGTCTTCTCAAAGTCAAACTTGCATAAAATTTCATGTGAATTACAATATGAAGGATGGGAGGAAATCCTTGCGGAAACAAATGTCAATAAAATATTTTTAATAATTGTATATCAATATTGAAACTAAAATTTGAAGAAGCATTCCTCAAAACTTAATTTTAATTTTAATAAACAACAGCCTCAGTTGCACTGTTTACCTAGAATTTACATAGGTTTCAGTCGGGATAACCCAACCTTCTTCAGAATAACAGTAACTACCATTTGTCCATAGTGGACATCGTCAAGCTAAAACTAAAAATCCATAAATTATTGTCAGACTGTAAAAACTTACCTGAAACTGCCTCGGCCCCACTTCATGACCGTATTGTGACAGCGATGAGTGCGGTACCAGAACTGACCGTAGCGTCATGAGGCCCGCCTAGGCGGACTTAATATCTTGTGCCTGTGCATAAACTGTTTGATAGCTACTTGTTCGGACAAGACACGAATTTAACTCCTGACCTTGAATTTACTAGTAAAGTAAAATAAAAGGTATAGCTGAGGAAAAGGGTGTATATGTTATCCTGTGCAGAACGTACTTAGATTGACTGTCTTAACATTCATGAAACCTAGGTAAATTCTAGGTAAACGATGCATCTGAGGTGTAACTGAGGCTGTTATTAAAATTAATATTAATATTGATGCAGTTGCTGACAGAGCCACGAAATGTCGAAAATATTTACATTCCTCGAAACACTGAAACTTCAGAAAGATATATATGAGTAAGCAGCAGTACCAAAAAAATCCTCTGAAACTGTTAGGTATCTCACTTCCATCCAAAATAGTCACACTGATCCAGCCATTTTGCAATTTTATGAGAATTATAGGAGAATTTAGAGAAGATACTGATAGCTACTAAAAACATACAAACCATAAAATAATATTGTCCATAAAAGCGAAAGCAAAATAGTTTAGAATATTATTGAATGGGAGATGGCAAATGTTGTGCAAAAACATTTGCATTCACATTAAAAGCAAAGATACTAAATTAAACAACCAAAAAGAAATAGATAACTTGGTGAATTTTTAATTCAATTACATTATTAAAAAATTACAACAAAAATTTTCAGAGATACATGTCTTTCCTGTCCAGCATCAGCCACCAAACTCAGTGGTACTCTATCCTGCAAAAAAGAGAGAGAGAGAGAGAGAGAGAGAGAGAGGTGGCACAAATTGTACACCAGTTAAAAAATAAAAAAAATCAACTGGTCTAAATGAAATCCCACCTTGTGTCGTTAAGGAATGTGCAGATGCCATAAAAGCCACAAAAACTCCATTGATAAAAATAACTGATGAATCATTCAAATTTGGTTGTTTTCCCAAGCACCTAAAGCAAGCAAAAGTAATATCCATACTTAGTAATGGTGAAGCGGAAAATGTAGAAAACCATAGACCAAACTCTTTACTGTCCATCACTACCAAAATTATTGAAAAACTAGTGGAAAATAGGTTAATGAAGTACCTACAGAAATTTAGCCTTCTTTCCAATGAACAACATGGTTTCAGCCCAGAAGAAGTACAGAATCTGCTATTGCACAGTACACAAAAGTAATTCTTGAGGTACTGGAGAAAGATGTTCCTGTGAATGCAATTTTCTTGGACTTATCAAAGGCATACAACACAGCTGACTACAGAATTGTAGTACATAATTTAGAGTTACTAGGAATAAGAGGTGTGGCTAAGTTGTGGTTTAAATCATACCTATAAAACTGTGTGCATCAAGTTGAGGTCTCATATAATTCAAAAGGATTTCTAGAAAACACTTATCACATCAAAAAATTATTAATATAGGTGTCCCACAGATGAGTGTATTATGCCCAGTCCTTATTCCTACTTATATTAATGATTTCCAACAGAGTGTGAGATATGAAGAAAAAAATACACAACATGGTGATCACAGCTAAAGCTCCAATACAGTTGACGGAAAAGGCAGTAAGAAATAAAGTAACTCCAAACATAAAGAAAACTACCTGTATGTACTTCTGGTTGAATAAAAAACAAAATGATGCTTAATTAAAAATTAATAATGATGTGTTAAAATTTGTAACAGACACGAAATTCTTGGGATTGAATGTGGAGCGTCAGCTGACATGGACAGAATGTGTAAAAGCTTTGGCAGAAAGAATATCCACAACATGTTAGACTTTGTGTATACTTGCACTAGTGTGCAATATTTCATGTCCCACAGTGACCTAATTTGGGTATAAGAATTCAGTCCTCAGTTGCAGAATCATGCTTCAGGGAACAAGTTCTGGGAACACTCAGACTGTCTTCAAGACATAGGAAAAGACTGTGTAGATAATAACAAATGGTAGCAATAGATCCCATTGTACTGATTTATTTAAAAAGCTAGGAGCTCTGACCATCCAATCTGAATATACTTTCCAGACTATAACTTATATAAGACAAAATATTCATCTGTATACTACAAACAGCTCAGTGCATGACCAAGAAACTAGATCCAGTCACTTCGTATTCCTGAACAGGAAAAATAGCAAAAAAAAAAACCAAATGCAGAACAGTACCATTATGCTATATAACAGCCTAAAACTGGAAAACAAGTTGCCATGGGAAATTAAAGGTGCAAATAAACTTCATACCTTCAGTCAAAGCCTAAAAACATGTTTATTAAGTAAAGTCTGTTACACCGTAAATGATTGTTCGTAATGATTTAGGTAGCCATTTAATATTCATGAAGACCCATATATTAAGCCACACTGTAGGGTTGTAATAGTAAATATTGTAAGACTAATTGTTGTTGTTGTTGAGGTCCTCAGTCCAAAGAATGATTTGATGCAGTTCTCCATGCCACTCTATCCTGCACAAGCCTCATCGTCTCTGAATAACTTCTGGATCCCAAGTCCTTCTGAATCTACTTATTGTATTCAGCTCTTGGTCTCCCTCTACAATTTTACCCTCACACACTTCCCTCCACTACTAAACTTGTGATCCCTTGAAATCCCAGAATGTGTCCCACGAGGCAACCCCTTTTTTTTAGTCAAATTGTGCTACAGATTTCTTGTGTACCCAATCCTTTCAGCACTTCCTCATTAGTTATGTGATCTACCCATCTATTCTCCAGCAGTCTTCTGTACCATCACATTTCAAAAGCTGCTATTCTCTTCTCGTGTAACTATTTATCATGCATGTTTCATTTCCATACATGTATACATTCGAGACAAATACCTTAAGAAAAGACTTCCTAACATTTAAGTCCGTATTCAATGTTAACAAATTTCTCTTCTTCAGACACGCTTTTGTTTTCATTACCAGTCTACATTTTATTCCTCTCTGCTTCAGCCATGTGTTATTTTGCTGCCCAAATAGTAAAACCTATCAACCTCTTTAAGTGTCACATTCCCTAATCTTACTCCCTCAGAATCAAGTGATTTAATTTGACTACATTCCAGTATTCTCGTTTTGCTTTTGCTGATGTTCGTCTTACAGCCTCCTTTCAAGTCACTGTCCATTCTGTTCAACTGTTCTTTCGAGTCTTTTGCTGTCTCTGACAGAATTACAATGTCATCGGCAAACATATGGATGTTTCTGTCCCTGAACTTTAATTCCTACTCCATACTTTTGCTTGGCTTCCTTTACTGTTTGCTCAGTGTACAGATTGAATAACATCGAGGATAGGCTACAACATTGTCTCACTCCTTTCTCAATCACTGCTTCACTTTCTTGCTCCTCGACTCTTACAACTGCTGTCTGGTTTCTATACAAGTTGCAAATAGCCTTTCGCTCCCTGTATTTTACCTCTGCTACCTTAAGGATTTCAAAGAGATTCCAAGTTCAGAACGCTACAAACAAGCCTTTCCTTTCCTTATCTTCTAAGATAACTTGTAGGGTTAATACTGCCTTGTATGTTGCTACATTTCTCCAAAATCCAAACTGATATTCCCCAATGGAGGATTCTGTCGTTTTTCCATTCTTCTGTAGAGAATTCGTGGTAAACTAATTATAAGAATTGTAAAAATTGTAAGAATCCACATATTGCTATGAAACATTGTACCAACGATTGGCGATATCTGTGCAATTGTACTGGTACAGCTCTACGCATGAATAAACATATCAATCAATCAATCAACTTTTCAGCATTTTACCACACAAAATTAATCAAGAAAACACGTTATAAAATTAGCTTTGGCCACCAATAAACTTTTTCGTCGTTAGTTTCCCAATTCCGATGCTATTCTCCGACTTTATGTATCACGGACGGTAACTTATAGCTTCACTGTCACCTTTCGGTACGGCACTAAGAGACTTGATGTGACGTCACGGACAGTGTCACAGTCAGTGCCACCGTGTAGTGACGGTGGCGCGACGTGGTGGCCAGAGTGAATGGCCTTGAAAAGCATTGTTGAATGGGTTGACGTTACGTTGCATAAAGTGTGAATCAGCTTTACGATATTACTGTATTCCGACTTGTGGATGAAGCTCGGTTCCTCATATCTCACCTTCACCGTTCAGTATTGTTAGAATGACGTGGCATTATGTTGGGGTTTCGTCTAGATTCAATGCACCAACAGTTATTTAAAAGAGATATTTCCTTATGTCACTCCGTTGACGTCGGATATGAATCGTCCTTATAAACAAAAGAGATGTGCTCTAAGCTGCACAGCAGACAGTACTGAACATATATTTCATTTTGGTAGTGACATAGAAACAATACCCCCAAACGATGCTATAGATTCACTTGCCAAAGGTACTAAGCAGTCGACAGAGACAAAATAAAGGCGCTTTAAAGAGGCTCTGACTTTGTAGCTGTTTCACAATAGTATCTCTGAATGTTTTCATTTTCGAATTGTTAGATTGATATCTTTGAGTAGTTTATGGCTGGTGCGTTGAAATGTCCTGTCAAATAAAAACTTTCTCTTATTTTGCTGATATAGATAACGTTAAACGATTTCTGTTTCCAAACTTTCTAGAAGATGGTATGTGGCTGACAGTGTTACCGTGTGTTAACATTGTCATTCTTGTTATTTCCAGCATTTGTTTATGTTTTGTGACAACTGTAGTGTTTGGTCTTTTGTTTGCGCAACAGAATGGGACTGGCCCGAGGACGATGTCAATGACAATGCAGTTGTCAACAATGACAAAGAATCGGCATGGCTTCAGGAATGTCATGTCTCGTTGTCTCCATTCGGGGATGTTCTAGCCATAGCACGTAAATCGACGCTTGTCATTCTCATGTGTAAGTGACACACCAGCAGTGATGAGATTTGCTTTCCTCATTGCTTATCACGATCTAATTTGACAATATAAAGCATGTACATGAGCACCTTTGTATGTAGTTTATTCTTGCGACAATATGGATCTACGTATTGCTACCTACATTGCTCATATACCATGAAGGCTCTTTGATCAGATACCTGAATTGTGCGCGCGTGATAATCTAGAACGTTATTTTACTTCTAATTTGTAACTTCTACATTCGCAAGCACTGCTGTGTGCCTTATGGTGAAGGATTGTCATCGTAGTTAACTAAATTATTTTTTTCTTCTTTTTTAGCGAAATGGGATACTCAAGAACAGGGCGAAGTGAAAATGAAATTTCATGTTGTATGGCATGGAAATCCGTGTAAGGAAGAAGAGTAAGTTTAGCAATTTACAGTTTTTATCGCCAGAGGTATGTAGGCTTATCTGTCAATTCATTTAATAGAGAACTGCCTTTGTAGAAGCTGGTGGAACTGCAATACTTTTTGGTAGTCGTCTTTCAGTTGTAGATTGATGTAGGCTACATTCAAGTCTTGAGTTAATATTCATGAACTTGTTTGTTGTATTCGTTTAATTGGCTGAATACTCTTACCACAAATTCACACAACATATTTTTTTGTTTGGTTTGTGACTTGTTACAGTGAAGAGATCACTGCTGTTCTGTGCCTGCCAGTGATAGCACCAGGGAAGAGTTCACATGTTGCACCCGACTGGACCTGTATAGCAGTAGGTTTTTCTACTGGGTTTTTGCGGCTTTATAGTGAAGTAAGTTAAAACAGCTGCACTTCTAGAGAATTTATTTTTTACTCCTAGAGAATTTATTTTTTACTCCTAGAGAATTTATTTTTGACGCTTGCTGAATTTTGACTATTATGTTGTTATTTCTAGACTGTAAATCTACTAGCAGAAGAGCTGCTTCATGATGAACCAGTAACTTCATTAAAATGCCAGTCATTTCATCCTGCAAGAGGTGGCATGGTACAAGAACAGGTGGAGGAAGTTTATGTAGCGTACAACACTGTTATTTGCAGTCTACCAGGATTTGGTTTGTTCCAGTCACTAAGAGCCTGCCGTAATCAGTTAGCACGTGGTATGTGAACATATATATGGTAGTTCTTGTTACTAAGAGGTTATTTTCTGTTGGGCTTGTGATGTCACCCACGTATTGTGTTTGTCTACTTCACAATATTGTAATT
Source organism: Schistocerca serialis cubense (assembly GCF_023864345.2). Taxonomy (NCBI): domain Eukaryota; kingdom Metazoa; phylum Arthropoda; class Insecta; order Orthoptera; family Acrididae; genus Schistocerca; species Schistocerca serialis. The sequence continues at coordinate 618,959,421 of NC_064645.1, forward strand.
AATTATGATAAAGTGTGTTTAGTATTTTCTCTTTTTCAGGTACATAGAAATTTTATTTTGGAAATAAAACTTGTCTGTTTATGTAATTTTATATGGTGTGGACCCTTTAGAGAAAAATAATTGGAATTTAAACGTTTTAATATAGGATACAACAATCACCATATGGCTTGCACAGATTAAGTGTGATAAGTTGGCACACCTATTTTGATTCAAGTGATAAAAAATACAGGAAACAGTTTATTTAGGTTACACTACATTAGAGTATAGGAAATGTCAAAACAGCACGCTTCCTTTGTTGGACTAAGGGACTTTTCGATCATTTTATTACTTCGCCTATAAAAAATCTTAACTTCTGATAACACAGATTAAGAAATACACTTATATGCAAAGCAAGTTACATGAATGCTGAACATCAACTTGAATATTATACTTTTTCAAAATAATGGTTAGTTAAATCGGCCAGGAATATTTGTCTTAGCTGCCATTAATGTAATGATTCTTCAAACTGTGCTGGAATATACAATATTATGAAAAGGAAATTTGCTACTCACCATATAGCAGAGATGCTGAATCACAGATAGGCACAGCAAAAAGACACTCACAAATATAGCTTTCAGCCAGTAAGGCCTTTGTCAACAATAGACAACACACAAACACGAAAACGCAACTCCCACATGTGACTGCAGTCTCAATCAAAACTATCGACATTACTTGTGATCTATCCAGTACAGCCAGTGTGCTGCAGTAAAGCATTAGTTTACTTGGGAGTGTTTTGAGTGGAGTGCTGCATTTGAAGCCCATGGTATAAGTGCCATTAACGGCTATGATGCTGAGCCCTGTTAGTAACCCTACTGCCACTGACAGCAGTTGGAAAGAGCACCTGCACAAACAGCCCAGTCCTTGTTTGAGCAAACATAAATCTATAGAGAGCTGACAGTGGTTGTCACAACACTGTGATGACAAGTGACACATGAGCTACCAAGTAAATTTTAGTCTATAGCATAATGCTATATAGCTGTAATGCTTGATTAAAATTACTGCAAAATCTTATTCTACAGCGATGAATTATTTATAAAGACAAGCAGAATGTTCATCTCTTAACAGTTTGCGCTACATTTTTAATAATATTAATTATTAGTGATCATTGCGGTTTCACAAAATATTTCCTTCGCTGAGGCCTATTCTTGTTTATTTCAGTGAAAGCTAACTGTGCAGAGGTTTTAAAAGCTCCACCTCTGATGTACAAGAAATGGGGTTTTCAGGAGCAAGAAGTGACAGCAGACAGTGAAATGGTGGGCATTTCCACTGCAAATACTTTTGATCACTTGGTGACAGCATCACTGTGTGGTGGCTTTGGAGCATATTACAGATCTAGTGCACCCCAAACATTGCTTGTTGTTGGAGCTGGCAAGAAACCTTTCGTTGGATTTCATTATGCACTAGAAGGAGGGCCACAGCCAGTTCTAACTGACATGGCCAAAGCTGTTGCCACCAAATTAAAGACAGCCATTGGACAAGCTGTGCCGTAAGTATGTTGTCTGAATTATTCCGTACATTAAATTCAAAAGAACACTGTACCACTTTTGTAGCTATCATATAATTAACATGAAGTGACTCAACTTCCAATTTCCAAGAGGAGCCAGGCAAGGAAAATCTGCATTCTGAGCAGTCAGTGGTATGGTTTGCAATTCTAGTAAACACTGAAGCCCGTCAGTGCATTCTTTGAAACATGCAATCATATGTCACATACATGGTGTCAGTGATGTTTTCCTCTATGTTCTTTGTAGATTATATTCATGTGTTTTGTTTACAACGTGTCATTTCTTGTGTGTGCAAAAGCGTGTGTGTGATTTTGTGGTTTCGAATTTTATGTTGTTAACTTGTCAAATATTGGTGTAGTGGAACTAGTGATCCATCAGTTTCACCTGTGTGCTTCAGAAGAGAAAGCACACAAACTGTATGACATAAGTAAAGCAATAAACAAATTGTATGCATACAGCCACATGAAACTTACTTAATTTTTTAGAGTAAGGTATCATTGTGGCATGACGGAAATGCACTGGATCACAAGAAACAGTTTCAAAATAATAGAATCCATGAGGTCATTGAACAACTATCAATATTTTGCTCAACGAAACAAATGATGGTGTCAGGTGCTGAAATAATTATGCTTAGTTATGCAACAAGGTAATAGTGCATTAAAGTGTAAATGATGCTATAAATCTTTTAATAGAAGTGTAGGAGTATTTTTGGAGTGGCTGAAAAACCTAAAATAGTGATGGAGACATGTTATGCCAGAAATTAGTTGCATCAGTACTATCATTCAAACATGAGTAGCGGACAAAGAAAACTCCAGTTATGAGGGTTGTCCATAAAACAAGGTTTCCAATTGAAACTTCCTGGCAGACTAAAACTGTGTGCTGGACCGAGACTCGAACTCGAGACCTTTGCCTTTCGTGGGCAAGTGCTCTACCACTTGCCCGCGAAAGGCAAAGGTCCCGAGTTCAAGTCTCGGTCCGGCACACAGTTTTAATGTGCCAGGAAGTTTCATATCAGCGCACACTCAGTTACAGAGTGAAAATCTCATTCTGGAAACATCCCTCAGGCTGTGGCTAAGCCATGTCTCCGCAATATCCTTTCTTTCAGGAGTGCTAGTTCTGCAAGGTTTACAGGAGAGCTTCTGTTTAGTTTGGAAGGTAGGAGATGAGGTACTGGCAGAAGTAAAGCTGTGAGGACGGGGTGTGAGTCATGCTTGGGTAGCTCGGTGGTAGAGCACTTGCCCGCGAAAGCATACTTGTGGAGGCTGTTGTCCCTCCATTGCGGATCCGGCTGCCTATGCTGCACATGTTTGTAGCTTGACCGGGCATTCAAATTACTGTCTCCTGTTCCCCAACTCGGTCATCCATCTTCCTGAACAGCAGCCTTGGTCAGGGTGTCCGATTGCAGTTCGTGTCCAGTCTCTTCTGTCCGGGCTAGTTTTTCCCTCTCCCACCTCTTTTCTGGGCCCATATATATCTACCCCGTGGAGTGTGCCCTGCCCATGCCTTCAGTTGGATTTGGCACAACGCCCGAAAAAGTCAGTCCCTCCTGAGGCCCTCTGTCGACACTTTCTTTTCACCCTTGCCTCATTTCCCGGCTCTGCCATAGTCTATACCGACAGTTCGATGGTTGCTGGTTGAGTTGGGTACGCTTTTACTCTTGGGGAACAATCTGAATAACGCTTATTGCTGGATGGCTGTAGTGTTTTCACTGCAGAGCTCGTTGCCATCTCTCACGCCCTAGAGTATATCGCTCATGCTCAGGTGAGTCCTTAGTTATCTGTAGTGACTCCTTGAGCGGTTTACGAGCTATCGACCATCGTTTTCCTTGCTCTCATCTGGTGATGGCTATCCAGTAGCCCCTCCATACTCTTGCCTGTTGCGGCCGGTCCGTGGTCTTTGTGTGGACCCCAGGTCATGTCGGCATCCCGGGTAATGAACGTATTTGACTCGCTGGCCAAACAGGCTATCAGCACACCGGCCCTGGAGATTGGCCTTTTGGAGTGTGATCTCCAGTCCGGCAGAAGGTCCTTGGCACCTGGGGTGATGGATGGTGCACACTGCCTTCACCCAACAAACTTTGGATTGTCATGGAGTCTACCGGTATGTGGCACTCCTCATTGCGGGCCTCTCGCAAGGACTCCATTGTCCTCTGCCAGCTACACATTGGCCACATCTGGCTGACACACGGTTATTTATTGCACCGCAAGGACCCACCTCTCTGTCACTGTGGTTCAGCATTGACAGTGGTTCACATATTGTTGGACTGTCTGTAAATGTGTTCAGGCAGAGTTTTGCGCTGCCTGATAGGCTCCCTGCACGTTTAACGGATGACGCCACAATCGCAGGCTTCGTTCTGAGTTTTATTCAAGCAGTTGGCTTTTATCACTCGATCTGAGTGTTTGTCTCTCTCTCTTGCACAAACCTTGGCATACCCTAAACAGCCTATCAAAATTTTGTCAGTGCTGGTCATGGTGACATCAGGGATCATCTCGCAGAGCTCCTGAACTGTCACACTTCAATCTTTCAGCATTGCTTCTTCCACTTTTGCAGTTGTTTTGTCCAAAGCCAGTGGCCGTCCAGAGCATTCATTATGGATGTCTGTATGTCTGTCTTTGAATTTTCTGCACTGTTCGCGCACGTGGTGTACACTGATACACATTTCTGCATAACTTCATGCAGTTGGGAATGAATGTCTACTGGCACAGTCTTTTTCAAACAGAAAAAATGAATCACAGAGCTTAACTCACTCTTGGAATGAGATGCGAGTGGGAGTTCCATCTCTAACGGCAGCCAAGCCAAGACTGAGTGCCGTAGTCAGCTCACGGGGCGGGAAATTGGAGAGGAAGAATCAAGCTACATGCCAGTGTTGCCCGATCCCATGTAACGGTGTTTCTCATGAATGCAGCTCCTAGAGAACCTCATTTTATTGACAACCATTGTATATTCTTTGAGTAACTGGGCAGCCCCCCTCCCTCCCCCCTCTCTCCCCCCCTCCCTCCCTCCCTTCGTCCCTCAACCCCCTGTAGTAGTAACACCTAAAGTTGGAAGAATCAAAGAATCATTTCATGATGCAATTTTTCAACCACCCATATGAAAGGCGTTGTTTATAATACAGTGTTCCAACCTTTCAAGGAAGCTTTCAATAACAATGTAGTCATCCTTGAAGGGGTCTACATCTATACTCTGCAAAGAACTGTGAATATTTCCTGTTCCACCATGTATTGCCATTCCATTGTTTGAAGTTATGATCTGTGTATTTCATCTGGGGAATGTAATTTAAGATGTTTAAAAACGTTTTTTGCTAAGTGTAGGGAAAGCAAAAGTTTTATACATTTGAATTGTAAATTCATTAAGTGAACCTCCAGTGGAAAGCAGAAAGATGATTTGTAATAATGGGATAAAAAGCAGAAAGAGATGGTTATTAATGAATTAATACTGTACAGAAAAAGTTTAATGTTAAGGTTTCGGACATCTATAGTATTTAACATGGTGTCTGCCACAATACTGCCAGTGACCAGGATAACCCCTCACACAGGATGGCATGTGACCACCGGTAGCCCTCTGCTCCACTCTCATTAAACAGCTATATTTTTGAATTGTGTTTTATGCACATGGGACTAGTGGTGGGCCCTAACAGAGGGTTAATGGACACATCTATCCTATTCAAGACTAAGTATTTGCCTACAGCAGTTGGCATGAATTGCTTTCCCTTATTCCACTATTGCATTCATTCATTTTTCAGGCAGTGAACCAGCTAAAGAAGGTTATAAGACATATAAATTCAGGGACATATGAAATCCATTGCAGGGAAAAATTTGTGTACAGTGTGTATCACGTGAAGCTGTTGCCATATATATCAATCTGTTTTACCATCTACAGGACAACTTCCATTTTTACACTGTGTTACAAGTGAAAATTGTACATTTGATGTACAGGTATTCAAATTATGCCACAATGTTCACTAAACTTATAGTATTTTATTGAATTAATATTAAAAAGAAGTGGTTTTAGCTGTTTCAAGGTTAGTGTTTCATTATCAGTTGTTGAAGTTCCGGAGATGCTGTGTATAAAATTAGCAACGGTATTCAATATGTCCTTCATATGTAACGTATTTAGGTTAAAATGGGAGATGGCTTTGCTGTACCTTGTGAATAATTGTGTTAGTGAGGAGTTAACTGATGTTACAGAAAATTCTTTGACATCAGTATCTCATGCAAAAAACAGCTCCTTAAAAAGAAAGCAGATTAGGTGCCTGTACTGAAAAGTTGAAAGGGGGGGGGGGGGGGGTAGAGTTTGGGAAAGAGCTATGTGGTGGAATTGCTATTGGAAAGTAGGACATAAAATATTGCTTTCCTCAGGTACAAAAGATGTGTCTTTCACATTATTCTCATCTCCATTTGGGGGGGGGGGGGGGGGGGGAGTTGAACACAAAATCATTAGTGATAAAACAATAAAACATATCCATACTGTACAAATCACAGTACAAATAAAGAACATTGTGATAGGATTTATGTAACTTTTACTTGGGGTGTCCAATTAACAAGAATTACTACAATAATCTATCACAGTCTATTACCCCAGTATTTGAATACAAGCAGTACCCTTGTCTGACAATTACTTAAGAGAAATGCAACTGAAATTAGAAAGTGCAAAGGGATGCCAAGGGTGTTATGAAGAGTGTTATGAGAATGTCCAAAGCTTTTAACTCTCAGCTGATGGTTCTACATGCTTTATTATCCACAACACACTAACTGATGTGTATTGTAATGTACCAGCCAGATGAGATACTCATTCAGCCCCAGACACTGTATGAGACAGACATGCCACCTTTTGCCCAGATTCAAGGAAGGGGTGGAGATGTAACCAGGTGGCACCTAAGCCACCAGGACTTGCCTAGCGCTCGGAGCCTTTAGTTTATGTCCAGGCAGTAACTGATATGACATAGACCCAGTAAACATCATTCAGCTGGAGCAAAAACAGATATTTGCAAATACAAAGGCACTTTCTGAAAACAGAAGTGACAATTTGACACATCCAGAGGACCAAGACATTTCTGGGCACTGGGGAAAACATGGCTTGCCATAAGACAAGAATGCCTTCTGAGAATTTCTGAATTTCTAGTGAGTGTATGGTACACAACTGTTATGAACGTTCCTGTTAAATAATTTGATGATTCTTGAGAAAGAAAACATCAGCTGACCAATGAGATGCATGGACATGCTTACAGAAATACCCACAGAACACTTAAGAGGTAGCTAATCATAATGTAACATTTCATTTCTAGATTTCAGAGTAGCCACATCAGCAATAAACTAGTGAACATCATTACTGCTAATGCCAATGGTCCACTCCAGCCCAGACCACAAGCATAGTTGCTGTCAAGGTCTTCACACACACACACACACACACACACACACACACACACACACACACACTGACAAATGATACCTGCAGATCCCTGACCATACAGCATGAGTTGTCCTGCACTGGCAACATAAAGTCATTGTCTGGTGATGGCATGTACTTAAGCAGCTTTTTCACAGTCCTCCTAGCAGTCCAGTTTCTTGTTGAGTAATAGTTACTTTAACACTGGTAATAAGTTGAAAAATTTAGGCAGACAGCTGTGTGACAGGTAGTACAGGCAATCAGTTCCTACACATGGGTGAGCTGACAGGCAATCAAGGGCACTTGTGTCCCATGGGGCAGCATTGGAACAGCCTGCTCTAATATGACACTTCTAAAGGTGCTCCATTCCCTAATAAAATGAAAATACTGCTCAGTAGCAGGTATTACTACAGGATGGTGTCATAAAAAGTTATTTCATGTGATTTCCAAGACCTGGCAGTGAATCATCCATATTATACCAAGAAGCCTCATGTAGCACTCCCATGTACGTAACACATTACCAGCCAAAGATACCCTCTCTTACAGAGACTGGACATTTGGGTATTGGCGGTCAGTAGTATCACTTGTGAAACATTCATGTGTCTTCTTTGGTTGTTTGTGTGTTGAATGATCTATTTCTGTTTCCTGTCTTGTAAATTAATGGCTTTTTGTTACAAACAGTTCTCAGCCTCAAGGTTTAGCAGTTTTGTTCATTGGTTTTTTCCTGTCATATGTGTACTCCTTTATTTTGTTTGGTTATTTATTTATTTATTTATTTGTAGTTTCAGTGGATGGTGGTCAGGTGCAAAGAAGGCAAATGGTGCTGAGCGCCCAAAGGATAAAGTTGCACTAGAGGCTGTGGAACCAATGGTTTGTAGGTAAGCTTGTTTTGATATATTTTGTTGTTGGAGTGTATATTAACAGGTACTTAAAACTGTCAAATGTTTAAGCGTATATTTGGTCTCATCATATTTAACCGGAGAAATTTCATCAAACTTTGATTCTGTTTCACAAGAAACTGAAGCTTTTCATTGACAGTATTGTTTGAGAATATGTGAGAGAAACAAATACTCATCAAGCAGGAGTTCAGAAATGTAGATTATGAGAAATTAATTGAGAATACAGAGATCTGTTAGATTAAATTTAGTTAGCAGTTCCCAAACTTAAAAATGGAAGGTTATACAGTCATAGATGAAAGGGGAAAATATTGAACATATTTACTTAAGCAAATATGAAAATATGGTTCAAATATGAAAGAGAAAGTAAAGAAAATTTCAAATGGAATATAGCAGCTGTTAAAGAGAAGACAAGAGTTTGAAGGAAATAATAATATGACCAAGATAGAATATTTTAAAGTAAACAAAACTGTTCTGAAATGTCTTTCAGAGAATGTTAAAAGATAGAATGAAAATTTAATAAGAGAAACAACTAAAAGCAATAAAAAATGAAGATTATACAGAAGCCTATGTTGGGTAGCCACCATATTTCATTTGTAATTCAAGCATTCCATGATTTCTTTGAATGTTTATGTAGTGCAAGAAATAGTTCAGAACTACAGATAGTTAATTATGAAAATGATGACATTCCAGGAAAAAAAGCCATTTGAGGTATGAAAAAAGGGAAGCTGATGATGATTCAAGAGAAATTGATAAAGCCTGAGAATGGTGACAGGTGAAACAAAAAATACAGACCTATTAGTTTTGTTCTGCATAAGGTGAAAGATATTCACTAAAATTATCAGTACCTGGGTTCTAACTAGGAACACAAGGAAACATGCAGTCATAAATAACTTTAGTTTCATTAGGCCATGAAGTGTTGAGAATATGAAAACACAGACAATAATCACATGATTGGAATACAGTTGACAACTGACCTTTGAGACCTGAGCAGCTCGTATAAAGATGCAATTCCCAGGAGAAACCACAGGTGTTGTGTTGTGCTGTGCTGTGCACACACATCAGATTTGATGAGTGCTGTTGGCAATCATGCTGGCCTGGTGGCCACCTCGGTCATTGTGCAGCACATCATTCGAATGCTGGCACACACCACGCCTGCCTTAGGGGCTCAACGTATGGCCATGGTAGATCTAGCAACCAGTGGGGTATGAAACTCCTCCTCCTCTGTGGGGGAGGGGGGGGGGGGTGAGCAGGTATCGCCATATCTGATGCTACGACTACCAAGGCGTCTGTGACATCCTTGGCAGCAGCCAAAGGTGCTCTGAATTCTCAGTCCCCTAGGACCGGTGCATATGGACGAAAGTGAGTGGGGTGAGGGAACCCCCAGTCCTGGGTAATGGGTATACAGGACCGGTGATGGAAAGGAAGCCATTTTGAAGTGGGGGCCCACGGCAAAGGGCACCAGCTTTTGGGGACTATGGTGGACTGGCGACGGGAGGCATTGGAGACAGTGGCCTGGCTGCAATCCCTGCCATGGGTCATGCAAGGCACAGAACAAAGAGAGGAGCTAGTGCTGGCTGCAGGAAAAGTGACAGAGAACAAGAAAATGGTGGTACTGGATGAATGGTTCCCAGGCCCGTGGAAGAGGTCTGGCACCCATCCTGGGACGCAGTTTGTTCTAATGACATGCCACGAGCCGATTTTCGGTGTGAACCATGAAAATGTGCTGGCTGTGGATGATGGCTGTAATCCAGTGCAGGTGCCACCCGAAACCCCTGACTCAGATGGGTGTGCTGGGCGTGAGCTTTGATGAAACCAGTGCTGCTGGGGGACGCCTGCTTGGCAGCAAGAAGTTGAATAAGAGTCCATGGTTGTCAGCCATGCAGGAGCTCAGCAGGGCTCTTGGCTCCAATCAATGTCATTCTGTAAAATCTTAAGAAAAATGTAAGAGCCTCCTCATTGGGAAAATCTGCCATGTACTGGTGCATCTGTGTCTTAAACGTCTGGACAGCACATTCCCTGTTCTACTGTACATAAAGGTGGTACCGTGGTGTGGCAAATGCATTTATGGTTACGAAAATCCTTGAAAGATTGTCTGAAACCAAAGTGCAAGGCAAGCCTTAAATGGAGATTATGTTTGACAGAGCCTCTACAGTCAGATGACATACGGAAAATGAGAAAAAGTGTTAAGCCCCAACAACCAGAAAGTCTTTAAAACTGGACCAGCAAACTCTATGTGAACTCCTTTTCCATGGCTTTATAGGAGCCAGCCATGGTTGACCCAAGTACTTGTGGCAGGCCGAGACAAACTTTCCACCTCATTATTGATGCCTGGCCAGAACACTCGGCAGTGCACCAACAGCTTCACTCAAGAGATGCCCCAGTGACCATGATATAATAAACGGAGGACCTCTTACCACAGAGCCACTGATATCATGACGCGGGGAGTTAAACTTGTTTGTCTACAAAAGAACAATACCATCCAAGAGGGAGAGGTGATGGAGCAATGCATAATAATTCCGAAGCAGGTCTGACATCCAACCCATCGGACAGTCAGGCCATCCCTGTTGTACCATGCACACAACCTGCTGGAGCAGCAGATCCAGTCAGAGCCTCCACATTCACATGTTGTGATGTGGGATGAAGATTGATCTAATAATCGTACAAGGACAGGAACAAGGCTCAGTGCTGAATATGGTTGATGGCTTTGCCCCAGTAACGACATCAAAGGACTAAACAGAGAAACCAAGGGCTAATTGTCTGAATTAAATGAAATTTTGTATCATACAAGAACTCGTTAATTTTTTTTCGGCTTTGACAGTGGCAAGAGCTTCTTTTTTCCTCCTGAGAATAATGTTGAGCCATGATGAGTGTTTTCAATGCAAAAGCAGTGGGCTGTTCGGAGCCATAGGAATGGCGAAGGGCCAGAACTGTCCCCACCCTGTACTCGGACACATCTGTGACCAGGACCAGATGCTTGCTGGGTTGAAATGTGTGAGAGACAGTGCAGAGGGAAGACTGTGTTTGATGTGCACAAATGCACACTCACAAACTGTAGACCAAACAAAGGGAGTATTTTCCCGAAACAACGGATCGAAGGGGTGGCCGATAGTATCAGCCAAGGGTGATAGTATACCAGTTTTACAAGGATTGCCTGAAGTTCTTGTAGATTATAGGGATGGGGCAAAGCCATAATGGTGGTGACATGTTATTCCATGCTGGGAGATTGCAGACCCAAATAAACAATGAAAAGCTGAAAGGAAATGAGACTTTGCATGGTTACATTTGAGGCCTACGGCCAGCAGAACAGTAAACAGGGAACACAGGTTACATAGATGATCCTCCATGGTAGCGTCTGTCATCACAGTATCATCAAGACAGTTAATGCACTTGGGACTCTCTTCTAGAAAATGTTAAAAGATGGCTGGCGCAGTAATGAGCCCAAACATTAGCTGCTGATATTGAGCACAAGCAGCTGTTCTGATATTTCATCCGGCGGAATCTGTTGGTAGTTTCGGCCAAATTAGTTTTGGAAAAGAAATTACTCCCAGCCAGCTTTGTGAGCAACTCCTCCAGGCAAGGTTGGGGGTAAGTGTCCACAATTGCACAATTGCTTGCACATTAATAGTGACATCAAAGTCACCAAAGGACCGAAGCTGACCATACGGTTTGTTTACAGCCACTAAGTTACTAAAGGCATAGCCCACGCACTTGAAGAAATCACTTGAATTACTCCCACTGACATTAAGCAGTCTTGCTGTGCATTGACATGGTCATGTAAAGCAACTGGCAGCAGCCACATAAAAAAAAAAAAAAAATAAAAAATAAAAAAAAAACAACCAAACAAACAAGTGCAGGCAGAGGGTTTGAGGATGATGTGTGCCATGAAATTTCTTAATCTAATCTTGGGGCAAACAGATCCAGAAACTTAGAATGTGAAGACTGCAGTTCATGATAAAGCACTTGATCTGACACCAAATGCACTGCATCTGGCACAGAAAATCCAAGAGTAGCAAAAGCATCCAACCCAAATAAATTTTGGGTACTCGTATTGCTCACCAAGTATGTAACAGAATGGACAATTGGCTTGTAACCTGTGTCAACCGTGATTTGGCAGAGAATAGGAATCTGCTGTTAATGAGACCTTACCAGCTGACAATCGATATGTGCCAGTGGTGGGAACCCAAGCCTGGTGTATGTCTGTGACTTAACTAGGGACACAGTGGCTCATGTGTTGCCCTGTAGGTGCAATGATTGGTAATCATCAGCACTTCAGTGAAGTTAGTTCATCACCTGCACTTCAATGAAAAGTTTGTTCTTGCCTTCAAACAATGGCGGACACAACGAGATGGCATCAGTATCCATGTTCATTGATTCCTACAAGGACTCATAAAGGGTCAAAGATTAACACATTGCTGCTACCTGATGTTTCTTCCTACATTATGCAACTGGCCCACCACCTGTGCCAGGTTCGCTCGTGCTGTACAAAACGAATGACATGATAAAAGAGGCATTCACTGTTTCCACTGCTGATGATTGTGTGCAGTGGCCTGATGAACCTATTTGTACTGTGGCCACCTCGTTGTCATCTAGTGCAGTAAGCTCTACACCTCATGTTTGTATGCTGCCAACAATGGTGACATCACTCTAAGGCCCTACCTGGCAGCCCGCCACATGGGGAACCTCGAACGGCTATGCATTATTCAAAACTTCCTCCAACGTAGGGTCCTCAAACTGAAGGACATGCTGGTGCACTTCTTTACCAGAGGCTGAACAGATGAATGCGTCTTGTTCTAGGGTGTCTGCGTATGACTCCTGAGACTTGGCCATGACAGAGCGGCATTTACAAATGAGGGCATGAAGCTTGGCTGCCCAAGCTCAATATGACTGCTGCAACTGTTTGTGATGTAGGTAGAATTTGACATGCACAGTGACCACATGCATAACTTTTGGTGGTAAGAGGACAGCAGACGACACATACCGTATTTACTCGAATCTAAGCCGTACTCAAATCTTAAGACTTATTCTTCCAGCTTGCAGTGAAATTATGGGAGACATGTGCCGTAGGGTAATCACTAACTTCAGTGTTCGTTTGAAGGAAGTTAGGAAACGAAATGGTGGACATATTGAGCATGTGCTGAGTTAGAACAAATCTCCATGGACGGCTCTTCATTGTAATATATGTTCCTTTCAGATTGTATTGACAATAAAGTTTATATTCAAAAACAAAATGGTAACACATTTCGTGCGCCACCCTGTAGGTAGGGGCCAGTGCCATAGAGTAGTAGAGTACTCTTTGTAAAACCATATTGGGCTTCCATAATTTATTTACATTCAAATCTTTCAATTGTTTCTTTACACAGGGGATGCTTATTACTAAGTCATCCATATGGGAGTCTGCCACTTGGTCAAAAAGATGGTACATTTGTATGGTTCTCCTTCGTGAACAATTTCTTGAATGCAAAGTTTAAAACTTGGGCTTTTGTTTTGCTATCTTCCAATACCATACCAGACTGGTCAACAAGGGACTGGGTGGAAGCCTCAGACCCACTTTGCGATTTAACATGGAACCAGTCTTTTGTCGGGTTCTCTATCAGCCCTTTTACTAAGGTGGTGGTTGTATACTTTGGGCGTAGATCTTTTTACAGATCCATAAATCTCTACTAACCTTTGCTTGTCATTGTTTGTACATTCTCTTTTGAATTGAGAGTGCAACAGCCTCCACTTCCTCAGCATGTTCCACATTTTGTTATTAAAACATGGTTGATCTTTTCCATCCTTAATTCACACACTAGGCACATATCTCTCCAGATCATGATTTACATTCTGCTTAAACGTTGCTCATAATTCCTCTACATCCATCTCACTAGAACAAAGTAATGTCAATTCACTGTCTAAGTGAGATGCTAACAACTGCTTATCTGCTCCTTCTAGTAGGAACATTCTCCTATTCTTCTACATTGATTTATAAACTTCCATAACCATAGTTACTGTAATGACGACATGTTCGCTAATTCCCATTTCTGTACTAATATTATTGATAAGGTCTGCATCATTTGTAGCTACAAGCTCTAAGATATTTCCATTGCATTTGGGCTACCAAACTAGCTGCTCAAAGCAGTTTTCAGAAAACATGTTCAGAAGCACTTTGTATGACTGTCTGTCTGTACCTCTCTGCAATTAATCCATAGACATCCCAGTCTATACTAGATTAGTTAAATTCACCTCCATGTAATATTGCAGGAGCTGTATATTTATACACTACTAGTCATAGACTTTCTTTGAATGACTCAAGAACAGTCACAATGGTATTGGGCAGTCAGTAAAAACATCCAACAATTAACCTGGGTTCACCTACATGTTATAAGCAACCAGATAACTTCATTGTCACACTTAACTTTGACCTCAGTAGAGAGACAATATTTTTGTTAACTGCAATGAACATTTCCCTTCCTATGGCATCTAATCTGTCTTTCCAATGTACGTTCTGTGATTCACTAACTATGTGTCGGAGCTTTCCACTTTGGGTTTCATCCAGCTCTCAGTCCCAAGTATATTTTGAGTGCACGAACATATCTGGAGGGCAGTAAATTTGGGAACTTTGTTTTGAATTCTTTGACAAATTACTGATAACATTTGGACAGTTGAAGTGTCCTTGTTTATCAGAGTAACAAACTACCGCCTAGCCTAAAAAACCCTCTTATGCACTCCACAAGTACTCTGCTACCCAAGCAGCTACTTCCTTTGTGTAGGGGACCTCTGACCCACCCAATAATGCAGGTCTAGAAATCTGCAACCAAGACTGTCACACAGTCGACAGAGCCTTTATTTCAGACCCTCCATTCGGCTCTGTACCAAAGGACCCCAAACAACTCTGGGATCAAGGCTGCAAACTGCGGGCTCTGCTTGCTTCTCATGCTCGTCGCTGAGCAGCCTTCACCTTCTTCCCCAGCAGCCCAATATGAACTGAGGATGGCCTCAGAACCCATGTGGCAGACATCATTGGTGCCGAAATGAGCCATATTTGCAGACAACTGCACCCTGTATGCTCAGTAGCTACAGGCAGGGCCACCTCAACATTTTGGATGAGCCCCCGTGCAGATACACTGAGTGCACATTGGCTTTCTTTCCAACTCTGAACGTGTCTAAGGGGCATAATGCGCTTAATGGTGGAGCTCCTGATAACTAGTAAACCCCTTACATCATGTGGCTGCTCGGACCCTGTCGAAGCAGTGGCCAAATGTTGACTCACAGGGTGAATGGGCAAAGCCAGACGCACATTAGCCATCTGTCTCAAGTGACATAAGTGTGTTACTATCCTCCACACACCCTACTGTGAGGGTGTATCCATTGCGTCAGATACACTAGAAGGTGGTTTTGCAACAGAGCCCATGGATGAAACAAGCAACACGTGAGGTATCCCATGTGATGCTGGGATTCTCCGCCACCACTACACCCCAAGGCAGCAGGCTGAATGTGGCTGACCATAGCCAAAAACCCATTCAGCTGTTTGTGAACTGCACGCAGCTCCACCTGCGTCTGCACACAACTTGCACGCATTCTACCCGTCCTACCAAGCCTAACTGTAGAAGTAAACTGTAAAAGCAAACAGAATCCTAGATGTGCAAATTGCTGCCCTTCTTGTCACAATTGGACACTGATGCATTAATTGCTATGTAGCTGACGGTTCAGAAGAAATGAGAACTGCTGCCTTACTGACTTACTTTTTGACCATGCAGAATGCCATGAAATTATGATGAAGTCACTTCTTGTAAGCATCCCAGTCTTCTGCAGATTCATCAAAGGGTGGGAACACCATTGGGTGAGCAACCAGCGGCAAGGCCTGGTTCAGTGTAGCCAACAGCTGTTCCACACAGCTGCTGTACACTGTTGTTGTTAGGTGAGCAACTTCAGTAGACCCTCCGTGGTAGGGATGAACAGCAGTAAATCCTGATGATGCAGAACACACGAAAATCCTGTCCTTGTTTGTTGCCACTTATGTTCTAACTAGGAACACAAGAAAACACAGTCTTAAATAACAAGTTTCATTGGGTCATGGGCTGACAGTGAGAATATGAGTACATAGAGAGCAATCACATGACTAGAATCCATTTGACAAATGAGCTGAGGCCCAAGCATGCACATGTAAAGATACAGTTTCCAACAGGTGCCATTGGTATCACATTGCTAATTAAGCCTGCTTTTAGACTTGGATATAGCACAATGGACCATATGCAAGTCATAAGCAGAATAGAACAATGCGCATGAGTGAACACTTTGTCACGGTTCTTTCATTTCAAGTATGCTTCTGACTTAGTTTCAGAAAAAACCTTTGCTAACATGCCTATGTTAGTACACTGAATAATCTATTTGTTATTCCTGTAATATCCATCAGACTTTGTCAGGAGAGAAAGATATTTAGTACCACTTTATGAGCTTTTGTCTCTAGGGCAGTTGTATGGACAGAGAAGAAAATGAACAGAAAGGCAAAAATGGCCTAGAGTTCCTTCAGTAAACTAACTAAAGCCTTAAAAACTAGAATTACAACGTATATGGAAAAGAAAGTTTAATATTAGTTTCAATTACCAATTTTGACATAGAGAGGCATAAACTTTTAATGTGAAGCCCATTCAAAAATTGTAGGTTGCTCAGTTATTATTGGAGAGATGCATGTTGAAAATTACTAGAAGGGACAGAATAACAAACAAATGGATCACAGAACAGCCTGGTTTGGAAGACAAAGCTATAATTGTAGTGAAAATGAAATGCTGGTGGCTGAAACATGCTTGATAGAAGAGTGAAAAATCTCATTTCTACATTCCAAGAGGTGAAAGATTAGTACATGTCCTAATGGAAGTTGAGTTGTTGATATTGCACGAGAAACATTGGTGTGCATAGCTGAAAACTGTATAACATGGAAAAGTGTGGGAGCGTCTTTTATCCAGCAGTAATTGCCAAATGGTTGACGATGGTGATATACAAAATGGTAGTGTGTTAAAACTATGTCAGTTGTATGTAATGTAATAATCTTAGCAAGAAATATTTGCCTTTTAAACATGTGTTAGCTTGACATCAGCACTAAAATTACGCAGAGCTAAACAAGGGTGGTCTGTAAAGTTCTACCTATTACGGTGAAAATTAGAATTTTAGGTTTCAGAAAGCTTTTACTTTTCAACACAGTCTCCTACAACGTTAATATACTTCATCTGGCTGTATTACAGTCACATTTCACAGTGCAGATCCCTCAATTTTACCATTGTTAAGACATTATTTGCGGGTAGATGCATGTTACAGTGAAAGATAATGTTTTTCTGCAAACCATGTCTCTTTTTAACAGAAATCCTGTGGAGCTTAAAACACTTGTTCTGACCTTTTCCATTGCTTACATTCTTTGCCTTCTGTGGAGCTAAAGAACCTGCTTCTGTCCACTGATTTGATTGCTGTTTTGACTCTGGTGTGTAGTTGTGGATCCATGTTTCATCCATTGTCCCAAATCCACATATTGTTTGAAAACTGGTGTATAAATTTGTTTCTGATCCTCAGTGATTAAGTGTAAGACATGGGGATTGATGCTCACGTGGACCTTGCTCTAGGACGATTAGAGAGAGCATGGTTATTTGCTGCTCTTATGCCTAATAGCTGACACTAAATGTTTCAGTTTTTCTAAAACCATTGTCACTAGACTGAATAACTGAACCAACTGTCACATAGGTAACTGACAGGAGGAATCACTGATGTCAGCACTGAGTGAATTTTGCACTCTCGAGCTGGCACAGCATTCCATGTTGTACCACTAGTGGCAGCCCCATAAAAAGACACTACGTCAGCACAGGTTGCAGCCACACCTCTCAGCAGACACATCAGAAAGTATATTTATTTAGGCCAAACCATACACACACAAGCAAGTCCTATTCTTCTGTTGTTGCCACAGCTATTTCATGTAAACTGAAAATTCACTTTGCACTGAGAAAATAAAACTTAAAATTATAATTGCAGCTGCATCTCACAAGTTCATTAATATTAAACGTTATTGGAGCTCTTTAAGTGCAGGATTCAGTTTTATTCCATAATGTCAATCTCTAGTGTTAGCATCACCATAATGTAACTGCATTGATATATCTTCATGGCTGGTTATTACATACCTTCAGGATGTGAGTTTTTTGGTAACACAAGTAGAAACACTTGAACAGTAATTCTGCTTTTGTGAGCTATATGTTCCCCTTTCGTGCCTGAAGAAGAAACCTCTATTTCGTGCAGCTAGGATTACTGTTTTACTTTAAGCATTTCTGTCAGCAGTGCAAGTAATTTCACCTCTTGAAGGTGTGTACTGGTCAGGAATTCTGCCTCCTTGGAGTGATGCTATTTAATATTTTGTGCATGCTGTATATCATACTACCATATTTTTACGGGCTATAAGACACTACGGCCTCTAAGATGCACCTTAATTTTTAGCAATTTTTTAAGAAATAATACTTTTTTCCATTTTTATTATTAGATTGCAAAGTCAGACTAACAAAATTCTTAGTTTATAAAACCAAACAGACCTTTAAAATCCTTGAAAATTGTCAGCTGAACTTTCTTCTTCCGCCTCTTTGTCTTCATCGTTGCCCTCTTTGTGTATAGGATGGTCTTCAGTGTCATCAAGAGCATTACTTATGCTGCACTTTTTGAAAGATTTAACAATGATGTCTTCCCCCACTGTTGACCAAGACTGTTTTATCCACTGACAATCTTGTTTGATTGAAGGTCATTTTAAAGCTCCCTTCAGTGTGAGTTCATTTTGGGTTTCATCCATCATCTATTTGTTCCATTCCTTTCTCATATACGCTTTAAATGGTTTATTTATTGTGACATAAAGAGGTTGCAGTTGTGAAGTAAGTCCTCCCTGAATAACAGCAAGCTCTGTATGCCCATGTCTCAATTTCTCTTTCATAGAATTATTCAAATGTATGCTAAACTGATCTAGTTGCCTTTCTTGATTCACCTTCTTCAGACAACCTGTCATGGCACCAAGTTATAACACTGCTACTGGTAGTAAAGTTACATTGGAGATGAAGTTGATGGATTTTAATGTGGCCACAACACTGTGCTTGATAAATAACAGTTGACAAATGTAACTTTTGGGGAACTTGAGCATGACTGTGCAGTCGTTAAGATGTTGGATTATCATGTGGGGCAACTGAGCCATCCAGAGCTAGGTTTTCTGCAGTTTTTCGAAATCACTTGTAGAAATTACCTGGATGGTTCTTTTGAAAAGGACATGTCTAATTTCCACATTTCCTCACACCAAGCTTGTGCTCAGGAGTGTAATGATTATACTGTCTGTTATAAGCAGTCCTACAAACAGTGTTAAGTGCAGTAGTAGTGTTAATTGAATTTTTTGATTAAAAGAAGACAATAATAAGAAAAAAGAAGCACTTTCTTGGTATTTATTTTTGTTATAATTACAATAATGTTATGTTGAACTTACGCTAAATATACAGCTAATATGAAATATCGGTTCTGTTTTTGGGAGTGAGCCTCCACTACACATTAATAACTGTCACTCACAGTTTAGATTGTTTCTGGCAATTTGGAACTTAATAAGTAAGTTTTTAATTTGATTTTTTGTTGTTGTTCATTGTTTTAGAATCGACTAACATACATGTAAGTTATATTTCAGGTTTGGTCTGTGTGATCAGATGAGGAATGGTGATAAAGTTATTATTTCTCCAAATAGAAGACTGTCTGTTGTAACAGACAGTCTTGGAAGAATTGTTTTAATAGACAATCATAAAGGAATTGCACTTCGTATGTGGAAAGGTATGTTCTCATACTTGCTACATGGAAAAGTATTTGTTCACTGTTGCATTGTACTTTGGGCATAGTCCATATCTATTCAGGCAGGCTATGGTTCAATTCTTTTATCGTGGCGGCTCACGCATGCCTGCCCAGATGTGGGAGATTGCTGCGTTGCCAGTTGCACGCGCCAAGAGAAGCAGCGCCATAGTATAGTATCGTTCGCAAACTTACGTTTAGGGGGGAGCGCCCCGTTTATGAAGTAAAGCAACCACGGCCACATTAACCCTTTTGCTGCTACAGAGACGTGCTTCCCGCATTCCGCACTGTGCACGATTTTGTCATCACTGCACTGCTCGCCTGTGCAGACACTTGGTGTTCCGACTGCTTTGACACACTTATCATTCGATTTCACAAAAAAAATTTTTGGGCCAAAAATTTGATTTTTTACACATCTTCTTAACTGATACCTTCCCCCCATAAATGACTTAATTTTGTTTCGATGTTCTACGCAGTTACTGTGCAGCATTAAACCATTGCACGAAATTTTGAAGAGTTTGCAGAGGTAAAAGTCCATAGAGTATACTTTCCGTATGGTCGATTTTAGTTGCCACTAGAAATTTCAAAAAATTACATTCAAACGAATAAAATTCATGAAGTAAGACACTTCAACATTGTTTTTAAATAAAGAAAATACCAAGCAGCAAATAAGGTTTGAACTCAGAACCTTTTGCGTAGCAGCCAAACACCTTAACCATTACGCTACCGCAGCTCGTCATTCAATGGAATTCCCGGAGGACTTTAAAGAAGCACGCAAAATACCAACAAACACTGCTGGTATGACTATGAATTACTCACGTTTCGTCGAACTACAATAGAAAATAAACAATTACCGCTGTTCTTTATTGCGTCACGAAAAAGTGGTTAGTGAGAATGAATTTCCTTGCTATCGCCTGAATTAGGAGGCTTATTGCTTGTTTGGTTTAATTAATTAATAGAATATGAAGCAATTGGTACAAAGAATGCTTTTTCCAAACTTTCTTTTATAGAAAGTCTGCTATCAAGATATTGCTTTTGTTCAATTACTTTATTTGTGACTGAACGTTTCTAAACCTGAAGATACTCGTCCGTGCTCTGCACTGCAGTCGAGCTCTGGCAACATCGTTCTCTGTTCATTGGCTGACTGTGTTTTGTGACATCAGATGCGCAGAACAAACCTAACCTCGGCCGCCGTCGTAAATGACGCGCACTTTAGGAACAAATCTTACCTTCATAGTCTCGGATGTTTTTGAATTTAGCATATGTTAAAATTAATGACTAAGCAAGGAACACACATTTTTTTTTTTTTTTTTTTTTTTTTTTGTTTTCTCCAAAACAGTTTCTGCTCCGAAATACAGACCTCCAAAGATGACACTATACATACCATTTTGAAGATGCGAATTTTGGAAAAAATTTTAAAATGCTGTATCTCTGGAACAGTTCTACATATTTTGTTGGGATTTTTTTATTTGAAAGATAATTGCTTTATGATTACAAAGAAACCCTCCATTTGGACTTATCTGTCAAAGTTCTTCAAATTTTTTTTAATGCCAATCCATAATTTTTTTCTCTTTCCTGTTGATTGTTACTGTATAGTTCTGCATTCCCTGAAAAGGAGAGCCCCCACTTTTAGATTGAACAGCTTTTATAAACAATTGAAATTTTGGAGTACATAAGACCCATTTTATCATCACTTAACGGGCTCTCAAAAATCAAAACCTAGCTTTATTTAACATAATTTTAATTTCGGAAGATGAAGAAGACACTCATTTTTCAAACATTTTAAATGGTTACAAAATATGTGTGAAAGATCCAAGGACTTAAAATTTTCAATTTATACACCCTCTGTGCACTCTGTTTTGTACTGAAATTACCCAGTCAGTGGACATAAAAATATGTTCCACTGCTTCAGTATCTTCCTTTGATATAGAGTGATGCCTTCCTGTTGAACCAAGAGGAACTGGAGCACTTACAATCTTCAAAACATTGTGAACAGGAAGTGAGCACTGATGGGATTGTTGCTGTCCTTTAGCTGGAAACCTATATCCAGCAGCTGGTCCATGTGGTATCATGAAGTTCACTACAGTTATGTTTAACTCATAACTGGTGTCTATAATCTCTGCAATCTACCAGTCACAGTCATACACACACGCCACAAACATCCCCCCTTCTCAGATTGTGAATCTGAATATTATCCTGCTGTTTCTGAGGTGTTGGCCGAACAAACGAAATTTCTTCTTTCTTGCTCTTTAAAGTGCATGCAATATGAGTTCGTACATCACTGAGAGTCCAAAAATGTGTCTTCTGAATTCCTTTCACAGGAGTAGTTTGTTTGGACCATTCTTCTTCTTTCTGCTCACTGAATTCTTCGATTTCCTCGTTGGACAAAAGAATAAGGGCTGTGGATGTGTAAGATTTCATGACACTCGTAAAATCCTCAGCATTCTGAATTGCAGCTGTATTTTGTCTGGAAAGATTATGTTTTGTAGCATGGTACTTCAGCAGGCCACCTACACCATCACAATGGCACTTCCCGTGGCCAGTAGCACTGTGTACCTAGTCAGTTGGCACAAGTGAACGGTTTTTAAAATGAGTAGGAGCACTATCAGGAATAATGATGATCTTCTCTGCCCCTCTTTGCAGTTGAAGAATTTTGTGCATTGCTAGCGAAGCATGTGCTGAGTCATGTCCTGTGTCATCACTTATAACTGCAACACTTGTGGTCTTGTTTTGAAAATATGTCACTCCTATAAAAATTGAAACCCGGTCATTACTCAAATGATACCCTTGTGCTTCTTGTGGGAGAATTACAGACCAGTTCTCAGCAAAATCACAGTGAAGCACTAAACATTGTTCATCAGCCTGTACATACCCTTTCACTTCTGCTGTGTGTTGTTCTTGCAATTTCTTCAGATGCTGGTGTGTCACTGCTTTCACTGACCATTTACCAAGTTTATCAATGAAACTGTCAAAGCTAACAGTTTTCTTAATTAGTTCATTTTCCTCCCATGTTGCATATGTAATTTCTGCAGAGTTATCTGCTACATCTTGCAGGCCAAGTGTCTGTAAAGACAGTCTTCCCTTTCAAGGGCAGTCACCACATTCTTGAAACAAACAAGTCTCTCACTTTACGTCACAGACTACTAATGACTTCGCACGCCCAACCAAGGTGTCATATGTCACATGCTCCCGTAAGTTCTTCAAAGTTATCACACAATGCCCAAAATTCATGCAGTACACACATAAAAAGACATCTCTGGGTGGGTGTGGAACTACCTACTTAGGTTGTAGTGCATAAAATTTTGATCTTCCAATATGTGAAGTTGTACATTTGCTCTTATAATTTGCAAAAGTTTCTATAATACTGTGATTCATGTAGCTCTTCACTTTCACAACTTTTTGACCTCACAGATACGGTTATAGTGTCATTTTTTCACTCTTGTGAGAACAGTCTCATTTATCTTTCAGATAAAATGACTACACTATTTCAACTTGAGCTGCTTCTACAAGATGACCATAATAGGGATCTGGTCTTCCAAAGAATCCTTTTACAGATCTCACATTTCTTGATTTGTCTACCATGTACTTTGATACTGATGGAAGATGGTTCAAAATTGTTTTCTTTAAAAGTCTCTCTGGAATAATATTTAAAACTTGCACCTTTTCACTATAGGATGCACAGTATTCAACAGCTGAATTTATATTTGTGAAAAATTCCTGGCAAGAGGTGCAAGAGTGCTTTTGTTCACTTTATTCAGAAGATGGAATTTCTACTCTAAAGAGTGTGGTCAGTTTTCTGTAGTGTTTTCATCCATAACTTTAGTATTTTCTCTGTGCATTCTTGATGCATAGACCTTATGACTCGACTTCACTGACCATGGTTTCTTAACAGGACTAACACCTACCTCTGTAGCTGACTGATTCTCAGGGTATTTAATTCTTCCATTATTGATGCAAAACCTGCACGAAGGGAGGCTTCACCTTGTTCAGATACTATCATTGTTGTTATTCTGTCTAAACATTTAGAACACTAAAAGTTGTCGCTGGGAACATCTTCACTTTGAAACAGAGTCTTCAAGTGAGAACACTTATTCCCAACCTGATCAAAGTCTGTTTTTTTTTTTTGTCATATATATATATATATATATATATATATATATATATATATATATATATAAAAAGAAAGATGATGAAACTTACCAAACAAAAGCGCTGGCAGGTCGATAGACACACAAACAAACACAAACATACACACAAAATTCTAGCTTTCGCAACCAATGGTTGCCTCGTCAGGAAAGAGGGAAGGAGAAGGAAAGACAAAAGGATATGGGTTTTAAGGGAGAGGGTAAGGAGTCATTCCAATCCCGGGAGCGGAAAGACTTACCTTAGGGGGAAAAAAGGACAGGTATACACTCGCACACACACACATATCCATCCACACATACACAGACACAAGCAGACATATATCTATATATATCTATATATCTATCTATATATATCTATCTATATATATATATATATATATATCTCACTCTTTTACTGATATGAAAATAGTCAGCACACTTTACTCTCCTGTGGCCCTGTCAGAAGCCATTTCAAGTAGTCCTTTTCACATAACACACTACAACTGTGGCAATTGGCAAATTCCATACGAAAACACAGAACTAACTGGATGGTCTCAGATTTCTTAGAAGTCTCTTCGGCAAACAAATTGGCGCTGAACAACTACAGTCAGAAACCTGCAATGAACAACCACGACAAAGAAACTGACAAGAAACTACAACAAAGTATAGGAAATATCTGCAGTAATGAAAGTGAAAAGAAATAACTGCAACAAAGGAGTGATAAGAAATAACTGCAACAATGACAATAGAAATAAACACTGTAACGGAGAAATCAGTAAGAAACAAATTCTGTGAAGACATACATTACCCTTTAAAGTTAAATATATTTTTTTAAATAAAACCTATCCAACTTAAAAGTGGAAGTTCTCCTCTCCAGAAAATATAGTACTACATGGTACCAATCAACAGAAAAAAATCTAACTTTTCTGGACTGGCATTTTTGAAAAAAAGAAAAATTCTGTAAATTATAAAAAAAAATTGAAAAGGCAACAGTAAAAGAACTTTGACAGATACGTCCAAATTTAGGATACCATTTTAATCATAAAGCAAGTATCTTTCAAATAAAAAACCTCTAACAAAATATCTAGAACTGCTACAGAGATACAGCATTTTAAAAAATTTTCCGAAATTTGCATCTTCAAAATGGTGTTTGCAGTGTCATCTTTGGAGGCCTGTATCTCGGGACAGGAATTTTTTTTGTGGAGAAAACAAAAAAATACATGTTTCTTACTTCTGAATTTCAACATATGCTAAATTCAATAACATCCAAGACTATTAAGGTAAACCCCCTGCCTGAAGTGATACGGATTATGCCTTTGTTTCATTTCAAAGATTTTTCCTCTACAACTGAGCTAGGTCTTTTTACTTCTAAATTGTGATGGCAGTCCACTATGGAATGTGTTGTGGTTACTTGCGTACCACAGTATCCCACGTGATTTACCAACTGACCTGCCTACATTGTGATGCATTCTATGTGGGAATGACCAGCAACAAACTGTCCATTCGCATGAATGGACACAGGCAGACAGTGTTTGTTGGTAATGAGGATCACCCTGTGGCTAAACATGCCTTGGTGCACGGCCAGCACATCTTGGCACAGTGTTACACCGTCCAGGTTATCTGGATACTTCCCACCAACACCAACCTATCCGAACTCCGGAGATGGGAACTTGCTCTTCAATATATCCTCTCTTCCCGTTACCCACCAGGCCTCAATCTCCGCTAATTTCAAGTTGCCGCCACTCATACCTCACCTGTCATTCAACAACATCTTTGCCTCTGCACTTCCGCCTCGACTGACATCTCTGCCCAAACTCTTTGTCTTTAAATATGTCTGCTTGTGTCTGTATATGTGTGGATGGATATGTGTGTGTGTGCGAGTGTATACCTGTCCTTTTTTCCCCCTAAGGTAAGTCTTTCCGCTCCCGGGATTGGAATGACTCCTTACCCTCTCCCTTAAAACCCACATCCTTTCGTCTTTCCCTCTCCTTCCCTCTTTTCTGATGAGGCAACAGTTTGTTGCGAAAGCTTGAATTTTGTGTGTATGTTTGTGTGTCTTTCGACCTGCCAGCACTTTCGTTTGGTAAGTCACATCATCTTTGTTTTTTGATAAATTTTTCCCACGTGGAATGTTCCCCTCTATTATATTAATAACAGTATGGTACTGGGTACATAAACTGGCACTGCATGAGGAGGTGAGACATGAATGTTAAAATAACAATGATTGTTACTGAAAATTGCCTACATTAAATAATGGGCTACAAAACTGAAAGTATTGTAGTACTTGTCTTAACTGAAATTGTGGAGGCTTTTCTCGTTTCCATACACGACAGTGCTTTATCTTCAAACTACTTACTTGAGATATTACAAGCAGTAAAAATTTTTTTTACAATACTTTTTCAGTCGTAAAAAAAATATTTAACTCTAGCTGGAAAGAAAGTAGATTATATTTGGATAGCTTGTAATTACCACTGGATGACACAGTTTGATGAAACTGAAAATATAGTAATATTGGATGAAATGCTTGCCAACAAAACTCTTATGAGCTGTGGCCGAATTGGTGGTAGTAGTTATCATGGTCACAGGCAATGAGGGTCACTAAGACTCACACGAAATATTTGTACAAATACTTGCACAGAAGTATAACGAATAGGAGACAGTAAAACATAGGTCCTTTTCATGCAACAATTTGGTAGCCACCGCAGTAATCGTTTACTCTGGTTAGGTGGCTGCACACCACTGGGAACTATATTGGAACCTTACGCTGCAAACACCTCCATCTCTCATGACATAGTTGATGTTCTACCCACAGCAGCAGAGTTCCTTATTGCTAAACATGTGCATGAAAAAGAAAAGATAGATAAATTTATGGGAAATTGACATGTAGGACCCCCATCATGGCAATGTTGAATGTCTGTACTTTAATAGTTGTCTGAGAGACACTTGCAGTCACATTTAACATTATTTACAAATTTTCCTTAACATTGCATTTAAAATGTTTGTTTCTATTTCTTCTGTTTCAGCAATCCTTACCAGTCTGTTATATGTTGATTCATTTTAAAATTATTTTTATCATTTTTTTTTCATTGTCATTTATTCATGTTTATCATTTACATACATTAATCAGTGTTGTTGTTACTTTAATAGTTATGTAGAGCACCATGGAAAGTGTATATTAAATTATTTTATTTTAATTTCTGACCATGCAAAGATGTATACCATAAACCACCTGATAATATCTCCCTCCAATCCAAAGTTATTCCATCTTTTTGTTAAATAATTTCCCAACAGCTTCATAAATTTTATGCCAGTAGTGCTACATCTGTGAAGGTTTGAAATTAGTTTGTATCTTACCCAGAAGAGGTGCCGCCATAGCTCTTGTTTATTGTTTACCAGCATCCCTTCTGTTGGACTAATGCTGAAGTTCAGCCCAAAACAGTACTACTTCATTAATTTTAATGGCTGCAAACAATGGTAAACTCAGTGCGGTTATTGTTAGGTTGACAGTGTTAGGCGACAAAGCACTAGTGGCACAAATTGTTCTGACTTGTAACAACTTCTACCAATTTAGAACTAGGGACTAGGAAGCTCATACCTTGAGAAACTCAGCCACATAATGTTTGTAAACGGTACTTGAAAGCCAGTGGTATTTCATGTCAGTTACAACTCCCCTGCCGTCCACTGTGTCCCTCTGTGAACATAGGAAATCCCATCGAAAACCCATTTCAAACCCTCTGTGCAGTCTACAACTAAGTACATTGGTGAATGTATGCTAGTATGGCACAATAGATACAGTTGGCCCTGGATGTGCCCTGACTGATGCTTATTGCTTTTCTGATATCAAACTAGAGTTGTGATGATTATGTCTGGTTGTGATGATTATGTCTAAGTATATGTTCTCAAAAATTCACACGTTTTGAATCACCTGTGAGCCATCCAAGTACAAAGTCTAACTATGTTCAAAACTGCACTTTTATCATGGTTAGTACACACATAAACGAGATGCAACATAAACATTCTAACAATTTGTCGTAAGCGTATAATCTGAACCTAACATTTTCCACTGCTAACTTGGTATTGCTTACACTGATTTTAGTGTATTATATACTAAACAACTATATTTGATGCATGTTTCACTGCAAGGAAAAATTACGAGGCCATCAAATATGTGCAATGTGTTAACCTGGTAAAGATGTAATCTTTCTAGCTTATACATTGTCTTACCAAAAGAGTAGATGATTTCAGATTTTCTGTTGACATCTTGAACACAACAAAATAATGTCTCTCCTT
Organism: Schistocerca serialis cubense; assembly: GCF_023864345.2. Classification (NCBI taxonomy): domain Eukaryota; kingdom Metazoa; phylum Arthropoda; class Insecta; order Orthoptera; family Acrididae; genus Schistocerca; species Schistocerca serialis. Next base: position 618,987,474 of record NC_064645.1, read on the forward strand.
ATTTTTGTACAAACTGTTAAATGGGAAACACTGAGAGAAGATCTTGTACTAGTACTAGTAGTAGTAGTAGTAGTAGTAGTAGTTATTGTTGTGTTTTTTGTTTGATGCAGTTCTCCGTGCTGCTCTATCCTCTGCAAGCCTCTTCATCTCCATATAACTACTGCAGCCTACATCCTTTTGAACCTGCTTACTATATTGATCTCATATTCTCCCTCTACATTTTTTATCACCCTTCCCAATACTTCCCTCCAGTACTAAATTGGTGATTCCTTGATGTCTCAGAATTTGTTCTATCAGCTGATCCCTTCTTTTAGTCAAGGTATACCACAAATTTCATTTCTCACCAATTCTATCCTGATCGGTTACCTGATCTACCTATCTAATCTTCAGCAGTCTTCTGTACCCCCACATTTCAAAAGGTTCTATTCTCTTCTTGTGTGAACCGTTTATCTTCCACATTTCACTTCAATACAAGAATTTTAGGAAAAGGACCCGTTCCTGTTGAGTTTCAGACATACACAATGAAAAGATTGTTACACATTGTAGCTTTTGGCCAAAGTGTTCTTCAGCAAAGAAAACACACACACACACACACACACACACACACACACACACACACACACACACAGTCGCACAAACAAGCATACATCACGCACATACAACAGCTATAATGTGTAACAGTCTTTTCATTGTGCCTGCCTGCAACTCTTTGGGCCATCTTAACTGTGGGCAACAATCTTTCCTTCTAATATTGTTGATATTCCAGCCTGAGATTTGAATTGTTTGATTTCACTGCCATACATGGGTACACTCCAGACAAACACCTTCAGTGTCCACAAATTTCTCTTCTTCAGAAACACTTTTCTTCTTGTCATTGCCAGTCTATATTTTGTATCCTCTCTACTTCAGCTATCATCAGTTACAGCAAAACTACACTTTTACACTTTTCAAGGGACTTAAAAAGACGTAAAATGCGGTAAAATGTAAACTTTGGGAAATAATGTTTTAAGCTGTAAAAGTTACATATAGGCTCCCCCCTCCTTGCATTTTCATAGTTTATTTATGGTATATTTACTTAATAGGTATCAAAATACTCATTAGGGACTTGTTTATTATCCAATAAATGTTATCTAAATTTTCTATTATGTTTACCCACTGACGTAATGGAACTGATTAACTATCTGGGAAGTAGAAACGTTTTGGCTTAATTTTGTTCAGCATAATCATTGTTTTTGGGAAGCATGCAAATGTGATTAATTATTTAAATAATGAAACATTTCATCAGTTGCGTATTTTTTCATGCTTAGAATGATGCTTTCCAAAAATTTATTCTCATTGTGAAACACACATATTTACATACATATTTTTTGTGATGTTTGTATATCTGCTAATGTGCATCTCTTGCAATCTAATCACCATTTTGAGGTTAGATGTCAACTAACTCTACAAGTGGCCAAACAACAAAATGTATGAAATGTGCTTTGGAGCTGTCATAATGAGAGCAACAATCACAGAGTTGCACATGTATAGTAGAGACTGAAAACTGTTGTGATTGGCCATTATTTGAACGAATGTTTTTATTCCCATCAGCCACCAAGCCAAGTAGTTGTTGGCATTGGAAGGAAATAAAGCATGCCTTGTTACGACTTTTACCAATTCACACCTTTTGAGTAGAGTATTGCGGTTTCAACAAACTTAACCAAATAACAGTTGTAAACACTGCTTAAAGGCCAATGCCATGCGTGCGTCATTTTATGTCAATTACATCATTTTTGTCTCCACGAACATTGTTTCATAAAGCATAAATTGCCGAAAAATTATAATTATGATAAAGTAAAATTAGATGCAAATTGACATTTAGAATGTAGGAAAATTGACGGGAGCAATAAAAAATGTCACAACAGTGGGAAAATGTTAATTCTGGGAACATAAAAGCAGGTTTATACTGTTTTGTGCTACCATATAGCGAAACTCATCTACTACTTTTAGTGTCTCATTTCCTAATCCAATTCTCTCTGTCTTGCCTGATTTAATTAGTTTTCTTTCTGTTAACTTTGTTTTCCTTTTGTAATTTATGTCCTCCTTGCAAAACATTACCCATTCTGTTCAACTGGTTTTCCAGGTCTGTTCCTGTCTCTGACAGAATTGCAATGTCATCAAAGGTTTTATTTCTTCTCACTGAACTTCAATACCTTCTCAAGATTATTCTTTGATTTCCTTTACTGCCTGTTCAATGTACATTTTGAATAACATCCGGGATAGGCCACAACCGTGTCTCACTTCCTTCTCAACCAGTGCTTCCTTTTTATGCCTGTCTATTCTGATGTCTGCCATCTGCTTTCTGTTCCAGTCAATATTATCAAAAGCTTTCTCCAAATCTACAAAAACTTTTAAAAATAGGTTTGCTTTTCCTTAACTTTTCTTCCAAGATAAGTCATGTATTGCCTTGTGTGTTCCTACATTTCTTCAGAATCCGAACTGATTCTCCCTGATTTTGGCTTGTACTAGTTTTTTCATTATTCTGTAAGTAATTTTTGTTAGTGTTTTGCAGCTGTGTCTTATTAAACTGATAGTTCAGTAATACTCACACCAGTCAGCACCTGCTTTCATTGAAGTTGGAACATTCTCCTTAAAGTTTGAGGGTATTTCCCCTTTCTCATACATCTTGCATATCAGATGGAATAGTTTTTTTGTGGCTGTATCTCCTGAGGATATCAGTAGTTTTGAGATAATGTCATCTATTCCAGGGGCCTTGTTTTGACTTAGATCTTTCAGGACTATGTCAAATTCTTCTCTCAGTACCATGTCTCCCATCTCATCTTCATCTACAGCCTCTTCTTCCTATAATATTGCCTGCGAGTTCGTCTCCCTTTTATAGACCTCCTATATAATCCTTCCACCTTTCAGCTTTACCTTCTTTGCGTAGAACTGCTTTTCCCTCTGAGCTCTTGAGATTCCTACAGCTACTTTTCTGTTCTCCAAACATCTCTTTAATTTTCCTATAGGTAGTGTTGTTCTCTCCACTAGTTATATGCTTCTGTATTCTTGCATTTGTCCTGTAGCTGCTCCTGCTTGGTCGTATTAACTTCCTGTCAATCTCATTTTTTTAGCTGTTTTTATTCCCTTTCAGCTGCTTCGTTTTCTGGATTTTTATATTTTCTCTGTTCATCAATTAAATTCGATACCTCCTGTAATATCCTGGGATTTCTGCTAAGCCTTGTCTTTTTATCTATTTGACCCTCTGCTGCCTCTTCAATACCCATCTCTCAAAGCTATCTATTTGTCTTTGTTGTTTTCCTTTCCCCTGTTTCAGCCAATTGTTGCTAAGGCTTCCTGTGAAACTCTCAAAAACATCTGGTTCTTTCAACGTATGCAGGTCCCATCTCCTTACTTTCTTCATTGTGACTAAATAAAACACCTACAGCTGTCCATATGATTTTATTTTATTTTGTTGCAACCAGTTTCAATGCTTCAATGCGTTGTCTTCAGGCTGTCATTGCTGTGGCATGGGTTGATATGATCCTTATATACATCACATCAGTTGGATGTGTATCACACCTGGATACGCAGATAATGTGTCAGCACTGCCAGCTGACTCGAGAACCAGTCAAATACAATTTTTGGAGTGCTGACACATTATCTGTGTATCCAGTAATATACGGGGATCATATTAACCTGTGCCACATCCTGCTTTCATGATTCTTAAATCAAGTGTTAGCGATGATTAAATTATGCTCTGTGCAAAATTCTTCCAAGAGGCTTCCTCTTTCATTACTTTCACACAGTTTATATTCACCTACTATTTTTCTTTCTCTTCCTTTTCCTACTGTCAAATTACAGTCCCTCATTACAATTAAATTTTCCTCCCCCTTAACTATCTGAATAATTTATTTTATCTTGTCATACATTTTTCAATCTCTTCACCATCTGCAGAGTTGGTTGACATGCAAACTTGTACTACTGTGGCGTGGGGCAGCAGGTAAAAATGCTTGGTTTGTTAGTAATTTTGTAAGTTGAAATGTTTGGTAATCTTGTATGACTTTTGGATATCATAGCCTTTTACAAAAGCCTGAAACTATTCTTGAACAGCCAGTAAGCAATGGAGAACATATTGTTCTTAGTCTTGAGTCCTTAGGTTCACCATTCAGCTCACTGAAAATGAAATAAAATGTTCTAACTCTCAAAGAGTAGTGCAGAGGAGTTGGGAATAATATCAATAAATAAAAGTCCGCTGTTGTTTCAGTGTGAAGTATATTCTGACAAAATTTCACAAGCACAAGTATTGGTTTTGAAAACATTAAAGCCTATTCTCTCGTACTGAGCACCTGACGCAGTTCAAATTCGGTTTCTACATGTTGTCCCTAGTTATGTAAAGTTAATTGCTCATCTTAAAAGTGGAGAAATAATCTTAGACGCTCACCACACAGTTTTGTATAATATAGCGGGTGGCACATGAAACAGAACATTAAAAATGATAAATAGGTTTGCCAGTAAATCACTACCTTTTGTGGCGGCGTTCGTAGCGACAAACAATTCGCTGTAGAAACGGCTTACGAAGTCACCGCCACACTTGTAATAGCGGGCCAACCGGTCCGCTGGAACAGTGAACAGAAAGATGAAAACCCAAACACTCTGATTAAATAAAAGTCGGTACTTATCTTTATTAACGAAGATACAGAAATACAGTAGTGAACTCCGTGTCTACAGAAATCTGTCTAGTTAGAGTCGGAGCGGCTAGGTCAGCGTCGGCTGACGACAAACAACAACTCTGCTGCGATGAACACACAACTGACTAGCAAGTACACAATTCGGTGGCGAGTATACAACTGAGCGGCGAATACGGAACTGTCCTAGCGCTCGCGACTCCAGCGCTTAAGAACCCAGAAGGCAGCGGTGGTGCGCGCAGACTTGCGGCGATTTCCTGTCTCGCTGGCGCTGCTTATGCGGACGGCGTCCGGACTTTGATGCTGCCAACCTTTTGGCAGCGGGCTCGGGTGGCATTACTGGCTAGGATATAACACTACCCAACTAGGTTCATTTTTACATAGTTTCACAAATTAGATGCAATATCTCATTCGATCGAAAAATCAATAATGTCACTTGTCATTAACACCTTGTGAGTCTTAAGCGGACTGTCATGGAAAGAATCGCAGCACATTCCATAGAGGAGTGTAACATATTCCGTTTGGCTGATGGTGAACAAATAACTTCCAAACTTCGGTCTTTATATAGATGTGGTGCAGACAGCAAGTGAAACACTCACTTTGTGGTCGCGTACAGCATTGGAAGCTGTGGTCACCCAGCATCCTTTTTGATTACAAAATTATTTATATCACTGTTAGTCTAAGACCTACAGTGATAACAATTTTTCTCCAAGTAAATGTATATTCTGTTCATATTGTATAAAATTCTCACCCCAATAACTTTTAAACTTTAACCTTAAGAATTTTTCAAGTGGAGCTGGGAATAGGTAGTGGCCCCTGAACTCTCTCTTTATTTCCGTATCTTTGTGGAATTAGAATATCATGGTGAAAGTTCGTACAGTTGCATTACTAGGTACTTATGTCGAATACCATGCTATCATTTTAGCTTTTGATCTAAGATAAATGAATCTTAACAGTGGCAAATCTGGGATGGAATAATGACAATATTATGAAAGGATAGATTTTTAGTCACCATATAGCAGAGATGTTGAATCACAGACAGGTAAACCATAAAGACTGCTAAACAAGTAAGGTATTCTTCTGAATTACACAACATACACACAAATGCAACTTGCACACACATGACCACTGTCTCTACCTAATGAGCCAGAACTGAAATCCCAGTCCAGGGAATGGAATCATACAGATTCATCACATAGGCAGAAATTTTGTCGCAGTCCCTCTCCTGTAACGTTAATTGTCGTCATAGCCTATGACATTTGAGCAGTGATTTTGCGCAGTTTCATCTCACTTGGATGAACTGTTAATAGACTGTACTACTGTCAAACTTTCCTGCAACAACAACTGTGACAAACTATTCAGGAGAAATGTCCTGAACGTCTACACAGTGCATTAATTCTTGAGGATAACGCGAGAGCCTGTGTGGCAGTGGGTGTGTGGAATTTGCTCACATGAAGGGGGCTGGGAAGTACAGGAGCATCCACCATACTTGCCATACGATTGATGACCTCATACCAGAACTGGAGACATTACCACAGCAGTGATGTGTGATCTGACAGTTTGCTCATGGTGAGGCCACAAGTATTCAACATCCTCCACAGTGTTGGCAGTGTGTGACAGATTTGTTGGGAGATTATTTCTAGGGACTCTAAAGATATCACAGGTCCTTGTTAGTACCCTATATTATTGTGTACTGTTGTAATTGTCCATCAAACTTGTTTTAAATGACAAAATTTGTTTCGTCTTTTTTCTTATGTTATATCTTTATGGCAGGGTGTGTGTTCATCCATTTCCCTACATGTAATGTGTTTGTATGAATTAACCTTCCATTTACATATTTTAGAATTGTTTGATTCAATACCTTTTTGAGACAAAAAAATTGCCATGACATTTACAATGACCTTTGCAGATATGAATTGTGCCTCAAAATATGAAAATGCGAAATTACGTAATAGATGCTATTTCATAGCAGATTGTATCCAGGGCAACTATTTTATGAGGGATGGATTGAAACAGCTTTATTCTCCGTATATAATGCTGAAAATGTTGCTATTGTACATCATTTGGCAAAGCCCAATTTGGAAAGATAATGTGTGTAAGAATCTGGTTGAAAAATAAAAAGTGCACAAACATGATGATGTATCACTGTGGTTGATGCTCTGGTGCAGTACCAAGTGTGTGGACAGTTTAATGGTATGTAAATAGATGCAATGTAGCATTCAGACATGGGAACTAGCATTTTATAAGAAGGAAACATATATTTTTGTTAGCTGAAATACAGAAGTTTTTACAATGTGGACATTTTTAATGTGAAAAATTAGGTGGCAGATGAGTTGAACAGTTGTTTCGTCAGGCATGAACTATGTTGGTAACAAGACTCTGCTAACCTCTACAAGAAGTTGCCCAGTACCATTCCTGAATGCTTTGTATTGTGAGTTGTTCATTGTTTTCTGTTCCTATTTTGATACTGGTGAAGTGGTTAATACTGGTACATCACGGATTACAGTTACGACCCTTACAACACCAAAAGAGGTCAGCGATCCCTGTGGCAGGGTGTCAGTTCTGCTCTCTCAGAACATGGATGTAGGCTGCTGTCCTGTGAGAGGGAGGTGCGGCTTTTTTCCCCATCATTGCCACTATCCCCCTTTCGGCCAAAATTCTAGTTGGTTTATGCTTGCCACGGTATGCCACTATATAATGTCACTTTTTTGACAGCAATGATATTCTTTCTGTAACATTCAAGTAGAGCTGCTTTTGGTTCTACTTCTGTGCTAAGTGCATTGTCAGTTCTATTTGCAGTGTTGTCAAGCCTGATTTGCATGCATGTGAATGTCCACAAAAGATTGAAATTAATATTCTTATTCTGCAGATTTTGTAATAATTGAATTGGGTGAAAAAGTACAAATAATGTCCAGAAACACCTTAAATTGGAGATACATCAGTTCACCAACAGGAAAGTGCTGCTGCTTTACAAAAGAACAAACATTTGTTGAAAGCTTAAATAAAGCCAGACAAAAAGAAAAGGCTGTTTAAGTTTTTTCGAAAGCAAACATTCCAGTTGAAAAGTTCCCAGGCAACACTTACTTAATAATCAGCTTCAAAGAACTAAGGCTTTGTCTGTCATAACTCATGTGGTGTGAAAACCTTTTAAATTTGTGAGTCAAACCATTTACAAACAAACAAAAAAATAGATACAAATTTCGACAAAAATAGATGCAAATTTTGCAAAAAATAGATGCAAATTTTGCCAAAAATAGATGCCACATTTTCCAGTCCCTAACAATTAAATATCTCATCTTAAACACTAGTATTTCAGTGTGGCCCATGTGGAGGACTTGTGTAAAACTAACTGCTAACTGCAAATACTCTCAAACAGTATCTAACTGCCCATACCTTTCCTGAAAGGCGTGCTTTTTTAACAGATGCCATACTTCCCCTCAGTATGAGTACATAGAGCTACGGAATGTACTTCAAAGAACATAATATAATTGGATAGACAAAAAAAAACTACTTACCAAGTGGCGGCAAGAGAACGCACACAAAAAAGGTAACACGTATCCAAGCTTTTGGAGCCAGTGGCTCCTTCTTCTGGCTGAAGGGTTGAAGGGGAAGAAAGAGAGTGAAGAAAAAGGATTGGTAAGGTTTAGGAAAAGGGATAGTGTTTGGAAAAGTCACTCAGAATCTCGGGTCAGGGCAGACTTACCAGATGGGATGAAGAGAAGAACTGATTGGTGGCAATTGCACCAGACACTATCTGAAGACTTGAGCGCTTAAAGGTGGAATGTAGGGTAATATGCAAGACAGAGGTGAGTGCTAAAACTTCATGCACAAGTTAAAAAGAGTGAAAAGACAAGTGTGTTGTATGTGATAGAGGTGGGAAGGGGTATATTACTTGGTAATACACCACTAGTCACTCAGTATTATCCTGGTCTTGAATGTATTAATCAGACAATTCTACAAAGTAAAGACATACTAAAATCATGCCCTGGAATGAGCTCCAATCTATCTGAGATTTTGCCCACTACATCTAGAATAGCTTTTTGTCACCCTCCCAATCTCCGCAATATACATGTCAGACCCTATCTTCCTTCTGCACCCATCTCCATACCGTACTGCTTGTGTCCCTGTACTGTTTGCACTGCAAGACTTGACCTATGCACCTTCCTACCACTACCTATACCAGCCCTGTAACTGGCAAAACATGTACTATCAAAGGGAGAGCCACCTGTGAAACGACATTTGTCTTATACTGACTGTTATCAGGGTGTATACACTCTAGAACAAATGGGAAAACTTGGGAATTTTTCATCCAGGAGCTAACCAGTAAAAACCAGGAATTTTTCATTGTTTTAGTCTTCAGTTAAATTTTTGCAATTTTGATTGGTGAGAACTGATGAACAGCAAAATGTGTCAAAGGCTTCAGGACAAAGACTATGGAAAACTTCATAACAATAAACTGCTGCCAATGAGTGTGACATCACAACTGTTTACATTAAGTTCATTTGAGCAGCTGCCATGTGCAGTTGAGTTTCGTATTGGCCGTACCTTTTCCCGCTTCAGGTTACTTGAAGTGTAGCTGTTAGCAGTATCAACAGTAGTAACAAGCAGCTAGATGCTACGTGGAAAATTTCTGGCACACACAAGCTGTAGTATTTGTACATGCGCAGAGCAGTCTGTGTTGTAGTGGGGATGGGGTAGTTTCTGCGTGACCCATTTTCCCATTTAGTGATTTTTCGCTGTTTCCTCCTAGTTTACAGTTCTCACGTCAAATGAAAATTGATTTCTGTGGCTGAGAGCTGTCAAGTGAATTAAAATACGTTCATAGAATTAAGGAGGGCTACAATATGTTATTAGTTTCAGTTTTCTGATTTTGTTTTATTCCCACAGTTTTGGTAGTCAAGCATTAATTGCCTTGCAGAACAGTGAAGTTATTTTTATCAGTTTGCTAAATAAAGGTGGCTTTTATTAATCTTTTCCGCAGAGGCAGTCAGTTTATTAGAAACGAAATGTTTCATTCCACGTTATTTGCTAGTTTCAACAGTTCGTTGAATTTCAAATCCACATTTTCATGTTCTGTCACATACAGCATTATGCCATAATAAAGAACCAAACATAATACAGTACTGGTACTCCAAGAAAATTTGCATCCTGAAAACCACACTGAAAGGCTTAATATCAGGTTGGGCCTACCTCATTGTCAATCTGGGCATATGAATGTGCACTTTAAGCTGAATTATGCATTTTAGTATGATTTACGAAATTCCGATGCTCCAGCATCCTCTGATGTTCTATTTCTTTTATGATGTCATGTAAGATCTCGTAATAATATATGAACAAACAGGCTATGTCACCTACAATGAATTTCTTAAATCACAGAGCATTCAGCTCTAATTTAAAATGTAATACATTGAGGACTAGCCACTGAGAAGAATTTGGAGCCCAGAAGACCAGACTTTAAAGTCATTATTTAAAATCTTACTGGCACTTTCGTGTGATGTATTGTAAAGCGTAACACATGCAAAAAGACCAATATTACATGTGAAAGCTTAGCTGTTCTTGTAGGTACACTATATACATTAATTTAAACCATTAACTTTTCCTATTTGTGTGTTGATGCTACTTAATAGTGATGTTGCTATTGGCTGACTCCATCAAGTGTCCTATGCTCTGAATATCTGCTGTCAGTGGCTGGTGAGATCACGTGACATGAGCTATGATTGGCTTACAAAAGTGCATTTCAGTCTCGATTTCAATCCTTCAGAAACTAACGTGCTGTGTTTGGTGGAATTCGAATGTATACTTTTGTAATACAAATACAAAAATATGCAGTGTAAATGTTGCTGGACATAAAAGATCTTTCCAAAACTTTGTTGAGTTTTTTCGTTCTCTGAAGTGCTGGGAAGTTCTACGCTGATGTATAAAATATTTACCATTCAAAAGATTGATATTTTTACAGCTCCAAAGAAAATTATACTGTTACTTATCATGGAAAAAGTGAATTTTTCACCATTGAAGAAGCGTACTTTCATGTAGGAAAAAGTGTTAAAAAAAAAAAAAAAAAAAAAAAAAAAAAAAAAAAAAAAAAAAAAAAAACCTGGGAAATCTGAAAAAAAAAAAAACGGGAATTTTGTTTTTCTTGTCCACATATACACCCTGGTTATGTAAATACTGTTCGGCCATCTTGGCATGACTATGACCAAGTTATCATTTACAATGACTGGCCATAGGCTGGCAACACACAATATCTTGTTGCAGAATATGCACTACAACATGACAGTCGTGACCTTGGTGCCTGTTTTATCACACGTGCCATCTGGATTCTTCCCCTAGTCACTTGTTTCTCTGAACTCCATCATCATCATTCAGCCTTTTCCCACGTCATGTGGGGTCTGTGTTGCTTTGCTCTTCCATAAACGCCTATCCAGTGCTTCTTCTCCGAGCCATCCTGTCTCCCGTAGGTCCTCTGCTACCTTTTCTTTCTATCTCAGCTTCGGTCTTCATCTTCTCCTTAATCCTTATATTTCTAGGTCTTCAACTCTTCTCCCCACATAGTACTCCCCTCTTCTCTGCACATGTCCGTGCCATCTTAGCCTACTTTCTTGGATCTTCTTCCCTGTGGGTCCCACTTTCACTGTTCCCCTGATGTACTCATTCCTTAGTCAATCCCTTCGTGCCACCCCACTCATCCACCTTAACATTCTCATTTCTGCCGCTTCCATCTTTATCTCTTGGGCTTGGGTGATTGGCCAAGTTTTCGCACTATACAGCATCACAGGTTTCACCACAGACTTGTAAAGCTTTCCTTTCATTCTGCAGCTAATCTTCTTTGTTTCTCTGAAGCCCACAGGTGGGAATTGGCGCTACAACATATCCTTGGTTCTCACCCCCACCAGACCTTAATTTACGTTAATTTCTTCAGTCTTAATATTTCTTCACAGTGACTATTCCTTTCTGCACTCCATTTCAGTTTTCTTCATCTTTCATTTTGTGACCTGCCTGTTTTTCACTGTTCATCTTCCAACTCTATCAAATACAATGCACTTAACTGTTTGCTCTAATTAAGTCATGCACGATGTTTTAGCACTAATCTCAATCTTGCTTATTACCCTAGCTTCAACTTTTAAGCTCTTAGGTTTTCAAATGTTCTCCATTGCAGTCCCCAACAATGTCTTTCCTTCTCATCCCATCGGTAAGTCTCCAGTGACCTGGGGTTCTGGATGACTTTTCCAAACTGGAGATGATGGTCATGTGTGCGTGTGAGATGTGCTTGCTTGTGTAAATGAATGTGCTTGTATTGCCTTTTATGAAGAAGACTTTGGCTGAGAGCTAAATGTGTAATAGTCTTTCTATTGTGCCGGTCTGCAACTCGACAAGTTATCTTTATGGTGAGCAGTAATTTATCTTTTTCTTTATATTATTAGTGCTATTATTTCTTTTCAAAATAACAGTTTACATCATCCTGTGTCATATGTCCTAATAGTATATTTATATATTCAGTATAATAATAATAATAATAATAATAATAAAGGATAAAGTTGACATCATACCAATTATACTATCAACTACAGGAGTCATACCACACAATATCCACAAGTACATCAACACAATACAGCTACATCCAAACGTATATATACAACTGCAGAAATCTGTCATTATTGATACATGTTCAATTACCCGAAAGTTCCTAAATGCAATGTAACATATACCGTACAGTTAAAGGAAGTCACGCTTGATCAAGGTCCGCGTCACTTTCCATTTTTAACCAGACATAACATCTGAGACAGGAAAGAGAAATAAGAAGAAGAAGAAGAAGAAGAAGAAGAAGTAAGCTAGTTGAGCACTAGTGTCTAATTGCATCCAGTTTGCTCAATGGTTGACAGGATTAGGAGCACAGAGGGAGAAGAAAAATAATGAGTCATCCAAAACATTTCATGGATGGAATTCAATCTGAATATCTCTCTGGGTTGGGTGGATGTCATGTGACATTCGTTCAAGTTGATGATTGATTCCTTTACTCAGTTTTCTTTATTACAGAGGACAGTCGACCCTCCGACCGAACACGCCCAGCTACCATGCCCGCCAATAAATAGTGCTTTGTGTAAATATTAGCTGTATTTAATCAAAACACTACAAGTGACACATCAAGCGAAAGTTACTTTCATTCTTAAGTTTTGTGTAACACACAGCATCGCATCGTCACTATGTAGAAATCTGCTGTCAGTTCACTCTTTTTTAGAAATATTTAATCAACTGTGATTTTTTAGTTAAATAGATTTTCCTTAGAAAAGAATATGAATTACTATTTTCCTCTGTTGTCTCATCCACATTTACAACCACACTTGGTGGTTCTTGGATAAAACATCCATCAATGTATAACACTACAAGGCACTCTATTGTTCCACTTTGAACTGTTTTGTCTACATCTTATGACAAATGATATGCCACATTGTATATTACAAGTGCATGAGCGTGGAATAACATGCATTGAAACATTGGAGTACATTACCAAAAATGATGGTAGTTCATGATTCATATTCCGTGAGTCCCTGTTCACCAAATCCCTGCTGTCTCTTATAGTCTCTCTTCCAGAGCTTTGAGAACTTTAGTTCACATTTTGCTTACTTCTCTTTTGCATTTATTTCTTTATGTTTTCCCATCTTTCCTTTTTGTGGTAATTTTTACTTCTGATTGTAGTTAATGTAATACTGTCATCTATTGCTGTTATTAGCTACATGAATAATGTATGTGCTTATGGTATTAATGTGGCAAGTATAATTATTATAAATAACCATTGTCTACAGGTTACCGTGAAGCCCAGTGCAGTTGGATTGAAGTTCAAGAAGAGATAAGACAGCGAAGCACTGGCATACAGCCTCGTTTAGCTCTTTTCCTAGTTATTTTTTCACCAAAGAGGGGCAGTATTGAAATTTGGGCAATGGAGCAAGGTCCAAAGGTTGCCACATTCAAAGTCAGTGCACATGGACGGTAAATTCACTGTTTATATTCCTACATCTTCTTGTCACAATGCTCAATAGTTTATAGCACCTTATACTTCATTTCTAGTGCTAACGAGATGAAGTGTGACTGTTCAATGTTGCTTAGAGCTGAAACAATTTTCATCCTAATCAGCCATTTTAATTTTTTCCATAATGACTTCTAAAGAATGGCAGAAAGACTGCCTAGTACAGCCAAAAGAATCTCTGTCCCACATGCCTTTTTTTGTGTAAATACTTGAGCTTTGTAGATCTTCAATTTAGGACATGAAACTAAAAGGGGGGCGGCAAGGTAAAAATGATAATGATGAACAAGTAAAAACCAACAATTTCTTCTCCTTGAATTAAGAACTTTAATTACTCACACATTGTCTTGGAAGACCCTACAGGAATGATATTTGGGGAGCTGTATTATATTTCTCAATTCTTCACTTAATAATAATAATAATAATAAATGGAAGTGTGGTTTGCTCATGCTTGCTACTATAAATCTGCAACTCATGCTCTCAGATCTGTGAGGATTACAAGGTATAGGAACTTCAAAGGGAAGGTCAAACACATGAACATCAGTTTACAACATGTCAGTGCAGGTTACTGTATGTTTGTGGTATACAGTGGTGCCACGAGATGCCCAATGTGCTTCAAAACTCTGAATACCAAGAAAAAATTCAATTTACAATGGCGTTACAATGTCTTCCATGCAAAGGATTGTGGGTCCTTGGAAAGAGAATCTGAGCAATTTTCCCAAACATTTTCACTATGAAATTATATTTTTGTATTTAGGAGGAATGCTCAAAAGACAAATTTGCAGTTTGAGTAAGTTACTTTATTACTTTTCATATTGGCAAACCATTGCACAGTTTCATTGAAGGAGAGTTTATAAATACATGTTTAGTGTTCACAGCTGAAAATATTGCTCCCGAAATACATGAAAAGTTTCAGGCAATTAGTCTCTTTCATTCAACTGTTTGATTCATAATTAAAGAAATAGCTAATAATGCTTCATATTTGGTAATGGCTCTTGCAGAAAAGGTATTGCATTTTCTTTGGTGCTAGATGAGCCTACAGACATTTCTGATTCTGCTCAGTTGGCGGTTTACATTCTCAGACTAGATTGTAGCCCATGGTCACAGAACAACAGTTGGACACGATTCCAATGGAAGACACAACAACAAGGGCTGATATTCTCAAATGTTCACAAGTGAATGTTGATAGTATGGTTCTGTAGTGGAAGAATCTCGCTTCTGTAGCTATAGGTGGTACATACTATGTTTGGCTGAAAATCAGTTTCATAGTACTTTTACAAGACGTGCTGAAATCATTATCCATTCCACATGAGATTTTTGCAATACATTGTGTTCTCCACCAAGATATTCTTGTGTCAAGAATATGAACATGAAGAAAATAATGAGTGTGGTGACTTGTACAACAGATTTCATCTCCCAGAACATCATCATTTCGAAGTCTTTTTGGAAGATCTCTAAAGCATTTTTGGTGATGTACCATAACACAATGAAATATGCTGGCTGAAAGTGGAGGTAAAGTCCTTGACAGATTTTTTTGAACTTTGTAGTGAAATCAATATATTTACAGACGTGAGTCGCAAGCCTTGTGCAGAATTGAAAAATTAAAGTTGGGTACCAGATCTGGCCTTCCACTGTGATATTATGCACCATATGAATACTTTGTTGTTGTTGTGGTCTTCAGTCCTGAGACTGGTTTGATGCAGCTCTCCATGCTACTCTATCCTGTACCAGCTTCTTCATCTGCCAGTACCTACTGCAGCCTACATCCTTCTGAATCTGCTTAGTGTATTCATCTCTAGGTCGCCCTCTGCGATTTTTACCCTCAACGCTGCCCTCCAATACTAAATTTGTGATCCCTTGATGCCTCAGAACGTGTTGTACCAACCAATCCCTTCTTCTAGTCAAGTTGTGCCACAAACTCCTCTTCTCCCCAATCCTACTCAGTACCTCCTCATTAGTTACGTGATCTACCCACCTAATCTTCAACATTCTTCTGTAGCACCACATTTCAAAAGCTTCTATTCTCCTCTTGTCCAAACTATTTATTGCCCATGTTTCACTTCCATACATGGTTACACTCCATACAATTACTTTGAGAAACGACTTCCTGACACTTAAATCTATACTCGATGTTAACAAATTTCTCTTCTTCAGAAACAATTTCCTTGCCATTGCCAGTCAACATTTTATATGCTCTCTACTTTGACAATCATCAGTTATTTTGCTCCCCAAATAGCAAAACTCTTTTACTACTTTAAGCGTCTCATTTCCTAATCTAATTCCCTCAGCATCACTCGACTTAATTCGACTACATTCCATTATCCTCGTTTTGCTTTTGTTTATGTTCATCTTATATCCTCCTTTCAAGACACTGTCCATTCCGTTCAACTGCGCTTCCAAGTCCTTTGCTGTCTCTGACAGAATTACATTGTCATCGGCGAACCTTAAAGTTGTTATTTCTTCTCCATGGATTTTAATACCTACTCTGAACTTTTCTTTTGTTTCCTTCACTGCTTGCTCAATATACAGATTGAATAACATCGGGGAGAGGCTACAACCCTGTCTCACTCCCTTCCCAACCACTGCTTCCCTTTCATGCCCCTCGACTCTTATAACTACCATCTGGTTTCTGTACAAATTGTAAATAGCCTTTTGCTCCCTGTATTTTACCCCTGCCACCTTCATAATTTGAAAGAGAGTATTCCAGTCAACATTGTCAAAAGCTTTCTCTAAGTCTACAAATGCTAGAAATGTAGCTTTGCCTTTTCTTAATCTAGCTTCTAAAATAAGTCGTAGGGTCAGTATTGCCTCACGCGTTCCCCATATTTCTGCGGAATCCAAACTGATCTCTCAGGAGGTCAGCTTCTACCAGTTTTTCCATTCGTCTGCAAAGAATTTGCGTTAGTATTTTGCAGCTGTGACCTATTAAACTGATAGTTCGGTAATTTTCACATCTGTCAACACCTGCTTTTATTTGCGATTGGAATTATTATATTCTTCTTGAAGTCTGAGGGTATGTCGCCTGTCTCATACCTTTCGCTCACCAGATGGTAGAGTTTTCTCAGGACTGGCTCTCCCATGGCTGTCAGTAGTTCTAATGGAATGTTGTCTACTCCCGGGGCCTTGTTTCGACTTAGGTCTTTCAGTGCTCTATCAAACTCTTCATGCAGTATCATATCTCCCATTTCATCTTCATCTACATCCTCTTCCATTTCTATAACATTGCCATCAAGTACATCGCCCTTGTATAGACCCTGAATTTAGCATTACAGTGTAAAAATAAGTCAATTTCAGAGGTGACTGCATTCAGAGCTTTAAGCTGAAACGCTCTTTGTGGAATAGACAACTTGGAAATGGGATCACTGTGTGCTTCTCCAAGTTGTCATCTTTAACAGTGGGAGCAGAGCAGAATTTCGAACAGTATCAAAATACTCATTGATCTTCTCCACAAATCTGAGGTTCATTACCAGGATTTTGAAAAGTTAAAAGAACAATTTAATGTCTTTTCACTTCCATTTTCAGTTGGAACTTATGGATCTACAGTGTTACAGGCAGCTGCATGATAAATTTCATAACTGAATTAGCCTCACAGACTTTTATAAGAATTTTCCTTGACATATATTTCCACGACTTTACAAGATGTTGATGTTTGAATCTACGTACTTGTGCAAGCAACCTCATCCAACAATAAAGAGAATGACATCCTCCCACATACTCTGGCTGACAAACTTTGACTTAAGTCCTTGTCTTGGATTAGCAGTGCTCAGAAAGTGATAGCAAACTTTGATGCTTTATTGAAAAGAAAAATAAGTAATTTTCATCAACATCTTGTATTTTTATGTTTAACATTTAAATAATATGGTAATGACATACACGATTGTCAATTTAAATTTCATCGTAAAACTCCATTCATAGGATGCATTTGTCATAAGAAATGTCACGTTTTGTTGTTTTGTACTTAGTGGCACCATGTCCTCTCTCTCTCTCTCTCTCTCTCTCTCTCTCTCTCTCTCTCTCTCTCTCTCTCTCCAGTCTTCTGGCTGGTCTGATGCGGCCCGTCACAAATTCCTCTCCTGTGCTAAACTCTTCATCTCAGAGTAGCACTTGCAACCTATATCCTCAATTATTTGCTGGATGTATTCCAATCTGTATCTTCCTCTACAGTTTTTGCCCTCTGCTGCTCCCTCTCTTACCATGGAAGTCATTCCCTCATGTCTTAACAGATGTCCTATCATCGTGTCCCTTCTCCTTATCTGTGTTTTCCACATATTCCTTTCCTCTCCGATTCTGCGCAGAACCTTCTTGGTCCTTACCTTATCAGTCCACCTAATTTTCAACATTTATCTGTAGCATCTTATCATAAATGCTTCAATTCTCTTCTGTTCTGTTTTTCCCACAGTCCATGTTTCACTACCATACAGTGCTGTGTTCCAGACGTACATTCTCAGAAATTTCTTTCTCAAATTAAGGCTGATATTTGATATTAGTAGACTTGGCCAGGAATGCCCTTTTTGGCATTGCTAGTCTGCTTTTGATGTCCTCCTTCCTCCATCCATCGTTGATTATTTTACTGCCTAGGTAGCAGAATTCCTTAACTTCATGACCATCAATCCTGTTGCTAAGTTTCTCGCTGTTCTCATTTCTACTACTTCTCATTACCTTCGTCTTTCTTCAATTTACTCTCAGTCCATACCCTGTACTCATTAGACTGTTCATTCCATTCAGCAGATCATGTAGTTCTTCTTCACTTTCACTCAGGATAGCAAGGTCATCAGCGAATCGTGTCATTGATATCCTTTCTCCTTGAATTTTAATTCCACTCCTGAATGTCTCATTTATTTCCATCATTGCTTCCTTGATGTACACATTGAACAGGAGGGGCGAAAGGCTACATCATTGTCTTATGCCCTTTTCAATAACAGCACTTCGTTCTTCATTGTCCACACTTATTATCTCCTCTTGGCTGTTGTACATATTGTATATGAGCCATCTCTCCCTATAGCTTACCCATGCTTTTTTCAGAATTTCGAACATCTTGCACCATTTTACATTGTCGAACGCTTTTTCCACGTCAATAAATCCTATGAATGTGTCTTGATTTTTCTTTAGTCCTGCTTCCATAATTAACCACAATGTTAGAATTGCCACTCTTGTGCCTTTACCTTCCCTACAAAGAATAACTTCACTTAACAAAGGTTTATTCAGCACTTGCACATACCAGACCTCAGAGCGAACTGCCTCCGGCCAGAACACATACAGTATATATACAGCTACAGAACATCCCAGTATGGTGATTCTTGACATTTGTGGATGCTTCTAGAAGGTACTCAAACCAAATATAAAAATTAAAACTCTGCAGTCCAGGTGAGTTTTGAATTCACGACCCTCCATGCAACAGTGTAGTATCATACCCACTACACCACGGTGCTACTCAGCTTCTTCTGCGACATTGCTCCCTCCTTTAGCGAACAGCGTCTCAGTGTTATGTCCTCCTAGTCTGGGAATGAGTCATCAGTCCTGCATACTCTGACTCCTGATGACTGATGCTCACCCTGGCGGTGATCTTCTTAGAACTTCTTTTGTCACTATGCTGTTTGTCGCCTTTCCACTTGTTGCCGGTCGCCGGAGCTTCGAATTTACCCTGGGTTGCAGGATCCTTATAGGGCTTCATTCGAAGGATGTGGACCGTATCTCTGATCTTTCATCGTCTTGTGTTGGGGTCGAAATCTTCAGTTTCATAAGTAACATCAGACAACTGTCTTACAACCTTATTAGGTCCAAAGTAGCACCTGAGGAGCTTCTCAGAGAGACCAACCTTCCAAACAGGAGTGAAGATAGAGACGAGGTCACCAGGCTGGTAGACAACAGGGCAGAGGTTCGCGTCATACCTTCGGCGATCGTTTTCTTGAGCCTGCAGTGTGCGGAGTCGAGCTAACTGCCGAGCTTCCACAGCTCTGGTTAACACTTGGCTGATGTTATCGTTGTCCACATCATTAGGATGTAACAGAAACACAGTGTCCATCATCGTAGCTACCTCATGCCCATGCACTAGGAAAAATTGCGTAAATCCTGTGGTGTCTTGTTTGGCGGTGTTGTAGGCAAACGCCACAAAAGGTAGCACCTCATCCCAGTTGCTCTGCTCAGCATTGACGAACATTGCTAGCGTGTCGGCCAAGGTCTTATTCAGGCATTCAGTAAGCCCATTAGTTTGCAGATGGTAGGCAGTCATCATGTGATGAGTAATGTTGCACCGATGATTTATCTCTGTCACAAGATTCGATTGAAAAACTTTCCCTCGATCCATAATTAACGACCTTGGGGCACCATGTTTTAATGCAATGTCTTCCACGATGAATTTGGTTACCTCGGATTCTTCATCTGTTTTCACGGCTTTTGTAATGGCATAGCATGTCAGATAATCAGTGCAAAGAATAATCCATCTATTGCCACTAGCACACGTTGGAAATCATCCGAGGAGGTCAATTCCAATGTGCTGGAAAGGCGTTTCGGCTGGTGGAATTGGTATGAGTCAGCCAGGTGGTTTCTAAGGAACTGCCTTTCTTCTCTGGCAATCTTGACAGTGCGACACTTAGTAATGGACACTCCTGAATAAACCTGGCCAGAAAAATTTCGTGCGGATTCTATCATAATAAATCCTAAATGTCCGGCCTCAGGTGTGTCATGGAATTTCTGTAGAACATCTAAGCGCATGTATTTAGAAGTCACTGGTAGCCACCTCTTTCCATACGGATCAAAGTTTTTCTTGCAAAGTAATACATTAACTACCTTAAATTGTCCTTTCACATCCTCTGACCAATTTAAGGCAAGCATAATTTAAGATATCTTGGTGTCCTTCTTCTGCTCAGCAGAGAGATCCTGGAGTGCAGTGAGACAGTCACTATCTTCATCAAAGTCTTGATGGCCTTGCACAGGGTTTCTTGAGAGACAGCCGGCATCATGGTATTTTCTTCCATTTTTGTATGCTATGGTAATGTCATAGTCTTGAAGACGTGGTGCCCACCTAGCGAGTCATCCTGATGGATCCTTAAGACCTGTCAACCAACAAAGTGAGTGATGGTCTGTAACAATTATGAATGGCCTTCCATAGAGATAGTGTCAAAATTTGCACATGGCCCAGATCACAGCAAGACATTCTCTTTCTGTAGTTGAGTAGTTTCTCTCGGCTTTTGTAAGTGCCCTAGAAGCATAGGCTAAAACCTTCTCTTTTCCATCCGAAATTTGCACGAGAACAGCACCGATCCCATACCCGCTGGCATCTGTGTGTAATTCTGAAGGTGCTCTGTCATCGTACAGACCAAGTACAGGGTCAGTCGTCAGAGCTTTTCGCAGTTGATCGAAAGAATCTTGGTGAGCACCACCTCAGATAAATTTAGCATCAGCTTTTAACAACTCCTGGAATGGCCTGGCTTTGATACAAAAGTCTTTGATAAAATGATGGTAATAAGAACATAATCCAAGGAAGCTTCTCACATCTCTAATACTTTTAAGGAATAGGAAGTTCCATTACAGATCTCACCTTTTGTGGGTCTGACCGTACACCTTCATTTGACACAAGGTGTCCAAGTATTTTGATTTCTTTTGCTCCAAAGAGACACTTTCTTGGCTTAAATCTCAGTCCACCTTGTTGGAGACACTTAAGGACAGCCCTCAGTCTTTTTATATGTTCATCAAATGTCTCTGAGAACACTATAGTGTCATCTAAATAACAAAGATACATTGTCCACTTCAGGTGCCATAGAAGATTATCTATCATCCGTTCAAAAGTTGCTGTTGCATTACACAAACCAAACGGCACTACCTTAAACTCATACAGGCCCTCAGAGGTGATGAATGTAGTTTTCTCACGATCAGCCTCATTTACTTCGATTTGCCAGTATGCTGAGTACATGAGAAAAACTTAGCCCTCTTCAGACAATCTTAGTGTATTGCCAGTTCGTGGAAGAGGGTAAATGTCCTTTTTAGTAATCTTATTAAGCTTCCTGTAATCAACACGAAAGTGCCAACTGCCATCCTTCTTCCTGAAGAGGACCACTGGTGATGACCATGGGCTCTGTGAATGCTGAATGATGTCATTCTTCATCATTTTCTCTACCTCTTCACGACTTATTCGATGTTCCATTGCTGACACACGGCGTGCTCTCTGGCTTATTGGTTGATGGTCTCCAGTGCTAATCTGGTGCTTCACCGTTGATTTGTCTGATTTGCTCCTCACCTGTGGATTGAAGCATTCAGAGAACTCTTGAAGAATCGCAAGCATCTTCTTATGTTGTTCCCTAGTGAGATCTGGTGATAGTCGAGCTAGAAGATCTTGTCTCATAGTGGTAGCGGTAATTTCGCCCACAGACTCAGCATGGAGGTTTCTAAGATGCTCAGCTGTTCTTCAATTAACGGCTCAGCGTTTGCTACACACATGCGTCATGGAAGGATCTGTGATTCTTGGGGACAGTTAACTATCCACAGTTCACCGAATCCATTTGTAAACGAGACGACAGAGGCTGGTATAACCAAGTTATTCTTCAGTGGTTTGCTTCTCTTACACTCCACTACAAGATCCGTGGGTTGATGCATGACATGACACCTGACAGTTACCTTACTAGCGCTGACTGCAGGAATTATCACTTCATCCAGCACACATAGTCTCCATACACTAGGATGTCCATCTTTCTGTCCACAGTATCTCATCTTGTCTAGCATAATCTTCAAGCGACCACAATCTATAATTGCCTGAGAAGCTTTCAGAAAGTCCCATCTGAGAATGACATCATGACTACACTCTTGTAAGATGATGAATTCTAAGGGCTGTGTGTGGCCACTTATACCCACACAAATGGTATATCTTCCTGTAGTTTTTACATATTACCCAATAGCCACCTTCATCAGAGATGTTTTGTTGTCAACGAATACGGTTTTCTGCAACTGACAATGGCACTTCTCCAAAATGACTGAATATGATGCTCCAGAGTCCACAAGAGCTTGGGCTGGTCGGCCATCTGTGAGGATATCGACCTAATTCCTATCATTTTTGTAGTGATTGACAGTGGAGGATTTTTCTCTTCAGTGGCTACACCTCCAAGGAATGTCGCACCCTTTAGTTTCCCAGGTTGTGGTGGTTAGGTGATCGTCTGGAGCTTGATCGTCTGGAGCTTCTAAATGACGATGGAGACATTGATTGGCATGTTGGGGAGTGTCCTCTCCAGTGGCTGGTTTGCGGTGATTGTGACCTACGTCTCCTGCACCCACATCTTCTTGTTCGTCTTTGTCGTCCCAGAGTTGGCATCGGCTAAGATCGGTCTGCCGTCTTCTGGCGCAGGTGTCATCAAATATCCGCTGCCTTTCTCGACAACAGCGCACCGCATGTCCCGGTCGTCCACAGTGGAAACAAACTGGTTGGTTATCCTGGGTCCTCCAGGCATCAGTCTTCCTTGGTGCTCAAACAGGTTCCTCATGTGGCATTGTGGGAACATAACTTGGCCTGGGTCTCGACTTTTTCACCGTTTCAAAGGGAAATGAAGAACGAGAGATTGGGTTCAATGTCTGTTCCAGTTGCTCCCTTATGACCTCTTGAAGTCTCCCAGTTTTTGCTCACTGTGTAATCCTAGTGCCTTCTGAACTCCCTCTCTCACTATCTGACGAAGAACACTTGTGAAATCAGTTGCTTCCTCCATCACAGACATCAGTACGACGTTTGGAAGCCATTCAAACTTCTTGCTTGTAATTCTTTTTTGATGTATTGTCTCGATATACTGGCACCATTTTATGAAGTCGTCTGCTGTCGAAACGCCCTTCAGGAGTAGCGCTTGATACATGTCCTCAGCAACACCCTTCATGAGATGTGCAATCTTATCTTCTTCCTTCATTCTAGGATCCACTATTTTACACAGCTTCAAGACGTCTTGAATGTAGGATTCTGTAGTTTCTCCTGGACACTGTGCTCTGCACTTTAATTTATCTTCAGCCTTGTACTTCTGTTGTTGTGTGTCGCCGAAATACTTGCGCAGTTCAGCCTGGAATACTCCCCAGCTGAACTTCTCCTCGTTGTTCTCATACCCTTGCTTGGCAGTGCCCTCAAAGTAGAAAAATACATTAGCCAAACACATAGTGGCATCCCATTTGTTAAATTTGACTATACACTCATATACCTTCAGCCACTTGTTTGGATCTTGGCCAGAGAACCCGGAGGGATGTCTCATGTGGTGGCACATAGTTGGTGACATCGTAACATTCTCTCTTCTTCTTCTGTCTCCGATAGATTGCGATCTGCTGAATATGGCTCAAACTTGGGTTTCTAGCCACGTAAACGGCAGCTCTGTCGTGGCCTGATGGGAGCCACTGTGTCGTCGATAATGTGCGCTATCACAAGTTCCAATACCCAACGTATCCACCAGAATAATGTCACATAGAATAAGGTTTAATTAAATGAATGATGAACACTCACTTCCACTTAACGAAGGTTTATTCAGCACTTGCACATACAAGAGCGTGGAGCGAACTGCCTCTGGCCAGAACACATACAGTATATATACAGCTACAGAACATTCCAGTACAGTGATTCTTGACATTTGTGGATGCTTCTATAATGTACTCGAACCAAATATAGAAATTAAAACTGTACAGTTCAATTGAATTTTGAACTCGCGACCCTCCATGCGACAGTTTAGTATCATACCCACTACACCATGGTGATTTTTCAGACTTTATCCATTGCTAGCTTTTTTGTTATTGATCCTTATTTTGCCTTGTTCTCCTTCTCATTTACCAGTAATAATATCTTGCACTTTGCAGTTTGGTGCAAGCTTTTTGACTTACTCAGTGGAAAATCCAGTATGGAGTAATGACAAAAAGGATAGATTGCTGCTCGCCATATAGCGGAGATGCTGAGTTGCAGATAGGCACAAAAAAAGGCTGTGAAACAAGATAGCTTTTGGCCAAAAAGACCTTCTTCGGAATTAGACCACACACACACACACACACACACACACACACACACAAATGCAACTCTCACACACATGACCAGCCTCTGGCTGCCGACCAGTCTCTGGCTGCCAAGGCCAGACCTGGTCTCAGCAGCCAGAGAGAGTGGTCGTGTGTGTGAGAGTTGCATTGTGTGTGTGTGTGTGTGTGTGTGTGTGTGTGTGTGTGTGTGTGTGTGTGTGAATGTGAGGGTGTGTGTACATTGTCTCATTCCATTGAAGGCCATGTTTGCCAAAAGCTTACTTGTTCGACAGTCTTTTTATTGGGCATATCTGCAGCTCAGAATCTCCGCTATATGGTGATTAGCAATCTGTTTCATAAAATTGTCCTTTTGACTTAGTCACTTTCATGGTTTGCATGCCTGTGTTACAGCTTAAGTTATTCAAAGAACTTGTCAGTTGCCCTCGCTAGATTAAAAACTGGAAGTTTTACTTCTATATATACCTACCATCACCCGATTACTGGTTATTTTTTTTCTAGCACTTGTGATTTAGTTCCATAATAGAAATTAATATGCATGTTTTCATTTTTTCAGGTTATTATATTTAGGTCATGGATTTATGGGACTCAATAATACTTCAATGAAAGGCGGTAACAGAAGTCAATTCCCATGTGTTTTCATTGATTCTAGTGGCTCACTGAATGAAATTATAGTTCCTTTCCACTTTGCACTCAGGTAAGTCTGCTCAGGGTTGGTCTAACGTGCCAAATTTTAAACCCTTATTTTTATACTGATTTATCTTTTTGACAAAATAATTATATTCCCCCCCCTCCCATATGAGCCATGGACCTTGCCATTGGTGGGGAGGATTGCGTGCCTCAGCGATACAGATGGCCGTACTGTAGGTGCAACCACAACGGAGGGGTATCTGTTGAGATGCCAGACAAGCGTGTGGTTTCTGAAGAGGGGCAGCAGCCTTTTCAGTAGTTGCAGGGGCAACAGTCTGGATGATTGACTGATCTGGCTCTGTAACACTAACCAAACTGGCCTTGCTGTTTTGGTACTGCGAACGGCTGAAAGCAAGGGGAAACTACGGCCGTAATTTTTCCCGAGGGCATGCAGCTTTACTGTATGGTTAAATGATGATGGCGTCCTCTTGGGTAAAATATTACGGAGGTAAAATAGTCCCCCATTCGGATCTCCGGGCGAGGACTACTCAAGAGAACATTGTTATCAGGAGAAAGAAAGCTGGCGTTCTACGGATCGGAGCGTGGAATGTCAGATCCCTTAATCGGGCAAGTAGGTTAGAAAATTTAAAAAGGGAAATGGATAGGTTAAAGTTAGATATAGTGGGAATTAGTGAAGTTCGGTGGCAGGAGGAACAAGACTTCTGGTCAGGTGACTACAGGGTTATAAATTCAAAATCAAATAGAGGTAATGCAGGAGTAGGTTTAATAATGAATAAAAAAATAGGAGTGCGGGTAAGCTACTACAAACAGCATAGTGAACGCATTATTGTGGCTAAGATAGACACGAAGCCCATGCCTACTACAGTAGTACAAGTTTATATGCCAACTAGCTCTGCAGAGGATGAAGAAATTGATGAAATGTATGGTGAGATAAAAGAAATTATTCAGGTAGTGAAGGGAGACATAAATTTAATAGTCATAGGTGACTGGAATTCGAGAGTAGGAAAAGGGAGAAAAGGAAACATAGTAGGTGAATATGGATTGGGGTTAAGAAATGAAAGAGGAAGCCGTCTGGTAGAATTTTGCACAGAGCATAACTTAATCATAGCTAACACTTGGTTCAAGAATCATAAAAGAAAGCTGTATACATGGAAGAACCCTGGAGATACTAGTAGGTATCAGATAGATTATATAATGGTAAGAGAGAGATTTAGGAACCAGGTTTTAAATTGTAAGACATTTCCAGGGGCAAATGTGGACTCTGACCACAATCTATTGGTTATGAACTGTAGATTAAAACTGAAGAAACTGCAAAAAGGTGGGAATTTAAGGAGATGGGACCTGGATAAACTGAAAGAACCAGAGGTTGTACAGAGTTTCAGGGAGAGCATAAGGGAACAATTAACAGGAATGGGGGAAAGAATTCCTGCCCCCGCCATTCCTCCCCCCCCCCCCCTCAATTCCCCCTCCCCCCTCCCCAATTTCCACCACCACCACCACCATCAGAATTTCTGTGATGCAACTGGAATGCCCCTTTATCAGTAAGCCATAGGAAATGAAATCTAAATAAATAAATTTGTTTCTCTTTCCCTGGTAATGCCAGTGGCATTCCAAACATCATATGACTCATACAGTGGTGCTACGTTGTAACATTCTCTGACATCGTTTCGACAAATGTTAACGTCAGTTGATGTGATGCATGTGTGTCACGTTACTGTATTGGCTGTTATATATACAATACAGTGTGTTAAAGTTTTCTGTTTACTTCTGTCCACAATGTCAGAAGTGTTATGTATTTTTGATCTGTACACATATCTTGTAATGCAATGACTGTTTTTAAGACCACATATATGTGAGGTGAGAGCCAAAAGGAACCTCTTGTCAGCAAAGTCAGTTGTTCAATATTGTTGTAAAATGTTGTTTGCCTGAAAACTAAGGATTTTGTTGTTGTTTTTTTTTTTTTTCCTTGTAATTTCAATACACCTTTCTTTGTCCTCTACGAGCTACAATCAGAAATAAAACCATTTCCAATAGAAAAAATACTTAAATCCATCGTTAAAGTAGCAAATGTCGAGCCTAGAAAGATGTACCTCTTGTCAGTTATGGAGAAATAACATAGGCTGACAAGAGGCCCCTTTTCATTAATGTAGTTGGCTAATACACATCACACTGAAAACTAGTCTCTCCTGAATGCTAGCAGCAATTGAGGCAACTATTAATGGCTTCTCTCAACAGAAGAAAGTTTCCTGATAACAATAATGTCTGTCATGACTACAGGTCCCTCTTCCTTCATAGGTTTTCAAGCCAGTAATATTGCTGATATTCAAACTATACTCTGCACATATCTTTTTAAGAGTTACTTATTACAAATGGTTATTTATTTTAAATATTTAGCATACTGTATTTGGCTTTTGTAAACAAGTGTTGGTAACCATGCAAACAACTGCAAATTATTAGCAGAGCAACGTACCAGTTGCGTTTGTTTCTAACTTGTGTGTTGAGTGTCTAGTTAAAATTGAAAGTGATTATAAAGTTTTACCTGTCTACTTGTGATTGATTGATACAATACAGGATGTACATAAAGTCTGGGTACACTTTCAATTATTTATTGCACATATTATAGTTTGGTAATTTGCCGATAGTCAGCGCTAGTCGGAAACATGGCGAGTTCAAGTGTAGAGTGAGCTTTCTGTGTGTGGGAGTTCGACAAAAACAAATGTGCTACAGCTGTTCAGCGGACGTTTAGAACCAAGTACGGTAAAAAGCCACCAACGAGGAAGGCCATTTACCACTGGCACAACAAATTGGTTACGACGGGTTGCTTGTGCCCGGCAAAGAGAAGCGGACGTCCCAGTGTGAGTGAAGTGAATGTGGAGCCTGTACGAGAGACATTCATAGGGAGTCCAAAGAAATCAGTGTGTCATGCATCCTGTGAACTTGAAATGGCTCCAGTGACTGTGTGGAAAGTCTTGCGACAGAAGCTGTCTATGAAACCTTCAAATTGGAGCTAGCGCAGAAGCTCAGTGACAACGACAGACAAGTCCGAGCTGTGAAACATATTTTTTTACTACTTAAAAGAGGACACTTACAGCAGTGTTTTGCTATTAAATAAATTTCTTGAATGTAAAATATAAAGGTTTTGTATTACTTGGAACTTTTAATACATTTTCTTGTAACAAATTTTAAATGTCTGTAACTTTAAAAAAAACTTTTTATTGTTACACCAAATTATTTAGATTTTTATGCATAATTTGAAAATATTTATAATTCAAAATCAAGATTTTCCGACAGGAGGTCCCTTTTTGCTTTCCACCTGACATGTTGTTGTATGTAGACTGTCAGTCAGGCATGTTGGACATTGTGTAGTAAGTAAGTAATGTTCTGCAAATAAGTGATGACTTTTTTTGTTCTTCATATTTTGCCCTGCTCCGTACAATCAGTACATTTTATTAATTTTTGAGTTAATATTTGCACTTGTTAATGACTGTAAAGGCTGAAATCATGATAGTGTGAAATAAATGAATATTAAAAAATATGCAGTCAAATGGTGCAAATTTCATTCTAAAAATAATAAAGTTGCTACTAAATCAGTACCACTGTTAAGATCCACAAATGACATACCCACTTTTGATGAAAGTAGAGAAAACTTTGCGTGACTGTTGAATGAACTGCAAGATGTTGATTAAGGATAAACAAAACAGAGAAAGTATCAAAAAAATTCTTTTTGATCCATGTTTAATAATTTTTCATTTGATAAGGCATTGTGTTCTAACGAACATTGGGTGATGTATAGTAGAAAATTGTAAAAGTCAGAGGTGATATACATGCCTGTACAGTTTCAGCTGCTTAGAATAGCATTATTTGTCAAATATTAAGAAATTTTTGTATTCAGTATCTTTTTTGTTTGCTCTTAGTTATTTGTATTCTAAAGGAAGTTAATTTTATCATTTATGCACTGTATACAAGCTTAATGATTAGTTTTCATTCCTTTCTGTCAGTGATAAAAACAGCAGAAGAGCGCGAGATTTGCATCTGTTGAAAAAATTGAAAACATTCTTAAAAGAAGTTGATTTTGAAGATGACAGATTGCTGGAAGAAGTACAAAAAACAATGAGTGAACTGAAAACAAATGAGATCAGGCTGCAAGCTATTGAAATGCTGTCTTCTAATAAGTATAGCATTCCAGAAGCTTTAGAAATTGCTTTAAATGAATGCGTGGACAAACTTTCTGTCCAAGGTTAGTAGTACAAATAACTTATTATTTTATGCATTTTCTCTATTTTATGCTGGACTGTTCTTGATACTTTAAGTTATATGTAAATCAACTCATCGGCACTTTGAAAGTGCTTAAAGTTTCACTAGAGGTTGTGTTCATTGAAAATCAGGAGATGACTAATGTCCAGTACCTGATGATGATTGACAAGTGAAGCAAATAGTGAACTATTGTTAAAAAAAAAAAAAAAGACCTTCCAAAACCATGGAATGAGATGTAACATGCAATAGCTGGAAATTATATTCTTTTGTATGTAATTGTAAACAGACTAAGCAAATCATAATGTGCTTGTGAGTACATTATGCTTTGCCTTGAGTTGCCTTAATATACTTAGTTTCTGCTTTCTGATTTGATTGCTAGAAGTATCTAAATTAGTTCCAACTAAAGACTGTTGGCTAGCAATGCTGTGCCTGAGCACAGCTCGAACAGCTTGAGCATTTCTCAAACAGCTTGAGCATTTTACTTCAACTCTCAAAAAATTCTGTGTTCTGCTCAATCTGTAAGTCGCCCTGTTATCTATCAACTTACTGCCTTTTCAACCTTTGTTAGGGTATTAATTTATTTTGTATTTAAAAAATAAAAATAACTGTGAAACAGGGGCTGCAGTATCTTTTAAGGGGCAGGTCGTATGTAAATCTAGTAACTAATAAGTGAGTAAAAGATCCTTTTTTAAAGGACAGCTTTAAATCACCATGAATGTTTATACATCCACATGTATGTATAAAGAATTTTTATTGCAAATTTCTTCAAGTGCAATAGAACTGAAAGACTTTTTCTAATGTGTTTGATGAAGCTGTCAGATTTTAAGTATGGCTAGTTGTCAGTTTCTTGCATATTGTTTGCACTTACGGTACATGAGTCAAATGAGCAGGCATGATACCATATCGAACTCTGCAGTGTATTGGGAAATCTTGAACCCATGTGAATGATTTTGCCAAGCCCTCAATTATTTATAATGAGTATACTAGTAACCCCCAGTTCTTTAAAGAATCATACTCCACTTATAAAACAGTTTGAAGCATCGAATTACTTTAAAAATTAGTTAATATGTTAAAAATATGACTAAAAGTGTGTAAGAAGAAAAAGTTTAGCAAAAATTTTGCATGTAGATACTGTCTGCAGAGTGGGTTGCAAATACAGTTAGTGTTAAAGAAGTAATAAATTAAAATGTCGTGTGTGATGTTGAAATTTTACTGCACACAGTTTTAAGCAAAAGCTAGTTTTTCACAATTTTAATGTTTGTGACATCATCTATCACAAACTATGTGCTGTAAAATGATGTAATTTTGTTCATTGTTATATGTGGACACTGTTTGCAAAATGTGTTGCAAATATACTTGGTAATAAAAAAATTAATAAATTAAAATATCATGCTTGATGCTGAAATTTGACATAATGAGCACCAAAACTGTAATAAGCGATATTTTTTTTTTTTCCTTTCATCATTTCATGAGGAGGAGGGAGGTAGGCTGGGGCAGGGGGTGAGGGGGGGGGGGGGGGGGGGGAGTCAGCAAGAAAAAGGTTTGTAAGTTTTGAAACTGTGTGTAAAGTCTGTTGGTAGCCACTAAGTGCTCTCATTCTTAAATACTGGATGGCTATAGTCTGGTATTTGTGGGCCATCAGTTATGCTGCCTCAAAACACACACATAGTTCCTAATTGTAATCCTTCTCTTGATGTGCTAAACTTCGAATATAAGATCACGTCTTTTAAAGAGTAGATTGTGACAGCATTTGAAATTTTTAAATGTCGTCAATAATTATGCAAAATATTGAAAATGAAATTTTTGTTGTGCTTAGGAACCATTAGATAGGCAACGTGCAGATAGTACTGTGTTCCAGGATAGTGCATTAGTAATTATCTCATGTACTCCATATGCACTGTCACTGTCACTGCATTGGAAACCTGTAAAGTGGTGTATTTTTCTGGCAGTGTAGTTTGATTATGCCCGTTCCACCTCTGAAAATGTGGCCATTTACCACATTTCAGTTCTTGTTTGAAAATTTTGATGTTAATATTTTGAACCAAAAAGACATAAACTTGTGGTAGTTACACAGCTAAAACTATTACAGATTTACAAGTCCTTACAGAAGAAGCCATATATGTGAATATTATAATGTACATGTAGTTTTAATGTACAGTACCATGAAATATTTGATAGGGTGTATTTATAATTTCATCACTATAGAGAGTTAATGATAGTAATGGTAACTTTTCTGATTCTTCTCAGATCTGGAAACACTTGACCATACAGGAAAGCTGCTCCTGCGAACCACACAAAACCTGCAGAAGTTAGTGTCTTTCTATCAGTTTGTTAGACAACAGCAAGACAAACCTCCATCATATAATGCAGTAGTTGCCACTGATCTGAAGACCCCACAGGTAGGTATAGATGTGTTAAATTTGCTTTTTACATAGAAAGAAAATGATCTCTCAAATAAAGTAAGAAAATATTTCTATTTATCAGCTGAGACAATGTTTCTTTCCAATCCAGAAGTTCCTTCATTTGATACAAGAAAGAAAAGTGTTCAGAAGGAATGAGAGTATTGGGAGACTGCCGGCCGGAGTGGCCGTGCGGTTCTAGGCGCTACAATCTGGAGCCGAGCGACCGCTACGGTCGCAGGTTCGACTCCTGCCTCGGGCATTGATGTGTGTGATGTCCTTAGGTTAGTTAGGTTTAATTAGTTCTAAGTTCTAGGTGGCTGATGACCTCAGAAGTTAAGTCGCATAGTGCTCAGAGCCATTTGAACCATTTATTGGGAGACTAAGCAAATAACGGGTACTGGATCAGTGACAACCTAGTAGAATAGGAAACGATGTCATTTCAATAAACTATCATTGGTTCTCATTTATGTTCACTTTCCATTTATTGTTTCTTTTATGTATCATTAACCTTAATTATTGTGTGGGAAGCTTATTTATTTCAACAGTCCTCTCCATTATTATTCCAAGTCTGAATTACTTTCTTCCTCTTTATTCATATTTCGTTTTATTTATTTATTTATTTTTTCATTCAAATTTAACTATTGCAATGATAAACTGAAATCTAGCCTTACATTTTGCTAAATTTTCGCAGAATATGCCCCATTAATTGAGAAATGTACATGTGACAAGGAAAATAAAAAAAATATTCCTTTGTGTAATTTTTTAGGAGCACAGTATACACAGTAATTTAGGTTAACAACACATAAAAGAAACAAAAAATGGAAAGTGAACGTAAATGAGAACCGATGATAGTTTATTGAAATTACATAGTTTCCTATTCTGCTAGTTTGCGTAGTCTTCCAATACTCTCATTCCTTCTGAACACTTTCCTTTCTTGTATCAGATGAAGGAACCTCTGGATTGGAAAGACACATTGTCTCAGCTGATAAGTAGAAATATTTTCTTACTTTATTTTACACATTTCTGTTACACATAATATTCTGATTATAATTATCTAATTTTGTTTACTTAAAATACTGTGAGTATTTTTAATCACATCTTATAAGTATGCCATTTCATAATCTTTACTTAAACCATATTCCTACCAGTGTAATGACTGTTGTATAATTTTACTTTGCCCTATATATACATAAATGTACTTCAGGGATAGGGGTCTTTCATGGACGCAGCCCTTCCTGATCGCGACCTTTCTTGTTCTATGAAACATGACTAACAGCTCTCAGCATGCATAGATACAGTCATGATATTTCTTCTCGTTACCTACTACTTCTCTTTTGAGCAGACTAAATTAGGTGACAAGTGATTAGCACTCTGGACTCACGTTCAGGAGGATGACAGTTCAAACCCACATCTTGCCATCTTGATTTAGGTTTTCCATGGTTTCCCTAAATCACTTTAGGCAAATGGCAGTATCGTTCCTTTGAAAGAGCATGGCCAATTTCTTTCCCCAATCCGAGCTTGTGCTCCGTCTCTAATGACCTCATTGTCGACGGGACGTTAAACACTGATTTCCTCCTCCTGCACTTTTGAGCAGTTTGATGGTCTTCATTTCAGATTAATATTGATCAAACCACAAATTGACAGAGTGAGGCATTGGTCATCTCAGTGATATCACATTTTCTAGTAGAAATTCTTTTGATTTCTAGAAATTCTTTTGATTTCATCACTAATTTTCATTGCCCCCTGTATTTAAAAGCCTTTGGTTTTTTTTTTTTTTACTCTACTCAGTTTCTTTGTGCTTTACTCAGTGACACTGGATATTTATACAGTTAGCTCTCTTTGTGCTCCCTTCATTTATTTTGCTTAATTATTAGCTTTTGTAACTGTGTGTGTTTTCTTCTCATCACAACTGTCCTCAATTCTCTTCCTTTCTCATGGTAGCAGCCTTGGATGTTGACCCGTATGTTTCACCAGGTTATGTTTTCTTTCACCAAGGTCTCCATTCTCCTCACATCAATTTTCAATTGAACCCTTCTGGGCTTGACCTCCATTTTCAAATTTTTTTTCTGTTGAAGAACACCTTAACTAGCACCTACAGCTACAGTATTGACAAACATCCGTATACAATTACTGCATAGATTCATGCGTGCACAGAAAAGCCAATCAGTAACCAATCTGCTATGGTGGAATCATTATTTACTGTTTTGGTGGAGCCTCGTGACAACACAGTGATCATACTTCTGATGCCCGAGTTGCTAACTCTCCTTGCATGCCAAGGTGTAGATGCCCATCTTCCTGGGGCATCAGCACTCCCTGTGACAGCTGTTGTGTCAGATGACCCTCGCTGTGGCTAGGTATTGTCCTTGGAGAGCTCCTGAGTGGAGTAAGTAGCATCATTTTGGACATTTCACACACGAAACATGTCACATAGATCCAAAACAATGGACACTCTAATGCGGCCATATCAAAACAGGTTATATATAAAAACAAAGATGAGGTGACTTACCGAACGAAAGCGCTGGCAGGTCGATAGACACACAAACAAAAACAAACATACACCTGTCCTTTTTTCCCCCTAAGGTAAGTCTTTCCGCTCCCGGGATTGGAATGACTCCTTACCCTCTCCCTTAAAACCCACATCCTTTTGTCTTTCCCTCTCCTTGCCTCTTTCCTGATGAGGCAACAGTTTGTTGCGAAAGCTTGAATTTTGTGTGTATGTTTGTTTTTGTTTGTGTGTCTATCGACCTGCCAGCGCTTTCGTTCGGTAAGTCACCTCATCTTTGTTTTTATATATAATTTTTCCCACGTGGAATGTTTCCCTCTATTATATTGATATCATATCAAAACAGGTTTAGACATTCCTGTACTGACAGTTAACAATCCTACTACTACCCTGGCTACCACATGGTGAGAAAGACAAGCCAGATTACTGAAAGCGAAACAATTTACCCAGTTCCTGGTGTGTAGTAGAACAAGTAGTGATAATTTTATGGTGATGTAACTGGTATTTTTTGTGAAACACACGGTAATCAGATTTGGAGAAGTTGACTCATTAGGAAAATCTTGTAATTAATCACTATTGATAAAGGCCTCTACTGCACGCTCACAAGCTCTTCAGACATGTGTACGACTTGGGTGACTTACCAGTGACTATTGCCTCTCATGGAACTGTGAATATGGTACAGTGAGCTATCTTTCACAGAGACTGTACACTCCAAACAGATGAGGAGCTTTGAGATAATATAATAATCTGACCTAGTGGGGATCCCAACCACTCGAGCAGTACTCAGGGGTGGCTCGGACTAGTGTCCTGTATGTGGTCTCCTTTACAGAGGAGCCACACTTTCCTCAAATTCTCCCAATGAACTGAAATTGACCCTTTTGTCTTTCCTACAGCAATCCTTACATGCTCATTCCATGTCTTGTTGCTTTGAAACATTACACCTAGATATTTAATTGACATGACTGTGAAGCAGCACACTACTAATGCAGTACCTGAACATTAAGGGTTGTTTTTCCTACTTATCTGCATTAACTTACATTTAGAGCTATCTGCCTATCATCACACCAACTGTAAATCTTGTCTAAGTCATCTTATATCCTAAAAACAAAGATGATGAGACTTACCAAACAAAAGCGCTGGCAGGTCAATAGACACACAAACAAACACAAAACACACACAAAATTCTAGCTTTCGCAACCAATGGTTGCTTCATCAGGAAAGAGGGAAGGAGAGGGAAAGACGAAAGGATGTGGGTTTTAAGGGAGAGGGTAAGGAGTCATTCCAGTCCCGGGAGCGGAAAGACTTACCTT
Organism: Schistocerca serialis cubense; assembly: GCF_023864345.2. Classification (NCBI taxonomy): domain Eukaryota; kingdom Metazoa; phylum Arthropoda; class Insecta; order Orthoptera; family Acrididae; genus Schistocerca; species Schistocerca serialis. Next base: position 619,023,248 of record NC_064645.1, read on the forward strand.
AGCGGGAAAAAAGGACAGGTATACACTCGCGCACACACACACATATCCATCCGCACATACACAGACACAAGCAGACATTTGTAAAGGCCTACAGTCATTCAACAATGACACCTTCGCAAATGCCACAGCATCATCAGGAAACAACTACAGACTGCTGCTTACCCTATCCACCAGATCGTTTATGTGTACAGAAAATAACAGCACCCTGTCGCACTTCCCTGGAGCACTCTGCAGAAATCTATGAATAAGGAATCACCCTGTTGCCCTTCACCCATATTTCACAGGATGATATGTGAGAAAAGGGCAAGCTGAGATTAACATGAACTGTACTGATTTGTGGGTAGAAGCTTTAACCACTGGAGGAAATTTATTGAGAGGGAAAAGCCTCTGTCATCACTCTTCAATATATAGATGAAGTTATCTCCAAATAGAAAATGTTGAGCATAGGTGGAGTTCTTTTAGATCATGACACTAGACCAGGCGCGGCTCGTGGTTTCTATACTGGGGAAGGCTGCGGTATTTATCGATTGGAGCCAACATAGATCTCGGGTTACGCTACAGATTAGTCTGACATAAACATCTAAGTATTCAGGGGGAGGGGTTGGTCATATCACTCTCTACCCATAATTTTACGTATTGTATCTTCTATAATCAGGTATTAAATGTCATTAGAAGCTAACTTCGAGTTAAAATCTTTGGTTAGTGTTTTTATACGTCGTCATTACATTTTCTGACACTTTGCAGCAAATCATATGAAAAGAAGCGTTTCGGGGAGATCTTTAATGCGACGAATCTTAACTTTGCGGCTGCTTAATATTTTAGGTGTTTTCAGTTTAAACTTAAGGCGTTTATTGTGGTTTACCTCCAGAGCTCGAAGTTTACGAGTTCGCATGACGATACTGTGATGTTTTGGTGACGTCGCAGGTCTTGTGCAAGTAAAACTCACTAAAATCTTGCAAAATACACTCCGAAAAAGAAACTTGCTAATATCACACGATATCAACAAAAGCAGTCAGCACCAGCAAGCAAGTAAGGAAAAAATAAAGTAATGGGACAAATTTCGCGCGCTTTGTCCTCTAATCACTTATGAAACTCTCGCTAGATGGCAGTACTGTTATGTTACTGTAGTCTAGTGCACTCTGGCGGGATATTTGCAAACTAATTCTAAACATGGATAAAATAGCCAATGGCAGAATCAAAACAACTATGTAAAACATTATCAAAACAATAATACCAAACGTCGATTAATGACACATCGAAGCGTAGTAGAGATGTGCAGAGAGAGAGATTGGATAGCGAAGGTTCGGCCACTCTACATTCCTTTATTACATAGATAGAGGAACTTGAAAAACGTGTGGTGGTTGGTATGACACCCTTAGGCTGCTAGCTCTGAGCCTTCGGGTCGCCCATAAAGAGCAGTACTATGTAGAAGCCACGCCCCCAAACCGCTACTACATGCAGCTTACGGACTTTCCAAGGCGCAGCCTAAACATTACTAACCGTTCGGAAAACATCTATCGGTACAAACAGTTCCAAAAACGTTGACCGTCGTTATTTTAATCGGAATGGGAAATATGTGAAATTCGTCTTGATAATTTAAATTATGTAATACGTTCTTCCGAAATTTACTTTAACATATATTTTGGGGCGGCTCCGCCTCAGAGCCTTTAATTACGAGCCGCGCCTGCACTAGACTAAATGTAAGTTTATATGCAGATAACCTAACTCTGATTACAGGAAATGATGATGACCTTCAAATGGAAGTCTATAAGTTGCAGCAGATAGTCTCAGATTACAACCCAACATTGTCAGTAGATAAAAAAAATAATAAACTCTTGGAGCAAGTAGAACATTTTAAATACCTGGGATGTAGCATCACTTATGAATGTAACACTGATGTGGAAAAAATTAAATAAATTTACTTCCATAAGTGGAATGTCGTAAAAAGTTTGCGGAATAAAGCTAAGAAAGAACCCCAGCTGAAGTTTTATAAAACAACAGCAGTACCAACACTTATTTATGGAAGTGAAGCATGGCCAGCAGCAACATGCCAAGAAAGTAGAATACCGGCTCAAGAAATGAGATTTCTAAGAACAGTGGAAGATTGTACAAGGAAAGATTGAAAAAGAAATGAAGATATGAAGAAAGATTTAGGCATATATAACCTAAAAAAAAAAAAAGGAAAACGGGAGAAAATGGAAGAAACTTGTAGATGGTGTGGGTGGTGAAAAATTCCCAGTAAAGGCTCTAAATTATAAATGCACAGGAAGAAGAAACGTAGGAAGCAAGGGGAGGGGGAGGAGGAGGAGGAAATTTATTATATGTGAATGGAAAATGTCTTCAAGGCTTCTGCAGCAAACAGATGTTAAGGATATTGGTCTCTTATTTTGTGGGTCCATTCTCTTATCTTTCTTATAGACAGAAGTCACCCGTGCTTTTTTCCAATGGCTTGGTGCTTTGCTCTGGCAGAGAGATTCCCAATGAATGCACACTATGTTAGGGGCCAGTGCTGTAGAGTACTCTTTGTAAAACTGAAATTGGATTCCATCAGGACCTGGAGACTTATTTGCTTTCAACTCATTTAGTTGTTTCTCCACAACAGAGATGCTTATTAGGATGTCCTCCATGCAGGAGTCTGTACGATGGTCAATGGATGATATGTTGGTATGGTTCTCCTGCATGAGCGATTTCTTAAATGCGAAATTTAAAACTTCGACTTGCTGTCTTCTTCTGCCACATCAACCTTGTCAATGAGTGGCTGGATAGAAGCCTTAGAGCCACTTAGCAATTTTACTTAGGACCAGAATTTTCTTGGGTTCTCTGCAAGAACTTTTGCTGAGGTATGACAGTGGTAGTTGTTATAAACTCCACAAATTGATCCATTTACAGACACGCGAATTTCTATGCTCCATGACTATCTTCATTCCTGACTGGACTATGGTTTCCAGGTTTATGGCTCAGTGGCATCTTCAGCTTTGAAATTTTTGAGCTCAGTCCATTATTGTGATGTTTGGCTGCTGCTGCACCTTCCGGACTAGTCCCATAGGCAGTCTTCTTGCTGAAGCAGGAATCATCCCTCTTCAGGTCTGACGATACCTATTGTTGCTCATTTATGGTATCACCATCACAATTTCCTCATCATCCAACTTATAACTTTTTTTTTTTTTCGTCTGAGAGCGTCACTCCTCTGACACCTGGTTGCAGGTGGGATTACTATATGGAATGTGCCTCCCAGACCTTTGCTGGGACCTTTGTCGGGACCTTTGCCTAACCTCTTTAGAATGCGTTCCCAGCGTTTCCCTGGCCCTCGCCTCCTGGCTCTCCACAGTAAGCACGCTCTTCTGCCTCTAATATTGGCAGATGATACGAATGCAGTTCAACTCATTCTCCATCTTCTCTGTGAAAATGGCTTTTATTCTTGGATATAAGCTTTTAAATTATTGTAGGGATGGCAGTGGTTTGGTTCAGGTTGAAACGTTATCTGATGCATGATCTGTCTGGGGGACCCTTGACTCTTCCTCCTTTGCAAGCTGCATCTTTCACCCCTCTTTTATTCTGTTTTAGTTACTTTTAGATTGCCTTTTTTTTGTCACACCTAATTTTCCATTTTTGGGGTAGCACTCTGTTGAATGGTAGGCACTCTTCAATATCATTATTACAGTGGATGAGGGGTGGGGTGTTCCTGTTGCAGGGAGAGCCCTGGGGACATTCACCTTTCGCCTAACCTGTTCCTCTCATCCTATTTTTATTATTGATGTACATTACATTTTAAGCCTTCGAACTTTTACTGTTCTGGATATCCTGACTGGTAGATGTTATTTGCTCTGTCACTGTCTTTGCCCTTAATCAAGTTGATGGGTGTCGGATGCTGTTGGCACTTCTCTCACCATGGATGAGCCCTGTGGGATTCCCTTGTCTCCTTTGACCTACACACTGGTCCAATCCGTATACATGGTGTATAAAACCCAGGACAACCAGGAGATCTGGGAAAAAACCGGGATTTTTTTCATCCAGGAGAAAACTGGGAAAAGCCTGGGAATTTTTTATAATTCCGGAAATTTTTCATAGTTTTAGTTTTCAGCTAAATTTTTGTAATTTTGACTGGTAAGAACCAATACTCTAACAAAGGATATTACTGTAACCCACTACTGCAGAATAGTACTGCAACATTAAAACATGAATGAAAGGAAAAAATGAAAATGAAGCTTAAATTGCAAAGGAAATGCGCCATATAAAATAACACAGTGCTCATAGAAGCATCTGCCAACAGCAAAATGTGCCAAAGGCTTTCGGAAGACTATGCAATCTTCATAACAACAAATTGCCTCCAATGAGCATGATGTCATGATTCATTTAATCAGTTACGAGCAATATCATGCACATGCGCAGTTGAGTCGCGTATGAGTAGTACCTTCTCCCGCTTCTGGCTACAGAAATGTGGCTGTTGGCTGTGTAAGCAGCAGTAGCAGCAACCAGCCACATGCTACCCGGAAAAATTTTGCTGGTGCACCCAAGCTGCGCAGCAGGCCTGGATCAAGTGGGGTGGGTGGGTGCAAACTGGGGTATCTGACCCGGCGGCAATTTCGGGGGGAGAGGGCAAATTCATATTCTTGAGGAAAAAACCTTGTTTCACAAAGCACCTAGCATCCGGTGCACGTCGGTCTATTGATTATTCATATGATTTTGAAACGCACCCCTGCTGGTTTTTGAACACATTCTAAGTTTGAGTGTATGCTTTCCCGGCGTATACAGCTGGCGAAGAGTTCTCGGGCTTCCACCCGGCTGGAAGCCCGAGAACTCTTCGCCAACATTCTAAGTTGATTTCTGAATGAATTATAAGTTGATTTTTGGATGTGTGCATAGTGTATGTGATGTCCCTGCCAGGGGAATCCTTGTCAAATCTAGAAATAAACTTTCCTGCAGACAAAACAGGACGAGTCTATAAGAGCTGAGCGGAATAAAGCTGAACCCGTGAATGCCAACCGCTGCTTGTTTATGTGCTTGATTCGGTTTGCGAATGTTCAGCGTTGTTATAATTACTAGCAAAATCCATAGATTCAGACTACTATAGTGGAAATAAACAATTAACAGGAATAACAGGTAAGAAAGATTGTGTATTATCTTCTCGGTGTATCCAAGAAAGTGAAATTTTGACAAAAAGTTTTTGGCGAGATTGCTACACTAGACAGGGTCAGTTGTAGTCCCCGGCCAGCAGCCGCTTAACTTCCATTCTGGGAGTAGTGTGGATAACTCATTGTACGAACACGTAATAACGCCTAACCAGAGAATAATAGCTGTATAACTAAACCGGTGATTGTGGCAGGGTTAGTAAAGTTAACCGGAGAATGAGTTTTGACAGAAGTAGTAATGACAAGACTGTTTGTTAGAACAAGGAAGGAGAAGAAATGGGGACATCACACAAATTATGGAAGAATATGGCAATTCCAAATTTATACAAAAATTTCGTTCTACTACTTTTCGGTATCGTGCATGAGAAACTGGAATGTATTAATGAAATTTGAAACTATTTCCTAACATAAAGCGTTTTGCTTGTAGTAGGCCAAATAGGTATTTCGTATGGATACCTCGTGAATTATATTCTGTCGTATTATAAAAATGATGAATATTGCCAAATCAGTCTCGCTTATTTGGTGTGTGTTACAACTGCTGCAATATTAGAAAGGCCTATTTTGTTTTATGCAGCACACAGTGACAAAATAGATGTAGTCAGATCAAGAAACCACACCAGTCTTGGGTACTATTTGTATTAACAGCTTTTTCAGTATTAGACGACGACGTTTCTATTTTTCATGTAGCTAAACGTTTGACGAACTTTGATAAGATAATAGTTCCTTCGCAGAAAGGAAAGCATGCCATGTAAAGCTGTAGCAAGATTAGAGAGAAAAATCGCTAGGACCTCAGGATTGAAGAAATGTGTGCTGTCTTGCCTGTCTTTTGTCTTTACTGGTTTTAGGTATCCTATATTTAATTTTATGTCACACAGAAGAGCAAGTTATTAGCTAATAGGCAATAAAGAGTCCAGATTTTGTGAAGAGTTCTTGTTATCCTGGCTACAAATAATCCTATCCGGTAGTAATTGCGAGGGTTTAAAAAGAAAAAAAAAGGGGGGGGTGCAGGTGGGGGGGTGGGGGCAGGATGTCAAACAGGCTGACTGGGAGCAGGAGAGGCACTACAGGGCATTTTAATTTCCACTGTCCTGAAATAGTTTGATGCCATCCATTACAAAATATACACGTTTGAGTTCCACAGAGCGAAATACAGTGCCGTGCGGTATAAGAATGTTGTTTGAAGTGGCGTAGCACTGCACTGCACACTTAAGACGAAATAACGTGTCTTACATTTCCTCGAAGATATATGTATTATGTATAAGACATCTTTAGAAAGATGTGCGCTACAAAATGAACTTATTTTTTAAAAGCTGTTTTTTTTTAATACGTTCTGATGCGCAGAGCAGTCTGAGTTATAGTGGGGTGGCGGGGCGGGAGTGGGTGAGAGGGGTAGTCTTCACGTGACCCGTATTTACTCTTAGTGATTTTCTGTTTCCTCTTTGTTTACTGCTTTCATGTCAAATGAAAACAAGACTGATTTCTGTGACTGGGACCTATCAGATGAATTAAAATACATTCACATAATTACGGAATGCTAAAATATGTTATTAGTATCAGATTTTATTTTATTTCCAACTTTCTGGCAGTCAAGCATTAATCGCTTTGCAGAATAATAAAGTTATTTTTGTCAGTTTGCTAAAGAAATTTGGCTTTCATTAAGCTTTCCTGCTGAGGCAGTCAATTTATTTGAAACAAAGCATTTAATTCCACACTATTGGCTAGTTTCAACTGTTCACTGCATTTCAAGTACACGTTTTCGTCTTCTAGCACGTACGGCATTATGCCATAATAAAGAACCAAACATGAGATAATACAGTACTGGTACTCCAAGAAAATTTTAAAGCACACTGAAGAGCTTCATATCAGTTCGAGGCCTACGTCATTGGGAATCTGGACATACGAATGTGCACTGTAAGGCGAACTGTGCATTTTAGTATGCTTCTCGAAATTCCAACGCTCATGGAGTATCCTCTGATGTCTTGTTTCTTTTATGACATAATGTAAGATCTTTTAATGTTTTACACGTACGAACATACGGGCTTCCTATGTCACCGTAGCTGCGCAAGCGCGGTGACGCCTCTTATCTGGCGTTCTCTGGCAACTGCCAAAATGAATCATATTTCTAACAGGTCGCAGGAAAATATTGCGAATCGTTGTTCGAAAAGCGTTATTTTCAAAGTAAATTTCCTTTTATGCAAGATGAACTATGTGCGAGAATGTACGATGAATTTCTTAAATCAGAGAGCGTTTGCTCTCTTTTAAAAATCAGCTCTTTAATGACGAGCCATTTAGAAGAATTTCGAGCCCAGAAGATCAGAGATTTATGTCAGTATTAAAAATTTTACTGGCGTATTTGTGTGATGTATCTTAAAGTGTAACGTGCGCTAAACAGATCAACATTGTATGTGAAAGCTTAGCTTCTCTTGTATCTTATTAATCTTTGAAACAAATATTATATGTGAAAGCTTTGCTTTTCTTGTAGCAACACTATGTATATTAATTTAAACTATTAACTTTTCCTGTTGGTGAAATTCGAATTTATACTTTCATAGTACGAAAATATGCAGCGTACATGTTGCTGCACATCAAAGATCTTTACAAAACATGTTTTTTTCCCCCGAGTTTCATTTTCTAAAGTGCTGGGAAATTCTAAGCTGCTGTATAAAACCATATCCATTCAAAGGATAAGTTTTACAGTTCCAAGGGAAAGTATAATGTCACATAACACAGAAAAAGTATATTTTCACCCTGGAGAAAATGTATTTTTAACCGGGAGATCCAGGAAAAATCCAGGAATTTTTTTTCTTTGTCTGCGTATACACCTTTGTATTGGTATGCTTTGCTGTCAGTTATCCTGTATTATCTCGCATCAAAACTGAACATTCCTCGGTGCGGCCTTGATTGCGATATATCGTTGCCAGCAGTGTTTCACTAAGGGCGGCGCCAGCTCCCTGTTTTGGAAGGCAGAAACCGTGATGGGCGGTGCATGCGCCGTGTACTGAGCAGTGGCTTATATAGGATGTCGATTTGCAACCTGGCGTTCGTTCTCAGCGGGACTCATCAGCAGAAGCAGCATTTTCCTGAAGATGGCGACCAGTTGGATCGCCGAAATATCAAGTCAAGTTGATTTTAGGATCCGGCAGCTAACCCAAAGAGACTTTCATGAAATATATATTTTGGAACAGTATTTTTTAAAATCCTCATTAAATAATTTTGTGAATAATGGCGTTTAAATTGATTTGATTGGGAGAATGAGAGAGAGTGCCATTTGATACGACATTAAACATAAGTTATTGAAAGTTCAAAACATTTTAGTTGCAACCTACTTAACTGTCTTTTTCTATCATACTTGCATGAGAACACTTAGAAATGTATCAACTTTTTTTTTATTTAAAAAGCTGATTACAAGTGATTACAAGTGGCTGCTGAGTGGGTGACAGTCAGATGTATATGGGACTCCTGCAAGAATAAGGTTTCATATAACTGTTGCCCCACAGTGTCATTGATGGCTCTGCTACTTTCACTGCAATTTGTAATCCTGTTAGTTATATTAACAGTCAATGTTGCTAATAATTAATATTTTGCATTTTACTGATTTTTCAGAATGCTCTTCAATTGGTTGATCAAAAAGTTATATATTCTTGACAATTTTTTATAAGATTTATGTTGTTAATTACTAATAATAATTCACTTTATCATACAGAACTTTGACCATGCACTCCTATACATAATTTGCTGCTGTTTGTTTGAAATGTTTAAAGGATCTGTCTGGTCTGCTCAGAGCTCCTGAACGGGAGATGAACAGCTTACTCAGTCTGCTGGCAACAATTGATACAGTTGAGGGCAAATCACCAAGAAATTTTGAGGCAAGAGTTGGTTTCCCAGATGATAAGAGTGCCTTTGTGGACTTCCTATCCAGCTTTGAAATAAATAATGTTACAAATAATGCAGCCTCAGCAAATAATGTCAGTTTGAAGAAGGATACTCCTGAGGACAAAATTAAAAGGATAAGTAAGTTTTGGTTGTAAAGTAAAATACTCTTACTCGAAATGACTGTCTAGAAAAATTATAAGTAGTGGTTTCAGTGACCTGTATTGTTGAGCAGATGAAGTCCATTGGTTGTGGCCAAAACAGAAAAAGTAAATAGATCATCAAGATCACTAATGTATGCAGTACTTTCCACACTATCTTCTTTGTCTTCAGCTGTTCAGTGCAGGATGTGCAAGCAGGTAGTATGGTTGCTTCACCTGCTCCCAACCTGAGCAGTTGAACATACCTGTTGCATACTTTGCTCTGTAACACTTGCATTGAAAATGATATTTTATGCAAATTATTTATTATTTGATAAGAGGAATAATGAAACAATTTGTCACCATCCATGAGTCCGTACATAGATGAAAGTAGTTTGATTTCATTAAAAATTTAGGTACCTGTTGCTCTACAGGTTAATTTCAACCTCACTCAGCACTCTTTATTAAACACAAGTTATAAATCCCACTTACTGGCAAGACAACCAGAGACATAGTACTCGTAGTGATGGTCTCCTATGTTAATTCATTGCTCACTGCTGCTTTCTTATGAGAATGGCAAAGCAAAAGTATGTAAACCGTGGATGCTACAGTTGAGAGAACGCGATGGTTTAGCCAATTCACATACAAAGGTGAAGGAGTTTAGACTCATTCAGAGCATTTGAGTTGATACACTTACCGATAGATGTTACAAGTGTTTACAGCTTCTGGTAGTGCTCAGTGACAAATAATAAATAAAAAATACATACCTTCTTGAAGGCAGGAACAGGAAAACAGCTATCAACTGTAGATATTATAATGTATCAAGGGTGCGCTTCAGAAAGTCAGTGTAAATCACAGTCATTTTTGTGGAACTGCAGTTTTATTGCCCTTAGTGGTGATGGTGGTGGCAATGGCAATGACAATGGCAAAGACAACGGCAATGGTAAGCTTACTACCTAAATGCTTAATGCATTGCTTTTGAGTACTAAAGGACATGTGACAAGAGCTGAGATTGCTTAAGTTGCTTCTTTCTGTATCTTCCTTGACCATACAGTCCATTCCATGTGCTAGATTCATTTTGTGTTCGGATCACCACTTTTCTTCCTCCCTCTGGGTGGTAATGGAGTCTTATTTTGGTAGACATCCTCCATACATGCTTCCACCACTTGTTCTAGGGTTATGCTTTTGTCCATCTATTACTGATTCCTTACTGCCACATCTACAACTGTGCATGTCGTTATTCCATCCTGGATTTTCCATGGTTTGACTTAAAACAATCTTTTTTGTAAAATTTCATTACTGTGTAAATCCTAGTTCTTTTTCCCAATGTTCTTCTAAGAATTTCTCAGATAAAGTCAAAAACTTTCAGCTTTCAGTCAATAATTACATCTTGGATGAATGATGTCCAAGAGTTCAGAAACATAAATATATTTTTTCCAATACTATTACCTTGCATCATAATAGTAAGTATCCCATGAAAAACTTTACTTGTTTAGGTATTGAGATTTTCATCTTGATTAAAACATAGAGCATAGTGCGAGTAAACCAGCATGTAGTAATCCAATAACAACAGAACGAGTGGAAGATTATCATATGTGTATTTGAGAGTATAAATTGATATTCTAACATTTTTGACGACTAGGAGTGTGTGAAGTGTATGTGCAAAGTTCCCACTTCTCTTATACGAGTCGACTTACAAGGGGCGTTTGAAAAGTCTGTGCTAAACTTAAAACTACTTACGTGTTTTGGGTAAACCTTTTTTCATTTTTCGACATAGTCTCCTTTTAGACATACACACTTCATCCAACACTGTTCTAATTTGTTGATCCCTTCTGAATAATAGGAATTGTCAAAGTATGCAAAATAGCTATTAGTTGTGCAATCCCCTCCTCATTTGAATAAAATATTTGTCCTGCCAGCCACTTCTTCAAATTGGGGAACAAATAGTAGTCCGAGGGAGCCAAGTCTGGAGAATAGGGGGGATGTGAAACGAGTTGGAATCTTATTTGCATTAATTTTGCGACCACAACTGCTGAGGTGTGCTGGTGCATTGTTGTGATGGAAAAGGACTTTTTTGCAGTCCAATCATCGGCGTTTTTCTTGCAGCTCGGTTTTCAAACGGTCCAATAACAATGAATAATATGCACCTCTAATAGTTTTACCCTTTTCCAGATAGTCGATGAGGTCATCCCTTGCAAGAATCCCGAAAGACAGTCTCCATAACCTTTCCGACCTAGTGAATGGTCTTCGCCATTCTTGGTGCAGATTTTCCCTTGATAACCCATTGTTTAGATTGTTCTTTGGTCTCAGGAGTATAGTAATTTATCAATGTTTCATGCACAGTGACAAAACGATGCTTAAAGTCCTGTGGATTCTTCCTGAACAGCTGAAAACCATCCTTGCAACACTTCACATGATTCCGTTTTTGGTCACACGTGAGCAATCGCGGAACCCATCTTGCGGATAGCTTTCTCATGTGCAAATGTTTATGCAAAATATTATGTACCCATTCATTGGAGATATCCACAGCACTGGCAGTCTCACGCACCTTAACTCTTCTGTCATCCATCACCATATCATGGATTTTATCAATGATTTCTGGAGTCGTAACTTCCAAGGGTGTCCAGAACGTTCAGCATCACTTGTGCCCATATGGTCACTCCGAAAATTTTGAAACCACTTACAAACTGTTCTAATCGAAGGTGCAGAGTCACTGTAATGTTTATCAAGCTTCTCTTTAGTCTCCTGAGGTGTTTTGCCTTTCATAAAGTAATGTTTAATCACCACATGAAATTCTTTTTCGTCCATTTTTTGACAATCACTCGACTTCCTTGATTCACACGAATGCCAGACACAAAGAAATGGACTAATATGGCTGAAACTTGGTGTGCGTTCTTTCCAAAGATGCTACCAACTAAACATGACCTCGATACGTGCCGGTGGTGCCACCTCTCGGACTTTGCACGGACTTTTCAAACGCCCCTCATACTTGTTGTATACAGCCGATCTTCTTCTCTAGATAGCCTGCTTCGGGAATCTCTGTAAACTTCTTTTCCGAAGAATAATGCTAGTTGCAGGAACCTTAAAGACTCTCTCACCATGCGAAATAATTCGGTACTCGAAGAATACTTTCCAATAATAACTATTGGTCTATTTGAGCTTCATAAGAACAAAATTCACACTTTGGACATAAACATTTAACTTCTCTTAAGTAACTCATATCATCTCACATTATAAACAGATTTAAGTCCATTTAGAAAAGAATTGGTTAAACAACCATGTCTCTACTACAAACATATTGTAAAATGTCTTGCCTCCAGCAAGCCCAAGGTAAGAGTTTTTTCAGAATCTCTGTTGTTCTTTTGTCACTATAGTTACAATTACAAACAGCACAGAATAACACAGAAGTTCGTTGGTTCTTCTGTGTGCTTTCACTATGCCTTCCATGGACTGCCCGACAAGTCCTTGTCGGTGTCATTCAACCGCCGTGTCGACCTTTTGCTCACGACTGATTTCACACCTGCACACACCGACAGGTGACGCGCGGTAGATAGGGTCCCTTTCTCCCACTCACATTTAAAATGTCGTTTGTTCGAGATAGTGGAAGGCCTAGTGGTTCTAGAATTTACATGGAAATTCTCAAAACACTACATATTTGCCCCCTCAGATCGGACACATGATATTTTATACATAATCATTATGTACGTAATATCACTCACAACAAAATTTCATATCATAACAATATGCTTTCTCATACATGTTTCTACATACATCTTTCACTTCAACAACAATCCCCCCCCTTAGAAAAATCTTTAACTGATAGTTCCTTTATTCTTTTCTTGTTTCACCTTGACAGCAAGACCTGAAAATTTTTCATGTTTTTAGTCATCTTTTGTAATATTTAAGAATTGTGAGGACTGCAGCAGGTGTTCATGACACTTCAGTGTTCTGTTATTTATATCCTTTGTACTACCTTTTCTTTAGTCTGTACTAACTTCATGATCTGTTATAGTTTGGAGGAACTCTGGGCAAAATGAAAGTGTTCTTTTTGACACTCGTGAACGTACATAAAATGTAATAATGCTCGTTGTGCCTGGAATTCAAACTTTTCAGAACAATCCCTACAAAATTTTGTGACTTTTCTCAAGATACTGTCTCTTTCCCCTAGGATCAGTACCTATATCTTGCCTGTGGATTGACCATATGAGAGCACTTCCTCTTTCCATTTTGGTAGGTACATACCTTTATAAAACACTCCTATTTTTTCAGGCCACAAATCGTCCTATCTCCAAGTAGGTTGCCTGCCCCGTATATTTAGCAAATGCTGAGTATGACCCCATATCCTGCCTGAGTAGGCGTCATGGTCCATTACCCCAATATACGTTCCTATGTATACTATAATTAAGTATTTTTTGGTAAAGTTACAGATCTACTGTACACTTTGCATATACTTCTTAATACTTCATCTAATCCCTAGAGTCCTCCTCTACTTATCAACTTCTATACTTCCAGTAGATACCACGTCTAGCTATAATTCAAGTCCTACCATCCTACTGTTCATCAGTATTTATTATACTGACTTTTCCTAAATGACAATCACAATCAATTCCTTCTCACATCGCAACAGGTTTCTAGCTTGTAATTTCAATGTTTGTGTCCATCGAAACGTTGCTATGAGACGACGACGCAACTCAGCTGAGATAACGTGAAGATTTCATATAAGATAAAGAAGATAGCCCCAAAGACAGGAAATCTTTACCACCCCCATTCCCCAGGATCTCTGCCCCTCAGGTACTTGAGTGAGACACCCGAGGAGGTTTGGCGTTAAATCGTCTCCTACAGAATGGACATTTCCACCTTCACCCTTGAGGTCCCTGAAGGAAATCTTAACAACCCTATGGGAACAGCTAATGGTGAACAATCAGGCACACTTGTTTGTGAGGGTTGTCTGAAAGGTGTGATATAATAACTACATTAATAAAGTTCATGAAATAGTTTGTATCACTTCTTGATAAAGTATTAAAGTTCTGTTTTGGACTCACCCGGCATAGAATTCTCACAGTGTAGGTGAGTGGATGTAATGATAGGTCAGCGCCAGTGAACAGGGAGCTGGTGTCGGATGTAGGCTGGTTTCCGCGTCTGCGTCCCCGCGATGTGTGTGAGAGCTGTATACTCTCCACACCACGTCTTCGTAGTTATGGGAGCCTTTATATTTTATGAAGTAACAGCTTTTTCATGAGATGAGAAAACATTTTATTTTTCAAGCACAGATAAAAAACTAACAAGAATAAACAACTTGTAACCAAGCCAACTACGGCAAAGATAATTATCTATCAGCTGCAGCTTTCACCCACTGTTTTTGGCTCAGTGGATAAATGACGTCGCCACATCAGCCCCCCTCCTTTTGAAACCGGGTGCACCAGGTATGTGGGGAAACTTGCACTTGATTTTTCTACCAGCTCTCGTGAAAACATCTGGTGCAGGCAATGGCTGCTCCTGTTCTGCACTTGCTGCTTCGTTGTCCTCTTCTGAAACCGAGGGCTCGGCGAGACTATCTGCTGTTTCTTTGGCCTCCACGTTTGAGGGTGATTTTGCAGACTGAGGAAGGAGTGTACCCTCTTCGGTGTAAGCAGGTTTAAGCCGCTCAATTGAGACTGTCTCTTCTTTACCATCCTTATCGATTTTGAAGCTGTGGCTTCCTCTTGTGATTACCCTGTATGGTCCAGAGTAAGGCGAAACAAGCGGCGGGCGCACCGTATCATCCCTAAGCCACTCGTGGGACGTTGCTTGCAGGTCTTTATGTACAAACACTCTCCGGTCTCCATGTCTGACAGGGTTAGTGGGTTTGATGTTTCTCATTCTAACGCTGAGTTGTCTCGCGAATTGCGTGCATAGCTCAGGGGCGAACGGCTGTGTAGATGCTGGAACGATAAATTCTCCAGGAACCCTCAATTGCTCGCCATAAACCAATTCTGCGGAAGAGCATTGTAAGTCCTTCTTCACGGCCGTACTCAATCCGAGTAGGACCAGCGGTAGTGCTTCAGGCCATGAAGTGGAACTACACATTAATGCAGCTTTGAGCGTGCGGTGTAGTCGTTCCACCATTCCATTACTAGATGGATGATAGCTTGTGGTGCGTAGGTGGTTGCACCCGCACAGTAGTAAAAGTTCATTGAAAAGTTGGCTTTCAAACTGCCTTCCGCGATCTGTTGTTATGTTTTGCGGAACGCCAAACCTGGAGAACCATGAATGCAACAGTGCTTTTGCAACCGACTCCGCAGAAATGTCTTGTATTACAACTACTTCTGGCCACCTGGTAAAACGATCAATGATTGTGAGCAAATAGCGTTGTTCTGAAGAGCATGATAGCGGGCCCACAATGTCCACATGTATACATGAAAATCTTGCAGATGGCGTCGGGAAGTCAGCAATAGGTGCAAAGACATGTCTGCTGATTTTATTACGCTGGCATGTTAGGCATGCACGAGCCCATGCACGACAATCTTTTTGTATTCCGGGCCACACTACTTTGGAGGAAACTAACTTGGCTGTAGTTCGTACTCCTGGATGTGATAGGTTATGTAGTGCACTATAAATCTCGCGACGATATTGTTCTGGTATGTAAGGTCGCTCCTTTCCTTTTGCTACATCACACCAAATTCCGTCTGGAACATATGGGACAGACACACGTCTGAGCTGCAGCGCAGTTCTCTGTTTCTCTATTAGACGGCACAAGAAAGGATCTTCTCGTTGTTTAGACGCTAACTCGGTCCAACGAATTGAATTTAAACTGGCACAATTCCTAGACAGGCAATCTGCGACCAGGTTGTCTTTTCCTGAAATGTGACGCACGTCAGTTGTGAACTGTGCAATGTACTCGACTTGACTGCACTGACGTGGCGAACTGAGCTCTGTCTCTCGTTGAAATATAGCTACTAACGGCTTGTGATCGGTAAAAATTGCAAAGTGCCTCCCTTCGACAGACGTGCGAAAATGCTTTATGCTAAGTAAATAGCAAGCAACTCACGGTCAATAGCACTCCATTTTTGCTGCTGTCGAGTCAGGTTTTTAGAGAAAAATGCGAGCGGCTGCCATCTGCCATCAACTTCTTGCTGTAGCGCTGCACCCACTGCTGTTTGGCTCGCATCAACCATGAGCGCTAAAGGAGCGCTCAATCTTGGATGTCCCAGTAGTGTTGCCTGAGAAAGACATTCCTTTAAGTCATGGAAAGCTGCTTCAGCATCTGGACTCCATGGAATTTTATGATTTCCTGTTGTATTTTTACCTGCAAGTAACGTTGTGAGTGGCTCTTGGGCGGCAGCTAATTTAGGTAAGTGACGTCTGTAATAGTTGAGCATGCCTAAAAATCTGCGAAGTCCTTTGTAAGTTGTGGGAAGGGGCATCTGTTGTACTGCTTCAACCCGCTCAGGCAAAGGTGACAGGCCTGCTGATGAAACCAAATATCCCAGGAACTTAACCTCACGTTTTCCAAACGTGCACTTTGTTTCGTTAATAATTATGCCATACTCTGTCAGACGGCAGAAAAGCTGCCGTAGATGTTCGACATGCTGATATACAGAACCAGAGAATACTAAAATGTCGTCCATATAACAAAATACGAATGGTAATTCTCGAAGCACCTCATGCATGAATCTTTGCCATGTTTGAGCAGCGTTTCTGAGGTCAAATGGCATAAAACTGTACTCAAACAAACCGAATGGTGTGATAACTCCTGTTTCTTTAATTTCAGATGGAGCCATGGGAATCTGGGAAAAATGCTTTAGCGCAGTCAATCACACTAAATATTTTGGCATTGCTAATCGTACTGTTAAAATCAGTCACATTGGGTACTGGGTAGCGGTCGGGAATTGTGCGGGCATTGAGTGCCCTGTAGTCTCCACATACTCTCCATGAATTGTCTTTTTTACGGACCATGTGAATTGGAGATGCCCATGAACTATCAGACCTACTTACAATACCTGTTTTTATAAGTTTGTCGAACTCAGCTCGCGCCGCGAGCAGCTTCTCTGGAGGCAGACGCCGCGGGCGGAAGGCAACGGGTTGGCCTTGTGTCGTGCTGATGTGGTGTTGAGTATTGTGTCTGCATTTCCTGGTTGCATTGACGGGTTCGGTAAGTGCTGGAAAGTCTTGAAGCAGTTTACGAAAAAGTGATTCCTCCGACAGTGCTCTGATATTGCCTACAGTATATGAATCGTTACGACTGTCGGGTGTCTTCTTGCGTGACGCACACGTGTGCGCCCCGCTTAGTTGCGGGTACGAAATCGTATCACAATATCCCGACGCGGTAGAGGAGCCGGAAATCTTCCTGCGGAAAGACACGGGTACATCGCACTGCACTTGAACCGACACGGAAGACGCAGTAGGCAATATCCCTTCTGTGGGAACTGTCACCAAACGACAGTTAACCAGGTCGGGCATAAAGTCGGTAGTTCCGTAAAAAGTCCGCTCCAATTATAGGACTCGGCACATCAGCAACCACAGAAGTCCATTTTGGATGGAAGTTGGAATTCAGATGTAATGCTAACTGTTTCTCACCATAGGTAGATATTCTGGAATTGTTTGTCACAGTCAGCACATGATGCGTTGTTGTCGTGAGTATATCACCTCTCTTTCTTGGATAAACACTGACTTCTGAACCTGTGTCAATCAGAAACTTCTCACCTGAAGAGAGGTCCAACACGAACAATCGGTGTGATTGGTTGACTGCAGATACCGTGGCGTTTTCACCTCTTTGAATCACGCTATGACTCGGGAGCCTATGTTGTTGTTGACGAATGTTAGTGCCCTTTAACGCCCGTCTTTTAAGTTTGGGTAGCTGCAGGGTTGAACACATTGACGGGCAGTGTTACCGAAGTGTCTGTGGTACCAACACCATTGATCTGTCAAATCCTGTCGGATAGCATTTCTTCGTCTTTTCCAACTGCGACTTCGTAGTTGCTGGTGGTGTGAAGTTACTTGCACGTTGAGTTTTGCCACTTGTGCTGCCAGTTGTTGTATGGTGGGTTCGATCGATGAGCACTGCTGTTGGGAAGTATTATTGCATGTTCCTGGCTCACTGACGTCAGATTCCATCACACTACACGTTCTTGGGCCTCTATCCTGGCTGTAGTTGAATTCGGAACACGCAGAAATTGCTAAGACTTGCAATGGTAAGTCTGTTTCTGCTGCAATGACGGCACGGATGTTGGCATTAAGTTTACAAAGCCATATTAGACATAAAGACTCTTCAGGTAGGAGTTCCGGGCCGGCTAATGTACGTAAGGCTTTGAGTACTTGTGACGGAGTCTTGTCGCCCAAATCTTCGTATGCGAAAATTTTTTGTAGTCGCAAATCTAGTGACAATGTATAATGCTGTAGGAGAGCTTCCTTTAGCACAAAGTAATTTTGTTGCGACAAGGTTTCTTCTACTTGCTCTATCACTTCTAAATTTAGGTGTGAAACCACTATATTAAATTTGTCAATGTTGTTAGACACCCCACGCTGCCAAAATATGCATTCAGCCTGCGTAAACCAAAGCTGGGGGCGCGTCGGCCAGAACGCAGAAAGCTTAACATTTCCGTGTCGCGCTTAGGTACTCCCATCTTTTGCGTTAACATCTGTCGTTCCGTTTTGCGGCGAATCAAAGGGCGTGGACCGCGATCCTTGGTCGAACAGACTGTAGTCTTCAATCTTGATTCCACTGCCCCATGCTTTTGTCTCTGCATTCATTATTCTCGTCGGATTATATATATTTTCTTTATGCTTCTGCTACGATTTTTCGGGGTCACCACTATGGGAGCCTTTATATTTTATGAAGTAACAGCTTTTTCATGAGATGAGAAAACATTTTATTTTTCAAGCACAGATCAAAAACTAACAAGAATAAACAACTCGTAACCAAGCCGACTACGGCAAAGATAAATATCTATCAGCTGCAGCTTTCACCCACTGTTTTTGGCGCAGTGGATAAATGATGTCGCCACATAGTCATATCGTTCTAGGCGTATCTCTTCTTAGTCTAATACGTCGAGCTCTTCTCTCTGGTTTATCACATTGTGACTTTTTCACATCATCTCCCTTATTTGCCTTTACAAATTTCCTCCCGTGGATACTCCGGCATAATACAGTTTCTCTCAGTGTTTCTCTTGTCTTGTTATGCTCGGTTGCTATGGCAACACTTGATAGCTTTTTCTCTCTTTTTCATCTCAAAATTCCTGTTTTCTTTGAGCCTTTCACACCGTTTGCCTCATTCTAACGTTTTTGATAACTAACAGTGTGTGAAATGTGTGTGCAAACTTCCCGCTTCTCTTATAAGAGTCGACTTACTTGGTGTATACAGCCGATCTTCTTCTCTGGATAGCTGGCTTCTGGAATCTCTACAAACTTCTTCTCTGAAGAATGATGCTAGCTACACTTAGGCGCCGACGCCCGTAAAAATACCGGCGTGCGCGGCCTGCCCGAAAGTCCGGCACCCGTAATTTTACGGGCGCGTGTTCTCATTCTTCCCCTTCCTTCCTTTGTGTGTTCTTACGGCTCCCGCTTGTCTGGGAGGAGCTGCATGGACTGTAGTTCGAGTATTGGTCACTAGATGGTGCAGGCATGCTGTAGAAGGGTGTTCTTCCCTTTTTATTTGTCGGGTTTTGTGAGCGGCGATTTTTTTCCCGTGTGGTCTCAGTAGCGTCAACATGGCGAAGCGTGGCTTGACGGACGAAGAAATTGCTCATGAGTTATATCGTGATTTAGAAGAAAGTGACTTTGATTTGTCAGAGGAAGATATTGTAGATGACTCTGATGATGATGTGGACTATGTTCAAGAAGAAGTTTCTGGCAGTTCAGGAAAAGAATTCTGACAACAAAACATGTATAATTTTTGTTCAGATTTTCACTGAAAAAACTCTGAGTACGTAATTATGATTTTATTTGCAAATACTACTCTTCTGATAGATTCAGAAGAGGAGAGCAGGTGTCCAAGCACTTCAGCAGCAAGTAATCTCGTCGATATTGTGCCTGAAGAACAAGTGAGACACACGACGCATTTGAACATCGAACTGTGAAGTGGTGGAGAAAGTTGGCATTCCGTGTTATACTAATGGTGATTGTAAATTCCTGCATATTATACAATAAGGTTACTGGAAAACGCCTCACAGCATCTCACTTCATGACAGCTATCTGTGCAGATCTTGCACAAAGCAAAGACCTTGAACCCCGACCTGGTCCATCTGGACTCTCAAGACTATCAACTGAAAATCATTTCCTGGAAAAGATTGAGACAGAAGTAGGTAAGAAACAGAAACAAAAACAGTGTGTCGTGTGTTCTCTGAGAGGAAAAACAACTGACTGGAAAAGTGTGGAAAAAAGACACAAGCTACCAGTGTAGTGAATGTAAAGTAGCATTGTGCAAAATGCCGTGCTTCAAAATTTACCACACAAAGAGCAAAATTGCATCCTAAAATAGTTACAGGAGGTTACTGTAGGTAAGACATACTGTATCCATCATAATTACAATTTTTGTGTAAAATAAAAAAAAATTCCTTCTAGAAAATACAGTGGATATATCTTTGACCAATTTTTCCTTTTTTTCAAAAATAATGTTATTATAGCAACACTTGTCAAAAGTATGTATTAATTCAAGAGAAAGGTAATATATATAGTTTTTAGCAAGAAAGTCTAGGTTTTTCAATAAGAGTAATTTTATTGCTATAACTGAAACCTTTCATGAGTTGTAGTAGTTTAAAATACGTTAAAATCAGACAGTCTTTATGGTAGTCACCCACGCACAATGGCTCAGGACCCAAAGTGTTAAAGAATCTCTTACCAATTGCGAAGTAATTCAGCACTTGACAAATACTTTTCAATAACTATTGGTCTATTTGAGCTTCATAAGAACAAAATTTACACTTCGCACATAAACATTTAACTTCTCGTAAGTAACTCATAATGTCTCACATTAAAAACAGATTTAAGTCCATTTAGAAAAGAGTTGGTTTAACAACCATGTCTGTACTACAAACATATCTTAAAATATGTCTTGCCTCCAGCAAGCCCAAGATAAGATTTTTTTAACGATTCAGAATCGTCTTCGTTCTTTTGTCACTAACTATAGTCACAATTACAAACAGCGCAGAATAACACAGAAGTTCCTTGGTTCTTCTGTGTGCTTTCACTACGCCTTCCATGAATCGCCCGACAGGTACTTGTCGGTGTCATTCAATCGCTGCATTGATCTTTTGCTCACGACTGATTTCGCACCTGTGCACACAGACAGGTGACGCGCAGTAGATAGGGTTCCTTTCTCCCATTCACATCTAAAATATCATGTGTTTGAGACGGTGGAAGGCTGAGTGATTCTAGAATTTACATGGAAATTAAACACTACAATATAACAATAATATCCTGTTCTAACTGAAATGAAAAACATTGGTAATAGAACTGCTACGGATTGTTGTGATAAGCTTCAGTGAAAACTAATTTTTGATAAGTAAATAACTTGAAAATTGATGATATCAATATAATGGAAGGAAACATTCCACGTGGGAAAAATTATATATAAAAACAAAGATGAGGTGACTTACCGAACAAAAGCGCTGGCAGGTCGATAGACACACAAACAAACACAAACATACACACAAAATTCAAGCTTTCGCAACAAACTGTTGCCTCATCAGGAAAGAGGGAAGGAGAGGGGAAGACGAAAGGAAGTGGGTTTTAAGGGAGAGGGTAAGGAGTCATTCCAATCCCGGGAGCGGAAAGACTTACCTTAGGGGGAAAAAAGGACAGGTATACACTCGCACACAAGCACATGTCCATGGATATGTGGATGGATATGTGCTTGTGTGCGAGTGTATACCTGTCCTTTTTTCCCCCTAAGGTAAGTCTTTCCGCTCCCAGGATTGGAATGACTCCTTACCCTCTCCCTTAAAACCCACTTCCTTTCGTCTTCCCCTCTCCTTCCCTCTTTCCTGATGAGGCAACAGTTTGTTGCGAAAGCTTGAATTTTGTGTGTATGTTTGTGTTTGTTTGTGTGTGTATCGACCTGCCAGCGCTTTTGTTCGGTAAGTCACCTCATCTTTGTTTTTATATATAACTTGAAAATTGTATTGTTCAGACTCTGTATTTGCAGGATTTTAGAAGAAAGTGATCATGAATACAAAATTAAAGATAAATATGAGGATTGTACCAAAACTAAGGTTCCCATATTTTTTACAAATAGAAAACATTGTTTATTGTTAATAATTTTTACATAGTTGAAAAGCTTACACTTGTCTATTTTTCAACATAGTCTCCATTATTTTTTTATTTTTTTTTCGACACACTTTTGAAGATGGTGCTCCAGCTTTTGTATTCCTAAGTCGAAGAAGCCTCCCACCAACCCGTTGAGGAAGTGTATGACTTCTGCTCAGACTTCATCATCGTTCTTGAAGCGTTTTCCACCTAAGTGTTCCTTTAGCTGGGGGAAAAGGTGTTATCACTGGGGGGGCTAAGTCCAGGCTGTACGGGGGATGGGGCATAACAGTCCACCCAAATTTCTTCAAAAGCTCCTGTGTTTGATAAGCGACGGGGGTTTAACGGTGTCATGAAGAAACACTACTCCCTCCAGCAGTCATCCTCTCCGGCAAATTTTGATTGCTCACCAGAGTTCGGTCAACGTTTCACAATATCTGTCTGTGTTTATTGTCATTCCAGGTTGCACGAAATAGATTAGGAGTACCCCCTTCCGATCCCGAAACACAATTGCCATAACTTTTCGCTTTCCTGCCGACTGCGTTTCTTTGGTGGTGGTGAACTGGAGTGATGCCACTGACGAGATTGTTGTTTTGTTTTCGGGGTGTAATGAAACACCCATGTTTATCTCCCGTGATGATAATAGTCCAACACGTCTCCTTGTTGCCTCCCCCCTCACATTGTTGCAGAAACAGTCAAGGCGTTGCTCCTTGTGTCTATCGGTCACCATCCGGGGGACCCAGTGAGCACACACCTTGCGATAACGCAGCGTTTGGCAGTTGCATCCAAAAGCAGTGGTCTTCCACCCCGTCTGTCAGTTGCTGATGAATCTCCACTTGTGGTAACTTTCTTGCATGGAGAAACCGGTTTGTTGCTCGAACCATGCACTTGGTGGGAACGGTGATCAGCACTTCCATCTCTGACAGCTGCTAAACCCGCACTGAGCGACGTAGCAAATCACGGACGGGTAGGCTTGAAAGTGGGGGAACCACTGCGCAGTATGCACTGTTGTTGGATTTAGCCTAGCACCTTCCCTCTAGGCTGCAGCTCATTGGGAACCATCCTTTTGGTACAACCCTCATAAGTAACTTAACTTGATGGGAATGAAGAACACATAACATAGTTGTTTCTATAAATAACTCTTCATAATTGAAGGAAGCCACTCACATAAAATGAGGTTACACTTATTTAAGCTTTTGGAGCCAGTGGCTACTTCTTCCGGCAGAAGGGTGGAGAGGAAAGAAGAGGGGTGAAGGGAAAGGACTGGAGAGGTTTAGGAAAAGGGGTAGACTTTGGAGAAGTCACCCAGAACTGCAGGTCAGTGGAAGACACTGTTGGGGACTCCATCAGACGAGATTTGAAAATCTGAGAGCTTAAAGGTGGAAGACAGGGTAGTATGCTAGACAGAGATTACTACTAAAACATTGTGAACAAGTTATAAGAGTGGAAAGTTAAGTGCAGTTTACGTAACAGGGGAGGGAGGAGGGTGGTGAAAAATAGATGGGTCAGAAAATGAAAAATGTATAAAACTTAAACAGAGTGAAGAAATGCTAGTTACTGTGAAGAAATGCTGAAACAAAAGAAATTAACGCAAATTGAGGCCATGTCAGTGGTGAAAATTAAGGACACATTGTAGTGCTAGTTCCCACCTGCAGGGTTCTGAGAAACTGGTGTCTGGTGGAAGAATCCAGATGGTGCGTGTGGTGAAACAGGCTGCGGGATCACGACACTCATGCTGTAGAGCATGCTGTGCAACAGTATAGTGTGTGTTGCCAGTTTACACCCTCTGCTTGTGCCCATTCATCCTGACTGATAACTTGGTGGTAGTCATGATGATGTGAAAGGCCGAACAGTGTTTACACAACAGCTGGTATATGATGTCGTTTCAAAGGTAGCTCGCCATTTGATAGTATATGTTTTGCCAGTTACAGGACTGGTGGTAGGAGAATGCATAAGGCAAGTCTTGCAGTGAGAATAGTCCAGGGATAGGAGCCATATGGTAGGGAGATGGGTGCAGAAGGAGTGCAGGGTCTTATGAGGATATTGTGGAGATTGGAGGGTGACCAAAAGCTGTTCTAGCTGTGTTGGGTAAAATCTCAGACAGAATGGATCTCATTGCAGGCCATGATTTTAGGAAGTCATGGCCTTGTTGAAGTAGCTGATTAATACCTTCAAGACCAGGACAGTACTGAGTGACGAGTGGTGTGCACCGAAGTTGTTTTTTGGAGGGATCAGCAGTACCAGGAATTGGATGTGATGGCCTGGGTAATCTGCTTTTGAAATAGGCTGTTGGGTAATTACGTCCAGCGAAGGATGAGGTGAGAGTGGGGTGTATTGCTGTAAAGAGTCTGCATCTGAACAAATACATTTGGCTTGAATGCCAAGGGTGTGGAAAGCACGGAAACTGTCAAAAAATAAGTACTGTTGTTTGTTAGTAGGTTTAATGTGGATAGAAGTGCGTGAGGCCGAGATCAACATCAAGGAAAGTGGCATGGGATTCGGAATAGAACCATGTGAAATTTAATTGGAAGAAGGTATTTAGGGATTCCAGGAATTTTAACAGATCAGCCTGGCAAATATGTCATCAATGTATCTAAACCGAACCAGGGGCTGAAGGCTTATGGATCCCAGGAAAGCCCCCTCCAAGTGACCCATGAAAAGGTTAATTAAACAATTGAAACTCCAGGTAGGAATATTAACGATGTAGGAAAAGATAGATTTCAACTAGAGGCTATTTTGTTTTACAACTTAGTTCAACCCAAAAACTCAACACTTAATTTGGAACACAAGATGAAATTTTTACCCTGTTATCCATAGTGTTCTGTAGCAAATGACTGACGCTAGTGATTGTTTTCTTGTACAGTGGATTTTTTTGGTAATGCTGCAAAAAAGTCACACTAATTAAAGTTTATTATTTTATTGAAAGTTATTGAAATAGTCTCTCTCCCTGTTTAGCATTATGTTCCAGTATCTCAGTGAGAGCACATTACAATATGTTTCACCGCTGAAAATACAAATTTAAAAGTGTGCAGATATACAGGGTTATTACAAACGATTGAAGCGATTTCACAGCTCTACAATAACTTTATTATTTGAGATATTTTCACAATGCTTTGCACACACATACAAAAACTCAAAAAGTTTTTTTAGGCATTCACAAATGTTCGATATGTGCCCCTTTAGTGATTCGGCAGACATCAAGCCGATAATCAAGTTCCTCCCACACTCGGCGCAGCATGTCCCCATCAATGAGTTCGAAAGCATTGTTGATGCGAGCTCGCAGTTCTGGCACGTTTCTTGGTAGAGGAGGTTTAAACACTGAATCTTTCACATCACTATGTGTGAAACTTGTCCGCACGCGTTCAACCGTTTCTTCGCTCACTGCAGGCCGACCCGTTGATTTCCCCTTACAGAGGCATCCAGAAACTTTAAACTGCGCATACCATCGCCAAATGGAGTTAGCAGTTGGTGGATCTTTGTTGAACTTTGTCCTGAAGTGTCGTTGCACTGTTATGACTGACTGATGTGAGTGCATTTCATGCACGACATACGCTTCTCGGCTCCTGTCGCCATTTTGTCTCACTGCGCTCTCGAGCGCTCTGGCGGCAGAAACCTTATGTGCAGCTTTAGCCGAACAAAACTTTATGAGTTTTTCTACATATCTGTAGTGTGTCGTGACCATATGTCAATGAATGGAGCTACAGTGAATTTATGAAATCGCTTCAATCATTTGTAATAGCCCTGTATATTGAGATAATCTGGTTGGAATGCCAGCCTGAATCAAAAGACTTCATATTTTTCATGGGACTTGCGATGTGGCTATATTATTAGTTAGAAGGAGCAGTGTGTTCAAATCCGTATATGATATAATTTCTTATTGTGTACGTAAATTACTTCAGAAGAATTCCATGATGATCTCTTCACCAAGACCTTTATTGATCTCATTGTTCAACTGAAAAAGTATGGAGAGGGGGGGAGGGCTCAATAAAACATGACACTCCTTTATGATTTGGCACAGGAATCAAATATGTTATCGTGCTGATAATCTTCAATTGTCTTGTGTTGTGTGTGTGTGTGTGTGTGTGTGTGTGTGTGTGTGTGTGTGTGTGTGTGTGTCCAAGTAAATATGTTTTTTGCTGTTTCTGCTGGGAGCCATCTTCACTGTCTCAGCAAACAAAATATTCTTCTCATTATTGATTTATTTTTACTAAATTTATTTCATTATGAAAAACACACACCCACAACCAACTTGGCAAATTGACATTTGTATGTGCAGGCAACCTAGTGTATCAAGGCAGCTTGTACAGTGATGTAACAGTTGACACATGGCGGGCAGCTGCTGCTACGAGTGGAATAGAGCCACTTAACCTCATGCAACTTGCACTGCAATTCTGGTTGCAGAAACGAGAAGGTGCTGCTCTCCAGGCAGAAATGCTGAGATTTATGGATCTTTTGCAGGCAATATGTTCTTTGACAGGTGGGTGCAACTGCAAAAGACATGTCATTATTTACTGTCAGTTATGTAATGACAAAATAATTGTATGTATAATGTAGAAACTGTTAGGAAAATATGTGCATGAATGAAATATGGATCAAAACTTGACTTAATTTTTTTTTAGATGTGAATCATATTTGTACTGAGTACAATGAAGTATCACCCTGGTGGCAAGAAGTACGGGCTGTGCTGACAGACTCAACAAATCCATTTATGGCACTAACAGGTGCTATAATTTGTCGTGCTGTTGCGATTTCACTTGAAAAAATTAAGGAACTAGGAGTAAGTAATCCTTATTCTTGCTAGTAATATATAGATATTTTTCTTTTTATTTAGAATTTTCAGAGAATGTTTGCAGATGAAGAAAGGAGTCGTGGAATTGCTCTACATGTAAGAAAATTATCATCAGAAACCATTTCCTTATATTTTTTAGCTTCATTTTGTCCATTGTGTGCTTTGAGATTGTTTCTCAGTGTTGTGTCACCTTCATTTTCTTATCTTCAGTATTTGTGTAATTGGGAACACATATTGAGTGCCATTTTCAAGACCTTGCCTTAACAGTCCAAAAGTAATCTAACATCCCATTACCCTGTGAACATCCATTTTCATCTTGTCTTGCAGGTGTGGTAGAGAAGATACTCTCCCATGGGGCATTCAGAAGTAATTCAGTCAGTACAAAATATATTTGTATCTCATTGTGTTTTGCTATTTAATCCCATAAATGACGAAAATAACGCGTTGAAATTGTTTAACAGTTGTATGAATCCTGAACATAACAAAAAACTGATACCCTGTAGTTCTGTTGGAAATGGATGGAACATGGTTAAAGGGCCTATCAGATATTGAAACAAGTATGTCACTTATAGTTAGAATTAAGAGGTGATGTGGCAAGAAGCTCTGTAAATCGAGACAGTGTGTCTGAAAGGAAGAAAGAGAAAAAACAGAGACAGAAAGAATGAAAATGATCTAAATAAGATGTACTAAGATATTTCGTAATGTATCCCTATACTGCTGGTGATAGCAGCTCTGTCATTTAACAAAATAATCTGGTCTCATCAAATGACTTAGTAATGTAATAAAATCCAGTGTCACATCATTCTTACAAGAGTTTGAGT
The DNA here is from genome assembly GCF_023864345.2 of Schistocerca serialis cubense. Classification (NCBI taxonomy): domain Eukaryota; kingdom Metazoa; phylum Arthropoda; class Insecta; order Orthoptera; family Acrididae; genus Schistocerca; species Schistocerca serialis. The sequence continues at coordinate 619,051,218 of NC_064645.1, forward strand.
GTGTCTGTGGCTGTGATGGTAACATCTGTGACAGAATGCTGTATTGAAGATCACTGTATAGTGTTCTGGTTTCCTTATCTGTAGCTATAATTCACCAACAGCTAATTTCTAGTGAGGCATGTGCATAGAAACCCGCTAACCTAGTTTCTTTGGGACCTTGATGGTGCTGGACTATTAAAAATCCTGAATTACCAAACATCATCTAAAAATAGCAGTGTGCAAAGTATCAACAATGTAAGAAAAGACAGATTGCTACTTACCGTAAAGAAGACATATTAAGTTTCAGAGAGGCACAATTAAAAGACACTTACATGAAGTTTTCAGCCACAGCCTTCTTCAGCAAAAGAGACACACATATCATTTGTATGCGCAAGCAAGAACACCTCATGCACACAACTACCAACTCCAACATCTCAGACCCATGCAGGTGCCCATGTCTGTACCACAGATTTGTTGATATATCTTCACTTCAAAGGTGAAGTATTTGCGGGTTAGGATAAAATTACTGAGATGTATGAGGAATGAGGTAGTGGGTTTGGAGCCTGAAGGACTTTGAGAAAGGTGGTGTTCAATAGCAGTAAGACCACGGGCATGAAGTATGATGGCGTACAGGGAGGTGGCATCAGCAGTGACGAGTAGAGATCCATGAGGCAAAAGGGGTGAGGATAGTGGAGAGTTGGTGAAGGGACTGCTTCCTTCCCTCCACCACCAGCTTTTCTGAATTATGCAGGTGGCAGTTATCTTTACAACTTATTCTCTGCTCCCATCATTATCACAGACTCAATCTATGGTAACAAAGTGTTCCCAACAACGGTTTCCACCCCCTCTGTCGTATCATCTTCTCCCCATTCTTGTCCCTCATCCTGTTTATTTGCTGCCCTCTGCCAACACATCTGCCAATCTTTCTCCACTCCTCTCCTTTTTCCTCCACCTCCCTGCCCTTAACCTCCTGACGGTGCATTCTAGTCCCTGCACACTCCACCAGACAGTGTTCGTCTCTCTCCCCACCCAAACACTATTATCCCTTCCCCATCCCCACCCCCTCCAGATGGTTGCTTGCATCCCACATAATAGTTGCATTCCGGCCTGAGATGCAGGGGTTGGCAGTCATGTGTGCATGAGCTGTGCTTGCTTGTATGTATGAATGGCGTTTATTTCTCTTTTGCCGGAGAAGTCTGTTTCTGGAAGCTTTATGTGAGTGTCTTTTAATTGTAACTGCCTTTACGGTAAATAGCAATCTATATTTTCCTACTTCGTTGATAATCCTACCTGGAATTTCCATTGTTTGATTTTGCTGAACAGCTTATCTTCCATCCTACAACCCTGTGATGTTTTCCTTTGTTGCTCTTCTCTGTAACATTACGCATCTCAATGGCTGTTCTTTCTCTCTTTTCCTGTGTTTATTCACCACCTTCCAAACCACATACACTTCTGTGTCACACTGTATCAGCTAACGTCTGTGCACAATGCAGACTTCGTGACCTGATGCCCCAGATTCTTTTCTCCTATAGTAATATTTTCATGCCACATGAACTTTTGATCCTCGACCTAACCCGTCTCCCCTCCCTCCTTCCCTCCTTCCCCCCCCCCCCCCCCCCTCTCTCTCTCTCTCTCTCTCTCTGTCTCTAGATTATTTTATTCATTTAGTTACACGTCAAGTGCCATAGGACGAAATTGAGAGGAGTGACGCATGAGGAAACTCTTCAGTTTCGATTTGAAAGCATGTGGATTATTGCTAAGATCGCAACACACATACACTCCCATTCCTCATCTTTCCTTTTATCTCACGTTTCTGTACATTTTTAACACATTTGTGCGTATTTTTGCAAATCTTTGCCTGTTTCTGCACATCTTTTTGCATTTTTACATGTCTTTTTGCATATTTACACGTCTTTTTGCTTATCCAGCTCCTCTCCCAACCATCAACAACTATTTTACCTTTTCTGCATCTTTCCCATTTCCTTTACACTATTCCTGTCATAGTGGACCCTGCTCCATCTTTCTGCACCAGTTCGAAAAAGTATACCATTCCCTGGCTAAATCGCACATCCTGTTTCTCAAATGCTTGTTAAACCAAGGAATTCCGCCGCCCCTCACAAACTTGGTACTGCAAAAACACATCTCCATGGCACAGGCATCGCAGAAGCAACCTCGGGTCCCTCCACAAGATCCTACTACTACTGTGCAATCCCTACTCCATACATCACATATCTGAAACTGAATCCCTTACTCCCCAGCACCAGGAGGAGCAGCCCAGACACCACCTCCATATGTCATCCAATCTGCTGACATCCTACAGCCACCTTGGAGCACCACTATCCAACCCCTATCGAACCCACAGTGTTCCTCCCCATCCACCTCTTGTAGCAGCTAAACCTTGCCTAGCTGACCTTTTCAAAAACCCCTTCTGACTCGCCACTGTTGTTAACCTTTCCACCAAAACCCTAAGCTCCACAGAAATTTCAGCCCTATCCAAAGGCCTCGCCTTTAGCTGTACACCCAAATTTAACTATGATTGACTCCAAACCCATTACCCATTCCTCATACACCTTACTAACTTCTACATCTACATCTACATCCATACTCCGCAAGCCACCTGACGGTATGTGGCGGAGGGTACCATGAGTACCTCTATCAGTTCTCCCTTCTATTCCAGTCTCGTATTGTTCGTGGAAAGAAGGATTGTCGATATGCTTCTGTGTGGGCTCTAATCTCTCTGATTTTATCCTCATGGTCTCTTCGCAAGATATACGTAGGAGGGAGCAATATACTGCTTGACTCTTCGGTGAAGGTATGTTCTCGAAACTTCAACAAAAGCCCGTACCGAGCTACTGAGCGTCTCTCCTGCAGAGTCTTCCACTGGAGTTTATCTATCATCTCAGTAACGCTTTCATGATTACTAAATGATCCTGTAACGAAGCGCGCTGATCTTCTCTATCTCTTCTATCAACCCTATCAGATACGGGTCCCACGCTGCTGAGCAGCACTCAAGCAGTGGGCGAACAAGCGTACATGTAACCTACTTCCTTTGTTTTTGGATTGCATTTCCTTAGGATTCTTCCAATGAATCTCAGTCTGGCATCTGCTTTACTGACTATCAACTTCGTATGATCATTCCATTTTGAATCACTCCTAATGTGTACTCCCAGATAATTTATGGAATTAACTGCTTGCAGTTGCTGACCTGCTATTTTGTAGCTAAATGATAAAGGATCTTCCTTTCTGTGTCTTCACAGCACATTACCCTTGTCTACACTGAGATTCAATTGCCATTCCCTGCACCATGCGTCAGTTCGCTGCAGATCCTCCTGCACTTCAGTACAATTTTCCGTTGTTACAACCTCTCGATACAGCACAGCATCATCTGCAAAAAGCCTCAGTGAACTTCCGATGTCATCCACAAGGTCATTTATGTATATTGTGAATAGCAACGGTCCTATGACACTCCCCTGTGGCACACCTGAAACCACTCTTACTTCGGAAGACTTCTCTCCATTGAGAATGACATGCTGCGTTCTGTTATCTAGGAACTCTTCAATCCAATCACACAATTGGTCTGATAGTCCATATGCTTGTACTTTGTTCATTAAACAACTGTGGGGAACTGTATCGAACGCCTTGCGGAAGTCAAGAAACACGGCATCTACCTGTGAACCCGTGTCTATGGCCCTCTGAATCTCGTGGACGAATATCGCGAGCTGGGTTTCACTTTATCCTAATCCACAACTACTTCTCCTTTGAAGGGAAGGCATGTAAAGAAATCTGCGGCATAGTCATGGGCATCCACTTGGCACCCTCCTATGCCATCCTTTTTATGTGCCATTTAGAGGAGACCTTTCTAGCCATCAAACCTCTAGTCTGGTTCAGGTTCATGAAAGATATCTTCATGATCGGACTTAAATCCAAGACACCTTATCTTTGTTGCTTCACAACCTCAACACCTTCTCTCCCATCTGCTCCATGTGGTTCTCCTGAACCGTGTGCCACCTTCCTAGATGTTGACCTTCTCCTCTCTGATGGTGCCATCTACATCTCTGTCCACATTAAATCCACCAACATTCGACAGTACCTGCATTTTGACAGCTGTCACCCCTTTCACATCAAAAAATCCCTTCCATACAGCATGGCCACCTGGGGACAGTGTATCTGCAGTGACAAGAACTCCCTTGCTCAGTATGCTGAGCTTCTCATCGAGGCCTTCACAGACAGGCACTATTCCCTCAGACCTAGTCCACAAACCGATCTCCCATGCTATTTCCCTTCACATCCCAATCCTCCCACCACCCCCAAGAACCAGCCACAAAGGAGTGTCCCCCTTCATCACCCAGTATTGCCCTGAACTGGAGCAACTGAACCACATCCTTCATCAGGGCTTTGATTACCTGTTATATGCCCTGAAATGAGGTACATCCTACCTGAGATACTTCCCACCCCTCCTAAAGTGATGTTCTGTCACCCACCCAACCTCCACAACATCCTAGTCTATCCCTATGCCGCTCCCAATCCCAACCTTTAGCCATAAGGATCATATCTCTGTGGATCACCCAGTTGCAGTACCTACCCAATCCACCCACCAAGCAATTCCTGGTCCAGTCCTGTCAGAGGTTTATCCTATTCCATCAGAGGCTGGGCCACCTGTGAAAGCAGCCATGTCATTTACCAGCTCTGCTGCAATCATTGTGTAGCTTTCTATATTGATATGACTACCTACTAGCTGCCCACTAGGATGAAGGGACACTGCCAGACTGTGGCCAGAAGCGAAATAGACCACTGTGTGGCACAACATGCAGCTGAACATAACACACTTGATTTCTGTGCCTGCTTCGCTACCTGAGCCATCTGGATCCTTCACTCCACCACTAGCTTCTCTGAACTGCACGGATGGGAGTTATCCTTACAGCAGATTCTTCACTTTCGTAACTATCCAGGCCTCAACCTACAGTTACATAATGTCCCCACACCTTCTACCCAACAGCTTCCACCCCATCTGTCCTGTCATCTCTTCCCCGTTCTTATCTCCTGCCCTGGTCATTTGCCACCCTCTGCCAACACATCGAAACCATCTTTGCCCACTCCTCTCCTTTTTCCAATTTTCCCCACCTCCTAGCCCCACAGATTGCTGATGCTGTGCTTGTTGGCATTCTAGTCCGTGCACACACTGCCAGGCAGCGCATGTCTCTCTTTTAATTGTGCCTGTCGCAACTTAATGTGTCTTCTTTATGGTAAGTAGCAATCAGTCTTTTCCTGCATTGTTGATATTCCTACCTGGAGTTTGCAGTGTGTGGGACACAAGATAAGCATTGGTCAAGCGGCCTTTGATTGTTTATCATATGTTCTCTCTGCTTCTATTAAATTGATGAAAATGTACAATACTATATAAAACAACATTTTAGAGAACAAATGTAGAAACTTAATTGCACCCTGTTGCTTAATTTTAAGATTTTATATTAAGTTCAGGGCAGTACAATATTATACTACAGCCCCATGTATGTTATTTGTAGTGCACAACAGTTTATGTATATTATAGTACATACAGTATTTCCATATTGTATTCATTTTAATAAGACCTGATGTCCTTTTTCCCTTCAAAAACTTGTTACATGTAGTACACGAATTTACAAGTTCTTCAGCATTGGACAATTTGCTGCTTTCAGCAGATCATATAACTGTATCAGTAGTAGCAACTGCTTCATTCCGGGTAGGTGGAGGTGGTGAGTTTTTTTTTTTTTTCATTAGCCCCTTTTTCATTAGATTCGATATCTGGTGGTTGAAGGTCTTGTTGTTGCCCTATTACAATTTGTATTATCAGTTTGACTGATGTTTCTTCGGCTAGGTGTTCTTTATTATCATATCTGTCCAGTCCAAAACTTCATCTCACGGTGAAATTCGTATTTTGTTTTGAGCAACATCTAACAGTTTAACAACAGCATCATTTTTGGTTGGAACAGTGGAGTCTGTTTCTTCTTCATAGGCTTTTGGCCAGTTTCCGCCAAGCCCACCAAAGAGTGGCAGGCTTAACTTTATTCCACACCAAAGCTGTTGCAAATATGCTGTCTTTTTTTTTTTTTTTAATATATTCACTAAGATCAATTCAGGCACTGGAAAGTGGAATGTACAGTTATCTATCAACTGTATAACCCTGCTTTGTTCAGGCAAACCAAGTTTTTTAAACAGGATCTCACAGAAGGTACAAAATTATGGAGAAACGAGTCCTTAGACAATTCTGAAATCATCCCTGCATTGAAATTAGCTGCACAAATTACAAGAAAATTTAAAGCGCATTTAAAAGCTTTTGGCTTTTTGTACCTGCCAATAACATATGGAGTCAACATGTGATCACCTGAAGCATTTGAACACAATACAGTGTCAACTGATCTCCCCCCTTTGCACTTGTCATCTTTACCTGCCAATGGGGAACTAGGCAAGCAGTGCCAAAGTAGGTTTGTGTCATTGGCATTGTAGACATGACTAGCAGTTAAGTTATGGTGTTTAACCAAGCAAAAGGTTTCTTTGTAGTCTTCTGCTGCCTTTTGATCTGCCAGTCGTAGCTCCCCACCTATTTCAAGTTTCCAAATGCCATGACAAGATTTGAATCAGTACAGCCAACTGTAAGAAAATACACAATCAGTTTCTGATAACCCCAGAAACTGAATGTTTACCTTTTTCCATAGCCATAGGTTCAGTTACAGGTTTTCCTTCAGACATTTTGATCCAGAACCACTTGTACAAAATTTCACCCAACTGATCTAGTTTGGACTTCTCCAAAGGTTTTCGTGATTCTGTTTTTTTTTATTGCAACAGTCTGTGAGGAAAACGTTTGATGTTTGACCTTTATTTTCTTTTTCATATCATAGTGTGTTGAAGAGCCAACTTAATGTTGTTATCTTATTTCTATCCTCTTCTTTCTCATTTCAATTAATGACCAGCTTCTGTTGTATCATAAGTGTAACATGTTGAAATTTCACTTCAGGTTTGTTTTGAGAGTATTCAGTTCAAAAAACATTCCCACAACAATATGCAGCACTACTGTGTTTGTGATATAGAACAGCTCTAATCATGATAACACTTTAAAACACCTCATTTTCATTGCTGTAGACAATTGGTACTTAACAGACGCTGTCTGACACATGACTGATGCAGTTGTGGGCACTACACCATTCGAAATTGTTGACCACTGCTGCGTAACCATGTTGTAGCGAACGTGTCTGAAGTATTCAGTATGTATAAAGCGATGCCCATTTACTGAGTGTGCCAGACTGTCGGATATGCGATTAACAGGCTTTTACTGCAACGTGTTTTTGCCGACAGAGAAGTTAGAGACGTAATAACTGAGATTGGATGTCTGTTCCACAGTGGCAGATGTTCCCCGTGTTGCAGGGTCACTGCTACAAAATTAATGTTATCGAGACTAAACCTTGATTCTAGTATATTAGTCACCTATTGCTAGTTGGCTTTGCTTTATTATATTTCTGTAAATATTTACAGATGTTGTTCTGACTAGTAGACGTGAACACTGCAGAAGAGTTTGAAATTAGGTTAAGATCTCTTTCATCAGGCAATAAATAATATTTTCTGCTTCATAAATGTTTTAGTCCAATTAAAATAACCTTGTGATTAACATTTCAACAAATCGAATTGTATGGTGAGCTGCCAGTTGGGCGCAGCTCACTGTTTTGTCTTTTCTTTAGGTATTTTCAGAACTGGCTCAATAGCGGATGTCAGCACATGGTCAGCCAGACCCCTCCACCACTGAATTGTGTCAATTACAAAGTTATTTTATTGAAACTATGTTTGAAAGTACTCTTGACACTCACAAATGATTTAGGTTTGTCAGGCAACATTGTTAAAATATTTACACAAAAATCCTCTTTAAATTTTAAGTTAGATTTTAATAACTCAAGAAGTGTAGTTTTCAGATGAGATACAATTTAACAGCAATTTTCAACATTTGATTATTTAGTTTTGAGAGTGCAAAAATCCACAGGACTTTTTATTCTGCAGCATGAGTAAAATTATTAACATCCATAAAGGATTATTGTTTGTTACCAACAATTTTCATTAAAAATAAAACACTAGTCTTTTGTAGCTTTTACGTTAGTATTATATGTCTTATAGTTTTTAGAAATTATTTGTTTTCATCTTCTGTTGACTGCTGAAGAACAAGAACTCTGCAAAAGATGCTGCTGTTGCAAGTAATAGTGTGTCTGAAGAAATGTCACTGACACCAGATGATGAAATGCGGAGCTCTGCAAGTGAATGGGAAAATGTGTCACGAGACATATGTCAGTGGTCTCTTTTAATTGGACAACTTGAAGATGTAGCTTTGCTTGATGCCGTTCTTAGGTATGTTTGAAAATTTGAAAATGATATTTATAAAAATACACTAATGAATAGTTTGAGAACTTCATTTCAGGTCCTGTTAACATCTAGAATTGAATTATTTACTCCAGTGCTATGACTACCACAAGTAACTGAATAGAAGCGTTGTGAATATCTCCAGAAGTAGTTTTCCTGGGCCATCGCATCCAATAATTGTACTGCTCTTCCCTCAAGGGGGAAAAAAGGGGGGGGGGGGGTACATGTGTTGTTACTGAGTACTATCCCTACCTGGAATGTATTAATCAGCTGTGTCAACAGTGCTATGACTTCTTAAAATCATGCCTTGAAATGAGGTCCATTCTGTTTGATATTTTGGCCACTCACCTAGCCACCTGGAATAGCTTTGCAATGCCCCACTCCCAAATCTGTAATATCCTGATCAGACTTTACACTCCTTTTGCATCCATTTCCCTGCCATATGGCTCCTACCCCTGTGACTCGACTGACTATAAAACTTGTCTGATATACCATCCTACCACCAGCTACTTCACCCATATAACCGGCAAAACAAAAACTATCAAATGGAGAGCATGCTAGGAAACGACACACATTGTGTACCAGATGGTATGGAAAAACTTTCTGCCTTCTATACTGGTGTCACTACTGCCAGGTTATCAATAAGGATGGATGGGCATAGGCAGAGGATGTATACAGGCAATACACAATATCCTGTTGCAGAGCACACTGTACAACATGACAATTGTGACCTCAGAGTCTGTTTCATTCCAGGTGCCATCTGGATTCTCATTGCTGACAACAGTTTCTCAAAACTTCGCAGATAGGAACTGGCTTTACAATATGTACTTGGTTCCTGTCACCCATCTGACTAAGTTTATTTGATTTCTGTAGTCTCATTGTTTCCTTCAGTACCTATTCCTCTCCTTCACTCCCTTTTAAATTTTTTTTTTATTGCTTATTTTCCAACTAATCACTTTTCCCCACCCCCGTAACTGTCAATCATATATAATCCTGTTACTTTTTTGCACTCTTTCACAATGTCTCCCCCCCCCCCCCCTCTCACCTCTCCCTTCCCCCTCCGATACTTAAGTCTTACCTATTACCCTATTTTCCACCTTTAAGTACCCAGATATTAAAATCTTATCCCATACGGGTCCCAACAAGCAGTCTGCCCTTATCACCCCATCCGGTAAGTCTCGCCTGACCAGGGTTCTGGACAAGTGTTCCATAACTCATCCCATTTCTTAACTATCATTAGTCCTTTTCTTTCATCCTCTTTCCTGTCCCTTCAGTCCTTCCTCCAGGAGAAGCAGCCATTGGCTCTGACAACTTGCACACTTCCTTATCTTTCATGTGTGCTGCAAAATAAATTTGCATTACAATAAAAGCAAAATTTGGTACTGTGGTTTTTCTCCCCACTGAGAAAAAATATATTTTGTTCATCTTATTTTCAGCTGTATTAGTTGTTGCTAAGATTGTTTTAGATGCACACATTCTCATAAGTTGCTTAATATTAAATTGACTTGTGCGGCAGAAGGCACATAAAAAAGTACTGGAACATGACAGTTCAAGTTTTGAATGTGCATTCTTTACACACACACACACACACACACACACACACACACACACACACACACACACACACACACACTTGCTTACGTGATCACCATCTCCAGCAGTGTAGACTCGAATGCATTGCTCACTTGACAGGCCAACTGTGTTTCATTGAGCATCTCTTTATCTATAGCCTTAAGCTTTGTCTTACATCTGTTATGCAGCAGTCTGTTTCCTTAGAACTTTCTATACAGTGACTTTGTGCCATGGAGGGTCCCTTCATTATGAACTGTTCTCCTGGGTACATATTTATTCAGTGCACGGTCAGTTATTCTTTTAAACTTGAGACATGGCTCCTCTACAAGCTCCTGACCTAAAAGCTGCGAGTTCCTCATTGAGGCATGACACTACTGCCTTTTTATGTAGTTTACTGGACATATATATCTTCCTACATTTTTTAATTGCCCTTTGTACTTCAGTAATCATTGTTGCCACAACTGTGTCGTGGTCACTGATACTAGTTTTGATGTGGATATCCACAATTTGTTGCCCTTAGATCTAATACATGAAGCATGCCTGGAAAATAAGTACAGTTTTGGAAAAAAAAAACTCTTAAAATTTTTTTATGAACTAAAATTTATTTTTACAGAAGAGAGCATTTCTTAAACTATTTTTCTACATAGCTGCCACCACTGTTGAGACTTCTGTCATATGGAGAAAGCAACTATTCTATGCCTTCTTCATAGAAAGATGCCACCTCTTAAGACAGTCTCTGCTGAACACCGTTTTTTGCATTGTCATTGCTGTCAAAGCGCCTTCCTCCAAAATAGTGCTCGATGTTCAAGAATGAGTGAGTCAGAAGGTGCGAGATTGCGGCTGTACAGCGGGTGATAAAACTTCTCCCAACCGAATTGCTGAATAAAGTTTCTAGAGCCACCAGCAGAATGGGGATGTGTGCTCTCATAAAGCAACATAGTACCTTGACTGAGCATTCTACGCCTTGTGTTTTAAATTGCGTGCTGACGTTTTCTCAGTATTTCAGAGCATCATACTGCATTGATGGTTTCACCTCTGGGAAGGGACGCACCAAGCACAAATTGACACAAAAAAAAACGGTGTTCAGCAGTGGCTGTCTTCACTGGTGGTATCTTTCTATGAAGAGGGCACAGAAAAGTGGTTTCCTTGTATGACAGATGTCTGAATAATGTAGAAAAAATAGTTTAAGAAATGCTATTTCTTGCAAAAATGCTTTAAAAATGTTGTTATGAGTTTTTACCAAAACAGTACCTACTTTTCAGACATGCCTCATATTTCCAGTCGGTAACACAGTAATGAAATGATTAGAAGTCCTCAGGACGTCATGGTACTGGAGGCTCTTGAAGATAAGATGGAATGAGCAAGTAAGGAGTGAAGATTTATTGCTACGGGCCAAGGAGAAACAAATCTTAATAAAGAATTTTGTCAATCAAGGAAATGGAACCATTGAGCATGTGTTAAAATGTAAAATTTTAAAAACTACAGTACAAGGGATGGTTGCAGAAAAGCATTACTGGTGCAACTGTAGCTATGAGTATTCAAGACAGATCATTGATAATGTTGGCTGCAGTAGTTATGCTGAAATGAAATAGAATAGCTATCACAGGAATTTAGAAATGTTGTCATTTCAGCCTTTACGTGTGATGACTGAAACAACAACAACAATTATTATATTGTATTCCTTATCATATCCCTCACAGACTTCATTTTTAACTGTAAGAACAAGCAACAGCTTATCAGCATTTTTTCTAGACTTTTCCTTCAAAATTGAATTAATTAAGGGCCAAGTTAATGATTTTATGCATGCATTGAGCATCACAATCACATGGTCCCATTCCCCATTTATTATTATTATTATTATTGTTATTATTATTTACCTCTTAACCAGAAATAATAAATAATTTATCATTCATCTGAATAAACATCAGATTTGTTTGCTTGTACCAGGTCATTTACAAATCCTTAATGAATCCATTTCATGGAAGAGGTATATTAACTATCGTGAAAGTTTGGCCATGTAAATTTATTGATAGTTCATGGTAGAAAGAACATTTGCATCTATCATAATCTCGTGTCTTTTTTTATTGCAGTGACAATCCAGATTTCAGCTGAATGTGCATCTATCATCAGTATGTTATAAGTATCCATGTAGACTGAACATAATTGAGGCGTTCCCTGGAAAAACAACTTAATGTCCATTAAGTCAAATTTTCTGTTCCTGCAGTAACTGCATCTGTACAAACCAGTCTTTGTGCTCATAAATTATTATTACTCTCTAACAGACGCAGCACTCTTTAGAAACATTTGATGGCCATGCCACTCCAAGTCGTTCCACCAACCGCTGCAGCAAGTAGACAACTTCCTCACTGCTCGTACTAGTGTTGCGTGTGCACTGTGCTGAGACGTATTTGTCAGAGGTGGGATATCTGTGTCATGGAATTTATGTTTGCCAACATCACATAGGAAGTAAATAGTGACTGTAAACAAAGTATGGCAAGTGATTGTGGATAGTATATGCAGAACAGAGTGTGATTATGAGAACCACCTAATTGGAAGGAAACATAAAATTCAGAAAAGAAAGTGGAAGAAAGAGGTCGCAAAGAAGAAGAGAATTCAGGGCAGTGCTATATTTCACTGAAAATGGTCTGCTCTAAGAAATTTGCAGTCACTAAGATATGTTACCCAAAGGAATGCTATGTAAAAGTATGCCCAGCAGATCAGGGACAGATCCATGAACGAATTTGGGCCTTAGGTGACAAGAACTATAATCTAAGATGCAACAATAACGAGACAGTAGTCTGTGAATCCCTATTCCAAAGTATCTTGCAAGTTTGAAAACAGTTCTAAAGGCATTCAGTGCTGTTGCTCTTACAGTAGAAGGCAAAAGTGAGAAACACAGCAACAGACCGCATAAAATTGGTACAGAAGTTTGGGACATGATTCACTCTCACTGAGACCAGTTTCCTTCCAAACCATCGCATTATTGTTAAGGCAAGTCCGAAAGGAAATATTTTGACAATCCTGACCTCAATGTTGCAAAATTATTCACATCATTCAAAGATCATTTTCACCATGAAACGAATATGGTACTCCGGATGAAGCATACAACTTATCAGTTCTTTAGGGAAAATAGTTTGTATTCATTTCGAAAACCAAGAACTGATATATGTGATTTCTACCAGGAGTGTGAAGTTATATTGTCAATCCAAATGATCTTCATAAAGATGAATATGAAGAACACATACTAAAGGTTGTTGAGTACAATAAACTCAGGGACAAGTATTTGAGGTCAGGCAAACTTGACTTAGTGTTTGAATTTGATTACGCACAGAACCTCCCTCTGCCTAAACTGAGCATTACTGCACAATTATATAAGAGGCTACTGTGGCTCTGTGTAATTAATGTTCACTGTTACAATGACCAATCAAGTACATTTTATTGGTTTCCTGAAGTTTCAGCTAGAAAAGATTCAAGTTCTGTTTGTTCCTTTTTATATGACTTCATAAGTAGGAAACTCCAGGAGCCACACCATAGTAATACTGTACTTCTATTGGATTCGTGTGGAGGGTAGAATAAAAATATGATGGTGGTACAATGTTGTACTTGGCTTTCAGAATCAAACAATATAAGCAAACAACACGTATTTCCAGTTTGGAGACACTCAGACAGTCAATGCGACCATTAACTTCGGCCTATATGGAAAAATGCTAAGGAATATTGAAAACATTGAGAATATGTGCCAATATGTTTCAGAGGTGCAGAAAACGTCCAGTACCCTTAGAGGTGGTGAAAGGAGTGGACATTACTGAGGACTGGGAATCAGCTTTGTCACCATTAAATGGCACAAAAAAGACACTATTTGGAATTCAGAAATATGTCATTTTGTTTTACAGTGGAAATGCATTTTCCATCTCATTCACATATGCAGGAACATTCGGTCCTTACCAAATAAAGAAACAAGGATGTACATTGCCAATATGGAAGATGGACATAGCAGTGGTAAAGATGTATCGTCCTGGTATTACAGATGCAAAGAAGAAAGATATCTTAACACTTCTCAAGTTCCTTTGAGACAACAATGCAGAAATTCTGAAGAATATTGTCAATAGGTAATGCACCTGCAACAGACAATGATTGCTCAGGATGCAAAACAAACAAATGATCACTAGTAACCATGGATAGACTGTTGCAGATCATTGTTGAAGAAGGTGTTGTGTTCTATATATGTATGCATTGAATATATGCATGTCTTTCACTTTGTGGATGGTTATGTTAATACTAGGGTTTTAAGGAGGATTATTATATTTTATGTTTGTTGCTATATATAATGCCTTCAGGAACACTTTTACAGTCTACTGTTGCTTTGAAAGCTAATTATGTTTGTCAAATAAAAATATATTATGTTCGTTAAGGTCTGATTACACTACTTTCAGATTTAACGACTGTTTAATAGTCAAATATGGAAAATGTCCTCTTGTTCGTATTAGACAGTGATCTATGGAAGAACAGCTTGAGTGTGGTACTGTATTATCAGTTCAGATCAATATGTAAGTTGTATGAAGTACATTATCGCATCATTTATTCTGAAACAACAATACATCATTTCTATTTGATTGAAATTTCATCCATATATGAGGGAGTGAAATGAATGAAAACATGACATCAAATATTTGATGCTCTGTATCTCGATTTCCATATATTGCAATTAAATTGTTGTTCCAGAGAATGCCTCAATTGTAATGATACACATTCCTTTGTAACTCAGGCATGCACAGGAAAGGACTTATGTTTGTATATGCCTGAGTTAGATTGGAAAGTGTGTCATTATAACTACGTTCAATCTACATGACTACTTAAAATGCACTGATGATAGCTGCATATCAGTTGAAATCTAGAGGTACAATACAATAAAAAAGACAGATGACATTATGACCAATGCTTGCTTTCTTTCTGTCTAGGATTACGTCATGGTTGTGGGGCACAATCTTTCCCATATAATTGAACATCATTGATACCTAGTTTTGTCAGAAGTCGATAACATTTGTCACAATACCAAACAGTTACTTGGGTGAAAGCATGGGATCCATTTAGCAGCTCAAATGTTACCCACATTGGTGCAGAAAGAACTCTTCTACATCTATATCCATGCTGTGCTAACCAGTGTGAAGCACACAGCAGCTTAGGGATTAAAATCTTGTCAATGTTGAGATCATTATGGGCTGAGAATTATCTCAGATGTTGGACAGTGCAGGAAGGAATAACAGGTGGATTCCTCAACTGAGTCAGCTTGACATTTCCCTGAAGTGATTTCTACATCTACATTGCTACCCAGCAGATCACACTTAGGTGCCTGGCAAAGGCTTCATCGAACCACTTTCACAATAATTCTCTGTTATTCCACTTTCGAACAGTGTGCAGGGGGGGGGACACCTATATCTTTTTGCGCAAACTCCGATTTCACTTATTTTATGTTGATGATTGTTGCCATACGAAGGTTGGCATCAACAAAATATTTTCGCATGCAGAAGAGAGAGTCAGTGATTGAAATTTTGTGTGTTTCAATGACGTCCATCCCAAATCCTGTATCATGTCCATGACACACACTCCGCTACTTCTCGATAACACAAAACATGCTGCCTTTCTTTGAATTTTCTCAATGTACTCTGCTAATCCTGTATGGTAAGGATTCCATACAGCAGTACTCAAAAAGAGGACGGACAAGCATAGTGTAGGCAGTCTCTTTAGTAGATCTGATGCGTCTAAGTGTTCTGACAATAAAATGCAGTCCTTGGTTCACCCTGACCACAAAATTTTTAGCACACTGCCTCGCATTCGGGAGAACGACAGTTCAGACTCGCATCTGGCCATCCTGATTTAGGTTTTATGTGATTTCCCTAAATCACTTCAGGCAAATGCCAGGATGGTTCCTCTGAAAGGGCACGGCCGCCTTCCTTCCCCATTCTTCCGTAACCCAATGGGACCGATGGCCGCGGTGTTTGGTCCCCTCCCCCCAAATCAACCAACCAACCACAATATTTTCTATGTGTCATTTCCAGTTCAAGACGTTTGTAATTGTAATTCCTGGGTATTTAGTTGACTTTACAGAATTTAGATTTGATTGATTTATCATGTACTGTAGTTTAACAGATTACTTTTACCACTCATGTGGATGATGTCACACTTTTCATTATTTAGTGTCAATTACCAATTTTTGCATCATTCAAGTATCTTACCTAAATCATTTTCAATTGATTTTGTTCTTCTGATTACTTTACTAGACGATAAATGACAGCATCATGTGGAGACAACATAAGACAGCTGCTCAGATTGTCTCCTAATTCATTTATACATAGATAAGGAACAACAGACGGCCTATAACACTACCTTGGGGAACACAGCAAACCATTTCTGTTCCACTCTGTCTTTCCATCAATTACTACAAATGTGACCTCTCTGACAGGAAATCACGAATCCAGTCACATAACTGGGTACATTATTCCATAAGCACACATTTTGATTACAAGCTGCATGTGAGGTAAGGTATCAAAAGCCTTCTGGAAATCTAGAAATATGGAATCAATTTAAAATCCTTTGTTGATAGCACTCAGCACTTCTGTGAGTCAAGACCTAGTTTTGTTTCACAAGAACAATGTTTTCTAAATCCGTGTTGATTACGTGTGAGTAGCTCATTATCTTCAAGGTAATTCATATTGTTCAAACACAATGTATGTTCCAAAACACTGCTGAATATAGACATTAATTATATCGGCCTGTAATTTAGTGGATTACTCCTATTGCCTTTCTTGAATATTGGTGTGACCTCTGTATTTTCCAGTTTTTGGGTATGGATCTTTCTTCAAGTGAGCGGTTGTATACAATTTTAAGTATGGAGCTATTGCATCAGCATACTCTGAAAGGAATCTAATTGATGTACAATATGGACTGGAAGACTTGCTTTCGTTAAATGATTCAAGTTGCTTCAGTACTTCGAGGCTACCTACTTACAAGTTACTTGTGTTGGCAGCTGTTTTTGATTCAAATTCTGGAATATTTTCTTCATCAAAGAAGATGAAGAAAATATTCCAGAATTTGAATCAAAAACAGCTGCCAACACGAGTAAGGAATTTGGGAAGCCTGTGTTTAGTAATTCTGCTTTAGCAGCACTGTCATTGATAATATTTCCATTGCTATCTTGCAGAGAATGCATTGATTGCATCTTGCCTCTAGTATACTATACATATGTCCAGAATCTCTTGAAGATTTCTGCCATGTTTCAAGACAAAGTTTTGTTGTGGAAACTGTTATAAGCATCTCACATTGAAGTCTGCACTAAATTTCAAGCTACTTGGGGTTTTGCATTCATTTAAATTTGCCAAGCTTTTTTCGTTGTTTCGACAATAGTGTTCTGACCTGTTTTGTATACCTTGGGGGGTCAGCTCTGTTGTTTCTTAATTTATTTGGTATAAATCCCTCAACTGCTGTCAATCCTATTTCTTTGAACCGAAGCTGCATCTGGTTTACACTTACGTTGTTAGTTTCAAAGGAGTGGAGATTGTCTCTCAGGGAGGCATCAAGTGAATTTTTATCTGCTTTTTATGAATATATGTATTTTTTGTTTACTTTTAGTGGAGTTGGAAGCTGTGGTTTTCTGTCTTGCTGTGACAATGCTGTGTCCACTAATGCTTGTATCTGTTTTGATCAGCTCAGGATTATTTGTTGCCAAGAGGTCAAGTGTGTTTTCACAGCCATTTACTATTCAGGTGAGCTCATGAAGTAATTGTTCGAAATAATTTTCAGAGAATGCATTTAGCACAATTTGGGGTCATGTTTTATGCGTACCTCTGGACTTAAACATAAATTTTCATCAGCATATTGAGGGTCAGTTGAAGTCACCACCAACAGTTATTGTATAAACAGGTACATGCTTGAAATTAGACTCAAGTTTTCTTTGAACCTGTCAGCAATTGCATCATATGAGTTGGGATGTCAGTACAAGGATCAAATTATTATTTTATTTTGGTTGCCAAGAATGACCTCTACCCACACTAACCCACTGGAATTATCTACATCAATTTCGCTACAAGCTAAACTACTTCTAACAGCAACAAACACAGCAACACCAACTGTATTTATCCTATCCTTTCTGAACACTATTAGGTCCTTCTCAAAAATTTCAGCTGAACTTCTCTCCAGCTTTCAGTGCCCATAACAATTTGGGCATCAATGCTTTCTGTTAGTGCTTGGAGCTTTGATACTTTCCCAACACATCTATGACAGTTTACAACTGTTATACCAATGGTTCCGAGATCTACATTCTTCCTGTGTTCGACTTAAATCCTTTCAGACTGAGGCCATTTCTGTGTTTCCCCAAGGTCCTCTAACCTAAAAAACAGTCCAGTCCAAAAAACACAGTTCCCAGTTACCCATGTAACTACCTCCTGTGTTTAATGAACTCCTCACCTATTTAGGGAACCTGATACCCAACCACCTTACAGCACAAGTCGAGAAATCGTCAGCCTATACCGTCGCAAAACTGTCTGAGCCTGTGATTCAGACCCTCCACTCAGCTTTGTGCCAGATGTCTGCAATCAGTCCTGTCGACTGTGCTGCAAATGGTGAGCTCTGCTTTCATTGCACAAGCAAGACTGGCAGCCCTCACCTTTTCTGATACTCACTTGAAACCAGAGAGAATCTCTTATGGTCAAAAGCAACACACATCATTGGTACTTTACATTAGCCACCACTGGTAGTTGGCTGCAACCTGTGCTCTGTGCTCCTCGTGACATCTGGCGGGACTCATTCCACATCTGGAATGGCTCCACATGGTATGCGCACGGAGTGGCCATTGGCTTTCTTCCCCTTCTGGCAACCATGTCATTAAGGGACTTCATAACGTGCCTAACATTGGAGCTACCAGTAATCCCAACCTCTGTGACTGCCCAGATCTTGCAGACTGCATGGTTTTCTTTGAAACAGGACAAGTGACTGCATTTGGCTGAGGGACAGTGTCAGCCACAGATAGTATCTAGAATGTCACCAACTCAACTCACAGCAATTGCAGTCCCTATCCGTACTAAAGATGGTGGAATACTACGCTACACTAACAAATGACCATCAACACATGCTAAGAATCTCTACTGTTGACACTAAGGAAAATCCAAGAACTGTACCTAGTAAAGTAGATTAACACGCAGAGATTCAAAAGCTACACTACCAATGCACACAGGTGATGATTGAGTAATTCGCTCGTGGTTAGGAACTTGTAAAATGTCACAAAATTTGTTACTTTCTGACACAAACAAAAGCATGAAAATTGTGTCTGTTATTTTAAATTAACCCACAGAAATTCAAAAACTTAAACTACCAGAGTGCACATATGAAATCATATAATTTTCTCCTTGTTGGGAACTTGTAAAATGTCACAAAATCGGTTGCTTCCCTGTTGCTGCTCTGTCTTGTCACGCAGCTGCTGACTGACTGTAGGGAAAGATCAACAGAAAAACTTTGCCAAATGGGGATTTGAACCATGCTCCTCACGAGTGTTGTGCCCTAGTGAGTGTGCCTTATCATTCAGTCATATAAGCAGACAGCAGACAACTCAGTCTGATATTGAACCCCTAAGATATTTTGACACAGTTCAGGCATTGATGTTGAGAAAAACTATGTTATCTTACTATAAACTGTCTCGTTTTCTTTGCCCCCCACCCTCTCTCTCTCTGTCTCTCTCTCTCTCTTTTTCCAGCTAATTTACACAGTGAATACTTTAAAGGTATATGTGTGGAAAATGCATCCAAACAATATTGATCTATGAGTATACAACCTTTTGCTATTGTGTAGTACACTCAGCTGTAATTAACAGGTATCTGTGCAAACTTTGTTTACAGTTAATGTCCTTTTGTTAACCTATATGTGTTAATATAGTAAATTTCAGTGAAAAATATAGTACTCTAGCATAATATTTCAGAATGATCTGAGGCCCCATATACTGCAATCAGAATCTCTGAAGTTTCTATGAATCAGAGAGGGCCTAAATGTGCTCCTGTCATGCAGTTTGTTTGCGAGTCCACAAAGTGTCAAGAGTAGTTGCTGTAAGCCTCTGATGAACTGACCAACCAAGTGCCTTACATGTCCAACAGGTGAAACTTCAGATAATCATTCAGGTCTGGGAATCGGTGGTATATGTTGGTCTTCAAAGAAACCTTGCAGATTCCTTGCCACATAGAGCGAGTTAATAGCCTGCTGAAGTACAGCAATGTGGAGTTGCCTGAAGAAGGAACAGTATCCCTGTTTGTATACCCATCCTGATATAGTGGTCACAGCATGGACTTCCTCTGTATATGAGAGTTGAGCTCACACATTATAACCATTTTGCAGCATTGTTCCTCGAGTTGATCATGGTCCTTTTGCGGCATTGTTCCCTGAGCTGATCGTGGTCCTTTTGCTTTGGCGTCATGTGGAGGGTCTCAACCGAAGGCTTTGTTGACTCTGTGACAGTCTTGGCTATGATTTCTAGATCAGCATTATCAGTTAGGGTTTGTAGGACACCTATCAATAGATCAGGGGTGCACTGCACAACGGAAGCAGCTTCTTCGATAGCAGAGTACCTGTGGAGTACACATGAGGGTTTCTTAAGCTATGCGGTAACTTGTGGTACTCTGGTGAGCATTCAGCAGTCAATATGCTGCAAGGTAAGTCAGACATACACAGCAAGGTAAGTCAGACCGTGTTCAGAGTAAAAACACTTTGAATGTCAAAATTTTGTCAGTAAATTGTCAAAGTATTCATAACAAAGTTCCTGAATTTACTGCCCTCCAAGAAATTTCTCACACTCATATTACTCTTAGGGCCAAGAGCTGACTGAAACCTGAAGTGGGAAGCTCTGAGATATTTAGTGGGTAATGGAACGTATATTGGAAAGACAGATTAGAGGCCATAGGAGGGTGTGTGTTCACTGCAGCTGGCAAAATCCTTGTCTCTGCTGAGGTCAAAGTTGAGTGAAACAGTGAAGTTATCTGTTTGTGTGTAACAGGTGTAGGTGAAACCAAGTTAATTGTTGGATTTTTTACAGCCACCCAAGTCCACTGCAACAATTTGAGTCATTCAAAGAGAGTCTATGGTCGGTATCGCGTAAGTGCCTAGATCATGCAATACTAGTTGGAAGTGAGTCCATCATGCAGTACTAGTTGGAGGCAACTCTAACCCACCCAATATAGGCTGGAATGTCTATGGATTCATTGTGCTTGGTACAGATACAATCGTGCAAAGTACCTTTGAACACGTTTTCTGGAAACTGTCTTTAGCAGCTAGCCAATCAGTCCGCACACAATGGAAATATCTTAAACTTTGTAGCTACACATAAAGCAGACCTTATCTACAATGTCAGTACAGAAATGGGGATTAGCGATCTTGAGGTTATTGTAGCAATTATTGTTACAAAAGTTAATAAATAAACTAAGAAGGGTAGGAGGTGTTTTTTTTTAGAAAGAGCAGATAAGCAGTTGTTAGCGTCTAATTTACACGGTTAACTGACATCACTTAGTTTCAGTAAGATGGATGTAAAGGAGTTATGGGCAAGGTTTAAACAGATTGTTAATCATTGTCTGGAAAATTTGTGCTTAGTAAGTGGATTAACCATGGAAAGGATTCACCATGATTTTACAAAATTCAAAAATGCTGAGGAAGCAGAGGCTGTTGCACTCTCGTTTCAAAAGGGAACACCTAAATGATGATAGGCAATGGTTAGTAGAGAGTCACGCGTCTTCAGAAGAGGCCTGTGTGTGAAGCATACAACTACTACCACTTTTATACCTTAGCAAAAGGTCTGGTAGAGAAGCCGAGAAGATTCTGGTCCTATGCAATATCGCTAAGTGGGTCTTAGGCTTCCATCCAGTCACTTGTTTACCAGTGTGTTGTGGCAGTTGAAGATGGCAAAACGAAAGCCTAAGTTTTAAATTTATCATAAAAGCAATCATTCACACAGGAGAATAGTACAAACATACTGTTGTTTAACCATCAAACAGACTCCTGTATGGATGACATAGTAATAAGCATACCTGCATAGGGAGTCAACAGCAAGAGTTGAAAACAAATAAGTCACCTGGTTCGCATGGAATCCCAATTAGGTTTTTTAAAGTGTGCTCTATGGCAATGGCCCCTTACCTACCTTGCATTTGTTGTGAGTCTCTCAACCTGAGCAAAGTCCCAAGCAACTGAAAAAAAGCACAGTTGACTCATGTATAATAGAAGGGCAAAAGAACAGACCCGCAAAATTACGGACCACTATCCCTAACTTCTGTTAGCTGTAGAATCCATAAACATATTCTTAATTCTAATATAATAAACTTTCTTGAGACAGAGAAGTTTATATCCATGAATCAGTATGGTTTTAGAAATCATTGCTTGTGTGGTACTCAGCTTGCTCTCTTCTTGCATGATATACTGTGAATTATGGATGAAGGGTAACAGGCAGATTCCGTATTTCTAGATTTCAGGGAGACATTTGACGCAGTGCCCCATTGCAGGTTTTTAACTAAGGTACGAACATTGGAATGGGTTCACAGATATGTGAGTGGCCGAAAGACTTTTTAAGTTGGAGAACCCAGTATGTTGTCCTCGACAGTGTGTGTTAGCCAGATACAAGGGTATCATCAGGAGATACCCGGAAACTGTGATAAGACCGCTTTTATCCTCTATATACATAAATGATTTGGCAGGCAGGTGGGCAGCAACCTGCTGCTGTTTGCTGTTTGCTGGTGATGCTGCGATAAGATGTCGAAGTTGAGTGATTATGTGAGGTTACAAGATCACTTACACAAAATTTCTAATTGGTATGATGAATGGGAGCTAGCTCTAAATGTAAGTTAATACAGATGAGAAGGAAAAACAAATGCTTAATGTTCAGATACAGCACTAGTAGTGTCCTGCTTGACGCAGTCATGTCATGTAAGTACCTGAGCATAATGCTGCACAGCTGTATGAAAATAATGAACAGGTGAGGATTGTGGTAGGGGAAGCGAATGGTTGATTTCGGCTTATTCGAGAATTTTAGGAAAGTATGGCTCATCTGTAGAGGAGACCACATATAGGATGCTAGTACGGCCCATTCTTGATTATGTATCAAGTGTTTGGGATCCATACCAGATCGGATTAAAATAAGATGAAGCAATTCAGAGGCAGACTGCTAGATTACTAGATATGTTACTGGTAGGTTTGAACAACATGTAACAGAAATGCTTCGGGAACTCAAATGGGAATTCTGGGAGGGAAGGCAATGTTCTTCTCAAGGAACACCATTGAGAAAATTTAGAGAACCGGAATTTGAAGCTGACTGCTGAATGATTTTACTGCCTCCAATATACATTGCACATAAGGACCACAAAGACATGAGAAATTAGGACTCATATGGAGGCATATAAACAGCTTCCTGACTTCATTGGCAAGTTGAACAGGAAAGGAAATGACTAGTAGTGGTACAGGGTACCCTTTGCCATGCACTGTACAGTGAATTGTGGAGTTTGTATGTAGATGAAGATGTAGATAGTGACCCAACCATCACACTAGATGTTTGTTTGGTATTGGCCTCAAAACATACACGATGGTAGTATCTAACACACATGTTGCTATACTAAAGAACAGATTGAAGCAGAAATCATGAAAAAGTGCTGTAGTTTGCCAATCAGCATGTCAATTCTGACACACACATACTCTTTAAAATCTAAGGTTTTGTGGTTACTGGACAATAGAAACCAGTGTTATTATGTACATTCCACCAGTCCAGCCCATAACTGATGGTGTTTGGCTCATCAACATGGGCAGATCTGCACCCATTACATTGGTCCAGCTTTGAGACGACAATATGTTCAAAGTCGTATGGCTCATAGATAAGATGTCACAATATCAGAGATATTTCCTGGAGGCCAACCATCACATGCTGAAATTGCACCCTATTTATCCTTAGAGTTAGTATTCATTCAGACTGTTCTTTCTGTATTACAGTGACCACAAACTTTGTTATGTGCATGGCCTTTGTGGACATTTTTAATTCTAAGTGTTGTAGTTTTTATAAGGGTTGCTATTTTTTCAGGCAAAAACCTCTAGTTAATGAAGGACTGGCAGCTGCTATGAGAAATCCTGGAAAGGGTCTTCTAGTCTTACCGTTTACCAAACCCATAATTTCACTTAATTATGTTCTGGAAAAAGGAAAAGGTGAGTGTGATTGTTCTTCTCTGTGAAGGGCTCTTTGATTTTAGCTTTAGTCCTGAATTTTCTCTGAAAAATCTACTGTACGGTGTTCAATTCCTAATTAGTTTATTTATGTAGGAGATTAATTGTAATTCTTAGCTTAAAAAAGGAAAATTAATTTGAGAAAACTATTAAATTATGAGAAAGAATTACTGGCCAGTAATGCATTAACTTCAGGAGATGAAATATTCAGTTTTGTCATATAACAGTAAAATTACACAATAGCATCCTAGCTTTTAGAACTATAAGTTCCTTCCTCGGGGAGGAAAAAGGGATGTGTTGGGGAAGGTTAAACAGAAATTACTGGTTACTCATAAATCAGGACAAGGGGACCCATGTGTTGTGTTGCTGTGAGTAGATGCTTCTATGTTGCATTTCAGTTGCTCCATAAAAAATTAAAAAATATTCTTTTTTTCATCTTACTTAATAATTTAAATTACACTAACTGTGGATGTATTATAATTATTTGATTAAGCCAGCCCAAAACTCTTTACTAGTTACCTTTCTACATGCAGTGTTTCAGTAGCATGCTTTCAAACTATGGTGCCTACATAAAAACTTTTTTAATGCCCATGAAATATATTGAGCCAGATTTATTGGGCAGTTAAAAAGTGATTGATGCAGAAGATGCACTGATTTAGTGAAATACTCACATGCAGGCAATTGCCTCAATATGACTGATTCATAACTTGAGAAAAATTTGTTATTACTATACTAAAGCATGCACTTATTTAAAGTACATTTATGTGAAAGTGGTATCAGCATAATAGCAAAGGGCATGTACATAGTTATAAACAGTTGTAATGAGGTCATATGTTGGAAATTATGCAGAGATTGAGGGGTAATGTTTATACAGAATGTAGACTGTTGACTGTTCAAGAATAAAGTACCAGCGTATCTTTTTTACTTATAAACTAAAGAGCATACTTTTCATCAGAACTTATGTGATGTAGGAAAGAATGTGATAAAATCTAAATAAAAGTGTGATTTTGGGTAATTTTATGTTGCTTCAAGTATTTTGTGTCAGGAGAAGAGCAGTTTTCAAAATGTGTGTGTTGAGTTGGAACTCAGTTCTCGTTACGACATTCATTCCTTAGGCTCTATCTCAGAACTAGTCGCCCGCTGGCTAAGCTCAGCAGGTCTGGAAGCTGCATCGCTAGTGGATTTGAGAGACGCAGAATTTGACGCACTGGAATTACAGCGAGGTGCAGCAGCCCAAGCACCTCTAAGTGATGAGGATATGCCTTCACGAAAGGAGCGACTCATCTCTCATCAAATCACAGAAGGAGATAAAGTAGAAGCTGATCCAGGGATGGAAGCTGCTGCCGCGGATGAGAGGCAGCTAAGGGTACTCGGTGAGTCTGCTAGCGTAAGCGCATTATTGTTCTAACTAATCTTTTGAGTCATGTAGCAGAGCCAATTAAGTTCCACTATGTAAAGGGAAACAAAGAGTAAAAGAAACATCTTGACATGCAATAATAAATGAACTTTCTTTTCCAGAGAGAACAAAAAGATCAGTGTGCAAAGCGTACAAAACTACCACCACCATACCTTAGCAAATGATCTACCAGAGAACTCAGTAAAATTCTGGTCCTACGTAAAATCACTATGCTGCCCA
Organism: Schistocerca serialis cubense; assembly: GCF_023864345.2. Classification (NCBI taxonomy): domain Eukaryota; kingdom Metazoa; phylum Arthropoda; class Insecta; order Orthoptera; family Acrididae; genus Schistocerca; species Schistocerca serialis. The sequence goes on from NC_064645.1 coordinate 619,077,004, forward strand.
AAGGCTGCTGTGCAGTCACTCGTTGACCAATCTGGTGTGACAATAGAAAATGCGTGGTCACGTGATGCCCCACTACACATGAAATTCAAAACAGAAATGCAACGAAAAGTGTAGGAGCAGAGTAAACACCAAGCACAGGCTTTCTACGTCATTGTACATATGCATGAGCAGTAACGCCTGTGATCTGGTGCTCTCTGGCAACTGCTCAAATGAACCTGTTTCTAACAGGTCACAGGAAAATATTGCAAATGGTGGTTGAGAAGCAACACTTTCAAAGTAAATTTACTTTTACTGAACATGAATTATGTTATGTGTGACAATGTGTAGTGACTTTCTTAAATCACAGTGTGTTTGACTCTCATTCAATACTTAGCGTTTAGAGGATCAGCCAATTAGAAAAAGTTTGGATCCAGAAGACTAGATATTTATGGTATCATTTAAAATTTTAATGGCACGTTTGTGTTTGATATATCTTAAAGGGTAACATGTGTAAAAAAAAGACCAATGTAATATGTGAAAGCTTAGCTTTTTTGTAACTACAGTATATGTATATTAATTTAAACCATGAAATTTTTGTATTTGTGTGTTTGCACTATCTAACAGTGATGTTGCTATTGGCGGACTACATCACGTGTCCTCTGCTCTGAGTATCTGCTGTCATTTTGCTGGCAAGGTAAAGTGACGTGAGCTGTGATTGGCTGACAAAAGCACACCACAATATTGATTTCAGTGTTTTGGAAACATGCTGTGTTTGGTGGAATTCGTCTTTATACTTTCATCACTCAAAAATATGCAGTGTACATGTTACTGTGCATCAACGATCTTTCCAAAAACACTTTTTTTTTAATGGGTATTTTTCACCTGTGAAAAAGTGTGTTTTTAACTGGGAAATCTGGAAATTTTTTTCCTTGTCTACATATTATAGACCCTGAATAAGTTTCCTTGAGATTAAAAATCTTATATTCTTGAATCTACATGGTTCTAGAAAGTATCACTCGTGTGAAACTTAGCTTTCCCTTTTCTTACAATATCTTACAAACTCTGTATGAAGGGCAACAAGCATATTCCATATTTCTAGATTTCCGAAGGGTGTTTGATACAGTGCTATGGTACAGGCTGTTAATGAAGGTATGAGGTTATGGAATATCTTCCTAGATAAGAGAATGGTGTGAAGACTTCTTAAGGAAGTATGTTGCCCTCGACTGTCATCAGCAGTGCCCAAGGGAAATGTGATAGGACTGCTATTATCTCCACATACATAAATGATTTGATGGACAGGGTGAACAGCAATCTGTAGCTGTTTGTCAGTATCAAATGTTTCATGTAAGGACCACGAACATAAGTCGTTTTCCCTCACCTGTTTGCAAGTGAAATAGGAAGGGAAATGACTAGTAGTGGTACAGTGTACCTTCTGTCATTCATCGTATGGTGATGTAGATCCTCTGAGGCCGACTGACAAAAAGAATATTAAATATTGTAGTTTTTGACTTCAGTAATGAGCCAAGTTTTCATTAAAACTATTTAACAGTTCATTCTGGCATATGAGAATTCAGTGTTGATACAAAATGGGGAAAATTGTGGGTGTGTTGAGTTCTCAGTAGGAAGACTGGACTAAATAAGTATGAAGGCACTATACCTCAGCACACATCACTCAGTTAATGACAGTTTTGCTTGGTCCTTTAATAGCTGGAAATGTAAAGTTGTAGAACTAAATGTTAACAACAAACTAGATTTTCATCAGTAGCCATTATTATTATTATTATTATTATTTGTCCACATCAGTGTCACAAAAGGATTCTTTGTAATTAAAGTTATCATTGAGAGAATATTTTATTTAACTGCAAAGCCAATAATTTGACCTGTCTTTTCTTCTGATACTGTTGTGGTAATTCTCTCTTACATATAGGATGGAAGCTAAACTTGATGAGCAAGAGGATGCAGTGATTAACACACAAGACTCGTGTTTAGTAGTGCAGACTCACGTTTAGGAGTAGTGTAGTTCACATCATTCTCTGGCCATTCTGGTGTAGGTTTAAGTGGTTTCCATGGTTCCTTCGAGAAAGCCACTACACGTGCCATTTGCCATGATTGTCCTCTCTGAGCATATATACTCCACTGGTCAAGACCTAAATATCAACAGGACTCTTAAATGTTAGTCTTCCTTCCTTCCCATTGACTCAGTGTGCTGTTATTTCTAGCAGCTGTCCTTCCTTCATCTGTTGTTAATGTTTCATATAATTTATTTGCTGAAGTCGAATTTATTATTGTTCAGGTATTTACTTCTTACACTATGTTGTTATTTGTAATATGGTCTAAGGTAGCTATCTTGATAACTCTACATCTTACATCACAAACCATCTTGAGGGTACTTCAGGTACAACTATGAATTACCCTTTTTCCATCCACAAATTGTGTACAGGAAGAATAACTGTTTGTAAACCTCCATATGAGTTTTCCTCTCAATGGTAATTGCAGAAAATTGTGTGTGTGTGTGTGTGTGTGTGTGTGTGTGTGTGTGTGTGTGTGTGTGTGTGTGTGGGCGCGCGGGCGCGTGGGGGAGGGGGGGGGGGGTGTAATATGCTTTTTAACTCTTTGTAAAATACACACTCGTGGAATTTTAATGGTGAACTTCTCCATAATATACAATTCCTCTCTTTCATTGTTTATAGTGGGAATTCGTTGACAATCTCTGTGATGTTCTCACCCTTACCAAAGCCATAGTACGTTCACAAGCATTCGGCATTATTTTTTAATAGGAAAATCCACAATGCAACAATTTGACTTGTTCCAGAAAAATATTTGTTGCTAATGATTTTTTCATCCATCCCACTCAAAGAGTTTAGAATTGATCATGCCAAAAACTGATGAAGGAGGTGACCAAGCTGTTAGCTGATGTTACCGGGTGACTTCTGGTGCCAGCATCTTCTGGCTGTTGTCAACACCACTGTGACCCCAGCCATACGGTTCATTCTGTTTCTGGTTATTGATGGTGTATCATGAGATCAAAGTGCCTGTTCATGTGCAACGCATTATGTTTGTTTATGTTGAGGGTCACCTGTCAGTCTCTACACCAAGCAGAAGGACTCTGCAGCTCTTCCTGTATCTCAGTAAAACTTTATGTTGTTGTGACTTCCTGATATTCAGAATTTCCAGCATTATCCACCAGGTCATTTTATATACATGCTGTGAATTATGAGCTGCCAGTAACACGCTCTTGAAGTACACCCAAGTCTACTTTTACATCTGTTGATTTTACCCCACTAATGGTGACACAAGGTCAGTCCAGCATCCCATAAGCTCATATTTGTTTTTCTGTGTATTGGATGCTCTCCAGAAGTCAAGGAACATGGCATAAATCTGGGTGTCCATATTAACTGCCTCCTGAATCTCGTGAAGAAACTGAGTTAGCTAAATTTCACAGTATGAATTTTTAGCTATCTTTAAATACAGCTAAAGTCATGTTATAACAGTTCCTTTTCTGTCTCTCAAATGCAATTGTTTCTGGCATAACGTGACAGAGTCTTGTTTATAGTGGAATACCAATGGTTCCCATCGTTGACTTCTTTTATGGAACTGTCATTCAGTTCCTATCAAGTGTTTAACTATTTGTGATTCGTTAATATTTTTTCCTTCTATTTCTTTTTTCACATTTTACTTCTTACTGTTAACTTCACTTCGTTGTTTCTTAACAGTGTCTACTTTAATGTGACTTGAAAAAAATGTGCTTCTCACTTTGTAGTCAGCATTTTTTTGAAACTTCCTGGCAGATTAAAATTGTGTACTGGACCGAGACTCGAAATCGGGACCTTTGCCTTTCGCGGGCAAGTGCTCTACCATCGACTCACACCCCGTCCTCACAGCTTTACTTCTGCCAGTATCTCGTCTCCTACCTTCCAAACTTTACAGAAGCTCTCCTGCGAATCTTGCAGAACTAGCACTCCTGAAAGAAAGGATATTGTGGAGACATGGCTTAGCCACAGCCTGGGGGATGTTTCCAGAATGAGATTTTCCCTCTGCAGTGGAGTGTGCGCTGATATGAAACTTTCTGGCAGATTAAACCTGTGTTTCACTGATCGCTACCAACAGCAAATGATCAATTAAAATCGAGCATTACATGAAAACTGACCAGAATATGGAAAAAGGCAACACAAATTCATATTGCTCCGTGATAACGCCCCATCACACACAGCAAAACAGGTCAGCGAAATGATCGAGGCACTCAGTTGGAAAACACTAGGGCATGCGGCTTATTCTCCAGACTTGGCTCCTTCTGATTACCATCTGTTTGCATCATTGGGACACGCTGTCGCGGAACAACGCGTCAGTTCGTATGAAAATGGCTTGCTGACTCATTCGCTTCAAAAGAAGAACTGTTTTTTTGGCATGGCATTCATAGCCTGTGGAAGAGATGAAAGAAATGTATAAATAGCAATGGATATTATCTTGAATAAAATATTGTTTATCAGTTGCAAACAACAGACGCGTAATTATTGCAACAAAATTCCAGTCTCATTCTTTATTTACTTGCAGTTGAATTGTAAATTTTCAGCATCCAGTCAGAGTTCTTTTCATTTTCTCTCTCTCTCTCTCTCTCTCTCTCTTTCAAAAAAAGAAATGTTACATGTTTTATTGTGGAAATTGGAGTAGGGTAAAGTTAAGTATTGTGTTTCTGCTCTATTGTTTCACATTATCATTTGCATTAATTTTATAATTTCATTGTTTACAGAATTCCTGGCAATCTTAAAACACCATTTTCCTTATAGTTTGTCATCAAGTATACTCTTAGCCAATCTTTGTTGGGAATACATTCTTCACTGGCAACATAATCCCGACAACATGGTAGCACTTCATTCAGCAATACATTGCCTGAATATCATTCCATCTGTCCACATGAAGCATGGTAAGGATTTGGTGGAATGATTTTACATTACATGAAATATTTTTGAATGACACATCAGTACAGTGTACAAAAATATTTAACTAGTCTTTTAATTAGTTATATTATGTTTTTTGAAGGAATATGCAGCCTTATATGGTCAATGCATCTGAAACAGAGATTTGAGTCTGCTGCTAAGTTGATACACAAAGCAGGAAAAATTCCAAAAGAAACAAACTGTTATCAGGATGTTGGAATATCAGACATTCATATGACAGAATTCCTTGGAACATGTGCTGACTTCCTGAATCTTTTCATGGATGTGAGTAAAAATTATCATCATCTTACAATATTGCCCCATTTTCCATGAGATGTTTGTGTTTGTTTCTACATAATTAGTTGAAATATATAAGAGAATTAAATATGATACAAAGAGAGAGTGTCTAACTTGGCTGACTTCATTTGAAATCACTCAAAATAAAGAAGTTTTATTGCCTATATTTCACATATTGAAAAATTAGTGTAAGGAAGTATATAATGAAAAAGGGTTCCCGGAATTTTTGGATCAAAACTTTGGTTACGCTGTAATATTGAAATTCGATTAATTTTCACAAACTGGCATTGGTAGGAAAGGTGGGATAAAAATTTGTTTCCACTATTACTTTTTTATTTATGAATCAATTTTATTCAATTTCATGTCATTGGAAAGATAAAATGATCAACTATGGTATAAAATTATAAATGTTCTGGGCTTACGCTTGCAAATGTTTAGAAACCTGTAATGAAAGTTATTTCTAACGTGTTTTTTTCCCAAATTTACACTTTTACTGAAACTTTCATAATATTATTTATGTTTCTGCCTTCTTCCTTACATGTTTTGACATTTCACTATTATGAAAAGAACCTTATGTAAAAGGCAAAGCACACAGTGACAAACATATTTACACCACAAACTGATTACAGTAATATAGATGGCAGAATTTGCACTTATCAGACCACTGTTGATGAAAGTATCACATTCAATTCACTCTTACTAAGCACAAGTGCAAACTAGCTCATGTGCAGCAGTAGAATGATAAGTGAAACTGCACTGCCAGATGGTGCATATGTGTAGTATGTGGCATTTCAGTGGAAGGAATACATGTTTTTTCACATTTAAAACAAATGACATGTATATATTTTACAATCGTATCCAAGTCCCCATGCATATATGGCATTCACTTAATGTAATATAACCAAATACACTCAAACCATTACAGTTGCCAATAGTATCACCAGGGCATGCAGGATCTGGGCAGTCACGAATTGAAATGATACCTAAAACAAACATAGGCATATTAAAGAAACATGGGTTTGAGCTAATGTAAGAAGGTCTCTTGGACTTACAATGTGATTGTCATTTGGATGCTGTAAATTTACTCTTTTCCTAAAGATTTATCACTGATTCCATCACATGGATTTTTACCATTACTAGTGCCAAAAAATAAGTAAAATAAAATTCATTTTTCAGTTATCCCATGATCTTGCTTGTGATGGCACAAATTTACAAAGTTCTTAACATTTTTATATTGTGTAGGTCTGCCACCACTGAAATAAATGACATGCTGGATGTGTACTAGCTATTCCAATATATAGGTGAGAGCCCTTTTCTGGAAAAGTAGAAAGTGTTTGCATTATGTTGTGAACAGTCATTTGTCCAACATAATGCCATTGACATTATGCAATCCACTGTTTTATAATTAACAAGAAAAGGATAAAGGGTAACTTGATTGATCTCTAGAGAAATCCTTGTGCAACAACATGAAGCAAACCTGTATATAGTTTACTCAAATTCCACCATAACAATATGTGAAATATCAGGGAGTGCTTCTTTGATTGATTTTAAGAAGCAACTCTGAAATTTCAATGTGTAAAGATGTTGTTTCAAGTTCTCAAGTTTTTGGATGAGATATTATTCATCGACTGGCTTCATTAATGAGTCCAGTGTAAATCAATCAGTTTGAATCCATTGCCTTAAGGATCCCAGCTCCAGTAAAAATTTATGCAGTTCATAGTCTTCAGGAAGTATTCTTGGTGGAAAACAATGATGTAACATGCGCTCATCATTTTCCAGATTACAAACAAGTATTTGTAAGAGTTTAGTGCATGGTTCTACAAGAGCTGCGTACATCATAAGTTTCACATTTTGGTGCTAATAGCATACACATGCATGCAATCGAGAAGATACTATATAGTATTTTATTAGCATTCACAGGTGTTACACTTTCCTCGGCTGTTTATGGAACACATTCTTTTTGGTGAATCTAACTAAACTGTAAAGACCAATTTTATCAGAAGGATATTTTTCTTCAAAAGATGAGGACACATTTTTCAGATTATGCATTTTTTTTTTATCTAAACGTAGGTTTTCCTGACTAATAGTGCTGACAATATCTTCTCCAGGTGGGTTCGTTGAAATTCCACAGTGTTTTGATGAGTATTCTGGCAAAGTGTCAATCATGCAGGTGTGCCATATATACAGGGTGTAATGGGTATAAGTGCAGATATTTTTATTGCTGACTGAGGACAGTGTACTGAACAACATTACATCAAAATTTCCTTAATTTGTAGACTAATTATTGTAGCTATTAGGATTGGTATGCATTTAGATGGCTGGGTACATCCAAGTACATGTAGAAAGAGCAAGCCATTAATTCTTAATTTACCCTGGGCAGCAGGTCAGCTGTGGAATTGTGGATGCAAAACGGTTAGTCTATTCTGGTAGGCATAGTCTACTTCTTAATGTGGTTACAACCGTGCAGAAAACATCAGGTCATAAATTACGTGAAGTGTTTATGGGAAGACCTTTCAACACTCGCACAAAAAATGATAAACACCCAGAAAAATAATAAACACACTGATGTGTGTACGTATTAAGGTATCACATATAACCACTCCTTCCTTGTAGTGCACAGGTTGACATCATAGAGCGGACTGCTGTTTGACTGTCAGCGCATTCAGTCTTATGCAGACTCATAAAGTACCAACTGTTGGTTGTGGTCTTGGGGTGTAGCTGCTAGTGCAGGCTACTGTGACATGCTTAGCTGCTAGCCGTCGTCCTTGTTGGCGAGATTCCAATGGAGCCTTATCTCACTTGATTCTTTAATGATGCTCTACCATATGACATTAGCTTAGCACAACATTTGAATATATGTCCTTCATTGAGGCTGTGTTCTGCCACCGATGACCTATTATTATCCACCAGATGTGTGCATTTTAAGTGTGTTATGCAATGTTGCAAGATGCAGCATTGTGTTTGCCTGAAGCAGTGGAGGCCACACTCTCAAGGGATGCTAAATATACCAGATATTTGCAGTTGTAGCATGTTCTTCCCATACCAAGTATATCTCTTATTTTTTGTGGTGCTCAATAGACAACTTTGATGTCCATTTTTCTAAGGATTCTCGCAATTTTCCTGAAGGAGGCTCTATATAGAAAATAAAGACAAGTTTCTCTTTCTCTACGTCTTCTTTGCAGATGGTTGTATCATTCATTTTCTTCAGCGCACATCTAATCTGGCCTTTGCAGTACCAATTTGGTGAAACACCTGTTTCAAGGTGTTGTTGCGTAACTGGGAGGCTCTCTTTTTCACAGATGGGACATGCCCCACAATGAAGCTAGAACAGAATGGATGTTTTCCATTTTCAGACATTCTAATAAAAAAGAGAAGCTGTTGTACACTAGAATATGCAGTCTACAAAAAGAAAGAAAACCCACATGCACGCGCGCACACACACACACACACACACACACACACACACACACACACACACACCTGTACCAAATGCAGTGAAGTGTCATCATCCTGCACAGTGGTAAACTGTCCTAGCAACTCTGCTAAACAAGGCGCATACCATTTGTGACAGTGTGTGTCTCCCAGCTGAGCTGCAATGCCTTAAAGATGTGTTTTGCCAAAATTGGTGTAGTGAAGCAAGGATTAGACATACATTCAAGAAAATGAGTGATGCACTCATTTGCAAAGAAGAGGTAGAGCAAGAGAAACTCACTTTTATCATTCCATATATTGGGTCTCGTGCAGACAAATAATGAGAATCCTAGAACCACTCATCAAAGCCATCTTTCAACTACTACAAAAACCGAAGATGTGCTTCGGTCAGTAAAGGACAAATTTAAGTTGCAAGTACCAGGTACATATAGATCCCTTGTGAGTATGGCCTGCAATATGTTGGGCAAACACAGCACTTTATCTTGGAATGCTCTGTGGAACTCATTAGATGCATACATCTGGGCCATAGAGACAAGTCAGCAGTGGCAGGACATAGCCCCAATGAATAACATACATTTGGATTTGAGGAAACAAAAGTGTTGTGCCGAGCTAGTGGCTTTTGAGAGAGCGTTATTAGATAAGGCTCCATGAGAATCTTGTTAATAGGAGAGAGGACTACCACCTAACCTACCTGCACTAACAACTATAACTGCATCCAGCAGTTAACATGTGGGTCTGGACAAGACTTAATGCTTTGAGACTCAAACAGCAGTCTGTCCCCCACTATGTGATGCTGACCGCCATGTCAGGGGGAAGAGGCAGGGGAGGGAGCCATCACTTATGTACCTAGACTGCAGCACCAAAGAAACTGGTGTAGGCATGCATATTCAAAAACAGAAATATGTAAATAGGTAGAATACGGCACTGTGGTCGGCAATGCCTATATAAGACTCCGAGTGTCTGGCACAGTTGATAGACCGGTTATTGTTGCTACAATGGTAGGTTATCAAGATTTAAGTGAGTTTGAAGGCGGTGATATAGTCAACACACAAGCGCACACAAGCGATGGGACACCGCATCTCTCAGGTAGCGATGAAGTAGGAATTTTCCCATACAACCATTTCATGAGTGTACTGTGAATATCAGGAATGTGTTAAAACATCAAATCTCTGACATCGCTGCAGCCAGAAAAAGATTGTGCGAGAACGGGACCAACAACGACTGAAGAGAATCGTTCAGCGTGAGAGAAGTGCAACCCTTCTGCAAATTTCTCCAGATTTCAGTGCTGGGCCATCAACAAGTTTCCACATGGGAACTATTCAACAAAACATCATCAATACGGGTTTTAGGAGCCAAAGGCCCATTTCTTATCCTTGATGACTGCACAGCACAAAGGTTTACGCCTCGTCTGGCATGTAAACACCGACATTGGACTGTTGATGATGGAAACGTGTCGCCTGCTCGGACGAGCAGGCGACAGAATGGACATGTACGGGTACGGAGACTATCTCATGAATCCATGGACCCTGCAGGTCAGCAGGGGATGTTCAAGCTGATGGTGGCTCTGTAATGGTGTGGGGCGTGTGCAGTTGAAGTGATATGGGCCCGTGATGTGTCTAGATATGTCTCTGACAGATGACACGTACCCTGCATCCATTCGTATCCATTGTGCACTCCAATGGACTTGGGCAATTCCAGCAGGACAATTCAACACCCTACACGTCCGGAATTGCTACAGAGTGGCTCCAGGAACACTCTTCTGAGTTAAAACCTACTGCTGGCCACCAAACTCCCCAGACATGAACATTATTGAGGATATCTGGGATGCCTTGCAATGTGCTGTTGAACAGAGGTCTCCACCCTCTCGTACTCTTACAGATTTATGGACAGCCCTGCAGGATTCATGGTGTCATTTCCCTCCAGCACTACTTAAGACATTAGTTGAGCCCATGCGACGTCGTGTTGTGGCACTTGTGTGTGCTTGTGGAGGCCCTACACGGTATTAGGCAGGTGTACCAGTTTCTTTGGCTCTTCAGTGTATATGTAGAGACAGAAGACTCACTGTGCTTTTGTTCACTGCCAGGTCTCTGTAGACATTCTGCAAGTGCCTACGAATATCTGTGATGCTCTGGTTTTCCGCCGAAAGAAACTCAGTGACTGCTCTCTGCCTGGAAAGCACCTTCATTACAGACGCTATTTTGAAAGCTACATATAATGCTGCCACCTAATAGAATTCATAAAACTAAAGGGCTGAAGCAGGAATATTCCATGATGTCCCACAACAAATTTTGCATTCTTTTATTTTTTATTTTTTTATTTATTTTTATTTTTATTTATTTATTTATTTATTTATTTATTTTGTGCCTTCCCACCACCCCCTTTCTCATGAGCGACATTTTCTGAGAGAAAAATTGTTGCATTTTTTTATTGAGGACACTTTGCATTTGCAGTTTTTCCTTAACACAACTTCTGCTAAAGTTCTTGCACTAAACTGTTACAGTCTGTGCATTCCGCACAGCCGTGTTCTTCGGATTACATTTATCACTGGAACATGTAGCACTTCTGATGCTGTTTGCTGGAATTTTAATCCTGAACAATAGTACTGGGATCAAATGTTTTCTGGGCACCTATATTCTGTTTTATCAATCAGCTTAAATGGTGAAATTTCAAGTACTTCACAACTTTTATTAAGTTTCTCATGGGTTGTAGATGGATGTGATGTATAATCTGGATCTTCAAGTTCACATTCATCAATCCATGGAAAGCTATATAATGTAGGACATAAATGGTCTCATGACATGTTATATAAAGCTTAATACTTGGGACAAGTGCAAGACTTGTATGTATTTTGTTGCCATGGTTAAAGAAAAAACTTTTGAAGATATTTTAACAGTATTTTGCCAAGCTTCAGGTCACAGCAAATTCTTTGTTTGTTTTCAAATGTTCCCAAACAGAGCCTTTGATGAGCAGAACAAACTGTGTCAATATTTTCACATGTACTTCTTAGCTTCAGTAATTTAATATGAGCTTGATTCAGATGTGACATGTTTGTTGAATCAATCTCTTTGCTGCTGCTATGTTTCTTCTGACACACCTCTGCTGACACAAAATGTATAGAACCATTTTTAAATTTTTTTTCCATGCTGATTTCTAAGTCGAGTGTGTATGTGTAAAAAAGGACTGGATGATTTAAACATTCTCTGACACTGAATCAGTCAAAGATGTATTATGAAGAATCTAGTAGGAAACAAGAAATAATTAATAACTACTTTATGTGCTGTGTAATGCACACATTTGTGTACAAATAAGATTTAAATCATGCTCAGAGTGAAAAAATTATAAAAATTTTGCCAATTCGTAGCAATCACTCTTTTGTTACTAGCTAAAAATTTTGTATTGCTTTGAAATAACTTAAAACCAGACAAAAGAGGTGCCGAGAGAAGCTGACAGGCACATGGAAAGCACAAAAAAAGTCCATCTTTAGAGATAAAAAATGTGCACACACACACACACACACACACACACACACACACACACACACACACGTATATACAAAACTAACACACATTGCCCATTTTGTCCACCTGTCCTGTCACTAACTGAATTTTTCGTGGTTGTTTCACGTATTGTCATTTAGCCATTTGAAGCATCCCTCACTCCCGCTTTACTGAAAAAGTATGAAATGTACCAAGATAGGAAAAAAGCCCATCTGATTTTTTTGTGTTGCAGAATACGGTAAAAGGCATTACATGAAACGAAAATTAAGATGGTGAACCTTGTGATTTGTGTGTGTGTGTGTGTGTGTGTGTGTGTGTGTGTGTGTGTGTGTGTTGGGAGGAGGTGGGGGTGGCACTTTAAAAATGACTTTGATTACAGATTTGTAAATCTTTGTGTGCATAATCCAGCATTTTAATAATTTTGTGCTGTAGTTGATTCTTTTATCTTTTTAATCAGACTGATTCATAAGTAACGTTATAGTGGTTACAATCTAATAAGCCACTTTGTGTATTTAAGCTGATGTGCGAAAATGACCCACATTTCAAAATGGCCTCCTAACTGTAGCTTTGATCAGAAAATTTTGCAAAAAATATTTTAAACCTCCTTGATTAAGTACTTTCTTACATAAAATTTTCACAAATATCCATGACATGAGGGCAATGGCCACTGGGTGATTTTAAGTTACGTAGATAATTTAATATTACGATAGGTTGACAATTTTTACTTTGGGACCATCGAATCACAACTGAGAGAAACACAATTTTTTTGCCATACACATTTTGCCATTTTTCTTTGCAAGGTATCTTCAGCGGCAGATTTTGTGGATGGTGATGTATATGTGGTGGTCTTGTTCCTTTTTTACAGCTGTTCTTCTTCTTATAACTGCCATTTGAAATGTCATTGTCACTTTTCACAGCTCTTGGTCCCAAGGTAAAAATTACCAACATTCAGTAATAACATACACTACTGAGGATGACAGAACTACAGAAGTGAAAGAGGCCATTGAACATACACACTGAGAAACAAATGTCAAAAGATCTCACTGATTATAGTAAATTAGGCCATTAGAAGTATCTGTACAAAACATCAGAAATCGTTTTTATATCTTAGGACTAACATAATGGAACTAACAATTGTAGTTGCCACAGTTCCAGCACACTGGGGGCAAGAGGTAAATTGCTTCCATCAGTATTGAGCACTATTTGTAATAGTTAACTAAACTCATGATTTAAAGTGGTGCAAACAAGGTAAGGAAAGAATCATGATGAACAATCATAATGAACTTGAAAATTTGTCGAGGAGCCCAGAAACAACAATATAAAAAGATGATAAATAGCATTTCAATGATCCTCAGGAGTTCACATTGATGACTGGTTTCTGAATATGAATGATAGAGTTACAGGGATGATTCAGCTGAGTGGTTTTAACAACCGATTAGTTAGTAGATTGCTTTTTAATTCAGTAGTTTTTTCAGCTGAATGAAACAACCATGTGAAAGTATTCTCTGCAACCAAGCCAGCTATATGTGTGTTTTTCATTCACTATCCAGGTTTGAGTGGTTTCACTTAATGTGAGACAACTGACTGACACAAGTCTCTGGCAGCTACATCTGTTATAGATTGTTTTCAACTCAGTCTCTGGATTTGAATGATTTACTTTTTTTTTTCTGTCTGGGCACATGACATAACCGTTGGCAGCTCCCTACTGCCATCCAGCATGCAGGGGCGACCTGCTACGCTACTGCAGTTTCAAACTGCACCAGTGCAAGGTGGTGACCTAGCCACTGGCTCATTTTTGGGAACCACGGTAGCATACCAACCACTTCTTCAAGCTGGCTGTGCTCTTTGTGGCAGCAGGAGGCTGTCGTGAAGCACAGGAGACTAATGCATGATCTCAAAGGGCAAGAACCAGTTTTCAAGTAGCTGAGATCACACCTTTTCAGTGAAACAGAATGAAAAACAGTTGCTAAAATTTAGCAATGTTCCTTCTTCTTCCAGTACCCCTAAGGCACTTTTATCCTCAACTTTATATCCCCAAATATGCATCAGTGTAGTTAGTTACTTTTAATTGTATCTGGAACCATTTAATCCACAGCAAAGCATTAATCAGTTTTAAGTGATGAAAAGAAGAATTACTCTCTTCAGTACATAATATACGTATTGAAAAAGATGGTGTGACTTATCAAACAGGAAAGCGCTGGTAGATAGACACAATAAAACACACACACACACACACACACACACACACACACACACACACACACACACACACACACGAATATCAAGATTTTGCAACCCACAGTTGCTTTATCAGGAAAGAGGGAAGGAGAGGGAAAAACGAAAGGATGTGGGTTTTAAGGGAGAGGGAAGGAGTGCGGATGGATATGTGTGTATGTGCGAGTGTATGCCCGTCCCTTTTTCCCCATAAGGTAAGTCTTTCCGCTCTCGGGATTGGAATGACTCCTTACCCTCTCCCCTAAAACCCACATCCTTTCGTCTTTCCCTCTCCTTCCCTCTTTCGTGATGAAGCAACCGTGGATTGCGAAAGCTTGTAATTTGTGTGTGTGTTTGTGTGTTTTTTTGTCTCAGCTGCCACCCATTCCATATCAAACGGTCCCTTCCCTACAGCTTAGGTCTTTGTGGCAAATGAATCTGCTCCAGTCCTGAATCCCTGAACCATTACACCGATAACCTGAAAACAGCTTTCATATCCTGCAACTACCCTCCCGACCTGGTACAGAAGCAAATAGCTAGAGCCACTTTCTCATCCCCTCAAACCCAGAACCTCCCACAGAAGAACCCCAAAAGTGCCCCACTTGTGATAGGATACTTTCCGGGACTGTATCACTCTCTGAATTTGGCTCTCCAGCAGGGATACGACTTCCTCAAATCCTGCCCTGAAATGAGATCCACCCTTCATGAAATCCTCCCCACTCCACCAAGAGTGTTTTTCCGCCGTCCACCTAACTTTCGTAACCTCTTGGTTCATCCCTATGAAATCCCCAAACCACCTTCCCCATCCTCTGGCTCCTACCCTTGTAACCGCCCCTGTTGTAAGACCTGTCCAATGCACCCTCCCACCATCACCTACTCCAGTCCTGTAACCCGGAAAGTGTACACGATCAAAGGCAGAGCCACATGTGAAAGCACCCATGTGATTTACCAACTGACATGCCTACACTGTGAAGCCTTCTATGTTGGAATGACCAGCAACAAACTGTCCATTTGCATGAACGGACACAGGCAGAGAGTGTTAGTTGGTAATGAGGATCACCCTGTGGCTAAACATGCCTTTGTGCACGGCCAGCACATCTTGGCACAGTGTTACATCGTCCGGGTTATCTGGATACTTCCCACTGACACCAACGTATCAGAACTCCGGAGATGGGAACTTGCCCTTCAATTTATTCTCTCTTCCCGTTACCCACCAGGCCTCAACCTCCGCTAATTTCAAGTTGGCGCTGCTCGTACCTCACCTGTCATTCAACAACATCTTTGCCTCTGTACTTCCGCCTCGACTGACATCTCTGCCCAACCTCTTTGCATTTACATATGTCTGCCTGTGTCTGTATATGTGCAGATGGATATGTGTGTGTGTGCGAGTGTATACCTGTCCTTTTTTCCCCCCTAAGGTAAGTCTTTCCGCTCCCGGGATTGGAATGACTCCTTACCCTCTCCCTTAAAACCCACATCCTTTCGTCTTTTCCTCTCCTTCCCTCTTTCCTGATGAAGCAACTGTGGGTTGCGAAAGCTTGATATTTGTGTGTGTGTGTTTTTTATTGTGTCTATCTACCAGCGCTTTCCCGTTTGGTAAGTCACAGCATCTTTTTTTTAGTATATTTTTCCCATGTGGAATGTTTCTTTCTATTATATATAATGTTTATTTTAACTTAACATGTCCCCTGCAGATGTCTTCACTTACCCCAATGGGTAGGGCTACCCTCCAGGGTATACGTGTGCCCTTGTTGTACACCCCTGCTTTAGTTCAATTAATGAAAGTACTACAGATTGGTTTCACTCAGATGAATGAATGGGTAGCTCAGTGAGCAAAAACTCTAAAGAGTGGTTTCAATTTCAAGTATGAATACAAGGTTCAACCAACAGAAAAAACACAGATTGGTTTCATTTTAAAAGAAAAAATGAATAATTCAATCGATATGAAAAACTACAGTGGCCTGAATCAATTGTTTTCACTCAGGTACTCACACAGACTGCATACATTCGAAAGAAATGAATTAATAGTCTAACTGACTGAATTGATTGTTTTCATTTGATTGCTCCCATAGACTGGTTTCCTTCAAAAGAATGAGTGACTAATTCAGCCAGTACATAAAACTACAACCATATGAATCTGTTGTTCTCCAGCAGTTGACTGAATCAATTGTTTTCACTCCGTTGTTCCCATCGCTATAAAATTGTGTTATAACTTTGTCAAGAAAAACTTAAAAAACCTAACTTACATTATGCTTGTGGTAGATGTCAATATTTGCATTTCATGGTACAATTTGTTGTTGTGGTCCCTGAAGAATGTTGCAGCTGGTGGACATTGACTTTATTCAGATTTTCACTGCAGACAATTAGTTGAATTATAAGCATGACTGTAAGCATTCACATGCTTGGTGACACTTTGAGTGACAGTAACATCACGCTTTCTCTCTTCCCAAAAGGGTGGTGATAACGCAAAAGAGGTAGCGAAAGTAAGAATCAAGTATTAGTTGGTTACATTGTATGAATTTATTTATAAATGGTTTGCTAATGAAAATGTAGTGCCTATTTTATGTGAATTTCAGATATAAATCTTTTGTTGATGCCATTTTAGCTGCTGCACCCTGTTATAAGTTTACAGCAGTATGTACAGTACTTTCTATTGAATTGTAAGTGACAGCACACTACTTTTGTGGATGACTGACTGTTAGACAAATATTTTTCAATATTTGCTTAGGTAATGGAGTCAGCTAACCTCTTTGAAAGAACCACAAGCATTGCATTCAGAAACACCACCAGCATGTGCAGAGTGCTACTGATGACCAGAATTTGAGAAATCGTGACTAATTCAGTATTTGTAGAAAATGTTGTTATATTAATAGCAGTTTGATATTCCCCTGTTATTATTTGTAATTAAATAATGAAGTATAATAATAATAATAATCATTATTATAGTAGAAAATCAGGATGAAATGTAACAATATTATGAAAAGGACAGTTGCTACTCACCATACAGCTTAGATGCTGAGTTGCAGATAAGCACAACAGAAAGACTGTTGGAAAGTGTGCTGCTGGCCAACAAGGCTTTTGTCGAAAATAGACAACATGCACACGAACACACACTGACACAAACGCAACTCACACACACCTAACCACAGTCTCTGCCAGCTGAAGCTAGATGGCAAGCAGCAGCAGTTGATGGGAGAGGCAGCTGGGTGGTGGGGGTAAGGAGGTGGCTGAAGGGGGGGGGGGGGGGGGGGACCAAAGACTGAGGGTGCATTGGTGGTCCACCAATGCAGCCTCAGGCCTCAGTCCTCCGTCTTTTTTATTTCTCTCCTTTTCAGCTAACCCCCCCCCCCCCCCCCCCCCCATCCTCCGTCAACCTCCCAACTGCACCTAGCTGCCCTAGCATCTCTTCACTACATCCCTACATGCTACCACAAGCACAACTTTACCGTCCCATCCTGTGCCCCTACCGTGCTATCTCTCCCCCTCCACCTCCCCACCTCAACCTCCTCCTTACCCCCACCACCCAATTGGGTCTCCCATCATGCGCTGCTGCTCGCAGTCTGGCTTCACCTGCCAGAGACTGTGGTCATGTACATGTGTGAGTTGCGTTTGCGTCAGTGTGTGCATCAGTGTCTATTTTCAACGAAAGCATCAGTGGCTGATACCCCTTTTTCCGACAGTCTTATTGTTGTGCCTATCTTTGACTCAGCATCTCTGCTATATGGTTGAGTAGCAACTGTCCTTTTCATAATATTATATTATTATAGTAGTTATATTGTCTGAGTGGCGTAAAATATTGTTGACGCTGCTGTTATGTACTCTAATCCTTTACAGCGAAACATTGTTATTTTTAAGAGAAATCGTTGTTTCCTTTTAAATAATGTCTTTACTGCCAGAGTATGTTGTAGTAGAAGTTGACTACTCTTGATCACTAAACCTCAAGTGCTTCTGGTAATTGTTACAGGCAGTCACAGGTAGCACAGGTACTTCGTGCGTTCTGAGGATGTTGAGAAGCGAAGAGCTGTGGCACTCTGATGCTGGTCCTCCTCCACTGGCTCAGCTTGCTCTCTCCCAGTCGCTAGCAAACTTTGACCTTGTGCACTTACACCGGCAGCTAGCAACAGCACTGCAGATGATGATGGCATTCAGTATGAGGCTGCCACGACCAATTGCAACACTTTTTGACACGATGGTAAGTGCTCTCTCTCTCTCTCTCTCTCTCTCTCTCTCTCTCTCTCTATTTCTCTATCTCTTTCTCTCTTTTGATTAGGAGAGATGTGCAGGTTGTTTTCTCTTAATTCAAAGTTAGTATTTTGTGGTTGTTTCTTTTTCTTCACATACAACTAAGTGAACTTTATTACTCAACTTTGTACCCCCAACTATGCTTCAGCTTAGTAGGTGTGAATTATTGGCCACTCCAAAAAAAGATTTTACTGCCAGAGTCATCAGAATGAGAGGACAAGGCTCACCCAGATATTAAATTTCTCATTTTTTTAATTTTGTGTTTTATTTTCTAAGCACAGTTACATGAAAAACTTTAATGGCAACAGATACAGTGATGTATGAGCATGACATAATCACCAACAAAAATGAGACCTTGTCACATTGTGGAATCAAATTTTCTATTGCTGTGTCATAGAAGTCTGCCCTTTGGAAGGGGCCACTTGGCACACACTTTTCTGAACATCAGACACTTATTGATAGTTCATCCAACAAGGATTGCGTTTTCTGTGGAAAATGATGGCTGAGATCCATAAATGTGGAGTGATGGTTTTCCGTTATGTGCGGTTTCACCCAGCTCCACAAGGTCATCATTGATGAGGGACATGTGCCCAATGTGTGGTTTCACCCAGCTCCACAAGGTCATCATTGATGAGGGACATGCACCCACGGCCCTCTTCAATATGGATGATTTGATGACTTTCAAAAAATTCCCTTCACCATCAGTGCACCACCTGTTTGCTTGTGGCCTTTGATCCCCACAACTTACACAGCTGACGATGAATTTAGATTGCTGCTATGTTTTGTGCCTTGGTTAGTTAGATAGTTTGTTAGTTAATGTTCCATAGATCAGTTGAATAATTCTTTTATCGGAATGATGTAGAATGAGTTAGTTTCAGGATATGTATACATTATTAATGTTAACTGTAATGAACCCTTTTTTTAGTCCTATGCATGCAACTCACTTAAAAAGAAGTTTTTTTTCTTTCTATGTATCCTGGCCAGCAGTTTCTGAGTAGAAATTTGTCAGTGGAGTAGAAGGAGTTATCCAGGAGAAATCATTTTAAGATATATTTAAAACTTGCTTTACTGCCTGTCGGACATTTTATGGTGTTGGGTAACTGATCAAAAATGTTTGTTGCTTCACATTGAACTGCTTTCTAAGCCACTGTTAGCTTTCTTTAATAATTGATAGTAAAGGTAATTTTTCCCTGTAGTGCTGTAAGTATGAACATCAGTATTCCTTTCTTTTGAAATTGTGATGCATTACGTACGATGAATTTCAGTAGTGAATATATGTATTGTGAGAGTGCACTTAGAATGCCTAGTTCCTCGAAGAGGTACCTATGTGGCCTCCATAGGTAGACACCATGTATCTTTCTTACTACTCTTCTGTGTGCAGTCAGTACTTTCTTTCTAAGTGATGACTTACACCAGAAAATTATTCTATAAGACTATACTGAGTGGAAATATTCAAAATACAGTAAACTCTTGGTTATCTGCAGGAAGATTATCAGTTTTGCAGATTATTGATGTCCTATTTCTCCTTTCTCTTCTTCTTCTTCTTTTATCACTGAAATTTTTCTTTAATCTAGGAGTGGTTGCAGTGAATGATGATCTCATGTTACAACACGAGGGTAGTAAACAAGTGCTGGATTCTGATTGTTGCAGGACATAGTCATTGGTTTCTGTTAGTGTCGAATAGTATCTGAAAAGTGAAAGCATGTTGTGTTAATGAAATAGTAGAAACTGGAACTAATACACAAGTTTGATAAATCCAATATTGGTACACAAACTCCAGAATTGATGTTCAGTGTGGGTGAAACTAAAAGAAGACTATCCAGACAGGTCTCAGAAGGCCCAATACTACCGATCTACCTCATCCTCAGCCAGCAACATAACTGGATGTGTATATGGAGGGGCATGTTGTCAGCACAACCCTCTCTAGGCCATTATCCATTTTTGTGACTGGAACCACTACTACTCAGTCAAGTAGCTTCTCAGTTGGCCTCACAAGGACCGAGAGCACCCCGCTTGCCAACAGCACTTGGCGAGCTCAGACAGTCACCCGTTCAAGTGCTAACCAAACCTGACAGTGTTTAACTTCAGTGATCTAACAGGAACCATGTTACCACTGCAGCGAGAATGTGGGTGAAACTGTGATCCATGATATTTGGAAAACCAATGACAAAATAATTCAGTGCACTAGCAGTTTAACAGGGAAGGCTGTGAAAATGTCAACTTACGCAGAACTGAATAAAGCTGTGTTCTAATGGTTTCAGCAGAAAAGAGTAGAGGGCACACAAGTATCTGGCCCAGTATGTATCAGATGAGCCCAGTTTTTCTTCAAAACCTTGGGGTTTTAAGGAGATTTTAATGCATTGTCTTGCAATGTTAAAACAGCATAATGGTATCTGGGAGATTGCTGTCCAAGGAGGAAAGTTAGTAGGGATAATATGGTTGAATTTTGTAGTGATTTCCAGGAGTTTATTGCATGGGAAAATTTAGAGCTGAAGCAAATAAACTGTGCAGACAAAACTGGGTTGTTTCAGAAGTGTCTGCCAACAAGGACTTCAGCTTTCAAGACAGAGCATAGTGCACCTGGTTATACATCAAACAAGGAAAGGATAACTGTGTTGTGTTTTGCTGAAGGTACAGGACCACTTAAAGTCAAGCTTGGTGTAATAGGTAAAGTTAAAAACAGTGGTGTTTCAAAGGAAAAGAATTGCATAATTTACTCACCCATTATTTTCACCAGAAATGGGCCTAGATGGATCACACAATATTTCAAACATGGTTCCATAATTGCTTTGTGCCACAGGTGCGAGAACATTTAATGTTCAAGAGTCTATCTAGAAGAGCTGTATTGTCACTGGACAGTGTGCCATCGCATCTGGATGAAAATGTTCTGTTAACAGATGATGGGATGATAATTGTAAAATATTCACTTCCTAATGTTGTAGCCTTAATCCAGCCAATGGATCAGGGCGTCATTGTTGCCATGAAGGAAATTTATAGAGGAAGTCTGCTACAAAAACTTATTGTGAGGGTAGAAATCGTCAAACGTTTTAGAAACAGTTAACTGTTCTAGACGCAATTTATAAAGTGTTTAAATACAGCCAAGTCTTGGAAAAACATTAATCCTAAGAAATTGATGAAATCAGTAATTCTGATGATGGAGAAGACTGCTCATTAGCACCGTTAGCTGCTGTTTCAAAAAGTACAACAGGATCTGAAACTGTTGACATAAATATTTTTCTGAATGGTCTGACATCAGCTGTACAGAGCCGGATCGTGAGATGTTGAGTAATAGTACTATTGTTCAGCAAATACAAGGGATACCTGAGGAGATGAACGACAGTGACAAAGATGACAACATTCCTCTAATTCCAGGAACAGTAACCATTCATTTATCAGCATGTAAGTGGGCTAAAGCGTTACTAGACTACCTGGTACATTAAGAAGATGTTGCCCATTCTGACAAGTTGGTGACGCATAAAGCTCGTAGTGTGATATGTAAAAGACAAGTTAGCTCTCTGAGACAGAAATCAGTTGAAGACTATTTTGTTTCAAACTAGTGTAATGTAAGGTGAAACTGGATTTCGGTTTTTGAACAACCTTAATACAGGACTATGTACTTTAATTGTGGATTATCCATGGAATATGATTATGCCCAGTATTCAAGTCCCCAATTACCATGGACAGTTGAGAGTTTACTGTATGTCGGCATTAATTCACATGTTTCCAAGGTTAGCAATTATATTAACAGCAAATGTAGCTGAATGAAATTGTTTGAGAAGCTCAGTAATGTGCTTCTTCCAGTTCAAGTTTTCATCAATATGTACACCCAGACATTTGGAGCATTCTATCGTATTTAACACTCCTCTTCATGTGCTACATCTGTTGTTGGTATGACTCTTATTTGTTGTACAAAATTAACTATAGTGTGCTTTTTTCTTCTAAAAGTTAGGGAGAGTCCATTTTCTAATAACCACTTAAGTCTTTGGAAAATATCCTTACCATATCTTCTGTCGCTTTCATTGTAATGTAATTTACTAAAGCACTAGTGTCATATGCAAAAAGTACCAATTCTGTTTGTTGGATGTTAACTGGAAGGTTATTCATCCAAAATTGAATCCAAGGACCTTCTGATATGATTTCCCCCCAGTCACTAAAATTTTCTGCCCCTCCAACATTGTTTGAATTATTCAGAACAACTTTTTGTGTTGTGTTCGTTACATATGATTCAAACCCACTGTGTGTAAAACTATCAGTCCCATAAAACATGATCTACACAATCAAACACCTTGGAAAGATCACAAAAAATACCAACTAGTGATAATTTATTATTTAACGTTATAGTATTTGTTGAAAAAATGTTTATTTACATCTAAATCTTCATCTATACTTTGCAAACCATAGTGAGGTGCATGGTAGAGGGTACAGTTATTAAGGTACCAGTTGTTAGGGTTTCTTCCTGTTCCATTCACATATGGAGCACAGGAAGTATGATAATTTGGATGCCTCTATGTGTGCAGCGATTATTCTAATCTTATTCTCACGATACATAGGGGGTTGTAATATGTTCCTAGAGTCATCGTTTAAATCCAGTTCTTGAAACTTTGTTAATAGACTTGCTCGGGATAGTTTGTGTCTTATCTTCAGGAGTCCTCCAGTTCAGTTCCTTCAGTATCTCTGTGACACTACAAACCTGTGATCATTAATGCTACCCTTCTCTATATACATTCAGTATTCCCTGTTAGTCCTATCTGATAAGGGTACCACAACACACTTGAGCAATATTCTAAATTGGGTAGCATGAGCGATTTATAATCAATCTTCTTCCTCTTCTTCTTCTTCTTCTTCTTCTTCTTCTTCTTCTTTTTTTTTTTTTTTTTTTTTTTTTTTTTTTTTTTTTTTTTTTTTTTTTAGACTGATGGCACTTGGTCACTATTCTCCCAATAAATTGAAGTCCACCGCTTGCTTTTCCCACGACTGGACCTATATGACCATTTCATTTCCTGTCCGTACAAGTGTTACACCAGGTATTTGTATGAGCTGGACAATACTCATTGATATTATAGTCCCAAGATTTGACAGTTTTTCATTTTGTAAAGTGAAAAATTTTAAATTTCTGAACATTTAGAACAAGTTGATAGTCTATGCAACATGTTGAAATCTTATCAAGATAAATAGCATTCACAGTTGAATAACCTTTCTAGAATCCAAACTATGAACTGTTTCTACTTACGTGTGAGACTACTCTTTTCAAATATTTTGGAAAAAAATGTCAGTAGGGAAAGGCCGTGTCACCCTTCTTATGATGAGGTTTACGGTGACAATTACATATTTTAATATTTTAAACTGTTTGGAAAAATTCCCTGTGCGAGGATGCATTACATGTATCCCACTAAGGACATTACTTATTAAGTTGGAACAACTTTTCAGAATTCTGTTTGAAATTCCATCATCACCACATGATCTTATGTTTTTTAGAATTTTTTATAATTCTGTTAATTTCAATTAAGGATGTTGGTGCTACATCTAGTTGCTTAAAGTTGTGTGGAAAGACATTTTAATACATTTTCTTGCCTCTTCAACTGAATTGTTTAATCCTGTTTCTGCTGGTACATTAAGAAACTGATTGTTAAAACTACTTGCAACTTGTGAATTACCAGTCACACCATTGTCATGTAGTTTAATTGTAATGATTTCTTGTGCACTGACTGGATATCCTGCCCCCCATATAGTTTTAACCTTATTGTTTGCAGTATTTATTCCTGTCAGGATATTCATACTTCTGGACAACTTAATGACTTTCCTTAAAATACCACAGTATTTTTTTCTTCCTTTTTGTGTAGTATTCAAGTAATGTTGGATCTTGACTTCGATCTTAATATAAATTTCCCTCTTACTTTTACATGAAATGTTAATTCCCTGTGTCATCCATGCCCTGTCTTCTGAATAACTTTTTAGGAAAGCAGTTTTCAGATATTGACACAAAACTTTCTAAGGAATAAATTGAGTTTGACATTACCACCTCTTTCACCCGAGACCACCTCTTTTAATGTACTCTTAAAACTCTTTGTGTCCTGTTCTCGTTAGTAAGCCTCACTGCATTATGTGGGCCTGTCTCGGGAATGTAACATTCCATGTTGTTTATTTCCATTAATTGTGCATCATGATCAGACAGTCCATTAATTTCAGTACACATTAATTGTTTCAGTCTGAGCACTGTCTACAAAAAATGTTATCAATCAGTTCCTGCAGGCAATTTGAAAAATTGGTAGCCTGCAAAGAAGAAGAAGAAGAAGAAGAAAAAGAGAGAAAGAAAGGACAAACAGAAATATAAATGTTGTAGGAAAGTTCTGGGTGTATGTGAATACTTTTGGATTACAGGAGACCACTCGCTGGAAAGCAGACCTGCTGATTCATTGATAGGCACATACAAACAGAAAGGAAGCTTGCTAGCTGTCAGAATAATCCTTTTTTTTGAGCTATAATAAATTATACAAACATACACCTACGCATACACACGGCTGTGCTCCTACAGTGTCTCGGCAGGATGAAAAGTGCCAGTGCTGTATTTTACGGGGGCTGTGTCAAGTGGGGTGTGTAGAGGGAATGGGGGGGGGGGGGGGGGAGAGAGAGAGAGAGAGGTGGGAGGCAAAAAGAGAAATTGGGGGTTGGTGACTAGCACTCGGAGGGAGGAAGTCAGTATGCCGAATATGAGTGTGAGAGAGATGGGTAGCAGGTACATGGGCTGGGTATGTGATATCAAAGCCAGTGGGGAGTGCCACAGCCTGAAGATGACACGAGGGTGTGGATCGGAAAGGGGTGATTGACAGAGGATAGGCCAGGATGATTACAGGAGTGAAGGGTATGTTGCAGGAATAACTCCTATCTTCGTAGTTATCCATCCTACCCAACACAAACCTCACCACAACCTGCAAAACTTGCTAAAATACTGCACTGGCACTGTTTATCCAGCAGACACCATGTAGGGGCATGGGAATGGGCATAGGCCTTTTTTTTTAAACTGTAGCTGAAAAAAATATCACTCCGAAAGCTGGCAGTATTTCTTTCTTTTTGTGCGTGTGTTTATATCTATGACTCAATGCTTTTGCTTTTCAGTGAGAAGTAACCTGTACTCCGAAAATATATTTAAAAGAAGGAAGCTCATTTTAATAGTATTTGCTGCACTAGGAATATGTTCGTTAAAGTTAAAACTGATTGTGTGTACATATCCCGTAAACCAGTTCATTCCTCATCATTTTGATACAAAAAACATTCAAATGATCTATGGAACAACTGCTTCTGCAGAAAGAAAAAGCTCTATGGGCGGACGAAATCGAAATGTTCCCGGGCAAGGCTACAGGTAGCATTGAATCTCCCTGAAGCTCCCAGGAGTTCACGTGACACTCCTAATGTGAGAAACCCATAAGATACTATATAAGTGTTAGCCCAGGAACTTTTGGTAACCCCCCCCCCTGCCCCCCCCCCTCCCCCCACCCCCCACACACACACACACACACACCTGATAAAATCCTAAATGACACTGTTTTTGAGCCGTGAGACCCACATTAGAAATTATCTTATTTCCTTGTTAGTGAAAATTTCTGTTTTTCCTTGTTCTGTGGCTTATGAAGTGACAAAAATAAGAAATTATGTTGAGGAGAAGTGTCTGAAGTTTTTAATGTATAAACTATTAAATTCTCATGCGATAGATTATGTTGTAGATGAGTTTTTATCAATGGTCGTGTAGTTGAATATTGAATAAAATATGTCTGTTTTATACCATGGCAGTTGTGCATTCATACCTGTCTAATTAGACCATAGAACGATAGAACTCAATGAAAATGGGTTATTTTATATCTCGTAGATATAATACATACAATGAAAAAAATGGAAGGTGACAAGTTTCCAACAATTCAGTTTATTTTGTTATGGATGCACAAACTGAAAAGTCTTTGTAACACAGAGCTTGACAGTACATAGGTACATACATTTAAATTACTGTAGACACGTCTCATGTTTATCAAATGAAAACTGCGCTTAATTGCAAAACACCGGTTTTATGGTCACCAGCATTTTGGCAGCACAGTAAAATGGTTGTATTATCATCTATTAACTGTAGTCTACAAGTGCTGAAACATTGCTGTCTTTGCCTCACAGATGGAAAGGTGGAAATTCCGACATTGCACAGGATAGTAACAATTCTGTTGTTTGTATGTTTTTCAGAAGACTAAAGAAAAAACAGAAGAGTAAGTGTGGGACACATATATATGAAAGGAAGTGCCAAACTTGCAAATTAACTGGTAAAAACACACATGAAAAATGCGGTAGATAAAAGTTACATTACAGAAAACATTATATAGTCTTACTAGGTACTTTAGAAAATACACAGAATAAACTGTAATTTCATAAAGAAAAGTTTGTATAGTTCATTTGTTTCTTCTTTGCCACTGCTACAGTATACACTGTACCCTCAAAACTGAATAACTCCTTCATTATTTTGTCAGAAACTTTATGGCCTTCTGCTCTGCGTTGCTTGAACCACTGCAACAAACAGCCTTCCACATCCTCATATTTTCCACGATGAATGTGTGTCCAAGTACTATTAGCAGTTTTGAATACACTTGTCCTGTCTTCAGTTTCCTTTGCCTCAAGTATAATGGAATTTAAGGTAATTCCTAATTCCTTGGCAATATCCACTCACTTTCAATTGGTATCATCCCTCACTGTACAGTTCTGCATCTGACGTATATGCTCACTCGAATTGCTCGGTGCATGTAGTTCCGCTAAGCCCGTCGGATGTCAGTACAGCTGCTTTGGACTGAGGGGATAATCATACTCAACTTCCATGACGCTCATTTGAGCATTGCACGCTCAAATTGCCTGGCTGTCTACTGTAGGTACCCGAGTGCCGCTCAGTTGCCCATTGTAGGATCACAGTGCTTGAACCTGAGGTGAAGGAGAGTGCGAAAGTGAAACTTGGTTCGAAATAATGTATCTCCTGAGTGCAAAAGACAGTGGATGTAATAATGTTTGGGAGAGATTTTCATTAGTGACTGATGAGGATGATGGCTACATGTACAGTAGCAAGTGCTCTGTTCTCCTGTCTTAAAGATCTGCCACCACACATCTGAAGGCACATGTCCACAGAGCATGACAAAGTGTATGTTCTGGAGCATTAGTAGTTTCAGTGAAAACTACAATAATTGAAAAGGTGCGTAGAAATGTATGCCCGAGACCTTCATCCATTTGCATTAACATTAGGCGTAGGATTTCTTGCTTTATGTCAGGAGGTTGTAAGTGTCAGTTCAGAACTGGGACATGTAGATGTTTCCAACATTTTGCCTCATCTTATGATGGTAGTATGAAACACTGAAAGACAAGCCGATGAAATTCGAGTGAGTATGATGCCCAGCTTTATACATGGAATAGGTGTGAATGAATGAGGATGTACAGCAGAAATATGGACCGATGCATATGGGGAAATGTATTACCTATCTAGTACTGTGCACTTTGACTATCAACATGAGGTACTGCGAAACATGGTATTGGTGACAACTCACTTTTCCGAAAAGAAAAAAAAAAAAAGATGGCAAATTTATTAAGAACTACATTGAGGAAACTTTATTCAAATTTTTGGGAGTAAATCCCCCAGCATTTTAATAAAATTTCACTTGCCGCTGACTGAGGCACTAATCTATGGAACCCACTGCAATCCTTTCAGTACTATGCATGCATTAAACTTTTTGAACACAGTCTTGAAACACTTGTTGGATTTGATAAATGGGTGTGGAGTGGTTTATCCCATGACTTATTCTGCTAAAGACAGTGTCCCTTTTGTGGAGAAAACTGATGAAGTGAATTCAGTGCAGACAAACTTGAAGCAAGAAACAGAGTAAAAGTGGGACAGCTCGTTTAGAATGCTACTGTGTGTAGTAAGGCAGTACAACAAAATCCTGGAACTGCTTCCAGAGAGAGGCATCTCTGAAAAACATACTGGTTACGACAAGAACACTGCAAAAGAACTCGTGACATTTGTAGTGCCATTCAAAGATGTGATGAGAATGCTGGAAGGTGACAAGTTTCCAAAAATTCAGTTTGTTTTGTTATGGATGCACAAACTGAAAAGTCTTTGTAACACAGAGCCTGAAGATACATAGGTATATACATTTAAATTACTGTAGACACACCTCATGTTTAGCAAATGAAAACTGCACTTAATTGCAAAATGCAGGGTTTTTTGATTACCAGCATTTTGGCAGCACAGTAAAATGGTCATATCGCCACCTATTAACTGTAGATTCTACAAGTGCTGAAACATTGCTGTCTTTGTCTCACAGATGAGAAGGTGGAAATTCCGATACTGCACAGGATAGCAACAATTCTGTGGTTGTCCTTCCGATTACAGAAAATGATGTCTGTATCTGATAGAGATGAGACATTAAATACTGAGCATCAAATGTGCGATGAAATATCGGTTTCTGAAAAGCTAGAATAAAATTATAACGTGGATGTAACATCTTACCCTGCTTTTGTTGTATCTGTAGATATTTATTTATATCAATATAATAGAGCGAAACATTCCATGTGGGAAAAATATATCTAAAAACAAAGATGATGTAACTTACCAAGCGAAAGTGTTGGCATGTTGATAGGCACACAAACATACACACAAAATTCAAGCTTTTGCAACCAACGGTTGCTTCGTCAGGAAAGAGGGAAGGAGAGGGAAAGACGAAAGGATGGGGGCTTTAAGGGAGAGGGTAAGGAGTCATTCCAATCCCGGGAGCGGAAAGACTTACCTTAGGGGGAAAAAGGACAGGTATACACTCGCGCGCACACACACACACATATCCATCCGCACATATACAGACACAAGCAGACATTTGATGTGTGTGTGTGTGTGTGTGTGTGTGTGTGTGTGTGTGTGTGTGTGTGTGTGTGTGTGTGCGCGCGAGTATATACCTGTCCTTTTTTCCCCCTAAGGTAAGTCTTTCCGCTCCCGGGATCGGAATGACTCCTTACCCTCTCCCTTAAAACCTTCTCCTTCCCTCTTTCCTGACGAAGCAACAGTTGGTTGCGAAAGCTTGAATTTTGTTTGTGTGTCTATCAACATGCCAACGCTTTCGCTTGGTAAGTTACATCATCTTTGTTTTTAGATATATTTATTTATATCTGTAGATATTTGTTTATAACTGTTGAGAGACTGTCAGCTACACTCAGCAGCCGAGAAAATGAAGTATCTGTTTTCAGAGTGACTAGATTGTGGTCCATGTCACACTCAATCTAGTGACGAAGTTGACTTGTACGCAACCTGAATGGGTAGTCGTGACGATGAAGATCGTCTTGAAAGGTGAACTCATAACTGTAGTCTTTCCCATACCTCTCAAATTCAGCGAGAAGAATGTTTTGTGTTCCAGCCTCAAATCTGAATAGTGAAAGAAATTTCAGTGCAGTTCGGAAAATTATCTCAGACGGATGAAGCAAACTTATCTGAAATGAGTTGTTTCATTGTAATTTCACCAACAGGGAATCATTTAGAGGCTATTTTGCTATTGCTAGATTTCTAATTTGTTTGGAAATCAAGTCCACATACATACATTTGAATCAATAAAGCAGAAGGTGTTATATAAAACAGGAATTGAAATTTTCATTATGAGACCAACGAAAATTGGTAGTTACATAGTTTTCTTGTGAAACTGGAAATTGTTTCCAAATATTCGATATTGCATAAAGCACGCTGTTTTCTCTAGTGGATCATAACAGTTTCACTATTAGACATTACTACCCTGGAATATACATATACAGCATAACTAATGTGATGCGAATGTAGCTCCATCAGCTTGAGGGAGTATGTCAGAAATGACACTGGCCCACAGACAGGCAGAGCTGCCACTATAACAGTTTCAACCGCAGCACTAGAGCAAGCTGCCTCTGTCCTCCCCACCCCACTGCGCTTCATTCAACGGCAGTCTGCCCACTTCGAGCATTCGTTCTCTGGCAAGCCGTGAATGAGTGTGATGGGCACAAGTGAGCAAAACATCCTATTTGCAGACATCTAATTCACTGCACTGAAAAGTCATAGTTTTTCAGCGATCATAATGCTTTTCTTCTTTCTTTCCCTTATAATATTCATTTCTCACCATAATCAGAAATACATTAATTATGGTACAGTAGCCTATACAGTAGACTTCATGAAGTAGTCGCATTTAATATGTGTGTTACTTCACTGAATACATGCTGTGATGTGCTTTGGGTTTCGTGAATGACATGCAACAATACTTGTTCAGTTGCATCCTAATGCTGACTCACCAGAGTTTGTGTAACTTCAGAAAAACAAATGACTGCTACACCTAGTACCAACCTTTCGTTTGGCTATTGCCACCACCTAACTGTAAGTTTTTTATACTGAACAGTATATGCGTAACAACTGGTTTTTGGATGACTCTGTTGTTGCACTTTGTACTTTTGTTATATATCTGCCAGTCTGTAAAACAATCTCAAGTCTGCCACATTAAAAATTAAGATTTAGATGGCTTCAAGCACTCCCTACAATGTGATTTTCTAGTTGACAATGCAACACAGGCAACTGCGACTACACCTCTCCGTCTGCAGTGTGATGTTAGTGCACGGAGCTTCAAAGCTTACCAATCCTCTCCCTACAACCCCCTTCTCAAACTGGATGTCATAACTTGCGTACATTGAGGGCATTTCTCCAGGACTGAAGAAAAAGTATAAGAAAAAGAAATGTATAAGTGAAAAACATATAAATGAAGCTTTACTATATATCTATTACTACAGGGAGTAGTGTGGTCTATGGAAAACTGCTGAAATCAAGCCAAGGGTAGAGTTATGTAGGAATGAGTTCTATATTTTGCCTTGTACTTAATTTTTATTTTGAGATTTGTCTTGAACAGAACTTAGAATACTTCTGCATACATACATAATTATCTAAAATATGCCAATTTTTTTAACTTTTTGTATCTTGCAGAGCCAGGCAGCAATGTTTACAGATATGAGCTCAAACCCCCAACTACCTGGGCACTCACCTAATCCAAAGTTACTGAACAGCCGTACACAGTTCCTCCTGCGAGTCATTTCAGCTGCTATGCAGATGATACGGCCTGTTGACGGACTGGAAGATGCCACTTCATCCAAGGCAAGTTTAATTTTAGAAACCAAAGATTTTCTAAAAATTATAGCCAGTCTACTCAATATCACTTTGTACATTGCTTATTCAAAGAATCCAAGAGAGAATATTTTTGTCTTCTGGGTCCTTCAGAAGTCCTTTTGACAGTAGCATGAATCCGTTTTTGCATTCAATTTTTTGCCTGTAAAATAGCTGTACTTTATCAAAAAAGAAATGAGCAGAAAAAGAACCAATGTAAAAGAGGTAGAGCAGACTATAGACAGAAATAAAGACAGAAAGGATAATAAAGAAAATTAACTTATTTGGATGAGAGAAAGAAGCAAGCAAAAGAGACGTAATAGTTAAAGGTATAAGTCACCTGCCAGTCTATTTGTCTTCAATAATCGTGCAACAGAACAGTGTAGGTTACAGTACTCTGTCCACCAGTGTGTTTTGTCAATCCAAATTGAAACGGTGTTGGCCACCAAGTGGCACAATTCACAGCTGGGCACAGGATGCTCGAGTTCAGTGACTTCTTCACAACCCATGCCATCTGCATACTTCTCCCCAGCATCAGCTTTTCTTGATTACGCAGATGGGAGTTACTCATGCAGCACATCCTTCAGTCCCGTATTCCTCCTAGCCTCAGTCTCCGCAAACCCACCAGACCCATACCCTCTACCCAATAGTGTCCCCTTCCTTTGTCCTATCACCCCCTCCCATTTCACACCTTCACATAATCATTATTGAGCCCTTCGTGAACTCACCAGCTCCAGTGCCCATGTGTCACATTCTTTTCCCCTGTACCTGCTGCTGCCCCCCTTCCCCATTCCCTGTTCATATCCTGAACACCAGGTGCCTCTCTCTGAGTTGCTTACCATCCCTCCCCAATCCCTCCTCCTGCTACCCATCTCTATCACGCTCTACCCACTATCCAGTTCCAGCAGTGTGTGTATAGCCAGCCCAGTATAGTCACATAGGTGTGTCTGTGTAGAAAGGGGGGGAGGGGGGGCGGGGGTGAATGCGTCTAATTTCTAACAGAAAAAGACACAGAGTTCAAAAGCTAGTGAATACTGTTTTCTGTTATGTGCGTCCACGTATCAGTCTGCTGTAGGTGAGTGGTTGCAGTTCCCGTATTTTACACAGTTTTCCATTCAGCAATTTCCATTATTGCCATGAATCTTCATAGATATGTCATTCAAGATTGCTCAGTATCTATGTTGCTGATTTGTAAGTAATACATTATTCAAACTATCTTTAACCAAAGTATTTACTCAGCAGCACTCATCACTTAATGATCCAACACAATGTGTTAAATCTCCACAGTGTACTGACCTGACTGCACTCTCCTTTTGAAAACATTTCCTTGCTTTATTGTTCTTCTCCTTGTAAGACTACTGCTACCTACACAAGGCCCATTCCATCAAAGGAAAAGCCACCTGTGTAGCAACTACTTTGAAATATCAGCAATGTGCAAAAAGAAAGTGTATTGCCTCCACACCCATATTTGCATGGCAACTATCAAAAAATGTTTTACTGCAGGTTGTGCAAAATGTTTAGTTTACTACTTGGGCCACACAGGCTGCTGTTGTCCGTACATATGTACATGCATACACTCATTAATGTGGTTTAGTCAGAGACTTTGTAAATGGAGAGCTTTTTAAGAGTAATGCTTAGGTTAAGAAGGAGAACAGCAGTGCCATGGCAATGCTTGGGGAAAATCTCACTGACAGTCTGGATGAGTACTGGGGCAGAACCCTGTTGCAGAGCACACTATGTAAGGCTAGTTATGACCTTGATATTTGTTCTCCCTTCCAGTATCTGTTCCTCACTTATTCTCAGGTGGGTATTTGTTCTACAAAAATCATTTGGTACTTTCCACCAACTGAGTCTCAGATTCAGGTAATTTTTCTAGTCTTGCTCTCTTTTCCTTGGCTTTCATTTTATTATATTTTTTCCTCCCTCAACCATTTTTAAAGAACTTGATTGTTCCGTTTTTGGCTTGTTTATAGTGTATTTTCTCTCCTCTTTTACTTACTGCTTCATCTTTTCAAATCTCATCCATTACCAACAATACATTTTTCCTTTCTCATATTGCCCAGTAATTGAGCTTGACCAAGAGTTCTGGGTGAATTTTCCGGTAACAGGAGCCTTTAGTTTTGAAAAATAGCAGTTTTGAGTCTTTCTACATGTTTCATCTGCTGCCTTTTGGTAAGCAGATATTTCTGTTTGCCTATTATTATGAATGTCATAGACACTTTGGTTTAACTATAATACATCTTGTCTCTCACCTTTCTTTCAATGTCTGTGGCCACAGTGGTTTAAGGTGAGAGATTTTAAACATTTCCTTCAAAATAGTATGCTTGTCAGAGCCACTGGTGCACTAGAACCCTGAATGCTGTCATGCTGTATCGAGTTAGGTTCTTTCCAAAAGATATGAATTAGTCATGTATGGTCTTGTGTGTTAGCTACTTAGAAAGTCACCAGTCCAGTCTGTGATTCCTATTTGCATCATCAAGCTTAAGACTAAATACTGTAGATCATCTGCTGAGAGTTGAACTAAACTTTGTGGGCACGTAAGTTTTCACAGAGCCATTTTTGTCAGCTTGAGGAATACAAGTAGGCACCCAAAAATAAATAGAATTTTTTTCTGTGGGTAGATGTCATGTTCTACCTAACCATAATTTGTGTGGAAACATCAGTTAGGTCAAAGTGTGAGGTTTTGCAGAAGTTTTTTCAAGTGATTTTTGTCTCAACTTCTTGCATGTCCTGAAAATATTGCCCTTTTTTGCCCATTTTTTTCCTGGAGAGACAGGAAAAGCTATAGGGGGCTATATTAGGATGGATGGGAAACTTCTCCCCCACCCCTACCCTCCGTATTGCTCATAACTAATCCTGCAATAGTATATCGTGAACCCACTCAATAATTGTAGTAAGTAAACATCAGTGTTAAGTAATTATCAAGTACATTTAATAAATTTGTCACTGTGTTCCATAATTTACTCTAATGTGTGCTCTTTAATGAAACTTGGTTGAAGCATATCATATTCTTTCCTGTAAGTTGCGCAGATATTTTATCCCAACCATCCAGGGCACAATCTGTTGTAATCATAAAATTTGCACTGGGCATCATACAAAATGACTGGAATGAAACCTTAAAACAAAACATTTTGTGGATCCATAACTCCAATAACAATTTCACCCCCAAAAATTCAGGTACTTAACATTTTGTTTCTTTAATAACCATTAGAGAAATTAGCATGCATGGTAACATGTGTAATCAAGAAATAAGAATGTAATGATTTATTGTGTGCTATTTTTATTGCCTTTTTATGCACAAAGATTGAGGAGATATTAATTTATAAATTTATTTATTTACGTATGAATGTATGGAATGAGGTCCTGAAACTTAGTAATTATTAATTGTTATCAATTACAGGGAGTACAGCTTGATACCACAGCTGCTGTACAGTGGATGAGTAAATGCTATTATCTTGCTTCTGTCTGGGGTGTATATAGTGATGACTTAAGGAGACATCAAGTATGTGAACTTTATGCCAGTGGCTATGATAGACTGGCAGAAGAAGTAAGTACCACTCGGCAAGGTAGCACTGTAGCCAGGATGAACAGTATTGATTAATTTTCTTCCAGTAATGAAAAAGTCTAATACTGAGCAGCATTGAATTTTTAAATGCCTACAATTATACATATTTATAGTGTATGTCTGTTCTTTTGGACATGTCCGAAGCTGGGAACTACTTTGGTTGCGAGTGGGGATTGATTTAAATCAAAGATGAAAGCTGAAAATTTGTGCTGGACTGGAACTTGAAGCTGGGTCTCCTGCTTACTACAGTGAAATTCCACTGTTACACTTTTTCAAGGGACTTTAAAAAAATGGTGTATAATGTGGGAAAAGTTGCATACAGAATACTCCTTTGCATTTTTGCACTTTATGTATGATATATGTACATAATAGCCATCAAAATACTTGTCAGGGACTTGGTTATTATCTAATAAAGGTTTATTACCTAATAAAGGTTTATTGTGGAATATGAACTGCTGGTGTAACTGGAACTGGTACCTGTCTGGGAAGTTGAAACGTTTTACTTAATTCCATACATCGTTATCAGTGTTTTTGGGAAGCCTGCAGCTGTCGTCCATTATTTAAATAATGGAACTCTGCACCACTTACGTATTTTTTCATGCTTTGCATGGTGTGTTTCA
The DNA here is from genome assembly GCF_023864345.2 of Schistocerca serialis cubense. Classification (NCBI taxonomy): domain Eukaryota; kingdom Metazoa; phylum Arthropoda; class Insecta; order Orthoptera; family Acrididae; genus Schistocerca; species Schistocerca serialis. The sequence goes on from NC_064645.1 coordinate 619,112,946, forward strand.
AGAATTTTTTCAAGTTGTCAAGTGCAAATATTTATGTAAGTGTTTTGTGTGGTGTTTGCATGTGTGTTGTTCTGCATCTCTTGCACTGTAGATGTCTTTTTGAGGTTATCAGGTGCTGTGCTTCCTCAGTTATGTGGAAAACCACACATATGCAAACTATCACTCACATTGTTTATTTATGAAACATTGCAAAAAATACATATGTAAACACACTAAATATGGTTCAACAAAGGTGTCATGACAGTCACAACAATCACAAAGTTACGCAATCAAAACAGAGAAAGTTTGGAAATGGTTGTGATTGACCATGATGTCTTTATTTGAACAAACCTAGTTACTCCCATCAGCCACAGTGCCAAATAGAGTTTGGCAGCGGCAGGAGATAGGGCATGAATTGTTCCAACTTATACCCATTTACCAGTTCATGTCCACTGAATAGAGTGCCCTGATGTTAAGGAATTAACGTTTTTTCATAAGTGTAAATGTTGTGAAAATTATAAATACAATAACGCAAAATTGAGCCTGAATTAACATTGTAGCCATAAGAAATTTGACGTGAGCAATTAAAAAATATTGTAAACAGTGGGAAAACATTCATTCTGGGAACATAAAAGTGGGGTTGTACAGTATTGAAATCAGTAGGAAAAGTACATCTGCCAAGTCAGCAGAAGACCTGGGTTTGAATCAACTTTTCCCATTCATTTAAATCAACATCTGCTCACAGCCATTGTCTACAATTCCTTGGTGACTTACAACTGTGTTCGAGGATTATAAACCTGATGTCTTTCATGAAAGTTTACGGTTGACTTTTCGCTGCTGTTTCTGGAATTATCTCAGTTTTTGTGGTATACAGATGGAGCCCACTCAGCAAAAGACTTATTATGTGGTGATTCATTTTGGTTATGATTATAAATGAAGTTTTCCAGATTGTACTTTTATATACCAGTATCTAATTAGTAAACAGTCTCGGAATAGCCTGATGTGATATTAAGTTGAAGTATATTTATTGACAGTGACACCACACTGGTGGGGTTTTGGACATTAGTCATGGTTTGTATTGCTAGAGCTGTGTGTAATACTTTGTAGAATGCATAACTATGTCTGAAGAACATTAAAGATCCAAATTACATTGTAATTTAGCTGAACAAAATATATAACATGTGACTAAACAATTGAAAAATGAGGAGTATAAAAATAAATTTAGTTTCTGTTGTAATTTTAGTAAAGGACTCTGTATTATGTCAAACAGAACAGAAACAAAGATTAGCTAACAGAGTTGTTCAAAATTCAAAATAATCAAAACGAAGAGGCCAAATGTCAAGACAGACACAACAAAAGCAAAGGCAATGTGGGAAAGTGATTCATTTTTTTATGTGGTAACTTTCTATGATACCTTGAGTATATACCTCTATTCCCTCAGGATACATGACTAAAAGAAATCAAAGATCACATCAGTCTTCACAGAAGATTTTTGTAACAGATAGGAAGTGGAATGTCGTTGGTTTGTTTTTCTGTATTGCCACTCCCACTCAGTTGCTGGATATCTCCAGTACTTCCAAATATAAACCAGTGAGGTATTAGAGATATGTTACATCATTGAAACAAGGAAAGACCTTAAAAACAAAACAAAAAATATAGACTGAAATCGGAAGTTGGAATGGGCTCAGATGGCAAAGCTTAATCCCAGCAGCATTCAAATAAAAGTAAAGAGAAAATTGTAAAGGCTTTCAGTTGTGAAGGAAATGCGCCTTATTTTTAGGTAACGGTAGATAGCCCCATTACTGCTCATTGCTTCAGAAAGGTAGTGAATTACAAGAGACAAAACATATCCATAATATTTTAAAAGACTGCATTAGTGTTGAAATAATTTTTTCTCATATTTAAATTCATGTTTTGTTAGTGGCACTTCAGTGGCAGTGAACTGTCTGTTGCTGTGATTTTTCAGTTAATTTTATTTGAGCCATTTGACTGATGACAATTTAAAGAAAACTATGATTCTGTGCTTAAAGTCTTCTGTTTGTGTAATTAGGTAGTACATGGAGGAAAAACTCTAGTAAAAAGCCTGAGATAAGAAAAAGAATAGGCAACTGAGAAGATGAATTACACTCGGACAATATACTACTGAAAATTTCAGAATGTTTCAGTTGATGCCATCACAGTTTCAATTGTTGGCCATCACATGATTGAGACTTACACTATTTTTTATTTTTATTTTTTTTATTTTTTTTTTTTTACTTTCTACTAACATTTTGAGCTCACATTTTTATGCATATACATGTGGTTACTGTCCTGACAAGTATTATAGACAAAAAATACTTTCGACAATTTTGTTACCAACATGCATGTGGCCTATATTATATAAAACATGTGTTCATGATGATCCATAAGTTTGCTACGAAAGGTATAGTCGTTCAGTCATTTCAAGAATAGATTATTAAGTTCTTTTTAATATGTAGAGAAACAGATTAACGTCAGCATAAGACTAAATGCAATTTTTTCATTTTTAGATATTGCCTGCTGTGAATGATGTGGAAAAGTTAGCATCGCAGTTGCTGCTAATTGTAGGACAACGGCTAAGGAAGCTTCTAACATCATCAGAAAACTTTTGTGATCGTCTTTCCCGTATAAGCCCTTCATTATCTATTTGGTTGGACAGTTTGGTGAGTATATTATTTCGGTAACTCGCGTAATATCAAGCCCCATGTTGGGTGCTAAATGCTAAAATGTGGTAATAGAAATGTTGAGCAGTGATGTATGGGAAAAAACTGTTTGTTGTTTGCTGGGTCCCAGTCCTGATAAACATTAAACAAACCAAAAGTCACCACTTCACTGGATGTGTGCAAAGCATTGAAGTGACTTACAGGTGAACACAGGTAGCAAAATCAAAACAATTTATTAAAACAACGAGAAACATTGTTAAATGCAGGGTCTCAGGTTGCTTAGGCTGGAAGGCACAGCACAGAAGTGTGTTCTGAGGCTCTGGCTTTTCGGTTACATGTAACATGTCTTAGTCGGCTGTCAGCACTGCAGAGCACAGACACCAAAATACCAGAAGTGTGAGGCCCATCTTGCAATATGGAAACAGAGACTTGATGGAGTGCTCTGAGTGGCCTGACTGTGAACTTCGAATTCAGGAAAATATGGCGCAGTAATTTGTATGGTTGCTTTGTGAAATACAAATACTAGATGATACTATTTGAAAAGGAGTGTTGCTACTCATCATATAGCGGAGATGCTGAGTCGCAGATAGTCACAACAGAAAGACTGTCAAAGAAAGCTTACAATATATCCTACATTCCTGTAACCTTCATGGCTTGAACCTTTGTTAGTCATTGTCCTTTACCAACCTGCCCCCTTCCCTGTTCCTATTCTAGCACTACACAGCCCTCTGTTCCAAAAACGCACCCATAACCGTTTTACTTCTCTCTGGCTTTTTGGCCAGCATGTCCACCATTCAGGTAATAGGGTTAAGAGAGATCGGCACACCAACAAGGGGGGTGGTTTGCTTATGGCTGGATTGTGGAGGTGGCATACAAGGAATCAGATTCGAGTTGGATGTCTTGTCGGCAGCAGAGTCTAAATTCAGATCAGTACTGGAATCAGACTGCAAAGGCAGCATCAGGTGAGAGACGGAACACACCCTTCGGAAAAGAAAGCAAAATCAGACGCTCTCGAGTATAAGTAGCAGACTAGAATGAAATCCAACAAAGAATGAAAAGGGGTTCAGAAGAACATAGAGTATACTGGAGTCATCACAATACCAGATCAGCACCAATGGCAAGTGCAGACAAAGTCCTGACTACCAGGCCCTGAGATGAAACTCTAATATGAAGATTCCCACACTCTGGTTGTCTGGTTTTGATCCCAGTCTCCCTCCTCTTGCACTTTTTTATTGTTGAAATTTTGTCATCACGTTTCATCATTGGCTGCCGATATATCAGTGACAGCCAATAGATCATTCCTCCTGGGCAGTTCTCCTCCCTTTGATACCTTGTTCCAGGGTGCCACCTTTGTGCTGAAAAATGGTAAGCCTTTCACAAACATGCATCCAGCAGGCATTCTCGCAGTTTTGTCCCTCAGGATGGCGGCTCTGGCATGTTGCAAACAAGCCTGCTCCCTCGAGGACTCCCTGAGTGGCTTCAGGGCAGACACATACCTGCAGAAAGGATAGCTTTCTTTTTATGTTTTTCACAGAGACACAGGTTTACTGAAATAATTTGTTTTCGCAGTGCAGAAAGCGGGCTGGCAACAAGTTCCCTCTATCAGTCGTACGCCTTTCACAGTTTGCCCTCTCCAGTGGGAAACAGTGTTCTTCTTAGGACATCTGCCTTCTCCATCGCTTACATTTTGGGGAAGGGTTTTCACAGAGCACCTCAAAGCATTCTTTTGTGTGTAATGCTGGTGCATCTGTGCCACATGCTGTCTGTTATACTTTGGCATGAACTACATAACTTTACAATGAATATAACAGAAAATGACAAATTCAACAATGGAAAATCCAGGATGGACTGTAACAATATTATGAAAATGACAAATGCTACTCATCAAATAGTGGAGGTGCTGAGTCGCAGATAGGTACAACAAAAAATCTGTCAGAAAATGAGCTTTCAGCCAACAAGGCCTTCATCGGAGATAGAACTCGCACAACTGCAATTCACACACACACACACACACACACACACACACACACACACACGACTGCAGTCTCTGGCTGAGGATGGGCAGCTAGGTGCAGTCAGGAGGTTAGACAGAGTGTGGGGGAGGGTTAGTGTTAAAGGAGAGAGGTAAAATGACTGTGGGTGCATTGGTGGAATAGAGGACTGTTTAGTGCTGGAATGGAAACAGGGAAGGGGCTAGAGGATAGTAATGAAGACTGATAAATGTTGAGGCCAGGACGGTTACAGGGACATAGAATATATTGCAGGGAGAGTTCCCACCTGCACAATTCAGAAAAGTTGGTAGTGTTGGAAAAGATCCAAATGACACATGCTGTGAAGTAGTCCCCCATCCCTACCGTGCTATCCCTCCCCTTCCCTGTCACAGCCTCCTCTTTACCCCCACCACCTGGTTGCATCTCCCATTATGCACTGTTGCTTGCAGTGTGGCCTCAGCAGCCAGAGACTAAAGCCAGGTGTGTGTGAGTTGTGGCTAGAGTGTGTTTGTGTATGTTATATCTTCGATGAAGGCCTTGTTGGCTGAAAGCCCAGTTTCTGACAGTCTTTTTGTTGTGCCTATCTGTTACTCAGCATCTCTTGTTATTTGGTGAGTAGCAACTATCCTTTTCATAAATAATTACAAATGAAATTCATGTACATCCTCTCTCTCTCTCTCTCTCTCTCTCTCTCTCTCTCTCTCTCTCTCTCTCTCTCTTGTTTGCCATATTGCTGATAATGAATAAATATAGAAAATAATTTCATAAAAGGCAACATAATATATTGGCAAGACATAAGATAAAATTGCACAATCCTGAACAAATTGCGCAGTTCACAAATTTGACCAAATGCACAACCCAAATCTCTCTAGCGCAGTTGCTAGGGGAATGATGTTCAGTTCAATGTGGGAAAACTATTTATCTCTTCCTGTACCCTTGTGAGCATAACATTATGTAATATTGATAGTACAAATGATTCTAGTTCTGCACATTTTGCTTTAGTTAACATAATTAGCCTGGTGTGTATGTAGGGCAATTGAGGATCATAATTACAGCCAGCTAAAGCAACAAGCTTGTAGCCAATTTAATGGGCAAATGTTCTTGGTATTATTGGATTGCACGTGGCGATTATCACAGTGTTACTCAGGGTAAAGTATATATTCTATAATATGGAGATCTGAATCGGCATAGTGAGTAATTTTAATCAGGAAATTATGTGTTACTCCAGACAGTACTCATCTCCAATACAAGAGAGAAATGTGTCATTTCACCCATGGCAGACACATAATGTGAATCAAACTGCTCCCTGAGTTGTGGTACTACGTATGTCATGCATAGTAGTCCTATATTACTTTTTATCAAATCAATACTTTTTGAAATAACACACAGACATACTGTTTACAAAGCTACACACAAAACTTGTGGACAGACGAGTAAAAATCAAAACACAATAGAATTATAGTCAGTACAGATTTAATAATAATTTATTTTTCGCATAATCCTACCAGTTTACTGATGAGAGGTTAACAGCAGTATTACATCTACAGCACAAAAATTCACCTAGTGCAATGCCTTTATTGGGATGGTGATACCTTACCACTAAGGAATGAGCTTGAAGTCTGTGTGGCTGGAAGAATCTACCATTACTGAAATAAACTGTGCTTCTTTCAGTTATTTCTCCCATAGCAAACAGTACAATTGTCTGCAAGATCGAAAACTTCTAATTGGACAGTGATTTAATTGTGTCGGTGGTGCAGTCTGTAGACATGAAACTCTGTTTGTGCATCACTGTGTGGTATGCAAATGTGGCTTCTTGTGCTGAAAGCTGCTGTTTCACATCTGAACTACGTTCACTGATAGTAGTTATCATTTCCTTTATTTCAATAGGTAACCCAAATTGTTTGCATGTCCAGTGCTAAATTTCACAGCACAAACTGCCCACTCAGCATTTATCACACTGTTCTTTAGTAAACGAGGACTCCTGCAGATCTTTCTGTTTAGTTTCCACTTGTGGTTTCCCATTTTTAACCCAGGTAATGTGAGGATAAAGTTTATTGAAGTCACTGCTGCAACCACTGGAAACATTACGCTACCATACAACAGTACAACACACTGAAGTTAGAATTCATGCAGTTATTTTCAGAATCACAGTACCATCAATTTTCCAGAAGAAGCAATATATTGTATCGAACTTGAGAACCAATTTAGTTTAATTTTGCCTATGTATGATTTTTTGTATGAATGAAGTATAATGTCAGCCACTAGCATTGTATCAGAACAGTTTAGAAAGAAAAAAAGTCATACTATGCAAAACAAAAATTTGAAACATTTTGCTGTTCCCAAAGAGAGTTTTGTTAAAAATGAGGACCGTCCGGGAAAAATCAGGACAAACGGGAACCCTAATCAAGCAATATACTGACTCATTACTTAAGTTTGTGTATCTGTTTTCTCTGTCATTATCAGGTAAAGAACAAGCAGATTGATGTGTTTTCTGATATTTGAACTTGTGAACTAAAACAAGAGGTCCCATCCCAAACTTACGCAGAAATTAAAAAAATCCTTCCTCTTGTGTGGTGTCAACTCTCAAAGCATCATCTTCTTCATGCCACTAATCACTGCCTAGAATCCTATCCAGTCACTCAGATTCCCCTGAACTACGGAATCCATTCACTTAAAACTTCTAAGCTGATAGGCCATGGTAGATGTTTAAAACTGTCCTCTCACGTTTCGTCTCCAACTGCGGGAGACATTCTCCGAGATAAAGTGGCAAACTGCAAAGAGAACTTGACGAAGCGCTGTTTATATATGTATTACAGAGGGCGCCGCTGTCCATCACAAGGTGTCGGCTATGACACTGTCTCTGGTAATACCAACATTCTCGATTGAAAGTAATTGATCGTAAAGCTTCCGGTGCAACGCTGACATCCAAATTTTATCCAGTTTAATACCTTCATCTTTCCTGTTAAAATTATTACGTTGTTTATCAATCTCGATAACCTCTCTATACATGTGCACATAATAATGCGAGGTTTTAGATATGATGCTTGTCTTGTAGTGGTTCTACCTGCTATATTTATTTCGGTTGTTGTTCTCGGTGTCGATGTACTGCGTTGCTACACTGGCTGAAAAATGGGGTTTGTAATTTGGATACTGACTACAGTAAATAATGTAGCCGACAGACACACAGTTGCAGTTTACAGTCTTTTACTTTCACTTTGCACAACCCCCCAATAATACACAGTTATATATGTATGACCAGTGCACTATTGTTTAATCTTTCCATAAGCCTCATTAAGAGTTTGCAGGCAAATCTCCACATACTGCTACAATAGTTTTTTGTTGAACACCTATGAGCAGTAAAAACATAACCACATAGTTCACAGTTCTTCAATTAAATTGAACAGTCACTGTCATTGCTTTAACACACGGCCTATTGGTGTAACACTTATTTCACTGTGAAGTTGATGCATTATTGTCCTTCTTAGCAACACAGGTTCCTCGTCTGAAACTTTACAATAATACGCCCAGAAACTACGCATTGTTTAAAGTTAAATTTATAGAAATTACAATTAAATCTTAACTCATTAAATTAACTGAATATATCAAAAAATTGATTCTTTTCAACAGTTTCTTCTACTAAAAGAGTTAAGCTGAATTATTTGTTTAAATCGCGAAATTAACAAATATAGTTATGTAAACAATGCTTTTGACAAAACTGTTAATTACTTTGGAATTAATGAAGGGCTGGTTTTGCTAACATGTTTTCGAACAGAGCCAAATAGATCCTTTAAGAATGCTATTGTTTCGTCTCCCAAATGGTTATAATTAGTACAGAATTTATATTTGTTTTTACGTCAACAATAGACTTTAAGTTATGAAACAGTTACTGATTTCACCCTATAACAAAAGATACTAACTAGTAATAGTCAAAATAAGTTAGAAAATCAATTACATACATAAAATTAAGCACAAAAATAGATCTGGTGTTACATTCTTTAATACTAAGGGCCAACCTTTTTCTTTTATGAAAATGCAGATTATATTCACGCACGTTAATGGTAATTAGTTAAAAATTGAAAAAAATGAATTTAAGGAGGCAGATGGCAAAACAAGAGGGGAATTGAAATCATCCCAGCTTGCTTCGTCACAGTCTCACTGAATTTTATTTCATGATAACCTCCCTGGTAAACATGTTCTGCTACGGCCTATTTACCCGTGTGACCCAGGTGGCAATTCCTCTTATGTTCAACAAGACAGTTGTTCACACTTCTCTTTGTGGTACCAACCTAAACCAGTCCACAACTGCAAGGAATTTTATATACCCACAGTATAGCCAAAGGGTGTCGAGCATCTTTTGCTGATCTTACTTGACTTATTTCCTGTTGGATAATAGGGCAGCAGTAAAGACCTTCCATTTGGTTCTGTTGGCAGCCAAACATTTCACTTCACTCCATGTTTATGTCTTTTTCGGGCGGCCACATCTACATGTGCCTTGTGAGTTCCAATCCAGTGCTGCCTTTCAACAGCTCCTTGTTGTTTGCATATTGTGTGACCAATCCACCTCCATTTTCTTTCCTTCATTTGTTCACGGATTGGTCACTGGTTTGTCGTCTCCCACTATTCATCATTTGAAATAACATCTGGCCACCTGCCTAAGACACTGGTTTATGAAGACTTGCACCTGGTTTACAATCTGTTTATTACCTTCCATGTTTTGCAACTATACAGGAGGATTGACTTCACATTGATACTGAACAAGTGCAGCTTGGTTCATCTCGAAATGTTCTTATTACGCCAGACAGGGTATAGTTGTACAAAGGCTCCATTTGCCTTCCGTATCCAACTCTTTACATCCTCCTCGGTCCCTCCATCTTTACAGACGGTACTTCCTAGATATACAAAGGAGTCGACTTGTTCCAATTCCTTTCCATACACTGTTAGCTTCACTTGTTTTTCAGATCGCATTTTCATTTCCTTAGTTTCCTGAACATTTATTTTAAGTCCTGCAATTTCTGCTTCCTCTTTCAGTCTTTCCAGCTCTTATTCCATGTCACGTAATCTTTGCGAGAGCAGACAGATATTGTCAGCAAAGTCAAGGTCTTCAAGCCTGTCTTGCATTCCTCACTAAATACATCTTCTTCTACCATCAAATCCTCTTTGAATTATGCTGTCCAGTACCAACAAGAACAAGGTAGGTGACAGAATACATCCCTGCCTCACCCCAGCATTTGTTTGGATAGATTCAGTAAGTTTCCCATTGTGTAGCACCCTACATTCATATCCATCATACATGGCTTTAATAATATTTATTACCTTTGGTGGTATTCTATATTCTTCCAAGGTATGCCATATAACTCTCCTATTAAGAGAGTCAAATGCCTTTTCCCAACAGGGTCAAGGATTTTTCACCTGCCTCGAGATGACTGTTGTTCTCATCATTTCATCATCATTTATGAAAGTGGTGAGATTGGACTGAGCAAAGGTTGGGAATTTGCACGGGCATTGATAACCATGCAGTTGAGCGCCCCACAAACCAAACATCATCATCATCATCATCAAATGCTTTTTCAAAAGCAATAAATGTTAGGTAGAGTGCGTTCTGCAATTCTGTATTCTGGTCAAGTATTATATGCAGTGTGTTGATGAGATTGGCGCCACTTCTATGCACTCTAAACCCAGTTTGCTTTTTTCTCAGTCGTGCCTCAACTGAGTCCTTGATTCGATTTAGCATAAATCTACAGAGTATTTTACTTGATACAGATAGGAGGGTGATGTCTCGCCAGATATTACTGTTCTTAGTATCCCCTTTCTTTGGCAACTTAATAATCAGCCCTTCTTTCCAGTCCTTTGGTATTTTCTCTTCTGCCCCTATCTTCTCAAACTGTGGATGCAGTAGATTTATGGTGGTGCCAATGTCTGCTTTTAGCAACTCCGGTGCAATATTATCCATTCCTGGAGCCTTCCTGCTCTTTATCTGTTTAGGAGATACCGTATTTACTCGAATCTAAGCCGCACTTTTTTTCCAGTTTTTGTAATCCAAAAAACCACCTGCGGCTTAGAATCGAGTGCAAAGTAAGCGGAAGTTCTGAAAAATGTTGGTAGGTGCCGCCACAACTAATGTCTGCCGTCGAATATATGTAGCGCTACACAGGCATGCTTTCCAGGCACAAAGATAAATACTGGCGCCAAAACCTCTGCCTCAGTAAATAAATTAAAAAAAAATAGGTGGGAGACGAGCTTTTTTCTCTGCCCCGAGTTTCAACCACTGCATTTTCATACATTATCCAACGAAGTAAATACCAATTCCGTATTGTTCATCTTCGAATGTAGCAGCCTTTCAATGTACTATGAAAATCCGACTGGCAAGACTGTTTGGGATGTTTGTCTGTCAATAAGGTTAACTCTACGTTCTGAATTTTTTCCTACCTGTGACAAGAGATGGTTGCTAATAGGAACTTTTATGAATTGTGAATCACATGCAGTATTCTCTTCACCATAAGAATAATACGAATGTAAACATTTTGCCATGTATTCTTTCGTGTTTGCTGCTATCTCATTTAAATCCTATCTGCCTAATAAACTACAAAACTAAGAGTGAGACAACAGCAAATGTGGAAGAATATACATATCATGTCATGTTTATATTTGTATTATTCTTATGCCGAATAGTGATACAGTCGGAAATGAAGCAGGGCAACTGACTAGATTTTTAAATCTAATTTCTGTTCAGAACGTAATGTACTAAAGAGGCGTCTACAAAGATTTTCAAATGGAGAAAAATTTTCGATAAACTCGTTTAGAACATCTTCTATCATACGCTGTCTATTATTTGGTTCTTGTTTATCATTATCAAAGAAAGCAGCAGTGTAAGTAACAATAAATAGCAGTCTCTTGCCATTGTTTCGCTAATGAGATGATTCCTCTCTTTTCTTTTAATTGTAAGCGGCGGTAGCGCGCACAAAAGCAAGTCATGCCGCGAGCGGCGACAGGCTGTAAACACGCACTGTCAGAATGCGACAAACAATGCATGACACAGTACAATAATGCATTTTCAGCTGAGAGTGACGTAAAAACCTATACCAAAGAGAACAGCACTTATCAGATCAAAGAAAAATAAGCAATCACTTGAAACCAGACGAAGCATGTGAAAAAGGAAGGGTAGTCGTATAAATACTGATGGAGCGCCTGATGCATAGCAATGCCTTCCTGGTAAAGCTTAACTGCTGAGCTTATGGCTCGAACCAAACTACTGTAGCTGTATCGTCATTCATTTGATCTAAATTGTGTCTCATATTACAATGGACCAACTTTGTTTCGATTTGGAGGTGGGGTCTAAAACTTTTCTCTCCCCTTGAATTTCGAGTCTCAAATTTCAGGTGCAGCTTAGATTCGGAAAATTTTTTTTTCTTTGATTTCGAGTCTCATTTTTCAGGTGCGGCTTCGATTCGAGCGCGGCTTAGATTCGAGTAAATACGCTATTTTAATTTCAGTCTTAGTTGGTGTGTTTACATTGATTCTGTCACTAGCATCTGGAAAATGCCGTTGCCTCTCCCTCTCTTCAGATTGCTCTCTGTTGAGGACTTCAGAAAAATGTTTTCTCCATCTTCTAAGTTGGTCTTTTTCTGCCATCAACAGTCGAACCTACTTGCTTTTCACAGGTCTGTTCTTCTTGAAACCTTTTTTGGACAACATTACGGTGATGTGATACAGTTCTTTTGCATCACCCCTTGCTGCAGCTGTCTTTGCTCTCAGAGCTTGCTCACCCATCCACTTTCTCTTATCATTCCTCACAGTCCTCTTTGTTGGAGAGTCAGTAGCTGCATACTCACCTTGCATTCGAGTTTTCTGCTGTCTTGTTTTACTCATATTTAATTTCGCCTTAATCTCCTTCGTACAGCTGGTCAAATTCCACGTACGCTCAGACATCCAATATTTCTTCAGATGGTTTTTAAAGCCAAGGACCTGTTTGCTCACATTGCAATAGACGTCCTTAATCTGAGTCCGTGTATCATCAACACTATTTTCATCATTTTCCTGTGGTTCTTGGAGTGCCTCATAGCAGTTCCTTTGGTCAATGCAGAAAGCTTCTTGTTTTGCTGTAATTCTAAGTTTTCCCACATCATATTTTTTGTTCTGTTGTTCGAACTTTCTGTTTGTAGCCATGATTTTTAGTCAAAAATTTGCAACAATAAGGTAGTGATCACTGTCAGCATCAGCCCCACGTTTATTGCCGATCTTAAATATTCTTTTATTTTCCTGGTAGGTCTAAAAATAGTTTCCACCCCATACTTGGTCAGCACTTTCCCAATGCGATCTGTGACCTTACTAATGAACAGAAGAGAAACCTTGTCGTTGGGCGATTGTTGTTCATCATAGTTCCTGATTCTCTGCCTAGAGCGAAGTGCTCGATTTATATCCTTGCTAGAATACCCATTCTTCACGAAAGATGACTGTAGATGTTTAATCTGCTCTTTTGAATAAACAGATTCACAAATTTTGTACACCCTGTCTACCAAGGTTTTTATTGCAACTCTTTTTTTGTCTTGTGCGGTGGTGTGAATCTTTATGCAGATAACGATCAGCATGTGTGGCCTTTCTATACACCTTACAGCCCAACATTCTGTCCCGTCGTTTATTCACAGACGTGTCCAGGAAATTCAATTGCCCATTACTCTCCGTCTACATACTAAATTGGATTTTTGGATTAATGCTGTTTAGATGCGTCACGAAGGCATCCAACTCCTCTGCTCCATGTGTCCATACTACGAACGTGCCATCAACATAGTGATACCATCTGGCTGGTCTCCTACTGTCAGTCTGCAATGCCCATTGTTCGAAAGTCTCCATAAACAAGTTAGCCACAGCAGGACTAAGAGGACTGTTCATAGCCACCCCCTATAAAAGTCACTATTGTATTGAAAGTAGGTTGTGTAGAGGCATTGTCGGAATAATGCCACAATATTGGTAGGAAAAATATCCGCTATGGATAAGATAGCTTTGTTTACTGGAATCGTGGTAAATAATGAGACAGTATCAAAACTGATGAGGATATCCTCCAGGCCCACACTCATTTCCATTAACTTATCAATGAAATGAGCAGAATTTTTTTAATATGACTGTCCATCCTACCAACATAAGGTTGCAGCAATGAGGCTAACTCGCGTGTGGGACTGCCTGTAGCACTAACTGTTGGCCTCAACGGAACCTCACGTTCATGCACCTTGGGTAACCCTAGGTGGGTATGCTTCTGATTTACAAAGCAGCTTCTTATCGTTGGAGGACAATGAAGACGTTTTCACCAGTTGATTGGTCATTTTTAAATTCTTCATAGTCGGATCCTTTTGAAGACTTTTTTGTAATTGGATGGAACCAAAATGTCATTGATCTTTCCATAATAGTCCTCACTGTTCAATATGATGGTGTATTACCCTTATCTGCGTTTATATCTCTCAGTGCCTTCCTTTGTGCCTGTGGCAATTTACTGTTAGATGGCTTACATGTACGTAAAATCCTAGCTGTTTCCGTCCTAATTACATCAGTGGACTGCTGGTCTGGGGTATGTCTGTGGGTACGTTTTGGGGTCTCACAGCAAAATTGCCTCCTTTGACTAGTACAGAAATTTCAACTTTTGATAAATCTTTATCAGACAGATTAACAACAGTTCGAGAATTATCCTCAACTGAACCTCCCAAAATGTTCTTCTGTAAGTTAGCAAACTACTTCTTCTGTCTGTTTACTGATATTTCTGCACTAACTTCCATAGTTTTGAATGTTAGACCATCAATCTTATCCCGATCACCACTCTTCATAGCGTTACTAATAACCAAGTGGAGATGAAAAAGCTTACTGCTGGTTTCTGTCAGAGCTCGCCACGTCTGATGAATCCTCTCCCGTAACATTGCAGATTCCATACGGTTGTAAATATGATGAGCCTGAGACGAGCAAAACATCCTCTTCACCTTCAGAAATTTTGGAACCGTCGAATTGTCCCTACAGTGTAACAGGAAGGTGAGAGTACACAGTTGTTGTGCTTTCTTCTTGCACATTCCTTCAAATTGTTGAACCGATGCTGACATATCCTTCCCGTAGAGGCATTTGATCGTACAGTGTAGGTTTCACGGCCGGTATTGTCTTCACTTCAAACTTCTGGGCTGATAGGCCGTGGTTGAGACGTTTCGTCTCCGACTGTGGGAGACATCCTCTGAGGTAAAGTGGCAAATTGCAAAGAGAACTTGAGGAAGCACTGCTTATATAGGCAGTACAGAGGGCTCCACAGTCCATCAAGTGGCGTCAGCTATGGACTGTCTCTGGTAATGCCAACCTTCTCGATTGAAAGTAATCAATTGTCGCGCTTCTGGTGCAGTGCTGACATCCAAATTTTATCCAGTTTAACACCTTCGTCTTTCCTGTTAAAATTATTACTGCTGACCAAAATTATTATAGGTTTTGTGATTTATACTTGGTTTCCAAGAGTACCACCTCAAAATCTTATAGTAAAAGAGACAATAAGCACATTGATGTTGATATCATGGGAGAGTTTTGAACCTTCCCTTATGAGATAAACTTTCAAATACAAACAGGTCTCTATTTACAAAGGACTAAAACTAGTGTACCTAATCCGTTGTTAAACTCATAGATTCCAGCAAACAATTCAGAGCATAGGCACTAACCTACAACAACAATAATCATGTGGGTTTGATGCCATGCCATTTACTTTGCTTTTAGTTGTACGTAAAGAAAAGGAGGAGGGGGGGGGGGGGGGGCACTTAATAGAAAAAGAAGTAACACGGCAGAAATTTTGGATACATTAGATCTTTGCCGCTACGTTATTAATAGTGCACTTTAGCAGATAGTTGTGTAGTACATAAAATGTAATAAATCTTACAGTAATGGAAATTGTGGGGTGAAAATAATAAACAAGAAGGCAACTGCTCACTTGCAGCTGATTGATGCATGTTGCATAGACATTTCTATCAGCACACAGGTATTACCAGTTTTTGCTGACTATGAAAGTGACATCACTGAAGATGGGCTATTTACCCAAACACTGGTTTGGCAAATAATAACATTTGAACAGCAGCTCATGGTGTACATCAAGATATCCTTAATAAATACGAACAAGCTGTTGAACAAACTGCATCAATCACACCAGTCTGCCCTTACAGCAAAGTGTTTGCATTTCCCACCATTCTTTGTTATGCAATAAAAATTATTACAAAATAAAAGATTGAACAAGTTAACAAAAGCCTTACCGCCTGCAAATCGTCGATAGAATGGTTTGAACTCATGTTTGTCATCTCTCAAATGAAAGTTCCATTTTCTTAGTGTATTTTGGGAATGATATGATCTCTTTGTCAACATTGAAAAAGTCAAAGTTGAGGTAAAGTTTTTGATCTGATGGTGCTTGTGGAGTGTGTCACTGGCATTTTATTCATGAGACTATTAGGTCGAGTTCCAGTTCTCCCAAAACTGGAAAAGTGTGAAGATATACCACTGATTCATTACTGAGATACTTGTGCTAGTAGGCAGCTGTGGCATAGGGCTATAGGGCACATTGAAAAAACATATGGTGGAATGCTTCATCATATAACTTTCTGCTTCTTCAGTTTTCCCAGTGTGCATCATGAATGAAATCATTTATGGTGAAAGGCCTGATTGTCTTGTCAAATCGTACAGCCATTCACCCAAGAACTTTTCGTTCAACACTCTGATTAGCTACACTGTAGAAGACTCTGAGTTAAATTGGTTTATAAACAAGGCTTACTTTAGGTTGATTTACAAATGTTGTAATGACATGAAGCAGCAGCCTATAAAGTTTTTGTTAAATTTAAACTCTTGAAAGAAGATAGAGCATCACCCATGGCCACGTATACTCAACATTTGGTTTCACTAGTTTCTAATCCATTACCTGCTTATTAGTCTAATGTTTGTGTACTATATTATTTGGCTGTACTTTTTTTTTCCAGAATGGACTTTCACTCCGCTCAGTGGCAATGTGCTCAGTGAGGGATACATCACAGCTGTTGGCACAGGCAGTTCAACATATGTCAGATGATCATCCTGAGTACCAGTTAGCTCTCCACATGGTGGACGCTATACATGACCTGTCAGATGATGTGGACCTCACCTCGTGACAGTAATACTTCTGGAACATAGGAATAATTGTAACAGCCAATGCCATGTTAATGAGACTAGTGCATTTTATATTTATAGTTAGTCTTATCTTTTCCATCACACTTCTTGTCACTTCATGCTGATCTTAGTTAGCATTGTATCTCTTCAAGCATCCGACTTCTCGTATCTCAAACCCACTCATTTACTTATGGATAACTTTATATGTTTCTTGTTATTTCCCCTGTCTTCGTCCATATTCCATAGAAGGGATAGTTAAACAACAATCACTGTAAAGACAAATATCCAAAAATCAATTGTCGCATTCCTTTAGCATTTTTATCATTTGACTTTAGAATGTATTATTAAGCAGTAATCGATAACATTCTCTCTTTCTCTCCCTCCCTCCCTCCCTCCCTCCCGCCTCACCCACCACCTTGTACTTACACTACTCCACCTCCCTGTAAGCCAAAGTGTAGGTCTCTTTACATATGTGTAAAATTTACATACACTGTTTCTTTACAAAGAATTAAAAGAAACCTACAGGTAATGTCACAAAAAAAATTGATGGTGATATCTGTCCCTTTTTTATTCTGTTTGTTGGAAAACTCCTCTATGCCATGCAATGTCTTCGTGCCAAATCGATATTAATATTTGCCTCCAGCCTTGAGCTGTTACAGCTGTTATTATACTATGTATTGTATTTTGGAAAAGATGATTTTGTCTCAAATCACCACAATGACTTTAGTCGGTCGTTTTTAGTAATATTTTAAAAATTTTAATTTGGTCTCTATCTGTTTGTCAACCTTATATTGTTGCAATATTTATTGGAGACCACAGTGAAATTAATGACAAATACTGGTGGAAAAAATCTCTTTTTATGTTTTACATGGTATATGCAATTTTTCATCTTGGTGCACGGATATGTTCCTTTTTGGCTAACACCATGGAAAAGAGTTATAAATTGACAGCATTTGCAGTATAGAATATGTAACTGAAATTCTGTGTGTTTTATGTAATGTATCTGTCAAGTCTCATTCTCTGATTTTGTCAGAAACGTGTGATTGTTTTCTTTCCTTGATGACACATTCACTTAAGTGCTGAATTGGCGAACCAGTGTATGAAAAGCACTGTAACCAACAATAAAACTTGCTTAATTCTAAGTATTTGAAATCAGTTACACCAGAGCAGCTTGGGTAATGAATTCAAATATTAATGCCTACTGAATTTTTACTGAAAGAAATTGAAAGGTATAGTAATCTTATTTTGTACGAAGATAAGCATAATTTATTTTGTCTGGGGAAAAATAGCACAATATGGCAGTGCCACAGTGTTTACTGTTACATGTGGCTCCTAATATTTTGCAGTAATTATTTTTATGTATGTAAATTTTCTAATTTATTGAGTTTTATGTGTAATTTATGTAAATAAAATATGTAAGAGTAGCACCAATGGCATGTGATGAAAAATGTGGTCAACTGTGTACATAAGGTAAGATATTTGACCAGATATGTTGTGTCTGATAACTGTACATTTTGAAAATAAATTTTTTATTTAAATTGTTTTTTTTTTTAACAATACAAAAGTGTAATGACGTAAGCTGTATAATATATTCCTATAGACTAAGATACATTGTTCAACACAAAAATTGTTAGGGAAGCGAAGTGAGCTAAACCATGTGAATTTGGAACTATTGAATTTGAAACATACGAAATATTGGGCTTGAAACATACGAAATATTGGGCCCCAAAGTGGAGCGGTTCCCAGCATTATTCAAGCATGTAATTTTCACAGCATATGTGTGTTATAACCTTTAATCACTAATAAATTGCGTGGATTTACAAAAGTAGAAACAATAGCGGGTTACATGCTACTAACTCCGTATCTGTCATTCGACTGCCGTGCCGTGACATGCGGCCGGCGTTGTTCATAGCCAGGTGGCGCTCCCGCGCTCGGCTGAGCTGCGGAGCGCCTCTATTGCCGTGTTCGCGTACTGACGTAGCGGCACTTTTAAATCTTGTGGCACTGTCACAACACTTTTCCCCCCTTTGAAAAAAAACACTCACTTCCTTGGAGACATGGACAGTGCAGAGACATCCATGGCCTCTTGGGAGGACCCGAGAAGATCCCGCGGAGAAACACGTGAGTATGGTCGAAAATGTCCAGGACGGAAGCTTGCGCGTGGAACGTGCCTCCTGGACGAGATGATGGGTGAAAACTCCTGAGCAGCATCCATAGGTGTTGTGGACCTGGGGGTGTGCTCCAGCGAGATGGGTCCCGGACAAGGCGGTGTCGCGACTGGGGCCGGTTCCGGCGTACTCGGAAGCGTGAGCGACGTCTGCTGCAGCAACACGCACGGAAGATCAGCAGCAGCGACAGGACTGGCTTCTCGGGCTAGTGGAGGCAAAAGAAGGGGCGGTGGCACCGGCGTGGCCATCACTCGTGGGCGCATCTGGTCGTAATGGCGAACAACCGTGCCGTCGTCCGTACGTATTTCACAAAGCCGGCGGCCGCGAAGAGCCTGTACCACCCCTGGAATCCATTTAGGGCGAGATCCATACCCTCGTGCCCACACGTCGGCGCCCACCGAGTATTTTCCCGCACTAGGGGACACAGCACAAGGCCTGACAGGGTGAACCAGGTGCAGTAGAGTGCGCGGTTGGCGGCCATGCAAGAGTTCAGCAGGGCTGCGATCACCGAGAGGCGTGAAGCGATAAGAACTCAGAAATTGCAACAGAGCATCATCTATGGAAAAATCACTAAGGAATTTTTTCATCTGGCTTTTGAAAGTGCGGACAAGGCGCTCGACCTCCCCATTCGATTGCGGATGGAAGGGCGGTGCTGTAACATGATGAATCCCTTGTCCAGTACAAAAATCACGGAAGGCCTGCGAAGAGAACTGAGGGCCATTGTCCGTGACAATCGTGGTTGGAAGACCTTCGAGCGCAAAGATTTTGGACAAAGCCAGCGTCGTCTCCGCAGTGGTGGGCGACGGTCATCGAACAAAACCGATCACCTGACGCAGGACCGGGTCCCGCGCAGTAGCCGACGCGACCTGCGAACCTGTAAGTGGAAAACCCTCGACCGCACGACGTTCTTGCTCATCAATGTGGAAACAGAGTAGTTCATCTCCATCGAAAACCAGGTCGGGGCCCATCGGCAAACGCGACAACGCGTCAGCGTTGGCGTGCTGGGCCGTGGGGCGATGGTGGATCATATAGTGAAAACGAGACAAGTATAAGGCCCAAAGTTGCAGGCGGTGAGCTGCCTTATCCGGAAGCGATGCCGAGGGGCTGAACAGAGAGACCAGCGGCTTGTGGTCGGTGATGAGGTGAAACTTAGAACCATACAAAAAAACACTGAACTTTTTTAGAGCATAGCGAGCGCCTCCTTTTTGATTTGAGAGTAACGCCGTTGGGCATCGTTGAGCGTCTTGGAAGCGTAGGCGATGGGTCGTTCCGACCCATCCTCATACCGATGGGCGAGAACAGCCCCTAGGCCAAACTGTGACGCGTCAGTCGCCAGAACCAAGTGCTGACCCGGACGGAATGTGGCAAGACAAGGCGCCGACTGCAAATGAGCCTTGAGGCGGACAAAAGCCTGCTCACACTCGTCGGACCAACAGAAAGGAACGTTTTTGCGTAACAGCTGATGCAGAGGATGCCGCCGCCGCAGATGGAATGAATTTGTGATAATAAGCAATCTTGCCTAGAAACGCCTGAAGTTCTTTGACCGTAGACGGCCGGGGTAGAGCGGTAATGGCCACAACGTGCTGTCATAGAGGACGTATACCCTCACGGGCAAGTGGAAACCAAGATACACAATGGAGGGTTGGAAGAACTGTGACTTGTCCAGATTGCACTTCAACCCAGCCGAATGCAGAACCCGAAACAGTGAACGCAAATTGCGAAGGTGCTCCTCAGTGGAGGCCCCCGTGACAACAATGTCATCCAGGTAGTTGATGCAGCCGGGAACGGAAGCCGTGAGCTGTTCCAAAAACCGCTGAAAAATGGCTGGCGCGCTAGCGACGCCAAATGGTAACCGCTGGTACTGATACAACCCACAAGGAGTGTTGATGACGAGAAATTCCTTGGAAGACGCATCCAACGGCAACTGATGGTACGCCTCCGATAAGTCAAGTTTGGAAAAGAACTGGCCCCTAGCGAGCTTGGTAAATAACTCCTCAGGACGGGGAAGAGTATAAGTGTCAATGGGGCTCTGAGCGTTGACAGTGGCTTTAAAATCACCACACAATCGCAGACTTCCGTTTGGTTTAGAAACCACCGCGATTGGTGATGCCCATTCGCTGGAGGTAACAGGAAGGAGAATCCCCGAAGCTGTTAACCTGTCTATCTCAGCTTTGACAGGTGCACGCAACGCCATCGGAATAGGGCATGCCTGGAAAAACTTCGGGCAAGCTGTAGGTTTAAGAGTAATGTGGGCTTCAAAATCCTTGGCACGACCCAGACCAGTAGAGAACACGGACGAGAATTCAGAACACAATCCATCCAACTGTTGATACGGAATATCCTCAGATATACGGTGCACATCATCATCAATGGGGAACCCGAATAACTGGAAAGCATCATAACCAAACAGGTTTTCAGTGCCCGCATGATCCACCACATAAAACGTGAGGGGCCTAACAACAGACTTTTAGGCAGTGGAAGAATCAAACTGGCCAAAGATAGGAATTTTCTGCTTATTATAAGTTCATAGATTTCACGTAACTGGAGACAAGGGAGGGGAGCCCAACTCCAAATACGTGCGATAATTAATGAGAGTTACTGCAGAGCCAGTGTCCACTTGCATGCGAATGTCTTTATCCAGAACACGAACAGTAACAAACAACTTATTTGTTTGAGAAAGCACACAGTTAACATCCATGTCCAGTGCCTCGTCCTCGTCGACAGGAACTTTAGGGGACTGACACACAGAAGCAATGTGGCCTTTTTTCCTACATGAATTACATGTGGCCCAACGTTTTGGACATGCGGCCCTGTCATGCTGTATGAAACAATGTGGACAAGAAGGAAGTGCGGAACGAACCTGCTTCTGTGGTTGCTGTTTCCGCTGCGAGCGTGGCGGCCCAACGCGACGTTGTTGACGCGAGTGAACTGCCGCCACATCGTCATTCCCCTGTGAAACAGGCAAATTGTCCACGTCGAAAGTGGTCTGTACGGCGCCTACACCACACCACGCGTCTATTTGCGCACCAGCAGCGTGAGACACTTCAAAAGATTGAGCGATGCTGAGAACTTCCGACAATGATGGGTTTGGCAGTTGTAAGGCACATTGCCAAACTTCTTTATCAGGAGCAAGCCGTAGAATAGCGTCCCGAACCATTGAATCAGCATAAGACTCATGATGAGTGTCCGTGACAAACTGACATTTCCTACTCAGACCGTGTAGTTCCACCGCCCAAGTCCGGTAAGATTGATGGGGCTGTTTATGGCACCGGTAGAACGCCACACGGGTAGCCACGACATGGGTGTTTTTTCGGTAATAGTTAGACAATAAGTCACACATTTCCTGGAAGGACAGAGAGGCAGGTTCCTGCAGAGGGGCTAACGGAGATAGCAGCTGATAGATATTTGGGGAAATCCAAGATAGAAATACCAACTTACACAGAGGAGCGTTGACAATGCCGAAAGCCAAGAAGTGTTGCCGCAAACGCTTCTCATAATCCTTCCAGTCTTCAGCGGCCTCGTCGTAAGGAGGGAACGGAGGAGGAGAAGAGGAAGACAGACGATGAGTAAGCGACGTCGACAACGCCTGAATAGCAGCCATCAGCTGTGTTTGTTGTTCAATGAGCGCTTGCAGAAGCTGTTCCATGTCGGCCCCGACACAAACACACAATCTCACAACGCAGGAAAAAAAATATCCGACCTCGTTGCCAAAAAGTGTTACAACCTTTAATCACTAATAAATTGCATGGATTTACAAAAGTAGAAACAATAGCGGGTTACATGCTACTAACTCCGTATCTGTCATTCAACTGCCGTGCTGTGACATGCGGCCGGCGCCGTTCATAGCCAGGTGGCGCTCCCGCACTCGGCTGAGCTGCGAAGCGCCTCTATCGCCATGTTCGCGTACTGACGTAGCGGCACTTTTAAATCTCGTGGCACTGTCACAACAATGTGGTCAGGCCCATTATCTGCTCAGGTGTTCAAGACATGATCAGAAAGATTATAGCCCGGTAAGGGTTTTCAGTTCTTACATTAGAAAGTGATTGCTCTTCAAAGTGTGCTCATGAGCACTGGCAATTTACTAGTGATAGACATACGACAGTGGTTCGTAAATGTGGAAATAATGCAATAACTTCTGTTACACTTGTGGTGAACTGACATTTTCTGCAAGTTAGTGCCCTTCAATGCTGTCTATGCAATAGCAAACCATATTTACTGTATTTTGGCTGCAAGACTAAGAACCTGCATATATTTCATGAAATAACACTAATTGCATGGATGTGTGGAAAAGACATACCATTTTGATTGCCAATTATTTGTTTGGAATCCAAAGACCATACTGGTAACTAGTAGTTCTCCATGCAGAAAAAAACTTAACAGTTCTACACTACAATATAAGGGGTATTCAAAAAGAAATGAGCCGATGCATAATTACAGAAACCAGTTCCTGCGTGTTAGAAGTATTCACCCTGGCTGTTGAGACATTTGTCCCATTGTGACACAAGGCGGTGAATGGCTGTCTCGTAAAATTCCCAGGGCTTCGATGTTAACCAATTCTGGACGTACAGCTGAACGTCATTGTCCGAAGTGAATCATTTGCCCCTCAGAGCCTTTTTAAGGGGTCCAAAAATGGCGTAATCTCAGGGAGAAAGGTCCAGACTGTGTGGAGGGTGGCCGAGAACCTCCCATTTGAATTTCTGCAGGAGTTCCGTGACTGTGTTGGCTGTATGAGGCTTTGCATTGTTGTGGAGCAGAATGACCACACGGGTGAGATTGCCAGGTTGTTTTGATTTGATCGCTTGGCGAAGGGTGATCAAGGTTTGCTAGTAACACCGGGCATTCACTGTTGTCCCCTGCTGCAAGAAGTGAATCAGAAGGGTGCCATCTTGGTCAAAGAAGAATGTCAACATAACCTTTCCTGCACTCTTGTGGATGGTGATGTCCAGATGTACATGCAGAACTGGTTAACATCGCAGCCCCAGAAATTTTACGAGACAGCCGTTCACTGCCTTGTGTCACAGTGGGACAGGTGTCTCAACAGCCAGGCTCAATACTTATAACATACAGGTACTGGTTTCTGTAATTATACCTCCGGCTTGTTTCTTTTTGAACGCCCCTTATATATGCTACAGAAGTTCACATGTACTCCATGACAAAGAATTTCCTTTGCTTGAACCTCCAGAAATGGTTTCTGTGAGGTCTAATAAATGTTTATCTGCAGATGGACAACAGTGCACTTTGAGAGTTGCAGATTTCATTCCAAGCACATACTCCTTTATTCCAAAGTTGGTTCAAGGGAAGCTCGGTTATCTCACCAGTGACCTAGAACTTACTAAAAATAAGGAAGAACTTTTGGCATCACAGTAAAACAACAGGAGTGTCTAAAACACACTGTGAAAGTCTCCATATTTCCTAGTAAAGGTAAAGAAGCCATTGTTTAAAACAAAGGGCGATCTCTTGTATTGCAAAGGCGTATATGGTCTGATGAATGTAGTTAATGTGATTCTCTGTCTTAAATAATGGCAACTGTTGATTGATGCTTCAAGGACAAGTCAGAAGGCAGTGCTTTTACACAATGCAAACATGTTGTCTTCTGCTACTGTGGAGTATATTACCCAAAAAAAAAGAATCATATATGTACATGAAAAACGTTTTAGTGGGAGTAGACCGTCCAAGGTTCCAATGGGAAGTATGTGACAATTTTAAAGTTCCTTCCACATTATTGGGAAAGTAATGTGGCTATTCTTGATCCACATATGTAGCTGAGGTAGACTGTTGGAGAATGAGGAGAAATCAGAGTGCCACCTATTATCTGTTTGTACAGGGTACTGTTACTTGTAGCTAAAAAAGGTATTGTAGTGACAGATGAGAACACACCCATGTAAAATCTTCATGTGTGTTTTCAACAAAGTGTATTCTGAGTTAAGAGTATTAATCTTCTCTCTTAATGTTCCAAATGTTGTTGTTTTCAGCCCAGTGATTGGTTTCATCCAGCTCTCCATGCTAGTCTATCATGTGCAAATCTCTCTATTCCTGGAGAGCTATTGTCTTGGTATCTCTGTGCAATTTTGCTAATACAGATTATAATAATCTAGAATATTAACATTTGATTCCAAGTAGGGAAAAGGTAAGAGGATTTAAGTACAATGTTTGATACCTGGGGATTAAAAACACATCAGTATATGTTTAGCACATATATGTGTCTCAGTATTCGCTAAATTTAAATTGCTTTTGTTTGCAAACTAGTAGACTGCTAGCCCACATGTATATACATACATGTGTACACAGTTGGATTAAAGAAGACCTCTCACCAAAAAGCAGAAGCATTTTGAGTTGTCGATAGACACACACAAAAGAAAGAAAACTTGCTAGCTTTCAGAGTTATCTTTTGATGAACTTGAGTAATAAAAAAAAAAAAAAACCACACACGCACACGCACGCACACACACACACACACACACACACACACACACACACCTACGTGGCACCAGCTGGACTAGCAGTACCAATGCTTTTTTTCGGCAGGTGGACTGGTTGTCGTGGGGATCGTGTCAGGTGGCGTGAGTAGAGGGAGAGGGAAACAGGGAGGAGGGACTGAGGTTGGGTGGCTAGCAGCTCAAAGGGGGCAGCCAGTTTGCTGGCTAGAAATGTGGGAGGGAGAGGTGGCAGGTATATGGGCTGTCACAATTGTCATGGCCAGTGGCAAGTGGCAAGTGGCACATGCTTCTAGTGACACGGGGACATGAATTGGAAAGGGATGACAGGATGGAGGATGAGAAACTGTTGGGTGGAGGTGTCGAGACAGTGGGTTACCTGAGATGAGACCAAGACAGCTACAGGAGCAATGGCTGTGTTGTAGAGATAACTCCCACCTATGAAGTTCAGAGAAGCTGGCATTGGAGAGGAGGATCTAGATGGCTCGCGTTGTCAAGCAGGCATTGAAATTGAGCATTTTGTGCTCAGGTACATGTTGCGCCACCGGGTGGTCAACTTTATGCTTGACAACAGTTTGGTGGTGGTCATTCATCCTGGTGGACAGCTGGTTGGTAGTTGTGCCAATGTAAAAAGCTATGCAGTGTTTGGGTTGGTATGTGACGTAACTGCTTTCACAAGTGGTTCAACCTCTGATGGGGTAGGATAGAACTCGATTAGGAGATGCTGGGTGGCTGAATTGAATTGCATAGGTCTTCCATCTTTACCTGCCACAGGGATATGATTCCGGTGGCAAGGGGTTGGATGTGGGAGTGGCATGAGGTTGGACTGTGTGTTATGTGGCTTGAGTGGACGATGGAATACCAGTTTAGGAGCTGTGGGAAGGGTGTTGAGTAGGATGTCCCTCATTACAGGGCATAATGAGAGAGAATCAAAACCCTATTGAAGAACATGCTTCAGTTGTTCCAGACCAGGGTGGTATTGGGTGAAAAGTGGGTCACTCCTTTGTAGCTGATTCTTGAGGGTGGTGGGAGGGTTGCGAGTGTGTGAGGATATAGATGGGAAATTATTTGTAGACTAGGTTTGGTGAATATCGTCTATCTGTGAAGGCCATTGTGAAGCATCCAGCATACTGGGCAAGGTTTCTAGGTTGTAGGTGAGAGATTTTTTTGTGTGTGTGGAAGTAATGACAGCTGTCAAAATGCCGGTACTGTTGTACTGTTCGTGATTATGGACAGAGGTGTGGATGGACACATCAGAGAGGTTGGGGTCACCAACCAGAAAGGTGGCACTTTGGGCAGAGGAGGACCAGGTGAAGTGGACAGGAGAAAAAGTGTTGCGTCAGGATATAGTTAGTATGTTTATGAGGCATGAGGTGGTGGGTTTGGAGTCTTCAGGACATTTGGAGGGGTAATGTTTGATAGCTGCAAGGCCATTGGCATGGTGTATAGGGAGGTGGCATCAACAGTGATGATTAGGGATCCAGGAGGTAAAGGGTGAGGATGGTGAAAGTCAGTGATGGCAGTGGTTAGTATCTTTGATGTGAGACTAGGTTTTGGTAGTTGATTGGAGGTATTGGTCAGGAGGAGCAGAAATTCATTCAGTGGGAGCACAATAGCCAGCTACTGTGGGCATCCAGGATTGTTAGGTTTGTGGATTTTGGGGAGCATGTGGAAGATGGGTGTGCAGGCTGGCGTTGGGGTGAGGAGGGAGATGACAGGTGAGAGTTTCTGGGAAGGGCCCATGAATTTCAGTAGGGATTGGAAATTATGTTGCACTTTTGGGATGGGGTCACTCGGTCAGAACTTGTAGATGAAGGAGCGACAGTTGGAACAGGGAGGATGATTAGGTGTGGATATCTTTTCAGGTTGTGTGTAGCTGTATTTTTGTGCGCTGAAAGATTAAGTGTTTTTAGGAAGGGGCCTGGGGAAGGATGACGATGCCAAGTTGGAGATAAGGAATTCATGCAAATTGGTTATGGGGTGGGAGGGGGAGGGTCACAGTTGGATGGTAGTGTGAACTGGGAGAGATAAGATTCAACATTGGTATTAGATTGGTTTTGGTTGGGGGGATTGGTGGCAAATAAGTATTTTCATTGTAGGGATTGGGAGAAGGAGAGTAGGTCCACGTCCAATAAAGTTAAAATTGGGTTTAGGGCTGAAGGTCGTATATGTACACACAGGGGGTATGTCTATGATTATAATGCTGATTCTTGACAGTAGTAGTGTGTTTGTATAACCAATTGAAAATATAAACCAGGCCACATTACGTTAAAATACAACATTTGTGAGTCAGGACTAATATATTTGATTTCGAGCAGGTGTTGATGCATTGGCTAGACATTGGACTCTTCTTTGGGAGGAGAATAGTTGAAATCTCCATCTGACTATCTACATTTATTGTGATTTCCATAAATCTTATAAGGATAGTGTTGAGGTGGTTCCTTTGAAAGGATACAACTGATTTCCTTTGCTGTTCTAAACTCATGCTCTTTCTCTAATGACATCGTCATCAAGGCAATGTTAAGCTTTCCTTGTGATGTTTTGATGCCTCCACATGAGTTAAGGAATTAAAATTGCCAGGATTGGCTGCAGTCTTGGAAGGATTAAATATGTTAAATGATTTGATCCAAGCAAAATGACAATTAATTTGAGGCTGACTCAGAGGCATGTGAAAATGGGAATAGAATACTTCCATTTATTTGTAAGGAACTAAGATTTTTTTTCTTGAGGATATTCATGTGCTAACATGAAACCATAGGTGCTAAGAGCTATGTAATTCGTCATTACAGGAATATGAGTCAGCTTTGGATGGTGCTTCACCTTGTATTTGATCCATTATATGTCTCACCATTGGATATGTGTTGTGTACATAGTTCCGCATAGTCAACACGTACACAACTTCTCCACTAGAGCGCGCCCCGCTAAGCACAACAGCACAGGCGCAGCAGTCGTCCGTCTCCGCACTACGAGATGGCACTGCCTTAGAGACGGACCAAATTCTGCTTCCGCCGATCCGCGTATTAATATGTAACCCAGCCAATGAGATTGCTGCTAACCTAGAACCTTTTCTCCTCGCGGATCACACTTGCGCAGTGATACCTGAACGCGTGAGGTATTATAACGAGTGTACAGCCCTCTGATTAGTCAGTCTGCATTAGTCTGTACCAGTCTATAGTCAAGTTTCAGTCTGCACCTAATAAGATTATCATATTCCTGTACATAGCCATGAAGAGAAATGTATAGACACTTTGTCAAGTATCAGAGATATGTGAGAATAAGATTAACGCACCAAGACCAAAGGAACTTCAGATTGTCAATTGTAAATAGCATCCAGAATCAAGTTAAGTAATTTTATGCTTTTTATTATTTTAATAAATGTGTGTGAAAATTAATCAAGTTCTGTTTAAAGTTGGTCACCGTCAATCTGCTACTCTAAGTGTGTAAGTGGCATTTCTATTGTCTGACGTAACGGCAGAAGATAAACACGCCACAATAAGACCACGAGACATATTGCTGACACTCCCCTACTTCATTAGAGCGACAAGTCAAATAATCTGATGATGTGTGTACCGAAGGTCTTACAATACGCACACCACAATATGTCAATGTGTGTTTGTGCCTGGTGTTGGATAGAAGAGGGTTAATGTTTGTTTACAAGCTATGAAAGCAAGAATGAACATATCTGACATGTTATGCTGTTTTACTGTCATAAGAGGTATACCACCTCACAATGCTGACAGAAGATTTGTGCTGTATATGGGGACAATGCAGTAATAGCTCAAGTTTATCAGAAAGGGTTTAGTCGATTTAGAGCAGGGAATTTTGTCCTAATAGACGAACCTTGATCTGGATGACCAAAGATTACACACGTGGAACGGTTTAATCCTATGATAAACAGTGAATGACAACATGGGTGTTCATGTTGGAGCTCCTTGTTGTTCGTGGCGCTGTAGCCAGGAACGTGAAGCTGCTGGGTCACGTAAATATTCGCGATGTGTGGGTTCCTCGTGAAATGAGTGAATCAAATTTGATTCAGTGCATGCCCATCTGTGACTCCTTATCGAGACACAATCAGGATGCTACTTTTCTGGAACAGTTGATAACTGGATATGAGAAGTGAATCATGCACTACAATGTCTGGAAAGAATAAATCATGGCACGACACAAGGCCGCCACCACTATCAGTTCCTAAACAAGGACTGCATCTGAGAAAGGTTCTGCTATGCATCTGGTAGGATTTCAAAAGCATCCTGTATTACGAACTTCTTCTGAATGAATCTATCATTACCAGGAAATACTGTTCACAGTTGGATCATCTCAAGGCAGCCAGTGACGAGAAATGACTGGATTTGTGACACGATGTTGTCTTTCACCACAACACCACCAGATCACATACCTCAATGGTAATCCGTCAGAAGCTGAATGTATTACCTCAACCACCAAATTTGCCAGACATTACCCCTTCCAACTTTCATCTATTCCATCCCCTGCAGAATTTCCCAAATGGCAAACGCCTCACCTCCTTGGAGGACTGCAAACTGAACCTCAACTTGAAAGCACCCATATTTTGGAATAAAGGCATTTATAAGCATCCGTAGAAAGGGTAATATATTGTCAACAATAACGGTGTATACTGTAGGAAATAAATAGTTTCTTTACAAAACTGATCTGCCTTATCTACTTATATTGTGCACGACCTTGTGTGTGAAGTGTGTAAACAGACAGGCCAGCAACTGTTCTGTTGCAGCTGTGCTGCAGGGAGGTGTGTGCCCAAACTTTCTTTGTGACTGCACTGTAACAAAAAGTGAACCAACTTATGAGACAACCCACTAATTATGGATGATCACACACGCCACCTTTGTCTGTAGCTGTAGCTCTAACATGATCAGTAACATTCTGCACAAGAAGAAAATATGTCAAAATACAGTCTATAAGAAGTGACAAAAGTGGTCAATTTTTCCATATAGCAGTAAAATCTGAAAGCCACACACACACACAAATATTAAAATTCTCAAATACAGTCTTGCATATTATTATAACAGCATACCTAGGACATAACTTATCAGTGAAGGCACTTCAGAGTGTGATATATCAGTCCTGGGCTGTCATTTATGAGTGATTATGTATATATTTTTTTTATTTGATTTATTTTTTAATGCCATGTCTGATTTTGCCTCATCATGTCTTATTTGTATGTGCTGGCTAATCCGAGGAACTGCTGTACAGATTTGGCTAATGGATACACAATCAATGAGGAAGGTTTGTGTATATAATTTATGAATGTTTCAGACAGATTGTGGGAATTATGTTGATTCATGTTTAGTTATAAAAGTACATCATTGTAACATAGCGAGCAGCCACCGTAATTCGAGAGACGAACAGTTCTTGAGAGAGCAGAAAGCATGACATAATTTGCAACTAGTGTAGCGGTAAAGGATCTGGCTAGAAATTGAAAAGTGCTAAGATTGAATCCCACCTGGGTCACTTTTTTTCACTCTGCCTTGTAATGTAGAATTCACCTTCCAGTCATGTGGAGATTCATCAGAAATGAAACATGACTTGGAGTCCATGTTACTCTATAGCACACCTTTTCTTAGTTTGATAACTAGTTAGGAACATGCAAGTCACTTAAGTGACATCCAGTCGATTGCAATCATTTCGTGATAACTGCATAGCGAAAGTAATATGTGATTCCAAAACCTATGTTTTTCAATTCTTTATGCGTAAAGTAAAATGCAGCTTTGCTTCTTTTGTACAAAGAAGGTTTTACAGCAGCACAGTGTATGACTCGTCATTCAACTTTTTGCTTTCCATGAGTCAAACGTAAATCCAAATACAGTTCTCTGCATCATGGGGCGAAAGATATTATTTCTTTGGACAATTGCAAATTATGCAGAAGATTGGTAAACAACTCTCCTCTGGCAGTGCATTTCAAAATATGATGACAGTTTCAAATAGACAAGTTCTTCCTCTTCTCACTTTAGCAGTCATGCTCTTAACTCACCACAAATCCTTTGAACAACAGGCCATGAGTTACTCAACTTTCAACTATTGTAATAATAAGACCAATAATGAAAAGATAACCAGTTCATCATGTGAGCTGAGACTTACAATTTGAAATAATCAAATATTTTTACCAATAGATTCCCTGCAATCATTTGAGAACAACTGCATAGCAAAAATTCACATGAATCCCAAATATGTGGTGTTTTATTTATTGTGCTTCAAGTAAAATGTTTTCCAAAAAATCACTTCAGAAACTTTGCTTCATTTACATGTAGTACATTCTTTCAGCTTTCCTTGAATTGAACCTAAATGTGGATGCAATTATTGGCATTGGACGGCAAAGAAGTCTGTCATAAAGATTCCACAACAAAGAAACACAGCAAAATTAGCCTCAACAATGGATATCTGGGTACTAAACTTAACAAGAAGCTTGCTATAACCCCACCTAAACATATAAATCATGCTTTTTTTTTTAAATTTTTTCTTTTATTTGTGCCACCTCAGCCTGCCTCCAATACACACTGCATCACTCACACCCACCTACACTCATGATTCGCATAGAATATTTACATTAGTTTTAAAAATATTATTTACATCACTATGTACTCCCATGCTGTGAAGTGATACGAACGCGGAACATTCATTCCTACAGAGAACTTCCCTGCCATGTACTGCTCAGATCACTTAAGTTATATGAAAGTGATGATATTCAATTACTTACCATTGTTCTCTGAATAATTTTATTTGTGGTTCAAACAAAATACACCATGCCACTTTGTGTGTGTGTGTGTGTGTGTGTGTGTGTGTGTGTGTGTGTGTGTGAGAGAGAGAGAGAGGGGGGGGGGGGGGGGGTGAGGGGGGCATGTACGCATACACTCAAAAAATTGGAGATTAGACTCATTAATTTAGTGGGTTATATTTTGTTGTTTGTCTTATAAATTTGGGTATGCTTAGGGATACGAATAAATGAATTGTTTAGGGTAGGAGATGCTGCCGCATAAGTTAAATAAGTTTTTCTTGATTTTTGTTTAAAGAGATGAATACAATATTTAGTGGATGATATTTGTGACACCATGTTCACATATGTAGTAGCAATTGGTGGCATTGAGATTTTATATCTAAGAAAAGGCTAAAAAAACTTTAACAACAGGTGCGGCTGTGTGCTCGCATTCTGTTGTGATGCTAGCCACCAAGTCGGTGAGTGTTGTGACAGCTGAGTGAGCATGTTTTTGAAAGCTGTGGGGGAGGCTATGCAAGGCCAGATGAGCTTTGCGGTGACTTCAGTAGGTGATGACACTTTTGATGTGCGATGATTGGCAGACCTCAGAGTATGAGAAGTCCTGAGCATGTATCAGCCAGCTTGAAGCTCTGATCACATGACGGGAAAAACTTGACCATTTCAGTAGACTTGGGAGGGAAGCCATGTTGGCTGAATTTACTGAATAAAGAAAATATTAAATAAATACTAAACCAAAATAGTGAGAGTCACATGGTTCAAAGACAAAAATTAGACAAGTGTGTGTGTTTGTAAAGATGCACCTTCACTATGAGATCTAGTTTTCAAGTTATTTAATGGTAAATGTTTTAGATTTAAAATGATCATTACAAATTAATAGCTGACTAACACCTTAAGTTCCAGGCAGGAAGGAGCGCTGGCCCCTGGCAGGAATCTGCCCGGCAGATTAGTGTAGAGGTTTGGTAAGCCGGCCAGTCTGTGGATGGTTTTTAGGTGGTTTTCCATGTGCCTCGGCGAATGCAGTTGGTTCCTCTTATTCCACCTCAGCTACACCATGTCAGCGATTGCTGCGCAAACAAGTTCTCCACGTACGCGTACACCACCATTACTCTACCACGCAAACATAGGGGTTACACTCGTCTGGTGTGAGACGTTCCCTGGGGGGGTCCACCGGGGGCCAAACCACACAATAACCTTGGGTTTGGTGTGGGGCAGCAGAGGGGTGAAGTGGACTGCAGTAGTCATCGTGGGGTTGCAGACCACTGCAGCTGAGGCGGGGACGGAGCCTCTCCATTGTTTCTTGGTTCCCAGTTAACATTACATAATATAACATAACACCCTAAGTGATTCATACAAACATAGTGTCAATGGATAGGTCTCAATTAGTACTATTGATTTGTTATGGTAGATTTTTTTGTCAGTCATATATATATTAAATGTATATTCTGCACATGAAAAAGTGAATTTACTCATGAATAAAACATGAAATAGTGAAAGTAACTGCGCCATTAGTAAGTAGATTTAATTACAGATTTATGACTGTAATTAGATACATTGTTTGGTTATTATTGATGATATAATGATGCAAAATAGTGTCCATGTGAACAAAAGCACTATTTATAACAAAATCATGAAGTCTACATGAAAACAATGTGAGGACTCTGAATTATTTTGGAATAGGCAACTTAGTCTTAACTTTTAAAAACTGTCCTCCAGTTAACTTTGATTGTGTTCTGCATGTAAAATATCATTAGTTTGCAAATAAGGAATTTCAACTAGAATTATGCTGAAGCAATTTTAAATACTTTTTGCGGATTATCAAAGTACAAACGAATGCATGATACTGGTCGGCCTAAATAATTCCTCGCAGACTTTATTTCAATAATAAATTATTGTTTCTAGTGAAAAGTAATACTTTATTTTTCTGCAGTAAGCCAAGTGTGTGAAAAGATAAAAATGCTGTGAGAAGTGAACATGATATCCCCACAAATTGACTGATTTCATTTGGGGTTAAGGTGACAAACCCAGGACAGTGACGTAGCCAACATTTTGAAATCCAGCCCCACATACGGAAGCCAATGAACTGTGCTTTTCTTGATATATTAAATTTTTATTAATGCTGATGCACATGGGGCCTCATGAGTCAGTAGAACCAACAGTGTTTAGCTTCACCCTTAGTCAGTTATTTATCCTACAGGAAACAGCAAGAAGAGCAGAGTGAACATCCATTATCTTTTACCGTTCATTAATGTTAGCAAATTTAAATCCATTGCATCACAATGTTTAGCAGAAAGTTTTCAAAAGTATTATCTTGCAGCAAATCAAATCAAATCAAATGCACAGGTAAAGGTCATGCTGATGAAGTATAATATATACCATAAACACTTTCTAGATAGGTGAAGAAAAGTAATTCAGATGCAAGACAAGGATAATGTGTGGTTTCGGGTGATGAAATAACTGAAAAATTAGCCAGACAATGAGCTCACAGCATGATACATTATCAACCAGGCTGTATAATTTTACATGACTAGGCCTAAGTAAGGGGTCCATATGCACACCACAGGAGGCTAATAATAAATTGCTTTGGCATATACATTTTTAATGTGGACTCTTTGGTGTCATTAAGTGTGCAAAAAAAAAAAATTTGTGTTGCTGGATCAAAATGACCAGGTGAAGTGAGGCACCACTACCTTGTTGCACTTACGATGCCTTTCACATGAATCTGAAGTTACACAATCTGAAGAATGTAAAATGGGTTTGTGGAACACACTTTATAAACAGTGGGAAACTGAAGTAATGTTACCAGATAAGGAATGTCAATTTAGTTGTAACCAATGATGCAATTTTTGACTGTTTCAGGGACTTGACACATACTTAGTTCTAAGTTCATTCCTGAAGTGAACCCAGCAGAGTGAGTTGTTATACAACTGAAAATATTCAAGAGATAATACTATTTGCAAGGGAAGTGGTTTCATTGTCCATACCACTCTGAGGAAATCATGACCAATCTACCACACTTATTCACCAGTTTCATATAATGTGAATTAAACACATGAGGAGTGGAATGAGTGGATGAGATCTTTGCCAAAATGTAACTGTGAAGAAGTCCCTTTGGAAGAGAAACTGCAAGTCTGGCTTTACACTTGTCTCTCTGAGTAAACTTTTAGTCACAGCTCATTTTGGGCACTGTGCATGCTTCAAACCCAAATATTGTTGACATTTGGCGAGGGCGAGGGGGGGCTGATGTAGACAGTAATTCATCTGTTATGTTTTATTTGCAGTGTGGACTCTTTGATTATTTGTGTTGTCTCTGAGCTCCATACAGATGAATATTATGTAGATGTTCTTTGTGGTTTACAGTTGTTATGTAATTAACTATTACATGTTGCATCAAATAAATCATATTTCACACTAGTCACTAATGAAATGGGCGAAAGAAAGAAATATTTTTATAGGAATATGTCAGACAAATGTGACTACAAAGTTGAAGAGCTTGTTCTTTTATAAAATCACGCAAAGTCATAATCCATAGCAAGATGTCTAAAGAAACGATATGTACAGAATGTATAGGATCACTTGCATATTGCATGGAGGAACCTATCTATTGTGTTATCAAACATCAGGACGCACTAAAGGTTATTTCCTTATCAAGACTTGAAGTATTTTTAGAGCTAAGAAAAGAGAGATGACAGTTAAATATATTTGTTTCATTAAAGAAAAGAATGGATTACTACTCACCAGATAGTAGAGATGCTGAGCCACTGATAGGCACAAAGGAAAGATTACCAAACAATAAGATTTTGGCCAAAAGGCATTCATCAGAATTAAAGCACACACACACACACGCGCGCAACTTGTATGCACATGGCCACAGTCTCTGGCTGCTGAGGCCAGATTGCAGGCAGCAGCGCATGACAGAAGTAGTCTGAGTGGTGGGGCTACAGATGATGATGCAGGGAGAGGGAGGGATGGCAGAATAGGAGTGCGGGATGGTAAAGTGC
This sequence comes from Schistocerca serialis cubense, assembly GCF_023864345.2. Classification (NCBI taxonomy): domain Eukaryota; kingdom Metazoa; phylum Arthropoda; class Insecta; order Orthoptera; family Acrididae; genus Schistocerca; species Schistocerca serialis. The sequence continues at coordinate 619,149,074 of NC_064645.1, forward strand.
CGCTGGCATGCAGGGACAAGGTGGAGAGATGGTAGGTAGGGCAGCTAGGTGCAGTCAGGAGGTTAAAAAGAAGGAGAGGCAGTGGAAGAGGAGAGAAGTGAAACAGTTGGGGGTGTATTGGTGGAATAGAGGGCTGTGTAGAACTGGAATGGAAACAGGAAGGGTGGAGGCCAAGAGGGTTACCTGTCCTCAACCTTCGTTAGCCATTGTCCTTTACTCACCTGTCCCCTTCCCTGATCCCATTCCAGCATTACACATCCCTCTAGTCCACCAATGCACCCACAATCATTTTACTTCTCTCCTTTTCTGCTGCCACTGCCCCCTCCCACCACCGTCCATCTTTCCTCCCGAACTGCACCTAGCTGCCCTACCCCCTCTCCACCTTGTCTCTGTGTGATCCCACTAGCAGCACTTTACCACATCCCACCCCTACACTGCTACCTCTCCACCTCCCTACACCAGCCCCCTCCTTACCCCTCTCACCCGGATTGCTTCTCCCATCATGCACTGTTGTTCGCAGTCTGGCCTCGCAACCAGAAGCTCTGGTCATGCGTGTGTGAGCTGCGTTTGCATGAGTGTGCATGTGTGTGTTGTCTAATTCCGATGAAGGCCTTTTCAGCCAAAAGTTTATTTGTTTGACAGTGTTTTTGGTGGTGTGCCTATCAGTGGCTCAGCATCTCCACTGTACAATGAGTAGCAATCTATCCTATTCATAATACTGTCATTATTCCATCCTGGATTTTCCTTTGTTTCATTACACACTTTTTTTAGGTCATAATTGTGTGTGTGTGTGTGTGTGTGTGTGTGTGTGTGTTTTATTTCTCGAAAATGTTGCATTTCTGCAGAAGACTTATGAATATACCTGCAGAGGCAGTTTGCAGTGATTTTCAATGTATATATAGCGTCAATATATGAATTTTAGTTAACACTTTCATTTGGTGATAGGCTGTATGAGTAGAACCATAAGAAGATTTCATCTTTGTAGTTTAAAGTACATATTACTGCCTACCTTATATGGGATTCAAATGAAACTCTACAGTTCCAGAGACTCCTTCAAGTCTCGAACATTTATGATGTAAATATGCAGACTGATGTGACAAATAAAAATTTGTACAAGGGCTGTGATTCGAACCCAGATCTCCTAAGCACTAGGCTGATGCGCTAACCAATACACCATGGCTTTGTGCAGTTGCCCGACTACCCTAGGACACCTTCCAAACTCCCATTCACACTTCAGCCCACTTGGTATTCCCCTAAAGTGATTGCACCATTTGTTTGTTATTTGTCACTATATGAGATGGGTCACTGGTTTGGTGGAGAATCATTGCTGGTTTTATTATTTACTGAGATAGGCTGAAAGTGCAGTGGTGCATAATTGTGATGTTAATATCTAACTAAAGACAGGAAAGGCTGTCATTAAACCAAAGTTTGGTTTGAACACCACAATGTTTTATAAGGAATGGTCTTATTGTATAATTAGCAAAGTAAAAAGTCAGTGATACAGTGGATCTAAAATTGAGTGAAACTGTAATATGTAGACAAAAATGCAATTAAATTTAGTAATATGTTCTTTTCATTTTTTATTGTATGTTTACAATTTGGTTAGGGAAGAGTGTTATTCTTTCATGAGACATATTGGGGAGTTGAAGTACTATAAGGGTGTTTAGTGAAGAGGTTGTGACAGACGTTTCCTTCAAAAGGATGGAGTGAGGTGGTACAATGTAGATTCACATTTGGGAAGACAACAGTGCAAATTCATGTCAGGCCATCCAGATTTAGGTTTTCTGTTTTCCCTAAATTGCTCCAGGCATGTGCTAGCATTGTTCCATTGAAAGGGTACGATCAGTCCTTTTCCCATTCTTAAAACATTCAGAGTGTGTACTCCAGCCCTAATGATCTCAATGTTGATGAAGTGGCTGTGCACAGCAGTCTTTGCGGATGTGTTATGTGAACAACTAATGCTTCTCTAATTTATGTCTTTCTTGATATTATCTGTCTTTTTCAACCCAGTTCAACAACTGCAAAATCCGAAAAGAAATGTTTTCATATCAGTGGTACAAAAGGCCTACGTAGCATTTGTTATAATGTTTATTCATAGCTGTGCAGCCCATACTATTTAAAGCTACAGACAAAACTACATGTTTCTTTGTTGTATGGGTCCAGGTCCCATGGATGAAGACATTCTTACTTTAGTTGGTGTATATCTTGTAAAGACCTTCCAGCCACCCAACAAATTATGTAGCGCTAGAGTGAAACTTTCGAGCATCTTTACAGACCACTGTGTTCATCCGCAGCTGTGCTCCTTATTTTGCAGACACATTCTTCAACAATTCTATTCTTAAATGGAACTTTGCAAGATGTTGTAGAATACTAACTGCAAATTGGTCAGTTTACCAACATTTTTTGCTGATAGTAAAGCAGTTTGAACACTTCACCAGTAAAGCAGTTATGCAGGGAAAATTAGTGTCCTTTAGTTTATTTTGCACTTTGAACCAGAATTCACATCTAAATTTTTATTTATTGTAAATAAAAATTTTTGAGGTCCCTGCACTTAGGCTTCATTACCTCTGAAGGCGTATTTTTTCCTTAATTAATTTTAGTGTAGAGTCCTATCAATTTCTGACTGTTTTGGAAATCTGCCACTGTTGAGCAGTTCTGCTAGCTGTGCAGTGTGTGTGTGTATGTGTGTGTGTGTGTGTGTGTGTGTGTGTGTGTAGACTTCTTGAGGCAAAAGGACAGTAGCATTACCTTTATTAGCATGCAGGACGACTGTGTCAGTATCCTCACACAACTTTCGTATCATAAATCTCTCTTCCTTGGAAATATTACTTCTTTGTGGGCAATGTTTAGTAATTTCTCGGCAGCTTTCACGTGTGTTTTCTTCAGCTGAATCCACTTATAGGAGGTCTACTCAGTTCTGACACATAAGATTAACAAAGCTCCTACTAACAAGATGACAGTAAGGACTGCTGCCTTGCTTGATTGCTTCATCACTACCAAAGAAAATCATAAGAAGTTTAAAAATGTGAGGTGCAGTACCACCGAGATTTTATAGGCTTCCTAAAGTTCACAAGATGGATAAGGATGAGCTTGTAGAGGATTTGTCTATGAGGCCTATAATGAGCACTATTGGTTCACCTACATATTTCTCTGCCAAATATTTAGCTTCCTTATTAAAACTGTTGGTAAGAAAATGTAGTCACCACATTCATAATTCTATGGATTTTATTCAGAGGCTTAGCAATGTCAGGTTAAAAAGTACGGATGTGCTCGTTAGTTTTGATGTGGTATCATTGTATACCAAGGTACCTGTAAAGGACTCTTTATCTCTTATCACCCAATATTTTGATAAGAACATCACAGCCTTATTTGAACATGTTCTTTTGTCATCGTATTTTCAGTTTAATGGTGAATTTTATGAGCAGGTTGATGGGGTATCTATGAAAAGCCCCCTCTCCCCTCTAATAGCCAATTTACTCATGGAAGACTTCAAGGAAAAGGCTCTGGACTCAGCAAGTTTTAAACCAATGGTCTTCTGGAGGTACGTGGATGACACATTTTTAGTAAGGCCACAGGGATGAATGAATTACATTGATTTCTTGAGCATTTGAATTCTATCCACGCTAGTCTCAAATTTGCTATGGAAATAGAAAAAGACAGCTACTTCCCATTTTTGGATGTTGTCATTTGCTGTAAAGTTGATGGCACATTAGGACATGCCGTATATCGTAAACCAATACATAAAAACCTCTATCTACATGCCAACAGCTGCTATCACCATTCACAGACCCTAGGTGTTCTTAAGGCCTTAGTGAATAGATCACACTGTATATCCAATAAAGATAATTTGCAAGAAGAGCTTACATACCTCAAAAGCATGTTTAAAGTGAGTGGATTTTTGCTTTGCTCATCTCTGTAAAGGATGATTTTTTTTTTTTGTTAGGTGGGTGTGTATCAGATTATTTTCAGAAATTGTGAGAAGTCATACACAGGTCAAACAACATACCCCGTTCATGAGAGATGTGAGAAACATCAAATATACACATGCTTATCACAGCCAGACAAGTCAGCTGTGACTGAACATTGTATTGATACTGGGCATTCCATGAACTACAGTGATGTGGCTATTTTAACATCCACATCTCCATTTGGGATTCTGTCTTCAAGGAAGCTACAGATATTAGATTAGCTAATAAATTAACAAATCGAGATATTGGTTTTAATGTGGACAAAGCATGGAATCTAGCTCTTGGGGTAATTAAACTGCAGAGGAGTCGTCATCATGTCACCACTGCCGAACATACATCAGTAAGTGAATCGAATGTCTGTGGGCCTTTGCCACAGGCGGCGCATGTGTAAGTGTATCTCTTTGCTGCCAAAAAGCGTCTGTGACCCACACGTGCAGTGCCGCCGCTTGCACAACTGCATGCCCAAAATTTAATGGACTTAGGTAAACAATGTAGTTAAAAGTATCATTGACTGTTTTTCTCTGAACAATCTCACCCTCAGTTTTAAAAAGACACAAAATATTCAGTTCTGCACATACAGGAGTACTCCACCAGTGATAACACATGGTGAGGAAATAATAAATAGGGTGTAAACTTGAAAATTCTTAGACTGATGAGAATTTAAATTAGAAGAAGCACATTTTGGAACTTCTTAGTTCAGCCATATTTGCACTTAGAACAATTCCAAATCTTGGGGAGAGGCAAATAAGTAAGTCGACATATTTTCATTCAGTAAAGTTACATGGAATAATATTATGGGGTAACACATTTTTAACCCTTTCAGACCCTGTGGTTATAATAGTGTATGTTAAATTTTACTGTGTAGTAGCTACAGCAGAAATATTTTCCCCAATGGAAGTCCGTGGTACACATTTGTGAATTGTCAACCCTTTCATCATGCAAAAGCACTACCAGCTGTTGGGCACCACTATGAAAACGTCAGCAAGTCAATGTCGCGGTGAGTAGCAGCTCATGTAGTGAACGATTTTGTGAGGAAGCAGCGACAGTGCTTACCTGTAACTGCAGAAATAATTCAAGTAAAAGCATGTCAGAAAATCCAGGATTTTAAAGGGAGCCGCAATTGGGCCTGACAAATATGGGGAAAAACTCGTCGCATTTCAGCGCTACATCATCAAACTGCGCACCGGAAATTCATGCTGGCTTGTACAGCCGATGGCCATAAACTGCCACCATTCATTTTACACGGAAGACTTTACCGAAGTCCCAAGTGTTTCCTAAAGATTTTATTGTACGTGTTGGCTGGTTCACAGAGGACATAGTTTTAGAGTGGATCAGACCTGTCTGGCAATGTCGTCCTGGTACCTTGTTAGGTTTGCCACGTATGCTTGTGTCAGATTCGTACGCAAGTCACTGTACACCACCTGTGAAAAAAAAATTAGCATAGGGTAAAACGGACTTAGTTGTAATTCCAGAATGGATTATGTCCATTCTGTATCCATTAGATGTTTGTTTAAACAAACCTTTTATGGACAAGCAGAAAATATGTATACACAGTTCCTAATGAAAGAAGGTAGGCAATTAACGCCTGCAGGACATGTTAAGTGTGCAACCTTGTCTCAAGTGTGCGTGTGCATTAGTCAATCTTGGAAATGTCTCGCAAGTGAAACCGTTCGTCACGCATTTAAAAAATACTGTATTTCTAATGCGCTTGATAGCACAGAGGATGATGCTTTGTATGAAAGCAGTGGCAAGTGCAGCCAGCTCGCCTGCAATGTCACTGCTCACAGCCCAGGAATAATGTATTTTGATAGATATTGTTAATTTTCACTGTTGTCATTGTTTTGCAATGTAATTGTAATTTTAAGTTTCCCAGATCCTTGAGAGGTAGGGCCACTTAACACACTATCCATCATATGATGAGCCATATCTTTCACTTTTAAGTGCGTCTTGAAATCGGGGAAAATTTATTTATTTATTTTATTTTTATTTTTATTTTTTTCTTCCGAGTCTCATTTCTGGGGTGCGGCTTGCACTCGAGGTCGGCTTGCAATCGGGTAAATATGGTAACTACAGTACTTGCACTGGCTTCTAGCAGGATTTTTCAGAACTTCCGTAGGATTTGCCTCCAAATGCAAGCATCGTGTAATACAGGCTTTAAGAAGCTATGAACCACGGCTGCCTGTATTAGAGGCCGGAGGACTGAAATGTGACAACGTTACGTTAAGGCCTACCGCATGGCTGTGGCTATCAGGTAGCGAACGGAAGCAGTTTACATACTTTCACGGTGTCTGTTTTATCCGACATTACAGTGTAATTATGCTGTACTGGACTCTGCAAAAATTATAGCAAGTAGTCGTGACTGCAGTTGAAGATATAACACAATGTAAGTATACAATTCTGTGAAGTTTTTACACGTATATGTGCAAGTTTGCTATGTGAACAACTTTCGTCTACACAATTGGATGAAAAGTTCTACTATATTCTAGATACAATTTGAAAATAAAGTTTTGAATTCATAAGTTCAGTATCAGAATCTTCTCCTAAGTGATTTTGTGTTAATATTATGAATATTTCTACACATTTGATTCTATTTGTAGACTTGTGTTTCGTGATATCCAAGCAGTAGAAAAAAACCAGTCCACTCAAATTCTCATTTGCTATTTTTACATAATAGTATTTTGATTTAAGATGTTAGCAATTAATGCATCATTCTATTTGCAGATGCCAGAAAAATGTTGTGTTCCTGGTTGCAACAGCAACTACAAATCCAGCAAGGAAGAGGGTTACATCTCAGTGTTCAGATTCCCTACTGAAGAGGAAAACAGAAAATGATGGACAAGAAATATCCCCAGAAAGGACTGGACTCCATCAAATAGAAGTGTTGTTTGCATTAAACATTTTGAAGAATGTGATGTATCAAGAGTGGAGATTTACAAGGACTCTGATGGGAACTGCCACGAGTTTCCTCGTCAAAGGTCATTGCTTTTACCAGAAGCTGTGCCAAAAATATTCCCTGGGTTACCATCGTATTTAAGTAAGGTGCAGCCTCCAAGAAGGTGTGACCTAGAAATAAGAAGGAAGCGTGCACACCATGAAGAGGATGAGAAGAATGAAGCCATGCTAAATGAGGACATTATTGCAAATTTTCAGTGTTTGTGTGCTGAGTACCAGGATAGAATAAACAGTGTAGGAAAGTGGGCTGTTAGTGTTAAAGAGAATAAGATATTCTTTTATACTACAGATTTTTCTGAAGACATTCCTCAGGTCAAAGCGAGTATGGAAATTAATGACAAACTCATTTCAAGTGTGTATGTGAATGGTTTCATTGTGTCACATGAGCAGCTCAGTTGGATTTTCCCTTCCTCACTTAGAGCAACCAGATGGTCACAAATAGAAAATATTTCGAGTAGAGTTATCAACTGTGATAGCTACACACCCGCCTTTAGTTCTCTTTTAAATTAATTAAAGAATATTGTAAAGAAACTTACTCTGCATTCAGAAGCTAATCCAAATTGCTGTGCCACACTCTTGTTTCTGTTGGAACATATAGATTTATTGGCAATGAATAAGCGGACATATTTGGTTGATATGATGATGCATGCATTTATCATCTACAACCAATCTCCAGCATGCTATACAGCACTCCGGTCAAGTGGATTACTTACCTTAAGGTAATACAGGCGGCCGTGTATGAACTCCAGCATTTATTATTGGATACGATCGGTGATCTTCCATATCAATTCCTCGCTACACGCACGAGCAAGCTCGAACATCACTGACCGTGGCCGAAGACTAACAAAGTACAGCGTGCTAACACTCGCGCCACTTTGCATGCTTGCACGCGGCCGAGCTCTGTCCGAGTCTGTACGTTCGTACCAGCATTACAGTATAGCACCAGTTTACGCAAGTTTGCATCAGTTTGTGTATTATTGCGTATTTCGTGGAGAATCCAGCTCACTCACATTCATTGTTGTAGTGAAGTTGAGTATGGCAGCAAAAAGAAAAACTCTATCTGTCACGGAGAAAGTGAACTTGATTCGGGGAGTGGAGAGAAATGCAAATGTGCCCATAAGTGAAATGGCTCGACGCCTGGGACTTGCACAGTCTTCATTATCAGAAATATTGGAAAATAAGGAGAAGATTCTGGATCAAGTAACACAGTGCATTTCAAAAGCAAAGCAGAGAAAAAATGTTAAAAAGTCGCAGTACGAAGAAATGGAATAGAAGCTAATGGAGTGGATCAATGGAGGACGTGCTGAAAATTTACCAATCGACAGGGCACTGATAAAAATGGAAGTATCCACGATATCAGGGAAACTTGGGCTAACAGAATTCAAAGCTTCGAATGGTTGGCTGGATAGGTTCAAAAAACGCTATGGGATAACTTGCAGGGAAGTATGTGGAGAGAGTGCTGCAGTTAGTGATGAAAGTGTTGAACACTGGAAAGAAGAGGTGCTGCTACCCCTCTTAGAAGGTTTCGAATCTTGGGATGTGTACAATGTGGATGAAATAGGCCTGTTTTACCAACTCATGCCCTCTAAAACCTTAAGTGTTAAAGAAGGAGCGTGCCATGGAGGAAGCATGAGCAAATAGAGAATTACTGTTCTGTTATGCAGCAACACAGATAGCGGCAACAAGCTGGATCCCATAGAAATTGGAAAGTTCCACAAACGACATTGCTTTAAGAACAGTGCTACGCTGCCATGTAAGTATTATAGCAACAAAAGTGCTTGGATGACTGTGGACTTGTTCAAAAAGTTCATGCAACCTTTTGATGCACGAATGGGTGCTAGAAACAGGAAGGTTGTTCTCTTAGGATTTCTGTGGATGCTGAAAGCGCATTTCTTTCCTGCAAATTGCACTAGCAGACTCCGGCCCATGGATCTAGGGATTATTCATAGCCTGAAAAGTAAGTATCGGAAAGTTCTTGTCCTTAAGCACTTGCCTTTATTGATAGGAATGAAGTGCTTAAATTGAACATCCTGCAAACAATGCATATGCTCACAGGAGGTTGGAAAATGGTAACTAAGGAAACCATTTCAAATTGCTTTCATAAGGCTGGATTTAATTAAATGAGCACTCACGACAAAGATGGTAACAAAGCAGTAGTGGACATAAATGATTGGGTGCAGGTATCTAACAATTTTACCACCACTTTTGATGAATTTGTGGCTTATGATGATGGTGCCATTACTACATTCATCCGAGATGTTGAGGAAATCTCTGATGATAAAGTAAAGCAGAATGATGAAGATATTCAAGAAGATGATGAAGTTTGGGATGAAGAAATGTAAATACCATCATTCAGTGAAGCTATTGCCAGCATAGACATTGTCGGGAGATTTGTCACAGCATGTAAAGTGGACAACTCTGTTATAGACAGAGTAAATCAATTGGAGACAGACATTTTGAACCTAAAATCCAACAGTGCTAAAAAGTAGACTACCATTTTTGATTACAGGTATTTCAAAAAATGAGGCACTGTGAAAGTTGTATAAATATGTGTTGTATATAGGATATCAAATCTGTGACAGACGGGAAAATAAAATTTCAAAACAAACTGAAAAAGTTTCTACTTGACAACTCTCTTTATTTTGTAGCAGAATTTTATTATTGTGATGTGGAAAAGGTAGTAGGTAAGGATTACTAACTCACATTTGTATTTAAAAAAAGTCTTATAAATGTTCAGTATGCAGCCATATTTACAAATTAGTTTGCAATTTGAATGTAAAATGACTCATTCGACATCATTATGATTTATTATGCAAAATGGTCCATGGAACATGAAACTAACTAATTGAGTAGTAATATTTCCTGAATTATAAAATTCAGAAAGAAGATGAGAAGTTCCATATTTGTAAGAAAATCGGCTTTCAAACGACATGTGAATCCCAAACACTTATTACAGTCAGGAGGAGGGAGGGTGAGGTGGTTCATTTCTTAAATGCATATTATTTTAATGCATCTTAAATTTTAAATGTTTCCTGATGTAAAATATGTTTACAGTTGTCTTCAGCCAAGTCTCAGTCTTATTTTGAACAATAAAAGATTGTAAGAATACAGCTTGCAAAACAGTTTTGATATTTGAAATACACACAGATTACAAACAATGTAGATGCGAATAAGAGACAGAAAAAAATAGTCTTTATGTTAGGAACAGTATTAGTACAAGAAGCTCTTTTACCTTGCTATGTTTGAAGAGCACTTAGTTTAAGCAACCATTCAATAATCATTTTTCTTGCCAATTGTGTTCACTATAATCCATATGCTAGAACTGAGTCATATGAATAGATTGCAGGTGCATAAATGGTTTCTGTAGAATTGTGATGAGAAATAAAGGATTTTTTTGGTTAATGATGTACATTGCATGTATGTAGTTTAGTTTTATATTTATTTTTATTCCACTTTTATGGACAGCCATTCTGTACCTGTACATAATGTTAAATATTACACTCATCTCATCACAAAATTATGAGAAAGCAGTTGTACCTTGAGTGCAAGAGTTACTACTAAAAGATGAAAAAAAATGTATTAATATGTTGAACTATACACAGACTCATAAATATTGACAAGACAGCTTCAGAGTAGTGCAATTTCTTTTAGAATTATTCCTGCAATAATAAAGAAATAACATTTCAAACAATGTCAAGAAATATAGGTGCATAATCACGCCTTAACAAGCAGAATCTGAGAAAATTTAATGTACTGATGACTGACTGTGACTTTTGTAGGGAATTATTTTAGCTACTCACCAGTAATCAATAACTAAAAACCATTTTTTCTATCATCATGATCCAAATGTATAAAGCATAGAATTTCATAAAAAAGTGTTGGATTGTTTTCTGCATTAGAAGTTTTGGAACAATTAGCTAACTGAGAAATACTCAACAAAATTGGTAATGTATCCAGTAAAATGTAATAAGTTCTCTCTTATTTTTATTTATTTTCCTTTTACTTTTCCATTCATGAAAGCAGAAGTTTAAGGAGACTGTTTTTATGACGTGATTTTTCATCATTTTTTTGTTATGGCACAAAATGTTTAGGAAATTAAAGGAATTAAAACAGCCCACTACAAAACATCTTGTAGCACTCATTAATTGCACTTTTAGAAAACTTAATTGCAAATTACTTTGAAACAATCATCACAATTACTGCGTTATTAGTAGCACAATTATACTGCATTGTTTTAAAATATGAGTCACGCATAACAAAGTATAATCCTTTATACATGACACATCACATTACTTGAGTCACTTTTCCATAAATTAAACATGGAAGTAGTTTTCAGTATCGTTACTGCAATTCGTATTTCAGTCACTGAAGGATTATTCATAGCATGAACTGTTGACGTTAGTCATCCTAACATTTTACGTGACAATGATTTTTTCATTGGCAGATACAGTAAGAGACAATATAGGCTAGTCATCTGTATACAGATCCTGAATTATGAACAGGAAATGGCACCTGTACCACCATAAAGCGTATGTTTTTAGACGTCAGTGAGTGCAGGATGTAGTTAGAAGTAAAACCACACAAGCTCTTTAAATCATAAATATTAGTATATTATTCTCTCTAATTTTTGTAAAAAATACTGTTAAATTAATATCAAAAGCAACTTTTTTAACTTTTGTACAAAGACTGTTGCATCTCTTTGTAGGTGTCATGTATTTACGATGTCACTATTTTAATATGGTACTGTATATGGTACATGATATAAGATGGGATTCGAACTACCTCACTGCAAAGTAGCAAAAACATTTGGTGCTGTGATGGATGACCCTCTAGTCATAAAAAAGTTCAGAATTATTTTTTCAAGAAGTACTCAGTGACTAAAAGTTTTGATGGGCTCAACCCCTCATGAAAATTCTCTAGTGGATGAGTACTTACAATTTGTGACATTATGCATGTAGAGTAGCCACCTTATTCCCAGACTGAAAAATCTTGCTGAGTGCACATAGGTCCTTCCAGGTGGAAGACTTGCAGCTGTAATACTACCACCATGGTCCACTGGTCACCTACTGAATGCACATGTACATCTGAGATAAACATTACTGCTCGATGGACTGACTTGAAGTATGGGGTATTGTTGTGCATCTTAATTTTTAAGCGAGATCACCACACCTCATACTGATGTTCTGTATGTCATCGGCAGGTGGACAATACAAACATGTTCATGACAAGTTTTCCAATACACCTATACAATATTGCCAGGACATCTTGTAGGCAAAATCAAATACTGCTATGCCTTCTAGAAATTACAGCACATTTTAAACTGCAGTCTCTGGAAAATTGGCTGTGTGTACTTTGTATTTGAAGGACTTTAAGGGAGACATAAATTACATGTAATTGAAGAAGCCAAGTCTCCTCTATTTGCACAAATACGTTGTTAAACACCTTGTAAGGGGTTCTCTTTAAAGGAGCAGGTTCATTGCCAAACAGTTTAAAAAGACAGCATCAGTGCTGCTTCACTGGTCCAAGTAGCAGCATCCACATTGCTGTCATTTTGTCCATGTTTTTACACACGCACAGCTCTCACACATCAATATGCTTTACACTACATCATGCAGGAGTCGAGAGGCATGCAAAGGAAGCAGTGGTTGGGAAGGGAGTGAGACAGGGTTGTAGCCTCTCCCCGATGTTATTCAATCTGTATATTGAGCAAGCAGTAAAGGAAACAAAAGAAAAATTCGGAGTAGGTATTAAAATTCACGGAGAAGAAGTAAAAACATTGAGATTCGCCGATGACATTGTAATTCTGTCAGAGACAGCAAAGGACTTGGAAGAGCTGTTGAACGGAATGGACAGTGTCTTGAAAGGAGGATATAAGATGAACATCAACAAAAGCAAAACGAGGATAATGGAATGTAGTCAAATTAAATCGGGTGATGCTGAGGGAATTAGATTAGGAAATGAGACACTTAAGTAGTAAAGGAGTTTTGCTACTTAGGGAGTAAAATAACTGATGATGGTCGAAGTAGAGAGGATATAAAATGTAGACTGGCAATGGCAAGGAAATCGTTTTTGAAGAAGAGAAATTTGTTAACATCGAGTATAGATTTAAGTGTCAGGAAGTCGTTTCTGAAAGTATTTGTATGGAGTGTAGCCATATATGGAAGTGAAACATGGACAATAACTAGTTTGGACAAGAAGAGAATAGAAGCTTTTGAAATGTGGTGCTACAGAAGAATACTGAAGATAAGGTGGGTAGATCATGTAACTAATGAGGAGGTATTGAATAGGATTGGGGAGAATAGAAGTTTGTGGCACAACTTGACTAGAAGAAGGGATCGGTTGGTAGGACATGTTTTGAGGCATCAAGGAATCACAAATTTAGCATTGGAGGGCAGCGCAGAGGGTAAAAATCGTAGAGGGAGACCAGGAGATGAATACACTAAGCAGATTCAGAAGGATGTAGGTTGCAGTAAGTACTGGAAGATGAAGAAGCTTGCACAGGATAGAGTAGCATGGAGAGCTGCATCAAACCAGTCTCAGGACTGAAGACCACAACAACAACAACATCACGCAGTTGCTATATACAATCAATAGAAGGTCATGTCAATTCAGCAAAAGTTTTGTTGAAAAAGGAGGAAAAAGAAAACATTATGTTAAGTTTAGCATTCCAGAAGACAGCACAACAATAGTTCTATCTGAGGGTCTCAAGAAGAGTTCTGTGGAGCCCATGAATATTCAAGTCATCACTTCCTCCTTGGATTCAGTTGTATGTCATGACTGCATGTGATGTTTGGTTTCGCATGAAATATAAACAGTGCTGTCAGCTACTGCTAGTCAGTACATGTGTTTTAAGCTCTCTAACCATCATCCGATATGTTGATATGATTTTTCTTTCCTACCAGTCATGCTTGTGACTAAGGTCTGGACTCTACATTCTTTCAGAGGAACAATCCAATCTTACAAGGGTGGGATATACCTTTCATATACATGTGCATATGACTGTGGAGTACTTTTTACAACTATGTTTGGGATCAAAGTTTTCATTTACCCAAAACAAGCGCTGTCATATGAGAAACATTCAGACAATAATCAAACATACTCCATATTTTGGTGAAAAAGTCTGGAGTTACTGCTTTCACTGTTGTTGCCCTGTGATGTCACAGTCTTTCCAACTGCTTTCACTTTTGTTGCTGTGTTGCATCACAGTCCTTCCAAGGAACTGGAAGGAGTGGCACATAGCTGCAGCCCTCCCTCCCCCCCCCCCCCCAGCCCCCCCCCCCACACACACAGACACACACACATACACACGCACGCACACGTCAAGATCTAGCTGTGAGATCAGGTGACCTTGCACGCCCACTGGTGCAATGCAATATCTGTGTGCCCCTAATGCTGTAGGAGGTTTAGTGCTGCACCTGAAAATCATGCTTCATAACTGTAACTGAATTGCTCCTGCTGAAATAGAGAATGGAAATTGTATTTGGTTGCTGCGTTATCTTGAGTCAACAGAGTTTGGCAGCAAGTGAGTGATTGAGCTAGCTGCTCCAGATGGACCCCTAATGACAACCACATGAACTGGCAAGTAGCAGCTATTGCCAAAGCAAACTTTAAGTTTTGCAGCACAATTTAAAATTAACCCCAAGGTTTGCTCTTCATTCATGTAGAAGATATAGACTTGTGAAACTAAATGATTTTTTTTTGTAACACACTGTATTTAATGTTAAAGCAGACATGGATACAAATAGTGAGCTTCCCTGAAAAGGATTGCCTCAAGCTGCAACCAAGTGTGACCGTTCATGTTACAGAGCTGTTACTTATTACAGAAGGGAACACTTCTATTTGAGTATCACTCCTTGTTCTTATTACATTCATCACTATTTTTTAATTTTGTACATTACACATGAAGAAAGATTGGAGCTTTAGTTTTGTAATACTGCTACCAGAGCACGGTTGGATATAAACACAACTTTTAAGAAATATTACTGTCCTGATTTTACATTTCACGCTTTGTTTTTTTAACGTTCCAGATACTCAGTACAGATTTAAAGCTGTGTACATTGATGGTTCCAACCAAGGGGACTCCCTTGATTGTTTAGTGGTGTTTCCCAGCCATGTGTACAGGACTCGTGTTCCTCAGGAATATACTGTATTTACAGTAAAGCTCAAGCAGATGGGGCATCTTCAGGGCAATAAATTTCTCGTCTGCTCTGATTCCCTTTGTGCCTTGCAGGACTTGCAGCTGGCAGAGAAAATAGTTAAGCTAATATATGATCAACTGTACTTTTTTCAACAGTGGGGGAAGCAGGTATCATTGTGCTGCATACTGGGGCAAGTGGGAATTTTGGAAAATGAGCAAGCAGATCAATCATCCAAGGAGGGCTGCAGGAAACATGACATGACACAATGTGCCATTCCCCTGCAGGCTGTCATTTTGCTAGTGAGTTGGAGGTCTGTGCAGTTGCAGGAGAAAGCGTGGCTGGCAGTGAGGGACAATAAGCTTACTATGCAGTTGTTGTTTAAGACAACTATCTGGTCATGGTGTTTCTGATGCTGGTCACTCTGGCAGAATGAAGTGGCCCTCACCTGCCTCCAAATTGGGCACTGTCCCCTAACACATGGCTTCCTATTCCAGCAGGAGGATCCTTCAGTCTATGATGCCTGTGGTGTACAAATCACTTATGCTGTATTTTCACTGAGTGCACTTTTTATTGTGATAAGCAGGCAGGAGGAAAGCTTAGATAGGGATCTACCCACATTTTAGCTGATGATGAGATGGGTGTGCATGCACATTTAGTGTGTCCTTTATTGGTCTTTTTTTTTTTTTTTTCAGATCACATTTTAATTATCTAAGATATGACAGTGCCTGTGTTGTTAAGAGGAATGATGAAGTGTTACTTTGGACATGTATGCATGTCTGAAGGAACAAGTAGTGTGGCAGCTGCAGCCATTATGAAATACATGAAATGTATTTGCAGTTGTGAATATGAACAAACATCAGTTGTATAAGGGAATGATTTCAATGAAAATTTGTGCCAGATTGGGACCAGAACCTGAATTTCCCACTTTACGTGAGTAGTCACCTTAACTGCTTTGGCTATCCATACACAACTCACGGCCAGGCTCAATCTTCCATATGTCATCATTCCTGCATCACAACCTGCACTCGTATGCACATTATGTAATTCTGTACAGGGGATGATATTGTAATCGAAAATCGCTGTCTCGTATTGGTGTATAAATACAGTATTGCAGTGCCCGTGTTGTTACGAAGTATGATGCAATGTTCCTTTGGGTTTGCATGCATGCTTCATAGTTCTGAACAACACAGGCACTGCAATATGCAGGCAGTGACTTTCAATTAAAATGTCCTCCCCTGTTTGGGTATATACGAGGGGGACTCAAAAGTAACCAGAATCGTAATGCTGCACATCGTGTACTTGTAGTAGCAGGTTGCGCCGCCAGAGGGTTGTAGTAGGAGCTCTGCTGAGTCATTCTGCCACACGGCGTCACCCAACAGTGAGAAGTGTGGTTTCTTTGGCAGTTCTTTGTGTGTACGTACAGTGCAAACGTGACACGAGTAAATGGCTAGTTCTTACGAACAACGGGTGGGAGGGAAGTTTTGTTTCTTGCTCGGCAAGAACGCAACAGAAACTGTTGCGATGATTCAGACAGCCTACAAAGGCCATGCTCTTAGTAAAACGCAAGGGTACAGGATGGTTTTCTCGGTTTAAAAAGGGAGAAATGGTGGTTGAAGATCAGCTCTGTTCCGGTCGACCTTCAATTGCTCGAAGCGAAGACAAAATCCGTGATCTCCTCAGTGAATATCGACGCAGGACACTCGACAACTCGAGAACTTGTCCAGGTTGTCCTGGAGCTCAATTCAGCGCATCTTGACCATCGATTTGGGGATGCGAAGAGTGGCAGCAAAATTCGTTCCGAAGCTTCTTACCGGAGATCAAAGGGATCATCACGTTCAAGCCAGTCCTCAAATGAAGGACGCGTTCAAAGATGATCCACGTTTTTTCAACCATAAAGTGAACAACAGTCATCACAATAGAAGTCACCTGGCTCACCTCAACCAAAAAAGGTCGACAAGTGAAATCGAACGTGAAAACGGTGTTGAACCGTTTTTTTTTTTACATCAATGGGATCGTACACTTTGAATTTGTCCCTGAAAACCAGACAGTAAACCAACAATTCTATTTGCAGGTTATGAAACGGCTTCGCAGAAGTTTGTCGCGAAAATGTCCAGCTTCGTGGGATTCTGGCGTGTGGTTCCTGCATCACGGCAACGCTCCCGCGTGCACAGCTCTCAGCGTCCGCTAGTTTTTGGCCCCAACGAAGACGACTTCCTTGACCCACGCGCTCTATGCGCCGGATTTAGCACCTTTGGACTTCCTATTCCCGAGGATGAAAAGATACTTGAGAGGGGAGCGTTTTGCGGATGTGGAAGACGTAAAACGCAGTGTCATGAAACTGGTAGCAGGTATCAAAGAGGACAAATTTGAAAGGTGTTTCGAATACTGGAATGAACGTTTGGACAAGTGTATTAATGCTAATGGAGAGTACTTCGAAGGAGATTAAGGTTGTATTTGAAAACAATAAAATATATGCTTTCTAGAAAGAAATTCCAGTTGTTTTTGGGTCCACACCTCGTACACAATGTGTGTGTGTGAGTACAGGTTTTGTTGCAGGGACGATGACATATGGAAGTTTGGGTCTGCAGGACAGCTAAAGCGATTAAGGCGACCTCTCGTGTAAAGCAGGAAGCCCAGGTTTGGGTCCCAGCCGAGCATGACTTTTCACTGTCATCATTCCATTTGCGGATGATGTGGTTCTTTGTGAGCAGAGCATCGACAGACTTGAGGAAAAGCTGGAGGATTGGAGGAAGGCACTGGAAGAAAGACGGATGAAAATTAGCAGGACAAAGTCAGAATATTTAGCACTGAAGGATGTGCAGATGAGGTCTTGCAACATCCAGGATGATGAGCTGAAATCGGTCTGCAAATTTAAATACTTGGGGTCATACATACAGAGGGACGGAGGACTGGAAAGTGAGATACAACACCGAATAAATTGCGGTTGCAACAACTGGAGGAAAATGAGTGTTGTGTGACAGGAAGGTGAGCACTGGGTCGAAAGGGAAAGTGTACAAGTCGGTGGTAAGGCCTGCTATGATATACGGGGCAGAGACATGGCCAATCACAGTAGCCCGGGAAAGGAAGATGGAAGTGGCGGAAATGAGGATGCTGAGGTGGATGTGTGGGGTAACAAGGAAGGACAGGATTAGAAATGAATTTGTTAGAGAAGCTGTGAAAGTGGGGCCCATGGGGTAAAGGATACAAGAGAGCAGACTAAGGTGGTATGGACACTTGCAGAGAAAAGGGGAAGAGTATATCGGAAACAGAGTTGAAGATGTAAAGATTGAAGGAGCGAGAAGGAGAGGAAGACCGACGATGAGGTGGAAGGATAAGATATCTGGGGACCTAAGGGAGAAAGCATGGAAGAAGGAAGAGGCCACGGATGGAGTACTATGGAGAAGGATCCAGAAGAGCAACGCCGATCCTACGTGATGTGGGACAAGGCAACGATAAAAAAGAAGTAGATCATTCCACTATACAACTGATGGTTGTTAATATGTATTTTAATTATTTTGAAAACTTTTTATAGACTTGTCTCATAAAATTTTAGTACAGCCTCTGTGCGCCCACACCACCATATCATGACCATGACTTCATCATCGTCACCATCATCACCACTACCACCATTATAGCCATCATAATGGAAATAAACTAAGAAAACTGGTGCACAAACAAGATGGTGGCCGGGTCACTCAGTCCAGATTTTCTTATAGTAGAATGAACCTATAGTCAGTGATCGGTCTAGCTTGGTGAATTTATCCCACTGCACAGCAGCTATTGCAAGGCGCACAAGACGCCATTTCGAAAACATCTGGATGAGAAAAAAAGGCTTAGAACACTGGTGCACAGTCAAATAAGAATCACTCATCCCAGATGTTCGTCTAGGAGAAGTACACCTGTGGACTGCTCGGTGCAACTGGGTGAGTTTATCCGCCTGAACTGCAGCCTCTGCGAGGTGGCAGGCAGAGCACGAGGCTAGTGGCGGTCGGCGCGCGTCTCGTCCAGCATGTCTCTGAGCAGGGCACGGATACTGACGTCGCCGACGGTCCTGCGGAAGAAGAGGTCCTCGAGGGCGTGCCGCGTGGGCGCCTGCGCGGCGGGCAGCAGCAGCAGCAGGCGTCCGAAGCGGCGGCCGCCGCCACCCGCGCCGCCCCCGCAGTAGTCGAGCAGCATGGCCAGCGTCTGGTCCTGCAGCAGCTGCACGTGCGCGCGCGCCGACAGCCCGGGGCACTCTGCCGGCACGGCGACGCCACTCTCGCAACAGATTCATACTGATAAGAGGGTTTAAACTAGAACACTTCATGTACGTGGTCTTCACTCGGCTGTGGAGTGCGTGACACAGTGCCCATGAAACAGACTGGCGGATAAAATGGCTCTGAGAACTATGGGACTTAACACCTGTGGTCATCAGTCCCCTAGAACTTAGGACTACGTAAACTTAACTAACCTAAGGACATCACACACATCCATGCCCGAGGCAGGATTCGAACCTGCGACCGTAGCAGCAGCGCGGTTCCGGACTGAGCGCCTAGAACCGCTAGACCACGACTGGCGGATAACATCTCCCATGTGCATGCATAGAAACTTACCTAAGGGAGGGGCAAGATTCTGTAGTTTTCATTTATATGGTACCAGTATACCCCTGATTCCTTAAAGAATCAAACTCCCATGTGTAAAACAGTTTCAAACGTCTAATAACTTTACAAACGAATTAACGTGTTAAATATTTGCGATTAAGTTTGAAATTATCCTTAAAGTTTGTTGGAAGTTGTTAAGTGGTCTGGTTGTGAAACACGGGTTGAATGTACAGGGTGATCAAGAAGTCAGTATAAATTTGAAAACTGAATAAATCACGGAATAATGTAGATAGGTACAAATTGACACACATGCTTGGAATGACATGGGGTTTTATTAGAACAAAAAATAAATAAATAAAAATAAAAAAATACAAAAGTTCAAAAAATGTCCGACACATGGCGCTTCATCTGGTCAGAATAGCAATAATTGGCATAACAAAGTAAGACAAAGCAAAGATGATGTTCTTTACAGGAAATGCTCAGTATCTTCGTCATCATTCCTCAACAATAGCTGTAGTCGGGGAATAATGTGAACAGCACTGTAAAGCATGTCCGGAGTTATGGTGAGGCATTGCCGTCGGATGTTGTCTTTCAGCATCCCTAGAGATGTCGGTCGATCACGATACACTAGCGACTTCAGGTAACCCCAAAGCCAATAATAGCACGGACTGAGTTCTGGGGACCTGCGAGGCCAAGCATGACGAAAGTGGCGGCTGAGCACACGATCATCACCAAACGACGCGCGCAAAAGATCTTTCACGCCTCTAGCAATATGGGGTGGTTCTAATAAAACCCCATGTCATTCTAACCATGCGTGACGATTTTTACCTCTCTATCTACGTTATTCCGTGGTTTATTAAGTTTTCAAATATATACTGACTTTTTGATCACCCGGTACACTGAAGTGACAAAAGCCATTGGATAGCGATATGCACATTACAGATGGCAGTAGTATCGCGTACGCAAGGTATAAAAGGGCAACACATTGGCAGAGCCGTCATATGTACAGCCGGCCGGAGTGGCCGTGCGGTTCTAGGCGCTACAGTCTGGAGCCGAGCGACCGCTACGGTCGCAGGTTCGAATCCTGCCTCAGGCATGGATGTGTGTGATGTCCTTAGGTTAGTTAGGTTTAATTAGTTCTAAGTTCTAGGCGACTGATGACCTCAGAAGTCAAATAGTGCTCAGAGCCGTTTGAACCATTTGTTGTGATGCACACGTAACTATAACAAGTATTTTCCACAAATAACGTACTAAAACACTTTTCACACTGTGTTCTGGTGTAGTGAAGGCGTGACGTTTTTAACGTTACTTCTCTGGAACTAATTCTATTCGGCACATACTTTGGACCCAGTATCTACATATCTGACTGAATGTATATACAAAATTGGATCATTGTACGACACACAGTTCAGGACATATTATGCCATAAACATCGAGACGCGTTGAAACCTTGCGTTTGCTTGGTATGGAGCGCAAATTACCCAGCCTGCATTGAGGAGATAAAAGTCATGGTATACTTCTTAATAGCGTATCGGACATCCTTTCACCCGGCGTGGTGCAGCATGGACTCAACAAGTCGTTAGAAGTTCCCCTGCCGTACTGCCTCGATAGCCGCGCATAACTGCAAAAAGTTGCCGATGCAGGAGTTTGTGCACGAACTGACCTCTCCATTATGTTCCATAAATGTTCGATGGGATTCATATCAGGCGATTTGGGTGGCCAAATCAATCGCTAGAATTGTCCAGAATGTTCTTCAAACAAATGGTGAACGATTTTGGCCCTGTGACATGGCGCATTGTCATCCATACAAATTCCATCGTTATTTGTGAACATGAAGTCCATGAATAGAAGAAAACAGTCTCCAACTAGCCGAAAATAACCGTTTCCAGTCAATGATTCCTTTTATTGGACTAGATGACCCAGTCCATTCCATGTAAACACAGCCCACACCACTGTGGAGCCATCATCAGCTTGCACAGTGGCTTGTTGACAACTTGGGTCCATGGCTTCGTGTGGTCCGCGCCATCCTCGAAATCTACCGCCAGCTCTTACCAACTGAAATCAGGATTCAGCTCATGGTTTTCCAGTCGTCTAAGGTCCAACAGATATAGTCGCAAGCCCAGGACAGGCGCTGCGGGCGATGTCGTGCTGTTAGCAAAGGCACTCGCACCCGTCGTCTGCTGCCATAGCCCATTAACGCCACTTTTCGCCTCACGGTCCTAGCGAATACGTTCGTCGTACGTCCCACATTGCGGTTATTTCACGTGGTGTTGCTTGTCTGTTAGCACTTACAACTCTACGCCAACGCCGCCGCTCTAGGTCAACTGAAGGCCGTCGGCCACTGGGTTGTCCGTTGAGAGAGGTAATGCCTGAAATCTGGTATTCTCGGCACACTCTTGACACTGTGGAGCTTGGAATATTGAATTCCCTAACGATTTCCGAAATGGTATTTGTGATGTGTCCAGCTCCAACTATCATTCCATTTTCAAAGTCTGTTAATTCCCGTCGTGAGGCCAAAATCACGTTGGAAACCATTCCACATGAATTATCTGCGTACTAATGAGGTTCAAACGGCTCTGAGCACTATGTGACTTCTGAGGTCATCAGTCGCCTAGAACTTAGAACTAATTAAACCTAACTAACCTAAGGACATCACACACATCCATGCCCGAGGCAGGATTCGAACCTGCGACAATAGCGGTCGCTCGGCTCCAGACTGTAGCGCCTAGAACCGCACGGCCACTCCAGTCGGCTGCATCACAACATCTCAGCATGATGCGGAGAATGGAAGTGCGTGCCACACGAAAACGTAAGTAAATACGAAAATAGGCGCGAAAACATCGCGAGAAACTAAATTACATTCTGGAAGATAGGTTAACTCCCAGCAAAAAAACTTTCTCATCAACATCGTTTGGTTGCAGATGACAAGCTACCTGTAGTAATTAACACAAAAGCGATCCAGAAAATCCATGCACACTAAATGTAAAGGTATTTACAAAAAGAAACGATCTGTTGTTTGAACTAAAAATGCACATAATTTTATAATCATTTAACGAAAATGTTCACATTGCAGAATAAATAAAAACGAAAACCCACTGATGATGGTGCAGTGCTGCCGAATCATGTTTGGGTACTGAAAATAACGGTATTTTGCATAACTGGCGGACCTCACATCCAACGATAGTTCGTGTGTTTAACACAGGTGTATTGCTCTTGCGAAACAAAGATGTCGGAAGAACTGCAGTCCTATGCATTTTCGTAGTGTACTTTCCGCGAGACCACTGCATTTCAATTTAACACACGCACTGTTTGCTATGTGCCGAAGACGCTCAGGACTGCAGATATTTCGACACCGAGCAACGCACCTGAGCTAAACACTGGAACTGCCACCTGACGGCATCTAAAACGAGTCGTAAATTTAAAAAAAAAGGTTTTATTTTTGTTTTTAACAGGCAGTCACGGGAAAGGTGATTTCTTGTATATACTTCAATAAAATCGTTGGTCGCATGGAGTCCTAGGAGGAATGGTTGGTATTTAGGGATGTGACAGGAACGATCATTCGAAGCAAAAATGTCTAGTTAACATTCCATCTAAAATGCATCCTTTAAGGGCTATGAGCACTTTTTCATGTACTGTGAAACAAATCTCATATACTGCAAGCTCTTTGCTTGCCATATTTTGAGAGGTGATTGTGAGGGCCAAAACAAGAAAAAGAAAAGTCCATTTAAGGTCGGCTCCAACGCGCATACGTTAAGAGCTATGAGCACTTGCTCATCTTCACTACCGTTGAAACACATTTCTTCTACTAAATAGGTACTCATAGGTCTTAAGGTACACATTTTAGAGTCCATTGTCACTAGACTTTTTACTAGAGTTTTATACTTCGAATGATCGTTCCTGTCATATCCCTGAATATTGACAATTCCCCATAAAAGACCCTGTGTAGAAAAATTAAATTACTTTTCTTTCTAGTTCCATCTGTACTGCTAATTTCCTTACTTCATAACGTGGTCACACAGTGACAAAACAGCACATAAGAGAAAACAACAGAGGTCGGATTTGGAATCACTGCCCAAAACCGCTGAAATGTCGTTTATTTTGAGGAAACGTAAATTTTACGTAGGGGCAACAATTTTCGTCAAAATTCTGGAGGCGGACTTGCAGAGCATAATGCGTTCGCCATTCGCTTACCGGCCCCAACTGTTAAAGTTACTGTTATTTTCTTAAAAGGTGTAGAGTGTCGACTGGAAACGCGAAATAGGTATAGATTTATTTTTAACGACGAACGTCTGTGTGATATTTCATCCAAATATTTGTCCCACAGTTGCCGGACTTCCATTGTCAATCGAGCAAAGACGGGGAAGGAAGGAGTCGTTATTTTGTTTATGAAACCATCCTAGTACTCACTCGAAACCTTTTAAGTAAACGACGATGTGGGCCAAAATAAGCAGTGACCAGCGGTACTTCGGCGTGTATCTCAAGAATAGGAGGCGTCACAGTGAACTATGTATCTCAAGAATGGCTGGCGACGAAGTGAACTTCGTTATGCTTCACGCAAACGCCACACCGACCAAATTTTTCTAAAATAAGTTTTTTTCTCTGACAATTTTCCACATTCAGTGTACAAATTTTTTTTTATTTTTTTCAAACGCCGTTTTCCTTGCAGCAGTATAAGATTTAGTTACGTTCCAGACGTATTTTGTTGAAAAATCTCGGCGTGAATATGCGCACTCTAACCTATGACCAGATGAGAGGAAAAGTAGATTTTGCTAGGACAGATGGATAACTGTTAAGTAATGTTTCATTTGTGCAAAAATTATGTGCGAAGTGTTTCGAATCTATAAGTATAAGCAGAAATACACCTATAGTACTACAGACAAATGCCACTGAAGACGCCTTTACTGCAGAAGACGAAACAGTTCTGGCACGTGCATACATAATATACTACAGTAGGTAAAGGGCATTTTAATTTATAAAATGAATATTATAAGAGCGGACGTGTGTACATACTCTAGGTGATCAAAAGTATCCGGACACCTGGCTGAAAATGACTTAAGTTCGTGGCGTCCTCCATCGGTAATGCTGGAATTCAGTGTGGTGTTGGCCCACCCTTAGCCTTGATGACAGCTTTCACTCTCACAGGCATACGTTCAATCAGGTGCTGGAAGGTTTCTTGGGGAATGGCAGCCCATTCTTCACGGAGTGCTGCACTGAGGAGAGAGGTATCGATGTCGGTCGGTGAGGTCTGGTACGAAGTCAGCGTTCCAAAACATCCCAAAGGTGTTCTGTAGGATTCAGGTCAGGACTCTGTGCAGGACAGTCCATTACAGGAATGTTATTGTCGTGTAAGCACTCCGCCACAGACCGTGCGGTATGAACAGCTGCTCGATCGTGTTGAAAGACGGAATCGCCATCCGCGAATTGTTCTACAACAGTGGGACGCAAGGAGGTGCTTAATACACCAATGTAGGCCTGTACTGTAATAGTTCCATGCAAAACAAAAAAGGGTGGACCCCCCCCCCCCCCCCATGAAAAACATTTCACACCATAACACCAGCGACTCCGAATTTTACTGTTGGCACTACACACGCTGGCAGATGACGTTCACCAGGCACTCGCCATACCCACACTTTGCCATCGGATCGCCACATTGTGTGCCGTGATTCGTCACTTCACACAACATTTTTCCACTGTTTAATCGTCCAATGTTTACGCTCCTTACGCCAAGCGAGGAGTCGTTTGGCATTTACCGGCGTGAGGTGTGACTTATGAGCAGCAGCTCGACCATGAAATCCAAGTTTTCTCACCTCCCGCCTGTCATAATGCTTGCAATGGATCATGTAGTTTGGAATTCCTGTGTGATGGCTTGGATGGGTGTCTGCCTACTACGCATTATGACCCTCTTCAACTGTCGGCGGTCTCTGTTGGTCAACAGACGAGGTCGGCCTGTACGTTTTTGTGCTGTACTTGTCCCTTCACGTTTCCACTTCACTATCACATTGGAAACAGTGGAACTAGGGATTTTTAGGAGTGTGGAAATCTCGCGTACACGCGTATGACACAAGTGACACCCAATCACCTGACCACGTTCGAAGTCCGTGCGTTACGCGGAGCGACCCATTCTGCTCTCTCCCGATGTCTAATTACTACTGAGGTCGCTGATACGGAGTACCTGGCTGTATGTGGCAGTACAATGCACCAAATATGATAAACGAATGTTTTTGAGGTTGTTCGGATACTTTTGATCAGTTCCACATCTCTTCCTAAACCACTAAGTTCATTTCACCCATACTTGGTACAAACATCACTTACTGTCTGTATAGAATCATTATGGCATAAGAACACCTACTGCTCCAATTATGGGATAAGAACCTCTCAAAGATGGTGGGAGTGGGGGTGAAAAAGAAGCGTAATTCACATAATGCAATTAGCCGAACTATATTTATCCGGAATTTCAGAACAAGAGACTTAGTGACTTTCAGTCAACATAATTCAAAAACTTATGAGATTTTCTCTCACTGAAAACTGATGTAAAATGACGAAGGGGAAAAGTTTACCACTTACTACATTTTCGCTGTTCATGCAATAGTGCTGTTGTATCACGCGTATCTTTTTAATTTATTATTTCTTCACAATTAACTCCATTTCCAACACATTATGCAGGCAGTATTCATATATACCACTGAATGTACTTGCAAAAATACGTCATCGTTGATACATTGCTTAGGGAATATGACGTCATAAACACTGAGATGCGTGAAAATCTGTCTCATCAAGCATGACGTTTTAATTTATTACTTCTTTGCCACTAACTCTTTTCGCAAGACATTTTACATACAGTAGCCACATATATCACTGGATGTACCTGCAAAATATATCATTTACGGCATAGTTTGGGAGATATGGCATCACAAATATTGAGCTGCGTGAAAACGAAACTGCAGGACGAAATTCGCTAGAAACGGAGATTAAATAGATGTGATATGAGCATATTCGGGCAAGGCCAAGGGTAAAAAAATGTCCCTAAGCCCCTGGATTGATTTCAAACAAACTTGGTACACATCTTGCTTACTATCTGGAAAAGAATAAGGGGGGGGGGGGAGGAGGTTAAGAACCAGCAACATCCTGTTGTGGTGGTGATAGCGTTGAGAGAGAGGGGGGGTATGGGGAGATAGACAGATAGAGGGGAAGGGGAATGCACAGAAAGGGGAGAGGACAGATGAAGAAAAGAGGGGGAAAGAAATATATGGACAGATAAAGCAAATAAGACGGAAAGAGAGGGGGAGTAGGAAATGGACAGAGAAAAGAAAGAGGATGAGATGGTCAGAGAAGGGGGGGGGAGAAGGACCTGTACAGAGAGAGCAGAGGAGGAAATTTACAGAGAAAGGGAACTGGAGGAGATGGACAACGAGAGGGGGAGTAGGGGAGAAGGACAAAGAAAGAAAAGAGGAGGGGGCGGACAGAGAGAGAGGAGGAGGCGATGACAGCGAGAGAGGAGGAAGAGATTGACAGTGAGAGAGGAGGAGGAGATTGACAGTGAGAGAGGAGGAAGAGATTGACAGTGAGGGAGGAGGAGGAGATTGACAGTGAGAGACGAGGAAGAGATTGACAGTGAGGGAGGAGGAGGAGATTGACAGTGAGAGACGAGGAAGAGATTGACAGTGAGGGAGGAGGAGGAGATTGACAGTGAGAGAGGAGGAGGAAATTGACAGTGAGGGAGGAGGAGGAGATTGACAGTGAGAGAGGAGGAGGAGATTGACAGTCAGAGAGGAGGAGGAGATTGACAGTGAGAGAGGAGGAGGAGATTGACAGTGAGAAAGGAGGAAGAGGTTGACAGTGAGGGAGGAGGAGGAGATTGACAGTGAGGGAGGAGGAGGAGATTGACAGTGAGAGAGGAGGAGCAGATTGACAGTGAGGGAGGAGGAGGAGATTGACAGTGAGAGAGGAGGAGGAGATTGACAGTCAGAGAGGAGGAGGAGATTGACAGTGAGAGAGGAGGAGGAAATTGACAGTGAGGGAGGAGGAAGAGGTTGACAGTGAGGGAGGAGGAGGAGATTGACAGTGAGGGAGGAGGAGGAGATTGACAGTGAGAGAGGAGGAGGAGATTGACAGTGAGAGACGAGGAAGAGATTGACAGTGAGACAGGAGGAGGAGATTGACAGTGAGAGAGGAGGAGGAAATTGACAGTGAGGGAGGAGGAGGAGATTGACAGTGAGAGAGGAGGAGGAGATTGACAGTCAGAGAGGAGGAGGAGATTGACAGTGAGAGAGGAGGAGGAGATTGACAGTGAGAAAGGAGGAAGAGGTTGACAGTGAGGGAGGAGGAGGAGATTGACAGTGAGGGAGGAGGAGGAGATTGACAGTGAGAGAGGAGGAGGAGATTGACAGTGAGGGAGGAGGAGGAGATTGACAGTGAGAGAGGAGGAGGAGATTGACAGTCAGAGAGGAGGAGGAGATTGACAGTGAGAGAGGAGGAGGAGATTGACAGTGAGAAAGGAGGAAGAGGTTGACAGTGAGGGAGGAGGAGGAGATTGACAGTGAGGGAGGAGGAGGAGATTGACAGTGAGAGACGAGGAAGAGATTGACAGTGAGAGAGGAGGAGGAGATTGACAGTGAGAGAGGAGGAGGAAATTGACAGTGAGGGAGGAGGAGGAGATTGACAGTGAGAGAGGAGGAGGAGATTGACAGTCAGAGAGGAGGAGGAGATTGACAGTGAGAGAGGAGGAGGAGATTGACAGTGAGAGAGGAGGAGGAGATTGACAGTGAGAAAGGAGGAAGAGGTTGACAGTGAGGGAGGAGGAGGAGATTGACAGTGAGAGAGGAGGAGGAGATTGACAGTGAGAGAGGAGGAGGAGATTGACAGTCAGAGAGGAGGAGGAGATTGACAGTGAGAGAGGAGGAGGAGATTGACAGTGAGAGAGGAGGAGGAGATTGACAGTGAGAGAGGAGGAGGAGATTGACAGTGAGAGAGGAGGAGGAGATTGACAGTGAGAGAGGAGGAGGAGATTGACAGTGAGAGAGGAGGAGGAGATTGACAGTGAGAGAGGAGGAGGAGATTGACAGTGAGAAAGGAGGAAGAGGTTGACAGTGAGGGAGGAGGAGGAGATTGACAGTGAGGGAGGAGGAGGAGATTGACAGTGAGAGAGGAGGAGGAGATTGACAGTGAGACACGAGGAAGAGATTGACAGTGAGAGAGGAGGAGGAGATTGACAGTGAGAGAGGAGGAGGAAATTGACAGTGAGGGAGGAGGAGGAGATTGACAGTGAGAGAGGAGGAGGAGATTGACAGTCAGAGAGGAGGAGGAGATTGACAGTGAGAGAGGAGGAGGAGATTGACAGTGAGAAAGGAGGAAGAGGTTGACAGTGAGGGAAGAGGAGGAGATTGACAGTGAGGGAGGAGGAGGAGATTGACAGTGAGAGAGGAGGAGGAGATTGACAGTGAGGGAGGAGGAGGAGATTGACAGTGAGAGAGGAGGAGGAGATTGACAGTGAGAGAGGAGGAAGAGATTGACAGTGAGGGAGGAGGAGGAGATTGACAGTGAGAGAGGAGGAGGAGATTGACAGTGAAAGAGGAGGAGGAGATTGACAGTGAGGGAGGAGGAGGAGATTGACAGTGAGGGAGGAGGAGGAGATTGACAGTGAGAGAGGAGGAGGAGATTGACAGTGAGAGAGGAGGAGGAGATTGACAGTGAGAGAGGAGAAGGAGATTGACAGTGAGAGAGGAGGAGGAGATTGACAGTGAGAGAGGAGGAGGAGATTGACAGTGAGAGAGGAGGAGGAGATTGACAGTGAGAGAGGAGGAGGAGATTGACAGTGAGAGAGGAGGAAGAGATTGACAGTGAGAGAGGAGGAGGAGATTGACAGTGAGAGAGGAGGAGGAGATTGACAGTGAGAGAGGAGGAGGAGATTGACAGTGAGAGAGGAGGAGGAGATTGACAGTGAGAGAGGAGGAGGAGATTGACAGTGAGAGAGGAGGAGGAGATTGACAGTGAGAAAGGAGGAAGAGGTTGACAGTGAGGGAGGAGGAGGACATTGACAGTGAGAGAGGAGGAGGAGATTGACAGTGAGAGAGGAGGAGGAGATTGACAGTGAGAGAGGAGGAGGAGATTGACAGTGAGAGAGGAGAAGGAGATTGACAGTGAGAGAGGAGGAGGAGATTGACAGTGAGAGAGGAGGAGGAGATTGACAGTGAGAGAGGAGGAGGAGATTGACAGTGAGAGATGAGGATGAGATTGACAGTGAGGGAGGAGGAGGACATTGACAGTGAGAGAGGAGGAGGAGATTGACAGTGAGAGAGGAGGAGGAGATTGACAGTGAGAGAGGAGAAGGAGATTGACAGTGAGAGAGGAGGAGGAGATTGACAGTGAGAGAGGAGGAGGAGATTGACAGTGAGAGAGGAGAAGGAGATTGACAGTGAGAGAGGAGGAGGAGATTGACAGTGAGAGAGGAGGAGGAGATTGACAGTGAGAGAGGAGGAGGAGATTGACAGTGAGAGAGGAGGAGGAGATTGACAGTGAGAGAGGAGGAGGAGATTGACAGTCAGAGAGGAGGAGGAGATTGACAGTGAGGGGGGAGGAGGACATTGACAGTGAGAGAGGAGGAGGAGATTGACAGTGAGAGAGGAGGAGGAGATTGACAGTGAGAGAGGAGGAGGAGATTGACAGTGAGAGAGGAGGAGGAGATTGACAGTGAGAGAGGAGGAGGAGATTGACAGTGAGAGAGGAGGAGGAGATTGACAGTGAGAGAGGAGGAGGAGATTGACAGTGAGAGAGGAGGAGGAGATTGACAGTGAGAGAGGAGGAGGAGATTGACAGTGAGAGAGGAGGAAGAGATTGACAGTGAGGGAGGAGGAGGAGATTGACAGTGAGAGAGGAGGAGGAGATTGACAGTGAGAGAGGAGGAGGAGATTGACAGTGAGAGAGGAGGAGGAGATTGACAGTGAGGGAGGAGGAGGAGATTGACAGTGAGAGAGGAGGAGGAGATTGACAGTGAGAGAGGAGGAGGAGATTGACAGTGAGAGAGGAGGAGGAGATTGACAGTGAGAGAGGAGGAGGAGATTGACAGTGAGAGAGGAGGAGGAGATTGAAGTGAGGGAGGAGGAGGAGATTGACAGTGAGAGAGGAGGAGGAGATTGACAGTGAGAGAGGAGGAGGAGATTGACAGTGAGAGAGGAGGAGGAGATTGACAGTGAGAGAGGAGGAGGAGATTGACAGTGAGAGAGGAGGAGGAGATTGACAGTCAGAGAGGAGGAGGAGATTGCCAGTGAGGGGGGAGGAGGACATTGACAGTGAGGGGGGAGGAGGACATTGACAGTGAGAGAGGAGGAGGAGATTGACAGTGAGAGAGGTGGAGGAGATTGACAGTGAGAGAGGAGGAGGAGATTGACAGTGAGAGAGGAGGAGGAGATTGACAGTGAGAGAGGAGGAGGAGATTGACAGTGAGAGAGGAGGAGGAGATTGACAGTGAGAGAGGAGGAGGAGATTGACAGTGAGAGAGGAGGAGGAGATTGACAGTGGGAGAGGAGGAAGAGATTGACAGTGAGAGAGGAGGAAGAGATTGACAGTGAGGGAGGAGGAGGAGATTGACAGTGAGAGAGGAGGAGGAGATTGACAGTGAATAAGGAGGAGGAGATTGACAGTGAGAGAGGAGGAGGAGATTGAAGTGAGGGAGGAGGAGGAGATTGACAGTGAGAGAGGAGGAGGAGATTGACAGTGAGAGAGGAGGAGGAGATTGACAGTGAGAGAGGAGGAGGAGATTGACAGTGAGAGAGGAGGAGGAGATTGACAGTGAGAGAGGAGGAGGAGATTGACAGTGAGAAAGGAGGAAGAGGTTGACAGTGAGGGAGGAGGAGGACATTGACAGTGAGAGAGGAGGAGGAGATTGACAGTGAGAGAGGAGGAGGAGATTGACAGTGAGAGAGGAGGAGGAGATTGACAGTGAGAGAGGAGAAGGAGATTGACAGTGAGAGAGGAGGAGGAGATTGACAGTGAGAGAGGAGGAGGAGATTGACAGTGAGAGAGGAGGAGGAGATTGACAGTGAGAAAGGAAGAGGAGATTGACAGTGAGAAGGAGGGGGGAGATTGACAGTGAGAGAGGAGGAAGAGATAGACAGTGAGGGAGGAGGACGAGATTGACAGCAAGAGAGCGGAGGAGGAGATTGACAGCAAGAGAGGAGGAGGAGATTGACAGTGAGGTAGGAGGGGGAGATTGACAGTGAGAGAGGAGGAGGAGATTGACAGTGCGAGAGGAGGAGAAGATTGACAGTGAGAGAGGAGGAGAAGATTGACAGTGAGAGAGGAGGAGAAGATTGACAGTGAGAGAGGAGGAGGAGATTGACAGTGAGAGAGGAGGAGGAGATTGACAGTGAGAGAGCAGGAGGAGATTGACAGTGAGAGAGGAGGAGGAGATTGACAGTGAGAGAGGAGGAGGAGATTGACTGTCAGAGAGGAGGAGGAGATTGACAGTGAGAGAGGAGGAGGAGATTGACAGTGAGAGAGGAGGAGGAGATTAACAGTGAGAGAGGAGGAGGAGATTGACAGCGAGAAAGGAGGAAGAGGTTGACAGTGAGGGAGGAGGAGGAGATTGACAGTGAGAGAGGAGGAGGAGATTGACAGTGAGAGAGGAGGAGGAGATTGACAGTCAGAGAGGAGGAGGAGATTGACAGTGCGAGAGGAGGAGAAGATTGACAGTGAGAGAGGAGGAGGAGATTGACAGTGAGAGAGGAGGAGGAGATTGACAGTGAGAGAGGAGAAGGAGATTGACAGTGAGAGAGGAGGAGGAGATTGAAAGTGAGAGAGGAGGAGGAGATTGACAGTCAGAGAGGAGGAGGAGATTGACTGTGAGAGAGGAGGAGGAGATTGACAGTGAGAGAGGAGGAGGAGATTGACAGTGAGAGAGGAGGAGGAGATTGACAGTGAGAGAGGAGGAGGAGATTGACAGTGAGAGAGGAGAAGGAGATTGACAGTGAAAAAGGAGGAAGAGGTTGACAGTGAGGGAGGAGGAGGAGATTGACAGTGAGAGAGGAGGAGGAGATTGACAGTGAGAGAGGAGGAGGAGATTGACAGTGAGAGAGGAGGAGGAGATTGACAGTGAGGGAGGAGGAGGAGATTGACAGTGAGAGAGGAGGAGGAGATTGACAGTGAGAGAGGAGGAGGAGATTGACAGTGAGAGAGGAGAAGGAGATTGACAGATAGAGAGGAGGAGGAGATTGACAGTGAGAGAGGAGGAGGAGATTGACAGTCAGAGAGGAGGAGGAGATTGACAGTGAGAGAGGAGGAGGAGATTGACAGTGAGAGAGGAGGAGGAGATTGACAGTGAGAGAGGAGGAGGAGATTGACAGTGAGAGAGGAGGAGGAGATTGACAGTGAGAGAGGAGGAGGAGATTGACAGTGAGAGAGGAGGAGGAGATTGACAGTGAGAAAGGAGGAAGAGGTTGACAGTGAGGGAGGAGGAGGAGATTGACAGTGAGAGAGGAGGAGGAGATTGACAGTGAGAGAGGAGGAGGAGAATGACAGTGAGGGAGGAGGAGGAGATTGACAGTGAGAGAGGAGGAGGAGATTGACAGTGAGAGAGGAGGAGGAGATTGACAGTGAGAGAGGAGGAGGAGATTGACAGTGAGAGAGGAGGAGGAGATTGACAGTGAGAGAGGAGCAGGAGATTGACAGTCAGAGAGGAGGAGGAGATTGACAGTGAGAGAGGAGGAGGAGATTGACAGTGAGAAAGGAGGAGCAGGTTGACAGTGAGGGAGGAGGAGGAGATTGACAGTGAGAGAGGAGGAGGAGATTGACAGTGAGAGAGGAGGAGGAGATTGACAGTGAGAGAGGAGAAGGAGATTGACAGTGAGAGAGGAGGAGGAGATTGACAGTGAGAGAGGAGGAGGAGATTGACAGTCAGAGAGGAGGAGGAGATTGACAGTGAGAGAGGAGGAGGAGATTGACAGTGAGAGAGGAGGAGGAGATTGACATTGAGAGAGGAGGAGGAGATTGACAGTGAGAGAGGAGGAGGAGATTGACAGTGAGAAAGGAGGAGGAGATTGACAGTGAGAGAGGAGGAGGAGATTGACAGTGAGAGAGGAGGAGGAGATTGACAGTGAGGGAGGAGGAGGAGATTGACAGTGAGAGAGGAGGAGGAGATTCACAGTGAGAGAGGAGTAGGAGATTGACAGTGAGAGAGGAGGAGGAGATTGACAGTGAGAGAGGAGGAGGAGATTGACAGTGAGAGAGGAGGAGGAGATTGACAGTGAGAGAGGAGGAGGAGATTGACAGTGAGAGAGGAGGAGGAGATTGACAGTGAGGGAGGAGGAGGAGATTGACAGTGAGAGAGGAGGAGGAGATTGACAGTGAGAGAGGAGGAGGAGATTGACAGTGAGAGAGGAGGAGGAGATTGACAGTGAGAGAGGAGGAGGAGATTGACAGTGAGGGAGGAGGAGGAGATTGACAGTGAGAGAGGAGGAGGAGATTGACAGTGAGAGAGGAGGAGGAGATTGACAGTGAGAGAGGAGGAGGAGATTGACAGTGAGAGAGGAGGAGGAGATTGACAGTGAGAAAGGAGGAAGAGGTTGACAGTGAGGGAGGAGGAGGAGATTGACAGTGAGAGAGGAGGAGGAGATTGACAGTGAGAGAGGAGAAGGAGATTTACAGTGAGAGAGGAGGAGGAGATTGACAGTGAGAGAGGAGGAGGAGATTGACAGTCAGAGAGGAGGAGGAGATTGACAGTGAGAGAGGAGGAGGAGATTGACAGTGAGAGAGGAGGAGGAGATTGACAGTGAGAGAGGAGGAGGAGATTGACAGTGAGAGAGGAGGAAGAGGTTGACAGTGAGGGAGGAGGAGGAGATTGACAGTGAGAGAGGAGGAGGAGATTGACAGTGAGGGAGGAGGAGGAGATTGACAGTGAGAGAGGAGGAGGAGATTGACAGTGAGAGAGGAGGAGGAGATTGACAGTGAGAGAGGAGGAGGAGATTGACAGTCAGAGAGGAGGAGGAGATTGACAGTGAGAGAGGAGGAGGAGATTGACAGTGAGAGAGGAGGAGGAGATTGACAGTGAGAGAGGAGGAGGAGATTGACAGTGAGAGAGGAGGAGGAGATTGACAGTGAGAGAGGAGGAGGAGATTGACAGTGAGAAAGGAGGAAGAGGTTGACAGTGAGGGAGGAGGAGGAGATTGACAGTGAGAGAGGAAGAGGAGATTGACAGTGAGAGAGGAGGAGGAGATTGACAGTGAGAGAGGAGAAGGAGATTGACAGTGAGAGAGGAGGAGGAGATTGACAGTGAGAGAGGAGGAGGAGATTGACAGTCAGAGAGGAGGAGATTGACAGTGAGAGAGGAGGAGGAGATTGACAGTGAGAGAGGAGGAGGAGATTGACAGTGAGAGAGGAGGAGGAGATTGACAGTGAGAGAGGAGGAGGAGATTGACAGTGAGAGAGGAGGAGGAGACTGACAGTGAGGGAGGAGGAGGAGATTGACAGTGAGAGAGGAGGAGGAGATTGACAGTGAGAGAGGAGGAGGAGATTGACAGTGAGAGAGGAGGAGGAGATTGACAGTGAGAGAGGAGGAGGAGATTGACAGTGAGAAAGGAGGAAGAGGTTGACAGTGAGGGAGGAGGAGGAGATTGACAGTGAGAGAGGAGGAGGAGATTGACAGTGAGAGAGGAGGAGGAGATTGACAGTGAGAGAGGAGAAGGAGATTGACAGTGAGAGAGGAGGACTAGATTGACAGTGAGAGAGGAGGAGGAGATTGACAGTCAGAGAGGAGGAGGAGATTGACAGTGAGAGAGGAGGAGGAAATTGACAGTGAGAGAGGAGGAGGAGATTGACAGTGAGAGAGGAGGAGGAGATTGACAGTGAGAGAGGAGGAAGAGGTTGACAGTGAGGGAGGAGGAGGAGATTGACAGTGAGAGAGGAGGAGGAGATTGACAGTGAGGGAGGAGGAGGAGATTGACAGTGAGAGAGGAGGAGGAGATTGACAGTGAGAGAGGAGGAGGAGATTGACAGTGAGAGAGGAGGAGGAGATTGACAGTGAGAGAAGAGGAGGAGATTGACAGTGAGAGAGGAGGAGGAGATTGACAGTGAGAGAGGAGGAGGAGATTGACAGTGAGAGAGGAGGAGGAGATTGACAGTGAGAGAGGAGGAGGAGATTGACAGTGAGAGAGGAGGAGGAGATTGACAGCGAGAGAGGAGGAGGAGATTGACAGTGAGAAAGGAGGAAGAGGTTGACAGTGTGGGAGGAGGAAGAGATTGACAGTGAGAGAGGAGGAGGAGATTGACAGTGAGAGAGGAGGAGGAGATTGACAGTGAGAGAGGAGAAGGAGATTGACAGTGAGAGAGGAGGAGGAGATTGACAGTGAGAGAGGAGGAGG
Source organism: Schistocerca serialis cubense (assembly GCF_023864345.2). Lineage (NCBI taxonomy): Eukaryota > Metazoa > Arthropoda > Insecta > Orthoptera > Acrididae > Schistocerca > Schistocerca serialis. The sequence continues at coordinate 619,185,061 of NC_064645.1, forward strand.
AGATTGAAGTGAGGGAGGAGGAGGAGATTGACAGTGAGAGAGGAGGAGGAGATTGACAGTGAGAGAGGAGGAGGAGATTGACAGTGAGAGAGGAGGAGGAGATTGACAGTGAGAGAGGAGGAGGAGATTGACAGTGAGAGAGGAGGAGGAGATTGACAGTGAGAGAGGAGGAGGAGATTGACAGTGAGGGAGGAGGAGGAGATTGACAGTGAGAGAGGAGGAGGAGATTGACAGTGAGAGAGGAGGAGGAGATTGACAGTGAGAGAGGAGGAGGTGATTGACAGTGAGAGAGGAGGAAGAGATTGATAGTGAGGGAGGAGGAGGAGATGGACAGTGAGAGAGGAGGAGGAGATGGACAGTGAGAGAGGAGGAGGAGATTGACAGTGAGAGAGGAGGAGGAGATTGACAGTGAGAGAGGAGGAGGAGATTGACAGTGAGAGAGGAGGAGGAGTTTGACAGTGAGAAAGGAGGAAGAGGTTGACAGTGAGGGAGGAGGAGGAGATTGACAGTGAGAGAGGAGGAGGAGATTGACAGTGAGAGAGGAGGAGGAGATTGACAGTCAGAGAGGAGGAGGAGATTGACAGTGAGAGAGGAGGAGGAGATTGACTGTGAGAGAGGAGGAGGAGATTGACAGTGAGAGAGGAGGAGGAGATTGACAGTGAGAGAGGAGGAGGAGATTGACAGTGAGAGAGGAGGAGGAGATTGACAGTGAGAGAGGAGGAGGAGATTGACAGTGAGAAAGGAGGAAGAGGTTGACAGTGAGGGAGGAGGAGGAGATTGACAGTGAGAGAGGAGGAGGAGATTGACAGTGAGAGAGGAGGAGGAGATTGACAGTCAGAGAGGAGGAGGAGATTGACAGTGAGAGAGGAGGAGGAGATTGACAGTGAGAGAGGAGGAGGAGATTGACAGTGAGGGAGGAGGAGGAGATTGACAGTGAGAGAGGAGGAGGAGATTGACAGTGAGAGAGGAGGAGGAGATTGACAGTGAGAGAGGAGGAGGAGATTGACAGTGAGAGAGGAGGAGGAGATTGACAGTGAGAGAGGAGGAGGAGATTGACAGTGAGAGAGGAGGAGGAGATTGACAGTGAGAGAGGAGGAGGAGATTGACAGTGAGAAAAGAGGAAGAGGTTGACAGTGAGGGAGGAGGAGGAGATTGACAGTGAGAGAGGAGGAGGAGATTGACAGTGAGAGAGGAGGAGGAGATTGACAGTGAGAGAGGAGAAGGAGATTGACAGTGAGAGAGGAGGAGGAGATTGACAGTGAGAGAGGAGGAGGAGATTGACAGTCAGAGAGGAGGAGGAGATTGACAGTGAGAGAGGAGGAGGAGATTGACAGTGAGAGAGGAGGAGGAGATTGACAGTGAGAGAGGAGGAGGAGATTGACAGTGAGAGAGGAGGAAGAGGTTGACAGTGAGGGAGGAGGAGGAGATTGACAGTGAGAGAGGAGGAGGAGATTGACAGTGAGGGAGGAGGAGGAGATTGACAGTGAGAGAGGAGGAGGAGATTGACAGTGAGAGAGGAGGAGGAGATTGACAGTGAGAGAGGAGGAGGAGATTGACAGTCAGAGAGGAGGAGGAGATTGACAGTGAGAGAGGAGGAGGAGATTGACAGTGAGAGAGGAGGAGGAGATTGACAGTGAGAGAGGAGGAGGAGATTGACAGTGAGAGAGGAGGAGGAGATTGACAGTGAGAGAGGAGGAGGAGATTGACAGTGAGAAAGGAGGAAGAGGTTGACAGTGAGGGAGGAGGAGGAGATTGACAGTGAGAGAGGAGGAGGAGATTGACAGTGAGAGAGGAGGAGGAGATTGACAGTGAGAGAGGAGAAGGAGATTGACAGTGAGAGAGGAGGAGGAGATTGACAGTGAGAGAGGAGGAGGAGATTGACAGTCAGAGAGGAGGAGATTGACAGTGAGAGAGGAGGAGGAGATTGACAGTGAGAGAGGAGGAGGAGATTGACAGTGAGAGAGGAGGAGGAGATTGACAGTGAGAGAGGAGGAGGAGATTGACAGTGAGAGAGGAGGAGGAGATTGACAGTGAGGGAGGAGGAGGAGATTGACAGTGAGAGAGGAGGAGGAGATTCACAGTGAGAGAGGAGGAGGAGATTGACAGTGAGAGAGGAGGAGGAGATTGACAGTGAGAGAGGAGGAGGAGATTGACAGTGAGAGAGGAGGAGGAGATTGACAGTGAGAAAGGAGGAAGAGGTTGACAGTGAGGGAGGAGGAGGACATTGACAGTGAGAGAGGAGGAGGAGATTGACAGTGAGAGAGGAGGAGGAGATTGACAGTGAGAGAGGAGGAGGAGATTGACAGTGAGAGAGGAGAAGGAGATTGACAGTGAGAGAGGAGGAGGAGATTGACAGTGAGAGAGGAGGAGGAGATTGACAGTGAGAGAGGAGGAGGAGATTGACAGTGAGAGAGGAGGATGAGATTGACAGTGAGGGAGGAGGAGGACATTGACAGTGAGAGAGGAGGAGGAGATTGACAGTGAGAGAGGAGGAGGAGATTGACAGTGAGAGAGGAGAAGGAGATTGACAGTGAGAGAGGAGGAGGAGATTGACAGTGAGAGAGGAGGAGGAGATTGACAGTGAGAGAGGAGGAGGAGATTGACAGTGAGAGAGGAGGAGGAGATTGACAGTGAGAGAGGAGGAGGAGATTGACAGTGAGAGAGGAGGAGGAGATTGACAGTGAGAGAGGAGGAGGAGATTGACAGTGGGAGAGGAGGAGGAGATTGACAGTCAGAGAGGAGGAGGAGATTGCCAGTGAGGGGGGAGGAGGACATTGACAGTGAGAGAGGAGGAGGAGATTGACAGTGAGAGAGGTGGAGGAGATTGACAGTGAGAGAGGAGGAGGAGATTGACAGTGAGAGAGGAGGAGGAGATTGACAGTGAGAGAGGAGGAGGAGATTGACAGTGAGAGAGGAGGAGGAGATTGACAGTGAGAGAGGAGGAGGAGATTGACAGTGAGAGAGGAGGAGGAGATTGACAGTGGGAGAGGAGGAGGAGATTGACAGTGAGAGAGGAGGAAGAGATTGACAGTGAGGGAGGAGGAGGAGATTGACAGTGAGAGAGGAGGAGGAGATTGACAGTGAAAGAGGAGGAGGAGATTGACAGTGAGAGAGGAGGAGGAGATTGACAGTGAGGGAGGAGGAGGAGATTGACAGTGAGAGAGGAGGAGGAGATTGACAGTGAGAGAGGAGGAGGAGATTGACAGTGAGAGAGGAGGAGGAGATTGACAGTGAGAGAGGAGGAGGAGATTGACAGTGAGAGAGGAGGAGGAGATTGACAGTGAGAAAGGAGGAAGAGGTTGACAGTGAGGGAGGAGGAGGACATTGACAGTGAGAGAGGAGGAGGAGATTGACAGTGAGAGAGGAGGAGGAGATTGACAGTGAGAGAGGAGGAGGAGATTGACAGTGAGAGAGGAGAAGGAGATTGACAGTCAGAGAGGAGGAGGAGATTGACAGTGAGAGAGGAGGAGGAGATTGACAGTGAGAAAGGAAGAGGAGATTGACAGTGAGAAGGAGGGGGGAGATTGACAGTGAGAGAGGAGGAAGAGATAGACAGTGAGGGAGGAGGACGAGATTGACAGCAAGAGAGCGGAGGAGGAGATTGACAGCAAGAGAGGAGGAGGAGATTGACAGTGAGGTAGGAGGAGGAGATTGACAGTGAGGTAGGAGGGGGAGATTGACAGTGAGAGAGGAGGAGGAGATTGACAGTGCGAGAGGAGGAGAAGATTGACAGTGAGAGAGGAGGAGAAGATTGACAGTGAGAGAGGAGGAGAAGATTGACAGTGAGAGAGGAGGAGGAGATTGACAGTGAGAGAGGAGGAGGAGATTGACAGTGAGAGAGCAGGAGGAGATTGACAGTGAGAGAGGAGGAGGAGATTGACAGTGAGAGAGGAGGAGGAGATTGACTGTCAGAGAGGAGGAGGAGATTGACAGTGAGAGAGGAGGAGGAGATTGACAGTGAGAGAGGAGGAGGAGATTAACAGTGAGAGAGGAGGAGGAGATTGACAGCGAGAAAGGAGGAAGAGGTTGACAGTGAGGGAGGAGGAGGAGATTGACAGTGAGAGAGGAGGAGGAGATTGACAGTGAGAGAGGAGGAGGAGATTGACAGTCAGAGAGGAGGAGGAGATTGACAGTGCGAGAGGAGGAGAAGATTGACAGTGAGAGAGGAGGAGGAGATTGACAGTGAGAGAGGAGGAGGAGATTGACAGTGAGAGAGGAGAAGGAGATTGACAGTGAGAGAGGAGGAGGAGATTGAAAGTGAGAGAGGAGGAGGAGTTTGACAGTCAGAGAGGAGGAGGAGATTGACTGTGAGAGAGGAGGAGGAGATTGACAGTGAGAGAGGAGGAGGAGATTGACAGTGAGAGAGGAGGAGGAGATTGACAGTGAGAGAGGAGGAGGAGATTGACAGTGAGAGAGGAGGAGGAGATTGACAGTGAAAAAGGAGGAAGAGGTTGACAGTGAGGGAGGAGGAGGAGATTGACAGTGAGAGAGGAGGAGGAGATTGACAGTGAGAGAGGAGGAGGAGATTGACAGTGAGAGAGGAGGAGGAGATTGACAGTGAGAAAGGAGGAAGAGGTTGACAGTGAGGGAGGAGGAGGAGATTGACAGTGAGAGAGGAGGAGGAGATTGACAGTGAGAGAGGAGGAGGAGATTGACAGTGAGAGAGGAGAAGGAGATTGACAGTGAGAGAGGAGGAGGAGATTGACAGTGAGAGAGGAGGAGGAGATTGACAGTCAGAGAGGAGGAGGAGATTGACAGTGAGAGAGGAGGAGGAGATTGACAGTGAGAGAGGAGGAGGAGATTGACAGTGAGAGAGGAGGAGGAGATTGACAGTGAGAGAGGAGGAGGAGATTGACAGTGAGAGAGGAGGAGGAGATTGACAGTGAGAGAGGAGGAGGAGATTGACAGTGAGAAAGGAGGAAGAGGTTGACAGTGAGGGAGGAGGAGGAGATTGACAGTGAGAGAGGAGGAGGAGATTGACAGTGAGAGAGGAGGAGGAGATTGACAGTGAGGGAGGAGGAGGAGATTGACAGTGAGAGAGGAGGAGGAGATTGACAGTGAGAGAGGAGGAGGAGATTGACAGTGAGAGAGGAGGAGGAGATTGACAGTGAGAGAGGAGGAGGAGATTGACAGTGAGAGAGGAGCAGGAGATTGACAGTCAGAGAGGAGGAGGAGATTGACAGTGAGAGAGGAGGAGGAGATTGACAGTGAGAAAGGAGGAGGAGGTTGACAGTGAGGGAGGAGGAGGAGATTGACAGTGAGAGAGGAGGAGGAGATTGACAGTGAGAGAGGAGGAGGAGATTGACAGTGAGAGAGGAGAAGGAGATTGACAGTGAGAGAGGAGGAGGAGATTGACAGTGAGAGAGGAGGAGGAGATTGACAGTCAGAGAGGAGGAGGAGATTGACAGTGAGAGAGGAGGAGGAGATTGACAGTGAGAGAGGAGGAGGAGATTGACAGTGAGAGAGGAGGAGGAGATTGACAGTGAGAGAGGAGGAGGAGATTGACAGTGAGAAAGGAGGAGGAGATTGACAGTGAGAGAGGAGGAGGAGATTGACAGTGAGAGAGGAGGAGGAGATTGACAGTGAGGGAGGAGGAGGAGATTGACAGTGAGAGAGGAGGAGGAGATTGACAGTGAGAGAGGAGTAGGAGATTGACAGTGAGAGAGGAGGAGGAGATTGACAGTGAGAGAGGAGAAGGAGATTGACAGTGAGAGAGGAGGAGGAGATTGACAGTGAGAGAGGAGGAGGAGATTGACAGTGAGAGAGGAGGAGGAGATTGACAGTGAGGGAGGAGGAGGAGATTGACAGTGAGAGAGGAGGAGGAGATTGACAGTGAGAGAGGAGGAGGAGATTGACAGTGAGAGAGGAGGAGGAGATTGACAGTGAGAGAGGAGGAGGAGATTGACAGTGAGGGAGGAGGAGGAGATTGACAGTGAGAGAGGAGGAGGAGATTGACAGTGAGAGAGGAGGAGGAGATTGACAGTGAGAGAGGAGGAGGAGATTGACAGTGAGAGAGGAGGAGGAGATTGACAGTGAGAAAGGAGGAAGAGGTTGACAGTGAGGGAGGAGGAGGAGATTGACAGTGAGAGAGGAGGAGGAGATTGACAGTGAGAGAGGAGAAGGAGATTTACAGTGAGAGAGGAGGAGGAGATTGACAGTGAGAGAGGAGGAGGAGATTGACAGTCAGAGAGGAGGAGGAGATTGACAGTGAGAGAGGAGGAGGAGATTGACAGTGAGAGAGGAGGAGGAGATTGACAGTGAGAGAGGAGGAGGAGATTGACAGTGAGAGAGGAGGAAGAGGTTGACAGTGAGGGAGGAGGAGGAGATTGACAGTGAGAGAGGAGGAGGAGATTGACAGTGAGGGAGGAGGAGGAGATTGACAGTGAGAGAGGAGGAGGAGATTGACAGTGAGAGAGGAGGAGGAGATTGACAGTGAGAGAGGAGGAGGAGATTGACAGTCAGAGAGGAGGAGGAGATTGACAGTGAGAGAGGAGGAGGAGATTGACAGTGAGAGAGGAGGAGGAGATTGACAGTGAGAGAGGAGGAGGAGATTGACAGTGAGAGAGGAGGAGGAGATTGACAGTGAGAGAGGAGGAGGAGATTGACAGTGAGAGAGGAGGAGGAGATTGACAGTGAGAGAGGAGGAGGAGATTGACAGTGAGAGAGGAGGAGGAGATTGACAGTGAGAGAGGAGGAGGAGATTAACAGTGAGGGAGGAGGAGGAGATTGACAGTGAGAGAGGAGGAGGAGATTGACAGTGAGAGAGGAGGAGGAGATTGAACGTGAGAGAGGAGGAGGAGATTGACAGTGAGAGAGGAGGAAGAGATTGATAGTGAGGGAGGAGGAGGAGATGTACAGTGAGAGAGGAGGAGGAGATTGACAGTGAGAGAGGAGGAGGAGATTGACAGTGAGAGAGGAGGAGGAGATTGACAGTGAGAGAGGAGGAGGAGATTGACAGTGAGAGAGGAGGAGGAGATTGACAGTGAGAAAGGAGGAAGAGGTTGACAGTGAGGGAGGAGGAGGAGATTGACAGTGAGAGAGGAGGAGGAGATTGACAGTGAGAGAGGAGGAGGAGATTGACAGTGAGAGAGGAGGAGGAGATTGACTGTGAGAGAGGAGGAGGAGATTGACAGTGAGAGAGGAGGAGGAGATTGACAGTGAGAGAGGAGGAGGAGATTGACAGTGAGAGAGGAGGAGGAGATTGACAGTGAGAGAGGAGGAGGAGATTGACAGTGAGAGAGGAGGAGGAGATTGACAGTGAGAGAGGAGGAGGAAATTGACAGTGAGAGAGGAGGAGGAGATTGACAGTGAGAGAGGAGGAGGAGATTGACAGTGAGAGAGGAGGAAGAGGTTGACAGTGAGGGAGGAGGAGGAGATTGACAGTGAGGGAGGAGGAGGAGATTGACAGTGAGAGAGGAGGAGGAGATTGACAGTGAGAGAGGAGGAGGAGATTGACAGTGAGAGAGGAGGAGGAGATTGACAGTCAGAGAGGAGGAGGAGATTGACAGTGAGAGAGGAGGAGGAGATTGACAGTGAGAGAGGAGGAGGAGATTGACAGTGAGAGAGGAGGAGGAGATTGACAGTGAGAGAGGAGGAGGAGATTGACAGTGAGAGAGGAGGAGGAGATTGACAGTGAGGGAGGAGGAGGAGATTGACAGTGAGAGAGGAGGAGGAGATTGACAGTGAGAGAGGAGGAGGAGATTGACAGTGAGAGAAGAGGAGGAGATTGACAGTGAGAGAGGAGGAGGAGATTGACAGTGAGAGAGGAGGAGGAGATTGACAGTGAGAGAGGAGGAGGAGATTGACAGTGAGAGAGGAGGAGGAGATTGACAGTGAGAGAGGAGGAGGAGATTGACAGTGAGAGAGGAGGAGGAGATTGACAGTGAGAAAGGAGGAAGAGGTTGACAGTGTGGGAGGAGGAGGAGATTGACAGTGAGAGAGGAGGAGGAGATTGACAGTGAGAGAGGAGGAGGAGATTGACAGTGAGAGAGGAGAAGGAGATTGACAGTGAGAGAGGAGGAGGAGATTGACAGTGAGAGAGGAGGAGGAGATTGACAGTGAGAGAGGAGGAGGAGATTGACAGTGAGAGAGGAGGAGGAGATTGACAGTGAGAGAGGAGGAGGAGATTGACAGTGAGAGAGGAGGAGGAGATTGACAGTGAGAGAGGAGGAGGAGATTGACAGTGAGAGAGGAGGAGGAGATTAACAGTGAGGGAGGAGGAGGAGATTGACAGTGAGAGAGGAGGAGGAGATTGACAGTGAGAGAGGAGGAGGAGATTGAACGTGAGAGAGGAGGAGGAGATTGACAGTGAGAGAGGAGGAAGAGATTGATAGTGAGGGAGGAGGAGGAGATGTACAGTGAGAGAGGAGGAGGAGATTGACAGTGAGAGAGGAGGAGGAGATTGACAGTGAGAGAGGAGGAGGAGATTGACAGTGAGAGAGGAGGAGGAGATTGACAGTGAGAGAGGAGGAGGAGATTGACAGTGAGAAAGGAGGAAGAGGTTGACAGTGAGGGAGGAGGAGGAGATTGACAGTGAGAGAGGAGGAGGAGATTGACAGTGAGAGAGGAGGAGGAGATTGACAGTGAGAGAGGAGGAGGAGATTGACTGTGAGAGAGGAGGAGGAGATTGACAGTGAGAGAGGAGGAGGAGATTGACAGTGAGAGAGGAGGAGGAGATTGACAGTGAGAGAGGAGGAGGAGATTGACAGTGAGAGAGGAGGAGGAGATTGACAGTGAGAGAGGAGGAGGAGATTGACAGTGAGAAAGGAGGAAGAGGTTGACAGTGAGAGAGGAGGAGGAGATTGACAGTGAGAGAGGAGGAGGAGATTGACAGTCAGAGACGAGGAGGAGATTGACAGTGAGAGAGGAGGAGGAGATTGACAGTGAGAGAGGAGGAGGAGATTGACAGTGAGAGAGGAGGAGGAGATTGACAGTGAGAGAGGAGGAGGAGATTGACAGTGAGAGAGGAGGAGGAGATTGACAGTGAGAGAGGAGGAGGAGATTGACAGTGAGAGAGGAGGAGGAGATTGACAGTGAGAGAGGAGGAAGAGGTTGACAGTGAGGGAGGAGGAGGACATTGACAGTGAGAGAGGAGGAGGAGTTTGACAGTGAGAGGAGGAGGAGATTGACAGTGAGAGAGGAGGAGGAGATTGACAGTGAGAGAGGAGAAGGAGATTGACAGTGAGAGAGGAGTAGGAGATTGACAGTGAGAGAGGAGGAGGAGATTGACAGTGAGAGAGGAGGATGAGATTGACAGTGAGAGAGGAGGATGAGATTGACAGTGAGAGAGGAGGAGGAGATTGACAGTGAGAGAGGAGGAGGAGATTGACAGTGAGAGAGGAGGAGGAGATTGACAGTGAGAGAGGAGGAGGAGATTGACAGTGAGAGAGGAGGAGGAGATTGACAGTGAGAGAGGAGGAGGAGATTGACAGTGAGAGAGGAGGAAGAGATTGACAGTGAGGGAGGAGGAGGAGATTGACAGTGAAAGAGGAGGAGGAGATTGACAGTGAAAGAGGAGGAGGAGATTGACAGTGAGAGAGGAGGAGGAGATTGACAGTGAGGGAGGAGGAGGTATTTGACAGTGAGAGAGGAGGAGGAGATTCACAGTGAGAGAGGAGGAGGAGATTGACAGTGAGAGAGGAGGAGGAGATTGACAGTGAGAGAGGAGGAGGAGATTGACAGTGAGAGAGGAGGAGGAGATTGACAGTGAGAGAGGAGGAGGAGATTGAATGTGAGAAGGGGGGGAGATTGACAGTGAGGGAGGAGGAAGAGATTGACAGTGAGAGAAAAGGAGGAGATTGACAGTGAGAGAGGAGGAGGAGATTGTCAGTGAGAGAGGAGGAGATTGACAGTGAGAGAGGAGGAGGAGATTGACAGTGAGAGAGGAGGAGGAGATTGACAGTGAGAGACGAGGAAGAGATTGACAGTGAGGGAGGAGGAGGAGATTGACAGTGAGAGAGGAGGAGGAAATTGACAGTGAGAGAGGAGGAAGAGATTGACAGTGAGAGAGGAGGAGGAGATTGACAGTGAGAGAGGAGGAGGAGATTGACAGTGAGAGAGGAGGAGGAGATTGACAGTGAGAGAGGAGGAGGAGATTGACAGTGAGAGAGGAGGAGGAGATTGACAGTGAGAGAGGAGGAGGAGATTGACAGTGAGAGAGGAGGAAGAGATTGACAGTGAGGGAGGAGGAGGAGATTGACAGTGAGAGAGGAGGAGGAGATTGACAGTGAAAGAGGAGGAGGAGATTGACAGTGAGAGAGGAGGAGGAGATTGACAGTGAGGGAGGAGGAGGAGATTGACAGTGAGAGAGGAGGAGGAGATTGACAGTGAGAGAGGAGGAGGAGATTGACAGTGAGAGAGGAGGAGGAGATTGACAGTGAGAGAGGAGGAGGAGATTGACAGTGAGAGAGGAGGAGGAGATTGACAGTGAGAGAGGAGGAGGAGATTGAACTTGAGAAGGGGGGGAGATTGACAGTGAGGGAGGAGGAAGAGATTGACAGTGAGAGAAAAGGAGGAGATTGACAGTGAGAGAGGAGGAGGAGATTGTCAGTGAGAGAGGAGGAGATTGACAGTGAGAGAGGAGGAGGAGATTGACAGTGAGAGAGGAGGAGGAGATTGACAGTGAGAGACGAGGAAGAGATTGACAGTGAGGGAGGAGGAGGAGATTGACAGTGAGAGAGGAGGAGGAAATTGACAGTGAGGGAGGAGGAGGAGATTGACAGTGAGAGAGGAGGAGGGGATTGAAAGTCAGAGAGGAGGAGGAGATTGACAGTGAGAGAGGAGGAGGAGATTGACAGTGAGAAAGGAGGAAGAGGTTGACAGTGAGGGAGGAGGAGGAGATTGACAGTGAGAGAGGAGGAGGAGATTGACGGTGAAAGAGGAGGAGGAGATTGACAGTGAAAGAGGAGGAGGAGATTGACAGTGAGAGAGGAGAAGGAGATTGACAGTGAGAGAGGAGGAGGAGATTGACAGTGAGAGAGGAGGAGGAGATTGACAGTGAGAGAGGAGGAAGAGATTGACAGTGAGGGAGGAGGAGGAGATTGACAGTGAGAGAGGAGGAGGAGATTGACAGTGAAAGAGGAGGAGGAGATTGACAGTGAGAGAGGAGGAGGAGATTGACAGTGAGGGAGGAGGAGGAGATTGACAGTGAGAGAGGAGGAGGAGATTGACAGTGAGAAAGGAGGAGGAGATTGACAGTGAGAGAGGAGGAAGAGATTGACAGTGAGGGAGGAGGAGGAGATTGACAGTGAGAGAGGAGGAGGAGATTGACAGTGAAAGAGGAGGAGGAGATTGACAGTGAGAGAGGAGAAGGAGATTGACAGTGAGAGAGGAGGTGGAGATTGACAGTGAGAGAGGAGGAGGAGATTGACAGTGAGAGAGGAGGAAGAGATTGACAGTGAGGGAGGAGGAGGAGATTGACAGTGAGAGAGGAGGAGGAGATTGACAGTGAAAGAGGAGGAGGAGATTGACAGTGAGAGAGGAGGAGGAGATTGACAGTGAGGGAGGAGGAGGAGATTGACAGTGAGAGAGGAGGAGGAGATTGACAGTGAGAGAGGAGGAGGAGATTGACAGTGAGAGAGGAGGAGGAGATTGACAGTGAGAGAGGAGGAGGAGATTGACAGTGAGAGAGGAGGAGGAGATTGACAGTGAGAGAGGAGGAGGAGATTGAACGTGAGAAGGGGGGAGATTGACAGTGAGGGAGGAGGAAGAGATTGACAGTGAGAGAGGAGGAGGAGATTGACAGTGAGAGAGGAGGAGGAGATTGTCAGTGAGAGAGGAGGAGATTGACAGTGAGAGAGGAGGAGGAGATTGACAGTAAGAGAGAGGAGGAGGAGATTGACAGTGAGAGAGGAGGAGGAGATTGACAGTGAGAGAGGAGGAGGAGATTGACAGTGAGAGAGGAGGAGGAGATTGACAGTGAGAGAGGAGGAGGAGATTGACAGTGAGGGAGGAGGAGGAGATTGGCAGTGAGAGAGGAGGAGGAGATTGACAGAGAGGAGGAGGAGATTGACAGTGAGAGAGGGGGAGGAGATTGACAGTGAGAGAGGAGGAGGAGATTGACAGTGAGAGAGGAGGAGGAGATTGACAGTGAGAGAGGAGGAGGAGATTGACAGTGAGAGAGGAGGAAGAGATTCACAGTGAGGGAGGAGGAGGAGATTGACAGTGAGAGAGGAGGAGGAGATTGACAGTGAGAGAGGAGGAGGAGATTGACAGTGAGAGAGGAGGAGGAAATTGACAGTGAGAGAGGAGGAGGAGATTGACAGTAAGAGAGGAGGAGGAGATTGACAGTGAGAGAGGAGGAGGAGATTGACAGTGAGAGAGGAGGAGGAGATTGACAGTGAGAGAGGAGGAGGAGATTGACAGTGAGAGAGGAGGAGGAGATTGACAGTGTGAGAGGAGGAGGAGATTGACAGTGAGAGAGGAGGAGGAGATTGACAGTGAGAGAGGAGGAGGAGATTGACAGTGAGAGAGGAGGATGAGATTGACAGTGAGAGAGGAGGATGAGATTGACAGTGAGAGAGGAGGAGGAGATTGACAGTCAGAGAGGAGGAGGAGATTGACAGTGAGAGAGGAGGAGGAGATTGACAGTGAGAGAGGAGGAGGAGATTGACAGTGAGAGAGGAGGAGGAGATTGACAGTGAGAGAGGAGGATGAGATTGACAGTGAGAGAGGAGGAGGAGATTGACAGTCAGAGAGGAGGAGGAGATTGACAGTGAGAGAGGAGGAGGAGATTGACAGTGAGAGAGGAGGAGGAGATTGACAGTGAGAGAGGAGAAGGAGATTGACAGTGAGAGAGGAGGAGGAGATTGACAGTGAGAGAGGAGGAGGAGATTGACAGTGAGAGAGGAGGAGGAGATTGACAGTGAGGGAGGAGGAGGTGATTGACAGTGAGAGAGGAGGAGGAGATTGACAGTGAGAGAGGAGGAGGAGATTGACAGTGAGAGAGGAGGAGGAGATTGACAGTGTGAGAGGAGGAGGAGATTGACAGTGAGAGAGGAGGAGGAGATTGACAGTGAGAGAGGAGGAGGAGATTGACAGTGAGAGAGGAGGAGGAGATTGACAGTGAGAGAGGAGGAGGAGATTGACCGTGAGAAGGGGGGGGGAGATTGACAGTGAGGGAGGAGGAAGAGATTGACAGTGAGAGAGGAGGAGGAGATTGACAGTGAGAGAGGAGGAGGAGATTGACAGTGAGAGAGGAGGAGGAGATTGTCAGTGAGAGAGGAGGAGGAGATTGACAGTGAGAGAGGAGGAGGAGATTGACAGTGAGAGAGGAGGAGGAGATTGACAGTGAGAGAGGAGGAGGAGATTGACAGTGAGAGAGGAGGAGGAGATTGACAGTGAGAGAGGAGGAGGAGATTGACAGTGAGAGAGGAGGAGGAGATTGACAGTGAGGGAGGAGGAGGAGATTGACAGTGAGAGAGGAGGAGGAGATTGACAGTGAGAGAGGAGGAGGAGATTGACAGTGAGAGAGGAGGAGGAGATTGACAGTGAGAGAGGAGGAGGAGATTGACAGTGAGAGAGGAGGAAGAGATTGACAGTGAGAGAGGAGGAGGAGATTGACAGTGAGAGAGGAGGAGGAGATTGACAGTGAGAGAGGAGGAAGAGATTCACAGTGAGGGAGGAGGAGGAGATTGACAGTGAGAGAGGAGGAGGAGATTGACAGTGAGAGAGGAGGAGGAGATTGACAGTGAGAGAGGAGGAGGAGATTGACAGTGAGAGAGGAGGAGGAAATTGACAGTGAGAGAGGAGGAGGAGATTGACAGTGAGAGAGGAGGAAGAGATTGACAGTGAGAGAGGAGGAGGAGATTGACAGTGAGAGAGGAGGAGGAGATTGACAGTGAGAGAGGAGGAAGAGATTCACAGTGAGAGAGGAGGAGGAGATTGACAGTGAGAGAGGAGGAGGAGATTGACAGTGAGAGAGGAGGAAGAGATTCACAGTGAGAGAGGAGGAGGAGATTGACAGTGAGAGAGGAGGAAGAGATTGACAGTGAGAGAGGAGGAGGAGATTGACAGTGAGAGAGGAGGAGGATATTGACAGTGAGAGAGGAGGAAGAGATTCACAGTGAGGGAGGAGGAGGAGATTGACAGTGGGAGAGGAGGAGGAGATTGACAGTGAGAGAGGAGGAGGAGATTGACAGTGAGAGAGGAGGAGGAGATTGACAGTGAGAGCGGAGGAAGAGATTGACAGTGAGAGAGGAGGTGGAGATTGACAGTGAGAGAGGAGGAGGAGATTGACAGTGAGAGAGGAGGAGGAAATTGACAGTGAGAGAGGAGGAGGAGATTGACAGTGAGAGTGGAGGAAGAGATTGACAGTGAGAGAGGAGGAGGAGATTGACAGTGAGAGAGGAGGAGGAGATTGACAGTGAGAGAGGAGGAAGAGATTCACAGTGAGAGAGGAGGAGGAGATTGACAGTGAGAGAGGAGGAGGAGATTGACAGTGAGAGAGGAGGAAGAGATTCACAGTGAGAGAGGAGGAGGAGATTGACAGTGAGAGAGGAGGAGGAGATTGACAGTGAGAGAGGAGGAGGAGATTGACAGTGAGAGAGGAGGAGGAGATTGACAGTGAGAGAGGAGGAGGAGATTGACAGTGAGAGAGGAGGAGGAAATTGACAGTGAGAGAGGAGGAGGAGTTTGACAGTGAGAGAGGAGGAGGTGATTGTCAGTGAGAGAGGAGGAAGAGATTGACAGTGAGAGAGGAGGAGGAGATTGACAGTGAGAGAGGAGGAGGAGATTAACAGTGAGAGAGGAGGAGGAGATTGCAGTGAGAGAGGAGGAGGAGATTGACAGTGAGAGAGGAGGAGGAGATTGACAGTGAGAGAGGAGGAGGAGATTGACAGTGAGAGAGGAGGAAGAGATTCACAGTGAGGGAGGAGGAGGAGATTGACAGTGAGAGAGGAGGAGGAGATTGACAGTGAGAGAGGAGGAGGAGATTGACAGTGAGAGAGGAGGAGGAGATTAACAGTCAGAGAGGAGGAGGAGATTGACGGTGAGAGAGGAGGAGGAAATTGACAGTGAGAGAGGAGGAGGAGATTGACAGTGAGAGAGGAGGAAGAGATTCACAGTGAGGGAGGAGGAGGAGATTGACAGTGAGAGAGGAGGAGGAGATTGACAGTGAGAGAGGAGGAGGAGATTGACAGTGAGAGAGGAGGAGGAGATTGACAGTGAGAGAGGAGGAGGAGATTGACAGTGAGAGAGGAGGAGGAAATTGACAGTGAGAGAGGAGGAGGAGATTGACAGTGAGAGAGGAGGAGGTGATTGTCAGTGAGAGAGGAGGAAGACATTGACAGTGAGAGAGGAGGAGGAGATTGACAGTGAGAGAGGAGGAAGAGATTCACAGTGAGAGAGGAGGAGGAGATTGACAGTGAGAGAGGAGGAGGAGATTGACAGTGAGAGAGGAGGAGGAGATTGACAGTGAGAGAGGAGGAGGAGATTGACAGTGAGAGAGGAGGAGGAAATTGACAGTGAGAGAGGAGGAGGAGATTGACAGTAAGAGAGGAGGAGGAGGTTGACAGTGAGAGAGGAGGAGGAGATTGACAGTGAGAGAGGAGGAGGAGATTGACAGTGAGAGAGGAGGAGGAGATTGACAGTGAGAGAGGAGGAGGAGATTGACAGTGTGAGAGGAGGAGGAGATTGACAGTGAGAGAGGAGGAGGAGATTGACAGTGAGAGAGGAGGAGGAGATTGACAGTGAGAGAGGAGAAGGAGATTGACAGTGAGAGAGGAGGAGGAGATTGATAGTGAGAGAGGAGGAGGAGATTGACAGTGAGAGAGGAGGAGGAGATTGACAGTGAGAGAGGAGGATGAGATTGACAGTGAGAGAGGAGGAGGAGATTGACAGTCAGAGAGGAGGAGGAGATTGACAGTGAGAGAGGAGGAGGAGATTGACAGTGAGAGAGGAGGAGGAGATTGACAGTGAGAGAGGAGGAGGAGATTGACAGTGAGAGAGGAGGATGAGATTGACAGTGAGAGAGGAGGAGGAGATTGACAGTCAGAGAGGAGGAGGAGATTGACAGTGAGAGAGGAGGAGGAGATTGACAGTGAGAGAGGAGGAGGAGATTGACAGTGAGAGAGGAGGAGGAGATTGACAGTGAGAGAGGAGAAGGAGATTGACAGTGAGAGAGGAGGAGGAGATTGACAGTGAGAGAAGAGGAGGAGATTGACAGTGAGAGAGGAGGAGGAGATTGACAGTGAGGGAGGAGGAGGAGATTGACAGTGAGAGAGGAGGAGGAGATTGACAGTGAGAGAGGAGGAGGAGATTGACAGTGAGAGAGGAGGAGGAGATTGACAGTGAGAGAGGAGGAGGAGATTGACAGTGAGAGAGGAGGAGGAGATTGACAGTGAGAGAGGAGGAGGAGATTGACAGTGAGAGAGGAGGAGGAGATTGACCGTGAGAAGGGGGGGAGATTGACAGTGAGGGAGGAGGAAGAGATTGACAGTGAGGGAGGAGGAGGAGATTGACAGTGAGAGAGGAGGAGGAGATTGTCAGTGAGAGAGGAGGAGATTGACAGTGAGAGAGGAGGAGGAGATTGACAGTGAGAGAGGAGGAGGAGATTGACAGTGAGAGAGGAGGAAGAGATTCACAGTGAGAGAGGAGGAGGAGATTGACAGTGAGAGAGGAGGAGGAGATTGACAGTGAGAGAGGAGGAAGAGATTCACAGTGAGAGAGGAGGAGGAGATTGACAGTGAGAGAGGAGGAAGAGATTGACAGTGAGAGAGGAGGAGGAGATTGACAGTGAGAGAGGAGGAGGATATTGACAGTGAGAGAGGAGGAAGAGATTCACAGTGAGGGAGGAGGAGGAGATTGACAGTGAGAGAGGAGGAGGAGATTGACAGTGAGAGAGGAGGAGGAGATTGACAGTGAGAGAGGAGGAGGAGATTGACAGTGAGAGCAGAGGAAGAGATTGACAGTGAGAGAGGAGGTGGAGATTGACAGTGAGAGAGGAGGAGGAGATTGACAGTGAGAGAGGAGGAAGAGATTCACAGTGAGGGAGGAGGAGGAGATTGACAGTGAGAGAGGAGGAGGAGATTGACAGTGAGAGAGGAGGAGGAGATTGACAGTGAGAGAGGAGGAGGAGATTGACAGTGAGAGAGGAGGAGGAAATTGACAGTGAGAGAGGAGGAGGAGATTGACAGTGAGAGTGGAGGAAGAGATTGACAGTGAGAGAGGAGGAGGAGATTGACAGTGAGAGAGGAGGAGGAGATAGACTGTGAGAGAGGAGGAAGAGATTCACAGTTAGAGAGGAGGAGGAGATTGACAGTGAGAGAGGAGGAGGAGATTGACAGTGAGAGAGGAGGAAGAGATTCACAGTGAGAGAGGAGGAGGAGATTGACAGTGAGAGAGGAGGAGGAGATTGACAGTGAGAGAGGAGGAGGAGATTGACAGTGAGAGAGGAGGAGGAGATTGACAGTGAGAGAGGAGGAGGAGATTGACAGTGAGAGAGGAGGAGGAAATTGACAGTGAGAGAGGAGGAGGAGATTGACAGTGAGAGAGGAGGAGGAGATTGACAGTGAGAGAGGAGGAGGAGATTGACAGTCAGAGAGGAGGAGGAGATTGACGGTGAGAGAGGAGGAGGAAATTGACAGTGAGAGAGGAGGAGGAGATTGACAGTGAGAGAGGAGGAAGAGATTCACAGTGAGGGAGGAGGAGGAGATTGACAGTGAGAGAGGAGGAGGAGATTGACAGTGAGAGAGGAGGAGGAGATTGACAGTGAGAGAGGAGGAGGAGATTGACAGTGAGAGAGGAGGAGGAGATTGACAGTGAGAGAGGAGGAGGAAATTGACAGTGAGAGAGGAGGAGGAGATTGACAGTGAGAGAGGAGGAAGAGATTCACAGTGAGAGAGGAGGAGGAGATTGACAGTGAGAGAGGAGGAAGAGATTGACAGTGAGAGAGGAGGAGGAGATTGACAGTGAGAGAGGAGGAGTATATTGACAGTGAGAGAGGAGGAAGAGATTCACAGTGAGGGAGGAGGAGGAGATTGACAGTGAGAGAGGAGGAGGAGATTGACAGTGAGAGAGGAGGAGGAGATTGACAGTGAGAGAGGAGGAGGAGATTGACAGTGAGAGCGGAGGAAGAGATTGACAGTGAGAGAGGAGGTGGAGATTGACAGTGAGAGAGGAGGAGGAGATTGACAGTGAGAGAGGAGGAAGAGATTCACAGTGAGGGAGGAGGAGGAGATTGACAGTGAGAGAGGAGGAGGAGATTGACAGTGAGAGAGGAGGAGGAGATTGACAGTGAGAGAGGAGGAGGAGATTGACAGTGAGAGAGGAGGAGGAAATTGACAGTGAGAGAGGAGGAGGAGATTGACAATGAGAGTGGAGGAAGAGATTGACAGTGAGAGAGGAGGAGGAGATTGACAGTGAGAGAGGAGGAGGAGATTGACAGTGAGAGAGGAGGAAGAGATTCACAGTGAGAGAGGAGGAGGAGATTGACAGTGAGAGAGGAGGAGGAGATTGACAGTGAGAGAGGAGGAAGAGATTCACAGTGAGAGAGGAGGAGGAGATTGACAGTGAGAGAGGAGGAGGAGATTGACAGTGAGAGAGGAGGAGGAGATTGACAGTGAGAGAGGAGGAGGAGATTGACAGTGAGAGAGGAGGAGGAAATTGACAGTGAGAGAGGAGGAGGAGATTGACAGTGAGAGAGGAGGAGGTGATTGTCAGTGAGAGAGGAGGAAGAGATTGACAGTGAGAGAGGAGGAGGAGATTGACAGTGAGAGAGGAGGAGGAGATTAACAGTGAGAGAGGAGGAGGAGATTGCAGTGAGAGAGGAGGAGGAGATTGACAGTGAGAGAGGAGGAGGAGATTGACAGTGAGAGAGGAGGAGGAGATTGACAGTGAGAGAGGAGGAAGAGATTCACAGTGAGGGAGGAGGAGGAGATTGACAGTGAGAGAGGAGGAGGAGATTGACAGTGAGAGAGGAGGAGGAGATTGACAGTGAGAGAGGAGGAGGAGATTGACAGTCAGAGAGGAGGAGGAGATTGACGGTGAGAGAGGAGGAGGAAATTGACAGTGAGAGAGGAGGAGGAGATTGACAGTGAGAGAGGAGGAAGAGATTCACAGTGAGGGAGGAGGAGGAGATTGACAGTGAGAGAGGAGGAGGAGATTGACAGTGAGAGAGGAGGAGGAGATTGACAGTGAGAGAGGAGGAGGAGATTGACAGTGAGAGAGGAGGAGGAGATTGACAGTGAGAGAGGAGGAGGAAATTGACAGTGAGAGAGGAGGAGGAGATTGACAGTGAGAGAGGAGGAGGTGATTGTCAGTGAGAGAGGAG
Organism: Schistocerca serialis cubense; assembly: GCF_023864345.2. NCBI lineage: Eukaryota > Metazoa > Arthropoda > Insecta > Orthoptera > Acrididae > Schistocerca > Schistocerca serialis. The sequence continues at coordinate 619,204,328 of NC_064645.1, forward strand.
GAAGAGATTGACAGTGAGAGAGGAGGAGGAGATTGACAGTGAGAGAGGAGGAAGAGATTCACAGTGAGAGAGGAGGAGGAGATTGACAGTGAGAGAGGAGGAGGAGATTGATAGTGAGAGAGGAGGAGGAGATTGACAGTGAGAGAGGAGGAGGAGATTGACAGTGAGAGAGGTGGAGGAGATTGACAGTGAGAGAGGAGGAGGAAATTGACAGTGAGAGAGGAGGAGGAGATTGACAGTGAGAGAGGATGAGGAGATTGACAGTGAGAGAGGAGGAGGAGATTGACAGTGAGAGAGGAGGAGGAGATTGACAGTGAGAGAGGAGGAGGAAATTGACAGTGAGAGAGGAGGAGGAGATTGACAGTGAGAGAGGAGGAGGAGATTGACAGTGAGAGAGGAGGAGGAGATTGACAGTGAGAGAGGTGGAGGAGATTGACAGTGAGAGAGGAGGAGGAAATTGACAGTGAGAGAGGAGGAGGAGATTGACAGTGAGAGAGGAGGAGGTGATTGTCAGTGAGAGAGGAGGAAGAGATTGACAGTGAGAGAGGAGGAGGAGATTGACAGTGAGAGAGGAGGAGGAGATTGACAGTGAGAGAGGTGGAGGAGATTGACAGTGAGAGAGGAGGAGGAGATTGACAGTGAGAGAGGAGGAGGAGATTGACAGTGAGAGAGGAGGAGGAGATTGACAGTGAGAGAGGAGGAAGAGGTTGACAGTGAGGGAGGAGGAAGAGATTGACAGTGAGAGAGGAGGGGGAGATTGACAGTGAGAGAGGAGGAGGTGATTGACAGTGAGAGAGGAGAAGGAGATTGACAGTGAGAGAGGAGGAGGAGATTGACAGTGAGAGAGGAGGAGGAGATTGACAGTCAGAGAGGAGGAGGAGATTGACAGTGAGAGAGGAGGAGGAGATTGACAGTGAGAGAGGAGGAGGAGATTGACAGTGAGAGAGGAGGAGGAGATTGACAGTGAGAGAGGAGGAGGAGATTGACAGTGAGAGAAGAGGAGGAGATTGACAGTGAGAAAGGAGGAAGAGGTTGACAGTGAGGGAGGAGGAGGAGATTGACAGTGAGAGAGGAGGAGGAGATTGACAGTGAGAGAGGAGGAGGAGATTGACAGTGAGGGAGGAGGAGGAGATTGACAGTGAGAGAGGAGGAGGAGATTGACAGTGAGAGAGGAGGAGGAGATTGACAGTGAGAGAGGAGGAGGAGATTGACAGTGAGAGAGGAGGAGGAGATTGACAGTGAGAGAGGAGCAGGAGATTGACAGTCAGAGAGGAGGAGGAGATTGACAGTGAGAGAGGAGGAGGAGATTGACAGTGAGAAAGGAGGAAGAGGTTGACAGTGAGGGAGGAGGAGGAGATTGACAGTGAGAGAGGAGGAGGAGATTGACAGTGAGAGAGGAGGAGGAGATTGACAGTGAGAGAGGAGAAGGAGATTGACAGTGAGAGAGGAGGAGGAGATTGACAGTGAGAGAGGAGGAGGAGATTGACAGTCAGAGAGGAGGAGGAGATTGACAGTGAGAGAGGAGGAGGAGATTGACAGTGAGAGAGGAGGAGGAGATTGACAGTGAGAGAGGAGGAGGAGATTGACAGTGAGAAAGGAGGAGGAGATTGACAGTGAGAGAGGAGGAGGAGATTGACAGTGAGAGAGGAGGAGGAGATTGACAGTGAGGGAGGAGGAGGAGATTGACAGTGAGAGAGGAGGAGGAGATTGACAGTGAGAGAGGAGGAGGAGATTGACAGTGAGAGAGGAGGAGGAGATTGACAGTGAGAGAGGAGGAGGAGATTGACAGTGAGAGAGGAGGAGGAGATTGACAGTGAGGGAGGAGGAGGAGATTGACAGTGAGGGAGGAGGAGGAGATTGACAGTGAGAGAGGAGGAGGAGATTGACAGTGAGAGAGGAGGAGGAGATTGACAGTGAGAGAGGAGGAGGAGATTGACAGTGAGAGAGGAGGAGGAGATTGACAGTGAGAGAGGAGGAGGAGATTGACAGTGAGAGAGGAGGAGGAGATTGACAGTGAGAAAGGAGGAAGAGGTTGACAGTGAGGGAGGAGGAGGAGATTGACAGTGAGAGAGGAGGAGGAGATTGACAGTGAGAGAGGAGGAGGAGATTGACAGTGAGAGAGGAGAAGGAGATTGACAGTGAGAGAGGAGGAGGAGATTGACAGTGAGAGAGGAGGAGGAGATTGACAGTCAGAGAGGAGGAGGAGATTGACAGTGAGAGAGGAGGAGGAGATTGACAGTGAGAGAGGAGGAGGAGATTGACAGTGAGAGAGGAGGAGGAGATTGACAGTGAGAGAGGAGGAAGAGGTTGACAGTGAGGGAGGAGGAGGAGATTCACAGTGAGAGAGGAGGAGGAGATTGACAGTGAGGGAGGAGGAGGAGATTGACAGTGAGAGAGGAGGAGGAGATTGACAGTGAGAGAGGAGGAGGAGATTGACAGTGAGAGAGGAGGAGGAGATTGACAGTCAGAGAGGAGGAGGAGATTGACAGTGAGAGAGGAGGAGGAGATTGACAGTGAGAGAGGAGGAGGAGATTGACAGTGAGAGAGGAGGAGGAGATTGCCAGTGAGAGAGGAGGAGGAGATTGACAGTGAGAGAGGAGGAGGAGATTGACAGTGAGAAAGGAGGAAGAGGTTGACAGTGAGGGAGGAGGAGGAGATTGACAGTGAGAGAGGAGGAGGAGATTGACAGTGAGAGAGGAGAAGGAGATTGACAGTGAGAGAGGAGGAGGAGATTGACAGTGAGAGAGGAGGAGGAGATTGAAAGTCAGAGAGGAGGAGATTGACAGTGAGAGAGGAGGAGGAGATTGACAGTGAGAGAGGAGGAGGAGATTGACAGTGAGAGAGGAGGAGGAGATTGACAGTGAGAGAGGAGGAGGAGATTGACAGTGAGAGAGGAGGAGGAGATTGACAGTGAGGGAGGAGGAGGAGATTGACAGTGAGAGAGGAGGAGGAGATTGACAGTGAGAGAGGAGGAGGAGATTGACAGTGAGAGAGGAGGAGGAGATTGACAGTGAGAGAGGAGGAGGAGATTGACAGTGAGAAAGGAGGAAGAGGTTGACAGTGAGGGAGGAGGAGGACATTGACAGTGAGAGAGGAGGAGGAGATTGACAGTGAGAGAGGAGGAGGAGATTGACAGTGAGAGAGGAGGAGGAGATTGACAGTGAGAGAGGAGAAGGAGATTGACAGTGAGAGAGGAGGAGGAGATTGACAGTGAGAGAGGAGGAGGAGATTGACAGTGAGAGAGGAGGAGGAGATTGACAGTGAGAGAGGAGGATGAGATTGACAGTGAGGGAGGAGGAGGACATTGACAGTGAGAGAGGAGGAGGAGATTGACAGTGAGAGAGGAGGAGGAGATTGACAGTGAGAGAGGAGAAGGAGATTGACAGTGAGAGAGGAGGAGGAGATTGACAGTGAGAGAGGAGGAGGAGATTGACAGTGAGAGAGGAGGAGGAGATTGACAGTGAGAGAGGAGGAGGAGATTGACAGTGAGAGAGGAGGAGGAGATTGACAGTGAGAGAGGAGGAGGAGATTGACAGTGAGAGAGGAGGAGGAGATTGACAGTGAGAGAGGAGGAGGAGATTGACAGTCAGAGAGGAGGAGGAGATTGCCAGTGAGGGGGGAGGAGGACATTGACAGTGAGAGAGGAGGAGGAGATTGACAGTGAGAGAGGTGGAGGAGATTGACAGTGAGAGAGGAGGAGGAGATTGACAGTGAGAGAGGAGGAGGAGATTGACAGTGAGAGAGGAGGAGGAGATTGACAGTGAGAGAGGAGGAGGAGATTGACAGTGAGAGAGGAGGAGGAGATTGACAGTGAGAGAGGAGGAGGAGATTGACAGTGGGAGAGGAGGAGGAGATTGACAGTGAGAGAGGAGGAAGAGATTGACAGTGAGGGAGGAGGAGGAGATTGACAGTGAGAGAGGAGGAGGAGATTGACAGTGTAAGAGGAGGAGGAGATTGACAGTGAGAGAGGAGGAGGAGATTGACAGTGAGGGAGGAGGAGGAGATTGACAGTGAGAGAGGAGGAGGAGATTGACAGTGAGAGAGGAGGAGGAGATTGACAGTGAGAGAGGAGGAGGAGATTGACAGTGAGAGAGGAGGAGGAGATTGACAGTGAGAGAGGAGGAGGAGATTGACAGTGAGAAAGGAGGAAGAGGTTGACAGTGAGGGAGGAGGAGGACATTGACAGTGAGAGAGGAGGAGGAGATTGACAGTGAGAGAGGAGGAGGAGATTGACAGTGAGAGAGGAGGAGGAGATTGACAGTGAGAGAGGAGAAGGAGATTGACAGTGAGAGAGGAGGAGGAGATTGACAGTGAGAGAGGAGGAGGAGATTGACAGTGAGAGAGGAGGAGGAGATTGACAGTGAGAAAGGAGGAGGAGATTGACAGTGAGAAGGAGGGGGGAGATTGACAGTGAGAGAGGAGGAAGAGATAGACAGTGAGGGAGGAGGACGAGATTGACAGCAAGAGAGCGGAGGAGGAGATTGACAGCATGAGAGGAGGAGGAGATTGACAGTGAGGTAGGAGGGGGAGATTGACAGTGAGAGAGGAGGAGGAGATTGACAGTGCGAGAGGAGGAGAAGATTGACAGTGAGAGAGGAGGAGAAGATTGACAGTGAGAGAGGAGGAGAAGATTGACAGTGAGAGAGGAGGAGGAGATTGACAGTGAGAGAGGAGGAGGAGATTGACAGTAAGAGAGCAGGAGGAGATTGACAGTGAGAGAGGAGGAGGAGATTGACAGTGAGAGAGGAGGAGGAGATTGACTGTCAGAGAGGAGGAGGAGATTGACAGTGAGAGAGGAGGAGGAGATTGGCAGTGAGAGAGGAGGAGGAGATTAACAGTGAGAGAGGAGGAGGAGATTGACAGCGAGAAAGGAGGAAGAGGTTGACAGTGAGGGAGGAGGAGGAGATTGACAGTGAGAGAGGAGGAGGAGATTGACAGTGAGAGAGGAGGAGGAGATTGACAGTCAGAGAGGAGGAGGAGATTGACAGTGCGAGAGGAGGAGAAGATTGACAGTGAGAGAGGAGGAGGAGATTGACAGTGAGAGAGGAGGAGGAGATTGACAGTGAGAGAGGAGAAGGAGATTGACAGTGAGAGAGGAGGAGGAGATTGACAGTGAGAGAGGAGGAGGAGATTGACAGTCAGAGAGGAGGAGGAGATTGACAGTGAGAGAGGAGGAGGAGATTGACAGTGAGAGAGGAGGAGGAGATTGACAGTGAGAGAGGAGGAGGAGATTGACAGTGAGAGAGGAGGAGGAGATTGACAGTGAGAGAGGAGGAGGAGATTGACAGTGAAAAAGGAGGAAGAGGTTGACAGTGAGGGAGGAGGAGGAGATTGACAGTGAGAGAGGAGGAGGAGATTGACAGTGAGAGAGGAGGAGGAGATTGACAGTGAGAGAGGAGGAGGAGATTGACAGTGAGAAAGGAGGAAGAGGTTGACAGTGAGGGAGGAGGAGGGGATTGACAGTGAGAGAGGAGGAGGAGATTGACAGTGAGAGAGGAGGAGGAGATTGACAGTGAGAGAGGAGAAGGAGATTGACAGTGAAAGAGGAGGAGGAGATTGACAGTGAGAGAGGAGGAGGAGATTGACAGTGAGGGAGGAGGAGGAGATTGACAGTGAGAGAGGAGGAGGAGATTGACAGTGAGAGAGGAGGAGGAGATTGACAGTGAGAGAGGAGGAGGAGATTGACAGTGAGAGAGGAGGAGGAGATTGACAGTGAGAAAGGAGGAAGAGGTTGACAGTGAGGGAGGAGGAGGACATTGACAGTGAGAGAGGAGGAGGAGATTGACAGTGAGAGAGGAGGAGGAGATTGACAGTGAGAGAGGAGGAGGAGATTGACAGTGAGAGAGGAGAAGGAGATTGACAGTGAGAGAGGAGGAGGAGATTGACAGTGAGAGAGGAGGAGGAGATTGACAGTGAGAGAGGAGGAGGAGATTGACAGTGAGAGAGGAGGATGAGATTGACAGTGAGGGAGGAGGAGGACATTGACAGTGAGAGAGGAGGAGGAGATTGACAGTGAGAGAGGAGGAGGAGATTGACAGTGAGAGAGGAGAAGGAGATTGACAGTGAGAGAGGAGGAGGAGATTGACAGTGAGAGAGGAGGAGGAGATTGACAGTGAGAGAGGAGGAGGAGATTGACAGTGAGAGAGGAGGAGGAGATTGACAGTGAGAGAGGAGGAGGAGATTGACAGTGAGAGAGGAGGAGGAGATTGACAGTGAGAGAGGAGGAGGAGATTGACAGTGAGAGAGGAGGAGGAGATTGACAGTCAGAGAGGAGGAGGAGATTGCCAGTGAGGGGGGAGGAGGACATTGACAGTGAGAGGAGGAGAGATTGACAGTGAGAGAGGTGGAGGAGATTGACAGTGAGAGAGGAGAGAGATTGACAGTGAGAGAGGAGAGGAGATTGACAGTGAGAGAGGAGGAGGAGATTGACAGTGAGAGAGGAGGAGGAGATTGACAGTGAGAGAGGAGGAGGAGATTGACAGTGAGAGAGGAGGAGGAGATTGACAGTGGAGAGGAGGAGGAGATTGAACAGTGAGAGAGGAGGAGAGATTGAAGTGAGGAGGAGGAGGAGATTGACAGTGAGAGAGGAGGTGAGATTGACAGTGTAAGAGGAGGAGGAGATTGACAGTGAGAGAGGAGGAGGAGATTGACAGTGAGGGAGGAGGAGGAGATTGACAGTGAGAGAGGGAGGAGGAGATTGACAGTGAGAGAGGAGGAGGAGATTGGACAGTGAGAGAGGTGGAGGGAGATTGACATGTGGAGAGGAGGATTAGATGACAGTGAGAGAGGAGGAGGAGATTGACAGTGAGAAAGGAGGAAGAGGTTGACAGTGAGACAGTGAGGGAGGAGGAGGACATTGACAGTGAGAGAGGAGGAGGAGATTGACAGTGAGAGAGGAGGAGGAGATTGACAGTGAGAGAGGAGGAGGAGATTGACAGTGAGAGAGGAGAAGGAGATTGATAGTGAGAGAGGAGGAGGAGATTGACAGTGAGAGAGGAGGAGGAGATTGACAGTGAGAGAGGAGGAGGAGATTGACAGTGAGAAAGGAGGAGGAGATTGACAGTGAGAAGGAGGGGGGAGATTGACAGTGAGAGAGGAGGAAGAGATAGACAGTGAGGGAGGAGGACGAGATTGACAGCAAGAGAGCGGAGGAGGAGATTGACAGCATAAGAGGAGGAGGAGATTGACAGTGAGGTAGGAGGGGGAGATTGACAGTGAGAGAGGAGGAGGAGATTGACAGTGCGAGAGGAGGAGAAGATTGACAGTGAGAGAGGAGGAGAAGATTGACAGTGAGAGAGGAGGAGAAGATTGACAGTGAGAGAGGAGGAGGAGATTGACAGTGAGAGAGGAGGAGGAGATTGACAGTAAGAGAGCAGGAGGAGATTGACAGTGAGAGAGGAGGAGGAGATTGACAGTGAGAGAGGAGGAGGAGATTGACTGTCAGAGAGGAGGAGGAGATTGACAGTGAGAGAGGAGGAGGAGATTGGCAGTGAGAGAGGAGGAGGAGATTAACAGTGAGAGAGGAGGAGGAGATTGACAGCGAGAAAGGAGGAAGAGGTTGACAGTGAGGGAGGAGGAGGAGATTGACAGTGAGAGAGGAGGAGGAGATTGACAGTGAGAGAGGAGGAGGAGATTGACAGTCAGAGAGGAGGAGGAGATTGACAGTGCGAGAGGAGGAGAAGATTGACAGTGAGAGAGGATGAGGAGATTGACAGTGAGAGAGGAGGAGGAGATTGACAGTGAGAGAGGAGAAGGAGATTGACAGTGAGAGAGGAGGAGGAGATTGACAGTGAGAGAGGAGGAGGAGATTGACAGTCAGAGAGGAGGAGGAGATTGACAGTGAGAGAGGAGGAGGAGATTGACAGTGAGAGAGGAGGAGGAGATTGACAGTGAGAGAGGAGGAGGAGATTGACAGTGAGAGAGGAGGAGGAGATTGACAGTGAGAGAGGAGGAGGAGATTGACAGTGAAAAAGGAGGAAGAGGTTGACAGTGAGGGAGGAGGAGGAGATTGACAGTGAGAGAGGAGGAGGAGATTGACAGTGAGAGAGGAGGAGGAGATTGACAGTGAGAGAGGAGGAGGAGATTGACAGTGAGAAAGGAGGAAGAGGTTGACAGTGAGGGAGGAGGAGGGGATTGACAGTGAGAGAGGAGGAGGAGATTGACAGTGAGAGAGGAGGAGGAGATTGACAGTGAGAGAGGAGAAGGAGATTGACAGTGAAAGAGGAGGAGGAGATTGACAGTGAGAGAGGAGGAGGAGATTGACAGTGAGAGAGGAGGAGGAGATTGACAGTGAGAGAGGAGGAGGAGATTGACAGTGAGAGAGGAGAAGGAGATTGACAGTGAGAGAGGAGGAGGAGATTGACAGTGAGAGAGGAGGAGGAGATTGACAGTGAGAGAGGAGGAGGAGATTGACAGTGAGAGAGGAGGAGGAGATTGACAGTGAGAGAGGAGGAGGAGATTGACAGTGAGAGAGGAGGAGGAGATTGACAGTGAGAGAGGAGGAGGAGATTGACAGTGAGAGAGGAGGAGGAGATTGACAGTGAGAGAGGAGGAGGAGATTGACAGTGAGAGAGGAGGAAGAGGTTGACAGTGAGGGAGGAGGAGGAGATTGACAGTGAGAGAGGAGGAGGAGATTGACAGTGAGAGAGGAGGAGGAGATTGACAGTGAGGGAGGAGGAGGAGATTGACAGTGAGAGAGGAGGAGGAGATTGACAGTGAGAGAGGAGGAGGAGATTGACAGTGAGAGAGGAGGAGGAGATTGACAGTGAGAGAGGAGGAGGAGATTGACAGTGAGAGAGGAGGAGGAGATTGACAGTCAGAGAGGAGGAGGAGATTGACAGTGAGAGAGGAGGAGGAGATTGACAGTGAGAAAGGAGGAGGAGGTTGACTGTGAGGGAGGAGGAGGAGATTGACAGTGAGAGAGGAGGAGGAGATTGACAGTGAGAGAGGAGGAGGAGATTGACAGTGAGAGAGGAGAAGGAGATTGACAGTGAGAGAGGAGGAGGAGATTGACAGTGAGAGAGGAGGAGGAGATTGACAGTCAGAGAGGAGGAGGAGATTGACAGTGAGAGAGGAGGAGGAGATTGACAGTGAGAGAGGAGGAGGAGATTGACAGTGAGAGAGGAGGAGGAGATTGACAGTGAGAGAGGAGGAGGAGTTTGACAGTGAGAAAGGAGGAGGAGATTGACAGTGAGAGAGGAGGAGGAGATGGACAGTGAGAGAGGAGGAGGAGATTGACAGTGAGGGAGGAGGAGGAGATTGACAGTGAGAGAGGAGGAGGAGATTGACAGTGAGAGAGGAGGAGGACATTGACAGTGAAAGAGGAGGAGGAGATTGACAGTGAAAGAGGAGGAGGAGATTGACAGTGAGAGAGGAGGAGGAGATTGACAGTGAGGGAGGAGGAGGTATTTGACAGTGAGAGAGGAGGAGGAGATTGACAGTGAGAGAGGAGGAGGAGATTGACAGTGAGAGAGGAGGAGGAGATTGACAGTGAGAGAGGAGGAGGAGATTGACAGTGAGAGAGGAGGAGGAGATTGACAGTGAGAGAGGAGGAGGAGATTGAATGTGAGAAGGGGGGGAGATTGACAGTGAGGGAGGAGGAAGAGATTGACAGTGAGAGAAAAGGAGGAGATTGACAGTGAGAGAGGAGGAGGAGATTGTCAGTGAGAGAGGAGGAGATTGACAGTGAGAGAGGAGGAGGAGATTGACAGTGAGAGAGGAGGAGGAGATTGACAGTGAGAGACGAGGAAGAGATTGACAGTGAGGGAGGAGGAGGAGATTGACAGTGAGAGAGGAGGAGGAAATTGACAGTGAGAGAGGAGGAAGAGATTGACAGTGAGAGAGGAGGAGGAGATTGACAGTGAGAGACGAGGAGGAGATTGACAGTGAGAGAGGAGGAGGAGATTGACAGTGAGAGAGGAGGAGGAGATTGACAGTGAGAGAGGAGGAGGAGATTGACAGTGAGAGAGGAGGAGGAGATTGACAGTGAGAGAGGAGGAGGAGATTGACAGTGAGAGAGGAGGAAGAGATTGACAGTGAGGGAGGAGGAGGAGATTGACAGTGAGAGAGGAGGAGGAGATTGACAGTGAAAGAGGAGGAGGAGATTGACAGTGAGAGAGGAGGAGGAGATTGACAGTGAGGGAGGAGGAGGAGATTGACAGTGAGAGAGGAGGAGGAGATTGACAGTGAGAGAGGAGGAGGAGATTGACAGTGAGAGAGGAGGAGGAGATTGACAGTGAGAGAGGAGGAGGAGATTGACAGTGAGAGAGGAGGAGGAGATTGACAGTGAGAGAGGAGGAGGAGATTGAACTTGAGAAGGGGGGGAGATTGACAGTGAGGGTGGAGGAAGAGATTGACAGTGAGAGAAAAGGAGGAGATTGACAGTGAGAGAGGAGGAGGAGATTGTCAGTGAGAGAGGAGGAGATTGACAGTGAGAGAGGAGGAGGAGATTGACAGTGAGAGAGGAGGAGGAGATTGACAGTGAGAGACGAGGAAGAGATTGACAGTGAGGGAGGAGGAGGAGATTGACAGTGAGAGAGGAGGAGGAAATTGACAGTGAGGGAGGAGGAGGAGATTGACAGTGAGAGAGGAGGAGGAGATTGAAAGTCAGAGAAGAGGAGGAGATTGACAGTGAGAGAGGAGGAGGAGATTGACAGTGAGAAAGGAGGAAGAGGTTGACAGTGAGGGAGGAGGAGGAGATTGACAGTGAGAGAGGAGGAGGAGATTGACGGTGAAAGAGGAGGAGGAGATTGACAGTGAGAGAGGAGGAGGAAATTGACAGTGAGGGAGGAGGAGGAGATTGACAGTGAGAGAGGAGGAGGAGATTGACAGTCAGAGAGGAGGAGGAGATTGACAGTGAGAGAGGAGGAGGAGATTGAGAGTGAGAGAGGAGGAGGAGATTGACAGTGAGAGAGGAGGAGGAGATTGACAGTGAGAGAGGAGGAGGAGATTGACAGTGAGAGAGGAGGAGGAGATTGACAGTGAGTGAGGAGGAAGAGATTGACAGTGAGGGAGGAGGAGGAGATTGACAGTGAGAGAGGAGGAGGAGATTGACAGTGAAAGAGGAGGAGGAGATTGACAGTGAGAGAGGAGGAGGAGATTGACAGTGAGAGAGGAGGAGGAGATTGACAGTGAGAGAGGAGGAAGAGATTGACAGTGAGGGAGGAGGGGGAGATTGACAGTGAGAGAGGAGGAGGAGATTGACAGTGAAAGAGGAGGAGGAGATTGACAGTGAGAGAGGAGGAGGAGATTGACAGTGAGAGAGGAGGAGGAGATTGACAGTGAGAGAGGAGAAGGAGATTGACAGTGAGAGAGGAGGAGGAGATTGACAGTGAGAGAGGAGGAGGAGATTGACAGTGAGAGAGGAGGAGGAGATTGACAGTGAGGGAGGAGGAGGAGATTGACAGTGAGAGAGGAGGAGGAGATTGACAGTCAGAGAGGAGGAGGAGATTGACAGTGAGAGAGGAGGAGGAAATTGACAGTGAGAGAGGAGGAGGAGATTGACAGTGAGAGAGGAGGAGGAGATTGACAGTGAGAGAGGAGGAGGAGATTGACAGTGAGAGAGGAGGAGGAGATTGACAGTGAGAGAGGAGGAGGAAATTGACAGTGAGAGAGGAGGAGGAGATTGACAGTGAGAGAGGAGGAGGTGATTGTCAGTGAGAGAGGAGGAAGAGATTGACAGTGAGAGAGGAGGAGGAGATTGACAGTGAGAGAGGAGGAAGAGATTGACAGTGAGAGAGGAGGAGGAGATTGACAGTGAGAGAGGAGGAGGAGATTGACAGTGAGAGAGGAGGAGGAGATTGACAGTGAGAGAGGAGGAGGAGATTGACAGTGAGAGAGGAGGAGGGGATTGACAGTGAGAGAGGAGGAGGAAATTGACAGTGAGAGAGGAGGAGGAGATTGACAGTGAGAGAGGAGGAGGTGATTGTCAGTGAGAGAGGAGGAAGAGATTGACAGTGAGAGAGGAGGAGGAGATTGACAGTGAGAGAGGAGGAAGAGATTCACAGTGAGAGAGGAGGAGGAGATTGACAGTGAGAGAGGAGGAGGAGATTGACAGTGAGAGAGGAGGAAGAGATTCACAGTGAGAGAGGAGGAGGAGATTGACAGTGAGAGAGGAGGAGGAGATTGACAGTGAGAGAGGAGGAGGAGATTGACAGTGAGAGAGGAGGAGGAGATTGACAGTGAGAGAGGAGGAGGAGATTGACAGTGAGAGAGGAGAGGAGGAAATTGACAGTGAGAGAGGAGGAGGAGATTGACAGTGAGAGAGGAGGAGGAGATTGACAGTGAGAGAGGAGGAGGAGATTGACAGTGAGAGAGGAGGAGGAAATTGACAGTGAGAGAGGAGGAGGAGATTGACAGTGAGAGAGGAGGAAGAGATTCACAGTGAGGGAGGAGGAGGAGATTGACAGTGAGAGAGGAGGAGGAGATTGACAGTGAGAGGGGAGGAGGAGATTGACAGTGAGAGAGGAGGAGGAGATTGACAGTGAGAGAGGAGGAGGAGATTGACAGTGAGAGAGGAGGAGGAAATTGGCAGTGAGAGAGGAGGAGGAGATTGACAGTGAGAGAGGAGGAGGTGATTGTCAGTGAGAGAGGAGGAAGAGATTGACAGTGAGAGAGGAGGAGGAGATTGACAGTGAGAGAGGAGGAAGAGACTCACAGTGAGAGAGGAGGAGGAGATTGACAGTGAGAGAGGAGGAGGAGATTGACAGTGAGAGAGGAGGAGGAGATTGACAGTGAGAGAGGAGGAGGAGATTGACAGTGAGAGAGGAGAAGGAGATTGACAGTGAGAGAGGAGGAGGAGATTGACAGTGAGAGAGGAGGAGGAGATTGACAGTGAGAGAGGAGGAGGAGATTGACAGTGAGGGAGGAGGAGGAGATTGACAGTGAGAGAGGAGGAGGAGATTGACAGTGAGAGAGGAGGAGGAGATTGACAGTGAGAGAGGAGGAGGAGATTGACAGTGTGAGAGGAGGAGGAGATTGACAGTGAGAGAGGAGGAGGAGATTGACAGTGAGAGAGGAGGAGGAGATTGACAGTGAGAGAGGAGGAGGAGATTGACAGTGAGAGAGGAGGAGGAGATTGACCGTGAGAAGGGGGGGGAGATTGACAGTGAGGGAGGAGGAAGAGATTGACAGTGAGAGAGGAGGAGGAGATTGACAGTGAGAGAGGAGGAGGAGATTGTCAGTGAGAGAGGAGGAGATTGACAGTGAGAGAGGAGGAGGAGATTGACAGTGAGAGAGGAGGAGGAGATTGACAGTGAGAGAGGAGGAAGAGATTCACAGTGAGAGAGGAGGAGGAGATTGACAGTGAGAGAGGAGGAGGAGATTGACAGTGAGAGAGGAGGAAGAGATTCACAGTGAGAGAGGAGGAGGAGATTGACAGTGAGAGAGGAGGAGGAGATTGACAGTGAGAGAGGAGGAGGAGATTGACAGTGAGAGAGGAGGAGGAGATTGACAGTGAGAGAGAAGGAGGAGATTGACAGTGAGAGAGGAGGAGGAAATTGACAGTGAGAGAGGAGGAGGAGATTGACAGTGAGAGAGGAGGAGGTGATTGTCAGTGAGAGAGGAGGAAGAGATTGACAGTGAGAGAGGAGGAGGAGATTGACAGTGAGAGAGGAGGAGGAGATTAACAGTGAGAGAGGAGGAGGAGATTGCAGTGAGAGAGGAGGAGGAGATTGACAGTGAGAGAGGAGGAGGAGATTGACAGTGAGAGAGGAGGTGGAGATTGACAGTGAGAGAGGAGGAAGAGATTCACAGTGAGGGAGGAGGAGGAGATTGACAGTGAGAGAGGAGGAGGAGATTGACAGTGAGAGAGGAGGAGGAGATTGACAGTGAGAGAGGAGGAGGAGATTGACAGTCAGAGAGGAGGAGGAGATTGACAGTGAGAGAGGAGGAGGAAATTGACAGTGAGAGAGGAGGAGGAGATTGACAGTGAGAGAGGAGGAGGAGATTGACAGTGAGAGAGGAGGAGGAGATTGACAGTGAGGGAGGAGGAGGAGATTGACAGTGAGAGAGGAGGAGGAGATTGACAGTGAGAGAGGAGGGGGAGATTGACAGTGAGAGAGGAGGAGGAGATTGACAGTGAGAGAGGAGGAAGAGATTGACAGTGAGAGAGGAGGAGGAGATTGACAGTGAGAGAGGAGGAGGAGATTGACAGTGAGAGAGGAGGAAGAGATTCACAGTGAGGGAGGAGGAGGAGATTGACAGTGAGAGAGGAGGAGGAGATTGACAGTGAGAGAGGAGGAGGAGATTGACAGTGAGAGAGGAGGAAGAGATTCACAGTGAGAGAGGAGGAGGAGATTGACAGTGAGAGAGGAGGAAGAGATTGACAGTGAGAGAGGAGGAGGAGATTGACAGTGAGAGAGGAGGAGGAGATTGACAGTGAGAGAGGAGGAAGAGATTCACAGTGAGGGAGGAGGAGGAGATTGACAGTGAGAGAGGAGGAGGAGATTGACAGTGAGAGAGGAGGAGGAGATTGACAGTGAGAGAGGAGGAGGAGATTGACAGTGAGAGCGGAGGAAGAGATTGACAGTGAGAGAGGAGGAGGAGATTGACAGTGAGAGAGGAGGAGGAGATTGACAGTGAGAGAGGAGGAAGAGATTCACAGTGAGGGAGGAGGAGGAGATTGACAGTGAGAGAGGAGGAGGAGATTGACAGTGAGAGAGGAGGAGGAGATTGACAGTGAGAGAGGAGGAGGAGATTGACAGTGAGAGAGGAGGAGGAAATTGACAGTGAGAGAGGAGGAGGAGATTGACAGTGAGAGAGGAGGAAGAGATTGACAGTGAGAGAGGAGGAGGAGATTGACAGTGAGAGAGGAGGAGGAGATTGACAGTGAGAGAGGAGGAAGAGATTCACAGTGAGAGAGGAGGAGGAGATTGACAGTGAGAGAGGAGGAGGAGATTGACAGTGAGAGAGGAGGAAGAGATTCACAGTGAGAGAGGAGGAGGAGATTGACAGTGAGAGAGGAGGAGGAGATTGACAGTGAGAGAGGAGGAGGAGATTGACAGTGAGAGAGGAGGAGGAGATTGACAGTGAGAGAGGAGGAGGAGATTGACAGTGAGAGAGGAGGAGGAAATTGACAGTGAGAGAGGAGGAGGAGATTGACAGTGAGAGAGGAGGAGGTGATTGTCAGTGAGAGAGGAGGAAGAGATTGACAGTGAGAGAGGAGGAGGAGATTGACAGTGAGAGAGGAGGAGGAGATTAACAGTGAGAGAGGAGGAGGAGATTGCAGTGAGAGAGGAGGAGGAGATTGACAGTGAGAGAGGAGGAGGAGATTGACATTGAGAGAGGAGGAGGAGATTGACAGTGAGAGAGGAGGAAGAGATTCACAGTGAGGGAGGAGGAGGAGATTGACAGTGAGAGAGGAGGAGGAGATTGACAGTGAGAGAGGAGGAGGAGATTGACAGTGAGAGAGGAGGAGGAGATTGACAGTCAGAGAGGAGGAGGAGATTGACAGTGAGAGAGGAGGAGGAAATGGACAGTGAGAGAGGAGGAGGAGATTGACAGTGAGAGAGGAGGAAGAGATTCACAGTGAGGGAGGAGGAGGAGATTGACAGTGAGAGAGGAGGAGGAGATTGACAGTGAGAGAGGAGGAGGAGATTGACAGTGAGAGAGGAGGAGGAGATTGACAGTGAGAGAGGAGGAGGAGATTGACAGTGAGAGAGGAGGAGGAAATTGACAGTGAGAGAGGAGGAGGAGATTGACAGTGAGAGAGGAGGAGGTGATTGTCAGTGAGAGAGGAGGAAGAGATTGACAGTGAGAGAGGAGGAGGAGATTGACAGTGAGAGAGGAGGAAGAGATTCACAGTGAGAGAGGAGGAGGAGATTGACAGTGAGAGAGGAGGAGGAGATTGACAGTGAGAGAGGAGGAGGAGATTGACAGTGAGAGAGGAGGAGGAGATTGACAGTGAGAGAGGTGGAGGAGATTGACAGTGAGAGAGGAGGAGGAAATTGACAGTGAGAGAGGAGGAGGAGATTGACAGTGAGAGAGGAGGAGGAGATTGACAGTGAGAGAGGAGGAGGAGATTGACAGTGAGAGAGGAGGAGGAGATTGACAGTGAGAGAGGAGGAGGAAATTGACAGTGAGAGAGGAGGAGGAGATTGACAGTGAGAGAGGAGGAGGAGATTGACAGTGAGAGAGGAGGAGGAGATTGACAGTGAGAGAGGAGGAGGAGATTGACAGTGAGAGAGGAGGAGGAAATTGACAGTGAGAGAGGAGGAGGAGATTGACAGTGAGAGAGGAGGAGGTGATTGTCAGTGAGAGAGGAGGAAGAGATTGACAGTGAGAGAGGAGGAGAAGATTGACAGTGAGAGAGGAGGAAGAGATTCACAGTGAGAGAGGAGGAGGAGATTGACAGTGAGAGAGGAGGAGGAGATTGACAGTGAGAGAGGAGGAGGAGATTGACAGTGAGAGAGGAGGAGGAGATTGACAGTGAGAGAGGAGGAGGAGATTGACAGTGAGAGAGGAGGAGGAAATTGACAGTGAGAGAGGAGGAGGAGATTGACAGTGAGAGAGGAGGAGGTGATTGTCAGTGAGAGAGGAGGAAGAGATTGACAGTGAGAGAGGAGGAGGAGATTGACAGTGAGAGAGGAGGAAGAGATTCACAGTGAGAGAGGAGGAGGAGATTGACAGTGAGAGAGGAGGAGGAGATTGCCGGTGAGAGAGGAGGAAGAGATTCACAGTGAGAGAGGAGGAGGAGATTGACAGTGAGAGAGGAGGAGGAGATTGACAGTGAGAGAGGAGGAGGAGATTGACAGTGAGAGAGGAGGAGGAGATTGACAGTGAGAGAGGAGGAGGAAATTGACAGTGAGAGAGGAGGAGGAGATTGACAGTGAGAGAGGAGGAGGAGATTGACAGTGAGAGAGGAGGAGGAGATTGACAGTGAGAGAGGAGGAGGAGATTGACAGTGAGAGAGGAGGAGGAGATTGACAGTGAGAGAGGAGGAGGAAATTGACAGTGAGAGAGGAGGAGGAGATTGACAGTGAGAGAGGAGGAGGTGATTGTCAGTGAGAGAGGAGGAAGAGATTCACAGTGAGAGAGGAGGAGGAGATTGACAGTGAGAGAGGAGGAAGAGATTCACAGTGAGAGAGGAGGAGGAGATTGACAGTGAGAGAGGAGGAGGAGATTGACAGTGAGAGAGGAGGAGGAGATTGACAGTGAGAGAGGAGGAGGAGATTGACAGTGAGAGAGGAGGAGGAAATTGACAGTGAGAGAGGAGGAGGAGATTGACAGTGAGAGAGGAGGAGGTGATTGTCAGTGAGAGAGGAGGAAGAGATTGACAGTGAGAGAGGAGGAGGAGATTGACAGTGAGAGAGGAGGAAGAGATTCACAGTGAGAGAGGAGGAGGAGATTGACAGTGAGAGAGGAGGAGGAGATTGACAGTGAGAGAGGAGGAGGAGATTGACAGTGAGAGAGGAGGAGGAGATTGACAGTGAGAGAGTAGGAGGAAATTGACAGTGAGAGAGGAGGAGGAGATTGACAGTGAGAGAGGAGGAGGTGATTGTCAGTGAGAGAGGAGGAAGAGATTGACAGTGAGAGAGGAGGAGGAGATTGACAGTGAGAGAGGAGGAAGAGATTCACAGTGAGAGAGGAGGAGGAGATTGACAGTGAGAGAGGAGGAGGAGATTGACAGTGAGAGAGGAGGAGGAGATTGACAGTGAGAGAGGAGGAGGAGATTGACAGTGAGAGAGGAGGAGGAAATTGACAGTGAGAGAGGAGGAGGAGATTGACAGTGAGAGAGGAGGAGGAGATTGACAGTGGGAGAGGAGGAAGAGATTGACAGTGAGGGAGGAGGAGGAGATTGACAGTGAGAGAGGAGGAGGAGATTGACAGTGAGAGAGGAGGAGGAGATTGACAGTGAGAGAGGAGGAGGAGATTGACAGTGAGGGAGGAGGAGGAGATTGACAGTGAGAGAGGAGGAGGAGATTGACAGTGAGAGAGGAGGAGGAGATTGACAGTGAGAGAGGAGGAAGAGATTCACATTGAGAGAGGAGGAGGAGATTGACAGTGAGAGAGGAGGAGGAGATTGACAGTGAGAGAGGAGGAGGAGATTGACAGTGAGAGAGGAGGAGGAGATTGACAGTGAGAGAGGAGGAGGAGATTGACAGTGAGAGAGGAGGAGGAGATTGACAGTGAGAGAGGAGGAGGAGATTGACAGTGAGAGAGGAGGAGGAAATTGACAGTGAGAGAGGAGGAGGAGATTGACAGTGAGAGAGGAGGAGGTGATTGTCAGTGAGAGAGGAGGAAGAGATTGACAGTGAGAGAGGAGGAGGAGATTGACAGTGAGAGAGGAGGAGGAGATTGACAGTGAGAGAGGAGGAGGAGATTGCAGTGAGAGAGGAGGAGGAGATTGACAGTGAGAGAGGAGGAGGAGATTGACAGTGAGAGAGGAGGAGGAGATTGACAGTGAGAGAGGAGGAAGAGATTCACAGTGAGGGAGGAAGAGGAGATTGACAGTGAGAGAGGAGGAGGAGATTGACAGTGAGAGAGGAGGAGGAGATTGACAGTGAGAGAGGAGGAGGAGATTGACAGTGAGAGAGGAGGAGGAGATTGACAGTGAGAGGAGGTGATTGTCAGTGAGAGAGGAGGAAGAGATTGACAGTGAGAGAGGAGGAGGAGATTGACAGTGAGAGAGGAGGAAGAGATTCACAGTGAGAGAGGAGGAGGAGATTGACAGTGAGAGAGGAGGAGGAGATTGACAGTGAGAGAGGAGGAGGAGATTGACAGTGAGAGAGGAGGAGGAGATTGACAGTGAGAGAGGAGGAGGAGATTGACAGTGAGAGAGGAGGAGGAAATTGACAGTGAGAGAGGAGGAGGAGATTGACAGTGAGAGAGGAGGAGGTGATTGTCAGTGAGAGAGGAGGAAGAGATTGACAGTGAGAGAGGAGGAGGAGATTGACAGTGAGAGAGGAGGAAGAGATTCACAGTGAGAGAGGAGGAGGAGATTGACAGTGAGAGAGGAGGAGGAGATTGACAGTGAGAGAGGAGGAGGAGATTGACAGTGAGAGAGGAGGAGGAGATTGACAGTGAGAGAGGAGGAGGAAATTGACAGTGAGAGAGGAGGAGGAGATTGACAGTGAGAGAGGAGGAGGTGATTGTCAGTGAGAGAGGAGGAAGAGATTGACAGTGAGAGAGGAGGAGGAGATTGACAGTGAGAGAGGAGGAAGAGATTCACAGTGAGAGAGGAGGAGGAGATTGACAGTGAGAGAGGAGGAGGAGATTGACAGTGAGAGAGGAAGAAGAGATTCACAGTGAGAGAGGAGGAGGAGATTGACAGTGAGAGAGGAGGAAGAGATTCACACTGAGAGAGGAGGAGGAGATTGACAGTGAGAGAGGAGGAGGAGATTGACAGTGAGAGAGGAGGAGGAGATTGACAGTGAGAGAGGAGGAGGAAATTGACAGTGAGAGAGGAGGAGGAGATTGACAGTGAGAGAGGAGGAGGAGATTGACAGTGAGAGAGGAGGAGGAGATTGACAGTGAGAGAGGAGGAGGAAATTGACAGTGAGAGAGGAGGAAGAGATTCACAGTGAGGGAGGAGGAGGAGATTGACAGTGAGAGAGGAGGAGGAGATTGACAGTGAGAGAGGAGGAGGAGATTGACAGTGAGAGAGGAGGAGGAGATTGACAGTGAGAGAGGAGGAGGAGATTGACAGTGAGAGAGGAGGAGGAAATTGACAGTGAGAGAGGAGGAGGAGATTGACTGTGAGAGAGGAGGAGGTGATTGTCAGTGAGAGAGGAGGAAGAGATTGACAGTGAGAGAGGAGGAGGAGATTTACAGTGAGAGAGGAGGAAGAGATTCACAGTGAGAGAGGAGGAGGAGATTGACAGTGAGAGAGGAGGAGGAGATTGACAGTGAGAGAGGAGGAGGAGATTGACAGTGAGAGAGGAGGAGGAGATTGACAGTGAGAGAGGAGGAGGAGATTGACAGTGAGAGAGGAGGAGGAGATTGACAGTGAGAGAGGAGGAGGAAATTGACAGTGAGAGAGGAGGAGGAGATTGACAGTGAGAGAGGAGGAGGTGATTGTCAGTGAAAGAGGAGGAAGAGATTGACAGTGAGAGAGGAGGAGGAGATTGACAGTGAGAGAGGAGGAAGAGATTCACAGTGAGAGAGGAGGAGGAGATTGACAGTGAGAGAGGAGGAGGAGATTGACAGTGAGAGAGGAGGAAGAGATTCACAGTGAGAGAGGAGGAGGAGATTGACAGTGAGAGAGGAGGAGGAGATTGACAGTGAGAGAGGAGGAGGAGATTGACAGTGAGAGAGGAGGAGGAGATTGACAGTGAGAGAGGAGGAGGAAATTGACAGTGAGAGAGGAGGAGGAAATTGACAGTGAGAGAGGAGGAGGAGATTGACAGTGAGAGAGGAGGAGGTGATTGTCAGTGAGAGAGGAGGAAGAGATTGACAGTGAGAGAGGAGGAGGAGATTGACAGTGAGAGAGGAGGAAGAGATTCACAGTGAGAGAGGAGGAGGAGATTGACAGTGAGAGAGGAGGAGGAGATTGACAGTGAGAGAGGAGGAGGAGATTGACAGTGAGAGAGGAGGAGGAGATTGACAGTGAGAGAGGAGGAGGAGATTGACAGTGAGAGAGGAGGAGGAAATTGACAGTGAGAGAGGAGGAGGAGATTGACAGTGAGAGAGGAGGAGGTGATTGTCAGTGAGAGAGGAGGAAGAGATTGACAGTGAGAGAGGAGGAGGAGATTGACAGTGAGAGAGGAGGAGGTGATTGTCAGTGAGAGAGGAGGAAGAGATTGACAGTGAGAGAGGAGGAGGAGATTGACAGTGAGAGAGGAGGAGGAGATTAACAGTGAGAGAGGAGGAGGAGATTGCAGTGAGAGAGGAGGAGGAGATTGACAGTGAGAGAGGAGGAGGAGATTGACAGTGAGAGAGGAGGAGGAGATTGACAGTGAGAGAGGAGGAGGAGATTGACAGTGAGAGAGGAGGAGGAGATTGACAGTGAGAGAGGAGGAGGAGATTGACAGTGAGAGAGGAGGAGGAGATTGACAGTGAGAGAGGAGGAGGAGATTGACAGTGAGAGAGGAGGAGGAGATTGACAGTGAGAGAGGAGGAGGAGATTGACAGTGAGAGAGGAGGAGGAGATTGACAGTGAGAGAGGAGGAGGAGATTGACAGTGAGAGAGGAGGAAGAGATTCACAGTGAGAGAGGAGGAGGAGATTCACAGTGAGAGAGGAGGAGGAGATTGACAGTGAGAGAGGAGGAGGAGATTGACAGTGAGAGAGGAGGAAGAGATTCACAGTGAGGGAGGAGGAGGAGATTGACAGTGAGAGAGGAGGAGGAGATTGACAGTGAGAGAGTAGGAGGAGATTGACAGTGAGAGAGGAGGAGGATATTGACAGTGAGAGAGGAGGAAGAGATTCACAGTGAGGGAGGAGGAGGAGATTGACAGTGAGAGAGGAGGAGGAGATTGACAGTGAGAGAGGAGGAGGAGATTGACAGTGAGAGAGGAGGAGGAGATTGACAGTGAGAGAGGAGGAGGAGATTGACAGTGAGGGAGGAGGAGGAGATTGACAGTGAGAGAGGAGGAGGAGATTGACAGTGAGAGAGGAGGAGGAAATTGACAGTGAGAGAGGAGGAGGAGATTGACAGTGAGAGAGGAGGAGGTGATTGTCAGTGAGAGAGGAGGAAGAGATTGACAGTGAGAGAGGAGGAGGAGATTGACAGTGAGAGAGGAGGAGGAGATTAACAGTGAGAGAGGAGGAAGAGATTGACAGTGAGAGAGGAGGAAGAGATTGACACTGAGGGAGGAGGAGGAGATTGACAGTGAGAGAGGAGGAGGAGATTGACAGTGAGAGAGGAGGAGGAGATTGACAGTGAGAGAGGAGGAGGAGATTAACAGTGAGAGAGGAGGAGGAGATTGACAGTGAGAGAGGAGGAGGAGATTAACAGTGAGAGAGGAGGAGGAGATTGACAGTGAGAGAGGAGGAGGAGATTGACAGTGAGAGAGGAGGAGGAGATTGACAGTGAGAGAGGAGGAGGAGATTGACAGTGAGAGAGGAGGAGGAAATTGACAGTGAGAGAGGAGGAGGAGATTGACAGTGAGAGAGGAGGAGGTGATTGTCAGTGAGAGAGGAGGAAGAGATTGACAGTGAGAGAGGAGGAGGAGATTGACAGTGAGAGAGGAGGAGGAGATTAACAGTGAGAGAGGAGGAGGAGATTGACAGTGAGAGAGGAGGAAGAGATTGACACTGAGGGCGGAGGAGGAGATTGACAGTGAGAGAGGAGGAGGAGATTGACAGTGAGAGAGGAGGAGGAGATTGACAGTGAGAGAGGAGGAGGAGATTGACAGTGAGAGAGGAGGAGGAGATTGACAGTGAGAGAGGAGGAGGAGATTGACAGTGAGAGAGGAGGAGGAGATTGACAGTGAGAGAGGAGGAGGAAATTGACAGTGAGCGAGGAGGAGGAGATTGACAGTGAGAGAGGAGGAGGTGATTGTCAGTGAGAGAGGAGGAAGAGATTGACAGTGAGAGAGGAGGAGGAGATTGACAGTGAGAGAGGAGGAGGAGATTAACAGTGAGAGAGGAGGAGGAGATTGACAGTGAGAGAGGAGGAAGAGATTGACACTGAGGGAGGAGGAGGAGATTGACAGTGAGAGAGGAGGAGGAGATTGACAGTGAGAGAGGAGGAGGAGATTGACAGTGAGAGAGGAGGAGGAGATTAACAGTGAGAGAGGAGGAGGAGATTGACAGTGAGAGAGGAGGAGGAGATTGAGAGTGAGAGAGGAGGAGGAGATTGACAGTGAGAGAGGAGGAGGAGATTGACAGTGAGAGAGGAGGAAGAGATTGACAGTGGGGGAGGAGAAGGAGATTGACAGTGAGAGAGGAGGAGGAGATTGACATTGAGAGAGGAGGAGGAGATTGACATTGAGAGAGGAGGAGGTGATTGACAGTGAGAGAGGAGGAGGTGATTGACTGTGAGAGAGGAGGAGGAGATTGACAGTGAGAGAGGAGGAGGAGATTGACAGTGAGAGAGGAGGAGGAGATTGACAGTGAGAGAGGAGGAAGAGATTGACAGTGAGGGAGGAGGAGGAGATTGACGGTGAGAGAGGAGGAGGAGATTGACAGTGAGAGAGGAGGAGGAGATTGACAGTAAGAGAGGAGGAGGAGATTGACAGTGAGAGAGGAGGAGGAGATTGACAGTGAGAGAGGAGGAGGAGATTGACAGTGACAGAGGAGGAGGAGATTGACAGTGAGAGAGGAGGAG
The DNA here is from genome assembly GCF_023864345.2 of Schistocerca serialis cubense. Lineage (NCBI taxonomy): Eukaryota > Metazoa > Arthropoda > Insecta > Orthoptera > Acrididae > Schistocerca > Schistocerca serialis. Next base: position 619,227,536 of record NC_064645.1, read on the forward strand.
GAGATTGATAGTGAGAGAGGAGGAGGAGATTGACAGTGAGAGAGGAGGAGGAGATTGACAGTGAGAGAGGAGGAGGAGATTGACAGTGAGAGAGGAGGAGGAGATTGACAGTGAGAGAGGAGGAAGAGATTGACAGTGAGGGAGGAGGAGGAGATTGACAGTGAGAGAGGAGGAGGAGATTGACAGTGAGAGAGGAGGAGGAGATTGACAGTGAGAGAGGAGGAGGAAATTGACAGTGAGAGAGGAGGAGGAGATTGACAGTGAGAGAGGAGGAGGTGATTGTCAGTGAGAGAGGAGGAAGAGATTGACAGTGAGAGAGGAGGAGGAGATTGACAGTGAGAGAGGAGGAGGAGATTAACGGTGAGAGGGGAGGAGGAGATTGCAGTGAGAGAGGAGGAGGAGATTGACAGTGAGAGAGGAGGAGGAGATTGACAGTGAGGGAGGAGGAGGAGATTGACAGTGAGAGAGGAGGAGGAGATTGAGAGTGAGAGAGGAGGAGGAGATTGACAGTGAGAAGGGGGGAGATTGACAGTGAGAGAGGAGGAAGAGATTGACAGTGAGGGAGGAGGAGGAGATTGACAGTGAGAGAGGAGGAGGAGATTGACAGTGAGAGAGGAGGAGGAGAATGACAGTGAGAGAGGAGGAAGAGATTGACAGTGAGGGAGGAGGAGGAGATTGACAGTGAGAGAGGAGGAGGAGATTGACAGTGAGAGCGGAGGAGGAGATTGACAGTGAGAGAGGAGGAGGAGATTGACAGTGAGAGAGGAGGAGGAGATTGACTGTGAGAGAGGAGGAAGAGATTGACAGTGAGGGAGGAGGAGGAGATTGACAGTGAGTGAGGAGGAGGAGATTGACAGTGAGAGAGGAGGAGGAGATTGACAGTGAGAGAGGAGGAAGAGATTGACAGTGGGGGAGGAGAAGGAGATTGACAGTGAGAGAGGAGGAGGAGATTGACATTGAGAGAGGAGGAGGAGATTGACATTGAGAGAGGAGGAGGTGATTGACAGTGAGAGAGGAGGAGGTGATTGACTGTGAGAGAGGAGGAGGAGATTGACAGTGAGAGAGGAGGAGGAGATTGACAGTGAGAGAGGAGGAGGAGATTGACAGTGAGAGAGGAGGAAGAGATTGACAGTGAGGGAGGAGGAGGAGATTGACGGTGAGAGAGGAGGAGGAGATTGACAGTGAGAGAGGAGGAGGAGATTGACAGTAAGAGAGGAGGAGGAGATTGACAGTGAGAGAGGAGGAGGAGATTGACAGTGAGAGAGGAGGAGGAGATTGACAGTGACAGAGGAGGAGGAGATTGACAGTGAGAGAGGAGGAGGAGATTGATAGTGAGAGAGGAGGAGGAGATTGACAGTGAGAGAGGAGGAGGAGATTGACAGAGAGAGAGGAGGAGGAGATTGACAGTGAGAGAGGAGGAGATTGACAGTGAGAGAGGAGGAGATTGACAGTGAGAGAGGAGGAGGAGATTGACAGTGAGAGAGGAGGAGGAGATTGCAGTGAGAGAGGAGGAGGAGATTGACAGAGAGAGAGGAGGAGGAGATTGACAGTGAGAGAGGAGGAGGTGATTGACTGTGAGAGAGGAGGAGGAGATTGACAGTGAGAGAGGAGGAGGAGATTGACAGTGAGAGAGGAGGAGGAGATTGACAGTGAGAGAGGAGGAGGAGATTGACAGTGAGAGAGGAGGAGGAGATTGACAGTGAGAGAGGAGGAGGAGATTGACAGTGAGAGAGGAGGAGGAGATTGACAGTGAGAGAGGAGGAGGAGATTGACAGTGAGAGAGGAGGAGGAGATTGACAGTAAGAGAGGAGGAGGAGATTGACAGTGAGAGAGGAGGAGGTGATTGACAGTGAGGGAGGAGGAGGAGATTGACAGTGAGAGAGGAGGAGGAGATTGACAGTGAGACAGGAGGAGGAGATTGACAGTAAGAGAGGAGGAGGAGATTGACAGTGAGAGAGGAGGAGGAGATTGACAGTGAGAGAGGAGGAGGAGATTGACAGTGAGAGAGGAGGAGGAGATTGACAGTGAGAGAGGAGGAGGAGATTGACAGTGAGAGAGGAGGAGGAGTTTGACAGTGGGAGAGGAGGAGGAGATTGACAGTGAGAGAGGAGGAGGAGATTGACAGTGAGAGAGGAGGAGGAGATTGACAGTAAGAGAGGAGGAGGAGATTGACAGTGAGAGAGGAGGAGGAGATTGACAGTAAGAGAGGAGGAGGAGATTGACAGTAAGAGAGGAGGAGGAGATTGACAGTGAGAGAGGAGGAGGAGATTGACAGTGAGAGAGGAGGAGGAGATTGACAGTGAGAGAGGAGGAGGAGATTGACAGTGAGAGAGGAGGAGGAGATTGACAGTGAGAGAGGAGGAGGAGATTGACAGTGAGAGAGGAGGAGGAGATTGACAGTAAGAGAGGAGGAGGAGATTGACAGTGAGAGAGGAGGAGGAGATTGACAGTGAGAGAGGAGGAGGAGATTGACAGTAAGAGAGGAGGAGGAGATTGACAGTGAGAGAGGAGGAGGAGATTGACAGTGAGAGAGGAGGAGGAGATTGACAGTGAGAGAGGAGGAGGAGATTGACAGTGAGAGAGGAGGAGGAGATTGACAGTGAGAGAGGAGGAGGAGATTGACAGTGAGAGAGGAGGAGGAGATTGACAGTGAGAGAGGAGGAGGAGATTGACAGTAAGAGAGGAGGAGGAGATTGACAGTGAGAGAGGAGGAGGAGATTGACAGTGAGGGAGGAGGAGGAGATTGACAGTGAGAGAGGAGGAGGAGATTGACAGTGAGAGAGGAGGAGGAGATTGACAGTAAGAGAGGAGGAGGAGATTGACAGTGAGAGAGGAGGAGGAGATTGACAGTGAGAGAGGAGGAGGAGATTGACAGTGAGAGAGGAGGAGGAGATTGACAGTGAGAGAGGAGGAGGAGATTGACAGTAAGAGAGGAGGAGGAGATTGACAGTGAGAGAGGAGGAGGAGATTGACAGTGAGAGAGGAGGAGGAGATTGACAGTGAGAGAGGAGGAGGTGATTGACAGTGAGAGAGGAGGAGGAGATTGACAGTGAGAGAGGAGGAGGAGATTGACAGTGAGAGAGGAGGAGGAGATTGACAGTGAGAGAGGAGGAGGAGATTGACAGTGAGAGAGGAGGAAGAGATTGACACTGAGGGAGGAGGAGGAGATTGACAGTGAGAGAGGAGGAGGTGATTGATAGTGAGAGAGGAGGAGGAGATTGACAGTGAGAGAGGAGGAGGAGATTGACAGTGAGAGAGGAGGAGGAGATTGACAGTGAGAGAGGAGGAGGAGATTGACAGTGAGAGAGGAGGAGGAGATTGACAGTGAGAGAGGAGGAGGAGATTGACAGTGAGAGAGGAGGAGGTGATTGACTGTGAGAGAGGAGGAGGAGATTGACAGTGAGAGAGGAGGAGGAGATTGACAGTGAGAGAGGAGGAGGAGATTGACAGTGAGAGAGGAGGAGGAGATTGACAGTGAGAGAGGAGGAGGAGATTGACAGTGAGAGAGGAGGAGGAGATTGACAGTGAGAGAGGAGGAGGAGATTGACAGTGAGAGAGGAGGAGGAGATTGACAGTGAGAGAGGAGGAGGAGATTGACAGTGAGAGAGGAGGAGGAGATTGACAGTGAGAGAGGAGGAGGAGATTGACAGTGAGAGAGGAGGAGGAGATTGACAGTGAGAGAGGAGGAGGAGATTGACAGTGAGAGAGGAGGAGGTGATTGACAGTGAGAGAGGAGGAGGAGATTGACAGTGAGAGAGGAGGAGGTGATTGACAGTGAGAGAGGAGGAGGTGATTGACTGTGAGAGAGGAGGAGGAGATTGACAGTGAGAGAGGATGATGTGATGATGTTTGGTTTGTGGGGCGCACAGCTGCGCGGTTATCAACGCCCGTACAAAGTCCCAACCTTTGCTCAGTACAATTTCGCCACTTTAATGAGTGATGATGAAATGCATAGGACAACACAAACACCTAGACATCTCAAGGCAGGTGAAAATCCCTGACCCCAATGGGAATCAAACCTGGGACCTCGTGCTCAGGACACGAGAATGCGACCACGAGACCACGAGCTGCGGACTAGCGAAAGAGGAGGAGGAAGCGATGGACAGAGAGACGGGGTAGTAGGACAGGTAAAAGGGGGGGGGAGGAAACAGAGAAACAGAGGGGGGGGGGGAATGGAGATGGACTCAGGTGGAGTGAGAAGGAGATTGACAGAGAGAGGTGGTAAGGAGGAGGTGGGCTAAAAAAAGATTGAAATACATATATAGCCAGGAAACCTGGGAGGGAGGGAGGAGATATAATAATGGCGTGTGACGAGGCCCTCTGGGTCGGGTAAACCACTCGCCTGGTGCAAGTCGTTTGATTTGACGCCACTTCAGCGACTTGCGCGTCGATGGGGATGAAATGATGATGATTAGGACAACACAACACCCAGTCCATGAGCGGAGAAAATCGAACCTGGGCCCTTAGGTTTGACAGTCCGTCGCGCTGACCACTCAGTTACCGGGGGCGGACAGGGAGGAGATGGACAGTGGGGCAGAGAGAGGGGAGAGGAGCAGATTGACAGAGGTAGGGGCATGAGGAAATGGACAGAGTGAAGGACGAAGAACGTGGACAGAACGAAGAGGAAGGAGGAGATGGACTAATACAAGAAAGGAATAAATACATATCCGGGAAACGCTGAGTACTCAACTAGTAATTTTATAAACGTACCTATTTCAACCAGTTAGTCGAAGTTTATGAGGTCAAGCCAAGTGAGAAGTGACGGGACAAGAGTGCAGGGACCAAGATGGAGACCGGATGCTGGGTGCACGCGTGCCAACTGACCTGGCTTGAAGAGCACGAGCGCCTTGAGGCAGGCGTATTCGGTGTGGTCGACCCGCAGCTGCGCGCAGCGGGCGAGCGTCTCTCGCAGGCGGCACGCTTCTGCTTCCAACGACTGCCGCCGCGGCGCTGGCGACAGCGTCACTGCGGAAACACCGAGATCGTCAGCAGAGCTACAACTCCCGTCAACTCCGACTCAAAGACGTTGTCCTTGGCCGGTAGTTAGACCTGTTCTAAGGGTTTAACGCAAACTCAGACCCTATAGCGTACTGACTGTTGCTTCTTTCATTAACTGACACTCCAGCCTGTAAGTTGTCTACATAGATGGATCTAGAGCAGGGATGTATGAACTACGGCCCACAAAAAACCGCTCGTCGCCCACAGAGATCGAAATCTATTTATCATCCCATCCACAAAATGTTTCAATTACCTCTTCATTTATTTTCTGTTGATTGTTGGCAAAAAGTAACTTTTCGATATAATCTTGTTTAGCTAAGAACCCACAGTGAAATCAACAGAAATTATCAAGAATGCTTGCCAGCCAGCTCTCACTGTACAATTTATAAACAGTAGATAGCATGTCAGCATATATGGCTGAACCAATAACGTCTGACACTATGCTTCTACCATTATGCACAACATCTTTGACCGTTGTAGACAATGGACTAATAATTAAAAACCAAGTCACAAAAATAAATAATTAGGGAACACGTGGCAAGAAAGTGAGTTATTTCCATATTTCTGACTTTTCTGCGTCCTTCATTACATTGTTAAGGACAAAGTAACAACTGCTGCTCCTGGTACCTTTAGCTTTTCTGCAGTCAATCATATCGTTTTACAGTACTTCATCAATGTTTCTTTTCATTCTTTCTGTTTAGTAGAAGTTTTCGAAGTATGAGATGTTGAGCACACGTAGTGATAGTTCTCGTGTTTGTCCACTCGGAACTGCTTCAGTAAGGTGACGATAACGATTTTCTGCAAATCTTACAGTATGTCTCCTGTTTCATGGATTCTGCACACGAGATCAAATAACCTTCCATTTACTGCACTAGTTCTAGATTTTTAACAACTTTCATCGTGTCTCGCGAGATCTTGTTGATTTGGACGAACTCAATTCCTTCAGCTCTGTCAAAGACTGAGTTAATTTCTTCCACAGCAATGTCTTGCTCCTCTTCTCTCACGCTTTGGGACAGGTCTTCTCAATCAGGTACGTAGATTTTTGATGTAGACTAAATGTTCGTCTCACCTATCCTGAAGTCAGAAGACTGTCATCGAGCGTTATCCTCGTGATTCAGACAATTTTACACGCCCTTGATTTCGATACGCCGTAATTACCCCATTACCAACAAAGTACAAGCGGTAGCCATACAATTTAAATTATCATCTCGAAAAAATCATGCCGCGTTCATGAAATTTGGTGATGATTTAATCCTTCTCTATACAGGGAGTCCCGGATGGAACGGTCATTACTTGGAGATACGACAGAAACGATCATTTGAAGGAAAAATCTTCATATGGATAAATGCCCTATTCCGAATGGTTTCCTATGTAGATTACATTTAATGTACATTTACTACGTTTTCTACATTATTCAACACATTATAAGGTTCACACAGGTACAAAGGAACAACAGTTAGTAAACAATACAAAAGGCTTTTCACGAAGTATCAATTGAATTTTTAACGCATTCATGTCTAAGCATTATCGTAGAGCTGTTCACAATAAGTCTTCGAACACCCAATCTTTAGTGAGTTTGTGCGCTCATGGGAGGAGACGGTGTTGCATGTCTGAGGCCCTTTGCACGTTCCCTAATGAGGGCAGCAGTGTCCTTCATTCGACCAAGCAGTTCATCTCATGTCTTCACCTTTCGTCCGCGCATCTCAGACTTCATCCAACCCCATAAACAAAGATCTAATGGCGCAAGGTCAGACGATCTTGGTGGCCAATTAATTGTACTACGACGACCAATACAGCGATTGGGGTAACTGCGGTTGAGATGTTCACTCACATGTCTGGTAAAATGTGGAGGAGCTCCGTCATACTGGAGGTACACTGAAATCCTTGTGGCCAAAGAAATGTCCCCAGGGTGTTCAACAAACGATTTTTTTTAAAAAAATGGGTCTAATAGTGTATTTTAATACGACAGTATGCCATCCCAGGCAATTTATAACACTTAAAACACTTGATAATGGCACTTTGAAGCCGAAATCATGATTGTGTAAGTGTAAATGTACCACTGTAAATAAACAGTCTAATGGCGGTACTGACTTTAAAGAAATATACACTCCTGGAAATTGAAATAAGAACACCGTGAATTCATTGTCCCAGGAAGGGTAAACTTTATTGACACATTCCTGGGGTCAGATACATCACATGATCACACTGACAGAACCACAGGCACATAGACACAGGCAACAGAGCATGCACAATGTCGGCACTAGTACAGTGTATATCCACCTTTCGCAGCAACGCAGGCTGCTATTCTCCCATGGAGACGATCGTAGAGATGCTGGATGTAGTCCTGTGGAACGGCTTGTCATGCCATTTCCACCTGGCGCCTCAGTTGGACCAGCGTTCGTGCTGGACGTGCAGACCGCGTGAGACGACGCTTCATCCAGTCCCAAACATGCTCAATGGGGGACAGATCCGGAGATCTTGCTGGCCAGGGTAGTTGACTTACACCTTCTAGAGCACGTTGGGTGGCACGGGATACATGCGGACGTGCATTGTCCTGTTGGAACAGCAAGTTCCCTTGCCGGTCTAGGAATGGTAGAACGATGGGTTCGATGACGGTTTGGATGTACCGTGCACTATTCAGTGTCCCCTCGACGATCACCAGTGGTGTACGGCTCCCCACACCATGATGCCGGGTGTTGGCCCTGTGTGCCTCGGTCGTATGCAGTCCTGATTGTGGCGCTCACCTGCACGGCGCCAAACACGCATACGACCATCATTGGCACCAAGGCAGAAGCGACTCTCATTGCTGAAGACGACACGTCTCCATTCGTCCCTCCATTCACGCCTGTCGCGACACCACTGGAGGCGGGCTGCACGATGTTGGGGCGTGAGCGGAAGACGGCCTAACGGTGTGCAGGACCGTAGCCCAGCTTCATGGAGACGGTTGCGAATGGTCCTCGCCGATACCCCAGGAGCAACAGTGTCCCTAATTTGCTGGGAAGTGGCGGTGCGGTCCCCTACGGCACTGCGTAGGATCCTACGGTCTTGGCGTGCATCCGTGCGTCGCTGCGGTCCGGTTCCAGGTCGACGGGCACGTGCACCTTCCGCCGACCACTGGCGACAACATCGATGTACTGTGGAGACCTCACGCCCCACGTGTTGAGCAATTCGGCGGTACGTCCACCCGGCCTCCCGCATGCCCACTATACGCCCTCGCTCAAAGTCCGTCAACTGCACATACGGTTCACGTCCACGCTGTCGCGGCATGCTACCAGTGTTAAAGACTGCGATGGAGCTCCGTATGCCACGGCAAACTGGCTGACACTGACGGCGGCGGTGCACAAATGCTGCGCAGCTAGCGCCATTCGACGGCCAACACCGCGGTTCCTGGTGCGTCCGCTGTGCCGTGCGTGTGATCATTGCTTGTACAGCCCTCTCGCAGTGTCCGGAGCAAGTATGGTGGGTCTGACACACCGGTGTCAATGTGTTCTTTTTTCCATTTCCAGGAGTGTATTTTGACTGTGGCCCCGCATTATGAAAAAATTATCAAATTTTTAAAAAAGTGCAAGTATTTCTGTCCTGTCATTAGCTCTTCTGAAATGATTCGACCTATCGGCATGGTACTGGTCATGCCACACCAAACATTGATTGAAAAACGAACTTGGAAATTGGTTTCCACTGTAGCGTGTGGACTGTCCTGCGACCATCAATGATTGTTACTGTGTTGTTGATTCCACTACATGGAAATGTGAATAGTATCAATGCAAGCAAATGACGATCGTAACTTGATCAGTAACAAAATTCAAATGGTGTGGCACTGTCGCCAATGAGAAGACTGAGGACACGCTGTATGTGAAATGGGCACGAGTTTTCCACATTAATGTTAGCCATACATGTGTTCGCGGGACACTGATAAGTACAGAAAGTCACCATGCGCTGCAAGTAGGACTACGCTGCACCATTTCAATTATGTGTTGTTGTTCCCCGCACAAGCTGTTGAACTACGTAGTGAGAAGAAAAATGGGAACTTGGAAGGCTACCTGTTTCACACAGTGTACTGAAAACCACGGTAAACACTCTACGATCAGGAATGCGACATGTCGGAAAGCGCCGAAGGTGTTCTTGGACAGCGGCAGGGGCTCAACCATCGCAGAAGCCGCAAACATAACACCATTTCTGCATATTCTTCATTACTGTAGATGTGTGGCATTTTAGGTAAAGCGTGTACAAACTTAGTTAACCGATGCTTCTCTCTTGCACATTCTCAATCCGTCAGAACACACCGTGTACAACGGGCTAGTTTAATGGTACAAAGACATACCGAGCAAAGACGTTGAAAGGAACGAGGTAGGGCTGGGCACGCCATGGAAGTCGAATGGGTAAAACATACGCGTGCGCGCCACTAGCCCAAACACATACGTACGTTAAATGTATTTTATATCAGAAACCATTCGAAATTGGATATATGTTCGTATAAAGTTTTTTTCCTTCAAATGAGCGTTCCCATCATGTCGCTGAATATTGAACATTCCTCCTGGGAGACACCCTATGTATTCATCCTTCAATGCGTCACATTTTTGCCAATCATGGCTGCCGTGGCGGAAACCGTGGTTATAGATGTCCATTTTGGTTGTTGAGGAAAACCTTCAACCTCGAAAATAACCTCGTCATCATTATGAAAATATCTATCACCCAATTCTTTCTTCATCTGAAGAAACAGGAAGAGATCACTGAGTGTCATGTCGTGAGAATACAAGTGGTGATAAAAAATGTGAAAGACAAAAGAGCAACATTTGTGACTGCGTCCTGAGCTGAATGAGTGGAAGCTTAGTCGTCGAGCAATGCTACTCCTTCGGTCAGCTTCCCGCGAATGCTGCGGCTTAACAGCTTTCATTAGTATGTGGTCATTTACCTCTAAAAAAACATTCACCATAAAGTCAGCATTCGTCCATGTCGATTAGGTGACTAAAGGAGTCTGCATCTACATCTGCATCTACATGGATACTCCGCAAATCATACTTAAATGCCTGGCAGAGTGTTCATCGAACCACATTCATGACAATTCTCTGTTGTTCCAGTCTCGAACAGCGCAGAGATAAACTAACACCTATATCTTTCGGTGCAAGCTCTGATTTCCCTTATTTTATTACGATGATCGTTTCTCCTTGTGTAGGTCGGCGTCCACAAAATATTTTCGCATTTGAAGGAGAAAATTGGAGATTGAAATTTCGTGACAAGATCCCATCGCAACGAAAAACGCCTTTGTTTTAATTATGTCCACCCCAAATCCTGAATCATGTCCGTGACACTGTATCCCCTATTTCTGGATAATACAAAACGTACTGTTCTTCTTTGACACAGCCCACAGGCCAATTTCGTGTCTCTGAGTATTCATGAGGTAGGTTTGTTCCAAGGTTCGGTAAAGAATCTGCTTGCTAACAATTAAGCCGAACAGTAGTACAATGAACTGGGTCACGTTCCCAAAATGGTTCAGATGGCTCTGAGCACCATGGGACTTAACTTCTGAGGTCATCAGTCCCCTAGAACTTAGAACTACTTAAACCTAACTAACCTAAGGACATCACACACATCCATGCCCGAGGCAGGACTGTAGCGCCTAGAACCGCTCGGCCACCCCGGCCGGCAGTCACGTTCCCCATCGATGACTCTTTGTAGTAAGTTTTTTGCGACTCCTTGTTTGATTTTCTTACGTACTGGTACTTTGAGTGCCATGTGTTTCCAGGACACCAGTAGAACATGTGTTACTAAGATTTACATACTTTTCTGAAGTCAGTTGTATGAGTTTGTTTTCAAAATTCAATTTTTCTTACCACCCTTTAAACGAATTATGCTGGCTTCTCCTCCGTGTGAGTATACGATCGCATGATAAGAAACGTATCATGCGCCTTCAGCAATTGGTAACATTTTGTAGGTTTCTCACTGCGAATACGAGTCACATTCTTTGCAAGCTTTTCCAACCAAAAGTTTAAGTTTTGGAGCCGACAGAGGTGATAGAGACGTTATGCAGGTGATAGAGACGTTATGCTTTGTTTTACAGAAAATACGTTCATTCAGTGCCTTATAATACCGTAATCTTCTAACACTTTGGGTATTACATGCCCATTTGCACAGCGATTGGCTGTAACCCAGGTAATACTTGGTGAGGTATGTGGTACGACTGCCCATTGAGCCGTGGCTGACTCAATCTGTCGGATTAAACCTTGGTTGCTATTCTGTGATTAGTCTCCCGCGGTCATCGCGATTATGCTGTTATCCTCTCTCTCCGCGAGTGGCAGCAGCGGCGTGTATCGATATTCGCACCATGTACTATCTTTGGCCTGGCGCTTATAGTTTCCGGCTGTGCTGTGTGCGAGCAGTTGGTCGGTTGGCGTGGACCAGGGAGGAAATTTCCGCGGCGGTAGTTTGGCCGGGGCCACTGGAGGCGTCTACGCGCGGTCGGAGTGTGTGGTGCTGTTCCCATTGCTACGATGTCCGTGGCTCACCGATCCTGGACACGAAAGTTGAGTTTTGACTTAATCTACCAGCAAGTCACGACTGTTCACATTGTGTCGTTTGGATTTCGTTGTTGGCTGTTGGGACATTCCCGTGAGCACCAACGTGTGTTTCCAAGATGGCAAATTTTAGCCACCCTCCGGTGGAGTTTAACTGTACTTGGTTATTTTGAGTTGAAGTGCACCAGCGGAATCTTCTGCCTTGTGGCCGTTAACGTTCCGGTTACCTGCTCTGGCCGTTGACGTAAATTTCAGGCAGTGTAGCTTCCTCATCGTGTTGTCGCTGTCCAGCACGGTGTGTAGTTTGACAGCTCAATGTATAATTGGTTGTGGGCGCCAAGATCTTCTACGTTGTTCCATTGAACTCCCTGTTGTGTGCTGGTCGGGTGGAGCGGAAGTTATCTTGTCGGTGGGTCCCTTGACTGTCTGTCGGTTGGGTTGTCGTCGGATCGAGAATGGTTGGTCCGATTGCCTGTCTCACCTAAGTGAGCGTTCGTGTTTGAATTCCAGGCTGACCCTCGGAAACTTCTGAGTGCAGTTGGGTGTACTGGATTTTCGTATTTGTTTTTGTTGTTTGTATTTGTGTGGCTTCTAGCCGATTTTTAAACTAAGGTTATTTTGCCCTTAAGGCATAAGATTGTTTGGGCCTTCAGCCTAATTTAAAGAACTGTTTTAAATAAGGTCTTTGGCCTTTCTTTTTAAAAATTTCATTTGTTGAGTCTTAAGTGATGAGCCTTCAGCTGATTTTGAATTAAAGTTGTTTTGCTCTTAAGGTGCCACATTCGTTGGTTCAAATGGTTCAAATGGCTCTGAGCACTATGGGACTCAACTTCTGAGGTCATTAGTCCCCTAGAACTTAGAACTAGTTACACCTAACTAACCTAAGGACACCATACACATCCATGCCCGATGCAGGATTCGAACCTGCGACCGTAGCAATCTCGCGGTTCCAGACTGCAGCGGCTAGAACCGCACGGCCACTTCGGCCGGCCACATTGGTTGGGCCTTCAGCCTAATTAAAGAACTGTTTTAAGGTAAGGACTTCGGCCTTATAAAAATTTAATTTTGGTTTGAGTCTTAAGAGATGAGCCTTCAGCCGATTTTTAAAAAATTAAAGTTGTTTTGCTCTTAAGGTGTGAGATTGTTTGTGCCTTTAGCCTAATTGAAAAAACTGATTTAGGATAAGGCCTTCTGCCTTTTTAATTTCCGATTTTGGTTTGAGTTTTAAGCTATTGGCTTTCAGCCGATTTTAAATTAAAGTGGTCTTGCCCTTAAGGCATGAGATTGTATGGCGTATTCAGTCGATTATGAAGTTCCAAAAATTGATGCTGCATTTTTTAAAAAATTTTCTTGGCTCTTCTAATGTTTGGTCAAATAAATAAAGTTGTATGTTCGAGTGTAACTGACAGCCGCTTATTTTGGCCCCTTTCCACAATTTAAACTACCTGTCCTGTCCTGCGGGTTTAGCAGGGCGTCTGACCAATGTTCACCGACTTTAAGTTGTAATGACCGGAGGTTGGTGGCCACTACAGTGGGTGGTGGAACTGATTTGGTAACTTCAGGAAGCAGTAATTCACCGCCCTGGGTATCAATGTGAATAGCCAATGGTTATCGGGTTGCAGGCTCATGTGTTGTCAAGAAAAACATCATTGATTAAATATACATTTTATTAGTGAACATCCAACAGTAGTTTTAGCGAAGCTTTGCGGTGGCAGCAGCCGCCAGTGTGTTTGAAGAAGATGGCAGGTGTGGAGGCGCCGAAATAAGAAAGTGGTTTGCGGTGACGCCAGCGACTCAGTAGCAATGCTGACTGGTGAACGTGGCTGCGTGTGCGCCGACTGGACGCAGCTTCGCAGCTTTCGCGCCAGAAAATGCGGGATCCCGCTGTGGGCCCGCAGGGCAAGACAGCCCTCAGCAGTAGCGCCTGCCCTTGCTTACGGACGCAGTGAGCAACTGTATGGCCACACAGGCGAAGCTGGGGGTGTGAGCAACTGTCCGACCCCGGTCTTGGGTAGCCCACCAGGATAGGAGGCTGACAGCGGCTGGAAACAGGGCCAGAGGTGGCCCACCAGATAGGAGCCGCTTAATCCACACCGTGGGACTCACAGCTAGAAGCAGGCCTTCCGTTATTGGACGCCAAACCTCACAGTGGCAGCTTGTCGACTCATAGACTGGTGTGGACTTCTGCTCGAAGATTGCAGCTGCCAGACTGCACGCATCTGTCTAAAAATTAAGAGTATTTACACGTGCTTGGTGCATCATTATTCTGCCTAGGCATCAATGCCCGTTACGTAGCCCCAACAGAACACTTTGCTTAGGCATGAAGTAACCAAGCCACCACACAACAGTGGTTCTGTCTTTCTGCCGTGTTGCTGTTATTATGACTACTCCGTCTGCTGGCCTACTAATGTTGTAATCGCTTGAGGTCATGGTGACAGTTTTTATCACATTAGCGGGTAGTCCGTGACGTAACTGTGGTCGGCTCCAGATTGATCCACTTCCATTGCCTCTTGCTAAAAAAATAATGGTGGCGATACACAGTTTTCGTTTTGCTGTGCCCATTATGGATCGTTGCACTGCAAAAAGTATGCGCCACTGTCAAGATAATTCTCCAATAATTCTTTGCAGTCAGATCGCGTTACTAAATTTGAGTCATGGGTCGAAACACTGTACGTGAGGGGGCCTTTTTCTTAAATCAGGCATCAGGTAATCAGCTTTTCATATCAGACAGGACGCTTATAAGCCAATGACATACTGCATGATGATGATGATGACAATGATGATGATGATGATAAGGAAGAATATGGTGGCTGACTCACCTTCGTCCAGAGGCAGCTCCCACTGGGCGGCGCTCAGCACGAACAGCTCACCCCAGGCCTCCTCCAGCAGCAGCGCTTGGTCCCTGGCCGGCAGCTGCGAAAACACTAGCATAAAACTTCACACCTAGAGCGACATATCTTTCTAGAGTTTATTTATCTTTTATTTCCCTGAGGCAGTAGGTCTTGTCGCTCTAGCTCGTCACTTCCAATCCACGCAGCTGGACACTAAAACTGCAGCACTACCCAGGCGGCATGCAAGAAAGTGTGCTACATGTTTGGATATGCAGTGGGCTATCTTTCCAGGAACAGCAAAAAATAGTCTGGAGGAATGGCGTCTACCGGGTGGTTATACTGAAAGTGTAGCTACTCACGTAGGACCAGTGTGGCCTGTAATTTTACACTACTGGCCATTAAAATTGCTACACCAAGAAGAAATGCAGATGATACACGGATATTCATTGGAAAAATATACTATACTAGAACTTATATGTGATTACATTTTCACACAATTTGGGTGCATAGATGCTGAGAAATCAGTACCCAGAACAACCACCCCTGGCCGTAATAACGGCCTCGATACGCCTGGGCATTGAATCAAACAGAGCTCGGATAGCGTGTACAGGTACAGCTGCTCATGCAGCTTCAACACGATACCACAGTTCATCGAGAGTAGTGACTGGCGTATTGTGACGAGCCAGTTGCTCGGCCACCATTGACCAGACGTTTTCAGTTGGTGAGAGATCTGGAGAACGTGCTGGCCAGGGCAGCAGTCGAACATCTTCTGTATTCAGAAAGGCCCGTACAGGACCTGCAACATGCGGTCGTATATTATCCTGCTGAAATGTAGGGTTTCGCAGGGATCGAATGAAGGGTAGAGCCACGGGTCGTAACACATCTGAAATGTAACGTCCACTGTTCAAAGTTCCGTCACTGCGAACAAGAGGTGACCGAGACGTGTAACCAATGGCAACCCCATTCCATCACACCGGGTGATATGCCAGTATGGCGATGACGAATACACGCTTCCAATGTACGTTCACCGTGATGTCACCGAACACGGATGCGACCATCATGATGTTGTAAACAGGACCTGGACTCATCCGAAAAAATGACGTTTTGCCATTCGTGCACCCAGGTTCGTCGTTGAGTACGCCATCACAGGCACTCCTGTCTGTGATGCAGCGTCAAGGGTAACAGCAGCCGTGGTCTCCGAGCTGATACTCCATGCTGCTGCAAACGTCATCGAACTGTTCGTGCAGATGGTTGTTGTCTTTCAAACGTCCCCATCTGTTGACTCAGGAATCGAGACGTAGCTGCACGATCCATTAGAGCCATGTGGATAAGATGCCCGCTAGTGATACGAGGCCGTTGGGATCCAGCACAGCGCTCCGTATTACCCTCCTGAACCCACTGATTCCGTATTCTGCTAACAGTTATTGGATCTCGACCAACGCGAGCAGCAATGTCGCGATACGATAAACCGCAATCGCGATAGGCTACAATCCGACGTTTATCAAAGTCGGAAACGTGATGGTACGCATTTCTCCTCCTTACACGAGGCGTCACAACAACGTTTCACCAGGCAACGCCGGTCAACTGCTGTTTGTGTATGAGAAACCGGTTGCAAACGTTCCTTGTGTCAGCACGTTGTAGGTGTCGCCACCGGCGCCAACCTAGTGTGAATGCTCTGAAAAGCTTATCATTTGCATATCACAGCATCTTCTTCCTGTCGGTTAAATTTCGCGTCTGTAGCACGTCATCTTCGTGGTGTAGCAATTTTAATGGCCAGTAGTGTACATAATATACCATCTAAACTTGGTAGATATTCTAATGTGTTATGGCGTAACCGATTTAAGCTGAAAAAAAAACCAGTTTCAATTTTAGATACCAGGTGCAGATCTGGCGCTGTAAATGCATGAAAAAAATATAAAAATGTTCCCGTATATAGTGGATTACGTACGGGGCGTAGGCAGAAAACGTCAACAGGTGAGTACGTCATAATGTTGGTGTTATTATTAACTGTCACTTACACAATTTGTTCAATATGAGCACCGGAAACGTCGACGAGACGGTGTACAGTGCCAGAGTTGCACCCGGTGGCCAAAATTGGAAGTAATTTTTCTCCAGCGTAAAATTATCTCAGTAGCATATCTGCCAAGTTTCGCTGCCATACGATAATTACAGGCAACTCTGGACCTCCCTGAGTAGCTGCACTTTGATTATAACCATCCAGTACATTCTGTATATAGGGTATTTCAAAAATAGTGTGCGTAATTTCAGGTATGCATTAGCCCATAAGAAATTCCTTACGACCTGTGTTCGGGAATGCACGGTTTCGGTGTTCTTTTTAAAACAATGATATTCACCAGAAGATTTTTCCTCGCAGAGATAGTTTTCTTTACAGACGATATTCGAAGTATCCAACTCCTGCTTGAACACAGGCCTCACATCGGTGTCTCATGCCACTGCGAATACGATTCCAAATTCAGGAGTTATGCGTATTTATTGACAGTCCAACAGGTTTTGGTTCCGATGGAATTCTACGTCAGACACCGGAGACAAGCAGACCAATAATTTTAAATGCACCAGGAATCAGAAATCGACAGGGATTAAGTCAGGTGAGCATGAAGGCTAAGCAATCGGGTCACCTCTACCTGTCCATTGATCAGGAAACATTTAATCAAAATACCAGCAAACAGTACGACTGGGCCGGCCGAAGTGGCCGTGCGGTTAAAGGCGCTGCAGTCTGGAACCGCAAGACCGCTACGGTCGCAGGTTCGAATCCTGCCTCGGGCATGGATGTTTGTGATGTCGTTAGGTTAATTAGGTTTAACTAGTTCTAAGTTCTAGGGGACTAATGACCTCAGCAGTTGAGTCCCATAGTGCTCAGAGCCATTTGAACCACAGTACGACTGAAGTGTGCAAGCTTGCTGTCATGCAAGAAACCTCGTTGACGAAATATCAAAGGGGCTGTTTTTGAAACAATGTGGAAAGGTATATTAGAGGACGTCTGTGTCCGCCTGCCCCATAAGCTTGTTTACAAGTGCATGGGGTCCAACTAATGGGTCACGAGCGATACTGGCCACATACTGAGGGATGACAGCACTTGGTGGTGAGATGGAACAATTCCATGTGGGTTTTCAGACGCCCATTCATTCTGACTGTGGAATTTGGTAATGTCATCAGTGCGAACTGTGCTTCAACTTTGAACAATACTAAAGCAGGCGAAGAGTTCTCGGGCTTCCAGCCGGGTGGCGATGTCTTCAAACTGCGACGTTTCGACGAGTGACATACTCATCATCTTCTGGCGAAGTGCTTTGCGGATGCCGGTCCCTTTATACCTGCGGTGTGCCCCCCACCACCTGGCCGCGGGAGGCTGGGTCCAGAGGAGCCGGCGGGCGGGGTGGAAGGGGAAGCGGGTGCGCCGTTCGTGTCTGCGTCAGAGCATTCTGATCGCGTCTTGTGAGCTGGACGGTTCTTGTTGCGTTCCTGGCGTACTGCGGCTAATGCTGGATTCCAGGCCGCGTTCAGTTGATAGCCTTCGTCCCTGTTCACAAGATTCTCGTGGACCCGTTCTACAGATCAGATCTTTACTGCTTTGGTATTTGTGAATACGGGTCCACGAGAATCTTGTGAACAGGGACGAAGGCTATCAACTGAGCGCGGCCTGGAATCCAGCATTAGCCGCAGTACGCCAGGAACGCAACAAGAACCGTCCAGCTCACGAGACGCGATCAGAATGCTCTGACGGAGACACGAACGGCGCACCCGCTTCCCCCTCCACCCCGCCCGCCGGCTCCTCTGGACCCAGCCTAACGCGGCCAGGTGGTGGGGGGCACACCGCAGGTATAAAGGGACCGGCATCCGCAAAGTCTCGGCACTTCGCCAGAAGATGATGAGTATGTCACTCGTCGAAACGTCGCAGTTTGAAGACATCGCCACCCGGCTGGAAGCCCGAGAACTATTCGCCAGCTGTATACGCGGGGAAAGCATACATTCACAAATGCTAAAGCAGTAAAGATCTGATCTGTAGAACACTGCTGCAAGAACTATCGGGGGAACAAATAATACGTGCAGCGTAATATCCTGGTGACAGGGCCTAAATAGTTTGCATATGATAGGGATGCAACTGTTGTTCTGGCAACAGTCTCCAGCCAAACATTCACTTGCAATGCTAACCTTTGCATACTGACAGGAGCCGCCACGTGCACAGAATTCAGAGTCTCCTCCTCTACATCCGGAGTTGGAGATCTTGGTCGTTCCCTCTCCAAACAAGGAGGTGTAAACTTTCCACGAGCTCACAGACGGCGATGGAGACCTTCAAATGTCTTCCTATCTAGACATCTTCGCTATGTGTATCTCTCTTCGTTCAAACCACGATCTAGCTCAGCATTGCCGTCCATCTTATTGTACATGAAGTTGACTTTTGCCATATTGCAGTAACATCGAACGTGAAACACAACACCCAATGTTCCGTTCGCCTTGGTATTAACTGTCCTCTTGGTACTAGCGGGAAGAAGAATGTTCTGGTGAATATCACAGTTTTTTAAGACTGTAACTCGGAAACCAAGCATTTCTGTATGCATGTTGTAATGAACATTTTCTATTGCCTAGGCCTACATAGGGGGAGTACATACCTGAAACTACGCCCTCTATTTTTGAAACACCGTGTATAAGGCTGGATTACGCACCAGACGAAAGCGTAAACTTCCCAAAAGAATACCTAAAGCCACTAAGTAAAGCTTCTAACGAACTAAAGAGGAACGAAAATATTAATCGGAAAAAGTAAAGGCAAGTCACGGATTCCACACATTTCAGTTAACTTACCATCCAGATTTAGAACGCTCGAATTTCCAGTAATGGTAGCGTACAGTATGATGGTCAGTTAAGAACAAGGTCATTCATTCCACTGATTACGTGACATCGTCAGCGGGAGCAGGAGGCGATCTACTAAGTTACAACTATATACAACTTGACATCCAGTAACTAATTGGATAAGATCTTTTACCAACTATTACAGTACGATTCATGAACAGGACAAGTATATGACGACGTGTTATGAAACAAGAAATACATTTTTAAAATTCATGTCTCTACTGCTTTTATGCCGGAAAGACAGTACGTATCTGCGTTAGCCATATGCTAAAGGACACTAAGTCGATAGATATTTCACTTTTATTCTGTACTATCAAACAGTGTTTGGGATCCAGGTAGATTACAAACATTTGCGAGAACCGTAATACGTAGCTCGATGTCTGCATTACATACGTCTTACACATTATTTATTTTATTGTATTTTAATGTAGTAGTTCTTAAAAGACCTTATTCAATTAGTTACTAGATGTCAGGTTGTTTACATGTAGTGATTTTACAATGTTACCATGAAATAAGTGTAATGCAACATTTGCGTAATGTAAATATCGAGCTACGCATTACTATAATCTCAACTGCTTGCTGTCCATCAAGGACCCTGTATATCTAGCGACATATTATAGTTCTCGCTATTGGTTGGGTAATCTGTCTGGAACTTATATGCTCTGCCTGATAGTACAGAATAAAAGCAGAGCGTCTATTACTGTATTGACGTAATGTTCTACGGCGTATGGCCGGTGCAGGTAGTATCCTGAGGTATAATATAAGGTCCACAAGACTTCACAATGTTCTTGTTCTAGTTGTGTATTATAAAACTGAACGTGGGAATAATATCTATTGCGTTATTTACTTAGTGTGTTGAGGCATATGGTCGGTAGAGACAGATGTCTTAGGAATATATTTATAGGTTCGTAATACGTTTCATATACCTTTTCTGTTCATGAAACGTAGTAGTTGTCAGAGGTTCCTGTCCATCTAATTACTGGATACCAGGTTATTTATACGAACTTACAAGACTGGTAAGCTCTGTGTCATGGCGTTTTCATGTAAAAAATTTGATAAAACGAGCTTGAATGTCGTGCCTTAAAGATATTTGCAGCTTACATATTTTAAGTATTTTAACATATTATTGGATTCACGTTATTTACATATATTTTTCACAGTGGTACTACTCTGTCCCGTGGAGTTTTCATAAAACAAATTTTGATAAGCGATCTTGAATCTCGTACCTTAAATATCTGTGCAACTTATGTTTTCAGTACTTAAATGTATGTAACAAGATCACTGTATTCTATAATACACTCCTGGAAATTGAAATAATAACACCGTGAATTCATTGTCCCAGGAAGGGGAAACTTTATTGACACATTCCTGGGGTCAGATACATCACATGATCACACTGACAGAACCACAGGCACATAGACACAGGCAACAGAGCATGCACAATGTCGGCACTAGTACAGTGTATATCCACCTTTCGCAGCAATGCAGGCTGCTATTCTCCCATGGAGACGATCGTAGAGATGCTGGATTTAGTCCTGTGGAACGGCTTGCCATGCCATTTCCACCTGGCGCCTCAGTTGGACCAGCGTTCGTGCTGGACGTGCAGACCGCGTGAGACGACGCTTCATCCAGTCCCAAACATGCTCAATGGGGGACAGATCCGGAGATCTTGCTGGCCAGGGTAGTTGACTTACACCTTCTAGAGCATGTTGGGTGGCACGGGATACATGCGGACGTGCATTGTCCTGTTGGAACAGCAAGTTCCCTTTCCGGTCTAGGAATGGTAGAACGATGGGTTCGATGACGGTTTGGATGTACCGTGCACTATTCAGTGTCCCCTCGACGATCACCAGTGGTGTACGGCCAGTGTAGGAGATCGCTCCCCACACCATGATGCCGGGTGTTGGCCCTGTGTGCCTCGGTCGTATGCAGTCCTGATTGTGGCGCTCACCTGTACGGCGCCAAACACGCATACGACCATCATTGGCACCAAGGCAGAAGCGACTCTCATCGCTGAAGACGACACGTCTCCATTCGTCCCTCCATTCACGCCTGTCGCGACACCACTGGAGGCGGGCTGCACGATGTTGGGGCGTGAGCGGAAGACGGCCTAACGGTGTGCGGGACCGTAGCCCAGCTTCATGGAGACGGTTGCGAATGGTCCTCGCCGATACCCCAGGAGCAACAGTGTCCCTAATTTGCTGGGAAGTGGCGGTGCGGTCCCCTACGGCACTGCGTAGGATCCTACGGTCTTGGCGTGCATCCGTGCGTCGCTGCGGTCCGGTCCCAGGTCGACAGGCACGTGCACCTTCCGCCGACCACTGGCGACAACATCGATGTACTGTGGAGACCTCACGCCCCACGTGTTGAGCAATTCGGCGGTACGTCCACCCGGCCTCCCGCATGCCCACTATACGCCCTCGCTCAAAGTCCGTCAACTGCACATACGGTTCACATCCACGCTGTCGCGGCATGCTACCAGTGTTAAAGACTGCGATGGAGCTCCGTATGCCACGGCAAACTGGCTGACACTGACGGCGGCGGTGCACAAATGCTGCGCAGCTAGCGCCATTCGACGGCCAACACCGCGGTTCCTGGTGTGTCCGCTGTGCCGTGCGTGTGATCATTGCTTGTACAGCCCTCTCGCAGTGTCCGGAGCAAGTATGGTGGGTCTGACACACCGGTGTCAATGTGTTCTTTTTTCCATTTCCAGGAGTGTATACTGTTATGTTTAACATATAGCCTCAGGTCTACAAACAGATTTTAGGTAACTGATGTATTTCATTATTTTGTAACAGAATATACAGTGGTGTAACTTCATACATCAGATGTATCGTACTGTACTGCGACTTGGTGACAATAGCTACGATTTAAGTTATAAATGATATGCAGCAATTAGTTTGACTGTTTCCTTCAGCGGGACAATTTAATTTGTTCATACAGAATGGAGTGTTATGTTGCTTATGGTTATTATCTCAGAAAATGTAATGTGTTGTAAATTCGGGGATTATAGGTAGGTAATGACCATATAGCACAGTTGTGTAATGTTAATGATGACTTCATACTTTTTTACGTGTTGTACACAAAAATTCGAGTACTTATTAAACAGCATTGATATTACCGAATAGATAGTGCACTCTACTTAATTGTGTTAAAACATTTTTGGTTTCGATAAGATGTATCGACCTTTAAAGATCTGAAGATGGTCATTGAACTGGCTGAAACTGATTATCTATGTAACAAAACATGCGATCTAGACAATAAAGTGTTGAGAAAGGATGCTAAACTCTCAGTCATATATCCCAAGGTTGAGGAGTGAATCTAAAATTCTCACAATTTTATGTAGTTAATAAGTTGTAAATGAATATAAATGTTTTGATTTTTAATCCCAATAACCATAAAACTGAAAAACGATATTTAATGGTATAGAAAACAGTTTCGCTTGTCGTCACAGTGAAAGACGTTGGACTATAGAGGTCGAAATCAACGATTAATGTAGGCTGACGGCTGAGTATTTCTGCCCAACAGCAACTTTAAAGAAGCAGCCACTTATGCAAATGTGTCAGTGAATTTTAAGAAACAATGAAAATGTGAAAGTACTAAATAGTACAGCATTCGCTCACATATAATTATTGGCAACTGATTGCTGTAGTCATTACCACTGAAATAAATACAGTCACTGGGCACATCTGTTTCCACAGCTAATAAAACCTAATGAAAATGTGATTCCTTTGGTTTCTGATCTTCGTAGCCTTTATGTTGAAGCAACGAAAAGTAGACACGTAACGGATATTCACTTTGTAGTAAGTTAGCAATCATGCATGGCCACATTTGGTCGTGGCTTTTTTATGATAATGTTTTCCCGAGCGAATAAACTACCTGATCAAAGGTACCTGTTGGTGGACATTCATAAGGGTAAGTGTCCACACTTCTTTCTATATGACGGCTTGAACTCTGCTGGCGACACTTCCAACAAGGTATCTGAATGTCTGTGGAGGAATGGCAGCCCATTCTTCCTTAAGAAGCATAACCAAAGAAGGCAGTGATGTTGGACGCTTAGGTCTGGTGCGAAGCCAACGTTGTAATTCATCCCAGAGGTGTTGTATTGGACTCAGGTCGAGAGTCTAATCAGGAATGTTATTATCTGCAAACCATTTCGTCACAGACGCTGCTTTATGACAGGGTCCACTGTCATTGTGACACAAATGGTCATCGTCTCCGTACTGTTCCTCTACTGCTTGCGGCACAGAACGCTGTAAAATGTGTTCATATCCTTCCGAATTTAGCGTTTTCTTAAGCTCAGTTAGAGGACCACATCCTAACCACGATAAACACTCACATATCGTAACACCATCTGCTCCTTACTTCACCGTTGGCACTACGCATTAATGCAGGTATCGTACTTCAGCCATATGTTAATCTCAGACCCTTTCATGGGTATGCCACACGATTTAGCGTGATCCATACTCCGAATCATTCGTTTCTAGTCATCCACTGTTCGGTGGCAGCGCTCTTTACTCCACCTCAAGCGTCACTTAGTATGTGTGGCTTATGAAAAGCTGCGCGACGGTTTGTACCTCATTCTTTTTACCTACCTATGAACAGTCACTGTGCTAGCTGGACTGGTGGTAGCGCTTTGAAATTCACGAGCGATTCCTCCCGCTGATTTCATGCAATTTTGAGGGTTTCACGTCCCAGTCTGTAAAAACGGAACCCTTATAGAATCGCTTTATTGACCGTCTGTCTATCTGTCTTTCTGTCCAGATGTAAAGAACAATTTTTCACAGGAGCGGCTAGACTTATCAAGTTCAAATTCATATCACATATTAAGGTCTGTGGTCCCCTGGCGGCGTAAATACTGTATGCTTCTGTCAATGCAATCAAAAGATACGGTCATTTATGTCACATATTTTGATACTCGAAAACTCACCCATCAAAACCTAAAAGGTGCTTCCCGTTGACCTAGAATAATGAAATTTGGCGAGAGGCAAGGCTTCATAGCACAAGTAAAGGAAATAATCCGAAATTTATTAATGTGCAATTATACTCATATAACACGAAACTATATTTTTGTCGTTTTTATGCGTCTTTCCGTTTGTTAAGATTTTTCCTCTGACGCAGGTTGGCGTATCAAGTTCAAATTTATGTCCCACGCTAAACCCTGTGGTTTCTTGGAGGTGTACAAAAATTTAAACTACTAACTTAATGAAATCAAAGGATTCGGTCATTTATGTCTCATATTTTGATACTCGCAAACTCACTCGTCAAAACCTATACGATATTTACCGTTGACCTAGAATCATGAAATTCGGCAAGAAGCGAGGTTTCATAGTACGAGTGAAATGAAAAGTCTGAAACTTGTTAAATTGTAATTATATCACATAATACGTATCTCATGACATTTGAACACACATTGCAACATCATCCGTCAAACGCGTTCGATTCCCGGCCGGGTTGGGGATTTTCTCTGCCCGGGGACTGGGTGTTTGTGTTGTCCTCATCTTTTCATCATCATCTGTGAAAGTAGTTAGACTGGACTGTGTAAAGATTGGGACTTTGTATGGGCACTGATGACCGCGCGGTCGAGGGTCCACAAACCAAACACCATCATCATTCGTCAAAAGCAGAATGGGCGAACACTACCGCATGCAAACATAAAGTGTCAGCTGTGGTCGTGTTTTAGTAAGGAAATATAATCTTTCAATAAATCTTCTCTCTCTACATACAGAAAGTGAAGTCCTCTGCTCACTTCTTTTTGTATGTGCAAACTAGTCTTCGGAGCTATTGTAGAGATTCTGACACGATCTTGCAATTCCTAGGACCAATATCTTGCCATTACTGATATCGATAACAGGCACAAATCGTTGAGATTCTATATTTCCAGGAGGGATGATATATTATTATTATTCTTTCCTGTCTCAGACGTTATGTCTTGTTAAACATGGAAAGTGAAGCGGATCTTGATCAAGCGTGACTTCCTTTTAACTGTGTGGTATATATTACATTGCATTTAGGAACTTTCGGGTAATTGAACAAGTATCAATAATTACAGATTTCTGTAGTTGTATATATAAGTTTGGATGTAGCTGTATTGCGTTGATGTACTGGTGGATATTGTGTGGTATGACTCCTGTAGTTGATAGTATAATTGGTATAATGTCAACTTTATCCTGATGCCACATGTCCTTGACTTCCTCAGCCAGTTGGATGTATTTTTCAATTTTTTCTCCTGTTTTCTTTTGTATATTTGTTGTATTTGGTATGGATATTTCGATTAGTTGTGTTAATTTCTTCTTTTTATTGGTGAGTATGATGTCAGGTTTGTTATGTGGTGTTGTTTTATCTGTTATAATGGTCCTGCTCCAGTATAATTTGTATTCATCATTCTCCAGTACATTTTGTGGCGCATACTTGTATGTGGGAACGTGTTGTTTTATCGGTTTATGTTGTATTCAAGTTGTTGATGTATTATTTTTGCTACATTGTCATGTCTTCTGGAGTATTCTGTATTTTCTAGTATTGTACATCCGCTTGTGATGTGATCTACTGTTTCTATTTGTTGTTTGCAAAGTCTGCATTTATCTGTTGTGGTATTGGGATCTTTAATAATATGCTTGCTGTAATATCTGGTGTTTATTGTTTGATCCTGTATTGCAATCATGAATCCTTCCGTGTCACTGTATATATTGCCTTCTCTTACCCCTGTGTTGGATGCGTCTTGATCAATGTGTGGCTGTGTTAGATGTTACGGGTGCTTGCCATGTACTGTTTTCTTTTTCCAATTTACTTTCTTCGTATCTGTTGATGTTATGTGATCTAAAGGGTTGTAGAAGTGGTTATGAAATTGCAATGGTGTAGCCGATGTATTTATATGAGTGATTGCTTTGTGTATTTTGCTAGTTTCTGCTCGTTCTAGAAAGAATTTTCTTAAGTTGTCTACCTGTCCATGTTGTTGTTGTGGTCTTCAGTCCTGAGACTGGTTTGAAGCAGCTCTCCATGCTACCCCATCCTGTGCAAACTTCTTCATCTCCCAGTACTTACTGCAACCTACATCCTTCTGAATCCGCTTAGTGTATTCTTCTCTCGGCCTCCCTCTACGATTTTTACCCTCCACGCTGCCCTCCAATGCTAAATTGGTGATCCCTTGATGCCTCAAAACATGTTCTACCAACCGATCCCTTCTTCTAGTCAAGTTGTGCCACAAGCTTCTCTTCTCCCCAATCCTATTCAATACTTCCTCATTAGTTATGTGATCTACCCATCTAATCTTCAGCATTCTTCTGTAGCACCACATTTCAAAAGCTTCTATTCTCTTCTTGTCCAAACTATTTATCGTCCATGTTTCACTTCCATAAATGGCTATGCTCCATACAAATACTTTCAGAAATGACTTCCTGACACTTAAATCTATACTCGATGTTAACAAATTTCTCTTCTTCAGAAACGCTTTCCTCGCCATTGCCAGTCTACATTTTGTATCCTCTCTACTTCGACAATCATCAGTTATTTTGCTCCCCAAATAGCAAAACTCCTTTACTACTTTAAGTGCCTCATTTCCTAATCTAATTCCCTCAGCATCACCCGAATTAATTCGACTACTTTCCATTATCCTCGTTTTGCTTTTGTTGATGTTCATCTTATATCTTCCTTTCAAGACACTATCCATTCCGTTCAGCTGCTCTTCCAAGTCCTTTGCTGTCTCTGACAGAATTACAATGTCATCGGCGAACCTCAAACTTTTTATTTCTTCTCCATTGATTTTAATACCTACTCCGAATTTTTCTTTTGTTTCCTTCACTGCTCGCTGAATATACAGATTGAATAACATCGGGGAGAGGCTACAACCCTGTCTCACTCCCTTCCCAACCACTGCTTCCCTTTCATGTCCCTCGACTCTTATAACTGCCATCTGCTTTCTGTACAAAGTGTAAATAGCCTTTCGCTCCCTGTATTTTACCCCTGACACCTTCAGAATTTGAAAGAGAGTGTCCCAGTCAACATTGTCAAAAGCTTTCTCTAAGTCTACAAATGCTAGAAACGTAGGTTTGCCCTTCCTTAATCTAGTTTCTAAGATGAGTCGTAGGGTCAGTATTGCCTCACGTGTTCCAACATTCCTACGGAATCCAAACTGATCTTCCCCGAGGTCAGCTTCTACCAGTTTTTCCATTCGTCTGTAAAGAATTCGCGTTAGTATTTTGCAGCTGTGTCTTATTAAACTGATAGTTTGGTAATTTTCACATCTTTCAACACCTGCTTTCTTTGGGATTGGAATTATTATATTCTTCTTGAAGTCTGAGGGTATTTCGCCTGTTTCATACATCTTGCTCACCAGATGGTAGAGTTTTGTCAGGACTGCCTCTCCCAAAGCCGTCAGTAGTTCCAATGGAATGTTGTCTACTCCGGGGGCCTTGTTTCGACTCAGGTCTTTCACTGCTCTGTCAAACTCTTCACGCAGTATCGTATCTCCCATTTCATATTCATCTACATCCTCTTCCATTTCCATAACATTGTCCTCAAGTACATCGCCCTTGTATAGACCTTCTATATACTCCTTCCACTTTTCTGCTTTCCCTTCTTTGCTTAGAACTGGGTTTCCATCTGTGCTCTTGATGTTCATGCAAGTGGTTCTCTTGTCTCCAAAGGTCCCTTTAATTTTGATGTAGGCAGTATCTATCTTACCCCTGCTGAAATAGCCTCTACATCTTTACATTTGGCCTCTAGCCATCCCTGCTTAGCCATTTTGCACTTCCTGTCGATCTCATTTTTGAGACGTTTGTATTCCTTTTTGCCTGCTTCATTTACTGCATTTTTATATTTTCTGCTTGCATCAATTAAATTCAATATATCTTCTGTTATCCAAGGATTTCTACCAGCCCTCGTCTTTTTACCTACTTGATCCTCTGCTGCCTTCACTACTTAATCCCTCAAAGCTACCCATTCTTCTTCTACTGTATTTCTTTCCCCCATTCCTGTCAATTGTTCCCTTATGCTCTCCCTGAAACTCAGTACAACCTCTGGTTCTTTCAGTTTATGCAGGTCCCATCTCCTTAAATTCCCACCTTTTTGCAGTTTCTTCGGTTTTAATCTACAGGTCATAACCTATAGATTGTGGTCAGAGTCCACATCTGCCCCTGGAAATGTCTTACAATTTAAAACCTGGTTCCTAAATCTTTGTCTTACCATTAGATAATCTATCTGAAACCTGTCAGTATCTACAGGCTTCTTCCACGTATACAGTCTTCTTTTATGATTCTTGAACCAAGTGTTAGCTATGATTAAGTTATGCTCTGTGCAAAATTCTACCAGGCGGCTTCCTCTTTCATTTCTTATCCCCAGTCCATATTCACCTACTACGTTCCCTTCTCTTCCTTTTCCTACTACCGAATTCCAGTCACCCATGACTATTAAATTTTCGTCACCCTTCACTATCTGAATAATTTATTTTATTTCATCATACTTTTCTTCAATTTCTTCGTCATCTGCAGAGCTAGTTGGCATATAAACTTGTACTACTGTAGTAGGCGTGGGCTTCGTATCTGTCTTGGCCACAATAATGCGTTCACTATGCTGTTTGTAGTAGCTTACCCGCATTCCCATTTTCCTATTCATTATTAAACCTACTCCTGCATTACCCCTATCTGATTTTGTGTTTATAACCCTGTAGTCACCTGACCGGAAGTCTTGTTCCTCCTGACACCGAACTTCACTAATTCCCACTATATCTAACTTTAACCTATCCATTTCCCTTTTAAAATTTTCTAACCTACCTGCCCGATTAAGGGATCTGACATTCCACGCTCCGATCCGTAGAACGCCAGTTTGCTTTCTCCTGATAACGACATCCTCTTGAGTAGTCCCCGCCCGGAGATCCGAATGGGGGACTATTTTACCTCCGGAATATTTTACCCAAGGGGACGCCATCACCATTTAACCATACAGTAAAGCTGCATGCCCTCGGGAAAAATTACAGCCGTAGTTTCCCCTTGCTTTCAGCCGTTCGCAGTACCAGCACAGCAAGGCCGTTTTGGTTATAGTTACAAGGCCAGATCAGTCAATCATCCAGACTGTTGCCCTTGCAACTACTGAAAAGGCTGCTGCCCCTCTTCAGGAACCACACGTTTGTCTGGCCTCTCAACAGATACCCCTCCGTTGTGGTTGCACCTACGGTACGGCTATCTGTATCGCTGAGGCACGCAAGCTTCCCCACCAATGGCAAAGTCCATGGTTCATGGTACATAATGTAGGTTTTTTATGTCGATAAATCCCCTTCCTCCTTCCTTTCTGCTTAATCTGAATCTTTCTGTTGCTGAATGTATGTGATGTATTCTATATTTGTGGGATTGTGATCATGTAAGTGTATTGAGTGCTTCTAGGTCTGTGTTACTCCATTTCACTACTCCAAATGAGTAGGTCAATATTGGTACAGCATAGGTATTTATAGCTTTCGTCTTGTTTCTTGCTGTCAATTCTGTTTTCAGTATTTTTGTTAGTCTTTGTCTATATTCTTCTTTTAGTTCTTCTTTAATATTTGTATTATCTATTCCTATATTTCGTCTGTATCCTAGATATTTATAGGCATCTGTTTTTTCCATCGCTTCTATGCAGTCGCTGTGGTTATCCAATATGTAATCTTCTTGTTTAGTGTGTTTTCCCTTGACTATGCTATTTTTCTTACATTTGTCTGTTCCAAAAGCCATATTTATATCATTGCTGAATACTTCTGTTATCTTTAGTAATTGGTTGAGTTGTTGATTTGTTGCTGCCAGTAGTTTTAGATCAACCATGTATAGCAAATGTGTGATT
The DNA here is from genome assembly GCF_023864345.2 of Schistocerca serialis cubense. Lineage (NCBI taxonomy): Eukaryota > Metazoa > Arthropoda > Insecta > Orthoptera > Acrididae > Schistocerca > Schistocerca serialis. The sequence goes on from NC_064645.1 coordinate 619,257,543, forward strand.
TTGTGTTGGTATGTTCCAGTAGCAAAACAAGGATAATGGAATGTAGTCTAATTAAGTCGGGTGATGCTGAGGGAATTAGATTAGGAAATAAGACACTTAAAGTAGTAAAGGAGTTTTGCTATTTGGGGAGCAAAATAACTGATGATGGTCGAAGTAGAGAGGATATAAAATGTAGGCTGGCAATGGCAAGGAAAGCGTTTCTGAAGAAGAGAAATTTGTTAACATCCAGTATTGATTTAAGTGTCAGGAAGTCGTTTCTGAAAGTATTTGTATGGAGTGTAGTCATGTATGGAAGTGAAACATGGACGATAAATAGTTTGGACAAGAAGAGAATAGAAGCTTTCGAAATGTGGTGCTACAGAAGAATGCTGAAGATTAGATGGGTAGATCACATAACTAATGAGGAAGTATTGAATACGATTGGGGAGAAGAGAAGTTTGTGGCACAATTTGACCAGAAGAAGGGATCGGTTGGTAGAACATGTTCTGAGGCATCAAGGGATCACCAATTTAGTATTGGAGTGCAGCGTGGAGGGTAAAAATCGTAGAGGGAGACCAAGAGATGAATACACTAAGCAGATTCAGAAGGATGTAGGTTGCAGTAGGTACTGGGAGATGAAAAAGCTTGCACAGGATAGAGTAGCATGGAGAGCTGCATCAAACCAGTCTCAGGACTGAAGACCACAACAACAACAACATGTTCCAGTAATATTGTATCCATAATTTGTATTATTTAGCATGTTGGATAGTGGGTTCAGAGCAAGGCAGAACCAGAAAGGACTTAATGAGTCTCCTTGGTATATTCCACGCTTAATCTGTATTGGCTGTGATGTGATATTATTTGAATTTGTTTGGATATCGTAGTTTTCCAATTTTTCATTACTATGTTTAGGAACTGTATCAATTTAGGATCTACTTGTATATTTCCAATATTTGTAGTAACCATGAGTGGGGTACACTATCAAAAGCTTTTTGGTAATCAATGTATGCATAGTGTAGCGATCTTTGTTTAGTTTTAGCTTGATATGTCACCTCTGCATCTATTATCAGTTGCTCTTTACATCCTCGCGCTCCTTTGCAACAGCCTTTTTGTTCTTCATTTATAATTTTGTTGTGTGTTGTGTGTGTCATTAATTTCTGTGTAATGACTGAAGTTAACATTTTGTATATTGTTGTTAGGCATGTTGTGGGGCGATATTTTGTTGGGTTTGCTGTGTCTGCTTGATCTTTAGGTTTCAGATAAGTTATTCCATGTGTGAGTGTATCAGGGAATGTGTATGGGTGTGCAATGTAACTGTTAAATAATTTAGTTTGATGTGAATGTGTTGAGGTGAACTTCTTTAGCCATAAATTTGCTATTTTATCTTTTCCAGGGGCTTTCCAATTGCGTCTAGAATTACTTGCTCGGGTGACTTCATGTTGCAAAATTATCACTTCAGGCATTTGTGGTATCATCTTGTATGTGTCTGTTTCTGCTTGTATCCACCGTGCATGCCTGTTATGTTGTACCGGGTTCGACCATATGTTGCCCCAGAAGTGTTCCATGTCTGTTGTGTTTGGTGGGTTGTCTACTTTATTGTGTGTGTTATCTATTGTCTGATAAAATTTCTTTTGGTTTGTGTTGAATGTTTGGTTTTGTTTCCTTCTATTTTCACTTTTTTTGTATCTTCTAAGTCGTTTGGCCAATGCTTGTAATTTCTGTTTCTTTTCATCTAATTGCTCTATCGCTTCTTGTTGTGAGGTTTTACCTAATCTTTTTCGTTTTTTGTCTGATATTTCATTTCTTATAAATTGTGTTAGCTGTCCGATGTCTTTTCTCAGTTTTTCTGTTCTGATCTGTAGCCTGTTTTGCCATGCTGGTTTTGTGGGTTTCTTCTGTGTGTTGGTTTGTTCTGATCTCTGCCTAGTGTGTATATTTAGTGTAGTGAGTGCTTCTATATAAACCAGTAGTTGTAACTCTTCCATAGTTGTGTTTTCATTTATTTTGTTGTGTGTGATTGTGTTAATAGTTGTTATTGTTATTTCGACTTGTGGGTTTTTTGGTGGTCTATGGAAGAATGGTCTAATGTCTGTATTTGTGTATTTGTATTCTATATATGTTAGCTGAAATTTTTCTTCTATATCTAACATGCATGTCACTTCATGATTTATTTGTGCTTGTTCTGGTGGCCGTCTTAATATTTCATTTTCTTCTGATTGTTTAATTGATGGGTGGTGTTCTTTGTTTGTTTGCTCTGGGATGTTTGAGTCCATTACTGTATTTTCTTCTTCTTCTTCTGATTGCACATTATTTTGTTCCAGTGTTTGTTGTACTTGTTGTTTGATGTTTTCTAATTCTGACTGGGGTATCCTGTTATTTTTGTGTGATGTCCTTAGGTTAGTTAGGTTTAAGTAGTCCTAAGTTCTAGGGGACTGATGACCATAGATGTTAAGTCCTATAGTGCTCAGAGCCATTTGAACCATTTGTTATTTTTGATTGTTACACGGATCTGATCAGCTAGTCGTTGTTCTGTTAAAAATTTTAATTCTGGGTATCTGGTAATAAATTTTGTGTATACTTGTGATCTGTATCCAGTTGTGTTGGTTCCTAAGTTTGTTGTTTGGTAATAACAGAACATGAGGTGTCAGTTAACTTCATCTGACCATCTCATCCTCTGTCTTTGTTTTCCATCTAGAGTGGTTGTAGGAAGCATATCTTGCAAAACACCTCTATTTGCATTTAAATCATTTTCCGTGTGGCTAGCAGTGTCGTTACCATTGTGGACAGGCATAGGGTTCAAGCGTCGTCCCCTACCATGACAGCGCTTGACCGAGGCTTCATTAGTTCTGTCCTGAACCAACTAATCACACTAAAAGGGGGGTTAGCCCTATTAGTGGTTTGTTCTTTTCGTCGCCTTTTACGACTGGTAGAACATACCGGAGGCCTATTCTTTATTATTATTATTATTATTATACACGTAGTAGACCCTATTTGGATCACGTGAAGCTTCTACAGTTCTTCCTGCGGTTTTTCTATGAGACCTTCATTTTCTCGCTCATGGCTTTCTTTCTTTCATCCGTCCACTTTGTACCGGTCTTTTTGGCTCTTGTCTCTGGCTGGACTTCCCACCTGTCTGTTTTGCTTCTTAGATGTTACGGTCTGCAGTGTCCTGAACGGTGAGTCTCTTCGTACTTGTCGGCTTTGCCATACCTTTTAAGGTTTTCGGTGGCTGTGAGTATCTGGCCTGTGGGTCTATACTCAGGAAGTCTATGTATTTGTCCATAGAATTAAGGCGTATTTTTCTGTCAGCAGCAATATTTGAAATTTCCTCTGTAGTTTTTTGGTTTGCAGTCTATATCCAGCTTCAGTTTTTCGTGGTCCAAGGATTTTCCTAATGATCTTTCGTTTTTCTTTTTGCAGATTTTGTAGTAGCATCTTGTTATGGAGTGATAAGGTTTCTGCTGCGTATAGCACCTCGGGTTTAATGACAGTGCTGGAGTGCCTGATTTTTGCACGTATGGACATGCACTTTTTGTCGTAAAGTTGGTGTGTTCGACCGTAGGCGCTCTTTAGTTTCTTTGCTCGAGTTTCTTGGGGTTTTTTTCTAGTCCGGTGGGTTCCAAAATTTCCCCCAGGTATTTCAAATGTGGAACTCTGTTTATCCGTCCATATTTTGTGGTGAGATTCTGTATGTTTAAGAATGTACACATAAATTCAATTTTCTCAAAAGAAATTTGCAAGCCAACCTTCTCGGTGGAGTACTTCAGTATTTCTGCTTGATGTATTGCATTTTGTTCACTGTCTGTCAAAATTGCAAGGTCATCGGTAAAGGCTAGGCAGGTGACTTCAGCCTTCCTTCCAATCTTCATTGGTTTCCATAAGCCACGTTCTCTAAGCTCACTCTCCCATTCTCTTGTGACCTTGTCCAAAACGATATTGAACAGAATTGGAGATAGTCCGTCTCCTTGTCTTACTCCAGTTCTGATCTCAAAACATTCCGAGATTTCCCCCATGAATTTACTTTACAGGTTGCGTTGGAGAGTGTCTGTTCAATGAGCTTACGTGTTTTTTGGTCAAGTCCGAGTTCTATTAAGTGTTGACAAGGGATTTACGGTCGACTGAGTCATACGCCTTCTTGAAGTCGACGAATGTACATATGGCGAGCTAATGTCTAATAGCTCTGTATTTCAACTTTGTTTTTAGATTAAAAATTTGTTCACGGCAGGAACGTCCGGGTCGGAAACCCGCTTGATACTCCCCAATCTTGTGTTCAGTTTGTTCCTGTGTTCTCTGCAATAGACATAAAGAGAAGATCTTGTAGGTGACTGGTAGTAGTGAAATGCCTCGATAATTGTTGACATCCGTTCTGTCTCCTTTTTCGTTCGAGGGGTAGATAAGTGCAGACTTCCAATCGTCAGCTAATTCTTCTATTGTCCAAATTTCTTTGATAATTTCCGTGAGCTCCTCAACTGATTTAGGACCTAAATATTTCAGTAGTTCCGCTACTATGTTATCTTCACCAGCCGCTTAGTTGTTCTTGAGATGGTGGATGTGCTTGAGGATTTCTTCTTATGAGGGTGGTATTGAGTCTTCGTTGGTGTGTGCGGGTTCAATAAGTGGGAATCTTTCTGTGGGTTCTGGACAATTTAGTAAATTGGCGAAGTAAACTGCGAGTTCTTTGCAGTTTTCTTCATTAGTAAGTGCTAATTTTCCATTTTTGTTTTTTTAAAACAGAGATTTTGTGGTGTGTATCCTCGTATCCAATTTGCGAATGTCCTGTAGAAATCTCTTATGTTCTAATTCTGAAATTCACTCTCCAGTTGTTTGGTTGTTCGTTTAGGCATCATCTCTTGGTTTGTCTGACGGTTCTGGCTGTATCTTTCTTTGAAGAAATTTTGTTGTGTTTCTGGTGTTTTCTTGCTACTGTATTTCTGAATCTTCAGAAATCCCGGGGGTTCCCTGCCCTTCAGTACATGAGGTTTGCCTTGTCTTCGTTAAACAGTGGTTGTTTCTTCGCGTTTGCACTTCACAATCGCTTAAGAAAGATTAAAATGTCGGTAATAGATTTGTTACCCAGGTGACATCCAAAGTCTTGTCCACGCTCGAAGTCACTGAGCTCTTCTGGCCGAACCAGTCTGCTGTTAGTGCTTCTCTAGTGACGACACAATACTCCCCATCTCCTTTTATACTGAGGATCCGCCTCTCCTGGCATCTAGTGGTCAACTTCACATTACACAGGGTGTCCAGATACTTTAAATGCGGTAGAAAATCGCCAAGATAAATTCTGAGAATCTTGGATACATCTACATCTACGTGATTACTGTGCTACACACAATGAAGTGCCTCGCAGAGGGTTCAATGAACCACCTTCAAGCTGTCTCTCTGCCGTTCCACTCTCGAACGGCGCGCGGGAAAAACGAGCACTTAAATTTATCCGTGCGAGCCGTGATTTGTCTTATTTTATTGTGATGACCATTTCTCCCTATGTAAGTGGGTGCCAACAGAATGTTTTCGCAATCGGAGGAGAAAACTGGTGATTGAAATTTACTGAGAAGATTCCGACGCAACGAAAAATGCCTTTGTTTCAATGACTGCCACTTCAATTCACGTATCTTGTCTGTGGCGCTGTAACCCCTATTTCGCGATAATACAAAACGAGCTGCCCTTCTTTGTACTTTTTCGATGTCATCCGTCGGGTCCACCTGATACGGATCCCACACCGCACAGCAACACTCCAGAATTTCCAGACAAGCGTGGTGTGAGCAGTCTCATTAGTAGACCTGTTCCACCCTCTAAGTGTTCTGCCAATGAATCGGAGTCTTTGGTTTGCTCTACGCACAATATTATGTACGTGATCGTTCTAATTTAGGTTATTTGTAATTGTAATCCCTAAGCATTTAGCTGAATTTACAGCCTTCAGATTTGTGTCACTTATCGCGTAATCGAACTTTAGCTGATTTCTTTTAGTACTCATGTGAATAACTTCACACTTTTCTCTATTCAGGGCCAATTGCCACTTTTCGCACCATACAGATATCTTATCCAAATCATTTTGCAATTCGTTTAGGTCATCTGATGACTTTACAAGACGGTAAATGACAGTTTGTCCACAAACACTCTAAGACGGCTACTCAGAGGGCCTATAACTCTTCTTGGGGAACGCCGGATATTACTTCTGTTTTACTCGATGACTTTCCGTCTGTTGCTACGAACTCTGACCTTTACGACAGGAAATCGCGAATCCAGTCGCACAACTGAGGCGATATTCCATAGGCACGCAGTTTGGTTAGAAGACGCTTGTGAGTAACGGCGTCAAGAGCCTAAAAATATGGAATCAATTTGACATCCCCTGTCGATAGCGCTCATTACTTCATGAGCATAAATAGCTAGGTGTGTATCGCAGGAACCATATTTTCTGAACCCGTGCGGACTATGTGTCAATAAATGCTTTTCTTCGAGGTACTTCATAATGTTCGAATACAGTATATGTTCCAAAACCCTTCATCGGATCACTCTTACGCCCCATTTTGGGTATTGGAGTGACTTTAGCAATTTTTCAGTCTTTAGGATCGGATCTTTCTGTGAGCGAGCGGTTGTATACAACTGCTAAATATGGAGCTATTGTACCAGCGTATTCTGAAAGGAACCTGACTGGTATACAGTGTGGACCGGAGGCCTTGCCACTATTAAGTGATTTAAGCTGCTCTGCTACACCGAGGGTATCTACTTTTACGTTTCTCAGCTTGGCAGTTATTCTTGATTGGAATTCAGGAATATTTACTTCGTCTTCTATTGTGAAGGTGTTTCGGAAAACAGTGTTTAATAACTTTGCTTTAGTGGCACTGTCATCAGTGACTTCACCGTTGTTATCGCGCAGTGAATGTATTGATTGCGTCTTGCCACTAGTGTGCTTTATGTATCACCAGAATCTCTTAGGGTTTTCTGGCATATTCCGAGACAGTGTTTTATTGTAGAAGTCTTTTCAATTACACGGTACGAGACGTTTATTTTTGGATGGGCTACTGAATGACACATGATCTTTACTTCCTCAGATGCAATATGTTTTGGTACCCACGTTTGATAATTTTTACTGTAGTAGTTTTACTTCCGTCGATACAGTGGAGCACTGCCCTGTGGTGCACTGTTTAAATCTGTCCCATCGCTGGAACGCGGATCTCCTATCGCTTTTGCAGACCGGAACTTCCGGCACGGTTTTAGAACCCTTAGCCGCTATCTCGGAACTCAGTGCTCCGTGCGACTACCAGCATCCGCGAGATAAGCGATGTAAACAGGCAACCTTGCACTAATTAACACCGTCCGTGTCGCAATATGCACCGTCGCTGGTGGACAGAGCTGAGCAAAATCGCAGTGGTACCATTTGTGCTTTCCTCAGTAGGTGACGAATATTCGTACAAGTCAACTTTTTATTAATATATTTTCTGTCATTCCTTAGTCGCTAACATAACTGTTATTATCTACCTGCCGTACCACAGACACACAAGCACCTAAACGACAAACAAACAAACATTGAACCGCATGTAGTCATCACGGCACAAAAACACGTTAACAAAAACGAGTGAAAATGTGAAGTAGAACCAGTGAAATTTTTTCGCGAATGTCCGTACCATGACATCTCGGATTTTAAAGGATAAGTAATATAGCTGCAGGGCGGTACGGGTCGCGTACGGAACGCAAAGAAATTTATAAACCTACGAGTAATTCGTGAGGCAAAAAGTTGTTTTTAAATATATTTTTACCTCCGCCAGGTCAACCACCTTGTATTCAGAAAACATCGGTCATTCTCATTCCCATGACATCCTGAAAGTTCAATATCAGAGTAACCAGCAATGGTTGTTGTAGTCATTGACTTCCAGAAAACATGTAATCGTGCCACACCAGCCATCGTATAGGTTATCAAATAAAATTAGTAGGAGGGACTGTGCTTCTTATCTTGGATGGAGAGTCATCCATAGGTTTAGAAGTAACTTTAGGCGTGCCTGAGAGCCCTAGTTGTTCTTCTTCTATATTAACGACATGGCAGGCAGTATTAATACTTACCTCAGACTTTTCGCAGACGATATAGTTATCTATAATGAAAATCTATCTGAGAAAGGCTGCACGAACATCCAACCAGATCCTGATAAGATTCCAAAGTGGTGCAAACATTGGTGTCTTGCTTTAAATTCACAGACATGTGCAATCGCGCACTTCACAAGACGGAGGAACACAATATCCTATGAATACAATGACTTGCAGTTGGTATCAATCAGCTCCTACAAATACCTGAATGTAATACGCCGGTGTGCAAAACATAAGGACGAATGTAACTGTCTCATAATGCCGGATGACATAGCTCAGTGAAACTATACCAATATAGCACAGGGGATAACTGAAACAAAAAAGCAATGAGACGAACGGAAATGACGGTTTTATTCAGCGACAGTAATTACTCTGAAGTCATTGTGATTTATGTATAGGGTGCTTTGGAGAGAAGTGTTGCAGCACGTCCTCGTGCCCAATGACCATCCAGCAGTTGTTAAACGCGCTGCTGGAGCGATGGAACACCCCACCACAAGATCTTCCTACCAACCTTGGGGCCCGCATGGTTTCACGTTGTAGAGGAGAAATGGCCATCCCTGGTGACCGCACATCCAATTAAGAACCGTGTTCCGCCTTTTGTGTTGTCCAGAGGACCATCGTATGTTGCGGTGACTTCAGTGTAATTATTTTCTTTGAACAAAAGTGACGTTTCAATTACTTTCATTGCGTATTCCTTTCCGTTACCTTCTCTACTTTACTGTACTGTACTATACTTTCCTATACTGTTGCAGTTCTTTCAATGTACTGTCCAAGTTACAACAACCTACGTTACTTGACAGTGACACACCGTGAGAAAGTTACCTTCGCCCTTAAGTTTTGCGCACCAGTACAGTTGTAAGTTCAAGATCTGCTTTTTCTGCAAGGCATGCCTTTCAACTGGTCTGATGCTGTCGTCCATCTTTTCCTCTATTGTGCTAATGTTTTCTCCTCTACGTATCTAATACCCGTAAAATCCTTCATAATCTCCTTTGAATATTATAATCTTTATCGATTCCTGTTATTTTCCCCTTTCCTGCCTCCTCCAGAGCCGAGTTAACTACTTCCTGACGATGTAGTATATGTCCCGATAACCAGTCCCTTATTCCGGTAAGGATCATCCTTGCTATAGATATGAAAAGAAATGATCACATAGACTCAACCGTAAGTACAGCGACTTGGATCCATTGGCAGCATACTGGGAAAACCGTGCCAATCTACAAAGAAAATTGGTTAAAAAACTCTTGGGTGCCCCATCCTAGAATATTTCTCATAAGTGTGAAACCTGCAGAAACTAGTACTAACGGGGTATAGTGAATGTATACAAAGAACACCTGCTAAATCTGGTCACGGGTATGTTTGACTCTCGGGACACCATAACGGAGAAGCTGATCAACCTGAATTGTCACACGCTTGAAGATAGGTGCCAGTTATCCCACGAAAGCCTGCTTACGATGTTTCGACAACCAGCGTTAAGTGAAGATTCTAGGTGCATGCCTCCACCCACTATGTATAGCTCTGTTAGAGACCGCAGAGAAACGATTAGGCAAATCACAGCGCGCACCGAGGCATGTACACAGTCATTCCTCTCGTGCTCCGTACGCAAGTGAAACGAAAAGAAACCCTTCCACCTAGTATCAAGTTCATTACCCTTTTGTCATACACTTCACAGTGACTTTCAGAGATGTAGAACCAAAAAATACGAGCCTAACGCAAAAAAACTGGAATACAGAAACCTTGTTTGAAAATATTTATCTCTTTTCTCTTAGTTATCTGTACATGTCGTAAGAAGAAATATATGTATTGCAAGCCACTGGTGATGCTTCAAAAGAAGTGAAGCGAGTGTGGCAGAAAATTATTTTTGTAATTTATTTGGCCGCTAATTAATTTCTTTATTGTAGATGTTATAAGACAAACCCCTGAATTTTTCAGTTAGGAATCGCGTGCCCTAGGACAGATCACCAGATAAGAGCAGATGTTATAAAAAATACACTGCCGAAAAAATTGGTGCAACTGGAAATACGACGTCGATTTTGATCTGATGACGGCATATGCCACCTGTGTGATAGTACATGTACTCAAAACGGTTTCAACATCGCCCGCCAACAGATAGCTGAATAGCATAAACAGAGCGCCATCTGTGTCTACCCTTTAACAGGGGGTACTCACAACCAGAAGGCTAAGTGTGGTGCAAACATGTGAAGCAATCAGACAACCAAGCCACGGAGACGCACTGGTGATTCCTACAACCAACTGTGTGAGTTTGAAAGGGGTCAAATTGTGGCCTACCGAGAGGCGAAAAGGTCCTTTCGGGGAATTGCAACACAAGCTGGACGTACTGCAACAGTTGTGCAACGATGCTGGTACCAGTATTCACTTGAACATTCTCACACCCGCAGATGAGGTTCTGGACGTCCACGCAACACAGACGCGCGTCAAGATCATAGTATTGTAATGGCAGCAGTAGCATACTGTACAGCTACCGCAGAACAGGCAAGAGGGCTCGTGAGACCAGACATGTCAACACGAACTGTTGCGGACCGGTTATTAACAGTGGGACTACCGACACTCACACCTCTAGTCTGTCTTCTGCTCTCGCCACAGTAAAGCCGTCGGCACACGGGCCGTGCTGTCGAACGTTAACGCTGAGCGTGCCGAGCTCAACGTGCTGCTGAACGCTCAGGAACGATGCGACTTGTGCACACGGTACGTGGGCCCCAACGTGGTATACGCCATCGCAACGGTGGCAACGCACTCCTGCGGCAGTTGAGGGATGTTTCTAGTTCGTACATCACACTGTTTACTCAACGGGCGCGCGTTAGGTCTTTTAAAACGCACATTTCGTCCATCGTCCACGAAAAGGAAAGTAGCACGTCCAATCAATAAGGACACAGGCTTATAAAAGTTCCATTACAAACAGTGCATTACAAATTTGGAATACTTCTCCCACATTTTAGTAAAACCCCAAGGTCAGTCTTACTTGATCACTGTTCGTATGCAGTAGCAGAATCTTTGCAACATATGTGAATTACTAGGCGTAAAAGAAAAAGGAGCAAAATATGTTTGTACAAGTAGCGCAAGCTGTCCTGTAGATTAAGCCAGTCCAACAAAGTCACCCCTCAAAAAAAGGGTGAACTTATATTTACATAACATCAAATATTATAGTATATGCTTATATTAAACAAATAATAAAGTATCAGAACCTAATAAAAACGCGAATGTTAGGAAAAAAAATTGGAAGCGTCAAGACGCGAACCACTGCCTCATCATAAAACACTGCTCAGTGACTCTACTCATTCCGCTGCCCGCATCTCGTGGTCGTGCGGTAGCGTTCTCGCTTCCCACGCCCGGGTTCCCGGGTTCGATTCCCGGCGGGGTCAGGGATTTTCTCTGCCTCGTGATGGCTGGGTGTTGTGTGTTGTGTGCTGTCCTTAGGTTAGTTAGGTGTAAGTAGTTCTAAGTTCTAGGGGACTGATGACCATAGATGTTAAGTCCCATAGTGCTCAGAGCCATTTTTTTACTCATTCCGCTAAACCAACATCACAACCTAAACATATAATTATGTTCTCATATGCCATGCTGAAAAGCTTAGATATGTTACTAATTGCAATTTAATTATAACAAATTGTACCAAGAACAATGCGTTTTGGGTGGATCTTCAGTGTGTCGCTGCCCTCAAATAGCCTACTCTCATAATACGCAAGTTACAATAATTCTTTTGCCACAAATATTATGTTTCTCATTATTTTATTGGAACGAATCACACAGTTAACAACGGGTTTTCCAGTGATTCTGAATTTGCTGGTGCTCAGAAACGGCATATACACGTATAGGCTTGAAATGAATGCCAATATGGCGCACCACAACTCTGTACTGACGGGAGACGGCGTGCGTGTGACGTAGGTGGCGTAGTGCCATCTCATTGGTCAACGCTCAGACGCACGCTCAGAATATCTGACATGATAGATATTGCTATGCACGTTCGGAAAGACTCCCGAACGTGCTATTCCATGCTACGACGTCAGAAACTCGGCACGCTCAACGCTCAACGTTCGGATGCACGGTCCGTGTGCCGACGGCTTAACGAAGTGCACACGTCGACTGGTGCAGTCAGAGGATCGCTTGGAAGATGGAATGGCGCGCCATGGTCTTCAGTGATGACGGAAGATTCTGCGTGCATGCAAGTGATGATCGTTTTCGCGTACGACGTACACCTGGCGAGCAGTGTCTCGTCAAGTGCATTCATCCAATACACGCTGGTCCCACCCCAGTGGAGTGCGATAAGCTACAATTCTCTTTCGCCTTTGGTGTTTCTGGAGGGGGCACTAACCAGCGCTCGGCGCATGCAGGATGTTATTAGACCCGTTCTTTAGCCATTCTTGCGACAGGCAGGTGATGTGTTGTTCCAACAGGATAATGCTCGCCATCACACTAGCCTTGAAACTCATCGTGCTCTGCAAGTCGTGCAGCAACTTCCCTGGTCATCAGAATCCCCAGACTTATCTCCAGTCGAGCACGTGTGGGATATGATGGGACGAGAAGTGACTTGTGCGACTCGTCGGCCAACGGCTTTCACAGAACTACGTTAACAGGCCGAGCAGACGTGGCATAACGTATCCCAGGACAGTATTCGCCACTTGTGCGATCGACTGGATGCCAGAGTCAGCGACTGTGCTGCCGCCCGTGGAGGCCACACCACTTACTAGTATGGGAGTTTCAACATGGTTCGATATCTGGTACCTCGGAACCTCTTGTGCTATTGAACTGTAAATGTAATCATTTCATGTAATCCACATGCATTGTTGCAACAATAAATCTTGAGTGAACTGGAAACTTTTAAAACCGTGTGCTGTTTTTTCCAGCAGTCTTAATTTGGACTGTCGAGTTGTCACAGAATCTGAGAATATAACATTAAAATGATTTGTAAAATAATAATAAAATATTCGTAATATTTTAATGACATTAACATAATCATTGTTGATTAATATCTATTACATTATTGTGATTGCTACTATAGACCATCAACCGTGTGCTTTCCTCTAATAATGGAACAGAGCTCTTGTTACACGCTCTCTCTACAGACTGCAAATTTATGCTGTGTGATCGTTATTGTCTACAAAGAATGGCGTATACAAACAATTCACTGATAAAGTTCGAAACGCACTCACAAATCGGGAATTACAGAAATGCGAGGAAACAGCAGTTTCGCATCTATACCGGTACGAGCTCTGGAAATATCTGCAAAATAAATACACCGAGCTGAATTTCTTCCAATGTTCCTATATGACTATCACATCTCTTATCACAAGACTCCTGTAACATATAACGATAGTTCCAAAAACGACCTGTACCACTGTACCACTACTAGTCATTTCCTTTCCTGTTCCATTCGCAAATAGAACGACGGAAAAATGACTGTCTATACGCTTCCGTTGTTGTTGTTGTTGTGGTCTTCAGTCCTGAGACTGGTTTGATGCAGCTCTCCATGCTACTCTATCCTGTGCAAGCTTGTTCATTTCCGAGTACCTACTGCAACCGACATCCTTCTGAATCTGCTTAGTGTATTCATCTCTTGGTCTCCCCCTACGATTTTTACCCTCCACGCTGCCCTCCAATACTAAATTGGTGGTCCCTTGATGCCTCAGAACATGTCCTACCAACCGATCCCTTCTTCTTCTGGTCAAGTTGTGCCACAAACTTCTCTTCCGTATGAGCCACAATATCTCGTATCTAGCCGCGCGGGGAAGCCGTTCGGTCTCGGTGTCTTGTCCCGGTTCGCGCGGCTCCCCCGTCGGAGGTTCGAGTCCTCCCTCGGGCATGGGTGTGTGTGTCGTCCTTAGCGTAAGTTAGTTTAAGTTAGATTAAGTACTGCGTAAGCCTAGGAACCGATGACCTCACCAGTTTGGTCAAATAGCCCTTACCACAAATTTCCGAAAATCTCGTATCTTATCTTCGTGGTCCTTCCGGGCAATGTATGTTGGAGGCAACAGAATAGTTCTGCAGTCAGCTTCAAATGCTGTTGCTCTAAATTTTCTCGATAGTGTTCCTCGAAAAGAATGTCGCCTTCCCTTCAGGGATTCCCATTTGAGTTCCCAAAGCAACTCAGTAACACTTGCGAGTGGTTGTTCGAATCTACCCACATCAAATCTAGCAGCATGCCTGTGAATTGCTTCGATATCTTCCTTTAAACCGACCTGGTACTGTTCCCAACCACCCAAACAGTACACAAAAATAGGTCGCACCAACGTCCTATATGCTGTCTAATTTACAGATGAACCACACTTTCCTAGAATTCTTCCAGTACAACGAAATCGATCTTTTGCCTTTGCTGCCACAATCCTCACATGTTCGGTCCTTTTCACATCGCTTTGCAACGTTACGCCCAGCAATTTAGACGAAATGACTGTGTCAAGCACAACACTACTAATGCTATATTTGAACATTATGTGTTCCGTTTTCCTACTCGTCGTCATTAATTTACATTTTTCTACATTTAGAGCCAGCAGCCATTCATCACACCACCTAGAAATTTTGCCTAAGTCTTCTTATATTCTCCTACTGTCACTCAACTTCGACATCTTACCGTGCACCACAGCATCATCAGCAAACAACCGCAGATTGCTTCCCACCCTTTCCGCCAAATCATTTATGCATACAGAGAATAATAGCGGTCCTGTCACACTTTTATGGGGAAGTTCGATACAACCAAGACCACGTATGATGTCATGTTGTTGTTGTTGTGGTCTTCAGTCCTGAGACTGGTTTGATGCAGCCCTCCATGCTACTCTATCCTGTGCAAGCTTCTTCATCTCCCAATACCTACTGCAGCCTACATCCTTCTGAATCTGGTTGGTGTATTCATCTCTTGGTCTCCCTCTACGATTTTTACCCTCCACGCTGCCCTCCAATACTAAATTGGTGATACCTTGATGCCTCAGAACATGCCCTACCAACCGATCCCCTCTTCCAGTCAAGTTGTCCCACAAACTTCTCTTCTCCCCAATCCTGTTCAGTACTTCCTCATTACTTATGTGATCTACCCATCTAATCTTAAGCATTCTTCTGTAGCTACACATTTCGAAAGCTTCTATTCTCTTCTTGTCCAAACTATTTATCGTCCATGTTTCACTTCCATACATGGCTACACTCCATACGAATACTTTCAGAAATGACTTCCTGACACTTAAATCAATACTGGATGTTAACAAATTTCTCTTCTTCAGAAACGCTTTCCTTGCCATTGCCAGCCTACATTTTATATCCTCTCTACTTCGACCATCATCAGTTATTTTGCTCCCCAAATTGCAAAACTCCTTTACTACTTTAAGTGTCTCATTTCCTAATCTAATTCCTTCAGCATCACCCGACTTAATTCGACTACATTCCATTATCCTTGTTTTGCTTTTGTTGATGTTCCAACTGGTCTTCCAAGTCCTTTGCTGTCTCTGACAGAATTACAATGTCATCGGCGAACCTGAAAGTTTTTAGTTCTTAAAGAAGGATGTCATAGTCAGGTATAAACTGAATGACAAAAGTCATGGGATACTTCCTAACACGGTTCTAGGCGCTACAGTCTGGAACCGCGCGACAGCTACGGTCGCAGGTTCGAATCCTGCCTCGGGCATGGATGTGTGTGATGTCCTTAGGTTAGTTAGGTTTAACTAGTTCTAAGTTCTAGGGGACTGATGGCCTCAGATGTTAAGTCCCATAGTGCTCAGAGCCATTTGAACCATACTTCCTAACATCGCGTCGGCTCTCCTTCTGCCCGGAGTAGTGCAGCGACTCCACGTGCCATGGACTCAACAAGTCGTTAGAAGTCCCCGCAGAAATATTGAGTCATACTGCCTTTTTGCTGTTCATAATTGTGAAATTGTTGCTTGTGCGGATTTTGTGCACGAATTGACCTCAAGATTGTGTCCCATAAATGTTCGATGGGATTTATGTCGGGTGATCTGGGTGGCCAAATCATTCGCTCGAATTGTACATAATGTTGTCCAAACAAATAGTGAACAATTGGCACATTGTCATCCAGAAAAATTCCATCATTGTTTGGGAACATGAAGTCCATGAATGGCTGAAAATGGCCTCCAAGTAGCCGAACATAGCTACTTCCAGTCAATGATCGTCTTAGTAGGGCCGGAGGACCCAGTCCAGTCCACGTAAAGACAGCCCACACCGTTATGAAGCCATCACCAGCTTGCACAGTGCCTTGCTGACAACTTGGGTCCGTGACTGCGTTTGGCCTGCGCCATCCTCGAACCCTACCGCGAGTTCTTACCAACTGAAATCGGAACTCATCTGATCACGCCACTGTTTCCCAGTGGTCTACAGTGTAGGTGACATAGTCGCAAGCCCAGGAGGGGCGCTGCAGGCGATGTCGCTCTATTAACAAAGGCACACGCGTCCGTTGTCTGCTGCCGTAGTCCATTAACGTCAGATTTGGCCGCACTGCCCCAACGAATACGTTCGTCGTACGTTCCACACTGATTTATGCGATTATTTCAAGCAGTGTTGCTTGTCTGCTAGCACTGACAACTCCTCGCCAACACTGCTGCTTTCGGTCGTTAAGTGAAGGCCGTCGGCCACTGCATTGTCTGTGGTGAGAGGTAACGCCTGAAATCTGGCATTCGTCGCACACCGTCGACACTGTGGATCTCGGAATATTGAATTCCCTAACGATTTCCGATATGGAATGTCCCATGCGTCTATCTACCAGTTTCACGATTAAAGTCTGTTAATTCACGTCGTGCGGACATAATCACTTTGGAAATCTTTTCACATAAATAATCTGAATATAAATGACATCTCTGCAATGCACTGCCCTTTTATACCCTGTGTACGCGATTCTACCGCCATCTGTGCATGTGCATATCGCTATCCCATGTCTTTTTGCCACCTCAGCGTACAGCACAAGAAATCAAAATCTAAAAGGAATGGTGGCGACTGAACTTAATCTACTAACTGAATTAATTGCTTTAATACAAACGCGTGGTTAGCTGTCAGGTGTATGCAGTAGTTTAACTGAATACATATAACATTTTCAGTTTGAAGACAAATTAAAGAATTTATGCCCTGAAATGTATGTATGATGGAGGTCAAATGTTATCTTGATACATTTGTCAATCCTTTTAACTTTTGATGGCTAAAAAGTATGTATGCTATAAACTAATAATAAATTAATGATAAAAATAAATTAACAATAAAAATTAATAATGTTCGTAGTCTTCCGCTATATAATGGAAAATCATCAGAAAGTAGACAAGACTGTACATTCTGTCCCGTCTATGCCTTAATGTTAACTCAGACCGAGTTTACAAAAAAATGGTTCAAATGGCTCTGAGCACTGTGGGACTTAACTTCTGTGGTCATCAGTCCCCTAGAACTTAGAACTACTTAAACCTAACTAACCTAAGGACATCACACACATCCATGCCCGAGGCAGGATTCGAACCTGCGACCGTAGCGATCGCGCGGTTCCAGACTGTAGCGCCTAGAACCGCTCGGCCACTCCGGCCGGCTACCAAGGTTACAAATTTAATTCTTATTTTGACATTTTATTTTAAAAAGTTACGAACCTAATTTCTACTCGCGATTGAAGGCGGAAAGTCTATGACATTTTACGCTATGGCGCAAGCAGCGCGGGTTAGGAACAGACCAAGCGTTCGTGGTCTCTTCGTTGGGAGAAGTCCTGGAGTGTACTTATGATAGAAATAATGCGAAGTATTTGTTTTCAATGATTTTCTCTTTCCTCAGCTGGCATCGAACGTTAGATCATCTCCTAGAGACATTAATTTGAGCCATTGAAACCAAACTTTCTATTTGCGTGAATATTGTATTACCAGCAAGCGCAAACAGTGTTGTATCTTGACATATGTCCTTCTAGTCTTCTGTCACATAAGATAGCCAACGTTTGCATAACAAACCGCAACTTACATCCCTTTGAATCTGCATACTGTGTTCATGTCTAGGTCTTCTTGTACAATTTATACCCCCACGCTTCCTTCCTTGCCAATTTGACAGAATCTTGATGCCTCGTGATGTGTCTTTTAGTCAAGTTCTACCATATATTTATTTTCTCTCTAGTTCGATTCAGTCCTTTCCCATTAGATATTCGGCTTAACCCATCTGTTCTGTAGCAAAATATTTCGAAATGTCATTTCTCTTCTTGTCTGCACTGCTTATCATCCACGTTTCAATTGCCTATAAGACTCCAGGCAAATACCATCAGAAAAAACATCCTGTCATTTAAATTTACATTCGTCGTTAACAAATTTCTATTTCTCAGAAACCCTTTTCTTGCTACAGCCAAGCTGCAGTTAATATTTCACTTTAGGTCATCATTAATCATTTTGCTGCCCGTATAGCAAAGTCTACTGCTTTTAATGTCTCGTTTCTTAATCTAACTCTCCCAGCATCGTCTGATTTAATATGATGACATTGCACTACCTTTGTTTTGCTTCTGCCGATTTTCATCCTATAATCTCTTTTCAAGACACCAACATTACGTTCAGCTGACCTTCCAGGTCCTTTGCCATCTCTGACACCATTACTACGTCGTCAGTAAACATAAATGTTATTATTCCTTCTAACTTGTCGGATAGATATTTTAATA
Organism: Schistocerca serialis cubense; assembly: GCF_023864345.2. Taxonomy (NCBI): domain Eukaryota; kingdom Metazoa; phylum Arthropoda; class Insecta; order Orthoptera; family Acrididae; genus Schistocerca; species Schistocerca serialis. Next base: position 619,276,210 of record NC_064645.1, read on the forward strand.
CACCGTCGGTGGTATATATATATATATATATATATATATATATATATATATATATATATATATATATATATATACGAGGGCTATATTGGAAGTCGTGAGCAACCCCCTGTTAAAATTCCGATTCCCACAACGTAACAAAAACGACTGCAGGATTGTAACATACAGACTTTACACCACATGCTGCCATATTGTAACGTCATTAGTGACTATCACGTGATCACAGGCAGTACTTCCAAAACTGGCCGACATCAGTGTTTCGGTTAGACAATGAATTGTCGTGGAAATCCTTGTCAAAGAGGGAAAATGTGCTGCTAAAATTCACCTCAGACTTCAACTTGGCTCTGGAGATATCTTCATAGGCTCTAGCAGTGTTACGAGATGGGTGAAACATTTCAAAGATAAAAACACGAATATTCTTGATCAGCCTCAGAGCGGTCGCTCTCAAACTGTCTCCGCGGTTACAACAAGGAGAGATTCTGATTGATGTTCTTGAACCTGGACAAACCATAATTGCTGTGTATTATAACTACACACTTTGAAGTTCTGTCGTGCATAGCGCGATAAACACCTTGGGTAGAAGAAAACGCGCATCCTCTCACTGCTTGTGTCACCGCGGAAAAGATCAGGACAATTGGGTAGGAAACTCTTCCACATCCTCCCTGCAGACTCCACTTAGCACCCTCTACCTACCACCTTTCGCTTTAGTTAAGAAACAAATGTGACGCTGATGATACAAGATGATGGAGTATGTTTGGAAAGCAGTGCGTTGGTGTCTTCGGGAAACTGGAACGGGGATCTAGATTAAGGGCATTTACAAATTTCGAAGGCGATCGCAAACATATGTGAAAAAAAAATACAGACTACGTTGAAAATTGGCATAACATATGTAGATTAAGATAACGTACATGGTTGGCCTAAGTAGTGAAAACTAAAAATTATAAAAATTGTTGCTCTTTACTTTCAATAAGATACTTGCATATATACACATACATCAGATGCATCTTTACCTGGTTCAGACAGGCAGTTCAGGCAGGCAAGTGCTAAAGAGGTCCAAAACTCACAAGATTCTCACAACAGTAAAGTAAATAATAATGTTATCATTTTTAACAAAAATATTGGTGGGTTAAAGAAAAAAGTAGATTCTCACAAAAGTAAAGCAAAAAATAATGTTACCATTTTTCACCAAAATATTCCGGGATTGAAGAATAAAGTAAATGAGCTCATGGTTTGTTTAGATGACATTGAATCTGATGATGTAATAGATATACTATACCTGTCTGAGCATCACATTGTGTCTGATATGGAAAAGGTAAATATCAGTGGTTATAAACTAGCTGCACATATGAGTAAAGAGAATAAGGTGAGAGGAGGAGTTGCCATATATGTCAAAAGTTATCACTGTGTAAAGCTAAGATACAAAAAAGTTTTGTCTAGAGCAACATATAGAAGTATGTGCCTGTCAACTTAAACTGAAGGAGGGCTCTTGTATAATTCTAACAGTATATAGGTCCCCTTCAGGAAACTTTCATTTATTCCTGGAAAACTTGGGATGGCTTGTTGTGCTATCTGTCAGATAGGGGAAAGAAAATTATTATTTGTGGGGACTTCATTGTTGATTCACTGAAAGAGTGTAATAGGAAGAATGACCTGGAAGTCTTGCTCGGTTCTTTCAATTTGACATCTGTTATTAATTTACCTATTCGGGTAGTAAAGGACAGCAGCACATTGATAGATAACACTTTTATAGACCAAGATAGGTTTAAAAACATAAATTCTTGTCCTGTTGAGAATGGGCTTTCTGATCATGATGCTCAGCTAGTTACAGTATATGACATAGCTCCATTCAGTAACTCAAAACTATCCTCCAAAGTTGTGTGTTCAGTTAATTACTCAACAATTAGAAACTTCAGAGAAAATCTTCAGCAGTTTGACTCGGATGAGGAGTACAAGGAACCCGATGCTAATTTAAAATTAACTTATTTCATGATATAGTTGTAAGAGAATTTGACAACTGTTTCCCCAACAAAGTAGTTAAATCTAATTATAAGAAACCATTCAAAAAAGCTTGGCTTACCAAACGAATAAAAATATATTGTAACCACAAAATGGAACTGTATCTAGCAACAAGAAAGAGTAATGACCCAGAAACAGCCAAATATTATAAAAACTACCGTGCTTCATTAAGAAAGGTTATTAAAAAGTCCAGAAGCATGTGCATCATGTCTGAGATTAATACCTCTGATAACAAAATCAAAACAATTTGGAATATTATTACAAGAGAGACAGGGCAACCAAGAGTACAGGATGATGGCATTACCGTCAAAGCGAATGCAAAATTGACAAACAACAAGCCAGAAGTCGAAAACATTTTGAATAATTATTTTTTAAATGTTGTAGAGGAAAAAGGATCTCAATGTTCATTAGTAGAAGCAAGGCAGTTAATGGAAGAGGCCTTACCCACACCATTTGGTACAATTGAAATTCCATCCATCTCTCCTTCTGAAATTAGGAAGATAATAAACTCTCTCAAGAATAAAAGCTGACATGGAACTGATGGCATTTCCAGCAGGATAATAAAAGCTTGTTCCCAAGAGATAAGTGAGATTCTTAGCCACATATGTAATAGCTCTCTGAAGCAGAGTATTTTCCCAGTTAGACTGAAGTATGCCATTGTTAAAGCACTGCATAAAAAAGGGGATACGTCTGACTGTCTTATCCAAAATCCTTGAAAAAGTAACGTATTGTACAGTAGCTTCACACATTTGTAAGAATAAAGTTTTAACAAAATGTCAGTTTGTTTTCCAGAAAGGTTTTTCAATGGAAAATGCTATATATACTTTCACTAATGAAATATTAAATGCTCTGAGTAACCGGAAGTCACCCGTTGGGATTTTTTGTGATCTCTCAAAGGCTTTTGATTGTGTAAATCATGGAATACTTCTAGATATGCTCAAGTACTATGGTATGAATGGGACAGCACTCAAATGTTTTAAATCATACCTAACTGGAAGAGTGCAGAAAGTTTAATAAGCAGTTCACATAATATGCAAAAAACTGGTGATTTCTCAAACTGGGGAACAATCAAGAACGGGGTGCCGCAAGGTTCGGTCTTGGGTCCTCTGCTGTTCTTAATATATATTAATGACTTGCCATTCTATATTCACAAAGATACAAAGCTGGTACTTTTTGCCGATGATTCAAGTATAGCTATCACACCCTACAGACAAGAATTAACTGATGAAATTGTAAACGATGTTTTTCAGAAAATCATTAAGTGGTTCTCTGCAGATGGGCTCTCATTAAACTTTGACAAAACACAGTATATACAGTTCCACACAGTAAATGGAATGACACCATTAATAAATATAGACTTCGATCAGAAATCGGTAGCTAAGGCAGAGTATTCCAAATTTCTAGGTGTATGCATTGATGAGGCGTTGAACTGGAAAAACACACTGAAGATCTGCTGAAACGTATGAGTTCAGCTACTTATGCTATTATGGTCATTGCAAATTTTGGCGATATACATCTCAGTAAATAGCTTATACGCCTATTTTCATTCTCTGCTTTCGTATGTCATCATATTCTGGGGTAACTCATCATTGAGTAAAAGAGTATTCATTGCACAAAAGCGTGTAATCAGAATAATTGCTGGAGCTCATCCAAGATCATCCTGCAGACACTTATTTTAAGAGCTAGGGATCTTCACTGTAGCCTCAAAATATACATATTCACTTATGAAATTTGTTATTAACAATCCGAATGAATTCAAAAGTAATAGCAGTGTACATGGCTACAACACTAGGAGAAAGGATGATCTTCACTACTCAAGGTTAAATCTAACTTTGACTCAGAAAGGGGTAAATTACGCTGCCACAAATGTCTTTGGCTACTTACCTAATAGCATCAAAAGTCTGACAGATAACCATATAGCATTTAAAAGGAAATTAAAAGAATTTCTGAATGGCAACTCCTTCTACTCATTAGATGAATTTTTGGATATAGTAAGTGGGTAATTTCCCCCCCCCCCCCTCCCTACCCAACCAAAAAAAAAAAAAATTAAGTGTCATGTAATATTCTGTGTAGTGTAATATCTTGTATTGACACCTTTTATTAACCTGACACGTTCCACATCATTACGAAGTGTCGTATTCATGATCTATGGAACAAGTACTAATCTAATCTAATCTCTGGCACCATGATATGCACACAAAACAGTGTGTTAGTTGTTTTTACTCTAATGATCTTCCCAAAAACACGTCACAAGCCTTAAGACCTGATGTTTTCTGCATGGCTGTAACTGCACCACTAAATGGACTACTCCTGTCAGTACAGACTAAGCACTTTGTGACCACGTGTCCACACTTGAACACCTGACCTGCTGCCCAGAGTAAAATACGCATTGCCACATGTACAAGTAATTGGAGGTACCAACCAAACTAAAAACATATTACTCCTAATAGCTATAATTATTAGTGTGTAAACGAAGTGAACACTGATGTAATGTTGTTCACTACACAGTCGCCTGCCACCAACGGAAATGTCTGCACTTATACCCGTTAAACCCAATGAATGTATGTGGATCATGTCGAGTATATAAAATGACGTTGTGAGCCTCAGTGAAGGCACTGAGTACGGTGTCATGTGAGGATGCTGCTGTACCTGTAGGAAGGAGGGCACACCGCGTGCCCACTTGACTCCCAGGAAGAGCAGCTTGGCGGCCGACTCGTACACGCTCTCTGCTGGCAGCAGCGTCAGGCTGGACAATTCCAGCGGTTGCCTGCTAGGCGATGCCACGGCCTCTGGAACACGATGACTAATGCCATACACACATCGCAAAGAGCACGCAAGGTGATATTATAATAAAGTGTAAGATTACGTAAGCAAAAGAGCGAAGTAATGGAAACCAAAGAGAAATTTGAAATGTGGATTGCGATGATGATGTGGTACGATGATGTTGTGACGATGATATCATGATGACATGATGATGATGATGATGATGTTTGGTTTGTGGGGCGATCAACTGCGCGGCCATCAGCGCCCGTACAAAGTGCAAATTTTTACGCAGTCCAATTTTTTTCACAGTCCAATATAGCAACTGTCACGAATGATGATAATGATTGCCGGCCGGAGTGGCCGAGAGATTCTAGGCGCTACAGACTGCAACCGCGCGACCGCTGCGGTCGCAGGTTCGAATCCTGCCTCGGGCATGAATGGGTGTCATGTCGTTAGTTAGGTTTAAGTAGTTTCAAGTTCTAGGGGACTGATGACCACAGATGTTAAGTCCCATGGTAAAAAAAAAAAAAAAAACCCGTCTCCGTGCAGAGAAAATCCCCAACCTGGCCGGGAATCGAACCCGGGACCCCTTGATGCAGAGGCAGCAACGCTAAGCACTAGATCACGAACTATGGACATGATACGATGACGATGAGGTGTTTGTATGAGCGAACAACACCAGTGTCCTTAGTGTCTATACTAAATGTTTTTTTGTGTCTGGATAAAATGGCAGAATGGTAAAACTTCAATAAAAGTAAAATGTAAAAATGCCCCCAAAACAGAGAAAAACCACATCCACACACACATGTATGGAACAACAGTTGTATGGAATGGAAAGTGTCTTGGGAAGAGGTTATAAGATAACATAAACAAAAGAAAAACGCGGGTAACAGAGTGCAGTCGGATTAAGTTAATCAATGCTGAGGAAATTAGATTAGGGAAAGAGACAGCAAACGTTGTAGACGAGTTTTTCTATATGGGGAGCAAAGTAACTGAAAATAGCCTACGTTTAGAGGATATGAAATGCAGATTGGCAATAAAAAAAGTGTTTCTGAAAGAGACAAATATTTAACAATCTAATATTAACATGTAATGTTAATGTAAACTCAGATGTTAAGAAGACTTTTATAAAGTATTTGTCTTGAGCGTGGCCTTGTAGCGAAATGAAACGTAGACGAGAAAGAGTTCAAACAAGAAGAGAATAGAAGATTTCGAAATCTGGCGCTACAGTAAAATGTTGAAGATCAGTTGGGTATAACATACAACTAATGAAGAGGTACTGAATCGAATATGGGAGAAAAGAAATGTGTTTCGAGACTTGACTAAAAGAATGGAGCGATTGATATGACACATCCAGAAACATCGAGAAGTAGTCAGTTTGGTGATGGAGGTATGACTGGGATAAATTCTGTAGCAGGAAATCAAGGCGTGCCTACGGGTAGGCACATTCAAGTGGATGTTGGCTGCAGTAGCTACGCAGATATGAAGAGGTTTGCACAGGATAGACTAGCTCGGAGAGCTACGCCAAACCAGTGTTTGGATTCAAAATAGTCTTAATTATAGATTCTGTAAAACAATTTTATCAACGATGCATACGGCAACTCAGTCAGGCAAGGCACGCCAACTTAAGAACTTGCAAGTGAAGTCTTAATCATCAAAAATACTGTTTCTCCAAAGAGTCTCTCTTACATTAAGTGACAGCATAAGTGTAGACGTCACAGCTTCAGCGTTCGAGCTTTATCGTGGAAAATGGTGGTTTCCATATTTCTCTGTTTGTGGTCGAGTTGTCATTTTGTCTTTATTCGATATTTCAACAGTTCGGATAACTCTCATTGTCAGCTGTGGAGTGCATATTTCGTTGATCACTGTTTGGTAGTCTGTTGTTGTTGTTGTGGTCTTCAGTCCTGAGACTGGTTTGAAGCAGCTCTCCATGCTACCCTATTCTGTGCAAACTTCTTCATCTCCCAGTACTTACTGCAAATCACATCCTTCTGAATCTGCTTAGTGTAGTCATCTCTTGGTCTCCCTCTACGATTTTAACCCTACACGCTGCCCTCCAATGCTAAATTTGTGATCCCTTGATGCCTCAGAACATGTCCAACTAAGCGGTCCCTTCTTCTTGTCAAGTTGTGCCACAAGCTCCTCTTCTCCCCAGTTCTATTCAATACTTCATCATTAGATATGTGATCTACCCATCTAATCTTCAGCATTCTTCTGTAGCACCACATTTCGAAAGCTTCTATTCTATTTTATCGTCCATGTTTCACTTCCATACATGGCTACACTCCATACAAATACTTTCAGAAACGACTTCCTGACACTTAAATCTATACTCGATGTTAACAAATTTCTCTTCTTCAGAAACGCTTTCCCTGCCATTGCCAGTCTACATTTTATATCCTCTCTACTTCGACCATCATCAGTTATTTTGCTCCCCAAATAGCAAAACTCCTTTACTACTTTAAGTGTCTCATTTCCTAATTTAATTCCCTCAGCATCACCCAACTTAATTCGACTACATTCCATTATCCTCGTTTTGCTTTTGTTGATGTTCATCTTATATCTTCCTTTCAAGACCCTGTCCACTCCGTTCACCTGCTCTTCCAGGTCGTTTGCTGTGTCTGACAGAATTACAATGTCATCGGCGAACCTCAAAGTTTTTATTTCTTCTCCACGGATTTTAATACCTACTCCGAATTTTTCTTTCGTTTCCTTTGTTGCTTGCTCAATATACAGATTGAATAACATCGGGGAGAGGCTACAACTCTGTCTCACTCCCTTCCCAACCACTGCTTCCCTTTCATTCCCCTCGACTCTTATAACTGTCATCTGGTTTCTGTACAAATAGTAAATAGCCTTTCGCTCCCTGTATTTTACCCCTGCCACCTTCAGAATTTGAAAGAGAGTATTCCAGTCAACATTGTCAAAAGCTTTCTCTAATCTACAAATGCTAGAAACGTAGGTTTGCCTTTCCTTAATCTTTCTTCTAAGATAAGTCGTAATGTCAGTATTGCCTCACGTGTTCCAACATTTCTACGGAATCGAAACTGATCTTCCCCGAGGTATGCTTCTACCAGTTTTTCCATTCGTCTGTAAAGAATTCGTGTTAGTATTTTGCAGCTGTGGTTTATTAAACTGATAGTCCGGTAAAAAAAAATGGTTTAAATGGCTCTGAGCACTATGGGACATAACATCTTAGGTCATCAGTCCCCTAGAACTTAGAACTACTTAAAACTAACTAACCTAAGGACATCACACACATCCATGGCCGAGGCAGGATTCGAACCTGCGACCGTAGCAGTCCCGCGGTTCCGGACTGCAGCGCCTAGAACCGCACGGCCACCGCGGCCGGCGATAGTCCGGTAATTTTCACATCTGTCAACACCTGCTTTCTTTGGGATTGGAATTATTATATTCTTTTTGAAGTCTGAGGGTATTTCGCCTGTCTCATACATCTTGCTCACCAGATGGTAGAGTTTTGTCAGGACTGGCTCTCCCAAGGCCGTCAGTAGATCTAATGGAATGTTGTCTACTCCTCGGGACTTGTTTCGACTCAGGTCTTTCAGTGCTCTGTCAAACTCATCTCGCAAGAGCGAATAAAGCTGGATGCCCTCGGGAAAAATTACGGCCGTAGTTTCCCCTTGCTTTCAGCCGTTCGCAGTGCCAGCACAGCAAGGCCGTTTTGGTAGTCTAGGACCGAACAAGGAACGCAACACTCTGCACGTCGGCCTAAATATTTTTCCGACCGCCGCTAAACAATGAAACAGTCGACAGGAATTCAAAATCAAAAGAAAGTTTATGACAGAAAGGAAAAAAAAAAGTTATAGGCGATAAGTGTCGAGTTCTGAGTTGAGAAGCAGTAACAGAAGACTCGCTCGGTCAGCACAGTTCAGTGAACTGGATGTCACCTGAGTAACAAATCCATCCAGGACATTTCAGCCCTTCTAAAAGATGCCCAACTGTTGTTGATGCGATTGTGAAGTGGAAACGCGAAGGAATAAGCTAAACCAAGATCAAGCAAACCTCATGTACTGTCGGAAGGGGACCGTCGAGCACTGTAGAGGTTGCTTGTAAAAACCGCGAGAAATCAGCGAAACGAATCACTTGTGAGTTCCGAAGGGCTACCAGCAGCTCATCTAGCACAATAAGAGTGCGTGGCGATTTAAAAGGAATGGGGTACAATAGTACGCTACATATTTCTGTAGGCAATGCTAAGCGACGCTCGAAGTGCTATAAGAGGCGACTTCACTTGGTAGCAGGTGGTAGACACGGTTTATTGGTAGAATACTAGGGAAGTGCAATCAATCTACAAAGGAGATTGCTTGCAAATCACTCGTGCGACCAGTTCTAGAATACTGCACAACTGTGTGGGATCCATACGGGATAGGACTAACAGGGGATATTGAACGTATACAGAGAAGAGCAGCACGAATTGTCACAGGTTTGTTTAATCCGTGGTAGAGTGTCACATAGATACTGAAGGAACTGAATGGCAGATTCTTGAAGATAGGCGTAAACTATCCTGAGAAAGCCTGTTAATAAAGTTTCAAGAATCGGCTTTAAATTATTACTCCAGGTTTGTTTAATCCGTGGGAGAGTGTCTCAAAGATACTGAAGGAACTGAATGGAAGATTCTTGAAGATAGGCGTAAACTATCCCGAGAAAGCCTATTAACAAAGTTTCAAGAAGCAGTTTTAAATGATTACTCCAGGAATATGCTACAACCCCCTGTGTATGGCTCACATAGGTATTGTGAAGGTAAGATTAGAATAATTACCACACACACAGAGGCGTTCAAACAATCATTCTCTCCGCGCTCCATACGTGAATGGAACTGGAGGAAACCTTAATAACTGGTACAATGGGACGTACCTTTTGGCATGCACCTCACAGTGGTTTGCAGAGTACAGATGTAGATGAAGACAGTGGATTACTGGAAGCGAGAGATATGGAGTGATGAATCACGCTCCAGCAGTCCTACGGAAGGGTTTGGATTTGGTAAACGTCTGGAAAACGTTACTTGTCGTCATGTGCTGTGCCAACAATGAAATATGCAGTAGGTGATGTTACAGTGGAGAGGTATTTTTCATGATTAGGCTGTGGTCCCGTCACTGCGCTTAAGAAAACGTTAAATACCCAACGATAGGAACACATTTTACAACGTTGTGTACTGCGTATAGTATTGGTTCAAATGGCTCTGAGCACTATGGGACTTAACATCTGAGGTCATCATTCCCCTAGAACTTAGAACTACTTAAGCCTAACCAACCGAAGGACAACACACATCCATGCCCGAGGCAGGATTCGAACCTGCGACCATAGCGGTCGCGCGGTTCTAGACTGTAGCGCCTATAACCGTTCGGCCACTCCGGTCGGCCGTATAGTATTCAAACAGTTTAGAGACGATTATTCTTTCTATCAGCATTTCCCTATCACGTAAAAATTACCGTAAATATTGATATCTTTTGCATCCTTTTATTTACACTCTCAGAAAGAACTGTTCAACATACGTGTTCAGTGGGATTCGTTTGAAAAACCGTTCCGCATTTATTAACGTTGCTAAACTATCTTTCGGCAATTTGAAAATTGAATGATGAACATTGAAGAAACGGGAAAATGTATTTCTCCTTATAAACACACAACCCAAGAGTCACCTGAACGTATGTAAGCAAAATCTCGCAATAAATACAGGGTGACAATTATTGAAGTATTTTGTACACAAGAAAAACGAAAATTAGTTACAAATTAAGGCGAGCACACACTTTATTCAACATATAAACGTCACTACAGACGTTAGGATTTAGGTTATGACATGTTCAGTATGCCTGCCATCATTGACGAATAGCGAAATTCTGCACGACCCGCTCAAGTGTCGGAACATTGGGGGTGTCGATGACCTTATGAATTGCTGTTTTCAGCTCAGCATCGGTTTTCGTGTTATTGCTGTACACCTTGTGCTTAATAAAGCCCCGCAGCAAGGAGTCGCATGTGTTCAGATCCGGAGAATGTGGCGGTTAATCGAGGCCCATGCCAGTGACCTCTGGGTACCCCAGAGCCAGAATGCGGTCCCCAAAATGCTCCTCCAGGACATCAAACACTCTCCAGCTTCGATGGGATCGAGCTCCGTCTTGCATGAACCACATCGTGTCGAAATCAGGGACACTTTGGATAATGTGGATGAAATTATCATCCAAAACCTTCAGGTGCCGTTCGGTAGTCACCGTACCATCAAGGAATATCGCACCGATTACTCCGTGATTGGACACTGCACATCACACAGTCACCCGTTAAGGGCGAAGAGTCTTCTCGATCGCGAAATGCGGATTCTCAGTCCCCCAAATGTGCCAACTTTGCTTATTGACGAAGCCATCCACATTAAAGTGGGCTTCGTCGCTAAACCAAACCATATTCACATCCAAGTCCATCAGTTCTGTGGCAATAGTGCCGGCGAAACACAACCGCTGTTCCATGACCCTGGGGCTTAATGACTGATGGGTTTGAATTTTGTATCGGAAGAGATGCAGGTCTTCAACAATTTGTCGCAGTGTGCCACGGTTGATTCCCACCTATTGTGCAGCTTGTCTAATCGATTTCCTGCGGCTGGCTGAAACATAGAGCATGTCTTCGCTAAGTTTTCAGGCGTTTTCACCCCTTTTGGACGGCCGACATTGTCAACCCTGTCATCAAGAACAGAACCTGTTCTCTCAAATTTGGGAATCAAATTCTTGATTGTTTGCACACTTGGGGCGGCTGTCTTCAGCCTGAACTCGGTCGCAAGCTTCCTTTGAGCCGCAGTTGGCTGTTATTGGTCGCATAGTAGGCCTTCACTAGCGCTATACGCTCAGGCACGCTGTACTGTGACAATTTCACGTGCAAGTTGCCGACAACAACAAGACGTGTGCGCATGCACATATTGATTTCCATCAGCCCCGCGGCCAGCCATGCAGTTTGACGTCCTAAGCTAATCGTTTAGAAGTTATGACGATTTTATTTCACACAGTTCAATAATTCTCACTGTGTACTTTGGCAACATTCCTCTCGAATCACGTGCGACGTCGGTCCATCCTTTTGTTCATCGTCTTTGAATTGTGTTAGCGTTCGATATTTCATTTACTTACGTTGCAAGAGCAAATTAATTTCTCGTTACCGAGCTTCGAAGTGGAAGACTCGTTATTTCTGTCATAATTAAGTAAGAGACACCGGCTTAATGACTCACGTTTCGGTACACCACATTCATCAGCTGATTGCTGACTTTGAAAACAAAAAAAGCGAAAGGGCCTTCCATATCGAGTAAATCGATAATGTACTTTCTGTGAGCGGAGGATGGAAGGTAGACGGGGAAATTAAAAGGTTGAGCAAACCGACAGGTGAACGTATAACGCAGAAAGAGTTTACAAAATTATAAACTTCTTCCTTCAGAAATAAGCGCGTCGGATCTATTCACGACGGGACGAAGGGGAAAGGAACGAGAGATGGAGATAAATACGCACGCTCGAAAAGTATTCCTTGAAATATTCAGACACAATTCTGAACCGAACCAATGGTTTGATGACTTGCTAATGACGCAGGTCGCTCGCAGTATTTTCTTTTTGATAACTTTCAGATATCTTGGCCACACTTTTTATTATTTCCAAAATCGTCTAAGGCATTTCGACATTCCATCACTTTCAAAGACTATGAAGCACATTACAAAACTGGTATCAAAAAATACGAAATATACTACATTTTCACCTTTGCTTAGAGATGTAATATAGTGAGCAGAATATGGTTTTTTACTTTACCGAATGTTATGTCTTAATGCGACACAAAGAAAATTATCAAATAGATACTTTGTTTCTCGTCACCATTCTTAAGTAAGAGGCAAAGAGCAAACTGCTATCAAGGAACAAGGTTGCAGATAGGTAGATTATACCGCTAGACGGCGTTAGATACGTGGCACAAGATGAATTTGTTCGTTTACGACTAAGTTTTTCACCATTACATAGTATAAAGCAGTTCCCATCAACAAAGAATTCATGAAAATTCACCAAGAAGTATGTTTTTACAAAACAGTGCGTAACAACTTTGAAAGGTCGAAAACGATACAATGGCAGAAGACACAGGGCGGTACTAGGCTACAAAGAGGCAGATTATCTGTTAACAAGTGTGGTTTTTAATTTATGTCATCAATGGAAGGTCATAAATACCAGTATATAATATTTTACAAAATATTGAAATATCAGACGAGAATTGTAGCGGTTGCGTTTGATGGAGCAGGCGGCACCCACGCATTGCCCTCTCAACCAGTAAGAGCAAACCCCAGTGAAACAGGGGGCAACCGTATAAGCGTCACACAGGAAGAAAATTCAAACAAATTGAGATGCCGCAACCTTGGAAACGCCATACATCAGTATCATCAGTAATATATGGGAACCATTCAGACTGCCTTATCTACTTATATTATGTATTATTTGATTACTGGATTCCTACGAAAAAAACGTAATATATGAAAATGGGAAGAGGTTGCGCAATTATCGGTGTACCAGTATTGTCTTCAGTATCACACTGAAATGAAATGGTTGTATGGAATTATTGGCAGAGAGACACCACCAAGGGTTGTTCGGCCGCCTGGTGCTAGGTTTTTTATTTGACGCCACCTCGGCGTCTTGTTTGTCGATGACGACGAGGAAAATATAAAACCCAGTCCCCGGTGTGGCCTCGAATCGGCGATAGTCAGCCACGCTGACCACTCAGCTGTGGAGGCAGACAATGTTGCACTGGTTTAAGGGGACGTGGGACGTGGACGTGAACGACCTGTCTTTTTATGCTTCGCTTTCGGTGCGCGTTACCCGTGACCTGCAATGAGGAGGAAGTTGCGGGTTTGTACCCTCAATGAGTGACATTAACTGAAGCTGCACAAGAAAATTTATTAAATTGTCAGTTATAGTTTAAGAATTACGACATTTTGTCTAACAGATGGTTTTATAACACTCGTTTCATTTCTGGTACTATTTTCTGGTGAATCGTCAGAGTAACAGAATTCATACTGAGGCAGGCTGCTGTTAACACTCATAGGAACACATTATGCCTCTCGTTTTGTAGTTTGTGGTGCACCTGAGGAAACAGAAAAATCTATATTGTACGAGTTAATTAACTTGCTCAGAAATTACCGCTAAAATTGTATGCAGAAAGACAAACACAGAAATTTTCTGCAATCTATTAGGCATAATACAATAAGATACCATTCTTTACTTGGGAGAAATTTGGTGAACATATCTCAAATCATACTGAAGATATATGTACCTAAAGTTCGGAAAATGTAGTTTCGAGAAAATGAGAAAAGACTGTTCGCAGTGCTTTTGACTCGCCGAATGCCCCTTTCAGAACATTCTAGCAGCATGTTCTTGCTGGCCAGCTGTTTCTTTATCCTCTACATTTTTTCAGGAGTCCTTTCCTTACTCTGAACTCTTCAGTGGTGGTCTCCGCAACCTTTCAGCTTCAACTACTCGCTGACGGTCTATGGCAGTCGGAGGAACTATCATCTTATTTACAGAATGAGAATTTCTGCATGGTTCGCAGGAGAGCTTCTGTGAAGTTTGGAAAGTAGGAGACGAGGTACTGGCAGAAGTAAAGCTGTGAGGACGGGGCGTCAGCCGTGCTTGGGTAGCTCAGTTGATAGAGCACTTGCCCGCGAAAGGCAAAGGTCCCGAGTTCGAGTCTCGGTCCGGCACACAGTTTTAATCTGCCAGGAAGTTTCATATCAACGTACACTCCGCTGCAGAGTGAATATCTCATTCTGGAAACATCCCCAGGCTGTGGCTAAGCCATATCTCCGTAATATCCTTTCTTTCAGGAGTGCTAGTTCTGCAAGGTTCGCAGGAGAGCTTCTGTAAAGTTTGGAAGGTAGGAGACGAGGTACTGGCAGAAGTAAAGCTGTGAGGACGGGGCGTCAGTCGTGCTTGGGTAGCTCAGTTGGTAGAGCACTTGCCCGCGAAAGGCAAAGGTCCCGAGTTCGAGTCTCGGTCCGGCACACAGTTTTAATCTGCCAAGAACTTTCATATCAACGTACACTCCGCTGCAGAGTGAAAATCTCATTCTGGAAACATCCCCAGGCTGTGGCTAAGCCATATCTCCGTAATATCCTTTCTTTCAGGAGTGCTAGTTCTGCACGGTTCGCAGGAGAGTTTCTGTAAAGTTTGGAAGGTAGGAGACGAGGCACTGGCAGAAGTAAAGCTGTGAGGACTGCGCGTCAGCCGTGCTTGGGTAGCTCAGTTGATAGAGCACTTGCCCGCGAATGGCAAAGGTCCCGAGTTCGAGTCTCGGTCCGGCACACAGTTTTAATCTGCCAGGAAGTTTCATATCAGCGCACACTCCGCTGCAGAGTGAAAATCTCATTCTGGAAACATTCCCAGGCTGTGGCTAAGCCATGTCTCCGCAGTATCCTTTCTTTCAGGAGTGCTAGTTCTGCAAGGATCTCAGGAGAGCTTCTGTAAAGTTTGGAAGGTAGGAGACAAGGTACTGGCAGAAGTAAAGCTGTGAGGACGGCGCGTCAGCCGTGCTTGGGTAGCTCAGTTGATAGAGCACTTGCCCGCGAAAGGCAAAGGTCCCGAGTTCAAGTTTCGGTCCGGCACACAGTTTTAATCTGCCAGGAAGTTTCATATCATATTATTTCCTGGTTAGATGACCGATTTGTCCGTTATTTTTGTCCTGCTAATTCCACCATCATTGAAACAGATGACAGCATCCATCATACCTATTTTGAGTACCGTCCTTCCAACAAACACTGTTTTTGGTACTTGTTGCCACACAATTGTTGAAACTCTTATTATGGTTCCGTGTATGGCCATGTAGACATCTGCTAAATAATTTTGTATCTGCAAAGTCCCTGTATATTGACATTATTGTTTGCATGACTGTGGCAGTGCGACAGAGAACTGAAAGGAGACGTGGCTGGTGTACAGACTTTTTTCAAAGAGCGTTTAAGAACAAATTAACAATTTGAAAGTTGATAAAGCACACATTTTTGGAAACGGGAGAAATTTGTCTTTCGGATGGACGTAAAATCGTTTTTTTTTCTATTTTTCAGTCATTTTCACGTCCAAGTCACCTTAACATGATTATAATCCTGAATGGTGTTTTGGTTACACTGATGTATGGTAGTTGAGGAGTCTCAGTTAGATAAGGCAATCTGGATGGCTGCCCTTTAGCACTGGTGGTACTGATGAATGGCGTTTTCAGGGTTGCGTCTTCTCAGGTTGTTTGAATTTCTTGATACCTCTTTTTTTGATACCAGTTTTCTGTTTCTTGATACCAGTTTCCTGTTGTATTTTAGACAGCCTTTCGAAACGACGGAATGTCAATGCATGTAAGGCGATTTTGGAAATAATAATCAACGTGGTCAAGAGCTTGAAAGTTAGTCAGGTGCATTCAATGGCGGTTTCATCTCATACTATTTTCATGCAAATCGTAGCTCAGGGTTTTGTAGACGGACATAGGAAAATATATATTATTTTGAGAATTACTGACAGGAAGCTGTTGATGGATGAAATCTGGAAAGCGTTAAATGCATCGGAATGTAGCATTCACAGACCGCTCGTGTGGCTGAGCTCACACGCACGTTGAAGCCGCCTCGAAGTGACGTATGGAGTGCGTGTTAACGGTGCTAAAACGTTAGTTGCGTTTCTCTCATCAGTTGCTGTTCTTTTTCGTTGGCGTATTTTATTCTTCACAGTTCCAGTTGCTTGGAATTTTAATGTTTGTAATGACAGATCATGTTAGCTTGATCGATCGGAATTCCTTTCAACACAAAGCTGACATTCGCCAAAATTGTAAATCACATCCGCCTTTTGAACTGTCGTGTACGACATAAAAGTCTGAATAGCTTCAGAAATTTGTTGTGTGAACACTCAATTGAAGGGCAAGCCCGAAGGTAAATCAATAATTACGCCTGAGTTACATGTTTCCTAATATTTCGTACAGCAGTGCTTCCGTTTGTGGGATATATAAAGTTTTTAGAGTTTATGTAATTTCATTTCACGTCACATTCCATTATCAGTCAGTTCATTTTGTCATCTACGTGTCGTGGGATTTAGTTATACAATTTCAGATTCCTTTTGGAATAATGTTTATCTATATTTGATTGATTATGTCATTTTGAACCAGCAGCTGCATGTTAGAGAAACCTAGAGATTCAAGAAGAACAACTGTGTAATGTAAAACGTTGTAGCGAAAAAATAAACAGCTTATAACTAAAGAAAATATGTCACACATCTAATGAAAACTCTATAATATGATGAATTAATCTACAAGAGAGCCAAAAGTCACCAGTTCCAATTTCACGACGCAGGAATGACCAAAAATGTGGGACTATTAAGGAGACTACAATAAACTTTCGGGAAGTCTAACAAAACGTAAATAGGTAACATTGTTGTGACGGCTACATCTACATATCTCCGTGGATGCTTTGCAAATCACTCATAAGTGCCTGGCAGAGGGATAACCGAACCACCTTCACAATAATTCTCTATTATTCCACCGCGTGGAAGAAACGAACATCTATATGTTTCCGTGCGAGCTTTGATTTCCCTTATTTTATTATGATGATCGTTTCTCCCTGTGTAGGTCGGTGTCAATAAAATATTTTCTTGTTCGGAGGAGGAAGTTGATGATTGACATTTCGTGACAAGATTCCGTCGCAACGAAAAACGCCTTTGTTTTAATGGTGTCCATGCCAAATCCCGTATCACGTCCGTGACACTCTCTCCACTATTTCGCGATAATGCGAAAAGTCCTGCTCTTCTTTGAATTTTCTCTACATAATCTGTTAATCCTATCTGATAAGGTACCTCGATCGCGCATCAGTACTCCAAAGGAGGACAGACAAGCGTAGTCTTGGCAGTCTCTTTAATAGATCTGTTACATCTTCTAAGTGTTCTACCAATGAAACACAGTCTTTTGTTTGCCTTCCCCACAGTATGTTCTGTGTGTTCTCTCCGATTTAAATTGTTCGTAATTGCAATTCCTAGGTATTTAGCTGAATTTACGGCCTTTACATTTGACTGATTTATCGTGTAACCGAAGTTTAACGAATTGCTTTTAGCACTCATGTGGATGTAAAGGGAGACCAAGGGATAAATACACTAAGCAGACTCAGAAGGATGTAGGTTACAGTAATTTCTCAACGTGGATGACCTCACAATTTTCAGTATTTAGGGGCTACTGCCAATTCTCGCTCCATTTATTTATTTTTTCTAAATCGTTTTGCAATTTGTTTTGATCTGCTGATGAGTTTACTAGACGATAAACAACAGCATCATCTGCAAACAACCTAAGACGGCTCCTAGATTGTCTCCTAATAAATGAGGAACAGAAGAGGGTCTATAACAACACCTTGGGGAACGCCAGAAATCACTTGTGTTTTCCTCGATGACTTTCGTCAATTACTACGAACTGTGACCTCTCTGACAGGAAATCGCAAATCCAGTCACATAACTTGGTTCAAATAGCTCTGAGCACTATGGGACTTAACATCTGAGGTCATCAGTCCCCTAGAACTTAAAACTACTTAAACCTAACTAACCTAAGGACATCACACACATCCATGCCCGAGGCAGGATTCGAACCTGCGACCGTAGCAGTTGCGCGGTTCCGGACTGAGCGCCTAGAACCGCGAGACCACCCAGTCACATAACTGAGACGACATTCCACAAGCACGCAATTTCACTAAAAGCCGCTTGTGTGGTACAGTGTCAATACAGTCCGGACCAGAAGAGCTGCTTTAAGTAAGTGATTTAATTTCCTTCTACTCCCTGGATGTCTACTTGTAAGTTACTCATGCTGACAGCTGTCCTTGGTCTGAGTTCTGGAATATTTATTTCGTCTTCTTTGGTGAAGGCCCACATCCTCAGTCACATAAGATGTCATCTCATATTGTTATTAATTTGCATTTTTTAAATTTTTAGTATGTAAGTTAACAAGTGAATCAGCGCCTAGACCCAGTGCCCCTTAGGTTTAATAGTTCGGTTAAGAAAGCACCGTGAAAAAAGGAATAGTTGAGACAAGTATTGTGCTCGTCAGGCAGTTCGTGCATGTTTTGCTACAGTGAACCGGTGCGTGGTGTTCACATGATCAAAGCGTGGCAGGCAGGTGGAGAAATTGTGCTAAAGGGACGCCAACGTTGCAGTCCGGGGGTGGCGACGATCACAGAGGGATGAAATAGAGTGACTGAAGAGGTAACAGTGCTACAGTGAATGACCCGCGGACGCGGTTAGGAGAATGTGTGCAGAAATGACAAAAATTAACGGTCATAATAAAAATATGTTGTGGCCTGATGGTTCATTTAAGTTAAGGGTAGTCAACGTTTTTTACCTACCGCACACTTTTGTATTTTTGTTACAAGTAAAATTTTCTAACCCCCCACCATTTCCTCGGCAATAGTGTTTTGTAAGGCAGGGAAGTAACTTTACTTTACAAAATCTATAAGGCAAAGTAACAGCAAGTTAATTCCCATAATAATAACTATAACTCCATTCACCGAAACAAGAGACGTACTGTAATCACGGCAAGGCGCGTGACCACTGCGCTGCCGTCGAGGGGTGTACAAGGCAGGGGCGTCAGAAATTAAAAAATGAAAGTCGTGTTTTTTATGATTTGGCACCTGAACATGATAAAATGATCCGAGAACTACCATCCAACACATTTTTTTACATTACATTAAAATTTATTGTCACTGAAAAAGAGAAATATTTAAGCTTTCAGGAAAAGTTGTTTTTTCGCGTTACTCTATATTCATCACGCCATATGTCCTAAACTGTGTGTCACACAGCAAAATATTTTTATAATTGCCTTCAGTACTACATGTTGATGACGTTCGCAAATCTGCTGCGCAATAGAGTCAGATGCAGAACGTTTACCACATCATCATCCGAAATACAGTATGCGACAAACTTAACCCCTTTAAATTTTTTTGTGGGGGTGTAAGCGAGAAAAGTTTCTGAAAGATTTGAATTTAATTTTGTAGTTTGTCCGAATTCGATGGGTGCAACAGTTTGTCCTTTATGAGTGGAAACTCAAATGTGGAAATTAGACTGCATTATAGAGGAGAGAGAGGAGCGGTTTGTTATAAACCTCAATGAAAATAGTTCAAGTTCGACAGAATGAACCTTGTTTCGTCCTTTATCATTATTATTACTGGTATTTTTATTAAAATTAACAATTAATTGTGTTTGAATGGAGCGTTTTGTTAACAACCTGGATGAAAATAAATCTGCTTCGACGGAATGAACTCAGTTTAACATTATATTAACATTATTGTTAAATTTATTTCGTACATTGTTGCCCAGGTTTCTCACGGTCCGGTGTGATTCCGCACCCCTACGTATCACGTGAACACCGAATGCTTTCTCTGGAAACGAGCGTAGTCGCTCACGTGACACTGTTTATGTTTCGTCCCAGCTCTCGGTGAATAGACTGTAGGTTAGCGCCCGCTGCTTCGCTCGCATGGAGTGTATGGCCTTCGGAGATTTTTTCTTTTTTTAATCGAATTTTTATGTTGTTCGCAAGGTGCAACAGCATCTAAACTTTTCACGCTAGTTAAGGCCATATAAGTATAGTCTTTTCCGAAGCCAGAGTCCAAAGTTTTTGTTAATTATACCTTTAGCGTTCTTGTGGACATATTTCCATAGCAAAGTAACTTGCATCCATAACAAATATTTATTTATATTTAACTGAGAAGTGAAATACCAGTTGCCATAAATTTAGCTTTAAAATTTTTTAATATAATGTAATGTTTTCTTTAAAAAAATTCATCCCCTGTTGCGTTCCCTTAGGGGTTGAATTTTCAAAAACACTGAAACGCGTACTTATTTTATTTCTGGCCGAGAAGTCAAATACCAATTATCATAGATGTAGCCTTAAAATCCTTTAGTAGTTCTTTAGTAATTATTTATTTTCAAAAAAACTTTCACCAACTATTTTACCATCTCAGTGGTTGAATTTCCTAAAACGCTGAAGCACATATTTTTTTTATTCTCTGACTGAGAAACCAAATACCAGTTTTCGTAGTTCTAGCTTTAAAATTTCCTTCATTGGGTGACATAGTTTCAAAAAGCCTTTCATCCACTATTATACCTCCTAAAGATGGAATTTCGGACAAACCGCTTGTCAAGTGATGCCTACAGTATAAGATCAGCACCCTCTCCAAACTTCAAGCTTCTATCCTTAGCGGTTTGGGCTGGACGATAATGAGTGAGTGAATCACTTTGACCCTATTTCACCTGCTTAGGGGTTGATTATCCAAAAGCAGTGGAACATGTATTTTTTCATCTCAAACCGAGAAGCCAAACACCAATTTTTAAAGATTTAGCATTAAAAACGCTTTCTCTATGCAATATTTTCATAAAACGTTTCACACCCCCCCCCCTCTTTTCACCCCTTTAGGGGTTGAGTTTCCAAAAACAGTGGCATGGGTATGTTGCAAATCCAAATGTTCATATATTTAGCTTCAAAAATGATTACACAATGAAATATTTTTATAAAAGTTTTATCCCTCGTTCAACCGCCACAGGGAGTGAATTTTCAAAAAGAGGAAAACACGTTATTTTCGTAGGCATAGTTTCAAAATTGCCTTAATTGCGACATTTAAAAAAAAATACTTTCATCCCCTTTTTCAACCCGTTGGGGTTAGAATTTTGAAAAATCCCTTCTTAAGCGACGCCTGCAGTATAAGATCCACACCCTCTCCTAATTTCAAGTTTCTATGCTTAGCGGTTTGGGCTAGGCGACGATGCGTCAATCAGCCAGTTAATCAGGACACTGGTGTATAGAGATTACACTTGCCAAATACTTTGTGCGAAATTTTTTTTGGAAACCTAATGCAAATGTTTTTAAAACCCCTAGCGCCAACTGGCCACCATGGAAGTTAGTGCGTTCACTAGTAGGCAGAGGGGACCAGGTTGACTACCACTGGTTTACGGGAGCATATGGGAATGTTTCACACTGTGCTATCATTATTGAGTGAAACAGCGTTGGGGGAAATCTGCTATGGATTGCGGCTGCACCTCGGGCGCTGGGAAGATAACACCTTCCCTGCTAGTAAGGCCACGGGAAAGACGTCTGTATTGTGGAACGACTTGATGAATGTGGAAGGAGGACTTACCTATGTGCTCAAGTACAAAAGCCTTGGTATTGCTGGATAGAACAAAGTAAACGTGTCCGTGGTAATGTCTGCTACGGAGTTTAGGCGATACCTGGAGTAATTACAGAACAGTCGCAGCTCCGGGAACTCTGAGGCTGTTTACGGTTGCCGGACGGATGTGAATTTTTATAGTAGTAAAAGTGTTGCTTTGCTTTTGTAAGTCGATAGCTGTGGTTTCCGGACAACGGTTGTATCGCAAATTCACTTGGAAAGACCTAGCACGGCAGTGGGAGACGGTACAGGAGATAAGTGAGCAGTGGGCGCTCGGTTTTATGGATTCTGGCGATATAACCAGTTGAAAGAGGATGCGGGCGAAAAGTGTGTCCGAGTGGAGGGGATGTTGACTGTCGCGGTTACGCTGGGATCGGTGGCTACAAGTGTGATTACGGAGTGCATACTGCAGTGAGGGAGGACAGAATTAGTAAAAAGGAAGAGATTGGCTGCTCGGACTGGAGGAGCGGAAAGAGGGGGAGACGCAATAGTCACAATGAAAGGTAGAGAGCCCAATGGAAATTTCTGTAGTTTATTTGCAAGTGGGAGGAAGTACTTTTATTCGATGTAAGACTGGAGAATACTTGTACCTAGCTGTTTTACTGAGGTTAAAGTAAACCTTACATAGAAACACTAATTATCAGAGAGTAATGAAACAGCATCATTTTTAATTTATACTGGTTTTATGGGCGACAGGAACGTGCTGTGCTGACCTTTGTCGTGGCGGCCAGCCTCCTCGGAGCTGGTGACTTCGTCCTCGTTGCTGCTGGCGCCGCCCCCGCAGGTGCTGCCGGTGGTGGAGGGGCAGACGGGCGCCGGGGGCGGCACGTGGTGGACGCCGTGGGCGGCGGAGATGGAGCCGGGGGACACGCCCACCAGCGGCGTGGGCGGCTGCAGCAGCGGCAGTAGGTGCACGGGCAGGCCTGCGCACGAGATTTCATCTGGCTGCCGTAAGGAGCTCAAGAAAGTATAGAGAGGATGCTACACAGACCGAAGGCGAATTATTCTGGGTGAAGGCAAGCGTCAAAACTGAGTACAATATGGTGATCGGACGCTTCTATAGACCACCCGCCTCAGGAACTGTAGCGCCCAAGAATCAATATTCCGCACGCCCCTCACGGTGTGTGGCAGAGGGTACTGCTGGTACTTCTTTTCCCATTCAATTCAAGAACGGTTCAACGAAAGAGCAACTGTCGCCATTCAAGGAAAATTGTTGCTACATTAAGGAGATAAGGGGGTGGAACGAGCACTCCGTCCAAGAAGAGAGAGCTAACGAGGAACTACGGCCGCCAACTGGTAAAATTTTCCTCCTGTTTACTAACAAGATTACATATCGGATCGGGAAAGTCTTGGCGAAGTATGAGGTTGAGACGATCTTGAGACCAACAGGGAAAATAAAAGAACGTGTACAGCCCGATAAGATATACGGCATTCACTGTACAAAATTCTCTATAGTAATGGCCAAGCGTACACTGCCATCATAAAAGGAGATATTAAACCCGCTTAGCTGGACCAGAGGAAACTGCCGCCTGGAACATAATGCAAAAATGGGCCGTAGCAGAACATGTCTTCCGAGACAGAACCCACGCAATAAAATTTAGTGAGACAAACATTTCGCGAAAGGCAATGGTATATCCACGCGAACATGTGTAGAGAGAGGCCATAGAGATTCACAAACACCATAATACTTTTAAATGTAAAGAAGGTATCAGGTTGGATAAACAACAGAATTCCGATCGCGACAACAGAATCACGATCGATTACCGAAAGCGCCAGACAGAGATAATAACGCAATCAGCATCACGTGTCAAACGGTGGCTCAATAAATTTGGAACCCCTAGAATCGTTGCTTCTGTTGCCGCTTCATCTCCGAAGACCTCTTCCGCAGTGAGACAAGACGCCGAGGGAAAGCTTTATACAGGATGAACATAAATAAAACCGACAAACTGCAGAGAGAGTTTCCTCACTGAAAATGAAGGAAAAAATGTCCTATGAACATATGTCCGGAAAATCCATCGTCGTAACGGCAGATGGCGCTGACGAATGGCGGTTCCTCTGACCACTTCCCGTATGTTCCTTGCGAGTAGCAGGCTGTGAGACTGACGATGCGTACTATAACAGCAGAATGGTCCGGAATTCATGTCGGGAACAAACCGAGGTGGTATTGTCTCCGGCCAAGTAGATGGAAACAGTCGAGAGGCAGCATACCTGTATCAAAACAAGTATCCTCACAGACAACAATCACATTACACTACATTTCAAGCAATTTTTGGGCGTTTGTGTTACCTTGTTTCCTTTCAGACAAGCGAACGTGCAGTGAGGCGGCGGACTGTGCCTACACCAGATTTGGAAGTCCGGTTCAACAGGATACTGAGACGAACGCTTGTACAAACTCCAGGCAAGTGGCTTGCCAACATAGTGTAAGCCAAAGTACGATTATGTGTAACCTGCTTAGCAACCGCTACCATCCATATCCCCTGCAATCCCGTGGACGCCACTTTGAACGTATGTTGTGACATGGATGCGATGCAGCTTTGAACCATGCTCCGGTACTATTTGTTGTCGTTACACGCACACCGCCAATTTTCTGACACTTAATCTCAGAACTTTTTTTCCTCGATTTCCAGTTAGGAATCCGTCCTTGCAATTTGTTGGCTTTGTTAATTTCACCCTGTATATCGATGAAGGCACGGAAGATTTTACTGAAGTGTTGGTAACCCATATCTGCTCCAATTTTCTCTGATTTTCGCAACTTGGTTCTTTAGTTAGATTACGTCGGAGGATTTAATTTGTTGCTTGACTCATGTTGGAAGGTACGCGCTCGAAATTTTAGCAGCACCGTTCGTGATCAACAAGGCCTCTATCGTAACATGTTTGATAAGTATCTCCGCGATTTCTCTCCCAGTAAAAGAATCCATGATTAAGTGCGACGCTCTTCTTTGGGTCTTTTCAATTTCCTACTTTAGGGAACAATTCAGAGTAAAATCAGTATTCGAGAAACACTTAAACAAGGGCTACACGTGTCATCATCGAATTGCATTTCCGTAGGACTTACCACAAAGGTTTCCTGAATATGCGATGGAAGTTGAGGGAGATTTGAAATATCTAACAAGGGGAGGTCGCCAATTGTAAAATTCAGATTCGATTCATACTGCGCATAATAAAAGCTCATGGCCAGAGGTGTAACGCCGCTTTCACACTATACGGTTTTGACCGTACGGCAAAAAGCCGTACGGCTGTAGGTGTGAAGAAATGTATGGCGCCTTTCACATTATACGGCGACGGCAAAATGCCGCTGCCGTGCCGTGCTGCAGCCGTGTCTTGCCACTACAACAGACGGTCGCCGTACGGCAAGTTCGACAACAGTGGCCTACGTGACTAAGTGCATGCTTTCACACTGGACGGTTTTGAGCCGTACGGCGTCGACTAGTTCGTTGTAGTGTCGTTTTATTCATTTGTGTTTATTCTTGTTTACTGAAAAGTGTAGAAGAATGGATGAAATTGATACTGAACTTTTGATAACCTTGGTGGAAGTAAGACCTGTTCTGTGGGACAAAACTCTAGATGCGTATAGAGATCGTATTGCTACAAAGAATGCTTGGCGGGAAGTTTGCGTAGCACTGAAGCAAGATTTTGATGAGATGGAAGACAAAGATAAAAATGCGTTTGGTAAGTATTTATTTAATATATTAATATTACATTTAATACGTTTTAAACAGTTTTTATTTAACGTTATAAATTTTATTCTAAAAGTAAATCGTTTGTTTATAAGTAAATTACTGCTACCAGTCACGTTTTTTTTGTTTTGTTTATATTTTGCACGACGCGTTTCGGGAAATAATTCCCATCCTTAAGTGCGTTTTTCTCTAAGTTTTCATCATGTGTGGTGTCTTTTTATGTGTCAGGTCTTGCATTCTGTTTTCTTTACTGTAATTTATAAGAGAAACACGCACAAGACCTCACAAATAAAAAAACACTACACATAATGAAAACTTAGAGAAAAAAACGCACTTGAAGATCGGAATTATTTCCCGAAACGCGTCGTACAAAATATAAACAAAACGATTAAAAACGTGAGTGGTAGCAGTAATTTATTTATAAAGAAAACTATTTACTATACAGTCGCAGGCTTTCACAAACAATCTACAAAAAGGAAAAGGCTTGTTAATTTATATCTTTGACATCTGCCATGACACGCTTCCAGCATTTGTCATAAAATATTTACAAAGAGTGTTCCTTATGGCGTTGGCTGTCAGTCCTCCTCTTATGTTGGCATCTTGGGCTAAGTCTTCCAAACCAGTGAAGGATGTGGTGTCTTCAATTATAAATCCATCTCTCTGACGTACAAAATTGTGTAAAACAATGCAAGCTTTAACCATTTTTACTGCAAAATCTGGATGAACATTTAAAGGTCGGTGAAACAACCGCCACTTATTGGTGAGGATGCCAAAAGCACATTCCACATACCTCCTTGCTCTGCACAAA
Organism: Schistocerca serialis cubense; assembly: GCF_023864345.2. Taxonomy (NCBI): domain Eukaryota; kingdom Metazoa; phylum Arthropoda; class Insecta; order Orthoptera; family Acrididae; genus Schistocerca; species Schistocerca serialis. Next base: position 619,302,635 of record NC_064645.1, read on the forward strand.
CGGTAATTAAATACACGTTTCTCAACTGTCAAGTTTGTTCCCCCAAAAGGCCGGAGCAAATGCGTGTGTAGGCCAAATGCTGCGTCTCCCACGAAGAAGTAGGGTACTTTTGGACCTTCCGTACCAGGCAGACATTGGACGTCTGGAAATTCCAGGGAATTACTTTCTATTGACTTCCATAAACTGGACCGTCTGAACACTGAAGAGTCACAGTCTTTGCCATAACTTCCTACGTCGACATAAATGAACCTGTAGTTGGAATCCGCTACAGCCATCAGAACCACAGAAAAGTATTCTTTGTAATTGAAGTACATTGATCCGCTATTAAATGGGGCAGTAAGACGGATATGTTTTCCATCCACCGCTCCTAAGCAGTGGGGGAAATTAGCAGTACGTTCAAATCCAGCCGCTATTGATTCCCATACCTCTTTGGTCGGTCTTTGTATACATTCTTCCCGCAGTGATGACCAAATTGCTGTGCATACATCATTAACCACTTTACTTGCTGTAGAAATCCCAATTCTGTACTGGAAATGTAAGTCAGTGAAGGAACAACCGCTTGCCAGATACCTGAACAAAACGAAAAAAAATCAGTGACATTTAGTTTGCAGTGGACATTTTTTGTTACAGTTTTGCTTTTTTCTATACAAAATTAAAATGTTTTCATACAGTTTTGTTTTCTTTTGATGTAGGTATAGAAGTAATACGGAGGTGGACCAATCTACGAGACTCCTTTGTGAAGTCAAACATAAAAATTCAAGCTGCGAAAAAAAGTGGCTCAGCAGCAAAGAAAATGAAAAAGTATGTATATTCTGATCAGCTGCAGTTTCTAAAAAAGCTGTATGATGCTCGAGAGACGGAGGACAGTTTTCAATCGGAACGCACCGCCAGACTGGAAGAAGATATAGAAACGCAGGGCTCCGTCGAAAATACTGAGAATGTTTCTGGGCCATTTGATACAGCACCCACACAACAAACATCCAAAAGCGAGTGCCATACAAACAGAAAACATAGAAAACCTGATGCAATCGAAATGAAAATATTACGAGCTCTGGAAGAAGACAAACCTTGCAGCAAAATGTCATTTTTACTTAGTCTGAAGCCTCATCTGGAAAAATTTGATGAACAGGATTATCTTCAGTTTCAGATGGGAGTCCTCAAAGTTATAGAAAATATATATGAAAGGAGAAATATATTGACAGCTCAACCTCCTCCATTTACCCATTACACACCTCCCATGCCCTATAATAATAGATTTCAAGCTTATTCTTATTCACCTATGGAAAATGCTGCTCCAATATCCTCTTACCATACGCATCAGATTCGTCCTCCTCCAGCTGCACCAAACCCAACTACTTTTCTCGAACAACCATTACAGACTTCTCAAGGTCGCAGTTCTTATCAACGAATTAATAAAGTGCCACCACCATACCCTTCGCCTTCCACAAGTAGCCATGAAGGCCCACCATCAACAACGCAGTTCTACAACGTTTTTGCAGAGAGCCTGTCGCCACAAAGTGACAGTACAGTCAGTCCTGCTACAAACTCTTTGGTTTCAACTGCTGATATTGATATTGACTTTTCTACTTCATAATCTGAGCGTAATAAAAATGTAAAACACAAATAAATAAGTAAATAAACAGAACTAGTTTTTATGTATTAAATTACCTTAACGTGATAGCCAGCATTTGAACAGGTTGGATGCAATTGCGGAATTGTGTGTTTTGTCGTTGTAACACATCCTTTAGTTTTCTATGTAATTCGTCAAACGAGGTAATAGACATTCGGAAATAGTTAAAGAATTTATTTCCGTCGTTCCTCAAATCTTCAAAGAGTGTATAAAATAAACCCACTTCGTCTCTTCTCTGGTTAATGGGGTGTACCCACAAAAGACGACCTTTTCTTTTGCGGCGACGATGAAGCAACCACAAAGCAACAACTCGTTTACGGTTCATCTTGATACACACATTAAGCAAACTGAATAGACACCAACAACTGGTCACGTCAAAAAGCCGTGTAATGTGAAAGCAACACAGGCACGGCTAAAACTCGTACGGCTTTTTGCCGTACGGTCAAAACCGTATAGTGTGAAAGCGGCGTAATGTGGCAAAGCACCAAGATGCACTTCTCAGCCGTTGTCGAGAAAATCGACAGTTAAAAGAAACCGTTGCGGTGAAATACTCTCTACGATTAATAATTTTCTACAGCGTCGTGGCGCAGCGGTGAGCGCTCGGGTTCGTAATCCGACGGTCGCCGGATCGAATCTCGCGCCATGCAACCCTTTTTTTTAGTGTTTGTTTTTTGTAATTCACACACACACACATATATATATATATATATATATATATATATATATATATATATATATATATCTCCGGCAATCAGTTGCAACAATTATGCATATAAGAAGTTGCTGAAAGTCGTTTGGCGTGGAAAAACCGGCGACTTCGAACATCATTATGTTTTCCGCAAACAAAGTTGTATTTCACAAATGTTATTAATTGTCTTCATAATGTTAACCACGTATAGTTAACGGAAGACGTAGAAACGGTATTCCGAAACGAATACGTATAGCGTAAGTCAAACGTTCGAATTAGAATAGAGACCCCACGAACACAAATTTGCTGCGGCAGGTATGAAATATAAACTCCGTTACTCGCTCGTTACACTTGAAGGACAGATGTTGAATGGGCCGAAACGAGCCGCCGCATAACAGCGTAGTTGCCTGCTAACTTCGAAAGAAGGTAGATGCGGTCCCTAGCGCAACTTATAACATCGTCGAAAATCAGTGCGGACGGGAGAGCTTTAGTACACCCTGTTAAAAAAACGGAAAAATGGAGGCGGTACAATTGGAGAGCGATCCGCCTTCACCAACATGCACAAACAATTCATTAATAGTTTATATATATATATATATATATATATATATATATATATATATATATATATATATATATATATATTACAAAAAACTAATAATAAAAAAAATTGCATGGCGCGAGATTCGATCCGGCGACCTTTGAGTTACAAACCCGAGCGCTTACCGCTGAGCCACGACGCTGTAGAAAATTGTTAATCGTAGAGAGTATTTCACCGCAACGGTTTCTTTTAACTGTCGATTTTCTCGACAACGGCTGAGAAGTGCATCTTGGTGCTTTGCCACATTACACCTCTGGCCATGAGCTTTTATTATGCGCAGTATGAATCAAATCTGAATTTCACAATTGGCGGCCTCCCCTTGTAAGTGTAGAATAAGAGAGTCAAATGGTTAAAAACAAATCCCCCGGACACGCATCCGCGTCAGATCGTTGTGACCATCTTTTCTGGAAATTTCCCTAATCGGTTAGAGAACCAAGGGCTTGGCCGCAGTGGTAACACCGGTTTCCGTCAGATCACTGAAGTTAAGCGCTGTCGGACTGGGCTAGCACTTTGCACTAAGCCCTTGTGAGGCAAACTGAGGAGCTACTTGACTGACAAGTCAGGTAGAGACGTTTGTGGCATATTACTGACAGAAAAAAATCCCAACAACAAGGAGTTATGCGACATGAACGAAATTGGCAGGCGTGTCTCTACAACTGCAAGATGGTGTCTATTTATTTTTACGCCAGTCGCATAAGAGTAGCGCTAGTAGCTCCACTATGAGGATGAAAATCAGGTTTGCTTTAAACACACACTGTAACGGTCGTGAGCGTTAGGTCCCTTTGAGATTGGACGTGGTATGAAATGAAATGTCGTGTGGCTAGGGCCTCCCGTCGGGTAGACCGTTCGCCTGGTGCAGGTCTTTCGATTTGACGCCACTTCGGCGACCTGCGCGTCGATGGGGATGAAATGATGATTATTAGGACAACACAACACCCAGTCCCTGAGCAGAGAAAATCTCCGACGCAGCCGGGAATCGAACCCGGGCCCTTAGGATTGACAGTCTGTCACGCTGACCACTTTCTTTTCTTTCTTTTTTTTTTTTTTTAATCTCGTTTTGTTCGCTTTTGATCGTTGCATCTGCTCAGGGCGGACGTCGTAAAACATCCATTGAAGTTCGTTGTTAATCGAGTAACTCAGTTTTTTTATTACAGAGAGCACGTAACCCTCTGACCGAACACGCTGAGCTACCGTGCCGGCATCACTCAGCTACCGAGGGCGGACCATTGGACGTGGTGAGTTGCTGTTAGTCAAGAATACCTTTAAAGCGAGAAAGACGCCATTGTCAACACCTCACTGAGTCTGAACGAGGTCGTCTAATAGGGCTACAAGAGGATAGATGCTCCTTTTGCTTTACTGCAAAAAGACTTGGCAGGAATGTACCCACTGTACGTGATTACTGGCAGCTGTTGTCACGGGAATGTACGGCCGCAAGAAGACTGGACTCCGGAAGCCCACGTGGCACTACCATAAGGGAAGACCATCGTGTTCGCCGTATAATCCTGGCGCATCGTACTGCATCTGCAGCAGCAGCACCGTGACAACGAACTGTTACTAATCGGTTACTTCAAGGACAGCTCCGAGCCAGATGTCCTGTAGCGAGCACTCCACTGGCCCCAAACCAATGCATTATGCGACTTCAGTGGCGTCAAACTAGAGCTCATTGGGCAGGGTGAAGCTCTGTAATGGTTTCTGATGATAGCTCGTTCTACCTCGACGCCAGTTATGGCCTTGTGTTGGTTAGGAGGAGGCCACATTAGGGCCTGCAACCAATCTGACTGCATGCTAAACACACTGGAGTTATGGTCTGGGGTGCGATTTCGTGCGTGACAGCAGGAGCACTCTCGCAGTTATTCCATGGTCCCTGACTGCAAATTTGTACCTCAGTCTGGTGGTTCAACATATTGTGCTGCCATTCATGAACAGCGTTCCAGGGGGTGATTTCCAACAGGATAACGCTCCAACACATACCGCTGTTGAAAGCCAACATGCTCTACAGAGTGTCGGCATATTGCCTCGGCCTGCTCGATCACCAGATCTTTTCTCCAATCGTCATCGTATCAGGTGCGGCCAGAATGTCACCTACAGGCAGCATTAACCCAAGCACAACAGGCATGGAACTCCATCCGACAAACTGTCATCTGGTACATGTACGACACGATGCATGCACGTTTGCTTTCTTGCATTTAACATTCTAGCGGTTACACAGGTTATTAATATACCAGCATTTCTCATCTGCAATAGCTTATCTAGCGCTTACAGTAACCTGTGATCTTGCAATGATAATCTATTAAATATGTTACCTAGACAAATGTAAGATCGAAATTTCATTTCTCTACATTAATATTTTTTGTTCTTGTGATTTTTTCCGTCTGAGTATTAAGAGTTCTAAGAAGCAACAAAAATGTATCCAGAGTTAATTTGTCACGCTGTAGCGGAGTGTGTAATGATTGGAGCTTTCATAGCAGGCTAAAACTATGTGCGAAACAGGGTCCCAAGCCTTTCACTTTAGCAGGCGAGTGCTCCACCGACTGAATCATCCAAGGACAACTGACGACACTCCTTGACAGGAGATAAGGTACTGACGAAAGTAAAGCTGCGAGGCAGACCGTCAGTCGTGCTTGGATAAGACGGTGGGGCACTTGTCAAAATATCTCAGTCTCCAGATCAGGTGTGGCCAGAAAGTTTCAACAAAAGTTTATGGATTCTGACATCTTGTTTCTAAACACCCTGTACGTGGTTGTGAAGCAGCTGACTGGGTTGAAATAAATAAATCGCCAGGTCCTGATGGGATTCTAATTCGGTTTTACAGAGAGTACTCTACTGCATTGGCTCCTTACTTAGCTTGCATTTATGGCGAATCTCTTGCCCAACGTAAAGTCCCGAGCGACTGGAAAAAAGCGCAGGTGACGCCTGTATATAAGAAGGGTAGAAGGACGGGTCCTCAGAATTACAGACCAATAACCTTAACATCGGTTTGTTGCAGGATTCTCGAACATATTCTCAGTTCGAATATAATGAAGTTGCTGTCCATTCATCAGCACGGCTTTAGAAAGCATCGCTCCTGCGAAACGCAACTCGCCATTTTTTCACATGATATCTTGCGAACCATGGATGAATGGTATCAGAAGGATGCCATATTCCTTGACTTCCGGAAGGCGTTTGACTCGGTGCCCCACTGCAGACTCCTAACTAAGGTACGAGCATATGGGATTGGTCCCCAAATATGTGAGTGGCTTTAAGACTTCTTAAGTAATAGAACTCAGTACGTTGTCCTCGATGGTGAGTGTTCATCGGAGGTGAGGGTATCATATGGAGTGCCCCAGGGAAGTGTGGTAGGTCCGCTGTTGTTTTCTATCTACATAAATGATCTTTTGGATAGGGTGGATAGGAATGTGCGGCTGTTTGTTGATGGTGCTGTGGTCTGCGGAAAGGTGTCGTCGTTGAGTGACTGTAGGAGGATACAAGATGACTTGGACAGGATTTGTGATTGGTGTAAAGAATGGCAGCTAACTCTAAATATAGATAAATGTAAATTAATGCAGATGAATAGGAAAAAGAATCCTGTAATGTTTGAATACTCCATTAGTAGTGTAGCGCTTGACACAGTCACGTCGATTAAATATTTGGGCGTAACATTGCAGAGCGATATGAAGCGGGACAAGCTTGTAATGGCAGTTGTGGGGAAGGCGGATAGTCGTCTTCGGTTCATTGGTAGAATTTTGGGAAGATGTGGTTCACATGTAAAGGAGACCGCTTATAAAACACTGATACGACCTATTCTTGAGTACTGCTCGAGCGTTTGGGATCCCTATCAGATCGGATTGAAGGAGGACATAGAAGCAATTCAGAGGCGCGCTGCTAGATTTGTTACTGGTAGGTTTGATCATCACGCGAGTGTTACGGAAATGCTTCAGGAACTCGGGTGGGAGTCTCTAGAGGAAAGGAGGCGTTCTTTTCGTGAATCGCTACTGAGGAAAATTGGAGAACCAGCATTTGAGGCTGACTGCAGTACAATTTTACTGCCGCCAACTTAAATTTCGCGGAAAGACCACAAAGATAAGATAAGAGAGCTTAGGGCTCATACAGAGGCATATAGGCAGTCATTTTTCCCTCGTTCTGTTTGGGAGTGGAACAGGGAGAGAAGATGCTAGTTGTGGTACGAGGTAGCCTCCGCCACGCACCGTATGGTGGATTGCGGAGTATGTATGTAGATGTAGACTACCAATGTATAATGTAATGTAAAAACATACATGTCACGGAATGCGGTGCAAACCCAGGATATTTTAGGCTAAAATCGTTTTTAGCATTAAAAAGTAATCTGTTATCTTCGCGGTTGGAAATGATGTACAAGGAACGCTGATTTTCTTCCTGAGATGAACCAGTATACGACAGACAAGCGCTGCTAGGTTTTGTTTTTCCTTCTGGGAGACACACATACCAGCATGTTGTTGGGTGAAGACGTGATGCGTCGGCAAGGCGAGCGCAGGGTAGAGTAGCCCAGGATCTAGCGTGAGCTGCGGGGGCGGCTGCGGAGGCGGCTGCGGGGGCGGCAGGCCGAGTCCGAGGCCCAGGCCCAGTCCCAGCCCCAGGCGCGGTGGCGGCTGCGGGGGCGGGCGCGACACCAGCCGGGGGGCGCGCTCGTGCTGCACCGCTGTGGACAGGCGGCAAACGTGCAGCGTCACTGCAGCACCACCGTGCTGTACTGCTGTCAACAGAGGTACGTCTGAAGGTACTACATACACGTATCAACAAAAGTTTTGCATCGAACCTTGATTTCGAAACTCATGGCAAAGAAAAAAGAATGGACTCTGAGGCATTCATTTGGAATGTGTCCAAATCACAAAAACAAATACATAAATAAAATAACTGTGTAGAGACAAAATCGCCTGTTTCACATGGGTGGTTTTCGACAGCATCTCCGAGCAACATCAGTACGTGGTGGTGCGTCCCTTGCTCCAACGCATTCTTAAATCCATTGTGTCATACCAATGAAGTTATCACGCCAGCGGTGGCCCAAACTGTGCTTCTCTTCAATGGAGATTCTGCGCATGTTGCGCAGAGTACGTGGTCTATGCCGAGGTCTAAAGAAAGCTCTTTTCAATCGACCTTACATATTTTGGATTGGATTCAGGTTCGCGGAACAGCAGGCCACTTCGTTCTGGTGATCCTAGCGTTCTGAAGGAACCTGTTCACGAGAATAACTCGATGGCCACGCGAGTTATTATCCATCAAGATGAACTTGTCACTAAAATGTTCACGATGCTGTTCCTCTAATGGTTGCATAATCTGGTTTCTGTACCGAGGAGCAATGAAACTATCCTCAATTCGAATCGAGAACAGCTTCCAACAATAGTAACATAGAAGTATATATCTTCGGAGTAATCAAGCAACTTAAATCACTTAATAAAAGCAAGCCTTCTGGTGTAGTCTGTATACCAATTAGGTTCCTTTCGGAGTATTCTGATGCATTAACTCCATACTTAACAATTATATACAACCGTTCGCTCGACGAAAGATCCGTATCCAAAGACTGGAAAGTTGCACAGGTCACACCAATAATCAAGAAAGGTAGTAGGAGTAATCCACTAAATCACATGCCCATATCGTTAACGTCAACATGCAGCAGGATTTTGGAACATATATTGTGCTCGAACACTATGAATTGCCTCAAAGGAAACGGTCTATTGACACACAGTCAACATGGGTTTAGAAAACATCGTTCCTGTGAAACACAACTAGTTCTTTATTCACATGAAGTATTGAGTGGTATTGGCAAGGGATTTCAGATCGATTTTGTATTTCTGAATTTCCGGAAGGCTTTTGACACTGTACCACACAAGCGGCTCGTGGTGAAATTGCGTGCTTATGGAATATCGTCTCAGTTATGTGATTGGATTTGCGATTTCCTGTCAGAGGGGTCACAGTTCGTAGTAATTGACGGAAAGTCATCGGCTAAAACAGAAGTGATTTCAGGCGTTCCCCAGGTAGTGTTATAGGCTCTTTGCTGCTCCTTATCTATACAAACAATTTGGGAGACAATCTGAGCAGCCGTCTTAGGTTGTTTGCAGATGACGCTGTCGCTTATCGACTAATAAAGTCATCAGAAGATGAAAAGAAGCTGGAAAACAATTTAGAAAAGATATCTGAATGGTGCGAAAAGTGCCAGCTGACGCTAAATAACGAAAAGTGTGAGGTCGTTCACATGAGCGGTAAAAGGAACTCGTTAAACTTCGGTTACACGGCAAATCAGTCTAATCTAAAATCCGTAAATTCAACTAAATACCCGGGAATTACTATAACGAACACCTTAAATTGGAAGGAACACATAGAAAATGTTGTGGGGAAGGCTAACCAAAGACTGCGTTTTACTGGCAGAAAACTTAGAAAATGTAACAGACCTACTAAGGAGACTGCCTACACTGCGCTTGTCCGTCCTCTTTTAGAATACTGCTGCGCGGTGTGGGATCCTTAGCAGACGGGACTGACGGAGTACATCGAAAAAGTTCAAAGAAAGGCAGCACGTTTTGTATTATCGTGAAATATGGAAGAGAGTGTCACAGAAATGATACAGGATTTGGGCTTGTCATCATTAAAAGAACGGCGTTTTTCGTTGCGACGGAATCTTCTCACAAAATTCCAAACTTTCTCCTCCCTACATAGGGAAGAACGATCACCACTATAAAATAAGGAAATCAGAGCTCGTACGAAAAGATGTAAGTGTTCATTCTTTCCGCGCGTTATACGGGATTAGAATAACAGCGAATTGTGAAGGTGGTTCGATGAACCCTCTGCCAGGCACTTGAATGTGATTTGCAGAGTATCCATGCAGATGTAGATGAATAACCACGACAGTATTGCAGTGGCCCCATGTAGTGCACCTGAGAACATCAATCCACCACCAACTTGTTGCCCCTATGCTATACAGTTCGGACGCGTTAGATATTAACACCTGACGCTAATTCTGGGACGCCCATTCTGCATGATTTCTTGCCCATCTGTAACGGAGTCCATAGTGTTGTGGTGTACTACGTGGTGCTCGCCAGAATCGTCGCGAATGGAGAATCGCATCACGCAATCGTCTCCCAACTGTTTTATGCGATACATGATGTCCGTAGCCTCTCCGAACGCTCTTCTCGGGCTCTCACTCTGCGCATGCTTTGACTCAAAAGTCGTAGATTTTGTCACCCTGTACACCTGTCGAACGTGGATGGCCTGTGCGGTGTAAGTCCTCAACCCTACTTGTCAATCGAAAGCGATTTCATATCTGCACCACATGGTTTTCACTTTGGTGAACACTTCCATCAACTTCGCTGTTGACAAGCTTTCTTCGCGTAAAGCGATGATGCAACCCGATAGGTGGTCACGATTATTCTTTGACGCACGATGGATGTTCGTTCTATTGTTCCACACATGTCTGTAGTGTGTGCCTACTGGTGCTTTACTTTCATGTCAAATGTTGCAATCCATTGGAGTGCAGCATTCCACCAGTAGGTAGCGCTCATGGTAATTGTTCAAAAATGGTTCAAATGGCTCTGAGCACTATGGGACTTAACATCCATGGTCATCAGTCCCCTAGCACTTAGAACTACTTAAACCTAACTAACCTAAGGACAGCACACAACACCCAGTCATCACGAGGCAGAGAAAATCCCTGACCCCGCCGGGAATCGAACCCGGGAACCCGGGCGTGGGAAGCGAGAACGCTACCGCACGACCACGAGCTGCGGACATGGTACCTGTGCTATAGAGAGCATATATACCTACACAGGCTCTCTCCTGTATGTATGTTTACAAACAACGACAGGGGTGACACGATTGGCACAGGAACTGCCACAATAGCAACATATCACTCGATCACAGTGTTAATGCATCTGGGATTTAGGGCGCTTCGGTCGACTTATCACGGGTCAGCTCGTAACAGGGCTTGTGGAGAGGAGGAAGGACGGTACAACTACAGTTCTGGAATGAGAGCTGCACTTACCTTGGTGATTAGAGTTATGAAATGGATGGCTCATCATGAAAAGGTTAGAGGCCAAGTTCTTCATCTCCGGCATCTGTTTCACTGGAGTCCGTTCGAATTTCATCCATCCTGTCAGTTTCCATATTACTAACGTCGTTATGTCCTGCATATTCATCTTCACTCTCCAGACCAACATTGATTATTATATTCTCTGTTGCTTTCTCAATTAATCCATCTTTGCGCATTTTTTTTTAAATTCCTTTCACACATTTGAAAACTTTTAAGCAGCCATGTTGGGTTATTTATTTTGGCTAATGCTCGTTTCACAACAGTTCCCGCAAACGTGACGTCATTTTGATGTCACGCGCAGTATCGACCATCACATGGTCGGCTATCGACTTTAGTTAGCGTTCGATACGGACCTCTCGCAAGGCCTAATGCGTGGGTACCGGAGATTTGCAGGAAAAACTTTATTCTTCGAATGATTTGTCATAATTTTTGGTATAATATAGTGGTACGCAATGATTTATCGACGGTTAATACCTTCACATAAGAGTGCCCTCTCAGGAGTGAGTCATTATCGTCAATAATTTACAAAATTAAGCACGAAACACACTTGTTTTATAATCTGCAGTACGGCGTTTCAGGGTAATGGAGCACTGAAAATCCATCACCAAAACGTCACCTTATCATTAAATGACACTCAATAACGCATCACCGATATAAGCCTCAAGAGAGAATATGATAATCAAGACAGGAGACAAACATCACATGATCAAGTGCTAGCGTAGGTTCGCATCCTATCACATGCAATTTTTTTTTTCATGTTAACGTTGTTAACACATTCTGGGATTTTCTTATAAATGGAATACAAGTGTGTTCTGCAATATTCAATGTTATATTTATTCAGTCTGATCTGAGAACGAAGGATGAAATTAATATTTAGCGATTTCCGAGTGTGTGGTTAGGCAGGAATCTAAGAGGACAGCTTTGTTTTTCATTGTCACAAAGTCGACAACCGATTATACGGTTGTCGATACTGCACACGATGTCAAACTGACGTCACATTTGGGGGAGCTGTGAAACGAGCATTATCCACTAGTTGAACTAATGGAAGAAACGATTTTTGCTATTTTTTTGTTTCATTGTGTTCCAGAATAGTTCTATATGCTCCAAATCAAGCGGTAGGGTGGGAACCTCAGAACAGTATATCGCTTACGCTTCAAAACAGTATCTGCTTTAAAAAACAGGCGTTGGTTTATTAAAACGCACAATTTGTAAAAGTTCGGTTCAAAACTGATTTTTTTCTGAATAAACCGTTCACTTATGTCCTTTTTTTCGAGTTGCAGCAGCGGTAGGGCAGTCTATTTCTCTGAACAGTGTGATACAGCGCGTTACCGAGAACAACAGTACCGCTAGCTGGGATGTTAGGAAATTCTGTTCGTGATAATTAGCCCTTTACAAATCACCGTGATAATCCTGGGATTTAGGTTCAGAATCATACACTGACTATCTCTATGAAATCCATTGCTCTCGAGAGTGGACCATAATAGCTCTTTGGCCTGCACTGCTATTAGTCAGTACAGCCGGATCTTCATGCTAACAACATTTTCATGGTATAAAGCGTAGGCAGCCACGTTTTGTCCGTGAGCATCTCTGGTGTTTTCATTATTTTTTATTGCTCCCAAGTATTGCACACGTTTTGCAACAATGTCGGGACGCTGAGTTAGGATGGTTCTCTTATTTTCACATTTTTTGAATCGTACCACCATCTCTTTCAAAATTTTCCGAAATTTGTCCTTTACCCCCTGAAAATTTATCTCAGTTTTTGAAAATATAAATAGCTTTCTCAATGATCTCTTCATAATACTTGACCACTACGTTTTATCGAAGTCATCTAGAGGAACTACATTTCTAGAAGGCCCTTGTTTTCTAGGATTTTTAATTGTTTCGCGGTTTCTGCCACTTTATTAAAATCTTTCAAATTTAATTTATTGTTCTTTGTGACTTTCCTACCATTTTTGTCGCCCGTAAGACTGCCTTTTATACATGTGTCATTGCCTCAGTCTGCTCTTTTTCTTCCTGGCACACTTTTACAAATTTGAATATGAGCTCTTTTTCACTTACATGTGCCCACTTTCACGACATCTTCTTCCTCCGTTTTACATTCTCAGGGGTATTCATGTTAATGGATAAAATCGCACTGCTCTACGAACTACATTACACGAGACACGCTAAAACGTTTCACAATTAATCTAAAAGTATTGAAGGTGCGATGAATTTTGCTTAGTCACCACTAACGTCACCGCCTGTTTCCGCTAACAGCCGCGGGAAGCCAAATACAGTAATATCGTTGTTGGATAGCAATTGCATAACATATTGCAAACCTTTTGGTGATGTATGTGTAGACAATGATGAGACGAAAGGTTGTCATCACGAACCTTCGGTAACAAGTTACTGGAAGCTTTGTTGACATTTCGAGTTGTCTGTTGTGAAGATATTGCTGATTACGATGGACGAAACTTTCTCTTGTTTGTTTTTTGTGCTTCCTCTTTATTCTGTATGTGTATCTTTGACGCCTAGAATACGTTTTTGTTTTGCTCTGTAATATGAAACGTTACTATGTTATGCTTTGTTTGTATTTCTACATGAATCCCCTTTTAAATGAGCACGCAAATGTTCAATGAACGTTTCATTATCTTTGTAAAGCTTATGCACAATGCACTGTGTAAAACCACAGTACACTGTGGCAAAAGTAAACGGAATATGCAGCACTGTTTTGTGAACTGAGATGCGACAGCGAATCGATAATGGATGTCGGGCAATCGGAAGGCGTGTGGCGTCGTGGCGTACGCCGGGTGTATGTTGTGTAATCATGCTAGACAGAATCACACGATAATTTATGGCCACTTTCTTATTTTTCGGTAATGGCTGAAAGTAAGCTTAAAGTTGCACGCTATGGAACAAAATGTTAGACTGTGTGCGTGCTGTGAGTTTCGTGGTGTACCATAAACAGCAGTAACAATGCTTGTGCGAATGGACTGTGATTGTCGTGAGAACCGAACTGTTCGCAGCTAACCGAACTTCACAAACTAACATACTCTCGAGTCACTATCTCGTTTTCGATTTAGTGAACTTCCGCACGCATTGAAACATTAACTGTCGCCGTTGAGGCTTTTAAATTGCTTATGACATGCGGTACTGTTTTTGCTAGAACTGTAAATTCACTATTGTTATCGCTAAAAGTGGACGCACTGTAAAGTCGCGATCGGCGAGTCACAGCTGATTTTATTATTTTTTAAAACTGTGTATCGGACTTTGATAACGGAGTGGTGTGTGTGTGCGAGGAACGGCGTAATAGCACACATACGAACTTGGATTTTAAAAGCAATAACTACGCCCGACCGCACTGTGGTTAAAGGATTACGCCGGAGGATGTATCCGTGTCAATTTCATGACTAATGGAGCCATAATAATTACGTCGCCAGTACTAACGAACTGCCGGTAACGTTACGACGCATCGTCTACAAAAAGATAAGCTGCAACGTCAAGTGCTCTCTCCCTGTAAACACTCAAAGAATTTCGCATAGTTTTAAATGTAATTTATTTTTCTTTTGTGACAAGCTTTCTCGATACTTGCTTTCTTTAAAAACAAATGTAATTTTAGTGAATTGTGCTATAGTCTGTGTTCACCTACCATAAATAGTAGTCTTTGCTATGTCCTACCTCTGTTTCTCCTTAATTTTATTGCCCTCCCGCCGGAGGTTCGAGTCCTACCTCGGGCATGGGTGTGTGTGTGTTGTCCTTAGCATAAGTTACTTTAAGTCAGTTTATGTAGTGTGTAAGTCTAGGGACCGATGACCTCAGCAGTTTGGTCTTTTAGGAATTCACACACATTTGAATATATTTTTTATTTTATTGTAGCTATTATTACATGTGTTTCTATGTATTCTTTTGGAGGGTTTGCTTTTAGATAAGTGGATAGTGAATTTACGTATTTTATTGTGATATTGTATGCCTGCCAGCGTAAGTTTTAGCGTCCGCTTTTATATTCCAAGCACTGACTAATCATAGCCAAGCTGCTCGCTCGCTATTCGTGCAAGGTACGTTATGTGTGGAAATTTTGAATCTGACAGCTGTCTGTGAACCGCGTTTTCATTCAACTAGACATATTCATGACTAAGTGAGAATTTATTTGGCTCTTACAGTTATAAATGAACGAAATTATAGTCATTTTCTGAATTATTTACGAATTCATTTACGGGTGTTTTCGTGTTTCATGTTCTTTTACTGTTTGTTACCAAACTCTGACGGGGTTACTTCCGTTAAGTTTGGGAGTAAAACGGGTTTCTTTAGAGTCTAAACAATCATAATTCACGGCAGTATTATACAAAGTAGATATCTGAGAATTTCCTTCACATATTGGTCAGTTCGTGACAGGACTGAGTAACACAGCATGTTGTGGCTGATATGGCTTAATTTCGTTACACTACAGAGAACCGTTTCCTTCACACTCTGTACTTCCAGGACGAACCATTGGCATAAGTGAGACTGGACAATAATAAAGACAGTTCACTCAGACTGTTGGCTGTGGTGCAGTGACTGCAACGAGTGGCAATGCGATCGAATCAGAATAACAGTATGTGCTAGAAGACTAGGCACGAGTCGTTCCAGAAGGTCTACACCATGAGGAGACAGATGGATTGTTCGACTGGCTCTGACGAATAGCCGGATGAAAACACCTGAACTCTGGGCAGAGCTCTCAGGAAGTGTCACTACCAACGGTCAGGAGCAGGCTACTGTAAGCTGGGTTGAGATTTCGAGTTGCCTTGCGTCGTTCACCGCTGACGCCGACCACTGACAACAAAGGCTTGGGTACATCTACATCTACATCCATACTCCGCAAGCCACCTGACGGTGTGTGGCGGAGGGTACCTTGAGTACCTCTATCGGTTGTCCCTTCTATTCCATTCTCGTATTGTTCGTGGAAAGAAGGATTGTCGGTATGCCTCTGTGTGGGCTCTAATCTCTCTGATTTTATCCTCATGGTCTCTTCGCGAGATATACGTAGGAGGGAGCAATATACTGCTTGACTCTTCGGTGAAGGTATGATCTCGAAACTTTGACAAAAGCCCGTACCGAGCTACTGAGCGTCTCTCCTGCAGAGTCTTCCACTGGAGTTTATCTATCATCTCCGTAACGCTTTCGCGATTACTAAATGAACCTGTAACGAAGCGCGCTGCTCTCCGTTGGATCTTCTCTATCTCCTCTATCAACCCTATCTGGTACGGATCCCACACTGGTGAGCAGTATTCAAGCAGTGGGCGAACAAGCGTACTGTAACCTACTTCCTTTGTTTTCGGATTGCATTTCCTTAGGATTCTTCCAATGAATCTCAGTCTGGCATCTGCTTTACCGACGATCAACTTTATGTGATCATTCCATTTTAAATCACTCCTAATGCGTACTCCCAGATCATTTATGGAATTAACTGCTTCCAGTTGCTGACCTGCTATTTTGTAGCTAAATGATAAAGGATCTATCTTTCTGTGTATTCGCAGCACATTACACTTGTCTACATTGAGATTCAATTGCCATTCCCTGCACCATGCGTCAATTCGCTGCAGATCCTCCTGCATTTCAGTACAATTTTCCATTGTTACAACCTCTCGATACACCACAGCATCATCCGCAAAAAGCCTCAGTGAACTTCCGATGTCATCCACAAGGTTGGCTCTGAGCACTATGCGACTCAACTGCTGAGGTCATCAGTCGCCTAGAACTTAGAACTAATTAAACCTAACTAACCTAAGGATATCACACACATCCATGCCCGAGGCAGGATTCGAACCTGCGACCGTAGCGGTCACGCGGTTCCAGACTGAAGCGCCTTTAACCGCACGGCCACACCGGCCGGCTCATCCACAAGGTCATTTATGTATATTGTGAATAGCAACGGTCCTATGACAATCCCCTGCGGCACACCTGAAATCACTCTTACTTCGGAAGACTTCTCTCCACTGAGAATGACATGCTGCGTCCTGTTATCTAGGAACTCTTCAATCCAATCACACAATTGGTCTGATAGTCCATATGCTCTTACTTTGTTCATTAAACGAGTGTGGGGAACTGTATCGAACGTCTTGCAGAAGTCAAGAAACGCGGCATCTACCTGTGAACCCGTGTCTATGGCCCTCTGAGTCTCGTGGACGTAGAGTAGGGGCAGAGTCAACTGGAATAATGAGTGTCGTTCTGTGGTGTTCAGCGATGAATCTCACTTTATGGCGTTCACATCAACGTTAACGTACACGTAGATGATCAGTTGAAAAGTCACAGGAAGTAGTGATTCCCGAGTCGCATACCTCTTCAGATCCTGGACTCATGGACATGAGAACCGAACTGATAAGGTAATTTTTGAAGAGAGGCTGAATATTAGCTAATATGTGGTAAGATGATAAAACCTGTAGTGTGAATTGCCTAGTGCCATATTACATTACCCTGCTGGAATATTCCATTTGGTACCCTGGTCATGCTGCAGAGTATGATACTCTGCTACATGACCAGGGTACCAAATGGAATATTCCAGCAGGGTAATGTAAGTCCCCACATAACAATACACGCAACTAACGGCTTGAGTAATGTACAGATCCATGACTGATCCGTAGGTCCCCTGACTTATCACCCATAATGCATATCTGGAATGCAGTGGGAAGTTGTACACTTTCATAGCAACTTCCACGGAGCAATCTTCGTGAACTAACTCATCATGTGCTCCAGGCATGACAAAAAATTCCTCGGTAAGATATTTGGAGGATCTTTGCTTCCACACCATAGCAAATACAGATGAGTGTTCGTGTCTGTGGACTCACATCAGATATTGATGTTGGTGATGGACATCAGTTCCGAGCGAGTTTAAACTTTCAACTTCATCTTTAACATACGTTATGTGATGACCATCACCAAAAAGTGTGATAAAAATCGAATTCGTGCTTCAAGATGGAACACTTTCCATCTCACCACTGTATGTGTGTAATTTATACAACGCACTTTAAAGCCGTATGATGATATGTCAGATACCCACAGTTATTTCCTGTAAACATTTTTCCGCAGGAAAGTCCTTCGTCACGCAACTTGTCTTTTAGCCTACTTCAATAATATATCTCTATATATAAACGGCAATGTCCAGACTGACTGACTCATCATCGTCCAGCCCAAACCGTTAATGATAGAAACTTGAAATTTGGAGAAGGTGTGGATCTTATACTGTAGGCCTCATTTAAAAAGGGACTTTTTGAACTTCCAACACTAAGGGGGTGAAATAGGGATGAAGGTTTTTTGAAAAATGTCGCTATGAAGGCAATTTTGAAGCTAGACATATGAAAACTGGTATTTGGTTTCACAGTCAGAAACAAAGAAATATCTGTTTCAGCATTTTTGGAAATTTAACCCTATGGGGGTGAAATAATGGGTGAAAGTTTTTTTCGAAAATATGTCATTATTAAAGAATATTTGACGTCTCAGTTGCAAATAAAAAATTCATGTTTCAGTGTTTTTGAAAATTCAACCCCTATGTGGAAACAATGGATTAAAGTTGTTATGGAAATATTTCATTGTGCAAACAAACATTTTAGAAGTTAAATCTATGAAAATTTGTATTTGGCTTGTCTGTTAGAAATAAAACATAACCATGTCACTGTTTTTGAATATTCAAGCGTGTTATAAAAATTTATCATTGCGAAAGTATTTTTGAGCTAAATCTTTGAAAATTGGTGTTAGATTCTCAGTTGAGATGAAAAAATTCGTGTTTCATTGTTTTGTAAATTTTACCCCTAAGGGGGTGAAATAGGGCCAGGCTGATTTACTGACTCATCGTCGCCCAGCCTAAACCGGTAAGGATAGAAATTTGAATGTTATACTGTGGGCATAGAGACTGACCAAAATTACACTCCTAAGAGGGTGAATATGGGATGAAAAACTATTTGAAAGTACGTCGCTATTAAGGGAATTTTGAAGCTAGAACTACGAAAACTGGTATTTGTTTTGTCAGTCGGAAAATAAAAAGTTCATGTTTCAGCATTTCTCGAAATTCAACCATGAAGGGGGTAAAATAGTGGGTGAAAGTTTTTGAAAATAAATAATTACTGAACAAATGGTGAAAGATTTTGAAAATAAATAATTAATGAAGATCTACTAAATGATTTTTAAGGCTACGTTTATGACAACTGGTATCTGACTTCTCAATAAGAAATTAAAAAATACGTGTTTAAGTGTTTCTGGAAATTCAACCTCTAAGCGGGTGCAGTAGGGGATGAAAATTTTAAAGAAAATATTTCGTAACGTTAAAAAAATTTTAAAGCAAAATTTGTGAAAATTGGTATTTCACTTCTGGGTTGGATATAAATAAATACTTTTTAGGAGATGAAAGTTACTATGGAAATATCTCCATAAGAACGCAAAAGGTGTGATTAACAAAAACTTTGGACTACAGCTACCGGACTCGTTGTTTGGTCAGAAGTACATTTGGAAAAGACCATGCTTATATGGCCTTAATTAGCGTTAAAAGCTTGGAAGGTGTTGCAATTTGTGAACAACATAGAAATTCTATTAAACAAAACAAAACAAAATCTCTGCAGGCCATACAGTCTACGTGAGCGAAACAGCGGAAGGTAAGCTAGTACATTTATATAAGGAACGTATTCTTTCTGCTTCTCCCACACATATTCTGTGCTTAACGAAACGTACTTGAGACCTTTGCTTGTTAAGAATCCTGTAACAGCTATATTTTGTGGATAATCTTTGACTGTAAACAGAAGTATTACGTGTAAGGCACATCTCTGAAGTGGTAACTGCCATCAGTAATGGTGTGAAATATTCATGCACCACAGTTGATTGTGTCATGTGTGTGTGCTGTTTACATTAGTAAACTTTGTACTTTCTCCCAGAAATCCACAAGGACCAGGAACAGACAAAACGTTCTATAAGAAATGTAAATCGATATCACTAAATCACCTTGTCACTTTTCGATTGCATATACATTGGCGTATATTTATTTATTGTACGATGAATACATCTAGCTTATAAGGCGGTGCGAACAAGTTAAATATTCTTATCCTTCATACTTATTCTTATGAAGATGACATGCTGCTGGTGATTCTGAAAACTGGCACAATGGCCCGCAGTCAGTCCTTGATTCTTAAAAGTATTTCTGTCTAGTAATGATCTCTCTCAGTAATCCTTAATTGTATAACTGCGACCGAGTTCAAGATCCAGCATGCATAATACAACAGTAGGTACACCACCCACGCGGGGGTACCAAAAGCTTAGTAAACAACACCACAGCGTAAAGAGTTTGGTGGCATTAGCAACTTGGACACATACACTGGTCTGGATACCATCAGTGTTGGGGCATTTAGAGCATCATTTAGTTTTCATTTGCTAACTATGCCTATCAGTAGCTAGTGCCTTCAGTAGTCAGAATCTTTTATTTAGCTGGCAGTGTTGGCGCTCGCTGTATTGCAGTAGTTCGAGTAACGAAGATTTTTGTGAGGTAAGTGATTCATGAAAGGTATAGGTTATTGTTAGTCATGGCCATTCTTTTGTAGGGATTATTGAAAGTCAGATTGCGTTGCGCTAAAAGAAATATTGTTTGTCAGTTTTGTGTTGATCAAAGTAAGTAAAGCGAGAAATGTCTGAGTACGTTCAGTTTTGCTTAGCTGTTTGAAAATCAAATAACGTAAGAGGTTTACCGGCACTGTCATTCATAATTTTTCTAAGGGAATGTTTCATACGTCGACCCTTAGCCGATCATACCACACTGGAATCTTCTGATTTTTTCTTGTAGTTTGTGTAATTAGTGTAGTTATTATTTATTGCTAGCGCGTAATTGTAGAGAGAATATTCTTTGTAATTGTAGTTTTTCATTGTTGTACAGTAAAAAAGTTGTGGCATTCATGTAGATTTGCACCAGATATTTCACAGCTGTGCTTGCAATTAATTAGATATGATTTTCAGTGCTATTTTAATGTGTTTTCTTATTTTACTCTTCAAATTGTACTTTTCTATGTTATCGTGTGAAATACTGTGACAGTTATGGCGTATGAAAAACGTAATACTAGGCTCCAAAGTAAACTGAGAAAGGACAGTGAAGACGAGAGTAGTATGTTAGCGCCACCGTGTAGTGAATTAATTAATGTTCAACAAAGTAATTTAGTAACTGTGGATAGGGAAAAGGAACAGGTGGCAAATAATGGTGTAGACAGTGAAACAATTAGTGAGCAGGGAAGCATTGTCGATCGATCGGTCAGCAACAGCTCGCCTCAGGACTCCGAAATGACAGGACAAAATTTTGCAAATACTGTAGATTCAGGTTTTGCGTCCTCACCGTTTTCTCAATTTAGCCAAGACACATCATCTGCTTTTCAAAATGCGAATGTGGCCGGTGCAAATGAACTGCCGAAAATAATAGAGGAACAGATTCCAGACACTAATACATAATTATTGCAATTAATGCAACAAATCAAACAAAATCAGAGACAAACATAGCAACAGCTTCAAAAGTTAGACGCAATGGAGCAAAATCAAAAAGAGTCACAGCAACAAATGGAACAAAATCAGAAACAAATTAAAGAAACACTTCAACAAACACGTGAAGATTTAACTACTGGGTTACATAGCATAGAATCGAAAAAAGTCTGTAATGACGTGAAAACACAAATTTGTGAACATTTTCAACCTATTTTTTCGCGACATGAAAATGCAGTACGGAATCACGAAGCAGCCATAAAAGAACTGCAAACTATTGTTCATGAAAATCACGAGACCTTTCGGGTTAAAATTGACTCATTCGCATCTACCGTTTCCGTTACGCAACTTGCAAAAACTCAGGAAAACTTAAAGGACACAGCAGATACTCTGAAAATTGGTTCACAAAGACACATGGAGGAAATTAGTTCATTATCAGAGAAAGTAGTCGAACTTCCGGATCATCTAAATAAATTGTCTACGAAGGTAGATGGTAATCTGAATGACACAAGACCGGTAGTCTTTAATGACACAGAAGAGTACGAACAAATTAGAAAATTCAAACAAAATCAAAATCAAATCAATACACAGTACAAAAGAGAAATCTGGGAAGTACAAGATCAGTTGGCAAAAGTAATACAAGAATTACATATTTCAGAGAACACTCGCGCTCCAACACGGAAAAGCCACAAAATAATAATACAGGGCATTTCGGAAATTATGAAAGAAATTGGCAAGGTACACCGAATTTTGAGATGGAACCGCCGAAACGACGTAACAATGACCGATATGCGACCCGCCGACATGATGATTTTGACTATAAGCTGTTCATTACTACACGTAAATTCAAAACATTTAAGAATTCTGGCAACGACATTCATCCACAAGCGTGGCTTCATCAATTCTCTCGTTGTTTTCCTCCCAACTGGTCATTAGAGCACAAATTAGAATTTATGTGTGGCTATTTAGAGAATGAACCAGCTGTTAGAATGTGATCGGTCATTCACGATTGACACAGTGAAGGAGAATTTTATCATGCCTTCCTCTCAGGATATTGGCCTCAAGCTACACAAGACCGAGTAAAACATAGCATCATAATGATGAAACACTTCGAACAACCTGAATCTTCCGTTCTTGTCAAATATTTTGAACACATGTTGCACAAGAATCAGTACCTGTCAAACCCATACAGCCCCTCAGAACCCATCCGCATTTGCTTAATCAAATTGCCTGAACATTTAAGACACATTATTGTGGCAGGACGTTGCAAAGACGACATTGAAGCTTTTCAGGGACTCTTATAAGAATCAGAAATTGACACAGACAGTCGCGGGATGCGAAAACAGGAAAACAATCATTACAGGTAACATCTGTCACAATTCTGTGACGACAGAAACAATAACAGGACACGATAAGGCTATTCCTACAACGCAAATCGTGACCAAAACAGACACCACCCATGTGACAACCATTGGGACAGTAACAATAATTACAAGGAAAGATCACCTCTCCGCAGTAATGACTATGACAGAGACAATCAGAGAAACAGACAAAATGCGCCCGCGAGCTCGGCTCCAGTTCACCACCGGCAATGGAGGGTGAAGCTTTGACAATGCCAGCCACTCGCGCTGGCGCAACGTCAGAAAAATCATTAGATGGACGTCGGCCGAAGAACCCGAGACAGAAGCCAATAGGCAGTTTGTCAACAAGTGGCCACGAAAGCCTCAACAATTTTGTAATATGGGAACCAAAATAATTATTATTAAGGGATACAATAACTTCAGATGCAACGGTCCACTGCGCAGTTACGATTCCGGGAGAAATTCTCCACCACATGACCGACAAACAAGAAACTATGGAAACTACCGACACAACGACAGACCTGAATTTCATCAGAACTGGCGGGATTCAAACAGGGCAGGGCCCTCTCGGCAAGGTGAATTTATAGAAGTTAGGTCTCTTAATCCCAATAACGACACGCGCCAACAAAGAGACTGTAGGCAGTGACCCACACCGCAGCCACAAAACGTACTTATGAAGCTGACGACGTAGCTGCCGTGGATAGTAATTATGTAAAAATGGAAGACATTAGGGACATCTTACTCCAGGAACACGACGTAAAACATAACAACATTGCATATCCTGTAATTCACATTACAGTAAATGACGTAAAATTTACGCCAGTACTTGACTCTGGCAGTCCCATTTCCGTAATTAGTGAAACAGCCTTTAGCAACAAATCGAACGATTGCCCCACACTTCCGTTACGTAATATTAAATTACAAGGTGCAATCGCTGGAAAAAGTGTAGATGTACGCCAACAAACCAACTTAGAACTCTTTTGTCGAACCCACAGTTTCTCTATGAACTTTCTTATTGTTCCACTATTTTCGATGGAAATTATTTTGGCAGTAGACTTTTTGAACGAATACAAAGCAATCTTAAACGTTCACGATGCTGAAATAAGTTTAGAGAAAGAAGGTAAGTCAATAGCTTTGAAATTTGGAGACTGGCTCTCAAACCATGACGAGGAAATTAATCGGCTTTACCTCCTGTTAGACAACAGTTCGGAATTTTCGACGGAATTTGACACTCACAATCACTCTGCAAGTATTGACAGGGATGATATCGACGGCGTTAATTCAGAATAAAATTCAAACAATTGAGAATTGTAATGACACTGATAGGCAGGACCTTTTTGAGATTTTACAAGCTCATTCCACAGTTTTTACTCACAAAACAGGAACAATCAAGGGATTTCAATACCAATTTCGTGTTCGTGAGCATACTAAATTTTGTGTAATTCCGGCACATTATAGGGACCGTGTTAGAACAGAAATACAATCTATGCTTGTCGAGGGCATTATTGAGCCTGCAGTAAGCTCATACAACAATCCATTACAAGTTGTTGAGAAGAAAAATGGTTCGATCAGGATTGTCTTTGATTCGAGACAGATCAATACTATCATCATTCCTGAAACAGACAGACCGCAAACGTTGGAAGAACTTCTTCAAAATTTTAATGGTAAAAAAGTGTTGTCTTCTATGGATCTCAGATCCAGCTTTTATCAGACCGAACTTCGTCGAGAATGTTAAAAATACACAGCTTTTCTTTGTTTCGGCGTTTGTTATCAATTTCGGAAACTTCCTTTTGGTTTGAACATTTCTTCCGCAGCATTCATTCGTGGGCTAAATTCCATATTACCTGAGGTCTTAAAACGTCACATCACCTTAAATGTGGACAATATTCTAATAGCAGAAGCCTCATGGGAACAACATAGTCGCATCCTCAACAGTGTGTTATGTATTTTTGCAGAATCTGGAATTACAGTTAACTTGGAAAAGTCTGAATTCGGTAGGTCAAAGGTTAAGTTTTAGGGACATTATATTTCTTCTGAAGGCATTCATCCGGATCCTGAAAAGTTAGAAGCAATCAGAGCCACAAAAAAAAGGAACAAGTCCGCAGTTTTCTAGGTCTTGTGCATTTTTACCGTCGTTTTCTGAATATGCAGATTCTAGTTACATCAAAACTTTATTCTCTCACTGGAAAAAATGCTATATTTAACTGGGACGGACGGGCACAGTTGGGATTCAATTCTTTGAAAGAATCGCTACTTAACGCGCCAATACTAGCTCATCCAGATCTGTCACAAGATTTCTGCCTTAGCACGGATTCTTCTAAAGTCGGTCTTGGTGCCCATTTATTTCAAGAAGCCATAGAAAATGACACTACCGTTCAGAAAACCATTGCTTTTGCTAGCCGAGTGCTAACAAAATCTGAAAAAAATTATTCTGTTACTGAATTAGAAGCTTTAGCTATCGTTTGGGCATTTAACAAATTCCGTTTCTTTCTTTCTGGTAAGCACGTAAAAGTATACAGTGATCATCGTGCATTACAATTTCTTATGTCTTCAAAATTAAATCATGACAGGTTAAAACGTTGGGCATTGTTTCTGCAAGAATTCCGCTTCACAATAGTCTACATTCCCGGTAAGGAGAACATTGTTGCGGACGCACTGTCACGCGCACCGGCTGGGCTTGAGAAAAGTAACACAGAAGGCAACCTCGAGAAAAATTTCAGTATTTTTTACATTCAGAAAGTCGCCTTTGAAAACTTCATCACCACATCTTTAAAGGACGTTGCTCATGAACAAGATAAAGATCCGATTTGGAAAGACATCAGAAGTAAATGGCATGAAAAGACACACACACAGATTCAGCATTATTATCTGGTTAGAAACAACATACTCTTCAAACGCTGCACTGTTGATGACAAGCTATGGGTATTTTGCATTCCTGCCGATTTTGTTAATAAGCTCATTTGGTACATTTATTTCAGCTCCGCACATTTTGGTCCACGAAAATGTTATCATATTCTTCGGACTACTTGTTATTTTAACAATCTGGAAAAAGAATTCGAAGAGTCTTGTCTATTTGTAAACTTTGTCAAAAGGCTAAACCATCTACTGTCTCACATCGTGCTCCGTTGTTTCCTATCATTCCTTCTAAATTAAAAAAGAATTTGCTGCTGTTGACCCCTTGGGACCCCTTGTCAGAACATCGTATGGATTTTCGTACGTTCTAGTCGCTGTTGAACTTACTTCAAAATTTGTTTCTTTCACACCATTACGTAAAGCTACTGGACGGTCTGTATCCAATGCCTTTGTTAAAAATTTCTTACGTGAAGTTGGACACGTTAGTAAAGTCATTTCAGATAACGGACCGCAATTCAGATCTGCTGTTTGGTCACGCATGGTTCGGAATCATAAAATCAAACCTGTTTTTATTTAATTATACTCACCACATTGTAACCCGTCTGACGGATTATGAAAGAAATCAATAAGCTTTGCAGACTTTATTGTCACAGAAAGCATCAGCATTGGGACAGATATTTACACTTATTTCAAAACGTGCTGAATGAAATGCCTCATGATTCCACTGCTTTACCACCTACTCTTGTACTGAAGAATGAAGAACCACCAAACAGTATTAGAGATTCTGTACCTTTTCCGAATACACGTAAACTTCGACACAAAGACATAATTGATTTGGCTATTAAAAATATAAATTCTGCTGCAGACAAAAGGAGAAAACTGCACGGTAAAGCAAATGCAAAGAAACCATATATTGGTCAGAAAGTTCTCATTAAAGCTCATCCATTGTCACATAAGAAGAAACCCTTGAGTCACAAATTCTTTCTGATTTACAATGGACCTTACAGAATCCGACGTATACCACATGATAATTGCGTTGAAGTTGAAACTCTGCGCACTAGGAAGAGTAAAGGATTGCACCACGTTTCACATGTAAAACCGTTTATTGAGAGATAATCTGCTTTTTAACTTACTCTTTGCCATAAAATTTTTCACTTCACGTTACTAGTACGCTTTGTCACATTTGGAAACTGTTAACATGCAACAATGTTCTGAAGTTAACTATCCAGTCTAGAACCTAGGGAACATATTTAGACAGTAATTACGAATGCATTGTTATAGTGAACAGACGACACAGTGTTATTGTGTGTGTACATTCTTGCTTGTTAGTTGCACGATTACGTAACGACTATAAGGCCTACATACTTAGAACATATACCGGTACTGCTAATGAGATTTTGATGTAACATTTTGGTTTACTTGAAAATACATTCTGGATCTAAAGTACTTTCTGAGAGATTACACATGACTTAGTATTTGGTTTGTTTGACAGCTACACGATTATATCGCGACGCTACTAATGAGTGAAAGAATTTATATTACTGCTTTTGCGCTATATCTGTTTTATATCTACACAGTTTTTCTGAATTCTTCTGGAAAGTAAAACATGTGTTAGTAGTAGCTTTTATGATATAGTTACAATGAGACAACCTTTTCTGTATCACAACAATACGTTACAGTATAGTACTTTCTTGATCACGGTAATGTACGTAATAACTATGATATCTATGCGCATAGCATTTCACTTTTGTTTATTACGAGGTAAGTACATTGACTTCTACAAAACTTTGCTTAAGGACGACGATAATTACGACACTTGGCACATTTTTACCGTTAAGTAATGACAAAAATTATCTTATAACAAGACTCACAGTTTAGCGCTACAATACACATATTTGAGTGATTAATTTTGTACTTAAAGCATTTATTTTTAAAGATTTTTGAATTACAGTGATACAAACGTTTTCCGTGATACATTTCATTCCATTGCTGTAATCTGTAACACCTGAGGGTATAATTACATTAATCCTCCGGGGGGTACACGCCTACTTTGTGTACTAAGCGTGTGGCAAGCGCTAGGAGCCCTAGCTAATATGGTATTTGCTTATACAACTTTACACATCGGTATACCATATTTCTCTAACACAGAATTACACAGCTATCTGATCATTTAACTGAGAGAGACAAACAGGTTTTTTACTATGGCAGTGACATGTTTACGCAATTACACAGTTGGATAACATCACGCTTATGAAATTGTATTTTGTCTGTACTTTGTCAACTGTTCATATTTTTTCGGAACCATTGTGGTACTATGAGAGCTTTGAATGATGTATTTGGTATGGGATCACGATGTTTGAAGTATGTTCGAGGTAGATGACTTTATTGAAACGAACAGAGAGCATTTTTTTAAAGGTTGTGAGATTATTGAAGAAAGCTATGACGTTTTTGAGATTTGAATGAGGTGTTATGATGTTATTATTGCGACAACGAATTGTATTATGCTGTTGAGATATATTTATAATCAATAAGATGATGCTATATGAGGAATGTGATTACGTGTTTATATGTATATGAATGATGAGCAGTGGTTAGGGACTCGGATTTGTGAAATATATACACATATATATATATATATATATATATATATATATTAGATGGGTAGATCACATAACTAATGAGGAAGTATTGAATAGGATTGGGGAGAAGAGAAGTTTGTGGCACAACTTGACCAGAAGAAGGGATCGGTTGGTAGGACATGTTCTGAGGCATCAAGGGATCACCAATTTAGTATTGGAGGGCAGCGTGGAGGGTAAAAATCGTAGAGGGAGACCAAGAGATGAATACACTAAGCAGATTCAGAAGGATGTAGGTTGCAGTAGGTACTGGGAGATGAAAAAGCTTGCACAGGATAGAGTAGCATGGAGAGCTGCATCAAACCAGTCTCAGGACTGAAGACCACAACAACATATATATATATATATATATATATATATATATATATATATATATGAGACTGTCACTGTAGCGGAGACTACTGGCGTAAATATTTCGGTAAGGAAGGTAAGTGACCTTGACTTAATGTGTTGTAGCCGCTCAGCTGTGTGACAGTCGTTCGGGAAAAAAGTCATTAGGTGGAGAAAAAAAGAGGCCATTAACCTCGATATTGACATTCTTTCGTAGAAAGCATTGCAAATACGACATGCTCATACTTGAAAACATATGATTACACTTTGGAGCTCGTAATTGCTGATATTTACTGAAATGCCATGTGGCTAGTGAATGACGTTTCATCCTTTGTTTTACATATATCTTTGCTCATTTGGTTTAGTATCTAGTTTCTAGTTGCACTGCAGCATTGAATAAATTAAAATTTAATAGATGTACTAATAGAAACGTTTTCTGTCTACAGACCCAGTAAATAATAATTTTATGATCTACTTTCTTAAAAAAGGGAGCACAAATAGACATTTCCCTTCACAGGAATTGCATACATAATTTGTTCAACGATTTGGTAACTTTTCTGGCAGAGTAAGTTAAGGTGATGCATCACTCTAGTGTTTAGATCTGACATAAGTAGTAGACATTTCTTATCTTTACTGTAATATTCATTCTGCTTGAGCTTTATCATGTTTAGGTACAAGTTATTGCATTTGTCACTTTATATTACTCTACTAAGCCAGTTTTACTAAAGATTTATTTTTCTTGTTGCTGCACATTGGCTCATATTAGTTGTAACGTTGCATTTGCTTTGCTAATTTAGATATACTGCAGCTTGCTTTGCCAATTTGCATTTTTTTGACATTGCTGTTTGTGTTAAATGTTTTGTGCTGCTGCATTGCCACGTCCCTTAGTATATATATATGAGCTCAGTAGATTTAAGTTATCTTAAGAGAAGGTAAGCTATATAAGAGAATGGGTTTCGATGAACTGGAAGAAAGCATTGAGAAGTTATATAAACAAGGGTTGGCAAAGAAAAATTAGTGCACAATGAAGAATAATTACTTTGAAAGAGGATATGAATAGAATACAGAAAACAGGTATAGATAGGACGTTTTGGGAATCATGATGAACTAAGGGAGATGTCTAAGAAGTAAAGTTTTGTTTGCAAATCAAATACGATAAATACTGCATTAAAACAAACCTTGTCCTTTCCTTTTGCCTTATCGCACTATGTGTTTGTGTACCCTTGTGTATTTGTGTTCTTCCTGTCTTTATATGTTTATCTGATAAGAGTTATGTTGTAGAATTTTTTCAATACTATGTTACTTACTTTGTAAAGATGTTTAGACGTTATTTATTCTGTTCTGTTTTAATGCTCGTGTGTGAAGTTAATCTTCCGAAAGTTCTTCTCATTTTTTTATCTACTTACTTATGTCATAATTCCTGTAACACTGATGTATATGTTTATTTCTGTTCTTTTCTAAAGCCTGTATTACTAAAAATGTTATCTGTATAATTATGTTCTTTAATGATGTATTTTGTACCTTTGTAATTGTATTCTCATGTCGTAAATTTGTAGTTGTATAGACACTGGTCCTTCAAATTAAGTATTTTCATTTCACTGCACACATTTCTGTTGGTCATCTTATATGCGCAATATGTGAAAAAAAGGACTGTTAGTGCTCACACGAGTGTTGATAATTCAGGAAGGGACTGGTTAACAGCATTGCTGGTGCTAAGGACATTCCAAAAGGTTTTGTGATTGCACAAGTGGTGGCTCATGGACTTGTTACATTATTCGCAAGACTCTTTGATGGTGATTGTGCACCCGTACAGTCACAACAGATGGCTGCTGGCTATCTCGACAAGGACTATAGTGGGTTTACACCTTTGATGGCCCACCAATACCATCATCTCTACAAGGACTACAGTGGGTCTACACCTTTGATGGCCCACCAATACCATTATCTCTACCAGGACTGCAGTGGGTCTGCACCTCTGGTGGCCCACCAATACCATACTCTCTACCAGGACTACAGTGGGTCTGCTCTGTGATGACCTATCTACCAATATTCTTCAAAACTTCGACTGACTCTGCTGTGGGTTTGCTCTGTTGTGGCCCATTACTTGTCTGCACGTCAACAGTTAGCATTGTCTTTCCGCTGGAAGGACAACACTACTTCTTCAAGACTGCATGGAAATCCACTGCTTCCGTGTACGTTTTCTTTTACTGCTCAGACTATGAGAAAAAAACCTGCAATTACTGCTGTGATAATGATCAGGACTGTCTTTATGGACTGTGAGAAAATTTTACTTTTGGCCAACATTGTATCGATAAGTGTGTGCATTTGATATATTTGTTAGCGTTAATATAGAAAAATTTAGCAAATATGTATTGCCCAATGCCAGAAACAATTTGTAAATTTTTTTATGTGGAGCATGGGGGCTGTGTAGGTAGGCTGTTTAGGTTTTTATGTTGATAACGTCACGTAGCGCTCTGTATGAAAATCACTGACTGTGCTGTGTGCAATCTGTGGCTGGTTGGCTTTGTTGGAATATTCGCTATTGTAGTGTTGGGCGGTTGGAGGTGAGCCGCCAGCAGTGGTGGATGTGGGGGGAGAGATGGCAGAGTTTTGAGAGCGGACGATCTGGATTTGTGTCCGTGAAAAAAAGGAAATTTGTAAGACTGGATGTCATGAACTGATATATATATTATGACTTTTGAACAGTATTAAGGTAAATACATAGTTTGTTCTCTATCAAAATCTTTCAGTTGCTAACTATGCCTACCAGTAGTTAGTGCCTTCAGTAGTTAGAATCTTTTATTTAGCTGGCAGTATTGGCGCTCGCTGTATTGCAGTAGTTCGAGTAACGAAGATTTTTGTGAGGTAAGTGAGTCATGGAAGGTATAGGTTATTGTTAGTCAGGGTCATTCTTTTGTAGGAATTATTGAAAGTCAGATTGCGTTGCGCTAAAAGAAATATTGTGTGTCAGTTCAGCGTTGATCACAATAAGTAAAGAGAGAAATGTCTGAGTACGTTCAGTTTTGCTCAGATGTTTGAAAATCAAACAACGTAAGAGGTTTACCAGCACTGTCATTCCTAATTTTTCTAAGGGGATATTTCAACTGGTGCAGATACCGTCTATTGTAGAATTTCGCAACATCTTTTATGCTCACATATTGTGATATTTATGGAGGCAGAAAATGTTGTCTGCAGGAATCATGGATTCCAAAAGCAACCGTCGTGTGAAAACCAGCTTGCTCATTTTGTCCACGAGGCCCAGAAAGCAGCAGATTCTGGCACGTAGGTTGATGCCGTGTTCTTTGGCTTCCGTAAGGCATTCGATAAAATTCCGCACTGCCACCTAATGAACAAAATACGAGAGTACGGAATATCAGTCAAGCTGTATATTGGATTTAAGAGTTTCTAGCAAACACAGAATGTCATTCTCAGCGAAACGAAATTTTGAGACGTATACATAACTTCGGGCGTATCCCAAGGGAGTTGCCCATTACTTTGACGTTGTGGGTAACGTCGGAAGTTCGACGAAGCTTTTTGTGGGTGATGCTGTTGTATACAGAGAAGTCACAACACTATAAAATTGTAGCGAAATGAAAGAACACCTGTAGAGGACCGACGCATGGTGTGACGATTGGCAACTGACATTCAACACCAACGTATTGAGCATAAATAAAAAGACACTTTATTGCGTGATTACACGATTGCAGAACAATCACTCGAGGCAGTTATATCCACAAAATATCTAAAATGACGAGTACGGAATAACTTCAGGTAGAACGACCACTTAAAACTAATCTCTGGTAAGGCAGCTGCCAAACTGAGATACAGTGGAAGAATCCCCTGGAACTGTAGTCCATCAACAAAGGAGGTAACTTACAAAGCCCTCGTTCGGCCAATACTTGAACGTTGCCCGTCAGTTTGGAGTCCATATTAGATATGAATGCTAGAGGAAATAAAGAAGAGCCAAAGAAAAGCAGCGCATTTCGTTACTCCCCTTCATAAGCGCGAAAGCGCCAAGAATATGTTCAGCCAACTCCAGCGGCAGACACTGTGGGAGAGGCGTTCTGCATTCGCTGCTAACTTTCTGAGCACGTACGTTTCTAAAAAAGAGTCAATTTCTCCTAGGTATATATCTCGAAAAGACCATGAATAGGACTAGAGAGATTTGCGCTCTATTGGAGACCTACCAGCAATCGTTCTTTCGGCAAATCATTCTCAACTGAAAGGGCAAATGGGGGAAGTGACAATTGTTCACAAAGTATTCTCCGCTTACGGGGTATACATGTAGGTGTAGCTACAGTAGCAATATAGTCGCTGATGATTCACTACAAACCAGCGTCAAGCAGATGGCGCGTATTGGTGTAAATCTGGAAAAAGGGATAAACTGCAGCTTGAGTACATAAACGCTGAAGTTCTCTGTCTTACGCTCGGCACAGCAACACAATGGTATTTTTATGTGATATATCAGTGTGTTAGAAATGGGAATTGCCAAAGAGCAATTTGTAATGCACACGTCCATAGCTGAGCGTTTATTATTGCAAATATGATATATTAAACCATCTACAAGTACTTTAAATAACGAAGACTATCTCTTCCTCAATGTACCAGTGTTTCCTTTTATGCATTAGGCCAAGAGTTGATTTATATTTGCGATGGCGGGACGACGAGTCTAAATATTTTAGAACATGTTCACATACTATGATACAGAGGCACATGTGCTCTTGAGGGCACTTGCGGAAAAGAGGTGTGTCTAAGCTAGCAAAACTGCTCGTCTGGCCGGATTCCCTTAGTGCACTGCAAAATATCCACTCCGTGTACGAACCAGAGAATCCTCTGTCCATCCAGCACACCCCGCATCCAGTACAATGTCCAACGAAAGGGGTGACATTCCATTTGGTATAAAGGCCTGTGGGAAATTGGGCAAAGTGGTTGTGGACTTAACAGCCGAAGAGGTTTGTACAGTACTTACAGAAATAGATCATATAGTCTCCTTGCGGGCAGTGGCACCATCGATACGCGGCATCATGCGTCACTGGGGAACACTGGATGTGAGACAAACAAACTGCTGTCAGTAAAGTCAACTACTCGGCTGTGGCATGCCTCTTCCCATCCATTGAGACGGAATGAAGTCCTGTCAGTCGTCGTCGGATTGGGTGCCGCCTTTTGCCTCCTGATTCTCTTCTCTGGCGAAATGACCAGCCAGTTTGCGGTACCTTCACGTGCAAACATCAGTACATAATGTCTTTGAAGAGTGCGCAAATATGACAATGGGAGGGCAGCACATACGTTGACTGTTCAAAAAGTAAGGTGGCTTTTCAAATTGTCAGGGCAACGTACATTCGATCATCGATCTTTTTTATTGTTATGCCGATACACATGTCGCGAACATATTTTCACAGTTTCAAGTGCACAGCGTGTACTTTGTTTGTTTTCGACAGGTAGAAAAGTTAGGCGTGTCTTAGCGTGCTCGGCGATTTTCGATTATTATAAAAAATGGAGCAAAGAATTAGCATCGAATTTTGTGTCAAAAATGGAATCAAGTGCTCTAAAACACTTGAAACGTTGACAATGGCATACTGTGAGTCTGCTTTAAGTAAAAGGATGTTTACAAGTGGTACAAGCTCTTCGAAAATAGTCGAGAAAATGCCAATGACGAACCTCGCTCTAGACGCCCCAGCGCATCAACAACAGGTGGTAACGCCGAAGCTGTGAAGAAAATTGTTTTGGAAAATCGTCGAATTACCGCAAGAGAAGTTGCTGAGGATGTTGACATATCGATCGGCTCTTGTCATGCAATTTGTTCCGATGTTTTGGGCATGAGACGTGTCTGTTCCAAAACTTCTCAATTTTGATCAGACGAACCGTCGCATGAGCATCTCTCAGCAGCTCTTTAATGACGTCAGTGATGATCCTGATTTGCTCAAAAGGGTCATAACTGGTGACGAAGCATGGATTTACGGTTATGAAGTCGAAACCAAAGTCCAATCGCCCCAGTGGAAGTATCCCGGAGAGCCAAGACCGAAAAAAGCACCCGAAGTTCGTTCAAATGTCAAAGTTTTGCTCAATTACCGTGGCGTAGTGTATCATGAGTTTTTGCCTCAAGATCGTACGGTCAATAAGGAGTATTACCTTGACGTTATGCGCCGTTTTCGAGAAGCAATACACAAAAAAAAAAAACGTCCGGAATTGTGGAAAAACAATTCATGGCTTTTGCAGCACGACAATACACCTGCTCATTCATCGTTGGTTGTGAGAGATTTTTTCACCAAAAATAACACGAGTCATGCCTCAGTCACCTTATCCACCGGATTTGGCCCCCTGCGACTTTTTCCTGTTCCCAAAACTGAAGACACCTATGAAAGAACGAAGATTTTCAACGATTGAGAAAATAAAAACTGCATCACTGGAAGTACTCGAGGCTGTACCAAAAAGTGCTTGTGAGAAGTGCTTCGAGGATTGGAAGAAGCGTTGTCACAAGTGTATTGTACCTGATGGGGATTACTTTGAACGGGACGACATGAATATTGATGAATAAGTAAATATTTTTTCATAAAAATATAAAGTAACCTAACACAGTTCGCATTTCAGAAGAGACTTTCACTGCATTTTAGGCGATGTTATTATACCTAATACGTTTCGCCTCTCTTCATAGCTCCTGCCAAAAAATGATACGACGCAATAATTAGGTCCTGATGATAGGTTACAACAGCCAGGCTTTAAAAGTTATCTGTTTTGTAACTGAGTAGTGAGGCGTGGAACATTAAAAGTTCGGAGAAGTGCCTGGATGCCCTTGAAACATGATTTTGTCGAAGAATGTAAAACATGAAGTGAAAAGATAGATCAGAAAACAAAGAAATACTAAGTGGAATAGGTGAAGGAAGTATCTGTGGATGACACTTACAAGAGAAAATGACAGGTTAGTAGGACATCTGCTAGTTAACTTGACGCTGGAAGGAGCAGTAGAGGGAAAAATGTCAGGAGTTGACTTTGTTTGTACATATTAAAAGCTTCATACACTTGTGCTCAAAATGTAAACGGGAAAGTAAATGTCGCATGATGTGTCACTGCTCAGTAACATGTTGCTGTTGTTGTGGTCTTCAGTCCTGAGACTGGTATGATGCAGCTCTCCATGCTACTCTATCCTGTGCAAGCTTCTTCATCTCCCAGTACCTACTGCAACCTACATCCTTCTGAATCTGTTTAGTGTATTCATCTCTTGGTCTCCCTCTACGATTTTTACCCTCCACGCTGCCCTCCAATACTAAATTGGTGATCCCTCGATGTCTCAGAACATGTCCTACCAACCGATCCCATCTTCTAGTCAAGTTTTGCCACAAGCTCCTCTTCTCCCCAATTCTATTCAATACCTCATCATTAGTTATGTGATCAACTCATCTAATCTTCAGCATTCTTCTGTAGCACCACATTTCGAAAGCTTCTATTCTCTTCTTGTCTAAGCTATTTATCGTCCACGTTTCACTTCCATACATGGCTACACTCCATACAAATACTTTGAGAAACGACTTCCTGACGCTTAAATCAATACTCGATGTTAACAAATTTCTCTTCTTAAGAAACGCTTTCCTTGCCATTGCCAGTCTACATTTATATTCTCTCTACTTCGACCATCATCAGTTATTTTCTCCACCAATAGCAAAACTCCTTTACTACTTTAAGTGTCTCATTTCCTAATCTAATTCCCTCAGCATCACCCAACTTAATTCGACTACATTCCACTATCCTCGTTTTGCTTTTGTTGATGTTCATCTTATACCCTCCTTTCAAGACACTGTCCATTCCGTTCAACTGCTCTTCCAAGTCCTTTGCTGTCTCTGACAGAATTACAATGCCATCTGCGAACCTCAAAGTTTTTATTTCTTCTCCATGGATTTTAATACCCACTCCGAACTTTTCTTTCGTTTCCTTTATTGCTTGCTCAATATACAGATTGAATACCATCGGGGATAGGCTACAATCCTGTCGCACTCCCTTCCCAACCACTGCTTTCCTTTCATGTCCCTCGACTCTTATAACTGCAATCTGCTTTCTGTACAAATTGTAAATAGCCTTTCGCTCTCTGTATTTTACCCCTGCCACCTACAGAATTTGAAAGAGAGTATTCCAATCAACATTGTCAAAAGCTTTCTCTAAGTCTACAAATGCTAGAAACGTAGATTTGCCTTTCCTTAATCTTTCTTCTAAGATAAGTCGTAGGGTCAGTATTGCCTCACGTGTCCCAACATTTCTACGGAACCCAAACTGATCTTCCCCGAGGTCGGCTTCTATCAGTTTTTCCATTCGTCTGCAAAGAATTCGCATTAGTATTTTGCAGGTGTGAGTTATTAAACTGATAGTTCGGTAATTTTCACATCTGTCAACACCTGCTTTCTTTGGGATTGGGATTATTATATTCTTCTTGAAGTCTGAGGGTATTTCGCCTGTCTCATACATCTTGCTCACCAGATGGTAGAGTTTTGTCAGAACTGGCTCTCCCAAGGTTGTCAGTAGTTCTAATGGAATGTTGTCTACTCCGGGGGCCTTGTTTCGACTCAGGTCTTTCAGTGCTCTGTCAAACTCTTCACGTAATACCATATCTCCCATTTCATCTTCATCTAC
This sequence comes from Schistocerca serialis cubense, assembly GCF_023864345.2. Taxonomy (NCBI): domain Eukaryota; kingdom Metazoa; phylum Arthropoda; class Insecta; order Orthoptera; family Acrididae; genus Schistocerca; species Schistocerca serialis. The sequence continues at coordinate 619,339,834 of NC_064645.1, forward strand.
ATCCTCCTCCATTTCCATAATATTCCCCCCAAGTACATCGCCCTTGTATAGACCCTCTATATACTCCTTCCACCTTTCTGCCTTCCCTTCTTTGCTTAGAACTGGGTTGCCATCTGAGCTCTTGATATTCATACAAGTGGTTCTCTTCTCTCCAAAGGTCTCTTTAATTTTCCTGTAGGCAGTATCTATCTTACCCCTAGTGAGACAAGCCTCTACATCCTTACTTTTGTCCTCTAGCCATCCCTGCTTAGCCATTTTGCACTTCCTGTCGATCTCATTTTTGAGACGTTTGTATTCCTTTTTGCCTGCTTCATTTACTGCATTTTTATATTTTCTCCTTTCATCAATTAAATTCAATATTTCTTCTGTTACCCAAGGATTTCTATTAGCCCTCGTCTTTTTACCTACTTGATCCTCTGCTGCCTTCACTACTTCATCCCTCAGAGCTACCCATTCTTCTTCTACTGTATTTCTTTCCCCCATTCCTGTCAATTGTTCCCTTATGCTCTACCTGAAACTCTGTACAACCTCTTGTTCTTTCAGTTTATCCAGGTCCCATCTCCTTAAATTGCCACCTTTTTGCAGTTTCTTCAGTTTCAATCTGCAGTTCATAACCAATATATTGTGGTCAGAGTCCACATCTGCCGCCGGAAATGTCTTACAATTTAAAACCTGGTTCCTAAATCTCTGTCTTACCATTATATAATCTATCTGATACCTTTTAGCATCTCCAGGGTTCTTCCATGTATACAACGCTAAGTAACATAACTCGACGAAAATTGTTCTATACGAAGAAAGAACTGCTACGCTATAGTACAGAAGGTAACTGAAAGAAATATTCAGTGAGAAGAACAGAAATAACACTTTTATTCAGTGACAGCAATTGCTCTGAAGTCACTGTTACTTATGACGGTTCCGCAGACATTACGAAAGATGGTGCAAGCCTCTTAATAGGGTGTGTGATCAACAAGGACGGCACTGTGAGCCATGATCCCATGGTTGCCACAAAGTTGGTAACGAGTTCTTGTGGTAGGGAGTATTTTGATGCATAAAAACAAAGTGAGGGAGAATGTACCTCTGACAAGACGTACACGGTGTAGGAGTACGGTGTCAAAATAACGTTGACTGGTGAATGTACCGCGACCACATTTGTAGGTCAGTGCGACCTTGCAACACTATACCTCCCCACATCATAACACCTAGACCACCGAAACGATCACATCCGACAATGTTTCTGGGTGCATTACGTGTTCCCAACTCTCGTCATACGATGGTGCGTCCAGCATTGCATAACACGATTATTGTGCTGGTCTTGGGGCTCTTGAAAGGAAAAGATATCTGGCCAATGGGCTGGCCTGCCCATTCCCCCCACTTAAATCCCAAAGAAAATCACGCAAAGAAAATCGCCTGTGTTTCAGTGACTGCCACCCCAACTCGCGTATCATATCAGTGACACTCTCACCCCTATTGCGCGATAAAACGAAACGAGTTGCCCTTCTTTGCACTTTTTCGATGTCCTCCGTCAGTCCTACCTGGTAAGGATCCCACACCGCGCAGCAATATTCCAGCAGAGGACGGACAAGTGTAATGTAGGCTGTCTCTTTAGTCGGTTTGTCGCGTCTTCTAAGTGCTCTACCAACAAGCGCAATCTTTGTTTCGCCTTCCCCACAATATTATCTACGTGGTCTTTCCAATTTAAGTTGCTCGTAATTGTAATTCCTAGGTATTTAGTAGAATTGACAGCCCTTAGATTTGTGCGATTTATCGTATAACCGAAATTTATCGGATTTCTTTTAGAACCCATGTGGATGGCCTCGCACTTTTCTTTGCTTAGTTCTAATTGCCACTTTTCGCACCATACAGAAATTCTCTCTAGATCATTTTGTAATTGGAATTGATCGTCTGATGATTTTACTAGACGGTAAATTACAGCGTCATCTGCAAACAATCTAAGGGGGCTGCTCAGATTATCACCTAGATAATTTATGTAAATCAGGAACAGCAGAGGCCTATGACACTACCTTGCGGAACGCCAGATATCACTTCTGTTCTACTCGATGATTTACCGTCTATCACTACGAACTGTGACCTCTCTGAGAGGAAATCACGAATCCAGTCACACAACTGAGGCGATACTCCATATGCACGCAATTTGATTAATAGTCGCTTGTGAGGAACGGCGTCAAAAGCCTTCTGGAAATCTAGGAATGTGGAATCGATCTGAGAACCCCTGTCGACAGCACTCATTACTTCATGGGAATAAAGAAAAAGCTGTGTTGCAAAAGAAGGATATTTTCTGAATTCATGTTGGTTGTGTATCAGTAAGTCATTTTCTTCAAGGTGATTCGTAATGTTCGAGTACAGTATATGCTCCAAACTCCTACTGCAAATTGTAATTCAATGGATTACTCCTATTTCCTTTCTTGAATATTGGTGTGACCTGTGCTACTTTGCAGTCTTTAGAAACAGACCTTTCGTCAAAAGAGCGGTTGTATATGATTGCTAAGAAAGGCGCTATTGTGTGTGAAAACTCTTAAAGGAACCTGATTAGTATACCATCTGGACCGGAAGACTTGCCTTTCTTAAGTGATTTTAGTTGTTTCACAACACCTAAGACATCTACTTTTAAGTGACTCATGGTAACAGATGTTCTGGTTTAGAATTCTGGAATATTTGCGTCGTCTTCTTTCGTGAAGGAATTACGGAAAACTGTATTTAGTAACTCCGTTTTAGTGGCACTATCATCAGCAACATTTCCATCGCTATCGCGCAGTGACGATATTGACTGTTTTTTGCCAGTGGCGTACTTAACATACGACCAGAATCTCTTTCGGCTTTCTACCATATTTTGAGACAATGCTTCATTGTGGAAAGTATTAAAAGCATCTCGCATTGACGTCCGCACTAAATTTCGAGCTTCCGTGAAGCTTAGTCAGTCTTGGGGACTTTGCGTTCTTCTGAATTTGTCATGCATTTTTCATTGCTTCTGCAACAGTGTTCTGACGTGTTTTCTGTACCATGGTGGATCAATCGAGTTTCTTACTGCAGAGCGTACATTGCTGTCCGTGGTGATCACACACCCTATTAGGAACCATGTCCCGCCTTTTGTCATGTCCGGGGGAGCATCATAAATCGCGGTGACTTCAGTGCAATTATTGTCTTTGAACTAAAGTGTCGTTTCTGTTCGTTTCTTTGCCCATTTCTTTCAACTACCTTCTGTACTATAGCGTAACAGTTCTTTCTATGTATAGTCCAAGTTTCGTCCAGCTATATTACTTGGCAGTGACACATCATCCGAAAGTTACTTTCGTCCTTACGTTTTGCACACCACTGTATTTAATGCTCAGCTGTATCCTGGAGAAGGTATGGGGCACAGACTTCTTAGAAGAGCGGCAAAGTGCCTACAACCCAGGCGCAAGTTATACTTACGATTAAGTTCGAAAGATTACACTCACGTCAAGAACTACACTACTGGCCATTAAGATTGCTACACCATGAAGATGACGTGCTACAGACGCGAAATTTAACCGACAGGAAGAAGATGCTGTGATAGGCAAATGATCAGCTTTTCAGAGCATTCACACAAGGTTGGCGCCGGTAGCGACACCTACAAAATTTCCAACCGATTTCTCATACACAAACAGCAGTTGACCGACTTTGCCTGGTGAAACGTTGTTGTGATGCCGCGTGCAAGGAGGAGAAATGCGTACCATCACGTTTCCCACTTTGATAAAGGTCGGATTGTAGCCTATCACAATTGCGGTTTATCGTATCGCGACATTGCTGCTCGCGTTGGTCGAGATCCAATGACTGTTAGCAGAATATGGAATCGGTGGGTTCAAGAGGGTAATACGGAACGCCGTGCTGGATCCCATCGGCCTCGTATCACTAGCATTCGAGATGACAGGCATCTTATCTGCATGGCTGTAACGGGTCGTGCAGCCACGTCTCGATCCCTGAGTCAACAGATGGGGGCGTTTGCAAGACAACAACCATCTGCACGAACAGTTCGACGACGTTTGCAGAAGCATGGACTATCAGCTCGGAGACCATGGCTGCTGTTACCCTTGACGGTGCATCACAGACAGGAGCGCCTGCGATGGTGTACTCCACGACGAACCTGGGTGCACGAATGGCAAAACGTCACTTTTTCGGATGAATACAGGTTCTGTTTACAGCTTCGTGATGGTCGCATCAGTGTTTGGCGACATCGCGGTGAACGCACGTTGGAAGCGTGTATTCGTCATCGCCATACTGGCGCATCAACTGGCGAGATGGTATGGGGTGCCATTGGTTACACGTCTCGGTCACCTCTTTTGTCCGCATTGACGGCACTTTGAACAGTGGACGTTACATTTCAGATGTGTTACGACCCGTGGGTCTACCCTTCATTCGATCCCTGCGAAACCCTACATTTCAGCAGGATAATGCACGACCGCATGTTGCAGGTCGTCTACGGGCCTTTCCGGATACAGAAAATGTTCGACTGCTGTCCTGGCCAGCACATTCTTCAGATCTCTCACCAACTGGAAAGATCTGGTCAATGGTGGCCGAGCAACTGGCTCGTCACAATACGCCAGTCACTACTCTTGATGAACTGTGGTATCGTGTTGAAGCTGCTTGGGCAGCTATCCTGTACACGCCATCCAAGCGCTGTTTGACTCAATGCCCAGGCGTATCAAGGCCGTTATTACGCCCTGAGGTGGTTGTTCTGGGTACTAATTTCTCAGGATCTACGCACCAAAATTGCGTTAAAATGTAATCACATGTCAGTTCCAGTATGATATATTTGTCCAATGAATACCAGTTTATCATCTGCATTTCTTCTTGGTGTAGAATTTTAATGGCCAGTAGTGTATATTGCGCTTTCGCCTTACATCTCATAAATAGCTCCCAAGTGGCCAACAATCCGACCTTATAAGCAGACACTGATTTTCTTATTTTTTTCTATGGTTGAAATTTGGAGTTGAATACCTTCTAACATGCAATTTTTTGTTGGTTTCCATCAACTATGAAGGAAATCAAAAATGGACTGGGGTCAGGAGGCTGCGGTGTGACACGCTCTCGTGCAAAACTCCTTGCAAAATAACGCCATTATAATCGAGAACTGGAAGCACTAGAGGCTGTGTGTACTCTCCAGTTCGGGTTACCGTCAGTCGCGCTTACCGGCAGGCCGCAGCAGGGCAGCGAGAAGAGCAGCCGGCGTGACGCAATGAGCCGTGACGCAGCGGCGACGGGCGGGAAGTCTTCATTTATTCAGTAACCGCAGACGAGCCCGCGGGGGCGGAGTGGGGGTGAAGGAGCGCCGCGGAGCGTGGGCGGTGCTGCGGGGGCGGCCGCCGGCGGGGTTTTATCCCCTATCGGGTTGGGAATCATCGGAGCCGTCAAATCCAGCGGTGTGCGTCCTCTCACCTCGTATCGCATCGCCCGCGCCTCCCCTAGCCGCGCGGCTGTGAAGTCTGTCACTCAGCGGCTGTTTGCTCAGCCGGCGGCGCGCCTCATTAGGAGGGGGCGGTAGTACAAGCCACTCGCGCGCCTCCTGCCGCCCCTATTACGCTCTGTGTCAACATTCAGCTGCAAGTGCGCCCACAAAACGCCTGCGAGTGGCGTCGAGCACTCGCCGAAGCGCGCCCCCGCCCACTTCCTGCCATCCAAATCCAGTCGTCCTCCTGCCAAAGGCTCCAGCAAGATTTTAACCCAGCCAGCTTTCATTATTCTTCTGTTCTATTCTGATGACAGATCTACATTGCTGAAACGGTTCCGAGTTCCCTATCTAATGGCTTCCAGGGGCAACAAAAGTTTGATTTTCATTGTTTCATGTAATCATTGATCAAATGCCCGCCTCGGTAGCTGTGTGGTCGGCACGCAGGAATGTCATACCAAGGGGCTCGGGATCGATTCCCGGCTGGGTCGGATATTTTCTCCGCTCAGGGACTGGGTGTTGTCCTCATCATCGCCAAAGTGGCGTCAACTCAAAAGACTTGCACCAGGGGCAAACAGTCTACCCAACGGGAGGTCCTAGCCACACGACATTTCATTTCATTTCATTGATCAAATTGAAATATTTAAAATGCTGTCACAGTCTACTCATTAAGAGATAGAATCTTGCGTTAAATGTTTAACACAGTAAATATTAAAGTTGGAGAATGTGAATAAGTCTTGAAGCAGCGCCTCTCGCCGCCCAGATTATCCTGAATATATTCATGCAGTATTCGACATGTAAATCTGTATCTACATCGTTACCCTGCAAGTTAAGTGCCTGACAGAGAGTTCATCGAACAGCCTTCAAGTTAATTCTCTATCGTTCCACTCTCGAAACGCGCGTTGGAAAAGCGCGCGCTTATATCTTTCTGTGAGAGTACTGATATCTCTTATTTTAGCATGATGATCATTTCTCTATATGTAGGTGGGTGCCAACAGAATCCTTTCGCAGTCGGAGGAGAAAGTTGGTGATAGAAATTTCACGTGAAGATCCTGCTGCAGTGAAAAACGCCTTTGTTTTAATGATTGCCACACCAAATCACGTATTATGTCCGTAGCACTCTCTCCTATTTCGCAATAATACAGAGCGAGCTGCCCTTGAAACTTCCTGGAGAGCTTCTGTAAAGTTTGGAAGGTAGGAGGCGAGGTACTGGCAGAAGTAAAGCTGTGAGGACGGGGCGTGAGTTGTGCTTGGGTAGCTCAGATCGTAGAGCACATGCCCGCGAAAGGCAAAGGTACCGAGTTCGAGTCTCGGTCCGGCACACAGTTTTAATCTGCCAGGGAGTTTCATATCAGCGCACTCTCTGCTGCAGAGTGAAAATCTCATTCTGCGAGCTGTCCTTCTTTGAACATTTTCGATGTTCCCCGTCAGTCCCGTGTGATGCGGATCTCACACCGCACAGCAGTACTCCAAAAGAGGGTGGACAAGCGTAGTGTAAGCAGTCTCTTTAGTAGACCTGTTGCACTTTCAAAGTGCTCTACCAGTAAGTTGCAGTCTTCGGTTTGTCTCCCCCACAACGTTTTCTATGTGGTCATTTGAGTTTGAGTTATTCGTAATTGTAATTCCTAAATATTTAGATGAATTTACAGTCTTTAGATATGTGTTTCACACAACCAAAATTTAGTGGCTTTCTTTTAGTACTCATGGGTATGTCTTCACATTTCTCGTTATTTAGAGTCAATCGCCACTTTTCGCAACATACATATATCTTGTATAAATCATTTTGTAATTGGTTTCGATCATCTGATGATGTTACAAGATCGTAAATGACAGCATCATCTGCAAACAATCTAAGAGGACTGCTCAGATTGTCTCCCATGTCGTTTATGTAAATGAGGAACAGCAGAGGGCCTGCAACACTTCATTGGAGAACGCCAGGTATTATTTCTGTCTTAGCCGATCACTTTCCGTCAATTACTACGAACTGTGATATTTCTGACAGTAACTCATGAATCCAGGCGCGCAATTGAGGCCATATTCCATGGGCGCGCAATTTGATTAGAAGTCCCTCGTAAGAAACAGTGCCGAAAGCCTTCTGGAAACGTAAAATATGGAATCAATTTGATCTCCCGTATCGATACCACTCATTACTTCGTGAGAATAAAGGACGCTTAGTGACTTCTAACAAACTTCACATATAATTTCAAACTTACAGGAAACTTTCTCGCTCACAGAATGAGGAAATAAATATACGAGTAGTTTTATTACATTTTCGCTGTTCGAGTAGTAAAACGTCATCAGGCACAACGTTTTAATTTATTGCTTCTTTACTACTAACTGTATTCGCAACACATACTGCAGACAGTCTCCAGTATCCAGAATGTACCTGCATAATCTTATCACTGTAGGACAGGTAGTTCAGGAGATATGACACGTAAACATCGAGATGCGTGATAAACTAGCTTTTCTTGAAATGGAGCGCAACTTACCCAGACTTTATTCATCCATTGTTTGATAATGAGAGCACCTGGCTGCTTTCAACATACTTTAAACGTAATTTTAATCTTTTCTAAGCAGTTTCTTGTTTGCATGCTTAATGTCAAATATTTCACACATTAACTCATTTGTAAAGTTCTCTGTCGTTTGAAGCTGTTTTAAAACATGGTGTTCGATTCTTTAAAGAGTCTAGGGGGGGGGGGGGGAGGAGGAGGTTATTGGTCTGTATTATTAATCGGCTAAAACATCATCCCGTTCCAGTTTCAGGATGCTCAAAGTCTTCCATGGGTAACAAAATTTTTATTGATTTAAACAATAGATTTGTGCATAGATTTGAGCATAGAACACAAAAATAATAGACACGATTTTAGGATGTACAGAACAAACGACAACTTCCCGCAAACACCATCCCTGCCGCACCATGTCACGCAGATGTACACAAGAAAGCTGCAAATAAAACGATGATACACATTTCAAACAATAACCCTATGAACAAAGAGGAATTAGATATCATTAAGCAAGTTGCAGTGGTCAGCGATTTCCCCAGCTCAATGATAAACAGTTTGCAGATAAAAGTAACAAAAAAGTAAGAAATTCCTGGTTGTGCAGGACCCAGTATTACAGTCAAATGTACGGCTAGCACACCTTATGTAGGTAACATCTCTCAAAAAATAGCAAACCTGTTTTTGTCATGTACAGTGAATGTAGCTTTCTCCACAAACAACAAACTACACCAGAAAGTAGTCCACAACTTAAACAATAAAACAAGCTACTGGATAGGACAAACAGGCAGGAATTTTCAAATTACATACACTGAACACATTAACTGTTACACAGATAACCATTTTACAAAATCAGCAATAGCAACACACATAAAAACACTGGACATTCATTCGAAAACGAAAGAAGATCTTAAGATATTACACCACTTCCAAAAATCTCATATAATGGATTTATGGAGGAGCTTGAAATGTTTGTACCGGTACCCCACAAAAAGCAAGGACAAAAAAGTTCTCAGTGACAAACTAATAGTGAATCAATTAATTTCTTCAAACGGTCTCCTGCATATGATAACTGTAATAATTTTCATAACTATGTACATTTCCTCAGGAAAAAAAATATGTAATCGATAATTTACTAGTTAGTAGTGCTAAAAATGGAGGAGGAACAATACCTGTAAGTAGACAAACAAAAATACCATTTCTAACATTATCATTTAGACACACTCAAAGCTTCATTTTGTCAGATTTTCCTATTGCAGTCTACTGGCAAAAAGGCGCAAGAGGGGCAGAAAATCACACGTGCAAACATCACCAAACGTATTCATGTAAAAAACTGCACATGAAAATGAAAATAAATTCTCGAAACACGTCGTGCTAAGGATCGAAACACATGTAACTAATGCAGTTTTCATTATTTAAGTCATGAGTTACACAGTTTCAGACTTTCCTGAGTAACATAATGAACGAAATCAAAAAATTTGATTTTCTGTGTTTCGTACAATTTTTGAACGAATGGAAGTGTATAAATTTCTGTCCTGATTTACTCATTAAGACGTAGTCAATACTCTTATTTTAAAGGTTAGCACAATAAGAGAAGTATTCAAGTTAGAAAATTTGTAGGGTTGTATGCCTTGGGCAAACATAACTCAAGCTGCATATACTGATGCAGTATTTAAGAATAGAGAGGTTTCAGCTCACTTTACAGATAGTTTCAAATGTTTTCGAAACATTTTCTCGCACACACACACATACACACACACACACACACACACACACACACACACACACACACACAGGGAGAGAGAGAGAGAGAGAGAGAGAGAGAACCCACAAACACACACACAAAATGATGAAGGGAGAAAAGCTATCTTTTACTACATTTTCGCTGTTCATGTAGTAAAACTGCAGCATCATACTTGTAGTATTAATTTATCATTTCTTTACGACTAACTTTGTTCGTAATACATTTTATAGACATCATCCTCCCACATCATTGAGCGTACATGAAAAATTATGTTATCGTTAGGCACATAGTCCAGGAGATTTGCCAACATTAATTTGATTTTCACTATTTAATTAGTGTGTGGATGAATTAGCAATGATCAGCGGTATGGGGATACAGAAGGAAATGATACCCACTGCACTGAAGACACATACTGTGTATCCAAAGGACACGTGGTCTGTCTCTGAAAAGTATCATGATTATCTCTCCATTGGTAAAAGAGTCCGGACTAGTTCGCCACTCTGATCTACGGGAGGGGCTGCCAATGTGGAGGTGACCATGAGAGAAAAACTGAATAACTAACGAAAGTATAACATTCTACGAATCGGCGAGTGGAATGTCAGAAGTTTGAACGTGGCAGGTAATCTAGAAAATCTGGAAAATGAAATGTTAAGATTCAATCTAGATATAGTGGGGGTCAGTGAAGTGAAATGGGAAGAAGACAAGGTTTTCCGGTCAGTTGAATACAGGCTAATACCAATAGTAACATAAAATGTATAACGGGAGTAGAATTCGTTATGAATGATTAGGAAGCTTGGGCACAGAGTGAGCTACTGTGAACAGTTCAGTGATTGGGTGCTTCTCATCAGACTCGACAGCAAACTAACACCGACAACGATAGTTCAGGTATACATGCCGACGTCGCAAGCTGAAGATGAAGAGGTAGAGAAAGTGTATGAGGATATTGAACGGGTATTTCATAACGTAAAGGGAGATGAAAATCTAATAGTCATGGGAGATTAGAACGCGGTTGTAGGGAAAGGAGTAAAAGAAAAGGTTACAGAAGAATGTGTGCTTTGGACAAGGAATGGGAGAGGAGAAAGATTAATGGAGTTCTGCAATGTATTTCAGCTAGTATTAGCGAATACTCTGTTCGAGAATCACAAGAGGAGGAGGCTGGGATATATCGGAAGATTTCAGTTAAGTTTCATCATGGTCAGGCAGCGATTCAGTAGATTGGATTGTAAGACGTATCCAGGAGCATATACAGACTCAGATCACAATGTAGTAGTGATGAAGAATAGGCTGAAGTTTAAAGAGACTAGTCAGGAATAATCAGTGCCCAAAGAAGTGAGATACGGAAGTACTAAGGAATGAAGGGAAACACTTGAAGTTCTCTGGGGCTATAAATACTGCGCTAAGGAATAGCTAAGTAGGCAGTTCAGTTGACTGGACATCTCTAAAAAGGGCGATCACAGAAGTTGGAAAGAAAACCTTCGGTACAAAGAACGTAAATGCGAAGAAACCACGGGTAACTGAATAAATACTTCAGTTGATTGATAAAAGAAGGAAGTTCAAAAATGTTCAAGGAAATTCGGGAATACAAGAATACATGTCACATAGGAATGAAATAAATAGGAAGGGCAGGGAAGCTAAGGAGAAATGGCTGCATGAAAAATGTGAAGAAATCGAAAACATGATGATTGTCGGAAGGACAGACTCAGCTTATAGGAAAGTCAAAACAACCTTCGCTGAAACGAAAGAAATGGCGGTAATATTAAGAGTGCAATGGGAATACTACTCTTAAACGCAAAGACGTGAGCGGATAGTTGGAGAGAATATACTGAAGGCCTCTACGAGGAAGAGGACTTGTCGGATCATTTGATAGGAAAAGAAACAGGAGTCATTATAGAAGAGATAGGGGATCCAGTATTAGAAACAGAATTTAAAAGAGCTCTGGAAGAGTTAAAATCGAATAACTCAGAAGTGTTAGATAAAACTCCATCAGAATTTCTAAAATCATTGGGGGAAGTAGTAGCAAAACGACTATTCAAGTTGATGTGTAGAATGTACGAGTCTGGCGATATACCACCTGACTTTTGTAAAACATCATCCATACAATTTCGAAGATTGCAAGAATCGACAATTGCGGGAATTATGGCACAATCAGCTTAACAGCCCATGCATCCAAGTTGCCGACAAGAATAATATACAGAAGAATGGTAAAGAGAATTGAGGATGTGTTAGATGACGATCAATTCGGCTTTAAGAAAAGTAAAGTCAGATCTGACGTTGCGGTTGATGATGGAAGCAAGACTAAAGAAAAATCGAGACCCGTTCATAGGATTTATAGACCTGAAAAAAGTGTTCAACAATGTCATATGGCGTAAGATGTTTGAAATTCTGAGAAAAATAGGGGTAAGCTATAGGGAAAGACGGGTAATATACAATATATATATATATAAGAACCAAGAGGGAATAATAAGAATGGAAGACCAAATACAAAGTGCTCGGATTAAAAAGGCTGTAAGACAGGAGCACTACAGTCTTTTGCTCCTACTGTTCAAACTGTACATCGAAGAAGCAATGACGGAAATAAGAGAAAGATTCAAGAATGTAATTAAAATTCAAGGTGAAAGGAGTTTAATGAAACGATTCGCTAATGATATTGATATTCTCAGTGAAAGCGAAGAAGAATTACTTGATCTGCTGTGTGCAGCCGGCCGAAGTGGCCGTGCGGTTAAAGGCGCTGCAGTCTGGAACCGCAAGACCGCTACGGTCGCAGGTTCGAATCCTGCCTCGGGCATGGATGTTTGTGATGTCCTTAGGTTAGTTAGGTTTAACTAGTTCTAAGTTCTAGGGGACTAATGACCTCAGCAGTTGAGTCCCATAGTGCTCAGAGCCATTTTGCTGTGTGCAATGGACAGTCTAATAAGTACAAAATATGTAAATCGGAGAAAGACGAAAGCAATGAGAAGTAGCAGAGATGAGAACAGAGAGAAACTTGACATCAGGATTGGTGATCACGAAGTCGACGAAGTTAAGGAAATCTGCTACCTAGGCAGCAAAATAACCCGTGACTGAAGGACATAAGAAGCAGAGTAGCACTGGCAAAAAGAATATTCCTGGACAAGAGAAGTGTACTAGTATCAAACAAAGGCCTTAATTTGAGGAAGAAATTTCTGAGAATGTACGACTGTGGGAAAAGGAGAAGAGAAGAGAATCGAAGCATTTGAGATGTGGTGCTAAAGAAGAAAGTTGAAAATTAAGTAAACTAGTAAGGTATGCAATTCTCCGCAGAATAGGCGAGGTCAGAAATATATGGAAAACACTGACAAGAAGAAGGGACATCTGTTAAGACATCAGGGAATAAGTACCATGGTACTAGAGAGAGCTGTAAAGGGAAAAAACTAAAAATTGTAGAGGAAGACAGAGACTAGAATACATCCACCAAATAATTGAGGACGTTCTATTCTGAGATGAAGAGATTGACACAGTAGAGGAATCCGTGGCGGACCGCATGAAACCAGTCGGAAGACTGGTGACTCAAAATAAATAAATAAAATAAATAAATATATCCGAAACCTATAAAACCTAAATGCTTTAGCTTTTGCGTCTCAGTCATAAATGTTTTACATGCTTAGCGTTTAATATTTAACATATAAACTCATCTGTAACGTAAGTTTGTAGCTGTTTTATACATGGGAGTTAGATTCTTTAAAGAGTCGAGAGTGGCGGTTACTGGTATGGTATATTCAACTACTCATGGCATGGTCAATACATCTGTAATCGGCAAGCCACCCAATGGTGTGCGTGGTAAGTCTTCGAAGAAAAGCATATCTTCTCCGCGAATTTACATGGATACGATATAATCCGAAATTCCGCATCCAATCAAGACGCGGTTATCCTAGAAAGTAACAAGCTTCTACCAAGAAAACCGTCCACAAAAACATCCATGGAACTGGATACGTCTCAGTGCGGCTTAACCTATTCACGGGAACGAGGCTGCCTGCAGGCTTGCTCTCCGCATTACAAGAACTTTCACAGAAAGAAACCGCCTGCCTTTGACCAGCCGCGCGAAACATGGACAACGGTTAGCGGAATACACGCCAACCATGTCAGAATCGCTGACTCTCTTCATAGATGGGATAAGGCTCCGTCTCTAAAATGCGAATGTGGGGCAGCCAGGCAAACCATTCGCCACATTGTTACAGAATGTCCCAGCAAGGCATGTCGTCGAACTTCCGTCGATTTCTTGATAGCATCGAACGACACTACTGATTATATGAAAAGTTTACGTGTCTGATCTTAAACTACAAGCGTGATTCTTTGTATTTTATTTACTTTTGTGCTTAAAACCACACAGTAAGTAAATCAATTTAACACTTCATGCGAAAAAAAAAAAAACCAAATGTAACTGTACCGCAACAGTGTGAATTCAGATCTCTCCAATTTTATCTTGGAGAGATACATTACCTTATCAAAAGTATACGGTCACATAGTTGAGGGCGTTAATGGGGAGTGTGCCCATCCTTTGTCTTTCTAGTGGCTTGAACTCTGCTGGCGACCCTTTCAGTGCAGTCTTTGGGTATCTGTGGTGGAATGGCAGTCCATTCTTATTCAAGAGCCGAAACCAGAGAAAACAAGCGATGTTGGCAAGCCTCGACGTTGAGTCATTCCGAAGATTTCCCATCGGGTTCAGTTTGAGACTATAGACATTACTGTACATTTAATCCCAGGAATTATTCACGAGCCGTTGCCCCACAGATGCTGCTTTATGAGAGGATGCATTGTTATGCTGATACAGTCTTCGTATCGTAGCCGGCCGCGGTGACCAAGCGGTTCTAGGCGCTTCAGTCCGGTACCGCGCGACTGCTACGGTCGCAGGTTCGAATCCTGCCTCGGGCATGGATGTGTGTGATATCCTTAGGTTAGTTAGGTTTCAGTAGTTCTAAGTTCTAGGGGACTGATGACCTCAGAAGTTAAGTCCCATAGTGCTCAGAACCATCTGAACCATTTTTTTTTTTTTTTTTATCTTTCACGTTTCATTTCCGTACAAAGCCACACACCCGATAATTAACTTCGGAAAAACATGACACTCAAATTTACATTATATAACAAATTTCTCTTTTTCAGAATAACCCTTCTACCTTTCCAATCTATATGTTACACCCTCTCTATTTTGGCACCTCGGCACTGCCTGATTCTTTCGAGTACATTCCATTGCTCTTCTTTTAGTTTCGTTGGTGTTAATCTTATAACCTCTTTTCAAGACAATATCCATTCTTTTCAACTGGTCTTCCAAGACATTAGCCGTCTGACAGAATTACAATGTCATCGGAAAACCTCAAAGTTTTTATTTCTTCTTTCTGAACTTCTATTTGCTTTCTTAATTTCTTTACTTTACTCTATTGCTTTTCGAGTTTATGTATTTATTTAAACTGATCTGACCTGGGCTATCGGGCCATCTCTTACATCGTACAAGGGTTTCACACATACAGCACCTTTTCGTACGTCTTAGTTACCTAAGAAATAACAATTTTAATGTGAGAAATAATATTAAAATGATTTGAGAGTCTATAGTGGCAATGTGAGTGAATAATACTGATTATGAAATAAGAAAGTACCAACAGTACTTTCACCGTTGGCTGCTACCACTAATAATGGTAATAGAAGTAATAGTAATAATAATAATAATAATAATGACAAAAGTAACAATATTGATAGTGGCAGATGTAAGAAGAATTTATGAGTATACGAAATAGATGTTTTCTGATTTAGCGAGTTCTCGGGAAAGAAAATTTAAGGAGACTGCACCATCTAAGAATACTGGCAAATGAGGAAGATTTTCATGGAAAGAAAAATGTACGAGGGTAATAAGTGCGAATAGGGACGATGTTGGTCATTATTGTTGCTTTAGTTGATATGTCATTAACTGTTTTCTGAAGCTGGAGATGTTATTGAGTAATCTAATTTAATGCGGGAAGCTACTCCAGAGTCGGACTTCTGCTACTGAAACGGATTTCGAGAAATCTGCTGAACGATAGTGTAGGACAGAAAGGATTTTGGTCTGGTGAGAACGGGTGTTTCTGTCATGTTATTTACGCAAGAACACTATGGACGAGCAGAGATATGGCAGACAGTGTACGTCGATAAGACAGTAGAGAAGACAGAGGGTACGTGTGGTATGACGGTGAGATATGATGAGAGAGTCTAACATCACATCTATAACGGACACAGGCATTGAAGGAAATGGCTAGTAGCCGTACAAGGTACCCTCCACCACTCACCACATAGTGGCTTACAGAATGTGTGTGTGTAGATGTAGATGCAGATTCATAACCAGTTCCAGGAGCGGCGAGATTTCCTGAGAAAAACCTTGCTAGATAACATCGCTGTGGTCATAATTGGAAGTGTTCGTACAAATTTTTTTTTTCAAGTCAAAAGGAAAGAGCTTTTTTAAATTTTTGTACGGCACAGAGAGATGCTGATGTCTCCTTGCACCTGCAGTTACGAGCTCAGTCCAATTTAGATTTTCATGTATTATTATTTCTAGACTCTTTGCTGAGGGAGGTAAAATCAGTAACTTCAGGGATAAGCTAACCTTGTCTACTCTCTTCTGAATTCTGCTTCCTTTTCGTGTCCTTCGACGCTTATGATATCAGTCTGGTCTCTGTACAAACTATAAATAACCTTTCGCTCTCTGTATTTTATCCCTGAATCCCTGCTACCTTCAGAGTTTCAAAGAGTGTATTCTAGTCCAGTGTTTTTCAATCGCCGTGTTGCAACACATTAGTGTGTTGCGAATACATGTCAGATGTGTCGCGAGATTCTTCATGTCTTCTAACCTTTCTCAGGTGAAATATCTAGAAAATAAAAAAAATTTCAAAATGATGGAGAGCAGCAATCACTAGCGTCCTTTCTGGCTCTATTAAAGCAAATCCCGATTTCGGCTAGTAGCTAGCGATAATCAGTGCAGTATTTCAGAGTTTTAATACATGCCCTAGTTGATGGCTCCAGTGGTCCGTGGCTAAAACTCATTTATCAAAACTTTGCAATATGGAGGTTCGGATTTGCCTTCTAGATGAATGAACACAAATTGTTGGTGTTCTTATTTATTTCGCTATTTTTCTCGGATGCAATCACATTCCAAATCACACTTTTCGTCAAATAATAATTCTTTGATTCACATAGCTTCCAAAATAGATCTTTATCAGTCACAACAGGCAACGTACCTACGCCAGAAGTTCACAGAACAGATTCTAAATAAGACTTAACCGAGCAACCTTTCAACACAGACTGCCTCTCAAGGCATCAAGTTCTGACCAAAGACCATAATACACCACAGATAATTTTGAAGGAAGTTACATTGTTCTACAGTGTGAAATTAACTTTGTACATTAAAACAGAGGAAATTACTGTAAAACAGGATTCGTGTCAACATTAATAATTATATTTATCCGATTCTGTTTAAGTTAAATGTAAAAATGCCTGTAACACTAGCTACTAAACCTAAAGCAGACATAATACATAAAGACATATCATTGAAAAGAGGTGACAAAACCAAAGCGAAATCGATATAAGGACCAACAATATGTATATATATATATATATATATATATATATATATATATATATATATATATATATATATAGGCAACATATCACACAAAATATACAAATCGTTAAAGAATACGAAAATACAACAGCATTTCGAACTACTAACACGTTACAAACATAGCTGAGATCAGGAAAAAACGACGTCCCGATCTTTTCTAATCCATGTGTACACAAAATGTCCTGTGACGACTACAACAGTTTTTCACGTTGGTCAAACATGACGAAGTTTTAGCGTAAGATTTAAAGAACACATGGGAGACTACGAAAGCAGTAATAAATAAAAACCACAGATTGAACACAATTGAAAATGCTTTGAAGATTCAACATAGGATATCAAAAGGTCAAACCGTGAGCATTTTGGAAGAGCTAGAAACTTAAACACACACAAAGAGATATCCGAATGGCATCCTAAACAAGCAAATGGATCTCAAACGCAAAAATTATCTGGAAAACTTTATTAACACAAAAAAGGGATGAATGCAACACGACAGACAAACACAATAGACAACCTTAAAAATTAGCACATCCACATAATGCAAATTGCCTTTGGCAAATAATATTGCTGACAACTTAAGACACAATTTATCTGTAAACGTAATGCATCGTTGGAACGGCTGTCATTTGGCAACTAACAAAAAATTGCACAAAATTCCCATACAAGGTAAAAACGTGACCAATATTAACAACGCAATAAATAAAAGTAATTACTTCCCAAGATGTTTTATGGACGTCACTCCACCTAGATGTAAGTATAATATAAGATAAAAATCTCAGAATACTGTTACATAGTTGTAGAATAAAATGCTTTATAAATGTAATGTCGGCAGGAACATTTGAAAATGGCACAAAAGCCGAAACAGGCTTTTCGTATACCTACGTAAAAACAGGAAGAAGCAAATTATTTGTAGCTAATTTTCTAAAAGTATAAAGAAGATATCATATTATGAATTGTTGAATTGTTAATATTTTATGAGTGCCATTAATTCATAAATTTTTGTAAGTGTAAAACCCCAGTCCGTACGTAAGAGAGGGACGAAGGCTATAACATGACTAGAATAAATAATAATAATGAGCGTATGGCATTGGTGGTCGGGAGACCCGTCTCGGGCCGTTTCTGGCGCCGCTCCACAAGTTCTTTAACGCCACTACGGTGACTTGCGAGTGAATGAAGATGAAATGATGATGAAAGACACACAACACTCAGTCATCTCGAGGTAGAGAAAATCCCTGACGCCGCCGGGAATCGAACCCGGGACCCCGTGCGCGGGAAGCGAGGACGCTACTGCAAGACCACGAGCCGCGGACACTAGAATAAATAAACAATTAACTATAAGCCGAGACCTAGCGGGTTGTGCTTCACTTTTTGACTGACATTTGTGTTAAATGACGCTCACATCAGATAGCATTTACAGTATTCCTCAGGGCAGGAGCGCAACAGAAAAATGCGACGAGAGAAGAGCGAGTGCGCCAGGGCGTAGTTCCCGGCAGACACGGGAAATCTCTCCGCTGCCAGATGCTGCCCCCCTCTTGTTCGGTCCCCATCAGCCGATACACGCAGCCGCAAAGTGTTCCGTGGGAATCCGGGACTGCGCCGCAAAGCAACAGGCCCACATGCATCTCCTCACACCGCCACATTCATCTGCCCTAACTTACTTCTCAGCTAACTGGGATTCTGTGTCACAATGGATCGCGCAGTTTGAATAGCACAATATTCTCTCTTTTTCGCTACGGTCGCATACTGTACGAGATGGTTACTACGAGAAACGACAAGTGAAGACTGCTCCGTGTGACTAACAATCCATATGAAAATTACTAGATCTACAACATTGCTTCTGCTGCTTTTACTCGAAGTTCGGGGCTTTATTGTGGAAAACTTACAAAAAAAAATATGATTCATAGTATTGGCCATCGCTGGCCACTACATTCTCCCATCTTTCGGATAGCATACGAATCCTGTGGCGGAAGAATTAGGCGTCTTTAGTGGGGTTCTATGAATCGATTCAATTTTGCACTTGTTCATATGATCGGAAGCGCTGGTCAGTCAGAATGCATGTCACTGATTGAAAAAGGTGGTAGTCAGTGAGAGCAACGTTTGGAGAATACGGCGGGAGGGATAGGACTTCTCATTTCAACGTTTCCATGTATATTTTGACGGGTTTTGCGACATGGAGTCGAGCACTGACCTGCTGTAAAAATACTTTTACGTGTCTATCGCTGTATTGTGTTTCAGTGCTGGTCTCGAACGCATCAGTTGCTTTCGATAATGATGTCCTGTGACTGTCTTCGTCTGTTTCAGTAGCTACGTAAGCGTTCTGTCTTCCCCCGCCATGTCGGTCTTCGACATCAAAATCACCGCTCTTAAGGCGTTGCAAACATTCTCCGCACGTTCTTCCACTAACAGTTCCCTCACCATTGGTCTTACCCAGCATTTTAAGAGCCACAACCGCAGATTTTTTCATGTTAAAGCAGAAAATTAAAACTTCCCGCAAATGGCGAGAAATGAGTACGTAAGCTGGCGTACGTAATCGAGAGTAACCTTATGATGCAATCACAAATCGACTAATATTTTTATGGCATTATGTTTACAGATGCCTAAGCTTACTGTATTACACCTATGATCGGCCGATATGGCCGAGCGGTTCTAGGCGCTTCAGTTTGGAACCACGCGACCGCTACGGTCGCAGGTTCGAATCCTGCCTCGGGCATGGATGCGTGTGATGTCCTTAGGTTAGTTAGGTTTAAGTAGTTCTAAGTTCTAGGGGACTGATGCCCTCAGAAGTTAAGTCCCATAGTGCTCAGAGCCATTTGAGCCATTACGCCTACGACCAACCACCTGAACCCCACTTGCCGCTGCTGCCGTCTATTGCAAAACGGTGGAAGCAAAGTTGTAGAACTAGTAGTACCACGGTAATGTAAACATCAGGAAATACGTTATAAGAGAAGATGCAGTCTTCAACGCTTGTAAAATCAAATTTGTTACGATAAATGACATTTAAAAAAGCAAGTGTCAGGTTGAAATTACAAGGAGATTTTTTTTTTCCTGGAACGGGATCCAGGATTTCAATTCCCTGTTAACTAACCACAGCCGGCCGAAGTGGCCGTGCGGTTAAAGGCGCTGCAGTCTGGAACCGCAGGACCGCTCCGGTCGCAGGTTCGAATCCTGCCTCGGGCATGGATGTTTGTGATGTCCTTAGGTTAGTTAGGTTTAACTAGTTCTAAGTTCTAGGGGACTAATGACCTCAGCAGTTGAGTCCCATAGTGCTCAGAGCCATTTGAACCATTTTTTTGAACTAACCACAAAAGACCTTAAATATGGCCGCGCGGTTAGAGGCGTCATATCACTGACTGCGCGGCCCCTCCCGCCGGAGGTTCGAGTCCTCCCTCGGGCATGAGTGTGTCTGTTGTCCTTATGGTAAGTTAGTTTAAGTAGTGTGTAAGTCTAGGGACTGATGACCTCAGCAGTTTGGTCCCTTAAGATCTCTCACACATTTGAACATTTTCTTAAATATGGTTTTAGTCACAAATAAGATACCGTGTGCAATTTTAAACTTGTAATAATGTGACCTAAAGTTTTGTTTTGGACGACAATTGAAACCCAGCAGCTAATTGGCCTGTTATCTAAGTACAATCAAATATTAGATATCGAAATTCTTCTCCGGTAGCGAGAGGACTGAAACTGAAATGACCAGACGAAAAAGTTTTGCATTACTGGGATTCGATCCCGGCCCCTATGGTTGTTATTTTCTAGCCATATATAGATGTTAAATATTGGTTCATTTCACTAGTAGCGGGATGTGCACATATCTGAACTGTAAATAACGTGACAAAAAGTTCTGAGCTCTGCACGTATCATAGTTGTTGGCTACGCACGAACAGAGGTTAGGTATCGGATTCTTCTTCATCAACAACTAGGAGTGGCATGTTTGAACTGGGAGTTAAAACCGGCACCAATCCCTGTTGTTGACAACGCATGGAAAGGCGATAAAAATCTCAATTATTTTCACCTGTTGTTTGGTGATGGGCATGCTACAACCTAAAATAACATGATTCCAAGATTAGAACCCAGACATGCGCCTTTTGAAGAGACTTTGAGGAGCTTGAATCTTGGGGAAACAACGTGACGATGGAACTGTATCGTCCGAAAGGGGTCAAGTCCGGCGAAAAGGGAGATCTGTTTAAAATTCAGTCAGCGTCAGTATTTTCAGATCTTAAGTTGAAATACAATTAGAAACACGTGCTCTGCCACCTTACATGACAACAAATTAATTAATAAAATAAAATTTCTCATGTAAGAAAGCTTGCCGGTGACAGAGTTTCTACTTGCGGCGAGGTCTGCTTCTGTCGTGGTCCAGCCGACTCCCCTGAAGTAGATAGCGAGGAGACATCATGTTTACTACGGGTTTGGAATCATGGTGTAACGATAACGTTATTCAGCTGGCGTTACCAGAGATGAAGAGGGTCTGTTCGTGCTTATTGAAAATGGTTGCCTGAAGGGAACCCAGTTCTTAAGCGCTCAAAGCTGGAATCACTCCAACAGACCACCGAACTACACATTGGCTTCGTTCCTGATTTTGCAGTAACAGGTAATGTTGGATGAAAATCCTGATTCCCCGGGGGTCGATTACAGCCTGTTCAAAACAATGACTTCCTTGTTCGTTCGCGTCGATGTTCAACAGCCGCCACGGCTACCGAAAGCATACTTTCGTCTTAATTTTGTAATCACTGAAATAAATTCTGATAACAGCAAGCCGCAGGAACTGGCAACAAGGTATGATATGGAAATTTTTGCTGGAAGTCTTGCTTTGCACTTGAACTTCTGTGCTGTTGTATGTATTTATGGTCCAGTGGTACATCTCATCTGGCACAGTGCAAATGCAAAGGCCAGGCTGCTAAGGAGACCGCCTACACTACGCTTGTCCGTCCTCTTTTAGAATAATGCTGCACGGTCTGTGGTCCTTACCAGGTAGCATTGACAGAGTACACGGAAAAAGATCAAAGAAGGGCAGCGCGTTTTGTGTTATCGCGAAATAGGGGAGAGGGTGTCACTGAAATGATACAGAATTTTAAAACAAAGGTGTTTTTCCATGCGGCGGAATATTCTCAGAAATTCCAATCACCAGCTTTCTCCTTCGAATGCAAAAGTATTTTGTTGACGCCGAACTACATATGGAGAAAAGATCACCATGATAAAACAAGGGAAATCAGAGCTCATGTGGAAAGATATATGTGTTCGTTCTTTCAAAGCGCTATACAAGATTGGAATAACAGAGAGTTGTGAAGGTGGTTCGATGAACCCTTTGTTAGGCACTTAAATTTGATTTGCAGAGTATCCATGCAGATGTAGATGTAGATATCGTGCAGAATCTTCTCCTCATTTTTAAAAACTATATTTCGTCTCATTTAACTGCATAGGCAGGGGCATAGTGATCTTTTCTCATACAGCATATTACGTGAAGAATATAGATTTTCATAATCTAGCACGGAATAATTCGTCTGACATGAGTAGGTCGGAGCATAATTCGTGGAAGTTTTGGTAGGTGTGTTGTCACGTAGGTTGTTATTAGTATATTTACAACTGTCATTTTTTATTTGAGTTTCTAAATTGTTCTTTCGGTGACTTATTGAATGTTGCAAATGTGAAGGTTATAGGTACTGATATTTAAGCGAACGAAAATGGAGCGTGAAACGAGAAGTCTAACATGCGTTACATGTTGTTCTCTTTGGATTCAATAGAGAGTTGCTGGCAGTTGAGATAGCTGAAAAAATTTGTGCCTTGTGCTTTGAAGAAATCACGTCAAAAATTAGTTTTCTCGTTTGAAGTATGATGGTTTGACATGAATAATTATTTGTCTCACGGAAGAAGATCCGTGGGCTTTGATGAATGACTTATTACGTTTTATCGGTGTGGTTCACCGAATTACTGGCAAATGTGATGAACTGCGACCATTTAGCAGCCTTCATGGCACTCTTTCATTCAGTGACCAATGTTGGGGAGTAAATTGACTACGAGATCATTAGAGGTGCAGTAGAAGCTACTTTTGGGAAGGATGGGGAAGGAAATCGACTGTGTCATTGCCAAGGAAAGACCTCAGTATTTGCCCTAATGCATTTAAGGAAATAACGGAAAATCAAATCAGGATGGTCAGACCGGTATTTGAACGACCGTGTGATAACTTCAAAACAGAAAATAATGGTTGGTCCTAACAAAAAGTATCTTAAGAAAAGGAAAGCGTGACTCCTTAAAATATAACGTTATGCATCTGGTGGCACAAATTCGGCGTTTTGTAATAAGAACTGCGCCCCAAGGGTGTGTCCATCTCAGTTGCCATCTGTCGCCAACAACTGAGATGGCTTCCAGTCACAGAAAAAACAAACATTAAGAAACCAGCATCATATGTTCTCCTGTACAAGAACAAATGCCTGCACTATAATGAGTTCACAAACGATCCTATGCAAGAGCCTGGCTGGAAAGCAACCCCTACCACACTTATTCTTCTGATCTAGCCTTTCTTGCTCCTTCTTTGCATATATATATATATATATATATATATATATATATATATATATATATATATATATATATATATATATAACTGGATGAGAATCATGAGAGTGTTTTTGTTAATGTGAGAGAATATGTTGTTAACGATTAATTTCGCTGCTATAGTTTTGTGTTACATTCAATAAACTAAGGAGAAACCCTACTGATTTTCGACATGGAAGCTTGCAGCTCAGTTAGATAAGAAGTGCTAAGCAGACAAGTTGTCTACGTCTCCAGCGATATTACAACCAAGAGCTAACGTATCTTTCCCTTCATAAATCAGCTGCGTCATCACTTAGCTAATGAGCCGATACTGTCTACAGAATGCTCTCATTGCTGCAGTGATTGAAAACATAGATAATCGGCAATGTAAAACAAAGATCGTTTACAATTTCTGTGTGTTATAACCTTAGTGGAATCAAATAATTAATTTAATAACCCAATTTTACGTCTTATATGTGAATCATTTAGATTATTTATTGGACGTGACAAGAAAATATCAAGTGAACTAAGCTCAACAATTCTGAACCACTCTAGGAAGTACAGCGACGGTCACGCAGTTGCCGGTTCTCCAGAAGACTAGCGGCAAGAAGAACATGTTCGTTCATCCAGTGTGCTGAGCTGGCTACCGCTTGGAAAGTTCGCATTTCGAAGGTGCAGCGGCTCCGGGTGCCATCGCATTGACTGGGAGCCGAAATACCTAAATTATAGTTCAATCTGCTTTATTTGCATTTCTGTAAGTACACTAAAACGCCAAAGAAACTGGTATAGGCATACGTATTCAAATACAGAGATATGTAAACAGGCAGAATACGGCGCTGCGGTCGGCAACACCAATGTAACACGTGTCTGGCGCAGTTGTTAGATCGGTCAGTTCCTCTACAATGGCAGGTTATCAAGAGTTAATTGAGTTTGAACGTGACGTTATAGTCGGCGCACGAGCGATGGAACACAGCATCTCCCAGGTAGCGATGAAGTGGGGATTTACCCGTACGACTATTTCACGAGTGTACCGTGAGTATCATGAATCCAGTGAAACATCAAATCTCCGACATCGCTGCGGCCGGAAAAAGATCCTGCAAGAACGGGAGTAACGACGACTGAAGAGAATCGTTCAACGTTACAAAAGTGCAACCCTTTCGCAAATTGTCGCAAAATTCAATGTTGGACCATCAGCAAGTGTCAGCGTGAGAATAATTCAACGAAACATCATCGATAAGGGCTTTCGGAGCCGAAGGACTACTCGTGTATCCTTGATGACTGCACGGCACAAAGCTTTACGTCTCGCCTTGGCCCGTCAACACCGAAATTGGACTCTTGATGACTGGTTGCATATTGCCTGGTCGAACGAGTCTCGTTTCAAATTGTATCGAGCGGATTTACGTGGTCGGGTATGGAGATAATTTCATGAATCCGTGGACCCTGCCCTGCATGTCAGCAGGGGCCTGTTCAAGCTGGTGGGCTCGGTAATGGTGTGGGACGTGTGATATGGGACCCCCCCCCCCCATACGTCAAGAGACGACTCTGACAGGTGACATGTGCGTAAGCGTCCTGTCTGATCACCTGTATCCATTCATCTCCTTTGTGCATTCCGATGGACTTGGGTAATTCCAGCAGGACAATGCGACACACGACCCCACCCTACACGTCGAGAATTGCTGCAGAGTGGCTAGAGGAACACTCTTCTACGTTTGAACACTTCCGCTGGCCAACAAATTCCCGAGACATGGGGAATATCTGGGATGCCTTGCAACGTGCTATTCAGAAGAGACCTCTACCCCATCGTACTCTTACGGATTTATGGACAGCCCTGCATGATTCATCGTGTCAGTTCCCTCCAGCACTACATCAGACATTAGTCGAGTCCACGCCACGTCGCGCTGCGGCACTTCTGCGTGCTCGCGGGGGCCCTGCACGATATAAGTACGTGTACCAGTTTCTTTGGCTCTTCAGTGTATGATTTGGATTACAACGTAGTTAAGAATAACCATATTCAACTTGAGCATCGTGAATAAAGAGCAGATGGAATTATTTGGGCGATCCACCTTTCCAGTAGCTGTAGTAGCTATTCTTCCTTTCCCGTCTTATGCATACTGCAAAATAAAAAGCGCATTCACCGAAAGGGATTCTTTCTTTCAGCAAGTGCATTATGAGTATACAACATTCTTTCTGACGTTGTACACTTAAAAACAGTTTTTCTTAAGAATTATTTCAGTGGAACCACCTCTGTCATATAATAACACAAGTGAAAATAGAACATAATACTGATTACAGAATGCGAACATCCACAAATAACATAAGCTAATGTTTGAAGTGGTGCTGGAGGCAACTGACACCGTGAATACGTCAGAGCTGTCCATAAATCCGTGGGAGTATGAGGGGGTGGAGATCGCTTCTGAACATCACTTTGCAAGGCATCTCAAATAAGCTGAAAATAACATACAGTATCAAACCAAAGAAGCAAAATGTGTAAGAAAATCGTACGCAGTGATCAAAGCGTATGACTCAAAAAGTCGTGAAGAAAAAGAAGCAAGAGACGAAGTACAAAGCTAGTTCGACAATGTTAGACGAGGTTGCAGACTACAGAGGATCGACGAAAATATGGATATACGACAAATATAATAGATTACCACGCCCTGATACGATGTTTGAAAACGTTGGTATTCAAAACACCTTCCAGTTTATCTTGGAATGGATAAATTCAGGTCCTACCCAGCTTTCGAGGGAATCTTGCACTATTGTTCCTGCAAAATAGTGGCCAGTTCAGGTAATGGTGATGGACTTGGATGTCGATCACACACCATTCTCTCCAAAGCAGATCACAAAGACTCGATAATATTGAGATGTGGTGACTGCCGTGGCGTGGGGACATGCAACAGTTCATCATCGTTCTCACAAAACCAGGCTTGGACGGTACAAACTGTGTGAACAGGGGTGCTGTCGCCTTGGAACACAGCATCACCCTTGGGGAGCTAACATTATACTGTGGGCTGAATCTAATCAGCCAAAATGGTCACGTAATGCTTGGCAGTAGTAGGACTTTGCAGAATAATCATGGGGTACATGGGATACGACGATACGGCTGCCCAAATCGTTACCAAATCCCCGCCATGTCTCACTCATGTGACGTAAACTCGGCTAGAAGTTGGAAACAATGCGGATCAGTACTCATCGGACCAAATGACATTCATCCATTGCCCGAGAGTCCAGGTTTCATGGCTTCGGCACCAAGTTTTCCCTGAGCCGTGGTGGCTCGTTTCGAACCGATCCGTCGCTGCTTGCATATCTTTGGTTCGCTGCCGCGCCTTGTGGCTAGGTGGCGCTCCGGGGTTGGGAGGTAAGCCAAGCGAGGGAGAGCTGGCGTAGTGGCACCGGAGCGATTGCGCCATCTTGGCGAGAATTTACGAGAAAGTATGCGCTACTGGGCGTGTTGCACACTGGTGGTAGCTCCGAAGGCTGTGGGGGCTGGCAGCATTTTTGCACTGGTCACTACCGTGGTGGTCGTGCCGTATTTTGGTTGCACGTTGGCCGACGGATAAAACAAATTTTTGGCGCGGAACTGATTTTTGGCGCCTCCCGATAGTTCTTTAGAGCCGTATTTGCGGAGAACGAAGCCGATCTTCTGGAAGAGAAGGTATTTTGTTCCCAACTCCGGATCAAATCGTTGTAACTACTTTTTTCTGCGTTTATATTGCCAGCGTGGCTGATAGCTGGCTTGAGCTTGTATTTTAAATGACTGCCTTTACCTGCTTTGGCTCCGGCTATGTGTAATGTGACATTATTAATGTTTGCATGTGAGAGATTTTTTTCAAATTCATGCGTTTATTTGTGGTCCGCGGCTCGTGGTCTTCTCGCTTCCCGCGCACGGGGTCACGTGTTCGATTCCCTGTGGGGTCAGGGATTTTTCCTGCCTCGAGATGACTGGGTGATGGTGTGTCGTCTTCATCGTCATCATTCATTCCCATTACGGTCGGCGGAAGTCAATGGCAAACCACCTCCACTAGGACCTTGCCTAGTAAGGCGGTGCGTGTCTCCTCGGAGTATGGGACCTCATCATCATTTATTTATGTTGAAAAGTGGTGGAAATCTTGGAGTGTTTCAGTATTGACCATGTGGACTGCTAAGTTTAAGCCGGCCGCGGTGGTCTAGCGGTTCTAAGCGCGCAGTCCAGAACTGCGCGACTGCTACGGTCGCAGGTTCGAATCCTGCCTCGGGCATGGATGTGTGTGATGTCCTTAGCTTAGTTAGGTTTAAGTAGTTCTAAGTTCTAGGGGACTGATGACCACATATGTTAAGTCCCATAGTGCTCAGAGCCATTTGAACCAATTTTGCTAAGTTTAAACTACGGTTACGTCACTGGACGGTTGTTGTGCTGGGTACATATGACCTGTTATCTACTCATGGGCTCACTGCTGGAACGGTGGTGAACTGTAAGCTATTGAAGCTTAATTTGCCTTGTTTTAAGTTCTGGAATTTTACGTGTAGCATGCTGCGCACCAGTGCATGTCTTAGTGATGGAAATTTGTGGCATAACTAATATTTTATTGCAAATAATACATTTAAGATTTCTGTAAATTTATTGTACTGTCTAGTCAGCAGATTAATTGCATTTTATAATGCTTGTAAGCTTGCTCATGTCATTGAAGTTTCTAGGTAGCAAGGCCCAGGTATTTCGGACGATTTCTTAAATTTGTGACAGCCCCAATGGTAGTGGCATGGTGCATGGTTTTGCTACGGAAAATTTAATATTCATACTGTAGTTCCAATTTGGCGTAGCCCTCTACGCAGCTAATACGAGTTTTCCCTCTTGTATCTCAACTAATAAATATTTTTGAAACATTCTTCTAGGACAACATCGATCTCAGATGTATCAAAAAAATTGCTAAAAGAGTCTTGATCGCATAAATATGTTATTTAAACTGGTGACCGGTTTAGATCTGTTGTACTTATATCATCTACAGACCTTGTCTTCTATGATGGTGTGAGGACCCGGGCTGGCTGAGCAGACTACTCTAGAAATGTAATCGATTGCTTACCGGTTTTAAATAAAATATGTATACTATAAAAACTGTTTTTAGCAAATTCGACTAATAAGTTTTTGTGTCCTAGGTCTACTTGCGTGAGGCTACCTTGCTTGTATGAATTGTCCACGTTTGGGTCGCTGAGGGGATCCGCACATCTGCAATCCAGAAGGGACACCTATGGATTGGGCGAACCACCTTGTTGTATATAACCATTCCAGACGGACTCTGTCTGTATATTGTGCCTGTTATAACTAGTCCATGTAACTATCGACAAAATTAAATTGATTTTCATTGTAGTGGGAAACTGGCCTTCATCCCTTAGTATTTCATGTAATAACTGTAACATTCTCGTTTCTCATGTTCCAACTACTTGCTTACTGTACTGTTTGATGTTCTTGCATTTGGTCTGCTACTGCGCTGATTAATAGTTTCACGGGCCTACTATTCCCTTAATTATATGTTCTTTTGACTTCATTTCTTTAAGGCAACATTATTGATAAAATGTTACTTATCCTTGTGATTTTGATCCAGATAATTTTAGAGTGACATTTTTTGTTTGTCTAATTGTACTTAAGGGGTTGGTTCCCCGTGGTATTTTATTCAATTTTTGGCCGGCCGGAGTGGCCGTGCGGTTCTAGGCGCTACAGTCTGGAGCCGAGCGACCGCTACGGTCGCAGGTTCGAATCCTGCCTCGGGCATGGATGTGTGTGATGTCCTTAGGTTAGTTAGGTTTAATTAGTTCTAAGTTCTAGGCGACTGATGACCCCAGAAGTTAAGTCGCATAGTGCTCAGAGCCATTTGAACCATTTTTAATTTTTGTAGAAGAAAAAGTTTAATGTGCGGTTTTACTCTGAGCATTAGCCAGCCTGTGAAACTTGATTTTGATGTTATTAATTAGCGTCATATTACATAGTCTTGAGATTGGTAAAGAAAATTCTGAATTAACTGATGGCTTAAAGTAACCTTCTTTTAATTGATTGGCGACTCCATAGTGTCCTGTGCACTACGACCAGATAATGGGTATACTTGAAAGGAGAGTGATAGGACGAATGATATGTACATTATCACGCCGTTAAATATGATAACAAAATTGTTTATCCACACCTACAAACATTTTTGTTATGAACATTGTGTTTCACGGCATTTTAATTATTAAGTAATGGCAGTTTCGTACTGTTATTATATTTTTTATATATTTGACTCCTTAGTCTTAACGTAACATTTTACGTAAATCACGAACGTTGTACTTCTAACTTCCCACGCCAGATAGTGGGTATAATGTTTTTTAAAAACCTGTGTTACACCTCATTTCATGTTATTCATTTATTATTCTTTTTCATTATCTTTTGCTCTTTTACATGTCCTGCACTCTGACAACTTATCATCGATCTGTTTTATGTTTTATAAGTTTGTAAAAAACAATACGCCAATGTATTTTAGTTTTTTCCTTCCCCCTTTGTCTGCTATGTGTTGTACGTACATTTTAAATTTGAATTACTGCACGATTCACAAATGCACAAGAGTTATTTAGTGTTAATATCTCGCAAAACCAGTAATACTATGTCTTCACGTGACACATGTCACATAGAGGGCGTGTCAAGCCCCGTCACACCGAGGTCTGCTGAACAAGTGCATGTAAACAGCGACCTCAGTCTATGTGATCGCCGTAAGCTTATTGACACCAGTGCTTACTAATTTAAGTTATATATTACAGGTATGTTCCTAACAAGTGTTATGTTCATATGCAGATGTAATTGTGATTTTCTGTTTTATACTCTCTGATCGTAATGTAAAAAAAAATTTAACTTCTAGCACTGAAGATGGTCACTAAGTGACCGAAAATCGATTTTGCGATAATAAACAAAAATATACGACCAATGCTGTCTCTCCTTTCAAGTATACTTCTTTTAATTGACTGATTGTTTAGTTAAATTGTTGTTTTCTGGAAGGTTATGAGAAATATATTTTTGTGTTTGAAATTTAGCGCTGAATGCTACTGAACAACTTGAACCCAAGTCCTTTCATGTCAGTATTTTCCTAGAAATTTATTGCCGGCCGGTGTGGCGTGCGGTTCTAGGCGCTTCAGTCTGGAACCGCTTGACCGCTACGGTCGCAGGTTCGAATCCTGCCTCGGGCATGGATGTGTGTGATGTCCTTTGGTTAGTTAGGTTTAAGTAGTTCTAAGTTCTAGGGGACTGATGACCACAGATGTTAAGTCCCATAGTGCTCAAAACCATCTGAACCATCAGCCATCTAGAAATTTATTGGTGGTAATGCACCAATTCATTCCCGTTAGGGGCATTTGCGTCACTGATGTGCAGTTTTGAAATTCCAACTCGCCCTTCAGTCCCCTGTCGCTGGAGTTCGATTCGTATTGTTTTGGTACTGGCAGAATTTGCGAGTGCGATATGTCAGATGTTGTCCTCGTATTTTTGGTCACAACCTTTCGTCACGCACTTTCGTCCGGGGGGTGACTTAGCAGATGATGTTTTTCTGCTTTTCCTGTATGCGGTATAAATCCTCGATGTGGAGCCTACTGAAACATCACACATTTCAGCTACCTTAGTTACGGAAGCACCCGCCATAAGGCACGAGCAATTTTCCCACGATCGAATTCACTTAGCTCCGACATAATGCACTCACAACTACACACGATTGACACTTGCAACGTAATGAGGACACTGCACAATTACCGTTCTTGATCAAATACAACAGCGCTACGTGCAAGCTTCGCGCTCTGCTTTCATGTTCAAAAATGCGTTTCTCGTGGTATTTCCATGTTTTGTCGAATCCCTGAATATTGCTTGTGATTACTTTACGCTTTACGTTTATCTGCTGTGTTCGTTAAGCTAACGAGAAAACGCCTGTAATGTATGCACTGCACTAATACAAATAAAATGCAATTTTTTGTAACCTAATGACAAAAGTTTCAAAATTTTAAACATGACTGAAGGAAAAACTGTTGAAAATCTTCACCGTAAATCATAACAGCCAAAAAGTTGCAGCATAAAGATTTATTGAAATCCTTGATCGCGGTTTTGGTATATCTAAATATACATTCATCAGAAGCAAAAATACACTGCAATCACATCATGCAGGATGTGACCTACGATATGAATCATTCGTTAAGTCTGGCAAGTCAGAATTTAATAGGTTGTTCGTCTTTAAATAGTTTATGAAATTTGTACGTATTTCATATACTACTTGTAATGCACTGCATAAAATATTTACTTTTGTTTGTATGCCCTTAAGTGGTTATCGCTCGTTGATTACCGATGTACAACTCACCAACTGAGTCTGGCACGTCAACAGTATATGTAATGTTCTTTTTACGTTGCTATCAATAGTTATACAGTGTTTAAATGCAATTTTATCTTTGACGTCATAATAGCAGTTGTAAATTGTCAAGCTGCACTACTTTAAGTACATTCACCAATAGGTGACATGTGACGCTGTAACGTTTTTGATGTGAATTCATTCCTAATGCAATTATGGAATATGACGTCTGGTTTTGTACGTGTAAAGTAGAACAACCTGAAACTTCCTGGCAGATTAAGACTATGTGCCGGACCGAGATTCGAACTTTGCCTTTCGCGGGCAAGTGCTCTAAAACCTGAGCCGCGGTTCTAGGAGCGCAGCCCGGAACCGCGCGACTGCTACGGTCGCAGGTTCGAATCCTGCCTCGGGCATGGGTGTGTGTGATGTCCTTAGGTTAGTTAGGTCTAAGTAGTTCTAAGTTCTAGGGGACTGATGACCTAAGATGTTAAGTCCCATAGTGCTCAGAGCCATTTGAACCATTTGAACCACCAGAGCTACCCAAGCACGACTCACGCCCCTCCTCACAGCTTTACTTCTGCTGTGAAGACAGGGCGCGAGTCGTGCTTGGGTAGCTCAGGTGGTAGAGCACTTGCCCGCGAAAGGCAAAGGTCCCGAGTTCGAGTCTCGGCCCGGCACACATTTTTAATCTGCCAGGAAGTTTCGTATCAGCGCACACTCCGCTGTAGAGTGAATATTTCATTCGATGTTATTTTGTTTATGACCAAAAGCAGCTCGACATCCAAGGCTGTGTGATAGGGAGAGTTTTCGTGTCGAAAGAGACAACCCTTCGATCTACACAGTGCAGGCTGCTTTTTTTTTTCTGCGGTACCTCATACTGCTGCTTTAGCACTTGAAGTCATTAATTCGGATTAACTGTATAGTAATTAAAGAAACAAATTCTTTAGTTTTCGTGGTGTAGCAATCTTGTACTGGCTCGTCTTACTTGGATTCTAGGCCGTATCCATAGCACAGTTTCGGGTCCCCTGTGCTGTTTTTTTACAAAAAAACCTGAGATTATCACTTTGTTCTTGCAAGTTAAAACACGCCGAAAACATGAAACAGTTGTTTAGAGGACGAGCACTCACGCAAACTAATTGATTCCTCCGCACGAGTGACGCCCTACCAATTTGTTCAACACAGCCTTTAGAAGAGCGACCTGGCACAATAACCTGTCATTACTGCCCCAGGAAGGTACTTCTTTTACGTCCCGTGTGGTACCAATTCATAAAGACGTCATAGGTCCTCGCTAAAGCTCCGTAACTTCAGTCGTAATGACAGGCAGCAGCCTTCCAGTGTCAAATAACAGTATGTCAAATGTTTCGGTAGGGCAGACTTAAAGTTTTTAGAGGTATACAGCAACTGTTGAGAAGTTACTTTGAGTAGCTTACCGTCTTTCTTCATGTTAACCTGAAGGCACTTGTTGAAGCGGCATGCCTGACATTGGTTGCGCCGGCTTACATCGACGACACATCTGCCCGCCTCTTTACAGACGTAGTCCAGGTTCCTGAAACATGGTAAACGTACCATTATGCTGGAGCAAGATTTGTTTATTTTTAAGAATATGTCGTATGACTTCCATAAAGACCAAGCGATGCTTTGGAACATTACTTGAATTTGTGTAGTTAAGAAGTAATCCTCGTAGAAAAATAGTTAAACAACAAACGTGCAGTACTGCTGGAAGCAAACGATTCAAGTATCAGATTAGAAGGATTAAACAACTGCCAGAGAGTCTTGCTGCTGAATCTGCTATGAGCTGAAACAAAAGCTTCTAAAACTCACGACGTATGTAGAGTACCACATCTCAAAGGTTCCTAATGTTTGTTTTATTTACCGAACAAAAAATCTGTTACAACCAAGAGACACTCAAATATCACGTACCGCCGTCTCTAGCATTCTTAATGAGCTCAAACTGGCGATTTTGGTGATCATGTTTTCAAACTTGTTTGTATGCTAACGGATCGTTTCCGGACATGGGTTCCTTATCAAACCTTTATCTTCTCCCCACCCTCAGTCCACCTCTGGCAGCTCCCAGTCTCCGTTCATTTCCTCCTGCCCTTCGTCTCCTCCTCTCTCCTCTCTGTGTCAATCCGCTCCCCGCTCCGGTCTCTGTCAATCTGCCCCTTCCACCTCTGTCCGCTTCCTCCTCCTCCCTCTAATTTCATCTTCTCCCCTTTCCTTTCTGTGCTCTCCCTTCTCGCTGTCCATCTCCTCCTCTTCCCTGTCTCTGCCCATCCCTCCTTCCCTTCATTAATCGCTTCCTCCCCATTTCTCTACCTATCTTCCTCCACCTCTATCCTTCTCCTCTTCTTTCCTTCTCTGTCCATCTCCTCCTCTTCCCTCTCTCTATTTCCACCTCTGCTACCACTGTCCCTTTCTCGCTCCACGTTCTCATACTCACTCCAATAGGAGGCTGGCGTTTCTTATTCCTACAGTATTTCTTTTCAGACTGTAACTAATATGTGTACCAAATTTGACTAAAATCGTTCCAGGGATTTAGGATGAACTTTCTACCCTTGACTTTGACTGCAAACGCACAAGTCATATATATTTCACACATATTTAATAAAGTTCACGCGTATTTATACCCATATTTCACCTCATGTTTAACGAATTTTGCCCAGTAGGTTCATTTAACGCACCTCAATGTTTATGACGTCGTATCTTCTGAACAATGTGCTGTATAATGATATAATTTTGCAGGAACATCCAGTGGTACACGTGCCTACTGTCTGCGTAATGTGTTGCGAGTAGAGTTAGTAGTAAAGAAGGAATAAACTAAAACGTCAGCTTTATGTGGCAGTTTTACAGCACGAACATCGAAAATATAGTAAAATCGAAAATATAGTAAACGATCAACTTTTTTCCTTTCATCATTTTGTGGATATCATCAGTGAGAAAAAGTTTCGTAAAGGTTAGAAAAAATGTGTTAAATTTGTTGCAAGTCCCTAAATGCTCTCATTCTCAAATACTGGATGACTGTGGTACGGCATGGGATAGGTACTCTCGCGTCATGTGCTGCACTGTTTTTCCACCCTCACCCCACCCCTTTGATAGGAGAGTGGTTCTTACCCCCACAACGGTTCTTTCCTGACAGTAAATGATGTATGTACCATGTTTGGTTGAAATCGGTCCAGCACACCATTTCAGTTAATAATACGAGAGTAATCCCAAAATTAAGGTCACCTATTTTTGTATAAGAACATAGACCTGTTTATTTCTAAAATGGTTTACATCAGCTTACAGCTGGAACATCTAGCTATTATCCGACGTAATCACCATTTCTGTTGATGTATTTTTGTAGACGCTGTGGCAGTTTCTATATGCCCATGTCATACCAGCTCGCCGCCATGCTGTTGAGAAAGTTATGAACCTCTTCTTTCACCTCATGGTCGGAGCTGAATCGCTTTCCGACCAAATGTTCTTTTAACCTAGGGAACAGGTGATAGTCACTGGGCGCCAAGTCAGGACTATAGGGTGGGTGATTATGTTCCAAATGGTTCAAATGGCTCTGAGCACTATGGGACTTAACATCTGTGGTCATCAGTCCCCTAGAACTTAGAACTACTTAAACCTAACTAACCTAAGGACACCACATTGTCTATGCCTGAGGCAGGATTCGAACCTGCGACTGTAGCGGTCGCGCCGTTCCAGACTGAAGCGCCTAGAGCCGCTCGGCCACACCGGCCGGCCGACTATGTTCCACTGAAACTGTTCCAGGAGAGCAACGGTTTGCCGAGAGATGTGTGCGCGAACGTTGTCATGGAGAATGTGTGCGCCCTTGATCAACATTCCTCTTCTCCTGATCTGAATTGCCCGTTTGAGTTTTTTCAGAGTCTCACAGTACCTGTCAGCGTTAATTGTGGTCCCAAGGGGCATAAAGTCGACCAACAATACCCCTTTCCGATCCCAAAAAACGATGGCATGACTTTATCGACAGGCTGTGTTTATTTGAATTTCCGCGGCTCTGGCGGAAGGATGCCGCCATTGGCGTGATTGTTGCTCGGTCTCAGTTGTAAAGTGGTATGCCCAGGTTTCGTCACCCGTGACAACTGAGTCCAGAAAGTTGTCCTGTTCGGCTGCAAGGCGGTGAAGAAACGCGCGGGAAGCATCAACTCGTTGCCGCATGTGGTCCTCAGTCAGCATGTGTGGCACCCATCCTGCGCACACCTTCCGGTAGTTCAATGTTTCCGTTAAAATTCTATGAGCGGTGCTTCGGGAACCTCAGGAACCAACGAGCAGATATCATCCAGGGTGACCGGCCGATCTTCACGCATGCTTTGCTCAACCTTCAACACTGTCTCCTCAGAAATTGACGGTATCGTTCGTCGTGAATTTCGGTCCGACCAGCTGCAAACTCTCTACACCACTTACGAACATTTTTGACATCCATGCACGACTCACTATACACTTCCGTCAATTGGCGATGGATTTCAATCGGCGCAGTGCCCTTTGCATTCATAAACCGAATAACTGCGCGAAATTTGTACTTGGCGGTAACATCCACCGTGAGCTGCATTCTCAACGGTTGCCATGCCAAGACTGAGCGCCTCATCGCGGCGTGCGCATGTTTACACACAGCGCGTGGAGCACTCTTCATAACAGTGTGACCAACTGCCACACAAACAGACTTCTGTACTTATAAAAAAATAGGAGACCTTACTTTTGGGATTACCCTCGTAATACGAAGATTGCTTGCACTATTGTACCTTCTACAACAATCAAAGATGTTTCCAACCTCTCAGCAAATTTGCACAACTGATAGTAAAAACTAAGCTCACTCTCTTTAATATTTGTCGATGGATTTGAATCTTCTTTAGTTATATGATTTAACCAACGAACTCTATTTTTAATGTTCTGCAAATCAAATCCACAAGTATTCTGATAAGTTCTAATGAACTTTGCACGAATATAATCTAAGTACACGTCTTCCTTAAGTGTGAAGTAGGTAGATAGGCAACCAGCTACAACACTTTCGAGACGAGATTTTCGCCCATATGAACAAATATTAATGAGCATTTAGCAACACAGGGTGCCACAGAGAGCATCCCAGGGCGCCCCACAGAGCAACAACACCAAGAAGAATAGCTTCTCGGCTTTTGGCAAGATCAATGTGTAGTTTTTTTTTAATAGATAAGGATCAAGGATAAGGAAGGGAACTTTATTTAATTTCTATAGTAATGAGTCAGATCACCAACGAGTGTGATCTTTTTATAGTTGTCAATACCTTTCACCCACACTGAGACACAGTCCGATTCATTTATTTTACGACGATTCCTGGTCTTGACAACCAAAGGCATAGTCAACATGTAATACGATGAACCCTTATGTGTTGTAAACTTCACAAATCTGAAATGTCCGATAAGCGATGACATCACGTGAATTGAAGTTATCTAGTCCTTTATATTTATCACCTCTGTGATACTAAATCTATTTCCAATAGATTTCGCAGCCAGTATCGACGAATACTGCTAATTGCACCTACAAAATTGAATCAGTGTACACTACACTGTTCATGAGATATGTCATAAACACTGAGATGCGTGAAAAGTTGCCACTTTACATTAAAATTTATTACTCTTTGCAACCAACTCGATTGACAACATTTCACAGACAGTATCTACATATGCCGCTGAATATACCTACACAAGTATATCACATCCGACACATAATTCAAGAGATATGACGCCATAAACAGTGATATATGTGAAAAAATTCCACATCGTGCATGAAGTTTTAATACGTTTAATCTTTACTGCTAAGACACTCCCCTACAGTCGAATCATCTTAAGGAAACCCACGACGCCTGGCAGCGGTTTCGACAGCTTTCAGCTGCGAAACGCGAGCGGCTGTTGGCGGAAACAATAGCCGTCCATAGAGCTACGAAGAGGCGTTGCGTAGAGACGTTTACAGAATCGCATTGCAGACAGCGAACAGCTGTGCCCAGCGTACAGGAACTCTACTTGTACATTTGTTCAGTATGTATATTTCTTCGTATGACTGCTTCATAATTTCAAAGGTGTTTTCACGAATACATGAAAATGAAATTTTTTCGATATTACACTCAAAAGAGACCTCATTTTTTGTTTTCGTTTGTAACAGAAAATTTTCAAAATGAATAACCATATAGTGCTGGGATTGTTAGGTAGTGCTAACACAGAAGGTGAGTAGAAGCTTTACATGTTTCTAATTCAACAACACCTTTGTTCATATTGGAAACACTGAACTATTTTTCATCCCGTTTATACAGAATGAAATTTAATAAAACAAACCGCACGGACGGATTCCTAACTGGAAATGGAGGAGAAAAGGTCCGATGAATATATGTCCGGAAATGTATCGTTGCCACGACACATGTCGCTCACGGATGAAAGTTCCTCTGACCACGTATCGTGTTTTCCTTGTGTGTTGCAGGCTGTGTGACTGACGCAGCGTACCGTAAGTAGCAGAATGGTCCGGTGTTCATTGTGGAAACAAGCTGAGATGGTGTTTGTGTACGGTCAGGCAGATGGAAACGGTCGAGAGGCAGCACAGCTATACCAAAACAGGTTCCCTCACAGGCACCAATCAAATCACACAACATTTCAAGCCCTTTTTGGATGTTTGTGTCATTATCGTTCCTTTCAGACAGACGTAAGTGCAGGCAGGCGACGGACTGTGCATACACCAGATTCGGAGGTCCAGGTTCTACAACATATTGAGACGAACCCTAGTACAAGCTCAAGGCAAGTGGCCCGTCAACACGGTGTCAGCCTAGGTACAAATACGTATGCTCGTGTACTGCATGACAGCAGCTACTAT
Source organism: Schistocerca serialis cubense (assembly GCF_023864345.2). NCBI lineage: Eukaryota > Metazoa > Arthropoda > Insecta > Orthoptera > Acrididae > Schistocerca > Schistocerca serialis. The sequence continues at coordinate 619,378,778 of NC_064645.1, forward strand.
TCCTATCACCTACAACGATTACAAGGATTGTCAGCAGCGGATTTCCCTCTACGGGGTCATCAGTTCTCTTTACCGACGATGCAACCTTTACCAGAACTTACACCATCTATCTCCAGAATCGTCTTCTGCGGGCTACAGACAATTCCGGGGGAATGGTTGAGGTATATCATCAGCCTCGAGTCGGCATCGATGCATGAGCAGGTGTTCTTGGCGACCACATACTTGGACCGGTTATTATTCCACGACGACTGCAAGGAGGAATGTACTTGGACTTCCTGCGGAATTCTCTGCCTGTGCTGCTTGAGAATGTTCCTTTGGCGACACGACAGATTATGTGGTTTCTACATGACTTAGCACCACCCCCTTCCGCGTTACAGTTCGCTAACAGCTCAACAATATCGTCTCCGGATGTTCGATAGGACGCAAAGCCCCTGCAGTATGGCCTGCTAGATCACCGGACTTAAACCCCCTGTATTTTACCTCTGGGGCATCTGAAAAGCTTTGTGTGTGCTGAACCAGTTCCTGATGTGCAGACCCTTCAACAGCACAATAACGGCGCCTGTGACGCTATTTGGAGAGCGGCCAGAACGTTCAAAATATGTCGGCAATCTATGATGCGACTTGTGAAAGCGTGCATTGCATTCCTTGCAGCCCACTTTGTAAGGTGTATGCTTCGCCGGCGATGGGCGAGGCATGACAGAATCTCTGACCAGAGAGTAGTTTATTGTTAGTTGTTGCTTGTCGCGTGTCTGGGCTAGTCTGCGCGAGTCGACAGTAGTAGTCAGTCGGATACGGTAGTAGGGAGTCGGCATGCGTCGGCTGTGTGCTCTGGTCGCGACTCTGGTCAGGACTCTGGAGGATGAGTATTGTTGTAGAAGGTAAAGAAGCAGCCTTGCGCATATTTAATAATGTATGTTAATTGTAATTTAATTTGTTCAGAAAAAAAGCCCAAATAATAATTTTTTTTATAAAGTAACTCTTTTAAAGAAAAGCATTCATTTCAATTTAAAGAATTTTTCCACTCTTTTGAAGAAAAAGCATTCATTTCAATTTAAAGAATATTTCCTATGCATTCCTTCCAAGAATCAAATATATATATATATATATATATATATATATATATATATATATATATACGCCAGCATTGCACGAAGCTGTGTCGATAAATAAGAGCAGATATATAATTGCAGTTTTACTGAGGTAAGAATTTTTGCTTGTGTTATTCAGAATACAGGGCCGAAGGTCAGCGCTGCTATCCTTATAAAATTTACCAGATATTATTATTTCTGTTAGGAGGTTACATTTCGTTCATGGTTCATTATTTAATTAATATTATTGTGTGGTTCATGGACAATTTTCATTCATTAATTTTTTTGTGTGGGGAGTTTACGCTTGGCTCCATTTTCAATTATCATTTATCAAATTTTTGCGGGGAGGTTACAACTTTGAACATCTGTTGTGACTTGGATGCGATGCAGCTTTGTATTGGGTTCCGGGACGATTTGTTGTCGTTGGACGCACTCCGTCTAATGACAGACACATGTTCCTAGGAACTTTTTTCCTCCATTTCGAGCCAGAAATCCTTGCAGTTTGTCGGTTAACCCTGTAAGTGGTATGTGATATAGAGTCTAAGCACCATAAGGATGCAGTGCCCAACATAATCTAATTAAGTTATTAGGCAACAAAGAGTAATAAGTACTTCTTCGTTGGCCTGTGAGTCCTTCAGAGAGACTGCGGGCGTCTGGATACGGAGCGTTACCTGCGGATGCTCCTCTTGAAGAACCCGCGGCAGCCGTCGCAGCTGGGGACGCCGTAGTGCTTCCCCGACGCCTTGTCGCCGCACACGCGGCACAGCGCCTCCCCCGGCCGCCCGGACGGCGAAGGCGACGCTGAAGACGGCGACGTCGACGCGCCCCCGCCGCCCCCCGCGGCGCGCAGCTCCATCGCCTCCAGACGCCGGCCTCACGTCCACTCCTCGCAGTCCGCTCGCCCGCTCCCAACAGCCGACGTTCCTTTGTTCCTGTTACGAAGGCCACATCTAATTTCTTACTGCTCAAAGGAAACAAACTGGCGACCGCAGCGCATAGAACTACCCACATCATGCTTAAAACTACTGTACAAATCCAACATTTAAATCAAGGGACACCGCTATATCTACAGGGTGGGCGAAGTAAACGTCTGCTTTGAATTTTGGATATCTATTCATGGCAGGTGCAGATAACATTGACTGTATGTCATTTTTTTCACTTTCTTTCCAGAACCTGTGAATCCACAGAGATGCCAGAACAATTAAACACTGAGGAGAGAACCAAAATTGCAGCAAGATTTGAGGTACGACAATCTGTAATTCTACATCTACATCCATACTCTGCAAGCCACCTGACGGTGTGTGGCGGAGGGTACTTTGAGTACCTCTATCGGTTCTCCCTTCTATTCCAGTCTCGTATTGTACGTGGAAAGAAAGATTGTCGGTAATGCCTCTGTGTGGACTCTAATCTCTCTGATTTTATCCTCATGCTATCTTCGCGAGATATACGTAGGAGGGAGCAATGTACTGCTTGACTCCTCGGTGAAGGTATGTTCTCGAAACTTCAACAAAAGCCCGTACCGAGCTACTGAGCGTCTCTTTTGCAGTCTTCCACTGGAGTTTATAATCTCCGTAACGCTTTCGCGATTAATAAATGATCCTGTAACGAAGCGCGCTGCTCTCCGTTGGAGCTTCTCTATCTCTTCTATCAACCCTATCTGGTACGGATCCCACACTGGTGAGCAATATTCAAGCAGTGGGTGAACAAGCGTACTGTAACCTACTTTCTTTGTTTTCAGATTGCATTTCATTAGGATTCTTCCAATGAATCTCAGTCTGGCATCTGCTTTACGGACGATCAACTTTATATGATCATTCCATTTTAAATCACTCCTAATGCCTACTCCCAGATAATTTATGGAATTAACTGCTTCCAGTTGCTGACCTGCTACTTTGTAGCTAAATGATAAGGGATCTTTCTTTCTATGTATTCGCAGCACATTACACTTGTCTACATTGAGATTCAATTGCCATTCCCTGCACCATGCGTCAATTCGTTGCAGATCCTCCTGCATTTCAGTGCAATTTTCCATTGTTACAACCTCTCGATACATCACAGCATCATCGGCAAAAAGCCTCAGTGAACTTCCAATGTCATCCACAAGGTCACTTACGTATATTGTGAATAGCAACGGTCCTACGACACTCCCCTGCGGCACACCTGAAACCACTCTTACTTCGGAAGACTTCTCTCCATTGAGAATGACATGGTGCGTTCTGTTATCTAGGAACTCTTCAATTCAATCACACAATTAGTCTGATAGTCCACATGCTCAAGTCCAGTGGAGGCTGAGGTGTCAATGTTCTGGATACAAAAAATAATAATTGCCACAGAAAATTAATGACTACCGGTCATGGACATTAGGAAGTCGGGTAGACTCTCAACTTTTTTTATCAGTTTTTTGACTGATTAGACGCTGACCGCCATTCGTCTCCTGTACCAAACTTTCCATCTTACAGTAGCAATAGAAATCTACGCCCTCAGTTGTTTGCTGGATGTATTCCAATCTGTGTCTTCCTCGACAGTTTTAATTTTTACCCTCTACAGCTCCCTCCAATACCACGGTAGTTATTCACTGATGTCTCAGCAGATGTGCTATCATCCTGTCCCTTGTTCTTGTCAGTGCTTTTCATATGTTCCTTTCCTCGCCGATATTGCGTAGAAATCCCTCACTGCATACATTATCAGGCTACCTAATTTTCAAAATTCTTCTGCAGCATCACGTCTCAATTTCTTCGAATCTTTTCTGTTCTGCTTTTTCCACAGTCCATATTTCACTACCATATAATACTGTGCTCCAAACGCATATTCTCGGAAATTTCTTCCTCAAATTAAGGCCTATGTTTGGGTTAGTACACTTCTCTCGTCCAGGAATGGCCTTTTTGCCACTGCTCGTCAGCTTCTTATGTCCTCCTCACTTCGTCGGTCACGGGTTATTTTGCTGCCTAGGTGGCACAATTCCTGAACTACTAAAAAATGGTTCAAATGGCTCTGAGCACTATGGGACTTAACATCTGTGGTCATCAGTCCCCTAGAACTTAGAACTACTTAAACCTAACTAACCTAAGGACATCACACACATCCGTGCCCGAGGCAGGATTCGAACCTGCGACCGCAGCAGTCGCGCGGTTCCGGACTGAGCGCCTAGAACCGCTAGACCACCGCGGCCGGCCCTGAACTACTTTTACTTCGTGATCACCAATCATGATGTTAAGTTTCTCGTTGTTCTCTTCTCTGCTACTTCTCATTACTTTCGTGTTTCTTCGATTTACTGTCAATCCATATTCTGTACTCAGTAGATTGTTCATTGCACCCAGCAGATCCTGTAATTCTTCTTCGCTTTCACTGAAGACAGCAATGTCATCAGCGAATCATATCATTAATATTCTTTCACTGAAAGTCGCGAGCTCTTTCTTCTTATCTCGTGTTTTCTACTGAAAATCTCGTGCTTGTACTCTTGTTAACTTTACTATTACAGAGATCGCCTAAACTCTATTTTTTTAATTGGTCCTGTGCGCAACAAATAACTTACTTGGTCTTTCTGCTGCCACTGTTTGATCTGCTGCATTCCATTATTTAACAAAAACATAAAAAACCTGTTATTCATGCTGAGTGCAATGCATGTTCTGTATGGCGGCTCCTGCTGTTGCTGCGGCTGCTGCTGCTTACTACAACTACATATAATTCCAGAGAAAGGGTTTGGTCAAATCTAAACTCGATAAATGATAATCCAAACAAGTCATTCCTTTTTTCAAAAACTATATTCTGAAAGCGATTCTATCTTATTCAATTAACAAAACGCTAGAAGCTCTTTGAACAATCGCTTCGTATGTATATCTGCATCCAGTGGCATTAAAGCATTATTACAAATTAATCAAACTCTTGAGACACACTGAAATACTTCTCAATTAAATACATAGTGAAACAATTCCCTGACAATTGCAAAAGAAATCAATGACAAAAATCAATACTTAATCTATTGGCCTAACAATGGCTTCCCTTAAGAATTCAACTCCTACCATTATCAAAATTACCGTCTGCTGCTACGCACATACACAAACCCTTTTCTTTAAACTAATAAGCGCGCTGCAAATTATAAAAAATATCAACTCAATGCCAAATCCCGTGTCGCTGCTGGCGGACACGGCAGTACGGCAGCTCGGAGACGACCCCTCGCCCAACACACGTGCGCACCACAGCAGGCGGGCAGGCGGGCTCCTACACTGGCCTCCAAACTGCCACTAGTTAATCCGTGCGCTGCGAAGCGCGACAACAATATCTTAGATTCCAGAGCTTGTATTTGCGCGCTGTAGCCAACTTTTAAATCCTAAGAGAGTATTGCCAATTTTAATTACCCCCTTGAATCTTTTTCTTATTTCCGTGATTGCTTCTTCGATGTATAGATTGAATCGCAGGAGTGAAACACTACATCCCTTTTTTACACCCATTTTAATCCGAGCATTTCCTTCTTGGTCTTCCACTCTTGTTACTCCCTCTACGCACTTGTACATGTTGTGCATCAAACGTCTCTCTGTACAGCTTAACCCTGTTTTCCTCAGAATTTAGAAAGCCTTGCACCATTTGACATTGTCGAACACTTTCTGCAGGTCGACAAACCCTCTGAACGTATCTTGATTTTTCTTTAGCCTTGCTTCCATTATCAGCCACAAAGTCTGAAGTACCCTTCTGCTGCCTCTACCTTTCCTAAAGCCAAACTGATCGTCGTCTAATACATCTTCAGTTTTCTTTTCCGTATTTCTACACAATATTCTTGTCAGTAACTTGGACGCATGAGCTGTTAAGCTGACTGTGCGATAATGCTCGCACTAGTCAGCTCTTGCAATCTTTGTAACTGTTTGGATGATGTTTTTTCCGAAAGTCACATTGTATATTGTCACTCTCTTACATTGTACATACTAATGTGAATAATCATTTCGTTATCATTTCCCCCAATGATTTTAGAAATTCCGATGGAATGTTATCGACTTCAGTTTCGGAGGAAAGAGTGGCCACTGTGAGCGAGATGTTCGAGCGAAACCCATCAAAATCAACAAGGCAGGCTGTAAGAGAATGACATTAACTCTATTCTGTGTGTGGATTTCTCCACAGAGAGCTACATTATAGACAGTGAAAGCCTCATTACGTCCTAATATTGTATACAGATGATTGCAACTGCCGCGTTGTGTTTTGTGAAACGATGCTCACTTGGCACAAAAAATCATCCACACTTGTTTGAAAAAAAAAAAAAAATCTGTGATCAAACTGTATCTCTTGTAGCGGAGTTCGTTAGTCGTCATAATCGCCGTTATTAGCCGGCCGGTGTGGCCGTGCGGTTCTACGCGCGTCAGTCTGGAACCGCGCGGCCGCTACGGTCGCAGGTTCGAATTCTGCCTCGGGCATGGATGTGTGTGATGGCCTTAGGTTAGTTAGGTTTAAGTAGTTCTAAGTTCTAGGGGACTGATGACCTCAGTAGTTAAGTCCCATAGTGCTCAGAGCCATTTGAACCATTCGAACTCGCCGTTATTGGGCAAAAGTGATCCAAAACAGGCCAGTCCGCAGTTCGTGGTCTAGGGCTAGCGTTGCTGCCTCTGGATCACGGGGACCCGGGTTCTGTTTCGGGCCGGGTTGGGGATTTTCTCCGCCCGAGGACTGGGTGTTTGTAATGTCCTCAGCATTTCATCATCATCATTTGTTAGGGTGACTAGATTGGACTGTGAAAAGAAAATGGACTGTGTAAAAATTGGGACTTTGTACGGGCGCTGATGATCGCGGATTTGAGCGCCCCACAACCCAAACATCATCATCATCTCCCAAACAGGCCACTGAAAAACTTCAGCGCAAGCCGTAAGTGAGAGTGTGGTGTGGTATGATGTGGATTAACTTCATTCCGTATTATTGGACCCTATCTGTTGACAGACACTATGTAAGATTCATGGAAAGTCTAGAAAATTTTGAGTGACCTACAGTTTCTGAATGGGATGAGTCACATGAAATGGATTATGCTTTACCTATAAGACAATGGCTCGATGAACGCTTCTCAGGTAGCCGAGGCTCCAAAGAACGGCCAGAGGGAAATCCTGACTTCACTCCATGCGATTTCTTCTTATTGGGGCGGGCTAATAAATAGGGTATCGGTGCAGACTGTAGTCTCTTGGCGAACTTTCCAATAAGATCCGTGAGGTCATAGGTGATATTCCTGATCTGAGTGCTTGAGGAAGGTCTCAGTAAACGTACCTGTCCGTTTAAAACAGTGTCTAGAAAATGTTGGAGCACACATTGAGTTGTAGTTTTAGGGAAGATAATGGTTTATAATAAACTACACAACTGCAAAAAATTCAGTTTATACCTACAATGTTTTTGGAGGGGAGAAATATTTAAAATGTGGATATACTTTCCGCCCACCATCTACGATTAGAAAGACGCCCTGCGGATACTTTGATGTACAAACTGATTAGAAACCTAGGTCTGGTGATCACTCAGCAATAGTAGATAAGGCGTATAAAATGATGCACAGGATAAGAAGTACAGGAACTACTGTGTGTTTGAAATCTTATGGGACTTAACTGCTAAGGTCATCAGTCCCTAAGCTTACACACTACTTAGCCTAAATTATCCTAAGGACAAACACACACACCCGTGCCCGACGAAGGACTCGAACCTACGCCGGGACCAGCCGCACAGTCCATGGCTGCAGCGCCCTAGACCGCTCGACAGGAACTACTAATTGCAGACTACCACCTACTGCTTTGAAAGCACACGGCGCTGCAATATTCACAGCGACATTATTGGAGTCATTGGCTAGCTAGACTGCTGGTAGTACTTTGGAACCCAAGAGTGATTCCTTCCACTGATTTCATGCGATTTTTTTTACAATCATCCTCCGCTGAGATCGACTGTGCCTATTTGAAAGTACGTGATGGTCTTGATTTGGTTGTGGTTGTTCCTTCGCGTTTCCACAATCGTATCACTAACAGTCGACTTGGGCAGCTTTAGAGGGATTGAAATGTCCCTGGTGCATTTGTTACTCTGGTGAAATCCAGTGACTAGTCCACGTTCGAAGACTCTGCCCCCCCCCCCCCCCCCTGACCGAATCATTCTGCCTTTAATGCTCCTCTGCTGACAACACAGTACTGCCTGCCTCCTTTTACCCACCTCTCTTGAAATCTAGTGGATAATTCTGCATTACACAGGGGTGTCCGGATACTTTTAATCAGATAGGGAAGTCTTCACTGCGTTCCGAGAGATAAAATAAGATCGATCCGGCGACCTGGTTGAAAGTTGGTACGTGACATAAAAAAATATGCAGGAGCATTGTGGGTACGTATAGAAAACAATATATAGAAAGGCCATTTCAACACTAGATTACTAAACTCTCGTGAAATATACAACTGCACTAGGATATAAAACAGGACTTTTGTACTTAATTTGAAATCTACATCTACACAGATACTCCGCAACCCACTGCACGATGCCTGGCGGAGGGTACTCTGTGCAACTTCTAGTCATACCCTTTCCTGTTCTACACGCAAATAGACCGAGAGAGAACCGACTGTCTATATGCACCCGTATGGTCCCTAATTTCTGGTATCATGTTTGTGTTCCTTACGCGTAATTTATGTTGGCGACAGTAGAATCGTTCGGCAGTGAGCTCCGAATTCCGGTTCTACAAATTTTCTCATTAGTTTTTCTCGAAAAGAACGTCGTCATCCCTACGGGGATTTCCATTTGAGTTCCCGAAGCATCTCCGTAACATTTACGCGTTGTTCGAACCTACAGGTAACAAATCTAGCAGCCCGCCTCTGAATTGCTTCGGTCCTCTTCGATCCGGCCTGGTACGGATCCCAAAAATTCAAACAGTACTCAAGAGTAGGCCGCACCAGCGTTCTATCTGTGGTCTCCTTTACAGGTGAACCACACTTTCCTTAAAGTTCTCCTAATAAACCGAAGTCGACGATTCGGTTTCGCTACCACAGTTCTCACACGCTGGTTCCATTTCATATCGCTTTGTAACGTTTCGCTCAGATATTTAAACGAGCTCAGATATTTTAACGACTTGACTGTGTCAAGCAGAACATTAGTAATACTGTATCCGAACATTACAGGTTTGTTCTTCCTAATCATCCGCGTTAACTTATATTTTTCCACATTTAGAGCTAGCTGACATTCAACACACCTACTAGAAATTTTGTCTAAGTCGCATTTTCGTACAGTCATTCAAATTCAACACCTTACCATTCAAAAGAAAAAAACAGCGGTCCTATCACACTTCCCTGGGATACTCATGGTGATACCCTTGATGAACACTCGCCGTCGAGGGCAACATACCGGATTCCATGTATTATAGCACTGACGCTCTAATAATTATAATTAAGTAATGCATAACCTATAAACTATGATTTTCTTTGAATAACATGTGGAGGCGTAAACTTTACGATGGTTTAGCAGCAATGTTACATTTCCCCTCTTCGCTATTCCACGATTAATAGTGGACTCTGAACGGATGACGACGGCGATGGTGATGGTGATGGTGACTGTAGTGTTGACTGGACAGTAGTCTAAAAGTAAAATCTGCAGCTTCTACAAGTAGTTTTATATATATATATATATATATATATATATATATATATATATATATACAGGGTGGTCCATTGATAGTGACCGGGCCAAATATCTCACGAAATAAGCATCAAACTGTAACCTCCCCCTCACTTATCGACCTTAATGACAGTGAAAAATTAAACCGCGTGTACCTAATGGAAATTTGGGAAAATCAATCGTCACCGAAGTCAATTTGTCGGTAAGGAGGGAGGAAAGGGTTACATCTAAATGAAAGGAAAAATGCAAATGAAACTGGTGGAAATTAATTTTGAAAAGGGGTAAAGTTTATAAAGAAAGTAAATGTCCGGCCGTTACGTTAACAATTAACTAGCGGTAATTAGATATTTGAGATTTGGGGGAAATTACGGTCGCCGGTCCTAAGGACAATTACTATAGTAACTGAAAAAGAAAGGTTATTACACATATAATTAGCACTAGAAGCGTGGCAACAGAAGGTTGACACGTGTCGTGTGAAAACTGAAAGTTTGTCAGAAGTAATAAATTTCGCTACACTCTGACTTAATTTAGCAAAAGAATTAATAAAACCGGAAAATCGAAAGTTAATTTAGTGACTGAAGTTAATAGAAAGCTTTCTTTCTGAAGCACATCGAAATTCAGTAAATACGGTTAGTCTTGGACTACCTCAACAATCATTTCAAAAGCTACTTGAATCTACGCAATTTAGAAATAAGAGATTTAACTCTGAACTTGAATTAAATGATTCTGAACAATTAACAATAGTATAATTTAGTACGTACCAAGCTGAGCTGCAGTCACAGGTAAGCTAAAATACGGTAACAAAACTCGCACTCTTAATTTGTGCTTGTGTAATCTAAATATTGTAGCCAGCTATGAATACCTTAACTGAACTTTGAAATTAAAGCAGTGAAATCGAATGATGCTGGCGTTTGAATTTCAACGACACTCGGGTTCATTCCGGAAAAGGAAGGGACCCTGCTTGGTAATGCTATTGGGACAATGAGCAACAAAGGTTCATGCTACATTGCTGTAATTTTGTGATTTGAACAGTTTGAAAAGCTGACGTCTGCCATACAGTTCTAAAACTTTACGTGCTTCCAGTCTTCCTTGTTGGTTGATTGAAGGTTTGAAGCCGTCGATCGTGGAGGTGGCGACAGTCACTCATTGTCGGCCGTCGCTGTTGCAGAAGCTGAATGTTGGCGCGCCTTCTTCTCGACACGGTCACCAGGCGAAACGGGCTCTTGATGTGCGCCAGCTAACGCTTCCCGTCCGCGACACCATGTCAGAAACTATCATAGCAAGTCGAGCGCAATTACATGCTGCCCAACCCCGAAAGCGCGGCAACTCGCGGGAGCTTCACACAACACACCTGCTCCACTGCACCACCCCAGCCAGACTCTCTCTGCTCTGCCCGCGCTCCACGCGGCAGAGTTAACACTACCAAAGATCCTAAACACTTTGGTTCTCCACACGACCTATCGATGTAACGGTTCGATAGCATAGTTTCCCTAGGCCAGACCCAGCGTAAAAATACAAATAATCTTTACACAACAAACCAATTATACATCGACATAAATGCATATATATACAAATAGTAAAACAATTACAATATACAAAGACACAGAAACGTCATATATTCAGGTAACAAAATAAGGAAAAAAATTATAGTACAATAGATGGAAATACGAGGATATGCATTTCCGGCGTTACAAAACGAAAAAACTACAAAGAACGAAACTCGTCTAGCTTTAGAAGAGGGAGACCAGATAGCGCTATGGTTGGCCCGCTAGATGGCGCTACCATAGTTCAAACGGATATCAACTGCGTTTTTTAAAATAGGAACCTCCATTTTTTATTACATAGTACGTAAAGAAATATGAATGTTTTAGATGGACCACATTTTTCGCTTTGTGATAGATGGCGCTGTAATAGTGACAAACGTATAAGTACGTGGTATCACGTAACATTCTCCCAGCGCGGACGGTATTTTCTTCGTGTTACATTACCCGTGTTAAAATGGACCGTTTACCGATTGCGGAAAAGGTCGATATCGTGTTGATGTATGGCTATTGTGATCAAAATGCCGAAGGGGTGTGTGCTATGTATGCTGCTCGGTATCCTGGACGACATCATCCAAGTGTCCGGACCGTTCGCCGGATAGTTACGTTATTTAAGGAAACAGGAAGTGTTCAGCCACATGTGAAACGTCAAGCACGACCTGCAACAAATGATGATGCCCAAGTAGGTATTTTAGCTGCTGTCGAGGCTAATCCGTACATCAGTAGCAGACAAATTGGGCGAGAATCGGGAATCACAAAAACGTCGGTGTTGAGAATGCTACATCAACATCGATTGCACCCGTACCATATTTATATGCACCAGGAATTGCATGGTGACGACCTCGAACGTCGTGTACAGTTCTGCCACTGGGCACAAGGAAAATTACGGGACGATGACAGACTTTTTGCAACCGTTCTGTTTAGCGACGAAGCTTCATTCACCAACAGTGGTAACGTAAACCGGCATAATATGCACTATTGGGCAACGGAAAATCCACGAGGGCTGCGACAAGTGTAACATCAGCGACTTTTGTGGGTTAATGTATGGTGCAGCATTATGGGAGGAAGCATAATTGGCCCTCATTTTATCGATAGCAATCTAAATGGTGTAATGTATGCTGATTTCCTACGTAATGTTCTACCGATGTTACCACAAGATGTTTCACTGGATGACAGAATGGCGATGTACTTCCAACATGATGGATGTCCGGCACATAGCTCGAGTGCGACTGAAGCGGTATTGAATAGCATATTTCATGACAGGTGGATTGTTCACCGCATCTGACGTACCCGGATTTCCTTCTGTGGGGAAAGTTGAAGGATATTTGCTATCGTGAGCCACCGACAACGCCTGACAACATGCGTCATTGCATGTGCGAACATAACGGAAGGCGAACTACTCGCTGTTGAGAGGAATGTCGTTACACGTATTGCCAAATGCTTGATGTTGACGGACATCATTTTGAGCATATATTGCATTAATGTGGTATTTACAGGTAATCACGCCGTAACAGCATGCTTTCTCAGAAATGATAAGTTCACAAAGGTACATGTATCACATTGGAACAGCCGAAATAAAATGTTCAAACGTACCTACGTTCTGTATTTTAATTTAAAAAACCAACCTGTTACCAATTGTTCATCTAAAATTGTGAGCCATATGTTTGTGACTATTACAGCGCCATCTATCACAAAGCGAAAAAATTGGTCCAACTAAAACATTCATATTTCTTTACGTACTACACGAATATGGAATAAAAAATGGGGGTTCCTAATTTAAAAAACGCAGTTGATATCCGTTTGACCTATGGCAGCGCCATCTAGTGGGCCATCCATAGCGCCATCTGGTTTCCCTCTTCAAGCTAGACAAGTTTCGTTCTTTGTAGTTTTTCCGTTTGACGCTTATTTCGTGAGATATTTGGCCCGGTCACGATCAATGAACCACTCTGTTTATATATATGTGGCTTGCATGAGATCGGCGATGACGATGATCATGAGTTTAATGATGAAATTATATTTCTAATGAAACATTCGAATTTCCACGTCGAGTGATCCCTTTATTTAAAAATAGTCTAACGTAAAACATACGGCACGAGTCCGCCACAGTTTTAAATGTGGTTTATCACCGCTCGGGCGCCCATATTCAAATGCCGGACTAAAATTTGCAAGTCGTCTAGAGGGCTTGGATGAGTCTGTTATTTCCGCATCATTTGTTGTTCAGGGGCGCCGTAAATAATTGGACCGCACAGATGCTGCCGTGTGGTACCGCATGCATTGTCCTTCGTCTCGCCTCCATCTGCTTCTTTATTCCTTCGTAACCTGGCTGTTCGACAGCCACGTTTGACTGATCGACAATCGATGACTTTGCATTCCACCCGGCTCAAAATTGTCACCCGTGTTCTTTGTGCGCAAGACGTGGCAAAGTTTGCAGTCCTAGCCAGGCGGTGGTGAAGGGAGCGTTGTGAAAAACGCATAAGCATGCAAAATACATTGCAGCGCCCCTCCATGCCACGTCGCCGAAGCTGGTGGACAGCTGCGCGTGACAGCGGCTTCCTTCGCCCCCTTCCTCTCTTCCCCTGTTGGACAACCATCTATGCCAACATTAGGCCGGCCTGCTGGTAACTCATTTGCTGTTGCGTTTCTTCTCTGATCACCTGCAGGTGTTCCTTAATCTGCTATTTTGTCAAATAATGACATTACTGAGGAAACGAGGCTGATACGTGATGCAGAATGTTTGTAGCACAAAAAATAACCAACCACAGTGTTCCTATGGTTTACTTTATTGAAAAAAAAACATCGCTACTACTTACTAATTGACGCATTCATTATCAAACGGTTTCCTTGCTTTTATCAAGACACGTGTGTTACTTTAGTTTACAAGTGAGTCGCACAAAGCTGGTGAAAACAACGTTCCAAGCGGTAGTTTCACAACTAACCTGTAAACCAACGTACTATGTGTTTAAATACAGCCTGTTCCTTAACACTTTCCTATGTAAGCACTTCTATTTTTTATATACTGCACGAAATCACATAACAGGACAAAGATCGCCATACGTTCCACTTGTATTTAGAAAACTGAAAACAGAAGATCGTTCTCCATTGTAAAGAAAAGGAGAAAAAAAATGAGACTTAAACATTCTTCATGTGTGGGTCCAGAGCCTCGGCGTATGTCCCAAATGATGAAACTCTTAATAAAACCTCGCTCAGACACACACACACACACACACACACACACACACACACACACACACACACACGTACGCCCGTACGCGCTCACTCATCGAATGTCTACATATACGGTCACGTGGCTTAACATTGCGTGCCTGTCATTATTCTTAATATATTATAGAACAGAAATTAAAATTACTTACAGTAACATTACTACTAAAACCAACTAATATAATGTTTCGAGGCTTTATTACAAAATTTAAAGAATATGTTTTTATGCTAGTACTAAGAGCGTCTCTAAACTGTTTGTCACCACACAAAACATAAAATGGCCTTACAGCAGTGTCAATCGTCATTAAGGTAAGAAAAGTGTCCCTACAGCTGACAAAAACTCGTACGTCACACCAATCTCTAAACTGTAAAAGTTGTTTACATTCGCTATTGCTGCATAAAAATATAGTCATTTTGTTAAGAGCCTTCTAAAAATGATCTTTCGTGTTCATTTCACTAAAAAATATATTAAAACTAACATTTAAAGTACTAGTAATATAATACATAAGAGACTACCATACATAAATACATTGCGGCTCGGCAACACTGTCAGATTTCGTCATGATAAAAATAGTCCCTCTTGTTTATTGGTTCATATGGAATTTAAAGTACCGGTATAGCTAAAATTGTCTAAACCCTTCTGCTTCACAAATCTGTCTGCTCATTTAACTATTGTTTTGGGTGCTTTTTCAGATATTCTTATATTTCTACTTCCTCGAGGTTGTCCATGGTTCTCCCTTATCAACTCTAAGCAAAATTTTTGTTTTCTTTATATCTAATGCGGAGTGGCTGTTCCCTCTCAGATGAGTATTGAATTGAATGGATTAATCTCACTCTGTCTGACGTGCTCCTAAGAAAGTTTGTTAAAATCTCTCCCGGTTTGGTCAATGTAAAACTTCTCGCGGTTTCGGCAATTTATTTTATACATGCCAGATTGACTGAACGGCAGGCCTTTCTATATTTTATGGCGGATGATGTTGTCGGTATGTAAACTAACACGAATGTTGGTCTTACGAAACATGCGTGCTACTTTATGCGAAATTTTTCCGCTGTATGGCATGACGTATTTTGAATTTTCTTATTTTACTTCTCTAGCTAGCGTGAGTTCATCATTTACTACTGATTTTTTTTTCATTTTCAGCTTCTTCTGGTACATTTCATTAATCGTGTTTAAATCGTAACCATTATTTGTTGCTGTGGTTTCTAATATTCTTAGTTGTTTATCAATTTCGCCTTTTTATAACGGAAGACGTGATGTGATTCAACATGGATTGGAAGAGCGCTCTTTTATGAGCAGTAGTGTGATCAGATCAACTGTTGACTATCGCATCCATTATCCTAAGTTTCCTATGAATTCTACATTTATGTTTCGAATTGCTATTTGCTGTTTTTAAATCGAGAAATAGCTGTTCATACAATCAGCCTGTCTCTTCAATGCCACCGCTAAAAAGAACCAATGCATTATCTACATGTTGCCTATAATATATGATTTCATCAGCGACCTGCTTTTGTTTAGCAAAAACCTCCCTGTCTACATGGTTAATGAAAATTTTTGCAAGCGGTCTCGCAAGACAATTCCCCATAACTAGGCCGCCTTTTTGTATTTTTCCATGAAATAGCACCAGATGTAGTATTTCAGTCAGATCTTATGTTACAAACAAACTGTCTGTACCGTATTTTAAAAAAAATATTCTGAATAATGTTCATCGTTACTGGAACAGCTGTGCTGAGATTAATAATGCTGAATGAAACGAAATTCCCTTTAGCAGGAATTTTAATGATTTTAATCTGATTTGCTAAGTCTTTGGGGTTTGTGACCGTGAATTCAGTTTCAAATACATGCAGTTTGGTTAGAAAATATGCAGGGTTGCTTATGCAGTTAATAACTGGATGAACTGGCCTACACTCTTCACGAATCTTGGGCTGGGCTGTAACTTATACTGTACAGGATTGATTGCTACACAATCTTCAATTTTTTTCTGTGGAAACAGTACCGCATTTTATGAGTTTTTTTAGTAATGTGTATAATTTAATAGTGGGTACCTATCAAGCTTAGTGATATTCTTCTTTGCGAAAAATGCATATCATTTCATTTCGTATTCACCTGTGAATGACGACCAGTGTCTGCTTTAATACTGATGACATCATTCTCTTTGAGTTTGTTGTTAATCTCTCGCACTGTACCGCGCTTACCTGATAGTAACTGACGATTTTTTTCTCGAGCTTGGTATGTATGGATATTAGTTTCGAGACTTTGTTAGTGAACTCACTCTGCTCGCAAGCTGACAACTGTTCCATGGTTAGTGCACTCTTAGTATTGGGTATTAAATATTTGATCGAGATACGTTGGAATTTAAGCGTGACTTGTACTTTAGGTCCTCTTAACGTTGGTAAAGTAACTGTCCATTAGGTTTCGAAAGTCAAAATGGCTCCGAGCCTATGGGACTTAACGTCTGAGGTCATCAGTCCCCTAGAACTTAGAACTACTTAAAGCTAACTAACCTAAGGACATCACACACATCCATGCCCGAGGCAGGATTCGAACCTGCGACCGTAGCGGTCGCGCTGTTCCAGACTGTAGCGTCTAGAACCGCTCGGCCACACCGGTCGGCTTCCAAAGTCATTACAGTGAACTGAAGTCTTACTTTGCTGCCCGTTATTGTGTTTTTTTATTCTCTAGAAGTTTTGCTACTTCATTTTTATGGCGCAAACGAACGTCTTCACTGATCACATTTCAGTTACACGATTCTTGTTATTGTAACAAATAGCTGCTCAAGACTGAGTATTATTTTCGTTACAAACCTGTATTGTAATAGACGGAAATTATAGACACAATTCGATCGAATTTCTTCCAAGGAAGATGAAATATCAAAGATAACAGAACACAGTTTTTATCAATGTGAGGCATAAATAATATGTAGTCTACGATAGTATGTTTGAGAAAATATACTCGTTTATGAGCCAAGAAATAAGCTTTAGGTTCTTCTTGGTGCAATATTTCATCTCAATCATTTATTGTTTATTTTCTGTAGGTATCTAAGTACTCTTTACAACGCTGTCTTCACCCAAATTTGAAGAATTCGATCAGGGAGCTCATACTCAACATAAACCAAAATTTTCAGTAAATTAAACATTGAACAGATTACTAATGTCTAAGGTCGACAGAACAATCTACTGCTTGAAAACTTTGCCATACGGAGTACAAAACTCTAATAATGATACAACTTTGTATAAAGCATTATAATACCGTAGATGAGAGGCTCTAGTGATAAACACAAACTTTCAAAAATTGATACTAAGTATGCATGGTATGGTATTAGATTGTGGCCATCGACCCTATACAAAGAATGGATGCCAAAATATTGCGATAAATGCCTGCACAAAAACCGTCGACTGCATAGTTAAGACAAAACACTCATAGAATTTTTGTTTCTGGTGTACGATCATAAAAATTGCCTTCAGGTAATAGATTTCCGTCTGTAGCGACCATCTTCAGATCTGTTCAAAGCGTGTTTTTTTGTAATAAAGCCAAAGTGGCATTGCCAAGAGATATAAAACACAATTAGAATGGACACCGTCGAACAGAACTAACAATACGCTGCAAAATGGGCCATAGTGTCGGCAGAGTCATGATATGTGTCGCTACTGTTCACAGCAAACTCACTGTTGCTCCAAGAGAGTTTGTTGAGGTCTTTGCTGTTGATGCTGTATACCAATGACTTGACAAACAATTATGCTAACCTAACACTTTCTGCAGATTATACATTTATCTATAATAATGTAACATCTGAGAAAAGCTGCACGTAAATCGAACCAGAAGTCGATAAGATCTCAGAGTGGAGCAAATATTGCCAACTTCCTTTAAATGCACAGACATGTAAAACTGTGCACTTCAAAAGTCGGAGAAACGTAGTGTCTAACGACTGCAGTGTCAGTAACTCACAACTGTAATCTGTCAACTCATAGAAATACTTGAGTGTAAAAATTTGTGTGGGTATTACATGAAATAATCACGCAGAGGAAGTCGTAGGTAAAACAACTGGTAGACTTACGTTCAGTGGCATAACATTGGGAAAATGCAGTCAGTCTACTAAGAAGATTGCTTACAAAACACTTGTCTGTCTGATCCTAGAAAATTACTCAAGTGTGAGGCTCTGGTACTATGTGGGACGAACAGAGAATGTTGAACATGTTCAGAGGAAGTCACCACGAATAGTCGCAGGGGTTGTTTGTCTCACGGAAATGATGGGAAAAAATGGATTGGCAGACTCTCGAATACACACAATTAGATAGCGAAGGCCTACTTTGAAAGCTTTAAGCAGCAGTATTAAGTGATCTAGAAATGAGAGTATATTTCAGCCTCCTGGACGACGCTACCACCGAAAACACCAAGACAAGATCAGACTAATTACAGCGCTCGAAGAAGCATTTAAGCAGTCATTCTCCCCGTGTTTTTGCTCCGATTCTTGAGCATGATGTAGGATATATGTGTTATTTGTTTGATGGTGAGTGGTGATGGCATTACGTGAACGTCGAACACTAACTGAATTTCAATAGCCTAGAATTCTCTCGTTATTGTGTTATAGCATGAACTTCGCACTCAAAGCGATATGAAATTAACATGCCCGTTCTGACCTTTGAGAGTACAACAGCGCCGCAATGGAATTTTTCTGAATTGTAACATTTCATATACGCTCAATACAGCAAATGGATGCGAAAATATTTTTTTTTATTCACCTCCAGTGTTAAGATCGTGCGAGTACTAATTTAATTAAGCTGAACTGAAAACTATAAATAAGATAGAATAGAAACCATAAGAATATATCCCTGATGTGACACACCGATGGTGATAGGTCAGGAATGGCTCACACACCACGAGCTTCCTGCCGAAATTACAGACCATGCCTAAATTCTATATGCAGTAGTTAATCACTAGACAACGGATAAGTAGACAAACGAAAGCTCGGCCCCTAAGCGAGAGTAAAACCGGAGAATATTTTACAACATCGTATCGCCATGAGACAATGTATTCGACGGTGTTGAGCAATGTTTAGATATAAAAGTTTCGTGATTTACAATGGTTCGTGACCAAGTAATCTGATGATGAATTGAATACATAATGCCTCTATAGTCGTGATCCAAAAATTGTGACATAAAAAAATAAAACAATTCCTCGTTACATTCTGACGTCTACGATGTATGTTCAACATCAGATAACAAAAATTTAAACAAATATGTAGGTAATACAACAGCCGTAAGTTGTAAAAAACTGAACCGAAATTAAATAAATGTGTCATTGAGAATGAAACCAGTGAAGATTCCATTACATCAAATGACTAGAGTGCAAACCGTTCAGATATGCTGAAACCTCAATCAGATAAATATATCGGGGAGACTGAAAATTTGTGACAGACCGGGACCCTGGTTATGGCGACTAATTACGACAGGCAGGAAATTTGCGTTCGATTCTCCATCCGGCAAATTTTCCATCGTCAGATGTTTAATGCTAGGGTAATACATGCACGCTGCTTTTACAGTCTCTCTCGTCTATATTCATACTCCGAAAGCCACCTTGGGTGTGTGATGGAGGATATTTGTGTATCACTGTCATTTTCCCCTTTTCCTGTTCCAGTCGCGAATGGTTCGCTGGAAGAAAGGCTGCCGGTAAGTCTCCATGTATGATAGAATCTCTCTTTATCTTCGCTGTCTTTTCGCGAGAGATACGTAAGAGGAATCAACATATTTGTCGACTCGTCTAGGAACGTACGCTGTGGGGACTTTAACAGTAGACCATCCCGAGATACAGAACGCCTCTCTTGCAGCTTCTGCTTGTAACGCCGGAAATGCATATCCTCCTATTTCCATCTATTGCACTGCAAATTTCTTTCCTTATTTTGTTACCTGAAGATATAACATTTCTGTGTCTTTGTATATTGTAATTGTTTTACTATTTGTATGTATATGCTTTTATGTCGATGTATAATTGGTTTGTTTTGTGAATATTCTTTGTATTTTACGCTGGGTCTTGCCTAGGGAAAACTTTGCTATCGAACGAATACATCGATAGGTCGTGTGAAGAACGAAAGTGTTTAGGATCTATGGTATAGTGTTAACTCTGTCGCGTGGAGCGCGGGCAGAGGGGAGTCTGGGTGGAGGAGGGCAGTGGAGCAGGTGTGTTGTGTGACGCTCCCGCGAGTCGCCGCGCTTTCGGGGTTAGGCAGCATGTAATTGCGCTCGACTTACTATGATAGTTTCTGACACGGTGTCGCGGACGGGAAGCATTAGCTGGCGCACATCAAGAGCCCGTTTCGCCTGGTGACCGTGTCGAGAAGAAGGCGCGCCAACATCCAGCTTCTGCAACAGCGACGGCCGACAATGAGTGACTGTCGCCACCTCCTCGATCGACGGCTTCAAACCTTCAATCAACCAACAAGGAAGACTAAAAGCACGTAAAGTTTCAGAACTGTATGGCAGACCTCAGCTTTTCAAATTGTTCCATTTGCCTCGCAAAATTACAGCAACTTAGCATGAACCTTTGTTGCTCATTGTCCCAATTGCATTACCAAGCAGGGTCCCTTCCTTTTCCGGAATGAGCCCGAGTGTCGTTGAAATTCAAACGCCAGCATCATTCGATTTCACTGCTTTAATTTCAAAGTTCAGTTAAGGTATTCATAGCTGGCTACAATATTTAGATTACACAAGCACAAATTAAGAGTGCGAGTTTTGTTACCGTATTTTAGCTTACCTGTGACTGCAGCTCAGCTTGGTACGTACTAAATTTTACTATTGTTAATTGTTCAGAATCATTTAATTCAAGTTCAAAGTTAAATCTCTTATTTCTAAATTGCGTAGATTCAAGTAGCTTTTGAAATGATTGTTGAGGTAGTCCAAGACTAACCGTGTCTTACTGAATTTCGATGTGCTTCAGAAAGGAAGCTCTCTATTAACTTTAGTCACTAAATTAACTTTCGATTTTCCGGTTTTATTAATTCTTTTGCTAAATTAAGTCAGAGTGTAGCGAAATTTATTACTTCTGACAAACTTTCAGTTTTCACACTACACGTGTCAACCTTCAGTTGCCACGCTTCTAGTGCTAATTATATGTGTAATAACCTTTCTTTTTCAGTTACTATAGTAATTGTCCTTAGGACTGGCCACCGTAATTTCCCCCAAATCTCAAATATCTAATTACCGCTAGTTAATTCTTAACGTAACGGCCGCACATTTACTTTCTTTATTAACTTTACCCATTTTCAAAATTAATTTCCACCAGTTTCATTTGCATTTTTCCTTTCATTTAGATGTAACCCTTTCCTCCCTCTTTACTGACAAATTAACTTCGGTGACGATTGCTTTTCCAAATTTCCATTAGGTACACGCTGTTTAATTAAGGTCGATAAGTGAGGGGGAGGTTACATGCTGCTGGCGTAGACTGAGCATTTCCGTGACGCCTTCGCACTTACTAAATGATTTATATTTCCTGCTGCTGTAAACAGCTACACCGGTGAGTCAAAAAATTACGATCACATGTTCAGTATCGTGTTGGTCCACTTTTGAAAAGCAGTACAGCAGCGATTCTGCTTGCCAGGGTTTTGGAGGCATATGACACCTCGTATCTACGAACGGGTCACACAGTTCCCCTGAACTACGGGGGCAGTAAAGAGTGGGCTCGGAGATGACATCCGATAACCTCCCACAAGGTTCCCTAGGGGTTCAGACCAGCAAAATTTCGTAGCAAGGAAATCGACTTGAGTTCACTATCATTCTCACACAAACAGTTATCTTGCTGTAAAATGCCATCGCTATTGGGAAGCACTATGAACGGATACAGGTGGCCTGCAGTTATGTCCCCGTAGACCATTTCTACCAAGGTTCCATGGAAGCCCACGTGAATGTCCGCCATACGAGGGGCGCTTGAAAAGTCCGTGTACAGTCCGAGGGGTGGCACCACCGGCGTGTATCGAGGTCATGTTTAGTTAGTAGCGTCTTTGGAAACAGCGCACATAAAGTTTCAGCCCTATTGGTCTATTTCTTTGAATTTGGCATTCGTGTGAATCAAGGAAGTCCAGTAATTGTCAAAAATGGACGAAAAAGAATTTCATGTGGTGATTAAACATTACTTTATGAAAGGAAAAACGCCTCAGGAGACTAAAGAGAAGCTTCATAAACATTGCGGTGACTGCACCTTCGATTATAACAGTTTATAAGTGGTTTCAAAACTTTCGGTGCGGCCATATGGGCACAAGTGATGCTGAACGTTCTGGACGCCCTGTGGAGGTTACGACTCCAGAAGTCATTGATAAAATCCATGATATGGTGATGGATGACGGAAGAGTTACGGTGCGTGGGACTGCTAGTGCTGTGGGCATCTCGAATGAACGGGTACACAATGTTTTGCATAAACATTTGGACATGAGAAAGCTACGCAAGATGGGTTACGCAAATTGCTCACGCTTGACCAAAAAACGGAATCGTGTGAAGTGTTGCAAGGATGGTTTGCAGCTGTTCAGGAAGAATCCGCAGGACTTTAAGCGTCGTTTCGTCACTGTGCAAGAAACATGGATACATTACTATTCTCCTGAGACCAAAGAACAATCTAAACAATGGGTTACCAAGTGAGAATCTGCACCAAAAAAGGCCATTCCTTTGGTCGGAAAGGTTACGAGGACTGTCTTTTGGGATTCGTAAGGGAGGATCCTCATCGACTAGCTGGAAAAGGGTAAAACTATTACAGGTGCATATTATTCATCGTTATTGGACGGTTTGAAAACCGAGCTGCGAGAAAAACGCTGGGGATTGGACCGCAAAAAAGTCCTTTTCCATCACGACAGTGCACCAGCACACACCTCAGCAGTTGTGGTCGCAAAATTAATGGAAATAGGATTCCAACTCGTTTCATCCCCCCCTCCCCCCTATTCAGCACACTTGGTTCCCTCGGACTACTATTTGTTCCCCAATTTGAAGAAATGGCTGGCGGGACAAAAATTCTATTCAAACAAGGAGGTGATTGCAGCAACTAATAGGTATTTTGCAGACTTGAACAATTCCTATTATTCGGAAGGGATCAACAAATTAGAACAGCGTTGGACGAAGTGTATAAGTCTAACAGGAGACTATGTCGAAAAATAAAAAACGTTTACCCCAAACACGTAAGTAGTTTTTATTTTTGCACGAACTTTT
Source organism: Schistocerca serialis cubense (assembly GCF_023864345.2). NCBI lineage: Eukaryota > Metazoa > Arthropoda > Insecta > Orthoptera > Acrididae > Schistocerca > Schistocerca serialis. Next base: position 619,402,401 of record NC_064645.1, read on the forward strand.
CAAACGCCCCTCGTACATTCGAGAATATTTTTCTACACAAGCGACTTTTCATTTGGCCCGCCCCTCTCTCTTTCCATTGATACACTTTCACCCGTTCTTGCTATTAACTTTGATACGCAGTGTATCCATGTCTTGCCCCTGGGCGGCCCTCTTAGCTTGGCGCTCCGAGTGGCCGCTACTGGTTTATGATACTTCTTGCACAGAAATCTTTCACTTGCGGCGGCTTGTACCACTTTGACCACAAACAGGCATGCCCCCATACCATAAAATGGCCCACTCTAGCCTGTGTCTGTGGTGCGGTGCACGTTTCGATAAGCCGTTCACGCAGATGGCGGCGTATCTGCACGTGACCATCGACCTGCTGTAACAAAAAAAGTGATTCAACCGACCGAGCGACACATTTGATCGACAGTAGAATCTCGATTTTTTCATTCATAGTGCAATCGTAACTGGCGGTGTCGTTGAATCAACATGGGAACACGTAAAGGTCTTCTACATCTACATCTACATTTATACTCCGCAAGCCACCCAACGGTGTGTGGCGGAGGGTACTTTACGTGCCACTGTCATTACCTCGCTCTTCTGTTCCAGGCGCGCATGGTTCGCGGGAAGAACGACTGTCTGAAAGCCTCCGTGCGCGCTCGAATCTCTCTAATTTTACATTCGTGATCTCCTCGGGAGGTATAAGTAGGGGGAATCAATATATTCGATACCTCATCCAGAAACGCACCCTCTCGAAACCTGGACAGTAAGCTACACCGCGATGCAGAGCGCCTCTCTTGCAGAGTCTGCCACTTGAGTTTGCTAAACATCTCCGTAACGCTATCACGCTTACCAAATAACCCTGTGACGAAACGCGCCGCTCTTCTTTGGATCTTCTCTATGTCCTCCGTCAACCCGATCTGGTACGGATCCCACACTGATGAGCAATACTCAAGTATAGGTCGAACGAGTGTTTTGTAAGCCACCTCCTTTGTTGATGGACTACATTTTCGAAGGACTCTCCCAATGAATCTCAACCTGGTACCCGCCTTACCAACAATTAATTTTATATGATCATTCCACTTCAAATCATTGCGCACGCATACTCCCAGATATTTTGCAGAAGTAACTGCTACCAGTGTTTGTTCCGCTATCATATAATCATACACTAAAGGATCCTTCTAACTATGTATTCGCAATACATTACATTTGTCTATGTTAAGGATCAGTTGCCACTCCCTGCACCAAGTGCCTATCCGCTGCAGATCTTCCTGCATTTCGCTACAATTTTCTAATGCTGCAACTTCTCTGTATACTACAGCATCATCCGCGAAAAGCCGCATGGAACTTCCGACACTATCTACTAGGTCATTTATATATATTGTGAAAAGCAATGGTCCCATAACACTCCCCTGTGGCACGCCAGAGGTTAGTTTAACGTCTGTAGACGTCTCTCCATTGACAACAACATGCTGTGTTCTGCTTGCTAAAAACTCTTCTGCTGCGGAGATCCATATTCAGCAACGGGCGCTGAATGGTGTGCTCTGGAACACTTGCGCCTGCACCTGCACAGCAATGTACGCTTTCGTCAGATCTGCCACAGATCTCCGGCTGTTCTGCGTTACAGAGCGGACGAGACTCCGACACCCACATTCTGTGGTGTGGCAAGGACCTGCAGTTCCTTGTCGCTCTCTCGTTTCACCGACCTTCAACCACTTTCTATACATCCTCACGACAGTAGCACGCGAACAGCAGACCAGCTTTACTGATTCCGAGATACACGTTCCCAGACGCCAGGCCATAACGAGCTACCCCATGTCTCACGCCGCTTGACTTATTTACAGTGGTCAGCTAGAACATTAAGACCACCGACCTACTGTCGATATAGACCCGTCCATCAGATAGCAGCGTCTCCTGACGAGGCGTGACTGGTAGTTAGTCTCACGCGCGGTGCATGTAGCATCAGTGAGCTTGCTGGCCGTGTGTAGAATGGGGAAGTAGCGCGATCTGTCTGAATTTGACTGTGATGGACTGGAGGCTAGACGAGAACATTTCCGGAACTGCACATCTCTTCGCGTGTTCGAGGAGTGCTGTGGTGAGTGTCGTCAACACGTGGCGAAAGCACGTGAAACCACGTCCAGGAGTGGGGTCTGGGCGGCCACCCCTCGTTAGAGATGTCGGTCATTGTGGGTTTGGCAGAGTGGTTAAACAGGACAGGCATCGAACCCTGGCGGAACTAACATCAAACTTTAATGCTGGGCAGAGTGTAAATGTGTCTGAACTCACAGTTCACTCACCTCCGCAGGGGACGATCCACACATGTGTCAATGTTAACACCACGACATCGGCAACTACGACTGAAATTGGCATGTGACCATTGGCTCTGTACATTGGCGTAGCGGCAGAGCGTAGCATGGTGTGACGAATCCGGATACCTTCTTTATCATGGCGAAGGGAGGGCGCGAATCCGTCGTCTTCCAGGGGAACAACTCCTTGACAGTTGTACTACGGGGCGGAGACAAGCTGGCGGAGGCTACATTATTCTCTGGGGAACATCCACTTGGGCATCCAATGGTCCAGTGAAGTTCGTGTAAGGAACTATGACGGTCAAGGAGTATAGTACACTGGTTGCAGACCACCTACAACCCTTCATGACGATCATGTTTCCCGACGGCAGTGAAATTTTTCAGCGTAATAATGCGCCATCTGTGACTGTGATGGAATGGTTAGAGGAACCCAGTAGCGAGTTCCAGTTGGCGTGCTGGCCCCTAACTCGCCAGTCAGAACCCGGTCGAACCCATCTGGGATGTTTATTTTTATTTCTCGTTCAGCTACAGGCAAAGCGTGATACACTTACAAACATCAACATAAAAATTTAAATTAACATTAACAATGATTTACAATAAAATTTTCAGGGTTTCCAGCCACAAAAGTGCTTGGTCACTTATCACATGTATGTCCATCAGATTTCCTCCCTTAAGTCCGTGTACGTCGCACTCAACTATATGCTGCATGGTTTGACTCTCTCCGCACTCACAATTGGGGTCCTGGGAGAAACCGCACTTTTTCAACAAATATCCGCACCGACCAACACCTGTCCGCAGACGATTTAGAGTTACCCACACTCTACGTTGGAGTTGGAAGCCTGGAACTCGTTGAGATGGGTCCTCAATAAGGAAACTGTTATTCACTTTGCTTTCCTGCCATTGCTGTTTCCACAGGTTATCGATATCAATCTGTTGTTTGAGTTCTTTCCAGAAGGGATTTCTTGACATCAATCTGTCAGGGGGAGGAGGTAGGTCCCTGAACTTTTCTTTGTACCTCTGGATTGCTCTTTCACGTCTAATCGAGGGTGGTTCGATATTGGCAAGGACGGGCAGCCAAGGTTTCGGGGTGGGTCTTACTGTTCCTGTTATGAGCCTCATTGTCTCGTTAAGTTGCACATCAATATATCTGACATGCCTACTGCGGGCCCAGACGGGTGCGCAATATTCCGCTACACTATACAGAAGTGCCAGTGCTGATGTGCGTAGAGTTTCAGTGGAACATCCCCAGGTTGTTCCTGTCAGTTTCATTATGATGTTGTTTCTTGTTTTCATTTTTTGGGCGACTTCGTACAGGTGGCTCTTATATGTGAGAGTGCGATCTAGCTTAACACCCAGATATTTTGGCGTTCTATCGTTTTTCAACAATTTACCTTTTATTTGCACTTTTAGCTCACGATTTGCATCTTTGTTACACAAGTGCATTATTGATGCCACGGATTTAGTCGAATTTACTTTGAGGTGCCAGTTGTCATAATATTGTTGTAGTCGTTCCAGATCCCTGTTTAAAATTTCTTCCAGTTCTTCGAAAGTGTTGGCGTGAGCCGCGATAGCGATGTCATCTGCATACATAAAAGAACGAGATTCCAGGTTTGGGATGTCCGCTATGTATAAATTGAAAAGGCATGAAGCCAGCACAGACCCTTGGGGGAGACCATTTTGTAGTGTCCTGTAGCTGCTTGTTTTCCCATTCAGAGATACCTTGAATCTCCTGTTTATCAACATATTTCTGACTAGATCTATGATCTTCTTGCATTTCACGACTTTTGACAGTTTATACAGTATCCCTTTTGTCCATACGGTGTCTATCCATATGGTAGAACTGGTTGATAATATTGAGGAAACTATGCACCACGAATTTGCCGTGGGAATCAAACTAAACGATATGACTGTGTATAACGTGTACAAGCCACCTTCAGAAAAATGGGAACAACCTGTTTTACCTAACCCACAACACCCTGCAGTCATAATTGGCGATTTTAACTCCCACCACCCCAGATGGGGCTATCAGTCTTGCGACAAAGAAGGACTCATGCTGGCAGACTGGGCAGATATAAATAATTATACATTAATATACGATGCAAAAGATACCCCCACCTTCTGTTCAGGAGCGTGGGGCACAACATCAACGCCCGATCTTTGTTTTGTCTCATCTGGAGAAACTGGAATAGCACTTCCGTCCAAGAGAACTGTACTGAGCCATATTCCTCGGAGCCAACACAGACCAGTTATTATAGACCTTGGGATCTGGGATGTGATTGAACGTGACGCCAGATCTCGTGGCCCTCCTTCCCGAAATATATGGGAATTAGGTGAGGTGGGTGCAGATGTGGTGCCAACTCTCTCTCCAGCGACCTACCAGGGCCTCACTCTTTCCATGCCATGACGCGTTGCCGCTGTTATCCGAGCCAAAGGTGGACATACCGGCTATTAGGTAGTTGGTCATAATGTTCTCGCTGATCAGTTTACACTGGACATTGACCATAGGAATACAGAAATGGACCATCAGTCCAAGATTATCTACAGGGTTATTACAAATGATTGAAGCGATTTCACAGCTCTACAATAACTTTATTATTTGAGATATTTTCACAATGCTTTGCACACACATACAAAAACTCAAAAAGTTTTTTTAGGCATTCACAAATGTTCGATATGTGCCCCTTTAGTGATTCGGCAGACATCAAGCCGATAATCAAGTTCCTCCCACACTCGGCGCAGCATGTCCCCATCAATGAGTTCGAAAGCATCGTTGATGCGAGCTCACAGTTCTGGCACGTTTCTTGGTAGAGGAGGTTTAAACACTGAATCTTTCACATAACCCCACAGAAAGAAATCGCATGGGGTTAAGCCGGGAGAGCGTGGAGGCCATGACATGAATTGCTGATCATGATCTCCACCACGACCGATCCATCGGTTTTCCAATCTCCTGTTTAAGAAATGCCGAACATCATGATGGAAGTGCGGTGGAGCACCATCCTGTTGAAAGATGAAGTCGGCGCTGTCGGTCTCCAGTTGTGGCATGAGCCACGCGTGAAACTTGCCCGCACGCGTTCAACCGTTTCTTCGCTCACTGCAGGCCGACCCGTTGATTTCCCCTTACAGAGGAATCCAGAAGCTTTAAACCGCGCATACCATCGCCGAATGGAGTTAGCAGTTGGTGGATCTTTGTTGAACTTCGTCCTGAAGTGTCGTTGCACTGTTATGACTGTCTGATGTGAGTGCGTTTCAAGCACGACATACGCTTTCTCGGCTCCTGTCGCCATTTTGTCTCACTGCGCTCTCGAGCGCTCTGGCGGCAGAAACCTGAAGTGCGGCTTCAGCCGAACAAAACTTTATGAGTTTTTCTACGTATCTGTAGTGTGTCGTGACCATATGTCAATGAATGGAGCTACAGTGAATTTGTGCTATTATCGAGAGAGGTTAAGAAAGGAAAACGACGATGAAGAGTACGCAACAGTCAGTAACTAATCGCCTAATATTACAAGATGTTTGAGAAAAAATCATTTTAAGCTACAAAGAAAAAGAATAAAAGTGCAGATTGTTTTGAGACTACATTGAGAATGCAAAAGACAAATCTTTGATTGGTGTAGCTTTTTTTTCTCTTTTTAAAAAATTTCGGTATTATAATTATTAGTAGTAGCATTTTTATAGGCGTAAGGAAAGGAAATGATATGTTGTGCACATGCATAAAGACACACAAACATTTGTAAACATTTTAATGCTATTTTAAGCTAAATAAAAGATTCAGTAAGAAAATCCCCATTGGACCACGGAAAAAATAACAGTAAAATAAGCTGTAAAAGGAGCCACTAAAAAGAAACTATAAAGTCAACAGTAAGGCGAAGAGTTGAATGAATATTAAAACAAGCAATAAAATGAACATTAAAATTAACAAGAAGTAATAAAAGAATGATAGACTGGACAGTAAAATGACCAACAAATTTACACTAAAAACTTGACAGTGGATTAAGGAAGATGGATAGCAAGCATGTTCCTTATATAATGATGTCTAACCCATGCAGCCAGGAAATTGCAGCATCCTTCAGTCCATAAAAATTGATTTTGGTCATGGGTACCCAATGATGTTTTCGTCACTCATAATACAGCCGATTGTCTGGCGAAGGGCACAACAATCCAGCTGAGGACTTGGAGATTATTTCGCATTTGTACAGAAGCTCCTACCAGAATATCTGATGTTCGAATCATTTTAAGAGGCTTCTATGGTCAGTGGGGAAGTTCGTATCCAGTAGGTCTTTGTGTGGGGTAGGAAAAGGGGTCAGTGAATCTTCAAATTATCGGCACTCCATCTGTCCACCACTGCACATTGGTGTTGTGGGTGACTGAATTCTCTTCAGCTAACGGGTCAGAGCGGGGACGGGGTGGGGGGGGGGGGGGGGAGGAATGTAGCTCAGCATAGGTAGCCATTTCAGGGGTTTGTTTCTGATGCATCCACTAATGATGCGCATCGTTTTGTGTAGTTTGACATCTTGTTTCCTTACATGGCTTCTACTAATCCACATTCTGGTACAGAATCTATAAGTCGCAGGGCAGAACCACTCATTGTGGAAGCATATGTTCCCCAACCACTGCCAGACAGCTTGTACAGGATATTGTTGCGTTTTGACTTTAGTTACTGTTATAGTGTTTCCTAAAGCGTAGGGGGCGTCCCAGTATGCTCCGATTACGTACTTTTCTTATCGCGTAGTAGGCCTGCATAGCCCTGAGGCAGCATACAATGGGAAGTGATCATGTTTTCGCTCATCAGTGTATTTCTAAATAGTGTTTCAGTTGTACACTATGATATTGTTGATCGCGGGACGGCTTAATGATGGCACTTGGTACCGAAACTGATAATCATTTGAGAAAAAAATGTGACTGTAAACTTTTTAAAAAAATACTGATTTTGACCTCTGTTCCAGTTGATAGTATGTCGGAATTATGGAGGATCTATCCCTTCACAGCTGAAACCATAAACGACCTGTAATACTTCTGTGGCAGGTGTACATTAGGGCGAACAGCGCGACGTGTAGGCACCGATGACGTGTGGGGGACCTGACGTAGCCGGAGGGAAGAGGCCATTGCTGCAGAGTCAACGAGTTGCTGGCGGCAGTGATCGATGCAGGTTTTGGTTTGCGTCTGTTGGGCGGGCGCCCTGCAAATGGGCGGCTGCGGTGAATGTTTGATGTGGGAGCGGCCACGTGGGCCTGAATTAGTGACGTCCGGCGCAGTGACTTAGTGACTCCTGCGGCACGCGAGCAGCCCGCATAAGTGATCACAGGCCAGGCCGCTCTCCACACGCATGGCGTTTATATCCTGCCGGGCTCTGTGAAGCGGGCCGGATTACCTCATCGAGGAAATCGTCTGAACCCCACTGCTCACTGAAAGCCAGCAGACTTTGCTTTGCAGTGCAAAAAGGTCTTGCTCATGCACCACAAAAGAACTTTTCTTCCGTTTATTCTTCTTACGTTACGGCCTCTCTAGGAACACAGGGACCACTTTTTCTGCCAGAAGCTCTTCATCCTTTCACTTTTCTTTATCACTCTTCTTTCATGACATTCGGTATTCTCTTCTACTGTCTATTCACTGGTAACTCTCTGTCCACCTCCTGTACCTTCGTTGATCTCTGGCATACTGGTCGACGTGCACTTGCTTCCCTGTTCACTAATTGTTTCACTGTCTACACAATTATTTGCTGCCTGGTCCATTTCTCTATGCACAATTACCAAATTACAATGTTGAACATTAGTTAATTCATTACACGGTGGCGCTAACACACTACTCTCGTCTTCACTGTCATTTCTCAGTTTACTTTGGAGCCTAGTGTTACGTTTTGCACACGCCATAATTGTCACAGTATTTCACACGGTAACCCAGAAAAGCACAATTTGAAGAGTAAAATAAGAAAACAGATTAAAATAGCACTGAAAATAATATGTAGTTATTTGGAAGCGCAGCTGCGAAATACTTGGTGCAAATCTACATGCATGCCACATCTGTTTTACTGTACAACAATGAAAAACTACAACTACAAAGAAGATTCTCTCTACAATTACGCGCTAGCAATAAACAATAGCTACACTAATTACACAAACTACAAGAAAAAAATCAGAAGATTCCAGTGAGGTATACTCGGCTAAGGGTCGAGCCATGAAACATCCTCTAAGAAAAATTATCAATTACTTTGCTGATAAACACCTTACGTTATTTGATTTTCAAACAGCTGAGCAGAACTGAACGTACTCAGACATTTCTCTCTTTACTTATTCTGATGAACACTAAACTGACACACAATATTTTTAGCGCAACGCAATCTGACTTTCAATAATCCCTACAAAAGAATGGCCCTGACTAACAATAACCTATACCTTTCATGAATCACTTACCTCACAAAAATCTTCGTTACTCGAACTACTGCAATACAGCGAGCGCCAATACTGCCAGCTAAATAAAGAATTCTAACTACTGAAGGCACTACCTACTGATAGGCATAGTTAGCAAATGAAAGATTTTGATAGAGAACAAACAATGTATTTACCTTAATAGTGTTCAAAAGTCTTAATATACATATTTATATCAGTTCATGACATCCAGTCTTACAAATTTACTCTTTCTGATGGACACACGTCCAGATCGTCCGCTCTCAAAATTCTGCCATCTCTCTCCCCACAGCCACCACTGCTGGCAGCTCACCTCCAACTGCGCAACGCTACGCGCTGTTCACATCCAACTGCCCAACACTACAATAGCGAATATTCCAACAATTGCAGCCAGCCACAGACTGCACACAGCACAGTCAGTGATTTTCATAAAGAGCGCTACTTGGCGTTACCAACATAAAAACCTAAACAGCCTACTTACAAATTTCGAACAGTGACTTCTGAGTTCAGCAACCCCCATGGTTTCTGACTTTGCTCTTGTCCTCCCCATTGTTTTCCATACACTTTTCGTCATTCTCTTCCTGTATGAAATTGATTTCCTCGATAGGCAATGAGTCCACAACCTTCAGTAGGGATTGACATTTACGGTCGACCTCCAGTGGGAATCTAAAATTAGCGTGCATAGAGGACACGGACGGGCCTGTGGATAGGTGGCGCTAGGTGCGTATATGAGACGGTCGGGGACCGTGCCGAAGGTCCGCACATTTGCGATAAACCCTGTGTTAATGCAGTGGTTAATGCAACTGCCTCTTAAGCGTGAGATCCCGAATTCGAGTCCCGATCCGGCACACAATTTCACTCTTCACCGCTGATTCCGCACAAAGTCCCGATACAGCTGACATCATTAGTTCCTTTTCTTTCCCTTCCTTTCCTTCCCCCCTCCGCCATCTTCAATTTACAAAATATTCTTTTCCTATTCATTCTGATCACGAGTGCCCCAAATCTTCCCCTTTTCAGTTTGATTTCACCCGATAATATCGTCATGCTCCAGTATAGTTCTTTCCTAGGTCTTCTCATCCATCCCTCACCATCTTTTTTAGAGCCTAGTATTATTCTTTATTTCTCTAGTTGTTCTGCACCGTATATTCCAAGTGTTATCGTCTCAACAGCATGTAGTACCGCATTGTTTACCATTGCCTTGTAGTGTCTGATGTTTGCGTCTGTAGATTTACTGGGGTGAACCAGAACTCCACCAACTAACTTTCAGATGTTATTCAGGGATACCATCTCAGTATTTCTCCATAAGGACCTAAAGTCTCCGGTGGCTCGTTATAGAGTTATTGCACTTCGTTTGGTTTCTTGCCTCCATTAGCTTTGTATTACACCGAAAGTAGCTCCCAACAGTGCAATTGTCGACGGTGTGTGCTATGTGCCTTGATCCATTCGCCCACGGTATCTGCTATTGACAACAGAAACGCCCTCTTTAACACATTGCCCTAAAGTATGCGTTCAGTGTTGCACAGTTCTGTCTAGGATTTTGTTTTCCGACAGTGTAAGATGTGCATTAGCAAAAATGGCTCTAAGCACTTTGGGACTTAACATCTGAAGTCGTCAGTTCTTCTTGTCTCCAGCTGTTGTGGCGAACTCGATGTTCTCGATGGTTTTGTAAACTGTCTGTTTAGAACGGCGACGAATTCTCCTGTAAGGCATCTATCAACGAAACTTTCAAGTCCAGGTACGTTAGCAACTCCCGTACCTCCACGTACAATGGCTACAGTGAGCCAACCATTACCATGATCAAAAGTATCAGTAAAGTCAATACTAAAATTAAGTCTACAACCACAGAAAACAGAAGGTCCGTCGACAAGTCTGTTCTAAACAGACAGTTTACAAAGCCATCGAGAACATCGAGTTCGCCACAACAGCTGGAGACAAGGAGAACCACATATCAGTTAAGAGTTTTGCTGCTACTGCACTTGTCGACGGACCTTGTGTTCTCTGTGGTTGTAGACTTAATTTTTGTGGTGTCACCGCCAGACACCACACTTGCTAAGTGGTAGCCTTTAAATCGGCCGCGGTCCGTTAGTATACGTCGGACCCGCGTGTCGCCACTATCAGTGATTGCAGACCGAGCGCCGCCACACGGCAGGTCTAGAGAGACTTCCTAGCACTCGCCCCAGTTGTACAGGCGACTTTGCTAGCGATGGTTCACTGACAAAATACGCTCTCATTTGCCGAGACGATAGTTAGCATAGCCTTCAGCTACGTCATTTGCCACGACCTAGCAAGGCGCCATTATCAGTTGCTACTGATCTTGTGATGCATGTACCGTCAGACCGACGTTCACCATTTATGGATTAAAGTTAAGTATTCCACCAGCTACGTCCGTTTTATCTAAAGTCTAAATTCCTTGTCCTGTACCAGACCTCACGCCAGCCTGCGTGAGCTAAAACGCGTGCCTTTCGGCTTCCTCTTGTAACCAGGTGTGGCTCTCCTGCCAACCCACAACAAGTTTAGTATTGACATTAATGATACTTTTGATCATGGTAATGGTTGGCTCACTGTAGCTTAGACTTAGAACTACTTAAACCTAACCAACCTAAGGACAAAGGCCCGGCCGGTTGGCCGTGCGGTCTAACGCACGGCGCCGACCGAAGTGGCCGCGCGGTTCTGGCGCTGCAGTCTGGAACCGCGAGACCGCTACGGTCGCAGGTTCGAATCCTGCCTCGGGCATGGATGTGTGTGATGTCCTTAGGTTAGTTAGGTTTAACTAGTTCTAAGTTCTAGGGGACTAATGACCTCAGCAGTTGAGTCCCATAGTGCTCAGAGCCATTTGAACCATTTTCTAACGCACGGCTTTCCGGGTGGGAAGGAGCGCCTGGTCCCCGGCACGAATCCGCCCGGCGCATTTGTGTCGAGGTCCGGTGAACCGGCCAGTCTCTGGATGGTTCTTAGGCGGTTTTCCATCTGCCTCGGCGAATGCGGGGCGGTTCCCCTTATTCCGCCTCAGTTACAGTATGTCAGCGATTGCTGCGCAAACAAGTCCTCCACGTACGCGTACACCACCATCACTCTACCACGCAAACATAGGGGTTACACCCGTCTGGTGTGAGACGTCCCCTATGGTGTCCACTGGGGGCCGAACGGCACAATAACCCTGGGTTCGGTGTGGGGTGGCGGAGAGGTGAAGCCGGCCGCAGTGGCCGAGCGGTTCTAGGCGCTACAGTCTGGAACCGCGCGACCGCTACGGTCGCAGGTTCGAATCCTGTCTCGGGCACTGATGTCTGTGCTGTCCTTAGGTTAGTTAGGTTTAAGTAGTTCTAAGTTCTAGGGGACTGATGAGCACAGCAGTTAAGTCCCATAGTGCTCAGAGCCATTTGAACCATTTTTGGAGGGCTGAAGTGCATTGCGGTAGTCGTCGTGGGGTTGTGGACCACCGCGGCTGCGGCGGGGACGGAGCCGTCCCCGATTAACATACAATACAACCAAAGGACATCACACACATCCTTGTCCGAGGCAGGATTCAAACCTGCGACCGTAGCAGCAACGTGGTTCCAGACTGAAGCACCTAGAACAGCTCGGTCACAGCGGCCGGCCTGTGCATTAGCAGTGACGCACAGTAGTAGTTTGGTTAATGACGAAGAATTGGCCGATATGCACTTCGTGTATGTGTTCACTTAATGCAATGGGAGAGCGTCACAGCGACGCTGTACTCTGCGGTTTCTGCGCCGGTGACACACACACTACACTAATCTTTCTTATGGGAGATCTTGCATTACTCTGCATTCTGTGTTGTACGTGTTGGTTATTGCATAGTACAAGATTTTTCAATCTTGTGCAGGTATTTTCACAAAAAATGGTGACTGTGATAACAAATTGAATCAATCATAATTACATCACTACTCTGTAACGAGGTGCCGACCACTGTTCAAATGGCTCTGAGCACTATGGGACTTAACTGCTGTGGTCATCAGTCCCCTAGAACTTAGAACTAGTTAAACCTAACTAACCTAAGGACATCACAAACATCCAAGCCCGAGGCAGGATTCGAACCTGCGACCGTAGCGGTCTTGCGGTTCCAGACTGCAGCGCCTTTAACCGCACGGCCACTTCGGCCGGCCCGGCCACTGTGGCACAGTGGTCTGGATCTCGGAAAAGTTGGTCAAAAATAGAAGAAAAAGCTTTAGCTTTAAACGAACATTGATACACTCCTGGAAATGGAAAAAAGAACACATTGACACCGGTGTGTCAGACCCACCATACTTGCTCCGGACACTGCGATAGGGCTGTACAAGCAATGATCACACGCACGGCACAGCGGACACACCAGGAACCGCGGTGTTGGCCGTCGAATGGCGCTAGCTGCGCAGCATTTGTGCACCGCCGCCGTCAATGTCAGCCAGTTTGCCGTGGCATACGGAGCTCCATCGCAGTCTTTAACACTGGTAGCATGCCGCGACAGCGTGGACGTGAACCGTATGTGCAGTTGACGGACCTTGAGCGAGGGCGTATAGTGGGCATGCGGGAGGCCGGGTGGACGTACCGCCGAATTGCTCAACACGTGGGGCGTGAGGTCTCCACAGTACATCGATGTTGTCGCCAGTGGTCGGCGGAAGGTGCACGTGCCCGTCGACCTGGGACCGGACCGCAGCGACGCACGGATGCACGCCAAGACCGTAGGATCCTACGCAGTGCCGTAGGGGACCGCACCGCCACTTCCCAGCAAATTAGGGACACTGTTGCTCCTGGGGTATCGGCGAGGACCTTTCGCAACCGTCTCCATGAAGCTGGGCTACGGTCCCGCACACCGTTAGGCCGTCTTCCGCTCACGCTCCAACATCGTGCAGCCCGCCTCCAGTGGTGTCGCGACAGGCGTGAATGGAGGGACGAATGGAGACGTGTCGTCTTCAGCGATGAGAGTCGCTTCTGTCTTGGTGCCAATGATGGTCGTATGCGTGTTTGGCGCCGTGCAGGTGAGCGCCACAATCAGGACTGCATACGACCGAGGCACACAGGGCCAACACCCGGCATCATGGTGTGGGGAGCGATCTCCTACACTGGCCGTACACCACTGGTGATCGTCGAGGGGACACTGAATAGTGCACGGTACATCCAAACCGTCATCGAACCCATCGTTCTACCATTCCTAGACCGTCAAGGGAACTTGCTGTTCCAACAGGACGATGCACGTCCGCATGTATCCCGTGCCACCCAACGTGCTCTAGAAGGTGTAAGTCAACTACCCTGGCCAGCAAGATCTCCGGATCTGTCCCCCATTGAGCATGTTTGGGACTGGATGAAGCGTCGTCTCACGCGGTCTGCACGTCCAGCACGAACGCTGGTCCAACTGAGGTGCCAGGTGGAAATGGCATGGCAAGCCGCTCCACAGGACTACATCCAGCATCTCTACGATCGTCTCCATGGGAGAATAGCAGCCTGCATTGCTGCGAAAGGTGGATATACACTGTACTAGTGCCGACATTGTGCATGTTCTGTTGCCTGTGTCTATGTGCCTGTGGTTCTGTCAGTGTGATCATGTGATGTATCTGACCCCAGGAATGTGTCAATAAAGTTTCCCCTTCCTGGGACAATGAATTCACGGTGTTCTTATTTCAATTTCCAGGAGTGTATGTGAGGGTTATTGAGGTCGCTGATTACGAATTTGGTATAGTAATTCCAAAATTTTAAAAAAAGCAGGTCAAGTATGGCCAACCATTGCATTCAAAACTGTTTGGAATTTTATTTAAATCAGTATGTAATTGTTTTTGAGGCCGCTGATTATGAAATCCATATTATAATTTCAAAATTAAAGATGACAAATAATGATTTTATTCAAAGTCAGTCAGGATTATAAGAAATTTCTAAAAAAATTTAGTCATCATCAGTAAAAACTAAAACCTATAAGGCGTCTATTGACAAATTTGTACGTTTTCTGCCTTTAATTTTTCTGAAGCTCGAAATAAGTGAATCCGAATATACCAGGAGACAATGAAATACATCTTACATTGTACTTTCGCACGAAGTTTTGCTGGAAAACCTTCCAGATACTTTTTGATATCCTTATTTCTGTCTTCCCGAGCATCTTCAGATAACTGACTTATTAGTAATATCCCTGATTCTATTATTTAAGCACTGTGCATTAAGACTTTTTGAACTGTCGCAGACATATAATTCCATGGTAAATTATCTACACATGTTACCACAGTGTGATGACAAAATTTTTGAAATTTTTCAACATGACGTGACCTCCAAGATAACGTGAAATTAATGAATGAAATCTTCGTCCGGCCCTACGATTGGAGCAAACGCTGATGATCTCTCAAAAAACGACGATTAGTACTGCTATCATTGGAGTTCACGAATCAAAATTTTAGGCGATCAATGAGAAGCCCTGACTGGGTCTGAAAATCCTTCTGATCTTTTTTTCCAAATCTCGAAACACTTTTCCTCTTCTGTTGATCGGGATTGCCATTTTTTACTTTCAAGTTTATACCCAAAATTAAGAAAATACTCAAAGCAAAGAGTCCGTGCGTGTGAGATTGATAAACTGTAGTGAAAATAGGAAACATAAATCACTACATTTTTTACAAAATCGAAATTTTAAAACTATTTTGACATTAGTCCGTACAAGCAGCACGCAAAGATGATGTAGCAGATCTTATAGCATTACAGTCCTTTTCATCAATCATTGTGAAAACCATTCCGAAATTTTTTTTTATTTCTTTCCCCTCCCAAACGGTTTGAAAAGAAGGCAGAGGCGCCTTTTGGTCGTCGGTATCTTTCTTCTCTTTAAAGTAGTCTTTACATTTGCATGTAAAAATTGTAGCGATACAGATCTACAAAAACGAGGTGATGAAGGCCCAGGGCTTTTCCATATCACTACTTTTCTTGCAAGACGTTATCTGTGGCTACTAGTTGCAATATAACCACCGAAGTTATAAAAACATTAGCGTCCGAATCACTTCCATCAGTAAACTTTTGATTGTACTCATTGTGCCCCAAAGAAACACTAAAACAGCATTTTAGTATCAACCTTTCATTTAAGGTTTCTGGAGATAATGTTTTTATAGTGTCCTTTTCAAGATGTAAAATTCTTTCTGATGTATTATTTACGAGTGGCTGTGCACTGAATTTCGCACACTCTCAGTTATGTGTGTATCTGATGGATAATACCTACCTTTGGCTTTTACTATTTTTTCGTATGCGGTATAGATAAGAGCATTATTATTTTTGTATTTCAGATAAGCATCTACTTGTACTTATATAACTTCCCTTCAACGACGTCAGACAAAGCATTATGAGCAGACATTTTAATGACTTGGAAAGAGGGTGACAATTTTAACGCCGCTCTGCATTTAATAGCTCGCGCTGATGACTGTCTTTGACAATAGTCAGCATCAGAGGCATCATAAGAACGAAGGCTCATTTGTGCAGCCAACGATAATTCTAATCTGAATATTGTGTTACGTATATTAGTTATTGGGTTTTCCTCTTTTACTTCGATCACTTGCTTCCTCGAATTCCATTCTTGGTCAGCCACACATCTGTGACTCCGTGGATTTTGATTTAGATGTACTTGGTTGTCGCTGTACTCGAATCTGTATATTTTTCATCAGTCGGCCAAACAATCTATAGAGTACATATTGGAATTATTGAGCGGAATCTGGATCTTATTTTAGGTTCTTGAACTAATTAGAATTAAATTTCCAACTTTATGTATTAAATTTCAATACTCAAGTTAATAATTGTGGAAGAAGAAAGCCACTGTTTCTGGTTTTCAAGAAATCATTTAGTTGTTCTTTGAGACTGTTTCCATCTGCATTTAACACAATGTTTACATGCTACACATCTTCCGAAATACAAAAACAGAATTTCGGAAATCGTTTTTCGCTATCGTGTTTTCATCTTAAGGTCTGAAGCGGATTTGCTCGCTCAGGTAAATATGGCGTCTGGGAAACAGGTGAACCAGTTTTTGATTCAGTCAACACAATCGTTATTTCTCTTTGCTTAAATATTACCGGTAGACAGCTTCATGCTCAGTCTAATATTTCTGCTTCTCATTCACTGCACGATAAGTCCATATTAACCGAATATTCTGCAAACAAGACGTAATTTGACAACGCAGACACGTTTCTAAACTAGTTGAGTTTTCATGCGGAGTTGGAAAACCGGTAACCAGAGACGGATTTCCATAATCGATTTTTAATTGCTTACATAACCACCCTGAAGCGGTATTTGGGAAATCGGTTTATGTAAAACGGTTTTGGGATCCCCATGTAAACAGGATGTAAGTGTGGGAACTGACATCTTCATAGACTGTCTATCCTCGTGAAATATTTGACAAAAGTTTTTCACCTTTGTCGCAAATTGTGTTGCTCTAAACATTTAAGTTCGCGTGTCTGAGTCCGAGTTCTTATTATTTTGTACAACTTCTAACAGTTCTCGACAAGTGCAGATTATTTTATCAATATGCGAATCTAAAATACAAACATAATGCGATGTATTATTGGCAAGTGCTCTCTGTCGTGAAAAATGGGAACTATTACAACTGTTTCCTCCAAATCCCGCTGGAGTGCAGTACTCTAGAGGGCAGATACTGTTCGTTTTGACGTTACCAACCAAATTACTTCCATATTTGCAACATAACCTTCATTCGCATTATTAGTTACAAATATGATAAACATTTTATGATACTTTAAAGTAAGACATCCGTTATAAACATATCAAAATTAAAGAAAAGGCATCAGTCGTCGTAGTGGTCCACTCTAGTGGGGCTCGGGGTCGTTTGTTTCTAACCTCAAAAGTACAGCAGCAGACACTGACAGAATTTTCTATCACATTCTATTACAAAACACCATAAGCTATATACTCTATTTCGTAAATTTCTGAATAACGCTGAATATATAACTTTTTTGCTAATTTTCGGTAAAAAATTTTACAAGAAAGATCTTATTGTAGACACATACACTGCTGGCCACCGTAAATGCAACTCCAAAAAAGACAAGAGGTAGCACAACAAAATTTATTTTGTAGATAACATGCTGACCAAGTATCAAATGATTACGTTTACAGACGTCTGTGACATGTGGTTCCTGCCAGAATCAGTAGCCAGAGTAGCCGCCATTGTTGGAGATCACCGCTGCCACACGTCTCGGCATTGAGTCAAAGAGACGTTGGATGTGTTCCTGGGGTACAGCAGCCCAAGCAGCTTCCACACGTTGCCAAAGATCATCTGGTGTGGCAGCTGGGGATGTAATCTGGGTCACTCGTTGAGCAACCATGGACCAAATGTTTTCTATCGGCGAAAGATCCGGAGAGCGAGCCGGCCAGGGAAGCACTTCAAACTGGTTATTGACGAAGAACCTTTGGACAATGCGTGCCACGTGTGGTCGCGCATTATCCTGTTTAAATATGGCTGTGGCCGAGCCCTGAAGGTAAGGAACCGAGCGAGGTGGCGCAGTGGTTAGACACTGGACTCGCATTCGGAAGGACGACGGTTCAATCCCGCGTCCGGCCATCCTGATTTAGGTTTTCCGTGATTTCCCTAAATCACTCCAGACAAATGCCGGGATGGTTCCTCTGAAAGGGCACGGCCGACTTCCTTCCCCATCCTTCCCTAATCCGATGAGACCGATGACCACGCTGTCTGGTCTCCTTCCCCAAAACAACCAACCAACCAAGGTAAGGAAGGACAACTGGCTCCAGCACCTCGGATATGTAGCGCCGGCTATTTAAAGTACCGGCAATGCGTACTAGAGGCGTGCGAGAGTAATATACAATACCGCCCCATACCATAATACCCGGTGCAAGACCAGTGTGGCGGTGCATAATGCAGCTGTACAGCATACTCTCTCCACGATGTCTCCACACTCGAATCCGACCATCGTGGTGCTGCAGACAGAAGCGTGCCTCGTCAGTAAAGACAACGTCATTCCATTCTGCCGCCCACATCCGTCTGTCATCACACCAATGGCGACGGAGACGTCTGTGGTTCTGCGTCAATGGAAGACGAAGCAATGGACGTCTTGCGGACAGACCACTCTGCTGTAAACGGCGTCGAATGGTACGCGCAGACACTGGATGATGCGTTACAGACGCAATGTGCTGTGCTATGGTTCGGGATGTCACTGAGCGATCCGTCACTGCCATGCGCACAGTTTGCCTATCAGCACGTGCAGTGGTGCACCGAGATGAATGCGATCGACCACGTCGGTCCGTCGTACCCTCCTGCATCCAACGGTCACACATCCGCATTACAGTTGTTTGGTTTCGTCGAACACGACTAGCGATTTCTCTGTATGATAATCCACAATCTCGGTAAGCCACTATCCTCCCTCTGTCGAACTCAGATACTTGATCAAACGATGTTCGCTGTTGTCTACGAGGCATAACTGATCGTCTTGTGAAACAACCACAAGGTAAACACACGTCCCGAACGTACACTCGTCGAAATCGCCAAGCCTTAAATGGCGCTATGAGGTGGCGCCACAGGCGCGCGTGATGTGCGTCTGCGCTGAAATTCTAATCAGTTGCATATCTCATCGCTGCAAACTCACGGTGTAAATTTCACTTGATTCGGATGCTTCCTTCAGGGTGTTGCATTTACGGTGGCCAGCAGTGTATTTCACATTGGTTTACAATATACCGCAGTATAAATTGATGAAAACATTGTACACGCTAATATTCTACATACCCTTCTTAATACTCTCCATCAAACAGAACTGGAATAGGACACTCGAGTAAAAAGTTACACGCGCTTTCAAGAATGGTTTTATTTCGGAGTTGCTACACATCGTTAACGCTATGCCGAGAACAGTGTCTTTGAGTTAACTTAGCATCTCAGGTATCAAAGATGTCCCACTTTCTTTTCGGAACATGCATGAAAGGCTCCTCTACAAGACTCTATAATAGTTTATTCGCAGGCTATCGCTTTCTTCAATTTTTGGCCACACTTCTTCTGGTCAAGATCACAACGCGTGGGTCGCTTATATTGAAATACTCAGAAGATATCCCTGAACAACGTCTCAAAGTTTGTCGGTGTAGTTCTGTATTCCTTCTATTGAATACATTTGTGGTCATACGGAATGCTGCACTCATATTGTTCTACTGTTCCCTCATTTCTCCTTTTTCTCCTGTTGCATGAAGGCGTGCTGAAAACTAATGCTTCCGTATTTTTTATTTTGTTTTTAGTGTCATTTGACATATTAGATGTCATGCATATTACCTGGTCGACTTTCCCACTTCGATTACTTAAGTTGCTATCCTGTGCCTCTAGAGGGCTCCGAATCGTAGCGCGTAACATGGCGCTTTGTGTCGTAACTATGTCGGTGCACTGCGAGTCGCTCAGAAAACTGAAAGCACGAACTCGAAGAGTTCGTCCACACATGGAGTACCCTTTCCGTCAGCATGACAATGGCATACCACATACGAGCGCTGCAACATCTGCATCAATGGGTTTGAAGCGGGAAGTGTCGGTATCGCCGTTCACATGTCAGTCGTGTAGTGAGCCGTCTTTACTGTCGCACCCACGCACTTTTGTTCAGGATGTAGGCTATGATGACGACGCGATAACGGAAATTGATAAGTGCACTTGTCGAAAATGTACTTATTCTGCCAAATGAGTAAATGAACAACTGACGAAAATGAAATCATCTATGGCAATATCCATCAACCAGCGATCGCGATAATTGTATTTGCATATCAGTTGCACTTGAACACCGATCCCAGAGGGTGTCCTGTCCTGAGTGATGACTGCGTCGTCTGATCGCGTGAACACAGGAGGACAGTGGACGCGTGTCCTGAACGAAACGAACCTTTTTCTCGCATTCGCGGGGCGCCGTGAATTTTGCGGACGCGCCGAAGGGCGGAAACGTACGGTGAGCGCCAAACAATCTTCCGTACGCGTCTGTGGGGAGATTGGGTTCAGCTCGACGGACGTGGTCCGCGGGCTGAAGTTATAGACTTTCGAAAAACGCCTCTGTACTGTACGGTAGCTCTTTTTTTTTTTTTTTTTTTTGTTGACCCGCGCCCGTGCGCGCTACAATTTTCCAGAATTTTGCCCATCGGCAGGTATGGCGCCGACGGGTATCGGACGCAGCTAACTTGGGACGGCCGTGAGCGGTTCTGGTCCGTTCACGCGTTTTTGCGGCACAGCTGCCAGGTTTCACTGTCACAGACCATCCTCCATACAGTCCCGACTTGGCCACATCTGATTTTCATCTGTTTCCCAAATCTCAAGAACACCTTCGAGGGCTTCACTTTGATAGCGATGAAGTGGTGCAAGTGGAGTTGAGGTTGTGGCTCCGTCAACGAAGTCAGACATTCTACTGTGACAGGATCAACAAACTGGCCTCTCGGGAGAAATGTATTCATCGCCAGGGTGACTGTGTTGAGAAATAAACATGTTGACATGAAGAATAAAGAAGTAAAACATAAATGAAGTTTTTTATTTAAAAAAAAACTAAGAATTTTCCAGAATGAGATTTTCTTTCAGGAGTGCTAGTTCTGCAAGGTTCGCAGAAGAGCTTCTGTAAAGTTTGGAAGGTAGGAGACGAGTTACTGGTAGAAGTAAAGCTGTGAGTACCGGGCGTGAGTCGTGCTTCGGTAGCTCAGATGGTAGAGCACTTGCCCGTGAAAGGCAAAGGTCCCGAGTTCGAGTCTCGGTCGGGCACACAGTTTTAATCTGCCAGGAAGTTTCTAAGAATTTTCTCATAAAAAAATTCGGAAGCATTAATTTTGGATCACGTCCTCGTATATCCATCCAGTTATTTAAAATTGTCCGTTTTTTGCACAGTACCTTCTGTTTTTTCCCCCAGGTGGTATTTAGTATCTTTGTTTAGTTGTAGTGGGTCGTCAGTCCCACCCTTTTGGTGATCTCGTTTAGGGTGTCGAGTAGTTTCCTTGCGTCTTCTTCTGTCTCACTATCACTATATCCCCCACGTCGATCTTTAGTGTCCTCACTTTCACCGTTTATTGCTCTCCGCCGTCTGATCATTTCGTCTAGCAACATGTTGAACAAAACTGGCCAGAACCCATTCTCCGTCTGACAGCGGTCTTGACTCAGTCTTCTGTAACTGCTCCTCTACATCTTACCCTGCCTTTGTGTCTATCAAAATTTCCATTAGCAGTTTTTGTGTAGTATTGTCTAGTCCTCCATACTTTACGATTCTACCAAGAGTCCGGCTGACAATGGAGTCGCATGCATTCGTGAAGCCTATGAAGGTTGCTACCATATTTTTGTTCTTTATGACCCTATATTCTATCAGCTGTTTGAGGGTATAGATCTGTTCTGTTCATCCTATTCCCTTTCTAGAGCCACTAACAGTCTTCAACTGTACTTCGTTATTTTACTCTCTTCGAGAGGTGTTTTGACAGTGCCACTTTACTCCCCTCTTGTCCACTTCCTATGTAGTGGCCTTACTGTCGTATTCTTCCATCCTATAGGCAAATTCTGTGTCCTCCAAATTTGGCTGAAGGGCGTTGTCTGCCACCTTGTGCCACCGCACTTTATCATCTGGGCAGCTATACGATATTCTCCAGTTGCCTTATTATTCTTTAGATCGCTTATGGTCTGGACGAATTCATCCGTGAATGGAAGGCGTCACTCTGTCTTGTGTTCGATCCCAATTCCAGCTCGTTTCCAAGTGGTTCACAGTTCAATAGGTCGTGAAAATATTCTGCAAGTATCCTACAGTTCTCCTTCACATTAACGGCCAGTTCCCTTTCTTAAAATATAAGACTTTTCGAATTTCCCAAAATTCTGTTATTTGTCCTAAAATTGTCCTCGATCTCTCCCAGTACCTACCTCATACTCTGTGTCTGGTCCTTCTTAACGTTGTGCTTGCCTTCTTTCCCACTCCTAGGAAAATCTCCCAGTTTACCGGCTCCTTCTTGCTGCTGCTCTCTATTTAGGATTTCCTAAGGTTCTCAAGTGGTTCCTTACTGTTCCTGTTCCAACAGTGCTTCATCCTCTCTCCATGGTTCTGCTAGTTCAACATGTTGAGCTTCACATCTTTTCATTCATTGTATGTTACAATTCCTTTACCGTCGCGATTGCGTCTTATGTCTCTCTTGATATTTCCAGTTGCTCAATTCGTCTATATCAGTCTACCCGCCGGCCGGAGTGGCCGTGCGGTTATAGGCGCTACAGTCTGGAACCGCGTGACCGCTACGGTCGCAGGTTCGAATCCTGCCTCGGGCACGGATGTGTGTGATGTCCTTAGGTTAGTTAGGTTTAAGTAGTTCTAAGTTCTAGGGGACTGATGACCACAGTAGTTAAGTCCCATAGTACTCAGAGCCATTTGAACCATTTTAGAGCCAGTCTACCCCTGTTCGGGATCCAGTGGCACTTTGCTTTTCTAAGATACTCATCCGATCCTATTCTTGTGTTATTCCTAGGCTCGGTCTTCATGATCTCGTCAGCGCTTGTCCGACTGGCTGCTACATGGTCTATCTGGTATTCCCCAGTGCTGGTGAATGGACTTGCCCTTCTTTTTTCTATATTCAGTTGAGCCTGAAGTGCGTAGTCATTAGTCATTCTGTGTTCTCAGCTCAGTTAAATTAACCTTTCCTCATCTTAGTATACTTTCTGATGTGTTAGGAACGACCCTGAAACTCCTTTACATTGTTCGTCCTTAACGATGCAGATATAAATTATTTCATATAGCCAAGGCTCATTTAATATCGCTCGAAGACAGCTTTGCGATATTTTAAGTAACATGTCGAATGATTTGATGCTGTCATTCGCCTTCTACTCTTTTCACACCTAAGTAATTAATGCACCCAGCACTATCTATTAAGGGTTGGTCATGGAGGACGCAATCAGCCACAAATACTTTAAAGAGGATTATAGTGGACTTGATAGCCTGAAACCGGCAGCGACAATAAAATAAAGCTTTTTTAAAGTGACACTCATGTTCAGAAAAAAAGAGAACTCCTCGAACTACTAGAGATAGGTCGTTCGTATTCACACGATATATACACTAGTATGTTCTGTAGATATGATTAGTATTTCAGGCGCCTCGGCTCAGCATGTGTCGTGTTACCTAGTAGGCATAGGGTCCCCCTTGCTCCCGGATAACTTGTCCCATGCGTGATGGCATCGATGCGTATAAGGCGCGAATGGCTTCCTGTGGTATAGCCATCCATGCTGCATTCACCTGGTTCCAGAGTTCATCTGTGGTGGTTGGCACTGGATCACAGTGCCGTCTGGTGATCTGGAGACCCAGGGCAAAAGGCTGACATCCTGCGACACCAAGAAGGCACCTGTTCATGCAGCAACATGTTGTCGTGTATTTTCTTGTTGAAAAATAGCGTGTGCGATGTAGGTCACACTGGACACGCACCGACTGCGGTTTTTGGTTGAACCCAATAGCAATTCACACCATAAGGCCTTGAGTTGGCGCAGGCCGACATTCAAATTCTAATCATTTCTGCAGAACATACTAACGTAGATGTCCTATAATATGAAGGTCATGTCTCTCGTCGTTCAATGTGTGTGTGTGTGTGTTTTTTTTAACGTGAATGTGTTGATGGCTGGCTGCATTCTCTATCAACTACCCTTTACTATCTACGAGGTGCATTCAAGTTCTAAGGCCTCCGATTTTTTTTCTCCGGACTGGAAAGAGATAGAAACATGCACATTGTTTTAAAATGAGGCCACGTTCATTGTCAATACGTCCCAGAGATGGCAGCACCGTACGGCAGATGGAATTTTACCGCCAGTGGCGAGAATGAGAACTGTTTTAAATACTTAAAATGGCGACGTTTTCCTTACTTGAACAGCGTGCAATCATTCGTTTTCTGAATTTGCGTGGTGTGAAACCAATTGAAATTCATCGACAGTTGAAGGAGACATGTGGTGATGGAGTTATGGATGTGTCGAAAGTGGGTTCGTGGGTGCAACAGTTTAATGAAGGCAGAACATCGTGTGACAACAAACCGGAAAACTCTCGGGCTCGCACAAGCCGGTCTGACGACATGATCGAGAAAGTGGAGAGAATTGTTTTGGGGGATCGCCGAATGAATGTTGAACAGATCGCCTCCAGAGTTGGCATTTCTGTGGGTTCTGTGCACACAATCCTGCATGACGACCTGAAAATGCGAAAAGTGTCATCCAGGTGGGTGCATGAGGAATCACTTCAAAGTTGTTATCACGAAGAAACTGTTGCGTAACGTTAGCTCGATGTGCGGGTGCGTTGTCTTGGTGAAACACCACACGTGCAGCCCTCCCTACTCACCTGACTTGGCTCCTAGTGACTTTTGGCTTTTTCCAACAATGAAAGACACTCTCCGTGGCCACACATTCACCAGCCGTGCTGCTATTGCCTCAGCGATTTTTCAGTGGTCAAAACAGACTCCTAAAGAAGCCTTCACCGCTGCCATGGAATCATGGCGTCAGCGTTGTGAAAAATGTGTACGTCTGCAGGGCGATTACGTCGAGAAGTAACGCCAGTTTCATCGATTTCGGGTGAGTGGTTAATTAGAAAAAAAATCGGAGGCCTTAGAACTTGAATGCACCTCGTATAACGTTTCATCCATACACTCTCGAAGAGAGAAGAGCAGATAAATGTGGAAACTATCACAGAGTCGCTGACAAAAATGACATACAGAAGAATGAAAAAGAAAACTGAGGATGTGTCACATTAGTTTGCCTTTAGGAAGTTTTTAAGCGTAGCGTCTTTGAGTGGTAGTCAAAACGTCCTGGGTCACCGGTTCGAAATTGCCAGCTGCTTAAATTTTAAATAAAAATCATCGCCAATGGCGGTCGAACACCTCCGGTGTAAGAAGTCACCCTCATTCTGCAAACGGCCTTCTAAAAAAGGATGGAGGAGGGGACAGAAGTTCACGGCAATCTCTTGCCCTTGGGATGAAATCCTGCCACTAGAAGGGGGAAGAATCTGCAATAATGAACGGCATGAGGATGCAGAAGGCAATGGAAACCACTTGTAGCGGAACAACTATGCCTGACAACAAATGGTTGTAATTTTGTTTCCAATGGGCCCGCAGCTCGATATAAGCCGTGTAAAGACATTACGAATTAAGTCCAAAAAGCTGCTTCTATTTTCAGATGTTTATTTAATCATGACAGGCCTGGCTCTGAGCACTATGGCTCTGAGCACTATGGGACTTAACATCTGAGGTCATCAGTCCCTAGAACTTAGAACTACTTAAACCTAACTAACCTAAGGACATCACACACAACCATGCCGGAGGCAGGATTCGAACCTGCGACCGTAGCGCCTAGAAACCGCTTGGCCACTCCAGCCGGCCGACAGGCCTATTTTCAGCACTATTGCCATCATCACGCGATCTATAACATCGCTGGTTAGTCACTCATGCGTTTTCTTAGTCTTTTAAAGTTATTTTATGACGTAGCTTTCATAGGCTATATTTGTTGGAAGTTGTAGCTTGAATTTTATTTGTTGTGTCTAACCACCGATGTTATGATCGTCCGATCATGGCAATAGTGCTGAAACAGGCCTGTCGAGGTTAAAGCAGATTTTTGGACTTAATTCATAAATGGTAGAAACATTAAACGGTCTTCATAAATGTTTTCGATATTTTGTAGTCGATCGACAAATTTCGATACGTGCCTGTAAGTAAATGGAAAGCAGATAGATATATTTATAACTTAGCAAAACAACAAATTTCTGAAGATGTATTAGTTAATATGGAGAAAGAGTCGTAGTAATTATTATTGTAAATGTAATTTATCGCACTACTCTAACGGTTTATATAATAACTGCTTGCGTTTAAAAGTCACAGTGAGGAAAGTTGAGTCAGGATTACCACGCAGCTGGGACGCCCAGTGCCTTCGTGTGCATTAGCAAGGAAAGAGGCGATAGTGAGGAGCGAGCTGAGCGGCCGTGTTGTTTAGGGCTGGTGACCTAAGAAGTTATTTTGTGACGAAAAGTGTGTTTTAGCAACTACAAAGTGGTGTGGCATTAATCTGCACTCTATTAAAAGTCGTCTTTGATGTTTGTAAAGCACTGATGCAAGAATTTTCACGCTTTTTGGATCTACGTCTGCCAGAGTAACAATGGCTCTAAATGGCGTCATATTTCGCTACGATTAATTAATGCATCAGAGGCGTGAATAAGTAGTGTAATCTTGGGTTGCCCATTACACATCTAACAATGTATACAGCAAAGAACATCACGACACGAATCTCGAAAAAATCTCGAATTAATTTTATTGAAGACTAGAACTCTATGGGAGCTGAGGGCAATTTTCTGTTACGTGATGTTTGGTAAATTATATTGTAACCCCACTACAAAATGAAAATGAACCATTAACCAGAAACCATGAGCCAAGTGTAGCCTCCCCATAAAAATAATAATTATTAAATGAATTTTAATTATATTGAAACCTCTGAACAAAATTGGCTCCCATTCATGATCTCTATGCTGAAATGCATTCACATTTAATGTAACCTCAAAATTCTTTTCTCATTTAATGTTAAGTTCGAAAAGAAAAATTCCTATACACCAAAATAATTAACAAAATTAGTAACCTGGTAAATTTTATGAGGACAGCAGCGCTGCCCTTCGGCCCTGTATTCTGAATAAAAAAGCAAAAAATTCTTACCTCAATAAAAACTGCAAATATATATCTGCTCTTATGTACAAATATTTTGGCACAGCTTCGTGCAATGCTGGCGTATATACATATTTTTTTTGATTATTGGAAGGAATGATCATGCATTGGAAATATTCTTCAAATTGAAATGAATGCTTTTCTTTCAAAAAAAAATTACTTTATATTATGAAAATTATTACTGGGGCATTTTTTGAAAGAAATCAAATGACAATTAATATACATTACTAGATATGCGCAAGGCTGCTTCTTTACCTTCTACAACAATACTCATCCTCCAGAGTCCTGACCAGAGTCCCGAGCAGACCAGACAGCCGACACGCGCCGACTACCTCCGACTCACGCAGACTAGCACGGACTGAAAACTAAACCCGACTGACGCCGACTCGCGACAAGCAACAACTAACTACATACTACTCTCTGGTCAGAGATTCTGCCATGCCTCGCCCATCGCCGGCAACACATACGTCTTACAATATGTTAACATTTCTTAAAGACAGTGTTAAATTCAATCTAAAATACATCATGCTCCTGAATTCAAGTCACTTTTATAAGTAACTGAAGTGTTTTTTTTAACCATAGTGTTTTGTGACCTAAAAGACACGAAAACGTTAAAATTAAGACTACTGAAGTAATTTTGATAATTCATACAGAGAGAACAGAAGTTTTAATTTAGTGTACTGATTGCTGTGTGATTCAATTCTTTCTGATGTAATTAGTTTGCAGCATTTTTCGCCCCCGGTAGCTGAGTGGACAGTGCGACAGAATGTCAATCCAAAGGGCTGGGGTTCGATTCCCGGCTGGGGCGGAAATTTTCTCCTCTCAGGGACTGGGCGTTGTGTTGTCCTAATCATCATCATTTCATCCCCATCGACGCCCAAGTCCCCGAAGTGGCGTCAAATCGAAAGACTTGCAACCGGCGAACGGTCTACCAGACAGGAGGCCCTAGTCACATGACATTTACATTTATTTGCAGTATTAACTTAAAAGTTTTATTGAAAGATAAAGAAAAATCATTTCTATAAGTAAAATTATCGATGGTTGTTTCACGGCTTATAATGAATCAAAATGCTAGCTTCCATATGAAAAAAGTAATTAACATCAATTGAGATAAAAATCCGGCAACTATCCAGAATAAATTCAAAATTATAGCGAAGTAAATTAGCTCCATCAGAGCTTGGTGACAATGAGGAAAACAAGAGAATATTTAGTAATAGTATTTATTTTATTAGGATAATACAAGGTGGGTCACAAATTATTCTTTCATGAGCTGGAATCTTCAAATGTGGAATGGTGGATACAATCATGATATCAAAACAATATCAAAGATAGGCAGTGTCAACATTATGACAGTGCTTTGTATGCCATAATGGGTGTAGTTGCGGATCGAACCCCAGACGCTTTGGTATAAATAGTCGATCGCTGTTCTCTTATTTGTAACGGTCCAGGTAGGGCATACATGGACCAATAAAAACGAGGCGAACTTGGTATCGTTACCTGCTAGATATTAACAGGGTCGGTAGATGGGTGAGTGAAAGTAAAATTCTTGTTTACAACGGGTGAAGGGGGGAGGGGGTTCAGCGTAACAGTTAAGGGACGTAGAGCCGATGAGGTGGAGGGCGGCCGACAGTTCGGGCTAAAGACAGCAGAAGGAAAAACAAAATGGCGACCGGGTGGTGCAGAACATGGCTTGTCGTTACAAAAAACGGAAGTTCTAACCCAGCCTGTTTAACGAAAGGATATTACTTGAAGCAATAGACAAGATATAAGACCTTTTGGTCGACAATCAACAGTCATTGTAGAACTGTTAAGATATAAATCTGATGCGGTCTTTTAAGCAATTTACCACTAATCAAAAAGCGCGGGTTGAATTAAAGTAAAAGATCGCAAGGATTCTGTCGCGCACTACATTAAAGACACACAAAGTGTATCCCTGGGAGATGTGACCTGTACCTGAAAAAGTGTCATGACGATCTCTCCACTGCCAAAAGATACCAGACTAGTCCCTCATTCGGATCTGCAGGAGGGGACTGCCAACTGGAACGATAAGAAAAAGATTGAATGACCAACGAAAGGGTGATATTCTGCAAGACGAGTGTGTGGTGTCGGAAGTTTGAACGTGGAAGGGAAGGTAGAAAATCTGAAAAGGGGATTTCAAAATCCCAGTCTAGATATAGTGGGGTCAGTGAAGTGAAGTAAAAGGAAAATAAAGAAATCAGAACTGGCAGTTTAAGGTAATAACAACAGTAGCAGAAAATGGTACGACGTGAGCAGGAGCCGCGCGGAGTGGCCTCAAGGTTTAAGGCGCCATGTCACGGATTGCGCGGCCCCTCCCGCCGGAGGTTCGAGTCCTCCCTCGGGCATGAGTGTGAGTGTTGTTCTTAGCGTAAGTTAGTTTAAGTAGTGTGTAAGTTTACGGACTGATGACCTCAGCAGTTTTGTCCCTTAGGAATTCACACACATTTGAGCAGGACTCGTTATGAATAGGAAAGAAGGACAGCGCGTGAGATACTGTGAACTGTTTAGTAATAGGGTTGTTCTTTTCAGATTCGACAGGAAACCAACACCGACAACAAGAGTTCAGGTATACATGCCGACGTGCAAGCAGATGATGATGAAGAGACAGAAAAAGTATGTGATGATACTGAATGGCTAATTCAGTATGTAAAGGGGGATGAAGATCTAATAATCTTGGATGATTAGAATACGGTTAAAGGGGAAGGAATAGAAAAAAGAGTTGCGGGAGAATATGGGCTTGGTACATCGTTCAAAAATCACAAGAAGAGGCGATATACTCAGAAAAGGCTTGGAGATACGGGAAGATTGCATTCGGACATCATGGTCAGATATTCCGAAATCAGATACTGGATTGTAAGGTGTACCCAGCAGCGGATATAGACATAGTTCACAAGTTAGTAGTGATGAAGAGTAGACTGAAGTTTAAGTGATTAGTCAGGAAGAATCAAAACGCATAGAAGTGGGATAAGGAAGTACTAAGGAATGGCGAGATACGCTTGAAGTTGTCTATGGCTATAGATTACAGCAACAAGGAGTAGCTCAGTAGGCAGTACAGATGAAGAGGAATGGACTTCTCTAAAATGGGCTATCACTGATGTTGTACAGTCTAACACAGGTACAAGGAAGGTAATGCCGATCATAACAAAAGAAATACTTCAACTGATCGACAAAAGGGAGTACAAAAATTTTCAGAGAAAACACGAATAAAGCAATGTAAATGACTCAGGAATGAAATAAATAGGAAGTGCAGGGAAGCCAAGGCGTAATGGCTGCAGGAAAAGTGTGAAGATTTTGAAAAAGAAATTATCGTCGATGATTGACTCAGCATAAAGAAAAGTTGATTGACTTTTTGTGAAATTAAAAGCAAGGGCGGCATCATTAAGAGTGCAATGATAATTCCACTGATAAACGCAGAGGGGAGAGCTGATAGGTGGAAAAAGTACAATGAAGGCCTCTCTGAGGGTGAGCAATTGTCTGATGACGTGATAGAAGAAGAAATTATAGTCGACGCGGAAGAGACAGGGAATCAAGAATTACATCCAGAATTCGGAAGACCTTTGGAAGACATGGGATTCAATAAGGCAGAAGGCATAGATAACATTCCATCGGAATTTCTAAAAATCAGTGAGGGAGGTGGAAACAACCGCCTATGTAGTTTGGTGTGCAGAATCTATGAGAGCGGTGACGTACCATCAGACTTTCTACACCTACGTCTATATGACTACTGAGAAATTTACAATGAAGTGCCTGGAAGAGGGTTCTTCGAACCACCTTCAGACTGTTTCTCTACCGTTCCACTTCTTAGCAGCGCGTAGGAAAAAGAAACATAAATATTTTTGTACAAGCACTGATGTCTCTTATTTTATTATGAAGATCGTTTCTCCCTATGTAGGTTAGTGACAACAAAATATTTTCACACGAAGATGAGAAGGTTGGGGTTCAAACTTCGAAAAAAACTTCGGTTCAAAGAAAAACGCCTTTCTTTTAATGATTGCCATCCCAATTCGCTTGTCATATCCGTGACACTCTCTCCTCTACTCCGCCATAGTAGAAAACGAGCTGCCCTTCTTTGAACTTTTTGGCTGTCCTCTGTCTATCTGATCTGGTAAGGATCCCATACAACATAGCATTACTCTGGCAGAGGACGAACAAGGTTAGTGTAGGTATTCTCTTTAGCAGGCTTGTTGCATCTTCTAAGTGTTCTGCCAATAAAACTCGTCTTTGGTTTGTCTTCACCACAACATCATTTATGTAATCTTTCAGATTTACGTTGTTCGTAATTGTAATTCCTAGGTATTTAGCAATCGAAATTTAAAGGACTTCTTCTGTACTCATGTGTGTGAGAGAACTGCCACTTTTCGCACCATTCAGACACCATTATCATTTTGCAATTGGTGCTGATCCTCTGATGACTTCACTAGGCGGTAAATGACAGCATCATCTGAAAACAATCTAAGAGAGCTGCTCGGAACATATGTATTATTCCTCATGTCAATGTCCCTTTTTCTCAACACATACTAATCGTACAGGAATGAATGAGGTATCGTTAGAAAGGTTTTCTAACCGGCTTCTTACATTGCTTGCTGATTTTACGCTAAAACTTACTATTTGTGTAAATTTTGACACAAAAGATACTTATCTATCATAGGCAAAAGTGCATAGTGGATGCCCAGCTTCATCCCCATATTTTACGAAGCTAACTTGTTGATCACGAGTAAGAGACTCCCGTTTCGCATAGTCGTATTACAAATACCATTTTATTTGTGCCAATGTACTTATTAACTGGATAATTCGTATACAGCATTCTCATAGATAAAACCATGACCACTGCGGTAGTCCATTACGCCTGCCCGTCATACAAGTTGACTTTTCTAAGCGAATATACTTTCCGAAACGACATACGTATTTGTCATTGTCGCCTTGAATTGTGATTTAACTATTCATGCTACGATCTAACTTGCTTATTGTGATTGTAAATGTTTGTCGTGTTACGTAGCATTACTGATAGTCTGTGCTCTGTCCACGTTTTACAAGCCGGGACAAACATTCCGAATGTAAAACGCATTTCTGGGCACATGGAAATACATATACAAGGATGTATCACAAATTCATGATTACTACACACATCAAAAAAAGTTTTGCATCACCTCGGTTCCGAGAGTTCCGAAACCTGTACAGAACACTGGAATAGAGATCAACAAAAACATCATTTCCGCCCTTTTTATTGCTCATGAAAACCACACATTGCATGTTGTACCACCATACAGCGAGACCTTCAGAGGAGGTGGTCCAGATTGTTGAACACGCCGGTACCTCTAATACTCAGTAGCACGTTCTCTTGCAATGATGCATGCTTGTATTCGTCGTGACATACTATCCACAAGTTCATGAAGCCACCGTTGTCCAGATTGTCCCACTCCTCAACGGCGATATGGCATAGATCCTTCAGACTGGTTGGTGGGTCACGCCGTCCGTAAACAGCGCTTTTTAGTCTATCCCAGGCATGTTCAAATGGCTCTGAGCACTATGGGACTTAACATCTGTGGTCATCAGTCACCTAGAACTTAGAACTACTTAAACCTAACTAACCTAAGGACAGCACACACATCCATGCCCGAGGCAGGATTCGAACCTGCGATCGTAGCAGTCGCGCGGTTCCTGACTGAGCGCCTAGAACCGCTAGACCACTGCGGCCGGCCCAGGCATGTTCGACAGGGTTCATATCTGGAGAACATGGTGGCCACTCTAGTCAAGCGATGTCGTTATCCTGAAGAAAGTCATTCACAAGGTGTCAAGATGTGCACGATGGTGGGGGAGGGGGGGGAGGGGAGGGGGGGGGCAACTTTTCGTTCATGCCTCGCCAATATGCTGCCGATATGGTTCTACTGTCGGTCGGAGGTCGGCCTTTAAGTATCGTACAGCCGTTATGGTACCTTCCATGACCACCAGCGGCGTACGTTGGCCTCGCATAATGCCACCCAAAAACAGCAGGGAACCTCCACCATGCTGCACTCGCTGGACAGTGTGTCTAAGGCGTTCAGCCTGACCGGGTTGCCTCCAAACACGTCTGCGAAGATTGTCTGGTTAGGAATATGCGTCACTATCGGTGAAGAGAAGATGACGCCCCCATGTGGGAGGGGGTGACGGGGGGGGGGGGCGGGGGCTGGCAGCGGTAACCCGTCTTTCAGCCTGCTGACTGTTCACAGGCGCTGACATATAAAGAGACATAATGACAACGCTTTTAAAATAGCGGTGAAAGTCTACCGTAATAATGCTGGCTGAGCGAATAGCTTAAAAACAGTGATAAAAATATTGTCAGACAGCTCAGTTGAAAAAACACACGACGAATACTAAAAACACTCAAAAAAACTGGAACAGCACCGAACAACACAGAATAGACACTGACCATTAAAAACCTAGTACTGCACACTGTCACTAAAACTTGAAAGGCCGGCCCTGGGACGGTGGACGAAACGAAAAGTAGTTACAGAAGGAGAAAGGAGAGGGAAGGGAACTGAGGCCTAGTAAAGGGTGGCAACGACAATGAGATAGGGATGGCTGTTGGGGGGCAGGAAGAGAGGGATAGCTGACACTGGCATCTGTGAATCTGAAAGGGAAAAGGCAGTGGGGAGTGATTAGGAGGGGGGAAAGGGAGGACGTGTGGGAGGAGGAAGAGGTGGGAGGGAGGCAATCCGCCACTGTAGGGGTGGAAAGGGTGAAGTGGATTTAAAGTTGCTACGAGGAGGAGGAGTTCGTGACCTGGGAGAGGGAGATGGTTGAAAGTTTTGTGGGAGAGGATGTGGAGGGTATGCAGGTGGATCGTTGGTGGGATGTGTAGGGAGAGGCATGGCAGCTCTCTAAGATTGAAGAGGAGAGGGGATACAACAGGACTGCTGGAGTCGAGTTTGGAGATGGGCTAGATTATCTGGAGGTGTTTTATGTGAGTGAGAAGATGCGGGAAAATGATCAGTGGTTAAAGGATTCATGTGGTAAGTGGATGTGGAAAGTGAGGCGGAAAGCATGACATTTGAGGATCTGGAGGGACTTATAAGACTTGTGTGGAGTAGATATCTATGCAAAGGATGGAATATATCGGGGATTTGTACATGTGAAGGGTAGTGGAAAGGGGGGGGGGTGTAGTTCCCATGTTGGGCTAGTTAGTAGTTTTAGTCTATTGTCGGCTTTCTGTTGGATGGTTAGTAAATGAGATTTCCATATTAGCTGCCAGTCGAAGATTGGTCCAAGCTATTTTGATGTGTTAGTGAGCTGGATAGGACAGCTGTACATAGTAGGATAGAATTTCTGGGCTTTGGAGGGGTTAATCTTGAGGAGCTATTGGTTACACCAGGAGGTAAGCGGATTGAGGTGGAGCCAGAGGGATTTTTGGGTCTTCGGGAGAGTAGGATAGAGGGCGAGGAAAGCGGCGTCATCAGCATCCTGAAGGAGGTGGACGGGAGGAGGTGGTTTGGACATATCGGCTGTGTGTAAGAGATAGAGGAGAAGGGAGAGAACAGAACCTTGGGTCACGCCTGCGGTATGGTGGAAGGTTTGGGTACGGTATTGTTAACTACGACAAAGGAGAGGCGAGTGGAGAGAAAATTTGTGATAAGGTGGACATACACTACTGACCATTAAAATTGCTACACCGCGGAGAGACCTGCTACAGACGCGAAATTTAACCGACAGGAAGAAGATGCTGTGATATGCAAATGATTAGCTTTTCAGAACATTCACACAAGGTTGGCGCCGGTGGCGACACCTACAACGTGCTGACATGAGGAAAGTTTCCAACCGATTTCTCATACACAAACACCAGTTGACCGGCGTTGCCTGGTGAAACGTTGTTGTGATGCCTCGTGTGAGGAGGAGAAATGCGTACCATCACGTCTTTGATAAAGGTCGGATTGTAGCCTATTGCGATTGCGATTTGTCGTATCGCGACATTGCTGCTCGCGTTAGTCGAGATCCAATGACTGTTAGCAGAATATGGAATCGGTGGGTTCAGGAGGGTAATACGGAACGCCGTGCTGGATCCCAACGGTCTCCTATCACTAGTAGTCGAGATGACACGCATCTTATCCGCATGGCTGTAAAGGAACGTGCAGACACGTCTCAAAAATGGTTCAAATGGCTCTGAACACTATGGGACTTAACATCTATGGTCATCAGTCCCCTAGAACTTAGAACTACTTAAACCTAACTAACCTAAGGACATCACACACATCCATGCCCGAGGCAGGATTCCAACCTGCGACCGTAGCAGTTACGCGGCTCCGGACTGAAATACGTCTCGATCCCTGAGTCAACAGATGGGGACGTTTGCAAGACAACAACCATCTGCACGAACAGTTCGACGACGTTTGCAGCAGCATGGACTATCAGCTCTGAGACCATGGGTGCAGTTACCCTTGACGCTGCATCACAGACAGGAACGCCTGCGATGATGTACTCAACGACGAACCCGGGTGCACGAATGGCAAAACGTCGTTTTTTCGGATGAATCCAGGTTCTATTTACAGCATCATGATGGTCGCATCCGTGTTTGGCGACATCGCGGTGAACGCACATTGGAAGCGTGTATTCGTCATCGCCATACTGGCGTATCACCCGGCGTGATGGTATGGGGTGCCATTGGTTACACGTCTCGGTCACCTCTTGTTCGCATTGACGTCACTTTGAACAGTGGACGTTACATTTCAGATGTGTTACGATCCGTGGCCCTACCCTTCATTCGATCCCTGTGAAACCCTACATTTCAGCAGGATAATGCACGACCGCATGTTGCAGGTCCTGTACGGGCCTTTCTGGATACAGAAAATGTTCGACTGCTGCCCTGGCCAGCACATTCTCCAGATCTCTCACCAACTGAAAACTTCTGGTCAATGGTGGCCGAGCAACTGGCTCGTCACAATACGCCAGTCACTACTCGTGGTGAACGGTGGTATCGTGTTCAAGCTGCATGGGCATCTGTAACTGTACACTCCATCCAAGCTCTGTTTGACTGAATGCTCAGGCGTGTCAAGGCCGTTATTACGGCCAGAGTTGGTTGTTCTGGGCACTGATTTCTCAGGATCTATGCACCCAAATCGCGTGAAAATGTTATCACATGTCAGTTCTGGTATAACATATTTGTTCAATGAATACCCGTTTATCATCTGCATTTCTTCTTTGTGTAGCAATTTTAATGGCCATTAGTGTAGTTCGTGGTAGTGCATAAGTCTGGAGTTTGAAAAGGAGACCGGGTGCCATACGTGGTCATATGCTTTCTCTGGGTCAAGGGAGACAAAGATGGAGGATTTTCGGTTCTTGAGCTGCTGGGGCAGGAGATGGGTGACGTTCAGGAGTTGATCATCAGCAGCGAAGGAAGGACGGGAGCGAGACTGGGTGGTAGGAAGCAGATGGTGTTGGTTCAAATGGCGGTGGATGAGATGGCGAACTATGGATTCAAAGACCTTAAGTTCTTATACGCAGCTGTTAAGATTTAAGTATTCGTTTGTCCCGTGTGCAGTCTGAGAGTGGAACGGAAGAGAAATAGTCTGAAAGTATTTCGATGAACCTTCTGCCAAGCACTTCAGTCTGAATTGCAGAATAACAACGTAAATGTAGATGTACGAGGTCGTGCTCAAAAGTAATGCCTCTTCATCCTTTATTCTGTTCTCGGTATCGATTGAGGTACTGTACATGTCGGTGACTTTCTCGTTCTGCGGTTGCAAGTCTGTGCCTCTAGAGGGCTCCGAATTATAGCGTGTAACATGGCGGTGTGTAACGCAGCAAAACGAATGGAAAAAAATCACAACATCAAAAAATAATTATTGTAGAGTAATAAAATTTCGGGAATACATTTGTATTTGAACTTAAGTGATTAACACTGCAAGATCAGTGGTTAATGGAAGTGTGAGATAAGCCATTGAAAATGCGAAATGCTGGTACATTAATAACCAGTGTAATCGTCGGAATGTTGTATGAAAGCATGCAAATATGCATGCATTGTGTTGTACAGGTTTCAGATGTCGGTTTGTGAGATGGAGGTCCGTGCCTCTTGCACTTGATCGGTCAATACAGGTATGTAATAAGTTTCCTTTAATTTACGTCTTCGGTCACAATCTTTTTGTTTAACAGATTACCGGTTTCGGTCTTTAACGACCACCATCAGATCTGCAGCAAAAATGGGAAAAATATAAATACACTCTCAAACTGTATACAGCTTAAGAACAATACATAGAGCATAGTGAAAAGTAGTACTGACAAAATTTACATTTGTGCGCTTTAAATATGAACAGGCATACCTGTTTCATAAAAACAAAGTCTTAATGTACTGCAGCCATGGTGGCATCGTCAAATGATAAATGCGGAATCAGCACCAGCATCGTCAAATACATATAAATCACATCACATGCACGAGTCATGTTGTCAGGAAAACTACTGTTTGAAACAAGCTGCCGTACAGTAGCCACAAGATGTTTGTGTTGCAAGTTCACCAGATGTCGCTAATGTCGGCATACACTAGTTTTCAATGATTAATTGAAACAGCGAAAATAAAAGGGGGATACAATTTGACGATGCCACTATCGCTGCAGTACATTAGGACTTTGTTTTTATGAAACAGGTATGCCTCTTCATATTTAAAGCACACAAATGTAAATTTTGTCAGTACTACTTTTCAATATGCTGTATGTATTGTTCTTAAGCTGTATACAGTTTGCGAGTGTATTTACATTTTTTCCATTTTTGCTGCAGATCTGATGATGGTCATTAAAGACCGAAACCGGTAATCTGGTAAACAAAAAAGATTGTGACCATAGACCTAAATTAAAGGAAACTTATTACGTATACGGGTCACTGTGTTTTTTCGCAACGATGTCGCAGCTTGTGGATACAGGTACGGTTAATGCTGGTTGTGGATGACGCTGGAGTTGTCGTGTGATGGTGACCTATATGTGCTCAGTTGGAGGTACATCTGGTCATCGAGCAGGTCAAGGCAACATGTCGACTCTCTGTAGAACACGTTGGGTCACAACAGCGGGATGTGGACGAGCTACAGCTTGTTGGAAAACGCCCACTGCACTGCTGTTAATGAATGCCAGCACGATAGATCGAATCACCAGATTGATGTACAAACTTCGTCAGGCGGCGTGTGATAACCGCTGGAGAGCTCCTGCGGTCATAAAAAAATCGCACCCCAGACCATAGCACCAGTAATCCGTCCAGTGTGTCAAGCACACATACAGGTTGGTTGCAGGCCGCGCCGGCCGTGCGGTTCTAGGCGCTCCAGTCCGGAGCCGCGCTGTTGCTACGGTCGCAGGTTCGAATCCTGCCTCGGGCATGGGTGTATGTGATGTCCTTAGGTTAGTTAGGTTTAAGTAGTTCTAAGTTCTAGGGGACTGATGACCACAGCAGTTGAGTCCCATAGTGCTCACAAGGGAACCTCCCCATCGCACCCCCCTCAGATTTAGTTATAAGTTGCCACATTGGATAGGCCTTGAAAAACTGAACACAGATCAATTGAGAAAACAGGAAGAAGTTGTGTGGAACTGTGAAAAAATAAGCAAAATATACAAACTGAGTAGTTTATGGGATGATAGGCAACATCAAGGACCCTGGGCTTGCAGGAGCGCCGTGGTTTCGTGGTAACGTGAGCACCTGCGGAACGGAAGGTCCTTGGTTCAAATCTTCCATCGAGTGAAAACTTTAATTTTTTATTTTCAGTTTATGTGACAAACTCTTTATGTTTTCATCACTTTTTTGGGAGTCATTATCACATCCACAAGAAAACCTAAATCGGGTAAGGTAAAATAATCTTTTTACCCATTCGCCAAGTGTGCAAGTTAGGTGGGCAGACAACATATTCCTGTCATGTGACGCACATGCCGTCACCAGTGTCGTATAGTATATATCAGATGTGTTTTCCTGTGGAGGAATCGGTTGACTTATGACCTTTCGATCAAATGTTTTCGGTTCCGATTGGAGAGGCACGTCCTTTCGTCTACTAATCGCACGGTTTTACGATGCGGTCGCAAAACACAGACACTAAACTTATTACAGTGAACAGAGACGTCAATGAACGAACGGACAGATAATAACTATGCAAAAATAAAGAAAGTAAAATTTTCACTTGTGCGAAGACTTGAACCAAGGACCTCTCTTTCTGCAGCTGCTCACGCTGCCACGAGACCACGACGTTCCTGAGCTCACGTGCTCCTTGATGTTGCCTATGTCGCCCATGGACTACCCAGTTAGTATATTTTGCTTATCTTTTCACGGTTTCACACAACTTCTTCCTGTTTTCTCAATTGATCTGTGTTCGGTTTATCAAGGCCTATCCACTGTGCCAAGTTATAACTAAATCTGAGGGGGTGCGATGGGGAGGTTCCCTTGTCAGAGCCATTTGAACCATTTGAACAGGTTGGTTGCAGGCCCTCAACTTGCCTCTTTCTAACCAATAGACGGCCGTCACTGGCACCGAGGCTGAACCACCTTTCATCATGAAACACAATCGACCTCCGTCTTGCACTCGAATGAGCTCTCTCTTGATAGCACTGAAATAGTAAATGGCGGTGCTTTGGGGTCGGTGGAATGCACGTAACAGAGCATCTAGCTCTGAGCCGAAGTAACCGATTTGTAACAGTTCGATGTGTCACTGTAGTGCCAACTGCTACTGTTTGCTGCTACAGATGCAGTACGATGTGCCAGAGCCTTAGGTCAAACTCGCTGGTCTTCCGTCTTGGCAGTGCCACGTGGCCATGCGGGTACCTGGTCTTCTATATCTACATCTACATCAACATGGATACTCTGCAAATCACATTTAAGTGCCTGGCAACGTACATTATCGTGAACTCCGCTATCAGAAATCATGTACAGTGTTTACATTCCATAGACCTCTTTCTACAATATCACATATTGTAGACAAAATTGTAGAAACCTGGTCTTCTATATCTACATCTACATCAACATGGATACTCTGCAAATCACATTTAAGTGCCTGGCAACGTACATTATCGTGAACTCCGCTATCAGAAATCATGTACAGTGTTTACATTCCATAGACCTCTTTCTACAATATCACATATTGTAGACAAAATTGTAGAAACCTGGTCTTCTATATCTACATCTACATCAACATGGATACTCTGCAAATCACATTTAAGTGCCTGGCAACGTACATTATCGTGAACTCCGCTATCATAAATCATGTACAGTGTTTACATTCCATAGACCTCTTTCTACAATATCACATATTGTAGACAAAATTGTAGAAACCTGGTCTTCTATATCTACATCTACATCAACATGGATACTCTGCAAATCACATTTAAGTGCCTGGCAACGTACATTATCGTGAACTCCGCTATCAGAAATCATGTACAGTGTTTACATTCCATAGACCTCTTTCTACAATATCACATATTGTAGACAAAATTGTAGAAAAAACACAGCCTCGTTCAAACTCAGTGAGGTGTTGATAATGGCGCCTTTGTCGCCTTAAAGACATTCTTGACTGACGTCAACTCAGTGTTAAAGGAAACTAAAGGTGACGAGCGTTACTGCATGTATCTAAAGCAAACCTGATTTGCATCCTCATAGGGGTGCTACAGTTGCCACTCATACGCAACTGGCGCGAAATTTGAATAGACATCCTCTTTCAGATGTAGGAACACACGAACCAGTTTTCGTTTATGTCGCACAACCCTTTCTTGGTGCTGTGTTTTTTTTTCCGTCAGCGTATGTCAATGCTTGAGAAACAGCGTGCTGTAATAGAGCTTCTAATCGCAGAAAACGTGCTTCCAGTTGAAATCCATAACTGACTACCGTGATGATTATATCGACGCCAGTAATGTGCGACGCCAGCAATGTGCGACGTTGGGTTCTTCGTGCTCGTAATGAAGGAAACGATGCTGATAACCTCAATTTGTATGACAGAACTCGGAGTGGACGGTCATGTACGACAACCGACGATACTCGTCGGAATCGGATTGATGAATTCATCAGAGGAAATCGTCGGGTAACACAAACATAGCTCTCAGGTAAGTGTGGCATACCACAACACCGTGTACAGGTCATTATTGCAGAACTACGATACAGAAGACTGCGTGCCCTGTGCATACCTCGAACGCTCACTAAAAAAATGGTTCAAATGGCTCTGAGCACTATGGGACTTAACATCTATGGTCATCAGTCCCCTAGAACTTAGAACTACTTAAACCTAACTAACCTAAGGACAGCACACAACACCCAGCCATCACGAGGCAGAGAAAATCCCTGACCCCGCCGGGAATCGAACCCGGGAACCCGGGCGTGGGAAGCGAGAACGCTACCGCACGACCACGAGATGCGGGCTCGAACGCTCACTCCGCACATCAAAAAAATGAGATTGGACGTCAGTCAACAATTTATTTTGCGTCTTTTAACAATATTGTGAGAGGTAATGAAAGATGGTTTCACCATTTTGAACCGGGAAACAAGAGAACATCAACTGAATTTCGCCACAAAGAATCACCGATGACAAGGAAGTTTAAAACTATTCCATCATCAGGCAAAATCATGCTCACAGTGTTCCGTGATATTCAGGGCGCCGAGTATTTGGAATTAATTCCTAAAGGCACCACCGTAAACTCGGCAAAGTACTACGACACCCTCAGAATACTGCAAGCACGAATTCGAAGAGTTGGTCCACACGTGGAGCCTCCTATCCTTCAGCATGATAGTGCGAGACCACACGCGAACGGTGCAACAGCTGCAACAGTCCGTCGCACTGTCATCGATCATCCTCCATACTTTGCCGGCTTGGCCCCATGCGGTTTTCATCTGATTCCGAAACTTAAACAACACCTTCGAGAACTTCGCTTTGATAGTGATAAAGCTGTGCGGGTAGAGATGATGGTGTGGCTCCGTGAACGAAGTCAAATATTCTACAGTGACGGTATCAATAAACTGGTCTCTCGTTGGGAGCACGCCCTCGCATTTGTACTCGTGATCTGACAAGTGAGCAAACGCTAGGCATAAGGTCAGAGGAAACGATTTTAGGCTAACATGAAGATGCATCGTATAAATGTACTCGTGAGTTGACAAGTGAGCAAACGCTAGGCATAAGGTCAGAGAAAACGATTTTAGACTAACATGAAGATGTGTCGTATGAATGCTAACAACTGGGAGACCTCAGCCCTTGACCATCCATGGCAGAGTGCTTCTTTTCGAAGAAAACAATCGGCAAACAGCGATTGATAAGAGGCACCGTAGAAAAGAAAACGAATTGCTCAGACGAAATGGAAGGAGAGAAGGTGCTCTACCTTGGACCAGCTGTTGTCACTGCGGCAAGCTGCGTACCTCTCGCATCGGACTGTACAGACATCTCTAAACTCGCATATGATTGACAATGAACTTACTCTGCTACGAGTGTTTGTTGTAGTCATGACTAACATTAATCATAACAGCTGAAGTTTCAAAATTCAACTCTTTGTCACGTCAGAATAATCGGTACGCATGCGACTGCAAGCGTTACCAATATGCTCCCAAACGCCGCGCATACAAACGGTTTTTTCCGAGGCTAAACATAAAGTTCTATTGGTCATAGAAAGTTAGGGTCAAGAGTTTTGTATAGTCCTTGGGCTAGGGACCATTTGTATAGCCAACGGAAGAGTCGACTTACTGTAACTGTCCGATACTACAAGGTCAACGTTTGAATATTACACACATCATTCAACTTAGGGTTGGTTCTTTTTGCATTATATATGGTCTACCGTGTACCTTAAGGGGTCTATGGAGGCATCATTTAACTCAAAACTAGATCCTGAGAGAACGC
Organism: Schistocerca serialis cubense; assembly: GCF_023864345.2. NCBI lineage: Eukaryota > Metazoa > Arthropoda > Insecta > Orthoptera > Acrididae > Schistocerca > Schistocerca serialis. Next base: position 619,445,498 of record NC_064645.1, read on the forward strand.
GAAGAAAGCGTTTGCCAAACTTTTTCGCCATTACTAGCGGATATCTAAATAACTAACCGCAGAAAATTGCTCAAATTTTAGCTGTATATTCTCGAGGCATTTATCTAGAAGTCACATCTTCCTGTTTCCAAAACTTTTGATCCATTCAAAACATGTTTTTTGGGTATGATGAAAACCGAGTCGCGGATTCCAAGATGGCTATGCATAGCAAATGGCTGCATTTTTTACGACATATTCCTAAGATTCCAATTTCCACGGCCTTGAAAATTTTCTTGATATCTGTTCCCGTTTCCTAGATACGCAGGTATAAAATTACCCTTACCAGATAGGATTGACGGAGTACATCCAGAAAGTTCAAAGAAGAGCAGCACGTTTCGTATTATCGCGAAATAGGGAGAGAGTGTCACTGAAATGAAACAGGATTTGGGGTGGACATCATTAAAACAAAGGCGTTTTTCGTTGCGGCGGAATCTTCTCGCGAAATTTCAGTCACCAACTTTCTCCTCCGAATGCGAAAATATTTTGTTGACGCCGACGTACATAGGGAGAAACGGTCACCATAATAATATAAGGGCAATTAGAGCTCACACCGAAAGATATACAGTAGGTGTTCGTTTCTCCGCGCGCGCGCTGTACAAGATTGGAATAATAGAGAGTTACTATGAAGGTGGTTCGATGAACTCTCTCCAGGCACTTTTGCAGAGTACTCAAGTAGATGTAGATGTACACGTAAAATACGCAAGAAAGCGACATAGCACGGAGAAATATGCTGTAAAGTCCTTTATCATCAAAAGGGTTCTGCGACCCCATATTGTAGTACTGAAAAACTACGTCCGAACAGGCGTCGGAAACGTCAATGGTACCGACCAACCGCCGTGTCATCGTCAGCCGATAGGCGTCACTCGATGCAGATAAGGAGGGTCACGTGGTCAGCATTCCTCACTTCTGGCCGTTGGCTGTTTTCGTGATCGGAACCGATATTTCTCAGTCAAGCAGCTCTTCAGTTGGCGTCACAAGGGCTGAGTGCACATCGTTTGCCAACAGCGCCCGGCAGACCCGGACCGTCACGCATTCAAGTGCAAGTCAAACCCGACAGCACTTAACTTCGGTGATCTGACGGTAATTGGTGAATCACTACGAGAAGGCCCGCGGCATTATAGCACTGAAACACATGCAAAAATTTTTTGCACGTAAAACCAGTCTGAAGTGTAAAATTAGTTTTGCGTTATCGTAGTTTCGCATAAGTAAAGTATCAAAATTTTGCTGACCTATAAAGTTCTTTTAATATGAGTGACATGGCTTGCTGTAGCAGGGGAAAGAAGGGAACCAACGGAAAATGCTCCTATCGGAGTACAAAAATGGCGGATGTGCACCTGCTTAAAAGACTGAATAGTGGGTAGCAGCTGAGTCATTTAGCTTCCCCCAAGCACATTTAAAAATCTTCCCAAAAATTTTGGTTTCCGAACACATTCGCGCTGTATTATGCTGACAAAGAAGGAAAATAGACGGAAAAGTAATAAATACTGGAAGATAGTAGACGGTTGTTGTGGTACAAAAAGAGCGAAGGAGACAATGACAGTGTGAGAGAAAGAGAGGGACACAGTGGCAGAGGAGCATAATTGACAGTGACAGAACAGTACTGGGAAAAAAGTGACGGAGAGTGTGCCAGTGGAAGAGGAATAAAGATACGGAGAAAGTGGAAGTGGGCGAGAGCCAATGATAATGAGAGACAGAGACTATAGCAATGACAACAAGGCCGGCCGAAGTGGCCAAGCGGTTCTAGGCGCTACAGTCTGCAACCGCGCGACCGCTACGGTCGCAGGTTCGAATCCTGCCTCGGGCATGGATGTGTGTGATGTCCCTAGGTTAGTTCGGTTTAAGTAGTTCTAAGTTCTAGGGGGCTGATGACCTGAGATGTGAAGTCCCATAGCGCTCAGAGCCATTTGAACCATTTTTTTCCCACCTAACGTTGTCACCTCATATATTTCCGAAAGACACAAAATGTGGAAAAGGCAATTGGCCAGGGATGCTCCTATGTCAGGGCTCACACAATGGGCAGGAGTGTGCTATACATAAATGTAAACAAGCATTACTTTCGATCAAAAGCTACGCTTACTATTTAAAAACAGTAGTAGACCACATAATATTCTTTATTAACTTAAAAACAACGCGTTTCGCCCCGATATGGCATCATAAGCTTAGCTGAAAAGAGGACGACGACATTACAATCAATCCGGCGTGATCCTATCCTCAGTTACTATAAAAGCAAAATCAGCTTCAAAAACTGATCGAATAAAATTATATATAGAAACGTAATGTAACGCACACTACAAAAATCAGCAATTTTCGACCAAGAAGTATCCGTCAAGAGGGCGTGGTACCGAATAAAACGTAGTAAAAGGCATCCTATACGGATAAAATATTAAAAATTAATGAAATAAAATCACTGGTATCAGGCATGGGCAGAAAACGAAGGAGAAACCGAAAAATGCGTGTTATCTCATTCAGGCGACGACAGGCGTAGCAGCGCAGAACAGGACCTTTCATGCAAGCTGTAAGCACAGCTGTACACTCCAACGGCCCCATAGGCCCGTCATGCAAAATATTGAGCTAGTAGTAATGACAGTCGCCATGGGATGCTGCCGTCGCGTGTAAAGTCTGGCAACGGCGGGCGTAAAATTCAAATAGTAATGGATAAATTAAGAAATAAATAAAAACGTAACAGAGTATATAGGAATATACACAATACAGGACATGCTAGAGTGAAAGCTATTCACAGAGGCATAGAAAAACCTTATGCTCAAAAGTAGTGTGAAAAAATAATGAAGTAAAATACGTAAAGCAATGAAATAAAGATTAGGCTACAAATATGTGGCTAAACAGTAACAAAGCTAAAAAGGTAAAATATAATTCCATACACATGACAAGCGTCAAGGCCCTGGTAATGTTGTCGTTGTGGTCTTCAGTCCGGGCACTCGCTAGATGCAGCTCTCCATGCTACTCTATCCTGTGCAAGTTTCATCGCCAAAACCTACTGCAACCTACATCCTTCTAAATCTGCTTAGCGTATTCATCTCTTGGTCTCCCTCTACGATTTTTACCCTCCACGCTGCCCTCCAATACTAAATTGGTGATCCCTTGATGCCTCAGAACGTGTCCTACCAACCGATCCCTTCTTCTAGTCAAGTTGAGCCGCAAATTCCTCTTCTCCCCAATTCTATTCAGTATCTCCTCATTAGTTACGTGATCGACCCAGCTAATCTTCAGCATTCTTCTGTAGCACCACATTTAGAAATCTTCAATTCTCTTCTCGTCTAAACTATTTATCGTCCATGTTTCACTTCCATACAAGGCTACACTCCATACAAATATTTTCAGAAAAGACTTCCTGACCCTTAAATGTATACTCGATGTTAACAAATTTCTCTTCTTCATAAACGCTTGCCTTGCCATTGCCAGTCTGCACTTTATATCCTCTCTACTTCGACCATCATCAGTTATTTTACTCCCCAAATAGCAAAACTCATCTACTACTTTAGGTGTCTCATTTCCTAACCCAATTACCTCAGCATCACCTAATTTAATTCGTTTTGCTTTTGTTGATGTTCGTCTTATTTCCTCCTTTCCAAACACTGTCCATTCCGTTCAACTGCTCTTCCAGGTCTTGCTGTCTCTGACAGAATTACAATATCATTTTCACTTTTAAACAATATACAAGTTTTCAGCCTTTTATTACCAGTCATAGAAAACGCAGTCATAGAACACCTGATTTTTGCGGGATAACTGACCATTAAGTTACATCTTTCTCAGCGTGCGAATGTTTAAAAATTTCGATCTGCTTGAAGAAAACGAAACAGATTACAATAGACTCCAGGTAGTCTGTCTCCATTTTAATCCATTCGAAGGATTTACCAGCTGTACCGCAGAAGCTGAAAAGTGAAAATTCATTTAATTCTATAATCTAAAACATTCGTTTAATTTCATATTAAAATTTTATTTCTTAACAAGTCGTCGAAGATGTATATGTATATACAACTAAATGTTGTCATTGGTACGTATTATCTGTAAATCTAAAGTGAAAATATTAGTTCTTTGTTGTCAAACAGCATATCGAAAAAAAAGTTCCCGCGAGTGAGGACTTTTTGTGCTAATTTTAATATATAACTGTAATTTATATATTACTGGGCATGAGTGCTAAACGGCATACGCGACGTGCTAGAAGTTGAGATTTTGGAAATGGTCTGAAATTAAGGAATAATAGGCAAACGCAGTGAATGAAAGGCACTACAGCTGAGCAAAGAACGGTTGGTTGGTTGATTTGGGGGTGGGGAACAAATAACGAGGTCATCGGTCCCATCTGATTAGAAAAGGATGGGGAAGGAAGTCGGCCGTGTCCTTTCAAAGGGACTATCCCGGCATTTGCCTGAAGCGAGTTGCGGAAATCACGGAACAAAGAACACTGGAGCTCGAACGAGGAACGAGTGACCAACGGGAAATGGACGAGACCAACCAAACGAGAGTGAGACGGGAACCTAGGAATGGAGGTAGTACGAGACCGACCGAACTGTAACAATCTGGTTTGGCTCGTCATTTGTCTACCTGTGTCTGTAGCTATATGTTTTGTGTGCTGCAAATGGCTCTGAGCACTACGCGACTTGACTTCTGAGGTCATCAGTCGCCTAGAACTTAGAACTAATTAAACCTAACTAACCTAAGGACATCACACACGTCCATCCCCGAGGCAGGATCCGAACCTGCGACCGTAGCGGTCGCTCGGTTCCAGACTGTAGCGCCTAGAACCGCACGGCCACTCCGGCCGGCTATGTGCTGCAAAGGACAGTCATGTTACATTGAGAGGTTAGATTGTTCCCCCCCCTCCCCCCCCCCCCCCCCAATCCAATAGCATTAAATACACTCCTGGAAATTGAAATAAGAACACCGTGAATTCATTGTCCCAGGAAGGGGAAACTTTATTGACACATTCCTGGGGTCAGATACATCACATGATCACACTGACAGAACCACAGGCACATAGACACAGGCAACAGAGCATGCACAATGTCGGCACTAGTACAGTGTATATCCACCTTTCGCAGCAATGCAGGCTGCTATTCTTTCAAAGTCTTTCAATTTCAAAGTCACAGTGCTCTGTCAGAACACACTCTTTTAACTTTTTTTTAAGTTGCGTTCTGTTATGGAAGTTTTGACCCTCGAATTCCTTTGTCGCAACATAATTCACACCCGTTTATTTCTTGTTTTCGTTTCCGTGAGACGCCTATGTGGTATCTCTCCTGCTCTCAACATTCATCACGCTTACTTGCGATTGTAACGTATTCTTACCACGTGACTCATATTCTATAATCAATGTATAGCATTACAACTGCCAAGACCACAGAAAGAGAACAAACATTTTAGTGACCTGACGGATAGTTCATAACGTCGTGAAAATAAATAAATAAAAATAAATTGCAGGAGAGAGTTTTGAACATGACTCGTTCGTTTAACAGACCAACACCTTGACCACTTAACCACGACCCAATACTGCACTGGGAGCGTTCACTGTTTCTATTTTCCTTTTTTTTTTGCACTGTTTTCATGCTTGATCTGTGTACAGTTTTTGACGGGCCACTCTACCAGTCAATCTGAGGAGGGTGTGATAGGGAGTTTCCCTTGTCAGAAACGTTCAAATATCTGTAGGTAGCCCGAGTCACGGCTTCCCTTATTTTGGCACCTTTTCCACTGGGCGAAGTTTCTGGAAAACCAGATTGTGTCTCTTGCAGTGTTCTCTTCGTGTGAAGCCGGGGCGGATCGCTAGCTTAATACATGCTACTTTGTGATTCTGGTTATTGCTCATGTACCGACTCATTTAATTTCTATTTTTCTTTTTATTTCTTAAATATTTAAACGGCACCCACGAAGAAGCCAGGAGAAATTCTGTTTGTTATACTCCGAAGAATGAGACGTCAGTTCAGAAAGGTGCTGACTCTGGCAACTATCGGCAAATCGGCGTCAGAGGTCGATATTGCCCGGGCGGCCTCCTGCCACCTGCTCGACTCGGCAGCAGTCATTTGTCCGCGCGCCAGACGCGAGTCATTTGTTCCCGGACTTGGAGGCAGAATGTTTGGGCTAGGGGCGGCGGGCCACGTGTGCGCTTTCGCACGCCTAAACGTCGACGGCGTGGCGTTGCGTGACGGCGAGTTGCGTCACGGCCACAAAGGAGCCGTAATTGGCGGCTCCGGGTCTGCGCGGCCGTGCGTGGCGGCGGGCGTGCTTCTGCTGTTTAACCACCTGCCGCGCCGGCTAGGGCCACACGCGGCCGCGGATATTTACTGCGGCGACCTAACCCCTCCAATACTGCGAAAATGTACCGACATTTACATACCTTTTCACGCCCTTCCCGTTCGGGAGGTATGGCTCCATAAACATGGTAATTTCAATTATAATACTCGATAGGAAACAGTTCCGAATTATTATAATTTCATTAACACGCGTGATCATAAATTTTTAAGTAACAAATTTTTTGTTGTCGTGGTCTTCAGTCCTGTTGTGTACATAGTTCCGCGTAGTCAGCGCGTACACAATTTTCCCACTAGAGCGCGCCCCGCTAAGCACAACAGCGCAGGCGCAGCGCTCGTCCGTCTCCGCACTACGAGATGGCGCTGTCTTAGAGACGGACCAAATTCTGCTTCCGCCGATCCGCGTGTTAATATGTAACGCAGCCAATGAGATTGCTGCTAACGTAGAACCTTTTCTCCTCGCGGATCACTCTCGCGCAGTGATACCTGAACGCTCGAGGTATTATAACGAGTGTACAGACCTCCGATTAGTCAGTCTGCATTAGTCTGCATCAGTCTATAGTCAAGTTTCAGTCTGCGCCTAATAAGATTATCATATTCCTGTACATAGCGATGAAGATAAATGTATAGACACTTTGTCAAGTATCAGATATATGTGAGAATAAGATTAACGTACCAAGACCAAAGCAACTTCAGATTGTCAATTGTAAATAGCATACCGAACCAAGTTAAGTTATTTCTATGCTTTTTATTGTTTTAATAAATGTGTGTGAAAATTAATCAAGTTCTGTTTAAAGTTGGTCACCATCAATCTGCTACTCTAAGCGCGCAAGTGGCATTTCTATCGTCTGACCTAACGGCAGAAGATAAACACGCCACGATAAGACCACGAGACATATTGCTGACGCTCGCCTAGAGCGACAAGTCAAATAATCTGATGGTGTGTGTACCGAAGGTCTTACAGTACGCACACCACAAGTCCCAAGACTAGTTTGATGCAGCTCTCCATGCTACTCTATACTGCCCAACCTCTTCATTTCCGAGTTACTACTGCAACTTACAACCTCCTGAACCTGCTTACTGTATTCATCTCTTGGCTTCCCTTACGATTTTTACCCCTCCCCCCCCCCTCCCCCCCACGCTTCCCTCCAGTACTAAACTGGTGATCCGTTTATACCTCAGAATGTGTCCTACAAACCGATCACTTCTTCTAGTCAGGTTGTACCACAATTTTCTCCTGTCCCCAATCCTGTTCAGTACCTTCTCATTAGTTACGCGATGTACCCATCTAATCTTCAGCATTCTCCTGTAGCACCAAATTCCAAAAGCTTCTATTATCTTCTTGCCTAAACTGTAAATCGTTCATGTTTCACTTCCACTACGCTCCATATAAATACTTTCAGAAAAAACTTCCCGAAACTTGAATCTGTACTCGATGTTAACAAATATCTCTTCTTCAGAAACGCTTTCCTTTGCCATAGCCAGCCTACATTTTATATCCTCCCTACTTCGACTGTCTTCAGTTATTTTGCTCCCCAAATAGAAAAACTCTGCTACTACTTTAAGCGTCCCATTTCCTAATCTAATACCCTCAGCACCACCCGATTTAATGCGACTACATTCCATTATCCTCGTTTTGCTTTTGTTGATGTTCATCTTATATCCCCCTTTCAAGACACTGTCCATTCCGTTCAGCTGCTCTTCCAGGCCCTTTGCTGTCTCTGACAGAATTACAATGTCACCGGCGATCATCAAAGTTTTTTTTTCTTCTCCATGGATTTTAATTTCTCCTCCAAATTTTTCTTTTGTTTCCTTTACTGCTTGCTCAATATACAGATTGAATAACATTGGGGAGAGGCTACAACCCTGTCTCACTCCCTTCCCAACCACTGCTTCCCTTTCATGCCCCTCGACTCTTATAACTGCCATCTGCTTTCTGTACAAATTGTAAATAGCCTTTCGTTCACTGTATTTTACCCCTGCAACCCTAAGAATTTGAAAGAGAGTATTCCAGTCAACATTGTCAAAAGCTTTCTCTAAGCCTACAAATGCTATAAAAGTAGGTTTGTCTTTTCTCATCCTGTCTTCTATGAGACGTAGTAGCGTCAGTATTGCCTCGCGTTTTCCTACGTTTCCGCGGAATCCAAACTGATGTTCTCAAAGGTCGACTTCTACCAATTTTGCCATTCTTCTGCAAAGGATTCATATTAGTATTTTGCAGCTGTGACTTATTAAACTGATAATTCGACAATTTTCACACCTGTCAGCGCCTGCTTTTTATTTATTTACACGTCAAGTTCCGTAGGACCACAATGAGGAGCAAACCTCCAAGGTCATGGAAAGTGTCAGTACATGAAATTACAACATAAAAGTAATAACAGATAAAGATAAAATTTTTACGAAGCTGAAAAAAGTCAAGCCATAAGTTTAAGTAAACTCAATTAACAATACAACAAGAATCAGCTCACTTTTTCAAGGAACTCCTCGACAGAATAGAAGGAGTGACCCATGAGGAAACTCTTCAGTTTCGATTTGAAAGCGCGTGGATTATTGGTAAGAGTTTTGAATTCTAGCGGTAGCTTATTAAAAAGGAATGCAGCAGTATACTACACACCTTTCTGCACAGGAGTTAACGAAGTCCGATCCAAATGCATGTTTGTTTTCTGCCGAGTAGTAACTGAGCGAAAGCTGCTTATTCTTGGAAGTAAGCTAGTATTATTAACAAGAAATGACAGTAATGAATGTATATATAGAGAGGCCACCGTCAAAAATACCCAGACTCTTGAACAGGGGTCGACAAGAGGTTCGTCAACTCACACCACTTACTGCTTGAATCGCCCGTTTCTGAGCCAAAAATATTCGTTTAGAATGGGAAGAGTTACCTCAAAATATAATACCATCCGACATAATAGAATGAAAATAAGCAAAGTCGACTAATTTTCGTGTCGAACGATCACTCACTTGAGATACCGTTCGAATAGTAAAAATGACCGTCTGACATGGCGCTTTGTCAGGATGCAGCATCCATTTGTCTGCAATGGCCGGCCGAAGTGGCCGTGCGGTTAAAGGCGCTGCAGTTTGGAACCGCAAGATCGCTACGGTCGCAGGTTCGAATCCTGCCTCGGGCATGGATGTTTGTGATGTCCTTAGGTTAGTTAGGTTTAACTAGTTCTAAGTTCTAGGGGACTAATGACCTCAGCAATTGAGTCCCATAGTGCTCAGAGCCATTTGAACCATTTTTTTTTTTTTTTGTCTGCAATGTACGGTCTCCCTCGATTCAATCTTTTCCTGAGCCTTTCAAGGAAATCTTTGTGAAACACTTGTTTGACAATTTGTCCTGGAGGAACAGTCACACAAGAGCACACACACGTGCACACGTTCGACATTTTCGTCGGTTTTTGAAGCTGAGCGAGGTTCATCTTTAGTATGTTCTCGGCAATCCAGAAATGATTTGTGCCAGCGAAAAACTTGTGCTCTTGATAAGGAATGTACCCCATAGGCCTGTTTCAAATTTTCAAAGCTCACATTTGCGGATACCCCAAGTTTAACACAAAACTCGATGGTATAACGTTGCTCTAAATCCCGCTGTTCCACTTTCGTAACACACAACAAAAACACAGCTTCACTGATGGCGCTCTAGAAAGTTACGCGATTGCTGTGTGGAGCTGGAACTCGAACTGAGCACCTGGAAGGGATGAACTCACCGGTCTACACAAGCAGAACAACACAGCGTTGCCAGATCGCTCGCAGTTTTGTCAGTCTCCTTGCTTTTCTCACACATGTCGTATAGTGTCTGTTTCTTGTTGTCAGATTGTCTGGAGTAAGATTCTCCGGTGCATTGCGCAATCAGTTGTACAGATTGCTATGGATGCCTGGCAACACAACATACCTGCGATTCTCAGGTAGGTAACTGGTAGGCAAAGCTGATAGGCAGCTTATATCTTGGAGTTCTCTGCAGCGACGCCTGATGCCTCACGCAGTTCTCTTGTGGCCGCTTCTTTACAGCGTTGAAGCCTGGGCATGTGCAGCTGTTTTCTGCCGAACACACGCTGCCTGAAGGACTACTTCGATGGCAAAAATGGTTCAAATGGCTATGAGCACTTAAACATCTGAGGTCATCAGTCCCCTAGAACAGGACAACTTAAACCTAGCTAACCTAAGGACATCACACACATCCATGCCCGAGGCAGGATTCGAACCTGCGACCGTAGCGGTCGCGCGGTTTCAGGCCTAGCGCCTAGAACCGCTCGGCCACACCGGCCGGCTACTTCGATGGCACCACATTTCAAAAGCTTTTATTCTTTTTATGAAAACTGGTGGTGGGGGGGGGGGGGGGGGAGAGGAAAGGGACTAATGATATCAGCTGCATCAGGACTTTATGCGCAATCGGCGGCGACGTGGGATCTTCTGCTCACTTGGCTGTTGTGTTAACCACTCCACACCCGGACACAGTGTTTATCACAAATGGGCAGAATACCTCAGCACGCTCTCCGGGCAACTCACATTCCTACCTATCGCCACCTATCCGCACTCACCACCTACGTCGTCTGTGCTCGCTAATTTTAGTTTCCCACTGGAGGTCGAACGTAACTTGCATCCACAATGAAGGTGGTCGATCCACTGCCCATCGACGTGAATCGATTATATGAATGCGTGTTCTCTCTGACTTATCCGAAAGAACAGACAGCACGCGAAATCCGCAGCTGTGATACATTTTATGCAAATTGAAGGATGAGGAGGCAGAAAGGAAAGGAAAAGGAACACACTAATAACATGAGCTGCAACGTGACTTCGTGCGCAATTGGCAGCGGCGAGTGAAAATGTGTATCGGACCTCCTGTTGCGTTAAAAACTGCGCTGCTAACAAGGGAACCTCCCCACCGCACCCCCCTCAGATTTAGTTATAAGTTGGCACAGTGGATAGGCCTTGAAAAACTGAACACAGATCAATCGAGAAAACAGGAAGAAGTTGTGTGGAACTATGAAAAAAAAAAAAGCAAAATATACAAACTGATGAGTCCATGCCAAGATAGGCAACATCGCGGAGAAAATGCGCTCATGAGCCCCGTGGTCCCGTGGTTAGCGTGAGCAGCTGCAGTACGAGAGGTCCTTGGTTCAAATCTACCTTCGCGTGAAAATTTTAATTTTTTATTTTCAGACAATTATTATCTGTCCGTTCGTTCATTGACGTCTATGTTCACTGTAACAAGTTTAGTGTCTGTGTTTTGCGACCGCACCGCTAAACCGTGTGATTAGTAGACGAAAGGACGTGCCTATCCAATGGGAACCGAAAAAGTTTGATTGCAAGGTCACACGTCAACCGATTCCTCCACAGGAAAACACGTCTGATATATTCTATACGACACTGGTGACGGCATGTGCGTCTAACTTGTACACTTGTGGCGAATGGGTAAAAAGATTCTTCTACCTTGCCCGATTTAGGTTTTCTTGTGGATGTGATAATCACTCCCAAAAAAGTGATCGCATTGGACGGACAGATAATAATTGTCTGAAAATAAAAAATTATAATTTTCACCCGAAGGACCTCTCGTACGGCAGCTGCTGACGCTAACCACGGGACCACTGCACTCATGTACCTATGTTCTCCTTGATGTTGTATATCATATGCATAGACTATTCAGTTTGTATATTTTGCTTATTTTTTTCATACTTCCACACAACTTCTTCCTGTTTTCTCGATTGATCTGTGTTCAGTTCTTCAAGGCCTATCCACTGTGCCAACTTATAACTAAATCTGAGGGGGGTGCGATGGGGAGGTTCCCTTGTAAGAAACAGTGTTAGCCGCAAGTAGGGGGACTACCTTGGCACGCTCACCAGCCGACTCACATTCCCACCTTGCACCACCTTTCAGCAGTCCCCGTCCATGTCGTCCACGCTCGCTAATTTTAGAATCTAGTGAGCGTGGAAGTCATGGACAGGGACTGTGGATAGCTGGTGCTGGAGAGCGTGCCAAGGTAGTCCCCCCATTTGCGATAAACATTGTGTCCGGATGGCAGAATGGTTAACGCATCTGTAGTAAGCACGCTGTAGCTGATATCATTAGCCTGTTTCCTTTCTTTACTCCCCCTCCACCTCCAATATACATAATATGTATCACAGCTGTGGACTTCGAAAGAAAAGACACCATGCATTCATACAATTTTATTCTTCTCTTTTGCGTGCTGTTGATCATATCCCTATAAGGCTGCACGGTGTCCCAGGAGGGATGGTCAATATTCAGGAACGGTCATTCGAAGCAAAAATGTCTAGTAAACTTGGGATCTAAAATGCTTAACTTAAGAGCTAAGAACACTTGTTCTTCTTTGTTGCTGTGAACAGTTCTTTTCTTCTGCAAGCTCTTTGCTTTCCATATTTTGAGAGTTGGTAGTATGGGTCAAAACAAGAAATAAAGTCCAGTAAACGTGGGCTCGAAAGTGTCCTTGCTCAGCAGAATAATTTTAGCATACAGGATTAAAATACCAGGAGAGTTCGCCGGCCGGAGTGGCCGTGCGGTTCTAGGCGCTACAGTCTGGAGCCGAGCGACCGCTACGGTCGCAGGTTCGAATCCTGCCTCGGACACGGATGTGTGTGATGTCCTTAGGTTAGTTAGGTTTAATTAGTTCTAAGTTCTAGCCGACTGTTGACCTCAGAAGTTAAGTCGCATAGTTCTCAGAGCCATTTTGAACCAGGAGAGTTCGGAACAGAGTATGCTAGCGCGGGGCTCGTGTGACAATCGTTATGTCAGCTAGGTGTACAGCCAATGCGACAGACCTCAGAACGGGGCAAACAGAATCGCAAGCGCTGCTGTGGTACGTAATAAGGCACTGTGAGGTAACACGAAGTAACTTCACCGCCTGAGCGCCTCTAAACAATCAGTCGTACACAGAAAGGATCGAGCGCAGTGATCCAGAATCATTACTGAAATTACCGCAACTGGGGAAGGGGCTCTGACGGGTTTGATAAATGAGGACAAATGCGCTCATACATCCAGAGCCGCTACTTCATAGACGTGGGCTCGGCCCGTTAGAGAGGCTTTCAGAGCTCGAGGACACATCCTGTCGTGTTCTGTTCGCGTTGCTAGAAGCAGAGAGAGTGATAGTCTATTGACTTTCAGTGAAACCACGACGTGCTCGTCGATGATGGCCAGACAGGTTGGTGCGTAGGTTGTAATATTTCTGGCTTAGTCAGCCATCATATTAGGCTCCAAGAAACTATTCCCAGAGCAGTGGAGATGCAAGAAGTATATAGATAACTAAATGTGGTGTGAGGTACCTGTAACAAATGTTAGATTCGGTACCATTCCCGTGAGAAAGACCGCCTGCATAATGCAACTGCTCTGTGATTGGCTGCTGTGTTCGGAACAAGGGCTCCAAAACGGTATAGTTATTATTATTAGTTAAACTACTCATTGGAATGACTTCACTTTTTAATATAAATATCTCTCAACAGCTGACTATCAATCAGTCATTTTAGAATTATTAAAAACAATTTAAATCAAAAACAAGACTGACGAAATTGCAGACGAAGCACTTCGGAAGCGTTCGGGTCACACCTTTTCTGGTATGACACGCGAGGTGTTTCGGGCTGTTCGTCACTCTGGATTAGGCAGCCGAGATGTACAGTCATGTTGTCTGTGGCAGGATGTGTTTGCCAGTATTCACTCCGGTAGTCATGAGACACAGACACGTGCCATAAATAGTGTAAAGATACATTTTCGTAAACATAGTGTTTGATCATGTACTTTGCTGTACCAGAAGGTGTTGTATTAAGATCATGTAGTCTTCTCGTGTGGCTGTATTAAAATACGCGAGTGGCATGCCAGAGAAGTGATACATTATTTCAGAACACAACCTCGCTAAAAGTCAGTTTCAGCCTCAAGATACAGAACCTACGACCTGCGTGCTGTTTTTCTGCGCTGGGGACATCAACTTGAAGACAGCAGGTTAGTGAACTATAACAGAACCTTCGTATTCCACAGAGTGCAGTGGAAACAACTAGGCGAACCGCGCGACCGCTGCGGTCGCAGGTTCGAATCCTGCCTCGGGCATGGATGTGTGTGATGTCCGTAGGTTAGTTAGGTTTAAGTAGTTCTAAGTTCTAGGGGACCTAAGATGTTAAGTCCCATAGTGCTCAGAGCCATTTGAACCATTTTTGAAACAGCTAGGTGCCTCACGTGTACTGCATGCACAGAACAAATGTGCTCAGTGACACGTCATCTGCAGTAATGCAGAGGAAGTAAAGGAGGATGACCGTTATTAACACCAACGATCAATTCATTCTTCCTTTCTTGCCGTAAGGTTCGTAGAGTTTTTGTATTGCACGTTGTTATTCCGACTGCTATGAGTTTATTTTTTGTGTAGATTTGTCTTGGAACCTTATGTTTTCATCTTTAGTAATTAATTTAGCAGTTCGATCAATAAGTGAATTTTCTGAAATATTTAATTCCACTAGGTCTTTCTTAGTTTCTTTAAACCAGTTGGGCTTCGTTTTTCGGTTACGGAAAAAGTCAAAGATTTGTTTAGTTAATCTGTTGGAATTCATTCTGAGAAGATGACCATAAAAATTTGTTCTCCTTTTTCGCATAGAATCTGAAAGTTTTTCAGTTTTCTTGTAGAGAGTTTCATTTTTGATGTATATAATCTTATTGTCTTGAAATTTTGGCCCAATGATTTTTCTTAAAATTTTTCTTTCCTTTAGCTCAAGTTTCTCCATTTGGCCTTTGAAATTCATGTTAAGTGTTTCTGCTGCATACAGTGCTTCTGGCTTAATCACTGTCTTGTAATGAGTAATTTTGGACCCCCATGAAAGGGATTTTTTGTTGTATGTATTTTTTGTTAGTTGGAAGGCCAATTCAAGTTTATTTTTTCTGGATTCCATTGCTTTGCTTTCCCCAGCATTCCAAGTAATCCATTCTCCGAGATATTTGAATTCTTTTACTATTTCAATCTTCTGTTCTTGAACTTTGAGGTATTTACATGAGTGCTTGATGTTTGTCAATATCTTAGTTTTTTCAGAGGAGATGTGAAGACCAATTTTAGCTGCTTGTTTCTTTAGTTCAAGGATTTGCTCCCGTGCTTCTTCCATTGTTTCAGCAAACAGGGCCATATCATCTGCAAAAGCAATGCAATTTACTTTAAGGTTCTTCTTTTTGCAACCCAGACTTATACCACTCTTAATATTCGTGTTCCATTCTCTGACTACTTTCTCAAGAGCACAATTGAACAGCAACGGTGAGAGCCCATCGCCCTGTCGCACTCCCGTTTTTATTTCAAAGGGTTCCGATAGTTCGCCCATAAATTTAACTTTCGAAAATGTATTTGTAAGGGTCGCTTTTACAATATTAGTTGTTTTCTTATCCAAACCCATTTCTTCCAGGACTGATAACAGAGATTCTCTATCAATCGAATCATATGCTTTTTTGAAATCAATGAAGGAGATTACGTATGTCTTTGCCCTTGATTTTTGAGGTTTAGTATTTGTTGTCGCTATTTCAATTTACATACTGTCATTTCGTCATTTGGAGATAGACATTGGACACGGACGCTAGAAAATCGAGTATCAAGTGGAGAAATCGTAACGTTTCCGACATATTGTTCGGTTTGAGTTCAATCGACAGGTGACAGTAGCAGAGGATGTCAGAAACATTTGAGTCGTGTATGAGGATAATGCCACTGGATAGAGAAACGCAAGAAAATGCTTTTCTCGTTTTAAGGAGGATCGTTTTGCTATTAGTGATTCTTCAATTTCAGGAAGACTTTAATGATCCACGTCATTGTACTCGGAAACTGACAAATGTGATGAATTGTGATCATTCCACCATCGTGTGACATTTGCATGCAGTGGGGAAGGTTCAAAAATAGGGTGCATAGGTACCACATGCTCTACGCCAAAGTCACAAAAATCAATGGGTGGCCATATGCTTGCTCGTCGACAGTTGGCTCGTGAACAACACCGACCATTCCTATCCTGTGATGAGAAACTTCGTCTTTATGCTAACATAGGGATAAGAAAGTAATGGTTGAGTCCAAACAAAGCAGCAACTACCTGTACAAAGAACTGCACGTATCCACAAAAGATAAATCTTATGCATCTGGTGGAACACCGACAGTGTGGTGTACT
Organism: Schistocerca serialis cubense; assembly: GCF_023864345.2. NCBI lineage: Eukaryota > Metazoa > Arthropoda > Insecta > Orthoptera > Acrididae > Schistocerca > Schistocerca serialis. Next base: position 619,461,912 of record NC_064645.1, read on the forward strand.
ACGGATTGCTACACAGTATGTAATAATCACTGCTGACTTTTATTCTCGACAAGAACAGCGCCCAAGAAGATTGCATGAAGTGATGTTATTCCGCGATAACTCCCGGCCGCATTCTGCTCGACTGACCAAAAACGCTTTCGAAATCGAAAAGCTGTCCCAGTGTTGGCAGACTGTTGGAAATAGTGCTATGTGTAAATGTTGTGTTTACTATGAATTTATGGAAAAACGCTACGAACTTACGCACCAACCCGGTACTGTGTGCTGACTCCAACACCGAGAGGCAGCCAACCTGTTGCATACTACGGCCTTGGTGCGCCACTGCTCTAAATAATGTTCAGAGAATGCGTTTAGCACAATTTCGGATGATGTTTTATGCGCACCTCCGGATTTAAAAATGTTTTTTCGCCAACACATCGAGGGCAAGTTCAAGTCACCACCAACTATAATTGTACGAGCCGGATACTTGTTCGACATTAAACTCAAGTATTATTTGAACCTTTCAGCGACTGTTTCATCTGACAAGGGGAGGCCGCCAATTGTGAAATTCAGATTCGATTCATACTGCGCATAATAACAGCTCATGGCCAGAGGTGTAATGTGGCAAAGCACCAAGATGCACTTCTCAGCCGTGGTCGAGAAAATCGACAGTTAAAAGAAACCGTTGCGGTGATATACTCTCTACGATTGATAATTTTCTACAGCGCTGCAAGTGATGTGAAAGATATAGAAGACAACGCAGTCTGTGGGTGCGCCATTCTGTACGTCGTCTTTCTGCTGTAAGCGTGTGCTGTTCACAACGTGCAAGTGTGCTGTAGACAACATGGTTTATTCCTTAGAACAGAGGATTTTTCTGGTGTTGGAATTCCACCGCCTAGAACACAGTGTTGTTGCAACAAGACGAAGTTTTCAACGGAGGTTTAATGTAACCAAAGGACCGAAAAGCGATACAATAAAGGATCTGTTTGAAAAATTTCAACGGGAACGTGACGTATGAACGTGCTGGAAAGGTAGGGCGACCGCGTACGGCAACCACAGAGGGCAACGCGCAGCTAGTGCAGCAGGTGATCCAACAGCGGCCTCGGGTTTCCGTTCGCCGTGTTGCAGCTGCGGTCCAAATGACGCCAACGTCCACGTATCGTCTCATGCGCCAGAGTTTACACCTCTATCCATACAAAATTCAAACGCGGCAACCCCTCAGAGCCGCTACCATTGCTGCACGAGAGACATTCGCTAACGATATAGTGCACAGGATTGATGACGGCGATATGCATGTGGGCAGCATTTGGTTTACTGACGAAGCTTATTTTTACCTGGACGGCTTCGTCAATAAACAGAACTGGCGCATATGGGGAACCGAAAAGCCCCATGTTGCAGTCCCATCGTCCCTGCATCCTCAAAAAGTACTGGTCTGGGCCGCCATTTCTTCCAAAGGAATCATTGGCCCATTTTTCAGATCCGAAACGATTACTGCATCACGCTATCTGGACATTCATCGTGAATTTGTGGCAGTACAAACTGCCTTAGACGACACTGCGAACACCTCGTGGTTTATGCAAGATGGTGCCCGGCCACATCGCACGGCCGACGTCTTTAATTTTCTGAATGAATATTTCGATGATCGTGTGATTGCTTTGGGCTATCCGAAACATACAGGAGGCGGCGTGGATTGGCCTCCCTATTCGCCAGACATGAACCCCTGTGACTTCTTTCTGTGGGGACACTTGAAAGACCAGGTGTACCGCCAGAATCCAGAAACAATTGAACAGCTGAAGCAGTAGATCTCATCTGCATGTGAAGCCATTCCGCCAGACACGTTGTCAATGGTTTCGGGTAATTTGATTCAGAGACTACGCCATATTATTGCTACGCATAGTGGATATGTGGAAAATATCGTACTATAGAGTTTCCCAGACCGCAGCGCCATCTGTTGTTGAAAATTGTAACTACTGTAATTTCGACAGTTTGTCTGCCTGAAAATGTACTGTTGTCCCAAGCATATTGCAACAAACGGCGTATTTCTATCGCTGCTCGTTTAGTTTTTATTGCCGTTTCATATATACCGGTCATTTTTGAAACACCCTGTATTATATATATATATATTAATGAATTGCTTATGCATGTTGGTGAAGGCGGATCGCTCTCCAATTGTACCGCCTCCATTTTTCCGTTTGTTTAACAGGGTGTACCAAAGCTCTCCCGTCCGCACTGATTTTCGACGATGTTATAAGTTGCGCTAGGGACCGCATCTACCTTCTTTCGAAGTTAGCAGGCAACTACGCTGTTATGCGGCGGCTCGTTTCGGCCCATTCAACATCTGAACATCTGTCCTTCAAGTGTAACGAGCGAGTAACGGAGTTTATATTTCATACCTGCCACAGCAAGTTTGTGTTCGTGGGGTCTCTATTCTAATTCGAACGTTTGACCTACGCTATACGTATTCGTTTCGGAATATCGTTTCTACGTCTTCCGTCAACTATACGTGGTTAACATTATGAAGACAATTAATAACATTTGTGAAATACAACTTTGTTTGCGGAAAACATAATGACGTTCGAAGTCGCCAGTTTTTCCACGACAAACGACTTTCAACAACTTATTATATGCATAATTGTTGCAACTGATTGCCGGGAATTATATATATATATATATATATATATATATATATATATATATATATATATATATATATATATATGAATTACAAAAAACAAATACTAAAAAAAAAAGTTGCAACAAATACTAAAAAAAAAAGTTGCATGGCGCGAGAATCGATCCGGCGACCTTCGGATTACGAATCCGACCGCTTACCGCTGCACCACGACGGTGTAGAAAATTTGTAATCGTAGAGAGTATTTTACCGCAACGGTTTCTTCTAACTGTCGATTTTCTCAACAACGGCTGAGAAGTGCCATCTTGGTGCTTTGGCACATTATACCTCTGGCCATGAGCTTTCATTATGCGCAGTATGAATCGAATCTGAATTTCACAATTGGCGGCCTCCCCTTGTGAGTTGAGAGCTCGCTAAAAGGGTCCAATTATTATTTTATTCCGGCTGTCAAGAATGACCTCTGTCCATACTAGCTCACAGGAACTATCTACTTCAATTTCGTTACAAGATAAATTACTTGTAACAGCAAGGAACACGCCACCGCCAACTGTGTGTAGCCTATTCTTTCTGAACACCGTTAGCTCCTTCGCAAAAATTTAGGCTGAACTTATCTCCAGCTTTGGCCAGCTTTCAGTGCCTATAACGATTTGAACACCAGTGCTTTCTGTCAGCGCTTGGAGCTCTGGTACTCTCCCAAGGCAGCTACGACAGTTTACAACTGTTATACCGATGATTCCAGGATCTACGTCTTTCCTGTGTTCGACCCGCAGCCTTTGAGTCTGAAGCCCTTATTGTGTTTCCCCGAGACACTTTAATCTAAAAAGCCGACCAGTCCACGGCAAAAAGCCCCTGCTACCCGTGTAGCCGCCTCCTGCGTGTCGTGGATTCCTCACCTATTCAGCGGAACCCGGAACCCAGTCACCCTACGGCGCAAGTCAAGATCTCTGCAGCTTACACGGTCGCAGAATCGTCTGCGCCTCTGATTCAGACCCACCACTCGGCCCTGCACCAGAGGTCCGCAATCGGTCCTGTCGACTATGCTGCAAAAGGTGAGCTCTGCTTTCATCTCACAAGCAAGACTGACAGCCTTTACCGCTTCTGTTAGCCATTCGAAACCAGAAAGAGAATATCTTCCGATCCAAAGTGACACACATCATTGGTACCGAATTGAGCCACCAGCTGCACTTGACTGCACCCTGTGCTCTTCATGGCGTCCAAAAGGACCCGTTACACGTCTGGAATGACTCCACTCTGCGGACTTAAGACGTGCTGGACGTCCGTTGGAACCCCACAGTCGGCCCACAACAGTGACGCCCATTCACTGCAGCTTCAGGCTATGCAACCGAAGACATCACAGTCTGACGAAGTGTCATCAACTCGGCTCGCATCCGCACACAGCAATAATAATCGCTATCCATATTAAGGACCGTGGAAAACTACACAACACAGACAAACAAAGGACAGTCGACACACGCTACGGAACTTTACTGGTTCTGGGATGAATATCAATTAAAATTAAAAAAAGATGGTGATGAAATGAAGTTGAATTATGCACTCTAAGAAAAAAAAAAACTCACCACGAAGGAGCTATGCAAAAGGTTCACAAATTGGTAGTCATACAAGTGTCGACGGAAAACGCAAAATTGTGAAAACGCAAGAACTGTATCCAATAAATTAGATTAATGCACAGAGATTCAAAGACTGAACCACCAAAGCCCTGAGGTATTTATTCACATGAGCGGTTTCGACATTTTAACTTCAGAAAGCAGTCTGCGGTCTGAGACTGGAGTTAGAGAGAATTGTAGCCTAACCCCCACGTAATTTAATCAGTTGACTGAGTAAGCTATGAAGGAAACCAAGGAGAGATTTGGAAGGAGAATCAACGTTTTGAAAGAATAAATTAAAACTTTTAAGTTTGCGACAACATTGTTAGTATGTCAGATATGGCAAAGGCTAGAAAGGCAGTTGATTGGAATGGGTAGTGCCTTGAAAAGTGGTTCTGAGATGAATATCAATTAAAATTAAACTAAGATGGTTGCTCTCTAAGAAAAAAAAACAATACTCACCACGAAGGAGCTATGCAAATGGGTCACAAATTGGTGGTCATACAGGTGTCGACGGAAAACGCAAAATTGAGAACTTTGGCGGCCGATGGCTGAACGTGTGACACTGCAGCGCGAACGCAAGGCTAATAAACAGGGAACTTGTCGATACCAGGGCTTAAGTCTTTGCGAACTGCATCAGTAGTTAGACTGTAACTGTGCCTCGCGGACAAGCTCGTGAAAAATACACGAGGATGTCAGCATCTGAGACTGGACGTGTGGTTGAGCTCGAAGAAGCCGGTTTGAGTAATCGGCGATCCGCTCGACATTTGAATAGAAACGTTGTCACTATTCGACGATCTTGCCAGGGATTGGTGAACCATGACCGAACCCTCCATCAAGAAGAAAGCTGTCGATCTAGAGAGATGCGAGAACTTGGGGACCAATCAATTGTCAGAGAGGCACTCAGAGACCCGAATTCACTATCATAGATCCGACATCAACTGTTGCTTCAGTGACCACAAGCACCATTAACAGGAGGCTCACAGAAAGGAAGCTGAGCTCACGGCGCCCATTGCGCCCACTACCATTCACCTCTGTACACCAACAAGCCCATTCGTAGTGGCGGTTTGCAGTGGTGTCGAGCACATTCAGCCTGGAATCTCACTGACTCGACTAGAATTGTCTTCATTGATGAGTCCCGTTTCTTACCGACCTCCAGTGACCAGCGAAGACGTGACTTTGAACTCCTCGGACAGTGGTGTGATCCCAACCTGGCTGTCGCCCGCCATACTGCCCGAGTGATGGTCTGAGGTGGCATTTCTTTTCACAGCAGGACCCCTTTGGTTGTCATCTGCGGCACCCTAACAGCACAGCGGTACATCGACGGTATTCTACGGCCGTTTTGTTGTCCTTCATGGCGAGCCATCCTGGGCTTACATTTCAGCAAAATTATGCCTGCTGACAAATGTCTTTGTGTTTGCCAAACCCTACGTACCCCAGCACGATCGCCAGATTTCTCTCCAAATGAGAAGGTTTGGAGCATTGTTGGCAGGGCCCTCCAATCGGCTTGGGATTTTCACAATGAACGCTCCAGTTGGACAGAATTTGGAACGATGCCCCCCAGAAGGACGTTCAACGACTCTGTCAATCAATGTCAAGCCGAATAATTGCTTGGATAAGGCAAGAGTTGGACCATCGCGTTACTGACTTGCTCAATTTATGAAGCTCTTCCTCTTGAATAAACCACATATTTTTTTCTGAAACAGTAACCATTTATCTGTTCATGTACGTTAGGTCTACCAGTTTCCGTCCCATTCGGATAATTCCTTCGAGGTGCGTAGTTTTTTGGCTTGGAGTGTATCTTGTGATGATTTGGAAATGCCACATTAAAAGTAGTACATGAGTTTTGCTATTTGAGTTCGCCGAAGCTGAGGAAATTTAAAGTGCAGTCGCAGTAGGAAGAAGAGCATTTCTCAAAAAGAAAAAAAATTATTAACACTGAATATGTAGTGATTTGGCAATACAGCCAAGCCACTAGGAGGTAGCCGAAAGGCACGCGTATAAGCTCATGCAGGCTGGCGTGAGGTCTGGAACAGTTAAAGGAATAGAGACTAGCAAAAAAGGTACGTACCTTCTGGAATACTTAACTTTAATCCATAATTGGTGAACATCGGTCTGACGGTACATGCATCACTTGATAAATAGCAAATGATAATGGCGCCTTGCTAGGTCGTAGCAAATGACGTAGCTGAAGGCTATGCTAACTATCGTCTCGGCAAATGAGAGCGTAATTTGTCAGTGAACCATCGCTAGCAAAGTCGGCTGTACAACTGGGGCGAGTGCTAGAAAGTCTCTAGACCTGCCGTGTGGCGGCGCTCGGTCTGCAATCACTGATAGTGGTGACACGCGGGTCCGACGTATACTACCGGACCGCGGCCGATTTAAAGGCTACCACCTAGCAAGTGTGGTGTCTGGCGGTGACACCACAGTATGAATATTAAATTTAAATATTAGCCGATCTCTTCTGAAGGTGTATATTTGGAGTGTGAAACGTGGACGATAGACATTTCATAAAAGATGATGAAAATAGAATCTTTTGATATTTGATTATATGATGATCACTGCCGTTTGAGTTACATAATAAAGTTCAATCGAGACGGACAAAATCAATAAAAAAGGTTTTAAAATGCGGTGCCACGGAAGAATGATGAGGATTCCAAAAATGGTTCAAATGGCTCTGAGCACTATGGGACTTAACATCTATGGTCATCAGTCCCCTAGAACTTAGAACTACTTAAACCTAACTAACCTAAGGACATCACACAACACCCAGCCATCACGAGGCAGAGAAAATCCCTGACCCCGCCGGGAATCGAACCCGGGAACCCGGGAATGATGAGGACTATATGGGTAAAATCGAATAACTAATGAGAAAGTACTGAACCGATTTGGGGAAAAAAGAAATTTATGGCACAATTTAAAAGAAGTAGTTGGTTTACAGGACACATCTTGAAATATCAATGGTTCGTCAGTTTGGCAGTGGAGAGAAATGTGAAGGGTGACCAAGGCTTGACTACAGTAAACATGTGAAGTAAGTTGCAGTAGTTGCAGAGATGAAGGTAGTCCCAGTCTCATACTAAAATTCTTCTAACTCGCTTCGATTTTATCTGGGGGCGGGGGGAGACGGTGTCGCAAAAAAGACTCACAAGGAATTCCTTGAGCACGAGGTCACAAAAGACCAACTATGTTTACGGCGTTCGGCGCTCCACGTATTGCCTACCATGCAATCACAATATTGGCTGATCATGAGATAATGACAACACGAGGCGGTACTGGAGGTATCCAATGGTGAGCAGCGGAGCGTAGTTGAACTGTTTGGTCAACAAGTAACTCACAAGAGTGCTACAGTGCTAGTGGTTCAAATGGTTCAAATGGCTCTGAGCACTATGCGACTCAACTTCTGAGGTCATCAGTCGCCTAGAACTTAGAACTAATTAAACCTAACTAACCTAAGGACATCACACACATCCATGCCCGAGGCAGGATTCGAACCTGCGACCGTAGCGGTCACGAGTGCTAGTGGTGTTCATACAAACAGAGCTTGGTTGATTTGGGGAAACAGCGAAGTCAACGGTCCCATCGATTTATGGAAGGATGGGGAAGAAAGTCGACCGTGCTCTTTCAAACGAACCACTCCGGCATTTGTCTGAAGCGAGTTAGAGAAATCAGAGAAAACCTAAATCAGGGCGACCGCACGCGGGTTTGAACCGTCGTCCTTCCGAATGCGATTCCAGTAATCTAACCATAGCGCCACCTCGCCAGGTCAAAGCAGACCAATGGAAACGATACACAAAGCAAACATCGCATTGTATCTACAACAACAACTGCCGAAGTTGACAATTCGTCAGAAAGGAACTCAAGGAATTTCGCAGAGCGAGAAAGAAGTGGCAGATGAAATATTACGTGTCTGCAAGGTGAGTCAATGGAATGTGTGGTGCCGTATACGACTATGCGGACAATGCACAGAGGAGAACAGTGATGACGATGCGTGCTTAACAAATGAAAGTGATACTAACACAGGTGTCGATCTATGCAGTTCATCATCCTTGCGGAGCAAATCTGTCTGCACCAAACGTAGTAAAGGACAGTTGTTGTCATAGCAGCGAGTACTAAATATAGGGTGTTCAAAAAGTCTCTACGCTGTGCCGTGTGATTGTTAGCCGCGCGTACCGCATGATTGTTCGCCTGCCTGGGTTACTTCCCTTCAACATTTAATGTGAAAATTTGTAACTAAAAATGAATATTCAGTAAGTTTATAACTTGTATTTCACTGAGTTTCATTTCGGTATATTCACTGCAGCATACGACACGCGCTGCTAACAATCATACGACACTGCGAAGAGGCTTTTTGAACACCCCGTATAATTATGTATGTGGAAGATCATCCGCAGCATAGTAAAAATAAATAAAGAAAGAAAACCATGTAGCAGACTTCGAATAAGTCTGCAGCAATACGGCCGTGTAGTGTATAAGGAAAACAATGGATATTCAAGGGAGGACAAGACGCACTTGTTACTATAACTGGCGTCTGCGCGTTTCGAGAATGTTCGAATTTACAGGAATGGATCATAGCGGCCCACTAGGCTATGCGCATCGAATGGCGCGCGGCGTACGTTACAATGTTTTCAAGGGAAGTAGTGAATGGCTGCATAGCTTCAAACTGATACAGAATTGGAAGACATCACGAAATTTCAAACAAAGCTTCAACTTGACGATGCATACCAGACTGCGAAATCGGCCTGAAAATTTGTAGATGAGATAAATAAACTTATCCCATCGTTCAGTAGAAAGTTTTTCAGCTCCGACCAACCGGGATTTGAAAAGGAAACACATACGAATGTAACACAAGAGAGTTGTATCAACGTCAAGTAACATCATCAATGCCTTAACGTATTCGTATACAATTAATTCGACCGTTAATCTGGGTGGTAAATTGGCTGGAAAGTTATTTATTGTGCTGCGAGGAGTTGGAGGTGCTCCGCCCGCTACAATTTTTCTTGTGTGCGTCATCTTGCAAGGGCAATGGGAAATATTTACGTCACACGAAGAAAGAATGGGAAATGGGCGTAAGAGAACTACAACTATGGTGTGATAGCTGCTTTACGCCAATAGCTGGTCAAAATGACTTGCTTTTACTTGATTCATGGTCTGCGTAAATGAACCATTCCATTTTAGAGCAAACCATCCCTTTTCAAAAGTGTGTGACGTTGCAGTTCATACCGCCTGAAACACACTGGGCAAATTCAACTTCTGGATGTTCGTCTTTTCCGTGGCTGCAGTTACGGATTATAGGATAGCAAGTTTCACGAAAAGCTCCACGAGATATTGTTCCGCATTCGGTTGCATGCCATCGTATTCCATCAGTTCTCATCACCCCGTTACGCCAGTGTGATTCTATAAGCATTCTTAAGAGTGGATACCTAGCTGAACGTCCCGCGCTGTTTGTAACACCCAAGGAGCTCGCCTTCGATCTAGATGGTGGCAACCTTTGTGATCACTGCGGTGTGCCCTTTTTCATTCGGTGTTTATGGTCCAAGTAAATGGTTTGTTTTGAACGTTTCTTGGATGTCGAAGAGGTCCCTTTTGTGAAGTCTAATACATACATACCATAGAAGGTTGGCCTTTGTGTAATTCCCAGACACACATTTTTTTGTCTCCCTCCGGTTACACATGGTGAATCATTAGCAGCTAATATTTTTCCCGTCATAACTGTTAGCACAAGAGTTTCAAAGGAGCATTACTAAAGATTGAACTTGCGACCTCACATACAGGGTGTTCCTTATCAGAGTACCAAGTGATCTGTGAGGATTTCTTACCTTAAAATGGAAAAATTACTGATGTTTGAAACAAAAAAATAATGCTCTTCTCTACAATATCAAACAGATATTTTTAAGCAGACGCATTGTGCTACAAAATTTTGTGCCGCCTCATAAGCAATCTTCAGTTTCTCAGCACCTGCGAATTGTTTCTCATTATCTCGGAAAACTACCGAAAGTGCTTCCCGTAAAATAAAAAAAATGTTCATTTTTGTGAGATGTATCTAACGCCAGAAAATTTTACCATTGTTTGAGTTATATAATAAAGTGGAATCGAGATGGACAAAATCAATAAAAAAGGTTTTAAATTGCGATGCTACGGAAGAATGATGAGGACTATATGGGTAAATCGAATAACTAATGAGAAAGTACGGAAGCGATTTGGGGAAAAAAGAAATTTATGGCACAATTTAAAAGAAGTAGTTGGTTTACAGGGCACATCTTGAAACATCAATGGTTCGTCAGTTTGGCAGTGGAGAGAAATGTGAAGGGTAAGCAAGGCTTGGCTACAGTAAGCATGTTGAAGTAAGTTGTAGTAGTTGCAGAGATGAAGGGCGTCCCAGTCTCATACAAAAATTCTTCTAACTCGCTTCGATTTTATTTGAGGGGGGGGGGGGGGGTCGCAAAAAAGACTCAAGGAATTCCTTGAGCACGAGATCGCAAAAGACCATCTATGTTTACGGCGGGAAACAGCGAAGTCAACGGTCCCAAATTATCCTAAGGACAAACACAGACACCCATGCCCGAGGGTGGACTAGAACCTACGCCGGGATCAGCCGCACAGTTCATGACTGCAGCGCCGTAAACCGCTCGGCTAATCTCGCGCGGCCAACTGAGCTACCCACGCACGACTCACGCTCCGTCCTCACAGCTTTACTTCTGCTAGTACCTCGTCTCCTACTTTCCAAACTTTACAGAAGCTCTCCTGCGAACCTCGAGTCTCGGTCTGGCACACAGTTTTAATCTGCCAAGAAGTTTCATATCAGCGCACACTCCGCTGCAGAGTGAAAATCTCATTCTGGAAGCATCCCCCAGGCTGTGGCTAAGCCATGTCTCCACAAAATCTTTAATTTCAGGAGTGCTAGTTCCGCAAGGTTTGCAGGAGAGATTCTGTAAAATTTGGAAGGTATGTGACGAGGTATTGGCAGAAGTAAAGCTGTGAGGACGGGGCGTGAGTCGTGCTTGGGTAGCTCAGTTGGTACAGCACTTGCCCGCAAAAGGCAAAGGTCCCCAGTTCGAGTCTCGGTCCAGCACACAGTTTTAATCTGCCAGGAAGTTTCACAAATCGAATCTGTGTTACAGTGTAAACAGCTTATTTACATTGTTTGAAAAGTTTAAATGCAATAAACGAATAATATAGCAAAATGTACTACCGATTCATTGTAATATTGATTTAGTACAAAACGAAATTTAATAAAATACTTTTTTTTGTTTCTGCACTAAAAGCACAAGATAAGAATACTTGCGCAGTTTTTTTCTGGATTGTGATTATATTAAATGCTTATGAAGTTTAACATAGTTAAAAAACAAAATATAATATGATTATTGGTTTTTAGTCGAACAAAAAGAGCACTTACATAGTATAATCCACCACATGGAGCTTGTTTCTAATATTTGTATTTTCTAAAACAGTTGGAGGGATGCATTAAAGACACAGAGTATCAAATGTGATCAGTTAGACAGAATACAGAGCATGCCAGTCTTTTCAGCCAAATACCAGGCGAGCTGGTAGTGGAGAGAGATGGAGCCCCGATTGGGAATATTCAGGAGGTTTGCTGTTGGCCAGACCACAATGGTCTGGTAGTCGGCGCTCCTATCTACTAAACTGGAGACCTCGGTTCAACTCGCAACTGGGGCACAAAATTTTAATTAATTCCTTCAGTTTCTATCATTATCGGAGATAAAATTGAAACTGATACGTCTTCAGGAAGATGTAATTCCACATCAGTACACAACTGGACATTAAAATTGCTACACCACGAAAATGACATGCTGCAGACGCGAAATTTGAACCGACAGGAAGAAGATTCTGTGATTTTTGTGCAAAGATAAGCTTTTCAGAGCAGAGGTGGCGACACCTACAACGTGCTGACATGAGAAAAGTTTCCAACCGATTTCTCATACACAAACACCAGTTGACCGGCGTTGCCTGGTGAAACGTTGTTGTGATGGCTCGTGTAAGGAGGAGAAATGCGTACCATCACGTTTCCGACTTTGATAAAGGTCGGATTGTAGCCTATCGCGATTGTAGTTATCGTATCGCGACATTACTGCTCGCGTTGGTCGAGATCCAATGACTGTTAGCAGAATATGGAATCGGTGGGTTCAGGAGGGTAATACGGAACGCCGTGCTGGATCCCAACGGCCTCGTATCACTCGCAGTCGAGATGACAGGCATCTTATCCACATGGCTGTAACGGATCGTGCAGCCACGTCTCGATCCTTGAGTGAACAGATGGGGACGTTTGCAAGACAACAACCATCTGCACGAATAGTTCGACGACGTTTGCAGCAGCATGGACTATCAGCTCGGAGACCATGGCTGCGGTTACCCTTGACGCTGCATCACAGACAGGAGCGCCAGCGATGGTGTACTCAACGACGAACCTGGGTGCACGAATGGCAAAACGTCATTTTTTCGGATGAATCCAGATTCGGTTTACAGCATCATGATGGTCGCATCCGTGTTTGGCGATATCGTGGTGAACGCACATTGGAAGCGTGTTCAAAAATGGCTCTGAGCACTATGGGACGCAACTGCTGAGGTCATTAGTCCCCTAGAACTTAGAACTAGTTAAACCTAACTAACCTAAGGACTTCACAAACATCCATGCCCGAGGTAGGATTCGAACCTGCGACCGTAGCGGTCTTGCGGTTCCAGACTGCAGCGCCTTTAACCGCACGGCCACTTCGGCCGGCTTGTAAGCGTGTATTCGGCATCGCTATACTGTCGTATCACCCGGCGTGATGGTATAGTGTGCCATTGGTTACACGTTTCGGTCACCTCTTGTTCGCATTGACGGCACTTTGAACAGTGGACTTAACATTTCAGATGTGTTACGATCCGTGGCTCTACCCTTCATTCGATCCCTGCGAAACCCTACATTTCGGCAGGATAATGGACGACCGCATGTTGCATGTCCTGTACGGGCCTTTGTGGATACAGAAAATGTTCGACTGCTGCCCTGGCCAGCACATTCTCCAGATCTCTCACCAATTGTAAACGTCTGGTCAATGGTGGCCGAGCAACTGGCTCGTCACAATACGCCAGTCACTATTCTTGATGGACTGTGGTATCTGTACCTGTACCTGTACACGCCATCCAAGCTCTGACTCAATGCCCAAGCGTATCAAGGCCGTTATTACGGCCAGAGGTGGTTGTTCTGGGTACTGATTTCTCAGGATCTATGCACCCAAATTGCGTGAAAATGTAATCACATGTCAGTTCTAGTATAATATATTTGTCCAATGAATACTCGTTTATCACCTGCATTTCTTCGTGGAGTAGCAATTTTAATGGCCAGTAATGTAAAATATCAATATCTTCGAATGCTTCAGCGACCACTTGCAAGTCTTTCAATTGGACGCTACTTCAGCAACTTGCGTGTCCCTAACCTACCATAATAATCCCTCTCAGGAGAGTTTAACGTGAAGCCCTAGCCATTTCTGAAAAATCTTCATATTATTGACAGTGGTTCGAGTGGGGTTCGAGCCGGCAACCTCTCTATTTTATAGTACGGGCTTTGCTACTAGACCATCAGGTTCAGCTACATGGCAGGGGATTTCCAGCCCCGACATTTACCTTACAACTATGGAAAATATCCAGAAAACTTTGGTAGGGACGAGGCTAGCGGAACTATAAGGGGCAGTAAAATGAAAACGAGTCAGATGGAAAAGGCGGTTTACGGAGTATAGACGCAGATGTATAAGTGGAAATTTGATAACATTTCATTGAGAACTGCCTAAACTGCTCAGTAATGAAACAGAAGTGTCCGTGTGTCCATCCAACGGTGGTGTATGTGGCAGTATGTTATCATTCAGACAGAGTTTAGAAATTTATGAAGACTGTACCGCTACAAGCTAAATGCTTGAAAAACTTTGTGGCACAGCAGACGGAGAAAATGTTACAGGTGAGCTAAGTTTATTTTTTTTTTTTTCCGGCGGTTCCGAGGGCCCACAAGTACAGCGCGTCACTGAGTGGGCGTAGCTTGGCGTGTCTGCTACGCCAGATGCAATTTGGCGGCGCCGGTGTTATCGTGGTGTGTGCGGGTCACCAGATGTGGAGCGGACACGCCCACCGCAGGCCGCTGTCAGTGCCGGGGGCAGCCGAGATCGCTATCTGGCCGCGATAGCGTCGCCAGTCGTTAGCGCCGAACAGGTGGCTCGCCAGTGCGCTAGTTCCGTGACGGGCCCGTTCCTTTTTGCCGGCGGTTAATGACGCGCTGCCAGCGTGTTGTATCGCTGTTGCCCCTGACGCCAGATAGGGCTGCTAGTCGCGTCATATCGCTGCTGATACACAGATTTAGGGGGAAAGAAAACAAGACGAAACACGAACTGCTCAAAAAGCGTTTTGCACCATATGCATGTATGTGAACGTATGGGGACTTAGATTCAATGGGAACGTGAATGAAAGAATAAAAGCCGGCCGAAGTGGCCGTGCGGTTAAAGGCGCTGCAGTCTGCAACCGCAAGACCGCTACGGTCGCAGGTTCGAATCCTGCCTCGGGCATGGATGTTTGTGATGTCCTTAGGTTAGTTAGGTTTAACTAGTTCTAAGTTCTCGGGGACTAATGACCTCAGCAGTTGAGTCCCATAGTGCTCAGAGCCATTTGAACCATTTTTTTGAAAGAATAAACCTTATCAAACAAACAAACAAAAGTAACTATACTGTAAATAAACGGGAACGAAAAATAACTAGCTATTTCGGATTCTTCTGGGCGTGATTGATTAATCTTGTTCATCCCAGATGTTCCCATGTTATGCACAACACTCGCCACCACACCCTTACAATAAACGCAAGGTTATGAGATCATCTAACAGGAGTGTCATTCATGCTATATTTGATAGACTGAGCGCTCGATGTGTACTAGGCTCAAAGAACTCCATAGAAGTTGGAGGTCAGAGTAACCAGTTTCATTTTGGTTGTACATTGCTTAAGGGGCTCCGGAAAGGCTCAAAATCATGAAAAGTTCAATTTTTACTTTTTTGCGTTTTCTGAATCTGCAGACTATTACCTTTTAATAGATATATAATTTATTCAATTCCGAAGACTACAACTATTTTTAAATTTTTTTTGAAATGTGTTCTACATGAGCGTGACCCACTGTGGCGCTGTTAAACTGCTGTCAAATGGTGTTATTATTAACGTCCGTGTTCATCAGCTACATTTTAGTGATGTGAGATAAAGTATGTGTTGTGGCTAACCTGTGATGGTTCAATATATATCGCTGGTGTGATTGTCGATTGTTTCATGTTTATTTACTCTGTCGTTATCTCGAAAATATTCGTAATTAATTCTGTTTCTTGAATCTCTGTTTTGTTGAAGTATAATAATGAGTAAAAGTAAAGTTATTAGAAATCCTCTGAAGGCTTTTAAGAAAAGGAGAAGTGTTGGAAAGCCAAAGGTATGTGTTATTACTGTAAACAATAAAGACTTAACACCGCCGCAAGCCGGTCCCAAGCCCGGGCCCATCTAAAAACAAGAGGATGGGGAAGTGTGGAGGGGGAGGAGTAACAACCTCGTAAAAAAACCAGGGTCCGTCCGGCTCCAGATGGTAGCACCCTGTCATAGGGCCCCTGCCTAGGGTTACTAAGTGAAACCCAGCCAACGGTCTCAATGGCGGAAGAGGAACAATTTCCCAACGGCAGAGAGAGCGGAAGAGCTAACTCCAGGGCTTACTACCTTGGTTTTAATTTCGGATTCGGGGCAACCCGATCCCCCAATTTATTATCCAACAATTACTGTAAAGCATGATGGGAACGTCGTCAAAGATAGACACTACTCCAAGAGGTAGACCGAATGGCAAATCCTCCGTTGTTCGTAGAAACAATGCAAAGGGGTCAAAGGATTTTGGAGGACCCCAACCAACATGTATGCAGCCCTCAACACTGAAATTTAAGAAAGCAACTATGTTTGCAACCCTAAATGTAAACTCTCTAATTAAAGTAGGAAAATTGAAATTATTGATTGAAAAGCTGAACCAGAAAGAAATTTTAATATGTGCATTACAAGAAACAAGGTTTTTAGATGAAACTGCTTTAGATTTTGAAAACTATCGTTTATTTAAAGGAAAACCAGGTAAAATCTTAATGAAACAAATGCCATACCTGGGAACAGCATTTCTGGTACATCACTCAATTTTAGATTCAGTTACTAACTTCTACTCGAGTTCTGAGAGACTATCCATTCTTGAGATTAAATGTAAAAACAAAGGATACTCTATAATCAACTGCCATGCACCCATAAACCAGGACAACAAAAATAACCCGGAGAAAGTTGAAGAATTTTGGGAGATACTTGAAATGGAACTGGATAGATGCTCAAAGAAGAACATAAAAATGTTAGTAGGCGATTTTAACGCACAAATAGGAAGGGAGAAAAAATACCATGGAACAGTAGGCCTCTTCCCAGGTCACAAAAGAACTTCAAAAAATGGAGAAAGGCTTATAGAGGTATGTAGGCATTTCAACTTGAAAATAATGACAACACATTTCAAAAAGCTGAGCCGAAAAACTAAAACATGGAGATCACCAAATCCACTTCTCGGAGAATTCCAAATTGACCATGTGGCTATCTCACTTCATTGTCAAGAAGAAATTCAAAACACTAAAGTGCTGAAAAGCCTTGATGTTGATTCAGACCACTATTTGACTACGATTAAATTCAGACCACTCCCATTTCGAAAAGAGAAGAAAACCTTTTACAAAATTCCAAAATATAACACAGAAACGTTAAAAAATGAAGAAATTAAACAACGGTTTCAAAGAGCATTGCACAAAGATAGCGATGGCATATCCACAATAAATAAGGAAGAGGGATGGGAGGAGATCAAAAACGAAATAGTTGAAATAGCAAAAGAAAATTGTCTCGTGAAAAGAGTAAGAAGACATCCATGGTGGGACAATGAATGTGATGAGAACCTGGAGAAGAGACAGAAATTGTGGCAGAAATGGAACTCCACAAAAGATCCTCAAGATCTTGACAATTTTAAAATCCAGAGAAGAGAAACAGCTAAGCTTTTCCGTAATAAAAAAAGAAGACAATTTCAGGATAACCTAGAACAGATTGAGGAAGACTTTAAAAGAAATAATTCTAGAGATTTCTACAAAACTTTTAGAAAACAGCTAACCAAATACCAATCCCCAAATTTATGTTTTAAAGATGAAGAGAACAAGCTAGGTTTGACAAACAAGACTAATTGTGAAATATTAGCAAAATATTTCGAGAATCTACTAAATTGTGAACCACCCAAAGATAAAATGAGTTTTGAAAACCACCGAAATACTAATACCGAGTCAAAACCTCCAGACGCTGAAGAAATAAAACACATAATACACAGTCTAAAAAACAATAAAGCCCCAGGTGAAGACTCCATAGTACCAGAAATCCTAAAAATAATGGATACCAACCTCCCACAAGTTTTGGAACATATGTTTAAGAAGATCTGGGACGAAGAAAGAATTCCTGAAGACTGGCAGTGTGCCCTGATACACCCACTACACAAAAAGGGGGATAAGATGAATGTTAATAATTATAGAGGGATCTCGCTACTACCAGTAGGATACAAAATTTTGTCAAGGAAATTACTTCAAATCGTGGAGCCAGTTCTGGATAAAAAAATAGGTGAATATCAAGCAGGTTTTAGACAAGGTAGATCCTGTGTTGAACAAATATTTAACCTGAAAACACTAATTCGTTACAGAATCTCAAGAGGCCAGAGATTTGCAATAGTATTTGTAGATTTCAAAAAAGCATACGACTCGGTAGATAGAGAAACATTACTGAAAGTATTGGAAGAATTTGGGGTCGATACGAAAACAATTCAAATTATCAAACAGACGCTAACAAACAGTAAGGCCAAAGTTAAATTTATGGGTGAAATTTCAAGGCAGTTCGAAATTAAAACAGGTGTTAGACAAGGTGATGGTTTATCCCCAATCCTCTTCAGCTGCGTACTGGAAAAGATATTGAGAATATGGAAAGAAGAACTCAAAGGCACCAAGAATGACATCAGAATTGGAACAAAAAAAGAAAAAATAGAAGTGGACTGTTTAGCTTTTGCAGACGATCTGGCAATAATTACAGAAAACGAAGAAATAGCTCAGAACTACCTGGAGAAACTACAAGAAGTTTCGGCCAGAGCTGGACTGCAGATTTCATTTGAAAAAACCGTGTATATGTCTAATCATAGAAATAACAAGAAAAATCTTATTACTAAATACGGCAATATTAAGAGAGTAGAAAAATTTAAGTATTTAGGTGAAATAATTCAAGTGAATGGTTTAGACAAGAGTGCAAACCAGGCGAGAGCAAGGAAAATGGAATTTGCTTTTCAAAAAACTAAAGACATATATAACAAAAAAAACATTTCGATTCAAGCTAAATTAAGACATTATAAAACTGTCATTAGACCAGAATGCCTGTATGCATCGGAGTGCCTAACTCTTAACAAAAAGGGGGAAATAGAAAACATGGAAAAGAAAGAAAGGAAAATTTTGAGAAAAATATTAGGACCGAGAAAGATTGGAGAAGAGTACAAGCTAAAGAGTAATAAGGAAATATACAAAACTATTGAGAAAGTGAGTGAGGCAATGCGTAAACGCAGACTAACGTTTTATGGTCACTTGTCGAGGATGGATGGAAACAGACTAACAAGAAAAGTGTTTGAACATAGTAACAGGAACGAAAAAACCAACAATAAATGGATACAGATGGTGAAAAAGGATTTGGCCTATTTTAATGTCACCCGTGAGTCAATCAGGGACAGGGAAAAGTTTAGACAAATAGTGAACGAAATTAAGTGTTTTCCAGAAGAAACGAAACTAAAGAATAATAACAGGAAATGGTCGGAAGAGCGGAGGAGGAACCACTCGAAAATGATGAGGAAATATTGGGAAGAGAGAAAAAAAGATCAAAAAGCCGGGCAAGTGAATTGTTGAACGTGGTCCAAAGATGGCCGAAATCGAAAGAAGAAGAAGAAAGACGATAACCAAGTGAGTGAACCTAACCTCTCAAGTACACCTGCCCATAGCAGTCAAAGTGGGAAAGAAAATACTTCACAGAAGAAGCTGGGTTCAATGAGTGAAAACTATGAATGTTTTATGGGCGAATCGGATGTGAATGAAATATTTGATAGGTCGGTTCTCAAAGGAATTTTTTCAAACTGTGTAAGATGTATTCATTATAGTGAAGTTGGTCTGGAACTCTCCATAATAAAGCACGTAGGACTTGCTAGTGAAATAGAACTGAAATGTGATAAGTGTTCATACATGACCACCTTTTGGAACAGTGTTGCAGTAACTGCAACTGAAGAAAATGGTAGCAAAATCTACGAACACAACAACGAGCGATGCTTGCTTTAGACAAGGAACGCCTTCGGGCTGCAGACAGGGCTGTAAAGAGTCTAGAAATACTAGCAAGAGTAAACAGGAGGAGGAACAAGAGGAAGCTGGAGGAGGAGTTTGCAGAGGATGAAGATAATCCATCCCATGGACCTGGAATGCACTAAAAAGTTAATCCAATCTTTGTCGCTCGATTCCCAAAACTTTTATTTTCTCATACTAATTAAATGTTTTCTAAGGATCTTCCAAATATATATTTGTTTAAAACTTTCAGTAAATGTTACACAGTACCTTCTGCATAATTTAACACAGTTTTTTTTCCAAAAAACTGTATATTTTTGAATATATAAATAAAAAATTGCAAAAAAATGTTGTGAATTTTCATTACAATTGAAAAAATCATCTTTAATAACTGAACTAAAATTTTGTAAAATCCCTGTGTTAAGTTGTAGCCCATATTCCAATAAATAATCTGTAAAAAGTTCAACTTCCTACCTCAAATACTTTGTGAGGAAAGATGTAATTTATAAGCGTTATTTTAACATTGCAAGTATAGGGCGTTCCGGAGCCCCTTAAAGCCACAACCAGAACAGATTCTGGAGACCTACGCATAAAGGGAAAGCGTACACAGCCCATGCAGTTAGAAATGTCTTCCCTTCTTCCATTTCAATGAGTAGGTGTTGGCCCTTTCCGGAACCAAAGGTATTTAACATAACTGCTGTCTCCCTCTCGTCATTGATCGTCTTATATCCTGTTTTCCATTTTCGTTGAAATGTAATTTGTGTCATGGCCGGCGCTCGGATGGTATCCTTTTGATGTAGTCATGCCGTTTTTCCTGATAGTGTCTAATCTCTTCTTTCGTTGTTTTTACGTCCAGCGTTGTCCCGTATACACACTGTGTCTCTTAGCGTTAGGCGAAGATATAAACTCAGAAACCTCACCTCAACTGCTTCCATTCTTCGTCTCCTTTCCTTAGGGTCCAGTTTTCACTATCACACACAAGGGCACACTTATCCACCAAGTTTTGTAGCTTAGCGTTATCTCATTTTTCATAGTTCTGTCTTATACAAGCATACATATTATTATATATTATTGTGTAATATTATAGTAATCCTGAACCATATCTGAATTAGTTTTGTACATTGATACCTTTGTGCTGAAATATTTACACGAATATCCTGTTCCATTAGTCTATTGCGTATCGCTATTTGTGCTCTGCTCTATTTATGTGTTTCCCCTGCTTTGCCCTCACTTTTTATTTACACGTATAACCTTCTGACAAGATTGTGAAAAGCTAATCAATTTTTTTCTAAAACGCTTTCACTATCCGCTAGGAGAACTTGATCGCTTGCAAATAAAGTCCCAGGTCCATTTTCTTGGGGTTTTTACAATTCCATACTTTTAGAATGTAATATAAATATATATATATATATATATATATATATTAAAAAGAATTGCCGAGACACCGCACCCTTGTTTTAGTTCTTGGTTTCTAATCAATAGCTCTTCGTTTCAACTATTTTAGAGTTACCGTTAGTGATTTAATGGCATTTAACAAATTTTGTGGTAAATTGTACTCAGTGTTTCCGACCATTTCATCTTGCCTACCTTCTCGTATGTCTTCTTATAGTCTACGAAGGTAGGAAAAGCAGAAACAGTGGCTTGTTGGACTCTTTCTCGCTTTTCTGTCAGTTCTTTTAAATCAAATGTTGCAACTGCACTGGACCTGTCTTTACGGAAGCCAAACTGCTCCTCTCGAAAAATATTTTTGATTTTGGGTGAACTTTTCATTAATGAAAGCTGTTGTTGTTGTGTGGTCTTCAGTTCGGAGACTGATTTGCCGGCCGCTGTGGCCGAGCGGTTCTAGGCGCTTCAGTCTGGAGCCGCTCGACCGCTACGGTCGCAGGTTCGAATCCTGCCTCGGGCATGGATGTCTGTGATGTCCTTAGGTTAGTTAGGTTTATGTAGTTCTAAGTTCTAGGGGACTGATGACCTCAGATGTTAAGTCCCATAGTGCTCAGAGCCATTTGAACCATTTTGAAGATTGATTTGATGCAGCTGTCCATGCTATTTCATCCCGTGCAAGCCTCTTCATTTCCGAATAACTATTGCAACATTCATCCTTCTGAACCTGCTTACTGTATTCTTCTCTTGGTCTCCCTCCACGGGTTTTACCACTCACGCTTCCCTCCAGTACTAAATTGGAGATTCCATGATGTGTCAGATTGTGTCCTATCAAACGATTTCTTCTTCTAGTCAGGCAGTGCCATAAACTTCTTTTCTCCCCAGTTCTGTTCAGTACCTCTTTACTAGTTGCATGATCTGCCCATCTAATATCCAACATTCTACTGTAGCACCACATCTGAAAAACCTCTATTCTCTTCTTGTCTAAACTTTTAATCTTCCATGTT
Source organism: Schistocerca serialis cubense (assembly GCF_023864345.2). Classification (NCBI taxonomy): domain Eukaryota; kingdom Metazoa; phylum Arthropoda; class Insecta; order Orthoptera; family Acrididae; genus Schistocerca; species Schistocerca serialis. Next base: position 619,483,911 of record NC_064645.1, read on the forward strand.
TCTCTTCCATAGATGATTGCACTACGTAAAAATACTTTCACGAAAGAGTTCCTAATACTTAAATCTATATTCGATGTTAACAAATTTATCTTCTTCAGAAACGCTTTTCTTGCCATTAGTATCATATATTTTGTACTCTCTGTGTTTCGGCTCAGTTGTATTTGAGCATCTGTTTGATGCTCAAATACAAAACTCATCTACTACTTTAAGTGTCTCTTTTCCTAATCTAATTCCCTCAGCATTACCCGATTTGATTCGACTACATTCCATTATCCTTGTTTTGTTCTTGTTGACGTTCATCCTACATCCTCTTTTCAGGACACTGTCGCTTCCGTTCAGCTGCTCTCCTAAGTCCTTTGCTGTCTCTGACAGAATTACATTGTCATCGGCGAACGTCAAAGCCTTTACTTCTTCTCCCTGGACTTTAATTCCTACTCCAAATTTTTCTTTTGTTTCCTTTACTGCTTGCTGAATGTACGGATTGAATATAATCAAGGACAAGCTACAACCACTGTTTCCATTTCAATTCCCTCAACTCATATAACTGGCCATCTAGTTTCTTTAAAAGTTGTAAATAGCCTTTCGCTACCTGTGTTTTACCCCGCTGCTGCGCGGGGTAGCCGCGCGGTCTACGGCGCCTTGCCACGTACACTTTGATTAAATCAATTGTGTATGGCTGAGTACTAGAAGTCCGCGGACTTCTAGTACTCAACCACACACAATTGATTTCCTTAAAGTGTACCGGCCTGTAGATGTCGTTGACGCAACGTCGAAACTAGTAGCCAAATAAATACACTCCTGGAAATGGAAAAAAGAACACATTGACACCGGTGTGTCAGACCCACCATACTTGCTCTGGACACTGCGAGAGGGCTGTACAAGCAATGATAACACGCACGGCACAGCGGACACACCAGGAACCGCGGTGTTGGCCGTCGAATGGCGCTAGCTGCGCAGCATTTGTGCACCGCCGCCGTCACTGTCAGCCAGTTTGCCGTGGCATACGGAGCTCCATCGCAGTCTTTAACACTGGTAGCATGCCGCGACAGCGTGGACGTGAACCGTATGTGCAGTTGACGGACTTTGAGCGAGGGCGTATAGTGGGCATGCGGGAGGCCGGGTGGACGTACCGCCGAATTGCTCAACACGTGGGGCGTGAGGTCTCCACAGTACATCGATGTTGTCGCCAGTGGTCGGCGGAAGGTGCACGTGCCCGTCGACCTGGGACCGGACCGCAACGACGCACGGATGAACGCCAAGACCGTAGGATCCTACGCAGTGCCGTAGGGGACCGCACCGCCACTTCCCAGCAAATTAGGGACACTGTTGCTCCTGGGGTATCGGCGAGGACCATTCGCAACCGTCTCCATGAAGCTGGGCTACGGTCCCGCACACCGTTAGGCCGTCTTCCGCTCACGCCCCAACATCGTGCAGCCCGCCTCCAGTGGTGTCGCGACAGGCGTGAATGGAGGGACGAATGGAGACGTGTCGTCTTCAGCGATGAGAGTCGCTTCTGCCTTGGTGCCAATGATGGTCGTATGCGTGTTTGGCGCCGTGCAGGTGAGCGCCACAATCAGGACTGCATACGACCGAGGCACACAGGGCCAACACCCGGCATCATGGTGTGGGGAGCGATCTCCTACACTGGCCGTACACCACTGGTGATCGTCGAGGGGACACTGAATAGTGCACGGTACATCCAAACCGTCATCGAACCCATCGTTCTACCATTCCTACACCGGCAAGGGAACTTGCTGTTCCAACAGGACAATGCACGTCCGCATGTATCACGTGCCACCCAACGTGCTCTAGAAGGTGTAAGTCAACTACCCTGGCCAGCAAGATCTCCGGATCTGTCCCCCATTGAGCATGTTTGGGACTGGATGAAGCGTCGTCTCACGCGGTCTGCACGTCCAGCACGAACGCTGGTCCAACTGAGGCGCCAGGTGGAAATGGCATGGCAAGCCGTTCCACAGGACTACATCCAGCATCTGTACGATCGTCTCCATGGGAGAATAGCAGCCTGCATTGCTGCGAAAGGTGGATATACACTGTACTAGTGCCGACATTGTGCATGCTCTGTTGCCTGTGTCTATGTGCCTGTGGTTCTGTCAGTGTGATCATGTGATGTATCTGACCCCAGGAATGTGTCAATAAAGTTTCCCCTTCCTGGGACAATGAATTCACGGTGTTCTTATTTCAATTTCCAGGAGTGTATAAAATCTTGAGTACAGTTGGAGGAATTTCATTTTTAATAAAAATATGATATAATGGCTTTGCAGTGTTCTGTTATGGCTTATTTTTCGACTTCATCTTGAGCGTCGTCATACCCGCCTGAACAGGGATTAAATTCGTGTGTATTTTAAAGTCCAAAAAGATTAAAAATGGCGGTGACACCCAAGTATTTTTCCGCTTAGAGGGGTTTGTTTGATTGACCAGTACTCGTGAAATCAAAGCTGACTTCTATCTGTACAGATGATAAAGACAGAACAGTTTCTGTTTTAAAAATAAAGATACTATCCCAAGTCTCATTTGCCCCATGCTTAATATTTAAAGATAGTTTAAAAGCCAAGTTCAGTTTTATAAGAAACGAATACTTTGCAAATATCGTAAATAAAAAGTAGCTAAAGATTAGATGAAGAAAACTCTACAACGTTATAAAAAGGAAAGATATTAATTCCCGAAGAAATAGGAATATTAGTTCAGATTTGTTAATTTTGAAAGAGAGAAATTATTTCATATTTCTTCAGTGGAAGGAGAGAATTTATCTCCGTGATTCCATTTAAAGAGAAAGATGATTAACTTTTGAAAGAAAGGTAATTTACTTATTTCTGAGAGCGTGAGAATTTTAAAACGAGTTGATACGTTGGTAATCAAGTAATGCAATAATACTGTTGTAGCATGGTTGCTACGTACGGGAATTATCTTTGAGTAGTAACGTTAAGTAGACAAGAGAGTAAATTATATCCCTGAAAGTGCGACGTAAAATAAATATTGTTTAAAATTTCAGACAGGCACACTACAGTCAGCTGGTGCTACGTAATTCGGCCGTGGCTTTGAACTGGAGAGACGTTTATACGGTCTTATCGAGCACGACAGCTCCTACTCTTTTTGTAAAAGAGTTGAACATTTCTGTTACATCGTTGCTTGGTGAGGTGCGTTGTCGTGTAGTAGAGTTACACACTGAAAGATTTTATTTTGTTGCTGTATGTGGTGAGGTTGAGTATCTGGTTTTCTATCAAAAGTGTACTACAGTGCACAGCATTTTCCATTGAAACTGAGATCGTCTGTGGTGGTGGTTATTCGTACAAATCCTGTAGATCTTTTGGTATCCAGATGCGTTATTAATGTCGTTATTATCACATTACGGTAACTACCACTAGCCCATGAAATGACAAATAGTATCTATGCAAAATTCTGTATTCCATAACACATTGATAATGAAACGTAGTGTGGGCTGTTTCGAGAGCATTAACATCCAAGTAATAGTGTCTGCGTTGTGATCTGGACAAACCATGTTTCGAATACTGAAGTTTATGTCTGCTGGTTATCTTAGGCGTGGTCTTACCTGTAAAGTCCACTCTCGTGCTTTCACGATAGAGCTAACATAGAAGATTTGTGCGTTGTATTTGTTGAGTACAACTGACTGAAACTAAGGTACTGATTTCTGCTGTGTGACGTTTCTCTTCTCTTACGTGCCACTGTGGTTCTGTAGTGTCTGATCGTTTTGTTATTTCTACGAGAGCGGTCGTGTATGTAGGGTGGCGCAGTACAACACTCATGTGAGATTCGTACATGATTGTCTCGTTACCCTTTCAATGCATTTCGGATTGTCTCACTAACATAATAGGCGTGTTTGAATTCACAGTAAGGCAGCCAAAACAGGCCATCACATGTATACTATGTGATCAAAACTATCCGGATATAATGTGTAACTGACCACTAGATGTCATGAGAGACGGACCCGCCAGTATAAAGTATTTCATGTTGGGAGCAGAAAAGCAATAACAGGAGAATGGGTCGGTCAGAAAAACACAGTAACTTCGGACCTGTACTAGCCAGTAATTGGATGTCGCCTGAGTAACAAATCCTTCAGGGACATTTGAACCCTTCTTAAGCTGCCTCATCGACAGTTGGTGATTGTAATTACACATTACGACGCACAGAGATACAATACTTTAAATTCTGCGTCAAAGATTAAATTGAGAGGAATGTAGAACATAATATATGGAATGTGCATATTTGATTCACTTTTGCTTCGTACTCCAAGAAGGAGCTAAACTATCGCTTGTTACCTTGTACGGGATGGACGTGTCCGCTCCGATAGCTGAATGGTCAGCATGACGGATTGCCCTCCTACGGGCTCGGGTTCTATTCCGTGCTGGGCCGGGGATTTTATCCGCTCAGGGACTGGGTGTTGTGCTGTCTTCATCATCATTTCATTTCCATCAGGCCCGCAGGTCGCCCAATGTGGTGTCGAATGTAATAAGACCTGCACCAAGGCGGACGGACCTGCCCCGTAAGGGGCCTGCCGCCCAATGACGCCAAACGCTAATTTCCATTTCCATAGGATAGACGTAATTTTTGGTGTGTGTTGAAAGGCAGTCATCTTGTTAGTATTTATAATTTGTGCAACGAACATAACAAGTCTTATTGTCTTGTGAGTAAAAAATAGTGAAAGTATCCAAGTTTTACGAGACTTATTTAAAGCGACGTAGCATTGTATTCTTTTGTTTCCATCGTCTTCGTGGAGGAAACCGATGACGACTTAGGAAGATACGGACGGTCAACAAAGAGAAGAACATCGATGGCGACTAATGAATTAATATTGTGGCAGAAAGACTAATTCTACGTTTAAGGTGAGAACTCTGAATAAATCAACAATGACGTAGAATTCAAAATTATTATTAATCGGAATTGTAAATTATATTACAGGCAAATTTCACGCAGCACTGAATTTGTCCGTATTCAAGCCGGTCAATACAATCCGTAAAAAAGACTTTCAGAAAACCAGTTATTTTATCTCGACAACAAAAAATCCCAAAATTAAAATATTGTTATTATTAATAATTTCTACGGATCGGAGCGCGGAATGTCAGATCCCTTAATCGGGCAGGTAGGTTAGAAAATTTAAAAAGGGAAATGGATAGCCGCGCGGGATTAGCCGAGCGGTCTGAGGCGCTGCAGTGATGGACTGTGCGTCTGGTCCCGGCGGAGGTTCGAGTCCTCCCTCGGGCATGGGTGTGTGTGTGTGTTTGTCCTTAGGATAATTTAGGTTAAGTAGTGTGTAAGCTTAGGGACTGATGACCTTAACAGTTAAGTCTCATAAGATTTCACACACAATTGAACATTTTGAAATGGATAGGCTAAAGTAGGTTAGATATAGTGGAATTAGTGAAGTTCCTTGGAAGGAGAAACAAGACTTTAGGTCAGGTGAATACAGGGTTATAAATACAAAATTAAATAGAGGTAATGCAGGAGTAGGTTTAATAATGAATAAAAAAATAGGAGCGTGGATAGGCTACTACGAACACCATAGTGAACACATTACTGTAGCCAAGACAGACACGAAGCCCACTCCCACCACAGTAGTACAAGTTCATATGCCAACTAGCTCAGCAGATGACGAAGAGATTGAAGAAATATATGATGAGATAAAAGAAATCGTAGTTAGGAGAGACGAAAATTTAATAGTCATGGGGGACTGAAATTCGATAGTAGGAAAAAGAAGAGAAAGAAAAGTAGTAGGCGAGTATGGAAAAGGGGGTAAGGAATGAAAGAGGAAGACGCTTAGTAGAATTTTTCACAGAGCTTAACTCAGTCATAGCTAACACTTGGTTAAAGAAGCATTAAAGAAGATTGTATACGTGGAAGAAGATTTTGTAATGGTATGACCGAAATTAAGGAACCAGGTATTAAATTGAAAGACATTTCCAAGGGCAGATGTGGACTCTGACCACAATTAATTGGTTATGAACTGCAGATTAAAACTGAAGAAACTGCAAAAAGATGGGAATTTAAGGATATGGGACCTGGATAAACTGAAAGAACCAGAGGTTGCAGAGAGTTTCAGATAGTGCATTAGGGAACGATTGACAAGAACGGGGGAAAGAAATACAGTAGAAGAAGAATGGGTAGCTTTGAAATAGTGAAGGCAGCAGAGGATAAAGTAGGTAAAAAGATGAAGGCTAGTAGAAATCTTTGAGTAACAGAAGAGATACTGAATTTAATTGATGAAAGGAGAAAGTACAAAAATGCAGTAAATGAAGCAGGCAAAAAGGAAAACAAACGTCTCAAAAACGAGATCGACAGGAAGTGCAAAAAGGGTAAGCAGGGATGCTAGAGGACAAATGTAAGGATGTAGAGGCATATATCAATAGGGGTGGACATGTGGCCGCTCCTTCAGCAAGGTCCGAGCAGGCACACGGGGGGAGGGGTTTATTAGTGATTGGGAGCTCCAACGTTAGGGTGGTGATGGAGCCCCTTAGGGAGATAGCGGAAAGGTCGGGGAAGAATGCCTGTGTTTGTCTGCTTGCTGGGGGGTCTCATCCGAGATGTGGAGGAGGCCCTGCCGGCGGCGATAGAGAGCACTGGGTGCACCCGACTGCAAATTGTTGCTCATGTCGGCACCAATGACTCCTGCCCTCTGGGTTCAGAGGTCATCCTCAGTTCGTACAGGCGGTTGGTGGAATTGGTGAAGGCGGAAAGCCTCGCTCGCGGGGTGGAATCTTAGCTAACTATTTGTGGTATCGTTCCCAGAACCGATCGCGGTCCTCTGGTTTGGAGCCGAGTGGAAGGCTTAAACCAGAGGCTCAGACGATTCTGCAGAGATCTGGGGTGCAAATTTCTCGACCTCCGCTATCGGGTGGAGAAATGTAGGGTCCCCCTGAATAGGTCAGGTGTGCACTACACGCAGGAAGCGGCTACAAGGGTAGCGGAGTACGTGTGGAGTGCACATGTGGTTTTTTTAGGTTAGAGAATTCCCTCACTAGGCCCGACAAGACGCCTCCTGAGACGCGGCAAGGTAGGGGTAGGCAAAATGCAACAGGGAATAACAATATTAATCTGCTAACAGTAAACAGCAGGAGCGTCTATAGAAAGGTCCCAGAACTGCTCTCATTAATAAACGGTCACAATGCCCATATAGTACTAGGGAAAGAAAGTTGGCTGAAACCAGACGTAAACAGTAATGAAATTCTAAACTCAGATTGGAATGTATACCGAAGAGACAGGCTGGACAGCGAAAGGGGGGAGGGTGTTTATAGCGATAAGAAGTGCAATAGTATCGAAGGAAATTGACGGAGATCCGAAATGTGAAATAATTTGGGTGAAGGTCACGGTTAAAGCAGGCTCAGACATGGTAATTGGATGTCTCTATAGGCCCCCTGGCTCAGCAGCTGTTGTGGCTGAGCACCTGAAGGATAATTTGGAAAATATTTCGAGTAGATTTCCCCACCATGTTATTGTTCTGAGTGGAGATTTTAATTTGCCGGATATAGACTGGGAGACTCAAACGTTCATAACGGGTGGCAGGGACAAAGAATCCAGTGAATTTTTTTAAGTGCTTTATCTGAAAACTACCTCGAGCAGTTAAACAGAGAACCGACTCGTGGCGATAACATATTAGACCTTCTGGTGACAAACAGGCCCGAACTATTTGAAACAATTAACGCAGAACAGGGAATCAGCGATCATAAAGCGGTTACTGCATCGATGATTTCAGCAGTAAATAGAAATATTAAAAAAGGTAGGAAGATTTTTCAGTTTAGAAAAAGTGACAAAACGCAGATTTCAGAGTACCTGATGGCTCAACACAAACGTTTTGTCTCAAGTACAGACAGTGTTGAGGATCAGTGGACAAAGTTCAAAACCATTGTACAATATGTGTTAGATGAGTATGTGCCAAGCAATATCGTAAGAAATGGAAAAGAGCCACCGTGGTACAACAACCGAGCTAGAAAACTGCTGCGGAAGCAAATGGAACTTCACAGCAAACATAAACATAGCCAAAGCCTTGCAGTCAAACAAAAATTACGCGAAGCGAAATGTAGTGTGATGAGGGCTATGCGAGAGGCGTTCAATGAATTAGAAAGTAAAGTTCTATGTACTGACTTGGCAGAAAATCATAAGAAATTTTGGTCTTATGTCAAAGCGGTAGGTGGATCAAAACAAAATGTCCAAACACTCTGTGACCAAACTGGTACTGAAACAGAGGATGACAGACTAAAGGCCGAAATACTAAATGTCTTTTTCCAAAGCTGTTTCACAGAGGAAGACTGCACTGTAGTTCCTTCTCTAGATTGTCGCACAGATGACAAAATGGTAGACATCGAAATAGACGACAGAGGGACAGAGACAAAAATCGCTCAAAAGAGGAAAGGCCGCTGGACCTGATGGGATACCAGTTCGATTTTACACAGAGTACGCGAAGGAACTTGCCCCCCCTTCTTGCAGCGGTGTACCGTAGGTCTCTAGAAGAGCGTAGCGTTCCAAAGGACTGGAAAAGGGCACAGGTCATCCCCGTTTTCAAGAAGGGACGTCGAACAGATGTGCAGAACTATAAACCTATATCTCTAACGTCGACCAGTTGTAGAATTTCGGAACACGTATTATGTTCGAGTATAATGACTTTTCTGGAGACTAGAAATCTACTCCGTAGGAATCAGCATGGGTTTCAAAAAAGACGACCGTGTGAAATCCAGCTCGCGCTATTCGTCCACGAAACTCGGAGGGCCATAGACACGGGTTCACAGGTAGATGCCGTGTTTCTTGACTTCCGCAAGGCGTTCGATACAGTTCCCCACAGTCGTTTAATGAACAAAGTAAGAGCATATGGACTATCAGTCCAATTGTGTGATTGGATTGAAGAGTTCCTAGATAACAGAACGCAGCATGTCTCTCAATGGAGAGAAGTCTTCTGAAGTAAGAGTGATTTCAGGTGTGCCGCAGGGGAGTGTCGTAGGACCGTTGCTATTCACAATATACATAAATGACCTTGTGGATGACATCGGAAGTTCACTGAGGCTTTTTGCAGATGATGCTGTGGTGTATCGAGAGGTAGTAACAATGGAAAATTGTACTGAAATGCAGGAGGATCTGCAACGAATTGACGCATGGTGCAGGGAATGGCAATTGAATCTCAATGTAGACAAGTGTAATGTGCTGTGAATACATAGAAAGAAAGATCCCTTATCATTTAGCTACAATATAGCAGGTCAGCAACTGGAAGCAGTTAATTCCATAAATTATCTGGGAGTACGCATTAGGAGTGATTTAAAATGGAATAATCATATAAAGTTGATCGTCGGTAATGCAGATGCCGGACTGAGATTCATTGGAAGAATCCTAAGGAAATGCAATCCGAAAACAAAGGAAATAGGTTACAGTACGCTTCTTCGCCCACTGCTTGAATACTGCTCAGCAGTGTGGGATCCGCACCAGATAGGGTTGATAGAAGAGATAGAGAAGATCCAACGGAGAGCAGCGCGCTTCGTTACAGGATCATTTAGTAACCGCGAAAGCGTTACGGAGATGATAGATAAACTCCAGTGGAAGACTCTGCAGAAAAGACGCTCAGAGGCTCGGTACAGGCTTTTGTTGAAGTTTCGAGAACATACCTCAACCAAGGAGTCAAGCAGTATATTGCTCCCTCCTACGGATATCTCGCGAAGAGACCATGAGGATAAAATTAGAGAGATTAGAGCCCACACAGAGGCATACCGACAATCCTTTTTTCCACGAACAATACGAGACTGGAATGGAAGGGAGAACCGATATAGGTACTCAAGGTACCCTCCGCCGCACACCGTCAGGTGGCTTGCGGAGTATGGATGTAGATGTAGATGTAGGTAAGATAGATACTGCCTACAGGAAAATTAAAGAGACCTTTGGAGAAAAGAGAACCACTTGTGTGAATATCAAGAGCCGAGGTGGAAAACCAGTTCCAAGCCAAGAAGGGAAAGCGTAAAAAAATGGTTCAAATGGCTCTGAGCACTATGGGACTTAACATCTGTGGTCATCCGTCCCCTAGAACCTAGAACTACTTAAACCTAACTAACCTAAGGACATCACACACATCCATGCCCGAGGCAGGATTCGAACCTGCGACCGTAGCAGTCGCGCGGTTGAAAGCGTAAAAGGTGAAAGGAGAATATAGAGGGTTTATACAAAGGCGATCTACTGGAGGGCAATATTATGGAAATGGAAGAGGACATAGATGAAGATGAAATGAGAGATATGATAATGCGTGACGAGTTTGACAAAGCACTGAAAGACCTGAATCGAAACAAGGCCCAGGAGTAGACAACATTTCATTACAACTACTGATAGCCTTGGGAGAGGCAGCCATGTCAAAACTCTACCATCAGATGAGCAAGATGTATGAGTCGGGCGAAATTCCCTCAGACTTCAAGAAGAATATAATAATTCCAATCCCAAAGAAAGTACGTGTTGAGAAGTGTGAAAATTATCGAACTATCAGTTTAATAAGTCACTGCTGCAAAATACTAACACGAATTCTTTACAGACGAATCGAAAAACTGGTAGAAGCCGACCTTGGGAAAGATCAGTTCTAATTCCGTAGAAATGTTGGAACAAGTGAGGCAATACTGACCCTACGACTTATCTTAGAAGCTAGATTAAGGAAAGGCATACCTACGTTTCTAGCATTTGTAGACTTAGAGAAAGCTTTTGACAATGTTGACTGGAATATTCTCTTTCACATTCTGAAGGTGGCAGGGGGGAAATACAGGGAGTGAAAGGCTATTTACAATTTGTACAGAAACCAGATGGCAGTTATAAGAGTCGAGGGGCATGAAAGGGAAGCGGTGGTTGGAAAGGGCGTGAGACAGGGTTGTAGACTATCCACGATGTTATTCAATCTGTATATTGAGCAAGCAGTAAAGGAAACAAAAGACAATTTGGAGGAGGAATTAAAATACATGGACATGAAATAAAAACTTTGAAGTGTGCCGATAAAATTGTAATTCTGTCAGAGACAGCAAAGGACCTGGAAGAGCAGCTGAACGGAACAGACAGTGTCTTGAAAGGAGGATATAAGATGAACATCAACAAAAGAAAAACGAGGATAACGGAATGTAGTCGAATTAAGTCGGGTGATGCTGAGGGAATTAGATTAGGAAGTGAGACACTTAAAGTAGTAAAGGAGTTTCTCTGCCTCGTGATGACTGGGTGTTGTGTGCTGTTCTTAGGTTAGTTAGGTTTAAGTAGTTCTAAGTTCTAGGGGACTGATGACCATAGGCGTTAAGTCCCATAGTGCTCAGAGCCATTTGAACCATTGTTTTTAGTAAAGGAGTTTTGCTATTTGGGGAGCAAAATAACTGATGATGGTCGAAGAAGAGAGGATATAATATGTAGACTGGCAGTGGCAAGGAAAGCGTTTCTAACAAGAGAAATTAGTTAACATCGAGTATAGATTTAAGTGTCAGGAAGTCGTTTCTGAAAGTATTTGTATGGAGTGTAGCCTTGTATGGAAGTGTAAAGTGATCGACAAATAGTTTAGACAAGAAGAGAATAGAAGCTTTCGAAATGTGGTGCTACGGAAGAATGCTGAAGATTAGATGGGTAGATCACATAACTAATGAGGAGGTATTAAACAGAATTGGAGAGAAGAGAAATTTGTGGCAGAACTTGACTAGAAGAAGGGATCGATTTATAGGGCATATTCTGAGGCGTCAAGGGATCACCAATTTATTACTACTGCTGGAGGGCAGCACGGAGGGTAGAAATCGTAGAGGGAGACCAAGAGATGAATACACTAAGCAGATTCAGAAGGATGTTGGTTGCAGTAGGTACTGGGAGATGAAGAAGCTTGCACAGAATAGAGTAGCATGGAGAGCTGCATCAAACCAGGCTCTGGACTGAAGATCACAACAACAACCGACACCAAACCACTGCCATTTGCGATTTTAGTGGTATCAAGCGAGAGCTCATTGGAGGGCAGAATCGAAGTTTGTTGTGTTTTCTGATCGAAACTGATTCTGCTTAGGTGCCAATGATAGCCGTGTTTGGTTAGAAGAAGGCCAGTTGGGGGTCTGCAGCTGACCTGTCTGTGTGCTAGACGCACTGGACCCACACCTGGAGTTATGGTCTGGCGAGTGATTTTTTGTGATAGCAGGAGCCCTCCAGTGGTAAAATACCCAATAAATAATATCCTAATATGGTAAATTAGAAATTTATATAAACGAAAATGCATATAAAGAAGCAATTAAACAGCTAATGTTGAAAATATGGTAGTAGCTTTTGCACGCATTTAATTTCAGAGTAGTTAGCCTTCTTAGTTAAAACATTCTTACTGAAACAGAGTCCCATATTTTGGAAAACTAGTCAGCGTAATTTAATAGAAATTATTATTATTTTGTCTAAAAGTCCACAATCAGGCACATCTGATTCCATTATTCAGTTACTCAGAAATGGAAAACTTTAATTGTAACTAATGAAAGTATAGCGTGCAACAATAGCTGAATGTAGTTTTACTTATTGCAGTGTTATTAAAGGAAAATTCGGAAGCCATTTTAATCAGTCTGTGGAAGGTCATGGAATGTACGAGATCTGTTTTCGCTGATACGGGTAAATGTACCGGAAACGGGTTAGCATAAATTACGACTGATACAACGTGTCGAGATTTATTTAAATTCCGTGTCAGAGAGTTTATTCGGTGACTGTTTTTAACGAATGCTGTGAAGTGGTAATTAATTTCAGGAACTAACACAGTTATCTTCAGTAATGCCATCTGCTAACTGTGGCAATAGAATCGAAATGCGAACAGTGCTACTCCTAAAACCTACTCGCTGTGCTCATCGTTTTCGTGTTTATTTGACTATTAGATTTCAACATCAGTCATTTGTGAACTTCCTTTAATAACCGTGTTAACGATTTACTTGCCACACGTTAATAACTATGATTAATTACGACTGTGTTACGTTACTGCACTCGAACAGTCATGGTGTTGGACATTATCGAGTGTAGTATGTGGCCAACCGATTATCTGTACATAAATTATAATAAGTGAGACTCGATCTGGCCATAAACCGTTGGTTATTCAACAACAAAGTGCAGTTAAAGTGTTTGAACTGCAAACTTGGTGTGCACGAAGTCATTTAAAATAGCATACTTTAGACGATCACTTTTCAGCCAGATTCGACGAAGACACAAATACCGATGGCATATATGCACAGGTAAATTTGGTTATACCTCACTCTGTATTTTCCCAGACCCTCTTCAACAGTCTAAGTCTTCTGTTCGCCTTCACTAATAGTGATTTTAGGTGATTGTCCCACTGCGAATCGCTTCTTAGTATTACCCTGAATATTTATACAATGAGGCGTGATCGATATGTTCATCAGTAATGTGTAATCAGATACTATACTTTTTTCACTTTGTTAAAGGTACTACCTTATATTTACCCTCACGTAGAGAGAAAAATTAGTTTCTGTGGAACTTTCGCCATCCATCAGAGCGTACTGGCTTCTGTTCGTCAAATATTGGGCGAGTTATTCACATACATTGAGGGGGGAAAATTTCAACACCAAAAAATAGATAATGTAGAGTAATGAAATTACTGGAATACATTTGCCCTCACTGCAAAACCGTACGTCAGTCTGGTGGTTGAACGTACTGTGCTGCCATTCACGAACAGCATTCCATGGACTGTTTCCAGCAGCATACCGCTCGCCCTTATGCGGCTAGAGTAGGCCAACATGCTCTAAAGGGTGTCGACACATGGCCTTGGATTGTTGGATCATCAGTTCTGTCTCGAATCGAGCACATATGGGACATCATCCAACGACAACACCAGCATCATCACAGACAGCATTAACTGTGCCTCTATTGACCGACCAAGTACAACAGGCATGGAACTACACAAACTGACACCCAGCGCCTGTCCAACACGATGCGTCCATGTTCGAATTCAACGTTCTGTTCTGACAGTCACACCAGTTATTAACGTACCAGCATTTCACATTTGCAATTGCTTACCTTGCGCTTACATTAACCTGTGCTCTTGAAATGTTAATCACTTAAGTACATAACCTAGGCAAATGTATTCCAGTAATTTCATTACTCTACAAAGACTTAGAGAAAGCTTTTGACAACGTTAACTGGAATACTCTCTTTCAAATTCTGAAGGTGCCAGGGGTAAAATGCAGGGAGCGAAAGGCTATTTACAATTTGTACAGAAACCAGATGGCAGTTATAAGAGTCGAGGGGCATGAAAGGGAAGCAGTGGTTGGGAAAGGAGTGAGACAGGGTTGTAGCCTCTCCCCGATGTTATTCAATTTGTATATTGAGCAAGCAGTAAAGGAAACAAAAGAAAAATTCGGAGTAGGTATTAAAATTCATGGAGAAGAAGTAAAAACTTTGAGGTTTGCCGATGACATTGTAATTCTGTCAGGGACAGCAAAGGACTTGGAAGAGCAGTTGAACGGAATGGACAGTGTCTGGAAAGGAGGATATAAGATGAACATCAACAAAAGCAAAACGAGGATAATGGAATGTAGTCAAATTAAGTCGGGTGATGCTGAGGGAATTAGATTAGGAAACAAGACACTTAAAGTAGTAAAGGAGTTTTGCTATTTAGGTAGTAAAATAACTGATGATGGTCGAAGTAGAGAGGATATAAAATGTAGACTGGCAATGGCAAGGAAATCGTTTCTGAAGAAGAGAAATTTGTTAACATCGAGTATAGATTTAAGTGTCAGGAAGTCGTTTCTGAAAGTATTTGTATGGAGTGTAGCCATGTATGGAAGTGAAACATGGACGATAACCAGTTTGGACAAGAAGAGAATTGAAGCTTTCGAAATGTGGTGCTACAGAAGAATGCTGAAGATAAGGTGGGTAGATCACGTAACTAATGAGGAGGTATTGAATAGGATTGGGGAGAAGAGAAGTTTGTGGCACAACTTGACTAGAAGAAGGGATCGGTTGGTAGGACATGTTTTGAGGCATCAAGGGATCACAAATTTAGCATTGGAGGGCAGCGTGGAGGGTAAAAATCGTAGAGGGAGACCAAGAGATCAATACACTAAGCAGATTCAGAAGGATGTAGGTTGCAGTAGGTACTGGGAGATGAAGAAGCTTGCACAGGATAGAGTAGCATGGAGAGCTGCATCAAACCAGTCTCAGGACTGAAGACCACAACAACAACAACATCTATATTTTGGTGTTGGAATTTTTTCCCCTCAATGTATGTGAATAACTCGCCCAATATTTGACTAACAGAAGCCAGTACGCTCTGATGGATGGCGAAAGTTCCACAGAAACTAATTTTTCTCTCTACGTGAGGGTAAATATAAGGTAATACCTTTAACAAAGTGAAAAAATTATAGTATCTGATTACACATTACTGATGAACATATCGATCACACCTCATTGTATAAATATTCAGGGTAATACTAAGAAGCGATTCGCAGTGGGACAATCACCTAAAATCACTATTAGTGAAGGCTAACAGAAGACTTATACTGTTGAAGAGGGTCTGGGAAAATACAGAGTGAGGTATAACCAAATTTACCTGTGCATATATGCCATCGGTATTTGTGTCTTCGTCGAATCTGGCTGAAAAGTGGTCGTCTAAAGTATGCTATTTTAAATCACGTCGCGCACACCAAGTTTGCAGTTCAAACACTTTAACTGCACTTTGTTGTTGAATAACCAACGGTTTATGGCCAGATCGAGTCTCGCTTATTATAATTTATATACAGATAATCGGTTAGCCACGTACTACACTCGAGAATGTCCAATACCATGACTGTTCGAGTGCAGTAAAGTAACACAGTCATAATTAATCATTGTTATTAACATGGGGAAGGAAATCGTCAACGCGGTTACTAAATGAAGTTCACGAATCACTGATCTTGAAATCTAACAGTCAAGTAAACACGAAAACGATGTGCACAGCAAGTAAGTTTTAGAAATAGCACTGTTCACATTTCGATTCTATTGTCACAGTTAGCAGAGGGCATTATTGAAGATTCATACAGTTCCTGAAATTAATTACCACATCACATCAGTCATTAAAAACAGTCACTGAATTAACTTTAAATCTCGACACGTTGTATGAGTCATAATTTATGCTAACCCGTCTGCGGTACATTTACCCGTATCAACGAACACAGATCTTGTACATTCCATGACCTTCCACAGACTGATTAAAATGGCTGTCGAAATGTTCCTTTAGTAACACTGCAATAAGTAAATCTATTGTTCCACGCTATACTTACATGAGTTACAATTAAAGTTTTCCCTTTCTGAGTTACCGAATAATGGAATAAGATGGGTCTGATTGTGGATTTTTAGACAAAATAATAATAATTTCTGTTAAATTACGCTGACTAGTTTGCCAAAATATGGGAGTCTGCTTGAGAAAGAATGTTTTAACTAAGAATGCTTACTACTGTGAAATTAAATATGTGCAAAATTTACTACCATATTTTCAACATTAGCTGCATAATTGCTTCTTTATATACATTTTCGTTCATATAAATTTCTGATTTACCTTATCAGAATTCTACTTATTTGAGTATTTGTTCACAAACAAACAATGATAACGAAGTTTAAAATTACTAGCATTGGTAATTAGCACAGTTTCCAGACAAACCGATTAACTCATTAACTCCTGATAGCCAAAGGAATGTAATAAATACTAAAGTTAAGTTAGAAAATAAACTGTGTCAATATTTGAGATCTTAGAATACTACGCACATGTCAATAAAATAAGTCTATTGGAGATAGTTGGAAAAAAATAAGGGAAAGAAAAACGTAACAGCTATATGGAATCCACCTGATTTCTTACAAGTGCCTCCATTCAGTTTAGCGGAATGACTGCAGTCAGACCAGTTTTTTTTAAGTCTCATACTAAAGCAACATCGGCGAGAAACAAATTTATGGATTCAGCCTTTTATAAAATTATCAAGGCGGATGAATTTTGTTTTGGTCAAACTGGCACTAATTTCACCATCCTATTTAGAGGGAACAAGCACGAACAGAAGAAAAGTATCCTCTGTAATGAATTTAACTGCCATAAGCATAAACTGGGCCATACACATGAAAATTTCAAAATTTTACTTAAGGCACTGAGATACTGTGTATTGACGCCCTCTCAGTTTGATATAAATGTGTGTAACATCTTGCTTTCTGCGAGATAAGTACTTGTCACTTCTGTCTTTTTATTTTACAGATTTCGAAGGTGGGTTAACCTTTTCACTACCATTGGATCGAATATGATCCACGATAGGTTATCAGACAACCGGAGGGAATTTGCTGCATGTTATTGCTATGTATCAATGTCCCACTAGTTAAGGGGTTATAATTACGATTTAAAGCTGTAAGTTGTGATGTCTTCAAGTTTCATTTTTAACCCTCTACTCCGCTCCGTATTGTCGCATGCAATTAGCTGCGCCTGCAGATAGGCAACCCAATGAACAGATTTCCAACACGGGCTGCTATCACTTCTTCCCAGATAATTCATGCCAGTGAACTGCACTCCGATATTACCATTTGCCGCACCACGGTGTCCATATTGAGCACCTGTAATGTGAGTTAAAAGCTTAGAGAGATGCTCTATCTACTGATCCACTGATGAGTGTTGTTTTCAGTATGTCTTGTAGTTTTCGTGCACTAAAGTGCACGTCATTTACGTTGGCGGCCGAGTTTAGGTTCGTTCTGCGCATATGACGTCACAAAACACAGTCAGCCAATGAACATAGAACGACATTGCCAGATCTCGACTGCAGTGCAGAGCACGGACGAGTGTCTTCAGTTTAAGAAACGTTCAGTCATAAATAATGTAATAGAACAAAAGCAATTTCTTGATAGCAGACTTTCTTTTATAGAAAGTTTGGAAAAAGAATTCTTTATACCAATTGCTTCATATTCCGTTAATTAATTAAACCAAACAAGCAATAAGACTCCTAATTCAGGCGATAGCAAGGAAAGGTGTTTGTATCAATCTCACGAACCGCTTTTTCGCAATAAAGAACAGCGGTAATTGTTTATTTCCTATTGTACTTCGACGAAGCGTGAGTAATTCATAGTCATACCAACAGTGTTTGTCAGTATTTTGCGTGACGAGTTAGAGGCCTCATGGCATTCTGTAATGATCTCATGGCATTTGGTAACGAGGCTAGTTGCGATAGCGTAACGGTTAAGGTGCTGGGCTACTACATTGAAAGGTTATGAGTTCAAACCTTGTGCAGTGATTAATATTTTCATTCTTTAAAAACAATATCGAAGTGCCTTTATTCACGAATTATATTCGTTTGAATGCAGTTTTTTGAAATTTCTAGTGCTTTGTCTCTTCATTAACCCTTTCGCTGCTGCACACACGTGCTCCCCGCATTCCGCGCCGTGCGCGATTTTCTCATCACTGCACTTCTCGCCTGTGCAGACACATGGTGTTCCCACTGCTTTCACACACTTATCATTCGATTTCACAAAAACTATTTGTCCCAAAAATTTGATTTTTACAGGTCTTCTTGACTGATACCTTCCCCCCATAAATGACTTAATTTTGTTTTGATGTTCAACGCAGTTATTATGCAGCATTAAATGTAGTAAACCATTGCACGAAATTTTGAAGAGCTTGCAGAGGTGTAAGACCATAGCGTATACTTTCCGTATGGTCGATTTTAGTTGCCACAATGTTGAGAATGAAATGTGGACAAGAAACCTAAATTTCATATAAAATTTACTGTATAACAATATCTCATTTAATTTAAGTACCACGTAGGTGTTGTATGTAATATTGAGAAATATTCCGTCTTCCGCGACTGTAATAAAAGTTTTATTTACACCGGACGCGTTTGGCTTTATTTTAAAGCACTTCAATCAATAAAAGGTATGGCACATACACAATGGTACTCATGTTTTCTTTCTTGTTTTTGTTCCACAGTCGCAGTTTTACCAATGGTACTGAAATATATTCCTCTTCTGCAACTGTAATAAGGGGCTTATTTAGACCAGACGCGTTTCTCTCTTTTGAAGCATCTTCAGTGGACAGTATTTTGTCTCCTCCATTGCCAAGTCACCTTTCGTAGTTTTGTGCTGCGGTAACACAATATTCAACGTTTGTGTTGGCTGATCAGTGTTTTATCAAATAAATGATGTTTGTGTGTGCCACACACAAAAATTATATTTGACATACCTCAGAGCACTTCACTGATAGATGGTATATTCAAGTCCTAATGTTTTTGTAAGTCCACAGTTTTGTTTAATGTATTTTGTTTACTTCCTTTTGATTGATTGAAGTGCTTTTAAAATAAAGCCAAACGTGCCCAGTGTGAACAAAACTTTTGTTACAGTCGCAAAAGACGGAATATTTCTCAATATTACATACGACGCCTATGTGGTACTTAAATGAGATATTGTTATACAGTAAATTTTATATGAAATTTAGGTATCTTGTCCACATTTCATTCTCAACATTGTGGCAACTAAAATCGATCATACGGATAGTATACTCTATGGACTTTTACCTCTGCAAACTCTTCAAAATTTCG
Source organism: Schistocerca serialis cubense (assembly GCF_023864345.2). Classification (NCBI taxonomy): domain Eukaryota; kingdom Metazoa; phylum Arthropoda; class Insecta; order Orthoptera; family Acrididae; genus Schistocerca; species Schistocerca serialis. Next base: position 619,503,428 of record NC_064645.1, read on the forward strand.
TGCAATGGTTTACTATATTTAATGCTGCATAATGACTGCGTTGAACATCGAAACAAAATTAAGTCATTTGTGGGGGAAAGGTATCAGTCAAGAAGATGTGCAAAAATCTGATTTTTGGACCAAATAGTTTTTGTGGAATCGAATGATAAGAGTGTCAAAGCAGTCGGAACACGATGTGTCTGCACAGGCGAGCAGTGCAGTGGCAAAATCGCGCACAGCGCGGAATGCAGGGAGCACGTCTTTGTAGCAGCGAAAGGGTTAACGCGGCCTTGGTGGCTTTACTTCATGAACTGCACGCTCCCCCCTAAACGTAAGCTTGCGAACTACGCTATACTATGGCGCTGCTTCTATTGGCGCGTGTGTCGTGTGCAACTGGCAACGCAGCAATCTCCCGCCCAATCATCTCCAGGCAGAGAAAATCCCTGGCCCCGCCGAGAATCGAACCCGGGACCCCGTGCGCGGGAAGTGAGAACGCTACCGCAAGACCACGAGCCGCGAACTGAAATTCTGGAGATACTTGTCGATAACCCAATATGTTTCATGCAGTGATACCGATTGTTATTTCCTTTACATAGGAAAAGATCCGGTCGGTCCTGAAATGCAAACCACCCTGAAAGTCAAAAATGTTTTATTTGTAAGCTTTAGCTACACATGCTGGCCACTTCTCTACACAGTCACCACCTTCACTTACGTATTTTTCTTAATGTGGTACCAAATAACCAATACCCTCGTCATAGAAGGCAGTCGTCTATTCTTTCATTACCTGCAACCAAAATTGATCCTCAAAAAAAAAAACAGAGAATCATTGATTACTTCATTGGGATGAACGACTGTAGCAAAGAAAAATTCTATCTACAGCACGTCACTTGCAGTACTGTCAAGAAAGCCATAATGCGGATTAGATCAGCATCTACTGGACATGATGGTATCACTATCCAGATGGTAAAACTTATTATTGACCAACTACTGCCCTCTATAACAGACATTTTCAACGATTCATTAATCACAAGTGTTTTCCCTGAGGCCTGGAAACTGGGACAAATTACGCCACTGCCTAAAAAGGACATCGCCACAGCAGCCTCTGACTACCGCCCCATCTGCCTTCTTCCTGCACTATCAAAGGCCTTAGAATATGTAGTTCATGACCAGCTCACCAACTACCTAGCTACTAACAACCTACTAGACGAATACCAATCTGGTTTCCGTAAACATCGAAGCACAACATCCGCTCTGATAAAGGTGACAGATGACCTGACACTTGCCATGGACAGACAAGAAGCGACTGTTATTTGCTACTTAGATTTCAGGAAAGCATTTGATACTGTCGACTTCGACATCTTACTAGCCAAACTTAGCGGTCTAAATTTCTCACCAAGCGCAGTGCAATGGTTTCGCTCATACATGACGTCTCGTCAGCAACGCGTCCTGTCTGGGGATATAAAATCACAATGGCGGCAGGTAGTGTCAGGCGTTCCCCAAGGCTCAGTATTAGGTCCTATACTCTTCTCTCTTTATGTTAATGATGTGTCATCGGTCCTGACCTATTGCAAATACCATATGTATGCTGATGACCTTCAGTTGTATCTAAGTGCGAAAGCAAGCAATCTCAAGAAAGCTATTGAAAATTTCAATACTGACCTCGATGCACTGTCAAAATGGGCACAGGACATAGGTCTAAAACTAAACCCATCTAAAACCCAAGCGGTACTTGTTGGTCACTCTAAGCTCATTAGCCCAAAACATCGGGAATCCGTACCATCTCTTATCCTAAATGGAACAAATATTAACTTCTCTCCCTCAGCAAAGAGTTTGGGAGTTATAATAGATGAAAATCTAAATTGGACAGAGCACGTAAATGCAGTGTGCAAAAAAGCATCAGCATCCCTTCATGTCCTACAAAAGTATAAAAAACTCTTCCCTTTCGATCTGAAAAAGAAATTAGTACAAACGCTTATACTCCCAATCATTGACTACAGCGATATTATCCTACAAGGCCTCTCTCAGGAAAATTCCCGTCGTCTAGAACTGGTCACGAATGCCTGCGTCCGATATATCTGTGACATTCGACTTTTTGTTCACATTTCACCAGCATATGCAAAATTGTCCTGGCTGCGTGCAGACAAACGCAGAGATTTCCATACACTCTGTCTCATCTACTGCCTTATAAATGTACACTGTCCCTCATATCTCTCCTCGTCCCTAACACTCATGTCGGAACAACATGACAGAAACACACGTTCCCATCATAATAAAATCCTCTCCGTTACACTGCATCGCTCAGTCACCTTCTCCAAGTCGTTTACAGTAGCGGGAACCCGACTCTGGAATAACCTCCCTCGTTATGTTAGAGTACTTAAAAACACGACGTATCTACTTAAGCAACAGTAATGCCTTCCTCTGTACATGAGTGCACTTCACCTCATTACTTCCCTCTCTCCCCCTCCTTAAACCTCCCTTACCCAAAACTCGCTATACTAGTAAACATCTACTTTACACACCAAAATATTAATGTACATCTGCACAAACCCTCATTACTATTGCCAATCTTTCTCATGTTTGTCATTATTATTTGATTTTTTTTTACTGTTGTTATTATTATTGCTTTCACCATAATCTGTATGTATAGCACCTGATGTAAAAATACTGCCAGCATTTACTTTACTAGGTCTTAGTCATGTTTATCATTATTATTTGATTTTTTTGTTTTACTGTTATTATTATTGCTTTTATCATAATCTGTATGTATAGCAACTGTTGTAAAAATACTTCCGCATTTACTTTATTAGGTCTTAGTCACTAGTCTTTATTCATATTGTCACTAGAGTAAGCTAATTTTCTCATTTAAAATGGTTCAAATGGCTCTGAGCACTATGGGACTCAACTGCTGAGGTCATTAGTCCCCTAGACTTAGAACTAGTTAAACCTAACTAACCTAAGGACATCACAAACATCCATGCCCGAGGCAGGATTCGAACCTGCGACCGTAGCGGTCTTGCGGTTCCAGACTGCAGCGCCTTTAACCGCACGGCCTTTCTCATTTAAACTATGTTCATGATGTAACTCTGATGTGTGAAATGCTGCATGTGTGAAACACTGGTCCGATGTAAGAGAGGGCCTGATGGCCCTAATCTGATCAGGTTAAATAAATAAATAAATAAATAAAAATTTCTGTACCCTGGTGTGCAGCTCGTTGTCTGTGCCAAAATGCGGTCCTCATAGCCAGCGGTTCAAGGCAGCAACGAGATGAAAATCAAAGGGATCCAGGTCCAGGCTGTATGGTGGGTGATCAAACAAGTACCATCGAAAACGCGGCAGGAACTTCTTTGTTGCAGCTGCAGTGTGCGGCCGATTATTGTCATGAACAAGGAAAATGCTTGATGACAACATTCCTCCTCACTTGTTCAGAATTGCCCTTCCAAGACGATTCTCTCGAATCGCCTGATCGACTTGTTGAACAAGCTCATCAGGTTGACATTCGCTTCCTCCCAAGGCCGCCTGTATCGTGAACGCCTCTTCGTCCTGTATCAAAGTTCCCGCACCATTGCTTCACTTTGCTGTCACACGTGGCAGTTACGTTATGTGGGCTGCATGAAAGTAGGTGGAACTCCTCATCAAAAAGAAACTGAATGATAAGTACGCTTCACACTAGCCGGGAGACTTTGTCGTTCTGGGCCACTTTACGTACTCACTGTGCATTCAGAACTGAAACTGCGACGTGACGCGATCGATGGCATGCTAGAGACACTGCGAACACATGTACACAAAGTTTCATCGGATTTTAACTTTGGTTTTAATTTCTCGAACGATCAGACACTGAAAGAAAATATTTGTCATCTGTTGTAGGGAAAGACTGCTATCAATGAGCCACTTAAGGAAAATGTGTAATTAAAGCCTCAGATATTCTAAAAATACGAGGGTTGGAACTTTAGTAGTGGCATCTGTTTATTTACAGTTCGTACAAAGTAGATATGTGTTTCAAAATTTTACTGACCTTCAAAGTAGTCACCAGCATTGTGTGTAACCCGTTACCAGCGATGTGGAAGTCGCAGGATAATCTTAGCAGTGCCAGTTGTGTTGAGAGTTCGAACGGCGCGGTCTGTTGCCCGACGAATTTGTAGCAGTTTTGAAGCGAATACCGTGAAGTATTTCCTTCAGTTTAGAAATCGAGTTGAACTTACGAGGGTTTAAGTCAGGGGAGTGCAGTCGGTGGTATAGCACTTAGCATCTCCATCAGTCAAACGAATCAGTAACAGCTGCACTGTAACTGCTTGAGCATTGTCCTGAAAGTATCATCACTCCTGTTCTATGCTGTTCATTTTTGGAACACAAACTACGACCATCAGATTTCTCTGTGGACATTAACAATAGGTTGATACAACCGATAATTAAGCGTGTCCAATGTTGCCAAAGTTTCGCTATCTTAATCGTGAACAGTTCCATGAAGAAAGAGCGAAAAAAAGTGTGATTTGCACCATGTAATTGTAACTGACTGGTATTGCTGACTGAAACGTCGTACGGATATGGTAATACTGATAAAATCTCTGCAGCCCTCTTTGGAAAGAACGAGACATTCACATCATTTTCTTGTATTCAATGTGTAAATTTACGTGCTGTGAACCAAGACTAGATATGTTTAGCGATTCAGTGCGAGTTGTCTTGAACGAGCTACCGCGTCTGATCTTAGGCTTAAGTAGACTGTTGTTGTTGTTGTTGCGGTCTTCAGTCCTGAGACTGGTTTGATGCAGCTCTCCATGCTACTCTATCCTGTGCAAGCTTCTTCACCTCCCAGTACCTACTGCAACCTACATCCTTCAGAATCTGCTTAGTGTATTGATCTCTTGGTCTCCCTCTACGATTTTCACCCTCCATGCTGCCCTCCAATGCTAAATTTGTGATCCCTTGATGCCTCAAAACATGTCCTACCAACCGATCCCTTCTTCTAGTCAAGTTGTGCCACAAACTTCTCTTCTCCCTAATCCTATTCAATACCTCCTCATTAGTTACGTGATCTACCCACCTTATCTTCAGCATTCTTCTGTAGCACCACATTTCGAAAGCTTCTATTCTCTTCTTGTCCAAACTGGTTATCGTCCATGTTTCACTTCCATACATGGCTACACTCCATACAAATACTTTCAGAAACGACTTCCTGACACTTAAATCTATACTCGATGTTAACAAATTTCTCTTCTTCAGAAACTACTATGAACAAAATTTAAGTAATGGTTCTCGTTATATGTTTTCATATAGTTCGACTCTCATACAAAAAAAAAAAAAAAAAAAAAAAAAAAAAAAATGTAATGGAAATGTTAAAAACGAAATGTGTAGAATTGTAAAATTTATATAACAAAAAAGCTATCAAGAGGAAGTATTACATAGTTTAATAAAGGGCCTTAAGAGAACATGAATTTAGGTTCCAGGAGCTCGTAAATGTGCAGAAGTGGCGTTTTCAGGGGATTCTCTGGCTCACCTAGCACTGGATGTGAGATTTTTGCCACCAGAGCAACACATACCAACCGTTTCTCCATTCCATGTTAATGCTTTATGGCGTCTGCATTGCTGGTACATCCCCCTACGGTGACTAATTTATGGTTAACGTAGTCAGTTAATATATCATAATCAAATGCAGCCTCACCAAAAGCCTCTCATGTTCCAAATGTGAAGGTTCGACACTCTGTTTGTCATGCAACCTTCAAATGACGCCGCTGTTATGAGTCTTCAAGCGTCTTGGAAGCTGTAAGAGACGCGAGACGCTCAGCGTCTAAAATACGACGAGCTTGTCACTGTTCTAATGTCTCTGTGACTCTAAAGGCCGTCTGATGTTCTGCATGGGTCGAAACAAGGGGATTCTGTTGGTTGCTCAGTTGTTTTTCCATGTCGTGTCCTCAAGGTCCGACTGCCTCAGACTTTTACTGTCTTTGATGCAGAATTGTTTGCGATCTTGCGGGCACTGGAGTACATGAGACATTCTTCCTCTCCTAAATTTCTTGTCTGCTCCGATTCACTCAGTGCCCTTCACTCATTGCAACGTTTGTATCCGGCAGACAAAATTGTCCAGACTATCCAGGATGCCCTCCTCCGATTACAGCGACTGGGGAAGGTTGTAGCTTTCTGCTGGGTTCCGGGGCATGTTGGCATTGCTGGGAATGAAAGGGCAGATCTCGCAGCCAAGGAGGCGTGTCTCGCCCCACAAGTATCTCAGTGTGCTATCCCCTTGCACGCACTCACCTCACTGTTGAGCTCACGGGTCATGCGCCGGTGGGAGGATGAGTGGCTGGAAGTGACTGACAATAAGCTCCGTATAGTCAAGCCCACAACGCGTGTGTGGTGTACTTCCTTTCAGCCCCATCGACGGGACGAGGTTCTCCTCACTCGGCTTCGAATAGGCCACAGCCCTATGACGCACGGCTTCCTGCTCCGGCGAGAGGATCCTCCAATGTGTGGTGCTTGCGGCGTCCAGGTCACTGTGCGCCACGTTTTATTGGATTGCGTTTTATTTTCTGACCAGCGGGTCGCGGCTGACTTGCCAGCGGACCTGCCATCTCTTTTAGGCAACACTCGGACGAATGTGGTTAAAGTTTTGAAGTTCTGTGCCCTGTCAAATGATTTTACAAAGATTTTAGGGAGAGGATTTTAATTTGCTCACTGTGTGACAAGCTCGCCCATATTTTATGTAAGTGGCCAGCCAATAACAATTTCCTGTGACATTCTTGTTGCTATGTTTCCCTTTTCCGTAGGTTTTACTTTCTTAGGTAGCATTTTCCTTCTTTTCCTGCTTTGTTTGAGTGTGTGCTTTAGTTTTCTTAGGTCTGTCCACATTCGTTCCTTTTAATGTGTGTCAGGGCGCTGATGTCCTCGATGTTGAGCGCCTATAAGCCCCAACACACCACCACCACCACCACACCAATTTCAGGCCGCGCGGGATAGTTGGGAGGTCTGGGGGCCTTGCCACGGTTCGCGCGGCTACCCCCGTCGGAGGTTTGAGTCCTCCCTTGGGCATGAGTGTTTGTTGTCCTTGGTGTAAGTCAGTTTAAGTTAGATTAAGTAGTGTTAAGCCTACGGACCGATGACCTCAGCAGTTTGATCCCATAGAGCTTACCACAAATTTCCAATTTTTTCCAATTTCCGGCGGACATGAGACTGCTCTGAGGTTTGTTGGATTCGCGTAACTGACGCAACTCGAGCTCTCTTAAATACCATCGCAATCAGTTCAGCAGAAGAGTCGTGAAAATTTGAGTCACTTTCGCAATCTGGCTTACGTTTGTGAGGCTAATAGTAATAGTTTTTATGGTTCTCGGACTTACCGTCAGATTTTATTGTTGTATTTCCACCAAAACTCTCCATCTATACCAAGTGGTGTAGAAACTCAATATCATAAACAACACGTGCAATTACCTTGGATTTGCACTGTCACAAAATAGTATATAGACACTAAGACTGTCTCGCCAACGTCGTCTGCATGCATTCGTGTGAACCGTATTTAAAGATGTTAATAATACTCAGAAAGATACAAATTTCTATAGTAACCTTTGGTCTTCCTCAGGGTTCAAGCTATCTCCATATCAAAAACCATCGCAATCAGTTCAGCAGAAGAGTCGTGAAAATTTGAGTCACTTTCGCAGTTAATATTACTGGTGTTAGTATGGACGTACGGACTAAACACGTTGCGAATTGAGTAAATATTGTATTGATTACGTTGAATCTATTACGTGGGACATATCAACCAGTAAAAGCATTTTCACAAATATGATAAAAGTTCAAAAGTCTAAGAGTAAATAGCTTTATCAAAGAGTAATTATTGCCTCATATTTCACTTTATCTTCTCTAACCAACAAATATGTTTTACTACACACTTTCTAAAACAGCTCATGTTATTCGCCGGCCGCTGTGGCCGAGCGGTTCTAGGCGCTTCAGTCCGGGAACCGCGCTGCTGCTACGGTCGCAGGTTCGAATCCTGCCTCGGGCATGGAGGTGTGATATCCCTAGGTTAGTTAGGTTTAAGTTGTTCTAAGTCTAGGGGACCGATTACCTCAGATGTTAAGTCTCATAGTGCTTGGAGCCTATATTCTTCCTCAGCATTCAAGCTCTCTACATACCTAATTTTATCAAAGTCGGTTCTGCGGTTTAGTAGTAAAAGCGTAACAGAGTTACTTTCGCATTTGTAACATTAGTACACGAATGTAATGAGTCGAGGCATTTTTAAATGTAACTAGAAAATATAATACATGCTTTCAGAATCTACATACAGCAATATAATAGACACACATCCATTAAGTACCAACACATCGGCGCTGCATACATTTTTTATACATACTTCTCTTCACCCTTACATAACCAAACGTTTTGTACAGCTTCCTTACTCATCATCAATCATTATAACAAAACTATTGATATGTAAGCGAAGCAGCGCGTAACAGCTAGTTATCCATAATCAAGTGTTCATTTTTTCAACTTCGGTGTAGTGTGGTTTACCGACCAACTGCTCCTTCCTCAACAATGGGGATGCCATCAGAAGGCAGTGAACAGTGCGGCGCGGTGGGGCCTGGTAATGGCGCGGAGGGAGAGGAGGAGAGGGGTTGGAGCCCTGTCCTCAGATAAACCGAAGACAAGGGACGAGGACCTCGTGCGTGATGGCCGACACCTGGGCAGAGCTTTGTAGCCGTGGCAGAGCTGGGGAGCGAAACTGAGCCGTTCAGGTGAGGTAAACAATGCGGCGACTGGCTGTTTCTCCTGCACCAGCCCTCGGTTAAGCGGATGCATGCCAAGCGGACGCACGCCCGTATAAGGTTTCACGAGAAGAAAGGTGTTATTTAGATTTCGAAACTAGAAACTCGCTTGTGGAGTGATAGTCATTGCTCGAATTATAAACGTCAAGATGCTGGCGATCTTGTTGAGGATAAACAGGATTTCTGCTTAGAATTTTTACAGTGAGATCACTCTAATCTCAAAATGTGTTTCCCAATATAACACATTCTAAGACAAAAAAAAAAAAAAAAAAACGACGCACAACGTATGAATTATGTAAATACTTGACAAACTTATATTCATAATGGTATAGGCGGAAAATGAAAAATTACGACTTTGGCGCCCGGTGGATGAATGTGTGACGCTGCGATGCAGTTTTGTTGCGCAGCTGACAAGGATAGTAAACAAGGGACATGTCGATAACAGGGCATAACGTCTTTGAGAATTTCATTTCGTGTACTCATTTCGACAGTAACTATGCCTCGAAGACAGGCGCGTGAACAATATACTCAGATGTCAGGGACGTATAGGGGGGCCCGAAGAAGCAGGTTGGAGTAACCGATGAATCTCTCGACATTTTAATAGCACCGATGGCACTATTCGACGATGTTCGCAGGAATGGGTGAACGTTAGTCGAACATAGCTTCATCACGTCGACCTAGAGCAGTAGTTCCCAACCTTTCTTAGACCATTACCCCTGAGTGCAATCAGACATTAGCCAGTACCCTTGCCCTTACCCCACATATGAGCAACTTTAGCACCTAACTAAACTGTAGAATGAAGGAGTTTTATTTTTAAAATGTTGAAAGATGAATGATTTCTAGTTTGTATGTGTGTTGGTGAGGCGGGAGGGGGGTGAACTAGAATCAATGACGAAGGAATTCGTGGTGCGTGGCAAGAGCTACCCACGACTCCTTCTCAGATAGGAAACCTAACTATTCGCAGTGAGAGTAGTAATTGAAAAATATGTTTTCCCTGCGTTCTTCATGGAAACGTTGAAATGAGAAGTCCTGTCCCTCCCACCGTATTCTCCATACGTTGCTCTCTCTGACTACCACCTGTTCCTGCCAGTGGCATACAGTCTGGCTGTCCAGCACTTCCGATCATATGAACAAGTGCAAAATTGAATCGATTCATGGATCCCCACAAAAGACGCCCAGTTCTTCCGCCACGGGATTCGTATGCTATCCGAAAATGGGAGAATGTAGTGGCCAGCGAAGGGCAATATTATGAATCATAATTTTTTTGTAAGTTTTTCACAATAAAGCGCCGAACTTCGAGAAAAAACGGCGGAAGCAAAGTTGTAGACCTATCAATTACTTCATTTAGCTGTTTCGACGCGAGTGATGAAGCAATTTCTGGGCTACAGCAGGTACTATCAACAAATTGGAGAAAACCTTTTCTTGAGATGTTTAGCATTTGTTCCGTATATGTCTCACTTTTACTATCATCGATGTACGGCACAATGCACAATGTATGTTTGTAGTGGCTGGACTATGTGACTGCATAATGTTACTAACTGGGAAAAAGTAAATATTGGTAACTTAAATATTTTTTAAAGATAATTTAGTTTCGTGATTGGAACAGAATCAAATTGTTTAGTTTTACCCGTAGAAAGTGAAACGTGGACGATAAATAGTTTAGACAAGAAGAGAATAGAAGTTTTCGAAATGTGGTGCTACAGAAGAATGCTGAAGATTAGATGGGTTGATCACATAACTAGAAAGGAGGTATTGAATAGAATTGGGGAGAAGAGGAGCTTGTGGCACAACTTGACTAGGAGAAGGGATCGGTTGGTAGGACATGTTCTGAGACATCAATGGATCACCAATTAAGTATTGGAGGGCAGCGTGGAGGATAAAAATCGTAGAGGGAGACCAAGAGATGAATACACTAAACAGATTCAGAAGGATGTAGGTTGCAGCAGGTACTAGGAGATGAAGAAGCTTGCACAGGATAGAGTAGCATGGAGAGCTGCATCAAACCAGTCTCAGGACTGAAGACCACAACAACAACAACCCCTAGACAATTTCACTATACCTCTCAGGGTTAATTACCCTAAGTTGGGAACCACTGGCTTAGGGAGACGACAAAACGGGAGGCCCGAGCAGTCGTCAGAGAGGCACTCACGGGTCACGGCTTCATCATTATCATCGATCCGACGTGTGACTGTGCTCCCGTGACCACAATGCCCATTGATGTGCGGCTCACAGAAAGGGGACTGAGCTCTTAGCACCCCTTGCGTTGAATGCCTCTGTTCACCAACAAGCCCGTTTGCGGTTGTGTCTGACACAGCCGGCCTTTCAGTGATGAGTTCCTCTTCGACATGAGGCCCAGTAATTAGCGAAGATTTGTCTGGAGACGCCACGGGCAGCGGTGGGATACATATCTGACTGTCGTCCCCCGACAATCAGGAGTGATGATCTGGGATACCATTTTATTTTATAGCAGGACCCGTCTGCTTCTCATCCACGCCACCGTTTCAGTACAGGAATATCTCGACGATTTTCGACGCCCAGTTTCTTTGCTCTTCATGGCGAGCTATTCTGGGCTTACATTTCAGCAAGATAATGCCCGCCCACACACAGCGAGATTTTCTGCTGCAAGCCATTCTGGGCTTACATTTCAGCAAGATAATGGCCGCCCGAACACGGCGAGAGTTTCTCCTGCTTTTCTTCGTGCTTGCCAGACCATACCATGACCTGCAAGGTCGCCGGATCTCTTCCCAGTTGAAAACGCTTGGAGTATTATGGCCAGAGCCCTCCAACCAGCTCTGGATTTTGCAGTCTAACACACCAGTTGGACGGAATTTGGCAGATATCCCGCAGGAGGACATCCAAAAAATCTTTCAATCAATGCCAAGCAGAACAGCAGCTTGCATAATTGCCAGGCGTGGACCAGCCCCTTATTGACTTGTTCAATTTGTGAAGCTCTTTCTGTTGAATAAATCATCTAACTTTTTCTCTATTTGTAATAATTTGTCCGTACATTTACATCACATCTATCTACACTCCTGGAAATTGAAATAAGAACACCGTGAATTCATTGTCCCAGGAACGGGAAACTTTATTGACACATTCCTGGGGTCAGATACATCACATGATCACACTGACAGAACCACAGGCACATAGACACAGGCAACAGAGCATGCACAATGTCGGCACTAGTACAGTGTATATCCACCTTTCGCAGCAATGCAGGCTGCTGTTCTCCCATGGAGACGATCGTAGAGATGCTGGATGTAGTCCTGTGGAACGGCTTGCCATGCCATTTCCACCTGGCGCCTCAGTTGGACCAGCGTTCGTGCTGGACGTGCAGACCGCGTGAGATGACGCTTCATCCAGTCCCAAACATGCTCAATGGGGCACAGATCCGGAGATCTTGCTGGCCAGGGTAGTTGACTTACACCTTCTAGAGCACGTTGGGTGGCACGGGATACATGCGGACGTGCATTGTCCTGTTGGAACAGCAAGTTCCCTTGCCGGTCTAAGAATGGTAGAACGATGGGTTCGATGACGGTTTGGATGTACCGTGCACTATTCAGTGTCCCCTCGACGATCACCAGTGGTGTACGGCCAGTGTAGGAGATCGCTCCCCACACCATGATGCCGGGTGTTGGCCCTGTGTGCCTCGGTCGTATGCAGTCCTGATTGTGGCGCTCACCTGCACGGCGCCAAACACGCATACGACCATCATTGGCACCAAGGCAGAAGCGTCTCTCATCGCTGAAGACGACACGTCTCCATTCGTCCCTCCATTCACGCCTGTCGCGACACCACTGGAGGCGGGCTGCACGATGTTGGGGCGTGAGCGGAAGACGGCCTAACGGTGTGCGCGACCGTAGCCCAGCTTCATGGAGACGGTTGCGAATGGTCCTCGCCGATACCCCAGGAGCAACAGTGTCCCTAATTTGCTGGGAAGTGGCGGTGCGGTCCCCTACGGCACTGCGTAGGATCCTACGGTCTTGGCGTGCATCCGTGCGTCGCTGCGGTCCGGTCCCAGGTCGACGGGCACGTGCACCTTCCGCCGACCACTGGCGACAACATCGATGTACTGTGGAGACCTCACGCCCCACGTGTTGAGCAATTCGGCGGTACGTCCACCCGGCCTCCCGCATGCCCACTATACGCCCTCGCTCAAAGTCCGTCAACTGCACATACGGTTCACGTCCACGCTGTTGCGGCATGCTACCAGTGTTAAAGACTGCGATGGAGCTCCGTATGCCACGGCAAACTGGCTGACACTGACGGCGGCGGTGCACAAATGCTGCGCAGCTAGCGCCATTCGACGGCCAACACCGCGGTTCCTGGTGTGTCCGCTGTGCCGTGCGTGTGATCATTGCTTGTACAGCCCTCTCGCAGTGTCCGGAGCAAGTATGGTGGGTCTGACACACCGATGTCAATGCGTTCTTTTTTCCATTTCCAGGAGTGTATATTTCTGTCCCATTCGGATAGCTGGAGAACTCCTTCGTGGTGGGTCGTCCCCCCCCCCCTCACCCCTCCACCCCCACCCCCTTAGTGTGTGTGTTAACGAGTTGAGACTGAACTCAGCATTCCGGTATTTTAGTTAATGCTTCACTTGAACATGCTTCAACTTGATGCTTCGTCACAGCGCGACAGAGATACATACACAACTAGAGATGACAAATTCTACGACGTGCTGATTAGCAAGGAAACGTTTAGGGGTGGGGCCTGTACAGTTATCGGCACTGATGCGTCAAACCTGTTTTAGTAGAGGTCACCAGCCTCACTTTGGCTCGTGAGAAAAGGTCAACATCAAAGAAAAATTCTCATAGCAATTTAACACCTAATAGTCAATAACCGCTCCCATCTGGGTACTTGAATCTTCCGGAGAAATTTCCACAAAGGCAGAACAGAGTAGCAATTTAAATCTGCGTATGTCGAGATTTACTTCAATATCAAAACGCTTCAAGTTTCAAAGGCATCAAATACAATTTATTAGTTTTAATTAAAACTCGCCAAATCTGCCTTTCCGTCAGCACCTGCACATGCAAATTAAAAGTTGCACTATCTAAACGAAGCTTCCTGTACCAACCAATCACCGCAACACTCGCCTACAAAGTCATAAAAAACTAATTATCTTTGTCTTGAATAGGGTTCGCAGTCACATAAAACTTTTTTTTAAAGACTTTGTCGTTACCTTTGACTGTTCAAATTACTTTGTTTACAACCTGCAGGGTTATAATTTCACCCCTTCCGCCTTTTTCAAGTAGATCAAATTCACGTTTAATATTGATATGAGCTCAAACACGAAATAATTAATCCACTGCAAAGTGGCAACAGGCTCAAAGGACAGTCGTTGAGATTGCAACCAATGAAAATTTAACTGTCAAAGGTGACAATTACGTCTTTGGAAACTGACCATTAGCCTACGTCCGTGCACGGGAATTTTCGAAAGATTTACAATACCAGAAGTCAGTAACCATATCAACAGCACTTTCACCTCTAGAACTGACTATTCGCATCTTAACTAGTATATGAGCTGCCGACGAACAAGCAGATTTCGCAATCTTTGAACAGCACCCGAAACGAAAGGTTTCCATTTTTCAGCCGGTCATGCCTGACGTGTAGAATGATTGGCCTTCGACTCAAATGTGGTCACTCTCACTGGTAGCTCCTTTGTCCCTGCCTCTTGACAGGACTTCTCGTATGATTATTTCTAATTACTGGCGCTGAGATGATACCTGACGTCACACTATAGTTTCCTACTCTTAAGCGAGCAGCGTGACAAACTCGGTCCACAACACTCAACACCGACTCTCCCCCCGACAACTGACCCATATCAAGGAAAACTAATCCATCAGTTCTCGACTTAAGACTAAACCGAGCTCCCTAATCTACGAGATTTCACAGAAAATGCGACAGACGCTACTTTTGCTTCACATCTTGTCAAAATATGCGCTAAGAATATATACGATTGCGAGGCAGTCTGCTTGGTCAAACTCAGATGAACGTAAAATTATTACTGCAATTAAAATCCAAGTCGGATAATTATCCTCCATATTGTAAACGCTACAAAAATATGTTCAAGTCGGATAATTATTCTCCATATTGTCAACGCTACAAAAATATGTTACACATTTCTAAAGAGAAATACTTTCGTTGCAGCCATTGTCTTGTGTCTTGCTCCTAGTACTTCGTTTTCTGACAGTTAGTGAATCGTTTCGTACAACAGAGATTTTCGGATCTCAATTTCCAAACACTTGCTTCTACATGTTCAGAAATGATATATAGATTACATGCGGCCCATTTTATGACGTCACACACGCGGGTTGGCTAAATGCAGAGATAGGCCTGCGGTGAGGGTAGTCGCAGCATGTGTCTCGACGCATGCACGCACACACTCATAACGTTTATGTCAAGTGTCATAATGTTGTTTCCACGTCTAAAATGTCTGTCAAAAATACGTTTGCCGCGCGTGATTAGCCGAGCGGTCTCAGGCGCTGCAGTCATGGACTGTGTGGCTGGTCCCGGCGGAGGTTCGAGTCCTCGCTCGGGCATGGGTGTGTGTGTTTGTCCTTAGGATAATTTAGGTTAAGTAGTGTGTAAGCTTAGGGACTGATGACCTTAGCAATTAATTCCCATAAGATTTCACACACATTTTTGAACAAAAATACGTTTATCACGATCACAAAAGATTATCATTTCAATGCTATGGCGTCGCCGCCAAGACACGGGAAATGTTCGTCAAAGACCAGTGCAAGGCCGACCAAAAATATAAAGACCTCACAACAGAAACCACGTTTCTGCTTTCCATTTGCTTCCAGCTGCCTCTAATATGGGAATTTGGGCAAAGTTTGACACTTGATTATTTGTTACACAGAAAAAGAACGTTGCATTGAAACATGTATTTGAAAATTAATTCTGGATCATGCATACTTTTTGTTTTCAGTAACGTAACCACATAGAATTCTGCTAAGAGGTGTCTCATTAATTTTCAAAAAAAAAAAAAAAAAAACGCAAGTCGAAAACAAGTTCTGATGAAAATAATGAAGTTTAATTTTCAGTTTAGTGCTAAAGTTTTCAAAAGTTCTCTAACTTGTGTTGTAACAGAGAAAAAAAAATCATACGCTTATTTTTACTACAAGTAAACGTGGATTACATATAAATCTGAAATTAACATTAATTGTAAATGATGGTTAACTACAATCACGCCGTCCATATATTATCTTATAGTTTAGTCGGAGAGGGGAGGGTGTTAGTACAGACTCACACACACACACACACACCACACACATGTAGAGAGAGAGAGAGAGAGAGAGAGAGAGAGAGAATAACCGCCAATGTGATACGACGTTTCGAAGGGAGAGGACAGCTTAGTTAAGACCTGATGTCACAGAATCTTGATAGTAACGTGTAGTGTTTCTAATGCCTCTCGTTTCAAATACCAATTAAACCACCTTTTTTAACTGAAGAAAAAGAAAGTATTACGTACACATCCGTGAGTTTACTACAGTGTGGCAGAATGCTTCCATACCGTACAGCTTAAATTCTAGGCTGCACTAGTAACAGTTCTTGGTTCTCGGATGCTCAGACCATTTCTGTTGGTCCTCAACAACAAAGTTTTCGATTTCTTGAAGTTATCGATTCTGCCCATCACAACAACGGTGTCATATTGTTGACTGCAATCGTAAGCGCGATATTTCAAAGTTGCATTGAAGCAGACTTCATCTTACAATTCCCAAATGCAAAGAGATGGTCTGGTGTGTAAATTTCTCGCATGTATAGTACCCCCCGAATGGAGCAGATAGCGGGGCCACCAGTGGTCAGTTCGAGAGAGCATGATGGCATGCTGTTTCAGAACACGATGGAGTCCCACCAGCCATCAAAAAGACCTGGGTAAAGCTCTTTCTCGCATATACAGCCCTTTAATCACCTCGTAGAAAACATGTGGCACACGAGAATCACATGGTGACCTCAGAGGTCACTATTGGCAAAACCGAGACAATGCGTATTTCATTCGCCAAAGCGTATTGAGTAACACACTTTCATTATCACGGATACAGTTGGCTATCGAAGTGCTCGCAGCAACCTGCGGTGTGGTGCTGATGAAAGACAGTTAGTTCCTCCTTCAGTAGAGAGTAGGTGTGAGAATGTGAAGGCCATTATCTCCAGTACATCTTTGACTAGTTCATAGACTGAGCTGGATCATCTAGGACTTAGATTCACTACAGCACTGTAATCATGGTATCGTGTGCTATTACTGGGAATGCCATTGATCCCAGTGATCAACTCATGACAAGAGCTGGAGAGCTGGGGTATTTAAAAGGAATATTTAAAGGGACATTCCGATGATTCGCTTCCTGGCCTTTGTCCCATGTTGAAATTTGCAGTGCCGGCCGGAGTGGCCGAGCGGTTCTAGGCGCTGCAGTCCGGAACCGCGCGACCGCCACGGTCGCAGGTTCGAATCCTGCCTCGGGCATGGATGTGCATGATGTCCTTAGGTTGGTTAGGTTTAAGTAGTTCTAAGTCTAGGGGACTGATGACCTCAGATGTTAAGTCCCATAGTGCTCAGAGCCATTTGACATTTGCAGTTTGAAGATATAAGTGTCGCTTTTTGCTGCAGCATCTGATGTCAGTTTCATATTTCACGGTCTGCATTCTGAGCAGTGGAAATTTAACTGATTCTTTGTGCATCTTAAACGCGAAGTTCATTATGTCTCTTCTCTAATTTATTTGAAAATACTTTTCAGAAGAGAAACTGCAATTTTCTTCTATTTTCAGTCGCCCTAACGATCCTAATCGAAATAATTAAGTTCGGTAAATCATATTAACTTTCTATGTTTTTGTTTTTCAAACGTCACACTGGTATAAGATTGCGTGTTGATTTTAAATATGAATAAATGATTAGTATTGCAATATCGACTTACATTTATTAACCCAACTTCCTACAGCTTCTGCCATAATTGGCGGCCCTCATTTAAGAAATATAATCACGGATACTCTAAGATGCTCTATCAATGTGATGGCTCTTCTGTTGCACGCAGTGGCCAAATTATTAAAGGGATGTTGCGTAACAGGTAGAACTGTGTATTGAGGTGACGAGTGGGTAGTGCTCGCAGGATTTTATTTCGGAGCTCAAACGGTTATTAGCGCAGATTTATTTCATACTATACATTCTTTATGGGACATTTTCTTTCTTTTTTAAATACGAAAAGCCTACCGGAATATACAAGTGTGTTGTCGTTCGCGATTGTGGAATTTTGATTTTAGCGCGTTTTACTGTGTCTCTCTCTCTCTCTTTCCTCTCCTTCATCCTATCCTCTGCCTGCCACAAATAGAATATATCGCCATAAGCATATTTAAATTGCTCTGGTTTACGATTTTAGTAAGAATAAAAAGAAAATGTTTAATGTAATCCTAGTAACTTGTTTACACCAGTGGTTAGTACAATGCTTTTACTTTTTGCGTGGGTCGTTACCCCTTTGAACAGCCACCCTCCTCTTGCATCCGCTCTTGCAACGCATTGTCTTAAGTCGCAGCCATGCTCACATCGAAAGCGGCAAACCTATCTGTTGTATAGTAGGGGGAGTTTACTCACAGGTAAAGCGGAAGAAGTGTGGGGCCATTAGGACAGAGACCGGTAAAAGCCCTAGTATATGATCTAGAGGAAATGCCGGCCGCATGGAATGACAAGGTTGCGGACACAACAGTCGAGCATTTGACAAACAGCCAACAGACATGTGCTCTTGAGGTAGCTGCCAAATTGATCATTGATATCGAACACAATATCTGCATTACTAAATGGTTCAGAAGGTCACGGTGCACGGTTCCTCTTGCAGGTTGTCTACCTAGCGGCTTCCAGATGCAACAAAAATTTGAATATCAATATTTCCCATTATTACTTACCGAATTTAAAAATTTTAAATGTTGTTATAATCTACTCATTAAGATGGATAATCATGCGTTAAAGGTTTAACGCAAGAAGACAAATGTTAAACTTATGACTGTATATGTGTCTGGATGCACGCACAGCGTGCAAATTACCCAGACTATAGTCATCGAGTTCACAATGGTTCAAATGGCTCTGAGCACTATGCGACTTAACTTCTGAGGTCATCAGTCACCTAGAACTTAGAACTAATTAAACCTAACTAACCTAAGGACATCATGCACATCCATGCCCGAAGCAGGATTCGAACCTGCGACCGTAGGGGTCGCTCGGCTCCAGACTGTAGCGCCTAGAACCGCGCGGCCACTCCGGCCGGCTACTCATCGAGTATTTGATGATGCAAAGCACTTAGCGATGTGTCGGTATAACCCACGTAAAAGTGTAACAGAAATACTATGTGAACTTAAATGGGAATTCTTGAAAGAAAGATGTTGTAGTTGTAATGAAACACTGGGTAAATTTAGAAAACCTGTATGCCTATTTGAAGCAGATGAAATTTTAAATTTCATGTGTAAAAAAAAAGAAGAAAAAAAGCATTCACGCAAGAGGATCATACAAACGTATCGTCGTTTGACTGCCGCACGTGCAGAGCATAGAGAGGCGTTGAAATCCATCTGGATGAATTGAAAGCACAAACTCCAGATAGAATCCTAATTCGATATTACATAGGCCTATATAGTTCTTCGGCCTTGGTCACGTACAGGGTGTTTCAAAAATGACCGGTATATTTGAAACGGCAATAAAAACTAAACGAGCAGCGATAGAAATACACCGTTTGTTGCAATATGCTTGGGACAACAGTACATTTTCAGGCAGACAAACTTTCGAAATTACAGTAGTTACAATTTTCAACAACAGATGGCGCTGCGGTCTGGGAAACTCTATAGTACGATATTTTCCACATATACACCATGCGTAGCAATAATATGGCGTAGTCTCTGAATGAAATTACCCGAAACCTTTGACAACGTGTCTGGCGGAATGGCTTCACATGCAGATGAGATGTACTGCTTCAGCTGTTCAATTGTTTCTGGATTCTGGCGGTACACCTGGTCTTTCAAGTGTCCCCACAGAAAGAAGTCACAGGGGTTCATGTCTGGCGAATAGGGAGGCCAATCCACGCCGCCCCCTGTATGTTTCGGATAGCCCAAAGCAATCACACGATCATCGAAATATTCATTCAGGAAATTAAAGACGTCGGCCGTGCGATGTGGCCGGGCACCATCTTGCATAAACCACGAGGTGTTCGCAGTGTCGTCTAAGGCAGTTTGTACCGCCACAAATTCACGAAGAATGTCCAGATAGCGTGATGCAGTAATCGTTTCGGATCTGAAAAATGGGCCAATGATTCCTTTGGAAGAAATGGCGGCCCAGACCAGTACTTTTTGAGGATACAGGGACGATGGGACTGCAACATGGGGCTTTTCGGTTCCCCATATGCGCCAGTTCTGTTTATTGACAAAGCCGTCCAGGTAAAAATAAGCTTCGTCAGTAAACCAAATGCTGCCCACATGCATATCGCCGTCATCGATCCTGTGCACTATATCGTTAGCGAATGTCTCTCGTGCAGCAATGGTAGCGGCGCTGAGGGGTTGCCGCGTTTGAATTTTGTACGGATAGAGGTGTAAACTCTGGCGCATGAGACGATACGTGGACGTTGGCGTCATTTGGACCGCAGCTGCAACACGGCGAACGGAAACCCGAGGCCGCTGTTGGATCACCCGCTGCACTAGCTGCACGTTGCCCTCTGTGGTTGCCGTACGCGGTCGCCCTACCTTTCCAGCACGTTCATCCGTCACGTTCCCAGTCCGTTGAAATTTTTCAAACAGATCCTTTATTGTATAGCTTTTCGGTCCTTTGGTTACATTAAACCACCGTTGAAAACTTCGTCTTGTTGCAACAACACTGTGTTCTAGGCGGTGGAATTCCAACACCAGAAAAATCCTCTGTTCTAAGGAATAAACCATGTTGTCTACAGCACACTTGCACGTTGTGAACAGCACACGCTTACAGCAGAAAGACGACGTACAGAATGGCGCACCCACAGACTGCGTTGTCTTCTATATCTTTCGCATCACTTGCAGCGCCATCTGTTGTTGAAAATTGTAACTACTGTAATTTCGAAAGTTTGTCCACCTGAAAATGTACTGTTGTCCCAAGCATATTGCAACAAACGGTGTATTTCTATCGCTGCTCGTTTAGTTTTTATTGCCGTTTCAAATATACCGGTCATTTTTAAACACCCTGTACTTAGCTTGCATTTATCGCGAATCTCTCGCCCAGTGGGTGTCCCAAGCAAATGGAAACAAGTGCAGGTGACTCCTGTACATTAGAATAGCAAAACACGTATACCTAAAATTACAGACCGATATCCTTAACGTCCGTCTGCAGCAGAATTCTTGAGCATATTCCAAGTTCAAATACTACATAGTTCCACGAAGGAGAAAAAAGCTTCCGTCTATAAATAAACACGGCTTTAGAAAGGATTTCTCTTGCGAAACTCAACTTCCCCTCTGCTCAAACGATTTCCTGCGAACCTTGAAGAAGGACAACTGACAATTTCTGTATTCTTACATTTCCGGAAAGCGTTTGATTCAATGCCACACCGAAGACTGTTTATAAAAGTGAGCACATACAGAATAGGCTCCCAGTTGTAGGCCATTCCAGCGGCTTGAACACTTTTTAACTACATTAACTCCGGGTATTGTGGAACAATCGGCGTATATGGAATACCGCGTGATTTCTCATCGGTTCAGTAGTGGTCCCAAGCAGGAGGCGCATGATCTACTTACAATGCTTCCACGATACTCTGTAACGAATCCAATTCGTCTTCAGACATCATGTGAGTTACGGTGTAGAAAAACTGTTTCGTAGTTTGGCAAATTTTTTGGAGGAAAGTTTTAACAATGTGCAATAGTTACTAAGAATGTACACTAACGTTTAAAACTATCGAATTTATTTATTAAGAGAGTAGTATTCCTTGAACATTTCGCTATGGATGCAGTTCCTTTTCTTGCTATGTTGTGAAGTCCAAGATGGCATGTCGGGCAGTATGCAATACTTGATATTCCTTAAAACAAACCTTGACTGTACAGGTGCCGAGATAAGATTAGATATATCACTTACGTAAATGGATGACTGTCAAACGGATCACCTGGACTGCATAAACAAATAATTGTTTCAAAATTTTGTTTTGAAGATAATGAATGTAACAGATTTATTATCAAATCAAATAATTTTTTTCCGGTACTAATAAGCAAATATTTTACGAATTTAAATGAAGAGCAATTTTACAATATTGTATTTGATGTGTGCAAAATATTATTTTTTCCCAAATTTACATGATTAGATGCATTTTTACGATCCTATTCGATACTGTTACACATTAGCCGGCAAATACCGTTTTCTAAATTTTGTTCAGAGAAATGCAAATACTTGTTGCCTAAAAGTTGAAGTTCATGTAAAGTACACTACTTGCCATTAAAAATGCTACACCAAGAAGAAATGCAGAGGACAAACGGGTATTCATTGGACAAATACATTATACTAGCACTGACATGTGATTACATTTTCACGCTATTCGGGTGCATATTATAGAAGAACTAACATGGGATTACATTTTCACGCAATTTGGGTGCATAGATCCTGAGAAGTCAGTACCCAGAACAACCACCTCTGGCCGTAATAACGGCCTTGATACGCCTGGTCATTGAGTCAAACAGAGCTTGGATGGCGTGTACAGGTACAGCTGCCCATGCAGCTTCAACACTATACCACAGTTCATCAAGAGTAGTGACTGGCGTATTGTAACGAGCCAGTTGCTCGGCCACCATTGACCAAACGTTTTCAATTGTTGAGATATCTGGAGAATGTGCTGACCAGTGCAACAGTCGAACATTTTCTGTATCCAGAAAGGCACGTACAGGACATGCAACATGCGGTCGTGCATTATCCTGCTGAAATGTAGGGTTTCGCAGGGATCGAATGAAGCGTAAAGCCACGGGTTGTAACTCATCTGAAATGTAACGTCCACTGTTCAAAGTGCCGTCACAAGAGCTGATCGAGATGTGTAACCAGTGGCACCCTATACCATCACGCCGGGTGATACGACAGTATGGCGATGGCGAATACACGCTTCCAATGTGCGTTCACCGTGATGTCGCCAAACACGGATGGGACCATCATGATGCTGTAAACAGAACCTGGATTCATCCGAAAAAATGACGTTTTTCCATTCGTGCACCCAGGTTCGTCGTTGAGTACACCATCGCAGGCGCTGCTGTCTGTGATGCAGCGTCAAGGGTAACCGCAGCCACGGTCTCCGAGCTGATAGTCCATGCTGCTGCAAACGTCGGCGAAACGTTCGTGCAGATGGTTGTTGTCTTGCAAACGTCCCCATCTGTTGACTCAGGGATCGAGACGTGGCTGCACGATCCGTTACAGCCATGCGGATAAGATGCCTGTCATCTCGACTGCTAGTGATACGAGGCCGTTGGGATCTAGTACGGCATTCCGTATTACCCTCCTGAACTCACCGATTCCATATTCTGCTAACAGTCCTTGGATCTTGACCAACGCGAGCAGCAATGTCGCGATACGATAAACCGAAATCGCGATAGGCTACAATCCGACCTTTATCAAAGTCGGAAACGTGATGGTACGCATTTCTCCTCCCTACACGGGGCATCACAACAACGTTTCACCAGGCAACGCCGGTCAACTGCTGTTTGTGTATGAGAAATCGGTTGGAAACTTTCCTCGTGTCAGCACGTTGTAGGTGTCGCCACCGGCGCCAACCTTGTGTGAGTGCTCTGAAAAGCAAATCATTTGCATATCACAGCATCCTCTTCTTGTCGGATAAATTTCGCGTCTGTAGCACGTCATCTTCGTGGTGTAGCAATTTTGATGGCCAGTAGTGTATGTTTGAGAACTAAGAATGAGTTCAATTTGGAGATATAGCTTTAAAAGTAAAAGGTATTCCGTAATAACGGAACTTCGTCTATAAGTAATAGAACCCAGTACGTTGTCCTGGTTGGCTAGTCGTCATCGGAGACAGCCGCGCGGGATTTGCCGAGCGGTCTTAGGCGCTACAGTCATGGACTGTGCGGCTGGCTCTGGCGGAGGTTCGAGTCCTCCCTCGGGCATGGGTGTGTGTGTGTTTGTCGTTAGGATAATTTACGTTAAGTAGTGTGTAAGTTTAGAGACTGATGACCTTAGCAGTTAAGTCCCATAAGATTTCACACACATTTTTTTTCTTCTTCGGAGACACACGCATCGTCAGGAGTGCCCCAGGAAAATGCGATAGGACCACTCTTGTTGTCTGTGTATGATAAATGAACGATGTGATTGACAGGATGCGCAGCAATTTGCGACTGTTCGCTGACGTCGCTGTAGTGAACTGAGAAGGAAAAGAGTCTTCGTAGAGTGACTACAGGAGGACATAGGACAACTTGGACAGAATTTCTATTTAGTATGATGAATGATAGCTTACTCTACATGTGAAAAAAGTAAGTTAATGCAGGCGAATAGGAAAAACAAATCTATCATTTTTTAATACAGTGTTAGTTGTTTGTAGCTTGACGCAGTCACATCGATTAAATACCAAAGCGTAGCGTTGCAAAGCGACATGAAGTGGAACGAGAACATAAGGTCGGTTTTAGGGAAGGCGAAGGGTCCACATGACGATCTCGTTTTATTGGAGGAATTGTATGAAAGTTTAGCACGTCTACGGGGTGAGTCAATAGGAACGGTACAGTTATGGAGAGGTGATACTATTAGCGATTCTCAACAAAATACTTCACGTGGACATACACCTATTCCGAATGGTTTCCGAGATAGAAGATATTTAATAAACATTGTTATTTATTTTCTTTTTATTCAGATGTTATCATTGCTTATAACTTACCGCAGTAGTTTAGAGGAAGTTGAGACGAGCAATTTGATACAGGACACTTGTGGTCTATCAAGTCGGGACACTACCTCAAACTGGGCCCTACTACTTCAAACTGGCTTACAAAAATTACCTAACTATAGTGCATGAACGTCACGTGAATTTTTCAATATTCTCGCGCCTCAAAATCTTAAACATGGCTGCAATTCAACAACTGTATAAATTTGAAGCCAACCGTTTGAAAACCAAAGGCTTATTTAGCTTTTGACCTAGGTTTCGATATTCGTGAAAATATCTTCTTCAGAAGGCGTGAGCGTTGTTACATCACATGATGGTAAATCAGTCCGGAACCACGCGGCTGATACGGTCGCAGGTTCGAATCCTGCCTCGGGCATGGATATCCTTACGTTAGTTAGGTTTAGGTAGTTCTACGTCTAGGGTACTGATGACCTCAGATGTTAAGTCCCATACTGATTAGAGCCATTTGAACCATTTGTGATGGTAAATTACATTAGCCGAAGCCGAGCGGTTCTTGTCATGCAAAAAATTCATACAAAAACCAGAAACAGTACATTTCACGGCTTAGGACAGCAGCCAGACTACATTCAGCGTACGTCAGAATAAATACTACATGTATTCGCCCATTGGTAAAGGCTCTTGTCTACAAAAATTGTAACAGGAGTCCAAAGAAAACAATATTTGTATAAAATAAGTATTAACCATGCCAGAGACAAAGGTCTTTGTCTCTAGCAGGTGAATACATATTTATACAAATACTTTATTCTTTGGACTCCTGTTATATTTTTTTGTAGACAAGAACTTTTATCAGTGGACGAATACATTTATGCATTTATTCTGATGTAGGCTGAATGTAATCTGACTACTGTCTTAAGCCATGAAATGTACTGTTTCTGGTTTTTGTATGAATTTTATATATGACAAGAATCCATCGCCTTCAGCTAATGGGCCGCTCCCACCGAAAGTTCGAGTCCTCCCTCGGGCATGGGTGTGTGTGTTGCTCTTAGCATAAGTTAGATCAAGTAGTGTGTAAGTTTAGGGAACGATCACCACAGCAGTTTCGTCCCTTAGGAATTCACAAACATTTTTCAGCTAATGTAATTTACGCTCATGTTATGTAACAAGGCCCATTCCTTCTGAAGAAGATATTTGTACAAATATCGAAACCTAGGTCAAGGACTAAATAAACCTTCGGTTTGCAAATGGTTGGCTGATTTTTTTCAACCTAATCAAATTTTCGTGTCTTTTCGCGCAAATTGTTCGCCCTAGAGAAAAAAATGAATAGACCTTTCTGTAGGAAATTTGATGTCGTTAAATTCTGTATTGAACGTTTTCGCTGGAGGGTGCGGTTTTCGAGTTAGTAAAAAAAAAAACCTACAAAAATGATATTAGATGTATTCTATATCGGAAATCATTCGGAATAGGGTACATGTCTATATGCAGCTGTTTGGTCACAATCGCTAATACTATCACCCGTCATGTACTTCCTCGTGACTCACCCTGTGTAGAGGAGACCACATACATAAGGACCCATTCTTGAGTATTCTAGATTGTTTGGGATCCCCACGAGGTTGGATTAAAGGAAGACATCGAAGTAATGCATAGGCGTCCTGCTGCATATGTAGATCAACTCTCGAGTATTACGGAAATGCTCCGTGAATTCGAATGAGAAGTGCCTGGAAGGAAGACGACATTCTTTTCGCGCAACGCTCTTGAGGAAGTTTGGACATCAGACATTTGCGACAGGTTGCAAAACAGCATTTAGACAGTCGTTGTCCCCTCGTTCCATTTGCGAGCGGAACAGAAAAGGGAATGGCTAGCAATGGTACAAGGTGTCCTCCGCTGCGCACCTAACGCTGCCTTGTGTAGTGTGCATATAGATGTAAATGTAGATGTAGAAGGCTGTGCGATCGTTACCCTGCCACCATCGCATACGGTATGTCGCGTAGGGATCATTAGAATAACATTAGCGCGCGCAAAGAGGCACAGATCTATAGTCATTCTTCCTTCGATCGATATGTGAAAGAAACGAGCCAAAAAATCATTAATGCCGGTACGGTATACTCTCTCCCACGCGCAGTACAGTGGCCCGCACAGTGCAGTGTTACCTGCTCTGGCTTCGTGTGAGTAGCACTGTGTGTCTACGACCGAACGACTTGTCTGTCTTAGCGGTAATAACACACCCAAAACCTTCCTCGTGAATTAGTCTGTCTACTAGAGATAAGACACAACAAACTCCTACAGTAAATTCTAAAGATCCGAGAAGTGAATATTTTACAATGCAGCTGAATTTTCTAAAGAATTTACACTCGTGTTCAGAAAAAACAGAACACCTTGAACGACTAGAGATAGGACGTTCATATTCACACGACATGCACATTAATATGTTCGGCAGAAATGATTAGCATTTGAACCATGTAGGCCCATAGGCTCAAAGTCAACATTGATATCTCGACGCAGTACCACCTACCGGTAAAATGTGCCTGCGGCTCTCGTTGTCACTATAACCCGAAGGTAATGCAGCAGTATGACTTGAACAGGCGTGCAGGGTGACTCGCACACGTAAGCGCGAACCACGCCGCCAAATCAGTGAGGTTGAAAGAGGGTGCATTATTGGCAAGAGAGGATGTGATGCATCCATGCAGAAAATTGCTGCTCGTGTGGGACGAAGTGTTTAGTAGTAGTAGTAGCTTTATTCATCCATAGATCTCTTTTTACAAGGATGTAGGGCATGTCAAAGTATTTACAAATTTAGATCAATTTAAAATAAGCTAATTTGTACACACATATATTTACAGACTTCTAGTTAGAGAATCATTAGATTTACCTCTGCTATACAATACTTTTTTTACAGATAACTTATTAAATAATGTAATGCCACGTTGTTCACTCATATCTCACTATCAGTCACTGCACACACTATACACACATTGTTTCATAACGCTTCACTCACTACAAACACACACACACTCACGTCTGCGCGCGCGCGCACACACACACACACACACACACACACACACACACACTGGTGGTCTCTGGCCCATTTTCTGTACCGCAACTTCCCATTTGCTATCCAGAAAAACTGAGTCAGTATCCCTCCATAATGAGTGAGATGTTGAAAATCAGAAAGAGGAAGAGGTGTTAGTATTGTGCTATGTATAGCTTGGGGATAAGTATTTCTAGGAAGGAAAAAAAGAACGAAAAAAACAAAGTGAAGGTGTTACGTGGAATGTTGGATATTTTATAATCATTATTATTATTATTTATTTGTATAACATTTTTTATCAAACCCCTACTCTGTTTTAGCTAAGTAATCCTTCAATGTATAAAATGTATTGCATAACAAGTACTTTTTAGTTGGCTTTTTAAATAAGTGCCGCGCGGCATTAGCCGAACGGTCTAAGGCTGTGCAGTCATGGGCTGTGCGGCTGGTCCCGGCGGAGGTTCGAGTCCTCCCTCGGGCATGGGTGTGTGTGTTTGTCCTTAGGATAATTTAGGTTAAGTAGTGTGTAAGCTCAGGGACTGATGACCTTAGCAGTTAAGTCCCATAAGATTTCACTCACATTTGAACATTTTTATATAAGTGTATTTTTGCAATTCCTTTAATCTCTTTTGGTAATTTATTGTACAGTTTTATTCCTTTGTAGAAAATGCTGATTTGAGTTTTATGTTTATTTTTTCTTGGTTGTAAGTTGAGTCTATCTCTTGTTACATGGTCATGGACAAAGCTCTTTGTGCAGTAATTACCATGTTATTTTTGATGTGTACAACTGACTAGTAAATGTATTCACGTGGAGCAATAAAAATCCCCAGTGTTCTGAACAGATCTTTACAATCAGCTCGTAGTATTTTTGGTTATTACTCTTATGGCTCTTTTCCTGAGTTTGAAAATTGTGTTCATATTTTGTGCATTTGTGCCCCAAAAAAGAATGCCATAGCTAAGAATTGAGTGTACGTAAGAATAATATGTAACTAAAAGGTACTGCATGTTACACACTGATGATAGCATTCTAAGGGCATAACATGCTGATGATATTCTGTTTGCAGGTACCTTTGTGTGTTCACACCACTTCAACTGAGAATCAGTATTCATTCCCAGAAATTTTACATTTGTTACACAGTCTATAGAGTTGCCAGCTACCTTTAATTTAACATTGTCATTTTTCCTCTTCAAACTGAAATTCATGGCATTAGTTTTCTTTATGTTCAATGACACTTTATTACTTATTGACCAATCACAAACTTCCTTGAGTTTCGGCAGTACAACGGGTCTCTACCGAATGGTTCACGGAAGGCCGTAGAACACGATGAGATGGGTCGGGTCGCTCTACCCAGACCCGCCCCCCCCCTTTTCCCCTGAGAAGATCGACACCTCATTCGAATAGCACTGCAGGACATATCAGGGTGCTCCTCGGCTCTGGCGCTACAGTGGAACAGTGTAACACATCGTCCACTGTCAGGGGTGACAGTCCGTCGCCGTTTACTGCGGCATGGGTTAGGTGCTTGTCGTTCACTTTTCCGCCTGCCTTTAACGAATGTGCAGAAACGTGCTGGACGGAAATGGTGTGAGGAACGACGTCACTTGGGACAGGATTGGCATGAGATAATGTTTTAGGACGAATCCAGGTTATGTTTGTTTGAAAATGATGGTCGCATTTTGATTTGCCACAGACAGAGCATCACAGCGACTGCATATGCACGAGGCATATAGCACCAGCTCAACGCCATATGGTGTGGGGGGCTATTGGGCACAGCCACAAATCACAGTGCGTGTGCAGGGCACTGTGGCGAGTGTGACCTACGTGGATGACATCCTGCGACCCTTTCTGCGCAACACCCCAGACGTCATATTTCAGCAAGACAATGCACGATTACATGTTGTTGCACGAACACGTGCCATCTTGGTGTCACAAGATGTCAGCCGTTTGCCAGATCACCAGACTTGTCGCCAATCGATAATGTGTGGGATATGGTGAAACGACCGGTGCAGCACGGTGATGCAGTGCCAAACACCACAGATGAAATTTGGAACCAGGTGAACGCAGCATGGGTGGCTGTACCACAGGACGCAATTCGCGCCTTATACGCATTGATGACTGGAATTCGGTAGTAGGAAAAGGGAGAGAAGGAAACGTAATAGGTGCTACAGAAGAATGCTGAAGATTAGATGGGTAGATCACATAACTAATGAGGAGGTATTGAATAGGATTGGGGAGAAGAGGAGTTTGTGGCACAACTTGACTAGAAGAAGGGATCGGTTGGTAGGACATGTCCTGAGGCATCAAGGGATCACCAAATTAGTATTGGAGGGCAGTGTGGAGGGTAAAAATCGTAGAGGGAGACCAAGAGATGAATACACTAAGCAGATTCAAAAGGATGTAGGTTGCAGTAGGTACTGGGAGATGAAGAAACCTGCACACGACAGAGTAGCATGGAGAGCTGCATCTAACCAGTCTCAGGACTGACGACCACAACAACAACAACACATTGATGCCATCACGCATGTAACAAGGAACTAGGGTCGATGGATCCTGTGCCTAATAGGCAACAGGACGCATACTGAACCGAGGTGACTGAAATGCTTATCACTTCTACAGAACATGCTAATGTACATATCGTCTGAATATGAACATCCTGTCTACAGTCGTTCAAGGTGTTCTGTTCATTTCTGAACATTAATGTACTAGACGTATTGCGAAGTTTTTGACGAACGAAAACCTCCCCTGTGAAAATCACATGGATCCGCAAACAGAGACCTTGCAAAAACTCACTCGCTCTGTTCCACCATGAGATCCATAGAGCCGTAGACATTGGCTCTTAGATTGACGCATAGTTCCTCGACTTTGGAGATGTAGGGCTTATTTGATACAGTCCCGCGCTGAGCCTCCATATACAGGCAAAAATGGAGGCGTAGTTTGATTTACAGAATGTATAAATGTAGATTAAGACGCGCACACAAATATACTGACTACAATTTTGCCCTCGCTTCATACGCGAATAATATTATAGAGAACGGCTAGTATCGGCTGGAAGTATCCTCCAACATGCACGACACATCGGCTTATATATTTAAAAAAAACTGGTTCAAATGGCTCTGAGCACTATGGGACTTAACTTCTGAGATCATCAGTCCCCTAGAACATAGGACTACTTAAACCTAACTAACCTAAGGACATCACACACATCCATGCCCGCGGCAAGATTCGAACCTGCGAACGTAGCGGTCGCGTGGTTGCAGACAGTAGCGCCTAGAACCGCTCGGCCACTCCGGCCGGCTTATATATTAGATTTATAGATCGTTATTAAAGCAGTTTCTTCACAGGCCAGCGAGATGTCTGACTGGAGAAGCGCAGTGGTGCGTCTTTTGAACACATATACGGAGTGATTATAATTAAACTTGAGAAGGCCCCCAAGAGAAACGCGTGATCGTAGAAGAATGAAACTTTGCGCAAACATTTGCAAAGGCATTCGGAAAAGAAATAACGCATAAGTCATTGAAATAACACATTTTAATTTGCACATGAGAAGGGTAACATTTATTAATTGTGTTCAGTGTTTGCGTTCCAGGTTCAAAACGTTGCTCAGCGTGACGACCATCTGCATCCGCGAGAGCCTGGAGCCGCGCTAGAGATTGCTCTACAGCTGCCCGAAACACCTCATGTGGGAAACTGGCTACTTCTCTCGCCCTGCTTATCTTCAACCTCCAACCTTCTGCTTGTGTTAGTGTCCCATGTCTCAGTAAGGCACTTCTTCAGTACTTTGCGGCGCAGTTGGCCGAGGACCTCTCCCTGGAGCAACCCCACATCGACACTTAATTCGAACTTAGGAGACACGTTCGTCAGTGCCGGTGCGGTTGTGGGTAAGGCAAACTTAAAGACTGCGATTTATCGACAGAACACAACAGGTCTACTAAGGAGACTGCTTACAAAATGCTTGTCCGCCCTCCTCTCGAGTACTGCTGTGAAGTGTGGGATCCGCATCGGATGGGAATGACGAAGGACATCGAAAAATTTCAAAGAGGGACAGCTCGTTTTGTATTATCGCGAAATAGAGGAAAGACTGCCACAGACATGATACATGAATTCGGGTGGCAATCATTAAAACAGAGGCGTTTTTCGTTGCAGCAGGTTCTTCTCGATTACGAAAAAATTCTGTTGGCGCCGACCTGCATACGGAGAAATGATCCTCATTACGAAATAAGAGAAATCAACAAAGAAAGATTTAAGTGCTCGCCTTTGCCGCACCGTTCGAAAGTGGAGCGGTAGAGAAATAGCTTGAAAGTGGTTCGGCGAACCCTCTGCCAGGTATTTAATTGTGAACTACAGAGTAATCATGTAGATCTACATCTACATCTACATCTACATTTATACTCCGCAAGCCACCCAACGGTGTGTGGCGGAGGGCACTTTACGTGCCACTGTCATTACCTCCCTTTCCTGTTCCAGTCGCGTATGGTTCGCGGGAAGAACGACTGTCTGAAAGCCTCCGTGCGCGCTCGAATCTCTCTAATTTTACATTCGTGATCTCCTCGGGAGGTATAAGTAGGGGGAAGCAATATATTCGATACCTCATCCAGAAACGCACCCTCTCGAAACCTCGCGAGCAAGCTACACCGCGATGCAGAGCGCCTCTCTTGCAGAGTCTGCCACTTGAGTTTGTTAAACATCTCCGTAACGCTATCACGGTTACCAAATAACCCTGTGACGAAACGCGCCGCTCTTCTTTGGATCTTCTCTATCTCCTCCGTCAACCCGACCTGGTACGGATCCCACACTGATGAGCAATACACAAGTATAGGTCGAACGAGTGTTTTGTAAGCCACCTCCTTTGTTGATGGACTACATTTCCTAAGAACTCTCCCAATGAATCTCAACCTGGTACCCGCCTTACCAACAATTAATTTTATATGATCATTCCACTTCAAATCGTTCCGCACGCATACTCCCAGATATTTTACAGAAGTAACTGCTACCAGTGTTTGTTCCGCTATCATATAATCATACAATAAAGGATCCTTCTTTCTATGTATTCGCAATACATTACATTTGTCTATGTTAAGGGTCAGTTGCCACCCCCTGCACCAAGTGCCTATCCGCTGCAGATCTTCCTGCATTTCGCTACAATTTTCTAATGCTGCAAGTTCATTGTATACTACAGTATGATCCGCGAAAAGCCGCATGGATCTTCCAACACAACCCGTACGAAACAGGGCTAACAGAGGATACTGCACGTAGACAGAGAAGGGCAGCACGAACGGCCACAGGTTTGTTCGCCCCACGGTAGAGCGTCACAGAGGTGCTGAAGAAGCTGACCTGGCGGACGCTGGACGATAGAGGCAAACGATCCCGTGAAAGCCTACTTGCTACTGGAAATTATTAGACAGTTTCGAGAACTAACTTTCAAATGTTCAAATGTGTGTGATTTCCTAAGGGACAAAACTGCTGAGATCATCGGTTCATAGACTTACACACTACTTAAACTAACATCTGCTAAGAACAACACGCACACATCCATGCCCGAGAAAGGACTCGAACCTCCGGCGTGAGGGCCGCGCAATCCGTGACATGGCGCCTCTTACCACGCTGCCCCTCCTCGCGGCAACTAACTTTAAGCAATGAATCTAGGAACATAGGACAAGTACGCATCAGTCCCTTAGGTGTCGTGATGACAAGATTAAGCTGATTACAGCACACAGAGAGGCATTTAAACAACCATTCTTCCCACACTCCGTACGTGAAAGCAGCTGGAAAAACCTCTAATAATTGGTACGGTGGAAAATACCCTGAGTTATGCACTTCACAGTGGTTTGCAAAATACTGATCTAAATGTGGGCTAATATTGATTGGAAGTATGCTCCAAGAACTAATTTTGTAGATTGTTATGAAACATCTTTCATCACAGAAGCAACGTGTCTGACGTGACACCGATTGATGCGCCCGTCTAATACACAGATATATTCGAGATTTTACGTTTCATTCACCTAGAACAGTTTAAACATAGATGAGGGACGACAGAAGTGAACCATCAAAAGGGAACAACAAGTTGCTAACAGAAACATAAGTCCGCAATTGTCGAAGCATCTAAATCTTGAGTTTCTCCCGACATTCAAGCAAACTTACGATAACGCAAACGGATACCGTACCTGACATATTTCAACAAGCTTACATTCAGTCATTTTAAAGGCACAAATATACGTGCGCCTTGAAAGTAGATGGGTTGCACCTGCCGAAATATCGGTGGTAATCGAAGGTGACATTCAGCTGCATTCCCGTACATTGATATGAGTGGCAAATGTGGTCTCTGCAGCGGATTGTGAGCTGTTTTGAACTTTGTTGGCTGATTATAACTTGTCGAAATAGAATCAGGGACTTTGTTTTTCGCGGGCAGTTCTCTTACCATTCCTGCATATAGTTTTAGTTTGCTGCTGGCTTGATAGCTTAATGGTACAGATATTAGGTCTGCTTAGAAATTATTATTATTATTATTATTCTCTCTCTCTTTTTTTTTTTTTTTTTTTTTTTTTTTTTTTTTTTTTTTTTTTTTTTTGCGTCGTCAGTCTGCTCACTGGTTTGATGCGGCCCGCCACGAATTCCCCTTCTGTGCCAACCTCTTCATCTCAGAATAGCTCTTGCAACCTACGTCTTCAATTATTTTCTGGATGTATTCCAATCTCTGCCTTCCTCTACAGCAATTGCCTTCTATAGCTCCCTCTAGCTTAGTATAGCGCCAACTAATGCCTCAAACGTGCGTCAGTGAACACGTTAATGCATCGGTTTACATGCGGGGGTTGCAGCACTATATGGAACGGCGTAAGGGAACAGGAATCATTTCTAAGAAGATATGAAGGAACACAAATCACTAAGGCGGAACTGATTACCTTAGCTACAGTCTACGAGTAAAGAAAGGAACGATTGGCCGTTATTTGGAAACCACAGTGAAAATCGGAAGAATCTTTGCACAGATGTGTTGGACAGTGTCTCTAGCATGCCCGTAGATAGCGTCACGTCGTTTTGCTTAGTTCAGAGCTCAAAGTGAGCGCATAAAGAAGCCTAGAAAATAGTGTCTCCCGCCAAGTTTAAGAGCCTGCCGTGCGATTTCGCCTGATTTCATGCAACCCCACATAGCAGAGCTATCACATTTTCTTCTTCATGACAGTACTCGGCCGCAGACTGCAGCATCAATGAGGACGCTCCCGCATTGTTTTCAGTGGGAAGTGTTTGATCACCAACCATACAGCCGGAACTTGGTTCCCTCTGATTTTCATCTCTGCTCATATGAACCGCTGGTTGTGAAGATAAAATTTTGGCACAGACAACGAGTTGCAGTCTGGCATAGAAAATTGACGGAAAGAACAGGCGGCTATCTATGAAGAGCGTACTGGAAAGTTGGTACAACGCAACGACACATGTCTAATTCGGAGCGGCGGCTGTATGAAGAAGTATCTGAAAGGTGTGTAACTGCTGCAAGTAAAATAGTTTTGATTTTCACTGTGGTTTCCACTTCGCGACCTTACTTTCCAAAGGGCCCTCGTATTCCCCAAAACGGTAAAATAATGTAGTTCCTGGCAACTTTATTAATTACGTAATTGTAAAAGAGGTGTAGATTCAGTAGAGGAATACAACGAAGCTGAATTCTCTGAAGAATATACTAGACATATTGCGACATTTTTGGAGAACGAGAATCTCCTCTATTAAAATCAATATGGATTCGCAAACAGACATGTTCCGAAACTGAGTGTTCTGTTCCTCCTTGAGATCCACAGCGATATAGACATCGACGCTTAGGTTGATGCCGTTTTCCTTAACTTCAGGAAGTAAGAAAATGAATTGAATATCTGACCAGATATCCGACTGGATTCAAGACTTCCTCGCAGACGGAACTCAACACGTCGCTCTTAACGGAACAAAATCGACAGATACAAGGAAGTCTGGTAGGCCCGTTGTTGTTAACAATGTATGCAAACGACCAAGCTGTCCACAGATGATGTGGGTGTCTATAACAAGGTAGCAACGTCAGCAGACTTAACCGAACTGGAAGAGGATTCATGAATGGTGCAAGGACTGGTAGTTGACCATGAACGTAAATAAATGCAACGTATTGCGCATACATAGGAGAAGAGATCTGCTACTGTACAACTACGCTACTGATGTCGAACTGCTAGAAACACTAACAACCGTAAAATATCTGGGAGTAATCATTCGGAGCAACTTTAACTGGAATGACTACATAAGACAAATTAGTAAGAAAACCAGATGCGAGACAGATTCATAGAAAGAATCTTAAGGAAATGCACTTCATCCGTGAAAGAAGTGACTCAACAAGACACTTGCTCGACCGATTCTTGAGTACTGTTTATCAGTCTGGGACCCTTATCATACAGGACTGACAGAAGAGATAGAGAAGATGCATCGAAGAGCGGCACGTTTCGCCGCAGCATCGTTTAGTCGGCGTCAGAACTCAACAAGCTCCAGAGGCAGACGCTACAAGAGATGTGTTCCGCATCACGGAGAGGTTTATTATTGTAATTACGGGAAAGCACAGTGGGGGAATAGTCGAAGAATACACTGCTTCCTCCAACAAACGTCTCACGAAATAATTACGACAAAAAATTCAGAAAATTAGAGCTAATACGAAGATTTACCAACACTCATTCTTCCTACGCGCCATTGGCGAGTGGATCAGGGAAGGATGGGATTAAATAGTAGCCGCCCTCCGTCACACACTCTCAGGTGGCTTGCGGAGCATAGATAAATATGTAGATCGGATCACAACAGAAAATTTGGTGATGCATTAAAAATAATATTCCATGGTCAAGAAATATGAGACCAGAGTTACAGAATACTGACGAACACCTCGCGCTAAATAACTTTATTTGTATTCTGCTCGATATCTATTATCTGTGAGCGGTTGCCTGTCTTGATGGTTGTATGAAGACTGCCGTAGAACACACCGTAGAATATGTGAATAGTCACTTAAGAAACAAGTTGACCTATTCTAACACATCGTTTTTTAAGAGGAAATAAGAAGACGAGAATATATTTTGAAATGTGCTTCTCTTTCATTTATCACAATTGTGATGTCTTCTCATGTCTTGATGGTTGCATGAAGACTGCCGTAGAACACACCGTAGAATATGTGAATAGTCAGTTAAAAAACAAGTTGACCTGTTCTAACACATCGTTTATAAGAGGGAAAAAGAAGACGAGAATATATTTTGAAATGTGCTTCTCTTTCATTTATCACATTTAAATTCATTTTTGTTTCGTTGTACTACGTGGGGTTTATTTTTTCGGTGGACATTGTTGCATAAAAACTAGTTTGTGAGCAAAACGAAGTGTCAATAGAGTGTTCCTTAATTTGGAAAAAAGTGATACAATGCAGGCTGCGGATCGAGAAGTCTCGAGATCGATTCCTGGTCAGTACTAGGATTTTAATCTGACACTTATCACGTCTTTCACCTCTGACAGTGTTTGTTATTACGAAAAATACCAAGTTTTATCGTGCTTCGGAATCCACGTTAAAGCCCTGTAAATGGCTGGGTGAGGCAATTCAGAAGTCGGAGGAAGCTAATGGCTTACCACGTCCAATAGGACCATTCATTGTTGCGTTCAAACCACCCATCGGCTTAATGGCAGCTTAACTTTGCTACACGGATTAGTATGAAATTTTGAAAACAGTCGATACAGGTTTTTCCATGGTAGCAGAACAACAACGGCTTGAATGAAGAGCTGTTTGATCGAGAGGTGGGCCATTAAAACCACTTCACAGAATATTACGGCAACCAATCGCAGTCATCAGAACAGCACTCAACAGCAGATCTGTTTATTGCCGAAAGATTCTGCTGTTTCAATACGAAGATCACCCCGCGTCCTCGAAAGATCTTTCATTTTCTACATAAGCAAAATGTGACGACGTGAAGATTTGGCTTACCTCGTTACGTCCCGCTTCGATGGGGTGCACCAGTGCGTCTGCCAATTGTCGCTGAAGGAAAAACGCAGAAAATCGTTGAAATCATAAAATCTGTGTCAAGGTGTCGTACAAAATTTGTCACTGCGGGTCTGCCGGGAAAACGAGGCACTCTGCGGTCGCCGGCCGGTGCCGGTCCTGCGGCAGCGGTAGGCGGGGCCTTGCTGCCCATTCGTCGACAGATTCGCCAATCTCGTGGCAGAGCTGTCGGGGTTGCTTAATTTTCTCTCGCTACTGGACTGCCCGCGGGGGCGGGCGTGCTGGGCGTGGCTTCGCACCGTGTTTGTTGTGACGTCTCTGTTGTTTCTGCGGGCGGCTGTCGGCTGCGCTGTCAGAAAAACAAGGCTCTTAGCGCGGGATTCTGTTTGCCTTCGCCGGCGCCCCTCCCCTTCAGTCGCACTTCAGTCAATAGTTGACCTCTGAATGATTCATCACTCTCCCCAAGGAAATAATCACATCGGATTATGGAACGAAAGTATTATGTGCTTTGGAGGATGGCTTTTTTTTTACGTAGTGGGTGAATGTGAAAAATATTCGCGTTTTCTCTTAAGCCCCATTTAACAAAACAGAGCCAATAGAAGTTTCTGATAAAAAAAAGAAAAATTGTTAAGAGGACTAGATATAAGCTATAGAGAGGCATGTGATTGTGTATCTACTATAACCACGAGGGAACAACTAGAAGAATGGGAGATCAAGAACGAAGTGGTCGGATTGAAAAGGGTGTAAGATAGACTTTCGCGCCTACTGTTCAATATATAAACTGGAAAAGGAATGTCTGAAATGAGTGAGATTACAATTCAGGGCATTAATCGATACATTGCTATCCACAGTGAAGGCCAGAAGGAGTTACAGGGCCAACTGAATGGAATGAACTGATAGTAAATCGAAGGGAAGCAGAAATTGGCGGATAGACAAAGTGAAACAATTCTGCTATCTTCGTAGCAAAATTACGCATAAGAGGACACAAGAATCATATTAGCAAAAGCAAAGGGAGTATTCCTCACTAAAAGTAGCTTATTACTACGAAACATAGGCCACTTATTTGACGAAAAAAATTCTGACAATGAAGGTACATTCGGATCAAATCGAAAAAGAAGAGAATTTAAGACGGGTTGCCATAGAAGGATGTTGGAAAATAGGTAGACATTTGAAATGATGAGTATCTCTGCAGAATTGGCGGGGTGAAGTGTATTTGGAAAACACTGCCAAGAAGAAGGTGCAGGATGATAGGACACATCTTAAGACATCAGAGAATAACTTCCACGGTGCTAGAGGGAGCCGTTCTGCGTCAAAACTACAGAGGAAGACAGAGATTGAAATGTTGTTGTTATTGTGATCTTCAGTCCGTAGAATGGTCTAATGCATCTATCCACGCTACTGTGTTCTGTGCAATCTTTCCCTCTCCACCTAAGTACCACAACTTATATCCATTAGTGGGGTTATCTGCTTCTGTATTCAAGCAATTTTTAGCCTCCCATCCCCACTTTCTTCTATTACTAAATCGACAATTTCTTGATGCCTCGATATGTGTCCGATCAACCGATGCTTTCTTTTAGTCAAATTATGCCATAAATTTTCTCCCCAGTTCTCTCCAGTACTTTCTCATCAATTACCCAGTCTACCCACCAAACCTTCAGTACTCTTCTGTAGCAATACCTTTCAAAAGCTTCTGTTCTGTTCTCGTCTGAATTGCCTATCTTCCACGTTTCACGTTCGGGCTCGGCTACACTCCAGATAAATACCTTCGTAAATGACTTCCTAACATTTAAATCTACATTCGGTGTCAACAAATTTATCATCTCCAGAAACGCTTTTCTTGCCATTGCCGGTTTACATTTTATATCCGCTGCACTTCGGCCACCATCAGTTATTTTACTGCCCAAAGGGCAGAACTCTGACTTCTGTTTCTAGTGTCTCGTTGCCTAACTTAATTCCCTCAGCATCACATGATTTAATTTGGCTACATCCCAATAACGTTGCACTATTTTTATTGATCTTCGTCTTATAATCTCTTTTCAGTACACTAACCTTCCTGTTCAGCTGCTCTTCCAAGCCCTCTGCTATCTCTGACAGAATCACAGCGTCATCGGTAAACTACAAAATTTTAGTTTCCGCTCCCTGGACTTTAACTCCCTTTCGGAATTTTTCCTTGGTTTTCTTCGCAGCTTCTACAGTGTACAGATGAAGTAACATCGGGAGTACGTTACAACTTCGTCTGACTTCCGTCTCAACTAGGACTTTCCTTTCATGTCGTTCGACACTTATAAGTGCATCTTGTTCCTGCGGAAGTTGTAAAAAACCTTTCGGTTTTTTTCCTGTATTTTATCCACACTATGGTACGTTGCCAAGAGCTTTATTTAAAACTACAAACGTCATAAACATAGGTTTGGCTTTCTTCAAGTTTTCTCCTAAGAAAAGTCGTAGGCTCAGCATTTCCTCGCATGTTCCTACGTTTCCCCTAAACCCAAAGTGATCTTCCTTCGGTCGGGCTCTATCATTTATTCCATTCATTCTAAAAATGATTCGTCTCAATAATTTGTAGTCATGACTTATGAAACTAATGGCTCGGTAGTATTGACACCTGTCAGTACATGCCTTCTTTGAAACTGGAATTATTACATTGTCGGAATATATCCAATAAATAATTTAGGCTAGCGGTTGAAAGTGCTACTCTGAGATGAAGAACTTGACACAGGAGAGGAATTCGTGGCGAGTTACCTGAAACTAGTCAGAAGACTGACAGAAGGACAGAAAGAGAAAGAGATCGAGACAGAGGGGGAGACACAGACAGAGAGAGAGAGAGAGAGAGAGAGAGAGAGAAATGCAAAGCTGCTCGTCAAATACCACAAGAAATGGAGCACGAAACTCGTGGTTTCTTTTTTTTTTTAATTTTCATGCAGAACTTGTTGCAAGTAGTTAGATTTTCACCCTTATGTTCCCAAACTGGAAGCAATATTGTAATAAATATTTCATAGACTTCAGGCTGTGACACAGGCTCGGTGTTTATTGGGCAATAGTATTGTGTCAATATGCTGCGTGAAAGTACGAGAACATGAACGGCATAACATTAATACGCAATGTTTATGCCCGTTACGCATCAGCGAGAACTTTACCTTTATAGTGAATACGCCGACACTGGATGATGCAGAACTTGCGTGTACTGTGATTGCAATCGCTGCGCACTGGAAAAAGAAAAGCAAGAGGAAACGGCGGTGGGCGGGAAAGTATCTCGGAGCTCAGAAGGCATTCTACAGGGTGAAAAGCATTTAAAGCGATAAACTCTGGGAGATTGTAGGAGACATCAAAACAACTATTTTTCCCCGATGTCATTTTTTTTCCTTTGAGGACTATTTAAACCGGAAGAGGAAGATTTCTCTGGCGGCAAATTAATTAAACCAATAAACACTTTTCCAATTTTATATGACCAAGAGACAACACATTAATACAACCCAATTTCAATTACAGTAAATTTTCAAAAATGTCTCCTTTGACACATAAACAAAGGTTACACTGTCGGATCATGTTGTGTCTGGCACGGGCAATAACATCAGGAGTGTCCTGAATTGTTCCCCACACAAAAAAGTGGGGATCGAGCAGGCCATGGTACAGGACCACCTCTGCCAATCCACGTGTCTGGGAACCGTCGGTCCAGGAATCGACGCACACGACGACTGAAATGTGCCGGCGCCCCGTCATGTTGGAAGCACATGCGATGTCTTGTAGGGAGAGGGACGTTTTCCAGCAATTCTGGCAATGCTCTAGCGAGAAAATTGTAATAGTGCCTGCCATTTAATGGCCTAGGTAGCAGATGCAGCCCAATTAAACAGTCCCAAACAACACCGACCCACACATTAACGAAGAGCCGCACTTGATGAGCGCTAGTAACTGTGGCTTGCGGGTTATCCTCAGTCCAAACACGCGAATTGTGCATGTTGAAGATTCCATCACGCCCGAACGTTGCTTCATCGGTAAACAACACAGAGGATGGAAATGTAGGATGCATTTCACACTGTTCCAAATACCACTGCAAAACTGTGCTCTGGATGGATAATCAACTGGTTCCAGGTTGTGGACACGCTGTAAGTGAAATGGACGTAACAATTGCTCTCGAAGGACTGTTGCTGATTGAAGGATCCCGCTCCACATGCTGCAAGACAGCTTCCTCAAATTGCAGCGTTCTTACCGTGAGACGGCGTCCTTGTCCAGGTAATTTGCTGCACCAACCATATCAGTGTACTCACTCCAAGTTTATCGCTCCATTAGTAAACAGAGACAATGCACTACTACACTGGTGGATAGCAGTTTCCTACAACTGAAGAGCGTAATACGCCCTCTAACAACTGAAGATTGGTAATACGGCCTCTAACAACTGAAGAGCGTAATACGGCCTCCACCGATTTAAATAATCCTCATAGGAAAAAATGACATCAGGGAAAATATTTGTTTTGATGTCTCCTACAATCTCACAAAGTTTGCCGGTTTAAATACTTTTCATCCTGTATATATGGCCGTACTAACGTGCTAAGGGAACTTGCAGCAGAGCCAGATGACTATCGAAATTTTTTGAGGATGAACAAGGAAGTTTTCAACGATTTGGTGAACTTCGCTACACCTTATGTACACATAAAAGATACTGTTCACATACTCGTCAGATTTTGCTCTCCATAATGCTGGAAGCTATCCATATATCTGAATAGCGTAAGATATGTCATTGTAGAGGTTTGGTAGGCAGTGCTGTTGCGTAGTTCTGCAATAAATAATTCAAGCTTCTGAAACGTACAAATAAGTAGTTGCAGTGCTCTTTCCCTGCACTTAAACCTTTTATCGACTAATGCCCTGAATGTACTTCCACGGATGAATCCTCTCGTTCTGTATTTC
Source organism: Schistocerca serialis cubense (assembly GCF_023864345.2). NCBI lineage: Eukaryota > Metazoa > Arthropoda > Insecta > Orthoptera > Acrididae > Schistocerca > Schistocerca serialis. Next base: position 619,545,837 of record NC_064645.1, read on the forward strand.
CTGATGTAATCAAATCCATATGGTTGTCGGTGTCACGGTTGTTTACATGTCCGCAAATCACGACGTTCCGGCAGGAACTGCCGTGTATTGTACAATTCCACTCTTACAGGGTACAATATGTGGGGCAAGATGCTGAGTGAAGGTCAGTATTGGTTCAAATGGCTCTGAGCACTATGGGACTCAACTGCTGAGGTCATTAGTCCCCTAGAACTTAGAACTACTTAAACCTAACTAACCTAAGGACATCACAAACATCCATGCCCGAGGCAGGATTCGAACCTGCGACCGTAGCGGTCTTGCGGTTCCAGACTGCAGCGCCTTTAACCGCACGGCCACTTCGGCCGGCAAGGTCAGTATTTTTAAATCTTTGTACATTGTGCAGACCGTCAGTACCGGACCCAAACGGCCAATATTACTGCGAAATACTCGGTATTGGGCAGTCAATATTGAACGAGTGAGAACCCTTTACAAAATATTCAAAATACGTATGCGTAAAACGAGCCACTTTTGTACAAGCGGACAGATCCTTTGTTACAGTCCCAGGAATATGAAGCAAGAGTCTATCTTTGTGTTTTTACAGTCCACCCAACTGTCTTTATCTGATGGCTGACAAATTTTTTTTTTTACATTTTTTTTTCATTTCAGTGACCATGACCATGTATGGTACCGCTGTTTGTTGTATCTATTTTTAATTCTGCGAAAAGTTTGACTAACACATGATTTCTCACCCGATTTCTGCAGTGGTGCCAAAAATATTATAACTTATTGGCAGTACTTACGGCACTAGTAAAGAACAATAACCCCACCCCCCATTCTTTATAGAATCAAATTCACATGTTTAAGACACTTTCGAACGTCCGGTTACTTTACAAATAAGTTAATATGCTAGATTTTTCTCGTTAGACATCTAAAACTTCTATGATTGAAGACGAAAAGGCCATAATTATATTAGTCTTATTAGTATAGGATTTTTTACCCATAGACTAACAAAAAAGTTTAGAAAAAGTTTGAAATTGCATTCAGAGTTCATTGGAATTTCCTAAGTGCTCTTATAATAAAAAACTGGATGTGTTATTTGCTCTGCGTATTAAGAGAAGGTCGTTTATTGTGCGTCTCATGTTTCTGGCGTCATATCTCCTGAAGTTGAGTCGCACATCATATAATTTTGCACTTACATTTTGCAGGGTGTGGGTATGGCGAATGCCCGGTGAACATCATCTGCCAGCGTGTGTAGTGCCAACAGCAAATTTCGGAGGCGGTGGTGTTTTGGTGAGGCCGTGTTTTTCATGGAACTGGGTGCACGTCTTGTTTTGCGTGGCACTAACACAGCACAGGCCTACACTGATGTTTTAAGCACCTTCTAACTTCCCACTGTTGAAGAGCAATTCCCTCTGATTATTTTGTAGAGGATGTCAAAGAGAAAAAGTTTTTCAAAGGTTCGAAATTGCGTATTAAGAGAAGGTAGTTTATTGTGCGTCTCATGTTTCTGGTGTCATATCTCCTGAAGTTGAGTCGCACATCATATAATTTTGCACTTACATTTTGCAGGGTGTGGGTATGGCGAATGCCCGGTGAACATCATCTGCCAGCGTATGTAGTGCCAACAGCAAATTTCGGAGGCGGTGGTGTTTTGGTGAGGCCGTGTTTTTCATGGAACTGGGTGCACGTCTTGTTTTGCGTGGCACTAACACAGCACAGGCCTACACTGATGTTTTAAGCACCTTCTAACTTCCCACTGTTGAAGAGCAATTCCCTCTGATTATTTTGTAGAGGATGTCAAAGAGAAAAAGTTTTTCAAAGGTTCGAAATTGCGTATTAAGAGAAGGTAGTTTATTGTGCGTCTCATGTTTCTGGCGTCATATCTCCTGAAGTTGAGTCGCACATCATATAATTTTGCACTTACATCCAGTGGTATATATGGATAATGTTTGCAAGAGCGAACAGCGAAAATGTAGTACACGATATTTTTATTCCCTCTGATTATTTTGTAGAGGATGTCAAAGAGAAAAAGTTTTTCAAAGGTTCGAAATTGAAGTAAAGTTTGTGCAAGACCACTGAGCGTTATCATTCTCAAATACTAGATGAATATAGTCAGGGTAATTTGCGCGTTGGTGGTTTAAGCTGCCTCAGGAGATAAATGACTTAGACAGTTCCTACTTTTAGTTCAAGAGTTATTGTGTCGCACCTTTAACGTAAGATTATACTTCTTAATGACTAAATCACGGCCGGCCGAGGTGGCCGAGCGGTTCTAGGCGCTACAGTCTGGAACCGCGCGACCGCTACGGTCGCAGGTTCGAATCCTGCCTCGGGCATGGATGTGTGTGATGTCCTTAGGTTAGTTAGGTTTAACCCTCTAACGGTAAGGCGAAGTTTCCTGACATAAACGGTAAGGTGGGGTTGGATCAGACCCCACCCTCCAAATATCGATTTTTCGGGGTAAAATAAAAAATGAATAATGGGAAAAAGTTTTATTATCAATTACACACACATAATATTTGTTATAACACGTTTTTTTATTTTTATAGTCAATAAGGAAGAATATAAAGTACTTTGGAAAAAATAGGAACTTGATTGCAAAAAATACCTTAATAGAAATATTCTCTATAAAATTATTGAAAACATAGTAAAAATCAATAGATTCAGTCATCAACTAGGAATCTGAGTGCTTTAGAATTTATAAAGATAGAAACTAAATGAGAACATCTCTTACTACTTGTAGAAAATAATTATAGTGTCAGCAGTTTCGAAATATAAAGTTCTCAATAATAAATGTCTTTGCACACATAATGTAATAGGTGGTTTCTGAACAGTTTTCTGCATCGATATTGTCGCCATCCTCTGGCTCAGCCTCCTGTCGGAGAAACTCGTTGTATATCTCCTCAGGAGTTCTAAGGAGTTGATGCGCCATTTTAGTAAGAGACTAGAAGAGAAAAAAAAACTTAGATGTAATATAAACATCAATATGGGGTTGAATCCTCCCCACAAAAGAAACTAATAAGTGTGACGTAAGCAGTATGCTACGGTCGGATCCAACCCGAGCGCGGGTAATGTGGGTTTCGGATAGAGAGGGTAGCTGCACGTCACTCACCAGACTGACGTGGCCTCCTCGGCGTTCTCGGGACGACTGGCTGGTAGGGTATCTGGAACCACAGCGCTCTCAGAAAAGGGAGTGGGGAGTTATAAACAAAACAGACTCGCTGGGGTCGGATCGAATCCCAACCTTACCGTTAGAGGGTTAAGTAGTTTTAAGTTCTAGGGGACTGATGGCCTCAGAAGTTAAGTCCCGTAGTGCTCAGAACCATTTGAACTAAATCACGACATGATTTTAACTTTTTAATGTCAGCCAATAATTGTTTGAAATACTGAAAATCAAATTTTTCTTGCCACTGGGAGCAGTTAAATGGGCAACCTGCAACTGGGTTCGTGTACCGTTTTGGGCGGCCGCGCGGAGTGGCCGCGCGGTTTGAGGCGCCATGTCACGAACTGTGCGGCCCCTCCCGCCGGAGGTTCGAATCTTCCCTCGGGCATGGGTGTGTGTGTGTGTGTGTTGTGCTTAGCATAAGTTAGTTTAAGCAGTGCGTAAGTCTAGGGACCGTTGACCTAGCCAGTTTGGTCCCTTAGGAATTCAAACACATTTGAACATTTGTTGTTTTCGACGTTTAGTAACATTTGTAGACTGAATCATCTACCACCTGAGTCATACTTTTGGTAGCATGGACTACAAAACAAGATCTTCCCTACCACTGCGTCTATATCTACACTGCCGGGAAAAAAGGTCCCAACACCAAAAAAATAATTAATGTAGGCTAATGAAATTTCGCGAATACATTTTTCATGCGAACATGCATGCATTGTGTTGTACAGGGGCCTGCTGCAGTTCGTCGACCCATACAGGAACAGTTAATGAGGTTTGCGGGTGACGCTAGAGTTGTTGTCGGATGATGTACCGTATGTTGTCGACTGGAGACAGAACTAGTGATCGAGCAGACCAAGGCAGTATGTCGACACTCTTTAGAGCGTGGCCGGCCGCTGTGGCCGAGCGTTTCTAGGCGCTTCTGTCCGCAACCGCGCTGCTGCTACGGTCGAAGGTTCGAATCCTGCCTCGGGCATGGATGTGTGTGATGTCCTTAGGTTAGTTAGGTTTAAGTAGTTCTAAGTTCTAGGGGACTGATGACCTCAGATGTTAAGTCCCATAGTGCTCAGAGCCATTTGAACCATTTTTTTGTAGAGCATGTTGAGTTACAACAAAGGTTTATGGGAGAGCAGTATCTTGCTGGAAAACACCCCCTGGAATGCTGTTCATGAATGGCAGCACCAGAAGTCGAATCACCAAATTGACGTAGAAATTTGCAGTCTGGGTGCATGGGATAACCACGAGGGTGCTCCTGTTACCACAGGAAGTCGCACCCCAGACCATAACTCCAGTGTGTCTAGCGCATAGACAGGTTGGTTGGAAGCCCTCAACTGGTCTCCTTCTAACCAACACACGGCCATCACTGGCACCGAGACAGAACCACCTTTCTTCAGAAAACACGACAGACCTCCAACCTGCCATCCAATGAGCTCTCGCTTGACACCTCTAAAGTCGCAAACGGTAGCTGTTTGGAGTCAGTGGAATGCACGCTGGCTCGGAGTTGCCCTTGAAGTAACCGGTTTGTAGAAGTTCGTTATGTCACTGTGGTGACAACTGCTACTCAAATTACTGCTGCAGATGCAGTATGATGCGCCAGAACGAAAGGCCGACCACGATGCTCTTCCGTTTCAGTAGAGCCACCTGGCCGTCAGGAGCACTGTCTCCCTGAGACCGACCGTACATTCTCGTGATCACCGCTGCCAGCAATCATGTACAGTGCCTACATTCCTGCCACAACTTTCTGCAATATCGCAGAAGGAACATCAAGTTTCTCGTAGCCCTGTTACACGACTTCGTTCAAACTCAGTGAGATGGTGATAATGACATCTTTGTCGTCTTAAAGGTGTTCTTGACGAATATCAACTCACCACGTCCATTCTCAAAGGCAACTCCTGTTACAGCGTGTGTTGAAAGCTCAACTGTTTTGTGCCCTCAGCTCGTGGCCTCGAGGTCGCGTTCTCGCTTCCCACTGACGGGGTCCCGGGTTCGATTCCCGGCGGGCTGAGGGATTTTTACCTGCCTCGAGATGACTGGGTGTTTGTGTCGTCTTCATCATTTAATCGTCATTCATGAAAAAAGAGTGGGTTGAGCAAAGGTTGGGAATTTGTACGGGCGCTGATAACAGCGCAGTTGAGTGCCCCACAAACCAAACATCATCATCATCATCATCATCATCATCATCATCACAACTGTTTTGCGTCTTCACAGGGGCTCTACTGGCGCCACTCCCATGTCACTGGCACGAAACTTAAACAGATATCATATTCCAGATGTAGAAACACGTCTGCTAACTGCCGTTTATGTCGCGCAACTCCTCCTTGGTGTTACGATTTTTCCGTCAGTTTACATTCTGCGTCCGACCTTACGGTATGTGGGAAAGGGTACTTTTGGTACCACAATAATTTGTAGAGCAGAGACGTTCCAATGGCCTACCACAAGGCGTCCAATAGGAACGACTGCCATCCTGTCTACCGTTTCTGACAAACAGTGTCATAAAATTACATTTTACTTTTCTGAAAGAAGATTCAAATTACACGCAAATTTACGAATCATTTGCTATATCACAAAGGTCTCTACGGTTAATATTCAGAAAGATGATGAAATTAAAAGTCAATTAAACCATATCAAACTAATTTCCCTCGGCAGTCAGATATCACCGTAGGTTTGCCTAACCAGAGGACTGCTGTCTCGTGGAGGCGGAGTAACTTTCTGAGCCTTGATTCAAATGTTCCTGATAATTTTCAATATGGCGCACAAATGCTGTTTGAGTCGTTATTTTGAATTCCAGACTAGGGCTTCTTCGCGGCGGGGGGACGCCAGTCTGTCCTTACCCTTTTGACGAGTTGCCGCCACTGCAGGGAACCCATCTTCGGAATCGTGAGACAAGACTTAACTGTCACTCTGGTTGAACTGGCTACAGGCTCGTCTTTCTGCCGGCGTGCGCGATACTCCCGGTAACGAAATTGAGGGAGAAGCCCTCTCGTCCTCAGTTGCTTTGGAGTTGTTAGTTGGAGCAGGTCTGTGAAAGTCAGTAGCACAGAAGTTGCCTCCACGTGTATGTGTTTGTGCTGGCTTTCTGTTCTCAGTAGCAACTGTGCACCTTACAACTCTGATTAGTACTGTTTCGCATGAAAGGTAGTGCAATCGCGATAATTTCGGTCGCAATGGTCCGCATATAGATCGCAAGGCGTTACATAGATAAGTGCTTGTGAGACAGTTGTTCGTACTGCCCCTGCCTGGTAAGTTTATTCTTTCTCGTGAATAATAATCATTACCATTTATCTCTCAGTGTACGCACTCACCCTCTCTGTGATCAAGGACTGAACGAGAGAATGGTTTCCTTTAATTTACGTCTATGGTCACAATCTTTTTGTTTAACAGATTACCGGTTTCGGTCTTTAATGACCAACATCAGATCTGCAGCAAAAATGGGAAAAATATAAATACACTCGCAAACTGTATACAGCTTAAGAACAATACATAGACCATATTGAAAAGTAGTACTGACAAAATTTACATTTGTGCGCTTTAAATGCGGAATCAGCACCAGCATCGTCAAATACATATAAATCACACCACATGCACGAGTCATGTTGTCAGGAAAACTACTGTTTGAAACAAGCTGCCGTACAGTAGCCACAAGATGTTTGTGTTGTAAGTTCACCAGATGTCGCTAATGTCGGCATACACTAGTTTTCAATGATTAATTGAAACAGCGAAAATAAAGGAGGACACAATAGTTGAAGTCTGTAATAATCTTATGAAGTATAAAAGGCATTACAGTAATAAAAATCAATAAAAAGAAGAACACGACAAAAGTAATATTGTTAAAAAGAGGAAGAGTTAAAAAAACAGTGGTTGACATGTGCTCTAGTGCCAATATTCTAGATAATGACATAAATATTAAACACCGTTGATAGTGCACCGGGTAATATTAAACAACGTAAAACAAATCGCTAAAGGAGCCACAAATGAAAGAAAACATAGTGCTACACATAACCAGCGCCCACTGTTCGCGCTAACGCCAGAATTCCGGACAGGCGGGAAGTAGTTTTAGGAAAGTGACCGGCAGAGGGCCCCTCGCACCCTGCGGCACTCCGTTGCAAGAAAAGAATGATAAAATTCCGTAACAGTGGATGATCCACAATATCTGATTAATGCAGGTTTTGAAATGAATAAAAAAAGGAACAAGAACATACTAGAGTCATGCGTAAAACGTATGAAAACGAAATAAATATGTGATGCACTCAATACTAGGTGAACTTACGAACACACTATGCATAACAGAGGTGTGCAATGATTAAATGGCTCTGAGCACTATGGGACTCAACTGCTGTGGTCATAAGTCCCCTTGCAATGATTAGATCCCATCGCTACACAGGACATCAGCCTCACACTTTGCACTAAACGCAACACTGCTCCCGGCCACGACTGCGTTACCTACCGCCACCTCAAACACTGCCCTCCCTCCTTCCTTTCAGCCCTTGCCACCCCCTACAATGTAATCCTTGCCACTGGCTTCTATCCCGACCTGTGGAAAACCTCCCGTATCCTGACGTTCTTCAAACCCAACAAGCCTCCATCTGATGCCTCTTCCTATCGTCCTATCTGTCTCACATCGGTGTTCAGCAAGCTCTTGGAATCCATCCTTTCCCGGCGCATCCATCACCACCTCCGCCAAAACCATCTTCTCCCCAACACCCAATGTGGCTTTCGACCTTCCTTCTCTGCTGATGACCAACTCCTCCGCCTCACTCATCTCCTCTCCCTCCAGCTTAACTCCCGTCGCTCCGCCATTGTTGTCTCCCTCGACCTCGAAAAGGTCCACGACCGTGTCTGGCATCCCGGTCTCCTGTTTAAACTTCAAACCTACGCCCTTCCTATCAACTACATCCGTCTGATGGCCTCCTTCCTCTCCCGCCGCCCCTCCTATGTTACCATCCATAATGCCAATTCCCACACCTTCTACCCCTCTGCCGGTGTGCCCCAGGGCTCTGTCCTCTCCCCTCTCCTCTACCTCCTGTACACGGCAGATATGCCCCAACCCCCCCCCCCCCCCCTCCAGTGCACCTCTTGCAATATGCTGATGACACCGCATTCCTCGCCCTCGCTCCTACCCCCCAACGGTCCCAACGCCTTCTCCAGAATCACCTTGACCTTTTTGCCGCATGGTGTAACCAGTGGCTCCTGAAAATCAATCCTTCCAAGACCCAGGCAATCATCGTAGGTCGTACCACTCGCTTCTTCCGGCTCCTGGATTTCTCCCAGCGGCAAAATAAATAATGCGATTGTGACTGTCATTTTGAATAATTGATTATCAGATCCAAGAAATGCACAATGACAAAATATGGAATAGATGACTGTCTCCGTTTCAAGCAGCATTTAAAGCAAACTCACACACTGTAATTGATTGAAAATAAAATAATTACACTTCACTTTAGTTGAGTTTGTAAAACAAATGACTGACTACTAAGAATAGAATAGCATGTACTCTTTGAATAAAATTACAGACACTGTGCATCATGATAGTCTGCTAGTGTCAAAACAAATCAATGTTAGTAATAAATCAATGTTAGTAATAACAGCAGTAGTCCTAGATCGGCACAACCACTAATACGTCAGTCCGAAATGGATATAAAACTACAACTGACGACTACGTAGTTCAGTATCGTGTGAATGCTGACTCTTAGGTGATTATTGCGGCACTGTCGCCGCTCTCAAATCCGTTATGTGGGTACAGCATTCGCTGAAACTCGAAGCTCCGTGGCGCCTCAAAAGCTTTAGAGATTGCAGAGCACTCTCACTTCTGATACGATGTTATGCTGCGTAATGTTCTTATGGAAGCTGATCATTATTACTTGGTTGCTATACCTGGAAATGGTCTGTCTTCACTCTGTAAGTTGGCTGTTTAGGTTTTCTTATTGGTAACGCCACCTCTGTATGAAAATCACTGGCTGTGCTGTGTGCAGTCTGTGGCTGCTTTGCATTGTTGTAATACTCGCCATTGTAGTGTTGGGCAGCTGGATGTGAACAGCACGTAGCGTTGCGCAGTTGGAGGTGAGCCGCCAGCAGTGGTGGATGTGGGGAGAGAGATGGCGGAGTTTTGTAATTTGTCATGAACTGCTATATATATTATGACTTTTGATGATACTAAGGTAAATACATTGTTTGTTCTCTATTAATATCTTTCATTTGCTAACTATCCCTATCAGTAGTTAGTGCCTTCCGTAGTTTGAATCTTTTATTTAGCTGGCAGTAGTGGCGCTCGCTGTATTGCAGTAGTTCGAGTAATGAAGATTTTTGTGAGGTAAGTGATTTCTGAAAGGTATAGTTTAATGTTATTCAGGGCCATTCTTTTGCAGGGATTTTTGAAAGTCAGATTGCGCTAAAAATATTGTATGTCAGTTTAAGCACAGTCTTGTATAATTATTCAAAGGGGACGTTTCAACTCATGTGATGAAATGGTTGGAAGTAGTTAACGCTTTTGCTTCTGTGTTCTAGAGAAGGAATAGTGGTAAGCTTTACCTGAGTTCAAAGGAAGAGGGTGCCGATTTAAAGGACTGCAGTAAAAGGGTACGGCGGCCGAGGGCCGAGGAGAGCGTTTTTTCTCCTGGATCCTGGGTGAAAACGTTGCGGGCTGCCGAGTTGCCCAGTCTCACTGTGCACACACGTTGGATGGCGCCCGTCGGTCGGTAGCCACTCCAGGTAGGCTGACTAGCGCCGAGGAGTCGCCGCTGCTCTGGGCAGAGCATTGATGACTGGCGATAAAGCACAGGATGGGCCCTTGTTAGGCAGGAATCTCATGAGACGACTGTGTGTTTCTGCGAACTTCCGTGGGACAGGTCAGTGGCACCCAGACGTCCAGACTCTGCTACAAAACATATTTGTGAAGGCACGGGGCTTTTAGGGAGTTTATGGCCGTTCTTTCGAAAGTTAGAAATGGACGCAACAGGGGAGATAACGATCTTTTCATAGAGGGCTGTGGTTCCATCCAGGCCATGCTCTTAGCAAAGACACGGCGTAAACGCTTGAGAAAGAGGCCACGAAGCTGAACCTTTTTTCCATTTCTCCCAATTAATTTTTAAAGTCGCTAGTTGGTCAAATCTGTGTGTGCAGAGCAAGGGGCGGTCTCCCAGCTTCGAACGTCGGATTCCAGCTCTTGATTGGCGTGGGCTAGAGTGGGTGTAGTTTAAGCACGTAAATGAGCTATGCTACCGAGCGGGTGAGGAAAGCTGAGAGAAAGAGAAGAGGTCACTCTTGTACTGGCAATTCGCTAGTAAAGAACTGCAGGTCTTTACCTATACGGTGAGACTTGTGTCCTTTGCTAGTGTGCCACTTAGAGCCTGTGCCAGTCACCATCTGAACCGTCAGAGATACTGCTTCTAGCATCACACACACAACGAACGATGTGTGGGTGCACTTATTTGTTTTGAGTCGGCCGTCTAAACATTTGACATATTCTGTCACGCATAGTCGTGGCACGGAGTCAAATTGGTTTGGCAGACCAGCAAATGGGTCCCCCTGCTCACTGGAATCCACCATGGTATCAGAGGAGCATAGGGAAGTACCTGCGTTCCGAATTAGCCAAACACAAGACCGTGTACTTGCTTTTTTCGGGCGCGCGCCATTAATAACAGACTGCCGCCGTCCGTGACTCCAGTCGCCGAACGCACAGTGGTGTGCCACCCTGACCAGCAGGAGGATGAAGTATTCGCTGCTACGGCGTGGGGCTTCAATATATGCTTCTCAGCACCCTGTTCTTTGGAACCATATTTTTCTTTATGGAGTAGTAGAGTACAGATGATTGATAGTAGCGTAGTTTTTGGGCCATACCACGGATTCACATGTATGAATTCAGGTAAAGCGATTAGTTCTGGTTAGTGTCATGTCTTGTTCCCCAGATGATCACTTTGTTCACCATACATCGCATATAATTGGAAGTGTTTGTCCAATAAAAAAAATGTTTGTTTCGTTTCTTTAGCCATTTTTTATATTTTTGTCTTGTGATGTTAAGAATGAATAAATCTATTGTTATTTAGACCACAGTTCCTCCCAGTGTTCTGACTAACATTACCTTCGCCATTTTTATTGAAATTATAATTACAATTGAAAGTTAGAATCGTGCAAGCTCTTTGGCGAAGATATGTAACAGATTTATACCATAAACATTAGTAAAGAGTTTTTCGCTCTTGCCGCCCTTCTCCCATCATTCAGAAACACTTTGAAATTAATACCGTTCCTGACTTAGGTTTGATGTTAACATTTTTTCCACGGAATAATAATAGAACGGTTTTGTAACTGGACAGTTACACAGTAACAGAGTGGAGAAACCACTCAACAACATGACACATATCTGGTCTCAACTGCTCAACGGAAGTGAAAGATGTCTGCGAGATAGCTCGTGTACAAAGCATACGGGTGAAATCTGGTTTCGAAGGACAGAGAGGATCAGGATATGGTTGTGGAAGGGGGTAAAGATCAGTTACTGTTAGTTGCAGAAAACAAACCTTATTTGCTAAAAATACTTAATCACACTTGCCCTTAAAGGCATTTAAAAACAATATGGCTGAAGGCCCGAACACAAGTCATTAAAATTGCCTTAAGGAATACACACGGCTGAAGGCCTTAGTTACAAAAAAACTTACATAAATACTCGGCTGAAGGCCACACACACGAGATATGGAAAAACTGAGGCCTAAGTCCTGAATAACAAGGATTTCAGATAGAGAAGAAAATTTTAAGAGGTTTTGCACAAGTGACTTTACAAATTTTAATATAAGATGGCTGAAGGCCTTATCTTAAAATATTTCACGTAAAGTTCGGCTGAAGGCCACATCTGAACACAGAACAACTCAAGGCTTAAGGCCTGGATAATAATAATAATAATAATTTCCAATGGGCAAATTCCCCTTTTCTTCTTTTTTTTAAAAAAATAGTTTAAGCAAGAATCTTCAAGGTTTTCATTTAAGATGGTTGAAGGCCTTATCTTAGCATTAAAACAAATTAACCGCCCGGAGATCCGAATGGGGGACTATTTTACCTCCGGAATATTTTACCCAAGAGGACGCCATCATCATTTAACCATACAGTAAAGCTGCATGCCCTCGGGAAAAATTACGGCCGTAGTTTCCCCCTGCTTTCAGCCGTTCGCAGTACCAGCACAGCAAGGCCGTTTTGGTTAGTGTTACAAGGCCAGATCAGTCAATCATCCAGATTGTTGCCCCTGCAACTACTGAAAAGGCTGCTGCCCCTCTTCAGGAACCACACGTTTGTCTGGCCTCTCAACAGATACCCCTCCGTTGTGGTTGACCTACGGTACGGCCATCTGTATCGCTGAGGCACGCAAGCCTCCCCACCAACGGCAAGGTCCATGGTTCATGGGGGGCAACACTGTGTAAGTTATTTGAAATACATACATTTATTTTCAGTGTCCAGATTTCAGCCTGCCATTTTTCTTTAAAGAACTGAATTATAGCTTTTAGCGAATAATATTTCTAGTGTTGTTGTTGGTTGTAAATCGGGGCACATGGCACTAACTTGGGGACTGATTCCGCCTCTGTTTTCAGAAAGCAGCGTGGCTTGGCGTCTATTCACCAAATAAGTAAAATAAAAACACATTTGACGAGAGCCGATCTCAGGTTCGACTTGAACTGTCGTAGTGGCGATTTAGCAATAGGAATTCTGGCCTCCTAGCATGTGATGCGGCAGATGCGATATACGTCTGCAAAAAACTTAAATATGTGTTGTCTCTCTACAATGTGCAGGATGCAGCTTCTTAGAGTGTAAAGCATCCACTATAATTCCAAAAACGAGGAAGTATTTATCGTGAAACACAGCGCATAACTTCATTACCTTGCCAACCGCAAAATCGCCTTACTTACAATTTTAAAGTATCTGTACTTTTCAGTGTATACAGAGTGGTCCATTGATCGTGACCGGGCCAAATATCTCACGAAATGAGCGTCAAGCTTGTCTAGCTTGAAGGGGGAAACCAGATGGCGCTATGGTTGGCTAACTAGGTGGCCCTGCCATAGGTCAAACGGATATCAGCTGCGTTTTTTGAAATAGGAACCCCATTTTTTATTACATATTCGTGTAGTAAGTAAAGAAATATGAATGTTTTAAATTATGGCTAACTGAAACCCTCAGCTGCCGACAGGTGATATACCTCAATGTGGACAGATGAAAATGTGTGCCCCGACCGGGACTCGAACCCGGGATCTCCTGCTTACATGGCAGATGCTCTATCCATCTGAGCCACCGAGGACACAGACGAATAGCGCGACTGCAGGGACTTATCCCTTGCCCGCTTCCCGTGAGACTCACATTCCCAACTGTCCACAATTCTACATATGTTATGTACACTCCTGGAAATGGAAAAAAGAACACATTGACACCGGTGTGTCAGACCCACTATACTTGCTCCGGACACTGCGAGAGGGCTGTACAAGCAATGATCACACGCACGGCACAGCGGACACACCAGGAACCGCGGTGTTGGCCGTCGAATGGCGCTAGCTGCGCAGCATTTGTGCACCGCCGCCGTCAGTGTCAGCCAGTTTGCCGTGGCATACGGAGCTCCATCGCAGACTTTAACACTGGTAGCATGCCGCGACAGCGTGGACGTGAACCGTATGTGCAGTTGACGGACTTTGAGCGAGGGCGTATAGTGGGCATGCGGGAGGCCGGGTGGACGTACCGCCGAATTGCTCAACACGTGGGGCATGAGGTCTCCACAGTACATCGATGTTGTCGCCAGTGGTCGGCGGAAGGTGCACGTGCCCGTCGACCTGGGACCGGACCGCAGCGACGCACGGATGCACGCCAAGACCGTAGGATCCTACGCAGTGCCGTAGGGGACCGCACCGCCACTTCCCAGCAAATTAGGGACACTGTTGCTCCTGGGGTATCGGCGAGGACCATTCGCAACCGTCTCCATGAAGCTGGGCTATGGTCCCGCACACCGTTAGGCCGTCTTCCGCTCACGCCCCAACATCGTGCAGCCCGCCTCCAGTGGTGTCGCGACAGGCGTGAATGGAGGGACGAATGGAGACGTGTCGTCTTCAGCGATGAGAGCCGCTTCTGCCTTGGTGCCAATGATGGTCGTATGCGTGTTTGGCGCCGTGCAGGTGAGCGCCACAATCAGGACTGCATACGACCGAGGCACACAGGGCCAACACTCGGCATCATGGTGTGGGGAGCGATCTCCTACATTGGCCGTACACCACTGGTGATCGTCGAGGGGACACTGAATAGTGCACGGTACATCCAAACCGTCATCGAACCCATCGTTCTACCATTCCTAGACCGGCAAGGGAACTTGCTGTTCCAACAGGACAATGCACGTCCGCATGTATCCCGTGCCACCCAACGTGCTCTAGAAGGTGTAGGTCAACTACCCTGGCCAGCAAGATCTCCGGATCTGTCCCCCATTGAGCATGTTTGGGACTGGATGAAGCGTCGTCTCACGCGGTCTGCACGTCCAGCACGAACGCTGGTCCAACTGAGGCGCCAGGTGGAAATGGCATGGCAAGCCGTTCCACAGGACTACATCCAGCATCTCTAAGATCGTCTCCATGGGAGAATAGCAGCCTGCATTGCTGCGAAAGGTGGATATACACTGTACTAGTGCCGACATTGTGCATGCTCTGTTGCCTGTGTCTATGTGCCTGTGGTTCTGTCAGTGTGATCATGTGATGTATCTGACCCCAGGAATGTGTCAATAAAGTTTCCCCTTCCTGGGACAATGAATTCACGGTGTTCTTATTTCAATTTCCAGGAGTGTATGTACCTTATAGACATTTGCCCATTCACTCATTACTCGCACACGCTTTGGCGATTCCCGTAAGAGTTTGGGCAATCTGTGCGCATTCTCAGTCGGGGCACACATTTTCAGCTGTCCACATCGAGGTATAGCAACAACACCTGTCGGCAGCTGAGGGTTTCAGTTAGTCATCATTTATTCCAGGGAAAAGCTGCACGGTCATCAACAGTATTCTGTTCTTTCGAGAACAGTTACTGTCTTCATATATGAATGTTTTAGTTGGACCACTTTTTTCGCTTGACTTGGTGCAAGTCTTACTTCATTCGACGACACATTGGGCGACCTGCGCACCGGGTGTGGATGAAATGATGATGAAGACAACACAACACTCAGTCCCTGAGCGGAGAAAATCCCCGACTCAGCCGAGAATCGAACCCGGGCCCGTAAGACGGTAGTCCGTCACGCTGACCACCTTTTTCCTTTTTAATATCTCATTTTTTTCGCTTTTGTTCGTTGCACCTGCTGATGGCGGACGTCGTAAGACATCTGTTTAAGTTCGTTGTTGAACGGTTAACTCAGTTTTTTTAATTACAGACGACAGCTAACCCTCTGACCGAACAGGCTGAGCTAGCGTGCCGGCTTTTCATTTTGTTCCCTTTTGTTCGTTGCATCTGCTCGGGGCGGACGTCGTAAGACATCCGTTTAAGTTCGTTGTTGATCGATTAACTCAGTTTTCTTAATTGCAGACGACAGCTAACCCTCTGACCGAACACCCTGAGCTACTGTGCCGGCTTTTCATTTTGTTCCCTTTTGTTCGTTGCGTCTGCTCGGGGCGGACGTCGTAAGACATCCGTTTAAGTTCGTTGTTGATCGATTAACTCAGTTTTTTTTGTATTACAGAGGGCAGCTAACCCTCTGACCGAACACGCTGAGCTAGCGTGCCGGCGTTTCATTTTGTTTGCTTTTGTTCGTTGCATCTGCTCGGGGCAGACGTCGTAAGACATCCGTTTAAGTTCGTTGTTGATCGATTAACTCAGTTTTTTTAATTACAGACGACAGCTAACCCTCTGACCGAACACGCTGAGCTACCGTGCCGGCTTTTCATTTTGTTCGCTTTTGTTCGTTGCATCTGCTCGGGGGCGGACGTCATAAGACATCCGTTTAAGTTCGTTGTTGATCGATTAACTCAGTTTTCTTAATTGCAGATGACAGCTAACCCTCTGACCGAACACGCTGAGCTACCGTGCCGGCTTTTCATTTTGTTCCCTTTTGTTCGTTGCATCTGCTCGGGGCGGACGTCGTAAGACATCCGTTTAAGTTCATTGTTGATCGATTAACTCAGTTTTTTTAATTACAGACGACAGCTAACCCTCTGACCGAACACTCTGAGCTACCGTGCCAGCTTTTCATTTTGTTCCCTTTTGTTCGTTGCATGTGCTCGGGGCGGACGTCGTAAGACATCCGTTTAAGTTCATTGTTGATCGATTAACTCAGTTTTTTTAATTACAGACGACAGCTAACCCTCTGACCGAACACGCTGAGCTAGCGTGCCGGCTTTTCATTTTGTTCCCTTTTGTTCGTTGCATGTGCTCGGGGCGGACGTCGTAAGACATCCGTTTAAGTTCATTGTTGATCGATTAACTCAGTTTTTTTAATTACAGACGACAGCTAACCCTCTGACCGAACACTCTGAGCTACCGTGCCAGCTTTTCATTTTGTTCCCTTTTGTTCGTTGCATGTGCTCGGGGCGGACGTCGTAAGACATCCGTTTAAGTTCATTGTTGATCGATTAACTCAGTTTTTTTAATTACAGACGACAGCTAACCCTCTGACCGAACACGCTGAGCTAGCGTGCCGGCTTTTCATTTTGTTCCCTTTTGTTCGTTGCATGTGCTCGGGGCGGACGTCGTAAGACATCCGTTTAAGTTCATTGTTGATCGATTAACTCAGTTTTCTTAATTGCAGATGACAGCTAACCCTCTGACCGAACACGCTGAGCTACCGTGCCGGCTTTTCATTTTGTTCCCTTTTGTTCGTTGCATCTGCTCGGGGCGGACGTCATAAGACATCCGTTTAAGTTCGTTGTTGATCGATTAACTCAGTTTTCTTAATTGCAGATGACAGCTAACCCTCTGACCGAACACGCTGAGCTAGCGTGCCGGCTTTTCATTTTGTTCCCTTTTGTTCGTTGCATCTGCTCGGGGCGGACGTCGTAAGACATCCGTTTAAGTTCATTGTTGATCGATTAACTCAGTTTTTTTAATTACAGACGACAGCTAACCCTCTGACCGAACACTCTGAGCTACCGTGCCAGCTTTTCATTTTGTTCCCTTTTGTTCGTTGCATGTGCTCGGGGCGGACGTCGTAAGACATCCGTTTAAGTTCATTGTTGATCGATTAACTCAGTTTTTTTAATTACAGACGACAGCTAACCCTCTGACCGAACACGCTGAGCTAGCGTGCCGGCTTTTCATTTTGTTCCCTTTTGTTCGTTGCATGTGCTCGGGGCGGACGTCGTAAGACATCCGTTTAAGTTCATTGTTGATCGATTAACTCAGTTTTCTTAATTGCAGATGACAGCTAACCCTCTGACCGAACACGCTGAGCTACCGTGCCGGCTTTTCATTTTGTTCCCTTTTGTTCGTTGCATCTGCTCGGGGCGGACGTCATAAGACATCCGTTTAAGTTCGTTGTTGATCGATTAACTCAGTTTTCTTAATTGCAGATGACAGCTAACCCTCTGACCGAACACGCTGAGCTAGCGTGCCGGCTTTTCATTTTGTTCCCTTTTGTTCGTTGCATCTGCTCGGGGCGGACGTCGTAAGACATCCGTTTAAGTTCATTGTTGATCGATTAACTCAGTTTTTTTAATTACAGACGACAGCTAACCCTCTGACCGAACACTCTGAGCTACCGTGCCAGCTTTTCATTTTGTTCCCTTTTGTTCGTTGCATGTGCTCGGGGCGGACGTCGTAAGACATCCGTTTAAGTTCATTGTTGATCGATTAACTCAGTTTTTTTAATTACAGACGACAGCTAACCCTCTGACCGAACACGCTGAGCTAGCGTGCCGGCTTTTCATTTTGTTCCCTTTTGTTCGTTGCATGTGCTCGGGGCGGACGTCGTAAGACATCCGTTTAAGTTCATTGTTGATCGATTAACTCAGTTTTTTTAATTACAGACGACAGCTAACCCTCTGACCGAACACGCTGAGCTAGCGTGCCGGCTTTTCATTTTGTTCCCTTTTGTTCGTTGCATGTGCTCGGGGCGGACGTCGTAAGACATCCGTTTAAGTTCATTGTTGATCGATTAACTCAGTTTTCTTAATTGCAGATGACAGCTAACCCTCTGACCGAACACGCTGAGCTACCGTGCCGGCTTTTCATTTTGTTCCCTTTTGTTCGTTGCATCTGCTCGGGGCGGACGTCATAAGACATCCGTTTAAGTTCGTTGTTGATCGATTAACTCAGTTTTCTTAATTGCAGATGACAGCTAACCCTCTGACCGAACACGCTGAGCTAGCGTGCCGGCTTTTCATTTTGTTCCCTTTTGTTCGTTGCATCTGCTCGGGGCGGACGTCGTAAGACATCCGTTTAAGTTCATTGTTGATCGATTAACTCAGTTTTTTTAATTACAGACGACAGCTAACCCTCTGACCGAACACTCTGAGCTACCGTGCCAGCTTTTCATTTTGTTCCCTTTTGTTCGTTGCATGTGCTCGGGGCGGACGTCGTAAGACATCCGTTTAAGTTCATTGTTGATCGATTAACTCAGTTTTTTTAATTACAGACGACAGCTAACCCTCTGACCGAACACGCTGAGCTAGCGTGCCGGCTTTTCATTTTGTTCCCTTTTGTTCGTTGCATGTGCTCGGGGCGGACGTCGTAAGACATCCGTTTAAGTTCATTGTTGATCGATTAACTCAGTTTTTTTAATTACAGACGACAGCTAACCCTCTGACCGAACACTCTGAGCTACCGTGCCAGCTTTTCATTTTGTTCCCTTTTGTTCGTTGCATGTGCTCGGGGCGGACGTCGTAAGACATCCGTTTAAGTTCATTGTTGATCGATTAACTCAGTTTTTTTAATTACAGACGACAGCTAACCCTCTGACCGAACACGCTGAGCTACCGTGCCAGCTTTTCATTTTGTTCCCTTTTGTTCGTTGCATCTGCTCGGGGCGGACGTCGTAAGACATCCGTTTAAGTTCATTGTTGATCGATTAACTCAGTTTTTTTAATTACAGACGACAGCTAACCCTCTGACCGAACACTCTGAGCTACCGTGCCAGCTTTTCATTTTGTTCCCTTTTGTTCGTTGCATGTGCTCGGGGCGGACGTCGTAAGACATCCGTTTAAGTTCATTGTTGATCGATTAACTCAGTTTTTTTAATTACAGACGACAGCTAACCCTCTGACCGAACACGCTGAGCTAGCGTGCCGGCTTTTCATTTTGTTCCCTTTTGTTCGTTGCATGTGCTCGGGGCGGACGTCGTAAGACATCCGTTTAAGTTCATTGTTGATCGATTAACTCAGTTTTTTTAATTACAGACGACAGCTAACCCTCTGACCGAACACGCTGAGCTAGCGTGCCGGCTTTTCATTTTGTTCCCTTTTGTTCGTTGCATGTGCTCGGGGCGGACGTCGTAAGACATCCGTTTAAGTTCATTGTTGATCGATTAACTCAGTTTTTTTAATTACAGACGACAGCTAACCCTCTGACCGAACACTCTGAGCTACCGTGCCAGCTTTTCATTTTGTTCCCTTTTGTTCGTTGCATGTGCTCGGGGCGGACGTCGTAAGACATCCGTTTAAGTTCATTGTTGATCGATTAACTCAGTTTTTTTAATTACAGACGACAGCTAACCCTCTGACCGAACACTCTGAGCTACCGTGCCGGCTTTTCATTTTGTTCCCTTTTGTTCGTTGCATCTGCTCGGGGCGGACGTCGTAAGACATCCGTTTAAGTTCATTGTTGATCGATTAACTCAGTTTTTTTAATTACAGACGACAGCTAACCCTCTGACCGAACACTCTGAGCTACCGTGCCAGCTTTTCATTTTGTTCCCTTTTGTTCGTTGCATGTGCTCGGGGCGGACGTCGTAAGACATCCGTTTAAGTTCATTGTTGATCGATTAACTCAGTTTTTTTAATTACAGACGACAGCTAACCCTCTGACCGAACACTCTGAGCTACCGTGCCAGCTTTTCATTTTGTTCCCTTTTGTTCGTTGCATGTGCTCGGGGCGGACGTCGTAAGACATCCGTTTAAGTTCATTGTTGATCGATTAACTCAGTTTTTTTAATTACAGACGACAGCTAACCCTCTGACCGAACACGCTGAGCTAGCGTGCCGGCTTTTCATTTTGTTCCCTTTTGTTCGTTGCATGTGCTCGGGGCGGACGTCGTAAGACATCCGTTTAAGTTCATTGTTGATCGATTAACTCAGTTTTTTTAATTACAGACGACAGCTAACCCTCTGACCGAACACTCTGAGCTACCGTGCCAGCTTTTCATTTTGTTCCCTTTTGTTCGTTGCATGTGCTCGGGGCGGACGTCGTAAGACATCCGTTTAAGTTCATTGTTGATCGATTAACTCAGTTTTTTTAATTACAGACGACAGCTAACCCTCTGACCGAACACGCTGAGCTAGCGTGCCGGCTTTTCATTTTGTTCCCTTTTGTTCGTTGCATGTGCTCGGGGCGGACGTCGTAAGACATCCGTTTAAGTTCATTGTTGATCGATTAACTCAGTTTTCTTAATTGCAGATGACAGCTAACCCTCTGACCGAACACGCTGAGCTACCGTGCCGGCTTTTCATTTTGTTCCCTTTTGTTCGTTGCATCTGCTCGGGGCGGACGTCGTAAGACATCCGTTTAAGTTCATTGTTGATCGATTAACTCAGTTTTTTTAATTACAGACGACAGCTAACCCTCTGACCGAACACTCTGAGCTACCGTGCCAGCTTTTCATTTTGTTCCCTTTTGTTCGTTGCATGTGCTCGGGGCGGACGTCGTAAGACATCCGTTTAAGTTCATTGTTGATCGATTAACTCAGTTTTTTTAATTACAGACGACAGCTAACCCTCTGACCGAACACGCTGAGCTAGCGTGCCGGCTTTTCATTTTGTTCCCTTTTGTTCGTTGCATGTGCTCGGGGCGGACGTCGTAAGACATCCGTTTAAGTTCATTGTTGATCGATTAACTCAGTTTTCTTAATTGCAGATGACAGCTAACCCTCTGACCGAACACGCTGAGCTACCGTGCCGGCTTTTCATTTTGTTCCCTTTTGTTCGTTGCATCTGCTCGGGGCGGACGTCATAAGACATCCGTTTAAGTTCGTTGTTGATCGATTAACTCAGTTTTCTTAATTGCAGATGACAGCTAACCCTCTGACCGAACACGCTGAGCTAGCGTGCCGGCTTTTCATTTTGTTCCCTTTTGTTCGTTGCATCTGCTCGGGGCGGACGTCGTAAGACATCCGTTTAAGTTCATTGTTGATCGATTAACTCAGTTTTTTTAATTACAGACGACAGCTAACCCTCTGACCGAACACTCTGAGCTACCGTGCCAGCTTTTCATTTTGTTCCCTTTTGTTCGTTGCATGTGCTCGGGGCGGACGTCGTAAGACATCCGTTTAAGTTCATTGTTGATCGATTAACTCAGTTTTTTTAATTACAGACGACAGCTAACCCTCTGACCGAACACGCTGAGCTAGCGTGCCGGCTTTTCATTTTGTTCCCTTTTGTTCGTTGCATGTGCTCGGGGCGGACGTCGTAAGACATCCGTTTAAGTTCATTGTTGATCGATTAACTCAGTTTTTTTAATTACAGACGACAGCTAACCCTCTGACCGAACACTCTGAGCTACCGTGCCAGCTTTTCATTTTGTTCCCTTTTGTTCGTTGCATCTGCTCGGGGCGGACGTCGTAAGACATCCGTTTAAGTTCGTTGTTGATCGATTAACTCAGTTTTCTTAATTGCAGATGACAGCTAACCCTCTGACCGAACACTCTGAGCTACCGTGCCAGCTTTTCATTTTGTTCCCTTTTGTTCGTTGCATGTGCTCGGGGCGGACGTCGTAAGACATCCGTTTAAGTTCATTGTTGATCGATTAACTCAGTTTTTTTAATTACAGACGACAGCTAACCCTCTGACCGAACACTCTGAGCTACCGTGCCAGCTTTTCATTTTGTTCCCTTTTGTTCGTTGCATGTGCTCGGGGCGGACGTCGTAAGACATCCGTTTAAGTTCGTTGTTGATCGATTAACTCAGTTTTTTTAATTGCAGATGACAGCTAACCCTCTGACCGAACACCCTGAGCTACCGTGCCAGCTTTTCATTTTGTTCCCTTTTGTTCGTTGCATCTGCTCGGGGCGGACGTCATAAGACATCCGTTTAAGTTCGTTGTTGATCGATTAACTCAGTTTTCTTAATTGCAGATGACAGCTAACCCTCTGACCGAACACGCTGAGCTACCGTGCCGGCTTTTCATTTTGTTCCCTTTTGTTCGTTGCATCTGCTCGGGGCGGACGTCGTAAGACATCCGTTTAAGTTCATTGTTGATCGATTAACTCAGTTTTTTTAATTACAGACGACAGCTAACCCTCTGACCGAACACTCTGAGCTACCGTGCCAGCTTTTCATTTTGTTCCCTTTTGTTCGTTGCATGTGCTCGGGGCGGACGTCGTAAGACATCCGTTTAAGTTCATTGTTGATCGATTAACTCAGTTTTTTTAATTACAGACGACAGCTAACCCTCTGACCGAACACGCTGAGCTAGCGTGCCGGCTTTTCATTTTGTTCCCTTTTGTTCGTTGCATGTGCTCGGGGCGGACGTCGTAAGACATCCGTTTAAGTTCATTGTTGATCGATTAACTCAGTTTTTTTAATTACAGACGACAGCTAACCCTCTGACCGAACACTCTGAGCTACCGTGCCAGCTTTTCATTTTGTTCCCTTTTGTTCGTTGCATGTGCTCGGGGCGGACGTCGTAAGACATCCGTTTAAGTTCATTGTTGATCGATTAACTCAGTTTTTTTAATTACAGACGACAGCTAACCCTCTGACCGAACACTCTGAGCTACCGTGCCAGCTTTTCATTTTGTTCCCTTTTGTTCGTTGCATGTGCTCGGGGCGGACGTCGTAAGACATCCGTTTAAGTTCGTTGTTGATCGATTAACTCAGTTTTCTTAATTGCAGATGACAGCTAACCCTCTGGCCGAACACGCTGAGCTAGCGTGCCGGCTTTTCATTTTGTTCCCTTTTGTTCGTTGCATGTGCTCGGGGCGGACGTCGTAAGACATCCGTTTAAGTTCATTGTTGATCGATTAACTCAGTTTTTTTAATTACAGACGACAGCTAACCCTCTGACCGAACACTCTGAGCTACCGTGCCAGCTTTTCATTTTGTTCCCTTTTGTTCGTTGCATGTGCTCGGGGCGGACGTCGTAAGACATCCGTTTAAGTTCATTGTTGATCGATTAACTCAGTTTTTTTAATTACAGACGACAGCTAACCCTCTGACCGAACACTCTGAGCTACCGTGCCAGCTTTTCATTTTGTTCCCTTTTGTTCGTTGCATGTGCTCGGGGCGGACGTCGTAAGACATCCGTTTAAGTTCATTGTTGATCGATTAACTCAGTTTTCTTAATTGCAGATGACAGCTAACCCTCTGACCGAACACTCTGAGCTACCGTGCCAGCTTTTCATTTTGTTCCCTTTTGTTCGTTGCATCTGCTCGGGGCGGACGTCGTAAGACATCCGTTTAAGTTCGTTGTTGATCGATTAACTCAGTTTTCTTAATTGCAGATGACAGCTAACCCTCTGACCGAACACGCTGAGCTAGCGTGCCGGCTTTTCATTTTGTTCCCTTTTGTTCGTTGCATGTGCTCGGGGCGGACGTCGTAAGACATCCGTTTAAGTTCATTGTTGATCGATTAACTCAGTTTTTTTAATTACAGACGACAGCTAACCCTCTGACCGAACACTCTGAGCTACCGTGCCAGCTTTTCATTTTGTTCCCTTTTGTTCGTTGCATGTGCTCGGGGCGGACGTCGTAAGACATCCGTTTAAGTTCATTGTTGATCGATTAACTCAGTTTTTTTAATTACAGACGACAGCTAACCCTCTGACCGAACACTCTGAGCTACCGTGCCAGCTTTTCATTTTGTTCCCTTTTGTTCGTTGCATGTGCTCGGGGCGGACGTCGTAAGACATCCGTTTAAGTTCATTGTTGATCGATTAACTCAGTTTTTTTAATTACAGACGACAGCTAACCCTCTGACCGAACACTCTGAGCTACCGTGCCAGCTTTTCATTTTGTTCCCTTTTGTTCGTTGCATGTGCTCGGGGCGGACGTCGTAAGACATCCGTTTAAGTTCATTGTTGATCGATTAACTCAGTTTTCTTAATTGCAGATGACAGCTAACCCTCTGACCGAACACTCTGAGCTACCGTGCCAGCTTTTCATTTTGTTCCCTTTTGTTCGTTGCATCTGCTCGGGGCGGACGTCGTAAGACATCCGTTTAAGTTCGTTGTTGATCGATTAACTCAGTTTTCTTAATTGCAGATGACAGCTAACCCTCTGACCGAACACGCTGAGCTAGCGTGCCGGCTTTTCATTTTGTTCCCTTTTGTTCGTTGCATGTGCTCGGGGCGGACGTCGTAAGACATCCGTTTAAGTTCATTGTTGATCGATTAACTCAGTTTTTTTAATTACAGACGACAGCTAACCCTCTGACCGAACACTCTGAGCTACCGTGCCAGCTTTTCATTTTGTTCCCTTTTGTTCGTTGCATGTGCTCGGGGCGGACGTCGTAAGACATCCGTTTAAGTTCATTGTTGATCGATTAACTCAGTTTTTTTAATTACAGACGACAGCTAACCCTCTGACCGAACACTCTGAGCTACCGTGCCAGCTTTTCATTTTGTTCCCTTTTGTTCGTTGCATGTGCTCGGGGCGGACGTCGTAAGACATCCGTTTAAGTTCGTTGTTGATCGATTAACTCAGTTTTCTTAATTGCAGATGACAGCTAACCCTCTGGCCGAACACGCTGAGCTAGCGTGCCGGCTTTTCATTTTGTTCCCTTTTGTTCGTTGCATGTGCTCGGGGCGGACGTCGTAAGACATCCGTTTAAGTTCATTGTTGATCGATTAACTCAGTTTTTTTAATTACAGACGACAGCTAACCCTCTGACCGAACACTCTGAGCTACCGTGCCAGCTTTTCATTTTGTTCCCTTTTGTTCGTTGCATGTGCTCGGGGCGGACGTCGTAAGACATCCGTTTAAGTTCATTGTTGATCGATTAACTCAGTTTTTTTAATTACAGACGACAGCTAACCCTCTGACCGAACACTCTGAGCTACCGTGCCAGCTTTTCATTTTGTTCCCTTTTGTTCGTTGCATGTGCTCGGGGCGGACGTCGTAAGACATCCGTTTAAGTTCATTGTTGATCGATTAACTCAGTTTTCTTAATTGCAGATGACAGCTAACCCTCTGACCGAACACTCTGAGCTACCGTGCCAGCTTTTCATTTTGTTCCCTTTTGTTCGTTGCATCTGCTCGGGGCGGACGTCGTAAGACATCCGTTTAAGTTCGTTGTTGATCGATTAACTCAGTTTTCTTAATTGCAGATGACAGCTAACCCTCTGACCGAACACGCTGAGCTAGCGTGCCGGCTTTTCATTTTGTTCCCTTTTGTTCGTTGCATGTGCTCGGGGCGGACGTCGTAAGACATCCGTTTAAGTTCATTGTTGATCGATTAACTCAGTTTTTTTAATTACAGACGACAGCTAACCCTCTGACCGAACACTCTGAGCTACCGTGCCAGCTTTTCATTTTGTTCCCTTTTGTTCGTTGCATGTGCTCGGGGCGGACGTCGTAAGACATCCGTTTAAGTTCATTGTTGATCGATTAACTCAGTTTTTTTAATTACAGACGACAGCTAACCCTCTGACCGAACACGCTGAGCTAGCGTGCCGGCTTTTCATTTTGTTCCCTTTTGTTCGTTGCATGTGCTCGGGGCGGACGTCGTAAGACATCCGTTTAAGTTCATTGTTGATCGATTAACTCAGTTTTTTTAATTACAGACGACAGCTAACCCTCTGACCGAACACTCTGAGCTACCGTGCCAGCTTTTCATTTTGTTCCCTTTTGTTCGTTGCATGTGCTCGGGGCGGACGTCGTAAGACATCCGTTTAAGTTCATTGTTGATCGATTAACTCAGTTTTTTTAATTACAGACGACAGCTAACCCTCTGACCGAACACTCTGAGCTACCGTGCCAGCTTTTCATTTTGTTCCCTTTTGTTCGTTGCATGTGCTCGGGGCGGACGTCGTAAGACATCCGTTTAAGTTCATTGTTGATCGATTAACTCAGTTTTTTTAATTACAGACGACAGCTAACCCTCTGACCGAACACGCTGAGCTACCGTGCCAGCTTTTCATTTTGTTCCCTTTTGTTCGTTGCATGTGCTCGGGGCGGACGTCGTAAGACATCCGTTTAAGTTCGTGTTGATCGGTTAACTCAGTTTTTTTAATTTCAGACGACAGCTAACCCTCTGACCGAACACGCTGAGCTACCGTGCCAGCTTTTCATTTTGTTCGCTTTTGTTCGTTGCATCTGCTCGGGGCGGACGTCGTAAGACATCCGTTTAAGTTTGTTGTTGATCGATTAACTCAGTTTTTTTTTTTTGTATTACAGAGGGCAGCTAACCCTTTGACCGAATACGCTGAGCTACCGTTCCGGTGACCACTCAGATATCGGAGCGGATAATTACGCAGTGACCGACGGCTTTCACTTGCCGACCGAGAGCAGAGGCGTTTGTGAAGAGCTATCAGTGCTAACAAACAAGGAACACTGTTTCAAATAACCACATAAATCAATGTGATGTGTATGACGAATGTATTCGGTGGGACAGTGTGGCGAAGTATGATGTTAAATGGGCTGTGCCAGCAGACGACCGACGCGAGTGCCTTTGCTAACAGCACGACGCCGCCCGCAGCGCCTCTCCTGTGCTCATTATCACGTCAATTGGATCATCGACGACTGGGAAACCACGGCCTCATCAGAAGAGTCGCGATTTCAGTTGGTAAGAGCTGATGGTAGTGTTCCAGTGCGGTGCAGAGCCCACGATGCCGTGGGGCCAAGTTGTCAAGAAGGTACAGTGCAAGCTGACGGTAGCTCCGTAATGTTGTAGACTGTGTTTACATGGAATGGACAGGGTCCTCAGGTTCAATTGAACCGATCATTGACTGGAAACAGTTACGTTCGGCTACTTGGTGACCATTTGCAGTCATTAATGGACTTCATGTTCGCAAATAGCGACGGAATTTTTGTGGATGACAATGCGCCATGTCACCGTGCCACAATTGGTTTGAAGAACATTCTGAACAATTCAGCCAAAAGATTTGGCCACCAGATTTCCCGACGTGCACCCAAATGAACATTTATGGGACCTAATCGAGAGGTCAGTTCGTGCACTTTCACAATTTATGGACGGCTATAAAGGCAGCGTGCCTCAGTATTCCTGCAGGGAACTTCCAACGACTTGCTGAGTCTGTGCCACTTCGAGCTGCTGAACTTCGGTGCTCAAAAGGAGGTCCTACACGATATTCGAAGGTATCCCCTGATTTCTGTCACTTCAGTGTATTTAGATTTCTCGACCTGGGTGAACGACCATCCATTGTCTGGCCTATCGATCATAACATCATATGCGTTCAAAAGCGCCATGAATGTAAAGTGTAACGACTACGTACGATGTGTGATGTGGGGCAGAAAGCACAAAATAATTACTTTTTTGACGTGACTAATTCAATGAGACCAAGGTTATATTCATGTGATGAATAACCACCCAATACTAAAAAGAAAGGCTTGTTCTCTGAGGGATTTGAGAGCTGAACAAATCGCTCGAATCATAATATCCACTCACATTCAGGATGAGCGGCAAACGACCGTCGTGGTGCATCATCCGTTGGCATTTTATTTTCTTTCTTTTGGATGAAAAGAAACATGGGGAGCATGAAATACCCCGAAGCATATACTGAAATCTCTACAGTAACTGAAGCCCCAGCCTCTGCATAAAATATGCAACTGACTTGTTTTCCGCCCCTTAGGGCCAAAACTTTGGGTGGTTTGTTTGGGAGTGTGACTATTCCCATTTCATCTACGTTATAAATATCAGTGGGTTTTTTGTAAATTGGCTCCAATAAAAAAATATTCGCCAACTTGTACTTTATTAAAGATCCTGGTTCTTTGCCTGGCATTTGTCTCTGATAAAAGAATGTTGGGTACCATTCTTGTCTGCCAGTTTATGCGTGAGTTTTCTTAGGTCATACAAAGTGGCTCCAAATAACCTTCCCTTTAAAAGTAACAAACGGTTAGCAAGCTCCAATCCATGTTCGGGTGTGAGTACTTTAGGATATCTTCCCAGCTGTTTTTCTGCTGTCGGCTCAGATGTAAGCTTTTGCAACCGAGCTGTCTTCACTCTGTCCTCCAGACGCGATTGTGGCACACCACTGGTTTCAGTTGCCCGCTTGATAGCAGACATCATTGAATCCTGTGACCACGTTTTCCTGTCGGTCTTTCGTACGTAATTCCTTGCCACGGCTTCCTATAAAAAAGAGGCCAGTTTACTATCGTGGTTTTGTCCCTATAATACATTTTAAAGAAATAACTAGGAAAATTGCTGATGTTTTTATTTCTTAACACTTAAAAAATTCTGGTTCAGAACTGTTGACTGGCAGACAACATTTTATCCCTGACATATAAAAACACCAGGAGAAAAAGTATTCTTTAATGTTCGGGGCCAAATCTGGCGAACCCAGTAGATCTGATTTTGCCCCACAGTGCAAGATTGAACAAAACATGACGTTGGAAAGTTAGCATTCACATTATGTGCATCATACAAACATTGAAATATACTGAAAAACATAATTGTTCGAAGTAGTTACTTAACTATTTTTTATTGAGTACTGCTCCAAGAAGTGCAGACATCGGTGAAAATTTCAGCAAAAAATTTTAAAAATATCGAGAAGGAAAAGCAACAGGCGTTCGCTCATGACGGCTGAAAGGCGGTTTCTTCTAGTTCCGAGGGTTATCAGACAGATAGGAGGACTAGTCACGGAAATCTGAAGCCACTCGGTTTCATCCGCATATCCGATTTTACCCTACTTTCACCTACTAGGCACGTCTGAAGGAGTAGACTCTGCAGGCGATCCGGGGCTGTCTGAAACAGAAAAATATGTATTGGCAAATTGCGAATACGATAAGACATAAACTGTACACTTAATTGGTGACACAAGAGAATTTGTGCTGGATCGGGCGAGAACCGCATTTCCGGCTTATCGCGAGCGGTCGCCTTAACCACTTCGGCTAGCCCACCCCCGCGGACTGAAACTAACTTCATTATTTCACTGTGTACACGTCCTGTAGTCGCACACTTACTGTAACTCTCGCAGAGAGAGAGAGAGACATTATTATTACAGTATTACAGCGCCTGTGTTATTCAGAATTACGATGCAAAGTCCGCAGGACAAGCACTGCGGCAACTACAGTCGTTATGGAATACATGAAATGTGTTCGCAGTTGCGAATGGACAACCATCAGATCACGACAATGAAAATTCGTACCGTACCGGAACTCGAGTACTGGTCTGGAGTGCGATTTCGTTTGCCAGCGCCGGCCGGAGTGGCCGAGCGGATCTAGGCGCTGCAGTGTGGAACGGCGCGACCGCTGTGGTTGCAGGTTCGAATCCTGCCTCGGGCATGGATGTGTGTGATGTCCCTAGGTTAGTTAGGTTTAAGTAGTTCTAAGTTCTAGGGGACTGATGACCACAGAAGTTAAGTCGCATAGTGCTCAGAGCCATTTGAACCATTTTTTCGTTTGGCAGCAGGATTACTCTCGTGATTATCCCACGCATCCTGATTGAAAATTTGTTCGTCAATTTGGTGATTCGACCTGCTGTGCTGCCATTCGTGAACAGCAGCCCATGGGGTGTTTTCTAACAGGATAACGCTCGCCCACATACCGCTGTTGTAACCCAACGTACTCTACACATCGTCGACACGTTGCCTTTGCCTGCTCAAACACCAGATCTGCCTCCAATCAAGTAAATGTGCGACATTATCATCTACAAACAGCGCAGCCATCCCTGTATTGACCGACCAAGTGCAACAGCCATGAAACTCGATCCTCCAAACTGTCATCTGGCATCTGTACAATGCATCATAATGCATGTACGTTTGCACTCTTGCATTTAACATTCCGGCGGTTACACCGGTTATTAATGCACCAGCATTGCACATATGCAATGGCTTAAGCTGTGATCTTGCTTGTTAATCACTTAAATATGTCACCTATACAATTGTGTTCCCGAAATTTCATTACTCTACACTAATTTTTTTTTGGTGTTGCGATTTTTTCTCGTCACTGTAGGCCTATGAGGGAACCACACAAAACAGGACTAACAGGGGATATCTAAAGTATGCAGAGAAGGGCAGCACAAATGGTCACAGGTTTCCAAAATGAGATTTTCACTCTGCAGCGGAGTGTGCGCTGATATGAAACTTCCTGGCAGATTAAAACTGTGTGCCGGACCGAGACTCGAACTCGGGACCTTTGCCTTTCGCGGGCAAGGGCTCTACCATCTTTTTGTTGGTTGTTGATATCATTTTGTTCTATATTGTTCGTTGAATTTGTTCGAGGCGGACGTGCGATGACACCCGTTTAGGTTCTTCGTAGATCTATTCACTCAGTTTTTTGTTACAGAGAGTAGCTAACACCCCCCCCCCCCCCCCCCCCACTCCGACCGAACACGCTGAGCTACCGTGCCGGCTGAAGGTAAAAACCATAAGAAACTAATTAATTGCTTTAAAAATGCTTATTTTTAGAAACAATATAAATTCAATTCAGATCGTGATGACCCTTTGAATAAAAGTTTACACAACATTTTCACACATTTCACTTCCTTTTTTTATGCAACAAGACATCAGAAGTACCGGAAAGTTTAAACACCATTTTCGTCCTAGACTAAAGGAAAAGAAAACCCTGCTACCACCTCCCTCTGCAAGTGAGTAGGCCATGTATGTACAGATATTCTACAAATATCCAACGATGCAAGGTCCAAGAAAGCATCTGAACTACCCAAGCGCGACTCACACCCCGTCCTCACAGCTTTACTTCTGCCAGTTTGGAAGGTAGGAGACGAGGTACTAGCAGAAGTAAAGCTGTCGGGACGGAGCGTGAGTCGTGCTTGGGTAGTTGAGGTGGTAGAGCCCTTGCCCGCGAAAGGAAAAGGTTCCAAGTTCGAGTCTCGGCCTGGCACACAGTTTTAATCTGCCAGGAAATTTCGGTCATAGGTTTGTTTGAATCGTGGGAGAGTGTCACAGAGAAGCTGAAAAGACTGGACTGGCAGATTTTTCAACATAGACGTAAACTACCCGGCGAAAGCCTGCTTACAAACTTTCAAGAAACTGCTTGAGATGATGACTCTAGGAATATGCTACAACCCCCGTACACAACATGAGGACAAGATTAGATTAACTGCAGCGCGCACAGAGAAGTTTAAACAGTAATTCTTCCTGCTCTCCAAACGACAACGGAACGAAAAAAGAAACGTAATAACTGTTCCAACGGGACATACCCTCTGCCATGCAGTTCACAGTGGTTTGCAGAGTATGGCTATAGATTTACATGTAGATATTGTGTTTCTGAGTAGTCATATGGCGGAATCCCTTTGCCTCGCTCTAAATTCTTTCCATTCCACTGCGAAGGCATGGTTTTTGAAGCTCAACCTTGCTGGTTACGTAAACCTACATAGTTTCGAGGCTGTGCGGCGGTCGTTATCAGAGTTACGGTGTCAAAGGCCAGTGGCCCAGTTTTCTGTATTTGGTGGGCTGTGTTCTACCTTCTGCACCACCAACGCACGCCTCGCAGTAAGCTCTCAGCGACTAGACCCGATCGCGACGTGCGCTCACAGAAGGCTAGTGAATAGATGGGAGTCCAGCAGACGGCGTCCAGCCCTGGTTCAGCACACAAAACCACGCAGTTCCTGCTCAGTCAAAAAGGTGGAAGGAACCATTGTTGTATGGTTATACTATTGTCGAACAATCCAGTTTTAGTCAGTGTGACACTGCTCTGGCCAGATCAACTGAGACGGAAGACACTGATAAATTTAATTCGACAACTCTATAATCATTGGGAGCAATGGCTACGAGACGACTATTCAAAGTGGTTTGTAGAATCTGTGAGTCTGATGACATACCTTCAGACTTTTGGAAAATATCATCCACACATTACTAAAGTTAGAAAGGGCAGATAACTATCGCATAATCGACTTAACAGCTGATAAACGTAACACAAAAATATGGGATTTATTTTGTGACGATGTGAAGGAATTCTGCTACCTTGAAAGCAAAATTATGTGTGATGGATGAAGCAAGGAGGACATGAAAAGCAGACTGGCACATGTAAGGAGGAATTACTAGTCCGAATGAAGACCTCTTGTATCAAGCGTTGGCCTTAATTTAAGGAAAACATTTCTAAGAATTTATGGCTAGACCTCAATATTGTAATGCAGTGAGTCATGGACTGTGGGGAAAGCAGAGTAGTAGACAACTGGCCGGTCTGAGATATTTTATAAAAGGATATTGAAAATTAGGTGGACTTATACTAAATGAGGAGGTTCCACACAGGATCGGCAAGAAAAGGAACATGTGGAAACACTGAGAGGAAAGGACAGGTGAAGCGACATTTTAATGAGATCCGAGGGAATAACTTCCAGGGTACTAGAGGGAGTTATATGGAGGGCAAAAAGTACAGGGGAAAACAGAGAATCTAAAGTGTCAAATAAGTAACTGAGGTCGATGAGTACAAGTGCTCCTCTAAGACCAAGGTGTTGGCGCTGGAGAGAAATTCGTGGCGTGCCGCACTCATCAAACCGGCCAGAGAAACGATGATGCCATCTCCCACATCCCAAAAATATATGTGAAGACATGAAACAATAAAATGTATTTTAAACTGGCAGTTTTCTATTTCAGATTCCGTTGTATGAATGGGGTACTTTTCTTTCTGGATCATCAATCGTCTAACTGGTATGATGCTGCTGGTCATGAATTTCTCTCCTTTGCCAAACTCTTCATCTCAGAGCAGCATTTGAAACTTACGCCCTCAGTTATATGCTGGACGTATTCCAATCTTTGTCTGCCTCTACAGTTTTTACCCACCACAGCTTCCCCTAGTACCATGGATGTTACTCCCTGATGCCCTAACACACGTCCTATCATCACAGCCCTTCTTTTTGTCAGTGTTTTCCATATATCCCTTTCCTCGCCGATTCTGCGGAGAACCACCTCATTCCCTACCTTATCACTCCACCTAATATTCAACAATCATCTGTAGCACCACATCTCAAACACTTCCATTCTCTTCTGTTCCGGTTTTCCCACACCCCATGTTGCACTACCATACAATGCTGTGTTCTAAACGTACATTCTCAGAAATTTCTTCCTCGAATTAATGCAGATATTTGATGCTAATTGGATTCTTTTCGCTAGAAATGCCATATTTGCCTGTGCTAGCTTCCTTTTTATGCCATCTTTCTTTCGTCCATCGTGTGTGAGTTCGGTTTCAAGATGTCAGAATTTCCTCATACGTCTATTGGGTGGTCCCCGACTTTGATGTTACGTGTATCACTAGTCTCATTTCTGCTACTCCTCATTTCTTCTGTCTGTATTCACTTCACTCTCAGACCATATTCTGTCCTCTTTAAAGTGGTACTTTAACTCTTCCTCACATTCACTGATGACACCATCGCCATCAGCGAATCTCATCATTGACCACACCTGAAACTATCTTTTACTTCCGTCATTGCTTCTTTGACGCACAGACTGAACAACAGGCGCGAAAGACTGCGTCCCTGTCTTATACTCTTTCTTTGTCCTCCATCCTTAACGTTCCCTCTACGTTCTTGTACATATTGCGTGTTATCCATCTTCCCCTATCGCTTAAACCCGTTTTCCCTAGAATGTCGAACATCTTGCATAATTTTATATTGTCGAACTTTTTATAGGTCGACATATTCTATGAACGTGCCTTGATTTTTCTTCAGTCTTGCTTCCATTATCAAGCGCAACCTCAGAACTGTTTATCTGGTAATAATTCAGTGATGAAGCTCTGTCTGAGATAATGCTAAATCACAGATTAGTTAGAGCGTTCATTTCTGCCTGCTTCCTTATGTTTAATAGTACGTTACCTACAGGAAACAGATATCAAAGACTGAATTTGTAATAGCTGTGTATTTAAAATTTAATTGTAGTCACTAACATAAGCAATTGTAATGCCTGTGTAGTTTACCACAAGAAGCCAAAATAATTAATTTACTTAATGAAATAGTAATTTTTATGTTTCTTCCTTCCATAGTGAAATACGTAAGACAATTATGATCTAGCAGTCTTGATTAGCAGTCTGTTCAGAGCGAGCGTGTAATGAGTTCTGTTCCGCCATTAATCAAAAACATATGCAAATGATAGAATGCTTTCCTAAAGCCAAACTGAACGGCAACTAAGAGGTCCTCGATTTTCGGTATATTATTCTTGTCAGCAACTTGGATGTTGTTAAGCTGATTGGGCGTTAGTTCTCCTACTTACCTGCCCTTGCCGTCTTTGGGGATGTGCGGATGGTATTTTTTCGAAAGCCAGATGGTATTTTTCCGTTTCACAGAAAGTACACAATAACTTGAACAGTCGTTTGATTGCCTTTTTCCAGAATGATTTTAGAAATTCCGGAGGAACGTAACATGTGCCTTTAACGCAAGTCTTCCGAAGGTTGTCAATCTCTGACTGTAGTACAGGATGCATCATGTCATCCACATCGACTTCCATTTCTTTTCCATCACGCCACTCTACATCCTCCTCGTAGAATAGTTCCATCTAGCGGCTCTGCCGTCTTCGTTTAACAACGGAATTCATGCAGTGGTGTTAATATTGACTCTTTCGTTTTTAAATGCAGTGAAGGTTGTTTTGATTTTTCTGTGCTTTCTGAAGAAAAGAGAAGCATCCAGAAGGGAAAGAAACGAAACGTAACTTCACGGTTTGAGAGACTGTCTGATGTTATTTCAGTGATCACAATATCGGTTTGAGAGACTGCCTGATGTTATTTCAGTGATTACAATTGAAAGGTGGCTACACTGAGCCACAGCGCCAGAGATTGCGCCAAAGAGTTTTATTCGGCCGCCTCCACTGGCAGTTCTTGTCGAGAAGTCGTGGTGGAGAGTGCTTGTCGAGATGTGGCAGTGGTCAGTGCTTGTTCAGAAGTAGTAGGAGTCCAGTCGGTCTTGAGATGTTGTAGTAGGGAGTGCTTGTTCCATGTTTTATGCAGTTGTTTGGTGGGCTAGGCAGCAGATGTTGTTCCAGTGGAGATATTGTAATGATCAGAGTGCTTTTCGTCAATGTATACACTCCTGGAAATGGAAAAAAGAACACATTGACACCGGTGTGTCAGACCCACCATACTTGCTCCGGAAACTGCGAGAGGGCTGTACAAGCAATGATCACACGCACGGCACAGCGGACACACCAGGAACCGCGGTGTTGGCCGTCGAATGGCGCTAACTGCGCAGCATTTGTGCACCGCCGCCGTCAGTGTCAGCCAGTTTGCCGTGGCATACGGAGCTCCATCGCAGTCTTTAACACTGGTAGCATGCCGCGACAGCGTGGACGTGAACCGTATGTGCAGTTGACGGACTTTGAGCGAGGGCGTATAGTGGGCATGCGGGAGGCCGGGTGGACGTACCGCCGAATTCCTCAACTCGTGGGGCGTGAGGTCTCCACAGTACATCGATGTTGTCACCAGTGGTCGGCGGAAGGTGCACGTGCCCGTCGACCAGGGACCGGACCGCAGCGACGCACGGATGCACGCCAAGACCGTAGGATCCTACGCAGTGCCGTAGGGGACCGCACCGCCACTTCCCAGCAAATTAGGGACACTGTTGCTCCTGGGGTATCGGCGAGGACCACTCGCAACCGTCTCCATGAAGCTGGGCTACGGTCCCGCACACCGTTAGGCCATCTTCCGCTCACGTACCAACATCGTGCAGCCCGCCTCCAGTGGTGTCGCGACAGGCGTGAATGGAGGGACGAATGGAGACGTGTCGTCTTCAGCGATGAGAGTCGCTTCTGCCTTGGTGCCAATGATGGTCGTATGCGTGTTTGGCGCCGTGCAGGTTAGCGCCACAATCAGGACTGCATACGACCGAGGCACACAGGGCCAACACCCGGCATCATGGTGTGGGGAGCGATCTCCTACACTGGCTGTACACCACTGGTGATCGTCGAGGGGACACTGAATAGTGCACGGTACATCCAAACCGTCATCGAACCCATCGTTCTACCATTCCTAGACCGGCAAGGGAACTTGCTGTTCCAACAGGACAATGCACGTCCGCATGTATCCCGTGCCACCCAATGTGCTCTAGAAGGTGTAAGTCAACTACCCTGGCCAGCAAGATCTCCGGATCTGTCCCCCATTGAGCATGTTTGGGACTGGACGAAGCGTCGTCTCACGCGGTCTGCACGTCCAGCACGAACGCTGGTCCAACTGAGACGCCAGGTGGAAATGGCATGGCAAGCCGTCCCACAGGACTACATCCAGCATCTCCACGATCGTCTCCATGGGAGAATAGCAGCCTGCATTGCTGCGAAAGGTGGATATACACTGTACTAGTGCCGACATTGTGCATGTTCTGTTGCCTGTGTCTATGTGCCTGTGGTTCTGTCAGTGTGATCATGTGATGTATCTGACCCCAGGAATGTGTCAATAAAGTTTCCCCTTCCTGGGACAATGAATTCACGGTGTTCTTATTTCAATTTCCAGGAGTGTATGAAGGTAAAAAAAATTCCCTTTTCTTTTTATTATTTCAATGTCTTAAACAATGCCTCGTCACAGGTTCAGTCAACAAAGCACCTGGCTCGTGTTCTTGTATTAGAGTGTAATTCTGGTTTTCTTGCGCAATTATAGTATTTCTATTTTTTTTAATTACTTCAGTATAAATGATATTTAAAATTTCTTGTCTTATTGGAGAAGAACCGTGCCAGATGTGTACGTTCAATCACACTTCCACACACAGAACAGTTACACTTGTGCTTTGGTTTCATACGTTTTATAGTTGCTGGGGACTTAATTAATTAATTGTGTTGACGGAAATTTTCATTTCATTCTTTGTTGTTGTTCTATGCAGTCAGATTGCGTACTAAAACTAGTCAGGGCCAACCGTTTACAAGACTTCGTAATCGGACTTACAACTACTAAAAAATTAAAAGTATATTTAATTAAGCCCCCATGCATATTATCGAGTCAAATTTACAAACAACTTGGCACTATGAATCGAGTTACCTGGATGTCGTAGCAACCTCTCTGGCATCTCTTGAGGCAAGTTGTCCCTGTGGTAACTGGTCGTTGATATCCTGGATACTGGAAATGAATAGGGCGGAGAATACGTGCGAGCTGGTCCCACACATTCTAGCGGGAACAGGTCTTGGGATCTTGATGACCACGGGATTGCCTCAACATCGCGTTCGAAGATAAATGCGCCATGTGTGGACGATCATTATCCTGTTGAAAAATGGCACCACAATACTACCAAAGACAGGCAACACATGAGGACGCTGAGTGTCTGTGACGTATCGTTGTGCCATCGGACTTCTCTGCCAGTAACAGCAGCCATACCCGATGGCTCCCACACCATGAGGCCGGGAGCAACACCGCTGTGCCTCTCCATGGGGGGAATGGGACGTCTCGATGTCATAGCAGGCGATGATGGTCATCCGGGGAAGTGCAGAATAACGATTAGTTGTACTGATTCATGCCACGCCATTCACTAGTACTCCGGTCTAGACTCCACTCCACACACAACCGCCTGTGTTACGGTGTTAACAGCAGCCTGCACGTGTGCAGTAATTTCCTAGTCCAGCTGCTGCTAGTCTCTGTTCAACGGTGCGGTACGACACAGAATGTTGCAGGGAGTCTGTTAGTCTACTATAGTTCAATTCTTTTATCTTGGCGGCTCGCGCATGCCCCGCCCAGACGCGGGAGATTGCTGCGTTGCTAGTTGCACACGACGCACGCGCCAATAGAAGCAGCTCCATAGTATAGCATAGTTCGCAAGCTTACGTTTAGGGGGGAACGCACAGTTCATGAAGTAAAGCCACTAAGGCCGAATTAACCCTTTCGCTGCTACAGAGACGTGTTCCCTGCATTCCGCGCTGTGCGCGATTTTGTCACTGCACTGCTCGCCTGTGCAGACACATCGTGTTCCGACTGCTTTGACACTCTTATCATTCGATTCCACAAAAACTATTTGGCCCAAAAATTTGGTTTTTACAGGTCTTCTTGACTGATACCTTCCCCCCATAAATGACTTAATTTTGTTTCGATGTTCAATGCAGTTATTATGCAGCATTAAATATAGTAAACCATTGCACGAAATTTTGAAGAGTTTGCAGAGGTAAAAGTCCATTGACTATACTTTCCGTATGGTCGATTTTAGTTGCCACAATGTTGAGAATGAAATGTGGACAAGATACCTAAATTTCATATAAAATTACTACATGTAATGCTGCATAATAACTGCGTTGAACATCGAAACAAAATTAAGTCATTTATGGAGGGAAGGTATCAGTCAAGAAGACGTGTAAAAATCAAATTTTTGGGCCAAATAGGTTTTGTGAAATCGAATGATAAGTGTGTCAAAGCAGTGGGAACACCATGTGTCTGCACAGGCGAGCAGTACAGTGATGACAAAATCGCGCACAGCTCGGAATGCGGGGAGCACGTGTCTGCAGCAGCGAAAGGGTTAATGAAGAGACAAAGCACTAGAAATTTCAAAAAATTGCATTCAAACGAATATAATTCATGAAGTAAGGCACTTCGATATTGTTTTTAAATAATGAAAATATTAAGCAGCGCACAAGGTTTTTTTTTTTTTAAAAAAAAATCTCATTTTGTTCGCCTCTGTTCGTTGCATCTGCTCGGGGCGGACGTCGTAAGACATCCTTTTATGTTCGTGGTTGGTCGATTGACTCAGTTTTTTTTATTACAGAGGGCAGCTAACCCGCTGACCGAACACGCTGAGCTACCGTGCCGGCTTTACTCACGCTTCGTCGAAGTACAATAGGAAATAAACAATTACCGCTGTTCTTTACTGCGAAAAAGCGGTTCGTGAGATTGATACAAACACCTTTCCTTGCTATCGCCTGAATTAGGAGTCTTTTTGCTTGTTTGGTTTAATTAATTAATAGAATATGAAGCAACTGGTATAAAGAATGCTTTTTCCAAACTCTCTATAAAAGAAAGTCTGCTATCAAGACATTGCTTTTGTTCTATTACTTTATTTATGACTGAACGTTTCTTAAACTGAAGACACTCGACCTGCTATGCACTGCAGTCAGAGATCTGGCAACGTCGTTCTCTCTTCATTGGCTGACTGTGTTTTGTGACGTCAGATGCGCAGAACGAACCTAAACTCGGCCGCCAACATAAATGATGCGCACTTTAGGTCCCAGATGGCAAGAGGATGTGAAGGATTGCGGTGTGCCTCATGCACAGTGAGACGATCCTCCCTTGCGATGGTCAGACCACTTCATGACGAACGTGCCTGTCCTCACGTTCCCATGTAGTCAACATCGGCCAACTGTCATATCCGAATACCCATAAAACTGGATATTGCACGATTCGACAAACCGGCCAAACGGACACCCACAATGAGGCCCCTTTGAAACAGATGCTGATAATGCTGTCTCA
Source organism: Schistocerca serialis cubense (assembly GCF_023864345.2). Classification (NCBI taxonomy): domain Eukaryota; kingdom Metazoa; phylum Arthropoda; class Insecta; order Orthoptera; family Acrididae; genus Schistocerca; species Schistocerca serialis. The sequence goes on from NC_064645.1 coordinate 619,585,524, forward strand.
TACGAGTACACGTCATGTCTATATCCTTCACAGTGGTCACTCATCTGACGCTACTCATACCCCTTACATACCATACCAGGCCTGGTAACAACACTAAGCAGGTACGTCTACATCTACATATATACTCCGCTAGGCACCAAGCGGTGTGTGGCGGAAGGCACAATTCGTGCCAGTCATATTCCCCCCCCCCCCCCCCCTACATGTCACAGATAATTTCAACTCTAATGATTTACGTACCCGCCGATGGAATGTTACGTGTAAGAAGTTACATATTAACGTCCGACCATATCCTGTGGGTGCTTCACTTTTTTTTTTTTTTCACAGGCGTTGTTCAGTCAGTACGTTAAGCAAGAAGTAACGGAAGCCAAAGGAAAATTTGGCGAAGAAATTAAATTTTAGGGAGAAGAAATAAAAAATTTTGAGGTTTGTCGATGACATCGTATTGCGTTAGAGACAGCAAAGGACTCGGAAGAGCGGTTAAACAGAATGGGTTGCGTCTTTAAAGGAGGACACAAGATAGTGAAATGTAGTGGAATTAAATCAGCTGATGCTGAGGGAAGATTAGGAAACGAGACACTTAAAGTAGTAGATGATTTCTCCTGCAGCCATTTCGCCTTAGCTCTCCTGGAATTTCTATTTATTTCGTTTCTAAGTGGCTTATACCGCTGTAATATTGTCTTAGTCTGTTGTTTCCCCGTATTTTACCCCTGCTACCTCCAGAATTTTAAAGAGAGTATTCTGGTCAACATTGTTAAAAGCTTTCTCTAAGTCTACAAATGCTATAAACGTTGCTTTACCTTTCCTCAACCTCTCTTATAAGATAAGTCGTAAGGTCAGTATAGCGGGCGTTAAGACTGAAATAGCTAGAAAATATCTTTTGATTCACATTTCAAATTATAAATGATAAAAGCTTTTCGTATATCACCTGGTTTACTAAGAGATAAACGACGCCCTATGAACAGTGTGAATATTCAGCCTCGCACTAGAACAATTCATTACGTCTGACATAAGAACGTCCCCAATGAGATTAAATTATTAACTGTGTGTCACATTGGAACGGAGTTAAGTATGAAACACATAAAAAATAATTTGAGCTGCAAGGTTGCCACAGGATCTTGCAACAAGACTCTAAATAGTATTGGTATGGTTTATGAAACAATAATAACATATTAAAGACACCTTGGTGTTTATTTTTCTTTTGCACACTGTCAGAAAATATTCGAGTATGCCACGTGTAAACCTATTATACTATTAACAACTTCTTTTCTTCTGTTACGACCACTTCTTCTACTATAATGGTGGCATTCGATCATTTGCATATGTTTTTGATTAATGGCGGAACAGAACTCATTACACGCTCGCTCTGAACAGACTGCTAATCAAGACTGCTAGTTCATAATTGCCATACATATTTCACTATGGAAGGAAGAAACATAAAAATTACTATTTCATTAAGTAAATTAATTATTTTGGCTTCTTGTGGTAAACTACACAGGCATTACAATTGCTTATGTTAGTGACTACAATTAAATTTTAAATACACAGCTATTACAAATTCAGTCTTTGATATCTGTTTCCTGTAGGTAACGTACTATTAAACATACAGAAGCAGGCAGAAATGAACGATCTAACTAATCTGTGATTTAGCATTATCTCAGACAGAGCTTCATCACTGAATTATTACTCTGATATTTTATCAAAAACTTACGAATATAGTTCCAACCCACGATGCCACGATTATTAGAGTAATAGATTGTTGCTGGAAGGACATATTCAGCTCATACCCTGCCTGAGAAGGGAACAAGACATAGTTGCAGCCTATCGCGCTGGACAGCAAAATAACTGATAAAGGTTGAAGTAGAGAGGATATAAAATGTACAATGGCTATGTCAAGAAAAGCATTACTGAAGAAGAGAAATTTGTTAACATCGAATATAGATTTAAGTGTCAGGAAGTCATTTCTGAAAGTATTTGTATGGAGTGTAGCCATATATGGAAGTGAGAAATGAACGACAAACCGTTTAGACACGAAGAGAATAGAAGCTTTTGAAATGTGGTGCTACAGAAGAACGCTGAAGATTAAATGGGTAGATCTCGTAACTAATGAGGTGCCGAACAGAATGGTGGAGAAAAGAAATTTGTGGCGCAATCTGACTGGAAGAAGGTATCGGTTGGCAGGACACATAATGAGACATCAAGGTACCACCAGTTTAGTATTGGAGGAAAGTTCGGGGGGGGGGGGGGAGGGAGGGGGGTTGACATTAGAAATTGTAGAGAGAACCATGAGATGAGTACAGTAAGTAGATTCAGAACGACGTAATTTGCAGTAGTTATTAGGATAGATTAGCTTGGAGAGCTGTGTCAAACCAGTCAGACTGAAGACCTCAATAAAATCAAAAGATAAATTCAAATACCTGTTGGAAATTTAAACTTCTTTCAAAACTAGAGTTCTGCTTAGGCAACAAAAATCTTTCTAGAAACGGAATTTTCGTGCCATATTAATTAAAACAAATGCGCACTTCCGGCGAACCCTCTTAAATGAAAGACTCAAATAGGCAATTGTCATATCTTTAGAATAAAGACAAGTAAAAGAGTTGAACAAATCTTTTCTGTTTGAGACTTAAGATTATGGTATCGCTCTTACTTCTGGTTCACCCACTATGTTAACACGTCAGAAGATGCTTGAGCTCCGCTACGGTCGCAGGTTCGAATTCTGCCTCGGGCATGGATGTGTGTGATGTCCTTAGGTTAGTTAGGTTCAAGTAGTTCTAAGTTCTAGGGGACTGACGATCTCAGAAGTTAAGTACCATAGTACTCAGAGCCATTTGAACCATTTTTTTTTATGCTTGAGCTCAAATTTGACGTTTGAAGTAAAAGCGTTTTAAAACAATGCTTCAGGACTCTTTTTAAGGTTATGGTGTCCGCTGTTACTTGTGATTCACCCTGTATATTAACTCGTCAAAAGATACTCGAACTGAAATGTGCGGATGCCTCTGGCCGAATGTCAAGAACAGCAGCGTACAGGAGACACGTGCACCGCCCATGTTCCGCCTCCTGAGGCCGATTCAAATTTTCCCCCTGTTTGCTGACAACCCACCACGCATTTCACTCGCGCTCTGCCTAGGTCTGTGGCGCCTTCGCCCCCGCTGTTTGAGCAGCTCGCCCGCCCGCTCGCTGCGGTCGGCCACAGTTGGTGACACTTTGCCGATGCCGGCAGAGTTCGCGCACGGCGGCCGGGCCATTGATCGTCGTGGGAGACCGGCAGCTTGCGCTGAAGGCCGCAGACGAGGAGAGAAAGGAGCCTCATAAGGGGAATCCTGCGGATTCTGGCGCCGGCGCTAATGGAGCTTTATGTGGTTCCCGTGTACCACACACACACACACAGGCACCCACACACAGAGGGGTTGCCCTCTGTCACACCCCGACAGCGATGCTAAAAGGACACGTTTCCACCACGAGGGGACTACACGCTGAGGGAGCCGTCTTCGGCAAGACAGCTCGCTGTCTGTGTAAGTCATCTCGTATCTAACGTATCGATAACGTAGAGTACCCCACGGTGCTCATTGCTTAGGGCTCTGTACTCCTATTCTGCATGAATGAAAAGACGCTTCGGCGGGAATTAATAAAAGCTCTACCTCTCTACATCTACGTCTACATTTATACTCCGCAAGCCACCCAACGGTGTGTCGCGAAGGGCACTTTACGTGCCACTGTCATTACCTCCCTTTCCTGTTCCAGTCGCTTACGGTTCGCGGGAAGAACGGCTGCCGGAAAGCCTCCGTGCGCGCTCGAATCTCTCTAATCTTACATTCGTGATCTCCACGGCAATACCGACCTTACGACTTATCTTAGAAGAAAGATTAAGGAAAGGCAAACCTACGTTTCTAGCATTTGTAGGCTTAGAGAAAGCTTATGACAATGTTGACAGGAATACTCTCTTTCAAATTCTAAAGGTGGCAGGGGTAAAATACAGGGAACGATAGGCTATTTACAATTTGTACAGAAACCAGATGGCAGTTATAAGACTCGAGGGACATGAAAGGAAAGCAGTTGTTGGGAAGGGGGTAAGACAGGGTTGTAGCCTCTCCCCGATGTTATTCAATCTGTATATTGAGCAAGCAGTGAAGGAAACAAAAGAAAAATTCGGAGTAGGTATTAAAATCCATGGAGAAGGAATAAAAACTTTGAGGTTCGCCGATGGCATTGTAATTCTGTCAGAGACAGCAAAAGACTTGGAAGAACAGTTGAATGGAATGGATAGCGTCTTGAAAGGAGGATATAAGATGAACATCAACAAAAGAAAAACGAGGATAATGGAATGTAGTCAAATTAAGTAGGATGATGCTGACGGAATTAGATTAGGAAATGAGACACTTAAAGTAGTAAAGCAGTTTTGCTATTTGGGGAGTAAAATAACTGATGATGGTCGAAATAGAGAGGATATAAAATGTAGACTGGCAATGGCAAGGAAAGCGTTTCTGAAGAAGAGATATTTGTTAACATCGAATATAGATTTAAGTGTCAGGAAGTCATTTCTGAAAGTATTTGTATGGAGTGTAGCCATGTATGGAAGTGAAACATGGACGATAAATAGTTGGGACAAGAAGAGAATAGAAGCTTTCGAAATGTGGTGCTACAGAAGAATGCTGAATATTGGATGGGTAGATCACATAATTAATGAGGAAGTATTGAATAGGATTGGGGAGAAGAGAAGTTTGTGGCACAACTTGACCAGAAGAAGGGATCGGTTGGTAGGACATGTTCTGAGGCATCAAGGGATCACCAATTTAGTATTGGAGGGCAGCGTGGAGGGTAAAAATCGTAGAGGGAGACCAAGAGATGAATACACTAAACAGATTCAGAAGGATGTAGGTTGCAGTAGGTACTGGGAGATGAGGAACTGGCACAGGATAGAGTAGCATGGAGAGCTGCATCAAACCAGTCTCAGGACTGAAGACCACAACAACAACATCTCCACGGGAGGTATAAGAAGGGGGAAGCAATATATTCGATACCTCATCCAGAAACGCACCCTCTCGAAACCTGGACAGCAAGCTACACCGCAATGCAGAGCGCCTCTCTTGCAGAGTCTGCCACTTGAGTTTGCTAAACATCTCCGTAACGCTATCACGGTTACCGAATAACCCTGTGACGAAACACGCCGCTCTTCTTTGGATCTTCTCTATCTCCTCCGTCAACCCGACCTGGTACGGATCCCACACTGATGAGCAGTACTCAAGTACAGGTCGAACGAGCGTTTTGCAAGCCACCTCCTTTGTTGATGGACTACATTTCCTAAGGACTCTCCCTATGAATCTCAACCTGGTACCCGCCTTACCAACAATTAATTTTATATGATCATTCCACTTCAAATCGTTCCGCACGCACACCCCCAGATATTTTACAGAAGTAACTGCTACCAGTGTTTGTTCCACTATCAGATAATCATACAATAAATTCTTTCTATGTATTCGCAATACATTACATTTGTCTATGTTAAAAGGGTCAGTTGCTACTCCCTGCACCTATTGCCTATCCGCTGCAGATCTTCCTGCATTTTGCTGCAATTTTCTAATGCTGCAACTTCTCTATATACTGCAGCATCATCCGCGAGAAGCCACATGGAACTTCTGACACTATCTACTAGGTTATTTATATATTGTGTAAAGCAATGGCCTTGTGGCACGCCAGAGGTTACTTTAACGTCTGTAGACGTCTCTCCATTGAAAACAACATGCTGTGTTCTGTTTGCTAAAAACTCTTCAATCCGGCCACACAGTTGGTCTGATATTCCTTAAGCTCTTACTTTGTTAATCAGGCGACAGTGCGGAACTGTATCGAATGCCTTCCGGAAGTCAAGGAAAATGGCATCTACCTGGGAGCCTGTATCTAATATTTTCTGGGTCTCATGAACAAATAAAGCGAGTTGGGTCTCACACGATCGCTGTTTCCGGAATCCATGTTGATGAACAATTCTTCGTAGCAGGTAGAGTTATGAAACTACCGTAGCCTACCTTAGACTCTCAGAAGTAAGCGTAGACTACGGTAGATTTCCAAGTAGCTTTGGTCAGTTAAGGTCGTACCCACGTTTCCTGTACGTTTGGTGTGTTGCATATCTATCGGGCCTTACCTCATTACGATCGCTGTCTTTGCGTATGCGATCAGTATCTTACCAGGTTCCTCCAAAATCCGAAAGTGGTGAATCGTCCAAAAACAGAGTGAGGATATATAAAGGACTGGGTGACCCACAGAAAATTTTTATACGTAGTTATCCTCCTGTCTGTTACTTAAAAGTAAACAATATTGATAGCAAAATTGAAATTGTCAGCGTTTAATTCAGATTGTATTCGATAGTTGTCGATTTGTAACGTGAAACAGAGTGCTGCTGTAGTAAAAATGAAGAAAACAATGCAGATTTATCACGCAGTGCTAGAAAAAGCAATTTCCTCAACAAGTAGGAAAAAAACGAAAAACGAAAATTTATGAAACATCGTTTCAACATTTCGTCTAACTTATCTAAAACATTTTTCTGTCATTCATAAACAACGTTCACATTTATCAATAATAATGGGAAAGTTTCGCCTTTGATCAAGATGTAAACCGTTTTGTTGAATACAAAATAACAACAGTAATTCCACATATTTTTTATATTTGTGCATGTAAGCTGTACTTGCATCAAAAATAATGGTTTCGGTTACATGACAACGCAGAAATTACTCGAGTAGCTAATTTTTATTACCTACAAACTTATTATAAGGATATAAAATGCACTATGAGCTAATACTAAGTGATGTGTGGGTCTAATTACGTGCAAAACAAACAACCAAACAAACAAGAACAAAAAACATAGAGAAGTAGTCGGCTCCCAGCTTCTCTCTGAGACATTCATTTTTTTTTTTTCTTTCTCTACTAATGCTACGAATACAAACGGTAACCCTACCATTTACTTCGTCATTTATGTAGTGTACCGAAACCACCGAACTGTAGTTTTCGTAGAGTGCATCTTTAGTAGCAGGAAATACCTGGACCGGATTTGATCTGCGGAGATGTTAAGACTGAAATAGCTAGAGAATATCTTTTGATTCACATTTCAAATTATAAATGATAAAAGGTTTTCGTATATCACCTGGTTTACTAAGAGATAAATGACGCCCTACGCACAGTGTGAATATTCAGCCTAAAACGAGAACAGTTCATTACGTCTGACGTAAGATCCTCCCCAACAAGATTAAATTATTAACTGTGTGTCACATTGGAAATGAGTTAAATATGAAACATATAAAAAATAATTTGAGCTGCAAGGTTGCCACAGGATCTTGCAACAAGACTCTAAATAGAATTAGTATGGTTTATGAAACAATAATAGCATATTAAAGACACCTTGGTGTTTATTTTCCTTTTGTAGACTCTCAGAAATATTCGAGTATGCCACGTGTAAACCTATAATACTATCAACAAGTTCTTTTCTTCTATTACGACCACTTCTTCTACTATAATGCTGGCATTCGATCATTTGCATATGCTTTTTATTACTGGCGGAACAGAACTCATTACACGCTCGCTCTGTATAGACTACTAATCAAGACTGCTAGTTCATAATTGTCGTATTTCATTACGGAAGGAAGAAATATAAGAATTACTATTTCATTAAGTAAATTACTTTTTTTGGCTTCTTGCGGCAAGCTACACAGTCATTACAATTGCTAAGTTAGTGACTACAATTAAGTTTTAAATACACAGCTATTACAAATTCAGTCTTTGATATCTGTTTCCTGTAGGTGTCGTACTATTAAACATAAGGAAGCAGGCAGAAATGAACGCTCTAATTAATCTGTGATTTAGCACTATCTCAGACAGTGCTTAATCGCTCAATTATTACTTTGATATTTCATCAAGAACTTTACTAATGTAATTCCAACCCACGATGCCACGATGGAAGGCTGAAAGTGTATGATATGTTACACGGCACGGAGGTGATAAGGAAAAAGCATTAGTCTAAGTCTCGTCTCAAGTGAAATTTTTGCAAATGTCTCTGAGAAAATGTTATTATAGCACTTGAAGGCCGCTACATTTACATAAATAACCGCCTAGGAACGTTACATGTACTGCTATTGGACAAAACGGTGTCAACAAACATTTCACTCGGAGATTTTGCGGGAAAGGAACAGTATCTTGATTTTTTCTCCAATTCACACCTCATAACTCAATAAAATTCAAACTCAGCGATTGCGCAGTCTGTGTAAAACGGATAATTTCTGCCAGAGACACACCATTCAATCTTAGACACTGCCAACCCCGCAGCTGGTGGTAATACAGTAATATAAGAGGCAACCCCATTCTTCTTCTTTCTCCTCGCACAATCCATTACCTGAAGTGTATTTATCCTAATGCTCCATTAGTATGCATCTTGCTCGACCAGACCCATTCTTCATGTCTTTTTGGGCAGTTGTCAGTCACGTTGCCAGTAAACTACCTGTTCTTCTCGTAATTGCTATTTTCAGACTATTGTTGTTGTTGTGGTCTTCAGTCCAAAGACGGGTTTGATGCAGCTCTCCATGCTACTGTATCCTGTGCGAGCCTCTTCATCACCGAGTAACTACGGTAACCTACATCCTTCTGAATCTGCTTTGAGTGTTCATCTCTTGGTCTCTCTCTATGATTTTTACGCTCACGCTTCCCTCCAACAGAAAACTGGTGATCCCTTGTTGCCTCAGAACGATCCTTTCTCCTAGTCAAGTTGTGCCACAAATTCCTCTTCTCCCCAATTCTGTTCAGCACCTCCTCATTAGTTACGTGGTCTACCCATCTAATCTTGAGCACTCTTCTGTAACACTTCATTTCGAAAGCTTCTATTCTCTTCATGTCTAATCTATTTATCGTCCATCTTTCACTTCCACACATTTCTGCTCCCCATACAAATACTTTCAGAAAAGACTGCCTGACACTTAAATCTATACTCGATGTCAACAAATTTCTCTTCTTCAGCTCTGCCTCGACCATCATCAGTTATGTTGCTGCTCAAATAGTAAAAGTCATCTGCCACTTTGTGTCTCATTTCCTAATCTGATCCCCTCAGCATCATTTGATTAAATTCGACTACATTCCATTATCTTCGTTTTGCGTTTATTGATGTTCATCTTATATCCTCCTTTCAATAGACTGTCCATTCGGTTCAACTGCTCTTCCAAGTCCTTTGCTGTCTCTGACACAATTACATTGTCTTCGGCAAACCTCAAAGTTTTTATTTCTTCACCCTGGATTTTAATTCTTACTCCAAATTTTCTTTTGTTTCCTTCATTGCTTGTTCAGTATTCCTTTTCAATTACTGCTTCCCTTTCGTGCCCCTCGACTCCTATAACTGGTTTCTGTACAAATTGTAAATAGCCTTTCGCTCGCTGTATTTGACCCCTGCCACCTTCAGAATTTGAAAGAGAATATCCTAGTCAACATTGTCATAAGCTTTCTCTAATATAAGTCGTAGGGTCAGTATTGCCTCACATGTTCCTACATTTCTATGGGATCCAAACTGATCTTCCTCGAGGTTGACTTCTACCACTTTTACCATTCTTCAGCAAAGAATTCGTGTTAGTACTTTGCAACCGTGACTTATTAAACTAATAGTGCGGCAGTTTTCACACCTGTCAGCACATTCTTTCTTTGGAATTTTTATTATTATATTCTTCTTGAAGTCTGAGGATATTTCGTCTGTCTCATACATCTCGCTCACCAGAAGGAAGAGCTTTATCAGGGCTGGCTCTCCCAATGCTATCAGTAGTTCTAACGGAATGTTGCCTACTCCCGGGGCCTTGTTTCAACTTAGATCTTTCAGTGCACTGTCAAATTCTTCACTCAGTATCATATCTCCCATCCGATCTTCGTCTATATCCTCTTCCAGTTCCATAATATTGCTCTCAAGTACATAGCTCTTGTATAGTCCCTCTATATACTTCTTCCACCTTTCTGCCTTCTTTTCTTTGCTTAGGACTGATTTTCCATCTGAGTTCTTGATATTCATACAGATGGTTCTCTTTTTTCCAAAGGTCTCTTTAATTTCCCTGTAAGCGGTATCTATCTTACCCCTAGTGATATATGTTTCTACTCCCTTACATTTGTCCTCTAGTCATTCCTACTTAGCCATTTGCACGCCCTGTCGATCTCATTTTTGAGACATTTGTATTACTTTTCGCCTGATTCATTTACTAAATTTTTGTATTTTCTCATTTCATCAAAAAAATTCAATATCGCTTCTGTTACCCAAGGATTTCTACTAGCCCTCGTCTTTTTATGCACTTGATCCTCTGCTAACCTCACTATTTCATCTCTCAGAGTTACAATTTGTTCTTCCACTGTATTCCTATCACGTGTTTCTGTCAATCGTTCCCTAATACTCCCTCTGAAATACTCTACAACCTCTGTTTCTTTCAGTTTATCTAGGTATCATTTCCTTAAATTCCTACCTTTTTGCAGTTTCTGCAGTTTTAATCTACAGTTCATAACCAATAGATTGTGGTCAGAGTCCACATCTGTCCCTGGAAATGTCTTACAATTTAAAACCTGGTTCCTAAATCTCTGTCTTACCATTGTATAATCTATCTGATACCTTCTAGTATTTCCAGGGTTCTTCCATGTGTACAACCTTCTTTCATGTTTCTTAAACCAAGTGTTAGATATGATTAAGTTGTGCTCTGTGCAAAATTCTACCAGGCGGCTTCCTCTTTCATTCCTCCTCCCCCCCACCCCCAGTCCGTGTTCACTTACTACTTTTTCTTCTTCTCCTTTTCCTACTTTCGAATTCCAGTCCCCCATGGCCATTAAATTTTCGTCTCCCTTAACTATCTGAATAATTTATTTTATCGCGGTATACATTTCTTCAATCTCTTCATCATCTGCGGAGCTAGTTGGCATGTAAAATTGTACTACTGTGGTAAGTGTGGGCTTCTTGTCTCTCTTGGCTACAATAATGCGTTCACTATGCTGTTCGTAGTAGCTTATCCGCGTTTCTATTTTTTTTCTTTTTTTAGTTATTTAACCTCCTGCTGAGGTACCCATATTTGATTTTGTATTCTTAACCCTGTATTCACCTGACCAGAAGTCTTCTTCCTCCTGCCACCAAACTTCAATGATTCCCACTACATCTAACTTTAACCTGCCCATACCCTTTTTAAATTTTCTAATCTACCTGCAGGATTAAGGGATCTGACATTCCACGCTCCGATCCGTAGAACGCCAGTTTTGTTCCTCCTGATAATGACGTCCTCCTGAGTAGTCCCCGCCCGGAGATCCGAATGGCGGACTATTTTACCTCCGGAATATTTTACCCAAGAGGACGCTATCATCATTTAACCATACAGTAAAGCTGCATGCCCTCGGGAAAAATTACGGCTGTAGTTTCCCCTTGCTTTCAGTACGTTTGCAGTACCAGCGCAGCAATGCTGTTTTGGTTGATGTTCCAAGGGTAGTTCAATCAATCATCCTGACTGTTGCCCCTGCAACTACTGAAAAGGCTGCTGCCCCTCTTCAGGAACCACACGTTTGTCTGGCCTCTCAACAGATACCCCTCCGTTGTGGTTGCACCTACGGTACGGCCATCTGTATCGCTGAGGCACCAAGCCTCCCCACCAACGGCAAGGCTCAGGGTTCATGGGGAGAAGGGATTTTCAAACTACTCTTAATAAATTAATTACGATACGTATCCTTAAGGACCAAGGAAAATTAAAGTTTAACGTCTCGGTGACGACAAGGTCGTATCAGACGAATCAGAAGCTCCTATTGCGGAAGGATGTGCGAAATCAGCCGTGACCTTTGCCTTAAGCGATTTACGGAAACCATAGAAAATCGAAGATTTATTTGGTATGTGTCTCCGCCAGGCGAGGATTTGAAACATCAGCCTCCCGAATGAATGACCCATGTCTTACTTATGCGCAACCACGCTCAGTTTGGCTTAAGGATAACTTCAAATGACCGTAACAACATGTGCATCTCCACTACATACATTTTATTCTCGTGTGTTTTTTGTTGCCCATGCCTCACTGCTATAGATCACTGCTGGCCAACAGCTGTTTAACTCTGAAAGGTGTGTACATGTATGCCACACCACTCATCCCCGTAGTAGAATAATGTCAATAACGCAAAAAGAATTTCTCATTCTGCAACAAAGTGTGTGGTGACATGAAACCTACTGACAGATTAAAACTATGTGCCAGACAGAGACTCTAACCGTGGGCCTATCCCTTTTGCGTGCAACTAAGTGCTCTGGGGACTAAACTATCCCAGCACGACTCACGACCTATCCTCATAGCTGTATCTCCGCCAGTACCTCATCTCCTACCCTCCAAATACGCAGAAGTTCTCCTCCTAAACTTTCAGGTCCCTGTTTCGAGTCCTGGTTCGGCAGATAGTTCTAATCCGCTAGGTAGTTTCAATGTCAATAATATCCAAGCAGATGACAAAATGCCTGAATGTCTATAAGAATAGCTATCGTAAGTGTTTCTCCTACGCTATCTCTGGCAGTGCCTTTCACTTAGGATAGTTAAGTCAGTTGACTAGCGACATCTACGACTAAGAAGAAAATCACTAGCAGCCTTAGCCGATGGATGATGCAGAACGTGGATGATGTCGTTGTGTCCAAAACGGTAAAACTTCAGGATCAAGCCTTTCAATTTATTATTTCTTTACTGTTAACTATTCACTGCCCATTTTGCACACCGTATCCATGTCCGATGATGAACACATTAACTCATTTGTAAAGTAACTAGGTTTCTGAAGCTGTCTTATACATGGGAGCTCGATTCTTTAAAGAATCAGGGGGTGGGGGTGGATGTTACTCGTGCAAAAAGAAACAGATAATTACTCAAAAATTTTAGTACATGCCGCATACAAATGCTTTGAAGATCATTGCTATTGAAGAAGACAGATATTGATCAATCAGCGGTTGGAGGTACAGCTAAGGTTGAGTCATGGAATAGGTCAATAACAGTTTGAGGAAGAAAGCTTCAGAGTTAGCATACACACCCATGAAGAAGCGAGAGTGAAGAGCAAATAAAATCGAACATTTCGGTAAGTTAAGTATTTGTGTACACTGCTGGCTATCAAAAATGCAACGCCAGAAAGAATAGCAAATAATTAAATTTTACTTATTATGCGTAATCAGTAGAAAGAATACTTGATTAAATTTTGAAGATGATTTGGGGAGTATACAGAGCTCATAATTTAGTACTTGGAGCTACCATTTCTTTGAGCAAAAACATTGCTAACCTTCATGGGCATCGAGTCGACTGGGAATCATACTGTTTTGCGTTATCTTGTTGAAAGGTAACGAGACGGGGACCTCGAGGATAGGGCACAGTTACCGGCCTTAACTCGTCAGAAATGTAACGCCTGCTGCACTAGTTACCAGCTATGCGAACCATAGGTGATAGGTCTGTGAACGCAGTGGCACCCCATACCACCAAGCCAGTTACTGGCCGCTATCACGATGATTAGTGCGTTCTCCTCGGAGTCTAGAGTCACGTGTATGTCCATCGGGATGTGTACGCGAACCAGAGACGCCTAGAAGAGACGACCTTGTCCCAAGTTGGTGTCCAGAGTGTGGTGTCACCGCCAGACACCACACTTGCTAGGTAGTAGCTTTTAAATCGGCCGCGGTCCGCTAGTATACGACGGACCCGCGTGTCGCCACTGTCAGTGATGGCAGACCGAGCGCCGCCACACGGCAGGTCTAGAGAGACGTACTAGCACTCGCCCCAGTTGTACGGACGACTTAGCTAGCGATACAACACTGACGAAGCCTCGTTTATTTGCAGAGAAGATAGTTAGAATAGCCTTCAGCTAAGTTAATGGCTACGACCTAGCAAGGCGCCATTACAGTTTATATTCTTTATACCATACCGTCAAGAACGATGTATACAAATGATGGATTAAAGTTAAGTATTCCAGCAACTACGTACTTTTCTTTATAGCATTCATTAAGTATCCTGTTTCAGACCTCACGCCATGCTGCGTGAACTTATAGCGTGCATTTCGGCTTCCTCAAACAACACGGTGTTGGCACTTCTGCCGACACTTCACAGAGTGCATAGCTGTTATTGAGTGCATAGCTGTCAGTCCGTATCTCTCTGCTGCTGTCTCAAGGAAAGCTGCAAAAATTGTCGCCCTTCTGACCAGCTGATAAGCCAAAACATTATGACCATCTGCTTTATAGTTTCCTCGTCCGTTTTTGGAATTAAATACATCACTGATTCTTCGTATCAGGGATCAGACAATTTGTTGGTACGTTTAGGGAGGTATGTGGCGTTAGATTTCTACGCACAGGTTACGCAATTCGCGTAAACAACGGGCCGGTGATCTGCGTACGCGGTGATGGCGCTCGATAGCGACCCAGATGAATTCCATAGGATTTACATCAGGGGAATTTGATCGCCGAGACATCAACTTGAGTTCACTATAATGCTCTTCAAAGCAACTACAGGGCGGTTCTGGCTCCGAGACACTGACGGTTACACTGCTGAAAGATGACGTCGCCGTCGAGGAGGACATCGAGCGTGAAGGGATGCACATAGTTCGCAGCTGTCAGCGTGTCTTCGATTACTATCACTGGCCCCATGCAAGCGCAGGAGAATGTCTCCCACAGCACAATGCTGCTTCCACCAGCCTGTGTCCGTGGCCCGTTGCACATTTACAGCTGCCATTCACCTCAACGACGACGTTCGTGGAGACGACCATCGACCTAGTGTAGCAAAAATGCGGTTCACCCAAAGAGCCGACACGTTTCCATTGATCGACGGTAGAATCCCGATAGTCTCGTGGCCACTGCAGTCGTAATTGACGATCTCATCAACACGTAGGAGAGGTCTGCTGCGAAGCTCCATGGTGAATACCGTGCGAAGAACGATGTGCTCCGAAACATTTGTGCATGCATCGCCATTGTGCTCGTTCGGCAGAGACGGCACGGATCACCATCTATCCTACTTTACAGAGCAGACAAGCCTCCAAACCTCACGTTTTGTGAAGAGTCGTGGACGTCCAATCATTTAGCGCCTAGCGGTACTTCCACTGTCCTGCTACGTCTTTCTATAGATGCTCACGCCAGTAGCATGTGAACATTCGACCAGCTTCGCCGTTTTCTAGATACTCGTTCACAGGCTCTGTGTAATAATAGCCTGCCCTTTGTCAGAGTCGCCAACGGCCTTGCCGCAGTGGTAACACCGGTTCCCGTCAGATCACCGAAGTTAAGCGCTGTCGGGCTGGGCTAGCACTTGGATGGGTGACCATCCATTCTGCAAGCGGGGTGCACTCAGCCGTTGTGAGGCAAACTGAGGATCTACTTGATTGAGAAGTAGCGGCTCCAGTCCCGGAAACTGACATACGGCCGGGAGAGCGGTGTGCTGACCACGTGCCCCTCCATATCCGCATCCAGTGACGCCTACGGGCTGAGGATGACACGGCGGCCGGTCGGTACCTTCGGTTCCGTTGGGCCTACATGGCCTGTTCGGGAGGAGTTTAGTTTTGTTTTTGTCAGAGTCGCTTATCTCAATGGACTTTCCTATTTGTAGCCCATATTTTCACCTGGGTGATCTGCTGTCTGTGTCTTCTTCACGTACACACTTCTGTTACCGCATCACGTGCTCGCAATGCCACCAGGCGGCATCCAACGCCGCAGTGGGCAGTCATCATAATGTTTTGGCTGATCAGTGCGTATAGTGCCCAAAATCAGAACTACACTATCATATCTTCTCAGGTACTCGCCGACGTTCTTTGTACCTAACAGTATCCAGTGTGTACGTGACATTGAAAGCCACAGACTACACCAACTACTATTTTGAGACAAAGATCACTGCAGTGCCACATGAAGCAGCCGGCCACATTCCATGGTCTCTGACTCTAGAAGCTGCAGGCGACCGCACTGTTGGGTGGCTTCCCTAGTGAGTCACTTGTTCAAACGTGACATCGGGGCTGCCCGGCTACAGTGCTGCTGTTCACTGGTCCTGGTGAGCCCTCACTGTTGCTGATCACCATCCAGTGTGGCAGTATGTGTTTGACTTCGTACATATTGGGTACTACAGTTTATACACCGTCATTTCCAGTGCTGTACATTGCGATCACGATGCAGCCAACTGCCTGAGGCTGCCCCTAGCACACATCGCCAGCGACATGCGGCAGTCTTCAGTCCTCTGCGGCCTCGCTGATGGCAGAGCCCATCACTACCAGTGAGTGCTGCTTCCCTGGCAGACAGTTGCTGACACCAGCCTGCCACACTGCCACACTTCTGCGGAGCATTATGTCATTAGGGGCCAACAGCCTTCCACCTACTGCGATCGAGGCTTTGTACCTATTATGAATAAAGAACTATTGTATTCAGGGGTGTTTGACTAACAGTCTACCTCACAATTCCAGTCACTATCATCCGTTCAACTCATGTCCAGGCGAGGAAGCGGCGCTTCACCGTGACCTATGAACGGCTAATTTCAACACTTCCTCCTCAGGGTAACTTCCCAATGCCAATGGGACTAATAGCGTGTACTAGAACTGGCTTGCGCAGTATAATGTGGATTCTGCGGGCTGGTGCATCTTGGCATTTCTCATGTTAACAAATCGTTGCCATTGGTGAAAGAAGTGGTAAATGAAAAAAAAGAAAATCGTACATACGCGGATAAGACTGCTCTGTGACACGTCCATTGTGTACACAGAGGAGACGCTTAGAAGAGCTGACGGGGTGCCACTGCTGCGCCCAGTGATGTGCTGTGTACAGGACTGTGCTGTGTCCAATATCAGTCTGCATTTCTCGCAGCTGTCTCAAAGGAAGCCGTAACAATGGTCGCCCTGCTGACTCTGTGGCGCTACAGACGCCGTCGCACTATCCATGTGGATACTTATCTAATGCAAAGAACCCCGTTTCCTGACTCAAGCTGCGTGGCGAGGATGTACGACCGTGCAAAGCCAAACGAGTATTTCTATATTCCTCTCTGGTGCTAGTCACTTGCGAATATAGAGGTCCTGCATGGCGTTGAGTATGACCCTCCAAACTCACCTATTCCATATTCGCATGACAGTCGTCGGACCTCCACCAACGCGAGCAGCAATTTTTTTTTTCTTTATTGTTATTTTAACACCTGAACAATCTGGTAGGCTGGCAGCAGCATACTACGCCGCTCTTCAGCCATAGTGCTGACAATAACAGTACAATAATGGAGAAGTAAAATGAACATAGTGACGGGCAAAAAATAGTGGTCACAGATACACAAAAAACACGGAGCCGTTCACACTCGACGATGACGACACTGAAAACACGTTGACACGGCGCACATAACACTGATGAATCCGATGGCACAAGTGAACGTAGAAGCATGACGGCGAACACTAAAAACACAAAACGACGTCACACACACGAGACACAGATGGCGACGATCTCCGGCGCGCGAAAGTCCACGTAGCGTGTGCGAGTCCGGGGACCTGCCAAGAGGGGAAGAAGGGTGAGGGCGGGTGGAGAGGGTGGAGAGGGGAGAACAAAGACGCCAATGGCTGAGGAGATAGGAGGAGGAGTAGAGGGACAGGGGAGGGGAGGCCTGGGGGAGGAGTGGGGAGAAGGTGAGAAGGGACGGAGAGTGCCCAAAGGAACAGACACAGGAAGAGGGAGGGAGGATCAAAGTTGGTAGGAGGGGTAGATGGAGGGGAGGCGGACATCATCAGGGAGGGGAGCTGGTGGAAGCCACCTTGGGAGAGGGTAAGGAGGGTTGAGAGATGGAGACCGGGTGGGACGTGGGAATACAGGCGCGGCAGCGGGCGGGGGTGGGAGAGGATCGGGGAGACGAGCGGGTGAGGAGGATCGAGTTTACGGGAGGTGTACAGGATCCGTATCCTTTCAAGGAAAAGGAGGAGGTGGGGGAAGGGGATGAGATCGTACAGGATCCGCGTGGGAGACGGATGTGATAGGCGAGGCGGAGAGCATGGCGTTCAAGGATTTGGAGGGATTTATAAAAGGTAGGGGGGGGGCGGAGATCCAAGCCGGATGGGCATAACAAAGGATAGGGCGGATGAGGGATTTATAGGTGTGGAGGATGGTGGAGGGGTCCAGACCCCACGTACGGCTGGAGAGGAGCTTGAGGAGACTGAGTCGGGAGCGTGCCTTGGCTTGGATTGTCCAGAGGTGGGGAGTCCAGGAGAGGCGACGGTCGAGGGTGACGCCAAGGTACTTAAGGGTGGGAGTGAGGGCGATAGGACGGCCATAGATGGTGAGATAGAAATCAAGGAGGCGGAAGGAAGGGGTGGTTTTGCCTACAATGATCGCCTGGGTTTTGGAGGGATTGACCTTGAGCAACCACTGGTTGCACCAAGTGGTGAACTGGTCAAGATGGGTTTGGAGAAGGTGTTGGGAGCGCTGCAAGGTGGGGGCAAGGGCAAGGAAGGCGGTGTAATCGGCAAACTGGTGAAGGTGGACGGGGGGTGCCAGCGGCAGCATGTCCGCTGTGTACAAAAGGTACAGAAGGGGGGAGAGGACGGAGCCTTGGGGCACACTGGCGGAGGGGAAAAATGTGTAGGAATCTGTGTTATGGATGGTGACATAGGAAGGACGGCGGGAGAGAAAGGAGCCAATCAGACGGACGTAGTTAATTGGAAGGGCGAAGGTTTGGAGCTTGAAGAGGAGACCGGAATGCCATACGCGGTCATAAACACGTTCGAGGTCCAGAGAGAGGAAGATAGCGGAGCGACGGGAATTAAGCTGTTCGGAAAGGAGATGAGTGAGGTGAAGGAGAAGGTCGTCAGAAGAGAAGGACGGCCGAAAGCCACACTGGGTAACGGGGAGGAGGCGGTGCTGGCGGAGATGCTGGTGGATGCGTCGGGTGAGGATAAATTCCAGGGTCTTGCTGAAGACTGAAGTAAGGCTGATGGGACGGTAGGAGGAGACGGCGGACGGCGATTTACCAGGTTTAAGGAACATGAGGATACGGGAGGTTTTCCACAGGTCGGGGTAGTAACCGGTGGACAGGACTACATTGTAGAGCCTGGCCAGGGTGGAGAGGAAAGAGACAGGAGCTTCACGAAGGTGACGGTAGGTGACACAATCGTGACCAGGAATGGTGTTGCATTTTGTGCGGAGTGTAGCAATGAGATCCTGTGTAGTGATGGGGGCATTGAGTTCCGTGTGTGCAATGTTGTCCAAGTACTGGAAACCAGGAGTGAGGGGAGGGACAGAGGTGTCAGTTCGATCGCGGATATCCGGGAAGAGGGAGTAATCGAACTGGGGATCATCGGGGATGGAAAATACATTGGAGAGGTAGGAGGCAAAGTGATTGGCCTTACTAAGGGTGTCAGGGAAAGGGTGATCATCATGGAGAAGAGGATAGTAGGGGGAGGGTTTAGTTCCGGTAAGGCGACAGAAGGCTGACCAGAACTTGGACGAGTTGACAGGTAGGGTAGCAGTTAAACGGGGGCATGTCTGTCGCCAGTCCCGGCGTTTCTTAGCCATGAGCAAATAACGAATGTGTCGCTGGAGTTGCCGGTGGCGTCGTAGTGTGTCCGGGTCACGCGTGCGGAGGAAGGCACAGTAGAGATGGCGGGATTCACGGAGGAGGAGGACGGCCTGTGGGGGTAAGGTAGGACGGTGGGGGTGGATGGCGACAGTAGGGACGTGGGCCTCCACGGCCTCAGACAAGGTATGCTGGAGAAAGGAGGCGGCATGGGTGACATCATCGGGGTGGTGGTAGGTGAAAGGGTGGCTATCGACCTGGGTGGAGAGGGTATCCCGGTAGGCATTCCAGTTGGCACGGGAATAGTCATGGACGTACTTAGGGGGAGAGTCATGACGAGGGTCGGGGCGAGGGCGACGACCGTCTGAAACGGTGAGGAGGACAGGGAGATGGTCGCTACCGATAGGCTCCAGGACATCCACCGTTATGTGGCCAAGGAGATTGGGAGAGGAGAGGATAACATCGAGAGTGGAGTTGGATTCGGGATGGGTTTGCTGGGGGATGGGAATGAGGTCGCCTTGAAGGGAGGAGAGGAACCGATGCCACCGCCGTAAATGGGCAGCGGAACGACTATGGATGTTGAGGTCGGCAGCGATCACGTAGGAGGAGAAGGTACGGTCGATGTGGGAGAGGAAGTCGAAGGGAATAGGGGCGGACATAGATGGTGGTGCAGGTAACGGTAAGGCCGGGGAAGAAGAGACTAAGGATCAGGTGTTCGGTGGGGTCAGGAAGGAGAGGATGGAGCCAAACGGGGATCTGGCGGTGCTGCCCAATGGCAACTCCGAAACGCGCAATCGGGAGGGGATTATCGGAGCAGTGGAGGAGGTAGGGCGAAGTGTGGATGGTGTGGTGGGGTTGCAGGAAGGTTTCATTGAGGAGGAAGGCATCCACGCGGTGGGTGACGAGGGTGTGCAGGAAGAGGTTCTTGTTGGCGGGAAGGGAGCAGATGTTGTTGAAAAGGATATGGTGCTGCCGCGCCATGACAGGGATTTAAACGTTGGTGTCAAGGTGCGAGAAGGTGAAATGGGCCTGGTTGTTGGAGTAGGTGGCATACATTTTGAGTTGGAAAACGAAACGGGTGGCGAGGGAGATCTGTTGGAGGGTGTGCGGGCGCTGAAAAGGATGAACATTCTGAAGGACAATGGTGAGGAATCTGATGATGTCCTCAGCGGTAGGGGGTGGGCGAAGGGAGTTGCCAGGAGGGGTGGGGGCGTCCAGAGGGCGGACAGGAACGGTGAGTTCAGGGGTGGTAGGAGGGGGTCGGGCCTTACACTTCTGGGAGTAGGTGGGATGAGGGAGGTTACAGGTATTACAGGAGGGGGGGACTGGAGATTGGGGCACTGCCGTAAAAAGTGGGCTTGCCTACAGTGCGGGCAGGTGGGGGCCTCGCGGCACTCAGATGTTGGGTGCGCATTATACTGCAAGCACCTTTGGCAGCGGAGGGATTGAGGAGGGGAACGGGAGGGGTCAACTTTATAACGCTGGTGAAAAAGGAGGCCACCCTCCTTCAGGAGACGGTCTATGGAGGGGGCGTGCTCAGATAAAACCCGCATAAGGCGGGTGGGGCCGGCAGCGTTGTGGATGCAGCGAACTGCACGCACCTCCAGATGGGGATGGGCCTGAAGCTCCGCCAACACCTCCTCCTCCGTGATCACTGGACTGAGCCAAGTGATCACGGCGGTGAGGGTCGGCGGCGTGCAACAATATCGCGGAGCGATTAACCCCATTTCAAATGGTTCAAATGGCTCTGAGCACTATGGGGCTTAAGTGGAGCCGGAGGTGGTCAAATCCAAAAAATTACGATTTTTTTTTTTTTTTTGCTACCGAAAATTAATTGGAGCATGCCTCTTTAATGTAAACTTTGAATTATTGTTCTACTCGCCCTAGAAGTGGAGTTATTACCATTTTCCCCCCACGCCTGCAGAGGAAATGGGCGGTCACTGAATGCATCTAACACCCTCTCGTGACTTCCTGGCGAACTGCTTGGGATTTTCTCGGCCTGTTACGTATACAGCGCCTTATGTTACGCATACAGCGAGTGTGCAAGAGTTGGCTACATAGTTTTCTGTGACAAATGAAGCGCTAAGAGCGCGGAACATCGTCTCTTTGCTGTTTAAGGTTTCGAATTAGTTCAGTGTTGCGCCTGTTGTTGGTAGTATTATACTTCTTGTGTAAAGCGTTGTTCTGGTTACGATGCCACATTTTAGTAACCGTGTATATAATAAGAAGAAGAACGTAGGGAAAAGAAAATTAACACTAATACCAAGTTGCGATACTACAATTACTGAAACAGTGCGTTCTTCTGCTAAGCAACACATGGCCAGCCATAGCCCTGTGACATCTTCTAGCAAGTAGCTGACTGGTGGAAGTGACAGATTTCGTGAATATGTTAGTGACAGTGATGATATTAGCGAAGTACTGAATATTGGATTATTATCTTCTGTGCTGAAAGAAAGTGTTCTGTGCAAAATGTGTTCAAGTGTAGGAGTGAGACTAGAGATAACAAAGCACTTTGGTTTAGCTTGTGAGATGAAGATAATCTGTGCATGTTGCGCGTATCAAGTGACTTTCTACAATTCACATGCCAGTCTCTTTGGTGAAAATGGACGATCTAGAGTGTTTGATGTGAATGTTCGACTTGTGTATGGTCTTCGATCCATTGGAAAAGGGTCTGCTGCTGGTAAACTGTTTTGTGGTATTATGAACTTGCCATCGCCTCCAAGCAAATTTGGGTACTACTGTGAACTGGTAGGATCCTCTGTTGAAGATGTGGCTCTGAAAACCATGAAGGAAGCAGTGGAGGAATCTGTAGAAATGAACGGTGGTTCTAGGGATTTGGTAGTGGCATTAGATGGTTCCTGGCAAAAGAGGGGTCATAAATCCCTGAATGGGGTTGTAACTGCTACTTGTGGTGATAGTGCAAAAGTGATAGATGTTGCAATATTATCAAAACATTGTAGGTGCAAAAATAAAATAAAAGGAGAGCACAGTGGAACCTGTGAGGCAAATTTTAGTGGATCAAGTGGAGCAATGGAAGTGGATGGAGTGAAACAAATTTTTGAACGTTCAGTTCCCAGATACAACATTAGGTAGAAATACTACCTTGGGGATGGTGACTCTAAAGGTTTCAAGACTATAGAGGAACTGAAACCATATGGAAACGAATTCGTAGTTGAAAAGTTGGAATGCATTGGGCATGTGCAAAAGCGTATGGGTGCACGGCTTCGAAGACTCTAACAAACTTTGGGTTCAAGTAATCTCAGTGATGGAAAGACAATAGGAGGGAGAGGCAGGCTTACTGATGAGGTGATTGAACGTCTACAGAGATACTATGGGTATGCTATAAGGCAAAATACTAGTAATGTTAGTGACATGCGAAAAGCAGTGTGGGCATTGTTCCTTCATACTGCCTCTTCCAATGAATACCCTCAACACAGCCTGTGCCCAAAAGATTCCTGGTGCAAATATAATACGAAAAAGGACTATGATCACAAACGTGGTTTGCCAGCAGCTGTGATAAATGCAATAAAACCAATTTTTCATGACTTAGGACAGCCAGAATTGTTACACAAACGTCTACACGGAAAGACGCAGAATCCAAATGAGAGCGTAAACAATTTGATTTGGAAAGTGATTCCTAAAAGGGTGTTTGTAAGCATAAAAACACTTCACTTTGGCATTTATGATGCAATAGCAACCTACAACCAAGGGAACAGTGTGAAGTGTGAAGTTCTGAAGGCATTAGGATTTACAGCTGGGGTGAACACTGTACGAGCACTAAGAAATATTGACAGGGAAAGGATAAGAGGAGCAGAAAGAAGAGAAAGGCATATCAAGTATGATGGCCAGAAAAGAAGACAGAAGAGGAAGCTTTTGGAGGATGAAGAAGAAGACCCTGATAATCCATTCCATAGTGCAGGAATGTATTGAGAAACTTTGATAGCCATTTAGCGTAAATTAGAATTTTTCGAATATAAGGAATATTTTCTCAAAATCAACTCAAGCTAGAGAAATGAAATTTTTATACAGCACTCCTAGTGGTCAAACTTACATTGTAACACAGCCATTTGGCAATATGTTCAGTAGTTTCATTTCAGTTTAATTATAAAGCAATTATTTGTAAAAAAAAATTTGGGTCATTAATAAAAAAAATAATTGGAAGGAAACTAGAAAAGATACTCCAAACTCCCTCTGTCATAACTGCAATACTAAACCACTCTATATGTAAAAAAATTCAAATTTTTCTATTTGGTAGTTTATTCATAAATGTTCCTCAAACTTAGTGATTTTAACATGGGCAGCATAGGCACCTCCGGTTCCCCTTAACTTCTGAGGTCATCAGTCCCCTAGAACTTAGAACTACTTAAACCTAACTAACCTAAGGACATCACACACATCCATACCCGAGGCAGGATTCGAACCTGCAACCGTTGCGGTCACGCGGTTCCAGACTGAAGCGCCTAGAACCGCTCGGCCACACCCGGTCGATAGGCCGCGAGCCTGCCTCCGTCAAATTTCGGTACTTGTTGGCAGACGTTTCTCATTCATACTCGAGATATAACACGATCTTCTCACAAACAACAAGCATCCAAACGTGATTTCTGAATGAAGAACACGTTGTGTTACCTTTCCTTATATACAGAATGCAGAAGGCGTTACCCCTACTAACTTTGTGTGTTTGCCTTGTCGTACTAATCACTCGTATTTCCTGTTATGTAGTATATTTCGTATCACTTTGACATTAGTTGAATGTCGTCCTCGTTGTTACCACGACCAGAATGTAGTACAACTTGAAAATCAAAGTCTGTGAAAGTTTTACCTGATACAACAGAGACGTAATGATATGGAAGAAGAGCAGCTAGAAAAACTGTGTAATAAGGGACGTCTGAGCGTCCTGCCCCGCATTCTTCTCCCGCACAAAATTAGTCGCGCCCATTGAGCCGCTTCACATAAGAATAAATAAATCGTGGGCAGGTGATCCAAAACGACACAGCAATATTGTGATAATCAGGCCCATTTCTAATCATAACTTCCCCCTAAACGTCTGTCTAGCTCATTGTTCACAAACTCGATCGCCGGTCGCCGTGGCCGAGCGGTTCTAGGCGCTTCAGTCCGGAACCGCGCTGCTGCTACGGTCGCAGGTCCGAATACTTCCGCGGGCATGGATGCGTGTGATGTCCTTAGGTTAGTTAGGTTTACGAAGTTCTAAGTCTAGAGGACTGACGATCTCAGATGTTGAGTCCCATAGTGCTTAGAGCCGTTCGAACCATTTGAACAAACTTGACCACAGTATTATGGAAAGAAAAGAGAGAGTGCAAGGGGTGGACAAAATATGGAAACACCAAAAACGCAACACATTACCATTCCAGTATATGGTGTAGGAAACCCGTTGACATTCAAAACAATTTCCAGTCGTTTCGGAATGGATAACTACATATATTGTTCGGTTTTCAATCTTATACCACTCTTCCTGTAAAAGTGTGCCAAGTTCAGGTAAATATGATGGAGATTCACACCCCCCTTGTCTCCAAAGTAGAATCAAAGGCTCAGCAGTATTGAGATCTGGTGATTGTGATGGCTAGTGGAGACGCGATATTTCATCGTCGTGCTCACGAAACCACTCCTGGTCGATGTGGGCTGTGTGAAAGGGCCTCTCCCGTCTTGCAAAAGCGTATTACCATTGGGGAACAAACATTGTATCATGGTATGGACCTGATCCTCCAAAATGTTCACATAATCCTTGCCAGTAACCCGACCTTGCAGAGTAATCATAGAGCCCAAGGTATACCACGGTATGGATACCCAAATCATCACCAATCCATCGCCATATTTCACTCTTCACTCTGTCGGATGTTGGAGACGTGTGAAATAAGACTCATCCCACCAAAAGACATTCTCCCATTTCTCCATAGTCCAGGTTTAACTGCTTCGGCACCGCGTTTTACAGGCATTTGCAAGACTGACGAATGATTTTAGAATTCCAGCTCGCCCTCAAATTCTGTGCTTATGAAGTTCCCTTAGTGTTGTTTTGGTGCCGGCAGGATTCGCAAGTGCGAGATTCAGTTCTGCAGTGGCTTTAGCATTTGTTGCCCTCTTATTTTTCTTGAAAATCCTCATTAATGAAAGTCCATCACAGTCTCTAAACACACACTTTTGTCCGCTTTGTGACTTAGCGGATGACGTTTTTCTGTTTTTCCGGTATTCGGTATAAACCTACGATATCGTGCCTCTGGAAACACCAAACACTTGGCTACCTAGGTTACCGAAGCACCAACAATTTGCCCACTTTCGAATTCACTTACCTCTGACATGATGCACTCACTACTACACAAAAGACTGTTCTGACCACGACAAACACCAGGGACGTATTGAGGGCACTGCGAAGGTGCCGTTCCTGATCATATAGAGTGGGGCAACCTGCAGGCTTGGCAATCACCTCCATTTATGTTCAAGCACGCATTGCTCGCCACGTTTCCCTGGCAATGGGAATAGAATTCTGATTCAAATGGCTCTGAGCGCTATGGGACTTAACATCTGTGATCATCAGTCCCCTGGAACTTACAACTACTTAAACCTAACTAACCTAAGGACATCACACACATCCATGACCGAGGCATGATTCGAACCTGCGACCGTAGCGGTCACGCGGTTCCAGACTGAAGCGCCTAGAATTCTGAATCCCTGATGAATCTTTGAGTGAAATTTGTTTTCCTCTGGGAACGTTATAATTTTTTTAATTTAGAATACAATCTAGGATTCGGCGACAGACTGACGTCAGCGATATTTGTCTATAATTCTGTGTATCTAATGCTTTATCCTTTTTATAAACAGAAGTGACCTTTGCTCTTTCCAAGTCATGCGTCTCGATAAATATGAGCTTGGGAAGGAGGCAATTCTGTGGCGTACTCGATGTAAAATCTAGCTGGAAATCTGTCAGGGCCTGATTCCTTGTTCGCTTTAATTGCCGCTAGTTTTAATTCTTTTCCAATATCGCGGGTGCTAATATCGATATTGCTCATTTGCAAATCTGCGCTGTGGTGAAACGTTCGTACAGTAGCATCATCTTCCATAGATACATTTTACACTACTGGCCATTAAAGTTGCTACACCACTAAGATGACGGGCTACAGACGCGAAATTTAACCGACAGGAGGAAGATGCTGTGATATGCAAATGATTTGCTTTTCAGAGCATTCACACAAGGTTGTCGCCGGTGGCGACACCTACAACGTGCTGACATGAGGAAAGTTTCCATCCTATTTATCGTATACAAACAGCAGTTGACCAGCGTTGCCTGGAGAAACGTTGTTGTGACGCTTCGTGTAAGGAGGCGAAATGCGTACCATCACGTTTCCGACTTTGATAAAGGTCGGATTGTTGCCTACCGCGATTGCGGTTTATCGTATCGCGACATTGCTGCTCGCGTTGGTCGAGATCCAATGACTGTTAGCAGAATATGGAATCGGTGGGTTCAAGAGGGTAATACGGAACGCCGTGCTGGATCCCAACGGCCTCGTATCGCTAGCAGTCGAGATGACAGGCATCTTATCCGCATGGCTGTAAAGGATCGTGCAGCCACGTCTCGATCCCTGAGTCAACAGATGGGGACGTTTGCAAGACAACAACCATCTGCACGAACAGTTCGATGACGTTTGCAGCAGGATGGACTATCAGCTCGGAGACCATGGCTGCGGTTACCCTTGACGCTGCATCACAGAGAGGAGCGCCTGCGATGGTGTACTCAACGACGAACCTGGGTGCACGAATGGCAAAACGTCATTTTTTCGGATGAATGCAGGTTCTGTTTGCAGCATCATGATGGTCGCATCCGTGTTTGGCGACACCGCGGTGAACGCACATTGGAAGCGTGTATTCGTCATCGCCATACTGGCGTATCACCCGGCGTGATGGTATGGGGTGCCATTGGTTACACGTCTCCGTCACCTCTTGTTCGCATTGACGGCATTTTGAACAGTGGACGTTACATTTCAGATGTGTTACGACCCGTGGCTCTACCTTCCATTCGATCCCTGCGAAACCCTACATTTCAGAAGGATAATGCACGACCGCATGTTGCAGGTCCTGTACGGGCCTTTCTGGATACGGAAAATGTTCGACTGCTGCCCTGGGCAGCACATTCTCCAGATCTCTCACCAACTGAAACCTCTGGTCAATGGTGGCCGAGCAACTGGCTCGTCACAATACACCAGTCACTACTCTTGATGAAATATGGTATCGTGTTGAAGCTGCATGGGCAGCTGTACCTGTACACGTCATCCAAGCTCTGTTTGACTCAATGCCCAGGCGTATCAAGGTCATTATTACGGCCAGAGGTGGTAGTTCTGGGTACTGATTTCTCAGGATCTATGCACCCAAACTGGTTGAAAATGTAATCACATGTCAGTTCTAGTATAATATATTTATCCAATGAATACCCGTTTATCACCGCATTTCTTCTTGGTATAGCAATTTTAATGGCCAGTAGTGTATAATTCAGAGTTTAAAATCTCTTCTCTCTATCTGCTGTCTTCATTTTCGACACCAGACGAATGCACGAGAGACTGAATGGTAGGATTGGGGCCATTCATTGACTTTACATACCCGTATGACCAGAACTTACTAGGAGTTCTTATACATCTTTCGCCGGTATCTGATTATGAAAATAATTATAGCCTTCACACACGACTCTTCTTAGAAAAGCACGAGTTCCTATTATCGTTATCAGCATCCATCCAATCTCTCTTCCACTGAGAGTACATTTTGTCTGTTTTCACATCATCTACGAGTAGGAGCATTAAACCATGACATGTCTTGGCTTTTTTTATTATGATGCTTGGAAACGGTAAATCACGGTTTATAACGTCTTCCAACTGTAGCTACAGTTTTCCCGCGTTCGCCAGATCTGAAATAATATTTATCAATTCGTGCTTTAAATAAGTTGAGAGTGACACTCTGTCAGTTCGACCAAACACAAATTCTGTCCTAACTTTCCTGAACGCCTTTCTTGCGTGTGGTGTTCATGTTCCTGTGATATCAACATGGTCGCTAAGCCATCTCGCTTTGGCGACAATATCGATATTGAAGACACACACGTTTTAAACGTGGACTAACACATACGTTGTCGACCACGTCAAAGTTTCATTTTCTTCCCCTAAGTTTTGGGGCATTGCAGATGGACACAAGGCGCCCCACAACCCATGCAACGGACTGTAGCGGAGAATACTGCAAGCTGCAGAGGCATTTCGGAATTTTTAGAATTATTAGACGTCAGTTCCGAACAGCCTCGCCGTCCAAATCACCTGATCTTAATCCGTGTGGCGTCTGGCTGTGATCTTATCTGAAAGATATTGTGACCATTGCTCCAGTTACGAACGTACGTGCTCGAATTGAAGGCAATGCGTTGTACAACGCATTCTGAACGTGACCCACGAGACACTCCGATCTATTGTGCAACACGATGTTTCTCGATTTCAACTTGTGGCGTGAAAGAGTTGACAACAAATTGAACGTGTCTTGCGCCAGTCCCACGAGAATCAGAAACCGATATCAGTTTAATTTTTTGCGAATTTTGGCCTCAGGACACTTAAAAACCGATTTTTCCCATCCGATGTGGTACGACCTTGCCGTGACGGATGGGCTTACCGAACTAACAGTGCCACAACTGCTTATTGCCTAACTTGTGCAGTCATGCACGTTGAACAGTACGGATGCTGTAACGTGCAACTCAAACCATAGCCGTCGTATTGTTATTCATCTGTCATTTATAGCCGACACCTGACCACATTTACGTTAAAACGCTTACAACGCCATCTATTGTCTTTTTTTAATGACATTCCCCCTCCGTCAATAATATTCTGTTCAAATTTGACGTCATTCTGAGCAGTGGTTCTCTTTCTACAGCGTTTTGAAACAGGGGCGTTAATATCTGGACACCCAATATATCAAATGTTTTCACACCATAAAAATAATAGTTTCTTTTCATTAATGCTTAGTAAATCGATTTAGCATAACTTACAAGAATAACAGTTTACACAGTATGAAACTTAAGCGTCCACCCACTGCTATCTGTATTTCAATTATCACTATGATTGTGCCGCAGGTCTGCAGACTATGGCTGTGTAAATGAGAAGAATGCTGTTTCTTGAAAGTTTTTGTGCCAATGATCAGAAAAAAACAGTGTTCCTGTTATTTTTTTTTCTTAGTAGAGGACCCGTCCATTTCCATCTTGCCTCACTCAACTCCCTGTGGTCTGCCGGCTCTACCCGTGTATTCCAAGAAACACAACGTGCCGGATTTGTTATTGACGTTGGGGACGGCCAGCCAGTGAATGGATACCTTTACCTGGCTCTAATTTTCTCTGTAGCCGGCCAGACCGCAAGCGCATCCGTCACGGCTACATGTTTCCAGTCATCAACTGTCCAATATCGGTGTTGACGGGCCCACGCGAGACGTAAAGCTTTGCGTTGTGCGGTCATCAAGGGCACACGAGAGGGTCTTCGGCTCCGAAAGCCCATATCGATGATATTTCGTTGACTGGTTCGCACGTTGGCGCTACATATCTCTGTATTTGATACGCATGCCTATACCAGTTTCTTTGGTGCTTCAGTGTTTAAATAAGGGACCCGAACTTTTATTCAATGCTTGGGAATTTCCGCTGGGCGAGAGATTCGCGATAAATGCAAGCTGACTAAGGGGCCAATGATGTAGTGCACTATTTGCCAAACAGAACTGTAATTCCATCTGGATCTGGGATGCCCATTTTAAGTCCTCCTTACGAAAGCCTGTGCGACGGTAATAAGACGGTATGTTGTGTGAACGCTTTCTTAAAAGCGAAATTGAAAAGTTGAGCTATCCTTTTGCTGTCCTCTGTTGGCACACCAGACTGGTCAAATAGTGACTGCATAGCCGTCGTTGACCTGTCTGGCGATTTACGTAGGACCAGAATTTTTTCAGGTTCTGTGCCAGATTTTTTGCTAATGTATGACGATGATAGTTGTTGTATGCTTCGCACATCAGTCTTTTTTACAGATGCACGAACTACTGCTATGTTCCACCTGTCGTCATTTGTGCGTTCTTTTTTGAACCGAGAGTGCAACAGCGTTTGCTTCTTCAGCATTTTCCGGATTTTATTATCAAAGCACGGTGGGTATTTCCCTTCCTTAATCCACTTACTTGGCACATACTTCTTCAGAGTCCAATTTACAGTAAGTGGGGTGCTAACAACTGCTTATCTACTCTTTCTGTCGAAATTACTCTCCTAGCCTTCTCGACTGGTTCACTAACTTCAGCAGCGATCATCGCTATGATGACACCGTCGATAAGTTCAACCATGTTTGAAGCTACAAGGTCTAAAATACATCCATTGCGCGTGTGGGCTGTCGAACTAGCAGCTCAAGACAGTTTTCAGAAAAGTGTTCACAAGTACTTAACTAAACTGCCTGTCCATACACTCTGCAGTTAATCCATAGACGTCCCAGTCTACACCCGGTAGGTTAAAATCGTCGTTTATTACTAACAATTACTTTCCTGCGGTACAAATTTTTAGAATAAATTTTTGTTGTTTATTAACAATTTGTTCATGGTTTTATTTATAAATGCAGTGTAGAATTCTTATAACTTATATGCATTGGGATATTTGCAAAGCTATTTTTTACATTTTTTTCTGATGATTTAAACTAAAACTAGTAGAGAGAAGAACTACTTAAATACTACGTTTACCAGTTCGCTTGTGTACACTTGTTACACTTTTATACAATATTTACATTTTAATCACTTTCTTTCTGATCGTTCTATATCAATATTTGCATTTTTCTTTGTGATCATTTTCCATACAGGGTGATTCTTATTAACGTTTAAAAAGCTCTGGAGCGACGTAAATGATGCTGAGACATTAATTTAATAAAAGGCACATGGGGCTGTAAATATCAAGAAATGCCCCAGGAGTAGATAAAAAATGTTGAACATGCGACGTCGTCAGATTACATACGTTGCTGCACCTGATCATCCAAACCCAACTTAAGTATTCATGTCAGTGTGACTCCAGACTTATGTGCATGTCGTTAGCACATGAGGCCTGTGGTTCGCGTCTTGCTTCTGACAGGCAATATTTTTTGCAGTGTGTTGGACAGTTATGTGTTTACATCGAGGTAAGATTCATTATTTCATTTACTGGTCTCGTGGTCGCCGCTGGTTTATTCAAAGTATATTACAACAAAAACCTACCATATTGTATTACAAGTAAACGAGTATAAGTTTCAGCGTTACCAGTAAATGACCTACATTTTCTTTACCAAACAATGTCTGTAAACGAAGAAGAAAGGACTAAAGGAAAGAAACAGAAAATAAGAACAGCTTTCCCTTGGTTAAAAAAAAGTGTTCGAAATTTGCACCATTGTGCAGCGACAGTTAGCAGTGTCCCATAGCTGCGAATCTGTGATCGACAAGTCTAACTGCACACTTGTGATGAGGTATGCCATCTGGCGATATCACATGTTCAACATCTGTCATCCACTTTGGGGTTATTTCCCGACATTTGTCGCCACACACGCCTTATATTCAATTACTTGTTGAAGTGGCATGTACATCACATCGGGTGGTTTTGAACTTTATTAAAAAGAAGCACCAACAGATGAGGAAAACCATACACACACACACACACAATTATGTACAATACTTACATGCACACTGGTCCTATACGCAAAATATATGGGAAATGAGGACAAGCACCAACAGATGAGGGAAACCATACACACACACACAC
Source organism: Schistocerca serialis cubense (assembly GCF_023864345.2). Taxonomy (NCBI): domain Eukaryota; kingdom Metazoa; phylum Arthropoda; class Insecta; order Orthoptera; family Acrididae; genus Schistocerca; species Schistocerca serialis. The sequence goes on from NC_064645.1 coordinate 619,617,747, forward strand.
ACACACACACACACACACACACACACACACACAACTTTGTACAACACTTACACGCGCACACACACACACACACACACACACACAGTATGCATGAAAAATATACATGCACGTAGTGTGCAATCAGGCATGCATACACGCCTATACATATGTCTATGACATGCGATTCAGCCAACTATTACACACACAGATCCACTATTACAGATAAATAAATGCACCATCACATAACCCACCATTCAACAAATAGTGTGGGTATGGGAGGGTCTCGATAGCATCGCCATAGGTGAATCATTTGTCATCATGTTGGCACAGCGCTACTTGCAGCTACAGTGCGGTATATATATACCTTTAGGCCTTAAATCAAAAGACTACTTGGCACACCACATGTGGAGCAGTGCCACCGCCCTCGAGCAGGCACATCTTGTAATCCTCGATCGTAAGAGCCTTTTGAGGCCACGTGATGTACACCTGTAGCCCACCTCAGGATAGCACCTTCACCTAGGTGGTATGCGTATATTTTCGACCTGAGCCCCATGAAATTCACAACGTGCAATCAATTAGCTCGTCTTTCATCAGGCCAATAAACTTCTCGATTTGTGGTGTAATTCCGAAAGGATTGTCAGCGGCATATCCAGATATGTCGGATTCATCATGGTTGTGCCGAATTACTTCATGTGGATCACAGCCTTTTACCCAGTAGAAGAAACTGTCTGTATCCATATAAAGTAACTTGAGGTCGGCGAATTTTGGCTTCACAAGCTCATAATGTAATCTATACATGTGAAGGTTTGAGTTTGGAGAGGTCCAGAACACTCATACCGATATAGAGAGTCCTCGTGAACTGCACTGAAACCTTGGACATATCCAGAGGGACTAGTGCTTCATTGAAGATTGAAATTTGGCCTGGTGATGAAATCTCTTGCCTCATAACGAGACCTCATCAATAAACTACCTGAATTTCGTGGTATAATTTAACATTTTCCTTGTTTTTCCGAAAACTGAATTCTACATTAATTTATAAAAATCTTTTTCAAATTCACACACCAGGAGAGTCCTCTGTTTGGTGTTTACATTAGTGTAGTACTTCAATCAGCTACGTTGTCTGAACGAGATGCCAGGGGTTGTTCTAGTAAGTTCCATCCTCAAACTGAGACACTGCTGGAGACATCTGTAGTGTGGAATACATCAAGGCTTATTTCTCAGCATTGTCAACAGCTTCAGAAAGGAACCATTTAGCGGGACTAGGCGCTTTGGACACAGTGGCAAGTCATTGAACACATCATGCGTATGGGTGGCATTTTCAAGTTATACTTCCAGAACATATCCCACACCAGGATCCACAGCCACATCATGGTTCTTGTCCTTCAGTCCGGCGACTCCCTCTTCAGACAGCCATTGGAACCCTCGAAACAGTGCAGCTTGTTGATTGGCATATGCGTAGAGGTTTTTACGTTCAACTAAATGATGTAACTCAAATAGTCAGATGGTATGCACTCCTCCTCGCTCATTCACAAGTTATTCACATTAGCATATCTGTGCAAAACTCCACCATGAATGAGAGGAGCAGTATTTCAACATTGGTCAACAGTTCAGTGCTGACGTGTGTTCTTAACATTGTGTTCTTAACATTGTGTCCCACAACAGCCCTGGTGTGGTGAAATAGAATGCACTCCAGCATTTCTCAGTTATGTCTGTAGGCAATCGTATATTGGTGTTCATGTGTAATCTTGCATATTCTTCTAAATAAGAAACGCCAAACTCCTGCCAGCATACACTGTGTGCTCATACTCCACATCTGTTATGACAGTTCCTGCTAGTTTACAGGAGAATGTGCTAATGTGGGCCAATGTGGTGTCATGGTGTCCCTCCAGCGAATCCAGATGTGGGGAGACTCCTTCAACCGTGATAAGCTAAAACTTGGCATCACTGGGATATGTGGGCTCTGGTAATATGCACGTCCTCTGATACATTATCTCAGCAAATTTCTGAAGAGTCATGTGCATCAAACATAGTGAATCCTGGATGCTGAGCGACATTTTTGGCGTGATTAGCTTGAAAAATGAAACGTACTTTTCAACACCGTCAGGAAAGACTCTGACGTTATCAGTTTTCAAACAAAAATCACCCAAGTACTCAACAAGAAAGTGAGCATCACACCCACTCAAATTGTCAACGATGACTGGTATGTGCCATGGCAGTTGGTACCTCAAGTTGCAAGTGTTGTGAGCTATGCCGCAGAAGTTCTCTGATAGATGACAATGATCTCTAGATGGAGTTTCTGCTTTTCCGTCCAACAGCAGCTCTAAGGTGTTGTCTTGCTGGTGCAGTACAACATTAATCTCACTACGTTCCGTTACTTTTATTGCGGAAGCGGTGCACAGTGTGTTGACTACCACATCCTGAGTAACATCTGATACTTACATAAGGCATCAATGGCTTCTGCGCTAGTGTGCACTTGCAAAAGTCTCGTCACTAAAATACAGGGTTATTACAAATGATTGAAGCGATTTCACAGCTCTACAATAACTTTATTATTTGAGATATTTTCGCAATGCTTTGCACACACATACAAAAACTCAAAAAGTTTTTTTAGGCATTCACAAACGTTCGATATGTGCCCCTTTAGTGATTCGGCAGACATCAAGCCGATAATCAAGTTCCTCCCACACTCGGCGCAGCGTGTCCCCATCAATGAGTTCGAAAGCATCGTTGATGCGAGCTCGCAGTTCTGGCACGTTTCTTGGTAGAGGAGGTTTAAACACTGAATCTTTCACATAACCCCACAGAAAGAAATCGCATGGGGTTAAATCGGGAGAGCGTGGAGGCCATGACATGAATTGCTGATCATGATCTCCACCACGACCGATCCATCGGTTTTCCAATCTCCTGTTTAAGAAATGCCAAACATCATGATGGAAGTGCGGTGGAGCACCATCCTGTTGAAAGATGAAGTCGGCGCTGTCGGTCTCCAGTTGTGGAATGAGCCAATTTTCCAGCATGTCCAGATACACGTGTCCTGTAACGTTTTTTTCGCGGAACAAAAAGGGGCCGTAAACTTTAAACCGTGATATTGCACAAAACATGTTAACTTTTGGTGAATTACGAATTTGCTCCAGGAATGCGTGAGGATTCTCTACCGTCCAGATTCGCACATTGTGTCTGTTCACTTCACCATTAAGAAAAAATGTTGCTTCATCACTGAAAACAAGTTTCGCACTGAACGCATCCTCTTCCATGAGCTGTTGCAACCGCGCCGAAAATTCAAAGCGTTTGACTTTGTCATCGGGTGTCAGGGCTTGTAGCAATTGTAAACGGTAAGGCTTCTGCTTTAGCCTTTTCCGTAAGATTTTTCAAACCGTCGGCTGTGGTACGTTTAGCTCCCTGCTTGCTTTATTCGTCGACTTCCGCGGGCTACGCGTGAAACTTGCCCGCACGCGTTCAACCGTTTCTTCGCTCACTGCAGGCCGACCCGTTGATTTCCCCTTACAGAGGCATCCAGAAGCTTTAAACTGCGCATACCATCGCCGAATGGAGTTAGCAGTTGGTGGATCTTTGTTGAACTTCGTCCTGAAGTGTCGTTGCACTGTTATGACTGACTGATGTGAGTGCATTTCAAGCACGACATACGCTTTCTCGGCTCCTGTCGCCATTTTGTCTCACTGCGCTCTCGAGCGCTCTGGCGGCAGAAACCTGAAGTGCGGATTCAGCCGAACAAAACTTTATGAGTTTTTCTACGTATCTGTAGTGTGTCGTGACCATATGTCAATGAATGGAGCTACAGTGAATTTATGAAGTCGCTTCAATCATTTGTAATAGCCCTGTATATATGGTATTCTTTGAACAGAACCAACAGCATTGTATGAGGCATCGGTAGTACCCAGCAATACTGATCACGACGCTCAGCAAGTCTCCAAGTGTTGGAAAATCATGCTTCTCTTTCTTCACTGGAATATAATACTGTATTTAAGAGCACCAGCGGAAGCAGTATAAGAAACTGTTGTCTACGCATGGCCACTAGTATTGATGTTCTGCCGAAAACTACGTGACTAGAAGTAATCATACTCGTGTCCTATTGAAATAAACAATAGAATGTGGTTTTCGGCCCAAAATACGAATCGTTTTTGAGCGAGAATTCATCCCAATCTGAGACTTGCTGACTAGCGGCAACATCATCAACGCCGTGTCTGCCATTGAAGCCTCAACTCTTTTACCAAGAAAGAGTATCTCGAAAGAAACGTAACTGACTGTTCGAGCCAGGAACCAGTACATTTGGAAATGCCTACCTAGGATAAAAAGTTATTAAAGTTTTAGAATGTTTGTCACCGAGACGGTGTCCCTTCGTCCTATACGCCGAATTCGAGAGCCTCCTAGATCCTGTGACACGTTGTGAAGGCGACCGCACTGCCTCCAATACTACCTTCACAGAAAGACACGTACTACGGTACATGTGGCATTCTACCAAATTCTATACTTGTATGACTCCAGTTACAACAAAAAAATGGTTCAAATGGCTCTGAGCATTATGGGACTTAACATTTATGGTCATCAGTCCCCTAGAACTTAGACTACTTAAACCTAACTAACCTAAGGACATCACACACATCCATGCCCGAAGCGGGATTCGAACCTGCGACCGTAGCAGTCGCGCGGCTCCGGACTGAGCGCCTAGAACCGCTAGACCACCGCGGCCGGCCCAGTTATAACAAATTCTAGCCATTTATTAGGGATAATATTACTAGATATTTGCTCTATGAGCTCTCTGCTCTCGAAAAACTCATATATGAAGTTAATGGGATTTATGGAAGCAACATTCCCATGACTAACTCGCAGGAGAATGATGCTTTGTATGAGCAGGCAATTGATTGTCATAATTGTGGACTGGGGTTGGACAGAAAAGCAGAACCTTCGTGTAGAGACCGATGTCATGTAATGGGAAAGTTATGCAACGCAGCTCACAACACACACAACTTGAAGCACCAACCGTCATAACACATTACTAACAACTTAAATTGGAAGGAACGTATAGAAAATGTTATGGGGATGGCTAACGAAAGACTGCGTTTTATTGGCAAGACACTTAGAAAATGTATCAGACCTACTAAGAAGACTGCCTCACTACATTTGTCCGTCCTCTTTTAGAATACCGCTGAGCGGTGTGGGACCCTTACCAGATAGGATTGACGGATTACATCGAATAAGTTCAAAGAAGGGCAGCACGTTCTGTATTATCGCGGAATAGGGGAGAGAGAGTCACTGAAATGATGCAGGTTTTGGAGTGGACATCATTAAAAGAAAGGCGTTTTTCGTTGCGGCGGAATCTTCACACGAAATTCCAATCACCAACTTTCTCCTTCGAATGCGAAAATATTTTTTGACACCGACCTACATAGCGAGAAACGAATACCAAGACAGGGAAATCAGAGCTTGTACGGAAAGATACAGGTGTTCGTTCTTTCTTTAATGAAAGTTTCTTCTTCTTCCAGCGTGGGTAACGGATGGGTAACTGTAGCATTCGTTGCTTGTAATAATGCAGGAAGAGCAGGTTTGGAATCCTTTGAAACTAGGGAAATTCTAGCTTACCGTACTATTCCTGTTTCTGAGGTTATTATTTCTGGTGAGGGTTCCTACCTATTACCGCACGGGAGTTTGTCTTTGTCTTGTCGTAGACGTTGTAAGATAAATTCCGATTCTAGTATTCACTTATGCGTGAAGGCTAGTGGTCCTGCTTCTTTGGAAGATTGTCGTATTGTTGGTGATTGTACTTTATATAATCATTGAAAGCAGTTCTCAAATCGGCCCTTTTAAGGGCCACAAATACTACACATTGATGTTGCCAAAAGCCGAGAAGCGATTCTTCTTGGTGTTTTAGCTCCCTGGGGCACTCTGGGATGCTCTGTGGGGCACCCTGGGATGCTCTGTGAGCTGCTCAATAGATGTCGAGCACACCTCTGATTGGTTGTCTTGGTTTTGGCGCGCGATTTGAATTACGTTTGAGCAACTTTCTCCTTCGAATGCGAAAATATTTTTTGACACCGACCTACATAGCGAGAAACGAATACCATGACAGGGAAATCAGAGCTTGTACGGAAAGATACAGGTGTTCGTTCTTTCCGTGCGCTATACGAGATTCGAATAATAGAGAATTGTGAAGGTGGTTCGATGAACCCTCTGCCAGGCACTTAAATGTGATGTGCAGAGAATCCATATAGATGTACCAGTCTTCTTTCGCAATTGAGCAGGTATGATGCTCACTCATTTGTTAAGCACTTGTATGATTTCTGCTTGAAAGATGATAATATCAGTGTCAATCCCTCTGCTTTTGAAAAGTACATTTCTTTCTGCAAGCGAATCACACCAAAAATATCGCTCCACATCCAGGATTCACTATGTTTCACGCACATGATTCGTCAGAAATTTACTGAGAGTAAATCAGGAGGACATGCCATATTACCAGAGCCCGCATATCCCAATGATGCAAAGTTTCAGCTTATGACGGAGAAGGGGGTCTGTCCACAGCTGGCTTCGAGACTTCACGTTGCTCAACACTACCACATTCTCCTGTAAACTAACAGAAACTGCCATAACAGATGTAGAGTATGAGCACACTATGAATATCTGGCAGGAACTTGGCACCCCTGTCGTAGAATAATATGCAAGACTATACATGAACACCGGTATACCATTGCTCACCGACATCTTTGGGAAATTCCAGAGTGTATGAGCATATGCCTGGACACATACTCTCTGGATCCCGCCTTCTGTTTCACCGCACCAGGGCTTTCGTGGTGCCAGTGATGTGAAAGTCGTAGGATACTCTGAGCAGTGCCAGTTGTGTTGACAGTTCGAGCGGCGGCGCGGTCTATTCCCCGACGAATTTGTAGCAGTTCTGAAGTGAATACCGCGAAGTGTTTCCTTCAGTTTAGAAATCGAGTTGAACTTACGAGGGCTTAAGTCATGGGAGTGCAGTAGGTGGTATAGCACTTAGCAGCCCCATCAAGCAAAGAAATCAGTAACAGCTTGCACTGTATGTGCTTGAGCATTGTGCTGCAAAATGATGGTCAGGTCCTGCAGAAATTGCCTTACTTTCTGTCTCAAAGTTGGTCGTACGTTGTGTTCGAAAAATGAATAGCATACAGACAGAAGTGATGACACTTTCTGCAGGACATGGCCATCATTTTGCACCACAATGCTCAAGCTCATGTTTGGCTGATGGAGCTGCTAAGTGCTGTACCATCTACTGCACTCCCCTGACTTAAGCCCTCGATTTCTAAACTGAAGGAAACACTTCACGCCATTCACTTCAGAACTGCTACAAATGCGTCAGACAATAAACCGCGCCGCTCTGTCAACACAACTGGCACTGCTAAGAGTATCCTATGACTTCCACATTGCTGGCAACCGGTTATACACAATGCTGGTGACTACTTTGCAGGCCAGTAAAACTTTGAAGGTCAGTAAACCTTAGAAACACGTATCTATTTTGTACGAGCTGTAAATAAATAGTTGCCACTATTAAAGTTCCAACCCTCGTATAGCTTTCCGATTTTTTTAGCTGTCCTTTGTATTTTGGTAATCGCTGCTGCCACAAACATGCTATGGTCACTGATACCAATTTCTAAGTGGACATCCTCAAAGAGGTCAGGTCTATTTGTTGCAATTAGATGCAATATGTTTTCATTATGAGGCAGGTTCCTAACTATCTGTTATACATAGCTCCAGAGAAAGCATTTAGTAATGTTTCACAGGATGTCTCATCATGAGTACGGGAGAGAGGAGAGCGTCACACAAAACGTGCGGGTTGCCTACCTTTAAGGGGCAGTGACATCAGCTGACGATGCGAGTACCGTAGCCAAGATGGCGGCCGTGATGTCAGCTGATGACGCGAGTGACGTCATTCAAGATGGCGGCTGTGACGTCGCTGATGAAGCGATTTTGTCATTCAAGATGGCGGCCGTGTCGTCAGCTGATGATGCGACTACCGTTATCCCAGATGGCGGCTTTTGGTGGGAAGTTTGAATTTTGGAGGGAAGATAGGTCAGTTGGTCTTCCTCTACTAATGCAAGAAAATGGTGGGAAAGAAAGGGCACTTGAGTTACCTCCACTAACCTAAGTAAATGACTGAAAAGAAAGGGCATTGGGGCTACCTCCAATAACCTAAGTCACCCGACTGCTACCTCTTCCTATGAACTGGAGGAGAAAAGGACTCAGCCTGTGCTGGACGAATGTCTTTATTTAAACAATTTGAGGCAGTACAGCCATCAAGTGTGTTCACCATGAGGTCCAGAGTCCAACTGACCTAGTACACACTGCTGCCACCAGAGTGCATTGTCATCCCTCCTGTGACATAATCCAAGATGACAGTCTGGAGTGGAAAATACTGTGAAAATGACTCGCCATGCACTAGGCTGCTGGAGAGAGGAAGTAGTGTACTTTATTTGTTTTGGAACAATTTATTTAGGGACGGATTTGAGATAGCATATTTATTACACTGATACAAAACACTCGCCTATGTACAGACACACAAACAACTCATAAATTGAAACTTCCTGGCAGATTAAAACTGTGTGCCGGACCGAGACTTGAACTCGGGACCTTTGCCTTTCGCAGGCAAGCGCTCTACCGACTGAACTACCCAAGCACGACTCACGCCCCGTCCTCACAGCATTCATTCCGCCAGTACCTCGTCTCCTGCCTTCCAAACTTCACAGAAGCTCTCCTGCGAACCTTGCAGAACTAGCACTCCTGGAAGAAAGGATATTGCGGAGACATGGCTTAGCCGCAGCCTGGGGGATGTTTCTAGAATGAAATTTTCACTCTACAGCGAAGTGTGTGCTGATATGAAACTTCCTGGCAGATTAAAACTGTGTCGGACCGAGACTCGAACTCGGGACCTTTGCGTTTCGCGGGCAAGCGCTCTACTGACTGAACTACCCAAGCACGACTCACGCCCAGTCCTCACAGCTTTCATTCCGCCAGTACCTCGTCTCCTGCCTTCCAAACTTCACAGAAGCTCTCCTGCGAACCTTGCAGAACTAGCACTCCTGGAAGAAAGGATATTGCGGAGACATGGCTTAGCCGCAGCCTGGGGGATGTTTCTAGAATGAAATTTTCACTCTACAGCGGAGTGTGCGCTGATATGAAACTTCCTGGCAGATTAAAACTGTGTCGGACCGAGACTCAAACTCGGGACCTTTGCCTTTCGCGGGCAAGTGCTCTACCGACTGAACTACCCAAGCACGACTCACGCCCCGTCCTCACAGCTTTCATTCCGCCAGTACCTCGTCTCCTGCCTTCCAAACTTTACAGAAGCTCTCCTGCGAACCTTGCAGAACTAGCACTCCTGGAAGAAAGGATATTGCGGAGACATGGCTTAGCCACAGCCTGGGGGATGTTTCTAGAATGAAATTTTCACTCTGCAGCAGAGTGTGCGCTGATATGAAACTTCCTCTGAGGATGGGGCGTGTGTCGTGCTTGGGTAGTTCAGTCGGTAGAGCGCTTGCCTGCGAAAGGCAAACGTCCCGAGTTCGAGTCTCGGTCGGGCACAAAGTTTTAATCTGCCAGGAAGTTTCATATCAGCGCACACTCCGCTGTAGAGTGAAAATTTCATTCTAGTAACTCATATATTACTAAAGTAATGCATCTAGCTAGTTCAGCTTTCAGTCACTAGGACTGCTAGTGAGCCCACTCCCACAACAGGCTTTCTCACTCCTCTTTAGTGTTCTCTCATCATCCGTTCGTGTGTGTGTGTGTGTGTGTGTGTGTGTGTGCGTACGTGCGTGCGTGCATGTCTGTATCCTTACACCATGAAGAGGAGTGGTAATGGTCTTGCTGTCGTTTCTGACGAGGTCAAATACGTACGCTCATTCGAGACCCAGCGTAAGTTATGATTATGTTTTTTTTTGTGTGTGATCAATCTTCAGCACCGGGAACTGGAAGTTGCTTCAGTTCTTGTGTGTTCGTGTAGCGGAAATTTTATTTTTCTCTCCTACACTATATTTGCTAGTTTCGTTTCAGCATTCGGGCTAGAGATGTTGAGAAAAATAAAACCGAAGTTTGCGGAGGAGATGAGAGAGCAACAGCAATCTTCCTCACTACAAAACGATGTGTCTGAATTTCTTTATCTTGTAATATTCTGTTTCTGTTTGTGCATCCTACTTTAGAGTCTATGTACAGACATCTGATGGAGACAGTATTACCTTGTACAGTTATGCTTTAGAATGTGTTTGTTTAATGAAGTTCCTTTGCTGAATTCATGCACTTCATGTTAGAGTCGATTGATGAGGATACATCTGTAGATGTGAGTCCATCCTCCCCAGTGCCTGAGTGGGTACATGAAATGGCCGAAGAGCGCGAATACACAATGCCAAACTGGATGCAAGACATCCCCCTGGATGCAGATGTTTGGGAGGAGATGCAGTCCTGGTGGCAGGGTGAATTAGGTAATTACCATTATTATTATTTTCTTCACTTTCTCAGACATTAAGTCCGGTTAAAAATGGAGTGACGCGGACCTTGATCAAGCGTCACTTCCTTTTAACTGTACGGTATGTGTTATATTGCATTTAGGAACTTTCGGGTAATTGAACGTGTATCAATAATTACGGATTTCTGTAGTTGTATATATATGTTTGGATGTAGCTGTATTGCATTGATGTACTGGTGGATATTGTGTGGTATGACTCCTGTAGTTGATAGTATAATTGGTATGAAGTCAACTTTATCCTGATGCCACATGTCTTTGACTTCCTCAGCCAGTTGGATGTATTTTTCAATTTTTTCTCCTGTTTTCTTTTGTATATTTGTTGTATTGGGTATGGATACTTCGATTAGTTGTGTTAATTTCTTCTTTTTATTGGTGAGTATGATGTCAGGTTTGTTATGTGGCGTTGTTTTATCTGTTATAATGGTTCTTTTCCAGTATAATTTGTATTCATCATTCTCCAGTATATTTTGTGGTGCATACTTGTATGTAGGAACGTGTTGTTTTAAAAGTTTATGTTGTAAGGCAAGCTGTTGATGTATTATTTTTGCGACATTGTCATGTCTTCTGGGGTATTCTGTATTTGCTAGTATTGTACATCCGCTTGTGATGTGATCTACTGTTTCTATTTGTTGTTTACAAAGTCTGCATTTATCCGTTGTGGTATTGGGATCTTTAATAATATGCTTGCTGTAATACCTGCTGTTTATTGTTTGATCCTGTATTGCAATCATGAATCCTTCTGTCTCACTGTATATATTGCCTTTTCTTAGCCATGTGTTGGATGCGTCTTGATCGATGTGTGGCTGTGTTAGATGATACGGGTGCTTGCCATGAAGTGTTTTCTTTTTCCAATTTACTTTCTTCGTATCTGTTGATATTATGTGATCTAAAGGGTTGTAGAAGTGGTTATGAAATTGCAGTGGTGTAGCCGATGTATTTATATGAGTGATTGCCTTGTGTATTTTGCTTGTTTCTGCCAATTCTAGAAAGAATTTTCTTAAATTGTCTACCTGTCCATAATGTAGGTTTTTTATGTCGATAAATCCCCTTCCTCCTTCCTTTCTGCTTGATGTGAATCTTTCTGTTGCTGAATGTATGTGATGTATTCTATATTTGTGGCATTGTGTTCGTGTAAGTGTATTGAGTGCTTCTAGGTCTGTGTTACTCCATTTCACTACTCCAAATGAGTAGGTCAATATTGGTATGGCATAAGTATTTATAGCTTTTGTCTTGTTTCTTGCTGTCAATTCTGTTTTCAGTATTTTTGTTAGTCTTTGTCTATATTTTTCTTTTAGTTCTTCTTTAATATTTGTATTATCTATTCCTATTTTGTGTCTGTATCCTAGATATTTATAGGCATCTGTTTTTTCCATCGCTTCTATGGAGTCACTGTGGTTATTCAATATATAATCTTCTTGTTTAGTGTGTTTTCCCTTGACTATGCTATTTTTCTTACATTTGTCTGATCCAAAAGCCATATTTATATCATTGCTGAATACTTCTGTTATCTTTAGTAATTGGTTGAGTTGTTGATTGGTTGCTGCCAGTAGTTTTAGATCATCCATGTATAGCAAATGTGTGATTTTGTGTGGGTATGTTCCAGTAATATTATATCCATAATTTGTATTATTTAGCATGCTGGATAGTGGGTTCAGAGCAAGACAGAACCAGAAAGGACTTAATGAGTCTCCTTGGTATATTCCACGCTTAATCTGTATTGGCTGTGATGTGATGTTATCTGAATTTGTTTGAATATTAAGTGTGGTTTTCCAGTTTTTCATTACTATGTTTAGAAACTGTATCAATTTAGGATCTACTTTGTATTATTATTGTTATTATTGTTATTATTATTGTTATTATTATTATTATTATTATTGCCATCATATGAACAGGTGTTCTCTTCCTCATATCATGTGGATGTGGGTACTTATTGCTTCCATCCTGTCTTTACAGAACCATCTTCTCAGCTCACGGTGCGTGCTCCTGCAGCCTCCCCAGATGTACGCGGGCCTGCAGAAGCGACAGGTCCCTGCTGGCACACGTCGCCAGCTAGCAACCCCTTGTCAGCTGCTCGGCAGAGGTTGCAGGCAGCTACAGGCGCCCCTGCAAGTGGTTGCAGGCTAAGTGACGCTGAGACAAGTCCACAGAAAGGAGCTAGCATCATCTGTTATGCTCCGTTCGCACCCAGACTGGGTTGTTCTCACTGGGAGGAGGACAGACCCGCCGCACAACCATCACTGCCACCGCCTGCAAACCAGATATGGTGCACTTGTAAGCATGCCATGCCCTGGCGCATAACTTTGCAAACCCCGTCACCCATTCAGTCGTCCACGGGGTGGACAACATCTAGTAGCAGCAGTACCTTTAATGATAGTGAATTCATGGCTAAAAGAAGCTCTCTAACAAATCCTGTTAGCGATAGACCGGAGGGGGATAGTCGAGTTATGGATGAATTAGAATACAAATCGCTACGGTCGCAGGTTCGAATCCTGCCTCGGGCATGGATGTGTGTGTTGTCCTTAGCTTAGTTAGGTTTAAGTAGTTCTAAGTTCTAGGGGACTTATGACCTCAGCAGTTGAGTCCCATAGTGCTCAGAGCCATTTGAACCCAGAATACAAAGCGGTTGCTAAGGCTTTCGAGGGGCACATATCTTTCAACAGTATTGAGAATCCGGCAGGAGGGTATCGTGATCCAGATATGTTTCTGGACGCTTGCCTCCCTGTGGTTGAAAGAGAGCTCTGCAAAGTCCTGCCTAACTCAGACTATCACGCCATGAAGTGCAGTGCGGTTCTCTGCTGTAAACTGGCGCTCCCTCCCCCGCCCCCACAAGTTTGAAGGCTCTGTGGAGGAGAAGAACATAGTGTACATTTGTGGGGATAATGGCGTAATAGTCTGGGGAACAGCAACTGGTACCACGAGTCAACCTTGAGAGCTATTTTTGATCATTTTTCCGAGATGCGAGTAAGAGGATCGGGAAAAGCTTTCAGCCATATTTTACACCTCGACGTTCATATACATGTCTATGATCCAGTAAATGAAGGGTCTAGTCATATCAAGCTACCGGACGATATAGCAGCCAAGCGAGCTTGTCTTAACGTAGAGAATTAAGATCAGTACTGTTTCGTGTGGTCAATCCTTGCAATTCGGCGAAATTATCATTACAGAGACCATCCTGAGCGCCCAAAACCATAAGGTAAAGGTTTAGATGTGTGTGGACTCTAAAACTTTGACAGTATCAATTTCCCTGTGAAAATCTGTGACATAGCTAAATTTGAGGCACAAAATACCGGAATATTGGTTTATGTTTACGGATTGAAAGAATTAGAGGAGAAAAAACACATAATTGTTGGACCCTACCATTTTTTAAAATTTGTACATGAGCGACCCCATCATGTAAACATGTTGCTTTTCTCTGAAGAAGAGAAGCAACATTACGTCTGGATCAAAGAGATGTCGAGACTTATTTCCAAGCAACTTAATAATCACAACGGAAAATCGCATATTTGCTTCAGGTGCTTGAGTTATTTTCGTAGCGAAGAGTTTTTAACGAAGCATCTAGTAGACTGCTCTTCCAGGGCGCCGGTACGTGTTATTATGCCCAGAGAGGAGGATAAATTTATGAAATTTAAGAATGCGCACCACAAGGAGCGTCGTCCATTTGTAGTGTATCGCCATTTTGAATGTCTCCTGGCCCCTGTGCCTCAATGTGAAGGTGATCCCCAGGCTTCACACAACATCTTCACTGAAAAACACGTACCGTATGCCGCAGTGTATCAAATTGTATATTCCTATGACTGTAGTTGCAACAATACAATTCGTATATCAGGGATAATCCCGCGTTTTCGCTGCTCTCTGAGCTTTGGGATTTCTCACTGAAGGTGAGAATATCCAGGAGAAAAACGCCGGTGGATGTACAAAAATACGAAAGCGCGACTAATTGCCTTATCTGCGACCTGACGTTGGATAGGAAAAGCGGAAACTCTCCACTAGGATCACTGTCATCTCATTGGAAATTTCAGCGGCACAGCTCACAACATATGCAATTTGAAATATCAGCTTCCACTACACATACCCGCAATTTTCCATAATTTAATCGGCTATGATGCACACTTGCTCGTCGAGCAACTAGCTAATTTCGCCAAGAAGAACGATCAGGTAAGTGTCCTACCTGAGAGCGTCGAAAATACATTTCCTTCTCCAAACGAATGACGTCGGAAATTAAGCTGCGATTATTGGATTCATTGCGATTTATGCAAGCCCCCCCACCTCCAGAAACTAGTTGCGACTCTACCTCAGAGTGAAATGCATATCACTCGATCTACATATCCCGACGAGGAAAAGTTTCAACTTGTGACTAGGAAAGGTGTTTTCCTGTATGAGTACCTGGATAGTATGGGGAAACCCAGCAAAACCAGGCTACCTGACATATCAGAATTTTCCAGTAACCTTACAGGCGATGCCATAACAGATGTTGATTACGAGCATGCTGTAAATGTCTGACGGGAATTTAACATACCCAGTTTGGGTGAGTACTCCAGGCTTCATATGGACACCGATGTGCGCCTGCTTGCTGAAGTTCCACAGTGCATGCATGGCCACATACTCTCTGGATCCTGCATTTTATTATACGGCACCTGGATTGTCCTGGGATGCAATGCTCAGAAAAACGAGACAACATCGAGCTTCTGACCGATGTCGACATGCTCATTTTCTGTGAGCATTGTGGCGGACTTTGTCAGTGCATGCATAGGCATACCAAGGCAAACAATCCGCAAATGGGCGCGAGGTTGAATGTATCCCTCGACACCAGCTACATCATGTACTTAGATGTACATAACTTGTACAGGCATGCCATGATGCAACCACTGCCAGTTGATGGGTTCCGATGGATGTCTGACGAGGAGTGTGATGGATATAGATTGGTTCTCAATAAAGAACAAAACTTCAAGCCTGATGATTCTCCTCAGGGGTATGTTGTGGAGGCAGACCTGGCATACCCCACTGGTTTGCATGATGCGCACAGCGACTTGCCGCTTTGTCCACAGCAACAAATTCCACGAGGAGGTTCCATGCCCGAGCTGTTGAAAACGCTGGAGGGCAAGCAAAGATGCGTAATTCACTACCGAAACCCCCAGCAATGCATCAAGTTGGATATGAAACTGGTTAGAATCACCCGGGGCATCATCTTCAACCAATCCCTCTGGTTGAAGCCATACATTGAATTGAATACCGCAAAAAGAGCTTCCGTGACTAGTGATTTTGAAAAAGATTTTTTAAATTAATGAGTAATTGCATTTTCGGAAAAACAATGCAAAATGTTTAGGGTGAATGCGATATTAAAATTATTACATAATGGGGTGAACAATGGTGTTTACAGAAATTGATTGGCGGACCAAATTTTATGTGGGTCACGCTATTTCATGAGAACTGTGTTGCTGTGGAGATGGCGACGACTGTAGTAGAGTTTACGAAACCTATATATATATGGATATGCATACTAGACCTATCCAAAGTCCACATGTACTGCTTTCATTATGAGTTTGAAAAAACTCACTTTGCAGATCCTAAATTACTTTATATGGATACAGATGGCTTCATCAATTGGGTGAAGAACTGTGATCTATATGAAGTAATGAGGTGCCATGGTAATGAATTCGACAAGTCCTCATAAACGGCGGATAATCCACAATTTGACCTGAATTGTAAAAATTTATTTGGATCCTTCTTCAAAATCTGTCCTTTTGTGAAACCTAGTAGGCGCCCTATTGAACCTTCCTAGTTAAAGACAATAGTTGCATTTACAATCCTTATTTCAGATTTAAGTGTACTGATATTTGCACGTAGTTCAATACCTTTTCCAGATTGTTTTAAGACTTCATTTAAATCATCGATATCGTATGCACCCGGTTCTATTTCCACAATATCTTTTTCACCATTAATGTCCAGATGCAGTTTGTTGTTAGTCCAGTGATATGTGGGATGCTGTTGTACGTCTTCAGTCCAATCAATGCAAAACTCCATTCACCAATGCTCAAATCAATTGGCGGGAAGTTATTTGCACACAATAAACATGATCGTTCTTTTAACATAAAAGTGTATGCCTTGCATCTGAACCTCAACTGATGAAGGAATGTTTAAATCTCCTCCTTATATAGCATGCTTCTTCTTCTTTGCAAACGTCAAGAGAAACGTGATGAACAGATGTCCACATAGGTATGTATTAAAGTCCTGATAGCGCCAGTAATTGTAGAGCACACTTCTTCTGTGAGTGAAGTATCGATGCAATTCTTCTGGCGGTTGCAGGTCAACAAATGAGTCGAAATACTAGACGGTATCCGCATTTTTCATAACATATGATACCCAGTGCGTGCTGGGGCCCGCAGCAACATCTAAATTCACAATTCCACATTCACCAGTTTTCCACATAGTCTTCGGTAAAATATCCCGCGTAAACACACCACGGAATCTTGGTATGTTGAGTTTGTTTCTAACAAACTTCAGAAGATCAGTGTTTGTGAGTGGTCGATCTGGTAGGACCGCTAATGGGCTTTTTTTTATTTATGGATAGACCAAGCCCTTTCGTGTACGGTTTCACGTATAGTCCTTTTCCGATGGCTGCGGCTTCCGTCATGCGGTTATGTCTTCTTGCCTCTTCTAACTGCACTTGAGAGTTTTGCAAGTTGTTGACCGTTCGAGCGATAGCTGCAGCATGACCAGCGAGGGACCCTACCGCCCAGAGCGTGGAGAGGACTGGGATGAGAAATGGGAGAAAACCGCCAGATGTCTTGGGTATTGGTAGAACTCGAGACGCTTTAACCGATCCTCTTCTTCTTCTTCCCGCATTTCTCTGCTTCAGTGCGTTTTTAGCTGCATAAATCGCTGTCAGGATACAGTTCTTCAATCAACTCTGCCTCCCGCCATTGTCTTTCTTCTTCTTTAGTGCACAACAAGCATAACTAATAACTCACTTGAAATCCATCACTCCTAAACCCAACTTAATTTTTCCTCGCATTGTTTTATCAACTGCAAATGTTGCAATGCATTGACCTATACCAATATCCTTTCTTCTCCGTATCACCTTAGCCTTATCAGCTAAAATCCTATCTGCAATGTCACGACCTGAGCGATCTTTATTTGTAGCGTATGCAATGTCATGTTCCGTACACACTTTTCGTCGAGCAGATTAACCCCCTGATCACCTCGTGCCAAGCGTTTCTGAAGCTTTGTCCCAGGAACCACAGTAGTTATACCCAGGGACGTATGATTCCATTGGCAGTTTGTCTGGAATACCACCACCTCCTCTCATGCATGTTCTAGTACACATGTTATGCTACTGCGGTCGTTGTGGACTATGCGCACCCATTATACAGGGTGAGTCACCTAACGTTGCCGCTGGATAGATTTCGTAAACCACATCAAATACTGACGAACCCATTCCACAGACCGAACGTGAGGAGAGGGGCTAGTGTAATTGTTTAATACAAACCATTAAAAAATGCACGGAAGTATGTTTTTTAAGACAAACCTACGTTTTTTTTAAATGGAACCACGTTAGTTTTGTTAGCACATCTGAACATATAAACAAATACGTAATCAGTACCGTTTGTTGCATTGTAAAATGTTAATTACATTCGGAGATATTGTAACCTAAAGTTGACACTTGAGTACCACTCCTCCGCTGTTCGATCGTGTGTATCGGAGAGCACCGAATTACGTAGGGATCCAAATGGAACGGTGATGGACCTTAGGTACAGAAGAGACTGGAACAGCACATTACGTCCACATGCTAACACCTTTTTATTGGTCTTTTTCACTGACGCACATGTACGTTACCATGACGTGGAGGACGCATAAATTGGCCAGCCCGTTCTCCTGATCTTACACCTCTGGACTTCTTTCTGTGGGGTACGTTAAAGGAGAATGTGTACCGTGATGTGCCTACAACCCCAGAGAATATGAAACAACGTATTGTGGCAGCCTGCGGCGACATTACACCAGATGTACTGCGGCGTGTACGACATTCATTACGCCAGAGATTGCAATTGTGTACAGCAAATGATGGCCACCACATTGAACATCTATTGGTCTGACATGTCGGGACACATTCTATTCCACTCCGTAATTGAAAAAGGAAACCACGTGTGTACGTGTACCTCACCCCTCATGGTAAAGTACATGTGCGTCAGTGAAAAAGACCAATAAAAAGGTGTTAGCATGTGGACGTAATGTGCTGTTCCAGTCTCTTCTGTACCTAAGGTCCATCACCGTTCCCTTTGGATCCCTACGTAGTTCGGTGCTCTCCGATACACACGATCGAACAGCGGAGGAGTGGTACTCAAGCGTCAACTTTAGGTTACAATATCTCCGAATGTAATTAACATTTTACAATGCAACAAACGGCACTGATTACGTATTTGTTTATATGTTCAGATGTGCTAACAAAACTAACGGGGTTCCATTTAAAAAAACGTAGGTTTGTGTTAAAAAACATACTTCCGTGCATTTTTTTATGGTTTTTATTAAACAATTACACTAGCCCCTCTCCTCACGTTCGGTCTGTGGAATCGATTCGTCAGTATTTGATGTAGTTTACGAAATACATACGGCGGTAATGTTAGGTGACTCACCCTGTATAGCAAATCGTTGGCATCAATCCTACTGTTTTGTGTAGCAGGAAAACCAAGCCGTTTGACAAGTGCTTTATTTCCACGACGCCTTATGACTCTCACCACGAGAAACACATCCGGTTCCGAGCTTTTCTGCAACTCCTCGGTGTAGAAGCTGCCTGCAATTTCTTCACCTTTACTATCCTTCAATATATAAGTTCTAGGATTCGTTCTTTGCATCTTTGAAACTGTAAATATCTCTGTTGACCAGTTCGGTAGGTATGATGTCTCAAATGCCGTCTTGTGTTTTGAGATACATACCAAATCAAATACATGAAATTTCTGTCTGCGTGGATCCAGCATTTTAATGCGATAGTACACCGTATCCATGAGTCCATTATCATGAAAATCGATTGGTCTCATTTTTATTATGGTATGTTTGGTTCGATTATACTGAGCAATTATTTCTAGGAGGCTATCTGTCCATTTGTATGAGCCACTAGGGTTAAAACCCATCCACATTCGACCTTTTATTGTTCTGTTTAGACGATCGACGATACGTGCCTCCAGATGAGTGAATGTTGAGTAGTGATCTTGAAATACCTATTGTAAAACTCTCCGCCATGATCGGTTTGGAGATTTCATTAACCGAAAACTCTCCACCATGATCGGTTTGGAGGTTTCATTAACCGAAAAATATCGTTATCATGTGTTTTTGTTTTTGCTGAGAGCTGTCGGAAAGATTCAGTAACCGGCTTAAAGATCTCTTAGTGTTTTCTGTCTATCCATATGCCCTAACCTCAGCAACTGTAATTTCTCATGAACTGCTTTCCGCACTCGAATCACTTTCTCTTTAGTTGACATCTACATATACTAATCAGACATCTCTGCAGCGTGAAGCCTTATATATCCGCTCTTCTTCTTCCTTTTACTATGTATCTGCTACCCCTTCTCAACAACAAGGAACTCTTCATTTATTTTTCTATTTTCCCCTCACTAGCCTCGACCTTTTCAGTTAAGTCGTTTACTTTCTTACCGCCTTCATTAACTAACTAGTGTCCGCCCCGATAGCTGAATGGTCAGCGTGATGGACTGCCGTCTTAAGGGGCCCGGGTTCGATTCCCGGCTGGGTTCGTGAGTTTCTCCGCTCAGGGACCGAGTGTTGTGTTGTCTTCATCATCATTTCATCCCCATCTGGCGCACAGGTCGCTCAATGTGGCGTTGAATGTAAAAAGACCTCCACCAAAGCGGCCGGACCTGCCCCGTAAGGGGCCTCCGAGCCAATGACACCAAACGCTCATTTCATTTCATTAACTAACGCAGTTAACGCATTCACCATTCTCAGAAGAGCCTGGTAATACGTCCCTAGTTCTCTGCGCATAACTCCAACTTTATGCACAATAGCCTGAATTTTCCCATCCATGTACAGGCGAATGTTGAGAGCTAGACATGCACGCGAATTTGTCCATGGTGCAGCTTGTACTTATGTACTATCCTCTCCTTCCGTGCTATATATGCAGAAACTCTTCAAAGTTTCGCCTGTACCTACCATCACTCAGTTTTCTTGTTTTATCAATAACGAGAAACCCATACTATGAATGATTCCAGTCATCAGCACATATCTGTACAAAATCATTGAACGACATGTCAGTTCCGACATGTGCCTGGTAAGTGTGTTTTAAATTCAGATTGTCTTGTTTGAAGGCTATAGTGAGGTTTGAATTATCCCGAACCAACTGTTTCGTCATTCTGGAACATGTTTGGCTTAGATAAAATACATCAGCACCCATATGACGACCGAAACAGATATATTTTCGAATTTGGTCTTGGTTTTCCACAGCAACATCGTCAATTATGAAGACAGTGTTTGGCTTTGCTTTTTCAGGTGGAGGGATATCACCACTTTCACTGAATGTCGTGTATGTAACACCATCGACACCGTGCAATATCTCCCATAACAGCTGATACTTGGGTTATAACAGTGTTTTTGAGAATACACAAACACGTTCAAATCGGACTCCATCTACATGTGTTAGCAGCGTTATGAGGACGTTAGTCTTCCCACAATTGGATGGAACTACAATAATTGCTTGTGTATTATCAGGAAGGAGAATTCCATTCTTCTTCTTCTTCAGGTCTTCTTTTGCATCTTCACACCACCAGTCACGACAACAAAGTCATTGTGATGAGGATGTTTCACATACCCTGCCATGATACTATCTACGCCAGGTACTGACAAGTAGTGGGCATATATAGAAAGATACACTTGAAGGGACAGTAATAGTATGTGTAGCCACTATAGCTCCATCACTTAACCGACTGAACTATATTGGCTACACAGAGAAAACAGATATGTATAACACCCATGAAGAGTAACTTCATCATTTATGTCCATGAATAACTGGTGTAGCATTGAAAAAATATTAATAAGCGTAATACTTTGACTATAATGAGGGAGGTATGAAATAAAACACAAACACAGTTTGAGAATATATATACGTACATAATTTATTTATTTAAATATCGTACATAGGATGTAGTATTTCAAGAAAATCATCAGACTCTTTCTGTATCTTCTTCTTCTTCGCACCTGCGTAGTATTTCCGTAACAAAGCTTTCTGACATCCAATAAATTCCGCGCGCATCTCCTTCGAGCCAATGGATGCCTCACAGTACTCAAGTTTTTCACATGCAGATTTAATCTGTTTCTGTCTCAGTTCAGAGTTCATGTGCAAATAAAGGTATTGGTTCAAATCATCAACATTTACACTATGCACACGTAGGAAGTTTACAACATCATTGTATTCAGAGACTATGCTTGGCAACCACCAGATCAATCTCTCCAAAGCACGATGTAACACAGTATCCAGATCGTATAACTTCATAACCGAGGTGTGCCTCAGATAAACACAGTTGTCACCCGATTTCACACATAGTGCACAGTCTTCATACACTTTTGTGATAGTGTCACACCAGTAAGGCGAATGCCCAGGGGAGAACGAGTTGGATAATACTCTGTACTCATCTGCTAATTGATGTAGCGCTCTGCACGACATATTTCGTCCCAGTCGAACTCGGAAATTAGCCCTTTAACATCCTTCGATGTATTTCCAATTTCTATTCTCACATACAAGCCCCAGACATGATGTGCTTCTATACTAATGTTTACACGTTTCCTTCCACTGGGAGTTAAACTGTATGTGGAAATTAAAAGCATGGGTACACTCGATGCCTTCTTATCCACAGCATCCGCACTCTGTGGCTGCAGTAGCACAGGGATGTTCTGCTGTGATGGGTCATATGTTGGTGACCAATATTGTCCTCCATCTTGCTGTTGTTTAGGACCACCAGCAGCGTTCGATGTGTTGGAAGCAGATCGCGTGCCTTCATCACATAAATCGATGAGTGGGATAGACAACAGCAGCTCCTTGTCCTGCTCCAGCAAGTGAGCTCTGTGTGCTACAGGATCCTACATGGTCACTACAGGTTCAGATGTGCTGGAGGTTGTTGCTACCACAGGTCCAGAGGTCGCTACAGGTCTCGACAAGATGGCAGCCAAGTGTGCTACAGGTCCAGATGTGGCAGAGATCAGCATGTTGGCGCTCGACCCTGCAGTCTTGGATGCGTCGAGGGCTATTGTTGAATAAAGACAAGGAAGCATTACACATGGACCAAGACACAGAAACAATCAATAATGACAATCAGTAGCGAGCCAGTGGGTGTGTTGGACCTTCCATCGAGCTACAGACCCCCATGAAGATGTCTCCCACAGACGGGGACGAAATGTTGGGATTTGACAAAGAATCCACCAACTGACCATGGCATAACAGCCCGGATAATTATAATGGACAATAATAATAATTCTAACCACAGAGGAAGATGTGATATGGGATACTTACTTTTCCGTTTCCTCCGGTTCTGCAGGGCTGTGTTGGATTGCCACTGCTGTTGGTGCTTCAAGGTTCTTCTTCTTCTGCTGCTGCTGACTGAGTAAGACTGAGGTCCCAGGGCTGTCCTATATCCCCTCCAATGACGTTACCAGATACCGGCATCCTAGTGACTGAAGTCTAACACATGACTGGATTAAGGGCTCCTATTGTCTCCAACCATTTTTCCTCCTTCAGACCGCCATCTTGGATTATGTCACTGGAAGATGACAGCGCCCTCTGGTGGCAGTACTGTGTACTAGGTCAGTTGGACTCCAGACCCATTGGTGAACACACTTGATGGTGGTACTGCCTCTAAATGTTTAATTAAAGACATACATCCAGGACAAGCTGAGTCCTTTTCCCCTCCAGTTGCTATGAAGAGGTGGCAGTCGGATGAGTTAGTTTAGTGGAGGTAGCCCAACTGCCCTTTCTTTCCTGCTATTTTCTTAGAATAGTAGAGGTAACCCAAGTGCCCTCTCTTTCCCGCCATTTTCTTAGATTAGTAGAGGTAGCCCAACTGACCTATCTTCACTCCAGAATTCTAACTTCCCGTCAAAAGCAGCCATCTTCTCCACCTGCCCCAACCTGCAATGTCGCTTATGCTCTTTGATCCTGGTGTTGATGGATCGTCCAGTCATTCCGACATGCACGCACTGAATGAGACCGACCACGTAATAAAATTCGCCGACACGGAAGTTCTGGCTGTAGAGAAGCACTATCACACGTGCTTGTTCAGAGAAGCTGTCCAAATACAAAAACATGCGAACAGTTTGAACAAGAAAGAGGAAAGCCTTAAGGTAAACGGATCCTGGCTTCCCATACTGCAGCGAACGACCGTCACAGGTAGCAAGAGGAGAACCGCACTGGAAATGACCGCGGAGAAGCTCTCGGACGTTGGCGCGCCAGGTACATATAGTCTGCGCCCGCGAGCTCGGCTCCAGCTCACCACCGGCAATGGAGGGAGAAGCTTTGACAATGCCAGCCACTCGTGCTGGCGAAACGTCAGAAAAATCATTAGATGAACGTCGGCCGAAGAACCCGGGACAGAAGCCAATAGGCAGTATTGTAAGGTGCTTAAAATGTTATCAGGAAGGCAAAGAGTATGTGGCATGCAAATAGAATAGCTCATTCACAGGATAAAATTAAAACCATGTGATCAGTTGTGAAGGAAGTGTCTGGTCAGCAGCACAAGGTCGACGATATAAAGTCAGTTCGCAGTAAAAATATTTCTGTTACTGATAAATCAGATATATGTACAGTATTTAACAATCATTTTCTGAGCATTGCTGGTGAATTAAATAAAAATTTAGTTTCTATAGGAAACCATATAACTTTCTTGGCAAATGCCTTTCCGAGACTGATGTCTGAAATACTCCTCTGTGATACAGACAAGAGGGAAATTGAGTCAATAATAAAATCACTGAAGACTAAGAACTCTCATGGTTATGATGGAGTGTCTAGCAGAATATTAAAGTACTGTGCTGCACATGTTAGCCCTGTATTTAGCCATATTTGTAATTTTTCCTTTAGGAATGGTCAGTTTCCTGAGTGATTAAAGCACTCAGTAGTAAAGCCACTTTATAAAACCGGAGAGAGGGATAATGTAGATAATTTTAGACCTATTTCTATGCCATCAGTGTTTGGAAAAGTTATTGAAAAGGCTGTGTATGTAAGGATAATTGATCATTTTATATCATACTATTTGCTATCAAATGTACAGTTCGGCTTTAGAAGTCGTTTAACGACTGAAAATGCTATATTCTCTTTTCTCTGTGAGGTACTGGATGGGCTAAACAAAAAGTTTCGAACGCTTGGCGCAATTTTTGATTCAACTAAGGCATTTGATTGTGTTGATCACAAAATATTGCTCCAGAAGTTGGACCATTACAGAATACGGGGAGTAGCTCACAACTGGTTCACCTCTTACTTTAGCAACAGACAGCAAAAGGTCATTATTCACAATGTTGATAACAGCTGTGATCTGGGACCTGAGTGGGGTACTGTCAAGTGGAGGGTGTCCTAGCGATCAGTGTTGGGACCGCTCCTGTTCCTTATTTATATAAATTATATGCCCCCTAGTATTAGGGGTAACTCTAAAATATTTCTGTTTGCTGATAACACTAGCTTGGTAGTAAAGGATGCAACATTGACTTGGTTTCAAATAGTGCAATAGTGGGCTGTCGTGAAAAGCCCACGTTCGGGAACTTTTTCAAAGACTTAAGACTGCCATTTTTACTATTCGAACGGTATCAAAAGTGAGTGATACTTCAACACGTAATTTAGTCTACTTTGCTTATTTTCATTCACTTATGTCATTTGGTATTATATTTTGGGGTAACTCTTCTCATTCTACAAGGATATTTTTGGCTCAGAAATGGGCGGTTCGAGCAATAAGTGGTGTGAGTTCACGAACCTCTTGTCGACCTCTGTTCACAAGTCTGGGTATTTTGACATTGGCCTCTCAATATGCATGTTCCTTATTGTCGTTTCTTGTTACCAATATTAGTTTATTCTCAAGAATAAGCAGCTTTCACTCGGTTAATACTCGGCAGAAATCAAACCTGCATTTTGATCGGACTTACCTAACTCTTGTGCAAAAAGGTGTGCAGTATACTGCTGCATCCATTTTCAATAAGCTGCCACTCGAATTCAAAAATTTTAGCAGTAATCCACGCGCTTTCAAATCGAAACTGAAGAGTTTCCGCATGGGTCACTCCTTCTATTCTGTCGAGGAGTTCCTTGAAAAATTATGCTGATTCTTATTTTATTGCTGATAGCGTTTACTTAAACTTACGGACTGAATTTTTTTCAGGTTCATGAACATTTATTTTTATCTGTTATTACTTTTATGTTGTAAGTTCATGTATTGACACATTCTATGACCTTGGAGATTTGCTCCTCAATTTGGTCCTACAGAACTTGCGTGTAAGTAAATAAATAAAAATTAAAACCACTGCAGAGCCTCCACCAACTTGAACAGTCCCCTGCTGACATGCAGGGTCCATGGATTCATGATGTAGTCTCCATACCCGTACATGTCTATCCACTCGATAAAATTCTAATCGAGAGTTCTCTGACCAGGCAACATGTTACCAGTCATCAACAGTTCAATGTCGGTGCTGATGGGCCCATGCGAGACATAAAGCTTTGTGTCGTGCAGTCATCAATAGTACACAGGCTTCAAAAGCCCATATCGATGATGTTTCATTGAATGGTTTGCATGCAGACACTTGTTGATGGCCCAGCACTGAAATGTGCAGCAATTTGCGGAAGAGTTGCACTTCTGTCATGTTGAAAGTTTCTCTTCAGTCGCCGTTGTTCCCATTCTTGCAGGAACTTTTTTCCAGCCGCAGTGATGTCGGAGACTTGATATTTTACCGGATTCGTGATATTCACAGTACACTCGTCATACACTTGTCTTATATTGACGCTGCCGACCGCTGCGCCGTATTCTGCCTGTTTATGTATCTCTATATTTGAATAGCGTGCCTGTACCAGTTTCTTTGGCCCTTCACTGTGTGACCCATTGAGAGAGACCCCACAATTCTCAACCCTAATGGCGCAAGTCCAGGAAGTTGCAGCCTAATTTGTCACAGAACCTTCGAAGTTATGGTTCAATCCTTCCGCTCAACTCAGAACCAAAGGGCCACAATCAGTCCTGGGGATAATACTGCAAATTATGAGCTTCGTTGAAACTCCATGTGCAAGGCTGGTCCTCCCAACCTTCTCTGCCAGTCGTTAAAGTGACCCATGTATGACATCAGAGCCCAGACGACAGGCATAATTTATTTCCAGTGTGCACTCTCTTCCCTCAATAGCTTTTGGAGTAGCCTCTTCAACATGTTGAATAAGGCCTCCAGTGCACTTAGCTTCCTCTCCTGTCTCTTGCTCACATTTCCCTAAGGGGTACTACCATTCACCACACGTCTGAACTGCCAACGATTAATAGACCCCTATCCTTCTTTGTTTACCTCCTCTAGACAACAGACGAAACAGGTTTCCCCAAAGTAGATGAAGGGAGTCCCACTGGCTCAGTTTCATTTTCATGGAAAGATAGCACATCGAACTTGCTTAGCGGGGTGGGTACAATGTTCTGATTCCTCCCTGGTCCCCTTTCACCCTATACAATACGCCTAGATCAACCACTGACACGGCACTCGCAGTCAAATGAATGGCTAAGACAGATCCTATATTTTCTGCAGAGGAGACAGGATCCACTGCACATGATAGTACTTCAGGTACCTTTGCTATAGGTATCACAAGTACATAACTCTCGCGAGCTCTTCCAACACACCTATTCGCAACGGCTGCCAATCGTTTGACAGTGTTCAGAGAAATTTCCAGCTGCTTACAAACGACAACCAACTCATCCTCTGTTCAAGAACAGCATTCACAATGAGGCTGCATTTTGGCTGATGCAGTGTATTAGCCTATTGGACAGTGAACAAATAACTTTAAACGAAGCCATCTGATTATCTTTCAGTCTGTCGAGATAAAAGGTTGCTAATTCCCTCTAAGAACTGCAACAGATACTCAAAACAAGATTTCTATTAGGGCAACCGAAAAACTTCTGGTAGAAATTACTATTTTCCTAAAACATTTTGAGGTTTATTATACTTGCTAGCACACTCGAAAACAGATGGACTCACATTCGGGAGGACGATGGTTCAAACCCGTGTTCGGCCATCCAGATTTAGGTTTTCCGTCATTTCCCTAAGTCGTTCAAGGCAAATGCCGTGATGGGTTCTTCGAAAGGGTACACCTATTTCCTACCCCATCCTTGACACAATCCGATCTTGTGCTCCATCTCTGATGACGTCGATGTCGGTGGGGACATTAAACCCAATCTTCCTTTCTTCTTCATTCTAAAACAGAGTTAATTTACGATTAATATAGCATATATATACGACTACTCCTCTTTAAGGGAAAACTATATGTCACACAACATGCTAGTTAGAATATCTGCTACAGTAACTGAATCACACACGCCGGTTTCCTGCAAATTACTCATAGAGAGTGCAAAGGACGATGGTAGCTTCCGAAAATTCTCAAAAACGCACGTTTATTTGCGTTGATACACAATGAAATTCCTGTGTGATGTGTTTTTGACAGTAACTGTGAACCACAAACGCTGAATTTCTGTGAAATTAGTTACGTATCCAAAACACTCGTACCAGTATCGTACAAAAATATAGTTTTACATGCGTCCGAAAATTCTCAAAAATAGCCTATTTCTCACGTGATTGTACCAAGAAATTAGAGAAAGATTATTTTAAATGAGGATAGGCCTACAGTTCTCAAAAATTTTAAATGAGCACATGTAGGTTTAAACCTACAATTGATGATAAAAGTGCTTGCGAATATTCGAAATTTTACAGTGTATTACAATACAAATTGGTACTGAGACAATGAATGAATGATTACGCAGAAGCGATGCAAACAATAAGATATTTATTTATTTATTTATTTATTTATTCATCCGTGGAACAATAAATATTGTATGGATGTCGTCAGTTTACAGCACATGAGCACACATTTGCATTTACAATGAAACAGGTTTCTCATATTTTGTGTAGTTTTTATAACTAGTCATACACACATTTATAATTACATAATATTTTGGTGATAATGTCATATGTTGATAATAATTTACATCTATGTTAAATATTCTTTTACAGTATAACAACTTTTACTTACTACGGAGTTTTTAAGCTTTTGTCTGAAAGTGAGGGGCTCATTTATTTCTTTAATTTCCTGTGGTAATTTGTTATACAGTTTTATCCCATTATAAAGTATACTTTTTCGCGTCTTTGCTTTGTTCTTTCTATCTAGATGGAGGTGGTGACAAGCTCTTGTTTCATGGTCATGTATTAGGCTGTTTGTGTTGTACATGTTGAGATTTTTCTTAATGAACATTACGTTCTGAAAGATATACTCGCAAGAAACAGTTAGAATGCCTAGCTTTCTAAATAATTCTAGACAGTGGGCCCTGTTGTTGCTGTTTGTTATTATCGTTATGGCTCTTTTTTGTACTTTGAACACAGTTTGTATGTTACTGGCACTTGTTCCCCAAAACATGATCCCATAGCTGAGGACTGAGTGTAGATATCCATAATATATTATTTTAAGACAGGTATTATTGCATATCGGTGCAAGGATTCTAAGAGCATAGCATGCTGTGGATAATTTCTTAGCCAAAATGTTGACATGGTTTGTCCATTTCAACTGGCTGTCTACATTCATCCCTAAGGATTTGGTACTTGTTACACATTCTAATTCATTATTATCAACTTTTATTCTAGTGGTATTGTGTTTTTTTTTTCAATTGGAAGTTAATATAGTTAGTTTTCTTTACATTTAGAGTTACTTTATTTTTTAATGACCAGTTGTGGACATCACTGAGAGCCTCGTTTGCTCTTTCTGACAGTTGTGTTGGATTTTCACCTGTTATTACTATGTTGCTGTCATCAACAAAAAGTATTTTTTCTCCATGTCTAATACTTTGTGGGAAGTCGTTAATGAATATAGGAAACAATATTGGGCCTAATACACTTCCCTGTGGGACGCCTATATTCACATTTTCTGGGTCAGACAGGTGTTTTACAAGGGAATTGTTTGGAACTTGTGATATCTCAACTCGTTGAACTCTGTTTTCCAAGTATGATTTGAACCACTTCTTTGTCACACCTCTAAATACTATTTGCCCTAATTTATGAAGTAAGATTTTGTGGTCAACTGTATCAAAGGCCTTGGACAAGTCTAAAAATATACCACTTACATTTTCACCTTTGTCCAGTGCTTCTAAAATTACTTTAGTGAACTGTGCTACAGCAGATCGTGTGCCTTTTCCGGGCCTAAAACCAAATTGGTCATTGGAAAGAAGGTTATATTTATTCAGGTAATTTAGCAGTCTCTTTTTGACTAGTATT
Organism: Schistocerca serialis cubense; assembly: GCF_023864345.2. Taxonomy (NCBI): domain Eukaryota; kingdom Metazoa; phylum Arthropoda; class Insecta; order Orthoptera; family Acrididae; genus Schistocerca; species Schistocerca serialis. The sequence continues at coordinate 619,647,691 of NC_064645.1, forward strand.
TCTATTATTTTAGAAATAATAGACATATAGAAATCGGCCTGTAGTTCTCTACATTTTCCACATCTCCGTTTTTAAGAATAGGTATAACTTTTGCTTGTTTTAGGTACTCTGGAAAGTATCCAGATTCGAAAGATTCATTAATTATGTCTGTTAATGGGGCCTTTATGGAGTCTACACATTCTTTAATTATGCAGACTGGGATTTCATCAAGTCCTACTGAACTGATGTACTACTAGTGGCACTTCCCTTTCTGTAGTTGGCAAGAGCACCATTGAGTTTGTTGGCTGGTTCTGAGTAGGTAAATCATATGTATCTGGAAATTTCTGCTGTAATTTTTTTGCAATACTACTGAAATATGAGTCTACAAAATCAGCTTATTTTTTAGGGTTACCTACTGCTACATCTTTTTTTTTTTTTGTAATATGTGAATTGAGGTCCTTTTAGCAGAGTTAGATGTTTCCTGTTTGACAATGTTCCAGGCTACTTTGCTCTTGTTTTCAGCTTCAAGTAATATTTTGTTGTTTGAAAGTTTTTTTGCGGCTAGCAACACCTTTCTGTATATTTTCCTGTACTTTTTGTAGAATTGCAGAACTTCTGGGTTAGTTTGATTATTTTTTGTGGAATTGAGATATCTAAGAGTTTCTGAGGTTTTTTTGACACCTGTAGTCACCCATCGATTTCTCTTTGTAGTGTTAATTTGATAAAGAGTTTTGGGAAACATCTCTTCAAATCTGAATTTAAAAATTGACATGAACTTGATAAATTAATGATTTGCATTGGTTTCTGCATAGACTTCCCTCCAATCTTCATATTCTAGTTGGTATTTAAACTCATACAGGGCTGATTTGGAAAACATTCTTTTGTATGTACACAGTTTAGGAGGAGTTTCTACATGAATGTTAGTTTTTAAGATCTGGGAGAGGTGGTCTGATAGGCCCAGGTTTTGGACAACAATATGACATTTTTTACTATCAATATCTATAGCTACATTATCTATAGATGAGGAAGATTCTTTCGTTATTCTAGTTGGACAATTAACAAGGGAGGATATTCCATAACAGCTTAGAATATTCACATATATGTTGCAAGCCTTATCAGGCTTCACCATATTAATGTTTAAGTCACCACAGATAATTACATTTGCTTTTGGTCCAGAAACCTTGTCTAAGCTTTGATTCAGTTTTGAGAAGAATATATCACTGTCTCCACTGGGAAAGCAGTACACACAAAATATGACTAATTTTTTTGCTATGCCAGGTCCTATTATTTCAACAGCGGAAAGTTCAAAATGTTTGTCCTCACCTAGATCTAAAAGATCACATCTAACTTTAAATGACATACCTTTTTTTACATAGATACATGAACCTCCACCATTCATTGAGATTCTGCTGTAGTAACATGCAAGGTCATATGAGGCTAATGCAATGTGTTCAGTTTCCTTCCCTTTGCACCAGTGTTCAGTGATACACAAAATTTGGCTATCAAAATTTTCCAATTCTACTTCTAGATGTTGTGCTTTGTTCTTTATGGCTTGAATGTTTTGGTGAAACACTGTTAGGCATTTGTTTTCACTTATCTTGGTGGCGCCCTTGCCTTTAGACCTGATGCTAAAAAATCCTTTAGATGAGCTGGTGGCATGGTTATTCTTCTGTTGATGACAGTGGAGGCGAGTCTGTTGCCAGTTAGACTTGGAAGTTGGTGTATCTGAAGGTATCTGCCTTATGTTAGTCTTGTAACTGAGGCCGGGTACCAAAAATCCTGCAGAGTTGTAAGTTTCCTGGTTCTTGTGCTTCTTCTGTTTGCTTCTGTTACTGCTGATGATGGTGAAGCTGGTGAAAAGTCTTTCACTGTTGAAGACTGAGGAGGGGCCAATACTGATGAAAGGTCGTTGGCTGCTGGCACATCAGGCATTTTTTTCCTTGTTAATAATGCAGTTGTGTAGTATGTAGCTGTTTCTGCTGAAGCTGCTTTGGAAACTTCTGTCATAGTTGAATCATTTATCTCAGCTGTTTTTGAGGAAAGTGGAGATTCTAGTGCTGGACCTGTTGTCAGTGATTCAGTTTCATTTTCTTGTTGGAAATTTTCAGTTGCTGTGTTTGGTGGTGGAAGTGGTATGGTCATGCTATTCTTGTCCTTAACTGCCTTCACTGCATTAAGGGTTTCTCGACTAATGAATGTTTTTCCGATTTTATTTCTGTGAATCCCATGCCTGGTAAAATGACTTCTCTCTGTAGATGGTACGTCCACATATGTGGCATTTGGGAGGCTTCGGCAGATTTTCTCAAATTTCCTATTAGTAACTGTGATTTCTTTGTTGACACAGGATTGTTCTATAAGATCATGTCTTTGTGGGATACTGGCAATGAAGAAGTTAACATCTGTAATTATCTGTAATGTACTTCTTAGAGTTCTTGTGGCGAGTTTGCCCTCGTTCCTATAAACATCATTAGCACCTCCTATTATTAAACAGTTGCTTCCCCGCTTCAAAGAATGTTCACAGTTTTTTAAAACTTCGCGCAAAGGGGCACCCGGTTTCGTTATTCCACTAACCTTGAATATAGTTTGCATGTTACACAAAATGTCGGCTAAGCCCTTTCCATGACTGTCTTAAAGTATGAAAATATCTTCTTTGTTCTTCTTACCTGTATCGGTAGTCATCTTAATTGCACGATAAGTATGTTCCATGTATTTTCTGGTATTTCCTTTCTTGTTATTACAGGACTTTGTAGGCCTACTGAAATGATTTGTGGTCGCTGCATTTGATGAAAGTACTCCCTTTCCTTGGCTCTTTTCGCATATTTCATATTCATCACACGTTAAAAATTCAAACTTATTTGCTTCTGGGAGACGAAAGTTGTTTTCATTATGAGTAACACGACAAAACTTTTTAGGCGTAATAAAGTTACCGTTTTGTTCGTTTACAACCGTTTCACTACACTTTGAATGGTCTATCACTTCTTCCAGCTTCTGTACACTATCTATCACCGATTCATGCGTATTGCACGGATTTTTCACTTAGCTGATACGAATCTAGGACTTCAAATAGGCACACGAGTCGTGAAGATACGGTCTCACACAAAGGAAAATTCCAAATTTGGCTTTTATATATAAATAAAACTGCGTATTGCACGGATTTTTCACTTAGCTGTTTCTGTATACAGTTCTACACTGGCATATCAGAGAAGAACACTGTAGCACGACTTCTCGGTCAAAATCTCTAAAACGTGCGGGACCAACAAAGCACTTCTTCTACCTGTTGCAGCTAACAACATTAATCATCTGAGTACTACATTACGCCTCCGCCAATGCACTGCCATTTTATAGGTCGTGTATGCGATACTACTGCCATCTGTATATGTGCATATCGCTGCCCCATCACTTTTTCGCCTTATTGTATAAGTTAAAAAAATTCTACATTGCATTTATCCAGTAAATAAAACCATAGAAAATTTGTGAACAAACAACAAAAATTTATGGTACAAAATTGTATTGCAAAAAAAAGTTGTTAATGATAAACCCAAAGTTAATTTGTTTTATCATTGTTATTATTTCCAAATAATTTGCTTATTACGAACCTGAATCTCTCTCCAAGATGCACAGACCTCTAATAAAGAGGCCTGTGAAACTGAACTAGTTATAAAGGATGATAAGGGGAGGGAGAGCCTGAATCATATTGGTCCACGGGGGAGGGGTTTCCTGCATTTTAATGTGCACCAATTTTTCCTGCCAATTTAATGTCACGCATGACCTTTATCGAGTTAAGTAAGAACATTGAATACACCTCACAAAACTGTCTACAGTATGTGCATAGTACAGGAGTTCTCTGGGTGACCTCGATCAAATGCAAGTGAATCCCGGGAGGAAGGGAGTGACCCTGAATATAACTAGCACCAGTGTGTCACCAGACACCAGAAGTGACCATGAGATAATATCATTATCTTGGTTTGAACTGGCACTGACAACATGCTGCTTATCGGTTGCAGCATTATATAACCAGATGTGAGAGTTGCCTATCCCACTTGTCCCTGGTCGCGAACAAACACTAGATAACTACTCCTGTCTAGCTTAAAAAATTCGCTTGGGCATTCCACGAGCATTTCTACTACCTGAGTAGCTGCTTCCCACCCTCAACCTATCAAGGGAAGTCCTACAATTCTCCACCAGATAATGCATGCCCAGAAGTCTGCACCCAAGACTGTCACAGAATCGACGAAACCTTTGATGCAGACCCTTCATTCTCCTCCAAACCAAATGATATAGTGAACTCTCATCACGGTACTACAAATTGCGAGCTTTGCTTGCACTCTGCACATGAGATTAGCAGTCCCCATCATTTCCGCCATCCGATTGTATGAAATGAGAATAGCCTCAAAACCAACTGATAGGTCTAATTGGTGATGACTGCACTCTGCATGCTCATTGAGTAACTGTTTCTGATGCATCTCATGATAATGGAAGCATCAAACGAGGACATTAAGATCAGCGACACCGTTGGTGTTATTTCGGAGGAGTAGGCTTTTTCTGGCACTATATTTCACTCTCTTCTGTCCTTTCATTTCCTAGTTTGTCAGCAACAATACAAAAACAAAAACTGACCAAAGCCATCCACACAAAATTAGCAATCACAATGTAAAGATTGCAGGAATGCAATGAAAAGTTAATTTCACCAGGTACTTATCAAGCAGTCACTGAGGGATGTTCCTCACTGTCAATAAACTATGTTATGAGTATAGCAACTAGATCACACAATCAGTCAAAGAAGGAAGACACCTTATACTAACATTACATCGGAGTACAAGAAATAATTACACCAACCAAAGTAATGAATGTGACTCCAGAGGTATAAGCAAGACCAAGATCCCAAAAGAGGAACATATCCAAAATGTTCTAGAATATCTGTTGATGACGAAAAATGTAAGTAAAAATGTAGATTATAGTTTACTGAAGATTAGAGTTGAAAGTTTTAATTTATAAACTATAGTTTTATTTCGTCACATTCAATTATCAGAGAAATTACTTGCAAAATCATTTACAAGAGAACAATAATTAATGTAAATGGCAGATAGACAGTAAATATCTCACTGATAAAAACATGACATACATAAAAATGAGGTAAATGAAAACATCTCCGAATAAGTATTGTGGTGAGCTATTGACTTTGGAGGCATTCCAGTTCAGTAAGACAAACAAGGTACCTTCAGGCAGAAGAACTATTCATATAACTCCTTAACTGCTTAAAAGGGTGAAGCAAAACTCTTGAGGCTTCAAATTATGTTCAGTTTCTCTGAATACGATTTTTGATCTTCATGTTAGTGCATTTTTGTTCTAGAAACAAGAAATATATCACCAGTTGCACGCTCGGTTTTCTCAGTATTTCATGCTCAGACCATCATTCATTATCTTATGATTAGGATGTGATACTTATCACTTCAAATTCATTAATTCTCACTGTCATCACTTTGTGGGGCGGCGAGTGAGTTTTGTTAAATAATCTACTGTATAAATGATTGCATGTAAAATCAGCTTCTGGCTTTTAGAATGTTGTTAATGCTGTCTTTCGCCGTTCTCAACACTGGCTCTCTATTTGCTTTTTGGCACCCAGAAAGTGATTTAATAAGACATGGACCCAGTAATTAGAGATCCTAGTGCCCACTTTATCTGAGAATGTTATTATAGCTGCAGCTTATAGCTCTGAGAAATTAGGAGATTGTCCGGGATTTCTAATCAAAAACGGTTTTCCAAAATAGTTGAGTATATTCTGAAATTCACTGATAAAAAACACAAGTATCCCTACAACCTAACTAACAGAGCAGTTCAGAGTCTAATGCGCTGATGCAACTATAAATGTCCGAATTAAATGTTAAAAAGAATGCTCGCCATAATTTGATGAAAATATTTCATCAAACGCCACGCTAAATATTTGGTAGAATGTCTGTCCCGCGACGGCGCGTGAAAATACGACAATACGCAAACTGAAGCTAGATAATGAAAATCATTCCAGAATTAACACTTCACATGAAATGTTTTCATGGTTCCGCGTATCTCTAGTAACTTAATACGGCACCCGAGGCTGTTTGTAGCAGTGACACTGATGCGACGCGACTCCCGACACAGATGGCGTGTCATTCAGCGTCTGGAGAGAACTGGGGCCTTTCTTCCTCGCGCAGCGTTCTTATATATAAAGCCGCGGCGCGGACGGCTAAGGGAACGCCTGATCAAATCGGTTCTCCCGACTAGCCGCTGGGCTAGTAACACACCACTTGAAGTTACATAATAAATTATAGCTTCTTTTGCTGATGGCCGATGAAACTCTTAATTTAAACGTGCATTCAGCACGCAGGTAAGTATTGATAATAAAATTTTGACGTGGCTAAGTTAAATATTTTGGGCGAGAGAATTAATTTAATTACACTGCACGCAGTAGATGAGCTCTGAACTGGCCCTTTTGAGATCCGCTATCGCTATAATTTTATAGGTATTCAAAAGAAACTTTTCACATCTTCATAGTCATAGCGGACCTCCAACCTATTTAAATCTAAACATCCTAGCCTTATTTATTAGCCTACTTAATCTATCTTGCTTCCTTCAGTTTTGAGACGGAAACCAGAAAATCATGAATTTCCACTAAAATCTTAATTTGTGAAATCCAAAGTACTGTTTTTATTAAATCATTCTGAAAGATGAATCTAAATATAAATTTTGAAGTCTCTAGCTCTTTTCTGTTGCGCCAATGATTTTTTCAGAAAAACGTCCAAATTTCGAAAATGGCTGAAGTTATCGAACTGATATTTAACACACATTAATTTAGTATTACTCCTGACATGCTAGAAAAGTTTTAGGTCATTTGCTTGATTTTTAAGGTATTGCGCAACATTTATGACGTCAGAGCTAGTTACAGCAGACTGGCTGGCACACAATGGAAACTGATGTGAATTTACTACAGCGTGAGTAGGCTGCTTCCCTACAACTTCATTAACAAAATCTGACTGGTAGTCCTGAATGTATCAAATCTAAAGTGTCCATACCAACACGTTTACTTAATTTTAAAAACCGATTATGAATAGTCTTCAGTCCTCATAAAGAGTCTTAGTGAACTTTCTTAATCAGTCTGTATTGGTACCACAGTTTACTTTGTTAGGCTTTTTTATCACTGTACAATACCTGTGTCTGTCTTTTTCTGTGACTCATATGGCACTTAATTACCAAAATAAAACTTGTCACAAAAATGTAACAAGAACCACTCATGTCGTCCCACTTGTTTTACAACAAAATTTTCTTCCATTTCATAGTATTTGCTAAGACTTATCAACCTTCATTTATACATAAGTAGTAGCATGTCCATAAGTGAGTAATTTAAGTCATGTTGGTCACAGAGCAACGAAAAAACAAGTATTCTATTGACAGAAATGTCACTGGAATTAGAAGAAAGCAAGTTTAGAATTGAATGAACACGAATGTATGTTGGTCAAAAGACATGAGATATTGCTCATTTTATATTGATCAAACTTGTAATCCCCTTTCATGTTAAATATAGTAAGATGCATCTTTAAATGCTGTATAAAAGAGAGTAATGTGGTGGTACCCTGCAATTGCTGCCTATATGTCTCAAGACAACAGACAAAAATTATTGCTTGCGCAAAAGATCTCAAAATAAACAAAGCAACCATCATTACAATGCTATGAGACAGGTTGTGAGGATCATAAATGCCCATCACTGCGTCATACTTTTGGAATGGATTCAAATAGATTCCAAGAGTGTGGTGAATTTTAGCCCCTCATGAAGTAGAACATTCTTTATCTATGAAACATCATCTTATCATCTTAGAAGCTGAACTTCCTACACTACATCTTCCAAGAGTGTCACATATTAAATAGGATGCAGATCCGGACCCCTTGTGGAAAGGTCACATTTAGGAGGAAAGGGTCATTATTAAATGAATTACACACACACACACACACACACACACACACACACACACACACACACACACACACACACACACATTCTATCCATTTCAAACAACTACTTTCCAGTAAAATCTTGAAATCTGCCATCAATTTAACTTACTCTGTTTGAATATTGTGCAGTATTAAAGCCATAGAGAATGAAGGGAATTAAAATATATTTTTTCAGAAAAACAGAACTATGAAAAATAATTATAGCACATCACAGATGTGTAACTGCTTCACTGTGATAAGAAATATTACTTTACTATAAGAACATTTATCAGAAAACAAGTTTACATTTATCAGCCACCTAAATGATAAATATTATGTGCAAAAGAATTAATTGAAAACTTAATAGTGGTCAGTCAGTAGGGAAATTAGGAACTCTGTCAAGGAAAAAGCTGATTTATTCATCAAAGAAAATGTTCAAATGACACATATCCACAAAGCTATCATTTTTAACAATGGAGATCTTAACATAAAAGAAAAAAGCTCAAAACAAAAATCATTATATTGCTCCCTCATAAGCACTCATTAAATTTTTATTGCTCAACATAATTCAAAAGGTATCAATTAATTGCATTATAGTCAAAAAAATAGATAGGACTTTTTTTGTTAACTTTATCCTTATTTCCTTTCTATTGTAGTTCCATACAATAAAAATGTAGTGTGACATTTATTGAAGGATATAAGCTTTGACTATTTTTGGACCTTTATACTTGTTAGGCTATTACTTCTCTTTCAATATCTTGGAAGATTAGGTTTTATTTACATACAGTTATTTGTAAATAATTTTCACTTCCTGGTCATAGAGTTGGATGGTCACCTAAATTACTAATTGCAACTAATAAGGAAGTACAATAAGTTTCCCATAACTGTCTTTTGATATAATCCTAAATACCATTTCATGTATTAATGATCTCATCCAGTATTCAAAACTTCACCTGATTCTTGCAAATAAGCAGCAATAAATGTACAGTATTTGACTATCTTCCTGATGAGATAAAGCCACAGATACAATCAGTTCAAAAGAAAGCTGAATTCATTGCAACTTGACAACTCCTTTTGCTTCACATTTTCAGAATAGATTATGGCTCCCTCCCCTCTCTTTGTGTTTATGAGCATGCAATAAGAGGGGGCCAGAGATAATCAATTGAAATCACTCTAGTATGGTTAAATTGTAGTCATATTCCTATACTTAGAAAAAAATGTTTTATTTTTGTCAATCAGTCGATACATCCCACGTCATAGTTAAACGTCGTGAAAATTATCAATGAAAATAACTTATTAGCACGGTATATGAAATGAGGAAAAGTTTTCAAATAACTGTTTCGGATGCTATACATTTGCTAGTGTTGATTCATGTTAACAGTTGTGTTCTACAAAGTGTGGTTCTTTCGCATTCCATAAAAACGTGAGTAGCTGTAGTTAAACATAATGTAAGACACTGGTTAAAATGTAGTAGTTAGCAGTAGTTTGAAATTATATAACGGTGAAATATAGTTATAGCAATTATTACTGTTGTTGAGCAATGAATATGATGAATATGACCTTACAACTGGGCTTCTCTGACGGAAGAATAGTTTCTCAATTATTTGTTTACATATCTGTGAGCACCCAGTTTGAAATTACCTTCACTTTCCGACAACAGTTATTAAACTGCATATTTTTGAGTCATCGCCAATATTATTAATGTCCAAACTGTAAACCAACAACCCACTTTTATTTACCTAGGTGTGAGCGAAAACAGTGGAAAATACCGAAGTTGAAACTTCTAGGTAATTAATACCTACAACACTCTAAGTAAGATTTTCAGTTTAACTGTGCAGGGGAGAGGAAGGAAATAATACTGTGTTATTTAAAAAAATTGAGTCATAAGCCACCTGAGAAGTCTCTGAAGTTTTGTATCTCATGATCGAAATTAACGACGCTCGTTGTGTATTTGAACTGTGCGCCCCACGCTGAACATCTTGAGACGCTGCTCAGCTGAAGTATTCATTTCAGTGGTAGCAATCGATATACAGTGAATCGTAATGACAATTTAACATTTTGATAAAAAGTTTGCTTTTGAGATTTTAAAATTTGACAGCTTGTTGGTCAGAAAGCTTTTGGTGGCCAAGTAAATGCAAATAAATCCACAGGAACTGTCAAAAGCACGGTTGCATATTGATTCGTTGACGGATGTAGTTAGGAATGTGCCGAGTACTTCCGGCTTTCGTGATTGGCCTAGAGGCGGCAGTGTTTCGACAAGCTCAGAGTTGAGTGCTGGGTTTTCAATGATGTGTGCGAGAGGTACTGTAGTATGGATCTGCACGGATTTGTAGTTGATGTGAGTTAATTGCATGAAATGTAATGTAATTATGGCGTTTAGGAACATATTTTCCCGCAACGACAATCACAAGAATGAGCTAACGTAGCTGAGTGTCCAGAAGTCCGCGAATCCCCAGCATTACCTATGATTTGACACTAGGATGTGGCTGTTGGGAAGGAGTAATGAGCGTAAAAATCTGCCTACAGTGCATCCGTAGGCCAAAGTTTGTGGTGTGCTGTTGACAGAAGTATGGCTGGTACAAAATCTACATCACAATGCAGCCTTTTAAAACCTGTCTCTGTGCCACAGTGTATGCAAGATGGTGAAAAATTCATCAAGTGGGATGAGGTAAGTAACAGTTTTTATCTTAGGTGATGGTTGCTCTGGCTATTGGGACAGTGTCTTTGTATTGCTGTTGGAGTACGCAACTACTTATCTATCTGAATACCTCGCTTTATTTTCACGGTCACCATCATGACTTCATAATACATACCTTAAAAATCACTATACCTACCAGTTTAAATTCTGAATTTAGCAACGGAACGGAAGTTCCGTTGCTCGCACACTTGCATTTTATCATCGTGTCTCGAATATTTTATAAATTGCAGTCTGTCTGTGAGATCAGAACTATCAAAAATAGTCTTGGAAATAGTCTTTCAAAGGTTATGTTTTTGTTTGTATGGTGTACAGTCGTCCTTATTTGTTGTGAATATAGCTAACTTATATCTACATAGTTAGGGAAATTGTACTTGCACGTCAGTGGATTCTGGTGGTAACTTGTAAATGGACGTTCCATTTAGTGTCGTTTTCGGGAACAAACCCGAGTTAGTGGAATGTACGATTCACATAGATTGTTCCGTGTCATTGTGAGTATGCAATTGTCACTAATTGAGCATGGGGACTGTATAAATTGTGATCCGGTTTGGTGAATGTAAATTTGTTGTTTGTGGTAGTTTTGCAACATTGTAATTATTTTTGTCCCAAAAATTCTGACAACATGCATTTCTTCTAATAGTTATCCTCAGTTGTATGTGTGCATTGTTGTTTAATGGGCAAGCCTTCATTTTCCTTCTCTCTCTTCTGAAATAGCATTCATTTTTAAGTGCCATTCCATTTCCCTTACACTTCCTATTCTCCTTAAATTCTACTTTGTCAGTAACAGACACCACCCTAACAACCTGCACGAGACATTTATAGTTCACAATCTGACATGCAAGCCGGCCATGAACTAGTAACCACAAATGGCTGAACCAGAGTCTAAGCTTGTTCCTTGTAAGGAGAATATTTTATCCTCAAAATATTGGTTGGGGTGACAGACAGGTATGTAGATAGCCTGATATCTCAATTAGGCAGGGAAGTAAGTGCCTGTGAGTATTAAACAGAAGTTGTAGTAGGTTGATATGTAGTGTGGCTAGAGGTGTGCATTCTGCAGTTTTGTTATAGACAACTAAAGCTGCAAAATGGATTCAGAAAATGTGTGCTGGACAACTGACAAACATCAAACATTTTGGTGCATATTTTTTGCATATAATCTCCAACTGTGAAAACTGAAAGGGTGTTACTCTTGGCAGAAATCTTGTGCTCTACCAACTAACATATTTGAGGTAGTACCACTGTTTACTGGCATATGTAAACGTAATTGCAGCACTTGAGTCCTTTATTTCAAACTCCCGTAGGAATGTATGGCGTACAGAAGGTATTTGATTACTAACGTTATGATCATGATTTAGTTGGAAAGCAATTAGGCCTAGAAGAGGACTTCCAGCCGAATCTGCTTTGTCTTTTATTTGCTTAACAAGTATTCGAAGTGTTGGTAAAGTGAGTAACAAGTAACTTGAACCAGGGTAAAGGAAAATTCTATTATTATTGAACAAATAATAAATGTTGATATTGCTGACACATGAAGTTGTGTTATGTGTACTGCTGTGGCAGTTTGTTTCTGTTGATTATAGCCAGTCGGATAATGCTGTATGGTAGCCAATGAGAATTGCTGAATCTAATTATTTCTGTTGGTGGAATATGTGGATTGATTTGTGTTTGATATGGAGACCAGGAAGAAAACTAAATGTGCTGACTGACTTGTATCATAGCCAGAGGCCATGGTTAGATTGTAATGTGACAATTTGGTTTTGAATTGGCGAGGACTGAGAATGTAAGGAAACTAGATATGCTGATGGATTGAGCTGCAGTGTAGCCTAGGGCGTAGGTTAGGTTGGAATGTGAAAGTTTGGTGGGGAGGTGGCAAAACAGTGTCTCAATATACGAAATAAGATTGCTGTCATACTTTCGTTTGTTGTGTAGCCCAAGCTATATGTTTATCATTGCAATCACCTACTTGTATTTCTTAAGCCAAAAATTCCAATGATATGGTTAAATTCTAACTCATTAGAGGGGGGAAAAAAAGCAAACTTTATTTACTAGTCATAAGTAGTTACGAATGAACATTCTGATCAGCTGCTGACAACTGACTTGTGATTCATCATGTTCATTTCCCATAATTCATCACAGCAACAGTCAACAACAGCCTCATGCAATGGAAAAGCTGCAGTACATTGTAAGTTCACTTTTACTGTCTGTGTTTTTCTGTCCCTTCTTTTTTGTAGGCTGCATATGTTCTTTTGCATCATTTTTTTGTTAATATTTATCTCGGAGTTTGAGTTATTCAGTGTTTTGTAGAATTTAGATTTCGTACTGCATATTGGATCTCTTGTTTATCATTTATTGAGCTGTAATAGCTATTGTAATAACTGTTGTTGTTGTTGTTGCTATTGTTGTTGTTGTTAATAGGTATCATAATAAATGTTGTTGTTTGTGGTGGTGGTGGTGGTGGTGGTGGTAATTATTCTTAGCTTCTAATGCGATGGCCTACTTTTAATATTAAAAGTTTGGTTACACCACTAGTGATATTAACAGGGAAGAAGCATGTGTCAAATCCTCTCGGCCATTTTATGAGTTAGTAACTTACTGCTAGTTTCCACAGGTGTGCGGTAACTGTACAGTAAAATTTCTCGGTAAGAGGGCAGGAGGCAATTGTCCGGTGTTCACTGACCAAGGATATGAAGACAAAAGAGACACTGCTTAGAAGTAGCCAAGAAGGCAGGTAGAGTTTTACAGCTGCCAGCATTCAACTTTTTTTTTAGTTTCTTAGTATAAGTTGTAGAAGTGGCAATATTGATACAGATGCAGGCTAGTGAAGTGGAAACTTCCTTTTCACCTCTCAAGTAAGGCGGATGGCCATCTAATTCAGTGTCACCAAATTTCTAGTTGCACTGGGGTGAACAATAACAGTGATAAAGTTACATCCACATCCAGCAGCAAGATACAGTAGCATTGTGTGACAACCATATCAAGGAGTAAAACCATTGCTGAGATCTGGGTTTAACAAACTTTCATCTCTCAAGTGGTGGGTTGCTTAGTGTTGCTAGTCTTTGTTGCCAGTCTTTGTTGCCATATGCTGAGTGGCTCCATTATCTGTTACAATGGAACTTAGTAATTTTCAGAGACCCGGACTCTTAGTGTAACTATCTGGATCACAAGGAGTATGCAAAATCATGATAAAAATCTGTGTCAAGTTGAGCTTAGTGTGACTAGGTTTGGCGGCTGTTGAGGTGAAACAGTTAATAGCAGGAAACCTCTGGGATATCTGTCACACCATTGTGGATTGTTCAAACAGGCAGGACTCTTTCCAGATTAACTTGTGTGTGGTATTATTGCATCTGTAGATTAAACAAGCTGAACATTCTCCCTTTGTCTCAGCAGTTGGGTGATACTTCAGGGAACTTGGCTGGGTAAAACTTAGGGTAATCTCAGGTTCCCACACTGAATGCAGTTCGATGCTGTCAATCTGTTGTTACGGTAAAATGTGAACTGTTCGAAAATTTAACATGTGGTCCAAAGCAAAAATGTTCTGTAATGAGGATCTTGGCTTAATGCCTAAATCATGAAAATTGTAGACAACTTTGTGAAAAAATCCTCAAGTTGCACTGTTTGCTAATGGAGTGGATGGCTGTTGAAGTGATAGTCACTAGCAGGCAAATTCTTGAGAACTGTAATATTTCATGCTTACAAAGGTCTGCAATGTTTTGTATTAGTCAATTATTATTTTCTTACAAGCTTGTGGAAGTAAAAGGTTTCTAATTTTTTCTCAAAATATATTACCAGTGGAATGCTTGTACCGTGTGGGAGTAATAACAAATACACAACCAAGAGGTCAGTAGGCAGCATTCTAAGATGTAAATACCTCAGAATGCCTGTCAGTTGTATCAGAGCATTTAATGGTTCAAATAATGTGCTTGTATGTGAAAGGAGAAGTTGGCTAGTTGGTCATTTTACTTTCAGAAATGCATATATTGTATTGCAGGAACCCTTAAATTTGCAAAGGGCCAAATTAAGATATTCAACTGAGACTCAGTAAATACAGATCTCAGTAGCTTAAATTCGATTATAAATCACGGAATCCCATGATTCCCACTGTATGCTATTAGTAAAGATTACAGATTTTGCCTAAGGCCACGGCATGTAGCAATCCATAAGACAACTGAGCTTTGACTTTCACTGTAAGGAATGTCACCTTTGCGTCATGTTGAAAGTCATATTAGTTTGTTGTTTGCGCATTAGTGAAAAGCATACAGCGCAAATTATTGTGATGTGAGAAGTCTGTGTCAGTCTCAGATGACTCATCTTGAACTGAATTGAATTTTATTTGATCCTGTAGGATTACATGATGTCCATTCTAACATCATTGTTTATAATTAACAATCCTTACAAATTTATTGTGAACACTGTAAAATTCCTTTTCCATCAGATAGCCATTTAGATTCTGTGAAAACTTAGTGTCATGTATGTCGTCATGCAATTTTTTAGACAGACTTCTTAATAATTTAATACCTGAGTACTGGGGCACTTCTTCAAGCATTGTCAGTTAGTGGGGTATGCTTTGTATGTCATTCTTCCTCCGTGTGTTGTGGGTGTAAACACTAGCATTTGTAGTCTGCCTTGCACTCTCTCCTGTGACATATAGTATAGTTTTATCTATGTATGAGGAGGAAAAAGTTAAGACGCCTAGGCTTTTAAAGCAGTTTCTGCATGTTTCAGAAGTCTTTTGTCTTAATACAGTTTTGACTTTTTTTTTTAGTCTGAACATCCTTTTTATTGAAACTTCCTGGCAGATTAAAACTGTGTGCCTGACTGAGACTCGAACTCGGGACCTTTGCCTTTGGCGGGCAAGTGCTCTACCGACTGAGCTACCCAAGCATGACTCACGCCCCGTCCTCACAGCTTTACTTCTGCCAGTACCTCGTCTCCTACCTTCCAAGTAGGTGCTTGGGTAGCTCAGTCGGTAGAGCACTTGCCTGCGAAAGGCATAGGTCCCGAGTTAGAGTCTCGGTCCGGTACACAGTTTTAATCTGCCAGGAAGTTTCATATCAGCGTACTCTCCGCTGCAGAGTGAAAATCTCATTCTGGATCCTTTTTATTACTTGAATGTTTGAGTTTCCCCACGCTACGACTCCATACTGCAGGTATGGCTCGAAGAGTCCATGTTGTACTGTGCACAGAAGGTGTTTGTCTGCATACTGTGCTAGCTGCCTCATTATAAATATGATGGAGCTGATTTTTCTGCAGACGGAATTAATTTGGTTCCATTTCAGCTTGTTATCCACAGTAATATCTAAGAATTTAGTGGATTCTACTTCTTCTAGTCTTGAATCATCCACTTCTAAACCCATGTGTACAGCCTTCTTTTTATTTGTGAACACTGCATGCATAGTCTTTTTTAGTTTTATGAGAAGTCCATTTTCCAGGAGCCATTAAGCTGTGGTGTTCGCAGATATGTATGCTCTTCTCTCAAGCTGTGCCACAGTTTGGTCATTGCTCAGTATTGTCATGCCATCTGCATACAACATTTTCTTCTCTTTGTCTTCAACACATACATCATTAACAAACAGATTAAACAGCAATGGCTCCATTACTGATCCCTGGGACTCTCCATATTTGAGGGTTTCGGTTTCTAACTGATATGCGTCCCCTGTTGATACATATTGCTTTCTGTTGCATAGGTATGATTCCATCCACTCCCCTGCTTGCCCTCGAATACCATAGTTTTCAAATTTTCTTATCAGTATTTCACAGTCAGTATTGAATGCTTTTGAGAGATCCAGAAACATTGCAGATGCAACTTGGTCTTCATCTAAGGACTGTATAATGTATTCTGTCAGACTGGCATTGCTTATTTTGTAAATCTACTCTTTCTGAAACAGTGCCGTGATGGTATGAGAATGTTGTATTTGTCCAGATAATCAGCTAATCTGTAATACATAAGCATTTCCGGAATTTTTGAGAAACCTGATATCAGTGAAACTGGCCTGTAGTTGTTGGGGTTTCATTGACCTGATACCTGTTTCTTTGTTTGGTCCAGCTTTTTTCTGTGTTTCATCATTAATTGTGTTCCAAGCTGCCTTTGTTTTGTTTCTTGAGTTCATTATGGTAACATTTTATAATTTTCAGCTTCACTCCACTGTCTCGGATCCTGCAGCTTCCTTCACAGTTCTGTTATTTCACTGGTAATCCACTTTGCCTTATCCTGCGTTGTAATACTTGATTAGTGTCAGGCAATTAAAACTAAGTAGTGAATATCCTTGTATTTGTACTCACTGAGTTCATATTTTTCACTTTTTTTTAACGAAACCAGGCATATAGTAAGTAACATTAAACAGTGATGCCATACCAACAGCTAAGTGTCCAAATTTACGCACTCTACTTGACTGAGAGAAAATGTCAAAGGAAAATAGGCATCACCTCCTCTCCGCTCAGGTGCCCCAGCAATTGCAGGAGGCAGCCAACCATCACTGATCAGCAGTGGCCTGAAAAAAATTGATAATTGACATTACTGCCACACCATTGACTCAAGGAGCAGCTACACGTACTATTGCAGAAATACGATAGGCAGCAGGTATCTTCTGACCCCCCCACCCTCTGCACTGTGGGGGCTCATAACTCTCTTGTGAGTATGTGCTTAGCTACCACAGGTCCCAGCCTTTGCAGCACTACTTCATTTTATATTCTGCAAACCAATACCTCCCCCCCCCCCCCCACCCCTTGGGTTCGGGGTTACAATAGGCCCAAGGTATTCCTGCCTGTCATGAGAGGTGACCAAAAGGAGTTCCCATTTTTCAGCCTAATGAGTTATGGTACCACTTTACCGTTTGACCTCCACATCTTCCAAAATTTTCTAAAGTGCGGGCCGTTTGGGGCAGGGTGCCTTACGTGATGCACCATATATCCATTGTCCACTTAGACCTTCTGGACCTTATTGCCATGGCTCAACCTGCAGACTGGTTTTCTGGGCATGGACACATTACAGGGAACACCATCTACTTCCATAGTCCACTGTCCTCTTTTGATCACATGACAATATTGGATTTTTCCGCATCCAATATCCAGCACAGTAGCTAGTCCGTCGTGGAGAGGTCATCATGTACCCTCTTGGCCGTAGCTTGCCTGAGCTGCAACCTACCCATGTATGCCAAGAAGTAGGTACCCATCTTCTTGGGGCATCAGGACTCCCGGCAGTAGCCATCGTGCCAGGTGGCCATTGTTGTGGCTGGGTGATGCCTGTGGGGAGAGCCCCTGATCAGAGTGGGTGGCATCAGGGTGGATGACCTTCAATGAAGCGGATGAAGTTATCAGATGCTGGCGGTCGAACGTCCCCAGCAATCTCTGAGCGAGGTAAGGAGCAATATAATGCTGGGAGGTACAGCCCCAAGTCATTCCCTTCTGTGACCACACCATGGGAGGAACATAGGGCTCAGGATCACAGACAGCCATATTCTTCTCAATACTTAGCTTGCGCCATGTCTGATGGGAAATCCCTTTTAACAACAAAGCCTCTATTTTTCGTTGAACACTTGGAAGGCAAGTTTTGGGAAATGGCGGGAATATCAAAAATGAGGAACGGGTTGATCTCGACCCATACAGCATCCCCTGCCCATTCGTGAGAATTGCTTGCTTGTGGAAAGCTGGGTGATGTCCTGACCTACACCACCCCCCTTTCCTCCACAAGAGCTTAAATGTGGTCCAGGGCTTTATATTCCATAGAGATCTCCTCCTCCAGTCGAATGACAAGGTGCCCACTTTGTCTAGTATGTGTATAGGGGGTCTAAGGACTACAGTGTCACCACCGGTGCCTTCATCTAGGCCTTTGGTGATTCACTGCCTGAAAAGGTCAAGGTGGTGGTATATCAGCATGTCGTTAAACCCTATGTTCCTCCCCCTATGTGGTGCTTCAGATGTTGGATATTTGGGCACATGTCCTCCCGTTATAGTGCCAACCCCGAATGGGACTGTGGACATCCATCACACACAAACATTCCTTGTGCGCCTCCTCCCATTTGTGTCAACTCCAGAGAGCATCATTCCCCCTGTTCACCGAATTGCGCAATTTTTCAGGAAGAACGGAAATTAATGGAATAAAGACTCTGGACAGGCTGACCTACCCAGAGGCAAAACGGAAATATGACCACCTAAACCCTGTGTGCATGATCTCCTCTTATACTGTAGCTATGATGACATTTCTCTCTCTCTGGCAATGGTAACCTCAACAGCTGTACCTAGAACAGTGGGCCCTCAGGGCCACCAGACTATGCCTGCCCCCCTTGTTGGTTGGGGGCATTCTTCCTCCCATTGTTCCCCTAACATCTGCTTTAGGAGCAACACCCCTCCCCAAACCATCCAGGATGTCAAGTCGCCACTTCTCAGCTGGAGAAGCAATAGCCTCCTCCCACTAGGAAGGGGTCACTCGGGACGTTGCCATCAAAAGATTCTGCTGCGGTGAAGCTGGACACCAGTCAGTGGCTGAAGGAGCAGCACACTGCTGATCGTAGGGCTTCCCAATCATCATCGGTTCCTGAGACATTCGGAGAAGCCCTACTGACCAGAGAAACAGGAAGCAAAGCAAGAGTACCAAAAGAAGCAGCCTTGCAAGAAAAAAGAGATACTGGTGGATCCCACTCTGCCGCTTCTGGCAGGCTCCAATTCTGAGGATGAGGTGGAGATCCTAGTGTCTCCTGAGGACCTAGATCTCCCCAGAGCCTCAGAACCAATGGGCCCAGAGACCAAAAGCCCTCAGCAGATTGCAAAAAGTGCCCCTGAGGCATAAACCACAGAAAATGTCATCCTCCTGTGGAATTATGGTGTATTTTTCCCCCATTTCACTGAGTTATGACAAGTCTTAAGTGTTACACCTGCTTTTTGCGTTGCCCTTCAGGAAACCTGGTTTCCAGCAATGCCGACCCCTACCCTTTGTGGCTATTGGAGGTATTACAAAAATCAAACTGACTGGAACAAGGTGTTAGATGTAGTCTGTATCTATGTCCTTGCCTCTATATATAGTGCACCTGTGCCTTTCAAAATACCTTCAGAACCTGTGCCTGTCAGGGTGAAGGCAACACAGGAAATTACCATCAGTAACATTTACTCTCCTACAGGTGGTGAAGTACCACAACATGTACTGACTGCACTTATTTCCCAACTTCTCCCACCTTCTCTACTTCTAGATAATTTTAAGCCCCATAATCCTTTGATGTGTGGAACCAAGATTACTGGCCATGGGAAAGATGTTGACAATCTACTAACTCAACTCGACCGTTGCCTTCTAAATAGAAGTGCCCCTGCTCATGTCAGTGTGGCACGTACTTGGCAATTGATCTCTCCATTTGCAGTCCTGGCTTTTACTATCCGTTCACTGGAGAGCTCACGATGACATGTGGTAGTGACCACTTTCTGCCCTTCTTGTCCCTCCCTTAGCATCACTTGTCTGGAGGCTTGCCCGGATGGGCTCTTACCAAGGCTGAATGGGATGCTTTCACCTCGCTACCACCGTTGAATCTCCATTGGATGGCAACACCGATGAGGTGATCCAGACCATCATTGTTTACATTGTTGTTGCAGCTGAATCAACAGTCCCTTATTTCTCAGATCATCCCTGGTGGAAGTCAGTGCCTTGGTGGTTGCCTGAAATCACTGCAGCCATTAGAGACAACCGTAGGGGGGCCCTCCATCATAGGTAGCACCTGTCCCTGGCGCACCTCGTTGCCTTCAAATGGGTCTGTCAACTCATCAAACGACAGGAGGAGTAGTGTTGGGAACAATACGTCTCCACCATTGGAACATGAACCTCCCCTTCCCAAGCTTGGATCAAGCTCAGATGCCCCTACAGATATCAGGCCCCTGCAGGTATACCTGAAGTTTCCATACATGGAACTGTATATACCAATCCAGACGTAATCGCAGAGAATCATGCCGAACATTATGCTCGAATCTCTGTCACCCCACCTTTCATCTCCTAAAACAGCGGGTGTAACGACACCACCTGTCTTTTGCTCCATGCCACCCTGATCCATATGATACTTCCCTGAGTGAGTGTGAATTTCTCAATGCCCTTGTTGATTGCCCTGACATAGCCACTGGATCAGACTGCATCCATTCCTAAATGATTAAACATCTGTCAGCTGATTACCAGTGCCACCTCCTTGCTGTCTTCAACCACATCTTGAGCGATGGCAAATTCCCATCGCAAGGGGCGAGAAAGTACCATCGTTCCAGTGCTAAAACCTGGTAAAAATCTGTTAGATGTGGATAGCTAT
Organism: Schistocerca serialis cubense; assembly: GCF_023864345.2. Taxonomy (NCBI): domain Eukaryota; kingdom Metazoa; phylum Arthropoda; class Insecta; order Orthoptera; family Acrididae; genus Schistocerca; species Schistocerca serialis. The sequence continues at coordinate 619,668,589 of NC_064645.1, forward strand.
TGTTCTATCTGCCTCATGAATATTCTGTGCAGACTGCTCAAACATATCGTGAGCCAGTAGTTGTACTGGCTCCTTGAGTCTCAAGGCCTTCTGGCTCTGTCACAGTGTGGTTTTCACCAATATCGCTGCACCACTGACATCTTGGTATCCTTGGAGTCTGTCATCAGAACAGCCTATTCCTACCGTCAACACCTTATTGCCGTCTTTTTTGACCTGACGAAAGCCTACAATAGCACTTGATGACACCACGTTGTAGCTACTTTGCACAAATGGGGTCTCTGGGACCTGCTCCAGATTTTTTTACGGAACCTTTTTTGCCTCACATTTTCGGAGTTAGAGTTGGTGCTTCTCACGGTTCACTCCATATCCAAGAGAATGGGCTCTGTACTGAGCAAACCCACTCATTTTAATTGTCATTAATGGTCTTACAACCGCAGTAGAGTCATCAGTATCCCCCTTCTTGTACACTGACGATTTTTGTATTTCCTTCTACTCCTTTTCTATTGATGTGGCTGAACATTGACTGCAGGGAGCCTTACGAAAGGTGCAGTCGTAGGCCCTCACTCGTGGCTTTCAGTTTTCAACCGCCGATACTTGCGTCATCCACTTCTGTCACCGTATGTCCATCCACATCCGGAACTTTACCTTGATGACCAGCTACTTAATGTAGTGGAGATTACCGCTTTTTGGGACTGGTCTTCTATGTCCGCTTAACTTGGCTTCCACATCTTCGTCAGCTTAAGGAAAACTGCTGACGGCATCTTAATATTCGATGCCTGAGCTACACCATCTGGAATGCTGATTACCCTACACTGCTGCAGCTGTACAAAGCTCTTTACAGCCTCATCTTGACTATTGGAGCTTGGTGTATGATTCAGCATCACCCTCACTCCTGGATCCTATACACCATTGTGGAGTTCGACTTGGAGCGGGAGCTATCCAAACGAGTCCAGTGAACAGCTTACTTGTGGAAGCTGGCATTCCTCCATTGTGGATCATGCGACAACACTGCTTGTGAGTTATTCACATTCATAGATCACCTCAACATCCAAATTAATGTCTCCTTTTCCTTAACACGGTGATCCATCTCCCGCAGCAGTGGCCCAGATCGGGAATTCCAATTGCAGTCCATGTCCGGCCCCTTCTCACTGAACTAGAGTCTTTCCCTCTGCCACCTTTCCTCTGGGTCCACTCAAGTTCACCTCCATGGTCCTTGCCTCGGCCATGGTCCTTTATCTGGACCTATCACCAGCCCCAAAAGACTGAGTTCCTCCTGAGGCACTCTCTATTATTGGTAAGTTCCAGGTCTCAGAAATACTCTACACTAATGGCTTGATGGTCGTTTTGGCTTCATGTGTGCTCAGGCTGGACTTACTGAACAGCATTCCTTGCTGGATGGCTGCAGTGTTTTCACTGTGGAGTTGGTGGCCATCTCTCGTGTTCTTGAACATCTCTACTCCTGCACAGGTGAGTCCTTCCTCATATGTAGTGACTTCTTAAGCAGCATACATGCTCTCGACCAATGCTTCCTTTGCCATCATTTGGTAATTAGCTGGGAATCTCTTTATGCCCTCAAAAACAGTAGACATTCAGTGTCTGTTATTTGGACCCCAGGACATGTTGGGATCCCAGGCATTGAACTTGTTGACAGGCTGGCCAGACTGACTACCGGTAAAACAACCCTAGAGACTGGCACACAGGAGAATGACCTACGATTGGTCTTCCGTCATAATTTTTGGTATCTGGGATACTGAGTAGTGCACTCTCAGTACACTAAATAAACTATGTATTATCAAGGAGACAACAAATGTATGGGGGGTCATCCATGTGTGCCACTCGCAGGGACTGTGTTGTCTTTTGACGGCACCTCCTACGTTGTGAGGACCCACCTCCGTGTCACTGGTTCCTGCATGACTGTGGTCCACATCTTGTTGGACTGTCCGATTTTAGCCACCCTGAGGTGGACTTTTGACCTTCCCACCTTACTGTCTATGGCATTATACAACAGTGCCTTAACAGCTGATCTAGTTTTACATTTTCTTCGAGAGGGAGGTTTTTATCACTCAAAGGGTGGCTTCTCTCCCAAGTCTTCACCCTCTCTCTTTCTAACTCTTCCTCGTTCTTTCTTTGCTGTTTGTTCACCTTTTCCCTATTTGTGTTACTCTAGCTATATGTTTTTCAGCTGGAGATTTTAGTATGTTAAAGAGTGGCTGGCTCATCCTTTTTGATTCTTGCCATCAGCCAGCCCAGGCTATCTGCTATATTATTTTAACACCTCCAACCACTTTTCCTTTTAGTGTAAGTTTTCCCCCTGCTGTTTAGCTTTTTTTTGTCTTGTCTTTCAGTGTGGTTCCAAATTAGTTTCACCATCATTTTACTTTCCCCTTCTTCTTTTGGGAATGGTTTTAACCAGGGATCTGTGTGCACGAGGAAAAAAGTACAGACTTTACTCACCAAACCAACCAACCAACCACTATACTTCCCCTTCTACCTTTCCATTGGATAGTCTTTTTGGTGTAGAACCTGCTTGGACTTGTTACCTGATTTGGGACCCTGGTTTTCCATTTCACTTGTGGTGCTATCAACAATGATTCCCATTGTTGATTTTGACCCGACACCACTTTTTCAAATTTTTCAGAAGTGTGGATTGTACTGGGAAGGATGCCCAATATGATGTCTGCTCCTCCTTTGTGCCTTTCCACCTTTTCACCCCTCCTTTCTGGTAAGGTAGGACACCCAAACCCCAGCTTGGTAGTAATCATGGTGTGTGTGTGTGTGTGTGTGTGTGTGTGTGTGTGTGTGTGTGTGTGTGTGTGTGTGTGTGTGTTGGGGGGGGGGGGGGGTTCGTCAAGTACGTGCACAGTAGTAGCCCCCTGACCATGCAGGGACCACTCTGTGGGTGCCTGAAGTGATCACTCCCCATGTGTGTCCAGGAGTATGTGCCTGCCATGACTGGGGCATCAGGACTCCAAGCAACAGATTACTGGCTGGGTCGCTGTTGCTGAGGCTGGGTGTGACCATGGTGGATGACTTGTGTGTGCTTTGTCCATCATGCCCATAAGAGGGCATTGCTACTTGGGCCTTCATCTTGGCCTTTGAGGGTGATTTGCCTGAAAAGGTCAAAATGATGGTATATCGATGTGACCTGGAACCATATCTTCGCTCCCACCTCATGCAGTGCTTCAGATGTGAGGAATTGAGACTTGTCTTCATGTTGTGGCACGATCCCAGTTTGTAGAGATTGCGGACGACCATTGCATGCGAACATTCCTCCTCCTCCTGTCTGCATCATCTGTGGAGAGCACCACTCTCTCTGCTCACCTGATTGCACTATCTTTCGCAGAGAGATAAAAGTATATGAATGTATGATTGGACAGACTGGCGTACCAAGAAGGCAAGAAAAAAATGAGCATCTACATCGTGCATGCACGACAGTGTTGCACACTACAGCTATGACAACGTCACCCTCTGTGCCAATGGTGCTGTCCCCTACCTCCACCCACATTGGGTGCAATGGCTTCCCACCCACCGGAGATGCCAATCCCCAACCCATTCCAGAGGTCCCAGAGGTGCATCACCCTCATCTGGCTTTTCATGCCAGGAGGGATTCCCGTGGGACACTCCCCTCAAAGGTTTCAGCAGCCAGTGGCTGAAGGAGCCTCAGGCTGCTGATTGTAGGGCTTCACGATCTTCTTCAGTCTCTGAAACAAATTCAGAGAAGCCCCCTCCCCCCCCCCCCCCCCCTGTCGTCCAAACCCCCTAAATAAAAGAAAGACAAAAATAAGTCTTCCAAGATGAGGAAATTATGGTGGCCCCCATACCACAAGATCCCACACGTTCTGTTTCAGTGGCGACAGCAGCAATCTTGGTTGCCTCTGAGGCTCCAGATCACACCACACAATGTGTCTCAAAACCTATATGCCTCAACCAATGGCAGCAGGTGACACAGGGACGTAACCTCCTGCCTCTTGGTCTCGTCATGTCCTCACATTGCACCAGCAGCACAATTCTCCAGTGAAATTAGAGTTGTTCTGTCCACTACCTGGTGAGATACGACATCTCTTAACTGCATCTCCTGCTTTCTGCATTGCCTTTCAGGAAACTGTTTGCAGCAACACAGACACCTGTCCTTCACGACTACCAGGGATACGATAAGAATTGTTCTGATCATGATAGGGTGTCAGGTGGAGTTAGCACGAATGTTCTGGACTCTGTATATAACAAACTTTTGCCTCTTGATACAACTTTGGAAGCTGTGACTGTAGAGGTAAGGCCATTTCAGGATTTTACCATCTGTAAATTTTATCTCCCTCCTAGTGGTGGAATGCCTCAGAAAGTATTTTCTCCATTGGTTTCTTAGCTCCCCCCACCTTTCCCAATCTTGGACAACTTCAGTGCCCATAACCGTTTGTGGGGTGGAACCATGATCACTGGTCGCAGTAAAGAAATCGAAATCTTACTGGCAGATCTCAACCTCTGTTTCTTGAATACTGGTGTCTCCACACATTTCAGTATGGCAGGTTAGATGGGTTGTGCACAATGCCGACTGGGATGCTTTCACCTCTACTTTCGTTCTGAGTTCCCCACTAAATGGAGGCTTTGACAAGGCTGTCCAGAATGCAACAGCAGCCATTCTTTGGCAACCAACTTAGCCATCCTCTATTCTTCTGCATCCTCGTTCAGAAGATAGTACCTTGGTGGACCATGGATATCACAGAGGCCATTCTTCACCATCATAAGCGGCATCCATGAGTCAAGCACCTCATTGCCTTTAAACAGATCTGTGCCTTAGCCTGCCATGTAATAGAACAACAGAAGCAAGAATGCTGGGAACGGCTTATTTCAACCATTGGACCACGTATGCCCTCTTTGCAGGTTTGGGCGAAGATCAGATGCCTCTGTGGATACCAGCCCTCTGCAGGTGTACTTGGCATATTTTTGAATGGCACTGTTTTCACTGACCCAGATGCCGTAGCCAAACATTTTGCTAGAGCAGCTGCATCTGAGAACTACCAACTTGCCATTTGTGTCCTTAAACAGCAGATTGAGTCATTGCATTTAAGTTTCACTGCATGCCACCTGGAGCCCTATAATGTTCCATTCAGTGAGTGGGAATTCTTCAGCACGTAGCACTTTGCTCTGATGCAGCTCCAGGACCAGGCTGAATCCACAACCAGATGCTAAGCACCTACTAGTAGATTGTCAGCATGATCTCCTTGCCATCTTCAGCCGTATCTGGAATGAGGAGTTCTCATCGCAATGGCAGGAGAGCATCATTGTTTCTGTACTGAAACAAGTAAGCATCCCACAGAGATGGACAGTCCCCCCAGGGGGTCCACAACTCTTTTGTGGACACGTGCGTAGCAAGCACAGGACCCCGAGCTAATGTGGCCCTCCTTCCTTTCCGGGCTGCATACCTTCCCTTCCCTTTCCGCATCCCTCCCCCCCCCCCCCATCTTCGCCCCCCCCCCCCCCTCACCTCTGGCTCTTTCCTTCCCTTTCTCCCCCTCTGGGAGTATGGTTTGTGCCTACGTCCGGAGACGGACGCTCAAAACTTTTCCGAATTACTTGCTTTCTACACTTACAAGTCCTCGTCCTTCCTCTGTCCTTCTCTTTTCCTTCCCTCTTCTCCTTGCCCTTTTCTCCGCTGCGGCGTTTGAGACCCCCTCTTCTTTCCTTTCCCTTTCCCTTTTTTCCTCCCCGTGCGTGTCTGAAGGCCGACCCACGCACTTCCATGCGTAGCCGGTGACAGGGTAACGCGTAATTCCCCGCCCCGGGTAGACAGGTAGGACACGTACGTACCCCCTGGTAACGGCCAGGCCCAGGGAGGGGTGATTACCCGAGCTGATACCTTCCGAAAGTGCCGATTGGTCCCTCCGTCCGTTTGTCGGGAGGTGTGACCTGAGGTGTGAACAATCACCTAAGGCGGGTGTGCCCTCGGTGAGGGCCCCCACAAGGGAGGAGCGCGCCATCGGAGACGCCGGTAATCATGGGGGATTCTTCCGCAATGGTTTCCTCACCTTCCACTATGTCTGTTCACAAACGTAAGTTCACTGAGTCTCAGCCACAGACGGTTCTTCCATCGTTGCCACAGTTCCTTGTTGTTTCTCGGCCTGACGAAGGTCTCGACTTTTCCACGGTCAACCCTTTCATTATTCAGAAAGGTGTCGACGCAATTGCGGGTCCTGTAAAGTCTTGTTCCAGATTACGGAATGGCACCCTGTTGTTAGAAACACACAGTGCCCTCCAGGCTCAAAAATTTCTGCGTACTTCTCTGCTCCACACCTTCCCTGTCCGGGTGGAACCGCACCGTACCTTAAATTCCTCGCGTGGAGTCGTTTATACACGCTCCCTCGATGGATTGTCTGATGAAGAAATTCAGCACTACCTGTCTGACCAGGGCGTCATGGCTGTTCATCGGGTTATGAAAAGGGTTGACTCGAACATCATTCCAACCCGCACTGTCTTCTTGACATTTGACAAAGTTCAACTCCCATCAAAAATCAAAGCAGGCTATGAGATAATTTCCGTTCGCCCTTATGTCCCAAACCCTACGCGTTGCTATCGATGTCAGCGGTTCAATCACACCAGCCAGTCCTGTTCAAATCCGGCCAAATGTGTTACGTGTGGCAAGGATGCCCATGAGGGTGCTTGTCCACCTCCATCCCCTCGCTGCATCAACTGTATGGGTGACCACGCTGCTTCCTCTCGAGATTGCCCCGTTTTTAAGGACAAAAAGCTCATCCAGGAAATAAGAGTGAAGGAAAAGGTGTCGACCTTTGCTGCTCGAAAATTATTCGCCAGTCGACAGCCCACCGTGCCTCAGAAAGGAAAATACAGCACTGTCCTTGCTTCTCCTCGGCCAACAAAGGAGGCGGCCACGCAGACTTGCGACCTCACCTTTAGTACCACTTTCGTCAGATCGGCCAGCGCAAAGATCGCCCGTTCAACCTCACCACTTTCGCCTGCACACTCAATGGCTCACCCTTCGTCGGGTTCTGCTAAATCTCGAGCCCAAAAGTCAGACACCAAGTCTTCGAAAAAAGAGCATTCTCGTGAAGAGTTTTTACGTACCGCAACTTCACAACCATCGGTTCCTCCTTCATCTAAACATCATACTTCCAAGAAGGCTACGAAGAAACACAGTTCCTCTCCTTCTCCGCCAAGGCATGTCCCATCTACAGCACCACCTGGCGGAAATCGCCCTCGGCCGTCTTCTGTGTCGCCGAGGCGCACTGCTGGTGGCCGGTCAACCGGCCGATCGCTGGTGGCAGGAGCTGCTCCTGACCAACCTATGGATCAGGATCTTCTGCCTTCGACTGAATGCCATTCCATGCTGTCGGTCGCAAGCTCTGAGCAGTCGTTAGTTGACAGCACCTTTGGTCACGTTCCTCCATTTCCTGTTCACCCTATGTCCATTATCCACTGGAACATCCGCGGCATTCGAGCCAATCGGGATGAATTGTCGATCCTCTTACGATCCTACTCGCCGGTCATCTTCTGTCTTCAGGAAACAAAGCTGGGTCCCCATGACCGCTTTGTTCTCCCTCATTTTCAGTCCGTCCGATATGACCTCCCCTCTGTTGAAGGCACTCCAGCCCATGGAGGACTCATGATTCTGCTCCATGATACTCTCCATTATCACCCACTCCCCTTAAACAGTTCCTTCCAAGCTGTCGCCGTCCGTCTTCCCCTTTCTGGATACACGTTCTCTCTTTGTACGGTATACATTCCATCGTCCACACCAATGGCACGAGCTGATCTCCTTCATCTTCTTGATCAGCTTCCACCCCCCTATTTGCTGGTTGGGGACTTCAATGCCCACCACCCGCTTTGGGGATCTCCGCATCCTTGTCCACGTGGCTCACTATTGCTAGACGTCTTCCACCAAGCGGATCTAGTCTGCCTCAACACTGGGGTCCCCACATTTTTGTCTGCCTCCACGACAAATTTATCTCATTTGGACCTTGCGGTCGGTACTGTTCCGCTAGCTCGGCGCTTCGAATGGTTCGCCCTTGATGATACACACTCGAGTGACCACTTTCCATGTGTTCTTAGACTGCAGCCTCAACTGCCATATATGCGCTCGCGACGCTGGAAGTTTGCCCAAGCCGATTGGACACTTTTTTCGTCTCTAGCGACATTCGATGACCGTCGATTTCCCAGCGTCGACGATGAGGTCACAAATGTTACCGACGTTATTCTCACAGCTGCGGAACGTTCAATACCACGCACCTCCGAATTGCCCCGGCGCCCCCCAGTTCCTTGGTGGAACGAGGCATGCCGTGACGCAATACGTGAGTGGCGACGTGCTCTTCGCATTTTCCGTCACCATCCAACTTTGGCCAACTGTATCCGATATAAGCAGCTCCGTGCGCGATGCCGTCGCGTCATCCGCGATAGCAAGAAGGCAAGCTGGAAATTCTTTATTAGCTCATTTAACACCTTCACTCCCTCCTCGGAAGTTTGGAGTCGGCTTCGACGGTTCTCTGGCGCGCCTAGTTTCTCCCCGGTCTCTGGGCTCACTGTCGCGCATGATACCTTAGTGGACCCCGTCGCAATTTCTAACTCATTGGGTCAGCACTTTGCTGAGATTTCGAGTTCTTCAAATTACCCGCCAGCGTTTCTCCCGAAGAAACGTGCAGCGGAAGTGCGACAGCTTGCTTTCTCCTCTCAAAATCACGAAAGCTACAATACTGTTTTCTCCATGCGGGAACTCCAACATGCCCTCTCTTCTTCTCGCTCCTCCGCCCCAGGACCGGATGGTATCCATGTCCAAATGTTGCTGCATTTATCAACCCATAGTCTGCGTTACCTCCTTCGCCTTTATAATCGAATTTGGACCGACAGTACCTTTCCCAGGCGATGGCGGGAAGCTATTGTCGTTCCCGTTCCGAAACCTGGAAAGGACAAACATCTCCCCTCTAGTTATCGCCCCATTTCTCTCACGAGTAGTGTCTGTAAGGTTTTGGAGCGTATGGTGAATTACCGTTTAGCTTGGCGGCTGGAATCCCGCAGTCTTTTAACACCAGCCCAATGCGGATTCCGAAAGCATCGTTCTGCAGTTGACCATCTTGTTGCTCTCTCCACTTATATCATGAACAATTTTCTCCGGAAACGCCAAACGGTAGCAATATTTTTTGATCTGGAGAGAGCATACGATACCTGTTGGAGGACAGGCATCCTCCGCACACTGTTCTCTTGGGGCTTTCGGGGCCGGCTGCCCCTTTTTCTTCGCGAATTTATGGCAGAGCGCACATTTAGGGTGCGGGTGAACACTACTCTCTCCCGTACTTTCTCCCAAGAAAACGGGGTACCCCAGGGATCCGTGCTGAGTGTTGTACTGTTTGCCATCGCCATTAATCCAATTATGGATTGTCTCCTTCCTGATGTCTCAGGCTCCCTCTTTGTGGATGATTTTGCGATCTACTACAGCTCTCAACGGACCAGCCTTCTTGAAAGACGTCTTCAAGGATGTCTCGATCGCCTCCACTCGTGGAGCATCGAAACCGGCTTCCGTTTCTCACCCAGTAAGACCGTTTGTGTTAATTTTTGGCGACGTAAGGAGTTTCTTCCGCCCTCCTTACATCTAGGTCCTGTAAACCTTCCGTTTTCCGACGTCGCTAAATTCTTGGGTCTTATGTTTGACAGAAAACTGTGCTGGTCCTCCCACGTTTCCTATCTTTCGGCTCGCTGTCTGCGTTCCCTTAACACCCTCCATGTCCTGAATGGTACCTCCTGGGGAGCGGACCGAGTGGTCCTTCTCCGCCTCTATCGCGCCTTAGTGCGCTCGAAATTGGATTATGGAAGCATAGTCTACTCCTCTGCTCGGCCGTCTATTCTTCGGCGTCTCGACTCTATCCACCACCGTGGATTACGTTTAGTGTCTGGAGCTTTTTACACCAGCCCTGTGGAAAGCCTTTATGCTGAGACCGCTGAACCTCCGCTGTCCAATCGGCGGGCAGTCCTTCTGAGTCGTTATGCTAGCCATCTGTCTTCCATGCCTGCTAATCCAGCCCATGACCTTTTTTTCGACGCCTCCTTTGATGTAGGGTATGCAGGCCGCTCCTCCTCCCTACTACCCCCGGGAGTCCGCTTCCGTCAACTGCTCCATTCTCTTTCCTTCCGCTTTCCTAAAACCTTCTTGACAACTTGGGGTACAGCACCGCCTTGGCTCCGTCCCGAGATCGACTTGCTCCGAGACCTATGTCAATTTCCCAAGGATGGTACCCCTACGCTTGTTTACCGTCGGGCATTTGCTGCTCTATGTGCACAAATGACGGACGCCACATTTATTTACACCGACAGCTCGAAAACATCGTTAGGTGTAGGGAGTGCCTATATTGTTGGCGACACCCCAAATCACTTTCGGCTTCCCGACCAGTGTTCGGTTTATACTGCGGAGCTTTACGCTGTTCTCCAGGCTGTCCACTACATCCGCCGCCATCAGCGGATACAGTACGTAATCTGCTCAGATTCTCTCAGCTCTCTCCTAAGTCTCCAAGCTCTTTACCCTGTGCACCCTCTGGTCCACCGGATTCAGGACTGTCTGCGCTTGCTCCACCTGGGGGGCGTCTCGGTGGCGTTCCTCTGGCTCCCGGGACACGCTGGTATCTGTGGGAATGAGGCGGCCGATATAGCGGCCAAGGCTGCAGTCTCTCTTTCTCGGCCAGCTATTCAGTCGCTTCCCATTACCGATCTACGGAGCGGTTTATGTCGCCAAGTTGCTCATTTATGGCATGCGCATTGGTCAACACTTCCCCATAATAAATTGCGGGAAGTGAAAGCCCTTCCTTGCGCTTGGACCTCTTCCTCCCAAACGCGTCGTCGGGAGGAGGTAATTTTAGCTAGACTCCGGATAGGGCACTGTCTTTTTAGCCATCGACATCTTTTAAGCGGTGATCCTCCCCCACTCCTCCCCCACTCTGTCCCCACTGCTCTCAGCTGTGGACAGTCAGACACCTTTTAATTGAATGCCCCTATTTTAATCCGTTACGCTCCCGTCTACAGCTATCGCCTGATCTATCGTCGATTTTAGCAGATGACACGCGCTCAGCCGACCGCGTTCTCCAGTTTATTAGTGACAGTGAAATGACGTCAGTCATTTGAAATTTTTTTTTTTTTTTGGGGGGCAACAAACCCCTTTCTATAGTGGATTTTTAAGCATTCCTTCTGCCTTTAGTTTCTCAAATTTTATGACTTTGTTCCCATTGCTGCTGGTTTTAAATTTCGTTTTTTTCCTGTTTCCTACGTCATGGGCTGGGCGCTAATGACCATAGAAGTTTTGCGCCCTAAAACCACAAAAAAAAAAAAAAAAGCAGAGATGGACAGCTACATGAGTGGAGTCTCTGGAGCCCAATTTAGACTTGTGTCCTGAAGATCTTGTTGCACAGTTCGTTCCGTATGGGATCCCAAAGGGCTCTGCTCTGTATCAAATGTCACCTCTTTTAGTGGCCATCAACAATCTAGCAGTAGCTGTCGTGTCTTCAGCATCGCTCTCCTTGTATGCCAACGATTTTTGTGTTTACTATTGCTCCTGTAGTGTGGATGTTGCTGAACGCCGACTGCAGGGCACCATTCAAAATGTGCTGTCATTGGTCCTTATACATGCATTTCAGTTTTCTACCACCAAGATTTGTGCCGTGCACTTCTGTCACCATCGTACTGTTCGTCCACAACCAGAACTTTACCTCGACCTGAGTGTTTTGAAGGCTTATTGCATTTTGGAACAGCTCTTCAGTGACTGGCTGATTTGGCTTCCCCATCTTTGCCAGTTTAGGCAAAGGTGCTGGCTACACCTTAACACACTTCACTGCCCCAGTAACACCAGCTGGGATGCAGACCGCACTACCCTTCTTCAGCTTTACAAAGCCATTATCCTTTCCCCCCTCCCCTTGATTATGGGAGTCTGGCATATTGTTTGGCAAGACCCTCAGCATTGTGGTCACTTGAAACAGAAGTCTTTTGGACTGGTCCTATGAACAGCCTACTTGTGGAGGCTGGGGTCTCTCCACTACTGATTAGGTGCCAACACCAACTACTCACTTATGCTATACATGTCCATGGCTACCAAAAGTATCCAAACTACCATGTTCTTTTTCCTAGTAGGGAGGTCCATCTCCCCTAACAGACTCAGAACTGGTGCCACAATTTCAGTTCGATTACAGTGACTGTGTTCTGAATGCCAACTTCACTCACTGCCGTCTCATGTCGGGGAGAAATTGTGTACACCCGCATGGTGTGTGCCCCAACCTCTGATGTCTTAATTTATCCTTTGGACCAAAAGTTTCAGTTGACCCCATGGAGCTTTGCAGTGCTCCTAGCTGTCCTCAATGCATTTCCAGGTTCAGAAGTGGCATACACTGACAGCTTAATGGGTGATGGACTGGTTTTGCATACACACATGTAAGGTGCAGTGAACTATGTTCCATGCTCAGTGGATGCAGTGCCATCACTGCTGAGTTGGTGTACATCGAACGAGCTTTCAGTCAAGCTTGTTCTTGCACCAGCAAGAAGCTTCTTATCTGCTGCATCTCTATAATCAGCCCTCAGGCTATATACTAGTGCTCCTTAGTCATGATTATCCAGAGTCTTCTTTCTGACCCCCATCAAACTGGACAGCCAGTCGTCTTTGTTAGGACCCCTGGACATGTTAGCATCTCAGGGAATGAAGATACTGACTGCTTGGCAAAGTTGGCTACCTGGATGCCAGTTTTGGAAATGAGGGTCCCATAACTGGACCTTTGGTTGACTCTATGCCATCAATTGCTGAATGTCTGGAATTCAAATGGTTCGCCCTGGACTCCCCAAACAAACTGAGGGCAATAAAGAAGACTTAGCGGTCGTTTCTTCACACGTCTCGCAGGGAATCCACTGTCCTTTGTTAGCTACACACTAGCCGAACTTGGCTGACCCACAGCCACATTCTCTGACATGAGGACCCTCCTTGCTGCCATTGTGGTGCCTGTCTGACAGTGACCCACGTCATACTAGACTGCTCCAGTTTAGCTGCTTTGCTGCAACTTCTTGACAAGCTATTTCTGGTGCTAGCAAACCACGCCAAAGCATCTTAACCTGGTTTTGTGTAAGCTACTGGAACGTATGGTATGTCGGTGGTTGGGTTGGGTCCTGGAGACACGTGGCCTACTGGCTCCATGTGAGGGCAGTTTCCGCCAGGGTCGCTCTACCACTGATAACCTTGTGTCCCTTGAACCTGCCATCCAAACAGCCTTTTCCAGACGGCAACATCTCGTTGCCGTCTTTTTTGACTTGCGTAAAACATAAGACACAACATGGTGACATCATATCCGTGCCACATTGTATGAGTGGGGTCTCCAGGGCCTGTTCTCGATTTTTATCCAAAACTTCCTGTCGCTCTGTACTTTCCATGTGCAAGTTGGTGCCTCCCATAGTTCCATCCATATCCAGGAGAATGGAGCCCCACAGGGCTTTGTATTGAGTGTCTCTCTATTTTTAGTGGCCATTAACAGTCTAGCAGCAGCTGTCGGACCATCCATCTCACCTTCTCTGTATGCGGACGACTGCTGCATTTCGTACTGCTGCTCCAGTACTGGTGTTGCTGATCATCGCCTACAGGGAGCCATCCACAAGGCTCTAGCCCACGGCTTCCAGTTTTCAGCCACAAAGTCATGTGTCGTGCACTTCTGTCGGTGTCGTACCGTTCATTCGGAGCCAGAAGTCTACCTTCATGACGATCTACTTACTGTAGTGGGGACATACCAATTCTTAGGACTGGTTTTCGACACTCAAATTGACTTGGATTCCTCATCTTCGTCAGCTTAAGCTGAAGTGCTGGTAGCACCTCAATGCCCTCCATTATCTGAGCAACACCAATAGCGGTGCATATCACTCTATGCTGCTGTGGCTCTAAAGAGCCCTTGTCCAATCCCGAATTGACTATGGGAGTGTGGTTTACGATTCGGCAGCGCCCTCAGCGTTGCATTTACTTGACCCTATGCACCACTGCAGGGTTCAACTAACGACAGGAGCTTTTAGGACGAGTCCAGTGACCAGCGTACTGGTAGAGGCTGGGGTACTTCCATTGCAGATCAGACGTGGACAACTGCTCGCCACACACATTCGTAGTTCTCCTGAGCATCCACATTACTGTCTCCTTTTCCTGCCCGCAGCAGTCCATCTCCCGTATTAGCGGCCCAGGTCAGGTCTAACGTTTGCGAGTCGCGTGCAGTCCCTTCTCTCTGAACTGGAGTCCTTCCCTTTACCACCTCTACCAGGATGGCCCCCTCGTACGCTAACCTATTCATGGGTCACTTAGAGGAAGCCTTCTTCGGTACCCAGGCCTGCAAACCCAAAGTTTGGTACACATTTATTGATGACATCTTCATGATCTGGACTCACAGTGAAGAAGAACTCCAGAATTTCCTCTCCAACCTCAACTCCTTTGGTTCCATCAGATTCACCTGGTCCTACTCCAAATCCCATGCCACTTTCCTTGACGTTGACCTCCACCTGTCGAATGGCCAGCTTCACACGTCCGTCCACATCAAACCCATCAACAAGCAACAGTACCTCCATTATGACAGCTACCACCCATTACACATCAAACGGTCCCTTCCCTACAGCCTAGGTCTTCGTGGCAAACGAATCTGCTCCAGTCCGGAATCCCTGAAGCATTGCACCAACCACCTGAAAACAGCTTTCGCATCCCGCAACTACCCTCCCGAGCTGGTACAGAAGCAAATAACCAGAGCCACTTCCTCATCCCCTCAAACCCAGAACCTCCCACAGAAGAACCACAAAAGCGCCCCACTTGTGACAGGATACTTTCCGGGACTGGATCAGACTCTGAATGTGGTTCTCCAGCACGGATACGACTTCCTCAAATCCTGCCCTGAAATGAGATCCATCCTTCATGAAATCCTCCCCACTCCACCAAGAGTGTCTTTCCGCCGTCCACCTAACCTTCGTAACCTCTTAGTTCATCCGTATGAAATCCCCAAACCACCTTCCCTACCATCTGGCTCCTACCCTTGTAACTGCCCCCAGTGTAAAACCTGTCCCATGCACCCTCCCACCACCATCTACTCCAGTCCTGTAACCCGGAAGGTGTACACGATCAAAGGCAGAGCCATATGTGAAAGCACCCACGTGATTTACCAACTGACCTGCCTACACTGTGAAGCTTTCTATGTGGGAATGACCCGCAACAAATTGTCCATTCGCATGAATGGACACAGGCAGACAATGTTTGTTGGTAATGAGGATCACCCTGTGGCTAAACATGCCTTTGTGCACGGCCAGCACATCTTGGCACAGTGTTACACCGTCCGGGTTATCTGGATACTTCCCACTAACACCAACCTGTCAGAACTCCGGAGATGGGAACTTGCCCTTCAGTTTATTATCTCTTCCCATTACCCACCAGGCCTCAACCTCCGCTAATTTCAAGTTGCCGCCGCTCATACCTCACCTATCTTTCAACAACGTCTTTGCCTCTTTACTTCCGCCTCGACTGACATCTCTGCCCAAACTCTTTGCCTTTACAAATGTCTGCTTGTGTCTGTGTATGTGCGGATGGATATGTGCGTGTGTGCGAGTGTATACCTGACCTTTTTCCCCCTAAGGTAAGTCTTTCCACTCCCGGGATTGGAATGACTCCTTACCCTCTCCCTTAAAACCCACATCCTTACGTCTTTCCCTCTCCTTCCGTCTTTCCTGATGAAGCAACCGTTGGTTGGGAAAGCTAGAATTTTGTGTGTATGTTTGTGTTTGTTTGTGAGTCTATCGACCTGCCAGCGCTTTTGTTTGGTAAGTCTCATCATCTTTGTTTTTACAAATATACATATACACACATACATAATAATATAAACAGAACAAACACCAGTCATTATTAAATCTGAGCAAAGTTGAAATATAATCACAGCTACAGTTCATCAAAAAGTCATGTCCAGATGTGACAGCCATTTAATGGCAGCAGGGCTGGCCTCCATGAAGCTTCTCCAGTCACCACAGAATCTTCGCAGTGGGCAATCTTGCACTAGATGATGTAATGTTTGTTCATCAGTTTCACCCATTGGGTTATTATTGGCGCCCCATTTGTACAGCATGGATTTAGTTCTCGCGTGTCCAGTTCTCTCACGTTTAAGCTGGCACCAGATTTTACGAAGAAGCTGCATTCCTGGGAGTTGTTGGCTGGGGTCCTCTATTTTGTGTCGGTTAATGTTAGTAATGTTCCACTTGGTTTTCCAGGATATGTGGCAGTCATAGGTATTTCCTTGGGCGAGTGTTCTGTCTTACCATATTGGCGTTCTTGATTTAAGGCGATATCGACAGCGGTCATCTAGTACTTGGTGTATCGGTAGTACTCTTGCCTTATCTGGATTATTTATTTTTTGCCATTCCTGAATTGTTGCCTGCTGTTTACAGATTTCAGGCGGACTGGTGTTTGAGAGGACATGAAGCCATTCTAGGGGTGTTGACTTTAGTGTCACTATTATTGTCCTCATGGCTTCATTGATCTGGGCGTCAATCTTCTTTACATGGGTACTATGGGCACTCATACTCCACACAGGGACATAGTACTCTGCCACGGAATAGAAGTGTGATATTGCTGCAACTCGCGGTGTATTTGCATCCGCTCCCCGTGTGGTACCTGCTAATCCCTGGATGATGATATTTCGGGTTTTCAATTTCTGGCTAGTTAGTTCCAGGTGTTTCTTGAAGGTAAGTGACCTGTCAAGAGTTATGCCTAAATATTTGGGAAATTTGTTATGTTTAATTAGTTTTCCGCAGAAAGTAATATTTAGTTCTCTGTCTGCTAGTCTGTTATTTAAATGGAAGGTGCAGGTCTCTGTTTTATTTGGGTTTGGGCACAGTCTCCATTTTTTGTAGTACTGGTTTAGTACTTCTAGGTCAGCAGTTGGAGTTCTTTCACCATCTTCTAGCCATTTGCTTGGAGTAGCTATAGCCATTTCATCGGCGTAGCAAAATGTACTTGACTCAGTGTCCATCATGTCACTGATGTAAACATTAAAAGAGCAGTGGAGGCAATACAGATCCTTGGGGGAGTCCGTTTTTTATTCTTTTTGACTTGCTGCTTTGTGACCCCAGGTTTACTTTGAAATATTGGACTTTCAGCATTTTTTCCAACAGGTTTGTCAATTTCAAGCATGGAATCATGTTGGCAAATTTCAGGATAAGACCATCTATCCATACCGTATCATAAGCTGCACTGAGGTCGACAAAGACTGCTGATGTTTTGACGAGACTGCTGATGTTTTCAATCCTTTTTGGAATCCCGATTCTATGTATGATGTGAGGACTAATACTGTGTGTAAACAACCTCCAAGATGGTGTCTCCCGGGCAACAGGCTGTGTCAGCAGCATGGCAGAAAGTTTACACAAACTGCGACCAAACTGGACGGAGAGTCCCTCACGGTCAACAGCAGCAAGTGCATCCTCAGCGAAGAAACCGTCTGAGCGCTAAGACAATTAATATCGGACCATCATTCCATATTATGCAGTTAAATGTAGAAGGCATCAGTTGCAGTAAATGTGAGCACCTAGATAGAATGTCTAAGGAACACCAAGTTGATGTAAAGAAATACATCTAGCTGAGGGAAAGCATTGTCATCGCTTTACTGAATAACCAAGAAGTACCAAATAATTGCACTATTTGATGTATGCCATGATATAAATAAGCTTACGTAAAAAAATTGTATTTTCTTTGTCTCTACCATCTAGGCAACTGAAATAAGTTAATTTTAGTAATTAAGAGTCTTTGGAATGTAAATGTGAATGTGGAGATGTTAAGTGATTGTTTTTATTACTATGCCAGGAGTGCCAGCAAAAATACAAGTAAATACATCAGTGAAATTTTTAAAAACATAACTCAATGTATAAACTGAAATAAATGAATCTTTCTGTACAGGGTTAAATTTTGGTTCATTGCCTCGCAGGTACACCCAAAAAATAATCCTTGTCTCACTTCTAATTAATGTGTATGTAATTAATGCATCTGATGTGTCTTGCTAATGAATAGTAGTGAGAAGTTACTGAAGTAGTAAAAATTGTTTCATAAATCTATTATATAGTTTCTGACCTCAACCAAGTACATACAACATGGATAAATTTAAGGTAAATTGGTCAATGAGAGGAGGAGAGAAGAAAGTACAAAAATGTTGAGAAAAAGACTGTAATGCAACAATATATGCCACTTAGGAATAAAATATATAATGCAGGAGAGCCAAGATGAAATGGCTGCAGAAAAATATGAAAAAATTGAAAAAGAAATGGTTTCCAGAAGGACTGATAAGGCATTTAGAAAGTTTTAAACAACTGTTGGTAAAATTAATAGCAGTAGCAACAGCACAGATAGTGCAAGAGGAGTTCTACTCCTAAACACAGAGGAGAGAGTAGATAGGTGGAGAGTGTCCAGTGGAAGCCTCTACAAGGGTAAAGGAACTGCTGTGTAAATTGATTAAAGAAGAAATGAAAGTCAATATGGAAGACATAGGGTATCTGATATTAGTCAGAGTTTAGTAGACCTTTGGGAGACTGAAGGTAAAATAAGGAGGAAGGCATTGATAACATTCTTACAAAATTTCTACAATCATTCTGGGAAATGGCAGCCAAATGATTATTCGAGTTGGTTTGTAGAATCAGAGTCTGGAGACATACCATCAGATGTTCAATAAGATATCACCCACACAATACTGATGATAATAAGGGCAGATAAGTGTCAGAACTATCCAATAATCAGTTTAACAGCTAATGCATCCAAGTTACTGACAAGAATAATGTGCAGAAGGCCGAAAAAAAATTGATTATCTGTTAGATGATCAGTTAAATTATAGGAAAGTTAAGACACCGGAGAGTCAGTTTGGACATTGCACTTGATAACGAGAACAGAATTTAAGAAAACTTGGGACACATTCATATGGTTTGTCAACCTACAGAAATCATTTAGCAACATATAATGGTGCAAGATATTAAAAATTCTTAGGAAAGTAGGTGTAAATTTCAGAACAACACAACTAATATGTAAGGGGCAATCAAACAAAAACCAGACAGATGGAAAGAAAGGAAAGTAAACCATTTGTTCTTTAAAAAGTAATCACCCTAACTGTTAATACATTTATCCCATTGTGATATAAGACAGTCAACACCTTCATGGGAAAATGTTTGTAGCTGCCTGCTGAACCATGATTGTACCTAGGTGTGCACCTCTTTGTCTGAAGCAAATCAACAGGCCCACATTTTGCCTAAATTGTTTAGAGTATCCTGTATAAGTTTTGTTGGGAAGCCCTTACACAAACTCTTTAGTCTCGGTCTCCCCCCCATGTGATTTCCATATTTTTGTAGACCTGAAGGAAGCCATTCTTGGCCATTGATTCACTTCGGACAAAGAGGTGAATGCTTGGGTACAGTCGTTGTTGTATAGGCAACTACAAGCTTTTTTCCATGAAGGCATTGACTATTTTTGTCTAAAAGTGGGATAAATGTATTAAGTTACACCAATTACTTGTGAAATGACAACTGAACTTAATTTTTCTGCCCATCTCATTTTCATCTGACTGTCTCTTATACAGTATGAATAAGAATCAGTGAGGTAGAAATAAGAATGAAAGACCAATGACAAAGTGCTCATATTAGGAAGGGTATAAAGCAGGGATGTAATGTTCAGTCTACACATTGAAGTTGCAATGACGGAAGTGGAATGGTTCAGGAGTGTGATTAAAATTGAAGGTGAAAGGATAGCAGTGTTAGATTCATGATGGCATTATTGTCATGAGTGAAAGAGGAAGAATTGTGGGACATGTTGATTGGAATGAACATTCTATAGATGATATAATTCAGATACATATAAACTTAGCATCAAAATTGAGGACCACAAAGTAGAAGAAACAATATAATTCTGCTATCTTGGGAGACTCCTGTCCAAACAGAGTCTACTAGTAACAAACATTAGCTTTGATTTACGGAAGAAATTTCTGAGAATGTAGGTTTTGGAGAACAGCATTATATGGAAGTGCATCTTGAACTGCAGGAAGACCTGAAAAGAAGAGAACTGAAGTGTTCAACAAGTGGAGCTGGAAGGATGTAGAGGGGAAGACAGATATTGGAACATATCAGACAAATAATTGTACGTGGTGCATGCAGTTGCTATCTGAGATACAAGGTTGGGATGAGAGAGGAATTCGTGGCAGGCTGCACCAAACCAGTCAATAGACTGATAACTCCCCAAAAAATTAAGTTTAGTACCATTGGCACAGTTGATCATGTTCCTGGATTTGTCGGTGAGTATTTCTACTGAGCACATAAGGTATTTTTACTGCTGCTTCAACAGTTGGCACTCACATCTCATAACAGGTACAGATGAAGGAAAGCAGGAACTTCGTACTGCGATGCAATTTGATGATCTGTCTCAAAGTATAGGACCACGGCTACCTGTAGCAGAAGATAGTAGTGTTGCATATCCAGGACCTGGTGGGTGAGATTCACAGTGCAGGAACTAAGGTAAGATTCACATGGGCACCATATTTTATTGGAAATGAAATTCTCATTCAAAAGCTCCTTCAAGAGGATTGCTAGTCTAACAAAATTTCCGACAAAGGCTCACCACTCTTTGGTGAGTAGGTATGTTGCAAACATACCTGACAAGGCAGATTGCACATGGTCAGTACCTGTGCTTTTTCCTCCTTGTAAGTCCCCAAAGTATGTGTCTGTCTTATTTGGGAGACAGGGACTCTGAACGACAACCTCCATGTCATGTGGCAGTTAGAGTATGTAGCACTGTGGTGGACCAGTTGCAACAAAGGGAATCAGACTGAACTACACTGGTTTCCATTGGGCCCCAGCAGTCTCCTGAGACAGATCAACTTACTTTAATGCAGAAGGTTATAACCCCAATCCGTACCTCTCATGAGGTATGCATCAGGCTGAAAACCAACCTGTCAGACAACAAGGGGTGGGGGTGGGGGCACACACACACACACACACACACACACACACACACACACACACACACACACACACACACACACACACAGAGAGAGAGGGGGGGGGGGGGGGTAATATTCCACAGCGACTATATATTTCAAATGAATGAGGTATTTCACACACATTGGGAAAGGCGAGGGGGGTGTTTTTTTTTTTTTTTTTTTCCCTGTCTGGTTCAATGAGTAGGCTCTGGAACATTTATGTTGGGATTTGAGGGTGACTTATTACAGGATAAAGTTCAGATTATGATTCGCTTATATCATGCAAAATCTACCATGAGGTGCTTCAAGCGTACAAAATTTGGCCACATGTTATCTAAGTCTACTAGTGAACCCTTCTGCAAAGATTAACAGACGACCGCTGCACAAGGATGCCCCTGTGTACAACCGCCGTACTGCACTGATTTCAGGGATGATCACTACCCTCTCCTGGTCTCCAACGTGACAGGTTGAAAGAAGCACATGTAAGATATGAAAGTTCGGTTTTTTATCATCAGGAAGTCAGGAAAAAGGACAGTCGTGTTTACGCTGTGCAGAAGACCTTAAGCTACTCTCAGAATGTAACTCTTCCATTTTTATAATGAGAATAAATATTGTCTCATCATCCTGAAGGGATCTTGGGATACTCTGTAGTGGTGAGCTCTGCACTGGCACAATTGAACAGTGCTCATGTAAACAAAATTGATGTCCAATTTAATGGTACTATTTGTATCATTTCGGGAACAATTATTTCTAGTCCCACCATCTGGCTGCCTGTTGTGAGCCACTCCCAGATCTGCAAAGGAAAGAAGTTTCGATGAGGGAATACAAAAAGATCCTAGCAAACACTAAGCTACTGGTGCTTTCAGACATCCCTGGTGTCTGAATCAATAGACATCCTTCTCTTGCATTTGCAGTCTCATTTGGGTTAACACCCATTCCTGGAGGAGGAAATGGTTCCAGAATGCTCCAGCAACATGCCAGTTATTATCTTTTATTACTGAGAGAGTCCACGCCAACTCCCAGCTGACTGAGAAGGGAACTTGGAAAGACATGAAGATTCACTTTTTACATTGTGAATTCTGTCCTCACCAGCATGTGACAGTGGTGCACAGAGGAAGGCTATCCAACATAGTAGGGAAGAATGGAGTGCCAGAGAAAGTAGAGGGGGTTTTGAGGAATTCCTGTTAGCAACCCCATCCATCAGATATGTACAAGGACTAGATGTTTGTCTGTAATTAAGTAATAAGTGTTTAGAAATAATGTAACGTAATTCAGCATTGAAATATCCTTGGATGCCATGTGCTAAATAAATAAATTACTCTCCTCATCGCATCACCAAGCCTTAGTGGACACCTTATTTCATATGTTCATGTGAAGGAAGCCCCCACACGCACCCTCGTACCTCTACATCTATGCTGTGGACCTTTTCCCCTTCCACCTGTGCATTCGAGACGTCTACTTGACTGACACCCCCTAGTGGAGGGTCAATTTCTTTTGGCTGTACTGTCCATACCACCTCTATTTTGCACCCCAATGACAGCCAACAGCTGCAAGAGCCACCAGATAGGGCAGTGGAACAATATCTTGAAGCTGCTCTTACCGAATCCAATCCCATTAGGAAGGAGGAGGACGAGGGCAAGAAGAAAGGAGAAAAAGATGAAGACAGACTGCCCAGGGTACCCCACTGTTGCTGTCAGTCATGACAGCCAACAAGTGATACTGACACAAATCAGATCTTGATGCTTTCCCACTGTTATTCGATGCACACGTAAATACACTGAAGTACCAAAGAAACTGGTATAGGGATGCACATTCAAATACAGAGATATTTAAACAGGCAGAATACGGTAATGCAGTCGGCAATGCCTATATAAGACAACAAGTGTCAGGTGCAGTTATTACATTGGTTACTGCTGCTACAATGGCAGGTTATCAAGATTTAAGTGAGTTTGAACATGGTGTTGTAGTCAGCACACATACTTTGGGACACAGCATTTCTGGGGTAGCGATGAAGTGGAGATTTTCCCGTATGACCATTTCATGAGCGTACTGTGAATATCAGGAATCCAGTAAAACATAAAATCTCCGACATTGCTGCTGCTGGCAAAAGATCCTGAAGAACGGGACCAACGACGACTGCAGAGAATCGTTCAATCTAACAAAAGTGTAACCGTTCTACAAATTGCTGCAGATTTAAGTGCTGGGCTATCAAGTAGTGTCATCGTGCGAACCATTAAACAAAACAGCATTGATAATGGGCCTTTGGAGCTGAAGGCCCACTCATGTACCCTTGATGACTGCACTCCACAAAGCTTTACACCTCTCCTGGGCCTGTCAACAATGGCATTGGACTGTTGATGGCGCAAAACATGTTGCTTGGTTGGACGAGTCTCATTTTAAATTGTATCAAGTGGATGGACGTGTATGGGTATGGAGACAACCTCATGAATCAATGGACCCTGTATGTCAGCAGGGGACTGTTCAAGCTGGTGGAGGCTGTTTAATGGTGTGGGTTGTGTGCAGTTGGAGTGATACACGACCTCTGATATGTCTAGATATGACTCTGACAGGTGACATGTACATGAGCATCCTGTCTGATCACCTGCCTCCATTAATGTCCATTGTGCATTCTGACAGACTTCGGCAATTCCAACATGACAGTTTGAAACTCCACATGTCCAGAATTGATACAGAGTGGCTCTAGGAACACTCTTCTGAGTTTAAACACTTTCGCTGACCACCAAGCTCCCCACACATTAACATTATTGAGCATATCTGGGATGTCTTGCAACATGCTGTTCAGAAGAGATCTCTACCCCTTCGTACTCTTATGGATTTATGGACATCTCTGCAGGATTCATGGTGTCAGTTCCCTCCAGCACTACTTCAGGCATAAGTAGAGTTCATGCCAAATCATGGTGTGGCACTTCTGCAAGCTTGTGGGGGCCCTACATGATATTAGGTGGTGTACCGGTTTCTGTAGCTCATCAGTGTATAATCCAATGGTATTGTAATAGCTATTGTTGCCACCTTGCTGAACTTAAAGACTAGCTCTCACTATCATTTTACTCAGTGGCTTGATAGCTCTTCAGGAAATGTGATTCATTATAACATGCTCATCTATTGTGTGCAATTATTGAGCCTACAACAAGAACCAAAGTTACCCTGAAAGTGTGTCTGGCCTGGTGTGTACACTGGTCTTTTAAACCAGCTTTAGTGACAAAATACCATTTAATACTACAATTTAAGTCTTGGCTGTACACATACAAATAAAAATAGTATTCACACCCATACTTTGCAACATCATCTCACCCAATCTCTTCACCCACCAGCCCGAGGGAAAGGTGACACATTCTGAGACCATAGATTTATTGTAATCTCGCAGTTACCCCTGCCCTTTCTGGCAGAGGGCGACTTTAAAGCCCACAGCCCTTTTTAGGGCAGCTATGAACCATTGACTGCCATAACTTATTACAGCAGCTGTATTTAAATTTTGTCCTTTGTATACTGAATATTGGCTCCTGTACTCATTTTAGTACAACACATGGATTCTTTTCAGTTTTACACTTTTATTCAGTGTAAGTTTTTAATGACGATTGTGATAGTGATCACTGAATGATTTTTTTGTTACTCCCACATTGATACTGAACTGGACTCATAAGGATGCTGATTGGCACACTTTAGCATACTGTATCATAAGCTGCACTGAGATCTGTGTTCAGTTTTTCGAGGTCTATCCACTGTGCCAACTTATAAATAAATCTGAGGGGGGGTGCGATGGGGAGGTTCCCTTGTTAGTAGCAAACTTGAGTGATATGTCATCTGTTAGTTGGATCCTATTACATTTATTTCCTGAGCATCCTTCCTAGTATCTTCCTCGGCTAGCCAATCCATGAGTTCATTCCCCAGGAGCTGGAAGTGACTGAGGAACCACAGGAATACTTCCATATTGGCTGGTCATGGAGTCACTGTAGATTAGGAAAGATTCATGTAACTGGGTATGTATGTAATGAATATGCATGGCAGTTACAAACTGTGCTATAAAGACACTGCATACATTAGACATGGTGTGTTGCTCCTGTTGTTTGTAAAGGTGTAGCCTGTGTGGTCTTCAAATCTCAAGTTATTGATACAAATAATGTCTGAATTGGGGTACTTGCTGAGTACTGAGAAAACATCTCGTGAAAAGCTGAAGGGTCTGTCGTATCACTTGGCCCAAGAGAAAGATCCTGGTGAATTAGTGATAAGGTATGCAGTGCACCGTGGAGGTCTCTCTCTCTCTCTCTCTCTCTCTCTCTCTCTCTCTGTGTGTGTGTGTAAATAATGTCTGAATTGGGGTACTTGCTGAGTACTGAGAAAACATCTCGTGAAAAGCTGAAGGGTCTGTCGTATCACTTGGCCCAAGAGAAAGATCCTGGTGAATTAGTGATAAGGTATGCAGTGCACCGTGGAGGTCTCTCTCTCTCTCTCTCTCTCTCTCTCTCTCTCTCTCTCTCTCTCTGTGTGTGTGTGTGTGTGTGTGTGTGTGTGTGTGTGTGTGTGTGTGTGTGAGAGAGAGAGAGAGAGAGAGAGAGTGGTGTGAGAAGAGGTAAGCAGAAGACAGAATGGATAGACTGTAATCAGGACAATACCAGAATTCCAGACTGAGGCCACTTATATGGAAGTTGAACTACTGTATTGGGAAACAGAAGGTGTCGATTCAGATATTCTAGATGCAATTCTTGGTGCAGTTGAGAATAAAATGAGAGCACCTCATCCACAAGAAGGAATTCGTGGCTCTACCATGAGGCCAGACACGTGACTCATCTGGAAGGCATCAGTCACAAGCTTCATCCCATAAGGGTGGCTTGGGTCTGGGAATCACAGTGATGATGATGATGATGATGATGATGCTGATCAGAGGCCATGCTATAATGATATAAACATGATAACATGAGAGCTTTGTGAAGTTGTGCCCCCACGAGATGTTATTGAGACAGTGTAAGGCATTAAGTTTTAGCTAGCACAGCCATTTAAGCTGTTGTAATGGGATAACGAAGTTAGCTTCTCACCAAATATAATTCCTAATTGATTTGTCTCGATCACATGAAGCAGCTTGTCATACAGTTAGGGTTTTGGGTGCAGATGATCAGCTGTATGTTGACAAAGGTGTACATCATGATTTGGTAGCAGTAAATTGGAACATGTGTTAAGTGCTCAGCATTCTGCTTTCCTCTTATGCCCTTAGTTGCAGGGAGCAGAGGATGAAGTGTCATAACCACAGCCAATAAGCTATGGAGTATAGAAGAGCCTACAACTGTGTGGCAGTCTTTCCTTCTGTTCCGCGATCCTATGCCATATCAATATTGGTCACGTCATTCTGACACACAGAACATCCTATAAAAAGTTGTCTCATCCTGTTGTTGTGCTCCTCTGACAGTTGCTCTTAATCTGTTGAACTGCCTTCACACCACACTCTTTACTGAGCTACTCCCTGAAATCCTAGCTGATACTGTCTTGGAGGCGAATCAGATTTTATCAATCTGATGACAAGCTGCATTGGGCCTCCAATTGCTCCTAGATGACGTATATGCTATCCTGCCCTATTATCTTTTATCCCCTTACTCTTTTAGTAATTCGTTCTTAACACTTTTTGTAATTGCACTATTATGCCAGTTTTAAATTTACCCTCTTTGTGGTTTAAAATAGAATGATTTTCTTCTATGATATGAAGTTGAAACTAAACAGTGTTCTGTTCTTGATATTAGCAAACTATGAGAAAGTCATTGTGTGAGTTTTGCAAGGAGGAAGTGGATTCTACATCTGTATTTAATGGTCTATCCATTATTTAATATTTTTTCCACCCAACCACCCTTCAATATGTCATGTTACCCATTAAAGCTTTTAAGAATTAAGATTTGGTTTGTAGTGTACACATCATCTCACGTAACCAGTACAATTTGTTGTTGTTGCCTTAAATCTAAGGACTTGTTTGCTGCACCTCTCCATGCTAGTCTGTCCTCTGCAAGTCCCCATTACAGTATAATTTTTACAACCTACATCTGCTTTAACATGCTTACTGCAGTCAAGACTTTGTCTCTCTGTACACTTTTTACCCCTCACACTTCCCTTTATTACCAGATTAACGTTTCCTTGTTTCCTCAGAGTGTGTCCTATCAAGTAACCCCTTAATCTAGTAAAATTGTGTGATGAAATTCTTTTCTTCCAAGTTCTGTTCAGTTCCTCATCATTAATTATTTGATCTATCCATATGATCTGAAGCATTCTTCATGGTTTTTGTTATACAGGCATTTTACTGTGGCTTAAGGTATGTTTCTATGTCTGATATTTTGTCTACTAATGCTGGACAGCTCATCAGAAACTATAAAGATGCAGTTGGTATTTTCAAGTGATAAACAAGCTCAGCAAGCCAAACTTTTACATGCAACTGTGCAGTGGTAAATGCTGACCACGAAAGCGTTCATTGTATAATCTTTGGCATTCTTTAGTAGTACTGCATTTCAAAAGATCTTCCCATCTTGTCTTTATTATTTATTGTCCCCATTTCTGCTCACGAGATACCACTGATTTCTAGACGAGGGGTGAGAGACCACAGCCCACCATTGATATGATGGTGGCTCGCCCTTCACATTTCATTCTTGTAAAAACATTTTACCGGTCTTTTACTCTTTTCTGGAAAAGAGAGGGCAAGTCCTTGTAGAACTTGGTTCTTTTGATAATACAATTGTAACTGTATTTTTTTAAATAAAGGGAATATTTGTCAAATAAATAATGAGAAGTAATTTTGTAATTCTTTTTTTTCCCTTCTTGTGGCCCTTCTGTATTCACTATGAGGGGCTTGCAGCCTGCAGTACTAATTAGTCTGCAACCCGCTGTTCTAGATAAATACGAGGGCAGTTCAATAAGTAATGCAACACTTTTTTTTCTGAAACAGGGGTTGTTTTATTCAGCATTGAAATACACCAGGTTATTCCCCAATCTTTTAGCTACACAACACTATTTTTCAACGTAATCTCCATTCAATGCTATGGCCTTACGCCACCTTGAAATGAGGGCCTGTATGCCTGCACGGTACCATTCCACTGGTCGATGTCGGAGCCAACGTCGTACTGCATCAATAACTTCTTCATCATCCACGTAGTGCCTCCCACGGATTGCGTCCTTCATTGGGCCAAACATATGGAAATCCGACGGTGCGAGATCGGGGCTGTAGGATGCATGAGGAAGAACAGTCCACTGAAGTTTTGTGAGCTCCTCTCGGGTGCAAAGACTTGTGTGAGGTCTTGCGTTGTCATGAAGAAGGAGAAGTTCGTTCAGATTTTTGTGCCTACGAACACGCTGAAGTCGTTTCTTCAATTTCTGAAGAGTAGCACAATACACTTCAGAGTTGATCGTTTGACCATGGGGAAGGACATCGAACAGAATAACCCCTTCAGCGTCCCAGAAGACTGTAACAATGACTTTACCGGCTGAGGGTTTGGCTTTAAACTTTTTCTTGGTAGGGGAGTGGGTGTGGCGCCACTCCATTGATTGCCGTTTTGTTTCAGGTTCGAAGTGATGAACCCATGTTTCATCGCCTGTAACAATCTTTGACAAGAAATTGTCACCCTCAGCCACATGACGAGCAAGCAATTCCGCACAGATGGTTCTCCTTTGCTCTTTATGGTGTTCGGTTAGACAACGAGGGACCCAGCGGGAACAAACCTTTGAATATCCCAACTGGTGAACAATTGTGACAGCACTACCAACAGGGATGTCAAGTTGAGCACTGAGTTGTTTGATGGTGATCCGTCGATCATCTCGAACGAAAGTGT
Organism: Schistocerca serialis cubense; assembly: GCF_023864345.2. Taxonomy (NCBI): domain Eukaryota; kingdom Metazoa; phylum Arthropoda; class Insecta; order Orthoptera; family Acrididae; genus Schistocerca; species Schistocerca serialis. The sequence goes on from NC_064645.1 coordinate 619,697,366, forward strand.
TCGCACGCTCCGCCATTGCAGGAGTCACAGCTGTGCACGGCCGGCCCGCACGCAGGAGATCAGACAGCCTTGCTTGACCTTGCGGCGATGATGACACACGCTTTGCCCAACGACTCACCGTGCTTTTGTCCACTGCCAGATCACCGTAGACATTCTGCAAGCGCCTATGAATATCTGAGATGCCCTGGTTTTCCGCCAAAAGAAACTCGATCACTGCCCGTTGTTTGCAACGCACATCCGTTACATACGCCATTTTAACAGCTCCGTACAGCGCTGCCACGTGTCGGAAGCCAATGAAACTATACGAGACGAAGCGGGAATGTTTGAAAATATTCCACAAGAAATTTCCGTTTTTTTCAACCAAAATTGGCCGAGAAAAAAAATGTGTTGCATTACTTATTGAACTGCCCTCGTACTTTTAGAAAACTTATTAACATTTAAATTTATGTTAGATATTAACATCTCTCTTTCAAGTAAACTGGTGGAGTGGGTGTAGAGAATTGTCATAGCCTGCTTGACCAGCTTGTCTTTACCAAAATCAAAATATTAGTCACCCTCCACAGTTGACGTAAGTAACAGCAGTGAAGTGGTGTGTACGGAATCAGTGCTGTAAGGTGGTTTCAGATAGAAATGCAATGGAGAGGCGGAATAAAACTATCTTGTTTTAATATGCCAATGACCATAGCATGAACAAAGTTACCAATTAGTTGGGCTACCAGAGTCGACTGTTCAGCATGGCTTCAAGGAATGGGGTACCATTCACAGCCATGTAAAATGGTGTAAGAACAGTGACTGTAAATAGATCTTAATTGATAGGGACCAGAGACAAGTGTCATACCTTGTCAATTACAATTGGTTTCAAGCCCATCAGGAATTGTTGCTGTAAGTGAATGCTGGTACACGTCAGCCACTTTCTGAGCAAGTATTGCAAAGTCCCAGTTTGACAGGCATGGCTCCCAGAGGAACAGGAAGGTGCTCATCTTCTCTGGACCAAACAACACAAACTGGGCAGTAGCTGACTTGTGGCATGTAGTGTGGTCAGACAAGTCATCATATTGCCTCTTTTCAACCGTTGCTAGACGCTAAATTCAATGACAGCCCAGGCATTTGACCCACAACATATGGAGGGTGTTATTACATGTAGGGATGGCTGACTGAGCAGGGGGTACGAAGAACCAATTCCTTGGCCATCATGCTATTGTAAATCAGTGGTGACAGCAACATATTTATTGAGCAGAATTCATACAGCTGAAGCAGACAGTGTCCCAGTTTTGTGCAATGATCCTGGACTGGGATGCTTGCCTAGGTCACCTCACTGCAGCAGGATATGGCCAAGAGCGGAAGTACACCAGAATAGATTGAAGGCGACAGTGGAAGAGTGTCATCAGTCCCTTGGTGGGCACGTGGCTACATCAGGCCTGCAAATGTCAGGCATACAGTGGCAGTAGTCTTGCAGGCGGACCAGCCCCGCCATCAGGTGTGAATGTGACAAATAGCCAGTAACTCGCTGTGAGTTAGGTGCAGGAGGCACGTCGGTGCAGTCAGTGTTCCAGGAAGCGGTTGATGTCAGCCAGCAGCAGCCCCGGCTGGAGTTGCCATTTCAGGCCCCTGCAGCTTCAGTTCTAGGCATGGGTCATAGACCAGCAGCTAGCGAAGGTGGCAGCTAGTTGTAGAATGATACAGGATGACTTACATTGGGTCAATGGCTGGCATGGAGGCATTCTCAGTGTAAACAGCTGTTGGCCAAAGCAGCCATTATTTATGTGTGCTCATCTGGTGTTTTTGTGAAAGGTGGTACTTCTTGTCAAGTACAGAGCCCAGGCAGTAAGCATCAAGGTCCAGCATGTAGTAATCACACCCACTTATAGTGCCAAAGTGGAGGCTTTTGCCATGATAGCTCAGTGTTCACAGTTATTTTGAGAGTACATTGTTGCTGAACACAGGACTCGAAACCCTTGCAGTACTATTTTCTTTTCCCATGCCGTAGCTCTAACCCTCTGGCAATCCTGTCCCAAGGGGCTTATAACTGTTTAGTGGGTATCTGTGTGGTAGTCTTGCTGCCATGAGCCATTGCAGTACTCCTTCCTTTCCTGTGCGGCACTTCTGTTCTCTCCCACCTTCTCTGTCTTGATGCAGGATGTATTTCATGTTTACTACCTTTCCCCATATTTTGTCTATGGTACCGGCTTACATCAAACTTTCTCACTCTTTTACAAAGACCAAGGAAGTGGCCATGCCATGAGAGAAAAGAAAAGTAAATAAAATGCAAGAAATAATCATCTTAGTGTGTAGTTTGTACCTGTACTAGTGGAGAGTCATTTTTGAGTAGTGCTGAGGTACACAAAAACAACAGACAATGATGAATTCAAATTATTAGCAAAAGATTAATTTGTTAAATGATGCATTTATTCTGTGAAGGAGTATCTGGAAAAACAAACTTGTACTTCCACTTGATGTTATATTTGTAAAAGTCTTAAATAATACAGTAGTATATGATTATTTCTAGTTGGAAAATAATTGTTTTTGTGTAAGAAATGTTTCTAGCACATAAGGACTAGCCCAGTGTATATTGTACAAAGTGTGACACTAGATGTACATAACCATTAAATAAATGAAGAAATAAATACATAAAAATGATGAGTGTTCAATTTCAGTTATTTCTATTTGATGCTCTGATATGCACAACAAATCTGTTTCACTCTCCATCTTTGCTCCGTGTTGCTGTATGGAAATGAGAAGTTCATCCTACATATTAATTAGGCTTCTGATGTTTTGATGGAAGAAATAAAGAAACCAGTGAACTTAAAATTTAGCCTCTTAAATCTGCTAACAGCAGCAGCAACAACAACAACAACAAGAGTATTAAGTGTGTAAATTTTGAACCGTGACTGTCTTTTCCTTTTACTGAATTCTAAATGCAAGGTGAAAATTTGCTCTGTTGTCTGGCTGTGCAAGCTTATCTATACGTTTTATTGTGTTCAAACTTCAATTTTATGTATGTTAAGTGGTGATTGTTCTTATGTTGATTCCTTTTCATGGGCACTGCAACTAGAACTGTAAATCCCTCTAGAGGGGCCACAAGTCAGTCAAGTTGTGGAGAATACCGAGTGTGAGTCCAGCAAAAAGTCATCGCAGGATATCCTATACTTCAGTTAGCCCTCCCCATCCTCCATCCCACCCCCTCATTGAAGTGACATAGCGACCTGCAATTCCTTCCCCCCACCCACCTCTAATGCTCTTCCTTTGGCACGCTTCTCACAGGCTTTCTTCAACCTAGTATTAAGTCTTTATGCTGATGTGATGGCTATTCCGTACGTGATAAATTGGATTGCTCATTTTGCTTTCTTGTATCACCCATTCAGCAAATTGAAGTCTAATCCCTCCTGTTGTGTTTGACTCAAAGATGAGGTGACTTACCGAACGAAAGCGCTGGCAGGTCGATAGACACACAAACAAACACAAACATACACACAAAATTCAAGCTTTCGCAACAAACTGTTGCCTCATCAGGAAAGAGGGAAGGAGAGGGACAGACGAAAGGATGTGGGTTTTAAGGGAGAGGGTAAGGAGTCATTCCAATCCCGGGAGCGGAAAGACTTACCTTAGGGGGAAAAAAGGACAGGTATACACTCGCACACAAGCACATATCCATCCACACATACAGACACAAGCTGTGTCTGTGTCTGTATGTGTGGATGGATATGTGCTTGTGTGCGAGTGTATACCTGTCCTTTTTTTCCCCCTAAGGTAAGTCTTTCCGCTCCCGGGATTGGAATGACTCCTTACCCTCTCCCTTAAAACCCACATCCTTTCGTCTGTCCCTCTCCTTCCCTCTTTCCTGATGAGGCAACAGTTTGTTGCGAAAGCTTGAATTTTGTGTGTATGTTTGTGTTTGTTTGTGTGTCTATCGACTTGCCAGTGCTTTCGTTCGGTAAGTCACCTCATCTTTGATTTTATATATAATTTTTCCCACGTGGAATGTTTCCTTCTATTTTATATATATATATATATATATATATATATATATATATATATATATATATATATATAAAACAAAGATGATGTGACTTACCAAATGAAAGTGCTGGCAGGTCGACAGACACACAAACATACACACAAAATTCAAGCTTTCGCAACAAACTGTTGCCTCATCAGGAAAGAAGGGAGAGGGAAAGACGAAAGGATGTGGGTTTTAAGGGAGAGGGTAAGGAGTTATTCCAATCCCGGGAGCGGAAAGACTTACCTTAGGGGGAAAAAACAACGGGTATACACTTGCGCACACACACACACACACACACACACACACACACACACACACACACACACACACATATCCATCCACACATATACAGACACAAGCAGACATATTCAAAGGCAAAGAGTTTGGGCAGAGATGTCAGTCGAGGCGGAAGTGCAGAGGCAAAGATTTGTTGAATGACAGGTGAGGTATGAGTGACGACAACTTGAAATTAGCGGAGATTGAGGCCTGGTGGATAACGGGAAGAGAGGATATATTGAAGGGCAAATTCCCATCTCCGGAGTTCGGATAGGTTCGTGTTAGTGGGAAGTATCCAGATCACCCGGACGGTGTAACACTGTGCCAAGATGTGCTGGCCATGCACAAAGGCATGTTTAGCCACAGGGTGATCCTCATTACCAACAAACACTGTCTGCCTGTGACCATTCATGCGAATGGACAGTTTGTTGCTGGTCATTCCCACATAGAAAGCTTCACAGTGTAGGCAGGTCAGTTGGTAAATCACTTGGGTGCTTTCACACATGGCTCTGCCTTTGATCGTGTACACCTTCCGGGTTACAGGACTGGAGTAGGTGGTCGTGGGAGGGTACATGGGACAGGTTTTACACTGGGGGCGGTTACAAGGGTAGGAGCCAGAGGGTAGGGAAGGTGGTTTGGGGATTTCATAGGGATAAACTAAAAGGTTACGAAGGTTAGGTGGACGGCGGAAAGACACTCTTGGTGGAGTGGGGAGGATTTCATGAAGGATGGATCTCATTTCAGGGCAGGATTTGAGGAAGTCGTATCCCTGCTGGAGAGCCACATTCAGAGTCTGATCCAGTCCTGGAAAGTATCCTGTCACAAGTGGGGCACTTCTGTGGTTCTTCTGTGGGAGGTTCTGGGTTTGAGGGGATGTGGAAGTGGCTCTGGTTATTTGCTTCTGTACCAGGTCGGGAGGGTAGTTGTGGGATGCGAAAGTTGTTATCAGGTTGTTGGTGTAATGGTTCAGGGATTCTGGACTGGAGCAGATTCGTTTGCCACGAAGACCTAGGCTGTAGGGAAGGGACCGTTTGATGTGGAATGGGTGGTAGCTGTCATAATGGAGGTACTGTTGCTTGTTGGTGGGTTTGATGTGGACGGACGTGTGAAGCTGGCCATGGGACAGATAGAGGTCAACGTCAAGGAAAGTGGCATGGGATTTGGAGTAGGACTAGGTGAATCTGATGGAACCAAAGGAGTTGAGGTTGGAGAGGAAATTCTGGAGTTCTTCTTCACTGTGAGTCCAGATCATGAAGATGTCATCAATAAATCTGTACCAAACTTTGGGTTTGCAGGCCTGGGTAACGAAGAAGGCTTCCTCTAAGCGACCCATGAATAGGTTGGCATAAGAGGGGGCCATCCTGGTACCCATGGCTGTTCCCTTTAATTGTTGGTATGTCTGGCCTTCAAAAGTGAAGAAGTTGTGGGTCAGTATGAAACTGGCTAAGGTAATGAGGAAAGAGGTTTTAGGTAGGGTGGCAGGTGATCGGCGTGAAAGGAAGTGCTCCATTGCAGCAAGGCCCTGGACGTGCGGAATATTTGTGTATAAGGAAGTGGCATCAATGGTTACAAGGATGGTTTCCGGGGGTAACAGATTGGGTAAGGATTCCAGGCGTTCGAGAAAGTGGTTGGTGTCTTTAATGAAGGATGGGAGACTGCATGTAATGGGTTGAAAGTATTGATCTACGTAGGCAGAGATACGTTCTGTGGGGGCTTGGTAACCAGCTACAATGGGGCGGCCGGGATGATTGGGTTTGTGAATTTTAGGAAGAAGGTAGAAGGTAGGGGTGCGGGGTGTCAGTGGGGTCAGGAGGTTGATGGAGTCAGGTGAAAGGTTTTGTATTGGGCCTTAGGTTTTGAGGATCCCTTGAAGCTCCGCCTGGACATCAGGAATGGGATTACCTTGGCAAACTTTGTATGTGGTGTTGTCTGAAAGCTGACGCAGTCCCTCAGCCACATACTCCCGACGATCAAGTACCACTGTCGTGGAACCCTTGTCCGCCGGAAGAATGACGATGGATCGGTCAGCCTTCAGATCATGGATAGCCTGGGCTTCAGCAGTGGTGATGTTGGGAGTAGGATTAAGGTTTTTTAAGAAGCATTAAGAGGCAAGGCTGGATGTCAGAAATTCCTGGAAGGTTTGGAGACGGTGATTTTGAGGAAGAGGAGGTGGGTCCCGCTGTGACGGAGGACGGAACTGTTCCAGGCAGGGTTCAATTTGGATGGTGTGTTGGGGAGTTGGATCATTAGGAGTAGGATTAGGATCATTTATCTTCGTGGCAAAGTGATATTTCCAGCAGAGAGTACGAGTGTAGGACAGTAAATCTTTGACGAGGGCTGTTTGGTTGAATCTGGGAGTGGGGCTGAAGGTGAGGCCTTTGGATACGACAGAGGTTTCGGATTGGGAGAGAGGTTTGGAAGAAAGGTTAACTACTGAATTAGGGTGTTGTGGTTCCAGATTATGTTGATTGGAATTTTGAGGTTTTGGATGGAGTGAAGCTGGAAGTGGGAGATTGAGTAGGTGGGAGAGACTGGGTTTGTGTGCAATGTTGAGTAGATGGGAGAGACTGGGTTTGTGTGCAATGAGAGGAGGTTGAGTTTTGCTGGAAAGGTTGTGAAGGGTGAGTGGGTTGCCTTTCCGGAGGTGGGAAACCAGGAGATTGGATAGTTTTTTGAGGTGGAGGGTGGCATGCTGTTCTAATTTGCAGTTGGCCTGTAGGAGGATGCGCTGAACAGCCGGTGTGGATGTGGGAGAGGAAAGATTGAGGACTTTTATTAAGGATAGGAGTTGACGGGTGTGTTCATTGGCTGAGTTGATGTGTAGGTGAAGGATTAGGTGGGTGAGGGCAATGGATTGTTCAGTTTGGAACTGGTATAGGGACTGATGGAAGGAAGGGTTGCAGCCAGAGATGGGAACTTCAAGTGTGAGGCCTTTGGGGGTAATGCCAAATGTCAGACAAGCCTGAGAAAATAAAATATGGGAGCGTAATCTGGCTAGGGCGAAGGCATGTTTGCGGAGGGAATGTAAATAAAACTTAATGGGGTCGTTGTGGGGGTGTTGTGAGGGTGACATGGTATTAGAAGATGGAAAGTGTAACATTAGGCTAAAATGAAAATAAAAATATATGGGGAGAGATAAAGGTGAATTTGAAAGTAACTGGAGATATGGTGTGAAAAAAGGCGAAAAAGTGTTGGTTAAAGCTGGGCTATGTTGATCCTGTGGTGAACTTGGGTTGGTAGACAACGATGTGTACAAAGGTTAGGTGGTTGTGTTGCCGCCAAAACACGTTAAAGGGTGGAGAAATTCGGGAAAATTTCGAAAAAACTGCGTGTAAATGTATGAAAAGGAATGGTTTTGTGGTGGCAGATTATGAAAATGAGGCTAACAATTGTCTCACGAAGAAATAATGACGTTAAAACCTGTGGGAATCGGCTAAAAATGATCAGTGATGTGGGAAAAAACGGAAATGGAAATAAAGTGAAAGTTGAAACTTCCTGGCAGATTAAAACTGTGTGCCCGACTGAGACTCGAACTCGGGACCTTTGCCTTTTGTGGGCAAGTGGTCTACCAACTGGGCTACCGAAGCACGACTCACGTCCATTTTCACAGCTTTACTTCTGCCAGTATCTCGTCTCCTACCTTCCAAACTTCGCACTTGCCCGCGAAAGGCAAAGGTCCCGAGTTCGAGTCTCGGTCGGGCACACAGTTTTAATCTGCCAGGAAGTTTCATATCAGCGCACACTCCGCTGCAGAGTGAAAATCTCATTCTGGAAAGTGAAAGTTATTAGAACTAGCCAAAATGGTTGTTTAATAGGTGAAAGGACCTGTTTGTGAACTAGAAACGGTGGATTTTATAGCAGCGGTAGTGTGGAAAGTGGAAAAAAATATTTTTTTTTGTTATGGTTTGGAAGTGGGTTACGTATTATTGAGTATATATAGGCGGGATAAAATTATATAGTAGATAACGGTAAAAAGGAGAAGGTGAATACAAAGTGAAACTACTGGCAAAAACAGAAAGAGAAAATAAGACAACAGAAAAGATTTCGAAATGCAACAGTGACAACAACAAACGTAATTGTTGGGTTCAAATTAATGATACGAATACAATAGAGGGAAACATTCCACGTGGGAAAAATATATCTAAAAACAAAGATGATGTGACTTACCAAACGAAAGCGCTGGCAGGTCGATAGAAACACAAACATACACACAAAATTCAAGCTTTCGCAACCACCAGTTGCTTCATCAGGAAAGAGGGAAGGAGAGGGAAAGACGAAAGGATGTGGGTTTTAAGGGAGAGGGTAAGGAGTCATTCCAATCCCGGGAGCGGAAAGACTTACCTTAGGGGGAAAAAAGGACAGGTATACACTCGAGTGCGCGCGCGCGCGCGCGCGCACACACACACACACACACACACACACACACACACACACACACACACACACACACATCCATCCGCACATACACAATCACAAGCAGACATTTGTAAAGGCTACTACTGTCAAAATTTTGAAATATATAATTTTTTCCTTCAAAATTTTGACAGTAGTATGGTTTATTTGGGAAGGACACCTTAGATGGCACTTTCTGCATGGCATAATACACTGAAGCACCAAAGAAACTGGTGTAGACACACACATTCAAGTACAGAGTTATGTAAACAGGCAGAATATGGAACTGCGGTCAGTAACGCCTATAGAAGACAACAAGTACCTATTGCAGTTGTTAGATCAGTTACTGCTGCTACAATGGTTGGTCATTAAGATTTAAGTGAGTCTGAATGTGGTCTTATAGTCAGCGCGTGAGCGATGGTACACAGCATCTCCGAGGTAGCAGTGAAGTGGGGATTTTCCCATACGACCATTTCACGAGTGTACCGTGAATATCAGGAATCCACTAAAATGTCAAATCTCTGACATTGCGCTGCGATCAGAAGAAGATCCTCCAAGAATGGGATCAGCGATGACTAAAGAGAATCATTCAACGTGACAAAAGTGCAGCCCTTCTGCAGATTGCTGCAGCTTTGAATGGTGGGCCATCAACAACTGTCAGTGTGCAAGCTATTAAATGAAACATCTTCGTTATGAGCTTTCAGAGCCGAACGCCCACTCATGTACCCTTGATGACTGCATGACACAAAGCTTTATGCCTTGGCTGAGTCTGTCAACACTGACATTGGACTGTTGATGACTCGAAACATGTTGCCTGGTCGGATGAGTTTCGTTTCAAATTGTACCGAGCTGATGGACGTGTATGGGTATGGAGACCACCTTATGGTTCCATGGACCCTGCATGTCAGCAGGGGATTCTTCAAGCTGGTGAAGGCTGTGTAATGGTGTGGAGCCTGTAGATATGACTCTGACAGGTGACATGTACATAAGCATCGTTTCTGATCACTTGCATCCATTAATGTCCATTGTGCAGTCTGACAGACTTGGGCAATTCCAGCAGAACATTGTGACACCCTACACGTCCAGAATTGCTACAGAGTGGCTCCAGCAACACTCAAAGCTTAAACATTTCCGCTGGCCACCAAACTCCTTAGACATAAATATTAGTGAGTATTTTTGGGATGTCTTAAAATGTGCTGTTCAGCATAGGTCTCCACCCCGTCACACTCTTACAGATATGTGCACAGTTCTTCAGCGTTTGTGGTGTCGGTTCCCTCCAGCACTACTTCAGACATTAGTCAAGTCCATGCCAAGTCATGTTGCAGCACTTTTGTCTGCTCGTGGGGGCCCTACATGATATTCGCAGGTGTACCAGTTTCTTTGGCTCTTCAGTGTATGACCACCCACGCATTACAAGGGCAATCCCAAAATAAAGGTCTCCTATTTTTGAATAAGTACAGAGACTTGTTTATTTCTACAGTGGTTTGCATCATTTTACAGCTTGAACATTTAGCTATTTTTCGACATAATCACCATTTCTGTCAATGCATTTTTGTAGACGCTGTGGCAGTTTTTGTGTGCCCATGTCATACCAGCTCACCGCCATGCTGTTCAGAAAGTTATGAACCTCTTCTTTCACCTTATCGTCGGAGCTGAATCGCTTTCTGGCCAAATGTTCTTTTCACCTAGGGAACAAGTGATAGTCACTGGACGCCAAGTCAGTACTACAGGGTGGGTGGGTGATTATGTTCCACTGAAACTGTTGCAGGAGAACAACGGTTTGCTGAGTGATGTGTGAGCGAGCGTTGTCATGGAGAATGTGTATGCCCTTGCTCAACATTCCTCTTCTTTGTTTCTGAATTTTTTTCAGTCTCACAGTACCTGCCAGTGTTAATTGTGGTCCCAGTGATTCATGTCTGACGACGAGATGAAAGAAGAGGTTCATAAGTTTCTGAACAGCTTGGTGGCGAGCTGGTATGACATGGGCATACAAAAACTGCCACAGCGTCTACAAAAATGCATCGACAGAAATGGTGATTATATCAAAAAATAGCTAAATGTTCAAGCTGTAAACTGATGTAAACCATTGTAGAAATAAACAGGTATATGTACTTATAAAAAAAAAATAGGAGACCTTACTTTTGGGATTACCTTCGTATCAGTATGTGGATGACTATTCTTCGCAAAAGACCAGTGAGGTAGCCAATCCAGCCGTTCTTTAATGAATAAAAGGACCCCAACCCATGGCACCTTGTCTGCAATGAGCTTAACACTGTACAGTCCTAGTTTCATATCTTGTCATATAATGACATCTCCTCAACATTTTGTGTGATGGTAGCCATCACCCAGTCATTTTATCGAGACGGTATTTAAGAGCGACTGTCAATCTACTAAGATATGCTCCCTATGGAAAGCCAATGGGGAAAATTACTCCCCTCAACCCTTTGCCATCATATTCCAAAAAAAGGGAGAGGGAGAGGGAGAGAGAGAGAGAGAGAGAGAGAGAGAGAGAGAGAGAGAGAGATATATATTAATGAGATGTGCAAGAAACTGTGAATGTGATAACCATTGTAACTCATAATGCAATAACTTACTCTCCCACACCACCTCAATGCAAGTTTATACCATGGTGGTCGTACAAAATAACAAAGGTCAGCAAAACGGGCAAAGAGCATTACAACAAAAAAGGAGACATGCCTCCAGTAATAGTCTAGTGTTATATAAACAACTATGAGCAAAATCACATACTTTAATTTAACATTGGATCAGGATTTGTGGTGTCGTACTGAGATTAAATGTATAGTATATCAGTTTTATTTATTGGGGCCACTGGGACTCCAGGCAGTCACCAGGTGGCCTGTGCTCTGGCTGTGGCACCTGTGGGGTGAGCTCACACTCTGAGTAGATGGCATCATGGTGGATATTTGGTGTCCTGAAATGGACCAAGTTGTCAGCTGGTCAGTACGAGACTCTGACAGAATCTTGGGATAGATTGCAATTCAGTGCAAGTCATTATGACCCCTAGGAACTTTCCACCCTTGGCCATGCCATGGGAGGGAAACAAAACCAAGTGACTTGCAGGCACTTACTTCAGGTTTGCACCTGGACAGATGGAGGGTCCTTTCTGTCTACTAATCTAGTGTTCTTTGTGGAGAAAATGTAGTTGGTGAACTCATTTCCCATAGTAAATTTAGGATTCATCTTAATTAAGATAACAAATCCTTTACTGTCCCAGGTGTCACTGTCTTCTAAACAACTTGGTGATGTCCTGTTACTATAACAGCCCATAAGAACCTCATCATGGTACAGACATTAATTTTTCACCAGGACCTAACTCCACAAATGGATGAAGAACCACGCGAACACTTCGTACAATTTGTGTATGTCAAGGCCCGCCAGATAATTAGGGTGACAATGGTACCAATCATTCATCCTCACTTTTAAGGTGGTTTCACAACCAGAGAAGACCAAAATCATAGTTTACCAATGCAGTGTGTATCCGTATTTCACACATATTGTACTGTACTTTGGACTGCAATACTTCAGGCATATTCCGTCCTGGTGTACTTATTATCCAATTTGTGGAGATTGTGGCCAGCCAACCACTTTACTAAAATTCGCCATGTGTGCTGTCACCTATCTGTATCAGTTGTGGAAAATACCATCCTTCCTGCATTCTGAAGTGTACCACCCTAATCAAGAACACAAATCCAGGAAATGGGGGATACGAGTTGCATCTCCTATTTTGAGGCTCAGAAAAAATTCACTCATTTTACCCAGTTTCAGTGATATCAACTTTTATCATCACTTGTTGCCAGGTTGTGGGCAGTGCCTGGCGTATTTACTACCTCAAAACTTACCTCTGATAGTCGTGCAAATAAACTTGACTCTTCCTTTCCTGGTTCCTGCAGCACTATTTTCAGGAATCACTTACCACACCAGCTGGAGAAGCAGCATCCTCCTCCAGTGTCTACAAGCTATATAGCTACCTTTTGGGAACCGTGTCTGCAGAAATCTGCAGACACGTTACCTGAGACCAGCCAGTGGCTGAACATGCCATGGACTGTGGGTCACAGAGCTGCCCACTCATCTTCTGTTCCTACAACACAGTGGATAAGCCCTCACAAGATTCTCCTTTGCCAAAAGTTGTGAAAGGGAAAAAGAAGAAATCTCAGGAGGTGACTGTAGTGATCCCGAAGATGTGAGATCCCCTCACATTGTCGGACTTGCACTCAATGTTTGTTGATGTTGTTCCACTCCCTCCAGTGACAATGATCCTTTGGTGACCTGCCCTCCTATTTCTTTCACATCAAACCAGAACACTCTCCATGTGATAATTCAGTGGAAATGCAATGGATATTACAGTCACATGGGAAAAATGCTGCTGCTACTACTACTACTACTACTACTACTACTACTGCTACTACTACTTCACTTCTCTCCTCTTTTTCTGCTCCTGTGTTGCTCTCAAAGAACCACACTTCAATGATAACCTTCCCCAACTCAAGGTTACCATGTATTCTGTTGGAACTGTACTGACTGTGAGAGAGTATCTGGTGGTGTCTATCCATTGGTTCGTGCAAATATCATTAGTGAGTGGATTCCCCACTGTGTCATGTTAGAATCAATAGCACTACAAGTGCAAATGACCCAACGATTACCATTTTCAATGTTCATTTACCTCCAGACAGAGCACTTACTTCTCTTGAGATGATCATTTAAATCCAATTACATACTACACCCCACCCATTCTGCCTTTTCCCCTAATTGTAAATTTCAAAGCCCACCACCCCCTGTGGGGAAGATACCACTGAGTGACGGTACTATTACTCACTTTAGTGCCATTCATGGCACCTTTTGGGCTGTCGACCATGGAGTCTCTTCCCCAATCTTGTGGCTTTGCTACAGTGGTCACTTCGTGACAGCGACCACTTTCTGGTGGTCGTGTCACTTTGTCACCGCGCAGCCATCCACTTACCAAATTGGGCCGTTCTAAGAGCCGACTGGCATTTATATACCTCTGCTGTCATCTTGTCTCCTTTTTCTCATATTGCATCAGCGAGATTGTGGGAGATATGTCCGACGTGATCACTGTGCCACTGGAACTGCTATCACCGTTTCTTCGAACTCACTGTCTCATTGGACAGTCCCATGGTGGACCAAATACATTGCAGTACATGATGCATTGATTCTTGCTGAACACCTCATGATGCACATTGTGACACCATCAGCATCCTCTTCTTGCGCAGATATCTTTTGAATGCGTAAAACGCTAGTTGAAGACAGCTCCCCTATCCTTTACCCTGCAATGCCAGATTGAAAGGGAACTGTTTCAGCCTCTTTACTCGTGGCGCAATACACCCCAAGGCGCTGATTATTTGTCCTCAGGGGCTCAGCATTCGTTAGCTTGGCGACCCCGGGGTTCCTGAGCTGGGGGCTGGTGAGTGCCACCAGCCCTCTGTCACCGTAAGCTCTGGGCATGCTGCAGCAACCACTGTGCTGTGCAGCAGTGAAATGTAGTGTGTTAAAAGAATGGGGGTCTTGGCTTCACTGCCTGGACCGCAAGAAAGGTACACACCTCAAAAAAAAAAAAAAAAAAAAAAAAAAAACACCCTCAACCTCAAGGTGTGCTAAGTGCTGATGAGATGTATGGCTGTTGAGGTAAAATAGTCTCTAGTGGGCACAACCAGTAATGCAATTACTGTGAAAGTTCTTGCACCCTTTAACAACACAGCGTGTTCTTTGTACCTTCCACCTACTGATGCCTTGGATGCAGACACACTGGCAGAACTCTTTCACGCATTTCCAAGCCCGTTGCTCTTTGCGGGGGACTACAATGCACGCACTGTGCTGTGGGGCTCGACTACCACTTGGTCCAGGGGTCTGATGATCGAGCAACTCGTCCATTCTGAGAATATCTGCCTTCTGAAAGCGGGTCGGATGCCATACTTTTCCACAGCTACAGGGTTTTCAGCCATTGACTTTTTTGTTATTGCAGACTCAGTTCAGTGGGAAGTGGCCACAGATTTACGTTCTACTAGTGACCACTTCCCAGTGTGGATCTGTCTGCCGTCTAGGACGATGGCTGACAGGAGACGAAGCAGATGGATGATATAAAGCCAAGGTGTATACGCTCCAGGAAGAACTTGGAAATTTTTTCATCCGGGAGAAAACCGGGAAAACCCTGGGGATCTTTTAAAATTCTGGGAATTTTTCGTTGTTTTAGACTTCAGCTAAATATTTGTAATTTTGTCTGGTAAGAACTGATAAACAGCAAAATGTGACAGTCTTGAGGAGAAAGACTATGAAATACTTCATAGCAATAAACTGCAGCTGGTGAGCGTGACATCACAACTGTTTACATTAAGTTCGTTTCAGCATTGCCCGTGGCCTCATGGGCATGCGTAGTTGAGTTGCGTATGGGCAGTGCCTTCTCCCGTTGTAGTGGGGATGGGGTTAGTCTCCACGTAAGCCGTCTTCACGTTTCCTGTTTTTGCTGTTTCCCTTCTTTTATACTTCTCACGTCAAATGAAAACAAAACGGATTTCTGTGGGTGGGAGCCATCAAGTGGACATAATTACGTATTAGTTTCAGTTTTCTGATTTTATTGTATTTCCACGTTTTTGGGAGTCATGCATTAATCGCCTTGCAGAACAACGAAGTTATTTTTGTCGATTTTCTGAATAAATTTGGCTTTCATTAATCTTTTCACCAGAGGCAGTCAGTTTATTAGAAACGAAATGTTCCCGCACTGTTGGCTGTTTTCAACTGCTCACTGAATTTCAAGTGCACATTTCCGTCTTCTGGCACGTATGGCAATATGCCATAATAAAGAACCAAACATGAGATATTACAGTACTGTTACTGAAAGAAAATTTGCATCCTGAAAATTGCATCGAAAAGCTTAATAGGTTGGGGCCTACTTCATTGTGAATCTGGACATATTAATGTGCACTGTAAGACGAATTATGCAATTTAGTATGGTTTACGAAATTCCGATGCTCTTACAGTATTCTAATACTTATGACGTCATGGAAGATCTCGTAGTATTATGCATGTACGAGCATACGGGCTTCCTACGTCGTCATAGCTGGCCGCACACAGTAACGCTTGATTTCTGGCGCGCTCTGGCAACTGCTGAAACAAAGCTATTTCTAACAGGTCACGGGAAAATATTGCGAAAGGAGCTTTGAAAAGCGTTAGTTCCAAAGTAAAATTTCCCTTTACGCAAGGTGAATTATGTTAGTGTGCGAATGTACAATGAATTTCTTAAATCACAGAGCGTTTGACTCTCATTTAAAACTAGCCACTTACAAGGGAACCTCCCCATCGCACCCGCCTCAGATTTAGTTATAAGTTGGCACAGTGGATAGGCCTTGAAAAACTGAACACATATCACTCGAGAAAACAGGAAGAAGTTGTGTGGAACTAGGAAAAAAATAAGCATAATATACAAACTGAGTAGTCCATGTGCAAGATAGGCAACATCAAGGTTAATGTGAGCTCAGGAGCGCCGTGGTCCTGTGGTTAGCGCGAGCAGCTGCGGAACGAAAGGTCCTTGGTTCAAGTCTTCCCTAGAGTAAAAATTTCAACCTTTTATTTGCAGACAATTATCAAAGTTCAGGCACTCACACAAAATCAATTTCGCTCTCCAAAATTCCAGGACATGTTCAGATTTGCTTGGACATATGCAGGATTTGACGGTCTACACACGGAAAAATTTGAAAACATTAAAAACATATGTTTTGACAGAGCACAGGAAAAACTGAGCGACTGTGAAACTGTTGCATTCATTTGTTGCAGTTTATGTGACAAACTCTTATGTTTTCATCACTTTTTTAGGAGTGATTATCACATCCACAAGAAAACCTAAATGGGGCAAGGTACAAGAATCTTTTTACCAATTCGCCAAGTGTACAAGTTAGGTGGGTCGACAACATATTCCTGTCATGTGACGCACATGCCGTCACCAGTTTCCTGTAGAATATATCAGACGTGTTTTCCTGTGGAGGAATCGGTTGACCTATGGCCTTGCGATAAAATATTTTCGGTTCCCATTGGAGAGGCACGTCCTTTCGTCTACTAATCGCACGGTTTCGCGGTGCGGTCGCAAAACACAGACACTTAACTTATTATAGTGAACAGAGACGTTAATGAACGAACGGACAGATCATAACTTTGCGAAAATAAAGAAAGTAAAATTTTCACTCGGGGGAAGACTTGAACCAAGGACCTTTTGTTCCGCAGCTGCGCACGTTAACCACGGGACCACGCCGATCCTGAGGTCACATTATCCTTGATATTGCTTATCATGCGGATGGAATTGTCAGTTTGTATATTTTGCTTATTTTTTTCATAGTTCCATACAACTTCTTCCTGTTTTCTCGACTGATCTGTGTTCAGTGTTCCAAGGCCTATCCACTGTGCCAACTTATAACTAAATCTGAGGGGGGTGCGATGGGGAGGTTCCCTTGTTAGAAGAATTTCTAGCACAGAATACCAAACATGTCATTATTTAAAATCTTACTGGCACATTTGTGTGATGTGTCGTTAAGTGTGACATATGAAAAAAAAGACAATGTTATATGTGAAAGCTTAGCTTTTCTTGTAGTTACACTGTACGTTAATTTAAACCATTAACTTTTCCGATTTGTGTGTTTACGCTACTTAACAGTGATATTGCTATTAGTTGGCTACATCAAGTTTCATATGCTCTGAATATCTGCAGTCAGTGGCTGGCGAGATCCCGTAACATAAGCTATGATCGGCTTACGAAAGCGCTTTTCAGTCTAGATTTCAGTGTTTCGAAAACTAACGTCCTGTATTTGGTGGAATTCAAATCTATATTTTCGTAATACGAATACGAAAATATGTAAAGTAAATGTTGCTGCACATCACAGATCTTTCCAATTTTTTTTCCGAGATTTTTCGTTCTCTGAAGTTCCACGCTGGTGTATAAAACCTGTACCATTCACAGGATTGATATTTTTACAGCTTCGAGGAAAAGTATACCGTCACTTATCATGGAAAAGTGTATTTTTCACCGTGGAAGAAGTGTATTTTCACGTGGGGAAAAAAGTTCGTTTTTAATTTTTTTTTCTTACACCCTGATATGGCAAATTGGTTGCAGTACAGTCGACAGGCTAGTTTGGAACAAAAGGATTGTGCACAGGAGATGGGGGTCTGTATCACTTGCGAGATCCAATGGGCTGCCGTAGAGTCCATCCCCCGATCTACTAACCACCTCAGATGACTGCCTGTACCTTGGTGGGATGTCGACTGTCGATTGGCAATCAGGGTCAGACGAACAGCTCTGAGGAACTTCAAACACTGTCCAACTACAGATAAAACCTTCATGCCCTCAGATCCATGAGAGCAGATGCAAGGCAAGTGATAAAAGAACGGAATAGGGCTTTCTGGAAGGAATTCATGACTTCCAGTAATCGGTCCACTTCCACTGTGCAAGTGTGGGTCTCAAAACGATGGATTTCTGGCAAGGACAGTACACATCCCCTTACAGCCTTGTCAAGTAATGGAGTCTTGGTGGACACGCCAGAATACACGGTTCAGGTTTTAGCTGAACACTTATTTACTGTCACTACGTCATCCAGACAGGCTCCTGCTTTTCAGGTGTTCCTTAAGACTGTGGTGATGAGGTAGCTCAAGTTGTTCTCGCATAATGAGGAAGTCTACAACCTTCCATTCTCCATGTGGGAACTGGAATCAGTTTTGTCTGCAGTCAGAGACACTGCTCCAGGACCTGATGAGATCCATTAGGCCATGCTTCATCATCGGTGCCCTGAAGTGAAAGGACAGCTCCTCTCTTGTTTCCGTCAGATCTGGATTGGACGGTACCCCACAACTTGGAAGGAGGCCATATTAATTCCATTCTGGAAACCAGGCAAGGATCGTAGCACCACTAACAGTTACTGGAGTGTAGCCCTTACCAGTTGTATGGGTAATACTCTTAAACACATGGTCAACAGCCACCTTGTCTGGCTGCAGTTGACCAGCTGATTCAGCTCATTCATGACTCCTTATAGCGGCTCCAACGCTGTGGCAAGGAGGTGAATTTTTGGTGGATACCTGGCCACATCGGGATAGAGGGAAACAGCATGGCCGACAAAGCCACCAGGGAGGCATGTCAGGATAGTGTTGTCCATCAATGTCCCATCCCATTGCACGCAATCATTTCAGTTTCTGATAGATGCATTATGCGTCATGGGATACTGAATGGTTGCAGGTGACAGAAAACAAACTGCAGTCTCTCTCATTGACCGCAAAGGAATGGCAGACCTCATGTCGGCTACACTGCTGGAAGGTGGCTCTGCTTACCAGACTGTATCAGACATTGCTCTTTAACACATGGTTTCCGCCTCCGGCGGGAGGATCCACCCCTCTGTGATTTTATTATTATTATTATTATTATTGTTATATACCACTTTCAGTTAAGCATATTTTGGCAACGTCTGTCATATGTACTGATATTAGGACAGCCCTCAGTCCCAGTGAAAATCTGCCCACCATCCTCACAGATGCTGATTCCAGTGTTAAAAGAGTGGTGAATTTTTTTGAACTGTCAGGACTCATCCCTAAATTGGTGGGGAAGGGAGGCAGACTTAAATACTTTATAAAGTGCTCCTCATGTGGGGACAGTTTTCGCCCCACCCATGAGATTAGCATGTTGACTTTTCGTCAGGACGCTGATGAACCATTATGTTGAGGGCCCTTCACCACAAGTCATCGTCGTCGTCACCTGATTATATTTGTAATCAGATCATTCAGTGCCTGAATGTAACTCAGGATCTTCAACCATATGTTGGCGACAAGGCACAATAGCAAGATAGTATCATCATCCCAGTTCTTAAACTAGACAAAAACCCCATGTCCACTGACAGCTTCTGACTGATTAGCCTTATTAACATACTCTGTAAACTGCTTGAAAGGATGTTTGTTGGACAATTATGCTGGGTTCTCAAATCATGGAGCCTTTTGTCTCTGTATTAGTGTGATTTCAGGAAGGATGGTCCACAACCAACCGTCTAGTTAGGTTGGAAATGGCTGTCCGACAGGCTTTTTCTAAACTCCAACATCTTATTGTAGTCTCTCTTTAATCTGCATAAGGAATACAACACTATGTGGCACCATCACATTTTACTTATTCTCCATGACTGGAGCTTTTGGTACTCCCAACAGATTTTTAAAAATGAGTTTTTATCCACTGTTGTTTCAGATTGGAGTTGGCTTATCCCTCGGCTCACCACTGGTCTGAGAAAATGACATTCTGCAGGCCTCTGTGTTGAGTGTTACACTTCCTCGTCTCTATCAGTGAAATTGTGACCTCTATTAGAACAGTGGTCACAATCAATCCATATGTCAATAACCTTTGCATTTGGTGTAGCTCACAGTGAATGGCCTTGGCTCAACACCAGCTCTAAGGAGCCATCCACAGTGCCTCTGCTTGGATCTTTTTCCATGGCTTCCAGTTCTCTCCCGTGAAAATACGAGTAACCAGTTTCTGTCTCCAAACCACTGCCCATTCTCATTCAGAACTCCACTTGGATATCCAGTGCCTGGCTGTTATTGCACAGTCCCGATTTTGTGGGACTGCTGTTTCATAAAAGGCTGACACAGCTGCACCATATTTGTCAACTAGACTACATGAATGCAAAACCTTAACGCTCTCTGCTTCTTGCCTACACCTCCTATGGTGCTGATCACAATACTCTTCTCCATATTTACTTGACCCAGGTCTCATCTTGATTGGGCTATAAAATGGAACAACTGCTAACTGTTGGGGAACTGCCTCCTAGGAATAAACTCCACACTATCAAGAAGATTACTATTGCATGGAATATTTGTTCCATCTCAGAAGGAATCAACCATCCTATGTCATCTCCACATTGGTCATACCAGATTAACATACAGTTTTATTTATGTAAAGAGCCATCACCCACATTGTGGTTGTTGAACCTTACTTACAGACAGTAACCCACATCCTTGTTGAATGCTCCCTCCTTTTGGCTCTCCACGCTAAACTTCGCCTTTCAGATTCCTCATCTCTGATATGGACGGATGACATTAAGAGTTCTTCGTTTTCTCCAAGGATGTTTTTGCTCTTGTTCTAAAACTCTGTTAGGGGTGGGGACAGGGTGGTTGGGGTTCTCGTGCTACATCTAAGGGAAACATTCTTAGCCTTCCAAAATCCCAAACACTGGTCTGGTTAGATAGTTCATTGATGATATCTTCACAATCTGAACTCGAGGGCAAGACACTCGATCCTCATTCCTTCAAAGCCTCAAAGTCTTCTCTTCAACTCAGTACGCCACCCTCTTGGACGCTGACCTCCTTTTCTCTGATTGCTCCATCTGTATATCTGTCCACATTAAACCCACCAACCATCAACAGTACCTGCATTTCGACAGATGCCATTCCTTCTTAAAAAACCTATCCCATACAGCCTGGCCATCTGGATACAGCATGTCTGTAGTGACAGTATGCTGAAGGTCTCACAGGGTGTATACGAGGACTAGGAAAAAAAATTCCCGGATATCCCGTTTAAAAAATATGCTTTTTCCCGGGCGAAAATACACTTTTTCTGTGCTAAGTGACAGTAGGTTTTCCGTAGATTTTCTCCCGGAACTGTAAAACTTATCAATCCTTTGAATGGTTAACGTTTTATACAATCGCGTAGAGCTTCCCGGAAAAAAAAGAAAAGACGGGCAGAGAAGTTTTGGAGAGACTTTTAATTAAAAAAAAGGAGAGAAGTGTTGGAAAGACCTTTGATTTGCAGCAACATATACGCTGCATATTTTCGTATTGCGAAAGTATAAATTCGAATTGCACCAAACACAGCGCGTTAGTTTGCGGAGCGTTGAAACCGAGGTTGCGATGTCCTTCTGTAAGCGAGTCATATCTCAACCCACGAGATCTCGTCAGCCGATGACAGCAGCTATTCAGAGCATAGGACACGTGTTATAGTCAGCCAATAGCAAGATCACTGGTTACATAGCGCGAACACGCAAGAGGAAAAGTTAACGGTTTCAAAAATGGTTCAAATGGCTCTGAGCACTATGGGACTTGACATCTGTGGTCATCAGTCCCCCTGGAACTTAGAACTACTTAAACCTAACTAACCCAAGGACATCACACACATCCATGCCCGAGGCAGGATTCGAACCTGCGACCGTAGCGGTGACGCGGTTCCAGACTGAAGCGCCTAGAACCGCACGGCCACACCGGCCGGCAGTTAACGGTTTAAATTAATTTACACAGTACCGTATATCTACAAGAAAAGCTAAGCTTTCACGTATAATATTAGTCTCTAAGATTAACACGCTAACAACAGAAGCTAAACTTTCACATGTCATATTGATCTTTTTTTGCGTGTGTTATACTTTAAGATACATCACACAAATGTGCCAGTAAATTTAAAATTGTAACATAAATGTCTCGGCTCGAAATTCTTGTAAGTGGCTGGTTCTCCAAATGTTCAGTTTCGAACGCTCTGTGATTTAGATATCCATCCCACTTTCTCACGCGTAACATAATTCATCTTGCGTAAAAAGAAATTTACTTTGAAAGTAACGCTTTTCTAACCACCGTTCGCAATACTATCCGAAGACTGTTTGAAATAGGTTCGATTTACCAGTTTCCAGAGAGCGCCAGAAAACAGGCATTATTTTGCGTGTGCAACTGCAGTGGTGTAGGAAGCCCGTATGTTCGTGTGTATAAAGCACTAAGAGAGCTTACATTACACCATAAAAGAAACAGGGCATCAGAGGATACTCCAAAGAGCATCGGAATTTCGTAAACCATACTAAAATGCATAATTCGGCTTGAAGTGCAAATTGGCTTTTTCCAGATTCACAATGAAGTTGATCCCATCTGATATTAAGCTTTTCAGTGTGGTTTTTGGGATGTAAATTTTCTTGTAGTACCAGTACTCTACGATCTCATTTTTGGTTCTTTATTATGGCATAATGCCATTTATGGCAGAAGATGATAACGTGCACTTGAAATTCAGCGAACAGTTAGAACTAGCCAATACTGTAGAATGAAACACTTCGTTTCAAATAAAATGATTGCTTCAGCGGAAAGATTAATGAAGCCAAATTTCTTTAGCAAACTTGCAAAAATAACTTCACTGTTCTGCAAGGCGATTAATGCTTGACTGCTACTAACTTGGAAATAAAATAAAATCAGAAAACTGAAATTAATAATATATTTTTGCCCTCCGTAATTATGTGAATGTATTTTAATTCACTTGATAGCTCCCGGCCACAGAAATCCGTTTTGTTTTCATTTGACGAAATCGCTTAACGTAAACACGGGTCACGTGGAGGTTAACCCCCTCTCCACTACAACTCTGTGCAAGCGTGAATCTGGCAGCTAGGGCGCGCGAGAAAAAATTTTCTCGTTTGCACCTGGCTGCTTGCTGCTACTACCGATACAGCTAACAGGCAAACTTCAAGTAGCGGGAGAAGGTACTGCTTATACGCGAGTCAAATGCGCATGCCTAACAGACCGCTGGCAATTGGTCAAACGAACCTAATGTGAACAGTTGTGACGTCATGCTCATAGCAAGCAGTTTATTGTTACGACGAGTTACAGTCTGCGCCCTACGGCCTTTGACATATTTTTGCTATTTGCAAACGCTTGTGCGTGCACGGTTTTTCGTTGTTGTAAATTACACATTTCCTTTGCCACTAAAGTTTTATGTTTTTCCCTCTCGTTTATATTTTATTGCTGCAGTACCATTCTCCAGTAGCAGGATACAATAACATTCTTTGCTAGAGAATCAATTCTGCAGCCAAAATTTAAAAAATTTAACTGAAAGCTAAAACAATGAAAAATTCCCGGAATTCCGAAAAATTCCCGGGTTTTTCCTGGTTTTCTCCCGGATGAAAAAATTCCCGTGTTTTTCCCGGTTGTCCCGGGTCGTATACACCCTGTCTCACAAAGGCCTTCACAGAAAGGCACTATCCCCCCCCCCCCCACCCACCCCCCCAGACCTAGTTCACAAACAGATTTCTTGTGCCATAGTCCCACACGTGCAATCCTCCCACCATGCTGAAGAACCAGCAACGTTACCCAATACCACCTTGGACTGGAACAACTGAACCACAATCCTTCATCAGCACTTTGATTATCCATTGTCATGCTCTGAAATGAAAGACATTTCCAAGATCCTTCCCATCCCTCCTAAAGTGATGTTAAATCACCCACCTGACCTCCACAGCATCCTACTCCATTCCTCACTCCCAATCTCAACTCGTAGCCGTAGAGACCCTATTCCTGTAGGATACTCAAGTGCAAGACCTGCCCGATCCACTCACTCAGCATATGCTTTTCCAGTCCTGTCACCGGCTTATCCTACCCCATCAGAGGCCAGGCCACCTGTGAATGCAGACATGTCATGCACCAGCTTTGCAGCAATCATTGTGCAGTTCTTTGTATTGGTATGCCTTCCAACCAGCTATCTACCAGGATGAACAGCTACTGCCAAACTGTGGCCAAGAGCAAAGTAGACCACCCTGTGGTTGGTACAACATGCAGCTGAACATAATATGCATAATTTCAATGGTTGCTTCACAACCCAGGCCATCTGTATCCTCCCTTCCACCACCAACTTTTTTGAACTGTGCAGATGGGAGTTATGTCTCTCTGCTCCCCTAGTCATCTTGGCCTCCACTTATGATAAACTACTGGTGCCACATTCTCCACCCAACAGCAGTTTCCACCCCCTCTGTCCTATCACCTCCCCCTAGTTCACATCCCCACACCCTCATTGTGCTCTGCTCTCTGCTAGTGCACCAACCACCTTTTTCCCTGCTCTGCTCCTCTTCTTTACCACGTCCCACCCCTCCCGCCACCTCTACCACAACATTTCGACATCATGCCTTACAGCATTGTCTGGCTACCATCTGGTCTGTACACTAGAGATGGGCAAAACTGTTCTTTTCAGAGATCAGATCAGAACTGTTCACTCCCTGAAGTGAACTAGGTCTTTTTCATGACTCACCACTCATTCACAATAGAAAATAAATGGAAGGCACATTGCCCTTTAAACTTGGTTTATTCCAGTACTATACCTGTATTTTGATCCTATTTTGAATTAACACAGATAATGAGTAAGAATTTTGTATTGTTTACTGAAATTTCCACAATATGACAAAGTTTTTGATTATCGATTTATTTTGCACTATCGTGGTTTTTTGGGTGATCGGAAAATGTTGTAACTTGAGATTTACATTAACAATGTATTTGGCTATAATGTACTAAAATTTCATTAACCTCGTACAAATACATCCCAAGCCATATATTTTTAAAGTGAACGTTTCCTTCCGAAGACGCCCAAAATCGCAATATCCGTACTACAATTAGAAAAAAATATAAATTTGACTGTAAGACCAAAGTGCTGCATATAGCCTTATGCAGAATAAAACAAGGAAAATATTGGTGTATCACATTTTGCGATACATTTATCAGTTCACTCGTAATTAAAGCGTAAATTCGAGTGTCCATAATAAAAAATCCTATAGTAAGAGAAGTCGTCAGGAACCTCATCTGATCAGTTTAAACAAATAAAAATAAAATAAAAACAAATAATGTATACATAACATAATTATGTAATATACACATCGGTATTAGTACGAAGAACAATATCCAGTATAGACGAACTCCGATGCAGAGGCGCTGAGTCAAGCTGGTCAAGCCGCGAGCTGTATTACTGCGTGAGCTAAGACCGCAGAGACCAGAGTGACACCTGAGTTGCTTTGCTCAACGCTCTGGCTAGAGTCGAGAGCGGTGGGGTGAGTGTTGAGCGGGCGAGTTCCGAGGGTGGAGGGAGTGGTGAACGGCCACCAGTCACCCACTCCGAGACAAATCGTCCGTTATCTTGCGAGCAGGTTGTTGCAAGTAGTTCTTATGTTCTCCGCTAGGAGGCTCTCTGTCCTGTTGCTCGCATCAACTGCCCAGAGGGCAGGACGTGCGACTGAAACGATCGCCGACGGAGTGCGATGCTAAGTTTTAGGTGCGCCAGACACTGCACGCGGCAGAGGAAGCACAGAGACGGTACGGCATATGTGAAACACAAAATCCAATGGGGCACTGCACAATGCAGGCAGCCAAGGCAGAAGCAGGGCAGAGGCTGGCGCCAGCTGTGTTGTGTGGCTTGCAGTGTGCTCTGACCAGCAGAGGCCCAGCTGATATGCTCTCTCTCTCTCTCTCTCTCTCTCTCTCTCTCTCTCTCTGCTGTGGGAATCGTTTGGAGCTACCATTCTTTTTTTCTGAATCACTGATTGTTCACTCCTTTGAAAGATTCAACACTATGAATCGGTTCAGGAGCGGATCCCCCATCTCTACTGTACACGCTCTGCTAGGCAGTTCTGAGGCTCCTCTCCCCCAACCTATAAACTGCTATCCCTCCCCCTTCCCTGCACCCCTCCAGATTGCTGCTTGTGTTTGACATAACACCATTGCATTCTGGCCAGAGCAGCTGGACATAGAGGTCATGTGTCTGTGAGGTATACATGCTTGTGTGAATGTGTGTGTGTTTTCTTTTCTGAAGAACACTTTGGCCAAAAGCTCTGTGTGTAACAGTCTTTTCATTCTCATCTCAAGGTTCATCTTTACAGTGAGTAGCAACCTGTCCTTTTCATAATATTGTTACTTTTAGCACCTGACAGAAAGACCAGTAACATCCCTTTCACAGACTGGGTATGAAACGGTGCACTAGCACAGCACTAAAATACATTTGCAAATCCAGATTCCCTACACAAGCAAATACTTCGCCACCTTAGTGACGATGACAGACATCCCCTCAGGGGACATACGACTCTTCATGGATATTTGTATGGCAAGGAAGGGGCCCCAAGTTATCGTGTTGTCTCCTTCCTTTCCTGCACTGGAATATCTCATTCTCTGACTCCTTCCTTCTCATGCTCTCTTTCTCATTGTGACAGCCTTTGATGTTGACTCATCTATTTCCAAGGTTTTTCCTTCCTTTCCTTGAATATTCTTTCATTCAACACCATTTGGCTCTTGACCTTCATTTTTCAAATTTTTCTGTAGACTCGTCTGATTGGGGAAGAACATCTTAAATAGTACCTACTGCATGCAGTGTTAAAGACAATCTGTGTACAGTATCTGTGTAGTATCATATTTACACTTCATAGCCAACACAGTAGCCAGTCTAACGTGGTGGCGTCATTATGTATGTAACCTTCTCGTGAGGCCCCTGACAACGCTGGAATCACACTGCTGATGTGAGCTGCTAGGTCCCCATTCATTCCAAGGAGTAGATACCCATCTTCAGGACTCCCGGCAACAGCCATTGTGCCAGATGGCCTTTGCTGCAGCTGACACCTGCGAGGAGAGCCCTTCATAAAGCCCTTCATCACAGCAGCTGCATCATGATGGATGTTTCGCACATGAAATTTATTAAATTACTCCAGAAAAATGACCATTTTGATCTGGCCATCTCTTCAGACAGGAATTAAAACTTCAATGTTGGCAGTTACAGCCATAGTGCTTTCTCACCCTGGCAACACCTTGGGAATATGGACAAGCCAAATGTCTAGGAGTAAAATAATTTGTTCAGTACCTAGTGTGGACTCGAACCGACAGGGATACTTCTACTGCAACAAAGCCATTATTTTTTGTGGGACATTTTGGATATAAATTTAGTGAAGTTGAGTCACTAGACAAAATGCACAGTGAATCACTATTGATTAAAGTCACTTCTGCTGAACAATCTATAGCTTTTCAGGCATGGGTCAATCCATACCAAGTGGTCCAGCGCTGGTTGCTTGACCATCTCAGAAAAAATTTATATTTGCTGGATGAATTCCCCAATGCTTAGTAGTCACAAAAATATTTTTTAAAAAAATTTATTGTTTATTATTTTAAAATGGCGATGATATTTGTTCCAGGCTGCATGCGCTTTTCATATTTGCAAGCATCTACATTTTTTACAATTATTCAGCAGTGGATTGTCCTAAACCTTTCAGATAAAATGCATTTAGTTCAACTCACTCTGGGCTACAAATTAACATCATTATCACTTAGCTGAATGATTTCTTTAATATATTTTTAATATTCAGCCACAAATTAAAAAAACTCAATTTTTGAATAGTAATGGTCCAAAGAAAGATTAATTTCTCAGCTTCAATATTTTTTCTATCACACTGTATGGTATAATTACTTTTTATAGACTATCAATGGTGAGCAGCTTATGCTTAAAAAAAAAAAAACACTATTTTAAAAAATGGATTTTTAAAAATTTTTCCACTTTATGGCCTGCAATATCTTTGTTGGAGGACCACATAAAAATCTGAAAATTTCACAGTTAATAGACCTTTATGAGATCAAACTTCAGTATAAATTTCAACTTTGAGATTCAATTTGAATTTATGGAAAAAAAAAAAAATAAAAACACAAGTCAAAAATACGTTTTTTTAACATCTGCGATATCTGGTAGACTAATCAAATAAAGTATACCAATTGCATAATGTAACACACCACATTACACTATCTAATGATTATTTGTTGAAACAATGCTGTGGTAATTGTTTCAGCAGGCTAACAATTGCATCTGCAAGCCTATACAAGTCTGGTCGTCTGCCCCCTTACACCAACAGTTGTCAGCTCACACTTATTTTAGCTAGAAGTTCATGAAGCGTGCAGTTGAAAAATAGTGTCTCAGTGTTCTTTTGGTGTTGTTATAATGAAGCATGTCATAAAAGTGTGTATGGAGTGTATCCTAAAGATATTACTTTAATCGAAGATTACAGTGAAGAAGAAAAAGCGTTGTTTTACTTATGAGTCGGCCCAGAGGTCAAATCAACATACAAGTACCATGAAATGAAATACTTAAAAAAATTTCATCACCTTTTTGGTCTGTCTTGCATGGACTCTTTTGAGAAACATAAGAAACCTGAACAAAAGGTCTGCGAGAAATAACATTTGATCATTATTCTAAAAATAAAAGCCCTTTTGTCAATCTCATACCAGGAAAATCATTGTGTCCAACATGTTATTGAAAGATATTTGTAATTCATGAGAGAAAGGGTAGTGAAACCTCAGATTCAGAATTTTGTAACTTACCAGCAACCATTAAAAAAGTAGATACAGCTTGTGAAATCCTGGGTATATCTCCTGTTAGCAAAATTAGGAAACTAAGTCAAGATAAAAGACAAAGTGCCTTGAATATAAAAACTGAGAAAGTGGCAGCTACAGTCAAAAAGAATTTGGAAGTTTCATTTCAAAATACAATTTTTACTAAAACAGATGGTAGTTCTAAAACTTCACCAACCGAATATGCTGATTTGATAGAAAAACTATAAACTAAATGCAGAACTTTAAACAAAGAGGATAAAATTAAGATTATCAGTTTTCTGCTGAATTCTTGGAGTTGAGCAAAAGTTAGTGATGAATTTAATGTGTCAGAACGTCTTGTTAAGTTAACAAGGCAATTAGTAAAATAACAGGGAATTTTACCAGCATTACAAAAGAAAAGTGCATCTAATTTGGTAGATAAAAACAAAATCAATAAAGTTATTAATTCTTTAAATATGTCTGCTTGTGTCTGTATGTGTGGATGGATATGTGCGTGTGTGCGAGTGTATACCTGTCCTTTTTTCCCCCTAAGGTAAGTCTTTCCGCTCCCGGGATTGGAATGACTCCTTACCCTCTCCCTTAAAACCCACTTCCTTTCGTCTTCCCCTCTCCTTCCCTCTTTCCTGATGAGGCAACAGTTTGTTGCGAACGCTTGAATTTTGTGTGTATGTTTGTGTTTGTTTGTGTGTCTATCGACCTGCCAGCGCTTTCGTTCGGTAAGTCACCTCATCTTTGTTTTTATATATAAGTTATTAATTATTATGACAATGACAATAACAATAACAGCCGTTTGATGCCTGGCAAAAAAAGACTGTTTTTCTGTGAAACAAAATGGTTCTACGATTCAAAGACGAAAAAAGTTAATATTGCGTAATTTGGGGCTCCACAGCATCTACCTTAAGAACATCCGCACTTGGCTTGGTGTATCCAATGGCAGAATACTGTGCCCCAGTGTGACTCAACAGCAAACACACACACGTGGTAGATAGCCAACTTAATGCAACAATGCGTATTATATCAGGCACAATCAGGCCAACTCCTACAGTGTGGCTGCCCGTTCTCAGTAACATAGCACCTCCTAACCTGCGCCATGAACACGCTCTGGTTAGAGAATTTCAAAAAATCGTGACCAACCCTCAATTACAAATCCATGAAGATACTCACGACATCCAAGGAAACCGACTCCGGTCTAGGCATCCTCCACTAAAGACCGCACAGGCTCTGCACCAAACCAACTTTAAAATAAATGACCGATGGAAAGAGGAATGGGAGAGCAGAACAGCAGTAAACTGCCACAGTATGCCATAGATCTTTAGTAAACCAAAAGGATTTGATTGCCCTCGCAAAGTTTGGTCCACTCTTAATTGCATCAGAACCAACTGTGGGAGATGCGCCGACTCCTTACACAGATGGGGTAAACTTCCTTCAGCCGCTTGCGACTGTGGCGCTGAGAGACAGACGGTCAAACACATCGTGCAGGAATGCCCACTAAGGGCATACGAGGGTGACCCACAGGATTTCCTAATGGCGACCCAAGAGGCAATCGACTATTTATTATCTAAGCTGGGCGTCTGCTTGTGATTGCTGTTCTGTGAGTGTAAATTTACAATTGGCGGTCTCCTTATATACAAACTGTTATTTATTGCTCTGTTTATACATATGTGATTTTTTTTTTTTTTTAATCGTGTTGTTTCTGTAATTTTTACTGTGATGTTATGAGCCATACGCTAAATAAATAAATAAATAAATAAATGAACTATTCACTGAATTTAAAAAAGAAAAACTTGACATTAAAATTGGAAGATCAAAGTTTTGCGAGTTGAGACCAAAATGGTGTATTGTTGCAGAGGCAGAATTTAAAGTTGATGATAGATGGGGCCAATCTCAGAGTTGACTGTAAAGACCTTTTGGAAGTTACGGTAAGCAATATTAACAGTTACAATTGTATGATCAAAGGAATTGTCCAGGGAAACAAGCCTTACTTGACATTTTCGAAGAATCCGAAGAAGACGATTTGATACCTGACAATATAAAATACAAACAATGGGTAATGCAAGACAGAACTGAAATGGTGACAGTCATAAAATCATGAGAAGAGTGTTTTGAAGTGTTGGTGGCTAACCTTGAAAATCTGAAAATGCATCATTTTATTGCAAAGTAAATTTTTGAAAGACAAAAAGCAAACCTTGGCAGCTGATGAATGCTTAGTTCTTGCTGACTTTTTGGAAAATTATTCCTTTGTTGTTCAAGATGAAGTACTAGGGCACCACTGGGTAAACAAACAGGCCACAGTTCATCCATTTGTATTCTATCATAAAGATGAAGATAAACTAATGAGCCACAGCTTTTGTGTCATAAGTGACTACCTTGAACACAACACTACAGCAGTGCACATTTTTCAACTAAAATAAACAAACTACATTAAACAGCACCACCCTTTAAAAAAAAAAAAGAAAAAAAAAAGCTCTTTGGGTGGGGCAGCAAGTCAATATAAAAAAAATAATAAAATAAAAATTATTAACATCTCCTTTCATAAAGAAGAGTTTGAGTTTGATGTAGAAGGGCTCTTTTTCGCTTCACGCCGTGGGAAGAATGCTTTTGATTGTGTCGGGCGTACAACAAAGTGAGCTGTCACAAAAGCAAGTCTCAAGTGGACCGATGACAGTCATATCGTAACACCTCAAGAAATGTTTGGATTCTGTAAAAGACATGTCAAAGGAATTACCTATGTTTTTGTACAATGTGAGGAAATACAAGAAGTCTATGACAGTGTCTTGAAGGAAAGGTACAACACTTGTCAGAAGATTAAAGGCACTCGATCTTTTCATTGTTTTGTACACCATTCCCACAACTTACTGAAGTGTAGATCACATCAACTTCACCTGATAGTGAACTTCATCAGTGTGGAAAACTTGTACAATTGGTTGTTCAAAATAAAGACATAGTGGCTTGTGTTTACGATGAACAGTGGTGGATTGGCGAAGTTGATAATATTGACTGACGAAACCAAGATGTAGGTGTTGTATTTTATCACCCTTCAGGACCAAGGACATCTTTTAAAAAAATTGAGAAGGATCAAGTTTGGATGCCACTTAAAAATGTACTAAGAAAGCTGTCTCCCATGGAATTTACAAATGTGACCGGGTGAACTTAAATCTAACACCCAAACTGAATGAACAAATTTCTCAAATGTTCAGTGAGCAATGTACTGAAAACAAATAACAAGAGAACAATATAATGTAATTTGTTGGCTTATTTTCAATAAAAAAAGTAAGTAATCATAGATATGATTAAATTATGTACTGTAACTGATATATTTTATTCCATATGCCTAGATATCGCAGATGTTAAAAAATGTTTTTTTGACTCATGTTTGTAATTTTTTTTCCATAACTTCTGATTGAATCTCAAAGTTGAAATTTATACTGAAGTTTGATATCATAAAGGTCTATTAACTGTGAAATTTTCAGATTTTTATGTGGTCCTCCAACAAAGATATTGCAGGCCATAAAGTGGAAAAAATTTAAAAAATCCATTTTTTAAAATAGTGTTTTTTTTTAAGCATAAGCTGCTCACCATTGATAGTCTATAAAAGTAACTACACCATACAGTGTGATAGAAAAAATATTGAAGCTGAGAAATTAATCTTTCTTTGGACCATTACTATTCAAAAATTGAGTTTTTTTAATTTGTGGCTGAATATTAAAAATATATTAAAGAAATCATTCAGCTAAGTGATAATGATGTTAATTTGTAGCCCAGAGTGTCTTGAACTAACTGCATTTTATCTGAAAGGCTTAGAACAATTCACTACTGAATAATTGTAAAAAATGTAGATGCTTGCAAATACGAAGAAACGCATACGGCCTGGAACAAATATGGCCACCATTTCAAAATAACAAACAATAAATATTTTAAAAATATATTTTTGTGACTATTAAACATTGGGGAACTCATCCAGCAAATATAAAATTTTTCTGAGATAGTCAAGCAACCAATTATTTTTTTCTTGGACCACTTGGTATGGATTGACTTGCATGTGAATGTCTGGGTGACATACCAGTGACACGTCCCACCATCCATGAGGTGCTTCCGATGCTCGTGGTTTGGTCATAAGTCATCCTGCTGCATGGTGGACTTAAAATGTAACTGCAGATGACCACTCCATGAAGGCAGTCCTGAACAACCACTGTTGTGTGTCAAATGCATGGAATGCCATTTTGGCATTCACTGCTTTGCCCAGTCTTCAAGAAAGCAAAGAAAATACAGGAATGTAAATCTATTGACTGCCTGTCATATACTGAGGTGCACAAAAAATATGAATGCCAACATCCTATTGATATGACATCCAATTATGCGACAGTAGTAGCCATCACCCCCACTATTTCAATTTTTTTTAACTAGTTCTCCCACTACTCTCCTTTCTTTTGGTTCCCATGGCATCGTCTTCAGGAATCACTTCCCGAACCTGGTTGGAGGAGCATCTTCTTCCTCTGGTCCCTCTCGGGACCCCTCTCCTTGGAAACCCACTGATCAGAAGTTTGACACGAGCCAATGGCTGAAGGAACTGACACCTTTGGGTCCCAGAGCTGCCTCGTATTCATCCATCCCCACACTCATCTCAGAACACAAGAATCCTGACTGACAAAGGCTGTGAAGGAGGGAGAAAAATAAGAATCAGGGCTATACTACTGCAACAACAACTGAGGTGCCAGATCCACCATACAGTGAAATGATTGTGCCGCCATTGGTGACAGGCAGTGATCCTGAGGTGTCACGAGTCCTCCTGGTTACTTCATGTTTAATCTGGGCACCCTTACCATGCTCATTCATGGAATATCATAGATATCCCCTGCTGGAAGTACACCACCTTATTTCCTCCTCTTCTACAATTTCTGTTGCTCTATAAGAGAGACACTTCTCTGCTGATCATTTCCCAATGCTCTGTGTTTATTGTGCATTTTGCCCTGAGAGGGCATCTGAAGGGGTCTGCACATTGGTTTGCACAGATATGGTGATATGGTGAGTGGATTCCCCTTCATACCAGATTAGAAGCAATAGTGGAATGAGTGCAAACAATCTCGGTGATCAACATTTACATACTTCCAGGCAAGCCAGTTACCATAGGTTGTGAGCACCTTATCTAACAACTTTCCACTTCTTGGTGATTTCAATTCACAACACCCAGTGAGGGGGAGTTCCACTTCTTCTGATCGAGACCTTCTACTTGACCAGCTTCTGACTGACTATTATCTGTGTTTACTCAGTATTGGGACTCTTTCCCACTTCAGTGCTGCCCATGGCACCTTTTCAGCTACCAATCAAATGATCTTTTTCCCCCAGTCATGTGGATTCACTACATTGGTCCCTAAAGGCGATCTTTGTGACATTCACCACTTTCCCATGATCCTGTCACTTGCTTGCCACCACCAGATGGACCAACTACCACATTGGGTGCTTTGCGGAGCCAACTGGCAGTTTTATGCCATTGCTGTTACATTCGCTCTCTCTCTCTCTTTGAGACTGGATCAACAAGGTTGTGCAAGACATCTCTGACACAATCACCACGCCACTGGAACTGCTATTCCCCTTTCTACAAGTCACCTCCATACCAGCTGGTGCCATGGTGGACCAAAGACATTGCAATAGCTGTTCGCTATCAGCAAATAGCCTTGCAGTGTTTCAAGCAAAATACTTTGCAGACCAACTCTATCAGTTTTAAGGGTCTTCATGCTAAGGCTTGCTATCTAATTAAACATGGTGAGAAGGAAAGCTGGAAGTGCTACGTCTTGTCCCGGGAATGTATGCATCTTCACCTCAGCTGTGGGCCAGTCTCCGTAGTCTTCTGAGCTGCCAACAGTCCACAACTGTTCTGGTCCTTCAGGTTGGCTTTTGTATTGATGCATCAGTTTTTGCTGAGCACCTTGCAACTCACTTTTCAATAGCAGTGACCTCCTCCTCTTATCTGGCTTCCTATCTATTGTAGAAATGACAAGTCGAAGACATACCACTGTCTTTTGCCCTGTGTTAAGATGAATTATATGTGAACCTTTCACTGAGTAGGACTGCTTCAGGTTTTTACCTTGTCATTAGATACACCTTGAGGCCTTGATTCAGTTCATAATCAAATGATCCAAAATCTGAATGTTACTCTCTTCACCCTTCCCTTGACAGTATCAGGTACCATTGTAGCAGAGCAGTTCTTAAGTCAGGGCAAAAACCTCATGTCTCTCAATGACTGCTGTCTGATAAGCCCTACTAACTTGGTCTACAAACTGCTTGAAAGAATGGTTTGCTGCAGATTAGGTTCTAGCATCTTCGAGCCTTTTGCCTACCTATAAGTGTGGTTTTCAGGAAGGACAACCCACAACCGACCATCTGACCCAATTGGAAACAGCAATTTGATAGGCTTTTTCTAAACACCAACATCTCATTGCAATAATTTTTTACCTTTGTAAGGTGTATTACACCATTTGGCAGCATCATATTGTACTAACCCTTCCATGACGGAGAAGTTCAAGGCTCATTACCAATTTTTATTCATTACTTTTTGCCCAGATTTGAGTTGGTACTTCACTGAGCTGTCCAAGTATTCAAGAGAACAGAGTCCCACAGGGCTCAGTTCCGTGTGTCATGCTCTTCCTTATTGGCATCATTGGGGTTAGTGACCTCTGTCAGACTGCTGGTTACCCATGCGCTGTATGTCAACAACTTTTGCTTTTGGTTCAGCTGCCACTCGCTAGCCTCAGCTGAATGCCAACTCCAAAGCACCATCTGATGGGCCACCGTGTGGACCCATTCCTATGGTTTTCAATTCTCTCCGGCAAAAATGTGGGTCGTGCACTCATCATAACACGATCTACCCTCACCCAGAACTCAATTCGGGTAGCCAGAAGCTCTTGTATAGTCTGTTGTATGGCTCTTCTTTTTTATATAACTTTGACTTAGCTGCCCCATATTCATCAAGTAAAGACTAGGGCAGGTGGAAACTTAATGCTCCCTGCTTCCTTGCTGACACCTTTTGGAATGTGGGTCATGCTGATCTCCTTATTTGCTGGGTCCTGGTCTCATCCCAACATGACTGTTGTTGCCAGGTTTACAGCTCGATGGCACTATAGGCTTTGGAATTGTTGGACCCAGTTCATCACTGTGGAGTTCGTCTGGCCACTGGTACCTACCGGACTAGTCTCACAGATAATCTCCTTGCTGAGGGAGGGATCTCACCTCTTGCTCTCTACGTAATTCCCTGATCACCCAATAGATCCCATCCTTTTTGCATTTGAGGATGTTAACATCCTGTTACCCCTGCTCTGAGTCTGTGTACTACAGTTCCTGTAATTTCTTTCTCAGCTGTGCCATCAGTATTGCCTTCAGTGCCTTCATCTTACTGTTCCTACACACTTTCGTCATCAGCACATGTACTTTGCGGGTGTCATTAAGTGGGGATGGACTGCATTTGGATTGAGGAACTGATGACCTTACTGTTTAATCCCGTAACCATCAGTGAACTAACCAAAGATAGAAAATACAGAGCCTGATGATGATTGACAAGATTAGGCAAAACTGGAGTTTTTCCTACCCAATGGACAGAAAGGATCATTGTACCAATGAAGAAATGAAGTAAAAGCCTCCACAACATAGACAGCTACAAACTGTGACCATATGCAAACTCCTGAAACAAATGGTCAGTCACAGATTTTGTTGGTTGTCTGGAAACAATAAATTTGCTTTCACCATTTCAGGTCAAGATTCACAAGCAACTATCTTTTACGATTGGAATCACATGTCAGGGAGGCATTTGCACTTGGACACCTGGTGGTAGACTTTCCCAACTTTCAAAATGATTGACGCAACATGACAACACCACATCTAAGTGACATTACATAGGTGAGGCATCCGAAGAAATCTGCCAACTTTTATCAAAAAGTTCTTATCCTTTTGGCATTTCTGAGTTACAGTTAGTAATCAACATGCGCAGGAAAACAGTGTTCATACCCTCTTCACAGTTTCCATAAGCAGAATTGCTGGTGTTACTGGACCAGACATATTATAAGCCTTGTATTATGATGACATCTGTCTGTACTGTAGCTCTGTATCATTATGCTCAGTAGAGCACCATCTTCAAAGGGCCTTCCAGAAGACATAGTTATAGGCCCCAAAGTCATGATAATAGTTTTTTGTTTGTATCATTTCTGCAGAATTTGATGTGTCCATGCATACCCTGAATTATAGGTCCTATTGGATAATAAAGAGCTGGTAACCCTCCTAGGCCATGATTGATTACTTATGGGTCAACAGCTTCTTATGTTTTAGATCTGCTAGACTCTGTGTAACACAATGGAGTCTGTCTTTGAGCTGAAGCTTTCCACACAAGTCCTTTTGAAGCAGGCATTCTACTTTTAAAGATATGCTTTCAACTATTCTTAATTAATTATACAATTAAGATTTACTACACAGACCAAACAGTCCCTCTAACACAATGCTTTTACGGAACCTCACACTTGTTGTCTTAGGAATCATTTGAAAATAAGGAGAAAAGCAGTGGTTAGACTGAAAGACTTACACCGAGAACACTCTTTTTCTTTCCTTGTGATAACTTGCCTTCCAACCTACACTTGGAGCTCTTCGTGTGGTGAATTTGTCTTCTAGTAATTTGAATGGAACACGGTGCAGCATCAAGGGTCACAGAGGTCCTAATATTCATCGCTTTAGGTTCTCTTCCGCTCTTCATCACTAACAACCATTAGTCTGATATATGTACTGATGGCTCCTAGGATGATGAGAAAGTCATCTAGCATTTATTGGTAATAATGTCTATGAACAGCATTCTCTTCGCACTGCATGCAGCACCTACACAGCAGAATTGGTAGCAATACACAGGGCTGTTACACATGTGCAACTCAACATACCAGAAATAAACTACTGTGCTTTTACTCCTTCAGTAGTTTGAATGCAGTTGAAAATTACTGAACAACCCATCATTTGATCTGACATTCACAGACTTTCATATGACCTCGACAATACAGAAACCTTCATGGTAGCCCTCTGGCTGCTAAGGCATGCAGGCATCTTGGACAAAGATGATGCTGATATATACGCTAAAGAAGCCTCTACAACAGCCCTGCTGCCAATACAAATCCCAGAAACTGACTTACATGTACATCTCAAGTGCCATGTGTTACAAAAATGGCAAGAAGAGTGAGTGACCAACATCTGACCCAAAAAACTTTGAAAAAGGCTGTAAAGTCAGACTAACTAACTTTGTAATGGAACACTTTTGGCTGAAACTGCTGTTCTCCCTTCAAATGAGCAAACTTCTGAATTTTGGTCAGTGTTCTGTAGGAGCAGAAAAGCTCAACACCTTCAACTTCAGTAAGGGCACCATAACTTGTAGGAATGTAATGGATATGGACACAGCTGGACTGGAAAAAAAGAATAAGGAATGGAAGGTGTAAGACACGATAAAGAGAGTGAATGATGAACTACACAAGACTGACAGTTTCATTCTAAATTTGCTGTCCTTCCAGAACACATCAAGGTCAGATTTATTCAACAGAAGATAAGGCCTTATGTACCCAGTCCAATGTGATGCTATAAATGTCAAAGATATGATTACACCACCATATGGCATAATGGTGAGACAATATTCAACAAATGTGTCCATGAAGCAGGATCATTGTGTTGAATGCCAGACATCTGTTAATTGCTCAGTCACCCTGCTTGGAGCAGGAATTGACCAGTGGTTTTAGAAGAAGAAAAAACTCAATAAAATGGTAGTTCTTAATCTTACTCCTACCAATTGTGAGGTGTGATCTGTGATAACGTTTCTTAATGCACAAAACATAGCATAGATTGAAAATCATTGTCACCTGTGTCAGGTGCATGGGCCAAAGGTCACATACCAAAAAATGGTACTGTCGGTGTATGCAATTTTCTGGACATCAAAATCTCCATATTGAAGAGGGCTGTGGGCGACGGTTCCTCAATGACAATAAGAGAGAGAGACTCAACTTAATGTGCATCCAACTATGAGAGAAACTGTAGTCAAAGTCAATGTTGCCATACAGATGGCAGTAGCTACTGACACAAGCATATGAATTTGTAAATGTGTAAAGGTTACACAGAAACTGAATTTCTCTAGTTAATATAAAGAAGAGAGAGTGAGAGCAGAAAACATTTACATGTCTTGGAAATTTGCAAACTGGGTGTGTAACCAGCATGTGACAGTCTTCTTCAGCTGTTCATCATTGTAACAGTGGGACAGGAATTTCTTGAGTTCCAAGAAAAGATGTAAATAGGGGGAAGCAAGACTTGTGCATTGAGTCATATGTGGTAAACATTGTCATGGATCAGCACAACTCTGAACTAAGCATTCCACATCTCTTCCTTTGAACTGGCCATCACAATTTTTTCAGTGTTTCACTGTAACAGTCAGAACACTGTGTGCATCACTCTGCCCTCAGACATTGTCTGTCTGAACTTCATTTTGATTGGAGGTCAACTGTAACACCTTACATCAACTGCAGCTGGATTTCCCTGGTCAGGTAAGCAATCCAAATCTTATCGACCATGATGATCCTGTTGAAAAACTTGTTGCCATCATTGTGGTACTGGTGCAGAAATGCCAGTGCTTCTCACAAGTGATTCACTTTTTATTGACTACTCCAAAGAACCATGATTACATGAGGGTTCTCCATATTGTACTGCCGCACAAGGTCATTGTTATTGAGGAACCGTCGCCCACAGCCCTCTTCAATATGGAGATTTTGATGTCCAGAAAATTGCATACACCGGCAGTA
Organism: Schistocerca serialis cubense; assembly: GCF_023864345.2. Classification (NCBI taxonomy): domain Eukaryota; kingdom Metazoa; phylum Arthropoda; class Insecta; order Orthoptera; family Acrididae; genus Schistocerca; species Schistocerca serialis. The sequence continues at coordinate 619,736,954 of NC_064645.1, forward strand.
CCATTTTTTGGTACGTGACCTTTGGCCCATGCACCTGACACAGGTGACAATGTTTTTCAGTCTATGCTATGTTTTGTGCATTAAGAAACGCTATCACAGATCAAACCTCACAACTGGTAGGAGTAAGATTAAGAACTACCATTTCCAGCCACAGTTGTAGCACTACTGACAACGGCTGAGATTTGTCCCAGTATCATATGTTTGTTATCTCATATCTCTGTCACACATGTGCTATATTTGTAGATAAACACATATACTTTAAAAATGTGGGAACTTAATTTCTGAATGACCCTTGTACCCACAATAACGCCTATGCTATGAGGAGCATTCAGTAAGTCATGCTACACACTTTTTTTTTATCGCCCAATTTCAGTTGGATGAAAAGGTGGAATTTGTTGAGAGACGTCATGGAATATTCCTCTTTAACACCTTACAGTTTCGTGAAGTTCTGATAGGTGTCAATGCTATGTGTAGCCTTCAAAATGGCATCTATAATGTTTCTGGCATTTGTAAACTTAGAGAAAGCTTTCGACAATGTTCACTGGAATACTCTTTTTCAAATTCTGAAGGTGGCAGGGGCAAATACAGGGAGCGAAAGGCTATTTACAATTTGTACAGAAACCAGATGGCAGTTATAAGAGTGGAGAGTCATTAAAGGAAAGCAGTGGTAGGGAAGGAACTGAGACAGGGTTGTAGCCTATTCAATCTATATATTGAGCAAACAATAAAGGAAACAAAAGAAAAATTTGGAGTAGGAATTAGAATCCTTGGAGAAGAAATAAAAACTTTGACGTTTGCCGATGACATTGTAAATCTGCCAGAGACAGCAAAGGACCTGGAAGAGCAGTTGAATGGAATGGACATTGTCTTGAAAGGAGGATGTCAGATGAACATCAACAAAAGCAAAATGAGGATAATGGAATGTAGTTGAATTAAATTGAGTGATGCTGAGGGAATTAGGTTAGGAAATGAGACACTTAAAGTAGTAAAGGAGTTTTGCTATTTGGGGAGCAAAATATTTGATGATGGTCAAAGTAGAGAGGATATAAAATGTAGACAGGCAATAGCAAGAGAAACGTTTCTGAAAAAGAGAAGTTTGTTAACATCGAGTATACATTTAAGTGTCAGGAAGTGTTTTCTGAAAGTATTTGTATGGAGTGTAGCCGTATATGGAAGTGAAACATGGACGATAAATAGTTTAGACAAGAAGAGAATAGAAGCTTTCAGCATGTGTTGCTACAGAAGAATGCTGAAGATTATATGGATTGATCACGTAACTAAAGAGGAGGTACTGAATAGAATTGGTGAGAAGAGGAATTTGTGGCACAACTTGACTAGAAGAATGGATCGGTTGGTAGAACATGTTCTGAGGGATCAAGTGATTACCAATTTAGTATTGGAGGGCAATGTGGAGGGTAAAAATCAAAGAGGTAGACCAAGAGATGAATACACTAAGCAGATTCAGAAGGATGTAGGTGACAGTAGATACTTGAAGATGAAGAAGCTTGCACAGAATAGAGTAGCCTGGAGAGCTGCATCAAACCAGTCTCTGCACTGAAGACAATAACTGCAACAGCAACAACAACGAAAGTGTGTTCCAAGCAGAGAGCTGCTACTAAGTTTCTTTTGGTAGATCCCCCAGTGGGCCCACAGTCATTTTGTGGGTACATGTGTGGAGCCCATGGGACCCTGAGCTATTGCAGTCTCCTTTCCTTTCCAGGCTGCATTACCATCCCTGTTCCTCTCCCTCCTGATCCTTGCTCCTTTGTCCCTGCCCCCTCTTTTCCCTCTTAGTGGACTTCTTTATGTCAACCTGGCTATCCTCCTGGCTTTGTTTTGGTCTGTGCTATTGTTTAGTTTGTTGTTTTCATCTCCTTTTCGGTATTTTTGGTCCCCTTGGGGTTTGACCTCCATTTCCAAAATTTTCTGTTCAGTATGAGCCATTTGGGGATGAACTCCCTACCTAGTTTCCATGGTGCAGGTTCCCCTCCCCTCCACTCCCCTCCTCTCCCCTTTCCCTTTGCACCCTGCCCCCCACCCCCTGCTAGGTCACCAGCACGGTAGCCAAGTACCCACTTGGCTGAGGCCCCTGAAACTACAGGGACCATACTGCTAGTAACTGAGCTGTTAACGCCTTGTGTGTGCCCAAGAGTCAATGCTCATCACTTCGGGCACCAGATCTCCTGCCAATGGCCGCTGTGCCAGACAGCCCTTGCTGTGGCTGGGTGGCGCCCCCATGGTGGTACTAGGGCGGACAACTTGTGCGTGAAGTGACAAAAACTTCACCATCCTGGCTATCCTGTTGCTGTCTCTTAAGAGTGGTAGCAGACGTAACACTCCTTCTGATCCTTCGGCCCTCCCCTCCCTGGCCACCCCCTGTGAGGAGGGTCAAGCTCGCCGGCTTGGGTTGAAACCTTTCCCTCGGTACCTGGTTTGTACCAGGATGGACGGCGGAAATTTTGCCATGACCAAGCCTATGTTTTTCGTGGAGACGATTGTAGATAGGTGTTGCAAAGTGGAATCAATGAGTAAAATGCGGTCTGGTGCTTTGCTCATAAAGACATCTTCTGCTGCCCAATCTGATGCCCTGCGTGCTTGTGACTGTCTCGGCGACATCCCAGTCTCTGTCACGCCACACCAATCTTTGAACTCGGTACAGGGCAGTATATTCCACCAGGATCTTCTTCTCGAGCGGCAAGGGGTTCGTTTTATCCGCCGTGTGCAGTGAGGCCTTCCAAACAATCGCACCACTACTGGCGCCTTTATCCTGGCCTTCGAAGGGGATGTCCTCCCAGACAAGGTCAAGGTAATGGTGTTTTGGTGTGATCACCGATCAGATGCTTTAAGTGCTTACTATTTGGACACATGTCTCCCCGCTGCACCACTGATCCCCTCTGCGGTGACTGTGGGCGCCCCCTCCATGAGGGGAATGCCTGTGCTCCCCCACCAGTGTGTGTAAATTGTCATGGACAGCATTCTCCGCGCTCGTCTGCATGTCCAGTGTTCGTGAAAGAAAGACAGATTCAAGAGTACAAAACCTTGTATTGGCTCACCTACACTGAGGCTCATCAAAAGTATGACCGACTCCATCCCGTGTCTATGACTTCTACTTTTACTTCAGTTACATCCATTCCTCCCTCCTACCCCCTCCTCTTCCCAGCCCCACCCCATTTGCCCCATGCCTCCATGCCTTCAGCCTCCTCCTCACTCTCCCACTCCCCCTTCCCATCAGCACGCATACCCACCTCGTCAGGTGCTGCTCCCCTCCCCCCGCCGGAGAAGTGCTCCCCTTCTACGGCAGCCGCCAGTACTGGAGCTCCCTCTTGGGACTCCTCTTCCCGGCACCCCCCCTGAAAGGTGATCTGCTGTTCCACATCGGCAGCGCGATCCGCAGCCGGTGGGCCTCACGATTGCCCAGTGTAATTCTGTGCCCGCCCTCGCTGAAGTCTGCCATTCTCTTCCTTCCCAAGAGAAGAAGCACAAATGCAAGAACAAGGGCAAGGCCCCTCTGGTACCCCCTGAGGTGCAGCCTTCCCCTCCTCCAGAAAATGAAACAACAGGGTCTGACCCCACCTATATGAATATTACCCCATCCTTATCGGTGACAGATGGTGACCCGGCGGCGTGACCGACTCCGGTCAGTTCGCTTCCCATTTGGACTCCGGCTTGAGAATCCTCCAGTGGAACTGTAATCGATATTTGCGTCACTTTCCAGAGTTGCAGCCCCTTCGTTCCTTCTAGTCTGCTGCGTGTATTGCGCTCCAGGAAACCCATTTTGTCACTTCTTACTTACCCGCCCTTCGTAGGTTTCACGCTTTCTGTCAGAACCGAATTGGCCCCTTGCGGGCTTCTGGTGGTGTTTGCACCTTGGTCCGCAAGGACATTGTTAGTAAATGGGTTCCCCACCATACCACTCTGGAAGCCATTGCCGTCAGGGTCCATCTGGCCACTCCAGTCACAATCTGTAATCTCTACCTCCCACCTGACAGGCCACCCACATCCCTTGCCCTAACCACCCTTCTTCAACAACTCCCTTCTCCCTTCCTGCTAGTAGGGGACTAAAATGCCCACAACCCTCTTTGGGGTAGTCATACGACTACTTCCCTGGGCAGGACAGTTTAAGCTGTTCTGGCAGGACTTGACCTCTGTCTACTAAGCACAGGCACTGCCACACATTTAATTGTGGTGCAAGACACTTTCTCTACCATTGACCTCTCCATCTGCAGTCCCAGCCTTCTACCCTCCATACAACTGGGATGTCCATGATGACTTATGTGGCAGTGACCATTACCCTATTATTTTGACCTTCCTTCAGTGTCTCTCACTCCATCACCCTCCTAGGTGGGCCATCTCTAAGGCTGATTGGGCTGCCTTCTCCTCTGCTCCCATCCCCCCTGTGTTGCCGCACGACAGTATTGATGAATCTACACACGAACTTTGACTGCCGCCATCCTTTCAGCAGCTGTTTCTGCAATCCCTTCTTCCTCAGGTGCCCCCTGTCGGAAGATGGTCCCTTGGTGGACTCCGGAAATTGCTGCAGCCATAAAAGACCACTGCCATGCTCTTGAACACTTCAAGTGGCACCATTCTACTGCTCTCCTTCTGATCTTTAAATGACTCCGCGCCCATGCCCGTTACCTAATCAAATTTCAGAAACGGATTTGCTGGGAACGATATGTAGCTGCCATAGGACCATACACCCCCTCTTCACAAGTCTGGGCAAAACTCAGGCGAATTTTTGGCCACTGTCCTCCCACCTGGGTTGCAGGAATTTCTGTGCATGGTGTTGTCCTTACCAATCCAGACTTTGTAGCAGAACGTTTTGCTCAACACTTTGCTCAATCTTCGGCATCGGCTCAGTCTCCGCCCACGTTCCCTCTCCTGAAAGAGCGCTCAGAACGACTGCCTTTGTTATTTGTTCCTCACTGCTTGGAGCCCTATAATGCCCCATTCAGCAAGTGGGAATTTGCCAGCGCCCTCGCCCTTTGTCTCGACACGGCTCCTGGACCAGATTGGATACATAACCAAATGCTCCAACACTGGTGGGTCTGTGGACCAAGGAATATCCCCTTTGTGATCTTCTCTCTGCTGAGTCTTTTGTAAATACTGAAATGCTACTTCATTCCTATGTACAGCCTTGACAAGTGCTGTTATGGGTCCCCAGTTAATGCGCACTGGTGGGAGAACAATTTGGTTCAGAATCACTAGAGGTTCTTTGGCAGTATGTTTTGACTTGGACACCAGAGCTGTTCGTGGAGGCTATTCTCTCTATGTGTAGTGTTTTTCTCTTGCATGACTGCCAACCCACACATGTATCAGTAGTACTTAGTGTAACTCCCTTGCAGAGTCAACAGCATCACAGTGACTTTGAAATACCTGCATACCAGCCATTCATGCTTATTGTAATAGTTTACAATTGATTTCGTATTTCATTACTAGTGTGTAACACTACTGCCTTCAGAGCTGTTTTCGAGCAATCTATGAAGAATTTCACCTGTCTGGTTTGTATGTAATGTTCAGGTCTTCCAGCAAACCATCAGTCTCATTGCAGAATGTAATGTCACCTTCAGCACTAAAATGGTCCTCAAGTTTTTTCTGACACTGTCAGCAAGGAGATTTCACTGCCGCAGTTGTGATGCAATCATTTCCGCTTTATGTTTTGGAAGACGTAAATTCCTAGTCAGAGCACCATGTACACATTGTGTGGTTCTCCAGATGATGATGATAGTGTAAATATAGGAACAGTGTCAGTGGTGGATAATTATATTTTTTGGCTGTACATTTCGACTGTCATGACTATCAATGCTCGATGGTGGTACGTGTGGAGAAACAGAAACTGGCAATCCTTTGCCATTTGCCACAAGGCAAACAGCAGATGGAATGCCAGGGTTTTGAATATTCCTCTTCCTCTTAGTAATGACTCTTTTTCTCAAGGGAGACACCATACAATAATAGCGATATAATGCATGATTTGTGGGTTCTCACTAAATAGAAGGCGTACCAAACTTCACTGAGACATTTTTGCCATGCACCCAAGTAGTCATTGTAGATAAACATGAGATGCAGTGCACCTGTGGTGCCCACAATTTATCTTGGTCTCCAACTTGACATCCAAAATACAAGGCACGTACTTGTTTCATTACTTTAGTCAGTAGTTGGCTACTTGAACCACAAATGTCATGAGGCCTGTTGCTACAGCTGTGGGGCATTTTTGTGAAAGCATAAATGCACAGAATACTACATTTCTTAAATTTCAATACTGGTATTTCACTTCACTTACATTCATCACCATGACGCTCATTCCAGTAACAGCTGAACTTCCACAGCACCTGTGACTAACGACGATTAAAATTGCATCTTGTTTCTATATTCGACAATGATCACATAACTGAATAGTGCGCACATGAGTCATGACGTAAAGTAGTGTTGACAAATTGTATTGGAAGTGTCCACGTCACTCGCGTTTGGTAGAGACTACATGCCTTTGCCTGTACCTCTTATAAGGTCCCACAAGTGTGACAGTGAAATGTAAACACCTCATTTACTTGTAACCCCGAGGTAGGAGACAATTTTGACCCTGATATTCATGTTTATTGCATCAAAATCTACGAGGCATGTCTACTTGAGTGTCTGGGAAAAAAAAAAACCATCGCTAATTACAACAACTAAACACGGTCAACACGCAGCAAAATGTGTCAAAGGCTTTAGGAAAAAACTGTGCAATACTTCGTAACAACAAATTGTATTTTGATGAGGAGTTTGATGTCACAACTGTTGACATTCCTAACAGATCACGGGAGAATGTTGAGAATGGTGGTTTGTGAGAAGTGTTACTTTCAAAGTAAATTATGTTGTGTGTGAGAATGTGTGATGAATTTCTTAAATCGTGGAGCATTTGACTCTCATTCAAAATTTAACACTTTAAGGACCAGCCACATAGAACAATTTTGGGTACAGAAGACCAGGCATTTATGCCATTATTTAAAATTTTACTGGAACATTTGCATTTGATATATCGTAATGGGTAAAACATGCTAAAAAAGCCCAAGCTTCGAGGTTAGTTTTTCATATTTGCTTTAGTTCTTTGATAGATTACAAATTATCCACTAATGGTAGCAAAAAGTGTAATTATCCTTAAAATTAAAAAAAAAGTGTGAAGCAAGTTCTTGAGCAGTTACACATGTAATTGGCTTTTCTGTGGAAATGTCGAAGTGCACTGGAATGCAGAGAGATACGTTGCATTCAGACCAATATCAGTTTGCTTGTTTTGCCAGTGGACTGTCTTCTTCTCCAAACCATGCTGTTACTGACAAAAGTACATGGTGCAGTGCAATCTAAACTTCAGTGCTTTGGGAGCTAACGTGTTGTATTTGCTGGAATTCGTATTTGTACTTTCGCAATACGAAAATATGCAGTGTACCCATCAAAGATCTTTCTAGAATGTGTTACTTTTCCTGGGTCTTGTTCTCTAAAGTGCCAGGAAGGTATACTCCAGTATATAAAACCTTTACTGTTCAAAGGAGTGATAAGTTTTACAGCTCTGACGGAAAGTATGTTTTCACTTAATGTGGAAAAAAATGTTCTTTCACTTGAGGTATAGTGTATTTCCTTGTGGACAAAATTGTATTTTTAGCCGAGACATCTGGGAATTTTTTTCTTGTCTGTTTATACACCCAGAAAAAAGTGAGTCTGCTTATACACCCGGAAAAGGTTGAAAATTTGTGGACCATAATTAGTCCACTAGTCCGCAGAAGGAGCAGCCGTACATTAACAGTTTACTTGTAATTGCCGTTCCTCACACATAAAGCAAGGCAGATGATAACAGTAACTCATTTGTGTTGTGTGCCAATTGTGAAGCAACACGGGCAGTATTTAGGCACATGAAACAGCACACAAACTTTTCCACAGTTTTATCAGTACAAACATAAATGCATTCGTATAACCCATTCATGCAAAAAAAGAAAAAAAATTGGTCATGGACATACTCCTTCAGTAAATTGTGAGCTGTTAACTCTATACTCATTGCTCATTAGGGATAAGTTGAAATTATTTAATTGTGCTGTGGCCATTGTTCTAGATTTTGAACTAATCGTACTGTCCTAGATGCAAACATGTTGGGACAATCGATCCAAGGTAAGTATGGGCAGGACAGGCTTCCTTGAATTTTTTATGCATATATTAAGGCTTACTGACCTACGGTCACTGGATGCCACATGGCTGTTATTCCACCCACATGTGACTTCAACATTGACTTTCTCACTCAAATTATAAACAAGGTGACATTGTTCAATCTTGTAAAATCTTATAATTTGCATAGACTTAAGAGTCTGTGAGAACAACACCTACACCCAAGACGGTCCTATACCAAATTCTTGTAAATAGAAATAAACTTAGATGTGAACAAGTATCGGCTTATTACAGTTTCTCATCCTGCTTCTCTAAAGTATTTGAAAAACTGTGTACAGTAGAGTTATGGGCTTAGTTAACAAAAAAATGCAGTACTGAGTATATCTCAGCATCGGTTTGGAGACAAGAAATCTACACGAATGACTGTATGTGACTGCATTAACACAGTACTATCTTTTGGGTGTGAAACAACTCACTACAGGCATATTTTTAGGTCCGTCAAAGGCATTGGAAACAGTGGAGCTTAAAAATTGAACATTATGTCATCAGAGGACTGACAAACAAATCTAGATTGCTTTGTTCCCAAGCAGTTGCTTACAGAAGGTCAGTATGATGTATAAAAAGACTATGTCCACAACTTCCACATTGCACAAAAACATAAACTCCTCTCAACCACCTACACCAGTTAATAAGCAACCAATTAAAACTAACATCCAGAACTCAGATTCTTGAATCTGTGGCTACAACATAATTTAAAATGGAATAAACACATTGATCAGTTACATAGTAAAATAAGTGTTGGTGCCTTGAGTTTACTGCAAGAATGTACTTGTCAGAAAGCAAAGTGCATTCTGTGCGTACATGCAGGCTCACATAGGATATATGACGTGTTATTGTGTGGTAATTCACCAACTGTCATTAGCACATGTAGAATCCAGATAAGATCCATTAACTTCATTAATGGGAGCAAAATTAGAGAGTATCAAATCCATTTTCAGAAGACAGGAGATACTAACACTATGTAACATATATATTTTTGGGACATGTAGGGGGGGGGGGGGGCAGAGCAGTTGGTATGGTATGGTATGGTATGGTATGGTAAGGTAAGGTCTGAATACAGACTAAAGAAAAAAAATTATGAACATTATACTAGAATAAACTCCAACTTCCATGTGTTACATGCTAATGCACAGCACATGTGTCTTAAGCTTTTCAATAAGTTCCCCACAAGTATAATGTCTGTTGAAGGCCGCACACAGTTTGTCAAAGTCATGAAGTATTATTTGTTGTCACTGTTTTCACTCTAAAAGAATACCTATAACAGTGAATGTGCTGGTTGTGATTAGGTGCAGCACATGGATTATTCACTGCATCAAATCTTATATAAACCTGTCACAGCGTATCGTAAATCACAATCTACCCAGCGTAAATATCAACATATTTTGTCTAACACCTGTATCACACTGTGTAATGACAGGTCACTTGGAACAAACAGGCAAATAAATAAAGTAGGGTCAAATTTATTGAACTGAGAGTAATACCTTATCTGGTGTTGTGCTATAAATGTCATAGATATTGCCATCACAGCAGAATGGCAAGATGTATTGGAAAAACATCATATGACAAATGCAGAAAAAGTGTCTGTGAAGGAGGATCATCATGTTAAATGCCAGACTTCTGTATCAACTGCTTAGGTAACCACCCTCTTTGTAGCAGGAACTGCCCTTTGTAGAAGAAAATGAAATTCAAGGAAAAGGGACCAAGAGAATTTTTGTAATCAGAGGCAAAATAATAATAATAATAATAATAAACCCCTTGGAGGCCCGGGAAAAGAATAGGCCTCCGGTATGTTCTGCCAGTCGTAAAAGGCGACGAAAAGAACAAACCACTAATAGGGCTAACCCCCCTTTTAGTGTGATTAGTTGGTTCAGGACAGAACTAAAGAAGCCTCGGACAAGCGCCGTCATGGTCGGGGACGACGCTTGAACCCTATGCCCGCCCACAATGGTAACGACACTGCTAGCCAACTGGAAAATGATTCAAATCCAAATAGAGGTGTTTTGCAGGATATGCTTCCTGCAACCACCCTAGAAGGAAAACAAAGACAGAGGATGAGATGGTCAGATGAAGTTAATCGACACCTCATGTTCTGTTATTACCAAGCAACAAACCTAGGAGCCAACACAACTGGATACAGATCACAAGTATACACAACATTTATTACCAGATACCCAGAATTAAAATTTTTAACAGAGCAACGACTAGCTGATCAGATCCGCGTAATAATCAAAAATAACAGGATACCCCAGTCAGAGTTAGAAAACATCAAACAACAAGTACTGGAACAAAATAATGTGCAATCAGAAGAAGAAGAAAATACAGTAATGGACTCAAACATCCCAGAGCAAACAAACAAAGAACATGCACCACTTAAACAGTCAGAGGAAAACGAAATCTTAAGACAGCCACCAGAACAAGCACAAATAGAACACGAAGTGACACACATGTTAGATATAGAAGAAAAATTTCAGCTGACATATATAGAATACAAAGACACAAATACAGACATTAGACCATTCTTGCATAGACCGCCAAATAACCCACAAGTCGAAACAATAATAAAAACTATCAACACAATCATACACAACAAAATAAATGAAAACACAACTATGGAAGAGTTACAACTACTGGTTTATGTAGGAGCACTCACTACACTAAATATACACACTAGGCAGAGATCAGAACCAACCAACACACAGAAGAAACCGACAAAACCAGCATGGCAACACAGGCTACAGATCAGAATAGAAAAACTGAGAAAAGACATCGGACAGCTAACACAATTTATAAGAAATGAAATGTCAGAAAAAAAAACGAAAAAGGTTAGGTAAAATCTCACAACAAGAAGCGATAGAGCAATTAGATGAAAAGAAGCAGAAATTACAAGCATTGGCCAAACGACTTAGAAGATACAAAAAAAGTGAAAATAGAAGGAAACAAAACCAAACATTCAACACAAACCAAAAGAAATTTTACCAGACAATAGATAACACACACATTAAAATAGACAATCCACCAAACATAACAGACATGGAACACTTCTGGAGCAACATATGGTCAAACCCGGTACAATATAACAGGCATGCACGGTGGATACAAGCAGAAACAGATACGTGCAAGATGATACCACAAATGCCTGAAGTGATAATTTTGCAACATGAAGTCACCCAAGCAATTAATTCTACTCACAATTGGAAAGCCCCTGGAAAAGATAAAATAGCAAATTTCTGGCTAAAGAAATTCAGCTCAACACATTCACATCTAACTAAATTATTTAACAGGTTCAAATTAATGATATAATTATAATAGAGGGAAACATTCCATGTAGGAAAAATATATCTAAAAACAAAGATGATGTGACTTACCAAATGAAAGTGCTGGCAGGTCGACAGACACACAAACAAACACAAACATACACACAAAATTCAAGCTTTCGCAACAAACTGTTGCCTCATCAGGAAAGAGGGAAGGAGAGGGAAAGACGAAAGGATGTGGGTTTTAAGGGAGAGGGTAAGGAGTCATTCCAATCCCAGGAGCGGAAAGACTTACCTTACGGGGAAAAAAGGACGGGTATACACTCGCGCACACACACACATATCCATCCAAACATATACAGACACAAGCAGACATATTTCAAAACTAAACAAAGGTCGCTACAGTATGCATACATTGATTACCAAAAAGCTTTTGATAGTGTACCCCACTCATGGTTACTACAAATATTGGAAATGTACAAAGTAGGTCCTAAATTGATACAGTTCCTAAACATAGTAATGAAAAATTGGAAAACCACACTTAATATCCAAACAAATTCAAATAATATCACATCACAGCCAATACAATTAAGCGTGGAATATATCAAGGAGACTCATTAAGTCCTTTCTGGTTCTGCCTTGCTCTGAACCCACTATCCAACATGCTAAATAATACAAATTATGGATACAATATTACTGGAACATACCCACACAAAATCACACATCTGCTATACATGGATGATCTAAAACTACTGGCAGCAACAAATCAACAACTCAACCAATTACTAAAGATAACAGAAGTATTCAGCAATGATATAAATATGGCTTTTGGAACAGACAAATGTAAGAAAAATAGCATAGTCAAGGGAAAACACACTAAACAAGAAGATTTCGTATTGGATAACCACAGCGACTGCATAGAAGCGATGGAAAAAACAGATGCCTATAAATATCTAGGATACAGACAAAAAATAGGAATAGATAATACAAATATTAAAGAAGAACTAAAAGAAAAATATAGACAAAGACTCACAAAAATACTGAAAACAGAATTGACAGCAAGAAACAAGACAAAAGCTATAAATACTTATGCTATACCAGTATTGACCTACTCATTTGGAGTAGTGAAATGGAGTAACACAGACCTAGAAGCACTCAATACACTTACACAATCACAATGCCACAAATATAGAATACATCACATACATTCAGCAACTGAAAGATTCACATTAAGCAGAAAGGAAGGAGGAATGGGATTTATCGACATAAAAAACCTACATTATGGACAGGTAGACAATTTAAGAAAATTCTTTATAGAACGAGCAGAAACTAGCAAAATACACAAAGCAATCACTCATATAAATACATCGGCTACACTACTGCAATTTCATAACCACTTCTACAACCCTTTAGATCACATAACATCAACAGATACGAAGAAAGTAAATTGGAAAAAGAAAGCACTACACGGCAAGCACCCGTATCATCTAACACGGCCACACATCGATCAAGATGCATCCAACACATGGCTAAGAAAAGGCAATATATACAGTGAGACGGAAGGATTCATGATTGCAATACAGGATCAAACAATAAACACCAGATATTACAGCAAGCATATTATTAAAGATCCCAATACCACAACAGATAAATGCAGACTTTGCAAACAACAAATAGAAACTGTAGATCACATCACAAGTGGATGTACAATACTAGCAAATACAGAATACCCCAGAAGACATGACAATGTAGCAAAAATAATACATCAACAGCTTGCCTTACAACATAAACTTATAAAACAACATGTTCCCACATACAAGTATGCACCACAAAATGTACTGGAGAACGATGAATACAAATTATACTGGAACAGAACCATTATAACAGATAAAACAACAACACATAACAAACCTGACATCATACTCACCAATAAAAAGAAGAAATTAACACAACTAGTCGAAATATCCATACCCAATACAACAAATATACAAAAGAAAACAGGCGAAAAAATTGAAAAATATATCCAACTGGCTGAGGAAGTCAAGGACATGTGGCATCAGGATAAAGTTGACATTATACCAATTATACTATCAACTACAGGAGTCATACCACACAATATCCACCAGTACGTCAATGCAATACAGCTACGTCCAAACTTATATATACAACTACAGAAATCTGTAATTATTGACACTTGTTCAATTACCCGAAAGTTCCTAAATGCAATGTAACATATACTGTACAGTTAAAAGGAAGTCACGCTTGATGAAGGTCCGCGTCACTTTCCATTTTTAACCAGACTTAACGTCTGAGAAAGTATAGAAATAATAATAATACTCTGCAATGTCACATTGTCTCAACTTAATGTGTGTCAACTATGAGAGAAGAAAGTCAAAGTCAGTGCTGCCATGAAAACACAGGCAGCAGACAAGGTGTAAATGTATGTGCAATACTGCCCATGTTATTAATTCTGTAACTACTACACCAGTTCCAGCAGAGGTTTGCTACCAAGCTGCAAAGACAACCATAAATGACAAAGCATTACAGCTCACCACACACCATCAAGTCATAGCTGTTCTGATTTACACGACATCAAGAATAACTGTGTTCTCCCTGTCTCTGCCATTTCAGGAAATTTAGTACAGTGAGTCCCTTGAGGATGTCATTTGCAAACTTCCCTTACTTTCATGCATCATGTGCAATGGGGCTCTGTGTACGCAGACGTAGAGTAATGGATGATTCGTGTTGTCAAATGATATGTGCCACCTCAGTACATGGAAAACATTTCAGCACTGTAAACATATCATCCACAGACTTTGACTTGTCAGTTTGATGTCATCCATTAACTGATACTGTCCATTAAGAAATGGTAGAGTGTTTGCTCTCAGGTGGCCATTTTCCATTTGGGTCTATCAGCATCTATCACGAGGCCAAGTGAATGGTTAAATAAAGCCAGCATGCCCCTTTACAGCAACCAGGTTGTATTCCAACATGAATACAACACATATGACATGTAACTACCATTATTAACAGGGATACTGATGTCATACCAAAGATGTGATCAGGAACAGTCAAGCAGTGCTGCAGAAGGTCCAGCATAATTTGTCTGCTGACAATCTTGCAGCTTTTCATATTACCTCAGGAAGAGTGCAGTTCATTATCAAAGAGAGGGGAAAAAAAGAAAGAGAAACAGAAATGAAAAGAATTTTAATTGTATTACCCTTTTCACACCACACACCAGTAAGGGTATGGGAGTCAAAAAGGAGGATCAGTGGACAAGGTGAGACAAGTGTTGCAGTGGCCACATAGGAAAAATGCCGAAGTGCTTCAAAGAAATTACATTTAATGCCAATGAAGATCCCACATTCCAATGCAGATGGCAGTTAGCCAAGAGGACATAGATTTTCAGTACCACCAGCACTGAAGAGTACAACCACCCCTTTCTTCCTTCCCCCCCCCCCCCCCCCCCCCCGTCTTCCTTTTTTTCTTCTCACCCCCCCCCCCACCCCGCCCTTGCTCCCCTCACCCCCCAAGCTACACCGATAAGCCAAAACATTTTAACCACAGCTCACCACAACATTGGATGCCACCTAGTGGCATTACAGGCATATGACATGGTAACAAAAGTGTGTAAGTACAGGAGACATGGACTGGGGACCACCCTAGGGAAGATGATATCTGCAAATGGGGAAATCCATTGAGATAGCGGTTTTGGCAAAGGGTAGGTTATTATTACGCAGAGCCTGTGAATGAGTATCTCAAAAATGGCGAAACTGGTCAAATGCTCATGTGATACTGTCGTGAGCATCTACGGAAAGAGGTAGAAGGATAGTGAAACTACCACTAGGTGCTAAATGGTGGATGTCCACAACTCTCCACAGAATGTGGGGTTTGGAGGCGTGTCTGATCTATAAAGTAGGATAGATTATGATGATGTATGGCATCTCTGCACAATGCGGGTGCACACACAACTGATTCAGAGCAGACCATGCATTGTACATTGTTGAACATGAAGCTCCGTGGCAATTACAATTGCAGCAGGCATGAGACCAATGGGATTTGATCATCGATCAAACGAAATGTGTCAGCTCTTTGGGTAAATCATCTTTTTCCTACAGTAGGTTAACGGTCATCACAAATGCTTTCATTGAGCTGAACGGTGGCACGAAACATGCAGTGCATCACGGAGCAGTATTATGCTATGGGAGACAATCTCCTGTACTTGCCAGGGACTTGTGGTAGTAATCGAAGACATGCTGACATTTGCAAACTACCTGCATCCTGTCATGCTTTGTGTCTTCCCTGATGGCGATATATTTCAGCAGTATAATTTTCCATGTCTTGGAGCCAGAACTGTGTTGCAGTGGTTTGAGGAGCATTATAGTGAATTTACCCTGATGTCTTGGCAACCAAATTTGCCTCGTGTAAATCCTATGGAAACCATCTGGGTCACTATCGGGCATCATCATCACGTGCACAAATCAGTGGCCTGTTATTTAAATGAACTGCATGACCTGTGACTTTGTATAGACATTTAATGGCACATACTTCCACAAACCACCAACAAACCGTCAGATCTCTGATATGCAGAATCAGTGATGTATTTCATTCCAGAGACAGACAAAGAAGTTATAAGCAGGTGTTCATAATGTTTGGCTCATCAGTGTATAGTATGCATTACCTGTGGCTTGCAATATGACACCAAGGCCGAACTGTATAAGGAGATGATGTGACATTTGAATATTTGAGTTGGAAAACTCCTTCTTAATAGTCAAAATATCCACGGGTGTGCTGCCGGTCTACAGTGTCCAACGGGCACAATATTTCGGCGATCATACATGTCGCCATCATCAGGTGAACTGACGGACTGAGCTCCTGTGAACGTGCCGGCACGGAGATCCGTACGCTATGGCTGCTCAGAGGGAACTGGGTTTGGTCGCCTGATGATGGCGACATGTATGATCGCTGAAATATTGTGCCCGTTGGACACTGTAGACCGGCAGCACACCCGTGGATATTTTGACTATCAAATACGCCGGGAGAAACTCAAGAATCTCCTTCTTAATGCTTGTTAACATAATCTGGTCTGAGGGCAATACACAGGCTCTTCGAGAGAAGCAGTCATAATCCCCTCCTGATATCCTGAAAGGGTCATTCCAGCTGAGGTAATTATTGCAATGTAACACTTACCAGTTAAATAGGGATGACATTATAATGGATCATCAACAGCTGTTTAGCATACACTCTAGAAACAAGAAAACTCACCAGACACCTTTAGTGCACTTTTCTGTATGTACCACTCTACACTCGACAATCTAAAAACCCTGAGGCAGTGATACAATAGCCATTTTTTGCATAGATGATACTTCATGGGGATGTATTGTCATCATACCCAGAAATCAATTCAAAGTCTGAAAGCAGAGGTGTCAGTGAAGTACAACACTAACCACAAAAAGTGTTTTTATTATGGACACCAACATACAAGCAGAACAAAGGAGTTTTCTGAATGAAGAATGCTAGTATTTAAACAAACGTTACATAGTCAAGAACTTGCAGCCACTATAAATGCAAGAAACTTCAAGGACCTTCTAGAAATAAAATAACAAATACAGTATTTGCTGGTGATTTGATTTGAATGGGCGACCCATAGCATGCCAGCTAGCACTGCAAATTGGAAGTCTGCATTATTCCATCTCCTAGAGAAACAGTGATTCACCATTTCAGGAGGAGCTGACTGCAGCTTTGTAGAGCTAGTGCTTATCAGTGGTCTTCTGTTTGTCAGTGCTGGAAGAGCCTCACATTCGGGTCATTTTTTCATCCTCTGGTGAGGTAGCCCCTCCCATCAAAGATTTACAATAATTGAGTGAGCCTACAGTTCCATTGAACAAAAAGCCCCCCCTCTTTGGTCTCTACCTCATGACTTTAGTTGGACTTCATACTGAGGACATGGACAATGTCTCAGTGCTTTTGACTGATTGGTGAAAGTTCATAATACTCAGTTTGTATGTAACATCCGACAATCGATGAAGGATAATGATACAACCTGAAGTAGCATTTTAATACTTTTTCCGATAGTCTCATATTCTGCACAGGGGTAAAAATCCGTATGAAGTCTCTTTGGCTATATCTCACTGGCCAGTGCTTGGTGTTATATATCTTAGGCAATTAACCTGTAAGAAGACTGCACTGACCAATAAATATAAACAAGCTGAAAATAATTTTAATCAAAGTTAGGCATTCCAAGTAAGAGTTAAATGAGTTTTGCAATGATTTCTGGCTTGCACTAAAATTTTGACTGTCGAAAAACCACAAAATTTTTAACTTTTTTTCAGTTTCTCGCTTATGACTCAAAAAGATACATCCTACAGAAAATTCCCAAGACATTGAAATGAAAGAGTATAAAATTTTGTGTAGAATGGCACACTTAAAAATTAAAATTGTTTTAGCCACAATCAATCATCAAAGGTTGACAATTTTTACCAACTAGCTGGAAAAGTGGGTGATGCTCATGTTCCAACGTCTTTGACTCAATAAAAGCTACTCCAAATGAAAAGTATCATCCAGATGGAAGTTGTAAATCATTCAGTTCTGCTTAAAAAGGGTTCCTAAATTTTAAATTCACTCACTCTTTTGCAAAGATACAAATAAAAATGTGGAAGTAATATTTGTAGTTCTTGAATCCTGCTAAGATTTTTTCATGAAGTCAAATTACTTTTGAATCCAAATCATCTACATTCGTCAATATTTTCATATGGTTTCAGCACTTCAACAGTTCATTGAATCTGAGAGAACTGGGGGTTGGGAGCTGCAAACTATCAGGCATAAAGAATGTGATACCTTACTTTTACACAAGTGGCCATTTTAACTATGCCAATTCTGGCGAAATTTACTTGGAGGAACATGATAAAAAAAACTCACTCCTTTCAAAGACAAGTACTTTGTTGTCATCAGACGAACCAAAAAAAAAAAAATACAGATTAGGGTTACGGTCAGATGTGACTATTGAACAGGTTCTCAAGATGGTTATATCCTCATGTGGGGCTTGACACGAGAATGGGGGATTACATGTGGAACTGCGGCTTCGTGGACTGCTGGAACGTCAACAGCAGTGATATTACACACCAAATTGTAGAATTCTGTGGTGTTCTGTGAACTCATCAAAACAACATATTGATGTCACAGGTTCTTGGCTGAAGAGGGACAAAACTGATGTGGAGAAATTCTGGGGACAAAGGCATGCAAAATGTCAAAGGGGGGGAAAAAAAACTTTAAGAAAGTGCCATTCCTGAGAAAGAACTGAGTAGTGTCCCTACGAGGTATGAAGTGTACAGTCAAGATGAATAGTGATCCAGCCCACGTCAGTCCTGATAAAATTTTCCATTGAATCCTTTTCCATATGAAGTCACCACAACAGCTTGAGTCATACTTCGCCTTTGAATTAATCCCATATCAATTAATTCTTTTTGCCGACGATGGAATAATGAGCAAGACAAGAAAATTGGACCAATTTAAACTTTTCAGCCCACTCCATGTTAAAATCACAACAGTGCAGACTTCGTCAATGATGGTGGGTTACTCTAACACCAAGTTGCATGAAAAACTGATGAAGTGTTTTCCATCATCCTGGAAAAGTACGTGAACTACATCAAGAAAACATTTTAGGTCCAATTGTACCACAGTGGTTGTTGGATACCCTGAAGAGGGAGCTGAGAAAAGCATAAAAATCTATTGTATGTGCCCAAAGAGAGCTAGGTCATCTGCTTCTCCTGTATTTTATAAGACAATGTCACCAATTACAACAAAATAATGTGTCTTACTAAATGAGCTTAATAAGAAACGTCTTGTCTCAAAGTTGATAGAAAAATAGTATGATGAATGGTATCAAGTCAAGAAGGCCATTGAGGACACAGACTTCTTGATTGTTGGGACAGCCATAGAAATGTTGAAACAGGTAACTCAATGTCTTCATTGGTGGGAAAGATACTGATTTTTTGGTCCTTCTGACTGACGATATGGCTGATGGTAGTGAGCATGGAGAATCCTCTTGAATACTGTGCTTTGAAGCCTGGAAAAGGCAACCAAGAGACATTAATTTACTCCACCATCAGTTCTGAGCTCTCAAAAGAAGTCAAAAACATGTTTCTTCTTCTTCTGCCTTCAGTGGCAGTGACACCACCACTACATTTTCCAACAGGGAAAAAATCAAATTTATAAACATATTTCAAAAGAACACAAAAGTCCAATATGTCACATCCACATCAGACATAATGGATCACAAGGTCACTCCTGTTAAGGTCACTGAGGCACATATGTAGTTTAATGAAATTTGTCTGCAGCTGTTGCTGAGAGGGGGGGGGGGGGGGGGAACTTTCAGTTTGGCATGTTTGCCTACTACTGAAGCTGCCACTAGCCAGCACGCTGTCAGGGTCTCCATCAGGTTCAGGTCTGGAGGAACAATCAACTGGATAAACTGAAACGAGAATGCAAGACCACAAAAAACAGTATGATCCCCATTGCAACCACCAGTGCTCCAGTAACTGCTCAACACAATATCTTGTGTATGCAAGAAGATATACCATGCAGCCTGTTCCTGTAGGAAAGTGTCCATAATATGCCTGGCTACATGCAGTGATTGCAAGGGGCTTTCGTGACTTAACTCTCTAACAGAAGAGGACATCTTCCTTAATTCAAAAAAGTTTGACAGTGAGATTGACATCACCAAGGAGGAAACGGCATTTCGTTCCCAGGACCATGTCCCCCAGAATACAGAAAAAAAACAGCAAAAAATAAATTATAAATGAGTATAAATACAGAACAATGATTGGTAAATGAATATTTGTATAAAGTTTATCCCACATCAGTTTTATTCTGTAACTGAAATATTTTTCCATTAATAAAATCTTTCGTTTGATATGTTTTTTTTCCATTTTTAAACCTGTTTATTATCATCTTGGACTGGCACGGTAATTGATTAATATGTATACATAGAGCTAACTACCCAGGTAGGTAAGTAGTTAGGTACCTAACTAATTTGCCCCTAAATTTGAATATTTGGATGAATGTGGATGATACGGGGTTCAAAAGTAATTTGACTTCACAAAAAAGACGTAGCATGTATTTAGAATATTTTCACATTTTTATTTGTATCTTTGCAAATGAGTTAGTGAATTATAACATTTTAGTAGCCATTTTTGACTACATGCATTGGATCATGAACATAATTCACTTTTCCACCAAGTCGATAAAAATTACTGATCTTCAGTTATCAATTTTAGCTGAATGGTTAAGCCAATTTCAGTTTTTAAGTATGTATTCTCCACAACATTTTATTTGCTTTCATTTTGGTCTCTTGAGAATTTTGTGAAGGATGTTCTGTTTTTGAGTTATAAGCAAGAGACTGAAAAAAATAGTAGTCTAAAAATTTCATGGTTTTTCGGTCCTCAAGAGTTAAACACAAGCCAGAAATCATTGCATTCTCATTTAACTCTTATTTTGGATGCCTGATGTTGATTAAAAGTATTTCCAGATTGTGTGTATTTATTGGCCAGCAAAAGTCTATTTTGCCCACACCAACAGTACTCAGTTCTCTTGGGTGTCTAGAGACATGCACATTTGGTCCTGGTCTTTCATGTAGTCATCCTGAGTATCATCTGATAGAAATGGGAACCGTGTACCCATTGGCATATCCTCCTCGTGATCATGTAGCAGAAGATTGGTGTGAAGGATGTAGTGTCTTGCTCTACTGTGTTACATATGAATGTCATGGTGGGTACTATTGTATCCCAATTTCTCACTTTAACATCAACATATAAGAGTATATCTGCCAACATATTTTGAAAGCTTTCTATGAGGTCATTCGTTTGTGGATGGTAGGCAGTTGTCATCCTGTGAGAGTTATCACATTGTGAAATTACTTCTGATACTAGACTCAACGGAAAAACTTTTCCAGCCCTCATAGATCATCATACAGGGTTCTTCGTGCTTCAGGATGATTTCTTGTACCATAAACCTAGCAATTTCCAAAGTTGGGATAGTTGGCACAGCTTTGGTGACAGTATAGTGGGTGATGTAGTATGTGCAGATTTCTATAAATCAATTGTGGTTTATTGGCCTCAGGATTCTCCCCAAGAAGTTGATTCTTATCCAGTGGAATGGCTCACTTGCATCTGTATTTGGTGTCAGATGTCCTGAAGGTAATTTTGGGATGTGCTTCCACCACTGGCACTCCTTATAGTGGCTCACATAGCTTGTAATGGGTAAGTAGAGACTTGGTCAGTGATACTTGTGTAGAGCCGTCACAAATCCCAGGTGGCCAGATGTTGGAGTATTATGGAATAATATCAGGATAGCTGGCCTTAGATGTGCTGGGATGACGAGCAACCATTTTCACCTCATTGGATCATGGTTCCACTTATATAATGTTCCATTTATTAATTGGAATTCTCCTTTGGTCAGTTCCTTCCTCCTCCTCCAAGGCTTCTGTGGTTTTCAGCACTGCTGGATCTTACCTCTGTGTAACAGCAATGTTATTTAATGCAGCGATGACAAAGATTTCTTCCATACTGCACTGTTCCATCTAAGGATTCATTGAAAGTCAGTTGACATCATTATGTTTCCATCTGCTGTGATGTCATTCTCATGAAGTCTTAAGTGTCCATCTTGCCAGTCGACCTGACACATCCTTCTGGCTAATCAGACAGTGTAGATAATAGTGGTCCGTCACAACAATAAATGGTTTGCCAAATAAAAATGACTGAAACTTGTTGATAGCCCAAAAAACTACAAGAAAAATCTTTCTCAGTTGTAGTGTATCCCTGCAGCAGTCATCGCAAGGGACATTCCTTGGTAGAAAAGTGCTTTACAAATTGCTGGTAGTACGTGCAAATCCAAAGAAAATGACTTACAATATGAATGTGCTCAGGAGACTTTAGCAATCAGGCAGATGTCTGCAGTCTGAACACTCTTCAGCATGGTTGTCATGTGGCCTAGATGTTCTGGAAATGTCTGGAAAATTGACAGTAGTATCCAGATAGCAAAGACATGTCATCCATTTGTAATATCAAAGCAAATTGTCCATCGTGAACTTGAAAGTGGCTGGAGGGTTGTATAGTCCAAGTAGCATGACTTTTAATGCACAGAGGCCATCTTTTTCCTGCCAGCCTCATCAACCTTGATTTGTCAATAGCTTGTCTGCATGTCCATAGTTGAGACGCACTTTTCTCCTTGCAACAAGCAGTCTAGTGTGCCATCAGTGTGCAGTAGTTGTGTAGTTGTTGGTATAACTACCCCCCCCCCCCCCCCCCCCACCATGATCTTGCAACATCTTCACTTCTTCCTCCTGGGTTACCTGTCGTTCAGCTTGCCACATCTGATATGAACACTGGCTAATTGGTGGCTGATCCCCAATCTTGATACAGTGTTGTACCATGGGCCACATTGTGTGTCTTTTCACTTCTTCAGAATTCGAAACATGATGCAGAATGGGTAACACTGGCAGATATTGTTCCTCAGGTCAGATTCTATTGGCATTTCAGTAATAGTGTCATGCTGTGCATTGTCTGTAGTTGTAGCAGAACACGATTCCTCCTCAGTGGCACTAAGCTGCCCTTCCTGGACTGAATTTGGGTGTCCCTATCTTTTGTGAGCCTGAGCAGTTTTTTTGTATTTACCAAAAGCTTCAAAGTTTAACTGAGCATCTAGATTGATAACTGGAACTTGTTTCATCGATGACAGCAGGATAACATTTTCAGTGGTAAACAACCATCCAGAGCAGTGTTTGATATGTGTGCCTGTTGGAATAGCTTCATAAATCTGGACCTCTGATTTTACACAGTCTATTACTGCTTGTGATTTATGCAAGAAACCATCCAAGAATAACATGATTACATTCTATTGAAGCGACATATTCGAAGGACTGTGTTCTGTCATTGATAGTTATTCTTGCAGTTCCTGTTCTTGTCAACTTAATGTATTTCACACTTGCTACCTCCAGCGCTATTGCTTTCATATCAAAAATTCTTGTCTTCTTCTACTGACAGTGATAAGAATTCAACATTAGAGAAAAAAGAAGTCCCCGAGTCAACTTACACTCAAACAGGTTGACCGTTATTGATGACAATGAGGTTTTCAAACTTCTTGGTAACTGTCATCTATGGAGGATTTTCATTTGTAGTGGTATCACCTCAGTAGGTAGTCATTTTACATATTTTTCCTGTATTCAGTGGCTGTTATCTGACAACTATATGAATGAGCCTTCTGGGATTGTCTTATTATTATAATGTGATCCTCTCAGGGTGGTTTTGCAATAGCCATCAAAAGCATAGTGTCCCCAGTCAGGAGCCTTGTCCAGTGCTGTCTATCTGTGATTTTTCTTTGTTCTCTGCCTTGCCTTCCTGTCTTGAGACGACTCCTGGACAACTGCTCACAGGCTTCAGTCTTTACCATGGTAAATGTATATACAAATTTTAACTGTGTACATCACATTTTTAGTATCTTCCGTTGGGCGAAAATTGCTCTTAATTTTAAGGATTCAGTAAAGTTCCTGGGCTACATTCTGATGAAAAGCTCACCTAGGTGCCATATCTGAAGCATCTCAGACGAAGAGCTCTCAAAACTTTGACTGTCTTAAAGGCTGTAGTGGCAGACACTTGAGGGACCAAGGAATAAGTTCCTCATGGTGCAATATGCCTATAATGGCTAGTTAATTCCTAGTCTCTGCCCTTTAATCTTCTTGGGCAACTGTCAGCAGAATCTTCTTGGCCAACCAACAGCAGAGCATGTATATGTAAACTACAGAAGAGAATAAATTTATATTCTTTGGTGCATAGCTCGATGCACTCGTAAAGACACTGGAACAAATAAGATGCAATTGGTGGAATAACTTATGCATCTGCTGTAATGCACAAAGTGCCCTACAGACCTTTCATTAAATGTGCCCAGCAGACAGTGGTCCAAAACATACAAGATGCACACTTACTCCAACTGGAAGGAAAGGAATCAATTATTGACAAAATTATTTAATTGGATAGATTAAAAATCTACTCACCAAGTGGCATCAGAACACACAAATAAAAGACAGTTGTGATTGGCAAGCTTTCAGAGCCAGTGGCTCTTTCTTCAGGCAGAAGGGTTGAAGGGGAAGGAAGAAGGGTGAAGGAAAAGGACTTGAGAAGTTTCGGGAAAGTGATAGATTTTGGGAAAGTCACCCAGAACCAGGGGTCAGGTGAGACTTACCATACGAGATGAGAAGGAAAGACTGATTGTTGGGGACTGGATTGGGCGAGATTTGAAAACCTGAGAGCTTAAAGGTGGAAGACAGGGTAATATGCAAGACAGAGATTACCACTAAAACATTGTGTATGAGTTAATAAGAGTGAGAAGCTAAGTGAATTGTATGCAACACAGGGGACAGTGAAAAATAGATGAGAAAGACAGTGAAAGATGTAGAAAACTAAAACGGAGTGAAGCAAAGACTAGTTACAGTAAAGAAAAGCTGAAACAGAAGAAGTTACCGTAAATTAAGGCCAGGTGGGTGACAAGAACCAAGGACATGTTATAGTGTTAGTTCCCACCTGCAGAGTTCTGAGAAACTGGTATCTTGGGAGGAAGAATCCAGGTGGTGCTTGTGGTGAAACAGGCACAGAGGTCACAAATGTTGTGTTGTAGAGCATGCTCTGCAACCGGATATTGTGAGTTTCCAGTATATACTCTCTGCTATGCCCATTCATCCTAATTGATAATTTGTTGGTAGTCATGCCGATGCAGAAGGCTGAACGGTGTTTACGTAATAGCTTGTCTATGACTTGTTGTTCCGCAGGTGGCTGTCTCTTTATTTGTGGTTTCAGTTGCCTGAGACTGCAGTTGTGTATATGAGCTGCGTTTGCGAGCGCGCGTGTGCACGTACATGTGGTGTTGATGAAAGCCTTAATCGCTGAAAGCTTTAATTGTGAGAGTCATTTTGTTGTGACTATCTCCGATTCAGCATCTCTGCTATGTGGGAGTAGCAACTTTCCTTCTCATAATATTGTTACATTCCATCCAGGATTTTCCATTGTCATATTTAATGTAAGAGAAGGTCTAGGTTTTAGACTTGTCCATATCTCCTTTGCATTCTTATCGTAGTGTTTGAATGATAAGTCTTCACCCCAAACAATCTGAAAATTTTGTCCCTAATTACATGTATGTTAACAACTTTAAAAGTTTAGAAAAAATGGTGAGTGCTTACTTTGCTGCATTTTTACATTGTTTCACTATTTTTAAATATATGTGGGATTGTAGGAAACATAGTATTGGGTTAGTGTTGTTGTCATTCTGTTTAAACACACCTTGTTTCATAGTTGTACATTCAATGTAGTTTTCAGCTTTATTAGCAACTTACATAGTTGCTGCAATTGTTGATTGGGCAGTTCAGCGTGCAAGTTGGTTGAAATAGGCCATATTAGGTGTGCTTTCATATGGCTCCTTAGTATTAGACCAATGACCTCGCTGTTTGGTCTCTTCCCCCAAACAACCAAAATCCTCAGTATTGTATACCAACATTGTCAGTGTAGGGAAGAAAAAAAGTAGAAATTAAGCCATATTCACCTGTCCGCTCCATAAATCTGTGTTCATTACATTTATTCTTCATGTTTTGGAAGGATGGGTAAGTAAAAATTTGGCTAAGTTACCCCATATAATTAACCAAATTGATGCTTTGTATGTAACATTTTAGGTTTGTTGCAGATGTCAAATTTCATATGTAGACCACTTATTCTGTACTCACTTATAGGTCCTTGTGCATAAGATGATTTGTTCTGCATGTGACAAAATACTATTTTCGTACCTATGTAAATATTTTTTGTTTGCTTTCAGGATTCTGGAAGTGGCACACCAGTCACTTTGCGGGTTGATGCAGAGGGTTTTTACCTTTATTGGGTGGATCAGAACAAGGTAACTGTGTCTTTTATGAAATGATGAGTTGTCAACGGCAGTTCCTTCTTGTGTGTTACCCTTGATTAATACTTAAAATTAATTTAGAAACTACTTCATAATACTTCGGAAATTTATAGACAATCCGGCCCTTTTAAATTGATGCTTATAATGTAGGAACAGTAACAAGTGCACTTATGTTTAAGTCTAAAGTGATGTTTTTTATTATTTTTTTAAATGATGGTGAATTTTGCTGTGGACTCTGGTGCTAATAAAATATCCCAGTCAGGTAATGACAGCTGCAGGAGACCCCAAGTATTAATTTAAGACCCAAAGAAATGTTCCCTGAAAATGGGGTGCTTAAAATCCCAGTGATCAACTGCAGATGCAAAGTCTTTGGAGTTCAAAACATTCCTAAAAATGAATAGTGCTTTTACTTAAAGCTAGATAAAGAAGTAGTAGTTTCATATCTCAAGGAGGGAATCGTAACACTTACCTCTGAGCAGGAGCATGTAGAGCAACTATGACACAGGTTTAAAAGAATTGTTTACTAAGCACTGGATAGCTATGTTCCTAGTAGAACCGTTCATGACAGGTGGGGCCTTTCAAAGGATAGTCTCTATAAAGAAAGTTCTAAAGAAACAGCAACTATTGCATAATAGTTGTAAAACAAAACATAAGGCTCTACATACACTGATGAGCAAAAACATTTTGACTACTGCCCACTACAGGATTGAATTGCACCTGATGGCATTGTGGGTATGTGACAGAGTAAGAAAACTATGTGAGCAGAGCAGAAATAAATTGGCAATCATTCTAATGCTGATAGGGGTCATGCAAATGAGGAAATCCACTGACATAAGAAACTTTGACAAAGGGCAAATTGCTATAACACAGCACCTGGGAGTGAACATGTTGAAAACACGGAAGCTGTTCAGCTCTTCATGTGCTACTGCACCTGTGAAAGTGGTTGAAGGATGATGTAACCATGAGCAGACAAGAAGATGGTGGCTGTCCATGCCTCATCACAGTACTTGGAAGTTAAAGACTTGCCTGCTCAGTAAGATAAGCAGTGATCTGTGGCGTATTTGATGACATAGTACAATGCTGGTGCAGGCACAAGTTTTTCAAAGCACACTGTTCAGTGCATCGTTAAACATGGGACTGCACAGCAAATGACCCGTGCTTGTTCCTCTGATGACCCAGCAACATTGTCAATTATGATTGCAGTGAGTATGGTTTCATGAAGATTAGTCTGTGGATGAAAGGAAATATGTTGTCTGGTCAGGTGAACCAGGTATCTTGTTACACTGGATTGATGGTTGTGTCCGAGTACACTGTTACCTAGGTGAATGGCTGCTTCAAGCATGTTCTGCACAACAAACTCAAGTCAATGGGGACATTCACCTGATCTCCTACAGGACCTGAGAAATGAATCACATACACCGTGGCAGTTGTAGACTATGTGAATATTACTGCAGACCATCTGCATTCCTTCATCCTTGATGTCCTCCTTGATGGCAATGGTATCTTCCAGCAGGCTAATTATCTGTGTCACAAGGTCACAGTTGTGCTACTTTGATTTGAGGAGAATGGTAGTGAACTTGAGATGATGTCTTGGCTGGTGGAATACATCCAAGAAATTATCTGGTCCCAGCTCCACAGCCACATGCCACCAGCCCATAATTTATGGGAATTGCATGACCTGTGAGTAGACATCTGGTGTCACATACCTCTGGAAACCTACCAAGGACGTGTGGGAACTGTGTCACACAGAATCACTG
Source organism: Schistocerca serialis cubense (assembly GCF_023864345.2). Taxonomy (NCBI): domain Eukaryota; kingdom Metazoa; phylum Arthropoda; class Insecta; order Orthoptera; family Acrididae; genus Schistocerca; species Schistocerca serialis. The sequence goes on from NC_064645.1 coordinate 619,765,086, forward strand.
CTGTATTGTATTCCAAAAGTGGCTCAGCACACTAATAAGCAGGTGTTTTGTCTCGTCAGTGTATATAGAGAGCCTACTTAAAAGTGATTAGCTGTAAAAAGTGCAGCTATGAAGCTCTTTATGATTAGAGTAGCAGAATCTTCTCATAAGATATACCACTACCCCCAAATACAATTTGGTTATGTGTAAAGGCAGTCATTGGCACAAAAGTTAGTGTCCAGACACTCATGGAAGTCACAGGAACCGACATTGAAAGTAGTGTAGCAAAAACAGTAATATTGAACTCTGTTTTCATAGTTGCTTTTACAAAGGAATATAAAGAATTACTACCCCAGTTTAATTTCAGACCAGTGCAAAGATATATCATATCAGTAAAATTAAACAAGGTTTCAACACACAATGGAATACTTGTCAGATTCTATACATAATTTGCAGATGAGATAGCTCCCATTTCAACCATAATATAATGTAGATCCCTTGAACAAAAAACAGCCTAGTGTTTGGAAGAAATCACAGGTCTCACCTGTCTACAAGAAGGATAGCAGAAGTGACCCACAAAATGACCATCCAATCTCTCTAATACCCATCTGTTGTAGAAGCCTAGCACATATTCAAATCTCAGATATAATTAATTATACAAGCAGGATGACCTCAGTCATGCCTATCAGCTTGCTTTCCAACAGCATTGATCTTGTGTAACGTAACTCCTTTTTTGTTCTCACATTATGTCGTGAAAGCTGTGGTTGGTCAGTCATGTAGATGCAGCTTTTCTTGATTTCTGAAAAGCATTTGACTCAGTATCACACCAGTGTTAATTATAGAAGTGCTGTCATGTAGGGTCTCAAACAAAATTTGTAACTGGTTCAAGAATTTCTTGGTAGGGAGGAAATAGTACATTTTCTTGGATGTAGAGTCATTGACAGAAGTAGTAAGTTCAGGTATGCCTCAGGGAAATATATTGGAACCCTTGCTGTTAATTTTGTATATTAATAACCTGGTTGACAATATTAATATTAACGTCTGACTTTTGCCTGTGAACCACTTATCTGTAATGCGGTAGAATTTAAAAATGGGCTGCACAGATGTTCAGTTAGATCTTTTGAAGTTATGGTGATTGGCAGAAAAGAATAAAATTGTACACTTCACAAAACAAAGAAAAGTAGTATCCAGTGACTAATATAGCAGCAAGCCACAATTCAAGTCAGTCTACTCACACAAATACCTGTGCAGAACAGTTTGTGGGGATATGAAATTCAGTGATCACATAGGCTCAGCTGCAGGTAGTTCATTGCTAGGATAGTAGGAAAACACTTCAATCTACAAAGGAGATTGTTTAAAAAATACTTGTGCAACCCATCCTATAATATTGTTCTAATGTATGGGATGCAAACGAAGTATATCTTAGTGTTTGACCCAGACACGAGTGCCATGAAAATACTGAAAAACCAAAATTGGCAGATACATGGAGATATGGCCACATATTGTGAGAAATCTACTTCCAAAGTTTCAAGAACCAATATTAAATGAAGAATCTAGGAATATACTTCATCCCTTATGAATCACTCCAATAGGAAATGTGAAGGCATGATTAGACTAATTACAGTGTGCACAGAGACACTCTTCCTTCAGTCTGTATGTGAATGGGAAGAAGCCCACACATCTTGAAACAATAGTAAGTACCATCAGCCAAGCATTTCATGGAAGTTTGAAGAGTATATTTGTGAACACAGATGATTGATATGTTACAGGAGTGAATTTGTGAGAGTGGACTGAAATCTTTTTTGGTCAAGAGACTAATACTGTTGCCAGAAGTATATTGTGAGATTAAATTTGCTTGCTAATACTCACCTTACAGATGGATAGGCCAGATGCATTGAAACAGATGTAGTTTTTATGATTTCCCACCAAAAAAAAAAAAAATAAAATAAAAATAAAAATAAAAAAAAAAAAAATTATGAACCCAAGTTGTAACACTATAATGCACTTTAACAGAGACTCCAGTGACACCCAGTGTAACAGTGCTGTAATGCCATGCAACAAACATCAAATAACAAGTAAGTGTAATCAGAGTGCAATAATGACATTCACTACAGATTACGACATGTAGAAAGGGAAGAAAGAAGTATAAAATGATCAGTTCTTTGTGGAGATATGTGATGCAGCAGTTACAGTAACCCCTTCTCCCATTTATATAGTCTTTGCAAGTCCTCTCCTGATACGTACTAACTTACTAAACAGTTGTGGTAGAACTGTCTACTAAATTTGCATACAAGGGTAAGGCCTCAGACATGCTCAACCAATATGGCTCGTGTTTGGCAACATTTTTTTTTTTTTTTTTTTTTTTCCCACTAAACAGCCCTCTCCCCACCCTCCCAATTTTGAGAAAACTACTCCTAAAGTTCATCACACAATTGACTAAAAAGTGACAGGATTGTTAGATAATTGAAAATTGAGCTTTTCTCATCGTCACACATGTTGTCAACAAACACACATTTTCCGAGAAATTGAGAAAAGAAACTTTTGGGACTGTCAACTGTGTATGCATAAGGTTAACACCCTCCAAGGAAAGCTGTGCTGGCCAAGCAGCCAGGGCATGTGCTGGGTGATTTGGGACCTGTGTTCAATTCCTACATGCACTCTGCAGGTACACCTGCCCCCTCCTGTATAGTTTCACAAAACATATTTAGTTCTGCAGATATACAACAAAACGTCACTGAAAGTATGCTCGAGGTTCATAACAGACCAATGATGAAGAACATTCCAACTGTCATATATATACTGCTGGAAACTCTCACTATTCAAAATTCAAAACTACCCAATTATGAAGAATCAACAAGTATAACATACCTGGATTCATGTACCTGCCCATGTCTTCATGTAAACAAGGCATCATTTGTGAACTGTCCATGTTTCCTTGTAACAAATTGGGAATGGTCTGTCTCAGAGATGCTTCTTAGATTGTACACAAGAAACCTGCCAAACATAAGCCAAATCAGTTGACCATATCTGAAGTTGCCCTTTTCAGCAAGGTGGTAAAGGCAGCCATTGACTGTAGTGTGGCTCATTGCTTTCTTATGCAGGTCTAAAGTCCATAGACAAATTTCTATTCAATGCAAAATGTTCTGTGAAGGGACTAACAAGCCAAACTCTGTGGTGTTGTGAACACCATTGCATAACCCTATCCAGGACGAGTCCAAGATGCTGGAGAGCATTGTATCAAAATCCCAGTATTACAGAAAATGGCACTTGCTGTATGTATTAATTGGACATGTACACTATGTTGATCAATAGTCTTCTTGCAAAAGTTGTTGTTTGTTCCAAGCAGTATTGTTTTTATGTTCTTTGATTTGAAAAGAAACTGCCTAAACACCACTATACACTTAATATGACTGAAAAATGCATATGCAGTTGCACATGTGAATAAACGTCTTTAATGTTCTCTCTCTCTCTCTCTCTCTCTCTCTCTCTCTCTCTCTTGTTGTACAGTGTTAGCTTGGATCATGATATTAAACACTTTGTTCTGGAATGAGGAAATAAAACTATTCTCAAAGATGATATTGCTTACTGTGTGCAGCACTTGCAGATGGTCAATAGTAGGAAGAACAAAGTATCTCAGGGTAAAGTGAGCAACATGGGCCTTGGACATAAATATTTGCAATTAGATGTATGATGATCTAGTCTCTAGTCCACAAATCTTAGAGGATTGTATATTCATACTAAAGACAATGGACACAAATACCTATTAGACTGTTGCTGCACCCCCCCCCCCCCCTTCTTTCCCCCCCACTTCCACATCTCCCCCTCCTCATATATCTCATATATAGTAAAACACACAGTTGTTGGATTATCATTTGAACTTGATTGCAGCCTCATTGTTTTATATTCCTGCTGACATCGTCATATGTTGTTTGATTCACTGCTTTCATTGATTCATTGTGTGTTTGAAATCTTCATTCTATTATTTTTAGCAAGTGTTTCAAAGTTTGTTTTTGTTTGTGGAATTATACGGTCTAAATTTGTACTTAGTTTGTGCTGGCTAGCACGGTGATAAAGTTTCTACAGTAGTGATGTTGACGTCTCTGTATTCATTTCAGCTAAAAACACAGTTTTTATTCCCTAGTGTAGAACCCAAAATGATACATATGTAAATGATTCAGATGTGAAATGATAAAAGAGAAAGCTTATGAGCTGATGCGTCAGATGCAATTAAGAACTGAAGTGATATTTGGAGACAGTGATCAAGGAACCTGTTTGCTTATGCTAGACAATATTGGACTGACATTTTAAATAATAGAATAAATTAAAAAATAGTTGTGTAGGAAACTGGCTAGAGGTGGGAGGAGTAAGTAACAAGAAGTAGAATAATGTGTAGTGAAACCATGAACATGATATACAGGTGATGATACATTGGAAACGTGGTGCAGTGTGTTAGTAAGGCCAGGCATTGGGAGGAAGTCAGTAAGTCAGAAAATAGTTTTTCTGTACACAGAACTAGAATGTGTTTATATCTGAATGTTGGTAAAGTTATGAAACAGGCACCAAGGAGCATAAGCTACATTTGTATATTCACTGCCATGATGCCATTTCTTGAATTTAGGGAAAGTACAGAATATTGAGCCACTCTGACTTGGTGAAAAATCTCATTGTTTTCAATGTTGGAAAAGCAATAAGGAGTTACTTCACAGACTTGCAGTTTTTTACTGATATTTGCATTGTGTTTTGTTGTACTTTGGTTATTTTTTATTTTAACTCCCACATTTGATTTGCAAATTATTTGTATTGTAATTTATTATCAGCTATGTTTCAGGAATTATCTACATAATTATGTATTTTTTGCAAAACCATCATTGCAGAAGGTACATAACACTGAAATTGTTGATTTTACTTTGACATTTCCAGTTGAACAGTTCTTTCACTACATGCAACACTGATGGATTAGCATTACTTTTGATTACAGTCATTATTTTTGGTTCGCTGTTTAATCTCACTTACTCTGACTTTTCCCCTGTGAAATTTAATGGCTGTTGGGGTTAATCAGTTTAAGTGGCTGTGACCTGAGGCAGCAGGCAGTTAAATCATGGGTGTGGCTCTTTCTCCAAGAATAACACAAGGAGTGGATCATGTCTCACCTGTTCCTGTCCCTGCACCTGCAGTAGAGTAGAATTTATTTCATTTTATGTGTAGTATACACATTCCATGGATCCTTTGTGTGTGTTGTTCAGATGTGGGAATAGTCAATACAAATATTACAAATAGTATAATCATAATTAGAATATTACAAGAGGAAAATATAAATAACTACTTACAAACACTATATTGATCATTTATAACAGGCAAAGGTGTTTATAGTAACAATTTTGATCATTGTGATACCAAAGCAACTTACCTTGTTTATCACTACTTTCCACAAAGAGAACGTGTAGATTTTATTTACTTTTGCTAAAGAACCCATTAGAAGAGTAGGAAGGCTCATCAAGCAATGACTCCCTTACATTATATTGTAAAAGAGAGTTGTTATATCTTATGCATTCAGTGTTAATAAGTAGGGAATTGCAATTTAGTGCTAGCATACTAGTTTCAATTGTGCTAGCAACAGATTCTTTGGCTTGCAGTGTAGATAAACCTTTTGCCTAATGTTATGGCAAAAGTACACACACAACAATGATTTTCACCTTTATGGTACTAGGCAGAAGCATAACCTACATGTCAATACACTGAGTACGAACATTTGTAGAGGGGTCTATATTATACTGACGCCATCCTATTTGAAACAGGTATCAAATTTAAGTAAGTTTAACAGGACTTATAAAGAATAACTGTAAAAAATGAGTTTTTAGTTTTTGTCTTAAAAAATTCACTGTAGTGTTCTGAACGAGAAAAAGTTTACTTCCAGGAAAATGGACCACAGAAAATACCAAAATTAGAGGAATTTAAAAGTGGCTGAACACACCACGATGTCTGCATGGCACAGTCAGTTGTGTTAAAAATAAAGTTTCGCTCTCATTTGCTTCCTTTTTATTACCTTTTAGTCCCTTAAGTTGGCTAACCTGTGAAAGCTTTGCAGTTGCTAATCTTTTATTTAGTCATTGTTTGCTGTTGTTTTGGTGCGAATATTTTGTTTACGGTAAAGTAATTGTGTGCATGATTTTCTTATTCCACTTGAAAGCAATGGGAAGAATTAAGACGTTCAGTGCTAAACAATGTAAATTTTATAGAAATTGGTTCACCAAAGAGATTAACTCTGCTAATACTGAAAATCAACATTATACAACACTCCAAGTGCTCCGAAGCTAAAACTTAAATATTTGGACAATGCGCTTGACAGTATTAATGCTGAGAACATAGAGATGCCAACTACTGATTCGGATTGTGTTATTGTTGAACTCTCTGCTCTATCTGAACTTATAAATAAAGCATTGCAGTGTAAGGAATGTGGCAATAGTGGTGTGAAGGTATTTGAGGAGATACATGCTATAAGAGGTTGTGCATCAAAACTAAGAATTGTTTGTAATTTTTGTGATTTAAACCAATGTGGTTATACTCATGGTGTAACTAAACAGAGAGTATATAACACAAATATTAAGCTTGCTTATGCTATGAGGTGTATAGGCAATGGGTACAGAAGTGCACAAACTTTCTGTGCTCTCATGGACTTACCTCACCGTATAAGGTTTGACAGGTACAATAAAGTTATTCTACAGACTTTAGAAGAAGTAGCAAATGATAGTATTAAAAACACTGTTCAGAAAAGTGTAGACATGAATGACAGCATACATGTATGTCTGCAGCCGTGGATGCATCCTGGCAGAGAAGAGGCCATAGTTCCCTAAATGGTGTAATGACAGGTACCTCCTTGGACAGTGGTAAAGTCATTGATGTGGAATGTTTTACCAAGTACTGTCATGGCTGTACTAGTGGAAATTAAAATCATAAATGTTTGATTAATTTTAGTGGTTATAGTGGAGGTGTTGTGAAGATTTTTCACAGGTCAGTGGAGAAATATGGTGTGATGAATACATCTTACCCAAGAGACGGAGACTCAAAATGGTACCAAAAAGTTTCTGAATAAAAACCTTCTTATGCTGACACAAAAACTGAAAAAATGGAATGTGTTGGACATGTCTATAAAAGGTTAGGTACAAGATTGAGGAACTTGTAGAGGAATTTGAAGGGAAAGAAATTAGCTGATGCTAAATGCATTAGTGGACGTGGTTGGCTTACAGACGAAGAAATAGAAAGGCTGCAGTGTTATTATGGACAAGCCCTTGAGGGAATAAAAAAGGCAGTTTGGGTTACCTTCTTTCATAAATCCTCCACAGATGACAACCCATGTCATGCACTCTGCCCACCTGGCAGTGATTCATGGTGTGGCTACCGTAGGGCTGTTACTCAAAGTGAGACCTACAACCATAAACATTCTTTGCCATTTGCCATAATGAAAGTTGTAAAATGTACATATAGAGATCTTAGTGACACAAGATTATTAACTAAATGTTTACGTGGTAGGACTCAAAATCCAAACGAATATTTCAACAATTGTATGTGGGAACGGATACCAAAAACTATTCTAGTAGGACTAAATACTTTGAAAATAGGGGTGCTAGATGCTGTTCTGTGTTTCAGTGATGGTGCAGTGTCAAGGCTTGATGTTATAGAACTGATGGGAATGCCTGGTAGACTAAATATACATAGAACTCTAATAGCCATTGACCGAAGGAGATGCTTCAAAACAGAAAAATCAGTGTTAGAAGCCACCAAAGAAGTAAGAATAAGAAGAGAAATGTGAAAAACAGAAAGGAGGAAAAACACCACAGGAAACAAGATGAATACAGACCTGGGATGCATTAGTGTCATGCATTTTTAATAGAAAAAACAAGTTTTAACTTTAACTTGAATTTGCCAAAAGTCAAATTATTTCATGTCCTGGTACACTTTGGTTAAAAACTATTAAAGCCAGAGAATGTATATTTTGTAAACTGTCTTAAAACATGCTTAACTAAAAAGTAGACTATTCTTGTGATTTAACTATGAAAACCTGAATTCATTTCCAAAATTTTTAATAATCATACTTAAAATATTTTTGTACCAGAATTTATGACAGCACCATCTTTTCAATTGTTTTCTTTAAAGATAACAGTGTAAAGAACTTACAGGAGAAAAATGAACCTTCAACTTTGTTTCTATTTTGAGTAATGTATGTCTATGATGTACATAAATAATTAGCATGGTTTATTTCACTTGCAAAAAAAAAAAAAAAAAAAAAAAAAAAAAATGCAAGTTTTTAAAAAAAGTGTGCGAGCCTAAAGCTGTGGTTCATACATAAAAATGTTCCCAAAAGACATCTTACAAGATGTTAAGCATTATATGGGCTTACAAAATTTATTCTTTGAGCTACACTGTTTAGAAAACTGACAATTTTTTCAAGGTTTCCCCTGGTATTCATGGACCAGTCCCCAGAGTATTTGCCTGACCACTGCTGCTATTCTGTTTCTGAATTTTTTTAATACCATAAAAAATAGTATCATTGATGAAATATTCTTAACCTTACTCTTTTTTCAATCATCTTATTTACCAATATGCAACATGTACTGAATTATCATATCATAATATGTGTAAATTGTATTTTCGATATCAAACCTGACTTGTTATACTGGTGCATCATATGTATGAACTGTATACTAAATCACAATTTACAGGACCAGTATGCAAATACAAATAGAAATATTTTTGTCACAGTGAGATGAGTTATTTACAAATGAACACCTTAGGCAGTATATGTATTTCAAAGTTGTTCTGTGTTGTGATTTTTGTCACAGTGAGATGAGTTATTTACAAATGAACACCTTCGGCAGTATATGTATTTCAAAGTTGTTCTGTGTTGTGATTGAAAAGGCGTGGACAATTTTGGATGTAGACCACATTCTGCAGTACAACGCTTTTCTTTGAAATAGCTGCTCTGGTTGAGAAGATTATATCATAACACATTATAGAATGGAAGAAGCCCAAGAACACTGTTTTTTTGGTAGTGATATCTCCAAGACAGGATGCAATTCTCCAACCAAATGGTGCTGAAGTTCATCTTTTTAGTGTCTGGAGAATGTGACATACATGATCAGTTTAACAACATGCACACATAAAAGTTTGGAGGAGTACACTTGGGTTATTAATTGTTTGTTTGCAGTTATATCAATATCCTCTGTGTTCACTTAGTGTCTGAGGAACTAAGTGAAACTAGTTTTATTCGCTCTTATGGAGAGTAAGTTAATACTGAACCACACCTTGACTTCTGTTAGTATGTCATTGACATCAGGCTCTAAATTATCCACAAAAATGCTTGTATTGTTAGAGAAAACTGCAATTTTTATTTATTTATTGTTTTTACTCAAAAAGCCAAGTAATTAATATTAGTGTAGGTAAAAAATGGGTCCAGGAACAGATCTCTGAGGAGCCTATAGCATATTAAACTGCACTCAGAGGCCCTTGTATTGTGGTAATTGCTGTTTGAGATCTATAGAACTCTTCTGGCTTGTCTTCAAAGTATATTTTTTTTTAACAAAGCTACGGTATGAAGTCAAGTAAGAGGCATGTAATCATTCTGTAAACTTGGATCTTTATCCACTGCTGAATAAGTTGCTAAATAATAATTAATAACTATTTAATAAATAATTGTTTAGTGATCTATTCAGCAGTGGATAAAGATTAAAAATTCTTACTGAGTCCATGGCCCTATAGTGGTGAGTGTTGGACATATCACAGAATATGCCAGTTGGCAACTTCCTAATATTCAGCAACTTTCAAGACATCATTTGTGAACAATAAAACAGTTTTGGTAAACCAAGATGTTTTTGCTAGTTACGAGTAGATTTTCAAGATGGTCTGGAATCCTACGTATAATTTCTTTGTACACAATTATAGGAAATGTCAGCTAGGTCAGTTACAATAAGGATTTGAGAAGGTAAGTACTTTCTACTGAGTGTACCACTAGTGAACTTGCCAGAATAGTATCAAATATAAATTACATACAAAGTAAGGAAGCTTGCTAGGCAACTCTGCCATTTCACATAAAAAATCGTTTGCTACTGGCAGGTGCAAATAATTAATGACCTCTGCAGGATCATGTCAGGACCACCACAGTTGCATTCTAAAGTGCAAGTGCCTGACACACATTGCAGTGCCATTTGAAGAAATGAAGTATTTGTGTTTAAATTTGGTTTATTGAAGTGCTTTGAATACACAGTACTTTTTTGTTTCTCTGTCTGGTGCATACATGAAGAAATCAGAATGTTTTCTGACAGTTGAGCAGGATACGTACAGCTGTGAATGTGAAAAGCATTGATTAACATGTGGCAGCAAACCTGCAAATCTAGTGAATTCAAGAATTCATTTGTACGAGGGCGGTTCAGAAAGTAACCTCCGATTGGTCACAGTGCGGGTTGGGGGGGAGTAGCGACGCCATCTGTGCGTTCACGCACTCAACAGGTCAGTCGGCATCAAGCCGTGGTCGAGTGAACGTCGTACCTGCGCTAGTTTAGTTTTTGTGGCAGTTTGAAATGTGTTCTGCAATAGAAAACCCCGCCAAATGTGAAGTGCGTGCTGTCATAAGGTTTTTTACAGCCAAAGGATATTCTGCAGCAGCTATTCATCGTGAGCTTTGTGCCGTGTACGGACCAAGAGTTATGAGTGAAGGAGTTGTCCGTGAATGGGTACGTTTATTTAAAAGTAGACGAGAAAACGTTCATGATGAAGAGAGGAGTCGTAGACCATCATTGGTGACTGACGAACTCGTTCAGACAGTTGATGCAAAAGTTCGTGAAAATCGACGTTTCTCAATGTCGGAGTTGTCTACTGGTTTTCCACACATTTCTAAGACTCTCTTGTACGAGATAGTGAGCAAGATTGGGTTACCGTAAGTTCTGTGCACGATGGGTGCCCAAAATTCTTACCGACCACCACAAAACTCAAAGAATGGCCTCTGCATTAGACTTTCTGTCACGTTATGAGGACGAAGGAGAACCATTGTTAAACAGAATCGTGACCGGTGACGAAACCTGGATTAAGTACGTGAACCCTGAGACAAAAGAACAATCAAAGATGTGGGCACATTCAAATTCGCCTACCAAACCAAGAAAAGCCTCGCAAGATTTTTCTGCCAGAAAACTGATGGCAACGGTGTTTTGGGATGCCAAAGGGGTGTTGTTGGTTGAATTCATGGAACGTGGTACGACCATTAATCAAGACGTGTACTGTGAAACAATAAAAAAGTTACGACGGGCTATACAGAACAAACGCCGTGGTATGCTGACTTCCGGTATCGTTTTTTTGCACGATAACGCCCGTCCTCACTCTGCTCGCAGAACAACGGCCCTTCTTGAGTCCTTCAAGTGGGACGTTATCAACCATCCACCTTACAGCCCAGACCTGGCGCCAAGTGATTATCACCTCTTCATGCATTTGAAGAAATGGCTCGGGTCACAGCGGTTTGATGACGACGAAGAGCTCAAAGATGCGGTCACAGGCTGGCTCCAGGCACAAGCGGGTGATTTTTATGCAGAAGGAATTTCAAAGCTTGTGAAGAGATACGATAAGTGCCTCAATCGCTATGGAGACTATGTAGAAAAATAGTGCAAAGATGTAGTTGTAAGATGTATATATTAAAATATATTTATTTAACTTGGTGTATTTTTTTAAATCAACCGGAGGTTAATTTCTGAACGGCCCTCGTATAATTGACAACTTGTCTTGATTCCTTACACTATCAGCTTCACCTGGTATTTTTTTCTAAATGATAAAAGAGTTGGCATTGACATAAATCATTTTGGCCTCTAATATAGCTTGTAAATTTGGCTGCTGATGAGTTTTGTAATTCTGTGTGATATTTGGGAAAAATTTGCAAATAAATTCATCTGTGGTTGCTGTGATTTTACAGAAGTATGTCTGCGGTGTGATACATGATCATCCAACCTTGCTTCCCACTGCTTGACTCTTTCAGATGAACAGCCTCGACCATTGTGTACACAGGAGGATTCCAGTCTTTCTTACTGTTGCTCATCTGTCTCAAACAAACAGGCTTGGGCATTGCATACTCTAGCTGTTTCCCGTCTTGCTTACCATTGTTCATCTGTTTCTGAAGATATTTTATTTTGTGTAGATCAGCCTGTCACTTATAATTTAGGTAGTATAATTGATTTGACAGTGGAAACAATGATTTTTGATGACTATTACAAATTCACTTGGGAAAAAAATAATATCTACAATCTAATGTTGACCAGCAAATACAATTTCACGATCAAACCACATGTTATGTTACACTCAAACTGAAATGTTGCTGTATGCATTTGAATCAATTCATTTATGTGATGCATGCACACTCACATATCAAAAACGTATGAACTGCTGCTAAACTACATGAAATACATACGTTTGTTGAAACAACTGGTGCATTGCCTAATGTAAAATGGATGTGCTAATGTAGAAAACTTCACAGGCATTTGCACAACAACTCACCAAAGTTTCATCACAATCGGCTGAATGGTATAGGAATGCATAATGGACAGACAAAGCAACATTCATTTTGATTTAAATAGACGACATACACCTAACATTTGACAAATTTATTTTGACAAATAAATTTAACTTGATAAGCATAAACAAAATATGGCAACCTTTAAACCCTTTTAAAACTAGAATAACAAAAGTAAAATTTTCTTTTAGTTTTAAGAAATAACATTAAAAAATTCTCATCTGTTTAGTGAACTGATATCTTCCATTTGTTAATTCCACAAAACAGCCAACCTTAGCCTTTTGTGATTGAAACATTTCCTTTCCAATATCAGCACATTCCAATAAGACAATCTTTACTCATATTAAAGCTGAATGACCAAATGAAAATATGCTTCTAGTTTAAGAAACTTTTTAAAACTGAATACCAAAATGAAAATATTCTTCAACATTTAAGAAATGGCAGTAATGAAGTTGACAGTTAATCAGCCACTAGTTTGCTCAGCAAAATGACAGTCTTAAAATTCTTTTTTTTCTTTCAAGCTGAACAATTCTTTAGCAGTTGAAATGAGGTAGCACACATTACAACATTGTTTTCCAAGCTGAGCAGTTTATTAACATATTACACACCCCATTAACCTAGAACAATCATTCAGCAAACTATGAAACTTAACCTGCCCACTGTCACTTCCCATTTCAGTTGTCAAGTTTGGTAGCTGGACATCCTTTCCACGACTGCTGCTTATGTGTTAGTTCGATAGTTCACATTCCTTGCTCCTACATTCACAAACAGGGCTATGGACCACTTTGAGGGTTCTTGCAAGGCAGCTGTCATTATAACTGCCCTGCATTCTACATGGAGTGGCACAGATGTTAATACAGCTTGTGTCAACCTTCACAAGTCATAAACATGCAATATGAGGGGTTAGTGTTCAAATCTTCACTTTACTAGCCACGTTACAATACAACTTCCAGCTCCACAATCACCGCCAGCTGGCACCTGCTCCTGATGTCTATCGAGAAGCCACTCGCACAGTGCGTACACTCTCTGGCTCAGCAGAGACAACACTCCCTCCACACTCACATTGGGCAGAGACCTTCAGAAAGAAATGTTTAGTGCCAACATTTTCACACTCACTCATTCCACACTCAAGCTAGACAAAGACCTCCTAAAATAGAACATAAGGGCAAAATTGGCGTGATGTTCATTATTATTATTATGGGCAAGAATACCCTTGTCATACAGTCAATCTGCAGATTCATAGTACTCAGACAAATCAGGAAAGATGTTTATGGTCTGTTAATTTACCAAATACAACTTTCTATTGTTTGTTTGCTGTGGTGGTTCTTCTCTGAGGAGGCTGGGCTCTGCTAGTCACAAGTCACAATAAAGGGGTTAGTGATGGAGGAGTAACTACTTTAAAAAAGTGTTCCCACTAGTGATTCATTGTAAGCAACTCTTGTCAGAGTTAACAGTGAAGACCAGAAAAGTGTATGAGGTGACTGAGACCAGGCAGTTGCCAGAACAGCTCACAGGGCAGAAGCAGCAGCCCTCTTTGGAGGGACTGGTACACAGAGATATTCCAACTCCCCCTCCTCTTCCCCCCTCTCACCCTGACACCCCCTCCCTTTGTTTCCTCCTCCCCCTTCTCACTCTCTCTCTCTCTCTCTCTCTCTCTCTCTCTCTCTCTCTCTCTCTCTCTCTCTCTCTCTCTCTCTGTCTGTCTCTAATTGTGTGTGTTATGCCATTTTGTGATATGAATTATTTTTAGTGTCTTACTTAACCTTGTTTCTGTTATATTTGATGGCTGTGTGGAAGCTTAATAACTTCTTTCTTTGTTTCAAATGCTAGCTGTTGCAGAAAATACTGACACTCTTTATTTTTAAACAGGAAATGGACATGCTGGACATTACTTCTATTAGAGATGCGAGAACTGGAAAATATGCTAAAATTCCTAAAGACTCTAAGCTGAAGCAGATTGTTACAATGGGGTCGCAAGACACTTTAGAAGAAAAGACTGTTACCATATGTTATGGTTCTGATTTTGTTAATCTTACATATATTAATTTTTGTTGCACAAAGAAAGACATTGCACAAGTAAGTTTTGGGTAATACAATAATACTATATTATGTATTCTGTATTTGGGAAGATATTTAAGAAATGGTGTAACATAAATAAAAATGTAACCTAAGAGAATCAGAATTTATGTGACATGCTATAACAATTTTTCTGGTGAATTCTGTAAGACAGTGATTTTATTAAAAGTGAACTGAATACATGTTGGGGTTGAGTTCATGCCTGAAATTTTGTGCAGAAATGCTTATTTACATTTTGCATGTCAGTAAAGTTTTTTTCAAAAGAAAAGAAATATTATTTGTACTTTGCACAGACCAGAATAACATACTGCTTCCTTATGTTTTGCTTCCACATTTTCCAGCATATTCCAAATTCAACTTTCCAGGCACACACTTAGTGCTACAATTGTTACTTGCAACATCATGGTTTGCTTTTTTATTTGCTTTAATTATGTCCCAATAGTAGACTGCTGGACTGCTGCATGTACCTGCTTTTTAGTACTGTTATCCATATTTTATAGAGCATTATTATTTCCTTTCTTCATTCCAGTTGATATTGTGGTAGTGTTTTTACATGTTTCTGAATTCTCTGAACAATTTAGGGTTAAAGTTACTAGTAATTTATTCAGTTTTCATATTTGAGTGACTGTGGCAGACTTATTGAATTGGTCTAAATAAGCTTTCATTTTCTGATATTTAAAATTTTCCCAGCCTGTAGAACATCCTGTGAAATTTCAGGAGAACTTACTGCTATGGAAAGCTGTGACATGAAGTTACTGACATTCAACAGTGTTCCCAAAATTTCATAGAACAGTTCATTTTGTAATCATCTGGGCCTGCTGCATAATAAATGTCTTTCAAAGACATAATAAATTTTGTATGACCCATTATGGTGCTATAGACATTATTTTTTTATTTGAACTATAGGCCTATTTCAGCTATACAGCCATAATCAGGTTATATGTTATAGAAAATTTTATAAATTTTGGTACATTTGTTATATGACATTCAGTTATACAAAATTTATTATTTCCTTGAAAGTTCATTTTGTGGTTAGACCTCTATGGACACTATTATTGTTGTCCCTCTGTTACAACTAGATCAGTCCTGTAAAAACCAATATTTCGTGGTGGATTATTAAATACTGTTGCTGCACTGCATTTCTTAAGAATTTTTCCAGTGCAGTTTTGTCCTTTTATTTAAAGATTGAAGAAAGTTGCATGTGTTCTCAGCTGCACATTCTGGAAAGCGTGACTTGACATTGAGTTTTATGGATTTAAAGTAAAGAAATCTCTCAATAAGCACAACAATATAATAATTTGTGTACAATCCATGAACTAAATGTTGCTGATAAAAAAATGGAACAGAATGCTAATAATTCTACAGAGCTTTTGGACAGAAATCTTACAACAGTCAATAGCACTTCAAAAACATTGCTGTCCACAGACTGTAGGAACCTCTGAAGAAGCTTTTTACACAAATCTTATAAAAACATGCATTGTAACCATCAATGATTTTTTACACATCATTTATGGTCCCTTGACAGTTCAGAAGTCAAATATTTTTACTGAAAATAAATAAGTACAACAAAGTGTGTCATTAAAATCTAATTGTTCAGTTACGGTGTGCTTTGGGTTTTTTTTGTATCCATCATCAGGTTACCATTTGGTTATTTTATACAGTCTTGCTTAGTTAACCTCTCATGGCTAGGAGGTGACTATACATCACACAGCTCAGACATAAGCTAGTCAAAATGAGATACACACAATTTTGTGGCTGTTATACAGTAACTTAAATAACTTTTCTATTACAAAATAAAGCAAGCAGATATGTAACCTGCATTAAATACATTCTCTAATCATGATGAACATTCTGTTCAGGTACAGCTAACAAATACTGATGAAAATCATTCAGGTTTATAATAAACACAAGGATACATTATTTTGTAAACAATTCAGAAGTAAATTAAAAAGAACCAGATACCAATATTACATTTAATCTACAAGGTGCTACCCAAAAGTTCCTAAAATACACCAGTTGTACTTCATACAGATCTTATCATTCCCATCACTTTCCAAGCAGTTCCCTTGGATCTGTGTACAATGCTCCCAGCAGTTTTTCCATGAACTAAAATCTCCATGGAATGCGTTTTCTGGAGACAGTTTAGTACCACTTGTGGTTCTACTTGAATCTCCTTAACTGTGTGAAATCTATGTCTTTTTAACTTGAGTTTCATTCTGGAGAATAAAAAGTGTCACTCGGTACCAGGTCAGGTGAAAATGTCATTTTATTTTTTGACAGAAACTGATGGATGGTCAGTGCAGTGTGGGATCTTGCATTGTCATTATGGAGGAAACAACTGCCTCTGCATCTCTTTTCTGGATGCTTTATTCTTACTTCCTTCCCCAACTGCCTGAGGAAATCACTATAGAACTGCACTAACAGACTGGCAAAGGAGGACAAACTCCTTGTGGACAATTCTTTGCATGTCGTAGAATCAGATGAGCATGGAATTCACATTACTCTTCACTTACTGGGCTTTCTTGCAACAAGGTGGCGATGGACACTATCATGTGATGACCGCGGCTTGGTTTCAGGATTGTACCAAAATCCAGCTTTCATACCAGTAATAACTTTCAAAAGAAAGTCCGATTCACTTTCAAGCCTTCCTTTAAGTTCTCTGCAGACTTGTGTGTGTTGCTGTTTCTGCTCATTGCTGAGAATTCGCTTCACAAACTTTGCAGCTAGTCATAGCATGTGCAATTCATTGGGCACAATCTTCTGACTTGTCCCAGAAGACTGTCCTATGATTCCTATGATCTTCCAGCACCGTATTTCGAACATCAGCAACATCTTCAGGTGTAATGCTAGTAGATGGTTCTCCTGAATAGGAATCATCATCAGGCGATGTTCTGCCCTCTTGAAAATGTTTAAACCAGTCAAATTTAGACTGAAAACTGAGTCATTTCTCCAAATACTTGGCTCAACATGTTCTGTGTTTCTGCAGCAGTTTTTCAAAATCTGAAACTAAAGTTTATGCACACACGTTGCTCCTGGACATCTGCCTTCATCAATTTCTCAAGGCACACAACACACGACAAAGGGAAATGTGTGTAAAAACTAAATGCGACCGTTTGGCTCAAAGCCACATGAGGCACTGCCGCAAAAAAGATGTATGAGATACCACCTGGTGGCATTTCCTCATACTAAATAGACTTCACAAGCTGCACATATATTCTGGTAATATTTGTGTTGCACCTCATATTTCTTGAGAGATTTGAATCATTTCTTGAAGCAACTTATTAAAAAGAATAGTAAATTTAAATTGTAGGTATAACAGGAAAATCACTGTCAGCTACATGCTACAATATCTAGTGTGATATATTAAGTAAAGTTCTTAAAAGACTGACAGATAGGCACAAGGGAAAAATGAACCATCTGGACAGTAGATTTAAATTCACTACACGGAACCAAGAGAGAATACAGCTGAACCGAGACATAGCTTTGTCATTCTGTCAGAAATGAAAACCTGTATGAATAGTTACCAGTTGTATTCAAAAGGTACTCTGTAAATCATTTACATCTTCTTATCTGTAAGTGATTGCTTAACACAGCATGTATCGAACAAGAAAGAAGTTACACAAGAACGTAATGTATTACTCATAAATTTTAATATGACTGGACAACACAATATGAGAATTCAAAACCTGAATTGGGGCAGGCACACTAGTTCAACCTTGAACCTCACGAGGCCAAATTTGAAGTGAAATTGAAACATGGACCACAGATATAGCGTTAAATCGAAATGTTTGTGTCATATTGGAATCCACAAGTGCTCTTATATCATAACAAAAGGATGATCTACAAAAGGAATTTGCTTATTGTACAGTATATGTGAAGAATATAACCTAGATATATCAACAGGGGAAACAAAAATTATTGTTTTTACAGGAAAGGACCATGTGAGAGCTAAAACAGGTGTTGCTTATAAACTATTAGGACATATTAGATGTTTCTATTACCTGAGTCATCACATTACATGTGAGTTACAGTTAATGATGCCGAGAAGAAACTAGCAGAATTCATAGATGTGAGTGAAATTTTAGAAGATCAGGCTATTAAATTGTTTAATGGAAGTGAGTTGTGTTGTAAATAACAACAAGAATTTAGTAGTGAGATTTCATAGAATGATGAAAGAATGTAGTAGGTTAGACAGAATTAGAAAGTAATTGAACATATACAGATTAGGAAATAAAATCTATAATACGAAATATAGTAACAACATTAACAGAATACGTAATCAGCGTCTGCCTCTCAAAATGTTACGATACGTACCTGCAGGGGAAGTCGAGGAAGACTGAGGAGGAGATGGCTATCACAGCAGGTACATACCTAAGGTTTGAAGTTTAGAAGAATACAGTAGATATAGTGTCTCGGAAAGAATACTGGCATGTTTTCCTCCAAAAAAGGTATTGTACACTACGAAGAGCACATTGCAATCACAGTGGCCATATGTGGTTGTGCACTGTCCTGCTGAATAAGCACATCCTGTCAAAGAAACACCAAATGTGATTGCTAGCCGTGACTGATGATCTCCCACACCATGAAGCATGGAGTGGAATCTGTGTGTCACGGACAAATGCGCTCTGGTATCGGTTGTTCACCAGATCTACACTATACAACTGTATGGCCATCACTCGCATACTTCATGTCATCTTTGAAGACAACATAGTGCCAGTCCGTTCTCCAGTCAACTCTTTCATGACACCAGGGTAGCCATGCTTGGATGTGTTGCTTTGCATGGCCAGAGGCAAACATGATCTTAGTCCTGCTCAAGCAGACTGTTCCCAATGGCCCTTAGTTACACAGCAGCTACATGTGCCCAGATTTCTTCCCTGGACCATCCTCAGCCAGCAGTTACTGCTCGCACAGTGCGTCAGCTGTGAAATGTGTGTGTAGTATGTGGATGTCAAGAACCTGCCTGTGGATGTGGGAATATTTCACAGACCACTAAAGAAAGTAGCAACACACCACTGATACACTGTGCCCAACATGTGCAACAGTCTGTTGATACATCCATCCAGCTTCCTGCGGATCTGCAGTGCGACCCCATTCAAATGGCTGAAGTTGTTCAAGAGTACATACTCTTCAGCGGAGTACCCCAAAGAGAATGTTGCAAACACTGTTCACTTCTAAACTCAGCACAATTACTGCCTACAGAGTCAAACTGGAGGGTGTTCTGACAGGCTTCCTGAGTGCCATCTGATCGACAATGGCCATGACGTGTCATGCCCACTATCCTTCCCATCCCTCCCACAGTGGTATTCCGCCGACCACCGAATCCACCCAATATACTTGTCCATCCTTACACAACCCCTGCTCCCACTCATGACTCATATCCCTGTAGTAGACCTAGATGCAAGACCTGTCCCATACATCATCCCACCACCACCTACTCTAGTCCGGTCACTAACATCACCTATCCCATCAAAGGCAGGGCTACCTGTGAAACCAGTCATGTGGTCTACAAGCTAAGCTACACCCATTGTGCTGCATTCTGTGTAGGCACGACAACCAACAAGTTGTCTGTCCACATGAATAGCCACTGACAAAGTGTGGTCATGTAACAAGTAGACCACCCTGCTGCTGTACACGTTGCCAAACATGATATCCTTCATTTCAGTGACTGCTTCACAGCCTGTGCTTTCCCGAATTGCACAGGTGTGAACTTTCCCTGCAATACATCCTACATTATCGTAATCCTCCTTGCATCAACCTTCTTCGTTAGTCACTGTCCTCACCTACCCAGCCCCTTCCCTGTTCCCATTCCAGCACTACAAAGCCGTCATTCCACAATCACACCCAGTCTTTTTATTTCTCACTTTTTTCACTACTTCTCCCCCCCCCCCCCCCCCCATCCCACCCCTCCATCTAACCTGCAGCACTTCACTGTCCACCACCACCCTCCACCATACTATCCCTTCCCCCTTCTTGCCCCAGGTTCCTCCTTGCCCCCACCCAGTCACCACTCCCATCACGCACTTGTGCTGTGGCTAGCAGTATGGTTTCAGTTGCTGAGACTGCATTTGTATGTGTGTTTGTGTGTGTGTGTGTTTGGGGGGTGGGGGGTCGCGTGCGCTTATGTGTGTCTATTGTTGATGTAGGCCTTAATGGCTGAATGTTTTAATTGTGAAGTCTTTTTGTTGTGCCTATCTGCAACTCAGCATCTCTGCTGTATGGTGAGTAGCAACATTCCTTCTCATATATTGATACAATGGTTTCAGTGTAATTTAATTTCTTGCAGAACAAAACTATAGCTATCGTGACTAAATTTCTACTTTGTTTGTAAAGAGAAGCCACACACATCCAAAACACATTAAACAATTTCAATAGGAGGAATAACATTCACTCGTAATGGACATTTGTATTGAAATATGAGCCCTTACAGAAGCAAGGTTTACAGATGACCATGAAGAAAATCTTGTGCAGCCTTTACAACAAATTATACCATTTTTATCTGTTCTTATGATATTATATTGTATGGTAAATACATCAATTAGAAGTAGAAATATTTGTACATACTTTCTTTGTGGTTTTGTAAGTATTCTGAGTATTCACACTTGTTGTACTTACAGCGTAAAAATAGGGAAAGAAAGAAAAAACACACACACTCCACCCTTATGAAACATATAAAAATTGTGTTTGTTCACTTACATACATTAAAATGTTGTGTTTCACTTAAACTGACTAATTGGTTACTCTGAATGTATAGAAAGGGTGTCACTAACCTTACCTGTTGGCAGCTGCAAACTTATGGAAACAATTATACAAGAACCCTATTGCATAAAGGCAAATAGTTAACATTTATGAATAAATATTTTTATTTCTGTAAAGAAAAAATATTTTTTGAAATGTTTATTTTAAAACTAACATCCTTGAACAGAATTTCAGTACACAACAAGAAATAAGAAATTACTTTTGTGATGTACATATTCACATACTCATCTTTGTTGTGTGCTGTTTGAAGCCTGATAATTGGTGAGGGCAGTTCACACAAGTGCATTTAAATATTTGTCAGTTTGTTCAGACCAACATTTACATTTATGACCATGAGTATTGACTACGGTGCTTCACATACACAAATGATCTCAAAAATTGAGATCAGTGTAATGGCACATACTTTTGTCAGTGGGTATTTTTCTTCTTTCTTTTATTTTGCAATATTAACAGTCAAGACAAAACCAGCTGCAGTCATTAAATCTGCTTCCTGTATAAACATGCACATATTTCTACTGTGACTTTGAAGTTTTTCCTTTAGTTATGTCAGTTTAGCTTTCCTTAACAGAGAACAAGTAGCAAAGTCTACACTGAAACCAGTCTGCTTAGTGTCATGGACAAAGTTTCAGATTACTGACATTGAATTGTGACAAGACCATTTTACACTTGGGACACGTTGCTTTACTGTCTCTCTACATAAAAACAAAATCTTATTGCTTTCCTTACTCAACACTTTATCCTGTTCTTGATATTTGTGTGTCTTAGATAGCATTGTAATGGTTAGGGCACCAACAATAAACACAGTTTCACATAAACATTTTTCCTGCATGGAGAGTAAGAATTACATTATTCACTTATATCACGCAATGGAAAATCCAGGGTGGAATGTAACAATAATATGAAAAGGGAAGTTGCTACTCATCATATAGCAGAGATACTGAGTCGCAGATAGGCACAACAAAAAGACTGTCACAGTATAAGTTCTTGGCCATCAAGGCCTTTGTCAAAAATAGACAACAGACACACATGCACGCGCGCGTGCACGCAAACGCGACTCACACACACACGTGTCTGCAGCTTCTGACAGCTGAAGCCACACTCACTTATATTATTATTCACTTATAGAGTGACTACTAACTGATGCATACAAGAAGACAAGGTTGTGCGTGTACAGCCACATATAGTTGAGAAAAACCACATTAAATTCACACAAGAGCTGCATGCAGCTTGCAAGCCACATTGTGTCTGCATATTACATAGACATGGTAGAAATAATTTACTTGTTATGGTATGACTATCATATTGTTAATTGAGAAAATAGAGAAGGAATAATCAAATAAAAAAAAAAGGTGGTGTATTCATGAGAAGGCAGATATGAGAGAGAACAAGGGGAGGGGCTTCTGCTGTGCATTATAAATAACAAGACAGAGGGACACTCTGCAGACTGAGGGGCACTATAAACAAATAACATTTTCTGTATTAAGTGCAGGTAAGCATTGTGAACATTATCACATATCTGTTACATGGTCTGTGTCTCACTGGTGTATTCATTTTAATTTCTGTACATGGATATGTATTTTTTCAAGTAAGAATGTGCTTGCTAGTAAAAGTGACTTTGGATCCCTGTTATGACATACCACAGAGTTCAGTAGATTGAGTTCAATGGGTTAGATGATACTGTGCAGTTTCAATACATCGTAACTGAATCCCACACTTATTCCCTCTCAGTTCTAAGAAAAGTTCTCCTCAGTCATTTGCTTTCTTGGAAGAGTAAAATAAGTCAGTCACACCCACCTCACCTGATTAGGAGAATTGTGACTCTCTCTCTCTCTCTCTCTCTCTCTCTCATGCACTTTGCTTGTCATCCTGAAACTACTCACTGACTAAGGGAAGTAATGCAACATGAAGTTTCAGCCATTCTGTCTATAGTGCGCCACAAAGCCAAGGACAATGTAATAGAATCACCTCAGTAAAAAAGCATTAACAATATCTAATCACTACACAGTGTTTGCTTTAAAAGTGACTAGTCTCTACAAATAAAAGCACTTTCGTGTTATCATTTTATTACTTATGCTATAACTTGTACATCAGTATCCTCTCTCCTCACTGTTGATCACACATTTGTGCAGAATACTTTTTATGTGATCTAATTGGAAATAATGTTTCGGTTCAGTTATTTTGGGAATAATTCTTGTTAAAGAATATAATGCTTGATGATAGAACTGTAACGGGCCCTTAATAGTTGAATTGAAAATGCAATGTACCACTGCTTCACAAAACTATTGCACCTAGACCATACGGCATACTGTATGAAGATGAAAATCGAGGTCAGAAAAACTCTGAAGCAGAAAACTAATTAGCTTTATAGCCATTTTATTTTTGTGAAAATCTTTGTAGTTTCAGGAAAGTACAGAACAAAGGTTAGTGTTTAAAATTAAGCACAGAAAAAAAATTGAACCATATAGTTAGAAGTTCTTGCTACTATGGATGCTGTTGTAATGTCATAGTACAAATTCTGGTCCCTTTTCCTTTCTAAAAGAAATCAGTTTTCCATTAAATTTACTATGATATAAATAGCTATTATTAAACTGAGGCAAATCTCTGTAAATGTGATTTAAGCTGGTTAACTTTTCTCTTAATGCTGTTAACACATGAAGTGTTTCAACCAGACTTTTTTCTATATACATAAATGATCTTACAGACAGAGTGAGCAGCAATCTGCAATTGTTTGCTGATGATGCTATGGTGTACGGGAATCTGTTGTCATTGAGTGACTGTACTAGGATACAATATGACTTCTATAAAATTTCTAATTGGTGTGATGAATGACAACAAACTAAAAAAAAGTTTATGCAAAAGAGTAGGTAAAACAATCCCCTAATGTTCAACTATAGGATCACTAATCTGTTACTTAATACAGTCAGGCTGAGTACATACCTCGACGTAACGTTGCAAAGCAGTATGAAATGGAATGAGCATGTAAGGACTGTAGAAGGAAAGACAAATGCTTGACTTCAGTTTGTTGGCAGAGTTTTAGGAAAGTGTGGTTCATCCATAAAGGAGACCACATATAGAAAACTTTTGCAACCCATTCTTTAGTACTGCTCGAGTATTTGGGATTCCCAACAGGTTGGATCAAAATTAAGACTTCAAAGCAATACAGAGGCAAGCCGCTAGATTTGTTACGGTAAGTTTAATCAATATACAGTGGCTTTCAGAGTGTGCAGATGTAGGTGTAGATTCAAGAATAATATCTGCTACACATTCTGACACCTCAAATTGGCACTTGTTAAACTAAGACTAGGCGTATAGAGAACAGCCCCACAAGACATATATGTATGTGTGTGTGTGTGTGTGTGTGTGTGTGTGTGTGTGTGTTTTTAAGGGTAGGCCACAGTTTTAAAATGATTGAAACATTTATAAATATAATAATGGGAACAAAAGTGGCTGCCACTAATGTAACTTTGTTCTTGCATTGAAGGAAGTAAAGTTTGAAACCATTGAATTAGGTGACTATCATCATTTTAAATTGCAGATACTGATTGAAAATGATATTGGTTTTAGAAACAAATCGAAATCCTTTTTGCTTAACAATTCCTTGCTGCCCTTAGATTGATGAGTAGACTAAGTTACTAATTTTAAATGTAGATGAAGCCAATTCTTGTGTAGAACTACTTTTGTGCTGAAGAAATGTATTATATTTTTGTAAAGCAGTTGACACATTCCAAATGATTTACATGAGCCATATTTTCATTGTCAAAAAGTGTCATGCTTTTATAAGCCTAATGACATCTTCCAAATCATAAGCTATTGCAACATATGAGGAGCTAAACAACCCTGAACAGATAGAGTTCAGGGAATAATTTAAATTTGTTTTGTGCAAGCATATGGATAATAATTCAGTTTATAATACAGTAGACTTAAAGCAAAACATTCAGTAAAAATAGAAGAAGAATAGGAGGCAGTTAATTTAATCACTAATTGTACACAGTCCTACAAGTAACACTGAAAAAAAAGGGAGTGGGTGCAAGATATTTATTTTTCCTACAACACGAAATAACAAGGGTCTAATGGTGCTTATTATTTATCACTATTGCTTTCTTTTGGCAACCCACAAGTGGTTTAGTTTCTAATTATGGTTTGATGGAGCACAGATAATAGTTGAAATCCATGTAGCTTGCTTTTTTGTTATCAATTTCCTAAGATAAGCACAGGTGCAGATTACCCTGCCTAGTTATATCTTTTTGACAGACTATAGTGAACAATTTAATTCTTGGTATTAAAGGTCACAAAACTGGGTACCTCAGAATTTCAGTGTAAAAATTGTGCTTTGGTGTACAGACACTGGGTAGCTAATTATTTCAGTGAATTACCACGTTTATCCTTACAATTCTCACACATCGTATTGCATGTTGAATATTTTAAAATATTTTCATGGAAAGCTACCATTGGTTAATCATAGTTGAAAACAATCTAAATTCTTATCTTTTTCTATGAAGTTATTGTAAACTACTGTTTAAAATGTGATGTATGCCATAACATGATAGAAACAAACTCAGTATGTGTTCTAAATGTATCTGTTTAGTCAATAAAACAACATTATGATGCAATTACTTGAAATGAATTAAAAACTTGGGTGTTAAAATTTCTACTTACATAAATCATAATGATGCAATATCTTTGCAAACTTACCTTCTTCATCTTCTTCTTCTTCCCTCCTGTGTTAGCTGCTTCATCTCAGAGGAGCAGTTGCAGCCTATGTCCTCAGTTTTTGGTGGATGTATTCCATTCTCTGTCTGTTTCTACAGTTTTTACCTTCTACAGCACCTTCAAGTACCATGGCAGTTATTCACTGATGTAACAGATGTCATACCATTGTGTCCCTCTTTCTTGTCATTGATCTCCATATATTCCTTTCCTCGCTGTTTCTTCAGAGAACTCCTCATTCCTTACATTATCAATCCTCCTAATTTTCAACATTCTTCTGTGGCACTAC
This sequence comes from Schistocerca serialis cubense, assembly GCF_023864345.2. Classification (NCBI taxonomy): domain Eukaryota; kingdom Metazoa; phylum Arthropoda; class Insecta; order Orthoptera; family Acrididae; genus Schistocerca; species Schistocerca serialis. Next base: position 619,791,434 of record NC_064645.1, read on the forward strand.
ATCTCAAATGCTGCAATTCTCTTCTGTTCCAGTTTTCCCACAATCCACGTTTCACTACCATACAATGCTGTGTTCCAAATGTAAATTCTCGGAAATTTCTTCCTCAGATTAAGGTCTATGTTTGATATTAGTAGACTTCTCTTGGCCAGGAATACCCTTTTTGCCAATGCAAGTCTGTTTTTTATGTCCTCCTTGCTCCATCCATCGTAGGTTATTTTGCAGCCTAGGTAGCAGAATTCCTTAACTTCATCTATTTCATGATCATCAGTCCTGATTGTAAGTTTCTCACTGTTCTCATTTCTGTTATTTCTCATTACTTTCCTCTTTCTTTCATTTACACTCAATCCGTATTCCACACTCATTAGACTATTCATTCCATTCAGCAGATTCTGTAATTCTTCCTCACTTTCACTGAGGATAAGAATGCTGTCAGCAAATCTTACCATTGATATCCTTTCACACTGGATTTTAATTCTACTCCTGAAGATTTTTTTTATTTCCATCATTGCATCTTTGATGTATAGACTGGACAGAGGGGGTGAAAGACTACACTCCTGTCTTACACCCTTTTTAATCTGCACTTTATTCTTGGTCCTCCATGGTTATTGTTCCCACTTGGCTCTTGTGCATGTTACCGAGCGAGGTGGCGCATTGGTCAGCACACTGGACTCGCATTCGGGAGGACGATGGTTCAATCCCATGTCCGGCCATCCTGATTTAGGTTTTCTGTGATTTCCCTAAATTGCTCCAGGCAAATGCCAGGATGGTTCCTTTGAAAGGGCACGGCCGACTTCCTTCCCTGGCCTTCCCTAATCTGATGAGACCGATGACCTCACAGTTTGGTCTCTTCTCCCAAACAACCCAACCCCTCTTGTACATGTTGTATATTACCAATCTCTATCTATAGTTTACCCCTGTTTTCCTCAGAATTTTGAACCTCTTCCATCATCAGAACTGCCTCTTTGGTTCCTTTAGCTTTCCTAAAGCCAAACTGATCGTCATTCAACACATCCTGTCTTCTTTTCCTTTCTTCTGCATTGAACCTTTTGCAGCACATCACTCTTAGCCCTGCTTATTCCTTCTATATTTAGCTGGCAAATCCTGAGGCAAAGTCCCAGTTTTGTTGTCAGCTGGCCATGAGAATGACCGATGGGTTTAGTCTGTGCCATTTCGATTAGGATGTGCTTTTAAATAGCCAGGAGATCAATATGATTGTCTGGCTGTCAGTTAGCACTAGTTCATTTAGTTTATGTCTATAATTAGATGCTATCCAGGGTACATGTGTAGTATTCTACTACAGATATGAAATCTTCTGCATATGATTCATATCTACAACTTGGATGCATGAGCTGTTAAGCTGATTATACAGTAATTCTTGCACTTGTCAGCTCTTGCAGTCTTTAGAATTATGTGGATGATATTTTTGCAGAAGTCAGATGGTGTTCAAGACTCATACATTCTGCACACCAATGTGAATAGTTGTATTGTTGCAACTTACCCAAATGATTTTAGAAATTCTGATGGAGTATTTGATTTTAGGTCTTCCAAAGCTCTTTTATATTCTGACTTTAAAACTGAATCCCTTATCTCTTCTACATTGACTCCTGTTTCTTCTTCTATCATATTGTAAGACAAGTCTTCTCCTTTTGAATGTGGAATTCTCATTGTGCTCTTAATGTTACCACACTTGTTTTTCATTTCACTGAAGGTTGTTTTGGCTTTTCTATACGCTGCTCCAGTCCTTGTGACAATCATTTCTTTTTTTGATTTCTTCACCTTTTCCATGCAGCCATTTTGCCTTAGGTTCCCTGCACTTCCATTTATTTCATTCATAAGGAACTTGTATTTATGTATTCCTGAACTTCCCTGGACATTTTCATACTTCCTTCTCTTATCAATCAACCAAAGTATATCTGCTTTGTACCCATGTTTTTCTTTCCAACTTCCTCTTCAGCTGAAAGCCTACCAAACTATTCCTTATTGCAGTATCTATGGTGTTAGAGAACTTCTAGCATGTCTCTTCATTTCTTAGTACTCCCAACTCCAACTTCTTTGCACAACTAAATTGTGATCTGAGTCTATATGAGATCCTGATTACACCGTACAGTCCAGTGTCTGATTTCAGGATCTCTGCTTGACAATGATGTAATCTAACTGAAATTTTCCAATATCTCCTGGCCTTTTCCAAGTATACATCCTCTTCTTGTGATTCTTGCATAGAGTATGTGCTATTACTAGTTGACAATATTATGAGATGGAAAGTTGCCACTCACCATATAGCGGAGTTGCTGAGTCACAGATAGGCACAACAAAAAGATTTTCACACTTAAAGCTTTCGGCCAATGGCCTTTGATTACAATAGACACACATAGGCACACGCACACTCATGCAAATGCAACTCACACACACGAGTGCAGTCTCGGGCAACTGAAACCAGTATCATCATATACTTTCTCTATCTCCTCATCATCTGCTCACGATATTGGCACATATATCTGAACTATTGTTGTTGGTGTTGGTTTGCTGTTGTTTCTGATGAGAACAACCCTTTCACTGAACTGTTCATAGTAACACACTCTCTGGCCTACCTTCCTATTCATAATGAATCCTACTCCCATTATGACATTTTCTGCTGTGTTGATATTACCCTTTGCTGCTCTGAGCAGGAATCCTTGTTTTCTTTCCATCACTGATCCACTCTATACCTAGATTTTGACTTAGCATTTTCGTTTTCAGATTTCTTAGCTTCCCTACCACATTCTAACTTCTGACATTCCACACCTCGATTCGTTGAATGTTTTCCTTTCATTGGTTATTCAGTCTTTTTCTCATCATCCCCCTCCTCCTGGCACACTCCTTCCAGAGATCAGAATGGGGTATTTCGAAATCTTTTGCCAACACAGAGATCATCATCACACTTTTTCAATTACGGACCAGACGTCATGTGAGTACACATTATTTCTATTGCCTTCTGCATTATAATGGCATTGATCATTGCCAGTTTTTCCACCTTTAGGGGCAGTTTCCCAACTCAAGAGCAAGACACTGTCCTGAACCTCTGTCTGCTTCTCTGCCCTTTTTGACAGGGCCATTGGCGGAATGAGAGTAACATCTTATGCCAGAAATCTTCAGCTGCCAATGCTGATGATTTTCGTTCAGAATTTAAGTTGTGGCATTGTTCGAATCTAGGACAGAGGATGTTTTGATTAATAATCAAAGACGCCACTCCTAGACTATGGGTGTGTCTCTAACATTTACAGATCAAATTAATTCCTGATTTGTTGCCTAAACTTCCTTCTCTAAATTCAGAGTGCCATCCTGTGGTATAAAAAGCAAGACTGGGTTCCACTGACCTATTGTGCGTAATAACAGTCTGAATGTTGAAGCATTTCTTCTTCATTTTCATAATTTATTTCTGTGCCCATTTTGTGTGCATTGATTTGTGTTGTGTATCTGATGCTGTTGTCACAGATTGTTTATCCGTACTCATTTGGTGCTCATTTCATGGGCCACTTAGCCTTCTAATATATAAATAAAACTGGTGCTTTCTCAAAATGGGGAACAATCAAGAATGGGGTGCCGCAAGGTTCGGTCTTGGGTCCTCTGCTGTTCTTAATATGTATTAATGACTTGCCATTCTATATTCATGAAGATGCAAAGCTGGTACTTTTTGCTGATGATACAAGTATAGCTGTCACACCCAACAGACAAGAATTAACTGATGAAATTGTAAACGATGTTTTTCAGAAAATCATTAAGTGGTTCTCTGCAAATAGGCTCTCATTAAACTTTGACAAAACACAGTATATACAGTTCCACACAGTAAATTGAATGACACCATAAATAAATACAGACTTTGATCAGAAATCGGTAGCTAAGGTAGAATATTCAAAATTTCTAGGTGTATTCATTGATGAGGGGTTGAACTGGGAAAAACACACTGAAGATCTGCTGAAACGTTTGAGTTCAGCTACTTATGCTGTTAGGGTCATTGCAAATTTTGGTGATATATATCTCAGTAAATTAGCTTACCATGCCTATTTTCATTCTCTGCTTTCGTATGGCATCATATTCTGGGGTAACTCATCATTGAGTAAAAGTGTGTTCATTGAACAAAAGCGTGTAATCAGAGTAATTGCTCGAGCTCATCCTCACTTTAGCCTCACAATATATACAGGGTGAGTCACCTAACATTACCGCTGGATATATTTCGTAAACCACATCAAATACTGATGAATCGATTCCACAGACCAAACGTGAGGAGAGGGGCTAGTGTAATTGGTTAATACAAACCATTAAAAAATGCACGGAAGTATGTTTTGTACACTAACCTACATTTTTTAAATGGAGCCCCGTTAGCTTTGTTAGCACATCTGAACATATAAACAAATACGCCATCAGTACCGTTCGTTGCATTGTAAAATGTTAATTACATCCGGAGAAATTGTAACCTAATGTTGACGCTTGAGTACCACTCCTCCGCTGTTCGATCGTGTGTATCGGAGAGCACCGAATTACGTAGGGATCCAAAGGGAACGGTGATGGACCTTAGGTACAGAAGAGACTGGAACAGCACATTACGTCCACATGCTAACACCTTTTTATTGGTCTTTTTCACTGACGCACATGTACATTACCATGAGGGTTGAGGTACACGTACACACGTGGTTTCCGTTTTCAATTACGGAGTGGAATAGAGTGTGTCCCAACATGTCAGGCCAATAGATGTTCAATGTGGTGGCCATCATTTGCTGCACACAATTGCAATCTCTGGCGTAATGAATGTCGTACACGCCGCAGTACATCCGGTGTAATGTCGCCGCAGGCTGCCACAATACGTTGTTTCATATCCTCTGGGGTTGTAGGCACATCACGGTACACATTCTCCTTTAACGTACCCCACAGAAAGAAGTCCAGAGGTGTAAGATCAGGAGAACGGGCTGGCCAATTTATGCGTCCTCCATGTCCTATGAAACGCCCGTCGAACATCCTGTCAAGGGTCAGCCTAGTGTTAATTGCGGAATGTGCAGGTGCACCGTCATGCTGATACCACATACGTCGACACGTTTCCAGTGGGACATTTTCGAGCGACGTTGGCTGATCATTCTGTAGAAACGCGATGTATGTTGCAGCTGTTTGGGCCTCTGCAATGAAGTGAGGACCAATGAGGTGGTCGCCAGTGATTCCGCACCATACATTTACAGTCCACGGTCGCTGTCGCTCTACCTGTCTGAGCCAGCGAGGATTATCCACGGACCACTAATGCATGTTCCGTAGATTCACTGCCCTGTGGTTTGTGAAACACGCTTCATCGGTAAACAGGTAGAGCTGCAACCCATTCTCTGTCAATGTCCATTGACAGAATTGCACTCGATGATTAAAGTCATCACCATGTAATTGCTGATGTAGCGACACATGAAACGGGTGAAAGCGGTGACGATGCAGTATGCGCATGACACTACTTTGACTCAGTCCACTGGCTCTCTCAATGTCCCGTGTACTCATGTGTGGGTTCATGGCAACAGCAGCTAACACACGAACTGCACCCGCTTCTCCTGTGACGGGCCTGTTACGGACCCGTTTGCGTGCTACGACCATACCTGTTGCATACAGTTGGCGGTAGATGTTTTGCAATGTGCGGCACGTTGCATGCTCTCTGTCCGGGTACCGTTCTGCATACACCCTGCAGGCTTCAGCTGCATTTCGTCGACACTTGCCATAGATAAGTATCATCTCCGCCTTTTCAGAGTTCGAATACACCATGGTCACAGTTCCTACAACACTACACTATCACAGACGTCTGGTAACACGGTGTACTACAGTTGGTCTGCGTGCAAAGACGAATGCAGAATAACAATAGCAGCAAGCGCTACATGCGGACACTGCAACAGCTAGACCAAACCACAACAGTGTACTACAGCCACACTCGTAAACACGGTCGTCATCGTAAACATGTCCCTGCAGATGCTGCTCACCGACCGTGGCCCGTGTTTGTTACAACACGCAACTGAACATCGGAGGTTTCAAGTGTCAACTTTAGGTTACAATATCTCCGGATGTAATTAACATTTTACAATGCAACAAATGGCACTGATTACGTATTTGTTTATATGTTCAGATGTGCTAACAAAACTAACAGGGTTCCATTTTAAAAAACGGAGGTTTGTGTTAAAAAACATACTTCCATGCATTTTTGCATGGTTTGTATTAAACAATTACACTAGCCCCTCTCCTCACGTTCGGTCTGTGAAATCGGTTCGTCAGTATTTGATGTTGTTTACGAAATATATCCAGCGGTAACGTTAGGTGACTCACCCTGTATATTCACTTATGAAATTTGTTATTAACAATCCGAACGAATTCAAAAGTATAGCAGTGTACATGGCTACAACACTAGGAGAAGGGATGATCTTCACTACTTTAAATGTAACTTTGGCTTAGAAGGGGGTAAATTATGCTGCCACAAAAGTCTTTGTCACTTACCTAATAGCATCGAAAGTCTTACAGATAGCCATATAGCATTTAAAAGGAAACTAAAAGAATTTCTGAATGGCAGCTCCTTCTGCTCATTAGATGAATTTTTGGATATAGTAAGTGGGTGATTTCCTCACCCCCCCCCCCCCCCCCCCCAACCACCAAAAAAAATTAAGTGTCATGTAATATTTTGTGTAATGTAATATCTTGTATTGACACTTTTTATTAACCTGACATGTTCCACATCATTACGAAGTGTTGTATTCATGATCTATGGAACAAGTACTAATCTCTAATAAAATTGAATTCTGTTCTTGTGTTATTTTGACATAAAACAGCTACAGTTTCAAAATAGGTGGTGGCAACCAAAGGTTGGTGTAGCAGGAACAAAATTTTTGAGCAAGTTGTTTATTTCAAGATAAAATCAATAAGCCTTAATTGAGTGTAGGTGGAATTAGAGTCCATGGAGTATATGATATTGTGCAAAAAGCAACCAGACCAATCAAGAAAAAATAAGAGTTGACAGTTATAACTGATAAAAATGAAACAATTCACCATCCACCTATTTCGTTCACTTTTAAAGTACTAAAGAAAAATCTTGATATCATCTTCCAAAAATTAGTATTTATTTGTTCATTACTTATTTCTTGAGGAGTAACGACCACTCTTATGTTTAGTGCAGAATATATTGTTCTTTTATTCCTGCACTCAGTGGCTGTTCTTCATTGACATCCATGAACTTGACACCATTTTATTTGTTTCCATGTGTTCTCATGGCATCACCAGCATTTAGCATGTAATTAATCAGACTTTTAGAATCAGAATGGAAGAATTCTGAAGTTTTCCACCACAGAAGTATACAGTTAGTTAGGAAGAAACAGTAGTACCATGATCATCACAAATATATTTATGTGAGGAGAATCGATATTTATTTACTGCTTATCCAGAAGTGCCACAACATAATTTGTTGTCAAACACAATCACTGAGCCATAATGACTGTATGAGTCCCATGTTCTAGTGACTGTTATGTCACAGACTTGTGAGCTATCCAAATAATTTCATGACCATTCATCCAGCACCAGAAGATTCATAAGACACTCTTTAACATTAAATTTTACTGAGTGTTCTCACAAGACAGTCTTCTGTAAATAATATAAAGGTTGTGTGTTACAATTGTTGAAGCACTTACAGGAAGAGAAAAGCTAAGCTACAAATCAGAAAGCCAATAATCACAACCATTAGAAATGAAATGTGAGGCCCTTAGTGAATAATTTTCATTATAGCATTTACTGTTTCATTTATTAAAATTGTAGGTATAAGCAGAAGAAATGCTGAGTAGGTTTTAGTCTGATAATATTATCTGCCTCAAGCACACCACATGCTGGTGGCAGGTAATTCCATATGTAATGCTAGAAAGTGCCGTCTACGTTATAAATTCTTTTATTTTATTGTATTTATGTTCATGTCTTTAGCCAAACATATAGCAAATCATAATATGTACATTCGTGTGGCGTAGCACTGTTGCCCGTCGACCTCCTCAGTTGTTGCTCTGTGAATTTTTCATATTAATGTGTGTTCTCTTGTGTTTCAGTTATGGACTGAAGAAATTCTGAAAATAGCGTACAATATGCTTCAGCTTAATAGCTCAACATTGAGATTTTTGAAGAAAGTTCATTCTAGACTTATTCTATTGACAGACAAAACTGGAAAAATTCCCATTAAAAAGTATGTTAGTGTATTTTGAAATTATGGGTGAGAGAGAGGAAAGAATTTTACAATATAATCCACCTTGTCAGTCTTTTGATCTCTTTATTTGTGTTTTCAGTGTTATAAAAATATTTACACAAAACAAGGAAGATCGAAAGAGAGTTGAAAAAGCTCTGGATATATCTGGGTTTCCATCAGGGAAGGTGAGGATTTAGAGTTTCATACTTTGTTATGCACCTTCTGAAATGAATATAAATTATTTACCTTGCTTAAATGCATTTTACATTGCGACTGAATTAATGTCATGCAAAAAAATCTTTCAGAATGATGCTTTAAGTCTACAGAAATTCCAATTTGAGGACTTCTTCAACTTCTACAAAAATCTGACACAGAGAACTGAAGTAGAAAATATATTTGAGGAACTGTAAGTACAGTTCCATCTGATGTGAGATTGACATTAATAAGGATGATTCTGAAGTAAAACTGAAGCTACCTACCATGTTAATTTCAGCTGTGGCACACAGAAGAGAAGATTTATGACAGCAGCACAGTTTGTGGAGTTCCTCAATAAGACTCAGAGAGATCCGAGACTGAATGAAATACTCTACCCTTATGCAAACACATCTAGAGCTAAGGATCTTATTCAGCAGTATGAGCCCAATAAGTACAATGCCCAACGTGGTATGTTATTCATTTCATTTCATTTATTATCATCCTTTTCATCATTTACATGATGTAGGAATTGTCATAATACTGTCCAGAATATGCACAGCAGAATATTACAAATTTCTATCACACACACAAAATTAACATTATGTTGAAAAGTAAAACATTGAATTAAAACACATAAAATTAACATTATATAATATGTTGAAAAATAAAACATTGAATTAATGTGTTGTTTTTTTACATGCTCCTTTAACATGTACCGTATGTGATGGATTTATATATATTTAGTACATTTTGGAAAACACATATTACACATAATTTTAGAGTTAAAAAAAGTATAAATGAGACACAGAGCTGACAATGAGAACATGATATTAACAATACAACTATCTGTTAGTTATTTAAGGATTCAAAATATTCCTCTATGCTATAAAAACATTTATTTATCATAAACTTTTTTAATTCTGACTTAAATTTTCCTTCATCTTCTGTTCCCCTGATGCAGAGTGGCAGAGCATTATAAAGTTTTATTCCATAGTGGCTTACATGTTTTTGAGTTTTTGTTTTTCTTGTTCTTTCTACATGCAGATTCTTACAGATACGTGTATTGTAGTCATGAAGATCTGAATTTACATGTAAACTACTCAAGTGTGTTCTTGTATGCAGTATGCTTTTTAATATGTACAAAGATAGTACTGTAAGTATGTTTAGCTGCATGAACAAGGGCTTACAGTGTGTTTGTGGGGAGCTGTGTGTAATAATTCTAATGGCCCTTTTCTGTAATTTAAAAACCTCTCTCAAGTGACATTTAGTTGCACCCCAGAATGTTATTCCATAGGATATAATAGAATGGAAATAAGCCATATACACTAATTTTGTACATTCTGCACTGCAAACTCTAGGAATTACTCTCAGTGCAAAACATGCTGAATTGAGTTTCTTGGATATGTATGTGACATGGTCTTTCCAGCTCAAGTGCTGATCAATGTACATGCTCAAAAATTTTGTAGACGAGACTTTCTCTATTTCATGGGCACTCAGTGATAAACGGTGATCGTCCTTCTCATTTACTTTACCATACTCTATGTAATCTGTTTCATTTAAATTGAGTGTTAACTTATTTGCGTAAAACCACTGTTGCACACTCTTCAGGATCTTTTCAGCTGTTGTGAAAAAGGATTTGCTGTCATCACTTATAATTATGCTTGTATCATCTGCAAATAACATAATTTTTGATGATCTGTTGTGCCTTTCAATGTAATTTATATAGATTAGGAATAATAGGGGGCCAAGAACACTACCCCGAGAGACACCTATTGCCCCTTTCTTAGCATCAGAAACCCACTTTATTTTTTGCTTATTCTGAGATGAGGTGAGTTCCACAACCTGAGTTCTATCTTGGAGATAGGATTCAAACCATTTCCTCCCAATTTCTCTGATGCCTATTGCCTCCAGTTTGTCAAGGAGAATTTGATTATGTACTACTGTATCAAAGGCCTTGGAAAGATCTAGGATGATTCCTACCACACATTTGTTTTTGTCTAAATTTCTAATCATTTCTTCTGTATAGGCCTGTATAGCTGTTTCTGTGCTGTAACCTGTACGAAAACCGTGTTGATTACAATTTAGAAGATTGAAGGTGTCAAGGTAGCTTATGAGTCTAATTTTCATCAGTTTTTCAAAAATTTTTGATAAAGATGGAAGGAGCGATATAGGTCTATAGTTTTCTATCCCCATTTTTTAATAATGGTTTAACCTTAGAAATTTTCAGCCTTTGGGGCAACACACCTTCACTGAATGATAAATTGGCAATATGTTCCAGTGGTTCCAAGATCTGTGTGGAGACTTTTTTTATTATTGTCACTGGCACTTCGTCCAGTCCTGCAGTCATTTTGGGTTTCATACTGTTAATTACTTCCAGTATTTCATATTTATTAGTGGAACTTATTATCATGCTATTGACTACTTTTGGAGCTGTTGTTTTCTCTCCATTGGTAAAGCTCTTGCTTAATTTATTAGGTACACTTAGGAAGTAATTGTTAATGTAATTGGGCAAGACTTCCTTCTTTATTTCAATGTTACCACTAGATTTAAGTACAATATCCTGGTCTGTAGAGCTTTTTCCTATTTCTCTTTTAACAATTTCCCATGCGGTCCTTGATTTATTGTCTGACTTCCTTATTAGTCTATTGTTACTTAATATTTTTGCTAGATTAATCACCCTTCTATATACCTTTTTGTAGTTACTAACATGTTTTTTGAAATTAGAGTCAGTATTGGTTTTCATTTCAGAGTTTAGTCTTTTCATAGTCTTGGAAGAGCTTTTAATGCCAGACGTGATCCAAGAATTTGTGTGTCTATGGCTAGATGAGTTGATTTTAACTAATCTTTTTGGAAAGCACATTTCAAAATTTGTCATGAAAAGATAGGAGAAAACATTGTATGCAGCATCTGTATCAGTTTGTGACAATGCTTCTGCCCAAGATTGGTTAGTCAGTGTGATACCAAATTGGTTGCAGTTTTCGGGAGAAAAAAATTCTCTTATACATATGATGTACTGTTTTTGCATGTATTGGAACTGTGAGCACTTTAATAATAAGTGCGTTATGATCAAATATTCCTAGGTCAATATTCAAAACTTCTGTATCTGGGATTTCTGTATTTGAAAATATATTATCTATAAGACTTTCTGAAATGTTTGTTACCCTTGTAGGACTGTTTATATTAGAATATAGGTTGAAACTGTGTAGAATATTGAGGAATTTAATTTTAAATGGACTATCTACCAACATATTGACATTTAAGTCCCCACATAGAATTATTGATGACTTCTCATCATGTATTATGCTCAGTAGTTCTTCAATCTTATTTTAAAAAAATTATGCGTCTCCACATGGTGATCTGACATGACTGTTATTTTCCTATTTTTTACATTCATTTGCACTGCTGTTGCTTCAAAATGTTTTTCTATTCTCAGGAGTTCAGCTTCAGGCCTGTTTTTCACTTTAATATCTGATTTCACATAAATGCAGACACCCCCATTCTTGGCTTCCTTCCTAGTAAAGTGGCTAAACAAGGTATATGGGGAAATATTAATGTTTTCTAATTCATAATTTTTGCACCAATGCTCTTGAATACAAATACAATCAACACAATATTCACTGGCCTCAATCTCGAGATCTAGAATTTTATTTTTGAGACACTGTATATTAAGGCTAAGTAATTTTAAGCTGTTGCAACTCGGTTGAGAGGAACTCTCACTTGTAAATTCTGGTGTCAACGGTTTCTTCGTGTTGGGGCTGGGTGCCAAAAATCCTTTATGGACATTGGTTTCCTGCATCTTGTCTTTCTTTCTTCTGGATGTGCTGCAACCTTTGAAGCTGGAATTCCTATTGTATCTGATGACTCGCTGGCCGTAAGCACATTTCTTGCTAATGATGCCGCTGTATAGTCTGTAGCTGCTTCTGATACTGTTGGAGCTGTTGAGGAGGCTTCATTTGCTTCAGATACTTTTGTGGCGAGTGAAGATTCTGGATCTGTTGCTGGTGAATCAGCTTCATTTTTATGTTGGAGAATTTCAATTGCTGTGATGGGTGGTGGTAGTTGTATGGTAGGGCAATTCCTGTCTTCAACTGCTAACACTGCATTAAGTATTTCTCGACTAATGAATGCTTTTCCAAGTTTATTTCTGTGTAGCCCATGCCTGGTAAAGTGACTTCTTTCTGAAGATGGTACATTCACATATGTGGCATTCGGGAAGCTTCGGCATATTTTTTCAAATTCTCTATTAGTAATAGCGATTTCTTTGTTGATACAAGATTTTTCCATCAGATCATATCTTTGTGGTATACTTGCAAAATAGAAGTTCACATTTGTAATTTTCTGTAGTGTGCTTCTTAGCACTCTTGTGGCGAGTTTACCCTCATTCCTATAAACGCCATTAGCATCCCCGATTATCAAACAATTTCTTCCAGGCTCCAAAAAATGTTCACAGTTTTTTTAGAATTTCATTCATGGGAGTGCCTGGTTTTGTTATTCCACTAACCTTAAATATAGTTTGCATGATACACATGATACCAACTAAGCCCTTTCCATGACTGTCGGAGAGCATGCAAATATCTTCTTTGTTCTTCTTACTTGAGGTTGGCTTATTCTCATGACATGTATGTTCCCTGCTAATTATAGTACCGGTATTTCCTTGCTTGTTATTATGAGACTTCATACTTGACTGGTTTTTAATCTCTGCATTTAGTGAAAGTACTTCGTTTCTTTCACTATTTTCACATCTTTTAGGCTCATCGCAGTCAGTGCACTTCATGTCATCTTTTTTTTTCTCCCTGTTATTATATGTGTTCTCTATTATGAGTTCAAAGAACCATTGTTGTTCAATGTATTAGTTTAATGAATAGTGGCAGGAAAATGTGCTGTGCATAACAAAAATAATTGGCAGTGATACAGAGAAACATACGATCAGATGAAGCCATATTATATGTCATTTTGGTTTCACAAATAATTAACAAGAGGCCCCTTTTCCTTTATTAAAGATGCTGTGCTTTTTATGACTTTTCTTGAAAATTGTGATTATACACTAACCCACACATGGACTGTCCCTAATGGGTAACTGTCAGCTCACCAACGCAAATGACACTTTTTTTTCAACTTTAGTGACAATTTGTATGTGTGAAAACTGTGTTGAAATCCATGTTAAACTAATAATTTTATGTAGCTCAATGGCCTTGTGGAAGTCTTTTCAACTAATGCCACTTTGGCAACTTGTGTGTCTCCAATTGCCCTAGGTATACAACCAAGAAAAGGAGACCCACATTTTAAAGTGGAATTCGAACCCTGCGTCATTCCTGGAGTCTCCTCACACCATTGATAGGTGAAGGCTAGATTAAAAGTGGATTGGAAACTTGCATGTTCAGGTGCGGATTTGATCATATGACCTTTTGGTTTCTAGATGCACAATTTTCTAGTGGAGGGGATGACAGCTGTGAGAATGGAGGTACTTTTGATGGTTGTTTGGTGTAGTGTGGATGAAGCCATCAGAGAGGAGGTCAGCATCTAGGAACATGGCACACTGGGTTGAGGAGAATCAGGTGAAGTGGAAGGTGTTGTGGTTGTGAAAGAGTGAGGGTAGAGTATCTTGGACCCAATTCCAGATCATGAAGATATCATAAATGAATCTGAACCAGACCAGAGGTTTGGGGTTTTGGGTTGCTAGGAAAGTTACCTTTAGATGGCTCATAAACAGGTTGGCATAGGAAAGTGCCATGTGGGTGCACATGGCTGTGCCACAAATTTATTTGTATACTTTTCCTTCAAAGGAGAAGGAGTTACGTGTTAGGATAAAGTTAGTTTGGCATATGAGGAATGAGGTAGTGGGACTGGAGTCCGAAGGGCGTTGGGATAGGTAGTATTCAATTGCAGCAATACCATTGGTAACGAGCAGTGTGTATATGCCCAAGATACCAGGGAATCTGGAAGAACCTGAGAATTTTTTCATCCACAAGAAATTCAGTAAAAACCTAGGGATGTTTTAGGATTCCAGGAATTTTAAATTTTTTAGCAATCAGGAGTGGGGCTGTGAATGGGGATGGATAGCAGGATATGGGTGGGAGAGAGACAAGAGAGCTGTTAGGTGGGGCACCCTGTGACACACTACAACCCACCTACTACATGCTCCCCAAAATTCCCAAACCCAACAATCCTGGATGCCCCAGTGTAGCTGGTTATTATGCCCCAACTGAAAGGATTTTGGCCTTCATTCACCAACACATCCAACCAATTGCCCATAATCTAGCCTCCCACATCAAACATACAAATCACTTCCTTTACCGTCTTTCCAACTCTTTACCTCCTGGTTCCCTACTGTTCACTATTTACACCACATCCCTATACACCAAATTCCCTCACTCAGGGTGTATATGTGGACGAGGGAAGAAGAAGAAGAAGATTTCCTGGTTAAAAATATGCTTTTTCTTGGGCGAAAATACACTTTTTGCCTTGTGAAAATACGCTATACCCCTGTTGAAAGCACATTTTTTTGTGTTAAGTGACAATATCCTTTCCCTCAGAGCTGTATAACTTATCAATCCTTTGAGTGATAGAGATTTTATACACCGGCATAGAGCTTCCCAGCTCTTTAGTAAACGAAATCCAGCAAAAAATAATGCATGCTGCAAACATCTTCGATGCGTGGCAACATTTTCATGACACATTCTCAAATTATAAGAGTATAAACACGAATTCCACCAAATACAGCACTGAAATTGAGATTGTGATGTGCTTTTGAAAGCCAATCGTAGCTCATGTCGTGATCTTGCCAGCCAATACCAGCAGACAGAGCATAGCACATGTGAGGTAGTCAGCCAATAACAATATCACACAAATAGGTAAAGTTAATGGTTTAAACTAATATACAAAAAGTATAGCTACAAGAAAAGCTAAGATTTCCCACATATTACGGGCTGTCAATCCCCTCTCACCCTGAGCGGGTGTGGTTAGGCAGGACCCTAAGAGCACAGGTTAAATTGCAGCATCTGAGTATTTCTGACAAGCACGATTATAAATTTCACTTCTGTGCATCAAAAATTTCATGAGCTATCTGGCTGAATACAACCATGTTCTGTCCAGCACTTTGACTTTCCTACAGAAAAGTCAGTCATGTGTCAAATTGCTCAGGAACTTACTTTCCACTTTGTTTTGAAGGATAATTATACTTCTTGCCACTTTTATTGCTTAATTTGTAATCTATGAAAGAACAAAAAGAAATATGAAAAACTAATCTTGAAACTTCGCCTCTTTTTGCATGTGTCAGCAAAATTTTAGATAATGGCATGAATTGGCTGGTCTTCTGGGCCTGAAATTATTCAAAATGGGAAGTCCTCAGTGTTAAGTTTTGAATGAGAGTCTAACATTTCATGATTTAAGAAATTCATCACATATTTTCACACATAACATAATTCATTTTGCACACAAGAAAATTTACTTTGAAAGTAACACTTATCAAACCACCATTCGCACTATTTTCCTGCAACCTGTTCAAAATGTAAACAGCTGTGACATCATGCTCATTTCAACAAGGCCCACAAGAATGATGCATCGAAAGCATTTTGTTGTTACAAAGTATTGCGTAATCTTTGACACATTTTGATGTTGGCAGATGCTTGGGTATTCAATGGGCTTACTTGTTGTAAATGGTGGATTTTCTTTGCAACTAAACTTGCCATCCAGTTGGAGCTGCAAGTTGCTGAGGTCATTTGTGCATTAAGTGCACTTGCTTGTGTGTTTCCTTTGCTGAAAAAGGATCTGACCAAAAGATGTAATGTGTAACTGTGTTGTTTTGTTGTGCCTTTCCGCCACTCAGTGAGTCATCTCTACACTGAGTAGCAATCTATCCTTTGCTAATAATGTTGATATTCCAACCTGGCATTTCCGAAAGATCTTTTCAGCATCATTTGAAAATGCTGATCATCTCTGTGGAATGGCTGTTTTGGGTGTATAACTCACCATTTGTGGAGGAACAGTCATGTCTAGGTTGATGATGTGTCTGTTTCAAAAATGATGCTTAGCTTGTATTTATAGAAACTGTTCTGAATGGATTTGAATATCACTTGATGGAGAGTAAGCTGTCTTTTATATAATTTCCTAGAAGGTGGGTGAACTATTCAAACCACCAAAGGCACTAGTAATGCAGAGACCAATGTATTTTTGCTGGAAGGATTACATACATGACCAATGAGGAATTAATAACATTTACTTTTTTTTTCTTTGAAGATGTTTTAAATTTGCAACATCTGGAAAGAATGACCTGAATGAATCTCAGAGGATATACTAGATGTAAATGATTAAGATTGCAGAGAAACAATGTACATGCTGACCCAGGCACTTTTAAGTCAGTGCAAGGATTAATAAAGTGGCAAACTCTTTTAATGAAGAGCTACCAAATGAAGTGAAAATGTGAAAGTGGATGCCAATACCTCACTAACATCAAAGAGAACAATATAAGCATGTGAGTCTCCGTGAATGGGACTTAATGATCTCTCTCTCAGGAATGTGTTTGTCATTCCTTAGTGTTTTGGCTTGTAGATGACATGCTATTATAACAGTGATATCTGTGTGTGTGTGTGTGTGTGTGTGTGGCACGCGCGTGCGTGCACACAGTCTGTACGGCACTGTACTGAGGAAGTGATCTAGTCCTAGGTATTGCCTCTCCTTGTGCAACTATGCGTTTTTCAGGCAGGACAGTACCTGAAAATGTGAATCAGTTAATTATGGGTGCACCTGTTTCCTTGAAATGAACATTTGTGTGACAATTGTTACTTATGAAATATGTCTGGGATGGGGTTAGTTAGTTGCTTCTTCATGACTATGCTACAGTAAGCATTGTTGACGCTTTGTGGATTCACATGCAAATAGCTTGAAGAGAGATATCCCACAAACATTTGCTGGCTGGTGTGATTCCATGCTACAACATTTAAAGACTGTAATGCTGCACAAGGGTTAAATGGTAGTGGACATACATCTGCATTGGGAATGAAAAATATTATGTTAATAGATTTAATTATTATACAAAATCAAATAGAGGTAATGCGGGAGTAGATTTAATAATGAATAGGAAAACAGGAATGCGGGTAAGCTACTACAAACAGCATAGTGAACACATTATTGTGGCCAAGATAGATACGAAGCCCACGCCTACCACAGTGGTACAAGTTTATATGCCAACTAGCTCTGCAGATGATGAAGAGATTGATGAAATGTATGATGAGATAAAAGAAATTATTCAGATAGTGAAGGGAGACGAAAATTTAATAGTCATAGGCAACTGGAAAAGGGAGAGAAGGAAATGTAGTAGGTGAATATGGATTGGGGGGAAGAAACGAAAGAGGAAGCCGCCTGGTAGAATTTTACACAGAGCATAACTTAATCATATCTAACACTTGGTTCAAGAATCATAAAAGAAGGTTGTATACATGGAAGAAGCCTGGAGATACTGGAAGGTGTCAGACAGATAATATAATGGTAAGACAGATATTTAGGAACTAGGTTTTAAATTGTAAGACATTTCCAGGGGCAGATGTGGACTCTGACCACAATCTATTGGTTATGACCTGTAGATTAAAACTGAAGAAACTGCAAAAAAGTGGGAAATTGAGGAGATGGGACCTGGATAAACTGAAAGAACCAGAGGTTGTAGAGAGCTTCAGGGAGAGCATTAGGGAACGATTGACAAGAATGGACGAAATAAATACAGTAGAAGAAGAATGGGTAGCTTTGAGAGATGAAATAGTGAAGGTAGCAGAGGATCAAATAGGTAAAAAGACGAGGGCTAGTAGAAATCATTGGGTAACAGAAGAGATGTTGAATTTAATTGATAAAAGGAGAAAATATAAAAGTGCAGTAAATGAAGCAGACAAAAAGGAATACAAATGTCTCAAAAGTGAGATCGACAGGAAGACCAAAATGGCCAAGCAGGGATGGCTAGAGGACAAATGTAAGGATGTAGAGGCACATATCACTAGGGGTAAGAGAGATATTGCCTACAGGAAAATTAAAGAGACCTTTCGAGAAAAGAGAACCACTTGCATGAATATCAAGAGCTCAGATGGAAACCCAATTATAAGCAAAGAAGGGAAAGCAGAAAGGTGGAAGTAGTACATAGAGGGTCTATACAAGGGCGATGTTCTTGAGGACAATATTATAGAAATGGAAGAGAATGTAGATGAAGATGAAATAGGAGATATGATACTACGTCAAGAGTTTGACAGGGCACTGAAAGACCTAAGTCGAAACAAGGCTTCGGGAGTAGACAACATTCCATTAGAACTACTGACATCCTTGGGAGAGCCAGGCGTAACAAAACTCTACCATCTGGTGAGCAAGATGTATGAGACAGGCGAAATACCGTCAGACTTCAAGAAGAATATAATAATTCCAATCCCAAAGAAAACAGGTGTTGACAGATGTGAAAATTATCGAACTATCAGTTTAATAAGCCACTGCTGCAAAATACTAACATGAATTCTTTACAGACAAATGGATAAACTGGTTGAAGCCGACCTTGGGGAAAATCAATTTGGATTCTGTAGAAATGTTGGAACATGTGAGGCAATACTGACCCTACGACTTATCTTAGAAAATAAGTTAAGGAAAGGCAAACCTACGTTTCTAGCATTTGTCGGCTTAGAGAAAGCTTTTGACAATGTTGACTGGAATACTCTCTTTCAAATTATAATGTTGGCAGGGGTAAAATACAAGGAGCGAAAGGCTATTTACAATTTTTACAGAGAGCAGATGGCAGTTATAAGAGTCGAGGGACATGAAAGACTAGCAGTGGTTGGGAAGGGAGTGAGACAGGGTTGTAGCCTCTCCTTGATGTTATTCAATCTGTATATTGAGCAAGCAGTAAAGGAAACAAAAGAAAACTTTGGAGTAGGAATTAAAATCCATGGAGAGGAAATAAAAACTTTGAGGTTCGCCGGTGACATTGAAAATTTGACTCGTTCCACATCATTACGAAATATCGTATTCATGATCCATGGAACTAGTATTAATCTAATCTAATCTAATCTAATCATTCTAATTCTGTCAGAGACAGCAAAGGACTTGGAAGAGAAGCTGAACGGAATGGACAGTGTCTTGAAAGGAGGATATAATATGAACATCAACAAAAGCAAAATGAGAATAATGGAATGTAGTCAAATTAAATTGGGTGATGCTGCAGGAATTAGATTAGGAAATGAGATGCTTAAAGTAGTAAATGAGTTTTGCTATTTGGGGAGCAAAATAACTGATGATGGTCAAAGTAGAGAGTATATAAAATGTAGACTGGCAATGGCTAGGAAAGCATTTCTGTAGAAGAGAAATTTGTTAACATCGAGTATAGATTTAATTGTCAGGATGTCATTTCTGAAAGTATTTGTGTGGAGTGTAGCCATGTATGGAAGTGAAAATTGGACAATAAATAGTTTAGACAAGAAGAGAATAGAAGCTTTCGAAATGTGGTGCTACAGAAGAATGCTGAAGATTAGATGGGTAGATCACATAACTAGTGAGGAGATATTGAATAAAAGTGGAGAGAAGAGAAATTTGTGGCACAACTTGACTAAAAGAAGGGATCGGTTCGTAGGGCATATTCTGAGGCATACAGGGATCACCAATTGGAGGGCAGCGTGGAGGGTAAATATCGTAGATGGAGACCAAGAGATGAATACACTAAACAGATTCAGAAGGATGTAGGTTGCAGTAGATACTGGGAGATGAAGAATCTTGCACTGGGTAGAGTAGCATGGAGAGCTGCATCAAACCAGTCTCTGGACTGAAGACCACAACAACAACAACAACAACAACAACAACTTTCCTTGCTGCTGCTGAAAGAAGTGTAGATATAGATTTGGATTGATTGCCAATGCTGCTTAAGAATTCATTGTATCTGTAAAAAGAAGTCATGGCCGTGGCATAACTAAGAAAGAATTCTGAAAAATTTTGATGCTGATTTCTTTGTAGTGACCCCTTTAGTTTTCCTGCTATCATGATATTATCTTAATTTCCTTAATCATAATTGATGTTTTTAAAAATCCCGCAAGTGTGTCATCTATACTTTAAAAAAATTGCACCTGCTATATTTTTTTTCATCCATAACCTGATGTGTTTTGAATAATTGTTCTGATTGTCAAGTGCAAATATTTACATTGGTAAATTACGTGATATTTACATTTCTGTTGTTCTGCCTCTCTCATCCTGCATTTTGTCTTCTTCTGGTTTTTTGGTACTGTGCCCCCTCCATCCTGTAGAAACCCACACATTTACAATCACAAATGTAACTGGTGCAATTTTTTTTGTTTAAATCATTTTACTTACCTATGTTCAGTAACACTTAATTTCATTACCTGTAAATGTAAAAAATTTTTAAGGTTCTTTCTTGTTAACAGGGCAGCTGAGTTTTGATGGATTTTTGCAATATCTAATGAGTGAGGACAACCCGATTATATCAGCTTCAAAACTAGACTTGTCAGATGATATGGACCAACCACTTCCACATTATTTTATCAACTCCTCTCACAATACATACCTGACAGGTGAGTTAAGTGGCAATTAAAATGTAGTTAGTTTGCTGTTGAATTCATAAATAAAGAAGCATGTCACAAATGAAATAATAATCCATTTTTCATTGTTAAAAAGAATTAATATACATTTTTGTCGAAAGGGAGCATTCCATGTAGGGCCCCAGCTGTTTAATAAGCTCCCCACAAGTATAAAGTCTATTTGAAGACAATATACTCAACTTTGTAAATCTGGATCACTGTTTGCTCTCTGTAAAATAATACCTAGAACAGTAAACGTGCTGATTATGATTAAATGCAACACATGAACTATTCAGTGAAGCAAACTTTATATATACCTGTAGCAATGTATTGTAAACCATAATCTATTCTATGTTAATATTAACATACTTTTTTTTTAATGTCTGTAGCACACTGTGTGATATCAGATCATATGAGCCAAATAAATAAGTAAAATTAAAAAAATGAACTCAAACAGCTGCTAATGACAAAGAGTTGCGTGATCTAACAAACTTTGTTGGTCTAAAATAGACTGGAAAGAGGATCAGTGATAAGTGAGTCCACCAAATAATTCTGTGTCTAAATTACATTCCAAGAGGAGCATCAAATTAATGTTCTATGAAATCTCTGTTAATATGAAGATATTATTGCTACTTCCTTGGAAGTTTTTAAATTTCTCTTGCTTTAGAAATTTGTTACACCTATATGTAGCAATTTGTGGACATAGATTGATATCTTTTCACACACATTTTGTCATCACCACTGCTGGGAAACTTGAGACTTTCAAAATGTTTTACAACTGAAGTGTGCACAGAATATGTGAAAGTTCCATATATTTAATTATTGTATGCTTTTGCTTAACTTGCTTCATATTCAATAGATTGAGCAGCTTTGCTGTGAGTTCATATTACTGCAACCAAGTATGTAAAATTATTTTGTATGAGCTATAAATTCCGTTTTTATATTGCTGTCATCACATCCACCTCGAAAAATTGCTTTGATATGCTATGACTGTCCATGGAAAGCACACTGCAGTGACAAGAATTCCCTTGCCCAGTATGCTGAAATCTCACTAATGTCTTCACAGACAGGCACAACCCCCCACCCCAAACCTTGTCCACAGACAAATTTCCCTCACCATATCAGCACACACTCCTATTCCTCCTACCATATGAGGAGAACCAGCTGAAAAGGGCATCTGTTCCTTCCTTTAGTATCATTCTGCACCGTAATGGTTTACTGTAACCTCCACTGTGGCTTTGACTATTTATCATCATGCATGGAAATGAGAAACATCCTATCCACAATCCTTCCAACACTCTCCTAAAGTGGTATCCCAACACCCACCCAATCTATGAGATATCCTGTTCCATCCTCATGCCACACCCACTCCCAACCCCTAGCTATATGGGTCATACCCATATGGAAGACCCAGTTTAAAACCTATCTAATACACTCATCGAGCACATACTACTCCAACCCCATCAAAGGCTTATACTACCCCATTAGAGGCACGGCCAAGTACGAAAGCAGCCATGAAGTGTACCAGCTCTGCTGGAATATATGCACTTCATTTTATGTGTGCCTGATCACCAACCAGGAGTCCACTTGAATGAATGGCTGCTGCCAAACTGTGACCAAAAGCAGAGTTAACCATTCGGTGGTGAACATGCTGCTGAGCCCAGTACACTCAATTGCAGTGGCTGCTTCACAACCTGTGCTATCTAGATCCTTCCCCTCAACACCACCCTTTCTGAACTATGTAAATGGCAACTGTCTTTGCAACGCATCTTTTGTCCTCATAACCTGTCTGCCTCAAAACCCTAAATTCACTCATCCTGAATGCACACCCTCTTACCCACAGTCTCCCATTCCTCTGTTCTGTCACACCCCTCCAGATCACTTCTCCTTGTCTTGATCATCGTGTGTTGCACAAACTCACCGGTGCCGATGTTGTGTCTGTCCTCTGCACTTGTAACCCTTCCCCAACCCTTCCTTTTGCTGACTGCCTCCTTTCTCCCCTCTCCAACTCTACCCAACTCATTCCCTCACTGCAGCCAACCCACAGAGTCCTGGCATTGTGTATTCAGCCAGCGCGTTGTAGCTGAACGTGTGTGTGTGTGTGTGTGTGTGTGTGTGTGTGTGTGTGTGCGTGTTCTCTAGCTACATCAGTGATGATGGATTTACATTGAGGTGGAAAATGTTGTTTGTAGTTAGACAATAAGCTCTTATAAATATGTTACTGGACAGAACAAACAACACTAGAGAAAGTATGTGTATCTGATCATGACTTACACAGAGCAGAAGTAATAAATCTATGCAGTTTGACCGTTCCCTCTCTTTCCACCATAAAGAATCAAGGGGCTGTCAAATGAAAATGAGACAGGTGGGGGTAAGTAACCTGTTTATTATTTAAAAAGCAACACCATATCTTTTTAATGCATCTATCCCACTTTGAGACAAAATGGTGAGTGCCTTCAAGGAAAAATATTTGCAGTTGCCTTTGGAACCATGATTGTACACAGGGGTGCATCTCTTTGCTTGAAGCAAATCGATGGCCATGAATGTCATTCTTCATAGCTCCAAAAATATGTAAATTGCATAGGGAGAGATCGGGACTGTATTGATGATGGTGTAAGGGCTTTCATGTGAACTTATGTAGTGTTATCGAAACAACGTCAACAGTATATGGGCAAGCATTATCCTGCAAATGAATGATGCTGTCCCATTTGGACTTCATGGTACTCTTCGGTTTTTGCAAAGTGTCCACATACCACTCTGTGTTAATTGTGATGCTGTATTCTAGAAAGTCAATGAGCAGTGGGCTCTTGTAGTCATAGGAAGAAGTTGTCATGACTTTCTTCGAGCTGGCATACATGGCTTTGGGTTTTCTCAGTGACAGTAAATCCATGTGCATCCATTGTTGACTCTCTCTGCCATCTTTCATCTCCTGACAATATGGGTCAGGAAATGATATTCTTCATCGTGATATCATTCTAGGTGCTGCAGTGATGTCAACATTCTCCTCTGTCAGGCTATGGGGAACCCTCTGCATGTAGATTTTACAGAACTTCAGATGCTCTGTTCTGATGGCATGAGCAGTACCGCATTGATGCCCAACATTAGCTGAATGTCTTCCACTGTCTGCAATTGGCCATTTCTGACAGCAGGATCCACTGCACCAATGACAGCAGGATCCACTGCAGCAATGGCAAAAGAAGTAACTGTGAATAACAATAAAAACACTCAAGATTCAATACCCATTAAAATTATCTTAAAATCATAACAAGCATCTTTTGAGACCACTCAATTTTATTACGATAAGCCACCAGTGTGGTTTGACTCTTAACATGAGCAACTTCCTGAATGTTGGTATTCTGTAATTGTCCATATGCATTGTAAAAGTATAATCATTATAAAACTACATATGTGTCTATACTGATGTGAAACTGGAAGTTGCAAGTAAAGCACCTTCTTACAGCTATGTGGATTTTGGAAGCACCTTATCATTCTTGACTTTTTTAATTCTTGTAATTTTTATGATAATTTGAATGGTTATTGAGGTTTGAATGTTTTTTGTTGTTATTCACATCTCTAAGCAGTAGTTGCCCACCCCAGAAAGTTGTTGACACAATGAGCTTGTCCTGGCCGACTGCTGTCTTTCAGTGACACATTGCATTCTTAAAATCATTTACTCCACACAAACACTCATGCACATGACATACTGTGTTCAGCCTACACAGATATTTGGGCATTCATTTCACTTCCTGACACTCCTTGCACTGTCAGAAACCACACTACATGTCTCTGTACCTCTTTCCCGCTCTCCAGAGTGAGGTCAGATGCACAAACAACTCACTGATCTCATGTCAAGCATGTGTAACAGACAAATGGTACAGTGAATGTGCATGTTGTTCATTCCTGATACATCTACATCTACATCTACATCCATGCTCCGCAAGCCACCTGACGGTGTGTGGCGGAGGGTACCTTGAGTACCTCTATTGGTTCTCCATTCTATTCCAGTCTCGTATTGTTCGTGGAAAGAAGGATTGTCGATATGCCTCTGTGTGGGCTCTAATCTATCTGATTTTATCCTCATGGTCTCTTCGCGAGATATACGTAGGAGGGAGCAATATACTGCTTGACTCCTCGGTGAAGGTATGTTCTCGAAACTTCAACAAAAGCCCATACCGAGCTACTGAGCATCTCTCCTGCAGAGTCTTCCACTGGTGTTTATCTATCATCTCCGTAACGCTCTCGGGATTACTAAATGATCCTGTAACGAAGCGTGCTGCTCTCCGTTGGATCTTCTCTATCTCTTCTATCAACCCTATCTGGTATGGATCCCACGCTGCTGAGCAGTATTCAGGCAGTGGGTGAACAAGCATACTGTAACCTACTTCCTTTGTTTTCAGATTGCATTTCATTAGGATTCTTCCAATGAATCTCAGTCTGGCGTCTGCTTTACCGACGATCAACTTTATATGATCATTCTATTTTAAATCACTCCTAATGCGTACTCCCAGATAATTTATGGAATTAACTGCTTCCAGTTGCTGACCTGCCGTATTGTAGCTAAATGATAAGGGATCTTTCTTTCTATGTATTCGCAGCACATTACACTTGTCTACATTGAGATTCAATTGCCATTCCCTGCACCATGCGTCAATTCGCTGCAGATCCTCCTGCATTACAGTACAATTTTCCATTGTTACAACCTCTCGATATACCACAGCATCATCCGCAAAAAGCCTCAGTGAACTTCCGATGTCATCCACAAGGTCATTTATGTATATTGTGAATAGCAACAGTCCTACGACACTCCCCTGCGGCACACCTGAAATCACTCTTACTTCGGAAGACTTCTCACCATTGAGAATGACATGCTGCGTTCTGTTATCTAGGAACTCTTCAATCCAATCACACAATTGGTCTGATAGTCAATATGCTCTTACTTTGTTCATTAAACGACTGTGGGGAACTGTATCGAACACCTTGTGGAAGTCAAGAACACGGCATCTACCTGGGAACCCGTGTCTATGGCCCTCTGAGTCTCGTGGACGAATAGCGCGAGCTGGGTTTCACAGGACCGTCTTTTCGTATTCGTAGTTGTAAAATTTTGGAACACGTATTATGTTTGAGTATAATGACTTTTCTGGAGACTAGAAATCTACTCTGTAGGAAAATTTCTTAGGATTTTCTGCCAAGTCAGTACATAGAACTTTACTTTAGAATTTATTGAACGCCTCTCGCATAGCCCTCCTCACACTACATTTCGCTTCGCGTAATTTTTGTTTGTCTGCAAGGCTTTGGCTATGTTTATGTTTGCTGTGAAGTTCCCTTTGCTTCTGCAGCAGTTTTCTAACTCGGTTGTTGTACCACAGTGGCTCTTTTTCATCTCTTACCATCTTGCTTGGCACATACTCATCTAACACATATTGTACGATGGTTTTGAACTTTGTCCACTGATCCTCAACACTATCTGTACTTGAGACAAAACTTTTGTGTTGAACCATCAGGTACTCTGAAATCTGCTTCTTGTCACTTTTGCTAAACATTTCTATTTACGGCTGAAATCATCGATGCCGTAACCGCTTTATGATCACTGATTCCCTGTTCTGAATTAACTGTTTCAAATAGTTCGGGTCAGTTTGTCACCAGAAGGTCTAATATGTTATCGCCACGAGTCGGTTCTCTGTTTAACTGCTCAAGGTAGTTTTCAGATAAAGCACTTAAAAAAATTTCACTGGTTTCTGTATCCCTGCCACCCATTATGAACATTTGAGTCTCCCAGTCTATATCCGGCAAATTAGAATCTCCACCCAGAACTATAACATGGTGGGGAAATCTACTCGAAATATTTTCCAAATTATCCCTCAGGTGCTCAGCCACAACAGCTGCTGAGCCAGGGGGCCTATAGAGACATCCAATTATCATGTCTGAGCCTGCTTTAACCGTGACCTTCATCCAAATTATTTCACATTTCGGATCTCCGTCAATTTCCTTCGATACTATTGCACTTCTTATCGCTATAAACACGCCTCCCCCTTCACTGCCCAGCCTGTCTCTGTGGTATACATTTCAATCTGAGTTTAGAATTTCATTACTGTTTACATGTGGTTTCAACCAACTTTCTGTCCCTAGTACTATGTGGGCATTGTGACTGTTTATTAATGAGAGCAGTTCTGGGACCTTTCTATAGACGCTCCTGCAGTTTACTATTAGCAGATTAATATTATTATTCCCTGTTGCATTTTGCCTACTCCTACCTTGCCGCGTCTCAGGAGGCATCTTGTCGGGCCTAGGGAGGGATTTCTTTAACCTGAAAAACCCACATGTGCACTCCACACGTACTCCGCTACCCTTGTAGCTGCTTCCTGCGTGTAGTGCACGCCTGACCTATTCAGGGGGACCCTACATTTCTTCACCTGATAGCGGAGGTCGAGAAATTTGCACCCCAGATCTCCAAAGAATCGTCTGAGCCTCTGGTTTAAGCCTTCCACTCGGCTCCAAACCAGAGGACCGCAATCGGTTCTGGGAACGATATTACAAATAGTTAGCTCAGATTCCACCCCATGAGCAAGGCTTTCCACCTTCACCAACTCCGCTAACCACCTGTATGAACTGAGGATGACCTCTGAACGCAGACGGCAGGAGTCATTGGTGCTGACATGAGCAACAATTTGCAGTCGGGTGCACCCAGTGCTCTCTATCGCCGCCAGCAGGGCCTCCTCCACATCTTGGATGAGACCCCCCAGCAAGAAGACAGAGTGAACACTGGCCTTCTTCCCCGACCTTTCTGCTAGTTCCCTAAGTGGCTCCATCACCCGCCTAACGTTGGAGCTCCCAATCACTAATAAACCCCTCCCCGCATGTGCCTGCTCGGACCTTGCTGAAGGAGCGGCCACATGTCCACTCACAGGCAGAGCAGGCAATGGCACACGGCCTGCCTCCACATTGACCCTCCGCCTCGTGCGCCGCGAACGCCATTGGACCCACCTCTCCTCTTGGGGAGAGGGTGGCCCAACCGCGCCTGGTACCCGTGAAAATGTCTCGACAGCAGGGACAGTGGGTGAAGCATGTAACACCATACGATGCACCAGACTCCCCACTGCCGCTACACTTCGAGGCAGCAGCCTGAAGACGGCTGACCGCGGCCATCAACATGTTCAGCTGTTCGCGAACAGTGGCCAGCTCCTCCTGCACCCGTACACAGCAGTCACACATCCTATCCATCCTAAGAAATCAATTTACTGTAGAGAGTCAATCAGCTTTTAACTAGACTGCTAATTCACTAAAGGTGGCTGATAGTTGACTAAACTGTGGTTACTAGACACTTCTTGTAGAAAACAATGAAAATAACACTACTTGTCTCTGGACTGTATTCAAAACAAACACTAGCACTACTGGCACTGTGGCTGACTAAAGGGACTCTCTCTGACTGTATTCAAAACAAACACAAAATCTGTGGAACACTGTTACTAGCTCTCAATAATTAAAGCCTCCTAAAAGCAAAAACATACGGAAGAAGAAGTGACAAGTAAGAAAAATACAGTTAATACTTAAATTAACGTAGCTCGCTGCATAGCAGACGTGACACAGACAGCAGTTACGACGACATAGAGAGCACCTCTATGCACACACCTACCTACACAACCATGTCTGTGCCATACTGTTATATAGCCTTTCTCATTTCCAACAAACCTTATGGGCATATTATTTATGTATCATATGAGGACAGGAGAAAAAACTAGACAACTATTTACATTATACACAGATGCACACTGTCTCATGATCATAATGGGTGCATAGATATAACTCCAGGTTTAAAATCCAATTTCATTGGGGTAGATGAAAACATGCTCGTTGCACTCAGGGAATTTTAATTAGCTGGTGCTGCATACAGGAAGTATGCTCCTGGCGTTGACTGTTTCATGCCTGTTGCATGTTGAAATGACTGTTTTGCAGACTGATTGCTGTTTGCTAAGATAGTTTTCTGGATCTCAGTTGCTAGGGTTCTGATAATGAAACTTCTGAATGAATTGGTAATATTTTTTTTTTTTGTTTTTTTAATTATTATTATTCTTGGGTGTACACTCACCAAAGAATGAAATCATCTTATGGATGATGGTGAAATATTAGTAGGAACCAATGCCAGTACATGTTTGTGGGATGAATACACCATGAGATGAGGTACATTGATTGATTGAGCTGTGTGTCAATTATTATTGTGTGAGCACTGTTTAGCATGGTGGGAAAGTAGCACTCTACATCTGAGTGTGAAAGAGTTAAGGCTGATGGTCTGAGGACTACTGCAGTGACATTCCAGGCAGCTCCTGTTAACTTGTGGAGGATATTGTTGCAAGCTTTGATTTTAGTGGCCGCTTTCTGGAGATGGGTTTTGTATGTTAGTGACTTGTCTAGGGTCACACCTAGGTTTTTTTGGAGTGTTGCAGCATTGGCGAGTCTATCTTTAAGTGGCATGTTAGGTTTCTTGATTATTTGTTTATTACGTATGTGGGAAGTTGGTATGAATAGTCTTTTGGTAATTCAGCCAAAGATAATTGTTTTTGACTGGTTGAGAAATGCTTCTTTGTGTACAGTGTTTGAGGTAGTGTGATTGGGAGATGAACGAAGAACTTGTTTGTGTTAGTAACACGAGAGAGCCATGTAGAGCTAAGTAAGCAAATAGCAACTGACACTAACGTCCACACCCACAACACACAACAACTGGCCTTGTGCTTTGTTTAAGGTCACGGCCTAACATAAGCTCACCAGGAATTCTACTAATTTAAAGTGAAATATGCTCTCCTGCGGAACTTTCTGTCAGAATTAATGCTTCTGTGATGTTACTTTGGAGAGATGTAACTCTGTGAGAGGAGGGTTCTGATGAGTGAGATAATGCTTGACACTCTTGATCAAAGTTACATTGCTGCTCACTTTCAAGATTTTCCAAAGAGCGAGTTAAAGCAGCAAATCTTGCCACACAGTCTTTCTTTATTGGATTCCTGAGACCACATAGTCCTCAAAGTTACATCGCTGCTCGCTTTCAGGAAGAGTTTCCAAAGAGCGAGTTAACGCAGCAAATCTTGCCACACAGTCTTTATTGGATTCCTGAGACCACATAGTCCTCAGTCTTTTAGTCGTTCTGGTGTGTTCAGAAAGACTTGACTATTTTCTAGTATTTGTCTGTAAACAAAATTAAATCAAAATGTAATGTGTAGACACCCAAATTACAAGGCAAACTTAATAAATATGTTTTTGCTAGCAACAAATATAAATAAAACATCATGAAAGAGGCAAAGCAGTGTCATTAAGTTTTAAATACACAATGTGGAATTGGTAAATCTGCTTATCCATGCCAAGTAAATTTGCTATTGGTTTATATCCGTAAAGATAAGAATGCAGTGGTTAATTCTGTTACTGATATAAACTTCTGAAAATAGATTTGTCATTGAGTTTAAAAAAAAAACTAACAGCGCCATCTATTGGTTCTTAGGTGTACTATACTGTTATTATTAAACATCCAAACTACCAGGCTAAGCATATGATTTTGGATAAAACTTTAAATAAGATTCAGAGAATGATGCTTTCACAACTAGATGATGTAGCTGCTAGTAAACCTTTTGGGATGTAAAGTCGTGGTCTGAGAAACTCTTCTGTTCCTGATGTTTTGTCCAGGTCTGCACTGGACATACTCAGAGGTGCTCCTCCACTGAGTCTTGCCAATTGACTGGTCGGATGCCTTGATAGTGACATAAATACTGTAGGAAAGGGGGCTGTGGTCAAACTAACACATGATGAGCAGAGGTAATTCTTGTTAGAGATAAAACTTAACTATCGATTGTCATCTTGTCAAAGAATAAAACTGTCTAGTGATTCTCCAGAGCTACTGTCCATATGTTGCTAAGTTTCATTGCCTCCTCTTTCCTATTTAAACTATCCTGATGCTTATAAATTTCAATGGCTTCTCTACATAGTCATGGGTAATAATTTGACATTGTAGATAAAATTTCTGTTTCAGAAAACTTCACTTTGTGGTTTCCTGACTGAAGAGCATGCTCTGCTACAGCTGATTTCTCTATTTTTCTAGTTGGCGAAGGCTTTTGTGTTCTTTTAGCCATACATTTACACTCCTCTTAGTAGTTCCAATATAAACTTTACTACATGTACACGAATTTTGTATACACCGCATGTCAACAGAGGAAGGCATTTATCCTTCACAGATTGAAGTGCTTGATTTATTTTCTTTGTTGATCTAAATACCAGTCTGATGTCATCTTTCTGTAAAATCTTACTGATTTGGTCTGTTACTTTTTTAATAAAAGGGAGGGAAACTGTATTTCTCCATCGTTGTGGTTCATCCTTGTCCTTTGGTCTTCTGTTCCTTGGTCATAAAATCCTCTGTACCTTTTCCCCTGAGTAGCCATTTTTCTCAAAAGCCTGCTTCAGATGTTTTATTTCAGCATCCAGGTGTTTCGATGTGCATATTCTGTTAAATAACATTATCATTGTCTTCTGTGATCCAATCTTTGTTAAATAAAGCTTGTATGTTCGCCCAATCTACACTCAAGTTACCTGTGATAACCCCATGAAAATTCATGTGGTAGTTTTGGAAATTAGTGTGTTCAAACAGACAGACATGATGTTTTAGATGAAAATTTAAGTCATGATTTTTTTTCTGTGATTCAGTTTTGAATAAATGAAGCCTATATGTTGCCCCAAGATACAGTCAAGTTACCTGTGATAACTCCATGAAAATTCATCTGGTACTTTTGGAGATTAGTATGTTCAAACAGACAGACATGATGGTTTTGGATGAAACTTTAGATCACAATATCTTTTCTCTCATGATCCGAATTTGATGAAATAAAGTGTATTTGCTTCCCCAAGCTATGCTCAAGTTATCTGTGTAAACCCCATGAAAATTCATCTTTTAGTTTTGGAAATTAGCATGTACAAACATGGCAGTTTTACAATTTTATTATTAGTACAGAGTATTCATCCAACATCTTCAGATCTGATGTTAGTGTTGTTTCTGCTTCCCTAAAGCTTTGATTATGAGCAATCAAAGTAATATTATCAGCATAAATAAATTTGATAGACTTTGTTTTGAAGGTATTGTGTTTACAAATTAAAAAGATGTGAAATAAAAACAGAATTTTGTTGGATATCCTCTTTTATTTTATGAACTCTACTTCTAGAGTTCTCTATAAACATCTGACAGTATCTGTGGCCAATTAGAGTGGTTAGTTTCTGACATGGAATAATACTGATGACTTTGAGCAGAAGTCTGTCATGCTAGACAGTATCATAGGATGCAGTTAGCTCTAAGAAGATTTCCATGATCATTTTCTGCTTCTGAAAGCAATTTTTGATATAAGTTACTATTGGTAGCACCTTTTCCTTACATACTCTTTCTGGACTGAAATCAGCTTGTTCTTTAGAAATGTGTTTGTTGATAGCTGAGCAGATTCTGTTATGAACGAGTTTCTCCAGGAGCTTGACTGGGACACTATGAAGGACAATGGGGTGGTGCTTTTGAGGAACCTTTTTTTGGCTGTAGTATAAGAATTATCTTAATTTTCTTAAAGAGAGGTGGCAGATGACCTGTCTTTAAGATCTATGAAAGGAAAGTGTTTAGCAATTTGGCAGTAACAGTATCACAGTGCTACAGAAACTCAGGATAGATCCCATTAACACCTGCTGCCTTTCTAGATTTCATGTTCTTTGTAACTTGTGTGGTCTCTTTCAATTGAAATGTGTTCGAAAACTCAGATGTTTGTGGAGCCGACAGTTTCTTTACTTTTGAGAGTTCATCTCTTGTCAAGCGACAGTATTAGGATCACCACTGTCCTCATTCCAGCCAGGAATGTATTCTTTGCAGCAACCTCCTGGTACGCATCATTTTGCTGCACTTATCAGTATTCCCATGAAACTGTAGTAGTTATTGGAAAATAGTTTTATCCATTTTTATTGGCATCTGTTTGTTTGCAAAATTCAGATGATTTGACTTCTTTGAAATTCTACCTTAGTTTTGGACAGGAGAGGAAGATGGGTATGAACAATGCTGTATGGAGAATTATTGGATGATGCTGACTATTGAGAAATCTGGTTAGGATTCTGTGGTGCACCTCATTGGCATGCTTGGAGACTGTGTGATAAAGCTTAAGTCAGATATATAAGCCTTGTTTCATTGGCCACAAAAAAAGATTTCCTTGTCTTTTGGATAGGTATGAGGTTTTCTGTTTCCATCCAGTCGACATGTTTTTGTGCATTTTTGTCAGTTTCTTGATATCCCCAGAGTATAATACCTCAACATCATGCAGACAGTTTGTAGAGACATACCATTCATGGACAATCATTGTCATGTTGAATAATGGCACACAAGAATTGAGACATGGGGATGAAGGGTGAAAATCACACCTCTCCATATTTTGGCTAATGGTACAGCAACCTCTTGAGATGTTCAAGAAAGGATAGATGGTCTTGGTTGCAAAATGGTTTTTTGGTTATTTAATTTGTGATACGTTTCACTGTTGTCACAGGAGCATCATCAGACTTCATATAAAAACACTTGAGGACTACTGGCAAGTGTACAGAAAGCCCGGTAATCACCAAACATGGCACGCCATTCAATAAAGTTTACAGGACACATCCACTGGGTAAAAACACTCAAGGACAACTGGCAAGAGTACAGAATGTCCCACAGTAACTGTACTTGCAGCCAAGATTGCCTATTCTTTCTTGTGGATGAAGAATGGAAGGATGTCTATGATATACCATTGTGCCATCAAAGTTACTTCAATCACTACCTGCTGTTACTTGATGGCTCCCAACACCATACGCCAGGAGTAACACTACTGTGCCTCTTCAGAACATGGGAAAAAAGGGACTTCTTCCCAGTCTGGTGCCATAGTCACCAACAATGATCATCCAATGTAGTACAGAACTGTGATTTAGCACTGAACACAATGTGACACCATTCATTGGCAGTCCATGCGTCTGGGTCGCAGCACCACTCTAGACACAGCCATTTGTGTTGTGTTAACAGCAGCCTACACATGAGACAGTAGTTCCCTAGTCTAGATGCTACTTGTCTCTTGACACTGGTGTGGGATACATACAGTGTTGCTGGGATTCCAATAGTCGTTTGCAGATGATTAGGCACAGTTATGAAAGGGTTATGGCACACTTAGTGCACAATATGGCCATCCTCCCTTACAGCGGTCAGATATAGATATCTGAAATACGATGATGAGTATGCCTGCAAACCCCTTCCCTTGGAGTCGAACATTGGGCAAGTGTTATCTCTGAATGCTCCACAATTCTGGATATTATTTAATAGGACAGATAAAAAATCTACTCACCAAGTGGTGGCAGAACACACACATAAAAGATGGTTTAATTGGCAAGCTTTCAGAGCCAGTGGCCCCTTCTTCAGGCAAAAGGACTGAAGAGGAAGGAAGAAGGGTGAAGGAAAAGGTCTGGAGAGGTATAGGAAAAGGGGTAGCTTTTGGGAAAGTCACCCAAAACCATGGGTGAGGGTAGGCTTACCATATGGCAAGTCTCCAACCACATCTTCTTGGTGCTTTGATGGATGTCTCATTGCTTCTCTTCTTGTCAGAGGTACAGGTAAATATTATGTGTGCAAGAACAATAACATGCCTATTCCAAAATAAAATTCTTAGTCAGCCTCAGTTTAGTTTTCAAAAGGGTGTCTCTACACTCTACAGAGTAAGTCACTTTTAAATACACTGATCAGATTATACAAAATTTAAATGACAAAATATTGCCAACTTTTATTTTCTGTTGCTTGTGAAAAGCATATGATTGTGAAGTAAAAAGTATTCTCACAGAGAAACTTAAATAATATGGTATCAGAGTTCTCACTGGTAATTGGTTTTCATCCTATGTAATTAAAAGAATACAGTGTGTCACATTAAGAGTATACGGAACAAAAACAGATCTTCAGAGTGCTGAAGAGTCAGTATGAGTCTACTACATGAACCAATACTGTTTCCACTCTTTTCTTATTATACATAAAAGATTGGCCATTTTTTATTCAAGAAGTAGAATCATTCATAAACATTTCCTTCATTTTTCCCATGGTTTCATTGGTTGATGATGTTCTGAGATGTACAGGGTGCTCGTCATGTTCAACAACTTTATGGCCTTTTTCAAATTTGTTACACCACTTGTAAACTCACTGAAATTAATATTTGACATTTCCAAAACTTTGCTGCATTTTATTCTGTTCTTATAGCAAAATTTACTACTAATTCTCCAATCCACATTTATGCAAAATAAATATTCTCTGATACTGACCAAAACACATCTAACATTTTTGACAGACATGATGTGGCTAATACTATACAGATATTTTTTTTCAGGCATGTTAGCCATCACAACAAATAAAAAATAGCACATGTCATATTAATACAACATGTGAAATTACAAAATTCCCATTATCTTTTGAACACACATCATGTAGACACACATGAGTTGCCACAACCACTTTTTCAAGAGGCAGTAGCTCTCCTCCAGAGAAAATGAGAAAATTGCCAGAAAATTAGTGTAGATGAAATAAGTTTTTGAGAAGGAAAGACTCAACTGTAAATATACAAATCTGATATGAAGACTTGATCACATCAAGATTCTCGTGTGTGTGGGGGGGGGGGCTCTTAAATAGCCTTTCCTCTCTACCGTCTCCCACACTTTCCCCCTTACCTTCCGCTTCCCCATCGCATTCATTGCCCAGGCTGGCTGTGTCCTTTTCCTAACATCTAACTTTAGAAAAATTAGGTATTTTGTCATGTTAAAATTACATTTTTTCCAGTTATCTTGTGTTTTAGGTCATCAGTTGACTGGGAAATCAGCTGTGGAAATGTACAGACAGTGCTTACTGGCTGGATGTCGATGTGTTGAGCTTGATTTCTGGAATGGACGAACAGAGGAACCAGTCATTGTTCATGGCTACACTTTTGTACCTGAGATTCCTGCAAAGGTACTCTAATTATACTATTATATTGCTATAAAGTGAGTGTGCGTGTTTTCCTATAGTGACTGTAAATAATGTTAAACAAAAAATATGTCTTACATATCAATTAGAAAAGTAGCAACAAACTTACACAGAAAAATGAAAAGCTTTCTGAATCCCACTGAAGAATAAGCAAATCATACATAGAAAATGTTACATTACATTTATTTTTTCAGTTGTACATTTCAAACTCAAATCACACAAATGGTGTCGTCGCTGCTTTCAACTTACCACCAAGTCATCTTCAGATGTTATGAGTATATTACTCAGTAACAAGCCATCTGAAGAGGTGTGGTGAGGTGCTCACAGTGTAAACATATCTGTGCTGTATTTGTTGGGACTGGTATATTGTGAGCGCTTATGAGCTGTTGTTATGTAATATATTCATATCATCTGTTGATGGCTTGGAATGAGTCAAAACCTGTAATGATACCATTTGCATGAATTGAAGCTGGAACACACAATAAAAAAATTACAAAATAATCATTGTGCTTTCCCAAGGCAGTATGCTCTATCTGTGTAATGAAGGATTTAGTTAAAATAGTCACTCAGGATCTGGGATGAACAGAAATCCAATGGATAGGGTAAAATTGGGTGCACACTTATGGTGGTATTTAACAGGTAATACATTTATCTGATGATTCTGGTGGTGGAGGGTTTTTGTATTTAAAAAAAAGTATTTTTTTATGCCAGTGTCAATTCTTGCTTTCTGACAGTTTTCTTATGATCATGATAACAGACAAGGCTGGGTAGGGCACAAAGGACTGTTTGCTCAGATGGCTATAACTTTGGTAAAGTATATCATGGCAGTTACACAAAATGGAGTAGGTAATAGTATGAGAATACTAAGGGTGAGTTTTGTAGTAGTTGCTGTTCCAGATGTGAAACACTGTTCAACAGAGTTGATGGAAAAGAATTGTATTACAGTTTCACTTTGCCCAGGCTTAGAAAATAGTGTTAAAGTTTCTCAAGTTGGAAAAAGAATCTTCCATATGATAACCATATTTTAGAGCATAGCTTAAGAGAATTAAAGCACTGCCAAAAATTCTGAATGTTATGAATAGTCACAATTTGGAAATTTTAAATGGTATAATATGTTAAGCTGGCTCTTCTGTACTTTGGTTTCAAAGGCATATCAATTTTAGCAGGTATAGTGATACATTACAGATGCGGAAATGTAGATAAATTATAAAATGTATCTGAGTTATTGGGAGTATTATGTGTCTGCTGAAAGAAAAGTTGTCTTTACAATTTGAATGAAGACAGTGCAAGACACTTCCATTCTTTCTGTAGTTTATTCAGTATTACCATTTGTACCTCCATGCTTGAGCCAGTTATCTCAGCCATTATGAAGAAATTAGAAGTATTTGGACTTCATGTTTTATCATATACATTCTCTGTATTCTCTTTAACAAAACCCTTAATGTAATTTGTTGGAGGTATCTTTGTCATGTGTGTTTTATGTGTAAACCTGAGTCAGTGTCAGTGTGACACTAGTATGCTTAATTAGAGCTTCAACATGTAGGGGATAGTCAAATGAAAATGACACAGATAGAAAAAAGTGGGTAAACTGTTTATTGTTTCAGAAGTAATTGCCAATTAATTCAAAAGTAATTTATACCTCTGTGGAACAATGTGTCAACGGCCTTGCCGCAGTGGATACACCGGTTCCCATGAGATCATTGAAGTTAAGCACTGTCAGGCGTGGTTGGCGCTTGGATGGGTAACCATCCAGGCGGCCATGCACTGTTGCCATTTTTGGGGGCGCACTCAGCCTCGTGATGCCAATTGATGAGCTACTCGACTGAATAGTAGCGGCTTCGGTCAAGAATACCATCCTCCACTGAGGATGACATGGCGGTCGGATGGCCCCGGTAGGCCACTCGTGGCCTGAAGATGGAGTGAGTGGAACAATGTGGTCATTGCTGTATTGGAGAAATGTTTGCAGTTGCATGGAGAACCACGATTGTACCCAGGTGTGCACCTCTTCATCAAAAGCAGATGAAACCAGAGATGTCTTACTTCAGAGCTCCAAAAATTTGGAAATTGGGTGGAGAGAGATTGGGACTCTATGGAGGCTGCATTGGCCCATCCGTATGTAGCCAAGGTTGTTTCAGCTATGCTGCAAAAGTTTCACTGGGAAGTCATTATGCATACTCCATTAAGTCTCGAACTCTCCCCATGTGATTTCCATATTTTTGTAGCCCTGTAAAAAGACATTTGTGTCTATCGATGTACTTTGAATAAAAAAGTACATGCCTGGGTACAATCATATTTCCATAGCAACCACAAATATTTTTCCATTAAGGCACTGACCAGCTTGTCTCACAGTTGGATAAAGGTATTAACAGATATGATGATTATGTTTGAAATAACAAGCAGTGTTCTTACTTCCCCCCACCCCCCCCACACACACACACACACACACCTCGTTTTCATTTGACTGGCCCTTATATTTGCTTCTGGACCTTACAAAATTGTCCGAATTTTCCACAACAGTTGAAAATTTTCATTCTTATTAATGCTGACAATGATAGTTCTCAAAAGCTAGATAGTTCTCAAAAGCTCGAAATTTTATAGGGAACTGATCAGCATCATCATCTCGAACAGTTTCCAGCCCCTGCTTGGTCTGTTTGGAACATAAGCCTCACCATCTTTCTGTGTTTAGTTGGGTCCTGTCCTCACCTCTTTTTTCTACATTCCTGCACACCTCTCAGCGATCTATCCCTTGGTCTTCCTCTTGGTCATTTCCTTTGCATCTCCATTTGATGTACCTTCTTGGGAATCATCTTGTTTTCTTTTCTCTTTAAGTGCCCATACCATCTTAACCTTGATGTTCTAGTCTGAAGAGTTCCTCTTTCACTATTTCCCTCACCCATTCATTCCTCACTCTATCTCTCCTTGTTACTCCTAACCTACTTCTGAGGAACTTCACTTCACATGCCTTGAATTTGCTTACATCTCATTTCTTCACTTCATCACCCACATTTCAGATGCATAGATCAAAGTTTAGGTGTAGTAACTTATATATATATATATATATATATATATATATATATATATATATATATATATATATATATATATATAATGGAAGGAAACATTCCACGTGGGAAAAATTATATATAAAAACAAAGATGAGGTGACTTACCGAACAAAAGCGCTGGCAGGTCGATAGACACACAAACAAACACAAACATACACACAAAATTCAAGCTTTCGCAACAAACTGTTGCCTCATCAGGAAAGAGGGAAGGAGAGGGGAAGACGAAAGGAAGTGGGTTTTAAAGGAGAGGGTAAGGAGTCATTCCAATCCCGGGAGCGGAAAGACTTACCTTAGGGGGAAAAAAGGACAGGTATACACTCGCACACACGCACATATCCATCCACACATACAGACACAAGCAGACATATTTAAAGACAAAGAGTTTGGGCAGAGATCTCTGCCCAAACTCTTTGTCTTTAAATATGTCTGCTTGTGTCTGTATGTGTGGATGGATATGTGCGTGTGTG
Organism: Schistocerca serialis cubense; assembly: GCF_023864345.2. Taxonomy (NCBI): domain Eukaryota; kingdom Metazoa; phylum Arthropoda; class Insecta; order Orthoptera; family Acrididae; genus Schistocerca; species Schistocerca serialis. The sequence continues at coordinate 619,830,909 of NC_064645.1, forward strand.
CGAGTGTATACCTGTCCTTTTTTCCCCCTAAGGTAAGTCTTTCCGCTCCCGGGATTGGAATGACTCCTTACCCTCTCCTTTAAAACCCACTTCCTTTCGTCTTCCCCTCTCCTTCCCTCTTTCCTGATGAGGCAACAGTTTGTTGCGAAAGCTTGAATTTTGTGTGTATGTTTGTGTTTGTTTGTGTGTCTATCGACCTGCCAGCGCTTTTGTTCGGTAAGTCACCTCATCTTTGTTTTTTATATATATATATATATATATATATTCATCAGGAAAGAGGGAAGGAGAGGGAAAGACGAAAGGATGTGGGTTTTAAGGGAGAGGGTGAGGAGTCAATCCAATCCCGGGAGTGGAAAGACTTACCTTAAGGGGAAAAAAGGACAGGTATACACTCGTACACACACACATATCCATCCGCACATATACAGACACAAGCGGACATTTGTAAAGGCAAAGAGGGGAAACTGAAAACTCTTTGCCTTTACAAATGTCTGCTTGTGTCTGTATATGTGCGGATGGATATGTGTGTTTGTGCAAGTGTATACCTGTCCTTTTTTCCCCCTAAGGTAAGTCTTTCTTCTCCCAGGAGGATTGGAATGACTCCTTACCCTCTCCTTACCCTCTCCCTTAAAACCCACATCCTTTCGTCTTTCCCTCTCCTTCCCTCTTTCCTGATGAAGCAACCGTGGGTTGCAAAAGCTTGAATTTTGTGTGTGTGTGTGTGTTTGTGTTTATTTGTGTGTCTATCAACATACCAACACTTTCGTTTGGTAAGTTACATCATCTTTGTTTTTAGATATATTTTTCCCACGTGGAATGTTTTAATCTACCATACAATTTCTGAAAGTATTTGTGTGGAGTGTAGCCATGTATGGAAGTGAAACATGGACGATAAATAGTTTGGACAAGAAGAGAATAGAAGCTTTCGAAATGTGGTGCTACAGAAGAATGCTGAAGATTAGATGGGTAGATCATGTAACTAATGAGGAAGTATTGAATAGGATTGGGGAGAAGAGAAGTTTGTGGCACAACTTGACCAGAAGAAGCGATCGGTTGGTAGAACATGTTCTGAGGCATCAAGGGATCACCAATTTAGTATTGGAGGGCAGCGTGGAGGGTAAAAATCGTAGAGGGAGACCAAGAGATGAATACACTAAGCAGATTCAGAAGGATGTAGGTTGCAGTAGGTACTGGGAGATGAAGAGGCTTGCACAGGATAGACTAGCATGGAGAGCTGCATCAAACCAGTCTCAGGGCTGAAGACCACAACAACAACAATTTATCCCGCCTATATATACTCAATAATACGTAACCCACTTCCAAACCAGAACAAAAAAAAAAAAGAAATTTTTCCGCCTTCAATACTACTGCTGCTATAAAATCCACTGTTTCCAGTTCACAAACAGTTCCTTTCACCTATTAAACAACCATTTCGGCTAGTTCTAATAACTTTCGCTTTATTTCCATTTCTGTTTTTCCCACATCACTGATCATTTTCAGCCGCTTCCCACAGGTTTTAACGTCATTATTTCTTTGTCAGACAATTGTTAGCCTCATTTTCATAATCTGCCACCACAAAACCACTCCTTTTAATACATTTACACCCAGTTTCTTCAAAATTTTCCCGAATTTTTCCACCCTTTAACGTGTTTTGGTGGCATTACAACCACCTAACCTTTGTGCACATCGTTGTTTACCAACTCAAGTTCACCACAAGATCAACATAGCTCAGCTTTTACCAACACTTTTTCGCCTTTTTTCACACCAGATGTCCAGTTGCTTTCTAGTTCACCTTTTTCCCCTCCCCATATATTTTTATTTTCATTTCCACCTTCTAATACCATGTCACCCTCACAACATCCCAACAATGACCCCATTAAGTTTTATTTACATTCCCTCCGCAAACATGCCTTCGCCCTAGCCAGATTACGCTCCCATATTTTATTTTCCCAGGCATGTCTGACATTTGGCATTACCCCCAAAGGCCTCACACTTAAAGTTCCCATCTCTGGGTGTAACCCTTCTTTCCATCAGTTCCTATACCAGTTCTAAACTGAGCAATCCATTGCCCTTACCCACCTAATCCTTCACCTACACATCAACTCAGCCAATGAACACACCCGTCAACTCCTATCCTTAATAAAAGTCCTCAATCTTTCCTCTCCCACATCCACACCGGCTGTTCAGAGCATCCTCCTACACACCAACCGCAAATTAGAACAGCCACCCTCCACCTCAAAAAACTATCCAATCTCCTGGTTTCCCACCTCCGGAAAGGCAACTCACTCACCCTTCACAACCTTTCCAGCAAACCTCAATCTCCTCTCATTGCACAAAGACCCAGTCTCTCCCATCTATACAATCTCCCACTTCCAGCTCCACTCCCCCCAAAACCTCAAAATTCTAATCAACACAATCTGGAACCACAACACCCTAATTCAGTAGTTAACCTTTCCTCCAAACCTCTCTCCCAATCCGAAACCTCTGTCCTATCCAAAGGCCTCACCTTCAGCCCCACTCCCAGATTCAACCAAACAGCCCTTGTTAAAGATTTACTGTCCTACACTCGTACTCTCTGCTGGAAATATCACATTGCCACGAAGAAAAATGATCCTAATCCTACCCCTAATGATCCAACTCCCCAAGACACTATCCAAATTGAACCCTGCCTGGAACAGTTCCATCCTCCATCACAGCGGGACCCACCTCCTCTTCCTTAAAATCACCCTCTCCAAACCTTCCAGGAATTTCTGACTTCCAGCCTTGCCTCTCAATCCTTCTTAAAAAACCTTAATCCTACTCCCAACATCACCACTGCTGAAGCCCAGGCTATCCGTGATCTGAAGGCTGGCCGATCCATCGTCATTCTTCCGGTGGACAAGGGTTCCACGACCGTGGTACTTGATCGTCAGGAGTATGTGGCTGAGGGACTGCGTCAGCTTTCAGACAACACCACATACAAAGTTTGCCAAGGTAATCCCATTCCTGATGTCCAGGCGGAGCTTCAAAGAATCCTCAGAACCTTAGGCTCTCTACAAAACCTTTCACCTGACTCCATCAACCTCCTGACCCCACCGACATCCCGCACCCCTACCATCTACGTTCTTCCTAAAATTCACAAACCCAATCATCCCAGCCGCCCCATTGTAACTGGTTACCAAGCCCCCACAGAACGTATCTCTGCCTACATAGATCAACACCTTCAACCCATTACGTGCAGTCTCCCATCCTTCATCAAAGACACCAACCACTTTCTCGAACGCCTGGAATCCTTACCCAATCTGTTACCCCCGGAAACCATCCTTGTAACCATTGATGCCACTTCCTTATACACAAATATTCCACACGTCCAGGGCCTCACTGCGATGGAGCACTTCCTTTCACGCCGATCACCTGCCACCCTACCTAAAACCTCTTTCCTCATTACCTTAGCCAGCTTCATCCTGACCCACAACTTCTTCACTTTCGAAGGCCAGACATACCAACAATTAAAGGGAACAGCCATGGGTACCAGGATGGGCCCCTCGTACGCCAACCTATTCATGGGTCACTTAGAGGAAGCCTTCTTGGTTATCCAGGCCTGCCAATCCAAAGTTTGGTACAGATTTATTGATGACATCTTCATGATCTGGACTCACAGTGAAGAAGAACTCCAGAATTTCCTCTCCAACCTCAACTCCTTTGGTTCCATCAGATTCACCTACTCCTACTCCAAATCCCACGCCACTTTCCTTGATGTTGACCTCCACCTGTCCAATGGCCAACTTCACACATCCGTCCACATCAAACCCACCAACAAACAACAGTACCTCCATTATGACAGCTGCCATCCATTCCACATCAAACGGTCCCTTCCCTACAGCCTAGGTCTTCGTGACAAACGAATCTGCTCCAGTCCGGAATCCCTGAACCATTACACCATCAACCTGAAAACAGCTTTTGCATCCTGCAACTACCCTCCCGACCTGGTACAGAAGCAAATAACCAGAGCCACTTCCTCATCCCCTCAAACCCAGAACCTCCCACAGAAGAACCCCAAAAGTGCCCCACTTGTGACAGGATACTTTCCGGGACTGGATCAGACTCTGAATGTGGCTCTCCAGCAGGGATACGACTTCCTCAAATCCTGACCTGAAATGAGATCCATCCTTCATGAAATCCTCCCCACTCCACCAAGAGTATCTTTCCGCCATCCATCTAACCTTCGTAACCTCTTAGTTCATCCCTATGAAATCCCCAAACCAACTTCCCTACCCTCTGGCTCCTATCCTTGTAACCACCCCCGGTGTAAACCTTGTCCCATGCACCCTCCCACCACCAACTACTCCAGTCCTGTAACCCGGAAGGTGTACCCCATTCCCGATGTCCAGGCGGAGCTTCAAGGAATCCTCAGAACCTTAGGCCCCCTGCAAAACCTTTCACCTGACTCCATCAACCTCCTGACCCCACCGACACCCCGCACCCGTACCTTCTACCTTCTTCCTAAAATCCACAAACCCAATCATCCCGGCCGCCCCATTGTAGCTGGTTACCAAGCCCCCACAGAACGTATCTCTTCCTACGTAGATAAACACTTTCAACCCATTACATGCAGTCTCCCATCCTTCATCAAAGACACCAACTACTTCCTCGAACGCCTGGAATCCTTACCCAATCTGTTACCCCCGGAAACCATCCTTGTAACCATTGATGCCACTTCCTTATACACAAATACCCCACACGTCCAGGGCCTCGCTGCGATGGAGCATTTCCTTTCACTCCGATCACCTGCCACCCTACCTAAAACCTCTTTCCTCATTACTTTAGCCAGCTTCATCCTGACCCACAACTTCTTCACTTTTGAAGGCCAGACATACCAACAATTAAAGGGAACAGCCATGGGTACCAGGATGGCTCCCTCGTACGCCAACCTATTCATGGGTTGCTTAGAGGAAGCCTTCTTGGTTGCCCAGGTCTGCCAACCCAAAGTTTGGTACAGATTATTGATGACATCTTCATGATCTGGACTCACAGTGAAGAAGAACTCCAGAATTTCCTCTCCAACCTCAATTCCTTTGCTTCCATCAGATTCACCTGGCCCTACTCCAAATCCCATGCCACTTTCCTTGACGTTGACCTCCACCTGTCCAATGGCCAACTTCACACGTCCGTCCACATCAAACCCACCAACAAGCAACAGTACCTCCATTATGACAGCTGCCACCCATTCCACATCAAACAGTCCCTTCCCTACAGCCTAGGTCTTCGTGGCAAACGAATCTGCTCCAGTCTGGAATCCCTGAACCATTACACCAATAATCTGACAACAGCTTTCGCATCCCGCAATTACCCTCCCGACCTGGTACAGAAGCAAATAACCAGAGTCACTTCCTCATCCCCTCAAACCCAGAATCCCCCACAGAAGAACCACAAAAGTGCCCCACTTGTGACAGGATACTTTCCGGGACTGGACCAGACTCTGAATGTGGCTCTCCAGCAGGGATACGACTTCCTCAAATCCTGCCCTGAAATGAGATCCATCCTTCATGAAATCCTCCCCACTCCACCAAGAGTGTCTTTCCGCCGTCCACCTAACCTTCGTAACCTATTAGTTCATCCCTATGAAATCCCCAAACCACCTTCCCTACCCTCTGGCTCCTATCCTTGTAACCACCCCCGGTGTAAACCTTGTCCCATGCACCCTCCCACCACCAACTACTCCAGTCCTGTAACCCGGAAGGTGTACCCCATTCCCGATGTCCAGGCGGAGCTTCAAGGAATCCTCAGAACCTTAGGCCCCCTGCAAAACCTTTCACCTGACTCCATCAACCTCCTGACCCCACCGACACCCCGCACCCGTACCTTCTACCTTCTTCCTAAAATCCACAAACCCAATCATCCCGGCCGCCCCATTGTAGCTGGTTACCAAGCCCCCACAGAACGTATCTCTTCCTACGTAGATAAACACCTTCAACCCATTACATGCAGTCTCCCATCCTTCATCAAAGACACCAACTACTTCCTCGAACGCCTGGAATCCTTACCCAATCTGTTACCCCCGGAAACCATCCTTGTAACCATTGATGCCACTTCCTTATACACAAATACTCCACACGTCCAGGGCCTCGCTGCGATGGAGCATTTCCTTTCACTCCGATCACCTGCCACCCTACCTAAAACCTCTTTCCTCATTACTTTAGCCAGCTTCATCCTGACCCACAACTTCTTCACTTTTGAAGGCCAGACATACCAACAATTAAAGGGAACAGCCATGGGTACCAGGATGGCTCCCTCGTACGCCAACCTATTCATGGGTTGCTTAGAGGAGGCCTTCTTGGTTGCCCAGGTCTGCCAACCCAAAGTTTGGTACAGATTATTGATGACATCTTCATGATCTGGACTCACAGTGAAGAAGAACTCCAGAATTTCCTCTCCAACCTCAATTCCTTTGCTTCCATCAGATTCACCTGGCCCTACTCCAAATCCCATGCCACTTTCCTTGACATTGACCTCCACCTGTCCAATGGCCAACTTCACACGTCCGTCCACATCAAACCCACCAACAAGCAACAGTACCTCCATTATGACAGCTGCCACCCATTCCACATCAAACAGTCCCTTCCCTACAGCCTAGGTCTTCGTGGCAAACGAATCTGCTCCAGTCCGGAATCCCTGAACCATTACACCAATAATCTGACAACAGCTTTCGCATCGCGCAATTACCCTCCCGACCTGGTACAGAAGCAAATAACCAGAGTCACTTCCTGATCCCCTCAAACCCAGAATCCCCCACAGAAGAACCACAAAAGTGCCCCACTTGTGACAGGATACTTTCCGGGACTGGACCAGACTCTGAATGTGGCTCTCCAGCAGGGATACGACTTCCTCAAATCCTGCCCTGAAATGAGATCCATCCTTCATGAAATCCTCCCCACTCCACCAAGAGTGTCTTTCCGCCGTCCACCTAACCTTCGTAACCTATTAGTTCATCCCTATGAAATCCCCAAACCACCTTCCCTACCCACTGGCTCCTATCCTTGTAACCACCCCCGGTGCAAAACCTGTCCCATGCACCCTCCCACCACCACCTACTCCAGTCCTGTAACCCGGAAGGTGTACACGATCAAAGGCAGAGCCACATGTGAAAGCACCCACGTGATTTACCAACTGACCTGCCTACACTGTGATGCATTCTATGTGGGAATGACCAGCAACAAACTGTCCATTCGCATGAATGGACACAGGCAGACAGTGTTTGTTGGTAATGAGGATCACCCTGTGGCTAAACATGCCTTGGTGCACAGCCAGCACATCTTGGCACAGTGTTACACCGTCCGGGTTATCTGGATACTTCCCACCAACACCAACCTATCCGAACTCTGGAGATGGGAACTTGCCCTTCAGTATATCCTCTCTTCTCGTTATCCGCCAGGCCTCAATCTCTGCTAATTTCAAGTTGCTGCCACTCATACCTCACCTGTCTTTCAACAACTTCTCTGCCTCTACACTTCCGCCTCGACTGACATCTCTGCTCAAACTCTTTGTCTTTAAATATGTCTGCTTGTGTCTGTATGTGTGTGTGTGCGAGTGTATACCTGTCTTTTTTTCCCCCTAAGGTAAGTCTTTCCGCTCCCGGGATTGGAATGACTCCTTACCCTCTCCCTTAAAACCCACATCCTTTCGTCTTTCCCTCTCCTTCCCTCTGTCCTGATGAGGCAACCGTTGGTTGCGAAAGCTAGAATTTTGTGTGTATGTTTGTGTTTGTTTGTGTGTCTATCGACCTGCCAGCGCTTTCGTTCGGTAAATCACCTCATCTTTGTTTTTATATATATATATATAAAAAACAAAGATGATGTGACTTACCAAATGAAAGTGCTGGCAGGTCGACAGACACACACAGACAAAACAATGAATTTTGTGTGTATGTTTGTGTTTGTGTGTGTGTGTGTGTGTGTGTGTGTGTGTGTGTGTGTGTGTGTGTTTGTGTGTCTGTCGACCTGCCAGCACTTTCATTTGGTAAGTCACATCATCTTTGTTTTTAGATATATTTTTCCTATGTGGAATGTTTCCCTCTCTATATATATATATTCTTTGCTTTTTTTGCTTCTTTATTCCAAACCAGCATCCTTCACACTTCTTAAGTACTTAGTTAACACTTTCGACCTTCTTCAGTTGTTCACCTTCAGTGCTCATTCAGCTAGTTGGTATATCTTTCTTTATAGTTGTAACCAGGATCTCACATCTGTTTACATTAAATTTCATTCCATACAGTAGTGTCTCACAGTTATTTTTCAAAGCATCCTGCCATTCTTGAATCTCCTCCTCCCTGTTTCCCCAGATCATCAAGTCATCCACGAATGCCATTGTGTTCGTCTCGTCTTCTCCAGTTTTTTTCTGTCATCTTAGTAATCAACTCATACAAGACCAAAATAAAGAGGGGAGGTGACACTGCACTACCCTCTTCCCACTACTTGTTTGCTGAAATCAATCCATCCTTTAATTTCACCACTTTTACACAACTCAGACTTTCACAGTACTTCTCCTTCACTCTGCTTGTTGTCTCTTTTCGTAACTCCCTTCTTTTTTAGTGCTTCCTATACTTTTATTCTACAGACACCATCAAATACCTTTTCTGTATGAAGAAATCAAACCTTCTACGCGGGCGTCCCAAAATTCATAGAGGTGCTTGTGGAGCTGCCTTACTTCCAATTTGAGGTTAACAGTTGACCTCCCAGGTCTGAAGCCTTGCTGTTCCTCTCCCAGTTTGTCCTTGACGCTTGTTCAGATCCTACTCTCCAGGATGTTCTCTTATACCATAGCACAGTGTCATGTCAGTGTGATTCCCCTGTAATTTCTACAATCCCTCCTACTCCCTTTCCTAAATCTAAGGAAAATTGGTACCCTCTTCCAACCTTCTGGAGTCTTCTCATCACATGATACAGCCACTGTTTCCTAAACTCCCTTGCTGCCTTCACCATTTCAACACTTATTTCGTCCATATATGGTGCCTTTCTTCCTTTCATCTTGTTCAGTGCCATTTCCATTTATTTCCATCTGAAATCCTTCCACCCCCATCCCTGCCCCATACCCCCAAGTTTACTTCTACTTCCTTTCGTCTATTATCCTCATCTCCAAGTCTGTTAGTGTTTAGCAAATGCTCAGAGTACACTTCCCACACTATAGTCAGTGTCTCTCTGTTATTTACCTCGTTCCCATTTCTATCACCATTGCATCTTCTCTTCTACCTCTCCTCTTACTTTCAACCATCCCATATAGTACTTTCTTATTTCCTGTGCTGTTTTCCTCCATCATATTGGTCCATTCTTCCATCCACTTTCTTGTCGCCTTAGCCACTGTCTTATTTACGTCTTTCTGCTTTTTCTTTTATTCCTCTGTTGCTAATTCGGTCCTTTCATTGAACCACTATCAGAATGCCTCATTCTTCCTTCCTACTACCTCCTCAACTCTTTCAGTCCATTGTGGTGTCTCATTCTGCTATTTTCTGCTACTTGTGCTTCCACATACCGCAACTGCAGCTTCTGCTATAGCACTTCTAAATCATCCCCATTCCTCTTCTCCTTTTTTGGTTAATCTCTGGTAACCATTGGTACTCTTCGATGACTTCCCTTTCCTTCAGTTTTGGTACTCTTAGTCTCATTTCCTGGTTATCTGTCTTATTCCATTCCTTTGTGCTTCTCATGCTAATTGCCACTAGTAAGTGATCACTATCCAATGCCTAAGATGGTAGTACCTTTACATTCATTATAGTCCTCTTCATTTCTCTATCATAGAGCATGTATTCCACCAAAGATTTCTGTGCTACATTCCTACTGTACCTCTCTGAGTTGATGTGGCTTATAAATCAAGGGAATTTTATCATATTAAATTTCAGCCTCCAGTTGCATAAGCAAAGAAACTTTACCTAGGTTTTGGCTATAATAATGTAGCCTTCTTCAGAAATGTCACAATATAAAATTAAATTAAAACATGCCATATATTGGCGTTGTCAAACTCAAAATGTTAATACTACAGTACATAGTCATAAGACTACATCACTTCTACTACTGTTTTGCCATTAGGTCACACCAACGGGCCAGACAGGTGGGCTGCAAGCGCTGAGTTGTAACCGGGCACCGTGGGCAGCGACGCAGCGAGCTCAGCTGGTGGTCACGCGCATGCACATGCGGAGCAATAAAAACTTAAAACCAGTAAATGTTAACTGAGATTATTATGGAAAATAGCTTATGACAATAGTTTGGATTATTAATGACATTAAAATCATAAGTCACTGAAGTTGCCGTTCCATAAAAAGCAAAAGACATATAAAAAGTGTACTGTACAAAAGTATGAAACATTAATTTGATAACATTATTTGTTACAACAGCTAGAAATGTTACTGGCAAATAAACCATAATAAATGTTAATACTAGTTAAAGTTAAAGTTCTAAGAGAGGCAAATGACATTATATAGCATAAAGGAACCTTTTAATAAGACAAGGCCATAAGTTAAGGTTAACAGTGCCTGAAATGTGTGAAACTTAGCTAAGAATAAATGCCTGTGAATGATAATAAGGATAATTGTCTCATACGGGTTAGCAGTTAGATACACAGTATATGATCAGCAATTAATACATAAGAAAACCAGTAGGCTGTATGTCATAGCCAGCTACTGACGTAGGTAGAAGACTTTATAAAGTAGTGGATTTATCAGATAATAGGTGCGTGCAGCACCACAAGACATTATGAAGACAGTATAGCCAATGCAGTTATACGAGGGTAATCCCAAAAGTAAGGTCTACTATTTTTTTATAAGTACATAGACCTGTTTATTTCTACAATAGTTTACACCAGTTTACATCTTGAACATTTAGCTATTTTTTGACATAATTACTATTTCTGTTGATGCATTTTTGTAGATGCTGTGACAGTTTTTGTATGCCCCTGTCATACCAGCTCGCTGCCATGCTGTTCAGAAATTTATGAACCTCTTCTTTCACCTCATCATCGGAGCTGAATCGTTTTCTGGCCAAATGTTCTTTTAACTTAGGGAACAGGTGATAGTCACTGGGCGCCAAGTCAGGACTATAGGGTGGGTGGCTGATGATGTTCCACTGAAACTGTTTGCAGGAGAGCAACGGCTTGCTGAGTGATGTGCGGGCGAGCGTTGTCATGGAGAATGTGTACGCCTTTGCTCAACATTCCTCTTCTCCAGTTCTGAATTGCCGTTTGAGTTTTTTCAGAGTCCCACAGTACATGTCAGCATTAATTGTGGTCCCAGTGGGCATAAAGCCGACCAACAATACCCCTTCCCGATCCCAAAAAACGGTTGTCATGACTTTATCAGCAGACTGTGTTTGTTTGAATTTCCGCAGCTTTGGCGAAGAACGATGCCGCCACTGGTGTGATTGTTGCTTGGTCTTAGGTGTAAAGTGGTATGCCCAGGTTTCGTCACCCATGACAATTGAGTCCAGAAAGTTGTCCTGTTTGGCTGCAAGGTGGTGAAGAAACATGCGGGAAGCATCAACTCGTTGCTACATGTGGTCCTCAGTCAGCATGCGTGGCACCCATCTTGTGAACACCTTCCAGTACTTCAATGTTTCCATTAAAATTCTGTGAGCAGTGCTTCAGGAAACCTCAGGAACCAATGTGCAGAAGTCATCCAGGGTAATCCGCCGATCTTCACGCAGGCTTTGCTTAACCTTTAACACTGTCTCCTCAGAAATTGGCGGTCTCCCGCTCCTTTGTTCATCGTGAATTTCAGTCTGACCAGCGGCAAACTCTCTACACCACTTATGAACATTTTTGACATCCATGGACGACTCGCCATACACTTCCATCAATTGGTGATGAATTTCAATCGGCGCAGTGCCCTTTGCATCCAAAAACCGAATAACTGTGCGCAATTCGCACTTAACAGTAACATCCAACGGGAGCTCCATTCTCAACGGCTGCCAAGCCAAGACTGAGCACCTCAGCATGGCATGTGCATGTTTACACACAGTGCATTAAGCAATCTTCATAACAGTGTGACCAATTGCAACTCAAAGTTCTGTACTGATAAAAAATAGGAGACCTTGCTTTTGGGATTACCTTTGTTTGCAAACTTTATGAAGCTCTTAAATATAAATACAGTATTTGATGTGTAACAAACTGTGAAACAGCATTGAACATAGGTTAATGTATTAAATATGCAGTGTATAATCGGAAAATACCCGAAGCTACTAATAAGAACAAAAAGGTTGTATGTCATAGCCAGGTATTGGCGTGGGTAATAAGCAATATACAGTATTCGATTGAAAGAGTTAATAAGCGATACATAGTGGTGTACCACACCCCAAGTCATTATAAAGGCAATTTTAAGAATTCATGTTGTGTGCAGAGATACACCGTTTGAGGTGAATCAAATTGTGAAACAGCCTTAAACTTATAGAAAATACAAATACATGAAATGCGTATGAAAACATAAAGATAAGTGGGCAATGGCATCGGGCAACATAGAAAGTTCTGCATGGTAGATGCTGCATGCACCTATTATCTGATAAATCCATTACTTTATAAAGTCTTCTACCTACGTCAGTAGCTGTCTATGACATGCAACCTACTGGTTTTCTTATGTATTACTTGCTGATCACATACTGTATATCTAACTGCTAACCTGTATGAGACAATTGTCCTTATTATCATTCACAGGCATTAATTCTTAGCTAAGTTTCACACATTTCAGGCACTTTTAACCTTAACTTATGGCCTTTTCTTATTAAAAGGTTCCTTTTTGCTATGTAATGTCATTTACCTCTCATAGAACTGTAACTTCATTTATTATGATTTATTTGCCAGTAACAATTCTAGATGTTGTAACAAATAATGCTATCAATTAATGTTTCATACTTTTGTACAATACATTTTTTATATGTGTTTTGCTTTTTATGGAACAGAAACTTCAATAACTTAAGGTTTTAATGTCATTAATAGTCCAAACTATTGTAATAAGCTATTTTCCATAATAATCTCAGTTAACATTTACTGGTTTTAAGTTTATATTACTCTGCACATGCATGCACGTGACCACCAGCTGAGCTCACTGTGTTGCTGCCCGCGGTATCCAGTTATGACTCAGCACCCGCGGCCCACCTGTCCGGCCCGTTGATGTGACCTAACAACTAAATATTAGTAGAAGCGACACAGTCTTATGACTATGTATTGTAGTACAAACATTTTAAGTTTGACAACGCCAATATCTGGCATGTTTTAATTTAATTTTATATTGTGACATTTCTGAAGAAGGCTACATTATTATTGCTGAAACCTAAGTAAAGTTTTTTTGCTTATGCAAGTGGAGGCTAAAATTTAATATGATTACATTTTACAGTTGCTGACTCTGCTGCACCATGCTAAACATATTCAAAGGAATTTTATTTATGAATGCACCTTTGGAATTCTATATTGAAGCATGTAATTCCTAAGATTATCATGAAAATGGTGATAATAAATATATAATGTAAGAATTAATATAAATCTGTGTAATGAACAGAGAATGGAGAAGATGTTAGTCAAAGTAATTGTTTATTTCTGAGAGCAGGGCAGAACAGAACAGAGCCTCTTGTACATCGATTTGTTCCATTTTTCCATGCATTAGCTTCTCAGTCTTTTAAAACCTTAATTTTCTTTTTATTCAAACTAGAGTTTCCTGTAGATTCAGATTATCTTTGTAACTGATAGATATGTAAGTTCACAATTCAGCTATTTCTGTAGCTCCCTTTCTTTGTCTTACAGAACAACCGTTGGTGTATACCTTACACCTGATAATGATGCCTGTATTCACCTTGTCTTGCACATGTACGGAGAAAAATGACTTTTTTGTTGTGACACTTCTGCATCATCACTGAATCCTAACCAGTGCCTAGATACTTATCTTCAGGTTCTTCATCATCAGTATGAATAATTCAGCCCATTTGTCATACATGGTCTTCCTAATCATACCTGACGATTTAATTATTCCTCTGTTGAGCTTTGTACCACAAGGAGGTACACTACGTACAGCTAAAATAAAATTATTCAATTAAGTTAATGTAAGTATTTCATGTATCACAAAACATTGTGTTGTTGACATAGCATGTGTCGTGAACAACTTACAGGTGTTGATTGTGACATGCATGTAAGAAAACAGAAGGCAGGAACCTTGTTTCAGTAGTTCACAGAACAGTATGAATAATCAGTACAGTGATGTGTGACTGTAGTGCTGATCATGGATGTTCACATAAAAACTGTTTCACGTGAGAGAACAGATTTATCTTGGATATATGATCTTCTTGGAACACACAGATAGCATTCAACAAGTAGCCTACATCATTTGCCTTTCTATGCTCACCAGCAGTATTAGCTCTTTAAAACATATGTGTAGGAGGACAGAGATATGGGAACACCAAAAACATGACACATTACTATGCCTAATGTGGTATAGTATAACCATGGCATTCAAAACAGCTTCCAGTTATCTTGGAGTGTATAAAATTGGGCCCTGTAGGGTTTTCATAGGAATCTACACCATTCTTCCTGCAAATTAGCGTTAAGTTCTGGTAACAGTGACAGAGGTGGATAGCTAAGACACACCCTTCTCCCTAAAGCAGACCACAAAGGCTCAATAATATTGACCTGTGAAGGCTGTGGTGGCCAGGGATGATGGAACAATTCATCCTCATGCTCACAAAACCAGTCCTGGATGATGTAAGTTGTGTGAACAGGTGCCCGTCATCTTAGAAGACAGCATCACCACTTATGAACAAACTTTGTACTGTGGCATGGACTGCTGAGCCAAAATGATCACATAACCCTTGGCAATAATGTGACCTTGCAGAGTAACCATGGGGACCATGAAATACCACAATATGGCTGTTCAAATCATCAATGATGCCCCACCATGTTTCACTCTTGGGATGTAAACTCAACCAGATGTTGTAAACAGTGTGAAACAAGACTCGTCCAACTAAATTATGTTCTTCCATTGCTCCATAGCCCAGGTTTTATGCCTTCAGCACCAAACTTCCCTATTACAGGCATCACTGATAAATGGTTTTAGAATTCCATCTCACCCTACATTTCCATCCTTATGGAACTCCCTTTTTGTTGTTTTGGTGCTGACAGTGCCTCTTATTTTTGTCACAATCCTCTTCAATGACTGTCCATCACGATCATTCAACACATATTTTCATCCAAGCTGGGTCTTAGTAGATGAGATTTATTACTATCCCTGTATGCAGTATAAATCTTTGATGTAGTATGTCTTGAAACACCACACACGTCGGCTACCTTGGTTATGAAAGCATGGTATACGAGCACCAACATTTTGCCTACATTTGAAAGCACTGAGGTCGACATAATGTACTCACAACTGCAGGACCAGTGTCCTAATCATTACTGGCACTTGCAATGTATTGAGGATATTGCACAGGTGCCATTCATGGTCAAATACAACAGTGCAACCTGCAGGCTTGGGTAGCACCTACATTTATCTTCAAGTGTGCATATCTTTTTGAGTTTCCATATTTTCGTACACCCTCATATGTGTCTGTTATCATCCATTGTTACAAGAACTGTATGCTGATAATCACTGAAACCACAAAATGTAATGAACACAAACTGAAATCCTTGAAGTCAGATAAGTTTTCAAAAACTGTTCAGTTGATACTGGGAAATTGTGATGAATACATATACTGACGAGCAAGAATGTTCTCAGCATTTGCTTAATAGCATCTTGGTCCACCTTTATAATGCAATACAAGACTAATTCTATATTGTGTGGGTTCAGCAAGTCCTTGGTAGGTTTCTTATGGTATTTGGCACCAGATGTTTACATAAAAGTCACACAATTCTTGCAAATTGTGAGCCGATGTTTTATGGGCATGGAGCTAGTGCTCAGTAGCATCCCATATGTATTCCAACTGGTTGAGATGAGACAAATTTGGTTGCTAACACATCAACATGAGTTCACTTGCATACACCTCTGACCATTGCAGTGTGGTGTGGGCATTTAACCTGCTGGTAGATCCTTTTGCTGTCAGAAAAGGTATTAAGCATGAAGAGATGCAGGTGATCTGCAACAATGTTCATGTAGTCCACAATTGTCACAGTGCCTTTGATTGCCACAACAGGTGCCTTGGAAGTCCAGGTGATATCCCCCATAGCATAAAACTGCCCCAGCAGCCTGCATCAGTGGCACAGTGTGTGACATAGTGTAACAGTAAACATGATTCATCTGACCAGGAAAAATGTTTCCATTGTTCCATGGTCCAATTTTGAAGATCCCATGCCCACTGATGTAACTGATGATGTCATTGAGTCAAAATGGGAGTGCTTAAGAATCATATGCTGTGAAGCCCCTTATTGTACAATATGTCCTGAATGATGAGCTTCAAAACACTTGTGCCTGCACCCACACTGTACATTGTGGTCAAAATCTGCCACAGATTGCCATCTATCTTATTTTACAAAGCAGGAAAGCCTCCTACCTCTACATTCTGTGGTGTGCAGTTTGCATTCTATTTGTAATAATACATATATAATGACAGATAGAATGCAAACTACACATTACTTTGAGAGCTCCCTGTTGATCAGTTATAATACAATCAGGAAGAGATGTGTTGCAGGTTTCTCTAAAAACTTGGATTATTCATTCCTTAAAATTGAGCTTGTTTGTACAGAAGGTTGAAATATTCCATACATGATTTGACAAATTGTTGAAAGGATAGATTGCTACTGACCCTAAAGATGACATGTTGAGTTGCACACAGCCACAGTGAAAAGACTGTTACACATTAAGCTTTTGGCCAAGCCTTCAACAGAAAAGAAAAATACAAACACATTCACACAAGCAAGCGTACCACACACACACACAAACACACACACACACACACACACACACACACAAGGCCACTATCTCTGGCTGCTCAGGTCAGACTGAAACTGAAGTGCATTGAATGGGAGCAACAATCCATAGTGGAGTGGGGAAAGGGAGAGGTATAGCAGGATGCGGATGGGGAAAGAGGAAACAGTTCTGCTTGGCAAAACATGTGTAGCAGTTCACCTACTTTGTTTCTTCGTTTGTTGTCCTCAGTGTCGACATACTGCGTTGCTGAACTGGCTGAAAAATGGGGTTTGTAATTTGGACACTGACTACGGTAAATAATGTAGCTGACAGATGCACAGTTACATTGCTGTTAACAACCCCCCAATAATACACAGTGATATGGCCAGTGCACTATTCTTTAACCTTCGATAAGCCTCATTAATAGGTTGCAGGCGAATATCCGCATACTGCTACAGTAGTTTCCTGTTGAACATCTACGAGCAGTAAAAGCCTAACCACAAAGTTCACAGTTCTTGAAGAATAGAAAGGTACGCATGGAGCAGACACTGTCACTGTTTTAACACATGGCCTAATTGTGTAACAATTATTACACTGTTAAGTTGATGCATTGTTGTCATTCTAACCATCACAGGTTCCTTGTCTCAAACTTGGCTGTGGACTGATTGTTGTGTGATCAAAAATTGGGCCCTTATATATCATCACAATAACAGGACCTGAAACTATACATTGTTTAAAATTAAATTTACAGAAATTACAATTAAAACTTGACTCATTCGATTAACTGAATACATCAAAAAATTGGTTCTTTTTAACAGTTTCTTCTACTACAAGAGTTATACCGAATTATTTGTTTAAATCGTGAAATTAACAAATATAGTTACAGAAACAAAACTGTTAATTACTTCGGAATTAATGAAGGGCTGGCTTTGCTAACATGTTTTCAAATAGAGCCAAATAAATACTTTAAGATTACTAGCATTTCATCTTCCAAACATTTATAATTATTACATAATTTATAGTTATTTATATGTCAACAATGGAATTTAAGTTATGAAACAATTACTGTTTTTGCCCTGTAATGAAAGATACTAACTAGGAATAGTGAGAATAAATTAGAAAATCAATTACATACATAAAACTAAGCACAAAATTAGATCTTCTGTTAAATTCTTTAAAACTGATGACCAACCTTTCTCTTTTATTAAAATGCAGATTATGTTCACATATGTTAATGGTAAATTGTTAAAAGTGAAAAAATGAGTTGTAAGAAAGCAGATGGCAAAACAAGAGGGGAAGTAAAAATATCTCAGATTGCTTCGTCACACATGCAGGGACTAGAGGTGACAGGCAAGGCTCCTGGTGCAATGTTGGAAGGCTGTGAGGGCATTAGGAAAAGGAAAAATAGGGAGCAGAAAGGAGATGGACAGAGAAGGGTAAAAAATCAGTATGTGCATGTCAGAGACTAGTGAAGAATGAGGGTGAAGGAACATGAGTCGGGACCCATATTCCCTCAACCTCAATGTGTGCTGTTTTCTGCCAGTGCACACTCCAGTTCTTCCTCCCCACTGATCTTTTCTCCTTCTCTGTTCCTCTCCTTTTCCACTCCCTTTTTTTCCCTTTCCACCCTCCTCCACGACCTCCTGATGTCACATCAGGTAACCTTGTCCGTCACCTCTAATTCCTGTATGTTCCAACAGGCAGCATTGTTTCCTCGGTCCCCACCTATATCCTGCTATATCTCCCCCTTCCTCACTCCACTATGGGTTATTGCTCCTGTTTGAAGCATTTCAGTTTCAGTCTGACCTGTCAAGCCAGAGATAATGGTCAAGTGTGTGTGAGGTGTGCTTGCTTGTGTGAATGTGTTTGTGTTTTTCTTTTCTGATGAAGACTTCGACTGAAAACTTGATATGCAATAGTCCTTTCATTGTGCCTGCCTGCAGCTCGACTTGTCATCTTTAAGGTGAGTAGCAATCTATCCTTTCCATGACTGCTGATATTCCAACTTGGACCTTCCATTGTTTCAAATATGAGTTGTGTGTATTAGGTCAGTTTACATTGAAGTTTCAAGAATCCATTGATTTCTTTCGGGGAAAAAAAAACTGTGTATAAATTATTTTAGTTCAGAATAATGTATATCGAAAACTGTAGCATACACTTCATTGAAAACCTTCATGTAACTTTTACGACCTGTAATAGGCTTTTGACATTGTGGAGATACTTGCGGATGGTGTGATTGTACTGCATTACATATCAACTGCATCAGTGACAAAATGTTTAAGTAGGCAAAATGTTTAAGTAGGAGTTTGTTATGAACTTCCTGTATATATGAATATGTGTGCATCAGACAAGGGGTTAGGAGGTGTTATTTATCCCGAAATAATGAGTACCTCTGCAGAACATTGTTTTGATCGGGGAGTTTAACATTTTATCATGCATGATGCATTCTGTGGTTTGGATAGATTCTCAGAGATTACAGTCACCAAAACAAAATAAATCAGACTTTAACTAGAATGGTAATTATCATGAACTCTTTCTTTGTTGTGAATAAAAATCATCAACTGCTCTTGTGCTCTTTTTGAGGAATAATACTACTAAGTGTATGCAAGCATTTTAAGCAAGAAGGAAGTTCAAAATAATAATTAAAAACTATAAGGTACTCTTCTATTTTGTGTGGCTCTGAATGGGTTGCTAAAATAATCATTGTCACATCTAGGAATGTGATTAGGCTCTGTTTGACAATTTGATCACTACATGATTAAGTTTCTTCATCATTTTTTTTATTTTCTTTGTTTCATATTTCCACATTGTCACAAATTGGTCTCCATTCGACCTACTTCTCTCAGCAGACGTCTTCCAACTATGTGCTAAGTAAAATTCAGTAAGAGCAAAGATACAATAAGTTACAGTCAGTTTTTTTTAGATGCAAGGAGTTTAATACACACGGTCCTGTCACATTAATGTGACCAATGCCTTGTTCGATGCCAGTGCAGTAACCACTCACAGATGGCAAGTGCGGCACTAGCAGTGGACAGAATATAAAGTGTATTGGGGGGGGGGGGGGGGACTGATTTATCCGACATCTAAAACAACATAATTATTAGCTTTTGGGCAGGGGTGGAAGCATAACTGAAATGGCTTTTAAACTGTTCAATGTCACCGTGGTTAAAGTACACTGTGCATGGCACAAAGGCTCTCTCCAAAACCAATGCTGAGGCAACTGTGGTGCACCACGGGCCATAGATGATACGGGTGAATGGCGGAGGTGGGCATGTGTACTGATGAATAGGTATGCAACTGTTGAGTGACTGACTGTCCAGATGAGCCAACGGGCTACCAACAGTGTCTCCTCAATGACCATTCAGCAAATGTTGCTGCCTAGTTCATGCATCCATGCTGGCTGCTGTTTATTGGCAATGAAGGAGGGAATTTGCACACTGGTACCACCAATGGACATCCACTCTGTGATGACAGGTGTCCTTTTCAGATGATGTTTTATGCTCTATCGGACAAATGACTGTTGATGTGTATTGCGTGAAACGTTCGAAAGCAATCACCTTCCAACAATCGTTGGAAGGTTTATGCTCTAGAGAATGTTGTTATGGCTTTCCCTAGGTGATCTTATCAGTCTGGAGGGCATGATGGCTCAACACAATTATGTGTCTATCCTAGAGATCCATGCCCACCCCTGCATAGAGTTTGTTTTTACTTGCCATAATGGCATCTACTTGCAGGGCAGTACAATGTGCCACACAGCTCGCAGTGTACTTGTGTTGTTCAAAGAGCACCAGTATGAGTTTTCAGTAACCCCCCCCCCGCCCTGGCCACCAGCTCCCCAGATTTAAGCCCAATGAAGAGTCTGTGGACCGCCTTGATCAACTGTTTGCGTCATGGATCCTCAACCAAGAAACCTAGTGCAGTTGGTCACTCACAGGAGTCAAAATAGCTCCACATTCCTGTTGGTACCGCCCAGAACCTCATTAACTCTCTTCCTGCATGCTTTGCAGTGGTCCATAGTGCATAAGGTGGTTATTCAGGCTTTGGACAGGTAATCACATTAATGTGACTGGACATGTATAATTAAATTCTTCTTCTTCCATATGTTTTCAGAATAAATTATACAAATAGCAATAATGACAATAATTTTAAAATATAATTACAGCTTCAAATTTAATTTGAAATAAATCTTGCATCAATTATGTGTATTAGTCCTGTTTATGAAAAAATATGAGAATGAATTATGTTTTTAGATTTATTATTTGTATTCCGTTCGATCGTGTCATGCATTTAATGCAAGTATTGTATTCTACGGTACTTGGCACAGATAGGGGCACTGATCAGCTCCATTATGTAATAAAAAAAATTTATCTTACATAACGTATTAAACAAGAAGAAAGCATATCCAAGAAAGTATCTGCAGGGGTTATCCAAAAAGTGATTTCCTGTTTGGCCATTAAGAAAGACAACTATCATTGAACTACTTTGTAACATATTTTCTGTTAAAATTGAGACACTTGTCATACTAAGGGCTCACATTCTTTATTTATGTGTCATAAAACTCGCTCATTTTGGAAATAGAGCCATTGTCTAACAATGGAACAAGTCCTTCTGAGTTGTGAAAATGTTTATTTTACTTAAATTACATCAGATGTAAGAAAGTGTAGGAAACAGCTGGCACAATATCAGTAATATAAGATGAGTGGTTAAAAACTTCCTGACACAACTTTTGCAGGAATTGTTTTGTGTGCTGAGCACTATGTAAGTAAACATTGTTATGATCCAGCTTAACACCGGTAGTGATGATAGTGTGCCCCTTGGTCTGACTGACTCATCATAATTTCCACATTGTTCCATGTAATAGTTGTAATTGACTCACAGAATAGAAAAGGGAATACATTCAAAATCCTGATTTTTATGGAGACAGTAAAAACTATTTCCTCCCATATGGTGCACTTAATCAAAAACCTCCCACTTAGGTATTTGTAACATGAGTCCTCATACATTCATTTAGAGATTTAAAGAAATTGTATGGCATAAATTATCCCAGCAAATAAACTTCAAGTGTGCTGAATAAGTTTCTTTTCCTACCAAAATTGTGGGGGGAAAAATATCATGTAGATACACAAAATATTAAAACACAAACATGGTTGGACCATTATTATTTAATATACATTAGACAGTCAAATATACACATACATTCTCATTAAATAGGTGTTTATACAAAGTCACATACTTGTAGTAATCAGTGGTTGTCTTTATTGAATATTGCTTCAACAGTAGACCATGTTCATCCCTCTGAAAAAATTTACAAAAAACAACAAAACTGTTGTTCTGTCTGGCAGAAGACCTCCACCAATTATCTGACTCCTCCATCTATAAACTCTGCCAGAGTGATCCCATCCCAGAAGTTCAACAGAAACTCCAATCCTTGCTTAAAGCTTTAGGCCTTTCCTAGAACGTCTCCCCTGAATCCATTTCCCTCCTCATCCCTATGACATCCCACACACTCACCTTCTATATGCTCCCCAAAATCCACAAATCCAACAATCCTGGGCGACCAATTGTGGTTGGTTATTGTGGCCACACTGAAAGAATATCAGCACTCATTGACCAACACTTCCAACCAATTGCCCGTAATCTAGCCTCTCATGTCAAAGACACCAACCACTTCCTTCACTGACCCTCCGCCAACCCCAACTATTTACTTCCTGGATTCCTACTGGTCACTGTTGATGCCACCTCCCTCTATGCCAACATCCCTCATCCCCATGGTCTTACCACTATTGAGCACTTCCTTTCTCAATGTCCTTCAGACTCCAAACCAACTACCTCGTTCCTCATACACCTTACTAACATTATCCTTACCCACAACTACTTCTCATTTGAAGAGAAGGTATATAAATAAATCTGCGGCTCAGCCATGGGCACCTGCATGGCACCCTCCCATGCCACCGTTTTTGTGGTCCATGTTGAGAAGATCTTCCTAGTCTCCCAAAACACCAAACCCCTAATCCGGTTCAGGTTCATTGATGAAATCTTAATGGTCTGGACTCGAAGCCAAGACACCTACCCTCATTCCATCACAATCTTAATGATACTTACGTGAATATCTGAAAGAACAGACACTGTTGACAATCCACAGCTGTATGAAATAATTCAAAATTTAGTTGCTGGCTGTGAATTCCTTGACATCAGCTGTATTAGGTATAAACCTGGTACCCAATAATGACGTATGAAAATTTGTGCCAGACCGAGACCCAAACCTGGATTTTCCCCTCATTGTGAGCCGTTGCCTTAACCACTTTACTACCTGTGCACATTTCCTGGACCAGGCCAAACTTGCATATATCACACTGTTACATCTTTATATCATAGTCCATATATTACATTGGGTCAGTCCATGATGACGGAAATGATTAATGTGACTGCACATGATAAGCAGGAAATCTGGGTTTGGGTCTCGGTCCAGCACAAATTTTTATATGTCACTGTTAGGTAGTAGATCTATACTTAATACAGCTAATGTCAAGGAATGAACAGAAAGCAACTAAATTTTGTAGTATTTTGCACAGCTTTGCATAGTCAACAATGTCTGCTCTTTCAGACACAAATGTAAGTATTACAAGCCTAGGCAGGTAAATGTCAATAACAACATTGGTCTCAATTCCTTGTTGTCTCATTCTTTCTGTTGTGAGAATCCAAGTACTGTTGCAAGCAGTATTTGATGAATTTAATGAACCATGATATAAGGACAGTGTGACTTATGAAAGTTTGGGTCAGCCCAGGGAGCATGTACTGTTAGTTGAAGTGGTTAAAGTGACCACTCAAAGATAAGCAGGAAATATGAGTTTGAGTCCCAGTCCAACACAAATTTTCATATGTCACTAGTGTGTAATAGATCTGTACCTAACAAAGCTGATGTCAAGGAATTCTCAATCAGTGAATAAATTTTGAATCTTAACGATGACAGATTCTAACAAAACATTCCCATAATTGTGACATTTTCCCCTTGTGTTATTTGGAGATTTTCCCAATACTGTAAAGTTTGTAAGCCTAATGACTGCCCTGTATGAAACTGCATGGAGGATAATGTAGGTTTTATGACAGTCTCCTTTCTATGTGTACTATTCTTTAATCAAAACACTGAAATGAAAATGCATTTTGTTTTGCATCTGCACATAATGATCGATACTGGACAACATCAGATCTTTTAATGAACCCAAATAAATATATCTTTTTGTCTGTTTTTAAGCTTGTCATCATACAAGGCTCTTACAGTACCTTGTTTTTCTTCCTTTGGAAACTTTTCCACATATATTTCTCTGTTGGGAACAAATATGTTTCTTTCTTTGCCAACTCTTTGTAGTAGCTGTTTGTTTTCATCTTTTTATCTCTCGTATTTTTTATCATGTTATAAATAGTTTTGATAATCTGTGTCCCTGGCAGTATGGTGTATGTGACTGTCATTCATTACTAAGTCAACTTTATAATCTCTTAAAGGACTGACTGGAATCAATATCCTACTGGCTATGGGATCAGAAAGAGATAAGTGAAGATCCACATTGATAAAGTTTATCTGTTCAGAAATTAGTAAATCGAGATTACTGGTATCTGCATGGCATGAATTTTTGCCACTGCTACCCAT
Source organism: Schistocerca serialis cubense (assembly GCF_023864345.2). Classification (NCBI taxonomy): domain Eukaryota; kingdom Metazoa; phylum Arthropoda; class Insecta; order Orthoptera; family Acrididae; genus Schistocerca; species Schistocerca serialis. The sequence goes on from NC_064645.1 coordinate 619,855,394, forward strand.
GATTCAACCATATTTTGCTTGTGTTCAGCATGGTGGTATTGTATTTTTGCAAGGAAAATTCAAGATTTAATTGCTGAACTGGCTGAATGTATCTAAGATGGCTTCAGGTGGCTGGACTATCACTATTTAATTTTTAGAAGTTGACTGCTGCCACTAACTCCAGTGACTGGAAATTTGTGATTGAAATGCACCTAAAACGTGATGGACTGTGAGAAACAGTTGCTGGCACTGATGAAGATCCAAAGAGTATACAGAAAGAATCATCCAAAATATGCTTAATTATAAATTTATCTGTATATCAAAAACTTCTTGAAGCAACAACTGCTAATGAAGCATGTCAAAATTTACAATCTGCGTTCAAAGGTAATTGTTTCTCTAGTTATGTTGAGCAGCTAAATGCTTGATGAATGTACAGTTGTCTTCTGAGAAAAATATGGAAGAGCATTAGTCAGCAAATTTGGAGCATTGGTGGGAAAATAGACAATGACTTGGTAACGGTGAACATGCTACGTGGACTTCCAGCAGATTTTCAACCCTTGATTATGGTGATTGAGAGTTCTACTTCCCTTATTACTTACAATTTAGTGGGTCAGCAGTTAATACAAGAATCAATGAAATGTTACCTTGCTTTAGAAACTACAGATTCAGCAGTGGCAGCAAGTAACCAGAACAATAAACAGTAGACGTCTCTGGTATTGGGTGCCGCAGAGATGAATGCCTGACAGAGAAGATGCACATAGATGACCGTTAGCTGGCACAATGGCCACACTGTGCTGTGCTCATACAATCAGAATGCCACTGTCCTGCCACATGAATACGATGGCCAGTAGTGTTCCACATGGCTGGTATATTGGTGGCCAACCTGCAGACAGGTGGTCAGTTCAGTGCTTGCATGTGATATTTTCAGGTCTATCTTTGCTGTTCTAGGACTTCTGTATAATAACTGCCTTGCTTGTTATCTAGTTACTCTCTTTGGTCACTCCTTAAGTTTGTCTCTCCCCTGCTCTGGGCCTTGTCATCACTGTTTCGGGAAAGGCTTCACTTAGATCCTCATCATTGTCCTGGTTGTTTCTCCTTGTCCTGGTCTGTTGTTTTGTCCGCAATTTGTTGTTGCATTACACTCATCTATCATTATTTTGGGTTACTCTTCCACAGGCAGCTCTCCCACCTGACAGCTTCCTCCATTTCTCTACTTCTTCCAAAGCTCTGACATGCGTACCAATATCTGGCTGCACGCAGATATAGCAAGTTGAACATCAGTTGCAATGCATGAAATTTCTAATTGTTTAAATGTTATAACTATTAGAAAATTGTTCATAATCTGAGTGAGTGCAGACTATGAAGAAGCCAATTAAATCTTTAAATTCAACAGATACCATGAAAAATGAAAAGCAATTATGGCTGTAACTGCAACTTTGTATTATAGTGGTGGCTGATTTGTAAGTTCTGGATTTATGCAGTACACGATGTATAAAAAAGACACACTGAATAATTTTGAACTGACTTCAGTTTCAAAATTTGTAGTTGCAGATAACTGGAATCTGGAGGCAACTGCAGATGCCATTGTATGTTTTAAAGTTACATGTAATAACAAGAATAAGCAGGTAACTATTAATGATGCTGCCTGTATTTCCAAGCCTTGGATACAACTGCTGTGAGTTAGTAAAATGGCAAAATGAAGATTATTCGTATTTTTTGGTGATTTACGGTGTGGTATATACAAGAAAAATTATGTGATCACTGCACCTTGACTTGTTATTGTTGTGATCTTTGATGCAGCTCTCCATGCTACTCTATCCTGTGTGAGCCTCTTCATCTCTGAATAACTACTGCAATGTACATCCTTCTGAATCTGCTGACTGTATTCATCTCTTGGTCTCCCTCTATGATTTTTACCCCACGCACTTCCCTCCAGTGCTAAATTGATGATCTCTTGGTGTCTCAGGGTGTCTCCTATCAATCGATCCCTTCTTTTGGTCAAGTTGTGCTACAAATTTCTTGTTGCCCCAATTCTATTTGTTACCTCCTCATTAGCTATGTGACCGACCCACCTAATCTTCAGCCTTCTTCTGTATCACCACATTTCAAAAGCTTCTATTCTTCTCTTGTCTAAACAGCTTATCATCCATGTTTGACTTCCATATGTGGCTACACACCGTATAAATTCAGAAAAGACTTCATAATATGTACTCAATGATAACAAATTACTACAATTGATGATAACAAATTTCTCTTCTTCCGAAATGCTTTTCTTGCCATTGCCAGTCTACATTTTATATCCTCACTACTTCAGCCATCATCCTTTCTTTTGCTGCAAAACTCTTATACTACTTTTAGCTTCTTGTTTCCTAATCTAATTCCCTAAGGATCATCTGATTTGATTTGACTGCATTCTGTTACCCTTGTTTTTCTTTTTTTTTTTTTTTATGTTCATCTTCTGCCCTTCTTTCAAGACACTGTCTTCCAAGGCCTTTGCTGTGACTGACAGAATTACAGTGTCATTGACAAACCTCAATGTTTATATTTCTTCTTCCTGAACTTTGATTTCTACTCCAAAATTTCTTTCATTTCCTTTATGGATTGCTCAGTGTACTCCACATACTCAAGTAAGTGGCATATATCGATTGAATGAAGTCAGTCATCATGCAGATGCTATACAGGGTGAAGTGAAATTCATGCACTCGGGATTCGCGGCGTGACTCCTCACATGCCAGCAATAAAAAAATTTTGTCCATTGAGAACATCTGGCAGAAAAAGGACGTTAAAGAGTGACAATCTGGCAACACTGTAACCACATGTATTGTAACTACCTCTGTCAGGAGATATTAGTTTTGGTGTACAGTTGGTGCAGTAGTTAGAGTTTTGGGTTAGCATGCAGGAGGATGATGGTTCGATCCTGGGTTGAGGCATATGTTTTTTATTTGGTAAATGTAGTCCAGGTGGTACAATATTTGGCATCTTAATCATCAACAGTGATTGCAGCTGGCCCTGTAGAAAACATTTGCACTTACGTACTACATTCGTAGAAATGGAAGATTGGTCAACTTTGAAAGAAGCCCTTTGCACATCACGAGTATGAATTTATTCACACCTCTTCATCTAGTAGATGTGAAACCTGTTTTCTTTGTACCCTCCTCCAGTGGTGCCATAGATTAGTATCAACTATTATTCTTGCCTTGATCAGGACCACTACATTTTCTTAGGGCTGTATGTTACCAGTACAACAAGCAATGTGGTTTGCAAATAATGTCCAAACTCGGTTACTATTTGCATGTGTTATCACCATGGTCCCACTAATTATGCCATTCAGCATTCAGTTTGGTAACTGCATGCTGTTTAGTATGTATCTCAATTCACTATTGTTGTTGATGTTATTATTGTTATTATTATTCTATCAATGGGAAAGTGGAAACGTCATGTCTGTTACCATTAGGGAAACAGTGTAATTCAAAACCAAACATTTCACAATTAGCAGTGTCGGGATGAATCACACAGAACAGTATCTGTCAGAGGGGTCATGCGCTTTAGGCAGAACCGTGTGCAGGACTGATGGTGTGTTTATACTGTATGCGCTGTCCACCAGACAGAGACTAGTTGTGAGCAGAGTAACATGCGCAAGACAGACTTAAATGTACATGCGTGCATGTATCAAATTTTCTCGTTGTAAACCTCTAAACCAGTGTGGAAGATGTATGGCATACACAAACAATGAATATGTAGATATGCTTCTGATTGTTAGTGCATCTGATAACTGGGCTGCTGTTGCCGCTCATGAATATGCTCCTAGATATCCTTGTCAATGCCATCTAGATAAAAATGTGTTTGTTGTCTGGAGCTATGCCTTTGGGAGTCAGGTTCTCTCCTTCCATCACTGCATAACAGAGGTTTTCCACAGATTTGCCATACTCCAGCTGCTGAGGAAGCTATTCTGAAGGTCACACACCAAGTACCTCAGCGAAGTACACATAGCATAGCAAGGCAGCTGCATGTCTCGTAACGCACATTCGTTAACATGCTGCACAAGCATGGGCTGCAACCCTGTCATTATGCTTTCACGCAACACCTGCATCCTGCAGATCGCCATCAGTGGATGCAATTCTGTGAATGGTTCCAACAACAACAGGTAGCCAACATAATATGGTTGGATGAAGCAGCATTCACTCATGAGGGTGTCCTTAATATGCACAATCCCCACCATTGGTGTGAGGTTAACCCACATGTCACCTGCTCCTATGGATATCAAGATCACATTGGTATCAGTGTCTGGGCTGGATTATTGAGTGACAGGTGTTTAGGCCCCTACATGTTGCTTGACCAGTTGGCTGCACAAAGGTATAATGCATTTCACTCCAACTATCTGCCTGATGCACTAGAAGATGTTCCACTACATGTTCGGCAGAGGATATGGTTTCAACATGATGGTGCACCTCCGCACTCTGGAATTAATGGCTCAAATGTGGAGATCCAGTTGTATGGTCATCGTGTTCACCTGACCTAAATCCCCTGGATTTCTTCCTGTGGGGTCACCTGAAGGAGCACACGTACTCTACTCCGCTGACGAATGTGGAAGAATTGGTAGTGCATGTCCATGTTGCTCTTGTTACTGTGGATGCAGCTTTGCTGCAAAGGGTCCAGAGCTGTATGATCCAGCGTGTTGCGCTATGTTTGGACGTGCAGGGAGGTCGCTTTGTTCTGAGGACAATGTATTCTGTTGCGAAAGTCATACGGTCATTAATATGGACATTATTACTGTCACTGGTTGCTAATGTGTGACATCTGAGTGGTCTTATTACATGTAGTATAAATGGCAAGTAGGTGTTGTCTTATTGTACTGTGCTATCATTTTTAGCATCTCGAAATTGATACTGTTTTTGTAGTTATTCTGTCCTATGACAGGTCATCTGTTTCAACTGTCTATTTATTATTTGCCTAACCATGTATTTGTTATGTTCACCATTACAAAATGTTGTAAATTTAGGATACACATGACCTAAAAAACGGTGTATATTACAGTATGAAATGTCAGAATGAAATTAGCAAATAAAAAGAATGCACCCCAACCCAGAATCGAACCCTCGGCCTCCAGCATGCTAACCCAAAACTCTGTCCACTGCATCAACTGTACTAATATGTGCTGACAGAGGTAGTTACCATGTATGTGGCTACAGTGTTGCAGCTGTGGAGACAGCATAATGAATATTTATCTGATTGATAATAATTTTAAAGTATACTTCCCAATTGATCCAAATTCACCACAGACAGTTGTGAAGATCTGTGATGTGAATTTCACCGAAAATTTGAAATGCATCTGTGGATAAAGCATAGTGAGTATTAATCTGATTGACGATAATGGAATGGGCAATGCTCAGCTGGAGGCAGTACATACCATCATTGAAAAAGCAGCAGGATCAACACAACCTCCTGATATTGAAAGAAATTCAGTTTTTTGTGAATTGATGTAAAGTCACACTGAGCAGAAGTGAATTGCACTGTAGATAGGGAAACTGACCAGTAGAATACAATATCTATGTGGTCAGAATTTAGAAAATCTTCATGTCAAAGAAAACTGAACCCTAAATATGTCAACAATGATTTTGCTTGTTTCACTAGTGTTTCTGTGCCGAATTCTTATAAAGAAGCAAAAGGCTAGAACTGTAGCCCTTAGGTTTCTTGTTAGCATTCAGTTTTTAATTGATGAAGCTTAAGCTTCAGTCGATGATACACTACTGGTATGTCAAAGTCTTGTAGTACATATGTGCTCTAAGGTCATTACATGATGGGATAATCCCAAAACACATCATGACAAGAAGCAGTAAAGTACTCAAAAAACCAGTGAATATTTTTGAGCAATCTTATAGCCTTTTTAAATTCTATTTCATAATTACAGTAATAAGATTGTGTTCCTCTTTAAGGATTTTCAATCCAGTTTAGAAAGGCAATTAATTAAAAATGCGTATTTAAGGCAAAGAAACATCAGATGATGAATCTGAATGTTATATAAAGCTCCCACTTTGTTGCAAAAGGTTATTCCCATTTACCATGAGAAGACTTTGGTGAAACATACTCACCTGTTGTTCGTAATTCTTTGCTTAGTACCATGTTAACTTTAGCAGCAATTTATGGTCTAAAACAGGCAACATACATTTGGTATCAGAATTCGGATGTAACATTATGTAAAATGAACCTAAACAAGTCAGAACATGATCAGTATGTTTATTACAGAATTGAGAAGCAAAACATATTCATTCTGGATGTTTATGTAAATGTCTTAATAATCTTCTTGAATAGAAATAATAGGTTGAAGTAAGAACTGAAGAAAGACCTAAGAAATCAATTCAAGTAGAGAGATTTGGCGAACTCAGTTGGTGTCGTGGCATGGGAATAAAATAATGCAAAAAGCGAGGGAAATTAGAATCAGTTGAAGCAAATAAGCTGGAAACACACTCAAGAAATGTGATGTTCAAGATTTTAATCCAACAGAACATGCAGTGATATCTGGTTTGAAGGTACAAAAATGTGCAGAAAAAACTTGTGTTACATCACATTTCTTATGAGCAAACTGTTGGGTGAATCGTATATTTGGCTCAAGACACAAGTCCGTATATAATGTATGCTGAGAGGGTTGTAAGAAGATTCAATTCCATTTATTGTAAAATCCGCTAGAGGGGGAAGGGGTGGGGGCAGTAAAATGTCTTATGTGATGCATCAAGGGTGTCAATGTAGAACCAACTTTCCTAAAAAGTGGAACAACTGAAACTGAAGGCTTCCATGATGCCGATTATGCATCAGATCTCAATCAATAGTGACAAACAGCTGGCCATGTTTTTAAGTTTGCCAAGACACCAATTTCATGAGATTCAAAATGGCAAAAAATAGTTGTTCTATCAACTAAAGAAGCCAAATACTTGGCCCTATCAACAGCAGTGTGTTCTGTGATAATGGAGGTGCTTTTGCACTGTGTGACAATGGTGTGCATCATGCTCTAACAAAACACATTGCCATGAGGCATCACTGTATTTGTAAGATAATTACTGCAGGAAAGTTTAGCATCAAATCGGTCAATACTAACAAGCAGCAAATTGAGTTTTTAATGAGCGCACTGCCAAACAGTCTGCATCAGTGGTGCTCCCAAGCTGTGGGACTTTCAGAGTTAATGAATTAATGTCTAAGAATAAAAGTCGTGTTCAGATCAGCAAAGTTTTTCCTTTGCTGGGTGTTACGGTACTGGTTGTTATTATGTTTGATCTCTTTCATATTTATTAAGGAATTAATAGTTTGATAATCTGTCTTCCTGGCAATATGATGTATGTGAGTTTAATTCATTATCAAGTCAACTTTATGATCTCTTCTAGGACTGATTGGAACAACATCCAATATTTTCTTACATTCAAGTATACAACTGTCATCTTAGCTAGGGCAAATAGAGCTTTAGAAAAACAAATACATCACCTTCATGTCTTCCTTTCCTATAAATGTTCATATTTGTTAGCTTTACAAGTGCTGTCTGATTTTTGACATGACATCGCACAAAATTTAAAACCCTTAACATACACAACTACCTGCTAATAATGTTGTAGTGCACAGCAACAAAAATAATACACAACACAACAATGGCCCATGCATGAAAAGTCAAGGCTAATGCTGTGTTGAATGTAAAAATGGACGTATTCCTAGAATATCTCTGTTCTTCCACTCATATTTTCACATCATCACCAGTGGGGTGACATGTTGTATTGGAAAAATCACCCTTTTTCTGTTCATTACATAGAGCTAGCATCAGGGAAGTAATGACTATCTCAGTTTAATTTGACAAATTTCAGAATATGTCCCTTGTTCTCCTAACTGATTCAGTTTAATTTTTCATTTCTGAACAGTAATTCACTGACTGTTCTAGAACTGTGAACACATTAATTTCTGTGCCACCACTGTCTGCTTGAATTTGATCTTGGGCTGAGATTCTTTGTGATGCCAGTGTATCAACTTTGCTTTTGTTTATAGTGTAAAATGAGTAACTTGTATTGCATCAGCTGTAACAACATTGTTGAAGAACTCATTGCTGTCATCATGATGCTGCTGCTGTAGAAACTTCAATACTGCTCCTGTGTGAATGGTTTTGTGTCTGGGTTTCATGTTATTTAGCAATCTGGCACACATTTTATGGAACAAAAAATGTTTCATGACAGTTTTGTTGTATAAGAATTAAGATATTTCTGTGAAATGGCCACTGAGTTATGTGATGGAATCCATAGTGAGCTGCCACACCTCCTTCACAAAGTGATTGTTTGTGTGATGTCCATTCATTATGCTCTTTACATTGCCATTTTGATGAACTGAAAATGGCTTGCACCAACAACACACCATCTATTTGTTTGTGATGTCATTGTCATAAATAGGACTGATGAGGTTTTCAGATTGACATTGTTTTCTGTAAAACCAAGAACTGTATCACAGTCATAATCTTGCAACTGATGATAGATGTAATCACACGTGTTGTGTGTAGTTGCTCATTATTTTAACTCATGAGTCCTCTACCAACTGAGCTACCCAAGCATGACTTACTACCCATCCTAACAGCATAAAAGCCCTGGATTCAAGTCCTGATCCAGCACACAATTTTAATCTGCCAATCAGTTTCATATCAGCACACACACTCTGCTGCAGAGCGAAAATTCATTGTGGAAAGAATCCCAAATCCCCCCCTCCCCAGGCTGTGGCTAAACTTTGTCTCCACTATATACTTTCTTCTAGGAATGTTAGTCCCCTAAGTTTCACAAGAGCAATTCTGTGAAGTTTAGAAGGTAGGGGATAAGGTGCTGGCAGAAGTAATGCTGTGAGGACGATCCATGAGCTTTGCTCAGGTAACTCAGTCAGTAGAGCACTTCCCCATGAGAGACGAAGGTCTCAGATTGGAGTCTCAGTTCGCCACATGATTTTAATCTGCCAGTATCATTGAATGTTCCTTTATATTTTCTGGACAATTATATTATGTTCTGTGACTTGCGTGTATTATTGAGTCACAGACCATTTAGCAATGCTAATATTAATGATTCCAGGTAAAGTGATAAAGTTTTATGTTTAGTAATGACCACTTCTTGCACAGTTCCCTGTCACATAATTACAAATGACTACAATTGAGGAGCAATTGTTGAAGAACTGCATGCTTCATCTTCCCTACCATTTCAGTCAGTCCCTTATATGGCTCCTTATGAGGCTGCTCTGTTTGCTTCACCTTTTTGGAGTCAATGACATTCTCAAACATGGAAGAAAGTGTCCTTGAATCTTGAATAGAAGTCATTCATGAAAGTGATTTCATAATTTGTCAAAGAGGCTGTCTGTTAGTTGATGTACAGAGCCATGAGTACCACATTTTTAATAGAGTATACACCTAAATTATATGGAGGATCTCACACCTATTTTAGTGAGCAGTTAAATCAACACAGCATGCTTTTAACAGTTTTATATTAGGTCAAGACTTAAAAGTGCTCAGAAAGAGTTTTTAACCAGAAATAGCTGCTGATTATTGTAATTTTTCTATTAGGTGAACAGTCAATCACATGCACATGTGTTTTCTTTCATTTTTGTCTTATTTTTCTTACTACTTGCATTCAAAACTCTTTAGTTTTTCATAAGAACATGTGTGCCCTGGGGAAAAGATGAAGGAAAAAGTGTGGACATGTACACTTGTAGAGCTGTCCAAAATAATTTAATTTTTTAAAAATTCCCTTCATTTAAGATAAATATTGGTAGTAAATTTCAGTGTAAAATCCTGCCAGAATACATCAGTTATGTTCATCTCAAATTATACAGTTCCTAATGACTCCATCTTCATGACTCTAAAACAGAATCATCATTTGATTGATGGTCTATATCTCTTCTTGAACATCATTGTCACACAGTGTTTTCCATATCTCACAGATCTGTTAACAACCTTGCTGAAGATATGGATGAAGTGTATCCTTGATGAATCATTTGTAGCTCAGTTTTTTTATTATGTACCTAAACCTACTTTTTTCTGTTAGTTCTAACAGTATTTGTTGAAAAGCTAGAATTAGTCAAATGTTGCCTCTGTTCCTAGCGTCCTCCTCTATCATCATATCACCACTATCTGCAATTCTTCTTTCCTGATAAGTGTTGTTTTCCATTAATAGGATATATTTTCTGTGTAAACTTTAACTTTAATTTTTTGTGTGTTCCATTTTGTTTCTGGTTTTTTGTTTGTACGATTTTTTTGAATTGCATGTCATTTGTTTTGTTACCAGAATCAAACTTAAAATATTTTACAGAGCGTTTTCATAGTTCTAACTGCCACCATTTACCACACCATTGTGTACAAAGACTGGAATGGAAGTAGTATTACAAAAATGATGGAGATATGCACAAATTTTTTATTCTGTTGCATTTTCCCAGGATTCCGTTTACTGACAAGAAAGTTATAATGGATATTTCTGAAGGCTTTTGAAAAAGAAAATGAAATGTCGTAAGTATTAGGTTCCGACAACATTCATAAAAATACGCAACTCGTTAGAATGAGTAGCTGCACAGAATAGAGTGACATACCACATGCCAGTTTTTCACTCACCATTCTAAAACCAAAACTGTATACATCAAATCTGTTATAAAATGGAGTTTGTTAGCCCTCATTTTCCACTTTTAGTGTAGCCTAGAAATATTTTAGCCTAGCTTGAAGAGTACTTCCAACTTCTAGAATTAATTAAAAGTACTGGCCATTGAAACATGGTTGAGAAATGCAGTTGCTTGCTTGTGCCATTGAACAGTCCACTTGGGATGTACACTGTATATTACAAAAGAAAGAAAGAAAAAAGAAAGAAAAACAAGTATTCAGCTTCTTAGGTTGACACATTTGAGGGTATGAAAAATTAGTTGTGTACTGTAGAACATTTAAGTTTCTCTCTCTGCACTCAGCGTATTGCTTGCTCTTTCCAACCATGCTTTGTGACGCAGGTGCATTTGAATGTGAAAGTTTAAACAGTATGCACAATAATTTTAGTTCACTGATTTTTAATTACATATTTTAATATAAAAAATAAGAGTTAGTGACTTTTGACAACTATATTAACAACTAAAAAAATGAGGTGACTCAATTGTCTGTGTTAGGTGGGTCTTATCTTTACATCACTTTTACTTCAGGAAATTTCACATATCTGTAAATGTTTAATTTATCTTTCAAAAAAGATATATAATAAATGAATTCATAATATGTGCAGTAATGAAACATTAATTCTTTCCACACAGGAAGTTATAGAAGCCATTGCGGAATCAGCTTTTAAGACTTCAGATTACCCTGTGATTCTGTCATTTGAGAATCATTGTAATCCTAGACAACAAGCAAAAATTGCCCAGTATTGCAGGGAAATCTTTGGTGAAAATCTCTTGGATGCGCCGTTGGAATCTCACAAGGTACTTGGTTATTTGAATCACCAATCAGTGTTCTGTTGTTGCTCTGAAGGTCTGCAGAACCTTATGAAGCGCAATTCATAGCTTAGCATTTTGGTAATAAAAATAATTTATGTATCTGACATTGCAGAGCAAAAAAATAATAATTTGTTGTATAGGTCCTTTAAAAAAACCTGTTGGTAAAAAGTGCAGTAAAATGGTAAAGGGTAAGTCATCAAAATATTTTTAGAAGTAGTTTCTCTCAGTGGTGGATACAGATATCTTTAGCTGCCTTGACTTTTACCGTAATAAAAAATAATCAAGTCATATGCAAAGTTTAAGAAAGACTTTGAGACAAAGTTCTTTGTGATGGACAGTTTCATAAATAGTTTAGACGCTGTTTACTTACAGTTTTGAAATCTGCTATCTGAGAGAGCAGGGCATTCAGACTCGTAAAAACACAAATATGATAAAATATCTACTGAAGGAGCTCTAGATTTTGTTCTCCCAATCTTCAAATTGTAACTGTTTATTTGTAGTTGACAACCAGGAAGCTGGAAAAAGGGAAATGAATATCTGATTTACAGTGTTTGATTTTAATCATTCTAGTCATATTTTGTATACTCTATACTGTTCTCAGCTTCTCTGAGGTTCTTTGTCCTCCTTTTTGCTCAGACATCAAACTGACTCCTGCACCTAAGGGATCAGATCTTTCAGTGTCTTTGGAGTATCTAGGTAAGAGGCAGATCTTGCCTCTTCTAATTCTTTAAGGTGTATATTTCCCAATGCATAGTGATTGAGTTCTACTGTATTTACTTGAATCTAAGCCGCACTCGAATCTAAGCCGCACCTAAGACTGGAAATCAAGGAAAAAAAATTTTCCCAAATATAAGCTACACCTGAAATTTGAGAATCGAAATTCAAGGGGAGATAACAGTTTTAGACCACACCTCCAAATCAAAACAAAGTTGGTCCATTGTAACATGAGACACAGTTTAGGTCGAATGGATGAAGATATAGCTACAGTAGTTCTGTTCGAGTCGTAAGCTTAGCAGTTAAGCTTTACCAGGTAGCCATTGCTATGCGTCAGGCACTCTGTCTGTATTTATACGGGTACCCTTCCTTTTTCACGTGCTTCATCTGGCTTGAATCGATTTCTTATATTGCTTTGATCTGATAAGTGCCGTTCTCATTGTTATAAGTGGTTACATCACTCTTAAGATGAAAATGCAATATTGTACTGTGTCATGCATTGTTTGTCGCATTCTGATAATGAGTGTTTACGACCTGTTGCCACTCATGGCATTGCTTGCTTTTGTGCGCGCTACCGCTGCTTACAATAAAAAAAAGAGAGGAATTGTCTCATTAGTGAAACAATGGCAAGAGACTGCTATTTGTTGTTACTTACACTGCTGCTTTCTTTGATAATGATAAGCAAGAACCAAATAATAGACTGCATATGATAGAAGATGTTCTGAACGAGAGTTTAGCGAAAATTTTTCTCTGTTTGAAAATCTTTGCAGACGCCTCTTTAGTACATTACATTCTGCACAGAAATTAGAGTCATCTTAGATTTAAAAATCTAGTCAGTTGCCTTGCTTCATTTCTGAATTTATCACCATTCAGCATTAGAATAATATGAATATAAACATGACATAATATGTATATTCTTCTGTGTTTACTGTTTTCTCACTCTAGTTTCATAGTTTATTAGGCAGACAGGATTTAAATGAGACAGCAGCAAACACGAAAGAATACATGGCATAATGTTTACATTCATATTATTCTTATGGTGAAGAGAATACTGCATGTGATTCACGATTCATGAAAGTTCCTTTTAGCAACCACCTCTTATCTCAGGTAGGAAAAAAATCAGAAAGTAGAGTTGCCCACATTGACATACATAACAAACAGACTTGCCAGTTGGATTTTCGTAGTAGATTTTTTGTGATGACTTCAAATGCAGAGTGTGTTGTTGTTATCTTCAGTTCGTAGACTGGTTTGATGCAGCTCTCCACGCTTTTCTATCCTGTGCAATGCAGAGTAGCAACACTTATAAAATAAGCATGAAAATAACTTAGAAATTAAACACTGAAATTTAAAACAAAATTTTATTAGGTTTGTAATACAGCTTATACAAAAGGTTTAAAATATCAGTCATGATTCTGAATCACTATCACTCAATTCTTTGTTGCCCATTTCTTCATACACATGATCGTCCTCTGTACCATCTAGTGCAATGGATATCAAACATTTTTTAAATGCTTGTTGCACAGTCTGATTTCAAACACACTTCCGTGCATCATAAATCCGTTGTCACACTTGCGACAAACTTGCGCGTTTTACTCGTCCTGTTGGTGTTAGTTGTCTGTCGCTTTTTGAAAGCCAGTCTGTGTACATACATTTAAGTTTGTCCTTAAATGGTTTATTCAAACAGATGTCAAGTGTAGAATTGATGTCATCCCGCCTGGAATTACTGCCAAGTCTGTTTTGGTTTCCTCTAATTTTCGTTTTACTGCAGGTGTTGTACGGCCTGCATACGTATCTAGTACCAACAGAGTGTGTAAACTAAGCATCACAGCAGGACGACGATTCCACACACGCCTAATCCATTCCAGCACCATTTTGTCCGAAAACCACCCAGTTTCATTTGCTCGTACAATTACAGCTTTTGGAAACACTTCTGATTTTGGTAAAGTCTTTCGCTTGAAAACTATGAACGGGGGCAATTTATGTCCATCTGCTGTGCAAGCAAGCATGACAGACATCTTTTGTTTTTCACCCCCTCATGTAAGAACACTTATGTCTTTCTTTCCTTTGGTGTCAACCGTATAATTTGATGGTTCTCCTATCTGACCAAGAAGGTACTGCTTTCCTGTGCGCCGCCTATTTATGAAGTGCTGAAATTCCACAAGTTTTTCTTCATAATTTTTCGGCAACTTCTGTACAATTGAAGTTTGCCTCCAAAGTGAAAAACCCCAGCACTTCATAAACAGATCAATCCAGCTGCGACTAGCCATAAAATTTACGATTTTTTGCTCTCTAACAATTTCATGTGCCTTAATTTTTAAAATTTCCACATTCACAGGCAGGAATTTCTGACGTTGTTCCTTAACAATTTCATTTAAAATCACTTCTAATGCATGATATCAGCCACATTATGGCCTAGTGCATTATATCAGCCACACTTTGACACACTAAATGCTTTCCTGCTACTTGAACATTCAAATAATTTGTCTCTCTGTAGTCGCCATTGCCTGATGTTGCTGTCATCAATCCCGTATCGCAGACCTGCAGCACGATTATAACTTTGTTCAGCAAAATAAATAACTCCCCTTGTGTGGCAAGGTTGTTGTGTGAACAAGGTTGAATTTGGTACTATAATGAAAGCACTTCATTGTGGTTTACAAACACCAACAAGCACTTCACAAAATTCCACGAAGCAACAGGTGCCACTACGTGAAATCTTAATGAGCCTCAGTGTGTCAACTTGTGCAACAATCCTAAAGCCTTGTGCATTGTTGGTATTTTTGTGTAAAGAAATTTATTTTTCTTGCTACGAATATTTGAAAGGCTGCTACATTCAAAGATGAACAAAATGGAATTTCTATTTACTTCGTTTTATAATGTATGAAAATGCAGTGATTGAAACTTGGGGTGGAGAAAAGAGCTCGTCCTCTACTTTTTTTTTTTTTTTTTTTTTTTTTTTTTTTTTTTTTTTTTTTTTCTCATCATTAATTTATTTACTGACACAGAGGTTTTGGCTTAGGTTCGAGTAAATATGGTATTTCCATTCTGTGTACCAGTTATCACACAACAGTGGTTCCTTCTGTTACGGCATCCATGTAATTTTTTGTTTGCTAAGCAGTCACCAATGTGAATGCCATACAATACGTGTAGAGGACAATGTGGCTGCATTGCTTTCCAGGACAAGATCCAAGTGTTAGTCATTTGCCATTATCTTCCTCTGACCTGTTGCAAAGTGTAAAATGTGCTTATGTATTGTGTGGTATGACTACACATAATGCTTGTATTGTGTAATGTTATCTTTTTAATGTGAATCTTCATGTTCTCGCGACATACTACTTGATCCATAAAATTGTGGGAATTAAGCTATAACTTTGTCTTCTGCTGATAGACCACTCAGCCATATATAGTGTGTCCGTAAAAACTGACAGGAAAATGCACCCGTCTACCTTATATACTGGTAGGAAATTCATAGTGGAAGATACACCACATAGTAGAGGTAAACAGTACTGTGATGCCCCCAGTGAAGGATGTTGTGTCACAAATTCTAGTTGACAGGGGATCAGTACTTTTCTCTGTGAGACTTAAATGTTGTCTGTGCCAGACTCCATAGTTTATAAAGACTAAATCTTCATGATTAAGTAAATCACTCGTCAAACATACTGCAATGGTTTGCTTACTTGATGTCAGCAAGAGAGCAATCTCTAAATTTGAAAAATGGTTAACATGGCATCGCTTGCTGTGTCTGTATTGATAGCTGTGCAATGTTCTATGTAGGGTGGCACAATGGTTGGTATATATAGAAGGTGGCAATTTCAATTACTGAAACTAGCTGCGTATATGTTTTGTATTTGCAGTACAGGCAAATAAATCTTTTCAGGTAAGATTCTTGCATTTTTCATATTGCGTTGGCTTCCTTGAGAACCAAATCTGGACATTCTAACAGCCCTCAGAACTCAGCCATGACAGACTTATCAGGCTGTAGCAGGTAGGTATAGCATTGATGTTCAATCCATCATTCTTCAACTGTACGCAGAGTACGTCTGACGTTTGACAATCCATACTGACAGGGAATCTAGTATATGGCTGTCTCCTCTAGACCCAAGTTATCCTTCACAGAGCCAACAAGCAAGACTATCTTTGGTGTCAGTAGAAAAATAACCTTGACTTTATGTTTAGAGAGAATATGATGTATCTAATTCAGAAGACAGATTCCTCCATCGTGGATAACCATTATCATCATAATTTTTACTTTTTTTTTTTTTTCAACTTCTCACTGTAGGTGGTCTTTATCAGCAATCATATGTGCCCTGTGTACAGGTGTGTTGATAATACCATTCATCTATGCAGATGGCTGTCTGCTCACAAGCACAGAGTGGTTTGTATCAGCTCTGGCACTGTGTCCCAGGCTGCTGCTGGTTTTATGTGATTCAAAAAATCCTAGAAGAGGAAACATCAGTCTATTTCCAGCTCCTTGGTCAATGGGATGTTCCCAACCACATACATCCAAAAGATGACAAACTGAAAACTTTCTGGTATCTTCTGTTCAAAATTTTGCATGAAGAAGTTTGTCACCAAGGGTGACATAGGTCTTCCCATGGCAACCCCATGAACTTATTCATAAAAGGTCTATTTAATAAAAAAAAAATTAAGTCAAGGAGAGTACATTCTGAAACAAGGTCAGAAAAAGCATCTTTGTGTTTTCACAGCTTAATGTATGATCCATTAAATTGAGAGTGTGCAACTGCATAAACCCTCTTTTGTCTCCTTATACAATGTCTGTTCAAAAAATTCTGGAACATTCGTAATTTTGTGCCAATGGTGTGTTGGAGTGAAATGCAGTTAGCATCCCTGCACATGCCTGCATTTTATGTGTAACTGCCAGAAGTTTCATTGTCATATGTCTGTTAGTTATTGTTAAGTACTGTGTTGAGTTGCACACCTTGCAAATTTTGAGATGGCAGAGTTAGAGGAGCAATGCATCTACATTAAATTTTGCATTACATAGATATCCCAAATGATGCAGGAAGCCTGTGATGATGAGTGTTTTAGCCATACCCAGTGCTACGAATGGTTCACACAGTTTAAAAATAGCCTCATTCACAATGCTCTTTGATGTCTAACGATGATGGTCATGTCAGGAATGTCAACGACATTGTGCTTACCAATTGAAGACTGACTGTCCGAGAGATTTCAGAAAAATGTAACATTTCAGTTTGATCATCTCATGAGATCCTGATAAAGCATCTTGAAATGCATCGTGTTGCCACCAAGTTTATCCCACAGCTTATGAGTCAAGACCAGAAAGACCTTCGCCTTGCAGTCTGTGAAGAGCTTTTGAATCATGCAAATGAGAACAAGATGTTCCTTAAGAGAATCATAACTAGTGATGAGATATGGGTCTACGTTTATGATGTTGAGACCAAGGTTCAGTCTTCACAGTGGGTCAGGAAAGGTTCTCCAAGACTAAAAAAATATCGTCGGGTCAGGTCAAATGCCAAAGCCATGCTGATAGTTTTCTTTGACTTTGAAAGATTAGTTCAATAAGTTCATCATGAATTCATGCCACTGGGACAAACTGTTAATTGATGGTACTGTCAGGACATGTTGTGATGACTGCGACGAAATATGAGAAGGAAATGGCTTGAAATGTGGTGAGACAATTTGTGGCTCTTGTATCACGATAATGCACCCACACATGCATCCCTGCTGGTGCATGACTACTGCACAAAACACAAAATCACTGTGCTGCCTCATTCCCTGTACTCTCAATATCTGGCCCCTGTGGATTTTTTTTATTTTTATTTTTTTTTTTTTTTAATTTCCAAAGTCATAAACCCCACTGAAAAGATGAAGATTTGCAACGATAGATGAGATAAAAGAAAATTTGCAGACAGTGCTTCATGTGATCCAGCAGAAAGCGTACTGAGACTGCTTTTGGAAGTGGAAACATTGTTGGGAGTAGCATATCAATTGTGGAAGAGAGTATTTCAAAGGAGACCATGCACAAAAAGTAAAAGGTAAGTGTAGAAAAATTTTGTGAACCAAGTTCTGAAATTTTCTGAACAGACTTCATGTATCAACCATATACGTTTTGGTCATCTTCAGAGTGAGCCAACAGACTGAAGCTACAGCACTCACTCCATCCTATTAAACCCATGGACTGTAGCACTGTGTGTGCTGCTGCAGATACACTAACACGAGGAGTGTTGATAGGTGATGAAGAAGTATGCATAAATTGGAACTATGGCTATGCAGTGGATCCAGACTGGAATATCAGTGTCTCATTATGAGGTGCACTTTAGCAACATCTTTGCAAGCTTGTTAAAGAAAGCATTGGATTCCATGATTTACCCAAGCCGAAACCACTGTCCCTATTTATAAAATTCTTCATAAAATGAATTTCAACTTCTCGTTTCACCACTGAGTTCCAAAAAAGAAGAAGTACCTGCTAGAAGTTTGATGTTTTGATAATGTGTAATGTGTCTGACAACAGTGCAGTGCTGTGCCTCAGCCAGTTTATTGGGCTGTAGGTGTTGTGTATACTGTAAGGTGGGGTAATATTGGATGGAATTTTCATATTCTTTAAGGTCACTTCGTAAAGAACATTAAATTCTCATGACAAAAATTGTGAGATTTTTTAGATGACATTGGAGGTTAATATGATCAAAGAACTTTAGTCAAAAATATTTTTAATTAGTCAGAATCTAACAAATAAAACTGTCCAACATTACCCCTTTGATGGAGTAATTTCGAACATTCATTGAATTTTCATGCAAAGGTCCATATTAACCTCTAATGGGGTAATTACAGACAGAGACTGTCTTTTTAAAAAATACGCGTACTTAGAAACATGTTTTACATATTTAGAAAACATTTTTTACATATGGTTATGAAATATTCTACACATCTTCAGTAAACATTTGACACATATTTAGAAAACCTTTACAGACATATTTACAAAGTACTTCATTAATAAAGACAGCCTACTCATACAACAAACCAATAATAATCTACAGTATGTTCTCAGTGAAAGAAAACTTCCCCTTTTCTTCTCTTCCAGTCAGCAACACTCTTACAATGTGGCCTTTGTCTACAGTATCATCATCTTCAATGGCAGGAAAAATAAACACAGATTTGCTGCCTTGATATGGATGCAGAAATCTGACTTCCACTTCTTTTGTGCCCACTTTTGTTGTGATTCCGACAAACTGCCTATTTCACTGTTTCCTCCCAGTCATGTGTGGATAATCCACAAGATTAGAGCCTCCACTTCCAGAACTGCTTCCTCTGCTCTGCTGCTTTTGCCACCAGTGGGTATTGCATCATTATTCACAAGCAATTCAGGCAATGAGTCAGCATTATCTCTCTTTTTTATATCAATGCCTAAAATGGATTTTGGGACAACATCTAATTTTCACTTTCATTGGACACTTGTGTCATTCCATAGTGAATATTGTGAAGCAAATCTTCAAAGCTCGAAGACCAGGCTTCTAAAGAAATGTTTTGAGAATTATCTCCATCAGGCAATTTTTTTGAGGTCTCTGTCAGGGTCAAGTGAAATTAATCCCATTGCATGGGATGCACTTCATATATTGTCTTCTTCAATTCCTTCAAAGGTGAGGGGGAAAGCATCTTATGATATTGGCCCACGGTAGCTTTCCTTCCATTGCATAAGCAATGCCCACCAACCAGCTTTTAAAGGTCTGAAGAAACCTACATATAATGGCTGTAAAATATGTGTACTGTTTAGAGGCACAGATCAAACCATCCCTTTTACTGCAGTTATAGTGGGTTCCTTTGGGACCTCCTTCTTCCCAGGTGTCCTGTAAATGCTTTGACTTTTAGACCACATGGGAGGTAATGGTTTTCCTTCCCCAGTGGCAGCCATCAGTACTGAAATACTACTCTTAGAAGAATCTAAGATCCTTTTAGGAAGTTTTGTTCCCTTCTAACTATCATATGCTTCCTTCCAGTGTCATCACACAGATTGATCTCATTATAATTGATTATGCTTTTGGAATTGACTTTTTCCTTGACATTCTGGAAACATGATTTCACTCTCTCATAACTCACTTCATCATGTTGCCTTTTAATGTTCTCAGACAGCCGGATGCTTAATATGGCAGAGTAATGCTGTAAGAATGAAAGGGACCATTCAATCCCTGTCATGTGACAAGGAAAATGTTTTTCCCTTCATCCACTTTTATCAAGATATCCTTTCAGCATGTACCTAACATCATCAGAGGTAAAAGTAAAACTCCAATGTGCAGTCCTTAAAATACCACAGACAAGTGTGTTA
This sequence comes from Schistocerca serialis cubense, assembly GCF_023864345.2. Lineage (NCBI taxonomy): Eukaryota > Metazoa > Arthropoda > Insecta > Orthoptera > Acrididae > Schistocerca > Schistocerca serialis. The sequence continues at coordinate 619,875,837 of NC_064645.1, forward strand.
TCTTCAGTGGTACTTAAGACAGAAGGCCTTTGAATCACTATTCTCTATCGTTGAACGTGGTGCATTAAATTTGCTTGACGCCTTTCTGTATGATAGTTTTTCTGATCTTACAGCGGCATCTACCTTTTCAAGATTTTCAGGATCATATTTGTACCTGAGAAGAGCACCAAGCTTCCTGTTGTAAGTATGCAGAATTGTCCGATGTTACCCCAATGTGTGTAGTTATCCTCACTAGACGTTAGCAAAAGTGAGGTGTGCAGACAAACTGTATTCACATTTCCTTCTTAACATTTAAGTAAGTAAACTATAAGCAAATTGAGCTTACCAATTTTTTCTCTTCTTGTACAATGCAAAAGTATAGCAACGATTGTAAACAGCACTGTAACCCACTACATACCTTTGTTTCAACTTCCAACTGCAACAAAGTGTGTTTGTATATGCTTGACAATATGTAAGGTGTAAACAGCAAAACATTTGTGCGAAATAAAAGCTTGCATTCAGTGATACCAACGTAAGAACAGAAATACACTGTTCTTGTCCCAAATTACCCCTGTGTCCAATATTTCTCCGTCTTATGGTACCTATGGTGTTCTGTGCATCTAACATGGACTGTGCAAGTCATCTGCCTGCTGCAAAAAAGGCTACACTCACAGGGATCTTGTAAATCCCAGCCTTGCAGAGCGTAAAGTCACATACAGTGAAACCCAAAAGAGCTGCTGTCTTTGGTGGAGGGGAAAACTCACTTTAACTTTGTGTGTGGTGGGGATCTGAAGTATTTTTGATGGCAGGAAGTCATGGATTTAAAAAACTTTTTGTGTCTTCTTCCTCATGCCTTATGTTGACCTCAGATTTTATTCATAGCACCTTATGTATCTGTTGCAGAAAACAAGTATTTGTTTACAAACTCCAAGTGTAGAAGTTCATTCTGCAGTGCTATATGCTTTGGGAGAGAAAGTTAAGTGAAGAGTCATTATCTGGGAAAGATGGTGGCAGCTATTTGCTCGTACATACGAGACCATACGAGTTGGCTTCCAATGAGCTGCATGTCCCATGGTGCCATCATCTTCTTGCCTTCCAGTTTTGGTTGTTTTGGTTTGTTACAGAGTTGGTGGCACCATGGGACATGCACTTTATCAGAAGCCATATGTACATGCAAATAGCTGCCACCATCCTTTCCAGGTGATGAATGTTCTCAGAACTTTGGTTCACAGAGCACATAGGGTTACTGACTAAATTAGTCTGCAGGATGAGCTTCTACACTTGGAGTTTGGAAACAAATGGTCATCCTCCAAAACAGATACATAAGGCACTAGGAATAAAACATTAGGTGTAAGTTTGAGGAAGAAGACATAGATTTAAATCTATGGCTTCCAGCCATATGGGGGAAGCCTGTCATCAAAAATAGGTCAGATTCTCACCAAGCACAAAGTTAAAGTGATTTTTTACCCTCTACCAAAGACAGCAGTACATTTAGTTTCCATCAGAGATGACTCGGTACTTCACAAGGCTGGAGGTTACAAGACCCTCTGCAAGATGGCCTTTTTTACGTGGGACAGATGACTCATACAGCCCATGAAAGATGCACAGAACACTGTAGATACATCCAGCTCATACAGTCTGATAAATTGGCTGTGGCAGAGCACTGCATTGGCATCGGTTACTGTATGCAGTATGAAAATGTTAAAATTATAATGTTGACTTCATCTTTTTGGCACTTGGTGGTGAAAGGATCAGTTGAAATTCATTTAGCAAAGAGTTTGCTTAACAGAGATAGCAGTTTATGCTTGGAAACATCATGCACCTTTGTTTATAAGCTTGCAAAGACGTTACTACAGTGCGTCTCAGCAGGGATCGACCACGTAGCCGCAGCTTCAATTTACGCATACTGCTTTGCTGCCAGTCAACATCTCTGGGCTTGTGCATCTGTGGACCTATGCCCAGGGCACAGCTCTCAGGTTTAAAGGATGGAGCAAGTGCTGTAGCTTCAGTCTGTCAGCTCACTCTGAAGGTGGCCAAAATGGACACAGCTAAAATGTAAGGAGAAGAACTAAGGTTTAACCAGTTACACGCCCAAAATTAATGGGTCAGAGTTATAATATGTTTGTTAAAACGGATTTTGATCAAGGGTAAGGATTACCTTTGGTAATTAATAACTCAACTTCAAATATAAATAGCAAATCCAACCTTCTGAGACTCAGAATCTTCTGCTTGCTGATAAAAGCTGCTGCATTACATATGTGGTGAGGACTGTCTACAGCAAGAGGTCTCAAGTACAAGGCTAAATGGTTAGCCACATAATATTTAGTAGATCCAATATTACTTCCGTGTAAGTCTGTGGCACATGTTACTCAATATTGGGTATCCTGGCTGATGAAACACTTCACTAACACAGAGACTACCAGCAGGTTTTACTGAGAAACTCATCAAGTTCCAGAGGCATATAATCCAAATGTGGCGGCAGTGCTCTTATCATCTACACCAACTCAGCAACACAGAAAAGTCACCCATCTTTGGGAGATGCTGTACAATATGACGGTAAACTGTGAAGGGTGAAAAGTTTCTCATGGGGAACAACTGGAAACAATATATAAAGAATAACTGTCATGTTAGTAGTTAGTACATCGGGTTTAAAGCTATCCCCTATGTTTTTCAAAGCAAAAAACTATGCCTAAGGAACACTTTGCTAAGGCGTTAATGATCTGCTGCCAAGAAAAAGGCTATACGTGATTACAGGCTTTCTCATTGTATTCCAGTGACAAAATCTTTCAGGTAATGAGCTGAGTAATGGTGTCATTTTGTCACAGTATGTCAGTGGGCATTGTATGCATCATCTTCAGTGTCAGGATGCCATGATCTGTGTGTGTATGTTACCACTGACTGCTTCTGTAGGTGGACCAATTATGCACCTCTGGAAGAGGGTGCTATGCTGGTAGCGGGGAATGTGATACAGCCAGTGGTGGGGGAACATGGTTGTCCGTGGGACAGCAGTCACATCCCAGTGTCTGTCCATTCTGTCCACAGATGCCACTGCCTTCAGAACAGAGTATTCCTATCATATTTATACACTCATGTAATACCAGACGGTGCTGAGTTGAAATCTACCATCCTGGTCTATTAGATAGTTGTACGGGCATATTTTTACTACCTCCTTAACAGCTCTGTCCCAGAACCTATGGCACTGCATAGCTTCTTTGTTTGTTCAAAATCAAAAGTATGTTCCTCGTTAATGCTATGCTCTGCCACTGCAGACTTGTCTGTTTGCCCTAGTCACTGTGAGATGCATTGCTGTGTCTGTCTGATGTATTACATCCAACACTCTCACTCAGTATTGTAAATGTCTGGTGTGTGCAGTCCTAATCAGTGTTTGGTCGAACCAAGCAGATACTTAATTTTCCACATTGCCTGAAAGTAGTCATTATTTGGTGCTCCCGCATTATTCTTGGGATTTTGGCAGGCAGGAATGCCATGTGTATGGCTTCTTGTTCTTCTGGTTTGTCCCCCCTCCACTTATCAGCCTGTAAGGCATTAACAGTTTTTGCAGCAAATTTCCCGCAGATGCTGTAACTCTTTTGGCATTCCTGTGCAGATGGACCTGGCTCTGTGTACTAAGATGATTGGTACCAAGTTGCATTGTACTGGATTGTGGCAACTCTGAGCACTGAAGCATAGGCCTGTATGCGTCTTCTTCCTGTAGACCAAGTATCCCAATGTGCCATCTGGATTTCCCTTGATCAAAGTGTCCAAGAAAGATAGGTTTCCATTCTCTTCTACTTTCATGATAAACTTGATGCTGCTGTGTATGTCACTGCGAAGATGTAAGAATTTCTGTATATTTTCTCTGCCATGTGGCCACACCACAAAGATGTTATCTACATATCTGTAGAACACCTTTGTTTTTAGGTGAGTGATATTCAGTGCTACATCCTCTGAGTGCTCCATGTGTGGATTAGCTATACTCGGAGCTAAGGAAAAACCCATGGCAACTTCATCTCTTTCTTCTAGTATATGTTGGATGAGTCTGACAATGACTACTATCCACCACCTATTTCAAAAGTGGTGGGAACTTCTATGAGCAAAAAGATGGGGTTGTCATAGGTTCCCTCTTAGCTCTGGGTATTGCTAATCTATACATGGAGCTTTGAGGACGTACCATCAAGTACTGCCCACCTAAAACCAATGGCATTGTACAGGTACATAGGTGACATCTTTGTGGTTTGGTCAAATGTTACAGAAAATCTACAGGAATTCCCTTGTCATCTTAGTGGCATACATAACAGTAGAAAGTTCACAATGGAGGTAGAATGAGGTAGAAACCTACACAATGGCACGTTGGGTCTCTCAGTCTGCAGGAAGAAGGTGCATATGGACCTATACCTTAATACTAAAAGTTGACACCACCCATTGAAAAGCAATTCACTATCAGCCACCTTAGTACATAGAGCCATGTCCATCTGCAACAGGAAGAGCTTGCCAAATCAGTTACAGCATCTTTGGGAAACTTTATGCAGAAACGGTTACGGTGAGATGCAGATGAGACATGCCTGACAAACCAATAAGAGGAGAGAGGACAAATCAGAAGAAGAAGAAGAAACCAAACATGTGGTACTTCTACCATATGTGAGAATGCTAACAGCCAAGATCATGAGAAAATTGGAGAAGTACCAAATAAAGACTCTTTTCCACACAACATGGAAAATTAGGAACATGCTTGGCTGAATCAAAGATCAGCTAGGACTGCAGACACCAGGCATTTGCAGTATTTTGCGTGAGTGTGGGATGCAGTACATCAGACAGTCAAAGCAATCCATCTCACAGCAACATGTGGAACACATCTGAAACATTAGGCTAGGGCAGATACACAAGTTCATTGTGGCAGAGCATAGTATCAATGTGGAACACACCTTAGATTTTGAACAAATGAAGAAGCTGCACAGTGCCAATGGGTTCTGGGTGTCAGTTGTCAAAGAGGTGGTAGAAACATCTCTGTACAACAATCTAATAAACCAGGGTAGTGGATTCCAACTCAGGACAATGTGAAGTTTCACAATTGTGAAAATATGACAGGAATGCTCTGTTGTGGAGGGAGTGGCATCCATGCACAGAATGGACAGAAACTGGTACGCAACACCCACACCAGGGCTGCACTGTGTTCCCCTACCACCAGCTTGGCACCCTCTTCTGGAGGTATCTGATTGTGTGAACAGTCCACCTACAAATATTGTCAGCAGTTCGCAGCTACATAGAACATAGCGCTCGGACACTTTTCCTGACAGTAATGAATATGAAGCACAATGAAACGTTGTGACAAGATGATGCCAGTGCTTGGCAGACCAACTGAGAAGATTTTATCACAGGAAAAAAAAGCAAACTAAATACTGAATGGAATTACAGACATAGTGCACTGTTCAGCAAGAAAGATGTACTAATGTAGGATGCCTTTAAAGGTCACCTCACACCTTAAGTAAAGCATAAAGTTGTAGAATATTACACAAGATTTTACCAAGAAACTCATCAACTTACAGAGGCATGTAATCCAAATGTAGCAGCAAAATTCTTACCCTCTACATCAGGTTGACAACTCGAGTAGCATACAATATCACAAGGTTAAGTGAGCGAAAAGCGAACAGTGTCACTGCCATGGATCATCATGAGAAGAGTAATGAAAATACTAACAGTGATGAAACAAGTTCTGGTGGTGAACTTACCAGTGACATCAGTGAAGACTATGCTCAGGCATATTTATGTTTTTGTGTAATCCTGTATTACAAAACCAAAAAATGTGATTAAGAGTGACTACATTGTGAACAGTTTTTGCAAATGTGCTCAAAATTAAGGGTGCGATATATGAGTACATTCATGTGCAGCTTACGTTCAGTTTAATATGGTATTTAGGATTGTGTCAGAAATAACATGAGAAATGGTTTTCGTTAGTTTTTCCATTCCCTTGAGAGGTTGTCCACGTACATGTTAAAAAAGTGCTATGGGTACGCAGCAAACTCGCCTTACATCCTTGTTAGTTGAAAATACTTTTATTAGGTAACTGTGTTAGTCACATTATGCTGAACTTATATCTTATACCTTATACCTATGCTATAGGTGAAAGTATGAGCCACAGGGAGAAACAGGTAAAATACAATATGCAATGAGCAAGAATGAAGAGATAATAATAAGGACAGGTGACCAGGAGAAATATGCTTGGATTGAAAGTGGCATATGGCAAAGATACAGTCTTTCTCCTCTAATGTTCAACCTCTGTGTCAAAGAAGCAATGACAGAAATAATAAAAGAGCTTCAAGGATGGGATTCAAGCTGAGATAAAAGTATACCAATAAGATTCAATGCTATTCTTAGTGAAAGTGGAACTTACAGGGCCTGCTGAACAAAAAGATAAATCTAATGAGAACGCAATATGTACTGTAAGTAAACCAAAGAAAGATGAAAGTAATGAGGAGTAACAGAAATGAGATTAGCAAGAAACTTAAAATCAAAATTGGAGATGACATAATAGATGAAATGAGGGATTTCTGCTACCTTGGAAGCAAAACAATGCATGACAGAAGCAGCAAGGAGGATGTAAGTAGCAGACTAGTGTAGTCAAATGAGGCAGTCCTCATTAAAAGAAGTCTACTAGTAAGAAACATAGCTTTTAATTTGAGGAAGAAATTTCTGGGAATGTACATTTGGAGAACAGCATTGTATGGGGATGAATCATGGACTGTTGAAAAACTAGACGAGTAGAGAATGAAAATGTATGAGACATGGTGTTGCGTAAAGATGCTGAAAAGTAAGTTGTCTCATAAGATAACAAATAAGGAGTTTATTTGAAGAATCTGTGAGGAAGGATAATAGAACATGTGTGAAATAATCAGGGAATATCTTCCATAGTACCGGGAGGAGCCGTATCATAGGACAGAGATTGGGATATAAATAACAAATAATTGAGCACAGGATGTAAGTTGCTGTTGGCAAAACCAACTACATGGCTGTGGCATACCTTCCTCCAGCCAATAATAATAATGAAAATGTCGTGTGATAAGGGCCTCCCATCGGGTATACTGTTCGCTTGGTGCAAGTCTTTCGATTTGATGCCGCATCGGCAACTTGTGCATCGATGGGGATGAAATGATGATGATTAGGACAACACAACACCCAGTTCCTGAGTGGAGAAAATCTCTGACCCAGCCAGGAATCGAACCTGGGCCCTTTGGATTGACAGTCTGTCACGCTGACCACTCAGTTACTAGGGGCAGACCTCCAGCCAATGAGGAGATATGAAGTACATCTCACTCCCCTACAGGTAGGGTACTGTCTTAGGACTCATGGCTTCCTACTCCAGTAAATGGATCCTCCAAGGTGTGATGTGCATATTACAATAAGCCACATTTTAAATTAATATAGTTCATGTTTGGGCATGAGGGGAGAAGTAAGTTTAGTAGCCAATGAGGTGAATGATTTAAGATTTTGAGAAATGTCTGACGAGTTTTGAATCTTATATCAGGATCGGTGGTGGCTCATCATGGTTTTTTTGTAAGTGATCAGCCAGTCACACTTGCCTGGAATTTTTTAATTTCTATCCTGAAGTTTAGTTAGGATTTTAGTAACACATTTTATCATTGAAAAAGTTGCAGATATTGCATTTTTTATTGTTGGGTGTAATTACGCAAACAGAAGTGAAAATAAGGTAGAGATATTGTAATTTTATTTTTATGCAGTTTTAGTTGTTAACTGTATTAACCACGTTCGTCTCACATTATTTTAGCTGTTGGGAAGTCTAAACCCGCAAATACAAACACAGTAGGACCAAGCGAGCTAGGATGCCCTTCATGTGATTCATACTCATCCCTTATACATTATCAATTGTGTATTATAATCATAGATTTCTGTGGATTTGATGTAGCAGTTACATTCAGTTATTGTAATTTAGTTGCTTTCAACATATGTTACAACAATGTTCATGCAACAGCAACGTATTTTAAGCTGAAGGCTCGCATCATCAGGCCATTGATTTACAAAGATCTCACCAAAACTACTAAAAATATCCAGCTGTCATCATGATACAAAATAAGTTTGAGGAAAAGTCCTCATTTCACTATTTTTGGAGAATTCTACTCACACACTTAAATTGTGTAAATAATTTTACAAGTTTATTTTGCCTAACTTTTGATCCACTCTTACTCATTCATATCCATGGTGGCCCTGTGACTTTTCTTTCTTATACCCCGAATAGCTTTGCATGTGTTTTCAGACTGTGGTGGCCTTTTGTCACACAGCAGATCACAACTCACTACAGCCGTCTGCTAAGGCAGCGAGTTTCACCCCTCTTGCAGTACTTCCACTCACAGCTGTCGATCTTTTCATGTGACAGGGCACTTACTGCTACTGTCACTGACTACCAGTGTGGAACAATAGCTGCCCCTAGCAAGGCTTCTGCCAGTCTTTGTCCATCCCTCATTGTGTCCATTTTGGTTGCTGCTCTGTGTGTGCCTCATGAGGAACTGACCATGTGGCAGCCCACACAACACTGTTGCCCTTGCAGTGCTGCAAGATGCCCGTGCCATGCCATATTTACAACTGGCACACAATCACTGAGGATATTGTGTGTTTTCATTGCCCTCCTGTGTAGCCTATAAATTTCTCCTCGTGTGTCTAAGTACGGATATTGTGCAGTGAACTCTGGGAAAGCAGAAAGGTGGAAGGAGTATATAGAGGGTCTATACAAGGGCGAAGTACTTGAGGACAATATTATGGAAATGGAAGAGGATGTAGATGAAGATGAAATGGGATATATGATACTGCATGAAGAGTTTGTCAAAGCACTGAAAGATCTAAGTCAAAACAAGGCCCCGGGAGTAGACAACATTCCATTAGAACTACTGACAGCCTTGGGAGAGCCAGTCCTGACAAAACTCTACCATCTGGTGAGCAAAATGTTTGAACAGGCGAAATACCCTCAGACTTCAAGAAGAATATAGTAATCCAAGTTCCAAAGAAAGCAGGTGTTGACAGATGTGAAAATTACCAAACTATCAGTTTAATAAGTCACAGCTGCAAAATACTAATGTGAATTCTTTACAGATGAATGGAAAAACTGGTAGAAGCTGACCTCGGGGAAGATCAGTTTGGATTCCGTAGAAACACTGGAACACGTGAGGCAATACTGACCTTACGACTTATCTTAGAAGAAAGATTAAGGAAAGGCAAACCTACATTTCTAGCATTTGTAGACTTAGAGATAGCTTTTGACAATGTTGACTGGAATACTCTCTTTCAAATTCTAAAGGTGGCAGGGGTAAAATACAGGGAGCAAAAGTCTATTTACAATTTGTACAAAAACCAGATGGCAGTTATAAGAGTTGAGGGACATGAAAGGGAAGCAGTGGTTGGGAAGGGAGTAAGACAGGGTTGTAGCCTCTCCCTGATGTTGTTCAATCTGTATATTGAGCAAACAGTAAAGGAAACAAAAGAAAAATTCGGAGTAGGTATTAAAATCCGTGGAGAAGAAATAAAAACTTTAAGGTTCACCGATGACATTGTAATTCTGTCAGAGACAGCAAAGGACTTGGAAGAGCAGTTGAACAGAACGGACAGTGTCTTGAAAGGAGGATATAAGATGAACATCAACAAGAGCAAAACAAGGATAATGGAATGTAGTCGAATTAAGTCAGGTGATGCTGAGGGAATTAGGTTAGGAAATGATACACTTAAAGTAGTAAAGAAGTTTTGCTATTTGGGGAGCAAAATAACTGATGATGGTTGAAGCAGAGAGGATATCAAATGTAGACTGGCAATGGCAAAGAAAGTGTTTCTGAAGAAGAGAAATTTGTTAATATTGAGTATAGATTTAAGTGTCAGGAAGTCGTTTCTGGAAGTATTTGTATGGAGTGTAGCCACGTATGGAAGTGAAACATGGATGATAAATAGTTTGGACAAGAAGAGAATAGAAGCTTTCGAAATGTGGTGCTACAGAAGAACGCTGAAAATTAGATGGGTAGATCACATAACTAATGAGGAGGTACTGAACAGATTGGGGGGAAGAGGAGTTTTGACACAACTTAACTAGAAGAAGGGATCGGTTGGTAGGACATGTTCTGAGGCGTCAGGGGGTCACCAATTTAGTATTGGACAGCAGCGTGGAGGGTAAAAATCGTAGAGGGAGACCGAGAGATGAATACACTAGGCATATTCAGAAGGATGTAGGCTGCAGTACGTACTGGGAGATGAAGTAGCTTGCACAGGATAGAGTAGCATGGAGAGCTGCATCAAACCAGTCTCAGGACTGAAGACCACTACAACAACAACAGCAATAACTCTGGGATGAGGCAACGATTTCTCCAACTCCACTGTTTCTAGTGTGTGGCACCCAGCTAGTGCATTCGCATCTCAAATTAATGACTGATTTACATTTTGAACCTGAAGCCGTTTGTGTTATTCCAGCCACTTGCAGACCTGACCTCTATAGTTTTGCAACTTCACATGTAACTTAGTTCAATAAAGTAAGGAACCTTGGTACATTTGTGACACGACGATGAACTCAGTCAACTTAATTTTCTATTTTGGCACATTTTTGACCATCTTGCCTCGTTCAGCATATGCTCTGACTCCCGTGTGTGTGCACTTGTGTTTTCATGCTGTGGATGCTAGTGTACTTTGCGCCATGATTCATTCCTTTAAGTGTGTTTCAGTACCTCTTGTGCTACCCAGCGATCAGTGGCTACCACCAGCGGTCCAACCAATGCGCCTCCGCATGCAACTGCCACACCAGCGCTGCACAACATTATCGCCTCACAGAACTGGAATGCTGCAATGCTGACTTGCACATGTAACTTGCAGCACTGTGACCACCTGTGGCGCAGCTCCCAATGACAAAGTCCATGCTGCCGCCGCCATTCGTCCCAACCTCGAAGTACCACCATCCGATCTGCCGCATGCTGCCTCCACTCCATTCAGCCATGCTGTGTCTCATGTGCCACCCTTCAACCCATGGGACCCACACCTAGGGTTTTTGAGTGGACGCTATCTTCGTAAGCTGCAGCATCTCCCAGGATGCCACAAAGTTTGCCATGGTGATCAGCCAGCTCAAACAGACATACGCTGTGGAAGTCTGTGATGTCATCTTGTTGTCCCCAGCCACTGATCACTACGAAACATTTCAGTGCCACCTCAGGATGCACCTCACCTCTTCTGAAATGCCACCCATCGAGGTCCTCTTTTGACTCGAGTGGTGCACCACATCCATAACCTAATGGAGCCACACATGGCCTCTGACAATTTTTTTCATAACATCTGACTGGCTCGCCTCCTGGCCTCAATACGGACTGCAGTGGTCTTGCAAACTGATCTCTCCCCCACTGGCACCGCCAGTCTTGCTGACAATGAGTTATGAGATGCTGGCCTCCCTGCCTGTGACCACTGCCACCACGCGTCATCCTCACCCACACCCACACCCATTACATTGCCAGCCACTGCACCATGTACTCACCCTCACCACTCGACACACCACTAATGATGTCACAAGTCCCACCCCTCCCCACTGGTCCCAGCACAGTGCACAGCAGCCAGAACTGTGTGACATGCTTGCCCACCTCAGCACCAACATAGCAACACTGCAAGCAACTGTGGTCCAACTTGACTCTGACCGGCACAGTGTGTGCAGCCCTAGCTGCCACTGCAACGACCACTACTGCCACAACAGCTCCAGGTGTCCTGTTGAAGCTCCTCGCAACAGGGCCAGCCTCTGTTGGTATCGAGAGCGCTTCGACCTGGATGCCACGAACTTCAGAGAACCCTCCCCTCGGCACCCAAATACGAATGACCGACAGGAATAGGCACATCTGGCTGCTGCTCTGTCTCCCGACAACTGTTCATTCTTAATGCTCATTGTGCCATGCCATTCCTCCAAGTTGGCTCCGAGATGTCTATCTTCCTGCAGCAGCTCGTGTGTAACACTGGCACTGCCTCAGCCATCCTCCAGATAGCAGAGAATAATTCCACCATCGCGGCATACAATATTCATCATTGCATCCTCGATCTCAGTCTGCAATGTGACCTGCTCTTGACCTTCACTGTTGATGATATCACTGACACCTTATCCCAGTGGACTTTCTCGGACACTGCTGCCTGCTCCCTGACATTTCCGGCTGGTGCCTCATTGACAGTGACACAGGAAGATCAACAAAGTGCACCACTTGTTTCACAATTCTCTTTGATGTGAAGCAGGTGGCGTATTCTAACCCTTAAGCTGACCTTGTGGCGCAATTCCCTTCTCTCAGACATCTGTCCAACACACCTCAGGAGGTCTGCCATACAACTGTATACTACATTGATACCAACCCTGGACCACCCGTCTTCTGCTGGCCATGCCCCCTAGCAATGCATAAACTGAAGATTTCCGAGGCTGAATTTGATGAGCCGCTCGCTGCCAGCATACTATGTCCTTTAAAGAACCCATAAGTGTCTGCACTTCATCTCACCAATAAGAAGGATTGTTACTGGTGCCTGTGTGGGGATTATGGGAAGCTAAATGTCCACACTATCCCCGACCAGTACCTGGTGACATTCCTACGCAGCTACAACAGCACGCAGGTTGGCGCTACAATCTTCAGAATGATTCAATGCACCAAGCCTTTCACCCAAGTTTTGGTCACTCCTGAGGAAATCCCGAAGAAAGCCATCATCACACCATTTAGTCTCTACAAGTGCATCTTTATGACCTTTGACCTCTGTAATGCTGCCCAAACATGACAGAGGTTCTTAGTGCCTGCAAGGCTTGCCCTGCTGTTTTGCATACATGGACAATGTACTCACTTTTCTGTGATGCCAGAAAAACACCATGTGCACCTCCTCAGAATTTTTGAATGTTTCCAGGATGCTCACATCGTTGTCAACACAGCATAAAATCATGCTAGGCACTAGCGAAGTGGAATTCATAGGACACACCATCTCTTCAGCCAGCTCACATGCCTTTCCCAACATGGTGCAAGCCATATTGGTTTCCCATGTCCAAAGACATTCAAGGACTTCTGCCTTTTCCTTGATATGTTAACATTTTCCATTGGCACGTAAGGAGTGCTGCTGCAATGCAGGAGCTTATCATTGCCGCCGTTCACAGCTTGAAAACATAGGGCAACAAGCCAGTGCCGTGGATGCCATAAATGGAAGACAGCTTCTTGGTCACCAAGCGTGACTAACAGATGCCACCCAGCTCACCCACGCCCACCCTACCACCCTGCTTGCCATTGTAGTTGATGCCAGCCAGAGGGCATCGGTGCTGTCCTGTAGCAATGCATGGGTGACACTTGGCAGCTGCTCACTTTCTTATCCATCAAGCTGTCTCCCCCACAATGGTGCCAGAGCACTTATGACAGAGGGTTGTTGACATTCTATGAGGCTATTAAATATTTTTGGATGTAGATGGAGGATTGTCACTTAACAGTCTTCACTGAGTACAAGCCTGTAACGTTTGCCTTTATGAAAGACATTGACCAGTACTCCCCATGTCAATTCTGGCAACTGTTTTTCATCTCAGAATTTACGACTGATATACGTTATGTCACCAGAATTGACAATGTCGTTGCTGACCATCTCATCTGCATCTGCACCATTGCTTCGCCACTAGATTATGAGGCATTTAGCACCACCCAGGAGCATGAGTCAGAACTTGCCCACCTCTGCCAGGATGTTGCCCCTGACCTCTGCCTTAAGCGCATGCTGGCTCCTGGCTCCTACAGCAGTATCTGGTGCGATGTACCCACCAGCTCACAGTGCCCCTTCCTACTCACTGCCTTCCACAAGGTCACATGCAGCCAATTACACAACCTGGTGCACCCTGGTGTGCGCAGATCTGCTGCTCTGGTAATGCAGCACTTCGTAAGGCCAGGCATTCAGAGGAACTGCAGAACATTGCCTTCACCTGCCTCACCTGACAGTGCACCAAGGTTGGCCACCAAATACACACCCCTTTCACAGCTTTCCCAGATGTCAGGCATCGCTTTGCCCACATTCATTTGGATGTTGTTGGTCCCCTACCTTCATTTGATGGCTGTGGCTACCTTCTTACCGTAGTGGACACGTTCACTGCTGGGCCGAGACAACACCAATACCCAATGTTACTGCCACCACAGTAGTAGCCACCTTCATCTCCACATGGATTGTCCATTTAGGCTGCCCATGCCACATTACTATGGACTGCATGCACTTATTTACATTGGCCCTTTTTCATACGGTGACAGATCTGTACAGAGCTGACCTTCACCTGACATTCAGCTACCACCCAACTGCGGCCGGCATGGTGGAATGGCTCCATCACACCCTGAAGGCCACCCTCACCTGCCACAGCAACAGATGAACCACTGCTATGTGCCCCTTGTACCTCTCAGTCTCTGCGTCTGCTGACATGTCAGCCGCTAATGTTTACAGCCAGCTGCTCGCTGTCCTGGGTGCCTTCCTGGAGCCCACCAACCTGCCCAAGGATGATGTCATTCCCAAGTTCGTCGCCAGCTTGCATGACTTCATGGTCCACCTGCAACCAAGACCTCCCCAGCACCATGGTAGAACTTCCATTCACAATGACCTTGCGTCATGCACCCATGTTATGCTGCAACTTGTTGCTTACCAGATCCCTCTCTGACCACATTACTCAGGCCACCACCAGGTTCTGAAACAGGACTCCCAAAATGTTCAACTCTCATTTATATGGCATGCCGACCAGCTTTCCAGTTGATAGGCTGAAGCCCTCATATATGCTGTCCAACCACATGCCACTCAACTTGACTGCCATCTCCATCAACAATCTGCAGACGCACACTGCCGCCAATGATGCCAAGTTCACAAATCACACCCAAGACACCACACCAACAACCCCCACCATGAAAGCTCACGAGATGTCTGCCCTCAACACTATAGCTGAAAACACTCAGTAATTCACCCTACAATGCTGCCATCTACTGGGTATGCCCGTGATTCCGCATTGCAGCCCCCGATGCTTCCACAACAGTGTTATTTCGTGCACTCTCAGTGCTGAGTCACTGATCTGTCACCGCCCATCCTGATAGTAGATGCACCAATAGTTCACTCTCTCAGTGCCCGGCACAAGCACTTTCAACTATAAAACACAGCCACCCCATCAACACAACCACAGAGCCACCCAGCAATGCCGCTGCACTCTTGCCTCCACACTCCTGCACTGGCAACCATGCCATGCACCTGCCGACACCGGCACGGCAGCACTGAGTACAGGCTGAGGCCATCCTGGTGCGGCACCCCCACCCTGCGGGCCACTGCATGCTGTCATGCAGCCTCACCACTGCCACAACACAACCCTCCATCGATATCAGTCTTCACTATTGCCACTTCACCCAGCACAGCAGTTCCACTCTCACAGGCGGAGGGGGGAGGGGGAGGGGCCGTACAACTGTCTTAGCAGTTCCATACACTCACAACTCGCTACGGCCATTTGCTAAGGCAGCGAGCTTACCCCTCATACAGTACTTCCATTCAAAGCTGTCGATCTTGCCATATGACAGGACACTTCACTGCTATGGTCAGTGTCTACCAGTGGGGAACAATAGCTGCTCCTAGGAAGTCATCTGCCGACTGAGTTTCACCAGTCTTTGTCTGCCCCTTGTAGTGTCCATGTTAGTTGCTGCTCCATGCCTGCACCATGAGGAACTAGCCATGTGGCGACACATCTGATGCTGGTGCTTTTGCGATGCTGCAAGATGCCCATGACGTGCCATCATTACACCTGGCATGCAATTGCTGAGAATATTGTGTTTTCGCATCGCGCTCCTGTGCAAATTACACTATGTGATCAAAAGTATCCAGACACCCCCAAAAACATTCATTTTTTGTATAAGATGTGTTGTGCTGCCACCTACTGCTACGTACTTCATATCAGTGACCTCAGTAGTCATTAGACATCTTGAGAGAGCAGAATGGGGCACTCCACAGAACTCATGGACTTTGAACTTGGTCAGGTGATTGGGTGTCACTTGTATCATACATCTGTATGCAAGATTTCCACACTCTTAAACATCCCTAGGTCCACTGTTTCCAATGTGATAGTGAAGTGGAAACATGAAGGGACACATACAGCACAAAAGTGTACAGGCTGACCTCATCTGTTGACTGACAGAGACTGCCGATGGTTGAAGAGGGTCATAATGTGAATAGGCAGACATCTATCCAGACCATTACACAGTAATTCCAAAGTGCATCAGGATCCATCGCAAGTACTATGACAGTTAGGTGGGAGGTGAGAAAACTTGGATTTCATGGTCAAGTGCCTGCTCATAAGCCACACATCATGCCCGTAAATGTCAAACTATGCCTAGCTTGGTGTAAGGAGCAGAAACATTGGACGATTGAACAATGGAAAAGCATTGTGTGGAGTGACAAATCACGGTACACAATGTGGCGATCCAACGGCAGGGTGGATATGACGAACGCCCGATGAACATCATCTGCCAGTGTGTGTAGTGCCAATAGTAAAATTCCAATGGTGTTATGGTGTGGTTGTGTTTTTCATGGAGGGGGCTTGCACCCCTCATTGTTTTGCATGGCACTATGACAGCACAGGCCTACAGTGATGTTTTAAGCACTTTCTTGCTTCTGTTGAATAGCAATTCGGGGATGGCGATTGCATCTTTCAACACGATCGAGCACCTGTTCATAATGCATAGCATGTGGCGGAGTGGCTACATGACAATAACATCCCTGTAATGGACTGGCCTGCACAGAGTCCTGACCTGAATCCTATTGAATGCCTTTGGGATGTTGTGGAATGCTGACTTCGTGCCAGGCCTCACCACCTGACATCGATACCTCTCCTCAGTGCAGCACTCTGTGAAGAATGTGCTGCCATTCCCCAAGAAACCATCCAGCACCTGATTGAACCTATGCCTGCAAGAGTGGAAGCTGTCATCAAGGCTAAGGGTGCACCAGCACTATATTGAATTCCAGCATTACCGATGGAGGGCACCACAAACTTGTAAGTCATTTTCAGCCAGTTGTCCGGATACTTTTGGTCACATAGTATATAAATTTCTCCTTGTGTATCCAAGTGCTGATATTGTGTGGTGAACACTGGGATGAGGCAATGATTTCTTCTCTGCCATTTATACTGTGCCACGCCTGTATAGTGTATTCTCATATCAGGTGGGTGACTGATTTATATTTTGAACCTGGGGCCATTTGTGTTACTCCAGCCACGTACAAACCTGTCCTCTATGTTTTTGTAACTCCGCATGTTACTAAGTTCAGTAAAGTAAGGAACCTTCCTACAAGTCAATTACTTGTGGACTGCAACTATTTCCATTATTTACTGTGTGGGTTTTTATTTATCTCTTCAAATATATAAAAATTTGAGGACATTTACAGAAGAGAAAGAAAACTCTCCAGCTTTAGGAATAAATCCTTTGATGAGCTAGCACAGTGAAGGGACACTGGTGCGTGTTTTTTATTTTTATTTGATGCATGTGTGTGTGTGTGTGTGTGTGTGTGTGTGTGTGTGTGTGTGTGTTTCTACTCTAGCTCATCTAACAATTTATTCTGAAAGCTAGCAAGTTTTCTCTCTCTTTTATGTGTACCTGTTGTTGACTCAACACTTCTGCTACTTAGTGAGTAATCACCTTTATTCCTAAATTATTCACATTCTGCCAGAACTTTCCTTGCAATATAAAGACATCTTACACGGCATTTGGATTTTTGTATTTTCTTGTATTTATGATATGTGGAGTTCAGATATCAAAAATCAGCCACTCATATTAGTTTGATTCAACTGTCAAAAATTCTAAAAACAATCAACTTTGAAATTTTTGGAAAACTCTTTAATACCCTAAACTAGATCATTATTTCCATGAGCTGTGTATCTGTGTTGTAGAATGCATGCTTGCCTGCCCGGGTTTGATTCCCAGTCAATTGAAATTTTTAAACAAAGACACATGTCCATTAGTCTGTCCATGAAGCATAAAATATATGCAGATGAAAAAAATTAATTTTGTAATGCTTTTTTTACTTTAAACAGTCTTCATTAATTATCTTCTATAAAAGACCAGTAATTAAGAATTTAACAATATTAAGAGGAGGAAAGTTGCTACTCACCATATAGTGGAGATGCTGAGTCGCAGTTAGGCACAACAAAAAGACACTCACAGTTATAGCTTTTGGCCATTAAGGACTTTGTCAACAGTAGACACACACACACACACACACACACACACACACACACACACACACAAACACGCAAACGCCACTCACACACATGACTGCAGTCTCAGGCAACTGAAGCCACACTGCGAGCAGCAGCACCAGTGCATGATGGGAGTGGCAACTGGGTGGGGGGTAAGGAGGAGGCTGGAGTGGGGAGTGGGAGGGATAGTATGGTGGGGTGGCAGATAGCGAAGTGCTGCAGGCTGGAATGAGGGCGGGGAGAGGTGTGGGAGGGGGGTAAAGTAGCGGAAAAGGAGACTATCTGTGACTCAGCATCTGCGCTATATGGTGAGTAGCAACTTTCCTTCTCATAATATAACTACATTCCATCCTGGATTTTCCATTGTTTGGTGCTAAAGAATTAATATTTACAATGAAAACTGGATTCTGGTGTGCAGTGTGTAATTAGAAATAAGAAGATGAACGAATAAGAAGATAAAAATTAAACTTAAACTAGTGATTACCAGCCCCAAGCGCTACTGAATTTTTTCCACCTTTATGTTCTTTGTGCTACATGGAAATGCTCATAGAACATACACTGTTGTTTAAAAATTTGCATTAGCCAGGAATCAATGCTCCCCCCACCCCCCCTTCCCCCATTTGACAGGCAAGCATCCTACTACAGAGCCACACTGCCTGTTGAGAAATAGACCTTATTTCAGTTTTATTCAGGCCACTTGGAAAACTTCAAAGTAAATATAGTTACTGTGCCACCTACTGTCTAAATGGATGATACATGGTGTCTTCCAAACATAAGTTTATGTTTTTTTTTACAGTTTTCAATTATTCCTCTTATTGAAATTTCATTGTGTCTTCTGTGGTCTTCTTGAAAACGTTTTAAAATACTGGATGGCATGGTTAAAAATAGCCCGCCTCCCCTTCGAATTCAAAAGCAATATTTTGACTTCTGAAATAGAGTAAACAGTTGCAACAATTGACAGTGTGCAATAACTGATTCTCAGCATTCTTCTGTCAGCATTACAGCTTATTTCGTCAGTGACATGAAACATTTCTCTTTGCAGTATGAAAAATGACTTTCTCGGTAGAAGAAAGAATTGAAATTGTGAAAGAATACGTCAAAACAGAATTTATTTAGGAAACTTGCAAAATTTTCAGGGTCAAGTAATCAGATAGAGGATTACCAACAAAGAGAGCAATACAATCTGTTTAAAAATTGGTGCTCCTGCAGATCTGTGCAAAATGTAAAACAATAAAGAATACCTTCAGTACGCACACCAGAAGTTAAAAGATGTTAACCGAAGAATTAGTCAGAGCATAAAGAAGTATACATGTAAATTGGTCCAACAGGCACATGTAAGTAGAAGGAGTTGTGAGCAGATATTGAAAATTCTTAATATGAAGCCATATCGTGTGACGGTTGTGCAGCAGTTGCGGGAGGATGACAGTCAGAAATGTGTAGGTTACTGGACGTGGCTTTTGAGTAATATCAACGATGGTTTGTTAGACCCTTTCCATGACAGCATGATTGATGAAGGATGGTTTCATTTTTCTGGTCATGTGAATTCACAGAACATGAGGTACTGGGCAATATGTTGTGTCAGCAACCACTCCACAATGAAAGAATTGGCAATTGGCATTTGGTGCTGTGTAACAGGAACACACTTTGATGCCACCCTGAACACAGTTGCATATATGGAAATTTTCTATACTTGTGTGCTCAACTTACTTAATGCAAAAGACAATTACTTAATGCAAAAGACAATACTGCTTCTTCCAGCAAGATGGGGCAACACGCCACAAGTCTAAGGTATCCCTGGAATGAGTTCATGATATCCTCACTGAGAAACAAACTGTCAGCAAACATTCATGGCCACCATGTTTGCTGGACCTAATAGTTTGTGATTTTTATCTGTGGGGAGGCTTGAAGAGTGTAGTCTATAAACCAAATCCACACAAAATACAGGAACTGAAAGATGATATCAGCTATGAAGTTGCCGCCATCATTATCAGAACTTGACGCTAGGTGTATATCAATATCTACATCTACATCATTACTCCTCAATCCACCCTATGGTGCCTGTACAACTACTAGTCATTTCCTTTTCTCTTCCACTAACAAGTAGAATGAGCGAAAAACGAATATCTATATACTCCCATATGAGCCGTAATTTCTCGTATCTTATCTTTGTGTTGCTTATGCGCTATGTATGTTGGAGGCCCAGTTTTATTATGCAGTGAGCTTCAAATGCTGGTTCTCTTAATTTTCTCAATAGAACTCCTCAAAAAGAATGTTGCCTTCCTTCCAGCAATTACCATATAATTACCTGGAGCATCTCCATAATGCTTGCATGTTGTTCAAACATACTAGTAACTGGCAAACAGCCTGCCTCTGAATTGCTTTGATGTCTTGCTTTAATCTGATCTGGTACAGAACCTAAACACTTGAGCAGTATTCAAGGTTAGGTTCATTACACCCAGATATTTAAATGATGTGACTGTGTCAAGATTTTTTTTTTTTTTTTTTACATTTAGAGCTAGTTTCCATTCATCACACCAAGTGGAAATTTTGTCTAAGTCATCTTGTATCCTCCTACAGTAACTGAACTTTTACACCTTACTGTACACCTCAGCACCATCAGCACACAACAGTAGATTACTATCCACCCTGTCTGCCAAATCGTTTATGTACATACAGAATAATAGTGGCGCTATCGCGCTTCCCTGGGGTGTTCCTAATGATACCATTTTCTCTGAGCAACGCTCACCATCGAGGACAACATACTGGGTTCTGTAACTTAAGAAATCTTCAAGCCACTCACATATCTGCGAACCATTTCCATATGCTTGTACTTTCTTTAACAGCCTACAGTATGGCTGGATGTACATAACTTAGTCTTGATCTTGCAGGGGTCACCAAATCCACACAAATGACATCAGCTATGAAGTTGCCGCCATCATTATCAGAACTTATCTTCTATAAATGTATTTTTCACTGTATTTTTCATTGTAGATAAATAGTAAGTCCATTTCAGCTCTTCGTTTCTGTAATTTCACTGTATTTCCTTTATACTTACATGGGCTACTTTTATCAATGTCGCCCTGTAGTATTATTTGGTTTAACATAGTCTACCATTTTAATATTATCGTTTCCTCAAAACTCTTGAACCAAGTGTGATTGTGTACTGGTTATAACACTGAACTCACATTCAGGAGGAGGATGGTGCAATTCTTTGTCCTTCCATCCAGATTTAGGCTTTCTGTGATTTCCCTACATCACTTTGGGCAAATGCTGGGATGGTTCATTTGAAAGGGCTAATTTCCTTCGCCATCCTTGAAACATTCTGAGCTGGTGTTCTGTTTCTGATGATCTCAATATCAATCTTCCTTTCTTCTTGAAACTCTCATCTTCTCTTATTTGTAGTTGCACTTCCTTTATACTTGCAAATGC
Source organism: Schistocerca serialis cubense (assembly GCF_023864345.2). NCBI lineage: Eukaryota > Metazoa > Arthropoda > Insecta > Orthoptera > Acrididae > Schistocerca > Schistocerca serialis. The sequence continues at coordinate 619,897,453 of NC_064645.1, forward strand.
TTATACCATTTATCATCTTCCTGTTCTACAAAATGTTCTCATAATCTGCATGTTTTATTTCCTACCTGATGAATTTCTCTCTTCTGAGCTTTATAGCAATGTTTGGCTTGTTTTGTATGAATCCATAGCAACATGCAATTCCAGTGTGATTAGGTTCATTACACCATATACAATTTCGTTACTGTGTCACCAGATATATTGAATTTCATTTGTTATTCCATTTCACCATTGCCAAATCAGTTTTTTATTTGGCTTCTTTAAGAAGAATGTATTAAGTATAAACATGTACTTCTTCTTGCTGCATTCTACTAACATATGATCCCTGTCACTTGTGATGACATATATGAAGTCTTCCATTCAATCATTTTCTAGTTTTTGTACAGCTCATGCATTTAAATGACACATTTTCATCTTGCATGGGATTTTCTCTCATTTATCAATTTCTTTGTATTTTTTTAGAGGTCTAGTGGCCCCGTCATCATATTATGAGTACACTGGTGCATAAACACAAACATAAATGTAAATAAGTGAATGATTGCTTTTTGAAATTGTTATTTGTCCTTTTCAGTCTGCAAAAGCTTGCAGTTTATTTGTTAATAACATGAAATAATAAACTTCAATTATGGAAATGTTAATGCCGAAGTGTCCAAGGATAAGAACACTTACTGTTTCTATCTTTTTGGGTGTATGAAGTGCATCTATATTTCATTTACATATACACACAGGAGTAGAGCTGGAATGTGCCACCACTACTGTTGAAATGATCTATGAAAATCTTGCTATAGAGTATGTGTCCTTGGAGCCTTTTGCAGTGGCACGCCTGAATAACACCTTCTTGGTTTTCAAGCCACAACAATTTGAATAAAATTCTTGAGCTTTCAATTGCTATCTCCCATAGCAGCTCCGGCACCCTGTGGGACTGGTTGACAGGCAGCTTCAGGGGCTGGCATCACGTTTGAAACTGCAGCTCCTGCCTCATTGCAAGCATCAAGTATTCACCATTGCTTCCTTCGTGTGCTGCAGTGAATATTTTGAAATGGCAGGTGTTACAGCAATCACCTCACCATTGTCTCGTGCAGTCACAAATTTCTTCTTAGAGCACATTGAGGAGCAGGTCCTGAATTCTGTGGTGTTGCATCCATCTTGCTTCATAAGGGACCTTGATGACACCTTCCTGATATGGCCTCACAGTGAAAATACACTGCAGCAGTTCATGATCACATGAACAGTGTCCATTCCAATACTAAATTTGCCATTGACATGGAGAAGAATCTCAAGCTACCATTTCAGTTGTGCAGAAGGCAGAAGGAAGGCTTGGTCATTCAGTGTACATGAGACAAACTCTCATTGATCAGTATTTGAATATCAATAGTTTTCACCACCCTGTACACAAGGAAGCAGTCATGAATACACTAATACGCAGAGCCAGAGTTATTTCTGATGACGACCATCTACTGTCTGAATTGCAGCACTTGAGAAGTGTATTCAGAGAGAATGGTTATAGCAAAAGAGACATTGCAGATGCTTTCAGGTGTCACCGATAGGTACACCTTGTGAATTGGCAGAAGAAACCAAGCCAGCAGCCTGCCTGCCCTACTGCAGGGCAATGAGCAGCAAGCTAGGATATGTACTGCAGAGACATAAATTGAGACCAGTGTTCCGGCTCACTGCCAAGATATGGATGTGTTGCACCCTGTTAAAGATGACATAGTTCTTTGTATGCCCTGTCCGTGCAAGTGCGGCAGCATTTATGTAGGCCAGACGATTCACATAGTTGCAGTGAATTGTACCAAGCATAAGAGACATATTAAACAAAGGAAGATTGACAAGTCATCCTTAGCTGAGTGTTGCCTGGAAAATGGACACAAAATACAGTTTGAGAACATAAAAGTCTTGGCTTATGCGTCAACATATTGGGATTCCATTATAAAAGAGGCGGCTGAGATTAGAGTGAATGGCAATAATTTTAACAGAGAGCAGGCGTATACACTGAGTAGTGTAGGGACAGGCTTTGGATGTCGATAGGAAGCAACGACAAACGCATGATGCTTGTAGGGATGCGGAAGCTTCAGTTTTAAACATGGCACCAGCCCCTCGCACCACCTGATGTCACTCGGTCCCGCAGCAGGCCAGAACTGCTATGAGCTGCCCAACTTACCTTCCACGCAACGGTCATTTTGCCACTTTCTGATTGGTGCCAGCGGCTGTAATCATGGGTGTACAAGCAGAAACTGTGCCAGTCCCAGCAGTCAGTAGTTTCACTCTTGATGACAATGGTGGAGATAGCCATTGAAAGCTCGAGAATTTTATTCGGATGGATGCGACTTGAAAACCAAGAAAATTTTTTGTTATACAGTATTTTTTTGCTTTAAGTGTCATATATTTGCAATATAGAAAGAAATGTGTAAGAGTAGCCGGCCGGAGTGGCCGAGTGGTTGTAGGCGCTACAGTCTGGAACCACGCGACCGCTACAGTCGCAGGTTCGAATCCTGCCTCAGGCATGAATGTGTGTGATGTCCTAAAGATAGTTAGGTTTAAGTAGTTCTTAGTTCTAGGGGACTGATGACCTCAGCAGTTAAGTCCCATAGTGCTCAGAGCCATTTGAATCATTTTTTGTAACAGTAGTTGTATTTGACTGCTTGGTTCTGCACTGCAAATTCTTTCAGGCATACTGTGGTGAATTTATGGTTTTAGAAACTTTGTAGTCCTGCCCATTGTTTTTTCCCTTTGTGAATAATGGACTTCCTAAACATATTTGTTATAATTTTGTTCATGGTAACTCCATAACATGTAGCTGGAAATGTGTATGTACAACAACATACATAACAAAAATTCAGCATAACCAGTTGCTTTTGTAAGAGCTCTTATTATTCAGCTGTTGAGGGAAGTCATTCTTTTATTTTCCAAGAAATCGTTTGAGACCTGACAGATTGTCTCTTGATGACAGCTGGAGCCTGGCTCAGAGCTGCCACCCCCTTCTCTACTGAGACGCAAAATAATAATCAAGAACAAGAAGAAACACCACCACCATCACCATAAAAAAAATCAAAACTCATCAAATACATCTGATAGTAGCAGTGCAGTTGCAGCAGCCCAGGGAAATGGTGATGTTCCACATGTGCATGCCCCTCCTCTTCAGTCACGCCAAGGAAGCAAAGACAGCACACAAGATGATGGTGAGTGGATTATGTACTGCTCCGTATCTAGTTAATTCAAATTTGTTAGTGTTACTTTTCAACAATTGAGTATTATTGAAATTTTGTTGATAAATTTTGCAATGGGTTGGGAAAAACCATTTTGACTGAAAATCATTGCCTTTAAAATTATTCTATGCTTTGTTTTGGGAATGTTAAGGTAAGGATAAAAATATTGTGGATAGTACAACATATTTAACATTATCATGTCTAGTTCATTTATTGTAAATAAAAATGTTGTGTATTGTACAAATGATTAACACTATCATATCTATGATATGGTTATAATAGAGGGAAACATTCCACGTAGGAAAAATATGTCTAAAAACAAAGATGATGTGACTTACCAAATGAAAGTGCTGGCAGGTCGACAGACACACAAACAAACACAAACATACACACAAAATTCAAGCTTTCGCAACAAACTGTTGCCTCATCAGGAAAGAGGGAAGGAGAGGAAAAGACGAAAGGATGTGGGTTTTAAGGGAGAGGGTAAGGAGTCATTCCAATCCCGGGAGTGGAAAGACTTACCTTAGGGGGAAAAAAGGACGGGTATACACTCGCACACACACACATATCCATCCACACATATACAGACACAAGCAGACATATTTAAATATGTCTGCTTGTGTCTGTATATGTGTGGATGGATAGGTGTGTGTGTGCGAGTGTATACCCGTCCTTCTTTCCCCCTCAGGTAAGTCTTTCCACTCCCGGGATTGGAATGACTCCTTACCCTCTCCCTTAAAACCCACATCCTTTTGTCTTTTCCTCTCCTTCCCTCTTTCCTGATGAGGCAACAGTTTCTTGCGAAAGCTTGAATTTTGTGTGTATGTTTGTGTTTGTTTGTGTGTCTGTCGACCTGCCAGCACTTTCATTTGGTAAGTCACATCATCTTTGTTTTTAGATACACTATCATATCTTTTTCATTTATTATAAACTGCCTCCCTTCTTTTTACTCAATACTGTTTTGATCACGGAAAAACTCTACTTATAACCAGTAACTTTCTGACTGATTAAAATTATATGCTGGACCTAGGCTTTCTAAGGCAGTTCTGGTATCAACTGAGCTATCTGGCTAAAACTCATGACTCACCTTCGCAGCCACAATGATGCGTCTGTACACTGTTCAGTCTGTCATTTCATGCCTTCACTGTGCAAACATTGTCTTTTCATGGGCAGAGGATTGTCAGCATAGGAACTTGCCAGCCAAATTGGCATTCAGTGTGGATCAGATATCATAGTTTTCATATATTATGCAGCCTACATAATGTGACAGTGACAGGATAAATGTGAAAATGTCACAGTAGCTTTTAATACTTCTTGGTCCTGTATAGAATGAAAAAGGTGGTATCTGATATGCCCTGTGGGGCTATTACAATCATATTCAGTTAAAAAGATTGTTTCCTGACAACCATTGAGTGATAATCATTGTGTGATTAATCGTTTAGATTTTTTTCTTCTTTGACAAGGTACTCCAAATGCAGTGTATTCTCGTACTAGTCAAAAACACTACAACCCTCACCAGTTCTGAATACACCTAGTGAGATGATAGTATTAAAATTTTGACTTCAAGAAACATGTTTGAATGGTGATAATTTTTAATGTGTGGCTAGCTGCCTGAACATTACCTTTGCTTCAGAGATATCACACTGCAGCCAATTGCATAAATGGAACATTTGTATTACTTCCATGTAAAAAAATTTAACAACTTCAATCTTCTTTCCTAAAACTTATTTTGCATCTGATTTTCCATATTTAATGACTCTGCTTGACATCTTTATAATTTAGATGTTTGCAAAATTAGAAGCATATCAATATTAAAATTGCATTGGTTGTAAGAATCATGATTTCTTCAATCCACAAATATAAATACTTGTTGCTGGACCACTGATTCATTTTATTCAACTAATTATTATACTGGTTGTCATGATTTTGAATCATAGAAAAATCATATAATTCCATTAATTCTCTAACCATCTCCAACCTATGTGCAACAATGATATCTTATTCACCTGTGTGTATAATTTTTATTCATTTATTAAATAAAATCTCTTACATACAGCTGAAGATAGTATTATTATTGCCCATTACATAATAGCTATCAGCCTGCCAGAAGATAGATGTATGTACACCTCCAACCTACAGTTTCTACTCAAAATGAACGAAACAAAAATTGGAGCAAATCTTACACAGCTACAGACAGACAATTACCTTGCATTCAACTCTCCCACTATTATCTTGCACAATACTTTGTAAATTATACTCGAAAACCCATGTCAACTTCAAGGAATCAAAACATATTTCTTTTCCTACCTTCCTGCGTATTAACAACAAAAATCAAGAAAATTATATCACTGTGTTCATTGTACATGCTCAGGCTTAGCTCTCTCAATGAACCTTACATATACCCTCAAAACATGCAAAGGTGTGTACTTTGACTCTTTACATTAGTTATAAAAATTGGCAAAAAATTGTTAAAAATTTTATGTTGTTCCAATAAGTTCTATGTGCTCCACAAAACACCTTGAAACATAGCATCTACAAGACCTATTTCCATTAAAACATGTTGTATTCTTCTGTACTTCCACTGTAAACTTGTATTTTGTTATGGTAACTTATGTGAGATATTCATGCAAACCCAACATTTGTTTAAAATCATTTTGACTCATATTACTGAACAGATTATTTGAGGAATTCAGAATACCATATTAAAAATGTAACAAATGTCGAGTTTTTTTTTCTTTTTTCTTTCTTTCTTTTTTTTTCTTTGTTTGTTAATTTTTTTTATAAACCACTTTTTCAATTTCAAAAAATGTTTTATTTATAAAAAGATACTTTGAATGAACGCTGAACATTATTTATTCTTAAGAGCACATGTAGTAGCTCCTGGATATTTTTTTTGCTCTCCAGTAACAATCTCTTAAACAAACTTTCTCAGTTTCATCTTTTGTTTGGTTGTGGATGAGTTTGAAACCTCTTTCTGCAGCATCTCTCCCAACAATCATCTCCCCAACTTTTTGAATTGCACTTTTGTGATAGGAGGTATTTTTCCATGCTGAAGGGTCCTTGTGCAGAAAATTGCTACTGGCAGAAAATCTCGTGAACAAAATTTTTGTTAGAGGTGTTATAAAAGATCAAAAGTCAGAATTCATAAAAGGAGAAAGATGAGAAAGATAATTTTTGTGTACAATGTTCCTTTTCACTTGATTTTTTTCTTCTTCCTCTTCTTCACCTTCTTCTAGCTCCAAGATAACTTGAGCTATATTTGCCTTGATCTTTGCTGGAACATTGTCATCAAACAAAGCTGAAGCTACTGTTTATGGAGTTAAGTAGCAGAGTGATTTGAAATTTTTTTGCAGCACTCTTACTGATTACTGGATCAATATCCTGATCATTTATCAAGTGACTCATGAATAGGAAATCATGGTAAGGTTAATTGCTTCCGTTGACAGAAACCAGGCTCAGATATAAATGTGTGTAAGAAAAATACATATTCTCATTAATAAATTATTCTCCATATTAGATAAGTGAGACTGATTTCAAAACATGTATAACTTGAATGCATGTAAGGTGCTTACTATCCACCTAGAAAAAGTCACAATTCCTGTGGTGCAAAATGATTTCCCAGTCTCTGCTATGCCACCAATAAAAATGATCATCATCTCCAGCAGTTCTTGGTATTCTTCTCATGGTTGTTTTTGCATAGAAAGTTGTTTTTAAATAAATCCAAGAATAATAGACACGAGTTATTAGGTACTTCACTGCTATCAGTTATGTAAGCGTTCTTGTCGAGTTTCATCCTAGTTACTCTAAATTTCTTGAAATTGTATGTCCGGGAGAGAAGTTGCCCCCATCAATGAGTCAGAACAGGTCCTCGATACAAATTAAAAAATGTCATGATGGAATGGAGATATAACAGGTCATTATCAAACAATTTTTGTAGATTTGTGAAGCTTCCATTTACTCAACCTGTATTGCATGCTGTCATATCACAGCAGAGTTTCTGAATTTTGTTAGCTGTACCTCACTTCTCTACTGCCTGGTACATAGCCACAGCTTGATCACCTGCAGAAGATGTTGGGCTATAAGGAACTTCCAGCAAGTGTTCCTTGCCTCGAAAGGTTAATAATACCACAAATCTATCTACCTTTTCAACAGCTTTGAGTACTGGGAGCAATTATCACCACTAAACTCGCTAATAATACCACAGTAGTCTCTCTGCTTGATTTTAAATGTTTTGGTGCTTAGCTGCACCATTCTCCCAAGCAATAAAAGGAAGAGGCCACTTTTACCCCACCTGGCTACTATAGCTGTTTATACTTATATTATTCATGTTTTTTTATTAATAAAAGTATGATATTTATTGTATATTAATATGTTTGAATGAAAATCTTAAAATAGGTTATTAAAAGTAAGTATCTTTAGTAATAAAACTTTGATTAATAATAATAATAATGATGATGAAAAACTGTATAGCAAAATTCACATAGAAAAATTCAAAACTTGCAGTTTTCCAGTTGAGCTAAAATTGTCCACATTTCACTTTTTATATTGATTGGAACAAAAATATGGGGATGGGAGCTAAACTTTTTCGAAGTTGAAATTGACATTCTGATGTTTGTGTGTTCTGTTGGGTGGCAATGTGAAAAAATACCCACTGAGATCAGTAGACCAAAGTGGTGTCTCACATACAATGACATTATTCAAACATTGAACCAGTATTGTGAGACAAGAAGCATTTAATACCAGCCTTGCAGTGGTCACCCATGATCAACAACAGCAGCTGATGAGTACTACCTACAGGCTATGGTCTTAGACACCTGAGGAGAATGCAACAGAACTGTTGTGCTGCCTCCTTTTTGGAGGCAACTGGAAGAGCTATGTCAACCCCAACAGTATGAAACTGTCTCCACACAATCAATTTGACCTCTAGGCACCTATTATGAACAATACAATCCTGTCTCCTCCCCATTTCCAGCACTGTGGAGCACAAAGCATACAGGCAGGGGAATGCCTGGAATGGAACCTGAATGAATGGCACTAGGTTTCCTTCACCTATGTATGCAGTATTTGTCTGACACCTGATTATTGCTGTGGAAGTGTGTGGAGATGGCTAGGTACCGATGCACATTTTGTGTAAACATTCCATGGGTTCAGCAAGAAGGTACGTTAATCATGTTTTTGGCTCATCTGTTCTATGGATGTCATATCCCACCTAGTGGTATCAAATGTAATTTCAGGGTATGTGCTATGGGGAACATGTTACAATGCTCTGGGTGAAACAACGCTATGTTGTAAGCCATCCAGTTGCAGAATTTGATTTCACAGGTGTGCACAGGCTACCTGCTTTTTGATTATGAATCTCATTATATTTCACAGTTAAGTGTGTTTTAGTTTCAGAGGTTTTATTGTTTCATTCACCCTCACCTTGAATCTAAGCTCATACATATTCACATCTCAGCAGATGGCGGATAACTTTTTTTGGAGGTTTATGTTTTGTGATTATATTTTCCAAGAGAAGAAAGATAAATCTAGTAGAATAGTTATAGATCCTAAGAACAAGTTCATTGTTAAGTTTAAATACCTAGAATATTACAAAATTTTTAGAGAGAAATATTCACAGTATGAAATATGAAGTAACTTTCCAGACCTATCATTCAGTCATTCATGCTCAGATCTTATTCTGTATTTTACAACACAAAGGACAGCTATCAAGGCTATGGAATATATCAAGTTACAGATTATCAGCCAGAAACAGCCTTTACATGCAACTAAAGCAGACTGGGAGCAACTAATTTACTCACATTTATAATTATGGAAATTACTTCTTTATTACTGTATATCTAAAATTACAAGTCAGCACAGTTCAAGTACTGCTGACAGACACACTTACAAGTGAGAAAAACTATACTTAGCTTTCAGAACTATTAGTTCCTTCCTCAAGGAGGAAATAGAGATAGGTTGGTGAAAGTTATAAAGGAACAGCAAATCACTCAGACTGCAATATGAGAGTGATCCACCTGTTATACAGATGAGGGAAAATAAAGGTGAGAGGGCAGGCATCAGAGAGAGTAAGAGTTCAAAGGTACATTGATAAGGGCAGGAAGTGGAGAAGTTCTTCATGAACTAATCAAGAGTTGACAGGACACTGGAAGTAATATCAGCAGATTCTTCACTGTGTTATGGGAGAAAGAGAGTAAGAAGAATAAACACCCAAATGTGAGGTGAAGGCAATTTGTAGCATTATTAGGCACAAAACAACTAAACTTGTTAATGATTATATTCGATTTCCTGATAGCAGTAGCAGTGTGGCAGATGATATTAAATTTAGGTCATTGGCCAGTAAATTCAATTATTTTTTCCTAACAGCAGCTGGAAACACAGAGAGTGAAATGTCACCATTGAAAGCAGATTCATTATCTACATCTACATCTATACTCTGCAAACCACTGTGAGATGCTTGGGAGAGGGTACATCCCATTGTAGCAGTTATTAGGGTTTCTTCCTGTTCCATTCACTTATGGAGTGTGGGAAGTGTGATTGTTTTTGAGTGCAGTAATTATTCTAATCTTATCCTGAGGATCCCTATGTGAGCTTTATGTGAGGAGTTTTAGTATATTCCCTAAAGAAATCACTTAAAGCCAATTCTTGAAACTTAACATACTTTCTTGGAATAATTTACATCTGTCTTCAAGAGTTTTCCAGTTCAGTTTTTTCAGTACCTTTGTGACACGCTCCCATGGATTAAACAAACCTGTGATCATTCATGTTGCCATTCTTTGTGTGCATTTAATATCCCCTGTTAGTAGTGCCTGGTACGGGTGCCAAACATGAGCAGTATTCTAAAACTGGTCACATGAGTGATTTTTGAGCAACCTCCTTTTTAGAGTGATTTAACTTCTCCAGTATTCTACCGATAAACTGAAGTCTATCACCTGCTTTACCCACAACTGAACTTATGTGATTGTTGTGACAGTATTATGAAAAGGGTGGTTGCTACTCACCATATGACGGAGATGCTGGATCGCAGCTGTGATGGTGCATAGCAACAATCCTTTTCATAATATTGTTACACTCCATCCTGGGTTTTCTATTCTTATGTAATCATTCCATTTTATATCCCTACAAAGTGTAACACCCAGGCATTCATATGAGTTGGATCGGTAAATTCCAACAGTGACTCATTGATATTTTAGCTATAGGATACTACTTTCTTCATTTTTTGAAGTGCATAGTTTTACATTTATGAACATTTAAAGCAAGTTGCCAATCTCTCCACCACTCTGAAATCTTATCAAGTTCTGGCTGAATATTTATGCAGCTTCTTTCAGACAGCACTTCATCACAGACAACTACATCATCTGCAAAACGTCCAAGCTTACTTTTAATATTTTCTGCAAGGTCATCAATATATAGCATGAACGGCAAAGGTCCCAACACACTTCTCTGGGGCACACACAAAGTTACTTCTGAAACTTCCTGGCAGATTAAAACTGCAGGAGAGCTTCTGTAAAGTTTGGAAGATAGGAGACGAGATACTGGCAGAAGTAAAGCTGTGAGTACCGGGCGTGAGTCGTGCTTCGGTAGCTCAGATGGTAAAGCACTTGCCTGCGAAAGGCAAAGGTCCCGAGTTCGAGTCTTGGTCGGGCACACAGTTTTAATCTGCCAGGAAGTTTCATATCAGCGCACACTCCGCTGCAGAGTGAAAATCTCATTCTGGAAAAGTTACTTCTACATCTAACAATGACTCCCCATACAAGATAAAATGCTGCATTTCCCCTACCAAAAAGGTCTAAAACCAGTCAGAAATTTCACTCAATACCTCACATGATCATACTTTTTACAATAAGTGTAGGTGTAGTACTGAGTCGAATGCTTTTCGGAAATCAAGAAATGCTGCATCTACCTGAGTGCCTTGATCAAAAGCTTTCAGTAAGTCATGTGAGAAAAGTATGAGTTAGTTTCACGTGATTGATGTTATCGAAATACATGCTGGTTGGCATTGAGGATAACATTCTGTTAGAATACCTCATTATGTTAGAGCTCAGAATATGTCCTAAGATTCTGCAACAAATCAATGTCAAGGATATTGGACGGTAATGTCGTGGATCAGTTGTACTACCCTTCTTGTAGACTTGTGTGACCTGTGCCTTTTACCAAGAACTGGGCACGTTTTTTTGTTCAAGGGATCTATGATACATTATTCAATATAGAATCTGACAGGGATTCCATTGGGTCGTGGAGCTTTGTTCAGTTTTAACAATTTCAGCTGTGTCCTAGTACCACTGACACTAACGCTTATTTCATTCATCTTTTCATTGGGATGAGGATTGAATTGGGGCTATTCTCCTGGGTTTTCCTGTGTAAAGGAACATTTGAAAACAGAGTTAAGCATTTCAGTTTCTTCTTTGCTACCCTCAATTTCAGTTCCTGTCTCATTCATTAGGGACTGGACACTAACTTTGATGCCAGTAACAGCCTTTACATATGACCAGAATGTTTCTGGGTTCTGTGAGAGATCACTTGACAGTACAGTGAAACCACTATTTTACATTTTAGTGATGTCCAGACTTTAAAAAACTCTAACTTGAAGAAAATCCAGAATCGAAGAAAAAGTAAAACACACCAAACACATGTAATTGGCATATATGATTAAAACTCGCAATCCTCTCTAGTACTTCATGGAAAATCTGTCCAAGTGAAGAAAATAAGTGTACAAATGTTTATACATTAAGTTTTTGTAACAAATTTCATCATTTCTTAAAGAATCACAGATGTGTAACAGCAAGTAAAAACTCATCGAAAAACTGGAATTGGCATCTGGATACAAGGTAATCGAGCTGTTTTCCGACATGCTAAGACCACAAATTATACTTTCGAAACAAGCATTTTTGAGAGATCAACCTTTGTGCTCACCCATAAAAAAGCACAAATTCATGGGAAAAAAATAAGTTTACTTCCCCAGTTGGCTTATTAGAAGTCAGCTCAGTGAATTTCTGTACACTATGTAAAATGTAAGTTTGAAAGAAAGCTCAGGTACTACTGTTTCACTTTATGACCTCTATCACTGCTGTCAATCTGTATGATCTACAGTGTGTGGTGTGTGCAGTGCAAAGTATATACTTGAGTAGTGTATGTAGTTGTTGCAACTTCATCGTGCCAGATTCGAACGCGAAAGTCTTTCAAATGTGCTATTGCAAGCCCCATGTTCTATTTCCATGTGACATCTGTGTCGTAGCACATTATCTGCACAAAAATATATTTTCAGCATTTCACAAATTGCTTTCACCACTACCTTCACTCCCGTTGCTGAAGGGTCACTCCACTCACCCCATATCCACTAGGCAAGCTGATTTTACATGTAGTGTGGTGACTGCCCTGGCTATTGGGTGATTTAACAAGTTGTCAACCAATAAGAGTACACTAGCCAGAGATGGACAATGTTCCCTCTATAATCTTTGAGATTCAGTGTTTGAATTTAGGAAGTTGATGACTGATATTGTTGCCTAATACAGTACATTGGAGATTCATGCAAAAAGATGAGACTGAGTTATAAAAGGCACAAGGATAGGTGGTGGCTGGGACCCTTCATCATGTATTGGCTTGATCTGGAACACTCCACATCGGCTGCCTTGTTTTTCATTACCGCTACAACCTAGCAGTAGTTTTATCATAATTGCACAGTGAAGCTAAATGTTGCAAGGTGTGTTGGCAACACTGATTGTGGATTACATCAGCATTTCCTCTCTCACGTCTCCCCTCTCCACAGCAACCTAAAATATTCCCTTAACTCTGCCACCACCCGTAGTGCAAACCATCTGTCTTTTGTGTTGCTTATAACTCGTTCAGTCACATCAAATGTCAATAGGAAGAAAACGGGTCAAAATCAAACGAGATGTCGAGTAAGAACATAGAGCCAAGGTAAACATTACTAGGAAGAAATGTAAGACTGGGAAGTTTTTAGCATTGACCTTATGCATTTTTCACAGTGGCTATTAGTTTATGGTGTAGAATCGTGAGAGACGTAAAATCGGAGAATGTAAAATCCAAGTTCGACTTGCTGTCTTGACAGCGAAATGCGTTTCATCCAGAATCTCTCTATCTATAGCCCTACACTTTGTTTTAGACCTATTATGCAGTAATTTCTGTTTCTTCAGAAGTTATAGAATTTTCTTTATAGTGACTGTATACCATGGACATTCCCTTCCATTATGAACTGTTCTACTGGGTGCTTATCTATCCAGCACATGGTACACTATTCTTTTAAACTTGAACCAGAGTTCCTGTACAAGCTCCTGTCCAGTGCGGATTCACCCCTTTATGTGCGAAAGTTAGATTTAACCCACAATAGTGAAGATCATCCTTTCTTCTAGTGCTGTAGCTATGCTCTTCATTATTATATTTGAATCAGGATGAGCTATTAATAATAAAGTTCATAAGTTAACATATGTATTGCAAAGGTACTGTGAACATCCCGAGTTCCTTAAATAACTATCTGTAAGGTGATCTTGGGGGGCTCCAGTTATTATTCTGTTCACGCGCTTTTGTGCAATGAATACTTTTTCTCTTAATGATGAATTACCCTGCAATATGATGCCATATGAAATCAGTGAATGAAAATAGTCATAGTAGGCTAATTTACTGATTTGTTTATCACCAAACATTTGCAAAATCTTAATAGCATAAGTAGCTGAACCTAATTGTTTCTGCAGATCATTGGTGTGTTTCTTCCAATTCAATTCCTCATCAGTGCACACACCCAGAAATTTAGAAATTCTGCCTTAGCTACAGACTTTTGCTCAGAGTCTATATTTACCAATGATGTTATGCCATTACTGCACAGAACTGTATGTACTGTGTTCTCTCAAAATTTAGTGAGAGTCTTTTTGCAGGGAACTATTTAATAATTTTCTGAAAGATGTTAATTACAATTTCGTCAGCTAATTCTTGTTTGTTGCGATTGGTTACTATACTTGTATCATCAACAAAAACAACTGGCTTTTTATCTTCATGAATATAGAGTGGCAAGTCATTAATACATATTAAGAACAATAAGGGATCCAAGACCGAACCCTGTGGGACATCATTCTTGATACCTTCCCAGTTAGAGGACTCTGCTGATTTTTGCAGACTATCTGTTCTGTTAATTTCAACCTTTTGCATTCTTCCAGTTAAATATGAATTAAACCATTTTTACACTGTCCCACTCATATCACAATACTTAAGCTTATCTATAAGGGGCATTCAAGTGAAACCCAGTCACTAGTGTAAAGTAATGGTAATGATTTTACTAACTCAAAAATGTGGTTATACACAGAACACATACTCAAAAATAGTCACCAAAACTGTTGGCACATTTATCCCATTGTGACGCTAGTCGGTCGACTCCATCCTTGAAGAAGCTAGTAGGCTGCTGTTGGATCCAGACCTGGACCCAGTTACACACTATGTTGTTGATTGTGAATCGTTGTCAATCGATGTCCACAAATAGCTTGTTTTAGTGGTCCAAAGTCACATGGTGAAATGTCAGGACTGTACGGTGGATGTTCCAGCATTTCCCACCGAAACTGCTCCAACGTTGTTATCCAATGATGAACATCTTCTTCCAGTGACTCATGCCACTCACGAAATCATTTGTGCAATTCCACAACACTTGAATGACTCAGACTGTACTCACTGTACCCAGCCTTCATCCATCGGTACATTTCATGGCCTCCAACTCCCTCCACTGCCAAAAATCGAATCACTCCTCGTTGTTTCTGCTTATTCGCCTGCATGTTTGGTAGTGAAGAATAACTTGTGTGACTATCTTCTTTTCGGCGTGAAACCGCACTGCCGCTATGCAACATCAAATGATGCGCATGAGCCAGCCCCTCCACCAATAGATGGCGCCACCATACCCACAGTTACATGGTGCCACCTTACATGTAAGGCAAAGTTAGGCACACTGACCAGATTTCATTTGAATGAACCTCATAGAAGAATTTCATGATTCACAAAAGCCCTTGATAGATCACAAAATATCCCAATGGGTGATGTTCAGTTATTCAGAGAATTTACTATTTGATCAGTGAAAGCTTATATATACAGCATTTTTTGTTGAAAAGTCTTTCTGGACACCAAATTTACATTTTGTTAGTACTTCATTTTTACAAATATGTGAAGCTACTAATGAATACAGTACTTTTTCATGAATTTTGGATAAAGCTGATAGAAGTGAGATTGGATGGTAGTTGTTAGCATCAGACCTATCCCCTTTTTTATCCAGTGGTTTAACAATAGCATGTTTTAGTCTGTCTGGAAAAATGCGCTGTTTCAAAGAGCTGCTACATATGTGGCTGAGAATCCCATTTTTCTGTTGGGAATGAACTTTTAGTACTCTGGGAAATGCCATTAATTCCATGCAAGCTTTTACGTTTGAGTGAATTTATTACTTTCCTAATTTCAGTAGGGGAGATGGGTTGAATTTCAGTTTCATCAAATTGCTTAGGTGTTGCCTCTTCCATACACAGCATTGCATTGTCTAATGAGTAGCTGGATCCTGTTTTCTCTACAACATTTAAAAATGATTATTAAAAATATCCCCCCCATGAACCATGGGCCTTGCGGTTGGTGGGGAGGCTTGCGTGCCTCAGCGATACAGATAGCCGTACCGTAGGTGCAACCACAACGGAGGGGTGTCTGTTGAGAGGCCAGACAAATGTGTGGTTCCTGAAGAGGGGCAGCAGCCTTTTCAGTAGTTGCAAGGGCAACAGTCTGGATGATTGACTGATCTGGCCTTGTTACAATAACCAAAACGGCCTTGCTGTGCTGGTACTGCGAACGGCTGAAAGCAAGGGGAAACTACACCCGTAATTTTTCCCGAGGGCATGCAGCTTTACTGTATGAGTAAATGTTGATGGCGTCCTCTTGGGTAAAATATTCCGGAGGTAAAATAGTCCCCCATTCGGATCTCCGGGCGGGGACTACTCAAGAGGATGTCATTATCAGGAGAAAGAAAACTGGCGTTCTACGGATCGGAGCGTGGAATGTCAGATCCCTTAATCGGGCAGGTAGGTTAGAAAATTTAAAAAGGGAAATGGATAGGTTGAAGTTAGATATAGTGGGAATTAGTGAAGTTTGGTGGCAGGAGGAACAAGACTTCTGGTCAGGTGACTACAGGGTTATAAACACAAAATCAAATAGGGGTAATGCAGGAGTAGGTTTAATAATGAATAGGAAAATAGGAATGCGGGTAAGCTACTACAAATAGCATAGTGAACGCATTATTGTGGCCAAGATAGATACGAAGCCCACACCTACTACAGTTGTACAAGTTTATATGCCAACTAGCTCTGCAGATGACGAAGAAATTGAAGAAATGTATGATGAAATAAAAGAAATTATTCAGATTGTGAAGGGAGACGAAAATTTAATAGTCATGGGTGACTGGAATTCGAGTGTAGGAAAAGGGAGAGAAGGAAACATAGTAGGTGAATATTGGGGCTAAGAAATGAAAGAGGAAGCCGCCTGGTAGAATTTTGCACAGAGCACAACATAATCATAGCTAACACTTGGTTCAAGAATCATAAAAGAAGATTGTATACATGGAAGAACCCTGGAGATACTAAAAGGTATCAGATAGATTATATAATGGTAAGACAGAGATTTAGGAACCAGGTTTTAAATTGTAAGACATTTCCAGGGGCAGATGTGGACTCTGACCACAATCTATTGGTTATGACCTGTAGATTAAAACTGAAGAAACTGCAAAAAGGTGGGAATTTAAGGAGATGGGACCTGGATAAACTGAAAGAACCAGAGGTTGTACAGAGTTTCAGGGAGAGCATAAGGGAACAATTGACAGGAATGTGGGAAAGAAATACAGTAGAAGAAGAATGGATAGCTTTGAGGGATGAAGTAGCAAAGACAGCAGAGGATCAAGTAGGTAAAAAGACGAGGGCTAGTAGAAATCCTTGGGTAACAGAAGAAATATTGAATTTAATTGATGAAAGGAGAAAATATAAAAATGCAGTAAATGAAGCAGGCAAAAAGGAATACAAACGTTTCAAAAATGAGATCGACAGGAAGTGCAAAATGGCTAAGCAGGGATGGCTAGAGGACAAATGTAAGGATGTAGAGGCCTATCTCACTATGGGTAAGATAGATACTGCCTACAGGAAAATTAAAGAGACCTTTGGAGATAAGAGAATGACTTGTATGAATATCAAGAGCTCAGATGGAAACCCAGTTCTAAGCAAAGAAGGGAAAGCAGAAAGGTGGAAGGAGTATATAGATGGTCTATACAAGGGCGATGTACTTGAGGACAATATTATGGAAATGGAAGAGGATGTAGATGAAGATGAAATGGGAGATGTGATACTGCGTGAAGAGTTTGACAGAGCACTGAAAGACCTGAGTCGAAACGAGGCCCCCGGAGTAGACAACATTCCATTGGAACTACTGACGGCCTTGGGAGATCCAGTCCTGACAAAACTCTACCATCTGGTGAGCAAGATGTATGAAACAGGCGAAATACCCTCAGACTTCAAGAAGAATATAATAATTACAATCCCAAAGAACTCAGGTGTTGACAGATGTGAAAATTACCGAACTATCAGTTTAATAAGTCACAGCTGCAAAATACTAACACGAATTCTTTACAGACGAATGGAAAAACTAGTAGAAGCCAACCTCGGGGAAGATCAGTTTGGATTCCGTAGAAACACTGGAACACGTGAGGCAATACTGACCTTACGACTTATCTTAGAAGAAAGATTAAGGAAAGGCAAACCTACATTTCTAGCATTTGTAGACTTAGAGAAAGCTTCTGACAATGTTGACTGGAATACTCTCTTTCAAATTCTAAAGGTGGCAGGGGTAAAATACAGGGAGCGAAAGGCTATTTACAATTTGTACAGAAACCAGATGGCAGTTATAAGAGTCGAGGGACATGAAAGGGAAGCAGTGGTTGGGAAGGGAGTAAGACAGGGTTGTAGCCTCTCCCTGATGTTGTTCAATCTGTATATTGAGCAAGCAGTAAAGGAAACAAAAGAAAAATTCGGAGTAGGTATTAAAATTCATGGAGAAGAAATAAAAACTTTGAGGTTCGCCGATGACATTGTAATTCTGTCAGAGACAGCAAAGGACTTGGAAGAGCAGTTGAATGGAATGGACAGTGTCTTGAAAGGAGGATATAAGATGAACATCAACAAAAGCAAAACAAGGATAATGGAATGTAGTCTAATTAAGTCGGGTGATGCTGAGGGAATTAGATTAGGAAATGAGGCACTTAAAGTAGTAAATGAGTTTTGCTATTTGGGGAGCAAAATAACTGATGATGGTCGAAGTAGAGAGGATATAAAATGTAGGCTGGCAATGGCAAGGAAAGCGTTACTGAAGAAGAGAAATTTGTTAGCCCTCAATTTCTTAAGTATGTAAGCACATACAAAAAAAAAACATTTGACAAAATAGTTAAACTAGCAAAACGTACTGCAAATAACGACTTCATTTCAAATGCAAAAAACAAATCAAAAGCTGTTTGGTCTGTTATAAGAAGTGAAGTTGGCAGTGAGGCAGAGAGAAAATGCCCTTCTAAAATAGTGATAAATGGTAGAGCTGTTACAGAACCCAGTGCCATTTGTGAATCATTCAATGACTTTTTCATAAACTGTAACAAATTTGGTGACTGTTCACCACCAAATACAAAGCCCAATATGACAGATAGCAATTGCACATGTTTTAAGTTTTCTCATGTTTCCATCTCAGATGTCATCAAAATCATAATGTCCCTAAAAAATTCAAAATCTGCGGGGTGGGATGAGGTCCCCACTGAAATAATAAAAATAGTCCGTCACAGTATTGCATATCCACTCTCTTTCATAATCAACCAATCATTTGATGAGGGATGTTTCCCAGATCGATTAAAATATGCAGAAGTTCGGCCCATACACAAAAAAGGCAAACAAGATGAATTGGGCAACTATAGGCCAATCTCACTGTTACCAATTTTCTCAAAAATATTTGAAAGAGCTGCATGTGATCAGATTGAAAATCACAATTCATCTAACAGCATTATCTTAGGCAATCAATATGGTTTCAGAAAAGGCTGCAGCACAATCCATGCAATAAATGAATTAGTCACAAAAGTCAGCAGATGTCTTGATGATAGAATGTGTGTGTCAGGCATCTTTTGTGACCTGTCCAAAGCCTTCGACACAGTAAATCATGACCTGCTTCTCCAAAAATTGGCACGCTATGGTTTTCAAGGCAAATCTCTTAGCTGGATGTCATCATACTTGGCAAACAGATAACAAAGAGTACTTATTAACATCAACGACAAGAAATTTCTCTCTGGCTGAAAAAACACTCAATTAGGTGTTCCACAAGGCTCAATATTAGGGCCACTGCTTTTTCTATATTATATTAATGATATGCCATGTCAGGTCCAGTCTGACACTATCCTCTATGCAGATGACTCAACAGCTGTAGTCTGTTGTAAAAATGAGGTAGACCTAATTCGTCATATTGAACAAACACTTGGGGAAGTGGAGGCATGGGTCAAAAACAGTAACTTGACAAAAACAGAAATTGTTCATTTTACCACAAAACAATCTGCACAGTCTATAAGTGAAATAAGGTGTATGGACAAAAAATTAGAGACTGCAGACTGTGTCAAATTCCTTGGCGTGTTAGTCAATAAAAACCTGTTATGGAGTCGCCATGTGGACAACATACTGGGTCGACTGAATAGCCTTGTATATATTATGAATATCTTGTATAGTATTACTGATTTAGCTGTAAGAAAAACTGTATATAATGCATATTTTGTTTCAGTCATTAGGTATAGTATAATTTTCTGGGGGTCTGAAAAAACAAATTTACTTAGAGCTTTTAGACTACAAAAAAGAATCATCCAGGCAATGGTGGGAGCAAAACCAAAGCAACACTGCAAACCTTTATTTGTAAAACTGGATCTAATGAGCATTCCAAGCATATACATCTATGAAACTCTCACTTTCACGAAAAGAAACCCACAACTTTTTGAGGGCAACTTCTTCTTGCATCAATATGATACAAGACATAGAACGAGCTACATGTTACCTACCCACCATTTAAAATCATATGAAAAAACCCCATACTATATGGGCATGAAATTTGTAAATAAAATATGGAAAGATATGGATGACCCAAATGTAAAAGGCACCAAAAGAGACCTGGAAAAATATCTGAAAGATAAATGTTACTATAGTGTAGAAGATTTCATGAATGGTAACAATGCATTATAATTGTAATTAAAATAACTCTTTGAAGATGTTACACCATGTATATTATTAGTTTATTGTATTTTTAGTATTGTTATATATAGTGTAAAAACTGACAAGTCACCTATGTCACAATCTTTGATTGTATAAGGCATGTTATGTGATAATAAAAATTGAATTGAATTGAATTGAATTGATTTAAGTGTCAGGAAGTCATTTCTGAAAGTATTAGTATGGAGTGTAGCCATGTATGGAAGTGAAACATGGACGATAACTAGTTTGGACAAGAAGAGAATAGAAGCTTTCGAAATGTGGTGCTACAGAAGAATGGTGAAGATTAGATGGGTAGATCACATAACTAATGAGGAAGTATTGAATAGGATTGGGGAGAAGAGAAGGTTGTGGCACAACTTGACCAGAAGAAGGGATCAGTTGGTAGGACATGTTCTGAGGCATCAAGAGATCACCAATTTAGTATTGGATGGCAGCGTGGAGGGTAAAAATCGTAGAGGGAGACCAAGAGATGAATACACTAAGCAGATTCAGAAGGATGTAGGTTGCAGTAGGTACTGGGAGATGAAAAAGCTTGCACAGGATAGAGTAGCATGGAGAGCTGCATCAAACCAGTCTCAGGACTGAAGACCACAAGAACAACAACAACATTAAAAATATTTTCTACTTCTGATTTTTTGTTGACTAACTTTTCATTGGGTTTGATAGAAATACAGTCTTCCTGTTCTCTTGGTTCCACTGTTTTCCTTTTAACAATATTCTGAATTGTTTTAATTTTATTATCAGTGGTGCTAATCTCTGACATAATGCACATACTTCTGGACATTTTTATGACTATTCTTAATGCAATGCAGTAGTTTTTATAATGATTGACTGTTTCTGGATCATGACTCCTTCTAGCTATAACTTATGTTTCCCTTTTCTGTTTACAAGATATTTTTATCCCTTAAGTAAGTCATGGCTTTTTAGATGGTTTCTTGCAATCATATTTCACTATTTTCTCAGGGAAACTGTTTTCAAATATACTTACGAAAGTATCATGAAATAGGTTAAATTTTAAACTGGCATCAGGTTCCGTGTACACCTCATCCCAGTCTTAACTGTTGCAAGCTTTCCCTGAAATCGTTAATTGAATTAACTATTTTGGAGGGAGGAAAACCAGAAGATGTTCTTAAAGAAGGGGAGAGGTGGTGGAGAGACAGATGAAGATGGAAGTCCTTTATTAACGAGCCAACTCAAGAATGTGGAAACAATTAGTGAATCAAAAGGAGGAGATGAAATTGAAATTCACGAAGCTATCAAAACTCTTAAAAACAATAAAGCAAGTGGAGGAGACTTGATTACACCAGAATTATTGAAATGATCAGATAAGAGATCTAAACTAGCTTTTTGAAAACATTTGGAAAACATTAAACATTCCAGAAGCATGGAAAATAGCATTAATCCACCCAGTACATGCAAAGGGAAACAAATAGAAAAGTCAACAATTACAGATTACTTCTACCATTGGCATACAATATAGTATTAAATGTCAGGTGGTTTTTGAAATGGAAGATCCTGTGCAGAACTGGTTATTAACTTTGAGTCAGTAATTCACTTCAGGAACCAGAAAATTTATAATAGTATTGTTTAGTGATTACAATAAAATGTTTGATCCTGTAGACAGAGGAACAGTAGATAAAGTCATTAGAGAATTTGGTGTTAAAGGAAAATCACCAAACACAAGTCAAAGATTCTAACAAATATGATATCTAAATTTAAATTCATGGGAGAAATAGCTAAGCCATTTGAAATGTGTTAGACAAGAAGAAGGCTTATCACCTACACTTTTTAACGTGTTTTTTCAAACAATTATACAGCAGAATGGGCTAGAAAAATTTGTTGAGGTTGTAAGCATTAGATAATGAAGAGGGCCTATAGTTCAATTAAAATACCACCAACAAGAAATACATCTTTAGAAATACAAATGGCATTCAAAAAGTTTTGCTCAGTCATCTCTAACTTTTTTATGTTTTGCAGGAGCGGAATGAAATTCTTTGTGAACATACCTGGAACATTTAGCTATACATTGAACTTATTTAGTGTAGCCTCCATCAGCTGTGACGCATCTGGCCCAATGTTCTTTCCATGATGTAAATGCACTTTGGTAAAATTATGGGGATTGACTTTTACACCATCGCTTGACACAGGAAATAAGGTCTTTCTCCCTATCAAATGTTTTACCACCCAGGTGGGCCTTCAGACGACCAAAGTGGTAAAAATCAAATGGAGCCAAGTCCGGCCTGTAGGGATTTTCTCCTGCGTCATAAGGGCTGTATGGGGTTTGGCATTGTCATGGTGTACTCTGATGATCTGACCCTGAAGCTGTGGTCTGTGGGTCTTGATTGCACGTCACAGCTTGTCCAATGACAAACAGTAATGGTCGAGGTTAATTGGGGAGCCGGGCTCCAAAAGGTCACTGAAAATGACACCACACTGATCCCAAAAGGAAGAGGTCATCACCTTTCGGCCTGCTGTTTGTGAAAGTCATGGTTTCTTCTTCTGAGGGGAACCCGGATGACACCACTCCATGGATTGGGTTTTCCTCTCAGGTTCGGACCAAAACAACCATGTTTCATCCTCGGTAATGACGCTGTCAAAACACTGTTTCCACTCTTCTGTAAAGGTCTTCGTGAGACCCTTGCACACGTTCTTCCTCATCATTTTCATTTCTCTTGTCAATAATCTAGGCACCCAATGTGCACAGATTTTTCTGTACCCTAGTGACTGTACCACTGATACCACACTACCCAATGACAAACGAGTCATTTCAGCAAGCTGTCGTGTCATCACACATCTGTCTGTCATTTTGGATGCTTTGATCAGTGGTCTCATTATTCACATCACTCACTGCTGTCAATGGTCTACCACATTTTGGATTTTCCAGCAGAGAGAAATCACCTTCTTTAAACCTCTGCAACCACTGCTGGATACTGCTCCGATCCACTGTGTCCTCCTCATAAACAGGGAGAAACTTCCTGTAAATCGATGTGGCAGAGTCATCGCCGGTCTTGAAGAGGAACTCCATCACCGACCGTTATCGCAACCAGACAGCTACTTCACGCTCCATTATGGCTCACCTGTAAATCAAAGAAAATACTTTTATATACCAACTTATAGCTAAATGTTCCAAGTATGATCACAAAAAATTTCATTCTCCTCCTACAAAAAATTTAAAAAAATTAGAGACGACTGTGCAAAACTTTTTGAACACACTTTGTACAAAACTTATCACCATACCAGAATAGTAAGATGCTTATATGCATTTCAATGCTTAATGATGGAGTAGAAGACGGACGGAATAAATATATAGGACTTGCAGGACAGATTTTTAGAAAAATATGGGTGCAGTACAAACAATAGATAGTTGGAGAATGAGAAGAAATGAGGAGATGTACCAAAATATACAGAAAGTATCATAAGTCATGCCAAAATGATGGTTAAAATTTTTTGGTCACATCTACTAAATGAATGAGAACATACTGTCAAAACAAATATTCCTTTATTTCTGGAATAGGAAGTCAACAGTAGTGTGAATTACAGTAAAAAGAAAAGAACTGAAAAGAAATGACACCAAAGAATAAGAAATAACTGAAAGAAACTTTTTTTAAGAAAAGAATACTAGATTTAGAAAATTCTCAAGGCATAATAAATAAGAAACCGGGAAAATCATGGACAGAAGGAGGGAGAAGACAGCATGATGAGGGGATGCAGTAGTACTATAAAGATAGAAACAACAAAGAAAGAAGATGAGCTGAAAATTGATTTTGTGTGTCTTGGTTGACCAGTGTAATGATTTTTTAAATTTTATTTTTTAAACACCAATCCAAATGAAACTGAACCCCCTAAAAACAGCTGTGGTGGAAATGGTGATTACACATTCAAATCATTGGCCACCATCAAATGCACTGAGTACTTCTTCATTTTGGTAGCAAGTGTTGCATTCACTAAAAATACACAGCCAAATAGAGATGCTGTAGATTACTTGTACAGACACTACATGCACTGCCAATAGACTTTTCATACAAATATATTACATAGGCTCTCATTTGGCAACATACAGCATGAAATTGGAAATCCCAATCAATTAGAAAGAAAATTAGAAATGTACTTAATTAGCCATTCGTCCTACAAATTGCTGAATAGCTAGGTTCAAGTATTGTAAACCTCTGTTAGCTACACTGCAAGTAGCGGTGATCATTGCAAGTAGTAATATATTGTAAACAGGACTTTGTATTTACTCGTATGAGTAGCTATTTTCTTTGAAAAATACTGCTGCAATCTTGTAAATCTTAAGCTGTCAATAGGAGATAAACTGTAGCTGTTTAATGTAACTTAGACGGCACCAGCTTTTTCACAGTAGTAGCTTTCTGTCTGATTTAATTGGTTAAATTTAGCTGCCATAAGCACAAACAGCGTTAAGCAAGATAGTGATGCTTTACAACTAGTACAGTGTGCAGGTTAAGTTTCGATTACTTGACTCTTTTTTGTTAATGTATACTTTGATGCATTCCACATATTGGAATGTGCTCTCTTTCTTATTGGGATCTACAGAAGCCAGTAGTCATAATATTTGTTTAGTTCATAGAAGTAGGTTACAGAGGCAGCTTCTGCGTGCTAATGAATAACTTGTCTTGTTCCTGATTCCTGAAGACTTTCCATTATGATAGGATCTACCCATGTGGCATGTGAATGAATAGGAGAGGAACTAGGTTGTGAATATGACCCTTTTGATGTCATATGAAATCAATATTGATTTTTATGAGTAATGGAAAATCTCATATAAAGATGTGAAACAAATACTAACAAAGAGATAGAGGGGCTGGCCAGTACTTACCTCAGCTCAGTACAGCCGATAGATACACAAAACAGAACAGAAAATTTACGTTCCTAGCTTTCGGAACTTTGTTCCTTGATCAGGGAGGAGAGAGGGGAAAGAAAGAGAAGAAGGGAAAGTGGATTCAGTTACTCACAACCCAGGTTATGAAGCAACAGGGAAAGGAAAACAGGGAGGGTAGCAAGGATGGAGGCATGGTTGTCAGAGGAAAGCCAAAGATATTCTACTGTAAGTACTGTGCCAGCTTCAAACCAAAGAGGATGCATACAGAAGTAAAGAGGTATATAGTATAAAGATAAACACAAGTATGTAGGATGAAAAGATGTGTGAATGGCTCAAGAGGAAAGGGAAAGAGGAGAAGACTGAAGAGTAAATGGGAGTGAGGTTGTTTTAACATAGGTTCAGTCCAGGGCGGTGGCAGGATGAAAGGATGTGTTGGAGTGCAAATTCCCATCCCTGCAGTTCCGAGGGACTGGTGTTGGGTGGGAGAAGCCAAATGGCACTTGGCCGAAAGCTAGGAACGTAAATTTTCTGTTCTGTTTTGTGTATCTATCGGCTGTACTGAGCTGAGGTAAGTACTGGCCAGCCCCTCTATCTCTTTGTTAGTATTTGTTTCACAATATTGTTTTTTAATATTTCATGATTTGAATTTAACTACAATGCAAGGAACTTACTGCAGCTTGTTTTATTTATATGATTCTTTTTCCTTGTGTCTGGTGTTTTCTCAACTTAGTGTGCTGAGAATGATCTAAACCTTTAATAATATTTCAGATGACGACGATGATGAGAGCAGCAGTGCTGATGAAATAGAAGATGATGTTGCAGAAGAAACAAAGGGTTTACATGATAAGATTCCTGCTGAGAAAGCAGCTGCTCAAGAGACTGAGGCTGGTGCTGAAATATCAGCATTGGTCAATTACGTTCAACCAGTACACTTCTCGTCCTTTGAAAATTCTGAAAGTAAGCATCTTTTTAATATCTATGTATATTTGACCAAATATGAAAACTTTTATTGCTGTTTGTAATACAATGGTAGTTTTCTTAGTGCAGAGCTAAAAATATTGAAATGTTACAGAATAATTTAGCAGATATTACAAATACCCTTTTAAAAATTTATTCTAGCTCTTCCAGATCCTAAATGCATAAAATACAGCCAGCTTGTTTCTGAACCATCAAAAAAGAGAAAAGGGAGAGTAAATATCAATCTCAGCCCAGGAATTAGCATACTCAGTTCAGAAGAAATAGCCTCAAAGTTCTGTTTGAAGACAAACCTTAACAAAACATAGAAATAGGCTGAGAAGTTCCTTAAATTTTCAGATTAACCAGGTCTGCTCTTGAATAGTGACCTAAGTACATTTTTGCAGAACTGGTGAGTGATGCATCAGTGACATGAAGTGGTGTTGAATCATGGAAAGAAGAATAGAAAAGAAGAAAATTCCAGCAATTACACAGCCAAGATTCAATAGGAGAGAAACACAATTGGATATAAAAGTAATAACAGGAAAAGAATAAAAGCAGTAGAATGACTGTTATAGTGATTGGAAGATGTGTACAGTAGGAAGAAAAAGACAACATGTAAGATAATGCTGTCATGTTGAATGGCCAGTGAAATGAAAGAAATAGAGTAATTTGGATGGGGTAGCAAAATAAATAGAAGAGGAATGAGAACTGTGAATGATTTGGGATGCAACAAATGTAAAACCAATCAAAATAAAAATTTTCTTTGGAATGAAAGCTCCCCAACTTCATCCCAAAAAACTAGTTGCAGGTGGTGGTCAAGTTCAGGTTGTTGTTTAACTTTTTCATTGAACATGGGTTAGTAGTGCTGATCTGGTAGTAGTTGCTACTCTCATATGTCACAATGTCACATAGTATTGCCCATTTAGAAAGCTACATCAGTAATCAGTATTGTTACATTTGAAAGATAAATTATTCCACTGAACTACAGAGATAAACTTGAACTTGCTTTTTTTATTTCTTTTCATGAGGAAAAGATAATGTAAGATGCGACTGAAAGTATGAGGAAGGTACTGGAGCCAGAACAGATTCAGTCTTGTCGTGTGTGGGGCAAATCTTCCTTTTGTAAATTTGTTTCAGGCCAGGATTCTCAATTGGACTGCTGTCTTGAGCAGCCAGAGCTGCATCAATTGTCTCCAGAGAGAGACTTAAGTACAGTGAGGATTGTCCAAACAACATTTGTTGGAACACACCTATGACAAGATTGGAGGACTCTACAATACAAACTTCTTTTTGATTTCAAGAATAATAAACATGTTAAATAGTGTAATCCTATATTTTAAGACAAATGAAATGAAAAAAAAGTATTCCAAAAGCAACTATGGCATGTTGCAAAGAAATGCATATTGCACATTCTGAAATATACTGTATCTCATTGTGGATGCATGTAATGGGTAGAAAGCTTTGAAATGATATTTATAAAACCCAAGTCAGAAAATGACTAGATGTTGGGAGAATGACCCGATCATCTACTGAATACATGATCAACTGCTCTTTGGAAGATAAAGCTCTGTGGAACAACTTTTGCTTGAAAGAAGGAATCAAAGTGAGTTACTAGTCAGAGACCACTATCTTGTAGCTGAAAATAGGAAATCAGACTGAAGAAATGAAGCTGGAATGAACACGTAGTAAAAGATTAGATCATATAAACTGAAATAGTTGTTGTAAAACATTGATAACATATGTATGTAAAAAATACCCTAGAAGTATGAGTGTAATTCAGGACAAAAAGAGATGGATGTAAGTAATGCCTTTCCATTCTTGTAAGATCAAAAATAATACTGACTCTTTTTTTATAACAATCATATATTCAACATAAGTCAACATTTATTAAATTCCATAGGAAGTGTTATACGGATATTTCAAATAATCCTTCCTTCTCAGTTTCATTTTGTTAGATGAATGTACATCACTGCTAATAGTCTATAACTAGCTGGTGCTGATTTTGCTTCTTTTTATTGTGACAGCTGTGATGGCCAAAGGCAAAGAGATGTACCATCAAGTTACAAAATATTCAGTATTAGGACTTGATTGACAGCTGAACAATGTGTAAATAAAATTAAGAGCATTTTAATTGATACTCAGGTGATGGTTGGAAAGATGAAAGTCTCAGGAAATTTGAAAGATGTGTACCATATTTAGTTGTACATATCGATATAAACAAAACAAAACAGAAGTTATCTGGAACTTGATGAAGTTGCTCACCATGATAAAGAATGTATCGCACCAATCCATCAACATTGTACCATAAAAGCTAATGCAGTAGTATGTTTTAAGGACACTTTGGATACATATGGTTCAATGAAGATCATTAATAACATATTAATGGGTAATATTGTGATGGAAAAAAAGGAATTGAATATAAAGATCTGTATGAGTTAGATTATGCTCAGGCAATTATCCAAAATTTCAGCCAGTAATTGTCCTTTTTCTTTTACTTATCTGCTTCTCAGGGCCTAAGTAGCCAGTAAATTATTCCCATGTGAATAGTTCACCAGGTTTCAATGGAAATAGAGCAACCAAAGGTATGGTAATGAGCAAGTGAATGTAATGGTGTGGAGAATGTGCAAAGATGCTCAATTTCTATGCAGTGAACAACTTAACAGTGTTGGCACAGCCTTAGTCCTCCCAAAAAAACTACTATATGTACACATCTACATTCACAGCATTAGTATACTCTTTCCTAAGTTTTTGACTGTGAATGGTTGTAATGACAATGATAGAACAAAGATAACAATTGTATTTTTATGGGAGGACTTAAATAAAAATTTTAAGGAGCTTCACTCATAAAGATAGTAATTTCTCATTCTTGAAAGAATTTATTATAATAATGGAAAATCAAGACTAACCTCCACATATACTATAAAGTGCAGTCCAATATTTAGCGAGACAGGGGGTTGGAGTAGACCAGAACTGAATCTGTACACTGAGGTAACGTCCATTGGCTGCTACACAGGCCAGCCTCAATGTTGTTTCCCACACTTGTTTAGACAAATGCTGGGCTGGTGCCCAACTTCTGCATCAGAGAATCTGATAAGCAAACAGTTTAAATATGATAACATACACAACAAAGTTTACGTGATTCACGGACAGATGACACAGCCTTTCCACACTTATGTTACTTTGACATCTGTGGCATCATGAAGAACATCCACTCTCAAAGTTAAATAACAATATAAAATTTGCCAAGTCCTGGGAATGGGGCCCCGTACTAGATATGATAAATGCTAGGGAAAAAAAAGAATAAGAATGGAAAAATCCTGAGTACAAATAGTGATAGCAGAAAAGGCATCCAATCAGCATACAGAGAAAATACTGAGAAGCGGATGGGCTCATAAGTGAGGTGCTAGTCATTGAAGTCCAGCTTTTGAACTCGAATTGATCAAAGGACACACACACACACACACACACACACACACACACACACACACACACAAATTGCTGCAATCTAACTGGAATGAGTAGTTGTATTTGGGAGAGTGGCTTAAGTGCAAATGAGGTTGGAGAGAAATAGGTACAGGGATGAATAGTCGAGAGCAGGATAAGAATATGGGTTTCAAGAGCTCTTGTAGTTGCAAGTAAGGATGCTGACATGTTGTATATAGGAAGGTTTTAGTGGCTGTACATAGAGGACACAAGTGTGAGAAAGGATCTAAGGAGTAAAACTCTGAATGCAAAAAGACTGTTACTGTAATATTTAAATTCTTTTATTCCTTTTTGCCATTTTGTTGAAAACAGTGCATGCTTGTTGCTTTCTTCTTTCCAAAAATCAAACTTGTATTTTTCCATTTTATTTATGATGGTTAATGACCTTAGTCTTACTCAAGTTATTGTTAGTTGTATTTTCTAGGAGATATATCTAGGTGCATGCTTCTTCATAATCTTTTGTGGAGTACTACAATACCATGTGTAGTAAGTCGGCAGCATAATTTTATTCCATTTGACTTTTCTGTAGAAGTTTTTCACTTAATTTTGTAGTTTTTCAGTTTTGTCTTGTAGAATGTTCCTGTTCATGTAGGATACTGTTCTTTCAGTTGTAGCCAAATCAAGCTCGAATACTGAATAAAAATCTACACATGGTAGCATGTAAAACATGTCAAAGAGAAACAGACAACTCTAAATGAACAGGTAAAGCTTAAAATCCTAGATGAAGTGGACAATATTACAAATTCTAGATGAAGTGGACAATACTACAAAGAAAACACCCATTTTAGAGCTGTTTGTAATTCCCAAATCTACTTTATCCATGATAAGAATCAAGAAAAAATCAGTAATGGTGCTGCATCAGGTTCCAGGAAAAAATCCAAATGATTTTGTAGTGCAAAGTATGAAAACATCAAGATGTTACCGCTAGAATGGTTCAATCACATTTGTGCATCTAACATACGTTTAAGTGGTCCTATGATTCAATCAAAAGCAAATGTGATTGCCAAAAATATATGCGTCAGTGAGTTTAGTTGTTCTGCTGGTTGGCTGTGTCAGTTTCAGAAGAGACATTCAGTATCATTTGTGTATCATTTGTGTTGAAGCAAATAAAGTTGATGAAGAAAGTGTGAACAGCTGGTTGCATGATTTTGATGGAGTGAGGGAAAAGTATGCCTCGTGTGATGTGTTCAATATGAACAAAGCTGGGCTTCTGTACAAATTTTTCCAAATTACTCCTGAAATGTAAAAGATGAAAGTATCACAATGGAGGTAGTAGCAAACGATGTATAATTGTTGCCATTGTATGTAATGTGGATGGCAGTGAGAAATTTTGTTCCTGGGTTATCAGTAAGTCCGAGAAGCTGTGTTGTTTTAAAAACATTTGTTTCTTAACCACATCTGGACATGGTCTTTGTGCTGTACCTATCATGCCTTGATTTGCAATTTTGTATTTGATTTGGTGGGGTGGGTGCGGAACAATTCTTCGCAGGTGAGGCTGTCTGTTGTTACCTGTTCGGCTAGTCGTCCTGTGGGACGGCCTCACAGCCCAGATGGCGGGCATAGTTTGTGATGAAATGAACTGTGGTTTGCACCCTGTTCTGGTCACCACAACCCATGGAGTGGCACAGCATGCAGTGTTGCTGCTGAGCGGTGTGGGCGGGGGGAGGGGGGCGGCAGTGTGCATCTGTGCTTCATGCTATTGTGGTGGCTGTGCTTTGCACAATGTGTACATTGTGCTGCAAATTTGATAATTTTCACGACAGGGTGAGAGTGGCCTATGCTCTTCCTCAGGGGTTGGGTTGTCTCCATACCAAATTTCATCAACATCAGGTCAGCAATTTAGTCGGAGAATGTAATAGAGTTGCTTTAAGTTTTAAATACATAAATATGGAGACTTTACCTGGCTTCTACTCTCACCATAAGAAAGCTTGAGTCACTGGCTCATCATTTTGCATGTGACTTCTTTGTCTCAACAGTTGAATGGCTGTCCAAAACAGACATATTCTTCTTACATCAGACAGATGTGCTGCCCATAACATACAGGATCTGAACTTACCCAACATAAAGGTTCAGTTCTTTTCTACCAAATGCGACAAGCAATCTTCAGCCCGTGGACCAAGGAATAATTTCTCTCATGAAGAGAGCTTATTGTAAGCGACTTTTAAGAGCTGCAATTTGTGCTGCTGTAAACAATACTGTGACCCCAAATTGGAATCTGCTTGCCGCAGTAAAAGCCATCACAACAGCCTGGAACTCTGTGTCGCCACATCATGTACAGAACTGCTTTAACAGAGCCTGGAGACATATTAACACTGGAGATGTCTGTGAGTTAGACAGTGCCAATTCACCTGATGAATGGAGAGTTCCTCAAGACATTGTGAATCCTTGGATTAGTTTCGAAGAATTCATTTGTGCAAGCAACAGTATTGCTGTATGTGCCTCTGTGGAATCTGATGTGCCAAAAGCTGTGACTGAGGTGCAAGAAAGTGAGGAGGAGGAGAATACAGACACCATTCCACCTACCAATCAGGGGATGTTTAAAGCCTTGGACAATTTAGAATTATTTGCTTCTACATTCAACATCACTGTTGGGTTTATGGATGCTACAATTACAGCTGGTTGAGAAATTACAAGATATTTTGGTTTCTGTGAACATCAGTGGACCATGCTTGAATTTATTCCAAGAAAATAGTATAATTTGTGAGTATTTGTACTTTTGCAGTCACTTTATAGTGTTATAAGTCTACCATAATGTAAATTGATTGATACTGTTGTGCATTACACATTACTGTACAACTGTACGTACATATCAAATTCTGTGGTTTCACTTGACACAATTTTTTTAACATGAACTCTTGATTTTTCTGTCCCTTCATATTTGTGTCATGCTGTAATATTACAAATGCAAAAGGCTCTCTGACTACTACATTTTCACAAAGCTGCTGAACCAAATTCAGTGAAATTTTGTTTGGAGATAGCTTGAACACTGATGAAGAACTTGGGCTACTTTAGAATGCGTGTAGTACAACGTACTTATTGATTTGGAAAATATTAAGCAAATTAAGGAAAAAATATTTACTCTTTGAAAAGAATATTTACTTTTTGGCTTTTGAACTTTATCATATTTGTGTAAATGCTTTTATTGCTTGATATGTTCTATGTTGTATGATTCAACACAATGAATACAAAGCTTATACAATCCTCAGTCTGTTTAATCCATATTTCCATCCTAATATTATTAAATGTGAAAGTAAATTTGTTATGTTCTCTTGACTGAACTGCTGAACCAGTTTCAAGGCAGTTTGGTATGGAGATGGCTCGGTCCCTGCTTTAGCCACATTAAGGAAATTATTAAATTTATTGCATGGTGTACGCATTGTATAGAGTGTAGTTGCTGCAATGGCATGATGCACGAGGGCATGCTCCTGCCATATTCCCTCCACATCTACATCTACATGTACATCCATACTCCGCAAGCCACCTGACGGTGTGTGGCGGAGGGTACCTTGAGTACCTCTATCACCGCTCAGTGGTGGCATTGTGTATCGCACTGCGTCATGGGTTGGGGTGATTGGAACAGGGTGTGAATTGTGGCTCATTTTATCACAGGTGATGCTTGCCACTAGATTGTGAGGCCATCCTGTGGGATGATTGGCTGGATTGATTGAGACAGACAGCCTCACATCAAGGTGGTGTAGGAATTGTTCCCTACCTAACTTGCCATATTAATTACAAAATTCCAAATTGGTGCTTGATAGGTACAGCACAGGGATCAGTGTCCATGCATGACGAAGAAACAACATGTTTATTTAATGACTGAACTACTACATAAAGTAAACTTGAAAGTGTCTCAAAATTAATAGATATTAGAGAAATTAATAGAATTAATAGATATCAGAGAAAGTCACTTGCCGATGTGACAGCACTAGATCAAAATGTGATGCAGTGGGAACAGTAGACACTGAACAAAGTCACTACCTTGTCCCAGAGTAACCAGCAGCATGAGACAGATTATTATTGATGCAAGGTGCAGAATTAATCATATCTTGTAGAAGAAATTGTCTGGGCAAGATAAGACCAAGACATGCAGTTAACACATGAGCATGCTGGCAGTGACAGGGAGAAATTGGACAGTACTGATGTGGGAATCTATCGGAATGTCTTGTGGCATGAGACACCTATTTACACACTGGGCTGTGTAGCAGGCATAGTCTTAAAACTTCACAATAACTATCTCAGTACAAAGCACTTTCCCATGTCTGTTGCAACATGGGCTTGGGTCCAGAGTTGATTTTGGTGCTGCAAGGAGAAGACCAATACAGAATAAGGCTGGGGTAGTGGAAGCCATGCTATGAACTGAGCTATTATATTGTACCAGTAGCCAGAGACCATAGGTGGGTAACGTGCTGCATCGCAGAATCAACTGCTTGGGGAAGAAGTGAACACATGAAGGAAGAAACTTGCTGCCTTAGCAGTTAGCCACAGCAAGCTAGAAACATACAGAACTGCTAAGCCCAATGTGCAGTTGGTGGCTACCACACAGTTCTCCCTGTGAGAGCAGAATTCAGATGATAAGCGAGGTGATGACAGTGAAAGCTGGTACAAGTGGGAGGTGTGATGAGAGGGGGGGGTGTGGAGGGGGGGTGAGGTGGGTGTTGTACCAGCAGTGAAACCATGGATCCTGGTGTTGATGCTTTGATGCTTCAGGTGCTGCTTGTGTGATGGAGTTGGGCACAGAACATCAGAACACTGGATGTAAGGTACGCACGACACTCGGTTATCTGTTGTCAGTAGTGCGTGTCTGCTGCGTGACAGCAAGTGACAACACAGTACCAGCAGTAAGCATGAGTGATGAGTAATCTGGCAGTGCACGAGGTGGGGGGTGGTGAGCCAGTTTGGCCTGAGCCTGTGTCCAGTGCTGTGCACGCAGGGGTGGGCAGGTACTGGGCATGTATGTCATTACGCAGCTGCGGAGGCAAGAGCACAGCGACATGGAAAGGTGACTGTGAGGAGGGGCTGAGCACGGTGTCTGCATTTGAAAGTTGAAAATGCACGTGCTGGATACTGTGCGCATGAATTTCCAATGCCTACAGTGTAATGACAGGTGGCAGCAGGTCCAGGAATGACTCTGGGAATACATGAAATAATGCTGCTGTGGAAGTGACAGGGGCTGTGGGGGGTGTTGGGGGCGTAATTGGTTGTTGATGGTGGCAGAGGTGAAATTGCTGTGTTGGGCATAGGCTGAATGAGAGGCAGAGGTACAGAGACCTGAGCATCCTGGGCGTTAGGGATGCTGGCACTTGGGTTGTCGATGGCCAATGGGTTTGGGACAGTGCTGGTGGAGCACGGTGGGTTTCCTGTGGTATTGTTGGCTGTAGTGTGATGGGATGGTCTCTTGGGGGTTTCCATGGCAGGGATGCTTGGTGCAGTGTCAGCAGTGGCAATGTGGTGGTGCCACCAGTATCATCAAAGGCACTGCCATTGGCACCAATGTGTGTCTGCAAGATTTTGATGAAATTAGTGGCCAGGCTCAGCCGTTTGAGATCAGGTAGCATATATTGATTGAAATGCTGGATGGTGTGCCATGAATATGCAGAGTAAACGTCTTGGAGTTTCACTTAGGACCTGATGGGGGTTGGAGAAATGTGGAGAAAGTGGTGGCTGGTGAGGGCCAATGCACAGCATGACATGGGTGCATGAGGCAAGGTCACCATGAATGAATGCCCTGCACTTGCATGGTGCCAGTTAGTGGTGGGCAACAGGCAAGCCATACATTCCTGCAGGCTTGCTGATATCAAGCATGACTTCATGCTTGGGCAGGTCATCAAGGTCTAGGAAGTTGCCCAGCACAAGTGGCTGCCACAACAAGGTCAGCAGCTGACATCCCGAGGTCAGCCTTGTGAGTGACGCAGAGACCAACAAGTACCAGTACCAGTGACAGGGTGGCAGTTGACCTGTTGTTCTGGCAAGTGAGAGCGGCCTTCAAGGTATGGTGGAGATATTTCACCATGCTGTTGGTGGTTGGATGTTAGTGAGATGTCAGGCGCAGGTCAATCACACAGAGGTCCTTCAGTACACGAAAAAGGGCACATAAAAATTGCAGTCCATTGTGGCTTGACACGGGCAGCTGAAATGGGCAGTCTACATGGAGACGAAGGCAGTGGCTATCATGGGGGCAGTGATGTCAAGTGCTGACACTGCCTCACTGAGCCAGCTGTAGGCCCAGGTCCTGCAGTCCCTCTGAATGCTTGGCCACACAAAACACTACAACTTTAGCTACTGATAAAATGTGGACTAGCAGAAGGCAGTGGACAGGAACAGACAGGGTGAACCACTGATTGTGTTGCACCAGATGCTGCTGTCTGAGCTGGGGACCAATGTACATTGAAAGTGGAGTCTGGAAGCAGCGTCCTGCCAGAGGCAGGTGAGCTCTGGGTTGTGTTCCAGGGTGATGGTATGTGCCTCGTAGTCCAGGAACAAAGTGATGGCAAAGGTACGGGTGAGGCAGTCAGCAACAATGTTGTCAACTCTGGCAACATGACATACGTCAGTAGTAAATTTGGAGATGAAGGATTGCTGCCAGAACTGATGTGAGGAGCATTGGTAGATGTCTTTAGAGTGGGCAAGCATTATAGGCTTGTGATGTGCATGAAGTGATGGGTTTCCACCAATGGCTAAAAGTATTTGATTGCCTTGTAGATGACAAGAAGCTCTCTGTCACAAACATTTCAGAGCCATTGAGTAGCAGATAGCTTACTGAAGAAGAAAGCAAGCTGCTGTCAGGTGTCACTGACATGCCGCTGTCCGTCTGGTTGGTGTTGACCATGAGGGTGGGCAGGTTGGTGGGGTGGGGCTGTGCGAGAGTGGTAGTGTCTGCCAAGTCATGGTTGGTGACAGAAAATTGTTTTTCACTTGTGGCGTTCATGACACTAGTTTGTTCCCCTTTGTTTTGGGGTTGTGGAGTGCGGCAGTGAGCAGCTCCTATATAGCAGTTGCATTCCCCAGGAGACAGTGGAAGAAATTTAACATGCAAAGGAAGTAGCAGAGGTCCTCAAATATCTCTGGGTGCTGGAAATTGAGTATAGCTTATACCTTGCCAGGCAGGGGCATGAGCTGGTAGCGGAGATGGTATGGCTCAGGAATACCACCTCGCTGGCACTGAAAACACACTTTGCTGTGTTGATTATGATGCTGGCATCCTGGAGGCATTAAAAAATTATGCAGAGGTGCTTGCGGTGTTCATCACTCATTGCAGAGAAAACAAGTATGTTGTCCATGTAGGCGAAACACCAGGGCAAGTCTCGCAAGATTCTATCCAGTACACTGTCATATTTGGGTGGCATTACCAGGACCAAGGGTCATAAAGGCACTTTTGTAGAGCCCAAACGGCATGATGATGGCATCTTTCCGGATGTCCACCGGTACAGTTGGTGTCTGGGTAAAATCTTTGGTGCAGTTGATTATGCTGAAGATTGTAGCCCCAGCCAGCATGTTGTGTACCTGCATAGGAGTGACACCAAGTACAGCCAGGGATGGTGCAGGCATTTAGCTTCCATCAGTCATCACACAGGCGCCAGGAGTCACCCTTCTTCATGGCAAGGTGGAGGACAGATGCCCATGCAGTCTTCAAAGGACACAGCACGCTGGCAACTAGCAGTCATCAAACTAGACCTTGGTGATCTTGAATAATTTGTCCAGCGATAGGGGCCATGGCCAACTGAAGACAGGTGTGCAGGGGGTGGTCTCGAAATAGTGGACAGTTGAGTGGCAGACCTCCTGAAGTGTGCTGGTTGAGTGTGTGTGAACAGGAGATAGCACCAAGAATTCAGCATATGTGTTAGAAAATGCCACCTGCTTCACATTGAAGAAAGCAGCAAAACATGTTACTATTCTTTTCTCTCCTAGTATCGCTGTCTATGAGATGCCAAATGGCAATGTCAGGGAGCAGGCTGTAGTGCCCAATAAACTCCTCTCCGATAATGGGGCCAGTGACTTCAATGATGGTGAAAGTCCAGAGGAGGTCCCATTGCAGGCTGACTTTGAGGACATGATGATGTGTGCCATGGGTGATGATGGGGAGTTTTTCACAGCTGTCATGGAGTGGCTGAGGCAGCAACAGGACCCCATACAAGCTGCCATGGGGAGATCAGTGTTGATCAGGAATGGCATGATACAGTGAGTGTCGCTGTTGAACAGATGTTAGAAGACTGAGCAGCAGCCGGGTGCACCTTACTGCAGTAGCCATTGGGGTTTGGGTAGCAAGAGCAGGGCTCCCTGCAGTTTGCAGTGTCCAGGCTGAAGCTCTAAGCAGAGACTGGCTGTGTCATGAATGGTGTCAGCAGGGCAGTTGGAACTGCAGCGGCGGTAGCCATCATTGCACTGGCAGCCAAGTATGCATGTGCTGTGGTGTTTGGAATCAAGCTGGCTGTGCCACAGTCACCTGCAGTATTGTCATATCATTGCTGATGCAGGTGTAGATACTCCATGCTGGTGGGCACTATCCTGTGGGCAAATAGGGAAGGGAGCGGCTGGTAATGTCATTAGTGTCACATCAAGCTGTGAGTTGGCTGGCAGTGTGGCAGCCAGCTGACGGCTTGGGGTGGGGGTGTGGTTCATGCATGGAGGTCATAGGTAGGGAGGTCAGTGTCTCATGCACCAGGATCCTGTGCACCCTGTCAGTGAGGCTGGCAGTGTCAGTGAGAGGGCTATAAAGCAAGTCAGCCAGGTGTTGTACAGGAACCTGTGGGAAATGA
Organism: Schistocerca serialis cubense; assembly: GCF_023864345.2. Classification (NCBI taxonomy): domain Eukaryota; kingdom Metazoa; phylum Arthropoda; class Insecta; order Orthoptera; family Acrididae; genus Schistocerca; species Schistocerca serialis. Next base: position 619,935,977 of record NC_064645.1, read on the forward strand.
TGTGTAGATCCTGGGTCTGACAGAGGGGTGACAACAGGAGGGGGATCGACCATTAGTGTGTTGAGGCTGGGAGGAGTGGCGATGGCAGCAGATGTAGGAACTGGTGCGGGCATGGCGAGCCTGGCACCGGGGCCTGGGCCACTGATGGTCACATCACTGCAAGTTGTGTGTGCATGTCAGCTTTGCAGCATTCTACTTCAGCAGGATGTGTGGCCAAGTTGGCGATAACGCCATGAAGGGCTGGAGCTGGAGCTGCATACAGTGAGGTGTTGGTTGGGCCAGTGGCTGAGGCCACAGTGCTTAGGGTCCCAAGGGGTGAACAAGTGAAACAGATGCAAGGGAAATATCAGTAGCTCATGATGCGAAGCACAGTATTGTCCATAGCATGGAAACATAAGTTGCTGGTGGCGTGTGCACCTGCATGGTACTCCAAATGCACACCTAATGTGATGATCTGGCAAAACATGCCTAATTTGAAAGTTGAGTCACCTGATTCTATCTGTGGGTCATCAATGTAGGAATGTTCCCCAGCCTGACTTGCTAAATTAATTACAGAATTGCAAAATAAGGTATGATAGGTATTGCACAAAGATCAATGTTCAAATGTGGTTAAGAAACAACACATTTATTAAAAGACTGAACTACTATAGGAGAAGAAAGGAAAATGTGAAATGGTCTCAAAATTAACAGATATTGAAGAAAGTCACTTGCTGATGTGATTGCACTACATAAAAGTGACATGCAGTAAGAATAACATACACCGAACAAAGTCACTACTTCATCCTAGAGTATTTACCACCATGACGCTGATTGTTATTTAGCAAGGCGCAGAATTAATTGTCTCTCACAGAAGAAATGGTTTGGGCAAGGACTGAATTAAAGGCACAGGGTTAAGCATGCCAGCAGCGATGGACAGAGCTCATAACTCAGACAGTACACATATGAGCTCTATCACTCACTGATCTATTTATTTATTTATTCCATGTGATCTGATGGTACATAGTGTGTTGCAGATGTCGGAAAATATCATTTAACATTGTTAACATATATTAATGTAAGCCTATAGTATCCTAATGTATTATATTGCTCAATGTTTTCAATTTAACACAAACATCAAGATTACTGTTCTAAGTATTCATTTACAGAGTAAAAACAGTGACACAACAAATATGACTTCATGGCTTTGCTAAATTTTATGTTGTCTTTGATGGACTTAATACTAGTGGGAAGATTGTTGAACAGTTGGAGGCCCATGTGGAATACTCCCTTTTTACACAGTTGAGTGTTTGTACATATAACATGCAGGTTTGCGTTTTTCCTGGTGTTGTGTTCATGTATTTCGTTATTTTTTACGACTCTGGGGTCAGTTGGCACTATGTGTTTTCTGAAGAATTTTAGAGTCTCAAGAATGTAGAGGCAAGCCAGTGTAAGGATTTCCAACTTTCTGAAGATGGGTTTGCAGGAGTCTCTGGGTTTGCTCCCAGTAATAATCCTCATTGCTCTCTTCTGGATTCTGAATGTGCTCAGAGCAGTTGGAGCATTTCCCCAGAATATTACACTATATTTTAGGTGGGCTTGAATGTTAGCGTAGTATGCACTGGTTAATGTTTTCAGGCTAGCACATGTTTTCAGTACACTCAATGCATAACAGCCAGTACAAATCCTGGCATTTACCTTTCCTGTATGTGTATTCCATTTCAGGTTATCTTGAACCCACAGACCTAGGAATTTGAAAACAGTGTCGGTATCTATTGACTGGTTATTTATAGTGACAGATGGCTGAGAGGAATTTGCATTCTCTTCTGTTCCGGTTTTCCCACAGTCCATGTTTCACTACCATACAATGCTGTACTCCAGACGTACATCCTCAGAAATTTCTTCCTCAAATTAAGGCCGGTATTTGATATTATTAGACTTCTCTTGGCCAGAAATTCCTTTTTTGCCATAGCGAGTCTGCTTTTGATGTCCTCCTTGCTCCATCCGTCATTTGTTATTTTACTGCCTAGGTAGCAGAATTCCTTAACTTCATGACCTTAACTTCATGGCCATCGATCCTGATATTAAGTTTCTTTCTGTTCTCATTTCTACTACTTCTTATTACCTTCGTCTTTCTTCAATTTACTCTCAATCCATACTCTGCACACATTAGACTGTTCACTCCATTCAGCAGATCATGTAATCCTTCTTCACTTTCACTCAGGATAGCAATGTCATCAGTGAGTCATATCATTGATATCCTTTCACCTTGAATTTTAATCCCACTCCTGAACCTTTCTTTTATTTCCATCATTGCTTCCACAATGTACAGATTGAACAGTAGGGGCAAAAGACTATGTCCTTGTCTTACACCCTTTTTAATACGAGCACTTCATTCTTGGTCATCCACTCTTATTATTCCCTCTCGGCTGTTGTACATATTGTATATGACCCATCTCTCCCTATAGCTTACCCCTATTTTTCTCAGAATTTTGAACATCTTGCACCATTTTACATTGTCGAACGCTTTTTCCAGGTCGACAAATCCTATGAACGTGTCTTGATTTTTCTTTAGTCTTGCATCAGTTATTAACCACAATGTCAGAATTGCTTCTCTTGTGCCTTTACCTTTCCTAAAGCCAAACTGATCGTCATCTAGCACATGCTCAATTTTCCTTTCCATTCGTCTGTATATTATTCTTGTCAGCAACATGGATGCATGAGCTGTTATGCTGATTGTGTGATAATTCTCACACTTGTCAGCTCTTGCTGTCCTCAGTATTGTGTAGATGATGTTTTTTCGAAAGTCAGATGGTATTTCGCCAGACTCATACATTATACACACCAGCATGAATAGTTGTTTTTTTGCCACTTCCCCCAATGATTTTAGAAATTCTGATGGAGTGTTATCAATCCCTTCTGCCTTATTTGACCTTAAGTCTTCTGAAGCTCTTTTAAATTCTGATTCTAATACCAGGTCCCCTATCTCATCTAAATCGACTCCTGTTTCTTCTTCTATCACACCCGACAAATCTTCCCCCTCATAGAGGCTTTCAATGTATTCTTTCCACCTATCCGCTCTCTCATCTGCTTTTAACAGTGGAATTCCCACAGCACTCTTAATGTTATCACCCTTGCTTTTAATGTCAGTGATGGTTGTTTTGACTTTCCTGTATGCTGAGTCAGTCCTACTGACAGTCATTTCTTTTTCGATTTCTTCAAATTTTTCATGCAGCCATTACATCTTAGCTTCCCCGCACTCCCTATTTATTTCATTCCTAAGCAACTTGTATTTCTGTATTCCTGAATCTTCCAGAACAATTTTGTACTTCCTCCTTTCATCTGCCAATTGAAGTATTTCTTCTGTTACCCACGGTTTCTTCACAGTTACCTTCTTTGTGCCTATGTTTTCCTTTCCAGCTTCTGTTATCATCCTTTTTAGGGATGCCCATTTCTCTTCAACAGTACTGCGTACTGAGCTATTCCTTATTGCCGTATCTATAGCCTCAGAGAACTTGAAGCATATCTCGTCATTCCATAGTACGTCCGTATCCCTCTTCTTTGCGTATTGATTCTTCCTGACTAATGTCTTAAACTTCAGTCTACTCTTCATCACTACTATATTGTGATCTGAGTCTATATCTGCTCCTGGGTATGCCTTACGATCGAGTATCTGATTTCGGAATCTCTGTCTGACCATGATGTAATCTAACTGAAATCTCCTTGTATCACCTGGCCTTTTCCAACTATACCTCCCCCTCTTGTGATTCCTGAACAGAGTGTTCGCTGTTACTAGCTGAAGTTTATTACAAAACTCAATTAATCTTTCTTCTCTTTCATTCCTTAACCCAAGCCCATATTCTTGTGTAACCTTTTCTTCTACTCCTTCCCCCACAACTACATTCAATTCTCCTGTGACTATTAGATTTTCATCTCCCTTTACATACTGTATTAGCCTTTCAATATCCTCATACACTTTCTCTATCTCTTCGTCTTCAGCTTGTGACGTCAGCATGTATACCTGAACTATCGTTGTCGGTGTTGGTTTTCTGTCAATTCTGATAAGAATAACCAAATCACTGAACTGTTCACAGTAAAACACTCTCTGTCCTACTTTCCTATTCATAACGAATCCTACTCCTTTTATACCATTTTCTGCCACTGTTGATTTTACCCTATACTCATCTGATCAGAAATCCTTGTCTTCTTTCCACTTCACTTCACTGACCCCTACTATATCAAGATTGAGCCTTTGCATTTCCCTTTTCAGTTTTTCTAGTTTCCCTACCACATTCAAGATTCTGACATTTCATGCCCCAACTCGTAGAATGTTATTATTTCGTTGATTATTCAATCTTTTTCTCATGTTAACCTCCCCCTTGGCAGTCCCCTCCCAGAGATTCGAATGGTGGGCTATTCTGGAATCCTTTGCTAAAGGAGAGATCACCATGACACTTCTTTGTGAAGTCTATGATTGATAGGTGGGACAAATTGGATAGCACCTACTAGGGAACCATTCTGCATACATTTCTTTTCAATATAAATTAAGAGCATGTCAACCAATTCTTCATTGAGAAATGATATTATACTCTTGAAAATCGTTTATGCATTACTGAAGATGTGTTGCTAAAGATTCCACTGTGTTGATGTTTCACAAGTGATACACTATAAGCGAATTGTAGCATTCTCATGACAAACCTGTTCTACGTAGACAGCAGTTCCACTACATTTCAGTTAACTCCTCTGAACGACAACACACAACTTATGGCATATTACTTGTCTGGAACTGGTTACCATCTGGAGTAGTGTAAACATCATCTACATATTGTTTTGGTGGGCCATTCAAAAGTCACTCTGTGATTTCTTGTTAAATTTTCAAGAGAGTTATATCACTGAATTTGTCTAATTGAAATCTACTATTCTTGTGGCAAAAATAGCAGTTACATTTCTTTAAAAAACATTTATGCCTGTACCACAGTTATTAATAGTTGTGAGAACCCACTACTGTTTCTTTTATGAGCCGTGCTCACTCTTTGTCTAGGTGAAAAGAGATTACAAATATCTTTAATGGTCAAAAGTGATTTGAGATGAAAAACTTAGACACCTCATCCTGTATGCATTATCTGCTCAATAATATAAGAGGCTCCATGAGGCTGTTGGTGGACAATACTGTTGTCTATAGGAAGGTTGCAACAATAGAAGACTAGTGAAATGCAGGAAGACTTGTAGAGATTAAAAAACTGGTACAGCTGACCCTTAACATAAACAAGTGTAGCATAGTGTGTAGAAATAGATGAAGAGACTCAATTCTGTTTGGTCACAGTTGTTTCCCTTTTATCCAGCATCAGGTCGGGTTGGGACTTTAATGGTATTTCTCCATTTTCATCTGTCTTTCCACCATTCTTCTACTGTAATTGTTTTGTCGAAGCCCAGACCATTTTAACCTATTCTCAGTTTTCTCATTCATATTCTCTAGTCCAACTTTGTTCTTAACATCTTTATTTCTCACTCTGTCCCTCCTCATTTTCCTTAACATACATCTTGGAAATTTTGTTTCACTGGCTTAGATTCTACTTGCTTCTCTTCTTGTCATTGTCCAGGTCTCCAATGCATATATCAGCATGGGTGTAAAATACTCTTGTACAGTATTTCCTTACACTTCATTGGAACCTCCAAGACTACTACTCACATACTGGTAAAATGCATTGCTCTGTTGTACCCTTTTGCTAACTTCTACTTCCATTCTTACATTCTCCATTATCACATTTCTTAGATATTTAAAGCTATCCACAATTTCAATATCCTGTCCTTTTATATTAATTTGTCTCTTGCTTTCTCTGTCTCCTCTAGTTGCCACCATAGTCGTGCTTTTCTGAACAGTGCATTTCATTCCATATTTCTCGATTTTTTCATTTAAGATGTCTCTTTGTTGTTGTACATCCTTACTGTTGGCTCCCCACACCACAATATCATCTCCCTTCCTCTATGAGCTTCTTTTGTCTCCCTCACAATTTTATCCATCACCATTATAAATAATAATGGTAATACCACACTTCCTTGTCTCAGGCCTGTAACATTCCTAAACCTGTCTATTGGCAATAAATAGCTGGAAGCAGTCGCAGCCATAAAATAGAACAGAGTAACCACCTAGAGCAACCTTAAATGGAATGGCCACAAAAAACTAGTTGTAACTTGCTGAAAAAACAGATTCCAGACTAAGATTCACCGGAAGAAACTTAAGGAAAAGTTTTCAGCCATGGAAGAAAAAGCTTACAAAACACTTGTTTAACAAATTCTTGAGTATTTCTCATCAGTCATGGACTCTTACCGGTTTGGACTAATAGAAGAGATAGACAAGATCCAACAAAGAGAGGACTGTTTCATTAAATAAGCACAAGAGCCTTTTGGAGGTACTCAACATCTGTTGTTGCAGACTCTACGAGAAGACATTGGGCACCATAAAGAAGTTAGCTGATGAGATTCTGAGAGTGTGTGTTTCACAAAAACTCAGCCACCATATTACTTCCTCACACATATGACCTGCGAAATGACCCACGTAACAGATGAGTCCCTCTCTACCTAATGTCTAAATGTTCTGCCACTTCCTCCCCACATTCCCCAAATTGTCACGGTTTCCCCTCTGTCAAAAGAACGAACACTTCTGAAAGCATAGTATGATTCTTTCTATTTTTATGGTGTCTCTTGGTAGTTCTGGAATTTCACCCCCTGAAGCTAACTTCTGTTTAGTACTTCTGTCTCCCTGTAATTTTACAGTTTTGTCAGGTAAATTATCATTTTGATAATTTGTAATTACCTCTGTATATTTTGCACAAATATACTAAGTATTTCACATTACTCTAGACTTGATATTTCCTATATAGAGACCTACAACTAGAATGAGAGGAATGGAGAACTCATTTATTGAAGACAGTGAAGAAACCATCAGTGAAAGCAAATGTCTGGAGTCCAGTGCTCATTCAATCCAAGGCTTTTTATATCGCTTATCACTTCTTTTACTACTGATAATTAATTATGTACAGATATGAAAAATGCAATAGTACACCATGGTTTATGGACTGGCTAGCTATTCAGACAAGGACATACCATCTCACAAGATGTTCAAACCAGCCTTCAGGTTAAAGAGAGTTTCACTTTTTATACACTCTTACTTGATCAAGCTGACCCCAAAGCTAAAGTTGCTGATGCATAGTTGTATGATGTCACATAGCACAGGCTAACAAAAAGAGCAGAGGTGATAGCATAAAGTTTTTGATTACTAGATCATGCACCAATGTCCTGCATAAAATCTGGAAGCTTTTGACTCTTTCCTCTGGAGTGACAGCAAGAAATATCTGATTAGTCAACTTGATGATGGCCACTTCATTGTATTTTGTAAATGCAGGCTGTGTGCTCTCATCCTTTGATTTGATTTTACTGATCCTAAAAATCTTATTTTGTGTATTTACACATGGGTGTGGGACAAGCCACAAATACAATTTGTTTAACTCCTAATTTTAAAAAAGCAAGCAACACCTGTAGAATGAAACATACTAGCTAAAAACTAATTTATAATTTGATTGAATAGATGAAAGATCTACTCACTGGGTGGCAGCAGAACACACACATAGAGGAAGGTTATAGTTGCGCGATCTTTTGGAGCCAGTGGCTCCTTCTTCAGGCGGAGGTCTTAGGGGGAGGAAGGAGGGGTGAGAGAAAAGGATTGGAGAGGTGCCTTCTCATCCCATCTGGCAAGTCTCCCCTGACCCACGATTCAGGATGACTTTCCCAAAATCTGCCCCCTTTCTTAGACCTCTCCAGACCGTTTCCTTCACCACTCTTCCTTCCCCTTCAACCCTTCTGCCTGAAGAGGGAGCCACTGGCTCCAAAGACATGCCTGATTATAACTTTATTTTATTGTGTGTTCTGCCACTGCTTGGCGAGTGGATTTTTTACCTATCCAATTACATTATTTTGTCAACAATTGATTGTTTCTACTGTTATAAAAACTAACTTATAATAAGAAAATATTCATGTGATCCTTCAGGTTTCCTGGCATGGGTGATTAATAGTGTGCTTCTGAGTGTTCTGCTAGTTTGTTGCTTCCATTTTATGCATAAAATGAAGTAAATATGCTGTAGATTAATTGTACATAAGAAGATATTTAACTTTGTAAGGATAGTTATGGTACAATTCAAATAATTTAGGAATGACCATTCAGTGAGTAGTGTACATATTGAGTCATCAACAGACATATGAAAAAGAAGAATGAAAACCTGCTAACTTTTACAAGCTAACTTTTACAAACCGTTTAATGAGCTAACACACACACACACACACACACACACACACACACACACACACACACACACACACACACACACACCTGTGCAACTACGTTGTTATTCTAGACTGAACACACCCGTGCAATTACATTGTTATTTTAGACTGACATTTATAAATTATTCTATTGAATAGAAGCAGTTCTTATGATGTAACATTCATACCTTTGCTCTGAATCCTTCTCTGTTTAACTTTAAACTTTGATGTAGCTTGTTGTACAGAAGAATTCCTATGTGCCTTACACTGCTCTGTCCTTCCATAACCATTGACTAATTATAGATGTATATTGGAATGACATGTCTGATGGTGGTTGATGTTTGTAAATTTTTGTGAATAAAACAGATTGTTTCATGAGTATAAATACAAGGCAGTGGCAGGATACTGAGCTCCAGAAATAGATTTTCAATGTTGTAGGAGAGAGGCGCTTGTGTCATTATCTTGACTATTCTCTTCTACATAGTAAATATCTCTCTGTATAAGACACATCAAAATGAAATGCGATGTGTGTCACATCATTCTAAATCCCAGACTAAGCTTTGCATACACAAATCACTGTCATGAACACTTAACTATTGCACTAAAGACAGAACAGCCACACTTGAAAAGAAAATTGCTAGTGTATTTAAAGTAGGAACTGTTGTGATTCCACAACTAAGTAATACATGCCATACAGATTTATTTTACTTGGCAAAGAGAAGACAAAGAATCCAACAAGTTGGATGTAGTGATGTGCTGAGTACACAATGCTTTATGTTAATGGAAAGAAGATATTTCAAGTAATGGAAACATGTAATCCTTTTATTTTATATTTATAAAAAGCTCTTAATTTGTCAAGTAAGTTATAAAGTAGTTCTGGATTACTTGCAACAAATTCTGTACTGTTTATATTATGTATTGCTGAACATATGATAAAAGTTGTAATATACTATAATGTGTCTCATATGTGAAGTTTTTGTTTACTAATTTATCTTTCAGAAAAGAATAGACCCTATGAAATGTCATCTTTTGATGAGAAGCAGGCTACAACACTTTTGAAGGAGAGTCCAGTAGAATTTGTTAATTACAATAAGCATCAGTTGAGTCGTGTCTATCCTTCTGGTACACGTTTTGATTCTTCCAACTTCATGCCACAAGTGTTCTGGAATGCAGGATGCCAACTAGTTGCCCTTAATTATCAAACTCTAGGTAATGTACTGCATTTTATCTTTTGTCTTACTGCCTGACCATTGTTGTTGTATTGATACTATTATTATTGATTTATATGAGATACATACATTTTGTATTGCTATTGCAGTCTCAGTTGATAGACTTAAATGTGTTTATGTACATGTAACTGTTTGAAATGTGATAGTGATAGTGATGCAATTTAATAAGAGGAGAGAGAGAGAGAGAGAGAGACTGGTGTTCTCAGTACCTGTATCAAATCCTATCTTCATCACCCAAAACAGAATTCCTTGCCCCTCTCAATTTTTGCAGTATCCTAGTTTACGCATATTACAATTCTGTAGCTGATAGATCATTCCCTTGTGGCTGACCCTGAGTCAAGCAGGACTTATCCCATACCCCTACTCACCACCTCTGCTGCAATTCAGTCACAGAATTTTATGTCCTGTAAGAAGTGGAGCCATTGTGAAAGCAGTCACATTATATCCTTACAGTGCTGCAATTACTCTTGTAGTGTACTGTACTTGGATGACAACTAACTAGCTGTTTACCTGCATGTATAATCAGTGCTAAATGTGGCTAACCACGGACTCATGTATCCTATTGCTGAACATGCTACCATAACACTAATGACATCAACAGTCTTTTTGTGCCCACGCTATCTGGATCTATGCCCCAGCTCTAGCTCCTCTAAGCTAGACAGGAAAGATCTGTTCCTCCAGCATATCTTATATTTTCATAACACCTTTGTCATAAACCTCCAATTGTCCCCTTCATCTTCTTCCCAGTCTTTTATCTTTAACCTCAACATTTCATTGTCCATTGTTTTCTACAACTCTTCACCACTACCCTAACATTGTATTATTTATGCCCCCCACTTGCCCATCACCCTGTACACTTTCCACATTTCTCAGTCCTAATTTTTCTTCAGTCACTGACAGCCATCTGCCATCTCATCTTGTCTCTGCATTACCTCTCCAATCCCATCATGCTCATTATCACTCTTCTTTCATTCTCCATATCCCCCCCCCCCCCCCAATCCTGTTCCTATCAACCTGAACATCCACTAATTCCATTCATAAGAAGCCAGTGTCACCGCAGTTGAGCTTATTTGCGCATCTGTGGGGGTTGTGTGTTTCCTCCTCTTTGTTTTGTACTACAATGAAGTATTGATATCTAATTTTAAAGCTAAAAGTAACACATGCATATCAGTTTATGCAGGATGTCCCAAACCTTTAAGATCAAAATTATACAGATGGCATAGTATCCTAAATTCTGTATTTTGAGCTAGTAAATCAGTGATGCAACATATGTGAGTCATGTGTTTGAAAACTGCTGGTCTTTTGTTACAAGCGATTGCCTGCTGCATCATTATTGGTGGTGTTACTTTGAAAAATAATATACAGTCGTATGTAATATACCATTGTTTGCAGCCCACGACTGGTTTCTCTAGACTGTATTCTTCACAAATGATGCCACTTTGAACTGTGACTGTTTTTTGAACTGTGACTGTTTTCCAACTGCTGCAATAGCCCTATCTGAAATGATAAAAAGCCATGCATTGTTCTCAAATCACCAGCAATAATTGTGCATCAGCTTGTGAGCTGGAACTGTACAAAATAAACAAATAGAATCTTATTTTGTGCCTCCCCATAAATAAATAAATGGTGCACATAACTTGTCAATCTTTTGAGATGTACTACTGTTGTTGTTGGAGACTGAACATCTTGTTTCCTGCATAATATTGTGATTTCAACAAGATTGTGTACTAATCCACTTCGATAGTTTATTAGCACCTTAACAACAGATACTCCTATCATCAGACTGGAAAAGGTAGAGGGAGTCTTGTCCTCTACCCAGTGTCATCACCGGATTTCACTCATATGGATTTTTCCTGTGGAGTTACATGAAGTCATTGGTTCATGAAATGCCTTTAGGAACTGACAATGAAGTTGTTGGTACTGTCATGGCTACCTCTTTCATTCTGTAACAGACAACAGGCAAATTTTTAGATGCCATTGTAATGTGTACACTGAAACTTGTACCCATCACTTTGAACAATAGATGTGAGCTTAAGTAGTTGCTATGCATTGTATTGCACATTTTCAACAGTTATTTCCTTATTACAAAATACTCATATCTTGTATCATCTGTATAATTTTGATCTTAAAAGGACGCCCTTTAAAGAATTTCTGGTCATATATTCAAAAACAGTAAATATAATGCATTATCAGTCAACAATAAAGAGTAGTTGACACTAACATTCTGCATATAGAAAAAGAAGTATATGCTACATACTTGAAAGACTGCATAATGATGTGTTACAACATTGTTTGGCTCTAATTTCCCCTGTTCCAGACCTTGCAATGCAACTTAACTTGGGAATTTTCGAGTACAATCACCGTTGTGGCTATCTGCTAAAGCCAGAATTTATGCGAAGGCAAGACCGGAGACTGGATCCTTTTGCAGAGTCAACAGTAGATGGCATTATAGCCGGTACAGTCTCAGTACATGTAATCTCAGCACAGTTCCTCACTGACCGTCGGGTTGGTGTCTATGTTGAAGTGGATATGTTTGGCTTGCCTGCAGATACTGTGCGAAAAAAATTTCGAACAAAAATTGTGCCCAACAATGGTATTAATCCCATATTTGACGAGGAAGCTTTCGTCTTTAAAAAGGTTTGTTATTTTTTGTTATGTTGTCTTGCTTTATTGCATGAATCTTGCTTGGTTACCTCAGTAGCCAAGGCACACAAATTAAGAGTCAATACTTGAGAGCTTTGCCACTGTTCATGAAACATCAGTTTCATCAGCATATGGTTATCAGTGTTCATGACACATACACCTTAAGGTCCTTGAATATAATATCTTCAAGATTTCTGTTCAGTTTAGTATTGCATTTATAATTGATGCAAATGACTCATAAAACAATGTCTAACAGAGTAGTATGAACAAACATTCAGGAAGCAGTCCTCACACATAGAAGAAGAAAATATTTTATCTGACAGCTGTTTAGAAGCACTTTATATCTCCATTAGAATTCATTTGCTGTGGGTCTTCATGAAGTATTAATCATGGGAGTCTCACAGGAACGTGAAATTTTCAAAATGCCCTCTTGAATTGATTGTGATTCTTAATTTCACTGCTAGTGTTTTGTGTTCCATTTCATTTAAGGGAATGTTGACATATAATTCACATAATTGCTTGTTTTAGTGTGCAACTCATGTCACTTCTTGTGTGCACATGTACCTCTCTCCATTGCCTCACTTAAACATAGCATCAGTTGTTTAAGTGATGATTATGGACTTTGGTGATCACATAACTTCTTTCTGATGTTCATCATGGACTTCACTTCCAGCACAGTGCACTTGACTGGTGCCCACTTGATATGTATTAGCGATGTGTCAGTTTAGCTGTTAGACGCTAAGTTGAGCACTTTACTGGCTAGCCAGTGTTACGTGATGACCTGTTTTCCTGCTATTTAAAATGTGTGCGAAAACTACCAGTAACTGATTTTCTGCATGGCTGCACTTCCCTAGATGGCTTATTCAGCTATGTGTTGACCTTTATTTTAATGTAAATCATCTGTTTGTGAATGAAGCCCTCATTTCAATGTAATTTATAAATTTCTGCAATCAACACCAATGAGACAACATGAATCATTACGCAACCATTGAAGACTGTCATCAACAAAGATTTTCAGTCAATGCTTGATCCAGCATTATTGATTACTGATTTTTAGAGCCTCCACCCAGACTCAGTGCACAAAGTTACATTTCTCTCTGAGTGAATACTCTCCTTTCTTGTTGATCTGTTGGAAGCTGTGCTTTTCCCTGTCCGATGAAGCATGTACTTCATACATGATGGAGCTCCTACCTATTTCATTGCTAATTGCCATTGGCTTCTAAATAACGGATTTTGTGATGAATCGGTAGAAAGATATGGATGAACCCTTGGCTTCTACATTCTCTGGCCCTAAGTCCACTAGACTTTTGTCTGTGTTGGCATTTGAAATCTTGTAAGTTCAAACTCTGACACAAGATACACAATGTCTTCATACACATGTTGTGGAAGCCTGCAAAACCATACATAATATTCCAGGGATAAATCAGCGCCTGTGGAATCCATTGTGACAGTGAGTTGATGCATGCATCAGTGTTAATAATGGAGAGCACTTAGAACATTTCATGTAAGAAAGAGTTTCATGTTGTGTGGTTTTGCAGTCTCTTCCTGTGTGTTGCCCTTGATTAATATATTACGAAGAGTTACAGAAAATAAGTTCTAGCAGGGAAATAAATTCTGTCCATATCCATGTGTACATAGCACAATTAGTGTCTTCTTCTGTTTACAAGGAATGTGACTTGAATGTTTGGCCTTACCATCTTGTTACACACTGTATTATATTGAGGGCATTATAAATAATACTGCTCTTGTTCGTTGCATGTAAACAACAGGAGAAACTGAAATTATGTAATCAACTGGTATAAAAGCCAGTGTTGCATTAATTTGTAATTGTAATTGTACGTTTATATATCCTGTAGATCATACATTGTGTGCAGAGAAGCATATGATGATATAGGACAAGTCAAAAATGGAAATTAGATGATACATAGTTAAAATGATTATGACAGTGATCTTATAATGATACAAATGCGCATATAATACATGTGTAATGCCAGGAAACAGAAAAGTGTATAGTTGGACATCTTGTGAAAAATTGAGAATTGCACACTATTTCTAAATAATTTCACATTATTAAGGGAAAGAAACACATAAGCAAATAACATGGAAATTCAAAAAAGTACCCTATACATTTAAAAATCCATTACTAAAGTAAGAGTGTAAAGGTTACACACTTCATTATTAAGGTGTTCGAGTTTACAAAAAAGTACAGAACAGGGACAGAACAAATTTTTATGTTTCAAAATATTCATCTGTACTATCACAACACTTTTGCATTAAGTAATTATGGACAGCAATTTTAAATTTTGAAGTGTTTTTTATTGCTTTAATGTTATTAAGTAGCTTATTGTACAGTCTGGTTCCTGCTTGCAGTGGTCCATTCTGTTTTAGTATTATGTATGCATGTTGAACATGTATATCCTGCTTTCTCCTTGTTTTATACAGATGGATGCTCTGGTTAGTCGATACAAGACATGCAATTTTCTAATAGTTTCCTAACAAATATTGCTACTTGTAAGATATATATAGACATGGTAGTGGAAGGATGTGAAGTTTCTTAAATAAGGGCTTGCGTGAGCTTCTTGCGGCAGCATTTCCTATGGCTCTTACAATTCTCTATTGGCATGTAAAATTTTTGTTGGCAAATGCATTTCCCCAAAAGATTATGCCATATCGCAGTAAAGATTCTGCCTGGGTGAAGTACACATTTTTTAGTGTCTCTTTCAATGTGCAACTGGAAAGAATTTTGATAGAATAACAAATTGTATTCAGTTTATTTCTAATGTATTTTTATGTTGGATCTATCTTAGATCTTCTTGGATCCATATTCCAAGAAATTTTGTAGAGCTTACATTTTCAAAGGTTTTGATAAACAACTCTGTCTGGTGTTAGTGGTTATTTATTTAGCACTGTGTGTAAGTGCATTGTAACTGTTTTTTCTGTGTTTATTACTAAATTGTTTCCAGAAAACTGGTCTGTAATGTGGGTGGTACACCTTTTAATCTCATGCAGTAATTCTTCTCTGGGCCTTCCTTTTATTATCACATTTGTATCATCTGCAAATTTTATGTAATTATGGCATGGACTGGTCGGTTCCAAGTCATTGACAAAGAGTGGGAACAGAATTGGTTCTAGAATGGAGCCTTGTGGTACACTGTACTTAATGCTCTGCTTTTCTGAGCAGTAGGACTTTTATCTTGTTCCCTTCTTGAATAGCAAGCTCAACTACTTGCTCTCTATTTTGGAGATATGATTTGATCCATTCATAGGTTAGCCCCCCTAATACCTACAGATTCAAGTTTCTTAAGCAAGATGTAGTGATTGATGACATCAAATGCTTTAGAGAAGTCTAGAAATATGGCTGAGATATGCTCTTTTCTGTCTATTGCATTTGCAACACATAAATGAAATACTGATTATGGAGAAGAGTGATTTATTTAAATTGTACAGATCGTTTTATTTCATTTAGATACAGTCACAGAAAATGTTTTTGATAATGACCAATTTCAGTCATATATTGGTCAACTTGAGAATTCATACATATGACAATGCATGTCATGATTGTAATGTACAGAAACTTCCAGTTGAAAATTATGAATTATTAGGAATAAAAGAGAAAAGGTAGAAGCACTGCATCGTTGATATGCACACAAATGAAAGACACAGAGCTTGGCTTGCTTTCAGAATACACTTCCCTTTTATTGCTGTAGGAAAAACATGCACACAAACACACACATATTCATTCGCATGCACTCATCTGTCTACCTACATTGTGGTCAGTCGACTGCCAGCTCTTTACTGGCCCGCAGTAAGTGTACTGAGGTGAAGTGGGTTGAGGGATGAAGAGAGGCAGAGAAGGCAGGGAGAGCATTGAGGGGGGGTTGTCTAGTGGCTTGTGGGAGAGTGGGAATCTTGTCTGTGGGCTAGATAGGGGTGCAGGTAGGGCAGGCATG
This sequence comes from Schistocerca serialis cubense, assembly GCF_023864345.2. Taxonomy (NCBI): domain Eukaryota; kingdom Metazoa; phylum Arthropoda; class Insecta; order Orthoptera; family Acrididae; genus Schistocerca; species Schistocerca serialis. Next base: position 619,952,091 of record NC_064645.1, read on the forward strand.
TGGCAGATGTCTGGGCACACTATTTTGTACACTAGGGCGTGAGATAACAGCACACAACTAGCTAATGTGGGGGCATAAATTGGGTGAAGGTACAGGGGCAGTAGATGATGTAGACAAACACACACACACACACACACACACACACACACACACACACACACATAAACACTCAATATTGGGTGGGGATGGTGGCAGCATGTTACCGTAGACTTAGGTAAGATAGGTTACCGGAACGAAGGATGGAATGACTGAACCACGTCCTTTGTCAGGGTTTTGGTTTCTATCTTCATGCCCTGAAATGAGGAACATCCTAACCAAGATACTTCCAACTCTTCCTAAAGTGGTGTTCCGCTGCCCTCCCAGCTTTCACAGCATCCTAGTCCATCCTTAAGGGACTCCCACCCCCAGTCCCCTGCCACAGGGATTGTACCCCAGCAGAAGACGCAAATGTAACACCTGCCTAGTCCACCCACTTAGCACTACCTACTCCAGTCTCGTCACAGGCGTATTCTACCCAAACAGAGGCTGGGCCACCTGTGAAAACAGTGATGTTATATACCAGCTTTGCTGCAACCACTGCACAGCATTTTATGTTGGTATGACAACCGACTAGCTGTCAACTAGAGTGAGTGGCCACTACCAAACTGCCATCTTGATCCTCCCCACCACCACCAGCTCTTCTGAGCTGCACAGATGGGAGCACACAACTAGCTAATGTGGGGACATAAATTGGGTGAAGGTACAGGGGCAGTGGATGATGTAGACAAAAACACACACACAAACACTCAGTATTGGGTGGGGATGGCGGCAGCATGTTACCGTAGACTTAGGTGAGGTAGGTTACTGGAACGAAGGATGGAATGACTGAACCACGTCCTTTGTCAGGGTTTTGGATTCTATCTTCATGCCCTGAAATGAGGAACATCCTAACCACAGCACATCCTTTACTCCCATAACCTTCCTTGCCTAAACCTAAGGCAACTCACAGTCCCTCCTTGCCCCCACCTAATTGTGTGTGTGTGTGTGTGTGTGTGTATGTGTGACCACATCAGCTAGTTGTGTGCTGTTAACTCACTCGCCCTAATCCATGAAATCACACGTCCAGCCATATGCCCCCTTCCCCTCTACCTGCACCCCTAGCTAGCCCACAGACAGTTCCCCACTTTTCCATTAGCCACTAGACACTCCCCCCAACCACCTCCCTACCTCCTGCCTCTTTCCATCCCTCACCCCACTCCACTCCACTCCACTCCACACCCCCACCTCACACCAGTACTCTCACCATGGGACAGTAAAGAGCTGGCAGTCAATCGAGAACAAGCAGGGAGACAGCCGTGTGCATGTGAGTGATTGAGTTTGTGTGTGTGTCTGTGTGTGTGTGTGTGTGTGTGTGTGTGTGTGTGTTTTCTACAGCTAGAAAAAGGAAATGTCATGATTGCTTTATTTTCCAGATGCCTCCTATGAATTCTGAAGATGGCCAATGTATGATTGAAATTGGTCACAATTGAAAATATATTCTATGATTGTGTCTAAAAAAGTAATAATTAGTGTATGATTGAAATAACAATTTGTAAATTTACGTATCTCTTTGAAATTCCTTGAAGTCTTTCTACATTCAAGTAGGGCATCATGTCTAATTTCATTTATTTATATGTTTAATCTTTATAGTGACCATTGTCGATCAGTAATAACTTCATTTGCTCTACTTTCTTGGTTGTTTCCTTTTTCCGGTGTTATATTTTTCATTCTCCCCACGTCACTGTGCTCTCTCTTCTGTTTGTTTTATCCTATGCCATTGTTTTTTATGCTCTGTTATCTTTCTGCATTAAGGATCATAGTTTGAAAGAAATTTCTTTTAGTTGTTCTCCAAGTTGTTCTTTGATGTTGTTTTTTCCCCAGTTCTTTTCTGATTTATCTGATCCGTGCTATCATGACTTCTTTTTTCCAGAACTATAGTAATATTTGTTTTGATTGCCTGCCTTCTTTCTCCTAGTAATGATTCAGCAAAGGAGAAATCATTGCTTTAATGCTACATCCTATATTCTATATTTAGCTTAGTCGTTCTTTTGTGTAAATGTTGTAAGAAATTTCTTTTCTCCAAAAAGCAGAAGCATTGGGTCACCAAAAGGCACAGACAAAAAGAAAGAAAACTTGCTAGCTTTGCTTTTGGAGTAATCCTTTTTCGAGCTAGAAACACACACACACACACACACACACACACACACACACACATGCCTATGGCCCTGCATGGTGCCAGCTGGACCAACAGTGCCATTGCTGCATTTCGACAGGTGGACTAGGTTGAGGTTGTGGTGGGGATTGTGTCGGGTATGGTTGATAGGGGAAGAGAGGGCCAGGTGGCAGGAAGAAGAAATTCAAAGCGGTGTTTGGTGCCCCAGAGGGAGGCAGCCAGTTAGCCTGCTATGAATTCGGGAAGAAGGGGTGGCAAAGGTGTGGCACCCCATCCCATTTCATGACTCCAGGTCACCGTCAGCATGCACCTCTCCCTACCAGTTTTGACAACTGTGTGTCGTGTGCCCAGCCATGTACCTGACACCCCTCCTCCACACATTCCTAGCTGGCAGACTTGTTGCCTCTCTCCAAATCAATAGTCACCCAACCCCAATCCCTCTCCCTGTAACCCACTTCTCTTCCCTCTACTCACCCCACCTGACATAACCTGTACCACAGCCTAGTCTACATGCTGAAATGCAGCAATGGCACTGTTCACCCAGTCTGGGGCATAGGCATTTATATCTGTGCATGTGTGTATTTTACTCTAAATCAAAAAAGCATTTCTCCAAAATCTAAGAGTTCCATTTCTTTCTTTATGAGTCTTTCAATGGCCTAACACTTCTGCTTTCCAGTGAGTGTTCTCCTTTAATCCAAAAATGTTTAGCACTTTTTTTCATTGTTTAACATTTTCCAACTCTCTTTGGTTGTTCCTGAAACCATTATTTTTCTAATGATTCATCTTTCAAATATCTCTAGTCTATCCATCTTGTGAAATAATGTTAACCACTGGCATGCATATAAACATTTAGGCCTTCCCACTCTAGTACTGTTTTTTAGTCTTGTATTTATAGAAATGTACCTTTCATCCTGCACAGTTTTAGCTAAACTGTAAGCTCTTTCCTGCCTGAGTCTATTACAGATCTTTCTTATTCATTCCATTTTATGAAGTCTCCAAGATACTTAAATTTACAAACCCATTCTATTTTTCTTCTCTGTCTTTTTGAATGATTTGATGGATTACTGGTGACTATGATTTGATGGATTGCTGGTGACTGGCTTGAATTAAGTTTTCCCAGCTGAAATTATGTGACCACTTCTGTTTCCATTTTAACCTAAAAGATGTTTTTAAGTAATTGCTTCTATTAGATTTGCTGAAGGTGCTGAAAGGCCATTTGTAAATGTTGGGCATTTGACTTCTATTCCACATAATGTAATCCTTAGAATTATTGGTTTTCTTGTGTCATAGCCTGACACAAATTCATGTGGAAACCAAGATCAACATGAAGCCTTGACTGAAAATGCTTTAGGGAGCTAACTGTGGGACCAAATGTAATATGAGCTCATAGCAGTGTCAATGAATTAAGCAAGAATCATCTTAAATGGCAACACACATTTACTCAGAATTCCAAGTACAGCTCATGTCAAATTCATTCTTCTGTGCCACATTTTCCCAAATACCTGTCTAGACAGATACATTCTTCTGCTGAAAGATTTCTTTTCTGCTACCTTTCTGCAGTCTGGGTGGTAAAGAAGACTTATGTAATATTTGCTAGTTATTATTTTGTTGGATGTAATGTAATCTATAAAATAATTATCTGTGACCTCAGAAAACACAAGGTTTTTTTTTTTTTTTTTTTTTTTTTTTTTTTTTTTTTTTTTTTTTTTTTTTTTAAGTTATGTCATATCCACCACTGACTGTACTATATATTACAATATTATGAACTTAGGTAATTATCAAGTGGTTATAGCTATGATCAATATAAATGTCAAAGCTATATATGCCAGTGACAAAACACCATTCATGTTTCACAATAAAATCCATAAAAATTCTGTGTTACAAAGTGACTAAAAATTACTCATGTGCTAAAAACACAGCATTTGCCAACCTTAATAAAATGAATAATAAGGATGTGAGCCTCTAGTATAAAAGACACCACTTCATTATGAGAACAAATCATAAAACCAGTAGATAAATACAACCTTCTTAACTAATTTCACTGATGTGTAATGGGTGTGGTTAAGACTCTTGAAACTAGATTTATGCTTACTGTGCATGCCAAAAGTGAACACCATACTGGTTAAAAAAAATAATGAGAATCAGCTTCAAAGTATTTACATCATTTCCAAGACCTACATTTAAGATGTATGCAGGTGTCTTTATTCAAAGCCTTTGATAGCATAGACAAGTATACTCTTAGATGTTAAGCTTAAGGTAAAGGGAAAAAATGAGGACTATCACACTTTATTAACAGTGGTAAAGAAACAGACACATATTTATTATCAACTAGAAAATAAATTCAAATGCTACACAGTCATGAATGTACATACAATAACATGTGGCAGCTACAAAAGTTCTCATACTAAATGGTTTCATAAATTGTTATAAAATGTCATGTATTGTATTACTGAAAGAATTGGATGTAAAATGTGGGGCTCATTCAGATGTTATATCACAATGAATCCACACAATGCAAATAGCCTTGACTGTGTAATTGCATTAGTTGTTTACCGTGTGTGCTGTCTTTCTGCACGTGCCTTTGGGTTCCACAGCAGCGCAGACATACCCTCATAGTGTATATATGCAGACTGAAATGACAAATGGAAATTTTTACCAAGGCTGTGCTCACTAGGTGGATGGACTAACCACTACGCCACAGAGGCTTTGCGCAACTGAATGGGTAGTGATAATCTGTGGAGTTGTGCAAAGCAACTGTGCCAAGGTGACACAATGGTTAGCACATATGCCTAGTGAGCATGAGAGCCGTGCTTAAATTCCGGCTTTGGTACAAATTTATCATTTTATACCCACATAGGGTTTTAACTGTCATGCACAGCAATCTATGACTGCTTTAGTGCCTTGAAAATGACAGGATGTTCACGTGATGAAAAATCTGTGATGTTGAGGACATTTCTCCTCTGTTTTCCTACAAGTTTTTTGAATGTTCCACTCATTGCTGTGAAATTTGCTTTGCATTTACTTTTGGTAACAGTCAACAAGTATGGCATCCTCTTGCACAGTGTTTCTTGATAGTTCAATCCAGATGTAGAATGTACTCTTTATTCTGATATGACTGTGGTGTCAGCTGTTCCATACATCTTTTAAGACAGTTGCTCAATGCCATGTTGAACAGTGCATGTGTGTTTCCTCCCTGTGGCTGTAGTTTTTAAACATGCTTCAGGTGAATCGTCGTGAGGAGAAAAGTTACCATGTTGAGTAGACCCACTCATTTCTTAATCATTGAAAATGAACCAGTGGATTGCATATAAACTGTTACCAACTTTGGATAAATTTCTGTGTGTGATAAATCATCCAAAAATAAGAATTTTATGATTACTTGATATTTTAATATATTCACTGAATGAAACATGTACAACATGACTATTTTAGAAAGCTGTATATACGAAACTATTCTGAGAATAAAGTTGACACTTAACTTGCTTTATTGTACAGCATGTGCTAACATAACAAAAACAAAATTTCGTTGATATCTATACCATCTTTTTTCCAAGCTTACAACTTTTTGTGTTCTGCTATTTTGTGGGATCTACGGTTACACATTCTGAAGCTGATACTACAGTTATTATTAAGTTCATTAAGCAGCAGTGCTAGTACTACTACTGCTAGAAATAGTAGTAGTAGTAGTAGTAATGTTAGCTATTGACACAATTGCAACTGACTACACAATGGTTTTACTATGAGCAATGTTCATTTTGCATAAGAATCATGAAAACAAGATAAGAGAAATAAGAGTTTGTATGGATGTGAATAGACAGTTCTTTTCCTCTCACTCTTATTTGTGATGAAACAGCAAAGATACTGACTAGTAGTGGCACAAGGAACCCTCTTCGATGCACCATATGTGTTAACAACAGGAAAAGTAATGGGAATAATAGTAATAACTACAACAACAACAAAAGTAGTAGTAGTAGTAGTAGTAGTAGTAGTAGTAGCATCAGCAGCAGCAGTAGCAGTAGCAGAAGTAGAAGAAGAAATGTTCAGCTCCTGCAGCTTCCTTTCCTATTGGTGGCTTGTTGATATGGGATGCCATTTGTACATATGGTCTGTACTCTGAATTTTGGGAACCACAGATTAATTACAACATCCTTTAAAATATCAACAGACACAGAGTGGTGACAATGATTGATCCTGCACGTGAATTTTGTTTATTTGGGAAATGAAGGATGAAAGCGTGTGAGAGGTAAACATGATACTGGTGAAGAATGTGTGATGAAACTAATGTATGCTGCACAAAGGTAGTGAAAATTGTTTCAAAGGAAAATTCAATTAATAAAACTAATAAATTTAGACTGTATTGCTGTCAGTATGTACCTAGAGGAGATGAGATTTGTACTACTGCTGAAAAGATACATATAAAAGTAAAACTGACACACTTTCTAGCTTTCAGAACCAAAATTTCCTTCCTTGGGTAGGTAAGAGGGATGGTTTGGGGAAGGTTAAAAAGGAAGGTCAGGTCGCTCAGACCTTATGATGAGAGGGACCCATCTGTAGTAAGGACAAGGGTAAACAAAGATCTATTAATCCTGAAAATGTGTACATCATCAGTACTTCACATCTCATTTCTGTAGGTAAGTAATGGCCAGCCATTCTGTTTCATAATGATTGTAAAAAGACACAGACTTCATCCATCAGAGAAACCCATTGCATTTGAGTGCGGGAGAATCTAGACCTACATCTACATACATACCCTGCAAGCCATCATATGATGCATGGCAGAAGGTATTTTGTACCACTGCTAGTCACTATCTTTCCTACTGCACTTACAAAGGGTATGACAGGAAAAGAACTGGCTATACACAACCGTACAAGCCCTTATTTCTCTTATCTTGTCTTCATGGTCTTTATGCAAAATCAATGTTGCTGGTAGCAGAATTGTTGTCTAGTCAGTTGCAAATGCCAGTTCTGTAAATTTTCTCTATAGTGTTTCACAAAAAGTTCTTTGTCTTCTCTCCAGGGCTTCCGATTTGAGTTCATGAGGCATCTCCATAATTAATTTATGTTGATTGAACCTACAGATAACAAATCAAGCAGCACACTTCTGAATTGCTTCAAGTCTTCTTTTAATCCAACCTGAAGAGGATTCCACACACTCAAGCAAAACTCATGAATGGGTCACACAGGTGTTCTGTATACGCTCTCCTTTAAAGTTGAGCTACATTTTGTTATAATTTTCCTAATAAACTGAAGCTGACAGTTTGGTTTTGTCTACCACCTTGTTCCATTTCACACCACTTTGCAAAGTTGCACCTGGGTATCAAATGGACATGATGTTGTTAAACAGTGCACCAGTAATACTCTGTTTGAACATTACAGGTTTGTTTTCCCTACCCATTTGCATTAACTTACATTTTTCTATGTTTAGAACAGGCTGCCAGTCTTCACACCAAATAGAAATTCTAAGTCATCCAGTATCCTTCCACAGCCGTTCAATGACAATACTTTCTTGTATACTACAATGTCATCAGCAGTCAATCAGGGACTGCTGCTCACCCAGTCTGTCTGATCGTTTATCTATATAGGGAACAAGAGCAGTCCTACTACATGTTCATCGCACACGCCTGATGATACCCCTCTATTTGATGATCAGTCACCATCCAGGACAGCATACTGGATTTTGTTGCTTAAGAATTCTCTGAGCCACTCATGTATCCATATGCTCAGATGTTGATTAACAGTCTGCAGTGGGGCACAGTGTCAAATACTTTCCAGAGATCTGGGAATATGGAATCTTCCTGTTGCCCCTGAGCCACTGTTCATAGGATATTGTGTGAGAAAATGGCAAGCTGAATTTTGCACAAATATTGCCTTCTAAATCTGTGCTGGTTCGTGGACAAAAGCTTTTCTGTCTCAAGGAAATTTATTATATTCAAACTTGGAACATCTTCTTCTGTCTTCTATTGCTACACAAGACTGGTCGATGAGTGACTGAATAGAAGCCTTTGACCTGCTTAGTGATTTACATAGGACCAGAATAGTCTCAACTTTTTGCTAAGATATTTTGCTGAGATATGATGGTGGAGGTTGTTGTTTGTTTCATGCATTGATTTTTTTATAGATGCATTAATCTCTCTGTTGACACTGCCATATTCCTTTTTGAAACAAGAGTGCAACAATATCTATTTCCATAGAATTTTCTGAACCCTTTTTCTTATTAAACCTTAGTGGGTCTTTTCCATCCTTAATCTGCTTACTCTGCACACAATCCTCCAATGCACAATTTCCAAACAGTTTAAACTTTGACCATAATTGCTCTACACTCAACACATTGAAACTAAATGATGTCCATTCATTGTCCAAATGGGAAGCTGACAACTGCTTATCTTCTTTTTCCAGTGTGCTTCTAGCCTTCTTGATGAATTTTTTAACTTCAGTAATCATTGTCACTATGAGGACATCATGAACACTAATCCCTGTCTGTATAGTGGCACTGTCCGTAAGGTGAGGCCTGTTTGTAGTTATGAGGTCTAAAATATTTTCCACTGGTTTGGGTTGTCAAACTAACTGTTCAAGACAGTTTTCAGAAAATGCGTTCAGGACTATTTCATAAGACTGTCTGTCTTACCAACAACAACAGTTCCATAGATATCCCTGTTTGTACTCTGTAATTTAAAGATAATATTGCATGATCAGGGTACTTCCATGTGGCTGAGTATGGATTCTGTGTCTCTTACAGTGGAACTGGTGGTTGATAATGTGGTTGGAGAATAAAGACACAGGAAATAACAGAGACATAAAAAGAAACCTGAAGGTAAAAAATACAAACACTGATAAAATGAAAGTAAGGAAAGAAGGCAAAAGATGCAGATAGAGACGGAGAAGGAAATTTTATGCTATTGGGATGTGCCTTGTAATTCCTATGACTTGTCTGTGCTTTGTATCAGTCACTAGTCCAAGAATATTGACTTTCAAATAAATGCAGACCAGTGATAGATGAAAAAATGTCAGGAATGGAATCTAGTGCTTTTGGTTGTTTGAGGCCTCTTTTATAGTTCCTCCATGGTTAACGTCCTTTCTAAATATTATCACAATGAAAATTCTCTGCTAGGCTTTATTTATTTTTTGATACAATTTAATTACTTCTCATCAAATCCATTTCTTCATAGCTCATGAACTAGTGTAATGAGTTTCCAGTTGTACAGGATCTACCAAAAAGTCTTGCTGTTTACATGTGTGCTGAAAGTGTGATAAATATACGAAACTGTTGTCATAATGTTTTTGAACTAATCATTTTTTATATGCAATAGGAAAATAAATCGGTAAGAATCACCATGGACGGCACACAGCCAATTCACATGATGTGTAAGTTCCCTTCATGTAGTAGGGAAACATCATATTTGTACATGAAATGTATTCACAGCTGTGAATACAAACAACCATCGGCTGTATAAAGGGATGACAACAATGAATATTTGTGCCAGATCGGGACTCAAACCCAGATTTCCTGCTTTAGCACAATTGGTCACCTTAACCACTTTGGCTATCCATACATGACCCATGACCAGACCCAAACTTCTGAATGAACATTGCATGGATAGCCAAAGTGGTTAAGGTGACCTCTCATGTAAAGTGGGAAGTTCAGGTTGAAGCCTAGTCTGGCACAAATTGTCATTGTCATCATTCTTTATACAGCCGATGGTTGTTCATATTTGCAACTGTGAATACATTTAATGTATTTCTTTATGGCTGTAGTCACAACAGCGCCTGTTCCTTTAGACATGCATGCATGTCTAAAGGAACACTGCATCATTCTTCTTAACAACACAGGCAGTGCAATATCATATCATATATGAGAAGTGATGCAATGATTTAGGTTATCTTTCATTTCAGAGTTTCAATCCTTTGTACATTTCAAAGGGCATTAGTTGTTTTGTTTAATACCCATTGACATATGATTTTTTAATTTGTTACATTGTTAAAGTGAGACTGAATGTTCACTTTTGGATTGTCTTTGGTGCTCTGTATCATCTCAAGAGGGCACGCTGGTCCCCAAAATTTATACATTACATCAAATCACTCACCATTGACATAAAAGATTGCTTTGTCAGTGGGAAGAATGTGTTCAAAATAACCGTAATTGTCTTCAATATCTGAGGGCAGTTCAACTGTAAAGTGTGGCATAATTGGACAATAATACATAAACACTTTTCACGAAATGGGTAAGAAATAATAAAATAAATAATAAATGTTCAAGTAATATAATGTGTAGAATTTCTTGGAGCCTTTTTTCATCACTGATGAAAATGTGTGAAAGAATAACCAGTAGAATTTCACAAAACTGTCTCAGTTAAAGGGCACAAAAAAGGCAGTAGTAGGTATTACTGGACAAATCACAGAACTTGTGTAAAATCAAGAATATTCAAGGCAGTGCAATAGAATGAAATAAATTGGCCTCTTTAATCATGAAGGGACATTTTAAACAAACATTTGAATAGCTGATGCAACATGTAAAATTTAATAAATATTCTGAGAGGGTATGACATCTAATGCTTGATATGCATCTTCTCCAGGGTCAAGTTGTAATCTGTTGCTGTCCTGTCTTAGGAAATGTTGCTGTTGTTGTTGTTGTGGTCTTTAGTCCTGAGACTGGCTTGATGCAGCTCTCCATGCAACTCTATTCTGTGCAAGCTTCTTCATCTCCCAGTACTTACTGCAACTTACTTCCTTCTGAATCTGCTTAGTGTATTCATCTCTTGGTCTCCCTCTACAATTTTTACCCTCCACGCTGCCCTCCAATCCTAAATTTGTGATCCTTTGATGCCTCAGAACATGTCCTACCAACTGGTCCATTCTTCTTGTCAAGTTGTGCCACAAACTCCTCTTCTCCCCAATTCTATTCAATACCTCCTCATTAGTTATGTGATCTACCCGTCTAATTTTCTGCATTCTTCTGTAGCACCACATTTCGAAAGCTTCTGTTCTCTTCTTGTCCAAACTTTTATCATCCATCTTTCACTTCCATACATGGCTACACTCCATACAAATACTTTCAGAAACGACTTCCTGACACTTAAATCTATACTCAATGTTAACAAATTTCTCTTCTTCAGAAACGCTTTCCTTGCCATTGCCAGTCTACATTTTATATGCTCTCTACTTCGATCATCATCAGTTATTTTGCTCCCCAAATAGCAAAACTCATTTACTACTTTAAGTGTCTCATTTCCTAATCTAATTCCCTCAGCATCACCCGACTTAATTCGGCTACATTCCATTATTCTCATTTTGCTTTTGATGATGTTCATCTTTCAAGACACTGTCCATTCCGTTCAACTGCTCTTCCATGTCCTTTGCTGTCTCTGACAGAATTACAATGTCATTGGCGAACCTCAAAGTTTTTATTTATTCTCCATGGATTTTAATACCCACTCCAAGTTTTTCTTTTGTTTCCTTTACTGCTTGCTCACTATACAGATTGAATAACATGGGGAGAGGCTACAACCCTGTCTCACTCCCTTCCCAACCACTGCTTCCCTTTCATGCCCCTCAGCTCTTATAACTGCCATCTGGTTTCTGTACAAATTGTAAATAGCCTTTCGCTCCCTGTATTTTACCCATGACACATTTAGAATTTGAAAGAGACTATTCCAGTCAACATTGTCAAAAGCTTTCTCTAAGTCTACAAATGCTAGAAACATAGGTTTGCCTTTCTTTAATCTTTCTTCTAAGATAAGTCGTAAGGTTAGTATTGCCTCACGTATTCCAACATTTCTACGGAATCCAAACTGATCTTCCCCGGGGTCATCTTCTACCAGCTTTTCCATTCGTCTGTAAAGAATTCGTGTTAGTATTTTGCAGCTGTGTCTTATTAAACTGATAGTTTGGTAATTTTCACATCTGTCAACACCTGCTCTCTTTGGGATTGGAATTATTATATTCTTCTTGAAGTCTGAGGGTATTTCACTTGTCTCATACATCTTGCTCACCAGATGGTAGAGTTTTGTAGGGACTGGCTCTCCCATGGCTGTCAGTAGTTCTAATGGAATGTTGTCTACTCCTGGGGCCTTGTTTCAACTCAGGTCTTTCAGTGCTCTGTCAAACTCTTCACGCCGTATCGTATCTCCCATTTCATCTTCATCTGCATCCTCTTCCATTTCCATAATATTGTCCTCAAGTAAATTGCCCTTGTATATACCCTCTATATACTCCTTCCACCTTTCTGCTTTCCCTTCTTTGCTTAGAACCGGGTTTCCATCTGAGCTGTTGATATTCATACAAGTGGTTCTCTTTTCTCCAAAGGTCTCTTTAATTTTCCTGTAGGCAGTATCTATCTTACCCCTAGCGATAAGCCTCTACATCCTTACATTTGTCCTCTAGCCATCCCTGCTTAGCCATTTTGCACTTCCTGTCTATCTCATTTTTGAGATGTTTGTATTCCTTTTTGCCTGCTTCATTTACTGCATTTTTATATTTTCTCCTTTCATCAGTTAAATTCAATATTTCTTCTGTTACCCAAGGATTTCTACTAGCCCTCGTTATTTTACCTACTTGATGTAGTGCTGCCTTCACTACTTCATCCCTCAGTGCTAGCCTTTCTTCTTCTACTGTATTTCTTTCCCACATTCCTGTCAATTGTTCCCTTATGCTCTCCCTGAAACTCTGTACAACCTCTGGTTTAGTTATTTTATCCAGGTCACATCTCCTTAATTTCCCACCTTTTTCCAGTTTCTTCAGTTTTAATCTGCAGTTCATGACCAATAGATTGTGGTCAGAGTCCACATCTGTCCCTGGAAATGTCTTACAACTTAAAACCTGGTTCCTAAATTTCTGTCTTACCATTATATAATCTATCTGATACCTTCTAGTATCTCCAGGATTCTTCCATGTATACAACCTCCTTTTATCATTCTTGAACCAAGTGTTAACTGTGATTAAGTTATTCTCTGTGCAAAATTCTACCAGACGGCTTCCTCTTTCATTTCTTACCGCCAATCCATATTCACCTACTACGTTTCCTTCTCTCCCTTTTCCTACTCTCGAATTCCAGACACCCATGACTATTAAATTTTCATCTCCCTTCACTACCTGAATAATTTCTTTTATCTCATCATACATTTCATCAATTTCTTCATCATCTGCAGAGCTAGTTGTCATGTAAACTTGTAGTACTGTAGTAGGCGTGGACTTCGTGTCTGTCTTGGCCACAATAATGCATTCACTATGCTGTTTGTAGTAGCTTATCCGCACTCCTATTTTTCTATTCATTATTAAACCTACTCCTGCATTACCCCTATTTGATTTTGTGTTTGTAAACCTGTATTAACCTGACCAAAAGTCTTGTTCCTCCTGCCACCGAACTTCACTAATTCCCACTATATCTAACTTTAACCTATCCATTTCCCTTTAAATTTTCTAACCTACCTGCCTGATTAAGGGATCTGACATTCCATGCTCTGATTCGTAGAACACCAGTTTTCTTTCTCCTGATAACGGCGTCCTCTTAAGTAGTCCCTGCCCAGAGATCCAAATGGGGAACTATTTTACCTCCAAAATATTTTACCCAAGAGGACACCATCATCATTTAACCATACAGTAAAGCAGCATGTCCTTGGGAAAAATTACAGCTCTAGTTTCCCTTTGCTTTCAGCCGTTCGCAGTACCACCACAGCAAGGCCGTTTTGGTTAGTGTTACAAGACCAGATCAGTCAATCATGCAGACTTTTGCCCCTGCAACTACTGAAAAGGCTGTTGCCCCTCTTCAGGAACCACATGTTTGTCTGGCCTCTCAACAGATTCCCCTCCGTCTTGGTTGCACCTACGGTACGGCCATCTGCATCGCTGAGGCACACAAGCCTCCCCACCAACGGCAAGGTCCATGGTTCATGGGAAATAATATTTCCATATTGTGCCCAAATGTGATCAAAGGCAAGGGTTTTCAGTAAGCAATGCCATTTGCATGTGCATTAGAGAAACAGTGAAGCAAAGGGCCAGTAGACAGATGTATCTATTGGGAGTTGCATCCACCAATGGACAATGGGATACATTGCAAATTGCCAAAGGTACATTTATGTGAGATTTCCAAACAGATGCTCTCTGTCAGAGTATACATCACTACTCAGTGACAAGTGCAGTAGGCATTTATTGTAACTTTCAGAGCCTCAGATAGAATGAGGATCAGAAAATGTGCAGCACACCTCAACTGAGGTCAAGAAACCTAGGAATGTACCAAGTGTTAGGAAGAAGAAAGTGCTGCTGCTAGGTAGTAGCCATGGGCGAGGTGTAGGCCCTCTGTTACAGGAAAGTTTAGGGGCAGCATACCAGGCCACCAGTATCTTCAAGCCAAATGCAGGGCTAAGTCATGTGATAGAAGACTTAGGATCTTTATGTAATGACTTTACAGAAGAGGGCCATGTACTGATAGTAGGTGGGCGGGAAACAGTTTGGACAGGGATGGGGTATATGACCCAGATGGTGACCTGGACAAGGTAGCTTCCCTGACACATGGCACTAACGTACACTTTGTTGAGCTGTTCCAGTGTCATGATCAACCACACCTTGATGGAGCAGTGAGGCGAATCAATGTGGGGTTAGGGATGGCTCTGAGGGCAGCCAACTTTGTCATGTTTCTCTGGTGCCCATTGGGACTATCAAGAGATGGGGTTTCACTAGGTATGGCCTACACCTAAACAGGACTGGGAAGGCAAGATTGGTACAGCTGATTAATGAAAGTATAGGGGGTGGATCTCGAACCACATGTGGTCAAATACCTATTGTCATGGGTAGGAAAAGTAAGTCTTTTTTAGGGTAAATCCGGATAACAGATTCCCCTGCCTAAAGGTTATCTCCAGCAGTTTAAAAATACTGAAACTATCACTCACATGACAGATTTTAACACTCCAAATATTACACATACCATATGTCACAAAGAAAAACAAACCATCGGAAAGAGTAACATGGGGCATATCACAGACATAACAGTCCTCCATCAAAACATGCTATCAATAAAAAATAAAATACAACTATTAGAAGCTGAGCTCCAATCTTTCAACTGCACAGTACAGTAGTTTGTGTTATTGAGCACAGGTGTAGACACACAGAAATCCAGCATGTAGTATTTTCATTCTATGAAAGGGCAAACTCTTACTGCAGAACTGCTTCAAGGGGTGGAGGATCATGCATTTATATCAGAAAAGGAACACAGTTCAAATCAAGACATGAGCTCAGTACAGTAAGTGAAGACAAAAACTTTGAAATATCAGCTATTGAAATAACAGGGCTTGATATCACCAAGAAATTAATCATTTTGTGTGTATATAGATCTCCCAGTGTTGGTGTGGACATTTTTTTCAATAAATAACAGAAGTTCTATATAAAGTCTCAAGTACAAAGGTCAACATAGTTCTGTGTGGGGACAGCCACGTGGAGTGGCAGCGCGGTTTGAGGCCCCATGTCACGGATTGTGTGGCCCTCCCGCAGGAGGTTCGAGTCCTCCCTCGGGCATGGGGGTGTGTGTTGTTCTTAGCATAAGTTAGTTTAAGTAATGTGTAAGTCTAGGGACCGATGACCTCAGCAGTTTGGTCCCTTAGGAATTCACACACATTTGAACATTTGTGTGTGGGGACATTAATATCAACACTAATGTCATAAATGAAACCACCAGCACCCTTATAAATATCCTTCAGAGTTTTGGTATGTCCCTTTTGGTCAGTAATGCAACAAGGGTACTGCAATCACTGCATCAGTAATTAACCATGTGGCCACAAATGTGGACAGGAAAAAAGTGATGTAGCTATAAAAGATCTTGGACTATCAGACCATCTCTGTCAAATAACAACAGTAAAATGAGGCATCGGATCATTCCCTAAACTACAAGCCTACAAACAATATCCACCAGAAATCAAAATACAAGATTTTTCAAAAGAACTAGCAAAACAAAACTGGGATGAAGTGAACCAATGTGAATATGAAAGTCTCTAAATCCTCCACATTATTTAAATTGAACTTTGAAAAGGTGTTTCCAAAGGTATGCATGTCTGTATCAACATCTCACAAAAACAGATGGATAACAGCAGGTATTAAGAAGTCCTCCCAAACACTTAAATACCTCAGTTTCATGAAAAAGAATCACCATGATCCAGAATTCTTAAATTTCTATCATAGACACAAAAAGATCTATAAGAAGGTGCTGATTGATGCAAAAAAGTCACTTAATGAAAAAATAATATACAATGCAGAAAATAAAAGTAAAGCCGTCTGGGATCTTATAAAAAAGGAAGCAGGGAGAGGCAAAGAAACGCAGAATAACATACTGCTAAGGGAGGGGGATAAGGTAATAAATGATCCACAACACTTAGCAAACTATGTAAATGAGCATTTTTCAAGTATTGCAGAGAAGTTACAGCAAAAATTCCCCAAAACAAATATAACACCTGTAAATAATGTTGCACCAAATCCAATGATGCTACTTCCAACTGGAATGTTGACTAGAATACTCTCTTTCAAATTCTAAATGTGTCATGGGTAAAATACAGGGAGCGAAAAGCTATTTACAATTTGTACAGAAACCAGATGGCAGTTATAATAGTCGAGGGGCGTGAAAGGGAAGCAGTGGTTGGGAAGGGAGTGAGACAGGGTTGTAGCCTCTCCCCGATGTTATTCAATCTGTATATTGAGCAAGCAGTAAAGGAAACAAAAGAAAAATTCGGAGTAGGTATTAAAATCCAGGGAGAAGAAATAAAAACTTTGAGGTTCGCCGATGACATTGTAATTCTGTCAGAGACAGCAAAGGACGTGGAAGAGCAGTTGAACGGAATGGACAATGTCTTGAAAGGAGGATATAAGATGAACATCAACAAAAGCAAAACGAGAGTAATGGAATGTAGCCGAATTAAGTCGGGTGATGCTGAGGGAATTAGATTAGGAAATGAGACACTTAAAGTAGTAAATGAGTTTTGCTATTTGGGGAGCAAAATAACTGATGATGGTCGAAGTAGAGAGCATATAAAATGTAGACTGGCAATGGCAAGGAAAGCGTTTCTGAAGGAAAGAAATTTGTTAACATCGAGTATAGATTTAAGTGTCAGGAAGTCGTTTCTGAAAGTATTTGTGTGGAGTGTAGCCATGTATGGAAGTGAAACATGGATGATAAATAGTTTAGACAAGAAGAAAATAGAACCTTTTGAAATGTGGTGATACAGAAGAATGCTGAAGATTAGACAGGTACATCACATAACTAATGAGGAGGTATTGAATAGAATTATGGAGAAGAGGAGTTTGTGGCACAACTTGACAAGAAGAAGGGACCGGTTGGTAGGACATGTTCTGAGGCATCAAGGGATCACAAATTTAGGATTGGAGGGCAGCGTGGTGGGTAAAAATTGTAGAGGGAGACCAAGAGATGAATACACTAAGCAGATACAGAAGGATGTAGGTTGCAGTAAGTACTGGGAGATGAAGAAGCTTGTACAGAATAGAGTTGCATGGAGAGCTACATCAAACCAGTCTTAGGACTGAAGACCAAAACAACAACAACAACAACAACTTCCAACCACAGAGAATGAAGTCAGTAAAACTGTTCAAAAACTAAAAAATAAAAAGTAAGTAGGCTTAGATGAAGTACCAATGTGTGTACTGAAACAATGCATAGAGACTATACAAGGCCCCCTAACAAATATAATAAATGAATCCCTCACATCAGGGACATTTCCAGATCAGTTAAAACAGGCAAGAGTTGTACCTTTACGTAAGAAATGTGATGCAGAAGACATAGAAAATTATCAGCCCATTTCCCTGCTGTCACCATTCTCTAAAATAATAGAAGCAATTATGAAAGACAGTTTCATGAATTAGCTGAATAAATACAATATTTTAAGTTTCCAAAGTGGCACAAATATGGAGTCAGCCATAGTAGAATTCTCAAAAGTTGAAGGCCCTGTTCTTCCTTTACACTGTACATTTATAAGGCCTCTGACCAGGAAATGATCACTCCCATCTTGACAAAGATTAGTGTGTCACAGGCATATTTTTGGATCTGTCTAAGGCCTTTGATACAGTCGACCACAAGATTATATTAAATAAATTAGAAGCATTAGGAATGTGAGGGGTAGGTAAGGACTGGTTCGATCATACCTAGCAGATAGGGTACAAAGAGTAGAAATAACGCATACTTCAAGTTGATCAAAGCATTTAGTAAAACACTTATCAGAACTATAATACATTAATATAGGGGTTCTGCAAGGTAGCATATTAGGACCAATACTATTCCTGATATACATCAATGACTTTCCCAGTAGTGTTACTTATGGTATGGCAAAACTATAGGCCTATATCTCTGACATCAATCTGTTGTAGAATTTTAGAACTTTTTTTTTTTTTTTTTTTTTTTTTTTTTTTTTTTTTTTTTTTTTTTTTTTGCTCAATATCATGTCATTTCTGGAAACCCATAATCTACTCTGTAGGGATCAACATGGATTCCGGAAACAGTGATCGTGTGAGACCCAACTCGCTTTATTTGTTCATGAGACCCTGATAATGTTAGATACAGGCTCCCAGGTAGATGCCATTTTCCTTGACTTCCGGAAGGCGTTCGATACAGTTCCGCACTGTTGCCTGATATACAAAGTAAGAGCCTACGGAATATTAGACCAGCTGTGTGGCTGGATTGAAGAGTTTTTAGCAAACAGAATGCAGCATATTGTTCTCAATGGAGAGACGTCTACAGGCATTAAAGTAGCCTCTGGCGTGCCACAGGGGAGTGTTATGGGACCATTGCTTTTCACAATATATATAAATGACCTAGTAGATAGTGTCGGAAGTTCCATGTGGCTTTTTGCGGATGATGCTGTAGTATACAGAGAAGTTGCAGCATTAGAAAATTGCAGCAAAATGCAGGAAGATCTGCAGTGGATAGGCGCTTGGTGCAGGGAGTAGCTGACCCTTAACATAGACAAATGTAATGTATTGCGAATACATAGAAAGAATTTATTGTATGACTATATGATAGCGGAACAAAGACTGGTAGCAGTTACTTCTGTAAAATATCTGGGAGTATGCATACGGAACGATTTGAAGTGGAGTGATCATATAAAATTAATTGTTGATAAGGCAGGTGCCAGGTTGAGATTCATTGGGAGAGTCCTTAGGAGGTGGCTTACAAAACACTCGTTCGACCTATACATGAGTATTCCTCATCAGTGTGTGATTCGTTCCAGGTCAGGTTGACAAAGGAGATAGAGAAGATCCAAAGAAGAGCGGCACTTTTCATCACAGGGTTATTTGGTAAGCGTGATAGTGTTACGGAGATGTTTAGCAAACTCAAGTGGCAGAGTCTGCAAGAGAGGCTCTCTGTGTCGCAGTGTAGCATGCTGTCCAGATTTCGAGAGGGTGCGTTTCTGGATGAGGTATCGAATATATTGCTTCCTCCTACATGTACCTCCCGAGGAGATCACGAATGTAAAATTAGAGGGCTTTGAGCGCACGGAGGCTTTGCGGCAGTCGTTCTTCCTGCGAACCATAGGCGACTGGAATAGGAAAGGGAGATAATGCAGTGGCACGTAAAGTGCCCTCTGCCACACACCGTTGCATGGCTTGCGGAGTATAAATGTAGATGTAGATGGTGAAAAATTCTTTTCACTGATGGCAGCAACATTATAGTCACTGAGACGACAAGAGAACTCCTTGCAAAGAAAGCAAATGACACTCTCAAGGAAGTTTACGACTGGTCAGTAAGCAATAAAGTGTCATTGAACATAAAGAAAACTAATGTCATGAATTTCAGTTTGAAGAGGAAAAATGACATTGTTAAATTAAATGTATATGGCACCTCTATAGATTGTGTAACAAATGCAAAATTTCTAGGAATGAATATTGATTCTCAGTTGAAGTGGTGTGAACAAACAAAGGTACTTGCAAACAGAATGTCATCAGCATATTATGCCCTTAGAACCTATCATCGGTATGTAACATGCAGTGTCTTTTAGTTACATTCTGTTCATATGTACACTCAGTTCTTAGCCATGGCATTCTTTTTGGGGGAACAAATGCACAAAATATGAACAAAATTTTCAAACTCCAGAAAAGAGCCATAAGAATAATAACCAAAAATAGTATTCAAGCTAATTGTAAAGATCTGTTCAAAACACTGGTGATTTTAACTGCTCCGTGTGAATACATTTACCAGTCAGTTGTGCACATCAAAAATAACATTGGTAATTACTGCACAAACAGCTCTGTTCATGACCATGGAACTAGAGTAAGGACTCAACATACATTTTTTCTTCTATGTGATCAGGCCCAGTGGACCACATAGTTTCCTCCTCCATTGTATTCTGTCCATCTGCTATCCGCCATCCATCCACATCTATCATTGCTTGATTGAATTCTTCATGGAGGCCGTCCCTCCAATGCTTCTTGGGTCTCCCTGGGGGTCTCATTCCTGTAGGTGTGAACTCCAGGAGCTTCCGAGGCCATCTGTGATCTTCCATCCGGGCCACTTAGCCAGCCAACTGCATTTATTTGGCTTTGACAGTTCCTGCTACGTTGCACTGCTGGTATAGCACCTCAAGCTCTTGGTTGTGTCTGATCCTCCATTCCCCTGTGTCTGCATCCAGAACTGGACTGAAGATACTCCGAAGTACTTTCCTCTAAAAAATGAGGAGTTTATAGAAGTCCTGTTTCCAGATACTCTAAGTCTCACAGCCATATAGAACAACAGGCTAGATCAGGGTTATGTATAGTTGACTCTTGAATTGTCTGGAGAGATATATGGACTGAAGCAGTTGTGTTAGGTCATGGTAAGATTGGTTTCCTGCTTGCATCCTGGTATTAATCTCTCTTTCACATGACAAGTACTCAGTGAAAAGTGCCCCTAAGTATTTAAATTCATGCACTCTCCTATAGGACTGGTCTCCCACCTGCAGTGATTGTAGATGACCAGCAGTTTGACTTTGACCACACATTATAACAAGGTACTCTGTCTTGGCTTCATTTATGTTTAGCTCAAATTTGCTAGCAGCCTCCTTTAGTGTTCTGATCATTTGCTCTAACTCTCTTCAGACCCAGAGAGTAAACAGATGTCGTCTGCATAGGCTAAGTATGCCAGTCAGTTTCCTTCAATTTCAATCCCTTTGTTCTCTTGGAAGGTCTTGCGTATGATCTTCTCGAGGGCAAAGTTGAGTCCTGTCTCAATTTCAAATTCCTCAGTTATGCGATTTCCCATCTTCACCCTTGCACATGTTTCGCTCAGACAGATCTTAATCAGATTGATGAGTTTCTCTGCCATGCCAAACTCCCTTAAACAGCTGAGCGGGCTCTTGTGATGTATACAATCATAGGCCTTCTTGAAATCTATGAATAAAATATGCATATCTTTACCATATTCACCCAGTTTCTCAGTGAGCTTCTGGGGATTGATGATATGATCTACTGGTGACTGCCCTGGCTAGAAACCTCCCTTGTACTCTCCAATCACTGATTCTGCCACCGGCTGAATTCTATATATGAGGCAATTGGACAGGATCTTATAGCAGATGTTAAGTAGGGCGATTCCTCGATAGTTGCCACGTTTCAGTTTGTCGCCCTTCTTATGTATTGGACAAATCAGAGTTGTTTTCCATTTTGCTGATAGTTCTTCTTTGGTCCATATTGCCTGTATCAGTTGGTGTATTCTTTCTACAAGTTTCTCTCCTCCTGCCAGTATCATTTCAGTCTGTATTCCATCTTCACCTGGACTTTTATTCTGTTTAAGGTATCTGATTCTGGTTTTCATCTCCCCAAGGTAGGTGGGGGATAATCAGTATCAGCTTTAGTTACACAATTACAGCTGATACTGATTATCCCCCACCTACCTTGGAGGAGATAAAAAGCGACTGCAGTTCAGCTTCATCACAATTTAGCAGCTGTCGAAAGTGTGCTAACTGAGATGTATCACTATCATTCATTAAGATCTTATTATGGGAATCTTTGACAAATTTCTGCTTGGCGTGGTGACCTTTGTAGAGGTACTTCACTGTCAGAAACATTTCCCTAGTCTTTTGTCCTCTGAAGTCTGTTTCTGCTTCAGTGATGATATCCCTTATACATTTCCTCTTTGCTCTTCTCAGAGTTGCTTGTGTAGTCTTTCAGACCTCCTCCAATTGTGCTGTACCCTGTGCCAGATTTGTCCCCTTCAGCCACTTGTTCCTGACTTCCTTACTCCTGTCCAGGGCATCTGCACATTTCTTTCCCAACTAGATCCTCTGTCCCACTGTGTTTCCCATAAGTGTTTCCTTTGCTGTATCCCTAACTGATCTTTGGATGTTTCCCCACATTACTTAAATGTCCTGATTCATGTCCCTTTCACTGAGTGCTTCAAAGTGGTTACTAAGTTGCACCTGATATTCAGTCTTTGTTGCTTGATCTTTTAGTTTCTCCACAGGGTACCTTACAACTCTTTTTCATGTAGGCCCTGTTCTTCCTTTACACTGTACATTTAAAAGGCCTCTGACCAGGAAATGATCATTCCCATCTTCGGCAGCCTGCACTATCTTTTACATTTACCAAGAAAAAATAAACATAAAACTCAAAACAGCATTTTCTACTAAGGAATAAAACTGTACAATAAATTACCAAAAGAGATTAAAGAAATTGCAAAAATACACTTATTTAAAAATGCAGCTAAAAGGTACCTGTTATGCAATACATTTTATACACTGAAGGATTACTTGGATAAAACAGAGTAGGGGTTTGGTAAAAAAAAATGTTACACAAATAAATAATAATAATGATTATAAAACATTCCACGTAACACCTTCACACAACGTTTTTTCCTTCTCTAGAAAAACTTTCCCCCAAGATGTGCAACACCTCTTCTTTTTTCTAAGCTCAACGTCTCACTCATTATAGAGGAATGTTGACTTAGTTTTTCAGGATAGCAAATGGGAAGCTGCGATAAAGAAAATGGCCCAGAGATCACCATTGTGTGTGTGGTGAGTGAAGTGTTATGAAACAATGCGTGTATAGTTATGCAGTGACTGATAGCGAGATATAAGTTAACAGTGTGGCATTACACTATTTAATAAGTTATTTGTAAAAAAAAAGTATTGTATACCAGGAGTAAATCTAATGATTGAAGTCTACAAATGTATGCGTATATGAATTAGCTTATCTTAAATTAGTCTAAACTTGTAATTACTTTGACATGTCCTATATGCCCGTAAAAAGATATCTACGGATGAGGAAAGCTACTACTGCTACTACTCATAGCAATGTAGCAACATACAATGACTGATTCTTAAATGGAGTCCCCCACCAGACATGTTTTGTGCTC
This sequence comes from Schistocerca serialis cubense, assembly GCF_023864345.2. NCBI lineage: Eukaryota > Metazoa > Arthropoda > Insecta > Orthoptera > Acrididae > Schistocerca > Schistocerca serialis. Next base: position 619,975,586 of record NC_064645.1, read on the forward strand.
TTAGAAAACTCCACTAAGAATCTTAATGATACTGTAACAGACATGAGTTAGCATACTTTGGTAATCTACCAGCAAATAGTGTGCTCTCTGAATAATGAAATTCTGCATTGTACAAAATATTGAGATTGAATGGCATGTAGGAATTTTCCAGCAATGCATTTTGCCCAGTGTATATTAATCAGAAACAAAAACTGTGCATGACTTTGTAATAAGTCTCTGTTTTTTGTAAAGGTAAATGTTATTGTGGCAGCCACCTAATGTAAAAGTACAGGAAACTAAGATATTGCCAAATAAAATATCCATGATGGAGCAGAAGTAAAACTCACAGTAAATATTGTATAGCTATGATAATTTGACTTTTCAGACAGTGTGGGAACATTAACATTAGATGTTCCTTTTGTACAGGTTGTTCTCCCAGAATTGGCGAGTCTACGTATAGCTGCATATGAAGAATCAGGCAGACTAATAGGACACCGTGTGCTGCCTGTTGTTGGCCTGTGCCCAGGGTACCGTCACATTGCCCTGCGCAATGAGTCAGGCCAGCCACTTCCATTGGCTACACTCTTTGTACATGTGGTTGTCAAAGATTATGTTCCTGACACAATGTCGGACTTTGCAGAGGCTTTAGCAAATCCAATCAAATATCAGTCTGAGTTGGAAAAGCGAGAACAGCAGTTGGCCATCCTCACTGATGACACCTATATTGTTGAGGTGAGATATAGATTATTTATTTATGTAAAGAAGTGTGTTTCTGTGACCATGTATTGAGGATATAGTACTTAACATATTTTTGAAATGTATCAACACAGCAAGGAAATAAAATATGAATAAAGGGAAGAGGAAGAAAGAAACAGAGGCTCAAGGTTAAATTTACATTATTTCAATCACAAGAATGAAAGAAGCAGCTATTATGCATTCCATATATCTGCTACTGTATCATAACTAAGAAGAAATGGTACAGAAGCTTCATTTGATGGACCAAGGAACATGCTAGGATTGCGAGGAATAAGAAAGCTGGTCAACTAGCAAAGATTTCAGCTGTAGGATCTAATTGTTATTGTCAGAGACATGGTTAGGACCGAGTGGAACAAGGAGTGGGAAATTGATGATCAGCTGGGATCTAATTGCTTTAGTTGGAGCCATAGTCAGAACCAAATGGTACACGGAGTGGGAGATTTTCCAGACAAATCTACCTACAAACATGCTTAAAATGGTCTTGATACTCTTGACAGAAGTGAATATAACTGTTTATAAACTGCTCAAGAAATTCTTGGCATTAGAATATAATTGAACAGTTTGGATTGGTGTGTGTGTGTGTGTGTGTGTGTGTGTGTGTGTGTGTGTGTGTGTGTTTCATTTATTTTCATTATTTTGAAACAAGTTTGTTAACCTAAGATGAAGAGAATTGTTGGATACTGACTTATTTAAGACTTACTTGACTTAGTTCCTGTCGTTCCCTTTGGAACATAGAGCCGTGATGAAATTCCTCCATCTGGTACGATTTCTAGCAAGTCTCTTCACTTCACTCCAGGTTTTCCCATCCTCTGCAGCTTCTCTCTCAATCGTCCTTTCCCAGGTCTGTTTGGGATGACCACGTTTTCTAACTCCTTGAAGGTCCCAGTCCAATGCCACCCTTTCAACAGCTCCATCTGGTTTCCTCAATGTATGCCCTATCCAGTTCCATTTTCTTTCCTTGATTTGTGTATTGATTGGTTGCTGATTTGTCTCCCTCAAAAGATCTTCATTTGTCATTATATCTGACCATCTCACATTTAAAATATGCCGGAGACAGCAGTTGATAAAAGCTTGGAGCTGGTTTTTGATGTGGTTAGTCACCTTCCAAGTTTCGCAACCATACAACAGAACAGCCTTCACATTGCTACTGAATAGCTGGAGTTTGGTCTTCTTTGAGATGTTCCTATTTCTCCAAACAGGGTACAGTTGTACAAACACACCATTTGCTTTGCACATGCGACTACGGATGTCCTCCTCAGCACCTCCTGTAGTCGTGACTATACTTTCGAGATAGAGGAAAGATTGAACCTGTTCTACACATCCTCTCCATCAATGGCCAGCCTAGTTATGATGGTCAAATGTATCCATATTTCTTTGGTTTTGCAAACATTTCTTTGATGTCTCGATATCGTTGTGCCATTAAGCAGATGTCGTCTGCGAAATCTAGATTTTCTAGCCTATCCCGCACCCCCATTGCACACCATTCTTCCGTCTCCCCATCACTCTCTTCATGACATGGTCCAACACCAAAAGAAATAGTGTTGGTGAAAGAATACACCCTTGTCGTACTCCCAAATTGACTTGGAAAGGCTCTGTTAGTTCTCCAGTATGTCGTACTTGGCATTCATAGTCTGTATACATTTCCTTGATGATGTTAATAATCTTCATTGGACTGCCACATTTTGCAAGTGTAACCCACATGACACTTCGATTGGCAGTCGAAACCCTTTTCAAAGTCAATGAAAGTAAAGTAGAGGATGTGTTGCCACTCCACACTTTGTTCCAGAATAATTCTGAGAGTATTGATAAGGTCCACACAGCTTTAGTGGTGTCTAAAACCTGTCTGCTCTCTCCTCATTGTGCTTCCACAGAATTCTTAATGCAGTTTAAAATGGTCCTCGAAAGTACCTTACTCGATACTGACAATAGGGTAATGTCCCGCCAGTTGTTGCAGTTAGTAACATCTCCTTTTTTGGGTATTTTCACGATAATACCGTGTTTCCAATCTGTTGGCAGTTTCTCCTCTCTCCTATCTTCTCTAAGAGGATGTACAATAACTCTACAGTGGTGTCCAAATCTGTTTTCAGCATCTCAGATGTTATGTTGTCTGACTTATTTAAGACATTCTTAATGTTAATGAAATTTGAGTTTTAAGTTATTTAGCAATTTGTGGAAAGGCAGCTCTGTAAGTTTTGAAGTGACTATGTTGATGTACTTAGAAGCCAACAAAATAAAACAATAAAAATAAAATAATCATATTACATTGATCACATAGATAGGAGCCTCTGGGCCTTAGCAGAAAGCCAAAATTAGCAAATGATTGAAGCTCACGAAGGTTCTCATTAGCAAAAATCCTAGAAACATACTTCAGCTTACATACAGGAAGAGAGCGCAGACCCTGATGGGCCAGTCAAGAAGCAGTTGTAGAGACTCTGAATGCCATGAAAAAATTTATCATATAGCGGAGATGCTGAGTCACAGAAAGGTGAAAAAAAAAAAAAAAAAAACTGTTGGATAGTTGGCTAACAACGCCTTTGTCAAAAACAGACAACACACACACACACACACACACACACACACACACACACACACACACACACATGGCCACAGTCTCATACATTGTACACTCCTGGAAATTGAAATAAGAACACCGTGAATTCATTGTCCCAGGAAGGGGAAACTTTATTGACACATTCCTGGGGTCAGATACATCACATGATCACACTGACAGAACCACAGGCACATAGACACAGGCAACAGAGCATGTACAATGTCGGCACTAGTACAGTGTATATCCACCTTTCGCAGCAATGCAGGCTGCTATTCTCCCATGGAGACGATCGTAGAGATGCTGGATGTAGTCCTGTGGAACGGCTTGCCATGCCATTTCCACCTGGCACCTCAGTTGGACCAGCGTTCGTGCTGGACGTGCAGACCGCGTGAGACGACGCTTCATCCAGTCCCAAACATGCTCAATGGGGGACAGATCCGGAGATCTTGCTGGCCAGGGTAGTTGACTTACACCTTCTAGAGCACGTTGGGTGGCACGGGATACATGCGGACGTGCATTGTCCTGTTGGAACAGCAAGTTCCCTTGCCAGTCTAGGAATGGTAGAACGATGGGTTCGATGACGGTTTGGATGTACCGTGCACTATTCAGTGTCCCCTCGACGATCACCAGTGGTGTACGGCCAGTGTAGGAGATCGCTCCCCACACCATGATGCCGGGTGTTGGCCCTGTGTGCCTCGGTCGTATGCAGTCCTGATTGTGGCGCTCACCTGCACGGCACCAAACACGCATACGACCATCATTGGCACCAAGGCAGAAGCGACTCTCATCGCTGAAGACGACACGTCTCCATTCGTCCCTCCATTCACGCCTGTCGCGACACCACTGGAGGCGGGCTGCACGATGTTGGGGCGTGAGCGGAAGACGGCCTAACGGTGTGCGGGACCGTAGCCCAGCTTCATGGAGACGGTTGCGAATGGTCCTCGCCGATACCCCGGGAGCAACAGTGTCCCTAATTTGCTGGGAAGTGGCGGTGCGGTCCCCTACGGCACTGCGTAGGATCCTACGGTCTTGGCGTGCATCCGTGCGTCGCAGCGGTCCGGTCCCAGGTCGACGGGCACGTGCACCTTCCGCCGACCACTGGCGACAACATCGATGTACTGTGGAGACCTCACGCCCCACGTGTTGAGCAATTTGGCGGTACGTCCACCCGGCCTCCCGCATGCCCACTATACGCCCTCACTCAAAGTCCGTCAACTGCACATATGGTTCACGTACACGCTGTCGCGGCATGCTACCAGTGTTAAAGACTGCGATGGAGCTCCGTATGCCACGGCAAACTGGCTGACACTGACGGCGGCGGTGCACAAATGCTGCGCAGCTAGCGCCATTCGACGGCCAACACCGCGGTTCCTGGTGTGTCCGCTGTGCCGTGCGTGTGATCATTGCTTGTACAGCCCTCTCGCAGTGTCCGGAGCAAGTATGGTGGGTCTGACACACCGGTGTCAATGTGTTCTTTTTTCCATTTCCAGGAGTGTATATTGTATGAGTGTGTGTGTGTGTGTGTGTGTGTGTGTGTGTGTGTGTGTATTGTCTGATTTCAACAAAGGAAGCTAACTTTCTGACAGTCTTTTTGTTGTGCCTTTCTGTGTCCCAGCATCTCCACTATATGGTGAGTAGCAACTATCCTTGTCATATTGTTACATTCCATCCTGGATTTTCCATTGTTTGATGAAATAATTTATGTTCAACAGCTGAAATTATATCTTCTTATTATTGTTTGATTCTTCATGAAAAGATTAACTGTAATTTATTGATCATGATTGAAAAATTTTTACAAGACACAAATACATTAATTATTGACTGCCAGAAGCTCTGATGCCAACGGCCTTGCCACAGTGGTAATACCGGTTGCCATCAGATCACTGAAGTAAGTGCTGTTGGGCTAGGCTAGCACTTGGATGGGTTACCATCCAGTCTGCCGAGCATTGTTGGCAAGTGGGGTGCAATCAGCCCTTGTGAGGCAAACAGAGGCGCTGCTTGATTGAGAAGTAGCAGCTCCAGTCTCGGAAACTGACATACGGCCGGGAGAGCGGTGTGCTGATTACATGTCCCTCGATATCTGCATCCAGCGATGCCTGTGGGGCTGAGGATGACACAGCGGCCAGTCAGTACCATTGGGCCTTCCAAGGACTGTTCAGATGGAGAGAGAGAGAGAGAGAGAGAGAGAGAGAGAGAGAGAGAGAAGCTTTGATAGTAATGCTTTGAGTTATAGTCACGGACAAAGTGAGCAACACCAATTAGCAATCGTATAGTTTTGTGAACAGTCAGCAACAGCAAAATCAGTTAGATTCTTGAGGGTATAAACAGACTCCTGGTGAAGTGTCGTCAATTGTAACTAGACCAACTGATAATCCAGTGAGTATAGCATGAAACTAATACCACCAAATGATTGAGTCCCATCTGCACTCTGTCTTTTATGAGCAATATAAAGCGAGGGGCATCGTTTGTTGGACATTGATGGGCTGGAAGTGCTGTCAACTAAATGATTTTCATTTTTGTCTTTTCTCAATGATTTTTCTATCCAGCAATACAGCACACACAAGGCCTGAAGTGTCCTGGTTATGTTCAGCATCCAGTAGCTTCTCTTTGTTGTCATCTTCAGTTCATGTAGGCAGTCTAACTGATGAGCTTGATTTCTGTGGTGTCAGCAGGATGGAGACTTGGGTATCTTACAGTTTTTTTAATTTTGGCTGGAGGGACACAACTGGTTTATAATGGCACTGTACACTGCCTTCTCTGGTGTCACATTTAGTTACAGTGAGGTGCCTGGGCTATAGCTGCAGTCAATTTGGGATCTCCACTGTAGTCCTGGCCCACATTGCTGTGCCAATACAGAATTGGGGATTGTAGTACAGAAGACAGAGTGCCAGCAGTCCACACCTAATTATACATCATTACTCTGTAGGTCGCAATTAAGTACCTGGCAGAGGGTTCATCGAATCACCGTCAAATTATTTCTCTGCCATTCAACTCTCGAACAGCGCATCAGAAAAACAAACGCTTAAATCTTTCCATGCAAACTCATATTTCTCTTATTTTATTACGATGATCATTTCTCCCTATGTAGGACAGCATCCACAACATATTTTCACACTCTGAGGAGAAAGTTGGTGATTGTAATTTCATGATAAAATTCTGCTGCAACAAAAAACACCTTTGTTTTAATGATTGTCAACCCAATTCACCTATCATATATATGGCACACTCTCCCCTATTTCATCATAATACAAAATTTGAACTTTTTCAATGTCCTCCATCAATCCTGTTTGATGCAGGTCACACACAGCACAGAAATACTCTTGAAGAGGCTGGGCAAACATAGTGTAAGCAGTTGTTGTAGTAGACCTATTGCATTTTCTAAGTGTTCTGCCAATAAATCACAGAATTCGATTTGCTTTCCTCATAACATTATTTGTGTGGTCATTCTAAGTTATTCATGATTGTAATCCCTAGTTATAGATTGATGTCTGCTTGTGTCTGTATATGTGCGGATGGATATGTGTGTGTGTGTGTGTGTGTGTGTGTGTGTGCGCGAGTGTATACCTGTCCCTTTTTCCCCCCAGGGTAAGTCTTTCTGCTCCCGGGATTGGAATAACTCCTTACCCTCTCCCTTAAAACCCACATCCTTTCATCTTTCCCTCTCCTTCCCTCTTTCCTGATGAAGCAACTGTGGGTTGCGAAAGCTTGAAATTTGTGTGTGTGTTTGTGATTGTTATTGTCTCTATCAATGTACCAACGCTTTCGTTTGGTAAGTTACAGAATCTTTGTTTTTAGATATATTTTTCCACATAGAATGTTCCCCTCTATTATATTCATATCACTAGTTATAGATTTGTATGATTTTATTGTGCAACTGAAGTTTAGCAGATTCCTTGTACCATTCATGTGGATGGCTTCACTTTTTTCATTAATTGCAGTAAATTACCACAGTGTGCACCATATAGATATCTTGTCTGAATCATTTTGCAATTGGTTTTGATCATATGATGACTTTACAAGATGGTAAATGACATCATCTGAAAACAATCTAAGAATGTTGCTCAGATTGTCTCCTAAATTGTTTAAATAGATTATGAAGAGCAGAGTGTCTGTCACACTTCCTCGGGGAACACCAGATGTTAATTTAGTTTTACTCGATGACTGTCCATCAATTACTATGAACTGTGTGTTCTTTCTGACAGGAAATGATGAGCCCGGCAATAACAGAGATTATACTCCATAGGTACATATTTTAATTAGAAGTTGCTTGTGAGGAATGGTGTCAAAAGCCTTCTGGAAATCTAAAAATGTGAAATCAATGTGATATCCTCCGTTGAAAGCGGTCATTACTTTGTGAGGATAAAGAGCTAGTTGTGTTCACAAGAACAACATTTTCTGAACCCATGTTGGCTATTTGTTAATGAATCATTTTCATCAAGGTAATTCATACAATTTGAACACAGTATATGCCCCAAAATCCCAGTGCAAGTCAACATGAGTGAAATGGATCTACAATTCAGTATATTACTACTATTTAATTTCTTAGGCTTTGGTGTGACTTGTGCAACTTCCCAGTCTTCAAGTACATATCTTTCAATGAGCGAATGGTTGTATACAATTGCTAAGTATGGCGCTATTGTATCTGAAAGGAATGTGACCACTATTCAACCTGGATGGGAGGTCTTGCCTTTATTATGTGGTTTCAGCTGCTTTGCTACACTGCGGATATCTACTTCTGACTTACTCATGTTGGCCGTTGTTCTTAATTCAGTTTCTGGAATATTTACTTTCCTTTTCCTGTGGTGAAGGAATTTCAGAAAATCGTGATTAGTTACTCTGCTTTAATGGCTCTGTCATCAGTAACATCACCATTGTTATTGCACAGTGTATATATTGATTGTGTCTTTCCACTAATGTACTTTACTTGCAGCCAGAATTGTTTTAGTGTGAAAACTCTGAAAAACATCTCAAATCGAAGTTTGCACTAAATTTCAAGTTTCTGTAAGATTTTGCCAATCTTTTGGGTTCCGCATTCTTGTAAATTTGGCATTCTTTCTTTGTTGCTTCTGCAACAGTGTTCTGACCTGTTTTGTGTACCATGGGGGATCCGTACCATCTCTTATTAATTTATTTGGTATACACCACTGAGTTGCCCTCAGTACCATTTCTTTGAATTTAATCTGGGCTACACTTAGATAGTCAAATTGGAAGGGGTCAAGATTGTCTCTTAGGAAGGCACCAAGCGAATTTTTATCTGCTTTTTTAAAAAGACATACTTTGTGTTTATGTTTGGTGGATTCAGATGTTACAATATTCAGTCTCGCAACAGTAATCTTGTGGTCACTAATTCCTGTATCTATCTTGATGTTCCCTATTTGCTCAGCATTATTTGTTGCTAAGAGGTCAGATATGTTGTTGCAACCATTTACACTTTAAATGGGCTCCTGAACTAATTCTTCAAAATAATTTTCTGTGAACACATTCAGAACAATTTTGGACAATGTTCTATGCTTAGCACTGTCTTAAAACACGTATTTTCACAAACATATCAAGGGTAGATTGAAGTCACACCAGCTATAATTGTATGAGAGTGAAATCATCTGAGTTTTATTCCAGTTGTCTAGTATAACCTCTACCTGTACTTACCTCACAGGAACGATCTACTTCAATTTTAATACTTCTTAAGCTACAAGGTGTACAACTTTGCTTCAGCTGTTTTTCCCCAACATTTGGGGCTTTAATGAAACAAATTGGTTACACATGTATCATTCAAAGTATTTTCCATTACTGGCCACTACTTTCTTCCATCTTTCATGCATTTTGCGAATCCCGCGTCAAAAAAATTGTTCATCTTTTAAAGCGATCCACAAATCGATCCAATTTGTGACTTCTTCATGAGATCGGAAGTGTTGATTAGCCAGGCCATGCGCCATTGATCTAAGCAGGTAAGATAGTCAGAGGGAGCAATGTCTGGAGAATATGGTAGGTGAAGTAGGACTTCCCATTTTAATGTTTCCAAGTATGTTTTGACCTCTTTTGCAACATGGGGTCGAGCGTTGTCGTACTGCAAAATCACTTTATCGTGCCTCTCACTGTATTGCGGCCGTTTGTCTTTTAATGCTCTGCTCAAACGCATTAATTGCATTCGATAACGAGTACCTGTTATTGTCTCACTTGGTTTTAACACCTCACAGTACGCAACACCGAGTTGGTCCCACCAAATGCAGAGCATGATCTTGGAGCCGTGAATATTCGGTTTGGTCATCGATGTGGAAACATGGCCGGGATATCCTCATGATTTTTTGTGTTTAGGGTTATCATAATGAACCCATTTTTCGTCCCCAGTCACAATGCGATGCAGAAATCCTTTCCGTTTTTGCCTCTGGAACAACTGTTCACAAACACCGTTCAACGTCTCTTGGTTTCAGCTCCCACGGGACGCAAGTTCCTTCTTTCTGAATTGTGCCCATTGCCTTGAGACATTTTGAAATGGCTTAATGTGTCACTCCCATTAATTGTGCCAATTCTTCTTGAGTTTGATGTGACCCTCCACTCAGCAATGTCTCCAATTCGGCATCTTCGAAAACATTCTCTCTTCCACCACTATTCCAATCTACGACATTAAAATCACCATTCTTGAAGCGTTGAAACCACTCATGACACGTTCTTTCACTAACAGCATCCTAACCATACGTACTTGAGAGCATTTCATGAGACTCAGCCGCTGTTTTCTTCGTATTGAAACAAAACAGTAAAACCTCCCACAAAGGATGAGAATTAGGCTCGTAAACTGACATTTTCAGTCAAGAATAACTTTATGATACAGACATAAATTGATTAATGTTTGAATGAGGTTATGTTGACCGAGCTCCAAGCTAACTGCCTGATGTCTGCGATCTGTTTCTTTCGACCGCTACTTACCGTTGTCACCACCTATTGGCAAATGGCGGAAACAAAGTTGTACACCTTGTGCTGCTGACAGCAATAAACACTCCTCCATCAACTGTATTTAATCTGTCCTTTCTAACACTGTTAGGTCATTTGTAAAAATTTCAGTTGATCTTATTTCCAGCTTTAACGAGCTTTCTGTATGTATAACGATTTGAGCTTCAGTGCTTTCTATTAGTGCTTGGAGATCTGCTATGATAATTTACAGCTACAGTACAATTGCTCATCCTGCATCCTTTTAGACTGATGTGCCCTTTCTGTAGTTTCCCGAGACCCTCTAATGGGGAGGGGGGAACATGGAGTCCCCTCCACACAGTCCCTACTACCGTCTGATCCCCTTAGGCTCTGCACCAAAGGACCACAGTCAGTTCTATTGATGATACTACTGATGGTGAGCCCCACCTTTATCTCACAAGTGTGACTGACAGTGGAGTCCCCTCCACACAGTCCCTACTACCGTCTGATCCCCTTAGGCTCTGCACCAAAGGACCACAGTCAGTTCTATTGATGATACTACTGATGGTGAGCCCCACCTTTATCTCACAAGTGTGACTGACAGTCCTTACCATTTCAGCTCGACACCTCAAAGGGGAGAGATTCTCTTCTGATCCAAAGTGATACTCATTATTAGTGCTGACATGAGCCACCAGCTGCATTCCGCTGTACCCTGTGCTCTTCATGGCATTGGGAAGCACTTGTTCCATATCTGGAATGTCTCCTCCCAGTATGCACCCCAGTGCAGACTGGATAACAGACTGGATTCCTTCCTGTTCTTGGCAGCCAGATCGCTAAGGAGTCCCATTATGCACCTAATATTGAAGCTCCTGATTATCAGTAATACCTTCCAGACCTTGAGGGCCAATGAGACTAGAGGCTCGCTCTGGAACACAGGGAGTGGCTGCATCTGGCTCAGGGTCTACATCAGCCACAGATAGCACCTGAAATTTGTTCATCCCCTGAACTGGGGAGGCCCTCAGTTTGGCCCCCTGGAGAGGCTTTAATGGCCTGCCACACCTAGCAGCAACCTCCAACTCAACCATGACTGTGGGCTCAACCTCAGTGCAAGGCAGTACCCAGGGCAGCCACAGTAGAAGACTGATCAGGGGATGTGAGGAAAGTGCTTGGACACTCTTTGGATCCCCATGTCCATCCCCCCACAGTGATGCTCATTGTCAGCAGCCTGAAGCTGCATGACCAAAACCAACACCTCATGGAGCTGTGAACGAAGGGTCACCAACTCAGTTCACATCGGAACAGAGCAGTCACAGTTCCTATCCATACTAAATACAGTGGAGATATGCTTTACAGACAGTAACCACACAGATAACTGGAAATAAGTCATTCCTTTGTGAAACTCATAAAACAAATTCACAAACACATGGTGTACCTGTTGCAGGAATGGAAGGAGCTGTCTCCCTGGTAGTACAGCCTATTCTGAACTGTTCTAACTGAAACAAATGAATAAAAGCCTGTGCAATGTGAGGGTTGCTATAAGGCAGCATTTCAAGTGGCAGTACTTTACACTACACTGCTACTAAAATGGAAGACTGTGCCTAGTAATCACTGGTGGTGGGCATGTCTGAGGATGGACTGTTTCCACTGGCTGTTGTGCTCCTGTTTGTGCACAGAAAATGAGCGAGAGTGTACTCTGGAGATAATATTTATAATGGGGCCATTGTAAGATGAGCTATTGCATTTTGTTTGCAGAAGTTACGTGAAATAAATTGAGGACCATTATCTTGCAAATGTTACTTAGTAATCCTACTAGAAGAAAAAGAATTTTCTGACAGTCTTCTGTAGATGTATTTGAATTGATGTCCATTACATAGGGGTAGTTTGATTACACATTGACAACTTAGTTCATTGATGTTAGAAAGCATCCTGGATAGCCAATATTGATTCATTGCCAAGTTCAAGGACATATTTTATGTGGTAAACACTGAATTTGGTGTTCATGTGTTTTTGTACATGCTGGACAAATGTGTATTACTTTTTCTGTCATTAGATAAGCCTGGCCTCTAAACATCATAATGAGCTAGTGCCTTTCATACAAGCGTAACAGGAGGGACTGTGATGTTCTGCTTGAGATTTTATCACCAGGATCCCATTTACCATTTATCAAGCATATCTATGTGAAAGTAAAGCTAATAATGCTATGTCATTAGGACTCTTTTTCCAGAGACCTAAATCTACAAGGTGTTCCCACATTTTACATACATGAAATAATTCTCTTTTCTTTTTAATAACTTCTGGCACACATATGTAGCTAGGAACAAAGAAAGCTTTATGTTTCTTATACATAGATTTCATCTTTTCATGCAGATACCACAATACATGGGAATGAAAATATGCAATAGGGTAAAAGACATAATTTTTTGAAAAGTTTATACTGAAGTGATAAAAAGAAAATTGTATATCACTCTGTTGGGTAATTTTTTAATGATGATATGATTATTTGAGTGGCAATAGAAAATTTAATTCAGATTTTGGAGTTATATCATAATAAATGTTATATTCCGTGTATAATTTATTTTAGTTATAAACTGATGAATTTCCTGTAGGCTAAAGCAGTGATTTTACTTGTATGTTATGAGACAATGAAATTCTGATTCTGTTTCTTATTTAACCTTTTTTATTTTTATTATGACTCATCTGGTTAGAGGATCATGCTCTGTGAGTCTTGCAATGGTTTGTGTCATTTTTGGGAAACTATATATGATACTTGTCTAGTTGTATGCAGACTATATCCTGTTGGTTAAGTGATGTTCAGGACTTATTGATAACCAGGAGAGTTCATTTGCATTAACATTTTTTAAATCAACTTGTAAAAACTCTGATTGTTATGTGCACCGAGTAAAAGTTCTCAGCACTGTGGGTGCTGTGCTGCTTGCTTTGACCCACTGTTGTGAGGCCCAGAATTTGCCACTAGCAATGTTTAACCAGTAATTGTATGGAATTTCACTCCACAGATATTGGATATCTGCCTCTTCTTTGATTTATAACGTATTTAATTGAGCCTGATTCGATGTGTTGGATGCATACGCAATTGATTGCTCACTTCCATCTGAATTTTTATTGCTACGATGGTACCTGTTCTGTGCTCTGATGCATATGCCAAAGAACTGAATGTTCACTGCTTATAAGTTGCTGAATGTGTGGCCAGTCTCAACTTTTTTTCAGTTTAAGGAATACAGAGTTGATCTTTGAAGACCATACGTATGTAGTGTCTAAGCCTATTAAGCAGGTGCATTATCTAAGATGCATTCAGAATTTATTTGACATAATAGTTTGTTGCCCAGGAAAGCCTACAATTCCATCAGTGGCTGTTGGTAATGTGTGTAAGGCTTTTAAATGCTGCTAGTTTTGCCAATGTTCTTTTATAACTAAGAATATACCATGGTCTGTTCTGTTTGTTCTTGGAAGAACTACATGTATTGAGATTACATTTTAGGCCTGCCTTGTTTAATCTACTGAAAAATGTTTACAAGTTCGTTGTATGGTGGGTGCACTTGGTATCCCAATAGGCAATCTGTTATATTTATATAAGCAAATGAGTGTGTTCAAAATGGCAATTTACTTAGAAAACTCATCTAGTAGGAATTGGGGATATGATTCTGCAAGATCAATTTTTGATGAACACTTTCCACCAGGTAATTTAGAAAGTAGGTCATTGATGTAAAGAATGGAGTCAATATCTATTGTAGCTTGTGTGTCAATTATGCTTTTAGAATCTCCACAAGTAAATTAAGAATTGTTTGGTTTCATGACCTCAAGAATGGGTGTTGCTTAGCTGATGGCCACCACTAGTTTGATTATTCTTACTTACAATAATCTATCTAATTCTTTCTTAAGGCTGCTTCTAACTGTGAATGGCATGGGTTGGGTCAAGAAAAATTTATGGGTCATAGTTGGTTTAAATGTAATGTGGGCTTAGAACTATGATGCACACTCTAGCCCTTGTGCAAATAAAAGTGATACATTCATAACATTGTCTTATTTCCTTAAAGGGAATAAAAGATGAAATTGGATTAATTTCATCCTGTAGTTTGAAGCTGAGAGATGTAAAGGTGTTCACACAAAATATTAGCAGCATTTGTTAAGGTAATAACTATAATATTTATTGCACATGATACCTTTTTGTATCGCATGTACTTGTAAAATTGCCTGGTAATGGTAATATTTTGGTTTGAATGAAACTAAACCAAAAGATGTAGGAGCCAGTGGCTGGGCTTGTAACTGATAGTATATGCTCACTCATTCAAACAGTGGCTGCTCCTGTATCTGCATGAAAATTAATTGCTTTATTTACTATGTTGAGAGAAACAGGCAGGTTACATGGTGCCTGGAACATACTGACCCAAAACTGAAGCAATATTCATTTCCAGGGGGGTCTTTAGGCAGAGGAAAATGTGACCTCATATGTTGTAAGATTTTCAAAGTGATTGCCATAATGGACATGTTGATCAAACATATAATATAAAACAGTCATGATGCTGTGGCCTATTGAAATTGGAGTGAACATATCATTAAGATGACATCTGGATGGGTAGGGTATTTTGATTGATACTTTGGACTGGGATGTGACTGTGCTGTTTGTTTAGTGCAGACCTCTTGTAGCCACAGTGCATGTGTACAAAACATCTGTAAATTTAGATGGGAATGATTCTGACCTAGGTGCTGTTAACTGAACATATTTTACATGTGCAACTTTCAGCGCAAGGGCCAGTGATCTTGAAATGTAACCTTCTTCACTTGTTGATAAGAGTCAGATTACAGAAAATGTTGTCCCAAAATTGAGTAGTTCCTGAACAGTTTAGTTGTTGATCATGATGTCAATTTGATTTCCTGACACCCTGGCATCCATCATCCATGAAATATTATCATCTATGGTGATCTCACCTTCATAGATGGTCCTCTCATTTAGTACTGCTAATTTCAGCAGCTGGATGAGTATCTGGAATCTCTTGTGTGCTGATGGAGAATGACTGTCACATTGGAGAGAAATCTCAACCAGGAGTATGATGATAGGCTTCATCCCACAGGTCAACTGTAGTTACCTGCAGTAGCTTGACATGTGCAGAGGTGTTCTGTTCTTTGGTGTCTTGTGACATAATAGTTGTCAACACTCTTTTACTCTCTTTAGAGTTGCACAAGACATGCTCACAGTATCCACAATGGAAACTTACTGGCTTGTTGCTCCAACTTCGTTCTTTCATTTTGGTCCACCATATAGAGATAGGTGTCAATGATTGACGAATGTCTCCTTGAATTAGCAATGTTATTTCCTCCATGCTGGATTCAATATTCAATCCTTTTACTTCCAGCCATCAGGATTGTAATGTTCCTGCTCTCATTCAAGGCATAAAAATTTAGCTCAAAGTTCTAATTATAGACTATATTTTTCTCAACAACTAAAAGAGGAGTTTTGCAAATCATAGACATTTTAGGGCAGAAATGCTCCTTTTATCGTGAATACTTGCCTTGAATAATCCAAGAGTGTTGTTCATTGTTGTTCATGTTTGTTCTCTGAACACTGTTTCATTGCTTTTTTAATTATACTGAATTCTTACGCAATTCTTGTATGTTAAGTTATTTAAATAAAAATTCCAACAGGGATATACTGATTATTTTCATCATTTATTCATTCCAATTAATTACAACTGACTCACACTGCTTAGTGATTCACATTAACAATTCAATAACAATTCTCTATAACAACTAATTGATTTGGCCCAACTCCACAGGCCTTATATTGAAAAGTAACAATTCGTACTTACAGTATTGTTATAATAAATATATCATGTAATTTAGAATGGAGAAATACATGTACAAA
This sequence comes from Schistocerca serialis cubense, assembly GCF_023864345.2. Taxonomy (NCBI): domain Eukaryota; kingdom Metazoa; phylum Arthropoda; class Insecta; order Orthoptera; family Acrididae; genus Schistocerca; species Schistocerca serialis. Next base: position 619,991,653 of record NC_064645.1, read on the forward strand.
ATTATTTATGTGTGGCAGTAAGCTTGGTAGGAAGCATAGACATATTTTTCATGAAATACAATATTTTTCAATGCTGAATTTTGTAGGATGAGTATTTTTAACAGTTGACATTGCAATATGTAATTTTTCATTAAAAATAAATTAATATTTTATTGGCCTACGATAGTGGTAACTCCAATTCTAAACTTACATAATTTTATACAAAATACACTGTTTTCAACCCACATTAAAGACTACTTATTAAAACTTCTTTAACTTGTGAACAAATGATTTCATTATTTAATAAATTTGTATTGAATTACATTCCTTGAAATCTGATTATAACTCTTTATAGCATTATGCAATTACTGATGTTGGATGAAAATTAGAACACAATCATATATATTATTTCTACTTAGTGAAATTTCCAACGTATATAGAAGTGTACTAAAAACACATGTTGTGTATTATTATTGGTGACTCACTGTCTGTTACATTACACACCAGCCCAGAATTTCATGCATAAAATTTATGTGAGAGATTCTGCCAAGATATGCATGGGAAACATTCCACGTGGGAAAAATATATCTAAAAACACAGATGATGTGACTTACCGAACGAAAGTGCTGGCAGGTCGATAGACACACAAACAAACACAAACATACACACAAAATTCAAGCTTTCGCAACAAACTGTTGCCTCATCAGGAAAGAGGGAAGGAGAGGGAAAGACGAAAGGATGTGGGTTTTAAGGGAGAAGGTAAGGAGTCATTCCAATCCCGGGAGCGGAAAGACTTACCGTAGGGGGAAAAAAGGACAGGTATACACTCGCACACACACACATATCTATCCGCACATACACAGACACAAGCAGACATTTGTAAAGGCATAAGGGAACAATTGACAGGAATGGGGGAAGGAAATACAGTGGAAGAAGAATGGGTAGCTCTGAGGGATGAAGTAGTGAAGGCAGCACAGGATCAAGTAGGTAAAAAGATGAGGGCTAATAGAAATCCTTGACTAACAGAAGAGATATTGAATTTAATTGATGAAAGGAGAAAATATAAAAATGCATTAAATGAAGCAGGCAAAAAAGAATACAAACGTCTCTAAAATGAGATCGACAGGAAGTGCAAAATGGCTAAGCAGGGATGGCTAGAGGACAAATCTAAGGATGTAGAGGCGAATATCACTAGGGGTAAGATAGATACTGCTTACAGGAAAATTAAAGAGACCTATGTAGAAAAGAGAACCACTTGCATGAACATCAAGAGCTCAGATGGAAACCCAGTTCTAAGCAAAGAAGGGAAAGCAGAAAGATGGAAGGAGTATATAGAGGGTCTATACAAGGGCAATATTCTTAAGGACATAATTATAGAAATGGAAGAGTATGTAGATGAAGATAAAATAGGAGATATGATACTCCGTGAAGAGTTTGACAGGGCAGATACATCCAAATGTTGGTTTATTCCAACACTCTCAAACTTCTTACTTGAACATCTGAGATTTGTTTGTCTGTTGTTTTAAATTCCTGCTCATTAAAATCTTGTAGTTGTTTAAAGCCCTTGTTCACCACTTTAAATTGCACATTTACTCACTTTTGAAGTAAGTTGCAGTGTTTCGATATTTCCAGATTCATTTCATCTAGCAAGGTGAATAGTTTCATTTGTAACTGCAAGACAATATTCTATAGTTCCTAAGTGACCCAGATATATGCTGATTTAGTATGATGTTTTTTGGTTTTATTTCATTTTTAACTCAGTTTTAGTATTCTCTAGTGTCGCAGTTAAACCTTTGATATTATTGATCAGTTGCTCACTAAATGTCTTGAACCCGGGGGAAATGCCTGTAGTCATTTTCCCACGACCACAGGCAAACAATGTATACAATAACATGTTTAATTAGTCTCAGCCTAATATTGCAACTTGCTACTACACAAATAACTTAAATTTCTTACTAACCATTGCTTAATGGACAAGGCATTTTATATGTATCTCAGCTACTGGTATGTCATTGCATTTTATCTCCGCCAGACATTGGTATGGAGCCAGAGATTAACACGTGACTTGTCAATTTTGATATTCCTCTGATCTGAACTGGCCAGTGTTGACAGAGCTATGTTAACTAACCACTATAATTGCTGCCTCCCTTGCTGTTATCAATGGAAGACATGTTTTGAATCTGGACTGTTCATCTGTTTAAAGAGGAAACTGCTGCTGTGTTTGTGTTTGCCAGTGTTGTGAGCTGCCTTTAGCTGCTTTTCAAGTATTAAGTACATTACATTCAAAAAGGACACTACAAAAATTCATGATGAATTCACAGTAATTGGTTTTCTTGCAGCCACTGAAAAAGTATTAGTTCAATTTGTCTTTTGTGATTGTGGAGCTATAAAATCTAAAATTCAGCAAATTGTAGCCTCAGACATATGCAAGAAATCTCCTTTATATGTATCCAGTTTTCAGACCATAAACCATGGAAAATCTAGGATGGAATAATAATGATGAAATAGGATAGACTGCTACTCACAACACTGAGGAGGCACTGAGTGGCAGACAGGCAAACACACACACACACACACACACACACACACACACACACACACACACACACAAATCAAACATACACAACTCCCACACACATGGCGACTGTCACACAACTTGCTACTACACAAATAACTTAGATTTCCTGAATATTCTAAATGTGCCTGCCTGCTGCTCAGTACCTCTTCTATTTGCAGAATAGAAATCTATCTTATTTTATTGATGTCAATTCATAGACTACATTAGACTTTTCAAAGCTTAATGCTGGCTCAATATTAGCAATATCATGTGTGCCTCTCAAAACCCTCTCCCTGAAGAAGATTGCAAATATAGCTTACACAGTTATGTGACTGAGGTTTTGCTACAATAATCTGTCATCTTTTCTAGTGTAGTATTTTGAATGTCCACTTGGATAAATCATGTACATTTTTAATAAATATATAGTACTACATACTTTGTTGTCCTTCATATCTTTCTTTCTTGTGTGTAATATATTGTCAGATTCAATATAAAAATTTTACATGACACTGTAAGTATCACATCTCTAAAGTATGAAGAATTATGCAGAGGTACTGTACAAATACAAAATTTTTAAGGCTTTCATGGCCACTTGTTAACAAACTGTCCATTGGTTTTTTGTCTTTGGCTCTTCAGGTGACATACATTTGAAGATTTTTCTGACTTTTGCCAGTATGAGTGGCTGGCTTTCTCAAAAGTCTTTGAACAAATGTCAGCCAAAGAACCAAAGACTGAAGCCAACACACAATTTATTACTCATTTGATTATTAAGACCTACACTTGATGTAGTCAATAACTTTTTGTCTATAATGTGATGGTTTGACTTCACAGCAGTGATGGTAATAGTTTTAAACAGATTTCAGTTGACATGGAAATATACAAAAACAAGGCAACACAGTCTAATCTTATCATTTTTAAATAGCTACTGAAGAATAATTGGCAGACATCATAAACTGTTAAGTACACTTATTTTCAATTCATGTGCAGTCACTCAGGGATTGATTTAGCAAGTGAAACAGGACTCTAATCCTAAAACTCTACAAACTGTTCTATAATGTTGTAAACACACAAGGCAGTGTGAGATGTAAACTTGAGCTAGATGGGTGTCTGGTTTTCTGTGTGGAGTAGAAATACTTCTCTAAGTTGCTATCGAAAATGTCAATTACCAGGAGTGTAGTAGCATGGGTCCTTAATCATGACCAAAACTGTTAAGACTTCTTTGTTATGCAGTATCTTTTATCAAAAACTTGTTTATATAGGATAATCACCCATAATACTACATTTATAACCCAAAAAATTGTATATACAGTATAGTCTCTAATAATACTAAATCTATGAGCTTCACCTTGTGCATTAAACACATATCAACTTATTTTACATGTATGATGGTACTTCAACAATATGGAAAGTTTAGATTGCTACTCACCAAATAGAGGAGGTGTTGAGTCACAGATGAATACATAATGGTATATCCACAGAAACAGATGTGCATGCTTCTCCACAAGTCCATGTAGCTTTAGACAACATTAATGTCTTACTGTGTATTCATTATCATTGTCTGTGTAAATTAAGTCATGATAACATATGTGTAGTTTGGATTAAACCACATGGTGATGTCCACAAATTTAGTATTGATTGTAACTGTATTGTGTATACAAGTTTTAGATAAAGGATGGTACGGAATAAAACAATATTTTCGGTTATGATTAAGGGCTCATCCCACCTTACTTTCGGTCGCTGACCATATAAACCAGCAATGTATACTGCCACTATCTGTGTCAGCTGCAGTTACACGATTATGTTGCTCATTGTACCTCTGGTGGCCACATGGCTTCACATTATCAGGACCAAGATAATTAAGTAACTATGTTGTCTTTCCTTACATGAACCTGTATCAGTTTTCAATAGCTGTTTATGTGCTCATACTACATGACTGCACCTCACAAATGACGTGTGTGTTCACTTTCAGGATCAAGAGGAAACGGCACCTACTGCACGACAGCAGCGCAGCCCTTCAACTTGTGTGCCAGCAATGGCAGTAAAGATGGTGAGTGCTGAACTGACTCTTATGGGTCCTGATCGAAGCCCACGGCCATCGCTGGCACATGCGTTTGTTTCAACTGACTCGTCAGGTTCTTTCTCTGGGGTCCCTGTGGATGGAGCAGCTGATGGTGCACCTGTTGATGGTACTCTACCACAAAAGACTCAGGAAAGAACGGAGAACACTACCAAAACTGGTCCACCACCAGTCAACAACTGCCCGTCTGATAGTGGTGAGTTTGTTTAAGGACAGATGCTGTTCCTTGACTCACACCATTACTTGAATATCATTAGTTGCGGTAACTGAGTTGAATCACATTTGTAGCATTTAAGGGATATTGTTGCTATTATTATTATTATTATTATTATTATTATTATTATTATTATTATTATTTGTATTTTGTTTTGTTTTGTTCTGAATAGATTTAGTTTTACCAGTATGTTTTTCCTAAACTCTGCAGACAATAGCTCTTTTTTTTTTTTTTTAAAAAAAAAAAAAAAAAGGAAGTCATCTTTGTTGTGTTTTTAATTTTACAATAAAGCTGATGTTTTTGTTTGTTATTTGTTAATATGTACAAATAGTTAACTGTAATTGTTTTAAAGTTTCTTGTTTTTATAATTTTATTTGTGTTATGGTGTTATGAATACATCAGATGTTTCTGTTATCTTCTTTGTAAATTTGTTCTCTGTACTAAATGACAAATTAATGGAAGTCTCAATTCTTAATTATGGCATAAGTTACTCTCTTGTGTTTGAGGACTCTGAACAAATTAACTTTTTTTTTCTCTACATATGTGACTTACTGCCATTATCTTTCTTCCATGCCAAACAGCTTGGTACAGAATGCTGCAGTCATATTCAATATCAAGTTTCAGACTCAGCCTATCATTGTGCAACATTTTTCATATTTTTGTAATTATTAGTGGTCATGACTACCCAGAATTTTTTTTTTCAGAATACTTGTTGTTGAGTGAGTAGTTGATCAACTTTTAAACCCTAACAAATTTTACATTATGCTTTTTTCATTTTTTTCCCTCATATGGCTACAGAAAAACATGTGGTTTTGCACAATCTTCAAATAATTTGTTTCTTATCACTATCTATGGTTATACCAAGTACAATGACTCAGTTTATCCTTGAATAACTCTCTAGCAGTTTGTTCAGTGAGCATGCATTATTTAATTAATTGATTCAGGACATGAATTATATTACCTCTCATATGAAGTGCCAAATAGTGATTTTAGTTTTGTCTGAATTTGCTGACAGCAAGTGGCATTGACAGATTATAATGTAAACAGATAGTAGTTCAGATTAACAACATAACAAATCCATGCGCCTTACTTTGTGTTTGCCATCATAATGCATTTCCAGAAAAGCAACAAACTGATTTGAATATTTGTATTGAAATATACTGCCAGAAAAAAAAATTAGTACACCCTTTTAGAGGTTTCCAATTGACTCAACATTTATAATCGCAACAGTGCATATGGAATACATTAAATGATTACATTTACTGATCAGTAGCATAAGTGGTTCTGAGGTACCAGGTATCGACCTATGCTGACACACACACACACATTAGTAAGGGGTGTAGCATCCACCAGCAGCAATGCAGGTGCTTACTCTGGTATCCAGTCAATCATACAAATGCCAAATACTGCACTGGAATATGTTACGCCATGCCTGCTCAACCTGTCCATGTATTTCTTTAAGAATTGTTGGTTAATGAGTCACATCTTGTCACATAATCTGGGTTGGTGACATGTCCGGAGATCATGCTGGCTAGGGAAGTTGCTGCACTTGTTGCAGAGAACGTTGAGTTTCACGAGCAATGTGTGGGCAAGCATTATCATGTTGAAAGAACAGATCACCTTCCTGCTGCAAGAACGACAAAAGAACTGGTCTAACAACATTCTGCCCATACTGAGTGCTGGTTAGCGTCCCCTGCAGAACCACCAAAGGTGAACAAGAGCTGTAGCTTATCGCACCCCAGAGCGTCTTGGCCGAATGCACTTACCAGGTCCATGTCATATGCACAAACGGCCATCACTTGCATGCAGACAGAATCTGCTTTCATTGATGAAGATGACGGTGTGCCGTTCTGTCATCCAACTTTTCCTCTGATGGCACCGGTAGAGTTGCAGATGCTGTGGTGTGAGGGTAAGATGGGTGAGAGGTGTGCAAGCTCGTACGCCCACTGCTACTAACTGGTTTGCAACAGTTCATCTTTGACACGTCTGGGCTCACAAGCCCTCTTATCTGTGCTGTGGTAGCTGTACTATCTACCACTGATACCCTTAAAATAAGACCATGATCGTAGGCACCTGTGCTGCATCTGTGCTGCGTGGATGTCCAGAACCTCATCTGTGGGTGTAAGAATATTCACACGACCACTGATACCAGCATCGTTGCACAACTGGAGCAGCATGTCCAACTTGTCTGGCAATTCTCTGAAAGAACAGTCCTACCACTTGGAAAGCCACAGTTTAATCCCTTTCAAACTCACTCAGTTAGCTTTAGGAAGCATGAGTGCATCTCCATTGGATGGTTGCCTGCTTGCTTCGCACTTAGCACTGCACTGAGCCTTCTGGCTACGAGCATTCCATATTAAAGAGCAAACACAAATAGCACTCTGGCAGCTATGCCACTACGCTGTCTGTTAGTGGACGATGTTGAAACAATTATCAGTACGTCTACCCCAAGTGACATATGCTATCATCAGATCAAAATTAACGTAGTCTTTCCAAGTGTGTAAATTTTTTCCAGGCAGTATTTTTGTTTGTAATATACATGAAAAATTTAGGTGGCACACTTTTGCAAAGTTCATATTTTTATAATGACAAATATATTGCTTCTTTTTGTAGGAGAAGAAGAGCTTGTAGCAGAGTCACTGGAGAAATTAATGGAGAACAAAGCTGTAAAGGAGAAAAAGCTAGAATTGGAAAAGAAACTGGAATCACTACGAAAAAAGCATGAGAAAGAGAGAGCCCGTATTCAAATACATAAAAGTTCCCAAGAATCAGAGAAGTCAAAATCCAAGTTCTCCATGAGTCACAAGCTAGTCAAGAGGCTGTCAAGCAAAAATATGTAATAATAATTAACATAGTGTTTCTTAGTTTTTTTCTGTTTAGTTTATTGCCTGTTGGAAAGCATGTAATTGCCCATTGCCACTGTATATAAATATGGTGCATAATATTAGCATTAAAACTAGACTTTGTGAAGTGTAGATGAAGTGTTGACAGATTGAACCTCAAAAGGATTGTGAAACACAATTAGTGAATGTATAATGAACTGAGAGGTTTTTTGTCTGTACTGTAGTGCATCAAAAACCTAAATTATGGTTTTATTAGTTTCATAAACCATTTAAGGTAATTGCTGGTATTCCTCCAGAAATTTGAAGTTAACTGTGTTATTGTACATTTTTTCCTTATTCATCATCTGAGTGCAGATGTGGAGTTTCAGTAAAGTGATCAAAATACAGCAGAATAGAATAGTATGCACACTTAACAAAGGGCAACAGGTGCACAGGCTGCATAATTTTTGGCATATACACACTGCAGTAGACAAATATCAAAAACCACATTGTCCACATCTTTCCTGCATGCTGTTCCATCCTGCTTTATGTTAATCACTGCATTGAAACTACACATTTGCATTTCAGTTACGAATAGTAGAAGAACATTTAACAAAACAGGCACTTTTACGTATAAAATGTGACCCTGTAGGTAATGCATGTGCTGATATATATTCTGTCAAATTTGTTTTTCCAAACAAAGCCTCATTTATGACGTTGTGAAACTGTTGGTCATAGTTGTCTGTTACACAATATTGTTTTTCAGTGATTTGGCTTCTGTAGACTCTGGACTTTTTTAAACCTTCAAGCATCATTTGTACACAAGCACAGATAAATGATTTTGACAGATGGTAGAACAGACACATCTCCATACTTTAAATCATTTTTATTTGGTTTTTGCTGCTTACATTGTGATAGTTCCCATGTTAGTAATATGTGTAATACATCATTTTCACAAAGTATCTTTCCAGACTGATTAAAATGTGTCATGGTTGGATGCATCATTAAAATAGATATTAGGACAGGTATTGATAACTATTGACCCTTTCATTGTTAACTCCTTTCTCAAGTAATTTGAAAAAAAAAGGTCAATGTATGTAGGAATGGGTTATTATGCCTGCCAATAAGAAATTCTGGACCAGGAGGAACCTTCCAGTGAAGATGCCATGAATCATTTCCTTCAACATGAATTAAGGATAACTGTATGACAAACTTTCACCAACTCGGATTTTTAATGATCTGTCTAAGGCATTCGGCTGAGCAAATAACATTCTTTTGGAGAATTTTGAAAGTCACTGGCATCCAAGATACAATTAGCAAGTGGTTTACTTCTTATTTAACTAATAGGAAACAAATAGTCATAGTAGATAGCTTAGGCAGCTCTTATGGTGCTTCTTTTACTGAGAGAGGACCTTTATTGCTGTTATTTCACAGGGTTCAATATTGGGACCTGTCTTATTTGTGCTGTTTATAAATAACATACACTGAAAAAGCAGAAATAGTGTTCTTTGCAGATAAAGCAAGCCTCAAATCAAGGCTAATAAAGATACAACAACAGAAAGAACAATAAATGAAATACTCAGATAATATTGTTTCAGAAATAAAACACTTTGAGCTGAATATGAACTTTTTGGTTTACAGGAGCACAACTGGTTTTATGATATCAAATCACATCCACAAGTATACATCTACAAGATAGGAAACATGCAGTCAACAGTATGATAAAAAGCTAGATACTAATACTAATATACTAATAATCTATGCTCTATGACAACCAATATGAAATACTCACATGTCAGTAAAACATAATGCCCTAATAAAAGAAGGGGGGGGGGGGACATCACGTTCTCAAGATAACATACTGTTATGTGCAACAAGCAAGGCATCATAAATCAGATTAAACAGCTGAGAAACTGATATGTCAGAGGTGCTTTTACCTATAATGAAAAGAACATAGTAAGAAAACAAAAAGAAGGTAAAAAGCAACAGCTAGTAACATTGAAAGCCCATGGTTAGAAAACTCGCTTCATGTCAGGAAATGGTAGACAGCAGCCCTCCAGCAACCTCCCTGTGCAGGACCACACTGCTAGTCAATGTGCTGATGTGTGTTACGGAGGGCACTAGCGCCACCATGCACATGGGGGGGGAGGGGGGGGGGAGTAACAAACATTTTTGCACTTGTCAAAAATCACGGGAATGATTGAGGCCCCCATTACACCACAATAATATAACCTATAAAATACTTCAGCATAAACAGATGCAAGAGCATACAACAGCAAGCCCAGGGTCACTAACCAATCAGTCAAAAAAGTATGACCTTATATTCTTGAAAGGCAATAACAGTTTGACATTATATTGTAATGTTTTAACTCCACCTGATTATTAAGGATGTGTTGGGGAATACAGCTTTAGACTCCACCTGATTTAAGGCCTCTTCCAAAACGTTTAAGGTCAGCCCCTTTACTTCTTTGTGTAAAACTTTTAAATTATTAGCTATGTTATGGAGTGACCAGAATCATGTAAGTAGCTACTTAAAAGTAGACTTCAAATTCGTCAGACTTTGAAGTTCTCAGAACATAATACTAAACTCTCTGCTAGTCTGTGCTACTTAACTGACAGGACAATAGTCACAACTGATGCAGTATACACCAGTAGTGTTGTGCTTTTCTCGAGCTACCTTCACTCTATGTACAAGTCTTTGGCCAAGATTCTGTCGGATAAAGAATGTGAGCTTTATCTTTTTATCCTTAGCTTATTGCCCACTTAGTGTGAAATTATGCCAAAGTATGGTATCCTTGGCTTGTTTATATGCTCTTGTCTGATCTATTTGGTTTTAATGATTTTTATGTTGAAATATTTTATGGTTTATATGGTTGCACTGTGTAACAAGGGCCTCAATCATCCCCATGATATTTGGATATGTGCGAAAATGTTTGTAATTTTCTCTGCTATGTATATTCTGGCACTGGTGCCCTCCATGACGATGTGAGCACATTGATTGGCAGAGTGGCCCTGCATGATGAGGTAAGAATGCTTTTTGCTAAGGAGTGAGTTTTCTTAAACATGGGCTTACAGTGTTATTAAATACGCCTTTTTACCTTGTTTAATATAATAGAGGAAAACATTCCACGTGGGAAAAATATATCAAAAAACAAAGATGATGTGACTTACCAAACGAAAGCGCTGGCAGGTCGAAAGACACACAAACAAACACAAACATACACACAAAATTCAAGCTTTCGCAACAAACTGTTGCCTCATCAGGAAAGAGGGAAGGAGGGGGAAAGACGAAAGGATGTGGGTTTTAGGGAGAGGGTAAGGAGTCATTCCAATCCTGGGAGCGGAAAGACTTACCTTAGGGGGGAAAAAGGATGGGTATACACTCGCACACACACACACATATCCATCCACACATATACAGACACAAGCAGACATATTTAAAGACAAAGAGTTTGGGCAGAGATGTCAGTCGAGGCGGAAGTGCAGAGGCAAAGATGTTGTTGAATGACAGGTGAGGTATGAGTGGCGGCAACTTGAAATTAGCGGAGATTGAGGCCTGGTGGGTAACCGGAAGAGAGGATATATTGAGGAACAAGTTCCCATCTCCGGAGTTCGGATAGGTTAGTGTTGGTGGGAAGTATCCAGATAACCCGGACGGTGTAACATTGTGCCAAGATGTGCTGGCCGTGCACCAAGGCATGATTAGCCACAGGGTGATCCTCAGCACATCTTGGCACAATGTTACACCGTCTGGGTTATCTGGATACTTCCCACCAACACCAACCTATCCGAACTCCGGAGATGGGAACTTGCTCTTCAATATATCCTCTCTTTCCGTTAGCCACCAGGCCTCAATCTCCGCTAATTTCAAGTTGCCGCCACTCATACCTCACCTGTCATTCAACAACATCTTTGCCTCTGCACTTCCGCCTCGACTGACATCTCTGCGCAAACTCTTTGTCTTTAAATATGTCTGCTTGTGTCTGTATATGTGTGGATGGATATGTGTGTGTGTGCGAGTGTGTACCCATCCTTTTTTCCCCCTAAGGTAAGTCTTTCCGCTCCCGGGATTGGAATGACTCCTTACCTTCTCCCTTAAAACCCACAGCCTTTCGTCTTTCCCTCTCCTTCGCTCTTTCCTGATGAGGCAACAGTTTGTTGCGAAAGCTTGAATTTTGTGTGTATGTTTGTGTTTGTTTGTGTGTCTTTCGACCTGCCAGCACTTTCGTTTGGTAAGTCACATCATCTTTGTTTTTTGATATATTTTTACCTTGTTTTGTTTTCTTATTTTGTTCTTTTCATTGTATGTAATAGATTATCAGGATAGGTAACTAGTTTGTATCATAATGTAAGTTATGTGTTTCCTGCCTTATAGGTGAACATCTGAAGATATTATTTGATATCATGAAAGTGGCCATGCTCGTGTAAACAAAAAAGTTTATGAAAAGTCGAAAGCAGTTTATTTCTGAAATATGGTTTACCTCAGCTGCAGTTGATTTCAACAGAAAACTGTTTGTATCAGATAAAATTGTTGGCCAGTACCTGTTATCAGAAGGTGATAAGATACATATGAAAGTGAAAGTGATATATGAGGTTTGTTAAAAAAATTCCGGAACTTCACCCACATTATTTTTTGATGCTTATCTTTTACTTGTTGTGCATGGTCTCATTTGAAATACTCTTCTCCACAATTGATACACTGCTCGTAACACCATATCCACTTCTGGAAGCAGTCTTGGTATGTCTGTTGCTGGATCGTGCAAAGCGTTTTCTGCGAATTTTCTTTTTTCTCATTTGTTGTTACAAATTTTCATCCTTTCGAAAGGTTTTTCAACTTTGGAATTAAAAAGAGTTCACAGGGGCCAGGCCTGGAGGGTAAGGAGGATGAGGCAGCACAGTGATTTTGTTTTTTGTGCAATAGCCACACTCCAATGGGGATGAATGTGTGGCTACATTATTGTGATGCAGGAGCCATGAATTGTCCTGCCACATTTCAGGCTATTTCCTTCTCACATTTTCTCACAGGCATTGCAACACGTCCTGATAGTATCATCGATTAACAGTTTGTCCCTGTGGAATGAATTCATGATGAAATAATCATTCAAAGTCAAAGAAAACTATCAGCATGTCTTTGATATTTGACCTGGTCTGTCAAGCTTTTTATGGTCTTGGAGAATCTTTTCTGACCCATGGGAATGTTGGACCTTGGTCTCAACATTATAACCCAAACTTAATGGCAACACGATGCTTTCTGAGATACTGTGTCATGATGTCATGACATTATCCAGCTGAAATGTTACTTTCTTATGCAATCTCTTGGACAGTCAGTATTTGATTGACATGCACAATTTTGTTGACATTCCTGTCCAGAGCATTGTCGTTAGACATCAAAGGGCATCCTGAATGAATGTCACCCTTAACTTCCATCTGGTCATTTTTAAACCATGTGAATCATTTGTAACATTGAGTATGGCTGAACCACTCATGACTGTAGGCTTTCTGCATCTTTTGGTATGTCTCTATGTAGGTTTGTTTGAATTTCATGCAAAATTTAATGCAGATGCATTGCTCTTCTAACTCTGCCATTTTGAAATTCACAAACTGTGCGACACATCATTCTACTCAATACAGCACTGAACAACAACTAACAGATGTACGACAATGAATCTTCCAGCAGTTGCACATTAAACACAGGTGTGCGCTGGGATGCCAATCGCATTTCGCTCGCTTTCAGAACTAGTAATTCCTTCCATTTGGAGGATAGAGGGAAAGTTTGTGGAAATTTCAAAGGAAGCGCAGGTCACTCAGAACACAGTATGAGAGGGACCCACCCGTAGTGATGACAAGGGTAGATAAAGACCATATTCAAGCTGGTTCATGTACCATACCGATGGTCATTAATCTACTATGCAAGTTTGATCCTGGTCTGGCTGACAAGCTAGATTGCTACCTGTTAAGCTATAGGGCAGTTTTACATTGTAATTGTCACTACAGGGTATATTTAAGGCGTAGCAAATTTTAATCCTTTTAACTAAACTTTTTGCCACTACAGTCACTGTAAGACCTTGGTGTGCTGACCAGCTGTTCCTTGATTTTCTGCAGTAGACATTAAAGTATTAGAGTGGCACATGGTCAGAAAAACTGATCTGCCTTCATGGAACCATGACTTCTCCTCCAAGTGGTTCCTCAAAGTCTGAATGGACCCTGTTTCAATCTCTCATTACTGAAAATCCTTAACAGTACCTCTGATTTCAGCTTGACTTCTCTGTGTGGCAGCCAAGCATGCTGACTGCTCAGCCATAGAATCTTGCTTCAGCAATAAATAAATAAATAGATTAATTCCAATGTCTATTCCTGATGGAGAACTCAGTGAACCTGAAATGCTGATTAGTGTGTTTTTATTCCCTTGGCATTTGCCTTTGGACCTGACATATTGCCCAGATATTAAAATGAGAAGATTCATGATACGAAACAAAATTTTGTAACAAAAACTTTAATACAAGAAAAGAAAGATACAGCTGGAGATGAGTGTGAAAGTTTAAGAAACACATTGGAAAAGAAAATTACAAGAATAAATCCAACTATAACCAACAGTTTTGTAACCATTGATTTTTAAAATTAAGTAGGTAAGGAAAAAGTCTAATGATTCTACAATAAAAAATGAAACTCTCGCAATTATAATGGAAATTCCTGCATAGAGCAATATGGGAAATAAGGGAAAGGCAAACACTGACCTACAGCAGATCGAATGGTGAAAATACAGAAACAATTAGTACAGAACAACATTCACATTAGCTTTTGAACACTAGTTCTTTTTCTAGCAACAGTACACACGACCAAACATACTACACACAGACATCCAAAGGCACACTCATGTGATCATGGAGAGACTCTCATGTAATTGTATGGATTGCAACATGAAGTATGTGTAGTGGCTGTGCTCTGTAAGGGCAAGTAGTAAAGCACTCTGATATACTGGGTCACTTGCCTTCTTAGTTGGGGCTGCTAACGCATGGCTGTGCAGTGGCTCTCAAATCATAGGTAAGCTGGTTCAAATTCTGGCAGCGGGTGAAAATTTTACTGCCAGTATTTGTCCAGCATGGAGAGAAGAGGTGGTGGCATAAAGTTCCTGATCACCAGTCTTTGCACCAATGTCCTGGATTAAATTTCAAGTCTCTCTACAGTGAGGACATGTAAAATGCTATAGACACCTCATTACATTCATCTACACTCTACAAATACATGTATGATACATTTCCCACATACCTGCAAGAAAAGGGGATATTGTGCACAGAAGAAGAACACCCTTCATGACAGGCAACTGAACACATCCCATGGAATATCCAAGCCAGCGAAGCCATATGACAGTTACATTTTTGCATTTACTGGCTTTAACTATTCACATATATTCATCATATCTACTAGTGAATATTAGGATCTATGTAATTGCTTCAAATGCTTTGTAACATAGGACAGTTGTTTTTACCACTTATATTAGTTTCTTAAACTTGCTGATTTACAGTAGATTTGGTGATCACTGATTTAAAAAAAATGCAAGACACTTTTGTGCCTTCATAAACAGCACAGTCATAGCAGAAGTTGTGTTAAGGATTTATAAGAGCTTAACACACTACTTAATTGCAAAAGAGATTATAGGAATTCAGTATCATTGCTGACCAAAGCAGTAGTTGTTCACAGATGAAACTGTTGTCAGAAAGATACACTGCAATGAAACATAACCTCATGTGATTTCATTGTGCTTTTTAACTGGTCCTAGTACAGAAATCCATAAAGAAATAGTATGTGTAACTGTTGGAATTACAAAAATGCAGAAAGGCTGTCCAATATATGCCTTCAGTAAGCACAATTTACAGTATTTCCGATGGAAACACTTAAAGTAGAAAATAATAATTTTAGCTCTTGGAACTGCATTTCCCTTCTTCAAGGATGATTGGGAATGTTTGAGAGGGGGGCGACAGATCACTTTGACCTACTTGTTGCAGGAATGTAGAGTGATAAACATGATTAGATTAGAATGAAATTTTCGCTCTATAGCGGAGTGTGCGCTGATATGAAACTTCCTGGGAGATTAAAACTGTGTGCCGGACCAAGACTCTAACTCGGGACCTTTGCCTTTCGCGGGCATGTGCTCTACCGACTGAGATACCCAAGCACGACTCACACCCCGTCCTCACAGCTTTAATTCTGCCAGTACCTCGTCTCCTACCTTCCTTAGATTAGATTAATAGTTGTTCCATAGATCATGAATATGACACTTCCTAATAATGTGGAATGTGTCAGTTTAACAAAAAGTTTCTTTACATGTTATAATTTGAGGTGTCTATCTGTCAGACTTTTGATGCTATTTGGTAAGTGACCAAAGATTTTTGTGGCATTGGAAGTCTCCCTTTCTGTGCCAAAGTTACATTTAACTCAAAGTAGTCAAGATCAGCCTTTCTCCTAGTGTTGAAGCTATGCACATTGCTATTGCCTTTGACCTGGAATGGGTTATTAATAACAAATTTCATAAATGAATATATATTCAATTACATGCTTTTGTGCAATGCATAATTTTTTCCTTAGTGACGTATTACTCCAAAATGTGGTGCCATATTAAAGCAGTGTTTGACAATAGACACAGTAAGTTAATTTACTTGTATGTTTCTCTCCAAAATTTTCAATAACCCTAACAGATTTCAGTAGATCATCAATGTATTTCTCCCAATTCAATATCTCATCAATGCATACACCCAAATATTTGGAATATTCTGCCTTGGCTCCAGACATCTGTTTAAACTCTATATTTGTTAATGGTGTTTTGCCATTTACTGTACAAAACTGAATATACTGTGTTTTATCAAAATTGAGAGTCAATTTGCAGAGAACCACATGATAGTTTTCTGAAAGATATTATTTACAATTTTCTCAGCTAATTCTTGTTTGATGTGTGTGATTGCTATACTTGTATCATCAGCAAAGAGAAGTAGCTTCACATCTTCATGGATACAGAGTGCCAAGGCATTAACATATAGGGTGATTTCAGTTAAAGTTAAACTTTCGAAACACTGTAGGAATAACACCACTGGTCATAATGATGTCAAATTGCAACAGAATATTACTGGAGAAGGGGGAAAATGTATGGCAGAAGAAAAAAAATAGTGTGAAAATGATCAATAGATGGCGCTGTATGTGTCAGAACACATATATGAAACATCTGTCATGTGTACGACCCATTGGAGTTGGTATAAACATGCCGGGTACATGGCTTTTCCTCGTTTTGAATCTGCGACGTTCGTGTCTAAATGTAGGATCGCACTCTGCTTGTAAAGATGTATTATAAGAATTATGACTGTGTACATGTCGCTCTGCAGAACTTCCAGACACTGAAGGGTTTGAAAAAAAGGCATTGGTCGGATGACTGCCGTGGGTCTGGAGAAAATAAATCAGATATTTGAAACGATGGGCTCTTCTGGTGTATAACCTGGTAGAAGGAGGAAATGAATTGATTCAACATCGGTGGAAGCAGTGGTCAGAGCAATGCAGGAGGAGACAAGTGGTCGTTTGCAAATGTGTAGTGTACGGAGGATTGCCCGAACATTTGATATATCTGTGAGCACAGTGTGTAAAATCCTAAAAAACATCCTTCTTTGCTATCCATTCAAAATCACCCATGTGCACGAGTTGCTTCCTATTGACCTGCCAGCAAGAGAGACCTTTGCTTAAGAATTTATTGCTTGTATGGAAGTGGACAATGATTGGCCATGGAAGATTTTGTGGACAGACAAAGCCCACTTACATCTGACAGGGCATGTCAATACACAGAATTGTCGAATATGGGCAACGGAAAATCCACATGCATATCAACCAGTACCACTTCATCCTCAAAAGTCACTGTGTAGTGTGGGCTTACAGCATCATTTTTCATAGGGCCATATTTTTTTGAAGAGACAGGTCTTTCTGGTCCTGTTACCTGTACCCTCACTGGTAAGTGCTATGAATGTCTTTTGCACAACCACGTCATTCCAGCTCTCCAACAGCATAGATGTGTGGATAGGATTATTTTTATGCAAGATGCTGCACTTCCTCACATTACAAACCCAGTTAAGCAGCTGCTGAAGTGGCATTTTGGAAATGCTAGAATTATCAGCTGCCATTTCCATACAGCCTGGCTTTCCCAATCACCTGATCTTAATTCGTGTGACTTCTGGCTGTGGGGCTATCTGAAAGATATTGTGTTCAGTGTTCTGATTGCAAACTTAACCCCAGAAACACTTCGATCAGCTGGGGAACATGCTGTTTCTCGATTTCAACTTGTTGCAGAAAACAGTGGACACCGTATTGAACATGTTTTGTGCGAATCGCATGGAAATTATTAATCTCATTTGGTTTTTATTGGTGCTTTTTATGTGGTTTTTGGCCTCAGGACAATTAAAAACCAATGTGAGTGATGCTTTATATGCGATTTTTGGCCTCAGGACAATTAAAAACCAATTTTTTCCATCCGATGCGATATGACCTTGCCATGGTGGATGGGCTTACGTAACTAACATTATGACACCTGTACACTCATGCGCACTGAGTAGTACAGTTTGTTTAGTATCAGATGTACATCTTAGGCATTGATGTATGATTCATTTGTCATTTGTAGTCGACCACTATCAAATTATGATGCTTACACTGCCATCTATTGCTACATTTTGTAACTATTTATTTTTCTTTTGCCACACGTTTGTCCCCTTCTTTGAAAATATTCCATTGTGATTTGACGCCACTCTGATCAGTGGTGTTATTTCTACAGTGGTTTGAAAGTTTAACTTTAATTATAATCAACCTGTGCATTAAAAAGAATAAGGGACCCAGGATTGAACCTTGTTGGACCCCATTCTTGATACCTCCCCAGTTTGAGGAATCTGCTGATTTTCACACATTATGTGAAATGATTATTTCAACCCTCTGTACTCTTCCAGTTAAATATGAATTAAACCATTTGTGCACAGTCCCACACAATGGAAATACATCAGAGAGAGTAGGAAGCAGTTGGTAAATACTCATTTTCTGTTAAGAGAGGATAGAGTAGACACAGTGAAAAGAGAAAGAAATAATATAATTAAAAAGTAAAAGGAAAGGGTCAAAGAGAAAGATGGTCTAGAAAATCAAAATAGCGAGTTGGAGACAGAGAGGAAAAATAAAAATGAACATAATTGAAATAAATAAATAACTAATTAAGAAAATTTTGCAATATGAGAACAGAGGAAAGATTAAATCCAGGAGGATGCAGGTATTACAATGTGTGCAGGAGATCAAGTTTTCACCTCTGAAGTTCAGGAAAACTAGTGCTGCATCTGAGGATCCAAACAGCACATTTGGTTTAGTTGGTGCTTGGATTTGTTAAGTAATACTGTAGAGCATGCTCAGAAGCTTGAAACTAGATGTCCCATTGACACACATTTCTCTTGATTCCACTCATGTGTTCAACAGTTTTGTGATGGTCCTTCTTGCATAAATTTCTACACAGGGAACAGTTGTCAGTTGGTAAATAACACAGGTTTTTTTTGCCTTTAATGTTGTAGGATTTACTTTTGTTGGGACTGGAGTAAATTGTAATGAATGGGAGCATGTGGGGCATTTTTAACTATGAGAACAAATTTCAGAGGTGGTACACTGAAGTACCAATTTGATAAGACTGATGCAGATATGATGGTGAAAGATGACAATGAATTGCGTTTGTAGTGTATTGGGCACATACAATATCATTTCATGGCTTAACTTGAGATAAGCATAGCTCTGCTTCAGTAATCTATTGCTGTATTTAAGACCTCTCTATTATGTGGTAAGGAGGGGGGGGGGGGGGGGGGGCAAGGATTACTTCTGGCTGTTTAGAGTGAAAAAGCTATGATGGTCATGTCAGAGTAGGTGACTGCATGAGAGCTTACTTTGTGTCTCTGTTCAATGAGATAGTTGCAGTAGAGGAAAGCATAGGAGAGATTACTGGTTTAGGTTTTGAGGCACATACATTTACTATGGTTAACCGGGCTATTGTATAGAAGGGGTTGCTTGACATAGAAAGGTTTGCAGCTATCAGAGTGGAGGTATTGTTGCATATATGCTGAGAAGGGGTTGACAGACACTTGGCTAAAAGCCCCAGTGAGTATGAGGTCAAAACCAATAAAATGACTCTGGGCCTGGAGAAGGAGCAGTTGAGTTCAAGTTTGGAAAAGGTGTTAAGGTGTTTCAGGATGTGGAGAAGTTCTTCACATGGGTGTAGACCTCCAAGACATCACCAGTAAATCTGCAACAAGCAGAGTGTCACAGCTTTTCTGTTTGACCCTTCTATTACCTCCAATAATCTTCTAGTCTCTTTGATGCACTTCCCTTCACCTCTGTCTCATCTCATCTGCTTGACCTACACTCACCCCTTCCCAACCTTTTCCAAAAGATCCCTATATCCCCTATGAGTAAGAACCGTATGGTGTAAAAATTAGTATTTTCTAATGTAAGTATTTCTGTTGGCAGTATTAGGAATTGTGCCTGAAATTCCAGAGAGCACTTTCTGGGAAGAAATGGTGAACATATTACTTCCTTCCACATGCATTTTGCATAATGATCAGGATGGGAAAATTTGAGTTATTAGAGCCAATACAAAAGCTTGCTGACAATCATTCTTGCCGGTGGCATTTGCAAGTTGAATAGGGTGGGGTAGGAGGTCAGTTAATGGTATCAGAAGTACCCTCTGCAGAATGCCATTTGGTGGCTTGTGGATATATGTAAATTTAGATTTGCCTCCTGTATTTTGGTCATAATGAAAGTATTCTCGATTGAATTTTACTTTTGATACAATTAATGTTAGTATTACTCTGTTTTGCCAGTATTGATGTATATTACTGTGCAGTCCAAGTATGTTTTGCCAGTATTGATGTATATTACCGTGCAGTCCAAGTAAGATAATGGCACTTAATGATGTTTGTAATATTTGCATCTAAAGGAAAATTAGCCACTCACCTATGGCGGACTGATGTGTGGCGCATAGAAACATGTGGATGGAAACACTGTTCGCACTAGTTTTCAATGCTCCTGCTCTTTTTCTAATTAAAGTACACCCATTACACACACACTCCCATGCCTATCTCAAGACTCAGTCTCACTGTGGTTGCAGTAGAGTGTGTTTGGGTGTCTGTATGATTGTGTGCATGAGTGGGCATAACTTTGTTAGAAAAAGAGCAGGAGCTCAAAAGCTAGTGTGAATAGTGTTTCCTGTATATGTTTCTGTATGCTTCACTAATGAGTCCGATATGGTGAGTGCCTGAACAGTTAACTTTCCCTCATTTTACATGTTATTCCATCCAGGAATTTCCATTATTGTAATATTTACATCTCTTATACTCCAGCTAAATATTTTACACTAAAGTACAGTAATTACAACAATATAATCACCTATTCATATAATTGTCTGCAGAACTGATATGCAACACCAACATCACCATGAATCATCAGAACTGTCAGAGAGTGAAGGGGAAACAACACGTCATGCAGGTAGTACAGGGCTACCTCGAAGTCACTCAGAGAGACTTCTCGCTATGTTTCGGGATCACATACATCAGGAGCGTGAGCTACATGAAAGGTACCATGAACTGGTAAGTTGTGGATTCTATTACTATACATACATGAATGTGTGCGTGTACACACACACACACACACACACACACACACACACACACACACACACACATTTATTCATTATTGTTTTGATTAGTTAGAGACAATGGGAGAGGTTCTTTCTGGGATGAAATGGGGTAGGAGAGGATGGAGTTTGAGGAATATAAAACCAGTATGAACCTGATAATGGTTATATTCATTTATTTATACATTCATACAATTGTATGTGTGTACAATGGTTACCGAATTTCATAAAATTTAAAAGTATGGTTATAATAGAGGGAAACATTCCACGTAGGAAATATATATCTAAAAACAAAGATGATGTGACTTACCAAATGAAAGTGCTGGCAGGTCGACAGACAAACAAACAAACACAAACATACACACAAAATTCAAGCTTTTGCAACAAACTGTTGCCTCATCAGGAAAGAGGGAAGGAGGGGGAAAAGACGAAAGGATGTGGGTTTTAAGGGAGAGGGTAAGGAGTCATTCCAATCCCGGGAGCGGAAAGACTTACCTTAGGGTAAGCGTCTGCTTGTGTCTGTATATGTGTGGATGGATATGTGTGTGTGTGTGTGTGCGAGTGTATACCCGTCCTTTTTTCCCCCTAAGGTAAGTCTTTCCGCTCCCGGGATTGGAATGACTCCTTACCCTCTCCCTTAAAACCCACATCCTTTCGTCTTTTCCCTCTCCTTCCCTCTTTCCTGATGAGGCAACAGTTTGTTGCGAAAGCTTGAATTTTGTGTGTATGTTTGTGTTTGTTTGTTTGTCTGTCAACCTGCCAGCACTTTCATTTGGTAAGTCACATCATCTTTGTTTTTGGATATATAAAATTTAAAAGTATGCACAAGAACATATTTCTAATCATGGGCATAATTTTACATAGGGTGTACTACAAATGCTCAGAATATACTATATTTTCAGACTCATATTCAATACAGAGAAAAAAATCAATCTTCCTGTACTACATCATGTATGATAGTAATATTCTTGCACCTATTAAATTCTTCACTTGCTTTTTACACCACAGCTTATTATTTGGTAATCTGTAGCCATCATCCTGAGTTTCTTTGTGTCCTCAAACACTATATAGACAAGCAAAATTAAAGAAAAAAAGTGTTTCAAATTAAAATATTATGCATCTATTAATAATTGTGGAAACCAAAGTGCATTACATGTGTAGAAGGGGGAGGCAGGGAAAATACAGAGGTCAGAAAATGAAAGATATAGAAAACTAGAAGGGAGTCAAGAAAGGAATAGGTACTGTGAAGGACTTGTGAGACTGAATAAATTAACATAAAATAATACCAGGTGGGTGGCGAGAATCAAGGACATGTTGTAATGCCAGTTCCCATCTGTGTTGTTTGAGAAACTGGTGTCTGGGGGAAGAATCCCAATGGTACATGTGATGAAACAGGCACCAAGTTCACAACTGTCATGTTGTACAGCATGCTCTGCAACAGAATATTGTACGTTGCCAGTATATACCCTCTGCCTATGCCCATCCATTCAAACTGATAACTTGGTAGTATTCCTGCTGATGTGAAAGGCCAAACAGTGACTTCATAACAGCTGGTATATGACATGTGTCATTTCACAGGTGGCTCTCCCTTTTATAGTACATGTTTTCCAGTTACAGGGCTAGTATAAGTCATAGTAGGAGGGTGCACTGGGCAAGTCTTACAGCAGAGTCAGAAAGTGCATAGGAGCCATAGGTAGGAAAATGGTTGCAGAAGAAGCATAAGGTCTGACAAGGTTTTTGCAGCAATTGGGAGAGTGATGAAAAGCTACTCTGGGTGTGGTGGACAAAATATCAGATGGTATGAACCTCAGGGCATAATTTTAGGAAGTCACAGCCTTGTTGAAAGTGGCCACTTTCCTTGATGTTGACCTAAACCTCACAAAAGGCCAGCTACACAATTTTGTTCACGTTAAGGGGCAGATGTCCACAATCTATTGATTATGAACTGTAGATTAAAGCTAAGGACCTGCAAAAAGGTGGGAATTTGAGGAGATGGGACCTGGATAAACTGAAAGAACCAGAGGTTGTAGAGAGCTTCATGGAGAGCATTAGGGAACAATTGACAAGAATGGGGGAAAGAAATACAGGAGAAGAAGAATGGGTAGCTTTGAGAGACAAAATAGCGAAGGTAGCAGAGGATCAAGTAGGTAAAAAGACGAGGGCTAGTAGAAATCCGTGGGTAACAGAAGAGATATTGAATTTAACTGATGAAAGGAGAAAATATAAGAATGCAGTGAATGAAGCAGGCCAAAAGGAATACAGACATCTCAAAAATGAGATCGACAGGAAGTGCAAAATGGCTAAGCAGGGATGGCTAGAGGACAAATGTAAGGCTGTAGAGGCTTATCTCACAAGGGGTAAGATAGATACTGCCTACAGGAAAATTAAAGAGACCTTTGGAGAAAAGAGAACCACTTGCATGAATATCAAGAGCTCAGATGGAAACCCAGTTCTAAACAAAGAATGGAAAGCAGATAGGTGGAAGGGGTATATAGAGGGTCTATAGAAGGGCAATGATCTTGAGGACAATATTATGGAAATGGAAGAGGAGGTAGATGAAGATGAGATACTGCGTGAAGAGTTGGACAGAGCACTGAAAGACCTGAGTTGAAACAAGGCCCCGGGAGTAGACAACATTCCATTAGAACTACTGACAGCCTTGGGAGAGCCTGTACTGATAAAACTCTGCCATCTGGTGAGTAAGATGTATGAGACAGGTGAAATATCCTCAGACTTCAAGAAGAATATAATAATTCCAATCCCAAAGAAAACAGGTGTTGACAGATGTGAAAATTACCGAACTATCAGTTTAATAAGCCACGGCTGCAAAATACTAACACAAATTCTTTACAGACGAGTGGAAAAACTGGTAGGAGCTGACCTTGGGGAAGATCAGTTTGGATTCGGTAGAAATGTTGGAACATGTGAGGCAATATGGACCCTATGACTTATCTTAGAAAATAGATTAAGGAAAGGCAAACCTACATTCATAGCATTTGTAGACTTAGAGAAAGCTTTTGACAATGTTGGCTGTAATACTCTCTTTCAAATTCTGAAGGTGGCAGGGGTAAAATACAGGGAGCGAAAGGCTATTTACAATTTGTACAGAAACCAGATGGCAGTTATAATAGTCGAGGGGCATGAAAGGGAAGCAGTGGTTGGGAAGGGAGTGAGACAGGGTTGTAGCCTCTTTATGGTGTCATTCAATCTGTAAATTGAGCAGTAAAGGAAACAAAAGAAAAATTCGGAGTAGGAATTAAAATCCACGGAGAAGAAATAAAAACTTTGAGGTTCGCCGATGACATTGTAATTCTGTCAGAGACAGCAAAGGACTTGGAAGAGCAGCTGAATGGAATGGACAGTGTCTTGAAAGGAGGATATAAGATGAACAACAACAAAAGCAAAATTAGATTAATGGAATGTAGTCGAATTAAATCGGGTGATGCTGGGGGAATTAGATTAGCAAATGAGACACTTAAAGTAGTAAATGAGTCTTCCTATTTGGGGAGCAAAATAACTGATGATGGTCAAAGTAGAGAGGATATAAAATGTAGACTGGCAATGGCAAAGAAAGAATTTCTGAAGAAGAGAAATTTGTTGACATCGAGTATAGATTTAAGTGTCAGGAAGTCATTTCTGAAAGTATTTGTATGGAGTGTTACCATGTATGGAAGTGTAACATGGACGATAAATAGTTTAGACAAGAGGAGAAGAGAAGCATTGGAAATGTGGTGCTACAGAAGAATGCTGAAGATTAGATGGGTAGATCACGTAACTAATGAGGAGGTATTGAATAGAATTGGAGAGAAGAGAAATTTGTGGCACAACTTGACTAGAAGAAGAGATCGATTGGTAGGGCATATTCTGAGACATCAAGGGATCACCAATTTAGCATTGGAGAGCAGCATGGAGGGTAAAAATCATAGAGGAAGACCAAGAGATGAATACACTAAGCAGATTCAGAAGGATGTAGATTGCGGTAGGTACTGGGAGATGAAGAAGCTTGCACAGGATCGAGTAGCATGGAGAGCTGCATCAAACCAGTCTCTGGACTGAAGACCACAACAACAACAACAACAAAGCACAGTGGATCTTTCCCATCCTTAATGTGATTGACTGAAAACCATCTCAACTTTGTTCTAGTCCTCAGATAAGATCTGGATTTTAGAGGGCACAGTAACTATTCACCAGCTACATGGAAGAAGCATTGGAGCAGGTCATTCAGCCCTCAACAACGTTATTCTACAGCAGGGCTGGCCAGATGCTGCACACTATACAAAAGTGCGGAAGTGCGGCACAGGTGCACTCATCTCAGCCAGTGGACAAAGTGGAACAGTGACCTCTGTGATTAGACACATGTACCAAATGAGCAGTGATAGCAGTGCTCCCTTGCTCTTTGAGGGAGCCAACTATTGTCTGAAAACACTGCACATTTCCCTACCCTTGGTTTGGTCTATGAAAGTGCTAGAATTCTAGAATGTGTATCAATAATTGTAAAAATTAATGAGGAATTTCAAGTACAATTGGTAGATGTTACAAGTGTGCCTCCTATTATTTGTTGCTTTGCACAGCCATTTTCAGCATCAGTTGAAGATGCTCTGAATCATCTTCAGATGGAACTGATTGACCTGCAGTGCAATACATGGCTTAAGGACAAGTTCTTTGCAGTACAAAGTACAAAAGCATTCTATGAAAAGTTTCCGCAGGAAGAATATCCACACTTGCATCATGAAGCTGTGAGAGTTATGTCCATGCTCGGATCTACTTATATGTGTAAAAAACCTTTCTCCATAATGGAAATAAGTAAAGCAAGGTTTTGATTGTGTGTTAGTGACGAAAATCTTCGCAACAGCTTGCGTGTATCAATGTGCCTTGCTTTGTGCCTGACATTAACTTTATCATTTCTCATTACCAATGACAAACATTTCAGATTTCTTTCTTTTTCTAATTTAAAATTGTTACTGACTAACTGTGCCTCATCCTGCTCCATGTTTCCTAGGTGGACATTGTTATATGAAAAATTATGTATTAAACCGGTTCTTCAAAGTATACTTACATGCTTAAAAATTATCGTTCAATATGTGTGAGACATGTTTGATACCCTTGCCATGAAGGGTATTTAGCTACCTAACATGAGACTAAAACCAATCTGGCATATTTATGCACCATTTTTTATGTTTTATTTTAGAACCATGATTTTTATTGATAGGGTGATGGAATAGCTATGTAAGTTCCCCTGATTGTGTTGGATACTGTGAAAAGAGCATGAGAGTACCCCATGTATAATGGTAAAGCAATGCAGCATTATCTGTGACATATACTAAATGAGCGGTGACGGTTCCATTTCTCTGTTTACATGCTTGGTAAGTTTGCACGATGTGACTAGAAAGCTGCACATATACAGCAGCTCCGCACGTGTGCAGAATTTCTGGCTGGCCATGTTCTCTGGGCAGTGGTAATGCTATAGATTTTCTTACGCAGATGACACTTTATGGATATGTTTTGAAGTTAGCCTGTGTTTGCGTGGGGTTCCCTAACTAACATGCAAATTAGGACCAGAGTGAAGCTCTGATGCATATCTCACTCATGAGGGTGCCCATCACTTACATGTGAGGAAAGATGCTGAAATAATGTAGCCTCAGTTCAACCTATCTTGAGCCAGCTAAACTTCTCATAAATTTAATTAAGAGACTGGTTATTATTTCCCCTCCAAAATAATGATGGGTAGGAAAGCAGGGAAACTGTGTAGTTGAACACAGAAAATTCTGACCTAGAGTACTACAGTGAGATTTGTTGACTCAAAGACAAGCATGAAATTCAAGTATGATTTGTATGAGAATCATAAGCGCCATGAGTTATTGACAAATTTATGGACAGAAATAGACGGAGGCACTTGCAAAATCCGACTGGAGACCTGTCTGACCAAATTGCTGTGAAGCACTTATACGTGACTGGGGCCACAATGAGATGCAAATTAATTGTAATCGCAGGTAACATGTCGGTGATCAGACACATTGCCACACCCTATTGCTACTGAAAGGAAAGTGGTGCTAAGTGCATCCACTGTGAAGACAAGGCTACCATGTTGGGGCACCAAATCTATTGATGGATTCCCTGTTAGCTGGAGCAGTGTATTACCACAAACAGCAGAGTTTGGCATGTAGATGACTGTTGCGATTCACGGCCAGATGCACTGCAATGTAGTTGATGGCATCCGAGGTAGAGGGCTCCAAACTCGACCATGAAACACTATTTGCCTATTCTCCAACAAAGTACAGAAGAATAAGTAATGTTCGACTCCTGTGATGATCAGGACAGTTATCCTTGTGTTTTCTTCATCACCGCTCTGCCAGAGCTTCTGCTCTGTTGCGCTAGTGATCAGCCAGTCACAGACCAGCAACAATTTTTCATCCGATCGTGATAGTTAAACAAAAGCCACAAATCTCCCACTACAAAATTTTGTCATTATAGTTGCTAGTGACAGCTCTCTGTGCCAGTCTCCGTGATGACCATAATCATGAGCAGACGTAAGAGTCAACCTTCCAATCACAGCCTCTGTAAAATGTCTGTGCAGTAAGCTGTTGGGTGTTGGACACCATCGGATTATGCTAATTACATGGTCTATGTGTGATGCCACCATAGCAAACCATAGACTGTGTTTCACTGGCAGGCATCTTAGGAGATGCAACAACTGCCTACACAACACTTGTCCTTACCCTTCTGGAGTATCACTACATGCTGTGGGGTCCTTACCAGACAAGATTGATGGAGGCACCAAAAAAACTCTAGGAAGGGCAGCTCAGTTTGTACTGTCACAAAATATGGGAGAGAGTATCATAGATATGGTACATGAGTTGGGGTGGCAATTATTAGAATAAAAGTGTTTTCTGTTGTGGTGAGACTTTTCACAAAGTTTCACTCACTAACATTCTTTTCTGAATTTGAAAATATTTTGTTGGCTCCCCTATTTAGGGAGAAATGGCAATCATCAAAAAATAAGAGATATCAGAGTTCACACAAAAAGATTTAGGAGGTCATATTTCATGTGTACTTTTCAGGAGTGTAATGGTAGAGAAATATCTGAAAGTGGGTCAATGAACCCCCTGCCAAGCACTTAAGTGTGAATTGCAGAGATGTAGATGCATGATTGGTATGGACTAGATGCTGGTGTGAAAGTGTGTAACAAGTTTTACAATAGTGGTTGTCGCTGAATTATGAGCCATTGGATGGTTAGGAGGAAGTAGGGTTTTAGAACAATGTTGCTGATTAGGTAATCTGAATAAATAGGGAAAAAGACCATGTAGACTGGCACCCTAATCAAGGCAGCCCCAAAATTAATTAGTTCCTCACTGCACTCTCCCTTGCTGTATCTTACACTGATGGTAAATACTGTTTGTTTTACTATGAAATTGGTCTCACTTACATCTGTTGTTGAGGTTTGCACTGCTTGGATGAATATTAATTGAATAGTTTTTCAGTTAAAAAATGTATGCCAGAATATAGTAGCAAACCTGTAGCTTTCATGATGTATAATATGTAGAAAGTTTACTTTGAAGGAACAAGTTTCTTTGCATGTCTTATCAGAAAAGAAATCTATTACAAAATTTTCATTCCAAACATTTTCATCCTATATAGAAGGCACATGTGCTAACTTTATCTGCCTAAATGCAGGAAAAATTGTATTGCTGCTAAATCACGCTATTTGTCATAACCATGTGAGTTTACAAACAATCACATAATAGTATTGAATAGAAAAACCTTCCAAAGGTTCTGCAAAATTATATTTATTTGGTCGCAAACCAGCTTTCATCTTCTTAGACCGTATTCAGGTGAAAACTGAATGCCATAAACATAAAAAAAGACATGTGACTTACATAGACATTATTGATTCAGAAGATAGAAAAATGACGACATGTAGAGTGTTTAGATAGGGAATTTTTACATATTCTTAACATGCAGAAATTATTACATTTAACCACAAGACATGAAAACTGAATATAATTTATAATTTTAATTTAACATTTGTACAACTAAAATATAATTTAACTGATGGAGAAAAAAGGAGACTTGAGACTGATCATTTACTAAGTTGACATTCTGTGTCTTACATTTATTGATTTCCAGTTGGATTGTCTTTCTCCTTCCTTAAGCGAATCTAAAATTTAACAGTCTTCATCATATGAGTAGTTTTCTACTAAAAGGAGTTTGGCAAAGGTTGAATCTTTCATTCTTAATCTACACCTCCTCTCATGTTGAGATAACCTTATTGTTCAAATGTTCAAATGTGTGTGAAATCTTATGGGACTTAACTGCTAAGGTCATCAGTCCCTAAGCTTACACAGTACTTAACCTAAATTATCCTAAGGACAAACACACACACCCATGCCCGAGGGAGGACTTGAACGTCCGTCGGTACCAGCCACACAGTCCATGACTGCAGCGCCTTAGACCGCTCGGCTAATCCTGTGCGGCTAACCTAATTGTCACAGCCCTGCCTGACTGACCAGCATATATTTTTCCTCTGTACTTGCATGTGATTTTATACACACCCTGTGAGAAAGATTTGCAGTTTGTCTATTAATAAAATTTTTGGTATGCTGTTGGTGTTAGAGTACAGTATCATAAGGTGTACCTAAAGGCTCCTTTTTGGGGCCAATCCTGTTCTTATGCTTCATAAATGACTTGCCCATAAATGTAAATACCCCACCAGTTCTATTTGCAGACAATGCTTCTGTTTTAATTGAAGGTTATGATGCTGAATAAGTTATGAGCTCCATCATAAGCACACTGGATACTCTAGAAAACTGATTCCAGTTAAATGGGTTGAAACTGAACTGTGCAAAAACCCATATGGTTCATTTCAGAACCAAATATTCAAAATATTTGGAAATTAAAATACAACATAACATTGGAAGAAGATGACATGATCAAATTCCTAGTCCTAAATGTGGACAAGAACTTAAGCTGGAATGCATATTTTGATTCCTATCAGATAAACTAAGCATTTTTCATGGAAAATCTGGGATGGAATGTAACAATATTATGAAAAGGATAGTTGCTATGCATCATGTAGGGAAGATGCTTAGTCGCAGAGAGGCACAACTAAATGAATGTCAAAAAAGTAAGCAGTTTTGAATTTTCAAGCAATAACTAGCAATTCTACTGACTTGAGTACAAGAAAAATAGCACATCTTGGTTACTTTGAGTCTGTCGTTAGATATGGTATAATTTCCTGGAGAAGTTCAAATAGTGTGTCTCGAATACTGAAACTACAGAAGAAAGTTATCAGATATGTGTATGAATAGCAAACAGAATCTTGTCACCCATTATTCTGGAAATACAAATCCTAACTGTTCCCTCCACATGCATTTATGAAATTATATCCTACACAGTAGTTAAAAATTATTTGAGGAGAATCATTTGAGCCACACATATAACATGAGGAATAAAAAAAAATATGCTACCCATGCACCAATAGAAATTTTACCCATGGACTCCACAGTATGTGGGGATGACAAAAAAAAAAAAAAAAAAAAAATATATATATATATATATATATATATATATATATATATAAAAACAAAGATGATGTGACTTACCAAATGAAAGTGCTGGCAGGTCGACAGACACACAAACAAACACAAACATACACACAAAATTCAAGCTTTCGCAACAAACTGTTGCCTCATCAGGAAAGAGGGAAGGAGAGGGAAAGACGAAAGGATGTGGGTTTTAAGGGAGAGGGTAAGGAGTCATTCCAATCCCGGGAGCGGAAAGACTTACCTTAGGGGGAAAAAAGGACGGGTATACACTCGCACACACACACATATCCATCCACACATATACAGACACAAGCAGACATTTGGTCTTTAAATATGTCTGCTTGTGTCTGTATATGTGTGGATGGATATGTGTGTGTGTGTGAGTTTATACCCGTCCTTTTTTCCCCCTAAGGTAAGTCTTTCCGCTCCCGGGATTGGAATGACTCCTTACCCTCTCCCTTAAAACCCACATCCTTTCGTCTTTCCCTCTCCTTCCCTCTTTCCTGATGAGGCAACAGTTTGTTGCGAAAGCTTGAATTTTGTGTGTATGTTTGTGTTTGTTTGTGTGTCTGTCGACCTGCCAGCACTTTCATTTGGTAAGTCACATCATCTTTGTTTTTAGATATATATTTCCTACGTGGAATGTTTCCCTCTATTATAACTATATATATATATATATATATATATATATATATATATATATATATATATATATATATATATATATGAATATAATAGAGGGAAACATTCCACGTGGGAAAAATATATCTAAAAAGAAAGATGATGAAACTTACCAAACAAAAGCGCTGGCAGGTCGATAGACACACAAACAAACACAAACATACACACAAAATTCTAGCTTTCGCAACCAATGGTTGCCTCGTCAGGAAAGAGGGAAGGAGAAGGAAAGACAAAAGGATATGTGTTTTAAGGGAGAGGGTAAGGAGTCATTCCAATCCCGGGATTGGAATGACTCCTTACCCTCTCCCTTAAAACACATATCCTTTTGTCTTTCCTTCTCCTTCCCTCTTTCCTGATGAGGCAACCATTGGTTGCGAAAACAGGCAAGAACATATTTAATATGAAGCCAAAGATTCTAAAAGCAAAGCAACAGCAGATTTTGTGGGAACTAGTACTTAGTAGAAGAAATCATAAAGGATGAAATGATAATTTGAGCAAGTGCTAATTAAGTGTTAGATTTTTTATTGTTTGTTTGAATACTGTAACAAAATTGTTTTATTGTAATGTTGTTTGTTAACATCAGCTGTTCTATGTTTATGGTGAAATTTTACCACAATATGGATGTGTCTCCTTTATCTGAAACAAGTGATTTAGATTATATAGAATATGAGAAATGTGTTTTATTCATCTCATAACGTACACAATTTCAGAACATATGTCTGAAGTACAGGAGACATGTCAAGGTTACAATTTGCTTATTTAAAATTTTGTCACACTTACAATAATACTTTGTGGAGAGTTTACTTACTTGAAATTTGTCAAACTTAGAGTATTTACATCTGCTATAGCTATCATTCATTTTTACTCCATTTTAGGATTCCACCTCAAAGTATCATTTCGTCCTTCATGAAATCTTCCACAGAGTAATAGAATCATTCAATTAGAAAATCATGTAACTTGCTTTTTAAAATATTTATCTTCATATTCATTATGTCACACCCTTTTATTGTGTTGTAAATTTTCATGGCTATATACTGAGGAGTCTGAGCATGCAGTTTTAAGCAATGAGAGGTGAGCATAAAGTTCTCTTTATGTCTTGTGTTATATGACATCGAAAAGATGTATAAAGAGGGGACAGTTAATATTTTTAGGTCTTTAAATAATAGTCAACATGATGCCCTCGGCTGTACAGAGCACATGTTGCAAATGATTCTTTTTTGCAACTTTAAAATTCATTTCCTGAGTTTCCCCAAAAAATTATGCCATATTGAATACCCAATTCAAAGTAGCTATAATATTCTATTTTCCTGGTAGTCATATCAGTGGCACAGGCTCAAATTTCCACTGCAAATGGAAGGCTCTTTAATTTATTTGCTAGGTATTCTACATGAGAATTCCAACTCCAAGATCTGTTAAAGTTTATTCCCAGGAACCTGACTGAGTCAAGTTCTTCCATTTTTTTACTGTTGAGAGTGACAAAGATTTCTTTAGTTTTTGAACGTTTGGTTTTAAAACTCATCATGTGGGTTTTTGAAATGTTTAGCCTTAAGCCATTTTGACTGAACCATGTTCCCAGGTAACTTAATGTATTCATGACACTCTGTGGTATATTGTCAGAATTTTCATTTTCAATTAGGGCAGAAGTATCATCTGTAAACAAAGTTAAATGAGTATTTATATTGAGAGGCAAGTCATTTACACAGAACAGGAATAAAATGGGTCCAAGGATTGAGCCTTCAGGAGAAACTTGTGACACAGTTTTCCACTCGGAGAAGTGATCTGGTCCATTTGATGTGATTATTACCCTTTGTTTCCTCTCCAAGAGATATGATTCAAACCATTTCAAAGCAATATCCCATATTCCATACCTGTTGAGTTTGAAAAGCATCAGGGCATGGTTTACAGAGTCGAATGCTTTTGTAAGATCACAAAATATTCCTGCGGCCTTAGCTTTCTTATCTAATAAACCATGATTCACAATTCACAGTATTATATGTAGTTGCAAGATTTTAACTTTTTTGTGAGTTTATCTGAATTTTGCCAATGTGTGGATGATGAACCAATTTTTGTAACTACTGAATCGCTCCTGTTGGCCAGCATACAGAAGTGGTGTAATTTTTAGTTATGTTTGAAAGGCAGATTCAGTTAATAGAACAGATATGAGTAGTTACAAAAATTGGTGCCTCATACCATATCTTGGCAAAATGTTAGATAACTTTACAAAAAAAAAAAAAAGGTCAAAGCCTCACAACTATAGACTTGCATGTTATAAAACCAACAGCATATAAAAATTTTTATTCAATATTAAAGACAAAGTACAACTATCGGGACAGAGTGGTGTGTATAAAATCTCATGCAAACATTGCAGAAAAGTATGTGTCTGTCAGTCAGGCAGAACTGTGGGAATAAGGTTATCTAAATGTGGGATAAGCTGAAGATTAAGAAAAGAATATTCAACCTTTACCAAACGCCTTGTAACAAAAAAACCACTCATATGATGTAGATAGTGAAGCTTACCACACAGAGGAGACACTGAGTCACAGACAAGCAGACTGAAAAAGAATCCTAGAAATATAATTTTCATAATTCCTAACTGCAACTCAATGCTTACTCTTTGCGGTGAGTAAGAAATCTATCCTTTCTATTGTTGTTATTTATTTCAGGACTTTCTACTGTTTGAGACTTTGAAGTTTTACATTCTCTTAAGGAAAGCCAGTAGATGAACCTGCTAGAAATACCAACAAAAAACAAACATGTGACATAGAATGCCAGCTTAGTATAATATGATCAAACACAATTTCCTTTTTCTCCTCTCTTAAATTAAATTTTTGTTATCCAAATACTAGATTAAAATTGCTAATTCAATTATACTTTGATGTTGTTAAATGTATCTCCAGATAAAAAACTTTATCTTACCTTTTTCAGTTAAATTTAACAATTTTTATACAACATAAAATGCAACAATGTAAAATCCAGAATGGAATAATGATAATATTATGAAAAGGATAGGATGCTACACACCATATAGTGGAGATTCTGAGTTGCAGACAGGCACAACAGAAAGACTGTTAAACAATTAAACTTTCAACCAAAAGGGCTTCTTCTGAATCATACAACATTCACATGCACATTCATGCAAACACAACTCACACACACATGACCACTGTCTCTGGTGGCCAGAATGCAAGCATCTGCAAATAATGGGAGAAGCAATCTGGATGGTGGGGGAAGGAGGAGGCTGGGGCAGAGAGAGGGAGGGATAGCAAGATAGGGGTGGGAGACAATAAAGTGCTGCTTATGGGGGTGGGGGACAATAAAGTGCTGCTTATGGGAGCATACACAGGTATGGTGGTGAGAGGGTAGGGCAGCTAGGTATAGTCAGAAAAGATGGTGTTGGTAGGAAGGATGCCAATGAACTTGCCCCTGGCCTTGCTGCTATTAAACACTACCTTTC
The DNA here is from genome assembly GCF_023864345.2 of Schistocerca serialis cubense. NCBI lineage: Eukaryota > Metazoa > Arthropoda > Insecta > Orthoptera > Acrididae > Schistocerca > Schistocerca serialis. The sequence goes on from NC_064645.1 coordinate 620,026,657, forward strand.
CCAACACCTGGCAGATTCCAAACATACAATGTCCTTCCTGATCACCATGACCAACTATATCCTCACTTACAAATACAAACAAATCTAGCATACAGCAACTGGCACCTCCATGGCACAATCCTATGCTAACCAATTCATGGGCCACCTAGAGGAATCCTTCTTAACTGCCCAGAATACCAAACCCCTCACCTGATCGAGATTCATTGGTGACATCTTCGTGATCTGGATCAAGAGTGCCGACACCCTGTCCACATTCATCCAGAACCTCAACACCTCCACCCCAATCATTTCACCTGCTCCTCCACGACCCAAAAAGCCATCTTCCTCAGTGTTTACCTCCATCTCAAAAAGATGGTTACAGCAATACCTCTGTCCATATCAAACCTTCCAACCACCACAATACCTCCAGTTCAACAGCTACCACCCATTCCATACCAAGAAGTCCCTTCCACTCATCCCAGACACCCATGGCTGTTGCATCTGTAATGACAAGCTGGCCTCTCAAAATATACCAAGTCCCTCATTGAGGCCTTTACAGACCATAATTGCCCTCCCAACCTTGTACAAAAAACAGATCTCCCATGCTTTATCTCTCTGGCCACTCACCACCTCCCAAAGTCCCACCATCTGACCAAAGAGGAGCATTCTCCACATGACTCAATACCACTCAGGACTGGAGCAACTGAATCACATTCTCTGCCAGGGTTTCGACTACCTCACACTGTACTCTGAATTGGGGGATGTCCTACACACATCCTTCCCTCCTTTCCTGCAGTGGTATTCCACCACCCATTGAACCTCCACAATATCCTCATCCATCCCTACACAACCCCTGCTCCCAGCCCCTTGCCTCATGGCTAATATCCTTGTAATAGACCTGTCTCGTACATCCTCCCACCACCACCTATTCCAGTCCGGCCACAAACGTCAACTATTCCATCAGAGGCAGGGCTACCTGTGAAACCAGTCATGTGATCTACAAGCTAAGCTGCAACCACTGTGTTGCATTCTACATGGGCTTGACCACAAACAAACTGTCTGTCCACATGAATAGTGGCCAACAAAATGTGACCAAGAAACAGCTGGAACACACATTTGCTGAGCATGCTGCTCAACACAGTGTACTTCGTTTCAATGACTACTTCACAGCTTGTGCCATCTAGGTTCTTCCTACCAACACCAGCTTTTCTGAATTGTGCAGGTGGGAACTCTCCCTGCAAATATATCCTATGTTCCTGTTACCATCCTTGCCCCAGACTTCATTTGTCATTGTCCATCACTCACCTATTCCCTTCCCTGTTCTCACTCCATCACTACATAGCTTTCTATTCCACCAACACACCCACGATCCCTTTACATCTTTCCTTCTCCACCCCCCCCCTTCCCACCCCCTCCACCACTCTGCCCCCACTCTCTGTCTTAACTTCTGACTACACCTAACTGTCCTACCCTCTCTCCACCTTATTCCTATATGCTTCCACAAGCAGCACTTTACCATCCCCCACCCCTACCCTGCTATCCCTCCCCCTCCCAAACCCAACCCCCTCCTCCTTACCTTCACCTTGCAGATTGCTTCTCCCATGATTTCCAATTGCTTGCAGTCTGGCATCAGCAGCCAAAGACAGTGATCATGTGTGACTGAGTAGCATTTGTATGAATATGCGCAGGTATGTTGTTTAATTCAGAAGAGGACCTCTTGGCTGAAAGTTTACTTGTTTAGCAGTCTTTTTGTTAAGCCTGTCTGTGGCTCAACATTTCCACTGTATGGTGAGTAGCAATCTATCCTTTTCATAATAGTGACATAAAAATGTAAAACTTTCCTTCATAAACATACACATAAACACTCTATGTGTCATCACTGTTGTGTCTTTTGATTTTCTGTATAAATAATGTCTGTGTAAGTCTCGTGTCATTTTATCTGTGTTTACAACATTCGGTTGCCACCTGACTATAGCCTAAGTAATCTCAAACCAGTTTGTGACTAAATAAACATAATTTTGCAGAACATTAGGAAGTGTTTCCTATTTAATATTGTCTTCATGTTCTGCCAAGCATTTAACACATCACTTAATACCAAACAATAGTGAGTGCATTGAGAATTATTAATATTTTGTTATATGTTTGGCATGACAGAAAATAAGGATAATAATTTTTGACTTGCATTTTATGGACTGCGGCAAACAGTTCATTCATCACAACAGAATTGTAGTCAGACAAATACCACAGATTCTAACTGACTTGAGGACAAAACATAAAGTCACTGTCAATTTCAGTTTCAGATTATTTTAATGTGTATTTGTAATCGATGGAACCAATGTAATAGTGACATTTTGCACACAGGTTTTCTCAGCAGTGGAGAAGTTGATGGCAGCATCTCAGGCATCACAAATGAAACTGTTACGGGCCTTGCTAGATCGTGAGACAGCAGAAGTTATGAGGCGTTTACAAAGTGCACGACGTGATGAGGTGAAAGCTCTTGCTAAAGTTCACCGTGACCGTGATGAAATGGTACGTGTGAAACGTGAGGTTGATGCAGCAACAGTAGACAGGGGTGTGGCAGAGCGTATGCGTTTGACACAGTTATATGAGCGCAGACGCTGCCGACTGGAGACTGCCCATGAGCAGGTCCGGCAGAAATTTCAAGCTGAAAAGGAAAAGGTATGTCAATTTACAAAAGAAAAATGTAGTTTGGAAATACAACCATAGCACACATAATTCAAAATACCAAAGGAAAAAACTTAATGCTGACACTTTGTAGCAAAAAAGCGACATTTGCTTGGTCTACCTATGGGAGGCAGAAATTTATTGGATGCAATAATTGTAAGTACAGTAGTACATGATTATATCTACTGAAAGGTAAGTTAGAACACTGAGTTTAGTGTGATGTGGTACTGAGTATATTTCTTAACCAATGTTTAGGTGTAGCTAAGGTCACTGTGGGAACATCTACCCAGAAGTGCACGAGTAGTAGTGAGATTACTGCTGTAAGAAAAGTGAATTGAAGTCATGGCATGGCAGCCTTTGTACCGAGATTGTGATTATCTGACACAATTGTATCATTGTCCGATAAGTAGAAAGAAGAAAATGTGGGGACACTGCCAAAATCAAGCAGCAGTTCATACACTATTCTGTTTAAAAGAGGCAATAGTCAATGTTTAGTGATAAAAGACAGAGGAGCATGCTGTCCAATACCACAAATTTTAAAGTTTGTCTTGTACTGGTTTATAGTTCTGAAGTTTATACTGCATTCAATCTCTTCATCACTGAATTTATTTGAATCTGTATGTCAATAATCCTATATTTCAGTGATTTAATAGTTAGCTTAGACTGCAGTGTGAATTGTTAACACAGTCATGTCAGTTAATTTAGCATGCACTGCCCTAATAGTGGTTGCTAACTGCTTGTTGCACATCCCAAATTTGCAAAAAATTTCAACATTAAACTTCAGACGGTTGCTGTACCAGCATGGGACTGATTTTTCAGAGAGTGTCACTGAGATGTTGAAAGAACTTAGCTGGCAGACTCTTGAAAATAGATGGAAACTATCCCAAGAAAATCTACTGACGAAATTTCAAGAGTGGTCTTTAAATGATGACACTAGAAATACAGGGTGTTACAAAAAGGTATGGCCAAACTTTCAGGAAACATTCCTCACACACATAGAAAGAAAATATGTTATGTGGACATGTGTCTGGAAATGCTTACTTTCCATGTTAGAGCTCATTTTATTACTTCTCTTCAAATCACATTAATCATCGAATGGAAACACACAGCAACAGAACGTACCAGCGTGACTTCAAACACTTTGTTACAGGAAATGTTCAAAATTTCCTCCGTTAGCGAGGATACATGCATCCACCCTCCATCGAATGGAATCCCTGATGCGCTGATGCAGCCCTGGAGAATGGCGTATTGTATCACAGCCGTCCACAATACGAGCACGAAGAGTCTCTACATTTGGTACCAGGGTTGCGTAGACAAGAGCTTTCAAATGCCCCCATAAATGAAAGTCAAGAGGGTTGAGGTTAGGAGAGCATGGAGGCCATGGAATTGGTCCGCCTCTACCAATCCATCGGTCACCGAATCTGTTGTTGAGAAGCGTACGAACACTTCGACTGAAATGTGCAAGAGCTCCATCATGCATGAACCACATGTTGTGTCGTACTTGTAAAAGCACATGTTCTAGCAGCACAGGTAGAGTATCCTGTATGAAATCATGATAACGTGCTCCATTGAGCGTAGGTGGAAGAACATGGGGCCCAATCAAGACATCACCAACAATGCCTGTCCAAACGTTCTCAGAAAATCTGTGTTGATGATGTGATTGCACAATTGCGTGTGGATTCTCATCAGCCCACACATGTTGATTGTGAAAATTTACAGCTTGATCACGTTGGAATGAAGCCTCATCCGTAAAGAGAACATTTGCCCTGAAATGAGGATTGACACATTGTTGGATGAACCATTCGCTGAAGTGTACCCGTGGAGGCCAATCAGCTGCTGATAGTGCCTGCACACGCTGTACATGGTATGGAAACAACTGGTTCTCCCGTAGCACTCTCCATACAGTGACATGGTTAACGTTACCTTGTACAGCAGCAACTTCTCTGACGCTGACATTAGGGTTATCGTCAACTGGACGAAGAATTGCCTCATCCACTGCAGGTGTCCTCGTCGTTCTAGGTCTTCCCCAGTCGCGAGTCATAGGCTGGAATGTTCTGTGCTCCCTAAGATGCCGATCAATTGCTTCGAACGTCTTCCTGTCAGGACACCTTCGTTCTGGAAATCTGTCTCGATACAAATGTACCGCGCCACGGCTATTGCCCCGTGCTAATCCATACATCAAATGGGCTTCTGCCGACTCCGCATTTGTAAACATTGCACTGACTGCAAAACCACGTTCGTGGTGAACACTAACCTGCTGATGCTACGTAATGATGTGCTTGATGCTAGTACTGTAGAGCAATGAGTCGCATGTCAACACAAGCACCGAAGTCAACATTACCTTCCTTCAATTGGGCCAACTTGCAGTGAATCGTGGAAGTACAGTACATACTGACGAAACTAAAATAAGCTCTAACATGGAAATTAAGCATTTCTGGACACATGTCCACATAACATCTTTTCTTTATTTGTGTGTGAGGAATGTTTCCTGAAAATTTGGCCGTACCTTTTTGTAACACCCTGTATACTGCAACCCCCTACGTATTACTCCCATAGGGACCGTGAGGATAAGATTAGATTAATTACAGCACACACACAGAGGCATCTATACCATCATTTTTCCCATGCTCCGTACGTGAATGGAATGGGAAAAGCTCAAATAACTGGTTCAGTGGGCTGTACGCTCTGCCATGTACTTCAAGCGCACAATTCCCCATTGTCAAAATGCACTCTAGGATACTCTGTTTTAATAACAACATCCAATCCTGGTACAAACTTCTAGAATGAAATTCTTGCCTGTGAAAAACCACACAGTCGAAAGATTAGCACAAAGCTAATGTAATATGGTACTTGTACACAATAAGATTGCCAACGGCCTTGCCGCAGTGGTAACACTGGTTCCCATCAGATCACCAAAGTAAAATACTGTCAGCTGGGCTAGCACTTGGATGGGTGACCATGTGGTCTGGTGAGCGCTGTTGACAAGTGGGGTGCACTCAGTATTTGTGAGGCAAACTGAGGAGCTGCTTGATTGAGAAGTAGCGGCTCCAGTCTTGTAAACTGACATATGGCCAGGAGAGCGGTGTGCTGACCACGTGCCCCTCCATATCCGCATCCAGTGACTCCTGTGGACTGAAGATGACATGGCGGCCAGTTGGTACCGTTGGGCCTTCCGAGGCCTGTTCGGATGGAGTTTAGTTTAGTTCAATTAGTACACAATAAGATTAGTGATTGCAGTGTGTATACTGCTGTGACACCCTGAGAAGTTGTGGTGTCTCCATTGGCTCCTGATGCTATTGGACTGTTACAAACATTATACAATCACCAAGGAAAAGAATGAACAACCAATGAAATAAACAAAAAGAAAAATTATAGTTGAATGTCCAGGTGTTAGGAACCATCTTTATAGATACAGAACTAGCCCAGTGCTATTCATCCAGGATTTTTATGAAAGTACACAAGGTGCAATCCAGTGTAACATTTGGCACCACCTGCAATACCTCACTGTAGTAGTAACTTGAAGAGCCCCACCGTCCTTAGCTGTGAAGAGTACGAGCTGCTATTGCTGATGCAGTTGAGTTTGCACCAGGTGGCACAAGGTAGCTTGAAACCTGAATGTTTGACACTTGGGTGTTTGACTTGCAAGAAGCTTTACTGAGCTGAAGATGGCTACTCCAGTTTCCATGCAGCATAGGAATTTAAATCACTAACTGACTCATGGCAATTCTCCAGGCTGGTTGACAGTGTTTCAGTGGAATATAGAATGTTCAGGATTATATTGTGGCTGGGGAGTAATTGGTTCTTGTGCATTCTTGTCCATAACAGAGTGAGAGTTTGTTATTCTCATGTGAGGTGGTGTGATATTGATTAGCACCAGAAACCAGTGAACAGGCATACACAAAGGCATATTGGATATGATTAACATACACTCCTGGAAATGGAAAAAAGAACACATTGACACCGGTGTGTCAGACCCACCATACTTGCTCCGGACACTGGGAGAGGGCTGTACAAGCAATGATCACACGCACGGCACAGCGGACACACCAGGAACCGCGGTGTTGGCCGTCGAATGGCGCTAGCTGCGCAGCATTTGTGCACCGCCGCCGTCAGTGTCAGCCAGTTTGCCGTGGCATACGGAGCTCCATCGCAGTCTTTAACACTGGTAGCATGCCGCGACAGCGTGGACGTGAACCGTATGTGCAGTTGACGGACTTTGAGCGAGGGCGTATAGTGGGCATGCGGGAGGCCGGGTGGACGTACCGCCGAAATGCTCAACACGTGGGGCGTGAGGTCTCCACAGTACATCGATGTTGTCGCCAGTGGTCGGCGGAAGGTGCACGTGCCTGTCGACCTGGGACCGGACCGCAGCGACGCACGGATGCACGCCAAGACCGTAGGATCCTACGCAGTGCCGTAGGGGACCGCACCGCCACTTCCCAGCAAATTAGGGACACTGTTGCTCCTGGGGTATCGGCGAGGACCATTCGCAACCGTCTCCATGAAGCTGGGCTACGGTCCCGCACACCGTCAGGCCGTCTTCCGCTCACGCCCCAACATCGTGCAGCCCGCCTCCAGTGGTGTCGCGACAGGCGTGAATGGAGGGACGAATGGAGACGTGTCGTCTTCAGCAATGAGAGTCGCTTCTGCCTTGGTGCCAATGATGGTCGTATGCGTGTTTGGCGCCGTGCAGGTGAGCGCCACAATCAGGACTGCATACGACCGAGGCACACAGGGCCAACACCCGGCATCATGGTGTGGGGAGCGATCTCCTACACTGGCCGTACACCACTGGTGATCGTCGAGGGGACACTGAATAGTGCACGGTACATCCAAACCGTCATCGAACCCATCGTTCTACCATTCCTAGACCGGCAAGGGAACTTGCTGTTCCAACAGGACAATGCACGTCCGCATGTATCCCGTGCCACCCAACGTGCTCTAGAAGGTGTAAGTCAACTACCCTGGCCAGCAAGATCTCCGGATCTGTCCCCCATTGAGCATGTTTGGGACTGGGTGAAGCGTCGTCTCACGCGGTCTGCACGTCCAGCACGAACGCTGGTCCAACTGAGGCGCCAGGTGGAAATGGCATGGCAAGCCGTTCCACAGGACTACATCCAGCATCTCTACGATCGTCTCCATGGGAGAATAGCAGCCTGCATTGCTGCGAAAGGTGGATATACACTGTACTAGTGCCGACATTGTGCATGCTCTGTTGCCTGTGTCTATGTGCCTGTGGTTCTGTCAGTGTGATCATGTGATGTATCTGACCCCAGGAATGTGTCAATAAAGTTTCCCCTTCCTGGGACAATGAATTCACGGTGTTCTTATTTCAATTTCCAGGAGTGTATTTGCAGATGATAAACCAAAAGAATCAGAAATGGTGATAACCATACACAAGTGAGAGAATCATTTAATCTATAGCACATAACATTCTGCTGCAAAAGGTACTACCATTGACATTAAAATTCAGTAAATTTATATTTTACTTCTGTTGATTTTAAAAGAATGTTACATATTTCAAAAAGATTGTAGCATAAAGTTACACAGCAGATACTTAAATTTGATTATATGGTTGAGAATGGGGTGATGATAATCCCTTTCTTACAGTTAAAAAGCCTGGAAGTTCTTGCATCTAGGATCACTTCTATGCAATCCACCAAAGGATGAACACAACAATATAGAAAGATAGGTTGCTACTCATTAGACAGAGGAGGCACTGAGTTGCAAACAAACTCGATGTAAAAGACTACTAAAATACTAAAGCTTTCAGACAATGTTCCTCTTGTGCAATAGAGAACACACACACATATACACACAAGGATAACTCAGACAAACATGCCCACTGTCTCAGGGCACTAGAGCCTGACTGCGTCTGATGGAGCAGCAATCTGCTAGCATGGGCGGTGAGGGTAATGAAGAAGCATGAAGTAGGGAGGTGATGGATGGGGCTTGGGAGGGGAAAGATATGAGTGCTGCCTGATGGACTGTGCTGAGACTTAATGGAGACAAGATAGAGCTGTTAGGTGCAGTATTGATAGTCTAGAGGGGTGGGGAGAGGAGAGAAGTAGAGAAGGGGAAAGGACTTGTAGGCACATTAGTGGGATAAAAGACGTGTGTAGTATAGGAGTTGGAACTGGGAAGGGTACCGGTAGATGGGTGACAAGGACTAATGAAGGTTTGGGCCAGGGGATCGTGAGCATGAAGGATATGTTGTAGGGAAAGTTCCCCTCTGTGCAGTTCAGAAAATCTGATGTCGGTAGGAAGAATCCAGATACCACAAGCTGTGAAACAGTAACTAAAGTGAAGTACATAATGTTGGATGGTATGTTCAGCTACTTGAACTCAGTTTGCCAATAGCCATTTATGAGGACAGACAGCTTGTAAGTTGTCTTGGCTGCACAGAAAGCAGACCAGTGGTTGCAGCTGAGTTGGTACATCATGTGGCTGCTTTCACAGGTGGCCCTGCCTTTGATGAGTTAGGAGATGCCTGTGACAAGACTGAAGTAAGTGGTAACAGAATGTGTGGAATGGGTCTTGCATCAAGATCTGTTACTGGCATATGAGCCATGAGGCAATGGCTTGGGAGCTGGAGTGGAGTAAGGACAGATATTGCATAGGTTCAGTGAGTGGTGGAATAGCATTATGGAAGGTATGAGAAGAGTATTCCTCATTTCAGAATATGATAACAGGTATCATCACTACAGATGCAGTGACCACAGGTGACTAGGCTGTATGGAAGGGACTCCTTGGTATGGAACAGGTGGAAGTTGTCAAAGTAGAGACATTGTTGGTGGCTGTTAGGTTTGATGTGGACGGAGGTACTGATGTAGCTGTCCTTGAAGTGGAGGTCAACATCACAAAAGGTTGCTTGTTGGGTTGAGGAGAACCACGTGAAGTGAATGGGGGAGGAGGTGTTGAGGTTCTGGATTAATATTAGTAGGGTGTCCTCACCTTTGGTCCAGATCATGAAGATGTCATCAGTGATTTTGAACCAGGTGAAGGTTTAGAATTCTGAGTGGTTAGGAAAGATCCCTGTAGATGGCCCATGAATAGGTTGGCATTGGATGGTGCCTTGTTGGATCCCATTGCTGTACCAAGAATTTGTTTGTAATTGATGTCTTCAAAGGAGAAATAATTGTGGGTGGTGATACAGTTGGACATGATGACCAGGAAGGAAGTAGTAGGCTTGGAGTCAGTTGGACATTTAGAAAGGTATTTTTCAATAGTGCCAAGGCTTTGGGCATTGGGGATATTAGTGCAGAGGGAGTTGGCACTGATAGTTATGAGCAGGGTGCCAGGTGTAAAGGAACAGGAACTGTGTAAATTGAATTTTCTCATTTTGAGGAGACAGAAGGAGCAAACTATTTTACTTGCTAAAAACTTTCTAAAGCCAAGATCACAAAGATATTTCTTTGTTAAAGCTTCTTGTTATGAAACATGTTCATTTTAAATTGAACCTCACACCAACTGTGGAGAGTCAGTGGAAAAAGTAGTAGATGTCATATATACAGAAGGATATGTTACAGGTGATAGGCTTATAGTGTTAGTCCATGAGAGCAGCGATCCTCTCTGTGGACATGTTGAAGGTAGGAGTGCGAGAGAGAGATAAACTCAGGCAAGACATGCTGTAATGAACCTAAGGATTTAAGGAGGGATTGGAGATCCTGCTGGGTTTCTGGTATTGTGTCACTGTGGCAGGGTTTATAGGTGGATGTATCTGACAGCTGGCGATATCCCTCTACCTGGTAATCCAAGTGGTTGATAACCACAGTGTGGACTCATTATCAGCAGATGGGATTATAAGAGAGGGGTCAATTTGAAGTGGTGAACTGCAGTCCTTTCTCGGATGTAAGGTTGGTTTCCATTTGGGTAATGATGGTGAGGCAAGATTCAAGGTTAAAGAACTCTGTGAAGTTAACAGAGGGTGGTTTGGGGTCAGTGGTGGTGTATCACAGTTGTGTGGTGGCATGAACTGAGTCAAACAGGAATCAGTGTTGGTTTTGGATTGAGTCTGAATGATAGGGTTGGTAACAGAAAAATTTTTCTTAAAGAGAGAAGGTCTTAAGGTTGAGAATGATTGAATTTGGGAGTGGGGTAAAAGTTATGGCCTTGGGAAAGGACTGGCACTTCTATGGGATTGAGGATTTTGGAGGACAGGTTCATGATCATCTTGCAGGTCAGTTTAGGTTGTGGATTCTGTATGGTGATGGGAGGGAGTTCCTCGGGGTGTGATAAATGTTAGTAGGTCTGCAAGGTAAGATTTGGTGACTATGAGATGGAGGCTCTCATAGAGGTGGTGGATAGTGGTAGCCCAAAGCGAGATTAGGAGACGTACAAAATGGCTGGCATGATGTCGTTATACAGCTCAATGACCATAACCATGTACAGACACACAATATTTTTCAGTCTTGGTTGCACATGATTATTTCTGATTTTGGTTATGTATTTCAGCTAACAACCATCATCATATCTGTCATGTAACAAACAGTATAAACATGGAATATGTACAGTTCCTTGCACATATTACAAAAAAGGTTTTCATAAAAAAAAAATAAAAGATAATGTGATTCCCGTTATTTCAGTAGATCACAGATCATAAAAAAATAAAAGATAATGTGATTCACATTATTTCAGTAGACCACAGAATGATAAGTGCTCACAATCAATAGGGTACAAATACAATAACACACTTGAGTAACACATAACAAATCCTTTAAAACATCAATGCATTGTGTAATGACAATTAGAACATACTCATACAAAGTGTACATGCATATTGGCGGTGACACAGTCACCGGTAAGAAGGTAAATTGTTCAGCTGCCATCAGGTGCTTAAAACATAACAGCCCACTTTAGAACAGATAAGCACAAACATGAATAAGAATGTAAACTAGATTAAAAATGTACTTTCCTTTTTTTTTATTAATGTGCTATGTAAACATTTAAATTACCAATCCATATGGATCATACAAGTTCATCTGTGTAGCTCTTGTAAGATTTTAACTAGCTTGATGTAACAATGTAAGACAGATTAAAGTAAAATACATATTAAAGTAAAATATTACATCGCAAAATGCAAGGCTGCAGACCAAAAAGAGAAAAAGCATGGATCTCAAAAACAGCTAAAAATCAAGAGTCATTTGCAAAAATAAAATAAAATAAAAGGCAACGACAGAATCAAAGGTAAAATGATTCCAAGGCAACCAATGGATAATCCATGTGTAGCCAATAAAAAATGAAAATGAAGTGGTTGTGGTGGGTTGGTTTTTTAAAGCACTCAGATGTCGCAGTAGTTCATAGATGACGTTAAAAAAAAATACTAAAATCCATCTTCTCCTTTATCACCCATTGTGACTGCCTTTTTCTGTGAGAATATAGCTCAACTTCTTCCAAATTTTTGAGTACATGGCCCTTGATTGCTTTGTATAAGATTTAAGGCTTTCTGTAATAGGATATAGATTATGTTTCTCAGAATTTGAATGATTCCTCAAAGCATTCTTAATTGGAGTCATATGTATGCTCCCCATACTTGTTTCAAAATTTCTACTGGTCTGACCAGTATAATAACCACTTAGATACAACAACAAAAACTGATGATAAGTGAGCTTTCAGCCAAAAAGGCCTTTGTCAAAAATAGACAACATACACACACACTCACACAAATGCAACTCTCACACACATGATCACAGTCTCTGGCAGTATAAGCTTATTCACTCCATACCAGCAGGGATTGCTACAGATTTTATATAGGCTAGAGTGGTAAGAATTTTGTGACAAGATATATGGAGCATACGTACAAGTCATACAAGAGTGCTTTGGGTAATCATTTAAATTCCAAGAAACATAATCTAGACTTGGTATGTTTTACTCATGTACTCTACTGATTGTGAGCACTTCTCATTTTGTGATCTATTGATATAACATGCTCTTATGGTTCTTTTATTTTCTTATGAAAAATAATGTAATATTTGCAAAGAATTGTATACCCCATGTTTATCATTTTTGTCTCAAAACATATCTGATAATGGTAGTTAGCCAACATGCATAATAAAGTGCAACCAAGACTGAAACACTTTGTGTATTTGTGGAGATGGACAGGTTGAAGAGTTTTTTGAGGTGGCATAGTGCAAGCTGCTATTTTTCTTGAAAGGCTAGGGTTTCAGTCTGTGAGATGAGATACAGGCATTTGGGATTGCAGAGCAGGAGAATTTTACGCATGGAGAGGAGGTATTTGTAAGGAAGTTTTTTATTTTTATTTTTTTATGATATGGCATTACAAAATACACGCAACTCTAAATTTTCACCCTTCTACCACAACCCCTGTTTTTTAATATCGATTTTAGTAATTTAATAATCTTCAACCCCGGTCAATAACTGATCAATTATCACTTGATCAGTTATCACTTGATCAGTTATCCCCGCCTGGTGTCTACCTGTGATAGTCTTTCACTATTTGATAGTTAGGTAATTGAAGAAAACATACCAAAAGCACCGACTCGAATATCCCTCTTTGAATCGACCTAACTAGACCGAGAAGTTTAACTAGGTAGCATGCATCATTTGCCAAACCGACATTTAGTCCTAGCGCACACACATCGATTTTTATCATACGGAAATATATCGTACAATCAAATTCTTTTAGTGGAACAAAGAAGTTCCTATGCGCTCCTTTGTTCCTCTAAAAGAATTTAATTGTATAATATTTTTACATTCGATAAAAATCGATGCATGTGCACTTGGTGTTATTCATAATACTGGTGAACACATTTCTACGTGAAATTGCTGCTATGTTTCTGTGCTCATGGATGAGCCGTGTATCAGCTGCAATTGTTAAATCAGCATGATCTACCATAAAAATGCTGGAACTAATAGTGGCTGATACTGCTGGACTCACCCCTAAGCCTTTTCTCATTCCCTACACAGTTTTCGGCCATTATTATTGTTTCTGTTACAATGGCTATTGTGTTACACGTATACATTATTCTTATAGACTAGAGATAATTTATATGGCAAAACAACGTATGCCAGGTCAGCTATAACATATAAAGATTTTCAGAGGTGGAATGAAGTTCGCCAGGCATAGCTAGTTATTTACTAAAAAACAGGTGGTTTTGCAAAAAATTCCATAGCTGAGTGAGAGGTCAGGGAGGGATCTCAAAAATGGATGGCATCTGGTAAAAATGGGTAATATGGTAACCCTACACAGTCAGTAACTCTCCCTACAACATATCCTTCATGCCCAAAATCCCCCTGGCCCAAACCTTCATTAGTTCCTGTCGCCCGCTTACCTAAACTCTTCTTTGCTCCCACTCCAGTACTACCAGTCTCCTGACGTTGCACCTAGCAGCCCTATCCTGACCCAACAAAGTCCCTACATGCTCCCACAAGTAGCACTAGCATCTTGCATCATCCCATCTCTACCTTGGTGTCCCTTCCCCTCCCCACCCCACATCTCTTCCTTGTCACCACTACCCACCCCAGCTAAACTGTTGGTCATGGTTGATGTAGTAGGGCCTTAGAATACAAAGACGACACTGGCTATGTGTGTGTGTGTGTGAGAGTTGTGCTTGTGTGAATGCAATCAAGTTTTTTCTACTTCTGAAGAAGGATTTTTGTCCGAAAGCTGAAATAGTTTCAACTTTCTTTCTCATTGTGCCTATTTGCGGCTCAGTGATGCCTGTGTATGGTGAGCAGCAGTCTGTCCTTTCCACATTTGAGACTTGTTGTTAATAATCCATCTGAGTTCAGAAAGAATAAAGATGTCCAGTACTAGAAGGAAAAAAAAAAAAAAAGAAAAGATCTTCATCAAGCCTTTTCTTAGTTAAAAATTTCTTTAGCTTACAAGCAGGTAAATAATTCTGCAACCAAAAGCTTTGATAGTTTATTCAGTGATATTAATTGCCTGGCAAACAGCAAAGCTAAATTTAAAAATCAGTTGAGAAAGTTCTTTTCAGACAATTCCTACTCCACAGAAGAATTTTTATTTAGAAATTTGTAATTATTTAGACTATTTACTTGTTTTGTTTTTTAAACTGAGTATTGTTTTCTGTTATTTAAATGCCAATTAAATTACTAATCTTCAAACTGAGTCATTCTACATCATTATAATACACCATGAACATTTATCCATAGAATATGTAATGTACTTAATGAACTAACTCTCTGATGGCTTTGTGTGGGTGTCTCACAAGGCTAGAACAAATATACATCCACAGTACGTTTAATGGATTGAATTACTAAAATATTTTTTCTGGCTCTGTCTCTCTCTCTCTCTCTCTCACTCTCTCTCTCTCTCTCTCTCTCTCTCTCTCTCTCTCTGACTAATACACAGGCAGTGGGACTTCTTATTGAAAATTAACTGAGTTGTAATATAAATAGTTACCTTTGCAGATGCTTTTCAAAAACAAAGCTTGTTTGATTGCTATTCTTCTTATTTTAGGCACAAACAGCACTAAAGAAAGAATATGAGGGACGTTTTGCTAAAATTGAAGAAGAACTAAAGGCTGCAAAGGCTAACTTTGATGTTGCCCAATGAATTATCTAACAAGTTTGTGTGTGCTGAAACCAAAGGTTAGTTCATCAAGAATCACTAAATGGTGTTTATCTCTTAGTTTAATAGTTAACTGGTTACTTCTTTCTGTTGACATCATCCAAGCACTTGTGTCATTTTTCTTATCTCCATTTTGCACTGCACAATCAGTGTTTGGACTCTTGATACTAAGCTTCGTAGTGCCACAGTCCAAGTAAAATTTGAGGCTGATAGCTTATTTTTTATCACGTGTTTGTAATCATCCCTGTTAAAATGCCTGCAGATGGCAGAATAATCTTCTAAAATCAGTAGCATTTAATCAGGTCATTGTAGGACAGGTGAAATTTCATTTAATATTATTTTACTGGGTATTTTGACTGCCTTCTTTGGATACACTTTTGAGTTTTAAAATGGTAGTGTAATTACATTGGCGAAATTTTGTCTCAGTATTGAGATCTTGTTTTTTAATTAAAATTATTTAAAAAACTGAAGAAAATGGGTGTGTTTGTGTGTGTGCACTCAAAGGTTGCCAAAGCATGGTTGCTTCACCATGATGCTGTACCAAGTTCATGCTTTGCTGTCAGTGAGAGCATTCCTGGTGAAGTAGACAACAGAAGTAAGGTAATGTCTTTTCTCTATCTTGAAGTGACAGTGTTCTAGTCCTGTGAAAAATGTGCAAACTCTCATGATGTGTAATGCAAAAAAGATCCCAGTTTAGAGTGTCCACACAAGCCATGAAGTGTAGTATAATGGACAATCAAAAAGCTTGCCTTTGAAGGTCATACAGTTCAGAATCAGTATGCAAATCAGTCTAAATTGCTGTGAACATTTAAGCCATCATTCCACCAATGCACCAGGTTGAGGATACCCTTGTGGCAAAACACATTGCCCTGCTGCATGAAGAAGACTGTAGCTACCTGCTGCACACGCTCATCTGACAGGAATCATCAACCCTTCAAGGTCTTTTTTAAGGATATGAAGGTGTGATAATCACATGGGAAAAAATCAGGACTATAGGGCAGGTGCTCCAGTGTCTCTCACTTGAGTTGGCGTAACTTCTGCATTACAACATTTGTGATTCATGTGTCCTTTTTGGATGCATTTGGTAATAATGTCACAACATTTTATGTTACCACCTTTACTGCACTCACATAAGAAAGATACAAATGCTACACTAATCCCTTGGTATATGTTAGTGCTTATATACTGCAGCAATGCCCTCAAATGGAAACCATTTGATCATCCCTTATAGAACCACAATTGTAAGTGTATTAATGTTCAAAAATGTTATCTTTAACAATAACAAGACCACTGTATCATGCCATTACTTTTCACCTGCAATCACTTATGTGTTAAACACTTGTTAGCAAATTAATTTTTTTGTACTGAAAAGGTGGAAAGCGAATTGATATAAAATGGTGTATATCTCTTATTTAGCTGTTATCTTGAAGTGCACTTTGAAATCCCTTCTAGGGCCCAGGAACACTTGTGGACCTAGGAAATCCAAGGAATAAGATTCTTATTACTATATAGAAAATCAAAGCTCTGAGTTTACGAGGCGTGATCAGAAAGTAATGGGAATTTTTTAATTTCTTGGTCTTTTTACATCAGATTTTCAATTTTTTTATCTTGTCAGCACACATGTTCCTGATGTATGTTTGCAGTTTCAGATGTTTTGAATATTTAGTTTATTGTTGACAGTCAGAAAGGTTATACATGTCTTTGAGTGTTCAGCAAACTTTTACTTTCAAGAATTTGGATCAAAGAATCTGTATTAAATTTTGCTTGAAAAATGGAATAAAGTGCAACACGCATTCAAAACATTGCCCATGACTTTGGCAAGTCTACTATGAGTAAGACAAAAGTTTACCAGTGGTATAAATGTTTCAAAGAGGGATAAGAACACAAAGAAGATGACAACATCCCTGGATACCGCAACACATCAATTACTGATGACAGTGTCGAAGAAGTAAAGAAAATAGTTTTGGAAAATAGCTGAATCACCATCAGAGAGGTTGCTGTTGATGTTGGCATATCCTTTGTCTCATGCCAAGCCATCAAGAATCTATCTCTGTGATTCAAACCAACCTGCAGTCCCTCCTAAAAACCTCAGGCCCCCTCACAAGGACTTACACCTCAATCCATAGAACTTATCACTCCACCCAAACCAAGCACCCCCATCTTTTACCTTCTTCCTAAGATCCAGAAGTCCAATCATCGTGGTCATCCTATAGTTGCTGGCTTAAAAGCACCCACTGAACATATATCTGCCTTAGTTGATCAACACCTGCAACCCATAGTGCAAAGGCTTCCCTCCTATTTTAAAGATACCAACCATTTCCTAGATCATCTGAAATTGGTGCCAGTCCCACTCCCACAACAAAACTTGCTTGTCACCATTGATGCCATCTCCCTCTTTACCAACATCCCCCATGTGCTTGATCTGTCTGCTGCTGAACATTTCCTCAGTCAACACCCAAGTGATTGCAAGCCTGTGAAATCCTTCTTGCTCACCTAAATCAACTTAATACTTACCAACAGTTACTTGGCCTTTGATGGGAAGACACACAAACAGATCAGGACTATTGCCCTCCCCTCTTTACCAACATCCCCCATGTGCTTGATCTGTCTGCTGCTGAACATTTCCTCAGTCAACGCCCAAGTGATTGCAAGCCTGTGACATCCTTCTTGCTCACCTAAATCAACTTTATACTTACCAACAGGTACTTGGCCTTTGATGGGAAGACATACAAACAGATCAGGACTATTGTCATGGGAAACAGGATGGCTCCTTCCTATGCCAACCTTTTCATAGGTCACTTGGAGGGGGCTTTCCTAGGGTCTATAAGCCTTCAGCCCATGGTTTTGTTTAGATACACTGACGACATCTATGCCATATGTGCTCACGGGGAGGCTGACCAGTTAAAATTCCTGGAGAAGTCCAATCATCGTGGTCATCCTATAGTTGCTGGCTTAAAAGCACCCACTGAACATATATCTGCCTTAGTTGATCAACACCTGCAACCCATAGTGCAAAGGCTTCCCTCCTATTTTAAAGATACCAACCATTTCCTAGATCATCTGAAATTGGTGCCAGTCCCACTCCCACAACAAAACTTGCTTGTCACCATTGATGCCATCTCCCTCTTTACCAACATCCCCCATGTGCTTGATCTGTCTGCTGCTGAACATTTCCTCAGTCAACACCCAAGTGATTGCAAGCCTGTGAAATCCTTCTTGCTCACCTAAATCAACTTAATACTTACCAACAGTTACTTGACCTTTGATGGGAAGACACACAAACAGATCAGGACTGTTGCCCTCCCCTCTTTACCAACATCCCCCATGTGCTTGATCTGTCTGCTGCTGAACATTTCCTCAGTCAACGCCCAAGTGATTGCAAGCCTGTGACATCCTTCTTGCTCACCTAAATCAACTTTATACTTACCAACAGGTACTTGGCCTTTGATGGGAAGACATACAAACAGATCAGGACTATTGTCATGGGAAACAGGATGGCTCCTTCCTATGCCAACCTTTTCATGGGTCACTTGGAGGGGGCTTTCCTAGGGTCTATAAGCCTTCAGCCCATGGTTTTGTTTAGATACACTGACGACATCTATGTCATATGTGCTCACGGGGAGGCTGACCAGTTAAAATTCCTGGAGTCTCTGAATACCTTCTTCCAATTAAACTTCACATGGTCCTACTCCGAATCCCATGCCACTTTCGGTGATGTTGATCTCATCCTCATCAAAGGCCAGCTACACACTTCTGTCCACTAACAAACAACAGTACTTACATTTTGAGAGTTGCCATCCTTTCCATGTCAAACTCCACACCCAACAGTTTCTGCACCCTCTGTCCTATTAGCTCTTCCCACTTCAATTTCCTTCACCCTCACTGTTCATTGCTCTTTGCCAGTGCACCCACTGGTCTTTCCCATCTCTGTTCATCTCCTTTTCCTTCTCCTCTGCCCCCTGTCCTCTCCCCACACCCTCCTTTCTGCCCTCCCTCCATCACAGCCTCCTGACTCTGCACCTGGCAGCCCTGTCCTGCTGCCATCTAGTCCCTGCACAATCCACCAGACACCAAACTTCTCTCCCCCAGCCTGTGTACTGCTATCTTGGGGTTGCTGATTTTGTTCAACATTACAGTTAGAGGTCATCTGTGAGTGAAGTGTGCCTGCTTGTGTGAAGGTGTTTGTGTTTTCTTTTCTGAAGAAAGCTTTGGCTGAAAGCTCAACATGTAACAGTCTCTTTATTGTGCCTGTCTGCAAGTCAGTGTGTCATCCTTACAGTGAGTAGCACTCTATCGTTTTCATAATGCTGAAGATTGAAAATTAAACAATGGAAACTCCATGTAGGAATATCAGCAATGTAGAAAAAGATAGATTGCTACTTTCCATAAAGAAGACATGTTAAGTTGCAGACAGGCACAATTAAAAGACACTTGCACAAAGGTTTTGGCCACAGCCTTTATCAAACTGGCCTGAGCTGCCAGAGTTGGTGGTCATGTGTGCGCGAGGTGTGCTTGCTTGTGTGTATGAATGGTGTATGTTTCTCTGTTTATCTTTTGCTGATGAAGGCTGTGGCTGAAAGCTTCATGTAAGCATCTTTTAATTGTGATTGTCTGTAACAAAATGTGTCTTCTTTATGATAAGTAGCAATCAAACATTGAAGATTAGTATTTATATTTCCTTTCCTGTCATACTGAAATGCGGTTTGCCCAAGGATTTTTATATCTGTGTGGGCATTAATTTCTATAGAGAGTGTCCCACATTTCACACAGACAGGAAGAAAGGATAGTTCCAGAAAACATGAAAAATGGATACAAAGATGTCAGATAACATGGTAATCTAAATGATTAATGGTAAATCTCATATAAAGATGTGAAACAAATACTAACAAAGAGATAGAGGGGCTGGCCAGTACTTACCTCAGTTCAGTACAGCCGATAGATACACAAAAAACAGAACCGAAAATTTACGTTCCTAGAGCTTTGGCTTCCCCCTGACAACCATGCCTCCATCCTTGCTACCCTCCCTGTTTTCCTTTTCTGTTGCTTCATAACCTGGGTTGTGAGTAACTGAATCCACTTTCCCTTCTTCCCCTTCTTTTCCCTCTCTCATTCCTGATGAAGGAACATTTGTTCCGAAAGCTAGGAACGTAAATTTTCGGTTCTGTTTTTTGTGTATCTATCGGCTGTACTGAGCTGAGGTAAGTACTGGCCAGCCCCTCTATCTCTTTATTAGATAATATGGTAAGACCTTTATGAGAGTGTCTGTAAAGGAAAGACACAAATGTAATGCAACTGGAAGAACAAATTATAAAATGCTGATTATAAACTAGTCTTGATGTAAAATTTGTGCTATGATTTCTACATCTACATCCATAATCTGCAAACCACTGTGAAGTGCATGGAAAAGGGTACTTTCAGTTGTACCACATAATACGGTTTCGCCCTGTTCCATTCTCATATGGAGTGCAGGAAGAATGACTGCTTAAATGCCTCTATGCACACTGTAATTAGCCTAATCATCTCTTTGTGAGCAGTATGCCGGAGGAGGACTTTTGACTTCTGTCTTTAAGTGATTGCCAGTACATGTTTTTCTCTGGAATTCATAACACTCTTCTGCGAGTCAGACAAACCTGTGACTATTTTTGCTGCCCTTCTTGACATTCATTAAGTATGTGCAATTAATAGAATTTGATAAAGGTCTCAGATGTGTGAGCAATATTTTAAGATGGGTCACATGAATGCTTTGCTAGGACTCTCCTTTGGAAAGGAAGGAAGGAAGATGAGAGTTTTAATGTGCCATCAGCAGTGCAGCCATTAAAAATGGAAATTGTCTTTAATGACTGGTTGCATTTTCACTGTATCCAACCTGCTTTAACTATAATTTTAAATTTTTGAGCATTAACAGCAAGTTGCCAATCTGTACATCCGTTTGAAATCTTAACAAGGTCCGATTGGATAGTTGTTTAACTTTTTCCTTGTAGTATATCATTATAGATAACTTCATCATCTCCAAAAATAGTATGAAGTTACTAGCAGCATTGTCTGCTAGATCATTAATATGCAACATTAGCAGCAAAGATCCCAGCACATTTCCATGAGGCATGCATGAAGTTACATCTAAATCTGTCACTGACTCTCCATTTCAAATAATGTGCAGCATCCCCACATCCAAGAAATCCAATCTCATGACCTTACTGTTGTTAATATGCACTGGTGTTGTGCTGAGCTGAATGCTTTTCTGAAAACTGAACAAGAAGGCAATATTCTCATTGGTGTTGTGGGCAGTAAAACCTGGATCAGGCATCAGGCACTTGTGAATATGTCAAAACATACAGTCAAGATGCCACATAGATTTAATGGCATTTTATCTATAAATCTGATGATATTTACAGATGATAATCAGGTTCAGGAAGCAACAACAAAGTGGCTGAGACAGCAGACGGAACTGCATGTGCTCATTGAAGTGTAAATATTGGTGGTAACTTATGTTATGTTCTATCATAATTCAAATAAATATGAAATTTGTGCTGCCCCAGTAACCAAAACTAACTGCATGGAAGGAAAAAAACAATACAACCAAACCAGTGGAAATTTGCATATGTTGCCTTGGGATAGAACATCTAGTGACAAAAATGTAGCACCTTGACCTCCCGCTAAAAATTCAAAGCTGTGCGCTCAGCAGACAAGGTGATCCTCACTGCCCTTTTTTGACATCCAATGTCTGATACTCGAATTCCTCAAGCATGGAAAAACTGTTAACAGTGACATGTACTGTGAGACACTCTGCAGCCTATGCATCTTCACCAAGAGCATATAGCCTGGGATGCTCATGGAGGGGATGATTCTGCCCCACAATAACGTGCATCCACATGTCTCCAAGGTCACATACAAATGTAATGGCCAACCTCAAGTGGGAACTACAGCCTGGGCCTGCGACTTCTGTGTTTGGTCCACAAAAAGAACATCTCAGGGCGAAGTTTTCAACTCAGATTGGCTCCTGTCACAGCCACAGGAATTCTAGGAACAGAGATCGTACAGCTTGTGAAACAGTGGGGTAGTTATGCTTAGGCCTCTGGTAATTACTTTTGAGGAAAGACTTCAGTTATACCCACAGCATTTTTTCATATGTTTTCTTTTGTACGTCCCTGATAATGAAGTGAAACAGCAAGAAATTAGAAGACAGTGGAGTGCACATTGTAACATGCCAGTTCAGTAATAAATATCTGTCTCATGATGTATTCACTGCAGGTATATATGTCGTTTTTGAATCAAACTGAAAGATATGCCAAATGTGATGAATTGAAGTTTTGATCAAACTTCCTGGCAGATTCAAACTGTGTGTTGGACTGAGATTCAAACCCAGGAGATGGAAGGTAGAAGATGAGGTACTGGCAGAAGTAAAGCTGTGAGGGCAGATCGTGAATCATGCTAGAGTAACTCAGTTGGTAGAGCACTTGCCCAAGAAAGGGAAAGGTCCCAGGCTTGATCCTGGTCTTGCGCACAGTTTTTATATCCCAGGAAATTTCATATTAGTGGACACACCACAGCAGAGTGAAAATTTCATCCTGTAAAGTTTTGTTACTTAGCTGATGATTTAGGTTCTTCTCAGTGGTGTGATGGACAAGAGGTATTCTTGTACGAAGAAAGCTGTAATTTTTCAGGATTTCAAATGTTCATTGGATCACTAACTATGAAATGAAGGATGTTCACACTTTTAAACTTTTGTATTTTGAAACATTTCACTTGTTTGACTTATAAAAATTTGCTTTTAAACTTTCATATTTTGAAACATTTCACTTGTTTTGTTTGTAAAAAGTAATATCCATTCACTCCCTTGAGCTACAGACTCCAACTAAGTATATTTACTCTTTACAATAACTAAAACTCAACTGCTTTCTACAACAACTAAAGCATGACTGCTGTTCTCTAAAATTCAACCATGACTGCTTCTTATAGCTCATACCATCAAGTCCAAGAGAAAGCACAAAAATTAAATTTTTTAGGACAAAGATTTTAAATCATTTATATTGCTGGCAAAGACACTATTTAGATTAACTGATACTCATTAAATAAAACTTCATGTAAGATCAATTTACATATTTTCATGTTAAAATTTCAAAATTATCGTGATCACAGAAAATATTAACAGCAATGCATCACATATGTAATTTTGATATACATGGTTGTATGTGAGCTTCCTATCTTACAAAGAAAAATATTGATACCTATTGCCATTGGAGAGTTCATGGGGTGTATAACGCTTGATTCTACCACAATATACCAACAGTGGCATGTAAGGTGCATTTACGAGTACTGGGCTGTCTGTACGTTGCATAACACATAATCTTGGGAAATTTTTCTTATCCTTTGTATTACATCTACAGCAAAGTAAATGCAGTGATTATTTAATAAAACAAGAAACAAAGTCAGATTAAATACAAATCTTGCATGTAAATAAGTTTTAAATCTAGTGAAACTTTATGTTTGTCAAATGTGATATGTCAATACAAGAAGTATACTCACCACCACAAGCCTCTTGCTGGACACCAGGGTCCTCTACTGGTTCATCCCCTGGGTTATGTTACAGCTTCATTCGAAAACTGTGTACCACAGTGGGACTTGAAACCAGAACATTGCCCCTGGAAAGTGGAAGAGAGAAACTTGTAGAACTTAAGCTGCGAGGGTGTGTCGTAACTTGTCCCTGTGGCGTACTATTTTAATCTGCCAGGCATCAGGCTCTGTGGTCTAGTAGCAAAGCAAAAGGTAATGGGATTGAACCTTCATCAGACCACACATTATTTCACCCTGTCTTCACCTCACAGTGATGTGAAGATTCACTAAGAACCTCACATGGTTCTGATGTAATATTAAACTATAGAACCCCTTTCTCCAGTAGGATTACTACAGTAGATTGAGAACATGCAAGTCACCAAAGTGGCATCCAATTGAAAGACGTGCAGCAGATTGTTGAGACAGCCAGCATCTTTATTATTATCTCCAAGGAATTTCAAAACAGCACACGCTCTGCTGTTGAGTAGAGAGTTATTTCTGAAAGTAGAAAGTAAGCCTACAACTGCTATTTTTCTGCAGAATACCTTATTTACAGAGTGTTAGTTCGGCAAGCTATGCAGGAGAGCTTGTGCAAAGTTTGGAAAGTAGGAGAGTGAGGCTGGCATAATTGAGCTGTGAAGATGAATTGCCAACTACATATGGCCTGCTCTAATGGTGATAACATTTCCCATGAAGGACAAGGTTGTGACTTTGAGTGACAGTCTAAATATAATTTAATCTGCTGATGCTCTACTGTATCTTCACTGATGATTTATTGCTGTGAAGACATGATAGCACTTGAGATCTGTGCACATATGAAGATGGTCTGCCTTGAGTGTTTCATATTAGCAGTAGTGTTAAGTACATAGAGCGTATCACAAATACTTTTGCAAACTTTTCAAAGAATGGTGTGTGTGTGTGTGTGTGTGTGTGTGTGTGTGTGTGTGTGTGTGTGTGTGTGTGTGTGTGTATTTGGTGGGAGAGGGGTTATAATAAGTGTATGTCTCAAAATCCTTTGATTTTTAATTGTTAAAGAAAGAACATTTCACAATTTTTTTGAATCAGAAGCACATAATGGATGTTCAAAATACCCTTTGCTTGCTTCTTTACTCGTATGTACCTATTGGATCATTAACTGTTGCTCCATTCACTGACTTCCATGACATGTTGATGAAGTATCTTTGCATTATGGATGTCTTTTCATAGAAAAATATGTTTTATGTGGCCCGTCAGATGGTAATGCAGCAATATACACATCATGAAACTGATCCTACCTTTGAGCAATGTGACTATAATATAATGGGGCTTCCTCTTATTTGCAGGGGCGCATCACAGAAGGAAAAGTGTTCTAGGTTGGGTATTTGTAGACAGCATCTGCAAAATATGCTTTGGTGGGGAGGGGAGTGGGCATAAGCCCATACATTAATTAATCCATAACAGATTTTGGTGTGTAGCATGACTTGATCCAGGAAGATTTTCATGCAATAGCGAATATTGAAGTGCATTTATGCCTAGAAGCAAATGGAGTACATATTGCATATTTGTTATGAGTTTTTTTTTTAACCCAGGAGCTTCACAAATTGGTCTGTGATTAATAACTTTACACATGTCTAATTATACTACACATGTCTATGTATATGAACCTCTTTCCTTGCACTGGTGTGAAATCTGCCCTCAAGGGCTGTTAAGTATTTGTGATATGCCATGTGTGTTGGGGGATGGAGGTGAAATGCACAGACAGATGCTTGTTTCAATATTTACTGAGTTATTTACCATGCACGTTATTCTCATTTAGACTTTTTTTCAGATTTGATGTGGTGTCTTGCCATACTGCATGCTGGGGAGTGTAGATGAGAAACCACTCCTGGCAGTAGCAGTAACAGCAATAGCAGCAGCTCAGTATTATATTGAAAATGCAGGTCACATCAGCACTATTGGAAAAACATTGGCAAATGGAGATGGAGCCATGAATCTCGGTGATGTAACATCCCTTTTGAAGGGTTGCGGAGGCAAGATATTAACTATCATTGTATACTTAAAGTTTAAGAATCTGCGGTAAAAGTTAGGACAATCAGTAGCTGCTACAAAGGATACCCATTCCTATTGTAAAAGTAAAGAAATAACTTGTATTAGTGGCTCACACTTTAAAATTTCTAGCTGCTGCTAAGCAGCACAGATGACCAGTCATTAAATACTCTGTAAGCATTGTTTATTGCTACGACTTAATATGTATTGTCATTAGCTAAGATTAGTGACGTTAAACATCATTGTACATATTATACCAAAGCATCATTTAGCTATAAGATGATAAAATACTCATTGTGATGGTTTTTACAGTACATAAAGACGATAGCAACTAGACTGCTAGAAGCATGCAACACTGTTTCAAAAAAATAAGCATGTCGTCTCAAAAAAATAGCTCCCATTCATATTGTATTTATATTAAATGACCAGAAAGCAAATGGGTCTTAAAGTAAGTCTGTTGCAACATATTGACACAATGTGTTACAGTAATTACACTCTACTTTCTAGTGTTGATTGTAGTTGTTTTCTTATAAAGTTGAAAGATCATGCTATTATAAGGAAAATGAAGAGTACATGAGCCCGGTGCACCGCTTAGCCACTCATAACTGTGTGTGTCTAGTATTACAATGACACAGGGTTCCCTTGTCACTTATTATTTAACACAATGACTTGATTGTTTCTTGTGGTATGCCACATTTAGTTGAATGCTGCTAAGAAATAATTATGTACTTCTTTTTAGATTACTGGCATAATTGAACACTTTGTGAGATTTTGAATTTATAGTCAGCAATTTAAAAAACATAGATTTAAATTTTAATGCTCCTCCTCCTGCTCCTCCTCCTGCTATTCCTCCTCCTCCTCCTCCTCCTCCATCCCTTACTGTATTTCAATGTCCGTAGTCAGTTCTTTTCCTTGTGAAAGAGGTTTTAAGAGCTGTGCAATATAATATCTTATTATTTTGCTTTTGGTCTCATAGAGTTCATGCAAAGTCTTCTCTTTAGAGCTTTTACTTGAGTTTGATAGAATGCCTGTAATGTGCAATCCATTGTGCTTGATCTGTTTCTGTTTGTTATCTACTTAGATATGTGCCAACTTGTACACTATCATTGCTTTAACTTCTTTTTGCTCTACAGTGCTCTAATAGAAAGAACTGGCATTTTGTTCTTTCGGTGTGTCGTGTGATTTGTTGTATCCACCATCTTATTAATTTCATACAAAGTATGGTACTACTGAAATGTTTCATACTAAAACATTGTTTCACTATACAATATATTAATAGAACCCTCCACTCTCTTTTTGTTACTTTAAGTTGACATTTGTGCATTTTTATTACATCACTAGTGCTATAACAGTCAATATTATATCATCTCATTTTATCTATAACTGAGTTTTCCATGGGAGCCTCTGCTTGATATTTAGATTTTAAGCCTTTTGATAGTCATTCACAGCACTACCTATTGTTGAAAAAGGAATATACCGTTCTTGGATTTTAACTAACATTTCTTTTGTGTTTATGGAGACAACCTCTGAATAGATATTAAATGTCTTTAATACAATTTTAGAAGCCAAGCAGATACAAATAGAATTATTCCTATTTCTAGTACATTTTATAATATTTAAGATGTCCTTCACATTACACCTGAGGTTTCTTTCATGTGTCAATGCAATGTGTCATCTATGTATTTATATTGCAGGCATTAAGTGACACAAACACAACACATCTCATGATAAGCTTCTTTAGATTTAAACCTCGTTTTTTTGTACAGCAGCATAAAAAACAAAACAGTACTTGAACATATAATTACATTAAATTAGATGCATGTCTGTTGTTGTGTACGTATTCCATTTCTAATTACTTCAAGCCTTTATCTGAAGATTTACTATCAATATATCCTGGAAGGACTTTTAGTCATATGTTTCTAACATGTCATTGACTCTGGTTTTGCCATATTATAATTAGGTCATCTTAATGGTGTTATTCAGAGACTCGGCTGAGCTTGAAGTCTCAGAGAGAGAAGGCTAATGTAATGAAAAAATACTTTCACATAAATGTGGAAGATCTCTTACTATTCCAACAGCTATCCTGTATAGAAAAATCAGTTCATCGTTTATGGATAATGCTTGTGTTTCTGATTGGCCTTAATTTTGTTCATGTAGGCTTACACAACTCCTAAAGCTTCCTTTCATGGGAAGACACGAGATAACTGCTGTTGGCATGTTGTTTATGGTGTAAAATGCAGCAGGATCCATTGATGAAGCAGAGAGGGGAGGAGGAGGAAATAGCTTTTTATTATTTTCAGAAATTACTGCACATCTAAAATCCTGTATATCTGGCCAACTCATTACCATTGTACTCTGCACCATCCTTCATGAATTGTTAATGTTGTTGCATTCTGAATTGATACACAAGCATTGCAGAGTAATTTTTATATATAATGTTATTTGCTTCATATTGTTTAAATGCCAGGTGCATTTGTCACATGCCCTCTTCTGTTAATTCTTCTTCCCTCTATTTCATTAAATAAGATCTTTTATTGTTCCTTGATTTGATTTCTTGTGTAGATAATGCATAAAACTTACTTACACAGTTTTGGCTGTAGGAAAGTTCTTGTAGAATGTATATACATAAGGGTTAAAGGAAGACCACTCACTGACAAGCGAAAATGTTGAGCTGTTGATAGGCAAACACAGAAGAAAGAAAACTTGCTAACTTAATGATTTATCCCTTTGTGAGATAGAGTGAAATACAGTAAAACACTCCCACCCTCCAACATGGTGCCAGCTAGACTGACAGTGCCAATGCTATTTTGTGGCAGGTGGACTGGTTCCGCTGTGGGCAGTGTAAGGGGGGGGGGGGGGGGGGTACATAGAGGGAGAGGGAGGCAGGCAAGGAGGGAAAAAGGGGCTGGGGCACAGATTGTTTGTGGCTCGGAGAGAGGTGATTGCTTTGCTGGTTAGGAATGCTGGAGGAATTGGTGGCAGTTATATGGGTTGCCACGATTACAGTGGCCAGTAGAGAGCAACAGATGCTGAAGGTGAGGTGAGGAGATGAATGAGGAGGGGATGAGAGGATGAGAAAGGGGAAACTGTTGGATGGAGGGTATGGGGACAATGAGTTACCTTATTTTGAGACCCGGATGATTACGGGAGTGGAGGAAATCTTACAACGATAATTCCCATCTGCGTAGTTCTGAGAAGCTGGTGGTGAAGGGAAGGGCCCAGATGGCTCAGGTTGTGAAACACCAATTGAAATTGAGCATGTTGTGCTACCAGGTGGTCAACTTTGTGCTTGACAACAGTTTGGCAGTGGCCATCCATCCTGGTAACAGCTGGTCGGTTGTCATACCAATGTAAAAGGCCGTGCAGAGTTTGCAGCAGGGTTGGTATATGACATGGCTGCTTTCGCAAGTTGCCCAGCCCCTGATGACGTAGGATAAGCCTGTGATGGGACAAGAGTAGGTGGTGCTGGTTGGGTTGCCTGGGCAGGTGTTGCATCTTGGTATGCCATAGGGATATGATCCTTGTGGTAAGGGGTTTGGTGTGGGAGTGGCATAGTGATGGACTAGGATATTGTCTAGGTTGTGTAGGCGATGAAACACCACTTTAGGAGGAGTGGGAAGGATCTTGATTAGGATGTCCCTCATTTCAGAGCAGGATGAGAGATAATCAGAGCCCTGGAAAAGGATATGGTTCATTGATGATCTCTTATTCTGCCCTGAAATTAGTGGTATACTACCCAAGATCCTTCCCAGGCCTCCTAAAGTTCTTTAATGTTGCCTACCCAACCTACAGAACATCCTTGGCTGTCCCTATACCATTCCCACTCCCAACCTGTGGTGACAGGGTGGAACACCTGCCCAATCCACCTACCCAGCACCTCCTACCCCAGTCCTGTCACAGGCTTATCGTACACCACAGAGGCTGGGCCACATGTTGGTATGACTACCATCCAGCTCTCCACCAGGATGAATGGCCAGCTGAGCACAACATGCTCGATTTCAGAGGCTTCTTCATCTCAGTCTTCCGGATCCTTCCCTCCACACCAGCTTCTCTGACATATGCATGTGGGAGTTATCTGTACAACACATTCTCCTCTCCTGTAACCGCATGGCCTCAATCCCAGGTAACTTAGTGCCCCTGCACTCTCCACTCAACAGTTTCTCCTTCCTTGACCCTGTCATCCCATGCCAATTCACATGTCCGTGTCGCTTTCAGCATGTGCTGCTTCCCACCAGTTGCTACAATCGTGCCATCCCATATACCTGCAACCCCTCTCTCCTGTGTTCCTAGCCAGTAAATTTTGGACACCTCCATCTATGCATCCCACCCGATTCTAACCCCATCACAACCAGTCCACCTACTGCAAAATAGCATTGGCACTGTCAGTCTAGGTGGCACAATGTAGGACCATAGGAGTGTGTGTGTGTGTGTGTGTGTGTGTGTGTGTGTGTGTGTCTAGCTCACACTAACTCATCAAAGGATAAATCCAAAAGCTAGCAAGTTTTCTTTCTTTTGTGTGTGCCTATCAACAACTCAACACTTCTGTTTTTTGGTGAGAGAACTCCATTAATCCTAAAGTATTTACAGGCTTGTTGTTATTTCTTATGGTTGGAATAATATTTTCTGTACATTTATATAAAACAACTTAGGACCAGGTAACACACATGCTGCCATATTTAAGTGAATCTCTACAAGCTCTTATAAAGATATGGAGTTTCTCATATTGCTGCTGTTATTACTGTATGTGTTTTATTTTTCATCACTGATTATGAAATTTCCACCCAATTGAAAAAGCAGATACACTATAGTTTTGCTTATGTAGTACTGAAAAAAATGACCTGGGCCAGAAATAATTTTGTAGAATATATACACTGAATGCTGTTTTAAAAGAAATATCTGTATGCTCTAGATATCCATTGAATGCAACTAGAGTGAATTATTTACTTTGTAATTTAACTATCTGTAATGCTATTAATTCCAAGATACTGAATTAGTACCTGGAGAGTAAATCCTTCTTCCCGGTGACATATTTAATTTTGTTAGTTTATAACATTTCATCATGAAAAAAAGCACAAAATATAAGATGTATGTGATAAAATGCATCAGTTAAATATCAAAGTTTGTAAACCAAAGACTACTGAACCAATACTTACGAAAGACAGATGTGCATGCATAATTAGAAGAAAGATAAAAGTATACTGCATTAATTTTAAGGAGTATTTTTCACGTGTAAAGAATATGATGTAATAATTATTATAGTAAAAAATTAATAGTGGACTTGTCATTAATGGCCTAAGAAATTTTGCTTGAATGATCTCTGTCTGCACTTATTGAAGCACGTGACTAGCTACAGTGGCTCATGTCTTATTTCTTTTATATATATTTTTGTCTTGGTAGTACTCTTCTTGAACCTGTGTACTGTAGGATGTATGGTGACTAGTAGTATCCATTTCAGCTGTGTAGGAATATGTAGGAAAATCCAAAGATAATGTTGATCAGTTACACAGCTGAATATAAGATGGCAGGGAATTCATGTAAGTGGTGCATATACTTAACTGAAAAAACTTCAGTATACCGTTCTACTTAGCTCTGGCAGATAGATGATGTGCTATATATTTTGTTTGACAAATGACTATTCTATCTGTTTTGGGAACTGTGATTACAAAGCATTGCTTGTACTTAAAAAAACTGCCTTTCAGTGATGATCAATGATTATTTTGAGCATGTTTTTCACATATGTTGCAAGTTCATTGTTCTGATATTAAATATTGTTCTGATATTAAATATGGGATGGGTATCCTGTAGAATTTGTAGTATTCATGTAAGTCATGAAATATTTTAATTTCAAATGAACTTTTTATAAAACAAATAAAGAAGACAATCAATTATGTAGAATGTGGCTGTGCCTAAAATTAGTTGGAGAAATCTGTGTGTCTTTGTGTGAATGAGTGCAATACCTTTATTTTCATAAGAGTGCTCTGTGCAACTTCATAATCTTGTATTTGTCTGAAACAATTCAATCTACCCATTTGTTATTTGTAATCTTTGTAATGCAGATGTCTGAAGGCAATGATGTTCTTAAAGGTGGCCAGCAGGATGATACTGGAATATTGAAAATTTGACACAAAAATTTTGTTTAATTGTATAATACTTTGTTTGCAAATTTGAAACTGTAGTAAATGCTCAGTCATTGATGTGGCACTTTACTTGTTTGATAGAAGAAATTTGTTTTTATGAAACAGACAGAGGTGAATGGTTGTGGTTTACAGATTTTTCTTCTCATACATTTGCACATTTCATTGTATGATTAAGCTGTGGTTATGAGTAATGTTGTGAAGGAACTGCTAACAAAAGTGTGTAGTATGTTCTTTTATAGGGTCCTGGAAATGAGAATCACAAGTATTTCTACATTACAATTTTCAGTATTTGTACAGTTGTCCATCAAATGTCCTTACATTGATATTGTTATATGTTTCACATGTCAGCAATGTGTCTCTTGCACTGTTAAATACAGAAATTTAATATATCTTCACTTATAAACAAAAATCAAAACCACATACCACATTCTCTTGGAACAATTAAATCTGTGTGTTAACATAACTGCAGAACATGTCCCAAAAGATGTTTCTCAGCTAGTTTTTTTTTTTAAATCTGTAATACCACTGCTTCAATAAAATCAGTAGTGCATGTGCCTGTGCTTGAAAGTGATTTTAACACTCAGTTTAATGTATACATTCCATGTTGAATTGTCAAATGACATGCTGGTCACCTTCATTTTCAAAAAAAGTTCTTTGCCACCAATTATGTTAGATAATTTTTCTCTTTCCATTAATGTCTATAGAGCACAAAGAAAGGAATTATGAATTGCTGATAGCTACTCCTTTCTGGTGTTCCAGTTTATAACTCTCATGACAGTGGGATAAAAGCTTTATTTTTGTGCTTGGTTTTAGCACAGGCAATTTTTGAAGAATATGAATTCACTTTAGTTCAGTAAAAGCAGTAGTTATGGAGTTCCCTAGGATTTTCAAATATATCAGCTACATCTCTGAGACAAGTGAGTTGTTTGTACTTCATGTGAATATGTGATCAATTAGTACTGGCTTGGTTGACTTGTATTACAGTTTCATACTTTACTGTCATTCTCATTTGCTTATTTGATGCTCAAACACAATCATCTTAAACCCGTATGTCACCAGCACTCAAGAGAGAATTAATGCTAGGCTATAGATGAATCACTGTGCTGTTTTATTGTGATCACTCTGTATCATTTCCAAGAGATTGGTAAACAACTAAGCATACCCTATATGTTAGTTTTAACTGACAGTGTAATGTATAAACTTTTATCTACAACATCCAGTACTGAACCTGTTTTTCTTACACTCTTTGTTGTTTTTAATTCAACAGTAAATTCCAGAGCTGTTAGCTCTAATATTTTCAGACTGATCTGAATTCATAATTGATCGTAGGAGCTGAAGATGCTACATTTTATATATCAGCAGTTCAGTATTTCATGATATTGATGTTAAACTTGTTTACATCATCTTATTTACAAACTGATGTCTGTAACAGCTTCCTCTATTTCTGTACAAATTCGTAGCAACCAGGCTGTCTTAAAAATGTTTAATAATGCGTGCATCTTAAAGGAACCACATATGCAACATCAAATTAGATCCATCATAATTACTAATATCTCTTAACCATTAATGCAGCATGGGACATAGTAAAACACCTTATGTTTCTTTCATTCCTCTGTTAATTTTTCTGTGCAATTGCTTCTAGCCAAACATAATGTTAGCGTGGTACACAAGTTCACCGTTATAAGGCCTGTTTTTTGAATTTTTAGAAGCTTTGTGAATATACAAATTTATTTGCTTGCTTGTTTGTACCACATTGTTTCAACCAAGAAGCTATCTCTGTATTACTCCACGATATAGCTACTATGTACAACATTCAATAAAATTTCTAGTCAGGAATGTTGTTCAGTGACCATTTAAGTTGATCCATATTGCTTGTTTTTGTATAAATACTGTCATAGCTATTTTTTCCTTTACTTCACATTTTCCTACTAGAAAAATTTTCAGGAGTAGTCTCATGTTAGATATAACTGCATCAGTTGCTAAAATGTGGTGCTCACTATATGACATCTTTCGGAGTGTCTATGTACATCAGCATTTCTAGGTTCTTCTTTTAGTATCTTTTAATGTAGATAAGTTGATAAACTAAAGCATTGTCAAGGAAACATCCAAGCATTATCAAACATTTGTCTGTTGAAATAGTAATGACACACTTTCCTGTAGGCTGCTATAGATGAAATTTCATTTGGAGCTAACAACGTTCTGGAGGTATAACTGTAGCATTTTTCTGAAATGACACAAGAATAAAATAATTTTTAATGCTTATTTTGTCACGGACAAAGAATTTTTTTTGGATTCACCTCTTCACATGGTTTTCACAAGCTATATTATTTTTTCTTGCCATGGTGGAGAAAGGTGCACATAACTTCATATTCTATTTCACTAGTTTTTTTTCCATTCCAAATAAAAAATGATGTGTAATCCGATGTGTAATATTAATTAAGAGTTCCATTTTTTGTCCGGAAAAAAATTTTTTAGTTACCAAAATATCTGCATGGTCCTCTCATTACCGAAAGTCATTTTAAAGCATCATAATATTTCTCACAATCAGATACTGCATTTTGTTGTAGAATTTTAAGGTATCTGTATTACTGCAGTTATTAATGTGTGTTCTTAAAGAGAAATAACATTTAAAATTAATACGTTTTATGGATTGCGAGTGATCACTGCTGACCACTTAACAACAAGTAATGTGATACTCAAGGAACATTGTTGTATAGCAGATATGCACAGGATTGGTGTTGCCATTTAAAGCATGATTGCTTGTATTTTAGCAATATATTCATAACTCATAAACAATCATCAGTAGCCAGTTATGATACTGACCACATTTTATTACAAATAGTACATTAATGATTTTGTTATGCTTTGTTCACAGTTGTAGATATCTCAAAGCAAGCAATCTGTATAAATTCCTTATTAATTTATTTTTTGATATTTCTATTTCACAGTTGCATATACTCCATCATAATAAGCCTTTAAAGTCGCGCAGAGCAAAATTTGAAGCCAAAATAGTGTCCTCTTCCTCCACTCTGGAGGGCCATTGTTGATATATTGTAATTTGCATTTTTCTGGTCTCTGGTATATAAAAATTTATTTTATGAAATAGAAAAAAATAAAGGATTCTGAACTAGGTATGAATTCATATTTGAAATTTAGTAGAAGTTGTGTAAAGTGAATGTGTCATAAGTATTAGACTATAGAAAAATCACGTGTATTGAATAAATTGTATATGTGTTTGTCTGTAGTCATTTTTCATAGCAGATATACATTGTAAAATATTTTCCAATCTCATAATTTGACATTCAATTAGTAAAGGACAGTTTTGAATAGTTCTGAGAATACATTAAAATTACTGATATCAAAAATGATCAAAAATAGTTGTGAATAATAATTTATTCATTTAATTGACCAATCTAGAGCATCTTAACAGTAATACAACTTATGTATATCTGCTATGCTATAGTTATTAGACCTGCCTCATTGTCATAGAAATGCAGACATGAGCTCAGTGTACTGAAAATAGGTATCAGTACATATTTTGGCTCATTGTTAATTGTTGTTGATGTTACTGTTACCTGTGTGTTAGAAAAATGTATATACATATATATTTTAGTATCTGTCTCAATCCAGACCTGAAAGATTGTTTTGACTTCTCACTAAATTTGTCTGAGACAGGTTTTTTTCTCAGAGAATGGTGTGTGTCTTTAATAACATCGGCCTATTTCTTCATACCTCCCTTAAACTATTGTAGCCATATTTTAAAATATTATTTTGTAAACATATACCTTAATGTCATGTGACTGCAAAATAGCTGTCAAGTAGTGAACGTATAAAACTCTGAGCAAGAAGGAGTATCATTTTAGACTTTCATTCGTCCAAAATAAACATGTTTTTGAAACTTCTGTAAACATTTTTCTGTTTGTTTAAGTAGTTCTATGGAGGACAAGTACATCTATCACCCAGTCCTCTGCCGTACCATCTAGATTATTTTGTTTTTAATTTTCCAATTATTTATATTTTTTATGGGCTGTGTAACTTGTTAGTTTCATTTGCATCAAGAAGATAGCCCACTTATTTCCAAATGTTTTTGTACCCACAGCAACTGTGATAAACTAAACCCCTAGAAATACATCGCTGGTATACTTTCTCATTTTTGCACAACAGTTTTGGCTGTAGATATACTAGTGAAACTATAACTGCTCAGTATTGCAGAAGTGGTCATTATTCTTCAAGTATACTACAGTGTATATGCTGAAATACTGCAGATTCAGGATTTCTAAATATTGCACTGGAACTGTGTGACTTGTGCAATTAATTTGTCTGCACTTTGTATAAATATAGTACTATTTCTATAAAGTTCTTTCCTGGCTGTGCTTCAGTGTTTTGATATTAAGTCAAAGAATGCTTGAGGGTTTTTGTATGGCCTACTGTCTATGAGTGATGTAAAAATATCTCTAGTATAATCACAGTGCTTCTGCATATTGGTTCACATGTGCCTTCACTTTTAATACTGCACGTCTCTTAGATGTTTTGCTCAGATTTTATTTACAGAAGCAGCCTTTTGAAAAAATTGGTACATACAATTTTTGCAATGAACTTGGTATGTAATTCATTCAGTTTCTGTTGCTTATCAAGACTCTCACAATTGAATGCATCAAAAAATTTTCTGAACCTGCAGAAATGTCAAAGACATAACATCATTTTTGGTCCTGCTATTTATGAGAAAATGAAGTGGGATATTTCAGTGACAGCAACTACTTATACAGGAAAAAGATATTTGCACCAAAAAGCTCTTTCTTTAACATAAAATAAAAGAAAACCAGAGGAAAAAGCTGTCATTTATTTATGATAGAGAATCTGTGTGAGAGAAATGCACTCTGAAGGGGTAGTGTGATTAAAATGCCATTTATTTTGTGAAGATAATGGAGCTTTCATTACATTTACTGCCTTTGCTCAAATTAGATGATTTTGTGTAGCAGTGTCATTAAACTGAATGGAAAAGTACATTGTATGCTGTTTTCTGAGCAATTGCTACAGTCATTCTTTAGAATTTCTTGTCATTCTTCATTTTAGAATGTTATCGTTATCCATTTATACTTCCAGGGCAGCTTCTTGCAGCTATCTGTTTGAGCCCTCTACTTACATGCAGCCAAAATAGTGGTGTAATTGTTTACAATTTCCAAGAATCCAACTTAGGTGACTTCGAATTCAAATTTTTGTAGGACTTAATAAAATATGAGAGTGCATGTGTCTGAGCTTCAGATTTGATGTATGTTTCAGTTGTTCTGCCTATTTCATAGGACTAGCACCAAGTAAAATTTTATGAATGGCCAAACTAAAGAAGTCCTACAAGTGAATGAAGCCAACAGGAGCCTGACATCATATATGAGGAATGGTTATCTTCTGTGTGGACATTTGGTGCTTTTCTTAGTTTGATGTATGATCCGTCTATAATTTCTAAGTCATTGCTCAGACCTGTACTGAGCTGCAGCCAAGTTCTAGAAACAAGTGCTAGAAACAAAAATTCCCTATCATTTATCTGTCTCTTTAATAATACAAGTGACCTTTTCATAAATATATTTCTTTAATTTCTTCACTTCCTGAAATGAACTGAGTTACCATCTAACACAGAAGTATGTAATAATCAACATTTTCAGAGAGGCTGCATGAGATAATTTTTCATGAGACTGCAAATAAATAAAATTGTTAATACTGCACAACATGTCTATAACTAGTTCAGCTTTCATGTTTATTTGCAATTCCTAAAGAAGACAACTACAGTAGCTCATAAATACTCTTATTTCAATATGAATCTTAATTTTATTGTCATTCCTATGACTGAAACTTACGTTGCTTCCTATACTTAATCTAGAGATAGTTTTATTCATTCCCTTGTAGTTTAAATTATGACTCATTTCTTCCTTTTTCAAAATTCAACTTACCAGTGTATTTTAAGCCAACTTTCTACATCTTTCATGTTACTTACAGTGAATGCTCCTATGTGTTCTGCAATAAAAAACAAAGGGTGTTTCATACCCAAGAGCACTCTTTACAACAAAACTTTCTGTATTAACTTGACGTGTCATTTTGTCTCTTGGTTTTTGGCCATATAATATCGGTCATATATGTCGGATTCCATTTTGGGTTTCATGCCATTGTTTCTGAATCACTTCATTTTGCTCTTTATGGTGTGGTACATCTACCCTTCATTTGGCAGCATTTGCTTGTGTTTGGTTTTGGTTAAATTTGTCTCCCTTTTTGTTGTTGTTTATTTCTAAGATTCTGTTTTTTGAGGAGACACGTACATCTTACCGCAGTTGACATGTAGGTCTCACCATAGCTTCAGTAAACAAACTTGCACTGGAGCAGCTTTTATAATACACAGCATCATGTTAAACTTTTTTAATCATCATTTCACATTTTCATTTGGTAAATAGATTTTCTCGTTTGCAGTTAGATGCTGCACATGGCTACTTCATTCCTTATAGTTCTATATGCCAAATCACGTTTTATTTCCTGATTTATGTCCACAATGCCTTCACATAGCCTGTTCATTGATTTCTGTAGTGTTTCCTTCCACCAAACTTCTCCTTTCACATGATGCTTTACTTGGATCTTTTATTTTGAGCTTTTTGGTATTTCAGTTGTGTGAAAGTATTCCATTACTTCAAGACCTAACATATTCATTCTCATTCTTAATTTATCTTTGAAACTCTGTATTTTTTTAAATTTTACCCCCCCCCCCCCCCTTACCCCCCAAAAGGTATAAACACTTTTTCTTCTCTCCAGTTGCAGTGATGGTAACATTTTTTTTCCTGGTTTGAGTGTGGTTCAAACATCTTTGCACCATTTGTGTTTGGTTTCTATTGTCTATAGATCAGGAATATTTTCATTTTTATTTACTATTTATATGTTACTTAGCTTCAAATAAAATTTTAGGTACCTGTGAGATATCAGAATTCTATATCCTCTTATTGTTTTTTCATTATCTGGAATGAATTTTCTCGCCTTCTTTGGTGCTAATTTTGTTTGCTAATCATAAAAAAGTTTTATATACAATAAACTAGTTGGTTCCCTGAACTGTTTCTATTGGTTTGTTGAAAATGTAGATTCTGCTCAGTTTTTTAACCCTCTGATTCCAGGTTGCAATCTCCGCTGTGATAATGCAAGTGCTTCATTTATTTATTTTTATTTTAGTTTTGTGTAACATCTGTCACTTATTCCTGTTATTTGGTTGAAGACTTGTAGTACTAACACGGTTCGTAAAATGTTATTCATGCTGCTATTATTAATTAGGTTGTATGAGTATCTGCCCTGTTCACACAGTTCTTCATAAAGAGTATTAACTCACACAGTTCTTCATAAAGAGTATTAACTCCTAGTTAGCTGTTTAACAAAATTCCTATAATCTACTTCACATTTATTGTTTAATTATCCCTGACATGTAGGCTCTCATTTCTCATGCATTCATTGTGTCTTATAAACACAATTGTTTTCAGACCCTTCTTATTGCTAATAGTTAGCAAATGTGCTCTCACATCACATTCAGCAGTGTTATCATGAAAACAGAGTAATTAAGTAAAAACCATCACCATCGTCCCGGAAAGACACTGAATAACTGATAAATAAATTTTAAAAATAAGTTGGTCATTATATCTCAGTTTTGGAATGTGTGTGTGTGTGTGTGTGTGTGTGTGTGTGTGTGTGTGTGTGTGTGTGTGTGTGTGGGCGCGCGTGCGCATGCGTGCGTGCATGCACCAGTAAGCCCATTCATAACTACAATTTCAGTAATAATATTGGTATAATTCCCACTCTTTTCTCATCTAAGTTTGGACCTTTGGATAGTGGAGGTGTAGATGACTATATTGTTAAAATCACATGTTGCTTCTAAAAGCCAAGCAGTCATTTCCAGTTATTCATAGATGTGTAGAAGAATTATTTTGATTTGTAGAGTTATTTACTGCTGTAGCCCTCTTATTCATGCTCCAGTTTCTTTCTAATATCCTAGCTTATTTACCCTTGATGTGTTCTCTGGTGTATGCATAACTGCTTAATTTTCATTAAGCACTTATTGTTAGAATATTCTTTTCTCTGGTCCATTTCGTGTTGTCTCTAAGTTGTTAAGTTATTTCTCCTTCTCTATCCAACTGTTATTGATAGTCATTGAGCTCTTGAAGAAAAGAGCAGAGCAACAGGTTCTGAACGTACCATTATTTTCCTGATATGTCTATTACTTAAAATGATGAATATTTTCAAATCTCATGCCATAATTATCCATGCCCAATAGAATATAAAGTATGCCATCTGTTTGATTTTGTGTCTTAGGAGACATCATGTAGTAAATTTATGACAATAATGCAGATTTTTGTTGTTTAAAGACAAAGGAACAGGCACATATGAGTTCATTGTTGAGTATTGCAATAACTGTTCATTATTAATTCAGTTTGAAGACAGCTATGTAAGTGTGTTAAATGAGATAACTCACTAAGAGAATTTTGTTATTTAGTTCTGTTAAGTGTGAAAAATTATAATTGTAACCTTCTATTGAGAGGGAACATTCCTGCTTTTTACACAGTATAAGAAAGATATTTATGAGAGATGTATGTGATCTTAGCTGTTAATTTTTATACATCACAAGTTGTTTTTATTGAGTTAAAAGTACAATGTTATTAGGATTTCCTTATATACTTATATATCTGTGTTAATGTAGACAGTAAGCAATAAATATAAATCTCACATTTATATTGTCTACCTCAGTATTAAAAAAACTCATGAATTATTTGAATTCTATCCCATTATTTATGCAATGTGACTCAGTGCATGTTGTCAGTTCCTTTTACTGTATTATATTGTTGATTGCTAAAAATGAAAGATTACTCAGACACGTTTCTGTAACTATTCATGATTTTTGCATCCACCTCATTAAACTGTAATCTCATCCAATCATTTGACTTCACTTCCTGTCCAAGTCCTGAGCTTTCTGTTCACTATACAATAGATAATTTTAAGTTCAGTTGTTGGTTTTGTGAACTTAACATTACTGTATGACATAAACTTACTCCTCAGATGTCCTGTGATTACAAGGATAGGTAGTGTAGCATTTCACATTGGATAATACACCAAAGCTACATGCAAGGACTGTTGAGTTTGACAGAGGCAGTATCACGGTCCAGGTATGATGACTTCTTGTGATTTTACTTGAGTAACTGTTTCAAGAAATTTCCACTTTGATATTATCAAATTGGGAAATAATATAAAAGTTACTCATCTGATTTTATGATATGTATTAATTGTGTTAAATGTTTGACATGCATTTGTAATCAACTCAAGTTCACAAAAGGACTGGAAGAAACTGAGCAGATGTGTCCTGGCTGTTTTAAATGGCCAACAGCCAAAGCACTTACAAGATTAAAAAATTGTAATACTTCAGGGGATCCTGCTTTCAGATCCCTTATTTGTAATAATGGGGACTACTTATTATCAAATATGAGTTCCACAAACCCTGCAAAGTCCTTAAAATTCAGAATACTGAAAACACACACTTTGAGATTTTTAATTTATTGAGGTTCTAATACTGATACCACAATTTTTTATACATTCTCTGCCTCCAATCAAAATATGCATGCACACACCTGATACCATGAGGCATAAATACAAACTCTCTGTATGCTTACCTAAATCTCCAAATAAATTCTTCACAATTAGGTGTATAGTGCCAAAATTCTTCAAGAAGAATTATTGCAGCAGGTCCATTAATTCTAGGCTAGTTCTTCAACCCTTTGATCTGTGTCCGGTATCAGGAACACAAGCCTCAAGGATTTGTGATATCTGATTTGGTCCCAGTTTGAGGAAAATGTTCCGTTGGAAAATGCAGTTCATTGACACATTTAAAGTGTAATTTAACTATCATAGTAAAAGTACCACTACTAAACGAAAATTTGATTCCTATGCTGTTCAGTTGCCTGCAGTAGGCATTATAAAATTAAGGATGAACTAACATTTTTTCAAGAATAAATACCAGAATGTAATTATTAACAAAGTCCAGACATATGTTTATCATATTAACATTAGGATAGAAAAGATAACAAATGACAGACAGGCACAGAACAAATTTTTTGAAGAATATTGTGCTACGGAGAAAGTGCGATCGTATGTTAGTAGCAAATTGGGACAATTTAATTGTCAGGGATTTGATTCTGCTGGGTTACATAAAGAAACTAAATCCTAAAATTTCTGACCAGCCCTGTAATATAATTGTCATTTCTAATTGACAGATTGTCATTAGGCAACTAAAAGAAGGGAAAATATATAGTAAATATCTTCATTTTAAGGAGTATATAAGTGCCTTGCTTGTCACTGTCATTATACTGTACTGCCAAAGGTAAGAGCAAAAATGAGTCACCTTTAAGAATGTAGCTAGCTAAGAACTCTAAAAATCTGTGGGACAGAACTCTTTCTTTTGGTTGTAAAGCAGTTAGTATGAAAGAGCCTCAATTCACTTCCTGTTTTCTTGATTTAGTATCAGGCAACAGTTAACCATTTTCTCTACACAGCTAGCTAATATTACAAACTAATTACTGTTGGGCAAATAAGTGAGAAGCACAATATGCTTTGGTATATGATTGAGTTTCTGTAAACGCACATGTTAATCCACAAATTAATTATTTACTTTGTCACATTCTTGACTGACTAAAACTGAATGGTGAACAAGAAGCTGAACATGGAAGTTGGTCTCTCATGGACAAGATTCAACTACATGAGTCAGCTGCTGGTAGATGTAAGATGTGAGTTGATCCATTGTATGTATTCCATTGATGTGGCAATAGAGTATCACCAATGAAAAATAAAAAGTCCAGAGTCAGTCCTCAGTCCAGCATACAGTTTTAAATTTGTGAGGAACATTTACACGGGACTGTTATTTGATAAAAAACAGCTCTCTGCAGTTGCAACAGTGAAAAGTTTTTTTCAAATTCAGGTAAGATGATAGTTTAGGAGATATATTTCAGGCATGCTGACAGTTCCTGATATTTCAAAAGTAGACCTGTGCATGATAATCATTGTTACAGCTTAACTCCACTTACATGGCCACAAAATATGAGTCAGACCTTACAGAAGATACAGAAGATCCAAAGTTTGCCAGCTACTACGACAAACTTATTCACACTTGGTATCAGACACCAACCTGAAGTACCACTATATCATTGCCTATACATGCACAGCAGACCTCGGAAATACAGGGTGTTTCAAAATGAATACACGGGTTTTAAGGCTTTGTAGCATTTATTACATTCACCTTACAACTATAAATAATACATCAAATGAAAGAGCAACTCAGACAGTTTTGTTTGTGTACCTGTATGCAAAGGGAAGAGGATGGAATGAGCCAGGACTGACTGAACAACATGTTGAACGAGTTAGAGCCTTTCATGCATAGCCTCAAGAAATCAGTTCAGAAGGCTAGTCGTGAATTAGCAGTTCCAGTGACACCTGTGTGGAGACTTAAGGAGATGCCGACAACTACTTCCTTGTCGTTTGCAGTTGTTACAAGTTCCAAAGCCTACAGAGTACAGTTCATGTGCCAACTTTGCAGCCGAATCGTTGCTGCATGGCAATGAAGACTTTCTGGAT
This sequence comes from Schistocerca serialis cubense, assembly GCF_023864345.2. Taxonomy (NCBI): domain Eukaryota; kingdom Metazoa; phylum Arthropoda; class Insecta; order Orthoptera; family Acrididae; genus Schistocerca; species Schistocerca serialis. Next base: position 620,070,214 of record NC_064645.1, read on the forward strand.
CGCGCCGTCTTCGGTGATGAATTGACATTTCACTTAAGTGGAAATGTGAACACAAGTAATGTGCACATCTGGAGGTCAACAAATCCCCACAAGATGGTACAGTTGGAAAGAGACTAAACTGAAAGTTTCTGTACCATATCCCGGCAGAAAGTTTATGGGGAGCCTTTGTTTTTCATTGAAGCAGCTATTACTGGTGTTTCTTATCTTTATGCTCTAAATTCTCTTCCCTTTGTGTACAGGTACACAAAAAGAACTATTTTGAGTTCCTCTTTCATTTGATGTATTATTTATAATTGTTAGCTGAATGTAATAAATGCTACAGAGCCTTAGAACCTGTACATTCATTTTGAAATGCCCTGTATATCACGAACAATAGTTTGTTTTCGCCTTCAAATAACACATCAAAGATTAACTGGAAACATGTGTAACACTAATTTTTTTTTAATACTTTCAATGCTGAGTTTGCAGCAACAGCATGTTTCTTTATATGTTGCCTTGTATATGTTGCTCTCCACACTGATGCATTCCATACTAAGTGTTCATTGATGTTCTATCCATTTATTTACATTGATGTTCTATCCATTTATTTACATCCAGATAAGTTTGAAGAAATGTACACTGTAATATACACTGATGGAAAAAAAGATCGCAACACCAAAAAATAATTAATGTAGGGTAATTAAATTTTGGGAATAAATTGTCTACATAACATATTTAAGTGATTAACATTGCAAGATCACTGGTTAATGTAAGTGTGAGATTAGCTATTGCAAATGTGAAATGCTGCTACATTAATAACCTATGTAACTGTCAGAATGTTGAATACAAACATGCATGTACTGTGTTGCACAGGTGCCGGAAGTCAGTTTGTGGGATGGAGTCCCATGTCTGTTGCTCTTGGTCAGTCAATAGAGGGATGGTTAATGCTGGTTGTGGATGACGATGGAGTTATTGTCCAGTGATGTCCAATATGTGCTCAATTGGAGACGGATCTAGTTATCGAGCATGCTAAGACAACATGTTGAAATTCTGCTGAGCTATTTGGTTGCAATAGCAGTATGCGGGGCAAGTATTATCCAGTTGGAAAATGCTCCCTGGAATACTATTCATGAATGGCAGCACAACAGTTTGAATCACCAGATTAACGTACAAATTTGCAGTTAGAGAGTGTGGAATAACCACGAGAGTGTTCTTGCTGTCATACAAAATCGCACGCCGCACCATAATTCCAGGTGCAGGTCTAGTGTGTCTAGCGCACAGGCAGGTTGGCTGCAGGCCCCCAACTGCCCTCCTCCTAACCAACACACAACCGTCACTGGCACCGAGGCAGGAGCAGCTGCCATCAGAGAAAAAAAAAAAAACACAACAGACCTACATCTACACCTACGTGATTACTCTGCTATTCTATTGTGCCTGGCAGAGGGTTCAGTGAACCACCTACATGCTGTCTCTCTACCGTTCCACTCTTGAACGGCACGCGGGCAAAACGAGCACTTAAATTTTTCTGTGCGAGCCCTGATTTCTCTTATTTTATCGTGATGATCATTGTAAGTGGGTGCCAACAGAATGTTTTCGCAATCGGAGGAGGAAACTGGTGATTGAAATTTTGTGAGAAGATCCTGTCACAACAAACATCGTCTCTGTTTTAATTATTGCCACTCCAATTCATGTATCATGTCTGTGACACTATCTCCCCTATTTCGCGATAATACAAAATGAGCTGCCCTTCTTTGTACTTTTTCGATGTCCTCCAATAAGCTCTCGCTTGACACCACTGAAGTCACAAATGGTGTTTGTTTGGGGTCAGTGGAAGGCACACGACAGGGCACCTGGCTCAGAGCTGTACCAGACATAACCAATTTGTAACAGTTCATTGTGTCACTGTAGTGCCACCTGCTACTCGAAATGCTGCGGCAGATGCAGTGCGATGGGCCAGAGCCGTACAAGGAACACAATGGTCTTCCCTCTCTGTTGTGCCACATGGCTGTCCATAGCCTGGTCTTCTTGTGACTGTACATTCCCGTTAAACAGCTGCCGGCAGTCATTTACAGTGGCTATATTCCTGCCAAGTCTTTCTGCAATTCGCAGAAGGAATATCCAGTTTCTCGTAGCCTTATTCACAACATTATTCAAACTCAGTGAGGTGCCGATAATGGCATCTTTGCCACCTCGAGGGCATTCTTGACTAACATCAACCCACAGCGTCCAATCCCAAAGCTAACTAATGCTCATGATCATTACAGTGTGTATTTAAAGCAAATGTGATTTGTATCCTGTTAGTGGTGCTAGTAGTGCCACTCTTGTGTGACTGGTGTGAAAGTTGAATAGACATATTCTTTCAGATGTAGAAACATGCCTACCAACTTTCATTTATGTTGGACAACTCCTTGATGGTGTGATTTTTTTCCTCTCATTGTAGATTTTAATCCTCACTTTAAGATGAACGACATTTACTGAATATAAATAAACTTCCTTAACCTTCCGTTACTCGTGCGAAAATTCATGACATGGTTGCTCGCGTGGATGAAAGGTGTCATCCACAAAGCAAGCTGTCTATTTGTATACTTTGAACGTTCTTTATGACTGATTTTATGATTTTTTAATTAAATCTAAATATAATACATTTAATATTTGTGCACAGTATAATATATTCCAATGTTTGAAACAGTTTGTGCAGTAATTTAATAAGGTTACATTTCAAAATAACAAATTTACATCTGTTTTCCGTCCAAGCATTGTGGTGTGTGTAACAAAGCAACTACTTATCAAAAGAACATGAAAATGCGTATTTCAAAACAACGACCTAACTAATAAGCATATACAAACAGAAATTTAGTGACAAAGTGCAAACAAAATTGACATAAAGAACACATTATTAGACAACACAGTTTACACATATGTCTTTCAGGTGATCTAAACATGTCCAGTTGTTGCATGTAGTACACAATCTAGGAGTTGTTTTATTTCATGTTCTTCCACATGTATAACACTTTCCACGTGATCCAGATGATTTTTCTGGCTGTTCCAGAATTTCTTGAATGCCTAAGAGTAATTTAGCCCTCCTCCGAATTCACATGAAAGGTTTTCAATAAGGGAATGTCACTCTATTTGAGGCTTTATTAGTTCCTGGCCATAAAAAAATTAACCCTTTTTACAACCTGATTTGAAGCCATGCAGTGGTATTTATATGTTCATAAAGCATTTATGGCTGCAGTGTTCAAAATATTGCAAAACAGCACTATAGGCCACCATCTTGTATTACGTGACACATTGTTCTTCTGACAAAGCTAATCTAAAATATTTGCCCCCACTATTGATGTGTTATAGAAAGTAATCATTTCAGGTTTAATTTGTTCCACTGTTGAAACATCTATAGTGTCATTGAAATGCACACTTGACAACACCAACACTGTTCTATTTTTCTTTGGACAGTATGAGACCAATGTACAATCCTGTTGAAATCCAAAGATAGATGATTTTGGTTCCCTTTCTCTTTTTGGTAGAAATTCTTTCGGCACTTCTCTCTTGTTTTTTCGTACTGTTCCGACATATGTCAGTTTCTTTGCCTGAAGTTTCTTGACTAAAGACAAACTGGTAAACCAGTTGTCACCAGTAATATTTCTGCTTGTACCTTGTACTGGTTTGACCATTCGAAGAACAATATCTTCAGCTGAATTACTGGCATTACATGGTTCTCTGGTTGCTTACCGATGTACAATTCTAAATTGAAAGTGTAAGCTGTTTTTACATCAACCAAAGCTAACACTTTTAACCCATACTTTGCAGATTTGCTAGGAATATATTGCCTGAATGGGCAGTTTCCTCTAAATGCCAAAAGCCATTCGTCAACAGTAACATATTCACCAGGTGAAAAATATTTTTGCAGTTGTTCATGAATAGTTCAAGTACCTCTCTCATAGCAGCCAACTTGTCAGTCTCTCTGAGAACAACTTTATCAAGGATATTATCAAGCCACAGACATCTCAACAGAAACCTGAATCAGTTTTCACTCATGCATAAATAACATGATTCAAGTCCGTTTCCCTCTGAGTTATCCCATAATTTCAATATACTCTTCCTAGAACATCTGAAAGATTCACACAGATATAACAAACCAATGAAAGCTTTGATCTTAATTGCATATGTTTTCTTAGCATCCTTTTCCCTAAAAAAGTTACCATGAACTTCATTGACGTATATATTTTGCGATAATGCTTATTATGTTTTCATCCAACAATAAATCCAGAATTTCTATTTCTGTCTTTTTTTATACAAGATTGATTTTTTGGTCCAGGCAAATGTGTAATAATATTACAAGACCTGCTTCTAACATTGGCAGGATATTTATTTTTCCTTCGTTTAGTTATTCCATCTGTCCCTAAAAAATGCATCCTCTTGAGTTACTTCTCCTGTGACTCATATTTATCATTTTCTGACATATCTTGTTCTGTTCCTGAATCATGGCCACTTTCATGAACACAATCCTCAGTCTCTGAGTCAGTGGTATCACTGTGAGCATCTTCATCACTCAGCTCATTGAACTATTCCAGCCATACATTAGGTTCTCTACTAAACTCTGTCTGAGGGTTTTTTTGCCCATTTCTTCCTCAATCCAAAAATAAAGAGAATACTAGATAATAGGTAACTGCAATTGGTTTCAATATCCTTAAATTTATGCACATGAAAGATCGATTGAATGTAGGAAAGCAATAAAGTATTATAGATTTACTTTGTATCAGATTGTGGCAGCAGAGCTCGTGCGGATGACCAGTGTCCTCCAGACTATGATAATGTTTCATAAACAATGTATCTTTTGTAACTGAAAGCCAACAATGACTGGAGCTAACAGTCAGACAGTTAACAGAAAGGTACTGAAAATGGCACGAACTCAATCCAGCACTGTCAGACAAAATTGAGCTGGAAAGTCATGTGGACGACAAGTGTCATCCGCACGAGCAGTGGAGGTTTAACAACAGATTAAAATTAGCTATTAGTCCATGAAACCAACAATAATAGGTGTTGACAGAAGTAATGCTGATTGAAATTAATATAAGAGCGAAGCACTACTACTTTCTTATGTGTGCATATGGAAGTTATAAATTAAGCATGAGATCTCTTAAGTCATTCAGTGTTAGAGACCACACACTGTCACGTGAAGAACTGGCTAAGTCAGTCCAGGCAAAAGACAGTGGGGGGTCACCTGTAGATGCAAAGCGGGTAATACCAACTAAGAGTCAGTCACACACCATGCAGCTTTATATTTGTCCACTAGGGAAGTTCATGTGACTGGTCTGCAACAACATCAGCTTTCTTGCCACAGGTGTACTCAGCAGACAGGAACATTACTATGCATATCATTGTAGCATTGTCTTTCTTTTTCACACCTGGCAGGGTGACGAAAATATAGCTCGAAACAAGGTACAACACATAATCCAACATCACATTGTTTAAAACTGCAACACTTATTTTCCTTCATTGTTCTTATGGCAAAGAACATGCTGCTATACAGTATTTTCGTTCTCCATATCACTTAAGTTAACTCATTATCTTTCATGACGGCTTGTCTCTAAAATGGTAGTGACTGGAGCAGAGCCAAGATGGCGTGCCAGTAGTTGTCATAATTTGAGCAGTACACAGTAATTTAGTTTAGCACTTTGAACAGTACTCAGTAATTTAGTTTAGTTTCTGTTTTTCAAATGTACCTCTGTGAAAAAGTGTATTGTGCATGTGCATTGTAGTGTGTGGACTGGTGTTCACTAACTTACTATAAATTTTTTGCATAAATTGTAGTGCATTATCCTTGAGCGAGACAAATTTCTCGGTTTGTATAGACTAGAAGTAGCTACACAGCAGAGCTTGGACTGCACTCAGCACCTTCTCAGGTGAGTTTCACATTGCGTGTGTTCTAAGGAAAAAAGATATTGATTAAAAAGGGATAGGGACTGCGCCTGTTGTGTACATATGCAGGAGGAAATGACCACTCTCTGTGAACAGGTGGAAGTTGTGTTGGCGATGGTCGACAGGCTTCAGGCTGCCGCCATTAAATGTGGTAGCATTGAGGCACCTGAGGCAAATGCTTTGGCACCTGTGGAGACTATTGAACTGTTTGGGATCCATGATGCCATTATGCCTTCTGATTCAGACATCCCTTATGGTTGACATTTGCATGACAGTGATTGACGATTGACAGTGGCATAGTTGCAAATCTCGAGGGAGGGGGGGGGGGGGGGGAGGGGGAGGAGTCGGAGTCGGAGTCGGAGTCGGTACTGGCCACATGTCCATCCTCTTAACCTCAAAAACAGGTTGCCCACTGCTGAAAGCACATATGAGCCAGCACAGGATGCCTCACCTGTTGGGCTCTGGCTGATTTTCCTGAGAGATCCGGAAAATTGGAGGGAACGGGGATTACTTCTCCAGTATTATTAGGCAGCAAATAGCAGGTAGTTCAGGAAAGAAGGCCAATGTCAACTATGTTTGCTTGCCAGGGTCTCATCTGAAATGTGGAGGGGGCTGTACCAGCAGTAATTGGGTGCATCATGTGCATCTGGCTGCAAACCATGGCTTATACCAGTACGAATGATGCCTGCCACCTGAGTTCACAGGCTGTTCTTGTTTCGTACAAGCAGCTGGTAGATTTGATGAAGCCAGCTAGCCTTGCCTGTTAACACAGCTAACACTTTGCAGAATTGTTCCCAGAACTGATTTTGGTCCTCTGATTTGGAACAGAGTGGAAAGTATAAACCAGAAGCTCAGATGATTCAGTAACATTACTGGATTCCAATTTCTCAACTTCCATTATCGGCTGGAGAAATGTAGGACCCCCTTAATAGGTGAGGCATTTACTACAGGTAGGAGTAGTGGAGTACACTTGTGGGTTCTTTAGGGTAGAAAAATGTGCTACAGCCCCAATAAGATACATTCCGATTCCAAATAGGGTGAAATTACAATGAAATGAACACCCTTACCTGCTTACAGGCATTGACATACGTCAACGGGGACAGATAAAAATGTGTGCCCCGACCGGGACTCAACATATTGTCCCACACTACATGCGTAGTGCCCCCGCCCATTATACTCATTACTTGCGGCGCTTTGCCGATTCCCGTAAGAGTTCGGGCACTGTTTGTGCATTCGCACAGAAGAAGAAGATGGTCAAGTGACCGGTGAGCCTTAACTAAATATATACTAAGATGGTATCTGTTCTTTCGGACATGTCCAAAAGAACAGATACCATCGGTGACCATGCAGCTCGTTAGAATGAAATTACAATGGAATGAACACCCTTAGCTGCTTACAGGCGGCTCAGATGGATAGAGCGTCTGCCATGTAAGCAGGAGATCCACGGTTCGAGTCCCGGTCGGGGCACACATTTTCATCTGTCCCCATTGACGTATGTCAACGCCCGCATGCAGCTAAGGGTGTCCATTCCATTGTAATTTCATTCTAATGGGCTGCATGATCACCGGTGGTACCTGTTCTTTCAGACATGTCCGAAAGAACAAATACCATCTTAGTATATATCCAAATAGGGTAGCGTACCAGATTGGAGATTGGAAATATTAATATAGTATTAGTTAACTGCAGGAGCTTCTGTGGAAAGGTCTCCAGAAATAGTTTGCTAAAAAACAGTAGCAATATGAATAGAAATAGATGTGAATAGAAATAGAAATAAAATCCTAAACGCTGACTGGAATGTATATTGCAAAAATAGACTGAACATTGGTGATAGAGGTGTGTTTATAGCAATAACAAAATATGATAATATCTAGAGATATTAGTACATATCCAGAATGAAAAATAATTTGGATGGAGATAAATGTGCAAGATGGCTCAAAGATAGCCATCAGATGCTTTTAGAGACGCCTGCGTCAGTAGTGGTAGTGGCAGAACATCTGAGGATAATGTTGTAGATTATTTTGTGTAAATTTACTGGATATGTTATGGTTTTAAGTGAAGATTTAACTTACCACCTATAGTCTGCGAGACTCAAGTGATTATGATGAGCAGTAGTAACAAAGGATCATGTGAAATTATTCTCAGTGCCTTATCCAAGTATTACCTTGAGCAGTTAATCAGAGAACTCATGAAGACATCGTAGACATGCTGGTGGCAACCAGACCCAAACTTTTCAACCCAATTAGTATAGAAAAGGGAATCAGTGATCGTAAGCCAGATAACTGTAGAAACCTTCAAAAGCCAAGATCACTAAAAAAGCATTTTATTGGATAATTGGTTCTGACAAAGCTATGCTTTCATCATCACAGTCATCCAATAAAATTCTTTTTTAGTAAATTGGCTTGTGAAGTTTTCTTCAATTATCGTACATTGCAGATCACCCCCGGACAGACAATATCACGAATGTATATGATCATAAGGCTGTAAATAGGAATACAAAGAAAGTTAGGAGGATCTTACTGTTTATCAAGAGAGACAGGAGACACATTTCAGATTATTTGACAGATCAACATGAAAATTTCATCTCCAGCACTGACATTGTTGAGCATCAATGTACAAAGTAAAGAGAATCTTACAGTATGCTTTAGACAAGTATATGCTGAGTAAAATTTGACAACCATGTTAGAAAGCTGCTACAAAAGCAAAAAGGGCTTCATTGCAAATTTAAATGTAGCCAAAGCCCCACACAGACAAGCAAAAATGAAACAAAGACAAAATTACATAAGGAGGATTTTGTATGAAGTGTTCAATGATATGAAAGCAAAATTCTATCTACCAACTTGACAGAAAATTCTAAAAAGTTTTTGTCTTAAGTTAAATCAATAGATGGATCAAAGCCATCTGGTCAGGCACTTCGTTATCATAATGGCACTGAAATGGAGGATGACACAGAAAGGCCAAAGAATGAGTACTAAATGTCTTTTTATAAAACAGTTTCACTTAATGGAGGCTATTTTATTATGACATGCAGACATTTAATCTGATACTGATACTCAAGGCCTTGGAAAGTGTTATGCAGAAATGACATAATCCAAAATTTGACAAGCACACTAATATATATGTTTTGGATGTATTGGAGGCCATAAAAGAAGCAAGGAAGAATGACATTGACATTTACTGACTATGGATAAAAGAGCATCATGGAATTTTACATTACGAAATAGTTGACCGCCTATCAAAGAGGAGCATTACTGACGGAGAATTCCATCTAACACTAATCCCTCAGACATATCTCAAACCTACAATCACGAGAGCTGCTTACTATGACTGGAACTGTGAATACCATGTATCTCAGCAATATAAGGGCAGACACCTAGCAGCCATATGACTGGACATTTTTCCTTGCCTGTTGTTTGACTGTGTAAGGCTGAGCAGATTTCATGTAACTTACATCATCTGAATGAGTCTGGGACACTGATGTTACCAAGCACATTTACATCAGTTAAAAATTCTAGATTCTGGACGTCTGTGATGGGTATCAGTCTGAAGTGTCAGATTTGAATTACATAACAGAAACATACACTAAATACAAAGATTCACAAGAAGTACTGTAAAGGAAAAAGGTTTGAAAGGGGTTTTCCCTACCTTACTCAACTTTTCAATGCAAATAAATACAATTTGACAGTGAAATGTTTAAAAGAAGCAGATAAACAGATTTGAATTGTAAGTTGTTGTGACCCATTTACTATTATGGAATCAGTATGGTTAGAAAAATCCATTGTCATTTTGTGCATTTATTTTAAATTAAGAACTTACATTTGTACATAAAAACTCAGTTTATCCAAAATAAATAGTTAAATAATTAAAAATCTGTTTCACAAAGGAAGATCACACTGGATTTCCTCCTTTATATTGCCACGCAAATGACAATATTTCAATTATTAAAGTAACTGACTAAGGGATAGAAAAGCAACTAAAATTGCTCAACAGAGGAAAGTCTACTGGACCTGATGGGATACCAGTTCTATTCTGCACAGAGTATGAGAAAGGACTTGCCCTCTTCTAATACGAGGGCTATCCACAAAGTACATTAAATTTTTGTTTGTGTCCGTTAGGGGCGGGACTAGCGCGGCCATCTTGGTGTCATGGCATTCCGCCGCTCAGTTGGCATCCTGCCATGCTAGTGAGAGGTTCGTGCTGTACTCCGTTGAGTTACTGTGACAGTTTGAAATGTCAGCGTCAATTGAAAATGCCGCGAAGTGTGAAGTGCGTGCTGTAATAAGGCAGCTTTGTGAAGTGTATGGGGACAACATAATCACTGAAGGTGGAGTGCGCCAATGGGTCATAAAATTTAAAAATGGCCGAACTAACATTCACGACGAAGAGCAAAGTGGAAGACCCAGCATAGTGGCTGCCGAACTTGTCGAAAAGTCGATGCCGCAGTCCGTGAAAATGGTAATTTCACAATAACAGAACTCTCTATGAGTTTTCCACAAATTTCACGAAGTTTGTTGCACAAAATCATTACCAAAAAGCTTGGTTACCACAAGTTTTGTGCAAGATGGATACCAAAAATCTTGACAGAAATTCACAAAAATCAGTGAATGGCTGCAGCGTTAACGTTTTTGGACGCTTACGAGAAAGATGGTGACTCATTACTCGATCGCATCGTTACTGGTGACGAAACATGGGTTAAGCATGTGAACTGCGAGACAAAATTGTAGTCAATGCAGTGGGGGCACACAAATTCCCCCCAAAAACCCAAGAAATGCATGCAGACAATGTCGGCAAGGAAGGTGATGGCGACTGTCTTTTGGGACAGAAAAGGTGTGATTTTTGTGGATTTCCTGGAAAGAGTCACTACAATAAACTCTCAAAGGTATTGCGAAACTCTGCACAACCTCAGAAGACCAATACAAAACAAGCGCAGGGGAAAGTTGGGCTCAAAGATCTTGCTGATTCACGACAACGCCCGGGCCCACATGGCAAATGCCACTCGTGAAGTTCTCAAATCTTTTAAGTGGGAGTTGTTTCCTCATCCGCTGTACAGTCACCAAGCAACTTCCACTTATTCCCAGCAATGAAGAAGTGGTTGGCTATGCAGCGTTTTGATGACGATGCACAGCTTCAAGAAGAGGTAACCACGTGGTTGAAGGCGCAGGCGGCCAAATTTTACGACAAAGGAATTTCCAAGCTTGTCCATCGCTACGATAAGTGCCTTAATTTAAATGGCAACTATGTAGAAAAGTAGTATTTAAGTGTGGCTTTCATATGTATATAATAAAAAAATTTCCAATACTTTATTTATTTTTAATTCCAAAACGTAATGTACTTTGTGGATAGCCCTCGTAGCAGTGCCTCTAGGAGTGAAGCATTCCTACTGATTGCGGGGGAAAAAAAAGGCCTATATTTCTGATGCTGATCCATTGGAGAATTTTTGAACATATTATACTCACGTATTATGACATTTCTAGAGACTGAAACTCTCCTATATAGGAATCAACATGGGTTCCAAAAACAACTATCATGTGAAACCTAGTTTGTTCTGTTTGTCTATGAGACCCAGGAAGCAGTAGATACCAGCACCCAGGTAGATGCCATGTTCCTTGAGTTCTGGAAGGCATTTGATACAGTTCATACTGCTGCTTAATTAACAAAATATGAGAATATAGAACATCAGGTCAATGTGTGATTGGATTGAAGAGTTTCTAGCAATCAGAATACACATCATTCTTAACAGAGAGAAGTCCTCCAAAGGAAGAATATTTTCAGGTGTTCCGCAAAGGAATGTTGGACCATTACTTTTCACAATAAATATAAATGACTTGTAGATAATGTTGGGGGCACCATAAGGCTTTTTATGGATGATGCTGTTGTATATAGAGAAGTTCTAACACTGGAAAATTGTAGCAAAATGCAGGAGGACGTGCAGAGGATCAACACTTGGCACACATTGTGGCAATTGACTTTCAACATAAACAAATGTGGTGCATTATTAAAACACAGACAGAAAGACCCTGTACTGTATGATTACATGATTGCAGGAAAATTGCTGGAAACAGTTAACATTCATAAAATGACCAGAAATATGTGCATGGGGCGATTAGAAGTGGAACAACCACTTAAAATTAATCATGGGTAAGGCAGACTCCAGACTGAGGTTCACTGGGAGAATCCTATTGGAAACATTGGAGATGTCGTCCATCAGCAAAGGAGGTAGCTTATGAGACACTTGAATGCTGCTTATCAGTCTGGGATTGGAGCCAGATAAGACTGATAAGAGGAAACAGAGAAGACCCATAAAAGAGCAGCACATTCCATTACAGGTTCATTTAGCAGGTGATAAAGCATCACTAAGATGCTCAGCCAGTTCCAGTGGCATGCACTGCAAGAATGTCATTCTGCATGATGGTGTGATCTACTGTTAAAGTCCTTAGTAAGTATATTCATAAAAAAGTCAACTAGTATACTGCTCTCTCCTACATATATCTTGTAAAAATACCACAAAGATAAAATTAGAGAGATTGGAGCCCACATTGAGATTTACCAGCAATTGTTCCTCCAGTGAACCATATGTGACAGTAACAGGAAGGGGGAGGGGGGAGGGTGGATGGCACTATCCTCAGCCACACACAAAGTAGCTTGCAGACTATAGATGTAGTAATCCCATTAAACAGAGTTTGAACGTGGTTATTGACATGTTTTTCTGTGAATTTAATATACCTTTGTCTTCATTGGAGTCATTCATTTCTTTGGAAGCATAGGTAAGAGAAAAATAAATTCAAATAATATTGTGTAGGGCTTCCAGCCAGAACAAGTAGTTGAATTTCCATGATCTTTTGGCTGAGTACTCTTGGGCATTTGATGTGGATGAAAGATTGCAAAGATTTTTATGACATTATATTTACTTTACATTTATATATTTTACTTCTGCAATTGAATCTCACTTCCACATTTTCAAACAGTGTCCTAACACAATCACAGCACAACATTTTCTCAAATGCCAAGGAACTACATCTGAAAAATCACTTATGCCACCTGCAAAGTCCAGAATCTGCCAGGAAGTTTAATATCAGCACACACTCCGCTGCAGAGTCTAAATCTCATTCTGGAAACATCCCCTTGGCTGTGGCTAAGCCATGTCTCCACAATATCCTTTCATTCAGGAGTGCTCATTCTGCAAGGTTTGCAGGAGATCTTCTGTAAAGTTTGGAAGGTAGGAGACAAGGTACTGGTAGAAGTAAAGCTGTGACTACGTGGCGTGAGTCATCCTTGGGTAGCTCAGATGGAAGAGCACTTGCCCACGAAAAGCAAAGGTCCCGAGTTCAAGTCTCGGTCCAGCACACAGTTTTAATCTGCCAGGAAGTTTCATATCAGCACACACTCCACTGCAGAGTGTAAATCTCATTCTCAAAACATCCCCTAGGCTGTGGCTAAGACATGTCTCCGCAATTTCCTTTCTTTCAGGAGTGCTAGTTCTGCAAGGTTCGCAGGAGAGCCCCTGTAAAGTTTGGAAGGTAGGACATGAGGTATTGGTAGAAGTAAAGCTGCGAGGACTGGGTGTGAATCATGCTTGGGTAGCTCAGTTATTAGAGCACTTGCCCACGAAAGGCGAAGGTCGCGAGATCGAGTCTCGGTCAGGCACACAGTTTTAATTTTCCAGGAGGTTTCATATCAGCGCACACTCTACTGCAGAGTGTAAATCTTTTTCTGAAAACATCTCCTAGACTGTGGCTAAGACATGTCTCCGCAATATCCTTTCTCTCTCAGAAGTGTTTGTTCTGCAAGGTTTGCAGGAGACCTTCTGTGAAGTCTAAACACTAGGAGATGATGTACTGGTAGAAGTAAAGCTGTGAGGACAGGGCGTGGGTTGTGTTTGGGTTGTTCAGTTAGTAGAGCACTTGCCCGCGAAAAGCAAACATCTCGAGTTCGAGTCTCGGCCCATTACACGGTATCAATCTGCCAGGAAGTTTCATATCAGTGCACAATCCGCTGCAAAGTGTAAATCTCATTCTGGAAACATCCCCTAGGCTGTGGCTAAGACATGTCTCCACAATATCCTTTCTTTCACGAGTGCTAGTTCTCCAAGGTTCACAAGAGATCTTCTGTAAAGTTTGGAAGGTAGGAGACGAGGTACTGGTAGAAGTAAGGCTGTGAGGACGGGGCGTGAGTCGTGCTTGAGTAGCTCAGTCGGTAGAGCAGTTGCCCGAGAAAGGCAAAGGTCCCGATTTCGAGTCTCGGCCCAGCACACAGTTATAATATGCCAGGAAGCTTCATATCAGCGCACTCTCCGCTGCAGAGTGTAAATCTCATTCAGGAAACATCCCCTAGGCTGCGGCTAAGCCATGTGTCCGCAATATTGTTTCTTTTAGGAGTGCTAGTTCTGAAAGGTTCTTAGGAGAGCTTCTGTAAAATTTGGAAGGTAGGAGACGAGCTACTGGTTGAAGTAAATCTGTGAGGATGGGGCGTGAGCAGTGCTTGGGTAGCTAAGATGGTCGATCACATGCTCTCGAAAGGCAAAAGTTCTGAGTTCCAGTCTCAGTCTGGCAGACAGTTTTAATCTGCTTCGAAGTTTAATATCAGCGCCCACTCCGCTGCAGAGCGTTAATCTCATTCTGGAAACATCTCCTAGGCTGTGGCTAAGCCATGTCTCCGCAATATCGTTACTTTCAGGAGTGCTAGTTCTGCTAATTTCGCAGGACACCTTCGGTAATGTTTGGAAGGTAGGAGACGAGTTACTGGTTGAAGTAAGGCTGTGAGGATGGGGCGTGAGTCGTGGTTGGGTAGCTCACAATGTCAGTGCACATCGTGCGGTGACGGGCGGTAGCGCGGGCCAGTGTTTACGTCAGGAGCTGTGCTGAGGTGGAGAGCTGAGAAACGCGTGGAGCACTGTTAACGTTTGTTTCTGTATAACTGTTGTAAGTACGAGGTCGACAATTAACAGAGCGAACAGCGTTCAATGTGTTTTCGATCGCGCCGCATTTCGACCGACGGCGTTTGAAATTCCTTGGTTGCGACTTCAATTGTTATGTTATGTTATGTTATGTGGTTTATTCATCTCATTACATACAATTTTCAAATCATTTGATTTGATGTACAGGAGACATGTCAAGGTTTACAAAAGAAACTTTTTTCACTTTTTTAAGAGAACTACAAAAGTTTACATTATATTTTAAATTTCTAAGTTACAGCTACACATGTACATAAAATAATAAATGTATTACAATCCCTGTGTTCAGATTGTGAAGCTGTCCTCAATGAATTCATCGACAGAATAATAACACTTTTCCACCAGGAGAGTAAAGAGCAATCTTTTCAGTGAACCAATCTCCATTTTAAATATATTACTGCCTTTTATTTTATTGAAAATTTTTAACCCCATATACTCTGGCGGTTGGGCATAAAGTTTTAAACGATGTGTTGGAAGTTTGAAGTTATCTCTGTGGCCAGTGCTGTAGTTGTGGTCAAAACGGAAATTGTCTAGTGTATGTTGATTTCTATATAGGAACACCACCATCTCATATATGTAAAGTGAGGGGATAGATAGTACTTTTAAATTTTTTAACAGTGGTCGACAGGATTCCCGTTTTTTTGCAACACACATGTTTCTAATTACTTTCTTTTGTAATACTAGGAGCCTAGTGACATTTGCTGAATTTCCCCAGAAGATTAAGAGACCAAACTCCTAACATGAACAGATGTATCGAACTTGAACATTTAATTCATGGCACGCGTCTTCACGATACATATGAACAACTGCACGGTGAACAGGTAGCGTACACCTTTGTAACCAGTCATTCTGCCAGTCGGCTGGATAGGATCTGTGTGTCCGATGCCCTCCAGCGACACACTGTGAAGTGCGACATAGCTCCTGTCAACATATCCGACCATCGTGCATATCAGTGCTACCTTAACCTACAACGCCAGCAAGTTTACCGTGGGAAAGGCTACTGGAAATCGAATGTCAGCCTTCTGCAGGATGCCCAACTTGAAGAGCAGGTGAACATAACACAGCAACAGCTCCAGCGGCACCGAAGTCATTACGCTAGCGTTCTACAGTGGGGGATTCAGTGTGCCAAGCCTAAATTACGCCTCACCCTCATGAGCTACGCCCGACAAGAAAGCTTTCGGCAGAAACAGACTATTGTAAGCTGTAAAGACGGGGCGTGAATCGTGCTTGGGTAGCTCAGATGGTAGAGAACTTGCCCGCAAAAGGTAAAGGTGCCAAGTTCGATACTCGGTCTGGCACACAGTTTTAATCTGCTACGAAGTTTCATATCAGCACTCACTCCGCTGCAGAGTGTAAATCCCATTCAGGAAGCATCTCCTAGGCTGTGGCTAAGCAATGTCTCCACAAAATCTTTTCTTTCAGGAGTGATAGTTCTGCAATGTTCGCAGGAGAGCTTTTGTAAAGTTTGGAAGGTAAGAGACGAGGTAATGGTAGAAGTAAAGTTGTGAGGACGGGGCGTGAGTCGTGGGTGGGTAGCTCAGATGATAGAGCACTTGCCCGTGAAAGGCGAAGGTCCCGAGTTCGAGTCTGGTCCGGCACACAGTTTTAATCTGCCACGAAGTTTCATATCAGCGCACACTCGGCTGGAGAGTGTAAATCTCATTTTGGAAACATCCCCTAGGCTGTGGTTAAGCCATGTCTCCGCAATATCCTTTCTTTCAGGAGTGCTAGTTCTGCAAGATTCGCAGGAGAGCTTCTGTAAAGTTTGGATGGTAGGAGACGAGGTAGTGGCAGAAGAAAAGCTGTGAGGACGGGGCGTGAGTCGTGCTTGGGTAGCTCACAATGTCAGTGCACATTGCGCGGTGACGGGCGGTAGCGCGGGCCAGTGTTTACGTCACGAGCTGTGCTGAGGTGGAGAGCTGAGAGACGTGTGGAGCACTATTAACGTTTGTTTCTGTATAACTGTTGTAAGTACGAGGTCGACAGTTAACAGAGCTAACAGTGTTCAATGTGTTTTCGATCGCGCCGCATTTCGACCGACGACGTTTGAAATTCATGAGCGGAGTTTTCTGGATTTGAAATTGCCTGAAGATATAGTCAACACGTTCCATTTGAAGTTTGTGCAGTACACGCTATTTGTCAAATTTATTTCGAGTGACACTTATGAGAAATTCGTTGAGGAACATGCTGCCGTGAGACCATTTTGTCATAATGATGGCAGTGTTAGTAATGTCCAAATCCTGCCTTCGGGATATGGAGTGAGAACCGTCAGGGTATTTAATGTGCCACCTGAGTGCCGTAATGACCTGATTGCACGTTCTCTGTCGCTGTACGGCGCTGTTTTGTCAGTTACAAATGAAAAATGGACGAGTGCATATCGCTACCAAGTTAACAGCGGGGTGCGAAGTGTATGTGTAGACTTAAAAAAGCATATACCTTCGTATGTTGTCATTGGCGGCTGTTGCGCACAGGTAACTTACGTTGGACAACCCCCTACCTGTTTGATCTGCCGTTCAACAGAACATCTGCGGATGAACTGCACATGTCGACATCCATTTCAGCTTCCATGGGAACGTCCTGCAGACAGTAGTTAAAGGCTCGTTCCGCTATTGAGTGAGGTAGTCGTGGGGACTATACCACAGCCCCGGCAGCCGGAACCTGTTAACGAGGCGGAGATGCCAGTTCAGGTGGAATGCAATGCCAAAGACATTCACTGTAGGACGGACGTCGATTCGGCCACGTCATCCTCGGCGGGACAGTTACCGCCGGATACCAACGATGCGCCAGCCACCTCTGAAACTAAGCGTGTGAGATGCACAAGTGGGTGCCAATCGGTTTGCCTGAACCACCCCTATCGGCAGAGACTGCATCAGAAACGAAGAAAGGCTGCCGAAGGAGAAGCAAAAGGAATAGTAGCAAAGAGTAAAATTCGAATGATTTGAGACCCATACACATGTCAGAAAGTGGCACCAAGACTGAACCTCAATCTTCTTGCTCAGTGCGCTGAGAGAACACCGTGAGGCAAGAACGCATTCGTGAACAAACCAAACACCTGAAGGCACTGCTGAGTGCTGAGAGGGAACAGAGTACCGTAAAACTATAGACCTATATCTCTGACGTCGATCTGTTGTAGAATTTTAGAACATGTTTTTTGCTCGAGTATCACGTCGTTTTTGGAAACCCAGAATCTACTATGTAGGAATCAACATGGATTCCGGAAACAGCGATCGTGTGAGACCCAACTCGCTTTATTTGTTCATGAGACCCAGAAAATATTAGATACAGGCTCCCAGGTAGATGCTATTTTTCTTGACTTCCGGAAGGCGTTCGATACAGTTCCGCACTGTCGCCTGATAAACAAAGTAAGAGCCTACGGAATATCAGACCAGCTGTGTGGCTGGATTGAAGAGCTTTTAGCAAACAGAACACAGCATGTTGTTATCAATGGAGAGACGTCTACAGACGTTAAAGTAACCTCTGGCGTGCCACAGGGGAGTGTTATGCGACCATTGCTTTTCACAATATATATAAATGACCTAGTAGGTAGTGTCGGAAGTTCCATGCGGCTTTTCGTGGATGATGCTGTACTATACAGAGAAGTTGCAGCATTAGAAAATTGTAGCGAAATGCAGGAAGATCTGCAGCGGATAGGCACTTGGTGCAGGGAGTGGCAACTGTCCCTTAACATAGACAAATGTAATGTATTGCGAATACATAGAAAGAAGGATCCTTTATTATATGATTATATGCTAGCGGAACAAACACTGGTAGCAGTTACTTCTGTAAAATATCTGGGAGTATGCGTGTGGAACGATTTGAAGTGGAATGATCATATAAAATTTATTGTTGGTAAGGCGGGTACCAGGTTGAGATTCATTGGGAGAGTGCTTAGAAAATGTAGTCCATCAACAAAGGAGGTGGCTTACAGAACACTCGTTCGACCTATACTTGAGTATTGCTCATCAGTGTGGGATCCGTACTAGATCGGTTTGACGGAGGAGATAGAGAAGATCCAAAGAAGAGCGGCGCGTTTCGTCACAGGGTTATTTGGTAACCGTGATAGCGTTACGGAGATGTTTAATAAACTCAAGTGGCAGACTCTGCAAGAGAGGCGCTCTGCATGGCGGTGTAGATTGCTCGCCAGGTTTCGAGAGGGTGCATTTCTGGATGAGGTATCGAATATATTGCTTCCCCCTACTTATACCTCCCGAGGAGATCACGAATGTAAAATTAGAGAGATTAGAGCGCGCACGGAGGCTTTCAGACAGTCGTTCTTCCCGCGAACCATACGCGACTGGAACAGGAAAGGGAGATAATGACAGTGGCACGTAAAGTGCCCTCCGCCACACACCGTTGGGTGGCTTGCGGAGTGTAAATGTAGATGTAGATGTAGAAGGCCGTCGGCGCACGGACCATGCTGTCGAACGTTAACGTTGAGTGTGCCAAGTTCAACGCGCTGCTGAACACTCAGGAACAATGCGACTTGTGCATACGGTACTTGGGTCCCAACGTGGTACATGCGATCGCAATGCACTCCAGCGGCAGTTGAGGGATGTTTCTAGCTCGTAAATCACACTGTTTACTCAAGGGCGCACGTAAAATTCGCATGTTAGCTCTATTAAAACGCACATTTCCTCCATCGTCCACGAAAAGGAAAGTACCATGTCCAATCAATAAGGACACAGGCTTATAAAAGTTCAATTACAAACAGTGTGTTAAAAATTTGGAATACTTCTCCGCATAAGATAAACTTTATTTCATTATTCCCACATTTTAGTAAAAACCCAAGGTCAGTCTTACTTGATCACTGCTCTTACCCAGTAGCAGAATCTTTGCAACACGTGAATTCCGAAACTCAAGAGAAAAAGGTGCAAAATATATTTATACAAGTAGCACAAGCTGTCCTGTAGATTAAGCCAATCGAACAAAGTCACCCCTCGAAATAAGGTGAACTTATATTTACATAACATCTAATATTATAGTATATACTTACATTAAACTAACAATAGAGTATCAGAACCTAATAAAAACGCGAATAACAGGAAAAAAAATTTGTTTGTGTCAAGACGCGAACCACTGCTCCAACACATAAGGATATAGGTCAGTGACGCTACTTATTATGCTAAACCAATATCACTCCGCTGACAAGTAACTATATTATGTTACCCCTTGATGAAAACCTTAATTGTAGATATGATCCAAATTGAAATTAAATTATAACAAATTGTACCAAGAACAATGAGTTTTGAGTGGATCTTCAGTGTGTTGCTGCCTTCAAATAGCCTATTCTCATAATACGCAAGTTACAAAAATTCTTTTGCCATTAATAAGATGTTTCTCATTATTTTGTTGGAATGAATCATTATTTTATTGGAACGAATCACACACTTAACAATGGGCTTTCCAGTGATTCTCAATTTGCTCAGAAACGGCATATACACATATAGGCTTGAAATGAATGCCAATATGGCGCCTTACAACTCTGTACTGATAGGAGACGGCGTGCTTGTGACGTAGATGGCGTTGTGCCATCTCATTGGTCAAAGCTCAGACGCACACTCAGGATAGCTGACATGCCAGATATTGCTCTGCACGTTCGGAAAGACTCCCGAGCGTGTTATTCCACGCTATGACGTCAACAACTTGGCACGCTCAATGCTCAATGTTCAGTTGCACGGTACGTGTGCCGACGGCTTAACGGCTAAGAGGAAGAGCGAGCAGAGCAGCGAGCAGCTGCAGCAGCGCTCCTGCAGGAACTCGCTGACGTCAGTCGCAGCCCCGCATGGTGGCCAGGCAGATGAGTCCACGTTGACAGACTCAGCCGGCAGTTAAGGGCAGGGCGTCGCGCGCACCGCACAGCACCCCGACAGCAATGAGCCATGGTGGCAGCAGGACGAAGAGATGCAGCAGTAGCTGCTCTCGCGCATGACCATCGTGCTGCGAACTTTCCACTCCCTGACCTGTTATGGCTTTGACATTTCGCCTCATACTCCAGATGTTACCAACAAGCTTGTTTCAAAGCTGTCAAGAAGGACGATCCCAACACTCAGAGCTCATTGTCCTCTGAGCCATCATGTGCGACAGCCAAACCTACAATATTACCACACTTAACATGAATAGGATTCAAAGTGCAGCGGAACTCCATTCCCTAACTGATTTCTTGTATGGTACCAGCGTTGGCATTGCCCTCCTGCAGGAGGTTGTCACAGTCTTAAAAGTGCCCAGTTACATTCTTATTGATAACATCAATATCCAGGATGCTGTAGGCACTGCCATACTTCTGCACGATGGTGTACCCATTACGAACGTGCAGCAGCTGTCTAGTGGTCGTGACATTTCTCTTCAAGTGAATGGTGTGCAGATTGTTAACGTTTATGCCCCATCTGGTAGCACTCATAAGAGAGATCGTTCAAACTTTTATAAAAACGAGGTTCCCATTCTTCTTAGCGCTTATCGTGTACATCTCATCCATGGTGGTGACTTCAATCGTGTGCTTAACGACAGAGACCAAACTCCTAACATGAACAGATGTATCGAACTTGAACATTTAATTCATGGCATGCATCTTCATGATACATGGGAACAACTGCACAGTGAACGGGTAGTGTACACCTTTGTAACCAGTCATTCTGTCAGTCGGCTGGATAGGATCTATGTGTCCGATGCCCTCCAGCGACACACTGTGAATTGTGACATAGCTCCTGACAACATCTCCAACAATTGTGCATATCAGTGTTGCCTTAACCTACAACGCCAGCAAATTTACCGTGGGAAAGGCTACTGAAAATTGAATATCAGCCTTCTGCAGGATGCCCAACTCGAAGAGCAGGTAAACATAACATGGCAACAGCTCCAGCGGCACCGAAGTCATTGCGCTAGCGTTCTACAGTGGTGGATTCAGTGTGCCAAGCCTAAATTACGCCTCACCCTCATGAGCTACTATTGTAAGCTGTAAAGACGGGGCGTGAATCGTGCTTGGGTAGCTCAGATGGTAGAGAACTTGCCCGCAAAAGGTAAAGGTGCCAAGTTCGATACTCGGTCTGGCACACAGTTTTAATCTGCCAGGAAGTTTCACATCAGCACTCACTCCGCTGCAGAGTGTAAATCTCATTCAGGAAACATCCCCTAGGCTGTGGCTAAGCAATGTCTCCACAAAATCCTTTCTTTCAGGAGTGCTAGTTCTGCAATGTTCGCAGGAGAACTTTTGTAAAGTTTGGAAGGTAAGAGACGAGGTAATGGTAGAGGTAAAGTTGTGAGGACGGGGCGTGAGTCGTGGGTGGGTAGCTCAGTTGGTACAGCACTTGCCCGTGAAAGGCGAAGGTCCCGAGTTCGAGTCTCGGCCCGGCACAGAGTATGAGCACCGGTGACATCAATAAGATGTTGTACAGCGCTAGATTCGCATGTGGCGGCCCAAATTGGAACTATTTTTTTCCAGAGCTGCACTAATACATTCTGATACTACCACTACATTCCTGCTTAATGCATTTGCATTCCTGGCTTGTGAACTATTTCATAGCCAAACTCACTGAGTCATAATGCACATCTCGTTAATCTGGTGGGTGGATCCTCCAACCCTAAAATCATTTCGAAACAGTATGATTGGACACCATTTAAATCTTCTTCCAATAAAAGTAAAATTAAAAATGTGTCACTCCATATGTGCAGGGAGGAGACCCCCCAAGAGGGATCATTGCCGCCAAAATTTTATTTAAATAAATTTTCAATGCATAATGTTCGGCCGTAGCTGGCTTGGGCATACTGTGGTGGAAGGTGCTGGCCGGAAGACCATGGTCGGCACATTCCTGCCACGTGCTTCTCGGTCAGACTCAAGTCCCACGGGTTGGTTGCGCTGACGGAGGTACGCTACTAGCAAAGCGCGTTGGCGGAATCAATCCTCCAATCAGAGACTAATCGTGTGATCACGTGGGGACGCGGCCAGGAGCGGCGAGGGCGGCTTGGAAACAGCTCCGTGCTCTCTTAGCTTCTGACCTCGGCCCCGAGTAGTCGCTCCTCTAGCCTCTGCCTCTCTGATGAGCAGACGGCAACCCCTCTTGGGGCTGCTCAGCCCTACGTAGGCACCACTGTACCATCATTACAAGAATAAACTGGGTCCATTCCACTGAATTAATTTTCGTTTTACAACGCCCTCCGCTCCTGACTTCTATCCTGACGAACACATATATGAGGCTAACTGTTTCTCATCTGAGGTCGAATAGTTTTTCTCGGTCCTGTTAAATTCTCACAATGCAAAATGAATAGGGTGTTTCTTACCTTTGATCTCCTGAATTAGAACACATCCAAGAGCATAATTATATGCTTCACCAAACGATGTAGCTCCCTCAGGTAATCCATTAACATCAACACTGGACATGATTACAAAACTCTCTTCAGTACTTCGAATGCTCCCTGTCAGTCCTCTGGCCACACAAATTTCAAAGCCTTTTTCAGTAATTGCGTGAGTGGTTGCACTACATCAGTGAACCCCCTTAAAAACATCCCATAGTATTCTGAGATACCCTAGAATGATTGTTAACACTTTACTCTTCCTTAGCACTGAAAAATCTCATACTGCATATACCAGTCCTGGCTCCTTTCTCATCACCTCTTTGCTAATGATGTCCACTAAATAACTTACTTCTTCCAACATAAAACGACACTTCTCCTTACTCAACGTCAGATGTGCAGCTCGCAATATTTCTGTTAAACGTTTTCCATGTCCTCCTGTGCCTTTTGAGAACACAGTTATATTGCCCAGACAAACTAGATTCTGGCAAGCTTTCAGTCTATTAAACACTCCGTTCAACAAACGCTGAAATTTCGCACAAGCATTCTTCAGCCCAAATAGCATCCTGCAATACTGGTAATGGCCTGATGGTAACGAAATATCTGTCATTGGCTGATCCACCAGAGCCACCTTCAACTGTGGAATCCCTTTTTTAATCCATGGTAGAGAAATACCAGTACTGCCCCAAGTTATCAATTGTCTCTGCAATGTTGGATGTGGGGTATGCATCTGTTATAGTTTTACTTTTAAACTGGTGGTAATCGCAGCAAAATCTGTGTTTCTTTGAACTGTCCTAGGACTTTTTAGACAATCACAATTCTTGCTTCCCACGGACTATTACTATCTTCTATTATCCCAACAGCCAATTGCTGGTTAGTATACTTCACAGAATCAGTTGCAAACACCAAGGTATTCTGTATGGATTTTGGCACACCAGTGCTTCATTTGCTGTTGGAATTCTGTGTTTTGCAGTGGGACAAACAGACAACAGACATCTGAACACGAGGAAAGAATGCACTCTAATATTCCATCAACAGCTCCTCCACCTGTGTTCTCTGCACTCCACCTGTGTTCTCTGCACCCCCTTTAGATGCTCCACCTTCTTCTGTAATACAGCCCTGAGGCTTCATATGGCTCACATCTTCTGTGCAGCAAACCTCGTCCTCTGGAATGTCAAATCATGTTATCAATATCCCCCTTGTCATCTCTACTTTTTCGGCGCCAAAACTGTCGATTTTGGCAGGTACCGGTACTACCTTCCCACTATATTACTCTCACAATTGTATGACACACCTTTTACCCATCAACGCTCTGAATCTAAAACTTCATTCCCTTCCAGCAGTTCTATTACACATAAAAAATCGGTTAGTAAGTCTTGCTCCACACTTACCCAACTCAACTTCCTGGTGCCACTTGGCACACAGTTATGCAAGTCAAGACTTTATTTATTTGTACAGTGTGTAATCGTATAGCCCAAAACGGTGTACACACCTTGCAGCAAATATACATTGGTGATTGCACCCCCATGGTGAGATGTGTTCCCATAAAATTGCATTACACGTCGCTGCAGGTCAATTATGGAATCATTTTGAAGCAAAGCTTCTAACCCCAGGATCATGCTGTAGCCCTTGCTTACATGAGGCACTACTTCCATATACTGTCTCCAACCAAAAATCTGTTTCCACCGACCTCCATGGTCTTATATCATTATCCTCCATCCACTTAACATATAATATGGCGGGTCCCATCATCTCGAACCCACTAGGTCCCTACTAGCTACCGACGCATGAACCCCTGCATCTAATAGAAACTTATATTTCCTGCCCTTCAAGGCACTCACTATTGCACATTTCGTTATTGCATACATATTTTGTTGCGTCTGACTTCAATGGCTTTGCCTTTCAGTAGACTTCAGGTTCCCTCTTGCATTTAATGGCTGCTTGTGCCCTCCTGGTCCAAACTACTAGTGTTGCCATAGTGCTGCTGATGACACATACCACTCCTATTCCACTGAGGGTGGCAACACTACTTCTGTACATATCCTGTATGCCCACAATTGCAACACTTCACATTTGCAGACAATACATAATGCCTATCTCACACTCGTCAGCACATTAATTTCATCAAGTCTGTTGCTGATCTTACAGCTGAATAGAGTTCCTTAGGCGACCCTGTATGCACGTCCTAGACATATCCTGTGGTGTCCACAGCTCGTGGTCTACTGCCTAGCGTTGCTGCCTCTGGATCACGGGGCCCTGGATTCGATTCCCGGCCAGAGTGGGAATATTCTTTACTCGGGGACAGGGTGTTTGTGTTGTCCTCATCATTTCATCGTCATCATCATTCGTGACAGTGGCTAGATTGGACTGTGTAAAAAAGTTGGAGTTTGTAAATATTACGACTTTGTATGGACGCTGATGACCATGCAGCTGAGCACCCCTCGAACCAAACATCATCGTCATATCCTGTGGCAGACCCCATAGGAAAACATCAAACGCCCTCCGTTCGGTCTCCTGCAGCAACAATTTATTCGCTTCATCACTCTAAGTCAGTTCATATGTTCGTATATTCACTTTTCTTATTCTGTCGGCAAAATCTTCCAGTTTCCCATTGCCTCATTTTAATAGTGTTCAATTGCTCCCAAAAGGAGCTTGCTCTGTTCTGCATCTTATATCTCTGCAGAAGCCCCTGTTTCAGCTGCTCAAACACATCAACTGCTCAACACATCCATGCATCTCACAAAAGTCTTTATCTCCCCCATTAAATGTAACTTCGCTCCATGCAACAACTTGTTATCTAATTAAGCCCCAATAATAGTCAGGTCCTCCACTAACAACATC
The DNA here is from genome assembly GCF_023864345.2 of Schistocerca serialis cubense. Classification (NCBI taxonomy): domain Eukaryota; kingdom Metazoa; phylum Arthropoda; class Insecta; order Orthoptera; family Acrididae; genus Schistocerca; species Schistocerca serialis. Next base: position 620,096,183 of record NC_064645.1, read on the forward strand.
ACATCCTCAGACGACATTCCATTAAAGTGGTCTGATTAGGTTAGTGGCAGCTGGGTCTATTACAAGATTGGGTGGCTTGAGCAACACTAAGTCCTCATACCCAGCTGCTATCATACTAAGCAAGACCGATTTTCTGTTCCCCATCGCGATGCCTCATTAACTAATGCCTGAAGTGCCTTTGGCCCAGTGATACTCTGTATCTTTGACTCTGCCATTCCAACACCTCTATCCTTCATTCATACACAATACAAATACGTAGTAATTACCAACTCACAGAAAGAAAACAGTTACACCTTGCACCTTATTGTCAAACATATAGAGTCTCAACATTTACTGTTCCCACATAATTCAGGCAGATCAGCTGGTTCTTATGGTCTAAACATAGTAACATTCAAGTTAACATAACACTTTCTCTTAGATCTCATGCCTGCCACACACATAGAAAATAAAGTGTCTCGACTCACCCCGCCAGACTGATACTGCAGATCACGATTCAGACCTCGCACCGTGTGGATGATGCACACTGTTATGCCCGCTGAAGGCGATGTCAGAACTCCTGCCCCCACTTTGTAGCCAACCTCAGGAGTGGCGTGGGGTGACCAAGTTGTCAGGGTGCTGGGTGGCCAAGGGGTGATACTGGATGGCATGATGATGTTGCCCAAAAAGAAGTGACTGTCTAAATTAACACTTTATTTCCAACTTATACATTGGTTCTGCGGCATGGTGGGGAAGCAATCACATTCCTGCCCCACAGGAGTGGGCCAGTAGTCAGTCATCTGGCGACTAGCGTCCGTCCAGATGGCTGCAATATGTACTGGCGCCCTGCTTTGCCAATTCGGTACCGGGCTCTGTGCCCACACCTTTACTGTGTGAGCCACAACACCAATGTCAGCAGCATGTACCGGAATCTTGCTTTGATGAGTTACAGCAGCCTGGCGGCCAAGGTGGGCGTCAAGGGGCAAGCCCACTGAGTTGTTAGGAGGTGGGTGCTATGTCCTACTGTCTCCTAGCAGGAGTTCGGATGTTGCTGGAGTTGACCGGCAGACCTACTTCACTGTGGCTCCAAGTCCAGTGGGCGCACTTAGTGCAGGAAGCAGTTGCTTTGGCAGGGTCTCAAAGCAGCAGCTGATGTAGGCCCAGCATTCTGGTGGTACTGCTGGACTGTGAATGACTCTGCTATAAAATCAAGAGTTATTTATACCTGATAGCAACGCAATTGTTGTGCCAATGCGCCAGTCCTGGTCACATATTGGGCAACACCACTGAAACCCCAATGCTGGCAAGATCGCCTTGCCGGCGCCATGCATTAATGCTGTACTGGTAAGTTACGCTGAGTGAGGGTAGCCCATCTTGTAATAATTTCACAAACCTGTTGCCTTAACACAGATGTCGGGGCACGATGCTTACTGGCGACCAGCGGCTAATGCAGTGTTCCACTACACCTCCTCACAAATTTTTCTCTTAATCTGGTATCGGCGCAACAGAGACTACTTCTGACAGAAATTCTCTGATTTCAGCACAATATACACTGCTTTCAACACACCGTTTGCCTGGTTTGAAATTTACAGAATAACTGCGTTTAATGGTAGTTCAGTTACCTGCAGACTATATGGAAATCAATACGACATACTCCAACAAAGATACGGTAAAGAAAAGTTACAGTTTAGTACTTTATTCATCCTCAGTAAATGTACGTGGGTCACTCCAAAAGAAATGCACACAATTTTTGTAAAAATACAGTTTTCATTCTGCATGTGTGAAAGTTTTACGGTGCGTAGATACATCCTTCCCCCTTGTTTTAAAACTTAGTTCAACCTGTTCCCGTGAGTGGCGCCGTCACAGCATGTCTTCAAGATGGCTACACTTGACGTTCGTCAGAAGCAACGTGCTGTCATAGAATTCCTGTGCTGTGAAAACGAGACAGTGGGAAACATCCACAAGAGGTTGAATAAGGTCCATGGAGATACTCGAATATAGTTACATGTCTTACCCCTTCCCAAGCCAAGAATACCTTAAAATTTTGGCTAATAAATTGTGTGCCATTACCAGTTATAATAGACAATGTGGTTTAACCACAACTTGAAAATACTCTTGCAAGCAATGCATTACTGTATTGGTACATGCTTGTTTAATAGGATAAAGTTTAACGTACTTTGACCAACATTCATGTTCTTCAGCGCCACCTTCCTTAGAAAGAGTTTTAGAATTAAGCGATTCTACTTTCTCTTGTATGGTAGAATTTACCAATTCATGTAATCGTTCCTCCAAATTCGATAACGTTTCAGGTGTGTTAGCTAGTTCTCTAAATTCTTTGCAGTCGTTCTAAAACAGTTACACATTCATTCGCCTCTGAGATTCGCTCTTTAATTTTCTCATTAACTAAATTGCATTGGTTATTGATCTTACCCTCCAACTCCTGAAGCAACTGGGTCAAAGAACTTGCAATGATAATTAATTTAGCTTCTATTTCCTGTTTGATATGTTTTGTTATCTCTAATTTTAGTTCTTCTTTCGTGTTTTCTACCTTGACAGACAGTTCATTATTTTTAGACTCTACTTTGTCAGATTGTTCCTTAATATTAGGATCTACTTTGCCAGACAACTCCTTAATATTAGAATCGAGTTTGTAAGATCGTTTCTTAACATTAGAATTTACTTTGTCAGATAATTCCTTAAATTTGGAGTTCATTTTGTCAGATATTTGTTGCAAAATTCTTTGGCCTTTTCTGGAGCCTATGCAGTCATTCATCTACTAATGACTATCATACAATGCAAATATTCTCTATTATGTACTCTTTATTACTGCACAGTTTTATTAAGCACAACAACAGTGAAACACTGTGCCACTGTCTAGACAAAAACAAGTTTTCAAAATGGATTTCTGTATTTTCTGAACACCTTACCCTTTCCAATGAACTGCACTCTTATCCTGTGGCCAATGCAACCGCATGTTTGTGGCGATGTAACACGATGAGTTGCATCACCTGGCGCAGCCAGTGTCTCAATTACAGCGATAGGTGGACTTCACTGTGTCATACAGCAGCATCCCTGCAGCGTTGTCTACGTACTACTGCACCCCCACCGATGTCAAGATTCGAAATCTTCTTCTCTGATCCCACTGCAAACTTTTCCTACAAACCCACCGAAAAATTACTTCATCATAATAAAAACATTCTTATATGCATGTGTCGACGTGGTTTACTTGGCACATAGATTTAACTGAAGTTGCCATAATACTTGTACCATAATTGTATGACTTGTCTTCAGATTTCGTGAAGTGTTCCAATATTTCTTTTCGATTTCTTCTTAACAGAACGTTACTCAGTTTTACATCCATTCACTTGTAGTTTCTCATTTTGTTTAATCGTTGTTTTTAATAGCAACGCCGAAATTTTTCACTCATTCAATTTCAAGAGTTTACAAATTTATAGTGTTCCATTTTCTTCCCGTTGCTCCAATGCTCTGCATACTGCCATGGTCGCGAAACGAAGTGTTTTCCTTGTTGGTTTAGTGTTTTATGTAGTTGCTGGCTCGCTCCTTGTACAGCGTGGAAACTTTTAGATGGCAGACCTCTCCCTAGTTCTGAATCAGTAGAAGTCGGTAAACGTCGGGAGGCTTCGGTAGGCACGCAGTTTCGACTGCTGCCAACATTACATAGCTAACTGTGTTGTACAAGGTAGCCATCGTCGTCTGCTTCGTTATTGTTTTGCGCTGTACTGTTGTGCGTGTTTTTATTGTGCAGCTGTGCTAAACATAATCAAAATGAGTGAAGAGGCAGTTGCTGGCCAATCTCGGGAGTCGCCAACAACCCCTACCGATAGGCCTACGGTTAGAAGGAAGCCAGTATTACGTAGCGATGCTCGCAAAATTATATTGCGTGTTTAAGTATATTTAAATTTTATAATTAATAGTTTAACATTGCGGGGAATGAAAAAAATTGCGAGTAATGGGAATCGTACCCGGGTGCTCTGCATGACAAGCCTTTTCCTAATCAACTGCGCTACGCATTGAAACATTGTCTATTACTCTTTTCGGTCGTTCGGAGAACAATTCACCAAAGTTTCATTGCAGTCGCATGAATGGTTTGTGAGCGCATAGTAGACAAACATCTATATATATATTAATGTACATGACGATTTCAGTTTCGTTTACGGACAACATTTAAAGCGAGTTTTACTTCCAAGCCTTTCGTCAGCTTTCGTGTAAGCATGACGCGCAATTTGTAGTGCCAGCACTGCAACTGCCTCACAACTCTGCCGTCTTACAGTTAACACACTGTAGCTGAAGCTGAGTCAGAAAATTTCATTAGATCTGTCACCCAACTTAATATCTGATGTTTTTACCTTTTTCTTTTAATCTGGTCGCCATGGTTGATTCTCTTGAAGTAGAGGTTCTGTTAATCAGTGCTTCTGAAACCCCATGTACAGCTGAAGAAAGGCTTGACTACTACATGTTCTGCAGCTGTTACTGGAGCAAAAATAGATAATTGCTACTCATATCACGAGAAATCATGTCCACTACTTTCCTTTTACAAACACATATTTCCTTGAATGGGTGTACAGATCATTAGCGTGACTCGTGAATTTGAGTAGAACACAACGTTTCATAATACAAGCACGTCGAAGGCTCAGCACGAAAATCCAGATTACACTATGTTTCATTTGTCACAAAAAGTTTTCGTCTTTTGTTTACATTCTTGGAGAGTGTGGTTGCTCTTTGATGGTCAAGCCACCTCTTGCCGTTTTCATGTATTCCACAACCCCCATTAATTGTCTGCACATCCTAAAACAGACATCCTTGCTCAGTAAATGTTTCGCAATTTACTCGCTACCTAATATTATCGTCTCACGATCATCTTTCCTTGTACTACACAAGGAGTGTGAAATGTCGTTTGCCTGAACGATATGTAACACTTCGCAGCTTACATTAATTTACAAGTAACACTGTGATACCGGACAGCTGGTGACCTCTTTATTACCAGTGTAATATGTTTACTGCATCTACTATTTATAATGCTTCGAATGTACATAGGAAAGGAAAGCCCTTCGCTCAACAGTTTGAATTGTTTTTGAGCCTTAGTCACGGTTCTTCGAGGCAACAGTTGCTGTAAATATAACTTTTCCTGTACTTAATTTCGTAATCAGACTTTGTAGAATGGTGCAGGATCAGCCATCATTCAATGATTGAGTCAATAATAACACTGTTGCATTTACAAGGGATTTTATTTGCGTCAAGAGTAGCTTTAAATCTCTGACGCAGAAATACATTTCTTATTTCTATTTAATTGTAATATTTGCACTGCATAATAAAACTAAAAACTTATTATCATTCCGCTAAAGTATAAATACCTTTATAATATTGACATTTCTGCATTAATGAATAACTCTGCAAACTCATCCTCTCAATTACAATATGGTGTTATTCTTAAATTCTTCTGTGGTTTCAGAAGATGAATGCATGAACGCTACATGACATGCAGGAAACAGACACACACCAGTGGATAGAGCATATCTCCAAGCTTTTAACCCATGTTACAGGGCAAACGTTAATATGACAGTCAAAACTCTTGCCATACATGCCCCAACGAGTCATGGTTAATGCCAGGGCCTGTATTAATTATACTCCCTTGCAATTCTTCCAGTGGAGGCAGGAACACACGATATTTAACATAACTCTAGAAAAGGAAATCACATGCAACTAAGTTGTGTGACTGCAGGGGCCACTCCAGAAGAGGACGGCACATACAATACAGTGCTGAGGCAGTTCGGTATTGAGGTAATCACGAACATCTGACAGAAAGTGTGGTGCACTGCTGTCTTATTTAAAATAAAGTCTCCACTGTCTTGCTGTAATTGTGCGATAAGTCTTTGCTGCAGTATGTCCAGGTACACGAAACCAGTCACAGTTTTCTCCACAAAGAAAAGTAGTTCACAAACTTTTAAAGGGGACATGGAAGAAAAGACGTTAACTTTAGATGAATTAGCGACGTGGTCCACAGTCATGTGTCGGTGTTCTGTGCCCCAAACGTGCACGTTACAATGATTCACCTTCCCACACCAATTCAATGTGGCACCATCACAAAAAAATCTACTTCTGTGAAAACTGTCTTCCTATAGTAGCTGCTGCAAGTCATTTGAAACGTCAGAACATTGCTTACTGTCCCGAGTAGTCACCACATGTAAGTATTGCAGGCAATATGGTTTTACATCCAGATGTTTGCATGGAATATGCCAGACACTTGACTGTGGTATCTGTAGTATTCTGTTCGCACGTTTTGTCGATTTGTTCAGGCTCCTGACGAATGATACCAGTACACACTCCACTCTACCTGCTGCTGATCATGTACAGCCTGTTCCCTTCGCACCACATAAGTTGCCAGTCTCACAGAATATTTTGTACCTCCCATTGACTGTTTTGCCTGTTGGAGCTTTTTTGTATTAAATCGTCGCTGAAACATCGCAACTGATGCACATTTAACGGATTCAAGGACACAAAACGCTAGCTTTCGATACGCCTGGCCCTTGTTGGTGCGCCCTGTAACTATGCTGAGGCGTGTATTATGAATCAAAACTTAGAAACAAGCTCTGTTCACTGATATGTTTCTCTTTCTGTTTGTCTTTAACTTTTCACGTAGTTGTCTTCTAAAATCGTGGAGATACACATGAATAACCTTCCACTTTTTGATTACCTTGCTTTGCTGGAAATGTCGCTGTGTTGCTTCGATACAAGTAAGTGATTATACAGGTTTGCTGGAAGTGACAACGAGATTCGTATGAGGAAGTTTAAGAACATATTGCGACTTTAAAAAGTTATTTCTTCACTTAGTTGGACATAAAGCCCGTTTTTTGCCATGGTGCGAACTACTCACATGCATAAATGAACGACTGGGGACATGTGTTGTTTAATGAATTCATCTGGTAGCAACTGCAGAAGCTTGTGGACAGAGATGGGAGGATGTTCACGTTGCCATTAAGTTAAACGGCTTTTAACTTTTTTGACTGTAATGTAAGCTGGCATTACAGTGGGACCACAATCCATGACCAGCAGTCACGAAAGTCTATAGGACAAGAAAATGGCAATCTTTTGACAGCGGCTGCAGTGTTGGTACTCAAAGCATCTACTCTGTAGTAACAGAGGAGTTGTATGATATCAACAGAAAAATTACTATTTTTAATGGTGTAATTTCGCTGTTATTTTCTAAAACAAAACTAATATCCTGTCTTCCTGCTAATGTTAACATGTAATAACAGAATCAGGGCGCAATGTACAAAAACAGTTCATATTTATCAAGTCATATTTGTACCATCAAAAATCCTTTAAGAAGTAAAGTGAATTGTAACCTGACGCTTTAGGCTCAAAAGGAAATGCTAATAAGTACATCCACATGTTTGGATATTTAATTATTTCTGCCTCAAATGAAATGAGTGCCACATCTAAATGAATTAGTGTAAACCCTATAATTGAATCTGTATGCCACGTACTTACTGCTGCATTCGATTCTCCTCTATCCATGGTGTCCACAGAGCATTGCAATTTTTGCTTCCCATTCTTCAATACAGGTACAGGGGATCCGTTGGGTAATTTTCATTTGAATGAAACAGATGTGGGTTCTTGGGAGTATCAAACCCTGATGTCATTACATTCCATACGATTTTGTCCTTATCTGCATTCATAAACTGGCTGTCTCAAAATGGAGAGCACAAATTTAATATCCTCCTTCACAATGTCATTCCATCTCATCGCAATACGCCATATCCAGCTCCTGAGATGTGAAAATAAAAGATTACTCTATGAGAAAAAACATTCTGGATGCATGTTGCACCAAAAAACGTTTCAAACTATCAGTGTACTGTAGATGACTCTCTCTTCAATTATATGCTGATTATAATTCTGATTTCTGGTACAGTTCATACTGTCACAATAAGGTCTGTAATACAGCTTTGTTTGAATGTGCTTGTGCACCCTATATGCACAACACACAATCGTTTTTCATTGTGTGTATAGAAGCTACCTGATTGAGAGCACTGCAGTAGTGAAGGTGTAGAAATACTGTGCAAGTCTGGCTTAATTCAGTAGAATTCCATTACCTGTTTTTTCAGTGTCTGATTTGACAAACAACATACTTCTGAGGAGCTGCTTCGATAGATTCTTGCTTGGTGTCTCTATATCGAGCAGCAATTTCACTCATAAGAATAAAAAAAAATAGGTAATGCAGTGCCTCCTTTTAAGTAAATATCTCAAGAGTTTTATGGCAGCATGGAATTTTGTGTGGTGATGTTTGAAACTGGTACATACTTCTACTTCATGCTTTTTTATCATTGCAGTTTCTCATTAAAAAAAAACAGACAAAAGCTAGAATCAGCTACATTAGAACGAAATATCATCTCACATCGAAATAGGTCGTATTAGATTTATTTTCAGCTGAACTGTGGAGGGAAGCAATATGTTCATAATCTTTACAATGGTTTGATGTTTTGTAATTCCTTCCACTGATAATCTGTACAAGTATAATTACTCATATATTACAGTATTGTAGCACTTGTCCTTACAGGGGTAATATCCACATTGTCACACACATCTGAAAAACTTTTAATCGCACTTTTTGCAAATCAGTCTTCATTTCTCATATCAATAACTAGCTTTCCAATACACCTTCTTTCATTTGGATCCTTCCCAGAAGGAGATTTAGTTCATTAATTAAATAATGTGATAGAATGGGGAAAAATTTAGGAATCAAACCTTCACATAGTTTTGGACGAGTAAAACCTTGAACGCTTCCTCGCAGAACTGCACAAGTATCAAATGTTGTCATGTCTTCTTCTTCTGATGCTTAGTGCTGACTAAGGGTCTCTTGGAAAGCATCCAACTTTTCCTCGGAATTTCTCTGTATGTGTCCGTTTACTACTTCCACATCCTCAGACATAGTAGTTATGTGGCATCTGAATAATATCATTTAACTGATAATAATACAGGTTTACCATGGATAATGCGCCACCTTGTACTAACATGTTACATCCATGCAGTTCATTATATGGCTTTACACTCTCACACTAGCCTTAAATATCTTTTCTATAATAACAAATCAGTCAGGAAACGTACCTTTACAGTCGCATCAGTGGCCTTTGGATATCTAGGGAAGCAGTTTACCAGATGTTGCACATTTCACAACAATCAAAGTCAAAACGTTCATAACTCGTATTTCCATGAACGCAGTACTACATAGTTAGTACGTGGCCTTAACACTTAACAGCGTTGTACACATTATGACTTGGGTTGTGTAAAGTAGGTCGTAGGAGTGCAGCCTTTCTCGAAGCCAGTTCTACGGCCTGTGCTGACGGTAAGAGGGAGTGGGGGTGGGATGCGATGCATGTATGTGCAAGTTTTATATACCTGTGGAAGCCAGGCACATGTTATCTCTGAAACGCGCGTTGTTGCAAAGACATAATTTAACGCCAAGTAGCACAACGGAGTGTGCCTCCGCTACGGTGTAATATGTGAGGTTAAGTTGGTCATAGGGAATCATGTCACAGACGACAAGAAGTGACGATTCTCTTTTGGAAGAAAGAATCGAAAAAATAAGGAAAAACAACGAAAGAATTCAACGAAGATATTTGGTTAGAAAATTAAAAATTATTTGCATGATTACATTACCTCTTTGCCAATAAAAACGGACTTTTGCGTAATATCTAAGTTCGTGTGTATAATGAAAAACACGGAAATCTTTAGTTGAGTATTGGATATTTATTGCTACTGCACGCAATAAAGCATGTTGGAATTACAATTGTACTTACACTGAAGCTGCATGAATATACTAAGAAATTTAACCAAATTTGACATCAGTAAACTAGCATACGATCGACGAGACCGATGTAGGCCATTTGTGGTACCGCTTTTTGTTGAGGCGCGAGAGAAATAACACCATGTGATGACTGAATACAGTAGTCTCTCTGTTCTCAGATGCATCACCACACACCATTTTATAAACTTGTTTTGCGACATCTGTAAAATAAAGGAAACCACAATAGTTACTAACGTCGCAGACCCTAATATCGAGAAGGAAAGCATGACACATTACTTCCTCATAATAAAAGTGGCCTAGCTGAAGTCACCGGGAAGGACAATAGTACAGTAATTTTGAATGAACTACGAAAAATATTAAGTGATAATGACGCATCTTATTACAACTATCGAATCTGCTGCCTTCTAATGTGTTGTACCTTTTATTTCCTATATTGTTTGGGTCCGGTAGAGATGAGTAACATACATCTGCAACCTAGTGTATCACTAGCCCTTAGTATCCTTAGCTTCTTATGTTTTCTTAAACTTATCCGTTTTAAATATAGTAAACACTGGTACTTCTTGCATATTTATTTCATGTTTTCATTAACCGTGAATTCATACTATAATGCCTCTGTCTTCTTGAAAAGAAACTACTCTACCTTGTTGAATGGTGACAGAGAGCAGCATAACATGCTGTTGACACAGATTTGTTCGTTTTTGAATTCTCAGTAAAGCGATAAGGTTAACCTTACTTATGGAGCACAATTATATCACTTTGAAAGAAAATCTAACGTATGGTGAACTTTTCTAAAGGAACCTTAGCGTGTAACTTCTATTTATCCATTGCGTTTTATGTAATGTGATCTACATCCCACCTGAACGCAAAATCATCAAGAAGAAAACCCACAGAGATATTGAGTGGGTCAGGTTATACATTAAAGCAAAACTTCTCTTAGAAACAAATTTTCCCACTGTATTGACCAGTAAACTATCACTTTATCGACTAATATTATTTGTGTTTATAAGCTCAGTGTCAACTCCTAAATGCCATTTAGTAAAGTGTAAGGTTAGTATCAACTTTTGAATCTAAATTCCTCAGTTACATTTAACAGCTGCTCTTATAATTTACTTGCATCATTTACATATACGTGCAAAATAACATTTCTATCAACAAAGACCTATTTGCAACACGTTATTAGTTTTTATGTACTTTTTCAACATTTACTATTTGCTATACAGTTTAAAGAAATTTTCAGTCTTTTGAAATTAGGTTATTGGATATTTTGTAGGAGTGGCTAATGAGGTATTTACTTAATTCATAGGGATTTCCAATTTCTAGCTGTATGTTATGTGAAAACTTGGTTGAAGACATTTGCACCAGAGTGAATAGCTTCATACTAATCCACAGAGAAGAATGCAAAGTCTACAAGAAAATTATTTTTGTGCCTTGTAACATGTTCATGAAAATTACAGTTCTGCTGTAACCACTTTTTATTATCAGCAACAAATTCCTATAAATGAACTGAGAAGTGAGTGTAAAAATTTCAAGACCCTTAAAAAGCCCTAACTGCAAGATCTGCAGTTGCCTACTTCGGCCACTATTGTTATTGATTGCTTTCACTAATGAAATACTTTATTTGCTTTAGGTGTATTGCTCCATAAGATAATTCCAAAAAACTGGGAATGAAAATATGTCACCACCCGTGTCTTTAGGTAAATACAGTAAAATATTATGAAGTGCAAAACATGCTGAAATAAGCTTTCTGATGAGTTTTTCCATGTGTGTCTATTTTAACTTATTATCTATTTGGACACCGAGATAATTTACACCCACTGTTTCATTAGGGGTACGACCGATAATGTCAACATGAAGTGTTACCTATGAAATAGTTCTAGGGCTGTCAGCTACACTGTATTTGATATTGTTTAGTTTACACTCTTGATACACAAGAGATAGATACTCAGGTGACAGAGTATGTGAAGAATGAAATTTCTTTTTAGATTAGTTGAAATCACTGGAACCCCCCTCTCCTCCCAGTATAAAAATCTGCCAGCTAAACCAATCGTTTCAACAGAATGGTTGGCAAATCTCTGGAGTGAGAATCTCAAAAATAATTGTTGCCTGAGTAATTCCGAAGCTCATGCGTCTCACTGAAAGCATTCATCATCACACCGTAATAGGAACTGAGAGATGGTTGAAATCTGAAATGGAGAGTAGGGACACTTTTGACAACATGTGGACTGTGCTTTAAAACATGCATTTTAACCAACAACTGTTTTATGTAACGCTTATATGTCATCTACCAGTTTTGGTCATAGACAATCAGCACTGGGTATAAGGTAAAACAGACCAATTAAAAACATTTCCCCTTTTCCTTTTAAGCTGATACAGCATCAAGGTTGTCACAGTGTTTTTAACTGATGTGTTTTGTCTTATATCCAGTGATGATTGTCTATGACCAAAACCGGTACATGACATACACATTAAATAAAACAGCTGATGGTTAAAATGCATTTTCTAACAACTTAATGGTTGTTGGCTCTCATCTCATGAAAACATTAAATTTGGAATGTATGTCAGAAAGAGAGATTAGACTTCTGAGGAGGAGTGTTTATAGTAAGAAGCAGAAACATTGGGTTTAACAAGGTACAAAATGAATCTGACTGCAATCTGATATGATATTGCAGTGCCTGTGTTATTCTGATTACGAGGCCAAGTTCCCTTGGACATGCGTGCGTGTCCAAAGGAACAGGAACTGCGGCAACTACAACCATCATGAAGTAGATTAAATGAATTTCCAATTGCGATTAAGGACAACCATCAGCTGCAGAATGAAATGACAATGAAAATTAGTGCTGGGCCAGGGCTCGAACCTGGACTTCCCGATTATCACAGGCAGTTGCCCTACCATTTGGCTATTCCTGCACAACTCATGGCCAGATCCAAACTTTCGTATGTTGTCAATCATGCGTCTGCGACCTGCACTCGTACATCCATTGTGTATATATCTGTACAGGTCAGACATTGTACTTGAAAGTTGGTTGCTCGGTATTGGCAAACAAATATGAAATTGCAGTGTCTGTGTTAGTTTGATTACGATGCAAGCTTACTTTGAACATGCATGCATGCATGTCATAGGTGCATGGTTGATGGCAAATGGAAATTTAGGTCTGGCCTTGAGTCATGCACAGATAGCCAAATGGTAAGGCAGCCACTCATGATAAGTGGGAAATCTGGTCCCAGTCTGACACAAATTTTCATTGCCACCATTCCATTCTACAGCTGATGGTTGTCCTCATTCGCAATTGTGAATTCATTTAATGTATTTCATAATCGCTGTAGTCACTGCAGTGCCTGCATGCATGCATGTCCAAAGGAACATAATGGATGTGTGAGTACAGGTCATAGACACATGGTTGACAACACATGGAAGTTTGGGTCTGGTCATGAGTCATGCACAGATAGCAAAATGCTAAGGTGACAACTCATGATAAGTGGGAAATCCAGGTTCGAGTCCTGGTCTGGCACAAATTTTCACTGTCGTCATTCCGTTCTACAACTGAGGGTTGCCTTTATTTACAATTGCAAATTCATGTAATGTATGCAATCTAATATGCACGAGAGGAATCGGGCTTGGTGGACTTAGATTAATAGTTGCCTCAATTAACTAGTATGTATAAGTATAATAGTATATTACATATTCTGGCTTCAGACAGACTTGATCGAAACAATAGTGTCACAGGTCTGATGTCACCAAAGGCGAAAAGGACACCAAGAAAATAAGGAGAGTGTTGATGTTCGGTCAAACAGTTAGACAGTCTCCATAAACTTACTTATTCAAATTTGGCATACACAGAACAATTTTGGTTAAATGTGAATGAAGCTATAATCGTCAATCGTAATGAATAAGTAAAGTAAAGTAATAAAATACAACAAACACAACTTCTTCGGCACCATTTGGAGAATGTTACGAAAACAAATACTATTACTTTTGTGTTATAGATGGGACTGCTAGGAAATTGATAGATAAAACTTACTAGCAACTTGTGCATCTGTAAAAAGGACCACACATGAAGACTATAAAAATGTTCACTTTCATAACCAGGTGAAATGTTCGTCATAAAATCCTAGGAATGTCTGGTCATAAGTACAGTCAATGCACTTGTTGAAACTTTCCATTTGATCTCTTGAGAATCTGTCTGGTGAAAATGAAGTCAACAGACATAAAGCAGAAATATTAAATACAGCTTTCAAAAAACGGATTCATCCGAAAAGGACACTCCCATACCAACGGCTGATTCACAATGGTTGTTGTTACTAGCAATGACATAGAAAAATAATTAAGAATTAAGATTACTTAAAGTAAACAAGGCACTAAGCCATGATGGATTTACAGTTAGATTTTACATTTAATGCACTGTTGAATTAGCTCTAGTTCTAACTCATATTTATATAATAGAGGGAAACATTCCACGCGGGAAAAATATATTTAAAAACAAAGATGATGTGACTTACCATACGAAAGCGCTGGCAGGTCGATAGAAACACAGACAGACACATACATACACACAAAATTCAAGCTTTCACAACAAACTGTTGCCTCATCAGGAAAGAGGGAAGGAGAGGGAAAGACGAAAGGAAGTGGGTTTTAAGGGAGAGGGTAAGGAGTCATTCCAATCCCGGGAGTGGAAAGACTTACCTTAGGGAGAAAAAAGGACGGGTATACACTCGCGCACACACACACACATATCCATCCACACATATACAGACACAAGCAGACATATTTAAAGACCAAATAATATGTCTGCTTGTGTCTGTATATGTGTGGATGGATATGTTTGTGTGTGCGAGTGTATACCCGTCCTTTTTTCCCCCTAAGGTAAGTCTTTCCACTCCCGGGATTGGAATGACTCCTTACCCTCTCCCTTAAAACCCACTTCCTTTCGTCTTTCCCTCTCCTTCCCTCTTTCCTGATGAGGCAACAGTTTGTTGCGAAAGCTTGAATTTTGTGTGTATGTATGTGTCTGTTTGTGTTTCTATCGACCTGCCAGCGCTTTCGTATGGTAAGTCACATCATCTTTGTTTCTAACTCATATTTGTTGAACATACGGTGTGCAGTGACTCATCCTCCATGGTTGGAAAAGAATGCAGGTGACTTTTGTTTCCAAAAAGGGTAAAACATTAGGTCCACATAATTACATAATAAATTTGTTGATTTCCTTCTGTTTTAGGAACATAGAGCATATTCTTGCTGATTTCCTTCTGTTATAGAAACTTAGAGCATATTCTGAGCTCAAATATTATGATGTTTCTCAAAGAAAGCAATCTTTTCTCAAAGAATCATCATGGATTTAGCAAAAACCTCTTGTATGACTACAACTTGCTTTATTCATGTATGATATTTTTCAAAAAATAAGAGCAGTGTCTTCCCAGATGTCAAAAAGGTGTTCTGCAATATATCATATCTTTGGCTGTTAACCAAGATACAGTTATATTGGATATTTTTGCAGATACATGACTGGCACAATGAATATTTGACTAAAAGGACTCATCATGTTATACTGGATGGCAAATGTTCAGGAACAAATATACACCTCTGGCTGTGTTCCAAGGAACCTTAGTAGCACTTCCTATGTGTTCAATATATATAGACTAATTAATTATCAGATAAATCAGCAGCACTATAAGTTTGTTTGCTGTCGATGTTGTTGTCTGCAGGAAAACATTGTTGGACGATTGTAGGGAAATGCTGAAAAACTTGGACAAAATTTCCATTATGTGTAATAAATGACAGCATTGGATAAATGAAAGATGATGCCTAGGACAAAGAGAAAGAACCGAGAAGTATCCAATTACAAGATTAGTGGTGAATATCATGACCATGTCACACAGTATAATTGTTCGGGAGATAATAATATGAAGCAGTATGAAATGGGACAGATATGTAAAATCAGGAATTTTGAAGATGACTGAGGGACGTAGACTTTTTGGAAGAGTTTTAGGAAAGTGCAATACAGCTGTAGAGGAAATTACATAAAAGATACTAGTGCAGCTAATCCTACAGTATTGTTACCGGTGTTGGGAATCCTCCTCAAGTGGGCATGATTATAGATATTGAACAGAACCAAAGACCACGTGTTTTTAGAAGAATGTGAAATCATTATGCTGCCATCATCACACATCTCATTTTTCCCCTCACTAAATATGAATGAAAGTGGACAGAAAAACTGATATTATCACAAAATAGCTTCTGCCATGCACTGTACAGTGGCTTGTGCAGTACATATACGTAGATACATGTTTGTGTTATCCAAAAATAACACAAACTTTGAATTGGCCTAGTCCTTCGAAGCCATGGTAAGACAGTTTGTGTTGGTTAAGAAGAGTGAACATGGAACTGATCTTTATTGGTCTCCACATATTATGTTAGTTTCATTGCAGTGTCATAGTCTGTCAGTGTGACCATCAGCTTTGTTTACACAGGTAAGACGACTGGCAGTAACGATATAACATTTTAGCTCTTCAAGTAGAGGTTTATGGTCCATACAGTCAAATGCTCTAGGATAATTTTTAAAACAATGGAGAATTCAGGATGGAATGTAACAATATAATGAAAAGGATAGTTGCTACTTACCATAAAGTGGAGATTCTGAGTTGCAGAAAGGCACAACAAAAAGGCTGTTGGAAAGTTAGCTTTAGGCCAACAATGCCTTTGTCAAAAATAGACGACATACACACTCGCACAAACGCAACTCACACACACATGATCATAGTCTCTGGCAGCTGGAGCCTTTGACAAAGGCTGTGTTGTCCAAAAGCTAACTTTCTGCAACTTAGTATCTCCGTTTTATGGTGAGTAGCAACTGTACATTTCATTATATTTGTCTGGTTCGCAGTCGTGACTTCATTTGTGGGGTCTTGCATGGATTTCTTTGTGGGCAGTCTTTTATTAAAGCCAGAATGAGAGTCAGTTGTTGTTCTGCTTAGAAAATATGAACCAGCATTATGTCATAGGCCACTTTCTCAAAAACCCCTGAATAGACTGGAGGAAGTGAAGTAGGTCTGTAATTATATTTGGTTTGCTTATCTCCAGTCTCATAGATGGGTGCTGCTGTAAAATTCTTGAGCCTGTCAGAAGATATGTTCTGAGTCATTGATTGATTACAAAGATAGTTGAAGAATAGTGCTGTCTAGTGAGCGCAAGATTTTAATACTGTGCCAGAAACAGAATCACAGTCAATAGCATTATCTTTATTACGATCTCCTTATAGACTGCACTTTTGAAAGCAATGTTGTCGTTTACATAAACAGTTTCTGCTGAATTAAAACTAATGCTTCTGTATGTGGTAGTTTAGTTGTATGTGAAATTTAATTCCTGTCACTGTTTTTGTTTAATATTGTTCCAAATTGTTATTAATTTTTTCTTTTGAGCATAGTACAAATGTTTCACCTTTTTTTAAATACCAGTAACAGACTGGAACCTCTCAAAATACTGATGTTAATGGAGTTTCTATCTTTTCATTACGACATGTCCTCTGACTTAGGTGGAGCTATCTGTTCCTGGCAGAATATACTTAAATCTCAGGTATTATCCATGCCTTGTTCTTGATTATGTTTAGCTTTGCTCCATTTTGTTTTAGGGGAACACCAGATTCTAAATGTTGTGGGAATATAAAGCTGTGGGTGTATAAAGCTGTATTTTCACTCTGCATTTTCTGATGTATAAATATTTCACCACTTTGCTTCCTGTAATTTAACTTCGAACTTTGTGATTTAGTATTTTTTATGTTTTATGATATAATACTTTTCTTCTATAATTTGGATGTGACTAATCAGTATATTTCATTTTAAATATTTAACCATACTGGTCAAATTAATCATCAACTATTGCTTTTTCATCTAAATCAACTAAGGTAATTGTGTTCTTAAATTTCCCAGTACACTTATTCTTTAATTATTTTGTTGGGTATAACAAAGATGGTTTCAACTGAACTGACGTTTGTACAATCCCCTACAAAACACAAAATTAATTTTTATGTTGAAGTTTCCTCATTGTCTAGGATTTGCACTGGAGTTGTCATCCTACTGTGAGGGTATTCAGCAAGCTCCTATCTAACAGAAAACAAGAAACTGGGAATGCCTACCAATCCAATAAGCAAATTAAAAACATTTCACTTTAGCCACTTCTGCAGATTATTATGAAGGCTGCCATCAGAAGATAAACAACAGTTATTAAATATAACTGACACAGCAGCAACTTTTTTTAAAGTAGTGACTTTCCTTCTAATTTACTAGGTTACATTTAGCTGGTGAAAACACACTACAGTGATAATTTATGGAAATATTGAACCAGCCGATTCCATCCATGATGTCATAAAAATGACAGACATAAATATCTCATTGAAATTCAATGTGCATTATAATACATACATTAACAAGAATTGTAGTTATTCTCAAGTCATCACATTCACTGACCAACTCACAACCAGACTTCCACCTTTCAAACTAACCTAGGCATTGGACTACCTTATAGATCAACAATTCATCACAAATTATATTACTGATTCATATTTGTTGGCTTTCCCAACTCACAATCAAATGCACGTTACACACAACTGGTCTGTCACCAAAAGCCATGTTCCAAAATGTAATATGGAAGCCAAATAAATATTATGAATATTCTTTTCTATCTCTGTGTGCACAGGACACCACATGCCACAACATCAGTACTTCACAGGTCAAAGTTCATGTTCGGTATCGATAGGTTCGACTTACCCACCTTATTTTTTATATTGTGCACTGATTAAATTTCTATGACTTTTGCTTGTCTTTTGTTAACTTATACTTCAATTTGTTTGTCACTGAAGATTATCCTTCTCGATGGAATCTATGGAAACAAACTGTAAATTGCTTTAACACTATTTTCTTCAATCTTTGTTTGGAATGCAAAACTGGACTTCAACAACTCCTGGTGTCCTATATAAACGGCGATTCTCCGCTATGGTGGTACTGCATTCAAAGACTCGATATCTGTTAATAAGTAAGGCCTGAGCCTTAACTCGATTTTTTTTTTGTATATGTAGTCACTCTTTCCTCTTATTGATTACATAGTAGTATCATATTAGCTTTTATCCATCATTTCAGTCATTTCCATGTGATAAGCTGGTGAGTACAAATTCTGGTGACATCCCATTATCCCTTTCATTCTTCTGTGTACGTGGGTATTAGAAGTTTGTCAGTATCTCATTGTGCCTGTTGTTGACAAGATATGAAACCTAAAACAATTAGTAATTTTTTTATGACCTAATATTTATGACTGAAATATGTTAAAAAAAGATTTGTAATTTAACTGTGCTGTTTGTCACTACTTCCAGGAAGTGGAAGCTGATAAACAGAATGCTGCAAAATTAAATGCTCTGGTTCAGCTATCTCCTCCACATGAAGATGAAGAACCACGGTTCAGTCATCCAAGATTACCAAAGAAGTCTGAGAGGGACGTGCATGAGCAGGGCCAGGAGAATGAACTAAGTTATTCACCGAGAGCCTCAGCTCGTGAACATAATCGATTTGGTCCATCAGCACAACCATATACCAGCACAAAAAGCCACAGTTTCTCGCAGGTAAAGTTATATTTGTTGTTTTTGTTTCCAAATATGTGATATAAAGTTTCATCGTCATCATCATCAGTTATCTCCTATATTAGCAGGTCCTTTGCCTCTCCATTTTCTGTGATCCATTGCTTCCTTCTTACCGGTGCTGTATGTTGTATCGTCCATCATGTCATCCAGTATCTGGAATCTCTTCCTTCCTCACTGCCTTTTCCCTTCTACATAACCTTCTAAAACTGTTTTTATCAGTCCGTCATTCTTTCTTAATATATGCCCAATCCAGTTTCTTTTTCTTCTCTTTATTACATTTAGTAACTGTCTTTTCTCTCCCACTCTTCTCAGTACCTCTTCATTTTTTACGCTGTCCATCCAACTTATTCTTTCCATCCTCCGCCATGTCCAGATCTCAAAAGCCTCCAGCCTTTCTCTCTCTTTCTTCCTCATAGTCCATGTTTCTGCACCATATAGAAGAACACTCCATACAAGGCATTTTATGAGTCTCTTCTTGAGTTCTCTGTCCAGACCGCTGCAGAAAATTCTCCTTTTCTTATAAAACGCCTCTTTTGCCATTGCTATCCTTGTTTTAATTTCTGTGGTGCACTTCCAGTCAGTGTCTATCCTGCTTCCAAGATACTTAAAATTTTGCACCTGTTCTAGTATTTCTTCATTCAGCATAATTTTTATTTCCTCCTAGTGCCAATACTTTTGTTTTATTTGTGTTAATTTTCATTCCATATTTTTTCCCGTTAGTTTCAATGGTGTCCACCAAATCCTGTAATTCTTTTTCCCCTGTGGCTAGAAGGACCATGTCATCAGCAAACCTCAAACACCCTATTCTTTTTCCTCCAATTTCTACGCCTTTGTCATCTAATGAGCATTAGTCCACCATGTTTTCCAAGTAGAGGTTGAAAAGAGTAGGTGATAGACAGCTTCCTTGTCTTACTCCTTTTCCTAGTCCGATCCAGTTTGGACTTTCTCCTCTCACTTTAATTGAAACTTTTTGATTAAGATATAATGAGTTTACAAGTCTTCTGGTTTTCCAGCCCACTCCCTTTTCCCTCATTATAGTCACCAGCTTGTCCCAAACCACATTGTCAAATGCCTTTTCTAGATCGATGAAGCACATATATAGGTCTCTTCCTTTTTCAATAAATCTTTCTCCCAAGATTCGTAGGAGCCCTATTGCATCTCTGGTGCCCGTATTCTGCCTAAAGCCAAACTGCTCCTCACCAAGATTCTCCTCCATTACTTTTTCAAATCTTTTATTAATTATTCTTAACATCACTTTGGCTGCACGTGAAATGAGGCTGATTGTCCTGTGCTCACTGCATTTCTTGGTTCCTTGTTTTTTCGGTAATGGAATCATTACTGTTGTCAGAAAGTCCACAGGCCATTCACCACTGTCATATATTTTATTACATAATCTCAATATTTCTCTTATCCCATCTTGGTTCAAGCATTTTAATATTTCTCCCAGTACCGTATCTGTACCTACCGCTTTACCATTTTTCATTGCAGCTATGGCAGAGTTTACTTCTTCCATTATGATGGTTGGTCCTTGTTATAACCTTTAATCACTAATAAAGTGCGTGGAGATACAAAAGTAGAAACACTCGCGGGTTACATGTTACTAACTCCGTATCTGTCACTCGACTGCCGGGCCGTGACATGCGGCCGGCGCCGTTCATAACCAGGTGGCGCTCCCGCGCTCGGCCGAGCTGCGGAGCGCCTCTATCGCCGTGTTCGCGTACTAACGTAGCGGCACTTTTGAATGTCGTGGCACTGTCACAACACTTTTCCCCCCTTGAAAAAAAAACGCTCACTTTCGTGGAGACACGGACAGTGCGGAGACATCCATGGCCTCTTGGGAGGTCCCGAGAAGATCCCGCGGAGAAACACGAGAGTATGGTCGAAAATGTCCAGGACGGAAGCTGGCGCGTGGAACGTGCCTCCTGGACGAGATGATGGGTGAAAACTCCGGAGCAGCATCCATAGGTGTCGTGGACCTGGGGGTGTGCTCCAGCGAGATGGGTCCCGGAGAAGGCGGCGTCGCGACTGGGGCCGGTTCCGGCGTACTCGGAAGCGGTAGCGACGGCGGCGGCAGCAACACGCCCGGAAGATCGGCAGCAGCGACAGGACTGGCTTCTCGGGCTGGTGGAGACGAAAGAAGGGGCGGTGGTACCGGCGTGGCCACCACTCGTGGGCGCATCTGGTCGTAATGGCGAACAACCATGCCGTCGTCCGTACGTATTTCACAAAGCCGGCGGCCGCGAAGAGCCTGGACCACCCCTGGAATCCATTTAGGGCGAGATCCATACCCTCGTGCCCACACGTCGGCGCCCACCGGGTATTTTCCCGCACTAGGGGACACAGTACAAGGCCTGACAGGGTGAAGCAGATGCAGTAGGGTGCGCGGTTGGCGGCCATGCAAGAGTTCAGCAGGGCTGCGATCACCCAGAGGCGTGAAGCGATAAGAACTCAGAAATTGCAACAGAGCGTCATCTGTGGAAAAATCACTAAGGAATTTTTTCATTTGGCTTTTGAAAGTGCGGACAAGGCGCTCGACCACCCCATTCGATTGCGGATGGAAGGGCGGTGCTGTAACATGATGAATCCCTTGTCCAGTACAAAAATCACGGAAGGCCTGCGAAGAGAACTGAGGGCCATTGTCCGTGACAATCGTGGATGGAAGACCTTCTAGCGCAAAGATTTTTGACAAAGCCAGCGTCGTCGCCGCAGTGGTGGGCGACGGACAGCGAACAACAAACAGAAACTTCGAGAAGGCGTCAATCAACAGTAGCCAATAAGTGCCGAGGAAGGGGCCGGCAAAGTCAGCGTGCACCCGTTCCCACGGCTGCGCCGGATCAGGCCACGGAGAGGGCAGAGGACGAGGCGCAGCCAGTTGTTGAACACACTGATCACACGCAGCGACCATGTGGGCGATGTCCGAATCGATACCGGGCCAATAAACGTGCCTGCGGGCCAGGGACTTAGTCCGAGAAATCCCCCAATGGCCCTCATGCAATAGTTTGAGAACAGCTTTGCGAAGAGAGGCGGGCACCACAACCCGTGGAGATGCGCCATCCGTGGCCAGAAGAACAACACCCTCACGAACAGACAGACGAAGGCGCAAGGCATGGTAGTTGCGAAGGGGATCCGACGCCCGGCCCTTGGTCCTGTCCGGCCAACCCCGCTGAACAAAACCAATCACCTGACGCAGGACCGGATCCTGCGCAGTAGCCGACGCGACCTGCGAACCTGTAAGTGGAAAACCCTCGACCGCACGACGTTCTTCCTCATCAATGTGGAAACAGAGGAGTTCATCGCGATCGAAAACCGGGTCGGGGCCCATCGGCAAACGCGACAACGCGTCAGCGTTGGCGTGCTGGGCCGTGGGGCAATAGTGAATCTCATAGTGAAAACGAGACAAGTATAAGGCCCAACGTTGCAGGCGGTGAGCTGCCTTATCCGGAAGCGACGCCGAGGGGCTGAACAGAGAGACCAGAGGTTTGTGGTCGGTGATGAGGTGAAACTTAGAGCCATACAAAAAAACGCTGAACTTTTTGAGAGCATAAATGATAGCGAGCGCCTCCTTTTCTATTTGAGAGTAACGCCGTTGGGCATCGTTGAGGGTCTTGGAAGCGTAGGCGATGGGTCGTTCCGACCCATCCTCATACCGATGGGCGAGAACAGCCCCTAGGCCATACTGTGACGCGTCAGTCGCCAGAACCAAGTGCTGACCCGGACGGAATGTGGCAAGACAAGGCGCCGACTGCAAATGAGCCTTCAGGCGGACAAAAGCCTGCTCACACTCGGCGGACCAACAGAAAGGAACATTTTTGCGTAACAGCTGATGCAGAGGATGAGCCACCGCCACCGCGGAGGGAATGAATTTGTGATAATAAGCAACCTTGCCTAGAAACGCCTGAAGTTCCTTGACCGTAGACGGCCGGGGTAGAGCGGTAATGGCCGCAACGTGCTGTCGTAGAGGACGTATACCCTCACGGGACAAGTGGAAACCAAGATACACAATGGAGGGTTGGAAGAACTGAGACTTGTCCAGATTGCACTTCAACCCTGCTGAATGCAGAACCCGAAACAGTGAACGCAAATTGCGAAGGTGCGCCTCAGTGGAGGCCCCCGTGACAACAATGTCATCCAGGTAGTTGATGCAGCCGGGAACGGAAGCCGTGAGCTGTTCCAAAAACCGCTGAAAAATGGCCGGCGCGCTAGCGACGCCAAATGGTAACCGCTGGTACTGATACAACCCACAAGGAGTGTTGATGACGAGAAATTCCTTGGAAGATGCATCCAGCGGCAACTGATGGTACGCCTCCGATAAGTCAAGTTTGGAAAAGAACTGGCCCCCAGCGAGCTTGGTAAATAACTCCTCAGGACGGGGAAGAGGATAAGTGTCAATGAGGCTTTGAGCATTGACAGTGGCTTTAAAATCACCACACAATCGCAGACTCCCGTTTAGTTTAGAAACCACCACGATGGGCGATGCCCATTCGCTGGAGGTAACAGGAAGGAGAATCCCCGAAGCCGTTAACCTGTCTATCTCAGCTTTGACAGGCGCACGCAACGCCATCGGAATAGGGCGTACCCGGAAAAACTTAGGGCGAGCCGTAGGTTTAAGAGTAATGTGGGCTTCAAAATCCTTGGCCCGACCCAGACCCGCAGAGAACACGGACGAGAATTCAGAACACAAGCCATCCAGCTGTTGATACGGAACGTCCTCAGATATGAGGTGCACATCATCATCAATGGAAAACCCGAACAACTGGAAAGCATCATAACCGAACAGGTTTTCAGTGCCCGCATGATCCACCACATAAAACGTGAGGGGCCTAACAACAGACTTGTAGGCAGTGGAAGCATCAAACTGGCCAACAATAGGAATTTTCTGCTTATTATAAGTTCGTAGATTTCGCGTAACTGGAGACAAGGAAGGGGAGCCTAACTCCAAATACGTGCGAGAATTAATGAGAGTTACTGCAGAGCCAGTGTCCACTTGCATGCGAATGTCTTTATCCAGAACACGAACAGTAACAAACAACTTATTCATTGGAGAAAGCACACAGTTAACATCCATGTTCGATGCCTCGTCCTCGTCGACAGGAACTTTAGGGGACTGACACACAGAAGCAATGTGGCCTTTTTTCCTACATGAATTACACGTGGCCCAACGTTTTGGACACGCGGCTCTGTCATGCTGTACGAAACAACGTGGACAAGAAGGAAGGGCGGAACGAGCCTGCTTCTGTGGTTGCTGTTTTCGCTGCGAGCGTGGCGGCCCAACGCGACGTTGTTGACGCGAGTGCACCGCCGCCACATCGTCGTTTTCCTGTGAAACAGGCACATTGTCTGCGTCGAAAGTGGTGTGTACAGCGCCTACATCACACCACGCGTCTATTTGCGCACCAGCAGCGTGAGACACTTCAAACGATTGAGCGATGCTGAGAACTTCCGACAACGACGGGTTTGGCAATTGTAAGGCACGTTGCCGAACTTCTTTATCAGGAGCAAGCCGTAAAATAGCGTCCCGAACCATTGAATCAGCGTAAGACTCATGATGAGTGTCCGTGACAAACTGACATTTCCGACTCAGACCGTGTAGTTCCGCCGCCCAAGCCCGGTAAGATTGATGGGGCTGTTTACGACACCGGTAGAAAGCCACGCGGGCGGCAACGACATGGGTGTTTTTTCGGTAATAGTTAGACAATAAGTCACACATTTCTTGGAAGGACAGAGAGGCAGGTTCCCGCAGAGGGGCTAACTGAGATAACAGCTGATAGATCCGTGGGGAAATCCAAGATAGAAATAACGACTTACACATAGGAGCGTCGACAACACCGAAAGCCAAGAAGTGTTGCCGCAAACGCTTCTCATAATCCTCCCAGTCTTCAGCGGCCTCGTCATAAGGAGGAAACGGAGGCGGAGAAGAGGAAGACAGACGATGAGTAAGCGACGTCGACAACGCCTGAATAGCAGCCATCAGCTGTGTTTGTTGTGCCTGAATAGCAGCCGTCAGCTGTGTTTGTTGTTCAATAAGCGCTTGCATAAGCTGTTCCATGTCTGCCCCGACACGAACACACAAGTCCACAACGCAGGGAAAAAAAAAAAAAAATATCCCGACCTCGTCGCCAAAAAGTGTTATAACCTTTAATCACTAATAAAGTGCGTGGAGATACAAAAGTAGAAACACTCGCGGGTTACATGTTACTAACTCCGTATCTGTCACTCGACTGCCGGGCCGTGACATGCGGCCGGCGCCGTTCATAACCAGGTGGCGCTCCCGCGCTCGGCCGAGCTGCGGAGCGCCTCTATCGCCGTGTTCGCGTACTAACGTAGCGGCACTTTTGAATGTCGTGGCACTGTCACAACAGTCCTTTCTCGTCATCACTTACACTGTTGTGTGATTCAAGTTCCAGAGTTTTGGGTTTGCTGTTTGTGTCATATAGCTCTTTTAGATATTCTTCCCATCTCTGGAGGACATCTTCACGATATTTGTACACTACCTCTTCATCTTTACTCAAAATTTCCATAGTAGCACTTCCTGCTCTGTTTTGTTCCCATGTCATAGTCTTTACTCTTTTGTATAGTAAGTTGTATCTTCCTGTCCTGTCCAGTTCTTCAATTTCATGACATTCCTCTTTTAGCCATTTTTTCCTAGCCTGCTCTGTTTCTCTTCGCAGTTCATTATTTAACCTTCGGTATATCTTTCTTGCATCTTCAGTGATCTTGTTTTTCAATTTTCTTTTCTCTTCCATCTTGGAAATCATTTCTTGCGTGACCCATGGTCTTTTTGACCTTTTCCCTTTTACATATCCTATATTTTGCTGTCCTGCTTTAATGATTCCTTCTTTCAGCATATTCCAGTACTCATTGGCATTATCAGGTGGTTCTTTGTCTCGTAATGTGTTTAGAAACTCCCGAGACAGTATTTCTGTAATTTGTTCTTTGTTGGATCTTATCTTCTCTAGATCCCACTTCTTCACCATGGTCGCCTTCTTCAGTTTTTTCATTCTTATTTCTATTTCTGGCATAAATAAGTTGTGATCACTATTAATATCTGCACCTGGTAATCTGTGCACCTTCTTGATTCCATTCCTGTATCTTTCTTCTACCAGTATAAAATCGATTTGGTTTCTGTATTTATCCCCTGGTGATTTCCAAGTGTAGATCCTCCTCTTGTGTTTCTTGAACCATGTGTTTGCCGCTATGAGCTGCCTTTCCCTGCAGAAGTCAGTCAGCTATTCACCTCTATCATTTCTCTTTCCAAGACCATGACTGCCTACTATGTTTCCCTCTTTCCATTTTCCCACAATGGCATTCCAGTCTCCCATTACTATTTTGCAGCATTTTTTATTTTCATCCATTATTCTCTCTATTACATTGTATGTTTCCTCTACAATTTGGTCATCATGTTCTGAAGTTGACATATACACCTGGACAATCAGTAAATCTTTTAGTGCTCCTTTCAGCCTTACACCAATGACCCGGTCATTTGCATAGTCTACGTATTCCACACATTTAGCCAATTCCTTTGTCATAATCATTCCTACTCCATTCGTTCTTTTTACTTCTCATTCTGAGTATTACAACACATATTCATCTGACTGCAACTCTTCATGTCCATTCCATCTTACCTCAGCAACTCTACATGGTCCATATGATTCTTTTCCATCTCTCTTTTAAAGTTTTCTAGTTTTCCTACTTGTAGCAGAGTTCTAACATTCGAGGTACCAATTCTCGTTTTGATGTTTTGCCTCTTTTCAAGTTGTGTCCCCCCCCCCCCCCCCCCCCCCCCCCCCCCGCCTCCCATCCCCTGGAGATCCGAATGGAGGACTATTTTATCTCCGGACACTGATTTAACATGAGAGGAAGCCATTTTTGTGCTTAAAATGGAGACTGCATTATGCAGGGAAGATAATCTGCAGTGGTATTCCGTTTCCTTCTGCAGTTCTGGAGGCCGCCCCTAACATGGGATACAGACGCCTTTTGCAGCTGCCCGCTCCAGGTCAGATGCTGCATGAGAAGTATAGGTAGGAAAATGAAAGACTCCTAGCCCTCGAAACCTAATAGCGTCAGGGTCGGAAAAGAACAAGAGCTGGCCGAGGGTGGCCAGATAGGAAAGATAAAAGTGAGGAGCCTGGCATAAGTAAGTGGAAGCAATGCCAGGACTCAGCTCAGGACCCCGTGGTCGCCAGCCACGTAATCACTATGTGTAACTCCCTGAGAAGTTTCATCACAGCAAATTTAATGTAATACAAGCATAATCTTATGTCCCAAAAAAAACAGCTTAATATTCCTCACTTTGTTCTGTCAAGTTTTTATGCTGCACTATGTATGTCTGAAAATAATAAAAAGAAGGAAACAAAACTAAATTGGACCTATATTAAGCAAGAAGGAGAGCTTATAAAACAGTATTAGAAGTGTTTGTGGAAGAAAAGAAGAGGTGAAGGAGGAAGAGATGTAATGGACTGCAGCACATACAGGAACATAAAGAAGGAAATGGAGATGCAAAGGACCTCCCAATACAGCAGAAAACTGGTGATGATAACATGTATGCATGGGGGTCTAACACTGAGCCCTCTGCAACATGCAGACCTTAAACTTTACAAAATTGTTCTCCTCGTGTAAACGATTATTTTATTTACAAAGTAATTATTTGATTTGGGGGTGCGGGGTTAACTACAGAAGTTTGGAGAAGGTAATGCAGATTGTTGTGTTTTGGAGAACTTCACATCTTCGTCTAGTACTATCCTTAAGGATATAAGCACCAGTGCATCCTCTCAGATCAGTAAATCCCATAATGTACCTTGTATGAAAGTTGTTCACAAAAATTTCGTAGGCCCATGTCACCTTGATTGTCTGGGATTTTTGTGATATGCTTAGAACAATATATTCCAGTGGCTCAATTCTGTCATAAAATATGACTGCACAATAATCAGTTCACAAAGAAAGTGCATATCATTCTTTAGCATACACATCTTGCTTTCTTCACATGTGCAAGCACTGCTGAAGAAGATGCAGGCCTATGGTTGCTGCTTTCTCTATGAGTTTTGATATGCTCCTTTTCTTCCTGCTTCAGATATGTAGTGTGCACCAGCATGAAGATAGGCACATAAAATTTCTTTTAAGATTTTGTGATGGCCACCAAATGAGTCCCAAGAATATGCTAAATGTGCTCACTGGTGCAGCAGACATTATTTTTTAAACAATCACACTGCATGAGGATTGCAACCTCCTGTAACTGCTTATGTTGGGCACCCTGGCCACCTTTCATTTTCAAGAGGGATTCATTCGTATTTCACAAAAAAAGTTGAGAGGAGACAAAGATCTGAAAATGTCAGATGCAATTGCTCAAGACACTTCTTTTCTCTGAAAATGACTTTGATATTGTAAAATGTAATTATACAAAATACTCTAAATTAAAATAATTTGCAGACACAGCTATACAATTATTTTAGTTGTGGTGATTGTTGTCGAGTTCTGGACTGTGTACATTGGTCACTAAGGCATTAGTTTAGCGTAGGCACAAGAGGGTAGTCCTGGGTAACAGATGAGTGGTGAGAAAAGTAGTTTTAAGTGCTGAAATGTTAATTTTTTATTATTGTTTGGCATTTGTTCCCTGACTTTAGCCATTTCGTGGAATATGTGGTGCAGTCCAAGACTGTAGTTACACTCCTGGACCTTAAAATTGTCTCATCAGGAAAAATAGTAAATGAAGAAATTTTACTTGATGTGCATACTCATTGTAGTAGGAAGAATACATAGAAAAATTTATAGGTGGCATATACAGGGTGTGGAATTTAGTACATACAATTGCCGCCTCTAGCAGGAACAGTGGCTCTGACAGGGCTGGTTGTGAAGTCCAACTGAGCTTGGGTGGCAGATAAGGCTATAGCATTTCAGATGCTAAAACTATGCGCCATACGTGATCAGTTGTAATGTCTGATTAGAAGTGGTGTGCCAACCTCTTGGCATTTCGTGACTAGACATTTTCATTGGGTGAGTGATTGGGGGAAGTATTACCAGGGTCATAATCGAACATTTTGTATCAAGGTAGGTGAGAGCAGCACAGGCAACATGTAGTCATAGCCCAGTCAACAAAGACCACAAAAAGTTGAATAGGGAAAATGTCATGCAGCCACAAATTTTTGTACAGTGGTAGGAGGAGGTGGCATGAACAACATACTATGAATCCCCACTGGTGGGGTTATGTGTGGGAGGGAGGGCAAGGGTGATTAAATATCACTTTTCTTTGTTTTTCTTAAATCACTCAAAAACTTCATTTTCTAGAAAAAATGTTCTCTAGTAGTAAATTAAACTACATTAAATTTCCTGCAAAAATGACAATATTAATTTTTTCTATAGGATAATAGGTTTCACATTTTAGGGGCTGGAGAAAAATCACAGATTATTGAAATACTATTTTAATGGTATAAAATTGCTGTTTATTAAATGAAGGGGGGCTAAGAACAAATATTATACAGGGTGTAACGAAAGTGTATGGCACAAACTGCAGGACACATTCCTCAAAAGTAGATGTTTTTATGAACATGGGTCTGAAAACACTTTGTACCCATGTTAAAACTCATTTTCTCAACTCATCAATCATGGGAAACACACACGAGCAGAATGCATGAGCATACCACATGCAACTCTTTCTCACAGGAGATATTCAATATGCCCTCCATGGGCATTGATTCATGCATCAACCTTCCTTCGTAGTGAATCTTGGATGTGCTGATATTCCCCTGGAGTATTCCATATGGTTTTGCAGCCTTCGATAATATGGGCATGGATACTCTAAAAATCTTGTACTGGAGTTCCATGCACAAGAGCTTTCAAATGCCCTCACAAATGAAAGTCCAGTGGGTTTAGGTCCAGAGGGCATATAGAACAGGCAGTTGGTCCATCTCTACCGATCCATCTGCCCCCGAATCTTTGATTAAAACTGCAGTCAAGATGGCAATAACATTTGATTACTATTACTGGTTTCAACTTACATTAAAGCCATCCTCACATTTTTTTGGTCCCCCTATGGCTGGTGCTGGCGGCTCCTCGTTTCTTCACGTGATACCATGATCGTACACCCTGAACTGGGAATAATAAACACATGTTATTGCAATCTCAATTGTTGTTTTAATCAAAGTTAGCATCAGATCGCTGCATTCCACAGACAATGTTGTCTAAATTTATGTCACTGAATCTGTTATTTAGAAGCCGATGGACATTAACTCTAAAATGGGGAGGTACCCCATCGTGCATTAAACACGTTTTGTCGCACAGCTAAAGTCATATGTGCTAACAGATCAGGTAGAATATTCTCTTCAAAATTATGATAACTTTGTCCATTGAGACTGGGTGGAAGAAAGTAAGGCTGTATCAAACAGTAACAAACAATGCCAGTCCAAACACTGGCAGAAAATCTTGTTTGATGTCTAAATGATGCCCCATATATGAACAGTTGCACTAAAATTAGGGTTGATGATTTGTTGAATAAACCAGTCACAGAAGAGTATCTCTGCAGGAAAATCAGCTGCTGATAGTGCCTGCACATGCTGTAAATGGTATGGATACAGCTGGTCCTCATATAACATTCACCTGACAGTCATGTGGTGAACATTCCGTGTTGCAGCTACATGCCTTGTACTGACACTAAGGTTCTCATCAACTGCATGGAGAATTGCTGTCTCCTGTTGTGGTGTCCTTGTCCATCTGGTCTCCTCTGGTGGCGAATATCAGGGTTAAATGCCCAATATTCCCTAAGACAATGATCAATACCTTCAAACGTTTTCCTGTCGGAGCACCTTCTTCCCACAAATCTCTTCCAGTATAAACAGTAAATGCGAGTTCTATTGCCATCAGCTAATCCATACTTCAAATGGGCATCTGCCAACTCTGCATTTGTGTACACTGCCACTGCATGAGCCAAATCTGTGATTAAATGTATGTAGTAACACGTGTGCTTGCAGTGGTCATACTGATCACTGGAACAGTTGACGTTACCCGTAATCAAGCAGCGATGTACTTCACATGGCAAAAAGGACATGTAAAACAAAACACTAGCAGTGCACAATGTAACCAGATGTCACCAAGGGTGCATCTTCCCCATAATCATAACATTTTGTTCTTGTGTGTTTCCCATGATTATTGAGTTGGAGAAAATGAGTTGTAATATAGAAACAATATGTTACCAGATCCATGTTCATATAACATAATTTTTTCGTCTTGGTGTGAGGAATGTGTCCTGCAATTTGTGCTGTATATTTTTGTTACAGCCTGTAAGTGTGTACCATGCCAAAGTGCAGTGGAGCTTTATTAAGACATAAAGTGTATCCTTGCGGGTGTATCAGAGTAGAGGGGGTGGGTGAGGTGAATGGTAGAAGCATGTGGGAATGCAGGATGTCAGATTGTGGTCATGCATTTCCATCCTTCATAGTGCAGCTGCACTCAAGGGCTAGTCATTTGCTTAGCCAAACATGTACTACACTTATGCCATTTTTGTTGCATGCTGCCCTCCTGATGATGCTCCAGTTTTAACTGCAAACAGTCTTTTTAGCTGTAGCAGGTGTTCCATGAGCCAGAAATCAAAATGAACTAATAATGAAGATTAAAATTCTGGAGTACCCTTAATGATTTGCTGGCTGTCATCATCAAAACAGATAATAATAAACTGTCACTTTGGAACATGAGTCAGGGCGATTGGGTCATTTTGTTTGTGCCTTTTTTCTTGAAACTCATGTGTCTCCATAAAGTATTCTGTTGAAAAAGAAAATACAATTTTTAATGGAAACTTCATATTTATTTTTGTTTGTTTTTAAATAGTGAGTTTGCCACTCCTACTGATGTTCCTGTTCCAACAGTTGCCAAGCAGACACTCCACCTCTCACAAAGGAAACATCCCTCCTTGAATAGCTGTAGCTGTATAACAATGATTTTAAAATACAGAGATGTGTGTTTCCTATCACCTGACAATGCCACTTGTCTGTAAAATAACTGATTTTTGAAGGTTAACATATTTAAAGATTACAGAAGTACAAGTTGTTGAAGGAACAATATTGTGTAACAGACTGTTATAACTAGTCAATTCACAAAGGTATTAATGAAATATTATACAGCAAAGAGCTGAATATTTGCTTGAAACAATGTGTGTTAACACATGTTTAATTCTGCTCTTTGCAATAAATAAAGCTCTCACTTCCTGGCACAAAATACCTTTGATTCCATGTGTTAGCCACCTTTTCTCTCAGCTTCCACTGTTTGCTCATTTTTCTTCTCCAAGTCTAAAATTAATTGTCATGAGACATTTGAGAGCTCCATAGCATGTGGCTTGTCTTGATTCACAGTTTGACACGTTTTCATCTATTTTCGTATGTCATTCATGCTGTGATCACATGTAAAGATATCAGTGTAGTGGTCATGCTTTGGATGTCTTCTTCTGAGACTTGCTACACATGAGGAAAAGGATATTTTTAGGACTTGCAGCCAAATTAATTTAGTTGTCTAGTGTTATGTTCTTGACAGTGAAATGTACTTGGACTCGAGACCACAGAATGGAACTGTAGGAATGATCCTGGTGTGCACTAGAATTGTGCCAGTTGTTGATAATAAATCTTCAATAGACAAAATAATTTGAAGAACATACTGTTTATTTTAGGTGCCTTACTTAATTCCTGTGTTTGTAATGGACAAAAATTACAGCTATTTGCTAATCCCTAATGATATTTTAGGATGATGGACCACCTCCAGATCCTGTGTACAACTTCTTGGCAGATCGACAGCGTGATCCGAGAGCCAGTTCTCGTGGTGCTCCATTTCAAAGAGGAGGTCGTGGTAACCGTGGCATGCCAACACAGTATAGAGAGAGAACAGGGCCACCTGAAACAAGGGTGAGTATTGATTGCACATTTTTATTTGGCCCTTTAGGGAGGCAATGCTGGGAGCAGAAGCTTATGATGACTAGCTTGTGGTGCCTGCTCCTTCCATAGCAGTGCTTACAGGTTATGAAGGAAACGAATGTGTAGTAGGTAAATGTGTTGCAGAAGTGACATGAAAGTAGCTGGAGAGCTGCTGGAAGGAACAGGTACCAGTAAAGCCTCTTCACTCATCTTTGTAAACGATACTGGCAATCACTAGGCACAACACCACATGTAAATCAATACTATTCACACAATGGCTATTTATTCCAGTGATGCACAATACTGTTGTGTATCTAAAGTTGGCAATGGCCATGAACATTCCAGAGCGGTCTGAAGTCAGCAGACATTCATCGATCAGAGGGGGATCAAGTAAAAGTGTGTCAGTAGTATGTGCATGTGTTTGCATGGGAGTGGATAGGAAAGTTTTGGACTAATGCCAGCAATTATAACAATTTGTTATTTGTTGCATATATCAAAACTGAGTCGATATCCATTGTGAATTGTGGTTACTACAGTCAATTTAGAAAATGTACACTCTAAGAAGTTTGAAGATATTTGGACCTCACAGTCAAAGTTTTCAGTTTACAGACTCCACTGACAGAGAAACTCAAACAAACTATCACCAAACAATTTAAAATTGCTACATTGATCTTTGGTTGCAAATCACAGTCTTATAACACGCCCATCTATAAAACTATAGATCTGTTGTCCGTAGTCTGGATTTTGCAGTATTCATGCCGAGGATCTTCACTGAAGTCTTGCTGCTTCTCCAAAAACTAGGTTGCAGTTTCATTTGAACTGATCACATTAGCATAGAGAATTTAAACTGATGTACGTTCATGTTATGATTATTGGTGAGTTTCTTACTGTAGCCTGCTATCACAATAGTCTTTGCTTATGTACAAGATATTAAGGACCTGGTTACCTTCGAGAGTAGTTTTCTACATTGTAGCCAATGCCTTTTTACATCTCAGTGGAATAGTTGTATCATTTTAGTAGAAAATTCTTGTAAGTTAAACCTTCCTTTGCAAGAGAGTGTTGGTTCCATATGTTTGGTTGTCCCAGTGGTGGATGCCAAGGATATAGAGGGCTCTAAGACAGAGAGCAGCAAATGAGATGCACATGTAGTTTTCAATAATTTCTTTTATTTTATTTGAATAGCAGCAAGTCCAGGGCAAAATCCAAAGCGAGTCCTTGAGATAGGCCAGCTCAGTATCCACAGTAATGACAGAGGCTAACTGACAATGCTTTGACTAGGAAAGCACAACTAAACTAACAGACTAGACTCCTGAGCGGCATCCTTTTGATGGCTCTGTGGCGGTGCTTGCCGCACAGGCTAAGGAGGATGTGTCTCTGGAGCTGGCAACAGGTTGGTGATGCAGTCACATGGGTTACTGCTAACTTGTAGACATGGACTGGCATGGCATGGCATTGCATTGATAGTGCCATACCACATACCGTCCCCCTCCCTCCTCCTAAAGAAAAAAAAAAAACTTTGCCGTCATATACTAGTGCTTCCAGAAGGGGCAACAGGGGGAAGATCTGGGGATGGGTGCCATGGAGAGGGCAGGAGGTGGAACTTCAGTCAGTGACAAGCTCCTTTTGCCCAGACCCTGACTTTCGTTATGCAAATAGCTGGGCGGGGGGGGGGGGGGGGGGGGGGAACAGCTGCAGGGTGCGCATCCATGCCCAGGGGTGGAGCATCTTCTTCTGTCGGTGGAGGTGCAACAGTGACTAGAAGGTCCACAACGGCCCACAGGAAGGTGGTAGGGTGATGGCTGGGGCTGTTGTTGCTGTGGTTACAGTGATGGTGCATCAAAGTCCATTGGATCTCCATCTGCCAGAGGTGGCACAGGACCCAAGGGTGGCAAAGGCAGCTGAGGCTGTATGATTCTCCTGGGCACTGAATTTGCAAACAAACTACTCGTAGCTCGATAACACAGCTCGCACAGGTGGAGCTGTTTCTGTTGGCATACAAAGAGCAGCCCGAGACTTTGGTGATAATGCCTCATTCCCAGCGTGTGTTGCTGCCAGTGCTGGAAAAGACCAAATCATTTACTTTAAACTTAGAGCACTGTGGATGATGGGTCGACTGCTTTGGGGGTGCAGAAGCTGAAACAGTGTCCTGTGTTGACTTCCATGCAAGAGCTCTGCTGGTGGTGTTCTGTTGTATGGATGGAATGATAGGACGAGAGGAAGAGCACAAAAGCTTGCTCCTGCATAAGGGGAAGCACATAACTTGTTAATTTGTTTGCTTGAAAGTTTGGATGAAGTGTTCTGCTTTACCGTTAGACTGAAGGTGGAACAGTGTAGTTGTCACATATTTGATGCAGTTGGCGTCACAAAACTGCTGAAATTTTGCCAGTGTGATTTGAGGTCCATTGTCAGAAACCAGCATTTGTGATAGGCATTTGATGCTAAAGACTTATCGTATTTACTTGAATCTAAGCCGCACCTGAAAAATGAGACTCGAAATCAAGGAAAAAAAAATTGCCCAAATCTAAGCCGCACCTAAAATTTGAGACTCAAAATTCAAGGGGAGAGAAAAGTTTTAGACCACACCTCCAAATCTAAACAAAGCTGGTCCATTGTAACATGAGACACAATTTAGGTTGAATGGATGAAGATACAGCTACATTAGTTTGGTTCGAATCGTAAGCTTATCAGTTAAGCTTTACCAGGTAGCCATTGCTATGCGTCAGGTATTCCGTCCATATTTATATGGGTAGCCTTCCTTTTTCACGTGCTTAGTCTGGTTTGAATCAATTGCTTATTTTGCTTTGATCTGATAAGTGCCGTTCTCTTTGTTATAGGTGTTTACGTCACTCTAAGCTGAAAATGCATTATTGTACTGTGTCATGCATTGTTTGTTGCTTTCTGATAATGAGTGTTTACGACCTGTTGCCGCTCGTGGCGTGGCTTGCTTTTGTGCGCACTACTGCCGCTTGCAAAAAAAAAAAAAAAAAAAAAAAGAAAAAAGAGGAATTGTCTCATTAGTGAAACATTGGCAAGAGACTGCTATTTCTTGTTACTTACACTGCTGCTTTCTTTGATAATGATCAGCAAGAACCAAATAAAGACTGCATATGATAGAAGATGCTATGAACAAGAGTTTAGCGAAAAATTTTCTCCGTTTGAAAATCTTTGCAGGCATCTATTTAGTACATTACATTCTGCACAGAAATTAGAGTCATCTTAGATTTAAAAATCTAGTCAGTTGCCGTGCTTCATTTCTGACTGTATCATTATTCAGCATAAGAATAATATGAATATAAACATGACATGATATGTATATTCTTCCATGTTTGTTGTTCTCTCACTCTGGTTTCGTAGTTTATTAAGCAGTCAGGATTTAAATGAGATAGCAGCAAACACGAAAGAATACATGGCATAATGTTTACATTCGTATTATTCTTATGGTGAAGAGAATACTGCATGTGATTCACAATTCATAAAAGTTCCTATTAGCAACTATCTCTCGTCACAGGTAGGAAAAAATTCAGACTGCAGATTTGGCCATATTGACATACATTCCAAACAGTCTTGCCAGTCGGATTTTCATAGTAGATTTTTAGTGATGACTTCAAATGCAGAATGTGTTGTTGTTGCCTTCAGTCTGTAGACTGGTTTGATGCAGCTCACCATGCTTTTCTATCCTGTGCAATGCAGAGTTGCAATACTTATAAAATAAGAATGAAAACAACTTAGAAATTAAATGCTGAAATTTGAAACAAAATTTTATTAGGTTTGTAATACATCTTATTTGAAATGTTTAAAATATCAGTCATGATTCTGAATCACTATCACTCAGTTCTTTGTTGCTCATTTCTTCATACACAGTATCGTCCTCCATACCATATAGTGCATTGGATATTGAACATTGTTTAAATGCTTGTTGCACAGTCTGATTTGGAACACACTTCCATGCATCATAAATCCATTGGCACACTTGCGCCAAACTTGCGCGTTTTACATGTTGGTGTCAGTTGTCTGTCACTTTTTGAAAGCCAGTCTGTGTACATGCGTTTAAGCTTGTCCTTAAATGGTTTATTCAGACAGACATCACGTGATTGCAGAATTGACATCATCCTGCCTGGAATTACTGCCAAGTCTGTTTTGCTTTCCACTAATTTTCATTTTACTGCAGGTGTTGTATGGCCTGCATACGCATCTAATACCAACAGACTGTGTAAACCAAGCATTGTGCCAGGGCAATGATTCCACACACACCTAATCCATTCCAGCAACATGTTCTCTGAAAACCACCCAGTTTCGTTTGCTCGTACAATTATAGTTTTTGGAAACACTTCCGATTTTTGTAAAGTCTCTCACTTGAAAACTATGAATGGGGGTAATTTATGTCCATCTGCTATGCAAGCAAGCATGCCAGACGTCCGCTGTTTTTCACACCCTGATGTAAGAACACTTATATCTTTCTTTCCTTTGGTGTCAACCATATAATTCGAAGGCATGTCAAAACATACGGGAGTTTGGTCAGCATTTCCTATCTGACTAAGAAGGTATTGCTTTTCTTTGCGTCACCTAATTATGAAGCACTGAAATTCCACAAGTTTTTCTTCATAATTTTTCGGCAGCTTCTGTGCAACTGAAGTTCGCTTCCGAAGTGAAAAACCCCAGCGCTTCATAAACAGATCAATCCAGCTGTGACTAGCCTTAAAATTTTCGATTTTTTGCTCTCTAGCAATTTCATGTTCCTTAATTTTTAAAATTTTGGCGTTCACAGGCAGGGATTTTTGATGCTGTTCCTTTACAAATTCATTTAAAATCACTTCTAGTGCATGATATCGGCCACACTTTGACCCACTAAATGCTTTCCTGCTACTTGAACATTCAAAAAATTTGTCTCTCTGCAGTCGCTATCGCTTGATGTTGCTCTCATCAATCCTGTATTGCAGACTTGCAGCACTATTAGAACTTTGTTCTGCAAAAGAAATAACTCTCCTCTTGAATTTGGCACTATAATGAAAGCGCTTCATTGTGGTTAACTAACACCAACAAGCACTTCAAAAAATTCCACAGAGCAGTAGGTGCCGCTATGTGAATTCTTAATGAGCCCCAGCGTATCAGCTCGTGCAACAATCCTAAAGTCTTGTGCATTGTTGTTATTTTTGTGTAAAGAAATTTATTTTTTGTTTGCTACGAATATGTGAAAGGCTGCTACATTCAAAGCTGAACAATACGGAATTTCTATTTACTTCGTTGGATAATGTATGGAAATGCTGTGGTTGAAACTCAGGGCGGAGAAAAAAGCTCATCTTGTACCCCCATATTTTTTTTTTTTACAGACGCAGAGGTTTTGCTGCCAGTATTTATCTTTGTGCCTACAAAGCATGCCTGTGTAGTGCTACATATATTCGACGGCAGAAGTTAGTTGTGATGGCACCTACCAACATTTTTCAGAACTTCCACTAACTTTGCACTCGATTCTAAGCCGCAGGTGGTTTTTTGGATTACAAAAACTGGAAAAAAAGTGCGGCTTAGATTACGGTATGTCAGCATCTTCATAGTGCTAACCGTTGTGGTGGAGGCCATGGGCACCATGAATGGAAACTTGCTGAAGGCATCGACCACAATAACCCATTGTGAATTCCAGTTGGACTCACAAAGTCAATATGTAAACATTGTGAAGGGGTGCTGGGCTTGGCCCAGTAAAAAATATTTGTGGCATAGGAATGTGGTGCTCTGCATGTGCTGGACATAGTGGAGTCCATTGTTCTATTTGAGTATCCACGCCAACCCATGTGCAATGCCATCAGGCAAGCTGCTTAGTGCGTATAATGCCCAATTACCTTGATGTAGAAGGCAAAGAGTTTCACTCTGAAACAATGTGGCCCAAACACACAGCACTGAGTATTGTCTATATGTAATAGGTTGAAACCCTGCTGCACTGACAAGCTCTGCGAAAGCACAAAATAATGGCATTTTTCTGGCTCACTAATGTGCTTAATTGATATGGTTAACCAGTGTGGAGGTACTGCAACAGAATCTTGAGATTGGGGTCCGCAACCGTTGCTTGAGCAATCTGTCATTGGCCAATGGGAAAGCCATCAATTATTTCATTGTCCTGGGTGTCAGTGTGAAAGCAATAGTCTTCTGAGGTATCAAATGCCAAATCAATGCTGACTGGTAAGCTAGAAAGAGTGTCTGCGTTCAAATGCTTAGCCGTTGGCTTGTACACAATTTCATACCGGTAACTGGAGAAGAACAGAGACCAGCCGTGCAACTTTTGCACCGTGCGCAGAAGGACTAGCTTTGGTGGGCCAAACAATGAGGTGAGAAGCTTGTGGTCCATCACTATGTAGAATTTTTTGCCATACAAGTATTGGTGGAAGTTGGTCATTCCCATATATGATGGGAAGTCCTTCCTTCTCTACCTGCAAGTGGTTGCAGTGTGCTGTGGTGAGGCATTTAGATGTGAAGGCAATTGTAATTGGCTGTCCAGTGATCCATCTTTGTCCAAGAGTACAGCACCAATTCCGTATGAGGATGCTTCAACTGCAAGTACAGCCAGCTTAGTGGAATCAAAATGTACCAGACATTGATTGATCAATAAAGAATCTTTCTGTTTCTGTAATGTGACTTGACACTCCCTAGTCCACTCATACAGAACATTCTTTCATCAAGAGCAATGCAGTGGAGTTGCAATCTGTGCAGCGTTTAGAAAGAACAGAATGTGATAAATTAGTTTAGCCAACACAACTTGGAGTAGTTAGCCAACACAACTTGGAGTTCACTGACATTTGAAACCGCCCTGTTAAATTGTTAAAAGCTTAGTCAGCCAGTGTTGTAATTTTGAAATGAGAGTTAGTATGGCTGTTGCATAGTAAATATTTCGCAAAGCTCAGTTGTGGAAACTAAGCCACTGAATATTAAAAG
Organism: Schistocerca serialis cubense; assembly: GCF_023864345.2. Lineage (NCBI taxonomy): Eukaryota > Metazoa > Arthropoda > Insecta > Orthoptera > Acrididae > Schistocerca > Schistocerca serialis. The sequence goes on from NC_064645.1 coordinate 620,136,403, forward strand.
TAATGTCATTAGGAAATACACCTGACTGACTCCACAAAATAAGAGGACATGTACATTCACGAGTGAGTGGTTCAAATTAAGAATTAATACTGTAAAGGAAATGGGTCATAAGTATAGTTACGTTACCTGTGGCCTGGGTAAAAAGAATTATGGTTAAAATGCATTTATTCCTCTAAGAAAGAAAATAATCAGACTTCATAATTAAATGAAAAGAAAGATTGCAGGTTCTGAATGTTGCGGCAAATATGACCTAAATATTCAAATTGACATTGGTGGCCACGAAGAGAAAGAGATGAACACATTCACATACCTCTATTGTTGAGCAGCACCATCATGAAGATCGTCGCCTCCATCTAAATTTTACATACAAACTTAAAATAATAATAATCGTCCAGAGTTACAGGAGCTGGGATTCATGGTATCGTAAATGAGAAAGTCATTTAATCTCAGTGTGGAGGAAGAAGCACTATTGAGAAAATTTGGATAATCGGCATTTGAAGCTGTCTGCCACATAATTATACTCTTGCCAACATATATTGCATGTAAGGACCACAAAGATAAGATATGAGCAACTAGGGCTCATATGGAGACATATAAACAGTTGTTTTTCCCTCACTACATTTACGAGTGGAACAGGAAAGGAAATGGCAAGTAGTGGTACAGGGTACCATGCGCCACACACCATATTGTGGCATGCGGAGTATCTAGGTAGATGTAGATGTAGAACCCAGCATCAGAGAGCACTTGAAACAATTTCCTGAGGTTGGCAAGCTGTCCATCAGGACTACAACCCAAAACTACAATGTCATCCAGATAGCTCAAAAAAGAAGGAACCGTAGTAGTCAGCTCTGACACGCTGCCAAAGACCAAACTAAAAACTTAAATAACCACATGTGGGACTTTACCACAAAAACTTGTTGGAACTGTTCATTGAGGGAAGACACAAGTAAGCACAGTGAAGTTCCGTCTTGGAGACGAAGTGACCTGCACACAGCTTGTCCACGAGTTCTTCGGGCCATGGCCAAGGAAAATAATTAATCACTGTCATAGATTAATAATTGTCCTGAAATATGTGCACAAGCATTATTTGCCTAAAGGTTTCTTTCTAATTATTCAAAGTTGATGGCCACTAAGTGGCTGTGACGGGGAATCACACCATTGTTCTGCCAAGATAAGAGTTCTTGTGCCACTTGATCTCCGATAGCATGAGTGACAGGCCATGCTCAGAAAAAATGGGGTTACACATTATCTTTCATGGCAACGTGAGCCGTGAAATAATTAACTTGGCCTAGGCTATCTTGAAAAATGTCACTAAATTCATCACAAAGTTCATCTGCCATCAAAAAGGAGTTCACTGAAAAAACATTGTCTTGAATGTGGAACCAAACAGATCAGAAGAGTCCACGCCTAAAATATATTGATGAATGAAACTGTTTTAGTAACATTACAAAATATGACACATAGTCTGCAAATATGTAGCACAGGGAGTGTAATGTCCACCGCAATCAGAAAAAGTTGTTTGTCATTTGTGTTGATTGCGCTTGTGTAACAGATGGAAGTACTTCTTTCCAACAAAGTCACTGGTGCACGAGAGTCTTAACTGCATGCATATTTTGTGTATGACAATCTGCATAGTAACAAACAATTTATTGGCAATGTGCTTAGAAAAAAATTCATTTACATTCATTGAATGAGACCATGTAGAATGTTTACAGTGCTTCTTGGACCTGTGTTTTTTTTTAAACTCACAGACTGAACATGACCATGCTTGCCATGATGCTAATACTTAGCATCAAGACAGGGGCACACATGTCACTTGTGGGTCATTAAACATCAATGGCAGGGTTTAATACTGATAGCCTGCTGTCTAGTACAGTGGTTGTATTTACCTTGCTACCCTGTCTAAGATTTTGTGTGCTACGTTGTGTGAATTACGGGCACAACGTGTTTACCAATACTCTGAACTGCACGAATAGGAGCAGGATCAAAGTCTAATGCTACACTATCACAAAATTTCCGATGCTCCACTATTCCAAAACCTATTGCAAGCTAGGATCAGGATACTTAAGAATCTGTTCACGTATGTGAGGATGTAATACATTTTGAGTAATGACATCCCTAATTGCGGCATCACTATATTAATGTCCACACTCACTCTTGAAGCTGCATTGGCATGTAACTCCTTGTAAGTCAACTACCCACTGCTTGTGTGTGTGATTGAGTAGCCTATGAAAACGAAAGAAGCTGTAATTTGCAGCTGCCACATTAATCTGTTCATCATAATCATTGTTTAGTGCACCTATTAGTTCTTCATAAAAAAACACTTTCAGGACGATCAATACGAAAAAGTTTGCAGACCAACTGGTGAACAGGTACTCCCACTGTTGCAAGAGAATAAGGATGCCTGTCTGTACCTTCATCGTGATGCACTATGAAGTATGAGTTGAGCTGTGCACGGTACTCGAACCATTCCTCTTGTGTAGAATCAAATGCAAAGAATAGCAGTACAAAAACAGGTGCTGCTTGTTGTGGCAGTACTGCAGGTGTTAAGGGCAATGTTTGCTGTGTTTGCTTGCTTAGCAAGCAGTGTCGCCATCACCTCCGTGAGTTGCTGCATCTGCTGCACCTGAAGCTGAACGCATCTGCTGCACCTGAAGCTGAACTGTCTAAAGTTACTGACAGTTATTGTGGAGGACTGCCAAAATGAAACACACATAAAATGACTAGAAAAATCACTGTATCAATGAAAATAATCAATTTTTGAAAATATACATAATTGGATACATAAAAAATCTACTCACCAAGTGGCAGCAGGAGAACACACATATAAAAAGGTATTATAGGTTGCTAGCTTCTTCTGGAAAAAGGGTTGAGGGGAAAGGAAGAAAGGTGAAGGAAAATGACTGATGATGTTGAGGAAAAGGGATAGAGGTTGAAAAAGTCGCCCAGAACCATGGCTCAGGGGAGACTTAATGGGTGGATGGGAACTGCACTGGATGAGATTTCAAAACCTGAGAGCTTATAGGTAGAAGATAGGGTAATATGCTAGACAGGGATAACTGTTAAAACATTGTGCACGAGTTAATAAGAGTGGAAAGCTAAGTACATTATACGCGATAGAGGTGGGAGGGAGATGGTGAAAAAGGGACAGGTCAGAAAATGAAAGATGTAGAAAATTAAAAGTGAGTGGAGAAAGGAATAGGTACAGTGAAGAAATTGTGAGACTAAGAAATTAACATAAATTAATACCAGGTGTATGGTGAGAACCAAGGACACCAGCTCCCATTTGGGGAGTTCTGAGAAGCTGGTGTCTGAGGGAAGAATCCAAATGGTATATGTGGCGAAACAGGCACAAAGGCCACAACTGTCATGTTGTAGAGATGCTCTGCAACAGAATATTATGTATTGCCAGTATACACCCTCTGACCATGCCCGTTCATCCTAACCAATAACTTGGTGGTATTCATGCTGATGTCAAAGGCTGACAGTGTTTACATAACAGGTATATGATGTGGTGCTTCACAGATGGCTCTCCTTTGATAGTTATATTTTACCACTTAAAGGGCTGTTATTGGTGGTGGTAGGAGGGTCCATAGTGAAATTCTTATAGTGGGGATTGTCAGAGGGGTAGGTGCCACAGAATAGGGGAATGGGTGCAGGCACAGTGTCTGACAAGAATGTTGCGGAGACTGGGAGAGTGACAAAAAGCTATTCTAGTTGTGGTGGTTGAAATGTCAGACGGACTGGACCTCATTTCAGGGCATGATTTTAGGAAGTCATAGCTTTGTTGAAGTAGCTGAGTAATACATCCAAGACCAGGATAATCTGAATGACAAGTGGCGTTTTCCAAAGTAGTTTTTTGAAGGGATCAGCAGTACCAGGGTTGGATATGATGGCCTGGGAAATCTGTTTTTGAACTTGGCTGGTGGGGTAATTACATCCAGTGAAGACTGAGTTGAGAATGATGGTGTATTGCTGTGAAGAGTTTGCTTCTGAAGAAATAAAGTGTCTGCTTCTGAAGAAATATGTTTGCCTCGAATGCCAAGGCTGTATGGAAGGGAACATTTGACATGGAAAAGATGACAACTGTCAAAATGTATGTACTGTAGTTTGTTAGTAGGTTCTATGTGAACAGAGGCGTGTAGCTGACCTTTGGCGAGAATATAAGATCAACAGCAATGAAAGTGGCTTGGGATTTGGAATAGGACCATGTGAAATTTAATTGGAAGAGTGTGTATACAGACTCTAGGAATTTTAACAGGTCAGCCTTACCATGAGTCCATATGACGAAAATGTCATCACCATATCTAAATCAGACCAAGGACAGAAGGCTTGAAGATCCCAGAAAAACCCCCTCCAAGCGACTCATGAAAAGGTTGGCATAGGAAGGAGCCATCCTGGTTCCCATGGCTGCACCCCTGATCTGTATGTATGTCTGCTCCTCATAGGTGAAATAGTTGTTGGTAAGTATAAAGTTGATTAAGGTGAGCATGAAGGGTGTCTTTTATATGAAATCATGGTGTTTGTTATTTCTGACATGTCTGAAAGGACAGACACAATGCAGAATCCGCAGCTGTGATACATTATATGTAAATTGGAGTTGGAGGGGGGAGAAAGGAAAGGAAAGGAAGGATTCATGACATCAGCTGCATTGGGACATTACGCAGAATCAGCAACGATGAGTGAAAATGTGTGCCGGACCTTCTAGCAGGAGATCCATGGTTTGAATCTCTGTGTGGCACACATTTTTGCTTGTCACTGCTGATTCTGCTTGATGTCCAGATGCAGCTGACATCACTAATTCCTTCCCTTCCCTTTCCTTTCCTTTGTGCCCGTTCCACCTTCACGTTACAGATAAGGAAGGATGTCATAGATTTAGAATCAGGTGGGTGCAGACTGAGGAAATGTTTAGCCATAGACAGCCATGTACTTGGGGGATGTTGGAGTAGAGGGAAGTGGCATCAGTAGTGACAAGCAATGTTTGTGGTGCGAGTGGGATGGACACAGATTTCAGCTGATCTGGGCAGTGGTTGTTGTATTTAATATAGCAGAGAAGTGTTTGTACTATGGGTTTCAGGTGTTTATAACTAAGGCAGACATACGTTCGGTGAGTGCTATGAAGCCAGCTGCTATGGGACAGCCAGAGTGATTGGGTTTGTGGATCTTAGGAAGAAGGTAAAAGGTGGGATTGTGTGGTTTGGGTGGGGTAAGAAGTTGTATGGCTTGAGGTGTTAGTCCTTGTGAGGGTCGGGTTTTAAGGAGGGAGTGCAGGTCAGTTTGAATAAAAGGGATGGGATCTTGATGGCAGATGCTGTATGTAAAGGTGTCAGACAGCTGGTGTAGACCTTGACTCACATACTCCCGTTGACCGAGTACCACAGTGGAAGATCCCTGGTACTCCTGAATTCCTCCCAAAAACAACTTTGGAGTACACCACTTGTCACTCAGTATTGTCCTAGTCTTGAATGTTATTAATCAGCTAACTTCAAAAGGACTCTGACTTCCTAAAATTATGCCTTGAAATGAGGTCCATTCTGTATGAGGTTTGCCCACCATACCTAGAATAGCTTGTTATTGTCCTCCCAATCTCTGCAGTCTCCTTGTCTGACACCCATTTGCCTACTCTATGGCTCCTACCGCTGTGACCATCCCCACTGCAATACTTGCCCTATGCACTCTCCTGCCACCACCTATACCAGCCCTGTAACTGGCAAAACATATACCATCGAAGAGGGAGCCACTGGTGAAATGACACTTGTTGTATACCAGCTGTTATGTAAACACTGTTTGACCTTTTATATTGGCATGACTGCTATAAAATTATCAGTTAGGATGAATGGGCATAGGCAGAGGGTGTATATTGGCAACACACATTATCCTGTTGCAGAGCATGCCCTAAGACAGTCGTGACCTCGATGCTTATTTCAGCACATGTGCCATGTGGATTCTTACCCCAGACACCAGTTTCTCAGAACTCCACAGGTGGGAACTGGCACTACAACATGTTATTGGTCCTCGCCTCTCAGCTGGCCTTAATTTGTGTTAATTTCTTCGGTCTCAGCATTTCTTCACAGTAACTACTCCTGTCTTCACTCCCTTTTAGTTTTCTACATCTTTCATTTTCTGATGTGTCTATTTTTCACCTTCCCCTTCCCACATCTGTCACTTTCAATACAGTTAGCTATCCACTCTTGTTACCTTGTGCACGATATTTTAGCAGTAATCTTTGTCTTGCATATTATCACATCTTCCACCTTTAAGCTCTCAGGTTTTCAAATTTCGACCAGTGCAGTCCCCAACAATAAATCTTTGTTTCTCAACCTGTCCAGTAAGCATCCCCCGAGCCAAGGTTCTGGGCGACTTTTTTGAACTCTACACCTTTCCCTAAAACTCACTTCACCCCTTTTCCTTCCCCTTCAACACTTCTGCCAGAAGAAAGAGCCATTGGCTTCAAAACCTTGCAAACTATAATACCTTTTTATATGTATGTCCTCTTTTCACCAATTGGTGAGCGTTTTTTTTTTTTTTTTTTTTTTTTTTTTTTTTTTTTTTTTTTTTTTTTTTTTTTTTGTCCAACTAAGAAATATCGCTAGGGATATCAGCCTCTGAAAAGCACAAGAAAACACATTTAGTTGCAGGGCCAATGCTCTGTAACACACTCAGAAACACTGAAGCAAAGTACCAGGAAGCATGGTGAAGGACCACAGTTCTTCAAGAAAGACACACAATTAATATCATTGCCAGTTGTTCATATGGCGAGAAATAGAACCAAGTAGCAACCAACACAGTTTTCCCTCATTGGCAGATGTTTGGCTATCTCGGTGGTGTATGCCTAGGAGTTTGTGGGTTCTGAGACACAGAGCAAAATAGTGAGATGCACACACAGTGTTTGAAAACCTCTTTTGCTGAACTTGGATAACAAGTCCAGAGCAAAATCCAAAGTGAGTACATGAGATAGGCTGGTTTGATATCAACAATAACAACAGAGGCGAAGTGACAAAGCTTCACCTAGGCAACGTAACTCTGGTGCGGCTTTCTTTTGCCGGCCCTGTGATGGCGCTGGCCATGCGGGCTATAGACGGTGTGTCTCGTATCTGGCCCCAGATTGGCGGTGCAGTTACATGTGTTACTGCCAACTTCTAGACGTGGACTGGTGTGACATGGTATCAGTAGTGCACGATACTACCCGATAATAGTATATATATCCAAGGGAGCAGCTCTGATGGCTCTAATTATTTGTGTCATATATTCAGTCAACCATATGTCACGATTATTAACTCTTTGGAGACTGGGTTTTCAATAGCACTTCAGATTTGCTGGAGTAATATTTTAACATGTTACTTCTCTGGAATGCAAAATGCAAATTCATTGACTTTTATGTAAAATTAAAGACATTTATTTCTGTTTGCTTCCTGGTTTCTCAACACAGAATAGAAGTATTACTGGCACTAAGACTAAAAGCTGGAAAAGAAACCAGTTTTTTTCATTTCTTCAGTTGTTTTCTTTTAGATAGGTAGTATGCTATCTTTTGGTCAGATCTGCTAAGACCTGTATTGCAAATGTTGTAGCCTTACATTGCATTGGACCTAATTTCTGTAAAAGGTCTTGCCAGCAACCATACAACTATATTGTTAATGGAAGTTAAGTGAAACACTGATAGCATTAGTATGTTTAACTGTGTCCATCCATTTCAGACCAAATGTTGCTCTGTTTTGACATATACACAAAATGTTGCTTTGCACAGGAAGTGTACAGATGCTTTCATAATCAGCTAGAAGAGTATGTGTTGAAAAGTCGAGCTGTATACAATCAGTTGCCAGGTACACAGTTTCTGTTCTGACATAAATGCAATTTGGCAGGATCGACCTGAAATGACTGTGGCTCACAACAGTAGCAGCAAAAACATCTGGAGAACAAAATTTTTGGAGCAGTGATTACTGAAGTTTTTGAGAAAACACATTTGATTAATGTAATAACTTCAAGTTGAACAAATATATTTCAAGGAAGACGCAATACATGAAAGTCACAGATCAAGTAAACAGAGTAAGATGTGTGTACATTTTAACAGTTAAATCATAACCAAGTCCAAGTCTAGCGGCCACTGGCTGGCTGGCCACTTAGGTGGCACTGCTGCTGCATGGCTGGCAGACAGCGCCACATGTAGAGGATGTGCACAACTGCGCGGCAGCACTTTGAAAGATTGGTGAGTCACAACACTTTTCCCCCCTTTGAATTTTTTTGCACAGGTTTTGATGGAGGTGGCCTGTAGATTGCTAACGTCCATAGGTGTTGTTTGACTGTCCGTAAAGTCTCGAGGAGGAGGCTTTCCGTACGGACGAAGTGTCCCCGATGATAACGGGTCGAGATGAGAGGAGATGTGGGGGTCAAATCTGCTGGGGCCCCATCCACCAATCTGCCCATTGCAGCAAGTCCAGTTGTTATAACAGGATACATGGGCATCCATAGGAGAGGGAGGCGAGTAGAGTTGCTCCGACAGATGATGGTCATCTGGTTCCTGCATGGGCACGTCTCCTGGTGGCGTCAGTACTTGTGCTGGCACCAATATGATGGTGAGAGGACTGTGTTGTGAGTAATGAGAGATTCCAGGATGCCGAGCATTTTCAGTGGAAAGGAGGATAACACCATCCGTAGCCGTGAGGCGGTAACGCAAAGCGTAGTAGTTCTGCAATGGATCAGAAGTCTTAGCGGATGGATGATCTGGCCCAACCCTTCTGAATACAGTGTAAAACCCGGGATAGGGTAGGGTCAGAACCCAAAGCAGCCGCCAGCCGGTCCCCGGTGATGGGGAACCCGTCCACAACCCGCTGCTTGGCAACATCCAGGTGGAAAGACAAAAGTTTGTCCCTATTGAATGCCAGATCAGGACCCATGGGAAGGCAAGACAGTGCATCAGCATTCGCATGTTGATTCGTCGGCCGGAAATGAATCTCATAATTGAAACGAGACAAGTAAAGAGCCCAGCGCTGGAGGCAGTGTGCAGCCCTGTCGGGAAGTGACATTGATGGATGAAACTAGGAAACAAGTGGTTTGTGATCCATAACAAGATGAAATTTGGATCCATAGAGAAAAACACCAAACTTATGAAGAGCATAAATAATGGCCAAAGCTTCTTTTTCAATTTGAGAATACTTTTGTTGGGCATCCGTGAGCGTTTTGGAGGCATAAACAATGGGTTGTTTAGAACCGTCAGAAAATCGGTGCGCAAGGGCTGCACCGACCCCGTATTGAGAGGTGTCCGTGGCAAGAACAAGATGTTGGCCAGGTCGATAAGTAGCCAGGCATGGGGCCTGTTTCAGCATAGTCTTCAATTTCTGGAAAGCCGCATCGCATGACGCGAACCAGTGAAAAGGCATGTTTTTATGCAACAGGCGATGCAACAGCTAAGCCACCAAAGCAGCAGACGGTAAAAACTTGTGATAGTATGCTATTTTCCCCAAGAAGGCCTGCAGTTCCTTAACAGATGTTAAGGGCGAGGAAGGACATCGATCGCAGCGACAGTTTGTTGAAGTGGACGAATACCATCCCGAGAGATTTGAAACCCCAAGTACATGATAGATGCCTGAAAAAATTTTGATTTCTGAAGATTACACTTAAGACCGGCAGTCTGTAAGACATGAAAAAGTGTGCGGAGATTTTGAAGATGTTCGTCAGTGGTGGAGCCAGTGACAACAATGTCGTCCTTGTAATTTATTCATCCAGGGACAGTGAGCAATAATTGTTTCAATAATCGCTGAAAGAGAGCAGGGGCGCTGGCAACCCCAATGGCAATCATTGGTATTGATAGAGGCCGAAAGGCGTGTTAAGGATCAGAAACTGCCGGGAAGCAGCGTCAAGAGGAAGTTGATGATAAGCTTCTGACAGGTCAAGTTTAGAAAAATACTGGCCTCCAGCAAGTTTAGTGAACAATTCATCAGGTTGAGGCATAGGGTAAGTGTCGATAAGGCATTGAGCATTTACAGTGGCTTTGAAATCGCCACAGAGACGAATATCACCATTTGGCTTAGCAACGACAACGACAGGAGAGGACCACTCACTGGAAGTGACAGGAAGCAAGACCCCTGAAGCAGTGAGACGATCCAGCTCCCGTTTGACCTGATCACGAAGGGCCACAGGAATGGGCCGGGCCTGAAAAAACTTAGGCCTAGCAGTGGGTTTGAGCGTGATATGAGCTTCAAAGTCATTTGCATGGCCTAACCCAGGAGAAAAAAGGGATGAAAATGTCGTCGACAAGGAATCCAATTGAGCATAAGGAATAGCATCAGAGAAGCTATTGACAGAGTCATCTATGGAGAACCCAAAAACGCGAAAGGCATCGAAACCAAAAAGATTCTCTGTGTTACTATGGTCTACCACAAATATGGGAAAAGTGCGACCGACAGATTTGTAAGATACCTCAGCATCAAATTGTCCCAAGAGAGAAATCTTCTGTTTATTGTAAGTCCGTAATTGCCTAGTGACAGGTGACAGGATTGGAGAACCCAACTGAAGATACGTCTGAGAATTGATGATAGTGGCAGCAGAACCAGTATCCACCTGCATACGAACATCTCGACCAAGTATTAGGACAGTGAGGAATAACTTCCCTGAAAGGGAAGAAGTGCAATTGACAGACAACACAGAATCAGAATCAGCGTCATGTTCATGAACATCATGTATGCAGTCAGATTTGCAAATGGATGACACATGACCCCCTTTTTTTTTTTTTTTTTGCATTTGTGACACACGGCCCACTGTTGTGGACAATCTTCTCATGAATGTTTCGTAAAACACCGCGGACATGAAGGAAGTTGCCGCGGGTTTTGCTGCAGTTTCTGAGAGGTTTGTTTACGGTTAGGCCGAGGCTGCGATTGGGAGCGTACTGCGACCACGTCGGCCGGCGGGGACACGCCACACGATTCGTCAACATCGCACAGAGGTTGTATTTCCCCGACGTCACCCCATGCCTCTATTTGCACTCCAGCGGTGTGAGGAATTTCAAAAGACTGAGCGATGGATAGGAATTCATGTAGAGTCGGATTTGCCAACTGAAGGGAATGTTGCCTAACTTCTTTGTCGGGCGCCGATTGGATAATAGCATCCCATACCATGGAATCGGCGTAGGATTCTTTGTGAACTTCAGTAACAAGTTGACACTTTCTACTGAGGCAGTGAAGTTCAGCAGCCCCAGTGTGATAGGATTGATTTGGTTGTTTTTGACAACGATAAAAGGCAACACGAGAGGCTACCACATGCGTTTGCTTTTGAAAATAGACGGACAGAAGTGAGCACATTTCAGCAAAGGACAAAGATGCAGGATCTTTCAAAGGAGCCAATTGTGACAACAACCAATACATTTGAGGTGAAATCCATGAAAGGAACAGAGACTTACATGTTTGTTCGTCCGTGACATGAAATGCCAAGAAGTGCTGTCGAAGACATTTTTTATAATCAGACCAGTCTTCAGCCGTCTCGTCGTAAGGAAGAAAAGTAGGTAGAGAGAATGACGAAATCAGGAATCGCATTTGTGAGAAGCGTTTGCTGTTCTATGAGACCTTGCAATAGTTGCTCTAAAGTAGCCATGGAAACATGTGGGTCAACAATGGAAAAGAAAAATCACTACCTCGTCACCAATTGTAATAACTTCAAGTTGAACAAATATATTTCAAGGAAGACGCAATACATGAAAGTCACAAATCAAGTAAACAGAGTAAGATGTGTACACTTTAATAGTCAAACCATAACCGAGTCCAAGTCTAGCGGCTGCTGGCTGGCTGACCGCTTAGGTGGCGCTGCTGCTGCATGGCTGGCAGACAGTGCCGCATGTAGAGGACGCGCGTAACTGCGCGGCGGCACTTTGAAAGATTGGCAAGTCAGAACAATTAATAGTAGTGAAAAACAGTTAAACCTCATTCATTTGCCCCAGATACTGCTTGGCGTCCCATATTTGGTCCTTTTTTGTACTATGAGGTATACCTTTGTAAAAACATAAAGCAGCTACTAGATGGTAGTATTGAGATCTGATATCAGTATTGTCTTAAAATTATTCATTTGATTATTGTAAAATCAGTGGCAACTCTGAAATTGGCCAAGTAGTTTGCTTACATCTAGTGTTTGAAGGAGAGTGTTGTGAAAATGGAAATTTCATGTACAGGTTTGTATTGAATGACTTTTGTTAAGGCCTAACTTAGCAAAAATACAGCAAATCACTTCAGTCGACTTTTGGTAACCAATCACCTTCACAAAAGACTGTTTACAACTGGAATTGGATTGCAGAATTTCATCATGGTCAGCTTCTGTTAGTCATAAATTTCGAGAACGTTCATCAAAATAGGTTGTAATTCCAATACAAACTGATGCTGTGCTTAAGATGATCAAAGAGGATTAGTAGATGGCTTATTATGAGACACAGGCATCCTTACGCATATCAGATGCTGCAGTACCTTCAATTTCGCATGAACATTTAACTGTGAAAAAGATCTACTACCAATCCATTATGAAGAGGCAGCTAGATAATTCAGCCTCCACACTCTTTGCCACACCAAGTGAATAGCATAGTAGATTTTCCATCTGAGCATTAGCAGACTGTTGAGAAATTGATGTGCATTTCTTCTTGTCCTTGTGGATTTATAATGATAGCAGCACACAGATTGTTTTTGTGCACATCACAGTGATTGTGGTGTGCTTCTCGATCTTGTCCCAGTTTGTAGTTTCTGAATCTGGGTCATTAGTTCTGAAAGCTGTCTTCCCAGATGGGAAAGTGTGTCATCTTGAGATGGAGATGACACAGTTTCTATGCTATATATGAACTGACTGGATGTCATAATTTCTACAATTTTGTCAGCTGTTCTAGCCATTGCTTCAAGATTTACGTCTTGACTAGATGCTAGTACAGAACATGCATTGGTTGGTAGCTATTTAAGAAATATAGTTCTTAAAAATCACTGGTTACTCATGTTTCAGCAAGATAATGCATCTCTCTGAGCAAAGTAGATTGCTTTTTGCCTCCTAGTTCTACTTCGGTTATCAATTTTTTAACTTTGTGTGGCTGATTGTACAAATTCTGTGGCAAGATATGGTTTTAAGTTTGTATTTGGGGAAGTTGATTATGTTATAGACATGAAATCTGAAATCAGCTCAGCAACTTCACTATCAAGCAATTTTGAACCTTGATGAAACTTTATCACTTTCTTGCTGCTATTTGTGGTAATAAATTGGGAATCCACTTACAAAAAACATATCTTTCCGTCTTTTCCCCAGAAAGCTGGTATTTTCACTGTCACACATAATATTTCTATACCCTTGTTGTATGATGGTAAGTTTTCCATGAAAAAACATATTTTAATTGCACAGTAAAATTGAAATAATAATTGGAGTGATTCTTGTGTGCTCACAATCATGTTGGAGTCACTGGTTATGGGTTCTAGTAAAAATAATTATTTATGTAGCACCACACACAGGAAACTACCATGAATGCACTAAACATTTTTTAATACCAGTTGCAGTGGAAATGATAAACAGAAAACCGATTACTTCAGTGTGTACCCTTAATTTGTACAGAGTTAACATTCTAGTGTGTCCATTACAGCCACTAACCAAACCTTAAAAACAGGAACAAGGAAATGGAAATTCATGAGAGAAGATTAATCTTAGATATTTTCATTCAAATGGGATTTATTTTATTTTTTGTATGGCAGTACAGCGACAATATTTTATATAAGTACAACAATATGTAAACGAAATGTATAAAACAAAACAATGTGTAAATAGTACATGCGTAAAAAAAAAACAAAAAAAAAAAAACAATAGGACAAAAGGATAAAGTACAAACACTCAAGACAAAATAACTACACGTTAAAAGCTTGGCAAGCTGGACTAGAAACTCATTCATATATTTAAAGCTCGATATCTAGATTTCACAGCCAATCCAAAGCAGAGGGTTTCACATATATAACCTCAGAGACAGGTCCAGCGTATCTTCTTAAGGGGCATTCCTCAATAATATGGCGGACGTTCTGTTCTGGTGCTCCACAGTCACAGGCTGGTGAGTCGCATAGACCCCACTTGTACTCATAAGCATTGCACCTTGCACGGCCCGTTCTGATACGGTTTAATTTAGTCCAGGTACATCTCTTCAGGTCAAAGCCCAGTAATTCCAGAGTAGGATCCTGAATACCTTGTTCATTAATTCCAGAGTCATTCCAAAAGTGCCGCCATTGCTCCTTGATGCCAGGTTGATGTTCTTGTGTATTAACCCATATAGGCTTCCATGACTTCAAGCGGGTCGATGGTATTTCGTTCAAAACATCATGGGTTGGTAGAGTCTGTGGGTAATCTGAGTCATGAATTTTTGACCACTCTCTTGCTGCTGCTTCTTGCCTTGTCGATTGTGTAGGTGGGATATTGCTTAGAGTATGCAGCCAAGGGACTGGGGTGGGTTTAATAGTACCCGTTATTATCCTCATACACTCGTTCAACTGGACATCGCTTTTCTTAGTATGAGTGCTCGAATACCAGACAGCAGAGCAATATTTGGCAACAGGATATACCAGGGCTATTGTGGCAGTACGTAAGGTGGATGCTTGAGCTCCCCAAGTCGAGCCAGCCAATTTTCTCAGGACGTTGTTGTGAATCTTTAGCTTTTGGCTTACATTTTCTAGATGTTTTTTGTAAGTCAGGGAGCGGTCTAGTGTTATGTCAAGGTATTTGGGGTTGAAGTTGTGTTTGACTCTTTGTTCACAGAAGTTCACATTCAGTTCCTGGTGGGCCATTTTATTGTTCAAGTGGAAAACACACACCTCAGTCTTGGTTGGATTAGGGCAGAGTCACCATTTTTTATAATAGGAATTCAAGGACTCCAGATCTTCTGTGAGTACATTCGCTCCTTCCCCAATTGTTTTAGATTTTTACAACTAGTGCCAAATCATCGGCGTAGCAAAGCTTCCTGTTGACTGTATTTGGCAAGTCGCTAATATACAAATAAAAAAGGGTTGGGGCCAACACAGATCCTTGAGGGAGGCCATTTTTTATTTTATACGATCTGCTGGTGTTGTGGCCAATGCTCACTTTGAAAGACCTGTTCGTCAGCATGTTGTTCATTAAGGTTGCCAGTTTTAAACTAGGTATGTGTCTCTTGAACTTAAGATAAGACCCTGGAGCCACAGAGTGTCGTATGCCGATGACAGATCAACAAAAACTGCACTTGACTTCATCCTGTTCTGGAATCCGCTTTCTATATATGATGTTAGTGCTAAAATTTGTTCGCAACAGCTGCGCTTGTTTCTGAAACCTGCCTGATATGGAGGGGTTACTCCATCCACAATGTCCTGAATTCTATTAAGAATTAGGCGTTCCAACAACTTAAAGCATATACTAAAGAGGGCGATGGGGCGGTAGCTAGTTGGATCTTCTGGTAGCTTTCCAGGTTTAAGGATTGCTAGCATGTGGGCTATTTTAAATTGTGGTGGGACTATTCCAGTGTTTAAAATGTTGGTGTAAAAGTTTCTTAGCCACGCTTTTCCATTAGGTCCGAGGTGTTTTATAAATTCTGGGAATGTACTGTAAAATCCCACAGCTTAGCTTATTTTTAAGGTTTTTATTGCACCCTTGATTTCCTCTTCGCTAAACAGTGATGAAAGCAATGTATCGTCATTCAGAGTTTTATCAAGTTCTTGTAGTTTCTTAGTTTCTGCTTCAGTTGTTGGATCAAGAGGGGTTTTATCAGTATGCATCTTTATGTGCAATGCCATCTCTGGCGGTTTTATTTTAGGTTCCTGGTGGCATGCTGAAGAGGAGTTACCAAGTTTCCTCAATAATGACCAGGCTTTTCTGCTGGAATGTGTAAAATTCAGCTGGGATGTGAGTTCCTGCCACTTTTGTTTTCTGTGTGTGTTTAGTCGCTCTAATATTTGTCCACCAATTTCAGGGTTTCCTGTTTCTTGGTATTTATCATAAAGTTTGTTAGTATTATTGTCCCAGCAAGGAATATACTGTTGTCTAACTCCGTGTGGTATATTCCTTTTGGCTGCAGCGATGATGACTCCAGTGAATTGTTTATAGTTTTCTTGCTTTGGGGTAATCCAGTGCAAATTTTGATCAACTTCTTGAGCATATTTTGCCTAATTAGCTTTCTTAAAGTTCCATTGCGTTTTATTGATAGATTTTACTACTGGGATTTGGAGGCCTATGTTAAGTATGGTGGGACGATGTTGGCTCTTTGGAAAGTGTTTCAGGACTCTTTTTGTATGGTATAGTGGGACTCTATCTGATCAGTGGACACAATGCAGAGATCAGGATTGGTATCTGTTTGCCATCTGGCCGATTGGAATGTCTTAGGGTCCTTGGCATCATATATCATGTACATGTTACATGTCATGTGCTTCAATCCACTCAGACAGAGTTTCTCCGTTTTCGTCGATGTTGCCATACCCCCAGAGAGTGTGACGGCTATTAAAATCCCCCACATACATGCAGGGGTTGGGCAGTACTGGTAAATCTGGTGTTGGCCATTTACTTTGTGTGGGCTTATAAATGGCTGCTATGGTCATTCCATTAAGTTCAATAGCAGTTATTTCTATGTCATTAATTTCTTGTCATATCACTTCTTTGTACCCAGCAATGTTGTTACGAGGATACAGAGCAGATCCATGAATGTGCAATGGCAGTGCTGCGACCATCCTGCAGCCTGGAATGGTGCATGTTGTTATACGCTCCTGCACTTGATGAGTTTCTTGGAGTGCTATGATGTCGATTTTATGATCATTAGCCAGCTTGCTTATGTAGCCACATTTATCCTTTGTCAGGCCTTCTACATTAATTTGCAGAACATGGACGATGGGTCCAATATCTTTAGTCTGTTGGCTCTCAGAAGAGCCTTTCTCGATGATAGCATCCTTCTCTTTCTTGTTTTGTCACTTTGTGTGGCCGTCAGAGATCATTGATCTAGTTCGGCCCGCATTTGTGTAGACTTTCTGCTGTCCTGCTATCGCAGTCCGTTGCCCGGGGTGCACCATCTTGGAGGTTGTCTACACGTCGCACCCCATTCAAGTGGGAAATTAGGCAGCAGACAACTGTTTGTGTTCTATTATAAATCAAAACTGACAGAAATTGTTTGTTTACAGAGCACTTCCATAAAATTACTGTATGTTCTTTGGATAACTGGATGTGTCATGACCATCTATTTAGATGACTGGAGAACAGTTACTGCTGAATGAAACACAACAAATCGTTTGCCACAAGTCATTGATGAAACTAGGAAAAACAACAGAAGTTTATAGCATTTTTCAACAGTAATAATTAAAACTAAACTCTACCTGAACAGGCCATGGTGGCCCAATGGTACTGACTGGCCGCCGTGTCAACCTCAGCTCACAGGCATCATCGGATGCAGATGTGGGGAGCATGTGGTCAGCATACCACTCTCCCAGCTGTATGTCAGTTTATGAGACTGGAGCCACTACTTCTCAATCAAGTAGCTCCTCAGTTTGCCTCACAAGGGCTGAGTGCACCCCACTTGCCAACAACACTCGGCAGACTGGATGGTCACCCATCCAAGAACAGTAATAATTGGTAGCATTCCACTGCTTTCTGTCCTATGCATACACAACTACTGAAAGAAGCCAACAATTTTAATGTAAGACAAAGACCCACTGTC
The DNA here is from genome assembly GCF_023864345.2 of Schistocerca serialis cubense. Classification (NCBI taxonomy): domain Eukaryota; kingdom Metazoa; phylum Arthropoda; class Insecta; order Orthoptera; family Acrididae; genus Schistocerca; species Schistocerca serialis. Next base: position 620,154,053 of record NC_064645.1, read on the forward strand.
CAATGTGTTTTCAGTTTATGAATGTCACGAATGTGTTGTAGATTTTATAGTGTTTTAGCCTCATGAGCCAAGTTCCACAACCTGATGTGAGAGTATTGTCTCCCAAAACACTTTAAAAGAAGAAAGTTGAGTTGTGTGAAGGACAGAAAATGGTTGATGTTACCAGTTATTACTGTTAAAATATAACAACCACTACCTCACACATTTAGAATGGATAATATTAAAGTTGTGCCTTTCTTCTCATGGCAGTAGCATCTGTCACACAGCATGTCAAACAGTCCAAGTATTTGATGAATAGAAACATTGAATTAAAATCTCATTGCATATATTCACCTGATTTATATTTACATCTATAAAATGCAAGTCACATTATGGTGCATGGTGAAGGATCCTTCTGATACCACTATCCCTCCCCCCTTTCTTATTCTATTTGTGAATGGTGCATCAGAAGAATGATGTTGGGGCAACCTTAGCATGAGCTCTGCTTTCTCTGATTTTCTAGTTGTGGTTATTCTGCAATATGTATGTGCCAGGAAGAAATATGATGCCACACTCTTCCCAGAAAATGCACTTGGGATTTCAGTAGTAAACCTCTTAATGGTGCACAGAGCCTCTCTTGTAGCATCTGCCACTATAGTTTGTTAAGCATCTTTGTAAAGCTCTTATGCTGACTAAACAATGCTGTGATAAACTCACTGCTCTTTGTTGGATCCTCTCTCTATCTTCTATTAGTCCTGCCTAGTAAGAGTCCCAGAATGATGAGCAGTACTAAAGAACTGCTCAGATGAGCATATTTTTTTTTAATGAATGAATTACATTTCTGTATGTTTCCTCAGAGAAATACAGTCTGACATCTGATTTTCATACAGTAATTTTATGTGGTCATTCTACATTGCATGGCTCCATAGGTTACTCATAGATATTTTGCATTATTTATGGTTTTCAGTGATTTGTTGCCAGTAGGGTAGTCAAACAATGGTGGATTTGCAAGTATACTTCTTGAGTTTGCCGCCAGATCGTATTGCGTAAATTTCACAAAATTTGATCAATGCAACTACTCGACATCTTCAGATGCTGTCACTGTTGCAAGGCCCAACCGATGATAATCGCATGGTGGGATTGACATTTATCAGGCCGGGAGCAGGCAATATGCATGTGCGGGAAGATGCTCGCAGTTGGAGGAAAGCGGCACTCCTACTGCGAGCCGCAGAAAGGCCTTCCATGTGTGCACTGTGGGCAATGACTGTGTTCCAGGATGCTCCTGTGGTTAAAAGTTATACTGAATCTCAGTAGTGCATTGGGTCGCATGTTGAATTGGAAGTTCGTGTTTTCCCTGTTTTGATTTAATGGCAGCCAGTGCTGGATTCCAGGTAGCGCTTAGTTGAAAACCTGCATACCTGTTGATAATATTGCCCGCTGTATGAATATATATGGGCTCCTTAACAACACAGTCCCAGAAAGATGACGCCGGGGATAAATTTCAGTCTTTTCGTAAAACAAACAGTGCCCCATGTTCACGCAATGTTCTACTACTGCTGATCTATCAGGTTGTCCAGGCATGTATGTCCACTGTGTTTGATGCAATGTTCTTGCATGGTTCAGCATGTCTCCCCAATATACGATTTTCCACATTGGCATGGGATCATATACACACCACGTTTCCTAAGGCCACCAAGCATGAAAAATTCCTCAATTTTGCTGCTGGCCGGGGAAAAAAAAAAAAAAAAAAAAAAAAAAAAAAAAAAAAAAAAAAAAAAAAAAATGCCTTGCCGTTTGAGGATTCTTTCTATTCTGCAGGCTGCTGTGGCCAAGTGGTTCTAGGCGCTTCAGTCTGGAACTGCACTGCTGCTACAGTTGCAGGTTCGAATCCTGCCTCAGGCATGGATTTGTGTATGTCCTTAGGTTAGTTAGGTTTAAGTAGTTCTAAGTCTAGGGGACTGATAACCTCAGATGTTAAGTCCCATAGTGCTTGGAGCCATTTGAACTTTCTATTCTTGAAAACATGCCACCAAAATAGGGCAAGAATGCTCTTTCAGTGAGTGCCTCCTCATCTTCATTTACATTCCTGCTTCGAATTTTCTTAGAATGGAATCCGTGGTGTATCTATCTATTGGATTAGCCATTCTGTTGGAATACCGTTCTTAGGTGTTATAGTACACCAAGTAGACTGTTGGTGTCTGAGACCAGATGTGCGCTGTGTGCCAAAGAGCATTGTGCAGAATGGTGACACCTTGTGGCCTGCAAATCCTGAAAATATAGCTCCCTATGAGTTGATTTGTGATAGATGCTGTGTCCCAGTGTGCTATCGGCTTTTCTTGTGACTATGACAACCGGGGATGGTAAAATGCACACCTTTTCCACTTCCGTTGTGAACTGTATGTAGGGATGGAGCGAGTTCAGATGCCAGAGAAACACAGGTAATGCGTGTATTACATGGGACCACACCACAAATATATCATGTACATACCGCCAGAAGCAGGAAGGTTTGAGACTTGCTGACTGCAATGCTTTTTCTTCAAAGTCTTCCATAATATAGTTGGCCACCGTGGGAGACAGAGAACTTCCCATGGCAACACTGTCCACTTGTTCAAAAATATTGTTCAAAATACTGATCGTTGAATAAGAAATAAGTTGAGATAAGCACATGTTTAACAATACCACAATGTCTTTCTCAAACTGTCTGCTGATAAGATCTAATGAGTCCTGAAGAGGTACTTTCATAAATAAAGATACAATATCAAAGCTAACCAAAAGATCCGACAGTTGTAGCTTAAGTTGTGTTCAGGCATCCTATGAAGTTCTCTGAATTCCGGATATGGTGATCACACTTGATTATGAGATGTCTCAACAGTGTAGTAAATGTCTGCCCAGAAAATAGGTAGGAGCTCCAATGTAGCTCACTATTGTGCAAGGAATCCCATCGTCATGTATCTTGGGTAGGCTGTACAGTCTTGGGAGAACTACAACCTGTTGGCATAGTCTGTTAATCACTTTTGAAGGAAAATAACTCTTCTTGAGAAGATCTAATGCTTTTCTCTGGATCTTGCCAGTCAGATCCTCTCTTAGCGTGCAATAGGCAGGATCGTCAAGCTGCACCTCCATCTTGCTGTTGCATTCGCCTCGTGAGAGGAGGACAGTGGCGTTCCCCTTATTGGGAAGTAAAATACGAGGTATTTGTCTACCTCTTAAAGTCTTGCAGAGCCTTCCTTTCTGCTGAGCTGATGTTTAACTTTCTTGGTGGGGCTCGTGTTAAAGTTCAGCAGTTGTTCGTGGTGTTGGTGCAGAGTCCAAACCTTTCTCGAGTACTGTAACAGTTGCATCATCCAGGATTCTGTCCATGAGATTAAACATGGTGCATTGATGTGGTGCATTCCCTGCTTGCAGTTGGGCATTCAGGTGAGTATACTTTGATATTTGGCAAACCTTGGCTTGTTGTTTTGACCAGTCGGCTAGCGCTATCTACTCAGTCCCAGAATACAGCTGAGAGATTCAAAGATATCTTCAGATGCAGTGATAGTAACTTTGTGCACACCATGTGCAGTTCCCGTCTTGTATAACATACCCTCGAAAAGAGGAACGCCACCATTCTTCTCTCAAAAGGTGCTGCTCGACAATCTTGCCTATCACAGGCTAAGAGACGATCCGACTGGCATGATCCAGAGAAAAACATTAGATCTTTTCAAGAAGAGTTCTATTCAATCTAAAGTGATTAAGAGCCTATAACAACAGGCTACAGTTCTCCAAGACTGTACGTCGTACCCAAGATGTATAAGGATGGGACTCCTATTCGCCCAATAGTGAGCAACATTGGAGCTCCTACCTATTTTCTGGACAAACATCTTACTACATGTGTAGATATGATATATGGTGAAAGACCCTTCAGATAGGGTAAAGTTAAAATTTATTAAAAAAAGAAAAATAAAGAAAAATAAAGAAATGAAACAGCGATTGACCGTAAGCATTGGCAAAGACATTAATTATGAATGCACGGTAAGGCGGGGGGGGGGGGGGGGGGGGGAGACATTCATTTTTCTTTGTGCATGATTTTGTTTCACACTCTTGTACGTAGAAGGATGGTTAAAATGTATAGCTCGAAGTATGAAATATTATGAGTGTTATGTATTACATGTGAGTCTGAGTAAGAGAAGACTTAATGAAGTCGGCTGCCTGCATCTATAATTGAAATGTGAGAGAGGGAGTCCAAACAGCCTAAATTTGTACATGCAGAACATCCCTGATAATGCAATTGTACTATACTTTAAATTTCTTTCCATTTATTTTGTATGTAGTATAATACGTATGCTGTTGGAACCTCTCACAGGCAAGTGTGATCACCATAAGATCACCATAAGATCATCCATAAGATGCCTGAAGACACTTAAGCTACAACTGTTGGATTGTTTAGTTAGCTTTGGCGTTGTACCTTTACTTGTTAAAGTACCTCAGCAGGACTCATTAGTGCCTATCAGCAGCCAGTCCGCCCCGGTAGCTGAGTGGTCAGCGTGGCAGACTGTCAATCCTAAGGGCCCGGGTTCGATTCCCGGCTGGGTCGGAAATTTTCTCCACTCAGGGACTGGGTGTTGTGTTAATCATCATCATTTCATCCCCATCGACGCGCAGGTCGCTCAAGTGGCGTCAAATCGAAAGACCTGCACCAGGCGAACGGTCTACCCGACAGGAGGCCCTAGCCACACGACATTTCCATTTTATCAGCAGCCAGTTTGAGAAAGATATTGTGGCATTTTTTTAAACATGTGCTTACCCCAACTTATTCAATAACCAGTATATAGAGCAAGTGGATGGTGTCGCCATGGGAAGTACTCTGTCTCCCATGGTGGTCAACTATTTTATGAAAGACTTTGAGGAAAAAGCACTGCAGTTGGCAAGTCTCAAACCCTCCTATGTCTGGCGGTATGTAGACAATACATTTGTGGTGTGGCCCCATGGAATAGACAAATTACCTGTGTTTCGCTGGCATCTGAACTTGCTCCATCTCAATATACAGTTCACGATGAAAGTGGAAAAGGATGGCATTTTACCGTTCCCGGATGTCAGTCAAAAGAAAAGCCAATGGTACATTGGGACTAGTGCCTGTCACAAATCAACTCATACGGAGCTATATTTGCAGGCCACAAGTTGTCATTACCCTGTGCAACGTGGTACTGTCTTACGCTCTTTAGTGCATAGAGCACATGTGCTCTCAGATGCTGACAGTCTACCTGATGAGCTATAATACCTAAGAATGGTATTCCAACAGAATGGCTATTCCAATAGACAAAACGCCAAGAATACCATTCTAAGCAAATTCAATGCAGGGATGTAAATGAAGAGGTGGAAGTGTTCTTGCCCTATTTTGGCAGCTTGTATTCAAGAACAGAAAGAATCTCAAAAGGCATGACACCAATTTTGTTTTTAGACCACCAGCAAAATTGAGGAATTTATTATTCTCGGTCAAAGACGATCTAGACCTTAGGAAATGTGGTGCGTATAAGATCCCATGCCAATGTGGAAAATCTTCTATTGGGCAGACATGCAAAACCATGCAAGAATATTGCATTGAACACCATCATCATACAAGCTGGGGCAACTCGATAAAGCAGTGGTAGCAGAGCATTTCTTAAACACAGGGCATCATATGTTTTACGAAAAGACCGAAATTTTATCCCCAGCTCATCTTTCTGGTACTGTGTTGTTAAGGAGGCCATACATGTTCGTACACCAGACAATCTTATCAACAGGTATTCAAGTTTTCAGCTAAGTGCCACTTGGACTCCAGCACTGGCTGCCATTAAATAAAAAAAAATGGTTCAAATGGCTCTGAGCACTATGGGACTCAACTGCTGAGGTCATTAGTCCCCTAGAACTTAGAACCAGTTAAACCTAACTAACCTAAGGACATCACAAACATCCATGCCCGAGGCAGGATTCGAACCTGCGACCGTAGCGGTCTTGCGGTTCCAGACTGCAGCGCCTTTAACCGCACGGCCACTTCGGCCGGCCATTAAATCAAAACAGGGAAAACAAAAATTTCTGACTCATCACAGGACTTAAAGCACTGTTGAGCTTTAATTCAGCTTTTAACACAGGAGCATCCAGAAGCACATCATTGCCCACATCGCATGCATGGAAGGCCTTTCTGCGGCTCCCAGCAGGAGTGCCACTTTCCTCCAACTGCAAGTGTCTGCCTACACACATGTGTAGCCTGTCCAGCCTGATAAATTTCAATGCTGCCGCATGATTATCATCAGTTGTGCCTTGCAGCAGTGACAGCAGCAACTGCCACCACCTGAAGGTGTCAAGCAGTTGCGTCAATGAAATATTGTGCAGTATACAATCTGGTGGCAAACCCGAGAATTGTATTTGCAACAGATCCATCAGGAAAGCATGAAGAGTCACAGTAGTGGATTTCTTCATATAGTTACATGCAGTACATTACATTTGCTTACATTTCTGCACCTATCATCAATCCCCGGAAGGCTACCTGCTATTTACTCCAGTTTTCTGACATTACTTATATAATTTTTTAAAGCTGTCAGAGTGAAGTACATAAATTTTAATGATGAATATTTAGAGAAGTAATAAAATTGTTTTTCTTTCATTGTTTGGATAAAAGTTACAAGGTGAGTCTTGTATAATGCCCTGTTTTGGTACCTTAAGCCAATTTTTATAATGCTTATCACTGTAGAGCTCATGTACGGTGATAAGCAGTTGATCTGCTGTCAGGAAGTGTGATCACATTGTAACACCTTGCAAAACTGGCAAGTGTTGTCACAGCGTGCCCTTTGTTCAGTTCAAATTGTTCATCTGAAGACTCAGTGTGTAATATTTTCCCTTAAGGCTGACTTACATTTGCAGAAATATTATTGTGATTCCTTACATACTGCCCAATTAAAACACGGTTATGAGAAAGGATACTCTGAAGAATATAACTTGGCTCACCTATAATGTGCAAGTGAGTTTTGATACATTTTTGGTTATAATTGGAACTATCTGGCCTCTAGTGTTATTCCTAAATACTTAAATGTTATCTCTTTCCTAGTAAGTTGAACACATACGTTGAACTTAAGTTGACTTCTTATTACTGAGATACATAGCAAAGCAAGTGGCCCTTTCTTGGGTAATCTCCAGATGTTTCTTATTATCTTATTATTATGCAGTCAACAAGTTCTGGTATAAGACTAATTCTAAGTGGTTATTAATGTCAGTTTGCTCTGCTGACTCAAGGTCATCTACATATGCATATTTTCTTAAGTGAAGAAATATTTGAAAAAAGAATTCAAAAAATTGTAAAAATAGTATGAGTCTAGTGGCAGTATTGTATTTTGACATATTGTCACCCTCCTAGTTTGATACACAACAGAATAAACAGTCTGCTAGATTTTCAAGTATTCCACTTACCGATACTTTTTTATTGAAAACTGAGAAAGTAACTACATTTTGAAGTTACGTAATACATATAATGAATTTTTCTTCACCCAGCAAAAACTGATGTATAGTTATAGATTATATCACTAGAAGTCGTCAGATAGAATGATTACCTTGGTGTAAAACAACAGTAATTGGAGTACAGTGGTATGAAAAAGTTGGTATCCTATGCTGAACTCCAAAGATTGACACCACATCCCTCTCCTCCTTCCAAGAGAGTGAAAGGCAAGAGAAGAGGCACAAGGTCCCAAAGAAAGATGGTCCTCTCTGATGTGTCACTTACGATAGACGCACTCTCTGGAAAGAAAGTAGCCAAACAATCTAGAAATGATATCCACAGATTACTTTAACACTGACAAAATGGAAAAGGATAAAGTGCACATATTAATTTCCTACCCTACAGTTAACTACCATCACACTGAAGTCTCTCCTCTGTTTCTTATTTCTGTATGGTTCAACTACTAACAGTTGTTTTGTGATGTACAGTTCATGTTGTAACACTTTTCTCTTTCCACAACTTTTTTTGTGTCATCAGTGAGTTGTAACTGGGAAAAACTGAGGGATTGGTCTTAAAATAAGTAAATATTTCTTCTTTGTCTCTTTAAGGGCAAATTCTCTAGAGGTCGTGGACGTGGCTCAGATGGCCCTCATCAACATGCCTACGAGATGTGGAAATCTGAAAGATATCAGATAGACCAAGAACGCATAAACAGACAGAAGACTGCAGGAGGAGAATGGAAGAGAGAATGGGACAAGGAAAAGGTGTCTGAAGAGTGAGTACATTTCTGTCATTATCAGAATGTTGATTAAAAATTGTTTTCGGATCATGTGTAATAGAAAATGGTTTCACTGTTTTTGTTATTGTTATAAAGAGAAATGAGTCTTCATGTTTGGATAAATATTGGGAATCCCAGATTTAATTTCATACTTGATATTTCTGCTTTGGTGTGCATTTGATTCTGTTGTTGATAATGAGACTGAAGAATGACATCAAATGAAGTAAAGAGAAGATAAACCATTGCCAATAGAGAATGAACATTTTCTTTTCTGGAAATGGAAGGGAAATTACTTGGATTCCAAAAAAGTAAACTGAAGATTGAAGTACGCAGATTTGGGTAAACCTAGGCGAACTGTAAATATAAGGTATTAAAAAACCTAATAACTTTAGCAATCTTTGTACGAGATTGGTATTTGATTGGAGGTACCAACTTTTTCCTGACAGTACTCTTCCTACTGTGTCATTTGAATATGCGTCTTGCTCTGATCTGCAACTGCAACCGCTCATTGGTACCTTTCCATAGTCGCTAACAATCATCAGACACTGGTCAAGTTAGTTTCATAATTTTTGCCCGAGATTGCTGGTGTTGGAGGGTGAGCTATGAAGTTTCCTAGGAATGAGAGGAATTAACAGTAAGTTAATACTGGAGTTGGTCCACAACACTTATTTTGGCTTATTAATTGGTAGAATAAGGCTTGCAAAGGACAGTTCATCTACATTGAGTCTTCATCTGAGACCTGATATTAACTCAACTTTCTCCTAATTAGCTCTTCTGTAGTATGTGAATCCATTTTATTTTGATTATTTCCAGTGGTGCTTGGATGAAAAAAAGAATGCAGAGGTTTTTTTAGTTGTTTTTTGTGTAATTGAGTCCCCCTTATTTATGGAGTTTTGTCCATTTTGGGAACGTATACTGAAAGAGCATTCACTTATTGTGTCTTTCAAGTGTAGTAATTTATACTAAGTTGCATTGTTTCAATTGTAGCGTTATTCTACAGCTCTGTCCTTTTGGAACAATTAGTCTAAAAAGCCATTCTGTAAATTTAGGAAATAACTTAGATTGAATGGCAGTTGTTCGACTGAGATCAACACTTTGTTAAAATGCCTTTGAGTGCTTCACTCTTCAAGACATTTTAATGTTCAACTGCTCCGTATTCAGTACTCTTAACGAATATTTTTGAATAAAAGTTTATAACATTTTTCAAAGGCAAAATTATAAATTCCACAACATCTTGTAAAAATCATAAGTTTTGGGTTATTTTTTACATTATCATTTTTGAGAGAGAGAGAGAGAGAGAGACAGAGAGAGAGAGAGAGAGAGAGAGAGAGAGAGAGAGGGGGGGGGGGGGGGGGAGAGAGAGAGAGAGAGATTTTTTTTTTTTTAAGGGGGGGGGGCGTTGTTCATTGTGAAACATAGATTGTAAATGAACCGTAAAATTAACGTAAGTTGCTGTTTGTTAAGTTCTCTGTTAATTTTACTGTAGTACTTCACTTTATTCTAGTACTGTAGTCACAGATAGCTGTATTTAGCATTATTCTAAATGTTATGAAATTGGTGTGCAATATTTTAGAAGCTATTAAATGTGATAATACATGACACGTGCTTTTTGTTATATTTGTTGCAGTGTTGACAATGACTGGCCACCTAGTGCAGGACAAGGGAGAATTCCCTACCGCCGTGATAAACACACATTGGAAAGCTGTAAGCACATTAGAAGCATTTCTGATTTTTAGCTTTCCTGTGCTGGCATGCTGTCTGTTATGGATTATACATAACACACTAAGGTAGAGCTTTTATTAATGGTTTAACTTTGAACCAAGAGGTACTTTTCAAGAGTAAGGGCAATTTATGTAAAAAAAACTGTGACAGAAGTGTTGCAGAATTTATTACTGTTATAAACGTACATATTTCTATGGCATTTTCTACATTATTTTTGTCCTGCGAAATAGTCGTGTGATACGTGCAAGAGCTTTCACTACTTAACATACCGACTGCCAGCTATGATTTATATCTTACTTGTAGCTGGTTCCACTAATGAATTCACTTATACAAAACATTTTTCTACATACAGCCAGGCATAAAACACATGATATACATGTAATGGGCATCAGAGACAGGTGTAGTAAATTATTCAGGTATGGCAGAACTAGTTTTATTTTCATACTGGAAATAAAGCAGCTTTTAAAGTGCAAACAAAGTTTCATATAAGCAATGTAGTTTTAAGACATGAAATGTAATCACTGTATTGCGTATGGTAATAAAAAGTCAAATTCTTTTTATTGATGATAAAGCTTGAAGCACTCTTCAACACAAAGAGCTGACTGCTCTTCTAAAGCCAGACAAGAACAGCATGAATTACAATGTTTCTTCAGTCAAACACACTCTCTGCCCGCACAACTTTGGTCGCTTCTTCCTTCTTGGTGACGGGTATGGCCTCTAAGTAATGAATGCTGCCTTCTATTCTAGTTGTCTTCTGGGTGATTGGAGTCTTATTCCTCATTAATATCTGAATAATTTTTTCTCTATTAGATAGATGACTTTATCATTAGAAACAGGAAAAAGTTGTTTTATTTTATGACCAAATTCAAGGCGCTTTTTTTTTGGACAGATTTGTTAGCTTTGAAAAATTAGTTATTATTTTTGTCAGTTCTGTGTCACTTTTCCATCACACTCGGTGTTACTTTTCTGCCTTATTGACATTTTTTTGTCATATTCCATGTTATTTTTGCTAATTTCGGTGCTATTTTCCTCTAAACATTGACGTTCATCACATAGGAAATTAATTGTTAGTTTAAAATCGTATAGTTTTAACATTCCTTAGCTACCTACCAGTTATGAGTATTAGTAATCTGCTGTCCTCAGATTTATAACATTTTTCCATGGCAAAATTATGAATTCCACAATATCTTGTAAAAATCTTCAGTTTTGGAATTCTTCCAATCCATATGTGGCATACAGCAAACCAGTGCTTAACAGTATTGGTTAAAAACAGTCTTGGTTGCAATTTCAGTTTTTTATTTTTCAAATACACATTTGGCCTTATTTAGGCATCTTCAGGTTGATCTTTTCTAGATGGACGTGAGTGGCTCCGAGACCTGCTGAGCCCCATCTTATTCTGTTACTCGCTCCTGTGAATGGGAATGCGTTGTGCGGGTCATGGAGTAACCCACATCCATCTAGAAAAGATCAACCTGAAGATGCCTAAGTAAGGCAAAATGCGTAGTTGAAAAATAAAAAACTAAAATTGCAACGAAGACTGTTTTTAACCAATACCGTCAGTTTTGGGTTATTTATCACATTATTGTTTTTGTGATATTTTTGTGTCACTTCTTATGATTCATGAGATGATAAGCTGTAATCTTCGTTATTTAAAGGAGCATTATTAACCACTACTGCTTATATTGTAAGAGGAGGAGCAGTGGCATTTAAAGTAATCCCCATAATTATCAGCGTGAGTATTTTAGAATTTATCACTCAGTTTTTTTCAGTTTTGATGGAAGCCTGTTGGTAACGAAATCTGGTGGACAGTCCACATCTTGCTGCTGTACAATGCTCTAGGAAGTGTTACCCATGTGCATGTAATATTCCATTGAGTGTTCCCTTGATGAATGTTGCAGTTTATTCTGAATGATCAATGTTTCCAACAATAAATTCTGTGATGGAGTGTACATACAGAGATGACAAATTTAGGTTTCAGGCTAAATGAAGTTTGCAAACTGACACAACAGATCAGTTCGACCATCCTTTCCTGAGCTAAGAATATTTTTGGTGTGTGTACAGAGTTGCCCTAAAATATAACACCATATGGGATAATGAGAGTGAAAGTAAGCAAAGTAAACAAACTTAGTATTAGATACAGAGGGTATCACACTATATCTACTTCTACATCTAACTAGACTTCACAAACACTGTGTAGTGCATGGCCTCTGAGCCAGAATTCTACCAGTGCTATTGTGAAATACTCAAAAACCCCTCTCAAGGTGTGACTTGTGGCTAGGCACAGTGGTACCCAGTACTCTGAAAGAAGGGTTAGTAGTAGTTATCCAAAAAAACTGGCTGGAGCAGTCACGTATGTAAACCTCCAGCCTGTCACACTGCATAATGCAGGTTTCAAGATCTTTGTGCGAGCAGCTAACATTTCTATGAAATCACTTTTGGAGAAGATTTTAGGCAGCTAACAACATTGTTCTGTCCTTCATAGAAGTGTTGGTTTTGCTGTGTGGGGTCTAGAGGATGCAATACACTCTGCAGGCAGCAGTGGGAACCGAAGGAGCAACTGTGCTTTTAGTCTTTTTGAAGGCATTTGAATGTGTGAGACATGAATTTTTAGTAGAAACGATGATGAGGATGGGATATGGAGATTGTATCACAACAATCCTCCATGGAATGGTATCAAATGCTTCCTCTTGCATTTCAATCAATGGCTGCCTCGTAAAATTACTCTGCATCAGTTGATGTATCCACCAGCTATGCCCACTATCAGTGGCCCTATATGCCATAGCCATTTAACCATGACTGCATCTCACTGAAAGTAGAATTAGAGGATAAATGGTTCAGAGCACACGGATATGCCGCACAGAATACTGACGATGTACATATCTGTTGTGTTTTCCCAACAAGACTTGGCTTCCCAGGAAAATGTTCTTAAAATCTACATAAAGGCCACTGGCACTCAGATCAACAACAGGAGAAGCCCATACTTATACCTAGTGGGATCTTTGGTGAAACTCCTGAGTGACATGAGCTGAGCAACAAACCTTACACTGTTCTCTGGGCATCAAGTGGATGGCCACACCTGGCTGCTACATAGCTTAGAACTGGGTGGATCTTCTGAATCGCACCAGGGCCACGTTGCACCTGCACCTGAAGCTGCTGCAAAACTTGCAAACACTGTATGCATGCTTTGCAAGCAAAATGTACTATGTGGCCCAAGTACTACTGCTCCCTGAAGCTTTGGCAGCAAATATTCAGCAGGCATTCAGGTGGTTTCTTCTTCATGATAGTATCTTTCAAGTACAGTTCATGGCACTCATCTTGTCTTCCTGGTGGAGCAAGCTTGATCTAATCAGCATTTGACACTAATACACAAGACTCTTCATAAACCAAATGATAAAATAAATACGTCAGAGCACGTGCCTTCTTCATAGTCTTTTAACGAGCACAAGACCAATGAGCCTAGTGCCACTAATACACCTAGAGACAATTCTTCCTGAATACCAGCACATCCAGAAACACTTTCTTGAATTTAGTTATTTATACAGTATATTTAGATAGCATATCAAACGCCTCACAGGTTCTTAATGGGTCAATATATAAAGTCATGACTAAGGCTGCATCTGAAAACCTGATTCTAAAAAGGGAATCACAGATGAACTGGACAATACCATGGTGAAATATTCACCAGACATTATTGCCCTCACAGATTCACTCATGATGATATCCGATTGTCCGTCACAAAATTCTTACAAATGACAAACTGCACAAAATTCACCTCAGGGCAACAGCCACCTGCCACAAATGGAGAAATATTGACTCACTCGCACAGAAATTTGTTAGTGGAGCAATGCTGGATTTATGGTATTTTCTTAGCCACTGGCTAGCCATCATTGATATAATGAAAGCATGCTATCTGAATGAGGACTGATGTGGCCTGACAGCATGTAACTCCAATTACTACCTACATTCCAGAATGAGATTTTCACTCTACAGCAGAGTGTGCACTGATATGAAACTTCCTGGCAGATTAAAACTGTTTACTACCTACATTATTGAAAACTGAGATTCTACACTCTCAGGATACTTATCCTATATTGAAGGGCAATGTCATCAAATTGCACAGGACATCAGTCACAGGAAAACATTTGGCAACATCTCAATTTTTTTTTAAATGGAGCCATATACTTTTTGTAACTGCATTCAAAAGCTCTTGAAAAGACAATTACAGTGATATAGTGCTTGATAATATTGATGTTCAAACCTTTTGCAAAAGAATCCAATAAATGTACTAAAATTGGAAAGCAATGCAGTCATCCAGCTATTGCGGCGTTTAAACACTGCAAAGCAGAGCTGTCATGCCAGGCTCCATTGTATATGCAGCAAGACAGTCCAATGCTACTAAGATCAAACCAAATTTCCTGTACGACATAGATACAGCATCAGCTATGGTTTTTGTATAAGGAACTATGGCATATGCTACCTTGTGATGCATTGGATTGGCTTAGAAAAGCTGTTTCAAATGTGTGTATGTTTCAAGTTTTTTGTGGAAACAACTGCAGTTGTGTGTGGCAGTTTTCCATTTAAACCCTTCCCATTGCTGCTTACTTCTCAAAACCAAAACAGAAACATCAGTTGTTCATATGTCAGAATGACATAGATTTGGAAAAACGGAAAAGAAAAATACCTGACCTGTCTTTGCCTCGAGACATCTGAACACTTCTTAAAAGTAAAACTCCCTCTGCCAGACAAATGTGTCTACAGATACTAATTGAAATAGTAACTAGATGGAATGGTTCTTTAAATAAAATAAACATTTTGTCCAGAATGACTGATTAATTGTCACTGACAAAATAAATAGTTTCTTAATGAAAACTACTTTTACACTTCATTTAAGCATGTGTTCAAATTTTACCATTGACTGTAAGCAGCCACTGCTCATCTTTTTAAGTGCTTTCAGGCACTAAAAAAAAAAAAGGCATAGCATTCTATTTTAAAAATCGTACTTGCTTCATTACCTCAATTGATACAAGAATTAAGACTCTTTACCACATAAGAAAAGTATTTGCTCCTAAGCATACTTTTATTTGCTGAAAACTTCATTTCGATATCAGCAACTGTTCATGAAATAAAAGGTGTTTTGTGTCTTATGTGACCCACCCAGTAAATGGCCTATGTTTTCCTAGTGAAATGCTCCTTGAACAAATAAATTACTGTGTTTATAAAACAAACTGTACCATTTATTAGGGCTTTCTCCATTTACATATACATATAGATTGTAGGAAGAATGATTGCTTAAATGCCTCTGTGCTTGTTGTAATTAGCTTAATCCTGTCTTTGCAATCCCTATGGGAGCAATATGTAGATGATTACAGTATGTTCCTGGATTCATCACCAGAAGTTGGTTCTAGAAACATTGTAAGTAGGTTTTCATGGGTTATTTTGCATTTATCTTCAAACATTTGCCAGTTCAGTTCTTGAGCATCTTCGTAACACTCTCCCATGTGTCAAACAACCTTGTGACCATTCGTACTGGCCTTCTTTGTATCCGTTCTATAACCCTTGTTAGTCCTATTTGGTGTGAGTCCTACACACTTGAGCAATATTCTAGGATGGGTCACACGAGTGACTGGAATGCAGTGTCCTCTGTAGGCTGATTGCCTTTCCCTAGTATTCTACCAATGAACCGCATTCTGCTGCCTGCTGTACCTGCAACCATGACTTTGTTATTGTTGCGTTTCATATCCGTAAAAATTGTTACACTAAGGTATGTGTACAATTTGAACAATTGTAGCTGTGACTCATTGATATCATAGTCATAGCATACAACATTTTTTCATTTTGTGAAGTGCACAATTTTACATTGCTCAGCATTTAAAGCAAATTGTGTTTCTTTGCACCACTTTGATATCTTATCAAGATCTGACTGAATATTTGTGCGGGTTCTTCCAGATTGTACTGCATTACAGATAACAACACTGTCTGTGAAAAGTCTGAGTTTACTGTTAATATTGTCCATAGGGTCAGTAATATATGACACGAACAGCAAGGATCTTAACACACTTCTTTGGGGCACACCCAAAGTAACTTTTACATATGTTGATGACACACCATCTGAAAAAAATATTGTCAATCCATTCACAAATTTTGCTAAATACCCCACATGATCCACACTTTTAATAATAACTGAAAATGTGATACTGACTCAAATACATACATACATACATGCATATACATATTCATATTGTTGATCACGAACCCTGAAGATCATGTGCTGACCTGACAGTGTTCCTCCATAGATGGCAATCTTGTGCACTTTGGACTGCAGTTCGTCCTCCTGTCACTCCCCTGGTCTTCCAATTGGACAAGATCCATTAGGTTTTCCCATAAGCACAGCTTTAGCCCAGTATGTTTCTGGCCTCCTGGTACTGTGCCCTGCCAGGTTTATTCTCCCAACTTTCATTTTCTACATGATGTTCAGTTGTTGAATTAGATGGTACAATCCTGAGCATGAGTGTGGATAATGACCAATTGAGATTTGTGGCGAAAGTATGCTGGAACAAAACAAATAACTAAAGGAGAAGTGACTTGGGATCACCACTCAGGAACATCAGCAACAGCAAAGTAGGTACCAAATCCAACAACGTTAACTCCAGGTATGCCTGACACTTTATCTTTCAATAAAGGGCCAAGTCTCCTTTCCCACAGTGTTGGGTGTCAACTCAGTAGATGACATCTACAAGAAACAAAACGTGCAGGGGGGAAATTACTAATCAAACAGATGTGAATGTAATTTACGATCAGAACAAAACCAATAGTTATCATACTGATGCAGATGGCCCTATTTATATATTTGTTGAGGGTCTTAGTGACAATATTGGTAAATACCATCCCATGGTTTTGGGGGATTTAATGTTCACTCCAGACTGAATATAAACATAAAATTATGACTCACAGTTGTTGGAAAGAATAGGATTGAAACTGATCTGTCAATGAGGGAGGCTGCCAATAAAAGTGTGGAAGACTACCTTCTAAGTCACAAACAGATGGCAGCATATATACCAAACCACAAGATTCACTACCAGGAAGTAATAAGAAATATGGACACTAAACTGTCAGAGCTAGAACTGAAGGAAGTTATTCAGTTTTTGATCCCTGTTACTCACATACATAGGATGATCAAACAAGTGAATCACTGTGGTGTGTTGTCACATTTACATCGCAGTTTCTGCTATAGCATGTGACAATATATACAGAGTGATTACAAATGATTCATCAGGTTTTGGATGAACGTATTTCACAAAGTATTACATACAAAATAGTGATTGATACATTATATGATAAAGTACATTTTCAAGTTTCTTACACATTATTACAAATGTTCTACGTGTTGTCCTCATGTTACATGACACACATCTATGCAGAGGTCAAGCTCAGCCCATATGCATTCAAGCATGTCCCTGTCAGTGTTCACCGGCACAGCAGTGATTTGATCCTGGAGTTCAGCCAGTGTTTCCAGAAAAGGTGGTACATACACATTGTCTTTCGTGTATCCCTAAAGAAAAAAATCATAAACTGTAAGGCTGGGAGATCCTGGGGGCCACCTGAAGAGTGTAAAATCATCCTGAACACATTGCCCAACCGACATGTTTGGAAGATCCTGGTTTAGATGGCGACACACTTCTCTACACCAATGAGGTGGAGCTCCATCTTGTTCAGATGTGAAGCACGAGTTGTCAGCTGTCAGTCTCGGAAACAACTAGTCTTTGAACTATCAGTGCCATCACAGAACACTTAGCTGAAGTGGTAGCTGTTTGTTGCACTGTCTTCTAATGCACGCTGCATGGTAGTGACAGATTCTGTCTTTTCATACTGCAACACACAAAATGCTTTCTGCTGATTAGTCACCATTTTGCAAACTGTTATCACCCTTCCACTTGATGGGTCAAAATGGAACCTACAATGACACAAACGAAACTTTAAAGTATGCTCTTTCAATTGGTTATTAGTGCAAATGGGTGGGCATTATATATTTGAAGCCATAAGATGCCAAAACCCAATGAATCATTTGTAATCACCCTGTTGTATGAGATGTAATGTTAGGCCATACATATCACTAGTAAGACAGTACTTCTATCGGCTCTGATATGGGCATCTCAGTAACCAGTGACTGTCAGAGGCTAACTGTAATAAATGTGGAGGGAATCATAAGGCAGTAGAGTGTACAAGTCAGTTAAGATGCTATGCACACTGTAAAGGAAATCACCCACCAAGGGATAAATCATGCCCAATGTATATTAAGTAACAGGAGATAAAAGAAACATCAGCTACTCTCAATATATAAATTAAGAAAGTTGAAGAATATGTAAGCTACAGACCCTATGTCACAATGGCTGGAAACCATAGTAGTAAACTGAATTGAGAGAAGGAATTTATCTCCCACATAACACACAACACAGATTCTTGTCACAACATCTCACATTAAAAAGAATCCTTATACACCACACCCACATATTCCTCAGCCCCAACCATCACACCTGAAGGAGAGGTCAAGAACACAGTATTGATCAAATAGATGATATTTGGAACAATAATTCTATTGACACAGTTAACCTCTTCATACAAAGACTGTGGATTATGCACATATATATAATATGTAGTAAAAAATAAATAAAATAAAAAATAAAAATGTGATAATGATAAAAATAGCCTATACTTAATTCCTACATATATAAATAAAATAATGTAAAATTCCCCACTGGAATGTATGGCTACTCTATTGCAAAAGAGAGAATTTTGCTGTAACAATTTCACGTGGAACTTCAGTTTCAATCTTGATGGATTTGAGTTTCTTGTGTACAGCGACTTCTGGGTTTCCCACAGCTATTGTTATCTGGGCGGTATGGAGAGTCACCTAATCTAGGAAGTCACAGCCTAGTCTGCCACATAATACTCTAAATCTCTGGTACAGGCCTTCCACTCAACTCAGAACTAGAGGGCCACAATCTGCTCTGGCAACAATGCTGTAGATTTGAGCATTGAAACTCCATGAGCAAGGCTGGTATTCTAAACCATCACTGCTAGTCACTGGAATGATTCAGGTATAACCTCAGATCCCAAACGATAGGTATGGTTTATTACAACTTGTACCATAATCTGCAGTTGGCTGCACCTAGTTCCCCCAATGGCTGCCAGAATAGGCTCTTCAACATGCCGAATGAGGCCTCCAGGCATACACACTGAGTGCATCTGGTGTTCCTTCCCATCCCTTGCTGCCATTTTCCTAAGGGGTACTGTTATTCATTGTATTTTTTAACTGTTGATAAGTAATAGGCCCCTACCCCTTTACATTCGCAGCCCTTGACACAGGAAACAGCAGGTTCCTCAACAGGTGAAGTGAGTGAATTTAAGTTCATTGTGGAATTGCAGGTAGTGAAAAAGCAGACGACTCGGCAAAGTGAGTTGTATGCAGTGGAAACCCACTAGACGTAAAACTTCATGTGGAGTATAGACATACCATTTGTGAAGGAGTGTTCAGTTGCTGGCAAGATGAATCATCTCGGAGCTCGTGGACCAAAGGAAGTGATTATGCTCAAATACAAGCACAAATTCTGAACAGATCTTGGTTTGACACCATTAACTCTTTCAGGTTAGGCTTTACCCCAAAAAGTACCACTTAACTGTGAAGTCTTGACTCATCGAATCTGAAAGTATGTTTGCTTAACCACCCATTGTACAAAGTGTTGTAGTTACACTATGATAGAGAGGTCAGAAGTAGCATTGCTCCATATAGTCCGTCTGGGGACATTCTTATTTCCCATGATGTGCACAGTGTTGCTGGTTGTGCCCACTGTGACTGAATGTGTAGTTGTTTCCATCCTTATGTAATATATTGTTGTTTCTGCTCTTTATTACAGGTAAGATAATGATGTGTATACATTCAGAATCTCTGTAGAATTCATGGTTCTTAGAAATATTCTACAGGAGACGACCGTGTCACAAGTAACTCCGAGTTCAAAATATGTACCACACTGCATCAGTGTCCCTCTGCTACATTAGATACTGCATGGAACATCAAAATGTGTTACACATTTCTTTCAGTGTTTGTATAGTAAAATTGTGTGGTTCAAATTGCTCTAAACACTATGGGACTTAACATCTGAGGTCATCAGTCCTCTAGACTTAGAACTACTTAAACCTAACTAACCTAAGGACATCACATACATCCATGCCTAACCTAAGGACATCACACACGTCCATGTCCGAGGCAGGATTCAAACTTGCGACCGTAGCAGCAGCGCTGTTCCGGACTGAAGCGCCTAGAACCACTCAGCCACAGCAGCCAGCTAAAGTTGCATGAGAGGGTAAATGAACATGTATGTAATTTGAGACATTGTCTTCCATTTCAGTTTATAATGAGTTACTGTAGGGAAATAGTGAAAGATAATGATATAATGGCAATACTCCGTGCTGAAATACTTTAGATCAAAGTTCATCAGACAAAGATGCAGACTTTAGTGATGACGACCCAGATTACTGTGCCCCTCATTCGGGAATGGTTATTGCTGGAACAATCTCTTCAGACAAAAGTGACTCAGCAGAGAAAATAAAGCCCAAACAATGGAATCTCATCTTACTGCTAAGGTCGAACTGCATCTAGTTCAACTGATGATCCGAAACAAGTACCAGCATATAATGCAGGTGATGAAGATGCAACCCCAAACATCACATAAACAGCCAGCCATGTGTGGGGAAACAGAAATACCCAAACAGCTCCACTATTTTCCCCAGTAATTTATCCTTCTGCATATGTGAGTGACTTCAAGAACCCCACTCCTAATTTTTACAAATTGTTGATATCTGATGATGTGATTCAGTGCATTGTTATGCAGAGTGTACTCTGAACAGAGATATCAGAAAATGAGAAACCTTACAAACCCATGGCATGTGGAAAGATGGAAATATTTCTTGGCAAGTTATAGGAATTACTGAACCTCAGTGCCAGGTCTTTAAGAGAGCTACATTAGTTCAATGACAACAATTAATCATCGTGGATGGCTTTCGTCTCATTTGCATCTAAATGACAATAGCTGCATGCTGAAGCAGGGTGAGTAGAGTTATGATTAGCTATACAAGTTACAACCATTTTTGTCTATGGTTGTGAGAATTTCTGAAGTTCTGTCATCAATCATCCAAGTGATGTACATGAAGATGAGTCAATGATCAAATTCAAAGATAGATCATCCTTGAAGCAGTAATTCTCTCCCCCCCCCCCCCCCCCCCCGGGGGGGGGAAAAAAAAAAAAAAAAAAAAAAAAAAAAAAAAAAAAAAAAAGATAGAAGGGGGGGGGGCTGTAAAGTGTATAAGTTTGCAGTCAAGTCTGATAATGTGCAATAATTTGATGTTTATACCAGTAAAATAAGTAACACAATGGAGAAATGTGTTAGAGAGAATCATGAAAGAGCTGCTAACGGGTGTTGGAGGAAATAATCGTGTAGTTCTCTTTGACAGTTAGTTTGCCAGTGTACAAGTGCTAGAGCTTCTGGAAAAGAAACAATGTGTGTGGTAGAAGTAGAAGTTTATTGTCTCGTAACTTTCAAGCCATTGTCTTAATGTACAGGAGACTCGTCAAAACACAAAAACTGGTTTACAATTTTCCTTATAATACCAGTAATATAATATGCAGTACTGAGTAATTACTTAATCAAGCAATTAATAATTTTTCTTCAAAAGTGACAGACTTTGAAGATTAACAGTCCTAAGTACTTGCTCTCTCCTGCTCAAATTTTGAGGTCGTCATTTAGGAATTCTTCTACTGAATAATAACATTTCTGCACTAGTTTCTCATATAAGGATTTTTTCAGTGTTTCTAAATTTATGCTGAGCAATTCTCTTCCTTTCACTTTGTTATAAATTTCCATACCCATATAATGTGGAGTTTGAGCATAAAGTTTCAAACAGTGGGTGGGCAACATAAAATTATTTTCATTTCTGGTGTTGTGATCATGTTGGAAATGATTTGCTACAAATAAATCAGGGTTACTGTGTACAAAGATAAACAGCTCATATATGTATACTGAGGATACATTTAATATACTTAGTTTTTTAGGCGTAGGCAACATGATTTTATTTCACCCTACATTGTGCATATTTCTAATGATGGTTTTATGAAGTTTTAGTATTCGACACAGGTGATTTGAGTTACCCAAAAATACAATTCCAGACCTTATTGCTGACTCAAAGTAGCTATGATATGTTACTTTTCTTATGCCCATACTGGTAGCATTGTACAATATTCTCATTGCAAATGTTAGGCTATTTAATTTATTTGCAAGATACTGTATATGTGAAAGTCTTTTCCATGTTTAATTTTAACCCCTTTAAATCAAACCAGGTATCTAATTTTTCTAAAGTATTTAATACAGTTTGTGGAATTTGATCAGTGCTGTTACTTTCAAGGATTAAAGATGTGTCATCTGCAAATAAAACTGAGTGACACCCAATATTAAGGGGCAGATCATTTATGTAAAACAAAAACAGAATGGGACCTAGGACAGAACCTTGGAGTACTTCATGTGAAATGGTCTCTCATTTTGAAGTATAAGTTCCTCTCTCTGATGTTATAACCACTCTTTGTCTTCGTTGGTTAGATAGGACTTAAACCATTCTAATACCGTGCCCCTGATTCCATACTTTTCCAGTTTACAGAGTAGCAAGGAGTGATTCACACTATCAAATGCTATGAATATAATAGAGGGAAACATTCCACGTGGGAAAAATATATCTAAAAAGAAAGATGATGAAACTTACCAAACAAAAGCGCTGGCAGGTCGATAGACACACAAACAAACACAAACATACACACAAAATTCTAGCTTTCGCAACCAATGGTTGCCTCGTCAGGAAAGAGGGAAGGAGAAGGAAAGACAAAAGGATATGGGTTTTAAGGGAGAGGGTAAAGAGTCATTCCAATCCCGGGAGCGGAAAGACTTACCTTAGGGGGAAAAAAGGACAGGTATACACTCGCACACACACGCATATCCATCCACACATACACAGACACAAGCAGACATTTGTAAAGGCAAAGAGTTTGGGCATCTCTGCCCAAACTCTTTGCCTTTACAAATGTCTGCTTGTGTCTGTGTATGTGTGGATGGATATGCGTGTGTGTGCGAGTGTATACCTGTCCTTTTTTCCCCCTAAGGTAAGTCTTTCCGCTCCCGGGATTGGAATGACTCTTTACCCTCTCCCTTAAAACCCATATCCTTTTGTCTTTCCTTCTCCTTCCCTCTTTCCTGACGAGGCAACCATTGGTTGCGAAAGCTAGAATTTTGTGTGTATGTTTGTGTTTGTTTGTGTGTCTATCGACCTGCCAGCGCTTTTGTTTGGTAAGTTTCATCATCTTTCTTTTTAGATATATTTTTCACACTATCAAATGCCTTTGATAGGTCACAAAAAATTCCTGTGGCATGCTGTGAGTTGTCTAGAGATGAGTTAATTTTATCAACAAAATTATTTGTAGCAGATACTGTGGTTTTGCCTTTTTCAAATACATACTGATTTTTTGAGATGAAATTTTGAATTTGTATGGTGACTACCTTTTCAAATATTTTTGATAGTGATGGAAGAAGAGAGACTGGGCGATAGTTTCCCATATCTACTTTTGTGCCTTTTTTGAACATTGGCTTAACTACTGTGTACTTCAGTGTGTTTGGAAAATAACCTTTTTGAAGGGACTGGTTAACTATTGTAATTAGTGGCTGTACAATTATGTTAGAGACCGTTTTTAACACTTTTGTTGGCATCCCATCCCATCCTGCTGATGTTTTACTTTTTCGTGATAGTATCACATTTCTGTATCTTTTACAGTAGTTTTGGTAAATGTACCAAAAAATTCACCATCAAATTGCCTTGTCTGGGTGCTCTGCTACATTGCCATTAGATTTGTTTACATGTATAAAGAATGCATTAAATAATTCAGAAATTTGAGCAGGATTTACAATAGTTTTATCCTCTATCCTGATTTCAGAAATATCATGGCCTCTACCTGTGGCATCTGTTTCAGCTTTGATCACTGACCATAATGCTTTTGATTTGTTTTCACTATCCAATATAAATCTATTATTTGCCAGTTCTTTGGCTGCCTTTACAACTTTCTAAAAAATATTTTTGTTGTCTTTTACATAGGCAACAAAATCAGGACTTTTGTTATGTTTTAGTTCCCTATGTAGCCATCTTTTTCTTGGACTCGAGATTTTTATTCCTTCAGTAATCCACTTCCTACAGTGTAAGGGGGAAAGTTTCATTAAAAATGTGTAGGAAGTTTTCCAAGAAAATGTGTAGGAAGTTTTCCAAGAAAGTAGCAAAATTTTCAGAGCATGAAATACTATGATCTATAGCCCACTCCACCTTATTTAATCTGTGGTAGAATAAGTTCATATTTTCTTTGCTGAACTGGCATGTGATGTAGGTTTTTCTTGAGCAAGGTTCTATTGTTTTTGGTAACTCCATGAATAGAGTGCAATGATCAGAAAGTCCTAAATCTAAACAAAACTTATTTGCCTCATTATAAGTGTAATTGGTTACAATATTATCTGTACATGTTGCAGACATTTCGTTTACTTGAGTAAAATCAGTGAAATTTGTGCTGAAACCTGATATTTGGATCATATCAATGAATTTTGTTGAGTTATTGGTTTCACTGGCTAGATCTATGTTGAAATCAGCAGTTGTTATGACTCTTTTCTTGGTTTCCTTTTTAAGTTTTTGCAATAGACACTGGAATTTCAACAAAAAATGTTTCTTTATTTCTGCGCCTGGAATTCTATATACAGATAAAATTACAATATTTTCCCCTACCTCTACGCAGCAGCTTTCAAATATACATTCTTCAGTAAGGGAATCGAAATTCAGTCTTGCTCTATATTCCACTGATCTTTCCACAAGTATGCATGATCCTCCTCAAGTTAAATTACTCCTACAAAAGCTGCTGGCAACATAAAAATTATCAAGGTTATTTTAGATTTTAATACTATCCTTTGTAAGCCAGTGTTCATTCGAGCATACAACCTTGATAGTTGGTATTTCTGACAAAATGATTTGCAAGTCATTAAGTTTTGTTTCTCTACCATTTGAGTAGTTTGAACTTAACCCATTTATGTTCAAGTGCATTACGAACATATTATTACTGTTTTGAATATTCCTAATGGCATCTGGTTTGAAATGCTGTTTGTGTATTTTTGTTTCAACTTCTTTGTCAATTTTTACACCCCCATCTCTGCATACTAGTTTCCCTTACTAAGTATGATCTTACATATATCACTATGCATGTTGCTGACCCTAGCCTGATTAGATGCAGTTCATCTTGTCCTACACATTTATCACTGATAAATTTATTCGATTATCAGTACATCAAAAAAGAACATGCCTAACCAGAAACAATATAAAGAACTGAAATGTGGTGAAAGTGGCTGAGCTACAAGTGATACTGTGCTATGTATTGTAAAATAGAAGGATGAAAGAACTGTGCATTTGTTGAAGAATGGTGGTGCACATAATGTACCTCCATTGTTTTCGAAAAATGTCATTATCATAGGCTTTTGCAAGGGGTGCAAGAGGGGGCACTTGGCCCTCCTGAAATCTGGGTACAGGTTCTTTATTCTCTACAAGCTTCTCTCAGATTCCTAGTAATCACTGTCTGCGACTCGACTAAACTGCAGATTTAACATTGGTGATCACATTGTGAAATATTGTAGCTTTAGCAATCAGTGTATAGATGAGTACAAACCTTTACAGAACTGTTCCAAAATACTGCCTTCAATCATTTTCTGTCTCTTCCTAGTTCAGCACTTACCAAACCGCAGAAGGGAGCCAGTCTAAAACTATGGCGCACAGATTGTATCATCCATTCCCAATACATAAATGTGGCAGTGGTATAAGTGCAGGTCATCTGTCCCCAGTTCGCATAAGGACACCACCGCCTTCTGTTGATGCTCAGCAGAAACACAACAGTAGTTTACTATTTGTCTGTGCAAAAAGAAAACCCATTATGTCTTGCTGATTCCACATTCAGTATAATACAAGTGCATTCAGAAGAGAACAGTGATATTATGTTGTGGGTGTGTACATCTATACTTAATCCTAATCACATCAGTCACAGAAAGAAAACACTATTTTATGAACAAGAAAAGAGGAAAAAGTGTGAAATTTCAAGATCGAAAAGAACTTGCTCTTGAGGACTGGGAGCTTCTCAAAGTCTATGGGCACGCACAGTGCCACATGCAGTCAGAGAACTACTAATTCTGCATGCTGCACAATAATGTGGCAAAGTGGAGAGAGGAGGATTCCCTTGGTGCAGTCCTAAGCTGTTTAAAGTTGATTCTACCAGCCAATTCAAAGATGGTTTTGGGAGGTTTCCCACATCCATCTAATCATACCTTGGTCCTGGCTGTGCAATACCCAACCAGTCCAAAAAACGTCTTTCATAACACATTTTGTTGAACTTCAGTTACACCAGTCAACATTAAAAAATAGAAATCTTGAAAGTACTCTAAATCTGCTAATTGTGAACACATCTGAAGTTTATTAAGTAAACACATTATTATAGATAGCATCTAAATTGAATAAGCCTTTTTTTAAAGCTTATTCCCTCTTTCTCAAGATCCGCTGGAAGGGTGTGAGGGGTATTAATGTGCCGTGTTTGGTGATATCCAGACAGAATTGTCTCAGACATTCTGCCTTTTTCCCCCTATTTCATTTTTTTAGTTTTCAGTTTCAACCTAACATTACAGGAGTATGAATAAACTATTTTGAAGAATATATTCTGTCTTTATTGCACAATCCATTGGACATGCTGGAGTGGATCAAATGAGGATGTGTTTTCGGATTGTTGAATTAAAAATGTGGCGTCTATATTCATATTAGTAACATGAAAGAATTTATGTTACTTATATTATTGAATTATGCTTATCATGTTGTATCAAAGTAATCTACCTTAAAAATGCTAAGCAGATAATTATCAATATTGTGTTTTGGGTACTTATTGTCAAATTGAATTCTTGGGACATGACACGTTTTCAGGCTTGCACTACCCAAAACAGAGGAATTTCACATCCTGTGATTACAATGTCAGTGCGCTACAATTGGAATCATCAGATCTTATTGACATCTAACTATAAAAAATTTTATGGAAATGAGATGGAATGATCACACAGGCTCAATCAGAGGTAAAGCAAGGCAAGCTTTGGTTCATTGGCTGGATAGTGTGAAAATGCAGTCAGTTTACAAAGGAGACTGCTTATGAAACACTTGTGTATGTTGTTTTAAAATATTGCTCAAGTGTGGGGACCCATATCAGATAGGACTAACAGGGGATATTGAATGTATGTAAAGAAGCGCATCACAGATGGTGACAGGTTTATTTGACTCATGGGGGAGTGTCACCAAAATGCTGAAAAACCTCAGTTGGCAGACATTTAAAGACAGATGCCAACTAAGCTACATAGTTGGAGACACTGCAAAGGTATTTTTGGTTTCATCCACATTGTCACATCCTCAACCAGTCAGATATCATTTCTAGCTCTAGAACCCAAACACAAATGTCCAGTATTTTGTAATTAAATGTCTGCCTTGCAGGTCCTTCGTGGCATTATTATTGACTGTTAAAATGTCTCTTTTATTTTTGGAATTTGATTTTCAGTCTGGACTTCATTACTGACTGTATAGTTTAGTTTCTGATAGTTGTTAGCCACCAAAATGTCAACTAAACTTATGAAAGTAGGGCTGCCAGTTAACAAGAATTGAACTGAAAAATCTTTGCACATCCTATTCTACTTGTTGTCGCCTTCGTATCTAAATTTATTTCCAGTTGACCCTTACCTTTGGAAAGTGCCTTATACAATTTATCTTCTTATTTCAAAATGAAGAATATTAATTCTGTGAAAATATGTTACAATTACTGTCATGTTGAGGTTGTGTACATACTATGCAATTTGCAAGATATTTTTGATTAATGCATGTGGATTTTGTGTCTGTATGTCATCTGGGTTAAGCAGAATATTTTTCTGTAAAGTTTCTGGAAAGATTAAATAAAGTTGAAATCTCTTTCTAAACATCTGAACATACTATTGCTTCTTTATGTGCTGTGTTTGGAAGAACATGTTTGTTTCTAAACCATTCTATGTTCAGATTTAATATCATTTCAGTCTCTTTCAATTACTGTTATGTTGTGCAATGACTAACACATCACAATTCTGAATCTGTTTGTGTCCAGATGTGAATAAATTTTCATCATTTTAGTTTTCAAAAAAGCTGATACTAACAAAATAAATGTTTGTTGCTGAAATTGTTGTGAACCATGATGTAATTTATTTAAACATTTATTAGTGTACATTCTCATCTCTTCTTTTCTCTTATCTCTATATAAAAATTGAAGTCACTTGCTCACATCCATCTGCATATGCAGGCTAATCACAGGCACTCCCAGAGTGATTTTGATCCAGTTTTGACTAACAAATACACTGATTCACACGAAAATTTTTTGCATATAAGTTATAAATATTTTGTACAAATTGTCTGAATGATGTTGAATTAAAGTTGAACAATGAAAATGATTCCATTGCCACCTAGCGAACAGCAATCGTAACACGAGAAAGCAGGGTCTAGCAGACAGTTCCCGGTCTACACTAGGTGAAGTGTGACGGAAACGTGAATCGTGTTACTACACAATTGGCGACGAGTAGGGTCGTTCTTTTGCGTGTTGCGTCGTTGTTCCGGTTTCGCAGCTTCTCCACGGCATGGAGGATTTGGCGCGGGTTTTGGTTGCGCAGCAGACGGAGCTCATGGCCACCATGAAACAAGTGCTTCCGGCGTTGCTCTCCACTCCGTCTGCTCTGGCGCAGTTCCCTCCTCCCTTTCCCCCGTATGACGAGACGGCGGAGGATTGGGACGCATATGAACATCGCCTTTGGCAGCATTTCCAGGCGTTTCATGTTGCCGATGCGCAGGTATGTCGTGCTCTCTTCTTATCTTTGATATCTCCCTCGCTGTATCACGTTTTGCGGCGGCTAGCGCCGTTGCAGGAACCCTCGTCCTTGTCTTTTGAGGCATTGTGTTCCTTGCTGTCTTCATATTATCGCCGCCGCACACATGTTGTGGCGGCTAGGGTCGAGTTCTATCAATGCAAGAAACAGCCCCATCAGTCTTACCGGGTGTGGGCAGCTACCCTGCACGGTCTTAGTCACAAGTGTCATTTTGTCACGGAGCAGTCGCGAGAGTCGTATGCCCACGTTATGGTACGCGACGTCATTGTTCGTTCGGCCCCTTATAGGGAGGTCCAGCAACGGGCCCTGCAGTTAGAAGACCCTTCCCTCGAGGAAGTCCTGTCCATTGCTCAATCGTATGAAGTCTCTCCCGCAGCAGGTCAACAGCTGGAAGCGTGGTGCGACGTCGCGGAGGTTCAGGGCGGCGCGGCCACGTCCACTGTGTCCGGGGTCGACGACGTGCGAGCGGTAAAATCCGGCCGTTACGGCCGCTCCCGCACGGCACGTAAACAAAATTCCAGCCGCCGGCCCCTGTTGCCGTCCTGTGCGTCGTGCTATATACGTCATGATCAGTCAGAGTGCCCCCAGCGTTGGGCCGTTTGTCGCAAATGTAATAAAAAAGGTCACATTGCTAAAGTATGCCGCTCAGCCTCAAAAGAATCGAAGGAAGCAGGTACAGAGGACATGGACGTTGACTTTCAGGAAGTTTCATCGGGCCAGGCTCCTGACGCATCAGCACGCAAACTCTTTATCGAGGTGTCGGTTCGGTCGCTCCGGTTACAACTGCAAGTCGATACGGGCGCGGCAGTTTTGTTGTTGAATGCACAAACTTATTCCGACCTTGGATCGCCCCCATTGGCGCCAGTTTACCGGCGTCTACGCGGTTATGGTAAACAGTTCATTCCCCTGTTGGGTCAATTCACTACCGACGTGACTTGCAAATCAGTCACTCGGCCTATTACTTTTATTGTTGTCAGTGATGCGAGCTCCGCTAACCTTTTTGGCCTGGATGCCTTTCAAGCTTTCGGTTTTTCTATCGCTGACACCATACAGTTGGTCTCCGAAGACGTTCCCTATCAATCATTGGAATCTTTGATCTCAGACTTTCCAGATATTTTTGAGGACGGCCTGGGGCGTGTTTCAGATTTTGAAGCTCACTTAACATTGAAGGGGTCGGCTCGCCCGCATTTTCTACGCGCGAGGCAGATCCCCTTGGCTCTCCGCCCTCAAGTAAAGGAAGAGCTAGACCGACTGACAGCCCTAGGGGTCGTTCTTCCCATTTCTTCCAGTGAGTGGGTTTCGCCCCTCGTTATTGTAAGGAAGCCCTCGGGAAAATTACGTCTTTGTGGCGATTTCAAGGCCACCATTAATTCACAATTGGTGGTGGACACCTATCCTTTGCCTCGTGCTGATGAATTGTTCTCCGCTGTGGCGGTTCTCCGCTGTGGCGGGAGGCCAATATTTTTCGAAAATCGATCTGTCGGAGGCTTATCATCAGATACCACTTGATGAGGACTCCAAACGGCTGGCGGTCGTCAACACTCCGTTTGGCCTTTACCAATACCAGAGGTTGGCCTTTGGAATATCCAGTGCCCCGGCGATATTCCAGCGTTATCTTGAGCATGTCACGTCAACAATCCCTCATTGTATTAATTACCTGGATGACATAATTGTCACAGGCCGCAGCACGAAAGAACACTTGCACAACCTTCGCACCCTCTTTCTCAAATTCAGGTCTGTGGGCTTGCGTTGCAACCTGCATAAGTCAACCTTCTTCCAACTGTCCATTGAGTATGTGGGCTACAGCATATCTCGGCACGGCATCCAGCCACTAGGAAGTTTGGTCCAAGGTATCGTCAACCTTCCTCGGCCCGCTTCGCTGAAAGAGTTACAAGCTTTTTTAGGCAAGATAGCCTATTACCACCGGTTCATTCCCAGGGCTTCCACTATAGCCCACCCCCTGTACTGCCTTCTGCACAAGGGTGTTCCTTTTGATTGGTCACCTGCATGCGAGCGAGCGTTCACCTCGTTGAAGGGCCTCCTCACGTCAGCCCCTTGTTTGGCTACTTTTGATCCCCATAAGCCGTTGGTCCTGGCTACAGACGCTTTGCAGTTTGGGGTGGGGGCGGTCCTGGCCCATCGCAACGCAGATGGTTCCGAGCAACCACTGGCGTTTGCGTCTAAAACGCTTAGTCCCGCGCAGGCCCATTACTCCCAGGTGGAAAAAGAGGCTTTGGCCATTGTTTACGCTGTTACCAAGTTTCACCCTTTCTTGTATGGCACGAAGTTTCAGTTAATCACTGACCATAAGCCATTAATATCGTTATTTGGCCCCGCCTCTCAGATTCCGGATAGGGCGGCCCACAGACTACAGCGCTGGGCCTTGTTCCTCTCTAAGTACCATTATGACATTCATTTTCACCCTACAGGACAGAATCCCAATGCCGACGCTCTTTCCCGTCTTCCGGTGGGCCCGGATCCTACGTTCGATCGAGAGGAGATTATGTGTTTTCATTTGGATGTGGCGTCCCGCCACGCGGTTGATGGCTTCCCGATCACTAGTTCTTGAGTCGCCAGGGAAACGGCTGCTGACCCGGTTCTCCGGCAAGTAGTTCGCCTCATTCAGCAGGGGTGGTCTTCCCGCCCTCCGGGCTGGGCCTCGGGCCCTCTTCGTAATTATTTTCTTCTATGAGACCACCTTTCGGTCTTGGAAGGAGTTCTCCTTCTGGCTACCGATGATACAGCTCCTCGCGTGGTTGTTCCTGCAGGTTTACGAAGGGAGGTCCTCACGTTATTACATGCGGGTCACTGGGGTGTTTCCCGTACTAAAACCTTGGCTCGCAGACATGTGTACTGGCCCGGTATTGACAGAGAAATTGAGCACTTGGTGGCCGCCTGCTCCCAGTGTGCGAGCCAACAAGCATCTCCCAGGGCAGCGTTCTCTTCATGGCCGCCGGCTACCCAAGCATGGGAACGTGTTCACATCGATTTTGCGGGCCCGTTTCTCAATGGCTTTTGGCTCATTGTCATTGATGCTTATTCCCGATTCCCATATGTGGTTCGCTGCTCCTCAACCACTTCAGAAGTTGCAATTCAGGCACTAGCAAAAATCTTTTCTGTGGAAGGTCTGCCAATCACCCTGGTCTCAGACAATGGACCACAGTTTATTTCGCAGACCTTCCAGGATTTTTGTAGGCGCTTCGGTATTCGGCACGTTTGCTCTCCTCCCTTCCATCCACAATCGAATGGGGAAGCCAAGCGCATGGTGCGCATATTTAAGACGCAGATGAAAAAGTATGTGCACGAATTTCCTGCGGTGGAAGCATTGACGTTTTTCTTGACGGCATACCGGACCACACCAATGGGAGAACGCAGCCCCGCAGAGCTCCTCCATGGGTGTCAACCTAGGACTCTGCTGCACCTCCTCCGGCCTGGTCCTTGCCAGTCTTCACAAACCGGAGTGCCTGGCTTTCCACTGGGTATGTCAGTCTGGGCCCGTGGGTTTGGTCGCAATCCACGTTGGATACCGGCGGTGGTCCTGCGCCGACATGGCCGCCGGCTCTATACCTTGCAGGCGGGGGACCGGGTGGTCCGTCGTCACCAAAATCAGCTACGTCCACATTCGGGCACCCACCCTCCGACCTCTCGGACACCGGCTTCCCCATTGCCGGCACCTGTGTTGGTTTCACAGGGGACGTTACCTCCTCTCCCCGCTGTGACTCTGCCGCACTGCGATGGTTCTCAGCCTTGGCAGCCTCCAGTAGCTCCAGCACCAGCTTCCCCATCGTTCGAGATGCCACAGCGAGAGCCAGCCCCCCTAGCAGGCCCGGTTTCTCAGGAGGCTGGGTCACCTGGGGTCGTCCCTTCCCCTTCGTCCCCGCCACTGGGTCTTGCCCCTCCCGAGGTGGAACAGGATCCGGTGTTCGACAGCTTGTCGCCCGTTCTGTCCCGGGCTCCGGTTGTGGGACGACGGGGGCCTCTTCGTGTGGGTCACTTCCAGCCGTATTTGAAGGTTCCGGCTCAAGGGTTGGCAGATCCCCTCGACTCCAGCCATCCAATGGATGTGGAGGTCATCGCTCCGGCCTGACGCTCCGCCTTCCGACGCAGTGAATCACAGTGGCTGCACCCCCCGAAGGAGGAGGAGTGCTGTAGCCACCAGAAAGATCGCGGGAGGCGCACATTGGCACGGCGCGTCACGGACGGTAGTTGCTGCAAGTAGAGTCCCGTCCACCAGAGGGCACGCGAAAATTCGGACGCGACCTCTGCTGGCATAACAACAACAACAACAACTCCGGCAGCACGGGCTGGGCCGAGTCAGTTCACATCGGGCAGGTCTAGCAGACAGTTCCCGGTCTACACTAGGTGAAGTGTGACGGAAACGTGAATCGTGTTACTACACAGGGTGTCTCAAGAATGCAGCAAGCGGGATCTATTTTGCATTTGATGATCTAGTTGTAGAGCATGTGGCTGAAAACTAAAAGATTGGGAGATTGAGCCCTGGCTGTGTCACATTTTTTCACTTTGCCTTTTAACCTATCATTCACCTTTCAGTGGTTTGGAAATATACACTTCAAAATATGACAACTGTTTCTGACTGCCGATTTCTGGTTCTTTCAATTAGCAGTTACAATTTGCTCCCTTAATTCACTGCAATTTCTTCAAACAATGGGCAGTGAGTTACTCGACTTTCAGATATACATTTCAAAATATGACAACAGTTTCAGACTGCCGATTTCTGCTTCTCTCAATTAGCAATCGCAATTTGCTATATTAATTCACTGCAGTTCCTTCAAACAACAGGCAGCGAGTTACTCAATTTTGAAGAATCATAATAAATCTGACCAGTAACAGGAAACTAACCACCTCATTATCATCAGGCTGTGATGAGAGATTTACAGTTTGAATTAAAAATATTTTAACCAATCGTTTCCCTGCAATAATTTGAGAATAAGTGCACTGTGAAAAAACATGAAAAACTACTTCAGCTATTTTGCTTCATTCACATACAGTACGTTCTTTCAGCAGCACATCAGATGACTCAGCTTTCTGCCTTCCTTGAATCAAACCTAGTTGTGGACACGATTCTTTGCATGGCATGGCAAAGATGTATGCCATAAAGAGTCCCTGACAAAGTACATGGTGTTTCAAAATGAATGTATGGTTTTTAAGGCTTTGTAGCATTTATTATGTTCAACTTACAATTGTAATTATGTTCAACTTACAATGATATTTGTATACCTGTGTGCAAAGGGAAGAGTATGAAACGACCAAGAGTGACTGAAGAACGAATGAGAGTCTTTCATGCGTAGCCCCAAGAAATCAGTTCGGAAGTCTAGTCGTGAATTAGCAGCTTCAGTGGAGTCTGTGTGGAGACTTTCAAGGAGACGCTTACAACAACATCCTTATCATTTGTAGTTGTTACAAGTTCTAATACATACAGACTAAAATTTATGTGCCAACTTAGCAAACGAAATGTTGCTGCATGACAACCAAGATTTCTGGGTCGTGTCATCTTCAGTGATGAATCAACGTTTCACATCAGAGGAAGTGATGTAATGTGCACATCTGGTGATCAGATAATCGCCAGGAGATGATACAGTTGCAAACTGAATGTTTCTTGTGCTGTATCCCTGTGGAAAGTTTATGGGCCTTTCTTTTTCGGTGCAGCAGCTGTAACTGGCATTTCTTATCTTGATGTGCTACAACTATGGCCCATGTCTCAATTGGAAAAAGTTGAACAACACAACTTTATTTGACAGCAAAATAG
Source organism: Schistocerca serialis cubense (assembly GCF_023864345.2). NCBI lineage: Eukaryota > Metazoa > Arthropoda > Insecta > Orthoptera > Acrididae > Schistocerca > Schistocerca serialis. The sequence goes on from NC_064645.1 coordinate 620,188,777, forward strand.
TGTACCGCCTCACTGACATAACTCAGTATGCGACCGGTTAGACGACGTTGTACCTGATCGCTGGATTGGCCCCAAGGGGCCGAATGACAGAGCATTTTATGCATGACCTCAACATTCACACATGATCTGACGTGAATATGTGTATGTGTCTCCGATACCAGCTGATCTATCCGACTGTAGAAACAGTGTTATTACAACAGTTACTCCTGGCAATTGATCAAAGTTTTGGAGCAACTCATCTATCGACTCGATGTGTGATTGGTGTTCGCACTGAATAATTGTAAGAAAAACTGTTTGTGTTTCTCTTCCATTAGGTGTGTTATTTATAATTGTAAGGTGAAAGTAATATGTGCAGCAAAGCCTTAAAACCCATATATTAATTTTGAAACACCCTGTATTGTGACAACGAGTGTCAACAATGCATCACAGTGCATACTAAGCTTCACAAGGGAAGTGCTGTAACATGAGCTAAATATGTACCTCATACCGGATTTTTTCTTTTTTTTTTTTTAAAAAAAAAAAAAGAAAAAAGAAAAGAAAAAAAAATTATCATGCCGTGTTTACCCTGGATGTAAACGTATTACTTACAACAAGATGTGCTTCCAAGCATTGTCATGATATGTACTCCAAACACCAATTCAATATTCCTCCAGACATCTTTCCTGCTGTGTGCTGCTTACATTGCACAAGTTATCTGAAAGTGATGGCATTCAGTTACTTAATGTTGTTCTCTCACATTTATTCATAACTCTATGCAGTGACCTGCAAACAAAATACACTACACCAAATAGTTTGTCTGGCTGTAGATACCCAATGCTACCCATGCGAAACCAGGTGGAGTGTTAGTATACATATAATTTTCATCATTCAGTTTGTTACCAGCAGCTAAAGTAATGTAACTATTCTCAGAATTCCAGTTGCTGGTATCAGAAAAACATGACAAGAAACCATTGATGAAATATGAACATAGAAAAAGCACAGCTTCTTGCAATCTGTTGGTAACACAGTCTGATTGATTATGTCATACTTGAAAATGGATGTGGTGGCTGTTTCGAGTTGTCTGCACACCGTCAGGCACAATTCTACTTTTATTTTAAACATCAAGACTAGTTTGATGCCAAATTTAAGTTGATTGTGCTGTTATTTCTGTCTTAAAAGTCACGAACATGGTATGTTGGATCCGCTACTCACCAGAGTAGTGCTGAATGCTCTGTAGATTACCTGTTTTTATCTGCACTGTTAACCTCAGTAGCAGCACCTCCATCAAAACTGACTGAAAAGTTGATGGTGGGAACTGCCTATTATCGGTAATGTAGTCTACACCTAAAATTGTGGTTCACACACATTAATTTCACTTGGCTGCTGACAGAAGTATTTGTATTATTTATGTACAGTTAAATGGGTAGCCACATACTGTACTTCGTTGATGTCCTGCAATATTGTTCAAGTGCAGTAAACTACCACTGACATAATTATTTGCAAACATTTGCATGTGGCAATTATGTAATTAACACAGTCACTGAATAAAACTATTAAACCACTGTCCTTTAGATTGAACAATGATATCAATATGAACACATTATGCACAGTAATTATCATTTGGAAACAACCCATTCATAGTCTTACCCTATTGTCACAGTTTACTCTAGCCATTATTGATTATTAACATTTTCAATCAAAATAATTACAAATTTGCACTCAATCATCCAAAAGTGGTCACTGAATCATTGAATAAACTCCTGAACATGAAATTTAGGTAACACTCAGTATGTGTCCTGCCTTGTAAGCCATACTAAATTGTCTTTGGTATGTTATCCCATGAACCTGGAGCATACTCATTTCATAACTCTCAACAGACTGAAGTGAAATGGCTGCCAACATGCCACTTACAGAAGTTTACAACAATTAAAACTGAAGTTGCCTTTTGTTGCTTGCGAGATTTCCGCAAATTGCAATTATAGATTTACATTTCTGAATAACTGAATAGTGGATGGAATTTTGTTTAAATGCAAACTTCCAGATACAGTAATAATTCCTATTGTATTCTACTAATTGGTTTTTCAAATATGCATTTCTACACTGAAGGGGGGAAAAAAATATCGACACCAAGAAGAAATTGTGTGACAAACAGAAATTGGTGGGCATGTTTCTGCATCAGAAAGATGATGTCTAGTCAAATCTTGTGCCAATCGCGTAAGAGTGGTGATAGTAGTGCCAGTGTGAGGATGCAAGTCAGGTTTCCTGTAAATAAACACTGTAACAGTCGTGTGTGTTAGTTGCCTTTGAAATTGGACATAGTGAGTTGATGTTAATTAAAAATGCCTTTAAGATGAAAAGATGCTGTTATCAACACCTCTCTGAGTTTGAATGAAGTTATGTAACAGGGCTATGAGAAGCTGGAGTTCCTTCTGTGATACTGCAGAAAGACTTCACAGGAATGTAGCCACTATACACGACTGCTGGCAGAGGTGGCCAAGACAATGTATGGTTCCAAGAAGTATGAGCTCTGGATGGCCACACGGCACTACCAAGAAGGAAGACCATTGTATTTGGCATGTGTCTCTGGTGCTTTGTACTGCATCTGCAACAGCAATTTGAGTAGCAGTTCAAGGACAATTCCAAGCCAGGCACCCTGTAGCGTGCATTTCACTGACCCCAAACTACCGCTGTTTGCGACTTCAATGGGTCGAGCAAGAGCTCGTTGGAGGGCAGGGGGAGATCGGTTGTGTTGTATGATGAAAGCTGGTTCTGCCTCAGTGCCAGTGACAGCCATGTTTTGTTTAGTGGGAGGAAATTGAGGGCCTGTAACCAACCTGCCCTGGAGTTGTGTCTGAGGTAAGATTTCGTATGACACTAAAAGCACTCTTGTGGGTGACCCATGCACCCATCCTGCAAATTTATACGTCAGTCTGGTGATATGACTTTTTGTGCTGCCATTCATGAGCAGTAACCCAGGAGCTGTTTTAACAGGATAACGCTCACCCACATACTGCTGTTATAAAAATGGTTCAAATGGCTCTGAGCACTATGGGACTTAACAGCTATGGTCATCAGTCCCCTAGAACTTAGAACTACTTAAACCTAACTAACCTAAGGACATCACACAACACCCAATCATCACGGGGCAGAGAAAATCCCTGACCCCGCCGGGAATCGAACCCGGGAACCCGGGCGCGGGAAGCGAGAACGCTACCGCACGACCACGAGCTGCGGACACTGCTGTTATAACCCAACATGCTCTACAGAGTGGTGGCATGTTGCCTTGGTCTACTCGATCACCAGATCTGTCTCCAGTTAAGCACATATTGGACATCATCAAACAACAACTACAGCGTCATTGACAAACAGCATTAACCATCCCTATATTGACTGATCAAGCACAATAGGCGTTCGTTCCATGCTACAAGCTGACATCCTGCACCTGTACAACACAGTGCTGCATGTTTGCACGCTTGAATTCAACATTCTGATCATTACACTGGTTATTAATGTTCTAGCATTTCACATTTGCAGTTGCTTAACGCTTACATTAACCTGTGATCTTGCAATGTAAATTACTTAAATATGTTACCTAGACAAATGTAATCCTGAAATTTCATTATTCTACATTAATTATATTTTGGTGCTGTAACTTTTTCCATCAGTGTATTTCAGTAACAATGTTTTACCTAAAATAATTAATTGCTATGTCCGCCCTAATAGCTGAGTGGTCAGCATAACAGATTGTCGTGCTATGGACCCGGGTTCGATTCCCGGCTGGGTCGGGGTTTTTCTCCACTCAGGGACTAGGTGTTGTGCTATCTTCATCATCGTTTCATCCCCGTCCAGCACACAGGTCGCCCAGTGTGGCGTCGAATGTAATAAGATGTGCACCAAGGTGGCCGGACCTGCCCTGCAAGGGGCCTCCGGGCCAATGATGCCAAACGCTCATTTCCATTTTATTTCCATTAATTGCTATTTTCATTGCATTGTCCTGCTAGAATTGCCCAAGTCTGTCGGAATACACAATGGACATGAATGGATACAGGCAATCAGACAGGATGCTTATGTACATGTCGCCTGTCAGAAACATTTCTAGACATATCAGGGGTCCCATATCACTCCAACTGCACACGCCCCGCACCATTACAGAGCCTCCACCAGTTTCAACAGGCCCCTGTTGACATGCAGTGTACATGGATTCATGAGGTTGTCTCCATATCCGTACACGTCCATCCGCTCAATACAATTTGAAACAAGGGTCATCTGACCAGGCAACATGTTTCCTGTCATCAACAATCCAATGCCAGTGTTAATGGACCCTTGTGAGGCATAAAGCTTTGTGTCATGCAGTCATCAAGGGTGCACAAGTGGACCTTTGGCTCCAAAAGCCCATATTGGTGATGTTTCGTTGAGTGGTTCACACACTGACACTTGTCGATGGCACAGCATTGAAATCTGCAGCAATTTGCGGAATGCTTTCACTTCTGTTACATTGAATGATTTTCTTCAGTCGGTGTTTGTCCTGTTCTTCCAGGATCTTTTTTCCGGCCAAAGTGATGTTGGAGATTTGATGTTTTACCGGATTCCTGATTCACTCGTAAAATGGTCATATGGGAAAATCTCCACTTCATCACTACCTCAGAGATGCTGTGTCCCATCGCTTATGCGCCAACTATAACACCACATTCAAACTCACTTAAGTCTTGATAACCTGCCATTGTAGCAGCAGTAACCAATCTAACAACTGTGCCAGACACTTATTTTATATAGGTGTTGCTGACCGCAGTGCTGAATTCTGTCTGCTTACATGTCTCTGTATTTGAATACGCTTGCTTATACCAGTTTTTTTTGTGCTTTAGAGTGTGTGCAAGTGTGTGTTTGTGCGTGTGTGTGTATGTGTGTGTGTGTGTGTCTGTTTTTCACGTTGACATAACTGGTAATCTAACAACGTAAAGAGAATGGACAGTGCTTCATGTTAGCTTTCACTCTAACTCAAATCACTGAACTGAAACTACTTCTCATAATTTCCACCTCATTAATATCAAATCCAGTCAATGTACTCAAATTCCTACCACTTTTTAATAATTGTCACTTCATTAGCAAAACATTGTTTTTTTCTGATCATCATTCTTAGCATGAACACGAAAGCAACTATTAACAGAAAGAAAATTATATACACAGCAGAATATTATCAGTACTTCATCAAAATGTTACTCTCTTATTCAGTGTTTCATTTCCAGTGTCGTACATTATACAGTGTTATTCTTATTAACGTTTAAAAAATGCAGAAGCGATGTAGATGACGCTGTAACAAGTAATTTAATATAAGAGACATGGGCCACAAATGTCGGGAAATACCCCAGCACTGGATGATATACGTTAATCATGTGAGATCGCATAAAAATTCAGAGGATTCGAGCGCATGTGTGAAGGGACAACTGAGTGATGCAGCACTTGTGTTCAAGCAAATAGCAAAAATTTCAAACACCTTTTGGAAATGTGATTTGTTGTAAATGTGGAAGTTATGAAATTATTGTCCTCACTGTAATCAATCAAAAGCTGTTCTTACTTTGTGTTTCTTTTCTTTTCTCCCTTATTTTATTGTTATATACAGTTATGTAGTAAAGAAAATGTAGGTCATTTACTGGAAGTGACACAGTTCATAAGCTTATACTCATAGTAGGATTTTGTGTTTTATTGTATTTTGCAGTAAACCAAGGGAGACTGCAAGACCAGTAAATAAATTAATAAATTAAAGCTCAGTGTAAACACATCGCTATCAAAGCAATGGAAAAAATTCTGCGTGCTAGACACACAACTCAAAACCTGAGTTCCAAGCACTGAAGTCGTGCAGGCAGGTGCAAAGACACACCAACATGAATACTTGACTTGGGTTGGGATGATCAAGGTGCATCAGGTTGGTAGGCTCAACCGCTAAATGTGCGGTGAGGTATGTCACTTGGTGATGGCACATGGTCAGCATCTGTCTTCCACTTTTGGGGTATTTCTGAATAATTGCAGCCCCATGTGTGTTATATTCAATTACACTGGGGTGTCATCTGTGCCATTTAAGAGGATTTTAAATGGTAGTAAGTATCACCTTGTATACAAAATAACTACATGTTGCCTAACTCTTAAAGATGTTCCCCTAGACAAAAAATGATATGCGTCTGTACACATTTAACGTGTTATACTAACGCCTTTTACTTTCATCATATACTTTCTTTGTGAACTTTGTTAGCTATGGGAGTGTATTCATCATGATTACTCTACTGCAAAAGTCAGGCTCCCTAACCATTGGTACACTACACTATGTGATCAAAAGTATCCAGACACCTGACTGAAAATGACTTACAAGTTTGTGGCACTCTCCATCAGTAATGCCGGAATTCCATATGGTGGTGGCCCACCATGACAGCTTCCACTCTTGCAGGCATATGTTCAGTCAGGTGCTGAAGGTTTCTTGGGGAATGGCAGCCCATTCTTCATGGAGTGCTGCACTGAGCAGAGGTATCGATGTCGGTGAGGCCTGGCACGAAGTCAGCATTCCAAACGTGTTCTATGGGATTCAGGTCAGGACTCTGTCCAGGGCAGTCCATTACAGGGATGTTATTGTTATGTAACCACTCCACCACAGGCCGTGTATTATGAATAGGTGCTTGATTGTGTTGAAAGATGAAATTGCCATCCCCGAATTCCTCTACAACAGGGGAAGCAAGAAGGTGCTTGAAACATCGATGTAGGCCTGTGCTGTAATAGTGCCACACAAAACAACAAGGGGTGCAATCCCTCTCCATGAAAAACATGACCACACCATAACACGACCGCCTCCGAATTTTACTGTTGGCACAACACAAGCTGGCAGACGACGTTCAGTGAGCGTTCGCCATACCCATACCCTGCCATTTTTTCCACTGTTCAATTGTTCAATGTTTACGCTCCTTACACCAAGCAAGGCGTCATTTGGTATTTACTGGCATGATGTGTGGCTTATGAGTAGTCGCTCGACCATGAAATTCAAGATTTCTCATCTCCCCCCGAACTGTCATAGTACTTGCAGTGGATCCTGATGCAGTTTGGAATGCCTGTGTGATGGTCTGGATAGATGTCTGCCAATTACACATTATAACCCTCTTCAACTGTCGGTGGTCTCTGTCAGTCAACAGACGAGGTCAGCCTGTATGCTTTTGCGCTGTACATGTCCCTTCATGTTTCCACTTCACTATCACATCAGAAACAGTGGACCAATGGATACTTAGGAGTGTGGAAATCTTGTGTACAGATGTATGCCACAAGTGACACCCAATTACCTGACAATGTTTGAAATCCATGAATTCCGTGGGGCACCCCATTCTGCTCTCTCATGATGTCTAATGACTACTGAGGTCACTGATATGGAGTACCTGGCAGTAGGTGGCACCACAGTGCACCTGATATGAAAAATGTATGTTTTTGGGGGTCTCTAGATACTTTTGATCACATAGTGTATCTAATACATTTCTTATTAGCATTTCTGTTTTACTTCACTTATTGTCGATGTATCAGTATTCTTGCATTCCACATACTTCCATATATACTTCATCATTACATATTCATTGTTGTTGTTGTTGTTGTTGTTGTTGTGGTCTTCAGTCCTGAGACTGGTTTGATACAGCTCTCCATGCTACTCTATCCTGTGCAAGCTTCTTCATCTCCCAGTACCTATTGCAACCTACATCCTTCTGAATCTGTTTAGTGTATTCATCTCTTGGTCTCCCTCTACGATTTTTACCCTCCACGCTTCCCCCCAATACTAAATTGGTGATCCCTTGATGCCTCAGAACATGTCCTACCAACCGATCCCTTCTTCTAGTCAAGTTGTGCCACAAACTTCTCTTCTCTCCAATCCTATTCAATACCTCCTCATTAGTTATATGATCTATCCATCTAATCTTCAGCATTCTTCCGTAGCACCACATTTCGAAAGCTTCTATTCTCTTCTTGTCCAAACTAGTTATCGTCCATGTTTCACTTCCATACATGGCTACGCTCCATACAAATACTTTCAGAAACGACTTCCTGACACTTAAATCTATACTCAATGTTAACAAATTTCTCTTCTTCAGAAACGCTTTCCTTCCCATTGCCAGTCTACATTTTATATCCTCTCTACTTCGACCATCATCAGTTATTTTGCTCCCCAAATAGCAAAACTCCTTTACTACTTTATGTGTCTCATTTCCTAATCTAATTCTCTCAGCATCACCTGACTTAATTCGACTACATTCCATTATCCTCATTTTGCCTTTGTTGATGTTCATCTTATATCCTCCTTTCAAGACACTGTCCATTCCGTTCAACTGCACTTCCAAGTCCATTGCTGTCTCTGACAGAATTACAATGTCATCGGCGAACCTCAAAGTTTTTATTTCTTCTCCATGGATTTTAATACCTACTCCAAATTTTTCTTTTGTTTCCTTCACTGCTTGCTCAATATACAGACTGAATAACATTGGGGAGAGGCTACAACCCTGTGTCACTCCCTTCCCAACCACTGCTTCCCTTTCATGCCCCTCGACTCTTATAACTGCCATCTGGTTTCTGTACCAATTGTAAATAGCATTTCGCTCCCTGTATTTTACCCCTGCCACCTTCAGAATTTGAAAGAGAGTATTCCAGTCAACATTGTCAAAAGCTTTCTCTAAGTCTACAAATGCTAGAAACGTAGGTTTACCTTTCCTTAATCTACCTTCTACGATACGTCATAGGGTTAGTATTGCCTCACATGTTCCAGTGTTTCTACGGAATCCAAACTGATCTTCCCTGAGGTCTGCTTCTACCAGTTTTTCCATTCATCTATAAAGAATTTGCGTTAGTATTTTGCATCCGTGACTTATTAAACTGATAGTTCGGTAATTTCCACATCTGCCAGCACCTGCTTTCTTTGGGATTGGAATTATTATATTCTTCTTGAAGTCTGAGGGTATTTCGCCTGTCTCATACATCTTGCTCACCAGGTGGTAGAGTTTTGTCAGGCCTGGCTCTCCCAAGGCTATCAGTAGTTCTAATGGAATGTTGTCCACTCCCGGGGCCTTGTTTCGACTCAAGTCTTCAGTGCTCTATCAAACTCTTCACGCAGTATCGTATCTCCCATTTCATCTTCATCTACATCCTCTTCCATTTCCATAATATTCCCCCCAAGTACGTCGCCCTTTTATAGACCCTCTATATACTTCTTCCACCTTTCTGCTTTCCGTTCTTTGCTTAGAACTGGGTTTCCATCTGAGCTCTTGATATTCATACAAGTGGTTCTCTTTTCTCCAAAGGTCTCTTTAATTTTCCTGTAGGCAGTATCTATCTTACCCCTAGTGAGATAAGCCTCTGCATCTTCACATTTGTCCTCTAGCCATCCCTGCTTAGCCATTTTGCACTTTCTGTCGATCTCATTTGTGAGACGTTTGTATTCCTTTTTGCCTGCTTCATTTACTGCATTTTTATATGTTCTCCTTTCATCAATTAAATTCAATATTTCTTCTGTTACCCAAGGATTTCTACTAGCCCTCGTCTTTTTACCTACTTGATCCTCTGCTGCCTTCACTACTTCATCTCTCAAAACTACCCATTCTTCTTCTACTGTATTTCTTTCCCCTATTTCTGTCAATTGTTCCCTTACGCTCTCCCTGAAACTCTGTACAACCTCTGGTTTAGTCAGTTTATCCAGGTCCCATCTCCTTAAATTCCCACCTTTTTGCAGTTTCTTCTGTTTTAATCTACAGTTCATAACCAATATATTGTGGTCAGAGTCCACATCTGGAAATGTCTTACAATTTAAAACCTGGTTCCTAAATCTCTGTCTTCCCATTATATAATCTATCTGAAACCTGTCAGTATCTCCAGGCTTCTTCCATGTATACAACCTTCTTTTATGATTCTTGAACCAAGTGTTAGCTGTGATTAAGTTGTGCTCTGTGCAAAATTCTACCAGGCGGCTTCCTCTTTCATTTCTTAGCCCCAATCCATATTCACCTACTATGTTTCCTTCTCTCCCTTTTCCTACTACTGAATTCCAGTCACCCATGACTATTAAATTTTCGTCTTCCTTCACTATCTGAATAATTTCTTTTATTTCATCATACATTTCTTCAATTTCTTCGTCATCTGCAGAGCTAGTTGGCATATAAACTTGTACTACTGTAGTAGGTGTGGGCTTCGTGTCTATCTTGGCCACAACAATGCATTAACTATTGTGTTTGTAGTAGCTTACCCGCACTCCTATTTTGTTATTCATTATTAAACCGACTCCTGCATTACCCCTATTTGATTTTGTATTTATAACCCTGTATTCGCCTGACCAAAAGTCTTGTTCCTCCTGCCAGCGAACTTCACTAATTCCTACTATATCTAACTTTAACCTATCAATTTCCCTTTTTAAATTTTCTAACCTACCTGCTCGATTAAGGGATCTGACATTCCACACTCCAGTTCATAGAACGCCAGTTTTCTTTCTCCTGATAACAATGTCCTCTTGAGTAGTCCCTGCCCGGAGATCCGAATGGGGGACTATTTTGCCTCCGGAATATTTTACCCAAGAGGATGCCATCATCATTTAACCATCCATCCAGTAAAGCTGCATGCCCTTGGGAAAAATTACGGCTGTAGTTTCCCCTTGCTTTCAGCTGTCATATTCATTATACTTTATCATCTCATTAAACATCAATTAAACATCTGCATTGCACAGTACAAAATAACTCTAAAGAATAATACTCCACAGTAACATATCATACTCTTGTAGACAAAATAGTTCGCTACTTACCGTAAAGAAGACACGCCAAGTTGCATATAGTCATAATTAAAAGACACTCACATGTAGCTTTCGGCCACAGCTTTCATTAGTAAAGACATACACACACACACACACACACACACACACACACACACACACACACACACACAAAACCGCCAACTCCAGCATCTTGGGCCATATGCTTCCCGCCCGAGGTGCTGGAGTCAGCTGTTGTGTGGGCTTGAGGTGTGCTTGCTTGCTTGTGTGTGTGTGTGTGTGTGTGTGTGTGTGTGTGTGTGTGTGTGTTTACTGACGAAAGCTGTGGCCAGAAGCTTCATGTGAGTGTCTTTTAATTGTGCCTGTCTGCAACTTGGTGCATCTTCTTTATGGTAAGTAGCAATCTGTATTTTCCTACATTGTTGATATTCTTACCTGGCTTTTCCATTGTTTGATCTTATAGACAAAACATATTTTTCATATGACAAAATATGAGTTTTTATTTTCTGATTTCGTTACATTTACTTCATACGTCTATGTTACTTTGAAATGAGGCCTGAAGGGCAAAATAGACACAAACCTTGTTTTGGTACTTCAGTTATTGCTTTAGGCAACTGGACTGCACTTCTCCTAACTGAAACTGGAAAGTCTGTGGTATAACACTTTTTTCACAGGTGTATCTTTTTACAAATAATTGTACTGAGCACCAAACCTTTTACATGTTACCACAAATAGTACTAAACCAATGTATTCAAGATATTATCTCCCTCTTTACTTCTGATCCCCAATGACACACAAAATGAGTCAGAACACTATTGCAGAAGCACCAAAGAAGCATGCCAAATTTAAAAGTATGCAAAATCCCCAAGATTGGTGTAGTTTTACAGAAGCTCGAAATTTAGCACAACTTCAGTGCGAGATGCTTTTAATAGTTTCCACAAAGAGACTGTCTTGAAATCTGGCAGGAAACGCAAAGAGATTCTGGTCATATGTAAAGTAAACCAATGGCAAGACACAATCAATACCTTCACTGCACGATAACAGTGGTGATGTTACTGATGGCAGTGCCACTAAAGCAATGTTACTAAACACTTTTTGGGAACTCCTTCACCAAAGAAGATGAAGTAAATACTCCAGAATTCAAATCTAGAACAACTGCCAACAGGAGTAACTCAGAAGTAGATATTCTCAGTGTAGCAAAGCAACTTAAAACACCTAAGTCAGGCAAGGCTTCCGGTCCAGACTGTACACCAGTCAGGTTCCTTTCAGAGTATGCTGATACAGGAGCTTCATACTTAGTAATCATGAGCAACCACCTCCTCATTGAAAAATCTGTACCTAAAGACTGGAAAGTTGCACAAGCCACACCAATACTGAAGAAAGGGCTAGGAGTCATCCACTGAATTACAGACCTATATCACTAATGTCAATTTGCAGTAGGATTTTGGAACATATATTGTGTTCTAACATTATGAATTACCTCAAAGAAAATGAGTTTCAGAAAATATCATTCTTGTGACACACAACTAGTTTTTATTCTCAAGAAGTAATGAGTGCTTTCAATGAGGGATATCAAATTGAAACCATATTTTTAGATTTCCTGAAGGCTTTTGACACCTTTGCTCACTGGAGTCTTCTAATCAGTTTGTATGTCTGTAGAGTACTGCCTCGGTGGTGCAGCTGAATTTGTGAGTTCCTGTCAGAAAGGTCATGGTTTGTAGTAACTGACTGATAGTCATTGAGTAAAACAGAAATAATATCAGGCATTCCTAAGGAAGTGTTACAGGTGTTCTGCTCTTTCTGATCCACACAAACAACATGGGAGACAATCTGGGCAGCCCTCATAGATTGTTTGCGGATGATGTTGCTATTAAGTCATGTAAAGTCATTAGGACCAACCACAAAATGATTTTACAAGACATCTGTATGGTGCACAAGTGATGACTGAGTCTGAATAATGAAAAGTGTGAAGTCATCCCTGTGAATACTAAAAGAAATGTGCTAAATTTTGGTTACACAGTTAATCACACAAAACTGAAGGCTGTAAATTCTACTAAATATTTAGGGATTACAGTTACAAACAACTTAAACTGGGATGATCACATAAATAATGTTATGGGAAAAGGAAACCATAGACTGATTTATTGGCACAACACTTAGAAAATGCAACAGTTCTACTAGAGAGACTTCTTACATGACTCCTGTCTGCCCTCTTCTGGAGTATTGCTGTGCGGTGTGGGATCTGCATCAGATGGGACTGATGGAGAACACTGAAAAAATCCAAAGGAAGGTAGCTCATTTTATATTACTGCAAAATAGGGAAGAGAGTGTCACAGATGTGATACATGATTTGGGATGGCCATTATTGAAACAAAAGTGTTTTTCTTTGTAGCAGGATCTTCTCATGAAATTTCAGTCAGCAACCTTGTCCTCCAATTGCGAAAATAGTCTGTTGGCACCCACCTACAGAGGGAGAAATGGTCATCATGATAAAATAAAAGAAATCAGAGCTCCCAAAGAAATATTTAAGTGCTCGTTTTTCTCGCATGCTGTTGAGGAGTGGAACGGTAGAGAAATAGCCAGAATGTGGTTCGGTGAATGCTATGCCAGACACTTCGTTGTGAATTGCTGAGTAATCCTGTAGATGTAGATGCTGCTATATAAACTTTTGCCAACTCACATCTCTTATATTCTGACACCAGTTCTATTTTACAATTAGCTGATGTTTTGGCTGAAAGAAATTTATTATTAGTGACTTAAAATTCTGCTTACTAATACCATGCTCAAAAAGCAAGTTAAATAACATTTCACAAGATTTAGTAAAACTTCCCTATACTGTATGTGTTTCACATGATTCCGTCGTCATAGTTCTTACTAACATACAAAATGCCAGTTCTAAAGCAGTAAATTTTTATACACTTTTGAACCAAGCAAAGTAGAAGATGATTACTGTTCATTTACAGTCTACAGACAGCACTGTAGAAGACGGTTGAGTGATCTATGAAAGGAAGAACAGAATCACCTACCTATGGGAAAGCGTTACTGTCACATAATGAATTCAAAACAGTGCACTGAAGTTCCTACTTACTTATCACTTACTGATAACTTGACCCCAGCCCTTCTATATAATTTTGTATTATGGATTGAAGGTCGGACTTCATCTTTTACATTTGCCAGATCAGAGCAAACCACAGCAGAGATGCTGGACATTCAACCCTTCATAATAAACACCCTAAAAATCACTGTCTGCACATTTATACTGAATATTTATTTTTGCAAATTGCTCACTTTACTGTCAATTACAAAAAGAATCTTTCAGTACATTCTTTGGTATCTCTACCGTTTCCTTTTTACTGTCACTTACACTGAGGTGAGAAAGAGTCAGATGGCGGTAGTATCATGTACACAAGACATAAAAGGGCAACATATTGACGGAGCTGTCATAAAGGTTTCTGACATTATAATCACCACACAACGGGAATTAATACATTGGACATGGAATGGTAGTTGGAGCTAGACAAGTGGGATATTCCATTTTAGAAATCTTTAGGGAATTCAATATTCTAAGATCTGCAGTGTCAAGAGTGTGTCGAGAATACCAAATTTTTCAGGCATTACCTCTCACTATGGCCAACACAGTTGCTGCCGGCATTCGTTTAATGACCGGGAGCAGTGGCATTTGTGTAAAGTTGCTAACAGGCAAGCAACACTTTGTGAAATAACCACAAAAGTCAGTGTGGGACATATGATCAATGTATCTGTTACAACAGTGTGACAAAATGGGCTATGGTAGCAGACAACCGATGCGAGTGCCTTTTCTAAAAGCACAACAACAGCTGCTGCACCTCTCCTGGGCTCGTGACCATATCAGTTGCACCCTAGACAACTGGAAAACTGTGGTCAGTCAAGTGAGTCCCAGTTTCAGGTGGTAAGAGCTGATGGTGGGGTTTCAGTGTGGCGCAGACCCCACAAAGCCATTGACCCAAGTTTTCAATAGCAATGTGCAAGCTGGTGTTGGCTCCATAATGTTGTGGGCTGCGTTTACATGGAGGGGACTGGATCCTCTGGTCCAACTGAACTAATCATTGACTGGAAATGATTATGTTTTGCTATTGGAGACAGTTTGCAGCTATTCTTTTACTTCATGCTCCCCAACAACAATGGAATTTTTATGGATGACAATGTATGACACCAGGCCTCTACTGTTCACGATTCATTTGAAAAACATTGTGGACAATTTGAGTGAGTGTTTGGCAACCCAGATCACCTGACATAAATCCCATCAAATATTTATGGGACATAATGAAGAGGTCAGTTCATGCACAAAATCCAGCACTGGAAATACTTTCACAATTTTGGACAGGCATAGAGGCAGCATGGCTGAATATTTCTGTAGGGGACTTCCAGCGACTTGTTGAATCCGTGCCATGCCAAGTTGCTGCACAGCACCAGGCAAAAGGTCTGTCACAATATTAGGATGTATCCCATGACTTTTGTCACCTCAGAGTATATTACTGTTACTGTTGCACAAGTTACTGAAAAATACATCTGCATCTACATCCATACTCCGCAAGCCACCTGACGGTGTGTGGCGGAGGGTACCTCGAATACCTCTATCGGTTCTCCCTTTTATTCCAGTCCCCTATTGTTCGTGGAAAGAAGGATTGTCGGTATGCCTCTGTGTGGGCTCTAATCTAATACAGTCAAACTTTTATCCATTCCCACTTTTCTCTTATGTAAGTCAAAAATTTCACTGCACTTTTCCTTCCAACAATCAGGATAAACTCTTCTGCATAAAATTTCCAATTTTTCCACATTGAGTCAGTAAATAGTCAGTCTTTGACATCTATTCACACTTTGCACAGAAAACTATTATTGTACACAATCCAGTCACATTAATGTCTGCTGTCTAGCTGGCGGCAGCACTAGCAAGACTGGTCGAATTCTTCCTCACAATGCTTCTGCTTTTTTCCGTCATTATTACTTCAAATAATAATGCTTGTACTGCCTCGAAAATTTGTCTGTGCACTGTCCTACCTTCAGTCCACATGTGATTTCAATTAGTTTTTGACATACAAAAATGTATTTACTGTATGACAGTCACTGCACCACTGTATACAATTAGTTCATTGTCCAACAGATAGTTCCCTGCTATGTCATGTTATTCTGAAGTCCAAATAGTGCCTGGGTGGAACAGTCCTCATACGGAAAGGGAACCAAATTTAGCTTATCAGTTAACCTCATTGTTAAACTCTGTAGCAGCACCTGCCTTGAAATTAACTGAAAAGTTGATGGTATGAACAATCTATTACCAAAAATGTTGTTGACAATGAAAACTGCAGCTCACACACTTTAACTGCAGTTGGTTGCTGACTGAAATGTTATACAAGGCGAGTTTGAGATTTTTCTACTTTAACTATGCACAGGTAAGCGGAGAGCCACATACTGCACTTCATTGCTGTCCTGCAATAATGTTCAAATGCAGTAAAGTAACACTGACATAATTATTCACAAAAGTCTCCACGCGGCAAATACATAATTAACACAGTCATTGAATAAAACTCAAACTAATGTCCTTGTGATCTAAAAGTCATATCAGTATGAACACTATGTTTGCAATAATTATTATTTAGAAACAACCTGAATCGTAGTCATACCCTGTTGTCACAATTAACGCAAGATGTTCTAGACTTTTAAACATTTTCAATGAAAGTAATTACAAATTCACACTCACTCACTGAATCATCCCATATTTTCTGACATAGATCTTGCTCATTACAGAAACCAGCAACCAACATGCCTCTTAGATTGTATGAATATGTTACTTATTTTTTTATCTACTTTATCAGGAAATTAGTAATTGGGTGTACATATGAACAATGAAAGGAAAGCATAAAGGTGGAAGGAGTGGATAGAGGGTTTATATAACGGTGATGTTCTTGAGGACAATATTGTAGAAATGGAAGAGAATGTAGATGAAGATGAAATAGGAGATATGATACTGCGTGAAGAGTTTGACAGAGCACTGAAAGACCTGAGTCAAAACAAGGCCCCGGGAGTAGACAACATTCCATTAGAACTGCTGACAGCCTTGGGAGAGCCAGGCCTAACAAAACTCTACCATCTAGTGAGCAAAATGTATGAGACAGGCGAAATACCCTCAGACTTCAAGAAGAATATAATAATTCCAATCCCAAAGAAAGCAGGTGTTGACTGATGTGAAAATTACCGAACTATCAGTTTAATAAGCAACAGCTAGAAAATACTAACGTGAATTCTTTACAGACGAATGGAGAAAATAGTAGAAACCAACCACGGGGAAGATCAGTTTGGATTCCGTAGAAATACATGAGGCAATACTGACCCTATGACTTATGTTAGAAAATAGATTAAGGAAAGGCAAATCTCCATTTCTAGCATTTGTAGACTTTGAGAAAGCTTTTGACAATGTTGACTGGAATACTCTCTTTCAAATTATGAAGGTGGCAGGGGTAAAATACAGGGAGAAAAAGGCTATTTACAATTTGTACAGAAAACAGATGGCAGTTATAAGAGTCAAGGGGCATGAAAGGGAAGCAGTAGTTGGGAAGGGAGTGCGACAGGGTTTTAGCCTCTCCCCATGTTATTCAATCTGTATATTGAGCAAGCAGTAAAGGAAACAAAAGAAAGATTTGGAGTAGGAATTAAAATCCATGGAGAAGAAATAAAAACTTTGGGGTTTGCCGATGACATTGTAATTCTGTCAGAGACAGCAAAGGTCCTGGAAGAGCAGCTGAACGGAATGGACAGTGTCTTGAAAGTAGGATATAAGATGAACAGCAACAAAAGCAAAATGAGGATAACGGAATGTAGTTGAATTAAATCGGGTGATGTTGCGGGAATGAGATTAGGAAATGAGACAATTAAAGTAGTAAATGATTTTTGCTATTTTGGGAGCAAAATAACTGATGATGGTCAAAGTAGAGAGGATATAAAATGTAGACTGGCAATGGCAAGGA
This sequence comes from Schistocerca serialis cubense, assembly GCF_023864345.2. NCBI lineage: Eukaryota > Metazoa > Arthropoda > Insecta > Orthoptera > Acrididae > Schistocerca > Schistocerca serialis. The sequence goes on from NC_064645.1 coordinate 620,206,516, forward strand.
AAGCATTTTTGAAGAAGAGAAATTTGTTAACATTGAGTATAGATTTAAGTGTCAGGAAGTCGTTTCTGAAAGTATTTGTATGGAGTGTAGCCATGGAAGTGAAACATGGGTGATAAATAGTTTAGACAAGAAGAGAGTAGAAGCTTTCGAAATGTTGTGCTACAGAAGAATGCTGAAGATTAGATGGGAGGGTCACATAACTAATGAGGAGGTATTGAATAGAATTGGAGAGAAGAGAAATTTGTGGCACAACTTGACTAGAAGAAGGGATCAGTTGGTAGGGCATATTCTGAGGCATCAAGGGATCACCAATTTAGCATTAGAGGGCAGTGTGGACTGTAAAAATCATAGAGGGAAACCAAGAGATGAGTACACTAAACAGATTCAGAAGGATGTGGGTTGCAGTAGGTACTGGGAGATGAAGAAACTAGCACAGGATAGAGTAGCATGGAGAGCTGCATTAAACCAGTCTCGGGACTGAAGACCACAACAACAACATGAACAATGATAACAAAACTTTAAATTACTGATATTGTGTAATTAGCACAGCTTTTAGCCAAACTAATTATACTAATGGGTTCTGAATAACCTAAAAAAGATAACAGATAATACAGTTAAGTTGAATTCGTCATGGGTCAATATTTTATATTTTTACATACTGTGTGCATGCTATGTAAATGGGAATATCAAATATACTACAAAATTAAAAAAAAAAAAAAAAAATAAAAGTTCTGGAGGAGGAGGAAACATAACGGACAGGCAATAATCCACCTGGTTTGTCACAGCTGGTGCTTGCTGTTCTAATTATGTACAGAGAGAAAGTTTACTTCAGTTTTTACTGCCCATCTTCAAACTAATGTGAGATAAGTACTGTGTTGATTTTTCACATCCTAGAGTTCTATCAACATGATATATCGTGGCATTTACTTAGCTGTAAGAATGGGAGAAGAATAAAATGCTCCCTTTTTCGTCTTAAAAAATTATAAATCTTCTATTGAAATTGACGGGGAAAGATCTAGGTTCATGTTATGTTTGATGTTGTTCTGTATGAGTAAATACTGATAAGGCATTTGGTTATTAGTCAAATGGGGCTGCAGAAATTTTGCATTTTTTCAATGGAGCTCATGTGATGAGATGTTTGAAGAACTGCAGAGAGAAATAACATTTTTATATCAATTAAATTGCTGATTTATTTGACCAAATTAGCATCATTTACAGTGACTGCCTTAAGAATAAGAACTCATCTAATGGTGATGAACAAACTGTATGCACATCTCTGAAAACTAAAAAAATTATTCTAAAGGACACTGGAACTCAATACAAGCATGCATAACCTTGCCTGTACTCCCTCCGTCTTAGTGAATGCATTGTGCTTTTTCAGTATTAAGTTTTTCATACAAATAAATAAGTCTCTCTTTGGTTAAAATCAAACAATATAATGTAACAGTATTATGAGAAGGTAAGTTGCCACTCACCATATAGCGGAGATGCTAAGTCGCAGACAGGCACAACAAAAAGACTTTCACGATTAAAGCTTTCAGACATTAAGGCCTTTGTCAACAATAGATGCACACACACACACACACACACACACACACACACACACACACACACACACACAAAACTCACACATGTGACTGCAGTCTCAGGCAACTGAAACCACACTGCAAGCAGCAACGCCGGTGCATGATGGGAGTGGCGACTGGGTGGGGGTTAGGAGGAGGCTGGGGTGGGGAGGGGGAATGATAATATGGTGGTTGTGGTGGACAGTGAAGTGCTGCAGGTTAGAAAGAAGGCAGGGGAGAGGTGGGAAAGAGCAGGGGGAAGTAATGGAAAAGGAGAGAAATAAAAAGATTGAGTGTGGCGGTGGAATGGCGGCTGTGTAGTGCTGGGATGGGGAGCAGGAAAGGGGCTGGATGGGTGAGGACAGTGACTAACGAAGGCTGAGAGTTACAAGAACTTAGGATGTATTGCAGGGAAAGATCCCACCTGTGCAGTTCAGAAAAGCTGGTGTTTTTGGGAAAGATACATATGGCACAGGCTGTGAAGCAGTCATTGAAATGAAGGACATCATGTTTGGCAGCGTGTTCAGCAACAGGGTGGTCCACAGTTTGTCGGTGGCCGTTCATGCGGACTGGCAGCTTGTTGGTTGTCATGCCTACATAGAATGCAGCACATTGCTTGCAGCTTAGCTTGTAGAGTACATGACCGGTTTCACAGGGTAATTCAGTTGCTCCAGCCCTGGGACGTACTGAGTTAAGAGGGGAATGCTCCTCCATAGCCGGATGGTAGGTCTTTGGGAGATGGTGGATGACTGGAAAGATAAGGCACAGGAGATTTGTTTTTGTACAAGGTTGGGAGGATAATTATGATCAGTGAAGGCTTCAGTGAGACCCTTGGCATATTTTGGGATGGACTGCTCATCACTGCAGATGCGATGACCACAGGTGGCTAGTCTGTACGTAAGGGAGTTCTTGGTATGGAATGAGTGGCAGCTGTCAAAGTGGAGGTATTGCTGGTGGATGGTAGGTTTGGACGGAGGTACAGATGTAGCCATTTTTGAGGTGGAGGTCAACATCTAGGAAGGTGGCTTGTTGGGTTGAGTAGGACCAGGTGAAGCAAAAGGGGGACAAATTGTTGAGGTTCTAGAGGAGTGTGGATAGAATGTCCTCACCTTCAATCCAGATAGCAAAGATATCATCAGTGAATCTGAAGCAGTTCACTCCTCCATCCAACCATGATCCACCCCCTGCCCCCAAACGACCCCCTGTTAACTTTCCAGATTTTCTTAACTTCAAACCTTGCCTCACTATCATTCACCAAATCCCTCAACTTGCAAACTAACCTTTCATCCACAGAAAGAACTGCAGTCCACCATCTAAAAACTGGTCCTGACCTTATAATCCTACCTGCGGGCAAAGGCTTCACCACTGTTGTTTTGTACTGCAAGGAATATCTTGCGGAAGGACTCCACCAGCTGTCAGATACTTCGACCTATAAACCTTGCTAAAGTGACCCCATTCCAGTAATCCAGCAGGATCTCCAGATACTACTCAAATCCATAGGCCCATCCCAGAACCCCTCCCCAGAATCCATCTCTCTACTCAACCCTACCACTCCCCACACTCCTACCTCCTACATCCTTCCTAAAGTCCATAAAACTAACCACCCAGGACGCCCCATTGTGACCGGTTACTGTGACCCCAATGAGAGAATCTCTGCTCTTGTACATCAACACCTTCAACCTATTACCCTGAACGTACCCTCCTATATAAAAGATACCAACCATTTCCTCCACCGACTCTCCACAGTTCCTGTCCGTTTACCACACGGTGATCTGCTTGTCACTATTGATGTCACCTCCCTGTACACTAACATTCATAATGCACATGACCTTACTGTTATTGAGCACTACCTTTCCCAATGCCTGATGGATTCCAAACCAACAACCTCCTTCCTAGTCATCATGACCAACTATATCCTCACCCACAATTACTTCTCCTTTGAAGGAATTACCTACAAATAAATCCGTGGTACGGCTATGGACACCTGCATGGCACCACCTATTCATGGGCCAACCTATTCATGGTCCATCTAGAGGGATCCTTCCTAAAAACCGAGAATGCTAAACCCCTCATCTGGTTCAGATTAATTGATGACATCTTTGCTATCTGAATTGAAGGGGAGGGCACCCTAACCACATTCCTCCAGAACCTCAACAACTTCTCTCCTATTTGAGTCACCTCATCCTACTCAACTCAACAAGCCACCATCCAAGATGTTGACCTCCACGTCAAAGATGGCTACATCAGTACCTCTGTCCAAATCAAACCTATTGACCACTAGCAATACCTCCACTTCGACAGCTGCCACCCATTCCATACCAAGAAGTCTGTTCCATAGTAACCCAGGCACCTGTAGTCTTTGCATCTGTAGTGATGAGCAGACCCTCTTGAAATATACTGAAGGGTCTCACTGAAGCCTTCGCTGACCGTAATTATCCTCCCAACCTTGTACAAAAACAAATCTCCTGTGCCTTATGTTTACAGTCTCCCATCATCTCCCAAAGTCCCACCATCCAGCCACAGAGGAGCATTCCCCTCATAACTCAGTACCACCCAGGACTGGAGCAACTGAATTACATTCTCTGCCAGGGTTTCAGTTACCTCTCGTTGTGCCCTGAAATGAGAAATGTCTTGCACAATATCCTTCCCACCCCTCCCACAGTGGTATTCCACCGTCCACCAAACCTACACAATATACTCATTTATCCTTACACAACCCCTGCTCCCAATCCCTTACCTCATGGCTCATACCCCTGTAATAGACCTAGATGCAAGACCTGTCTCATAATTCTCCCACCACCACCTGCTCTAGTCTGGTCACTAACATCACCTATCCCATCAAAGGCTGGGCTACCTGTGTAACCAGTCATGTGATTTACAAGCTAAGCTGCAACCGCTGTGCTGCATTCTATGTAGGCATGACAACCAACAAGCTGTCTGTCTGCATGAATGGCCATCAACAAACTGTGGCCAAGAAACAAGTGGACCACCCTGTTGCTGAACATGCTGCCAAACATGATATCCTTCATTTCAATGACTGCTTCATAGTGTATGCCATATAGGTCCTTCCCACCAACACTAGCTTTTCTGAATTGGGCACGTGGGAACTTTCCCTGCAATACATCCGTAACCCTCAACCTTCGTTAGTCACTGTCCTCATTCATCCAACCCCTTCGCTGTTCCCATTCCAGCACTATACATCCATCATTCCACCACCACACACAGTCTTTTTATTTCTTTTCTTTTCCGCTACTTCCCCCCTCCCTCTCCCCTGCCTTCTGTCCAACATGCAGCAGTTCACTGTCTGCCTCACCCACCACACTATCCCTCCCCCTCCTTGCCCTAGCCTCCTCCTTACACACACCCATTTGCCACTACCATCATGCACTGGTGCTGCTGCTCACAGTGTGGTTTTAGTTGCCTGAGACTGCAGTCGTGTGTGTGAGATGCGTGTGATGAGTGTGTGTTTCTGTTCTATTGTTGAAGAAGGCCTTAGTGCCCAAAAGCTTTAATCGTGAGAGTCTTTTTATTGTGCCTATCTGCGACTCAGCATCTCCACTATTTGGTGAGTAGCAACTTTTCTTCTCATAATATTCTCTCTCTTTGGTTAACACTTCATTCAACATGTCAGCAAGCTGTTCTTTGATACAAATATATTCAGCTTTTATGTCATAATTCAAAATGTTTTCACTCAGAAAATGGAACTGAATATCAATATTTTTGGTGTTTAAGTGGTATTCAGAATTTTTTTGATCACGAAATTGCACTCTGATTATCAATTTTTAATGTGATAGGTGTTTCAGATTCTATCCCTAGAATTCTACTTCTTTCTTTCTTTAGCTTGTGCCATTATCCCACAGTTTTCACTGCGTCTGCATTGTTACAGTCGGATTTGGCATAGCTAATGGAAAGGGGTGACCGGATGCCCATCCTGCCACCACCCCATACCCCCCGAGACGGAATCAGTGTACCCCATCTGTCTGTGTCTAGTGTAAATAATGAAACAATGGGAACATGTGTCAGATGTTTGTGAGTCATGCAACTGAGGTGGAATGCGGGGACCAGCCCAGTATTCACCTAGTGGCATATGGAAAAATGCCTAAAAACCACATCCAGGCTGGTCAGCACACAAGCCCACGGCATTAATCCATCAGGCAGATTCGATCCAGAGCCAGTATGCCTACCTGAGTCCAGGAAGCAGTGCATTACCACTCTAGGCTATCCTGGCAGGTCAAATCAATGATGAACAATGCATGTGAAAGAAAAAAGAAACATTACTCTATTTTCTATTTCATTCATATTACTAAATATCTAAAACAGTGCACTGTACACATCTTAGTTGCAGGTTGCTTATCTAAGAGCTTCCAGGGGCAGCAAAAAATTGACTTTCAATATTTCATAGAGTTATTAAGTGAAGTGATCTAGTCACTGAGAGGTATAATTTTATGGCAAAGGTTTAACACAGTAAGTCAGTTATTAAAATTAGAAACTGTGCATACATCTCCATGCAGAGTAACTCACAGTGTGCAAATTAAAGAGACTTTACTCATCCAGTATTTCACAATTAGAGATCTCAGTGACTGCCAGCAAACCTTACACATAATTGCAAACCTTTTCGAAACTCCCCAAGCAAAAAACATTTTGGTAAAAGCGTTTGTATGCGGTTAGCAAAATGAAATTGTTCTGGATTATTTTTTTTAATTTATTGGCTTTTGGAATATGCCATTTAGCCATCCAAGCACAGAAAATTTTATGACAATTGGGTTTGACAATTCAGTGTGACATTATTTTATGTCGTAGCCAGGTACAATGTAGAACATGATTTACGGTCTGATTAGACATAAAACAAGTTTTGTAATCAGAGTATACTAAAACAGGTAAACAAGACAAAAATGGAACACAGGATATAAAGTGTCATTACACTATAAAAATCCTACTGCTAACACAAGTTAGAAGAACCATGGACCTTGCCGTTGGTGGGGAGGCTTGCGTGCCTCAGCGATACAGATAGCTATACCGTAGGTACAACCACAACGGAGGGGTATCTGTTGAGAGGCCAGACAAACTTGTGGTTCCTGAAGAGGGGTAGCAGTCTTTTCACTAGTTGCAAGGGCAACAGTCTGGATGATTGACTGATCTTGTAACAATAACCAAAACGGCCTTGCTGTTCTGGTACTGCGAACGGCTGAAAGCAAGGGGAAACTACGGCCGTAATTTTTCCCAAGGGCATGCAGCTTTTCTGTATGATTAAATGATGATGGCGTCCTCTTGGGTAAAATATTCGGGAGATAAAATAGTCCCCCATTCGGATCTCCGGGCGGGGACTACTCAAGAGGATGTCGTTATCAGGAGAAAGAAAACTGGCGTTCTATGGATCGGAGCGTGGAATGTCAGATCCCTTAATGGAGCAGGTAGGTTAGAAAATTTAAAAAGGGAAATGGATAGGTTAAAGTTAGATATAGTGGGAATTAGTGAAGTTCGGTGGCAGGAGGAACAAGGCTTCTGGTCAGGTGACTACAGGGTTATAAACACAAAGTCAAATAGGGGTAATGCAGGAGTAGGTTTAATAATGAATAGGAAAATAGGACTGCGGGTAAGCTACTACAAACAGCATAGTGAACGCATTATTGTGGCCAAGATAGATACGAAGCCCACAGCTACTACAGTAGTACAAGTTTATATGCCAACTGGCTCTGCAGATGACGAAGAAATTGAAGAAATGTATGCTGAAATAAAAGAAATTATTCAGATAGTGAAGGGAGACGAAAATTTACTAGTCATGGGTGACTGGAATTCGAGTGTAGGAAAAGGGAGAGAAGGAAACGTAGTAGGTGAATATGGATTGGGGCTAAGAAATGAAAGAGGAAGCCGCCTGGTAGAATTTTGCACAGAGCATAACTTAATCATAGCTAACACTTGGTTTAAGAATCATGATAGAAGGTTGTATACATGGAAGAACCCTGGAGATACTAAAAGGTATCAGATAGATTATATAATGGTAAGACCGAGATTTAGGAACCAGGTTTTAAATTGTAAGACATTTCCAGGGGCAGATGTGGACTCTGACCACAATCTATTGGTTATGACCTGTAGATTAAAACTGAAGAAACTGCAAAAAGGTGGGAATTTAAGGAGATGGGACCTGGATAAACTGAAAGAACCAGAGGTTGTACAGAGTCTCAGGGAGAGCATAAGAGAACAATTGACAGAAATGGGGGAAAGAAATACAGTAGAAGAAGAATGGGTAGCTTTGAGGGATGAAGTAGTGAAGGCAGCAGAGGATCAAGTAGGTAAAAAGACGAGGGCTAGTAGAAATCCTTGGGTAACAGAAGAAATATTGAATTTAATTGATGAAAGGAGAACATATAAAAATGCAGTAAATGAAGCAGGCAAAAAGGAATACAAACGTCTCACAAATGAGATCGACAGGAAGTGCAAAATGGCTAAGCAGGGATGGCTAGAGGACAAATGTAAAGATGTAGAGGCTTATCTCACTAGGGGTAAGATAGATACTGCCTACAGGAAAATTAAAGAGACCTTTGGAGATAAAAGAAACACTTGTATGAACATCAAGAGCTCATATGGAAACCCAGTTCTAAGCAAAGAAGGGAAAGCAGAAAGGTGGAAGGAGTATATAGAGGGTCTATACAAGGGCGATGTACTTGAGGACAATATTATGGAAATGGAAGAGGATGTAGATGAAGATGAAATGGGAGATACGATACTGCGTGAAGAGTTTGACAGAGCACTGAAAGACCTGAGTCGAAACAAGGCCCCCAGAGTAGACAACATTCCATTGGAACTACTGACGGCCCTGGGAGAGCCAGTCCTGACAAAACTCTACCATCTGGTGAGCAAGATGTATGAAACAGGCGAAATACCCTCAGACTTCAAGAAGAATATAATAATTCCAATCCCAAAGAAAGCAGATGTTGACAGATGTGAAAATTACCGAACAATCAGTTTAATAAGCCACAGCTGCAAAAGACTAACACGAATTCTTTACAGACGAATGGAAAAACTAGTAGAAGCCGACCTCGGGGAAGATCAGTTTGGATTCCGTAGAAATACTGGAACACGTGAGGCAATACTGACCTTACGACTTATCTTAGAAGAAAGATTAAGGAAAGGCAAACCTACATTTCTAGCATTTGTAGACTTAGAGAAAGCATTTGACAATGTTGACTGGAATACTCTCTTTCAAATTCTAAAGGTGGCAGGGGTAAAATACAGGGAGCGAAAGGCTATTTACAATTTGTACAGAAACCAGGTGGCAGTTATAAGAGTTGAGGGACATGAAAGGGAAGCAGTGGTTGGGAAGGGAGTAAGACAGGGTTGTAGCCTCTCCCCGATGTTATTCAATCTGTATATTGAGCAAGCAGTAAAGGAAACAAAAGAAAAATTCAGAGTAGGTATTAAAACCCATGGAGAAGAAATAAAAACTTTGAGGTTCGCCGATGACATTGTAATTCTGTCAGAGACAGCAAAGGACTTGGAAGAGCAATTGAACGGAATGGATGGTGTCTTGAAGGGAGGATATAAGATGAACATCAACAAAAGCAAAACGAGGATAATGGAATGTAGTCTAATTAAGTCGGGTGATGTTGAGGGTATTAGATTAGGAAATGAGACACTTAAAGTAGTAAAGGAGTTTTACTATTTGGGGAGCAAAATAACTGATGACAGTCGAAGTAGAGAGGATATAAAATGTAGACTGGCAATGGCAAGGAAAGCGTTTCTGAAGAAGAGAAATTTGTTAACATCGAGTATAGATTTTAGTGTCAGGAAGTCATTTCTGAAAGTATTTGTATGGAGTGTAGCCATGTATGGAAGTGAAACATGGACGGTTAATAGTTTGGACAAGATGAGAATAGAAGCTTTCGAAATGTGGTGCTACAGAAGAATGCTGAAGATTAGATGGGTAGATCACATAACTAATGAGGAAGTATTGAATAGGATTGGGGAGAAGAGAAGTTTGTGGCACAACTTGATGAGAAGAAGGGATCGGTTGGTAGGACATGTTCTGAGGCATCAAGGGATCACCAATTTAGTATTAGAGGGCAGCGTGGAGGGTAAAAATCATAGGGGGAGACCAAGAGATGAATACAACAAGCAGATTCAGAAGTACGTAGGTTGCAGTAGGTACTCTGAGATGAAGAAGCTTGCACAGGATAGAGTAGCATGGAGAGCTGCATCAAACCAGTCTCGGGACTGAAGACCACAACAACAACAACACAAGTAGTAAATGGCGGATAGGCACCTTGCCACAGTTTGTGTGGCTCCCCCCATCGGAGGTTCGAGTCCTCCCACAGGCACGTGTGTGTGTGTGTGTGTGTGTGTGTGTGTGTGTATTTTCTCCTCAGCATAAGTTAGTTTAAGTTAGATTGATGATGAAGAGGTCCCAAACTCCGAGGAGTGTAGGGGACGTTGCGGGAAACCTGCACCGCCGTACTAGGCAAGGTCCTTGCGGAGGTGGTTTGCCACATTGCCTTCCTCTGACCATAATGGGGATGAATGATGAAGATGAAGACATCACAACATCACCCAGTCATCTCGAGGCAGGGAAAATCCCTGACCCCGCCGGGAATCGAACCAGGGACCCCGTGCGTGGGAAGCGAGAACGCTACCGCGAGACCACAAGCTGCGGACTAAATTAGATTAAGTAGTGTGTAAGAAATTTGGGATATTCCCAATTCAGTTCACCTGAATAATTACACATATAAATTATTAACAAAATGATAGTCACATGTCCTGTGAGAATTGTACAAAAGCTGCGGATTGAAAATTTAATATTAGTCCAGGTCGATAAGTACCATATTCAGCGTCTGAGCGTTCCATATTCTGCAGAGCAGCACGTGGAGGTATAGTCAGTTAATTGCTCATTGGTCTTCCTCAGGCATTCTAATTACCAGGAGCTCTACATTAGTGGCACAGGGATTTATATCTTGGTGTTGGCACTGTTGACGAACATGTTTATAAGTTGCATAGTTAGATGCTAACAAGATTTGAGGCTACTTGGGAACTGAAGATCTAGAGCCTGAAGATTACTTGGAAACACACAGAAGGTGGCACTTCGGTTAAGCAGATGGAGATGTCTCTTGAACTTTTAATGATTAAAGTTCAGCCATGCTATAATTGTCGTGAAGCTCCTCGATGTTTGTGCCTTATTATACCATAGTACTCTTGGAATCGTGGAATGAACTAGTGTGTAGTGACTGCCTTTGATTTTAGATTACCAGTACCATTTTTCTTTCCAGCCGGATGACAACAACTTTGAGTGTGGGTGTCATTTCTGTGACAGGCAATTTATCATATTTAAGAGCTCTGTCCAGAGATGCCTGCTTTGCTAGTGCACCCACTTGCTCATTCTCAGGTGTCCCACAGTATTTCATGTACATCAACACAATGTTGTGACAGTTCCTCTGCACCCGAAATGCAGCATCAACAATAGCTGCAACAGTGGGGATGGTACAACTATTATAATGGTTTCTAATCAGTTGTAGGGCTGACATATTGTCAGAGATGATGACTTTTATGTCTGATGTGGGTGTCTGTGCCAAGAGTAGTACGGCTTCCAAAATGGAAATCAGTTCGGTATCATAACAGTGAAGTGTGGATCCAGCTCATAGCAAAATATTTTGTGCACATTAAGAAGAGGCAAGGGTAATATAAATTGGGTTTCCTACTCTTGAGGTTTAGGAAATATTTTTTTGGGGCACTTTTGTTTTCACAGCCCTGTAAGTTTACATAACACTAATTTCCCAATATGTCAGCTGATTACCAAGTAATTTTCACAGCTAGATTGCTTCTTTTGCTGTAATATTTCGCAACTACGTATTCATATTGGGTGTACTCAGAGCAACAATAATTTTTTTTTTGGAAGCCCAGCTCATTGAGCCACTTGCATAATCAGCATCAGAAAAACCTACTAGTTATTATCCGCAGCTGCTGTTGGAGTATTCTATACCATAACTTCCATTTCATAGGAATATGGAAAATTTTCTTTACAGCTTGCCAATGTGCATTATTATGATCATTCAGAAACTACTTTTCACTGATAATGAAATATCTTCTTGTTACGAGATAAAAGAGAAAAACAAATGGTCTGATCACTTCATGTTACTAGGCATTTTCTCAACCTCAACCTCTTTTCTCAACAGGTAAGAAATGAACGTGAGGATCGATTGGAACACACAGAACATTTGCATAACCCATTCCAAACATTTCAGTTATTCTTCTCATGTAGATGCATAGATGTATTAACATTTTTTTCCTCCAATTAATATTCTCTCTCCTGCTTGATCTCACTCAGTTTCCTGTCTCGCAATACAATGATCATCTCTGACTGTAATACCAAGTGTTTCTTCTCATGACATTACAATTTTTCTAATCAGTTTCCTCGATTTTGAGGTGGTAAGGTAAGTCCATCATCTACAAATAATGCTAACATAACAATTTCAGCATGATTGTGCCATGGAATAAACGTGGATCAGTGTCACTTGCTTGAAAATTAAACTGCAAAAGAAAATCTAGAAACTTCTTGTTCTAGCAACGAGGAGGCTGACTGAGCCCATACAGTTCCTTCTCAAGCTTGCAGGTTACAGGCTTCTTTGTGACACTCAGCAGCTTCTCAGTTCCATATAGATTTTTTCTTTAATGTTGCTGTGTAGAAATGCAGTGTAAATGTGGAACTATATAATCTCCAAATTTTTGTATGTGACAGTTTTGTCAGAAAAACTCTGGACAAGTCATACCACGTAACTGGTAAATTAATAGAGCGAAACATTCCACGTGGGAAAAATATATCTAAAAACAAAGATGATGTGACTTACCAAACAAAAGCGCTGGCACGTCGATAGACACACAAACATACACACAAAATTCAAGCTTTCACAACAAACTGTTGCCTCATCAGGGAAGAGGGAAGGAGAGGGAAAGACGAAAGGATGTGGGTTTTAAGGGAGAGGGTAAGGAGTCATTCCAATCCCGGGAGCGGAAAGACTTACGTTAGGGGGAAAAAAGGACGGGTATACACTCGCGCACACACACACATATCCATCCACACATATACAGACACAAGCAGACATATTTAAAGACAGTAAGAAAGTTTTGTTGTAGTTGATGCCATACTAATTGCACAAACCCGTGCTTTGTTCCAAGTAGTTTTGCTGTTTGTGTAAAAGAAGACCTTGAAGATCCACATTGAGTCAATAACTTGCTGACTGCTGATTTTACAAATGATATTCCTGTTTTCGTTCTCCTCATGAGCTTCCAGTTTCTTTGCATTCACCTTTCTCCAGCGTTTTGAGTAGGGACTGGAAAGTGGCTCTTTAATAGTATTAGAGACATGATATTGGATTAAATCAGCTTCATACTTTGATGGCTTATGAACAGTGGAACAATCTTGCAGGCATGCAAGATATTGCTCTTCCATTAGCTGCCATGCTGCTCTTATATCTTTTTGTGGTGACTCTGTCTCTTATTGTACTTGTAATTGCGTGACATGAGTTTGCTTGGTACGACCCCCATTTTCTCATTCTTTGTCATCTTTAGGTATGAATTATCAACTTCTTATGGTGATGGTGGTGTGCTACTGCTCACCTTACTGAATGTGGCATGTCAGTGTATAAAAATTTTCCAATTTGTGGGGTCAAAAAATTAATAATTTGATGATTCTGCTAGATGCCAACAAACATAACTTTTCAGTTTTTGAAATGGAGCTTGCTTCAAAATTGTTTGGCACATGAGCAAAAGGACAGGATCCATAGATCCAAAGATGTTGAATATAAGGTTTTCGTCCAGTCCACAAGTCTTATGGAGTTTACTTCAAATAGTATTTCATTGGAATCATATTTACTGATGTAGACAGCAATGTTATACGAGGTGGAATCCAAAATTTTCGGGACTGGTGCTGCCATCTGGAAAGTAGGAGTAGTAGATCTTTGCACTGCTAGGTTGCGAGAGCTGCATATCTGATGAGTCATTGTGTGGAGTGACATTCAGGTGGGAGGACGTGTTGAGTGTCCACAGTGATTTCCATAATACTCTTGTGTTTGGTGTGTGGCGATTTTACGATGGATCTGCGAACAGAACAGTGTGTGTGTGTATCAAATTATGTGCAAATCTCGGGACAAGTGTTACGGAGACCCTTGCAATGATTGGGGGACAGAGCATGAGCAGTACAATTGTTCCAGTGGAAGAGCCTGGGCTCTCCAAGGCCCAGAAAAGTGAGACAGGTGAAGAGAAAAGTGAAGAGCATGATCATTGTCTTCTTTGATACCAAGGGAATTGTGCACAAAGAATTCATCCCACCCAACCAAACAGTGAATTCTGCATACTACTGTGATGTTTTGTGACGGCTCCATGAAAACGTGTGGCGACGACGGCCCAAACTTTGGCATCAAGGGAACTGGCTGCTGCGTCATGACAATGCACCCTGTCACACATCCTAGCTCACCAAGACCTTTTTGGCAAAAAACAACATGGTAGTTGTACCCCGCACACTGTACTCACCATATTTGGCACCTTGCGACTTCACGCTATTCCCAAACCTGAAACTCAAGGCCGTCAGTTCAACACTCTAGAGAGGATTCAAGAAGCATTGCTGGCAGTGATAAACTCCCTCAAGGAACAGGACTTCGAGAAAACATTTGACCAGTGGCAGAAGTGCTGGGACTGGTGTGTACATGTGGATGGGAGCTACTTCAAGGGTGATGGTGACCATTAGTCCAAAGGTAAGGTTTTTAACAGGTGGCAGCGCCAGTCCCGAAAATTTTGAATAGCACCTCATTGTGTTCGTAAGAACTTTGAGATAATCTTGGTTTTCAACAATGTATATGCTCTCTTTCACCAATTGTTGAATTGTCACTCTCCGATCTCCCTTGTGCTCTGGGCTGTATGGAGCAGTTGTCTCCTGCAGGATTGTACGTTTTCTGACAAGCATTTTTACGTCATAATTAATACTCAGAGTACCATTTTATGTTAGACTGTGGTACCATTGTCCACACACAACAAACCAAACTTGTTTCATGAAATCCGTCACTGACATAAGTTTTGTGTCTGAGAAAATTACAATCTTGTATTAAGTTGCTTCATTTTTAAAAGTGACAGAAAAATTTTCACCACTGATTGATTCAAATGATGTGAGACTGCAGAGATCTGAGTGAATAAATTTACCTGGGTTCATAGAACAAATTGTCCCATCATTTTTTAACTTAAGCTGATGCTCCTTGCCTAGCCAACAGGGTTCACAGAAAGTCATCTTCTTTTATTATATTAAGTCCTCCAATGATCTCTTGGCCGACACCTGCTGAAGCATCCTTGCATTTATGTACCCATTCATTCATCCTGTAGGGACTGTAAAAATTCGCATTTTGCGATAAATGCGAAATAAATGCAAATTCTGCCTCAAAATGCATAAGAGTGAAATTGCTTAATAGACACTGTTTCATAGCTAATTGTATTCAGATGAGGTATTTATCCAGTATGGTTTGAGATAGCTTTACTTTCTGCATACAATATCGAAAATGTAAGCAGTTACTGCCATTATAAATCATCTGGCAAAGCCCAAATTGGAAAGGTAATGTGCACAAGAACCTACTTGCAAAATAAAGTGTACGAATGCAATGATGTATCAATGCACTGAATGATCTGGTGCCATGCCAACTGTGGATGGTTGGATGATCTGTTTAAGATACAAGTCGTGTAATGCAACGTAGTACCTGTACTCAGCCATGGGAGCTAGCATTTTATAAGGAAGAAACATGTCTGTTTGTTTGTTAGCTAAAGCTCAAAAGATAGTATAACGTGGAAAATTTTTAATGTGGAAAATTAAGTGGTGGATGCTTTGAACCTTAGTTGCATTGAAAACCACCAGAGGTCAGGCCTGAACTACATCATTAATAATACTCTGCTAACCTCAACAAACAATTGCATGGTAGCTGTCCCCAAATGCGTTGTGTGCACATTGCTCATTGTTTTATTTTCTTATTTTGAAATAAGTGAAGTGACTAATCCTGGCCCATCACAGATTTCGATTACCACCCTTACACTACCAGAAGAGATGGGCAGTCCCTGTGACAATGTGTCAGTTCTGCTGTAGGCTGCTGCCCAGCAAAATTGAGGTGTGGTTTGTTTCATCACACTGCTCTTTCCCCTGTAGCAGTCAAAATTCGCATCTATTTATGCTCACAGCTATTTGTGACTATAGCCTATAGCACCTGCCCTTTCCACTATAACAATTAGAAAACAAAATCTGTAAAGTTTTTTGACGGTGCCGAAATTCTTCCTCTAATGTTAAAATGGAGTTACTGTACTTTCGGTTATACTTCTACCCAAAATTCATTGTCAGTTCTATCTGTAGCATTGTCAAGAATGTGTCTTAGGGCTATGAATGCCCACGGAAGATCACAATTAGTAGTTTGCAGATTTTTTAATCTTCAAATTGGGCAGGAAAAGACAATGTCCAGAAATACCTTATATAGGAGTCGCATTCACTTATCTGTTGGGAAAATGCTGCTGCTTTTCAATAGAATAAGCATTTTTGAAAGGTGTTGAAGTTTTTGCAAAAGAAAACATTCCAGTCAAAAAGCTCCCTGTCAGCACTTTTTTTAGCAGTCAGTTTCAAAGAACTAATGATTTGTTTGCCTTCGCTCATGTAGTGTGACAACCTTTTAAATTTGTGCATCTAATCATTTACAAACAATGAAAATAATTGGGAATTTTGCAAAAAATAGATACGAATTTTGCCAAAAGTAGATGCTACATTTTCCGGTCCGTAAATCATGCCATTGTTTCATGTCATTTACCGCAATGTTTATTTCATCACTTCCTCAAGTGGATTTTGTTATAAAAAACAACCAGTAAATATAGATCTCTTGCTTCAAACTTTCCACTTGTCCCGCACAACTATAACTAGATCTTCTTTGAAAAATGGAGTGATTTTCTTTGAAGTACATGCTTCATAGCAAAACAAATTCTTTTTGTTAGCTGGTACATACAAAACATTTTAAAGATGTGCCTCACATCATTTACAATGAATTTCCCTGTCGACAATGACAGTTCCCATACTGGTGACATGGCATATTTTATCGCTGAGTAATATGTATGTGGCCATTAAGGACCAAAACTCTGAGAACAATTCCCATTGAAAAGTAAAATGATGCAACATACCTCTCGTCATCGACTATACATCCAGCTGATTGTACTCTGCCATTTTTCGCAAGTGTCTAGTGATATTTTGGCAACTTGACATTTTTATCTGATGAGGGGAGAAGTTCACAATCAAATTTATCTTTGGCACTTTTATGTTTCTCCACATCACACAACAATGTATTGTGTTTTCACTCTTTAGAAACATCAGTTTTATCAAGCTGACTTGCCGTTTTTGTTTGCTTACTGATCACCATCACTGAAAATGCACAACTTCTCCATCAACCATGGTCAAGTGGAACTCTTCTTTGATGAGACATTCTGTCAATTTTTCCAGATTTTATTGACACTATGACAGGCTGTGCCACGCTGCTTTAAACACATTTTACTTGGACAGCAATGGTGCAACAATTTTCACAATTATGTATATGTCCAACACACTTTCTCCAACATTTTACACTACGGTGTCAGGTTTTCAACTGTAGCTAGGTGCACAACTTCTAGGTGTTGCTCATCATTAATCTATAGATACAGAAACAGAAACTTCCCATAATACCAAGAAATAACTATTTTCGTAACTACACAAAAATTGCTACTTAACAATGGATAAATAAAGAACTCTCATAAACATTAAAGCAAGGAATAAATAAGGAAACACAACCATACAGTCAGCCAAAGAACATCTAAGTCTTTTCTGTCACTGGCCGTGGCTGGTGCTCACCACACAACCACCCACTCTCTCCCGCCATGTCTGGGAATTTATGCTGTACACATTGACATGCCCTTGTATATATCACCTGTCTGTTCTGCTTGACTTTTGGGCCCATTTGTCATGTCAAAGGTGATGCTGCTGCTTGTTGTATGGTCTCCATGACAGGTGGGGTAAAAGTTGCCAGTGTAAGACTCACACTCTCTTGCTGTTGTGCAGGTAAGTCTGTGGTTGAGCATGTATGCTGGTTTAACCCTCTCCCAGGACATTATCAGCAGCCAGTCATTGTACGCTATTAGGACCAAATGTCCATTGCGTTTTAATACTCAGGAAGGTTCCAAGTATGGCGACTGTAAGGGCTGCACATAGCATCTGTTCAACAGCACATTGGAGCGTGTCACAATTTATTTACATATAAACACTTTTGGAGCCCTTTGACATGATAATGGGGTGGGCATAGCCTGGCTATCTGGAGCTTCGCATGTTGTAGCATTATGACAGTTCCGGTTCCATAGATGCCGACTGTGCTAAAAAATGTCTGACAGCAGACACAACTTTTTCCCATAAACCTTCTTGGTGGTTGATGCCCAAATGTCCGGATTAACTTCTGTACGAAGTTCTAACAAGACTTGTGGCAGGGCAGCTATCCAGCAACTGTTGTGGCACATAAGTGCAGCCTTTAATGTCCTAAGCCACATTCCAGCTAGATTTTTACTTCTCTTGAACCTAAGATGAAGTGCTTTTTGTTTTTGTAGTGCTTTTCTAACGTGGCTAAACCATGGTGGACCTTCCCATCCCTTAAAACCTTACTCTGAACATATTTGTCTAGGGCATATTGAACAATGCCTTTGAATTTTTTCCATTTGTTCTCCACATCTTCGTCCTCATCACCAAGTACTTGATTCTAACTGCTGAGATCTTGTGAAATTTGTATCTGTCATCGTTGCTGAGCAAATATATCTTCCTATCTTTCTTAACATTCCTTGTAGGACCTGTCATCATAGATGCTGTCACAGCCTTATGATCACTGGTACCTTCCTCTATGTAAATTGATTCGATAAGTTCAAGTCTCTTTGTTGCCAAGAGATCTGAGACGTTAGCCTCACAAGTGGCCATCTGCTCAAGGTAATTTTCCGA
This sequence comes from Schistocerca serialis cubense, assembly GCF_023864345.2. NCBI lineage: Eukaryota > Metazoa > Arthropoda > Insecta > Orthoptera > Acrididae > Schistocerca > Schistocerca serialis. Next base: position 620,225,077 of record NC_064645.1, read on the forward strand.
CAAGACATCCAGAACAGTGCCACATGAATCCCTGTCTCTGGCTCCAGTTTTGATGGCATAACACTCCCAATCTATACCTGGCAAGTTGAAGTCACCCCCTATCACAATCCTATCATCCTGTCCCCCCCTTCTTTCCAGTTTTTTCCATATATGATTTTGCTTGCAGATCCTGCAGAGAACCTTCTCATTCCTTAGCTTATGTGTCCACTTTATGTTCAACATTCTTCTGTAGCACCACATCTCAACTGTTTTGATTCTGTTCTGGTTTTCCCATAGTCCATGTTTCACTATCACACAATGCTGTGCTCCAAATGTATATTCTCAGAAATTTCTTCCTCAAATTAAGGCCTATGTTTGATACTAGTAGACTTCTTTTGTCCAGGGATGCCCTTTTACTAGTGCTAGTCTGCTTTTTATGTTCTCCTTGCTGCATTCATCATGTGTTTTTTACTGTCTACGTAGCAGAATTCCTTAACTTCATCTACTTAGTGATCACCGATTTTGATGTTAAGTTTCTCACTGTTCTCATTTCCTCTACTTCTTGTTACTTTTGTCTTTCTTCAATTTATTCTCAGTCCATATTCTGATCTTATTAAACTCTTCATGCCATTCAACAGATCCTGTAATTCTTCTTCAAGTTCACTGAGGACAGCAATGTCACCAGTGCATCTTATCATTTATATCCTTCCACCTTGAATTTTAATCCCACTCTTAAAAGGAAGTTTCATTTCCATGATTGCTTCTTCAGTGTGTAGAGTGAACAGCTGGGGTAAAAGACTACATCCCTGCCTTACATCCTTTTTAATTGGAGTACTTCATCCTTAAGCTTCCAGTCATATTTTTCCCTCTTGGTTCTTGTACGTATTGTATACTACCCATCTCTCCCTACAGCTTACCCTTATTTTTCTCAGAAGTTCGAACATCTTGCACCATTTTACATTACTGAATGTTTTTTCCAGGTGTACAAAAACTACAAATGTATCTTGATTTTTCTTCAATGGCAAGAGCTGTTGTTAGATGTGTGAAGTGTCCACATCTGTTGTGTAGGTATCTACAAAAACCAATTTGATATAGTGGTGTCTCCAGTAAGCACAGATGACTGGATGCCCTATCTCGTTTCATGTGTAGGGGCCTGAAGATGGGTTCAATGTGGCATGAAAGTTGGTAGCACAATAAAATTATTCTATAAATGTATGGCTATTGGATATCTGTTTTCTGCAGAATGTTCATGTACAGTCTGGACAGCAATAGACCGGTTGCAGTGGTCCTGTTCTGTGGCCAGCTCATTTACCAGACACCAATGGATTACCAGTACTTCTTCTAGAGGCAGGTAAAAGAGTCACATTTATGAAACTGACTGATACTTGCAAGGACCTGGTTGCTAGGATTGCTACAACTGTGGAGGTAGTACATGAAACTCGTGGGATTTGTGAGCACGTAAGACAGTTTACAGTGTGTCACTGTGCACATTGTTGTGATTGTGGTCTACATTTTGAACAATACCTGTAAGAGAACAGTTATGCATTAGCTACATACTGTACTATGCACTGATAGAACATGTTGAATATACTGTGATAAAATTTATGCATTCCATCTGAGAGTGTTGTATTACTCTGAATTGTTTTGTGTGTTTAGATGGTTGATGTTACAGACTTGTTCACTCTTGAGAAGGTATTTTCACAGAAACAAAGCTAATTAGGGGTGGTAAAAAACTGAGTATATTATAATTACATTATTATTGAATGAATCACCAGAGACCACAGATCACTTACACCAAAATGTCCAAAAAATGTTCCTGAAAAACCTGTGAAATTTTGTCAGTGGAGTTCGAATTCACTTTACATCCTTACAACTAGCACAAAAAATATAAAAATGGAAACTTTCGAGAATGGAGTTATGTCTGATGTTTCACCATGGAGTAGAGTGATTGAATAGGTTAGCAAGTTTAGTTTCCTTCTTTTATGGTCTTTTTGTATAGCTATCATTTTCTTATAGTGGAAAATCCAAGATGGAATTTAACTATATTATGAAAAGAAAAGTTGCAACACATCATATAGTGGAGATGCTCATTCGCAGGTAGGCACAACAAAAAGACTCTCACAATTAAAGCTTTCAGCTGTTAAGGCCTTCATCAACAATAGAGGACACACACACACACACACACACACACACACACACACACACACACACACAAATGCAACTCTCACACACAACTGCAGTCCCAGGCAACTGAAACCACACTGCGAGCAGCAGGACCAGTGCATGATGGGAGTGGCAACTTGGTGGGGGTAAGAAGGGATAGTATGGTAGAGGTGGTGGACAGTGAAGTGCGGCAGGTTAGACGGAGGGCAGGGGTGAGGTTGGGAGGGGGGGGGGGGGAAGTAGTGGAAAAAGAGAGAAATAAAAAGACTGGTTGTGATGGTGGAATGACGGCTGTGTAGTGCTGGAATGGGAACAGGGAAGAGGCTGGATGGGTGAGGACAGCGACTAAAGAAGGTTGAGGCCAGGAGGGTTACAGGAACATAGGATGTATTGCAGGGAAATTCCCCACCTGCGCAATTCAGAAAAGCTGGTGTCGGTGGGAAGGATCCATATGGCACAGCCTGTGAAGTAGTCACTGAGATGAGGGATATCATGTTTGGGAGCTTGTTCAGCAACAGGGTGGTCCACTTGTTTTTTGGCCACAGTTTGTCGGTGGCCATTCATGCGTACAGACAGCTTGTTGGTTGTCATGCCTACATAAAATGCAGCACAGTGGTTGCAGCTTAGCTTGTAAATCACATGACTTGTTTCACAGGTAGCCCTGCCTTTGATGGGAAAGGTGATGTTAGTGACTGGACTGGAGTAGGTGGTGATGGGAGGATGAATGAGACAGGTCTTGCATCTAGGCCTATTACAGGGGTGTGAGCCATGAGGTAAGGGATTGGGAGCAGGGGTTATGTAAGGATAGACGGGTATACTGTGTAGGTTCGGTGGACTGTGGAATACCACTGTTGCAGGGTTGGGAAGATAGTGGGCAGGACATTTCTCATTTCAGGGTATGATGAGAGGTAATTGTAGTCCTGGTGGAGAATGTAATTGAGTTGCACCAGTCCTGGGTGGCACTGAGTTAGGAGGGGAATGCTCCTCTGTGTCTGGATGGTCAGACTGTGGGAGCTGGTGGGAGACTGGAAGGATAAGGCATCGGAGATTTGTTTTTGTAGAAGCTTTGGAGGATAATTATGGTCAGTGAAGGCTTGAGTGAGACCCTCAGCATATTTTGAGATGGACTGCTCGTCACTGCAAACTGTGGCCAAGAAACAAGTGGACCATCCTGTCACTGAAGACGCAACCAAACATGATATCCTTCATTTCAGTGACTGCTTCACAGCCTGTGCCATTTGGATCCTTCCCGCCAACACCAGCTTTTCTGAATTGCGGGAACTTCGCCTGCAATACATCTTACGTTGCCATAACCCTCCTGGCCTCAGCCTTCATTAGTCACTGTCCTCACCCATCCAGCCTCTTCCCTGTTTCCATTCCAGCACTACACATCTGCCCTGCCCTCCATCTAACCTGCCGCCTGTCACACGTCACTGTTCGCCACCTCCACCATACTATCCCACTCCCCCTCCCCACCCGAGCCTCCTCCTTACCCCCACCCAGTCGCCACTCCCATCATGCACTGGTGCTGCTGCTTGCAGTGTTGTTTCAGTTGCCTGAAACTGCAGTTGTGTGTGTGAGTAGTTGTGTGTGTGTGTGTGTGTGTGTGTGTGTGTGTGTGTGTGTCTTTCGTCTTCTGTTGACAAAGGCCTTCACGGCCGAAAGCTTTAATTGCGAGAGTCTTTTTGTTGTGCCTAGGTGCATCTCAACATATCTTCTATATGCTGAGTAGCAACTTTCCTTTTCATAATATTCTCATTTTCATGTGATTTTGTTTGGCCATCCATAGACAGTTCTGTGGCACTGATATGATATAGTAAGTGCTTTGCAAAACTCTTGGCTTATTCAGTTCAGCAGGGATAGGCATTGCCATTTCTGGTGACAGAGTACTACAGCAAGAATATAGATGGGACAAGCATCCAGAAAATGAGGAGAATATACCATTCTTACTTGTCTCTCCAGCTGTCACTTGCACTGCTTCATATCACAGTTGCCACACTCCTGAGGTTGGAGGGGGAGAGTCTACTGGTTGATATCATATGTCACTCATGGTATTTTATTGTTCAACAGACAATATATTTCATCCACATTAAGTAATTCTTTTAGAGTTTTTTCTAACAGAACATAAGGGAGATGGCAAAAACCTAGTCCCAGCACTTAGCATATTCTGCTCAAACAGCCCAAAGCAGAGAATAACACATCCATCCAGTAGCCAAATCACCATCAGCTGTATCATATGCCTTCACAAACTCACAATTAGAGAGATTTCAAATATAGTTCTAGATGCTGGTGGACAGTCTTTGAACTGCATGTACCATCATCCTATGTAGTATAATTATGTTCCACCAACAGGACATGAATCAGCTGTCACTCTGTAGTGTGCCACAACACAAGTTTACATTTGTAGCTATGGCTGTGGGGGTGGCTTTGTTTAAGAAGTGGAAAAAAGTAACTGAATGGTTCTGAATAACCTCATATTTGTGAGAAATATCAAAAATGTAGAAATACCCAAGGGGGTTATGTTTTAAGTTGTTGTTCCTCTGCATTTGATGTGGTTTAGTTATAGGTGCAAAAAACTGTGGTAAGGGGATAGTTTCACTTCTATCTCGGTTCAAAAGTAATATATTTATACATATTTTACATCAGAACCAGTGCTTCTTTCTGGGCTGTGGTGTATGGCAGACTAAGAGTTCACACCATTATAGGCTGAGTTTGTCACCAGGAGGGAGGCAACCACTTAGGTTACAGGAATCTTATTTTGTTATTGAACTATTGGCTTCCTTTGTCTGTGCAGGGAACATTAGGATAAAAGAATTTCCTTTTTTCTCCTTCAGATATTCCTAGAGATGGAGGTCATCCTGCTGGAGTAAATCATCCAGAAACAAACAGAGATGGAAAAGGAGTCACAAGAAAGAAAAAAACACATGATGCGGCCTCTCCTTTTGCCACTCAAGGTAAATCTGTCAAGATGCTCCATACATTTTCAATCATTTCTGCATCAAACACATTTATACTTGATTGGTCAAAAGACTAATGCTTCTGAATATTATCATTTACTTTTTTTCTATTTAATATACATTTTTATTATGTATTTGAAGATGTTTTCATTGAAACTTTGTTAACAAAATGCCTTTAACTATTAGCAGTAATCTTGATTAGTTATTAAATTATTTGCGTTCTAATACTGATTGTGATGTAACAAATATACTAGCTGTGCTCCTATACAATGGGCTTCTTAAATATATTTGACAGCAGATCAGTTGAGAGACATCAAATGTTTTCCTTTATCCGAAATAACTATAAGGTGAGTTTAAACTGACTTTCATTTCCTCAATAAATTTTAAATGCTGCTGTCTATTCCGATTCATCAGCTGAAGAGCAATCTGTTGAAAATATCTTGATTACTTTTTGCAATAGATGGGAACAGTAATTGTAGAAGACACCAGTCCTGACATAAATTTTTAAAATTTATAAATCTGCTTTTTATTAATGTATGGCTTAACACTTCTCATCACAAGCTCCAGCACATAGTTGCACAACTTGAATATGTTGTCTGGTGGCTGAGTATTACTCCACAAATTCACTATTTCTGATAAAATTGTATTGTTTTGCTGCCTGTCTTTCTACCTCAATAACAGGGAGCAGGGATATCTTTATTCGTGGACTGTAGAAATACTGGATTTATTATGCACTTAAAATATGGTGTAGTGCACTACTTGTAATCTCGCAGTGGAGAAAATTTTGAGTAAGTCTGTTGATGAAAGTACTAGAACTCATGACTCTGTGGTCAAAGATGATAATGATTGTACCTTAAATCAGACAATGGAAAATCCAGGATGGAATGTAACAATACCAGAGAAGGAAAGTTGCTACTCACCATATAGCGGAGATGTTGAAATGCGATAGGCACAACAAAAAGATTCACACAATTTTAGCTTTCAGCCATTAAGGCCTTTGTCAGCAGAAGACACACATACACACAAGCACACACACACACACACACACACGCACGCACACACACACACACACTCGAGCAAATGCAACTTGCACACACGTCTGCAGTCTCAGAGAGCTGAAACTACACTGCGAGTAGCAGCATCAGTGCATGATGAGAGTGGTGACTGGGTGGGGGTAAGGAGTAGACTGGGGTGGAGAGGGGGAGGGATAGTATGGTGGGAGTGGCAGACAGTGAATTGTTGCAGTTTAGACGGAGGGTAGGAGTAGCGCAAAGGAGAGAAATAAAAAGAAATTAAAAGACTGGGTATGGCGGTGAAATGATGCCTGCGTAGCCGTCATTTGTGTGACTACTGCTAACAAAGGCCTTAATGGCCGAAAGCTATGATTGTGTGAATCTTTTTGTTGTGCCTATCGCGACTCAGCATCTCCACTATATGGTGAGTAGCAGTGTTTGTAACTTAGACTGATTGCCTTGTCAGTTGCAAGTGAAAATGTGCGTGTCAGTATGTATCTCAAAGACAGTAGATATTCATTCTACAACCTTTACCCGGTTTAATGTTCAGATAAGCCACCACAGGCCATGTATTATTTGATTAGTTTCACTCATCAGATTCAAGCACCCTCAGCTACTAAGTGCCTTGGTGAAAACACATTAGAGGGATAAACCACCAATCGACTTCATTGTCAACACTCAGTTTATTAGATGGTTCTTACTCAAGGCAATTCACATAGAACACTCATATCAAATTATTAAGTATAGCTGCACAAGTGGGACGAAAAAAGTAATAATATGTTCCTTAAGTATTCTCTAAAATAACTTGTTCCACATCATTTCGATAAAACAATTATTCACATGATCTATGGAACATGTAACTAAGTAAAAAATGCAAAATCAACCATTTGCTAGTTACATAATACTGTTTTCACCAACAAGAATTTGTTTATTAGATACCAAACAGATTTATTCCAATTTAAATTTGTTTCTTGTCTATGTTTAATAGCAATCATTTCACAGTGGCCACTACCTCTAGATCTTGATTTTTTAAGATTGATTTTCATTTCGTGTAATTTTGATTATTTTTTTCTGTATTGGATCATATCGGTTTTTGGGTTGTTCAGGGTTAATCCATTAAGTTGAAACCATGTTTCTAGACAATATGATGTACTGATGATGCTGACACGTTTGTTTTCTGACTCATGGTCCTCAACTGATAGTTGTGTATGTTCTGAAAATAAAACTGTTGTGACATTTATGTTGATTGTTAGGTCATTAATGTAGAACAGAATCAAAAGTAGGTCCGTGGACAGAACCTTTAAGGACATCTTCTGTTACCATCTTCCCTTCAGAAGAATAATTCGCTGCATTAGCAGAGACAACAACATACTGTTTTCTATTTCAAAGGTGGGCAGTAAGTCAGTGCAGAACTCTACCCCTCTAATTCCATATCTGTCAAGTTTGTAGATACGACTTGCATGATTTACTGCATCAAAAGCTTTTGTGTGGTGACAAAAGATCTCTGAAACTTTATTCTTATTGTCTAATGAAGTGCTAAACTGGTCAACAAATTTGTTACTCACATCTATATTGTTTTTAACAAGCTGGAAACCAGTTTGATTGTTCAAAATAATCTTATATTTTTTCAATAAAATTTTGTATCTGAATGGCAACAGCTTGTTCAGATCCTTTTAGCAGAACTGAAAGATGAAAGATGGCATAATGATTTCCCATACTCTCTCTTGGCAATTTTTTTAACCCTTTAACTGCTCTGACGTGTTAATGCACTTGCCTTTGTACCTGTCCCTGTGTGCTCTGAACAGGTTTACGCGCGCCACCAATCTTTCTACCTGGTACTCTGAATGTGTCTACACGTACATGCGCATCAACATGTTCAGATCACACAGGAATAGGTACAAAGGCGTGCGCGTTAACACATCCAGAGCAGTTAAAGGGTTAATAATGGGTTTGCTTCTGAATACTTTAGCACTTGTGGGAAACGTCCATGCTCGAAAGATTGGTTTATTATTGTAAGTAGTGAATTGTGGTTTATTTGTCTCATAACATACGTAATCTAAATACGTAATCTAAATCATTTGATTCAAGTACAGGAGACACATCAAAATTGTGGTGAAATTTCACCAGAAACACAGAACAGCTGATGTTAACAAACAGTATCATGATGGTAATACAATTTTGTTATATATACATAGAATAAAATCTAACACTTGATTACTCCTTGCTCAAATTATCATTTCATCCTCTATGAATTCTTCTATTGAATAGTAGCCTTTCTCCCATAGAATCTGCTGTAGCCTCATTTTTAAAATTTCTGCCTTCATATTAAATATGTTTTTGTCCGTTAATTTTTATATATTGTCATTCCTATGTACTGTGGAGTCAGAGCATATAATTTCAACAGGAGAGTGGATAGCATAAAATTATTTTTAATTTTTCATGATATGTGTGGTTAAAATGCTTCTCCTCAAATAATTTTTGTCTGCTGTATAGGGAGATTATAATTTCGTAAATGTGTATGGAGTGAACAGTTAGGATTTGTAGTTTCTGAAATAATGATCAACAAGACTCCATTTGCTGCGTGGTACACATGTATCTGACAATTTTCTTTTGCAGTTTCACTATTTGAGATACACTACTTGAGCTTCCCCAAAAAATTATATCATATCTAATAATAGATTCAAAATAACTATGATAAGCAACTTTTGTGTACTCAAATCAGTGGAATTTGCTACTGTTTATTAAACTGCATAATTTATTTGATAGGAAATCAATATGTGTATTCCAGCTTAAAGTTCTTGTCCACATTTAGTCCTAGGAATCTGACTGTGTCAGCTTCTTCCATAAGTTGGTTGTTATGGTGTATTTTAAGTTCCACACATTTTGAATATTTGGTTTTGAAATGTACCGTATAGGTTTTTGCAGTGTTCACTTTGTCCTTTAATTCAGATTTCACAACTGACAACACTGCCTTTGATTAGTCTCATGTCTTAAAATTAATCTATTATTTGTCATTTGCTTTGCTACCAAGACAACTTCCTTAAATATAATTTTGTATCTTCTAACATATTCAACAGCTTGCTATATCTTAATTCCTGATATATCTGTCTTTCCTTAGCTCTAGAGACTTTTATACCTTTAGGGACCCATTTTAATTGTTTTGCCACTTTATCAAAATAATTTTTAGGTGGAAACATTTCATGTATAAATGTTTCATTGAAAACACTTTAAAAAACTACTTAAAAATGCTTATACATTTGCAATGATTGATATATATTGGTAATTCTCTCACATCCAGCTTGTCATCAAATAAAATCAAGTTTTCTTGCTTCGGATTCCTTTTTATACAGATCTTTTTACATGTGAGCTCCCTGCTCACTCTTGGTATTAAAATTAACCCCTAATAGCTTAGAAAATGCCATAATGAATACCTGTATGAGTGATTATGATGTATCAGGTATGAGAAAAAGGGTTCATATGCTTATTTCACAGTTACAAAAAGGCATCTGATAAATCAAACATGATAGCCATAATGAATCATGTCTTAACTATAGAACACAGTTTGTTTCCAGTCAACATGCCTTTTAGTACTCTCACACTTTTCATTATTTAGTGAATTGCCACATTTCACATCATACAGCTCTCTTGCCTAGATCATTTTGCAATGGCTTTGATCTTCTGTTGGCTTTACTATACAGTAGATGGCAGCATTGTCTGCAAACAACTAAGACCACTGCTAAGATTGTCTCATAAATCATTTACGTAGATTAAGAGTAGAAGGGGTACTATAACACTTGCTTGGGGATCACCAGATGTCACTTATATGTTATTTGACAACTTTCTATCAATTACTATGGACTGTGAACTACCTAACAGAAAATCATGAATTCAGCCAGACTATTGAGGCAGTACTCCAGAGGTACACAGTTTAATTAGAAGTCACTTACAAAGAAGAGTGCCAAAATTCTTCTGGAAATCTAGAAATATGAAATCAGTTTGAGATCTTTAATCAATAGCACTCATTACTTCTTTGTGAATAAAGACCTAGTTGTGTTTCATAAGAATGATATTTTCTGGATCCATGCTATGTGTGAATACAACGTTTTCATCAAGGTAATTCATTATGTTTGAACACAATACAAGGTATGGCAAGTGAAGAATGAGACTGGTCTGTGAAATGTGATTTAATGCAAACAAAGTTACACCTAACTTTTATCCCCTTCAACATGTGCCCCTCCCCTATCTATACACCTCTGTATGTGTGTCCTACATTGTTCAAAGCATTGCTGTAGGCCATCCATTTTCACCCTATTCAACTGAAGATGTATCCCTTTCAATGCACTTTTCACTTTTGGGAGCAGGTAAAAGTCAGAGAGAGCCAGATCTGGTGAATATGGAGGATGTTTGAGTACAGGAATTTGTTTTTCTGCTAAAAACTGTTTCACATACGTGGCATTGAGGGCTGTCACATTATCCTGATGCAGAATCCATGCACCATTCTTCCAGAAATCCTTTCATCCTTACTCTTCCCCCTCAGTTGGGTTAGGACTTCGTTGTAGTATTTCTGATGAATGGTTTGACCCCAGGCACTTGTCCAGTCATGATTTTTTTTTTGATCAGCGTTTTCTTCAGTTACTCAATCATCCTTTTTCCTTCTCGTCGATGTGGGAGTCTTCCAGTGCATCAATTACACTTTATTTCTCGGACTTGCTGGAAGATACATGTTTCATCATATGTGATGACACATGTAAGCAAGTCCAGTCCTTAGTTGATTTGTCCTATGACATCAGCACAAATATTCTTGCAATGCTATTGTTGTTCCTGAAAGAAGTTTCTCAGAACCAGTTTCGTACAAACTTTTGTCATGTTTAATTCATCATGCAAAATTTATCTTGGTTTCTGTTTCTTATGTCTGAAATCATCTGAGTGCTCAGACATCAGTTGTTCCACTCAATTCTATTAATTTTATGTTAGTTTGATTCGTTTCTTGAACTCCCTGGTACATTCTTCATCTTCAATCTTTTCCTGTCTGAAAACTATTTGTGCCATTAAAAAATTTGCACTTGTGACATAAATTATCACCGAACACCTCCTTTAACAAGTGAAAACATTGTGTTAGTGACACTTTTTATTTCACAAGGAGTTTGAGGTTAATGTGTTGCTCAGTTTTTAAGTTCACCATGATCACTGCACTATTACAGAACAATGTTCTAAACAACCAAGGCTCAAAAGCCAACCAAAGCAGAGAAAGATGAAATGAATGGTGACTGATCTTGAATAATCAAGGTCAGCTACATGCCAATACCAACCTCTCACCATGCTGCAGCATGATAGGAGGTATGCAGCCTCATTATTTAATTGCAACACCTCATGAGTGTTCCAAACCTCTACAGTTCACCAACATCAGTGATACAGATCTGTAATTCAGCAGATTAGTCTTATTTTCTTTCTTGATTATTTGTCTGACCTGTGCAACTTTCCAGTCTTTAGATGTGGATTGTCCATCACATGAGCAGTTGTATGTGATGGCTATTATATCAGCATGCTCTGAAAGGGATCTATTTATTTATTTATTTATCTGTTTTTTTTTTTTCAGTTCATCTTCTTCCTTTGTTGTTGTTTCCTATTTTTCCAGTATTCCTTCATTTTCTCCCCACGAAGTCTCTTCCTTTCTTCTGTCCATGTTGTTCCTGATTTTTTATTTCTTCTGCTTTTAAAGCCTTCCAAATTAATTATTTTATTTTTAAAATGGTTTCTTTCTGCTATTTCTGATTCTTTGATGTTGTTTCTTTCTAGATCTTTCCTTACTTCTGTTATCCATGCTATTGTCGATTTCTGCTTCCAGAAAGATAAGAGTATTTGTTTTGTTAGTCTATTTCCATCCATTCGGCAGAGGTGTCCAAAATAGGTTAATCTTTGTTTGGCCATTACTTCAGATATTTTCTCTATATTTTTGTAAACCTCCTCATTCCAACCATCTGCAGTTTTTATTGCACCCATTGTTTTTCTAATAATCCTTCTTCAGAACCTCTAGTCTGTCCACCCTATAGTTCATCGTTAGGGATTCAGATCCATGTAAACATTCTGCTCGTACCACTGTGGTGTAGTGTTTTAGTTTTGTTTTCTAGATATACATTTCTTGTTGTAAATAATTTTGGTCAAACCATATGCTCTTTCCATTTTGTTAATTTTTACATCTATTGCAGATATTTCTAGTCCATTGTGTTGTATAGTCTCTCCAAGATATTTAAATTTATTTACTCGCTCTATTTTACCTATTTGTGTTTCCATGAATTTTGGCGCATTTTTTATATTTGTCATGAATTTTGTTTTTTTAGCTGAAATTTTGAGACCAGTTCTGTTTGCTATTTTTTCCAGAAGCTTTATCTGAATAACTGCTTCTGTCAGGTGTTCTGAAAGTATTGCAAAATCATCTGCCAAAGCCAAGCAGTTTACCTTGATTCCATTTGTTTTCCTTCCCAGAGTTATTGGTTCAATTTTGTGATTTTTTAGCTCCAAATTCCAGATTCTTACAATTTTTTCTAGATCACAATTAAACAGTAAAGGTGATAAACCATCACCTTATCTAACACCAGTTTTTATTTCAAATGGCTGTGATACTTATCCCATAAATTAGACTTTAGATATTGTACCTGTTAGTGTTTCACGAATTATATTTACTAATTTTGATTTAACACCAATTTCTCTAATGACCTTATCTATTGTTTCTCTGTCTATAGAATCAAATGCTTTCTTGAAATCAATAAATGACACTATTATTGGTTTGCTGGTTAACATTTTATGGCAAATTATTGACTTTAAGTTAAAAATTTGTTCTGCACAGGATCTTCCCTTTCGAAAACCACCGTGATATTCTCCCAGTTGTTTGTCTAAAGTATCTACCACTCTTTTCAGGAGAATTTTTGATAATATTTTGTATGCCACTGGCAGAAGTGACACTCCTATGTAATTATTGACATTTTGTTTGTCTCCCTTTTTATGTAGTGGGTGGATTGATGCTGTTTTCCATTCAAATGGAATCTCTTCAGTTTTCCAAATGTTCTCAAGAAGCAGTTGTAGGTCCTTTATGATTTTTGGTTCTGACCACTTAAGTAATTCTGCTGTAATGGAGTCTTCGCCACTTGCTTTATTGTTTTTGTGTGTTTTGATGGCTTTATAAATTTCTAACTTCGTTGGTGAGAAATCTTCCTCTTTGAGATGTCACTGGAAATTCTAATTTATCTGTTGGAACTGGACAGTTTAACAGCTTTTCAAGACATTTTGCTAAAATTTCAATAAGCTGAGAATTTTCAAAGTTTCTTTTGATTTTCCAGATTATTTTTGATGTTTCTTTTCTTTTTTGTCTGAAGTATTCAAGGTCTTCCTCTTTTTCAAACATCTCCATTTTCTCCATTTTTGAACTCTTTTGATCTCTTGCTTCTTCACACTCCTCATTCCACCATGTCTTCTTTTTATTCTTGGCCAATCCTAAAGTTTTCTCTGCTGCTTGAGTTATTTGCATCCGGAGTTCATGCCAATCACCTTCTTTACTTGTCTCAGTTTCTTCTCTAAATTTGTCTATATTTTCTTTTGTAATATTAGCTGTAGTGGTGTTGTATTTGATCACTTTCTTGGTCACCTTTTTTGTTTTAGATGGGAGAAATTTTATTTTAACCTCAGAGAGATAATGATCTGAGTCGAATTCCCCACTTATGACTATTTTAACATTCATGATTTCCGTGATATACTTTTTAGATATGGCTACATGATCCTGTTGAAATTCTTCTAGGTTTGGATTTGGATGTCTCCAAGTTTTGGCTTTTCTTGGTAGTTTGTGGAAATGTGTGGACATGAGTTTTAACTAGAACATTTTACACATATTGATTGATAAGTCTTTCACCATTTCTGTTTGTTCTTGAGTGTGCTGGATATGCACCTACAATAGTCCTAAATTTCTTTTCCCTCCCAATTTGCGCATTGAAGTCACCAAGAAGTATTTTAACATCCTTTTTAGGTATGATAGAAAATTTCAGACTCTAAAAGATCCCAGAATTGATTTACGTTCTCCAGGTTTCTTCTGTTGTCTACATTTATAGGCGCATGACAGTTTATGAGGGTGTAACTTTTATTCTTGCAATTTATTGTTGACATGGATATTCTTTCTGAATTGGATCTAAATTCTGATACACTGTCTATGATTTTTTTTTGTTTGCTTAAAATGCTGTTCTAAACATCGGCATGTTTTCCATTATTCTCACTGCTGGTTTCCCTTTATAAATTCTATAATGTTGTGTATCAACTACATTCTCATCTAAGAATTGTGTTTCCTGGACTGCTATAATTTGTATATTTTTCTTCTGCAGAAATAATTCTAATTCCTTTTGTTTCCCAACTTTTATAAGAGAATTTACATTTAATGTTCCAAAGTAGTACTACTTCTTGAACTGTAACTTGGAAGGCTTTTCAATCTTCATCACAAATGTTGGGACCCCCCAGAACCCTAGGTCCCATTGCATTACATGATGTAATGGTGGATTCCTCATCAGAGTTACCACCTGGAGTAGAGCATCCATTGTGCGAACTTTCCATTTTGCGATTTGAAGCTGTAAATTGTAAAGAGTCGGGAATCCAAAGTCATCCCTGAATTCGCAAAGTATGACCACGTTGTTAGCCTGGAATATTACTCATTCAGCCGCCACTAACATGTGGAAGAAACACCACTAACATGTGGAACCATCGTGCCCTCCGTCCACTTTGGCCTTGGTCAAGAGGCCACCTCTTGCACCAGCTGCACCGTACTGAAGTCCACCTTCTCCGCCTTCACTGCCGTTGAGGTCTTCACCGTATCCCTGGCAAGGGATCCTCACAAGGTACTATCACCCGGGACAGGTGAATCAAGGCTTTTTAACGAGGTGTTTATCTGTTTATTTATTGGTCCTGTGAATCTAGACTGTACAGTGTACAAAAGATATTGGATCATTCATTAATTACAACACATATTCCTTTTTTTTCAGACATCATTTTAACAAAACATAAAATTACTATATTTTCTTACTCTTCACATTTTATAAAAACAGTCTTAATCGGCGAGGGAGTTTTGTTTTTCTAGGTATTCCCTTAATGTATACAAGCAGTGCTCAACCAAGTAGTCCTTCGCAGTTGTTTAAGTCCATTATTATTTTTGTGGATTTGGGTAGTGCATTGTACAATTTGATGCCAGGATGGAGTACGCCTTTCTGTAATAGTCCTGTGTTTGTCTGTGGTACATGTACATTATTTATTTGTCTTGTGTGGTAGCTATGTACAGATTCATTACAGGTCATGCTCGGACAGCCGCTGTTTAGTTTTTTTTTTTATAATAATTACATTTTCAAGTATTTAAATACATGGAAGTGGTAGTATTTTATTTTTCCTAAATAGTGGCTTGCATGATGGTCTTTGATCCAACCCTTCCATTAATCTAATAATCTTTTTCTGCAGCCTAAATGATTTCTGACTAGCTCCACAGTTTCCCCGAAACACTACACCATATTTCAATATTAAATGAACATAAGCAAAATATATGGTTCTGAGATTTTCATGTGATATGTAGTTTCTTATTACTGTCATTACAAAACATGTTTTGCTCATTTTTTTTGTTCACGTAATCCACGTCTGTACCACATTTCATGTTTTGTTGAATCCATATACCAAGAAATGTTGTACTTCCTGTTTTTTCAATTTTTGGTCCACTTATTTCTACAGGAGGATTTGCTGGTGTTCTATTATGGGTGATGAAAATATTCATTGCAACAGTTTTTTTCCAGATTTATAATCAAACTGTTTGCATCAAAGTACTGTACTGTCTTCTCTGTGACAGTCTTAATGTCATTTTCAAAATTTTCTTTGCTACTTCCTGTAATTAAGAGGGTGGTGTCATCTGCAAACTGATATAGCTTACTGTTTTTACTGTTTATTTATATATAGTGGGAAGAGAATTGAACCCATTGTGGAACCTCGGGAAATTCCATGTTTGGCAACTAATAAATCTGACTGATGAGTTTTGACTGACCCATTTACTTCATGTGTTCTCTCTATGAGCTATTTTCTTTCATGGAGGTATGGTTTAATCCAGTTATGCGCTGCTCCCCTAATATCCCATTTCTGAATCGTACCTAGTAATTTATCATGACTGATGGTATCAAACGCTTTTGACAAGGCTAGGAATATACTTGAGGTATGTTCCTGCCTATCCCAGGTCTGTAGAGTTTCCATACAGAAAAGAAAAGATTGTTGTTTCCATAGAGTGATTTGTCCTAAAACCATTATGGGAAACAGGAATACAGATAACTGTATATGCAACAATGCCATATATTTCTGCACAAAGAAAGATACACATGTACACTGCACAAGGTACAAAGGCTGACTGGAACATTAACATGGTGGCTCGTCAGAGCAGTTAGAGTTCAAAGATCATGCTTTACGTGATCGATGTGATCTATTGACGCCACACAGCCCCCCGCCCCCCCTCCCAAAGTATGGAGTATGGCCTGTGAGGCCTGAGGGGAGGTCATGTGGGCGTCAGCGTTGGAGTGAGTAGTGCAAGGTGGCAGGTGCATGACTGGAAGCTCCATCCCAGTTAGGCCGGCATGCGAATGCACAGGTACAGGCTGCAGGTCCACACTGTAATCAGACAGCAAGCGGGCACAGACAATGCGTTGGCCAGCCCAGGAGTAGAGGTGTGAGTAGGGGTGCGGCATGCGAGCATGTAGATGGCGCTGTCCGAGGAGATGAATGCACGAACTCTTGATGGATCACACTATCAGTGAGGGACAGGCTGTGCACTATCTTGACATCTAGTTCCTCTTTGAGTGTCGAGTCTGCATTGTCTGTAAGGAGCACGAGTACACGGTTGTCAAAAGCGACAATTGATATGTCGTCAACGCGGTTAGGTGGTACATTGGAGCGCAAATTGAAAGTCGAGGAGCAAGTCTCTCCAGTAGATGAAACGTCATCAAAACCTGTGCATGGGGTTGATGACAACATGCTTGGGAAACCCATGAACTGCGGTGACAAATCATCAGAAGGAGAAGACTCTACCATGGGATAAGCTAACTCGTTATTGGGCTCGGCAATGAAAATTTGTCTGGATGGTCTAACTGGGATGGAGAGGGGCATCGGAGTCCATGAAAGCAAGCTTGAGCCTGTGTAGCGAAATAGTCTGCAGGTGATCCTCAACCATAATGTTGAACGTCGTCTCGCCCTTCCGGAGTACTTCAAAGGGGCCGAGGTATGGGGGTTGCAGGGGTTGTCTAACGGAATCGTCCCTGAGCATAACGTGGGAGCATGTGTTGAGTGCGGTTGGCACGTAAGTGTCCGGTGGGGAATGACAGGTGTAGCCATATGTGTCTAAAGTGGGTGCGCATTCCACTAATAATGTCTGGGGAGGTGGGGAAATCCTCGGGTGCTTGAAGCAGGATAAGTTCCCCAGGTAGAACTGGGTTCTCGCTGAAAACGAATTTGGAGATGGTTCCCTGTAAGTCAGGTTTAAAGGTCGGATGGAGACTGAGTAACACCCAAGGAAGCGCCTCAGACCAGAGGCAGTCATGGCACCTGAGGGCTGTTTTAAGGGTGCAGTGCCATTGTTCCACTAAACCGTTGCTTTGTGGGTGGTAGGCTGTTGTATGAATTTTTTTAATACCGCAAAGGTTACATAGAATCATGAAAAGTGCAGACATGAACTGTCAACCCTGGTCAGTAGTGATGGTGGACGGCCAACTGAACCTAGCGATCCATGATGAGACGAATCCCTTGGCCATGGTTTCTGCTGTGATGTTGGGTAAAGGAACAGCTTCCACCCAATGAGACATGCGGTCGATTGTGGAGAGGATATATCTGTGGCCCTCTGATGGTGGCAGAGGGCCAATAAAGTCAATATGTACATGACAAAAATGTCCTTGCGTAATGTCAAACTTGCCAAGAAGGGGGGTGGGGGGGGGGGGGGGGGGGGGTAGAGGTGTGGCACCCGATTTTGTTGCATTGGCAGGCTGTGTGCCCAGGTTTGACAGTCCTGCTTAACATTTTTTCCAAACAAAACCCTTGGTGACAAGGCGTGTGGTGGCGCGGACTCCAGGGTGGGCGAGGTTATGCAAGGCGTCGAAGGCTTGTCGGCATAGTGTGGGAGGCAACAACGGCCGCAGAGTGCCGGTAGAAGAGTCGCACTACACTTCATCCAAAACGCCAGGGAACTTGGCTTTGGTAAACACAAGCGATGTCTGGGGATCTGTGAGGAGAGCTTGAGTTCCTTGTCAGAGGCCTGGAGAGTGGCAAGGTCGGATAAATTGACGATGCGTGAGACAGTATTGATCCACGAAAAGAAATCAGTGGGGATGTTTTCAGTGCCTTTGATGTAGCGTACATCCACAGTAAATTGAGAGACCAGGTCGAAGTGGCGGAAACGCCAAGGGGGTGGGTACTTGGGAGGGTTGCAGAAGGCATCCGCCAGTGGTTTGTGGTCGGTAAGGATGAAGAAAGAACGGCCCTCGATGTCAGGGCAAAAGTGTTTGACGGCTTCATGGACTGCCAGAAGTTCTCTATCAAAAGCGGAATATTTCTTCTATGCTGTAGATAGTTTTTTAGAGAAGAAATGAAGGGGTAAAACCATGTCGCCTTTGAGTTGCTGTAATACTGCCCCAACCGCGATGTCACTGGCATCCGTAGTGAGGAAGAACTCTGCAGACGGATCGGGGTGGGCGAGTACGATGGTGTGAGTTAATGCTGCCTTTAGAGCCCTGAAGGCCTCAAGCATAGGTTCGGTCCAACAGACTAGCTTAAGGCCCGAAGTCTGTTTGCTGGACAACGAGTCCGTCAGAGGGGCCTGCATGGCGGCAACAGAAGGTAAATGTCAGTGGTAGTAATTTATAGTACCCAGGAAATGTCAAAGTTCTTTGTACGTAGCTGGGGGTGACAATGATGTGATAGCCTGCACACGGGATTTGGGAGGCTGTATTCTGTCTGCAGAGACGGTGTAACCCAAAAATGTCACAGAAGACTGGCACAATTGGAATTTATCTTTGTTGACCTTGACACCATTGGAATTCAGGATCTGGAGGACCTGGGATAAATGATCTTTGTGGTCCTCAGTCGACTTGCTGAAAATGAGGATGTCATCCAGGTATGCAAAGCAGAACTTGAACTGTCATAGGATTGAGTCAGTGAAACATTGTCACGTTTGTGCCACATTCTTTAAGCCGCATGGCATGAATTTGTATTGGAACAAACCAAGTGGCATGATGATAGCAGTCTTTGGAATGTCTTCCAGCACTACGGGAATCTGATGGTAGGCACGTTTACAGTCAATCACAGTGAAGATTGTGGTGCCCGATAACATAGGGGTGAAATCGTTTATGTTCAGCACTGGGTAATTGTCCATGATGGTACGAGCATTTAAGTGTGTAATCACCACACATTCGAAAAGAACCGTCATGTTTGGTGACGAGGTGAATCGGTGAACACCAATTGCTGTCCAACACCTGCCTCCAGAAGTTCATTAATTTGCTGCCGGGCCGTGCACAAATTAATGGGGTTGGGGCGTCTAACCTTGTGCCTAATAGGAGGGCCAGCAGTGGTAATTATCTTGTGTGTCGTTCCGTCAGTGACGGAAGAGACTGAGAACTGCACACGAGGCTGAGTAACATCCTGACGTGAAGTTTTGGGATGAGTGGGGTGTGATGAGGTGTAGCAATTAGTGGGTGGGAAAAGGCAGCATGAAAGTCACATGCCTATTTCGTGAGCATGGCGTGCACTTGTTTGGAAAGGTCGGCTGCACACACAGCATGGAGCGAATTGGGGCGCGCAGTGACTGTCTGTTGTTAGCTTTGCCTTGAGTAACTTGTGCGGGCGTTGTGTGGGGAATGGCGGTGGTCACCGAATCACGTGGTAGGCACGCGAGAGAGGGGGAATGTTTACCAACATGTGGGATGGCAGCCTGCGCGGTGGGTGTGTTCGCATCGTGCGCGCGACTGTCATTAGAAGCACTGTTTGAAACACATGGCACTGCACGCAGCAGCGTGTGGCGGGTTCAGAGATCACTGAACATGAATCATCACATGCAATGAATGGTATTAAACTAACCTGATGAGTGCCCGTGCTGGTGTCTGCTGATGAAGGTCGATGAGGTGAAGGAACTGTGGATTGCAGTTGCAGCAGCGAGGTATGAGCCGCCGCGGTGAGCTCTTCGAAAGTGTGAGCAGTGCGTTGTTTCAACTCGTCGTTTTGCCAATGGAGTCACGCCACTGCATCATACTCTGACAGTAGATTAGTGATGCAGGTCACAATTTTGTCCACGAAGATGGAGCACTCGCGAACTAAATCAGATGTCGCGACAGAAACAGGACGATGAGCATAAGTGCCTGAGCACGGTATCTGAATGTCAGAAGGGTGGTGAAGCATTGAATCTTGGACTATGTTCGGGGAGAGTTTACAATGGGACAAGAAATCCATACTGAGAATTGGTTCTCAATGTCGGCAATGTAAAAAGTCCTTAGGAAACGTAGAGAAGGAGATAGATGCACCATAACTTTAGCAGAGCTGACAGTTTGTAATGTTGATTCGTTGACAGCGCGTAGAAGTGACTTTGTTGGTGAAAAACGGAAGGAGCCAATGATGCAGGTATGATGAACACGTCAGTGCCTGTGCCGATTAGGAAAACAAGCCGTGACGAAATGTTGGTCATGTATAAACGACCGCTCAGCTAAGAGGACGAGTGGACAGAGTGCAATGTTTCAGGACGCCTGTGAAGTTCCCTGCAGGACTCGGTGTCTTTTACATCCTGCGGTCGACGTTTGGGTGCTGGCAAGGTAATCTGCACTTCTTGGCCTCATCCCCAAAAATCTAGTGGTACCAACAGTACGGATGAGCTGGATGTGGCGGTGGCAGTGATTGTAACAGCGGAGGAGGTTTGTCCTCATTGATCTGTTCCAGAATGTAAACCGGGACGTATGGTGCATATGCTATTCTTGAGTGCTGAGAAAGAGGAGAGAGGGAACGAGTACTGCCCGGTGGTGTAGATGGCATCAAGGCAGAACGAGCCCTGCCTCTGCCCGCAGACGGCTGGTAAACAGACGGCATAGTGCCAACCAGCGGTGAGAGGTGTGCTGGTTGTTTTTGTCGCAGTAGTGCATACAGCTGATCTGCGATGCGAAGGTGAGAGCCGATAGACTCGAACAAGTGTGGTAGCAGGTGTATCTGCAGGTCGGTAGGTAACTTGGCAGACCATACCGCCCACGGGGTAAAGTCCGGCATCGTGTGTTCACTCACAAGTAGCCAAAGGCGGCGCCAGAGTTGTGACGGAGTGCGGTCCTCCAGGTGTTCCTCGTACAGGGTCTTCATTAATTCCTGTGGCAAGCAGGCAAGTCGGTCCAATATTGTCTTCTTGGTGAACTCATATTTTGGTGGTGGCGGTGGCGAAAGGAAGAGGTCACAAATTAAATTTGGGTGGTCATGGAGGTGCGTGACGAGACATAGAAATTTAGAGGTGTCGTCGGTCACCTGATGTAACTCGAAAAAGTGCTCCACAAGTGGGAACCATGAGATGGGGTTGCCCTTGTATAAAGGAAGTAGCTTCGACAGACGGCCGGGGGGGGGGGGGGGGGGGGGGGGGGAGGGGAGTGGCTTCGGTGTATCTTGGAAGGCCTGCTGTCCTGTGGTAGGATAGGCTGTCCTGTAACCCTGCACCACTGGCGTGGGAGTGTTACCAGGAAACATGTCCCGAACAACGGCATGTTGCAGTGTCCCTGATGAGTCACGGAAGCACAATGCGGCAGGCACGGTCGGTATCGTGGGAACGAATGGATGTGCAGTGTGTGAGGTAGGCCTGTAAACTGGACTGTAGGTTAAAGGCACAGTAATTAAATTGTCCACCTCGGAAATGACGTGGAAGGCCGGCATGTTAGGCACAGACGGTACTGTGGAAGGAGTGAGCGGCTTTATGGTTGGAATCAGGCCCCCCTGTGAGTGAGGGGTCGGGCGGTAGGGGGAGGGGGTGGTTTGGTATTTGGTGTGGCAACAGTGACTGTTTTCTGTGCACATCGGAAATGCACCCCATGTGATAGGACCATAAATCACTGGTGAAACCTGCTGGTGGTCACATTGTGGTACAATGCTCCTGGATGGTGAAGTGCCGTCGGGTGTGCTCCAACCCCCATGGTCGAGAAACTGGGCGACAGATCTGGTGGTTGAGCCTGGCGGACTTGATGTATAAAAATGTCTGTTATTAAATTGTGAGGAAGGCAAAACTGTCATAGCTTGATAGCATTGACCGTGTGTGCATTTTGCACAAATGGCGGCGTTGCACATGACACTACTGTAAACGATGTTGCGGCGCGCAGAGAACCAAAGCATGTGTGCGAATTTTGGTCCCTTTGAACTCTACATGAGCGATTGATTGTTACACAATTCTGGAAATCGTCCACTTCATCTTTCACATGTTGGAGTGCACAGTCCGGTGATACAAAACCTGAGTCCATTGTTTGAGGTAACGGGGTAAGACTCAGCCATTGTAGAGCTACAAAGTTTGAGGTTAATTTCGTTGAAGATCACGAATCATGTCCGTTAGTGGCAAAACACCTGTTGGCAGGAGATTGGAGTGGCCTGGTAGTAGTAGCTGAGCCTCCAAATCCTCGTATAAAACGTTGGGTGAGGCAGCCATTGCATCGAACATAAAACCTATTGATTCCACACAGCCGGAGCAGAAGTCGCGGAAGACGTAGAAACTTTGGGGTCACCAATATTGAAAATGGGAATACGGATAATTGTATACGCAACAAACTGTTCCCATAAATGCCTATACATACATATATTTCAGCACAAAGAAAGATGCACGTGTACACTGTACAAGGTACAAAGGCTGACTGGAATATTAACATGGCGGCTCATCAGAGCAGTTAGAGTTCAAAGATCATGCTTTACGTGGTCAATGTGACCTATTGATGCCACACCATGTTGAGATTATGTTGTTGTTGTGGTCTTCAGTCCTGAGACTGGTTTGTTGCAGCTCTCCATGCTACTCTATCCTGTGCAAGCTTCTTCATCTCCCAGTACCTACTGCAACCTACATCCTTTTGAATCTGCTTAGTGTATTCATCTCTTGGTCTCCCTCTACGATTTTTACCCTCCACACTGCCCTCCAATACTAAATTGGTGATCCCTTGATGCCTCAGAACATGTCCTACCAACCGATCCCTTCTTCTTATCAAGTTGTGCCACAAACTTCTCTTCTCCCCAATCCTGTTCAATACTTCCTCATTAGTTATGTGACCTACCCATCTCATCTTCAGCATTCTTCTGTAGCACCACATCTCGAAAGCTTCTATTCTCTTCTTGTCCATACTATTTATCGTCCATGTCTCACTTCCATACATGGCTACACTCCATACAAATACTTTCAGAAATGACTTCCTGACACTAAAATCTATACTCGATGTTAACAAATTTCTCTTCTTCAGAAACGCTTTCTTTGCCATTGCCAGTCTACATTTTATATCCTCTACTTCGACCATCATCAGTTATTTTGCTCCCCAAATAACAAAACTCCTTTACTACTTTATGTGTCTCATTTCCTAATCTAATTCCCTCAGCATCACCCGACTTAATTCGACTGCATTCCTTTATCCTCGTTTTGCTTTTGTTGATGTTCATCTTATATCCTCCTTTCAAGACACTGTCCATTCCATTCAACTGCTCTTCCAAGTCCTTTGGTGTCTCTGACAGAATTACAATGTCATCGGCGAACCTCAAAGTTTTTATTTCTTCTCCATGGATTTTAATACCTACTCCGAATTTTTCTTTTGTTTCCTTTACTGCTTGCTCAATATACAGATTGAACAACATCGGGGAGAGGCTACAACCCTATCTTACTCCCTTCCCAACCACTGCTTCCCTTTCATGTTCCTCGACTCTTATAACTGCCATCTGGTTTCTGTACAAATTGTAAATAGCTTTTCGCTCCCTGTATTTTACCCCTGCCACCTTCAGAATTTGAAAAAGTGTATTCCAGTCAACATTGTCAAAAGCTTTCTCTAAGTCTACAAATGCTAGAAACGTAGGTTTGCCTTTCCTTAATCTTTCATCTAAGATAAGTCGTAAGGTGAGTATTGCCACACGTGTTCCAGTGTTTCTACGGAATCTAAACTGATGTTCCCCGAGGTTGGCTTCTACTAGTTTTTCCATTCGTCTGTAAAGAATTCGTGTTAGTATTTTGCAACTGTGGCTTATTAAACTGATAGTTCGGTAATTTTCACATCTGTCAACACCTGCTTTCTTTGGGATTGGAATTATTGTCTTCTTCTTGAAGTCTGAGGGTATTTTGCCTGTTTCATACATCTTGTTCACCAGATGGTAGAGTTTTGTCAGGACTGGCTCTCCCAGGGCCGTCAGTAGTTCCAATTGAATGTTGTCTACTCTGGGGGCCTTGTTTCGACTCAGGTCTTTCAGTGCTCTATCAAACTCTTCACACAGTATCGTATCTCCCATTTCATCTTCATCTACATCCTCTTCCATTTCCATAATATTGTCCTCAAGTACATCGCCCTTGTATAGACCCTCTATATACTCCTTCCACCTTTCTGCTTTCCCTTCTTTGCTTAGAACTGTGTTTCCATCTGAGCTCTTGATATTCATACAAGTCGTTCTCTTATCTCCAAAGGTCTCTTTAATTTTCCTGTAGATTATGTTAGTATATTATATTTATCTTTGACATTTGATATTCTTTTACAAAAGAGTTTCTCAAGAATTGTAGGAAACACAGACAGTAGAGAAACTGGTCTATAGTTTGACACCTCTTCCTGGCTTCTTTTTTTGTGTAGTGGTTTAACTTTAGGTATTTTTAAACTTTTTTGGAAGCTGCCAGCTGAGAAGGACAGGTTTACGAGGTATGTCAGTGGTTCAGAAATTAAGTCTACACAGTTTTTTACATTTTTCTAATTGATATACAAGCTGGACTGGAAGACTTGCCTTTATTAAGTGATTTAAGTTGCTTGCTGCACTGAGGATTTTGACTTCTAAGTTTCTCATGTTTGCAGTTTTCTTGGTTTGAGTCTGTAATATTTACTTCATATTAAGGAACTGTGGGAAAGTGTGTTTAGCTACTCCACTTTTTTTTCCACTGGTGTACTTTATGGGTAACCAGAACCTCTTTGTATTTTCTGCTGGATTTCGAGCAACTATTAAAAGCAACTCACATTGAAGACTGTGCTAAATTTTGAGCTCCAGTAAAACATCACCGATCTTGGAAATTTTGTTTTCTTTTAAATTTGACATGCTTTTTTCATTGCTTTTTCAGCAGCCATCTGACTTCTTTTGTGTGCAATTGGGGAACAACTCTGTCTCTTATTAACTTATTTATTAGAAATCCCTCAATTTCTGTCAATATTATTTATTTAAATTAAAACCACATCTGGTCTGTGCTTAGATAGTTTGGAAGGAGTGGAGACTGTCTCTTACGAAAGTGTGAAGTGAACTTTTATTGCCTTTTTTTTAATAGACATACTCTGTATTTATTTTTGGTAAGTTTGGTTGTTACAGGATTCAAAAAATGGTTCAAACGGCTCTGAGCCCTATGGAACTTAACTGCTGTGGTCATCAGTCCCCTAGAACTTAGAACTACTTAAACCTAACTAACCTAAGGGCATCACACACATCCATGCCCGAGGCAGGATTCGAACCTGCGACCATAGTGGTTGCGCAATTCCAGACCGGTTACAGGATTCAGTCTCACTACAATGACCTTGTGGTTAGCCGGCCAGAGTGGCCGAGCGGTTCTAGGTGCTACAGTCTGGAACCGCGTGATCACTATGGTCGCAGGTTCAAATCCTGCCTCGGGCATGGGTATGTGTGATGTCCTTAGGTTAGTTAGATTTAAGTAGTTCTAAGTTCTAGGGGACTGATGACCTCAGAAGTTAAGTCCCATAGTGCTCAGAGCCATTTGAACCTTGTGGTTATTAATCCCATCCATCATGATGCCCCCTATTTGCTCAGAATTATTTGTTACTAAGAAGTCAAGTACATTTTTGCAAACATTTACACTATGGATCGGTTCCTGAACTTTTGATGTTCACCACTGACTTTAAACATGTGTTTTCGTCAACATATTGAAGGTAGATTGAAGTTGGCACCAACTATAATAACAGTGTCAGTAGTAGATGGTTATCCTGTTCGCCCTTCTTAGTCTGATAGTCTCACGGTTCCGCTGTGGTAATTGGCTGTTTTTAACCTACTGAGTGAGACTCTGATAGGCAAACTGTTCATGTCAATGACAAATGTCTTATTGTGGCATTAAAGGAGCTTCATATGATGGCCACAATGATTTCCCAAACACATCATGATGCACAGAGACACTCATTCAGTTGTAAGTTTTGAAAAATAAATGGACACTTGGCGCGCATGCTTGGGTCAGACCCTGCAGATTTCTGTGTATAACCATTGTACAAAATCTTGTACTTCAATTTCATTATTGGAAGCAATTTAAAAAAATTCCCCAGGTAGGCATAACATTTGTTTGTACACCAGTTCTTCAGGTTGTTGCTGGCAGGTCATTTTTGACTGCAGTTTGCATGCCAATCAGGCCAGTTGATAAGGTTTCTGTTTAATGTCTGGAGGTGCATAATCTGAGAGAAGCACATAGCTAATGTGTAAATATTCTACTAGTCATTTTGTAGAAAGATGTCTGAATTCTGTGCATTGCAGGAGTGTTTCTAGTGCCTTGAATCTGTAGCTACACACAGCGAAACACCAAATCATATGATCCATCCAAGAAACAATGTCTTGATTAGTGTTGAGTTGTGGTATCTTCCATTAGGAGACCTTCTGGACAACACAAAACATGATCAGCTGCCATGAGGCAGCACACACCACCCTCCACTGGTGGCAATGCTTCTAAATCTACATCAGCATGGATACTCTGCAAATCACATTTAAATGACTGACAGAGGGTACATTGAACCACCCTTCACAATTCCGACCTCATCTTTGTGTCCCATGGTGAATGCTTGGAGCTGACTATGAAGATATTCATTAATGACACTTTTATTTGCTTTCCCAAACAGGAAAACTCATACAAAAATAAATGAAAAACATTCCTATTCAAAAAAGTAGATGGAAATTCACTTGATGTCTTCCGTCTTCCTGAGAGAGAATCTCCACTCCTTCAAAACTACATTAATGACACTTTTATTTGCTTTCCCAAACAGGAAAACTCATACAAAAATAAATGAAAAACATTCCTATTCAAAAAAGTAGATGGAAATTTACTTGGTGTCTTCCGTCTTCCTGAGAGAGACTCTCCACTCCTTCAAAACTAACTATGTAAGTGTGGACCAGATGTGATTTGAGTTCAAAGAAACCTACTCCACTGCCAGTTTGAATTTGTCCTTGATTACATTTAGCTTTCATTTTCTTTGCTTTCACTTTCATGTCCTTCCAAATTACTTTACGCTGTTCTTGTGATCTTTGTGTAAGAGCTTCTGCATTGTATTCAACGTGTATTTTTTTCCCAAGCCTCCTTTTCCCTTTTTCAGCATGTTGACATCGTGCTTTTAGATTCAATAGTTGTTATGTACTTTTTCATTATTTCAGCAAATCACTTTTTTCATTTTCTGGTATGTTTTTTGAATGTTTCTTTGCTACCTCCATGTCGCTGCTAGCCTGTATCTCAGACTGGCATTTAAATCAGTGTTGCCAACTTTAAAAAACCCGAGTCGCTAGATTCAATATCAAAAGTCGCTAGAAAGTCACTGAAACTGATTTTACTAGGGGTGTACTGAAAATTTCATCCTGTGAAACGTGCAATGAGCCAGTGGGGGAGGGCGGGGGGGAGGGGGGGGGGGGGTAATAAAATGTTAATAAAAATTGCCTCAAACGTAATTGCTATATTGTCTTAATTAAATGACGCATCGCTTGCAACAACATACATATAAAATATAAAATACGCTGTTATCATAACTGACGCAACACATAAATTGTTGTTTCAATCACAGTAGTCAAATATACTAGAAAGATACAGCTATATTTGTAACAAAAGATAGCAAGAGCTCAAATTAGGTTACAAAATATATACATACCGGTATGTGAGCTATTCATCGTCGTCACTCAGAAGATCGAATAACTCTTCTGTTTCATGCTCTGACAGAGCTGTAGTTGATGTAGAGGGTTAAACGTCGCTCAAAAGATGATGTTGCAGTTCGACTGGTTTTGTCGCAAAAGAGTAACTTATGTTCATTCCAGTAAGCTCCAATACATCTGACAGTATGTCAAAACATGCACAATCTTTATTTTGTTTCTTCAGCTGGTCTCTCAATATGATCAAAGCATTAATTGTCTTTAAAGATAATCTGTTACGTTGTTTAGTTTTTATAATGTTCATAGAACTGAATATTCTTTCCACTTCTGCATTTGAATGCGGTAGGCATAGAACAGTCATTGCTAGCTGTGAAATCAAAGAGAACGGATTCTCCCCAGCGGCATTTTCATTCTGCAAAACCTTACTCCAAAATCGAACAGTGTTGGAAGTGTTATTCCACCTAATGAAATTGATATTATGCCATTCTTGCAGCATACCGTCTATGAAATCGCCACTAAAAACCAATTCTTTGGCTACATACGCTACACCATTATTTTTATTCGCTTTTAGTGTTTCTTCAACATTCATCATTGACATTTTTTTCAGGATCGTAACGTTACTTGGCAGTATTTGTTGAATTTCTTTTATGAGTTTTAGACTAAACTGAATGCATCTCTTCTTCAAATAAACTTTCTTTTCTTCAGACAAACTTGACTCAGACAATTTCTGTTCAAACATAAAGCCAAGGTTCGGATTTGCGTACATACATTCGCTTGGAACTGGTGTTGTCAACAAATCAACGGTTGGAGAAACTATGTTTTGTTCGAGTGACTGCATGAGAAATACAAGTGTATCTAGTAATTCAGTGGGGTCATTGTCTTCTCCATCAAAAGCTTTTATTGCTATTTGTACGTCTTTTAAAGCATGTTTAAGGTAAAACATGTAAAGATGATTTGAGTTGTCACAATACATCTTGTACAAAAGATCGGCAGTGTAACAATTGTCTTGAACCATGGCAAGTGAAAAATGTAGCTTTAGTTCTTACAACTGCTACAGAATTCTTCGTATTGCTGGTTCAATTGAAAGCCAACGTGTTGCACAGACCTTCTAAATTTTTAGTGGCTGTTTTCCACAATTTATTGTTTCAGAAACCTTTTTATATTCCTTTTGTCTTTTGGATGAAATGGAGAACCAATTGTAGGTTTCCCGTACAAGAAACTCTATGTTTCTAAGTAGGGTATTCACTGAGGCGTGCGAAACTGCAAGCTGATGAGAGTGACAACTGCAACAGAACAATACCAAATGCTTCAAACCATATTCTCTCTTGAGTTGTTTGAAAAGCCCATTGTTTATTCCAACCATTGCAGATGCATTATCTGTGCCAATTCCTACCATATTAGCGATTGGAAGTTTGAGATCTTTCAAAGAACTCACAAGAACAGCAGCCAGATTTATTGCATCTGCAGTTTCTACTACAGCGAGTTTGAGAAATGCTGATCTAATGATTTGGTTGTTTACACTATAGTACTGTATAACGATACCTAGCATTTTAGATATTGATACATCTGTGGATTCATCTATTAGTACACTGTATTTTTGGTTACCTATATCTTCAACCAATGATTGTGTAAAATACGGAGCCAAAACTTCAGTTATAATGTTAGTGCACTTTGTACGATGTAATTGCATGTTTTTAGCACCCTCATCAACGGAAAACACCTTCTTGCACAGTATTCCTAAATGATCTACAGCTAAAATAGAACAATGTTCAGCAATAAATAAAGAAAGGGTGCCTTCCGCTCTGCTTGCTATTCTAACTGTGGTTTTCGGAACAATTTTCACAGGTAAGGTGGTTAGTGTTTTTTTTAAATCAATTTATTGTTTATGCTTAATAGTTTTCGAATGCTTTTTAATATCACACAATTTAGCATAAAACTCTGTTGCACATACTTGACATCTTGCCTTGGATAAGTCTCCAACGACTGGTTTCAGCCGCCCACTGATTTTTTAAATTTTTTTTATATATATAAAACTATGGGACTTAACAGCTGTGGTCATCAGTCCCCTAGAGCTTAGAACTACTTAAACCTAACTAACCTAAGGGCATCACACACATCCAAGCCCGAGGCAGGATTCGAACCGGCGACCGTAGCAGCGGCGCAGTTTCGGAATGTGCGCCCAGAACCGCGAGACCACCGCGGCCGGCCACACCCATTGAATTAAGGTTCTGCTTCCCACGCATCCCGATATTTTTGAGCGTACTGCTTCTTCTTCTGCAGTAAATCCATTATGTAAGCCACTGCGACATAAGTTTCACCAATTTATAATTACTGAAAATACATTAAAACTCAGGCGAACTAGAGGTCATGAAACAATCTACTGTTGAGTGGTACTTAAGTAAATAAATTAGTGAAATCAAAGTGAAGTAGAAATTAGAATATAAATGAAAAACTTGGTTTAGTTTAGAGAGTTACATACTGGCATTCAGCGGGCAGAACAGCAGAACAGAAGAGACAATGACCGTGAAGTCAGCAAGTTCTACATAAGCGGGCGCTGTCGATTCAGCCGTCAGGGCATCGCCCGACCGACTCACGTGTTTCTCAGTTGTCGCATGTGATCAAAGGCCCTCGCCTACATTCCAAGAGCCAATGACCGACGTTAAGAAGATTCTTCGAGAAGCTTTTCAACGTGACAGAAGGGGCAATGACCGTGAAGTCGTTTACCTCCAGTAAACTGAAGTGAATAAATACGCGAGACGCAGTGGGCCCGAAAGACGAAGACGAGGACGGAGACAGAGACGGAGACGAAGAAGACGAAGAAGTGAAGAAGGATAGCAGTTGTTTTCAGTCAGTTTCGGTGCTGAAGACCGTCATGCAAGAAGAGACTACATCATGCACAGATGCACCAAGTCCGCCGCTGTAATGGAATAGCAAGCAGCAGCCTCGGTGCCAGAAGACAGAAGTTAAAAGGTATTTGAAGTCTGATCTTTACGTACCCGGGTGACTCATGAGGACGGGAAGGAGACGGCCTCACATCAGCAGTCACCTGTGAGCTGGGATGAAGACCTGACAGCCGAAGACTGGCAAGCGGGAGTCCGTGGTTCGAGTCCAGGACACTGGCCTTCCCCCGCCGCACCGCTCCGCTGGCCGACGCACAACCCACGCGGCCGCTTAGAAAAGAGAAACACTGGGACTCCACATCCAAGGTATCACCATCCGATGCACGACTTCGCTCGCAATAATTAAACGGGCCACCT
This sequence comes from Schistocerca serialis cubense, assembly GCF_023864345.2. Classification (NCBI taxonomy): domain Eukaryota; kingdom Metazoa; phylum Arthropoda; class Insecta; order Orthoptera; family Acrididae; genus Schistocerca; species Schistocerca serialis. The sequence continues at coordinate 620,256,538 of NC_064645.1, forward strand.
CGCGCTGCGCGTCTCCAGTTAGCTGGGCGAGACAGCGACACGAGATACACACCGCTACGCGTAATCAGACGCCGCCGCCGCCGCCGCCGCCGCAGCAGAAGGCTACGCAAACGACACGGCTGCCGCTCTCTGAACCAGAACGTCCAGTAAGATACAGTTGTACGAAACTTTCAATAAAAGTTATCTTATGTAAAAATGCTGTTTCATTCTACCTCATACCCGAGCCAAGGAAGAACCCACCCTGCCCACATGTTGTTAAGAGAGAAAAATTAATTTATCTAGTATTTTCACCCTGACATAATGCTTTAGAATGCTCATCCTGACAATTGACAGCATCAAAAGAGAAAACCCAGTTACATTTAGTGACAGAAGTGTTATATTTAGTGTCACAACTGTTACACTACTCACTCGGTTACTCGATATCAGTCCTATTGTTCATTGTTTAAAACGTAATAATATCTGAGATACCCCTGTGAATGTTGTAATAATTTGACTGCAACTTAACATTTCGAAAAATTAGAAGTTGCTGGACAGAAATGTATTTTATTATACTTAATATTAAGTTTGTTTTTTGTCAATTCAAAAAATAAAGGGAGTTCAAAAGTTGAAGAGTTATAGATCGATACGCTATCGACGATAACAGGCTAGTGGGTAATGATTAATGAATTGTTCTATAGCCAAGGTTTTCTTACTCTGTAGGCAATTCCCACATTCAGGTTTACTAAATGCTGAACAATGCTACATGATCTGCTAAGAACTTGATTCAACTTAGTAAATCTAGATAAAGTCAGTGTAGTACCCATTCTATAGTTAAAATCTTAGTTTTGTTAATGAAAATAGTTTTGATTTGTACTTCAAAAGTCGTCAGTACTCCAAAAGTCGCCAGATAAGTCGCTAAATAATTTTTGTCGCTAAAAAGTTTTTTTTGTCGCTAAGACGAAAGCAAAAGTCGCCATTTCTAGCGACAAAGTCGCTAAATTGGCAACACTGATTTAAATAAATACGTGTCACCAACAACAATGGACGTTGATAGCTATAGATGGCAGGGTTAACAATACATTCATCCATTAACAGCATATTTCTTTTTCATAATACACAGATCTTATCATTAATTATTACAATAACTTTTAGATTTTCCAATTTTAATTCAATTCAATTCAGTTCAATTCAATTTAATAATCCTTTCTAGCTTCTAAAATTATAGTGATGAACATAAATTACACAGAAGGTGATGCAATAACGTCTGCCAACAATCAATATTTTCCGAGAGAGCACATAATGCACATGCCAGCAGTGTGCAGGAATGGCTTACTTCTTTAGTAAAAATGTATTACTACTTTAATTACAACTAAAGAAGTAAACAGAAGTTAAGCTCTCCAACATCTACTAAAAGAGTATATTACTACAGACATAATTTACTAAAGTAGTCCAGACTAAAGAAGTAAGAGTTACTACAAGAGTAATTTATACTAATTTAGTGCTCACCACCCTTAGAAATTGTAACAGCTCTACTAAAGAGACTGCCTGCTCTATGCTTGTCTGATCTCTTTTAAAATTCTGTTGTGCAGTGTGGGATCCTTACCAGATAGGATTGACAGAGTACATTGATAAAGTTCAATGAAGGGCAGCATGTTAGCATGTTTTGTATATCACGAAATAGGGGAGAGAGAGTCACTGAAATGATACAGGATTGGGGTGGACATCATTAAAACAAAGGCATTCTTCATTGCAGCGGAATCTTCTCACGAAATTTCAGTCACCACCTTTCTCTCCAAATGTGAAAATATCTTGTTGATGCTGACCTTTCTTTATAGGGAGAAATGATCACCATAATAAAAAAAGGGAAATCAGAGCTCACATGGAAAGATATAGGTGTTCGCTTTTTCCGCACACTATATGAGGTTAGAATTGTGAAGGGTGGTCAGAATTTAAAGGTATTGTCCACCACGTGCTAGAGAAATATGTGCCTAGCAAAAATATAGAGAAGGGAAAGGATCCACTGTGGTTCAACAAACATATTAGGAAGTTGCTGAGAAAGCAGAGAATTTTGCACACACGTTTTAAATTAAACAGTCACTGCCCCGCTGACAAATAGAAATTATGCAAAGTGAAAGCAGCTGTCAAAAGGTGAATAAGAGATTCTTTTAACGAATTAGTAAGCAATATTTTATCTGCAGATTCTAAAAATAACCCCAAAAAATTTTGGTTGTACTTAAAATCTATGAATGCTACAAATAATTCAATACTTTCTCTTACTGACAGTATGGTTAATGTAACAGATGATGATAAACAGAAGGCCAAAATTCTAAACCTAGCTTTGAAAAACTCGTTTATGGTAGAGGACTGCAGCACCATTCCCCCTTTAAGTTATCGAACAAACACTAGGATAGCTAACATAGTGTTTAGTGTATCTAGGTATCTGGGATTGTAAAACAGTTAAGATCCTTAGACTATAGGAAGGCATCTGGCCGAGATTTTTGTGTTGACTATGCTACAAATATAGCACCATTCTTATCCACTATCTGTCAGAGATAATTGGAACAGTGGAAAGTTCCACGAGACTGGAAGAAGGCCCAGGTCATAGCAATCTATAAAAAGGGTAGAAAATTGGATGCACATAATTACTGGCCAATTTCACTAACATTGATTTGTTGTAGAATCATGGAACATATTTTGAGTTCAGACATAATGACCTTTCTAGACTCTGAGAATCTCATCTGCAGAAACCAGCGTGGTTTTAGGAAACAGCAGTCATACAAGACACAGCTGGCCCTCTTTGTGCATGGCATACAACAGGCCCTAGATACCGGCTCCCAGGTTGATGCCATACTCATTGACTTTCGAAAGGCATTCGACTCAGTTCTGCACTGTCGCTTGCTCCAAAAATTGGTTAGATCTATCGTATGACATATGCAATTGGATAGAAAGTTTTCTAACAGACAAAGAGCAATATGTCATCCTGAATGGGGAGACTTCAACAGAAACAAACCTAACATCAGATGTGCCCCAGGGCAGCGTAATAGGTCCACTGCTTTTTACGATTTACGTAAATGATCTGGTTGATGGTATTGACAGCAGCATTAGACTGTTTGCTGATGATGCTGTAGGGTAGTCTACAGGAAAGTAGTAGCACATGAAAGTTGTGAACAAATCAATGAGGATTTGCAGAAAATAAATGTGTGGTCTAATGACTGGTAGTTATCAGTCAATATTAGTAAGTGTAACCTACTGTGTATAACAAAGCAAAAATTCCCATTAATGTGTGAGTACAAACAAATGCCCAGTCTTTGGAAGTGGTAACATCTGCCAAGTATCTTTGTGAGACTAATCGAAATGATCTCAAATGGAACGATCAGATTGTACACCTAATGGGTAAGGCAAAGTCTAGATTGCGGTTTATTGGTAGAATCCTGAAGCAATGCAGTCCTTCAACAAAGGAAATTGCTCGCAATACTTTAGTTCATCCAGTCTTAGAGTATTGTTCATCTGTATGGGACTGTTACCAGTTGTGTCTGATTCAAGAGATTGAGAAGGTCCAAAGAAGAGTGGCAAGATTCACGACTGGTACATTTAGCCATCATGAGAGTGTTACAAATCTCAAAGAAAGTTTGAAGTGGGACACACTTGCAGATAGGCGACACACTAAACGGAAGGGGCTGCTCACTAAATTCCAAAATACAATCTTTGCGAAGGATGTAGATCATATATTACTACTACCAACTTCCAAATCGCACAATGATCACCATTCAAAGATAAGGGAAATTAGAGCTCATACTGAGGCATTCAGACAGTTGTTTTTATCTCGCACAATCCGCAAGTGGAACAGGGGGAGGGGGGATATGACTTTGGCACTAATAATGCCTTCCGCCACACGCTGCTTGGTGGCTAGCAGGGTATATATGTAGATGTAGATTTGGAGGTTACAATATTCAGTCTCACTACAACAGCCCTGTGTTCACTAATCCCTGTATCTATTTTGATGCTCGTTATTAGCTCAGTATTATTTGTTGCTAAGAGGTCAAGTTTATTTTCACAACTGTTTACTATTTGCATGGGCTCATAAACTAACTGCTTGAAATAATTTTGAGAATGTATTTAGCACAATTTCGGATGAAGTTTTATGTGTACCTCCGGCTTGAAACATGTATTTTCACCAACATATTGAGGCTGAATTAAAGTCACCACCAACTATAATTGTATGAGTCGGGTACGTGTTTGAAATCAAACTCAAGTTTTCTTTGAACCTTTTAGCAATAACATCAAATGAATTGGGAGGTTGGTAAAAGGAGTCAATTATTATATTATTCCAGTTGCCAAGAATGACCTCTGCCCTTACTAACTCACTGGCACTATCTACTTCAATTTTGCGACTAGGTAAACTACTTCTAACAGCAACAAATACGCCACCACCAACTGTGTTTAGCCTACGTTCTTGGAACACCATAAGGTTCTTCGCAAAACTTTTGGCTGACTTTATCTCTGGCTTTAGCCAGCTTTCAGTGCCTATCACGATTTGAGCATGAGCGCTTTCTATTAGCGCTTGGAGCTCTGGTACTTTCCCGATAGAGCTACAACAATTTACAGCTGTTGTACCGATGGTTCCTGTTTCTATGTTCTTCCTGTGTTTGGCCTCCATCCTTTGTGACTGAGGCCCATTTTATGTTTTCCTGAGATCCTCTAACCTAAAAGACTGCCAGACCCTCCACTCGGCTCTGTACCATATGTTCACAATCTGTCCTCTCAACTATGCTGCAAATGGTTAGCTCTGCTTTCATCTCACAGGCAAGACTGGCAGCCTTTACCACTCATGTTGACCGCTCGAAACCAGATAGAATCTCTTCTGATCCAAAGTGAGACACATCATCAGTACTGATGTGAGCCACCACCCACAGTTGGCTGCACCCTGTGCTCTTCATGGCATGTGGATGGACCCATTACACAGTCTGGAATGACTCCTCCTGGTATGCACGTGGAATGCACACTGGCTTTCTTCCCCTTCTTGGCAGCCATGTCCCTAAGGGGCCTCATAACACGCCTATTGGTGTAGCTCCCAACTATCAATAATCACACCCTCTGTGGTTGCCCAGATCTTGCAGCTGAGAGGTATCCTCTGAAACAGGACAGGTTCTGCATCTGGCTGAGCGACAGTGTCAGCCACAGTCAGAACGTGGAATCTGTTTGTCAGGCTAACCGGGAAAGCCTTACGTGCAGCACCCTGGGAACTCTTTCATCACCTGCCACACCCCGAGGTGACCTCCTATTCGACCACAGGTGAGGGGTCAACCTCAGTGTGAGCAGTAATTGGGCTGGCCATCCATTGGATCCTCACAGCCGCCCCACAACAGTGGTGCCCATCCACTGCAGCTTCAAGCTGTGTGACCAAAGTCATCACAGCCTGGAGCTGAGAACAAAGTGTCACCAACTTGGCTCTCTTCCACACACAACAATCACAATCCCTATCCATTCTAATGATTGTGGGAAACTACACTACCCAGATAAATGGACTGTCGGCATGTGCTGTGGAGCTCTACTGTAGATGCTGACAAAAATAAATGAACTGTGTCTAATAAATTAGATTAATAAGCAGAGATTCAAAAACCGAACTATCGAAGCACTCAGGAGAGACTAATTAGGAACTTGTAATGTCACAAAATCGGTTTACTTTCTGACACAAACAAAAATGCGAGAACGGTTAGGAACTCATAAAAGTCACAAAATTGGTTACTTCCCTGTTGCTGCATCTGCCTTGGCCGGTCGCTGCTGTCTGACTTACCTATGCGGATGTGCTCAAATCACTGGCTTGGTAGAGCAAAACTGCGAAGTGAAGGGGTCCCATGATCAGTAAAGCTACTGTACTATCATGTGTCACTTTGCCAGATGAAATTTTAAGTCAGACAAATTCTCTTTTGAATAGAAGTAATGCCACAACTTCTGAATGGGATAGACTATGAAATGGAGAGATGTCCATATGTCAGAATTCATCTGTAACCAACAGGCATGCATATAGTGTTAAGACTTCAAAACAGAGCTTTGTATTTGCATTTGGTTTGTTGAAGTTGGAACCTGGATGAAGAAACAAGTAACAACTTTAATTCATTGTCTTCCTCCTATGTGCTGGAAAGAGCTACAAAATTCATTGTTTTGCAGTTATCTCAATGTGGAAAAGAGCACTCCATGGATCTATTTCTGTGTGGCTAAATATTATGTATAAATAATATATTTTTGATGTTGTGTTCTTGCTTTTAACAAAAACCTATACTGGAAAATGACTTTCTCCAAAACCAGTCCCAGTATAAAATATCTTAAGGTATCATTTCTACAATTTATAAAAGCTGTATAACACAATAAACAAAAAATATTTTGCAGAAAACTTTCACTAATAAAATGGTTCCCATACTGCAATGGAATGTGAATGGGTTTAGAGTTCACATGTAAGAACTAAGACAGAACCTTGTGTCTACATCTTCAAGAGACACACTTTAAAGGGTGTGACAGCCCAGTAGTATGGATTTAAAGCATTCACAGGAAGGAAGGTTTCAGTGAGAAGAGAGGTAAAGATGGTGCATCCATATTCATCAATAACGAACAACACTCCTTGTAAGGTGTCTGGATTTTACAGACCTTACAGAAGCTTGATCCGTAATGACAGTACGAAACAGTATGAGATCCTCAGAAAATACTAATTATATTATATCAATAAAAGGCAACTGCAGTTAATCTCATGTACTGAAAACTAACAAAACAATATCTACCAATATATGGACAGGGGCATGAATAAACAGGTTAAAGTGAAACGCATTTTGGAGATGAACCGAGCAGGTGTTAAATGGCATCGGAAAACCCCGTTTAACAAGAGAACGGTGAGCTTCAGCGCAGAAAGGGATAAGGCCAGAACAATACATTATTCCTTTTAATGTAAATACAGCCGGGGCCAAGGGTATGTGGCTCCACGGCATTAACAGGGCTAGGCTGCAACCCAGCAAGAAAAACAAAATTCACTTGTAGCGAGATGGTGATTGGCCGAAGCTGTACTGGGCGATGCAGACGTGATGAGGTGGGGAGATCCCCATTATATAAAAGCATTTTGAGACCTAAAATTGAGATCTCTCTCTCTCATCTCCCGTTGGACCGCACAAGTTTGTGGAAATAAGCAAGGGCATTGAGAGGATTGCTTACTGCGAAGTGAGGATGATACGCTTCACATATCGTGGCGACAGATATCAAAGTGGTAGTTAAATATTCCTCTGGGAATTTTTGTGCACAAATAATTTGTGCACATTGCTCCAACCCTTTGTGAGTGTGGAACAGCCTTTATTTCAACTAGGGAAAGATTAAAATTCTACAGAATGCAGGAAAGTTGAGGCTGAGTGAATTCAGTCAAGGCCAGAGTAGGGAATTAGTGTTTCAGTTCCAGCATGGAGACAATGCTGTTGCAGATGCTGTGTGGTAAAGTACCATCGTGCATTAGGCCAAAGTAAATGTTTGTCTAGATTTTGCTCACTCCAACTTGCATACACTTTGACCATTGAATATCAAAATTTAGGATACTAACCTACCCTCACATTGAGTACATGAGAGTTTTTTCATTGGTACAAAAAGTCAATTTATTCTCCACCAACTCAGTGCATTGACCAGCAATGACAAAATAGATGAAAATGAGTTGATGAAGATTTTTAATCATTCTTTCCTGTGATAAAAATTTCTCATGTGTAGAGATAACGATTTTAATAATTTTCAATTCAGAATGTCCAAGAGTTAAATATTTTGTTATTGAGTGTCAAAAGTAATTGAACACGATTGAACGTTCTGTATCACTTGACCCCTGAAAGCACAGTTGATAAATTATATGTAGAATAAAAAAGGGAATAGCTGTTTTGTCTTTCTAGGATAGACAAAAAACTTTCACCTTTATTAATTCATGCATTCTAGTTACGTGGCAGCAGCATTTCTAATGATTTTTGTTATGATCTGCACTTAATATCAGCTGCCTTATGGGGCCAGGTTCATTTTTACTTAGAATCTCTGTTTGACACCCTGTGCTTGAGAAGACAGTTCAGATGTTTATCCCATTTGTATGCTAAGTGGTAAGCTAAGTTTGCACACATTAGTACACTCACTGTGCAGATACAAAGGTCGACAATGCCAACCTTGCCTCTCCTCTTCAACACAAACTTGCAAGCAGGTGCTACAATAATACATGTGCCATATAAGGTGGCACAGTGCTCCTTACATGTTCCCCTAAATGACAACCTAGTTCCTAAGGCTCTCAGTGATCATCTTGCACAGATGCCAACCTGTTTCTTATTTACTGTGAAGATCTATGACCACATGTTACCAGGTTCGAGCTGGTGGCAATCGAAGAGTCACTGGCCAGCCAGTGGCACAGAATTTTGCCAAAACTACTTGTTTTTCCAGTCTTGATCCAGCATCCCATCATAATATGAACATAGAAAGGGATGGGTTGGACTTCATATACAGTAGCTCTGAGACCTATAACTGCCTCTTTACCATGTGAGAATTGGACTCAGCACTCTGTGAAGCTCATGATACTCCACCCAGTCATGACCGAATCAAGTATTTCCCTGCTTTGTTACTATTGGTTGCTATAGCAACTCACAAGTATTTTTATCTTGATTTCGTTTGAAAATTCCTCTTTCTTCGAGTCCTGATCATGTTGGTCGCCACGTTCTAATGGTATCTGATAATAAAACACTTAGAGTAAATATACAAAATGTATGTTTTCACCAGTTAACAATGTATTGGATTATACACAGTAACATTCTTGCATTTCACATATAAATATTTCCATCTTCTCGTATTTTGAGCTTTAACCTATTTGATACAATTAAATATAATCACAATTACGTTGTTTTAACAACCAAATAATTTATAGACGTCCCATGCTTCTTGCTTCATTCCGAGCTAAGACATGAAGTAAGTTAAAAGTCTTCTTTTTTTTTTTTTTTTTTTTTTTTTTTTTTTTCAAAATTCACATTCACTGACACAGCAGAGAATAGCATTTAATTACTCCATGTCCTCTCACGCAGTGTCTGTGGCTCTTGCGGCAAACACTTGACGGCGTCATTTGACTGCCCCGCTTATCATCTTCCCATTACAAACTTCCATACTGCACGCAGAAACTGACAGCGCAGTAGATATGTTTCTGCTCTCTTACATACTTTTAAAATATCTGGTGTTTGAGATGATGGAAGGGCGAGTGTCTCTAGAATTTACTCTGAAATTCTCGAGTCACTACAACACTTGCCCACTCCAAGTCATCCTGCCGCTCTGTCACAGTTTAGATACCGAGTTCGTGGAGTTCCGTCTGTCATATTTTAGGGAGAAAATGGTGTCTCTCAAGGCAGTATTTTATATGAAAATCTTGTTTTCCATTGCTGTAATAGAAAAGCGTCCATAGCAAAGAGCCCAATGCAGTGCTCATCGTATTGGTTCGATTTTGCATTATTTTGTTCCTCTTCTTAACCCTGCTATAGTGGGCTGCTGTTACTGATTTTTGATTTTTCGACAGGTGCATGTGGGCGTTGGGAGGGGAGGAAGCAGGCAGAGTGAGTCTTTTCATGTTTTAAAAAGCATTAGTGCAAATCAGGCTACATTGTGGCTGTATGGTTTATGGATCAGTGGAACCTAGTTATCTCAAGATCCTTGATGCTATCCACCATGAGGGGGATTTTGGTGGCTACAGGTAATTACGTAGCCTCTGTGCTGAGGATGGGGAGCTGCCACTTGCCATCTGGCAGCAGTTGCTTGTGGTATGTCAGGCTTAAAGGTTCTTTGCTGTTCCAATTCACCAGCATATCAAATCTTTGCTTACCCTCCCATGGAAGCAACTTTTATAAATCAGTGAGCAACAAGGCTGTTCGGGATCTGTGCAAAGATCACTTGCTGTTGGAAAAATACCAACACTTACCTGGGGCTTGAGCTGACTGCCATCTTGGCTACTGAAGGGCCCCAGAATAATTTTAGATTTGCAGTGGTACAGGAGAGGGAGCACTCTTGTCTATGTTTCTGATTTGAGTTTTAATTAAATTTTAAATGAGTGAGTTTTAATTAATATTAAATCATATCACAACTATGTAACTGTATTTACAGATGAGTCTCGGCAGGGGGTAACTCTTGGCTGCTCAGTGGTTTTCCTGGAGCATGTCCTAAAGATTCATTTACTAGCAATTTACTCTCTATTATGCAGAGATGCATATGATCTTCAGTGCACTGAAGAAGACAGGACATACCCCTGCTGTGAATATTTTTGTCTGCTTCAACTCCTTAAACACCTTTCAATTTATTCAGTGGATTTACCCAGCAGATAAAAATGACCTGAACATCCAGGACTTCCATCTCAAGATGCAAAGGCTCAGGAAGTGGATGGCATTCTGCTGCGTACAAGAACACAATGAAATTCAGGGAAATGAATCAGCAAATGTGACAGCCAAGGAAGCGTTTTTTCTAAATCAGGCAGTGAACTGTGCTGTTTCCCTACAAGCTCAGTGTTGAGCTACATTGTTGTGTGTCAGTTGGGGAAAAGAACGGCTGGAAGTGAGGGACAGTAAGTTGTGCATACGAAAACCAACTTTTAGGCCGTGGCATGTCTCCTTCCAGCCATTGGGACATCATGAAGTCTGATGATGCATGGCTTCCTACTCCAGCAGGAGGACCCTTCAATCTGTAGAGCTTGTGGTGTACATATTACAGTATGCTATTTTTTAACTGAATATATTTTATATTCAGGCAAGAGGGTGAAGATTAGTTGTTGTTGTTGTTGTGGTCTTCAGTCCTGAGACTGGTTTGATGCAGCACTCCATGCTACTCTATCCTGTGCAAGCTTCTTCATCTCCCAGTACCTACTGCAACCTACATCCTTCTGAATCTGCTTAGTGTATTCATCTCTTGGTCTCCCCCTACGATTTTTACCCTCCACGCTGCCCTCCAATACTACATTGGTGATCCCTTGATGCCTCAGAACATGTCCTACCAACCGATCCCTTCTTCTGGTCAAGTTGTGCCACAAACTTCTCTTCTCCCCAATCCTATTCAATACTTCCTCATTAGTTATGTGATCTACCCATCTAATCTTCAGCATTCTTCTGTAGCACCACATTTCGAAAGCTTCTATTCTCTTCTTGTCCAAACTATTTATCGTCCATGTTTCACTTCCATATATGGCAACACTCCATACGAATACTTTCAGAAATGACTTCCTGACACCTAAATCAATACTGGATGTTAACAAATTTCTCTTCTTCAGAAACGCTTTCCTTGCCATTGCCAGCCTACATTTTATATCCTCTCTACTTCGACCATCATCAGTTATTTTGCTCCCCAAATAGCAAAACTCCTTTACTACTTTAAGTGCCTCATTTCCTAATCTAATTCCCTCAGCATCACCCGACTTAATTAGACTACATTCCATTATCCTTGTTTTGCTTTTGTTGATGTTCATCTTATATCCTCCTTTCAAGACACTGTCCATTCCATTCAACTGCTCTTCCAAGTCCTTTGCTGTCTCTGACAGAATTACAATGTCATCGGCGAACCTCAAAGTTTTTATTTCTTCTCCATGAATTTTAATACCTACTCCGAATTTTTCTTTTGTTTCCTTTACTGCTTGCTCAATATACAGATTGAACAACATCGGGGACAGGCTACAACCCTGTCGTACTCCCTTCCCAACCACTGCTTCCCTTTCATGTCCCTCGACTCTTATAACTGCCATCTGGTTTCTGTACAAATTGTAAATTGCCTTTCGCTCCCTATATTTTACCCCTGCCACCTTTAGAATTTGAAAGAGAGTATTCCAGTCAACATTGTCAAAAGCTTTCTCTAAGTCTACAAATGCTAGAAACGTAGGTTTGCCTTTCCTTAATCTTTCTTCTAAGATAAGTCGTAAGGTCAGTATTGCCTCACGTGTTCCAGTGTTTCTACGGAATCCAAACTGATCTTCCCCGAGGTTGGCGTCTACTAGTTTTTCCATTCGTCTGTAAAGAATTCGCGTTAGTATTTTGCAGCTGTGACTTATTAAGCTGATAGTTCGGTAATTTTCACATCTGTCAACACCTGCTTTCTTTGGGATTGGAATTATTATATTCTTCTTGAAGTCTGAGGGTATTTCGCCTGTTTCATACATCTTGCTCACCAGATGGTAGAGTTTCGTCAGGACTGGCTCTCCCACGGCCGTCAGTAGTTCCAATGGAAATGAAGATTAGTATGCCAGTCAATCTGTCCTGTATTTTGCCTGACAATGAGATGAATATGGTACAACTTTCAAGATTTTGTGAGATGTCTGAATTTCTAAATTTTTAGGGAGAAGATTTTAATGTGTTAAGAGTGTGGCTGGCTCATCCTGTTATTTTGTAAGTGATCAGTCAATTAAATTTTCCCAAATTCTTTTTGAACACTTATTTCAGAGTCAATTCAGGATTTCAACAATAGACTTTAATATGATTGAACTACAAATTTGACATTTTTTGTGACTGGATGTGAGCACGCTGTACTGTACACCCAATTTTTGAACCTTTCCCATTGCATTAAGTACACTGATGTGGGTCATTGTGGATCAAACCCCAAAGGTCTTCCTGAACATGGAGAGCCACTAATGTCAAAACATGTCCAATTGCACTATATTCATGCATTGTGCAAATGTTTCTGGCTGCCTGTGCTGTTGTCACTCTCTATTGAACTCAGACAGAAGAATGTCAGAGATGTTCAGATTTATTCACTTGGCACTTCATTTTTTAGTGTCTACAGATCCACTTGCTATCTCCAAATGACCAAATGACTATATGTAAACAAAAATAGCAACAGTGAACAACAAATAAAACAATAGTAACCAGAATACCAACATGCAAAACAAAAATGCTGTAAACTTATGCACCAATTTAATAGCTGCACCTCAGACTGATCATCATAAAGAATTTGTAACTGACACACATTTCATCCAATATACAAACATGATGTAAGTAGACTTATTTTTCTGCTGTTATGTATGCAATTATCATGTTGTAGAAATTGATGCACATACGGTTGTTTGTTCCTGTTCACGTACCACCAACAATGGGTTATACACCCAAATACCAGTTTGGCTAATAAACATTGTATGTACAGCTCCTCAGAGGAAGGACATTGTCTGAAAGTGTTTGACCTTTTTTATGTACTGTCATCTGCTCAATGCCTCAGCTCTAAGTTGGATGGTTACCTTTACTCCTGCCCTTATTTGTAACTAACTATTTCCCATGGCATTGCCCACATACACATGTCACATATGTTTCACACACATTTAACATATTTCATCCATGTCTCTAGCAATTTTAACCCTGCAGTTTTACATGAATTCTGAGGAAAAGTTTTAATTCTGATAGTAATTGATTGTATTGTTCAGGAAAAGGACTTTCACTGGTGAATGTATGATTCTCCACTGTTTTACACTAAGCAACTCTCAAGGGGAAGTCAAATGTATCTGTGGTACTGAGCTGTGTGGCATGATCTTTTGTACCAAAACACATTGGCAAAATTATTGGCTCGCTTCAGTGCTCATTCACACTATGTGGTCAATGCAATGAATAATGCAATTGAGAGACAGAGCGTGCTACATATTTTTAAAATATTCCAAGTCAACTAATTACAGGAAAGAAATACCATCAAGTTATTTTTGGATATTTTTACACTTCTCTGCTTTCTGTTGTCACCCCCACCTATAACTCAACTTACTCCCACCATATTTTTATACAAATACTGAGTTATGTATGTACCAAATATGGTTGAAATGGTTTCAGGGGTGCCTGAATCATGCTTTTATGTAACACCTTTTTACTCCTACCTTCAGCCATAGAAGTGCTTGTGGTGTCTTAGTATCACAGTAAATTTTCATAGGTACCAAGTGGTGTGTGCCAGTTTTGGTATAAGGCCCTTTGGGTGTTACAAAGGTATGCTGATATCTGAATAAAATCATTTAGGGTATTAGGCTCCATTATTATGAAACATGACTGCTTCGTTGTTGTAGTGTTTCATAATGACATGCCCTAATAACCAAAATGATTTTATCTAAATTGACACTGGCCATGGAAGCTTACGAAATAATATGCTGTCATTTTACTGTCTTTGCACTCCCTCCTAGCCCTAAGTGTAGGGGTGAAAGATCATCATGGCTTTCACCATTAAATCTAGCGACCCCAAGGACTATGGATTTGACATTAATATTGATCTTTTGACCTGTAGCTTCTTTTTCTTGAAGAACCATTTATCCAGTGCTTCATTTTTCTGAGGATTTGTGAGTGTGGCGTCTCTAACTTAAGGGTCTACATTTGATGAAATTTTCTACACGTTTTCTCTCTAAAGCCCCAACCATAGGGCTGGCTAGGGCGTATTACCCCCCATCCCCAATATTTTTGTACAAATAATGAGTCATGTAAGTACAAACTTTAACTGAAATTGCTCCAGACATTCCTGAGTTAAGCTGGTAGTGGTTAAGGTGGTATTGGTTCTTACCCCCACAGAAAGCATTACAGACAGACATACAACAACTCACCAAAGTATCATCTAGACTGGATGAATGGTATAGAAACAAACAGAAGAACAACAAACAAGGAAGCAAACTTCCATTTTTATGTGTTACATAAGGCTAGCATAATGGTAAGACAGAGATTTAGGAACCAGGTTTTAAATTGTAAGACATTTCCAGGGGCAGATATGGACTCTGACCACAATCTATTGGTTATGAACTGTAGATTAAAACTGAAGAAACTGCAAAAAGGTGGGAATTTAAGGAGATGGGACCTGAATAAACTGACTAAACCAGAGGTTGTACAGAGTTTCAGGGAGAGCTAAGAGAACAAACGGCATGAATGGGGGAAAGAAATACAGTAGAACAAGAATGGGTAACTTTGAGGGATGAAGTAGTAAAGGCAGCAGAGGATCAAGTAGGTAAAAAGACGAGGGCTAGTAGAAATATTGAATTTAATTGATGAAAGGAGGAAATATAAAAATGCAGTAAATGAAGCAGGCAAAAAGGAATACAAACGTCTCAAAAATGAGATAGACAGAAAGTGCAAAATGGCTAAGCGGGGATGGCTAGAGGATAAATGTAAGGATGTAGAGGCTTATCTCACTAGGGGTAAGATAGATACTGCCTACAGGAAGATTAAAGAGATCTTTGGAAAAAAGAGAGCCACTTGTATGAATATCAAGAGCTCAGATGGAAACCCAGTTCTAAGCAAAGAAGGGAAAGCAGATAGGTGGAAGGAGTATATAGAGGGTGCGATGTTCTTGAGGACAATATTATGGAAATGGAAGAGGATGTAGATGAAGATGAAATGGGAAATACGATACTTCGTGAAGAGTTTGATAGAGCACTGAAGACCTGAGTCAAAACAAGGCCCCGGGAGTAGACAACATTCCATTGGAACTACTGACAGCCTTGGGAGAGCCAGTCCTGACAAAACTCTACCATCTGGTGAGCAAGATGTATGAGACAGGCGAAATACCCTCAGACTTCAAGAAGAATATAATAATTCCAATCCCAAAGAAAACAGGTGTTGACAGATGTCAAAATTGCCGAACTATCAGTTTAATAAGTCACGGATGCAAAATACTAACATGAATTCTTTACAGACGAATTGAAAAACTAGTAGAAGCTGACCTTGGAGAAGATCAGTTTAGATTCCGTAGAAACATTGGAACACATGAGGCAATACTGACCCTATGGCTTATCTTAGAAGCTAGATTAAGGAAAGGCAAACCTATGATTCTAGCATTTGTAGACTTAGAGAAAGCTTTTGACAATGTTGACTGAAATACTCTCTTTCAAATTCTGAAGGTGGCAGGGGTAAAATATAGGGAGTGAAAGGCTATTTACAATTTGTATAGAAACCAAATGGCAGTTACAAGAGTTGAGGGACATGAAAGGGAAGCAGTGGTTGGGAAGGGAGTGAGACAGGCTTGTAACCTCTCCCCGTTGTTATTCAATCTGTATATTGAGCAAGCAGTGAAAGAAACAAAAGAAAAATTCAGAGTAGGTATTAAAATCCATGGAGAAGAAATAAAAACTTTGAGGTTCGCCGATGACATTGTAATTCTGTCAGAGACAGCAAAGGACTTGGAAGAGCAGTTGAATGGAATGGATAGTGTCTTGAAGGGAGGATATAAGATGAACATCAACAAAAGCAAAACGAGGATAATGGAATGTAGTCAAATTAAGTCGGGTGATGTTGAGGGCATTAGAATAGGAAATGAGACAATTAAAGTAGTAAAGGAGTTTGCTATATGGGGAGCAAAATAACTGATGATGGTCGAAGTAGAGAGGATATAAAATGTAGACTGGCAATGGGAAGGAAAGCGTTTCTGAAGAAGAGAAATTTGTGAATATCGAGTATAGATTTAAGTGTCAGGAAGTCGTTTCTGAAAGTATTTGTATGGAGTGTAGCCATGTATGAAGTGAAACATGGACGATAAATAGTTTAGACAAGAAGAGAATAGAAGCTTTCGAAATGTGGTGCTACAGAAGAATGCTGAAGATTAGATGGGTAGATCACATAACTAATGAGGAGGTGTTGAATAGGATTGGGGAGAAGAGAAGTTTGTGGCATAACTTGACTAGAAGGAGGGATCGGTTGGTAGGACATGTTTTGAGGCATCAAGGGATCACCAATTTAGTATTGGAGGGCAGCGTGGAGGGTAAAAATCGTAGAGGGAGACCAAGAGATGAATACACCAAGCAGATTCAGAAGGATGTAGGTTGCAGTAGGTACTGAGAGATGAAGAAGCTTGCGCAGGATAGAGTAGCATGGAGAGCTGCATCAAACCTGTCTCAGGACTGAAGACCACAACATCAACAACAACGACAAGGCTAGCAGATAAGTCTTCTGAGTTACATGGTTCTAGTACCTGTATTATTTTTATTATCTCTTGTTTTTGGAAGCAAAAATAGACATGTTACCAAAATAATGATGCTATTTTCTTCTACATTTGGAGGGCAGACTTTTACTCATTCACACACTAACCACAGTCAAATGTTGGTTCAAATTATTTAGTTAGTGAGGAATGTGACTCATTAAAATATTACTGGTGTCATACCTCCATCCCCTTATTCCTTTCCCTGCAGTTTAGTAGTGTATTATTACTGTCTGTAGATGGAAGCAAGGAAGATTAGGGTCTAACCTTCCATCAACAATGAGTTCACTAGAGACAGCTGTAGTCAGAGTTTTTCCTGATATGACAAGTGATGAATACAGCCACTTTCCCCCGGGGGGGATATATAGCTTGAATGGGGAGGGGGAGGATGGGGGGGAGAGGACAAAGTTATAGGCTTAAAATTTAAGTGATAGCATTCAAAAGACATAGCAGCACTATTAATATTTAAAATTTTTCATGAATAGCTAATATATAATTAAATAATATGTAGGTTAAGTACTAAGCTGTTAGGCTAAGCCTAAGTTAATTATATTAAATAATAAAATAATTTTATTGCATGCAAAAAAACTCACATTTACATCAAACTAATACGTCGAGGCTTTCTTACAGCATATCTCTTGATGACGTCATCAATAAAACTTTCTGTTGGCTCATCGTCCCCTTCAGTTGAAATCTTCACACAAGCTTGGAGCATTTCCTGACCCATCCTATTCCTTAATTCTGTCATCACCCTATTCATTGTACTAAGTGACCTTTCCACACTGCAAGTTGAAATGGGAATGCACAGTACACATTCAGCGAGTGTCCGTAGTGCTTCGTAGCCGATGTCGGCTCTCAGAATGAAAGAAGCAACATCAGAAGATGTATCATCTAATTTATTACTAACATCATACCTAAAAGAATGCAAGTCTGCAATAATAGCATCAATGTTTGTAAGTCCCAAAATCAAGCACTGTTCTTTACAATCATTATCACTAAACTCTAGAAATTTTTTAAAACTTTCCAAATATGCACTTAGTTCTATCACTTTTATTGCCTTCTCATCAAACCATTGCTCAATTTCATCAATCATACTTTTAACAAATTTCCTTGCACTTTTCATAGCTTGAATCTGCTCCTCTACGTTCGTGAATAGCACACCTTTAACTTCTGTTGCATCCTCCTGCAGTTTTTTTAATTTTATTAAGAGTTTCATTTTCTGTGCTATGTCCATCACAGTCACAAAGACAGTCGATGTGTCTTAAATGTTCCAGAGTTCCAGAAACAAGTAGACGGATTTGCAAAATTTTAAGTGATTGTCTCTGCAAAAGTTTACATAAGTTCGAGACTGCATTTAACGTATCGTCTAAAATCACTAAACCTACAATGAAATTGGAATGCTTCATTTCTAACAAGATTCCTCCAGCTAAACTTGTTAAATCCGCATCGTCCTTGTGTATATGTTCACGTGCCATTATCATGGATTTGTAGGTTAGCAAAATAGCATGAACTGTGCGATAGGTATTTAACCATTGGATGTTAACAGCTTTGGGTATTTTTAAAACAGGTTGCTCTAAAGCACACTGAATTTCATGCAAAACATTTTCTCGTTTGAAAGAACCATGAAAAAGTTTGTAAATGTCTGTAACAACATGTAATGTGCGTTTTGTAATGGGATGTTTATTCCTAGAGTTGGTGGCAGCAATTGACATAACATATGCTCTACAGTGAATGTATGGCAGCTTATGGCCCTTCCTCTCTGACAACCGAGTGCGGACTCCTAAGATAGAACCACTATAATTAACAGCACCTTTGAAAGAACAAGATAATAATATGTCATAAGAAAGTTTTCTTTTCTTTAGTTCAGTATCAATTGCTGTAAATATGGATTCAGCTGAAGTGCTTTTCAACTCAACGAGACATAAAAACCTTTCCCTCACTTCAAACGATGGAGACGGTGCAACATATCCAACTACTAAAGACAGTTCACTTTGATTTTAAACATTTGTAGATTCGTCTGCCATTAATGAAAAATATTTGTGATGGAGAAGTGTTTCATCTTAAAAGTCTAAAGACTCTCCCAAACAAGTCAACAATTCTGACGCAGTATACTTACTAAGATATGTGGACCTTTTGCTCTGAAATTTTAACCACTTTTCAAGATTAATGTCGCTTTTCAGTACTACCTTACGATGTAGAGTTTCATATTTTGTTATGTGGGGTATTTCTTCCTTACTAAGGAAATACAGACTTCGAATTACCGATGACAATGCTTTGCGGTTTAAAGCTTTTTCATTTTCATTTTGTTTAAATATGTGTATGAATTGGAGCATTTAATCCCTGTAATCTACAATTTTCAAGTGCAATGGCTCTGTCATGTTTTTCTGAGTTGCCGTGCTTTTCTAGTTTTCCCGTGTTTCCAGTAGCTTTTCTAAATTTAGTGAAAGGTACAGAAATGAACACTCCTCCTGTTTTCTGTAGAGCTTCAACATCGTTTTTTAAATGCATTTCACACAATTTGCAGAAAGCCCCACCCAGCTCATGATCAAAGTACAACCAATTGTACTCACACTCTCATTTTTGCCGATACTTAATCTCGCATTCAATACTTTGTTTAGAATTGCAATTTATGGATGGGCCAGAAATAGCACATTTATCGTTTGAAAACTGTGGAAGGGAAACTGAAGACTTGGTAGACCTATGCAATTCATCGTCACAATCACTAGCACTTCTTTCAGTAGACTCACACTCATCTTTGTCTTTTGCAATACACTGTCTTTTATTAGAAAAGAAAGAAATTGAAGTTTGTTGTTTCGACATTGTATTTCGGCACTAACACTTCTTTTTATGTTATAAACCGACGAAGACGAAGACTGCACGTAGTACACTACATAATCACAGGTTACTGTAACCTGTCAACTGACTGTTACAACCTTACAACAGTTTCAACAATGCATTGAGTTTTTATACAACAATGAAAGCTTAGATTATACTCGTAGAGCAGCATTGCCAAACGTCCCACTCATGGTGGAATGTATCGCTTCTTTAGGCAAAAATTGTGTATCCCCATTGACACTGCAAAAATCATTGTCAAGTATACACAAATATTTGGTTTGAGCTTTGGACTCATCGATTAGGAAAAATCTATATGGCTATTAAATCTTGGAAATATTCCCAGCAATGTAATAAAAAAATTAATACAATCTTTTATAATGTCAGATGCTACTTCCAATTCTGTAGCAATACCCGTGGACATGTTTTGCGACATCAGGTTTATTATAAGGGCAAATAAAGTATAGATATGAGCGGCGGATAAGAATAAAGTTTGCAGCGAGGGTGGGCTGCGTACCTAAGGGATTAGCTTACACGTTAGGCCGATTGGAGGTGCGGTGAGGGAAGACATGAGAGAGGAAAGGCTGACTTATTTCACAATCGGCATTGCCAACACACCTTGCAATGCTTAGCTTTACCGCACACTTATTATACAGCAACTGCTAATTTGTTGGTGTTGGCAATAATAATAATAAAAACAGAACAATCGACACTAAGTGTTCCAAACCGAACTGATAAGTAACAAAACCAAACTATAGGGACCCAGCTACCACCTATTGTGTTACACATTCATTTTACTTGTAAAAACTGCATGTCATCTTGACTTCTCCATAGTTGACTCCAAACTTCGTTAGTAGCAGCAGCTGGCGTAGTTTAAATTTTGTCACAATGGTACAAGTTAACAGACTAGGTAATAATTTTTTTGTTTCACCACAACTATAGATATGAATTTCTCGGGGGTAATTTAGGGGGGGGGGGGGGGGCGACTTTCCTCCCCAGGCCACCCCCTGAATTCATCACTGGATATTACTTCGTAGAAGTAGCGATACATATACAGATAAATGTCACATTCTTGTTGTGCCTCTCTTAATAATTGTTGTAATGACTGCATTATATACCTCTTAATATTATCTTTCTAGATAAAAGGCTTGCAGCTAAAAGCCCCAAACCAGAAAGAAGGATTGTGAAGGATTTGGGAATATCACTGCAAGTGTCTGTGAAGAATGATCATGCTGCTGCACCTCCAGTTCAGAGAGTGAAAGGTAACTAATAGAAATTATATACTGGAAATAAATATTATTTACAGCTAGGATGACACCAACACATGAGGACACTAGCAGTTGAAGTATAACAACACATTTTTAATTCAACTTGAACTCTTGAACTGTCAGTTAGAAAGATGTGTGCTTGGAGAACTAATCATTAACAAAATTGATCAATTTAAAAGAAAGTTATCAGAATGGAAGCTCCTGGGAGAGGTGTAGATAAGGAAGGGACATGAAGGAAGAAAGAAAAAACATGAATGATGACAGTTAACAGTTTCTTACAAAAAGAATGAACTGAGTTTAAAATATTTTATTATGTACTTAAATATTTATAGTTGAACAGGGAGGACAGTGGAACTGAAACTTAAACTCATGTTGGAATGTTAGTTTCTAGTACAGGGAGACTGTTGTGTGTGTGTATGTGAGGGATATGCATTATTTTTATTAACAGTGAGAGCTTAGTTAGAATGCAGAAATAATATCAGATATGCTTTGAGGTATATAATACTTTAAAAACAGGAAGTTGAAAAATTTTATGCTGTCACAATGAAAGCAGCCTGCAATTAAGCAAATTTATCTTGTTGCACTTACAATAATATATTTAAATTACACATACACCAATGAATTATTGGGTTGCTAATGGATTAGCCTGTTCTGCTATATGATACCTTGATTTTAGTGTTTCATCTTAGTGTTATTCATATCTCCATTTGTTCAAACACATTTTGTATCTTAATTCCATTACAAGTTCTAATGTTTGGCCTAATGTTCTGTGAGCAGTTTTAATAGAGGTAGCATTTAAGTATTGTCAGTAACAATCCTGGTGGTGTATTTGTGTAAGCACATGTGTGTTGCAGAATATAATCTGTGACTTGTTAGTATTTCCCCAACATCTTTTGATAATTTATAAATGTGATCCTTCAGCTTGTCCCAGCATACTTCATGACAAAATAGCTCACGAGTGAATGGCCAGATGTCAGTGTCCAACAGACACAATTTTTTTATGTCAACAGTGGCTACTACAAGCAGACAGAAGAAGTAGCCATGGGGAGTCTACTCTCACCAATTGTCACCAACATGTGTATGGAATATTTGAGGAAGAAGCCCTGGAGCCAGCCCAATGAAAACTACCTGTTTTTTTCAATATGTAGATGACACCTTCACCTTTGCCATGTGGCCACATAGAAGAGAGACCTTGAATGACTTCCTCATACATCTGAATTCCATTCATCAGAACATTGATTTAACCTTGGAATGAATTCAATGAACTGTGGATGAAGCCCAACCAACAGGGAATTACATGCATTGAGTGAAAATAATAGTGCTTCGAGAATGCACAGTAAAATTTAAAAAGAATAACTGATTGCTGCAATCTATAATTTTCAAGTCAATATAACAGTTGCTGAGTGCAACAACTTTCTGAATGGAAGGTAACCTGATGAATTTTCATTTATTACTTCAGGCTGCATACATTTACCATGGGAGTGGAAGTGGATGGAGTGCTTCTCTTACTGGATGCCCTGGTAAAAAGAAGAGATGTTGGCACATTGGGCCACAGTGTTTACCAGAAAAAGGTGCACGCTGACCTATACATAGATGCAGACCACTGTTATTACCCAGCATAGAGGAATGGCAAGCTCAAAGCATTGGTACATAGGACTTGAATTCTCTAACATTGAATGTTTCAACCAAGAACTTGAACACCTGAGGTCAGTGTTCCAGAAGAACAGCTACAGAGTGACTGATTTGGAGCCCTACATCCTACATTTTCGGTACAACTGATGGAAATAGAAGAGCAATCTCAGGAGGATAAGACCATTGCATGTATTCCTTTTTGTGGTACATTATTTGGAAAGATAGGATGAATTACTCTGAAACAACAAGTGAAGACAATCTTCTGCCCACTGCATAAAACATGGGCACTGCTTGACAGTAGCAACAACAACCTTGGATTATGGAAATCTGGCACCTGTCAGACCAGACACCTTGCCAGTGTGGCGAGACATACGTAGGTCAGATGGTGTGTACTGTCAAAGGTCATTGTTGAGATATCAACAGAACACCAGATTGCAGGAGCCTAACAAGTCGGCAGTTGAATCACATTTTCTGTGGAAAGTACAAAGATTGAATTATGACCATATTGAGATTCTTACACAGGCATTTAACTTCTGGGATCATTTCATAAAAGGATCTGTTGAGTATTGAGTAAGGCAACCACTAATCAATCATAATAGTGGCTTCATGCTTAAAGGCCTGGAAACCTGCAATTAATCTGGTTAAGAAGGGGAAAGAGATACCTTGCAATGAAGTGACTATGAAGACAGGCAGAGGAACAGCAGAGTTGCCAGCAGTATGTGTAACTGGTCAGAAATGTAGGATAGTGTGGTGTCACCATCAGACACCACACTTGCTAGGTGGTAGCCTTTAAATTGGCCGTGGTCCGTTAGTATACGTCGGACCTGCGTGTCGCCACTATCAGTGATTGGAGACCAAGTGCTGCCACACGGCAGGTCTAGAGAGACTCCCTAGCACTCGCCCCAGTTGTACAGCCGACTTTGCTAGTGATGGTTCACTGTCTACATACTCTCTCATTTGCCGAGACGACAGTTTAGCATAGCCTTCAGCTACGTCATTTGCTACGACCTAGTGGGGCACCATATTCAGTTACTATTCTGAACAGATAATATTGTGAATCATGTATCGTCAAGAGTGACGTTCATCATTAATGGATTAAAGTTAAGTATCAAAGTAATTATGTCCACTTTCTGAATTCTAATTCCTTGTCATGTTCCAGACTTCACGTCAGTATAGTTCTTCCCTCCTCACGCCAGCCTGCGTGAGCTAAAAAGTGTGCATTTCGGCCTCCTCTAGTAACACGGTGTTGGTTCTTCTGCCAACACAACAGATAGAACAGTGTGTCAGTCTGAGTAGTAGGGGAGGAGATGCTGGGCACAAATGGTGAACAGAATGTCAGATCAGAGAGAGGAAGGAAAGAGAGAAAAATGTGCTCTGGCTTCTGAGACATCAGTTTATCAGTGCACCTGATGATGGAAATTTGGTCACTTGTTAAATTACTGTGGCCATTGGAAACTGACATCTGGCCTCTCACCCATGAACTACATCATCCTGAATATGCTGGAATAAGCTGAAGAACCACATCACATACTGCTATGGGGAGGAGATGTATCACAGCATGAAAATACTTGACAAGCTGTGCCACTGAAAAGGAGCCATTTGCTAAATGCATTTGCATGCCTTTTGAGATGCCATGAAGAATGTGTGGTTATGAACCTTCCCAAGGTAACACATCACACTGACTTAAGTGGCAGCCGGAAGAATAAAGAAATGTCCTGGTCTAGTCATCATACAGCAGAGAGTACATATTGCTTCCCAGTGCCTGGGCTCTACTAACAAACAGATACTCAAATTACATGTACTGCTGACCAACCATTTCATTGCTGGATGTGGGAATGTTTTGATGTTGTTGAATGGGCTGCAGTGGATTCTGCACAAAGGAAGGCCACCAGATATCAAACATCAAAATTCAAGTACATATGAGTGAGACAATCTTCTGAAACATCCTGTCAGACTATCATCAATCTCAGATCCAAATAATTGGATGAGGCTATGCTTTCATTTCTTAATAACTTGAGGCTGAAGCAGCTGAAGAATATCGTGAAACCTTTCCTGCTCTCATGTGCACAAGACCTATTAAACCAAACAAGTCTGGCAGCAGAGGGCAGCAGTACGGAAACTAAGAGAAGATCCAAATACTGTGGTCTTAACAGCTAACAAAGGCAATGCAGCTGTTGCCCTGTCTCACCAGAATTATGTGAAGAAATTTTATGCCTGCTTAAGATAGTGCCTACCAAAGGGTCAACATTGGCCCTACAAAGAGGGTGAGAGAAAGACAATGATGTTTCTCAAATTAGGGTGTTAAGAAGTTATGAAAGAGACCATTAGTTCCTCCGAAACTTTATGGACTGCTGGAAGTTCACTTTTATGCCCCATTACTAGCAACATTTGTGACTCAACATAGTCATGTGCTAAGTTTGTTTATTCCTTATGTTGGGAAACATTCACACCACATTTGCACCCCCCCTCACCCCCCCCCCCCCCCCCCACCTCTCTCTCTCTCTCTCTCTCTCTCTCTCTCTCTCTCTCTCTCTCTCACACACACACACACACACACACACACACACACACACACACACACACACACACAGATTGCCTTTACAAGAATCCTTTACAAGACCCTGCATGACAACAAAAGTCTCATCCAAGAGCTTGAACATCTGAGGATGGTATTCCAGAAGAATGGCTACAAGGAGTGGCAAATTCAGAGAGCCCACTGTACCACTGGCAGAAACAGAAGAGGACCCTCAGGAGGAAGTGGCCACTGCATTTATTCCCTTTTTATGGTGCTCTGTCTGGAAAGATATGATGAATTTGAAACACCAAGTGATGATGGCTGTTTTGCCTACTGCCTAAACTTGGACAGTGTTGGATACAGGGTTACATGGGATGGATTATGACCATACTGTGGTTCTGCCTAAACTTGGACAGTGCTGGATACAGGATTACATGGAATGGATTATGACCATACTGTGGTTTTGACACCTGCATTTAACTTCTGGAACTGCTTCATTGAATTTATTGATATCCTAGTAAGAGAACCACTGATCAGTCATTATAATGACTACATGCTTAAGTCCTGTGAACCAGCAATTAGTCTGATTAAGAAGAGGAAGGGGATACCTGTAATGAACTGACTTCAGGGGCAGGTAGAGGGACAGCAGAGGTGCTGCCAGCATGTGTTCCAGGGCACAAGCCTAGGACAGAGCTATTTGTTGAACTCAAGAGTAGTTAGCAGATATAATGGCAGATTGGAGGGTGGAGGGGAAGAGAGAAAAGTGCTGTGCCATCCCTCAAGTGGTCAGTTTACCAGTGTACCTGATTATGGCAATGTGGATACTTACTGAAATAAATACACATACTTTTCCATTAGTACATTGAAGACTTTGTGGAAAAAATTGAAAAATCACAGTCAGCCAGTTATAGGAATTTTCTGCAGTCTACCTTGAATAAAATATAACATTGAACGTAATGCATTGAAGTTAAACACTTTTTATACCATCTCACCTGAAAAATTCATATCCATCTGTACTATTATGTACACCTGACAGCACAAAAAGTGGCCAAGGCTGAAGATTGAATTACCTACCATGTTACACAGGAATCTATCTTATTATGGGGTGTTGAAATGTAATGAACAGTGTAATAGAAGGATTAACACCTTCTTAACACTTAGCATGCAGATACATCCTCTAAAAATTTACAAGAAAGCTATGCTGCATCATTTGTAGCATTACGGACATAGTAAAGGCACTGTATTTTGCGATGTGAAGTCAGGAACAGTAAGAAGTATCTAAATGTCGAAAGCTGATGTCGAAAGCTGTAGCATAATGCATGCATAGCTGTGACATAGTTGACTAGTTGACAGTCTAGTGGCCCTGGCAAAAAGGTTTGATTCAAATAAGGCTTATTGCAGCTTTTTTTTTTCCATTGCTCCATTAATTTCTGTAACTGGTAGGAATCACAAAACTAACAGAATGAATAGTCCAGGGTTTTTATAAAGCTATTTTTGGCCATCAAAAGTGCATTGCATGATGCTTCATTACCTCATAATATTCTAATCAGAGGCATTCAGCTTCAATCACTGTCTGAATCTGTGAGGAAAGGAGTCTGTGAGGTGAGTAATGAATATCTCATTTTCGGACACCTCCTCCCAAGGAGCTACAGTGATGTTCTAAAGGTCATCACAGGTTCTAAGTGTGTGGTCAGGCAAGTTTCTGGCATGATCTGTTTTGTTTCTGCCCATAAGTTTTCAAAAGAGATTAGGTTTGGTGCTGGAGGTGGCCAATCAAGAGGAGGAAATCACTTTTTTTTTCTGTAAACCAACCCTGCACCATCACTGACACGTATAGGAGACTCGTCTTGCTGGAAACAGGTTAATCCCTCTGGATGTAGTTGTTGCACTGACAGGACCAGAATATTACTCATAATACTGAGCAGCACCAAGTTGACCATCTATCCTGTGAAGCATTCCAAGTCCACAGGAATGCATCCAGCCCCAAACTGCAACAGACATGAGGCTGCAGTGAAGTGACTCATGGATGTATGTATGGCCAAAATGGGCACCTTGCAGCCTTTGTATTTGTACTGGGCCATCATTCACTAAGAACAGTACTGATTTGTCAGAAAATATCATGTTCAAGATTGACAATGTCCTCAGCAAACACTAATATGTAGAGTCGATGATCATCACTGAGTTTCTCCTTTGTTGCTGCTTGTTTGTGAGGTAGTCTGGTCTCCTGAAGCTGGTGCCAGCCCTTATCCACTGACCTGGGAAATGCAGGTGTGTTTAAAAAAGGGTTTTGCCATGACGTTTTGAGAAGTTCATTATCTTGGATG
Source organism: Schistocerca serialis cubense (assembly GCF_023864345.2). Taxonomy (NCBI): domain Eukaryota; kingdom Metazoa; phylum Arthropoda; class Insecta; order Orthoptera; family Acrididae; genus Schistocerca; species Schistocerca serialis. Next base: position 620,284,008 of record NC_064645.1, read on the forward strand.
GGTATCCTTACATGACAAACTCCAGTTCCCAAATACGTACTAGATGCTGCAGTATCTGCATTGTCACGTGTACACTCAGTGACTCAGTACTGTGCCCCAGCCTCCAGCAATGTCAAATCCCCTTCCTCCACAAGAGAAATGACGTGATCATGAATAGCCTGTTGACAATGAGGCATGGCATATGAATAACTTGACTAGACTGAAAGCAATGTTGAGCAGATATTTGCACTTTTTCCTGTACTGTCATTGGCTGTTATAGAATGAATTGTGTGCTTGCAGACATAACTCGCCCCAACATACTGTTAATTTATAACCGTGTAATATTGATGAAACTGTGTGAATAATTCTCATGTATAATTCAAACAGAGGTAGTAAATTTAATTTTTTGTCAGCAAGGAGCTCATTCTCCAGCATAAGGAACTCTCACTAGTACATAGCCAAAATTCCATTGCATCTTCTGAGGAAAATCAGCTGCACTTCCTTGACATAGGTTTCACATAATACAATGGTGGATTTCATAGCGAGCAAATTGTTGAATGACAAGAGTGTGTGCCTTATGTCGAAGGAGGGAGAGAGGGAGGGTGGGAGGGATGGAGGCATGGGTTCACATTGATTCAATCATGAGTCACTTTGCATATGAAGCCTGCACATTGTTTATTCTGCTACAGTGATCATTTACAAACTTATCATCAATTAACATGTGCACTATATCTGCAGAGAATACCAACATATTCCCTTTTCAGAAAAGATTTTGTTCTTTCTTGGAAGACGTAGAATACTGACAAGATCAGTTTCCTGTAATTTTTTGAACTAATATTTCCTTTAAATTTATTCATGTTACATGGATGTTGTTTGAGGTCTGCAACTGTATTATAAGATTGTGTGGAATAATTTTATATTGCTGCAGTCACTTTTTACTAATATTTTATTAGCACAACGCATTTCAGCAGCATGCTGCCATCATCAGGTGCATTATACAGTTACTTATACATCAGCTGATGGGTTATGTACATTAGCTGTGTGTGCCAGTGGGGTTAAGAATTGAAAAATAAACATTTTTGTTGGCGATTTCACATAGAGCACAGTAACAGGCCAATCACAGCTTAGCATTTTCACAAACAAGTTGTAAACAGACATTTATGAAAATGCTAAGCAGTGATTGACCTGTCACTGTGCTCTGTGTGCCAAAAAATGAAATTGCCAACAAAAATGTTTATTTTTCGATTCTTAACCCCACTGGCACACACAGCCAATGTACATAACCTATCAGCTGATGTATAAGTAACTGTATAATGCACCTGATGATGGCAGCATGCTGCCGAAATGCGTTGTGCTAATAAAATATTAATAAAAACTGACTGCAGCAGCATAAAATTATTCCACATAATATTTCCTTGTCTGTGTGTCCTCAAGATAAATAGGAAAATGTGGTGTGTTGCATTTCTTTCATGTCACTGTAACAGGACTTTAACTCTAGGTCTCTTTCTGGTTGGCTATAAATTCCTGGAAAATAAGACTAACATATTCTATCAGTTTTGAGTCTGTATCATTATTAATACTAAATACTAAGGTACTAGCAATGATTTACAACATGTGACTCTCCAAGAACAAGACGTAACCTGCTTCTGTGAATGTTTACTTAGCCCTTCTCACAAATTTATTGTGGATAACAATACAAGGTTCTGTTATCACTTTTGATGTATTTGTTGATTGGTTGTTAGATGTCCCAGTGGAAATAAGAATAGCCATGTGTGGTTTTGTGACAGCTTTCCTTGAGGTCCACCAGCAACTAGTCACTTCTGGGATAAAACCAGTCCAGTTGTTGAAACAGCATACACTGGTTTATTGTATTATCATTGTTAGTGAGTTTCAGATGATTGACTTTTTTGTGGGGGCAGGTTGGTGAGCGGGGGGGGGGGGGGGGGGGGGGGGGGGGGACATTCTCCTACCAAACTACTCCATTTGCCACTGAGGAGAATGTTACTGCACTGTGGAAGGTAGTGGACAAAGACTGCTTTGGCACACACCAAATATAAGAACTGCAGGATCATTCTGAAAGGTCACATCAAAGGAAAAAAATCATTGTTCTTTGCAAGTACTGAACTCATTGAGAGTGGAGTAGATGACACATTGTATCTAAGAGTGCAGAAAAAAAATCATTTGACAAATTTTAGTCTGATGTATCTTTCAATGTCAATACTACTATTACAGCCAGTACAAATGTGGCTGTATTACTGTAATGTTCCAATTGATTGACAGAAGTGACTCTTTAAATGCAAAGATAAATCCATCGCACTCCAAAAATCTCATTCTGTCAAAACAAGAGTAATTGCAATTCCTTTTACTGTATAAATAATTCTTCACAACACTCAAAAAACAATTTCTGAGTGTGGTACATGGAGCAATCCCTGCTACAAAGGTGTGAAAGCCATTCTGAAAGGCAGGACCTGACAGTTGTATCTGTCAAACTTCCTGACATGGCTAAATATGTGCTAGCTGATCTGGGACTCTAAACCAGATCCCCACTTTTCTTGAGCTATCAAATTCTTGTGTTCTTCCCTGTACTTCCCCAAGGGGCAATTCATTGTTTCCAAATGTTTGAATTGTTTCTAAAATGTTTGAGTGAAGTGCCTTTTATTTCTGTTTTGTTTCACAAAAGAGTTTGTTTCTTTGTACTATTGTTTTGTTTCTTATTTTGTTTTTATGTTGTAGGGGTATATTTGATAATTTGTCATTTTGCAAATGCACAGACATGTACTTCATCTCATTTTTATGTAATTGACTATGATTGCAGGCAACTCCCTCATTTCTTGTAAAATTGTTCCTTGACAATAAATTCATGGAAAAGTTTGCAGTGACACAGCATGTACATCTGAGGCAGATAATTAATCATATTTCAGTTTTAATAATTACAAATCTGGTAGTGATTGCACGAAAGTACAAAAATTGATGTTGGAAGTAGTTTGTAGAATTACTCAGAAAGTGTAGATAGTTACCTTGTGATATAAGTATTAGAAAACCTTACTAATGTTTGTTGTTTTGTCTCCAGTATCACCAAAGAACATAGCAGGAACAGGTAGAGTAGGACCACGTCAGCAAGCAAGAATGAGCTACAGTAGTCAGTCAGAAGATGAAACAGTCCGTGTGAATACTGAAAGGAAGGTTCCCAGCAAACGACAGAACAAGAAATATGAGCAATCTCCAGAAACTAAACCTCTTTCTGGGGCTAGTACACCATCATCAAAGGAGAAAGAGGTGGCTCATGATGCTTCTGAAGCTAATGTGACTGGTGCTTCAAAGCCACCGTTACCCCCTGTTTGTGACTCAAGGACAGGAAATGAAACGCCAAAACCAAAGCGACAGATACTAAAAGCAGTACGACAGAGAGGACAGAGAAATTCTACAAATAAAAGTTATGGAACAAAGTCAAGTGACTCAGATAAAAAGGAAAGTAGTGATGATGCGAAGGAAAGGAGTGAATCGGGAGATGATGGGTGGGAAGATGTCACTACTACAAGTGGAACTGAGAGTATGTCTGAAGATGCTGTGCCTTCTCAAATGGAAAATAGTCCATGTGTAGTTGCTATGAATGATTTGAGTTTGAGTGAAACAAAGGAAGTTTCTGAAGCTAATTATATGAGCAAAACCCAAAATAATTCTGAAGAAGCTGTTATGCCATCAGAAGGAACAGACCACACAGAAACGAAAATGTCTGATATTGACAACTTATGTTCTAGTACTGCTGATCAGTCAACTGCTGAAAATCATGGAAAAACTGCATGTGATTCTGATCATTCTGCTGTGGTTACTGAAACACTGTCTGATATTAACAACTTGTGTTCTAGTTCTACTGGCCAGTCAACTGCAGAGAGCTGTGGAAATGCTCCACATGATTCTACTGGTAGTCCTGCTGTGGATGCTGAGACAGTGCGCACAAGTGACCCTGGTCTTTCACCTGGAGATACTAAGCAAGAAGAGCTGTTGAATTCTGCAGCTGTTGAAATTCAGCAAAATGAAACAGGAAATCCAAACTGTTGCAGCACTGATGCTGAAACAATAGCTGTGGAAAGCAAAGAAACAGATTTAGCAACACCTGAGCAGAGCAGCAAAGGAAGTGAGGGAAAAATGGATGAAAAATAATTTGTTGCAGTTTATTGCCATGTAATTACTGATGTGCTCAAAATTCTGTTTCAATTACATTCTCCATTAAACTTTGCAAAAGCTTTGCATATTTGTGTTGAAGGGAATATTTATAGTTTTTGTTGGTTATATTTTGTTTAGTCTGTGCTATTTTGTAGGAATTAAATAGCTTCCTTGCCTGGTCCTTAGTGTATGGTTCTAAATGTTGCTATGCTAATTGTGTTAAAGATAATTCAGGCCTCTATTTCCTACCCATACATTAATGCAAAAATGTATTTTGTACATTAGTATTTATAATGAACACTTTTTATAATCTAATAATTTATTGTTATTTATGCTTTTTCCTGTTGAAAATCCTCTGGAAGTTCTCATATTTATTTTCATGAAATTATGTAACAGTTAATAAAACAATTTATGATTTTGTATCAAGCTGTGATGAAACTAAGGGATGCTTTAACTTTTTGTAGTGTAATAATCAGATTGTATGTAATACTTCAAACATGAGAAAGTGCATGTCAGACTTACACTGGAATGTTATAGTTTTCAATTACAATTTTTGAATTTCATACATTATTAAACATGCTGAAAGAAATAGCTTTATTTAATTAAATTCTTCTGGCAGTCTATACACTTACACGTATTCTTCAGTTCCTTTGTGGTGGTGTTTATACATAGTACTGGATACATTGTATTCACAGAAATGGAAGGCACTGCTTCTCAAGCCAAAAATTTACATAAAAAATCATCTGCTGTGAGTATATTGCAACTTACAAATACTATGTTTGGTTCTGTCAAAATTAAATTTATAAGTGTCAGTGTTGTTGTAATTTACAACTTTTCGATAGAACATGCTGTACTGTTGCCATATTTATGAACGGTATCCAGAACTTGAATAGTTTCATTTCAATTATGGCCTCTAGACCTGTATTTTTTGTGATGAAACATAAATACTTCAGCTTGAATGTTATGTACATGCTAGAAAATTTTTAAAACTTGTCATTCAGTGTATTGACAGAGGCATGATGTGAGAATAAATTGAAGATATTTTCTGAATCTGTTAGTTTTTGAGAAGGGGAATTTTTAATGTTACTGTGGGTGTCTTATAAATTAAAACATGTAATTACAGACCTCACATTGACTGAGCACTATTGTATTACAGTACTTTACTGATGGAAATCAGGCTGTCATTCTGTACTGAATACCATTATTATTTCCAAAATTGATATATTTAAAGCCTACAGATTCCATCATTTTGGATGCTGTCTGTACTGCAAACTGTACCTACATCTGGAGATGAGTTTATAAGTCTAATATAATCTACACATATGGTTAAACCAAATTTCAGAAACAGGACAGTGGTACTTTTTGTATTTTGTGATAAATATACAAATTAAGTGAAAATTCATAATGGATGTTTATAACTACTGGAAATATTTTCATTCTTCTGAACTAATTAATAAATTTTGTGGTTTATCAAGTTTTCTGAAGTCTGTACTCATGAAAATAGTTTCATCTTTAAACCACATGATATTAAACTATAATCTGTGGATAGCTTGACCTATATGCTGCATTAAATTATCTTTCGTATTTTGTGTAAATTATTTTGTCAGTTTATTTTCCGTATAGTGAAATATTTGGAAATATGTTTAGTTATACATGAAAATTCATTGATACTGATAGGTATTCTGTGATTGGTTAGCAAGGAAATACCTTTGCTTGGTACATGATGTGTCCTTTCAAACCTAATGAATAAATTACTGATATGTTCTAGACAGTAGTGGCCTCTTAATTTCTGGTGTTTTTCTTTAAATTAGGTCATTTGCAAAAAGAAAAATCCTAAAATAATTTAATTTAAACACAATTTCACTTCTAATGGGGATTCTAGAATTTTAAAATTTACTAAATTTCTCTCCATCTATTCAGTTCTTCACAGTGTTGGAAGGATCACATAATTTTATCAGGTTGATTACCAGCTCTTATATTTTGGAGAACTTTAGACATTTTCAGATCTATTTGTGCCCTTTTCTTTTATATCATCTTACTAGGTTTTTTTTTTAAATTAATGTTAATGCACTGACTGTACATTAATTCAGCTTGAGCACTTCATCCCAAAAGTCCATGACTTGTGGCCTAGTGATTAGCATTGCTGCTACTAGGTTATGGGGTTCAGGATTTGATTCCCGTCCAGGAAAAAGATTTTCTTCACTCAGGAATTGGGTGCTTGTGTTGCCTAATCATCTCATCTTCATCAACGAGCAATTTGCTGAATTTGCATCATTCAGAAACACTAGCACCAGATGGCCAAACATTGCTAGATGGGTTACCCAGCCAATAATGCCATACAATCGTTATTTTACCCCAACAGGAACAAAAACTGTAACTACTGTTCATAATCTTCTCATAATAGAACAATCTGATTGATGACTGTCAATCACATATTGATTTATTTTACTCTGACCAACTCAGTCTGAAATCAGTCCCTGCCTAATACTATGTTCAATTTTTCTGTGGGCATTTCATAATGTCAGGTTCATGGCACTTCCTTCTCGGGTATTAGAATTAAGTTAACATCACTACATGACTGAACACATATTTGTGAGTGTGTGTAGTGGACCAGTCTACATGTTATATACTAGAACTTCTCTGTTTTTACTTGTTAGTTTTCTGCTACATGAATGTTAGTGTACTTGCCTTTACAAGTAAGTCTGCTGTCCTTGCTAAAAAATTTTTGAGCTGCTTAATGTTAGTGAAAGTTTGACACAGTTACAAATACCTAACACTAACAAAATAATAATATTCTGCCCAATTAATTGCAATTTTTTTATCTTTCTAAACTGGATTTATTTTTTGTTATTCCCACTCTTAACAGATTTCCTTGCATCCGTTAACAGAGCATAAAGCCCAATTTTTTAAATGACCTAGATTTTGTGGTTTTTATGAGGTTCACTTTCATTTGGGATGTATTATACCATTAGTTTCCTTACTTTGACAGTATTAAATGCACAAATTATTTGCCTTTGTTATTTCCTTTTCTTGGCTTGAAAAGCACACCAATTGTAATATCAGATGTCAGCAATTCCACTTCCATGTAGTGGAAATACTGAAACATTTTGCATTTGTAAGAGTGTAGGTGTAAAAGCATAGTGGAGACAGCTGCTGTGATGATGTAGAACATTATGTTTATGAAGTATTAACCCCTCTGTTGATTAAGAGTAGGTTCAATAATATTTCGTGTTTCCAGGTTATTTCTTCAGACTGTTGCCTTCTAGAGGGTTGGGTTGGGTTGGTTTTGGGGAAGGAGACCAGACAGCGAGGTCATCGGTCTCATCGGATTAGGGGAGGATGGGGAAGGAAGTCGGCCATGCCCTTTCAGAGGAACCATCCCGGAATTTCCCTGGAGTGATTTAGGGAAATCACAGAAAACCTAAATCAGGATGGCTGGACGTGGGATTGAACCATCGTCCTCCCGAATGTGAGTCCAGTGTCTAACCACTGCGCCACCTCGCTCGGTCTGCCTTCTAGAACTAACATTACAAACCCACTTGTGTCAGAGCAATTGACACATTCTTAAAATATAATCAATGATATGAATTAATAGAGGGAAACATTCCACATGGGAAAAATATATCTAGAAACAAAGATGATGTGACTTACCAAACGAAAGCGCTGGCACGTTGATAGACACACAAACAAACACAAACATACGTCTTTCCCTCTCCTTCCCTCTTTCCTGATGAGGCAACAGTTTGTTGCGAAAGCTTGAATTTTGTGTGTATGTTTGTGTTTGTTTGTGTGTCTATCGACGTGCCAGCGCTTTCGTTTGGTAAGTCACATCATCTTTGTTTCTAGATATATTAAAATATTATCAGATAGATAAAAAATATTTCCACCAAGCAGCAGCAGAAGAAAACACACATAATGTTAAGGAAATGTGCAAACTTTCACAGCCAATGACTCCATCTTCTGGTAGAAGGGTTAAAGGGGAAGGAGAAAGATGAAGGAAAAAGACTGGCAAGGTTTAGAACATAGGAAGAGTTACAGAAAAGTTGCCCAGTACCCCAGGTCAGGGGAGATTTACAAGACAGGGTGAGAAGGAAAGACTGTTAATAAGCAAGAGGGATTACTGATAAAACATTGTGTAAGGGTTAATAAGAGCAGAAAGCTAAGTCTTTGCTTCTCATCTTGTCTGCAAGTCTTCCTGACCCAAGGTTTTGGGTGACTTTTCCATAACTCTCTCCATTACCTAAAATTCAAGCAGTCCTTTTTATTAATACCTATTCCTTCCTCTTCAACCCCTCTGCCAGAAGAAGAATCCACTGGTTCTGGAAGCTTGCAAATTCCCTTAACTTTCATGTGTGTTTTCTCCTGTCACTGCTTGATGAGAAGATTTTTTCTGTCCAATTATATATTCAAAAACTGATTATTTTGTTAGCTAATTTTGTCTTTTGGACCTACTTTGCAGAATTGTTTAAGATCTGAATAAAATCCCTTCTTCCTCTCATCAGCTACATGCATACATGATTTATTACATTAACAATGTTGGGAAAGACAGTTACTACTTATTGTAAAGAAGTCACATTAAGTTTGCAGACAGGCACAGTTGAGAGAGACTTACATAAAGCTTTTGTGCAAGCCTTCATTAGCAAAAGAGAAACACACACCATTCAGACACACAAGCAACCACAGCTCATGCACACATTACTGCCAACTCCAGCATCTTGGCCAGAATGCAGTTATCACATGGGATGCAAGCAACAATCTGAAGTTGGCAGGGAAGAGGAAGGGGTAGCAGTGTACATCATCAGCTCCCCATTCTTGTCTCTCGCCATGTTTATTTGCTGCTCTCTGCCAACCCATCTTTCCCCACTCCTCTCCTTTTTTACTCCTTTTCTCCCCACCTCCCTGCCCCGCAACCTCAAAATAACCAAAAGTAATTAAACTTTAAACCCAAATAAGCAATAACCCTTATCAGACAAAAAATACATAACCAACCAACTTCAATAGAATACTAGCAAGAATTATTGTACCGGAAATAGGGGATGCACTTGTTGGCATTCTAGCTCCTGCACACTCCACCAGACAGTGTTCATCTCTCCCCCTACCCCTGCATTTCTGTTCCTGCCCCCTCCACATTGCTGCTTGCAACCTCATGTGATGGTTACATTCTAGCCTGAGATACTGGAGTTGGAGATCATGTGTGCATGTAGTGTGCTTGCTTGTGCGTATGAAAGATGTGTGTTTTTCTTTTGCTGATGATACTTGAGGCGAAAGGCTTTATGTAAGTGTCTCTTAATTGTGCCCGTCTGCAATGTTATGTGTCTTATTTATGGTAAATACCAGTCTGCCTTTTCCTAGATTGTTTATATTCCTAGCAGTAGTTTCCATTCTTTGATGTATTACATTATTATAGAACATTGTACCCAGGGAAATTAACTGTCTTTACTACTCTCTGTCAGAGCAAATGACGGAATAAGATACATGTTAAGAAAGAAAAGATATGCCAGAATGAAAATGGGATAACATCTGCATCTGTAGCTTAGTGGTCAGTGCTTTTGACTGCCATGTGGAAAACCTGGCTTCAGTTCTCAATACTGCCAGGAAATTTCCCATGGTGGGAGGATGGCAATAGGCTGCATTCAGCCTCATGGGGCCAGTTAAGGAGCTACATGAGCAAGAGGTAGTAGCTCTGAGTCTGGGAAGCTGACAATAATTGGGTGGTCAGTATGTTCTCCCCATACCTCATCATACCACTTTCAAATAACACCATAAGACATGGGATAATGCAGAGACCAATCAGCAATGGATACCCTGCCAAGGTCGGAATGCAGAACTGGTAACTAGGATAACTGCAATGACCAGTTAGTAAGAAGGATAAGAATTACCAATAGTGCAGTCTAAATTTTATTTTTTCCAAGTTATTAATAAATGATTAGTCATATTCTTAACCATCTTCTAATGGTAGAATCCTTTAAACAAACACCATACGGCATGTGTAACCCATGGAAAATTGTATACAGAGCTGTAAGAATGCAGAGTCTTATGGCAGTAACATTGAATAAAAGTTCTCAGGTTTCCAAGCATGTCAAGTAATTAAAATTACATGAGCTTTCGGCCAAGCAATCCTTGGCCATTGTCAAATGGTATGAGTGATAGTGGACTGCGAGTATGCCCGTTGCATACACTAGCTGTTGGCTGTGATTTCACTGGTACCCGCGAGCTCACCATACACGGGCATACATTGACTCAGGGTTTGCTGCTCCCACTTCAACTGTGTGATTGCTGGATCCCACTTTGTGCTGAACTACAGGCCACCGCATCTGTTTAGGGCATTGTCGGTGATTTTTATTTCAGTGGCTTCTGTAATTACACAATCCCAGAAGCCATTTGTGTGAGCTCTGGTATGATTTTTTTTTATTGTAATTTAATTGAAAGCTTTGTTGCTTTGGTAAAAATAAAATTGGTTCTTTTTGTCATGACAGAATAAATTACTATTAATCACACCAGATTTGTCGGAGAACAGCAGCAACATGTGTAATTGATCCAGCTTTAAGAAATTCTATTACCTTTTAGCGGAAAATTCGTGCGGTACTCTCTGACGTTAGAAAAGTCGTGGTGTTCCGTTCGGAGCAGGAGGCGGCTGTCTTTTCTCATTCGCGATATCGAAAATTACAAAAAAAAAAATGAACAGAAATTTTTTTCGGAGGAAGATCGCGCGGAGAAAACAGACGGAAGTTACATGAAAGAAACCTAAGGGACCAACTAATTGGATTTGTACGGACATATAAACGGAACTGAAAGAACTTGGAATAAATACTATAACGATGTCGTCACGACAGCCTCCTGTTCCGACAGAACACACGCTGGATCATAAGCTGCATAAATCTTTTAAACAGGAAAGATTATCACAAGTATAATTAATGAAAATAAGGTTGAGAGATTTTCTTTGAAATTAAATAAACTTCAAGGCTTCAAGTATTATATTATGAAACGGAAACTTACATTAACATGGCCACCCATTGTGGCAGTGGAGCGAATTTTCATGATACACATTCTCGCTTGTTTGTGGCTACATATATTTTTAATCACTTAAACTCTTAAATTTACAATAAAATGATTATATCAGTATGGTGCACAATACTTTTGCGTCCGACTCGCAACACATTCACAGAACAACAACTAGAGAGCGGCGCGGCTCCCTGCAGAAGTAAAAATTGGCAACTGTTATTTTGAAACATAGGTGCATCGTTTTTTTTTTACTGATCGATAGCAGCGTATAACAGTTTATAGCTATCGTGATATTCTGCGCTTTTCAGGAGCGCGGCAAAGATATCTGGTTACAACATTCATTGGTATATGTTAAAAGTTCGCACATACTGACGCGAATACAGAAAAAAAAACTTTTACATATTAAAAATCGCAGTGATAAAGGCTGTAATGTCACAATGCCTCCCATGTGAGGCATGATGATTCCGGAAGGATCATCAGGACTCACATGTAGTTTCAAGACATTACTGTGTTTTATCATCTGTTTACTTTCGTTCTAACATAAAATTGGAATGAGTTTGACATCTAGTTATTTTATGCATCCAGTACAGTTATGAAAACAAATAGTCTTTTGTGCACTTTGGCACTTCTCTCAGTTCATTGTAAGGTGTCCTTGCACTGTTATCTTAATTGCTGTTACTGTGAATCAAAATATGACAAAAAACAATCTTAAGTCTAACACACACAAAGATAAATGAATAATACTCTATATAGAAAACAAAACATGTCAGTAGACAAACATACACAGATACATTGAAATAATTACTTAAACAGTCCTCTAAAATTGTCTGTGACCTGTTTGGTCTCGTAATGTTTTTTATCCGTTTCATTAGATTCTTTTTGAATGTCGTTGTTAATCAGGACGTTGCACTTGACACTACACTGTACACTTTTATTTGTCACGCGCTCACTTAACCGGAGTCTGCAACGTCAATTCTCGTTCGGTGAGCGGCGTCGTCCGAGAGGTCACGACCCTGGGTAGCGTCTTTTTTGTGTTCGCTCGTGTTGCCTCTCTAGTGTCTCGCATCAAGCGTCATGTCGTTTACATGCGAATAAACAGAAAGAAACCTGTGTTAGGTTCGTGCTATAATGTAGACTTACAGGTAAAGGTTTTATAGGATTCTGGACAGGATTGATAACCTTCCCTTCCAGTTAACGTTTCAGTGCTCAGTAATGCCGTGTCTTTATTTAACTATCTATCGCAAAATATCCGACGTGACTGATTAAATGGAAATTAATTTGAAGCTAAGACTTCTCTTTTTACAGAATAAATAAAGTTCATAATTAAGTTTCACTGTGATAGCTTTAGCAATGTCTCTTGCGTAGTTGTGAGACGGAAAACATTCTAAGGTCAATGACACGCCTCCACAGCGCGCGCGTCGGTTGTGTTTCAAATGTTAATTGTTGAGTCCAATTGCAAGCAGCTCCGCGCTGTTGCCGGTTACTAGTCCAGTGCAACACGCGCTCGTGTATGCTCGTATGAAGTTTAACGTGTGTCACTCGCGCTCTGCTAAAATGAGAACACGCGGAAAACACACGTCTAGTGTCCTTTCTCCATCGTCGATCGGCGTATCGAAAACTTGGGTAGAAAATACCACCGTCTGTTTCGAGGATTTCACACGACAGTCCCTGCGACCTGCCATGCTGCTTACACACAGGTAAGTGAAGCCAACGTTTTACATATAGTTTGCAAAATGTTTTGCCGTGATCGCTGTCACTACCTGCACTTGCGCGTACACACGTCACTGCACACGTATTTTGTACACTTTATCACTCGCATTTTGTTTAGAACGTCTTAGGGTGTCTGCAAATTCACATCTCCCATCTCACATTGCGATTTCAAAGTTCACAGTTCAAGTTACTCACAGGTAAATACATTACAAGATTAAACAATGTCCATAAATTACATACATACATACATACATTTCTTAAGTTTGCTTACAGTCACAAAATTCTGTTAACCTTTTCAGTCACGCCACGCCGGATTAGCGTATTGAATACCACTACTTGTGCATCAAGGCACGATTATTTCGGTTATTCTCTCTCCCTTTTACAAAGGTAAAATTTTTCTTAAAACAAATCTTTTAAGCAGCTTGTTATTTCGTTTCTCTTCAAAATTTAGTGTCACTGTTTATGTAGAGCACAGATTGAACAAATTCTATCTCTACTGGTCGAGCATACTCATGCATTTCTCTCCGGAAGATTCATGCTTCATAAAGTTACTGGCTGCAAGTACTACTCGCGGAATGTATTATAATCTCTCAACATTGCTACTCGCGATCTACATCTACATCTACATTGATACTCCGCAAGCCACCCAACGGTGTGTGGCGGAGGGCACTTTACGTGCCACTGTCATTACCTCCCTTTCCTGTTCCAGTCGCGTATGGTTCGCGGGAAGAACGACTGTCTGAAAGCCTCCGTGCGCGCTCTAATCTCTCTAATTTTACATTCGTGATCTCCTCGGGAGGTATAAGTAGGGGGAAGCAATATATTCGATACCTCATCCAGAAACGCACCCTCTCGAAACCTGGCCAGCAAGCTACACCGCGATGCAGAGCGCCTCTCTTGCAGAGTCTGCCACTTGAGTTTATTAAACATCTCCGTAACGCTATCACGGTTACCAAATAACCCGGTGACAAAACGCGCCGCTCTTCTTTGGATCTTCTCTATCTCCTCCGTCAACCCGACCTGGTACGGATCCCACACTGATGAGCAATACTCAAGTATAGGTCGAACGAGTGTTTTGTAAGACACCTCCTTTGTTGATGGACTACATTTTCTAAGCACTCTCCCAATGAATCTCAACCTGGTACCCGCCTTACCAACAATTAATTTTATATGATCATTCCACTTCAAATCGTTCCGTACGCACACTCCCAGATATTTTACAGAAGTAACTGCTACCAGTGTTTGTCCCGCTATCATATAATCATACAATAAAGGATCCTTCTTTCTATGTATTCGCAATACATTACATTTGTCTATGTTAAGGGTCAGTTGCCACTCCCTGCACCAAGTGCCTATCCGCTGCAGATCTTCCTGTATTTCGCTACAATTTTCTAATGCTGCAACTTCTCTGTATACTACAGCATCATCCGCGAAAAGCCGCATGGAACTTCCGACACTATCTACTAGGTCATTTATATATATTGTGAAAAGCAATGGTCCCATAACACTCCCCTGTGGCACGCCAGAGGTTACTTTAACGTCTGTAGACGTCTCTCCATTGATAACAACATGCTGTGTTCTGTTTGCTAGAAACTCTTCAATCCAGCCACACAGCTGGTCTGATATTCCGTAGGCTCTTACTTTGTTTATCAGGCGACAGTGCGGAACTGTATCGAACGCCTTCCGGAAGTCAAGAAAAATAGCATCTACCTGGGAGCCTGTATCTAATATTTTCTGGGTCTCATGAACAAATAAGGCGAGTTGGGTCTCACACGATCGCTGTTTCCGGAATCCATGTTGATTCCTACATAGTAGATTCTGGGTTTCCAGAAATGACATGATACGCGAGCAAAAAACATGTTCTAAAATTCTACAAGAGATCGACGTAAGAGATATAGGTCTATAGTTTTGCGCATCTGCTCGACGACCCTTCTTGAAGACTGGGACTATCTGTGCTCTTTTCCAATCATTTGGAACCCTCCGTTCCTCTAGAGACTTGCGGTACACGGCTGTTAGAAGGGGGGCAAGTTCTTTCGCGTACTCTGTGTAGAATCGAATTGGTATCCCGTCAGGTCCAGTGGACTTTCCTCTATTAAGTGATTCCAGTTGCTTTTCTATTCCTTGGACACTTATTTCGATGTCAGCCATTTTTTCGTTTGTGCGAGGATTTAGAGAAGGAACTGCAGTGCGGTCTTCCTCTGTGAAACAGCTTTGGAAAAAGGTGTTTAGTATTTCAGCTTTACGCGTGTCATCCTCTGTTTCAATCCCATCATCATCCCGTAGTGTCTGGATATGCTGTTTCGAGCCACTTACTGATTTAACGTAAGACCAGAACTTCCTAGGATTTTCTGTCAAGTCGGTACATAGAATTTTACTTTCGAATTCAATGAACGCTTCACGCATAGCCCTCCTTACGCTAACTTTGACATCGTTTAGCTTCTGTTTGTCTGAGAGGTTTTGGCTGCGTTTAAACTTGGAGTGGAGCTCTCTTTGCTTTCGCAGTAGTTTCCTAACTTTGTTGTTGTACCACGGTGGATTTTTCCCGTCCCTCACAGTTTTACTCGGCACGTACCTGTCTAAAACGCATTTTACGATTGCCTTGAACTTTTTCCATAAACACTCAACATTGTCAGTGTCGGAACAGAAATTTTCGTTTTGATCTGTTAGGTAGTCTGAAATCTGCCTTCTATTACTCTTGCTAAACAGATAAACCTTCCTCCCTTTTTTTATATTCCTATTAACTTCCATATTCAGGGATGCTGCAACGGCCTTATGATCACTGATTCCCTGTTCTGTACATACAGAGTCGAAAAGTTCGGGTCTGTTTGTTATCAGTAGGTCCAAGATGTTATCTCCACGAGTCGGTTCTCTGTTTAATTGCTCGAGGTAATTTTCGGATACGCGATTAGAACAAAACTTTCGCTAACGGATCTCTCCCACAAATTTCTTTTCCACTTCAACCGTCTAAAGAGCACTCAGATGAGCCTGTCAAATTCTAATCCTCACTTTTTTTTAATGGGATAGGATGGGGAAGTGGAAGAGGAGAGGATCAAATATGAACATAAATACACTATATACATATACAAATTCTAGCACAACTACACTAGGATATTTTTTGTGATCTTAGATGCATGACATGCGTCACGTGTGCCTTCAAGTGGCTATTCTTTGATCTAATATCAGATCTTAGTTTTATTATTATAATGTGAGTCATATCTGGTGACAGCTTTCTAGTTTCTCACGCTTCCTTCTGGGCGATTGTCGGGCTTGGCTGTGAAATAGCTAATTACTTTCGTGCATCTTACATGTTTAAAGAAGAAACGTTTACCATCAGGAATACTTCAGACTTGTCAGTACGACGTATATGTTTCCATGTAGTGGCACTCTCGACTACATGGCCTAACAGCTGTTGTAAAACAGAATAAAGGAAGTGCTTTGTTGCTTAGCTATTAAATCTTTATGAGGCTTACTGTTCGTAGATGATACTTTGAATCTGAGATTGAATCTCCTGAAAACTATCAAATACTACTTGATACTCTCTCTCTCTGTTATTTACAGCTTTTGACAGTTCAAATACTTGGCTACACAAATCTGTTTAATTCTAAAGATCGCGCTAACAAAAGGTATAATTCATAGCGGTGTTACAATAACGCACAGTTTACACGCAATAGGCTGTACTCTGTACACTTAAAGACTAACATTCCCTCTTGAGGGCTGAAAAAGAAATTGCTTAACCTAATATTTCACATACATATATATTCATTGGAGTTGGAAGGTGGCAATCTGTTACTTCCTTCCGTATCTCCTTTCACCAATAACGGCATTCCTCAATGCAAACAGCCAACTTGGACTGCTTACACCAAAGACTAACTTAAAACTAACTGAGAATCTGTCCTCTCAAATGGAATGTGCTTTCTTTTTCGTACATCATAATAAATCAAATCTTCAATTACCTCCATAGTTTTTCGCCAAAGTGTGAGTACTCGTATTGGTGTGTTTGAATACCGAAGTGTTTCACAGGTTAAACCTTAGGCTAATGTTCCTTTGCTTGTTACTTTGCCTCGTTATACTTCTTGAGATCCTGGTAGTGATACAATCCTTTAATTCTGCCAGATGCTGGATCCGCTATTAGATAACATCCTGTATGTGGTTTTCTAATTACCACAAATGGTCCGTCGTACAATAGCCTCCATTTCCGATTTCTTTTCAACAACTTCGATGGCTTAAAATGTGTCCGTAAAAGCACCTTTTCATTAATATCATATGTAAGAGCCTTAGATACCTTCTTGTCATAAGACTTCTTGCGTAGATTCGCCTGTACAGCTAAGGATACCAATGCTTGCCTAAGTTTTGCATCTAAATCTAATTCTGGTTCTACAATTTTAAGTATGGGATCTAACCATTCATTTCTTTCCCGATGACTCGTCATTAATTCCGCAGGTGTAAATCCAGTTGAGAAGTGTGGAAGATTGTTGACAATCTGCTCGAATGAAGATACAAAGTCAATCCAACGGGTTTGTCGATTAGGTATGTAGGTTCAAATGAATCTATTGAACTCTTTGAAGATACGTTCGGTGGGATTAGATTGCGGTCTGAAACGAGATATAAGTATTTGTTTGATGCCATGTCTGGCAAGAAAATTGCGCCATTGTCTGCCAGTGAAATTCGATGCATTATCTGATAGAATGGCCTCCGGCTTGCCAAATCGAGGAAAATAGTCTTGTTCGATTCGACGGATGATCGGAAGTGCACTGGATGATTTCACTGCATAAAGTCTCACATGTTTTGTGAAAAGATCCAACAATGCGACTAGGTATTTCACCCCTCCCCTCCCTTGCGGCAGGGGGCCGGCGAGATCAAGGGCCGGAACTTGATTTGGTCTCTCAGTAATAATTGGATTCAGAGGAATTAGGTTCGAATGGTTGAAGGGTTTTGCCTTCTGGCAGATAAGACATGTACTTAACAACTTGTGGATTCGATGGTGCAAGTTTGGTACATAGCAATACGCAGAAATCTTTCGTTTGCATTTTTCAGGTCCATAATGACCCCAGGAAAGATGTGTGTACCAGATAAGGTGTTCAACGTATGCGTGTGGTATACACACACACCATCTACCAGAGAGGAGAGAAGTTCGATGGAATAAAACATCGTTGTGTAGTTTATAAAATTTGGACAAGTGGTGATCGGGTTTTGTTAGAAGAAGTTGTTTGACCTTACGCCATTTGGGATCTGTTTCTTGGAGTATACGCATCTGCTTGCAGAGCTGAAGGAAATACTTTCTATGTAGTGGGTCTTTCATTAGAAGAATTCGGTAGTTAGACATCTGCTCGATAAGTTCACTGGACTCGGGAAGTCCTTGCGGCATGCGTGACAAAGCATCCGCGATAATGTTGTTTTTACCCTTGATGTATACTATTTCGAAATCATACTCTTGCAAGAAGAGACTCCATCATGTAAGACGAGGATGAAGAAGTTTACACGAGAGCAAGAAACTAAGAGCTTGGTGATCAGAAAAGACCTTAATTTTCCGACCATGGATGTAGTAATTGAACCTTTTAAAGGACCATACAATGGCCAGAGCCTCCAACTCTGTCACCGAGTATGACCTCTCACATTCTGTGAGAACCCTACTTGCAAAGCTGATAACTCTTATCTCTTCTTTTCCATCAATTGCTTCTATTTGAAACAAACAAGAACCAAGCCCCTGAAATGAAGCATCTGACGAAATACAGAATTCTTTATCCATGTCTGGATGGAACAAAATATTGCTGTTAAGAAGTGCTTGTTTAATGCGATCAAAATCTGCCTGACACTCTGGCGTCCAATGCCAGTGAATATTTTTCTTTAGAAGATCATGCAATGCTTGACTGTTCATCGACTGGTCCGAAATAAACTTTCTGAAAAAGGAAGTCATTCCGAGGAAGCCTTTCAACTGGCGTTTAGAAGAGGGCACAGGAAAGTTTTTAATAGCTGCTAGTTTGTCTGGATCTGCGGTAATTCCCTGCGATGATACAAGATGTCCTAAAAATTTAATCTCGCTTTTACCAAATTTAGACTTATGTAGATTAGCTGTGACTCCATAGTCAACAAACCTCTGGAAAACTTTGCTTATTATGTCTAAATGTTCTTCCCAAGATTTCGTAGCAATCAGTAAGTCATCAACATACACTGTTACTCGATGCAACAGTTCGGGTCCTAATACATGATCAAGTGCAGCTATGAATACGCCTGAACTCACATTCAAACCAAATGGAACTACTTTGAATTGGTATGATCTACCTGCAAATATAAACTCTGTATATTTTCGAGACTGTGATGTCATCTTGACCTGCCAGTAGCTCGATCTCAAGTCTACTGATGTGAGGAATTTTACTCCATGAAACCTTTGTAATTGTTCATCCATAGCCTCAGGTCGAGTTCTTACTGGAATAATTATTTTATTTATGTTTCTTGCATCCAAAACTATACGTACACTACCATCCTGCTTCAAAACTGGCAATGACGGACTACTGTAAGGTGAGTCTGACGGTTCAATGATCTCCCACTTAAGCATTTTACGTATTTCATTTTTCACAGCCTCTCGACTTGCATACGGGACAGAGTACGTTGTCTTGCAAAAAGTAGAATGGGGAGCGACCTTCATGTCGTATTCGTAGTCACGTATTACTCCAGGTTTCGAAGAAAAGACATGAAGATACCTCATAAGTAAGTGCAGTAAATCTTGCCTTTGTACACTCCTGGAAATGGAAAAAAGAACACATTGACACCGGTCTGTCAGACCCACCATACTTGCTCCGGACACTGCGAGAGGGCTGTACAAGCAATGATCACACGCACGGCACAGCGGACACACCAGGAACCGTGGTGTTGGCCGTCGAATGGCGCTAGCTGCGCAGCATTTATGCACCGCCGCCGTCAGTGTCAGCCAGTTTGCCGTGGCATAGGGAGCTCCATCGCAGTCTTTAACACTGGTAGCATGCCGCGACAGCGTGGACGTGAACCGTATGTGCAGTTGACGGACTTTGAGCGAGGGCGTATAGTGGGCATGCGGGAGGCCGGGTGGACATACCGCCGAATTGCTCAACACGTGGGGCGTGAGGTCTCCACAGTACATCGATGTTGTCGCCAGTGGTCGGCGGAAGGTGCACGTGCCCGTCGACCTGGGACTGGACCGCAGCGATGCACGGATGCACGCCAAGACCGTAGGATCCTACGCAGTGCCGTAGGGGACCGCACCGCCACTTCCCAACAAATTAGGGACACTGTTGCTCCTGGGGTATCGGCGAGGACCATTCGCAACCGTCTCCATGAAGCTGGGCTACGGTCCCGCACACCGTTAGGCCGTCTTCCGCTCACGCCCCAACATCGTGCAGCCCGCCTCCAGTGGTGTCGCGACAGGCGTGAATGGAGGGACGAATGGAGACGTGTCGTCTTCAGCGATGAGAGTCGCTTCTGCCTTGGTGCCAATGATGGTCGTATGCGTGTTTGGCGCCGTGCAGGTGAGCGCCACAATCAGGACTGCATACGACTGAGGCACACAGGGCCAACACCCGGCATCATGGTGTGGGGAGCGATCTCCTACACTGGCCGTACACCACTGGTGATCGTCGAGGGGACACTGAATAGTGCACGGTACATCCAAACCGTCATCGAACCCATCGTTCTACCATTCCTAGACCGGCAAGGGAACTTGCTGTTCCAACAGGACAATGCACGTCCGCATGTATCCCGTGCCATCCAACGTGCTCTAGAAGGTGTAAGTCAACTACCCTGGCCAGCAAGATCTCCGGATCTGTCCCCCATTGAGCATGTTTGGGACTGGATGAAGCGTCGTCTCACGCGGTCTGCACGTCCAGCACGAACGCTGGTCCAACTGAGGCGCCAGGTGGAAATGGCATGGCAAGCCGTTCCACAGGACTACATCCAGCATCTGTACGATCGTCTCCATGGGAGAATAGCAGCCTGCATTGCTGCGAAAGGTGGATATACACTGTACTAGTGCCGACATTGTGCATGCTCTGTTGCCTGTGTCTATGTGCTTGTGGTTCTGTCAGTGTGATCATGTGATGTATCTGACCCCAGGAATGTGTCAATAAAGTTTCCCCTTCCTGGGACAATGAATTCACGGTGTTCTTATTTCAATTTCCAGGAGTGTATGTAATCAAGTTCACTTGATTCGCTTACTTTATTCAAAATCTCTTCTCTAGTCGGAAGTCCGTCATCAGTATCAAAATCCGTCCAACTGTTACCCTGTCTTGTCATGTGTGCTTGGTTCAAAAACATTCGCTGTACCAGTCTGCGTACCTTAACTTTGTGCTCAGTGTTGACTCTTTTGACCTTGCCGTGCAACAATTGCAGCGTTACCTCCTGTTCACCTACTCGGATTGTACAGATACCCTTTTCTATATCAATCACTGCCTTATTCTTCCTCAGGAACTCCATTCCTAATAAGCATGACACTGACAAATTCTTAACTACTAGAAATACACACATGAAAGAAGTAGAATTAATCCTTATCGGTACCTGAGCTTGCAAATTGACTCGCTGTGATAAAGATCCTACCGCTCCTGTTACTGAACAACCTTGTACTGGTAACGTTAAAATTTTCATCCCTGCAGAAACTTTCTTAAAGATACATAGTGATAAAGCATTTACGTTTGCACCAGTATCAATAATAGCATCTATTGGTGTATTGGCTATGTAAATTTTAGTCATTGCTTGTACTTCGTCTTCCCATACGTCATTCAAGTCTGTCTCAATATTTTCCTGCAACAAATCGTCTCTCAAGTCAGTGTCGCGATCATAACGTATTACGTTAA
Source organism: Schistocerca serialis cubense (assembly GCF_023864345.2). NCBI lineage: Eukaryota > Metazoa > Arthropoda > Insecta > Orthoptera > Acrididae > Schistocerca > Schistocerca serialis. The sequence goes on from NC_064645.1 coordinate 620,305,682, forward strand.
GTCGTTCAAGGTCGAGTTTGCCCCCATTATGTCCCGCAGCATCCCCAAGGAGGCGAAAAGGTGCTGCCTTTAGTTTTCCGCTTTCTTGTGATGCGACTGATTTGATTCTTCTGTCACATCACTTGACCATTCTCGCTGGTTTTTTACCCATTGTGTGTGTTGATTTGTATCAAACCCTTGTTGGTACTGCACTTGGTTACCAGGCTGAAAAATCGGTACATTACTTGTCTGCGTAAAATATACCGGTGGATTGTATGGTTTTCTTGGTTTATTGTTATTGTATCTAAAGTCCTGTTGTGGTGGCGTGTACTGTTGTTGTTGCATGAATGGTTGTTGCTGAGGCGTGTATTGCTGTTGTTGCTGGTGTTGTGGCTGCCCATAGGGTTGTGGTGGAGGTAGCTGACCTCCACAATTTTGATTGTTGCAACATTTACCCTTGTATTTGTTCCCATTCTGGTAGAAGTTACTACCGTTATTGTTTGATTGGTATGGGGCATTCCCGTAATACTGTTGTTGCGTGTTGTATATTGGATTGTACCGTTGGTTGCCGTAATGCATGTTTTTGTGTTTACCATTACGGTAACCATTGTTTCGGCCTCTATTGCGGTTATTGTACTGTTTGTTTCCGTATTGTGTTTCGTGTGAACCATTTCCATTACTATCGTTTCCATTCGAATACGTGCCTGCGTTGTTGTTCTTACGGTTAGCATTCGCACGCGCGTCTTCGTGTATAAGATCGAGCGAATCAAGGACGGATAAAAATGCGTCCTGATCTTCCTCTGACACGTTCACTAATTTTTCGCGTATAGAAATGGGTAGTTCTGACTTACTTAAGGATCATAATAACATCTTTTGTTGTTATGGGAGTGTCCCAATATTGTATCTTTCTCAAGTACTTTTCAAAGTACCGGCGAAGTCCGCCACTGTTCGAATGGAAAGGTTCGGCGTTGTAGACCTCTTTGCGTAGGCGTTGCTGAACACCTGCGCTCCAAAATTTGCTTAAAAAGTTCTATCAACCATCTCGGTTCCCCATATAGCACTTTCTCCTTGTATGTATCCGGTAATGAACTGTATTCTCTGTTTGTCATTCCAGGCAGCTGGAAAGACTCCTGAAAAGTTCTTTAGGAAAACGACTGGATGAATATTTCGCTTTTCCGGTTGGAATGGTTGAAAAACTCTGTGTTTCAATACACTCTCCTCTTTCATGAGGGTTGTGGTGTCAATTGTTCAGTGTTGTTGTTGTGTGAATCGTTAAATTCATTTTTCGGTCGCGGAATGTACTGTGGTGTGTTGTGTTGTTGTGTTGTCTGGTATTGATGTTCATCTGGCTCAGAAGGTAGTGAGTGTTTCCCGTCACCCTGGTTATCATACTATAGTGTTTGAATTTGCTGTTTCAGGTCGGATATCTCATCTGTTACTTGCTTCCGCCATTCCGGCAAGTCCCGGGTAAACACTCGTCTAATTTGGCCTAGTTCAGTACAAACAGTGTCTCCTGAACTGCCGGGTGCAGATAATATGTCTAAGGTTGCGGATTTAACAACATCTTTCAAGTCACGTGTAACCTTCTCCTCAACAAGCTTCTCTTGTACATCAATCCATTCTTTGTAATGTTCGGTAAGTGCTTTAGTGTGCGAAGCAACACTACTGTTAACTCTTTCCTCAATAGTTCGGTCCGAAATGTCATTCGCCATTGCACTTACTTTTGATTCTACAGTGTCTACCGCTGTCGCTAACTCGTCTACCTGTCGTGCAACTGTTTTATACGCAAGTTTTACCGAATCGGTTTCTTTGCGACACGCTTCGATTTGAGTTGTGAGATTCTGACCAATGTTATCAATTTTGTTATTCAGAGTGCTTATCTTTGTTGTCAAAGTGGTTACTTGCGCCGTGACGTCACCCTTAACGGAATCTATCTGTGCTGTGAGAGAGCCTACTTGCGTAGTGAGGGTACCTACTTTCGCATCAATGGTGGTATTTACGTCATTCCTAACTGAGTCAATCTGTGTTGTCATATCCGTTTTCAACTCTGATAAAAACTTGTCTCTGTCTTTCTCACGTTGTTCGCGATCAAGTTCGCGCTGTTCCCTCTCCTGTCTGTCTAGTATCAATTCCTGTAACATTTTGACAATGTCAATGGATACCGTTATCGGGGAGGTGGGTGTTTCCTGCTGAGTGTCGTCCACGTTAGCTACCTCTTGTCTGTCGTCTGTCCTGGCCGTCGTTCCGCGTGAGCGGAGTCGGTAATGTTTGTTAACAGTGCCGTCGCTTTCGTCTGCAGAGTTCGCGGTCGATTGTCCGTCCGCCATAATGAAATTCAACTATTGCCAACTTAAAATGGGTACTGCCAACTGAAATTCTGATTGTCAATTATTCTTGCCGCGCAAGTTAAAGTCGCGGCGCGTTCGTCAAATGTCTAATGTTACGTGGGTAATAACTGACACACGTCTGTAGCAAAAAGACAAGATGGAGTCAACGCCGTTGGAACAATTGATTGCCAACGCTGTTACACAGAAAAGACTGAAATGGCATCCATCTTGAACTTACACGAGAATACTAACTACAGTATAAAACAAATAGTCCAAGCAAAAGGTTACAGAAAATGTTCAAATATTTACGTAGGAAAAAAAGTGGTTTTTTACGTTAAGCTACAGAAAGGATAGAGTGAGGTCGAATTTGAAGGTCAAATGAGCTACTCTTTAGACAGAACTATGGCAAACGAAAATTTGGTACTCACTCGGCGTTGTCTTCAAAACTGCAAATCTGCGTCTTATTAAATCCCAAGATATTTGTGTAAATACCGCGTCCTTCAATATTGCATATATTTATTGCTCATCCGTAATTTTATGCAGCATTGGGTTCCAAAGAGCGATACATGAAATAAGACAATCATATATTAGTACCGTGACACTTTCAATATTTTAGTCAGGTCCCTGTTCGGGCGCCAGATCTGGTATGATTTTTTTTTTTTTTTTTTTTTTTTGTAATTTAATTGAAAGCTTTGTTGCTTTGGTAAAAATAAAATAGGTTCTTTTTGTCGTGACACAATAAATTACTATTAATCACACCAGATTTGTCGGAGAACAGCAGCAACATGTGTAATTGATCCAGCTTTAAGAAATTCTATTACCTTTTAGCGGAAAATTCGTGCGGTACTCTCCGACGTTAGAAAAGTCGTGGTGTTCCGTTCGGAGCAGGAGGCGGCTGTCTTTTCTCATTCGCGATATCAAAAATTACAAAAAAAATGAACAGAAATTTTTTTCGGAGGAAGATCGCGCGGAGAAAACAGACGGAAGTTACATGAAAGAAACCTAAGGGACCAACTAATTGGATTTGTACGTACATATAAACGGAACTGAAAGAACTTGGAATAAATACTATAACGATGTCGTCACGACAGCCTCCTGTTCCGACAGAACACACGTTGGATCATAAGCTGCATAAATCTTTTAAACAGGAAAGATTATCACAAGTATAATTAATGAAAATAAGGTTGAGATATTTTCTTTGAAATTAAATAAACTTCAAGGCTTCAAGTATTATATTATGAAACGGAAACTTACATTAACATGGCCACCCATTGTAGCGGTGGAGCGAATTTTCATGATACACATTCTCGCTTGTTTGTGGCGACATATATTTTTAATCACTTAAACTCTTAAATTTACAATAAAATGATTATATCAGTATGGTGCACAATACTTTTGCGTCCGACTCGCAACACATTCACAGAAGAACAACTAGAGAGCGGCGCGGCTCCCTGCAGAAGTAAAAATTGGCAATTGTTATTTTGAAACATAGGTGCATCGTTTTTTTTTTTTACTGATCGATAGCAGCGTGTAACAGTTTATAGCTATCGTGATATTCTGCGCTTTTCAGGAGTGCGGCAAAGATATCTGGTTACAACATTCATTGGTATATGTTAAAAGTTCGCACATACTGACGCGAATACAGAAAAAAAAACTTTTACATGTTAAAAATCGCAGTGATAAAGGCTGTAATGTCACAGAGCCAAGGCAGATGTTTTGTCAGATTTTATCTGGTGTCCATTTTCTAAAGCACACTCAGCTAAAGCAGATTTTTCAGGGTAGTGTAGGTGATAAAAACAACTCATGCTCCTTCCTGCATTGTTTCACAGTGCATACTGTTTGTCTAACTTAAGACTGGCCACACTTGTAAGGTATCTTGTAGACTCCAGGTGTTCTGTGACCTGCTGCATCTTTAATTGGTCTGAGTAATTGTCGGATTTTTGTTGGAGGCCTGAAGATCGATTTGGTGTTGTTTCATTAGGCGGCTTATTTTGCCTGATACAGAACCACAGAACAGCAAGTTTTTTTCTCGCCCCTTTAGGTAGTCTTGTTGTGAGTCTTGCTTGAAATCACATTATTTAGTTGATGAATATTTAAGCATTGTTCCTGAAGACCTTGCATAGAAGCCTCAATTCATGGGCATGTTATTAGTGTCTGATATCATTCTTGCATGATGCACCAGTATTTGTAAAACAGTGCACTTCTGTGTTGGGTGGTGATGGCTGATGTCTTGCAAGTACAGATCAGTGTGGATGGGTTTTCTATAGACGCAGTGATGAAGGCATCCATTTTGTTTGTAACAGATGGGAATGTCAAGGAATGGCAATACCTCATCTTTTTCTATTTCCATGGTAAACTGGATGTTATTGTTAATTCTGTTGAATTTTTCCAAGAACTTGTCAAGTTTCTCATGTTCATGGGGCCAAATGACAAACGTATTATCAACGTATCGAAAAAAACAACCAGAATTTAATGGCACCGTGTCTACTGCAATATCCTCAAGGTTCTCCACAAAGATGTTTGCAACAACTGCTAACAGGCTACCCACTGCAACACCATCCATCTAGTCTTAATAAGAAAAATAAGAAGATGTAAGAGGTGTCTAAATAGCTCGACCACTTCACTTACAAAGAAGTGGGATACTAGGGCCAATCAGTCTTTGACAGGCACGTTTGTGAACAGTGCCACCACATCCAAACTGACCATAATGTCACCCTCACTAAGTAGAAGATGGTTAATTCAGTTGATGAAATCTGCTGAATTTTTAGTGTGATGATCGCAGTGTCTGACATGTGGAACAAGGAGATTGGCCAAGTACTTTGCCACGTACATTGGTGGACCAATGGTGGATATGATGAGGCAGAATGCATTGTGTCCCTGTGGATTTTTGGCAAAGCATAATCAGTAGGTGGCCAAGATGCCTGTGGGAGAAGATTCTTGACCACAGTGGTCTTCCACCAAAAAGCACTGGAGAAGTTCACATGTCTTTCTTATTGTTCTCAATGTCGGGTCGCATGGGAGTTTACAATAAGAATCTTCATCCAGTAGTGTGCAGATCTTCATATCATAGTCCACATATTCCATAATTATGCCTGCATTCCCCTTGTCAGCAGGAAGGACCACATTGCTTTCATCATTGTGTGGTGCTCACATGCCTTTGCACTCATCCCTGGTCATGTTGGGTGCTGGTAACTTTGCTTTTGTGAGAACACAGCTCCTTTCACACCATATTTTATCCACTGTTTCATTTGGGAGCTTGCAGACTGCACATTTGACACCACTTATGATAACACAGATAGGAATGTCCCATGACAGATATTATACTTGTTTTTAACATAGTCAAATCTGAAAATTTTTTATGGCAGCTTACAAGTCACCATTTGTCCTCCAAAACATTAAAAATGTACCATACTCCCATGTGTAGGGCCCCCCATGTACAAACTACTGTATGGGCACCCTTGTGAGTGTACTCATAACATGCAGAAATATTTCAGATCTTCATCTTGAACCAAGTAGTATCTTCTGGAGTATGTCTCTATACTGATTGGAGTTCTACACAGTTGTAGGGTTTGGGCTTCTGGTGAAGATGATATCATGACTGTAGATGTTTTCCTCCATGTAATTGGAATACACCAATAACATTCACACACCAGTGTTATAGATTAAACATTTGTTAGTATTTGCACAATACAGAAAGCCACCATGCTCTGCATCCATGCTCACCTGCCTTGGTCAGCCATTTTCTTTGCCTCACTGCTCCACAGAGACTCTGAGAGCCTCATCCCCATGCCCACCAGAGTGCATAGCACTGTAGAGTGTGGTGCTAAGTCAGCATCTGTGAAGGGTGAGGGTTGTTGGTCACCATCACTGGCTGTTGCTTCTGTATGGTGTGTCATACCAGGCCCACATTGCAGCATAGGCCAACGTGGGTAGCCATAGCAGGAGGTGTCAGGTGTCACAGTTGGTTTTTTCTCTGCTGACAATGGCTGTGAATCATCTCTGGGTGGCTGCTGATGGGAAGGTGTAACCGAGGTCGGCAAGCTGCTCTCTGTGCTAACCAGCAGGATGATCACGAGTTCACTTTCCAGGGAGATTAGTGAAGACACCATGGTAGTTAATAGGCAGAAGGTCCTGACAAGACTAATAGCAGTTGTCTCAGTCCTGGCATCCTGGGCTGTATGAGTTGCTTCAACACAGAGGTCAGTGGCACTAGTTTGACCATGACTCTCTCTGTTTGGAAGTCTCATGCTGACTGCGAGTATTTGTGGTTCCTCAGGTTGTAATCCAGTCATAAGTATTGGTCATTTGTATCCTCCCCAATGACAATGGTACATCTGAATTTTAGTCTATTAATGGAGATTGTCTTATGGTTGCTGTCGATGCCAGTATCAAATGTGTGGCTGTTTTAGCACCTGAACTGCTTCTTTGAAGAGAGGCTGCAAGGGCAGCTCTATAGTGTCGTCATGGAGCATCACATGTGTGTGACACTTGAGTCTCTTGTGTATGAATGGTTTAGGAGCTGAGCGCACTGGTGGAGGAGGCACCAGTCAAGTGACACTCGTAGGTTGTCTTTAAATGCTGTGCAGACATTGAGAAGCATCCACAAGTGGACCTTGGTCTGTGCCCCACCTTAGCACACGAATGCTGTCTTCATCGTGTAATGCTGTTGTTCACCAGGGGACAGTATGCCATGGTGTGATGGTGGGAGATACTGCAGAAGTTTCAGAGGGCAATGAAGAGTGACAATTCGAATAGGTGGCCCTAATCAGTGGTGATGGCATCAAAGCTGGTATGAAAGCCTTGGCCATGGATTACAATGTGATATCTGTCAGCAGAACTGCTTGTATCCAGCATGAAAAACTGTCAACCGAGGGAAGAAGGTATTTGTCCGCTTCACGACTGGTAGGGGACACACGAGGTCTAAAGGTACATGGCGGAAGTGCCTGCATAGTATATCGAAATTGTCAAGGTGTGTCTGCACACATCAGCCCACCTTGCTATGCAGACAATTGAGAGATACGCATCCACTCACAGCAGTCTCATTTGACACCTGGTCAAACAAAGTGCTTGGTCACAGGCTGGGCCATGGGTCGAACACCTGACTATGCGAGATTGTGTAGGCGATCATAGGTTATGTGCAGCATAGACGTGGGTAGGATAAGTTGGATCTTCAATTCTGACACATCACTAAGAACACTGACCTCTGACCCTGGGATGAATTTCCATTCAATTTTGAAGTTGGAAAAATTGTCTGTGATTCGAGCTTAAACTGTCAGGTCCCGCTCTTGTTCCTATGCTTATCTCCTGTAATCCACCGTAAGAGAGTATGTCTACATTCAACAAAGATAAGCATCCATGATGCTGTCTACCCAAAGCAAAGTCTGAGCAATTAAATCAAGATGGTGGAACTGCCTTGGATTGATCATTACTCATGGCTGTCATATGGTGTCTGCTAGAGGATTGCGTTCTGTTCCAGTGATAATATGACAGCCCTCTATACCTTCTCCAAAAGTATCATACAGGCTCATGTATTGCCAGTAATTCATTGTTGAAAGTTGGCCATTTTGAGTGGGATGCTGTGGTTTTCTGGAGAAGAATCTGAGGTGCCATGTATCACCTACCACCTCTTGCTGCAGGACCACCCTGATAGAGTCACTGGCATGAGTTGTGATAATAATTTGAACATCCAGTATAGAACATTCCAGTGAGATTGCTGTTACAAGGCATTACTTAGTTTGGCCAAACACTGCATGTTTGTGGTCCATACAAGTTTCCATTTCCCTTGTGCATGAGGACCCGCCAGGGCGTCAATTACAGATGCCTGAACTTCAACTGTGTGAGGTAAGTATCACTGGCAGATGTTTAGAATACCCAGTAACTGGTGGAGGTCATGGTAAGTTTGCCATGGCAACATCTGGCAGACAAATTCAGCACCATCTCGAGGTGGTTTGATTTCATCTGCATTGAGTGTCCGGGCAGTGAGAATGAGTTCAAGGTGTTTTTTGTGCCTGTGGGAGTCAGTGGAGAAAATTAAAATTTCATCAAGGTATACATGTAACAGTAATCGATCTTGAAAACTATTCTGTCAATAAAATACTACTATATCTGTGCCATGTTTTTCAGTTTGTATAGCATTACCACGAACTTTAGTAAGTTGAAGGGTGTAATAACAGTTATTTTACTGATGTTGTCTGGATCTGTGAGGATTTTATAATCAGCTTTGCAGCAGTCAGTCACACTAAAAGCTGTATCTCCCATGTGCGAATGTTGGAAATCTTGAATGTTTGGCACAGAGTGTCACGAATAATGTGATGATTAAGAGATCTGTAGCCCCAAAGAGTTTCACAGAACTGTCTTTAGTACTGATTTTATGGGTGACGCCAAAGTGCTGTCCAACGGATGGACAATGACCACTTGCAACATTTCATCCATTGCAGTCTTAGCTGCCTGGAGAAGAGCCAGTGTGAAGCACTGTGCCTTGTGGTGAATGGGTGCACCTAGGCTCATATAGATGTGGTATGTTATGTTGTTGCTAATAGTGCACTGGCAGAATGTAACTCGTGGTGTGTCATGCAAGGGGTTGAAATGTCATTGTCAAAGTTGAGTTAGCGAGGCCAGTAGCACTGTACTGAGCTGTTTAGTTTGTCGGTTAGATGCATTGTATGTTGTGGTGTGGTCATCTGGTAGGGGGATGGGCCTGGGCTGTGTGTGCTGTTGCTGCTGCAGTGTTTGACATCTGTCAACCTGACTGTGACATAGGTTGAAGGTGGACACGAGAAATGGTTCACAATGGTTCCTGTGGCAAGGTTCTGGCGAAATGACCCTGGATAGACTGTGATGTGATGTGGTGTACTAAACCACCATATTGGAGGTCAGGTTAGAGGCTGAATTTGTGAAGGACGTAGACCCCTATCATGGATGAGTGACATCGGCTAGATAAAAGATTGAAGTGTACTGTAACTCACCCATAAGTTGTATGGTGTGTAATACATTAGCCCCACATAGTTGCAGTCCAAAGTTTTTGACATGTGGTTCAAACATTAGATGAGGTGATGTACCCACATCTGACCCTGTGTCAATAAGGAAATATAATTCTGCAGAATCTACTCAGATATGTAGATAGACATCCTTTGTGAGAAGTTTACCATCTTGAGATAGAGGTAACATGGTGTTATGGCTTGAGCCAGTCTGTGTATCGCAAACAGCAACAGAAAAACTAAACAGCTCAGTACAGCACTACCAGCCTCACTAACTTCACTTTGACAATGACATTTCAACCCCTCGCATGACACACCATGAGTTAGATTCTGGCAGTGCACTATTAGCAACAACATAACATACCACGGCTACACTACTGGCCATTAAAATTGCTTGACCAAGAAGAAATGCAGATGGTAAACGGGTATTCATTAGACAAATATATTATACTAGAACTGACATGTGATTACATTTTCACGCAATTTGGGTGCCTAGATCCTGAGAAATCAGTACCCAGAACAATCACCTCTGGCCGTAATAACGGCCTTGGTATGCCTGGGCATTGAATCAAATAGAGCTTGGATGGCATGTACAGGTACAGCTGCCCATGCCGCTTCAACACGATACCACAGTTCATCAAGAGCAGTGACTGGCATATTGTGACGAGCCAGTTGCTCGGCCACCATTGACCAGACATTTTCAATTGGTGAGAGATCTGTAGAATGTGCTGGCCAGGGCAGCAATCGAACATTTTCTGTATCCAGAAAGGCCCGTACAAGACCTGCAACATGCGGTCGTGCATTATCCTGCTGAAATGTAGGGTTTCGCAGGGATCAAATGAAGGGTAGAGCCACAGGTCGTAACACATCTGAAATGTAACGTCCACTGCTCAAAGTGCCGTCAATGCGAACAAGAGGTGACCGAGACGTGTAACCAATGGCACACCATACCATCACGCCGGGTGATACGACAGTATGGCGATGACGAATAAACTCTTCCAATGTGCGTTCACCGCGATGTCGCCAAACATGGATGCGACCACCGTGATGCCGTAAACAGAACTTGGATTCATCCGAAAAAATGACGTTTTGCCATTTGTGCACCCAGGTTCGTCGTTGAGTACACCATCACAGGCGCTCCTGTCTGTGATACAGCATCAAGGGTAACCGCAGCCATGGTCTCTGAGCTGATAGTCCATGCTGCTGCAAACGTTGTTGAACTGTTCGTGCAGATGGTTATTGTCTTGTAAACGTCCCCATCTGTTGACTCAGGGATTGAGACGTGGCTGCACGACCCGTTACAGCCATGTGGATAACATGCCTGTCATCTCGACTGCCAGTGATACGAGGCCATTGGGATCCAGCACGGCATTCCATATTACTCTCCTGAACCCACAGATTCCATATTCTTCTAACAGTCATTGGATCTCAACCAACACGAGTGGCTATGTCGCGATATGATAAACCACAATCGTGAAAGGCTACAATCCGACCTTTATCAAAGTCAGAAACGTGATGGTGCGCATTTCTCCTCCTTACACAAGGCATCACAACAACGTTTCACCAGGCAATGCCGATCAACTGCTGTTTGTGTATGAGAAATCGGTTGGAAACTTTCCTCATGTCACCACGTTGTAGGTGTCGCCACCGGCGCCAACCTTGTGTGAATGCTCTGAAAAGCTAATCATTTGCATATCACAGCATCTTCTTCCTGTTGGTTAAATTTCACGTCTGTAGCATGTCATTTTCATGGTGTAGCAATTTTAATGGCCAGTAGTGTATATCCACCTCGGTTACAACTCATAATGATTGTGAGTGAGGCAGAACTGTTAGATAAAAAAAACTCGGTGTGGTGAACAGATTATATTTAGTAATGCAGCACATCAGTTTTGAACATCCCTGCCTCCACCATCTGGTCGGCTGGCAAGGAATCTGAACAATCTTGACACCACTCAAAATTGCATGGAATTGATGTCACAGGCCCCTCTCCAAGCACCGAACCACAAATTGCACATGGCACCACATTACCTACAGGAAATGCTGTACCAGCTGATCTCACTCCCCCCTCCCCCTTTGCTACACATTGTTGGTATAATGTGTAGTACAGTACAGCCATCTGCAACTGTTGGCACCCCTGCTTATACCCAAATGATCCTTAATGTCCAGGGGGCTGGGTCCGGCATTAATGTAGGGTCCACTAGCAAACATAAATAGTGCCATAATTGTGAAGGAGATCCCTCAGTGAGCTGCTTGTTGTAGACCGTCTTATCATATCTGTTGCTCAGGGTTGTGAGCAATCCATTGCAACAATGCTGTTTTTGCTATGCTGTACTTACTTTATGCTGGTGGGAATAGGATGATGTCACTGGTTAATTCCAAATGAACAAAAACGAATTTTGAGTTGCTGTTTACAATGCCTAGTGATATGAATACACACTCAGCCACTGTGACTATAATGCCACTTGATCAGGCTGGGACCTGGGAGCTTAGGATGTGGTGCAGCTCTACACTGTCCTGTGAAGCCTGAATAGTAAGGTATGACCGGTACTGAACCTGTTGTTCGTGGTGTGCTTTGAGCTGGGAACATAGCATCAATGTTGCACAATGATTGCACGCATGAAGTGATCATGTTTAATGTCGATGATTGCATTATGGTAGATGCAGAACACTCTGCTGGCACCCTATCTGTTCACACAAAAACAGAATTTGTATTGTCCTCAAGGTTGGTCAGTGTTGGGTTGGCATGTAAGTCCACTAATTAAGGCTCTGATGGCAGCTGTTGTTGAATCACAGTCGGTGTCTCAGATGAGGTGATGTTCATGCAAGTTTTTTGTTCCGTATTCCACAGTGTGTGTTGATGAAAATAGTGTGAACACTGAAATGTAGCTGGTGTCAACAAATTTGGAGCAGTAGAGCAGTGAGAAACAGCAAACAAAGTTAATTCTGTATCCTTTGTTAATGCACAATAAAGCGACGGACTGAGGGACTCAAATCCCAGAAGGAGATCAGATACTTAAATCTGGGAGGACAAACAATTTTCACAAAGAAAACTAAGGATGGACATAGCAAGGAAGGGTTGGCCACCAACACCCAGGAAAAGGAGAATGGGAGGGTGTATTTAGAGTGGAGAGACAAAAGGCAGGGGCAGTTCAGCAAAATATGGTTCACTAAGAGTGGAGCTGCATAGCTACAAATTGGGGGGAATGGGTGGTGGCTCATTCTGGAGAAGAAAAACGATGGGTCAACCTGGTATGGCTGATATGAAGGCAGCAGAGGATGCTAGATTCATTGGGAGGGGTTGAGGAGTATCTTTAACTGCACATACTTTATTACCCGAAGGGGGGGGGGGGGTTGCCAATCTCCAGGAGGGGCAAGCTTGTTGTCAAAAAGAATACCCAAGAAACGGAAGTACAGGACCACAGTCAGACGTTGGGTGTAGATGTAGAGCTCCTGGTCAAGTTGGACTGTAATACAGCATCAGAAATGCATGACACACGATTCAAGGGGGGAGAATTGGAAACCATGGGAGAGAGTCCACATGGAAGCAAACCAGGTGAGACCTTGGAGCTGTCATGGGAACTAGCGCAGATACAGAATTCGTCCATATACAGAATAGTGGTGACCAACAGTCCAATGGAGGCACCACGCGAAGTGGCCACACGGTTTGAGTCGCCATGTCACAAATTGCACAGCCCCTCCCACTGGAGGTCTGAGTCGTCTCTCAGGTGTTGGTGCATGTGTTGTTCTTAGCATAAGTTGGTTTAAGTTAATTAAAGTAGTGTGTAATTGGAGGGGCTGATGACCTCAGCAGTTTGGTCCCTTAGGAATTCACACAGATTTGAACACTTTTTCCAGTGGAGGCCAAGAGTCCATGAATAGTAATGAGGAAAAGAAGGACACTTAAAATGGGACCCTGTGGAATGCCATTCTCCAGAGCCAATGGAGAGCTCAGAATGGTGTCAATCCAAACTCTGAGTGACCAGTGGGAGAGGAACAGACGAATAAAAACCATGGCATGTAATTAAGATATGATGACACCAAGCCGTGTCGTAGGCCTTACATATGTCGAAGAAAATTGTGACAAGATGGCGGTGCTGAGGAAAGGCCTACCGGACTTCAGTTTCCAACCGTAGCAGATGATCAGTCCCTCTTGAAACCTGCACTGGTAAGGAGATAAAAGATCCCAAGATTCAAGGACCCAACAGAGCCAAAGAGCCACCATCTACACTCCTGGAAATTGAAATAAGAACACCGTGAATTCATTGTCCCAGGAAGGGGAAACTTTATTGACACATTCCTGGGGTCAGATACATCACATGATCACACTGACAGAACCACAGGCACATAGACACAGGCAACAGAGCATGCACAATGTCGGCACTAGTACAGTGTATATCCACCTTTCGCAGCAATGCAGGCTGCTATTCTCCCATGGGGACGATCGTAGAGATGCTGGATGTAGTCCTGTGGAACGGCTTGCCATGCCATTTCCACCTGGCGCCTCAGTTGGACCGGCGTTCGTGCTGGACGTGCAGACCGCGTGAGACGACGCTTCATCCAGTCCCAAACATGCTCAATGGGGGACAGATCCGGAGATCTTGCTGGCCAGGGTAGTTGACTTACACCTTCTAGAGCACGTTGGGTGGCACGGGATACATGCGGACGTGCATTGTCCTGTTGGAACAGCAAGTTCCCTTGCCGGTCTAGAAATGGTAGAACGATGGGTTCGATGACGGTTTGGATGTACCGTGCACTATTCAGTGTCCCCTCGACGATCACCAGTGGTGTACGGCCAGTGTAGGAGATCGCTCCCCACACCATGATGCCGGGTGTTGGCCCTGTGTGCCTCGGTCGTATGCAGTCCTGATTGTGGCGCTCACCTGCACGGCGCCAAACATGCATACGACCATCATTGGCACCAAGGCAGAAGCGACTCTTATCGCTGTAGACGACACGTCTCCATTCGCCCCTCCATTCACGCCTGTCGCGACACCACTGGAGGCGGGCTGCACGATGTTGGGGCGTGAGTGGAAGACGGCCTAACGGTGTGCGGGACCGTAGCCCAGCTTCATGGAGACGGTTGCGAATGGTCCTCGCCAATACCCCAGGAGCAACAGTGTCCCTAATTTGCTGGGAAGTGGCGGTGCGGTCCCCTACGGCACTGCGTAGGATCCTACGGTCTTGACGTGCATCCGTGCGTCGCTGCGGTCCGGTCCCAGGTCGACGGGCACGTGCACCTTCCGCCGACCACTGGCGACAACATCAATGTACTGTGTAGACCTCACGCCCCACGTGTTGAGCAATTCGGCGGTACGTCCACCCGGCCTCCCGCATACCCACTATACGCCCTCGCTCAAAGTCCGTCAACAGCACATACGGTTCACGTCCACGCTGTCGCGGCATGCTACCAGTGTTAAAGACTGCAATGGAGCTCCGTATGCCACGGCAAACTGGCTGACATTGACGGCGGCGGTGCACAAATGCTGCGCAGCTAGCGCCATTCGACGGCCAACACCGCGGTTCCTGGTGTGTCCGCTGTGCCGTGCGTGTGATCATTGCTTGTACAGCCCTCTCGCAGTGTCCGGAGCAAGTATGGTGGGTCTGACACACCGGTGTCAATGTGTTCTTTTTTCCATTTCCAGGAGTGTATTAATTAACTTGCAGGGGACATTGGTCATCAGACTGATTGGGCAGTAACTATCAGGGGATGATGGATCCTTACGAGGCTTAAGGACAGGAACCACAATGTTGTCCATGCACCTGGAGAGGAATACACCTTTGAGCCAAATAAGGTTCAACACCTGGAGAAGATATTGCTGTTGTGGAGGACTGAGATGTTAAAGCAATTAGTTATGGGTGGAATCAGGGCCAGAGACTGAGTTGTGGGAGGTGGTGAGGGCCAGAAGAAGTCTCCATTCAGTAAGAAGTTCATTGTAGGCTTCCATCTGATATGAGGTGTAACATAAGAGGGAAGCTTCAGCCTGCTGTTTCTGGAGAAGGAAGGCAGCTACATAGCAGGCTGATGCAGATGCCATCACAAAATGGGTTGCAAGGTGTTCCATGAGATTTGATGGAGGGCAAATGCCTTGGATGGAAGACAGCAGTTGTCAACCTTGGATATTGCAGGGCTTAGCCCACACCCATGACAAAGGAACAACAAGAGCCCAGTGAAGATACAAATTGTTTCCAATATACCAACTTGTTCTGTTTGATTTAGCAACGGGATTTGGTGCAGAGGCATTTAAAGGTAATAAGACTGCCAGAGGACAGGTGTTACTTAAGGCGTTGCAAGGCAATCATGGATTGTGATGGTAATAGCCATGCTCCACCACAGGACCGTCCAGCAGTGGAAGGGGACCATTCAGGGGCAGGCAGCAATGTGGGCAGTGTGAATAAATATGTCAGACACATCATGAACTTCTTCAATACGTCCCGACCTCCTTACATGGATAGGGGAACCATCATTAATAAGGCCTAGGTCATGGTCTACAAGATACTGGTCTATGAGGAGTCCCCGAAGAAACAAAAAAGCACTAATCAACAAGGAGTGATGGACATTGAAATCACCGAGGAGGAGGAAGGGAGGATGGAAGTCAGTTAAGGCAGTGGGTATAGGTTGCCTGTCAGGAGGGAAATAGAGATTGCAGATGATGACCACAGTGTCCAAGTGGACCTGGACGGCAACAAGCTACTATGTGGTATGAAAGAGTATTCATGTTCCAATGGATCAACATGCAAACAACACCAAAAGCCCTCATAGGGCCAACCTAGTTCCAGCAGGAAGCACGAAACCTGTGAGGGATCAGTGAGTGCGCATCAATATAATAGGATTCCTGTAAAATGACACAAACTGCAGAGAAAAAGGAAATAAAGCATTGCAACTCTGGAAAGTGACAGTAATATCCACTAAAATTCCATTGAATAAGTGCAGAATGGGGATCCAAATGGGAGGCAAATGGTCCAAAGCTTGTCACACTGCTGGGTCACCATCCATGAGCTACAAGAATGGTGCATCGTCCATAAACAAGAGGTCAGACTCAGGTTGCAAAGGGGGAGTCAGCACCTTCAGGGGCACTGGAGAGGTCTTGTCCCAGGACTATTACTATTTCTTCTTCTTCTTTTTTTTCTTCCTCCCTCTCATGGGTCGAGAAGTACCGGGCCCAGAGAGAGAGCATCTTCAGCAAGATGTGGAACTGACAGAGAGCAGGCAGCATTGGGGTGCACGGCCGGTGGGTCTCCTGGACGACATGTGGTAGTAAGCTTCTGGTCTGGGAGATGCTGGTAAGAAAAAGGCATCATCACTGGCAAATGCTGAAGAAGGGGACACTTCTCTGGCCAGGTAGGGCAGTGGCACCTGGAGGGGAGAGTGTGGAAACTGCAGTGGAGGAGAAGTGGAGATGAGGATGGGACTGCGATAAAGAGAAGGAAGGAGGAGGAAAGGACATAACAGAGGCAACATTAGATGCTATAGACACAGGGTGAAGACAGTCATATTTCGAAGAGCCTCAATGTAGGATAAACAATCAAGGGACTTATACTCCTGTATCTTCTTTTCCTTCTTATAAAAATGAGCAATCCAGTGAGTGTGGGGAGTGATGTCAGGACAATGCACATGGGTGGCAGAACACACGAGCTCCTCTCATGGAGTGGGCATCCATGTTCAACGCATACAGGGTCCACTGTACAGCGCAAACACATGTGCCCAAAACACAAGCAGTGGCAACCCCTCATGGGTGGTGGGACATACAGCTTCACATCACACTGATTAACCATTAACTTTGACCTCTGGAAATTTATCCTCCTCAAACGCCAGAATAAAAGCTCCATTATCAATACAACTGTCCTTACTGCCTTCCTGAACATGCTAAACAAAATGCCCCGTCATACCAATTTGCCCTAAGTTCCTGATCAATTTGCAGGATGAAGTCCCAATGAAAAATGACATCCTGAAACATACTCAAAGGCTGGTGCAGAGTAAAGGACACCAGGATCTTGCAAAGATGATCACAGGCACAAAGGGCTGCTGATTTGGCAGCAGAAGAAGTTTTGATCAAGAGAGAACCTGACCAAATCTTACTCAGAGAGTCCACTTTGCCAAACTTGTTTTTGATAATTTCCATGACGAAAACGACTTGGTGGCAGTGAAAGTGTCCTCGTCAGTTCTGGTGCAGGTCAGGTAGCTGGGAAAGGGTTTCACTCCAAGTCAACAACAAGCCAGACCCCCCTCTCAGGGTGTAGCCAGGAAGGGAAGGCTGTAGGGTCATAAGAAACAGCTTTAAAGGACCCATTACCAACCATCGAGCGAGGTGGCGCAGTGGTTAGCACACTGCCTCGCATTCGGGAGGATGACGGTTCAATCCCGCGTTCGGCCATCCTGATTTAGGTTTTCCGTGATTTCCCTAGATCACTCCAGGCAAATGCCGGGATGGTTCCCTTGAAAGGGCACTGCTGACTTCCTTCCCCATCCTTCCCTAATCCGAGCTTGTGCTCCATCTCTAATGACCTCGTTGTCGACGGGACATTAAACACCAATATCCTCCTCCTCCTCCTCCTCCTCCTCCTCCTCCCATTACCAACTAAAGAGATGGCCATAGAAGAACAGCTGGTTTTTTTGAGCTTCACGCATTTCACACAGGAAGTGTCCACCCTGATACCACTGGCTCTGATTAGGGGCTCTCACTGTGGGTACCAGCCAACCATACCAAAGGCCATCTGCCACAATGGCTGTTCTGATGTTCCAGAAAGACAAGCAAACACTCGTAGGCATACATGAGCAGGAAGCAGTTTAGGTATCAGAAGTGTGATCCCTGCGTTGTCAGGGGTCTCAACCAAAAGGATATGTAATGACCCCACAACACAGACAGGCTACAATGCTGGCTATATAGCATTATAAGGACAACAGCATTGAGGAAAAGATGGAAGAGGTGGTAGAGACCACATGCCAAAGACACTAAGTTAGGTGTTCTTCCCCAGTTGGCAGACACTATGGCGACTAAACTTAGAATGGGAGATAAAACACCAAAGGGAGACCAAGAACACCAAAAGGAAACGTGAAAAAAATTCAAGAGGAACTAAACTGCAAGTGATAGCAGAAACTAGTAGGATAGCAGGGCCGACATAAGCAGGACACTGAGAGATGGGAACAAGGGAGCAGAGGGGAAGGAGCTAGGATATGGAGGGAGGGGCATTGGACTGAGAATGAAGCCCGGGAAGGAAGAAAGGGCTGCAATAACTCAGGGCACCATGTGCCCAGCAAAAAAAAACTCACAAAAGTGCCATGAACACACTGGAGGATCAAAGCCATACTTCCAGCGTGCAGCTCCACATTTCATATACTTTATGTATGATGATATAATAGTGGTGGCAACTTGCTAAAAAAGTTAAATTAATGGTAGCAAGACACTTAGAGTTAAGAAGCAGTGAGTTGTTGATAAATGGAACCATGTGTGGGACCCACGTTTTATTTACCAGCTACAATGACAGGAGTTACTCTTCTAAATATAACACAGCCACAGCTGTATTGGTCAGATGGACCATTGGACATGTTGCCTCATCAAAATCTTACATAGTTGGGAATGAAGTCTAGTTCATTCACTGAGTGGATCACTGCAGAACAACTAATGCAGGATGTTGAACAGTATTGAGATGGTAGACCATGGGTAACAATGAACTTTAGCATTGTAATTCATAGTGCCTCAGTGACTAATTTGTCTCTGTAGCAATGTTGTGAGAAGTAAAATGCTACTCACCATATAGCGGAGATGCTGAGTCGCAGATAGGCACAACAAAAATATTCTCACAATTATAGCTTTCAGCCATTAAGGCTCTTGTCAGCAATAGACACACATACACACACACACACACACACACACACACACACACACACACACACACACACGCGCAACTCCAAACGACTGCAGTCTCAGGCAACTGAAACCACACTGTGAGCAGCAGCATCAGTGCATGACAGGAGTGGCATCTGGCTGGGAGTAAGGAGGAGGCTGGAGAAGGGAGGGAGAGTGATAGTATGGTGGGAGTACAGGACAGTGAAGTGCTGCAGGTTAGATGGTGGACAGGGGAGAGGTGGAGAGGGGGCACGGGAGTGGCGGAAAAGGAGAGAAATAAAAAAAAAAAACGGGTGTGGTGGTGGAATGATGGCTGTGTAGTGCTGGAATGGGAACAGGAAAGGCGCTGGATGGGTGAGGTCAGAGACTAACAAAGGTTAAAGCCAGGAAGCTTATGGGAACATAGAATGTACTGTAGGGAAAGTTCCCACCTGCGCAATTCAGAAAAGCTGGTGTTGGTGGGAAGAATTCGTATGACACAGGCTGTGAAGCAGTCATTGAAATGAAGGATATCATGTTTTGCAGCGTGTTCAGCAACAGGATGGTCCACTTGTTTCTTGGCTACAGTTTGTCAGTGGTCATTCATGTGGACAGACAGCTTGTCGGTTGTCATGCCTCTACATAGAATGCAGCACAGTGGTTGCAGCTTAGCTTGTAGACCATATAATTGATTTCAGAGGTAGCCCTGCCTCTGATGGGATAGGTGGTGTTAGTGACCGGAATGGAGTAGGTGGTGGTGGGAGGATGTATGGGACAGGTCTTGCATCTAGGTCTATTACAGGGGTATGAGCCATGAGGTGAGGGATTGGGAGCAGGGGATGGACGTGTGTATTGCGTAGGTTTGGTGGATGGCAGAATATCACTGTGGGTGGGGTGAGAAGGATAATGGGCAGGACATTTCTGATTTGAGGGCATGACAAGAGGAAATCAAAACCATGGCAGAGAATGTAATTCAGTTGCTCCAGTCCTGGGTGGTACTGAGTTACACTCCTGGAAATGGAAAAAAGAACACATTGACACCGGTGTGTCAGACCCACCATACTTGCTCCGGACACTGCGAGAGGGCTGTACAAGCAATGATCACACGCACGGCACAGCGGACACACCAGGAACTGCGGTGTTGGCCGTCGAATGGCGCTAGCTGCGCAGCATTTGTGCACCGCCGCCGTCAGTGTCAGCCAGTTTGCCGTGGCATACGGAGCTCCATCGCAGTCTTTAACACTGGTAGCATGCCGCGACAGCGAGGACGTGAACCGTATGTGCAGTTGACGGACTTTGAGCGAGGGCGTATAGTGGGCATGCGGGAGGCCGGGTGGACATACCGCCGAATTGCTCAACACGTGGGGCGTGAGGTCTCCACAGTACATCGATGTTGTCGCCAGTGGTCGGCGGAAGGTGCACGTGCCCGTCGACCTGGGACCGGACCGCAGCGACGCACGGATGCACGCCAAGACCGTAGGATCCTACGCAGTGCCGTAGGGGGCCGCACCGCCACTTCCCAGCAAATTAGGGACACTGTTGCTCCTGGGGTATCGGCGAGGACCATTCGCAACCATCTCCATGAAGCTGGGCTACGGTCCTGCACACCGTTAGGCCGTCTTCCGCTCACGCCCCAACATCGTGCAGCCCGCCTCCAGTGGTGTCGCGACAGGCGTGAATGGAGGGACGAATGGAGACGTGTCGTCTTCAGCGATGAGAGTCGCTTCTGCCTTGGTGCCAATGATGGTCGTATGCGTGTTTGGCGCCGTGCAGGTGAGCGCCACAATCAGGACTGCATACGACCGAGGCACACAGGGCCAACACCCGGCATCATGGTGTGGGGAGCGATCTCCTACACTGGCCGTACACCACTGGTGATCGTCGAGGGGACACTGAATAGTGCACGGTACATCCAAACCGTCATCGAACCCATCGTTCTACCATTCCTAGACCGGCAAGGGAACTTGCTGTTCCAACAGGACAATGCACGTCCGCATGTATCCCGTGCCGCCCAACGTGCTCTAGAAGGTGTAAGTCAACTACCCTGGCCAGCAAGATCTCCGGATCTGTCCCCCATTGAGCATGTTTGGGACTGGATGAAGCGTCGTCTCACGCGGTCTGCACGTCCAGCACGAACGCTGGTCCAACTGAGGCGCCAGGTGGAAATGGCATGGCAAGCCGTTCCACAGGACTACATCCAGCATCTGTACGATCGTCTCCATGGGAGAATAGCAGCCTGCATTGCTGCGAAAGGTGGATATACACTGTACTAGTGCCGACATTGTGCATGCTCTGTTGCCTGTGTTTATGTGCCTGTGGGTCTGTCAGTGTGATCATGTGATGTATCTGACCCCAGGAATATGTCAATAAAGTTTCCCCTTCCTGGGACAATGAATTCACGGTGTTCTAATTTCAATTTCCAGGAGTGTATGAGGAGAACTGTCTCGGCCGCGCACAACAGACAGCTACAAGACCATGCTGATTGTTGGTGCAGCATCTTATGTGCCACATTACTTCTGCCGATATAATTATTCTTATCCTTTCAAATTGACCACTCTCCTCATGTCATTTCCTATATTTTTGCGTACTAATTCCCTCATCTTTCTGGTGCCACATGATCTTTCACCAATTTTAGTGAGTTTTCGCCTTTCGCTATCATCGACTCCCCCAGATTTCATCTTGTTTCCTTCTTTTGCATCCATTTCATCCTTTTCATGAATTTCCACACGTATTTTGGTGTATTTTGCGAAATTTTTCGGGCGTAATTCTACATTATTTAGGTAATTTTTCGCATTTTTCCATGACCACGGATCCTTGCTCCTTCCAACTGCATCAATACAGAAAAGTTTCCTTATCTGTAGCCAGATACCAGTCCCACATATTGTTCCTGCATTGTAGCTTGGCGCATTGAATTCCCCCTAATGGCCTTACCATCAAATTATTCATCTCTGGCTACCACTCCTCCTTCCACCTGTTCAGATTCTGCCAGTCCTTAGCCCTCACCAACACAATCCTGCTAAACCATATCAACCAAACCCAAACCTTCTTACAGTTCCTTCTCTCCATCCACAAAATTCATGTTATGCAGCCCCAAATTCCTGGAACCCATAACAAACATTGAAACACTAACCCTGCAAGAACTTGAGCAAAATGCACAACACCACCTCAAAAAACTCTCCATCCTGCTCACTTGGAGTACCACTGTCCACCACCTCTACAACAGCCTCCAAACCTCCCCCACGTCCCCTCACAGCTGACACACTCTGTCTTGCAGACCTACTACACTTACCCCACCCTCCAAAACTCCCTCCCACCACCACATAGAATCCTGAACCACGAGTGAGAAGTCACATGGACCAAAGTAAAGAATAACTAATGAAATATATTACTGCGGGTAGCAGGTCTGAGGGTGGATAAATGTGAAGACCCGCAACACAGCCATGAATTTGTCCTCCAGAAACCGTAGCCCCACATAAATATCAGCCCTTTCCAAAGGCCTAACCTTTTACCCCACTCCCAAATTCAATCCTGCAGGACTTGTTAAAGATTTTTTCTCCTTCTCCCGGTCCCTTCAGTGGAAACACTTTCTTGCCACCGACCCTATCAATCATACTCAAACACAAACCAGTATTGAACCTTGTCTAACTCATTTCACTCTAACCATGATCCATCCAACCTGTCTCCAAACCATCCCCTGTTAACTTTCCAGAATTTCCTAACGTCAAATCTTGCCCCACTATCATTCCCAAAATTCCTCAACATGCAAACTAACCTTACATCATCAGAAAAAAACCGCAGTCCACCATCTAAAAACTGATTCTGACCTTATTATCCTACCTGTGAACAAAGGCTCCACCACTGTCGTTTTGAACTGCAAGGATTACCTGGCAGAAGGACTCCAGCAGCTGTCAGATACTTGAACCTACAAACTTTGCCACAATAACCCCATTCCAGTAATCCAGCATTATCTCTAGTCACTACTCAAATCCTTAGTCCCACCCCAGAACCTCTCCCTGGAGTCCATCTCTCTACTCAACCCTACCACTCCCCACACTCCTACTTTCTACATGCTGTTGTGGGTCAGTGTCGAACCTGTCATTCCAGATGGCAGAGCTGAAGCTGGGACTCCCACGCTGCATTTTGTCAGGAGGCTGAGCAAGTTCAAGAGATTCGAGGGGCAGTGCAACATTTGCTTATTCTGATAATTTACAGTACTCGATGGGTGAAGCGTAGTGTCGGCGCACCACCTGCGTGCTGTCCCACGAGTCCAGCCGGCTCCTGGTATGCTGCGCTGCTGCTGCTGTCATCAAGGCCACCCTCCTGGAAGTAGACATTACTCTCCTGGTTGCCACCCACTGATGCGTTGCGACTTGCGCTGCACTGCTGCCCGCAATTCCGGAGACTGCTACAGTCCCTGGTCCTCGCTGCCTTCTGCCCCATTTGGCTTCCTCTGTCTGACCATGGGACAAAGGTCACTCGTGGCCCTCAGGCCGCTGCTGCTCACAGGACAGGAGCAGACTTGAATCCATACCCTTCTGGATGCTGTGCTGTAACTTGCCACTAGTTGTGCTTGCTGGACGGCAACACCTGCCACCGTCTCTGGCGCCACTGCAACGCTGCCGTGCCTCCCACAGCGTACGTCTCGCCCGGACCCCGGTACGCCAGGTGGACAGCGAATTTTGTCCATAGACTTGTGTGGAACCGAGCCCCTCCTGGACCCACTGCAGACCACTGTCACTGCCCTCTTTCAGGCAGACCATGCAACCTCCCAAGTTCCAGGCTGCCGTTCTGTCATGCTCTGGTGTTGTGTCCCCAGGGGAGGAATATAGCCTGAACAGGTACACAGAAACAGAATACAACTTTATACAGAATACTTATAACATTGCTGCCAGACTGGCCCCTAAAGCGAAGACCAGCACAGGTCTGTCCTGATGCTCAACTGACCTGGCACACTCTGTCCCAAGCTAAAATTGCCTGTCTATTTGTATTGGTTCCTCCCTCGCTTCTGATATAGTGTCAGAGAGAGAGAGACAGAAACTATATGGCAGGGATAAATTCCTACATATTAGCCATTTAAAAATTGCCACTCTTGGCTCTGGCCTAGTGCCCCACCTCATAAATTGCAATAGCTTAAAGCAACGTTTCCTGCCTCATTGTTGCTCCATTCAAAACAAATCACGCATGCAATACTGCCGTCACAGCTCCGCGCCCACGAGTGTCAGCGAACCCAGATTTCATTGCCCGAACACACCTTCATTGAATTTTGATTAAATTTCCCTTTCCCTCGACTAGGACTGACACTAGCGCAGCAATGCGTCCTAAAGTCCATAAGCCTAGCCACCCAGGACACCCCATTGTGGCCAGTTACTGTGCCCCCATGGAGAGAATCTCTGCTCTTGTAGACCAACACCTTCAACCTATTACCCAGAAACTACCCTCCTATATAAAATATACCAACCATTTCCTCCACATATTCCCCACAGTTCCTGTCCCATTACCACACAGTGCTCTGCTCCTCACAATTGATGCTATCTCCCTGTACACTAACATTCCTAATGCCCAAGGCCTTGCATTAGATTCCAAAAAATAACAGCCTCCTTCGTAGTCGCCATGACCAACTATATCCTCACCCACAATTACTTCTCCTTTGAAGGCATTACGTACAAACAAATTCAGGGTATGGCTATGGGCACCTGCATGGCACCATCCTATGCTAACAAATGGCTTCCAAGTAACATGACTGCTTCCACGCCGGTAATATTTCCTACGGCGCCGTCACCTGGGTAAACATCTTTTAAATGTGCTCTTCCTGCTGCCTCACACGGCACCTGTATTGTCCGCCAGACTTGTCAAACATCCCAAAGCCCAATCCTCGCTACTTCCTTGAGCTTACCCCTCGCTCCCCGATCGGCCTAGTAGGTAGCACCTCCACGCGCTCTGCACACACCACTGGAAAGGTGACCCATACTGGCGGTGGGAATATCGCTGATCGAGCCACGCGGCTCACCATGGCTTGGTCAGTGCATGCAAGTGGAGTACCTTCTACAGCACAACTGCCAATGCTAGCTACCTAGGATGTAGAGAGATCACCTGTTTCATTTCATGAACAATAAATGTTTGGTGTCCAAATATAATGTTACCCCCCATGCTGGGCATTGTAATCTACCCCTCCCTCACATCATTTGTTGATTGTCACTGACTTCGTAATTAACTCTTGTCATAAGCTTCGAGAGGAGTAAGATTTACAATAAACTTTTGTACTTATCTTCGTTTCTCATAGTTGGCTCCAGTTCTTCACGTCTAGGGGCTGTTTCTTGAAGCTGAAATTTTTGACATTGTAGGTTCTCATTGTTCCAATTGACGCAAATAATGCTGAAGCATTGCCTGAGCAGTTAATTTTATTCTCTCACATTTTTCTATATCGCATTATCTTTGCAATCTCCACTTCAAAACCGAAAATTACATTGTTATTGCCAAAAATAAAAACACATCCGATCATATCAGAGGTATGTCCACTACTAATCCATTTTGTGGTACTAACAATATTCCAAAGAGTTTACAAATTTTCTTGGCAAATTAATTTCCACCAATTTACATCATTATTTTATAAGTGAATCCAGAAGTAAACATAGTAAATATCGTCTGATTGCGCAATTTTAAGCGTGCCAGATGTTTCGTAATTTCAAATATTTCTAAAAAAAAAAAGGGTGATTTTAACTTACATAGAGAGCTACTACATATCGACTGTAACAACGTAATTAAAGTAATTTCATTTTGTACATTTTAGCCTGAAATATAGCACATCGTATACAAAATCATATGAAATTCTTTTAGAAAAATAGCTGAGATAACATTAAACTGTTTAAAAATCCGTAATTATTTTTGGTATCGCCTACTTCTGTCGAGGAAAAGTAATACTAGACGAGGGTGTCCCTTTACAGTATCCAACAGTTATCAACCCACTTCACAGTCCACCACTGCAACCCACAACAGTAAAGGTCACAACCCTGGCCTCTAGAAAACTAACCAGCACCCATTTTGAAAACATTGGCCATGCGAAACTCAATTCAAACTTTTTTCACATTATATTCTAAAAGCCATGGATCAAAACAGTTGGGTATATGTAGTATTTCTTGGAATCTGAAAAGCATTTAACAAGTATCACATCAACGCTTATTACGTAAAAATAAGATCATATGGGATACCAGAGCAAATGTGTTACTGGACTGAGGATTTTTTGGTAGGAATGACGCAGCATATTATCTGGGATAGAGTAGCATCGGCAGATGTAGAAGCAATGCCAGCAGTACTCCAGCGAAGCCGGCCGTTGTGGCCTAGCGGTTTTAGGTCGCAGGTTCGAATCCTGCCTCAGGCATGGATGTGTGTGATGTCCTTAGGTTAGTTAGGTTTACGTAGTTCCAAGTTCTAGGGGACTGATGACCTCAGATGTTAAGTCCCATAGTGCTCACAGCCATTTGAACTTCAGCGAAGTGCGTTGGGACCCTTGTTGTTCGATGTTTATTCATGAACTGCTGGACAACATAAATAACCTCAGACTTTTTGCAAAGGATGGATGTAATTGATAAGAAAGGAATGTCTGGAAAAGAGCAGCAAAAATATTCAATCAGATCTTGACAGGATTTCAAAGATGTGCAAAAATTAGTAACTTTCTTTTGAAAGTTTTAGCTCTTTATGTGAGTGTTTAAACCTAGACCAACATTAAGGTATGTTGTTAGCCAAATAGTCATGAAACAACACACAGCAAACATAGTCCGTTAGGAAATCCACGTAGCTCATCCTAGTGAATAAACAGGTTTATTTTCAAACGAGATGAGCGAGTGCAATGCTCGTTACCTGTACTGATTAATGATAGAATGATCGTTGAGCTTGGCCACTGTGAAAAATGATAACAACAAGCCTAGGTGTGCAACAGGTTATATTTACTATTAGTCGGTCGCCTAAACATGGAAAAGTTTTAGGACATTTTAAAGGACTTTGTAATTTAAATCAAGGCTCAGCATAACAGATTTTTATGTGCTCCAATTTTTGGATACAATACAGAAGTAGTTAAAAGAGAGCAAAGGACTCTAAATATCGGGATTAAATTCACACAAAATGGTAGTAACTTTGGGGGGGGGGGGGGGGGGTAGGGAGGATAGTGTAACAAATTATGTGAAAGACTGCTTTGAGAAAACTCAAATTCCCCTTCCTCTCGCAAATTCAACATTAATGAGGTGAAGTCATGAACTATAATCAAGTGGGTAACTTAAGTTACCAGAACAACTAGGTAGCAAACTGCTTAGAGTGCGGGTCATGCTCACACATGTTGCGAAACTTGTATTTTCCCAAAATTAGCAAAGTGATTGCTCATTGAGACCAGGCAGCAGCAGAGAGAGACCAGTTGCAAGGTGACTGGAAAACTAAACCCAGAAAATCTACTCCTCTTTTCTCGAATGTGCAGAAAATAGCTGCTACATGATGATGAGCTCCCATACTCCGAGGAGCGTAGGGGACGATGCGGGAGACCCGCACCGCTGTACTAGGCAAGGTATGAGTGGAGGTGGTTTGCCATTGCCTTCCTCCGACCGTACTGTGGATGAATGATGATGATGAAGACGACACAACTAACACCCAGTCATCTCGAGGCAGGAAAAATCCCTGACCCCGCCGGGAATCGAACCCGGGACCCCATGTGTGGGAAGCGAGAACGCTACCACAAGACCACGAGCTGTGGACGGCTCCTACATAGAGGAAAATATTCAATGCTATTTGCACTGTGACGAACAAGAGCATCACTTACTTCATGACAAAAAGGGGAATGCTGCAGAAACTGTCCTCTACTGGTGTACTAAACAGACGTTAAGAAACGCGAGGTTGGTGCTGGCCAAGAGCAGTGTGTCTCCTCTATTGGTTGGGCTGTTGGTGACAAGCAAGGTAGCATGGCAACTCAGTTCGACTGGATGACAAAAAATATTGGAGCGAAAGCAGCCATCTTCTTCACGCTGGCCAGGCAGTCCCGGCGTGTCGACCTTTGATGTTCATGCAGGTAAGGCAAAAATGTCATACTCCGTTATTCTCTGGGGGCGGCAGTGGAAGCACGGTGTCCCCTGCTGTCAGCTAAGACAGGTGCCGGGTGATGGTTGTGTCCAAAGAAGCACAAAGCAGGCTTCCGCGAAAACTGCCCATCTCGCTGGGGAGTCTCGCGATCTTCTGACCAGACCACGGTTTTCCAGTCATCTAGAATACAACTGATATGGCCACGGGCACAGGAGAGGTGATGCAGGTGACGTCGTGCTGTGAGCAAAGGCACTCGCATCGGTTGTCCATTGACGCCTGATTTCACTGCTCTGTCCTGCATTGATTTCTGCGGTTATTTCACTCAGTGCTCCTTGTCTATTGACACTGGCAACCGCACGCAAACGCCGCTGGTCTCGGTCGTTAAATGAATGTCGTCCAGGGTGAGAGGTAATGCTGATATTGGGTATTCCCACACCCTCTTGACACTGTGGATCTCGGGATATCGAATTCCCTAACGATTTCCAAAATGGAATGTCTCATGCGTCTGGCTGCAACTACCATTCCGTGTGCGGCGGCGTGGTTCTTTCCGTCCATTTACGACGAACCTGCACCTACCTGTGAACATTGTCTCAGCAGATCATCAGTAGGAAAGCCGAGTGAAACCTACTGCACTTCGACGTGAACCAGGCTGCAATTTAAGTCACTAATCTACGTTTCGGGAGAAACACGAAATGAAAGTTTGGAAATTTTGTCCTCAATTAATATATTCTGAAACGTAGGTGAACAAGTATCACTGCCACGCCCGTGCTAGTCTTAACACAGTCACTCATAATCTCTTTCACTCACGTTAGCAAGTTTATGGTGTTGCATTTCCCGAAAACGTAATAGCTACAAAAATACTTAATGGTTTTGATTGATAATGCTCGCCAAATATTAAGTCTGTCGGTACCAAATGCAGTCACAGTTTGTAGCCACCGACCTGCTCAATACGCCACACGGAATTTATGTCTTTTTTCGTCACAAAATTCACTTAAAATTTCCGAAATTTCTACACACACATCGGAATAATTGTTGTTGTTGTTGTGGTCTTCATTCCTGAGACTGGTTTGATGCAGCACTCCATGCTACTCTATCCTGTGCAAGCTTCTTCATCTCCCAGTACCTACTGCAACCTACATCCTTCTGAATCTGCTTAGTGTATTCATCTCTTGGTCTCCCTCTACGATTTTTACCCTCCACGCTGCCCTCCAATACTAAATTGGTGATCCCTTGATGCCTCGGAACATGTCCTACCAACCGGTCCCTTCTTCTGGTCAAGTTGTGCCACAAACTTCTCCTCTCCCCAATCCTATTCAATACTTCCTCATTAGTTATGTGATCTACCCATCTAATCTTCAGCATTCTTCTGTAGCACCACATTTCGAAAGCTTCTATTCTCTTCTTGTCCAAACTATTTATCGTCCATGTTTCACTTCCATACATGGCTACACTCCATACAAATACTTTCAGAAATGACTTCCTGACACTTAAATCTATACTCGATGTTAACAAATTTCTCTTCTTCAGAAACGATTTCCTTGCCATTGCCAGTCTACATTTTATATCCTCTCTACTTCGACCATCATCAGTTATTTTGCTCCCCAAATAGCAAAACTCCTTTACTACTTTAAGTGTCTCATTTCTTAATCTAATTCCCTCAGCATCACCTCGTCTTGCTTTTGTTGATGTTCATCTTATATCCTCCTTTCAAGACACTGTCCATTCCATTCAACTGCTCTTCCAAGTCCTTTGCTGTCTCTGACAGAATTACAATGTCATCGGCGAACCTCAAAGTTTTTATTTCTTCTCCATGGATTTTAATACCTACTCCGAATTTTTCTTTTGTTTCCTTTACTGCTTGCTCAATATACAGATTGAACAACATCGGGGAGAGGCTACAACCCTGTCTCACTCCCTTCCCAACCACTGCTTCCCTTTCATGTCCCTCGACTCTTATAACTGCCATCTGGTTTCTATACAAATTGTAAATAGCCTTTCGCTCCCTGTATTTTACCCCTGCCACCTTTAGAATTTGAAAGAGAGTATTCCAGTCAACATTGTCAAAAGCTTTCTCTAAGTCTACAAATGCTAGAAACGTAGGTTTGCCTTTCCTTAATCTTTCTTCTAAGATAAGTCGTAAGGTCAGTATTGCCTCACGTGTTCCAGTGTTTCTACGGAATCCAAACTGATCTTCCCCGAGGTTGGCTTCTACTAGTTTTTCCATTCGTCTGTAAAGAATTCGTGTTAGTATTTTGCAACTGTGACTTATTAAACTGATAGTTCTGTAATTTTCACATCTGTCAACACCTGCTTTCTTTGGGATTGGAATTATTATATTCTTCTTGAAGTCTGAGGGTATTTCGCCTGTTTCATACATCTTGCTCACCAGATGGTAGAGTTTTGTTGGGACTGGCTCTCCCAAGGCCATCAGTAGTTCCAATGGAATGTTGTCTACTCCAGGGGCCTTGTTTCGACTCAGGTCTTTCAGTGCTCTGCCAAACTCTTCACGCAGTATCGTATCTCCCATTTCATCTTCATCTACATCCTCTTCCATTTCCATAATATTGTCCTCAAGCACATCGCCCTTGTATAGACCCTCTATATACTCCTTCCACCTTTCTGCTTTCCCTTCTTTGCTTAGAACTGGGTTTCCTTCTGAGCTCTAGATATTCATACAAGTCGTTCTCTTATCTCCAAAGGTCTCTTTAATTTTCCTGTAGGCAGTACCTATCTTACCCCTAGTGAGATAAGCCTCTACATCCTTACATTTGTCCTCTAGCCATCCCTGCTTAGCCATTTTGCACTTCCTCTCAATCTCATTTTTGAGACGTTTGTATTCCTTTTTGCCTGCTTCATTTACTGCATTTTTATATGTTCTCCTTTCATCAATTAAATTCAATATTTCTTCTGTTACTCAAGGATTTCTACCAGCCCTCGTCTTTTTACCTACTTGATCCTCTGCTGCCTTCACTACTTCATCCCTCAAAGCTACCCATTCTTCCTCTACCGTACTTCTTTCCCCCATTCCTGTCAATTGCTCCCTTACGCTCTCCCTGAAACTCTGTACAACCTCTGGTTCTTTCAGTTTATCCAGGTCCCATCTCCTTAAATTCCCACCTTTTTGCAGTTTCTTCAGTTTTAATCTACAGGTCATAACGAATAGATTGTGGTCAGAGTCCACATCTGCCCCTGGAAATGTCTTACAATTTAAAACCTGGTTCCTAAATCTCTGTCTTACCATTATATAATCTATCTGATACCTTTTAGTATCTCCAGGGTTCTTCCATGCATACAACCTTCTTTCATGATTGTTAAACCAAGTGTTAGCTATGATTATGTTGTGCTCTGTGCAAAATTCTACCAGGCGGCTTCCTCTTTCATTACTTAGCCCCAATCCATATTCACCTACTATGTTTCCTTCTCTCCCTTTTCCTACACTCGAATTCCAGTCACCCATGACTATTAAATTTCCGTCTCCCTTCACTATCTGAATAATTTCTTTTATTTCATCATACATTTCTTCAATTTCTTCGTCATCTGCAGAACTAGTTGGCATATAAACTTGTACTACTGTAGTAGGTGTGGGATTCGTATCTATCTTGGCCACAATAATGCGTTCACTATGCTGTTTGTAGTAGCTTACCCGCATTCCTATTTTCCTATTCATTATTAAACCTACTCCTGCATTACCCCTATTTGATTTTGTGTTTATAACCCTGTAGTCACCTGACCAGAAGTCTTGTTCCTCCTGCCACCTAACTTCACTAATTCCCACTATATCTAACTTCAACCTATCCATTTCCCTATTTAAATTTTCTAACCTACCTGCCCGATTAAGGGATCCGACATTCCACGCTCCGATCCGTAGAACGCCAGTTTTCTTCTCCTGATGACATCCTCCTGAGTAGTCCCCGCCCGGAGATCCGAATGGGGGACTATTTTACCTCCGGAATATTTTACCCAAGAGGACGCCATCATCATTTAATCATACAGTAAAGCTGCATGCCCTCGGGAAAAATTGCGGCTGTAGTTTCCCCTTGCTTTCAGCCGTTCGCAGTACCAGCACAGCAAGGCCGTTTTGACTATTGTTACAAGGCCAGATCAGTCAATCATCCAGACTGTTGCCCTTGCAACTACTTTCCAACACTTTTGATGTGTGAAACACTGCTGGATCCGGCA
Source organism: Schistocerca serialis cubense (assembly GCF_023864345.2). NCBI lineage: Eukaryota > Metazoa > Arthropoda > Insecta > Orthoptera > Acrididae > Schistocerca > Schistocerca serialis. Next base: position 620,338,025 of record NC_064645.1, read on the forward strand.
ACTTATCGTTTCCATCGGAACTACTACTACACACGTCCGATCTCTTTCATGGCTAGGCTTCGACTCCTACCTAGAATACCCTAAGTCTTCTCTACCAGCAGAGAAAGGCGCGCGAAGAATATTGCTTTACCATTGGTTAGTTTACTCAACACTCTTCCGCGTCAGTCCGCGCATTTCATCAATAACCAATGGCAAAATAGTAAACCTAACGACTGCACCTTTACCGACGTAAGTATCTTATACGCTGAAGTTTTGCTTATGCATAAAGTTATTTACTGTTGTTATTTATACCTGAATTAACTTTCCCTGTACCATAAACTTACTTTACAAATCCATTCTACAAAAATCCCCTTTGTCCATATCCATACTTCTTCAAAATGTTCCCACACTTTATCCTACTACATAACTCGTTAAACAATTATCTCCATATTAACCTTAAACCACACTCAAGCATCATTCATACTTCTAAAACACATTTATAACATTTTACACGCACAAAAAGAAATAATAACACTTTATGAAACTACTAAAACAGTTTATGAAAAACATTCTATTACTTTAGTGCACTCTAGTGGGCACAATGGAAACTAAAATCACAGTCCTCCTATCCAATATTGTCCTCTATCGGCTGATACATAAACTACGTGCGCGTCCAGTCTCGCATCACCATCTGTCACTATCCAGCTCTGAGACACATCTCCCACTTAACCGCCTCCAACCAGGATCGTTTTCAAAGTCTGTTAATTCTCATGTGTTAATTTCATGTTGGAAACCTTTTCACGTGAAACACTTGAGTGCATATGACAGCACTTCCAAGGCACTGCCCTGTTATACCTTTGTATGCAATACTGCCGTCACAATTGCATATAAGCATATAGTTAGCCCACGACTTTTGTGATCTCAGTGTATAAAGAAGAACATCAGAAATGGTTACACATTTGTTTGACCCATTTGAGAACGTCGCCGAGGTGCTGAAAACCCTAAATTGGCAGACGCTTGACACCCTGCGATAGCCTGTTAACAACAATTCTAGAGTCAATATTAAGTGCGAAATCTGAAAGCGTCATACATTTCCCTACACAGGGTATCTCAGGAGGAACAGTCGGTATTCAAGGATATGACAAGAACGATCATTCGAAGCACAAGAAAATCTAGTAAACATGGGCTCTAAAATGAATACCCTAAGAGCTATGAGCAATTTTTCATGTTCGATGCTGTGAGGCATCTTTTCTACTGACCAAGTGTTCATAGCTCTTCAGGATGCATTTTAGAGCTCGTATTTGCTGGACTTTATTGCTTCGAATGATCGTTCCTGTCACATCACTGAATACTGACCAAAATTAGAACTATATGAATACCTTCAGCTGCTGATGGGCGTTGACATATATCAATGGGGACATGTGAAAATGTGTACCTCGACCGGGACTCGAACCCGGGATCTCCTGCTTACATGGCAGAAGCTCTATACATTTTTTTAATCGTTGGATTTGGTCGCTGCGGACGTCACATGACATCCGTTACAGTTCGTTTGTTGACCCTTCCACTCAGTTTTTTTATTGCAGAGGCCAGCCAGCTCCCTGACCGAACACGCTGAGCTACCGAGCTACCGTGCCGGCATCGATCTGAGTCACCGAGGGTACAGAGGATAGCGCGACTGCAGGGACTGGGACTATCTCGCGCACGCTTCCCGCGAGACCCACAGCCTCACCTTGTATGTCCACACACTATATGTGTGCATAGGCACAGGAGAAGAAGGTCATGGCTGGTATTGCCAGAACTATATACAGGGTTATTACAAATGATTGAAGCGATTTCACAGCTCTACAATAACTTTATTATTTGAGATATTTTCACAATTCTTTGCACACACATACAAAAACTCACAAAGTTTTTTTTTAGGCATTCACAAATTTTCGATATGTGCCCCTTTAGTGATTCGGCAGACATCAAGCTGATAGTCAAGTTCCTCCCACACTCGGCGCAGCATGTCCCCATCAATGAGTTCGAAAGCACTGTTGATGCGAGCTCGCAGTTCTGGCACGTTTCTTGGTAGAGGAGGTTTAAACACTGAATCTTTCACATCACTATGCGTGAAACTTGTCCGCACGCGTTCAACCGTTTCTTCGCTCACTGCAGGCCGACCAGTTGATTTCCCCTTACAGAGGCATCCAGAAGCTTTAAACTGCGCATACCAACGCCGAATGGAGTTAGCAGTTGGTGGATCTTTGTTGAACTTCGTCCTGAAGTGTCGTTGCACTGTTATGACTGACTGATGTGAGTGCATTTCAAGCACGACATACGCTTTCACGGCTCCTGTCGCCATTTTGTCTCACTGCGCTCTCGAGCGCTCTGGCGGCAGAAACCTGAAGTGCGGCTTCAGCCGAACAAAACTTTATGAGTTTTTCTACGTATCTGTAGTGTGTCGTGACCATATGTCAATGAATGGAGCCACAGTTAATTTATGAAATCGCTTCAATCATTTGTAATAGCCCTGTACTTATATGGATATGATGTCTGTTCTTTCGGACATGTCCGAAAGAACGGACACCATATCCATATAGGCAAGTACTGACCATTCCTGCAGGGACCGCGAAGTCAAGATTAGACCAATTATATGGAGCACAGCCAGTTTAAAGCGGTCATTCTTCCCTCCCTCCACACCATAATGCCTTGTTTACACCAATGGGAACGAATAAGCATTCGCAGACACTTCGCCAGTTTTCACTACCATCACTTTTTTGTGCGAACTCTCGTCTCCCAAGTCTTACTCGTTACTACGCTGGCCATAGCAGCCGGCCTGTGTGGCCGAGCGGTTCTAGGCGCTTCAGTCTGTAACCGCGCGACCGCTACGGTCGCAGGTTCGAATCCTGCCTCGGGCTTGGATGTGTGTGATGTCCTTAGGTTAGTTGGGTTTAAGTAGTTCTAAGTTCTTGGGGACTGATGACCTCAGATGTTAAGTCCCATAGTGCTCAGAGCCATTTGAACCATTTCTGAATTTGAACTAGCCGTTATTATTATCGTATGCATCAATTACTGTAATACACATTTAGCAAAACAAGGAAATATATATAAAAATGAACATGTGAAATTACACTCCTGGAAATTGAAATAAGAACACCGTGAATTCATTGTCCCAGGAAGGGGAAACTTTATTGACACATTCCTGGGGTCAGATACATCACATGATCACACTGACAGAACCACAGGCACATAGACACAGGCAACAGAGCATGCACAATGTTGCCACTAGTACAGTGTATATCCACCTTTCGCAGCAATGCAGGCTGCTATTCTCCCATGGAGACGATCGTAGAGATGCTGGATGTAGTCCTGTGGAACGGCTTGCCATGCCATTTCCACCTGGCGCCTCAGTTGGACCAGCGTTCGTGCTGGACGTGCAGACCGCGTGAGACGACGCTTCATCCAGTCCCAAACATGCTCAATGGGGGACAGATCCGGAGATCTTGCTGGCCAGGGTAGTTGACTTACACCTTCTAGAGCACGTTGGGTGGCACGGGATACATGCGGACGTGCATTGTCCTGTTGGAACAGCAAGTTCCCTTGCCGGTCTAGGAATGGTAGAACGATGGGTTCGATGACGGTTTGGATGTACCGTGCACTATTCAACTATTCAGTGTCCCCTCGACGACCACCAGTGGTGTACGGCCAGTGTAGGAGATCGCTGCCCACACCATGATGCCGGGTGTTGGCCCTGTGTGCCTCGGTCGTATGCAGTCCTGATTGTGGCGCTCACCTACACGGCGCCAAACACGCATACGACCATCATTGGCACCAAGGCAGAAGCGACTCTCATCGCTGAAGACGACACGTCTCCATTCGTCCCTCCATTCACGCCTGTCGCGACACCACTGGAGGTGGGCTGCACGATGTTGGGGCGTGAGCGGAAGACGGCCTAACGGTGTGCGGGACCGTAGCCCAGCTTCATGGAGACGGTTGCGAATGGTCCTCGCCGATACCCCAGGAGCAACAGTGTCCCTAATTTGCTTGGAAGTGGCGGTGCGGTCCCCTACGGCACTGCGTAGGATCCTACGGTCTTGGCGTGCATCCGTGCGTCGCTGCGGTCCGGTCCCAGGTCGACGGGCACGTGCACCTTCCGCCGACCACTGGTGACAACATCGATGTACTGTGGAGACCTCACGCCCCACGTGTTGAGCAATTCGGCTGTACGTCCACCCGGCCTCCCGCATGCCCACTATACGCCCTCGCTCAAAGTCCGTCAACTGCACATACGGTTCACGTCCACGCTGTCGCAGCATGCTACCAGTGTTAAAGACTGCGATGGAGCTCCGTATGCCACGGCAAACTGGCTGACACTGACGGCGGCGGTGCACAAATGCTGCGCAGCTAGCGCCATTCGACGGCCAACACCGCGGTTCCTGGTGTGTCCGCTGTGCCGTGCGTGTGATCATTGCTTGTACAGCCCTCTCGCAGTGTCCGGAGCAAGTATGGTGGGTCTGACACACCGGTGTCAATGTGTTCTTTTTTCCATTTCCAGGAGTGTATATACAGTACGCAAGCTTTAAAACGGCTCAGACTACACTCGGATGTTGATGGACTCGATCCAGCGGAGTGCCTCGTGGGATGCTTGATGGAGCTTCTCCATGCTACCACGGAAACGTCTGACTGGACATTCATTCACAATGTGGCTCATTGTTTGGGTGTCACCACAGAGTCACACACACTGTCCCTTGAAAAGCCCCACTTGTGCATGTTGTATTTGCACCTACCCTCTCCAGTCCGATATCTGTTTAACTGCACCCACACCTCCCTTGGTTGGTGGAAGCATGGAACTGGAACTGTTGGATTGTCTACAAGTTCGTGGTTTCGGGTTCTTGTAGCTTGCCACTCACGTTTCCACTCTGCGTCCTGGTCGAATCCTGTGGATAGCATTTGGACTCCCATTTCATATGCTGGTCTTCTAGATTTGAGGCGTTTCCTGGGCAGTGATAGCAAATAGTCATGAAGAGGGATCGAGTTGTTTTCAGAAACTTGCTGACGGAGGTTGTAAGGAGCAGCCTTTCGACGGAGGTCTGGTGGCCAGATGTCAGAAAGCACTGGTAGCCAGCAAGTAGGTGTAGACCGGACTGTAGCACTAATTACTCTTATAACTGAGTTCAGTTGGACGTCTACTTACACTACGTGGGCGCTTCGGAGTCAAACTGGTGCACAGTATTCTGCTGCAGAGTATACCACTACAAGGGATGCTCCTCGGAGGACTGATGTGGTTGTTCCCCATGTTACAAAACTGTAATATTCAGATAGGATTATTTATCATGGCGAGTCCGCTTTTTTGACGAAGAATACAAAATGGCCTTCGATAAAAATGTAGGTGTCAACCTGTACGCAAGTGATAAACGTGTGTAGGTGGTGCTCTTAACGCTGAATTGCTGCTCGAGTCTTCCTTCGGATTATACCATAACTTTGCACGTATGTCATTTGACGCTTTTCGCTGGCTCATCGTTGCAATTGAAGAAGACATTTAAAAGCAGAATAATTACGGTCGAACTACATAACATGGAGAAACCGTAGCATTTACAGACTGGTTATTCGCAACTGGGGGCATTTACGTTGACAACTGTTTCGTATTTCAATAGCTGCTACATCTCAGATAGTTCCTGTGGTCTGCAACAACATATGCGAAGCACTTCAAGTATTTTGCTGAAGTAAGTATTTGGAAAGTAATGTCAATAAAGTATGATTAATGAAATGCGAAATATATACATACATACGCCGCAAGCCAGCGTGTGGTGCATGGTGGAGGGTACCTTATACCACTGCTAGTCATTTTCTTTCCCGTTCCACTCGCAGACAGAGAACGGGATAAACGACTGAGTGTATGCCTCAGTACGAGTTCTGATTTATCTCAGTTTCGTGGTTCCTTACGCGAAATGTATGTTGGCGGCCGTAGAATCGATCGGTAGCCAACTTTAAATGCCGATTCTCTAAATTTTCTCCATAGTTTTGGAAAAAAACGACATTCCATTTGCGGAGACAGTGACTGACGTATAAGGCATGATTTTTTCTTTTTCACACGAACATTTTATGATACAATCGTAACCAGTTTCGCCCTTCATAGCCCATCTTCAGATGCACTGGACTGCATTTGATGAATAAGTGGTTACATGTTGTCGACATGAAATGCCGCCCACAGAATGTAAAGATGGCCTTTGAAGGCCGAAACAGTTACGATTTTATCATAAAAATGAGTGTGTGCCAGAAATGAAAAAAATAGCAACGTCCTCAATAGCGTTTCGGGAAAAGAACGTCGTGATCCGTCCAGGGAGTCCGATTTGAATTGCCCAGGAATCTCCCTAATACTCGGGCGTTGATCAAACCTCTCTTTAACAAATCTAGCTGCACGACTCTCCACTGCATCGATGTCTTCCTTTAATCTGACCTGGTGAGCACCCCAAACACTCCAGTAGTACTCAAGAATTGGTCGTACAAGTGTTCCATACGCGGTCTCCTTTGAAGATGTGTTACACTTCCCTAAAATCCTCCCAATAAACCCAAGTCGACAATTTACCTTTCCTGTTAGCGTCCATACGTGATCGTTTCATTTCATATCGCTTTGCAACTTTACACCTAGACATTTAATGCACTTGACTGTGTCAAGCAGTCCACCACTAATCCTGTATTCGAACACTACGAGTTTTTCTTTTCTTTTTTTAATTATCTAATTTCACTCACGTTTCATTACTTTTAGAGCAAGCTGCCATTCATCGGACAGACTAGTAATTTTGCCTGATTCATCTCATATCCTCCGACACCCAATCAACAACGGCATCTTCCCGTACACCATAGCTCCACTAGTCAACAGCTGCAGAGTGCTGCTCGCGTTGTCCGACAGATCATTTACATATACAGGGTGGTCCGTTGATAGTGACCGGGTCAAATATCTCATGAAATAAGCGTCAAACGAAAAAACTACAAAGAACGAAACTCGTCTAGCTTGAAGGGGAAAACCAGATGCCGCTATGGTTGGCTCGCTAGATGGCGCTGTCATAACTCAAATGGATATCAACTGCGTTTTTTTTTTTAAATAGGAACCCCCATTTTTTTAAATTACGTATTCGTGTAGTACGTAAAGAAATATGAATGTTTTAGTTGGACCACTTTTTTCGCTTTGTGATAGATGGCGCTGTAATAGTCACAAACATATGGCTCGCAATTTTGGACGAACAGTTGGTAACAGGTAGGTTTTTTAAATTAAAATACAGAACGTAGGTACGTTTGAACATTTTATTTCGGCTGTTCCAATATGATACATGTAACTTTGTGAACTTATCATTTCTGAGAACGCATGCTGTTACAGCGTGATTACTTGTGAATACCACATTAATGCAATAAATGCTCAAAATGATGTCCGTCAACCTCAGTGCATTTGGCAATACGTGTAACGACATTCCTCTCAACAGCGAGTAGTTCGCCTTCCGTAATGTTCGCACATGCATTGACAATGCGCTGACGCATGTTGTCAGGGGTTGTCGGTGGATCACGGTAGCAAATATCCTTCAACTTTCCCCACAGAAAGAAATCCGGGGACGTCAGATGCGGTGAACGTGCGGGTCATGGTATGGTGCTTCGATGACCATGAAATATACTATTCAATAACGCTTCAACTACGAGCGAGCTATGTGCCGGACATCCATCATGTTGGAAGTACATCGCCATTCTGTCATGCAGTGAAACATCTTGTAGTAACATCGGTAGAACATTACGTAGGAAATCAGCATACATTGCGCCATTTAGATTGCCATCGATAAAATGGGGGCCAATTATCCTTCCTCCCATAATGCCGCACCATACATTAACCCGCCAAGGTCGCTTATGTTACACTTGTCGCAGCCAACGTGGATTTTCCGTTGCCCAATAGTGCATATTATGCCGGTTTACGTTACCGCTGTTGGTGAATGACGCTTCGTCGCTAAATAGAACGCGTGCAAAAAATCTGTCATCGTCCCGTAATTTCTCTTGTGCCCAATGGCAGAACTGTACACGACGTTCAAAGTCGCCGCCATGCAATTCCTTGTGCATAGAAATATGGTACGGGTGCAATCGATGTTGATGTAGCACTCTCAACAGCGCCGTTTTTGAGATTCCCGATTGTCGCGCGATTTATCTGATACTGATGTGCGGATTAGCCGCGACAGCAGCTAAAACACCTAATTGGGCATCATCATTTGTTGCAGGTCGTGGTTGACGTTTTACATGTGGGTGAACACTTCCTGTAAATAACGTAACTACATCTACATCTACATCCATACTCCGCAAGCCAACTGACGGTGTGTGGCGGAAGGTACCTTGAGTACCTCTATCGGTTCTCCCTTCTATTCCAGTTTCGTATTGTTCGTGGAAAGAAGGATTGTCGATATGCTTCTGTGTGGGCTCTAATCTCTCTGATTTTATCCTCATGGTCCCTTCGCGAGATATACGTAGGAGGGAGCAATATACTGCTTGACTCTTCGGTGAAGGTAATCTAGTGGGCCAACCATAGCGTCATCTGGTTTCCCCCTTCAAGCTACACGAGTTTCGTTCTTTGTAGTTTTTTCATTTGATGCTTATTTCGTGAGATATTTGGCCCGGTCACTATCAATGGGCCACCCTGCATATACAGAATAAGAGCAGTCCTATCACCCTTCGCTGGGAGGCGGTGCTGACGATGCCCTTGTCTCTGATACACACTCCTGCTACTGGATAAAATCTGCTAGTTCGTCAGAGGAAAGGTAGCGTGCTCGCGAAAAACCAATTTTTATTTATTCGGTTATTAGGACAAAAAGCCCTAAAACAACAATGAAGCATGAGGATGTAATTACAGCTATAATTAACGTAGGCAACAAGAATGATAAGGACTTTCGTAATCTTAATTTTAATAGGCTTTACAGATACGTATCCGTGTTTATTTACTTTCAGGAAAATATATTGTGCTGTTACTTTTCAATAAAAAATAAACACTAAGCTTGTGTATATACTTTCCATTTCGCGTCTGATAGAGGTATTTAATGAATTTATTTTCTTTCTCACGTCCCAAGCTAGTACTTCGTATGTGTAAACTATTTTTTACGAATCCTATTTCATTTTGCTCGGCTATTATGCTGTGTATCTTTTGGACCTCACAGGTTCCAGTGATGTGTATGTTATTGTTAGAAACATTGTGTTCTCTTCCGACAAATCCATTGCTCATGCTAATCATGTTAATAACAAGGCAGATCGCCCTCAAAACAGGAGACGAAAGTTGTATGAGTGCTCTCTGTGCTACTAATGTCGAAGCGGAGGAGACTCGAGTTCCCCTTGATGCACAGAAAGACCGATAACCAGCGTAACCCAAGGAGTACCTGTGAACGCGAGCCGAACACGACCGGATGGTGTTCGCTCTCCCTCACCTACCGTTTGCGCCGAAGAGAACTGTCGTCCGATGTCGCAAGTTCGCCTGTGTTCGCTTCAGTGTAAACCAGGCTTAATAAGTGTGCAACGAAATTCATGAAATTCACTTTGGATTGCAGCGTTTAGGTGTGGATGCACACTTCCCGGATAGCGCTCGTAAAAAGAATTCTACATCTACTATGAAACGTCTCCTTTGAAAAATTATACAAGACTGTGCTTAAACTGACACACAATATTTTTAGCGCAACGCTATCTGACTTTCAGTAACCCCTACAAAAGAACGGCCCTGACTAACATTAAACTATACCTTTCACAAATCACTTACCTCACAAAAATCTTCGTTATTCAAGCTACTGCACTACAGCGAGCGCCACTACTGCCAGCTAAATAAAAGATTCAAACTACTGAAGGCACTAACTACTGATAGGCATAGTTAGCAAATGAAAGATTTTGATAGAGAAAAAAACAATGTATTTACCTTAATATTGTTCAAAAGTCATATTATATACACTCCTGGAAATTGAAATAAGAACACCGTGAATTCATTGTCCCAGGAAGGGGAAACTTTATTGACACATTCCTGGGGTCAGATACATCACATGATCACACTGACAGAACCACAGGCACATAGACACAGGCAACAGAGCATGCACAATGTCGGCACTAGTACAGTGTATATCCACCTTTCGCAGCAATGCAGGCTGCTATTCTCCCATGGAGACGATCGTAGAGATGCTGGATGTAGTCCTGTGGAACGGCTTGCCATGCCATTTCCACCTGGCGCCTCAGTTGGACCAGCGTTCGTGCTGGACGTGCAGACCGCGTGAGACGACGCTTCAACCAGTCCCAAACATGCTCAATGGGGGACAGATCCGGAGATCTTGCTGGCCAGGGTAGTTGACTTACACCTTCCAGAGCACGTTGGGTGGCACGGGATACATGCGGACGTGCATTGTCCTGTTGGAACAGCAAGTTCCCTTGCCGGTCTAGGAATGGTAGAACGATGGGTTCGATGACGGTTTGGATGTACCGTGCACTATTCAGTGTCCCCTCGACGATCACCAGTGGTGTACGGCCAGTGTAGGAGATCGCTCCCCACACCATGATGCCGGGTGTTGGCCCTGTGTGCCTCGGTCGTATGCAGTCCTGATTGTGGCGCTCACCTGCACGGCGCCAAACACGCATACGACCATCATTGGCACCAAGGCAGAAGCGACTCTCATCGCTGAAGACGACACGTCTCCATTCGTCCCTCCATTCACGCCTGTCGCGACACCACTGGAGGCGGGCTGCAAGATGTTGGGGCGTGAGCGGAAGACGGCCTAATGGTGTGCGGGACCGTAGCCCAGCTTCATGGAGACGGTTGCGAATGGTCCTCGCCGATACCCCAGGAGCAACAGTGTCCCTAATCTGCTGGGAAGTGGCGGTGCGGTCCCCTACGGCACTGCGTAGGATCCTACGGTCTTGGCGTGCATCCGTGCGTCGCTGCGGTCCGGTCCCAGGTCGACGGGCACGTGCACCTTCCGCCGACCACTGGCGACAACATCGATGTACTGTGGAGACCTCACGCCCCACGTGTTGAGCAATTCGGCGGTACGTCCACCCGGCCTCCCGCATGCCCACTATACGCCCTCGCTCAAAGTCCGTCAACTGCACATACGGTTCACGTCCACGCTGTCGCGGCATGCTACCAGTGTTAAAGACTGCGATGGAGCTCCGTATGCCACGGCAAACTGGCTGACACTGACGGCGGCGGTGCACAAATGCTGCGCAGCTAGCGCCATTTGACGGCCAACACCGCGGTTCCTGGTGTGTCCGCTGTGCCGTGCGTGTGATCATTGCTTGTACAGCCCTCTCGCAGTGTCCGGAGCAAGTATGGTGGGTCTGACACACCGGTGTCAATGTGTTCTTTTTTCCATTTCCAGGAGTGTATATCAGTTCATGACATGTAGTCTTACAAATTTACTGTCTTTGTCCAGATCAACCGCTCTCAAAACTCCGCCATCTCTCTCCCCACATCCATCACTGCTGGCGGCTCACCTCCATCTGCGCAACGCTACGCGCTGGTAACAGCCAACTGCCCAACACTGCAATAGCCAACAACAATGCAAACCAGTCACAGACTGCACACAGCACAGCCAGTGATTTTCATACAGAGCGTTACGTGGCGCTACCAATATAAAAACCTAAACAGCCTACTTACGCCTACATACATACTCCGCAATTCACCATACGGTGCGTGGCAGAGGGTACCTCGTACCACTACTAGCATCTTCTCTCCCTGTTCCATTCCCAAACAGAAGGAGGGAAAAATGACTGCCTATATGCCTCTGTACGTGACCTAATCTCTCTTATCTTATCTTTGTGGTCTTTCCGCGAAATGTAAGTTGGCGGCAGTAAAATTGTATTACAGTCAGCCTCAAATGCTGGTTCTCTAAATTTCCTCAGTAGCGATTCACGAAAGAACGCCTCCTTTCTTCTAGAGACTCCCACCCGAGTTCCTAAAGCATTTCAGTAACACTCGCGTGATGATCAATCCTACCAGTAACAAATCTAGCAGCCCGCCTCTGAATTGCTTCTATGTCCTCCCTCAATCCGACCTGATAGGGATCCCAAACGCTCGAGCAGTACTCAAGAATATGTCGTATTAGTGTTTTATAAGCGGTCTCCTTTACAGATGAACCACACCTTCCCAAAATTCTACCAGTGAACCGAAGACGACTATCCGCCTTCCCTACAACTGCCATTACAAGCTTGTCCCACTTCATATCGCTCTGCAATGTTACGCCCAAATATTTAGTCGACGTGACTGTGTCAAGCGCTACACTACTAATGGAGTATTCAAACATTACCGCATTATTTTTCCTATTCATCTACATTAATTTACATTTATCTATATTTAGAGTTAGCTGCCATTCTTTACATCAATCACAAATCCTGTCCAAGTCATCTTGTATCCTCCTACAGTCACTCAACGACGACACCTTCCCGTACACCACAGCATCATCAGTACATTGCTATCCACACTATCCAAAAGATCATTTATGTAGATAGAAAACAACAGCCGACCTACCACACTTCCCTGGGGCACTCCAGATGATACCCTCACCTCCGATGAACACTCACCATCGAGGACAACGTACTGGGTTCTATTACTTAAGAAGTCTTCGAGCCACTCACATACTTGGGAACCAATCCCATATGCTCGTACCTTAGTTAGAAGTCTGCAGTGGGGCACCGAGTCAAACGCTTTCCGGAAGTCAAGGAATATGGCATCCGTCTGATACCCTTCATCCGTGGTTCGCAAGATATCATGTGAAAAAAGGGCGAGTTGCGTTTCGCAGGAGCGATGCTTTCTAAAGCCGTGCTGATGCATGGACAGCAACTTCTCTGTCTCAAGGAAATTCATTATATTCGAACTGAGAATATCTTCGAGAATCCTGCAACAAACCGATGTTAAGGATATTGGTCTGTAATTTTGAGTATCCGTCCTTCTACCCTTCTTATATACAGGCGTCACTTGCGCTTTTTTCCAGACGCTCGGGACTTTACGTTTGGCAAGAGATCCGCGATAAATGCAAGCTAAGTAAGGAGCCAATGCAGCAGAGTACTCTGTAAAACCGAATTGGAATCCCATCAGGACCTGGCGATTTATTTATTTTCAACCCATTCAGCTGCTTCACAACCCCAGGGATGTCTATCACTATGTCCTCCATACGGGAATCAGTACGAGACCCAAACGGCGGTATGTTTGTACGATCCTCCTGCGTGAAAGATTTCTCAAATCCTAAATTTAAAATTTCAGCTTTCGTTTTGCTGTCTTCCGTTGCCAGGCCAGACTGATCAGTGAGTGACTGGATGGAAGCCTTCGACCCGCTTACCGATTTTACGTAAGACCAGAATTTCCTTGGGTTTTCAGCAAGATCTTTTGCTAAAGTATGACGGTGGTAGTGGTTGAATGCTTCGCGCATCGCTCTTTTTACAGCTGCACGAATCTCTACTAACTTTTGCCGGTCCTCATTCTCCCGATCTTTCTTGTACCGCGAGTGCAACTGCCTTTGCTTCCTGAGCATTCTCCGAATTGCGCTGTTAAACCACGGTGGGTCTTTTCCGTCCGTAACGCACTTTTTATGCACATACTTGTCCAATGCGTGATTTACAATGTGTTTAAAATTTGCCCGTAATTCTTCCACGTCCATCGTATCGGAAGTAAATGAAGTCGATTCATTTACTAAGTGGGATGCTAGCAACTGCTTATCTGCTCTTTCTAGTAAGAATACTCTCCTAGCCTTCTTGACCGACTTTTTAACTTTCGTAACCATAGTCGTAATGACAACGTCATGATCACTAACCCCTGTCTCAACACTGGCACCGTCGATGAGGTCTGGTCTGTTCGTGGCTACCAGATCTAAAATATTTCCATTGGCTGTGTTATTATGCTTACGTAGTTTAAGACAAATACGAGAAGAAGGCGTGGGCTCGTTGGGGGTACAAAGGAAATGTGGGTTAAGTGCGGCGCGGCGCGGGGGCCGTGTGGCGACAGTGTTTTGTCCGCGTCACGTCCGGCGCTCGCAGTTAACGAGATAAGCGCTTGCGAAGTAGCGTCGTTAGACACGCGGCTTGGGGGTACCAGCGCACAGCCCCGCGCCCTCCGCCCTCGTACCTCACTCTGGACAAGAACGCCCTTCTATCAGCAAGTAAACACCGCCATCAGCAACTCCCGCACGCGCCGGATACGCCGCGAACCTCGGCCAACATCGACCGCCAACTCAGTAAGGTAATTCGCTCACCACGTGGGCTCCAGCCGAGTCGCGGTAAAGCTGGGAGCGCGTGTGCTTGGAGAATTGATCTCAGTTCAGGTAAGTAGTGACCCTCCGCTCTGTCTCACGCGGAGTGTGATGACGGTGCAGCTGTAGTGTCACATCTAAAGCAGGTGCAGATTTTAATGCAAGGTATGTGGCTGTTATACGAGCGAGTAGAGGACAATGAAACAAGCAACTAATCTCAATACACAGACACAGTAACCAATGATTTCTTCTACATGACATGTTATTAACGCATATGTGAACACTTTATAAGAGTTCCCGAAGATCCGTACCGAAGATATGCAAGATAAGGACAAACGCCGGCCGAAGTGACCGTGCGGTTAAAGGCGCTGCAGTCTGGAACCGCAAGACCGCTACGGTCGCAGGTTCGAATCCTGCCTCGGGCATGGATGTTTGTGATGTCCTTAGGTTAGTTAGGTTTAACTAGTTCTAAGTTCTAGGGGACCTCAGCAGTTGAGTCCCATAGTGCTCAGAGCCATTTGAACCACCATAAGGACAAACAAATTACGGTAAGTGTGCCATATGAAAGAACTAAAACGCAAACTAAAAGAAAGTCACACTCACCTCTCCCAACCCCACCCATTATCACACATTCAATCACACTAGCTCACAACAAGCAAACCAACGCCAGAAATGGGGAGAAGTGCGAAACTGTCAATTAAAACACAATGAAGACTAGAGGAAAACTGTAAGAGATTTGCAGCAATATGTGGCTGGCTGATCACTTACCAAAAGCACGGATGAGCTAGCCACCAAGATAATACATTAAAAACGGCACCCTAAAATTTCAGAGAAAATGTCGGACAGTTCACAAAATTGTAAAAGTATCACCACATTCATGTGATTGCATCTGATTCAGACTGCCGTACCTGTATGATGTTGAGTCTTCCTAACTTTCCAGATAAGAAACACCACCACAACTGTTCGTACTGTCTTTGTACTACCTCGTGTTGCAGGACCGAGTTTCCTTTGGTGCTGACCTTTAAAAAAAAATTTAAAAAATTGAAATCTTATGGAACTTAACTGCTAAGGTCATCAGTCCCTAAGCTTACACACTACTTAACCTAAATTATCCTAAGGACAAACACACACACCCATGCCCAAGGGAGGACTCGAATCTCCGCCGGGACCATCCGTACAGTGCTGACCTTATACATCGTACACTGTTGGCGGAGCTATGACAACATGTTCCCATTTCCATCGAATGGTCTAAACACGGTCCTGTCGCATTAACGCAGGTTAGCCTGTTTCTACTCAGACTGCAGAATAGCTCTCTCTGACTTCTGCTCAGTTCCGACTTAAACTGAAACAATCACATGCACAAAGCAGAGTCTGGGGGATAGTTGCAAGATGCACAGGGACTATTTAAAAAGTTAAGCAGATAGGTACGAAAAAGGTGACTCATTTCGAGATATGAGTGTGCCAGAAATACACTACTGGCCATTAAAATTGCTACGGCACGAAGATGACGTGCTACAGACGCGAAATTTAACCGACAGGAATAAAATGCTGTGATATGCAAATGATTAGCTTTTCAGAGCATTCACACAAGGTTGGCGCCGGTGGCTACACCTACAACGTGCTGGCATGAGGAAAGTTTCCAACCGATTTCTCATACACATACAGCAGTTGACCGGCGTTGCCTGGTGAAACGTTGTTGTGATGCCTCGAGTAAGGAGGAGAAATGCGTACCACCACGTTTCCGACTTTGATAAAGGTCGGATTGTAGCCTATCGCGATTGCGGTTTATCGTATCGCGACATTGCTGCTCGTGTTGGTCGAGATGCAATGGCTGTTAGCAGAATATGGAATCGGTGGGTTCAGGAGGGTAATACGGAACGCCAACGACCTCGTATCACTAGCAGTCGAGATGACAGGCATCTTATCCGCATGGCTGTAACGGATCGTGCAGCCACGTCTCGATCCCTGAGTCAGCAGATGGGGGCGTTTGCAAGACAACAACCATCTGCACGAACAATTCGACGGCGTTTGCAGCAGCATGCGCTATCAGCTCGGAGACCATGGCTGCGGTTACCCTTGACGCTGCATCACAGACAGGAGCGTCGGCGATGGTGTACTCAACGACGAACCTGGGTGCACGAATAGCAAAACTTCATTTTTTCGGATGAATCCAGGTTCTGTTTACAGCATCATGATGGTCGCATACGTGTTTGGCGACATCACGGTGAACGCACATTGGAAGCGTGTATTCGTCATTGCCATACTGGCGTATCACCTGGCGTGGTGGTACGGGGTGCCATTGGTTACACGTCTCGGTCACCTCTTGTTCGCATTGACGGCACTTTGAACAGTGGACGTTACACTTCAGATGTGGTACGACCCGTGGGTATACCCTTCATTCGATCCCTGCGAATCCCTACATTTCAGCAGGATAATGCACGACCGCATGTTGCAGGTCCTGTACGGGCCTTCCTGCATACAGAAAATGTTCAACTGCTGCCCTGGTCAGCACATTCTCCAGATCTCTCACCAATTGAAAATGTCTGGTCAATGGTGGCCGAGCAACTGGCTCGTCACAATACGCCAGTCACTACTCTTGATGAACTGTGATATCGTGTTGAAGCGGCATGGGCAGCTGTCTGTACCTGTACACGCCATCCAAGCTCTGTTTGACTCAATGCCCACGCGTATCAAGGCCGTTATTACGGCCAGAGGTGGTTGTTCTGGATACTGATTTCTCAGGATCTACGCACCCAAATTACGTGAAAATGTAATCACATGTCAGTTCTAGTGTAATATATTTGTCCAATGAATACCCGTTCATGATCTGCATTTCTTCTTGGTGTAGCAATTTTAATGGCCAGTAGTGTATGATTCACTAGTGGCCGTAACCATTAAAAGACTTATTCATAGGATCCAACACACGCATGTGGTTGAATGGAAAAACTTGATGCCAAATCATAGACAGCATTTCTACCGAAAAGCGTAGCACTAGAGATCTGTAAACCTAGTGTAAATTTCTTACGACCTCAGTCAGAACACCATCTACTGTTTGTGATCCTCCTCAATCAAACATCGCTTAAAGCCTAGTGGATATATAGCAGAACCTCTGACATGGCATCGAGACAGAAAGTGTTACAAATACTGGAGAAATATCTAGCAGCAGCATGAGGGAGTTGCAAATATTGGCTTCATACTGTATCCCTTAGCCGAATCACTTTCTAAATTCGGTGATTTTATTATGAGCTTAAACCCATCGGCGACGTGTAACTACACTGTTGGTCTGATGATATACACTCTATATTCAGTGTCGTGGTATTTATATGAAAAAACCACTTCTTTAGGAGGTAATGCCATACCTCGATTTATAAGGCTCGTACAGTTTTTAATACGGATATCGTTAGCGACACTTGTGAGCACCTGTAGAACCAAGACCGTCTATCACCCCAACATTCTATCATCGTTATTCCGTACCATCCAACAGAGAAAAATTACGAACTATAAAAGCTCTGCTAACTTCATCCGACAGAGAACGCAACAAGATTTTTACTGCATCTCTCTCTTCCCATGTATCGAAGAGAAATACCGTGTGTGTGCCGGCATCGAGCGCATGTGGCAATCCTATTAAATAGAGACATTGATCTATTGGAGCAGGTGGCCAGTGATCGAATTTACTTGGTCAGACCAGTGAAAATTGTCAACACCTGTACTATAGGAGGATGACCGTGTCCCACAGACTGCTGTCAGTCGCGAGAGAGGCTCTCTGTGTCATTGTTTGAAACATTGTTTTTTTTCTGCTGCAACACGCTTTGTACACTGCCATACATTTTGGTTTTACCACCACGACTTCGAGGTCCATGTCAGGTTCTAAACTGGCATTAACATGTTCTAATCCATTGCCTCTCACATAAAACTAGATGTCGCACAGTGCTAAGCATGTTGTTGCTGCATGATTTTAAATAAAAGAGAGTTACAACATAAGGAAACTGGGAGAGTTTTGCGGTGTTATGAAGTGTTCCGGAATGCTGTCCGAAGGTGATTGACACCTCTACATTTAGACTCATCCGTCACAGTGATGGGGTAGCTGATGACTCTC
The DNA here is from genome assembly GCF_023864345.2 of Schistocerca serialis cubense. Taxonomy (NCBI): domain Eukaryota; kingdom Metazoa; phylum Arthropoda; class Insecta; order Orthoptera; family Acrididae; genus Schistocerca; species Schistocerca serialis. Next base: position 620,356,313 of record NC_064645.1, read on the forward strand.
TGTGTTCCATTTCGACTGATTCTTCATATTGCTGTCATGTCCGTGATCACTGTTTCGCTGCCAGCCAACCCCAGAAGGTGTTGCCCCTCCACCAAGACTCTTTCTCCATCTCAAACAAGCGATGTCAGTCAGTCATTATGTGGTAATCAACATCATACCAGTGGACAGATGGGATGGAAAGGACACCTCAATGAAGTGCAATAATAAGCAACACACTTGATAGTGCGGACAATTATAGCAGTTTTACAGTAATTTCAACACCGACTAATGGTGTGACAGCATACATCCCAATTTGAGTATCACTGATAAACCGCCCCTCCTCTACTTTGCGAGTACCATTGCGAATGTAGATAGATAACTGTGTATTACGTCCATTCATTGTTAATTCTCGAACATATAGATCATCAAAGTATACCAGACAGCAATCTACATATTTCTAACACCTCGAGCATAGCGTGTAATTTATGATCTGTCTCTATTCAGCTGGTAGTCGCAGAACATTCTCGCATTCTTAGGATAAAGTTAGAGACTGAAAGACCCACTCGCACTGTCTTTGACAAAACCGCCCTGCAAAACCGTTATCGATTTAATCTCCAGCTGACCAGAAGTAGACCGCTACATTCCGCGTCTCGTGAATAAGTGGATCTTGCCACATCCGCAATTACACAAGTGCATAAGATTTCTCCAGATGCATGCATCTCGAGGAGGATACCCCTTATCGGTGTATAGTGAGAGTTTTGAAAGTGTTGTGATGTAGTAGCAGACGGTTAAGAAGAACATGAAAAGGGTGGTTTTTATGCATAATGGAGCTCCAGACAGATGGAGTTCGAAACGTTTTATGTAAATCAATTACGTTATCAAGTCAGAAGTCTAGTGTCTGGATCAGTACCAGGAGGGTATTGGTAAGATAGAACATAAACACTCGCACTCCTAAAGCTACACGGTTCTGCACTTAAAACAGGCTATGATGTTAGATCGCTTTAGTTTCCAACCTATTAGTGGAATGTAACGCTGTTAATATTCCAACGTAAGAAATATATTTCCAGCGCATGACATACACCCTTCTTGCAGGTTTCTCTACAATAAACTATGGTAAAAAACTGTAAAGTGAAAAAACTACTTCCTTACAACATAGGTTCTGCGGGATACATGCACATAGCTTTGCAAAGATCTATAGCGTTCACTTTTCACATCCGATCACGGTTCAGAAATTATACTATATAAATGATCATTAGTAACGGAGAATACCTCTTACAAGGAAGCTGATAAACGCATAGCAGTGCCGTTTGACATGTGACATCACATGTCATGCTGCCACTAACTCTGTAAACAGGACATCTGTCAAGTAAATGTATACACGGGGATTGCAGTACCTCACAAACACCTATAGCTAACACAGAATCATCTTAGTTACGAAACTGAAATCTCGGTTTATACCCAAGATACGACAGGGGTATGGAGTACATATCATAAATCTTCGTTCGTTTAGAGGGATGTGTCGAAACAGTATGGTCACATTTCATCACACATGAGCTGGAAGTCCTCTGATGACTGAGAGGTTTGCTGTTAACGATCGCAAGTAGACAGTGCTCTAAGACACAAACAGAACACGCTGTTGTATGTGAGTCGAAAACAGGCTATGTCACACAACTGTTGCAGCCTGACTGAACATCAGAAAGAAATGGTGAAATGACCTGCAGCAACATCTCTCTCCCTCTCTAGGATGCATCATCAGTCTACCATTACATCCTACCTCATTACAACTCCATCTCAACCGATCACTCCATCCACTCCCTGTCATCCTTTAACGCAGTTGCAAGTACGTTTAGAGGCAGATGGTTCTCTGTTTTTCCAGGAAAGCATCAAAGACAGCAGTCAACTCATGTATCACTATTACCTTATAGGCATACACAGAATGCTGCCTCGAAGAAAAATATGACTATTTCCCTGATTCCCGATGCTTCCATGTAAACGTTTCCTCGTTTTCCTCTTGCTGTCGCATACTCTTTCCCAAGTATACGAATTCTTCTGCACCTATCAGAAGACAAGCAAGTACACCCTCAATTTCCCTGCATTTTGGTGTATTTTCTCCTCAATATCTACGTATTTTCCGTCATTTTTTGTAACTTTATCGATTTTAAGGCACTTCTGTCCACGTTATGATGGCATGACGTCTCGTTCCGTGTTCTAAAATTGCTTGTAAATGTAGTACAGCTGCCAAAACCTAGTGTAAATGCACTATTTTTCTGTTCCATCGGCATAAAATAGTACTGTACTAGAGGTGTTAGAAATATGTAGATAGCTGTTTGGTAAAGTCTGATGATGTATATGTTCTAGAATTAACAATGAATGGATGTACTGCACAGTCATCTACTTACATTCGAAATGGTACTCGCAAAGTAGAGGAGGGGAAGTTTAGCGGTGATATTGGAATTGGGAAGTATGCTGTCGCATCATTGGTCGGTGTTGAAATTACTGCAAAATTGCTAAAATTGTTCGCACTATCAACTGTGATGCTTATTACTGCAGCACGTCGATGGTGTCTTTTCCATCCCATTCGTCCACTGGTTCCCTGTTGATTGCCACATAATGATTTTCTGACATCGCTTGTTTGAGATGGAGAAAGAGCCTCGGAGGAGGGTCAACACCTTTTGGGGGTGGCTAGCACTGAAACACTGATTATGTACATGACTGCAATACGAGGAATCAATCAAAATGGAACACAGAGCCATCAGCTATCCCATCACTGGGACAGATGAGTTTAAATGTAGAGGTGTTCAATCACATTCGTACAGCAGTTTGGAGTTTAGAACCTGACACAGACCTCGAAGTCGTGGTGGTAAAAACAAAATGTATGGCAGTGTACAAAACGTTTTACCACAGAAAGAAACCAATGTTTCAAACAATGATACAGGGAGCCTCTCTTGCGACTGACAGCAGCCTGTGGGATATGGTCATGCTCCTACAGTATCGGCGTTGACACTTGGCACTGGAATGTGCAAGCAACTTCTATCACTGGCTGCGTGCTCCAATGGATCAGTAACAGTATATTTAATAGGATCGCCAAATGCGCTCGATGCCGGCATGCAGACGATATTTGTTTTCGATATATGAGAAGAGAGAGATGTGGTAAAAATCTTGTTGAGTTCTCTATCGGATGAAGTTAGCAGAGCTTTTATAGTCTGTAATTTTTTCCTGTTGGATGGTGCAGAATAACGACGATAGAATGTTGGGGTGATAGAGATGAATGGACCCTGAGGCCCGCGGACTGCTTTAGACTGCAGTAACTGTATGATATTGAGTCTTACTCATTTTCACTGTAAGTAATTGTTTGTACTGTCTTTATACAACCTTGTGTTGCAGGAGAGGGTTTCCTTTGGTGCTGACTTCACACATCACGTGAAAATTACCGAACAATCAGTTTAATAAGCCACAGCTGCAAAATACTAACACGAATTCTTTACAGACGAATGGAAAAACTAGTAGAAGCCGAACTCAGGGAAGATCAGTTTGGATTCCGTAGAAATACTGGAACACGTGAGGCAATACTGACCTTACGACTTATCTTAGACGAAAGATTAAGGAAAGGCAAACCTACGTTTCTAGCATTTGTAGACTTAGAGAAAGCTTTTAACAATGTTGATTGGAATACTCTCTTTCAAACTCTAAAGGTGGCAAGGGTAAAATACAGGGAGCGAAAGGCTATTTATAATTTGTACAGAAAGCAGATGGCAGTTACAAGAGTCGAGGGAACATGAAAGGGAAGCAGTTGTTGGGAAGGGAGTAAGACAGGGTTGTAGCCCCTCCCCGATGTTATTCAATCTGTATATTGAGCAAGCAGTAAAGGAAACAAAAGAAAAATTCGGAGTAGGTATTAAAATCCATGGAGAACAAATAAAAACTTTGAGGTTCGCCGATGACATTGTAATTCTGTCAGAGACAGCAAAGGACTTGGAAGAGCAGTTGAATGGAATGGATAGCGTTTTGAAAGGAGGATATAAGGTGAACATCAACAAAAGCAAAACAAGGATAATGGAATGTAGTCAAATTAAATCAGGTGATGCTGAGGAAATAAGATTAGGAAATGAGACACTTAAAGTAGTAAATGAGTTTTGCTATTTGGGGAGCAAAATAACTGATGATGGTCAAAGTAGAGAGGATATAAAATGTAGACTGGCAATGGCAAGGAAAGCATTTCTGAAGAAGAGAAATTTATTAACATCGAGTATAGATTTAAGTGTCAGGAAGTCGTTTCTGAAAGTGTTTGTACGGAGTGTGGCCTTGTATGGAAGTGAAACATGGACGATAAATAGTTCGGACAGGAAGAGAATAGAAGCTTTCGAAATATGGTGCTACAGAAGAATGCTGAAGATTAGATGGGTAAATCACATAACTAATGAGGAGGTATTGAATAGGATTGGGGAGAAGAGAAGTTTGTGGCACAACTTGACCAGAAGAAGGGATCGGTTGGTAGGACATGTTCTGAGACATCAAGGGATCACCAATTTAGTATTGGAGGGCAGCGTGGAGGGTAAAAATCGTAGGGGGAGACCAACAGATGAATACACTAAGCAGATTCAGAAGGATGTAGGTTGCAGTAGGTACTGGAAGATGAAGAAACTTGCACAGGATAGAGTAGCATGGAGAGCTGCATCAAACCAGTCTCTGAACTGAAGACCACAACAACAACAACACTGTTGGCGGAGCTATGACAACATGTTCCCGTTTCCATCGAATGGTCAGAACATGGCCCTGTTGCACTAACTCAGTTTAGCCTGTTTCTACTCAGGCTGCAGAATAGCTCTCTCCGACTTCTGCTCAGTTCCGACTTAAACTGGAACAATCACATGCACAAAGCTGGAGGGTGGCAGTGCAGAGTCTGAGGAGTAGATGCGAGATGCATAGGGACTATCTAAAATGTTACTGTAGCAGATAGGTTCGAAAAAAGTGACTCATTTCGAGATATGAGTGTGCCAGAAATATGATTCACTAGTGGCCGTAACCATTAAAAGACTTCTCCATAGGATCCAATGCACGCATGTGATTGAATGGAGAAACTTGATTCCAAATCACAGACAGCATTTCTACCGGAAAGCGTAGCACCAGAGATCTGAAAACCTAGTGTACATTTCTTACGATCTCAATCAACACACCATCTACTGTTTGTGATCCTTCTCAATGACTCATCGCCTATAACCCAGTGAATATATGTTGCAGAACATCTGAAATGGCATCGATACAGATTATGAGACATGTCCACCCATTGCTGATTTTCGTTCACTATTGTTTAGTGTCACCAGCAATCAGTTATTGACGAAGTACTATGCTTAGTAGCAGGGGATGCATGATAGGTTCATCTTGAGCATTAGGCTTGTTAAGTATGTGTGTGTTTTCTGACATGTGCAAAGAAAATGACTATGTCTGGTAGTAAGGAGGGTAGGAAGGTACAGATATGATTGCGATAGCAAAGGGAATGGAAGATTTTTTTTTTTGCTTGGAAAAGTATGTCAAGTCATAAGAATGGTACAGATATTGCTACTGCCAGAGACACAACTGTCAGCAGGGTGTATTTCCAAAACTTCACTCATTGTCAAACGTCATCCAATTGAAGACACAATCATAATATTTAATTGTAAGTGTAGCGATCAAATATATATGTAGCTAGTTTCCTAGGACGATTTTGTCTGGGGGTGCAGGGCGCATGGCGGTGATGGCCTGTGGTGGGAATGATCACGTTGCCAGGTAATGGAAGGAACTGTCCAGTTGGGGTGCAGGAATGTAGCTGACCCAACTGTGTCGTCCTCTAGACGGCTGAAAACATCGAACTAACACTAAGTATGTGTTGGACAGCCTTCCTGATCGCGTGTGTTTCCCGTGGAAAATCGAGGAGATTCAATGTGGGTGTGTCTTTGAGCTGCACCATTATTCCCTGCCATGTAAATTGTCCGGCTGACTGCTTCTCCACATTTCCTATCTTTATTTAGTTGAGAGAACATCGATTGTGGTGTGTGTTGTGTGCATCTAGCAGGTGAAAGACGGGTGGAAGACACGTTTGCTGTTTCACTAGATATGAGAAACACCGTTGTTGACTTTGTAAATTCTAAGGATGATATGGAATCTGGTATATCACTGACATCGGTATTCGTGAATGGAAATATCAGTTAACTCAATTTTTTCGAGTTTTCGCGTAAAGGTCTTTGCGAGTGAGATAAGTTTCTAGTTGTTCAGTGGTGTACCTCGCTAAAGTTTTGGGTTTATAGAGAAATAATTTTCAGTCTATATCTTCGGAATTATACTGCGCAGGCGATATTTCTATGCCAGCGATATTGCTATGTGCTTGATATCGAGAAATATCGCGAAAATGGTATGATATTCTGATAAACCAAGTGAAAATACATTTGTTCTTGTAATCCCAAAGTCTGGAGATGGGTGTAGAAAGCAGGCAAGCAAGCAGGTCATGGCCAGAAACAGTAATGCCTTTGTGACGAGGGGAACCGACCCAGCCTTTGTACAACAGTTCGGAGAGTGACCTCGGTCTGCTGAGAGTGTTCTGGTCACACGTTGGCCACTGTGTGTGCGGGGGCAGATGACTTGTGACTGTCGGCTGCGGTGGATGACCTACCGAGTGTTTTTACATGCAATGAGTGTTTGTGCACTGCATTATTTCGGCTGTTTAAGCGTTGTGAGCGTGTTTGCAGAGTGTTATACATGCATTATTTCGCCAATTAGTGAGTGGTGAATGTCTCTGTTGCATTACTTTGTGAACATGTCTGTGGCCTGTGCAATGCCAAATTTCGACAGTTTACATTTAGTGTGTTTTTTGTGGAGCGTTATACATGCATCATTTTGACATTTTACGAGTTGTTTTCGTATCTGCACATCAGTGTACTGCATTATTTCGATGATTTACGAATAGTTTGCAGGTCTGTAGGCTATGTAGTGTTTTGTAGGTTAGGGGAGGTAGTCCAATTGACCTTTTTCCCAGCAAAATTTGAACTTCCCGCCGTTTTCTTGAGGACGGGATGTGGGGGTGTTAGGTTAGTGGAGGTAGCCCAATCGACCTATTTTCCCGCCAGAATTTGCACTTGCAACCATGACATCATTGCAACGTTACCACATCTATCGGCGCCATCTTGGATCCGCCATCTTGAAAAATTTGGCAACAACGCAGAGTTGGGTGATGACAGCTTTATCTTACTTCTTATAACCACCTGTGGCGAGCCTAATCCCCTCATGGTGGATAGCGTCAATAACACAAAATTGTTAAGGCGTTCATGGTTACTTGTTGACAAACTGCCTATTGGCTTCTGTCTCGGCTTCTTCGGCCGACGTTCTTCTGGTGATTTTACTGACGTTTTGCCAGCACGAGTGGCTGGCATTGTCAAAGCTTCACCCTCCATTGCGAACTGGAGCCGAGCTCGCGGCCTCAGTCCATATGTACCTGTCCTGCCAACGTCCGAGGGCTTCTCTGCAGTCATTTCCGGTGCGGTTCTCCTCTTGCTACCTGCGACAGTCGTTTGCTGCAGCATGGGAGGTCAGGATGCGTTTAACTTACGGCTTTCTTCTTTCTTGTTGAAGCTATTCCCATGTTTTTGTATTTCTATAGTTTCTCTGGACAAGCGGGTGTGATAGTGCTTCTCTACAGCCAGAATGTCCATGTCAGCGAGTTTTATTACGTGGTCGGTCTCACTCAGTGCATGCTCTGCCACGGCTGATTACTCCACCTGCCCAACCTGCAATATCGCTTATGTTCTTTGATCCTGGTGTTGATTGATCGTCCAGTCATTCTGACATAAACTTTTGTGCACGTGCCTGGTACGCGTTATCTTCCCGACATTGCAAGTAGGTCCCTTTTCTCCTTTGCCGATCTAAGACACTCTTTGGTCTTCCTTATCGGTTCAAAATGGCTCTGAGCACTATGGGACTCAACTGCTGTGGTTATCAGTCCCCTAGAACTTAGAACTACTTAAACCTAACTAACCTAAGGACATCACATACACCCATGCCCGAGGCAGGATTCCAACCTGCGACCGCAGCAACAGCGTTGCTCCAGACTGTAGCGCCTAGAACCGCACGGCCACCGCGGCCGGCCTTCCTTATCGGTTTGAAAACCGTCCATACGCCGTGTTTGCGCGATACACGGCCGATTCTGTCCGTCACTCTGGGAATGTATGGCAGAAGGGCCGTACTCGACGTTTCTTTTTCTGACTTATTACTTCTCCGAGTGTTTGGCTGTATTACACTTCCGACATAATATGTGGAGTACCCACTGCTCCTCAGAACACTTTCCAGGTGTTTCATTTCTCGTCTGAGGTTCTGCGGCCCATATGTTCGTCCTGCTCGCATTACGAGCGTATTAATCATGCCTCTTTTCTGGCTCGGGTGGTGGTTTGGTAGCTTGTACACAAACTGAATAAGGTGTTTCCGTGTCAGGAAATGAGGACGGCAATTACTGCAAGCGGACATTTCAGCGAAGTGAACCGCAAAACATTCGGCAGGTACCACAGGATCAGTCCAGATATTACCATTGACAAGGATGTGCCAGAAACCGCCGTGGGTGGTGGATGGCCGCAGATGCGGCGGAGTTTATTCCATACGTGGGATGATGGGGTGTGGGATAGCATTGTTGAGACGTATGGCTCCCAACACTCGCGCAGTGGTTAGACACTGGCCTCGCATTCGGGAGGACGACGGTTCAATCCCGCGTCCGGCCATCCTGATTTAGGTTTTCCGTGATTTCCCTAAATCGCTCCAGGCAAATGCCGGGATGGTTCCTTTCAAAGGGCACGGCCGACTTCCTTCCCCGTCCTTCCCTAATCCGATGAGACCGATGACCTCGCTGTCTGGTCTCCTTCCCCACAACAACCAACCAACCAACCCAACACTCCTGCTTCCTTTTCTTTATTAAAAACTGCGCTTTCGCCTGGGGTCTCTTGAATCGTATTAAATAATCCATTGGAGGATGGCATCTGTGCTGTTGAAGCGCACTGCGGCCTTCCCTGACAACTGTGACTATAACTTCAGACGACCATGGCACCAGCGACCGCCAGGATGAGTCGGAGGAGTAGGGTATCATTGCTGCTGCAGCATGAGTAATAGTATCGATAGTATCCTGTAGCAATTTGTCGACATCTGTCACACACGACTGCCTGCAAAAGTGTCTGTAGAGAAGAAGACCTGCCAATCAGCTTTCCGAAGTGACCAACATGAGGCATGTTCTAGGTGTCTGTGATTGGAGACGCAGACAATGATACGAAAGTGTTCGCTGACACAAAGATCGCCATAGACGCGCCACTCAATCAGGGGTAACATACTCGGGCTGCAAACTGCGAAATCAATAGCTGAAAACGTTCCATGGCCAAACTGAAACGATTTGTAGCTCCAGAGTAGGCAGACCTCCAGTTCTGGAAGGAGGTGTTCTAGAACACAGCATCTGTGAGACAGCATCGCCACCCCACAGAGAATTGCCGGCATTTAAGTCCCCCCGATAAGAGGAAGGGGGCAGGAAGCTGTGCCACTAACTCCAACAGCTCTTGATAATGGAAATGTCCGTCTGGTGGTACATAAACATTACATATTTTCATCTGAACTGACAGACGCCTACGACCACGGCCTCTAGTGCAGTGGTAAGGAGCACCTCTTATCAGAAAATATGAGGATACATTCCCCACCGAATGCTCTCTCGACATTAACGCGACTGGTACAGTAGGGTTTGTAGTTTTTCAGAGCAGGGAGACGTGTTGCTGTAAACTGTGTTTCCTGAAATTATATGCCAATTATGGAGTAAGTAGCCATAAAATGACGGAGTTCGGTCAAATGGCGATAGCAGCCCTTGCAGTTCCATAGAAGGAGCGTTGGTGTCAGGTAAGAAAAGCAGCGAACGGAAAAGACTACTTCGCTACCTGGTCGTGGTCCACCTGATAGCGTGACCCATCTTTTGTGTGTATAGGCATGACCATGGCAGGGCTGGGGAGTGGAACATATAGAGCCTTAGAAAGTAGCCAATCTTTCTGGTTATTCTTCCTGTGAAGATTTCCCCATCTTATCCTCCGGGAGCAAAGAGGAACATATTTTTCTTTGGCCCATAGCCTGTGTCTCTCGGCCCTTGTCTTGAGAGGTGGACGCCTTGACGGGTATCCTCGTCCGTGACAATGCCAGAGGAAGGGTAGGTATCTCTGGCCAATGCCATGGGAACCACTGGTGTTATTGGTGTAGGGGAAGAGGGAGCTGACGTTCCCTCCCCCAATTCTAGGACAATCCTTATCATCGCGTGACACGACAGTCGCAAAATTGGAGACAATATTAGTTGGATGAAATCTTTCAAACTTCTTCCTAGCATCTTGATAAGATAGGTGGTCAATCATTTTAAATCCTTGAATTTTCTAGATAGCCTCATTAGAACAGAGGGAGAACATGTCTCCCAACCTTTGGCATTTAAAACATCTCCTTGGATCCCTTCTGGGTGCAGCAAACAAAGTGGACTCCACATCGCGCCACATTAGTACAGAGCTCTTCAACAGTTTGCAGTGTAAGGTCCTAGTAGAAGATAAACCCGTAAATTCTATTGAGCTTGTTATGAGGAGACATGGTGACTGGTATATCTCCTAACTTCACACAGGCTTGAAATGCCCATGATTGGTTGTCGTGTGATGTTTTTATCAGCAGAGATCTATTTCTCATCTTCTCTATTGCTGCAGCCTCCCCCAACTCATTTTCCATGTTTTCAACGAAAAACATTGGCTTCATTGTAGCGAAAGAGCCGCCGTCAGTGGGGGAACAAACCAAGAACTCGACAAACTATCCACTTCCATTTCTCCTTGCTTCGCTCTCGTCTTGAGGCACGGTAAATGTCATGAATGCCGTAAGATTGCAAACTTCTGCATTGAAATCACTGTTCCTGACTGATGAGACGGCTATGTTGGTAAGGCCACCAGTAAGTTTGACCCGTTTCATTGTGGATCGTTTTCCCCGATCTCACTTTGATTGGAGGCTCTCCCCTTGAGCGCCACACCACCAAGGCAGAGGACACCTGGTACACTACGAGGTGCATTCAAGTTCTAAGGCCTCCGATTTTTTTCTAATTGACTACTGACCCGAAATCGATGAAACTGGCGTTACTTCTCGACGTAATCGCCCTGCAGACGTACACATTTTTCACAACGCTGACACCATGATTCCATGGCAGCGGCGAAGGCTTCTCTAGGAGTCTGTTTTGACTACTGGAAAATCGCTGAGGCAATAGCAGCACGGCTGGTGAATTTGCGACCACAGAGAGTGTCTTTCATTGTTGGAAAAAGCCAAAAGTCACTAGGAGCCACGTCAGGTGAGTAGGGAGCATGAGGAATCACTTCAAAGTTGTTATCGTGAAGAAACTGTTGCGTAACGTTAGCTCGATGTGCGGGTGCGTTGTCTTGGTGAAACAGCACACGCGCAGCCCTTCCCGGACGTTTCTGTTGCAGTGCAGGAAGGAATTTGTTCTTCAAAACATTTTCGTAGGATGCACCTGTTACCGTAGTGCCCTTTGGAAAGCAATGGGTAAGGATTATGCCCTCACTGTCCCAGAACATGGACACCATCATTTTTTCAGCACTGGCGGTTACCCGAAATTTTTTTCGTGGCGGTGAATCTGTGTGCTTCGATTGAGCTGACTGGCGCTTTGTTTCTGGATTGAAAAATGGCATCCACGTCTCATCCATTGTCACAACCGACGAAAAGAAAGTCCCATTAATGCTGTCGTTGTGCGTCAACATTGCTTAGTAACATGCCACACGGGCAGCCGTGTGGTCGTCGGTCAGCATTCGTGGCACCCACCTGGATAACACTTTTCGCATTTTCAGGTCGTCATGCAGGATTGTGTGCACAGAACCCACGGAAATGCCAACTCTGGAGGCGATCTGTTCAACAGTCATTCGGCGATCCCCCAAAACAATTCTCTCCACTTTCTCGATCATGTCGTCAGACCGGCTTGTGCGAGCCCGAGGTTGTTTCTGTTTGTTGTCACACGATGTTCTGCCTTCATTAAACTGTCGCACCCACGAACGCACTTTCGACACATCCATAACTCCATCACCACATGTCTCCTTCAAATGTCGATGAATTTCAATTGGTTTCACACCACGCAAATTCAGAAAACGAATGATTGCACGCTGTTCAAGTAAGGAAAACGTCGCCATTTTGAGTATTTAAAACAGTTCTCATTCTCGCCGCTGGCGGTAAAATTCCATCTGCCCTACGATGCTGCCATCTCTGGGACGTATTAACAATGAACCCTGCCTCATTTTTAAACAATGCGCATGTTTCTATCTCTTTCCAGTCTGGAGACAAAAAATCGGAGGCCTTAGAACTTGAATGCACCTCATAGTTGTTGCTCAGAGTCCCAGTACATCAAAGTGGACAGGCACCTACTCCTTGGCTGATATGGGGAGGTTACAACTCAGGTATTGGCAGTGCGATCCGTGCGTTGTCAGGGGGCTACCATCGAGTGGGTACATGACAACTTCACCATGATGGACTGGCTACAGCACTGGTTTCCGGTGCAGAGGTAGATTCACTTAATTGGTAGGAGCAAAAGGTAGCAGTGCAGAGTCAATGCACCACAGTAAGGTGTCTTTCCCCAAACGGCCTGCACTTTGGTAAAATTTGGAAAGTGGAGGTCAAATCCAAAAAGGCGACTTAAGTAATCAAAACTGATGAGGCAAAAATCGTTAAAAAAGTCAAAAAAGCGAAAGCCTTCAGAAGTTCTAAGAACAGTTACTTGAGCAAAGTAAAAACCTTGATCCAAAAAAAAAAAGAGACTCCTATTAATCGCCTCTTTCGACAGGCAAGGAAGGGCCGCGGGTCTGTTCTAACCCCTTACACCGCAGGGGGAGTCTACAGCCATGTTGAGGTCGAACTGACCGTCACAAGAAGCAGCAAGGATCATCAATGAACAACACAGAATGGCATTTAGTGTCTCTGCCGATTGCAGGACAGCTCACTGCCTTGAAGGGGTGCGGGGAGTTTTCGCCTCTGGATCCGTGCTGACAACAAATACGCATTATTTACGGCTTATGTCTTTGATACATATTTCCAGATCACAAACGTTAGTAGTAGGCGACAATGCTGCGAAAACTATTGAGTGTTAGCGAAATTTGCTACTCTGAACAACGGCAGCCGGGGCCTTAACATGATGAACTAATTAGTTATCTGAAGTCAGTTTACGCGTCAGCCGGCCGCGGTGGTCTCGCGGTTCTAGGCGCGCAGTCAGGAACCGTGCGACTGCTACGGTCGCAGGTTCGAATCCTGCCTCGGGCATGGATGTGTGTGTTGTCCTTAGGTTAGTTAGGTTTAAGTAGTTCTAAGTTGTAGGGGACTGATGACCACAGCAGTTGAGTCCCATAGCGCTCAGAGCCATTTGAACCATTTTGATTTTACGCGTCAAGTTCTGTGCTATCTGGTCGTTAATTCGTGCAAGTGTTTCATTGCGTCCTCCTGTCTGACATTAAGATGTGAAAAGCACATACTGAATATCATCGACTCCGGGAGAAATAGACGAAGGACTGTTTCTTTCCCATGTTGGCTTGTTGTCTATTGAATCACTGTCCGTTGTGAACGAATATAATATCAGAAGGTACTTGAGCCGTTGCTGCCTCGTGTTGTGCTTGGCATTAAACCTTGGTTGCTATTCTGTGATTAGTCTCCCGCGGTTATCGCGATTATGCTGTATTCCGCTCTCTCCGCGAGTCGCAGCAGCAGCGTGTATCGATATTCACACCCTTGTACCATCTTTGGCCTCGCGCTAATAGTTTCCGGCTGTGCCGTGTGCGGGCAGTTGGTCGGTTGGCCTGGAGCAGCGGAGAAGTCTCCATGGACGAGGTCTGTGGCTCACTGATCTTGGACACGAAAGTTGACCATTTACTTAATCTACCAGTCAGCCCCAACTGTTCACATTGCATCTTTTGAATTTCGTTGTGGGCTGTTGGGACATTCTCGCGAGCAAACACGTGTATTTTCAAGTTGGCGAAATTCCTGTAGAGTTTAACTTGATTATTTTTGAATTGAAGTGCACCAGCGGAACATTCTGCCTTGTGGCCGTTAACGCTCTAATTACATGCTCTGGCCGCTGACGTAAATTCAGGAAGTGTATTTTCCCTTTCGTGTTGTGGCTGTCCAGCACGGCATGTAGTTTGACAGCTGAATGTGTAATTCGTTGTTCCATTGAACTCCCTGTTGTGTGCTGGTCGGGTGGAGCCGAAATTATCGTGTCGCTTGGTCCGTTGACTGTCTGTCGGATGGGTTGCCGTCGGATTGAGAATTGTTGGGCCGACTGCCTGTCTCACCAAAGCGAGCGTTAGTGTTTGAATTCCAGATCGACAGCTTGGAAACTTCAGAGCGCCGTTTGATGTGCTGCCTTTTCTTATTTGTCCTTGTTGTTTGTTTGTGTATGGCTTCTAGCCGATTTTAAATTAAAGTTGTTTTGTCCTTAAGGCGTGAGACTGTTTGGACCTTCAGCCTGATTTAAAGAAATTTTAGGATAAGCCCTTCTGCCTTTTAAAATTCAAATTCCTGTTTTGAGCCTTAAGTTATTGGCCTTCAGCTGATTTTAAGTTAAAATTGTTTTGCCCTTAGGGCGTGAGACTGTTTGGACCTTCAGCCTAATTTAGAGAAATGTTTTAAGATAAGGCTTTCTGCCTTTTAAATTTAAATTCTTGTTTTTGAGTCTTAAGTGATTGGTCTTCAGCCGTTTTTAAATTAAAGTTCTATTGCCGTTGAGGCGTGAGATTGAATGGCGCAATTAGCCGGGAATTAAGTTCTAAAATTAATGTTTGGCTTGCTCTGTTTTTAATGTTTTCTTTACTCTTGTAATGTTTGTCAAATGAATAAAGTTGTATGTTCGAGTGTAACTGACAGCCACTCATTTTGGCCCCTTTTCACAAATTAAACTGTGTGTCCTGTTCTGCGGGTATAGCAGGGGACCTCAGTACTTTTCTGCAAAATACGTTGATCAACACAACTTCCAGGGAAGTTGCAGAAAGACGAAGATAATATTTTAATTTCCAGTTTGAACGAGCAACAGAAAATGTTTGCCAAGCCGAGGCAACAGTGTGACAATTCTGTTAGAGCTAATTTTATAATAAACAGAAAAATTTCGAAATCGTTAAAGATTTTTGCTGAAGGCGAACCTGTAATGGAGTGCCTCGTACGCGAAGCAGAAGTGCCACGTCCTGGCAAAGAAAAGGATTTCGAAGGAGTAAGTCTATCAATAAGATCAGTTGTTCGACGAACCGGTACGACGTCATTAAAAGCGTTTGTATGATCGTGCTGCTACATCAAAGCATTTTCTATTAGTTTGGATAAGAGCATTGATTTGTCAGATACAGGTCTTCGTACACAACAGAGTGGTCGTTGCAGGAAAGCTGGACAGGAGCGGAAATGATTAGCGAAGAAGTTAGCACAACAAACAGAAGATTTACTTAACTTTTATTTCTCCAAACGTATGAAGACTCATTACAATTAATATAGCAAGCTGTCACAATGTCAACCAGAATGGGACACCCTGAACTAAAGTATGAACTATTGGGTCAAAGCAGCTAAAAGGCGACATCTTCATAGGTTCACGTAGCGTAGAGGTTCCGAATGCAAGGGAGCTGCCACTGCAGTGGCAGAAGCCGCTCATAGGCCAGAGCTGCAGAAGGCGTGGCTCAGTGGCCACGCGCTACTGGGCCCACCAGATCCTGCGCGACCGCTATCGGCGTCTAACGGAAACTTGCAGTGTCATTGCTATGATGCCCTTGGGACGGTATCAATACGTGATACCACGACTACTGCTGAAGACATTTTTAAGGGGTGAAAAAAATCATCGAAACAGTCAATCTGCAGTAGAGTCTGTTGTGTCGTGCTTACTTGTCGATATGGGGTGCCTAGGAAACCTGCTTTCTCGGATCGCTAGAAAAAAATTCAAACGATTTTTGTTACATTAAGATAAATGGCAATAGTTAACTTTGGGAATTTACAATGGTGTCGCAAGCAAATGGCGACAGACAAATAAGAAGTCTCTTCAGTATACCCAATTCCAATACAGTGAAACAATACATTTCCTAACTCGGCTTGACTTTAACTGGGCTGCGGCCAGTTGGTGCGGCGCTTATGTTCTCTTTTTGCCTAGGTGGTGGTACTGTCTCTTTGTCGTCCTATAGAGGGATCGCTCAGGATACTATTGGCGGATATCGTCTCACAGCTCTCTCTACATCTACATACATACTCCGCAATCCACCATACGGTGCGTGGCGGTGGGTACCTCGTACATCAACTAGCATCTCTCCCTGTTCCACTCCCAAACAGAACGAGGGAAAAATGACTGCCTATATGCCTCTGTACGAGCCCTAATCTCTCTTATCTTATCTTTGTGGTCTTTCCGCGAAATATACGTTGGCGGCAGTAAAATTGTACTGTAGTCAGCCTCAAATGCTGGTTCTCTAAATTTCCTCAATAGCCTCAGTAGCAATTCACGAAAAGAAGGCCTCCTTTCCTCCAGAGACTCCCACCCGAGTTCCTGAAGCATTTCCGTAACACTCGCGTGATGATCAAACCTACCAGTAACAAATCTAGCAGCCTGCCTCTGAATTGCTTCTATGTCCTCCCTCAATCCGATCTGATAGGGATCCCAAGCAGTACTCAAGAATATGTAGTATTAGTGTATTATAAGCGCTCTCATTTACAGATGAACCACATCTTCCCAAAATTCTACCAATGAACCGAAGACGACTATCCGCCTTCCCCACAACTGCCATTACATGCTTGTCCCACTTCATATCGCTCTGCAATGTTACGCCCAAATATTTAATCGACGTGACTGTGTCAAGCGCTACACTACTAATGGAGTATTCAAACATTACAGGATTCTTTTTCATATTCATCTGCATTAACTTACATTGATCTATATTTAGAGTTAGCTGCCTTTCTTTACACCAATCACAAATCAAATAAAAATGGTTCAAATGGCTCTGAGCACTATGGGACTCAACTGCTGAGGTCATTAGTCTCCTAGAACTTAGAACTAGTTAAACCTAACTAACCTAAGGACATCACAAACATCCATGCCCGAGGCAGGATTCGAACCTGCGACCGTAGCGGTCTTGCGGTTCCAGACTGCAGCGCCTTTAACCGCACGGCCACTTCGGCCGGCAATCACAAATCCTGTCCAAGTCATCTTGTATCTTCCTACAGTCACTCAACGACGACACCTTCCCGTACACCATAGCATCAGCCGCACATTGCTATCCTCCCTATCCAAAAGATCATTTATGTAGACAGAAAACAACAGCGTACCTACCACACTTCCCTGGGGCACTCCAGAGGATACCCTCACCTCCGATGAACACTCACCATCGAAGACAACGTACTGAGTTCTATTACTTTCTGTTCTAACGTTCTTGCCCATCTTGCCGGCGCTTGACTTTACACCAGAACGTCCCTCCCGCCCCCCAAAGCAAAGGACTGTCGTCATATAGGAACGACGGGGGAGGCAGGAGTATGGTTGCTACACCGGAGCGGAAGCTATGGCTGCAGGGCATGTCAGGCTTCTGGTCGTACCCCGCCATCCGGCCTTCGCTCTGGTGGAAACGTCCCCTGGAAAACAACAAGAACGGTATGCGTCCATCTCCTGAGGCCCACAACCAGATGTCGAAGGCGTCGGATGCTCCATTAATGATATAGGCCTTGTGACTAGATTTTTGTGAGTGGACAGAATTCTTAAGTTTGTTCCGATGCAAACTCACGGGTTGTACATGTCCTTTCTTGCCACAAGCGTAACACTGTGCTTGTTGGGATGGGCAGTCTCGGCGTTTGTGGTGTGAATAGCACTGCGGCCATGACTTAATTATGTTTGCCTGTTTAGAGAGCTGTTTACTCGTGTAAGTAGGCTGTTTATGTTTTCTTATTGGCAACGTTACGTAGCGCTCTGTGTAAGAATCACTGGCTGTGCTGTGTGCAGTCTGTGGCTAGTTTGCATTGTTGTCTGCCATTGTAGTGTTGGGCAGCGGCAGCTGGATGTGAACAGCGCGTAGCGTTGCGCAGTTGGAGGTGAGCCGCCAGCAGTGGTGGATGTGGGGAGAGAGATGGCGGAGTTTTGTAATTTGTCATGAACTGCTATATATATTGTGACTATTAAGGTAAATACATTGTTTGTTCTCTATTAAAATCTTTCATTTGCTGACTATGCCTATCAGTAGTTAGTGCCTTCCGTAGTTTGAATCTTTTATTTAGCTGGCAGTAGTGGCGCTCGCTGTATTGCAGTAGTTCCAGTAACGAAGATTTTTGTGAGGTAAGTGATTTGTGAAAGGTATAGGTTAATGTTAGTCAGGGCCATTCTTTCGTAGGAATTTTTTGAATGTCAGATTGCGTTGCGCTAAAAATATTGTGTGTCAGTTTAAGCACAGTCTTGTATAATTGTTCAAAAGGGGACGTTTCACACGGCATGGAGAATTGTTTATGCAGCATACCGTGCGCAAGCTGCCGCTGCCTAATGGACCGGTCGCAAGCAAGAGACGACTCGATGCGACAAATTGCTGCCTGCTCAAACTTATCGGCCGACATGGCACCTGAATCATAATGATCTAGAATTTGCTCTATATGCTGAAATGATGGATCGGACTATTTCAGAATCTATTCTCGAAGCCTGACAGTTACATTTTACACGATTGCATCATGCAACATAACATCTGAATATAGCGCACCAGAAGCACATATGAATTTGCATTTCCTCGTCATACCCTGCAAATCTGTTAACCACTCGTGGTAAGTTTGCTCTGACCGTTTCTTGCAATTAAAAAATTGGTATCTAGCTGCTACCACATTCACTTGTTGATCATAATAATTAGCGAATCTGCAACCTGATCATACGAAAGTTCACTCGGAGTAGCGTTAGGAATCAATTTTTGAATGAGTCTAAACACTGCACTTCCTACCGTGGACAATAGCTAGGGAAGTTCCACAGTACCTTGTAGGTTATGAGCAATTACGTTGGCTTCAAACTGTTCCAACCACTCGAGCCATTCCTCTCCTTGTTCACGAAACTGGCGAAAAGGCGGTATGGCAGACTCAACTCGTTGCAATTAGTTCTGATGGAGCACCTGTGATGGTCAGTTCAGAGAAAGTTTTTATAAAAGATATTAAATAAAAATCTGCTGAATTCAATATTGAGAAAACCAATTTAACAATTCTTCATCGCTTTATTCATGAAAAAAGTTCGTGAGCAGCCAACGAGTTTTAGTAAAATAGTGAAGCCCGCCCGGTTAGCCGTGCAGTCTAATGCACTGCTTTTCGGGCGGGTAGATGTGCTGTTTCCCGGCACGAATCCACCTGGCGGTTTAGTGTCGATTGCTGTGCAAACACTTTCTCCACGTACGCGTACACCATAATTACTCTACCACGCAAACGTTGGGGTTACACTCGTCTGGTGTGAGACGTTCCCGGGAGGTCACTGGGGGCCGAACCGCACAATAACCCTGGGTTCGCTGTGGGGTGGCAGTGGGGTCAGTGAACTGCTGTAGCCGGTTCCGGGGTTGTGTACCACTGAGGTCTACGGCGGGGACGAAGCCATTCCGTCGTTTCTGGATCCCCACTTCCATACAGAACAATACAATACAAGTTAGTGAACGAGGCTTGTGGATCACCATAGGTTGGCCACGCCTATTCTACAGCATTCGAGGTCCTGTTGCCCGTGATATGGTGTCAGCTGTAATCGAGGATGCCAACTCGAAATCTTAACCCAGCTTCCTATAATTGTTTCCCGACGGTTCGTGGAGACACTGTCTGTAACCTCTGCTCAGATTTCAGTTTTTGCCATCGAGCCGTTCGCTAGAGCCAGCCGAACAATCCTGCGATCTTCTCATGGTGTACTTTCTGGATGAAAGCATGTCTACCCTTCTTACCACACTAGTATCCCTACTTCATGCCGGCCGCTGTGGCCGAGCTGTTCTAGGCGCTTCAGTCCGGAACTGCACTGCTGCTACGGTCGCAGGTTCGAACTCTGCCTCGGGCATGGATGTGTGTGATGTCTTTAGGTTAGTTAGGTTTAAGTAGTTCAAGTCTAGGGGACTGATGACCTCAGATGTTAAGTCCCATACTGCCGGCCGCGGTGGTCTCGAGGTTCTAGGCGCGCAGTCCGGAACCGCGCGACTGCTACGGTCGCAGGTTCGAATCCTGCCTCGGGCATGGATGTGTGTGATGTCCTTAGGTTAGTTAGGTTTAAGTAGTTCTAAGTTCTAGGGGACTGATGACCACAGCTGTTAAGTCCCATAGTGCTCAGAGCCATTTGAACCATTTTAAGTCCCATAGTGCTTAGAGCCATTTGAACCATTTGAGCCCTACTTCATTTCGTCGCCACTCTTTCTGCAGTCATTGCACTACAGCCGAGTCCCTATAGACAATATGGAAGCGATGATATGACTCTTTTGAAGTTTGCTGAAGTGCAGTATCTTAATCAAAGTATATAGACAACTACTACTGGACGTCACTATGAAGTGTGTCCACCCTTCGCCTTTATGACAGCTTGAGGTTAATACATGTAAGCATAGCCAGTAACGAAATATCGCTAGTGGTCTCAACTACTCCTGCAAAAACAAGAAAAAGTAGTTCCTACAGAACGTGAGAGATTGATCGCTGATACAAGCATATGGGAAGCTGAAGTATCAGCTCGAGGAGAATAAGCAGCAGCATAAGGAGAAGGGTACTGCAGGGATAAGATAATTATGTCAATTGTTTGTATAGTAACATTCAAAACAATTGCAATTTTGAAATTATAAGAATTTAAAAAACCTTTGGTTTAGAAAAATTTTATAGTTGTAGTCAAGCTGTATAGTTTTGAAGCTTTCAGGCAACTGAATAAATTGTTGTACATTCAGGTCTGTAATTTAAAAGAACATTATTTATGCATTATTAGTCTCGTAGTTATAAGGGAATCAAATCTACCAGTATTTTGCCATACAAGAAAGTTCGACCAATTACCAGTAAAAAAGAGCGTACAGACATTTTCAGTCAAAATTTAAAAAAAGGGGTTTGAGAAACGAATATATTCTGATATTTAAAGAGCATTTTGTTTTTGAAATCAGTTAACAGACAAAAATGTAAGCAATGACAAGCGACAGTGGAATATTAAATACTGTTGGCTGGCCTGTTGACGGCAGCACCCAACATGTAGCTCAAGACTACGCGTTGGCGATTCACCTTCGGATCTCTCAAATCACGAAGACGATTTATTCCTCACAAACAGTGAACTTTATGACCTATGTTAGAGGCTCTTGCTACTCCACTGTGTGCGTGAACACTCAGTGCCAGACTTTCGCCAATGTGGCGCCTAGCATGAGTTCCATTGTGAGTGACCAAATCATTTTTGGAGAAGAGCGGGACAAAATCAGCTGGTTCCTAAATTTACCCCGTTTTTTCTTAATTTTTACTTATTAATGTTTTCTTAATCTGATTTGTTAACCGACGAGAGCGTATTCACTATTAATAAAAAGGTTGAAAACAGATTTGCTCAGATGTATTTCCACAATATATGTTTAATTAACGATCTTTGACGCACAAAATAAAAATTTTATTACGATATTTCAAAACATTACAGCCATGGAAATTTTCATAAAGTAAAATTAGTATAAGCTGTAAATATTACCGAGCGCTCATAGATGGTGTTAATTTTCCATGGAGAAAAGACCATTTTTCACTGCTTCCATCCTTCTTGGTCATGTCTTTGTTCTTTGAGACATAGTGGTAAAATTCTACAAAGTAGATTTCGTGTTTGTACAGGTTCAGTAGTATTCCTTCAAGAAGGCCCACATCCATTCAGTTCCTTTCATCAGTCCATTTGATATTCAAGAATGAAAATACCTTTTCTACATTGGCTTTATGAGCTGGTACTGTAAACAAATAGATTGTAATTGACACTGTGTCAGAGTATTGCTGAAGTTGGTCACATCTATTAAAAAAACTCACCCACGTCTCATGCATTGCAGTGGTGCTACGTTTGCATCATTTCACCAGTGGAGTTCTTCTTACACGAAAATTGTCAGTTTCCCGAACTGATCAAAGAGAATAGTCATCTATTTCAATTTTTTCCCCTTCAATTAAGAAGTTGTCTCTTCAACGCTTTCTCATTTTGGCACTCTGCCGCC
Source organism: Schistocerca serialis cubense (assembly GCF_023864345.2). NCBI lineage: Eukaryota > Metazoa > Arthropoda > Insecta > Orthoptera > Acrididae > Schistocerca > Schistocerca serialis. Next base: position 620,378,461 of record NC_064645.1, read on the forward strand.
ACAGTACCGCTTAAAATAAATTACTGTTTTCGTGCATTAGACTGTGGAGTTTAGAGAAATAAGCTAAAATGTATTGCATGACTGCAGCATGTTGGTTAAAGTGGGACAGCAACTCATTTTGGACTGTGATTCAAAAAATACAGCCAGAGTTGCAACTAAAGTCTGTTTAGTCGGTGACCAGTTTCGGGCTATGTCCATTCTCAAACCAACCTATGTACAAAAGTCAAAATTACAATATATCCAAACACATGTTTACATTAAATACGAGTGCAAAGCATAAATGGAGAGAGAGCATAACGCAACCGGTACATAACAACGTTTGCCAAGTTAAATGTCTGCCTCCAATAGTCGAAAATAAAGTGAGTACATACGTGTATGATCCCAACTAAAGTTCATTAACGAATGATACTGGTCAAGTTGACAACTTCTACGAAACCTAGGAGAGGTGGCGCCTTCTTCGGACCGTAATTCTTATTTCGGGGAAGGTTCTTTCCATAGCAAATCCCAATCTTGAAAAAAAGCAGTGTACAAATCGATTACATAACATACGTGAAATATACATATCTTTTGTAAGTGTGCTTACCAACACAAATAAAATACAATGTAATACTAAGGTCTAACTTAGAGATCCAAAGAGAGTAAAATTTACATGCTGTAAGACATGAAAATATCAAAAAATCATCCGGAACTACAACGTAACATTGTTACGTTGTAGCCTAAATAGCGTTGCCACTTTATAGCACAAACTGTGGTAAAGACGCCAAACACGAGCATAAACCGCAAACAAATGTTTAAAAAGTTTAAAAACATGTCATAAAAAGCTCATTTTTACATTTCTTGAAACGAAATTAGACCAGTCCACGTCGTGAACAAAGAGAGATGCAAGAGCAGGGGGAGGGGAGGGGGAATGGGGTGCGTAAGGGGAAGGGAGAGGGCGAAAAGAAAACGGTACGGAAAAGATGTGGATGAGATAGATGTGAGGAAAGGGTTCGAAAGGGGGGGACGTACATCGGTCCATTTTTATTTCAAAAAATGTAAAAATGATTAGGCCTGTGGATATCTTTTAATGGTGCTTTCTTAAACATTTGTTTGCAGTTTATGCTCATGTTTGGCGTCTTTGCCACAGTTGTGCTACAAAATGGCAACGCTATGTAGGCTACAATGGAGCAATGTTACGTTTTGGTTCTATGATGATTTATTGACGTCTTGCCCTCTCTGGATCTCTAAGTTACACCTTAGCATTGCATTATATTTCATTTAGATTAGATTAGATTTACTTTCATTCCAACTGATCCGTAGTGAGGAGGTCCTCCAGAATGTAGAACATGTCAGAAAAACAATAATACATGACAAATATTTACAACTTAAACAAATAAGCAAATGTCCCTTCCACAGGTCCAAAGTGGAATGATCGTCATTTTTTTAATGAACACTATATGGAAGAATCATTTTACAAACACTCATTTACTAAGATCGCATTAATGCACTGAATTTAAAATTAAAAAAAATGTTTTTTTTGTTTATAAAGTAATAAACATATAATAGAACTACTACAATACTTATTTACAATGAACACATTACTGTACTGCACTGAAATGATGCTGAAGTTAGATTGTACACACACACACACACACACACACACACACACACACACACACACACACACACACACACACACTTATTTACAATGAACACATTACTGCACTGAAATGGTGCAGAAGTTAGATTCAAAATTTGTGCAAATAGCCGGCCGTTGTGGCCGAGCGGTTCTAGGCGCTTCAGTCCGGAACCGCGCTGCTGCCACGGTCGCAGGTTCGAATCCTGCCTCGGGCATGGATGTGTGTGATGTCCTTAGGTTTGTTAGGTTTAAGTAGTTCTAAGTTCTAGGGGACTGATGACCTCAGATGTTAAGTCCCATAGTGCTCAGAGCAATTTGAAATTTTGTGCAGATAAGCGCTCTTACAAAACACACTTGCCACATATCTTATGTAATCGTTTTGTAGACTGTTTGTTTTTAAGAGTCTGAATTGCTACGGAAATCTTTCCCGAAATAAAAGAATCACGGCCGGGTTCCTAACAGCTGCCAACTTGACCAGTATCATTCGTTAACGAACGTTAGTTGGTGCTATACACACATATACCCTCTTAATTTACTGCTATTTTGGTATTTACCGATTGCAATATGCGATCCATTTATGATCTGCACTCATATTTAAAACATGTGTTTGATTAAATCGCAATTTTGCCTTCTGTACCTAGGTTGCTTTGAGAATGGAGGTAGGCCGAAATCGGTCATCGACTAAACAAACGTCCATTTTAGTTGCAACTCCGGCTGTCTATTCAGCATCATCATAAAAAGTATTAATCTATCGTGTCGTGTTCGTTTAGTTGATCGAAATGTCTAATAGCTAATAGAAATTTATAAAGTACATTTAAAAACTGAATCCATGACTATGAGAGCCCAGAAAGAATTTTTCGGGACACAGTATGTTATGTTAAGAAACCGGGACAATCCTTGCTGCTACACAAAATCAACAATAGTGAGCTGAGCTGTCATATCTGAAGACTCGCCTCTAACAATAAAAAAGTACACTGTCATGGTTGACACCATTTTATATTGCCCCCAAATGGATGCCTGAGAAAACAACCAATTGAATTAGCGAGTTATGAGGCAACATTACAGATCTGTTGGGTTGCTACCACCTGTCTGGGACCAACCACCGACTGTTCTTCTCACAAGTATCCTTGCACTTATGGAGTCCTCCTCCAATGAAACACGAGTGACTAAAATGATGACACTACAACAGGCGACTGGCGCTCACGTGACATCCTTCGCTCACTACTTTTGAGAGGCTTCATTGGATTTCATCGTCTTGTGTTGTTTTCACGTAATAACTTCCGTGTTATGACAGTATGTCTTACAAGGCGATGTCGCGTTGAAGACGTATCACAGACACGTCACTCTTGGTACAAAATGTCACAATTAAATGTTAAATGTCAGTTAACAGCACAACAGTGATAAAGGCCTTTAGGAAATCCTAATTTCGGTTGTAGTTCGATGTGTTTGCTGTGGCCTTGCAGTTAGACACATGCAGTTACGGAATTGAAGAAATTAGGATTGTGTCCTGCTACACGCAAACCTATTTCTTTTCACCATTGCATTTTTAACAGATTCTGGTTCGTTCTTATTCGTGTAGCAGAAGTGTATTCTGCAATATTCGATGTTATTTACATATAAGAGTGTGCTCTCTTAGGAACGATTTTCTTCAATTTTGTGACTTCAGTCCGATTGAAAAAAACGGAAGATGAAATTCGTGCGACTGTAACGACTATCAGTGATTTGTCTGCTCAATTGTCACAAATATTTAGGCGTTTTTCCGAATGTCTTCCGATTTCCGAGGGTGTGCTTAGAGAGAAACCTCAGAGCACAGCATAAATTACTTTATATTCTTGCTTGTTACAACAAGTAGCTGTGATCTAATCGTTAAGAACGCTTTTCTAACTTCGACGGTCAAATGAGAGATCGCTCGATACGGCGAGTTAGGGACGTCACGTGACCCAAACGTCAGCTGAACTCCGGTTGTAGCTTCCTCATTTTAGTCAATCGTAAAGGAACATATCTATTGGTCATCGCTGTCTTGGTGTAAATAATTATTAAATCGGATGAGTAGCATCAAAATTAGAATAACGTGAAGTATTTCTATAGCCAACGAGAAATCTGTAGATATTGTTAAGTCCGCCGCCGCTTTTTTTGTCTGTATGTGAAGGCTAATGAAAGAAACTAATGTAGGGATTTTCTACATCTACATACATACTCCGCAATCTACCATACGGTGCGTGGCGGAGGGTACCTCGTACCACAACTAGCATCTTCTCTCCCTGTTCCACTCCCAAACAGAACGAGGGAAAAATGACTGCCTATATGCCTCTGTACGAGCCCTAATCTCTCTTATCTTATCTTTGTGGTCTTTCCGCAAAATATAAGTTGGCGGCAGTAAGATTGTACTGCAGTCAGCCTCAAATGCTGGTTCTCTAAATTTCCTCAGTAGCGATTCACGAAACGAACGCCTCCTTTCCTCTAGAGACTCCCACCCGAGTTCCTGAAGCATTTCCGTAACACTCGCGTGATGATCAAACCTACCAGTAACAAATCTAGCAGCCTGCCTCTGAATTGCTTCTATGTCCTCCCTCAATCCGACCTGATAGGGATCCCAAACGCTCGAGCAGTACTCAAGAATAGGTCGTATTAGTGTTTTATAAGCAGTCTGCTTTACAGATGAAACACATCTTCGCAAAATTGTACAAATGAACCGAAGATGACTATCCGCCTTCCCCACAACTGCCATTGCATGCTTGTCCCACTTCATATCGCTCTGCAATGTTACGCCCAAATATTTAATCGACGTGACTGTGTCAAGTGCTACACTACTAATGGAGTATTCAAACATTACGGGATTCTTTTTCCTATTCATCTGCATTAATTTACATTTATGTATATTTAGTGTTAGCTGCCATTCTTTACACCAATCACAAATCCTGTCCAAGTCATCTTGTATCCTCCTACAGCCACTCAACGATGACACCTTCCCGTACACCACAGCATCATCAGCAAACAACCACACATTGCTATCCACCCTATCCAAAAGATCATTTATGTAGATAGAAAACAACAGCGGACCTACCACACTTCCCTGGGGCACTCCAGATGATACCCTCACCTCCGATGAACACTCACCATCGAGGACAACGTACTGGGTTCTATTACTTAAGAAGTCTTCGAGCCTCTCACATACTTGGGAACGAATCCCATATGCTCGTACCTTAGTTAGGAGTCTGCAGTGGGGCACGGAGTCAAACGCTTTCCGGAAGTCAAGGAATATGGCATCCGTCTGATACCCTTCATCCACGGTTCGCAAAATATCATGTGAAAAAAGGGCGAGTTTTGTTTCGCAGGAGCGATGCTTTCTAAAGCCGCGCTGATGCATGGACAGCAACTTCTCTGTCTCAAGGAAATTCATTATATTCGAACTGAGAATATGTTCGAGAATCCTGCAACAAACCGATGTTAAGGATATTGGTCTGTAATTTTGAGGATCCGTATTTCTACCCTTCTTATATACACGCGTCACCTGCGCTTTTCTTGATACGGATTTCATGAATAAATAGAACATTTCACGAGGAAGGTTTTGTACATAACTTATAATTATAGCAATGCTGAGAATATAATACAAGTAACGTTATCTGGTCCATTGTTAATTGGCGGCTGGAATGACATCTCATGGCAATGAGAGGTATAGGCTTGTTAGCAGCAGAGGAGGCGATATCTAGCGGCAAAAGCAGTAAACTAAACAACCACCGCAACTCGAGAGAGCAGTGAAACTTGACCAGAACCTGTGTTTAGATCTCGGTTGTTGTTGTTTTCTTCAGTGCGCACGGGGACGCAGGAGTATCGTCATAGCTGGCGACAGACTGGTACCTCTACTTGCGTGTGGGCCAGGCACAGCCGCTGGGCGACTAGCCGCAAAGCACACTGGTTTAAACGCAGCTTAAAAATATCCTATCGACCGATCCCCTCATTTAGACACGTTGCAATACAAGTGATCTTTCTTCAGTGCGACACATCACCTCATTTGTTATTCGATCTAACCATCTGGTCTTCAACATTCCTATCTTGAAAAGCCTCCTGACGCATTTTTCCTTCTGAATGTGGACGGCGAAAACAGGAACTACTGTAGGGATTTTGACACGGTTTTCACTAATACCTTGACTAATTCGCTTAGGAAGGCTTATGTATCTAATTTACTAGTGAACCCAGCACTACTTTGCAATCGTTAAATGTGTAAGGGAAACTGGATACACATTCTAATCTCTTTCTTCGCACTCTCTGTCCGTGTCCTCGTAACCCCTGTCTCTAACCACTTCCTCCTGCACCTCCCCCCCCCCCCTTACACACACACACACACACACACACACACACAATGAAAGTATTTCGTATAGTTGTACTCTGCGAACGGGCAGGATAACAAAATTTCGAGCGATTCCGATTCCGTAGTAGTGTTCTAATTATAAGCCGAAAGGCCACAAATACAACTTTCAAGTTTTCTGCTAAATATGACTGCGGGGAAGAAAACAATGTATCACATTGTTGTCTATACGACTTTTGTTTAAAATCATATATAAGGAGGAAGAACGTATATGGTAGAATCATTTTGTGTGATGGTTTAAATACCCTGCTATGGCAGTTAAAACTCACTGCGAGAAATAAAATTAACCTGCAGAGCATTTTCTTCCTCGCAGTCGGTTTTAACAAAAAATCTGTACGTTATTTTTTTTAAGTATATATTGACGAAGTCCGTCTGACGCTTAATTAGGTCTGTTCAAACAATTCCGGAAATATGTACACAACATTTTTATACCCTTACCTTTTCCTTACTGTGCATGGTCTTCTTTGAAATACTCTCCTCCATAACTAATACACCACTACCAACACCGCTTCCATTTCCGGAAGCAGTCTTAGTACGCTTCTCGCTACATAGCGCGAAGCGCCGTCTGCGAATTTTCTTTTATCTCGTCTATCGTTGCAAATCTTCGTCCTTTCAGCGGGGGTTTTCAGCTTCGGAAATAAAAAAAAAGGTCCGCAGGCGCCAGGTCTGGAGAGTACTGAGGATGAGCCACCGTAGTGACTTCGTTTCTTGTGCGACACTCACGCACCAGCAGGTTACAATGGTTCAAATGGCTCTGAGCACTATGGGACTTAACTTCTGAGGGCATCAGTCCCCTAGAACTTAGAACCGCTTAAACCTAACTAACCTAAGGACATCACACACATCCATGCCCGAGGCAGGATTCGAACCTGCGACCGTAGCGGTCGCGCGGGTCCAGATGTAGCGCCTAGGACGGCTCGGCCACTGCGGCCGGCGCACCAACAGGGATGAATGTGCGGGTGTGTTATCGTGATGCAAGAGCCATGAATTGTCTCGCCACATTTCAGGCCCTTTCCTTCTCACATTTTCGCAGGCGTTGCAACACGTCCCGATAGTACCATAGATTAACAGTCTGTCCCTGTGACAAGAATTCATGATTACCTAATCCTTCAAAGTGAAAGAAAACTATCAGCACGGCTTTGGCATTTGGTGTGACCCGACAATCTGTTGTTGGTCTTGGAGAACCTTTCCCGACCCATTGTGAGGACAAACATCATAACCGTAGTCCCACGTCTCATCACCAGTTATGATTCTCTTAAGGAACAACTCGCGATCCAGAAGCTGTTCACAGACTGCGAAGCGAAGGTCTCTCTGGTCTTGACTCATGAGCCGAGGGACAACTTGGCGGCAGCACGATGCATTCCAAGACGTTGCGTCAGAATTTCATGCCATGATCCGACTGAAATGTTACATTCCTCTGCAGTCTCTCGGATAGCCTGTTTTCGACTGGCACGCACAATTTCGTTGACGTTCCTGACATGAGCGTCGTCGGTAGATGTCGAAGGGCGTCCTGAACGAGGGTCGTCTTTAACTTCCGTCCAGCCGTTTTTAAATCGTGTGAACCACTCCTAACACGGAGTACGGCTTAAGCACTTATCACCGCAGGCTTCTAGCATCATTTAGTGTTTCTCTGTAACGGTTTTCTTGAGTTTCATGCAAAACTTAATGCAGATCCGTTGCTCTTTCTAACTCTGCCATCTCGAAATTCGCAAACTGTGCAACACGATGTTCTACTCAATACAGCACTGAACAATAGCTAACAGACACACAACAATGAAACTTCCGACAGTTACACATTAAACACAGGCGTGTGCAACGATGCCAAACGCATTTCGCTCCAACACACCATTGGCGCGAAATTACAAATGTTCCGGAATTTTTTGAACAGATGTATATTTTGAAATCTAAAATAAATCTGCCAATAACTTTTTGAGGCTTTTGGTAAATTTAAATAACGTCTTGTCTTCATATAGTAGTAAATTACCGCTACGCCACGCAAGTCGTACGACGTAGATACGTGTACTACCCATGCGAAGACAGGACAGGGTAGCTTGCACGGTATGGGACACGTAAAAGTGGCCCGGAGAACAAGAGTTTCGCGGCACAAAGAAACACAGCAGAGGAAAGGAAACACTGTGCTAAACTGACTGTAGTAGACGTTGAAAAAGACCACCATTCATCTCTTGGCACTCTTGGCCCTGGTCAGCAAGTTGATGAAGGCGGATCGAAGCCGGACTGCTGAAGCTGTTGCAATCTTATCCGACATGTTCTGCTCCAGTTCTTGAAGACCACGAGGACTGCTGCGATACAGCTTAGGCTTGACGGATCCCCACACAAAGTAATTGCACACTGACGGATCAGGTGACCTGTGTGGCCAGGCTTACCTCTGCTTACAACTCTGCTAGGCGTGGAGATTGTGTATAAATGTGCTCCAAGATTCGGCCGGCTGTATGGGCAGTTGCTCCATCCTGTCGGAAGTAACTGTAGCTCTTTTCCCCCTACCACAAACGGTTTCAAGATCGTATCATTCGTCCGAGCCACTTTTATTTGCCCCAACCTGTATTATCAAATTTCCGTCCCTCTCTGGTCTCGGTACACACATAATGAAATCAAGTGGGTATCCCTGCACTTTGCCCGTACAATTACATTAAAACCTCCACGCCTTTGGATGTCATATTACACTGTCTGCTGGTAAGGTTGCATAAATATTACTTGCATAATTATCGTCATTTCGGATGGACCGCTGATTCTGTATCCTGCTTTCAGCTAATAAGGAGCCATTTCAGTTAGATAACTCTTCTGAACCTCAACCTAAGGCCTCAAAGAAATTTTAGTATTTCTTCTTCAATGTCGCCAGTCCTTGGTAAGACAATGAGTAAACATACCACGATTATGATATGTTGCTTCCTTACTCAAAAAGGAATAATCCCTATTTAATCTTTCTCCCCCACGCGCAATCGGCAAAGTCAATGAAGCAAGAAAACTAGAACGACGGGTGTACTACGTTCTTTCTCAGAAATGTATAGTCTTTATTCGAAGTTTTTAACTTTAAATAAGTTTTAATAAACTGTATTCTGTCATTGCTTATACGATATTTTAATACACAAGGCAGATTTATTTTGTAAGAAGGAAGGAAGATTAGCGTTGGACGTCTCGTCAAAAATAAGGTAATTACAGACGGAATACAAGCTGGACCTAGTATGTGGCAAAATATATGACAACGAGGACGACCATTATTACATGTACGAGAAATCTACGTCACTGTGGAGTCTCATCAATGTAAGCCAAAATTCTGGTTGGTCAGCCAGTAAGTGACAAAGAAGGTCCGATGAAGGCAAGGAGATTAAGTTCAAAGTCGTAATGCAGTAGACAGTGTTATACAATACTTGTCGTATCTTCGGTTTCTTCAAAAATGCATAATTGAAAGCATCAAATGACTTTTACGGTAGAGGTACTGCCAACAGTAAGCACTATTCAACAACAGTTAACAGGTGTTAACTTTCTGGAACATAATATCTATCGTAACAGATGAGGACGTTGGAGAGGACAGATTTCATATCCTGCACGTTCCCCAGAACTTAGTTCTTCGTATTTCTATCTGCGGAACCATCTACAACAACTGATTTGTTCAAAAAGGACATTCCTGATGCAGAGACGCTTCATCAGTGTGCCATGGAAACCTGTAAAACCTTCCGACAGCATCGGGGTGTGATTCAATACGGTGACAGTACGTGGTACAATGTTTACAGCTAGCTAGAAAGCAAGCCAGCCAGCTAGCAGAGGACATTTTGAACATTTATTCTAAGTTTATGACGTTAAAAATTTATAAATCGATCTTGCATTACTAGCTTAACATGGGGAATTGCGGAAATTTGTTTATACTTTTCTCATGTTTAGGTATGAGGAGCTCGCCACCAAAGTTAGTATACTCTGAAATCAAGGGTGGCAACTGCCATCCGCCACCAAATCCTATAGACATTAGTGGTCACAGTTAAAGGCAATCAGAATTAATTTAGTTGCAGAGCAGAGCAGAGCTCACTTACCACGTGATAGTTAAGAGCTGTGACTCTGTACTTATTACCTATCCTGAGTCCCTGGCCGGTGTGGCCGAACGGTTCTAGGCGCTTCTGCGCGGAACCGCGCGGCCGCTATGGTCGCAGGTTCGAATCCTGCCTCGGGCATGGATGTGTGTGATGTCCTTAGGTTAGTTAGGTTTAAGTAGTTCTAAGTTCTAGGGGACTGATGACCTCAGATGTTAAGTCCCATAGTGCTCAGAGCCATTTGAACCATTTAAATACAATTTGATAATTGTTCATTTTAAATTAAATAGATAACAGTATGAGAAACGTCAACAATAATTCAGAACAAGCAAAATATCTATTACTCAGCGAGGCTATTGCTGAAACAACCGGTTTCGGTTTTATCGTTTATTCAACGCGAGTTTAACCTGATTATTAAAACCGTTCAAAATAACCGGTTTATGAAATAACCACTTTTCTGTTTTGCATTTCTCAGTTGCAAGAGACATAAAATCAATGTATTAATTTAAATACAAAATAAAACTTAGTCAGTCCATAGTTCGCTGCTTTTGTTGAAAAGTGATAAGTAACTGAATACCTCAAAAAATCACCAATGTTCTGCTATAGAGTCTATTTTTTTTCTGAAAATATGCTCAAAATCATGTTGTAATCGAGGACCATGCCACTATTTGGATATTACGAATAGTCAGTGCTTAAAGGTGAAAACTGAGATTGAAAAACTTTGTTTTTCGAGTTAATTTGTCCGTTTTCAAGGACTACAAGCAGATAAAGTCGTATTATGTTGATATAAGCGGCAGATCAGCTCCTTTTTTATGGTAAACTATGAATTGTTTCCCTCATATGATTTCGCAAGTTGTTGTGATACGGAATTGCTGACGCTCCGTTCTTTTTCGGCCTCGAAATAAGTAGCCACACTGATCGCCGTGGACTTTCCAAACTCCGTAAGTAATTCACGGTTTCATTCAAGTACGAGGCAACTGATTATGTCACGAAGAGTGTCTGAGACTAATACAAAACAACGAATGACAGCACGATGTTTTCCTATCTGACGGGGAGTCCCGATGCAATCTCTGAAACAATGATCACTGAAATGGAAACACTGTTCAGACGTCCGGCAACGTAGCATACGCGAGCACTCGTGGCATAAGCACGCGAAAGCAAGTAAATTAAACAAGTGATATTAGCACTTTATGTAGAGTTATGTGAGTGAAAATATTACAGCTGTAACACCAACAGCACTTTTCATCTTTTTCATACATATCTGCATTAGGCGGATTGCGGCTATCTACATCCGCCATTATTAGAACAAAATGACTGATAGGAAACGAACAAAAATCCGCCTTTAAGCAGAAAATAGTAGTATCTTTAAATGATGGAAAGCAAATTTTTCTCCTAGTTATGGTCTGGTGTCTATGACTCCTCAGAGTCGATACTAGCCAAAAAATCCTCCAAAAAGCATGCTTTCTCTTAAATATATTGAAAAGGTGCCTGAATAAACAAGTAATGCCAAACATTAATGTGTGGTACCTTTCCGGAATCGTGGAGATGTTTACTTTCATTTGGTGTGTGAATATTATATCTTAATTGAAAAGGGGGGCAACATAGACGAATAAAAAGTAAAACGCGGTCGACAGCCCGGGGGTTGCATGCTAAAACGGCCAATAACTCAGGCAGCAAACCCAAGCTGGAACGTAAAGGGTTCAAAAATGGGCATTCCATCAGGAAGTGGTGGCCAATTAAAACTTGGCTGCAATGTGTACAAAGTGGTGGGGTAGCGCCACCTTACAAATTACAATGGCTAAAAAGGCAGTGCCCAATGCACAGCCGAGTTAAAATAATCTCCTCTCGGCGGGAGGGCCGAGAGAGGGTCGTCGAAGCCGCTGGGAGAGGCTGAATAAGCCGGAGCTTATTCCCTTGAAGGGGGGGACCATTTGCGATGCCAAAGCGACATCACCTCCTGACAGACGGCAACACAGAGATCATTGGAGGGAACATAAGTACTCGTGGCCTGAGGTACGAGGACTGCAGCTTTGGCAGCAGCGTCAGCAACCTCCTTTCCTGGCAGACCGACATGACCAGGAACCCACATAAACATCGCAGTGGCTCCACCAAGAGTGAGCAACTGATAGTTTTTCTTGACCCTTTGCACTAGGGGATGGGCGGTGAACAGCGCACATAGAAGGGCGTTGAAGGAGTCTGAGCAGAGGACACAATTGAAAATTCTGTGTCACCAGATGGACGCTGTGGCCTGATGCAGGGCGAAGGGCTCGGCTGTAAATACTGAGCAGTGTTCCAGAAACCGATACCGAAAAACGTCGACGACAGTGACGGAGGCACACCCAACACCGCGGTCAGTCCGGACCTGTCAGTGCACAGAAAGGTACTATCCTGAAGTTCCATGCGATGGTCCTGAAACTGAATGCGGTAGAGTGAGGCTGGAGTAGTATCCTTAGGAAGTGAATGAAGGCCAAGTTTAACACGGGCCGCTTCACGAAGCCAAGGTGGTGAAGAGTTCACACCCACCGGGAAAATTGCAGGTAGTGTGAAGTTAAGCCACAGGAGCAAGTGCCGAAAGCAAATTCCAGGAGGTAACAGAGAAGTGAGACGCGCCCCATACTGGCGATCATCGAATCATCGAAGAAGGAGGCATAGGAAGGATGGCCAAACTGCAAGAATACCTGCTGAGGAGAAAGTCGCGGCGGTGGGACAGTGGTATTTCGGCAGCTTCTGCATACTGACTCTCAACAGAACTAGCGTAAAAGACACCAGTGGCGAAACGGATGCCACGATGGTGGATAGTGTTCAAAAATGGTTCAAATGGCTCTGAGCACTATGGGACTTAATTTCTAAGGTCATCAGTCCCCCAGAACTTAGAACTACTTAAACCTAACTAACCTAAGGACATCACACACATCCATGCCCGAGACAGGATTCGAACCTGCGACCGTAGCGGTCGCGCGGTTCCAAACTGAAGCGCCTAGAACCGCTCGGCCACCCCGGCCGTCATGGATAGCGTTGAGAAGACGTTAGAGTGACGGACGTGCAGGCACATAAACAATGCACTCATAGTCTAGTTTCTAACGGACAAGGGACCGGTACAAACGGAGGAGGGTGGTTCCATCTGCATCCAACGAAGTTCCATTGAGACACGTAGGTCATTGAGCATCCGCATACAGCGGGCTGGCGGATAAAACACATGTGAGGACCAAGAGTTTCTTGTAGAGCATGAGCCCCAGGAATTTCATAGTTTCAACGAACGGAAGAGTAATAGGCCCAAGATGTAAAGATGGTGGGAGAAACGAATTGCACCGCCAGAAATTCATACAGACGGTTTTTTCAGTGAAAAATGAGAGACACTGTCGATGCTCCAGGAGTAAAGACGCTCAAGACATCGCTAAAGACGACACTCAATGAGACAGATCGGTGGAGAACTGCAATAGATTGCAAAATCGTCAACAGAAAGGGAGCCAAAGATGCCCGGCGGGAGACAGGCCATTTTTAAGGTTAATGGCGATGGCAAAGAGTACGACGCTCAGGACGGAACCCTGAGACACACTGCTTTTTTATTTGAAAAAAAAAAAATTATTCCAAACACAATACAATAATAATCATACATCATAACCCACTACCTAAGCTAATTAGTGGGCCTTATAATTAATACACTCACAATTGCAGCTTCATACTTTCATAGATGGCTGTTACTATGGACAAGGTTAGTATGTTTACTATTCTAATCTACAAGTGCACAAAAGTTGTAATTCCTGCAGCATTACAGCTGTGCCAGAAGATCTTATAAAACTACTGTTACTCGCCTGCCCATCGAGCTAATCCCAATGGGCGTGCCCCTGGCGCTGGGCTGGCCCAAATTGCTTGAACTCGCAGCAGTCCCTGTCGTGTTACTGATTGCTAATTGGTGTCTACATTCTATTCTAAAAACTACTAGCACCTAGTAACTACTATATAAATGCTTTTTGTCAGATAGATGTTGGTGAACACCTGCCTCCCTGCTACGGTCGCAGGTTCGAATCCTGGCTCGGGCATGGATGTGTGTGATGTCCTTAGGTTAGTTAGGTTTAAGTAGTTCTAAATTCTAGGGGACTGATGACCACAGATGTTAAGTCCCATGGTGCTCAGAGCCATTTGAACCATTTGAACCTGCCTCCCTGGCACACCGGTTTCCTGGATAAAGGTGTCCGACAAGGCAGATCCCATACACACCTTGAAAACCTGGTCTTTTAAAAATTCCTGGGGCGGGTGGCCACAGAGGCCCCACGTGTAAAGTGTATGAAGGATACCATCCTCCATCAGGTGTCGTAGGCCTTCTCCAGATCGGAAAACACCGCCGCAGTCTGAGATTTCCGCAGAAAACCATTCATGACATGGGTGGACAAAGTAACGAGATGGTCAACTGCAGAACGGCACGCTCGAAATCCACACTGTGCAGCCATGAGTAAATTACGAGACTCGAGCCACCATACCAGCCGGGCACGAATCATACGTCCTATAGCCTTGCAAACACAGCTGATGAGAGAGATGAGAGAGATGTGGTGGTAGCTAGAAGGAACATTTTTGTGCTTACATTTTTTAGGTATGGGTATGACGGTGGCGTCCTTTGCTCAGATGAGTTTGTACGCTTTTTTTTTTTTTTTTTTTTTTTTTTTTATCAGTCTACTGACTGGTTTGATGCGGCCCGCCACGAATTCCTTTCCTGTGCTAACCTCTTCATCTCAGAGTAGTACTTGCAACCTACGTCCTCTATTATTTGCATGACGTATTCCACTCTCTGTCTTCCTCTACAGTTTTTGCCCTCTACAGCTCCCTCTAGTACCATGGAAGTCATTCCCTCATGTCTTAGCAGATGTCCTATCATCCTGTCCCTTCTCCTTATCAGTGTTTTCCACATATTCCTTTCCTCTCCGATTCTGCGTAGAACCTCCTCATTCCTTACCTTATCAGTCCACCTAATTTTCAACATTCGTCTATAGCACCACATCTCAAATGCTTCGATTCTCTTCTGTTCCGGTTTTCCCACAGTCCATGTTTCACTACCATACAATGCTGTACTCCAGACGTACATCCTCAGAAATTTCTTCCTCAAATTAAGGCCGGTATTTGATATTAATAGACTTCTCTTGGCCAAATATGCCTTTTTTGCCATAGCGAGTCTGCTTTTGATGTCCTCCTTGCTCCGTCCGTCATTGGTTATTTTACTGCCTAGATAGCAGAATTCCTTAACTTCATTGACTTCGTGACCATCAATCCTGATGTTAAGTTTCTCGCTGTTCTCATTTCTACTACTTCTCATTACCTTCGTCTTTCTCCGATTTTCTCTCAAACCATACTGTGTACTCATTAGACTGTTCATTCCGTTCAGCAGATCATTTAATTCTTCTTCACTTTCACTCAGGATAGCAATGTCATCAGCGAATCGTATCATTGATATCCTTTCACCTTGTATTTTAATTCCACTCCTGAACCTTTCTTTTATTTCCATCATTGCTTCCTCGATGTACAGATTGAAGAGTAGGGGCGAAAGGCTACAGCCTTGTCTTACACCCTTCTTAATACGAGCACTTCGTTCTTGATGGTCCACTCTTATTATTCCCTCTTGGTTGTTGTACATATTGTATATGACCCGTCTCTCCCTATAGCTTACCCCTACTTTTTTCAGAATCTCGAACAGCTTGCACCATTTTATATTGTCGAACGCTTTTTCCAGGTCGACAAATCCTATGAAAGTGTCTTGATTTTTCTTTAGCCTTGCTTCCATTATTAGCCGTAACGTCAGAATTGCCTCTCTCGTCCCTTTACTTTTCCTAAAGCCAAACTGATCGTCACCTAGCGCATTCTCAATTTTCTTTTCCATTCTTCTGTATATTATTCTTGTAAGCAGCTTCGATGCATGAGCTGTTAAGCTGATTGTGCGATAATTCTCGCACTTGTCAGCTTTTGCCGTCTTCGGAATTGTGTGGATGATGCTTTTCCGAAAGTCAGATGGTATATCGCCAGACTCATATATTCTACACACCAACGTGAATAGTCGTTTTGTTGCCACTTCCCCCAATGATTTTAGAAATTCTGATGGAATGTTATCTATCCCTTCTGCCTTATTTGGCCGTAAGTCCTCCAAAGCTCTTTCAAATTCCGATTCTAATACTGGATCCCCTATCTCTTCTAAATCGACTCCTGTTTCTTCTTCTATCACATCACACAAATATTCACCCGCATAGAGGCTTTCAATGGCTTCCACCTATCTGCTCTCTCCTCTGCATTTAACAGTGGAATTCCCGTTGCACTCTTAATGTTACCACCGTTGCTTTTAATGTCACCAAAGGTTGTTTTGACTTTCCTGTATGCTGAGCCTGTCCTTCCGACAATCATATCTTTTTCGATGTCTTCACATTTTTCCTGCAGCCATTTCGTCTTAGCTTCCCTGCACTTCCTATTTATTTCATTCGTCAGCGACTTGTATTTCTGTATTCCTAATTTTCCCGGAACATGTTTGTACTTCCTCCTTTCATCAATCAACTGAAGTATTTCTTCTGTTACCCATGGTTTCTTCGCAGCTACCTTCTTTGTACCTATGTTTTCCTTCCCAACTTCTGTGATGGCTCTTTTCAGAGATGTCCATTCCTCTTCAACTGTATTGCCTACTGCGCTATTCCTTATTGCTGTATCTATAGCGTGAGAGAACTTCAAACGTATCTCGTCATTCCTTAGTACTTCCGTATCCCACTTCTTTGCCTATTGATTCTTCCTGACTAATGTCTTGAACTTCAGCCTACTCTTCATCACTACTATATTGTGATCTGAGTCTATATCTGCTCCTGGGTACGCCTTACAATCCAGTATCTGATTTCGGAATCTCTGTCTGACCATGATGTAATCTGTGGTGTCACCGCCAGACACCACACTTGCTAGGTGGTAGCCTTTAAATCGGCCGCGGTCCGTTAGTATACGTCGGACCCGCGTGTCGCCACTATCAGTGATTGCAGACCGAGCGCCGCCACACGGCAGGTCTAGAGAGACTTCCTAGCACTCGCCCCAGTTGTACAGCCGACTGTGCTAGCGATGGTTCACTGACAACATACGCTCTCATTTGCCGAGACGATAGCATAGCCTTCAGCTACGTCATTTGCTACGACCTAGCCAGGCGCCATTATCAGTTGCTATTGATATTGTAAAGAATGTACAGACAAGAGCTACGTTCAACATTAATGTATTAAAGTTAAGTATTCTACCAGTTATCTCCTTTTTTCTAAGTTCTAATTACCTTGTCCTGTTGCAGACCTCACGCCAGCCTGTATGAGCTTAAACGCGTGCCTTTCGGCTTCCTCTCAATTTAGTGGGTTGGTCTCCTGCCAATCCACAACATAATCTAATTGAAATCTTCCCGTATCTCCCGGCCTTTTCCAAGTATACCTCCTCCTCTTGTGACCCTTGAATAGGGTATTCGCTATTACTAGCTGAAACTTGTTACAGAACTCAATTAGTCTTTCTCCTCTTTCATTCCTTGTCCCAAGCTCATATTCTCCTGTAACCTCTTCTTCTACTCCTTCCCCTACAACTGCATTCCAGTCGCCCATGACTATTAGATTTTCGTCCCCCTTTACATACTGCATTACCCTTTCAATATCCTCATACACTTTCTCTATCTGTTCATCTTCAGCTTGCGACGTCGGCATGTATACGTGAACTATCGTTGTCGGTGTTGGTCTGCTGTCGATCCTGATTAGAACAACCCGGTCACTGAACTGTTCACAGTAACACACCCTCTGCCCTACCTTCCTATTCATAACGAATCCTACACCTGTTATACCATTTTCTGCTGCTGTTGATATTACCCGATACTCATCTGACCAGAAATCCTTGTCTTCCTTCCACTTCACTTCACTGACCCCTACTATCTCTAGATTGAGCCTTTGCATTCCCCTTTTCAGGTTTTCTAGTTTCCCTACCACGTTCAAGCTTCTGACATTCCACGCCCCGACTCGTAGAACGTTAGCTTTTCGTTGATTATACAGTCTTTTTCTCAAGGTAACCTCCCCCTTGGCGGTCCCCTCCCGGAGATCCGAATGGGGGACTATTCCGGAATCTTTTGCCAATGGAGAGATCATCATGACACTTCTTCAATTACTGGCCACATGTCCTGTGGATACACGTTACGTGTCTTTAATGCAGTGGATTCCATTGCCTTCTGCATCCTCATGTCGTTGATCATTGCTGATTCTTCCGCCTTTAATTTCCCACCCCTAGGACAAGAGAGTGCCCTGAACCTCTATCCGCTCCTCCGCCCTCTTTGACAAGGCCGTTGGCAGAATGAGGCTGACTTCTTATGCCGGAAGTCTTCGGCCGCTAATGCTGATTATTTATCAAAATTTAGGCAGTGGCGGGGATCGAACCCGGGACCGAAGACGAAAGACGCTACCCCTAGACCACGGGTCTAGTTGCCACCCTTCCACCGTAAGAGCCCTTTTAAAAACAAATTGCACTTTTGGTGGCAAATAATTTCTTAGTGTGAGTGTTTGTATCATTTCCATCCCTCTTACGGGGTGCATAGTTGATGTGTTTGTGTGAGTTGTTAAAATTTTTAGTTTAAAGTAATCTGGTGTGTGGCAGATTTGCACCAGTGTAGTTTTTCAGAGGTAGTTGTGAGCGGTCGTGACTACGGCCGTGTTGAAAGCGGGCGGAAGCTTCTCAGCCCGAAAGCTCCCACTGAAAAAAAAAAAAAAAAAAAAAAAAAAAAAAAAAAAAAAAAATCTGCCTCTGAATAATTGTAACTTGATATTTAGAGGGTGCTTTCTGATTGTAATTTTAAATCTGTTTTTTTGAAAAGGCTTCTAGGAATAAAATTCGCATTTGTTAAAAGTAATTTTATTTTCCATCAGTTACTTCCTGGCAACTACTTCCACGCTCACATAGGGTGATTAAATGTGTTAATGTTCTTCGTGAATCGCTAGTAAATAAAGTAAATTCTTTAAGAAAAGATTTTGAAAGTAAAATTCACGGTTGAACTACTATGTAAGTACTTGTTGTCAGATAGGTGTTGGTGACACAGCTGCCTCCCTGGCACACCGGTTTCCTCGATAAAGGTGTCCGACAAGGCAGATCCCACACACACCTTGAAAACCAGGTCGTTTAAAAATTCCTGAAGGAAATGGGGCAGGCGGCCACACAGGCCCCACGTGTAAAATGTATGAAGGATACCATTCTCCATCAGGTGTCGTAGGCCTTCTCCAAATCGGAAAACACAGCCGCAGTCTGAGATTTGCGCAGAAAACCATTCATGACATGGGTGGACAAAGTAACGAGATGGTCAACTGCAGATCGGCGCGATCGAAATCCATACTGTGCAGCCATTAGTAAATTGCGAGACTCGAGCCACCACACCAGCCGGACACGAATCATGCGTCCTATAACCTTGCAAACACAGCTGATGAGAGAGATGCGGTGGTAGCTAGAAGGAACGTTTTTGTCCTTACCTGGTTTAGGTATGTGTATGACAGTGGCAGATGAGTTTGTACGTAGTAAGCCTAAAGTGCTTGCCCGCAAGAGAACGGTGCCACAACATCTGAATATGAACAGCGTCTGGCCCCAGGGTGGAGGATCGGGATGAAATGAGAGCGTGATCTAGCTCTCTCATAATAAAGGCGGCATTGTAGCACTCATGGTTCTGAGAAGCGAAGGGTATCTCCCGAGCCTGCCCCGCTCGTTTCCGATGGAGGAAGGCAGGGTGACAGTGGGAAGAGCTCGAAATCTCAGCAAAATGGCGGCCCAAGGTGTTGGAGATAGCAATAAGGTCCACGATGACATCGGCTGCTACTGTCAGGCCGGAAATTGGCGAATGTGTCTTGGTCCCAGAGAGGCTGCCGGAGGTTGGCGCACACGACAGAGGAAGGGGTGCAACTGTTAAAACAACTAGTGAATGAAATCCAGATAGCTTTTTTGCTATCCCGAAGAATGCGACGACACTACACGCATCTGTTTATGATGAATGCTGTTTGCCATTGTGAGATGATGGTTAAAAACGCGGAGAGCATGTCTCTGTGCGTGAATTGCGTCGCGGCATGCCTCAGTCTACCAAGGGACTGGGACATAGCGTGGTAAAGAGAGAGTGCGAGGAATGGGATGTTCTACAGCAGTAAGGATAACGTTTGTGAGATATTCCACCTGGTCATCACAGCTGGGGGAAATCTTGTTCTTCGAAGGCCGCCGGGGAGGAGTAAAGCTACCAGTCAGCCTTAGTAAGCTGCTATTTGGGTGTGCAAGCAGGTGGGGTAGGAGTCAGCAAACGGATAGCACATGGGAAGTGGTCGCTCGAGTAGGTGTCGGAAAGAATGGAATCGACTGCTAATACTGTGAACGCCATCGAACTCAGTGATCAACTCCTTGAGAGACGGAGTTCTCGAGTATTTACAGGGACCTAACTTGAGGCTACGACGTGATACTCGATTCGTGATGGCTGCACGTGTCCTCATTCTGCTACGTTCGCTTAACAGGCTCTTATCTGCTGTGTTCTCTGATAGCAATTCTTATGAAATAAGTGCGACGTTCTGAGGCTTGCCGCACTTGCGACATACCGCCCATTTCCTGACTCTGCCTCTGCTTCTGGCGTGACCACATTTTGCTTGTAGCATGGTGAATGAGTTTTAATAAAGTTTCCGAATTTTTAGACCCTACTATTCCGTGCTGTAACAAAGCCTTTTGATGTAACGATACTCTAATGACTTGTGCATCAGTTTTGCTGCTTTCATATTCAGGAAGCTTTTCAGTCGGTCTCACAAGGCTGAATGAACCTCCTTCCCGACCTGTCCAAACGATAAAAAAATTTAAAGCTGTCACCAGCAATCTCACTCGGGACCGCTGCGTTACTTGCCATAAACACTAACTACAGGGTTATTACAAATGATTGAAGCGATTTCACAGCTCTACAATAACTTTATTATTTGAGATATTTTCACATAGCTTTGCACACACATACAAAAACTCAAAAAGTTTTTTTAGGCATTCACAAATGTTCGATATGTGCCCCTTTAGTGATTTGGCAGACATCAAGCCGATAATCAAGTTCCTCCCACACTCGGCGCAGCATGTCCCCATCAATGAGTTCGAAAGCATCGTTGATTCGAGCTCGCAGTTCTGGGACGTTTCTTGGTAGAGGAGGTTTAAACACTGACTCTTTCACATAACCCCACAGAAACAAATCGCATGGGGTTAAGTCGGGAGAGCGTGGAGGCCATGACATGAATTGTTCATCATGATCTCCACCACGACCGATCCATCGGTTTTCCAATCTCCTGTTTAAGAAATGCTTCTGCTTTAGCCTTTTCCGTAAGATTTTCCAAACCGTTGGCTGTGGTACGTTTAGCTCCCTGCTTGCTTTATTCGTCGACTTCCGCGGGCTACGCGTGAAACTTGCCCGCACGCGTTCAACCGTTTCTTCGCTCACTGCAGGCCGACCCGTTGATTTCCCCTTACAGAGGCATCCAGAAGCTTTAAACTGCGCATACCATCGCCGAATGGAGTTAGCAGTTGGTGGATCTTTGTTGAACTTCGTCCTGAAGTGTCGTTGCACTGTTATGATTGACTGATGTGAGTGCATTTCAAGCACGACATACGCTTTCTTGGCTCCTGTCGCCATTTTGTCTCACTGCGCTCTCGAACGCTCTGGCGGCAGAAACCTGAAGTGCGGCTTCAGCCGAACAAAACTTTATGAGTTTTTCTACTTATCTGTAGTGTCTCGTGACCATATGTCAATGAATGGAGCTACAGTGAATTTATGAAATCGCTTGAATCATTTGTAATAGCCCTGTACTGTACGAAGCGATCATTTTGCTTTTACAACTGTGATAGTAGCTTCTCGTGTTGCGACATTAAAAGACTTGAAAGGCCGAGTGTCGCGCCAAAAAAATGTGTGATGACTACTGGAGGAGACACACTGCGATGGACGAGAATACTGCAAAAGTAATAAAATCAACAGCACAGATTCGAGCAGAGTCGCCATTATTATCCTCAGCTGAAACAGCATATGACGAATCAACAGTATCCGCTGTGGAAAATATCCGCGTCACTGGGGAAGGCGTTTTTATGGATACTGCCAGTTGAAGCATCAGGAGCGGGTGGAAACGTAGGCGTCAACTCAGTCCACTCCGACCTGACCGCCGTGTCATCCTATACCAGCGGCGGCGTTGGATGCGGTATGGAGGGGCGTGGGGTCAGCACATTGCTCTCCCGGCAGATGCCAGTTTTCGTGATCTGGAGTCGCCACTACTCGGTCAAGTAGCTCCTCGGCTGATCTCCCAAGACTGAGTGCGCCCCGTTCCGTTCCTCCCACCACGGAAAACCCCCTGGCAGTATAGCGCAACCCGCGCACGATACGATGGCCGATGCGGAGTGACCAGTTTTCGTTTGAAGTGATGGACGAGTTCATTTGTTTGTCCGGAAGGGGAGGCCAACAAGAGTGTTCCACCTTTCGTTCGGTCAGCGATGACAGAATCGAGGCCTACGCCCTGAAATCATTCTCAAACGATTTTACGGAAACTACACTTGGTCTTTGGTGTGACGTCACGTGTGCTGCACTGCTGTTGAAATTGCTCGTTAATATTTTATAAAATTTTAGACTTCATTTACTTATTTTAAAGTTTACTTGTGTTAATATTTGCCGTAAAAGTAACTTGTTAGTGGAATTTCATTAATCTCAGTCTTTCTTCCTGTGTTATTGACTCGAGTGGTCTATTTTTCTTGAATGTGTGTGCGTCGTTCGTCTAAGCCTCGCGCCTCAGTAGTGTATTTACATTTTGCGCGTGCACTGCAGCTGAAATAAAGCTAAGTACTGACAAACTTATTTGTGCTCTGTAATACAGTTATTAAATTTAATAGTTTTCGGCGGTGTTGCGTGCCGTTTGTGGCGAAATAACGACTTAATAAACTTTTGTAATCGTTCGCTCGCTGTGTTTTGTAGAGTTTTCTGTGCGTCGAAGTCGTTTAGTAAATTTCGTGCTTTAGTTTTCAACTGACGTTTATTATTGTTTCTAGCGAAATATTTCAGTAAAATTTTCATTCAGTGTTTTAACTTCGCCTTAGTGTTCCAGTGGCCGTTAGAATTTTTTGGTTTTAGCTAATAATTTTGTGAAATTTTGTTGGTATTGGTATTAGCTGTGATGTAGTAGTATTAATACGAGTAGTTGCTTTCTTAATAGGCAGAGAATTTCGAGACCATTATTGTTAGTTCTTAAATAGTTCTACTGGTGCAACTGAACACTGGTAACGTAGACGTATAGTTTTTTCAGTAACTGTAAAATTTTACCACGAGTGAGAAGTGTAGGATCTGTCGTAGGTTTTTGAGTAGTGGGTTACGGCGTGGGATTTGTTCAAAGCATTTTAATTGAGGGGAATGCAGTGAGGAAGCCAGTGGTCATTTTAGTGAGATGCTCTCCTGGGAAGGCAGAATCTGTAGTAGAAATAAGTTGATAGAGGAGCAGGAGCGTAAGATCTGTGCCCTTCAGGTGTAGTTACAATGCGCAAAGGAGGAACTAGATAGGTTGAGGAGGGTAATGGGCGGTGGGGAATGGGAACTGGCAGTTGGCAAGAAGACAGCTAGGAAGAGGAGGTATTCAGACAGTTTTACTTTGCGTACATGCAATAGATATGACCAACTGTCAGAGTTGAGTGGAGAGGAGCCTCGTGTAGCTGCAGATGTAGGAAACATGCAGCAGTCCTCAGCAGTTAGGAGGCCTAGGTTAGTCGCAAAGTCTACCAGAAAGGAGAAAGTTCTGCTGCTAGGTAGTTCTCACAGTAGAGGTGTGGGCCAGAAGTTGCAGGAAATGTTGGGGAGTGAGTACCAGGTCACCAGCATTGTGAAGCCTAGTGCAGGGTTGGCTCAGGTGACTGACAGCATAGGGGAGTTATGCAAGAATTTTACAGAGGAGGATCAGGTAGTGATAGTGGGTGGAGCAGGGAACAGTCTCGATAGGGATGGGGAATATGATGTAGGTGGTGACCTGGTTAAGATAGCTACTCAAACTGGTGGCACTAATGTGCATTTCGTACAACTGTTTCAGCGGGAAATACGGAAGCGTCCGATCCCGCCCGTCTGCTTTGACTCATGACGTCACAAATATGGCGGAAACAAAAACAAACACACACACTTTCCACAAGAAGCCTATTGACACTAACGGGACAAGCGCGGGAAATGGGGTGTTTTGGGCGGGGGGGCAAACTAAATGTAAACAAATTTAGACGCCTTGCGTAGCTACAACTTGTAAGTGAAGACAGCCATGCATGAATACCCACCCACCTCCCCAGGGGTCGTAACCCCTGCAACCCATAGAAGATAAAAATGCTTCAGTAGCTGATTAGTGTTTTTTGTCTTTTTTAAAAAAGATCTCACGGGATAGAACGAACAGACCAGAAAGATAAATATAATAAACTAAAACAGAAATTGGAGGTAACAGATAATTAAAATAAGTAATAAGTGTTCATAAATTTAAAAAAAATCTCACGTGATAGAACGAACAGATCAGAAAAGTAAATAAAATAAGATAAAACAGAACTGGAGACAGCCACACTCAAACCAAACTCCGTGCCGTCATGACGTCACACACAACACCCTTACGTCACGGGTCAAAGCCGACGCGTGGGATCGGACACTTCTGTCGACCCTTTCAGCGTCATGATCGGCCTCACCTTAATGCGGCTGTTAGGCGCGTTAATGTGGGGCTGTGGAGGGCGCTGATGGCAAAGGGCATGGGTCACATCTCAGTGGTGCCAGTTGGGTCTCTCAGTAGATAGGGTTTCACTAGGCATGGCCTGCACCTCAATAGGTATGGGAAGGGGAGGCTGGCTAAGCTTATAGGTGACAGTGTAGTGGGTGGTGGTGGTGGCGGTATTGGTAGTGGTGTCACTCATGGGAAAATTCCTGTAGTAGTTGGTGTTAGAGCTGCACCTTTTTTAGATTGAAGTCAGCTGATAGGTATACCTGCTTAAAGGAAGTCCCTCTAACTAAGGGCTCGCCTTCCGAGGATGTAATGTTTCGAAGTAGAGAAGTAATTAGCATATTTAATCAAAATATAAGAGGTATTAGAGATAAAGTTAGTGAACTGCTTATAGATGTTGACTATGCAATTAATGGTGTATCAGAGCACCACTTAAATAATTCGACAATTCAGAGGCTTCCTTTACCAGGCTACAGATTAGCTGGCTGTTTTTCAAGGAGTCCTTGGGGGAGTGACTCTGTATGTAAAAAAACAGTATTCCGTTTGAGTCCATAGACGTATCACGACACTGCACTGAGCAGATATTTGAATGTTGTGCAGCGTTAGTGGAATTTAGTGAAACTAAACTTCTAATTTTTGTTGGTTATAGGTCCCCTAACTCGGACTTCAGAGCATTTCTGCTCAAGCTAGAGAGAGTTCTTGATTCACTTTGTAGGAAGTACCAGAAACTGGTTATATGTGGTGACTTGAATATAAATTTTGTATATGATGGTGCAAGAAAAATGATGTTGTAGATCTCGTAAATTCATATCATCTAATGCAAACTGTATTTTTTCCAACTAGGGTGCAGGGGAACAGTAGCACAGCCATAGACAGTACTTTTATTCATTCCTCATTACTAGATGGGCATTCTGTTAGTAAAAGCGTGAATGGCCTTTCAGACCATGATGCATGAATTTTAACACTAAAAGGCTTTTGTACTCAAACCAATGTCATATTTAATTACAAACTATGTAGGAAAGTTAATCCATCAGCAACAGAGAGTTTTTTAAACCTTTTCAACACATTTCCCATGCTCTTTGAGAGTTACTTTCCATTAGAAGATTCTAAACGGGATATTAGCAGTAATGGGCAGCCCAGGTGGCTGACTAGTGGGATAAGGATATAATGTAGAACAAAGCGGGAATTATATCAAAATGTTAGAAGTAGTCACAATCAAGCTACAGTAGCCCATTACAAACAGTATTGTAAGGGGCCTAAAAATGTTATCAGGAATGCACAGAGTATGTGGTATGCAACTAGAATAGCTAATTCACAGGATAAAATTAAAACCATAGGATCAGTTGTGAAGGAAGTGTCTGGTCAGCAGCACAAGGTTGACGATATAAGGTCAGTTCACAGTAAAAATATTTCTGTTACTGATAAATCAGATATATGTAGAGTATTTAACAATCATTTAATTTTAGTTTCTACAGGAAATCATATAACTTTCTTGGCAAATGCCTTTCCGAGATTGATGTCTGAAATACTCCTCTGTGATACAGACAAGAGGGAGATTGAGTCAATAATTAAATCACTGAAGACTAAGGACTCTCATGGTTATGATGGAGTGTCTAGCAGAATATGAAAGTACTGTGCTGCACATGTTAGCCCTGTATTTAGCCATATTTGTAATTTTTCCTTTAGGAATGGTCAGTTTCCTGAACGATTAAAGTACTCAATTGTAAAGCCGCTTTATAAAAAGGGAGAAAGGGATAATGTAGATAATTTTAGACCTATTTCTATGCCATCAGTGTTTGCAACAGTTATTGAAAAGTCTATGTATGTAAAGATAATTGATGATTTTATATCACACGATTTGCTGTCAAATGTACAGTTCAGCTTTAGAAGTCGTTTAACAACTGAAAATGCTATATTCTCTTTTCTCTGTGAGGTACTGGATGGGTTAAACAAAAGGTTTTGAACGCTTGGCATATTTTTTGATTTAACTAAGGCATTTGATTGTGTTGATCACAAAATATTTCTCCAGAAGTTGGACCATTACTGAATACGGAGAGTAGCTCACAATGGTTCACCTCTTACTTTAGCAACAGACAGCAAAAGGTCATTATTCACAATGTTGATAACGGCTGTGATGTGGGACCTGAGTGGGGTACTGTCAAGTGGAGGGTGTCCTAGCGATCAGTGTTGGGACCGCTCCTGTTCCTTATTATTATTATACAAATTTGGCCGTTAAAGACCGTGAAAACAGCTATTTCTTGCGCTTCTGGGAAGTCTTCTTTCTCTCAGTCCACACTTCTTTCATTCTTGCGCTGAAGGCGGCTTTTCTCTCTTCAGACCATTTAGTTCCACAAGTCTTCTTAATTTTCACACCGAAACCCGTGAATGAATTCAGTTTTTTTCTAAAAAGGTTTCTGTTAAATATTGTTTCCTGATCTATGTCCATTTCTTTTAGATCTCTTTCTGTGTTGATAAACCACAAATTTTTATTTTTTAGATTTGCGATGTACGAAAATATTTGTTTTGTAAGCCTATTCGGGTTCATCCTCATGATGTGAGCATAAAAGGAGCATCTTCTTTATCTGATTTCGTCTGTAATTTTGCTGCACTTCGTATACACTTCTTTGTTGCTTTTTAGTCTGTATACAGGCTTGCCTTGATCATCTGTTATTTTCCTGTGTCCAAGAATTGTCCTCACAATTCTTCTTTCACGATTTTCTATCTGTTCTGCGTATGTAAAATTTGCCAGTGTTTCTGATGCATATACACTCCTGGAAATGGAAAAAAGAACACATTGACACCGGTGTGTCAGACCCACCATACTTGCTCCGGACACTGCGAGAGGGCTGTACAAGCAATGATCACACGCACGGCACAGCGGACACACCAGGAACCGCGGTGTTGGCCGTCGAATGGCGCTAGCTGCGCAGCATTTGTGCACCGCCGCCGTCAGTGTCAGCCAGTTTGGCGTGGCATACGGAGCTCCATCGCAGTCTTTAACACTGGTAGCATGCCGCGACAGCGTGGACGTGAACCGTATGTGCAGTTGACGGACTTTGAGCGAGGGCGTATAGTGTGCATGCGGGAGGCCGGGTGGACGTACCGCCGAATTGCTCAACACGTGGGGCGTGAGGTCTCCACAGTACATCGATGTTGTCGCCAGTGGTCGGCGGAAGGTGCACGTGCCCGTCGACCTGGGACCGGACCGCAGCGACGCACGGATGCACGCCAAGACCGTAGGATCCTACGCAGTGCCGTAGGGGACCGCACCGCCACTTCCCAGCAAATTAGGGACACTGTTGCTCCTGGGGTATCGGCGAGGACCATTCGCAACCGTCTCCATGAAGCTGGACTACGGTCCCGCACACCGTTAGGCCGTCTTCCGCTCACCCCCCAACATCGTGCAGCCCGCCTCCAGTGGTGTCGCGACAGGCGTGAATGGAGGGACGAATGGAGACGTGTCGTCTTCAGCGATGAGAGTCGCTTCTGCCTTGGTGCCAATGATGGTCGTATGCGTGTTTGGCGCCGTGCAGGTGAGCGCCACAATCAGGACTGCATACGACCGAGGCACACAGGGCCAACACCTGGCATCATGGTGTGGGGAGCGATCTCCTACACTGGCCGTACACCACTGGTGATCGTCGAGGGGACACTGAATAGTGCACGGTGCATCCAAACCGTCATCGAACCCATCGTTCTACCATTCCTAGACCGGCAAGGGAACTTGCTGTTCCAACAGGACAATGCACGTCCGCATGTATCCCGTGCCACCCAACGTGCTCTAGAAGGTGTAAGTCAACTACCCTGGCCAGCAAGATCTCCGGATCTGTCCCCCATTGAGCATGTTTGGGACTGGATGAAGCGTCGTCTCACGCGGTCTGCACGTCCAGCACGAACGCTGGTCCAACTGAGGCGCCAGGTGGAAATGGCATGGCAAGCCGTTCCACAGGACTACATCCAGCATCTCTACGATCGTCTCCATGGGAGAATAGCAGCCTGCATTGCTGCGAAAGGTGGATATACACTGTACTAGTGCCGACATTGTGCATGCTCTGTTGCCTGTGTCTATGTGCCTGTGGTTCTGTCAGTGTGATCATGTGATGTATCTGACCCCAGGAATGTGTCAATAAAGTTTCCCCTTCCTGGGACAATGAATTCACGGTGTTCTTATTTCAATTTCCAGGAGTGTATATCTGCGGTCTAATGACAGTCTGGTAGTGTCTGAGTTTAATGTTTTTGGATATACATTTTTTTGAATACATTTGTCAGCAGTAGTGAGTTGCTGTCTCTAGTTTTTGTATTCTAGCCCTGCAAGCTGGATGACCTTTTGCCACAGGCTGAATTGGTTCACGAAGATATTTAAAATGTTTAGATACCTGTATTTTCCCGTATTTCGTAGTTATTTTCTTTGGTGGATTTTTGATATTTGTAATGATTTCTGTTCCTTATTTATATAAATGATATGCCCTCTAGTATTACGGGTAACTGTTTGCTGATGACACTAGCTTGGTGGTAAAGGATGTTGTGTGCAACATTGGCTCGGTTTCAAATAGTGCAACGCATGACCTCGGTTCATGGCTTGTAGAAAATAAACTAACGCTAAATCACAGTAAGACTCAGTTTTTACAGTTTCTAACACACAATTCAACAAAACCTGACATTTTAATGTCACAGAATGGGCATATGATTAGTGAAACTGAACAGTCCAAATTTCTAGGTGTTCAGACAGATAGTAAGCTGTCCTGGAAAGCCCACGTTCAGGATCTTGTTCAAAGACTTACTACTGCCATTTTTACTATTCGAACGGTATCAGAAGTGAGTGATCGTTCGACACGAAAATTAGTCTACTTTGCTTATTTTCATTCGCTATTGTCGTATGGTATTACATTTTGGGGTAACTGTGGTGTCACCGCCAGACACCACACTTGCTAGCTGGTAGCTTAAATCGGCCGCGGTCCATTTAGTACATGTCGGACCCGCGTGTCGCCACTGTGTGATCGCAGACCGAGCGCCACCACAAGGCAGGTCTCGAGATACGGACGAGCACTCTCCCCAGTCGTACGGACGACATTGCTAGCGACAATACGGACGAAGCCTTCCTCTCATTTGCCGAGAGACAGAATAGCCTTCTGCTAAGTCCATGGCTACGACCTAGCAAGGCGCCAATTGTAACAGTGCCTGTATCTTACGAGTCTCATTTGGATAGTCAAGAGAGATGTATCACAAGAAGTGATTAAAAGTTAAGTATATTCCAAAGCTACGTATTTTCTTTATAGCAGTCATAACATATCCTGTTCCAGACTTGACGCCAGTCGGCGTGTGTGTACGCGTGCCTTTCGGCTCCCTTCTCAGTGTGGCGTAACTAGCTTGTTACGCCACAACAGTAACTCTTCCCATTCTAAAAGGATATTTTTGGCTCAGAAACGGGCGGTTCGGGCAATAAGCGGTGTTATTTCACGAATCTCTTGTCGACCCCTGTTCACGAGCCTGGGTATTTTGACATTGGCCTCCCAATACGTATATTCCTTATTGTCGTTTCTCGTTACCAATATTAGTTTATTCCCAAGAGTAAGCAGGTTTCACGCGGTTAATACTCGGCAGAAATCAAACCTGCATTTGGATCGGACTTCCTTAACTCTTGTGCATAAAGGTGTGCAGTATACTGCTGCATCCATTTTCAATAAGGTGCCACTCGAATTCAAAAATCTTAGCAGTAATCCACGCGCTTTCAAATCGAAACTGAAGAGTTTCCTCATGGGTCACTCCTATTCTGTCGAGGAGTTCCTTAAAAAATTAAGCTGATTTTTGTTGTATTGCTGATAGCGTTTACTTAAACTTATGGACTAACTTCTTTTAATGTTCATGAAAATTTAGTTTTGTCTGTTATTACGTTGTTGTAATTTCATGTACTGACACGTTCCATGACCTTGGAGATTTGCTCCTCAACTTGGTCCTACGGAACTTGACGAGTAAATAAATAAAATAAATAAAAAAATATTTTTGGATTACTTATAGGTCTGTATGTCAGGTTCATCATTATGTGCCCAGCATTTCCTTAATGGTCATACTTATTGTGATATTTAAGTGGAATTAAGACGCCCCACAAAATTCGGGAAAGTTGGCAGTGAAAAATAGAGGTCGTTATGATTTTGTATTTGGTGCATATTACATAATATATTGTTCCATATTAAATTTGACTAATATATTGAATTTTTCTTTAGGCTTATGTAGAGGTATTTATCTGTTACCAATCTCGAGAAAATTTAGCTGATGTAGCATACTCATTTTCGATAACGTTTCGCCAGCGATAAAGCCAGACTGAAATACCCATAAAATTCTTCACATTTCGTCAAAAGGTTTCAGATATCGAAATGAGAGTTTCACAAATGATAGCACTCAAAGAGGAGAGTGTTTCGGAAATTTGTGGTAAGGACTATGGGACCATACTGCTGAGGTCATAGGTCCCCAGGCTTACGCACTACTTAATCTAACTTAAACTAACTTACTTTAAGGACAATATACGCACCCATGCCCGAGGGAGGACTCGAACCTCCGACGGGGCGATCCGCGTGAACCGTGACAATACACCCAGACCGCGCGGCTACCCCGCGCGGTGGAGAGTATTTTGCCATATCATTATTATGTAAAACTTCATGATCTACCGTGTTATTCCACTATATAAGACTTTTTCAATGGAAGAACCTAAGTTTTAAGGGCCATCGATAGCTGGTGAAACGAGAAATGCTAGGGGCTTTGGAACAACATAAGTGAAGACATTAGACGTTTTTTTGTACCGAGGACGCACTCTTCCACAAGCAAGTGACCTTACTTTTCCTCAGTTCGTCACTTAATAAATTTAATAAACCACTGTCTCAGTATCTTCTCGAATAGTGTCTGCACAACATGTTAATTAGGTGAGACTCTGTAAATTAGTCTGTGCTTTCGCAAAAGGACACTGTACTAAGACAGCCAGAGAAATGTCTAGGTTTCACTCAAAACTCACCAGTCATGACGCTTCTCTGATAATTACATTCTCTACCTCGTGATGACTGGGTGTTGTGTGCTATCCTTAGGTTAGTTCGGTTTAAGTAGTTTTAAGTTCTAGGGGACTAAAGACCATAGCTGTTAAGTCCCATAGTGCTCAGAGCTATTTTTTTTTTTGATAATTACAAATGGCTAACAAGCCAGGCGAAAATAAATCGCAGCATTTTCGGCCGAGGTGTTTTTAGGTACTAACCAAAGCACAGGTGACAGATCTTTTTGAATTGTTACCATCCAAGTGTGGGCGTGGAGGGTTCCCATTTAACATTTACAAAAAATGTGAGGGGTGGCTTCAGTTTAGAACGGCACTTTCCCTCCAGAGCTCGACAGTTCCTGCACATCCCCTGCCTGTAACTCCCTCCACTACCGATCTCCGCACGCGTACCCTGCCCTCTGCGAATCTACCACCATCGGCATTCTGCGCGGACTATACCGGGAATGGAACGCAGTTGCTCTGCATGGCAATCAGCTATGCTGAGCAATAAGCTACGGGAATGGTCATTGTGAGCAGTAGCGTGAGAAATACTGTACGTTCTGTCACCGTTCTTTTTCTGACTGGGCACTCCACGTAATGACACATATGACATACTGTCATATGTCAAAATCAAACTGGAAACCTGAACATGGTGGCAGCACTATAGTCATTATGCCCGAGCAGCGGGAATAGGAGGTAACAACAGCGTACAAACTGATACCCCTTTAATAATTCCTAAATATAATATTTTCATCTTTTTACTGATCACTGATGTTCTGCTTATCATAATTTCTTTGCTTTATTCCTTATCTACATTAATTTCACATGTCAGAGTCATTGCTCTCCATGGAACGCCACTCCTCTAACCAAGACCAGCTCAAAATTCTGACCGTCTCCACCATACTCAAACGACCTACCGGCTACATGAAAACGTAAGTGGGCTCAGAGGCAAAACCGCGCTTTTTCAGAAGTATCAGAAGTACAGTGCCCAAAGGTTACCAAAGAATTTGGCCTTTGCAGATAAGTTACACAGACAAGGAGAAAGACTAAGGGTATCGAGCGAGGTGGCGCAGTGGTTAGCACACTGGACTCGCATTCGGGAGGACGACGGTTCAATCCCGCGTCCGACCATCCTGATTTCGGTTTTCCATGATTTCCCTAAATCGCTGCAGGCAAATGCCGGGGTGGTTCCTCTGAAAGGGCACGGCCAACCTCCTTCCCCGTCCTTCCCTAGTCCAATGAAACCGATGACTTTTCTGTCTGGTCTCCTCCCCCAAACCACGAACCAAAGACTAAGGAAACCTTCGTAATGCCTCGTTGTTGACTAACGATTGTGTTCATTTGTTTGATAACTTATCTGTTTTATAATTAATTAAAAATTAATTAATTAAAAATTAAAAAGTCATAACTCAGAAGCAAATCGTAGGGAACCCTGCATGCAGTGTTCTGCATATTACGTAATTATCGTTTTGACTTAAATTGATATATCGAGTGCGTGAGCTGAACATCAACTGTGCCGTAACGAAGGCAATCAAACGCATTCACTCGTCGTTAGCGCGGATTCTTGATCGCCGAGAGCTCTGGAGCTTGCGCCCTAATGGCTGGAGCACGTGTCACGGCGTAAGCATCCCATAGCGGGATCCTTCAATTCAGCATAACATCACTCTGTGTGCTTGTGTGCGTGTGCGTGTGTGCGTGTGAGTTAGGCCAAATAACACAGAGGTTGTAAGCCACACTACCAAGGAGAAACTTCGCAGGACTGACATGAATCCGCGTTGTTGCTTTGTAATGTCCTGACGCTTTTAAAGCGGTTTAAAGCAAACATTTAGACTCCTGCATAACCAACAATTTATCGGTCGCCTGACCGGCAAAATTTCGTGGCAGTCTAAACAGGTCACGAAATCTCGCTTGGATTTGCGCAGAAACAAAATTGTTCAAATGGCTCTGAGCACTATGGGACTCAACTGCTGAGGTCATTAGTCCCCTAGAACTTAGAACTAGTTAAACCTAACTAACCTAAGAACATCACAAACATCCATGCCCGAGGCAGGATTCGAACCTGCGACCGTAGCGGTCCTGCGGTTCCAGACTGCAGCGCCTTTAACCGCACGGCCACTTCGGCCGGCCAGAAACAAAAACTGGGGTTTGCCTTGGCTGTTTGAGACGTAACAAGGTCAAAATCCCGATAGAGAGAGCCGTGAGCAAAGAAGTGGCTAATGCAAAGAAAGAAATTCACCCACACTCTGTTACTTAAAAAGCTGGGAGTTGTTGATTTTCATAATTATCTAATAATGGATAAAACATGCATTTCGGAGCTGCTGAACGTCGTCAAACCATTCTTAACGGGAAAGAAATCGTGAGAGGGGCTGTAAGCCACGACGAGAGGATGATATCTAGCCACTGGCAGAAGTGGACTACAAATTCAGTGCTGTTGTACCCCGCAGTTACTATCGAGAATGATTCCTGAAGCGTGCAACATGATTTGTAGTTGCCTTAGGAAATATATCACGGATACATGATGGTAAAGCAAAATAAATGAAGAAAAAAGATGTTCATGTAAATTTTATTAATTTATTTACGTACAAGAGAAGTTAATCGGTTTAGCCAAAGCGCCCACACATGTCCAGTTTGTCGGCTCAGTCTGTCTGTTTGTGTGTGTAGGGCCCTTGTTCTTTCTCTCTTATTGCTGAATGCACACACCTCCTTTTCCTTCCATCCCTTCCTCCCTAGTCACTCATGTTGTATCCCACCATTTCTTTTCTCCTCTGTCTCTTGCGCATCTTCGCGACACTACTGCTTATGAAGTACTTTACCTAGCGCTGCAACCATGTGATCAACATAGAGAAATAGTAATGTGGATATTTAGAGAGGAGGGAGGTGGGGTCATAGCTTTCTTTCGGTAGGAGAAAGTATGTGCTCTGAATTTAACATCTTCGTGTGATGGGACAGAAATAAGTGTCCGCTACTGGGAGTACACAACCAATGAAATAACAGCCGACAGACGACGTGTTCCGAAGTAATATTTTAACATTCTCACGTCTCCGTAATCTTAACACATTGGAAAGAAACAGGCTCCCTCTCTCTTTCCACCTCTTCCTTTTCTGTTTCTCTGTCCATTCCTCCCTCCCCTTCTCAACGTTCACCTCCTCTTTAACCTGTCTATCTCCTCCTGCCCCCCCCCCCCTTCTCTCTCCACGTCATCACGGCCACCCCCAATAGGAAGATGCCCTTTTTCCAACTCCACAGTATTTCTTTCCAGATAGTAAGCAATACGATAGCAAATATGGTTGAAATCGATCCACGGGCACAGGAAGAGCTTTTTATCCGTGACTTTGCCCGCGTAGGTATATGTCAAACATATTTGACACGTATTTGTACAAGTATTTCACCTGCATCTCCAGCGAATTTCGCCCTTCAGTTTCATTTTCACGCAGATCAATGTTTATCACGTCATGTCACATGAACTATGTGTCGTTTGATTATAAAGGATGTTAAAAAATACTATCCAATATTTCAGGGGATGATAGTGTCCATCAAAAAAAGACAAAAATATCTTATGACCTTGGGTCTAAAAGGCATACGTTCTGACATATGAGGTTCATAGGAAGCGCTCTTGTGACGTCATCCATAGCAATGCATTACTTGTCCTCCTACAGAGGACTACCCGACAATTAATTTTAATTACAAAACCTGGTATGGAATACTGCGAGGTACGAAGGCATCACTAACATGTGGTTGCAGATATGATAGCCGTTGTTGAATTGGCGGTCCGTGTCATGCCAAGGTCAACAGCATGCTGGGATACTGCCATGCAGTATCGATGTAAACATTAACTGGTTCTACTCATCATTTGGATTTGCAGCTCTTGTATTTTTCGTGTTTGCAGTTAAAATTGTTGGATGTAAGGGCCGCCAGTTATGCAAAACACCGTTTTCTGAAAGTTCCCAAACACGCATCACCACATCTGTGCCATCATCAGTGGGTTTCTGTTTTATTTAATCTGTAATGTGAACATTTTTACTAAATGATTATAAAATTACGGAAGTATTTAGTTACAAAAACTATTTGTTTCGGTTAGTTAATACCTTTACATTCGGTCTACATGGTTTTGCAGGACCACTTGCGTATTATTTCGTACTGGTAGCTTGCCATCTGCAACCAAACTATGTTGATGAGAAATTTTGTTGGGAGCTAACCTATCATTTTATGCTTTAAACGTAATTTAGTTTGTCGCCATATTTCGCGCATATATTCGTCTTTACTTACGTTTTCGTGTGGCAAGCCCTTTTTCCTCAGCTTCCTGATGAGGCGTTGTGAAGCACACGTAAATATCACACATATTTTCAGATATTTGGTCGTAAAAAGCACCTTACACTTCACCAAAACACACTGTAATCCTTGTCTTTGTGTGTCCCAGCCCAGCCAGTGTTCATTTGTTCACCAGTGAATTTGGCGCCAAATTTGAATTTTGTTTACATTTTATCTTTGTGGGTTGGGTTGTTTGGGGGAAGAGGCCAAACTGCGAGGTCATCGGTCTCATTGGATTAGGGAAGGACGGGGAAGGAAGTCGGCCGTGCCCTTTCAAAGGAACCATCCTGGAGCGATTTAGGGAAATCACGGAAAACGTAAATCAGGATGGCCGGACGCGGGATTGAACAGTCGTCCACACACACACACACACACACACACACACACACACACAATGATAAAATGTAAACAAAACCCAGATTTGTCGCCAAACTCACTGGTGAACAAATGAAGACTTACGAACAAATTTCTGAAAATATGTGTTATATTTACGTGTGCTTCACAATGCCTCATCAGGACGCTAAGGAAAAATGGCTTGCCACACGAAAACGTAAGTAAAAACGAATAAATGTGCAAAATATCGCGACAAACTAAATTACGTTTAAAGCATAAAATGATAGGTTAACTCCCAACAGAATTTCTCATCAACATCGTTTGGTTGTAGATGACAAGCTACTAGAACGAAATAATACCCAAGTGGTACTACAAAACCATGCAGACCGAATGTAAAGGTATTAACTAACAGAAACAAATAGTTTTTTGAACTAAATATTTCCGTAATTTTATAATCATCATTTTGTAAAAATGTTCGCATTTCGGAATAAATAAAACAGAAACCCACTGATGATGGTACAGAGATGCTGAAACATAACTGGCGGACCTTACGTCCAACAATTAGTTGGCTGAGTGGTCTGCAGCGAGTTGTTCTGTTTACCTAGTGTGATTGTACTATACTCTTGTTACATCTGTTTACATTCGGGTACATTTCCCCTAACTCCAGGGGCTTGCGGTGATGTTTGACGTACTTACAGGTCACGTTTAAAGCATATGTTATTGTGGTTTGTAGTGTGGCACAACATGTTTTGTCCTTTGCAAATACTCTGACACAACCTAGCAATGGAGGCCTTTTATTCCACGAGGGAAATGGCACGCAAGATTTACTGCTGTGGTTTAGCTGATGGAATTAATCTGAGCAACCGTAACCTGTACAGTGAACGATTTCCATCACGCATGGTACCATCTGATAAGCTGTCCAGCCGAATGTTGCAGAGTCTTGGGGCAACAGGTTCAGTAGCACTCAACAAAATAGACAGTGGAAGGCGTCGTTCAGTTCGCACTCCTGAAATGGAGGAGCGTGTTCTAGCTGCAATGGACGGCAATCCTGGCAAATGTGCGACGACCAGCAGCAGCTGAAGATATTAGCCTGGGCGGTACTTCACGAACAATTGTTGCATCCGTACCACGTTCAGCGCGCCCAGGCCCTTAGGACACAGCACCATCCTGCCAGAGTGCAGTTCTGCCAAAGGTTCTTGGGGCAGTGTGGTGCAGATCCACAATTACTGATGAGTCAGGGCTTACACGAGATGGCATTGTAAATTTCCATAATCAGCATGTGTGGGCCGATGAAAATTCCCATGCGGTTCAAGAAACAAGACATCAGGATCGATTCTCAATCAACGTATGGGTAGGCGTTCTTGGCGATAGATTATTACGGCCATGCGTGCTACCCCAGAGATTAAGCGGAGCCCGTTATCACCTCTTTCTGAGGAATTTCCTGTCTGTCTTGCTGGAGGATGTGCCATTTGAGGACAGACAACAGGTGTAGTTCATGCATCATGGCGCACCAACATACAGGGTGTTTCAAAAATGACCGGTATATTTGAAACGGCAATACAAACTAAACGAGCAGCGATAGAAATACACCGTTTGTTGCAATATGCTTGGGACAACAGTACATTTTCAGGCGGACAAACTTTCGAAATTACAGTAGTTACAATTTTCAACAACAGATGGCGCTGCGGTCTGGGAAACTCTATAGTACGATATTTTCCACATATCCACCATGCGTAGCAATAATATGGCGTAGTCTCTGAATGAAATTACCCGAAACCTCTGACAACGTGTCTGGCGGAATGGCTTCACATGCAGATGAGATGTACTGCTTCAGCTGTTCAATTGTTTCTGGATTCTGGCGGTACACCTGGTCTTTCAAGTGTCCCCACAGAAAGAAGTCACAGGGGTTCATGTCTGGCGAATAGGGAGGCCAATCCACGCCGCCTCCTGTATGTTTCGGATAGCCCAAAGCAATCACACGATCATCGAAATATTCATTCAGGAAATTAAAGACGTCGGCCGTGCGATGTGGCCGGGCACCATCTTGCATAAACCACGAGGTGTTCGCAGTGTCGTCTAAGGCAGTTTGTACCGCCACAAATTCACGAAGAATGTCCAGATAGCGTGATGCAGTAATCGTTTCGGATCTGAAAAATGGGCCAATGATTCCTTTGGAAGAAATGGCGGCCCAGACCAGTACTTTTTGAGGATGCAGGGACGATGGGACTGCAACATGGGGCTTTTCGGTTCGCCATATGCGCCAGTTCTGTTTATTGACGAAGCCGTCCAGGTAAAAATAAGCTTCGTCAGTAAACCAAATGCTGCCCACATGCGTATCGCCGTCATCAATCCTGTGCACTATATCGTTAGCGAATGTCTCTCGTGCAGCAATGGTAGCGGCGCTGAGGGGTTGCCGCATTTGAATTTTGTATGGATAGAAGTGTAAACTCTGGCGCATGAGGCGATATGTGGACGTTGGCGTCATTTGGACCGCAGCTGCAACACGGC
This sequence comes from Schistocerca serialis cubense, assembly GCF_023864345.2. Taxonomy (NCBI): domain Eukaryota; kingdom Metazoa; phylum Arthropoda; class Insecta; order Orthoptera; family Acrididae; genus Schistocerca; species Schistocerca serialis. Next base: position 620,417,363 of record NC_064645.1, read on the forward strand.
GAACGGAAACCCGAGGCCACAGTTGGATCACCTGCTGCACTAGCTGCGCGTTGCCCTCTGTGGTTGCCGTACGCGGTCGCCCTACCTTTCCAGCACGCTCATCCGTCACGCTCCCAGTCCGTTGAAATTTTTCAAACAGATCCTTTATTGTATCGCTTTTCGGTCCTTTGGTTACATTAAACCTCCGTTGAAAACTTCGTCTTGTTGCAACAACACTGTGTTCTAGGCGGTGGAATTCCAACACCAGAAAAATCCTCTGTTCTAAGGAATAAACAATGTTGTCCACAGCACACTTGCACGTTGTGAACAGCACACGCTTACAGCAGAAAGACGACGTACAGAATGGCGCACCCACAGACTGCGTTGTCTTCTATATCTTTCACATCACTTGCAGCGCCATCTGTTGTTGAAAATTGTAACTACTGTAATTTCGAAAGTTTGTCCGCCTGAAAATGTACTGTTGTCCCAAGCACATTGCAACAAACGGTGTATTTCTATCGCTGCTCGTTTAGTTTTTATTGCCGTTTCAAATATACCGGTCATTTTTGAAACACCCTGTATTTTCTCTGCATTGTGCGTCGGCACATAACGTGAGCATTTGAAAACTCGTGGATTGGCCGGAGAGGTCCCCTATCTTGGCCTGCTCGATCCCCCGGTCTAAATCCACTAGACTTCTGGTTTTGGGAATACATGAAGCAACTGGTCTACGCCATTCCAATAAACGATGTGCGTCTCAGCTCATTCAGAACCAACCAGGGTGATTTGAAGATAGTGCGTGAGTCCTCACATTGAAGGGCAGAGGCAATGCATTGAGATGAATTGACATCGTGTTGAGCACCTCCTCTGAACAAGTGGTCACATATAAGTCTGCAGGCTTTCGTGGCCGTTGTCACTGAAGTTAAAATCTTCTGGGTTATTAGGCCGCGTCATGTTTCTTCTAAAATGTTCGACGTTTCGCCCCCTCTGCTGGGATCTTCCTCAGGATATTTTGGTGTCCACTACTGCTAGAACACTGTCAGAGACGAGTGTCGCGTCCTCTCATAAAGGGGGAGTTTTTGGCGTTCGTGCTGGAGTAGAGATAGTATTGGTTAAATTTCATATGGCTACCATTGGTGGGCCACAGTCATAAGCTAATGCAGAAGAAGGGGCGTTGGTAGCACATCTCCTGTGGATACCATTGGCGGTCATAGTCATTGGACAGTAAGGCACTACTCCACACTTATGCTGGAGAATTATTGGTTGGAATGCCTGCTACCGCTATTGGTTGGTCGTCACCAGTGGCTAGATTCGAAACGGACAGACCAAGAGAGGGGGAATGTTTATCCAAAATATTATTGTCCGCCGAGGTGACTTGGTCTGTCCTTTTCGAATCTAGCCACTGGTGACGACCAACCAATAGCGCTAGCAGGCATTCCAACCAATAATTCTCCAGCATAAGTGTGGAGTAGTGCCTTACTGTCCAATGACGATGACCGCCAATGGTATCCACAGGAGATGAACTACCAACGCCCCTTCTTCTGCATTAGTCTATGACTGTGGCCCACCAAAGGTGGCCATATGAAATTTAACCAATACTATCTCTACTCCAGCACGAACGCCAAAAACTCCCCCTTTATGAGAGGACGCGACACTCGTCTCTGACAATGTTCTAGCAGTAGTGGACACCAAAAGATCCTGAGGAAGATCCCAGCAGAGGGGTCGAAACGTCGAACATTTTAGAAGAAACATGACGCGGCCTAATAACGCAGAAGATTTTAACTTAAGTGGTCACATGTCAGTATGTATGCTTTGTGGGACCCGTGGTTATAAGATTTTTTCTCGTTTCGATGCGTAGTCAATCCCTGAAACTGAAATATTGAATAGCTTTTTTTAATATACAGCATATTTTTGCAGGTACTTTCAGTCGCATATGTAAATACTATCTGCGAAATGTGCTGCATATGGACTTAGTAATAAAGACGCAACAAATTAAAACGTCACGCACCACGTGGCAGTTTTTCATTCATTTCAGTATTAGACGTTATATCTCCCGATTTGTGTGTCGTCCAATGAAATAAAGTTGGTGGCACATTCAGTGGTGTATGTGAATACTGTCTACAAAATGTGTTGCGACTACAGTCACTAATAAAGAAGTGATAAATTAAAACGCCGTGCCTCACGTGGCAGTTTTACTGCATGAACAGCTTAAATATAGTAGGCGATAAACTTTTTTCTTTCATGATTTTGTGGAGGGTGTCAGCGAGAAAGTGTTTAAAAAGGTTTGAAATTAAGTGTAAAGTCTGTCGCAAGTGACTAAGTGCTCTCATTCTCAAATACTGGATGAATTAAGTCTGGGTATTTGTGCGTCGAGGGCTACACTTCCTTTTTACCCCCCTCTTTGAGAGACAAGTTATTGTCATCCCCGCAGTGGTTCTTCCCATCCAGTAAATGATATCTGTACCAAGAAGGAGCTGTGGAATATACATTCACACATAAAGGTACATACAAACACGTATCGACTTCTACTTTAGTATTGCCTCTTTTAATTAATTGAAATCTTCAGCTGCCGACAGGTGTTGGTGATATACCTCGATGGGGACAACTGAAAATGTGTGCCCCGACTGGGACTCGAACCCGGGATCTCCTGCTTACATGGCAGACGCTCTATCCAGCTGAGCCACCGAGGACACAGACGAATAGCGCGACAGCAGGATCTTATCCCTTGCGTGCTTCCCGTGAGACCCACATTCCCAACTGTCCACAATCTACATACGTAATGGATTTAATAGATATTTGCCCATCCACTCATTACTCGCGAACACTAAGGTGACGACTCCCGTAAGAGTTCGGGCAAAGTGTGCGCATTCGCACAGACGAAGGTCAATGGCTGGGTAGTCTTTAACTATGTATATGAAGATAGTAACTGTTCTCGAAAGAACAGATACCGTTGATGACCGTGCAGCTTCTCTAGAATAAATGATAATTAATTGAAACCCTCAGCTGCCGACAGGTGTTGATGTACCTCAATGGTGACAGCTGAAAATGTGTGCCTTCGTCTGTGCGAATGTGCACAGGTTTCCCGAACTCTTATGGGAATCGTCACCTCAGTGTTGGCGAGTAATGAGTGGATGGGCAAATATCTATTAGGTACGAGGGTCACTCCAAAAGAAATGCACACTATTTTTTCATCCATCTTTTATTCTACACGTTTGAAAGTTTTACAGTGTGTAGATACATCCTTTAGGAACAATATTTTCATTTCTCCACATAATTTCCATCCCTCTCAACTGCCTTACACCATCTTGGAACCAGCGCCTGTATACCCGCACGGTAAAATTCTGGACCAACCCGTTGGAGCTACTGTTTGGCAGCGAGCACAAGGGAGTCATCATCTTCAAACCTTGTTCCACGAAGAGAGTCTTTGAGTTTCCCAAAGAGATGATAGTCACATGGAGCCAGGTCAGCACTGTAAGGCGGGTGTTTCAGTGTTGTCCATCCGAGTTTTGTGATCACTTCCATGGTTTTTTGACTGACATGTGGCCGTTCGTTGTCGTGCAACAGCTTTTGCCGATGTGGTCGAACACGACTAAGTCGAGCTTGAAGTTTCTTCAGTGTCGTCACATATGCATCAGAATTTATGGTGGTTCCACTTGGCATGATGTCCACAAGCAAGAGTCCTTCGGAATCGAAAAGCACCGTAGCCATAACTTTTCCAGCAGAAGGTGTGGTTTTCAATTTTTTTTTCTTGGGTGAATTTGCATGATACCACTCCATTGAGTGCCTCTTCGTCTCTGATGAAAAATGACGGAGCCATGTTTCATCACCTGTCACAATTCTTCCAAGAAATTCATCTCCACCATTCTCGTACTGTTGCAAAAGTTCGCTGTATACCGTTTTTCTTGTTTCTTTGTGAGCCACTGTCAACATCCTGGGAACCCACCTGGCACAAACCTTTTTTAACGCCAGCACTTACAGTATTCTGCAAACACATCCTTCCCCTATCCCAACGCAGCGTGACAATTCGTTCACTGTGATGCGTCTGTCAGCAGTCACCAATTCGTTAACTCTCTGCACATTGTCTGGCGTGTGTGCAGTACGAGGTCTGCCGCTGCGAGGACATTCCTCAATATTGCCGTGCCCGCTTTCATCACGTAACCTGCTTGCCCACCGACTAACTGTACTGCGATCGACAGCAGCATCTCCATACATCTTTTTCAACCTGTTGTGGATGTTTCCCACTGACTCGCTTTCATAGCACAGGAATTCTATGACAGCACGTTGCTTCTGACGAACGTCAAGTGTAGTAGCCATCCTGAAGACATGCTGTGACGGCGCCACTCACGGGAACAGGTTGAACTAAGTTTGAAAACAAGCGAGTTAGAATGTATCTGCACACTGTGAAACTTTCATACACGCAGAATGAAAACTGTGTTCTTACAAAAATAGTGTGCACTTCTTTTGGAGTGACCCTCGTACATTACCTATGTAGACTGTGGACAGTTGGGAATGTGGGTCTCACGGGAAGCGTGTAAGGGATAAGTCCCTGCAGTCGCGCTATTCATCTGTGTCCTGGGCTCAGCTGGATAGAGCGTCTGCCATGTAAGCAGGAGATCCCGGGTTCGAGTCCCGGTCGGCGCACATATTTTCAGCTGTCCTCATCGAGGTACATCAACAACGGCCGGTCGAGGTGGCCGAGCGGTTCTAGGCGCTACAGTCTGGAACCGCGTGACCGCTACGGTCGCAGGTTCGAATCCTGCCTCAGGCATGGATGTGTGTGATATCCTTAGGTTAGTTAGGTTTAAGTAGTTCTAAGTTCTAGGGGATTGATGACCTCAGAAGTTAAGTCCCATAGTGCTCAGAGCCATTTGAACCATTTTTATATCAACAACACCTGTCGGCAGCTAAGGGTTTAAATTAATTATCATTTATTCTAGAGAAGCTGCACGACCATCAATGGTATCTGTTCTTTCGAGAAAAGTTACTATCTTCCTATATATATATATATATATATATATATATATATATATATATATATATATATATATATATTGTCTGTTTTGCTTATGTATAGTGTTTGAAAGTATCCATCTTGTAACTTGTAATTTAAGGCTATAATTCAACATGGTCCGCCTTCGTGGTCTCGCGGTAGCGTTCTCGCTTCCCGAGCACGGGGTCCCGGTTTCGATTCCCGGCGGGGTCAGGGATTTTTCCTGCCTCGAGATGACTGGGTGTTGTTGTGTCGTCTTCATCATCATCATCATTCATCCCCATTACGGTCGGAGGAAGGCAACGGCAAACCACCTCCATTAGGACCTTGCCTAGTAAGGCGGCGCGGGTCTCCCGCATCGTTCCTCTACGCTCTGTAAAGAAGCATGGGACTTCATTTCCATTTCCAATTTAACATGACTGGCGTGTAACGTGTGTGATGAGAACTCCATTTTACATTTTTCACGTAACGTCCCGACCTAAGATTCTGTGTGTGTTGCAGCATCTTTGTTTCTAATGTTTGATTTGGCACGCACTTCCGTTTCTTGTGAATGGTACTCAGTTATTTTCTGAAAATGGACCACTAAGTAGAAAAACTATTCGAAATAAAACAAAAACGGAAGAAAAAAACCGTACAAATCAGTGTTGTGTACCTCCAGTGTATTCTAATTTTATTCAGTTCTCCAAACATCATCTTCCAGTCCACTCTATCAAAAGCATTCCCTAGGTCAATGGGCGACCGTTATAACGAGACAGCTGGCGTGCTTGGGCGGTAATCAACACCATCAGCCGCTGGGCACAAGGGCGTCACGCCAGCGAGGCCGCCGCCGCCGCCGCCGCCGCCGCCGCCTAATCATGCCCGGGGCGGAGGAGCGGCCGTGGTGGCTGACGCCCGAGGACACGCGGCCAGACAAAAGAGCTTAAATATGCGCAAACACACGCGCGCCGGGCGTGAATGCCGGCCTATCGGGGGCGATCGGCGCGGCCGCGCGCATGCGTGGGCACGCACCAGCACGCACGCGACCCGCGACGCCTTAATACGCGCCTCGGGCTAATTGTGCGCCGCACACGTGCGTCACGGAGGGAGCTGCGCCGCCGCCGCGTCTTCCTGGACACGGCAGCCATCACCTCCCCGGTCCCGCTAGTAGGCGAGTCGGATCTGACTGTACCACCGTGATGTCTCTGCAGCTGCGCCCCCTAGGGTCATTCCGTGGTGACGCTACAAACTTACACTACTGGCCATTAAAATTGCTACGCCAAGAAGATGATGTGCTACACATGCGAAATGAGTAGCTTTCCAGAGCATTCACATAAAGTTGGCGCCCGTGGCGACACCTACAACGTGCTGACATGAGGAAAGTTTCCAACCGATTTCTCATACACAAACAGCAGTTGACCATGAAAGGTGGCTACACGGAGCCACAGCGCCAGAGAGTTTTGTTTCGCCGCCTCCACTGGCAGTGATTATTGAGAAGTAGCGGAGGGCAGTGCTTGTTGAGAACTCGTAGTAGTCAGTGCTTGCTGAGATGTCGTAGTGAAGAGTGCTTGTCGAGATGTGGCAGTAGTCAGTTCTTGTTGAGATGTGGTAGTAGCGAGTCGGTGTGGAGATATTGTAATGATTAGTGTGCTTTTCATCAATATAAATGAAGGTAACAAACTACTTTTCTTTTTTTTCTCTCATTATTTCAATGTCCTGAATAATGCGTCATTACAGGTTCAGTCAACAAAGCGTCTGGCTTGTGTTCTTGTATTAGAGTGTAATTCTGCTTTCCTTACGCAATTATAGTATTTCTATTTTTTAATTATGTCAGTATAAATGGTGTTTGAAATTTCTTGTCTTATTGAAGAAGAACCGTGCCAGATGTGTACGTTGAGTCATACTTCCACACACAGAACAATTACACTTGTGCTTTGGTTTGGTAGGTTTTATAGTTGCTGGGGACTTAATTAATTAATTGTGTGTAATCGGACATACAGCTACGAAAAATAAAAATTATTTTCAAACTTAATAATTAAGCCCCCATGAAACCAGCGTTGCCTGGTGAAATGTTGTTGTGATGCCTCGTATAAGGAGGAGAAATGCGTATCATTACGTTTCCGACTTTGATAAAGCTCGGATTGTAGCCTATTGCGGTTTATCGTATCGCGACATTGATGCTGGCGTTGGTCGAGATGCAATGACTGTTAGCAGAATATGGAATCGGTGGGTTCAGGAGGGTAATACGGAACGCCGTGCTGGATCCCAACGGCCTCGTATCACTAGCAGTCGAGACGACAGGCATCTTATCCGCATGGCTGTAACGGATCGTGCAGCCACGTCTCGATCCCTTAGTCAACAGATGGGGACGTTTGCAAGACAACAACCATCTGCACGAACATTTCGCCGACGTTTGCAGCAGCATGGACTATCAGCTCGGAGACCGTGGCTGCGGTTACCCTTGACGCTGCATCACAGACAGGAGCGTCTGCGATGGTGTACTCAACGACGAACCTGGGTGCACGAATGGCAAATCGTCATTTTTTCGGATGAATCCAGGTTAAGTCTTCAGCATCACGATGGTCGCTTCCGTGTTTGGCGACATCGCAGTGCACGCATATTGGAAGCGTGATTTCGTCATCGCCATTCTGGCGTGTCACCCGGCGTGATGGTATGGGGTGCCATTGGTTACACGTCTCGGTCACCTCTTGTTCGCATTGACGGCACTTTGAACAGTGGACGTTACATTTCAGATGTGTTACGACCCGTGGGTATACCCTTCATTCGATCCCTGCGAAACCCTACATTTCAGCAGGATAATGCACGATCGCATGTTGCAGGTCCTGTACGGGCCTTTCTGGATACAGAAAATGTTCGACTGCTGCCCTGGCCAGCACATTCTCCAGATCTCTCACCAACTGAAAAAGTCTGGTCAATGGTGGCCGAGCAACTGGCTCGTCACGATACGCCAGTCACTACTCTTGATGAACTGTGGTATCGTGTTGAAGCTGCATGGGCAGCTGTGCCTGTACACGCCATCCAAGCTCTTTTTACCTCAATGCCCAGGCGTATCAAGGCCGGTATTACGGCCAGAGGTGGTTGTTCTGGGTACTGATGTCTCAGGATCTATGCACCCAAATTGCGTGAAAATGTAATCACACGTTAGTTCTAGTATAATATATTTGTCCAATGAATACCCGTTTATCATCTGCATTTCTTCTTGGTGTAGCAATTTTATTGGCCAGTAGTGTGCAAAGTTGCTGGATAAGACCAAATTTATCATGTGCAGATAACAAAACCTCATCTGGCAACGACTGACAAGGGAAGTAACTGAATCAACGGCTAAAACCGATTAAAAATACACTATGTGATCAAAAGTACACGAACACTCATATGTAATGTGGAACTGGCCACAAGGGAGTCGAAGCCACCAGTATAAAACAATTGCGTTATCACTAGAGAGGCAGTGGCAGCACACTGGATCGGTCAGCAGAGCTCAGCGACTTCAGACGTCGACTAGTCACTGGGTACCACCGGACTAACAAAGCCATATACATCTACATCTATGTGATTACTCCGTTATTCGCAATGAAGTGGCTGGCAGATGGTTCAAAAAACGAGCACTTAAATTCTTCTGTTCGAGGCCTTATTTCTCTTATTTTAGCGGGATGATCATTTCTCCGTATGTAGGTGGGTGCCAACAGAATGTTTTCGCAATCGGAGGAGAAAACTGGTGATTGAAATTTCATTAGAAGATCCCGTCGCAACGAGAAACGCCTTTTTTTAATGATTGCCACTCCAATTCACGTATCATGTCTGTGACATTTTGCGATAATACAAAACGAGCTGCCCTTCTTTGTACTTTTTCGATGTCATCCATCAGTCCCACCTGATGCGGATCCAACACCGCACAGCAATACTCCAGAATAGGGCGGACAAGCGTGGTGTAAGCAGTCTCTTTAGTAGACCTGTTGCACCTTCTAAGTGTTCTCGCAATGAATTGCAGTCTTTGGTTTGCTCTACCCACAATATTATCTATGTGATCGTTCCAATTTAGGTAATTTGTAATTGTAATCCCTAAGTATTTAGCTCAATTTGCAGCCTTCAGATTTGTGTGACTTATCGCGTAATCGAAATTTAGCCGATTTCTTTTAGTACTCATGTGAATAACTTCACACTTTTCTTTATTCAGGGTCAATTGCCACTTCTCGCACCATACAGATATCTAAATCATTTTGCAAGTCGTTTTGATCATCTGATGACTTTACAAGACGGTAAATGAGAGCATCATCTGCAAACAATCTAAGACAGCTACTCAGATTGTCTCCTATGTCGTTAATATAGATCAGGAACAACAGAGGGCCTATAACACTTCCTTGGGGAACGCCGGAACATCTTACTCGATGACTTTCCGTCAATTACTACGAACTGTGACCTTTCCGACAGGAAATCACGAATCCTGTCGCACAACTGAGGCAATACTCCGTAGGCACGCAGTTTGGGTAGAAGACACTTGTGAGGAACGGTGTCGAAAGACTTCTAGAAATCTAAAAAATATGGAATCTATTTGACATCCCCTGTCAATAGCACTTATTACTTCATGAGTATAAAGAGATAGTTGTGTTTCACAAGAACGATATTTTCTGAAACCGTGCTGACTGTGTGTCAATAAATCGTTTTCTTCGAGGTACTTCATAATGTTCGAATACAGTATACGTTTCAAAACTCTACTGGAAATCGACGTTAGTGATATAGGCCTGTAATTCAGCGGATTACTCCTACTTCCCTTTTTAGGTACTGGTGTGACTTCATCAATTTTCCAGTCTTTAGGTACAGATCTTTCTGTGAGCGAATGGTTGTGTAACTGCTAAATATGGAGCTATTTTATCAGCATACTCAGAGGGGAACCTGACTGGTATACAATCTGGACCGGAGGCCTTGCCTTTATTAAGTGATTTAAGCTACTTTGTTACACCGATGATATCTACTTCTATGTTTCTCATCTTGGCTGTTGTCCTTGATTGGAATTCAGGAATATTTACTCCGTCTTCTTTGTGAAGGAGTTTCGGAACGAATCAACCATCTTAAGGCTGCCCATTCGACTTACGGTGTTGCGACCATAAAAGGGAAACTCGGAAGAACAACCACAGCTACGCCAAGAGGAGGCAGAACTCATATACTGACGGAGTGCTGCACAAGGTTGTTGTAAAACTCGCTTGTAATCAGAGATCGGGGTCACTCGTGAGTTGCAAAGTGCTATCAACAGTGTAGCTAGCATAATGATTGTGCTTATAATGTTAAGAAGAATGGGGGTGTGCAGTGGGCGAGGAGCTCTGCATAAGCCACACACTTCTGTATCCAATGGTAAGCAGCGCTTGAGGTGGCGGAAGGAGTTGGACAGTTGATGTCTGGAAACGAGTGATTTAGAGTGATGATACGCCATGCAGCCTGTGGAGATGCGATGGAAGATTTATCGTTAGGCAAATGCTTTGAGTACGTTGCGTGCCATCATGTATAGCGCTAACGGTGAAGTACAAAGGACGTGGTCTTGCGGTATGAAGATGGTTTTCGTAGTTAGGGTGTGGTCCCGACCTGAACATAATCGAACACCTTTGGGCTGAGTTAGAACGTCCACTTCAGACCCCAGCGTCCAACATCACAACCTTCTCTGCTTCCTGTACTCTTGACCAAGAATGGGCTGCCATTCCTCCACAGCCATTCGTGCACCTCATTGAAAGGAATGCATTCCACACTGGAAGTGGCTCCCACTTCAGTTTTTTGGCGGTCGTGAATTGCCATGTTACCACTGCCCCTTGTCTCATAGCCGTAGTCATACATCCAGCACTAAATACGAATGGTTAAGGAAGACATCTACATAGGCCTGATACAGCTGCATCAGATGAAATTTCATAGCTGGAATACACAGTCATGTAAAATTTTGTAAATTGCAACCTGTCAACCTATTAGATGGAGCAACCATTTCAACGCTGCATGGTCAGTTATCAGTCGAAACTTTTTCCCCTACTGATAAAACTTGAAATAGGTGATTCCGTATATGAGGCTCAACATCTATTTTTCTGTCGTAGAGTACTTTCTCTCTGCTGAGTTCATTTGCCTTGATGCATAGACTACCAGGTGCTCTATGCCCTCTAGTTCTTACGACCACAAATAAACAATTGCATGGCTGGATGCATAGCACGACAGAATGAATACCTTACTGAAATCTACATCTACATCTGTATGGATACTCTGCAAATCACATTCAAGTACCTGGCAGAGGGTTCATCGAACCACCTTCACATTTCTCTATTATTCCAATCTCGTATAGCGCGCGGAAAGAATGAACACCTATATCGTTCCGTACGAGCTCTGATTTCCCTTATTTTATCGTGGTGATCGTTCCTCTCTATGTAGGTCGGTGCCAACAAAATATTTTAGCATTTGGAGGAGAAAGTTGGTGATTGGAATTTCGTGAGAAGATTCCGTCGCAACGAAAAACGACTTTCTTTTAATGATTTCCAGTCCAAATCCTGTATCGTATCTGGGACACTCTGTCCCATATTTCGCGATAATACAAAACGTGCTGCCTTTCTTTGAACTTTTCCGATGTACTCCGTCAGTCCTATCTGCTAAGGATCCCACACCGTGCAGCAGTATTATAAAAGAGGACGGACAAGCGTAGTGTAGGCAGTCTCCTTAGTAGGTCTGTTACATTGTCTAAGTGTCCTGCCAATAAAACGCAGTCTTTGGTAAGCCTTCCCCATAACACTTTCTGTGTGTTCCTTCCAGTTTAAGTTGTTCGTAAGCTGGAACCTCTTAAGATAGAACATGATGTCAATGCGTCTTTCACGTTTTTAAAAGCATGTTGAGAATGCTCTGATCTAAGAAACTTTGAACTTTTCTGCAATATCAGTGCCAATAGTCTGGCAACATCCGCAAATTCCTTTACAAATCTTCGTAATAATTTTCGACTCCAAGGAGTTATTGTAGTTCCTTGACTGACTCAGGCACGCAATATTTACGTGTAGCTTTAACAAATGCCAGATCTGTCTTAACGTCATCCTTACTAACTATGTGACCAAAGTATGCCACCTATGTTGTATGTGCTATTCCATATTAATCGCATAGACAATTATATCGTCAAGATACATCAAACATTGGCGAGGTTCAATCTTCTGAGAACTGCTCCTAACAATTTCCAAAATGTCACGGGTGGTTCTTTAATCAGAATAGCGTCCTCCTGTAGTGATAATGACCCCACGCAAAAGGAAATGCTGTTTATGGTCGATCTTCCAAAGCGACTTCTAGCTGTAGCCACTCCTTAAATCAATCGTTGAAGAATAATTCCACTTGCCCACACGGTCTATGGTTTCTGCATTGTTCAGCAAAGGATAGGTATCCGTTAGAGTATTATCATTCATATGCAGATAATTGCAACAAAACCTGTAATTCTGTGTCCCTTCCACTGACTTCTTTTGTTTCATATAAAACGGGAACTTGTTTCGTAGCATACTGTTCTGCGGATTCATGTCTGTCTGTTACTGTTTACGAATACGTGTGTGAACTGCTCGATTTAAACGAATTTTAAGTACACTGATGAGCCAGAACACTGTGACACCTACCAAATAGCCGGCATGTCAACCTTTGGCATGGATAACAGCGGCCATGCCTCGGTGCCATGGAAGCAGCGTGAGCCCTTGATAGGTCGATGGAGAGGGTTGGCGCCACATCTGCACACAGTGTGGGGTGGCGGGTGGAAAATGTTATTTATGTTGTATTGTTGCTGTTCTCAACACAAGCTCTCTAACTACAATGTTGGCAACCAGAAAGTGATTAGCAAAAACTTAATGCCTGTAATTAAAGTTCACTGTGCCCACTCTGATGGAGAAATAAAGTTATTGATCATTGAAGTTCATTACGCTCACGATATAGGATGATGTCTGGGATTCATAGAAAATGCAGTTTACTATAGCAATTTTCACTATATTCTGAAAATGATAAAGCGTAAAGTTTCAAATAAATACAGGGTGATTCAAGAAGAATACCACAACTTTAAAAATGTGTATTTGATGAAAGAAACATAATATAACCTTCTGTTATACATCATTACAAAGAGTATTTAAAAAGGTTTTTTTTTCACTCAAAAACAAGTTCAGAGATGTTCAATATGGCCCCCTCCAGACACACGAGCAATATCAACCCGATACTCCAACTCGTTCCACACTCTCTGTAGCATATCAGGCGTAACAGTTTGGATAGCTGCTGTTATTTCTCGTTTCAAATCATCAATGGTGGCTGGGAGAGGTGGCCGAAACACCATATCCTTAACATACCCCCACAAGAAAAAATCGCAGGGGTAAGATCAGGGCTTCTTGGAGGCCAGTGATGAAGTGCTCTGTCACGGGCTGCCTGGCGGCCGATCCATCGCCTCGGGTAGTTGACGTTCAGGTAGTTACGGACAGATAAGTGCCAATGTGGTGGCGCTCCATCCTGCTGAAATATGAATTGTTGTGCTTCTTGTTCGAGCTGAGGGAACAGCCAATTCTCTAACATCTCCAGATACTGTAGTCCAGTTACAGTAGCACCTTCGAATAAAAAGGGACCAAAAACTTTATTGGCTGAAATGGCACAGAAAACGTTCACCTTAGGCGAGTCACGTTCATACTGAGTTGTTTCCCGCGGATTCTCAGTGCCCCATATACAGACATTGTGACGGTTGACTTTCCCGTTAGTGTGGAAAGTTGCTTCATCACTAAACACAATCTTTGAAACGAAAGATTCATCCGTTTCCGTTTGAGCAAGGATAAAATCACAGAAATCGATTCTTTTAATCTTATCAGCTGCAGACAGTGCTTGAACCAATTTCAGACGATAAGGTTTCATAACTAACATTTTTCGTAGGACTCTCCATACAGTTGATTGTGGAATTTGCAGCTCTCTGCTAGCTCTGCGAGTCGATTTTCCTGGGCTGCGAACAAATGCTTGCTGGATGCGTGCTACATTTTCATCACTCGTTCTCGGCCGTCCAGAACTTTTCCCTTTGCACAAACACCCATTCTCTGTAAACTGTTTATACCAAAGTTTAATACACCACCTATCAGGAGGTTTAACACCATACTTCGTTCGAAATGCACGCTGAACAACTGTCGTCGATTCACTTCTGCCGTACTCAATAACACAAAAAGCTTTCTGTTGAGCGGTCGCCATCTTAGCATCAACTGACGCTGACGCCTAGTCAACAGCGCCACAAGCGAACAAATGTACAACTAAATGAAACTTTATAGCTCCCTTAATTCGCCGACAGATAGTGCTTAGCTCTGCCTTTTGTCGTTGCAGAGTTTTAAATTCCCAAAGTTGTGGTATTCTACATCTACATCTACATCTACATTGATACTCCGCAAGCCACCCAACGGTGTGTGGCGGAGGGCACTTTACGTGCCACTGTCATTACCTCCCTTTCCTGTTCCAGTCGCGTATGGTTCGCGGGAAGAACGACTGTCTGAAAGCCTCCGTGCGCGCTCTAATCTCTCTAATTTTACATTCGTGATCTCCTCGGGAGGTAAAAGTAGGGGGAAGCAATATATTCGATACCTCATCCAGAAACGCACCCTCTCGAAACCTGGCGAGCAAGCTACACCGCGATGCAGAGCGCCTCTCTTGCAGAGTCTGCCACTTGAGGTTATTAAACATCTCCGTAACGCTATCACGGTTAACAAATAACCCTGTGACGAAACGCGCCACTCTTCTTTGGATCTTCTCTATCTCCTCCGTCAGACCGATCTGGTACGGATCCCACACTGATGAGCAATACTCAAGTATAGGTCAGCCGAGTGTTTTGTAAGCCACCTCCTTTGTTGATGGACTACATTTTCTAAGCACTCTCCCAATGAATCTCAACCTGGTACCCGCCTTACCAACAATTAATTTTATATGATCATTCCATTTCAAATCGTTCCGCACGCATACTCCCAGATATTTTACAGAAGTAACTGCTACCAGTGTTTGTTCCGCTATCATATAATCATACAATAAAGGATCCTTCTTTCTATGTATTCGCAATACATTACATTTGTCTATGTTAAGGGTCAGCTGCCACTCCCTGCACCAAGTGCCTATCCGCTGCAGATCTTCCTGCATTTCGCTACAATTTTCTAATGCTGCAACTTCTCTGTATACTACAGCATCATCCGCGAAAAGCCGCATGGAACTTCCGACACTATCTACTAAGTCATTTATATATATTGTGAAAAGCAATGGTCCCATAACACTCCCCTGTGGCACGCCAGAGGTTACTTTAACGTCTGTAGACGTCTCTCCATTGATAACAACATGCTGTGTTCTGTTTGCTAAAAACTCTTCAATCCAGCCACACAGCTGGTCTGATATTCCGTAGGCTCTTACTTTGTTTATCAGGCGACAGTGCGGAACTGTATCGAACGCCTTCCGGAAGTCAAGAAAAATAGCATCTACCTGGGAGCCTGTATCTTATATTTTCTGGGTCTCATGAACAAATAAGGCGAGTTGGGTCTCACACGATCGCTGTTTCCGGAATCCATGTTGATTCCTACATAGTAGATTCTGGGTTTCCAGAAATGACATGATACGCGAGCAAAAAACATGTTCTAAAATTCCAGAAGAGATCGACGTAAGAGATATAGGTCTATAGTTTTGCGCATCTGCTCGACGACCCTTCTTGAATACTGGGACTATCTGTGCTCCTTTCCAATCATTTGGAACCCTCCGTTCCTCTAGAGACTTGCGGTACACGGCTGTTAGAAGGGGGGCAAGTTCTTTCGCGTACTCTGTGTAGAATCGAATTGGTATCCCATCAGGTCCAGTGGACTTTCCTCTATTGAGTGATTCCAGTTGCTTTTCTATTCCTTGGACACTTATTTCGATGTCAGCCATTTTTTCGTTTGTGCGAGGATTTAGAGAAGGAACTGCAGAGCGGTCTTCCTCTGTGAAACAGCTTTGGAAAAAGGTGTTTAGTATTTCAGCTTTACGCGTGTCATCCTCTGTTTCAATGCCATCATCATCCCGGAGTGTCTGGATATCCTGTTTCGAGCCACTTACTGATTTAACGTAAGACCAGAACTTCCTAGGATTTTCTGTCAAGTCGGTACATAGAATTTTACTTTCGAATTCACTGAACGCTTCACGCATAGCCCTCCTTACGCTAACTTTGACATCGTTTAGCTTCTGTTTGTCTGAGAGGTTTTGGCTGCGTTTAAACTTGGAGCTCTCTTTGCTTTCGCAGTAGTTTCCTAACTTTGTTGTTGTACCACGGCGGGTTTTTCCCGTTCCTCACAGTTTTACTCGGCACGTACCTGTTTAAAACGCATTTTACGATTGCCTTGAACTTTTTCCATAAACACTCAACATTGTCAGTGTCGGAACAGAAATTTTCATTTTGATCTGCTAGGTAGTCTGAAATCTGCCTCCTATTACTCTTGCTAAACAGATAAACCTTCCTCCCTTTTTTTATATTCCTATTAACTTTTTGAATCACCCTGTATTTAACCAAGCAATGCTACTATCAGCTATTGTACTATACACGTGAAAATAAGACATACGCAAACTGAGAATAA
The DNA here is from genome assembly GCF_023864345.2 of Schistocerca serialis cubense. Classification (NCBI taxonomy): domain Eukaryota; kingdom Metazoa; phylum Arthropoda; class Insecta; order Orthoptera; family Acrididae; genus Schistocerca; species Schistocerca serialis. Next base: position 620,433,893 of record NC_064645.1, read on the forward strand.
ATGACTGGAGTCCTTCCGCAGTTAACACTTTAGCCCAATGCGAACTCACTGTTATGTGCATACTGAGTTACATAATACGGCATCCAAGGCTGCTCCTTGCAACTGCACAAACGCGACGCGGCTTCTGACACGGAGTGCATGCTGATACGAATCTAGAAGAGAACTGGGGCCTGACTGGCTCACAGCGCTGTTATTAATATAGCCGTGGTGCGGACTGCAGAAGGCGCAGCCGACAGCATTTGCCTTCCTGACTAGCCATTGGTGATAGTAGAGCACCACTTCAAGTTACTAAATAATTAACTGCTTGGTTCGCTGAAGGCCAATGAAGCTCTCAGTTTAATTGTGCAGTCTGCACACAGGGTAGTATTTGTAATAAAATTCTGATGTGCCTAGGCTAAATACTTTTGGCGAGAGAATTATTTTAGTTGCACTGCACGCAATAGATGAGCTCTCAACTTGCCCTTTGGAGAGATGCTGCAGCTATAGTTTTATAGCTACCTTTTGGAAACTTCCCACATCTTTGTTATTATAGCTTATGTCCATTCTACCTAAATCTAAACATCCTATCTTTATCTAATCACTTACTTAATCTATAATGCTTCCATACTTTTAGGACACAAAAACAGGAAATCATGAATTTCAACCAAAATATTACTTTGTGAGATCCGGCATGCTGTTTCCATAAAATTACAATGAAAAAGGAATCCGAATATAAATTTTGAAGTTTCTATCTCCTTCCTGTTGCGCCGATAATTTTTATGTAAAAAGCCCAAATTTCGAAAACAAAGTTACTAAACGGAAACTTAACACATTATTATTTTAGCATTACTGCTGACATACTATTAACTTTTCAGATCATTTACTTTACCTTCAAGGTACTGCACAACATTCGTGACATCATAGCTAGTTAGGGCGGACTAGGCTGGCACACAATGGAAAGCATATGAATGCTATATGGCGTAAGTAGGCTGCTTCCCTACAACAGGTCACCTTATTCCTGCAAATTCCGGCGAGGGGGCGATGAGTTCTGATGCCACGTTCAACCACGTTCCAGATGTGTTCCGTAGTGTTCAGATCTGGTGACTTAGGGGGCCAAAACATCAACTGAAACTTGCCACTGTGTTCCTCGAACCACTCCATCAGTCTCCTAGGCTTATGTCATGGTGCATTACTCGTTGAAAATGCCACTGCCGTCCGGAAGCGTGATCGTCTCTGAAGGGATGAACGTGCTCTGCAACCAGTGCACGATACTTCTTGGCCGTCATGGTGCCTTGCACGAGCTCCACTGGACCTATGGATGCACACGTGAATGATCCCAAGAACGTAATGGAGATGCCGCCAGCTTGTCTCCGTCCTGCAGTACAGGTGTCAGGAAGCTGTTCCCCTGGTAGACTACAGATCGCGCCCTCCCATCGGCGTGAGTGCCGATGGTCACGCTTCAAAGGTAGTTGCCGATGTCATGCGTTAACATTGGCACATGCATGGGTCATCGGCTGCAGAGCCCCTCGTTAGGAGTGTTCGGCGCACTGTGTGTTCACACTTGTACCCTGCCCAGTTGGGCGCAGTTCGCTGCCTGTCCTGTTTTACCCATCTGTCCAGCCTATGACTTCCAACATCTGCATGAGGGGTGACCGCCTAGCTCCACGACTACTGGACGTGGTTTTACCTTGATTACGCCACGCGTTGAAGACAGTCACCACAGCACTCCTCGATTTTGAGGTTGAAAGAAACATGGGGACACAGACGTCTTAAGTAGGAAAGTAGCAGTGTTGCAGATAGGTAGTAATGAGCCTAATGTGGTGTCACCGCCAGACACCACACTTGCCAGGTGGTAGCCTTTAAATCTGCCGCGGTCCGGTGGTATAAGTCGGACCCGCGTGTCGCCACTATCAGTGACTGCAGACCGAGCGCCGCCACACGGCAGGTCTAGAGAGACGTCCTAGCACTCGCCCCAGTTGTACAGCCGACTTTGCTAGCGATGGTTCACTGACAGATTACGCTCTCATTTGCCGAGACGATAGTTAGCATAGCCTTCAGCTACGTCATTTGCTACGACCTAGCAAGGCGCCATTATCAATTGCTATTTATCTTGTGATGCATGTACCGTCAGACCGATGTTCACCAATTATGGATTAAAGTTAAGTATTTCAGAAGCTACGTACCTTTTTTGCTAGTCTCAATTCCTTGTCATTTTCCAGACCTCACGCCAGCCTGCGTGAGTTTAAACGCGTGCCTTTCGGCTACCTCATAGTGGCTTGGCTGTCTTGCCAAGTCACAACACCTAAGAAGTGGAAGACACTGCATAAGACAGATTATGAGTGTAAACAATGAAGTAAACAACAGGATGGCTTGCTGTGCAGAGAAGCCAAGTTGGAATCACGAGTAGCAGTATCAACGAAACTGGGGAATAGAATGCTACAGCAGACACATGATCATATGTTAGTAGGTTTTGGAGGCTGTACCAACAGGAGAGTAGCGGAGAGGTATTGGTGGAAGAACAGGAAGACACACGAGATCCAGTAAGTGGAGAACTGCACGCAGTGTGCACAGAGGGTGGAATTGTGTTGAACTGGAATACTTCAGAGTGTACCTGAAGCATCAGCACTATTTGAATTACTCGGGATTGATGTATAGATCCTTTCAACAAAACACCAGCAGAACACACGACGAAGTTCAGACCCAGCCATTATTCAGATTCCGGTGGACTGGATTTCCACTGCCTAGGAGGTAGCAGCAAGAACTGTAACAATAAGAAGCTGAGCATAAGACTGAGGGACTCAGGATAAGTAGTATGTATGAGAACTTGGTGGTGAAAGTAATCTTGAAAGAGTGGACCAGTGCCAAATGGGCCAGCTATCAGGACGTACAATTCTAGTGTTTAAGGATAGTCCATTAATGACGCAAGGGCCAGGTCTTTTTAAGAGGGAGAGCAATGTAGTGCATCGACCATATTTGATCAGCAACGCGCAAAGTAAGAAGTAGATTACAGCAGAGCCAGCTGCAGGCGAGCGCAGATGTTGTACCTTACGAAACAGAACATAAGCCTCACACGTTGTGATGCGAGCCAGGCAGGTGATGTGTGGAAAAAGTTGACACAGTGGCATCTTAGAGGAAGGAGGTGGAATCCTTCCCACACCAGCAACCGTGAAGTCGGTACACACCCCACAAGATATAGCAAAGCCCAAGAAAACTCAGATTTCAGCCTATAAAAACCTACATATATACTCTGCTAGTCACCAAGCGGTGTGTGGCGGAGGGCACAATTCGCGCCAAAGTCGTATTCCCCCCCCCCTCCTCCCCCCCCCCCTCCCGCCTTCTGTTCCACTCACGGGTCGCGCGAGGGAAAAACGCCTCAGTACGAGCTCTAATTTCCCTTATCTTTGAATGGTGATGATTGCGCGATTTGAAAGTTGTTGGTAATAATATATGCTCTACATCCTCGGCGAAGATCGGATTTCGGAATTTAGTGAGCAGCCTCTTCAGTTTGGAGCGTCGTCTATCTGCAAGTGTGTCCCACTTCAAACTTTCAATGAGATTTGTAACGCTCTCGCGATGGCTAAATGTACCAGTCACGAATCTTACCGCTCTTCTTTGGACGTTCTCAATCTCTTGAATCAGACCCAACTGGTAAGGGTCCCATACAGACGAACAATACTCTAAGACTGGACGAACTAACGTATTGTAAGGAATTTCCTTTGTTGAAGGACTGCATCGCTTGAGGATTCTATCAATAAACTGCAATCTAGAGTTCGCCTTACTCGTTACTTGTGTAATCTGATCATTCCATTTGAGATCATTTCGAATAGCCACACCCAGATACTTGACGGATGTTATCGCTTCCAAGGACTGGGCATTTATTTTGTACTCGTACACCAATGGGAATTCCCGCCTTGTTATACGCAGTAGGTTACACTTATTAATATTGAGAGATAACTGCCAGTCATTACGCCACGCATTTATTTCCTGCAAATCCTCATTGATCTGTCCACAACTTTCGTGTGATACTACTTTCCTGTGGACTACAGCATCATCGGCAAACAGTCTAATGCCACTGTCAATACCATCAACCAGATCGTTTATGTAAATCGTAAAAAGCAGCGGACCTATTACTCTGCCCTTGCTCTTTGTCTGTTAGAAAACTTTCTATACAACCGCATATGTGATCGGGTAGAACGCAAGCGCGCACTTTTTGGAGCAAGTGACAGTGCGGTACTGAGTCGAACGCCTTTCGAAAGTCGAGAAATATGGCATCAACCTGGGAGGCACAAAGAGGGCCAGCGGTGTCTCGCATGACAGCTGTTTCCTAAAACCGTGTGGTTTCTGCAGATGAGCTTCTCAGTCTAGAAAGGTCATTATGTCTGAACACAAAATATGTGCCATAATTCTACAACAAATCGACGTCAGTGAAATTGGCCGGTAATTATGTGCATCCGATTTACTACCATTTTAATAGATTGCTATGACCTGGGCCTTCTTCAAGTCCCGTGGAACTTCCCGTTGTTCCAATGATCTCTGATAGATGATGTATAAGAATGGTGCTATATTTGTAGCATAGTCTACAATTAATCGTACGGGAATACCGTCTGGGCCAAATGCCTTCCTAGCCACTGTTGTACAGTGATCATCTTGTGATAGTTTCGCAGCCCTAACACCATAGGACTATTGGGGCGTCATGCAGAATGATGTATGGAGTCCGCTGTTCGACCCTGTGTCAACATAACCTGCCCAGAAACATGAGAGACAATGCTACCGCGTGGCCAGCCTCAGCGCTTTTGGAGGGGACCATGGTTGATGCGTCGCCCAATGACACCAGCTGGGCAGCGCTGGAGGCATAATGTGCACCTCGGCCGCCGCCAACTTAGCTGCTAATTCCAGGGATGTCACTGACAGAAGCAGTAGAATTACGCCACTGCGCGGCCACACTGCACTCTCTCAGCATTGACGGACGTCGCTCACACACACGGGAAGCATCTGGACGCCTCAACCGCACTGCCGCAGCTTGAAATGGCTCACAGCAGAGAGTCGTAATAAAGGAATTTGAAAAGCACAGAACAGCCTCTCTGACTCTGGCCTTCTTCAATCATGAAGACTTGTCTGCACCTCCTAACTAGTGTCCAGTGTGACTCAGAAGTCGTGTTCCATAGGATAACGTCTACATTGGTGACTCTTTAGTCTTGGCTCACAGGACAGTCGTAATCAGGGATGTGACAGCATAGCTCATTTGAAGCAAAAAGTTCTAATAAACATGGGTTCTAAAATGCATACCTTCAGAGCTATGACTACTTGTTCAACTTCAAAAATGGTTCAAATGGCTCTAAGCGCTATGGGACTTAACATCTGAGGTCATCAGTCCCCTAGACTTAAACCTGACTAACCTAAGGACATCTCACACATCCATGCCCGAGGAAGGATTCGAACCTGCGGCCGTAGCAGCAGTGCGGTTCCGGACTGAAGTACCACCTAAAACCGCTCGGCCACAGCGGCCGGCCTGTTCATCTTCGCTGCTGTGAAACGGTAGCACTGTGCAAGTGCTCGTAGATCTTAATGTATTCTTGTCAGAGCCCATGTTTACGGGATTCTTTTATACAGGGCTATTACAAATGATTGAAGCGATTTCATAAATTCACTGTAGCTCCATTCATTGACATATGGTCACGACACACTACAGATACGTAGAAAAACTCATCAAGTTTTGTTCGGCTGAAGCCGCACTTCAGGTTTCTGCCGCCAGAGCGCTCGAGAGCGCAGTGAGACAAAATGGCGACATGAGCCGAGAAAGAGTATGTCGTGCTTGAAATGCACTCACATAAGTCAGTCATAACAGTGCAACGACACTTCAGGACGAAGTTCAATAAAGATCCACCAACTGCTAACTCCATTCGGCGATGGTATGCGCAATTTAAAGCTTCTGGATGCCTCTGTAAGGGGAAATCAACGGGTCGGCCTGCAGTGAGCGAAGAAACGGTTGAACGCGTGCGGGCAAGTTTCACGCGTAGCCCGCGGAAGTCGACGAATAAAACAAGCAGGGAGCTAAACGTACCACAGCCGACGGTTTGGAAAATCTTACGGAAAAGGCTAAAGCAGAAGCCTTACCGTTTACAATTGCTACAAGCCCCGACACCCGATGACAAAGTCAAACGCTTTGAATTTTCGGCGCGGTTGCAACAGCTCATGGAAGAGGATGCGTTCAGTGCGAAACTTGTTTTCAGTGATGAAGCAACATTTTTTTCTTAATGGTGAAGTGAACAGACACAATGTGCGAATCTGGGCGGTAGAGAATCCTCACGCATTCGTGCAGCAAATTCGCAATTCGCAATTGGTTGGTTGGTTGGTTTGGGGAAGGAGACCAGACAGCGAGGTCATCGGTCTCATCGGATTAGGGAAGGACGGGGAAGGAAGTCGGCCGTGCCCTTTGAAAGGAACCATCCCGGCATTTGCCTGGAGCGATTTAGAGAAATCACGGAAAACCTAAATCAGGATGGCCGGACGCGGGATTGAACCGTCGTCCTCCCGAATGCGAGTCCAGTGTCTAACCACTGCGCCACCTCGCTCGGTAATTCGCAATTCACCAAAAGTTAACGTGTTTTGTGCAATCTCACGGTTTAAAGTTTACGGCCCCTTTTTCTTCTGCGAAAAAAACGTTACAGGACACGTGTATCTGGACATGCTGGAAAATTGGCTCATGCCACAACTGGAGACCGACAGCGCCGACTTCATCTTTCAACAGGATGGTGCTCCACCGCACTTCCATCATGATGTTCGGCATTTCTTAAACAGGAGATTGGAAAACCGATGGATCGGTCGTGGTGGAGATCATGATCAGCAATTCATGTCATGGCCTCCACGCTCTCCCGACTTAACCCCATGCGATTTCTTTCTGTGGGGTTATGTGAAAGATTCAGTGTTTAAACCTCCTCTACCAAGAAACGTGCCAGAACTCCGAGCTCGCATCAACGATGCTTTCGAAGTCATTGATGGGGACATGCTGCGCCGAGTGTGGTAGGAACTTGATTATCGGCTTGATGTCTGCCGAATCACTAAAGGGGCACATATCGAACATTTGTGAATGCCTAAAAAAACTTTTTGAGTTTTTGTATGCGTGTGCAAAGCATTGCGAAAATATGTCAAGTAATAAAGTTATTGTAGAGCTGTGAAATCGCTTCAATCATTTGTAATAACCCTGTTATATATAGGCCTTTACAAATATAGGCTTTTACAAATGTCTGCTTGTGTGTGTGTGTGTGTGTGTGTGTGTGTGTGTGTGTGTGTGCGAGTGTATACCTGTCCTTTTTTCCCCCTAAGGTAAGTCTTTCCGCTCCCGGGATTGGAATGACTCCTTACCCTCTCCCTTAAAACCCACAACCTTTCGTCTTTCCCTCTCCTTCCCTCTTTCCTGACGAAGCAACCATTGGTTGCGAAAGCTAGAATTTTGTGTGTGTGTATGTATGTGTTTCTATCGACCTGCCAGCGCTTTCGTATGGTAAGTCACATCATCTTTGTTTTTAAATATATTTTTCCCGCGTGGAATGTTTCCCTCTATTATATATATATATATATATTTCTTCGAGTGATCGTTCCTGTCACATCCTTGAATACGACTTCGGTCTACAGGGCAAGACTACTGAAGCCATCTACACTTTGTCCCATGGGACATGACCTTTGAATCACCCCTGCATGACTCTACATCGTTGGCGTACGCTCTCGCCAGTTCAACATGGATTGTTGCAGCGTTGTTGCCCTGCGAATGGAGAAAACGAATTAACGCACGATACACCGCTTTCTCAATCGGCTGCGCCATTTTATTTTCCCCTATCGGCGTGCTACGGCACTATGGCTTGTTGGTTTCTGTGTTTATCGGAACTACAAATAGCTGCAAAAAAAAAAAAAAAAAAAAAACACGAGTGTTACTGTATTTTTTTGGAGTTGAGAATTAAAACAACAGGACTATACATTGCCTAACCAAGAAACTGAAACTCACAAAAGTGGAGGAGGAAACGAAATGGAACATTATAGGTTGAAAGGGATATGTCAGTGATTACAAAGTCGAGTCAAATTTTCATATTTTACGCGTTATGAAAGAAATCTTTTTCAAAGTAACTAGTGCTCTGTAAGTAGGCTGTTTAGGTTCTTATATTGGTAACGCCACCGCCACGTAGCGCTCTGTATGAAAATCACTGGCTGTGCTCTGTGCAGTCTGTGGCTGGTTGGCATTGTTGTAATATTCGCCATTGTAGTGTTGGGCATTTGGCTGTTAACAGCGCGTAGCGTTACGCAGTTGGAGGTGAGCCGCCAGCAGTGGTGGTTGTGGGGAGAGAGATGGCGGAGTTTTGAGAGCGGATAATCTGGACGTATGTCCATCAGAGACAGTAAATTTGTAAGAGTGGATGTCATGAACTGATATATATATTATGACTTTTGAACACTATTAAGGTAAATACATTGTTTGTTCTTTATCAAAATCTTTCTTTTGCTAACTATGCCTATCAGTAGTTAGTGCCTTCAGTAGTTTGAATCTTTTATTTATCTGTGCAGTAGTGGCGCTCGCTGTATTGCAATAGTTCGAGTAACGAAGATTTTTGTGAGGTAAGTGATTTATGAAAGGTATAGGTTATTGTTAGTCAGGGCCATTCTTTTGTAGGGATTTTTCAAAGTCAGATTGCATTGCGCTAAAAATATTGTCAGTTTAGTGTTGATCAGAATAGGTAAAGAGCGAAATGTCTGAGTACGTTCAGTTCTGCTCAGCTGTTTGAAAAGCAAATAACGTAAGAGGTTTATCAGCACAGTCATTCATTAATTTTTCTAAGGGGACGTTTCAGCTCTACACACATGAATTACTCCAGTTGAATAGAACACTACATTTCCTCTCGCCAGGTGCGAGTCTTTCGATCTGAGGCCACTTCGCCGACTCGCGCATCGATGAGGATGAAATGATGATGATAAGGCAACACAACACCCAGTTCCTGAGCGGAGAAAATCTCCGACCCAGCCGGGAATCAAACCCAGTACTCAGGTACTGGGGGCAATTTCCTCTGAGCCGCGTTTAAACCGATGGCGCGACAGTTCAACGCTCTCCTCGTTATCCGGCGTTGCGTATTTATTTGTGTTTTAAAAATAAGTGACCAATCGATTTAGCATTCAAAACAGATAATTCATAATTTCAAAATACGTTTGCCGAAACTGCTTATCGGATTTCTGAGAGTGAAACGCGGTTGTATTTGTTTCTTTGAGAGTAAGATGCAGCAGAAATTACTTTAGTCCTGATTGAAACAGTGAAGTTGATCATCGGCTGTGGACAGATACTCTTTGCATGTCAAACAAATTATCAAATTTACTCAGTATATACGCGAAAAAATACATATTAACATACCGTCCGCCACTGAACCAAGGAGCATCGCAGGAATGCGGCTGCGACGCGGGTGATGTACTGTGTGCGGAACAGTTCGCACTGTTCTAAAACGTTTCAATAAATACAGTTACGTCAGTACTAAGAAATTAGGGAGATGTAGATAAATTAATGCCCTGATACTTCCGAAAGATTAAGGAAAGGCAAACCTACGTTTCTAGCATTTGTAGACTTAGAGAAAGCTTTTGACAATGTTGACTGGAATACTCTCTTTCAAATTCTAAAGGCGGCAGGGGTAAAATACACGGAGCGAAAGGCTATTTACAATTTGTAGTACAAAAACGAGATGGCAGTTTTAAGAGTCGAGGGACATGAAAGGGAAGAAGTGGTTGGGAAGGGAGTAAGACAGGGTTGTAGCCTCTCCCCGATGTTGTTCAATCTGTATATTGAGCAAGCAGTAAAGGAAACAAAAGGAAAATTCGGAGTAGGTATTAAAATCCATGAAGAAGAAATAAAAACTTTGAGGTTCGCCGATGACATTGTAATTCTGTCAGAGACAGCAAAGGACCTGGAAGAGCAGCTGAACGAAATGGACAGTGTCTTGAAAGGAGGGTATAAGATGAACATCAACAAAAGCAAAACGAAGATAATGGAATGTAGTCAAATTAAATCGGGTGATGCTGAGGGGATTAGATTAGGAAATGAGACACTTAAAGTATTAAAGGAGTTTTGCTATTCGGGGAGCAAAATAACTGATGATGGTCGAAGTAGAGAGGATATAAAATGTAGACTGGCAATGGGAAGGAAAGTGTTTCTGAAGAAGAGAAATTTGTTAACATCGAGTATTGATTTAAGTGTCAGGAAGTCGTTTTTGAAAATATTTGTATGGAGTGTAGCGATGTATGGAAGTGAAATGTGGACGATAAATAGTTTGGACAAGAAGAGAATAGAAGCTTTCGAAATGTGGTGCTACAGAAGAATGCTGAAGATTGGATGGGTTGATCACATAACTAATGAGGAAGTATTGAATAGGATTGGGGAGAAGAGAAGTTTGTGGCACAACTTGACAAGAAGAAGGGATCGGTTGGTAGGACATGTTCTGAGGCATCAAGGGATCACCAGTTTAGTATTGGAGGGCAGCGTGCAGGGTAAAAATCGTAGAGGGAGACCAAGAGATGAATACACTAAGCAGATTCAGAAGGATGTAGGTTGCAGTAGGTAGTGGGAGGTGAAGAAGCTTGCACAGGATAGAGTAGCATGGAGAGCTGCATCAAAGCAGTCTCAGGACTGAAGACAACAACAACTTCCGAAATAATAACAGTAAAATTATCCTTTTGTGTGTACTTGTTATCAGTAGCTGCTGTATCAATCAAACGAGATTGTCATGTGGCATTACTCGCCGGTAGACCCAATCTGGAGTTTGTAGGGTTGTTTGGCCGCCTCGTATAACTTTTGTCACCACTTCGGCGACTTTCGCGTCGATGAAGTTGGGTTGGCATGATGAGTACAACACAGACACGGAGTCCTCAAGCGAAGGATATCTTCGACGAGACCAGGAAACTATTACGAGACGCCGCAATCCAGAGACCGCCACACTAACAATTAGACAACTATTAACACTGCTACAGCGTATGGAAGTATTGGAATGGCTTTTTCCGTCACTGTTTTATTCAGTAGAAAATGATCGATTTTAGGATTTTCTCGTTTGTTTGTTGCTGATTGTTGGCTCTGAGCACTATGGGACTCAACTGCTGAGGTCATTAGTCCCCTAGAACTTAGAACTAGTTAAACCTAACTAACCTAAGGACATCACAAACATCCATGCCCGAGGCAGGATTCGAACCTGCGACCGTAGCGGTCTTGCGGTTCCAGACTGCAGCGCCTTTAACCGCACGGCCACTTCGGCCGGCATTGCTGATTGTGTAGAGATGATGTCAGCATGCACTTTTCACTAGAATGTTCTCACTTGGCACTGAAAATGAAAAACGAAAACAACACTGTGTCCACGAACGGCGAACCAGTTACCAGTGATCCTTCCCGTTCCGTACCTTGTGGAGCTGGGGAAAAATGATTGTGCAAACGCCCCAGCGCATACTGTGGTTAACGTAATCTTGTCTTCACGATCCTTATGGGAGCGATATGTAGGGGGTATATTCCTAGAGTCACCATTTAAAGCTGGTTCACGAATCTAGGCTTTCTCAGCATAGTGTCTGTCTATCTTCAACTGTCTTTCCGTCCTGTTTCTTCAGCGTCCCCGTGGTCCCGCAGGCAGTCTTCTTTGTTGCCTACTATACACTATAGTCAGATCAAACCTACATGTTGAGGCTGGTTTCCTGTAATCACAGAGCTGAACATCACGCTTTGAACCGATCGCCGATGGCAAAGTGCCATAACAATTGGTTGATTCACTTTCAACTCCATGTGTAGCTTTCTTTCTAGATGTGTTTGGATCCCTAATCCTGGGCCTGGCCCTTTTATTTCGCATTTCATCACACATTATAACCGTGCCAAAAACGACATAAGCACATGTTGTGGCGTAGGTTAACAGCCACGCCACTCGAAAGTAGCCGAAAGGCACGCGTTAACTCACGCAGGCTAGAGATAGGTCTGAAACAGGATACGTAATGAATGCTATAAAGAAAAGTACGTAGCTGCTGGAATACTTAACTTTAATCCATCCTTGTTGTACATCGCTATTGACGATACAAGTGAGACTCTGTAGATTCAGGCAATAAACTACTAATGGCGCCTTGCTAGGTCGTAGCCATGGACTTAGCTGAAGGCTATTCTAACTTTCTGCTCGGCAAAGGAGCGAGGCTTCGTCAGTGTAGTCGCTAGCAAAGTCGTCCGTACAACTGGGGCGAGTGCTAGTCCGTCTCTCGAGACCTGCCGTGTGGTGGCGCTCGGTCCGCGATCACTAACAGTGGCGACACGCGGGTCCGACATGTACTAATGGACCGCGGCCGATTTAAAGCTACCACCTAGCAAGTGTGGTGTCTGGCGGTGACACCACAGCACACATATACATACGCACATACGGTGCTAAGAAATGCACACGTATCATACACAGCACTAACCAAAAACTACAGGATTCTTCCACACAAGGGAAGATTCACCGTCACATATACAGTTGTTATAATCACGGAGATCGCCTTACATAAGGCTGCAAGTCATCGTCAGCACTGTAGTACTGGAGTCAAAAATTAAGTTTCTGACATTGAGTAGTGGCGTAACACACTTGTTAGCGTATAAGCCTGCCGTGTAGAAGATTATAGTTTCGAAACTCGTCAAATACAGCGAAATTTATTTTATTAAATGTAATGAAAAGACTTTGATTATTATTTTTAGTCAATTAACTGGTTTAAATAAATTTTTTTGTTTCTAATACTTTGCCTCATCGTTTTCATCATCGTATTGATTCCTTTATTTTCTCTTTTCACTACATCCAACACATTCATCTTCATCCCATTCATCAAAGTTATTTTCGTAATCTTCTATAACATCTACATCTGCATCATACCTCGCAAGCCACGTAATACTGTGTGATGGGAGATATTTTTCGTACCACAAACAGAGCCCTGTAACTCTGTTCCACCTGAGAATAGCGCGTGGAAAGAATGATTGTTGTAAGCCTTTGCATTGGCTCTAATTTTTCGGATTTTTTTTTCTAGTGGCCACGCACGAGACGTATATGAGAGGGAGGGGGGGAGCAATACGTTGTTCGGTTTTCCCGGAAAGGACTCTCTCGAAATTTCGATAGAAAATGCCTGTGATGCACAACGACTCTCTTGTGAAGTCTGCCAATGGAGTTTTTTCAACATCTTCGTAACGCTCTAGCGCCGATTAAATGATCCCGTGGCGAAACGTGGCGCTCTTCGTTGGATCTTCTCTATCTCTTCTATCAGTTCTATCTGGTAGGGACCCCAGGTAGATGAACAAAAGACCCGGTCGACCAAGCGCCTTATAAGCCACTTCCTTCGTGGATGAATTACTTTTCTTTAAGATTCTTCCTGTGACTATGAGTCTGGCCTCTGCTTTTCCCACTATTTGTTTTATGTGGTCATTTTACTTAAGGTCGCTCTGGATAGTTACTCAAAGATATTTTCCGGTAGGTGCTGTTTCCATCGGTTTGTCATCAATAGTGTAACTATACAGTAGTGTATGGGCAATATGTTAAGTTATTTACGTTCAGGTTCAACTCCCAGAGACTGCACGATTCATCAATTCTCTGGAGGTCATTCTGCAGATCGTTACTGTCTTCTGCCGTTGCTTTTTTTAATAGAAAACCGCATCATCTACGAACAGCCTCAGAGAGCGTCTGACGCTTTTTACTAGATCATTTATACGTGTTGTAAACAGTAACGGTTCTATCACACTTCCTTCGAGAGCATCTGACGCTTTCTACTTGATCATTTACACTACTGGCCATTAAAATTGCTACACCAAGAAGAAATGCAGATGATAATTGGGTATTCATTGGACAAATATATTATACTAGAACTGACATGTGATTACATTTTCACGCAATTTGGGTGCATAGATCCTGAGAAATCAGTCCTTGCTGCTGCAAACGTCGTTGAACTGTTCGTGCAGATGGTTGTTGTCTTGCAAACGCCCCCATCTATTGACTCAGGGATCGAGACGTGGCTGCACGATCCGTTACAGCCATGCGGATAAGATGCCTGTCATCTCGACTGCTAGTGATACGAGGTCGTTCAGATCCAGCATGGCGTTCCGTGTTACCCTCCTGAACCCACCGATTCCATATCCTGCTAACAGTCATTGGATCTCGATCAACGCGAGCAGCAATGTCGCGATACGATAAACCGCAATCGCGATAGGCTGCGATCCGACCTTTATCAAAGTCGGAAACGTGATGGTACGCATTTCTCCTCCTTACACGAGGCACCACAACAACGTTTCACCAGGCAACGCCGGTCAACTGCTGTTTGTGTATGAGAAATCGGTTGGAAACTTTCCTCATGTCAGCACGTTGTAGGTGTCGCCACCGGCGCCAACCTTGTGTGAATGCTCTGAAAAGCTAATCATTTGCATATCACAGCATCTTCTTCCTGTCGGTTAAATTTCGCGTCTGTAGCACGTCATCTTCGTGGTGTAGCAATTTTAATGGCCAGTTGGGGGGGGGGGGGGGGCGAACCGCACTATAACCCTGGGTTCGGTGTGGGGCGGCGGGGGTGAAGTGGACTGCGGTAGTCGTCGTGGGGTAGCGGACCACTGCGGCTGCGGCGGGAACGAAGCCTCTCCATCGTTTCTAGGTCCGCGGTTAACATACATACATACTTGACTGCAGCGCTGTCGGTGAGGGAAGGAGGAAACGTAGGTGAGAGCTCGAGGGAAGCATTTACAGACGATAAAAACAGATATTGTGCTGCAAAACGAAATACAGTGTGTCCATGCAAGAATTTCACAGTTATAAATTTTAATAGCTGTAAGCGTTGTAGAGTGTTGGTTCGAGTTCACAATTAAATAATACCTCAGACAGTTTTGTGTAAGTGCATGCTTTGTTGTTTTCCGCTTTCAGTGCCACGTGTACAAAATGGAGCTCCTGAGCGTAAAGCGTTTTGCATTCTGCTGTTCGTTAAAAGTGTATCTGTAATTTCAGTTCGACGTACGTTTGGTTTAAAGTTTGTGAGTCTCTATGCGGCAAAAACATCCGCCTATGGTATATTCATTCGAAACGCAGGGATGTGTGCGTAAAGGGGAAAGCACCGGACAACCAAAAGCACCTGAAGTTGATACGGACTACGTCAGAGCAACTTACCTCCGTAGTCCTAATAAGCATGTTCGGAAAGCAGGTCTTGAACTTCAGCTGCCAAAGATAACAGCGTGGATGGTTTTAAGAAAACGTTTACACGTGCGTCTTTACTGATTGCACTCGGTACAGGATTTAAAGCAGAACATTATGGCGCACGTTATAACACTGAAAGTGAAATGTTGCAGAGGGTAGATGACTTTATTGATCGCATAGTGTTCAGTTATGAGGCAACCGATAATGTTCATGTCTGGGGGTCAGAACATCCTCGTGAACCCAAACAATACGAAAGAGATTCTTCAAAATGAAACGTTTTCTGCGTTGTGTTCCGACATCGAGTGTAGGAACCCCATCTTTTTCTTTTTCCTTTTTTCTTTTTGTTTTTTCGCTCAAGCTACTATTTGGCAAAAAGATTGCGCCACATCGAAGCACCTGAGCATTGGATTGGTTCTAACGGTTAATAACTCACGCCATGAGATCTTTTTTCCTTTGGAGCTTCATAAAAGATCGTGTCGACACCCTCCCACTACATAATGACTTGCCAGAGCTTAGGCACAGAACTGATCAGGCTGTTGCTTCCATTATTCCGGACTTGTTACCCAAAGTGTGGGAAGAATTGGATTTTAGATTGGATGAGTGTCTCGTAACCAACTGTGCTCGCATTAAACATTTGTTATAAGAACTAGTTTACATTCAATTTCATGTATGACGCGTTGTAAATGGTTCATATTAAACTCTTATAACGCATTCTAAGGAAAAAAAAGACACACCACGAAATGATTACCAGAATGAGACGGAAATCAGTAGATGTGACTGAGCCGTGAGGGCCTCGTGTTCGTGCCATCTACGAGGTGCATTCAAGTTCTAAGGCCTCCGATTTTTTTTCTCCGGACTGGAAAGAGATAGAAACATGCGCATTGTTTTAAAATGAGGTCGCGTTCATTGTCAATACGTCCCAGAGATGGCAGCACCGTACGGCAGATGGAATTTTACTGCCAGCGGCGAGAATGAAAACTGTTTTAAATACTTAAAATGGCGGCGTTTTCCTTACTTGAACAGGGTGCAATCATTCGTTTTCTGAATTTGCGTGGTGTGAAACCAATTGAAATTCATCGACGGTTGAAGGAGACATGTGGTGATGGAGTTATGGATGTGTCGAAAGTGCGTTCGTGGGTGCGATAGTTTAATGAAGGCAGAACATCGCGTGACAACAAACCGAAACAACCTCCGGCTCGCACAAGCCGGTCTGACGACATGATCGAGAAAGTGGAGAGAATTGTTTTGGGGGATCGCCGAATGACTGTTGAACAGATCGCCTCCAGAGTTGGCATTTCTGTGGGTTCTGTGCGCACAATCCTGCATGACGACCTGAAAATCCGAAAAGTGTCATCCAGGTGGGTGCCACGAATGCTGACGGACGACCACACGGCTGCCCGTGTGGCATGTTGCCAAGCAATGTTGATGCGCAACGACAGCATTAATGGGACTTTCTTTTCGTTGGTTGTGACAATGGATGAGACGTGGATGCCATTTTTCAATCCAGAAACCAAGCGCCAGTCAGCTCAATGGAAACACACACATTCACCGCCACCAAAAAAATTTCGGGTAACCGCCAGTGCTGAAAAAATGATGGTGTCCATGTTCTGGGACAGCGAGGGCGTAATCCTTACCCATTGCGTTCCAAAGGGCACTACGGTAACAGGTGCATCCTACGAAAACGTTTTGAAGAGCAAATTCCTTCCTGCACTGCAACAAAAACGTCCGGGAAGGGCTGCGCGTGTGCTGTTTCACCAAGACAACGCACCCGCACATCGAGCTAACGTTACGCAACAGTTTCTTCGTGATAACAGCTTTGAAGTGATTCCTCATGCTCCCTACTCACCTGACCTGGCTCCTAGTGACTTTTGGCTTTTTCCAACAATGAAAGACACTCTCCGTGGCCGCACATTCACCAGCCGTGCTGCTATTGCCTCAGCGATTTTCCAGTGGTCAAAACAGACTCCTAAAGAAGCCTTCGCCGCTGCCATGGAATCATGGCGTCAGCGTTGTGAAAAATGTGTACGTCTGCAGGGCGATTACGTCGAGAAGTAACGCCAGTTTCATCGATTTCGGGTGAGTAGTTAATTAGAAAAAAAATCGGAGGCCTTAGAACTTGAATGCACCTCGTATTACTTAACGCCCTGTTTTGAGCGTTCTGCACCTCGTTATGTTAATTTCTATTACTGGAGTCACTGAGTTACTGCCATGCCTCGCTGTGAGCGGCAGCAGCAGCGCTTATCGATCTAAGCCCTGCCGTATTATCTTCGCTGGACTGATATTCCTTCCCGGTCGTCGTGTGTCGACCAGTCAGTTGGAACGTGCCAGCAGTTAGTTCGGACCTGGAGTGTTTGAGTTGGCACGCGGCACAAGTTTAGTCGGGGCGCGGCAGCGGTGAGGTCCCGACCGCCATGAGTCCCCCTACGGTTGCCGACACACATGGTTGGAGTGGGGACCACTATGGTTGGTCGTCGGTCGGTCGTCTTGCCGGAAGATGAGTATTTGGCCGGCGATCGCTTGTGGATTGGCTGTGTGTGCCGACTCGTGATTCGTCCCTGTTATTGTACAGGCACTGCCGTTAGCATTGTCTAGTTCTTCGTGCAAGTGTTCGACAAACTGTGTGTATTTGGTGTGATTTTGACTGACAAGTTATTTTAAATGTTGACGGCGTACTGCCTCTGAGGAGTCGGTCGGTTGGCGTGGAGCAGTGAGGAATTCTCTGCGGGGTGTAATTTGGCCGGGGCCCGCTGGCGGTCTCTGCGCGGTGTCGGAGTGTGTAGGGCTGTTCCCATTGCTACGAGGTCCGTGGCTCACCGACCCTGGACACGAAAGTTGAGTTTTTATTTAACCTACAAGCAAGTCAAGACTGTTCACATTGTGTCGTTTGGAGTTCGTTGTCGGCTGTTGGGATATTCCTGCGAGCAACAACGTGGTTTTGAAGTTGAAAAATTCTAGCCACCCTCCGGTGGAGTTTCACTGTATTTGGTTATTTGAATTGAAGCGCACCAGCGGAATCTTCTGCCTTGTTGCCGTTAACGTTCCGGTTACCTGCCCTGGGCGTTGACGTAAATTTCAGGCAGTGTAGTTTCCTCATCGTGTTGTCGCTGTCCAGCACGGTGTGTAGTTTGACAGCTCCGTGTATGGTTGGTTGTGGGCGCCAATATCTTTTACGTTGATCCGTTGAACTCCCTGTTGTGCGCTGGTCGGGTGAAGTGGAAGTTATCTTGTCGTTGGGTCCATTGACTGACGGTCTTGGGTTGTCGTCGGATCGTGAATGGTTGGTCCGACTGCCTGCTCACCTAAGCGAGCGTTAGTGTTTGAATTACAGGCCGACCCTCGAACATCTGGGCGCCCTTGTGTGGACTGCCTATTATTTAAATTTATTACGGAAATCAGAGCTCGTACGGACAGATATAGATGTAAGGTGTTCATTCTTTTTGCGCGCTGTACGAGACTGGAATAATAGAGAATTGTGAAGGTGGCTCGATGAACACTCTGCCAGGCACTTAAATGTGATTTGCAGAGTATCCATGTAGATGTAGATCTATTCATGTTGTTAGTCCTTGTATGGCTTCTAGCCGGTTTTGTGTTTTAAATTAGAGTTGTTTTACTCTTAAGGCCTTCAGCCTAGTTGAAAGTACTGTTTCACGTAAGCCCTTTGGCATTTTAAAAATTTTTTTCGATTTTTAAGTCTTCGGCCTTCAGCCGATTTGAGTTTCAGTTGTTTGTTCTTAAGGCCTTCAGTCTAAATTAAAGAACTGTTCCACGTAAGGACTTTGGAATTTTAAAGAAAATTAATGTTTCCGAGTTTTAAGTATTCGGCCTTCAGCCGATTTGAATTTAACTTGTTTACTGCAGCCTAACCAAAGAAGTGTTTTAAGATAAGGCTTGCCTTTTAAATTTCTGATTATGCTTGCGTTGTAAGTTATTGGCCTTCAGCCGTTTTTAAATTAAAGTGGCTTTCAGCCGGTAATTAAGTCCCAAAGATTAAAGCTATGTGTTTAAAAATTTTTTTGGGCTCCTGTAATGTTTAATCAAATAATAAAGCTGTATGTTCGAGTGTAACTGACAGCCCCTTATATTGGCCCCTTTCCACAATTTATTCTATCTGTCCTGTCCTGCGGATTAAGCAGGGAATTTCAGTGACGTACAAGCACAGACAAACAAAATTACGATATCAGAAAAAATGGATAATTTATTCAAAAGAAAGTGGTTCACAAATTGAAAAAGGCAGTAATACGTTGGTCCACTTCTGGCCATTATGCAGGTAGCTATTCGTCTTGGCATTGACTGATGAAATTGTTGGATGTCCTGAGGGATATCGTGGCAAATTCTTTCCAACTGGTGCGTTACATCGTGAAAATCTCGAGCTGGTTGGAGGGCCCTGTCCATAATGCTCCAAACGTTTTCAGTTGCAGAGAGATTCGGCGACAGTGCTGGCCAATGTAGGCTTTGGCAAACACGAAGTCAAGCAATAGGTACCCTCGACGTGCGCGGGCGGACATTATCTTGCTGAAATGTAAGCCCAGGATGGCTTGCTATGAGGGGAAACAAAACGGGGCGTAGACTATCGACGACGGAACGCTGTGCTATAAGGCTGCCGCGGATGACGACCAAAGGGGTCCTGCTATAATGGTACCCCTGACCATCACGCGTGGTTGTCAGGTCGTGTGGCTGGCGACACTCAGGTTGGCGTCCCAACGCTACCTGGGGCGTCTCCAGACGTCTCGCTGGTCATCAGGGCTCCATCTTTTTTCGTCTCATAGAGTGTCTCATTAATTTATATGGATCTGACAAATCTTTAAGTCTTTGAGTGGTGACTTTCTTACCATTTATCTGCGTGAAAGCAGTAAATAAAATTCCTGAATCATTTGTGCTCAACATTTAATTGAAGCACATAGTACCGGGTGATCGAAAAGTCAGTATAAATTTGAAAACTCAATAAACCACGGAATAATGTAGATAGATAGGTAAAAATTGACACACATGCTTGGAATGACATGGGGTTTTATTAGAACCAAAAAAAAGTACAAAAGTTCACAAAATGTCCGACAGATGGCGCTGGACAGCAAAACGTCAGTGACTGCGCATGACGGGTGAGAGGTACGCCGATATGTTACAGAATCGCATCATCCCCAGCCTGGCAGATAAACACCTGCTGGAACGTACGATGTTTATGAAGGATGACGCTCCACCCCATATTGCTAGACGCGTGAAAGATCTCTTGCGCGCGTCGTTTGGTAATGATCGTGTGCTCAGCCGCCACTTTCGTCATGCTTGGCCTCCCAGGTCCCCAGACCTCAGTCCGTGCGATTATTGGCTTTGGGGTTACCTGAAGTCGCAAGTGTATCGTGATCGACCGACATCTCTAGGGATCCTGCAAGACAACATCCGACGCCAATTGCTCACCATAACTGCGCACATGCTTCACAGTGCTGTTCACAACATTATTCCTCGACTACAGCTATTGTTGAGGAATGATGGTGGACATATTGAGCATTTCCTGTAAAGAACATCGTCTTACTTTGTTATGCTAATTATTGCTATTCTGATCAGATGAAGCGCCATCTGTCGGACATTTTTTGAACTTTTGTGTTTTTTTTTTTTTTTTTTTTTTTTTTTGTTCTAATAAAACCCCATGTCATTCCAAGCATGTGTGTCAATTTCTACCTCTCTATCTACATTATTCCATGATTTATTCAGTTTTCAAATTTATACTGACTGTTTGATCACCCAGTATATGATCTTCCGGTGCCATTGGCTTTGTAATATGAGATATTCAAGAGATAATGAATGTAGGCCATTCGTGAATGGGGATATGAAAACAATATTACGCTAAGGTCAAAAGTGGAATCGTGAACTTGATTGACAATCAAAAAACATTCAGTCAATTTAGAAAAGGCCTATACAAAGGAAAATATGTCATCAGTCATAACTTCTACACTACATAATCCAATGACTCAGCTAAATATGAACCGAAACTGCTCCCTCCATTTCATATTATCCCACGGGGCTGTTTGCCTATGATCAAATCTCGCTCCTCATAGATGACATTTTGTGACAACGGAGCTTTATTTACAGAAAGCAGAGCAGAATGGCGTTTGTTTCTTTTCGTCGGTCAGTAGTATGGGTGACCCGCAGTGAAAGCGCGAGGGAGAGCAGAGGCAACAACAGATGCCGCAAATGCGAGATGGCATCAGCCGATAGGGCCGCTAAGCGATATTTAAGCGCTCCGCTCTTTGTAATTATTATTACATTTGTGAGGCGGTCTTCGACGCCTGCCGGACAGCTTGTAGATCTGACGCCGATAGCTTCCCGGGAGAGTGGGCGGTGGCAACATGCGCTGCCTGTGGACAATTCATTATAGCTCATTTGCTGTCGGTTAACCGAGGTTAAAAACAACATCCGGCGGTTTGTTTCTGTAAACGAGTCGGCCACTAATGCGAAGAGTATTTGTGACCGCAGCTAGCTTCCTGTAGTGAAGACTTCCAACGGCGGCTCTTTCTTCTGGTGCGCTTGTACGCTCCAAAGACGGCCGTTCGAAAAGTAATTTATTGCAGCATTAGGCTTGTCTGCTTTGCTGAAGGCAGTATTACAAGACAGGGCGAACTGTCAACCCGACCGTAGCGCGAACTGACTGTCACGTGACTGGATACAGCCACGTTCCGGTTCAAAGTGGTACGCGTTGTTGCGTGCTGTGCAAAGATGGAAAATGATCGTGGAGAATGTCCACGTATGCAGCTGTGACGGCTTGATATGAAAGCCATTAAAATTATTGGCGACATTAAGGAGAAAGTAGTGACAGTGTTTACAGAAAAAGTGGCGAAGTGTACAGTCAAAGTGTGACGTAAGTAGATGGTGTATAAATTATGTCAGGAGTGTCAGGAGGAACGCGGTGCTGAATGGAGTGGAATTCAAATATCTAAAGTACACTGAAGGCAATACAGGGTGGTCCATTGATAGTGACCGGGCCAAATATCTCGCGAAATAAGCATCAAACGAAAAAACTACAAAGAACGAAACTCGTCTAGCTTGAAGGGGGAAACCACATGGCGCTATGGTTGGCCCGTTAGATGGCGCTGCCATAGGTCAAACGGTTATCAACTGCGTTTTTTTTTTAATAGGAACCCCCCATTTATTATTAAGTATTCGTGTAGTACGTAAAGAAATATGAATGTTTTAGTTGGACCACTCTTTTCGCTTTGTGATAGATGGCGCTGAATAGTGACAAACATATAAGTACGTGGTATCACGTAACATTCCTCCAGTGCGGACGGTATTTGCTTCGTGATACATTACCCGTGTTAAAATGGACCGTTTACCAATTGCGGAAAAGCTCGATATCGTGTTGATGAATGGCTGTTGTTGTTGTTGTGGTCTTCAGTCCTGAGACTGGTTTGATGCAGCTCTCCATGCTACTCTATCCTGTGCAAGGTTCTTCATCTCCCAGTACCTACTGCAACCTACATCCTTCTGAATCTGCTTAGTGTATTCATCTCTTGGCCTCCCTCTACGATTTTTACCCTCCACGCTTCCCTCCAATACTAAACTGGTGATCCCTTTATGCCTCAGAACATGTCCTACCAACCGATCCCTTCTTCTTGTCAAGTTGTGCCACAAACTTCTCTTCTCCCCAATCCTGTTCAATACTTCCTCATTAGTTATGTGATCTACCCCTCTAATCTTCAGCATTCTTCTGTAGCACCACATTTCGAAAGCTTCTGTTTTCTTCCTGTCCAAACTATTTATCGTCCATGATTCACTTCCATACATGGCTACACTCCATACAAATACTTTCAGAAATGACTTCCTGACAATTAAATCTATACTCGATGTTAACAAATTTCTCTTCCTCAGAAACGCTTTCCTTGCCAATGCCAGTCTACATTTTGTATCCTCTCTACTTCGACCATCATCAGTTATTTTGCTACCCAAATAGTAAAACTCCTTTACTAATTTAAGTGTCTCATTTCCTAATCTAATTCCCTCAGCATCACCCGACTTAATTCGACTACATTCCATTATCCTCGTTTTGCTTTTGTTGATGTTCATCTTATACCCTCCTTTCAAGACACTGTCCATTTCGTTCAGCTGCTCTTCCAGGTCCTTTGCTGTCTCTGACACAATTACGATGTCATCGGCGAACCTCAAAGTTTTTATTTCTTCTCCATGGATTTTAATACCTACTCCGAATTTTTCTTTTGTTTCCCTTACTGCTTGCTCAATACACAGATTGAATAATATCGGGGACAGGCTACAACCCTGTCTCACTCCTTTCCCAACCACTGCTTCCCTTTCATGCCCCTCGACTCTTAAAACTGCCATCTGGTTTCTGTACAAATTGTAAATAGCCTTTCGCTCCCTGTATTTTACCCCTGCCACCTTCAGAATTTGAAAGAGAGTATTCCAGTTAACATTGTCAAAAGCTTTCTCTAAGTCTACAAATGCTAGAAACGTAGTTTTGCCTTTCCTTAATCTTTCTTCTAAAATAAGTCGTAAGGTCAGTATTGCCTCACGTGTTCCAACATTTCTACGAAATCCAAACTGATCTTCCCCGAGGTCGGCTTCTACTAGTTTTTCCATTCGTCTGTAAAGAATTCGTGTTAGTATTTTGCAGCTGTGGCTTATTAAACTGATAGTTCGGTAATTTTCACATCTGTCAACACCTGCTTTCTTTGGGATTGGAATTATTATATTCTTCTTGAAGTCTGAGGATATTTCGCCTGTTCCATACATCTTGCTATTGAATGGCTATTGTGATCAAAATGCCGAAGGGGCGTGTGCTATGTATGCTGTTCGGTATCCTGGACGACATCATCCAAGTGTCCGGACCGTTCGCCGGATAATTACGTTATTTAAGGAAACAGGACGTGTTCAGCCACGTGTGAGACGTCAACCACTACCCGCAACAAATGATGATGCCCAAGTAGGTGTTTCAGCTGCTGTCGCGGCTAATCCGAACATCAGTAGCAGACAAATTGCGCGAGAATCGGGAATCTCAAAAACGTCGGTGTGGAGAATGCTACATCAACATCGATTGGACCCGTACCACGTTTCTATGCACCAGGAATTGCTTGGCGACGACTTTGAACGTCGTGTACAGTTCTGCCACTGAGCACAAGAGAAATTACGGGACGATGAACGATTTTCTGCACGTGTTCTATTTAGCGACGAAGCGTCACTCACCAACAGCGGTAACGTAAACCGGCATAATATGCACTATTGGTCAACGGAAAATCCACGATGGCTGCGGCAAGTGGAACATCACCGACCTTGGCGGGTTAATGTATGGTGTGGCATTATGGGAGGAAGGATAACTGGCCCCCATTTCATCGATGGCAATCTAAATGGTGCAGTGTATGCTGATTTCCTACGTAATGTTACTACAAGATGTTTCACTGCATGACAGAATGGCGATGTACTTCCAACATGATGGATGTCCGGTACATAGCTCGCGTGCGGTTGAAGGGGTATTGAATAGCATATTTCATGACAGGTGGACTGGTCGTCGAAGCACCATACCGTGGCCCGCACGTTCACCGGATCTGACGTCCCCGGTTTCCTTTATGTGGGGAAAGTTGAAGGATATTTGCAATCGTGATCGGCCGACAACGCCTGACAACATGCGTCAGCGCATTGTCAATGCATGTGCGAACATTACGGAAGGCGAACTACTCGCTGTTGAGAGGAATGTCGTTACACTATTGCCAAATGCATTGAGGTTGACGGACATCATAATGAGCATTTATTGCATTAATGTGGTATTTACAGGTAATCACTCTGTAACACCTTGCGTTCTCAGAAATGGTTAAGTTCGCAAAGGTACATGTATCACATTGGAATAACCGAAAAAAAATGTTCAAACGAACCTACGTTCTGTATTTTAATTTAAAAAACCTACCAGTTACCAACTGTTCGTCTAAAATTGTGAGGCATATATTTGTGACTATTACAGCGCCATCTATCACACAGCGAAAAAAGTGGTCCAACTAAAACATTCGTATTTCTTTACGTACTACACGAATATGTAATAAAAAATGGGGGTTCCTATTTAAAAAAAAACGCATTTGATAACCGTTTGACCTATGGCAGCGCCATCTAGCGGGCCAACCATAGCGCCATCTGGTTTCCCCCCTCAAGCTAGACAAATTTCGTTCGTTGTAGTTTTTTCATTTGACGCTTATTTCGTGAGATATTTGGCCCGGTCACGATCAATGGACCACCCTCTATATCGCTCATATGCGATATAGACGGAAATTGGTAGGCGTGTTTCTACGTGTGAACGACGATGTCTATTCATATTTCACGCAATAACATAAAGGTGGAGCCAATAAGGTTTGCTTTAAATACACGCCGTAACGGTCGTGGGGGTTAGTTACGTATGAGAGTGGACGTGGTGAACTGATGTTCAAGAATGCCTTCAATGCGTCAAAGACGTCATTATCAACACTTCACTAAGTTTGAACGAGGTAGTGTAAAAGGGCTAGGAAAAACTGGATGTTACTTCTGCGATATCGTAGAAACACTTGCTAGGAATGTAGCCACTGTACGATTGCTGGCAGAGGTGGTCACGAGAATGTACAGGCGCGGGAAAACCGGCTTCCGGACGGCCACGTGGCGTACCGAAAGGAGAGACCATCGTGTTCGATGTATAACTCTGGTGCATCGTACTCCTTCTGCAGGAACAATCTGAGCAGCAGCTGGCACCACAGTGACACAACGAACTGTTCCAAATACAGCTCCGAGCCAGACGCCGTGTATCGCGCAGTCCACTGACCCCAAAACACCGCGATTTGCGAAAACAGTGGTGTTATGAGAGAGCTCGTTGGAGGGCGGGAGGATTTCTGTTGCGTTTTTTGACCAAAGCTGGTTCTGCCTCGGTACGTGATGGCCTTGTCTTGGTTAGAAGCAGGCCAGTTGAGGGCCTGCAACCACCCCTTCTGCGTGCTAGAAACACTGGACCTAACCTGGAGTCATGGTCTGGGTTGCGATTTCGTATGACAGCCGGAGCACTCTCGTGGTAGTCCCACCCACCCTGACTGCAAATTTGTCCGTCTGTCTGGAGATTCGACATGTTGAGTTGCCATTCAGGGCCAGCATTCCCGGGAGTATTTTCCAACAGGATAACACTCGCCTACACAACGCTGTTGTAACATGCCCTAGAAAGTGTTGACAAGTTGTCTTGCCCCGCTCAATCACCAGATGTGTCTCCAGTCGAGCACATATGGGGCATCGTCGGACTACAACGCCAGCATCATCCACAAACAGCATTAACCGGCCGTGTATTGACCTAACAAGTGCAGCAGGCGTGGCTCTCCATCCCACAAGCAGACATCCGGCACCTGTATAACGCAATGCATGCTCATTCGCGCGCTTGCAAACAACATTCTGACACTTACACTGGTTATTAATGTACCAGCATTTCATATTTGCAATGACTTATCTCGCGCGTACATTAACTTGAGATCTTGCAATGTTACCCACTCAAATGTATTCTCGTAACGTCATTATTCTACACTACTGGCCATTAAAATTGCTACACTACGAAGATGACGTGCTACAGACGCGTAATTTAACCGACAGGAAGATGATCATGTGATATGCAAATGATTAGCTTTTCAGAGCATTCACACAAGGTTGGCGCCGGTGGCGACACCTACAACGTGCTGACATGAGGAAAGTTTCCAACCGATTTCTCATACACAAACAGCAGTTGACCGGCGTTGCCTGGTGAAACGCTGTTGTGGTGCCTCGTGTAAGGAGGAGAAATGCGTACCATCACGTTTCCGACTTTGATAAAGGTCGGATTGTAGCCTATCGCGACACTGCTGCTCGCGTTGGTCGAGATTCAGTGATTGTTAGCAGAATATGGAATCGGTGGGTTCAGGAGGGTAATACGGAACGCCGTGCTGGATCCCAACGGCCTCGTATCACTAGCACTCGAGATGACAGGCATCTTATCCGCATGGCTGTAACGGATCGTACAGCCACGTTTCGATCCCTGAGTCAGCAGATGGGGATCCTTGCAAGACAACGACCATCTGCACCAACATTTCGACGACGTTTGCAGCAGCATGGACTATTACCTCGGAGACCGTGGCTGCGGTTACCCTTGACGCTGCATCACAGACAGGAGCGCCTGCGATGGAGTACTCAACGACGAACCAGGGTGCACGAATGACAAAACGTCATATTTTCGGATGTATCCAGGTTTTGTTTACAGCATCATGATGGTCGCATCCCTGATTGGCGACATCGCGGTGAACGTACATTGGAAGCGTGTATTCGTCACCGCCATACTGGCGTATCACCCGGCGTGATGGTACGGGGTGCCATTGGTTACAAGTCTCGATCACCTCTTGTTCGCATTGAGGGCACTTTGTACAGTGGACGTTACATTTCAGATGTGTTACGACCCGTGGCTCTACCCTTCATTCGATCCCTGCGAAACCCTACATTTCAGCAGGATAATGCACGACCGCATGTTGCAGGTCCTGTACGGGCCTTTCTGGATACAGAAAATGTAGCCGCGCGGGATTAGCCGAGCGGTCTAAGGCGCTGCAGTCATGGACTGTGCGGCTGGTCCCGGTGGAGGTTCGAGTCCTCCCTCGGGCATAGGTGCGTGTGTTTGTCCTTAGGATAATTTTAGTTAAGTAGTGTGTAAGCTTAGGGACTGATGACCTTAGCAGTCAAGTCCCATAAGATTTCACACACATTTGAACATTTTTGAACAGAAAATGTTCGACTGCTGTCCTGGCCAGCCCATTCTCCAGATCTCTCACCGATTGAAAACGTCTGGTCAATGGCGGCCGAGCAACTGGCTCGTCACAATACGCCAGTCACTACTCTTGATGAACTGTGGTATCGTGTTGAAGCTGCATGGACAGCTGTACCTGAACGCACCATCGAAGCTCTGTTTGACTCAATGCCCAGGCGTATCGAGGCCGTTATTACAGCCAGAGGTGGTTGTTCTGGGTACTGATGTCTCAGGATCTATGCACCCAAACTGCGCGAAAATGTAATCACATGTCAGTTCTAGTAGATTATATTTGTCCAATGAATGCCCGTTTATCATCTGCATTTCTTCTTGGTGTAGCAATTTTAATGGCCAGTAGTGTACATTAATTATTTTTCGTGTTGCGATTTTTCGTCAGAACAGGAAGTAGAAAAGCGCACTATCTGATCAAAGTTATCCGGACATCTGTTAGTGGACATTAACATGGAGCGTGTCCACCTTTATGGTGGCTTGAACGCCGTTGGGGACACATTCAGTAAGAGGTCTCAATGTCTGGAGGAATGGCAGCCCATTACCCCTCAGGACCCACTTCCAGAGAAGGTAGTAATGTTATATGCTTGGGTCTGGAGCCGTTCTTCTAACGCATTTTAGAGGCATCGATCGGGTTTTGGTCCTAACTCTGGGAATGCCAGTACACTTCAGAAATATTATTTTACACAAACCACTGCCTCAGAGATGCTGCTTTATGACAGGGTGCATTGTCATACTGATACAGGCAATCACTGTTCATGAAGTGTTCCTCTTTGAAGTACACGATGCGGTAAAATGTGTTCATATCTTCCGCATTTAGCGTTTTCCTAAACGCAATATGGTGACTACACCATAACCATAAAAAGCACCTTCATACCTCGGGCATGGATGTGTGGGATGTCCTTAGGTTAGTTAGGTTTAAGTAGTTCTAAGTTCTAGGGGACTGATGACCTCAGATGTTAAGTCCCATAGTGCTCAGAGCTATTTGAACCATTTGAACCACCTTCATACCGTAACACCACCTCATCCGTACTTCACAGATGGTGCTTCAAATGGCGGCAGAAAGCTTGCTCCAGGCACTCGCCAAACCCAAACTTTTCCATTGGAATGCCAGAGGGTGTGGAGTGATTCATCGAACCAAAATACTCGTTTCCAGATCCTCTACTGACAACACAATGCTGCCCGCTTTTTTTTTTTTTCTGTCCTTGTACGGGCCGGTCCGCCTTTCGTAACATCCAGTGGCCAATTCTGTATTAAAAGTGGTTCCAGATACTTTTGACCAGACAGTGTATGGTTACCTTTTACAGAAGTTCTGCGCTTCCATCAACATCTGTTATTTTTTAATTTTCTCGTTTATCAAAGACGAATGTCCAATATTTCTACCCCTCTCTACAGAGCCCGCCAGAAAAATGTATGCACACTTTAAAGAACGAAAAGTTTTACTTATTTGTTTATTTTACGTTTAATAATTGATCACAGATGTTGTACAACCTTCAGTTTAGCTAGTTTAACTGTTCAGAATGTTCACCGTTGGCGGATATGCACATAACAGAGCGACAAGCAGTCGCCGCAACTACATCAGTCAATGTTACATTGGAGGTCGCTGCACATGTCATTTAATCTCTTGGCGAAGTTCCTCCAGAATGCTTTATCCAAATAAACATTCGAATTTTCCGGTGCCCAGAACACACTGATATACCGATTCACGGTTCCATTAAGATTTAATTGTGCCTCGTCACTCCACTCTGCCTTCGTCACAGACTGTTCGTCATCAGTTACCATTTGCTGAAACCATTCGCAAAATTGCACTCGGCGGTCAGGATCGTCATCAATAATCGCGTGCAGTAATCGTGGAATGTAAATTTTCCACTTTGCAATTTTCAGACTTCTTCGTACATTTGTACTGCTAACACCCCCTTCACATGTACGTTGCGTAGAAAAATTCAAATGGTTCAAATGGCTCTAAGCACTATGGGACTTAATATCGGAGGTCATCAGTCCCCTAAAACTTAGAACTACTTAAACCTAACTAACCTAAGGACATCTCACACAGCCATGCCCGAGGCAGGATTCGAACCTGCGACCGCAGCGGCAGCGCGTTTCCGGACTGAAGCGCCTAGAACCATTCGGACTCAGTGGCCGGACATTGCCTAGCAGGCTTCTGTGGAGAATTAACAAACGTTTCCAACACGAGAGTCGACGAAGTAGGACTTGTAGCTGTACGCTGTCTTCCTGATCTTCGTTTGTGAATATCACGAATCGTTCCTTGCAATTCAGACGTGTCAATGATGCGTTTAATTGTTAGGCAGGTTGGCGGTTCTGTTTCAAACTCCCGCCTCAACTGACGCTGCACTTCAACGGCATTATCAAACTTGAAAAACCACAATATATTTTCGTTGCTCGAATGCAAAGACCTAGTAAAAATAACTAGACTCACTGATGGCGCTGCAGTCGCGGGATAATTTGAACCTTCGGCTGGACGCCTTTATAGTGGTTGTAGTCTGATGTGTTGTGTAGTATTGTTGTTTATGAAGACCCTGATTCAACGTTGTATATTTGCTGGGGCGTACATACAGTATTTGTTACTTGTAATTCTACTGTCTGTACGTTCCAATCAAAAGATGTACAATGGTGAAGAGTTGTGCAGCGATTAATTGCACAAATAAATTCGAGAAAGGAACGAATATTACATTTCACAGGAATGTGATTATTTTAAGTTGTTTTGTATGTCAGTGCACTTGCTTAAATGTTTTTGTAACACGGTATTAGCATAATTTCTGTGCATCTATTTGCAGGTTTGCTTTCTCAAAACCACAGCTGTTACAAAAATACTTACACGCTGTCAGGAGGCAAGATTTCCGACCGACAGAATACCATTTTAAATGTTCTGATCATTTTGAAGAAAGTTGGCTGATCGGTAATGTTTTCATGGTCTAGGTTAGGTTGAAACTTGATAATTTGATCGTGAGTTGCCAAAACACTATGCCACATATAACGTACTTCTCGTCATAAAATCTAAAGCAAGGTAGAGTCAGAAAATATCTATTAATATAGTGGGCAAATCTTCCAGTATCTGGATGCATTTTGCGTACATCTATCGTAAATGAACTACGAAAAATGCTAGGGGAACAGTACATAACTTTTAGCTACGGCAGATTCCATGTAGTACGTAAGATAAATTCATAAACAGTTACTAGTTGGTGTTTGATCATAAATTAAAAAGTATATTGTAGTAACGTATTTAAATAAGGCATTATGTTTGTGACCTAACTCGAGGGAAGGCATTTTATAACCAAAACCGATGTATAAACATTCGAAGTCCGCGCGTCAGTTTACCACTCTAATGGCTGCCGCCCAGCTATTCAATATGTCCGCTTTTTACAGTTGACCACTCGTGCGGTTGTGGGGGCCTGGCTCGAATGTCAAAGTGTGCTCCAGCCATCTTGTTTTCTAAATACCGAGATGAAAATACTAACATCTGTTGAGCCAAAGACCGTACTACAACACACTCCTAACTCAAATCTAAAGACAGTATCTCCATAGAGATCTCCATAGAGCCTGACTTCGTATTTCTCTGTAATAAAACATTTGAGTTGGTTTGTTTGATCTGCGTGTTTTCTTTTTCTGTACTTCTTGTAGCAATATCATACCATTTTATATGTTAATGAACTGCTCTTTCAAAATTATTAATTTTTTTCAAATACTAGAGTCTTGCCATTTATTAATCAAATACAATTTACGTAGAGAAATGCATGGTAAAGACTATGCTGTCTTACAATATATTTTTCCACAACCGGTTTCCATCATTGATCGTCTTCGCAGTGGAAAAATGTCGTGACAACTTCACATGTCATACATTACGTTTACCCAGAGAAGATGCCATGACTGGCGTACAAACACCAGAAAAAGATACTTCGTTGTTCAGGCTCAACAATGGTGCCGTGCCTGAGCACAGGTGCTGCGCACGTACTGCTGTCACATGATTTCATTTTTCAATCTTTTCTGTTTACTTAAGTTGGTATTATGACGCGAAGAACGTTTTTTGTGTTTGCATGTCAGCTACGGCATCTTTCGTGCTTAAATAGCATGTGTGACATGTGAAGTTGTCCCAATACTTTTCCACTATGATCGATACAGGTTGTGAATAAACATATTGTACGATGGCACAGTGTTTACCATTTATTTCTCCATGTATATCGATGCCGTTGACAGTCGCCTGAAAATTTTTTTTTGCCCAAGTACGATTTAATTCGGACATACAGGATTTGTTGGTGGTCTGCTCCTCCTGCTGCACTGAGAATTTTTCTATAGCCGATAACGTCAAATAACATGTTACATGAAATCTGACTTCTGCATGTATGTAGTGTGGTAATGCCACCTCTGCAAGTAAATGTTATAAACGGTTTTCTGTTTGATGTTGTATGGTAACAGGAGTCTAAGAATTATCTTATGTGTGCACAGTAGTGCGCACATAGTTCATGTTTGTGCCAATTTTCGTATTAATTGTAAATGAACGTATATTTTAGATTTTTTACTTACTCCGTCTCGCCATCCGTGGTGGCCGAGCGGTTCTAGGCGCTACAGTCTGGAACCGCGCGACCGCTACGGTCGCAGGTTCGAATCTTGCGTCGGGCATGGATGCGTGTGATGTCCTTAGGTAAGTTAGGTTTAAGTAGTTCTAAGTTCTAGGGGACTGATGACCTCATTAGTTAAGTCCCATAGTGCTCAGAGCCATTTGAACCATTTTGACTTTTGTCACCTGAGTGTGAAGTATGTATATAAGGACTTCATAATATAAGTTACACACGTCACCCAATGCTAAGACCATTGTGCAACAAGCGTGCCACATTGTCAGAGTCAGGGATTTTCTCTGCCTCGTGATGGCTGGGTGTTGTGTGCTGTCCTTAGGTTAGTTAGGTTTAAGTAGTTCTAAGTTCTAGGGGACTTATGACCACAGCAGTTGAGTCCCATAGTGCTCAGAGCCACATTGTCAGAAGTGAACACACGTTTCGCGTTTCCTGCAGACAGTTCTGGAGCAGTTCGAATAAGTGCTGAGTCACAGTGTGGGAGCGAGATGGCGCGGCAACTGGAAACGTGCCCCACAGTTTAAGCACGCGAGGCCGTGCGATTCTTGTTCGCAAAACGTCTGAATTGCTCACAGACTCACGATGCAGTTTTGGCGGTGTATTGATGGGAAGCAATGGCATGTCCTGCCGCAGTGAAATAGTGCCAATAATTTGAGCAAGGTCTTTCAGACGTGGGTTATGCTGATCGGGAAGGGAGGAGGATATGATACCATTCGATTTCCGGCTTTACGGGAAGCTGGAAGATCATGTGGGAGGAAACAGGTTTTCCATTGATGAGCACGTTCACACAGAAATTCTCGAATGGATCCGTAATCGAGGGGAGGATATCTATCGTCGAGGAAATGAACGACTGGTAGAAGTTTCCGACCGTTGGTTACAGAGACCTGGTGACTGCGCTGAAAAAACGTGTCATGCATCTAAGGCGCTTTCAAGCATGGTGCAGCTTTCAATAAATAATGTATAAATTGCTTTCGAATTCTTTTATATTTTGTACTCTACAGCCATTATAACCTTGAGGATCTCCTCTCTTTGGTTCTTCAGGGTGTTTGACTGAGGTAGAGACGAAGGGATAATAATACGAAAATAAACATGGCCCCCCGATAGGACGTTTCCGCAGGTGCACTTATGCCAACCTCACAACACTTTTAATGTCGAAGGTAGAGGACTGCAGCACCATTCCCCCTTTAAATTATCGAACAAACGCAAGGATGGCTGACATAGTGGTTAGTGTATCTGGGATTGTAAAACAGTTAAGATCCTTAGACGCCAGGAAGGCACCTGGCCCAGACAGTATCCCCGTAAGATTATATGTTGACTGTGCTACAAATATAGCACCATTCTTATCCATAATCTATCAGAGATCACTGAAAATCGGTAAGTTCCACGCGACTGGAAGGAGGCCCAGGTCATAGCAATCTATAAAAAGGGTAGAAAATCGGATACACATAATTACCGGCCAATTCCACTGACATCGATTTGTTGTAGAATCATGGAACATACACTCCTGGAAATTGAAATAAGAACACCGTGAATTCATTGTCCCAGGAAGGGGAAACTTTATTGACACATTCCTGGGGTCAGATACATCACATGATCACACTGACAGAACCACAGGCACATAGACACAGGCAACAGAGCATGCACAATGTCGGCACTAGTACAGTGTATATCCACCTTTCGCAGCAATGCAGGCTGCTATTCTCCCATGGAGACGATCGTAGAGATGCTGGATGTAGTCCTGTGGAACGGCTTGCCATGCCATTTCCACCTGGCGCCTCAGTTGGACCAGCGTTCGTGCTGGACGTGCAGACCGCGTGAGACGACGCTTCATCCAGTCCCAAACATGCTCAATGGGGGACAGATCCGGAGATCTTGCTGGCCAGGGTAGTTGACTTACACCTTCTAGAGCACGTTGGGTGGCACGGGATACATGCGGACGTGCATTGTCCTGTTGGAACAGCAAGTTCCCTTGCCGGTCTAGGAATGGTAGAACGATGGGTTCGATGACAATTTGGATGTACCGTGCACTATTCTGTGTCCCGTCGACGATCACCAGTGGTGTACGGCCAGTGTAGGAGATCGCTCCCCACACCATGATGCCGGGTGTTGGCCCTGTGTGCCTCGGTCGTATGCAGTCCTGATTGTGGCGCTCACCTGCACGGCGCCAAACACGCATACGACCATCATTGGCACCAAGGCAGAAGCGACTCTCATCGCTGAAGACGACACGTCTCCATTCGTCCCTCCATTCACGCCTGTCGCGACACCACTGCAGGCGGGCTGCACGATGTTGGGGCGTGAGCGGAAGACGGCCTAACGGTGTGCGGGACCGTAGCCCAGCTTCATGGAGACGGTTGCGAATGGTCCTCGCCGATACCCCAGGAGCAACAGTGTCCCTAATTTGCTGGGAAGTGGCGGTGCGGTCCCCTACGGCACTGCGTAGGATCCTACGGTCTTGGCGTGCATCCGTGCGTCGCTGCGGTCCGGTCCCAGGTCGACGGGCACGTGCACCTTCCGCCGACCACTGGCGACAACATCGATGTACTGTGGAGAGCTCACGCCCCACGTGTTGAGCAATTCGGCGGTACGTCCACCCGGCCTCCCGCATGCCCACTATACGCCCTCGCTCAAAGTCCGTCAACTGCACATACGGTTCACGTCCACGCTGTCGCGGCATGCTACCAGTGTTAAAGACTGCGATGGAGCTCCGTATGCCACGGCAAACTGGCTGACACTGACGGCGGCGGTGCACAAATGCTGCGCAGCTAGCGCCATTCGACGGCCAACACCGCGGTTCCTGGTGTGTCCGCTGTGCCGTGCGTGTGATCATTGCTTGTACAGCCCTCTCGCAGTGTCCGGAGCAAGTGTGGTGGCTCTGACACACCGGTGTCAATGTGTTCTTTTTTCCATTTCCAGGAGTGTATTTTGTGTTCAGACATAATGACCTCTCTAGACTCTGAGGAGCTCATCTGCAGAAACCAGCACGGTTTTAGGAAACAGCTGTCATGTGAAACACAGCTGACCGTCTTTGTGCATGATATGCAACAGGCTCTAGATACAAGCTCCCAGGTTGATGCCATATTTCTCGACTTTCGAAAGGCATTCGACTCAATTCCTCACTGTCGCTTGCTCAAAAAAGTGCGCGCTTACGATCTACCCGATGACAGTTGCGGTTGGATAGAAAGTTTTCTAACAGACAGGGAGCAGTATGTCGTCCTGAACGGGGTCACTTCAACAGAAACAAGGGTAACATCAGGTGTGCCCCAGGGCAGCGTAATAGGTCCGCTGCGTTTTACAGTTTACATAAACGATCTGGTTGACGGTACTGACAGCGGCATTAGACTGTCTGCCGATGATGCTGTAGTCTACAGGAAAGTAGTATCACATCAAAGTTGTGAACAAATCAATGAGGATTTGCAGAAAATAAATGCGTGGTGTAATGACTGGCAGTTATCTCTCAATATTAGTAAGTGTAACCTACTGCGTATAACAAGGCGAAAATCCCCATTGATGTACGAGTACAAAATAGATGCCCAGTCTTTGGAAGCGGTAACATCTGTCAAGTATCTGGGTGTGACTATTCCAAATGATCTCAAATGGAATGATCAGATTACACAAGTAATGAGTAAGGCGAACTCTAGATTGCGGTTTTTTTGGTAGAATCCTGAAGCGATGCAGTCCTTCAACAAAGGAAATTGCTTACAATACGTTAGTTCGTCCAGTCTTATTGTTCGTCTGTATGGGACCCTTACCAGTTGGCTCTGATTCAAAAGATTGAGAAGGTCCAAAGAAGAGCGGCAAGATTCGTGACTGGTACGTTTAGCCATTGCGAATAGCGTTACAAATGTCATAGAAAGTTTGAAGTGGGACACACTTGCAGATAGACGGCGCGCTAAACGGAAGGGGCTGGTCACTAAATTCCGAAATCCGATCTTTACCGAGGATGTAGAGCATATATTATTACCACCAACTTTCAAATCGCGCAGTGATCACCATTAAAAGATACGGGAAATTAGTGCTCATACTGAGGCGTTCAGACAGTCGTTTTTCTCTCGCGCGATCCGCGAGTGGAATAGAGGAGGTTGAATATGACTTTGGCGCGAATTGTGCCCTCTGCCACACACCGCTTGGTAGCAAGCGGAGTATATATGTAGATGTAGAAGGCTACGTTTGTTTGGGAATACCGCAAGTGAGGCGTAAATTGCAAAGAGATATACTGCCCTCATTTTATTTATCATCTTTCAGGATAGGTAAGTACTGGTAAGTGGCGATGAACAACACTTACACCGTGATCTACCAAGTCTCTCGACTTAAACCCGTTTTTTTTTGTATGGTGATATTTAAAAGCTTTGGTGTATTTGAGCCCTCCGGGAACGTATTTAGGATGATTGTCAGTGCATTCGGAACGCGACCATTTATAAGGCGACGTGCTGGAGCCTGTTCTCGTGAACGATGGCCATGTGGAGCACTTGTCGTGATGTGTAATATGGTGTTAAGACCCACGGCGACTCCATTATATGGTGTTCACGTGCTCAGTGTGTTCATGTTCTTAGTCGTAATACATCGTATCGATAAACCATTCGTTTACAGACTATGGGTATTAGGGTTGCTTGTTTGTTTCATTGATCTCTACTCGGCGCTCTTGTGTGTACTGTGATATTCGCTATTTTTGACTTCATTAAAACAGCAAATACGAGTAGTTAATACTTTCAGCCAGAAGGCAAATACTAGTTTGTAAATAATGATTAATGCATAATGAGGCGTCGCATGGCGACGGTGGAATTTTCTAAATAATGTAATTCGTCGTCTTTGGGCGGCAATATAAACAGAAATACGGATAGATATGCGATCCTTCACTATTTTGATCGCTGGAGAACAAATGAAGCCTTGAGCGCTAAAAAGACTTGTACTGTTTTTCTCAAGTAAGACGGACGCAGATTTGTGGCAGTCTGATCTAATTTTTTACTAAATGTATAAAAACGTGTTATGTCTAAGTTTGAGTGAAGTGTAAAGAACTGTTATAACTTACCGTGACGGCGCACGAGCGACTCAAAGAAGACAATGGCCATATAAAAGAGCGCTCAATGGACATGATACGGACTTAAAAATTTACCGTCATTGTGGTACTAAGCTTAAGGTACGATATATGTTTTAGTTTGTAATAAATATTTGTTCTGGGAATACTGAATCATTTAGCAGTGCTCATTCCTATTATCTCCTCAGTATTATTTTCATTTTAATTATGCATTTTGCTAATGTTACGGACACCAAGATCAGCAGTCCAATGTGCGTGTTACATTGATAAAAAGAAAACTGTTTTATCGTCTTTTTGCATCAGCTTTAATATTGAATTTCCCTTTTGTGTGATGTTACAGTTGTTTTTGCGCCCTTAAGAACTTTCTGGTCCCTTAGGAAATTGTTTTGTCATAACAATAACTTCACAACCGGGTATGATCGTATCTACCAACATGAAGTAATTAGAAAGACGATAATGCGATTTCTTAATCCATGGCACGCTAGTTGTGACTGCCTCAAGCCACGCGAAACTGCAAGTAAAAACTAATCACATCTCATAATGCAATATTTTATGACAATGGTCAATCCATGATTCTTACGCCAATTGTGATTGATAAAACAGTAAGCTAAATCTCAATTTCCAACTTTCCATTGAATAACAACATCACTTTTATTTTGTAACATCACAGTACCTACACTGGGGTGACAAAAGTCATGGCATACATCCTAATGTCGCGTTGGAACTCCTTTTGCCCGGCACAGCGCAGCAGGTCGACGAGCAGGGACTCAACATATTCTGTCGTTGTTTGAGAAGATAATGCCCATGAATGGCTGCAGATGGTCTCTAAGTAGCCGAACATCCAGAGGACTCAGTTCATTCCGTGTAAACACAACACACATTATTATGGACCCACCACCAGCTTGCA
The DNA here is from genome assembly GCF_023864345.2 of Schistocerca serialis cubense. NCBI lineage: Eukaryota > Metazoa > Arthropoda > Insecta > Orthoptera > Acrididae > Schistocerca > Schistocerca serialis. The sequence goes on from NC_064645.1 coordinate 620,472,339, forward strand.
CATTGCCTTGTAAACAACTTGAGTCAATGGCTTCGTGGGCTCTGCGCCACACTGGAACTCGTCCATCAGCTCTTAACAGCTGAAATCGGCACTCATCTGACCAGGCCACGGTTTTCCAGGCGTCTAGGATCCAGCCGATATGATCACGAGCCCAAGAGAGTCGCTGCAAGCGATGCTGTACTTCCGTTGTACGTCCTACACTGACTTCTGCGGTTATTTCAAGCGGTGCTGCTTGTCTGTTAGCAATGACAACACCGAAATGCCGCGGCTCTCAGTCGTTAAGTGCGTTGTCTGTGATGGGAGTTAATACCTGAAATTTGGTATTCTCGGCGCACTCCTGACATTGTGGATCTAGTAATATTGAATTCCCTATCGATTTCCAAAATGGAATGTCCCATGTGTTTTTTATTCAGCTGATTTATTTAAAAGAATTCTTATTTTCTCTTTTGCCTTCACCAGGTTTACACCATTCTGAACCAAAAAAGCACTTGACAAACCCTGCGGATTACAAGGTTTGAATTACTCTTTCTTCAGAAACTGTGTGATGCCATTCACGCTTAAAAAAATCAACCCATCATCGTCTCGATCACCATGTTTGTTAACAGCTCATATGTTTGTAAACACATCAAAAAAAGTTTTGCATCACCGCAGTTCCCAGAACTCCTGAAGATAGACGTTGACTGTGGATATTGCACCACAGACACAGTCCCTTCGGAGATGTCACTAAACCCGCCCAAAGATGTAAACAACCATGCATGAGCAGTGCCTATTAGATGGAGGAGTCCGACAGCCGATCAGTTCCAGTTATTCCACCAGGAAGGAGGTACAGGGCTCGTGTTGTCTGTAGTTCAACCATGTCTAGACGGTCAATACCGCGGTTCGATCGCGTCTGCATTGTTACTCTGTGCCAGGAAGGGCCCTCAACTAGGGAAGTGTCCAGGCGTCTCGGAGTGAACCAGAGCGATGTTGTTCGGACATGGAGGAGATAACAGTGACATGAACGGTCGATGACATGCCTCGCTCAGGCCACCCAAGGGCTACTACTGCAGTGGATGGCCGCTACCTACGGATTATGACTCATAGGAACCCTGAAAGCTACGCCTCAATATTGAATAATGCTTTTCGGGCAGCCACAGGACGTCGAGTTACGACTCAAATTGCGCGCAATAGGCTACATAATGCGCAACTTCACTCCCGACGTCCATGGCGAGGTCCAGCTTTGCTACCACGACGCCATGCAGCGCGGTACAGATGGGCCCAACAACATGCCGAATGGAACGCTCAGGATTGGCATCAGGTTCTCTTCACCGATGAGTGTCGCATATGCCCTCAACCAGACAATCGTCGGAGACGTGTTTGGAGGCAACCCGGTCAGGCTGAACGCCTTAGACACACTGTCCAGCGAGTGCAGCAAGGTGGGTGTTTCCTGCTGTTTTGGGGTGGCACTATGTCGGACCGACGTACGTCGCTGGTGGTCACTTGGAAAGCGCCGCAACGGCTGTACGATACATGAATGCCATCCTCTGACCGACAGTACAACCATATCGGCAACAAATTGGCGAGGCATTCGTCTTCATGGACGACAATTCGCGACCACATCGTGCACATCTTATGAACGACTTCCTTCAGGATAACGACATCGCTGTACTAGAGTGACCAGCATGCTCTCCAGACATGAACCCTCTCGAACATGCCTGGGATAGATTGAAAAGTGCTGTTTATGGAAGACGTGACTCACCAACCACTCTGAGGGATCTACGCCGAAGGTCTCGCTGTATGGTGTACAACATGCAATGTGTGGTTTTCATGAGCAATAAAAAGGGCGGAAATGATGTTTATGTTGATCTCTATTCCAATTTTCTATACGGGTTCCGAAACTTTCGGAACCAAACTGATGCAAAACTTTTTTTGATGCGTGTATTTGCAAACGCAAGGGCTGTTTAATATGGACGTCAGCTGTCGGCCATTGACTCACACTACGACGTTGTCATCCGTTAAGAGAACGTTCTGATATTTCCAATAAATGTAGAACGCCGTTAGAACACTGACAACAGAAACATAGTTCGTCCCGTTATTTGCAAGATGGAAAATGAGGCACTACATCCTGTTTCCTCTCGCAAGTAGAAGCACTTTTCACAGTCAGCCGACGGCAGACAGATCCGGAGATTGGAAGGTCTTATAGTACACGCGACGTGATGGAAAGTGCAGCCGGAAAGGATACGTACCTGATGGAGCGCAAGGCGTCAGCTGAACACGAGAGCCAAGTGAGACACGTGATGTGCCCACTCGGCTGGAGGAACCCTTCGAGTGGAACGCGTTGCTCAGGCCGTAACGGAATCGTGTACCCAGTCAGCAGGGTGCTCGCCGGAGAGAGGGGGGGGGGGGGGGGACTATAGCAACGGAGTCATCTGACGTATTCACTGGATTATCCCACTGCGCGTGTGCGCGATCTGAATGGTTGTAGATATCGATAGGCAAAGACCTTTCCCAGTCCTGATATACTGAAATGTCATTTCTATCTTCCATTCTTCCAGTATCTAATTTTTACCTAGCTCGCGTTAAAGAGCTGCAGCATTCTTAAGTTTAAGATAATTCCTCCATGTTTAATCTTTTCCGTATTTACTCCACCTAGTCCCGGTGATTTTCAGTTCTTTATTTTTTATTTTCGAAGTGTCATCAATTCCATCATGTATCACTATAGTCGACATATTCGCCTAATGAGAGTCAGCAGCTGTATTGAAACTTAATGCAATTCTCATTCATTGTTCCGTCTCAGTTCCCCCATTTTCATTAGATTTCAGATCTAAAACATAGTAAAAGTATATATTTACCATCTAATATCTTACAACAACTAGCCAAAAAGGAATTGAACATAAAAGCAGAAATCAGCTGTCGGTAAGACTGGTTGCTGACGCAACTGCTTATGTCAATTCTACGTTTCTGTTCAATTCCTTTTTTCCTGCTTATAGTAAAATATTAGGTGAAACATATTTAGCTTTATTTTGTTTAAGATCTGCAGATAATCCTGGGTGATCGAAACATGTAACCTAATTAAAACTATACAACTGAAGCTGATCACCGAAGGAGATTTGTCTTAAATATCCATCAGGTCTATACCTTCTATTCCTTGCTCTTGTTCTTTATTATCTGCTCGTTTGATTTCTGTATTTTATCACATTATAAAGGACTAAGGTACAATCCATAAGTCACGGAAGCAAAGAATAAAGAACAACTGGAAGGGATAAATTGTATAGAGCTACTTAATTGAAGATATTCCTAAAAAATGAGAACCCGGAAAACGCGAAGACTACATGGAATAAATACCGAATTGATTAAACACGGAGGAATTCTCTTTAACATGGGCAGGGTAAAATATGAGATAGCGGAGGAACGTAATATATCAAAGGTCATTTCAGTACATAAGAAAGATGAAAGAAGTCGTACATCTAACTACACAGGTATACATATTCTGAACAATGCTTACAAAATGGAAAAGTTCGAAATATCTCGGATATAGTTTTAATGGAGATTCGCAGCCAATTCTTTCACACTAAAACAGACAGTACAAAAGAGACCATGATTTTATGTGGAAACTCGTCAAGCATTTGTGGAATATGATAAAGTATCTGACAGAATTCACTGAGACAAGCTATAGTCAATAGTGGAAAAAAGAGGAATCCCTAAACATCTTATCCAAGTTCCAAAAAGTCTGTGTATAAACACTAGATTTAGAACTGAGGTGGGTAAAGAAAAAAATGGCTCTGAGCACTATGGGACTCAACTGCTGAGGTCATTAGTCCCCTAGAACTTAGAACTAGTTAAACCTAACTAACCTAAGGACATCACAAACATCCATGCCCAAGGCAGGATTCGAACCTGCGACCGTAGCGGTCATGCGGTTCCAGACTGCAGCGCCTTTAACCGCACGGCCACTTCGGCCGGCGTGGGTAAAAAGATAACACCTGAAATACAAACAAATCACGGAGTAAAACCAACATTATTCAACATCTATGTCGATGGCATGATAGGGGAATGGAAAGGAGATAGAACATCATCAGGTATAAATACTGGGAGGAATAAACTAAATGAGACGCGCGGGATTAGCCGAGCGGTCTGGGCGCTGCAGTCATGGACTGTGCGGCTGGTCCCGGCGGAGGTTCGAGTCCTCCCTCGGGCATGTGTGTGTGTGTGTGTGTGTGTGTGTGTGTGTGTGTGTGTGTGTGTTTGTCCTTAGGATAATTTATGTTAAATAGTTTGTAAGCTTAGGGACTGATGATCTTAGCAGTTAAGTCCCATAAGATTTCACACACATTTTTTAACAATAAACTAAATGAAATAAGCGCAAGCTAAAATCTGACTGTATAAATAAAACTAAAACGATGGCCTTTTTAGGTATTCACCCAATGCGAACAAAAGTAGTTCTCGATAATAAACAGACAGAACAGGTGGAAGCTACAATATGACTATCTCTAGTAATAAAAACTAAAACGATGGTCTGTTTTAGGTATTCACGCAGTACGAACAAAAATAGTCCTTAATAGTAAACCGATAGAACATGTAGCCCATTTCCACTATTTATGATGTGGCGTACCACATGAGCAAGATAACAACACAGAGAGGAAAAAAAAAAACTAATACTTGCCAGGGTGTATGTGGTACAATAAGGAGAACATTTAAGAGTAGTACGTAGTAACTGACAGAAAGTCATCAGGTAAAACAAGTGATTTCTGGCGTTCCCCAAGGTAGTGTTATAGGCCCTCTGCTGCTCCTTGTCTGTACGTATAAACAATTTAGGAGACAATTTGAGCATCTGTCTTAGGTTGTTTGCATATGATGCTGTAGTTTATCGTCTAGTAAAGTCATCAGAAGATCAAAACAAATAGCAAAAGGATTTAGAAAAGATATCTGTGTGGTGAAAAAGGTGGCAACTGACCCAAAATAATGAAAAGTGTGAGGTCATCCACATGAGTACTAAAAGGAATCCGTTAAACTTCGGTTACACGATAAATCAATCAAATCTTAAGATCGTAAATTCGGCTAAATACAAAGTAATTACAATCACGAATAACTTAAATAGCAATGAACACATAGAAAATGTTGTAGGGTAAGGCGAAACACAGACTGCGACTTATTGGCAGAACTATCAGAAAATGCAACAGATCTACTAAAGAGACTGCGTACACTACGCTTCTTCGTCGTCTTTTGGAGTACTGCTGCGCTGTGTGGTATCCTTACCAGAAAGGATTAACTGAGTACATCGAGAAAGTTCAAAGAAGAGCAGCACGTTTTATACTATAGAGAAATGGGGTAGAGTGTCACGGACATGATACGGGAATTGGAGTGGACATCATTAAAACAAAGGCGTTTGTCGCTGCAGTGGAATTTTCTCTCGAAATTTCAGTCATTAACTTTCTCCTTCGATTGCGAAAATAATTTGTTGATACCGCCCTACATAGGGAGAAACGATCACCGTAATAAAATAAGTAAAATCAGAGCTCGCACGGAAAGTTACAGTTGTTCGTTATTTCCGCGCGCATTCGGAGAGTGGAATAAGAGAATTGTTGTGAAGGTGGTTCGATGAACCCGCTGTCAGGCACTTAAGTGTGATTTGCAGAGTATCCATGTAGATGTAGATGTAAATGTAAATGTAAGGGTAAAACAAGGAAAGAATCACAACTGAAATTTTACAAAGTAATGGCAGTCCCCGCTTTATTAAATGCTCTGGAATGTTGGACGCTGAGAAACAAAAATTTACGAGAACTAGAAGCATCAGAAATCAAATTTCTAATATCCGTGAAAGGCTGCACTAGGGATGATAGAATTAAAAGTGAAATAGTAAGAAAAAACGTAGGGCTGCAACCAATAACCCAAGAGACAATCCAATACAAAGCAAATTGGAGAGAGCGTGAACCTCACATGCCGCCACAAAGACAATTCGTTAACTAGCAACGGAATATAAACTCTGGTGTAGGAAGACCAAGGGGGAGATGGTGAAACCAGAACAGGAGATAGGCCAACCCTCGAGTGGCAAACGGGGAGGAGACCTTTATTTCTCTGCGAAAACGGAGTACGGAAAAGAAACTTCCGAAATTCCTCCACCAGTATAAACACATCTCTATGAATCTATTACGTACACCGCTTGACTTCAATCGGTTAACCACCAAAGGTGTGACTATACAAATGCTACAAAATTAAATTGAAGCTTACTTGACATATATTTGATACATTAAGGGAAACGTTGTTGACAAATATCTCGAATTAGTTTTTGCGATTCATCTGCAATGTCAGATACACATACACAACGTTCACCTTTTTAGCGGTAATGTACATGTTTTCTACTACAACCAAATGCGAGAAAGAAAATGCTTTGCAGTGAAAATATGTTTTTGTATTATTTCTCGCAGTCAGTTTTAACAACGATAGCAGGCATTTGAACTATTAGACAAATTGTTTCCCCAAATATATTCTTTTCGCAACAATGTACTGCATTTTTTTCTTTCTCACACTTTGTTTTAGTGAGAAATAAGAAAATTGTACTTTATGGCTTACCAGCTTACGATTAGAGTACTATTGGAGAGTTTGAATGATCTGAAACTTCCATTCTAACTGATTATGGCTACAGAAGTTAACGGTCAATGCTCACATACGAGGCATTGTTTATTAGGTAAACTAGTTTTGATACTTAAGTCATTCTCAGTTGCGTATAATACTTAGGTGACGGCTGCGTCAGTGTGTAGAAGGATCGTGCATTTCCTCAGGTCTCCTTTTGCAGTCCTCTAGTAGGAGACTTGATGAGATGGATACTCTTACACATGCACGCAGCCATCGGCTACTGAGAGAGTTATAGGTGCCCAAACCGGTTTTGATAATAAACAATACATATCAGGATTTACTGTTAACTTCTGCACCAAATTTAGTGTGCTCACAAACAAATGGTTCAAATGGTTCTCAGCACTATGGGACTCAACTGCTGAGGTTATTAGTCCCCTAGAACTTAGAACTAGTTAAACCTAACTAACCTAAGGACATCACAAACATCCATGCCCGAGGCAGGATTCGAACCTGCGACCGTAGCGGTCTTGCGGTTCCAGACTGCAGCGCCTTTAACCGCACGGCCACTTCGCCCGACAGTGTGCTCACAGTTTCCCTACACCAACAGCATGGAAAATTTTAGAAATTTGTGGTAAATTCCTATGGGACCAAAGTGCTGAGGTCATCGGTACCTAGGTTCAAATGGCTCTGAGCACTATGGGACTTAACATCTGAGGTCATCAGTCCCCTAGAACTTAGAACTACTTAAACCTAACTAACCAAAGGACATCACACACATCCATGCCCGAGGCTGAAGAACTCCCGAAACAGAATTACGCGTCTGGCCCTCCGGAACCCCCGAAACATAGTAACTAGTGCAGCCGAAGTACATCGTCTCCCAGGCGCGCCAAAGCAACACGAAGGTGTCTCAAGACTACTGAAATTTAATAAACAAAAACGATAGTCTCGTAGGGTAACCATGAGAGATTGTCATACTAAAACCTGCGTTAAATACTATGTGAAGTATATAAATAATTAATAAGAGAAGTTCGGTGCTTTGGAGCCTAGCACCTGGACGTGCCGACCAATCAGAGCAAATTCAGTACAATTGGCGGACTCTCCCACGGGACTGGTACATACTTTACCATCTGTCGCTTGTACCTCACTCCACTTTTGTACCATATGGTCCGCCCCATTAGCTGAACGGTCAGCGCGTTGGAATGCCAGGCACGGGGGACCGGGTTCGATTACCGCCTGGGGTGGGAGATTTTTCTCTCCTCAGGGACTGGGTGTTGTGCCGTCCTCATCATCATTTCATCCCCATCGTCGACGCTCAAGTCGCCCAATATGGCTTCGCACTCAATAAGACTTGCATTTGGCGGCCGAACTTCCCGCCTGGGAACTCCCGACCCCTGACGCCATACGATCATTTCCATTTTTTTTTTTTTTTTTGGTACCATATGCTACTTCGCGTATATCAAGCTGCATCAAGGCGAGCTTCTAGCAAAATAAAATATTGGCGGCCTCAGCCAGGAATATCACAACAGTCTCAGTCCCTCGCACGACTTCACTCACGACACGTCCTGAACAACAGCGCGTTCAGCGGTCTAGTTTAATAGCAGAAAGAGATACCGAGCATAGTTGAGAGCAACGAGGTTGGTTGGGCTAGAATATAACGCAAAATATTTGGGGGGGGGGGGGGGGGTGTAAGGCACATGAGCGCGCACCACTGACCCAAAAATAGATCTACAAGAAATGTGTTCTATCTTGGAAACCGTTCGGAATAGGACATATGTCCATATGGAAATTTTTGCTTCAAATGAGCGTTCCGGTAATATCGCTGAATATTGACCATTCCTTCTGGGACACCCTGTATTGGTCCAAATGGCTCTGAGCACTATGGGACTTAACTTCTGATGTCATCAGTCCCCTAGAACTTAGAACTACTTAAACCTAACTGACTTAAGGACATCACATATGCCCGAGGCAGGATTCGAACCTGCGACCGTAGCGGTCGCGCGGTTCCAGACTGTAGCGGCTAGAACCGCTCGGCCACCCTGGCCGGCACACCCTGTATTCCGTGTTTCGATAAGTATTGCGTATAGACACACTTGTCGGATCGAATTAGTTGGTGCGCGCATACAGGCAACCAAATGACCCGATTTCCTAAGCGTGCTGATGTCGTTACACCTTGTGGCGGTAGCGGCAGCGCCAGCGACTTCAGCAAACTGCAGGCACTTACTGACATTTGCCACGGCACAAGCGATTCCCCGAGGCCTACGAGAAAGACATCCCGTGGCGCGTACGTCACAGCATGTGACACTGCAGGTTTTACGAGTGCCAGCAGCCGTCTCTGGCGTGGAGCCGGTAACTATTTCAGGCGAGTTTAATAATTCTTAACTGCACGTTTAAATGCATGCAAGCTCTCCATAGCACACGAAAGAAGTCAGGACTATTAGTATTAGTGGGTATGTTTTCAATTACATGTTGATTTTCCGTGGGCTCTGCAGGAGGCCTTGCGTTGGATATGCGTGGCGGACAAGCAGACTCGGGGCTTACGAGATATATGGGTCTTGCAACGAACTTGGGCGTCACACCAGTCGGCTTGTCGAACGCTCGGGTCCTGCAGGGCCCACTGGAAATCAATATTCAACTGAAAAGGGGCCCACCTAGTTTTATCGATTGCTATTGCGTGGATTTAAACTCACAGTCAACAATTATTAAGCTCGTCTGAAATAGTTACTCGCTACCCTACCCGCTGGAGACGGCTGCTGGCACTCGTAAGTCACGCCTTTTTTTTTGGGGGGGGGGGGGGGGGGGGCTCGAGCTGATTAGTGTCACATCACATGTTCGTTGCGGGGCCCTGTGGTGCCCACATCAAACACGAGAAAAGGGAGTTAAAAACTTGGACAGATTCTCTATCCAGAGGTACACTATGTTGCAACGTAACCTTCCAGTACTGGTGGTGGTAAAATTCTACCTAAGTGGGAAGATTATCGTCGCTTTGGGATGTCCTACCGCTCCTGCAAGCTACCGTCTGTAGTAAATGGTTTCTTAAATTCGTGTGGTCCACGAAATTACTGGCCCCTGCGAGCTATTGCCGGCTATTAATAATTTCTAGCGGAAAGTTTTAACCAACCGATAAAAATTTGAACGCAACGGATAACGCAATATTTTTTTTTTTTTTTGAACGGGAGGCATCTATGCGGGGCTTAATAGGCAGTATATTGCTTTTATTTGTTTTCATGACCTGGGATTCGACTGAGGTACTTACTTTCACCTATTCTTTATGATCGAGGGAGCAAATAATCAGTCGAGGGTGGAGATTAAACGATATTTATTCAGTACCGATGGCGTTTCAACAACCAGTCGTGTTTCTCTTGCAATATACATCATCACAACTGGTCTCTCTAGTTAACATGGTTCAGTTTCGCCGCGTGATTACGGAATGGGACAGAGGAGTGCAGACCTGGCTTCAATTAAATTTTATATAAACACACAATTATACCTAAACCCATGCTTATTACTTTCAATTGCTATAGGTGACTCGGAACAAGTTCAGCAAAGACACTACAAGCAAATCTGGTCAGGGCAGAAGAGTATTTAGCAAGTCTTTATCAAATCAATGGGCACCAAAATCTGATACTTTTCCTAGTGGAACGAGTTTAAAGCATGTATGTTACTTAATGCACAACATTGCCAACAAATCAAATAGTTACGAGGAAGCACAAGAAACATCATCACTTCAACGCTATTCAACACACGCGGCCAAGTTTCGGTAGCCAACAGAAATCCAGAAAAATACGGACACACAAGATTATTCCTTCCCTATTTTACACTCGCCCACTATAGTATGATTATTCATCGTGTACAATACATATTCAGACCGAAATTACAATTTATCAATGTGCCGGTTGCTCCAACTGACCACGAGGCGCGAAAGCAAGTTCACAAAGGAAACGTGCGGAAAATAAATAAAAATCCTCCAAAATATGACTGTAAATGAAAGAGCAGATTAAAATACATTAATTAAGCGCATTTCCGTTAAGCACACCTACCATCTTTGCCAAACTTGTTCACGTTTAGGGGTTGGTACTATCCTACCACAGAATGACTCTACACATGCTATGCTACGACCTCTGACCAGAGGTTTCTGCTACATCACATACTTTCTCATTCATACAGTCCAAGGTCGCATACACGAAAGGATACAAGAGAACGTGGCACAATGAAATAAAATGAATAAATAAATAAATAAATAAACACCACTTGGTCCATTCTCTTCTGTTTGTTATACACGGAATTTACTTCTGCAGAGTCAAAACACTCTGGCTATAGCTAACCTGTACCGGAATTTATTGGAAAAATACGGAACAGGACAACAAGTTCCGTTTCAATGTGATCAAAAGTATCCGGACATCCCCAAAAACATACGTTTTTCATGTTGGGTGTATTGTGCTGCCACCTACTGCCAGGTACTCCATATCAGCGACCTCAGTAATGATCAGACATCGTGAGAGGGCAGAATCGGGCGCTCCGCGGAACTCGTGTCATACGTCCGTACGCGTGATTTCCACACTGCTAAACATTCCTAGGTACACTGTTTACGAAGTGATAGTGAAGTGGAAACGTGAAGTAACACGTACAGCACAAAAGCGTAGAGGCCGATCTCGTCTGTTGACTAACACTGACCGCAGACAGTTGAAGATGGTCGTAGTGTGTAATAGGCAGACATCTGTCCAGAGCAACATACAGAAATTCCAGACTGCATCAGGATCCATTGCAAGAACTATGACGGTTAGTCGGGAGGTGAGAAAACTTGGATTTCATGGCCGAGCGGCTGCTCATAAGCCACACACCACGCCGGTAAATGCCAAACCAAGCCTCGCTTGTTGTAAGGAGCGTAAACATCGGACGATTGAACAGTGGGAAAACGTTGTGTGGAGTGGCCAATAACGGTACAAAATGTGGCTATCCGATGGTAAGGTGTTGGTAGGGCGAATGCCCGGTGAACGTCATCTGCCAGCGTGTGTAGTGACAACTGTAAAACTCGGAGGCGCTGGTGTTATCGTGTAGTTGTGTTTTTCATGGCGGGGGCTTGCACCCCTTGTTGTTTTGCTTTGCACTATCACAGCACAGGCCTACATTGATGTTTTAAGCACCATCTAGCTTCCAACTGTTGAAGAGCAATTCGGGGATGGCGATTACATCTTTCAACACGATCGAGCATCTCTTCATAATGCAGGGCCTGTGGCGGAGTGGTTAAAGACAATAACATCCCTGTAAATGACTGGCTTGCACAGAGTCCTGACCTGAATCCCATAGAAAACTCTGCGATGTTTTGGAATGCCGACATCGTGCCAAGCCCCACCGACCGACATCGATACCTCTCCTCAGTGCCGCACTCCGTGAAGAATGGGCTGCCATTCCCCAAGAAACCTTCCAGAACCTGATTGCACGTATGCCTGCAAGAGTGGAAGCTGTCATCAATTCTAAGGGTGGCCAACACGATATTAAATTCCACCATTACCGACAGAGGGTGCCACGAACTTGTAAGTCAGTTTCATCCAGGTGTCCGGATACTTTTGATCACATAGTGTACATTTCTATTTTCTACATGTTTTGTATTTTTTGCGCAGTCGCCTTCTGAAACCCTGGAGATATTTATGAATAACCCTGTACTCTATGGATTGTTCATTCCCTTTTGAAGCTCAGTGGCCAGTGTGTCTCACTGCTATGGGCTGGGTTTGACTCCTGGTACTGCCAGAGATTTTTCTTTACTGGGAGGACTGGCAGGGGGTGTACTCAGATTCATGATGCCAGTTGAGGACATGCTCGACTGACGAGGACAACACGGCAAATGAGATGACCCTATTTTCTAGAAACGTCACTCAGTGGAAGAGGGGTCAGAGTAAAAGTCAAGTGCCTCAACTTATCACCAGATACTCGACCTTTTCTGAAAAAGCAATGGTCAAAGCTTTCGGGGTGTTTTCGAGGTACTTTGTGCCTTTTACTGTGCGACCCACTCAGACGAGGTGCTTTCCCCGTGGTTAGCATCGTGGCTTCCTAATTTTGCTCCCCGTGTTCGAAACCGCATTATTACTTTTATTTGTTTTTCATTTATATGCCCACCTCAATAGAAGATTACTACGCGATTGTTTTCCAGTGTAAATTGACATAACGTAGTCCTTATTGGTTCACTAATCGTATGTCAGATGAATGAATTAAAAAAAGGAGAAAATTATTTGAAATTGTTTCCGGTGACATTCAAGTAGTGTATCTTGACTCATAATAAATTCAAGCGCCAGTTTTCGGAAAAGTGCTCCGTTACGTATGGGTTCGGAATATCAAAGATTCGAATGTTTCTACGATCGATTCTGTCGGATGAACATCCGCAACTGAGCATTATAGCGGAGGTTGAAAATACCGTTACAGTTGTAAGGTTCATTTACACTCCTGGAAATGGAAAAAAGAACACATTGACACCAGTGTGTCAGACCCACCATACTTGCTCCGGACACTGCGAGAGGGCTGTACAAGCAATGATCACACGCACGGCACAGCGGACACACCAGGAACCGCGGTGTTGGCCGTCGAATGGCGCTAGCTGCGCAGCATTTGTGCACCGCCGCCGTCAGTGTCAGCCAGTTTGCCGTGGCATACGGAGCTCCATCGCAGTCTTTAACACTGGTAGCATGCCGCGACAGCGTGGACATGAACCGTATGTGCAGTTGACGGACTTTGAGCGAGGGCGTATAGTGGGCATGCGGGAGGCCGGGTGGACGTACCGCCGAATTGCTCAACACGTGGGGCGTGAGGTCTCCACAGTACATCGATGTTGTCGCCAGTGGTCGGCGGAAGGTGCACGTGCCCGTCGACCTGGGACCGGACCGCAGCGACGCACGGATGCACGCCAAGACCGTAGGATCCTACGCAGTGCCGTAGGGGACCGCACCGCCACTTCCCAGCAAATTAGGGACACTGTTGCTCCTGGGGTATCGGCGAGGACCATTCGCAACCGTCTCCATGAAGCTGGGCTACGGTCCCGCACACCGTTAGGCCGTCTTCCGCTCACGCCCCAACATCGTGCAGCCCGCCTCCAGTGGTGTCGCGACAGGCGTGAATGGAGGGACGAATGGAGACGTGTCGTCTTCAGCGATGAGAGTCGCTTCTGCCTTGGTGCCAATGATGGTCGTATGCGTGTTTGGCGCCGTGCAGGTGAGCGCCACAATCAGGACTGCATACGACCGAGGCACACAGGGCCAACACCCGGCATCATGGTGTGGGGAGCGATCTCCTACACTGGCCGTACACCACTGGTGATCGTCGAGGGGACACTGAATAGTGCACGGTACATCCAAACCGTCATCGAACCCATCGTTCTACCATTCCTAGACCGGCAAGGGAACTTGCTGTTCCAACAGGACAATGCACGTCCGCATGTATCCCGTGCCACCCAACGTGCTCTAGAAGGTGTAAGTCAACTACCCTGGCCAGCAAGATCTCCGGATCTGTCCCCCATTGAGCATGTTTGGGACTGGATGAAGCGTCGTCTCACGCGGTCTGGACGTCCAGCACGAACGCTGGTCCAACTGAGGCGCCAGGTGGAAATGGCATGGCAAGCCGTTCCACAGGACTACATCCAGCATCTCTACGATCGTCTCCATGGGAGAATAGCAGCCTGCATTGCTGCGAAAGGTGGATATACACTGTACTAGTGCCGACATTGTGCATGCTCTGTTGCCTGTGTCTATGTGCCTGTGGTTCTGTCAGTGTGATCATGTGATGTATCTGACCCCAGGAATGTGTCAATAAAGTTTCCGCTTCCTGGGACAATGAATTCACGGTGTTCTTATTTCAATTTCCAGGAGTGTATTTAGAACACGACCGGTTTCGGGCTCTTATACGCCCATCTTCAGGTGTTGTAACTTGGTGCATTGACTCATGCTCTGCGCCCGGTGGTAGCACACCGCGTCTTGTCTACCGTGGCGCTCGGGGTCACAGCAGCAAGTTACGACACCTGAAGATGGCCGTATAAGAGCTCGAAACCGGTCATGTTCTAAACAGAAGAACCTTACAACAGTAGCGGTATTTTCCACCTCCGGTTTCTACGATCGGTATCATCCATGGGAATGTACCAAATCTTCCTGAAGAATAAACATATTAATAAAATATAAGAATTAATATTAGGACTGATATGAGAGCTAAATATCAGATTATGAGAATTTAAAATGACTGTAAGCTCTCAACATACCATACACACATACACTGAATATAGTAAATGCATGACACTTGTTGTGAAATCCAGTTGTAGTTTTACAGTTACTGTAACACCATTGTATCCCCTAATTCGACAAGAAAAAATTGTGTAGTAACCTTTTACGGACACGGGTAGATAAATGAAAGCAATAAAAAATAGAATAACAGTAATTGGCTTTCGAACACAGGCTGAAAATTAAGAAGCAGCGACGCTACCTATCGAGCCACCATTTTATCTGAGGACCAGCTTAGCGCCTGCTGCTTCGCTCGCATAAGCTGTGTGGCCGGCAGAGATTTTTTTGTTTTTATTTAATAGAAGTTTTGTGTTGTTCACAAACTGCAACACCTTCTAAGCTTTTCACGCTAATTAAGGCCTTATGAACATGGTTATTTACGAATGCACTTCTGACCAAAAAGCGTTTCTGTTAAGTGTAGTTCATAGTTTTTATTAATCAGGCCTTTTACTTTCTTATGGAGATATTTCCACAGCAGCTTTCATCCCCTAACAGATATTTCTTTATATATAACAGAGAAGTGAAATACTAATTATCTTAGACGTAGCCTTGAAAATTCTTTAGTAATTATTTATTTTCAAAAAAAAACTTTCACCTACCATTTTATCCCCTTTGTGGTTGAATTTCCAAAAATGCTGAAATACGTATTTTTTGTTTTGTGACTGAGAAAACAAATAGTTATTTTAGTTCTTGCTTAAAAGTTCCCTTAATAGCGACATACTTTCAAAAAGCCTTTCATACCCTATTTCACCCCTTTACGACTGGGCGATGAAGAGCCAGTGAATCATTCTGACCCTATTTCACCCCTTTAGGGGTTGAATTTCCAAAACCAGTGAAACACGTATTCTTTCATCTCAAACCGAGAAGCCAAGCACCAGTTTTCAAAGATTTAGCTTTAAAAATGCTTTCGCAGTGAAATATTTTCATAAAACGTTTCACCCTCTATTTCACCCCCTTAGGGATTGAATTTCAAAAACCAGAGACATGTGTGTGTGTCTTGTTTCTAAAAGAGAAGCCAAATAGAAATTTTCATAGATTTAGCTTCAAAAATGCATGCACAGTTAAACATTTCTCTAAAAACTTTCATCCCTTGTTTCACCCTCATAGCGTTTGAATTTCGAAAAACAGCGAAACCAGTATTTTTAATTTCCAACTGAGAAGCCAAATTTAAATTTTAATAGATGTAGCTTTAAAAATGCTTTCCCAAGAAGATATTTTCATAAAATACCTCATCCTCTATTTCATTCCCTTAGGGGTTCGATTTCCAAAAGCACTGGCACACGTATTTTTTTATTTGTAACCGAAAGTCAAATACCAGAGTTCGCAGATGTAGCTTTAAAATACTTTAGTAGTTCTTTAATAATGGTATATTTTCGAAAAAAGCTTCCACCCACTATTTCACCCCATATGGTTAACTTTTAAAAAAAATGCTGAAATACGTGTTTCTTTACTTCTGACAGAGAAACTAAATACCTATTTCTGTAGGTCTAGCTTCAAAACTGCTTTAATAGTGACATTAAGAAAAAAAAGAAAAGAAAGAGAAACCTTCATTGCCCATTGCCTATTTCTTCCCCTTAGCGCTCGAATTTCGAAAAATCCCTTCTTAAACGATGCTTACAGTACAAGATCCATACCTTCTCCAAATTTCTCAATCCTTACCACTTTGGGCTGGGCGATGATAGTCAGAGTGTCAGTCAGGACATTGCCTTTTGTATACAGAAATTGCCTTTTATATACAGAGATGCAAGAAGAGTATCTCGCAAATAAACTGTCGTTTTTTTTTAGAAATGGTCGAGTATCTACGGGTAAACCGAGACATGGGTTCGCTTATTTTGACTTCTCTTCCGCTGAGAGAAGTTTTTATGGGAAATCAGGTTATGGTACTTGTCGTGTTCTTCTCGGGAGAAGCAGCGGCTCCTTTGTATGGGAGAGTGGTGTGCTGATCTAATGCCCCTCCATTTCATATCCGAATGACGCCATTGGGTGAGGATGAGATGGCGGTCGGTTGATCCAATAGATGTAACCTCATTTTTTTTCTATTTGTACTTAACAGAGGGAAGCGTATAGGTAGCACACTTTCTGGAAATTCAGAATATAAACATGAGCCATCTCTTTCTACTGAAGTGTCCGTTTGTAATAACAACGTACTTGGGTGACTTGAGTGCTAGGCCTGGTGTCATGTACCAGGAAAAACTGTTCTCAGTGCTGGGCTGGACCTCTGGTTGTAGGACATTAGGACATTGCCTGCCATCCGTCAGCGCACCGTTTTCGAGGGCCCTGGTGCAGTCGACTGGCACGCCACCAGCGGCGCGCTGGCGACGTTTTTATTGTCTCACAACTGGCCCGACTGTTTTCACATATTTCCCCCGCGCCGCGCATTACTTCCGCGGAGCTGCGTCGGCGGACACGCCGCAGCGGAGCTGAAAGCGCGCTGGCGGTTGCGCCGGCATCGCGTCGGCCGGGCCGCGCTGTCGATAACAATCAATCGGCGGCTACCGGCCTGGGAACGGCGGCCGCGGTTTCCACAACTGGCGCACGCTGGCGCGCTCCGCCGGCGCTTTTTGCGCGGCCCAGCGGCCAGGGACAAAGGCGGCGGCAGATGTCCGCCGCGCCACACAGGGAGGGGGAGGTCTGTGTAAGAACAATGCCCTCCCCTCGCGCCGGGGGGCCGCCGCTCCGCCGCCTTAATAGCCCGGAGCTGCCACGCCTCTTTAATCGCTGCTCCCGGGCTCCACAAGTCTGACCGCGCCTTGCCGGTATCTTGCTAAATGTCGACTGCCGGTCTATCCGTGACATTGTAACTGTTAATTTTTATAAAATAACCTAGGACCATGTAAGTTCCTGACCACTGTTCGAATGTGTAGGAATGTATCGTCAATTAAATTTTCACCTACTGGGTATACTGCCGTATGCTGCGGTCACAGTGACTCCGATATCCGTGAATTCCGCCGACGACTTTGGCCGAAGACTCCCGAACTACCCGGCCGCTGTTGCCGAGCAGTTCTAGACGCTTCATTCCGGAACCGCGATGCTGCAACTGTCGCTGGTTCGAACCCTGCCTCGGGCATGGCTGTGTATGACGTCCTTAGGTTAGTTAGGTTTAAGTATTTCTAAGTCTAGGGCAGAGGCAGCAAAGGACTTGGAAGAGCAGTTGAATGGAATGGACAGTGTCTTGAAAGGAGGATATAAGATGAACATCAACAAAATCAAAACAAGGATAATAGAATGTAGTCGAATTAAGTCGGGTGATGCTGAGGGAATTAGATTAGGGAATGAGACACTTAAAGTAGTAAAGGAGTTTTGCTATTTGGGGAGCAAAATAACTGATGATGGTCGAAGTAGAGAGGATATAAAATGTAGACTGTCAATGGCAAGGAAAGCGTTTCTGAAGAAGAGAAATTTGTTAAGGGGCTCCGGAACGCCCTATACTTGCAATGTTAAAATAACGCTTATAAATTACATCTTTCCTCACAAAGTATTTGAGGTAGGAAGTTGAACTTTTTACAGATTATTTATTGGAATATGGGCTACAACTCAACACAGGGATTTTACAAAATTTTAGTTCAGTTATTAAAGATGATTTTTTTTCAATTGTAATGAAAATTCACAACATTTTTTTGCAATTTTTTATTTATATATTTAAAAATACACAGTTTTTTGGAAAAAGGCTGTGTTAAATTATGCAGAAGGTACTGTGTAACATTTACTGAAAGTTTGAAACAAATATGTTTGGAAGATCCTTAGAAAACATGTAATTAGTATGAGAAAATAAAAGTTTTGGGAATCGAGCGACAAAGATTGGATTAACTTTTTAGTGCATTCCAGGTCCATAGGATGGATTATCTTCATCCTCTGCAAACTCCTCCTCCAGCTTCCTCTTGTTCCTCCTCCTGTTTACTCTTGCTTGTATTTCTAGACTCTTTACACCCCTGTCTGCAGCCCGAAGGCGTTCCTTGTCTAAAGCAAGCATCGCTCGTTGTTGTGTTCGTAGATTTTGCTACCATTTTCTTCAGTTGCAGTTACTGCAACACTGTTCCAAAAGGTGGTCATGTATGAACACTTATCACATTTCAGTTGTATTTCACTAGCAAGTCCTACGTGCTTTATTATGGAGAGTTCCAGACCAACTTCGCTACAATGAATACATCTTACACAGTTTGAAAAAATTCCTTTGAGAACCGACATATCAAATATTTCATTCACATCCGATTCGCCCATAAAACATTCATAGTTTTCACTCATTGAACCAAGCTGCTTCTGTGAAGTATTTTCTTTCCCACTTTGACTGCTGTGGGCAGGTGTACTTGAGAGGTTAAGTTCACTCACTTGGTTATCGTCTTTATTGTTTACAGTAATAACACATACCTTTGGCTTTCCAACATTTCTCCTTTTCTTAAAAGCCTTCAGAGGATTTCTAATAACTTTACTTTTACTCATTATTATACTTCAACAAAACAGAGACTCAAGAAACAGAATTAATTACGAATATTTTCGAGATAACGACAGAGTAAATAAACATGAAACAATCGACAATCACACCAACGATATATATTGAACCATCACATGTTAGCCACAACACATACTTTATCTCACATCACTAAAATATACCTGATGAACACGGACGTTAATAATAACACCATTTGGCAGCAGTTCAACAGCGCCACAGTGAGTCACGCCCATGTAGAACACATTTTAAAAAAAATTTAAAAATAGTTGTAGTCTTCGGAATTGAATAAATTATATATCTATTAAAAGGTAATAGTCTGCAGATTCAGAAAACGCAAAAAAGTAAAAATTGAACTTTTCATGATTTTGAGCCTTTCCGGAGCCCCTTAACATCGAGTATAGATTTAAGTGTCAGGAAGTCATTTCTGAAAGTATTTGTTTGGAGTGTAGCCATGTATGGAAGAGAAACATTGACGATAAATAGTTGTGACAAGAAGAGAATAGAAGCTTTCGAAATGTGGTGCTACAGAAGAATGTTGAAGATTAGATGGGTAGATCACGTAACTAATGAAGAGGTATTGGATTGGGGAGAAGAGAAGTTTGTGGCACAACTTGACTAGAAGGAGGGATCGGTTGGTAGCACATGTCCTGAGGCATCAAGGAATCACAAATTTAGCGTTGGAGGGCAGCGTGGAGGGTAAAAATCGTAGAGGGAGACCAAGAGATGAATACACTAAGCAGATTCAGATGGATGTAGGTTGCAGTAGGTACTGGGAGATGAAGAAGCTTGCACAGTATAGATTAGCATGGAGAGCTGCATCAAACCAGTCTCAGGACTGAAGACCACAACAACAGCAAGTCTAGGGGACTGATGACCTCAGATGTTAAGCCCCATAGTGCTTAGAGCCATTTGAACCATTTTGAACTTCCGAACTTTTCAAACCAGTACGTCCCTGCGTGCTTGGACACACTGTAGCGGTCACATCTCCCGAACAGACTTCGGACGACAATCGGTGAAATTCAGATCAGTTCGTTATCTTCGGCCAAATCGACCAACAATATGTTCGCGAAATGGAAGCTACACTCTAGTATTCCCGTAGATAGCGTCACATCGCTCTTCTCAGTTCTAAGCGTACAGTGCCTGATTTTATGCATCCCCACACAACGTAACTGTCATGCAACTCCTCTATCATGACAGTTCTCTGGAGCACACTGTCAGGGCAATGAGGACACTCCTGCAGCGTCCTCGATGGGAAATCTTTGATGATCCACCATACAGCCCGGCCGTGGCTCCCTCTGATTTTCATCTCTGCTCAAATGAACCGCTGGCTATGAAGACAACATTTTGTCACAGACAACGGGCTGCAGTCCACCGTAGAAAATTGTCGAAAAGCACAAGAGGCTGCCTTCTATGACAAGAGTATTGGAAAGTTGGTACAACGCTACGACATATGTCTTAGACAGATCGGCGACTATGTAGAGAAGTGCCTGCAAGGTGTAGGTAACTGTTGCAAATAAAACAGTTTTGATTTTCACTGTGGTTTTAATTTCGCTATCGATTGTTTCTCACTTTCCGAAAAACTCTCATACTTTCAGGAAGTTGCGCTCCATAGCTCTTATGAATTTGAAAAATGTCATATTACCACACTGAGCTGCTGGTAAAGCACTTTACTTATACAACCACTTTCAGTTGTCTCACCATCATCAGTTTCTCAAATAAAAGTATTTATTGACAGCATCATTTTAGGCGAAATATAAAATCGTTATCACTAGGGGATAAAAATATGAATAATACACTGTTGTCTTTTTTTTTGTAGTAACCAGTGGGCTGTCCTTACTATAAGAAATATTTTCACGGTTGCTGCACACAGCTATGTTTTAAGTTGTAACACTGTTGTCATATAGTAATATAAATTATGTCAATCTGTAAAGAGACGTAAAATGTATGCATAATATACTGGCTAAAAATGGTCCAAATGGCTCTGAGCACTATGGGACTTAACTACTGTGGTCATCAGTCCCCTAGAACTTAGAACTACTTAAACCTAACTAACCTAAGGACATCACACACATCCATGCCCGAGGCAGGATTCGAACCTGCGACCGTAGCAGTCGCGCGGTTCCGGACTGCGCGCCTAGAACCGCTAGACCACCGCGGCCGGCCATAATATACTGTTATCATATTGTAATACGAGGGTGAGTCAAATGAAAACCTTAAATTTGTAATAACAAATCGAAATTTCGCGCTATTATCCTGTAAGTTGGTAAGCGTGCTACAAACAGCTTGCAGAATGGCCTGTAGGTGGCAGCATAGTGCAGATGCACTCATACCGTCGCAGTATCAGAATAAAAATGGCCGCCCCACTTGCGACTTGCACCAGGGAAGAACAGCGTTCTGTTATTCGGTTTTTGCGTAGTGAAGGTGTGAAACCTACTGAAATTCATCGACGAATGGAGGTTCAGTACGGTGATGCATGTTTGTCACAGCAGCAAGTCTACGAATGGAGTAGGAAGTTCGCAAATGGTGTGACTTCAGTGGAAGATGCTCCTCGTCCAGGTCAGACACAACGAGTTGTGACTCCACAGAACATTGCAGCAGTTGAAGCCATAGTGAAGGAAAACCGCCGAGTGACACTGAATGACATTGCAGCATGTTTACAGATTAGTCATGGGTCAGCAGACAACATTGTGCATGATGTGCTCCAGTTTCACAAAGTGTCTGCAAGATGGTTGCCATCGCAGCTGACTCCTGAAATGAGAGAACGACGTGTTGATGCTTGTGAAGAACTTCTTCGGCACTTTGAACGAGAAGGTGATGGCTTCCTCGCAAGAATCGTTACTGGGGACGAAACCTGGGTTCACTTCCATTTTGAGTGTCTTCCTCATCCACCATACTCACCAGACCTTGCCCCAAGTGATTTCCATATGTCTGGACCACTCACAGACGCAATGGGAGGAAAGAAGTTCCGTTCTGATGAAGAGGTACGCCACTTGGTGCATGAGTGGTTGGGCGGACTACCAAAAGAATATTACGGTATATTGATAATTTTTACTTATGGACCGTCTGACAGCAACTGAATAAAACACAATTTTAGTGCCATACGCGTTTCGCCTTTATTTTCTGCAAGGCATCATCAGTGGCAGGTTGCGTGGACAATTTCTTACATATTACGCTCCTGTTGCATCTTTGGTGTTGTTCTTCTTCTTATGAAATCCACACCAAAGATGCAACAGAAGCGTAATATGTAAGAAATTGTCCACGCAACCTGCCACTGATGATGCCTTGCAGAAAATAAAGGCGAAACGCGTATGGCACTAAAATTGTGTTTTATTCAGTTGCTGTCAGACGGTCCATAAGTAAAAATTATCAATATACCGTAATATTACACGCAACTGAGGAAGACAGGACTACAAAAGTTGAAGATACCAAAAGAATTTTTTTCTAAGGGAATTTATGCACTTTGTAAGCGCTGGAGGACTTGCATTGAGCGTGGGGGAGATTATGTTGAAAAGTGATACATCTTTGTACCACTTCTGCACAATAGATAATATTTAAAAAAAAATTTAAGGTTTTCATTTGACTCAACCTCGCATAAATTATGTCGTCACTCTGTAAAAAGACATAATTTATATTACGATATGATAACAGTGTGTTATTCATGGTTTCATTGTCTGAAGATAACGATTTTAGACTGTGGTGGCAGTGGTCGTTGGGCAGCGATTCGCACGTGTACAGATGGCGGTAATATCGCGTACACAAGGTATAAAAGGCGGTGCATTGGCGGAGCTGACGGTTGTTATCAGGTGGCTGATGTGGAAAGGTTCCCGACGTGACTATGGCGAGAATTAATAGCCTTTGAACACGGAGTGGTAGTTGAAGCTAGATGCATGAGATATTCCATTTCGCAGATCTTTAGGGAATTCGGTACTCAGAGACCCACAATGTCTAGAGTGTGCTCAGAATACCAAATTTGAGGCATTGCCTCTCTACACGGACAACGCAGTCTTCACTTACAACCTAGAACAGCGGCGTTTACGTTGAGCTGTCAGTGCTAACAGACAAGCAACACTGCGGGAAATAATCGCAGGAAACGATGTGGAACGCACGGCGAACTTATCCGTTAGCACAGTGGGCGAAGTTTGGCGTTAATGGGCTGCGGCAGCGGACGGCCTACGTAAGTACCTTTGCTAACAGCGCGACATCGCCTGCAACGCATCTCCTGGACTCGTAACAATATCGGTTGGACCCTGGAAGGCTGGAAAACCGTGCCTTGGTCGGAAGAATCCTGATTTAAAATGGTAAGAGCTGATGGAAGGGTTTGAATATGGTGCAAACCCCACGAAGCCGTGGATACAGGTTGTCAACAAGGCACTATGCAAACTGGTGATGGCTCCATAATGGAGTTGAATGCACTGGACCCTCAGACGACTGAAAGTAACTGTATGAATTATTTTAGCTGCTGCTCAAGGCGGTAATTTTCGATTTTTCAAATCGACGCACGGTCGTACACGCGAAATACGGACTGATAAGTTCAGACTAAAACAGAGTGAGTTTGTACCATCCTGAGGATGAAAACTGTCACAATCGGGGTACGGTATCTGTGAACTCGCATCGCAAGTTTGTTGGAAGCAGACAAAATTCTTATCGGAATTTTTACTCGTAAATCATAACCTCAAAAAGTAAATTGTTCAATGAAAAAGGTGGTGCACCTTGGTCTTATAATTACAGTAGTGGATCTTTTTTGGGTTGTGGTATGAAGGCTGTCTACAAATTCTTGTTACTGCTTTAAGTCATCATTCTTCCGACTGCTTTGATTCGGCTCGCCCTGAGTTGCACTCCTTCGCTAACGTTTTCATCTCAGAGTAGCAACTTCAAACTACGTCATCAATTCTTTGCTGCCTGTATTCCACTCTCTGTCTTCCCCTAGGCCGGCCGTTGTGGCCGAGCGGTTCTAGGCGCTTCAGTCCGGAACCGCGCTGTTGCTACGGTCGCAGGTTCGATTCCTGCCTCGGGCATGGATGTGTGTGATGTCCTTAGGTTAGTTAGGTTTAAGTAGTTCTACGTCTAGGGGACTGATGACTACAGATGTCAAGTCCCATAGTGCTTAGAGCCATTCGAGCCATTTTTTCTCTCCTTAGAGTTTTTACCCTGTACAGCTGCCTCCCTTACCTTAGAAGCTGTTCCCTGATGTCGTAACCGATCTATCAAGCTGTCTCTTTCGCTTGTCAGTGTTTGCTACGTATTCCTTTGCTCTACAATTCTGCACAAAACCACCTCATCCCTTGTCAGTCCACCTAATTTTCAACATTCTTCTGTATCACCGCATCTCATGTGCTTCAATTCTCTTCTCTTTCGGGTTCCCCACAGTCCATGTTTCACAACCCTACAATGCTGTGCGCTAAACGTACGTTCCCAGAAATTTCTGCCTCAAATTAAGGCTTACGTTTAACACTAGTAGATTTCTCTTGGCCAGGAAAGCCCTTTTTGCCAATGCTAGTCTGCATTTAATGTCCTCCTTGTTTCGTCCATCATGGATTATTTTACTGCCTAGGTAGCAAAATTCCGTAACTTCGTCTACTCTGTGACCACCAATGCTGATGTTAAGTTTGTCGTTGTTCTCATTTCTGCAACTTTCATTAATTCGTCTTTCTTGGATTTAATCTCAGTCCATATTGTGTACGCATTGGACTGTTTGTTCCATTCAACAGGTCCTGTAATTGTTATTCACTTTCAGTGGGGATAGCACTGTTATCAGCTGATTATGTCACTAATATCTCTTTACCTTGAATTTCAGTTTCACCCTTGAAACTTTCTTTTCTTTCCGTTATAGCATCACGTATATACAGATTGAAGACGAAAACGTAACTGTCTTAACCCTTTTTATCCGAGCCCTTCGTTCTTATTGACCTCTCTTGGTTGTTCTATACAATGTGCATTACCCTTTTTCCCTGTACCATACCCCTATTTTTCTCAAAATGTCAAACGTTTTGGTCCATTTAGCATTCAAATGGCTCTGAGCACTATGGGACTTAACATCTATGGTCATCAGTCCCCTAGAACTTAGAACTACTTAAACGTAACTAACCTAAGGACATCACACAACACCCAGCCATCACGAGGCAGAGAAAATCCCTGACCCCGCCGGGAATCGAACCCGGGAACCCGGGCGTGGGAAGCGAGAACGCTACCGCACGACCACGAGATGCGGGCCATTTAGCATTGTCGAACGCTTTTTCCATGTTGACATCCTGTGAATATGTCTTGACTTTTCTTCAGGTTTGATTCCATTATCAGTCGCAACGTCAGAACAGCCTCTCTGGTTCCTTAACCTTTCCTAAAACCAAACTTATCGTCATCAAACAGATCCTCAATTATCTTTTCCATTCTTCTGTATATTATTCTTGTAAGCAACTTGGATTCATGAGCTGTTAAGTTGACTGTGCGATAATTCTAGCAGTTGTCGACAATTTCAGTCTTCGGAATTGTGTGGATGATGTTTTCCCGAAAGTCTCACGGTATATCGTCCGTATCAAACATTCTACACATTGACTAGTCGTTTTGTTGCCAATCTCCGCCTCCCCCAATGACTTTGTAAATTCCGATGGAATGTTATTTATCCCTACAGCGTTATTTGATCTTAAGACGTCCAAAGTTCTGATTCCAATACTGAATCCCGTATCTCTTCTCCGTCGATCCTGTTTCTTCTTCTATCACGTCATTAGACAAGTCCTCCCCCTCGAGGAGGCAGTCAGTGTACTCGTTCCACCTGCCCGCTCTCTGCTCTGCATTTAACAGCGGCGTTCCCATTGCACTCTTAATGTTAGCGGCATTTCTTCTTTAGATTTCTTCACATTTTTCATGTAGCCATTTCGCCTTAGCTTCACCTTACTTCCTATTTATTTCAATCCTAAGTGACTTACATTTCTGTATTCCCCGTCTATCAATTGAAGTATTTCTTCTGACACCCATCGTTTCTTGTACCTATGTTTCTTGTACATACGTTTTTCTTTCCAACTTCTGTAACTGCCCTTTTTAGGGATGTCCAGTCCTCTGAATTACCCATTGAGCTGTTCATTATCGCAGTATTTTGTCACAGAAGTTCAAAAGCGTATCTCTTCGTTTCTTAGTACTTCCGTACCCCACTTGTTTCTTCCTGACTAGTCTCTTCGGCCTTCTCTTCATCATCACTAAATTCTGATCTGAGTTTGTATCTGCTCCTGTGTACGCCCTATAATCCAACATCTGATTTCGGAATCTTCCCGTGGCACCCGCCCTTTTCGAACTATACCTCCTCCTCTTGTAACTCTTCAACAGAGTAGTCACTACTACTAGCTGATATTTATTGCAAAACTGAATTAGTGTTTCTCCCTTTTCATTCCTACTGCCAAGTCTATACTCTCCCGAAACCCTTTCTTCTACGCCTTCCTGGTCGTGCGGTAGCGTTCTCGCTTCCCTCGCCCGGGTTCGATTCCCGGCGGGGTCAGGAATTTTCTCTGCCTCGTAATGACTGGGTGTTGTGTGATGTCCTTAGGTTAGTTAGGTTTAAGTAGTTCTAAGTTCTGGGGGACTGATGTCCATAGATGTTAAGCCCCATAGTGCTCAGAGCCAAGCCTACTCCTTCCCTTACAATCGCATTGGAATCTGACATGACTATTAGATTGTCATTTCACTTTACGTACTGAATTACACTTCCAATGCGTAAGTAGGCTGTTTAGGTTCTTGTATTGGTAACGCCACCGCCACGTAGCGCTCTGTATGAAAATCACTGCCTGTGCTGTGTGCAGTCTGTGGCTGGGTGGCATTGTTGGAATTTGCTATTGTGGTGTTGGGCAGTTGGCCGTTAACAGCGCAGTTGGAGGTGAGCCGCCAGCAGTGGTGGATGTGGGGAGAGAGATGGCTTAATTTTGAGAGCGGACGATCTGGACGTGTGTCCATCAGAAAGAGTAAATTTGTAATATTGGATATCATGGACTGATTTTTATATATATATATATATATATATATATATATATATATATAATGGCTTTTGAACACATTGTTTGTTCTCTATCGAAATCTTTCTTTTGCTAACTATGCCCATCAGTAGTTAGTGCCTTCAGTAGTTTGAATCTTTTATTTAGCTGGCAGTAGTGGCGTTCGCTGTATTGCAGTAGTTCGAGTAACGAAGATTTTTGTGAGGTAAGTGATTTGTGAAACGTATAGGTTAATGTTAGTCAGGGCCATTCTTTTGTAGGGATTGTTGAAAGTCAGATTGCGTTGCGCTAAAAATATTGTGTATCAGCTTAGTGTTGATCAGAACAAGTAAAGAGAGTAATGTCTGAGTACGTTCAGTTTTGCTCAGCTGTTTGAAAATCAAATAATGTAAGAGGTTTATCTGCATAGTAATTCATTAAGTTTTCTAAGGGGACGTTTCTAATGTCGTCATAAACTTTCTCTATCTCTTTATCTTCAACTTGCGACGTCGGCGTGTGAATCTGAACTACTGTTGTCGACGTCGGATTGCTGTTCATTCTGACGAGAACAATCTTATCGCTGAACAGTTCACAGTAACTCAATCTTTGCCCTGCCTCCTATTCACAACGAACCCTACTCCGGTTATATCATTTCCCGCCGCTGTTGATTTTACCCTACACCATCTAATCAGCAATCCTTGTCTTCTTCCCATTTCATTTCACTGACTCCCCTTATATGTAGACCGAGCCTTTGCATTTCCTTTTTCAGATTTTCTAGCTTCCCTACCACGTTCAGACTTCTTACATTCCTCACCCCGACCCATTTACACTTTCGTTGGTTATTCAATATTTTTCTTATGATTTGCCTCCCCTCGGTAGTCTCCTCCCGGAGATCTAACTGGAGGATTAATCAGGAATGTACTGACAATGTAGAGATCATCATGACTATTTTTCAATTACAGACCACATGTCTTAGAGATACACATTGTGCGTCTATACGCAGTGGCTTCCATTACCATCTGCATCCTCACGCGGTTTGTCATTGCTGATTTTTCTGCCTTTTACGGACAGTTTCCCGCCACCATTTCGTTCTGCATTCTCGTGCCAGTGATCATTGGTGATTCTTCCGCCTTTTAGGGATCGTTCCCACCAAAAGGGAGCGTCCCTGAACCTCTGTTCGCACTTCCACCCTCTTTGACAGAGACCTGTGGCAGAATAAGGTGGACACCTCGTACCAGTAGTATGCGGCCGCCTCTGCTGATGAATTTTATTCAGAATTTAGGCAGTGGCTATATACGAACACGGTTTTGTTTACTGTATAAAGATGCTACCTACCCTTTTTACAATTTATTTACTTTTAAATAATTGTGCATTTAATTATGAAAGTGCTGTAGGCCTGTTCGAAGCTTGATTTACAGATAAGAAATGTTTCTTTCAAAATAATTTAAAAGCTAAAATTACTACAGTTCAAAAAAGTGATCCAGTCACAAGAAAAATGTCTGACAAATCTTTGGCAAAAATATCGACCTTACAAAGGGCGTTCAAAAAGTTTTGCACAGTCGTCTCTATTTTTTTTATTTTTTGCAGGAGGAGAAAGAAATTTTTTGTGAACATATTTGGAACTTTAGCTATACATTGAGCCTACTCAATGTAGCTTCCATCAGCTGTGACGCATCTGGCCCAACGGTCTTTCAATGATGTAAATGCACTTTGGTAAAATTCTGGGGATTGACTTTTACACCATCGCTTGACAGAGAGAATAAGATCTTTATCACTTTCAATTGATTTACCGCGCAGGTTGGCCTTCAAACGACCAAAGAGCTAAAAATCAGACGGAGCCAAGTCTGGAGGATGAGGAACAATTTTCCAACCCATTTTCCTGATTTTCTCCTGTGTCATAAGGGCTGTATGGAGTTTGAAATTGTCGTGGTGTAGTTTGATGAGCTGACACTGAAGCTGTGGTCTGTGGGTCTTGATGGCACGTCGCAGCTTGTCCAATGACAAACAGTAACAGTCCCAGTTAATTGTGGAGTCAGGTTCCAAAAAGTCAATGAAAACGACATCACACTGATCCCAGAAGAAGTGTAAGTAGGCTGTTTAGGTTCTTATATTGGTAACGCCACCGCCACGTAGCACTCTGTATGAAAATCACTGGCTGTGCTGCGTGCAGTCTGTGGCTGGTTTGCATTGTTGTTGGCTATTGTAGTGTTGGGCAGTTGTCTATTAACAGCGCATAGTGTTGTGCGGTTGGAGGTGAGCCGCCAGCAATGGTGGATGTGGGGACAGAGATGGCGGAATTTTGAGAGCGGATGATCTGGACGTGTGTCCATCAGAAACAGTACATTTGTAAGACTGGATGTCATGAACTGCTGTATATATTATGACTTTTGAACACTATTAAGGTAAATACATTGTTTGTTCTCTATCAAAATCTTTCATTTGCTAACTAAGCCTATCAGTAGTTGGTGCCTTCAGTAGTTTGAATCTTTTATTTAGCTGGCAGTAGTGGTGCTCGTTGTATTGCAGTAGTTCGAGTAACGAAGATTTTTGTGAGGTAAGTGATTTGTCCTCCCCCCCATGAACCATGGACCTTGCCGTTGGTGGGGAGGCTTGCGTGCCTCAGCGATACAGATAGCCGTACCGTAGGTGCAACCACAACGGAGGGGTATCTGTTGAGAGGCCAGACAAACGTATGGTTCCTGAAGAGGGGCAGCAGCCTTTTCAGTAGTTGCAAGGGCAACAGTCTGGATGATTGACTGATCTGGCCTTGTAACAATAACCAAAACGGCCTTGCTGTGCTGGTACTGCGAACGGCTGAAAGCAAGGGGAAACTACAGCCGTAATTTTTCCCGAGGGCATGCAGCTTTACTACAATTTGTACAGAAACCAGATGGCAGTTATAAGAGTCGAGGGACATGAAAGGGAAGCAGTGGTTGGGAAGGGAGTAAGACAGGGTTGTAGCCTCTCCCCGATGTTGTTCAATCTGTATATTGAGCAAGCAGTAAAGGAAACAAAAGAAAAATTCGGAGTAGGTATTAAAATTCATGGAGAAGAAATAAAAACTTTGAGGTTTGCCGATGACATTGTAATTCTGTCAGAGACAGCAAAGGACTTGGAAGAGCAGTTGAACGGAATGGACAGTGTCTTGAAAGGAGGATATAAGATGAACATCAACAAAAGCAAAACAAGGATAATGGAATGTAGTCTAATTAAGTCGGGTGATGCTGAGGGAATTAGATTAGGAAATGAGGCACTTAAAGTAGTAAAGGAGTTTTGCTATTTGGGGAGCAAAATAACTGATGATGGTCGAAGTAGAGAGGATATAAAATGTAGGCTGGCAATGGCAAGGAAAGCGTTTCTGAAGAAGAGAAATTTGTTAACATCCAGTATTGATTTAAGTGTCAGGAAGTCATTTCTGAAAGTATTCGTATGGAGTGTAGCCATGTATGGAAGTGAAACATGGACGATAAATAGTTTGGACAAGAAGAGAATAGAAGCTTTCGAAATGTGGTGCTACAGAAGAATGCTGAAGATTAGATGGGTAGATCACATAACTAATGAGGAAGTATTGAATAGGATTGGGGAGAAGAGAAGTTTGTGGCACAACTTGACCAGAAGAAGGGATCGGTTGGTAGGACATGTTCTGAGGCATCAAGGGATCACCAATTTAGTATTGGAGGGCAGCGTGGAGGGTAAAAATCGTAGAGGGAGACCAAGAGATGAATACAATAAGCAGATTCAGAAGGATGTAGGTTGCAGTAGGTACTGGGAGATGAAAAAGCTTGCACAGGATAGAGTAGCATGGAGAGCTGCATCAAACCAGTCTCAGGACTGAAGACCACAACAACAACAACAACAAGTGATTTGTGAAACGTATAGGTTAATGTTAGTCAGGGCCATTGTTTTGTAGGGATTTTTTAAAAGTCAGATTGTGTTGCGCTAAAAATATTGTGTGTCAGTTTAGTGTTGATCAGAATAAGTAAAGGGAGTAATGTCTGAGAACGTTCAGTTTTGCTCAGCTGTTTGAAAAGAAAATAACTTAAGAGGTTTATCAGCACAGTAATTCATTAATTATTCTAAGGGGACATTTCATATGGCGACCCTGCCAGGACGCGAACCTGGAATAATGAGGAATGTGATTACATGTTTATATGTATATGAATGATGAATAGAAGTTAGGGACTCTGGTTTGTGAAAAAGGATGTTGGAAAACAAGAATCGTACTTTAAGAGTTACGAAATGTGTGTATATGTGTAATGTATCACAATGCCGGCAAAAAATTTTTGGACGGTGTTATATTTACAGGATTTTGTTTCTACACATTTGTAACGCAAATTCTCGACCTGCGAAATTTTTATATGAGACTGTCACTGTAGCAGAAACTGCTGTCGTAAATATTTCGGTAAGAAAGTTAAGTGACCTTCACGTAATGCATCGTGGATGCCCAGCTGTGCCACCTGCCTGGAGAAAAAGCCATTAGGTGGAGAAAAAAAGAGAGACCATTAACGTCGCTATTGACATTCCTTTGGAGAAAGCATCGCAAATACGACACGCTCATTACTTGGAAACATATGATTATATTGTGGAGCGTGTACTTTGTTCTACTTACTGAAATGCTTATAAACTGATGGGAAATATTCTTACATCTGCACACCTGATTATGACAAGTGTCTTTCTACGAGAGTTGAGAGAATTTCTACTAACTTATGACATGTCACATGACTATTGAATGATATTTTTATGCTCTGCTTTTCATAGTTGCTTATTTCATTTGATATCTGGTTTCCAGCTGTGTTGCAGCATTGGTTTTATAAAATAAGATTAAATGCATTTGCTAATGTGAACACTTTCTGTCAACAGATCTATTAAATAATAATTTTATGATCCACTTTCTTCGAAAAAGGAGCACTTGGAAAGGAAAGAACAATAAGAAGGGATTAATAACAGTTACTGCATACATAATTTTCTTTTCAACTACTTGGTAATTTTTTTGGTCGAATAACTTCTTGTGGTGTACCACTTTAATGACATAGATATTAAGATGTGAATAGACATTTCCCTTATCTGCATTGTTGTCTTTAGTGTACTATTTTTTCTGCTTGAGCTATGTCATATTTAGGTATAAGTTATTGCATTTGCTGCTGCTGTTTGCCAGGCATAGTGCTACTAAATTTCACTTTGTATTACTCTGTTAATCCAGTTTTACTACTGATTTATTTTTCTTGTTGCTGCACATTGGCTCATATTCGTTGTAATCATTCACTGCCGTCGATGGTCTACCGCATCGTGGATTGTCCAGTAGAGAAAAATCACCTTGTTTAAACCTCTGCAACTACAGCTGGATCCTGCTGCGGTCCACTGTGTTCGCCCCATAAACAGGGAGCAACTTGCTGTGAATCGATGTGGCAGAGTCATCGCCGGTCTTGAGGGGGAACTCCATCACCGATCGTTGTCACAACCTGACATCTACTTCACTGTCCATTATGGCTCACCTGTAAATAAAAGAAAATACTTTTATACATCAACTTATAACTAAATGTTCCAAGTATGTTCACAAAAAATTTCATTCTCCTCCTGCAAAAAATAAAAACAGTTAGAGACCATTGTGCAAAACTTTTTGAACATCCTTTGTTTATAGATCACTGACGGAGGACACATTCAGTACTAGCCCGTGTCAACAAATCCACATCTAAGGTACAAGTGTGAGTCGGAGAGGCCCATAGCGTTCTACCTCCCATTTATTGTACAGTGCCATTAACAACTTGACACCATGTCGACTATTCATCTGTTGTTAGACGTTTGTTACTAAGGTCTTCTATAGTTATCCCAATACTTGGTGGCATATTTTTTTCTCTATTCTAGTCCTGGCTTTACTCCTCCGCACTGTGTCAATAACAGATACTGCGTTTCACGGCTCGTATTGCTGTGAATACTCTCCCTTTAACTTCCGCCTATAACAGGTTCTTACATGGTTTAATGTGGTATTTATAGGAGCTACATTTACGGGTGGATCTAGAATCTTCGGTTCTGTCATTCTGAAATTTAGTTCCAAAATACTATCTAAGTAACTGTGGAAAATTTCCTGAGTCTTCTCCATAAATAAAGCTGTAGTCTTTTGGTGGATGTTTGTTAACCTCAGGGTACCATCTTCATATCAGAAGGTCGCTACCAGCTGCTGCTTTAAAGATACTTCCTTGCCATGTCAGCTGACAAATTGCTCGTGTAATATTTTTGTAATACCCAAGGGGATAAAAGACATTGTCCCAGGTAGACTCCTTTTGACAGGGCAGTGCAGTTAATTAACAGAATTTTCTGGGTCCTATCCCCGGGTTTTCAACTATACGTGAGCGGGTTGTCTGCTATAACTTAACGGAAATAGTACCTAGATATATGTACCCACACTGGTTACTTTTTGTGTGTCCTATTTTAGCTGCCGCATCGCACATAGAGAGCGTGTGAAATGCAAGTGCTACACACTGTCAAACAGCAGTCTTAAAGGAGTGAAAGGTTACTCATAAAGCCGCGTGCTAATGTAAAGATTACTGAATTTAGAGCTTCAGGCTGTAGGAATGGTAGGTGTGACTTCCATTTGGATGTGACTTCACATATCTAAATCTACATCCATACTCCGAAAGCCACCCGACGGTGTGTGGCGGAGGGTACCTTGAGTACCTCTACTGGTTCTCCCTTCTATTCCAGTCTCTTATTGTTCGTGGAAAGAAGGATTGTCGGTATGCTTCTGTGTGGGCTCTAATCTCTCTGATTTTATCCTCATGGTCTCTTCGCGAGATATACGTAGGAGGGAGCAATATACTGCTTGACTCTTCGGTGAAGGTATCTTCTCGAAACTTTAACAAAAGCCCGTACCGAGCTACTGAGCGTCTCTCCTGCAGAGTCTTCCACTGGAGTTTATCTATCATCTCCGTAACGCTTTCGTGATTACTAAATGATCCTGCAACGGAGCGCGCTGCTCTCCGTTGGATCTTCTCTATCTCATCTATCAACCCTATCTGGCGCGGATCCCACACTGCTGAGCAGTATTCAAGCAGTGGGCGAACAAGCGTACTGTAACCTACTTCCTTTGTTTTCGGGTTGCATTTCCTTCTCTCCATTGAGAATGACATGCTGCGTTCCGTTAGCTAGGAACTCTTCAATCCAATCACACAACTGGTCTGATAGTCCATATGCTCTCACTTTGTTCATTAAACGACTCTGGGGAACTGTATCGAACGCACTGCGGACTGTCCTCTTGAAACGAAATTCTCGTCCGTTTCAAATGAAAAGCAACACCCAACTAGACGCAAACTTTGATTAAAAAACTAAAAGGAACATAGCTGATGGGAAACAGTGGACCGCTGCAGAACATTCTCGCGTTTGTCGTCGTCATTTCATCGGTGGTCTGCCCACAATAGAACTTGACAGCCCAGGATATGTACCAAGATTGCACATAACACCAAAATTATCATGGTTGGTGGTTGTAATGTATGATCTTACTGCGAGGTGCAAAAGATGAAAAGGGAGACACAACAGGAAAAAAGAATCTGCAGGGAACTACAGCTATTTAGTTCTTCTACTTACACATGTTACTTAATGTATAGCATTTGTGAGTAGCATAAGTACACTGGCTGCCAACATCAGCACAGTATCAAATGAACATATTATAGGCCTATACAGTCTCTTCAGCCAACGGCCTTGCCGCGGTGGTAACGCCGGTTCCCGTCAGATCACCGACGTTAAGCGCTGTCGGGCTGGGCTAGCACTTGGTTGGCTGACAGTCCGACATGCCGAGCGCTGTTAGCAAGCGGGGTGCATTCAGCCCTTGTGAGGCAAACTGAGGAGCTACTTGACTGAGAAGTAGCGGCTCGTGTCTCGGAAACTGACATACGGCTGAGAGAGCGGTGTGCTGACCGCATGCCCCTCCATATTCACATGCAGTGACGCCTGTGGGCTGAGGATGACACGGCGGTCGGTCGGTGCCGTTCGGGCCTTCATGGCCTGTTCGGGAGTAGTTTAGTTTAGTATACACTTGTTCAACAGCGTAGATTGCAAACTGTTTCACAATTGAGTTGAATAGCTTCAGTTTCACATTCTTCTTGTGATATGCGAGAAAAGCCACATTCAGCCTCTTTAATCTTTTCAAATATTTCTTGTTTATTAACAGATTGCTGATCCATTGCTGATTCTTGCATATCTAACAGATTGTGTGAGTGGCTGTGTGGGTTATGCCGTGAAACAATTCTACAACCGTTTCGCCTTTGTAGTACAAGTTTCAACAGGGACAACCTCGAGTTGGAAAATGGTTATTTTGGAAAAATCTCTTTGACCATTAATTAAGCAGCACAATGCAGCAATATGTTTACAGTGTCTCGACAGGCTTACTTTACATTCACATTCACGTTGGCTCATCTTTCTGCCGCAGCTTGTCAAAAAAAAAAAAAAAAAACTTCAGATCGTTAGATATATGGATTATAAACCACTTACGTACGGCAAATTGCCATCTGGCCATTGAAAACATGGAAGTAATCTCACAGAAAAGACACTCCCACACAGTGTGAAATACACTAAAATAAATGTCGTAATTATGTCAGCAAATACACCAAATAGAGAACATCCACTGCTGTCACATGCGTGTATGTTGAAAATGATTACCGGTCCGGTTGTCAACATACACTCATCTGACAGCAGTGGATGTTCTCTATCTGGTGTATTTGACACCTCTGTGCCTTCTTGATACAATTACGACTTTTATTTTAGTGTACTTAAGACTGTGTGGGAGGTCTTTTCTGTGAGTTTACCTCTGTGTTTTCAATGGCCCTATGGCAATGTGCCACACGTAAAGGCTTCATGATTCACATATCCGACAATCTAAAGATGGCAATATAGCTTTGCTGAAACTAGTAATCAGGATGTGTTACCAGCTGCGATCTGGACAGTAAAACTTCTATTTTGGAAGCTTTTTTACCCTGACATAGAAATCGCTCGCCTCTTGACAATGTCTTGTAATTCTACAGTACCTACAGTATAACATTCTTATTATTTACAGTTACAAGCAATCGTACCCTGATTTTAACAGCATAAGGTTGCTGAATGACACTAGTTTCTCTCAAACACGTGCCGCACACTTCCTTCCCCAGTGTTTCCTTAACTTAGAAAAATGTGTACTGTTTTGGTCTATGCCTTTCTTCATAGTGGAAGACCTGAAACATGACGAGTGCGATTTACATTCTAGAAGCCAACATAAATTAGGCTTGTAGTGTCGGATACAATACCCAAGACATGCGTTAGAATATAGCTGACCTCTGGGCCTCTCACTCATATAAGGTTTTCCTCACGTGCTGCTAGAGGCTCTTGGATCCACAAAGGCAGCAATCGCGCGCTCCCTACAGGAGAACACTATTACTCGCCTGCAGCTAATAAGGGCAAACAAGATGGCAAGCCTAAGTGATTCAGATATTAGTGGTAGAGGTTTCGATTCTGTATTTTAATGCTGTGCTACATCGCTCTACAAACCTCTGGCATATGGTTAAAATTAGCTTGTTTTACTACATAAGAAACGGAGTAATTGTTGCCTCTGGAATTCGTCAGGGAGCTGTGGGGTCTTCCTAATACGTCGTTAATACGGTACCTACGGGATGAAGCGTTCTCGGAATGCTGTACAACAATTTCAAACAAA
The DNA here is from genome assembly GCF_023864345.2 of Schistocerca serialis cubense. NCBI lineage: Eukaryota > Metazoa > Arthropoda > Insecta > Orthoptera > Acrididae > Schistocerca > Schistocerca serialis. The sequence goes on from NC_064645.1 coordinate 620,509,215, forward strand.
CAACATTACTAGTTTTATTTCCAGAAAGCAATTTGACGATACTTAACTTGACTATAGCAAATGTCGCTAGCGAGAAGTGACATGAAAACAGAACAGTTATTGCTATAAGCGTACGCAGAGTCCAAGGAAACACTTGATACGGATGACCTCAATTATACAGCGTATCACTAATCACGTTGCAGACTCGGGCCTATCTAAGCGGCCGAGGCTAGCAGGAAATGCGTTTATCTGCACTTGTTGCAGGGGGCGCGCCTGGTGCGACGCGGTTCGATTCCGCGCACCCGCACCATTGGCCGCCCTTTCCTCACTGTCTTCTCTGGTCTTGCGTGCCGCCTCTTTGTTCCGGCATTTGTGGTTACGCCAGAGCGGGAGCGAGAGGCGATAAGTGCGGAATGCGTATTTTCTGCACTGGAGGAAACGGCAGAGAAATGAGGGAAGGAGCATAGCGTGCCAATCTTACGAACGCTGCGTTATTGATTTTTTTTTTTTTTGCAACTGCCACACACATTTCATTCGATATCAACATTAGCCATAGGCACGATGGAAAAAACTTGACATTCAGATACGTTTATTTTGCTTGGTAAGCATTTCGATTTTGGAGAACCAAGCAAAATGACCTAGGAAAAGGAGGATGCAGGTGTCTGAATTCGTATCTGAGAGTGAAATACGTGGAGGTACAGCACTTTACACTGAACCACAGCTCGAAACTTCCTTAGCTTTATTATAAAATCATTGCTTATACGTCGTTTGATGCTTCTCGCTAGTTCCTGATTACAACTGAGAGAGAAAATTAAAAGCAGAACACTAATTTCGATCAACATACTCTGAACAGAGGCTAACATTTACATTCTGATTAGTGTAGCTGTTATTTCTCAGATGGTTTCTGATCTCTACATTGACATATAAGAACCACTTCAACTACTTCATTTAAGTGCGTGTCTGTAGTATAACGTCAATGAAATATGATTAACGATAGGTCAAACATATGTACAATCTGTCACATTACCTAGTAAAACCTGCTGCATGGCCTGTTAAGAGGGAGGTAGCGTAACCCCAGAAAAATCATTTTTATTTATTCGGTTATTACATAAAAATTTAAAATAATAATGATACACGTGACAAGTAATTAATTCTACCCCAGAAGTAAGAAATGCGAATAATCAAATCTTTTGGAAAACTTTTAATTAGTAACTAATTAATTATTTTTAATTCTTGTTTTTCCAGGAAATTTATTGTTGTTTCCCTTTAAATCGGAACAAATACGGAGAATGTGCTTATTCACTTCGTTTCCGAGTGATGGAAGTATTTAATCAGTTTTCCGTCTTTCTCACATCCCTAGCTGACCTTTGAGTGCTTGGACAATTTTCTACTAATCACATTTCATTTTTTTCAGTATTTATGACGGTGATCTACTGCTCCTAGAAGCTCTATAATATCTTTATTCTTCTTCTAGCGAACTCGGCAGTGCCTCGCAATTGCTAAAATATGTGTGGGAATTACATGTTCGTCCTACTCTCCTTCTGTTCCTCTCTGTTCATATTCCCCTCCCACTCTCTTTGTCCACGTCCTTCTCCTACCCTTTCTTTCTGTTCATTACCTCCTCTCTCTGTCGATCTTCTTCTTCCCCCTCTCCTTTTCCATCCCCTCCATCAACTCTGTCCATTTTCTCCTCCCCCCTCTATGTCCATCGTCACATCTCTGTCCTCTTGCCCCCTGTCTTCGACGCTGAGCCTTGTTTATTGTTATTGTAAATGAAATCTTGATTGGAAATTTAAGTCTCTTAATATGAAAGGAAAAATCAGTTTTGGTCATTCACTTCATTAGTATGATAGAGAATTCTCCAGCTGCTGGGTTTGTGACGGCAGGAGCTTCATTAACTGTATTTCTCATAGTTTTAATTTGCGAACGGGTAGGATTCCTAAGTTTCGGATGATTCAGATTTACTGGTAATATTCGTATCATAACGATATAAGCCAAAAATACAGATTTCTTGTTTCCTGTTAAAACCGACTGAGGGCGAGAAAACAAAACAGAACATTGTTGTGTTTACAATTCGAGCGATAGGCAGCTCATACGGCAGTGGAAAGGTACTGCGAGCACAAAGTATGAAGTATATATTAAAAGCAGCTTATTAGAAACAATCGAGGCTATTACAAATAGAAAAATACATCACTAATGTAATGTTAGGAAGCGAAAACTTCTTACAATTAACAAAAACTTTTACTACAAATAGTGATCAGAGCATAACAAGTCAAGAAAAATGAAATAAAACGGATTAAGCCAAAATGACATGTGTCTTCCACAGTTTCAGTACCAATGAATTATAAATCACAGCCAATTAAACCAAAACTACTCATCAGCGGCTTTTAAGCACTTTGATAAAATTGTTGTGGTTGTTGTTGTGGTCTTCAGTCCTGAGACTGGTTTGATGCAGCTCTCCATGCTACTCTATCCTGTGCAAGCTTCTTCATCTCCCAGTACCTACTGCAACCTACATCCTTCTGAATCTGCTTAGTGTATTGATCTTTTGGTCTCCCTCTACGATTTTTACCCTCCAAGCTGCCCTCCAATGCTAAATTTGTGATCCCTTGATGCCTCAAAACATGTCCTACCAACATATCCCTTCTTCTAGTCAAGTTGTGCCACAAACTTCTCTTCTCCCCAATCCTATGCAATACCTCCTCATTAGTTCGTGATCTACCCATCTAATCTTCAGCATTCTTCTGTAGCACCACATTTCAAAAGCTTCTATTCTCTTCTTGTCCAAACTAGTTATCGTCCATGTTTCACTTCCATACATGGCTACGCTCCATACAAATACTTTCAGAAACGACTTTCTGACACTTAAATCTATACTCGATGTTAACAAATTTCTCTTCTTCAGAAACGCTTTCCTTGCCATTGCCAGTCTACATTTTATATCCTCTCTACTTCGACCATCATCAGTTATTTTACTCCCTAAATAGCAAAAAATGGTTCAAATGGCTCTGAGCACTATAGGACAAAACTGCTGTGGTCATAAGTCCCCTAGAACTTAGAACTACCTAAACCTAACTAACCTAAGGACATCACACACATCCATGCCCGAGGCAGGATTCGAACCTGCGACCGTAGCGGTCGTGCGGCTCCAGACTGTAGCGCCTTTAACCGCTCGGCCACACCGGCCAGCCCTAAATAGCAAAACTCCTTCACTACTTTAAGTGTCTCATTTCCTAATCTAATCCCCTCAGCATCACCCGATTTAATTTGACTACATTCCATTATCCTCGTTTTGCTTTTGTTGGTGTTCATCTTATATCCTCCTTTCAAGACACTGTCCATTCCGTTCAAGTGCTCTTCCAAGTCCTTTGCTGTCTCTGACAGAATTACAATGTCATCGGCGAACCTCAAAGTTTTTACTACTTCTCCATGAATTTTAATACCTACTCCGAATTTTTCTTTTGTTTCCTTTACTGCTTGCTCAATATACAGATTGAATAACATCGGGGAGAGGCTACAACCCTGTCTCACTACTTTCCCTACCACTGCTTCCCTTTCATGCCCCTCGACTCTTATAACTGCCATCTGGTTTCTGTACAAATTGTAAATAGCCTTTCGCTCCCTGTATTTTACCCCTGCCACCTTCAGAATTTGAAAGAGAGTATTCCAGTTAACGTTGTCAAATGCTTTCTCTAAGTCTACAATTGCTAGAAACGTAGGTTTGCCTTTTCTTAATCTTTCTTCTAAGATAAGTCGTAAGGTTAGTATTGCCTCACGTGTTCCAACATTTCTACGGAATCCAAACTGATCATCCCCGAAGTCCGCTTCTACCAGTTTTTCCATTCGTCTGTAAAGAATTCGCGTTAGTATTTTGCAGCTGTGACTTATTAAACTGATAGTTCGGTAATTTTCACATCTGTCAACACCTGCTTTCTTTGGGATTGGAATTATTATATTCTTCTTGAAGTCTGAGGGTATTTTGCCTGTCTCATACATCTTGCTCACCAGATGGTAGAGTTTTGTCATGACTGGCTCTCTCAAGGCCGTCAGTAGTTCTAATGGAATGTTATCTACTCCCGGGGCCTTGTTTCGACTCAGGTCTTTCAGTGCTCTTTCAAACTCGTATCTCCCATTTCGTCTTCATCTACATCCTCTTCGATTTCCATAATATTGTCCTTAAGTACATCGCCCTTGTATAAACCCTCTATATACTCCTTCCACCTTTCTGCTTTCCCTTCTTTGCTTAGAACTGGGTTTCCATCTGAGCTCTTGATATTCATATAAGTCGTTCTCTTATCTCCAAAGGTCTCTTTAATTTTCCTGTAGGCGGTATCTATCTTACCCCTAGTGAGACAAGGCTCTACATCCTTACATTTGTCTTCCTGCCATCCCTGCTTAGCCATTTTGCACTTCCTGTCGATCTCATTTTTGAGACGTTTGTATTCCTTTTCGCCTGCTTCATTTACTGCATTTTTATATTTTCTCCTTTCATCAATTAAATTCAATATTTCTTCTGTTACCCAAGGATTTCCATTAGCCCTCGTCTTTTTACCTACTTGATCCTCTGCTGCCTTCACTACTTCATCCCTCAGAGTTACCCATTCTTCTTCTACTGTATTTCTTTCCCCCATTCCTGTCAATTGTTCCCTTATGCTCTCCCTGAAACTCTCTACAACCTCTGGTTCTTTCAGTTTATCCAGGTCCCATCTCCTTAAATTCCCACCTTTTTGCAGTTTCTTCAGTTTCAATCTGCAGTTCATAACCAGTAGATTGTGGCAGAGTCCATATCTGCCCCTGGAAATGTCTTACAATTTAAAACCTGGTTCCTAAATCTCTGTCTTACCATTATATAATCTATCTGATACCTTTTAGTATCTCCAGGATTCTTCCATGTATACAACCTTCTTTTATGATTCTTGAACCAAGTGTTAGCTGTGATTAAGTTATGCTCTGTGCTAAAGTTTACAAGTCGGCTTCCTCTTTCATTTCTTCCCCCCAATCCATATTCACCTACTGTGTTTCCTTCTCTCCCTTTTCCTACTGACGAATTCCAGTCACCCATGACTATTAAATCTTCGTCTCCCTTCACTACCTGAATAATTTCTTTTATCTCATCATACATTTCATCAATTTCTTTATCATCTGCAGAGCTAGTTGGCATATAAACTTGTACTACTGTAGTAGGCATGGGCTTTGTGTCTATCTTGGCCACAATAATGCGTTCACTATGCTGTTTGTAGTAGCTAACCCGCACTCCTATTTTTTTATTGATTATTAAACCTACTCCTGCATTACCCCTATTTGATTTTGTATTTATAACCCTGTAATCACCTGACCAAAAGTCTTGTTCCTCCTGCCACCGAACTTCACTAATTCCCACTATATCTAACTTTAACCTATCCATTTCCCTTTTTAAATTTTCTAACCTACCTGCCCGATTAAGGGATCTGACATTCCACGCTCCGATCCGTAGAATGACAGTTTTCTTTCTCCTGATAAAGACGTCCTCTTGAGTAGTCCCTGCCCGGAGATCCGAATGGGGGACTATTTTACCTCCGGAATATTTTTACCCAAGAGGACGCCATCATCATTTAATCATACAGTAAATCTGCATGTCCTCGGGAAAAATTACGGCAGTAGTTTCCCCTTGCTTTCAGCCGTTCGCAGTACCAGCACAGCAAGGCCGTTTTGGTTAATGTTACAAGGCCAGATCAGTCAATCATCCAGACTGTTGCCCCTGCAACTACTGAAAAGGCTGCTGCCCCTCTTCAGGAACCACATGTTTGTCTGGCCTCTCAACAGATACCTCTCCATTATGGTTGCACCTACGGTACGGCCATCTGTATCGCTGAGGCACGCAAGCCTCCCCACCAACGGCAAGGTCCATGGTTCATGGAGGGTTGATAAAATTAGCAACTGCCAAATTGGCTTAAGACCCAATAAATAGTGCGTTTCATCAGTAAGTCAAAGGGCCTGAAGATACGAGCATATATAATGCAAACCAAAACTTAGCAACTGCAACACTGACTTGAGGCCCAACTGATGGTACATTCCATCGGCAGCCACAAATTTTAAGTTACAAGTGGACGTAGTATCTCACAATACAGTACAGTTAGCAAGAAAACGGTGCAAGGCAAATCCAAATTATTCTTACCAACTAAACAAACAGCTTATCACAGTGACGAATATAAAAAACTGTTACAGATTTATCTACTAAAAATAAAATTACGGCCAGAACCGAAACTTAAATCTTTTTACAACGAAGTGTACTGAATTAAATGCCGTTGGCCACGCAAACAAGTTTTACATCGGTGAAGGCTCTTCAAAGCTTGCCTGAAACTCGCCTAGGACACAAGAACTTCGTTAGTAATTATATAAAACTTCCTGGCAGATTAAAACTGTGTGCCGGGCCGAGACTCGAACTCGGGACCTTTGTCTTTCGCTGTCAAGTGCTCTGTCATCTGAGCTACCCGAGTGCGACTCACGACCCTTCCTCACAGCTCTACTTCCGCCAGTATCTCGTTTCCTACCTTCCAAACTTCACAGAAGCTCTCCTGTGCACACTCCGCTGCAGAGTGAAAATTTCATTCTGGAAACATCCCCCAGGCTGCGGGACTGGCTCCGCAGTATCCTTTCTTCCAGGAATGCTAGTTCTGCAAGGTTCGCAGGAGAGGTCCTGTAAAGTTTGGAAGATAGGAGGCGAGGTACTGGCGGAAGTAGAGCTGTGAGGAAAGGTCGTGAGTCGTGATTGGGGAGCTCAGATGGCAGAGCACTTGCCCGCGAAAGACAAAGGTCCCGAGTTCGAGTCTCGGCCCGGCACACAGTTTTAATCTTCCAGGAAGTTTCATGTCAGCGCACACGCCTCTGAAGAATGAGAATTTCATTCAGTAATTATATACACTGACGGAAAAAGAAATCGCAACACCAAGAAAGAGTTGTGCAACATAAACGAAAGTTGGATCTGTGTTTCTACATCTGAAAGGTGATGTTTATTCAGATTTCGCGCCAGTAGCATAAGAGTGGCGCTAGCAGTGTCACTATGAGCATGGAAACCAGGTTTTCTCTAAATACACGCTGTAACTATCATGAGATTTAGTTGCCTCTGAGACTGGATGTAGTGATTTGATGTAGTCAAGAATTCGTATAAGGCGACAAACACGTCATTATCAACATCTCACTAAGTCTGGACGAGGGCGTGTAGTAGGGCTATAAGAAGCTGGATGTTTGTTCTGTGACACTGCAGAAAGACTTGGCAGGAACGTAGCCACTATACATGACTGCTGACATTGGTGGTCACGAGACTCTGTGGTCGTAAAAAGACCGGGCTCCTTCAGTTACGTGGCACTACCGAGAGGGAAGACCATCGAGTTCGGCATGTGTCTCTGGCACATTGTCGTGTCCCGAGAGGGAGTGAGATTGACACGGATTCAGGGGACTTACCTCAACCGATCTTCTCGAAGAGTAGGAGTAGGCGCAGGCAGCTTCTGCAACTCCAACAGCTAGAAGGAGCAAGCTAATGCTAAGGTGCAGGATACAGAACTCGGTGAGGAGTGATTACTGCTGCAGGGTAGAATTCATAAGAGCCCTTATACTCGTAGTTTGATAACTGAGAATCCCTACTGGCACTATCTTGCACTACTTTCTGTCAGTTGAATCTCTTACTCTGGAATCTATCTCACTGGTCGTTGCGGAGCCGAGGCTAGCGAATCGAACTAAGTTCTCACTTCTGCCGTAGAACGACAAGGAGCTTGCGTCGTTATACTCAGCAGATGTCGCCTGCCTATACGGCCCTCCTGACCCCCTATTTATGCTACCTTCGTGCGTCACGGAAAGCTTCTAGAATGTTCTATACCTCCTCCCTGGAGGCTGGCCACGTACTTGGTATATTTCCATCATCATGTGTTGCGAGAAAACTACTTTGATCCCTGTTATGCATTCAGCTACAGCGTCCAGCTAGTAATGTAACGTTATTTGTCGCCTGGCGCAGCTTCGTCGGCTCTGGCCCGTATCATCGACAAATACTCTCGCAATGCTTCCGTACCGGAGTGTACGCCAAGCTGCCTCTCCCACTGAATAAATCCTAATACATTTAACTTGTACTCGTTGCTGCTTGAGATTCGCAACAACATCCTACTGCATCTGGAGCAACAATTTGAGCAGCAGTTGGCACCAGTGACACAAAGAACTATTACAAATGGGTTACTTCATGGACAGCTCCAAGCCACACGCCCCATACCGTGCATTGCACTGACCTCAAACCACCGCCATTTGCGACTTCTCTGGCGTCATGCGAGAGGTCACTGGATGTCAGAGCGGAGGCCTGTTTTGTTTTCTGATGAAAGACGGTTCTGTCTCGGTGCCGGTGATTGTCGTGTGTTAGTTAGAAGGATGACGTTGAGGCCTACAACCATCTTGTCTGGGTGAAAGATCAAATTGGCCCTGCAGTGGAGTTGTGGTATGGTGTTCGGTTTCGTATGACAGCAAGAGCACTCTCGTAGTTATCCCAGGCAACCTGACTGCAATTTTGTACGTCAATTTGGTGATTCGACCTCTGGTGCTGCCATTCCTGAACAACATTCCAGAGGAAGTTTTAGAACAGTAAGCCCGCCGACATGTCCCTGTTGTAACAGAACATTCCTCACAGAGTATCGACGTGTTACCTCGGTCTGCTCGATCAACAGATCCGTCTCCAATCGAGCACCCCAGCATAATTCATAAACAGCATTAACCGACCGAGTGCAACAGGCGTGCAACTCCGTCGCACAAACTAACATCCGGCACCTGCTTACATTCAACATTCTGGAGGTTACACTGCTTATTAATGTACCGACATTTAAAATTTACAATTTCTTGTCTTGTGCTTGCACTAACCTGTGATCTTGCAATGTCAATCACTTGCATATGTTACCTAGGCAAATGTATTCCCGAAATTTCTTTACCCAACATTAATTATTGTTGGTGATGCGATTTTTTGCGTCATTGTAATTACATTTACAGAGGAATAGCGAAAAAAGCTATAGACAGAACTTATATTATGATACAGGTCGCCTCTAAGCGAGGTTTCTTTACTTGAAGATTTAAAGAGAAAAACAATGAACCAAACAAAGGCAGTAATCCATCAAATACGCATACCGAATCGGCTGAGCCTAGCGGTCAGCAAGGTAAATACAGGCGCAGTAAATACACTACTGGCCATTAAAATTGCTACACCACGAAGATGATGTGCTACAGACTCGAAATTTAACCGACAGGAAGAAGATGCTGTGATATCCAAATGATCAACTTTTCAGAGCATTCATACAAGGTTGGCGCCGGTGGCGACACTTACAACGTGCTGCATGAGGAAAGTTTCCAACCGATTTATCATACACCAACAGCAGTTGACCGGCGTTGCCTGGTGAAACGATGCTGTGATGCCTCGTATAAGGAGGAGAAATGCGTACCATCACGTTTTCGACTTTGATAAAGGTCGGATTGTAGCTTGTCGCGATTGCACTTTATGGTATCGCGACATTGCTGCTCGCGTTGATCGAGATCCCATCACTGTTAGCAGAATATGGAATCGGTGGGTTCAGGAGGGTAATACGAAACGCCGTGCTGGATCCCAACGGCCTCGTATCACTAGCAGTCGAGATGACAGGCACTTATCCACATGGCTGTAACGGATCGTGCAGCCATCTGCAACCATCTGCACGAACAGTTCGACGACGTCTGCGGCAGAATGGACTATCAGCTCGGATACCATGGCTGCGGTTACCCTTGACACTGTATCACAGACGGGAGCGCCTGCGATGGTGTACTCAACGACGAACCTGGGTGCACGAATGGCAAAACGTCATATTTTCGGATGAATCCAGGTTCTTTTTACAGCATCATGATGGTCGCATCGGTGTTTGGCGACATCGCGGTGAGCGCACATTGGAAGCGTGTATTCGTCATCGCCATACTGGCGTATCACCCGGCGTGATGGTATGGAGTGCCACTGGTTACACGTCTTGGTCACCTCTTGTTCGCATTGACGGCACTTTGAAGAGTGGACGTTACATTTCAGATGTGTTACGACCCGTGGCTCTGCCCTCCATTCGATCCCTGCGAAACCCTACATTTCAGCAGGATAATGCACGGCCGCATGTTGGAGTTCCTGTACGGGCCTTTCAGGATACAGAAAATGTTCGACTGCTGCCCTGGCGAGCACATTCTCCAGATCTCTCACCATTTGAAAACGTCTAGTCAATGGTGGCCGAGCAACTGGCTCGTCACAATACGCCAGTCACTACTCTTGATGAACTGTGGTATCGTGTTGAAGCTGCATGGGCAGCTGTACCTGTACACGGCATCCAAACTCTGTTTGACTCAATGCCCAGGCGTATCAAGGCCGTTATTACGACCAGAGGTGGTTGTTCTGGGTACTGATTTCTCAGCATCCATGCACGCAAACTGCGTAAAAATGTAATTACATGTCAGTTCTAGTATAATATATTTGTCCAATGAATACCCGTTTATCATCTGCATTTCTTCTTGGTGTGGCAATTTTAATGGCCAGTAGTGTATCATTCAGGCGTTTCGTTTTATAAGGAGTAGATGACAAATAAGACGGACTTGAGGTAACCAACTGGCCATACACCTTACCAAAATGGATACCTTTTATTATTCGTATTTAGAACTGTCTGGTGAATGTCACAGCGAAAACACAAACGATTCATTAAATAATGACTAATTGTGAAACAATGCATGTAAATAGCATTAAACTGAAGCACCTATAACTGCTCGGCCACCGCGGCCGGCCGTGATTATGGCCGCACGACGAGAATTAACAGACTTTGAATGCAGAATGGTAGTTAGATCTAGACGCATGGGACATTCCATTTCGGAAATCGTTAGGGAATTTAATATTCCGAAATCTAAAGTTTCAAATTTCAGGCATTACCTCCCTTCACGGACAATGCATAGGCCAACGGTCTTCACTTAAAATCGAGAGCAGCGGCATTTGCTTAGAGTTGTGAGTGCTAACAGCTGAGCAACACCGTATGAAATAATCGACTTATGACGTATCCGTTGGGACGGGGCGGCGGAATTTGGCGTTGATGGACTATAGCAGCAGACGACCGAAGTGAGCGCCTTTAGTAACAGCACGACATCGTCTGCAGTCGGTTGGACCCCAGAGGGCTGGAAAACCTTGTCGTGATCACACGAGTTCCAGTTTCAGTTGGTAAGAGCCGATGGTAGGGTTCCATTGTAGCGCAGACCCAGAGAAGCCATGGATCCAAGTTGTCAACAGGACACCGTGCAAGCTGCAGCTGGTGGTGGCTCCATAGTGGTGTGGACTGTGTTTACACAGAATGGATTAGGTCCTCTCATCCAACTGAACCGATCATTGACTGGAAACAGTTATGTTCGGCTACTTGGGGATCATTTTCAACCATTCAGAGACTTCATGTTCTCAAACAACAACGTAATTTTTATGGATGACAATGTGCCCTGTCAGACAGTCACAGTTTTCACGATTGATTTGAAGAACATTCTGGATAATTCGAGCGAATGATTTGGCCACCTACCAGACATTTGTGGGACACAATTGAGAAGTCAGTTCGCGCACAAGATCCTGCACCGACAGCATTTTTGTAGTTATGGATGGCTGTGGAGACAACATGGATCAATGTTTCTGCAGGGGACTCCCAACAACTTGTTGAGTCCATTTCACGGCACGTTGCAGCACTATGCCAGGAAAAAGTAGGTCGGCACGATATTAGGAGGTATTCCATCACGTTTATCAGCTTAGTGCAATATTTAAATTAAAAATGTGTATAACCTATGTACGTCGGAATGTTTATTAGAGCATTATGCATAGCTTTGAAGTAAAATCAGTCAAGAACTTTAGAGATTTTTGGAAACGACGCTAAATCAAGCCTTGTATTTGTATAGTAGTGTAGTATATCAGCAGCGTAACATTGCCTTCAGACCAACCCATCAGGAATGAAACTTATGACGGCAACAATAAAAGCAGTTCGTGAGGAAAACAGCAGGCAATTTCTCTTAGTGTTACTAGTCCTGATGCGGAGAGGACGTGAATTTTCTTTGATGGTTCGCTGAAATTTTGACACCCAGTGGTACACGCGCGAGCACCAACGAAAGCGAACCGAACAAGGGCGAATGCTGTTCGCTCGCGCTTGCCTATCGTTTACGGCAGAGCGAATTGTCGTTCGCTGTTGTCGCTCCGGTGTAAATTAGGCAATACAGGGAACGCAATTTGTTGAGATGTCGTATTTCAGATTGATGCTGAAAATTAAAAACGCTCGTAAGGTAAAAACTGAGGAGGTGCTACAAGAATCGGTGAGAAAGTCGCGGTGGGGCACAGCATACCGGACAAAAGACGGACAAAAACCAGTGCATTGTCAAAAGGGATGGAGGGGTGGGGGACGGGAGATATGAGAGAGACAGACTTGCACGTGCTGAAGATGACAGTGATTCACTGAGTGTATGGGAACCGGAGCGGCTGCGGCAGAGAAAGAGTGCAGACTTGTGAGGCTGGTAGCCGTATGACGGTTGGAAAAGTAAGATAGCAAACTGTTTGATCTGATTTAGGATGTAATCGCATCGAAAATAGTATGAGACATTCTCGTGTAGGGGTGGATACAGTAATTAATCGCTGGATAGCCGGTGTCAATGAAAATAGATCACTGAGCTATCGATACCAGACTAAAACAGAGCGCACCAACACGTTTTCAGTGCTGGGCAGCGCTTATAGGTGTGGCGAAAGTTTCATCAGCTACATTTTGTTAACTGGACACTCAACCTTTATAATAATAAGTGTTAGTTTGTAGTTCTATTTCTATTCATTTCATTCTAGTCATTTCTCGTTAGTTAACCTATAAATTTGATTGTTTTAAGGGTTGGCATATATTTTATTATGGCTGATATGTCCGTTCGGTGGCAGGAGGAACAAGACTTCTGGTCAGTTGACTACAGGGTTATAAACACAAAATCAAATAGGGGTAATGCAGGAGTAGCTTTAATAATGAATAGGAAAATAGGAATGCGGGTAAGTTACTACAAACAGCATAGTGAACGCATTATTGTGGCCAAGATAGACACGAAGCTCACACCTACTACAGTAGTGCAAGTTTATATGCCAACTAGCTCTGCAGATGACGAAGAAATTGAAGAAATGTATCATGAAATAAAAGAAATTATTCAGATAGTGAAGGGTGACGAAAATTTAATAGTCATGGGTAGTAGGAAAAGGGAGAGAAGGAAACGTAGTAGGTGAATATGGATTGGGGCTAAGAAATGAAAGAGGACGCCACCTGGTAGAATTTTGCACAGAGCGCAACTTAATCATAACTAACACCTAGTTCAAGAATCATAAAAGAAGGCTGTATACATGGAAGAAGCCTGGAGATACTGACAGGTTTCAGATAGATTATCTAATGGTAAGACAGAGATTTAGGAACCAGGTTTTAAATTGTAAGACATTTCCAGGGGCAGATGTGGACTCTGACCACAATCTGTTGGTTATGACCTGTAGATTAAAACTGAAGAAACTGCAAAAAGGTGGGAATTTAAGGAGATGGGACCAGGATAAACTGAAAGAACCAGAGGTTGTAGAGAGTTTCAGGGAGAGCATAAGGGAACAATTGACAGGAATGGGGGAAAGAAGTACAGTAGAAGAAGAATGGGTAGCTTTGAGGGATGAGGTAGTGAAGGCAGCAGAGCATCAAGTAGGTAAAAAGACGAGGGCTAGTAGAAATCCTTGGGTAACAGAAGAAATATTGAATTTAATTGATGAAAGGAGAAAATATAAAAATGCAGTAAATGAAGCAGGCAAAAGGAAATACAAACGTCTCAAAAATGAGACCGACAGGAAGTGCAAAATGGCCAAGCAGACATGGCTAGAGGATAAATGTAAGGATGTAGAGGCCTATCTCACTAGGGGTAAGATACATACTGCCTACAGGAAAATTGAAGAGACCTTTGGAGAAAAGAGAACCACTTGTATGAATATCAAGAGCTCAGATGGAAACCCAGTTCTAAGCAAAGAAGGGAAAGCAGAAAGTTGGAAGGAGTATATTGAGAGTCTATACAGGGGCGAGGTTCTTGAGGACAATATTATGGAAATGGAAGAGGATGTAGATGAAGACGAAATGGGAGATATAATACTGCGTGAAGGATTTGACAGAGCACTGAAAGACCTAAGTCGAAACAAGGCCCCGGGAGTAGACAACATTCCATTGGAACTACTGACGGCCTTGGGAGAGCCAGTCCTGACAAAACTCTACCATCTGGTGAGCAAGATGTATGAGACAGGCGAAATACCCTCAGACTTCAAGAAGAATATAATAATTCCAATCCCAAAGAAAGCAGGTGTTGACAGATGTGAAAATTACCGAACTATCAGTTTAATAAGTCACAGCTGCAAAATACTAACGCGAAATCTTTACAGGCGAATGGAAAAACTGGTAGAAGCAGACCTCAGGGAAGATCAGTTTGGATTCCGTAGAAATGTTGGAACACGTGAGGCAATACTGACCCTACGACTTACCTTAGAAGCTAGATTAAGGTAGGGCAAACCTACGTTTCTAGCATTTGTAGACTTAGAGAAAGCTTTTGACAATGTTGACTGGAATACTCTTTCAAATTCTGAAGGTGGCAAGGGTAAAATACAGAGAGCGAAAGGCTATTTACAATTTGTACAGAAACCAGATGGCAGTTATAAGAGTCGAGGGACATGAAAGGAAAGCAGTGGTTGGGAAGGGAGTGAGACAGGGTTTGAAGTCTCTCCCCGATGTTATTCAATCTGTATATTGAGCAAGCAGTGAAGGAAACAAAAGAAAAATTCGGAGTAGGTATTAAAATCCATGGAGAAGAAATAAAAACTTTGAGGTTCACCGATGACATTGTAATTCTGTCAGAGACAGCAAATTACTTGGAAGAGCAGTTGAACGGAATGGATAGGGTCTTGAAAGGAGGATATAAGATGAACATCAACAAAAGCAAAACGAGGATAATGGAATGTAGTCGAATTAAGTCGGGTGATGCTGAGGGAATTAGATTAGGAAATGAGACACTTAAAGTAGTAAAGGAGTTTTACTATTTGGGGAGCAAAATAACTGATGATGGTCGAAGTAGAGAGGATACAAAATGTAGACTGGCAATGGCAAGGAAAGCGTTTCTGAGGAAGAGAAATTTGTTAACACCGAGTATAGATTTAATTGTCAGGAAGTCATTTCTGTAAGTATTTGTATGGAGTGTAGCCATGTATGGAAGTGAATCATGGACGATAAATAGTTTGGACAAGAAGAAAACAGAAGCTTTCGAAATGTGGTGCTACAGAAGAATGCTGAAGATTAGATGGGTAGATCACATAACTAATGAGGAAGTATTGAATAGGATTGGGGAGAAGAGAAGTTTGTTGCACAACTTGACCAGAAGAAGGGATCGGTTGGTAGGACACATTCTGAGGCATCAAGGGATCACCAATTTAGTGTTGGAGGGCAGCGTGGAGGGTAAAAATCGCAGAGGGAGACCAAGAGGTGAATACACTAAGCAGATTCAGAAGGATGTAGATTGCAGTAGGTACTGGGAGATGAAGAAGCTTGCACAGGATAGAGTAGCATGGAGAGCTGCATCTAACCAGTCTCAGGACTGAGGACCACAACAACAACAACAACAATATGTCCGTTTGGTAATTCCGCCAATGTACAGGCTGCAGATATAGACTGAAGCACTCTGAAGGCCAAGAAAATTATGCAGTTCAACAAGCCTTGTCACAGGTGTTTCTGAATGTAAAGTCAGTCTGGCGATCCTAGTACGGACCTATGAGTTTTAAGGAGAATCAAACAGCAGTCTCATGATTTGCACGTTTAGTTGTGTCTATGATTGGTGCCTCAGGTGGAAATGTTGTGCGGGAAAAGACTACTAGATGAGGATAATCAGATGCATTATAGGTAGTGTACGAGATTGGGTATAGTAGTAGTATACTTTGTGATAAAATGTGGAATGTAGGAGAGATACCATGATATTTGGTCCATATAGAAAACTGAATGCATAATTTACAAGAACGGTCATATTGGGGATGAAAGTAGTCTTCACGACACGATAACAAATCAAACATGCATCCATTAATACAGTATTATTATTTAGCGAAGAATTTCTTCTGTATTGACATTTCACATGAAAGCATGAAGTTCGCGTGTATTCTCCATGGCACGGGTGATTGTTAACGTCCATGACACGAGTTCACATGTTCTAGATGAAGCACATGTGTCCAATATCTCGATATAATGTCCTGCGCCGTTTGAAATTTTTTATTTTTATTTGCTGTTAAGGTCGCTGGAGAAAAATTTAGTCTATTATTTTCAGCAAGTCAGCTTTATTTACACATTTCGAGTAAACTCATCTTCAGCATATCAAAGGAGGTGAGGGGCCTCATACAGACCGTATGACATAATGTACGAGTAATCAATTGAAATTGGTTACTTCTGGAATACGCCAGTTTCGGGTGGTTACTTGCACATTACATGATGTCGTGTGCATGAGGCTCTTCTCTCCTTTGATATTCTGAGATGGAGTTTACTCGAAACGTGTAAATTAAGTTGAGTTGCTGAAAATCAAGTGACTATTTTCCTGCAGCGAGCATACCAACAGTGTAAAAATAAAAAGTTTAAAATTTATAAAATGGTCGCATGCCTATTATGTGACATTATGTCACAACTCAAAGTCCTACAACACGCTTGTCATTGTTTGGAAGCGACATTACTGTTCATGAAGATCAAACCACTGACATGTCTGCTAACAACGTGTTGCTTTTTAACTGTAACTTCACTTGCAACTATTACATTTGCACTTCTGAGGGAGCACGGTGGCGGTATTAAGAGAAGGAAGCGAATCACTATTATTTTATGGGTGAATTTTCTGGAATGTGGCGGTGAGGTATTGCAGTCACCGCTGGCCGCCGGTGAGTACACCAAGTTGGTCCTTGATTACAGTAAGCTAGTGTCCTATCGTTGGATATCAGCTAGCCAGTGGCTTAAACGCTGGCGGGCAGATGAACTGCTCGTGAAACAGTTTGTTGCTAGGTGATACGGCAGCAGCAAAGAGATCCATGCTAGCTGCGCCTACTAGGAGCAACATGACTACCTTTTGCTGTCGAGTCGCGCAACCAAAGTGGCAGCAGTGCTGTCCGTAGTTGTTCTTAATATGGCTCGTTATTGTTATTGCTGTACTAACACACTTTGCTTTAATTAGGTTATTGTCGCCCCTGCGGTCTCGGGCATAGGCAGCATGTGAAGCACTCCTGCCACGCTGCTTGCCTATGCGCCCCGACATATACTACCTGACCGGAAGAACCCAGACGACCCTATGTAATGCGGAATTGGCCACTAGATATCGCGACAAGTGGACCTGGCAGTGTAGACGGAGGGAGGAGTATTGCATTGTCAGTAGAGGAGTAATAATAGCAGAAAGGATCCGGCAGGAGAGTTCAGTGAATTTGAAGGTGTATAACTTTGTGTAATGCAATGTGTGTGAATGTCTAAGGGACCAAACTGCTGAGGTCATCGGTTCCTAGACTTTAACACTACTGAAACTAACTTACGCTAAGAACAACACACACACCCATGCCCGAGGGAGGAATCGAGCCTCCGGCAGGAGGAGCCGCGCACTCCGTGACATGGCGCTTCAAACCGCGCGGCCACTCCGCGCAGCTAACATTGTGGATAAGGTATCGGTAGATTCAGTAAAATTTTCTAGTTTATCTCTTTACAATCTATTCAAACTGTTCATACAATATTTTTCGACATGCGAAAAATTATCTTCAATGTCGCCTTACAAAGACATTTGTAACCACACAGTTATCAATAAAACACAAATTTTTGAAAGAAACAAAATGCATATTACGTATAAACAAACCTCTGAGCACTAGCATCACGGAAATAGCCAGTTAATTTCAGTAACAAACCGAAGACGGGAATTACAAATTGTGCAATATTTTTCAATTGTTAATTAAATTACCTGTAGGAACATTATGTCTCATCCGAAAACTTAGAAGACCGACACTCAAATACTTCCTAATTTTCGTCAGTTGTATCTCAAACAGAAAGTAGCCAAATTTGAAATATGAAAATTGCTTCATAATTTTGAATTAAAAAACGTAGATCATTCTCAAAATTGTTCGCAACAAAATTACTTTTATTATTTGTAAATTCTGGTGGGAAAGATAAAACAGATGTAACCTATTCGTAGAAAACACAAAACTGCAAAACACCTGATATCACAGTGGAAAACACTCCCAAAATCAAATTTACCACTGTCAACGCAATATAAACATCACATTGCCATAAATGATTAGCAATAATCACTGTTTTATTCTCAACCTGTATGCTTCACATGTTTCTAATTTTGAAAATGGCATTAACCTGCCTCAAAAGTGTATAAACTAAAACCAGGATAACAACTCCAGCCTGAACCTGGAAGTTTTACGAAGTCTTTGAGGTATCAATGCAGACGACCCACTTGGCTGTCAGGGATGCTCGAAAGCGGATGTACTTAAAAGGGTCGCTCTTTAAACTATTGTCAGCACTAATATGTGTGAACGTTGTAATCAGATGTTAAAGGGTCTCAGAATCTGCAATTATCCTGTCTGATGGAAAAAGACATCACGGCCAAGACTATTTATTTAAAGGCAAACGCCAACTTAAACCTACTACCAGAAAAGCTTGCACAAGAAGAAAAAGCAGCAACCTTTGTGATTATCGTCAAAACGGCATCACATTAATTCATTCCCTTCAACCCTTTATGCCCGCACACCCACCGTCGTCGCGACTGCACAGATATCGCTTCGACGTTCCCCCTCTCCCCCCCCCCCCTCCCTCTGGTAGCGAAGCTCATCTCAAAAGTTTGTGTATATATTGTCCCGGCTAGTTAAGAACCATTCCCTGCCGTGTGGGTCGGGAATAAAACATCTCTGAATCACGTTGTGAATCTAGTCATATAAACTAGCGGTTGAAAATTGATCGTGTTTTTCCAGAGATAATTCGTACACTTTCAACCACGACAGATCCAAAGACAGTTTTGTTTTTTATTACTCGGGAGCAAGATATCAATTGAGTTCCATTCTGTTTTTACTAATTTGTTTCCCTGAGTAATTTGATTTAGTTACTTTAGCAGTCTGTATTCATTCGTTGAATCCTGTTAAATATGTTTGTAAAAGGTTTATCAGCTTCCTTCAATAAACCTTGAATGTTCACAGATATTATTGTCTACGTACTAGCTGATTATGGAATTTAGTAAATACTGGGAATGTCTCGTATATTTCTGTTTTATTGACACAATTAAGTTTAAATTAATGAGAGATGGCACTGGGGGATCAATGAAAGGAGAGTTGAGCCTAGTGTGCATTGTTTCAGTATGATAAGTCAGTCAGTACTACATTCCTTCGTGTACCTATCACCAAAGATACGCTTTCCCATGAAACTGTCCTTTGCCATTAATGCCCGATAAATTATAAATATGTCTCTGGGCCTTACAATGTCTGAGCTTCTCAATTCTCACGACACGATATTAGTTATGGGTTCGAATCCTTTCAATGTCTGTTCAGCGCAAGTTTAGTCTTTTAACGGGCACTATTTTTCACTTCTCGTTTATTAGCGGAATCACCTTGACAACGAGCCGCAAAGATACTAGTGTGATAAGGTCCAAACTATTTTCGGTCCCAATACTGTTTAATAATTCGCATACAGCGAATAAAGTCCTAATCCAACACAAAAGTTTCCGTATTGTCAATAAATCTCTTCACAATCGTCAGTATACGATCGTAGCGTTCAGTTTAACACGTACAATAGCCATTCACTTGAATATCAATGTTCGTACAACCAATCACCTCTAATTGACTCCGTCTCTGAATTTATCCCAAAATAATCTATTCTCCACCACTCCAATGTCTAATCCAGTTCTAAGAATGGAAATTAATTAGGCTTCTAGTCCCAAAATTGCTACTGCCGCGGAAGAACTGTGAACACGCTCGCCACCGCTGAAACCATAAACTCAAGAGACCAAACAATGCTGGGCATTGGTTTACATATTTTCGTAAAAAAAAAAAAAAAAAAGACACACAACGCAGCTCCGTGATGTCTTCCGTGGATTCTCTTTGTACCACTTTGAGCACAATGACTTTGTGTAGGGAGCTGAAAGAATTGGGTACAACGGTCGAGCAGCTGCTTAGAGGCAACGCATTTCTGTAGTCAGTGCTAAGCGACGCTTGAGGGCTAAAGAGTGACGCTCCGTGGCACAAGATGACTGGATTGCGTTTTTGTCGCCCCTGCGGTCAAGGGCTTAGGCAACCTGTGGCGCACTACTGCCACGCTGCTCGCCTATGATTTGGAAAGATGAATTACGCTATTACCCGTGACAAACCCATAGAAGATTTGGACTTGGAGAACATTACACGCCATCACGAATGGTGCCAACTGTGAAGTACAAAGAGGCTGCTGTTACAGTACGTGGATGTTTCTGGTTGTTATGGTGTGGTCCCCTTATTGCTCTTAAGAAAACGCTAAATGCGGAATGATGTGAACGCATTTAACAGCATTGTCTATTGTGTACAGTAGATGAGCAATTCGGGGATGATGACTATTTATATCAGCGTGATAAAGCACCCTGTCATAAAGCACCATGTTTGAAGCAATAGTCTGTGAATAACAACATTCCTAGAATGTAACGGTCTGCCTGGTGTCCTCATCTGAACGCAGTGGAAGACCTCTGCCAAGAGATGGGACACTGACTTCGCCATAGACACATAATTAACCTCTGGCTTCGCCTCTTTAGGAAGAAAAGGCTGGCATTCCTCCACAGAATTTCAGACGCCTCATTGAAAGTGTCTCAGCTATGTTCAAACCGTCATAAAGGCGGTGAGTGGACACATGCCATATTAATATCCAGTTGTAGGTGTCTGGATATCTTTGGTCAGATAGTGTATATGGATACGTGATTACAATCTTTCCTAGGTCTATGGATGCCGTTAATCAGCAGGACAACATTGTCTGCAGACGCCAGTGTCAAGCCCGAAGCTCGTTGTTGGATGTTTCAGCCTTTTTTCACGGTAGGAGACACTGTAGCGGTTCCGGAATGAAATTTTCACTCTGCAGTGGAGTGTGCGCTGAAATGAAACTTCCTGGCAGATCAAAACTGTGTGCCGGACCGAGACTCGAACTCGTCTGTTTATTACCCCATACTAACTAATTAACTAATTAGGATGATATATGAAATGTACCTGCCGAGAAACACTATTGCGTCGGACATACTAACAGCGCAAGTGGTTCTCTGGGAGTCGTTTCTTATGCAGCGCTGTGTTGACCACCTTGTAACGAGAAGTTCCAGCAAAGTTCTTGTAGTTTCCCTAGCTCAGCGGGAGAAGGTTTGCTGCCTTCGTTGTATTGTAAATCTGTATAACCAACTGTGAACGATGTAACGCCAAGAGGAAAGATTTTAACGCCACTGTACTGAAGGTCTCGGAGAAAGACTAACAAAAAGAAAATAGGCTCTAGAGCCAGTATAACAGCAATAGTTGAAGTTCGCGGAGTCTAATATTCCCTTATCGAGCACTGTGGCAAGTTTACAAAAATTTTCGCACTAGTTTAATTGCCACACAAGATGGCACATACGCGAGATCGCATGTAAAGTTTTTCCGTTGTCAAATGACACTTTCACTTGAGCTGAGTAACATAAAAAATCCACTCGCAGTAAATACATGGTGTCAGTGTTTTAAACTGCCTGAATATAGACAAAGACTGTGTAGTGAGCTGGGTTCAGTGTGTCGTGCACATGGCGTGTATCTTATTGCTCGGCTTAGACAGCCAATGGCTGACAGCGTTACATAAAAATCTAATCTTGGAGCTTTATTTAGGAATTACTTAAATCATAGTTAAGAAACTGTCGGTGTAGGTAATATCAACAGTCTGGTTGGAGGGGTGTATGAATATTTAAATAGTTAATACTAATAAAAAAAGTTATACGTTTTGCGCTAAGCTTTGAAGCGTGAATCACAGCATTCTTTGTATTGCTCAATACGACACGGCTTCTTTCACACATTCAGTCTCAAGTTGAGAGACCGTCTGTCATTTAGAAGGATGGGGAGTGCTTTCGATTTTATCTGCTTTTTGGCCTACAGCAACGTGAACCTGTCTATACTGTATGTTGAAACATAACCAAATGTGGGATGACACTGGACATAAATGCCACAACGTCTTTCTAGGGAATGTTGCAGTTTTCGTAAATTTATGAACAGGTGTAGCTGTTATTGTATAGGATTTTCTGGTGTAGTAATTCGCGGCATGTTCGTCGGGCTTGCTCAAATCGATGTAACGTAACATATCGACGTGCCAGCGGGCCGCCATCTTTAGATCCAAGGTGAACTGCTAAAACGTTGTCGGCTCTAGATAGTCTACAGAAAGCGATCGTTACGCGTACCTGAAGTAGTAGTGGAGATGTCAGGTTGAAATGTAGCAATCTTGCTATGAGCACACTTCAGTTCACTGCTGGAATAGTGGGTGGTGTAACAGAATTTATATAGATTTCTTCATGAATTTTGTCTGATAATCAAACTGTATTATCAAGACAATTTTATGGTATACTAGTAATAAATAATGTAGGAGACACACCACAAATACATTTGAACAATTTATTACAAATTTCAGAACGCTGTAACACACAGTTGTCAATCGAAAATTTGATACAAGTGTAAGTAGCCTGTTTGTATGTTGGCAGCTCTATAGACTGTGTTAGCATCGCTGACAGCGCTCTGCGCCCTCGGCAAGAGATTCTGTGGTTGGACGGATTCTTAGTGGAGACTCTGTGTTGGTAGGACATGCATTGTAAAGTGAGATGAAATGATGTGTTTATAAGAAAATATGCGACGAAATGTGTAATGATGGATATGGTTGATAATTTTGGGCAGTGGAATTACTGACAACTATATAATTTTTGGAACTGGATGTCACATGAATAAGGTAAAATTTTCTAAATACATTATTTGCTCTTCAGCAACATCTTTCTTTTGCTAACCATACGCCTCCTAGTAGTTAAGAGTCTATAGTAGTTGGAATCTTTTTATTTAGCTGGCTGTTGTTGCTAATTGCTGTAGTTGGTGTTATGAAGATTTTCTGTGCGGTAAATGACTTATGAAAAAGAATGGGCTTTCCACTATCGGGATTCGCGATTGAAACGAGTTTAGGCATTAACAGAGTTGGAGGTAGTTTCATATTTTTTTAATTTCATATTCTTTTATATTTGTATGACTGTTAGAATTTCTTGCAATTCAGGACCATTCTTTTATGTTAATTAATGGAAGTCATGTTTTCAATGTATAGCAGTTAGACTGCATTGGGCATGTATATTGTGGATAATAAATGAATAGGTTAAGTTTGAGTTGTCTTTGTCAGGGAAAATTCTGTGGGTCAGTGTTTAATAAAAAAAATAATTGAAAGGTTAGTTTCACAATATTGCGCCCCTGTGGTTTCAACAAAGAGTATTATACATATTTATAATGAAAATTAAGTACATACATTTTTAATTACCTGCTGTTTGTGAATTACAATTTCATGAACTGAACACTTTATTAATGAATAAACGTTGGATTATATTTTAACTCATATCTAGAAAACCATTTTTACAGGTTTACAAAGATAAACTTGTGCAAATATGTATTCCAAAAAAAATAAACAATGCATTACACAGAAACATAACTTACTTTAATATTATGCAGATTCAGATATTATTAATATGTTTTGGTAATATTGTGTTAAAGTATCACTACTGCTTTTTGTTCGAATTTTCAAGAGATCATAATGCTGGTGCCCGTTTGCATTCCAATAATGGTGCCGCTCTTTATAATACAAAATTAAAACAAATTCATTGAGATTGCAATGGAAATCAGTTAACTATACTGCTAAGTGTTTGTTTCGTGACTTGATTCATAAAACGGAAAACTGAATGTAGTGTAAATACACAATTACCGATGAGGGTATTGTAACGTACTGTTGACACGTTATCAGCGACTTCAGAATATGTTGTCCCATTCTGTTACAGTAACAGATGGAGCTGTATCTAAGTTTCACCTCCTTCATCTCAGATCTGAATGTACCTGTGCGAATTTCCACTATTGTTTCAAATTTTGGTACAGGAAATTATTTCGCCGTACAGCATATTCTGTGGTATCCGACGACGATATAAATTGAAAACAGTTTAAAGGAACCAATTATTTTTCGTAATACAGTATCGGCGATTTTATGCGGAATTGTTAAAGCTCAGAATGTTACGTGATACCACTTTGTGATTATTACAGCGCCATCTATCACAAAGCGAGAAAAGTGGTTCAACTAAAACATTTATATTTATTTCCGTACTACACGAATATGTAATAAATATGGGGGTTCCTATTTTTAAAAAAACAAACGAAGTTGATATCCGTTTGACCTATGGAAGCGCCATCTAGCGGGCCAACCATAGCTCCATCTGGTTTTCCTCTTCAAGCTAGACAAGTTTCGTTCTTTTTTTCGTTTGATGCTTATTTCGTGAGATATTTGGCTCGGTCACGATCAATGGACCACCCTATATATATATATATATATATATATATATATATATATATATATATATATATATATGTGTGTGTGTGTGTGTGTGTGTTCATGTGAGTGCCGCAAATAATACCCATCCAGTTAGTGTGAACTACACAGTCGCCTGTCCATTGGGACACCCAGGGCAGTGAACGAACCATTAGTCCCATGTGGCGAAACAAGCTACGTGATTGTCGAGACCCACGCTGTATACCTTGCGGCCATGATATTTACAACCCATCTCTATCCTTTGATATGCGTCTGGAAATTGGCTTTTGAAGAAAAATGTAGCATCGTGGCATGTTGCCTCCTCTCCATTACAGATCTGCATTGTTACTGAAATGTATGTACATGCAGATGGGAAAAGGGATTTCGTAGTATCCTGTTCTGATCAGCCAATTACATTTTCATTATCATTTGATATGCATATTAAGTATGTTACACACAAAGTATGGCGTGTGGCATATTTCGTTCGAATCATCTAATCGAGAAGATGCCCATGGAAGGTGATAAAAGTGGTCTGTCACCTTATCTGTGGCCTATGAAAGGTGGTAAAAATGGACTTCCAGCTTACGTAACCTCTCTTTTCCTAGTTAATTTGGTGTAGGGTTTAGTCAAGGGTTCAAAAGTTGACTAAAGCAACGCTAAATTAGATAAGTGTCATTTGATTATTGAGCCATCTTCTCCTTTGTGCAACTATCTTGTCTTAAGGTAAGTCGTCTTACAATATTATTTAATATATAAATGACTCAAAGAAGTGATTGGCAAGACCTTTTAGTACATCTGAATGTTATTATACTGAAATATTATATGTATGTGGACTAAGTGTCCACAGTTATTGTTAGCTTTTTGCTGACTCTTTATGTGTAATTGCACTAGAATGTCTTTCATATTTTAATTAGTATCTCACTCACCCTTCATCTAGTCTAATTACATTTCAAATTTGTGAAAAGAAAAAGCCCACATTCATTTCACTTAACACTAGTGGCGATGTGTATGGTTGATGTTGAGAAAACCTTTGTCTAATGTATCATATTTATTTATTTAACCTGATCAGATTAGGACCATCAGGCCCTATCTTACATCGGACCAGTGTTCCACACATGCAGCATTTCACACATCAGAGTTACATCATGACAATAGTTTAAATAAGAAAATTAGATTACTCTAAGGACAATATCAATAAAGAGTAATGACTAAGACCTAATAAAGTAAATGCTGGCAGTATTTTTACAACAGGTGCTATACATACAGATTATGATAAAAGCAATAATAATAACATTAATAAAAAATCAAATAATAATGATAAACATTAGAAAAATTGGCAATAGTAATGAAGATTTGTGCAGATGTACATTAATATCTCGGTGTGTAAAGTAGATGTTTACTAGTACAGCGAGTTTTGGGGAAGGGAGATTTAAGGAGGGGGGAAAGAGGGAAGTAATGAGGTGAAGTGCATTCATGTACAGAGGAAGGCATTACTGTTGCTTAAGTAGATGCGTCATTAACTGTTTTTTGAAGCCGGACGTGTTTTTAAGTTCTCTAACATAACGAGGGAGGTTATTCCAGAGTCGGGTTCCCGCTACAGTAAAGCACTTGGAGAAGGTGACTGAACAGTGCAGTGGAACAGAGAGGATTTTATTATGATGGGAACGTGTGTTTCTGTCATGTTGTTCGGACATAAGCGTTAGGGACGAGGAGAGATATGAGGGACAGTGTACATTTATAAGGCAGTAGATGAGACAGAGTGTATGGAAATTTCTGCGTTTGTCTGCACGCAACCAGGGCAATTTTGCATATGCTGGTGAAATGTGATCAAAAAGTCGAACGTCACAGATATATCGGACGCAGGCATTCATGACCAGTTCTACACGTCGCGAATTTTCCCGAGAGAGGCCTTGTAGGATAATATCGCTGTAGTCAATGATTAGGAGTATAAGCGTTAGTACTAATTTCTTTTCCAGATCGAAAGGGAAGAGTTTTTTTATATTTTTGTTGGACATGAAGGGATGCTGATGCTTTTTAGCACACTGTAGTTACGTGCTCTGTCCAATTTAGATTTTCGTCTATTATTACTCCCAAACTTTTGCTGAGGGAGAGAAGTTAATATTTGTTCCATTTAGGATAAGATATGGTACGGATTCCCGATGTTTTGGGCTAATGAGCTTAGAGTGACCAACAAGTACCGCTTGGGTTTTAGATGGGTTTAGTTTTAGTCCTATGTCCTGTGCCCATTTTGATAGTGCATCGAGGTCAGTATTGAAATTTTCAATCGCTTTCTTGAGGTTGCTTGCTTTCGCACTTAGATACTACTGAAGGTCATCAACATACATATGATATTTGCAATAGGTCAGAACTGATGACACATCATTGACATACAGAGAGAAGAGTATAGGACCTAATACTGAGCCTTGGGGAACGCCTGACACTACCTGCCGCCGTTGTGATTTTATATTCCCAGACAGGACGCATTGCTGACGAGACGTCATGTATGAGCGAAACCATTGCACTGCACTTGGTGAGAAAATTAGACCGCTAAGTTTGGGTAGTAAGATGTCGAAGTCGACAGTATCAAATGCTTTGCTGAAATCTAAGAAGCAAATGATGGTCGCTTCTTGTCTGTCCATGGCAAGTTTCAGGTCATCTGTCACCTTTATCAGTGTGGATGTGGTGCTTCGATGTTTAAGGAAACCTGATTGATATTCGTCTAGTAGGTTGTTAGGTACTTGGTGAACTGGTCATGAACTACATATTCTAAGGCCTTTGATAGTGCAGGAAGAAGTCAGATGGAGCGGTAGTCAGAGGGTGCTGTGGCGATGTCCATTTTAGGCAGTGGCGTAATTTGTCCCAGTTTCCAGGCCTCAGGGAAAACATTTGCGATTAATGAATCGTTGAAAATGTACGTTATAGAGGGCAGTAGTTGGTCAGTAATAAGTTTTACCATCTGGATAGTGATGCCATCATGTCCAGTAGATGCTGATCTAATCTACATTATGGCTTTCTTGACAGTATTGCAAGTGACGCGCTGTAGATAGAAATTTTCTTTGCTACAGTCGTTCATCCCCATGAAGTAATCAATGATTCTCTGTTTTTTTTGGCGGTTAAATTGTGGTTGTAGGTAATGTGAAGAATCGGTTTAGTTCTTCAGCTGGGACCATGGGATTTTCTGCAACTTTTATTTTGCCTAAACCGAGACTACGGAGAGTTTTCCACAGGATAGCTGGTCTACATCTATTGTCAGCTAATGTACGGACATGTCTGAGCTTAGCGTTTCTCACCGCTTGACTATATTTCGTTTCTGGTTGTATACAGTATGATTTTCAGGTGTAGGATGTATCTTGTATGCTCGATGTGCAGCGTCTCTGAGATTCATGAGCTGTTTTAGTTCATCAGTCAACCAAGCTGCAGGTTTCCTTTTCACTTTTCTGGTCTTTATTGGAGCATATTTGTCATATAGTTGAGTAATTTTGTTAGTGAAATCCTGGAGTTTGTCGTTTATCTACATGAGAGGAGTAGAGGTCATCCCCCAAATTATTTCTTGTGCTTCAGTTTCGAGTTCAGCTAAATTTATACGTTTGAGGTCTCGGTATGTAGACAGTTTTTGTTTCTTTCTAGGACATTCTAGTGAATACGTCATGAAAATGATGTCATGGGCAGACATGCCAGGCGCAGATATTTGAGAGGTGCGGATTATTCTGTTTGGAGATTTCGTTGCGAATATCTATGAAAGCGTGACTGGTAGTCGTATGATGAGTGGGTGCCAGCTGAAGTAGCGTCATATTTGAGAAAGAAAGCATCCTCTTAAATTTCCCAGTGGAAGGACTACTCTTAAATTTCCCAGTGGAAGGACTATTGCGCAGAAAATTAATGTTAGTGTCACCTGGTATAATTACATGTTCATATGACGATTCGAGACTAGAGAGGGCAGTTTCGAAGCAGGCGAACCCACCTACTTTAGGAGGTTTGTAAAGGACACATATTAAGCACTTTCTGTTAAGGGATTTGATCTCTATGAACATATATTCCTCTTGTTTATCTACATTATTATTATCTCTCAACCCTTCACATTATATGTGCTTTTAAAATATTTTTCTCTATATACACATACGAGATATTATTAAATTCAATCTTGTTGATGATAAACGCTACATACAGCTATAAAATAATTGAAGGGTACAAGGATGTACAACTGAAGTTACAGAAGTATACATTTACATGAAATAATTGAAGTTTACGAAAGTATACATGTACATAAAATAATTGAAGTTTACAAGGTACGTATTACATCAGACGATAGATAGTATGTTGACATACAGGTGACATTGAAATAATGTCTCTTGACACTTGCAGAGGACAATTTTTTCTTTGCGTGACCTGGTACTGAAACACACTTTTTTTCCAACACTACAGTTGCACTCTTACACTTATTTCGGGACTGCAGTATACCCTTCTTGCTGTAATCCTACACTTATTTGTAGATTGTGATTTATAGTTCCCATCATACTCATGCACTTATTTATGGTCTGCGGTGTATAGTTCCCATCATATTCGTACACTTGTTTGTGCACTGTGGTATACAGTTCATGTAGGCTGTTTGGATCACAGTCTGTTGTGATGTGGTAGAGACAGATGTAATGCCGACCGGTGTGCCCGAGCGGTTCTAGGCGCTTCAGTCCGGAACCGCGCTGCTATAACGATCGCAGGTTGAGATGTCCTTAGGTTAGTCAGGTTTAAGTGGTTATAAGTCTGGGGGACTGATGACCTCAGATATTAAGTCCCATAGTGCTCAGAGCCATTTGAACCATTTGTTGCTTGTCGAAACAAACTGGGTAAAAAACTACCCTTGAAGGCCCAACGGCGCCGACCGGCCGCCGTGTCGTCCTCAGACGTGAGGCGTCACCGGATGCCGACACGGAAGGGCATGTGGTCAGCACACAGCCCTCCCAGCAGTTGTCACTTTTCGTGACTGGATGCAAATACGAAAATAATTGAGACCTTACCTCACCTTATTTTCGTGAGCAAGAGGCTCTTGGCTGGGATATCCTGAACGGGTGTCACTGCTACAAAAGATCGGAACAAGTGAGCTGATTAATTGTCCAGTGGTCTCGCGGTACGGGAGGCGTCAGAGGAGGTGCAGCCCACTGCGCGGGTCCTCCGCAGGGCGCGCCCTTTTGGCTGCTGCTCGCCGGGACAATGCGGGCGTACCAATCGCAGCTAACAATGCTCACTCGGGCACCCCGCGGCCAGGCGGCTTACCGGCTCGAGGGGCGCAGATGTCGACTAAAGTGGCCGACCTGCCACGCCAGCGTCGCACAACTGTGCCACCGGACGCCCCGGCACGGCGGGAGAGTGTTAGGAGCGAATGTTGCGTGTCCGTCACCGCAGCCGGTACTGCCGCTGTCAAAGACGGGAAACAGCGGAAAAATTTCCTCTTCGAGAGGATCTTATAAATTGGAAATCAGCTGCCTCATTCCGCTTTTCTCTCCAAAAATTTGTCATGTGAACAAATTAGCACTTTTTTATGCTGAAAGAGAATAGCAGAGAGACAGTGACGGTGGAAGAGAAAGGAGATACACTACTTGTAGTGTTGGCAGAAGAGCCAACACTGTTTTTTCTAGAGGAGGCCGAAATGCACGCGTTTGATTACACGCTGACTGGCGTTAGGTCTGGAACAGGTCAGAGAAATAAGACTAGCAAAACAGGAGGTAACTGGTAGAATACTTAACTTTAATCCACAATTGTAGAACATCTCTCGTTACGGTACATGCTTCATAATATTAATTATCAATTGAATACGGCGCCTTGCTAGGTCGTAGCAAATGTAGCTGAAGGCTATGCTAACTATCGTCTCGGCAAATGAGAGCGTATTTGCCAGTGAACCATTGCTATGAACGTCGGCTGTACAACTGGGCGAGTGCTAGTACGTCTCTCTAGACCTGCCGTGTGGTGGCGCTCGGTCTGCTATCACTGACAGTGGCGACACGCGGGTCCGACGTATACTAACGGACCGCGGCCGATTTAAAGGCTACCACCTAGCAAGTGTGGTGTCTGGCGGTGACACCACACTACTGGCCATTAAAATTACTACACCACGAAGATGACGTGATACAGACGCGAAATTTAACCGACGGGAAGAAGATGCTGTGATATGCAAATGATTAGCTTTTCAGAGCATTCACATAAGGTTGGCGCCGGTGGCGACACCTACAACGTGCTGACATGAGGAAAGTTTCCAACCTATTTCTCATACACAAACAGCACTTGATCGGCGATGTCTGGTGAGACGTTGTTGTGATGCCTCGTGTAAGGAGGAGAAATGCGTAACATCACGTTTCCGACTTTGATAAAGCTCGGATTGTAGCCTATCGCATTTGCGGTTTATCGTATCGCGACATTGCTACTCGCGTTGGTCCAGATCCAATGACTGTTAGCAGAATATGAAATACGGAACGCCGTGCTGCATCCCAACAGCCTCGTAGCACTAGCAGTCAAGACAACAGGCATCTTGTCCGCATGGCTGTAACGGATGGTGCAGCCACGTCTCGATCCCTGAGTCAACAGATGGGGACGTTTGCAAGAAAACAACCATCTGCACGAACAGTTCGACGACGTTTGCAGCAGAGTGGACTATCAGCTCGGTGACCATGGCTGCGGTTACCCTTGACGCTGCATCACAGACAGGAGCGCCTGCAATGGTGTACTCAAAGACGAACCAGGGTGCACAAATGGCGAAAAGGTCATTTTTTCGGATGAATCCAGGTTCTGTTTACAGCATCATGATGGTCGCATCCGTGTTTGGCGACATCGCTGTGAACGCACATTGGAAGCGTGTATTCGTCATCGCCATACTGGCGTATCACCTGGCGTGATGGTATGGGGTGCCATTGGTTACACGTCTCGGTCACCTCTTGTTCGCATTGACGGGACTTTGAACAGTGGACGTTACATTTCAGATGTGTTACGACCCGTGGCTCTACCCTTCATTCGATCCCTGCGAAATGCTACATTTCAGCAGGATAATGCACGACCGCATGTTACAGGTCCTGTACGGGCCTTTCTGGATACAGAAAATATTCGACTGCTGCCATGGCCAGCACATTCTCCAGATCTCTCACCAATTGAAAACGTCTAGTCAATGGTGGGCGATTGGCTCGCCACAATACGCCAGTCACTACTCTTGGTGATCTGTGTTATCGTGTTGAAGCTGCATGGGCAGCTGTACCTGTACACGCCATCCAAGCTGTGTTTGATTGAATGCCCAGTCGTATCAAGACCGTCATTACCGCCAGAGATGGTTGTTCTGGGTACTGATTTCTCAGGATCTATGCACCCAAATTGCGAGAAAATGTAATCACATGTCAGTTCTAGTATATTTGTCCAATGAATACCCGTTTATCATCTGCATTTCTTTTTCGTGTAACAATTTTAATGCCCAGTAGTGTACTACCAGTGTTAGAGAGAGAGAGGAGACAGGGATGGTAATACAGAAAGAAAATGTCAGTAAAAGAGAAAGAGAGATGGCTGACGACCATAGAAACGGCAGCCAAACAGAGAGGAGGCACTGATGGTCAGTGAAAGACAGAGGCAGTAGAAGATAAAGAGAGATGTGTGCAGATTGAAGGAGGGGGGGGGGAGGAAGAGAGAGAAACAGTAGATGAAGAAGAAAGAAGAGTGTGAAAGGGGGCCGTCCTATTTGCCATGGCGTTTTTCAGGAAGTTTTGGCCATAAATGTGAATGAACTTGCGAATTTGATAAATTTACTCAACTTCTGCAGTATCGATATAACCACTTTCTTTGTGTTAGACCAGAGGTGCTTCTCAGAATAAGTCAAAGAGTAGCAGTAGCTGTGAGTGTTCGACAGCAGTCTGGCAATGTATTTGGTTTAAAAAGAATGGAAGCTGGCCTGTCGTGTAGAGGAGGCAGCTTATTTAAAAAGGATTTTGTAATAACATTTTTTATGGAGAGACACTGAGCAAATGAGATTATGTTGAGGAAAGAGTGATAAAAGCCAACTTTTAAGGTAGTCCAGTTTTTTATATTTGAAACTGTGTCACTTCTTACTGTTAGAACATTGCGTATGGTTGTAGTTTGCTGCGTAAATTTTATAATGCAACATTTGGTCTTGGTTTATGGATGATACAGGTGTCAAGGGAGGCAGTTGTACACAGGAGAGTTAGTAAAAAATATTGTGTGTAGGTGCGAGAACTTTATGAAAAGGTGTATTATTGTTATGCCTTAACGAAGCATTGTAGTCTTTGTTCTCTTTTATCAGCCGTTAAGATAAGTCTCCAACTTTCATTTTTACTATCATGATTCTGTTTGTACACTCGCACTGCACATCTCGAGTTGCGTACTGATAGCATTTTATGAGAATTGGTAAGATACCGTCTTGCATTGCACATCGCAAGTTCGGAAAACGAAATTTAATTTTTAATAGCCACATCAGTATTCCAAAAAACCGACGAGTTGCAAAGCAGACGAGCGTTCCTAGCGCATAGGCAGGCCAATAAATTTAAATACCATCAAAGTTCATATCCACCGTAAGGTACAGTGGTTGTCAGTGTGTATTTGTGAAAACAATATTATATCAGTTCAGAGGCGTAATATGCGTAGATTCAAGTAAAGTGCTATCTTGTGAATTTTCAAGCGGTTTTATCAGAAACATGCATTAATTTTTATGTCCATTTGCTGTGTAATTACAATAACACTTCTGGACTGCGAGTGTTTGCAAGACAAAAGAAAGATTAGCAATATTCAAGACCAGCATTTTAATCTGAGTCATTTTGTTTTTCTCTCAAATGATATACGTATGTGAATTTCATTGAAAACGTATTTCTTTCTCGCAGACGATTTGTTTGTGTACTGTCTAGTCTGGATGTCTTATCGTGTAATGTAAGCTCCACTTGTATCAGTTCATACTTAAATTTTCACACTTTCCTATTGCCCTACACTGAGGTTTATGTATTTCGATACCAAAATAAGTTTTACATATTTTTTAGATATCGGCTTGGCACTTACGAACATCTAAGTATAGGGGAAGGCGACTTTTTGACCAAAATTGTAAGCTCGAGGGTTAGGGAAAACGCTAATTTGCCCCTCCAACACCGACCCAGCGGGCTTTTTGTGTTGCCAAAGTACGGTGGATACAATGGCAGTGGCAAGGAAAGACAAAAGAGATAGTCTAAGTAACAGGAGACACAGGCAGTGGCATGGCAGGAAACAGACGTGACTTAGAAACTTACAAGTTCGGCTTCAGGTGCCACTCAATAATGAACTACTGTAAAATGTATATATGCAACTTTATTTTTTAAATGGTTTTGATTTACTTTCCCTTCACTTTAAAACAAAAGGCTAAGTACTGTATTAAATTGTGCTTTGAGGAGAGGCAATGCTAGCACTAACTCTGCGATATGGAGCGGTACGTCACCACTCGTTCCATAGTATGCCAACACAATTCAGTAAATATACATCAGCGCACTCGCATATAAACCACCATGTCGTGCACTAGGGAGCATATTATAACCTACTTGCATATAACACTATCAGTGGCGCTTTGCGAGCCTTTGTTCAGGAAATGTTTGAATCATAGAATCAAAGTCTAGTTGCCTTGCCAAATTATATTCAGTTCCCAACATTCCCAAATCTGTGAGATTTTGTTGATGCGTAGTTGATCTGAGAAAACTTTTAACACGAACCAGACTGCTGAAATACCTTTCTGCTTCACCGGAAGAGTGTAAAAGGTGCGCATAAATACACATACATTCGGATACAAGCTTTAAATTTTAAGCTAGTGCATCTTATTCACGAATTCTAATGGTTCCAAGGTAATGTATTCAAAGTTTGAAGCATGAGTTTTCTCAAATATTTAATTTCCTCTTCTAAATCTCTTGTAACATTATAATGGTATTCATTGATAAATAACTTCATGTCTCAGCGTCCTGATTGTCAGTCATATTTAAGTACTTCCATAAAAACCAAATATTTCACTAAAATCTCTGTTTCTAATCGGGTTTTTTAAATTAGACTCTTGACTGTCAATGACAAAATACATTTATCTTGAATAAATCTTCAGAATTCACATCTGCCACTTCATTCCTGCCTTCAATATGAAATGATTTCCTCTTCCTAGTGCGCAACTCTGGAAATTCGGGATCGATATTAACTACACTGGCGACAGCTTTAGATCAGAGAGAATGGCATCCCTATTTCGCGAAGATATTTTGAGTCATTTAATAAGCTCTTAAGGTGTCTTTCGTCGACATCAGTGGTAGTATTTCAAGCTTACAGTAATACGCCTCTGTGGTCATCAACTGGCCAACAACTTTAGCTAAACTGTTGCCATGAGTAAGCACTTGAATGATATAACATAATCCAATACACCATGTACCACAGAACGTGTTTCATCCGACAAATTTATCTTACTGAGAGTTGAAACACCAATGTCAGTCTTATCGAGATGAGCTGCTATTGGTATTGCAGCGTGAACCCGAGCACTCCAACGGGTATCAGACATGGAATATAAAGAACTTCCACCACTTTTTCAGAACAGATGGACTGCGCTAAAAAGATTGTAAAGAAGTTAAGTTACTCCGAAAAAAGTATCAGCTTCATGACAACTCTCTGCTGCATGTATTCCACGCCATGACAACCACACAGAAAAAGTTTTGCAAGAGGATTTCACTGAAGAAAATGCGTCCGAGCTCCTTTACAAGTCCGTCTAATATACTTTGCTTATCATAAACGCATCTGCAGCATTCAATGATTGGAATTGAGTGTTTCACAAGAGTAGATCGAATTAAATATGTAATACTAATTCTGGTTTTCTGATTACAATCTGCGAATTCTAAAAACCGATCATTTATTTGTTATTTATCAATTTCATTCTTGAAGTAAATATGACGCAGGGTGAGGGTTGTTTGGTCAGTATGATTTGAAGCAGAAGTTGCATCAACAACAATTGAATAATACTTTCTCTCGGTTCCAAGATGGCACCCTTGACATGATGGGTACAACTACAAATAAATTCATTCGGAATATCACTAGACATACAATGCACTCGTAAACGCTTTCCAGAGCTCTGACACTGCTGATTTATTTTGCAAGAACTGGAACAAAGTGACTCTAGAGCTCCAATATTCTGAGGAAATTTTCATTATTTGTATCTTCAGTTTTCTCAACTGAACGTCTGAAGGCCAAGCCTCTTTGACCAAGAAATAATGTCAAGTTACATAGCAATACCCGCGTACGTTGGCTGTTCTACGGACGAACAAAAGATTACCGGTACCTCTTTCCTTCCGGGCATCAGCATGACTAATGTATTTCTCTTATGTCATTTCATTTCTGCAGCATAACGAGTCTTCCAGGAGAACTACATACAAATAGAAATGTTTTATGTTGTGTTCACACTTGGGCGCAAAATATTTTCTGTATACTGGTTTTTTTCATGTAAAATCATCTTTAACGGAATCGGAAGTGTCTTATCTACGGATGTTGTTGGCAAACCTGTCAAATTATAACGACATTTCACTGCTGTTTCCTTGTATTCTGATAAGCCAAAACATTACGACCAGTGGCTAACGCGAGACTGGATGTCGCCTGGTGGCGTTGCGGGAGCGTGACACCATGAGGAAAGTATATAAGCGGATCAAAGACGGATGAAGAATCGCTCTAGCCACGATACGAACCGCAAATGAGGAGATCTAAGCGTCTTTGACAAAAATCATATCATTCTTACCCAGAACCTGTGAACGAATATCTCGAAAACGGCGCAGCTGGTCGAATGTTCAGTGCGACTGTAGTGAGCATCTCTGGAAAGTGGGGCGATAAGAGGTTGGACGCCCACGAATCTTCACAGAACGTGGAATTTGGAGGCTTGCCTGCTCTGTAAAGCAGTACAGGTGATGATCTGTGGCATTCTGTCTCTGCGGCAACGGAACGGCAACGTCCAGCAGGTCGTAGCGATCGGGCGCGGACCGCAGAGGGAACACCTGCAACCGCTGGAGGAGGGGGAAGGCCACAAATATAAATACTGGACCAGATCCACTCGAGGAACAGTCTCAGCTCGCACCCGATGAAGGTTACGAGCTAAGTTACCGAAATATCGTGCAAGAACGACGCTGATATCTGGCAAAACTCCCGAGAACCCAAGATGTCTTTAGATCGCCAGCAAAGCCTGAAGAGTAGGTGGTCATAATGTTTTGGCTAGTCAGTGTACATCTGTTGGAAAAATATTTTGCCAGGATGCCCAACATTTAAAGAAATCATATTTTCGAATCCATCATACGGTAGTTTTGATGTACGATATCTAAAGAAAATATTGTGCATTCAAGATCAAACATCAAGTAGAATCAATTGGCCTGCATGACTCATGCTATGGTGACCCTGCTTCTATCAACAGAACAGATGAAGTAAGGATGCAAACTATTGAATGCGCTGGCTTACCAAATTGCCTTCTTCATTGAGAACATATTACACCGAACAAACTGAAAATTTATTTCCAGTATCTAACTGGATCTAAAGCTGTCTTATAAATCGATCAATGAAAAATTGCAACTTAAGTGACTTCGAGTTAGTGTCTTCACTTTTTTATGTGGCTAGCGGTGCTTATGTTGATATGATTGGACAGGCGCTTGAATATGTCTCGCTTTGATAGGTCTATTCCGCTCCACGTGACCCTTCCTGCTACAACCATTATACACTTTTTTTAGGTGAAGAGCATATAATTTTTTGTGTTCGAATTTGTGCAGAACAGTAAGGAGAGGTGGGCTAAAGAGCAGTGTGGCAGCTGTCGTCGTGGGAAAGCTGGACAGCAAACTGGACAGGAACAACAATGTTTAACACAATGAACAGAAGATTTACTTAACTTGTATTGCTCTATGCTCCAGATCGGGGTAAAAGGAATTAAGTGTACGAAGACATATTACAAATAGTGCAGCAAGAAACAGAGTCCAGCTATTTCAGTGTCAACAGGGATAAAACACGAACGAAGGTGTTGTAGCGTAGTGGCTCCAGGCACAAGTGGGTTTACAAGCTACAGCATCAGAGGGCGTTCATAATCCAGAGCCGTTACAGGCGTGGCTCACCGGGTGTGCTCCACTGGGTCCGCCAGATCCCGCATGACTGCTGTCGGCGTGTAACGGAAACGTGCTACCATCTGTGGAACGCCAGTGGAGTGCTATTGACACATTATACCACATATTTACTTTACACAAGTTTTTGAACAAAGATACTAACCTTGAGTCTATTCTGTTCTGTTCCAAAATAGCCCAAATGCAGCCACGTTGAAACTAAATTTTTCCTTGTACGGCTAAGTATGGCACTGAGACCGGAGACAAAGGTAGCTAAGTAGCCCAAACCTGTCCTTGGGTGATCCATTTACAACTACACGGAAATCTTTGTGCAAATACAGATTTAGTAATATTATGAAACTATTCTCTATCTACTCTTCTCTACAAGAGTTTAAGCCTCATATAATTTCATGAATCTTCCTCCGCTGTTTTTTTATCAACTTCTTGACACCTGAAACTTCTTTGACTTGACATTTCATAATCAAGGGCGGATAAAATTAAGAAAGCATTTTCTTACTAGAAAATTTCCATTCTATCTATTATCAGTCCAAACATTTCGGGGAGCGGGGGATGTCACAGGGCTGTGACATCCTCCAAGTTTCCTTAGGGAGTGTGCTCTAGAGCATTTTGTATATCACTGATACTTCCCCCTTTTTCGTGTCCTCATTACTACCGCCCAGGAAGAATGATTCTTGGTAAGCCTCCACGTGAGCTTGAATCTCTCTAAGTTTACCTTCGTAGGCTTTTCACGAGATATACTTATTGGTTGACTCTTCTAGGGACATACTCTCTCAGAACTTTAGCAGGAAACTCACGTGTTGGTAAGTTCCTATGGAACCAAACTGCTGAGGTCATCGGTCCCTAGACTTCCACACTACTTAATCTAACTTAAAATGACTTATGCTAAGGACAACACCCACACCCACGGCCGAGGGAGGAGTCGAACCTCCGACGGGGACAGCCGCGCGAACCGTGGCAAGGCGCCCAAGACCGCAGGCTGCCCCGCGCAGCAGGAAACCCAGTATGAAGCAGAATATCTCTCTTGCATTGTCTGCCACTGGACTTGACAGAGTACCTCCGTGACGCTTTCGGGCTTCCTAAGTGCACTTGTAACGAAACGCACTGCTCTTCTTCGGATCTTCTCTATTTTCTCTATCAACTCTCTGGTACGTGTTCCAGACCGACGAGCAATGTTCAAGTACTGTTCCAAAGAGAATTTTGTACGCTTGAAAGGTGGATACACTGAGCCACAGCGCCAGAGATTGCGCCAAAGAGTATTATTCAGCCGCCTCCACTGGCAGTGCTTGGGGAGAACTCGTAGTAGTGTGCTTGTTGTGATGTGCTAGTGAAAAGTGCTTGCTGAGATGTGATACTGAAAAGTTCTTGTTGAGATGTGGTAGTAGCGAGTCGGTGTGGAGATATATTGTAATGATTAGAGTGATTTTCGTCAATATATGAAGGTAAAAGAAAAAAATTTTTCCTTTTCTTTTTATTATCTCAATGTCTTAAATAATGTGTCATTACAGGTTCAGTCAACAAAGCATCTGGCTTGTGTTCTTGTATTAGAGTGTAATTCTGGTTTTCTTGCGGAATTATAGTGTTTCTAATTTTTTTTTTATCACGTCAGTATAAATGGTATTTGAAATTTCTTGTCTTATTGAAGGCCGGCCGACGTGGCCGTGCGGTTAAAGGCGCTGCAGTCTGGAACCGCAAGACCGCTACGGTCGCAGGTTCGAATCCTGCCTCGGGCATGGATGTTTGTGATGTCCTTAGGTTAGTTAGGTTTAACTAGTTCTAAGTTCTAGGGGACTAATGACCTCAGCAGTTGAGTCCCATAGTGCTCAGAGCCATTTTTTTGTCTTATTGAAGAAGAACCGTGCCAGATGTGTACGTTGAGTCACACTCCCACACACAGAACAATTACACTTGTGCTTTGGTTTCGTAGGTTTTTTAGTTGCTGGGGACTTAATTAATTAATTGTGTTAACAGGAAATTTTCATTTCATTCTTTGTTGTTATTCTATGCAGTCAGATTGCGTACAAATGCTAGTCAGGGCCAACCGTTTACGAAACAGCGTAGTCGGACTTACAGCTACGAAAAATAAAAAAATGATTTTCAAATTTAATAATAATTAAGCCCTCATGCACGCTACAAATTTGTGGGTGCTTTACACGTCTCGAGGATTCTTCCAATGAATCTTAGAGCAACATATGCTTTACATGCGAATAGTTTTATGTGGTCACTCCACTTTAAATAACTCCAAATGCACATTGCTAGACAGTTTATGGATGTGATTGCGTCCAATGATTGCTCTGCAATCGTATGATCATACAGGAAGGTGTTTTTCCGCCTATTTATGCGAAATATCTTACATTTTTTTATGTCAATTGTCAGTGCCTGCGCCCCGTGACTTCATCTGCAGATGTTTCTGCATTTCGCCACATTTTTCTAGCATTGCTACTTTTCTGTACACAGCAACACCATCCGCAAAAAGTCACACGGAACTTTCGGTATTATCCACTGGGCCATTTACGTATATAGTGAAAGACCATACCACAAATTTCCAAAAAAGTTTTCAATCAATATACATTCCTTATCGTGTCACGTGCCCGCAGTAGTACCAGTTGGCATTCGACATCGCGGTAGGCAGTGATCACAGTATTGTGGATCATATGTGCAGTTCACACCCAGACTATTCAGGATGTGCTTCACAAGTGGCTGTATTATTATAGCTGTTACTTATTTTGTACGGGAACTCTTATTGTACACCGTAAATTTTTTGTGGCATATATATTTACCAGTTCCTTTCCCCAACGAGAACAAGAATGACCATGTTAGTAAAGTTACAGAACAGGTGTTGTCTCTAGACAGAGCTGAATCGGAAGGACGAAAGATATTTTGACGTGCTATAAATATTAAGATTATTAAAGATGGAGCGTTAGGTTATATGAATAAGCGTGAGGGGCGTACCTTTCGCTAGAACCATATCGGTCGGCTGCCGTTCGACTTTGGTTTAGAGTGATCTTGAAACCTAAACCAGGACAGCAAAGTGGAGGGTTTAATTCCTCTACTGGAAAAGCAGTCTTTAGAGCTGTGCCAGTTGTCGTTATAATTTAATGGTTAAAGTGGTACTGTCGAGCCATCAAATGTTCACTGTCTACAACAGAACCTGTTTATACCTTGAAGGGGGGAGATACATGCACAGTTTAAGAGGTGCACCAAATCCACGATTTAGAAGGTACGGCAATGAAATATTGTACCCTGGTTTACATTAAATTAACACATTTACTGTTAAGTTCCTTGGATTATATATATTTAATTTTTTGTAAAACTTAAAATTTTTATTTTCAAAAAATAATGTACACTCCTGGAAATGGAAAAAAGAACACATTGACACCGGTGTGTCAGACCCACCATACTTGCTCCGGACACTGCGAGAGGGCTGTACAAGCAATGATGACACGCACGGCACAGCGGACACACCAGGAACCGCGGTGTTGGCCGTCGAATGGCGCTAGCTGCGCAGCATTTGTGCACCGCCGCCGTCAGTGTCAGCCAGTTTGCCGTGGCATACGGAGCTCCATCGCAGTCTTTAACAGTGGTAGCATGCCGCGACAGCGTGGACGTGAACCGTATGTGCAGTTGACGGACTTTGAGCGAGGGCGTATAGTGGGCGTGCGGGAGGCCGGGTGGACGTACCGCCGAATTGCTCAACACGTGGGGCGTGAGGTCTCCACAGTACATCGATGTTGTCGCCAGTGGTCGGCGGAAGGTGCACGTGCCCGTCGACCTGGGACCGGACCGCAGCGACGCACGAATGCACGCCAAGACCGTAGGATCCTACGCAGTGCCATAGGGGACCGCACCGCCACTTCCCAGCAAATTAGGGACACTGTTGCTCCTGGGGTAACGGCGAGGACCATTCGCAACCGTCTCCATGAAGCTGGGCTACGGTCCCGCACACCGTTAGGCCGTCTTCCGCTCACGCTCCAACATCGTGCAGCCCGCCTCCAGTGGTGTCGCGACAGGCGTGAATGGAGGGACGAATGGAGACGTGTCGTCTTCAGCGATGAGAGTCGCTTCTGCCTTGGTGCCAATGATGGTCGTATGCGTGTTTGGCGCCGTTCCGGTGAGCGCCACAATCAGGACTGCATACGACCGAGGCACACAGGGCCAACACCCGGCATCATGGTGTGGGGAGCGATCTCCTACACTGGCCGTACACCACTGGTGATCGTCGAGGGGACACTGAATAGTGCACGGTACATCCAAACCATCATCGAACCCATCGTTCTACCATTCCTAGACCGGCAAGGGAACTTGCTGTTCCAACAGGACAATGCACGTCCGCATGTATCCCGTGCCACCCAACGTGCTCCAGAAGGTGTAAGTCAACTACCTTGGCCAGCAAGATCTCCGGATCTGTCCCCCATTGAGCATGTTTGGGACTGGATGAAGCGTCGTCTCACGCGGTCTGCACGTCCAGCACAAACGCTGGTCCAACTGAGGCGCCAGGTGGAAATGGCATGGCAAGCCGTTCCACAGGACTACATCCAGCATCTCTACGATCGTCTCCATGGGAGAATAGCAGCCTACATTGCTGCGAAAGGTGGATATACACTGTACTAGTGCCGACATTGTGCATGCTCTGTTGGCTGTGTCTATGTGCCTGTGGTTCTGTCAGTGTGATCATGTGATGTATCTGACCCCAGGAATGTGTCAATAAAGTTTCCCCTTCCTGGGACAATGAATTCACGGTGTTCTTATTTCAATTTCCAGGAGTGTATGTATCTTTTTCTCAGAAACTATTCAACAGATTTCTACAAAATTTTCTCCGATTAATCTCTTTTCATATAGTACGGTTCTCACATGAGGTTTTTTGAATATATCGAATACGAGAATTTTAGTAATATTTTAATTACAGTTTTGCAAGTATAATATAAAATGCATGCAAAATTCCAAGCACTTTGCCCCATAGCTCAGCTTGCGCTCAGAATTTCAAAATTTACTCTTCAGATAACATTTATTGGATCTATAGAAATAAGTGTACAAGATTTCATAATTGTAACCTTCATAGATTCTGAGAAAAAGGTACATAAACTTTAAAAAAAATGTAATATTTAGGAAATGGATTTTAATGTTCAGCCTAACGTTTTCCCTTATATCAGCTCTTCAGAAGACTCACAACTGTACTCAGAATCCTCTTTCCCTTCAATGCTTATCTTGTAGTTTCTTGTTTTCTGCCTTATTTCCTTAACCTGGTCTTCAACTGACTTTTCAGCTTCAGTGAGGTGCTGTGA
The DNA here is from genome assembly GCF_023864345.2 of Schistocerca serialis cubense. Lineage (NCBI taxonomy): Eukaryota > Metazoa > Arthropoda > Insecta > Orthoptera > Acrididae > Schistocerca > Schistocerca serialis. The sequence goes on from NC_064645.1 coordinate 620,552,169, forward strand.
ATCTACTTTTCTTGAGATGTCTTGAGTGGAATTTTCTATTTTGAAGCCTATTCTCTTCGTTACTTTCATCTTCCATGGGTTCCATCATTAAATACAAGAGCTATATCATAAGTTGCAATTCTCACAATTCTAGCAGATGAAAATATGGTTTTAGTGCAATGCTCCCGTATCAGTGAATTTAGAGACTTATTTGGATTCTAGGTTTTGTCATGAACACACTTTTTTAGAAGTTCAGGATCGGCCAGAAACCAGTAAGTGGGTTTGACAATATCCAGGATACAATTTGGAAGCCTCTCCGTGTGAATATAAAGGTTCTTATCCCTCTGAGCCTGTAGACATTTACACCAACTAATGTGGCGCAGATGATGAATGGGACGTTTATCTCTTGACGCCATTTGGAAGTATGTAGCCCACACTGCAGTTTTCATGTCATTTACAATGGGTAGGTTCTACCTGATAGCCTTGCCATAATAAACTTGGAAGAGTGTATCATCGTCTTTGTGAATGTCGTCTCCACCAGTGTCCAACAAATGACTTACAAAAGCAAAGATTGTATATAACAGCCTTGTCCAGTTGAAGATCTGTAAAACCACAGAATATATGGCACAGCTTCTAGATGCATGCCGTGCAAGTAGTTTGCTAGAAAGTAATCCATTGAATCGTTATTGCAATGTTGCTTCAAAAAGTGGTCGTGACAGGTAAGTAGCGCCACTCAATATTTTTCAGCCACTCTGAGTGCTGAGTACTTCATTGAAACTTTAGGAACTTATAGTTCGTGAGTTCTACTAATAAATAAACAATAAACTGAAAATGGACATTTTCTGCGAATTTTATGAACGCACCCCACCCCTCCCGCCCCACCCCTTAAGAACGCGTTGCTTTAGTTGTTCGAACATTGTATTTTCGTGTTATGAGTTCAGTTGAGCGAGGAACGATCGCAATTTACTTCTCAGATATTCCAGCGGTTTGTGGTTCCCCAAAACGCTCTGTCGTTCCGTCTGACATCTCGTGACGTTCTAGTGTCCTCCACAGAACACTGGGCGACGGTTCGTTTTTGTGCAAAAGTAGGAAGTCCCCCTCTCTCTGTATGTAGCTCCAGGCCGGGTCCCTTCGGTCACCTCTGCGAACCACATTAAAAAAAATTGCTTCCTTGCAGCGTCGAGGACCGTTCTTTTTCTGTTATGGCCGCAGCTGTTGGCAAAACTATGAGTGGGGGCAACGGGAGGAAATAAAAACGCCCCCAGCACTGCTAAATGAGACAACTTTTTCTCCCCACTCTGTCACCGCAATTACACCAGTGGTCGCCACACTGTTCGAGGGTGAGAGGCAGAGACTCAGATAAAAAAAAAGGAGAAATAAAGAGGAGAGAACTCCCGACTCCGGAGGTCGTATCGGCCCGCCCGAAAAGAGGTGACTTTCTGGTCAAGGGGAGGACTCGTTGTGCAAATTTTTAACGACAAGAGCTCTCGCGTACAGCCCTTGTGTTCTCAAACGGTGGGTTGGTATACAAACTTATTCTTGTCTAGTTTTATCTAAACTTTCTAGTAAAGTACACTATTGGCCATTAAAATTGCTACACCACGAAGATGACGTGCTACAAACGCGAAATTTAACCGACAAGAAGAAGATGCTGTGATATGCAAATGATTAGCTTTTCAGAGCATTCACACAAGGTTGGCGCCGGTGGCGACATCTACAACGTGCTGACATGAGGAAAGTTTCCAACCGATTTCTCATACACAAACAGCAGTTGACCGGCGTTGCCTGGTGAAACGTTGTTGTCATGCTTCGTGTAAGGAGGAGAAACGCGTATCATCAGGTTTCTGGCTTTGATAAAGGTCCGATTGTAGCCTATTGCGATTGCGGTTTATCGTATCGCGACATTGCTGCCCGCTTTGGTCGAGATCCAATGACTGTTAACAGAATATGGAATCGGTGGGTTCAGGAGGGTAATACGGAACGCCGTGCTGGATCCCAACGGCCTCGTATCACTAGCAGTCGAGATGACAGGCATCTTATCACGCATGGCTGTAACGGATCGTGCAGTCAAGTCTCGATCCCTGAGTCAACAGATGGAGACGTTTGCAAGACAACAACCATCTGCACGAACAGTTCGACGACGTTTGCAGCAGAATGGACTATCAGCTCGGAGAGCATGGCTGCGGTTACATTTGACGCTGCATCACAGACAGGAGCGCCTGCGATGGTGTACTCAACGACGAACCTGGGTGCACGAATGGCAAAACGTCATTTTTTCGGAAAAATCCAGGTTCTGTTTACAGCATCATGATGGTCGGATTCGTGTTTTTCGATATCGCGGTGAATGAACATTGGAAGCGTGTATTCGTCATCGCCATACTGGCGTAACACTCGGCGTGATGGTATGGGGTGCCATTCGTTACGCGTCTCGGTCACCTCTTGTTCGCATTGACGGCACTTTGAACAGTGGACATTACATTTCAGATGTGTTACGACCCGTGGCTCTACCCTTCATTCGATCCCTGCGAAACCCTACATTTCAGCAGGATAATGCACGGCCGCATGTTGCAGGTCCTGTACGGGCCTTTCCGGATACAGAAAATGTTCGACTGCTGCCCTGGCCAGCACATTCTCCAGATCTCTCACCAATTGAAAACGTCTCGTCAATGGTGGCCGAGCAACTGGCTCGTTACAATACGCCAGTCACTACTCTTGATCAACTGTGGTATTGTGTTGAAGCTGCATGGGCAGCTGTACCTGTACATGCCATCCAAGCTCTGTTTGACTCAATGCCCAGGCGTATCAAGGCCGTTATTACGGCCAGAGGTGGTTGTTCTCGGTATTGATTTCTCAGGATCTATGCACCCAAATTGCGTGAAATTGTTATCACATGTCAGTTCTAGTATAATATATTTGTCAAGTGAATACCCGTTTATCATCTGCATCATCTTGGTGTAGCAATTGTAATGGCCAGTAGTGTAGATTATTTTCTAATTTTTCTGCGTGATCCTCTGGCTTAACTACATCTTCATGGATGGTTTTACACCGTGTTCGTCAATTGTTTGTCAGATTGTAACAAATAGATTAAGAATTATGCCTTTAATGGTAACAGTCCCTGAAAGCGTAAAATTATTCTGCAGTGAAGCTGCTACAGATCGGTTATAGTCGAACCTGACCACCTGATTCATTCTGCTGGGAGATGAGGGTAATGTCTCTGGAAATAAAGATATTTGCTATGTGTTTTTGTTGTGTTTTTCAGTCTCAAGATTAGTTTGATGCAACTCTGTACGCTAGACTATGCTGTGCAATACTCTTTGTCTTTGTGTAACTACTGCAACCTACACCCACTCAAACCTGCTTGCTGTAGTCAAGACTTGACCTTCCTCTACGTTTATTACCTACCAAGCTTCCCTCCATTACTAAATTAACTCTTCCTTAATGCCTCAAAATATATCCCGTCTCCCATCTCTTCTCTTAATAAGTTGTGACACACAGAGAGATTCAAGTGCCCCTAGCGATACCTTTAATGAAACGCCCACTATGTCTATATCAGGAGCGGTATACAGTCAGCCATATAATCGATGTAAGTTCCCTCTCAGAGCTTTGGAGGACTGTTAGCAAACGAAATCATACTGTAAAAAAGTCAAGTGAGGGTTGGCCATGAGTTATATGTATTTTTGGACCAAGATACACCTTACTTGTCCCATACTTATCCAAGTGTCCCCACTCTTTCTTTGCGTAATTAGTGTAGCCACCAGGTTTCTATAATTTATTTCGTTTATAGTACTTAATCTCGGGGGAGTTGGTAGTCTCTTACCAAGCGCCTCCCCAGGTGGCGTGTAGGGGGATGCTCGCCAGATATGGTGGGTACTGTGGAAATAAAATTCCTGGGGTGGACTAAAGCTTGTAACAAGGGCACAGCAGTTCCACATGTCAGTGGCAGTACCCTGGCAGCGACTGTTCCACATGTTAGAGGCGGCTGATAAAATATACCTCAGGTCCTACAACCTTTTAAAAGTTACCTTCGTCACCCGTTAGGGTGACCCCATACGCACACTTGTTGGACTCAACATGAAGAGAAATAACAACAGAAGTAATACCCCAGATGGTAACCAATCCACCCCCAGTCATGATGGGCAAGCAGGTCATCGGATTCTGGGGAACCTGCACCTTCATGTACTCCGCCATTACTGACCTCACAAAAACAAGAACAGAAAAAGAAAAGAAACAACACATACCTAGCTCCAGTGAACATGAACTCCCTATTAAAGATTGGTAAACTCAAACAGACCCTTGATGCGTTGGATAAGTATAACATCAATATAGTGGCAGTACAAGAGACAAGAGAATGCCAAGGATACTGGGTCTATGAAGGAAAACCAGGTGAAAGATTGATGAAGACAGTTCCACACCTGGGTACTGGCTTTGCTATACATCATAGAATGGTCGACTATGTTTTAGAATTCATATCCCACAATGGCAGAACCTCCTCGCTCTCCTTGAGGTCCCGCAATAGAGCATACACAATAGTTAACTTTGCACCTGCAAATGACACCAATAGGAATGATCTGGAAGCAGTAGATTACTACTGCAGCGCCCTTGAAGAGACCCTAGACAAGATCCCTAGCCACCACACCACCATACTCATGGGTGACTACAACGCACAAGTTGGCAAGGAAAAGAAGTACTGCAGGATAGTACGTGGTTATCCAGCCCACAAAAGGCCCAACAGAAATGCCGAGTGCCTCATAGACCTTTTTGACAACTGGTCCTAAAATCAACGGTGTTCAAGCGACTACCAAGGAAGGCCATAATCTGGAGGAATGCAGATCACATGCTGGGTGAATTTCAGGTAGACCATGTGGCTATTGACAGGATATACCAAAAGGAAATAGAAAACGTCAAGGTATTGAGAGGAGCAAAGCTCGACTCTGATCACTATCTCTCCCTAGTTAAGATTAACCTACAACCTTTGAGAAGAGCTCACAATACCCCAAAAGTTTCGAGAATACCAAGGTTTAACACCCATCGGCTGAGCGATAAGGACTGCGACTTCCAAACCACCCTTGAGAAGAACACACAGAAACAAGGGTGGCCTACTCTTCAAAAGGCTCTACCGGATGCCATTCATGAAACTATACCTGCTTCATCGAACAAAGGCAAGCACCCATGGTGGACCACAGAACGTGATCAAGCTATAGAGGAAAGAGGTAGAGCCTGGATCAAGTGGAATCAGTGCAAAGGTGAGACCAACCATCAGGCTTTCATGGCGCAAAGAAAAATAACATTGAACATCATCCACAAAACCAAGAGGAACTACAACAGGTCTCAAATACTACAGGCAGAAGAAGACTTCAAGAAAAACAACTCACGAGATCTCTAAAAACGACTCAAGAAACAAATTATTTCATACATGGCCCTAACCCTACATCTTAGATTGCCAAATGAATAACAGGGACTGCACAAAAACATTTGCAGAATGCTTCCAGAAACTCCTCAATGCAGAACAATCGAAAGAGAGATTTGCTTTCGCCGAGCCCGCTGTCAGGAACCAGGACACTATACCACCCAACAGGGAAGAAATAGAGAAGATCATCAAAGACCTTAAGAACAACAAGGCCCCAGTTGAAGATGGTATAGTTGCAGAAAAGTGGGAGCACATAGATGATCAGTCCCTGCAGAGTATCAGCCAGATCATTCAGGACATTTGGAGAACAGAGGTCGTGCTAGAGGGATGGATCTCAGCTGTGATCAATCCACTACACAAGAAAGGAAGCGAGGGGGACCTCAAAAACTACAGAGGCATCTCCTTGTTACTTATAACATACAATATCTTCTCTAAAGCCGTGCAAAATAGTCACCCAACACCTAGACTCCCAACTAGGTGAATACTAGGCTGGTTTCCGTGCAAGTAGGCCTTGCACAGAACAGATCAAAACCTCAAGACTATCCTGTCATATAGGAGCCGAGGGGGTTACCCCTGGGTAGCCATCATGCCTTCCAAAAGGCATATGACTGAATAGATCGATAGACCCTCCTCTCTATGCTGTGGGAAATAGATCTAGATGGGAAGACTACCAGGCTGGTCCAAGCTACCCTGAAGAACACCACCTCGAAAGTCATGTTCAAGGGTGAACTCTCCGCTAGCTTTTCCGTCCAGACAGGAGTCAGGCAGGGGGTGGCCTCTCTGACATCCTCTTCAACTGCGTTATGGAGAAAATCGTCAGAGAAAGGACTTCCACATTGTCACCAGAAGCAGGACTGAAGCTTGGGTACAAGAAAGACAACCTCAGTGTACCCTGTCTAGCCTTTGCTGATGATCTCACCCTATCGGCTAACAGCATGGAGGAGGCTACCCGCCTACTACGGAGCCTCTATAGTATTGCGGCAAAAACCGACTTGAGGGTCAACATACAGAAGACTGAGTTCATCACCAATGTCAAGCAGGCTTCTTCTACAATACCACTGGGAAACAATACTACCTGTAAAGTTTCTGCAGTCATGTACTTAGGAGAACGGATCTCAGCAAGCGAGAGTGAAACCTTGACCGTAGACGCCAATTTCACCAAGTTAGAGTGGGCCTATCATTCCTGTAAGAACATCTATACTTCCAGGTACCTATACAAGAACATAAAGCTGAAGCACTACAACTCGGTAGTAAAACACTCTGCACTCTATGCCTATGAGTGCGTCTTGGTGAATCGAAGGGGCCCACTCAGCTAACTAGAACTTAGAGAGAAAGTTTCTGAGGGGAATACTAGGACCCATAAGAGATTAAGACGGTACCTACGGAATCAGGCACACGACGCCACGACGCTGTAGAAAATTATTGATCTTAGAGAGTATTTCACCGCAACGGTTTCTTTTAACTGTCGATTTTCTCTACAACGGCTGAGAAGTGCATCTTGGTGCTTTGCCACATCACACCTCTGGCCATGAGCTTTTATTATGCGCAGTATGAATCGAATCTGAATTCCACAATTGGCGGCCTCCCCTTGTGAGACACCGACGCGTACGTACCCTTTGGTGTTGCATGGCGCCAGTGTGGTTTCACGCCGAAGAGAAGGTGGTCACACAAGTTATCGTCCACTACCAAACATGCGGGCGAGTAAGCAGGGACAACGAAGGGTAATTCGATTTTTGGCGGCGGGGGGAGTTGGAGGCCGTGAAATGTATCGACAGATGAAGGCTGTGTACGGTGAGTACAGTATAAGTCGCTCAAGTGTTGTCAACAGGCGCAAACGATTCTTTGACGGGCGAGAGTCGCTGGAAGACGATGCTTGCGTGTCATCATCACCGGAAATGGTTGCCGAAGTGAATGCTTTAGTCTTGGAAACCGTAGAATCACCGTGGACGATGTCCATCGGTTACTGGGTATTAGCTTGGGCACCGCCCACACTATAATGCATCAACACTTGAACTTTCCAAAAATCTGTGCGCAGTGGGTTCCCCACCAACTGACCGCCGAACACCGCAATACCCGAATGGCGCTGACTTTCAGTCATCTGCAACGTTATCATGAGGAGAAATACGGCTGTCGCGTATTGTCACAGGTGACGAATCATGGTGTCACCATTTTGAACCGGAAAGCAAGCGTCAGAGCAAACAGTGGAAACGTGCGACTTCACCACCTTCAAAGAAATCAAAGGCCGTGCACACCAGCTCTGGTAAGGTCATGATGTCCTTTTTTGACGACAAGGGCCCGTTGCTCGTCGAGTTCCTGGAATGGGGAACCATCATCAATGCCCAGCAATATCAAGCCACTATACAGAACTTTAGACGAGCCATCAAGTCGGAACGCCGAACCATGTCGTCCAGTGGCGTTATCCTCCTGCATGATAACGCCCGCCCACACACTGCCCATGCGTTGAAGACCGCATTGCACAAGTTTCTGTGGGAAACGCTGGGACATCCGCCGTACAGTCCCGACCTTTCACCGTGTAACTTTCATGTGTTTGGACATCTAAAACAAGCTATTCGCCGACATCGATTCGCAGTGGACGACGAAGTGTGTGACTGGGTCCAGGCCTGGATACGACAGCTTCTTTAAGGATGGAACCGACCGGCTAGTGTCGCAATGGGATAAATGTGCCAACAGTTTTGGTGACTATTTTTGAGTACTGTGTATAACTACATTTTTGAATTAATAAAATCGTTACCGTTACTTTACACTAGTGACCGGGTTTCATTTGAATGCCCCTCATAAGTTATTTATTTTCTATACAGTTCAGACATTGTCATTATTTACAGTGTACCACAGTGGTACAGAGGAAGCTGAGGTGAACAATTTGATACGGGACACTTGTGGTCTATCAAGTCGGGAAATTACATCAAGTTATTCTACAAAAAACTACTTACGCTACAGCGTAGGTGCGTCGCGCAAGATTTTCAGTATTCTCGCGCTCTATTTGAGTGAACCACTAGTCCTACAGAAAAAAAATCCTGTTTGTAGTAAATGTAATGCAAAAAAATGGCTCTGAGCACTATGGGACTCAACTGCTGTGGTCATAAGTCCCCTAGAACTTAGAACTACTTAAACCTAACTAACCTCAGGACATCACACACATCCATGCCCGAGGCAGGATTCGAACCTGCGACCGTAGCGGTCGTGCGGTTCCAGACTGTAGCGCCTTTAACCGCTCGGCCACTCCGGCCGGCAAATTGAATGCAGTTTAGTTTTCTATTGCAACATGTTTCGCCGTTTACAAGAGCCTGAATACTATTCTTGCAATCAGCCAGAAAGCGATGGAGGACATACTGACTATAATTTCCAGTCTGCAAGTCCACATTGCTCTTTGTACTCACTGGAACAAAATGTTCCTACTTGCTATATGGCATATTATTGATTGATATATTCAGTAAAAGTTCACACGCACAAAACGTAATAATATCACTAATAATAATAATATTATCACATCACAGCCAATACAGATTAAGCGTGGAATATACCAAGGAGACTCATTAAGTCCTTTCTGGTTCTGCCTTGCTCTGAACCCACTATCCAACATGCTAAATAATACAAATTATAGATACAAAATTACTGGAACATACCCACACAAAATCACACATTTGCTATACATGGATGATCTAAAACTACTGGCTGCAACAAATCAACAACTCATCCAATAACTAAAGATAACAGAAGTATTCAGCAGTGATATAAATATGGCTTTTGGAACAGACAAATGTAAAAAAAATAGCATAGTCAAGGGAAAACACACTAAACAAGAAGATTACATATTGGATAACCACAGCGACTGCATAGAAGCGATGGAAAAACAGATGCCTATAAATATCTAGGATACAGACAAAAAATAGGAATAGATAATACAAATATTAAAGAAGAACTAAAAGCAAAATATAGACAAAGACTAACAAAAATACTGAAAAAAGTATTGACAGCAAGAAACAAGACAAAAGCTATAAATACTTATGCTATACCAATATTGACCTACTCATTTGGAGTAGTGAAATGGAGTAACACAGACCTAGAAGCACTCAATACACTTAGACGATCACTATGCCACAAATATAGAATACATCACATACATTCAGCAACAGAAAGATTCACATTAAGCAGAAAGGAAGGAGGAAGGGGATTTGTCGACATAAAAACCTACATTGTGAACAGGTAGACAATTTAAGAAAATTCTTTCGAGAACGAGCAGAAACTAGCAAAATACACAAAGCAATCACTCATATAAATACATCGGCTACACCATTGCAATTTCATAACCACCTCTACAACCCTTTAGATCACATAACATCAACAGATACGAAGAAAGTAAATTGGAAAAAGAAAACACTACATGGCAAGCACCCGTATCATCTAACACAGCCACACATCGATCAAGACGCATCCAACACATGGCTAAGAAAAGGCAATATATACAGTGAGACGGAAGGATTCATGATTGCAATACAGGATCAAACAATAAACACCAGATATTACAGCAAGCATATTGTTAAAGATCCCAATACCACAACAGATAAATGCAGACTTTGCAAACAACAAATAGAAACAGCAGATCACATCACAAGCGGATGTACAATACTAGCAAATACAGAATACCCCAGAAGACATGACAATGTAGCAAAAATAATACATCACCAACTTGCCATACAACACGAACCAATAAAACAACACGTTCCCACATACAAGTATGGACCACAAAATGTACTGGAGAATGATGAATTCAAATTATACTGGAACAGAACCATTATAACAGATAAAACACCACCACATAACAAACCTGACATCATACTCACCAATAAAAAGAAGAAATTAACACAACTAATCGAAATATCCATACCCAATACAACAAATATACAGAAGAAAACAAGAGAAAAAATTGAAAAATACATCCAACTGGCTGAGGAAGTCAAGGACATGTGGCATCAGGATAAAGTTGACATTATACCGATTATACTATCAACTACAGGAGTCATACCACACAATATCCACCAGTACATCAACGCAATACAGCTACATCCAAACTTACATATACAACTACAGAAATCTGTAATTATTGATACTTGTTCAATTACCCGAAAGTTCCTAAATGCAATGTAACATATACCACACAGTTAAAAGGAAGTCACGCTTGATCAAGGTCTGCGTCACTTTCCATTTTTGACCAGACGTAACGTCTGAGAAAAGAAAGAATAATAATAATAATAATATCCCCGTTGGAAACAGCACTATTAACAGTTCATAGGCGACGTCCACGTGAAGTTCCAGGTAAGATGGTGTAACACCTTGACTTCTAATCACCATACTTAATTTCTCGCCTTAAATGTGGACTATAATCTTGCCACTTGTACTCGGGTTTTTCTACATTATGGACGGCACATAAACAGTTATTTCCTCGTTCCACGTCATTTCGATGAAAGAAACTGTGATGTCATCAGTCATACGACCACACCGCCGCCTGAGAGATCGATCCCCCAGATGTGATTCTCTCGATAAACGGAACAGAAGAACGGCTGTGCTAGACAAAGAGTACACAGCCAGTCGCAGTACTTATGCTCGCCGCGAGCCTCCGCTACGCCACTTCATGTGCGGCAGCAGAGTAGTGCAGTTGTGCCAGTCTACAGTTCGTAGCCGCGCTCGGTGGTCAGCCAGCGCCGATGTTAGTCATCGTCTGCAGCTCAGTCATTGCTGCCATCAAGTCTTTGTAGCTCCGTTGCAAATTAGTCTTCAAATTCACCGGACTCGACATTCAAGATTACGCGAGATTAATTCGTCACTGCAAGATTTGTGACTTGTAAATTGTGTCATTCTACAGACGCTTAGTCTAGTCGTGTCTTCTATAATTGTCAACCAACTGATCATGGACTACAGCAAAGTAAAGTAATAAATACTTTAAAATTTTTTGTTTTTAAAATTCAGTCTTAATCACACCACGTATGTTACAAGAACATAGGTGACCGGTTTTGGTCAGCTCACATGACCATCATCAGACCTGTTATATAATTTAGAAAGTAATAGAAACCTTCCTAGATTTACAATAAAGTAAGACGAAATGCTTATAAGGATAAAATACAATAAGACGTGTTACACCCATGGCATCCTTCGAAGATGGTAGGTGGAGCACTCTTCTCAGCTGCTGTGATGTCAACTGGTGCCAGCATGTGACGAGCATACACTTAAGTACGAAGATGCTCCGCCTACCTCTTCTCCGTCCACCTCACATCAACCAATCAGTATAAAAACGCGTTCAGATAATCGTCAAAACGTAAAAAAACCAAAGTACAATAATAACATAAAAATAGTTATGTATAATATCGCTTTACAACCATGGAATTACTTAAATGTTGTATAGAATATCAATTAAAAGCTTTAAAATAACTGAACATACGATGTATAGTCAGTGTGCCCTCTATGGGCTAAGGTGGTACTACCACAATAGTTTCAAAGTCAACGATGTTGTGGAGGTCTTTGGCATTGCGGCATCATATCGATATGTGAGTTGTGACTCGACTGCAAGTATGCATCAGTCTGTCTGTCTTTTATTAAAAAGTCATAATACTGATTTATTAAATATGAAGTGATATTTCGTAATATTTCTAGTTGGATGGTTGTAAAGAGATATTATACATAACTATTTTTATGTTATTATTGTACTTTGTTTTTTTTTTACGTTTTGACGATTATCTTAACCCATTTTTATACCGATTGGTTAATGTGAGGTGGACGGAGAAGAGGTAGGAGGAGCATCTTCGTACTTAAGCGTATGCTCGTCACTTGCTGGCACCAGTTGACATCACAGCAACTGAGAAGAGTGCTCCACCTAGCATCTTCGAAGGATGCCATGGGTATAACACGTCTTATTGTATTTTATCCTTATAAGCATTTCGTCTTATTTTATTGTAAACCTAGTAAGGTTTCTATTACTTTCTAAATTATATAACAGGTCTGATGATGGTCATGTGTGCTGACCAAAACCGGTCACCTATGTTCTTGTAACATACGTGGTGTGATTAAGACTGAAATTTAAAAACAAAAAATTTAAAAAATTTTTAATCACTTTTTCAAAAATGTTTCTTAAAATTGTAATAAATACTTTCTTATTTTGTACTCCTGCTAATTAATTGTTGTAGCTACCAAGCATTCTTGGCATAGTAGAAACCACGTTTCCACCTCCTTGTCTACCTCATATTTGCCACCTCATGTCGATGGACTCGATTATGGTGGAAGATCGAGATCCATCAGAAACAATCAAATGATCTACGGGATACGTTACTAACTACCTAACTGTCCTTTGAGCGGCGAGTTTGGGATCTCAGTACTGTTATAGCGACCACACCATCCTCCGGCTCGCTTCGTGTGCTTCGTTTTAATGGTCAGCGGACTATGTAGATGTAGAGTCGCAACATGAGGGTGGACGCGGTGCCGTAATAGGCGTCAGGGACAAAATCTCGACATGGAAGGTCGGCGCCGTCGTGTCGCAGACACTCACGGACGACGGCGACCAGCGAGACTTGCGGCGTTTTACGGAGAGGCATTCGGCGCGAGTAACGAGCAAGAGAGCCCTGGGAAGCGGCTGCAGGCTCAATTAAAACCCGAGCCGGCGGGGCGCGTGTAACGGGAGCGCTGGCGTCATCACCCTCCTGTGGGAACGGCGCTCCCAAACCTCCGCCACCCACCCACCCCTGACCCCTACCAGATTTTTACAGACTCAGCTCCGTGAGCTTGCAAAAATATTTTATAGTGATTGACAGCTTCGTACTCTCCCTCTGCTCGCCCTCCTCCTCCACATTCCGAGCTCAGCTTTCATACATATATATATATATATTTTTTAACACTGTAATGGTCGGCGGCGCCAATCCGGATGTCGCCAGGGACGTCGCCCCCCACCGTTTGTCGATAAACTACCACCGCTGCTGTCAATTAGGTGCTCCTCTGACGTCAGCGCTTCGCTTCCTTGCGTCGGCGGCGAAATAACAAAAAAACAAAAGGGATAATGTGCGAGGGGCGGAAAAAAAGAGAGTAACCGCGCGTCGAGTTTTCAATGGTGACACGGACGGGATGCGCTGTTTGTTGACTGGCATAACAAGCGGCCGGCGGCCGGCGACTGGTGACTGGCGCGCTGCTAACGAGGAGCCTGCCGGCGACTTGGCCGGCGCCCTCCCCTCCCCTCCCCGCCCCTCCCGCTCCCCCCACCACCAGCCGGAACCCTGGGGCCTCACTCCGCGCCCACCAGTTTGCTTTCTTGGCGCTGGCCGTGTTGCACTTGCGTGACTGGCAAAGCAAATGCTGCCGCCGCGCGCTCGCCGTGCTGTAGTTTGCACTCGCGTGCGACCACAAACTCGGTGCGGCTACGTCGACGCCGTGCCAGAAGGCGAGAAGACGTGTTCCGGCGCAGCTAGCGGTTGTTTCCCCGCCACTGCGCCGGCTTGTCCCAGTTTGATGATGACGTAGACCTGTTTTCATTGTTATACAAAGGGTAGTCATGCGGTTTTAAGTAAAACAAAGTAAAGCTGTCATCAATCCGAAGTTGCTTTACTACGCATGGTCCTGTTGGAGGTGACATACCGTTGCCTTCTTCCGACTTTCGAACTGCTTACCCAGCTAGTTGTACAGTTGTACAGCTGGTTGTACAGTTTAACGTGGACTCCGACTCATGGTGCAACTCGGCACTTTTCTCATTAATATTGTCACAGAGAGCCAGTCCTGACAAAACTCTACCATCTGGTGAGCAAGATGTATGAAACAGGCGAAATACCCTCAGACTTCAAGAAGAATATAATAATTCCAATCCCAAAGAAAGCAGGTGTTGACACATGTGAAAATTACCGAACTATCAGTTTAATAAGTCACAGCTGCAAAATACTAACACGAATTCTTTACAGACGAATGGAAAAACTAGTAGAAGCCAACCTCGGGGAAGATCAGTTTGGATTCCGTAGAAACACTGGAACATGTGAGGCAATACTGACCTTACGACTTATCTTAGAAGAAAGATTAAGGAAAGGCAAACCTACGTTTCTAGCATTTGTAGACTTAGAGAAAGCTTTTGACAATGTTGACTGGAATACTCTCTTTCAAATTCTCAACGTGGCAGGGGTAAAATACAGGGAGCGAAAGGCTATTTACAATTTGTACAGAAACCAGATGGCAGTTATAAGAGTCGAGGGACATGAAAGGGAAGGAGTGGTTGAGAAGGGAGTGAGACAGGGTTGTAGCCTCTCCCCAATATTATTCACTCTGTATATTGAGCAAGCAGTAAAGGAAACAAAAGAAAAGTTCGGAGTAGGTATTAAAATCCGGGGAGAAGAAATAAAAACTTTGAGGTTCGCCGATGACATTGTAATTCTGTCAGAGACAGCAAAGGACTTGGAAGAGCAGTTGAATGGAATGGACAGTGTCTTGAAAGGAGGATATAAGATGAACATCAACAAAAGCAAAACAAGGATAATGGAATGTAGTCTAATTAAGTCGGGTGATGCTGAGGGAATTAGATTAAGAAATGAGGCACTTAAAGTAGTAAAGGAGTTTTGCTATTTGGGGAGCAAAATAACTGATGATGGTCGAAGTAGAGAGGATATAAAATGTAGGCTGGCAATGGCAAGGAAAGCGTTTCTGAAGAAGAGAAATTTGTTAACATCCAGTATTGATTTAAGTGTCAGGAAGTGATTTCTGAAAGTATTCATATGGAGTGTAGCCATGTATGGAAGTGAAACATGGACGATAAGTAGTCGGGACAAGAAGAGAATAGAAGCTTTCGAAATGTGGTGGATGGGTAGATCACATAACTAACGAGGAAGTATTGAATAGGATTGGGGAGAAGAGAAGTTTGTGGCACAACTTGACCAGAAGAAGGGATCGGTTGGTAGGACATGTTCTGAGGCATCAAGGGATCACAAATTTAGTATTGGAGGGCAGCGTGGAGGGTAAAAATCGTAGAGGGAGACCAAGAGATGAATACACTAAGCAGATTCAGAAGGATGTAGGTTGCAGTAGGTACTGGGAGATGAAAAAGCTTGCACAGGATAGAGTAGCATAGAGAGCTGCATCAAACCAGTCTCAGGACTGAAGACCACAACAACAACATTGTCACAGGCGAAAGAAGATTGTATTTCGCTCAGAGTAGCAATTGTAATCTACATTCTCAAATACTTGCAGGAAGTATCCCAGTCTCTGTCTTCGTCATCAGTTTGTACTCTCTACAGCTCCCTCTATGACCATGGAAGTTATTCCCTGATGTCTTAATACATATCCTCCTTCTTGTCAGGGTTTTCCATATATATATAGATTGCTTTCCTCGACGATTCTGAGAAGAACCTCCTCATTGCACCAGTACATCTAATTTTCAACACTATTATTTAACACCGCCGCCTTGCCGCAGTGGTAACACCGGTTCCCATCAGATCACCGAAGTTAAGTCAGGCTGGGCTAGCACTTGGATGGGTGACCATCCGGTCTGCTGAGCGCTTTTTGAAAGCGGTGAGGCAAACTGATGAGCTACTTGTTTGAGAAGTAGCGGCTCCGGTCTTGTAAACTGACATACCGCTGGGAGAGCGGTGTGCTGACCACTTGCCCCTCCATATCCGCATCCAGTAACGTCTTCGGGTTGAGGATGAAATGGCGGCCGGTCGGTACCGTTGGGCCTTCATGGCCTGTTCGCGTTGAGTTTATGTAGCACCACATCTCAAATGCTTCGATTCTCATCTGTTCCGGTTTTCCTCCAACCCATGTCTCACTTTTACACAATACTGTGATCCAAACGTAAATTCCCATAAATTTCTTTCTCAAATTAATACTTGTTGTATGCATGATATTAGCACACTTCTCTTGGCCAGGAATCCCCTTTTTGCCCCTGATAGCTTTTTATGTTCCCCTTGCTCCGTCCGTCATGGTTTTTTTGCTGCCTAGGTAGCAGAATTCCTTAATTTCATCTACTTCGTAATCAGCAATCCTAATGTTAAGTTTCTCCTTGTTCTCATTTCTACTACTTGTCATTATTTTCTTCAATTTAATCTCAGTCACTATTCTGAACTTTTTAGACTGTTCATTCCATTCAGTAGATCCTGTAATTGTTCTTCACTTTCGCAGTGAAATGTAAGTGGCACGAAATTCGACGATTGCCTGGGGATTGAACCTCAGACCTCTAGAGCCGCAGTCTGGCACCTTATCAATTTTAACATTTTTTTTTTTTTCGGACAGGTCTTCAAATGCCAACAATAACACCCTCAGTCACGTGTATTTTCCTGGCGTTTCGTCATGTAGCCAACTAACTCAAGCATTTTTTTTTTCTTTTTCTTCTTCAAGAAAACAGCAGATACGCAGTTTGTGAAACCATTGCCACTGAGCTACCGACCCACCCAATATTGATTAGCACATATTAAATTCAAGGGGGTGAGAACGATATAGTCCAAAGCCAGGCTTTTTTCACGTTTTTTTGTTTTAGTTCAACTATTCAACACAGGAAGCTACTGCGAAAATATTTTAACTTTCACTCACTAAATGGCAGAGCAGTTCACACTTGTCGTTCTCATACAATGACGAAGTAGCCTTTTTCGTGTGTGAAACAACCTAAAGCCACAGTAAAAGGGTTGCTTGCAAAGAAGAGGTTATTTCCATGCGTAACCGTAAAAGAACTTTCTGAGACAGAAATGGCCAGTTCTGAAGAAGATTATTCGTCCAGTGGAAGCAGTTATTGTCCTCTGATGAATATTCATCCGGAAACGACAGTCTAAAATACTTACTTTTTTAGACATTTAAGCATTGAGGCTTAGGACTGTATTCAGAGTAAAATATTATTGCATAATTATAGCTGTTATGCACTCGCTAATTAAAATACACTCCTGGAAATGGAAAAAAGAAGATATTGACACCGGTGTGTCAGACCCACCATACTTGCTCCGGACACTGCGAGAGGGCTGTACAAGCAATGATCACACGCAC
Organism: Schistocerca serialis cubense; assembly: GCF_023864345.2. Lineage (NCBI taxonomy): Eukaryota > Metazoa > Arthropoda > Insecta > Orthoptera > Acrididae > Schistocerca > Schistocerca serialis. Next base: position 620,569,558 of record NC_064645.1, read on the forward strand.
GGCACAGCGGACACACCAGGAACCGCGGTGTTGGCCGTCGAATGGCGCTAGCTGCGCAGCATTTGTGCACCGCCGCCGTCAGTGTCAGCCAGTTTGCCGTGGCATACGGAGCTCCATCGCAGTCTTTAACACTGGTAGCATGCCGCGACAGCGTGGACGTGAACCGTATGTGCAGTTGACGGACTTTGAGCGAGGGCGTATAGTGGGCATGCGGGAGGCCGGGTGGACGTACCGCCGAATTGCTCAACACGTGGGGCGTGAGGTCTCCACAGTACATCGATGTTGTCGCCAGTGGTCGGCGGAAGGTGCACGTGCCCGTCGACCTGGGACCGGACCGCAGCGACGCACGGATGCACGCCAAGACCGTAGGATCCTACGCAGTGCCGTAGGGGACCGCACCGCCACTTCCCAGCAAATTAGGGACACTGTTGCTCCTGGGGTATCGGCGAGGACCATTCGCAACCGTCTCCATGAAGCTGGGCTACGGTCCCGCACACCGTTAGGCCGTCTTCCGCTCACGCCCCAACATCGTGCAGCCTGCCTCCAGTGGTGTCGCGACAGGCGTGAATGGAGGGACGAATGGAGACGTGTCGTCTTCAGCGAAGAGAGTCGCTTCTGCCTTGGTGCCAATGATGGTCGTATGCGCGTTTGGCGCCGTGCAGGTGAGCGCCACAATCAGGACTGCATACGACCGAGGCACACAGGGCCAACACCCGGCATCATGGTGTGGGGAGCGATCTCCTACACTGGCTGTACACCACTGGTGATCGTCGAGGGGACACTGAATAGTGCACGGTACATCCAAACCGTCATCGAACCCATCGTTCTACCATTCCTAGACCGGCAAGGGAACTTGCTGTTCCAACAGGACAATGCACGTCCGCATGTATCCCGTGCCACTCAACGTGCTCTAGAAGGTGTAAGTCAACTACCCTGGCCAGCAAGATCTCCGGATCTGTCCCCCATTGAGCATGTTTGGGACTGGATGAAGCGTCGTCTCACGCGGTCTGCACGTCCAGCACGAACGCTGGTCCAACTGAGGCGCCAGGTGGAAATGGCATGGCAAGCCGTTCCACAGGACTACATCCAGCATCTCTACGATCGTCTCCATGGGAGAATAGCAGCCTGCATTGCTGCGAAAGGTGGATATACACTGTACTAGTGCCGACATTGTGCATGCTCTGTTGCCTGTGTCTATGTGCCTGTGGTTCTGTCAGTGTGATCATGTGATGTATCTGACCCCAGGAATGTGTCAATAAAGTTTCCCCTTCCTGGGACAATGAATTCACGGTGTTCTTATTTCAATTTCCAGGAGTGTATATATGTGTAAATCTTGAACACATTAAACTTCTCCTACTAATTACTGCATTATTGGCAATAATTTCAATATTGTAAGGCTATTTGTATAAATATTAATGTTTGCTATATGTGTTAAAGTGGGTTTGGTCTTTTTCATTCTGAGTAGTTTGTTTGGCTTGGGAAGCTGACGATTGTAAAAAGTCCCTAAGTATGACCTGCTAAAGAACCTGAAGGCAGAATAAGAGAAGAAATATGTACGATTGGAAAAGGGAAAAATGTAAACATCGTAGAAATTCTGGCAGAGAGTACATATCTGATAAAGCAGGACAAATTGTTGGTGCTAAAATTCGTGGTCCTGGATGTAAATGTAAAAATAAGCGTTGGAGCAAAATTCATGAATGTGTAGAGCAGATATTCCATTATTCTTAGGATATGGGTTATTTCAGTTGCCAAAATAATTACAGGTGCAAAGGAGGTAACTATGATTGATGAAAACCTTAAATATATTTTTATGTCATGTACTTTTTATAAATAAAGTATTATTATTTTGATTAATGTATTTTACTTTTTTAGATACCCAAAGAAAAGGAAAAGCGCAGTTTCGCGTCGAGTCGTTACTTTTTTGTACCAGGTTAAGGTTAATGGCTGTAATATTTTGCTATGTAGAGAAGCATTTTTAAGTGTGCATGGGCTTCAGAACAATCAAGGACGTCTTGAGTGATAGACACTCCACTTCTCCAAAAGACAGAAGAAATATTTAAAGATTAAATCAATGTTTTTTCCCAGAAAAACCCTAATTTTGTTCTATTCTGTATATTTGTCCAATATTTTTGTTTAAGTATCGTATTCAAACATAAATTCACTAATTTTCTCTGACCTGGGCATTTACCTTTAAAATTACTTTTATTCGTTTCCTTTGTTTCCATGAAAAAAAGGGACTCCATTAAGGAAATTTCACCAGAAGTGGTTCGGACAGTTCACAACTTCATAAATAATATACCTAAGTGTGCAGTCATTACAGCCGCTCACAGAACACTAACAAAGCTTACTTCGACCATGACATGTGTATTTCTTCATTATATCAAGAACGTTATTTGAAATATTGTGAATAAAATAATGAACCACAAGTAAAAGTTTCGAAACTTCGAGATATTTTTAAACACGATTTTAATATTGATTTTAAATTGCCTTGTTCAGATGCATGTCATGTATGTGATGAATTTCAAATTCAAATAAAAAAGTGCACAATTGACCAACTCTGAAGATGTGATTAGAAGATTAAAAACTGAAAGTGACCTACATCATGCCAAGGCATGTGCTCGACAAAATATGATTACACAGCTTTCCAAGTTAGCTAGGGAAAATCCTGAGGAACATCTTACTGTAGCCTTTGATCTACAACAAACGTTTCCAACACCAAGGCTGACGTCTGGGTCTGCATTCTATAAGAGGAAGTTGTGGGCGTACAATTTTTGTATTCATGATTGTGGGTCTGAAAAGCGGCTTATAATGTTTGGAGTAAAGATGAAGCAGAACGTGGATCTGATGACGTAGGAAGTTGTCTGATAAAATTCCTAGAAATAGAAAAGTCTCAAGCAAACATTCTTCATATTTTTAGTGATAACTGCAGAAGCCAAGGCAAAAAGTGGGCAGTTGTTGTACTAGAGACATCAATAGTGCGTTCAGGAAAAATTAAGGACGTTGAACATCGATTTCCACAAGTTGGACACATATGATTGCCCTGTGACCGAGATTTCGGCCGAATCGAGAGGCACGTTAAGAACATAAACCCCACTGTGTACACCCCTGATGACTGGATTACAGTCATTAGAGAATAGTACAAGAAGAAGCCGTTTCCAGTCCTTGAAATGAAGCAAGCTGACTTTATAGATCTGACACCTTTGCAGAAAAATATTGCAAAGAAGGACAAACATGATGATGGATCTCAGTTCCCATTTTCTGAAGCGACAGCTTTTTGTTTTGATGAAGGAATGCCATCACATTTAAAAATGGAGTATCAGTACACTGATTTTGAAGAACTCAGAGCTGTAAATATCACTAGAAAAGGACGAGAACATCGGGAGCTTAATCCGTTCCAGCTATCAAGGAAATACTTAAAATCCGCTCCAATTTTCGACAAAAAACTCAAAGATGTTATGTCATTAATGCAACGTATACCAGATGTTTCGAAGGGATATTTCAAGAGTGTGAGTGAAACAAAGCAAGAAAGTGATGAAAATGACACAGAGATGATAGATATTGGCTATATTATTTGAAATATTGTAGTCACTATCACTGCAAGTAATGCTGATGTTAAAATTTTTGCCAACCTTGTATTCATTTAATATGAGACAGGCCAAAACCAATGTTATGTCACCCAGGGATAAAATATTTTCTATTACTAATGTTTTTAACGATATAACTTTGCACGCATGCATATTAACACATTGGAGAAATAAACTACTTCTGTCGGATACCCATAAAAGTAGAAATATAATTTATGGATTTATTCAAAGTTTTAAAACGCTCTCCTGAAATATTTACATTTTGTTTCTTTGTATTATATCTTTTTCACCCCTTCTATTAGTTTTATGTGTAAAGCTACTTGTCTGCACTAAGGTACACGTTGAAATTACCGCACCACAGTATTGTAGCACACCGGAAGAGGAACAAAAACAAATATCCACAAAATCAATGAACTGTTCTCATTTGTTTTGGTTCTTGTATCAGCGTGCTACGTTAATGTGGAGCGGTGATTTCAATACGTACCAGGACAACGAAAATGTTCTAGGAAACGAAGAAAAAGAGTGAACAACGTAAACCCACTTTTTGAGGTGCTAATTACAACTTTATGATTACTCGTTACAGAAAGCTTCTACCTCTTCTCTGTCTACACCTGTACTCCGCAACTCACGTCACGGACTGGGGCGGAATGTACTTCGCACTCTTCCATTCACAAATTGCGCCTCGGAACAATGATTGCACAAAGAGTTCTTTTCTTAGGACAACCACAACTGTGCATGTCTATTTTCACAAAATGTAGAAAAACGCAACGGTCGTTGAACCAGTGATATTTCATTGTTTACGACCGGTTTCAGAATAATAAAATTCCATCTTCTCTCACACACTGTAACGATGGAAACCATATGTTCTATTTTTATGGATAAACCGCAATTCAGAAATGAACATGTAACAGCAAACTGATGACCTGGCATTACTCACGTAACGTGCAAAAGAAATACAGCTGTATTCCACTCCTACGCTGTCTGAGTAGCAAAAGTTCCGTAGCCTACATGGAGCCTGAGAATTTACCAAAACGAAAAACTCCATTACAAAACCTCTATCAACAGAATCACAAAACATCTATTAAATATGAAAAAGAGAAACAGGACCACACGATGTGTGAAAGACACGTAGGATACCGACAGCAACCACTGTCTCCTACTCGTTCGGCTATAACAGGAAACAATGTAAACAGCTGAGGCGAGAGACCAGTGATGCGAAGTTGTGCATGCAGCTGTGGTAGGCGGAAGATTACATTTTCATCTTTGAATAACGGTTTGTCCATAATTGTAACATACACTGAGGAGACGAAAGTCATGGGATACCTCCTAACATCCTATCGGACCTTCTTTTGCCCGGCGGAATGCACCGGCTCGACGCGGCATGGACTCAACAAGTCATCGGAAGTCCGCTGCAGATATAATGGGCCATGTTTCATCTACAGCCGTCCGTAATAGCTAAAGTGTTGTCGGTGCAGGATTCTGTGCACGAACTGACCTCTCAGTGTTCGACGACATTCATGTCGGGCGATCTGGATGGCCAGATCATTCTCTCGAATCGTCCCGAATGTTCTTAAACCAGTCTCGAACTGTTGTGGCCCGAAGACATGGCGCATTGTCAGCAATAAAAATTCCATCGTCATCGACATGAAGTCCATGGATGGCTACAAACGGTTTTCAAGTATCCGAACATAACCACTTCCAGTCAGTGATCGGTTGAGTTGGACAAGAGGACCCAGTACATTCTCTGTAAACACAGCCCACACCATTCTGGAGTCACCACACAGCATGCACAGTGCCCTGTTGACAGGTCCTTGGCTCCGTGGGGTCTGCACCACACTCGAACCCTACCGTCAGCTCTTACCAACTGAAATCGGGACTCATCTGACCAGGTCACGGTTTTCCAGTCGTCTAGCGTCCAACCGATTTGCTCACGAACCCAGAAGAGCCGCTGCAGGGGATGTCGTGCTGTTAGCAAAGAGACTCGCGTAGGTCGTCTGCTGCCGTAGCCAATTAATGCCGTATTTTGCCGCACTGTCCTAGCGGATGCGTTCGTCGTACGTCTCACACTGATTTCTGCGGTTATTTCGCGCAGTGCTGCTTGCCTGTTATCAATGATAACTCTACGCAGATGCTGCTGCTCCAGGTCGTTACGTGAATGCTGTTGGCCACTGCATCGTCAGTTATGAGACGTAATGTCTGAAATTTAGTATTCTCGGCACACTCTTAGCACTGTGGATCTCGGAATATTGAATTCCCTAATGATTTCCGATATGCAATGTGTGGTGTCACCGCCAGACACCACACTTGCTAGGTGGTAGCCTTTAAATCGGCCGCGGTCCATTAGTATACGTCGGACCCACGTGTCGCCACTGTCAGTGATAGCAGACCGAGCGCCGCCACACGGCAGGTCTAGAGAGACTTCCTAGCACTCGCCCCAGTTGTACAGCCGACTTTGCTAGCGGTGGTTCACTGACCGATACGCTCTCATTTGCCGAGACGATAGTTAGCATAGCCTTCAGCTACGTCATTTGCTACGACCTAGCAAGGCGCCATAGCAGTTGATAATTAATATTATGAAGCATGTACCGTAACGAGAGATGTTCTACAATTGTGGATTAAAGTTAAGTATTACATCATCTACGTAATTTATTTGCAGTTCTCAAGATATTGTCCTGCTCCAGACCTCACGCCAGTCAGCGTGTAATTAAACGCGTGCATTTCGGCCTCCTCTAGAAACACAGTGTTGGCTCTGCTGCCAACACTACAAATTGGCGACGAAGGTTTAACGGTCGTATTGTCCTAATTTACTTGCGTCATGGCTTCGCCACAATCTCCAGATGTACTGTCCGAATTTTATCGCTTGCAGAATCAGCAGACGCAGGCGTTATTGGATGCCCTTGGACAGCTCGTCCAGGGTCAACGTGCAATGCAAACCGATGCGGCAGCCGCCGCTCCACCGCAGAATTTGAAGCAGCTACAGAGTGTGTTGGGGAAAATGAAGTATTACCATCGCTATGTTCCCCATGCCTCTTCCATTTCAGCTCCGCTTCATCGCTTACGCCGTCAAGGTGTTCCGTTTGTCTGGACGACGGAATGCGAACGCGCCTTTCGCCAGTTGAAATCGGCGTTGCTTTCAAATACTTGCCTTACGCCATTCGATCCCCAGAAACCCCTTTTGTTGATGGTAGATGCGTCGGATTTCGGGATCGGTGCTGTGCTTGCGCACAAGGACGGATCGCATGATCGCCCTATTGCCTTTGCATCCAAATTGCTCTCGCCTGCGCAGAGAAATTATTCACAGATCGAGAAAGAAGCTTTGGCTCTCGTGTTTGGTGTTACTAAGTTTCACGATTTCTTGTATGGTCGTCACTTTACCATCATCACAGACCACAAACCTTTGACATCGCTTTTTCATCCGAACAAGCCTGTACCTCCACGTACAGCGCAGAAATTCATTCGCTGGTCTATTTTCCTCTCGCAGTACCGCTACGATATCTTGTATCGGTCCACTGCTCAGCACGGAAACGCCGATGCGTTGTCCCGTTTGCCTGTTGCTGAGGATCGGGCATTCGATTCTTCCGAACTTGCTTGCATGTTCATTGATTCGGAAACCGATGACGTGGTCGAATCGTTTCCGATTGATTTTCGTCGTGTAGCTACAGCCACAGCTGCTGACCCTGTCCTTGCTACCGTTTTGCGTTTTGTTGCTACGCAATGGCCCTTGTCAAAGTCACGGATCGAGGATCCGTTGGTTCGCCGATTTTTTGTTTACAAGGAGAGACTTTTTGTACGACGTGGTGTTTTGCTGTTGCGTTCTGATAATGATCAGTCTCGGGTCGTGGTCCCACGTTCGTTACAGTCCTCTGTCTTAAGGCTTCTCCACCAAGGACATTGGGGTATAGTGCGAACGAAACAACTTGCTCGTCAGCACTGTACTTGGTTCGGAATCGATGCTGCGATTACGAATATGTGCTCTTCTTGCATGGCGTGTGCCGAACAACAATCCGCACCACCGCGGAAATTCTTTGCATGGCCGAAAGCCACTTCCCCTTGGCAACGCTTACACATCGATTTTGCTGGTCCATACTCGAATGCTCGATGGTTGGTTGTTGTCGATTCCTTCAGTAATTTTCCTTTTGTTCTCCGGATGTCTTCCACGACGTCTTCAGCCAGCATCCAAGCGTTATCTGCTATCTTTTGCATAGAAGGTCTTCCACAGACTATTGTTTCCGACAATGGACCACAATTCATGTCCGCAGACTTTCAGTCATTCTGCAAGGCCAGTGGTATTCAACATCTAACATCCGCGCCGTTTTCGCCTCAGTGAAACGGTGCCGCTGAACGATTGGTCCGGACTTTCAAGTCCCAGATGTTGAAGTTGAAAGAGTCACATTCTCGGGAGGACGCGTTATCGCTCTTCTTGTCCTCGTATCGCTCTCCGCCCCGAGATGGTCGCTCGCCGGCTGAGTTGCTCCACGGTCGTCCTCATCGAACCTTGATGTCTTTGCTGCATCCGCCGCATCAGGTTCCTGTGCAGCGGCAGATGCCAGCTTTTGCTCCAGGCGACGTTGTATACTATCGCAACTATCGAGGTTCACGGCGTTGGCTCGCAGGGCGCATTCTTCGCTGCCTCGGCCGCGCGATGTATTTGGTTTTGGGGGCCTCTGGTGAGGTGCGTAGGCATCTCAATCAGCTGCGCCTCTGTCGTCGCACGGGTTCTGCCGCTCCTCGTCTGCTTTCAGCGACGGTGCCGTCCTGTCAGCGCCCTGGGGACCCATCTACTGGCTGGCCTCATCCCCGGGTGTTACCGGCGCTGCCTTCCATTTTGCCCCGTGGCGACGCGCCGCCGCCGCCGCCGCCTGTTCTCCCGCCGTCGCCGCCCGCAGTGGACGCTTCGCTGCAGCCGCCAAGCGCCTCCCTGGGTCACGCGCCGCCGATCGCTTCCCGTCACCAGCTGTCCTCCGACATGGACCTCTTGCCCGCTCCGCACCAGATGTCGTCTTCGCCCGTCGGCTGCCCAGCCCCGATGGAGGTCGAATCTTCGGCCCCTCCTGTCTCTTTACGGGCGCATACACCGCATGTTGGCGTGCACCCTGGACTAGGTTTTCAGGCGTTTCCTAGCTCCCCTCGGACCGAATGGCCGGGTGCGGGTGGGACAGCCTCGCCTGTTGTTAGGCTCCCCACCTCGTCGCATACGTCAACATGGGGTCTTCCCCACGGCGGGCGGAAGCCTTATAACACAACCGTTCGCCGATTTGCGGGGGAGGAATGTGGTGTCACCGCCAGACACCACACTTGCTAGGTGGTAGTCTTTAAATCGGCCGCGGTCCATTAGTATACGTCGGACCCGCGTGTCGCCACTGTCAGTGATAGCAGACCGAGCGCCATCACACGGCAGGTCTAGAGAGACGTACTAGCACTCGCCCCAGTTGTACAGCCGACTACGCTAGCGAAGCTACACTGACCGATACGCTCTCATTTGCCGAGACGATAGTTAGCATAGCCTTCAGCTACGTCATTTGGTACGACCTAGCAAGGCGCCATAGCAGTTGATAATTAATATTATGAAGCATGTACCGTAACGAGAGATGTTCTACAATTGTGGATTAAAGTTAAGTATTACATCATCTACGTACTTTATTTACAATTCTCAAGATATTGTCCTGTTCCAGACCTCACGCCAGTCAGCGTGTAATTAAACGCGTGCATTTCGGCCTCCTCTAGAAACACAGTGTTGGCTCTTCTGCCAACACTACACAATGTCCCATCCGTCCAGCTACAACTACCATTCCTCGTTCAAAGACTGCTAGTTCCTGCTATGCGGCCATAATCACTTCCAGCACCTTTCTATACGAATCATCTGAGTACAAATGACAACTCCGCTATCACTGCTGTTGTATGCCTTGTATTCGCGGTTCTGGCATCATCTACATCATATACATGTGTGCATATCGCTATCACATTATTCGTGTCACTTCAGTGTAGATCTGCCTCCACATGTTGTACGAGGGCAGTCATGAAATTTTAATTAGCTTTAAGAAATAGAATCTGTCATCAGCAAGATGATTGTTTTGAACACCACTGGATTTTACTAGGCATGGTGTTGTTGGAGATGGTATGCCTTTCGTTGCCTTACTCTTATCTTTGAAGTAACTTACCCAGCAGGTTATTGGGGAACCTACAGTTAAACGTGGAATCCGAACCACTGCACAATCATTATTTTTCGCATCAACAAACATTGCCAGACGTGAAAAAAGCGCTATGAGATAATATTCAATGACTGCCTGGGAATCGAAACCGAGACCTCCAGAGCAGGTGTTTCCAAACTTTTGTTCTGACATAACACTCTGAGAATTCTTGTTACTTGATGGAACACCTTGTTCAGTTTGAAGATTACTAAAATTTTGTTAAAAAAATGACAAAGACGTGTTTTATTGACTGATTAATTCTATTTTAAATCATTATTTTTTCCGTTTTGGCTGGAGAATTGAGTTCATTGGTCAGTGTGGACTGTAAAAGAAGATCAAACCTCTGTCTCATGTAAAGTAGGGCTTTTCAGGAATAGACAAATGTAAAATTTGCCAAGAAGTCAACGCTACCATCTGACGATGAGCTCGCGCCTGAAACTAATAATGGTACAATAAAATCATTTCAGAAAAACTTCTGGGAGGTTGCAGTATTTCCTAGAGTGTAACACTGGAATCATAATAAAAATTTTGAAAAGTCGTTTGTATTCTCAAAACGTCGGGGAGCTATTATTCACAGTTTCTGAAACATTGCTCTAGAGCCATAGTGTGGCACTTTATCACCAAAATACCGACCAACAGAAGTTTTGATTATCACCTAGAGAAAATTAAGTTACCTTTCTAGGGTATTTGTATGTACTCGGGAATTCGTAGAAATCCACAGGCTACAATACTGTAGTATGCCGCTATAGGAAAAATAAACTTGTCCACTAAATGAACTGCGATAATTTGTCTTGGTTCGTCTAGTGACGCGCTACGGTACTATGGAGCGGTGATTTCCGTGTAACAGCACTGAAAAAAAAGATCTTCCTCTTAATTATTCTGCATCCGTTAGGCATTTCCCTGTTACGCCTCCTTGGTTGAAACTATTTATCTTTCCACCTTTTTCTCGGTCTCCCTAAAGATCTTCGACCCACTGACTAATAATTCTTCATTAATTTTGGCATTTTGACGCCTTCCATTCTTATAATGTATAGATGTTCAGCTGTTCCTGTACTTCTTAATCTGCTCATTTAAGGTGTTCACTCCCAGTTCCTGTCTGATTCAACATTCCTCCTCCTGTCGGAGAACGTGTAGCCAGATAATTTTCCTAGGACTCGCATCTCCCACGCTTGTATTCTGAGTTCACTTCTTTTTATTGCCGTCTACGACTCACTTCCGTATGAAATGTTTGGCACTGACGTAATTTTGTAGAACTTAAGTTCGGTTTTCTTTCTTACTTTAGTTCTGAGGGTTCTGTATACTGTGCTTTTAATAAAATCACTATTTACTTGTTTCCATGTCCCGTTCTGTCGGGAATGAGACAGTTGATTCTAAGAAGCTGGACGATTTTAGAAAGACGTAACTTACGTTTTATTTGAAGATGCTGCTAGGTTATGTAACTCAGTTGTTATGGCTGAAATATCAGCAGCTGTTTGGAGTGTTTTCTCGCGCATCAGCATTCACAATTTGAAACCCATCAAAGAGTAACGTCATATACTGACAAGGGAACCTCCCCATCGCACCCACCTCAGATTTAGTTATAAGTTGGCACAGTGGATAGGCCTCGAAAAACTGAACACAGATCAATCGAGAAAACAGGAAGAAGTTGAGTGGAACTACGAAAAAATAAGCAAAATATACAAATTGAGTAGTCCATGCGCAAGTTATACAGAATCAAGGCTGCAGTGAGCACAGAAGTGCCGTGGTCCCGTGGTCAGCGTGAGCAGCTGCGGAACGAGTGGTCCTTGGTTCAAGTCTTCCCTCCAGTGAAAATTTTAATTTTTCATTTTCAGTTTATGTGACAAATTCTTATGTTTTCATAACTTTTTTGGGAGTGATTATCACATGCACAAGAAAACCGAAATCGGGCAAGGTAGAAGAATCTTTTTACCCATTCGCCAAGTGTACAAGTTAGGTGAGTCGATAATACACTCCTGGAAATTGAAATAAGAACACCGTGAATTCATTGTCCCAGGAAGGGGAAACTTTATTGACACATTCCTGGGGTCAGATACATCACATGATCACACTGACAGAACCACAGGCACATAGACACAGGCAACAGAGCATGCACAATGTCGGCACTAGTACAGTGTATATCCACCTTTCGCAGCAATGCAGGCTGCTATTCTCCCATGGAGACGATCGTAGAGATGCTGGATGTAGTCCTGTGGAACGGCTTGCCATGCCATTTCCACCTGGCGCCTCAGTTGGACCAGCGTTCGTGCTGGACGTGCAGACCGCGTGAGACGACGCTTCATCCAGTCCCAAACATGCTCAATGGGGGACAGATCCGGAGATCTTGCTGGCCAGGGTAGTTGACATACACCTTCTAGAGCACGTTGGGTGGCACGGGATACATGCGGACGTGCATTGTCCTGTTGGAACAGCAAGTTCTCTTGCCGGTCTAGGAATGGTAGAACGATGGGTTCGATGACGGTTTGGATGTACCGTGCACTATTCAGTGTCCCCTCGACGATCACCAGTGGTGTACGGCCAGTGTAGGAGATCGCTCCCCACACCATGATGCCGGGTGTTGGCCCTGTGTGCCTCGGTCGTATGCAGTCCTGATTGTGGCGCTCACCTGCACGGCGCCAAACACGCATACGACCATCATTGGCACCAAGGCAGAAGCGACTCTCATCGCTGAAGACGACACGTCTCCATTCGTCCCTCCATTCACGCCTGTCGCGACACCACTGGAGGCGGGCTGCACGATGTTTGGGCGTGAGCGGAAGACGGCCTAACGGTGTGCGGGACCGTAGCCCAGCTTCAAGGAGACGGTTGCGAATGGTCCTCGCCGATACCCCAGGAGCAACAGTGTCCCTAATTTGCTGGGAAGTGGCGGTGCGGTCCCCTACGGCACTGCGTAGGACCCTACGGTCTTGGCGTGCATCCGTGCGTCGCTGCGGTCCGGTCCCAGGTCGACGGGCACGTGCAACTTCCGCCGACCACTGGCGACAACATCGATGTACTGTGGAGACCTCACGCCCCACGTGTTGAGCAATTCGGCGGTACGTCCACCCGGCCTCCCGCATGCCCACTATACGCCCTCGCTCAAAGTCCGTCAACTGCACATACGGTTCACGTCCACGCTGTCGCGGTATGCTACCAGTGTTAAAGACTGCGATGGAGCTCCGTATGCCACGGCAAACTGGCTGACACTGACGGCGGCGGTGCACAAATGCTGCGCAGCTAGCGCCATTCGACGGCCAACACCGCGGTTCCTGGTGTGTCCGCTGTGCCGTGCGTGTGATCATTGCTTGTACAGCCCTCTCGCAGTGTCCGGAGGAAGTATGGTGGGTCTGACACACCGGTGTCAATGTGTTCTTTTTTCCATTTCCAGGAGTGTATATTCCTGTCATGTGACGTTCATGCCGTCACCAGTGTCGTATAGAATATATCAGACGCGTTTTCCTGTGGAGGAATGGGTTGACTATGACCTTGCGATCAAAATGTTTTCGGTTCCCATTGGAGAGGCACGTCCTTTCGTTTACTAATCGCATGGTTTACCGGTGCGGTCGCAAAACACAGACACTAAACTTATTACAGTGGACAGAGACGTCAATGAACGAACTGACAGATCATAACTTTGCGAAAATAAAGGAATTAAATTTTTCACTGCAGGGAAGACTTGAACTAAGGACCTCTCGTCTCGTAGCTGCTCACCCTAACCACGGGACCACGGCGCTCCTAAGCTTACGTTAGCCTTGATGTTGCCTATGTTACGCATGGACTACTCAGTTTGTATAGTTTGCTCATTTTTTCATAGTTCCACACAAATTCTTCCTGTTTTCTCGATTGATCTGTGTTCAGTTTTTCAAGGCCTATCCATTGTGCCAACTTATAATTAAATCTGAGGGGTGTGCGATGGGGAGGTTCCCTTGTGAGGTGACAAAAGTCATTGGATAGCGTTATGCACATAAATGGATGGCGGTAGCACCAGACACGCGGGGTACAAAAGGGCAGTGCATTAGCGGAGCTGTCATATGTGCTTAGATGAATCATTTGAAAAGGTTTCCAAGGTGATTATTGCCGCACGACGGGAATAAACAGACTTTGAACGCGGAATAGTAGTTGCAGAAAGACGCTTGGGACATTAAATTTCGGAAGTCGTTGGGGAATCTAATATTCCGAGACCCACAGTGTCAAGAATACCAAATTTCCTGTCACCACAGACAACGCAGTGACCGACGGCCTGCGTTTAAAGATTGAGAGTTGTGGCGTTTTCGTAGTATTGTCAGTGATGGCAGACAAGCAACACTGCATCAAAAAACGTTAGGACAGCGCAGCGAAATCTGGTGATAGTGGGCGCCAGCAGACGACCGAGTCGAGTGCATTTGCTAACAGCACGACATCGCCTGCAGGGCCGCTCCTGGGACTGTGTAGGCTGGAAGGTAGACAACTGGAAAACCGTGGCCTGTTCGGTGATGTACTGGGTCACGCCTAATAAATTACGTGTAACAGGGGTCGCGTTACCAACATGTTGTCAAACGTTTCCCGGCACAGGTTCCAATTCAAAATATTATCCACTCACTCCCCTTTATAAGTTTGTAAGGGAAATTTCCGAGCACTTCGCATAGGTATGAATAAGGGACGCGAATGAAATGTGTGTGTGTGTGTGTGTGTGTGTGTGTGTGTGTGTGTGTGTGTGTGTGTGTGGAGGGCGGGGTGAGAGCGGAAGAGGGAGGGGCCGTAGTGATCAGCGGTGTAGGTGCTTCGGGCACCGAAGCGAGGAAGACACCTGGGGTTGAGAAGCGGGCAGACAGGACCAGAACCGAAGAGGACGCAACACTTGTCGCGGTGTGCAGTGCTGGCGAGCGAGAAACGGGGCAGCCCAATGGCCGGCAATCAGCAGAAGAAAAATAAAGGAGTGCTGTAATGTACCATTCGTTTTCAAAGCTTTGTATTTTCCATGGTATTGTTACGTGTACAAATACGACTGCTGCATGAATAGAACAATGAACTAACCGAGTTTGCAGTGTGCCCATCAGTTGCCGCTATGAGTGCAGTGTCTTGACAAAACGAGTAAAAAAAAGTGCAATGTTTATCGGTTAAAACAGTGCAGCTTGCATCCAGGAAAAATTACGGAAAGGAACGCCATGTAAACAGAGTATCGTGCGTTGGTATCGACAGTTTTGGGACATTGGTTCGCCATAAACAGAGAAGTACCGGTTGACGTGATATGCCAGATGCGACGATGGAGAGGGTGAGGGAAAGTTTCGTACGCAGTCCAAAAGCTGTTCGCGCAAGCCACTGTCTGGGAATATCGCAGCAAACGTTGTGGAAGAAATTTTGATGTTGGTTACGTTTCAAACCGTACCGTCTGCTGCTCGTCGAACAATTAAAGCCGGGTAATTATGGCCGATATTTTCGATTTTGCATCACAATGCAGGAAGCACTTGAGGACAAAATTTCGCCGCCAAGCTGATACTCAGTGACGAAGCGACCTTGCATTTATCAGGCAAGGCTAACAGCCACAATGTGAGAGTGTGGGGCACCGAAAATCCTCGTGAAATTGTGACGCATCAACGAGATTGGCCGAAGACTGTTTCCGTTCAACATTACAGACGTAGCTGTGTGGGCCGTTTTTCTTCTGGGAGAAGCCTGGGTCTGATAGATGCTACCTTGGTATGTTGCAGTTGTGGTTGTCTCCTCAGGTGCCACTGGTGATTGCCAATTTCAAGAATTTTATCTTCCGACAAGACGGGGCTTCCATTCGTTGCAGCATCGACGTTAGTCGCTATGCAAGCGACAAACTTTTGCATCGCTGGATTGGACCTAATGGTCAAGATGATGTGGCTGTGTTCCTTTGCCCACCACCTTCCCCCTGCCCCACAGGTCGCATGACCCAACGCTTTGCGACTGTTTGCTTTGGGTGTGCATAACGAAGCGTGTCTGCGTACCCCGACTTCCAAGAACACTGGAACAGCTCATGGAAAACATCAATGCTGCTGCGATGACCACTGACATGATGTTGCTACGTAAGGTATTAAACGAACGTGACTACCGCTTGGACGTGTGTCGTGTGACAAGAGGGTTACTCATGGAACACTTGTAAATGGAAACTTGGTGAGTCTATGGTTCTATTCATACATCAGTCATATTTGTTCATGCTATACTTCGGAATAAAAACAGAAATCTGAAAAAGGATGAATCTTTTATAGTAGACCTATAGAGTGAATGTGGGGTCGACTGGATGCAGGAGTGCTGGCGGTTTTCTTTCCCGGTGCCTGCAATGTTTACTGTGTTTTTAGTGCATAGGGTAGTGCCTATGACATTAGTCTGCGTTGTGCTGTACTTATTATTCTTGCTGATACTATTGTTTAAACTGTCAACCGGGTAGACTAGTGAAGACTGGATGTCAAGTAACTGAAAGCGCGTTCATCCTAATGGGTGATTGCAGAGCACATGGCTGCGGAAGTAGAAGGACCAAACCATTTGAGTAATGAGTAAAACAATAATTTTAGTTCCTTTATTTACCGCAAAGTAATAGCATTATAGCACATCACGCAGGTATCGGCATACATATTCAGACTATAATAACCAGTTTTTAGCCGATAAACTTTATATAAATAAAATGCAGCAATAAAATGAAAAACTAAAACTAAAAATGTATCAGATATATAGTTCAGAGCCACCAGCGATTAGCTCCTGGAATATAGCGCACAAAATTAATAAAAAGCGTAAATTCTTAAGAAATATAGAATATCTATGTATATATGAACGCCGCAATGTAGAACATAATCACTCTTGTGACGTTAACGTATGGGCGCAGCTAGTGAAATCATACCTCAACTGAATTTAAATATAAAAAAGTTAATCATCACAAGGATAGTGCCAATCCTTTGTCTAGGGGACATTAAGCACGAGACAATTTCACAACATTGAAACCAACATATCGTCGAGAAAAGCAGAAAAACAAAATCCTTCAAACAGCAAATTTCGTGTGTCTATTCTTTGGTACCCTCTACTTCCTCTTACTTAAGTAGCGTGAGTTACAAGTAAGAGTTTTTCTTGAGGAAGACTCTTTCTCACCAACATCGTGTCGTTGCAGTACTGCCCCTAGAGTGAGCGTGGACCCCACTGACTGCGCCTGACGCCAGCAGCATCTAAGGCAGCCTCGGACACGACACAAACAAGTTGAACTCTACAACATATGGAAAAACCAATACATTTATGGCGAAGCGTTGTAGCTCTTGTGAAGTCGTCAACCTTTTACTCAACACTAATCTAAGATAGCAAACATTAAATTAACCGATCAGAGGAACCAATTCTTTCTTTAAATATCACAAGCTCATACCGTCACTTATCCCTTTAGTGACCAAATTATTTCCGGAAGTTGTAGACTTTTTATGAACACTTTATAAGGCTAAGAAACCGTTCATAAAATCATAGTTCAAATCTTTAAAGTGAGAGTTTAGCCTACGAGTATAAAAAAATTTGTGGGAACTATTGTTCCCACCGAACTCTGGAGTAACTTCACTTGCTAATTTTAAAAAAATGTATTTCCTTTATTATTTAGTGCAAAAACTCGTTAAATATTACATTTATATTTGTATTAGTTCATATTGTCCTTTGAGTTCACTAAGGTGATGTACTATGGAACTTAGAGAAGCATGGTGCTATACACAAAGGTACACGACAGTTGCTACACATTATCTTTGTTCTCTTTTCTTTGTTCTTGGTGCTACATTGGCGGCATCTTCTGTTTGTTGTACCTTTTGTAGGGAAGTGAGTTCCAACTTTCTCCAGATGAACTTCATCTGGTACTCCAGACACACCTCTTTTTGGTGTTTGAAAATGAACGGGCCTTCCTCTTCTCTTACGACTTGAGAAGCCAGAGATAAGCTGCCTTACCAAGTGCAATCTAAATGTTAGCTGGTCTGCTCCTGTCTTCTGTAGCTTCCACATAACGTAGGAACTGACAACTGCCAAATCTACAAGAAAGAAATACAGTCTGTGCCACCACTTCCATGAACGACGGCTTGCAGCATACCGTTCACGCAGCTGATCAAATCTGTCCACTCCTCCCATTATTTTATTATACTCTGCCACAGCCAATGGGCAGAATACTTCACTTCTGCTTCCATCTTTGTTTCTTCTCAAAACAGTTGTAACGTGTTTGAGATTATGGTAATTTGATAATGTACAAACAGGTTTACTATCCTGCCACTTCACTGCTGCAACAGATGACCTGACAGCAAATTCGAACTCTCCCCTGCTAAGCTTTGGAATTTTTTTCAGCATATCAGGCAAATCCTTCCTGTTTGGACGAACAGTTCCGATGCCATAAAGTCCATGAGACTGTAACTCTTCCATTATTCGTACTGTTGTAAAATAATTGTCAAAAGCTACCAGCCTTTTGCTGCCATCCATTGCCTTTGTTAGAGTAAGCACAACTTCTTCACACAAAGTAAATTCGGATGTATCATTTGTATCTCTTTTTCCAGTGTAGATGTCGAAATTTATGATGAACCCAGTACTAGCATCAGCTAAGCACCACACTTTATATCCACGCTTCACTGGTTTCATTGGCATATATTGTTTGAGTGTTGACCGTCCTTTGAAGGCCACCATACATTCGTCAACTGCTAAAACAGAAGATGGTTTGTAGACTTTACAAAGCTTGTTTGATATTGCTCTGATGACAGGTCGAATTTTGTGTAACTTGTCATAACCTGGCTTCCCTTTTTTGACACACGTGCTGTTGTCATTGCAATGCAGGTTCTCAACATGCCGCGCGGGATTAGTCGAGTGGGCTAGGGCGCTGCAGTCATGGACTGTGCGGCTGGTCCCGGCGGAGGTTCGAGTCCTCCCTCGGGCATGGGTGTGTGTGTTTGTCCTTAGATAATTTAGGTTAAGTAGTGTGTAAGCTTAGGGACTGATGACCTTAGCAGTTAAGTCCCATAAGATTTCACACACATTTTTGTTCTCAACAATTTTTTTTTATCGAAGCTTTGTCATGACCGATGAGATAGCAGTTACTCCAAGAATAGGAAATTTCCGAGTTGTGGTAGCTGATGAACACCCATCAAAATAAGCATTCTCAAAAAAGCTTTTAGCTCAGGAACAGTGATGTCCTGCCAGTTGGAAGATACTTTGGTTGTTTTCTTCCCTGACTTCACAACACACCTTTCCTGCCTCGCATATAAGTTCGTCTGATTGCAAATATGAAGCAACAGCTCTTCTGTAAATATAGACTCGAAATATTTTATTTCTTTATCAGACTTTGGGAAATTTGCAATATTTTCTGCGCTTTCTTCTAATTTCAGTGGACGATTTTCAAAATAGGAAATATTCTCATTCCACATTTTTTCACTAGAAGAAAATGTTGCAGCAGCTGTTTCTGGGGTTGAATTGGATACACTTGCTTGACAAGGAGACATGTTCCCAATTTCACTAGTGTCTATTGTCAGATTGAAACAGTTGTCTTCATTTGAAACAATAACGTTATCACTATTTTTGTCCAAAATCTGCGAAGTATTTGGTGATTCAGAATCATCATCAGAGTCAGCTTCGTTATCTGAATCTTCTACATCTTCTGGTAAAGAATACAAAATTCTGAAAACCTCTTCTGGTGTCAGTCCAGGCATTCTAAACAATAAGAAACAAACAATAATTATGATGCCGATTGCGCAGCCATATGCATTGCACATCACACAAGTTCAGTGGGAAAAATAGTTCCCACTAACTTACCTTGTAATATTTATGTAATTTTCAGTCAAATCCAGCAAATATACATGAACACTATCTCCCTCATAAATATAAAAGTAGATAAATACAACACAAGTCACTTCACACGCAAAAGGAAAGCACACTATCCAAAAAATGCTGTAGCGGTCGAAACAGCGACTCGTTTTCTCGCGGGAACCGCGCTTCTGCATTGATTGACTAACAAGCTAGAAATACAACAGCTTTCGCCTAACCGTTGACAATCTACACGTAATTAGCACACTCTAACAGAGATGGTAGCACAAGTTAGAAGTGGGAACACGGATTACTACTGAACTTACAGCGAAAACAAATAAGTGGGAACTATTGTTCCCACAGGTCACTAAAGGGTTATACAGACGAACGTTCTGGAGCTGAAACTTAATTATGACTGTTCGATTTGTACTCATCCTGTTTACGTAAGGGCACAGTGCAAATGGACAGCATATTAGTATTTAATTGCACAACTCAAGTTATAGAAGCACTGGGCGATTAAGAGGCTTAACTAAACTAAGACCGAATACCGGCAACTTGCGGCAAACAGATTTGAAATATACAGCGTTTAAAACGTCACCCCAGATTGAATGTAGTTTAAGAGTCATTAACAGAACAACAGCAGCGTTTCTCACTGGTTCCACATTTGAACATTTTAAATCGTACGTGCCTGACACGACCATAGAAAACTCGTTTTAAAGACATAACAAACCTATTTAAATATGCATAGCCCTATAGCAGACACTGCTGAGCCAGAAAGTAAAGTAGTGCAATCACAATATGGAATGGTTTCCAACAGAAAAATTAGGTCCAGCAACTTGGTATTTCGGAGCACAGAACTTAAAACGGTTCGCCCGCTGGAAACGACTGTAAGAGCAGCAAGAGGGTCGCAGGTTCTGAGTGATACCACAGGAGAGGACACAGCCACAACCCGGCCTAACCACCCACAGCTACGGCTCCACTGCGGACAATGAAAACCCCCAGTTCCACTACGCCAACGTGGCCTCGCCGCTACGACCCACTCAAAAGTGATCAAAAGTATCCGGACACCAGGCTGAAAATGACTTACAAGTTCGTGGCGCCCTCCATCGATAATGCTGGAATTCAATATGGTGTTGGTCCACCCTTAGCGTTGATGACAGCTTACACTCTCGCAGGCATACGTTCAATCAGGTGCTGGAAGGTTTCTTGGGGAATGGTAGACCATTCTTCAACGAGTGCTGCACTGAGGAGAGGTATCGATGTCGGTCGGTGAGGCCTGACACGAAGTCGGCGTTCCAAATCATCCCTAAGGTGTTCTATAGGATTTAGGTCAGGACTCTCTGCAGGCCAGTCCATTAAACGGATGTTATTGTAGTGTAACCACTCCGCCACAGGCCATGCATTATGAACAGGTACTCGATCGTCCTGAAAGATGCAGTCGCCATCCTCGAGTGGCTCTTCAACAGTGGGAAGCAAGAAGGTGCTTAAAACATCAATGTAGATCTATGCTGTGATAGTGCCACGCAAAACAACAAGGGGTGCAAGCCTCCTCCATGAAAAACACAACCACACCATAACACCACCGTGCGCCCGGGTTCTCGGGTTCGATTCCCGGCGGGATCAGGGATTTTCTCTGCCTCGTGATGACTGGGTGTTGTGTGATGTCCTTAGGTTAGTTAGGTTTAAGTAGTTCTAAGTTCTAGGGGACTGATGACCATAGATGTTAAGTCCCATAGTGCTCAGAGCCATTTGAACCATTTAACACTACCGCCTACGAATTTTACTGTTGGCACTACACACGCTGGCAGAAGGCGTTCGCCGGGAATTTGCCATACCCACACCCTGCCTTCGGATCGCCACATTGTGTACCTCGTCACTCCACACAACGTTTTGCACTGTTCAATCGTCCAATGTTTACGCTCCTTACACCTAGCGAGGCGACGTTTGGCATTTACCGGCGTGATGTGTGGCTTATGAGCAGCCGTTTGACCATGAAATCCAAGGTTTTTCGCCTCCCGCCTAACTGTGATACTACTTGCAGTGGATTCTGATGATGGTCTGGATAGATGTCTGCCTATTACACATTACGACCCTCTCCAAATGACGGCGGTCTCTGTCAGTCAACAGACGAGGTCGACTTGTACGCTTTTGTGATGTAAATGTCCCTTCACGTTTCCACTTCACTATCACATCGGAAACAGTGGATCTAGGGATGTTTAGGAGTGCGAAAATCTCGCTTACAGGCGTATGGCGCAAGTGATATCCAATCACCTGACCACGTGAGTCCATGAGTTCCGCGCAGCGCCCCATTCTGCTCTCTCACGATGTCTAATGACTACTGACGTTGCTGATATGGAGTACTTGGCAGTAGGTGGCAGCACAATGCACCTAATATGAAAAACGTATATTTTTGGGGGTGTCCGGATACTTTTGATCACATAGTGTACCTCGCTGCTCTGCGTCACGCCAAACGAAAAGCGGCCCCGCAGTCCTCCAGGGGTGACTGCTTGCTACGACCGCCGTAGCCGTCCCACGCTCGGTACACGAGAGTACTGCCCTCTCCCGAACGTGCTCGTAACTCGCTCCAACCTCGGTGGGAACCGACCTTCTTAGATCGCTCCTTCTGAACTTCATGTGGCCAATCACGCCACGGCAAAGCAAGCTAAGGCGAAGAGCTAACGCACGGCTGGCGCCAGAGATTAAAATATGGCGACACGGCTCACGTCCAGTGATAGTGATAGTAAGTAATTTTCCGTGATTGTATTTTTATTCTGCAGTGTCGAGGTGATCATACTGTGGCGCTGCCCCAATCATATTAAATGATGAATTGATTGAAGTAGCTGCCGTAACTGTTCCTGCTTCCCTATCTCTTGATAACACTTAGCTTACCTGAAGAACCTCTGTCTCCTGAACAGGGCAGCATCTGAGATAACCTACAGCTGGTGTTTCAGCGATGTGAAGTTACAGAATAAGCGACAGGGGAAGAATACAAACACACAAAAGAAAAGGTGTAAGTGAACTGAATAATATAATGACTATTTAAAACACAGTGGAGTCGGAGGTAGCCATTTAAAGCATGGAACGATACCAATCTACAGTTCTGGATTACTCGTACTGTAGCCAGTCCTTACGGGAATCAGAAATTACAAAAGAAAAATAATCAAACAAGATTGTCTAATCGCTCGAGAATAACACCTAGAAAAACGTGATAATTCATCTTAAGAGGGCGGAGGGAGATGATGTTGAGCATGAGAGATAGGAGACTGGAAAGCAAAGCATGTCAACACCTATCCATTCACCATCGGTGAGCGGTGAGCTGTCAACTCGTAGAGCGAGGTGCACGTGCGAGCAGCTACAACCCATGCGGTAGGCGCGTGTATACTCCCGTGATGTGACGGGATTGTTACCGATCTGCGCAAGAGCGGCTTCAAAGTAATGCTGAGTAAAGACGGCGGCAACGTCTGCACTAAGAAACACGTCGGAGTGCGTAATTATGACCAATGCAGTAGGCATCTGCATACTCGTATTCTCGTGGCGTGAGAGGATAGCGAGAAAAATTAATGTTTTAGTAGAAAGTGGCATATTAATTTATCCAACTCGATAAATGTTCACGCAGTTGGCTCTTGATCGCGATCACGGGATTTGCAACTTCATCACCAGTATGAATTCGTGATTGGAAGTAGTATTAGCTGAATAATTAAGCACTCTTTCTTTGTAATGGGTGGATGAAACGGTCGTTGCGGTCTCTGCATGTGTGTGTGTGTGATACATTGCAGGAAAGTGGTTTACAATATTCACCGCTAAAGCCATGATTCTGGGTAGAGTCTTTCATTTATAGAGCCTGTTGGCAAATTCGGGTTTCAGCACCACATCCCTGGTTTAATTTATGTAGCTTTGGAAGAACGTTAACTGCTGCACTATTTCATATCTTCAACTAGAAAACTCAAATTTTGTACTTGTATATTTCGAAGTGTGGTCACAGAATGTTACTAAAATTTCTATTTCGGTATTAACATAACTACATTATTAAAAAGAGTAAAACTAATTAAACCAATGCACCTCACTCACATCGTGTGTTTGAGGCTGTTTCAAGCTTCATTAGTATCTGTTATTAGCAAATGAATTTGTATTAATAAGCACATAATATTGATTGAGAGCAAAGAATACAAACTGCAAAAATTCCAAACTTTAGTAGGTACTATATATACCGATCTACTCTCAAAAAGGAAAGAGACAGTACTAAAATTTTATAACGTGACGAAAGTACCAGTTCTAACGTATGGGTCAGAGACTTGCAGTCCTACCGCAGTTGCAGGAAGAGGACCGAGGCAGCAGATATGAGACTCCTATGACCTCTAGCTGGTTACAGACTCATAGATCGTATAAAAAAAATAGCGAAATGAGGAAAGAACTGCGTATCAAAGGTATACTTCAGAAAACAGATGAGTACAGAAAGAAACGGCGTGAACACATTCAAAGGATTTCAGAAGAGCGAATACCTAAATAAACATACAAATATAAGGGATGGGAAGAACAACTCCAATTTGTGATGGTGATGAGTAAAGCAAAGAAAACCGAAAGTAACGAGGATCAGCAGAAGAAAGATTAGCGACAAACTAACATCAAAACTGGGGACGAAATAAAGGAATTTTGCTACCTTAAAAGCAAAGTAAACTTTGGCGTTACAGAAGAATACTTGAAATTAAATGAACTAGTAAGAAGTGAGGAAGTTCTTCGCAGAACAAGCGCGGAAAGCAATATGTGGTAAAGAGTGACTAGAAGGGGGGCCAGAGTGTTTGGACACGAGCTAAGATGTGAGGAAGTAACTTTCGTAATATTAGAAGGACCCGTAGAGAGCAAAAGACTGGTGAAAAGAAAAAAATAGATTCCAAAAAACTGGAAAGTGGCTGTTATCCATCCTTTGCACAAGAAAGGTGATAAGCATGATCTAAAAACTACAGAGGTCTATCTCTGTTGCCTGTGGGTTATAAATTATTTTCAATAATATTACTAAACAAGGTTGAAGCAATACTCGATAGCCATTTGGGAGAATATTACAGTGGATTTAGAAAAGACAGATCTTGCTCAGAACAGATTTTCAACCCGAAGTCCATAGTCCATCACATAAAAACTCTAAAGACATAGTTGTAACATTAATAGATTTTAAAAAGACATTTGATTCAGTTGCTCCGAAAATTTTGCATTAAATCTAAACTAACAAACCTTATTCATGAAATGCTCCCAGACACCATATCAAAAGTAAAGTTTCGGCTTGAAATATCTAAGGTACTCAAAATAAAAACAGGTGTAAGGCAAGTTGACGGCCTGTCTCCACTCATCTTTAACTGAGTCCTAGAGAAAATAGTATGTGAATGGCAACAAAAACTAAAAGAACATGAGCTCTCACCAATAAGAGTGCAGACTAAAAACAAAGGTATTGAAATTCACTGACTAACAATTGCGGATTATTTTGCCATTCTCTCTGAATACCTAACAATTGAAGAACTACAAATTAATCTCTTAGAAGAAATAGCCGCAAAGCAGGCTTAAGAATTTCTGTAGAGAAAACAAAATTTATGACAAACATTAAAAAAAATGCTCCAGAAATCCTAGTGACAGATGTTGGACAGCTACAGGGGGTTAATAAATTTAAATATTTGGGACAAATGGAATAGAAAAATTCACTGTAGAAGAAAGAATACGTACAATGCGGAGAGCATATGGAATAACCTTGTATATAACATTTACAACAAAAGGTCTCTATAAAATTTGAGACTATAGCTCTACAATATGGTAGTAAAACCGGAAGGTCTTTATGCAATTGAATGTTTAGTATGGAATTACAACTTACACAAACTTGAAGTCGTAGATAGAAGAATCATTTGAAAAATACTTGGTCCACTAAGAAAGACAGAGGTATGGGAATTAAGAAGTAATGAAGGAGTATATCGCAACATAGAAAACGTAACTGAAACGCTACGGAAGAGACGACTGCTATTCTTTGGACATTTATACAAAATGAACAGCAACAGGTTAACCAAACAGATTTATAAATATCTTGGGGACCAGAAGTCAACAATCTCCTGGATTTAAGAAGTTACGAAAAATGAAAAGGAACAACATAAGAGAAAAAGACGCAACGGAGAGAGTTGTAAGATGAATGTGTTAAAAATGGAAGGATTTCAAGGCCGGAAAGAGAAGAGGACGATGTCAAAATGGACTCAGGAGCGGAAAAGAATACACAGTGAGAAGATGAAAGAATACTGGAGGAAGAAGATAGAAGAACAAAGGAGGAAACATTGAAATTGGAGCGCGGTCCTTACATGATTGAAACGGAAAAAGAAAAGAAAAGAACTTTCAATGTCCAATATGCTCCTTGGTGAGATCTTTATAGCGACAATATTCATTTTTGACGAAAATATTTCAGCTTCCAATCTGCTGCTACAAAAATGAACTGTTAAGTTGACGAAAAGATACAAGTCATTCTCGTGTTTGTTTTCTCAGCCGTAACCTGAGAAGCAATTTAAGAGAGTCATGTTTTAATTATGACGAGTAATAATAAGTTGTTAGAAGAAACCAGAGCTAGAAAAGCGTCGACATAGAACTAAGCAATGGCACTGGAAATTGTCCAATAGGTCATCTCTGAACTTGAAAATTTTGCGATTTCAATTTTTATGTAATCTTTGTCCGAAACTTGTTCACCTGCTGTAATGTCTTTTGATATAAACAATAGAGGCAATAAACTGCAGTAACCTTGTAAATTGCTGTTCTGTGCATTGACAGATTCGTGTCAGAATTGCAGCCCCGTGTGACGTTTGTAATATTTGGCTTTCGCCGTGGGAGTTCAGCGTTCATTATTGGTTTTCGATTGTGCAGAGCCGCCCACCGAAATTCTCTCTCTACGCCACAGGACTGCCAGAGCAGCGTTGTCGGATTAATGTCAGTGTGATGACAACAGCGAACACGCAGACCAACATTGCAGCTGAAATGTTTACCGCGAAAAATTCAGGCGCGCGCGCTCTCGAAACGGGTTGCGGTGGTGCCGGCGGTGTCAGATCATTAAACAAAAAGCGCGTGTAATTGCGAGGCTCGGCGACCGCAGGCAGTGCAACACGGGATGTGATTAACGCCGCTGCTGCCGACCGCTGGCGATAATTGAGGCCACTGGCCGTGTCGTCGCCATCCCGCAGAACAGACTGCTGCGCCAAAACAGCGGCGGGCGCGCAACTGGCTGGCATGCGCAAACACCAGGAGGATATGAGAGGTAGGAGTTCAAACGCTTCAATAGTCCCAGCGCAAACACTCGTCGTATTGAATCTTTTCAAATTTCTGCAGAGTATACATGCGACACACGTGGTCCTGAAAGCAACTCAATGTGAGCTGAGTATTAATTCACTATTTACCAGTCCCAGGGGGAGCCATGAGCCAAATCATCCTAAGTCGAAAGCTTTCTCGGGCTCTCTGAACAGATGTTCAAAGGATTTGCAAGCCCCAGCTCAGAAAAAGGCGTCGACGGAGATGCTGCTTCAGGCCCCAGCCTGCTTGCTTGCTGCTGTGATTTCTGTGGCCATCACCAGACTCACAAGAATAGTGGGCACCAGGCACATATTTATGCTGCTGTGATCGGACACCGAGCAATGTACTAGAAATGTCTCCTCTTTACAGCCGTGGTTCCATAATGGATCTCAGTACCTATAGTGCAAATAATTTTCCACGTAAAAAAATCTTTCATTGCCCTTACAGCTGTCGATGTGCTGAGTCTATATCTCCCTCATGAGAGGACACACAGTAGCGACCACCAGACACTCGTACATACACCACGAAGATTGTTGTACAAAGGCTGGGTCGGTCTCCCTCAGCACAAAGGTGGCACTGTTTCTGACTCCGACCTATTTGCCTGCTTGCTTTCTACACCCATCTCCAGACTCTGGAATTACAAGAAATCATGTATTTTGACATGGTTTTCCAAAATATTACACCATTTACGCAATACTTCTCGATATGAAGCACATAGCAATATCACTTGCGTAGCTTAGTACAGAACTACTGTATGTTACTGTGACAAGCGGTCTTGGTTCTACATGTGCACACAAGTGTCCATGTTAAAAGCTATACTGGCTTTATAAATCGAATTATAAGTCGATGCATGAGTCGCGTGACGTAGCTTTCATTCGACACATATACAACCATGTGTTGTTCTGTATGTGACTGTCTATTTGCGATCGTTAACAGCAATCCTCTCGGTCAACAGAGGACTTTCATGTCGTGTGTGATGAAACATGACCATCCTGTTTCGACACATTCCTCGAAACGAACGAAGATTTATGCGATGTACTCCATCTTGGCTGTAAAATCGAGACTTTAGTTTCTTAACTAAGATGATTGCAAGTTAGCGATAGGTGTTTATGAGACACTCCAATCCCCATGTACATATCTGCTTGACAGATGTACTGTTTACAGAGTTAGTGGCAACATGACGTATAATTTCATATGTCAGACGCCGCGGCTATGCGTTTATCTGCTTCCTTGTAAGATGTATTCTCCAGTACTGACGATCATTTTATGTGGGACTGATGCGGGCACGGTATAATTTCTGAACCATGATCAGATGTGAACAGTGGACGCTATACATCTCTGGAAAGCTAATTTGTGCACGTATCACACAGAATCGATATTTTGAGGAAGTACTGTTTTCATTTTACTGTTTGTTACCACAGTTTATCATAGAGAAACTAAGAAGGACGTATGTCATGCTTTGGAAATATACACTCCTGGAAATTGAAATAAGAACACCGTGAATTCATTGTCCCAGGAAGGGGAAACTTTATTGACACATTCCTGGGGTCAGATACATCACATGATCACACTGACAGAACCACAGGCACATAGACACAGGCAACAGAGCATGCACAATGTCGGCACTAGTACAGTGTATATCCACCTTTCGCAGCAATGCACGCTGCTATTCTCCCATGGAGACGATCGTAGAGATGCTGGATGTAGTCCTGTGGAACGGCTTGCCATGCCATTTCCACCTGGCGCCTCAGTTGGACCAGCGTTCGTGCTGGACGTGCAGACCGCGTGAGACGACGCTTCATCCAGTCCCAAACATGCTCAATGGGGGACAGATCCGGAGATCTTGCTGGCCAGGGTAGTTGACTTACACCTTCTAGAGCACGTTGGGTGGCACGGGATACATGCGGACGTGCATTGTCCTGTTGGAACAGCAAGTTCCCTTGCCGGTCTAGGAATGGTAGAACGATGGGTTCGATGACGGTTTGGATGTACCGTGCACTATTCAGTGTCCCCTCGACGATCACCAGTAGTGTACGGCCAGTGTAGGAGATCGCTCCCCACACCATGATGCCGGGTGTTGGCCCTGTGTCCTCGGTCGTATGCAGTCCTGATTGTGGCGCTCACCTGCACGGCGCCAAACACGCATACGACCATCATTGGCACCAAGGCAGAAGCGACTCTCATCGCTGAAGACGACACATCTCCATTCGTCCCTCCATTCACGCCTGTCGCGACACCACTGGAGGCGGGCTGCACGATGTTGGGGCGTGAGCGGAAGACGGCCTAACGGTGTGCGGGACCGTAGCCCAGCTTCATGGAGACGGTTTCGAATGGTCCTCGCCGATACCCCAGGAGCAACAGTGTCCCTAATTTGCTGGGAAGTGGCGGTGCGGTCCCCTACGGCACTGCGTAGGATCCTACGGTCTTGGCGTGCATCCGTGCGTCGCTGCGGTCCGGTCCCAGGTCGACGGGCACGGGCACCTTCCGCCGACCACTGGCGACAACATCGATGTACTGTGGAGACCTCACGCCCCACGTGTTGAGCAATTCGGCGGTACGTCCACCCGGCCTCCCGCATGCCCACTATACGCCCTCGCTCAAAGTCCGTCAACTGCACATACGGTTCACGTCCACGCTGTCGCGGCATGCTACCAGTGTTAAAGACTGCGATGGAGTTCCGTATGCCACGGCAAACTGGCTGACACTGACGGCGGCGGTGCACAAATGCTGCGCAGCTAGCGCCATTCGACGGCCAACACCGCGGTTCCTGGTGTGTCCGCTGTGCCGTGCGTGTGATCATTGCTTGTACAGCCCTCTCGCAGAGTCCGGAGCAAGTATGGTGGGTCTGACACACCGCTGTCAATGTGTTCTTTTTTCCATTTCCAGGAGTGTATTTGTTATATTGGAATATTAACAGCGCTGCATTCCACACGACTGATAGGCCGGAAACTGAAGGGATCTAACATTATAGCCTATTATAAGTGCAGAAGCGTGTAGCATTAGTAGTGCATGTGTTTTTGTTCTCTCTCACCAATACCCTCCTTGTACTGATCACGGACACTAGAACAGTACTTTGAAATTAATAGCGTACCTGACATGTAAAATGCATCGAACTCCATCCACCTTTAGCTACGTCATGCATAAAAACCACCCGTTTCTTGTTCTTAGTAACTTTGTGCTGTTACATCACAACACATTGAAATGTACTACTATACACCGATGAGGCTGCCAACCTCGTCGACATGGGCTCATCTGGAGAAATCTAGTGCGCATGGATGGGGGAGGATTTGGCAAGCTCCATTCATTCACGAGGCACAGAATGTAGCGGTCTACTTCTGGTCTGCGGCAGATTAAATCGGTAACGGTGCTGCAGGCTATGTTGGTCCAAGACAGTACACCAGTACGAGGTCTTTCTGTCTCTTTATTTTATCCCAAGACTGTGAGAATGCCCTGTGACTACATCCGCATAGTGGTAGATCATAAATTGTACACTATACTTGAAGTGCTAGAAATACGTAGAGCACTGTCTGGTGTACATTGATGATATATATGTCCAAGAATTAACAATGAATGTATGTACTACACACTCGTCTATCTACTGTAAGTAGGCTGTTTAGGTTTTTATGTTGGTAACACCACGTAGCGCTCTATATGAAAATCACCGACTGTGCTGTGTGAAGGCTATGGTTGGTTTGCATTGTTGGAGTACAGGGTTATTACAAATGATTGAAGCGATTTCACAGCTCTACAGTAACTTTATTATTTGAGATATTTTCACAATGCTTTGCACACACATACAAAAACTCAAAAAGTTTTTTAGGCATTCACAAATGTTCGATATGTGCCCCTTTAGTGATTCGGCAGACATCAAGCCGATAATCAAGTTCCTCCCACACTCGGCGCAGCATGTCCCCATCAATGAGTTCGAAAGCATCGTTGATGCGAGCTCGCAGTTCTGGCACGTTTCTTGGTAGAGGAGGTTTAAACACTGAATCTTTCACATAATCCCACAGAAAGAAGTCGCATGGGGCTAAGTCGGGAGAGCGTGGAGGCCATGACATGAATTGCTGATCATGATCTCCACCACGACCGATCCATCGGTTTTCCAATCCCCTGTTTAAGAAATGCCGAACATCATGATGGAAGTGCGGTGGAGCACCATCCTGTTGAAAGATGAAGTCGGCGCTGTCGGTCTCCGGTTGTAGCATGAGCCAATTTTCCAGCATGTCCAGATACACGTGTCCTGTAACGTTTTTTTTTGCAGAAGAAAAAGGGGCCGTAAACTTTAAAGCGTGAGATTGCACAAAACACGTTAACTTTTTGTGAATTGCGAATATGCTGCACAAATGCGTGAGCATTCTCTACCGCCCAGATTCGCACATTGTGTCTGTTCACTTCACCATTAAGAAAAAATGTTGTTTCATCGCTGAAAACAAGTTTCGCACTGAACGCATCCTCTTCCATGAGCTGTTGCAACCGCGCCGAAAATTCAAAGCATTTGACTTTGTCATTGGGTATCAGGGCTTGTAGCAATTGTGAACGGTAAGGCTTCTGCTTTTGCCTTTTCCGTAAGATTTTCCGAACTGTCGGCTGTGGCGCGTTTAGCTCGCTGCTTGCTTTATTCGTCGACTTCCGCGGGCTACGCGTGAAACTTGCCCGCACGCGTTCAACCGTTTCTTCGCTCACTGCAGGCCGACCCGTTGATTTCCCCTTACAGAGGCATCCAGAAGCTTTAAACTGCGCATACCATCGCCGAATGGAGTTAGCAGTTGGTGGATCTTCGTTGAACTTCGTCCTGAAGTGTCGTTGCACTGTTATGACTGACTGATGTGAGTGCATTTCAAGCACGACATACGCTTTCTCGGCTCCTGTCGCCATTTTGTCTCACTGTGCTCTCGAGCGCTCTGGCGGCAGAAACCTGAAGTGCGGCTTCAGTCGAACAAAACTTTGAGTTTTTCTACGTATCTGTAGTGTGTCGTGACCATATGTCAATGAATGGAACTACAGTGAATTTATGAAATCGCTTCAATCATTTGTAATAGCCCTGTATATGCTATTGTAGTGTTGGGCAGTTGGCTGTTAACAGCGTGTTGCGCAGTTGGAGGTGAACCGCCAGCAGTGGTGGATGTGGGGAGAGAGATGGCGGAGTTTTGATAGCGAATGATCTGGACGTGTGTCCATTAGAAAGAGTAAGTTTGTATTATTAGATATCATGAACTGATACATATATATGATGCCCTTTGAACATTATTAAGGTAAATACATTGTTTGTTCTCTATCAAAATCTTTCATTTGCTAACTATGCCTGTCAGTAGTTAGTGCCTTCAGTAGTTAGAATCTTTTATTTAGCTGGCAGTAGTGGCGTTCGCTGTATTGCAGTAGTTCGAGTAACGAAGATTTTTGTGAGGAAAGTGATTTATGAAAAGTATAGGTTATTGTTAGTCAGTGCCATTCTTTTGTAGGGATTTCTCAAAGTCAGATTGAGTTGCGCTAAAAATATTGTGTGTCAGTTTAGTGTTAATCAGAATAGGTAAAGAGCGAAATGTCTGAGTACGTTCAGTTCTGCTCAGCTGTTTGAAAATCAAATAATGTAAGAGGTTTATCAGCACAGTAATTCATTAATTTTTCTAAGGGGACGTTACACTACATTCGCAATGATACTCGCAAAGTAGAGAAGGGGCGGTTTAGCTATGATACTGAAATTGGGAAACATACTGTCACACCATTGGTCTGTGTTGAAATTATTGTAAAATTGCTAAAATTGTTTGCTCTATCAACTGTGATGCTTATTATTACAGTACATCTATGGTGTCTTTTCCATCCCATCCATCCATTGGTTACCACATAATGATATGTGTGAGGAGAGAGATGCGATAAGAATCTTATCGACTTCTCTGTCGGATGAAGTTAGTAGAGCTTTTATAGTTCGTAATTTTTCTCTTTGGATGGTGTAGTATAACGGTGATACCTTGTTGGGGTGACAGACGTGAATGGGCCCTGAGGGATGTGGATCTGCTTCAGATTGCCGTATCTGCATGTAGTTTGGGGATGCATCACAATGCAGTAGCCAGATCCTCGCCCTTTTCCCAGTTACTGTACTGTCTTTTATACTACCTCGTATTGCAGGAGCAGGCTTCATTCAGCGCTGACCTTAAACATCGTACGCTGTTTGTGGAGCTACGGCAACTTGTTCTAATATCCACTGAATGGTCAAAAGACGGTCCTTTTGCAGTAACTCAGGTCTTTCTGTTTCTACACGTGTTGCAGAAGGTGATTCATATAGTCCTTCCAACTTCTGCTCAGTTCCGACTTGAACTGGAACGATGACATGCGAAATGATGCAGGAATGGCAGCAGTTGCAAGAGACATAGGGCCTGCCTAAAAAGTCATATTGGAATTTTACTGTAACAGACAGGTTCGAAAAAGGTGACTCGTTTCGAGATTTGAGAATGCCGGAAATATGATTATTAAAGGATTCCACCATCTGAAACAACGCAGGTATGTAGTTGAATGGAAAGACTTGATTCCAAATCATAGACATTTCTATCAGAAAGTGTAGCACTATAGATCTGAAAAGCTAGTGTCCCTTTCTTACGACCTCAATCAGCACACTATCTATCGTTTGTTATCCTTGTCCATCACCTACTGCCTATAACACAATGTATATATCAGCAAACCTCTGACGTGTGCCATCAGGACAGAATGCATTACAAATACTGGAGAAATACCTAGCGGCGGCATGAGGGAGTTGCAAATACCTATTTCAAACTACATTCCTTAGCTGAATCACTTTATAAATTCAGTAATTTTATTACGGGGTTGCACTGTCGGCGACGTGTAACCGCAATGTTGGTCTGATAATATACGCTCCATCGATCACCTTCCATATTCAGTGTCATGATATTTGTCTGTATAAACCAATTCATCTCAAGGTAATGCCATACTTCGATTTATAAAGCCAGTATAGCTGTTAACATGGATACTTGTGTGCACCTGTAGAACCAATACCGCTTGTCACAGTAACATACGGTAGTTGTTGCGATGGTGTTTTTTAACATCTGGCAGTTTGTAAGACGACTACGCCTCTCTTTTTAAGACACAGTGGTACCACTGGCAAGAAAAACTTATAAGACATATCCATCCATCGCTGATTTTCGGTCAGTATTATTTTGTATCGACAGCAAGCAGCTATTGGCGAAGTATTATACTTAGTAGTGGGGGATGCATGATAGTTTCATCTTGAGCATTAGGCTTATAAAGTATGTGTGTGCTTTCTGACATGTGCAAAGGAAATGACCATATCCATCTGTAAGGGAAGGTATTCATTCGACGCGGAATCCTGCGATAGTTGCACAGGGAAAAGTATGTCAAGTCATAAGAATGGTATAGATATTTCTGTTTCCAGAGCCACAGCCATAATTGTAAGTATTTCGATCAAATTTGTATGTGATTGATTTCCCAGGACGATCCTGTCTGGGGGTGCATGGCGCGCAACAGTGGTGGCTTGTGGCGGAAATGATGCACGTTTCCGGCTAATGGCAGGAACTGTCCGAATGGAGAGGGCTGTTGAGATGCAGGAATGTAGTTGACTTAACTGTGTCGTCCTCTAGGCAGCTGAATAGCGAGCTAATAGTTAGTATGTGTTGGATAGCTTTTGTGATCACGCGGAAATGTCAGAAGATTCAATAGGGACGTGTATTTGCACTGGACCATTATTCCCTCCCATGTAAATTGTCTGGATGACTGCTTCTGCACATTTAACGCCTTTATTTGGTTGAGAGAACGTAGATTGTGGTGTGTGCATCTAGCAGGTTGTCTAGACATGAGAAAGACTTTAGTTGCTTTTGTAAATTATAGGAATGATTTGGAACTGCTATATCACAGTCAGCGATATTCCTGAATGGAAATATCTGTTTCCTATATATTTTTCGAGGTTTCATGTAAAGGTCTTCGCAGACGAGATTAGCTTCTATTACTCAGTGGCTTACAGCACGCTCCACCTCGCTAAAGTTTCGTGTTTCTAGAGAAATAATTTCCAGTCTGTATCTTCGGAATTATACTGTGCAAGCGATACGGCTATGCAAGCGATATTGCTAAGTGCTTGATATCGAGAAGTATCACGTAAACGGTGTAATATTTTGGGAAACCATGTCAAAATGCAAGTGTTCTTGTAATTACAGAGTCTGGAGATGGGTGTAGAAAGCATGCAGGCAAGCAAAAGAGTTCGGGGCCAGAAACAGTGACACTTTGTGCTGTGTGGTACCAACCCAGCCTTTGTACAACAGCCTTCACGGTATATTTACGAGTGTTTGGTGTTCGCTAATGTGTGTCCTATCGTGAGGGAGGTATAGATTTAGCATATCGATAACCATAAGGGTAATGCAAGATTTTTTATATGAAAAACTATGGGCACTATAGGTATTGAGGTTCATTATCGAACCACAGCTGTAAAGAGGAGACATTTCCAGTACATTGATCGGTGTCCGACTGCAGCAGCATTCCTAATATTTTCTGGAGATGGCCATAGAAATCACAGCAGCAAGCAGGTTGAGGCCGGAAACAGGCATCTCAGTGGACGCCTTTGTTCCGATTTATGGCTTTCAAATTCTTTGTACACCTGTTCAGAGAGTCTGAGAAAGCTTTCGACTTACGATGATTTGGCTCGCTGCTCCCCCTGAATGGGTAAATCGTGAACTAATACCCAGTTTGAGTTGCGTTGCCTTCGGAACCGCGTGTATCACGTGTATAGTCTGTGGAAATTTGAGAAGATTCAATACGACAAGTGTTGGCGCTGGAAGTATTGATAGCGTTTAAACTCCTGCCACTCAGATCCTCCTGAGGTGAGGGGTGGTCCAGGGCTAGCTGGTCTCTGTCTGGCTGACACACACTTTCGTGGCTATGGTCATGGGCCACGTTTACAGTGGCAATTTCCTCCATCGGTACTGCACTGTGGCACGGTGAGTTCGTGGGATGTATTTTATGATCTGTAGACATTTTTTGCAGGGTTTAACAGTCAGCGCACTACGGCGATCTGTACAAAATAGTTTTGCCACTGGGCTTTGATAATAGTGCGTGATTTGCTGGATGAAACATTTACGGATCGGTGGTTTGGAAGGAACGGTTCAACAACCTGGCCACCCCGCTCCCCAGACATTACATCCCTTGACTCTGCGGTAAACAATGGCAAACAGTGCTCCCACACCAGCAGCAGCAGTTTGACTGGTAAATTCACTAAGAGATGCTATGGACCATCAGGAAGAATGCATTTGGTGTTATTCTGGGCTATTTTCGTAAACAGGTCATGTTAGGACAAGAATTTCGATGCAGACAAGCTGAGACATCACAAAAGCTCCTACAAAAGTGGCGGAAAAATCCATTACCGCCAACATTTACTTCGACATTTTGGAGCAGTTCATTGCCCCACAATTAGAAGACTATCAACCATGGATAATTTTTCAGCAAGATGGAGAACCCCCCCCCCCCCCTCCTCCCACTGGGCTTTGATAGTGCGTGATTTGCTGGATGAAACATTTCCGGATCGGTGGTTTGGAAGGAACGGTCCAAGAACCTGGCCACCCCGCTCCCCAGACATTACATCCCTTGACTTTTTTTTCTGGGTCTATATCAAGGACAGAGTCTTCGTCACACCAGTTGCTGACGTCGACAAACTGAAGGTTAGGATACAAGCTGCTGTGGGTACTGTGACAGAACACGTTACAAAATACCTGGCAGGAACTGGAATATGGGCTCGACATTTTCCAAGCTACCAAGGGTGCAATTGTTAAGCTTTACTAATGTAAGTGGTCTTCAAAAAATTAGTTACACTAACCTATGTAACGGCATCAAATGTAAATTATTATGTCAAACGGTTACTCTGTAATAAATTGTTATAATCAGGCCAAGACTTTGTGCTCACCCTGTATATTCCATCGATTTCCCCCACCAATAGGACGCTGGGAATTAAAAGAACCAGCCCATACATGTAAAGGATATAGATTTAACTAATTTTCATAATTAATCTGCATAAACATTTTATATCAACTGGATGTTAGTGGAACAATATTTAACGGAAGGATGTGGGTGGCTGGGTGATATGGAGGAGAACAGCATATTACGTACATTATACTAGGTTAATTTGCACAATTAATTTGCATAATTTTTATGTAAAACGCGCTACAACAGTTTAAGAGGGAAGGGGTGGGTGACAGAGAAGAGCGCGCCAGAAATGGCGTTCAGAACCGTGTGAAATTCGAAAAGTGTAGCATAAAATCGTGGGAGGACATAATTAATTCCTTAATTTGATATCAAAGGATGTACAATAGTTTAAGGGATGGGGATGATATGGAAAACTACTTAACAGAACAATAGGTTAAGTGCCGACTTGGGGCCAAACATTAGGTTAAGACACCCAGAGCACAGTGCTGAACATTAGGTTATGCAACATGTTTGGCCCATGTAATTACTTCTTACCAGACCTACATCTTTCCAAACAGCAGAGAATGATAAACAAGAGAAATCCAACCCCCTCAAACCGAATTTTTTATAAATAAACAATATACCCTTCAATTTTCTGTTATGACATCTCCACCACAGAGCCACCAATTTCCACTGCCTTGAATCCCATAAATTGTTTAAATAAACAGTATTCCACACATTGTCAAAATTGTTAAAACAATATTCTGTACACTGAAATCGATTTCCTGACAAATTACTCAACTAAATGGAAATCAAGTCCCATGCTTTTTGACAGAGTGCAGGGGAAGGATGCAGGAGACACAGACCACAGAACTAGACTAGGTCCTAATGGAGATGGTTTGCCGTTTTCTTCCTCCAACAGTAACAGGGATCAATGATGATGATGATCATGAAGACGACTCAAAACACCCAGTTATCTCAGGGCAGGTGAAAATCCCTGACACCGTTGGTGATAAAACCCGGGACCCCGTGCTCAGGAAGTGAGAGCGCTACTGTGAGACCACCAGCGGTGGACTTTAACTAAGTAAATAAACTATATACATACACTGCCATAAATAATTAAGCAATATTCTATTCATTGTCTGAATTTTTTAAACAATTTTCCATAAACTGCAATCAAATAACCTCCAAATGACCAATCAACTGAATCTTTTTCCCGCCAAAAACTGAGAGGGGGTCTACCGCAGGGGGAGAGGTTAACTAATTCATCAATTTAATTAAGTAGAAAATCAAATTGATAAGAGTGAGAGGGGTTATTCCAATAACTCAGATCTGAAAGTGTATTGTAGCAGTGAGCGTGAGGCGGTAGGCTGGATGGTACCTGAATGGTGGGGGGACTCTTTTAGGGGTGGGGGAACAATAGCTTAAGGACCTGTCAATCGAAAGGAAGGATCCTTTTAGCAGAACATTGGGCTAAGGATCTGTCAATCAAAGAAGGAGAACAATAGGTTAACGACCTGTCAATCAAAGGAGAACAATAGGTTTTCCCCTAAAGTGCATTCCTGCCCCTGGTGTAGGCAACCAGTAAAGTAGGGTAATGTGCTTGTTGCCCCACTACTGATGTAAGTCACAGACTTGTATTTCGTAATCATTTCATTTAAACGTGAAGCCTTAAAACATAGAATGGCAATGAATATTACTTATTTTGCTTTTTATTAAAGTGTCAATGTCTGATACCACTTTTTGAGCTGTTGTTAACTGGAAGACAAGTTTTTCAGCCAAAGTCTGTCAGTGAGTTACTAAGGGACCCAAACATCGACATAATACTCGCTGCAGACTTGTAAAGACTGGGAAATTTATGTTGAGTCTAGTTCCTATAAATGTTTGCGGTACTAATTTCGTTATGAAACGTTTCACTCATTTGCCTGCAACACTGTTGACGTAAAAGTTCTAACAGTAACTCAGTTTTCACATTCTCAACATCAGAAGCAAATGAAAATGACACTGTGCTTGTAATTTTCTCGAACTGCAGATTCATTTGTTGACTACTCCACTAGAAACAAAAATATATTTTCTTAGTGAAAATGTGGGGAAAACTGTTCAGATGTTTATTTCTCTTCTCCCGTGGGATGAATACTTACTTCACTCACATCGCTTAACAGTGATTTACCTAATTTTTGCACCTCCACTGATTGCTGTTCCCGTTCCAAGTGTCTAAAGTCCTATGCAAGAACGGTTCTGTAATGTCATGGTACATTTTTTGTTGTGTTCGTAACTCGAGGCACACCATCGCGTACTCTAAATATACAGGGTGGTCCATTGATCGTGACTGGGCCAAATATCTCACGAAATAAGCGTCAAATGAAAAAACTACAAAGAACGAAACTTGTCTTGCTTGAAGGGGGAAACCAGATGGCGCTATGGTTGGCCCGCTAGATGGCGCTGCCATAGGTCAAACGTACATCAACTGCGTTTTTTAAATAGGAAACCCCATTTTTATTACATATTCGTGTAGTACGTAAAGAAATATGAATGTTTTAGTTGGACCAACTTTTTCGCTTTGTGATACATGGTGCTGTAATAGTCACAAACATATGGCTCACAATTTTAGATTGACAGTTAGTTACAGGTAGGTTTTTTAAAATTAAAATACAGAACCTAGGTACGTTTGAACATTTTATTTCGGTTATTCCAATGTGATACATGTACCTTTGTGAACTTATCATTTCTGAGAACGCATGCTGTTACAGCGTGATTACCTGTAAATACCACATTAATGCAATAAATACACAAAATGATGTCCTTCAGCCTCAACGCATTTGGCAATACGTGTAACGACATTCCTCTCAACAGTGAGTATTTCGCCTTCCATAATGTACGCATATGCATTGACAATGCGCTGACGCCTGTTGTCAGGCGTTGTCGGTGGATCACGATACCAAATATCCTTCAACTTTCCCCACAGAAAGAAATCCGGGGACGTCAGATCCGATGAACGTGCGGACCATGGTATGGTGCTTCGACGACCAATCCACCTGTCATGAAATATGCTATTCAATACCGCTTGAACCGCACGCGAGCTATATGCCGGACATCCATCATGTTGGAAGTGCATCTCCATTCTGTCATGCAGTGAAACATCTTGTAGTAACATCGGTAGAACATTACGCTGGAAATCAGCATACATTGCACCATTTAGATTACTATCGATAAAATGGGGGCCAATTATCCTTCCTCCCATAATGCCGCACCATACATTAACCCGTCAAGGTCGCTGATGTTCCACTTGTCGCAGCCATCGTGGATTTTCCGTTGCCCAATAGTGCATATTGTGCCGGTTTACGTTACCGCTGTTTGTGAATGACGCTTCGTCGTTAAACAGAACGCGTGCAAAAAATATGTCATCGTCCAGTTATTTCCCTTGTGCCCAGTGGCAGAACTGTACACGACGTTGAAAGTCGTCGCCATGCAATTCCTGGTGCATAGAAATATGGTACGGGTGCAATCGATGTTGATGTAGCATTCTCAACACCGACGTTTTTGAGATTCCCGATTCTCGCGCAATTTGTCTGCTACTGATGTGCGAATTAGCCGCGACAGCAGCTAAAACACCTACTTGGGCATCTTCATTTGTTGCAGGTCGTGGTTGACGTTTCACATGTGGCTGAACACTTCCTGTTTCCTTAAATTACGTAACTATCCAACGAACGGTCCGGACGCTTGGATGGTCGTCCAGGATACCGAGCACCATACATAGTACACGGCACACGGCCGTCGGGCATTTTGATCACAATAGCCATACATAAACACGATTCCGACCTTTTCCGCAATTGGTTCAAATGGTTCAAATAGCTCTGAGTACTATGGGACTTAACTTCTGAGGTCATCAGTCCCCTAGAACTTAGAACTACTTAAACCTAAGTAACCTAAGGACATCACACACATCCATGCCCGAGGCAGGATTCGAACCTGCGACCGTAGCGGTCGCGCGGTTCCAGACTGCAGCGTCTAGAACCGCTCGGCCACTCCGGCCGGCGCAATTGGTAGACGGTCAATTTTAACACGGGTAATGTATGACGAAGCAAATACCACCCGCACTGGCGGAATGTTACGTGATACCACGTACTTATACGTTTGTGACTATTACAGCGCCATCTATCACAAAGCGAGAAAAGTGGTCCAACCAAAACATTCATATTTATTTACACACTACATGAATATGTAATAAAAACGGGGGTTCCTATTAAAAAAAAAAAAAACGCAGTTGATATCCGTTTAACCTATGGCAGCGCCATGTGGCGGGCCAACCATAGGGCCATCTGGTTTCCTCCTTCAAACTAGACGTGTTTCGTTCTTTGTAGTTTTTTCGTTTGATGCTTATTTCCTGAGATACACTGCTGGCCACCGTAAATGCAACACCCTGAAGGAAGCATCCGAATCAAGTGAAATTTTCACCATGGGTTTGCAGCGATGAGATATGCAACTGATTAGAATTTCAGCGCAGACGCACATCACGCGCGCCTGTGGCGCCACCTCATAGCGCCATTTAAGGCTTGGCGATTTCGACGAGTGTACGTTCGGCACGTGTGTTTACCTTGTGGTTGTTTCACAGGACGATCAGTTATGCCTCGTAGACAACAGCGAACATCTTTTGATCAAGTATCCGAGTTCGACAGAGGAAGGATAGTGGCTTACCGAGATTGTGGATTATCATACAGAGAAATCGCTAGTCGCGTTGGACGAAACCAAAAAACTGTAATGCGGATATGTGACCGTTGGATGCAGGAGGGTACGACGGACCGACGTGGTCGATCGCATTCACCTCGGTGCACCACTGCACGTGCTGATAGGCAAATTGTGCGCATGGCAGTGACGGATCGCTCAGTGACATCCCGAACCATAGCACAGCACATTGCGTGTGTAACGCATCATCCAGTGTCTGCGCGTACCATTCGACGCCGTTTACAGCAGAGTGGTCTGTCGGCAAGACGTCCATTGCTTCGTCTACCATTGACGCAGAACCGCAGACGTCTCCGTCGCCATTGGTGTGATGACAGACGGATGTGGGCGGCAGAATGGAATGACGTTGTCTTTACTGACGAAGCTCGCTTCTGTCGGCAGCACCACGATGGTCGGATTCGAGTGTGGAGACACCGTGGAGAGAGGATGCTGGACAGCTGCATTATGCACCGCCACACTGGTCTTGCACCGGGTATTATGGTATGGGGCGGTATTGGATATTACTCTCGCACGCTTCTAGTACGCATTGCCGGTACTTTAAATAGCCGGCGCTACGTATCCGAGGTGCTGGAGCCAGTTGTCCTTCCTTACCTTCAGGGCTCGGCCACAGCCATATTTCAACAGGATAATGCGCGACCACACGTGGCACGCATTGTCCAAAGGTTCTTCGTCAATAACCAGATTGAATCGCTTCCCTAGCCGGCTCGCTCTCCGGATCTTTCGCCGATAGAAAACATGTGGTCCACGGTTGCTCAACGAGTGACCCAGATTTCATCCCCAGCTGCCACACCAGATGATCTTTGGCGACGTGTGGAAGCTGCTTGGGCTGCTGTACCCCAGGAACACATCCAACGTCTCTTTGACTCAATGCCGAGACGTGTGGCAGCGGTGATCTCCAACAATGGCGGCTACTTTGGCTACTGATTCTGGCAGGAACCACATGTCACAGACGTCTGTAAACGTAATCATTTGATACTTGGTCAACATGTTATCTATAAAATAAGTTTTGTTGTGCTACCTCTTGTCTTTCTTGGTGTTACATTTACGGTGGCCAGCAGTGTATCTGGCCTGGTCACTATCAATGGACCACCCTATATAGACATCCTCCACTGACGAGTTTTCAATTGATGATGGTATGTTTGACCTTCTGTTTAATGTACCTAACCCGCCCATCACGCTACTTTTCATCGATATAAAACAAGCTGCTCTCCACTTTAGGCACTCCATCGTAAGTATACAGGGTGTTCAGTTTATCTGAAGACAGCGGAATGTCTCGAAAAATATACATCGGATCCAAATAAAATTACAGTTAAAATCTGTTCCACTCGGAGGCGGACATCCATTGACACCAAACTCGATCCGCCACCCCAACCCGCGTGAGACGGCTGGGTGGCAACTTTGAAATCTTAAATGGCTGATTCGGATTGTATGGAAACAAACACGTAAGTTTTGCCTGAAACATTTTTCTGGTTTCGCGATAGTTGGAGCTGTAATCGACTAAATCTGTATGGGTAGGAAATAGTGTTTCAAAACGCTATCCAATGAAACTTGAATTAACTGCGAAGGTACGACAGGCAGTTATTTCATAAGTTTTAATGGGAACCCCCGTTTTCAGCGTTGTACTCCTCTGACAAAACGAAGAGGCGACTGCTCGACGTGCCACTGTGGTCCTGGAGCGAACTGCGACTTATCATAACAGGCAGTGCAATCACATTGAAAGTTATGAAACAATTGCCCATCCTGGACTCGCTCTTTGGTGGCGGCTGGGTAAATTCAGCTGTCAATGGATACCAATTCTGAAACACACCCATTTCGATTTTTCGAATTACAGTGCTGTCTGTCGCGAAACGAAAAAAAAAAGTTTCATACAGTACCTACGAATTTTTTTCGTAGGATACAAATCTGCAATAAAAAATGGGGGTTCTCATTTCAGATTCAAAGAGTTCACTCCACCCCCACACAGGTGGTAGGGTGGAGTTCGAGACGTACTTCCTTGGATCCGATGTGTTGCTTTCGAGAAATTTCAATGTCTTCAGATGAACTGAATACCCTATATACGTTCGCGTCTAAGGCTACGTAGAGACCTAACTACGGTCCTTCCCCTGTAGGCAGTGGTGCATTGGGTGCACTTCACTTCCGCTGCGCTATGTAATGACGTCGAACGTCTGC
This sequence comes from Schistocerca serialis cubense, assembly GCF_023864345.2. Lineage (NCBI taxonomy): Eukaryota > Metazoa > Arthropoda > Insecta > Orthoptera > Acrididae > Schistocerca > Schistocerca serialis. The sequence goes on from NC_064645.1 coordinate 620,613,179, forward strand.
CTTTTACCGAGAGCGCTCACCGCCCAGACGGCGACCGAGCGTGATCGTGATAGCTCGCCTAGCCGCATCTTGGACAGCCCTGTAGTCTATGACGCTGGTCTGCTTAGCGTGGATTTATCGCGAATATCTCGCCCAGCGCAAAGTCCTAAGCGACTGGAAAAAGCACAGGCGACTCCTGTATATTAGAAGGATAAAAGCATGGCTCCGCAAAATTACAGAACAACATTCATAACATCTTGCTACTCGTACAAGATTCTTGAACATATTCTCACTTCGAATATAGTAAATTTCCTTGAGACGTAAAAGCTTCTGTGCACGAATCAGCACGGTTTTGGAAACCATCGCTCGTGCGACACTCAACTTGCTCTTTTCTCACATGATATCGTGTGAATAGTGCAGTAGGCAGATTCCATACCCCTAGATATGCGGAAAGCATTTGACACGGTAAAATTTTAGCAGGCATTCTTGACTGGAGCACGGCTTTAGGTATCAAATGCTAAAAATCAGTAAAAACAGTCTCGATTGCGTTTTCAATTTTTTTTATTTCTTAGCAACTGATTACTAACAAAAATAAAAAATAAAAGATTGAAAACGCGACCAAGACTTCTTACTGAGTTTCAGCATTTGACACGGTGTCCCCCTGCAGACGGTTAGCGAAGCTACGAGCATACGGAATAGGTTGCAGAAAAGTGAGTGGCTCCAAGACTTCTTAAGTAAGAGAACGCATTGCGTTGTCCTGGATGGCGAGTGATCATCAGACACAGGGTTGTCGTCAGGGGAGCCCCAGAGAAAAGAGACAGGACCTCTGTTATTTTCTATATAAATAAATGACCTGGTGGACAGGTTGAACAGCAATTTGCAGCTGTTTGCTGATGGTAATATGGTGTATGGGAAGGTGTCATTGTTGAGTGACTGTAGGAGTGTACAAGATGAGTTAGACAAAATTTATATGAGATGGAGACAGTTAGATCTAAATGTAGAGAAATGTAACTTAATCCAGATGAGTAGGGTTGGTTGGTTGGTTGATTTGGGGGAGGGTAACAAACAGCGTATTCATGGGTCCCATAGGATTAAGGAAGGATCTGGAAGGTAATCGGCCGTGCCCTTTCAAAGGAACCATCCCGGCATTTGCCTAAAGCGAGTTAGGGAAATAGCGGAAACTTAAATCAGAATGGCCGGACATGGGTTTGAATAGTCGTCCTCCAGAATTCTAGTGCTGTGTGCTAACCACTGTACCAAGTCACACGGTGAGTAGGGAAAAGAAACCCGTAGTGTCCGAATATGGCGATAGAAGTGTACTTCTTGATACGGACACGTCGATTAAATATTTAGGCGTAACGTTGCAAAGCGATACGAAACGGAACGAGCGTTTGAGGTTTGCGGTATGGAAGACGAATAGATATCGAGAATTTATTGGGAGAATTTTAGGAAAGTGTAGTTCATCTGAATAGGAGACCGCATATGGGACACTAGTGCGACCAATTCTTGAATACTGCTCTAGTGTTTGGGATCCACACCAGGTGGCATTAAAGGAAGACATCGAAGCAGTTCAGAGGCGGGCTGCTGGATTTGGTACCAGTAGGTTCTTACGTCACGCAAGTACTATGGAGATGCCTCCGGAACTCAAATGGGAATCCCTGGAGGGACGGCGACGTTTTTTCCGAGGAGCACTATTGAGAAAATGTAGAGAAACGACATTTGAAGCTGACTGCAAATCGATTCTATTGCCATCAACGGTACATTTCATGTAAGCACCATGAAGATAAGTTACGAGAAGTTATGGTTCGTGTGTGGAGGCATATAGATAGTCGTTTTTCCCTCACTTTATTTGCAAGTGGGACAGGAACGGAAATGACTAATAGTGGTACAGGGTACTCTCCGCCACGCACTTTACGGTGTCTTGCGGAGTGTATGTGCGAGGGGCCTTCAGTAACTAATGAACCACCTTTTTTCTGAAAGCAGGTTAGTTTTATTCAGGATACCAATGCAATATGTTATTCCCTACTCTTTTGGCGACAAAACACAGTTTTTCGACACAATCTCCGTTCTATGTGACGGTATTCCGTCACCTTACTGGACGGCCTATGTGCCCGCATGGAACCACGCTACTGGTCGACGTCGGAGCTGCATCAATAACCTTCCCACGGTGGTAGGTGGTGAAGTCCTGTGGGACCAAACTGCTGGGGTCATCGGTCCCAAGCTTCCCGTCATCCATCTACTGCTTCCCCAGTTGTCCATCCTTCATTGAGACAACCAGATGGGAGTCGGAAGGTGCGAGATCCGGGCTGTAGTGTGGATGAAGAAGAACGGCCCAATGACGTTTTGTGAGCTCCTCTTGTGGCGCGGACTTGTGTGAGGTCTCTTTGGGTTGTTATGGAAGAAATGTTCGTTTGCATTTTTGCGGTGACGAACGCGCTGAAATCTTATCTTCAGTTTCATGAGCGTAGCAATACATGCTTCCGAGTTGATCCTTGCACCATGAGGGGGAGACATCAAACAATTGGCTACGACATTACCGGCTGAGAGTGCGGCTTTGAACTTTTTTGAATTGCCGTTTTGTTTCAGGTTCGAAGTGATGAACCCGTGTTGCATCAACTGAGAAGATTTTCGACAAAAATTAACACTATCTGCTTCGTAACGCGCAAGGAACTGCTGACGGCTGGTCCTCCGTTGCTCTATACAGTTTTCTGCTAGGTACCGAGAAACCCAGCGGGCGCACACCTTTGAGTATCCTAACTGATGGACGAGTGCGTCAGCACTTCCAACAGAGACGTCCAGTTGAGAAGGGAGTTTTTTTTTTATTGTGATCCATCCATCACCTCGAATGAGAGTGTTCACACGTTCCAGTATTGCGAGAGTCACAGCTGTGTCGGCCAACACGTGGGAGGTCGGACAGTTCTGAGTGACCTTCTTGCAATGATGATAGACGCCTCGCTCAACTACTCAATGCCCATTTGTTCATTGCAAGGTCACCGTAGACATTCTGCATGTGCTTCTGAATATCTGTGATGCTTTGGTTTTTCGCCGAAAGAAACTCAATGACAGCTCTCTGCTTGGAACGCACCTCCGAAACACACGCTTATTTTAAGGCTACCTATAGGGCCACCACCTGTCCGAACTTCATGAAACTATAGCGGCTGAAGCTGGAATACTCTGCAATGTCCCACGACAATTTCTGCATTTTTTTCAACCGTATATGTAGCTGTAGACGTATTGTCATAAAAACGTCATTGCTGAAGCATCCATTTATTGTTCATCAACTACAACAATCGTGACTATACTCCGAGAGGTCAACTCCCCCAAGACGTAAGATGCACATGACCTGCGACGAGGCGCGCGTGTCATAGGGTGGCGTGACTGCTCGCGGGTTGTGCGGCCGTCGGCGGTGGCGGGAGCGATTCTACAAGGACGCTGACGGCAGCAGGGGTGACGCCTAGCTGTGCAAACTGAGAGACTGCCTGGGAGCACAGGATGGGCGCGCAGAATCGCGCGGTGGCCCCAGCGTGAGTGAGATGTGTCACAGCAGCAGAAGTGTCTGATCACACAAGTTTTTAATACAGATACAGATTCTTGTATTTCATTTTCTGTAATTCGTTCAAAGCTCTCAACTAGTTGTACAAGGGGCGGGTAAAAAGTTTCCGTTTAAGGGCATTGTTGCAGCCTATACGCTTTTTAGCGTGACTCCGATGCGGGTATATAAGCACAGACTTGTAGGCAAAAGATTAGTGTGCCATTCCTGTCTTTACGACGTACATGTTGTATGAAAAATGCGGAAACATGAACTATGGCGACGTTATTAGCAAATGCGTCCTGAAACGACCAGCGTGCTGTTATTCTTTTGATGCCTGTCGAAGGACAAACACCAATAGACGTCCGCAAGGGAATGAAGAACGTGTGTAGGGCAGCATGTCTGTTTTCACATGAAACTGAAAGAGATTGCTTGGCTGACGGAGTGCACACCACTGTTTTCGCCTATACACCCCGCTGCTGGTGTCACCCGAAACTTCTGCATCCGTGTTCTCACTACTTTCAATTACTGAATCACTGTTCATCTTCTTATTGAAATCTACTGAAGTTCCTTGAGCGCAGTTAAAATTATGGTGCTCTCTTTCTTGTCGTTCTATTACACTGACATAATCCAAAATAATTTGACGCAATTTTTTGACGTATCAGTGTTTCGCTAGTTCGTGCCGTGTACTTTACCTAGTTCTGGAACTGTTTATTCGTGACAGTCTCCACAAGATAAAGTCCTGTCAGGGAGAAGCCACGTGTAAACCCTCCCCTCTTCTCTCTTGCCAAATATTTAGTAATACACACTGATCAGCCAGAACATTGCGACCACCGACCTACTATCAATATAAACTCGTCCAGGCGACAGTAGTGTTCAAAAATGGTTCAAATGGCTCTGAGCACTATGGGACTTAACATCTGAGGTCATCCGTCCCCTAGACTTAGAACTACTTAACTAACCTAAGGACAGCACACACATCCATGCCCGAGGCACGATTCGAACCTGCGACCGTAGCAGCAGCGCGGTTTCGGACTAAGGCGCCTGGAACCGGTCGGCCACAGCAGCCGGCCGATAGTAGTGTCACCTGCTGTGGAATGACACGGTGCATGTAGTATCAGTGAGCGTGCTGTCCGTGTGTAGAATAGTGAAGGTGCAAGATCTATCTGAGTCCAGATGTCATTGGGGTTGGGAAACCACTTCTCATTACAGATGTCAGAGGTCGTAGGCTGGGCAGACAGGTAAAACAGGACAGGCAGCGAACTGTAATGGAACTGACATCAGACATTAATGATGGGCGGAGTACAAGTGTGTCTGACCAAATAGAGCACGGACACTACTAGCTATGGGCCTCTCCTACCGACGACCCATGCATGTGCCAACGTTAACACCACGTCGGCAACCACGACAAAAGTGGGTTCAAATAGCTCTGAGCACTATGGGACTTAACATCTATGGCCATCAGTCCCCTAGAACTTAGAACTACTTAAACCTAACTAGCCTAAGGACAACACACAACACCCAGTCATCACGAGGCAGAGAAAATCCCTGACACCGCCGGGAAAACGAAAGTGGGCTCTAGACGTTGGCGCAGTGGAGAGCGTCGCACAGTCTGATGAATCCCGATACCTTCTTCATCATGCAGATGGGAGGGCGTGAATTCTTCGTCTTCAGGGAAACGGTCCTTTACACCTGTACTGCCAGACGGAGACAAGCTGGCTGCAGCTCAATTATGCTCTCGGGGATATTTAATTACGGTTCCATGGGTCCAACAGAGCCCGTGCAAGGCACCATGACGGTCAACGAGTGTAGTACACTGGTTGCAGACCACGTACACCTCTTCATGACGATCATGTTTCCTGACGGTAGTGACATTTTTCAACAAGATCCTGAGCTGTGTCACAAGGCCAGGAGTGTGATAGAGTTGTTCGAAGAACACAGTGGGAGTTCAAGTTTATGTGCTTGCCTCGAACGCGCCAGGTCCGAACCCAATCGATCTGGGATGTAATTGAAGGTGACCTCAGAGTTCATCGTCTTCCCCCCCCCCCCCTCCCCTCCCCGGGCCTTAGTGTCATGATGATCTCTCCATTGGCAAAAGATTCCGGACTCCCGCATTTGGATCTCCAGGAGGGGACTGAAAAGTGGTAGGTCACCATGAGGGAAAGATGAAATAACCAATGACGGGATAACATTATACGAATCGGAGCATGGGAAGTCAGCTACACTGAATAAGCGCCGGCCGAAGTGGCCGTGCGGTTAAAGGCGCTGCAGTCTGGAACCGCAAGACCGCTACGGTCGCAGGTTCGAATCCTGCCTCGGGCATGGATGTTTGTGATGTCCTTAGGTTAGTTAGGTTTAACTAGTTCTAAGTTCTAGGGGACTAATGACCTCAGCAGTTGAGTCCCATAGTGCTCAGAGCCATTTGAACCATTTGAACTGAATAAGCAACGAATGGATAACGTTCTATGAGTCGGGGTGTGGAATGTCAGAAGTTTGAAAATGCTAGGGAAGGTAGAAAATTTGAAAAGAGAATTTCTAAAGCTCAGTTTAGATACAGTGGGAGTGAGTGAACTGAAATGGAAAGAAGACAAGGATTTCTGGTCATATGAGTTTAAGGTAATATCAACAGTAGCAGAAAATGGTATAACGAGAATAGGATCTATTATGAATTGAAATGTAGGACAAAGAAGTTACTGAGAACAGTTCAATGGAAGGGTTGTTCTCCTCAGAATCGAAAGCAAGCCAACACTGACAATAATAGTTGTAGGTAGCAAGCCGAAGACGAAGAGATGGAGAAAGAATTGGAACGCGGTTGTAGAGGAGTTGTTTGGGGAAGACGACCAGACAGAGAGGTCATCGGTCTCATCGGCTTAGGAAAGGACGGGGAACGAAGTCGGCCGTGCCCTTTCAAAGTAACCATCCCGGCATTTTCCTGGAGCGATTTAGGGAAATCACGGAAACCCTAAATCAGGATGGTCGTACGCGAGATTGAACCGTCGTCCTCCCGAATGCGAGTCCAGTGTGCTAGCCACTGCGCCACCTCGCTCGGTCGCGGTTGTAGAGCAGGGAGTTGAAGGAAAAGGTACGGGAGAATATGGGCGTTGTAGTAGGAATGAGAGAGGAGAAAGACTAATTGAGTTCTACAATACATTTTAGCTAGTAACAGCGAATACTCCGTTCAAGAATCACAAGAGGAGGAGGCATACTTTGAAAAGGCGGGAAGATACGGGAAGATTTAAGTTAGATTACATCATGATCAGGCAGAGATTCCGAAATCAGATTGTGGATTGTAAGGTGTACACAGGAGCAGACATAGACTGAAATCAAGATGTAGTAGTGATGAAGAGAATGCTGAAGTTTAAGAGATTAGTCACGACGAATCACTAGGCAAAGAAGTGGGATACGGAAGTACTAAGGAATGACGAGAAACACTTCAAGTTTTCTCAGGCTATGGATACAACAATAACAAATAGCTCAGTAGGCAGTACAGTTAACCAGGAATACACATCTCTAAAAAGGGCACTCACAGAGGCTGGAAAGAAAAACATGGGTACCGAGAAGGTAACTGCTAAGATCCCATGGGTAACAAAGGAAATACTTCAATTGATTGATAAAGGAAGGAAATAGAAAAATATCAGGGAAATTCAGGAATACAGAAATACAAGTTGCTGAGGAATGAAATAAATAGGAAGTGCAGGGTAGCCTAAGACAAAATAGCTGCATAAAAAATGTGAAGAAATCGAAAAAGAAAAAATTGTCGGAAGCACTGACTCAGCCTATAGGAAAGTCAAAAATAACCTTCGATGAAATTAAAAGCTCGGGTGGGAATTCTGTGGTGTCACCGCCAGACACCACACTTGCTAGGTGGTAGCTTAAATCGGCCGCGGTCCATTTAGTACATGTCGGACCCGCGTGTCGCCACTGTGTGATCGCAGACCGAGCGCCACCACAAGGCAGGCCTCGAGATACGGAACAGCACTCGCCCCAGTTGTTCGACGACTTTGCTAGCGACTACACTGACGAAGCCTTTCTCTCATTTGCCGAGAGACTGTTAGAATAGCCTTCAGCTAAGTCCATGGCTACGACCTAGCAAGGCGCCACTAACCGTATCTGAAGAGAGTCTTATTTGTATTATCAACAGCGATGTACCACAACATGGAATAAAGTTAAGTATTCGAGGAGCTGCATACTTTTCTTATTAGAATTCACTACATACCCTGTTCCAGAATTCACGCCCGTCTGCGTTAGATAGCGTGCATTTAGGCCGCCTCTATCTGCAAGGTGTTGGCACATTTACCAACACATCAAATTCCACAGCTAAATGCAGAGGAGGGAGGGATAGGTGGCAAGAGTACGTTGAAAGCCTCTACGAAGGGGAAGACTTGTCTGATGACGTGGTAAACGAAAAAACAGGTGTCGATATAGAAGAGCTAGGGGATCCAGTATTTGAATCAGAATTTAAAAGAGCCCTGGAAGATTTAAGATCGAATAAAGCAGAAGGGATAGATCCATCAGAATTTGTAATATCATTCGGGGAAGTGACAACAAAATGATTATTCATACGTTGGTGTGTAGAATGTATGGATCTGGCGACATACCATCATACTTTTGGAAAAACATCATCCACACACATCCACTGGCAAGGGTGGGGGGGGGGGGGGAATTATCATACATTCCACTTTCACAGCTCACACATCCAAGTTACTGATAACAAAAATATACAGAACAATGGAAAAGAAAATTACAGATATGTTAGATGACGATCAGTTTGGCTTTAGGAAAGGCAAAGGCATCAGGAGGCAGTTCAGTCACTGCGACTGATAACAGAAGCAAGATCAAAGATAAATCAAGACACGTTTTAAGGATTTGTCGACCTGGAAAAAGCGTTCGACAATGTAAAATGGTGCAAGCTGTCCGAAATTTTGAGGAAAATAGGGGTAAGCTAAAGAGAAAGTTGGGTAATACGCAATATGCATAAGAGCCAAGACGGGACAATAAGAGTGGAAGACCAATAATGAAGCGCTTGAATTAAAAAGGGTGTATGATAGGGATGCAGTCTTTCACCTGTACTGTTCAGCCTATCCACGGAGAAACAAAGACGGAAATAAAAGGAAGGTTCAAGAGTGGAATTAAAACTGAAGGTGAAAGGATATCAATGATACGATTCAATGAGCACAGATTGAGAGTGTGAAGTAACAGGCGAGCTGTGGCGACCTGAAAATGTTCCAAATTCGGAGTTGGCATGACCACATGGGCCGCTCCGCAGACCGACCGTGTAGTGCCGGACAAGAGGGGTAGCCCAGCTCGTGGTCCAGGCCAACCGCGTGGCTGGGAATTCCATGTCGACACTGTGACGAGGACTGTACTTTGTGTCGATGAAGGAGATTTGTATGCCAGGAGAGCGAAAGATGGCGGACTTGAAACCATGATGGCAGACATTTTGCAGTTCATATAGAAATTAATAATAGCCAGAGGAATCATCACACCCTAAAAAGAAACATGTACATTACCATTATTTGCAATAGCTGTATTAGTTTAAAGTTTAGTATCTGACTGCAAATTATACAAGTGACACCAGCAACCAATTTCCAAAATCTAAACGGTTCGTCCGATTTTATCGATCGACATGTCTTCATATAGCTATTAATGTAACCTAAGTTGGTATGAATTACAGGCATTTAAATTCAATAGTACATGAGTTATTGGAGGTCAAAGTGGCTGATTGCTATCGATCGCGTCAGGCCATAATTACCCCACATTCACAAAAAAAACAAAAAAAAAACAGTAGTAGCATGCTTATAACTATATTTATTCGTCTATGTCTTTGTTTATATCCGATATACCGGGTGGTCAAAAAGTCAGTATAAATTTGAAAACTTAATAAACCACGGAATAACGTAGATAGAGAGGTAAAAATTGACACACATGCTTGGAATGACATGGGGTTTTATTAGAAAAAAGAAGTATTGCTAAACGCGTGAAAGATCTCTTGCGCGCGTCGTTTGGTGATGATCGTGTGCTCAGCCGCCACTTTCGTCATGCTTGGCCTCCCAGATCCCCAGACCTCAGTCCGTGCGATTATTGGCTTTGGGGTTACCTGAAGTCGCAAGTGTATCGTGATCGACCGACATCTCTAGGGATGCTGAAAAACAACATCCGACGCCAATGCCTCACCGTAATTCCGGACATGCTTTACAGTGCTGTTCACAACATTATTCCTCGACTACAGCTATTGTTGAGGAATGATGGTGGGCATATTCAGGATTTCCTGTTAAGAACATCATCTTTCCTTTGTCTTACTTTGTTATGCTAACTATTGCTATTCTGATCAGATGAAGCGCCATCTGTCGGACATTTTTTGAACTTTTGTATTTTTTTGGTTCTAAAAAAACCCCATGTCATTCCAAGCATGTGTGTCAATTTGTACCTCTCTATCTACATTAATCCGTAATTTATTCAGTTTTCAAATTTATACTGACATTTTGATCACCCGGTATACTATTCATGAAGAAATTGATCAAATATTTACAGTGCTTTGGAAAGCACAGAGACATTAGGCTACTGGCCTACTTTTGCGTGCTATTCCTTTGAAATATGTTTATTAGATTTGTATATGTATTTAATAATGTATGTTAGAGAGTGTTTATGGTTCAGCCGTAGCAATATTTATTTAATTTCAAGTTATTTAAATGTAAATCCAGTGTTTCGTCTGTGGTTCAGTATGTTTGTAAGTGTGCGTTGGCTTGGAGACATGGTGGGAGCGCAGTAGCCAATCACAGCGCTTGTTACTGTGGTAGGCGACTACCGAAGTCAATGGAGGGGGTGTACAGCACAGCACGCGGGAGGTGCTGGACGGAAAGTGCTGGACGGGAACCGCGGGAGAGACTTGGAGAGTGGAGCAGTTTGCGCGTGGTCGCGGGAGATGTTAATATTTCGTAGTGCCGACTTGTGCACTTTTGAGGTTTCCGTGGCTTCTGCAGTGAAGACGTAGTACGCGTTTAGAAGCGAATATCTCCCGAGATATGTTGTTGTTCATAACTAACTACGTGAAGTAGGACTCTATTGTTTCCCTGTTTTTGAACTTATATTTTTTTTAATTTCTGGACCATCGACACCAATAAGTGTTTTACAGTAATAAAGGGCATTCTTAAAGATACTTCTGCTATCGTGCCCACCATTTAAAGTCATTAAAATAGTACCTACAGAATTTATTTGATTGCAATCTTTCATTTATAAATTTCTATATAACATTCAAAATTCGGAATTGCCGAGTGATAAGAACGTTCGACCATTCGATTCATGTGAATATTCGTATTGTATAGCGTCGACAGCAGTATTTGGCTTGTAATGCGGCAGCTACGTATCCCAGCCTCTAGACAACGAAACCAGCCAAAACTTTTAATATTTCAACTCTGAGTCAGAGGGTACGTAGTTGAGGGCCACCACATCATTTTATTTGAATGCCCTCAATAGTAAATCGAAGAAAGACGAAAGTAAAGAGAAATAGCATATGTGAAAATCATGAGAAACTTTAAACGTCAGGATTGGTGATGAAGAAGTAGATGAAATTACGGATTTCTGCTACCGGGGCAGGAAAATAACCTATGACGGACGGAACAAGGAGTGCATAAAATGCAGACCAGCCTTGGCAAAAAGGCTATTTCTGGCCAAGAGAAGTGTACTAGTACCAATGAAGGCCTTAATTTGAGGAAGAACTTTCTGAAAACGTACGTTTGGAGCACAGCTTTGTATGGTAGTGAAACATGGACTGTGGAAAAACCAGGACGGGAAGGAATCGAAGCATTCGAGACGTGCTGCTACAGAAGAGTGTTGAATATTAAATATATTAATAAGGTAAGGAATGAGGAGGTTCTCCATAGGATAGACGAGGAAAGGAATACATGGAAAACACGAAAAGACGGGGCAGGATGATAGGACACCCGTTAAGACATCACCGAATAATTTCCAAGGTACTAGAGGGAGCCGTAGAGGGCAAAAACTGTAGAAGTAGGCGGAGATTGGAATACATCCAGCAAACAATTGAGGGCTTAGGTAGAAAGTGAGAAAAAAGGCTTGTTGAGTTCTGTCTGCAAAGAAGTCCTGAATCCAATCGCAAATGTGGTCCGGTACTAGATAAGCTCGTATTTTCTTCACTAAATGACAATATGGAGCAGCGTGACAGGCCTCCCTGAAGTTAGAGAAGACGGGGTCAAGCTGAGAGTTGTTATCGACAGCGCTGTGGATTTCATCGAGCGACAGAGCGAGCTGTGTTTCGCAAGATTTCCTTTTGCAGAATGAAAGTTGATTTTGATAGAGGAGATTTTCATTCTCCAAAAACGACATAATTCCTGAACATGACAGATGTTCCATAGGTCTACCACAGATTGTCGTCAACGATAAGGGTCTATAATTGTGGGCATCTGTCCTACTGTCTTCCATGAATAGACAGTGGCTAGGTACTCTCGTTGGTCAAGCGATCTGCGATAAACTGACGCTAGAAGGGAGCATAATCTTTGTAGGATCTTAAGAGTGCCTCATCTGATCATGATGTCTTTCCACTGACAAGCGACTGTAGTTGCTTTTCTATCCCATCATTACATTTATCTATTCCGCTCACAGATTTGGAAATGAATAAAGCGATAAAATCTCTTAAACTGAGGAAAGCCGTCGGTCTAGACGGAATATTCCCTGAATTCATCAGACACCTGGGCCCCTCCGTCGGTGCATGGCTTAGACAATTCTACTGTGACATCATGAACACCAGCCGGGTCACCTATCAGTTCAAGATAGCCAAAATCCTCGCAATCTTAAAACCAGGAAAGCCACAGGATGGCCCAGCTAGCTATCGGCCAATAGCCCTGTTGAGCATTTGCTACAAGATATTAGAAAGACTGCTGTGCAACAGAAGCGAAGATCTGACGCTGTTTATCAAGCGTCTGCAGAAGAATTAAACGATTTCTTCTCAACAGCCGTAAACTGCCACGCAGCGACAAATTACCAGCCCCAAGATATCAATCTCTCGAGAGACAAGTTTTTCCTAAAACATGTCACTACCGGCACAGTACACAAGGCAATTATGAGAATCTCTTCCGAGGCAGTAGGAAATGATGGAGTGAGCATTGGCATGATTAAGAACGTCGTAAACACTATTACTCCAGTTATCACAGACATCTTCAACCTGTCTCTTGTCAGTAGTACATATCCTACTGAGTGGAAGCAAAGCTTAATTCAACCTATACCCAAGACTGACAACCCTAAGTCGCCAGGTGACTACAGGCCGATCAGCATACTTCCTGCAATATCTAAAGCCCTAGAATACATCGTCCATGAACAGCTGACGGATTACCTCAAAACTCATAACATCCACGACAAATATCAGTCAGGCTTTCGAAAGCACCATAGTACAGCAACTGCATTAATCAAAGTAACTGATGACATTAAACATGCTATGGACAGACGTGAAGCTACCATTCTAACACTGCTTGACTTTAGCAAGGCTTTTGATACAGTTGACTTTGATATATTACTAATTAAAATGAAGCAGCTGAATTTCTCAAACAGCGCAATACACTGGTTCGACAGCTACCTCAAAAACAGAAGTCAACAAGTCATTTGTAGGTCGGAAAAGTCATCATGGAAAAACGTGCGCTCCGTCCTTGGTCCATTACTCTTCTCACTGTACATTAATGATATTTCTTCAGTGATTCACTCCTGCAACTACCATCTATATGCCGACGACATCCAACTGTACATAAGTGCAAGCCCCAAGAACATTGCTGACGCAGTAGCGAGTATGAACGCAGATATTTGCTCTGTTTCTCGATGGGCACAAACCTAGGTCTGAAACTAAACCCCAAGAAATCCCAGGTCATACTTATATCTCATCCAAAGTTAATCAGTCGGTACTTTCGCGAAACAGTCCCTCAAATACTCCTCAATGGTACCCAACTACCATACCAAAAAACAGTAAAAGACCTTGGAATAATCTTGGATGAACACCTAAACTGGGAAGAACAAACAGTCACAGCTTGCCGGAAATCGCTCTCCTCCCTACATGCAATTCAAAAATTTAGAAAAATATTTCCAACCCATGTTAAACAAAAATTAGTCCAAACACTAGTCTTGCCTAATCTTTACTACTGTGACGTAGTTCAACATGGCACAAATAATGAAAATTCGAGATGCCTCGAGCTAGTGATGAATGCTTGTGTTAGATACGTATGCAACATACGGTTGTATGATCATATCAGTCCTTCATACTCCCAGCTAGGTTGGATACGCCCACATAAGGCACGCGATCTCCACACGATGTGCTTACTTCATCGATTTCTTAGCCACTGGTGCCCCCAATACTTATCTTCTCACATTAAACACCTATCATCATTCCACAACCGCAATATCAGATCGGATACGTCTAGCATCTTGGCTGTACCTTTACATAACACAAAATCTTTCTCCGTGTCATTCTCCATCTCAGCCATACGACTATGGAACGCGCTCCCCTGTGATCTGCGTCTTATCCAAAACCACTCAACATTCAAGAGGGAACTTAAGACTTACATATTAGGGACGGTATAGCCACCATTGTTGTGCCCCCCCCTCATCTTTTTCTTTCTCCTCTCCATCATAGCTTCGAATTTTACCATTCTATTTCACTTCCTCTAACCTGTCTACCTCTTCTATATCTCTTTCACCCCATTCCATCGTCTTATGTCTCTGCTTGATGAGAATAACTCACAAGCTGCAAGAATATAACGAGAAAGTTCAGAACTAGCAATAGGAGTGACACTCATAAAAGAAAAATATGTTTACTTTCATATACATAGTCATTATTATTATTATTATTATTATTATTATCATTATTATTGTTATTATTTTATTCTTGATTGTTATAATTATTTTTTGATTGTTATAATTATCATTGTACTACTTTTATAATCTCTATTTTTTTTCTTTAACATTAATACTGTATAACATGTTATATGTCCTAATTTTCTGTAGACACTGAAATTTGTTGAATCTGAGTATGCCTGGTTAGGTGTAAGAGAGGGCCTGAAGGCCCTAATCTTGCCAGGTAAAATAAATGCATAAATAAATAAATAAATAAATAAATAAATATATGGCTCCAGAGATAGACTAATTCCCGCAGACCAGGCAGGATTTAGGAACAAACGGAGCTACTGTGAACTGGTCCTTGCCTTAACCTCATACATTGAGTCGGGCTTTCAAAGGGCCCAAAAAACCTGTGTGGCTTTTGTGGACCTCTCGGCCACCTATAATACCATCTGGCTCGACGGACTCATACTCAAGCTGAAAAAAGCGATTCCCTGCCGCAAGACAACTAAGCTTCTGGAAAACACGTTGAAAAATCGCTATTTCAGAGTGAACGTAGGTCAATCTACGAGTAAATCCTACTCAGTAAACAATTGGCTCCCACAGGGATCAGTGTTGGCTCCCCTTCCCTTCAACCTATACATGAGTGACATGCCAGCAACTAAATCGCAAAAATTCTGCTATGCAGATGACTTTGCAATAGCCACTCAGAGCAAGACATTCGAAGAGGGAGAAGCTACTCTGTCAACAGACCTTCAACTTCTTAACGAGTATTATACGAAATGGAGGCTCTGCTCAAATCCAAATAAAACTGAGGTAAGCGTATTCCACCTGAACAGTCATGAGGCAAGACGAGAGTTACAAGTAACATTCTGCACTGAGCGATGGACACACAACATCCATCCAAAATATCTAGAATTCACTCTTGACCGGTCACTAACCTATAAAAAACACCTAGAAATAACCAGCCAAAAGATTAAAAAATCGAAATAACATATTAAGATAGCTGACTGGGACCTCCTGGGGAGCTCAAGCTAACACTCTACGCACCGCAGCACAATCTCTTGTTTACTCGGTGGCAGAATACTGCGCCGCAGTGTGGTACAAGAGCACACACACGAAGAAGATAGATGCCCAGCTTAATACCACCATGAGGATTGTCTCAGGAACTCTGCAACCAACTCCACTTCCCTGGCTTCATGCCCTTTGCAATATAGCTCCTCCCTCCCTCAGAAGGCAAGAAGCAGCTATCCGAGAATGGAAGAAAATTAATGACCCCTCTGTCTCTGAAGATATACCAATCCGAAAATATTGGACCATTTACCAACTAACCACCTAAAATCCAGGAAACCTATATGAGAAGACGAAGTCCTCAAATTCCCAGGAAGGTTCGACATAGCAAGGGATTGGAGGCAATACTGGTCGCTGAATAATAACCATCCTCTCATCACTGATTTTGATCCTTCGATACCGGTGGAAGGAATGCAAATGCCCAGAAGAACTTGGTTCAGACTTAATCGTATGAGAACTAGCCATGGCAGGTGCCAGGCCATTCTCCACAAATGGAAACTCACTGATGACCCACGATGCGACTGTGGTGCAGAACAACAAACAATCCCTCACCTGATCTTCGAATGTCCTGCGAGAAGGTTTGAAGGAGAATGGAGGCATATCATGAATGCTACTCCACATGCTGTTCAGTGGGTGACCTGCTTAGATGTGGACTTGTAATAGCTGCAGTGGCTGTCTCCCTAATCTTTCGCGTATTGTTGTTCGCAATCAATCATTTAATAATATATTTGTAATTCGTTTATTACATTAATTAATAGTATGTTTGCAATTTTACTCTGTAGATGCCATACGCTAAATAAATAAATAAATCTCTTACTTTCTAAATTTCACCAAGGTTCTCCTGCATATACTGTGGAACTAGCTTTCCAGGAGGAAAGAGTGTTAGCCACAGCTTGGCCCATTGTTTCGAGAATGAACTTTCACTCTGCAGCGGGGTTGACGTCGATCTGAAAGTTGCTGACAGAATAACGAAGTGTTGCCTCTCCCTTTAGAGGGCAGGAGATGAAGTACTGGCGGAAGTACGGCTGTGAAGCAAGGTCGATAGTACAGTCAGTAGAGCACTTGTAAGTAGGCTGTTTAGGTTTTTATGTTGGTAACGCCACGTAGCGCTCTGTATGAAAATTACTGACTGTGCTGTCTGCAGTCCGTGGCTGGTTTGCATTGTTGGAATTTGCTATTGTAGTGTTGGGCAGTTGGCTGTTAACAGCGCGTAGCGTTGCGCAGTTGGGGGTGAGTCGCCAGCAGTGGTGGATGTGGGGAGAGAGATGGCGGAGTTTTGAGAGCGGACGATCTGGACGTGTGTCCATCAGAGACAGTAAATTTGTAAGACTGGATGTCATTAACTGATATATATATATATATATATATATATATATATATATATATATATATATTGTTTGTTCTCTATCAAAATCTTTCATTTGCTAACTATGCCTATCAGTAGTTAGTGTCTCCAATAGTTAGAATCTTTTATTCAGCTGGCAGTATTGGCGTTCGCTGTATTGCAGTAGTTCGAGTGACGAAGATTTTTGTGAGGTAAGTGATTCATGAAAGGTATAGGTAATTGTTAGTCAGGGCCATTCTTTTGTAGGGATTATTGATAGTCAGATTGCGTTGCGCTAAAAATATTATGTGTCAGTTTAGTGATGATCAGAATAAGTAAAGAGAGTAATGTCTGAGTACATTCAGTTTTGCTCAGCTGTTTGAAAAGGAAATAACGTAAGAGGTTCTCCAGCACAGTAATTCATAAATTTTTCTAAGGGGACGTTTCACATTTCCCCACGAAAGGCGAACGTTGCAGGTTCGAGTCCCGGTCCTGTAGACGGTTTTAATCTGCCAAGAAACTTCAAATCAGCGTACACTCAGACACAGAGTGGAAATTAATTCTCGACTCTGTGTGTGATTCGGTACACGGTTTATTGACGGCTCAGGGTAAGAAGTCGCTGGTGGCTGTCTCTGCCTGATTCGCCGCCTGTTCTGTTGCTTGGCTCTCAGAAACTCAGCAGTAGAAGCCCGCTGTCGCCCCAGCCATCCCCGGCGAGAGTGGAAACCTGCGGGCGCCGCGAGGGCGCAAGTTGGCGGTGTCCCGGCGCCGCTCGAGGCGTGATTTGCATGACGAGGACGCCACCGCCGGCGGTCGTTAGCACTCGCAGAGGCCGCCGCCTGATTAACGCTCCGTTGCCGCCCCCGGCGCCAGTTCGGCGTCCTCCGTGCGCCTGCGGGAGCTGTTTATCGCCTCTCCCTTTCTTTCACTGTTGCCGCCGCCTCAGGCGTCGAGGGTAGCCAGCGGGAGGGGGTGCGCCCTACCCTGGACCCGACCCGACGTCCTTAACCCCCTGCTCCCGGCTCTCACCTGTCTCACAGAGATTGAGATTTAACACCCGCCTGCAGCCCTTGCACTCAGCTCTCTCCTACTCCGTGTCAGCCGAATTTGATAACGAGACTATAACAGTTCGAGAGCCTCTCAGAATGGGAGATCGTTAACTAAAGCACTTCAGAATTTGCGAGCCACTTTCAAATTACTTACACTTCCGTTGCGGCCACATGTAGTAAGTGTTGTTTCACGCAGTGGAGAATGGTAAAACAGAGGCATCCGGCGTTCGCGGCGTTGCGAAGTAAGCGCGGCACAGATAGCCTTGCTGACAGCAGTAGTCTTCCAACTGTCTGACGCAAGGACGCACACAGACCGAGCGCCGAGCGAAGCCTGGAGAGTGCTGAGTAAGGAGAAGGGAGGCCAGCACGCTAAGTTACGCTGAAATATACTGCGGGAGTAATAATAAAAAGCTGCCACCGAGTGTAAAAAACGTCCTCCTGCCGGATATAAATAGTGGAGCGCAGACAGCAACGGACAGAAGGCATTAGGAAGCAGTTCGGATCTGACAAGGGAACCTCCCCATCGCACCCCCCTCAGATTTAGTTATAAGTTGGCACAGTGGATAGGCCTTGATAAACTGAACACAGATCAATTGAGAAAACAGGAAGAAGTTGTGTGGAACTGTGAAAAAATAAGCAAAATATACAAACTGAGTAGTTCATGGCAAGATAGGCAACATCAAGGACACAGGAAACGCAGGAACGCCGTGGTCTCGTGGTAACGTGATCAGCTGCGGAACGAAAGGTCCTTCGTTCAAATCTTCCATCGAGTGAAAAGTTTAATTTTTTATTTTCAGTTTATGTGACAAACTCTTATGTTTTCATCACTTTTTGGGAGTGATTATCACATTCACAAGAAAACCTAAATCGGGCAAGGTAGAAGAATCTTTTTACCCATTTGCCAAGTGTACAAGTTAGGTGGGTCGACAACATATTCCTGTCATGTGACGCACATGCCGTCACCAGTGTCGTATAGAATATATCAGACGTGTTTTCCTGTGGAGGAATCGGTTGACCTATGGCCTTGCAATCAAATCTTGTCGATTCCCATTGGAGAGGCACGTCCTTTCGTCTACTAATCGCACGGTTTTGCGATGCGGTCGCAAAACACGGACACTAAACTTATTACAGTGAACAGAGACGTCAATGAACGAACGGACAGATAATAACTATGCAAAAATAAAGAAAGTAAAATTTCCACTCGAGGGAAGACTTGAACCAAGGACCTCTCCTTCTGCAGCTGCTCATGCTACCACGAGACCACGGCGCTCCTGAGTTGACAGTGTCCATGATGTTGCCTATGTCGCCCATGAACTACTCAGTTTGTATATTTTGCTTATTTTTTCACAGTTATACACAACTTCTTCCTGTTTTCTCAATTCATCTGTGTTCAGTTTATCAAGGCCTATCAACTATGCCAACTTATAACTAAATCTGAGGGGGGTGCGATGGGGAGGTTCCCTTGTGAGGACGGACGTGGTCCGTGTCCGAATGTTCAGTCTTCGTAGGTGACGATTCCGGAAGTCTGTTCCAGCTCGCAGGAGTCATCCGTTCGCCGCCAGATGTCAACTTCAGCTCTGGGGGTCGGCCCGAGTTCGGTCGGCACCATGGCTGACTAACTACAGCGAGAACTTCCAGCAGGACCGGCCGCAGTGCGGTCTCGGTCACAGGCGACGCCGGGGACTGACGCCCGGACTTCACGGCAACCCGGAGCCACGGCGCGTGGTCCGTCCGTGACGGGACTTCGCGGACATCGCGACTGACGGCTTCCCAGCCGCCGGTGTAGCAGGCGTCGGCAGCTGACCTCACGGCGACGCGGCTCCGTGGGCGTGCCTGTACTGGGGCGCCGAGCGGCGACGAGTTCACCTCGACCACAGGGCATCCTGGCTTCAGCGGAGCACTGGTGGCCTGAGGCTCCGAATCCGATCGGCGGCGCGCGCTGCGCGCATTGTCGGAGGATCTACACAGCAGCAGCCAGGCGGAGGGATCCGCAGGGCTGGGCAGCGACGACGAGGGAGAAATTGTGAAGGAAGTACAATAAATAATTGTAAAACTCCACGCCATCTCAGTCTTTGGCGCAGCCACTGTGTCTGCTGCTAACAAGTAGCAAACGGCCGCAACAAGAGGTGCAGATGTCGTAACAAGTGGCCATCTGTCATAACACTTCAATACAGCGTTCTGGCGATACAAACTGGTCCAGGTCGAGACAACCATGCGACGGTGACCGGCTTCAGTGCAATCCCCTGCTATTTGGTGTCGTTTGGACGCGGTATGGAGGTGCTTGGATCAGGGTTCCGATCCAAGAGGAATGAAGGTTACGAGGTCAAAAAACGCCCTCTACTTCAAAGAAAATTTATTATGTATTTCTACGTACAGAGTGTTCGGAAATTCCCGTAACAGACTTCTAAGACTTGTAGAAGGGAGTGAGTACATCGTATTTTGAATAGGAACCCATGTCCGGAAACGTCATCCAACAAGACTACAGAGCGTCAAAGTTATAACCGCGGGCGTCTGTAAATGTACGTATACACGGGGTAATTCCGTGATGATGTTACAGACTTCCTAGGATGATGGAGAACGATACGTGTATTAATTTGAAGTAAGGAGCCCTGTACCGGAAACGAACGAGTCGAAAGTTATAAACGAAAACTGTTCTGATACCGCTGACAGTTGAATACATGTACCGGTTCATGTGTTACGAAGAGTGTAGGGTTGGTAACTTTCAGTGGTGGTAGTGTGGACAAAAACGAGAAAAAATGTCCAATAAACTTGGGCTCTAAATTGCATACCTGAGGAGCTATGACCTTTCGTTCATCTTCGCTAATGTGAAACACATCTCATCTACTGTGCAAGTGTTCATAGCTGTTAATGTACGCACTTTAGAGCCCACGTTATTGGATTTTTTCTCGTTTTTGTCCACACTACCATCACTGAAAGTTACCAACCCTACACTCTTCGCAATACAAGAACCGGTGCATGTATTCAACTGTCATAGGTGTCAGAACGGTTTTCGTTTATAACTTTCGACTCGTTCGTTTCCGGTACAGGGATCCTTATTTCAAATTAATACATTTATCGTTCACCATCATCCTAGGAACTCTCTAACATCATCACGGAATCACCCCGTGTATGCGTACATTTACAGACGCCCGCAACTATGACGCTCTGTAGTCTTGTTGGATGACGTTTCCGGAGATGGGTTCCTATTCAAAATACGATGTACTCACTCCCCTCTACATGTCCTCGAAGTCTGTAACGGGAATTTCCGACCACCCTGTATATTAATTTCCAACCTTCTTCCGAAAACAAAAGAACATAATGTAATTCTAAAATGATAACGAATTCTACAACATTACAAGCAACACAGGACACTTTAGTAGCTTGCTTGAAGGCTGTAAAGTATCACAGCTCCACTGTTCGACTGAGCAGACACCACATGTGAATATACATATGAGCGAGGATGGCTCTAGGCACTTTCAGTGCGGATGAATCATATCTTCCGAAGCCCTGCAGTGCTTCGCGAAATCAATGAGCAGTGAGGCTAATGGACTGAGACGCTATTTGTGCGTGACCGTATGAGATTTTGGATTGCCAGGAAGGGTGTACGGAGGTCGAAGCAGTTAACCGTTGCAGAGTAGCGGAACACCTGTGTTCAAGTACTGGTCCGGCTCGGATTTTTATATTTATCATTGCTTCATTCCAGTACCTGTAGGCAACTGAAGTCCTGATTTCTCGTAATTCAACACTTTATGTTCGGGTTTCGTTATTTTAGGTATGGTATTTCTTTCGCATCAGGAATTCTTTAGTCTCGATTAGACGCTCACTTGAGAAACTTTATCTTTCCTGCCCTCTCCTTTTCACTTGTCTCAGAATAAAGGCAGACCTAACTCGTCTTCTACATGTAGCTCTAGAATTCAGAGGACGGAAAGAGAGGCGCGCTCACTTCTTTGTATCACATTTGTTGAATAAATCTGTGGGTGTTAACAATACATTGATGCGGAGTACATCATTTACTGTTCATATTTAATCCTTTTCCATTTACGTCGAAGAAGGAAAGAGCGTATCGAACTAAGCAAGAAAAGGATATTTTTCCGCTAATGTCAGCAGCAGGTGTAGAAGTTATATGAGAGGCTGCCCTACAAGAGTTCTCTTGTGGACTGACTAGCAACAGAGATCAATCCTGCGAGGTAATGACGCCCATTTACAAGGTGAACATACGAGGTGACAATAACAAATCCGCCACGGCTCCTGAGTCCACGGACACAACCGGAAAACCACAGAAGATGAGGGAACCCAAGGTATAAAGCGAAAGAACCTCCACTAAAGAGAAAAAGAGAAAATAACAAAAACACCGACCTCACTGGTAATAGGCGAAAGTTACTGAAAGAAGACACCACTTATCTCATTTACAAGATAGGACAGCGTCTGCAGACCTGTGTTCACAGTTGTATCCCTAACAAGTGAAATACTGATAACGGCGAGTGTGCGCTTCCTACATTAAGTGGTGTTAATTATTATGCTTGAAATTTATGCTGAAGTTAATTGCTAAGTATGAACCAAATTGTTATGTTGAAACTTTTTGTATATTTTGTTATGAAATTTTAGGTAACTGGAGTACGCTAAAAGTGGGAGCGACAGCAAATTGCGTTTCGTGAGGGGGGGAAGGGGTAACTATAAACCATGATTCCCCCTTCTTCCCTCTCGCGACGGCAGACAAACCTGGATCCGTGTCTGAATTTGGTCTAGCACACCGCTCTTACGAGCTTTGTAGGCTTTCCAGACGTTGGAGCCGCTGTTCAAGTAGCTTCTCAGTTATTGGCTTCACAAAGCTGAGTGCTGACCGCTTAGTCGCGGAGGTGGACAGATTGATTCAGAATGGAGATGAAAATCTTTTACTCGACCGGGTACCAGTAATTAATTGTTACATAGGTGTTGTTGTTGTTGTTGTTGTGGTCTTCAGTCCTGAGACTGGTTTGATGCTGCTCTCCATGCTACTCTATCCTGTGCAAGCTTTTTCATCTCCCAGTACCTACTGCAACCTACATCCTTCTGAATCTGATTAGTTTATTCATCTCTTGGTCTCCCTCTACGATTTTTACCCTCCACGCTGCCCTCCAATACTAAACTGATGATCCCTTGATGCCTCAACACATGTCCTACCAACCGATCCCTTCTTCTGGTCAAGTTGTGCCACAAACTTCTCTTCTCCCCAATCCTAATCAATACTTCCTCATTAGTTATGTGATCTACCCATCTAATCTTCAGCATTCTTCTGTAGCACCACATTTCGAAAGCTTCTGTTTTCTTCTTGTCCAAACTATTTATCGTCCATGTTTCACTTCCATACATGGCTACACTCCATACAAATACTTTCAGAAATGACTTCCTGACACTTAAATCTATACTCGATGTTAACAAATTTCTCTTCTTCAGAAACGCTTTCCTTGCCATTGCCAGTCTACATTTTATATCCTCTCTACTTCGACCATCATTAGTTATTTTGCTCCCCAAATAGCAAAACTCCTTCACTACTTTAAGTGCCTCATTTCCTAATCTAATTCCCTCACCATCACCCGACTTAATTAGACTACATTCCATTATCCTTGTTTTGCTTTTGTTGATGTTCATCTTATATCCTCCTTTCAAGACACTATCCATTCCATTCAACTGCTCTTCCAAGTCCTTTGCTGTCTCTGACAGAATTACAATGTCATCGGCGAACCTCAAAGTTTTTATTTCTTCTCCATGAATTTTAATACCTACTCCTAATTTTTCTTTTGTTTCCTTTACTGCTAGCTCAATATACAGATTGAACAACATCGGGGAGAGGCTACAACCCTGTCTTACTCCCTTCCCAACCACTGCTTCCCTTTCATGTCCCTCGACTCTTATAACTGCCATCTGGTTTCTGTACAAATTGTAAATAGCCTTTCGCTCCCTGTATTTTACCCCTGCCACCTTTAGAATTTGAAAGAGAGTATTCTAGTCAACATTGTCAAAAGCATTCTCTAAGTCTACAAATGCTAGAAGCGTAGGTTTGCCTTTCCTTAATCTTTCTTGTAAGATAAGTCGTAAGGTCAGTATTGCCTCACGTGTTCCAGTGTTTCTACGGAATCCAAACTGATCTTCCCCGAGGTTGGCTTCTCTGTCTGTAAAGAATTCGTTTTAGTATTTTGCAGCTGTGACTTATTAAGCTGATAGTTCGGTAATATTCACATCTGTCAACACCTGCTTTCTTTGGGATTGGAATTATTATATTCTTCTTGAAGTCTGAGGGTATTTCGCCTGTTTCATACATCTTGCTCACCAGATGGTAGAGTTTTGTCAGGACTGGCTCTCCCACGGCCGTCAGTAGTTCCAGTGGAATATTGTCTACTCCGGGGGCCTTGTTTCGACTCAGGTCTTTCAGTGCTCTGTCGAACTCTTCACGCAGTATCATATCTCCCATTTCATCTTCATCTACATCCTCTTCCATTTCCATAATATTGTCCTCAAGTACATCGCCCTTGTATAGACCCTCTATATACTCCTTCCACATAGGTATAGTTCATAAATTACTAACACAGCAGGTACCTCCCGGAACAGCAGGTACCTTCCGGCATGGGTAAGTGACCTGTCCATACAGAAAATTACCGTCACTGTGGAGGACCGCTGAACTAGAATAATTGGCTGCAAATCGAATATGATAGAGCCTGATGATCCACCTCACTACCCACTGTCCAACTTTCTACCACCTGTAGTGCTAACCAGGTAAAAAGGTACAAAGTGCATTGTGCGATGTGCAGTGTCAAGGGCAACAAACATTTGATTCTCAATATTTTACATAATTAATGACGGAAATTAAAAATTTAAAATGCTTTCGTATTAAGAGGTGTAATCGTACGTTAAAGTTTAAACATCATAAGCATTGAAGTTAGAGATTGTGTGTTAGGGATGCGTAGCTCATGTTGCGGAAACTACCCAGACAGTGTTCACCCCCCTTATTTGAGAGTGAGACGCCTTAACTGCCTTCCAACAATCAATGTGCATAATTTGAAACATTTTTGAAATTTTTCCTCACTGACATCCCCAACAAAATTATCAAAGGAAAAAAGTTTATCGGTTACTAATTTTTTTCTATTTACACAGCAAAACTCCAGCGTCAGATATGGTTTTAATTTTTTAATCATTTCCTATTAGCCCTGTTCGCAACATATTTTGTAGACAGTATCCACATACGCCACTGAAAGCATCTGAAAAATTGTATCATTGTATAACGTACAGTTTAGGAGATATGACGTCATAAACAATGAGATTCATAAAAAAAACTAGCTTTTCTTGAAACAGAGTTATCTTCCCTTAAGGAATCCGGGTGCGGGGGGAAGGGATTGCTGGTAATCTAAGAGATAATGGTGAAGCTGTCACCCTGTGTCCTTTAACTAATTTAAAATGTCCGTAATTTTCCTTTTAATTTATTAGTATTAATTTCATTTTTGTATAAAAATCTAAAAAGTACCAGATAAAAGATTGGAGCACAGCGTTCAACACTGCCTTCAAACGTGAATACTTGTTGGTTAGAGACAATCACAGACAAACTAAGAGATAATCGAACCACAGCTATGTATTTTCGCTTTAGTGGGCACTAAAGTCGCTTGTAATTATTTAAAGAAAAAAATTTTCTCTGGCGACCGTCTGACTGACGAACATTTATTCTAGTAACAATAACTGTCTAACTGGCCATTTTCAAATTGTTTGCAATACCATCTTTCCTGGAACCGATGTAGATGGCTTTAAATTTTAGTTGTCAAACCAACCCAAGATGTGCTGCAGATTTCAACGAACTTCTCGAAAGTTCGTGGAGATAGCTTTAGTCACTATCAGAGATCAAATGATCCGCAATCTAGCCCAAGGAAGTTTACTTTCTTTCCTTTCTTTTTGGAGATTTAACGGACAGAAAAAGAGAAAAAGTCGCTTCTTTTCTCTGGGACACTGCCTTGACGAAGCACTGTCCGTACGGGCAGGGAGGTTTGCGTGCTCCAATGACCCTGGGGGTCTATGTCGGTTGTAGGGTCGACCTTGCCGAAAAGGCCCTGACCGAGGAGCCAGACAAACTGTGTCCTGCAACGACCTGTCATTCCCTTTGCTGTCATTGTCCACAATATTCTGAAAGGTGAACTAAATAACTCAGAGTCTCTTGCTATCTTTTGTTATTCCTTTGCCATCTTCTTCATCGAAAGATAGGAAGAACTCTGGGGTGTGGGGAAGCCAAGATTCCTGGGAGAAGAAAACCCTGATGACAAATTATGGTCCTCCAGAATGGGTATTATGCGATGGACCAGGTCTATATCTACAGAAAATACAAAGTAATATGACTTGATTTTCGGATGGCATCAATGGAATTCGAAAACTGAAACCAAGTGGACTTTGCATTTGGTTTCTAGCATGTACAGTACGTCTGGAATAAACAAAAAGATATTTTAATGGATATAAGACAGCACAGTATTGATTTAGCTGTTTTCTGCAACTTATAACCATAACTTCGCCAAGAAGCTCAATCAGGCATGTGCATTAGTTTTTGGCTTGATTCTAGACCATTTCAGGTCAAATATACTAATCTGGAATAATGACTATCTATTTTGTATGGCCCGTATTGCCGGATGTTACAGATTAGATGTAGATTTCTTCATAAGTTCATTCATGACCATTTGTGTGCTAAGTCAATAGGATGTTCAAGCGTTGTAACCATAGCTAAGCAAGTGTTTAACAATTACGTCTTCAAAATTTCTAGACCTAGTCGTAATAATGACGATGTTGGCTTTATATTATCCATCCCGCTCCTAAGTTGTTTTTAGGTGATTAAACTTCGTGCTTAAGCACAAAATTTTCCTAGTTAGACCATGCCTTGTAAGCACATGATGTCTTCCTTATATCATGGTCAATAAATACTTCATAAATGTTAAGACAGTCGATCTAAGTACGTTCTGCACAGATTAACATGTACACCCTTTTCCTCAGCTATACCTTTTATTTCATTTTACTAGTAAATTCAAGGTCAGGAGTTAGGTTCGCGTCTTGTCCCAACAAGTACACATCACACAGTTTATGCGCAGGCGCAGGGTATTGTGTCTGCCTAGGCAGGCCTCATGACGCTACGGTCAGTTCCAGTACAGCACTCGTGGCTGCCGCATCGCGGTCGCGAAGTGGGGCCTAGGCAGTTCCAGATAAGTTTTACAGTCTGACGATAATTTATGGATTTGTAGTTATAGCTTGACGATGCCCTCTAGGAACAAACGGTAGTTACTATTATTCTGAAGAAGGTTGTGTTATCCCGACTGAAACCTAGGTAAATTCTAGGTAAACGGTGCAACTGAGGCTGCTGATTATTAAAATTAAAATTAATGATTTAGCTGTGCTTTGCAAAACAAATAAGAAAGGTGCTGGTTGTGAGTATCTGCTGGAGTTCGTGCATTATTTTAGTGGAGTAGACAAAAACAGTAGGGCGAGAGCAGGACTATTCATCATTCTAAACGAACGGTGTTCAAAATATGTAACCTCATGGGAAACACTTAATGAAAGGCTGATAAAGCTCAATCTGAGAGTTAGAGTCATGAGTATAGAGTGTATGACCCTAATAAAGACAGGTCACTGAAGGTAAAAGAAGATTTTGAACAGATGCTGATAAGGACTATAGAAGCTATTCCAAGTGACTGTGAACTGATCCTGACAGGAGATTTGAATAGAAAAACGTGGAAGTAGAGGAATGGCAAGGCAGTAGGAATGAGAGTGGGAAAAGTTTGGCGAATTTATTTGAGCGGCGTGAATTACGGTTGGAAAATACATTCTTCGTTCACAAAGAGTGCAAGATACCGGCTGAGATCCGAAACACACTTCAATAAAAGGTGTCGACTCTGCTTGGGCGTAATTTGATACCACAAAGTCTGATAGAATAATGAGATCATGCTACACATAAATATTGATAGTGTTAAGCAATACAACATAAGGGTGGCGAGAACGGACTGGTAATGGGTGAGCAAATGGATAATATCATACTGGACTGGGGGACAATCACAAAATTTACCATTAATAGCTAGTTCTGTGAGTGGTTACCCAGATCTGAATGCAATGTTATACGTAGTCTCAGACACTATGCTTCTCCCAACATATTAATGGTGAGCCACACAAAGATGTACATGTATGGAATAAAGATTGAATACAATCCATGGTCTGATTGTGCCTAAAGTTCATCAAAGCCTTGAAACTCTGTGCCGCAGATACATCTTTCCAATTGCGTGCTGGAAATTGAAGCTGCAGGACATTCACTGCAACCAGATGAGAACCAAACATCACTTATGGGATGGCCGGAAGTCCTTCCGCCTCTGCAATTCATGAGCACTAATTTTTCTAAGTCTGAAGCGAGAAGTGTCTAACGAAATTCAAGACATGAAACAACTTCATTCCTAGAGTACCTATCACGTAATCGACTCTGAAACTACTCCACTTCTCTGCACCGGAGTTGGGTATCACAATTTAGTGCACCTTCGGAGGGCTAGTTACTAAGCTCCTGAGCAATGGAAAGTTTAGTAACAGCGTTAGCCACCTTATGACAGATTATCCTGGCTGCCCTCTGGGATTTCATGAATCAGGAACGGGACAACATCGTGCATGTTGCCTCTGCCAGTGATCTTGTCTCCATTCCAACTACTTCAGGTCATACATCTGTCACGGAGAATCCTGCCATCAGTCGAGCGTGGAGGTAATAGACGCTGGAGGGCTTCACTGGGGCGGCCTTGAACGCGAGGTCCTTCTCACCCCATCGTTACCTGCGTTGTAACCAGGCAGTGCGGCGCCGTGCTCAGATAGCTCACATGGTGGAGTACTGGGTGTAGGCAGCAGCCCTGGCCCTCAGCAAAATATACATTCCTTGGCGCAACCAACTATTGTCAAGTATTTTGACAACATACCCTTGTGGCATCCACTTCGCTGTGGTAACTTCTGCTCCGCTGCTAGTGTCGCCTATTGCTACTTCTCTTGTATGCCAGATGTCTGCACAAAACGTAAGGTCGAATTACAAGACACCATACAACTAAATTTTTGCATCATTATTTCTAACTATTGACTGGAATACTCTCTTTCAGATTCTGAAGGTGGCAGGGGTAAATATATGGAGCGAAAGGCTATTTACAATTTGTATAGAAACCAAATGGCAGTTATAAGAGTTGAGGGGCATAAAAGGTAAGCAGTGGTTGGGAAGGGAGTGAGACAGGGTTGTAGTCTCTCCCCGATGTTATTCAATCTGTATATTAAGCAAGCAGTGAAGGAAACAAAAGAAAAATTCGGAATAGGTATTAAAATCCATGGAGAAGTAATAAAAACTTTGAGGATCGCCGATGACATTGTAATTCTATCAGAGACAGCAAAGGACTTGGAAGAACAGTTGAACGGAATGGATAGTGTCTTGAAAGGAGGATATAAGATGAACATCAACAAAAGCAAAACGAGGATAATGGAATGTAGTTGTATTAAGTCGGGTGATGCTGACGGTATTACATTAGGAAATGAGACACTTAAAGTAGTAAAGGAGTTTTGCTATTTGGGTAGCAAAATAACTGATGTTGGTCGAAGTAGAGAGGATATAAAATGTAGACTGGCAATGGCAAGGAAAGCGTTTCTGAAGAAGAGAAATTTGTTAACATCGAGTCTAAATTTAAGTGTCAGGAAGTCGTTTCTGAAAGTATTTGTATGGAGTGTAGCCATGTATGGAAGTGAAACATGGACGATAAATAGTTTAGACAAGAAGAGAATAGAAGCTTTCGAAATGTGGTGCTACAGAATAATGCTGAAGATTAGATGGGTAGATCACGTAACTAATGAGGAGGTGTTGAATAGGATTGGGGAGAAGAGAAGTTTGTGGTACAACTTGACTAGAAGAAGGCATCGGTTGGTAGGACATGTTCTGAGGCATCAAGGGATCACCAATTTAGTATTAGAGGGCAGCGTGGAGGGTAAAAATCGTAGAGGGAGACCAAGAGATGAATACACTAAGCAAATTCAGAAGGATGTAGGTTGCAGTAGGTACTGGGAGATGAAGAAGCTTGCACAGGATAGAGTAGCATGGAGAGCTGCATCAAACCAGTCTCAGGACTGAAGACCACAACAACAACAACATTTCTAACCAATCAGTGCTTGGCACCATACACGCAATCATCATGTAACTTCTAATTGACAAACGTATTAATGTGAAAACATTGCATTTACCTAATTACATTTTCCACAATATGCGTTCAAAGAACCAATAATTGACTAGCGAATAAACTTTACGTTGCTAATTAGTGACTAGCTTCTTCATGCAACTCCACACTTGCGCACTCATACTACTATTATCTTATCACATAACTTCATTCAGTGTGAAGCACCTTTTTACATATATCCTAACCATCAAGGCATTCATTCAAATCAAGAAATACAACATTTTTCATAACCAGTTGTTTGTAAACCCGCTAATTAACATGCAAAACTGTAATAAATTGCGGTTCAGCTCCCTCATATTGCTCCTTCAGCAACTCCTTCATTTGTTCTCCGTTTATCAAGTTACCTTACTGGATTTCCTCTTGCTACACAATGCCTCTTTCTTACACATGTTCATGCTTCCATTTTCCTCACCACATCATCCACTCATGGGTCAGAAATGGACATCTTACTGGTTCAATACAGCCACCAGTCTTAAGCCGTACACTTATTCATCGTTGACTTCCAGAACCCGTAAAACATATCACATCTTAAACTGAGACGTACAGCTAACAATATGACATTAACTG
Organism: Schistocerca serialis cubense; assembly: GCF_023864345.2. Taxonomy (NCBI): domain Eukaryota; kingdom Metazoa; phylum Arthropoda; class Insecta; order Orthoptera; family Acrididae; genus Schistocerca; species Schistocerca serialis. The sequence goes on from NC_064645.1 coordinate 620,643,758, forward strand.
GAAACGACATGGAATCAATTTTTACACTGTCGTGTTTACCACATACTTACATGTGACTTACCATCTCCTTTGTTCTTATCTAAAAACGTCTCTGCCCTCCTTCTTCTCCACTCACGATATTCTAGCATCCTTTTGTGTTGTTTGAAGGCCAGGTCAACTGAGGTACATTATTCCAAAAACCATTATTCACTAGCTACACTCTCTTCTGTGAACATCTCCTCCCTTGACATGGGGTCATAACTGTAATCTACTGCAAACAGAAAGAAGTATGTTGGAGACTACATTAACATACAACAAATCAGCTATGCCTCTGCACCCAGTTTCTCCTGATAGGTTTTCACCTAGCATCCCGACTGATTTGCCCAACTTCGCTGTCACCACGCCTCCTTTCATAACATGACAGGGCATGAACATTGCCTGCAAATGTGAAAACTACCACCCTCTACGGATTCCTACTCAACAACTCAACTAAGTACCAACTTCCTAATCCTCGCAGCCCTGACAGTCACTGGCGTGGGGAACATACACATACCTGTTGTCCCAGAATTACACTGACGTGGGCTAATAGACACATATACTCATGGTCCAGATGTGCACTGACGTACTCAAATAATAACTATCTAGGTCCAGATATTCCTGAGACACTGACAACATTTCCTGCATATTTGCACATAACCATAAGCAATGGCAACAAGCTCCTTAGACAACCATGAATTTAAAAAAGGCCGGCCGCTGTGGCCGTGCGGTTCTAGGCGCTTCAGTCTATAACCGCGTGACCGCTACGGTCGCAGGTTCGAATCCTGTCTCGAGCATGGATGTGTGTGATGTCCTTAGGTTAGTTAGGTTTAAGTAGTTCTAAGTTCTAGGGGACTGATGACCACAGATGTTAAGTCCCATAGTGCTCAGAGCCATTCAAAAAAGTCCAAGAACAACAAAAATTCAGATTGACAAATCCTTCTGGGACACGTACTCGACAGGTTGAGCCCTGAAGCGAGGTACGAATATCGTTTAGACGTATGCTAACATCCAACAATGTGACAAAACACTGCAGACCTTCATCCTCGTGAAGCCCATTCAAGGCAGCACCAAGACTAACATCACATGCATCATGGAATTCAACAACACTGTCTCCAAATAGACAACCTCCACTAAACCTCGCCATATTTCCATATGATAGTCCATTCAACATTAATGTACTTAAGCCAATAATTGGTCGAAGTGGGCTATAGACCATGAATTATCCAAATAAACATGCTCTACATCAAGGAACGGACTATAAATGCTATAACACAAACTTCCTATACACTAGTAAACATTGCTCAAATCAATTATATACAACCAAGTGAATAATTGGAAAAGCTATTGAGAGAGAAATAATGTATCACTAAAACCTTCTATCCCCGATATCTCCCCCTTTCCTCCGCCCCCCCCCCCCAAAAAAAAGAAGTCAGTGAAAGTAATTTTCCCTAAAAGTTTCTCCTGTTAATCTAACAAACAAAATTACCCAGTGAAAGGCTTGACATTTCTACCCTGATTAGTTTCAACACACAGTTTAAGACAACTAAGTGAGATTTGCGCACAAATTATATGCTCTTGACACCGTGCGTGCACTAGCGCATCCTTCCCCAAAACTATTTCACTGTGCTCCAGGTCCCAAAACCCGCGGGATACCCGCAAGCCTAGGGCGCCTTGCCACGGCTCGCGCGGCTGCCCCCGTCGGAGGTTCGAATCCTCCCTCGGGCATGTGTGTGTGTGTGTTGTCCTCAGCGTAAGTTAGATTAAGTTACATTAAGTAGTATCTAAGCCTAGGAACCGATGACCTCAGCAGTTTGGTCCCATAGGAACTTACCACAAATTTCCAAAATTTCTTCATCACTCATACAAAAAATCCATACTGAATAAAAGGCTAATAAATAACTTCGGTACCACCAGAAAATTCTATTTTATTTACGTTCTTTGCACATAAATTCTAGTTGCACCTGCTGGCCCACATCGACACTTTTTCCTGCTATTATCACTTTCACTTTTGTCCTTAGGAATCTCAGCATTGGCCGTCTGTCGTTTTGGCTACCACTGTCCAACATCGCGTCTACATAGGTCATCCATAATGAAACAATATTCCTTGTGCCCTTTTCCTCCAACAATGCTTCTTGTATATTATCAAAACCTAATAAATTTATATGAAGATGGTATCTGTCCTTTTGGTGACCTTGCAGCTCTCGAAGGATGAAATTACGACAATTAGCTGCTTACAGCCGTTGAAAATCATCAACGGGGACAGTTGAAAATGTATGAACCGACAGGGACTCGAACCCAGGATCTGTCGTTTGTTTCAAGGCAATCCACAGGTTTGTCTGGTTCCATTAAATCTATGTCGTCCTCCTGTCCTTGCAGTGGTGGGTTACTAGAATCCTGATTCCTCCTCAGGTCAGGTAATCGAATCTCCACAGCTGGTGGTCTGGATTCTTTGGGACCACTAGCTCCTGGCTCAAACCTGTACTCTTTGATGCCAAGATGTTAATGCCTTGTTACAACAATGAATGCCTTGCCATCCTCTCTGTACCTCTCTAAAAGCCTTGGTTGGTAGTTTGCAGGCAACTTCAAGTAGTAAAGCCAGTTTAATTTGGCCAAGCTAATTGGGGTGCCCAGATCATTATTTTTCGCAACATAACTTGAAAGTATTTTATTGGGTTACTGTGCCACCCAATAATGATGCATTCTTTTAGTCTGATTTGTGCATCTGATAATCAGTAATTGACTAGGAAGGCATCTAGAAACTCGTTGTAGGTAGTGCTATAGAATGTATTACTGTTGTGGATTCGCCCTCGAGCTATCCACATGTGAATCCTAAAAGGCAGCGTTGTGGCAACATAGGTGCCAAAGAAAAATCAAATTCATCCACTCATGCTTTAGGGTGGAGTGCACTACCATTTTAGTTAAATGACTGGAAGTTTCTGACTGAGAGTATATGTCTATAATCGAAGAGTTCATCCTCTGGTGATTTGCTTCTACTACTAATTACTGGATGAAGATCTGTGTTAAGTCCACAAGATGTGGGAGAGCGCTTGGATACGTGATTGCACAAAGGAGTGGTTTGTCCTGCTCCTGACAGACAGTTGTTTGTAGTGTGTGCAATGCACTGTAGTGCACTCCTACCTTCCTTCAGGCCACCTATGTAACATGTGCCTTAAATTTCAATAATCTCTGGTCGTTATGGCATCCAGCTGTTAAAATCTTTGTTAATATTTCCGTGCTGCTCCTTGAATGCAAGTAATTCCTGTTCCTCAACCATTTTGGTTAATGGTACAGGGAAGGTACCATCCGATCCCTCATGGGTGTTCCTTACAGCTTCAGGCGAGACTATGTGATTGCTAATCTGTAGTTACTTCAAGGGTCCATATAACCTTTTCTTGACATTGTCCGGAATTTTACTAATTATCTTCTTGAGCCCATCGGCTCCACGTCCTGTCGATTTTTCAACTCACTAATCTGCTGATCAACGATTGTGTACTACTCTAACCGCAGCTCAATTTCCGCTAATCGCACATCTTGTCTGCCCAACAACTCGTTTCCTTGCTGTGATTCTCAAAACTCTTTCTGGTTTCTTTATTTCCTTCACTCAGCTTCCCGTAACTATCTTGCGATTTCTGTTTCTGCTCTTCATATCTTTCTCTAGATTCGTGACACATCTCGTCCTGATACAGAGAAGGAAATTGAGATTATTCCCATTTCGAGAAGAGGTACTCAGTTATTCACTACCAAATGAAACAAAATCTGTCCTTGCGTCCTCTTCCATAGTCAGCGATCCCCAATTTACAGTCTCTTCCATGTCTTGTGCGCTCAGTGTCCCACTTTAAATACCCCACCATTATCATTCATTTCATTAAGCCTCGCAAAGACTAGATTTGGCACAGCATCTACTTACAGGTGCCTCATGAATCTAACCACTTACAACTCTATTCAAGCCCTGCTCTGATTCATCATCTTCACTCAGCGTAACTTTTGCAGCAAAAAAATTTATTCTCAATATTCTAAGCCAAAGATCACGTCAGTACCGACACCTAATACCACAACTTTCAGCAAATATTTCTACACAGCTCTGAATTTGACGATACAGCATTGAAAGTAATGACGGGGTGGGCCAGGAATCACAAGCAGACAACACAGAAGATCAAAGAAACCATGTGTTATTGCTTGTGCGTGCGTTGTAAGTTTAGTGCACTCTGCTTTATTATTTTATTTTAAATATGAATTCAGATAAGAAGCCGCATCCTACTTGAATGTTGTTGATGTGATAAAACAATACAGGAGGTGGCCTGCTGCAAAATGTTTACAATACCTGACATGAAATGGATTTTTTTTTTGAGTCGTCTTCTGACTGCGACCCGCCACGAATTCCTCTCCTGTGCTAACATCTTCACCTCACAGTAACACTTGCAACCTACGTCCTCAGTTATTCGTTGGATGTATTCCAATCTCTTTCTCTACAGTTTTTACGGTGTACAGCACCCTCTAGCATCATGGAAGTTGTTTCCTGATGTCGTAACAGCTGTCGTGTCATCATGATCCTTTTTCTTTTTAGTGTTTTCCACATATTCTTTTCCTCTCCGAGTCTGTGCAGAACCTCCTCAGTCCTCACCTTATCAGTCCACCTAATTTTCAACATTTGTCTGTAGTACCAAATCTGAAATACTTTGATTCTTTTCTGTTCCAGTTTACCCACAGTCAATGTTTCACTGATATACAATGCTGTGCTCCAAACGTACATTCTCAGAAATTTCTTCCTCAAATTAAGGCCTTTATTTGATACAAGTAGCTTTCTCTTGGCCAGGAATGCACTTTTTGTAAGTGCTAGTCTGCTTTTTATGCCTTCCTTGCTCCATCCGTCATGGGATATTTTTCTGCCTAGGTATAAGAATTTCTTAACGTCATCTACTTCGTGACTATTAATCCTTATGTTAGGTTTCTCGCTGTTCTCATTTCTGTTACTTCTCATCACTTTCGTCTTTCTTCGATGTACTGTCAATCCATATTCTGTACTCAGTATACTGTTCATTCCATTCAACAGATCCTATAATTCTTCTTCACTTTCCCTCAGGATGGAAATGTCTTCTGCGAATCGTATCATTGACATCCTTTCACCATGAATTTTAATTCCACTTTGAACCTTTCTTTTAGTTCCATCATTTCTTATTCGATGCAGAGATTGAACAGTAGGGGCGAAAAACGGAATCCCTTGTCTTAGACCCTTTTTAATCCGATACTTCGTTCTCGGAGTCACCTTCTCATTATTCCGTCATTACTTTTTTACATGTTATATATTACCCGTCTCTCCTTTAAGGTAACTCCTATTTTCATCAGCACCATCTTGCACCAATTGACATTGTCGAACTCTTTTTCCAAGCCGACAAATTCTATAAACGTGTCTTGATTTTTCTTTAGTCTTGCTTGCATTATCAACCGCATCGTGAGAACTGCCTCTCTGGTGCTTTTACCTTTCCTAAAGCTAAACTGGTCGTCATCAAACTCGTTCTCAATTTTCTTTTCATTCTTCTGTATATTATTCTTCTCAGCAACCTGGATGCATGAGCTATTAAACTGACTGTGCGACAATTATCGCATTTGTCAGCTCTTGTAGTCTTCGGAATTCTGTGGATGATATTTTTGCGAAAGTCAGATGGTATACAGCGAAACTCGTACATTCTACACACCAACGTGAATGGTCGCTTTGTTACCCTTTCCCCCAACGATTCTAGAAATTCTGATAGAATGCTATCCATCCGTTCTGGCTCATTCGATCTTAAGTCTTCCAAAGCTCGATTCTATTACTGGATTCCCTATCTCTTCTACATCGACTCGTGTTTCTTCTTGTCATATCAGACAAATCTTCCCCCTTATAGAGGCCTTCAATGTACTCTTTCCAGCTATCCGCTCTCCTCTCTGTATTTAACAGCGAAATTCCCATTGCACTCTTAATGTTACCACCCCTGCTTTTAATTTTGACTTTTCTGTGTGCTGAATCAGTCCTTCCGACAATCATGTCTTTTTCGATTTCTTCACATTTCTCAGGCTGCTATTTTGCCTTAGCTTCCCTGCACTTCCTATTTATTTCATTCCTCAGCGATCTGTATTTCTGTATTCCTGAATTTCCCTGAACATTTCTGTATTTCTTTCGTTAGTCGATTAACTGAAATATTTTTTTACCCATGGTTTCTTTCCAGTTATCTTCTTTGTACCTATGCTTTTCTTTGCAACTTCTGATTGCCCTTTCTGCTGATGTCCATTCCTCTTCAACTGAACTGCTTATTGAGCCGTTCTTTATCCATGTATCTATAGCCTTAGAAAACTTCAGTATCCCTTTTCTTAGTGAAATGATTCTTTCCGATTCATCTCTTAAGCTTCAGTTTTACAACATTTATATCCTCTGTATGTATTCACATGAGATCAGCAAGGTATAGTAATTTGATATCGCGGATTCTGATGCAATAATAAAATCATGCCACACACGAATATTGGTACAACTGATTAATACAACGTAAGAGTCGGGGGGCAAGACTGTATTGCTAATGGGTGAGCAAATGAATAACACCATACTAGATTTGGGTGACAATCACAAAATTTATCATTAGTACCTAGTTACGTGATAGTTTCACGAATCTAACAACAATTTATAAATAGTCCCAGACACCATTCTTTGCCCAATAATTCACCGGTGAACCATGCGAGTATTTACATGTATGGGATGGCGATTATTGATTGAATACAACCCATGGTCCAATTATGCCTGAACTTCATCAGAGTATCAAAATTTCATACCGCAGATACGTCTTACCAATTGTGACCCAGAAACTGCAGCTGCAAGCTGTGCATTGCTGCAACCACATGAACTCGAGATCACAGGATGGCCAGGTGTCCGTTGTTTCCGATGTCCTTCCACCTCGGCAGCTCATCATGTAAATCTTACTAAGTCACGCGTGGGTGCGAACGTTGCTTGATGAAAGAACTGACGTAAAACAATTACATTCCAAAACAGCCTACCACATAATCGACCCCGAGACTACTCCACTTCTTCAATCCAGTGTTCGATATTGTAATTCTGAGCACCTTACCAATCTGTGGGCTAGCTCCAACACTCCAAGAAGGTTCCCATTTTAAAAAAAATTAAACAAAGACTTTTGTGTTTTCCACATTTGGAGGGCATCTTCTGAAGCCCTTTATATGGCCCAGCCAAAATGCAAGCATTGTCGACCTCTACGTTTCCCGAAAGAGTCCTGTATCTATGTGCACTGCTCCCTCGTTACAACTGTGCTGCCCCACTGGCAGCGTTATCCAACACCGCTAGGCTGGCAAACCATTGGTGTCGTTCCTGGAGTGGACAACGTGGAGTGTTGTTAATAAAGGATACTACAGGACGACGTGTTTTCTATGTATAGTGGGTGTAAACACTGCAAGTATTCACAGGTGTTTGGTGAGTTGTTGGCAGTATATGGACAGTGTCCACCGTCATGAAAAGGGCTCTTCCAAAACAACAACGCTCATTCCCCAGAAAACCATTTCTGTCGTCGCGGAAATGGGGTTCCGGCTACTAAGCACACCCACCGTATTCTCCGGACTTGGCCCCTTTAACTTTTGTAGGCTCTTTGCTGTCTGTCGCACCTACCGCAGGATGCCCCTTGCAGTTCCAGGAAATGTGTGGAATGATGTCCACGCAGGTGTCTTTGCATAGCCCCGAACAGATGGTAATCAGAAGGGACTAAGTCAGTGATTGTCGTGCCACCTATAATTAGACCCAAGTACGATATACATGCAACTGTAATGAAGAGTCAAACGGCGCACGACGACCGATGGGTAAAGTCAATCTAGGACACCCCTCTTCTGTAGTAGGAAGCAATAATTTGGTTCTTCTAGGAACGTACGATCCCGGAATTTTGAAAATAAACCACATCATGATGCACCACGCCTTTCTCGCAGTGTCTGCCACTGGAGATGGATGAGCATGTACATCACGCTTTCGTGCTTACTAAACGAACCTGTGGTGAAGCTTACTACTCATGTTTGGATCCTCTATATTTCTTCTATTAATCATATCTTATTTGAGGGCTGTTGATTATTTTACGAACCATTTCTTTGGTGGATTGTTGGTGAGAATTGTCCACTGTTCCATTAAAAAGTACTTCTTTCTAATTGACATTTGCATCCGTTATTTCTTTGTTGTGACTCTGATGTTACAGCGGCCATAACAGCTACAGTTTCAAGTGAACTTATCTCCACATTTGGCCTTTCCTACTGATGTGACCGAGCGAGATGGCGCGGTGGTTGGCACACAGGACTCGCATTCGTGAGGACGACGGTTCAAATCCCCGTCCTGCCATCCAGATTTAATTTTTCCTTGATTCCTCTAACTCTCTCCATGTCAATACGGGGATGGTTCCTTCGTAAAGGGCACTCCCGATTCCCTTCCCCATACTTACGTAATCCGAGCTTTTGTTCCTCTCTAATCACCGCCCTGTCGACGGGACGTTCTTCTACTGAAATGACTCTTGTTCAATTTTCCGGGCATGTTTTCCCTTTGCCTACGTTAGTGGATATTTTAGTCTGCTTCTCGCCCTTTATTTCCGCTCACGATTCTTCTTGCAAAACCTTTTATAGTGCTATTAAGTCATATGTAGCAATGAAGGAAGGTAAGAGTTTAACAGCCCATAGGCAGCGAGGTCATTAGAGACGTAACAGAAGCTCGGACTGTTTTGTTAGGGATAGGAAAGGAAAACGGTCGTGTACTTTCAAAGGAACTTCCCGCCACCTGTCAAGAGCGATTTAGGGAGATAATAGAAGACGAGGATTTGAAACCGGCGTCCTCTCTATTGTGATATAGGTCCCACCTTCTTGATATTATTGGGTGCAAGTGATAACTGTTTTCGAAGTACGATAGTGGTGTTGGGGAAGTCGAGACGAAAAATTTTATACATGACACATATGGTCTACCAATCCGGAAAACTACCTCAGATTGGTCAACAATAGACACCTAAGCTACTGCACACGCACACTAAGCGAGATTTTCAATATCTTCTCTCTGTCTTACTCCACCGACTTAGTTGGCTCTTTCGTTAATCTTATTAATGAAACTATCCATGAAGATCATGAAATAAAACAAAACTTTTGTAACTTTATGCGAAAACTGATTACGTTTACAGTTCGATCTAAACTTAATCCGTACAAGCACAGTTGTTTCGTAGCTTGAAGGCCATAGAAACAAAACGACGTAATTGTTTGTTTTTGGTGTAAAAAATTCACAGCATTTTGAAGAAAATTTACACAAACGTAAATTTTACACTTAATAAGTACGATGTTCTCGTTTTTAATGTTCAAGGATAATTTTAACCAAAATTTCGCACGGTCGCACGCACTGTGGCTCAGGTGTCTTTTGTAGGTCGCTTTGGGCTTCAAAGACGACACGTATCCTGCACCGAATTGTTCTTCTCGACGTCACTTACAACACTAGTGCATTGTAAGCGGTTATCGTTTACATGCTGTGTAGTGAGACTTCTTTGGTGTAGACTTACACCAGTTCACTTGCTTTGTCTATTCTGCTGATCTTTTCTTAGCTCTTTCTGCAATTCTTTATACTCGGAAAACTCTTGTTTTATTTCCTGGAAACAGACTTCGTATTGTATTATTACAGTTTTGTAATCGCTCCTCAAGCTTCCTTCTTCTATCTTCTGTTATCTCTCGTACTTTCCTTCTAAAGTTCCTTTGATTTTGTTATGCGACATGTGATGTACCAATAGCGACGGTATCACTTCTAGATCTGGGTGATCTACAGCTCATTAATGATTTCTTTCAATCCGAAACGAGGCAGGAATCAGTTAATATTGTAACTCCACAAAATCCCCACAGTTATGTATGTTATTAATACATTATTATTATCTGTGTCTTACTCTTGACTTAATGAAACACAGTGATCACAGCAATCGTACAGCAAAAGCCCATCTAAAAACTAAATGAAATCGAAAAATGAATGCATCAGTATGATCAAAAAAGTTAAAGAAACATCAGTGAACCTCGCTGAAACATACTTCAACTAATATATTTAATGAGATTTAGTAACAAAGTAAGTTTGTCTGCAGAGCGCACAGCAGAATCACGCTGGCAGTACGACCGCCAGAGTAGCAGAGGGTAACGACAAGACTGTCTTACGTCGAAGAAGAACTCTGCATCGTCCTGACTAACAACGGACTAATTAGGAATCTATGTCCTCCTGACATTGCTTTATTGCTTTAATTTCGTACTTATATCAAAAGCTGACTTATATCAAACGTTAACAACATGTGCCGAACAAACTGTGTTCTCGTGTGTTACGTACAAGGAGATTATTTATATCAAAATAATAACTATATACAAAACATTAAAATGCTGCGTTTCCATTCGTCCAGAGACCTCACACGCGCGTGTTGGAGAGCCAGTTTTGTTCTCACTCCACTGGAAATTTCGAAGCCTTTGTGGGGATGGTGGGTATTCTCAATGTGTAAAAAAGCTCTTACCTGCAGCCTAAGCGTCTCCTAGTGAACACAGATAAAGAACCAGCCGATACTGCTGCCTGTTCTTCGTGGTGAACAAAATTCAACTAATACTTCGCCTTCCTCAAAATATTACACTGTATTGCCAGCGTCATGATTGTCACGCCTAAGGAATTAACTGGTGGGAACCACCGATCGCTAAGATGTACTGCACCAACAAATTACGGACACGCTTCTCGACTAAAAAAGAAACTCTTGTAGCGGCTTACATTGAGAAATCACTGAAAGAAAGGTCTTTTTGGAGCCTATGGTCTTGTTGATGTGAATGCTTAGAGGACGTTGTCGTTAGGTTCAAGAGCAGTCAGTGAAGCTTTTGTATTACGTTTAAAAGAAATTTGCGATCAAGACTGCTTTTTAATTATATATATTTAATTAGATTATATAAGATCGCTGATAATGTTTTCAAAAATTTTATAAATCAGTGGACAGGATTACCAAGTACAGATCAAATATTACATACTGCGCTTGATAGAATAAAGAAGTAACACGTGGTCACCAACATCCAGTAATGGATAAGCAGAAGGAGCAGAAGAAGAAGAAGAAGAAGAAGAGACACTAACATGGACTGCTGGTATGTATCCAAATGTATAGCGTTGTCGGTGAAATACGGTGTAGGTGGGTGTGTTGGTTCGGTACTGTTTTTTAGGTGTTTTTATCAAAACATTTTAGAAAAGTGAATGTTACACTGGCAGCTGTTTCGAACGCTATTTTTTTTCTCTATGAGCGTGTTAATGTTCCTATGAACAACGGTAGGGCAATTGCGCAGTGATCCAAAGAAATCCACACCTTTTTTTACTGGTTTGATCTGTTCAGAGCTTCGACTTAAATACCAAATGACTTATTAGGAATAGAGTTCCCGTTGCCCGCCAGACCCATCCTCTCATAATTTTAAAACGGACTGCTCACAATGAATAAAACAGAATTGAAACAAATCCCTTCTCAAGTGAAACAGAGATCAGGGGAAAGGCTTCATCAAAGACTAAACGCCATGTCAATAGCACACTGAAGTCTCGAACAGTAATAGTTTCCTGGCTGGTGCAGATCATTGGCTAACGGTCTACTTTCTCTATGATACTGAAGCTGTTCTGAGTCAGAAAACTGAGTTAATATGTGGAAAAATGAGTGGCCTATTCAGCCTCAGTGATTTGTCTGTCTGCAGAACAAAACGGATTCATCAGTCAGTCGTAATGGATGACACTCGTACTTCAAAAAGCTTAGAGTCCTGTCAGCCTACTGGGTGGTGACGACTGGAAAGAGAGTAGAAAAATTTAGAAGGAAAAGCATCACAGTGAGAGGTGGAAGTCGTAGCAATGTACGTGAGGAAAGTACGAAAATGTTAATTTAATAATAAAACTTAATACAGATAGTTTTTGCTAAAACTGGTAGTTTTTGGACCAGTGAGCGATCACTGACTATACTGCTGTAGACAAGGAGGTGACTCGAATCTCGTGAAACAAGTAGAATCATACGAGCGTTTCCACACGTAGCATTGTGTGCATCCCTCTCCTCCTCTCCCCCATCCCCATGCAACCCCTCATCTCACATTTCCAAAAGAATATCAATTCTGTAGCTTTTCATCTGGAGTCCAAAATATTCACTATATACGATGACAAACCTCGTGCAGCTGCGTGTCTTGTAACAATAGCGAACTAGCTGGGACGAAGCAAGTTATTTTTCTTTAATCTTACTCCTGATGTATTGATTTTTTTCCAATATCACTGCGTATCTACAGACGCTACCAAGTGGACGAACGGCTTTTCATAGTGTTATAGTAATGTTTTCTTTGGCAGGGGAGAGAGCGCAGGTAGACGAGGAGAACGCCGATGCGGTCGGTTACTTTCCAGTGTGTTTACTTTTAATAAAGAAGCTACAGACCTGTATTATTCTGGATCTCACATCCAGTGTTAAGCTGCTGACTTGAACGAGGACCTTAAAGGTTGTGTGAAGGTGGTACAAAGCTCTCAGTTTCAAAACACTTTCATTCGCATTGCATACAAGAGCCCACAGAACGTATACTTTGCGTACGTACATCTCTTTCAGTAGTTAATGCATGCGGACCAAATTCTGGTGAATACAATCTGCGAGAAAGACACTCAAGACGAAAATCATCGATGGCGTCAAGCACTATGCGTACAGTGTGATATTTCAAAACTACATGCATACGTAGCAATTTCGCTTTGATCCGATTGCAGATAAAAAACATTTTTCTAGGAATTTCGAATGTGGTGAGCTGGTATAGTGCTCCGTCTAGATTAGGCAGGATAAGGATATCACCACATAGAGAACTCTCATCGCCGTCGCGGCGATCATCATCATGGCATGTCTCACATACCGATGGAACACTCGTCAAATGAACCAAAAAGAAAACTTAAAGAAAAGTAACTTTACCGTCACGACCGAATAAATAGTAATCGGAGTTATGAGTTTGAAAACAGAAATATAAAGTGAATCATTAGTTGAAATTGCTCCTAATAACTGATAAACTGATAATATTTATTTGTAACTATTCACATTAATTAGCTGTCATTTAACTCTTCTAAGGAAAGAAGGGGGAAGCAGAGAGGTAGAAGGGGTACATAGAGGGTCTATAGAAGGGCAATGGACCATTATGGAAATGGAAGAGAATGTAGGTGAAGATGAAACGGGAGATACGATACTGCGTGAAGAATTTGTTAGAGCACTGAAAGCCTTCAGTCGAAACAAGGCCTCGGGAGCAGACAACATTCCATCAGATATACTGATAAACTTCGGAGAGCCAGTCATGACAAAACTCTTCTATCCGCAAAGCAAGATGTATGAGACAGGCGAAATACCCTCAGACTTCAGGAAGAGTATAATAATTCCAATCCCAAAGAAAGCAGGTGTTGACAGGTGTGAAAATTACCGAACTATCAATTTAATAAGTAATGGCTGCAAAATACTAACGCGAATTCTATACAGTAGGATGGAATAAGTTGTAGAAGCCGACCTTGGGCAAGATCAGTTTGGATTCCGCAGAAATGTTGGAACACGGTACGCAATACTGACCCTACGACTTGGATTAAGGAAAGGCAAACCTACGTTTCTAGCTTTGCAGACTTAGAGAAAGCTTTTTTTGACAATGTTGACTGGAATACTCTCTTTCAAATCCCGAAGGTGACAGGGATCACATACAGGGAGCGGAAGGGTATTTACAATTTGTACCGATACCAGATGGCAGTTATAAGACTCCAGGGGCATGAAAGAGAAGCAGTGGTTGGAAAGGGAGTGAGACAGGGTTGTAGCCTATCACCATTGTTATTCAATCTGTAGACTGAGAAAGTAGTGAAGGAAACAAAAGAAAAATTTGGAGTAGGAATTAAAATTCATGGAGAAGAAATAAAAAAGTTGAGGTATGCCGATGACATTGTAATTCTGGCAGAGACACCAAAGGTTCTGGAAAAGCAGTTGAACGGAATGGACAGTGTCTTGAAAGGAGGATACAAGATGGACATCACAAAAGCAAAACGAGGGTAATGGAATGTAGTCAAATTAAATCGGGTGATGCTGAGGGAATTAGATTACGAAATGAGACACTTAAAGTAGTAGATGAAGTTTGCTATTTGGGGAGCAAAATAACTGATGATGGTCAAAGTAAAGAGCATATAAAATGTAGACTGGCAATGCCAAGGTAAACGTTTCTGAAGAAGGGAAATTTCTTAACATCGAGTATAGATTTAAGTGTCAGGAAGACTTTTCTGAAAGTATTTGTATGGAGTGTAGCCATGTACGGAGGTGAAACATGTACGATAAATAGACAAGAAGAGAATAGAAGCTTTCGAAATGTGGTGCTACAGAAGAATGCTCAAGATTAGATGGATAGATCACGTAACTAATGAGTAGGTACTGAATAGAATTGGGGAGAAGAGGAATTTGTGGCACAACTTGACTAGAAGACGGGATCTGTTGGTAGCACACTTTCTGAGGCATCAAGGAAGGGATCACCAATTTAGTATTGGAGGGCAGCGTGGAGGGATGAATACACTAAGCAGATTCAGAAGGATGTAGGTTGCAGTAGTTACTCGGAGATGAAGAAGCTTGCACATGATAGAGTAGCATGTATAGCTGCACCAAGCCAATCTCTGGACTAAAGTTGAAGACCACAACAATAACAACAACAACAATAACAACAACAACAGCCTCACAGTTTGTATTAAGCATCCTTCATGTCAACAATTTTATTACTTTATTATCTTAAAAAGACCAAGGGATATAAAGCCACTAAATGTGATACATTGCCATCTGGCCATTGAAAACATGGATGACACTCTACCAAATGTAGTGGCTTTATAATTCATGTATCCGATGATCTGAACATAACAATGTAACTTTGCCGAGACTAGTAATCAGGATATGTATCAACTGCGACCTGGGCAGTAAAACATCTGTTTTGGAAGATTTTTTACATTGATGTAGAGATCATTCTCCTTTTTAGAATGTCACTTAATTACACTATATACAGCCTGTTTAATATTTTTCGATCGAAATCTCCATAAAAGCCAGGTCTAAGACCCCGCATAGAGCTCCCTTTGACAAATATGTATTTTAATTCTCATGAAATGGTGGTAATTACTCAAATGTTAAGGCACGGAAAAAACTCTTCGATATTCTTTTATAGTGAACAAACAGGAAAAAATCATCTTTTAAAATTATGATATGTAATATTTGTCAGGTTATGAAGTCCACAAGCTCTTTTACCCTTTCTCTTATCGAAATTGGAACATTCTTTTGGCTACACTTACATAAAAAAAAGAAAGAAATAAACTAGTAGCGCATCGAGAAACATACGTCTGCCATATAGGCAGCTGCTGAAATGACATGTAAACTTAAATTAGCCCTTTCCTTGACGTGTCCCAGAAATATACGAAAACTGATGATTATTCTCACTTTTCGTGCTCAGGATGATAACACACACCAAATTTTGTGTTCTCAGTATTATTGCTGGGTGCACGCATACATACATCGCATGCTATAAAAACTTTTTTAGAAGCCATTTCACATTCGACGAAACGAAAAGTAACTGGAAAGGTAATTTGATCGTCTTCAGTTAAACCACGCGAAAAAAGCTTTCCGGTCATTTCCATCTCTTCTTTTACCTGGGCTAAAGGCGGGTTGCGGAGTTAACACCGTGTGAAACTATAGATGCAACACAGTGTTCCAAATGTTCAACAAAAACACTGCAGTTAACAATCCGTTGCAGTATTTTTTTATTTTATGAACATTAACAAGAGTCAATTTCTGCCCATTAAGGACTGAAGAATCGCGGTCCTTTACTTGGCAAGATTAAGTTCACTAGAGCTCCCGCGAAATCTGCTAAAACGAAATGTAACACTGGGCATAGGTAACACAAATGAAAAAAAGTGACTTTGAAACTATGTTACAGTCCGGGCTGAGATTCCGTGTTCGATATGCAAAACTATTTACTACCGTTTCGTTCCAGTCTGCGAGAGACTTCTTCAGACATATCTTTGATACTCTTTCAAGCGTATGGGGACGAAACGGTAGTTTTATGCAGCACCCACGGCCTCTCACGAGTAAATATTTAATTACCTTAAGTGCCTATTATGTTTTCTGCTCCGGTGTTATATTTACAAACCTCCTATGCTGTGCGTAATTAGGGACACAAGTGTGGTGCTTTGCCGACGGCAGGTATACGACATACTCCAACTAATCGGTTACAAAGGCGTCCTGCATTCATGGAGTGCCACTCGTACACGATTATCCAACGAATTACTAATCCGCATGTCAGTTTACTTAGTCGAAGTGGAACATCGTAAATAGCCATGTGTAATTTATTATAATACAAATAACGGTTCTACCCCGCACTGATACGATTAAAAAATTTAACTGCCTTAGCTATAAGCTTCATTCGATGTTATAATACAGTCAGTTACAGTGGTTAGACAGAAGTATCGAAACACATGAATGCTTGAAAACAAATGCACATAGATGCTAGACGAGCCTGCAGGTTGTGCTCTTGTATTCGACTACGAACGACAACTGTGCAAAGTCCTCAACGTGTTGCAGGTGTCAATCGTAGATAGAGCTATGCTCTTTGTAGTTGTGAGTGCATTAAGTCGGAACTAAGTGAATTCGGAAGTGGCAAATTGTTGGTCTTCGTATGGTATGTGCGTCCGTAATCAAGGTAACCAGAGTGTTTGATGTTTCAAGAGGCACAGTATCGAAGATTATGCTGCTTACTGGGAAAGCGGAAAAACAACATCGAAGTTACATTTCTGACGAGAGTCTATGTCGAATGATCACGACGAACGGTCATTGAAACGGATTGTGCCAAAAAATAAACGGACGACAGGTGCAAAAGTCACTGCATAACTGAGTGCCGCACTTGCGAACACTACCATCACAAAAACAACACGAAGGGAGCTGCATCAGAAAGGAATTGGAAGGCGAGCTGGAATTCCATCAGTGATGCAAATGTCTGTAACAGGGAAGCGTAGTGCCGAAGTCATGAAATCCTTGACTATGGACCAATGAGGGGGGGGGGGGGGGGTCGATGTCATTGGATCGGATGAGCCTAGTTTCACTCTGAATGTCAAATAAAACAACAACTTCCAGCTGTTTAAATTGTCATTTTATTGGGCTACCAGTTTTGGCGATATACGCTGTATTACACCATCTTCAGGCCCGCTGACCGGCGTGTAGGAGGATACCCAACTTTAGTCCAGTCAAAATAGGAGCCAGCATTCAATGCCTGGCACCCTTCGATGTATGAGACAGCGATAACTTCAAACATCACCTGGAAACTGTTACGTAAACATTCAAACCCAGTCAAAAATTAAAATTACCCAGTTTACAGCCTCTTTTCGAGTTTACGTCTCAAAAGTGAAACATGGCGGGATTTCGGTGCTGATCTGGGAAGCTATGTTGTGGTATTCCATGGGTACCATGATAGCTTGTTTTTTGGGTCATCAGTCTTCTGATTGGTTTGACACGGCCCACCACGAATTCCTCTCCTGTGCTAACCTCTTCGTCTCAGAGTAGCACTTGCAACCTATGTCCTCAATTATTTGGTCCTATCATCCTGTCTCTTCTCCTTATCAGTGTATTCCTAAAATTCCTATCCTCTCCGATTCTGCGCAGAACCTCCTCATTCCTTACCTTATCAGTCCACGTAATTTTCAAAATTCGTCTGTACCACCACACCTTAAATGCTTTTATTATCTTCTGTTCCGGTTTTCCCACAGTCCATGTTTCGTTACGATACATTGCTGTATTCCAGACGTATATTCTCAGAAATTACTTCCTCAAATTAAGGCCGATATTTGATATTACTAGACTTCTCTTAGCGAGGAATACCGTTTTTATCATTGCTAGTCTGCTTTTGAAGTCCTCCTTGCTCCGTCCGTCATTGGTTATTTTACTGCTTGGGTACAGAATTCCTGAACTTCATCTACTTCGTGACCATAAATCCTAATTTTAAGTTTCCCACTGTTCTCATTTGTACTCCTTCTCATTACCTCCATCTTTCTTCGATTTACTCTGAATCCATAGTATGTACTTACTACATTGTTCATTCCATTCATCAGATCGTGTAATTGTTCTTCACTTTCACCCAGGATAGCAATGTAATCAGCGAATCGTATCATTGATATCCCTTCACCTTGAATATTTTAATTCCAGTCCTGAACCTTTCTTTTATTTCCATCATTGCTTTTCGATGTACAGATTGAACAGTAGAGGCGAAAGACTACATCCTTGTCTTACACCTTTTTAATACAAGCACGTCGTTCTTGGTCGTCCACTCTTATTATTCCCTCTTGGCTGTTGTACATATGACCCGCCTCTCCGTACAGTTTACCCCTACTTTTCTCGGAATTTCGAACACCTTGCACCATTTTACATTGTCGAACGCTTTTTCTGGGTCGAGAAATACTATGATCGTGTCTTAATTTCCCTTTGTCTCGGTTCCATTAGCAATCGCAACGTCAGAAGTGCTTCTCTCGTACCTTTATCTTTCCTAAAGCCAAACTGATCATCATCTAGCGCATCTTTATTTGATCTTAAGTCCTGCAAAACTCACTTAAATTCTGATTCTAATATTGGATCCCCTATCTCTTCTAAATCGACTCCTGTTTCTTCTTCTACCACACCAGACAAATCTTCCACCTCATAAAGCCTGCCAATTTGTTCTTTCCACCTATCCACTCTGGATAGGTTTCTTCGCAGCTACACTGTTTGTACCTATGTTTTTCTCTTCAACTTCTGTGATTGCCCTTTTTAGAGATGTCCGTTCTTAATCAACTGTACTGCCTACTGAACTACTCATCATTGCTGTATCTATAGACTTAGAGAAGTTCAAGTACATCTCGAAATTCCTTAGTACTTCCGTATCCCACTTCTTTGCGTATTGATTCTTCCTGACTAATCTCTTTAACTTCAGCCTACTCTTTATCCCTACTACCTTCTGATTTGAGTCTATATCTGTTCCTGCGTACGCCTTAAAATCAGTATCTGATTTCGAGATCTGTCTGACTATGATGTAATCTAACAGAAATCGTCCCTTATCACTCGGCCTTTTCCAAGCATACCTCCTCCTCCGTGATTCTTGAACAGAGTATTCGCTGTTGCTAGCTGAAATTTATAAAAAAACAGTCTTTCTCCTCTCTCATTCCTCGTCCCAAGCCCATATTCTCCTTTAACCTTCCCTTCTGCTCCTTTCCCTATAGCTTTACGTACTGAATTGCCCTTTCAATATTCCCGTGTACTTTCTCTATCTCTTCATATTCAGCTGGCGATTTCGGCATGTATACCTGAACTATCGTTGCCGGTGTTGGTTTGTTGTCGATTCTGATAGGAACAACTGTTGTGGCGTAACAAGACAGCTACGCCACACTGAAGTAGCCGAAAGGCACACGTTATTTCAAGTAGGCTAGATAGAGGTCTGAAACAGGATACTTATTAATGTTTAAAGTATGTAGCTACTAGAACACTTAACTTTTATATAGTCCTTTGGTATACAGCATTCTTGGTGACACAAGTGAGACTCTATCTTGAGGTACATGCAATGTTACAAATGGCGCCTTGCTAGGTCGTAGCCATGGACTTAGCTGAAGGCTATTCTAACTGTCTGCTCGGCTAATGAGCAATGCATGCTAACTATCTGCTCGGCTAATGAGCGATGCTTCGTCCGTGTAGTCGCTAGCAATGTCGTCCGTACAACTGGGGCGAGTGCTCGTCCGTATCTCGAGACCTGCCTTGTGGTGGCGCTCGGTCTGCGATCACACAGTGGCGACACGCGGGTCCGACATGTACTAAATGGACCGCGGCCGATTTAAGCTACCACCTAGCAAGTGTGGTGTCTGGCGGTGACACCACAACAACTCTATCACTGAACTGTTCACAGTAACGCACTCTTTGCCCAACCTTCCTATTCGTAACGAATACTACTCCCGTTATATCTGCTGCTGTTGGTATTACTCTAAACTCATCTGACCAGAAATCCTTGTCTTCTTTCCACTCGACTTCACGGATCCCTGCTATATCCAGATTGAGCCTCTGCATTTCCCTTTTCAGGTTTTCTAGTTTCCCTACCATGTTCAGGCTTCTGACATTCCGCGCCCCGACTCTTAGAACGTTATCTTTTTGTTGATTATTCAGTCTTTTTCTCAAGGTAACCTCCCATGGCAGTCCGCCGCTCCCGGAGAGCCGAATGAGGGACTATTCCGGAATCTTTTGTCAAAGGAGAGATCATTATGATACTTCTTCAATCACAGGCCACATATCCTGTGGATACATGTTACGTGTCTTTAACGCAGATGTCCCATGCCGTTGATCATTGCTGATTCTTCCGCCTTTAGGATTAGTTTCCACCCCTAGGACAAGAGAGTGCCCTGAACCTCTGTCCGCTCCTCCGCCCTCTTTGACGATGCCGCTGGCAGAATGAGGCTGACTTCTTATGCCGGAAGTCTTAGGCCGCCAATGCTGATTATTAGTAAAAATTTAAACAGCGGTGAACTCGTGACCGAGGGCGTTTTGGTTATGAATCAAAGACACTACCCCTAGACCACGATTACGGTGAAATATCACATTACTGCCAAGGATTGTGCGACCATTCTGGCTGATCAGGTCTATCCCATGGTACAAAGTTTGTTTGCCAATGGTGATGCTGTGTTTCGAGACGACAGGGAGCTATGCGAGTTGGAATATGGGCAAATTGTTGGAGCTTGTATAGTGAGTGCTTCCATAACCAAGGTAGTCGAAGTGTTTGGTGTTTCAAGAGGCATCGAATCGAAGATGTATACCGCATAAAGGGAAAGCGGAAAAACGTCATCGCGTGGTCCAGGAGTGGTTTCGTAAGCACGAGCATGAACTGCCGCTTGTCCCCTGGCAATTACGTTCACGACATCTCAATATTACTGAGCCTTTGTGAACTGCTTTGGAGAGAAGGGCGCGCAATTGCCATCCGTCACCATCATCGTTACCTTTTCCTGTTACTATTTTGTAGGAAGAATGGTATAAGATTCCCTTGAAAACCATGCTAGACATGTAATTATCGATTAAGAGACGACTGGAAGCAGTTTTGAATGCCGACGGTTTTCCTACTTTGTTTTAGGCGCAGTAATATGTTGTCTTCGTGATGTTTCCATATTTTTGTCCACCCTTGTGTTATCCTTCGCGTTTTAAAGTGCAACTGCAGTCTATTTGAAGTATGAATTAAATCAGGCCGGCCAAGATTTTTGCGCTTCCAAAGGACGCTCGCGCTCCGCTAGCACTGCCGAATCTACTCAGCGTTCCGGTTTTCTCCACCAATGCGCCATTCTCCTAAAAGGCGAAGAATGCACTGTAATTTATAAGCAG
The DNA here is from genome assembly GCF_023864345.2 of Schistocerca serialis cubense. Lineage (NCBI taxonomy): Eukaryota > Metazoa > Arthropoda > Insecta > Orthoptera > Acrididae > Schistocerca > Schistocerca serialis. The sequence continues at coordinate 620,665,168 of NC_064645.1, forward strand.
GAACATATTTTTTTGAGTCATCAGTCTTCTGAGTGATTTGATGCGGCCTGCCACGAATCCCCCTCCTGTGCCAACCTTTTCACCTCAGAGTAGCACTTGCAATCTACTTCCTCAATTATTTGTTGGATGTATTGCAATTTTTTTTCCTCTACTGTTTATGCCCTCTACAGCTCCCTCTAATAGCATGGAAGCTATTCCCTGATGTCTTAACAGGTGTCATGTCATCCTGTACCTTCTCCTTGTCAGTGTTTTCCACATATTCCTTGTCTCTCCGATTCTGCGCAGAACCTCCTAATTCCTTACCTTATCAGTGCACCTAATTTTCAACCTTGGTCTGTAGCACACCATCTCAAATGCTTCTATTCTCTTCTATTTCGATTTTCTCACAGTCCGTGTTTGACTACTATACAATGCTGTGTTCCCAACGAACATTCTATGTTTGGTATTAGTTGACTTCTCTTGGCCAGGAATCCCCTTTTGGACATTGCTAGTCTGCTTTTGATGTCCTTTGTCCGGCGTTGGTTATTTTGCTTCCTAGGCAGAAAAATTCCTTAACTTAATCTACTTCGTGACCATCACCCCTGAAGTTTCAGTTTCCCGCTGTTCGCATTTCTGCTACTTCTCATTAGTTTCGTCTTTCTTCGATTTACTCTCAATCCATATTCTGCGCTCATTACATTATTCAAATGGTTCAAATGGCTCTGAGCACTATGGGACTCAACATCTGAGGTCATCAGTCCCCTAGAACTTAGAACTACTTAAATCTAAGTAACCTAAGGACATCACACACATCCATGCCCGAGGCAGGATTCGAACCTGCGACCGTAGCGGTCGCGCGGTTCCAGACTGTTGCGCCTAGAACCTCTCGGCCACACCGGGTGGCCATTACATTATTCATTCCATTCAGAAGATCATGTAAATGTTCTTCACTATCACTCGAGACAGCAATGTCATCAGCGAATGGTATCATTGATATCCTTTCACCTTGAATTTTAATTCCACTCCTGGACATTTCTTTTATTTTCATAATTGTTTTTTCGATGTACGTATTGAACAGTAAGAGCGAATGATAATTTTTCTACCAAGAAATAACTTTGATTACTTGATTAAATAAAAACATTAGACAGTGCTAATACAGTGAAGAGAATTACAAAAAGTCTTACGTACAGGCGTTTAACACTGAGATGTTAATAATCCTGTACACATTTCGATTTTGGAATATGTAGTATATCTGTAAGTATGATTCGTGGTACAGTGTAAACACATGTAGTGGCGCTGAGTACAACCTGTTAATCCTGAAAGTGGGTGGGACTTTGTCAGTTACATAACAGATAAAAGACGTTCGCTCATATGTGTTGACCCAAACACTGAAATAACTTTAGCAAGTGGTCTGTGCAGCCGAGGATCTTGCTCTTGGAGTAACATTCGCGGATTGGACAAACAGCTCGTTGAGTTGTGTGCCACACTGTATGTCTGTCATTTAAATTTTGAAGAAATGAGGGTACAATAGCAGCCGGAAGCGAGAATAGTCTGACGAACAAATCGAAATCCGTCTTCAGTTGTGCAGTGTCGTGTAATCTCTTCGACAACTCATGATGAAATGTTTCAATGAATGAAACATATTTAGTCATTCCTGCTCCACAAACTACTGCATTGAGTTATGGGAAATGTTCTATGTCATGAACATGAATTTTTATTTTACATAGGATTACTTTTGGTTTGATAGCATCAATCTTGCCTGCCATTTCTATTAACAAATGACACTTAATGAATTCAAGTAATATTGACCATAAAGATTTTTGCTTACTGCCATCTCAGTTTTTTTCCCTAATGGCCGACTGCAGTTGAGCCAGCATTCACTGTCTTTCGTCAGAAAACAAGTTCATCGTATCGTCTTAGTCGCTGGTGTTATAATGACGTGCCAGTAAGTGTTTTCCCAGTCCATAATAGTGCGATGGCATACTAAGCATATCCGAAAGAACAGATACCACGCTGAATCGACAGGTGATACATTATACGTAAGTTGAAGACGGAGCGGGGGGGAGGGGAGGGGGAGTAAGGAAAGGGAACGAATTACTGATGGGAAATGGATCGATCTTCTTCACTCCGCGGATGCACAAGTACGTCCGACCATCTACGCGAATCTCAGAGTTGCGAGCATAGAGGAAGTGGGCAGGGAGTGCGGATAAGTGGCGCTCGGTCGCAGTGTGGGTCGGCAGTGAGGCATGCTGAGACAGTCCGCGCAGTTGCGAAAACACTGTGTCGCGGATGGCGCATTGCCTAGTAAGTAGGGGACCTCAGTTTCACATCCTGGGCCGGTGCACATTTTCACTCGTTGCCACTGATTGCGCGTAATGTCCTAATGCAGCTGACATTTGTAATTCCTTCCTTTCCCTTTCCTTTCCTTACTCGCCCCTCCCCTTCGTCCTACACCTTCAATTTACAAATCTAATTTAATGCATGTAGTATTATCAGTGTACTGTTTTCCGTGTGACAAGGTTGAGCCGTGGAAAAATTGCTATTGTGAAGAGCGCGCCGCAGCGCGTAGTGTGAAGCAGTCGCCCTCCGTTGCTGGTTGTGGCGCCCCTGTGGCAGTCGCAGCTTCGGTGTCTCCCTCTGGTGGGAAAGGGGAAAGGTTGGCTGTTCACGTGCATTTAAAAGGCGGCTTTTCGCGGATGATGTCGTAGTATGCAGAGAAGTTGCAGCATTAGAAAATTGTAGCGAAATGCAGGAAGATCTGCAGCAGATAGGCACTTGGTGCAGGGAGTGGCAACTGACCCTTAACATAGACAAATGTAATGTATTGCGAATACATAGAAAGAAGGATCCTTTATTGTATGATTATATGATAGCGGAACCAACGCTGGTAGCAGTTACTTCTGTAAAATATCTGGGAGTATGCGTGCGGAGCGATTTGAAGTGAAGTGGAATGATCATATAAAATTAATTGTTGGTAAGGCGGGTCCCAGGTTGAGATTCATTGGGAGAGTGCTTAGAAAATGTAGTCCATCAACAAAGGAGGTTGCTTACAAAACACTCGTTCGACCTATACTTGAGTATTGCTCATCAGTGTGGGATCCGTACCAGATCGGTCTGACGGAGGAGATAGAGAAGATCCAAAGAAGAGCGGCTCGTTTCGTCACAGGGTTATTTGGTAACCGTGATAGCGTTACGGAGATGTTTAGCAAACTCAAGTGGCATACTCTGCAAGAGAGGCGGTCTGCATCGCGGTGTAGCTTGCTCGCCAGGTTTCGAGAGGGTGCGTTTCTGGATGAGGTATCGAATATATTGCTTCCCCCTACTTATACCTCCCGAGGAGATCACGAATGTAAAACTAGAGAGATTAGAGCGCGCACGGAGGCTTTCAGACAGTCGTTCTTCCCGCGAACCATACGCGACTGGAACAGGAAAGGGAGGTAATGACAGTGGCACCTAAAGTTCCCTCCGCCACACACCGTTGGGTGGCTTGCGGAGTATAAATGTAGATGTAGATGTATGAGCTTGCCAGGTGGTCAGTCGGAGTCAGTCTGGGAGTCGGTGCAGTGAGTCGACAGAGTCAGTCGGAAGGCAGACACTCGCATGTTAGTCAGTCGGCTCTAAGTCTCAGTCGCCGTTGGGTTGTGGACTGAGTCGGGTTCGTCGTTACTCCGCTGTCGGGCGAGTTGTCAGTCAGCAGCAGGCAGGTCTGCACGGTGCAAGTACGCACCGGGACCGTGGTCGACGCAGACGGGAGGCCGTTAGTCCATCGGTCGGTTGGTCTTCGGATGGCGACGTGTGGGCTGCTGAGCACTGACACCAGTATCAGTCGGGGAAGAGTTCGCAGTTGGCAGCCAGCAACAGTCGGTTCCGTACGATGTTAGTATTCGCCGGGACCGCTGTCGGCGAAGGTGGGCTGCCGTTGGTTGTTTGCTCGACCGGTCGTCTCAGTCGACGACGTCTTGGATCCTCAGGACGAACACCATTTTCCGAGTCGGGATGTGGTTGGACCTTGTTGGTTCGTTGGAACTGAGCAGCGATGCAGTCTCCACAGCGCGAAGTCAGACCGGGGCTTTTGGCGGCGGGCATTGGCTGTTGCATTTGGAGATGCTAGATGTGTGAGCGACTTTTCGCTTTCCTCCGAAGCAAGGTCCTCAAGTTGAGTAATTACTCGAAGTTACTTCTTTTTAAATCTCGACTGTTATGATTTGTTCGTTATTGGTGGATTGTTGTTTCCTGAGCCGTTCACGCGTGTGATAACAAGTGGTATGTGTTGTTGTCTAGAACCCGCAGCCTTCTGCCGTAGTGATTTGACAGTTGTGACTTGTGTTTTCTGTATTCTTTTAAACTTGTCTTGAGTGGTGTTTGGTTCTTGATCTTGGTGAGGTCGAGTTAGAAGGTGTAGGTATCTTGGTTTACTCGACGTCGGCCGATATTCTCTGTTGTTTGTGCAGTCAGGACTGACGGCTGGAAATCAGTCCGATTGTCGGTCGGAGTGCTAGTATGTCTGTCATTCGGAGCTGCCTCTGTCATGTTTGTCGGATTTGGTGTGTTAACGAATTTATTGTTTGGAGTGTAACGGCCTAGTTCCTGAAACATGTTTCGATCTTGCCTGTCATCTTGAATTTTATACAAGATTGCATTTTATGTGCTTTTATTTAAATGATCAATTTAGTATATAAAGTTGGCACCCTTCCACCGTAAGACTTTTCTTAGAAGTTAAAATCAAGTTGCGCCTTCGGGGGCAAAGTTCATTTTTCTAAATTTTAGTGTTTTGTACCATTCCCATCACTCCTACGGGGTGCATAGTTTGTGTGCTTGTGTGAATTGTTAAAACTTTTAGTTTAAAGTAATCTGGTGTGTTGCAGATTTGCAGGAGTGTAGTCTTTCAGAGGTTGTTGTGAGCGGTCGTGACTACGGCCGTGTCAAAAGGGAGCGGCAAGGTTCTTAGCCTGAAAGCTCATACAGACAAAAATTTGTTTCTTTCTGCCTCTGAATAAATTGTAACTTGGTATTTAGAGGGTGCTTTCTGATTACAATTTTAAATTTGTTTAAAAAAAACGCTTTTAGGAATAAAGTTCCCATTTGTTAAAAGCAATTTGATTATGATTTCATCAGTTACTCCCTGGCAACTACTTCCACGCTTACATAGGGTGATTAAATGTGTTAATGTTCTTCATGAATCACTAGTAAATAAAATAAAATTTTAAGAATAATCTTTGAAGATAAATCCACGGTTCAACGGTGACTTCCGGCTGCAGCCTCCATTTTCCTTTTCCTCCTCACCCCTCACCTCCACTCGCTGTTGCACCTGGAGGGCTAGGCAGGAGCGCAGCTGAAGCGCTGTTTGGCCAGGCCTGCATTAAATAGTTCCCGGTTTCAATACTCCCTGTTGTGCAGACCTCACTATTGGCGGATGAATGGACTATTTGAATGTCTCATAGCGGTAGGATAAAGTAGTTCCTGGAATCTGCGCCATCTATGTGTGTCGCGACACTGAGACAGGCTGGAGTGTGGTACCGTCCGAAAACTAGTGCTGTACGCCGCCTCTGGCGGAGACGCAGCACATATATCGTAAATGGCGGGTGTTTCCGTTATTTTGTCCAAGTTCTTTGTGACGAAGTTCACTCCCTGTCATTCCAATATTCCGCAATGCGACCGACAGTGAGTTAAGTTTGTCAAAGCCTTTGGTCCAGATCGCACGGTGATTACGGCCGTCAAAAGGATCTGTCGAATGGGCGAAACGTATTGATACGCCTTCTCTTGGCACCGAAATGGTTACGAGTACGGGACCTGCTATCTCGATACAAAGGGATAAAGCTAGTTGCTGCCGAATCTATCTGCAAGCCGCGCATGTCACGCTCGCGTAAGTGCGAGCGGATAGTAGCAGAGAGCGGGGGGGCTTTCGAAAGTACAAGAGATGGTCGCGCAGCAGGGCGCACGGTCGGAGCGAGGCTTTGGGGGCTGTCGATGGTCCACCTCGGGAAAGAGAGAAAGAGAGAACGAGGGAGAGAGAGGGACGGCTCGCGCACAGAGGGAGGGTGGGCGATCCGAAATATGAAAAAAAAAAAAGTGGGAAAAAGAGGCGAGACGAGCTAGCGGCTGGCCGGCGCGGCTGGAATCGGATTTATCGCCGGCTGCCGGCTGCTGGCGGAGGGTAGGGAGCGGGTAACGACCGGACACCCGCGCGCTTGTTTGTGTCTGTCTTGTGACGTATCCACTGAGTCGTTAGGTGCCGGCTGCGGCGGGCGCGCCGCCCAAGAAACGTGTTTTTGCGCTGATTGACGCAATTACGAAAGAGGGAAAAGGACTGCGCGCCCGCGGCGTCGCTGCCGCCGCCTCGCCTCGCCTCGCCGTTGCTGGCGTCGGCAGGCGCCGGCGTCGGCGTCGGCGGGCGTCGGCGTCGGCAGACGTCGGCCCCGCTGTGGCGGAACACCGGCGGCAGACCGCGAGCGGAGCGGCCGAGACGTCTCCCTGGCTGCATCTCCCCCCCCCCCCCCCTCCCCAACGCAACCTCTCTGTCCCACACCCAGGTGTTTAAAAACATCGCCGCCGTTCCCTAAAGGAAGCCCAGCCCCTCACGGCGTGCGTGTGTGTTATGTGTCGCCAGACACGCCCCGTCTCTTTCTGCCTCTGTTTGTCGTCTCTCCTTGCTCGCGACGCCGGCGCCACCGCCGCCTTTGACGTATTTTCTCTTCGGGCTTACCTTTGTCTTGCCCCATCTACTTGCAGGAAATTACAGCGAACAGGGTGGACAAAAACAAAACCGGCCTGGAAAATATTTCGTGCGCCTCAAGATAGGCAACCCAACTTACGTCGTCTGCCCCAGGTGCGTATGACGTAAGTCGGGTAGCCTACCTTGAGGCCCATAAAATATTTTTCAGGCCGATTTTGTTTTTTCCATCCTGTAGAATTTTGTACCACCTTCACATCTCCTACCAACATGCTATGTATAAATTTTCTTTTAAAATTAGTCGGCATATCACAGGTTACGATATACTCGCTCGGTTACCCATCTCATAACAGTAAGACTGGTGCTGCATCAGACAGTAGATGCGACTGATGCAGTGCTGATAATGAGTTAAAATTTTGTTTTTGTGGGGATCTACAGCCTCCAAACGCTTAATAAAAGAAAACGTGGTCTGCAGTAGGATGTAATCTAGAAGATCTTTTTTTAAACTGTACGATTCATTCGCTATGAAAGGATGGAAAATAACGTCTACTTTTTATCTATAGTGAAAAACAATTTGATAATTACGACATGTAATATGTAATAATGCAAATATGTCCTTGACAATCACAAGTCGTCGAAATTAGCTAATCACACTATTTTTTGTTTTAAAGAAAGATCGTCAGCATTATAGCCTACTACTGACCAATTTTTTCTTTTATTCATAGTAACTCACATGTTGTCATGAGAAATTTTTAAAAGTAATTATTTTAACGGTGTTATTTACAAATTGTCACAAACAGTTATTTATTTCGATCTATTAACTATCAATTGGGGGTCTTATTAATCACAAGTTGCATTTTTTTCAAAAAGAACTTAATCGTAAGGTATAAAATAAGAGGAATAGCTCTAAAGCAGACATTTAATAACATTCAGCGGTTCAAAACACTTTTTTTCTGCAAAAAAGCTCAGGACTAAGCAGTAAAGTAAGCGGAACACCTCTACAGCAGACATGTAATAGCAATCATTGGTACCCAGTACATTTAATTATTTACTTTTGTAAGGTAACTCAGTCATAAGCTGTAAAATATGAGCCGGCCGGAGTGGCCGAGCGGTTAAAGGCGCTACAGTCTGGAACCGCACGACCGCTACGGTCGCAGGTTCGAATCCTGCCTCGGGCATGGATGTATGTGGTGTCCTTAGGTTAGTTAGGTTTAAGTAGTTCTAAGTTCTAGGGGACTTATGACCACAGCAGTTGAGTCCCATAGTGCTCAGAGCCATTTTTTTGTAAAATATGAGGAATAATGTATCAGACTTGTGACACAGCACTGAATGCTGTTACAAGTTTGATGTACAGCTTATTCCTCTTATTTTGCGACTTATGGCTGAGTAATTTTTTTGACTTTCCACTACTAATCAGATCCGAAGATGGCCATTAATCGATCGAAACTAGTAATCATTTGTTACAATTTAGCAACTGAGATAGTTAAAACAAATATGTTTAAATGCAATGTTAAGTGTACTGCATATCGGCACTCCTCTTAGCTTACTCTTCCGAACATAACAGGTACCGCCAGAGATCGTAGTGGGTGTCACGTCATCTACTACTTATAACTAGACGAAGAAGGTAGCTGATGAAGGGAGGAATGTTGCAGCAGATCGTGTACAATATGAACATTCATTTATTCGAATCATTAATATTTTTTCACTATATGTAGGTTTCCTGTATCTTTTCACCTTTTAAGTCCGGTACCCTCGTTCAGATCATAGAGTCAGTTGTGGGCTGTCAAGTTCCGGTACAAAGGTCACCGAAATGAAAGCTCACGACAGTGTGATCAGGAAAGAGAAGATTCCATGTACTGAGTTACCGCTATGTGGATGTAGTTAATTTCACCAAACAGAGAACGCAGGAAATGCTAGCCTGGCTACAAGTGCACTCACACAACATTCTGGACTACTCTCGGAATTCGAGAAAATTATAGAAAACTTGATTGTTATGGAAACAAACATAAAACCAGTTTCTCACCTTCCAGCAGCGAAGACCCGTCGGAGTGGTGGCTTTTATATGCTCCCTGCCCCTTTGTTGCATTCACTTTTTTTTCATTCAAATAGTGGATTCAACATCTTCTACTACTGGTGACTCTCTTTTGCAGTCCAATAAATAAGTCGTTTTCGATGATGAACATACGGTAATTATAAGAAACAGATGGCACTGTTTTCAGACACAGAATAGCCTCTTCCTTCCCAGGGGGTGTACTGGCAGAGAAACTGCGTATTATTTTCGTCTCCATCTGTATCTCTCCACCTGGAACGTTCAAAAATGGTTCCAGGACGCTAAACACGCCATGTTCGTCCTTTGCCTCCTCAGCAGACTTTGCCTTATCCTACAACGAAAACTGATCACTAAATAAAAGTCTGAGACTTCAGTATTGATTTAAAAGTATAATAGGCCCGATATTTGAATAAATCCCCTTTTAAACTGAACACATTGTATTAATGTTGGATTAAAAGTAGTAAATATTAGGTTTTATAATAATTATGCCAGGGTGCACTCAGCCCTTGTGAGGCAAACTGAGGAGCTACTTGAGTGAGAAGTAGAGGCTCCGGTTGTAAGGTGTCAGGCAAACCCAACACCTTCCATGAAAACCCTGACACGATAAGCAAATCCGGCAGTATGTCACATAGCTCCGAATAAATCCTGACATTAAATTAACCAAAGTAATACGATCAACGAGTGAGCAAATGGAATACCACAGACTAACACAAGAACGCCTAAATGCATGTCATACCTCCCCACCGTGAAACAGACGCAGTTTCGAGGGGAGAAACGAGAACAGAAGCCGAGAGCAGAATCGTGTAGGCTATGAGGCCCTACGATAAGGGAGGGACACCCACGTCGCCAGCTGACCGCCAGGACCACCCCCCAGCCCATGTTAAAAGATAGAGCCCTACAGAAGAACAGTATAGATCTCATGATAACACTGAAAGGGCCACACCAGCTGCAAGTTTTAGCGTGAGACTTTTTCGCGTCTCTGTTACGTTGCAAACGTTAAAAACATTTCCCCACCACGAAAAGTATAACGTTTCCCAGTGAACAGACAGAATTTTGTAGGTGGAGCTTAAGGTTAACATTGAGACCCTGATTGGTCAGTTGAAAACACAGTCAGATACCTTTTTTTAAACCAACTTCGGTAAATTGTAGTAAGGAGAAGTTAGGGGAGAGTTGCTTCTGAGATGGCGAGGTGCGTGAAGCTGCGCCGCCCGCCGCCCCTGACCCTGCCTAAACACCGACAAGGTAATGAACGCACGCGATGCCGCATAACAGCGCATAACGCTTCACTCAGAACTGCAGAAGTCTCATCTGTTACATGCCCTTTTTTACGTAATACTAATGGCGATCGTCAATTAAAGCTCATGGTATTCACATTTGCTACTAGAAGTTAAAATCTGAAACGCGATTTTTCTGTTATATAATTAATGAGAAGCCACATCAGCCACTGTAATTTATGACAAGTTAAAGAAGTAATTAAAGATAATTGAGGGTCACTGTAGACCATTTTGATAGTTTTCTCTTTTTATGAAACTTAATTTAAACCTAGATAATAGATGTGATATGGCATAGGTCATCCTTCGATCCATTGTAGAACTTGGAAACCCATTCAGGGAATATTCGTTCACATTTTTGTTGAACGCAGTTGGTTTTTATCATCCTGTATTAAAATATTTCCTTTTATCCATAGTGAAATTTATAAACAATGTTCTGTGAGTAGAATAAAATTTCCAATGGTAAACTTAACTGCTTTTTCGACGTTATTTTTCCAGCTAACTAAAAATAGGAAAGCTTTGAACCCCTTCCACTAAATTTAGTTAGTATGAAGATTCTTTTACAGGGAGGGCAGTGGAGCTGACGCTGAAATCATTAAGTATTTGATTATATCATCGCTAGTCTCTCTGAACTCTTCTGAACTCTACATGTCAAGTGTGGTCTGCCGTCTCCTTACCAGCAATAGGTCCCAGGTTAAAACTAGTCAATTCCCTAAAAAACACGCTCAGAGCGTCGTTGCGCGGAAGTGATAGGGAGACACGATATAGAACAAACAGACACCACGCAAAATGTTAGAGGGACTTAACATCTGAGGTCTTCAGTCCCATAGACTTAGAACTACTTAAACCTAACTAACTTAAGGACATCACACATCCATGCGCGAGGCAGGATTCATGTAACAAAACATACTTGTAGACAGTCTTTCAAACTTTAGTACTTGTCATATCGCACACGCGAAAAATATCCTACGAACCTGCATTACAAATGAGAGAAAAAAATTCACTAGCGAGACGTAAATATCTTATAAACCTCCTGTCTAACCAGTCTCCAAAAGATTTGTCTAAACTGATTTATCTAAAGTGATAACTTTTTCTCCATACACCCCGTTGCACACTTTCATTAAGAATTATGAGTTTTGGGTGTTCAGAATATCTCCTATACGCCCACTGCAAGTTTATTGTCTAGGGGTAGCGTCCTTGGCTACTAATTAAAACATACTGGGTCCCGGGGAGCATTCTCTTGCCCTTAGGGCACAAAAAAGGAGGAAGAATTAGCTATAACCAACGGTATTAGGACGCAGAAGGCAGAGGGCATTAAAGACACATAATGTGTATCCACAGGGCGTGTGACCTGTAATTGAAAGAGGGTCATAATGATCTCTCCATTGACAAGAGATTTCGGATTACCCCTCACTTGGATCTACAGGAGTGGGCTGACAAGGGGAAGGTGACCACGAGAGAGAAATGGAATAACCAACGATGAAACAACATTCCATGAGTCGGAGGTTCGAATGCCAGATTTTTGAGCGTAGTAGGAAAGCTAGAAAATCTGAAAAGGGAAATGCAAAGGTACAATCTAGATATAGTGGGGGATCAGTGAAGTGAAGTGGAAAGAAGACAAGGAGTCCTGGTCAGACGAATGTAGGTAATAGCAACAGCAGCAGAAAATGATAACGAGGGTAGGATTCGCTATGAATCGAAAGGCAGGGCAGAGAGTCTGTTACTGCAAATTAAGTGTTAGGGCTATTGCCATCAGATTAGACAGCAAACCAGTGCTGACAATGATAGTTCAGGTATACATGCCAATGTCGTCAGGAGATGAAGAGATAGAGAAAATATATAATGATATGGAACGGGTAATTCTGTATGTAAAGTGAGATGAAAATCTAATATTCATGGGAGACTGGAAAGCAGTTGTTGGAAGGATAAGAAGGAAGGATTACGGCAGAATATGGGCTTGGCAGTATGAAAGAGAAAGGAGAAGGAATGATTGAGTTCTACATTAAACTTCACTAGGAATAGCGAATACTCTGTTCAAGAATCACAAGAGGAGGAAGTATACTTGGAAAAGACCGGGAGATGCGGAAGGTTCCAGCTAGACTAAATCATGGTCACACAGAGAATCCGAAACCAGCTATTTGATTGTAAAGCGTACCTAGGTGCATATATTGAGTCGGATCATAATATAGTAATGATGAAAAGTGGACTGAAGTCACAGAGAATAGTCCGAAAGAATCAAAGTGGAAGGAAGCGGGATACTGAAGTAATAACGAGATGCGTTTGAAGTTCGCTAAGGATATGGACACTGCGGTAAGGAACACCAGAGATGGCAGCTTAGTTGAAGAGGAGTGGACAACTCTGAAAAAGGCAACCAAAGATTTCAGACAGAAAAACATAGGTGCAAGGAAGGTAACTGCTAAGAATGCTTGGGTAACAGATGAAGTACTTGAAATGACAGACTAAAGAAAGGAGTACAAAAGTGTTCAGGGAAAGATAGGGATACAGCGTTATAGATCCCACAGTAGTGAAATAAATAGCAAATGCTTGGCAACCAAGGAGAAATGGCAGCATGAAAGATGCGGAGAAATCGGAAAATAAATGATTTTCTGGAGGACTGATTCAACATTTAGAAAAGTCAAAACAGCCTTCCGTCAAGTTAAAAGCAACGATGGTTAACAAAAGTGCAAAGGGAATTTCTCTGTTAAATGCTGAAGAGAGATCAGGTAGCTTTAAAAAGTGTGTTGAAGGCCTCTTTAAGGGGAAGGACTTATCTGATGAGTTAGAAGAAGAAACAGGAATCGATAGGGATAACATAGGAGACGCAGTTTTGCAGTCAGTATTTAGAAGATCTGTGGAAGACTTGAGATCAAATGAGGCAGAAAGGGTAGATAACATTCCATCAGAATTTCTAAAATCTTTGGAGTAAGTGGTAACTAAACGACTTTCAGGTTGGTGTGCAGAATTTGTGAGACGGTGATGTGGCATTAGACTTCCGGAAACATATCGTCCCAACAGTTCCGAAGATAGCAAGGGCAGATAAGTGCGAAAACTACCGCACAATCAGTTCAACAGCGTAAGGATCTAAGTTGCTGACAAGGTTAATATACATAGGAATGGAAAAGAAAGCTGGTAACCTGTTAGATGCCGATGAGTTTCGCTTTAGGAAAGGTAAAGGCACCACGGGGGCGGTTTTCAAGTTGCGCTTGTTAGTGGAAGCAAGGTTGAAGAAAAATCACGACACGCTCATAGCGGCCATCGATCTAGAAAAATCGTTCGAGAAAAATTTGGAGTAATTTATAGGCAAGGGCGGGCAGAATATTTGCGAGAATGGTAGACAAAGAACGAAGTGCTTGGATTGAAAAGAGTGTAAGACAGAGATGCAGTCTTTCGCGCATCTAAGAACCAATAACGGAAACAAAGGAAAAGTTCAGGAGTGAGATTAAAAGTCAGGATAAAAGTATATCAGTGATAGGATACGCTGATAGTATTGCTGCCCTCACTAAATCTGAAGAAAAGTTACGGGATCTATTTAATGGAAGAAGTAATGAGATGTAGCAGAAATGAAAATAACGAGAAACCTGACATCAAAATTGGGTAGTAGGTGAAGTTATGTTCTGCTACCTTGAAAGCAAATTGCCCACGGCTCACGGAGCAAGGAGGATATAAAGAAACAGACTAGCACACCCTAAGAGGGCATTTCTGGCCAAGAGCGGGCTACTAGTATTAATTTAAAGAAGCTTAATTTAAAGAAGAAATCCCTGGGAATGTATGTTTGGAGCACAGCACTGTGTGGCAATGAAACATGGACTGTGGAAAAATCGGAGCAGAAGAGAATCGAAGAATTTGAGATGTGGCGCTACAGAAGAATGTTGAAAATCAGATGACTGGTAAGATAAGGAACGAGGAGGTTCATTGCAGAACGGGTGAAGGAAGGACCATATGGAAAACACTGAGAGGAAGGATGATAGGACATGTGTCAAAGCCTTAGGGAATAACCTCCATGACACTAGATGGAACCGTAGAGAGCAAAAACTGCAGGGGAAGATGGAGATTCTAATACATCCAACAAAAGAGTGAGGAAGCAGTGTGCAAGTTAAAAAATGGTTCAAATGGCTCTGAGCACTGTGGGACTTAACATCTATGGTCATCAGTCCCCTAGAACTTAGAACGACTTAAACCTAACTAACCTAAGGACATCACACAACACCCAGTCATCACGAGGTAGAGAAAATCCCTGACCCCTCCTGGAATCGAACCCGGGCGTGGGAAGCGAGAACGCTACCGCACGATCACGAGCTGCGGACGAGTGTGCAAGTGCCACTTTGAAATGAAGAGGTTAGCGCAGGAGAGGAACTCGTGACGCGCCGAATCAAACCAGTCAGAAGACTGGTGACACACACACACACACACACACACACACACACACACACACACACAACCATCGTATTAATGTAGTTGACTGTGAGAGTGCACACTGCGTGGACTATTGTGGCAAGTTGATAATGACAATGAGAGAAATAAAGGATTGGGGGAAACCAGTGAAACGTCCTCTTAGAGGAATTATGAATGGCTGGGCTGGTAAACTTCTACATTATTTGATTTTCAAACAGCTGAGTAAAACTGAACGCACTCAGACATTTTTCTCTTCACTCATTCTGATCATCACTAAACTGACACACAATATTTTTTTTTAGCTCAACACAATCTGACTGTCAATAATCCCTATAAAAGAATGGCCCTGACTGACAATAACCTTTACCTTTCATTAATCACTTACGTCACAAAAACCTTCGTTACTCGAACTACTGTAATGCAGCGAGAATCAATACTGCCAGCTAAATAAAGATTACCCTCCATGAACCATGGACCTTGCCGTTGGTGGGGAGGCTTGCGTGCCTCAGCGATACAGATAGCCGTACCGTAGGTGTAACCACAACGGAGGGGTATCTGTTGAGAGGCCAGACAAACGTGTGGTTCCTGAAGAGGGGCAGCAGCCTTTTCAGTAGTTGCAAGGGCAACAGTCTGGATGATTGACTGATCTGGCCTTGTAACAATAACCAAAACGGCCTTGCTGTGCTGGTGCTGCGAACGGCAGAAAGCAAGGGGAAACTACAGCCGTAATTTTTCCCGAGGGCATGCAGCTTTACTGTATGATTAAATGATGATGGCGTCCTCTTGGGTAAAATATTCCGGAGGTAAAATAGTTCCCCATTCGGATCTCCGGGCGGGGACTACTCAAGAGGATGTCGTTATCAGGAGAAAGAAAACTGGCGTTCTACGGATCGGAGCGTGGAATGTCAGATCCCTTAATCGGGCAGGTAGGTTAGAAAATTTAAAAAGGGAAATGGATAGGTTAAAGTTAGATATAGTGGGAATTAGTGAAGTTCGGTGGCAGGAGGAACAAGACTTCTGGTCAGGTGACTACAGGGTTATAAACACAAAATCAAATAGGGGTAAAGCAGCAGTAGGTTTAATAATGAATAGCAAAATAGGTATGCGGATAAGCTACTACAAACAGCATAGTGAACGCATTATTGTGGCCAAGATAGGTACGAAGCCCACACCTACTACAGTAGTACAAGTTTATATGCCAACTAGCTCTGCAGATGACGAAGAAATTGAAGAAATGTATGATGAAATAAAAGAAATTATTCAGATAGTGAAGGGAGACGAAAATTTAATAGTCATGGGTGACTGGAATTCGAGTGTAGGAAAAGGGAGAGAAGGAAACGTAGTAGGTGAATATGGATTGGGGCTAAGAAATGAAAGAGGAAGCCGCCTGGTAGAATTTTGCACAGAGCACAACATAATCATAGCTAACACTTTGTTTAAGAATGATAAAAGAAGGTTGTATACATGGAAGAAGCCTGGAGATACTGACAGATTTCAGATAGATTATATACTGGTAAGACAGAGATTTAGGAACCAGGTTTTAAATTGTAAGACATTTCCAGGGGCAGATGTGGACTCTGACCACAATCTATTGGTTATGACCTGTAGATTAAAACTAAAGAAACAGCAAAAAGGTGGGAATTTAAGGAGATGGGACCTGGATAAACATAAAGAACCAGAGATTGTACAGAGTTTCAGGGAGAGCATAAGGGAACAATTGACAGGAATGGGGGAAAGAAATACAGTAGAAGAAGAATGGGTAGCTTTGACGGATGAAGTAGTGAAGGCAGCAGAGGATCAAGTAGGTAAAAAGACGAGGGCTAGTAGAAATCCATGGGTAACAGAAGAAATATTGAATTTAATTGATGAAAGGAGAAAATATAAAAATGCAGTAAATGAAGCAGGCAAAAAGGAATACAAACGTCTCAAAAATGAGATCGACAGGAAGTGCAAAATGGCTAAGCAGGGATGGCTAGAGGACAAATGTAAGGATGTAGAGGCTTATCTCAGTAGGGGTAAGATAGATACTGCCTACAGGAAAATTAAAGAGACCTTTGGAGATAAGAGAACGACTTGTATGAATATCAAGAGCTCAGATGGAAAACCAGTTCTAAGCAAAGAAGGGAAAGCAGAAAGGTGGAAGGAGTATATAGACGGTGTATACAAGGGCGATGTACTCTAGGACAATATTATGGAAATGGAAGAGGACGTAGATGAAGATGAAATGGGAGATACGATACTGCGTGAAGAGTTTGACAGAGCACTGAAAGACCTGAGTCGAAACAAGGCCCCCGGAGTAGACAACATTCCATTGAAACTACTGACGGCCCTGGGAGAGCCAGTCCTGACAAAACTCTACCATCTGGTGAGCAAGATGTATGAAACAGGCGAAATACTCTCAGACTTCAAGAAGAATATAATAATTCCAATCCCAAAGAAAGCAGGTGTTGACAAATGTGAAAATTACCGAACCATCAGTTTAATAAGTCACAGCTGCAAAATACTAACACTAATTCTTTACAGACGAATGGAAAAACTAGTAGAAGCCAACCTCGGGGAAGATCAGTTTGGATTCCGTAGAAACACTGGAACACGTGAGGCAATACTAACCTTACGACTTATCTTAGAAGAAAGATTACGGAAATACAAACCTACGTTTCTAGTATTTGTAGACTTAGAGAAAGCTTATGACAATGTTGACTGGAATACTCTCTTTCAAATTCTAAAGGTGGCAGGGGTAAAATACAGGGAGCAAAAGACTATTTACAATTTGTACAGAAACCAGATGGCAGTTTAAATAAAAACTTTAAGGTTCGCCGATGACATTGTAATTCTGTCAGAGACAGCAAAGGACTTGGAAGAGCAGTTGAATGGAATGGACAGTGTCTTGAAAGGTGGATATAAGATGAACATCAACAAAAGCAAAACGAGGATAATGGAATGTAGTCGAATTAAGTCGGGTGACGCAGAGGGAATTAGATTAGGAAATGAGACACTTAAAGTAGTAAAGGAGTTTTGCTATTTGGGGAGCAAAATAACTGATGATGGTCGAAGTAGAGAGGATATAAAATGTAGACTGGCAATGGCAAGGAAATCGTTTCTGAAGAAGAGAAATTTGTTAACATCGAGTATAAATTTAAGTGTCAGGAAGTCATTTCTGAAAGTATTTGTATGGAGTGTAGCCATGTATGGAAGTGAAACATGGACGATAACTAGTTTGGACAAGAAGAGAATAGAAGCTTTCGAAATGTGGTGCTACAGAAGAATGCTGAAGATTAGATGGGTAGATCACATAACTAATGAGGAAGTATTGAATAGGATTGGGGAGAAGAGAAGTTTGTGGCACAACTTGACCAGAAGAAGGGATCGGTTGGTAGGACATGTTCTGAGGCATCAAGGGATCACCAATTTAGTATTGGAGGGCAGCGTGGAGGGTAAAAATCGTAGAGGGAGACCAAGAGATGAATACACTAAGCAGATTCAGAAGGATGTAGTTTGCAATAGGTACTGGGAGATGAAGAAGGTTGCACAGGTTAGAGTAGCATGGAGAGCTGCATCAAACCAGTCTCAGGACTGAAGACCACAACAACAACAACAAATCAAGATTCTAACTAGTGAACGCACTAACTACTGATAGGCATAGTTAGCAAATGAAAGATTCTGATAGAGAACAAACAATGTATTTGTCTTAATAGTGTTCAAAAGTCATAATATATATATATATATCAGTTCATGACATCCAGTATAACAAATTTCCTTTTTTTCACGGACACACGTCCAGATCGTCCGCTCTCAAAACTCTGCCATCTCTCTCCCCACATCCACCACTGCTGGCGGGTCACCCCCAACTACGCAACGCTACGCGCTGTTCACACGCAACTGCCCAACACTACAATAGCAAATGTTCCAACAATGCAAACCAGCCACAGACTGCACACAGCACAGCCAGTGATTTTCATACAGAGCGCTACGTGGCGTTACCAACATACCCTACTTCACCAGATGTCGCCACACAATTTATTATTCCCGCACGGCACGAACTGCGCCGTCGTTAGCGTATTAAGCAACTCTTTGATCCACCAAGTGGGAATCTCAAGCCACACCCCTCCTTCTAATCACTCTTCTCACTGACGCCATCAGACTTATCAATGACTTCGTCATCAGCACGTGACAAGCCCCCCTTCCCCCCTTTCTCACTTATCCGATCCCCCTCTCCTCCAAACAGAGCTTATTATTATATCCAACATTAATATGAAAGACCCAATCACAGCATAGTATTAAAATAAGGCAACCTGTCAGGAATGCTACTGTGAAATTACGCAAGCTACATTTCGGTTGTATCGAAAATGGTACCATTTTCAAAGATATTTGCCTCTGGTCGAGGTAATCAACTTGTATACCTGCTTGCTAGGGCGAGACGTTGTTTCCATATACCGTGAGGCGGTAAACATTGCTTGTACCAATTGTAAATGTATAGCAGGCGGTTGTAATTGGCTGACGGCGTTCTGACTGTTGCAGTGCAGGCTGCATACATCGTAGGTATGTTCATTCGCAGTTTATGCTGAAAAAGTATTGTCCTCTGTCTGCCACCAGATGAAAATGTGGCACAGTAAGCAGTCAGAATATGTGAACGCAGGAAAGGGGGATGAACGATCAAACACATGATAACGGTGGTTCTGGTATGGTCACAACTTATAACATGTATTCAGTATAGTCTCCTGACTCAGCAATATGCTGCTTCTATAACATGGTACGGTTGACAGTTTCCCACAGTATATCCTTTAAAAACAGAGCTATATGTTACCGGATGCTAGCCTTCAGATCAGGAAGAGTCCAGACACAGGGACACGGTCTTTCAGATATCTTCCCCATCAGAAGTCACATGGAAGTAGATCGGAAGACCTGGAAGGCCAGACATCTTGCCTACAGATGATGCGGTCTATACCGAAGGTTTCTCGAAGCAATTATTTCACCTGGCAGGCGATAGGTGGTATCGCGCCATCTTGCATGAAAATAGCGATGTGGACACAGATGTGTCCTTGAAAAGCTGGAATGACGTATCGCACTATGGGGTCCTTAACGTGCGGATGTCACATTGCGCCTAATAGGTCTGTGATTTGTCATCTCTTCGAAGAAAAACGGCCCGCGAATGAAGGAGCTTGTGAAACCACACCACACAATCGCATAAGCCGAGTGCAGTGGGTGTTCCTGCACAACATGTGGTGGAGTAGAACCCCATTGCGGCAGTTGTATGCATCCACGGGAGTGTGCAGAGTAAGATGTGCCTCGTCCGTCCAAAAATATTCCCAGGGCACATGTCATCCATTTCCACGCGTGTCAAAAAAGGAACAGCATAGTCACGGGATCTGCAGCCCACCTTGGGGCTTCATTTGGTGCACACTCTGAACCTTGTAGGGATACTAGTGTAAAATGCGTCTCAAAATCTTTTAAACAGTTGACCAGGGCAGAGACAATTCCCATGACACAGCTCGATCACTGGCTGCAGAATTTGAGGCATATGCTGTATTGTCGTTTATAGCTACAGCAACTTCATCAACAATTGCCATTGAAATGAGCCACCTCTCTCTCCCTGCTGCACCACCTAATTCACATGATTCTTCAGATTTCTTGATCATATTCTCCAACCAGATTACTGACATGGGACCTCTACGTAGCTGTTTCTGTCGGCGATATTCCCGCAATGTAGTGCTGCTATTTCTGCCGGTCTGATAAGACAACTTTACCAGAGTTGCACGGTCTTTCCTTTCAATAGACATTGCCTCTGGTACGGAAAGCTTGAACCTTCTTTAAACCTTTACACCAACAGTCGCTTCACAGAAGAAATCAACATGCGTCGCCAAGTGGTAAACGGCATACTGAATCCAAACAGGAAAAAAATTCACATTCTGACTTCTCACAGCGCCATATTATCACCTGGTGGCAGAAAGTGGACCTATTATTTTTTCAGTATACTGCGAAAGGTTCCGATTAACGAATGTACCTACGATGGTTCAGCATTTTACGGTGTATGGCCCTTGCACTGTAGCGCGCGGAACACTGTCTGTTTTGTTATAACCACCCGGTAATATAAAGCTTGTGAATGCTAACTATCACCACATACTTACCGTAAAACTCGTTTGTTTCAATCAGGGATAGTTGCCTTCATTTCAGAGCAGCACTTGTACTTTGTGTCACCAATTATTTGATAGATACATTCCAGTCTGTCTTTCACTACAGCTTTTACCCTCTACAACTCACCCCAGTACCACAGAGGTTATTTCCTGGTCTTAACACATGTCCTGTCATTCCGTCCCTTCGTCAGTGTTTCCCATATGTTCCGTACTTTGCCATTTCTGTGGTGAACATCCTCATTCCTTATCAATTCAATTAATTTTCTATTTTTCTAGTTCTTCTATAGCACATCTCTAATGCTTCGATTCTTTTTGCCCGTCTTCCCAGAGTCCATGTTTCACCACCATACAATGCTGTGCTCCAAATGTACATTCTCAGAAATTTCTTCCTTAAATGAAGGCCAAGGTTTGATACCAGCAGATTTCTCTTGGCCAGTAATTCCCTCTTAGTGTGTGTTAGTCTGCTTTTTGGGTCATCCTAGCTTCGTCCGTTAAATTTATTTTGCTTCCAAATTGGCAGAATTCCTTATATTCGTCTACTCCGTGGTACACAACTTTGATGTTAACTTTTTCACTCATCTTATTTCTGCTGCTCATCATTATTTTCGTCTGTCTTCAGTTCACCCTCAATCAGTATCCCGTACTCATTAGACTATTCATTCCATTCAACAGTCCTCTAATTCTTCTTCTCTTTCGCTGAGGATAGCAATTTCATTAACAAGTTTTACCGCTGATATCCATCATCCCAAATTTTAATACCACTCTTGAAACTCTTTGTTTCCGTCATAGCTTCTTCGATGGCTAGACTGAAAGAGAGGGGAGAAAGGCTGCTTACCTGTCTTACACTATTTCTATCTTAACACTTCGTTCTTGGTTTTCCAATCTTAATTGTACCCTCTTGTTTCTTGTACATACGAGTGTTATATCTTATCCATCCTTCCCTATAGCTTATTCATATTGTTCTCAGAATTTCGAAAATCTTGCACCATTTTACATTGTCAAACGTTGTTTCGAGGTCGACAGTTCCTATGAACGTCTATTAATTTTTTTTAAACCTTGCTCCCATTATCAGTCACATCAGAACTGCCTCTCTGATGACTTTCCTTTACCTAATGCAAAAAAGATCCTCATATAACATATTCTCAATTTTCTTTTTCATTCTTCCCTATATTATTCTTATCAGCAACTTGGTTGCATGAACAGTTAAGCTGATTGAATGTTAGATCTGCCCTTGCTATGTTCTGGATTCATATTTTTCCCGAAGTCTGATGGTATGTCTCCAGATTAAGATTCTACACACTACCCTGTATGGGAGTCTTGTTGCCACTTCCATCAGTTATTTCAGAAATACCGAGGGAATTCCGCCTTATTTGACTGCGACCCTCTAAAGCTTTATTAAACTGTGACTCTGATACTCGATCCCATACGTCTTCCATGTTGACTCTCACTTCTCCTTCAATCTCATTCAGTCTTGTCGGCTCCCTAGTGGAGGCCTTCAGGGTATTCTTTCCACCTGCTCTCACTCTCCTCTGCGCTCAACAGTACAATTTCCAATGCACTCTTAATGTTGCCATCCTTGCTTTTAATTTCACCGAGAATGATTTTCAGTCTTCTATGTCCGGAGTCAGTCTTTCTGATGATCATTCCTTTCAGAATCCTTCACATTTTTCTGCTGCCATTTCGCCTGACTTCCGATACCCTCATGTCCGTTTTATTCGTAAGTGACTTATATTTATATGTTCCTGAATTTCCCTGAACATGTTTATCCTACCTTTTTTCATCGATTAATTCTGTTACCCAAACTATCTTCGCAGTTATCTTCCTTGTACCTAAGTTTATCTTACCAGCTTGTGTCGTTGTCTTTTTTAGAGATGCCAATTCCTCTTCAGCTGAAGTGTCTATTGTGCTATTCACTATCGCAGTGTCTGTAGCTTCAGAGAAGTTCAAATGCGTCACACCATTCCTCATTACTTCTGTCCCACCTTTTTATACACTGATTCTTCCGGATGATTCTCTTAAAAATCACTCTACTCTTTGTAACACCTCGGTTCAGTTTACAGTGATAAAAGCTATAGAAAGAATAATTTAAAATTAAGAATAGAATTTTTAGAGGTGATAATAGTGTAGAATCAGATTTCGGTAATTGCAGTTCAAAATTATAGTATATCAGCAAGTAGTTTAACGTCTAAGTACAGCAAAGCCACTGAAGCTCCGTCATGGAGGAGGCAGTGACGTTAAACTCTTATGATGAAAAACCTATAAAAAGGCCTGATCGTCATTATTGCCACCTTTTTTCCTTGATTGTTTCGTTAAAGGGTGGGGAGCCCGGGTCAGTCAGCGAGACAATAATTAGACTGGACGTTATCGTGTTAAGATTCACGATAAACTGTTAGAATATTGCAGACATTAAAAGTGATGTAGTGTACGATCTCTGACTGTTGGTAGCAACGGAGTATTAAAGGGATTTTAGGACTTTAGTGCTAGATTGGAACTTTACGGACATCTAGACGACAGAAACTCAAATTGTCTGCTGATACGAGTGAATTCAGAGGTACCGGTATTCAGATATTAACGTGTGGACTTTTGAAAGTATCGTGTGCTGTTAGTTGCGAATCTGGACGTAGAGCGCGTGCAATTCGGCATTTGCGGACTATTTAGATTCCTCCATGCTACGAGCCTTTTAAATAGACCATCATCCATCACCATCTTAATCGTTGAATATAGAGTGAAAGTGAAATACAGGAGTGTTGTACTTATTTCATTTACCTAGTACTAATCAGTGAAGGTTTTACGGACCCAAAGCAGCAGTAAGTCAGCACCATCTAGCGGAAAGCGTAGGCATTAACGCTAACTGAAGTCAACGTTTACGTGTTTTACGGACTGCTTAATATGAACTTTTGTGACTCTTTGACGTCCCCACTCCCTCCGAAAGGTGGCGCAGGCTGTCTTAATCATAAAAGGGGAGAGTTTTAGCCGGGCAAATTACTAAATAAAAGCGATATTTACAAGACTCGCAGTAATAGAAAAACACAAGGCCCGCACCTCATCGGAGAGTCGTCACTGTCACGTCGGGAAGTAAAGCCGGAAAACCTACCGGCGATACATATCTACGAGCAGATGTCGACGTGGAGTACCTAAAAAGGGAACCACAAGAGAGTTGGGGATGCTTCATCCTCACCACTATTAAATCGTGATACGAGTCAACATATGTTCCCGTAAGCACCTTACAATCCATTATCTGGTTTGAGAAACTCTTACCATGATATCATCCAGCTGGAATCTTCCAGTATCCCGAGATCTTTTCCAAGTATACCTTACCCCGTTGCACTTTTTGAACAGTATATTTACTATTACTATATGAAATTTGTTGCAGAACTCTGTTAGTTTCTCTCCTCTTCAATTCCTACTTATTCTCCCGTAGGCCATTCTTCTTATCCTTACCCTACAACCGCTTTCCTAACCATCCCCCCCCCCCCCCCCCCCAATGACTATTAGAGTTTCATCTCCTCCACGTACTGAATTACTAGTTGAATATCCTCACGTACTTTCTCTGCCTCTCCATCCTCTGACCCTCTGTTTACGATGTCGGCATATATACCTCAACTATTGCTGCTGGTGTTGGTTTGCTGTCGATCCTAATGAGAACAATCCTGTCAGTGAACTATTTGCAGTAACAGACTCTCGGCTGTACTTTCCTGTTCAAAATCAGTTTTCCTCCCGTTGTACCATTCCATGCTGATGTTGATATGAAAGTACGGGGTTATCCAGAAAGAAAGTTCCGATCGGTCACGAAATGGAAACCACAGTGAAAACCAGAAACGTTTTATTTGCAACAGTTGAAAGGTGGCTACACTGTGCCACTGCGCCAGAGAGTGCGCCAAAGAGTACTATTAAGCCGCCTCCACAGTGCGTGTTAGAGTTCATAGTGTCAGTGGTTGTCGAGAGTTCATAGCAGTCAGTGCTAGTAGAGAGCTCGTGGAGGTCAGTGCTTGTCAAGAGATCGTAGACAGTGTGTGTTAAGAGTTCGTACTGAGATGTACTAGTGGGCACTGCTTGTCGTGAAGTCGGAGTAAGATGTTGTAGTAAAGAGTGTTGTTCCTTGTCTTATGCAGTGATTTGATGGGAGAGATAGCAGATGTTATTGTAATGAGTGCATTTCGTCAATATATATGAAGGTAAAATTTATAATGTTCCTTTATTAGTTGTGTATCTGAAATAATGTGTCACTACAGGTTCAGTCAACAAAGCATCTGGCTCGTGTTCTTGTATTAGAGTGAATTTTGGTTTTCTTGCGTAATTATAGTTTTTCTAAATTTCTTTTGTCACGTCAGTATAATTGGTATTTAAAAATTCTTGTCTTGTTGGAAAAGAACCGTGCCAGATGTGGGCGTTGAGTCACACTCCCACATACAGAACAGTTACTCTTGTGCTCATTGGTTTCGTAGATTTTTATAGTTGCTGGGGTCTTAATTAATTAACTGTGTTTACGAAAATCTTCTTACATTGTTTGTCGCAGTCAGATAGCGTAATAATACTAGTCAGGGCCAGCCGATTACGAGACTTACGTAATCGGACATACTAAAATTAAAAGTATTTTCAAATTTATTTAATTAAGCCCCCATGCACGTGGCGACCCTGCCAGGATCGTCCCTTGGATTCTTCTGATTGTGAAAATTGTAGACTGTAGTATTGTTGTAGTAATTTGTAGTATAGTAATTGTAGTCTATTTTGCATGTGTAGATTTGGTAATTAGCATTCTTCTAATGGTATTTTTCAAAATTTAATTTTTATTGCCTTGTATACGCGTTTAACAATCTTGTGCAATTATTTCAATTGTTCGTCAATCGTGTTTGAGGGAGTCATTGCATGTGAATGGTATTGTTGAGATAAAGAGTCACGGTGTGTGATTTTCGTACAGTGACGAATCTTTCATATATTTTGTAAATGATTACGCGATCAATGAAAAAGGCAAAAATGATGAATAGTGAGAATGACGAAATTGTTCACATGGCGAACTCGCCAACAGAGGAAAACAGTATGGTGGATAATGAAGTGGAAAACAATGTAATAAGTCGGGAAAATAGTCCGGAACCATTTCAAAATTTTTCTCAATCAGAAAATTCACAGAATACGAGATCAACGATAGAAGATTTTGAAGTAGTATCGAACACAGATAGCCCTACAGCTATGACGAAGGAAACTGGTTTTGCGGGAAATGTTAGGCGCGAAAAGAATTGCGAACCGGTTACTATGGAGCAGTTGATGAGTGCAATATTAAATTTGGGATCACAAATAGAAAGATTTGGAACTGAGATGGAAGCAATGACAACATGGTTACGCTCACAAAGAGGGACAGCTTTCAAAAATACGAATGATGAATCAAAGAAAGAAATTAGAGAAGAAGTACAACCGATTTTAGATTCTCACAATAATAGCGTAATTTCAACAGAAGTCAGACAAGAGGAACAGGACAGAGAACAGGAAGAAAAAGATCGCGTGATAGTACAGAAATTTTCAGAGTTAAATTTACAACGTGCAAACGATAAGAAAGAAATATTTGAAAGAATCGAGGAATCCGTACCAAACGACAGAATAAATAATCTAACACGACAATATGAACAGTTATCTACCAAATGTGTCAATACTGAAACCCGAGTCGCGACATTTACAGAAGACGTAAATAAAGTGAAAGAACAATTAAGTGACTCATCGGAAAGAGTTGAGGAGATCTCAGATAAATTGACAAGTGTTAGTTTAGCAGAAGGGTTTGAAGAAAATAATTTGTTTTATTTACGGGATGCAACAAGAGAGCGCCAGGCGCGCGAATTTTACAATAATCGACATTCGGACTGGGACAGACGCGGTAGGTCTTTGTCGCCACGAGGCGAAAACTTTGATTATAAACGCTTTTTGACTGTTCGGAAATTTAAGATCTTCCGTAATTCTAAGAATGAGATACATCCATGTGCATGGTCAGGTCAATTTGCGTACACACTTCCGCCAGATGTGCCACAAAGTCACAAACTGGAAATTATGTGCAGCTATTAAGGTCCTCAGGGGATTCACTACTCTAAGTGAATATGTGCCGTAGCGAGCATAGGGCCCCGAGCTGTAGTGGTGCTATTTCCCTTTTAGTTTTCTGTACCGCTGCCTACTCTTTTACTATTCTTTGCATCTGTCAAAACAACTCTTCGACTATCAATCTATCTAGTGAGTAAGTGAACAATAACCGGATATGACTGTTTTACCCAAAAGTGACTTCGGAAATTACCGTTTGGACTTACTATATTTTCTGCAGCATTCATTGTAGTTTAAACGAATTTTTTCTGTTTCTCTTCGTGACAATATTATTTCATATGTTGACGATATTATTATTGCTAAACGTTCTTGGAGTGAGCACAACAAAATTTTGGATTCATTATTACGTATTTTTGCACGAGTTGGCATGACAGTAAACTTAGAAAAATCTGAATTTGGTCGTTCTCAGGTGAAAATTCTCGGTCACATTATTGCTACAGAAGGTATTCTTCCTGATCCAGAGAAACTAGATGCTATTCAGTTCGGAATGACATTCTTTTGCACGAAAATCGGTCGACAACTTTGTTTGGTTAGTTTGTATTCCTGATGAGTGGGTCAATAAATTGATTTGGTATACGCATCTCAGTTATGCACACTTTGGTCCCCGAAAATGCTTTCACAAATTACGAGAAAATTGTTACTTCAGTAATATGGAAAAACGTATTCGATCTGTTCTTGCCAAATGTAAATTATGTCAAATGGCTAAGCCTCCAACGATTTCTCACAGAGCACCGTTGTTTCCCATCATTCCAGCGAAATTAAAGGAGATGGCTGCAGTCGATTTGTTCGGTCCAGTGGTTCGTTCTACTAATGGTTTTGCGTACATTTTCGTAGCAGTGGAATTGACATCAAAATATGTGTGTTTTACACCTTTACGCAAAGCAACAGCTCGTTCAGTATCTAATGCTTTTATCAAACATTTTCTTAAAGAAGTTGGTCATGTTAACAAGGTTATATCAGATAATGGATCACAGTTTCGTTCTAAAATTTGGCTTCGTACTCTACACCGTCGTAAAATTAAACCAATCTTCATCTCACTTTTTCACCCTCACTCTAACGCTTCAGAGAGATGGATGAAAGAAATCAATAAATTGTGCCGTCTTTATTGTCATCAGAATCACAGAACTTGGGATCAGTACCTTCATATTTTTCAAAACATTCTGAATGAACTTCCTAATGACTCAACTTCTTTACCGCCGCTATTGATATTAAAAAATAAAGTGCCAACAAATCGCATATCTGAAATCGTTCCTTTTCCGCCTTCACGGAAACTACGGCATTCTGAAGTTGTGAACATGGCTCTACGAAATATTGCATCTGCGGCTGCTAGAAGAGAGAAATCAGCTAGACGTCCTGGTCGTTTAAAAATCTTGTCAGTTGGTCAGAAGGTATTAATTAAGTCCCACCGTTTGTCTCACAAAGGAAAAGGCTTGTGTCGCAAATTTTTCTGCTTTATAACGGTCCATATAGAATTCGCAAAATTATTCATGATAACACTGTTGAAGTAGAAACTCTTAAATCACGACGCTCTAAAGGAATACATCATATATCAAACGTTAAAATTTTTGTGGAATGACATACTTGTGAGAAACTAACAGCTACATGTAAACATGCGGAGAGTACAAGGATACCGCGCTGTGTTTTGGCGGCGGCAACAGTGAAGTCTGCGCGCCGCACAAGGCAGTCGTTGACCGCAAACAATTGCTTCCTACGTCACGCGCCTACAGCTGATCGAGCGCTCAGTGCGAATGCACTGACAGCCGTAAACAAATACTCAGTCTAATTTCTCCGACTAAATTCTGTATAAAGCTATAAGGACTTGTTGAATTATGTTATTAACATTCAGTATTTTGCAGGATACGGTGTATAAAGTATTTAAGACCTTCAGGTAAATTCTGTGCGTGTCCGACGTTAAGACGACTTGCTATCGAGAAATTTTCAGGAAGAATGTAATTTCGAAGAAGAAACTAATAAACTAAAAAAGGTAACTATTAATTGAGTTCATTTTTCAGGTAACATATTTCCACTTAGGTACGTACTTTAGACGTAATTTGCTGCTCGCGATTACGTGATGTGCTAATTTCAGGTTCTATGAATTTACTTGTGAAGCGACGTGCTTGCGTACGTTAACTGATTTTGACAATGATTATTAATGAACTGGGTTTTAACTTGTGTATATTATGCATCGCTTGGCTGCTATGCTTTTTCACTGATGTCATTTTTTTTTTAATTATGTGCCTGCTGTGCTTATTTATTTAAATTGTAATGGTAACCTGATTTATTGTGCTGATGAGTTTAGTTATGTAAGTTATACTTTGTGATTTATCTGCTTGTGCCTTCATGTTTACTTATTAAGATGACATATGAATATTTATTTGCTTATGCTGATATGATGCTAATGACTTGTTTATTACGTAAGATATATGTTTGCTGCTTTTCGTATGGATTACATATTTACACATTTCTGTTTTGTTGTCATAACTGCTCTTTAATTTGGTGTATAGAAATGCTGATATACTGTGTATGAACATAGAGTTTAGGTCACATTACTGTATTAATTATAGATTGTTCGCTTGGCAGAGCCTCGTTGTAGGAATTGTGCTGCATCCACTTGTTGACATTCTGTTCTTTACTGGTCTATTTACTCGCTATTGCTTGTTTTGCTTACGCTCAGTGCCTTATATTTTTAAGATAAGAAAATTCACTGCTATAATTCGACGAACGACATTAGTACAAGAAAGTCATTGAAGTCACATGAGCTGAGGTTTCATGGAAGCTGTATAATTTATGCTAATAAGAAGGAGGCTGACGACATGACATACCAAAAATAGGTTTAGACCATTGACAGTTATTACACTGCATTTTTCGTGAGCAATTGAAATAGGAAGTGACACTTGACACAAAAATTACTCCACATGTTTGCTTCTGTCTGCCATAATTCTTGAAGTGGTGTACACACTGTGAAATATTATGATCATTCACACTCCGTAATCGTACTTAATTACTGAGAGTTATTCGAACTAAGTCTGTTAGAGGTCAGGTATGCATTTCTTTTATTTAATGATGGACAAGGAACCAAAATGTATCTTATAATTTATAATGAGTAGAAAATTTGGGTCAGATGGATTACACAGAGGTTGTGTGTTGACACTGTGTCTTCGGATTGTATGAGATGATGAGGTTTGCATTAGGATTTTATCTGTACTTGTTCAAGGAGACTGACTAGAGGAAAGAGTTGTTATGGAAGTGAAATGATATTGGTGCTGAGGTTTATATGTAGCGACGTATTATTATAGGTATTGAGAGTATATGAAGTTGTTTGTGGACAAGAGGTAAGGTGATATTGGTGCTGAGGTTTACATTTATCGACGTATTATTGAGGTATTATTGAGATTATGTGATGCTGATGATTATTGGAGTTTTGGTGGATAAGAGGTAAAGTAAGTGAGGAGCATATTTTTTTTTGTTGGTCTTATGGAACAAAGAGGATGAAGAGAGCAGACTAAAACACTAAAATAGAAGGAAGATAGTCTATACACACACTTTGTTAAATCACTAAGCAGTATATACTTTTTTTTTTGGAAAAAGGAAGTAATTGCATATCGTGGCTCACTGACAGTTGTTCAACAACAGTACATTTGATCTGGCTTGGCAAACATTGGTCTTGACATGATGACTATGACGTTGACTTAACTATTATTGACTGTTATACATTGCTGCCAGTACTACTTGATACACATGATGAACATCAGATTTTGACAGAATTACATTTACACAATTAACACTATTCAATTACACAGTAGTACTTAATGTGGATGAGAGATGAGTGAGTGTGTTTTGTGTGTTTTCCTTTACTAATCCTACCCACCTATCTCCTAATTATTATTTTATTTGTTTGTAGTGGCTTGCACTGACACCCATAAATATTATAGGTTTACTGGTATTTGAGTATTGTAATAGTTAATAGGACAATTATCTGATATCATTTGTGTGTTTGTTATGATTTGTATGTTACTGTAAAAGCATCTGTATGTGCATTCAAACTATTGTTCATGCCTGAACTGTCTGATTAGTGAAGATAAATATTCTGAACTGTTACCTGCACTTTTCAACATGATGTGTGACATTTGGTCGTGTTTAATTTCTGCTGATGAACTGTGTGATCAGTGCTAGTGAATTTTGTGGAACTGCTTCTGCTGAGAGATGTGACTTTTTGCTGTCTGCACCTACTCAACAGTGCTGAGGCGCCACTGATGGACTGCTTCTACTGAA
Source organism: Schistocerca serialis cubense (assembly GCF_023864345.2). Taxonomy (NCBI): domain Eukaryota; kingdom Metazoa; phylum Arthropoda; class Insecta; order Orthoptera; family Acrididae; genus Schistocerca; species Schistocerca serialis. The sequence continues at coordinate 620,696,011 of NC_064645.1, forward strand.
AAGATGTCCCCTGTTGCTGTGTGCACCTGATCAACATTGCTGATGCCACTAATGGACTGCGTCTACTGAAATGGTGTCACTTGTTGGTGTCTGCACCTGCACTCAACATTGCTGGGTGCAACTGATGAACTGTTTTTACTGAAATGAAGTCACTTGTTGCTGTCTGCACCTACTCAACATTGCTGGGTGCCTCTGATGGACTGCTTCTACTGAAATGATGTCACTTGTTGGTATCTGCACCTACTCAACATTGCTGGGTGCCTCTGATGGACTGCTTCTACTGAACTAATGTGACTTGTTGCTGTGTGTACCTCTTGAACTTTACTGAGTGCCACTGTTAGAACTGTTTCTACTGAAATGATGTTACTTTTTGCTGTCTGCACCTACTCAACATTGCTGGGTGCCACAGATGGACTGTTTTTACTGAAATGGTATTACTTGTTGGTGTCTGCACCTGCTCTCAACATTGCTGGGTGCAACTGGTGAACTGCTTTTACTGAAATGAAGTCACTTGTTGCTGTCTGCACCAACTCAACATTGCTGGGTGCCACTGATGAACTGCTTCTACTGAACTAATGTGACTTGTTGCTGGGTGTACCTGCTAAACTTTACTGGGTGCAACTGATGGACTGCTTCTACTGAAAAGATGTCACCTGTTAGTGTCTTTTTTTTGTACAAACTAATCATTGAAAACATTTTATGTGAACTTTTGTATAAACTGATTTTTTGTATATTGTGTAAACTATTATGTAAAGTCACATGTATGAAAAGAAGTTGTATTGCTTACTGTATTTCATATGTTAGGTTAGTGAAAGGTCAGTGCAAAGCCAAAATTTTTAACTAGTTATGTGATGTTTAGGTATTAATATTATCTTTTATTTTTGTTTGTATTTTTCTGGACGAATTTGGTGGTATTTTCACCACCAATGCTGGCAAAAATACCATCAAATTCTGGCCTGTGGAGGAAGGGCATATGAAAGGTGGCTACACTGTGCCACTGCGCCAGAGAGTGCGCCAAAGAGTACTATTAAGCCGCCTCCACAGTGCGTGTTAGAGTTCATAGTGTCAGTGGTTGTCGAGAGTTCATAGCAGTCAGTGCTAGTAGAGAGCTCGTGGAGGTCAGTGCTTGTCAAGAGATCGTAGACAGTGTGTGTTAAGAGTTCGTACTGAGATGTACTAGTGGGCACTGCTTGTCGTGAAGTCGGAGTAAGATGTTGTAGTAAAGAGTGTTGTTCCTTGTCTTATGCAGTGATTTGATGGGAGAGATAGCAGATGTTATTGTAATGAGTGCATTTCGTCAATATATATGAAGGTAAAATTTATAATGTTCCTTTATTAGTTGTGTATCTGAAATAATGTGTCACTACAGGTTCAGTCAACAAAGCATCTGGCTCGTGTTCTTGTATTAGAGTGAATTTTGGTTTTCTTGCGTAATTATAGTTTTTCTAAATTTCTTTTGTCACGTCAGTATAATTGGTATTTAAAAATTCTTGTCTTGTTGGAAAAGAACCGTGCCAGATGTGGGCGTTGAGTCACACTCCCACATACAGAACAGTTACTCTTGTGCTCATTGGTTTCGTAGATTTTTATAGTTGCTGGGGTCTTAATTAATTAACTGTGTTTACGAAAATCTTCTTACATTGTTTGTCGCAGTCAGATAGCGTAATAATACTAGTCAGGGCCAGCCGATTACGAGACTTACGTAATCGGACATACTAAAATTAAAAGTATTTTCAAATTTATTTAATTAAGCCCCCATGCACAGTTAGGTACACCTACCACCTACTTCTCTACGTAGTCGCCGCTCCAGTTTCGAGTTTTGCCTTAGTGTTGTATCAACTTTCCAATATCTTTGTCGTAGAAAGCAGGAGCCTGTGCTTTCGGCCAGTTATCTCCACTGGTCTGCAGCTCTTAGTCTGTGGAAAAATTTTGTCTTCATAGCCAGCGATTCTTGTGAGCAGAGATGAGACTCAGAGGGAGCCAGTTACGGACTGTATTGTGAGTGATCAAACACTTCTCATCGGAAACGCTGCAGGAGCGTTTTCATTGCCCCTGCAGTGTGCGGCCGAGAATTGGCATGAAGAAGGAACTGCTCGACAGCTGTGTTGTGTGGGCTGCATGACACAGGCGAAATCTCTAACCTGGCCCTCCTACTTGGCTGGAGACGCTATTACCTACATATCTTTACGTGCTCACTGTTCGCTCAAAACTGAAAAGAGCGACGCGATACGATCGACGGGCATACTAGAGACATTGCCCAACACATCTGTGCAATGCTTTATGGGATTTTCCCAGTGGTTTCCATTTCCCGACTGATCGGAACTTACTTTTTGGACAACTCTCGTATATTCGCCTGACCAGCAACCCTATCTTTGTTGTACTTCACTTCATCTAGATGTAGATTCATCTCTTGCATTTCCCTTTCCAGATTTTGTAGCTTCTGACATTCAACGCTGCAGCGCGTAGTATGCTACCCTTTCGCTGGTTATTCAGTCTTTGCTTATGCTGCACATCTTCTACATCTACATCTACACCTACATGCATACTCCGCAAGTCACCGTACGGTGCGTTGCGGAGGGTACGCTGTACGACTACTAGTAGTTTTCTTTCCTGTTCCACTAGCAGATAGATTGTCTTCCATATGAGCCCTAACGTCTCGTATCGTATCTCCCTGGACCCTATGCGTCATGTATGTAGGCTACAGTAGGATCGCTCTGCAGTCAGCTTCAGATGCTGGTCTCTAAGCTTTCTCTGTGGCGTTCTTCCAAATGAATGTCTCCTTCCCTCCACGGATTCCCATTCGAGTACCCGAAGCATATCCGTAACACATGCTGATCGAACGTGCTGGTAACAAATCTAGCAGATCGCCTCTGAACTGCTTCGATGCCTTCTTTGAATCCGACCTGGTGCGGATCCCACACAGCCGAGCAGTACTCAAGAATAGGTCGCACTAGCGTCCTATTTGCGGTCTCCTTTACAGCTGAACCACTCTTTCCTAAAATTCTCCCAATAAACCAAAGTCGACTAGTCGCGTTCCCTACCTCAATCCTCATATGCTCGTTCCATTTCATATCGCTTCCCAGCGTTATGTCCAAGTATTTAAAACACGTGACGATTTCAAGCAGGACGCTACTGGTGCTGTATTCGAATATTATGGGTTTGATTTCCTGCTCACACGCATTAATTTACATTTTTCTACATTAAGAGCCAGCTGCCATTCACCAAAACAACTAGAAATTTTGTCTAGGTCATCTTGTATCATACCACAGTCACTGATCTTCGACACCTTCCTGTACACCACAGCATCCTCAGCGAACAACCGCAGATTGATGCCCACCCTGTCCACTATATCATTTACATATATAGTCCTATCACACTTCCCTGGGGCACTCCTGATGTTACCCCCGTCTCCGATGAAATGAACACTAGCCATGGAGGACAACATACTGGGTTCTATTACTTAACAAGTCTTTAAACCAGTCACATATCTGGGAGCCTGTTCTGTATGCTCGTACCTTCGTTAATAGTTTGTAGTGGGTTACCGCATCGAAAGCTTTTCGGAAATCCAGATATATGGAATCTGCCTGTTGCGCAAGCTGGGTTTCGCACTAGCGATACTTTCTAAACCTGTGCTGATTCGTGCATATGAGCTTCTCGTCCCTAGGAAATCTTTTATATTCGATCTCAGAATATGTTCTAGAATTCTGCAGCAAACCAATGTTAAGAATATTAGTCCGTAGTTTTGCGAGTCCGTTATTTTACCGTTCTTATATACAGGAGCGGTTTTTCCAATCGCTTGGCACTTTGCGATGGTGGAGAGATTCACAATAAATGCAAACTAAGTAAGGGGCCAATGACGTCGAGTACTCTTTGTAAAACCTTCCCTTCGGCAGTCCCCTGCCGGAGGTCCGAATGGGAGATTTGTCCAGAATATTTTGCCAATGGAGAAGACATCACGAAACTTTTTTAACTATAGGCCACACGTCCTGCGGACACATATTGCGTGTGTTTGATGCAGTCGCTTCCATTACCTTCTTGGTTCCCATGCCGTTGATCATTGCTGATTCTACTGTCTTTGTCGGGGAGTTTCCCAGCCGAAGATCAACAGTACGTATCTCCATCCTGTTCGACAAGGCGGTTGGCAAAAGGGGGATGACTTCTTACGCCGAAACTCTTCGGCCACCATTACTGAAGATTTTATTTAGAACTTAAATAGTGGTTTGGTTCCAATTGGTGACTCTGAATTTTTTTGATAACTAGTCAGTGACACTTGCCTGAAAGACCAAATCTAGTATCGTGTGGTAATTCGTTATCTGCATTTGAAGGGGAACAAAGCTAAAACAACACTGCATTTTCATTTGGTGGAAGTGTACAGAAATAATGCACAATCGGAAGATACAATGTTTAGGTAGCGCAAACGCTTCCAGAGCGGATAGACAGGTCTGAATGAGTAGGAACGAAGGGGGAGTCCGTCTCTCTGTGAAGAGCCGGCAGTCGTGACCGAGTTAAAATCAGTCTAGGACCAACTTCAACGAATGCACGACATTTTGTATCTGGGAAAGTAGCCGCCCGTTGGGTTCCGCGACTGCTCACGCCAAATCAGAAAGACAGCCGAATCGAAACAACTGCGGAAATGTTGCAGCTGTGTCACGTCAATCGGTCCGACTTCTTCAGCCGAGTGCTGAGGTATCGCTACGACGCTGAGACGGAGGAGCAAAATCTAATAGTGGTAACACGTAGATTCACCACCGCCATATAAGGCGAAGATCAAACCACGAGCATTATGTTCATAAAGGGCAAATCTTCTGACAAGACTATGGGACGCTGTCAAAACGATGTATCGCATATAGTTATCCAAAGTTTTTGAGCTCATTTTGAGACACTGATGACCCGTGTCGACTCATATTTTATTAGATTTCATCATACAGAGTGGAAAAGCTTACTCTGCTGTACACCAGCTAGCAGTTGCGAGAGGCAGCAGTTCCCATCGCATAAAACGACAGGGAGTCACGAGTGTGCGAACGGAGCAGTAGCCGTGTCATACTGAAGCATACCATCCATATCGCAAGGCTTGGCTCCAAACGTGTGTTGTTATTGTTGTGGTCTTCAGTCCTGATACTGGTTTGATGTAGCTCTCCATGCTACTGTATTCTGTGCAAGCTTCTTCATCTCCCAGTACTTACTGCAACCTACATCCTTCTGAAACTGCTTAGTGTATTCATCTCTTGGTCTCCCTCTACGATTTTTACCCTCCACGCTGCCCTCCAATGCTAAATTTGTGATCCCTTGATGCCTCAGAACATGTCCTACCAACCGATCCCTTCTTCTAGTCAAGTTGTGCCACAAACTTCTCTTCTCCCCAATTCTATTCAATACCTTCTCATTAGTTATGTGATCTCCCCATCTAATCTTCAGCATTCTTCTGTAGCACCACATTTCGAAAGCTTCTATTCTCCTCTTGTCCAAACTATTTATCGTCCATGTTTCACTTCCATACGTGGCTACACTCCATACAAATACTTTCAGAAACGACTTTCTCACACTTAAATCTATACTCGATGTTAACAAATTTCTCTTCTTCAGAAACGCTTTCCTTGCCATTGCCAGTCTACATTTTATATCCTCTCTACTTCGACCATCATCAGTTATTTTGCTCCCCAAATAGCAAAACTCCTTTACTACTTTAAGTGTATCATTTCCTAATCTAATTCCCCCAGCATCACCCGACTTTATTCGACTACATTCCATTATCCTCGTTTTGCTTATTGATTAAATTATTAATGTATATATGTGACTCCAGCTATACTGTCACATTATCCACAATGGCTGCTTCCTAACCATGATTTCAGTAACTCCAAAGTCCAGATCACATTTTATTTAAGATTGTGCTATTGGACGATTAAATCGACTAGTCAGAAACACGTTCTGTGCGGACAGGCGCGAGACACATAAGCTAGCTCGCAAAACAGTCTTCGACTAGCATCCAGGCTGACAACACGTACTCACTGCGAGTGAACATTTTATACCGCTCAAATTTAGTTACGTATTATTCAGAATCGGAAAAGTTTACTTGATATTTCGTAACCACCATTCATGCGGACAGTATGTGTGCTTTACAAGTTCTGATATTACGGATTTAAAAATGATTTAGTGATTAAAACTACTGCAGAGAACTTTATATTCGAATTCTTGAGTGTGCAACTGCGAACTGTCATTAAATTCATGTTGTTGTTGTGGTCTTCAGTCCTGAGACTGGTTTGATGCAGCTCTCCATGCTACTCTATCCTGTGCAAGCTTTTTCATCTCCCAGTACCTACTGCAACCTACATCCTTCTGAATCTGCTTAGTGTATTCATCTCTTGGTCTCCCTCTACGATTTTTACCCTCCATGCTGCCCTCCAATACTAAATTGGTGATCCCTTGATGCCTCAGAACATGTCCTACCAACCGATCCCTTCTTCTGGTCAAGTTGTGCCACAAACTTCTCTTCTCCCCAATCCTATTCAAAACTTCCTCATTAGTTATGTGATCTCCCCATCTAATCTTCAGCATTCTTCTGTAGCACCACATTTCGAAAGCTTCTATTCTCTTCTTGTCCAAACTATTTATCGTCCATGTTTCACTTCCATACATGGCTACACTCCATACGAATACTTTCAGAAATGACTTCCTGACACTTAAATCAATACAGGATGTTAACAAATTTCTCTTCTACAGAAACGCTTTCCTTGCCATTGCCAGCCTACATTTTATATCCTCTCTACTTCGACCATCATCAGTTATTTTGCTCCCCAAATAGCAAAACTCCTTTACTACTTTAAGTGCCTCATTTCCTAATCTAATTCCCTCAGCATCACCCGACTTAATTAGACTACATTCCATTATCCTTGTTTTGCTTTTGTTGATGTTCATCTTATATCCTCCTTTCAAGACACTGTCCATTCCATTCAACTGCTCTTCCAAGTCCTTTGCTGTCTCTGACAGAATTACAATGTCATCAGCGAACCTCAAAGTTTTTATTTCTTCTCCATGGATTTTAATACCTACTCCGAATTTTTCTTTTGTTTCCTTTACTGCTTGCTCAATATACAGATTGAACAACATCGGGGAGAGGCTACAACCCTGTCTTACTCCCTTCCCAACCACTGCTTCCCTTTCATGTCCCTCGACTCTTATAACTGCCATCTGGTTTCTGTACAAATTGTAAATAGCCTTTCGCTCCCTGTATTTTACCCCTGCCACCTTTAGAATTTGAAAGAGAGTACTCCAGTCAACATTGTCAAAAGCTTTCTCTAAGTCTACAAATGCTAGAAATGTAGGTTTGCCTTTCCTTAATCTTTCTTCTAAGATAAGTCGTAAGGTCAGTATTGCCTCACGTGTTCCAGTGTTTCTACGGAATCCAAACTGATCTTCCCCGTGGTTGGCTTCTACTAGTTTTTCCATTCGTCTGTAAAGAATTCGTGTTAGTATTTTGCAGCTGTGACTTATTAAACTGATAGTTCGGTAATTTTCACATCTGTCAACACCTGCTTTCTTTGGGATTGGAATTATTATATTCTTCTTGAAGTCTGAGGGTATTTCGCCTGTTTCATACATCTTGCTCACCAGATGGTAGAGTTTTGTCAGGACTGGCTCTCCCAAGGCCGTCAGTAGTTCCAATGGAATATTGTCTACTCCGGGGGCCTTGTTTCGACTCAGGTCTTTCAGTGCTCTGTCAAATTCTTCACGCAGTATCATATCTCCCATTTCATCTTCATCTACATCCTCTTCAATTTCCATAATATTGTCCTCAAGTACATCGCCCTTGTATAGACCCTCTATATACTCCTTCCACCATTCTGCTTTCCCTTCTTTGCTTAGAACTGGGTTTCCATCTGAGCTCTTGATATTCATACAAGTCGTTCTCTTATCTCCAAAGGTCTCTTTAATTTTCCTGTAGGCGGTATCTATCTTTCCCCTAGTGAGATAGGCCTCTACATCCTTACATTTGTCCTCTAGCCATCCCTGCTTAGCCATTTTGCACTTCCTGTCGATCTCATTTTTGAGACGTTTGTATTCCTTTTTGCCTGTTTCACTTACTGCATTTTTATAATTAAATTCATATGGAGATAAATTCATGAAATTGAAATGCTGCTTCATATGTGACAACTAGAAACCACGAACTTATATTCAATTTTTACCGTTAGACTGGCTCTAAAGGCTGTTTTTTCATTCATTTTCCTATTAAATTGTTTCGAGATTTTCATCAAAGTGCCGTCGATATTGTCCCACTTGCCATTGAAGTAGGGACTCAGTTAATTTGGCACCCGCAGTACCATGCCTGTCCACACAGTTCCTTAAGCAGATCTATTCTGCATGTGTGATTTTGTAGTTAAGCTATGTTACTCGACCACTGTACCGCAAGTTAAGGAATTAGCAATATGTTAGGACGATCGGCACACTCACCCTAGAGAAAAAGGGACTACAATCATTTGAAAGGCGCCTACTTCAACTTTGTCAACTATTTGTCACGACAACTTGTAATCCTAATAGCCGCATCATTTTGTTTTGATTTCCGTAGCGGAGTGCTACTGTGGGGGTGAAGATTGCTCTCTGTACTAGGTCTGAAGACATGCACACCCTAACAAACGAAGAATTAATTGCGTAGCTAAATTTTTTCGATGCGATAATTCAAAATTTATAGCTCCCCCGGTAAGTGTTACCGCTAACAACGTATTTAACGCGATGAAGTTTTTAGTTAAGTTATAATATTATGTTATAGATGTTGGTAACCTTTGCATAACAAAAAGGAATTTAATTATCACATCTTCTATCAGGGTTGTCACATTCGCAACGACCCGATCATAGTACACAGAGTGTAACAGAATGAGGTTTTAAGAATTTGGGAGTTTGTAGAGAATGACATTTTGAATGTTTTGTCAACAGGAACCTGTGGACGGAAATATGAATAAAGTATCTATATCACTGCGCACTTTCTACCCGAACGGTAGGCTAAATGAAATATCAAATACTATATTTTAGAAAACGTTTACTGGCGTTCGAGTACATTCAAATACTGTAAACCGAACCTATGAATACACTACAGCTGAGCAAATGTTCGCTGTGACGATCAACTTCTTTACCGAATGTGCAACGACGAACCATGTTTTGCCCGACTCTTTTTAAGATTCCGCGCTCCTCTCTGATGGTATCAACCGCTCTAATGATACGTGGTGTTGGGTACTTCAATCATCCCCAGATGAAAAAGTCGAGAGGAATGAGGTCAGGGGAGCGCACAGGCCAAGGGACTTGCGTTCTCTTCCAATAACTCTCTTCCTGAAGTTGTCTATGAGATATGCCCTGGCTCGACTATCAAATTACGCTGGAACATCAACGTTATGAGACCACAGATTAGTACAAAGTTGGAAGGGAACGCCCACTAGGAGTGCAGGCAGGGCATTGTCATGTTCAAATACCACGCACTTTTCAAACGATCTGGTAAGATGAGTTCAAATAGTGTGATTGCGAAGAAATTCCAGCCCAGATGTTCACTGTTAGGTAATGCGTGGATTTTCAACTGTCCAATGGTGGCCGTAGAAACTTTATTTCACATTTCCTGCTGAAGATATCTGAGTTCAAAATGTTCACAATTTCACTTCATGTCCGAGGAGGAATGATCATTTTCTGGGAAGTGATAGGAACGATCATTCGAAGCAAAAGTATCTTGTAAACATAGACTCTAAAATGCATAAGAAAAAATACACTAAACACTTCAGCGAATATAAGTAATATAATTATGATACCAAATTTAATGACTGTAGAGGTTGTACATTACATAAAAACAAACCAACTGAAATTATACGATTAAAAAAAAGACAGTAAATGCAAGGGAAGTAGTTCTTTACCATAAAAAGCACGTGGTAAGTCCACCATTTTTTGGTAAGATTTCGTCGCCTCATTGTATTGTTTAGCACTGGAAGTAACTTTTTGTTAGTTTTGGATTTTGATTATTTATGTAGTACCCTGGAATAAATATTTCTTGCCCATTGACCACAAGCTGTTTAAGTTCTAGAATATCTGCGTATTTTTCGTGAGGTATTAGCAGGAGCTGTGAAAATATACCCACAAAATTAGTTATTTGAAAGGCAACAGTGATGTACCTTTCAAAAAGTTTCATATTACAAAACAATTAGCATTATATCCCCGCTGTGACAGTGAAAGTTTGTCAGGTCTCTACGAATTTATATTCACTCGACGTCTACTTGTAGACCAACAGAATGTTCCAAACGAACTGGTGTTCAAGCTCCACTGTAAGTAATTCTGTATCTGAACAGTTTATCTTCCTTCACGACCAGACCTTCTCTGAGCGGTCGTGCCTTGAAAGAGCACTTCGGTTTGTAATATGCTTTTAAAAAAGTCGTTCAACCTCGTATACTCTCTTGTTCGACAGCAATGACTTTGTAAGGGCTTGGACTCACTCTTGCGATTTCCAAGGCATTAATCCTGGTCTTTTGGTAACTATCTTACCGACAGTATCCTCGTATTGTAAATACTATTTTGAGAGTATGTAATATCTTAATGGTACGAACGAGGTAGTGACGGTATATGAAAACTGCATGGTTCTTATTCTGTCATGAGTACGAATCACTGAATATTACAAGAATCCTTACTTTTGAATCACGGATTTCAGTCACATAATTGTGCAAGAAACTAGTAACTTAATTTTCTCCTTTATTCTCAAAATCTTCAGTGTAAGTGTAAAATATTCCATCACTCTTAGACATTGGATAAATGCTCAAACAGAACAATGTATATTCCATGCAAAGCAATGAAGACCTTTTGGCAAACAGAAATTTCACCATTGTATCATTTCGTTCGATTCTTACAAGAATCGTCCTGCCCAGCCCTCTTGCGAGCAGTTAATATTATACAAATTAAGCTGGTTGAATAGGAAGATTTGTCATTCCAGCCACCTAACAAATTGAAGGTCTTGCTAAGTTGTTCTCTTTCGTGTGGTTTGATTTGTTTGAAACACTCAGACAACGTCTAACTCATGAGACATAGCCCTCAGGTCACCCATTATTTCCGTGAGAAGACTGACTTAGAACGTACTTTCCGTTACCACTAAAAGTAAAACCTTTGTATCTTCGTACCTTTCCGTATTATTTGAAAGTCATTTTAATTGCGTTGTAGTACTAACGGCGGCCATCGAAACGTGCCATAAACTCATTTTTGACTTAAATGGACTTACCCCGTCTTTTTCCACGGAGTCTTCAAATATTTCAGTTTTCTGATGACATTAGCTTGGTAGTGAAGGATACTGAGTGCAACGTAGGCGTTATATAAAATAGCGCAGTTTCTACCATATGAAGTGATTTTAAGTCACATGAACAGTTTTTACAGTTTCTAACACACAATTCAACTAATAGTGACATTTTGGCTACAGAGAATGGGCACATGATTAGTGAATTTGAACAATCCAGTGTCCTAGGTGTTCGAATAGATGGTAAGCTGTGATGGAAAACCCATGTTCAGGATATCGTTAAAAAAAGTGAATGGTGCTATATTTACCATTAGAAAAGTATCTGCAGTATGTGATACTCTAACAACAAAATTAGTGTACTTTGTTTTCATTCGCTTATGAAATACGGCATAATAATTATTATGGGCTAACTCTTCTCATTCATGAAGGATATTTTTGGCCCAGAAACATGCAATTCGAGCAATATGTGGTAAGTATGCGAACTCCTAGTCGACTGTTCTTCAGGTGTCTAGAAATCGTAACATTGGCTTCTCGATGTATGCTGTTTTAGTGTCCTTTGTTGTAACAAAATGGGCTTGTTCTAAAGAATGACCAGCTTTCACTTTCAACTTTCAGTAAGTTACCACAACAATTAAAAACAATTGCAGCAGTCCTTGCACTTTGAAGTCTAAACTGAAGAATTGCCCTATGGCACACACCTATTCTGTTGGGGAGTTCCCGGGAAAAAAATTAAATTCCTGTGTTGTGTTGTTGATTAGTGTGGCTCGGTATCTCAGTGCTACAGGGTCAGATTACAAGTCTAAATGCCTCAGGTGCGATCGCCGGCGAATTCTAGGTTTTTATCTAGCACTTATCAATTCTTTTACCTGTGGCAATGTTTGTTCATGGGAAAAAGCCGACTTGCGCTGTGGTTCGCAATCCACGTTAAACTGTACGTACGTCTATAACTGGCTAGAGGGCAAAGGCATATTACCTCCAACAGGACCGTGCCTATAGTGGAGTCGCTGTAAGAGGATCCCAGATGCAGTGGGCTGAGCGCAACAGCTATGCAACCAATCACGTTACGCGACTTTCTAAGCGTCTCTACAGTAACGCCTCAGTGTTGTCGGAGCTCTGTAGACGGCTGTTGTTTTCGCCTGCAACCATCTGCAAGTTATAGCTGAAGCTGGCAACAGCGTCACCACCTCGGGTCTAGTGCAGCAGGGGATACAACCCGTCGGCTTTGAACAATGACGTCATTCCTTAGTCATAGATCTTAATGTCTTCACTTCGAGGCATAGATAATAAAGCAGTTCTGTGTTCTAATAAGCTTTTGCTGTTATGTTTCAATTTCGTTTTTTTACTGATTGCTTAATAAAGTAGGATCAGTTTATTCTATCTCGTGAGATTTTTTTTTTTTAAAGCCGAAAAACACTTATCAGCTACTGAAGGCAGCTACAACACTAGAAGAATCGCTTCTCGGCTTTTGACAAGATATTGCTTAATAAAGTAGGATCAGTTTATTCTATCTCGTGAGATTTTTTTTTAAAAAGCCAAAAAAACACTATTGCTGAATAAAGTAGGATCAGTTTATTCTATCTCGTGAGATTTTTTTTTAAAAGCCAAAAAAACACTATTGCTTAATAAAGTAGGATCAGTTTATTCTATCTCGTGAGATTTTTTTTAAAAAAGCCAAAAAAAACACTATTGCTTAATAAAGTAGGATCAGTTTATTCTATCTCGTGAGATTTATTTTTAAAAAAAGCCAAAAAACACTTATTAGGTACTGAAGGGAGCTGCTTAATAAAGTAGGATCAGTTTATTCTATCTCGTGAGATTTTTTTTTTTAAAAGTCAAAAAACACTTATTACGTACTGAAGGGAGCTAGAACATTAAGAACAATCGCTTCTCGGCTTTTGACAAGATATTGCTTAATAAAGTAGGATCAGTTTATTCTATCTCGTGAGATTTTTTTTTTTAAGTCAAAAAACACTTATGTTTTTGACAAGATCAATGTTTATCTCTCTCGCATTCCTTTGTTTCTCAACATTCTCCTCAGCTCTTTCATCGAATACATGCTCTCTGGCGACTTGTGACGTCATTGTTCAAAGCCGACGGGTTGTATCCCCCGCTGCTCTAGTCCCACCACCTCTCAGGGATCACCTTACTCCGATTCAACTACAGTAAAGCACTGTGGTGCTGAAAGCAGCTCTGGAACTGGTGAGTCATAGTGTAGTTATGCACGTAATTATCTTACGGTCTGGTTAGGACTGGTGTAAATTTGATCTATTGAAACGTCCCCTTAGAAAAATTATAAATGACTGTGCTTAAACTGACACACAATATTTTTAGCGCAACGCAATCTGATTTTCAAAAATCCCTGCAAAAGAATGGCCCTGACTAACAATAACCTATACCTTTCATGAATCACTTACCTCACAAAAATATTCGTTACTCGAACTACTGCAATACAGCGAGCGCCAATACTGCCAGCTAAATAAAAGATTCAAACTACTGAAGGCACTAACTACTGATAGGCATACTTAGCAAATGAAAGATTTTGATAGAGAGCAAACCTTAATAGTGTTCAAAAGTCATAATATATATATATATACGAGGTGCGGCTAGAAAAAAACCGGACTGATGCTGGAAAAAAAATTTATTTACAATTATTTACAATTTCATGTTATCTCCTTCAATGTACTCTCCTCCTCGGTCTCTACACCGCTCCATACGAATTTTCCACTGTTCGTAGCAATGCTGCAGATCATTTTCGGTAAGTCCATACATTACTTCCGTCGCTTTTTCTTTTACTGCTTCAACAGTCTCAAATCTAGTTCCTTTCAAAGCTGACTTGACTTTAGGGAAAAGAAAAAAGTCACAGGGGGCGAAATCAGGTGAGTAGGGTGGATGATCTAAGATGGGAATGTTGTGTTTTGACAAAAACGTCTTCACTGACAACGCACTGTGAGCTGGGGCATTGTCTTGGTGAAGGATCCATGACTTTTTTCTCCACAAATCGTTCCGTTTTCTCCGTACTCGCTCACGTAGGGTAGCCAGGACGCTAATGTAGTAATGCTGATTCACTGTTTGTCCCTCTGGTACCCAATCAATGTGCACAATCCCTTTGATGTCAAAAAAAAGCAATCATCATTGCCTTGAATTTCGATTTTGACATTCGTCGTGGAGAACCAGGAGTTTTCCAATGCATCGATTTTGTAAGAAGGTGGGATCACTTTCAATGTTTTCCAGGATGTCAGAACAAATCATTCTTCGGCGTTCCTTCTGTTCAGTTGTGAGACACTTTGGAACCATTTTTGAACACACTTTGTTCATGTTGAAACTTTCATGAAGAATCTCCCTAACACTTTCCTTGTCAACTCCTGTTAACTCAGACACTGCTCTGATTGTTAAACGGCGATCTTGTCGAACAAGTTTACCGATTTTTTCAATGTTTGCATCAGCTTTTGCTGACAATGGTCTGCCAGTGCGAGTGTCATCACTGGTGTCTTCGCGGCCATTTTTAAATCGTTTAAACCACTCAAACACTTGTGTTCGCGATAAACAATCATCGCCGTACACTTGTTGTAACATTACAAACGTTTCACTTGCAGATTTTCCTAGTTTGAAACAAAATTTGATGTTAACACGCAGTTCTTTCTGTACACTGAACATTTTCCGACGCACAGACAAAACGTCAACTACTTAAAACAGACGCCACGGGCAGACTGAGTGCAGGAGGCAGATAAAACTCGAGCAGTAGGCGGAGCGAGAGTCACGTGACAGGCCACGCGACTTTCAGCCTTATTGCATTCGTTTTATTGTTTCACCAGTACTAGTCCGGTTTTTTTCTAGCCACACCTCGTATATATATATATATATATATATATATATATATATATATATATATATATATATGACATCCAGTCTTACAACTTTACTGTCTCTGATGGCCACACGTCCAGATCATCCGCTCTCAAAACTCAGCCATCTCTTTCCCCACATCCGCCACTGCTGGCGGCTCACCTCCAACTGCGCAACGCTACGCGCTGTTCAAATGGTTCAAATGGCTCTGAGCACTAGGGGACTCAACTGCTGTGGTCATAAGTCCCCTAGAACTTAGAACTACTTAAACCTAACTAACCTAAGGACAGCACACAACACCCAGCCATCACGAAGCAGAGAAAATCCCTGACCCCGCCGGGAATCGAACCCGGGAACCCGGGCGTGGAAAGCGAGAACGCTACCGCACGACCACGAGATGCGGGCTACGCGCTGTTCACATCCAACTGCCCAACACTACAACAGCAAATATTGCAACAATGCAAACCAGCCACAGACTGCACACAGCACAGTCAGTGATTTTCATACAGAGCGCTACGTGGCGTTACCAACATAAAAACCTAAACAGCCTACTTAACAAGACCAAGTTGCTTGGGACAGTCAACCGCAGGATGCCATTCGGCATCTTTATGATCGTTCACATGCGAGAATACATGACTGCGTTGACGCCAGAGTGGGTACTCTGTTTGACGATGCGACTGTTTGGGCACTGTGTGCTGTGAGATGTGGCGTTAGCTTGGTATCATATATTGCTACAATGATAAGCTACCTGTCACCTCACGTGTCGTTAAAAAAAGGAAAAAAAAACAAAAAAAATACGTTCAAATGTGTGTGAAATGTTATGGGCCTTAACTGCTAAGGTCATCAGTCCCTAAGCTTACACCTGGGTTCCCGAGTTCGATTCCCGGCGGGGTCAGGGATTTTCTCTGCCTCGTGTTGACTGGGTGTTGGGTGATGTCCTTAGGTTGGTTAGGTTTAAGTAGTTCTAAGTTCTAGGGGACTGATGACCACAGAACTTAAGTCCCATAGTGCTCAGAGCCATTTGAACCTAAGCTTACACACTACTTAACCCAAATGATCCTAAGGACAAACACACACACCCATGCCCGAGGGAGGACTCGAACCTCCGCCGGGACCAACCGCACAGTCCATGACTGCAGCGCCCCAGACCGCTCGGCTAATCCCGCGCGGGTGTCACGTGTCGATAAAACGACTTGATCCTTGAGGCTGTGTCATTGTTTTCCGGTATTGTACATAAATTTTAACGTTCTATCGCTGGGTGTCGGATTCCGCGTATACGGACCAACCTAGATATACGCGTATACACTCAGGCAGGAGACATTTCTATCAACGTAACGATGGTTCATCGTGTGAAAGACAATTTCTGACTGACTAATGATTACAAATTATGCACTGATGTCACTCTGTGCGGTAGAGTGTGAGTAATTCTGCGACTAAGGATGTACAACTGGACACCCGTCACGTGGTGAACACTCCATTAAGCCCGCGGCTGAGGTGACTGGTCCGGCAGACGGGGAAACATGAACAAGGAGAGCCGCGCGCGGACTAAATGAACGCGGAGAGGCCGCAAAGCCGGCAAGTGGCGCACACCCGCTCGGTGCGACAATACGCGGCCGTGTATGCACACGCGTGCGGCGCGGCGCGGCCGTGAGGCCGACAAAGGCCGTCGAAAACACACAAAAACGCCATCAGCATAATCCCCCGCAGCGCGGCGCACCCTTTGCCCTCCCTCATAACAAACGCTCAGCCTCCATAAATATATTTGCAGCGCGCGTGCGAGGGATTTCCGTCGGATAGTTTGTGAGGCTCTGCGGGGAGCCGACACGATTGCAGGCGGACACACACAAACACACACACACACACACACGCACGCACACACACACACACACACACACACACACACACACACAATTCTCCCCGCAGACAAAACAGGACATTTGTTCGGTGGTACTTGCGAACCTTTTTTGTGTATACAATGTATACACCGGGCAGACAGTATCGCTACTGCACAGCATACAGCCGACGCACACACGTCACAAACACTGAAGCGAAAATGGTGAAAAGTGATTCCAGGAGAGTTTTTGTCGGTTGCTCTATATTCTTCGGGTGAGTCTGACGCGCGGAGGACGGAGGCAGTGGAAGGGACAGCAGTGGGGAGAGAATGGGAGCGGCGTTACAGTGACGATATATCAGTGACGAATTTTTCTTTTTTTTCTCATCACTCTTCTGACCTACCGAGCGTGGTGGCGCAGTGGTTACCACACTGGACTCGTATTCTGGAGGACGACGGTTCAAACCCGCGTGCAGCCATCCTGATTTAGATTTTCCGTTATTTCCCTGAATCGCTTCAGGCAAATGCAGTAATGGTTTCTTTGAAAGGGTATGGCCGAATTCCTTCCACATCCTACCCTAATCCAATGGGACCGACGGCCTTGCTGTTTGGTCCGCTGCTCCAAATCAACTAACTAAGCAATCTTCTGACCTGTATGAAGCAGCCCGCCATAACGTTCTCCACTGTGCCAATCTTCTCATTTGAGAATATCACTTACAGGCCGGTCGGGGTGACCGAGCGGTTCTAGGCGCTACAGTCTGGAACCGCGCGACCGCTACGGTCGCAGGTTCGAATCCTGCCTCGGGCATGGATGTGTGTGAAGTCGTTGCGTTTAGGTAGTTCTAAGTTCTAGGGGACTGATGACCTCAGAAGTTAAGTCCCATAGTGCTCGGAGCCATTTGAACCAGTATCACTTACACCCAACTTCTTCAATTGCCTGTTCGAAAGTTTTCGGACACCTATTACGGACCATAAATATGGGTGTGTTCACCATTCGTCTTTGTGGCGATTTGAACTTTTGAACTTGCTGGAGACGCGTTCGGTGAGCTGACTCAATGTCTCTGGAGGAATGGCAACCCATTCCTCCTCGAGGGTCAAACGAGAGAATGTAATGACGTTGGGATCTGGACCGAATTCGACGTTCTACCTTATCACAAATGTGGTGTCACCGCCAGACACCACACTTGCTAGGTAGTAGCCTTTAAATCGGCCGCGGTCCGTTAGTACACGTCGGACCCGCGTGTCGCCACTATCAGTGATTGCAGACCGAGCGCCACCACACGGCAGGTCTAGAGAGACTTACTAGCACTCGCCCCAGTTGTACAACCGACTTTGCTAGCGATGGTTTACTGACAAAATACGCTCTCATTTGCCGAGACGATAGTTAGCATAGCCTTCAGCTACGTCATTTGCTACGACCTAGCAAGGCGCCATTATCAGTTGCTATTGATATTGTAAAGAATGTACAGACAAGAGCTACGTTCAACATTAATGGATTAAAGTTAAGTATTCTACCAGTTACCTTCTTTTTTCTAAGTTCTAATTACCTTGTCCTGTTCCAGACCTCACGCCAGCCTGTGTGAGCTTAAACGCGTGCCTTTCGGCTTCCTCCAAACTCCGTGGGTTGGCTCCTGCCAATCCACAACAACAAAGATGTTCCATTGGGTTCAGGTCGAGGCTCTGAGCAGGTCAGTCCATTTCATGAAAGTTATTCTTGACAAATCATTGACTGACAGGTGCCACTTTATAACGGGGTGTACTGAAATGCTGATAAAAATCGACTCTGAAATGTTCCCCTACTGTATTCAGCATACGTCTCTGTAAAATGTACTCGTATTCATCCGACTTAGCGTTTCCTTTAGCGCAATAACAGCACACTATCCACGAAAAACATTGCCATATCACAAGACCACCTCCTCGGCACTACACTCGATGGCATGTAAGGGTTTCACAGCCAACCGTCAAACGCACCGCCCCCCCCCCCCCTCATCGTATTGCCACAGGATGCAGCGTGGTTCTTCGCTCCACCTCAGTTTGTTTCCATTTATCCACTGTCCAGTGGCGCCGCTGTTTACATCACCTCATGCGACGCTTAGCACTGGCGACATAATGTGTGGCTTACGAGGAGCTGCTCGACCTTCGTAACCCATTCTTTTCAACTTCCTAGGCGCAGTCATTGTGCTACCTGGGCTGCTGGTAACTCTTTAGAACTGACTGATGATTCCTCCCACTGATTTCACGCGAGTTTTTACAACAATTCTCCACAAATCTCGACGGTCCCCGTCCATTAGTAGTCCACATGAGATCCGCCTGGTCTTGGTTCCTTCTCGTTTCAACTTCACATCACCAGCATTCGACTTGCGCAGCTTTAGAAGGGTCGAAAAGTTCCTGATGGATTTGTTACTTACGTGATATCCAATGGTTAGTCCCCTTCGAAGTCGCCGAGCTCTCCTTGCTGTTTCTGCTTCTTTACCGACAACACGGTGCTCCACGCCTCCTTCTATGTTGGCGGGTCCGGCTCTCGTTGTATCTAGTGATCAGTTTTGCATTACATTGGCGTGTGCTGGTGCTTCTGACCAGAGAGTGTATATCTGACTCCGTATTCCTCCATAGTTTTTTCTCAAGACAGGTCTCTATACTTCACTTACACTGCGCATAACAATATTATCGACTCTTATCATTTGTATTATTGCAATGAATTTCAGCCGCGCTTATGAATCTTTTCTGTTATTTCCGTCATTGTCTGTTGGATGAACATATAGAGCAGTAAGGGAACAAGACTGTATTCTTGCCTGGCGTATTTTGTAATCCGAGTCCTTGTCTTTTGCTCTGCGATTATTATTGTTCGTTTTTGACTATTATAACCGTCCTTAGCTATAGCTTACACCTACTTTTCTGAAAATTTCGAACACCTTACGGTGTTCTAAATCTACGAATCCTATTAAGTTGTCCCGATGTTTCATATGTCTTACTTTAATTATCAAGCACAGTCTCAGAACTGATTTACCTTGTCTAAAGCCAAATTCGTCATATAATACATCTTCAGAAATGGAGCAGAATTACCATATTACGATAATTCGATTTCAGTTTCATTCAAATATCTCGATGTTGATATGGTTTGTTGGATGTTGTTCTATGGATGCTGCTCTATTAATAGTCAGTGGCTTTGATGATATCACTCATACTTGTCTTGAAGTTTTTGCCATGCCTTGTTGCTGGGCAAACTGTAGCAGCGGACACCATTGTGACGATTGAAGTGATGGCTGTAGCCGCGTGTCTGACCAACAAGACTCCTGTAGGGCGAATTACTGCAATCATTTCCAGTGTATCGCCGGTATCTTCTTTGACTTCTGTGAGGCACCTCCAGCCGTAAAATCTCGCAGGCAACAGTCGTGCAAACAGGGGGTTTGTCATTACCGTTGCCCTTTTACTTCATTAGATTTTCAGCTCGAAATGAGTGATCCGCAGGCCGGCTGTTGTGGCCGAGAGGTTCAGGGCGCTTCAGTCCGAAAACGCGTTGCTGCTACGGTCGCAGGATCAAATCCTGCCTCGATCATGGATGTGTGTGATGTCCTTACGTTAGTTAGGTTTAAGTAGTTCTAAATCTAGGAGACTGATGACCTCAGATGTTAGCCGGCCAGAGTGGCCGAGCTGTTCTAGGTGCTACAGTCTGGAACTGCGCGACCGCTACGGTCGCAGGTTCAAATCGTGCCTCGATCATGGATGTGTGTGATGTCCTTAGGTTAGTTAGGTTTAAGTAGTTCTAAATCTAGGAGACTGATGACGTCAGATGTTGGCCGGCCAGAGTGGCCGAGCTGTTCTAGGTGCTACAGTCTGGAACCGCGCGACCGCTACGGTCGCAGGTTCGAATCCTACCTCGGGCATGGATGTGTGTGATGTCCTTAGGTTAGTTAGGTTTAAGTACTTCTAAGTTCTAGGGGACTGATGACCTCAGAAGTTAAGTCCCATAGTGCTCAGAGCCATTTTTGAACTTCAGATGTTGACCCGCAGTTCATCGAATTATTCGGACAACACTAAAATAGCAGCAATACAGAGGCGTTGTGTGGGTGGAAACTGCGGAATCGCTGAACGTAGCAATAGAGTAGAACACTGTCCATGAAATTCATCGGTCTGTCGCTTGGAAACGAATATGATTAGTATATGTGTTGAAATAATTTTTGTTTGTAGTCACAATCAAGGTTCTTAAATTGCCGGTTTGGCTGTCCCAAGTCGCCGTCTTCACGTCAGTGTGCTGTGTAGGAGGACAACGGGTGATCCCTCTTTGCGGTACATCTATGCAAGGAAGACGTTCTGAGACAATCGAAACAGGTAGTCTAAAAACACGAAAGTGACTGAGTTTGGAAATGAAAATTATTTTGAGAGGCTGCCTGTTCTGATTAGTTATTGCATCTGCCGTGGTACCAAGCCGAAGCTAACAAACTAGTCAATGAATTCTCCTTGGATATTTGCAAAGCCACCCATAGCCACTAAGTATGTGCACACTATCCAATCTTTCTGACTTCGAAACAACAAATAAAATGTATTTTCTTCCAAGAAGGCGTATTGGAGGGTATTAAGGCAGCAGGCAGTCAATATTACTATGACTTTTAACTTTCGCATTCATAGAGACGATGTATTCTTCTTTACTTTTCGTTAGCTTTTATCCGGTGTAGTATGGGTCCTCTGTACTCACGTTTTGGCAAACTTTTATTTTTATTTAATTTTGCTGCCATATGCCCTTGCTGTTCGCCTCAGTCGCCGGTTAACGGAGGGACGGAAGTCGTGTACAGCACCTGTCTGTCAATCGTGTAAACTTCGTTATGTTATCGTGTTTTAACTGTTCGTGTGTGTTATCGTGTTTTAACTGTATGTGTATCGTATTTTCTGAAGCGTAATGTGGGGATCAGCCCATCATTTGCTTAAACGGCCCAAGAAAGCGCCTAAAACCCTACTCAAGATGGCCGTTGCAACAACTACGTTCTTTTGTTTCCTGCTAGGATTCGGTCCGTATCTGGCTCGCATTTCGTTCTTGCAAGCTAGTGCGCAACGTCGCACGAGTAGGTAACAGACACGGTGTATTAATGTTCTAAAAACTTGAGTTTGGAAGACAAGAAGTTTTTATAGTTCCACCTTGCTCGTGAGGGTCTGTAGGTGGAATTAGCTTTTTTGTTGTAAGGGTCGATATTGGTATTAGATATTACTATAAAAGTTGAAATTTTGAAGTTTCGTCTCCTATGATTTGTTGTTATTGTGGTCTTTTAGTCTGAAGACTGATTTGATGCAACTCTCCATGCTGTATCCTCTGCAAGCCTCTTCATCTCCGGTACCTACTGCAACCTACATCCTTTTGAATCTGCTTATTGCATACATCTCTTAGTCTCCCTCTGTGATTTTTACCCGGAACGCTTTCCTCCAGTACTAAATTGGTGATATCTTGATGTCTCAGAATATGTTCTACCAACCGATCCCTTCTTCTAGTCAGTCTGTCCCACAAATTTCTTTGCTCTCCAATTCTATTCAGTACCCCTCTCATTAGCTAAATGGTCTACCCATCTAATCTTCAGCATTCCTCCGTAGCACTACAATTCAAAAACCTCTATTCTCTTCTTATCCAAACTGTTTATCGTCCATGTTTCACGTCCATGCATGGCTACAATCCTTATAAATACCTTAGCGAACACTTATATCTGTATTAGATATTAACTGATTTCTTTTATTCAGAAACGCTTGTCTTGCCCTTGCTAGTCTACATTTTACATCCTCTATACACCAGCCGTTACTTGTTATTTTGCTGCCCAAATAGCAAAATTCATCAACTGCTTTAAGTGTCTCGTTTCCCAAACTGGTTCCCTCAGCATCACCCAATTCGACTACATTCCATTCCATTACCCTTGTTTTGCTTTTGTTGGCGTTCATCTTATGTCCTCCTTTCAAGAC
The DNA here is from genome assembly GCF_023864345.2 of Schistocerca serialis cubense. NCBI lineage: Eukaryota > Metazoa > Arthropoda > Insecta > Orthoptera > Acrididae > Schistocerca > Schistocerca serialis. The sequence continues at coordinate 620,718,864 of NC_064645.1, forward strand.
ACTGTCCATTCCGTTCAACTGCTCTCGCAAGTCCTTTGCTCCCTGTGACAGAATTAGGATGTCATTAGCAAACCTCAAAGTTTTTAGTTTTTCTCCCTGAACTTTAATTCCTATTCCAAATTTTCCTTTGGTTTCCTTTACTGCATTCTCAATGTACAGATAGAATAACATCGGGAATAGGCTACAACCCTGTCTCACTCCCTTCTCAACCACTGCTTCCTTTTCATGCCCGTCGACTCTTGTAACTACCAGCTGTTTTCTGTACAAGTTACAAATTGCCTTTCGGTCCCTGTATTTTACCCCCGCTACCTTCAGCGTTTCAAAGTGAGTATTCCAGGCAACATTGTCAAAAGCTTTCCCTTATTCTACAAATCCTGTAAACGTTTTGTATTTCCTTAACCTATCCTCTAATAGAAGTCACAGGGTCAGTATTTTCTTTTTGTCATCAGTCTACTGTCTAGTTTGATGCGGCCCGCCACGAATTCCTTTCCTGTGCTAACCTCTTCATCTCAGAGTAGCACTTGCAACCTACGTCCTCAATTATTTGCTTGACGTATTCCAATCTCTGTCTTCCTCCACAGTTTTTGCCCTCTACAGCTCCCTCTAGTACCATGGAAGTCATTCTCTCATGTTTTAGCAGATGTCCTATCATCCTGTCCCTTCTCCTTATCAGTTGAAACGTCCCCTTTTGAACAATTACAAATGACTGTGCTTAAACTGACACACAATATTTTGTTAGCGCAACGCAATCTGACTTTCAATAATCCCTGCAAAAGAATGGGCCCTGACTAACATTGAACTATACCTTTCACAAATCACTTACCTCACAAAAATCTTCGCTACTCAAGCTACTGCAATACAGCGAGTGCCACTACTGCCAGCTAAATAAAAGATTCAAACTACTAAAGGCACTAACCACTGATAGGGATAGTTAGCAAATGAAAGATATTAATAGAGAACAAACAATGAATTTACCTTGATATCATCATATGTAAATATAGCAGTTCATGACAAATTTCAAAACTCCGCCATCTCTCTCCCCACATCCACCACTGCTGGCGGCTCACCTCCAACTGCGCAACGCTACGTGCTGTTCACATCCAGCTGCCGCTGCCCAACACTACAATGGCAGACAATAATGCAAACTAGACACAGACTGCACACAGCACAGCCAGTGATTCTCACACAGAGCGCTACGTGGCGTTACCAATAAGAAAACCTAAACAGCCCACTTACACAGTGTTTTCCACATATTCCTTTCCTCTCCGACTCTGCGTAGAACCTCCTCATTCCTTACCTTACCAGTCCACCTAATTTTCAACATTCGTCTATAGCACCACATCTCAAATGCTTCGATTCTCTTCTGTTCCGGTTTTCCCACAGTCCATGTTTCACTACTATACAATGCTGTACTCCAGACGTACATCCACAGAAATTCCTTCCTCAAATTAAGGCCGGTATTTGATATTAGTAGACTTCTCTTGGCCAGAAATGCCTTTTTTGCCATAGCGAGTCTGCTTTTGATGTCCTCCTTGCTCCGTCCGTCATTGGTTATTTTACTGCCTAGGTAGCAGAATTCCTTAACTTCATTGACTTCGTGACCATCAATCCTGATGATAAGTTTCTCGCTGTTCTCATTTCTACTACTTCTCATTACCTTCGTCTTTCTCCGATTTACTCTCAAACCATACTGTGTACTCATTAGACTGTTCATTCCGTTCAGCAGATCATTTAATTCTTCTTCACTTTCACTCAGGATAGCAATGTCATCAACGAATCGTATCATTGATATCCTTTCATCTTGTATTTTAATTCCACTCCTGAACCTTTCTTTTATTTCCATCATTGCTTCCTCGATGTACAGATTGAAGAGTAGGGGCGAAAGGCTACAGCCTTGTCTTACACCCTTCTTAATACGAGCACTTCGTTCTTGATCGTCCACTCTTATTATTCCCTCTTGGTTGTTATACATATTGTATATGACCCGTCTCTCCCTATAGCTTACCCCTACTTTTTTCGGAATCTCGAACGGCTTGCACCATTTTATATTGTCGAACGCTATTTCCAGGTCGACAAATCCTATGAAAGTGTCTTGATTTTTCTTTAGCCTTGCTTCCATTATTAGGCGTAACGTCAGAATTGCCTCTCTTGTCCCTTTTTCTTTTCCTAAAGCCAAACTGATCGTCACCTAGCGCATTCTCAATTTTCTTTTCCATACTTCTATATATTATTCTTGTAAGCAGCTTCGATGCATGAGCTGTTAAGCTGATTGTGCGATAATTCTCGCACTTGTCAGCTCTTGCCGTCTTCGGAATTGTGTGGATGATGCTTTTCCGAAAGTCAGGTGATATATCGCCAGACTCATATATTCTACACACCAACGTGAATAGTCGTTTTGTTGCCACTTCCCCCAATGATTTTAGAAATTCTGATGGAATGTTATCTATCCCTTCTGCCTTATTTGACCGTAAGTCCTCCAAAGCTCTTTTAAATTCCGATTCTAATACTGGATCCCCTATCTCTCCTAAATCGACTCCTGTTTCTTCTTCTATCACATCAGACAAATCTTCAACCTCATAGAGGCTTTCAATGTATTCTTTCCACCTATCTGCTCTTTCCTCTGCATTTAACAGTGGAATTCCCGTTGCACTCTTAATGTTACCATGTTATCACGGTTGCTTTTAATGTCACTAAAGGTTGTTTTGACTTTCAGGTGTGCTGTGTCTGTCCTTCCGACAAACATATCTTTTTCGATGTCTTCACATTTTTCCTGCAGCCATTTCGTCTTAGCTTCCCTGCACTTCCTATTTATTTCATTCCTCAGCGACTTGTATTTCTGTATTCCTGATTTTCCCGGAACTTGTTTGTACTTCCTCCTTTCATCAATGAACTGAAGTATTTCTTCTGTTACCCATGGTTTCTTCGCAGCTATCTTGTTTGTACCTATGTTTTCCTTCCCAACTTCTGTGATGGCCCTTTTTAGAGATGTCCATTCCTCTTCAACTGTACTGCCTAGTGCGCTATTCTTTATTGCTGTATCTATAACGTTAGAGAACTTCAAACGTATCTCGTCATTCCTTAGTACTTCCGTATCCCACTTCTTTGCGTATTGATTCTTCCTGACTAATGTCTCGAACTTCAGCCTACTCTTCATCACTACTATATTGTGATCTGAGTCTATATCTGCTCCTGGGTACGCCTTACAATCGAGTATCTGTTTTAGGTATCTCTGTGTAACCATGATGTAATCTAATTGAAATCTTCCCGTATCTCCCGGCCTTTTCCAAGTATACCTCCTCCTCTTGTGATTCTTGAACAGGGTATTCGCTATTACCAGCTGAAACTTGTTACAGAACTCAATTAGTCTTTCTCCTCTTTCATTCCTTGTCCCAAGCCCATATTCTCCTGTAACCTTTTCTTCTACTCCTTCCCCTACAACTGCATTCCAGTCGCCCATGACTATTAGATTTTCGTCCCCCTTTACATACTGCATTACCCTTTCAATATCCTCATACACTTTCTCTATCTGTTCATCTTCAGCTTGCGACGTCGGCATGTATACCTGAACTATCGTTGTCGGTGTTGGTCTGCTGTCGATTCTGATTAGAACAACCCGGTCACTGAACTGTTCACAGTAACACACCCTCTGCCCTACCTTCCTATTCATAACGAATCCTACACCTGGTATACCATTTTCTGCTGCTGTTGATATTACCCGATACTCATCTGACCAGAAATCCTTGTCTTCCTTCCACTTCACTTCACTGACCCCTACTATCTCTAGATTGAGCCTTTGCATTTCCCTTTTCAGATTTTATAGTTTCCCTACCACGTTCAAGCTTCTGACATTCCACGCCCCGACTCGTAGAACGTTATCCTTTCGTTGATTATTCAATCTTTTTCTCATGGTAACCTCCCCCTTGGCAGTCCACTCCCGGAGATCGGAATGGGGGACTATTCCGGAATCTTTTGCCAATGGAGAGATCATCATGACACTTCTTCAATTACAGGCCACATGTCCTGTGAATACACGTTATGTGTATTTAATGCAGTGGTTTCCATTGCCTTGTGCATCCTCATGTCGTTGATCATTGCTGATTCTTCCGCCTTTAGGGGCAATTTCCCACCCCTAGGACAAGAGAGTGCCCTGAACATCTATCCGCTCCTCCGCCCTCTTTGACAAGGCCGTTGGCAGAATGAGGCTGACTTCTTAGGCCGGAAGTCTTCGGCCGCCAATGCTGATTATTTATCAAAATTTAGGCAGTGGTGGGATCGAACCCGGGACCGAAGACGTTTGGATTATGAATCAAAGACGCTACCCCTACCTTGTGTATTCCTGCATTTCTCGGGAATCCAAACTGATCTTCCTCAACGTCGGCTTCTACCATTTTTCCTTTGTCTGTAGAGTACGAGCAAGAATGGTAATGTAAGATCCCCTGCCACTGGTCTTGAGAGGCAAAAACAGGTCCTTGGGAAATAGCTCTCCGATGTTAGATTTTTCAACGATACATTCGTTAAATAGGAATCTAGCATTACTAATTTGCGGTTGAGATATACTACAGAAAGTGAGTATACAGACAGGGAATCTCCATTGCTGATAAAATGTGAGCAAGTTTTTTCGAAAATAGGTGAACACTGAACGACCCTTCAGAAAACAATACTCTGATATCTTATCAAGCTCATGAAAGTAGGTTAGGAGAAGCACTGTAGCCTCCACGACACTCATGTACTTAGTGAACTTTAGTTGTTGAACAGACGACTCGGAATATGAGGATGTGGCTTTTTCACTAACTGCACTCGAGTCGCACCTTAAGAGAACAGAAAACAAGTCCAGCTGCAGAAATTTGGCAACAAACGGTGTCTGTTAAACAGAGCCCATCTGCAAATTGGGCCAAAAAAAGGTCATAGAAACATAAAATAATCCAATCCCCCTCTCCGACCTCCGTAATTTGCCCAGTAGGTGGAACAGCCAAAGGTTCTTGCGAGATGTAGTGATGAAGGGGCTCGAGATGCCCGAACTACAACTGTAAATGCCAAAATTTTTACAGTCGGAAGTGATTCTTAATTTATACACAACTGGCCATTAACATTGCTAGACCAGGAAGAAATGTAGATGATAAACGGGTATATGGACAAATATATTTTACTAGAACTGACATGTGATTACAATTTCACGCAATTTGGGTGCATAGATCCTGAGAAATCAGTACCCAGAACAACCAACGCTGGCCGTAATAACGGTCTTGATACGCCTGGGCATTGAGTCAAACAGGGCTTGGATGGCGTGTACGGGTACAGCTGCCCATGCAGATTCAACACGATTCCACAATTCATCGTGAGAAGTGACTGACGTATTGTGACGAGCCAGTTGCTCGGCCACCATTGAGCAGACGTTTTCAGTTGGTGAGAGATCTGGAGAATGTGCTGGCCAGGGCAGCAGTAGAACATTTTCTGTATCCAGAAAGGCCCAGTACAGGACCTGCAACATGCGGTCGTGCATTATCCTGCTGAAATGTAGGGTTTCACAGGGATCGAATGATGCGTAGAGCCAGGGGTCGAAACACATCTGAAATGTAGCGTCCACTGTTCAAAGTGCCATCAATGCGAAAAAGAGGTCACTGAGACGTGTAACCAATGCCCCCCCCCCCCCCCCCCCCCATACCACCACGCCGGGTGATACGCCAGTATGGCGATGACGAATACACGCTTCCATGTGCGTTCACCGCGATGTCGCCAAACACGGATGCGACCATCACGATCCTGTAAACAGAATCTGGATTCATCCGAAAAAATGACGTTTTGCCATTCGTGCATCCAGGTTCGTCGATGAGTACGCCATCGCAGGCGCTCCTGTCTGTGATGTAACCGCAGCCATGGTCCCCGAGCTGATAGTCCATGCTGCTGCAAACGTCGTCGAATTATTCGTGCAGATGGTTATTGTCTTGCAAACGTCCCCATCTGTTGACTCAGGGCTCGAGACGTGGCTGCACGATCCGTTACAGCCATGCGGATAAGATGCCTGTCATCTCGACTGCTTGTGATACGAGGCCGTTGGGATCCAGCACGGCGTTCCGTATTACCCTCCTGAACCCACCGATTCCATATTCTGCTAACAGTCATTGGATCTCGACCAACACGAGCAGCAATGTCGCGATACGACAAACCGCAATCGCGATAGGCTACAATCTGACCTTTATCAAAGTCGGAAACGTGACGGTACGCATTTCTCCTCCTTATACGAGGCGTCACAACAACGTTTCACCAGGCAACGCCGGTCAACTGCTGTTTGTGTATGAGAAATCGGTTGGAAACTTTCCTCATGTCAGCACGTTGTAAGTGTCGCCACCAGCGCCAAACTTGTGCGAATGCTCTGAAATGCTAATCACTTGCATATCACAGCATCTTCTTCCTGTCGATTAAATTTCGCGTCTGTAGCACGTCATCTTCGCTGTGTAGCAATTTTAATGGCCAGTAGTGTATTATTGCTGTCTGACGCATATACAAAATTTTTACTTTTGACCGAATCAACAAAAACTACAAAGGAACACTTAGAAAACCAAATTTGAAAGAGAAATTCCAAAATTATGGTTCCTGAGAAATCGTACTTTAGAATAGCAAAAAATTGGTCCATGTCCACGAATCATCATATGGTACATGTTATCTGCGTAACATGCGTTGTCATACCAATTAAATTCTAGGAGTATGCGAGTATATAGGTCCCATGAGCTGCAGACAGCTTCTATTCCCACTCCTAACACCACATGGGAGCAACCTCTGTACGTGGCTGCATCCATGGCAGGCTGACGGCTGCTGCTGCTAGGAGTTAGAATGCATGTGCACATGGCATTCACCAAAAACGACTGCTGCTTCGCGGCAATCGGCGAATCGCTTTAAAAGGACAGAGCATGCATTGTAAAATAACTGATGTACTAACGAACAAAAAGTTAAAGAGTTGATGCATAACATGTTTTTATTTCATGTATACATCTTAAAAGAAGGACAAGCAGGATTTAAACGTTAAAGCGACTACAGCCACCGGAGTATGAGTAGGTAAGAGCGTGTATCGTAGACCGTCATATTGACCATTCTTCCGGCGGCAGGATGGTCATGTTGCTGGTCTTCTGCATGGCGTCGCCGACTTATCCCTGACATGATGGAACAGCACCTCGCTCCAGACACCACCCAACGCCAGCAGACGTAAACCACAGTACCCGTCTCATCCAGGCAGATCATCATGTCCACTGGGGTGGACGAGGATATTTTGTGTACAGGTAGGTCTTAACTCACAGGGAACGATTCCTCTGGGTCAGAATTTTTGGGACTCAGGTAGGCTGTGACTTTGCGAGCTGGTAGCTTCCAGCAATACTGCGCGCGAATTTCACAGATTATTGTATGGACGAAAATTTTACTGGGCACAGTTACAAATTCGCAACAGACATCAGCAATATGACACGAGATATGTCATTTACTTTGATGAAGCAGAACGCGGAACGTGACAGCGCTTCCAAGGAAACAAGGATAAAAAGAAAACACATTTAGAAATCTGCCCAAGCAATCGATTCCGACCGAAAATTTAGGCCGTAATTCCAACAGCTCGCTGTTATGATCTTCTGAAAGTAAAGGTTTTAAACTTCCGTGCGCACCTATTATTTGTCGGTTACACCCCACTGCAACTGATCCCCAAGCGCAAAGTACTGTACAGCGGAATGAGTAAAAGGTTTGCGAAATACTCTTTTGACATTGGTAACACGCTTTGTTCATTGTGTCAAAGTGCGCGCATTCGAACCAGTAGCTGGGGCCAGAGATCTCGCTGCCTTGAATATTTATATGTTGCGATTCACAAATGCAGTGTAAATGAATTACACGAATGGATGTGTCATCAAACAAGTAGGGTAGCGCTATTTAATTTTTAACATCGGCGTTGTGCGTTAGTATTTTTGGTTTTTAAACCTGGCGCTATTAAACTGAAGCACATTTTTAGGAGTTGCGCTAATGTCAGAGCAAATGACATGATTAAATTGCTAATAGGAAGTCATCAACTTGATTTCATAATAATGTTTCAGGTGATTACGTTTATTCATTTTGATTTCAAAATATACAGGGTGAAGCGAAATTCGGGCACTCACATGGCAGCGTTTAAAAAATGCCTGTCACAAAATTTTGTCCCGCGAGTGCATCCGGCAGAAAAAGGACGTTAAAGACTGTCAATCTGGTAACACTGTAACCACATACACAGTAACTAGCTCATGCCGACACATAGTACTCGTGTTGTTCAGTTGGTGCAGTGGACAGAGCTTTGGGTAAGCGTGCAGGAGGTCGTGAGTTCTATGCTGGGTTCAAGCATATTTTTTTTATTTAGTAAATGTCGTCCAAGTGGTACGGTATCTGGCATCTTCATCGTCAACAGCGATTGCAGCGAGTCCTCTGGAAAACATTTTCACTTACATACGACAATCGTAGAAATGGAACATTGATCAGCTTTGAAAAATGCCCTTTCCTCGTCTTGGGCTCGAATTTATTCGCACCTCTTCCTCTACTAGAAGCGAAACCTGTTTTCTTTGTACCCTCCCCTAACGGTCCCATAGACTAGTACCAACTATTATTCTTGCCTCTCTCAGGTCCATTACATTTCGTTAGGGCCTTACGTTACCAGTAGGACTAGCAACGTACTTTGCGAACGGTGTCCAAACTCGGTTACTATTTGTATGTGTTATCACCATGGTCACATTAATTGTTTCAACTGTCTATTTCTTATTTGTCCAACCACGTATTTGTTGTGTTCAGCGTTACAAAATTTTATAAATTTAGGGTACATGTGACATAAGAAACGGTGTATATTACAGTATGAAATGACAGAAATTAGAAAATAAAAAAATGCAACCCAACCCAGGATGGAACCCTCGACCTCCTGCATGCCAACCCAAAACTCTATCCACTGTGCCAACTGCACAGCCCAACGAATACATATTGTAGAGATACCTAGTACAGGTGTTGATACAGTGTTGCAATATTGCCACTCTTTAACGTCCTTTTTCTGCCGGATAAACTCGCCAGACGCAATTTTGTGAGAGACTTTTTTTTTATCGCTGGCATGTGAGGAGACACGCTACGAAGCCCGAGTGCGCGAATTTCGCTTCACCCTGTATACTGAATTTTGTCATTTTGAGAAGACAGAAGGAGCGATCTGTTTTACTTGCTAAAAACATTCAAAGCCAAGATCGCGTAAATACTACTTTAATTAAAACAACCAGTTTGAACAGATCTTAAAAAATCTATTTATTATGAGACGTGTTCATCTTTCGTCGGACCTCACAGCAAGTTGTCATGTGGATTTATTAAGACCTGAAGACCATATCAAAGTCTGTCGAATCCTATTGTTTTAAATAAAGAAATACGTGATCTTGTCTTCGACTTGGTTGACTTCAATATATGTACAGAATAACATTACGAGAATATTGTTTAGATAACATTGAGCGTATATGTGCGTGAGGTTAACATATCACGCACTAATATTATCATTTTTCGTATAGGATAACATGTGTTTTCGAACAGGATTTCAAAATACGTTGGACAGATGTGTCCATATACCCCCCTGCCCCCTCCTCTTCTCGCTTCTTCAACAGCCCACAAATAGGAGGGCCCTGGTTGTCACTCCACTGCACAGTACTTCGTGTTTGGGCATTAGGCGGATGTAGGGTGGGGCAGCGTGGGGAGGGGGGGGGGGGTACGGAAGTTTAAAAGCTGTACTTTCAGATGATCATAACGGCATAGTATCAAATTTTCGTGCACATTCAAAATGTTCAAATGCCTAGAAGCACTACGGGACTTAACACTTGAGGTCATCAATCCCCTAGACTTAGAACTTGAGAGGTAGCATGAGCCCCCTCTCATATTTCTATCTTACGATTTTCCTCTCTAATTGCATGCAGTGAAAAGTCGCTATTCCTTCACACGCGGACTTCCCACGCAGCGTCTCTCGTCACCCGGGTGGTCCGGTGACAGGCGGGCTCTGCTGATCTGGAAAGGGTTAAGTCGACAGGTGTGAGGAAGTCGAGTGAATGCTTTGCAGACGCCGACATTGTCAAAAGACACGCCCGGAGGGGTCTGAAGTAGCGGCTGGGCTAGAGGTTCCGTTACTTCTCAGAAACGTAGCGAAAACACTTTCTGGCGGGCTACCAGCGAGGCGTGGGAATGACTTGTGTACCCAGGCAATTGTGGCGGGAAAATTCCCGCGCTTTCTGCAAAATAGTAACTGTGATTGGCTTGCTCAGGGCATAGCTCCGTGACGTAGCAAAATCAGCGCAGAAACTGGCGCCAAGAATCCCCATTTTGGTGGAATGGTAGTGCTCCGGCAATAGAGTGGAATTTTCCGCCGGTTTTTGAGTTGCTGATTGTAACGTTTAACCACGGCCACTGTCGTGGGGGCGGGAATGTTGTGTGTTCGGCAGTCGGCTCTCGCCTTTCGGTCGAGGACGTCGAAGAAACCAGCCATCGCCTCCGGAACACCAAATCGTATTCTTGCAGTTAAGAAGACAGATTGGTAATGTATGTCCGCAGCACCGGCAGACAGGGATTTTCCTAGGTGATAATCAGAGCTCAGCAGAGCGCGCCTGTTCGTCTTTTTCTAACTTTGTTCTGTCTTGGGTAGCAGCAATTAATGTTGGGTTGGCTATGTGTTTTCTCTTAAGATTTGAGTTGCAAGGAATTGGCACCACATACCACTTCGTCATAATCCTCACAATCTAGTTTAGGGACAATTTCACATTCACAGCGTTTGTTTGAGTATCCAATTTGAGCCAATTTGATGTATTGTAAATATTTCATGTGTTTTTGTTTATTATTGTGTGTTTAGTCTTAATAAATCATATTGTTATTTTGGACAGAACTTTCATTCTGTTAATCGGTGGAGCAACCCTATCATTCCTCACTATGTTAATGAAACCTTCGTTTATTTAACTTATTTACCAAATTAAATTATTGAAGGTGCCAAACTCTCTTCTACTCCACTGGCAGGGTTGATTAGAGTCAGTTCGCGTATTTTTTTTAATGCATGTGCAACAGCAAAAGTCGGAGTTAGAATAGGGGGGCCTTAGAGCATCATTTACATATGTAGATTCTAGAATAATTTAGTGTTAAATACACTGCTAGCCCCAGCACCTCGCAAACTACGTAAACCTTCTAACATTCTGCGTGGTTTCTGTTTGTTCTGAGTCGTGTCTCCCTCTCGCGCAACGACGCTCTGAGCGTGTTTTTTAGGGAATTGACTAATTGAACCTGGGACCTGTTGCTGGTAAGGAGACGCCAGACCACACATGACATGTAGAGTTCAGAAGAGTTCAGTGAGACTAGCTATGATATAATTAAATACTTAATGATTTCATCGTCAGATCCACTGCAGGCTTCCCTATTTTTAGTTTGCTGGTAAAATAACGTCGATAAAGCAGTTAAGTTTACCATTGTAATTTTTATTCTACTCACAAAACATTGTTTATAAAAATGGTTGGCTCTGAGCACTATGGGACTTAACTGTTGTGGTCATCAGTCCCCTAGAACTTAGAACTACGTAAACCTAACTAACCTAAGGACATCAGACACATCCATGCCCGAGGCAGGATTCGAACCTGCGACCGTAGCGGTCACGCGGTTCCAGACTGTAGCGCCTAGAACCGCTCGGCCACTCAAGCCGGCCATTGTTTATAAATTGCGCTGTTGAGGAAAGGAAATATTTTAATACAGGATGACAAAAACCAACTGCATTCAACAAAAATGTGAACGAATATTCCCTGAATGGGTTTCCAAGCTCTACAATGGATCGAAGGCTGACCTATGCCATATCACATCTAGGTTTAAATTGAGTTTCACAAAAGAGAAAACTATCAAAATGGTCTACAGTGACCCTCAATTATCTGTAATTACTCATCTAACTTGACGTAAATTACAGTGGCTGATGTGGCTTCTCAATAATTATATAACAGAAAAATCATCGCGTGTCAGATTTTAACTTGAAGTAGCAAATGTGAATACCATGAGCTTTAATTGACGATCGATGTAACAGATGAGACTTCTGCAGTTCTGAGTGAGGCGTTATGCGCTGTTATGCGGCATCGCGTGCGTTCATTACCTTGTCAGTGGTTAGGCAGAGTCAGCGGAGGCGGGCGGCGCAGCTCCACACACCTCGCCGTCTCGGAAGCGACTCCTCTCCTAACTTCTCCTTCCTACAATTTACCGAAGTTGGTTTAAGAAAAGCTATCTGGCTGTGTTTTCAGCTGACCAGTCAGGGTCTCAATGTTAACCTTAAGCTCCGCCTACAAAAATTCTGTCTATCCAATGAGAAACGGTATACTATTCGTGGTGGGGCAATGTTTTTAATGTTTGCTACGTAACAGAGACACGTGTGGCCGTTTTAGTGTTGTCGTAAGATCTATACTATTCTGGTGGGCTTAATCTTTTGACATGGGCTGAGGGTGGTCCTGGCGGTCGGCGGGCGATGTGGGTGCCCCTTATCGTAGGGCCTTCTAGCTTACACGACTCGGCTCTCGGCTTCTGTTCTCGTTTCTCCCCTCGGAACTGCGTCTGTTTCACGGTGGGAAGGTATGACATGCATTTAGGAGTTCTTGTGTTAGTCTGTGGTATTCCATTTGCTCACTCGTGATCGTATTACTTTGGTTAATTTAATGTCAGGACTCATTCGGAGCTATGTGACATACTGCCGGATTTGCTATCATGTCAGGGTTTTCATGGAAGGTGTTGGATTTGCCTGACACCTTACAACATTGAGCGAATATGTGCGTGAGGTTAACACATCACACAATAACATTATTATTTTTCGCATAGGATAACATGTATTTTCGAACAGGATTTCAAAATACGTTGGGTAGATGTGTCCATATACCCCTTCCCCCCCCCCCCCCCCCCCCCTCTACTCTTCCCGCTTCTTCAACAGCCCACAAATAGGAGGGCTCTGGTTGTAACTCCACTATACAGTACTTTGTGCTTTGACATTAGGCGGCTGTAGGGTGGGAGAGGGAGGGGAGTGGGGTAAAGTTTAAAAGATGTACTTTCAGATGATGATTGCTGCATAGTATCAAATTTTCGTGTGGAATCAAAATGTTCAAATGGCTCTAAGCACTATGGGACTTAACACCTGAAGTCATCAGTCCCCTAGACTTAGAACTATGTAAATCTAACTAACTTAAGTACATCCCACACATCCATGCCCGAGGCAGGATTCGTACCTGCGCCCGTAGCAGCAGTGTGGTTCCCGACTGAAGCGCCTAGAACCGTGCGGCCACAGCGGCCGGCCGTGCGGAATCGACTGCAGGGGTTGATGTCTTGCAGTTGTGCATTTTTGTCCGTAAAATATAACGTTAAAGTTGTTTCCAAGTACGTATAAACCGGCTGCAGCCCAGCACGTTCTGCACGGGAACTAACTACGACGGCGGACGAGTGTGCGTCAGTGGTAGAAGTCGCTCGTAAGCGATCAAACATTTGTGCACCGGAGCGCGGTGGGAACGTTTCGGTTAGCGCTCGCAAGTCGAAACTGATGATTATCGCTGTAACGAAGCAGAGACACCCCGCTGGGCGGCCCTTTATCGAGAGATGCGGGAACGGGAAGCCCGCTGCGAGCCGTGGGCGTGGCCCGGACACGCGACAGCCGCCCGCAAACAAACAAACAGGCGCCACGTGGCCACAAAGGCGGCCGGCCGGCGAGCGGCGGCGCCCCGCCGCGCTAATGAGGCGTCCGTCCTGTTTCTTCGCGGCGCCCTCCCTGTCCCCTGTCCCTGTCCTGTCTCTGTCTGCGTCCTCCGGCCGTGGCGGGAAAAAATACGAGTAACGGCAGGAGGACGGCCGGCCGCAAGACACGCGGCGCGGCGACACGCGCCCGCACGACACAATGGCCGCACCCGCGTATCGCGGCGCTAGCCCTGACCGCTCCTCTGTCGGCGAGCACAGCGGGTTGCATAACGGCCTCGCCGCAAGGACTTCGGTCTACTACACCGGTCAGCCAGAACATTGCCACCATCTTCACTACTGGCCATTAAAATTGCTACACCATGAAAATGACGTGCTACAGACGCGAAATTTAACCGACAGAAAGAAGATGCTGTGACACACAAATCTTTCGCAAGGTTGGCGCCGGTGGCGACACCTACAACGTGCTGACATGAGGAAAGTTTCCAACCGATTTCTCATACACAAACAGCAGTTGACCGGCGTTGCCTGGTGAAACGTTGCTGTGATGCCTCGTCTAAGGAGAAGAAATGCGTACCATCACGTTTCCGACTTTGATAAAGGTCGGATTGTAGCCTATCGCGATTGCGGTTTATCGCATCGCGACATTGCTGCTCGCGTTGGTCGAGATCCAATGACTGTTAGCGGAATATGGAATCGGTGGGTTCAGGAGGGTAATACGGAACGCCGTGCTGGATCCCAATGGCCTCGTATCACTAGCAGTCGAGATGAAAGGTATATTATCCGCATGGCTGTAACGGATCGTGCTGCCACGTCCCCATCCCTGAGTCAACATATGGGGACGTTTGCAAGACAACAACCATCTGCACGAACAGTTCGACGACGTTTGCAGCAGCATGGACTATCAGCTCGGAGACCATGGCTGCGGTTACCCTTGACGATCCATCACAGACAGGAGCGCCCGCGATGGTGTACTCAACGACGAACCAGGGTGCACGAATGGCGAAACATCATTTTTTCGGATCAATCCAGCTTCTGTTTACAGCATCATGATGGTCGCATTCGTGTTTGGCGACATCGCGGTGAACGCACATTGGGAGCGTGTATTCGTCATCGCCATACTGGCGTATCACCCGGCGTGATGGTATGGGGTGCCATTGGTTACAAGTCTCGGTAACCTCTTGTTCGCCTTGACGGCATTTTGAACGGTGGACGTTACATTTCAGATGCCTTTCGACCCGTGGCTCTACCCTTCATTCGATCCCTGCGAAACCCTACATTTCAGCAGGATAATGCACGACCGCATGTTGCAGGTCCTGTACAGGCCTTTCTGGCCAGCACATTCTCCAGATGTCTCACCAATTGAAAACGTGTGGTCAATGGTAGCCGAGCAACTGGCTCGTCACAATACGCCAGTCACTACTCTTGATGAACTGTGATATCGTGTTGAAGCTGCATGGACAGCTGTACCTGTACACGCCATCCAAGCTCTGTTTGAGTCAATGCCCAAGCGTATCAATGCCGTTATTACGGCCAGAAGTGGTTGTTCTGGGTACTGACTTATCAGGATCTATGCAGCCAAATTGCGTGAAAATTTAATCACATGTCAGTTCTAGTATAATATATTTGTTTAATGAATACCCGTTTATCATCTGCATTTCTTCTTGGTGTATCAATTTTAATGGCCAGTGGTATACTTGATAGTCGGTATGTCAACCTTTGGCACGGATAACAGCGGCGACGTATCGTGGCGTGGAAGCAATGAGGTCTTGGTAGACTGCTGGAGGGAGTTGGCATCACATCTGCACACACAAGTCGCCTAATTCCCGTAAATTCCATGGAGAGGGTCATGAGCTCTAACCCCACGTTCGATCACATCACAGATGTGTTAGACCGGATTCAGATTTGTCCATTTTTTTTTTTTTTTTTTTTTTGGGTGGAGTGCGGGGGTGAGGGTGCCAGCACATCAATTGGAGTTCACCACTGTGTTCCTCGAACCGCTCCATCATAATCCTGGCCTCGTGACATTGCGCATTATTTTGTTGAAAAAATGCGATTGCCAGCGGGAAACTTGATCGTCATGAAGGGATGTACGTGGTCTGCAATACGTCTACGATACTCCTTGGCAGTTATGGCGCCGTGCACGAGTTCCTCTGGCCCAATGGATGCTTACGTGAATGTTCGCCAGAACATAATGGAGCCACAGCAAGCTCGTCTCCGGTCCCAAGTACAGGCGTCAAGGAGCTGTTCCCCTGGAAAACGACGGATCCGCAACCCCCATCGGCATCTACATCTAAATCTTCATCCATACTCGGCAAGCCACCTGACGGCGTGTGGCGGAGGGTACCTTGAGTACCTCTATGAGTTCTCCCTTCTATTCCAGTCTCGTATTGTTCGTGGAAAGAAAGGTTGTCGGTATGCCTCTATGTGGGCTCTAATCTCTCTGATTTTATCCTCGTGGTCTCTCCGCGAGATATACGTAGGAGGGATCAATATACTGCTTGACTCCTCGGTGGAGGTATGTTCTGGAAACTTCAACAAAAGCCCGTACCGAGCTACTTAGCGTCTCTCTTGCAGAGTCTTGCACTGGAGTTTATCTATCACCTCCGTAACGCTTTCGTGATTACTGAATGATCCTCTAACGAAGCGCGCTGTTCTCCGTTCGATCTTCTCTATCTCTTCTATCAACCCTATCTGGTACGGATCCCACACCGGTGAGCAGTATTCAAGCAGTGGGCGAACAAGTGTACTGTAACCTACTTCCTTTGTTCTCGGACTGCATTTCCTAAGGATTCTTCAAATGAAGTCTGGCATCTGCTTTACCGACGATTAATTTTATATGGTCATTCCATCACTCCTAATGCCTACTCCCAGATGCTGACCTGCTATATTGTAGCTAAATGTAGCTATGTATTCGCAGCACATTAGACTTGTCTACGTTGAGATACAATTTACATTCCCTCCACCATGCGTCAATTCGTGGCAAATCCTCCTGCATTTTAGTACAATTTTCCATTATTACAACATCTCGATATACTACAGCATCATACGCAAAAAGCCACAATGAACTTCCGATGTTATCCACAAGGTCATTTATATATATTGTGAATAGCAACGGTCCTACGACAATCCCCCGCGTCACACCTGAAATCACTCTTACTTCGGAAGACTTCTCTCCATTGAGAATGACATGCTGCCGTTCTGTTATCTAGGAACTCTTCAATCCAATCACACAATTGGTCTGATAGTCCATATGCTCTTACTTTGTTCATTAAACGACTGCGGGGAACTGTATCAAACGCCTTGCGGAAGTCAAGAAGCGCGGCATCTACCTGGGAACCCGTGCCTGTGGCCCTCTGAGTCTCGTGGACGAATAGCGCGAGCTGGGTTTCACACGATCGTCTTTTTCGAAACCCATGCTGATTCCTGCAGAGTAGATTTCTAGTCTCCAGAAAAGTCATTATACTCGAAGAATATACGTGTTCCAAAATTCTACAACTGATTGACGTTAGAGATACAGGTCTATAGTTCTGCACATCGGTTCGACGTCCCCTCTTGAAAACGGGGTTGATCTGTGCCCTTTTCCAACCTTTTGGAACGCTACGCTCTTTCAGAGACCTACGGTACACCACTGTAAGAAGGGGGGCAAGTTCTTTTCGCGTACTCTATGTAAAATCGTACTCGCATGATGAAGAATGTATCGGGATTCATCAGACCATGCAACGCTCTGCCACTGCATCTATGTCTAGTGCCAATGGTCACGTGCCCATTTCAGTCGTAGTTGCCGATGTCGTGGTGTCAACAATGGCACATGCGTGGGTCGTTGGCTGCGGAGTTCCCTCGTTACTAGTGTTCGGTGCCCTGTGTGTTCAGACACACTTGTACTCTGCCCAGCATTAAAGTCTGGTGTTAGTTGCGCTACCGTTCGCCGCCTGTCGTGTTTAAGCTGTCTGCCCAGCCTAGGACGTTCGACATCGGTAATAAGGGGTGACCGCCCAACACCACGACGTCTGGATATGGTTTCTGTGGTGTCACCGCCAGACACCACACTTGCTAGGTGGTAGCCTTTAAATCAGCCGCGGTCCGTTAGTATACGTCGGACCCGCGTGTCGCCACTGTCAGTGATTGCAGACCGAGCGCCGCCACACGGCAGGTCTAGTCTAGACAGACTCCCTAGCACTCGCCCCAGTTGTACAGCCGACTTTGCTAGCGATGGTTCACTGACTACAGACGCTCTCATTTGCCGAGACGACAGTTTAGCATAGCCTTCAGCTATGTCATTTGCTACGACCTAGCAAGGCGCCATATTCAGTCACTATTGATATTGATATTGTGAATCATGTACCGTCAAGAGCGACGTTCATCATTAATGGATTAAAGTTAAGTATCAAACTAATTACGTCCTCTTTCTGAATTCTAATTCCTTGTCATGTTCCAGACCTCACGTCAGTATAGTTCTTCCCTCCTCACGCCAGCCTGCGTGAGCCATAGCGCGTGCATTTGGCCTCCTCTAGTAGCACGGTGTTGGCTCTTCTGCCAACTACAGCAGTTTCACCTTGGGTTCGCCACGTGTTGAAGACACGCGCCACAGCAGTCCTGGAGCACCCAATATGTCGTGCCGTTTCCGAAATGCTCGCGCAGAGCCCCCAGGTCATCACAATCTACCCTCGGTCAAACTCAGATCACACGCCTTCCCCATTCTACACACGGACGCTCAATGATACTACACGCAGTGTGCCTTGTCTGACTGGCAGTCATTCATCGCGAAGTGATGCTAGTATCACCTGGACGGGTTTATACCGATAGTAGGCTGCTCCGGCTAATCAGTGTGTACGGCTGATGCGAGATCAGCCCCTGCTAGAGCTGTCAAACTACCGTTGACTGTCATAAGTAAGCGTAGACTACGGCAGTTTCCGTAGTAGTCGTGGTTAGTTTAGGGTGTCTCTGTATAACCTGTACGTTAGGCATGTTGCATACCTATCGTACCTTACCTAATTTCTATCGCTTTGTTTGAGAATGCGATCAATGTGTTACTAGATTCCGCTAGACAGTGGGAGCGTTGCACCGTCTAGAAACTGAATGAGGGTTTATTAAGGGCTGTGCAACTCACAGAACATTCGTGCTCTACGTAGTTATCCACCTATATGTTACTTAAAAAAAAAAAACAGCGTTTTTAGTAAAACTGCAACTTTCAATGTTTCACTCAAATTTTATCCAAAAATTGTTTATTTGTAACGTGAAACAGAGCGATGCTGTAGTAAAATTTTTTAAAAATACACATTTATCATATATCTCTAGAAAAGGCAATTTACTCCAAAAAAGGTAAAATTTAAAAAACTGCAGAACAAAAAGAATCAAACATCGCTTCAATATTACGTCGAGCTTAAACGAAGCAAGTTCATAAACTACTTTCGCACTTATCAGTAATAACAGGAAACACTTACCTTTCATCATGGTGAAGGACGTTCTATTGAGTACAAAAGAACAACAATTATTAAATACACTTCTTTATGTTTGTGTATGTAAACTGAACTGGTATCAAAAGAAATTACTTTGATAATATAAACGTGCAGAATTAACGCGGTTAAAAACTTTTCTTACTTATAAAATGCAATTTATAGTTTCTAAGGATATCAAATTCACAATGATCTAACATTGAACAATGTGCAGATCTAATTATGTGCAAAACAAACAAACAAAAAACAAAGAGAAGTCGCCTGTTCGCAGTTCTTTCACACGTTCATTTACGTTTCTTTTCCTACCAATGCTGCCAATACTACCGGTAGTCCTACTATTTACTATGTCATTTATGTAATGTACTAAAACTACCAAACCTTGGTTTTGCTAGAGCTCGACTCTAGCCTCTGTAGTCGAGCTCTTTAACGCACGCCCGAGCGGTGGCGTTCGACTCGAAGGAACGTCGACACCAATCCTGGTGGTAAATGAAAAGACCTTAAATTTACGACGATAAACTCGACAAACTGTGTCACGGAGACAGATCTAATGCTCTACAGTTTGGAAAGCCACTTAACGAAAAATCGCGTAAATGCAGAGCAAGTGTCGAGCGAACAACAATTTCACCACGATCCAGAATAAAGTCTGCTGAACATGCTGAGTTCACTTGAACAAGACAAAGCGGCTATACAACGTGGTACAGTCGAGGCATCTCCATCTTCAGGTAAAAATTCGCCCAACACGTTCCTGAGAGACTGTCTTCATTCTTTACAATCTGACTATGCAAGCGTAGAGCAGATATAGTTTAAATTCAAAGAAATAGTTTCCACGGCAGGAGAAAGACATATAACAAATAAATTACTAAGAGATGGTACTGAACCTTAACGGTACACCAAACAGATCAGAACACTATAGCTGAAGCAACGAAAAAAGCATCCCAAATTTAAGAGAAGGCAAAATCCCCAGGAATGACGAAGTATTACAGAAGCTCGAAAGTTAGAGCGAACTTCAATGCGAGATACTTTTGATGTTTTACACAACGAAACTCTCTGTCTCGAAATGTAGCAGAAAACCCAAAGAGATTCTGGTCATATGTAAAGTAAACCAGTGGCAAGACACAATCAATACCCTCACTGCGCGATAACAATGGTGATGTTGTTGATGATAGTGCTACAAAAGCAGAGTTACTAAACACGGTTTCCTGAAGTTGCTTCACGAAAGAAGACGAAGAAAACATTCCAGAAATCGAATCTAGAACAACTGCCAACATGAGTAACGTAGAAGTAGATATCCTCGGTGCAGCGAAGCAGCTTAAAACACTTAAGAATATCAAGGCTTATCATCCAATCAGATTCCTTTCAGAGTACTCTGATACAATAGCTCCATTCATTGCAGTCATACACAATCGTAGAAAAATCCGTACCCAAGGACGAAAACTGCACAAGTCACATCAGTACCCAAGAAAGGAAACAGGAATTACAGGCCCATATCTCTTACATCGATTTGCAATAGGACTGGAACGTTCGCTATGCTCAACATTATGAATCACCTCGAAGCAAACGATTTTTTGATAAACAGTCAACATGGATTCAGAAATTATCGTTCTTGTGAATCACAACTAGCTCTTTATTCTCACGAAATGAAGGTATTATCGAAAAGGGACGTCAAATTGATCCCATATTTTTAGATTTCCAGAAGGCTTTTAACATCGTTCCTCACAAGCGACTTCTGATTAAATTGCGCGTCCATGGACTATCACCACAGTTGTGTGACAGGATTCGCTGTTTCCTGTCAGAAAGGTCAAAGTTCGAAAACTGAAGGAAAGTCGTCGAGTGAAACAGAAGTAATATCTGGCGTTCTCCAATGAAGTGTTATGGGCCCTCTCTTGTTCCTTATCACATAAACGATTTTGGAGACAATTATAGCAGCCCTCTTAGATTGTTTGAAGATGAGACTGTCATTTACCGTCTTGTAAAGTCATCGTATGATCAAAACCAATTGCAAAATGATTTTCACAAGATATCTGTACGGTGTGAAATGTCGCAGTTGAGTCTAAATCATGAAAAGTGTGAAGTCATCTACATGAGCCCTAAAGAGAATCAGCTAAATTTCAGTTACATGACAAATCACACAAAATCAAAACTGTAAACTGAACTAAAAACGTAGGGATTAAAAAATTGTAACGATCACACAGAAATGTTGCAAGGAAAGCAAACTAAAGTCTGTGATTTATTGACAGAACGCTTAGACAATATAAGAGGTCTAATAAAGAGAATTCGTACACTACGCTTTTCTGCCCTCTTCTTCTGTGTAGCGTGGGTTCCACTGAGAGGCACCCACTTGCCTTTCTCATACTGTGGCATCAAGCAGTCAGGCCTGCAAGATGAGTGGTTTGCCAAGCGAGTGGAATCTTCCTTTATTTATCGAGCAACATGAATTCTCGTATCTTACCATTTAGTTACAAATTATCCTCCGGTATGAATAATACGCAACGGAAACACGCATCTGACTATCAGTGATTTATAGAACTCTGTACACTACGCACTGGCAATACCACATTTACCTTTTGTCTTTGATTTAACGGCTTTTATATAAATTCGGGACATTACAATAACATACAATTTAATGAAAAAAGGCCACCAATCTCTTTCTTTTCACTATTTGATTTATTCCTAAACACACAAATTCTACAACCTACAACAAAATCACATGAGAAATTCCGCCCAGTGGGCATGGCTTTACGTTAGTGAATCTCTATACTATGGTCTCGTAATCTATTTACCGCAACAGTGCACTCCCTGGATCGGATGGTGGATCTTTTATTATACCTCACACTTCGCCTCTCACAATTATCCTCACGAAACTTTCCTCCAGATCGAGCGATACAGAAGGAACAGGCATACCCACAAATCTTTCGAAACTACCTTGCTACTCCCATGCAAAACACACATACCCAAATTACAAGACATACACAACACAGCAATATGAAATATTACACAAAGAACGGTTACAACTTCATCACTTTCCGCTTTCCCACTTCAATCAATATTTATCCCAGTTTCACACGACACTGCCCCACTTTGTAATTTTACTTTCCTACTGTGAACTCTGGAGATAAACGCACGTCTTCCTGTGCAATGCAAGCCAAGTGGCGTTGCTGGAAAAACGACCGACTCACCTTGATTCTCTCTCAGAGTTTAAATTCAGCGTCACACGGAATGATATTTCTTAAATACTTCAACTTATGATACACACGCTATTTCTTAAATATTTCAGCTTATTGTACACACGCTATTAATTCTTAAATATTTCAGCTTATTGTACCCACGCTATTAATTCTTAAATATTTCAGCTTAAGCTCACGGAAGTATCTCAACTTACAACTACACGTGGGCTCTTTGTGACCGTTGATTTACTACAATCCCCTTAAAATTACCTGCCTCACTTTGTAATTTTCCCCACAAAAGGTCCTGTGAAAGAGAAATTATTAATTCTAACTACTCTTAAATATTCCACATCCATACCATGCCTCCACTCTTTCATCACGGAGCACAACAAAAAAACAGGTCTTTACAGCAGAAGGTTCAGCGGCAGAGTGCTGAAACATGGCCGTATTCTGATTCTCTCGCACCTCTCTCGAAGTGGGAGAAGCACCTTGCTACCTTATTGGTCAGCCACATTTCAGACGCTCAAAGCTCTGGTAACTTCCATCTCTTTGGTCTCACCAAAGGTAGCCAAAGGATCGACTCAAAGATGATCATATATTCCGATTCACTATCTGTGGTTAGCAGACGACCATACATTCATTCCTTTCACAGATCTCACCAAACTGGATGTAGGGATTTATTTTGAGGAAGTGCACATGTGATCAATTAAATAAATAAATTGTCATTCTTTCCCACACTGGTATCCGGCTTCGCTGTATTAATTGAAATTGAGTTACTTTTACACAAAAAATGTGTTGTTCTGACAAGAATTTCGTACCTATTTTCAATGTTGGGCGGTACTGTACCCTTTCACCACATCAGAGAGGACTGTTGGAGGACATCAAAAAAGTTGAAACAAGGGCAGCTCATTTTGTATGATCGCGAAATAAGGCAAAGAATGCCACCGATATGATACAAGTCTTGGGGTGGCAGTTATTAAAGCAAAGTCATTTACCGTTGCGGTAGGACCTTCTCATAAAATTTTAATCACCAACTTTCTCCTTAGAATGTGAAAATATTTCGTTGTCGCCCACCTACATAGGGAGAAATGGTAATCATAATAAAATAAGAGAAATCAGAGCCCTCACGGAAAGAGTGAATTGTTCGTTTTTCTCGCTCACTGTTCGTGACTGGAACGGTGGAGAAGTAGCTTAAAGGTGTTTCGATGAACCCTCTGCTAGGCACTTAATTGTGAATTGCAGGGTAATTATGCAGGTGTAGAAGCAGGAGATGTAGATGAATCTATACTTACCAAGCCTCTGTGAGGGGCATGGCAGAGGGTACTTCTACTGTACCTGTTGTTATGGATTTTTCCCCGTTCATTTCACGTATGGAACGCGGGAAGAATGGTTGGTTTAATACCTTCGTAATTAATATTCGCAATTAATGTAATCTTGTCCTCAATATTCCTACGGGAGTGCTACATAGGTGACTGCAGCCCATCTCCAATCACTTAGAGCCAGTTCTCGAAACTTTCTGAGTAATTTTTCTAGGGATAGTTCACCGCCGGCCGTTGTGGCCGAGTGGTTCTAGCCACTTCAGTCCGGAACAGCGCGACCGCTACGGTCGCAGGTTCGAATCCTGCCTTGGGCATCGATGTGTGTGATGTCCTTAGGTTAGTTAGGTTTAAGTAGTTCTAAGTTCTAGGGGACTGATGACCTCAGAAGTTAAGTCCCATTTTGCTTTGAGCCATTTGAACCATTTGTTCACGTCTATCTTCAACAGTCTGTCGGTCCAGTTTCTTCACCACCTCTGTGACACATTCTCACGCATCAAACAAAGGTCTGAGGTGTGACATCCTTACTTCTATGGATCTCGCTCCGCTTCCCGCCACCAGTAGCCAAAATGGAGGGGGGGGGGGAGGGAAGAGGGAAGCCTGAAGATGGTCGAGGAAAGGGCCGTAACCGGTTGCTAACGAATAAAAATCTGAAAACGCGATCGAGAGTGTTTTTATTTGATTTTTAAACCTCTGACCATTCGTGATGGCCTTCTCTGTATACATTCAGTATCCCCTGTTAGACCTATTTGGTGCGACCCCATACGTTCAGCAATATTCTAGGATAGGTCGCACGACTGATTTGTAAGCAATCTCCTTTGTAGATTGATTGCATTTGCCTAGCGTTCCACCAGCAAACTGAAGCCAACCGTCTGTTTTAGCCTCGAATGAGCCTATGTGGTCATTCCGTTTCACATCTCTCCGAAATGTTACACCCAGATGTTAGCACAAGTTGGCCGATTCCAGTTGTCACTTACTGATGTTGTAGTCATAGGACACTTAGGTTTTTCCTTTTTCTGAAGAGCACAATATTACATTTCTGAATAATTAAAGCAAGTCGCCAATGTTTGCAACACTTTGAAAGCTTATCAAGATCTGGCTGAATATTCATGCAGTTTCTTTCAGACAGTACTTCATTATAGATAACTGCATCACCTGCAAAAAAAGTCTGATGTTACTATTATAGTTATCATTAATGTACAATTTGGACAAAAAGGGTTGGAGACACTTTGCTAGGCGCGCATCGACATCACGACGGGCGCTGATAACCTCGTTGTTGTGCGCCCTAAAACACTAATAATCATAATCATCGACATCACGGCAACACGCGGAAAGTTAGAGTGAGTCTTTGTCGGTCACTTGGCTTCGCAATCCAATTTTGCCGCCAAGCTTCCCTATTTGTTGACTCCCGTCAACGAGCGCCGTTTTACTAAGGCGTAATTTAGGGACAGATGCACTTCCCCAGCAGATGGGTAAATGACTACAGATCTTCGAGGCAGGCAAGAGCCTATCTACCTGCACACGAATACACAGTCCTAAAGACGCCATTCAAGCTGACAATTTTTATCCAAAATATCAGCAGTGACTGCGATCTAACCCGGGATTATGTACCATCTCGAATAATAACATGCTTATATTCACCTTGTATACTGTTCACATGGTTGTTGAGGCGTTGAACTCTAGCCTCACATACGCTTCGACGGTAGCACTTCTTAATTCGTCGAATGTGTGGGGAGGATTCCTATGACAATTTATGGCACGTTTGAAGTGGCTTTAAGTATTTACACTCATATTCACGTCAGAAGATAACGAAAGTCTTTCTGTTTTGTTGATTCCTTCACCTGGAGGAAAGTGTTCATGAGGTGGGTGCACTAAGCTCGTACATAAACATCTTGAAAGACAAGCTCACAGAAGAAATGTTAACCGTACAGGTATTCAATAGATTGAATAATCTTGGCCCATTAATCGCACAGCCCTCAAATTTCCCTCGACTGCGGTGTGAAGGTCAGACATCTGTACATGACTCCAGTTCAAAACACGGCTGGCTCAACTCCCTGCTCAATATACGGGACAGCAGACCTGAGATATACATTGGTGCCAAGCCGTCTCCATATCCTTCCACGACGGTCATCTGATGTCCAATTATTCCTAAACTCGACGGTGAAGAGGAACCAATCCCATTAATCTAGATTGTAGTCCAGGTCTTCCCTATCCATAGTGTTCGCCCACCACAGTGCAGGATGTGTTATATAGTACCTCGTAATTAGCGCACAGATACAAAGCTGATCTTATGGACACGGTTGCGTATTATATGGATCGGCTCAATTTTCACAGTTGCCTCCATAACGGCAGCGAGCAATTCTCCTCGGAGTACCTGCCAGCCATAACTGTCAGGTAGTTTCTGTCCCACAAAGGAGAGATTTAAGTCTCCTGTTTTTGTCGTTATTAGTGTCATATCGCCCCAGTGTGATCAGTAGTTCATTCTGGAGCCAGCGGTATAATAGGTAAATTTGCCACCAATCCAATGACTGGTTTGAACTCGCAGTGCCTTACTATGCGTGGTCCTGTTGGAAGCGGTATGCGCTTACCTTCCTCCGACCTTTGAACTGACCTCCCAGGCAGTATAATCCGACCCCTTCCGAATCACTGCAATACTCCAAATATTTCAAGTTAACGTACATTTTCCACATTGGCAAAAATGGGCAGAGGCGAAAACTGTGATAAGTGGCAGTTAAAAAGTCTACTCTTTACGAGGAATCAAACCCCAGATCTTCGAATCCACAGTCTGACATCTAACCACCGAGTTGCAGCAGTAGCAGCAAAAGTAATTTCACCATCAGGTGGAATCGTTCATTTAAGGTTCGATTCCCGCAAGAGCTCACACATTACGCATTGGAAACCTATTATATCCGATGTTGCACCCAGTTTCGTGTTGCTCGAAATCATCAAAAGTCCATTTTATTTAATGTTGTAAGATTCCTGCCATGTTTTAAAGTTGGATTACCTATCAAATTTATGACCCGATATGCTCTTAATTAAGAAAAATGCTCGATTAAACATAATTTTAGACCCATAAATCAAATTAGTAACGCGGTGTGACTACAAGGAGTTTGCAGAATATTACCTAGACAGAGAACACTTTTTAGCGCAACGATTTACGATGGGCATACCAGAAAGAAATGTAAATAAGCAGTCGCAGGAAATATTTCACCAAACATAAAGCAAAGGTAAAGCAATGTGTCTTACAGCCTCTTGCAGCGCAGTGAGCATGTGGACCCAACCTGTTACAATAGCCCACAGGTGCAAAGCATCAAGTAATCCCATTTTTCTATAGAGTATAGTACTGCATGTCTGCCGGCTTTGTCAACCCTAATGCCTACCCTGTTTTTGTTTTTTGCTGTAGACGATACAACGAAGCGCGAAGTATAATATTCGTAGCGTGATATTAATTGCAGAATGAAATCCCTAAAAATTCTATCAAGGGGAAATAGTATGATTCACATCAAGTTATCATATCCCAACTGCTGAATTCAAATTGGCATTATTCCTCTAAATAGGTAAATGAGTGGCAAGGAAAATTGATTTGAAAGAATATTTGAATGTAAATATATATAACTGACTCCCAGATAGCTATTCAATCACATCAGTACGTGTGATGTAAGTGCTCAGAAACATCTGAGATACAGAGCTCCAATACGAAAAAAAATAAAATAAATAAAATAAAGCATAATCCATACAAATCGTAAAGTTTTTCCAAAATTTTATTTGCAGGTGGTGTCACAAAATTGACTGTGCTACCATTAGGAACAATTAATAGCAAACAGATTCTGCATCGGGCCTCGACACATATTCTTCTAACAAAAATACAACGTTGTAATCTCCACATCCCAGACGTGCTCCCAACCCATGAAAGTTACCATAACTTCACGTTGCGACTCATGGGAACAATAACGCATGAACCACGCCTTCGCTGTGAATAATTAGCAGAAAACTATTACACGTGTGCTCTTCTTCCACTCAGCCAAGCTACGTATCACCACCTCAGCGCACAGTAAAACAGCAAACAGGGACATCAGACTTTAAAACACGACAAATCACATGCAACGCAGAACACGAAAATGTTGTTTTCAAACTCATGCTTCGCTATCGTCATCAAAGTGGGATGTTAGTTGATTGCCAGCACAGCCGAAACTCATAGAATACTTCATGATACTGATCCATTTATAACTCAGTCGTTCGAAATCGATACTAGGTACGGAACTCCATCTTCGCAGTAAGCCTGTGGTCTACACAAAACAACTGATCTGTAAAAGTAGCGCCGGCCGAAGTGGCCGTGCGGTTAAAGGCGCTGCAGTCTGGAACCGCAAGACCGCTACGGTCGCAGGTTCGAATCCTGCCTCGGGCATGGATGTTTGTGATGTCCTTAGGTTAGTCAGATGTAACTAGTTCTAAGTTCTAGGGGACTAATGATCTCAGCAGTTGAGTCCCATAGTGCTCAGAGCCATTTGAACCATTTTTTTTTTTTTGTAAAAGTAGCAAAGTAAATACTGAAAGTACTGAAAGTCTGTTTATTTGGTGACAGAAGGGGACGTGTTGGTAGAGAATAGCTGACACTGCCTGCAGTCGCCCCGAGGCGGCCGCACTTGCAGGAATCGCGTTTCCTCGCCTCGCCGGCGCGCCCGACTCACCGCGTCTCCCCGGGGGAAGTCCGGCCCGCATGCGCGCACGTGCGCCGCCACCCCCATGCTGAGCTGTCCATTGTAGCGCCACACGGTCACGTGACACTTCAGCACTGTCACTCTCCGCCGACAGGGTTAATGACCCGCCCACTGATACCGGGGAAGCGGAGGACGCTGTGCTGTTGTTTGCAATATTGCTTCTTTGAAGTCTCCTCGATGCCACCGTTATATTAGATTAGATTAGGTATCCCTTTTGTTCCACATATTTATAGTCATAATGCGTGGAAAACTCTTGAGAAGGTCTTACTCAAGCAATGGATGGCAATTGGCTGCTGATGATGAAATGAATCCATAAATACACGAGGAACAGTCATAAAGACCTCAGCAGATGATCAAACAACGTCAAATTTCACATGTTTGTCAAGTTATTAGGCAGTGGACCGCCTTTGTTGACGGGCGTTCGATACAGTTCCGCACTGTCGCCTGATAAAGTAAGAACCTACGGATTATTAGACCAGCTGAGTGGCTGGATTGAAGAGTTATTAGCAAACAGAACACAGCATGTTGTTATCAATGGAGAGACGTCTACAGACGTTAAAGTAACCTCTGGCGTGCCACAGGGGAGTGTTATGAGACCATTGCTTTTCACAATATATGTAAATGACCTAGTAGACAGTGTCGGAAGTTCCATGCAGCTTTTCGCGGATGATGCTGTAGTATACAGAGAAGTTGCAGCATTAGAAAATTGTAGCGAAATGCAAGATGATCTGCAGTGGACAGGCTCTTGGTGCAGGGAGTGGCAACTGACCCTTCACATAGACAAATGTAATGTATAGCGAATACATAGAAAGAAGGATCCTTTATTGTATGATTATATGATAGCGGAACAGACACTGGTAGCAGTTACTTCTGTAAAATATCTGGGAGTATGCGGGCGGAACGATTTGAAGTGGAATGATCATATAAAATTAATTGTTGGTAAGGCGGGTGCCAGGTTGAGATTCATTGGGAGAGTGCTTAGAAAATGTAGTCTATCAACAAAGGACGTGGCTTACAAAACACTATACTTGAGTATTGCTCATCAGTGTGGGATCCGTACCAGATCGGGTTGACGGAGGAGATAGAGAAGATCCAAAGAAGAGCGGCGCGTTTCGTCACAGGGTTATTTGGTAACCGCGATAGCGTTACGGAGATGTTTAATAAACTCAAGTGGCAGACTCTGCAAGAGAGGCGCTCTGCATCGCGGTGTAGCTTGCTCGCCAGGTTTCGAGAGGGTGCGTTTCTGGATGAGGTATCGAATATATTGCTTCCCCCTACTTATACCTCCCGAGGAGATCACGAATGTAAAATTAGAGAGATTCGAGCGCGCACGGAGGCTTTCAGACAGTCGTTCTTCCCGCGAACCATACGCGACTGGAACAGAAAAGGGAGGTAATGACAGTGGCCCCTCCGCCACACACCGTTGGGTGGCTTGCGGAGTATAAATGTAGATGTAGATGTTTGACAAACATAGGCAGTGGCTGAGTGTACTTTTGATTGATTGCCAATTTGACAAGCGAGATTCGCTGTTTACTCATGGATTAGTCTAGCAGGCCAGTCACTTGCTAGACTGTTATCTTTAACTTTGATATATCTGCCAACTGCAGAGGAGTTCGAAGATTATTAATTTGTGTCCTTCATTGCAACTCGTTCGTAGCCCAGTAGTAGCAAGAACTTTGCGACACGATACGAATAGCAAGCCAGCTGTTTCAAAATTTGACAAACTTGGTTGGTAAGACAGCGCGCTCGTTTGACGAACCCGTGGATAGTAAAAGGCGCATTTGGCAAAA
The DNA here is from genome assembly GCF_023864345.2 of Schistocerca serialis cubense. Classification (NCBI taxonomy): domain Eukaryota; kingdom Metazoa; phylum Arthropoda; class Insecta; order Orthoptera; family Acrididae; genus Schistocerca; species Schistocerca serialis. The sequence continues at coordinate 620,749,000 of NC_064645.1, forward strand.
ATGTTCGATCGCTTACAGGGGCCATAATGCCATTATGTAATAAGATTGTCGCATTGTCAGAAGAGATTACATGGTCTGGGTTTCCAGCAGAGGCAGTTCTGCTGCTATAGGGTAACAGGCGCGTTACTGGTGTGAGGGTAAAATAGTGCCCTGCTGGAAACGCATTCTAAAGTTTCAGTACGAGGGCCAACGAGCAAACGTGTAAAGCGCACACTGATTCGCTGTGAAATTATGGTGGTATAAGGATCGAATGCAATGTCGCGTCTAACAGTATAGATATCGTGCCAACAATTTGACCAACGCCGTACAGACGTGGGTGACGTTGGCCTTCGACTTCGACCACAGACGATAATGTCTAGGCAACCAATTCGCTGCAATCCAAGACGGTTCTCGAATGGCTCCGTGAAAAAGAAGTGGGTTTCTATCGACGGTGGATTCATCTATTGGTAGAACGTTCCGTCCATTGTTTACAGAGACAATCGATAAAGTTACTTGGCGTAGTGTGTAACTTACATTCTGAAGTCAGCTCATATCTTCCAATTCTTTTTTTCTGTTTCTGGTTCTTTGAAAAAGGCAACAAATCTAGTAAAGGAAGTGGCTGCACTACACCTGTCCAGTCTCTTCTGGACCATTGCTGTGGGGTTTGGGATCATTAGTAGACAAGACTGACGGACGATATCGAAAAAGTTCAAAGAAGGGCCACTCGTTTAATATTATCAGGTAATATGAGGGGTATAATAGGTGTACCATGACTCACGATCAAACCACCTATTGACAAACAAACAAGTAAGCTTCAGATTTCCACTTGGTAGAATTTTTGTAACTTTGTTTCATCTATTTCTACATGTCTTCCGTTGTCTTTCCAATTCTAATAGTCGTTGTGTTTTTATTCTTGCAAATTTCTTCAGTTTTCCCCACTTGGTAGCATTCGTAACACTCGTAACGTGCTTGTTTCCCTGTTATTGGTGTACAACCGGAAATGTAAACTTTCGCTCCATCACTTCTCACCGATACTGTCGGTACCTTGAAATGAAGAGGTACGTTTTTGTGCTCAGGTTCTAAAAACAACCTCAATTCGGTGGTAGCTCTTTCTGTACATTCGTTAGACCCTCTCAATACCGCTCTGGCGACGAAAAGTTTACCCCTAGCTGACTTCATACAGTCTGCTGCATAACCTCCTGTAGTTCTGTCACTTTTTCTGGCGCTTCCCAAACAACGTCTTCTATGGACGGCAACCATTTGTCATTGCTACTTCCCTATCTAATACTTCTACTTCAGTCTGTAGTTCCCTGATACTCTGATTAATTGCTCTTCTGTGGGTCTGGCAGGCCGCAATACTTCTCGAATCACTTGACGTAGCAGTCGTCAGTTATTCAATATGTTCTTCTATAAACTCGTAATATGCATAGTGTGCCATTCACTCACGGCTCTGTGTTTGCCCACTCTTCGAATGTCTTCCTCATCAGCAGTGCCAAATGTTGTTTTTTCAATTCGAACTCCAGCATCGATCAAATCCGTCCCCCTTTGCATGCGCAGAATAACCCACAGTGCCTGGGTCATCTCACTCCTTAATTTCTCGTACGCTCCATGTATTCTCTCACGTATCTTGACAGAATTTGTCGAATGCTTCTTTCAATTTTCTCACCTCGTTACGCGTCTCCCATACCACCTGTATCACCCAGCGACGACTGGTGATCACCACGTCTTCCTGCTTGGCGAACAGCATTCCCCACTTCAGGTGCTGGTTACGTAACGCTTCCACCCTGATGAATATCAGCAATCCCACTATGACCGCATCATCTCGCCTTTTCGTATCTCACCTGCAGACGGTAATTCCTACTACTTTCCACCCCCTTAAATTAACTGCTGCTCCCCAGCTGCTTATACCAATGACATTAATTCTATACCTAACCCAAAAAATATTAAATGACTATCTCCGAGGCCTCAATCCATATGGGTTCCGTTACGGCGTTAAGTCAAGCGGCGGTACACCAGTCCGAAACGAGAGAGTAGAGAGAGCTGTCAAGAAGAGGTCAGCCAATTGCACGCTGCCCGAGCCCTCTCCAGGACGACAACGTGATGGCAGCGGCCTTTGTAGGAAGAGAACATAACGCCGCGCCAACTGCCCGTAGACAGTTCTACAGAAGCGTCAAGACCAGCGACCTGGGTAGAAGCACCATCTTTTTCACTTCTATTGCATTGGAATCGTTATACTGAAGGACATTGATTGTACTACATGTCTCCCTTTGCTTGCGACACATCTATGTATTTCTCAAAGTTAAGTATTGTCATTGATTCATTTCGTAATAAAACCGTTTAACACGATGTGCTTGAACTGTTGTCTAGCGATTCGAGCTTAGACACTCCATCTTTGACAGTTAGGCAGGATACAACGGATTCCCGGTTGCCATTTCGCTCACAACCTCTTGTTTATCTTCCAATACCTTTTTCCTCACTCTCCCTTTCCGTTTCACATCTCCTGTCCCTGGAATAACTTCTGGACTCCCTTGAAAAGGTTTCAAGTGCCCTACATGCACAATTGTCATTCTCGTCAGCAACTGAATCTTGACATTTATTTGCGACGTAGTCTCTAACACTTGGTATGGTTCCTGACAGTTTGCAAAAAACTTCTTTGTCTTCCCCTTCGGCGTGTACGAAGTTGATAGCATCACCCACTGACCAACCTTATACTGTGGCATTCTTGCCGTACTGCTGTTTCTTCCTTTTTCTCCAGTGCTCGTGGTTTTGCCCTCTGTACTCTATTCCAGATTACCCTAATCACAAATTTCTTAACAGACCTTCCAGTCCTCCCTCTCTTCGTTTGCAACATGTCGAACGGTGATGGCATTTTACGACCACGATAATCCTGTGTTTCGAATTGTAAGCGGAGACAACATACTTCAGATAGGCATCCCAGTTGGTGCGATGTGAGTCAATGTAGAATCCAAGCATCTTCCCGATTGTGCTATGCACTCTTTCAGTTCTTCCATTGGCTCATTCTTCACTTCTTCGCATTCAGTGACTTGCACAATTCTTTGAAAGATATGACGTACAGTTCGTCCCCTGGTCTGTTGCTATTGTTTCAGGTACTCCAAACTTCAATATCTAATTATTCACAAGTGCTTGTGCTGTTGTTTCAGGTACCCCAAACTTCAGTATCTAATTATTCACAAGTGTTTGTGCTACTGTTGCTGCTTGCTCTTTTGGCATCGTGACCATTTCTGCTTATGTTGCAAAATGACTATGATTGTGAGTATATACCTATTCCCTGTAGGTGTTTTATTGAACGGACGTAAAACATTAATCCGCGGAAATTCGAATGATGCTAATACCTCACGCAGCCTATGAAATGGTTCTCTTGTTAGACATAAATTCGCTCGCTGTCCGCACTGTATGCAATTCCGTACATACTGGTTTACGTCTGTCCGCTTATTCCTCCACCAGTTCCCTTCTGCTACTCTTCTGTTGGTAGATCTGAAACCTCCATGACCCGTTAATATTTGATCATGAGCTTCTTGTAGCACTCTGTTCCTTAGCTTCGGTGGTACCACTACCTGTGGTCCCAACTTGGTTTCTCTGCATGGCAACCCATCCTACGTACAAAAATGTGACTGCTTAAAATACAGTTTACATTCGCCATCCACTCTCTGTGCAGTGTGCCATTCCTTATGCTTATTACCCCCCCCCCCCCAATATGTAATACTGCAACTTTTCTACTTAAGCCATCTAAAATCGTCCACATTTCCGTGCTTCTTCTCATATTCATGTGCGACTTATCATCAAATTCATTAAGTCTTAATGCACATTGCGACAACCTACTAGAATTATCATTTAACCCCAACAACCATTTTAATGCCACGAGATGTGCTATTACTCTAAACTTTCTACTGTACAGATAACATTTTAAATTTGTCGTTCCATAAATAAGGCTTAACATCTCTTTCTCCGTTGTAGAATAATTTCTTTCTGCAGAATTTAGTTGTCTTGACACGTAAGCTATTGGAAGTTCTACGTCTTCCACCTCTTGTGACAACATACAGTCAAGTGAATGGTTTGATGTATCATATGATAAACAAGTTTTCTATTAAAATCCGGAAATACCAATTTGGACATAATGATAAAAGCTTCTTTTAGCTCATCAAAGGCTTGCTGCCACTCTTCTGGCCACACAAATTTAGTATCCTTTTTTAACAACTGTGTCAGCCGTATGGCAATATCTGCAAATCCTCTCATGAACCGACGGTAATGGTTCACAACTCCTAACAACGATTGCAACCCATTGACGGATTCTGATACAGAAAATTCACAGACACCTCTGATTGATCTTGGATCTGTCTCATATCCATCTTCACTTACGTTATGGCCTAGGTAAGCAACGTCTTCCATCACGAAATTACACTTTTCTGTACTCATTGTTTGTTAACTTCGCTGCTTTTAAACTTAGGAATACTTCCCTTAATCGCTGCACATGCTGTTCCGTAACACGTACATAGTCGGTTATTTCATGGAGATACACGAAGCATTTCCATTGTTTTAAGCCTCTGAGTACTCCGTCCAACAATCTCTGAAACACTGCAGGTAGATTGTTTAATCCGAATGGCATTCTTCTGAATTAGTAGTAGCCCCAGGGTGCGGAAAAAGCTGTTTTGTGTCGATACTGCAGTGTAACCTTTAGCTAGTGATAACCACTCTTCAAATCGATTGTTAAAAAATGGTTGCGTTGCCCTAAACTTTCCAAGGTTTCTGTGATTATTGACATAGGGTAGGCGTCCGTTACAGTTTTTGCATTTAGATGTCTGTAATCACAACTAAACTTATACTTTTTTGGCATGACGACTATTCCTGTCCCACACGCAGTATTACTTTCTTCAGTTATTCCATTTTTCAGCTGTTGATTGATAAATTTCTCCAAAACTATCTGTAAGTACCTAGGCATTCTGTGTGGTTTGTGGTAGACTAGTGATTCATTTCCCATTGGTAAGCGGTGCTGTGTACTAGGCGTAGTTAGTAATGGCCCTTATGAAAAAAATAAATCTTAAATTCGAAAAGTAAATTTTCCATCCGTTCCCTGTTGCTTCCCTCTGGATATTTCACTTTTACTCGTGACGCAGTTTCAGTGGCGTCTGGCAACTGTCCAGACCCGACACCCCTCACATCCCTTTCTTCTTCCTCCAGGATATCAATGTTAACGATTGACAAACCCTTTGTTAATCCTGTCTCCTCTGCGCTAAAATTACCAGGCACGTTGTTTTCACCCTTTATTTTCTGTACACGTACAATATCTCTTTCAACTAAGCAACCTACCTGATCTAATTCTTCATTCTCTTCTAAAGGTTCCACCACACACAAAATTCCTACCAGTAAGCTAGAATCAACACTGATTCAAAGTGATTTATCAGTACCCTTAGGTGCACAATCGTGCGAATCAAGCGTGTGCCATCATTCGCGGTTTAATCGGTTCACCTTTCGCGACAGACACCTGTCGTGTCATCGCCGCACTGGCAATGGCTTCACCTAACTGAAGCATTTTTCCACAAAGTTGCACCCCGTTTTGACCGAGATCGATTAGGGCACAACGTTAATATAAGAAATCTAATCCCAGAATCATGTCGTCACCGTCACGGACGTGTGGTACAATCTCTACACATTGTCTAAATCGAATCACATCCAGGCGAAAGTCTATGTCCACTGATTCTAATGGTGTGATATCTTTATCCCCCTCTCCACACAATCTGTACTGAGGTAGGTCTCACTGCTTACGGTTCACCAGATTACTACTGGCGAGCGATGTATGCGCCCTGTGTCCAGTAGTGTCCTGCAACCCATTTTTCCTACTATTCCTCTTCGCAAGATCCACATCTGCATACGATTTCATAGTATCCATTGTTTCTGGGAATGACCTTAGGTGGACCTGGGTTCCAGTTGGCGCTGAACACCTTATTCTTCTCCGGTCCTCTGCTTCTAAAAGTATTACTTCTCTAACTGTATTCACATCATCCTGAGGCTGGCGACTCAGTCTCATTACATACCCCGTTAGTACACACCTGAAACATTTTATAATTTGTCCATTTAGCCTGCATTGGCTCTGAGCACTATGGGACTTAAGTTCTAAGGTGATCAGTCCCCTAGAACTTAGAACTACTTAAACCTAACTAACCTAAGGACATCACACACATCCTTGACGGAGGTAGGATTCGAACCTGCGACCGTAGCAGTAGCGCGGTTCCAGACTGTAGCGCCTAGAACCGCTCGGCCACCCTGGCCGGCTAGCCTGCATTCCTGTCGACAAATAATTTTTCTCATTCTATAGCTAACTGCACCGCTGTTGGCAAATTCGTCAGACCCCCCCCCCCCCCCCTATCCATATACATCTTGACATACCAGCATGCAGCGCTCTTAGAAAGACATCGAGGGCACTCTGCTCAACTTCTTGCAAAATGATGTCACTGACCGCAGAATTCTGTCCTAATTCAAAGGTACATCCTTTAATTTTCCTTATACTGTACGCAAATTGTCCCACATTTCCGTGTTTCTCTTAGTTATTATCAATAATTGTTCCCTATAGAGTCTGGCACTATTTGGTTCCGTATATCTCTGAATTAACTTTATTTAAATAATTCGAATATTGTGGCTCCCTTAAGAGCTTCTGTATGCCTAAAACGGGTTTTAGCTTCCTCTGTTAGTCTTAATTTTGCAACACTCAGTAATTCTTTATCAGAATAAACTTCCATCTCAGTCAGTTTTCCAAGGTCTTCCACAAAGGCTTGAACTTCTATGGTTGCCTTGCCAGAAAAAGGAGCTATTAAACTTGCCACTGACAAATCTACAACTCGTTTTGACGACCATGATTCTACCAACCCGCGCAGTTCTACATTATCCTCCGTTAACTGTGCTACCATTTATAACAATATGCGTACTGCTTCCAGCTTTGAAACACCTTGCATCTCTGGTTGTGTCGAAGCTTTGTCCTTGACAACACTCATTTTGTGCACAACACTCACAAGACAAGAAAACATAATACATTAACTTTATTATTATGTCTAATCATGAGCCATCTGAACTCCTTGAACTAAAAAGCCATATGCCCCCGACAATTACATATATAACATTTTACCGGAACTGATTCCGTACATGACTCTGAGCACCGTCAAGGTTACACTGTGCACATCTAACAGGCACTAACCAACCATGACTTCCATTACCTCTAAAGCTAGACAGGTCCAATGATCCTCCACTCGCAATAAAATCTACTTCAGAAAATGCACGACTGCTAAACCTTTTCTCTATGACCAAAATACAAGCATAATTTTTGGGTTCATCACACTATAGTCTGCGGGTTCAGATGTTGCTCTAAGAAGACGATGTCAGTGATCTGACACCAGTGTTAGATGCCCAGATGACTGTCACCCACGGAGAGTGAAATTAGATGTCAGGACGATAGCAGATTTGTTTAACTTCTTTATTCTGGCCCTCAACTTCGTAGCGGGCATCCAGACGCCTCTCATGCGGAACAATAGACATTCGGCATTGCTGACAGTGCAAAGAGCAGGGCCGAGCGTGGTGTCACTCGGATGCCACTGTCAGAGACATCTCCAGCTGTGAGCATGATGACAACATGGCAGCCCTCCCTCCACTGATAGGGCGGCTGTCTGCTCCTGTGGTAGCAGCTTTCCTGACACTGGGCACGCTACCACATTCCATGGTCGAGCAGCGGACTCCATACGCATACCACAGACTCGTGGTGTAGGCTGTGATACTGGCGAATGGCTGAGACTATGTATGTTTAGGGCTTGAGGCATACACTCTAGACACTTCTGTGGTGGCACTTTAGCCCCCACACCCAGCTGGCTCTGCTTCACAATGGCTGTCACCAGTATTTTGCTTCGCAGAGCGAAACACTCCCGCTGCCTGCGGCTGCGACTGTTGCAACCCAGTTTCGCCCTGGTGTACTTTTTGGCTGCATACGGTCGACATGCTGCACTACAAATACACTATCAAGGCATGAGCAAGCTGCCACAAGGCCACATTGTTCCTCAAGCTACTACTGGAGGTCCCCTTAATTTAGATCATTCTTTGATTTATTAATTTTGCATAATTTTATAGCCAGCTGTCATAATACTGATTCCCTGTGATTGTTACAAACTGTTCTGTCTCCCTCCTTAAAAAAGGATATCACTTTCATTATTGTCGAGTAACCCCTGCAACTTTCCTATTTCTGCTAGTTTTGATATTTCCTTTTTTCCCTTAATGTTATATCAACATTTAAGTTTTCGTGTACAAAATCTCCCTCTTGTTATGTTTCATCGTATTACAACTCTTTGCACTACTTAATCATGTCCTTTTCTGTTGTAGGGTTATATCTTGTCAGTTGTACACAGTTGTTTTCATAGCTTAGTACAGCGCTAACTATTTATCTATTATCAGTAGTGCTACATATTTTTGTTGTAAAAGTTTATGCATTTTTCGACTGTCTGTGTTCAGTGAGTTCAGTTTCCTGACTTAAACTACGTGATGAAAAGTATCCGGACACCTGGCTGGCCGGCCGTTGTGGCCGAGCGGTTCTAGGCGCTTCAGTCCGGAACCGCGCTGCTGCTACGATCGCAGGTTCGAATCCTGCCTCGGGCATGGATGTGTGTGATGTCCTTAGGTTAGTTAGGTTTAAGTAGTTCTAAGTCTATGGGAGTTAGACTCTATGACCTCAGATGCTAAGTCCCATAGCGCTTAGAGCCATTTGAACCATTTGAACACCTGGCTGAAAATAACTTACAAGTTCGTGGCGCCCTCCATCGGTAATGCTGGAATTCAATATGTGTTGGTCCACCCTTACCCTTGATGACAGCTTCCACTGTCGCAGGCATACCTTCAATCTGGTGCTGGAAGGTTTCTTTGGGGAACAGCAACCCGTTCTTCATGGATTGCTGCACTGAGGAGAGGTATCGATGTCGGTCGATGAGGCATGGCAGAACTCGGCGCTCCAAAACATCCCAAAGGTGTTTTATAGGATTCGCGTCAGGACTCTGTGCAAGCCAGTCCTTTACAGGAATGTTACTGTCGTGCAACCACTCCACCACAGGCCGTCCGCTATGAACCGGTGCTCGATCGTGTTAAAAGATGCAGTCGCCATCCCCGAATAGTTCTTCAACAGTGGGACGCAAGAAGGTGCTTAAAACATCAATGTAAGCCTGTGCTGTGTAAGTGACACGTAAAACAACAAGGGTGCGAGCCCCCTCCATGAAAAACACGAATAGGGCATAAGACCACCGTCTCCGAAATTATGAAGTTCGACGGGCATTCGCCATACCACACCCTGCCATCTGATCGCCACATTGTGTACCGTGATTCTTCACTCCACACAACGTTTTTCCATTGTTCAATCGTCCAGTATTTACGCTCCTTACACCAAGCGAGGTGTCATTTGGCATTTACGGGCGTGTTGTGTGGCTTATGAGCAGCCGCTCGACCATGAAATCCAGGTTTTCTCAACTTCCACCTATCTGTCATAGTACTTGCAGTGGATCCTGATGCATTTTGGAATTCCTGTGTGATACTCTGGATATATGTCTGCCTATTGCACATTACGACCCACTTCAACTGTCGGCGGTCTCTGTCAGTCAACAGACGAGGTCGGCCTGTACGCTTTTGTGCTGTACGTGTCCCTTCGCGTTTCCACTTCACTATCACATCGGAAACAGTGGACCTAGAGACGGTTAGGAGTGTGGAAATCTCGCATACAGACGTATGACACAAGTCTCACCCAATCCGTGAGTTCTCCTGGCCGCCCCTTTCTGCTCTCTCATGTTGTCTAATGACTACTGCGGTTGCTCATATGGAGTACCTGGCAGTAGATGGTAGCACAATGCACCTAATAAGAAAAACGTATGTTTCTGGGGGTGTCCGGATACTTTCGATCATCTAATGTAGGTTACATTACCTGTGGTCCAGACAGTACTTAATAAAAGATGGGCAGGGACTGTGTCTGTTGTGCATTGACCTAGGCTCCCTGATGTCGCTGTGTCTTCTGATTTGCACCTTCCGGTTGGTCGGCACTTGGTTCAAAATGGTTCAAATGGCTCTAAGCTCCATGGGAGTTAACATCTGAGGTCATGTCCCCTAGACTTAGAACTACTTAAACCTAACTAACCTAAGGAATCACACACAACCAGGCCCGAGGCAGGATTCGAACCTGCGACCGTAGCAGCCACGTGGTTCCAGACTGAAGTCGGTCGGCACTTGCCTGCCGGCAAATGGCGAACTGTGATAGGATCGCGAATCTCTGGGCAGAAGGCGAGAGTGAGAACCTGCCAGACGGCTGTTTCCTTACGTCGTCAAAAGACGTTTGAGGTATTTCCTACCAGCACTGGACGCCACACCTGTTGGCACTGTGGCCGATCTTCCTGAGAAGTTCGGAAAAGTGCAGAGGGTGGGATCTCTTGCTCCAGTGCTAGGCGGACGATGGATACCCTCGGGAAAACAGCGGACAGGTCGGGAAAGAAGGCCAGTGTCCACTCTGTTTGTCTACGGGGGAGGGGGGGGGGGGGGGCTCGTCCGAAATGTCAAGGGGGATCTGCCGGCAGCGATTGATCGCACTGGGCGCACACGGTTGCAAATTGTAGCTCAGGTAGGCAGAAATGACGCCTGCCGGCTGGGTTCAGGGTCCATCCTCAGTTTCTACACGCGACTGACTGATTTTGTGAGGACAGATAGTGCAGCCTGCAAGGTGGAAGCAGAGTTATCTTTCCTAGAAGTGATTGTTGTCCTCTGGTTTGGAGCAGAGTGGGAGGGGCTCAGATGATTCTTGATGGTATCGGAGACAAATTTCTCGACCTCTGCTATCGAATGGAGAATTATAGAGTTCCCCTTAACAGATTAGGTGTGCACTACGTGCAGGAAGAAAAGCTATCGGTTTGCAGCGTCTTTCCTAGAAGTGATTGTTGTCCTCTGGTTTGGAGCAGAGTGGCAGGGGGTCAGATGATTCTTGATGGTATCGGAGACAAATTTCTCGACCTCTGCTATCGAATGGAGAATTATAGAGTTCCCCTTAACAGAACAGGTGTGCACTACTTGCAGGAAGCTACTAGGGTAGCATAGTATGTACGGGGTGCAGGTTTTTTAGGATATAGAAATTCTTTGACAGGCCAAATAAGATGACTTCTCAGTCCACACAGAGTAGCATTCGTTATAGCAAATCGGAAAAAGAAAATGTTAATATACACACACCAAAAAAAGTTTAGCATCACCTCGGTTCTGAGAGCTCCGGAACCTGTACAGAAAATTGGAATAGAGATCGACATAAATATCATTTCCACCCTTTTTACTGCTCATGAAAACCACACATTGCATGTTGTACCACCATACAGCGAGACCATCAGAGGTCACACCGTTACCTCTAATATCCAGTAGCACATCCTCTTGTATTGATGCATACCTATATTCGTCGTGGCAAACCACCCACAAGTTTATAAATGCACTGTTGGTCCAGATTGTCTCACTCCCCAATGGCGTGTCTTCGTAGATCCCTCAGAGAGGTTGGTGGGTCACGTCGTCCATAACCAGTCCTTTTCAGTATATCCCCGGCATGTTCGATAGGGTTCATCTCTGGAGAACATGCTGGCCACTCTAGTCGAGCGATGTCGTTATCCCGAAGGAAGTCATTAACAAGATGTGCACGATGGGGGTGCGAACTGTCGCCCATGAAGACGAATGCCTCGCCAATACGCTGCCGATATCGTTGCACTATCGGTCGGAAGTTGGCATTCGTGTATCATATAGCCGTTACGGCGCCTTCCATGACCACCAGCGACGTACGCTGGACCCGCATAATGCCACCCCAAAACAGCAGGGAACCTCCACCTTGCTGCACTCTCTGGACAGTGTGTCGAAGGCGTTCAGACTGACTGGGTTGCCTCCAAGCACGTCTCCGACAATTGTCTGGTTGAAGGCATATGCGAGACTCACAGTTGAAGACAACGTGATGCCAATCCTGAGCGGTCCATTCGGTATGTTGTTGGGTCCATCAGTACCGAGCTGCATGGTGTCGTGGTAGCAAAGATGGACCTCTCCATGGACGTCAGGAGTGAAGTTGTTCATCACGTAGCCTACTGCGCACAGTTTGAGTCGTAACGCGACGTCCTGTGGCTGCACGAAAAGCACTATTCAACACAGTGGCGTTGTTGTCAGGGTTCCACTGAGCCATAATTCGTAGGAAGCGGTAATCCACTGCTGTAGCAGCCCTTGGGTGCCTGAGCGAGGTATATCATCGACAGTTCGTGTCTCTCTTTTCTCCTCCATGTCCGTACAACATCTCTTTGGTTCACTCCGAGACGCCTGGACTCTTCCCTAGTTGAGAGCCCTTTCTGGCACAAAGTAACAATGCGGAAGCGATCAAACCGCGGTATTGACCGTCTAGGCAAGGTTGAACTACAGACAACAAGAGCCATGTACCTCCTTCCTGGTGGAATGACTGGAACTGATCGGCTGTCGGACCCCCACCGTCCAATAGGCGCTGCTCATGCATGATTGTTTACATCTTTGTGCGGGTTTAGTGACATCTCTGAACAGTCAAAGGGACTGTGTCTGTGATACAATATCCACGTTCAACGTCTATCTTCAGAAGTTCTGGGAACAGGGGTGATGCAGAACTTTTTTTGACATGTTTAGTACTAGTTAACTGCAGGAGCGTCAATGGACAGGTCCCGGAACTTAACTCAGTTATAAACGGTAACAATGCCCACATCGTACTAGGGACAGAAAGATGGCTAAAACCAGAAGTAAACAGCGACGAAATTCTAAATTCTGAGAGGAATTTATATCGCAAAGGTAGGCTGAACACTGGTGATGGTGGCTTATTTAAAGCCATAAAAAGAACGGTATCATCTAGTGAGATAAGTACAGTCATGTTGTAGTTCTAGGCGGTGATTTTAGTTTACCAACTAAAGACTGGAGTACACGAGTGGTTAGGTTGGGCGGTAGGGACAAAGAGTCGTGTGAAAGTGTCCTAAGTACTTTGCCCAAAAATTACCTCAGGCAGTAAATCAGAGAACCAACTTGTGAAAATAACATCTTGGACTTGCTAGTGACAAACAGACGTGAACTTTTCGAATTGAATACTGCTGTAAATAGGAATGCAAAGAAAGGTAGGAAGATCTCTCTGCTTAGCAAGAGCGACAAGAAACAGATTTCAGATGGTCTGAGCGGTCAGCATGAAAATGTCATCTCCAGCACTAGCAACGTTAAGTATCAATGGACAAATGTACAATATGGTTTAGATAGATATGTGCCAAGCAAGGTGGTGAGGGATGAAAAAGACCGCCGTGGTTCAACAGCCACGTTAGAAAACCGCTATGAAAGCAAAGAGAGTTTCACTCCAAATTTAAATGTAGTGGACGCCTCACAGACAAACAAAAGCTAAACGAAGCCAAAAGTAGCGTAAGAAGAGCCATGCGTAAAGCCTTCAACGAATTCGAAATTAAAATTCTGTCTGCCGACTTGATAGAAAATAAGAAGTTCTAGTCTTAGTTTAAATCAGTGAACGGATCGAAGCCATCTGTCGAGACACTCTTGTTTCCATAATGGCAGTAAATCAGAGAGGACGACACAGGAAAGACCGAAATACTAAACGTCTTTTTTCCTAAACTGTTTCACAGAGAAAGACCGCACTGTAGTGACTCTTTTAAATCATCGCACATATGAGAAAATGGCTGATATCAAAATAAGTGACCACGGGATGGAAAAGCAACTGAAACCGTTCAACCGAGGGACGACCACTGGACCTGACGGGATAACTATACGATTGTACACACAGTACATACAGTATGCGAAGGAACTTGCCTCTCTTCTAATAGCAGTGTACCGTAGATCTTGGAGGAGCGAAGCATTCCTGAAGATTGAAAAAAAGCACTGGTCATTTCCATTTTCACGAAGGGTCGTCACTTGTATAGACTTGTATCTCTGAGGTCGGTCTATTGCAGAATTTTGCATCGTTTTTTACGCTCGCGTATTATGACACTTCTGGGGCCCAAAAATCTCCTCTGTAAGAATCAACAAAGATGTGGTGAAACCTAACTCGCTCTGTTACCCCACGAGATCCAGGAACCAGTAGACAGAGGCACCCAGGTAAATGCCGTGTTCCTTGACTTCCGGAAGGCATACGATACAGTTCCGCATTATCACATAATGAACGAAATAGGAGATTACGGAATACCAGTCCAACTGTGCGACTAGTTTAAAGAGATTCTAGCAAGCAGGACACAAGATGTCATTCTGAACGGAGAGAAGTTTTTCGACGTAAAAGTAACTCCAGGCGTGCCCCAGAGGAGAGACTATTACTTTTCCGGTTATATATATATATATATATATACAGGGTGTTTCAAAAATGACCGGTATATTTGAAACGGCAATAAAAACTAAACGAGCAGCGATAGAAATACACCGTTTGTTGCAATATGCTTGGGACAACAGTACATTTTCAGGCGGACAAACTTTCGAAATTACAGTAGTTACAATTTTCAACAACAGATGGCGCTGCAAGTGATGTGAAAGATATAGAAGACAACGCAGTCTGTGGGTGCGCCATTCTGTACGTCGTCTTTCTGCTGTAAGCGTGTGCTGTTCACAACGTGCAAGTGTGCTGTAGACCACATGGTTTATTCCTTAGAACAGAGGATTTTTCTGGTGTTGGAATTCCACCGCCTAGAACACAGTGTTGTTGCAACAAGACGAAGTTTTCAACGGAGGTTTAATGTAACCAAAGGACCAAAAAACGATACAATAAAGGATCTGTTTGAAAAATTTCAACGGACTGGGAACGTGACGGATGAACGTGCTGGAAAGGTAGGGCGACCGCGTACGGCAACCACAGAGGGCAACGCGCAGCTAGTGCAGCAGGTGATCCGACAGCGGCCTCGGGTTTCCGTTCGCCGTGTTGCAGCTGTGGTCCAAATGACGCCAACGTCCACGTATCGTCTCATGCGCCAGAGTTTACACCTCTATCCGCACAAAATTCAAACGCGGCAACCCCTCAGCGCCGCTACCATTGCTGCACGAGAGACATTCGCTAATGATATAGTGCACAGGATTGATGACGGCGATATGCATGTGGGCAGCATTTGGTTTACTGACCTAGTAGATAAAGTCGAAAGTTCCATGAGCCTTTTCAAGGATGATGCTGTTGTACACAGAGAAATCGCGACGATGAAAAACTGTAGCGAAATACAGAAAAGACCTGTAGAGAAACGACAATTGGTACAGGAAGTGGCAGTTGACCCTCAAAATAAGAAAGTGCAATATACTGCGAATACATAGACAGTGGCCTGCAGAAAAATCGCTGGACACACTTACTCCCGTAAAGTACCTAGGAGTATGTTTTCCGAGCGATTTCAAATCGAATAACCACATAAAATTAATTACGAGTTAGGCAGATGCCAGACTGAGAGTCATTGGAAGAATCCTTAGGAAATGTAGTTCACCAACAAAGGAAATAGCTTACAAAACACTCGTCCGATCATTACACGAATATTGGTCATCAGTCTGTGATCCGTACGAGATAGGACAGATAGATGAGATAGAGAAGATCCAAAGAAGCGCGGCGCGTTTCGTTACAGGTTATTTGGTAAGCACGAAAGCTTCTCAGAGATGATCAACCGACTCCAGTGCGAGATACTGCAAGAGGGGCGTTTTGTATTACGGTGTGGCTAATTGTTAATGTTGCGAGAGCTTACGTTCCTAGAAGAATCAAAAAATATATATTGCTCTCTCCTATATACACCTCTCGAAGGGAAAATGAGGCTGAATTTACAGAGATTCAGGTCCACACGGAGACTTACCGGCAATCGTTCCTACCACGAACTACTCGCGACTGAACCGGAAAAAAATAGGAAGCGACAGTTGTACACAAAGAACCCTCCGCCACACACCGCAAGGTGGCTTGCGGAGTATAGATGTATATGTAGAAGTACATCTTGCAGCATCTCTTTAGTCGTTTAGTAATCTTATATGCAAACTGCTGATTTCCATTTAAATAATTTTCGATTTTCCTGACAAACATATCCTGGGTATTTCTATAAATTTCTGTAGACATCTCCTTTTCATTCTTCGTTTTCTCCAAAGAGATTTATATCTGCATCGCAGTGATTTTCTAGATCGTTAAGATAAGCTTGGTTCTTTTCTTTTACTGCTTGCTTCATTTCTCCCGTCCGTCTTGGCTACCTATTCTTTTTTGACTATATAGGAGTTTCCCCTAGGGGTTATCTTGCTGATTGGTGGACACAATATCGTATTATGTCCCATTCCTGCTCTATGTCATCCACATTCACTACCTGTAACAGGTATTGTGACAGTCTGTTCTGATAACGCCCCTGACACTATCCCATTGGAATAGTTAGGTTTTGTAGATTCTCTTCTTCTTCTGCTTAGCTTTCGTTGCCTTTCTTTATTTTGTCTGCACATTGATTCTTGGAACAACAATGAAATGGTCTGAGGTGATATAACATACAAGATACACAACTGTGTCGGGAATGAGAGGTGGCATTTTCTGCCTTGCACTGACAAAGTCTATTAGCGATCGCAAATCTCCTGCTCTCCACTTCTACATACTGAAATATCGTAGTAGGCGAGGAGCTGGGAATGGTAAGGTGCTAGGTCACAAAAAACATTACACTTCAACCAGGAAACGCAAATTTATTTTTTAAAAACGAACTCCAAATGGTTACCATGTATTTCTTAACCACATAAGGTCTGAGTTCAAGAAAACCAAAAATAAGGATAACACAAATCGACGTCTTGCAATCACGTAATAATAAACTTACGAAAATCACTTAAAACATTTCATTTGTCGTGAATATTGAAACACAAAGCACTGAATATTTTAATCCCCATAAAAAACGTAACAATAAAAAAATTCTCTGTCTGAAATAGGACGCATGATACATAATACCCCTACGGGGTATCGTCTCAGTTGTGCGACTGGATTCGTGGTTTCCTGTCAGAAAGGTCGCAGTTCGTAGTAATAGACGGTAAATCATCGAGCAAAACTGACGTGATGTCAGGTGCTCCCCAGGGAAGCGTCCTGGGACCTCTGCTGTTCCTGATCTATATAAATGACCTGGGTGACAATCTGAGCAGTTCTCTTACGTTGTTCGCAGATGTTGCTGTAATTTACCGTCTAGTAAGGTCATCCGAAGACCAGTATCAGTTGCAAAGTGATTTAGAAAGGATTGCTGTATGGTGTGGCAGGTGGCAGTTGACGCTAAATAACGAAAAGTGTGAGGTGATCCACATGAGTTCCAAAAGAAATCCGTTGGAATTCGATTGCTCGATAAATAGTACAATTCTCAAGGCTGTCAATTCAACTAAGTACCTGGGTGTTAAAATTACGAACAACTTCAGTTGGAAAGACCACATAGATAATATTGTGGGGAAGCCGAGCCAAAGTTTGCGTTTCATTGGCAGGACACTTAGAAGATGCCACAAGTCCACTAAAGAGACAGCTTACACTACACACGTTCGTCCTCTGTTAGAATATTGCTGCGCGATGTGGGATCCTCACCAGGTGGTATTGACGGGGGACATCGAAAGGGTGCAAAAAAAGGGCAGCTCGTTTTGCATTATCACGTAATACGGGAGAGAGTGTGGCAGATATGATACGCGAGTTGGGGTGGAAGTCATTAAAGCAAAGACGTTTTTCGTCGCGGCGAGATCTATTTACGAAATTTCAGTCACCAACTTTCTCTTCCGAATGCGAAAATATTTTGTTGAGCCCAACCTACATAGGTTGGAATGATCATCAAAATAAAGTAAGAGAAATCAGAGCTCGAACAGAAAGGTTTAGGTGTTCGTTTTTCCCGCGCGCTGTTCGGGAGTGGAATGGTAGAGAGATAGCACTTAAATGTGAATTGCGGAGTAATCATGTAGATGCAGATGTAGATTTAGATGAGGGAAATTATATGGTTAGTCATCTAGTACATTTCCATTAATACATAGGACCAGTAAAGACATTGGAATGAATATGTTGGAAGAGACAGGGAAATATTTTCACTATGCTAATAAACTGCGAACAACTGTTGATACGTGGTACTTACTGGAATTAAGGAAAACGTGGAAGGGAGCACCCACCAATATAACTTTCTTTTCGCACAACCTGTTTATTTAACAATATATATAAACAAAATTTTTTGTACAAAATGAACAAATTTGCAAAATTCTTTTGACTTAAAATCTTAAGATGAATAAGCCTTTGCAAAAGAATTCAAAACAACAAACAATATGATAATGATTACAAGACGGCAGGACCTCCAGCCAGCCCGTTATCTGGTGAAACAGCGGTGTTTACTATCACGCTGGACACAGCCTGTCTTATTAAATGCCCTTCTACAACACATGAAAAGTATATAAGCACCACTGATGACAAGAGTGATTCAATTACTCAAAACAGATGACGTAATTTTTAATTTGAAAGCTGTAAGTCGAAAAGTCGGGGCTTAAGATGCGCACCTGTGCTTAAATGTTAAACAGATCAGGAAACAACACGACAATGATAAGGCTTACTTCAAAGCAACCAACCTCTTAATTTCAATCGGCAACCAAGGGGTGACTGGTTCCCAACCCGTCCCTTTTTACAGTCTTATTTTGACTAAAGCTCTGGTGGCAGTTGGCTCTTAATATTTTCAAAGTTAGACTGATTATCAGTTATTAAGACTGCTCTGAAGAAACGTATGAAAACATTAATTGATAACACTTATTACAATAGAACTCACTCGGCGGAACCACAAGAACCAGCTAAAATATGCCAATAATGACCGGTCTTTCAAACACAACAACGAACAGCTTAATACAACAGGTTGTTCAGCTTATAACTAATGACTGAGAAATGTACTTACAAGAAAGAATTGAATCGGTTAATATCTAAATCTAACCACAAGGTTCCTCTTTATTTAACGGCAACCTGTGCCTTAGTCTAGGCGCTCAGTCCGGAACCGCGCGACTGCTACGGTCGCAGGCTCGAATCCTGCCTCGGGCATGGATGTGTGTGATGTCCTTAGGTTAGTTAGGTTTAAGTAGTTCTAAGTTCTAGGGGACTGATGACCACAGATGTTTAGTCCCATAGTGCTCAGAGCCATTTGAACCATTTTTTTGTGCCTTAGTACAATTGTTCCGGCTGTATTTACGACCAGGAGTTAATTCATTAGAACATTATTGGTCGGGTACAAACCAGAAAGGAAAGGCAATATAATAACGGGAAAAATTTTCAGACGACAACTAGTGTCTTAGTACAATACTACGGCCTATATTTACGACCGAAGACCTCTGAGGGTCGGATAGAAACCAGAAAATAATAAGGAGGGCAGGTAGACAAAGATACAAATCACCGCGAGGATTACAGAACGTTACTCCCCTTTATTAGCAAGCAGCTCCATGGATCCACGATGCGTCGCAGGGGCTACTGAGTGGTGCCGATGAAAGCCAGGTGGAAGAGGGCAGCCTCGCCACGAGCGATCATCTGATACGAATGTTGCCAACCAGCCGCCGGGATGTCGGCCTGCTGGCTTGTAGTCGACGCTGACCCCTGTGAAGTGCTCCGGTATCTTCGCTCTGCGCAGGCCCTCCTTGCGCAGCTCGTCGCTTCGGCCGCTCGGACCTCGTGACCACCTCTTGTCGCGACGCTACCGCCAATCCCCAAACTTCGTGCCTCCCTCTGCTTTGCAAAGACCGTCTAAAGACACAACCCACAGATACCACCTCTTCCTCATAGACATTGGCAATGGGGCCGCAAAAGGGATAGTCTATACTACATCTGAGCCAGTGGCGCCAGACAGAACAGTCAACTAATTCAATGGCGCCTCTGCTCAACTGTGAGGTCAATTTCCTTCTAGGATGACCATTATAGCCACTAGTAAATTGATTGCTGTTTGATACTTGGGTTTGTGATAAGATTTTTACACTTTCAATTTTTGTGGATTTTCTCCCACATTACCTTCATCTAATGATCATATTACATGTATATTACAATTCTGTTCCTGTATCCTATTTTCATTCTATATCTCTGGTCAGATACTCCACCTGACAGTTTTATTTTACTATTTCAACATAGTTTGGAGATAAGTATGGTTTGTTGATCTAATTACCATGGGTTCAGCGATTCCAGTACCCTACTTCTTTACTCTTTGCACTTTTACCTTATGTTAACAAAATAGTGGATCTTGTATATGTCATCTACATTGTCAGTAATTTATATAGAGGTGAAAAAGCCTATGGACAGGATATCTAATAACTTGGATGAGCCACACAATTACAAGATCTCACCTTATCCTGTAACTAACTTTTAAGGAGCTGATTGCTTTGGTTCATTTTTATATTAGATCTCGTTTTTGTTTCAGTCTGTACTATAATTTGTACATTACTGTAATTTATACAATCTTACATTCTCGTCTTTATATAGTGGCCTGTTCAGCTGACACCTTGATTTACATTTTTCATCATGTCTTTTCCTGTGTGCTAGGATGACTTGATTGTATCAAAACAAAATATCTATGCTTCATGACGATAGTGGAGATATGATTTACGCTTTTCTTACGTTATTTTTCACATTTTATAACTGAATAAGACGATTTTTGCACCTGTAAATGCTAAGAATGAGTTTTTTTTTATTACGTGTATCATGGGGATTAAAATATTCAATGCTTTGTGTTTCAATATTCATGACAAATGAAATGTTTTAAGTGATTTTCGTAAGTATATTATTATGTGATTGCTAGATTGCCAATTTACGCTGTCTTAATGTTGTTCCACAAATTGGAATGTTGTGTTGTTACGTACCAGATCATGGCTTACTGCCGAAACCGGTAGTACTAATGAAATCTAGTTATGCAGTTCAGTGCCATAATTTTTTTGCAACATATCGACCGTTGAAAATTAGCTCAAAAAAACTATGAAAATCAAGAATACTGATATTCCACAATAATAAATCCAGTATCAATAAACGTTAGTTATCAGATCAGAACAGGCAATGAGCCACTGTGAAAAACAGTGTGAAATAAATGGACAGCAGTAAGGAACATGCTCAGATAAATACAGGGAATTACCAATAAATATTTAGTATACGAACTTTAAGATAAAAATGGAAAAGGCCAAATTTTGTAAAACTTGGCCTCATTCAGGTGGTTCTGCCAAAATTAGATCCAACGACGCGTAGTGTAACTTAAGTTACTTCTAGAACACCCGAAATCATTTCAAATAAAACATTTTCCCAAAATATACCGGAGACATCAAAAGACGTAGTTGACCTCAATTCCCGTAAACACAGCAAATTAGAGGAGGCAAGGAACGACTATAAACAACGTGATATATTATTTGGACTCTGGTAAATAAGCAAAAAGCAAATCTCAGGCAAAGAAAGAGATAGCTTTAATTCTAAATTAAGATTACTCAGGCTAGTTCCCTAAAAGGAAGTATGAATGAAGTTTAAACAGAAACTTACGCAAGGCTTCACTTAAAGCAACAAGCAGTAAAATTAATCCAGCAATAATACGTATTGTAGTCCTATAAAAATTTTACCAATATAATCCAGGACGATCAGAGAGCTCCATTAGGTAACAGTAGGGTTAACTCAAGCGTAACACATACAGTATAAAGAACCCACTGACACAGCGGATAAGTTCGAACCTTCATACAGTATACACGCTACTGTGATCATGAAGCAAATGCAATGGCTCAGCCATTCCCCTTTCCCCCGTGATTTTTGTAGGTATCCGACAGCGGCCGCAATAAAAGTGATATTAAGTTCCGGCAGTTGCTAACAGCGTCCATGCGCCACATAACTGCCAGCACTTGCCCTTGGATGGCCATCCTTAATTTATTGGTGGTAAAAGACTGAAAGCGAGAACTGCCGTTAAGTCGGCTCGACAGAGATTCCACATGGCGCCTCCTGGTGGGGACGCGAAAGAGACGGTTGCGTGGCTACAGACGCAAAGAGGTAACATAACGCTTTTGATGCTTATCGAACCGCCGCACAACTCACTTATTAATGTCGTATTTGCTACAAAAGGTGTTCGTCATTTTCATCTATTAAAACTTCTTCCGTTGTCGTTCTCATAAGTTTCCCCAGAGTTTCCAGCTTTGTTTCATGCTGGTATATTGCCAACTCTAGACTTTAATCTCCACTTATAGCAAGGTAGTTGTTCTTGTTTAGTTTATCACCCTATTTCCGAAGTGCAGTATATGTCGTAACTCTATGTGAGTCACAACACACTTCCTTTGAATTTCACAATCAGATTAGAGCTGACGTGGGATTTTAGGTCACCTGTCTGCAGCACGCGAGTGGCTACGAGCGGGATTGTAAAGGCGACGAAAGTCAATGAGCCTTGCACGGCTAGCGTTTGTCCCATTTATTTTTTGTCACCTTCTATTACGGTACTGCCGCCTCGTTTTCTTATTCCATTCACTGGCGTCACTAACTTCCTGCCTTACTTGCCTGTGAGTGGCAGCAGCAGCGCGTATCGATAAGCGCACTGTCGTACCATCTCTAGTCGGTCGGTCGGCGTGGAGCAGTAAGCAAGACCCCGTCACGCTGGAGCCGATGGGGGCGTGCACGCGCGGTTGGAGTGTGAGGTGCTGCTTGCGAGTGCTACGAAGTTCGTCGCCCGCCGATCTTGGACATGAAAGTTGAGTCCTCATTTAATTTACTATCGAGCCTCAACTGTTTACATTTTTTCGTTTGATCCTGGTTGTCACTTTTGGGACATTCCCACTAGCAACAACGTGTGTGTTTTAAGTCGGCTAAGATTCCAGCCATCTTACTGTGAAATCTAACTTAATTTATTCCATGTTACTGAAGTTCACCAACGGTAACTTAAATTATTCCCTGTTATTGAAGTTCACTAGCGGTATCTTCTGCCTTGTGGCTCTTGACGTTCCGGTTACCTGCCCTGGTCGTTGACGTAATTTTAGGCAGTGTATTTTCCTCGTCGTGTTGTTACTGTCCAGTGCGGCGTGTAGTTCCACAGCTGAGGTTGGTCGTGGTGGGCGCCAATATTCTGTGTGTCGTGTATTGGAATCTTGTAGTCGTTTAGCTGGTTGCGTGGAGCGGAACCGATTTAGTTGATTGGTCAGTCGGCTGTCTGTTGGTTGGGTTGCCTCCAGATAAAAAGTCGTTGGACAGACTGCCTATCTCACCTAAGCTGTTAAACTTATTTTGTTCATATGTGGCCTTCAGCCGAGTATTAATATCTCTTAAATTAATGACCTTGTCTTGCCCTTAGGGCATGAGATTGTTATTCTTTATTTTATATGAAATGTTTTAAGGTAAGGCCTTCTGCCTTTTGATTGAAACTCCTCTTATTGCCTAATATGCGACCTCCAGCCTAGTTCCATTAAAATTAAATTGCTAAGATAGATTTAGAAAATATTCTTGGGTGAAACGTCCAGAAGAACCTTGTATTTCAATTTTGCTTAAGCCTTGTGTCTTGGATTTTGAATGTGGCCTTCAGCCGATCTAAAAGTTAATCAAAGGAGGTCGATTAAAGTTTTGAGTGTTTTGCATCCTTGTAATACTGTCTGTTGATAAATAAAGTTGATATGTTGAGTGCAATTGACAGGAACTCATTTTGGCCCCTTTCCACAACCTATTCCGCTCTGTCCTGCTAGCCCAGGAATTTCAGTCAAGTTCACATTTTTTAGGCCTCAGAGGTTGGAGGCAGTACAAAATGACACAGATGTAGGGCTAAGGAGATAGATATGACTCCACGGTAAATGATAACAGCCAAACAGTTGCAGGATAATGATTTATTAAAATCCTTGACCATGGTTTCGGTATATCTAAATATACCTTCATCAGAAGTAAAATACACTAAAATCACATCCTGCAGTGGAGATACATTAAACAATCGTGCCAAAGGCGTCGTCAGTAGTTAAAACAACATCTCCGTTTATACAACGTGATTATGGACAGAGGGTCGATGCGAACACAGCACAGCATCAGTACTTCAGCTGTGATTTAGACATACCGAAACCGTGGTCAAGGATTTTAATAAATCTTTATCCTGTAACTCTTTGGCTGTTATCATTTACCGTGAAGAATTTCAACAGTTGATGTTTCAGCCATGTTTAAAATCTTGAGGTAGATATGACACTATTATGGAAAAGAGATTCTGGGTTGGCTTTGTGGTCTGCTTTAAATGTTTCTTCACGCGGTTACATGAATATACCGAAGAGCACAGACGCATCAGTCTTGTAACCCAAGGGCGCCCATGCAATGGTTTACAGGGGGGCGGAGTGGGAGGGCTAGACCTGGGGCTATGGAATATTTTTAGTAGTTTGAAAGAAGAATAGCGACTTATAAGTAGCTGTAAAGAAGTTCCAGTTACGACGTTGTTAAAAATCTGCGTAATGTCGACTTTTAAATCGTTTTATTGAAAGAAAAACACCTGACTACACTCTTTTCCTGTTCCCGAGAGCTAGAGGGGGTTCGCAGCCCCCTTTACCCCCTACTATGGGCGCTCTTGCTGAGATGCACTTAGCGTAAACGCAAACGAGGCTTGTAACTTCAAGCTGTTATTAGGTGCTACAAGGAATTACTAGAACGAATGGCCATTCCGGTCTATAACTATGTTTCGATTAGGGTACACACACTAACATCTAAAGATTATGTTGAAACCATGAATCGTGAAATGAGCTTGTTTCTATTCCTCTGGCGGGACCCTTACGTTCAGTTACACGTCACAGTGGAAGCGACAACCAGATGTAGGAACACAGAGACAAATTTACAAAGGAAACCACTAACCACAGTCCAGAGGTACATACGAGGAAGTTTTACAAGTGTTCCGTATAAGCTTCTCAGTGACATAGTTTCGGCAGTCGGGTGGTAATTATCCGAGGCCCTGGTTTCGGACTACTTTGAGATCGAACTTTGCTGCTGCCAGGGACTCTGTGCTGGTTGTCGATTGATGGCGTCTGTATACTGCGTTTGGTCCTATTTTTCTACAGTCGGTGCGTGACAGCGTCACCTTTTGCGTCCAATTCGCCAGCAGCGAATGCAACACCAGTGGTTTAATGCCTATGATCACATACCGACTAGCAAAGGCGACTGGCGCTCTAAGTCTCCATCAGAATTACATGGCCTATTGCTAGTATTCGTACCCTTCATGTCAGCCATTACAAAGAGAGTCGTAGAACATTTCTGTTTACTCTTTCTTTCCTTCCTGTGTTGCTAATACTGCAATGACTGTCATATGACTTCTCTCAAGTGTAGGTTTGTAAATCTTGCAGATACTATTCTTTCATTTGTATAGTTGTAGCATATTAATTTTTCCTGCCATTTAGTGGCCATCAGCATTGCCCCACCTGCCTGTGATCTAGCCTCCATGTCCACTCCACTGTGTATCATAAGATAGTGTCCTATATCTGTAGTTCCTATAAACTTCTATTTAGTTTCAGTTATGGAAGCAATATTTGTTTTCCTTTGTCTTTGTGTCTGTATTAACTCATTCTCTATTTCACTGGTGCCATACACTTTCCAGGTTAAGAAATTCAATTAATGTTTAATGACTAAACGTTTTTCCTTATTTTACGCTACTGGCCATTAAAATTGCTACACCATGAAGATGACGTGCTACAGACTCGAAATTTAACCGCCAGGAAGAAGATGCTGTGATATGCAAATGATTAGCTTTTCAGAGCATTCACACAAGGTTGGCGCCGGTGGCGATACCTACAACGTGCTGACATGAGGAAAGTTTCCAACCGATTTCTCATACACAAACAGCAGTAGACCGGCGTTGCCTGGTGAAACTTTGTTGTGATGCCTTGTGTACCGAGGAAAAATGCGTACCATCACGTTTACGACTTTGATAAAGGTCGGATTGTAGCCTATCGCGATTGCTGTTTATCGTATCGCGTCATTGCTGCTCGCGTTGGTCAAGATCCAATGACTGTTAGCAGAATATGGAATCGGTGGGTTCAGGAGGGTAATACGGAACGCCGTGCTGGATCCCAACGACCTCGTATCACTAGCAGGTGAGATGACAGGCATCTTATCCGCATGGCTGTAACGGATCGTGCAGCTACGTCTCGAACCCTGAGTCAACAGATCGGGACGTTTGCAAGACAACAACCGTCTGCACGAACACTTCCACGACGTTTGCAGCAGCATGGGCTATCAGCTCGGAGCCCATGGCTGCGGTTACTCTTGACGCTGCATCACAGTCAGGAGCGCCTGCGATGGTGTACTCAACGACGAACCTGGGTGCACGAATGGCAAAACGTCATTTTTTCGGATGAATCCAGGTTCTCTTTACAGCTTCATGATAGTCACATCCGTGTTTGGCGACATCGCGGTGAACGCACATTGGAAGCGTGTATTCGTCATTGCCATACTGGTGCATCACCCGGCGTGATGGTATGGCGTGCCATTGGTTACGCGTCTAGGTCACTTCTTGTTCGCATTGACGGCACTTTGAACAGTGGACGTTACATTTCAGATGTGTTACGACCCGTGGCTCTACCCTTCATTCGATCCCTGCGAAACCCTACATTTCAACAGGATAATGCACTACCGCATGTTGGAGGTCCTGTACGGGTCTTTCTGGATACAGAAAATGTTCGACTGCTGCCCTGGCCAGCACATTCTCCAGATCTCTCACCAATTGAAAACGTCTGGTCAATGATGGCCGAGCAACTGGCTCGTGACAATATGCCAGTCACTACTCTTGATGAACTGTGGTATCGTGTTAAAGCTGCATGGGCAGCTGTACCTGTACACGCCATCCAAGCTCTGTTTGACTTAATACCCAGGCGTATCAAGGCCGTTGTTACGGCCAGAGGTGGTTGTTCTGGGTACTGATTTCTCAGGATCTATGCACCCAAATTGCGTGAAAATGTAATCACATGTCAGTTCTAGTATAATATATTTGTCCAGTAAATACCCATTTATCATCTGCATTTCTTCTTGGTGTAGTAGTTTTAATGCCCAGTAGTGTAGATGATCCGTCTTGGGTTTTTGTCCCGTGGCTACTCGATTTAGGCTCATGAACATTCTCCGCTTTCTTCTAGAAGAGATTACTAGCTTGATGGAGCAGTCCTGTGATGGGGCCTCCATCTTGGGGCCCTTGACCTACCAGATTTTTGCGCCAAGGTTCTCTCCTTTAACCGAAAGTAACAGTTAAGGCGCCGGGAACTCTCTTTTCACCCTCTCCCGTCTGGTACACGCCTTGAAAGGAAGTGCATTTATTGGCCTGGAGACTATTCGATTTACTTCTTCCTTGGACGAGGGAGTAGGATTTATTGGTAGAGCTGGTAAGAAGGATTGCAGGGGCATTTCTTAAGGTTTCGTGCCCACACTGTTCGGCATTAGCTGTGACCCTTGAGACTGTACCAACCTTTAGCCTTCCGAATTTTTACTTTACCAAAATACAGTCCATAATATCCTCTTCGGTCCCCTTGGATCGTCCATGTATACTTGCTTTTCACAAAATTCTCGTAACATGTATTGGTAACGACTAGCTGTGCCCAGCATAGGATTCTGTCACTCTTTCTTCCCTCTCACTGAACTCTTCCGTTGTTTCCTGTTCCCACCTTCACTGACAGCTGCATTCCAGTCCCTCATTATTATTAAGTTATCACACAAATTCCGAAATAATTTAAGCATTTATTGAAGGCATAATACACTTCTTGAATTTTTCTTTTTTATGCATAAGTAGTTAGTGTGTACATACGCATGACTACAGCCTCGGTTGTAAATCCATTCATTTTCATCGTTAATGTTCTGTTTGTTTTCTTGATGGAACCCTTTACTTCATCATGAATTTCCCAATTCATTATTATTCCTATTCCTGTCTTACCAGTATTTGGGTCAGTATGAATAAGAGTATGATCCCCACCGCAAAAGGACCGTCTTTCTAGTCATCGCATTTCACTGACTCCTAGAGGTCGGTGTCCATCCATTTCATTTGTACCTACAGAAATCCTAGTTTTCCGCACTGCCTTAGCGTTATAACCTTTCAAGCACCTACCCAGTTTAGCATTTTCTTATTCACTTATACGAGAAACTCCTCAAAAGTAATCCCTGCCCAGACCCTAATGACAAGTATTTAATCTCTGGCATATTTTATCCAGTAGGAAACCATCTTGAAACCCTTAGCAAAGAACTGCATATACTAGGGAAAGATAACGTGTTTGATTTTCGGCTGCAATCTACAATGCAGCACTGCCGCCATTAATCTCTTTCAGACCACTGCTCATGGGAAGCAACCCAGTAGAAATCTCCTTGATTTCCGTCAGCTGTGACTTCTGGAGTAACTGCTGCCTACATCTACGATGAAGGTTCTGTGAATAGTAGTCCCAGCAGAAAGAGTCACTGCTTCCTTTCTGGAAGCCGTCTCTGAGAAAATTTCCATCAGGTTACTACCAGCCGGACCAGCCGCACCAGTTGGATCAAGTTTATTTTAAGGAGATTGCTGCGGCTTCAATTAGAAAACAAAGGCAAACGTTTCCTCTACAAATGTTACCACTGTGTCCACGGCCTCCTACGTACTGAGACTGTAAAACTTGTAGCGATCGCAGTTCCTTCCCAACATAAAAGATCACAGTGTTTTGAAAGTGTGAGAGTTATCGCGCAATCTGCTTAATAGCTCTTGCATCCAAGTTGGTGACAGCAATAATATACAGAAGAATGGAAAAAAAGTTGAGGATCTGTTAGACGACAAGGACTTCGGCCTTAAGGAAATCAAAGTTCTGATATTGCGGTTGACAATGGAAGGAAGCCTGAAGAAAATTTAAGACACTTTCATAGGATTTCTCCACTAGGAAACAACGGTCGGCATCGTAAATTGGCGCAACATGTTCGAAATTTCATAGAAAACTTGGTGTAAGCCATAGGGGAAGATGGGTGATATACAATATGTACAAGAACCAAGAGGGAGTGATAATGATGGAAGATGAAGAAAGAAGTGTTTGGATTAAAAAGTGTGAAAAACATGGATGTATTGTTTCGCCCCTATTGTTCAGTCGATAAATCGAAGAAGCAATGACGGAAATAAAACAAAAGTTGAAAAGTGGAATTAAAATTTAAGGTGAAAAGATATCAATGATAAGATCTGTTGATGACGTTTCTATCCTCAGTGAGAGTGAAAAAGAATTACACGATGTGTTGACTGGAACGAACAGTCTAATGAGTACGGGATATGGATTGAGAGTAAATCGAAGAAAATCGAAAGCAATAAGTAACAGATAAGAGAACAGAGAGAGACTTAACATCAGATTTGGTGTTCACGAAATAGATGAAGTTAATGAATTCTGCTGATGTCCATGACGGACAGAGCAAAGAAGATATAAAAAAGCAGACTAGCTCTGGCAAGAAAGTTATTCATGACCATGAGAAATCTGCTACTATCAAACATAGGCCTTGATCTGAGAAATAAATTTCTGAGAATGGTCGTTTGGAGCACAGCATTCTGTGGTAGTGAAACATGGACTATAGGTAAACCGGAACAGAAGAGAATCGAAGCATTTGGGACATGGTGACACAGAAGAATGTTGAAAATGAGGTGGGCAGATGAGAAATGAGGTTCTCCGCAGGATCAGTGAGGTAAGGGCTGTACGGAAAACACTCACAAGAAGAAGGGACAGGATGACATCAGTTAAGACATGAGGGAATAACTTCCATGGTACTAGAGGGAGCTGTAGAGTGTAAATCATAGATTGGAACATATCCAGCAAATAATTGAGGAAGTAGGCTGCAAGTGCTACTCTGAGATTAAATTGATGGGGAAAAAGACCCTAACCTGGACGCTTTACTCCAAGTTGTTTGTCCCAGACAATGATAGACGAGGTGTCATTTTTTTTTATCATATACTCTGAAACATCCCCTTAAAAAATTTTTACAAATGACAGTGCTGGAAAACCTCTACATTATTTGATTTGATTTTCAAACAGCTGAGCAAAACTGAACGTACTCAGACATTTCTCTCTTTACTTATTCTGATCATCACTAAACTGACACACAATTTATATATATATATATATATTAATTAGAGGGCTACGTACATTAAAGAAAATACTTAAAGTTATAAAGCTATAAAACGATGAATTACCATTGAGTAGGAACCTCTTTTTGCTGGAGAATCACTACTGGAAAAACCAGTATATATATATATATATATATATATATATATATATATATATATATTTTAGTACAACGCAGTCTGACTTTCCATAATCCCTACAAAAGAATGGCCCTGACTGACAATAACCTACACCTTTCATGAATCACTTACCTCACAAAAATCTTCGTTACTCGAACTACTGCAATACAGCGAGCGCCAATACTGCCAGCAAAATAAAAGATTCAAACTACTGAAGGCACTAACTACTGATAGGCATAGTTAGCAAATGAAAGATTTTGATAGAGAACAAACAATGTATTTACCTTAATAGTGTTCAAAAGGTTCATGATATCCAGTATTACAAATTTACTGTTTCTGATGGACACACGTCCAGATCGCCCGCTCTCAAAATTCTGCCATCTCTCTCCCCACATCCAGCACTGCTGTCGGCTCACTTCCAACTGCGCAACGCTACGCGCTGTTCACATCCAACTGCCCAACACTACAATAGCAAATATTCCAACAATGCAAACTAGCCAGAGACTGCACACAGCACAGTCAGTGATTTTCATACAGAGCGCCACGTGGCGTTACCACCATAAAAACCTAAACAGCCTACTTACATACTCCTCTCTGAGATTGATCGTTAGTGTATGTGACTCGGATGTGCAAGCTCACAAATACAAGTACTATTGAGTGACGTAGTCGAAATTTACAAGGGATGACAGTTATTTTTATTCACGAAGTTTGCGTTGGTGAAAATAACGAAACCTTTATTAAGAAAACAATATACTGGTAGCCGAGATCGCAGATTCTGTAGGGAGCACATTGTGCTCATGTGGGAGCGATCTAGATGCTTGTAAAACAATAAACTGATAGCCAAGATCGCAGGAATTGTTTTTATTCCATGATTACCGGTTTAGGCGAAACTAAAGCCGCCATCATCGGATCTTAGGAGACAATCAGCTTACACGTACAGGTTGGCTACCAGTTTATTGTTTTACAAGCATCTAGTTCGCTCCCACATGGGTATAATGTGCTCCCTACCTTATTAAGAAGTCGTGTGCTCACAAAGATTAACCATCTATAACACATTCTTCTTGCGTAATTACTCGGAATTGTTCGCAGACTCGCACTGAAACGCAACTACACTACTGCTGGCAAGGTGCGGACCGTGCACAAACCTACACGTAGCAACTCTCCTTGTTCGCAAACACCGATCAGTACCTTTGTCTGATGCCCGTTTGTAAATTTGTGGTAAGTTCCTGTGGGACCAAACTGCTGAGGTCATCGGTCCCTAGGCTTACACACTACTTAATCTAACTGAAACTAACTTAGGCTAAGGACAACAAACACACTCCTAGGCGCGAGGGAGGATTCGAACCTCCGACGGCGTGGGCCGCTGGGACCGTGGCAAGGCGCCTTGCGCGGTTAGCCCGCGCGGCTAATATCCGTCGGTCGCTACAGCAAAGCAGAAAGCAAAAATGGTACAAGGCGCTACCCCTCCACCACTCGTCCTTAATTCTGGCTTGTAACAGGAAGAGCGTGGCCTCGCACGAGATAGGCCAGACTGGAGGTTTTAGAGGTATAAATACATCCACCTACAATTACAATACCATCTACATCTGCATATACACACATTATCAGATCCATAGTACGTAATGTGAAACTAACCACTAGATGTCACCAATGGAGGAGCTGTAGCGTAAAAGGAAGCGAGGAGTGTTGTGTTGTCAGTAGAGAAATTGTAACAGCGGAGTAGGGCCGCCAGGAGAGCGCAGTAACTTCGAATGTGGACTAGTCATTGGATGTCGCCTGAGTAACAGATCCATCAGGGGCATTGCAGCCCTCAAAGACTGCCCAAGTCGTCTGTTTGAGATGTGATCGTGAGGCGGCAACACGAAGGAACAACTACAGCTACACCAAGCAGAACTCAGGTACTGACGGCCAGGGACCATCGAGCACTGCGGAGAGTTACTTTTGAATACATTATGGCAGTGGTAGTGATCAATGTGTTACAAACATTTACTACTAAAAACAGTCTTGATCACGATTTATTTATTAAGGTGACCGGTTTCGACCACTACTGTGGTCATCTTCAGACCTACAAGTCGTATACAAATCTTTAATTAGAGGGCTACATACATTAAAGAAAATACTTAAAGTTATAAAGCTATAAAACGATGAATTACCAGTGAGTAGGAACCTCTTTCCGCTGGAGAATCACTACTGGAGAAACCAGTGCACATCTTACTATGTAGAATGGAGGCTCCGGCCACTACTGACGACATGATGTCATTACTGACCAATGAGTTATAAGTCGAATAACAATGTAAAATTTCTTAGTTAAAAGAACATTGTCAAGAAATAAAAATAAACACACAGCTGATGATCTGCTTTAGAATGTTCACTCTTCTGTCCTTCGCTTTTTAAATTATTAAGACTTTTGGAAATATTTTCTTTACTTTGTAATTTTATTTCACCAAACATTATTTTATGACTGACTATCTGTTTTAGAATGTTTGCTTATACGCTTTTAGGCAGCATATTACTAATTCACATCCTTTTATTTTTGACACTACGGCTCATAGTATTATAAATTTTAAATTCCTTCCATTTTCATTATTTTTATTTGTTTATAAGACTGGCATACAACTTAAGCAATAGCGCTGCCTTTTTAAAAATTTTCACATGTAATTTAAAAAAAAATGCAATCTACATACGAACTTCATAGACAATATTTCATAAATACTACTTCGTATCGTATCTGTGGAGCATGTAGTATACATGTCAGCTAAAGATTATTGCAGCCTACTCATTGAAAATCGTTTCAATAAAGACATGTTGCTGCTCAATAATACATCGTCTGATGTGACAGTCTTCGCCATTCCACTTTCGCAACAACTTCGTTACAAAGAAGCCTGTTGCCACATCTTTGGACTGGCGTTTATCCTCACCATGGCAACCACTAGTTTGCCTATCGACTTTACAGCTTCAGTGGAAACAAGCCTGCTGCCTCATCTTTGGAACGGCGTCCAACTTCACCATGGCAACCAGTGGTTCCGAAGGGTTCACTAACAGGCCTTGAGAGGGCAGCCCATGCACTGTCAAACCGAAGTTCATTTATCCTACATATTTAAATATTTTTAACGCTTCTTAATTGACAACAGCTGTTTAATAAGCTAAATTTAGTGTGCGTTTATTTTTATTTTTTGACAATGTTCTTTTAACTAAGAAATTTTACATTGTTATTCGACTTATAAATCATTGGTTAGTAATGACATCATGCCGTCGGAAGTGGGCGGAGCCTCCATTACATATAGTAAGACGTGCACTGGTTTTTCCAGTAGTGATTCACCAGCAAAAAGAGGTTCCTACTCAATGGTAATTCATCGTTTTATAACTTTAAGTATTTTCTTTAATGTATGTAGCCCTCTAATTAAAGCTTTGTATACGACTTGTAGGTCTGAAGATGACCACAGTAGTGGTCGAAACCGGTCACCTTAATAAATAAATCGTGATCAAGATTGTTTTCAATAGTAAATAATTGCGGAGAGTGGTTGTAAAAAGCCGCATGACATCAGCGGAGCCGGCCGGGGTGGCCGTGCGGTTCTAGGCGCTACAGTCTGGAATCGCGAGACCGCAACGGTCGCAGGTTCGAATCCTGCCTCGGGCATGGATGTCTGTGATGTCCTTAGGTCAGTTAGGTTTAAGTAGTTCTAAGTTCTAGGGGACTGATGACCTCAGAAGTTAAGTCGCATAGTGCTCAGAGCCATTTGAACATCAGCGGAAGAAATCAGTCGTGAGCTCCGAAGTGCTACCAGTCCAGCTAACACAATAACTGTGGTTAGTGAGTTAAAAAGAGTGGACTACGATGACAGGTTATAGCGAAATAAGGAGGTAGTGGTGTAATGGTATTGGGATGTTTCTCTAGTAAGGGTGTAGTCCCTTCTTGTGCTTAAGAAAACTCTAGTTGCGGAAGGAGATGAACAGATTTTACAGCATTGTGTACTATGTACAGCAGAAAAACAAAAGCAGTTTGCATCAGCAGAACAGTGCACCCTGTCATAAAGTACAGGGTGATTCAAAAAGAATACCACAACTTTAGGAATTTAAAACTCTGCAACGACAAAAGGCAGAGCTAAGCACTATCTGTCGGCGAATTAAGGGAGCTATAAAGTTTCATTTAGTTGTACATTTGTTCGCTTGAGGCGCTGTTGACTAGGCGTCAGCGTCAGTTGATGCTAAGATGGCGACCGCTCAACAGAAAGCTTTTTGTGTTATTGAGTACGGCAGAAGTGAATCGACGACAATTGTTCAGCGTGCATTTCGAACGAAGTATGGTGTTAAACCTCCTGATAGGTGGTGTATTAAACGTTGGTATAAACAGTTTACAGAGAATGGGTGTTTGTGTAAAGGGAAAAGTTCTGGAAGGCCGAGAACGAGTGATCAAGCCCTCCAAGAAGCCCTGATCTTACCCCCTGCGATTTTTTTCTTGTGGGGGTATGTTGAGGATATGGTATTTCGGCCACCTCTCCCAGCCACCATTGATGATTTGAAACGAGAAATAACAGCAGCTATCCAAACTGTTACGCCTGATATGTTACAGAGAGTGTGGAACGAGTTGGAGTATCGGGTTGATATTGCTCGAGTGTCTGGAGGGGGCCATATTGAACATCTCTGAAGTTGTTTTTGAGTGAAAAAAAACCTTTTTAAGTACTCTTTGTAATGATGTATAACAGAAGGTTATATTATGTTTCTTTCATTAAATACACATTTTTAAAGTTGTGGTATTCTTTTTTAATCACCCTGTAGTATCTGTGAGTCGATGGTTCGCGCGCAGCAACATTCCTAAATTGAGCTGGCCTGTCCAGTGCCGCGATCTGAACAAAACTGAACACCTTTATTATGTATATATTTGATGTACGCGACGCTCTAATGCTTATGGGAATCGCGGAAACGCCACGAGTAATGAAGATAATGAGGAGGGGCGCTACGTCAGTAGTGTGTGGATGAGTTGAGAATCTGGGTCTGACTGCAGGCGTGCTAGAGTAGTGGTCAGAGGATCTCCTTAGTGAGGGGGGACCCGGATTCGAATCCTGGTCTGGGACAAATTTTCAGCTTCTCCATTGATGTAAATCAATGCCCACAAGCATCTAAATGTCATTAATACCTTGGTGTCTTGGCCTTTGTGATGAGTTACAACGTCGACTTTGCTGAAGACCCCCGGCGTCGAACACGATTAGCATCTCTGGTTTCGGCTCGTGAGGAACAAAAGCCGGCCATTCATCCACAGACAATCAGACAACCTCATTGTCCGCACTAGAGTTCAAGGCGTCACAAAGGCGAAGGGTGGGTATGCCTAATATTAATTTTCACTACTGTGTGTCCGGATAGGTTTGATCAGCTAGTCTGACTGCTTAGCAGAGTGTTAACGTATTTGTCTACCATGCCGCCGGCCCAAGTTCGATTCCCGACCGGGTTGGAGATTTTCTTCCCCAGTGGACTGGGTGTTGTTATCATCTCATGATCACCGCGTGCAAGTCGTGCAGAGTGGCGTTGCGTGATTTAAGACTTGCAACATGTCGACTGAACTTCCCCGGACGGTGCCTCCCGTCCAACAATGCCACAAGATCATTTCATTTTGATCAGAGAGTGTAGATAATGTGTGAATGCGTTTAAAATATGTGGTAAAGGATACTTACCATTGAAAACGACTTCTAAGTATGGCAGAGGGCTCCCAGCATTGTGCCTTTCGTTACTGTTTCTTCTTGTTCCAGTCGCTTACGGAGCTTGGGAAGAATGACGGCTTAAATGGCTCAGAGCTTTATTGGACTTCACTTCTGAGGTCATCAGCCCCTAGGAAAAAAAATGGTTCAAATGACTCTGAGCACTATGGGACTTAACTTCTGAGGTCATCAGTCCCCTGGAACTTAGAGCTACTTAAACCTGACTAACCTGAGCACATCACACATATCCATGCCGGAGGCAGGATTCGAACCTGCGACTGTAGCGGTCGCGCATTTCCAGACTGTAGCGCCTATAACCGCTTGGCCGCCCAGGCCGGCAGCGGCTTAATCCCTCTCGCTGTTCTACAATTAATCTAATTACGTTCGAATTCTCTGTGGGAGCTACATGTGGGTGGCCGAAGTATATTTCTAGATTCTTCGCTTAAAGATGGTTCTAGGAACTCTGTAAGTAGTTTCTTATGGAATTACAGACATCTGTCTTCGAGCGTCTGCCAATTAAAAGTTTCTCAGTGTTTTCGTGGGCTGTCACACGAGTCGGACAAACTTGTCAAAATGGTTCAAATGGCTCTGAGCACTATGGGACTTAACAGCTAAGGTCATCAGTCCCCTAGAACTTAGAACTACTTAAACCTAACTAACCTAAGGACATCACCCACATCAATGCCCGAAGCAGGATTCGAACCTGCGACCGTAGCGGTCTCGCGGTTCCAGACTGACGCGCCTAGAACCGCACGGCCACACCAGCCGGCACAAACTTGTCACCGTTCCAGTTTGCTACACCTCCCACCTACTTCTCCACATAGTCGCCGCTCCGATTAAGACATACGGCTGTAACAACTTTCCAACACACTCGTCATAGGAGGGAGCCGTCTGTGCTTTCTACACTAGTCTGCATTTCATTGTCCCATGTTGTCTTCGTGTGAGCGGAGATGAACATGAGAGGAAGGTAAGTTCGGGCTGTACGGTGGTTAATCGAACACTTCCAATCGGAAAGGCTGTAGGGGCGTTCTCAATGCACCCGCAGTGTACGGCCGAGAACTGGCATGAAGAAGGAAATGCATGACAGTTATGTTGTGTGGGATTG
Organism: Schistocerca serialis cubense; assembly: GCF_023864345.2. Taxonomy (NCBI): domain Eukaryota; kingdom Metazoa; phylum Arthropoda; class Insecta; order Orthoptera; family Acrididae; genus Schistocerca; species Schistocerca serialis. The sequence continues at coordinate 620,785,920 of NC_064645.1, forward strand.
CATGAAAGCGGGCTACCATACTTGGCGGGAGACACAATTGTTCACCCCAAGCACCTGTTTCACCAATTATACCCACTGCCGTCGAGTCAAAATCTGAACTTGAGGACCAAACTTCACTTGTACCGGCAACGATCTTGCCATCAATCTGATATTGATGCTCCTCCTTGGAGATCACCTATAACAGGAGACCGCTGTGATGCCTACAGTTAATCCTTGGAGCACATAAATGGGTAAGGATCAGGTATGTCCATCAGGAATTAGACATGGAGATCAAACAAAAAAACAGCTCGCTACCACTGAAACACTAACGGCCACTACCAGATATCTTGATTATGTGGGATCTGCTGCCCCTGAGAGGTGGCATCGCATCAGAGTTCCCCATCCATCGTTGAGGCACCCCACTGACATAACAGAGTAAAGCGTTCATTTTAAGAAAAGAGCGGGGAAGACCGCGCATTGATACGTTTTGTAATGTACATAAACAATGAAAACTCCCGTCTCCTCTATGTCTCTTTTGTTACGCAATAACCGTCTCCTCTATATCTCATTTGTTACGCAACCTTCCCTTTTACAATAACCTATGAGACCTTTCCTTAGGATTTCTATCTCTTGCTTAGTAATAACAAATTAAATCTTCCCTTTGAAATTAATTCTCTTTCTCAATCTTCGCATACAAATTTAAATGCTGCTTATTAAAAGTTATTTTCTGATTATTTCGACGAAACATAGAATGTGTCGTCGTCGTGGCCCTCAGTCGATACCTGCAACAGCCCAAAACTGTTCCTTACCTTTTTTACTGTTACTGGATCGCCATCTGACTGCTACATCGAACTGCGACATGAATACACTTACTCTGTTTTACTATACTCTATTATCTGCTGGTGGGCTGTCATAATAAGTGGCTGTATTTATTACCAAAGCTGACGTTATTCTTTAATAGCAAAGCTGACGTTATTCTTTAATTAATTTGACTGAAGTTACGTAATGCATAGTTAAACTTTTTTTGACAACAATAACATTTTGCAATGTTTTACGTTTATGGTTTTTGGGATGGATTGTAATCAGTAGTGCAATATTGCTGGCTAAAATTAATTATATTCGGAATGAAATGATTTTACAAACGTTCAAATGGGACTTTCTTTTTTACAATAATCTTACAACTAGCATTGATCAAACATACTTTCAGTAGTCTTGAGTTTCTCAAAAAAATAATTGAATAATATTAGTTCCTCTTATGATAATAGTTAGCTGATGTCTCTGTACATCCGTTTATAATCTATTGTAAATGATATCTGGTGGCTGGCAGGCACACTACTCCTCTCAACCTCTCGCTTCAGACCTGCTACCGACTCGCTTCACTTCTCGCTTACTACTGACTTCCTACGAACGCTAAAGTGCGGTCTCTCCTGCCAACAATGCTTTCTGTTGCAGACAATCCCTGCTACCATTACAAAATGTATCAATGCGCGGTCTTTCCCGCTCTTTTCTTAAAATGTATCCATACGCTGTCTCTCCCGCCCTTTTTAAAATTATATCAATGTGCGGTCTCTCTTGCCAGCAATACTTTGGTGCAGACATTCCCTGCTACCACAATTATTTCCAACATGACCAACATTAATTATTCCTACTTAATCCTTTTAATAAAACATAAACATCTTTCATAAATTGTGGTTTGGTAATAGACAATAGAAATATACACGTCTTACAACAAAAACAAAAAAAAAGAAACTTCTTGCTGTAGCCATCTTTACGATCTCACTGTGTGAGAAGAGGGACGTGACGCGATCAGCAGGCATACTAGAGACACTGCCCAACACATCTGTGCAAAACTTCATCGGATTCTCACGGTCGTTTCCATTTCACGACCCATCGGACCCTACTTTCCAAACAGCCCTCATACCCCTGTGCACATGTGTATGTATGTTCCACACCTCGTCTTAACACATGAACCAATTTAAAAAAAAAAGGTTTGGTCCACAAAACAGTTACGGTCTGGAAACCATCCCTGCGGGGCTAAGAACCACCTGCTTATCAGAGGTGTGGGGGTAAAAAAGCAGTGTACCCCACGACTTGTGAATACCCATATTTTAGTCATCTGGTATTTGAGAATGAGAGAACTTAGAGACTTGCACAAAACTTTACTCATAATTTGAATGCTTTAGGAAACTTTTTCTGACGACCCCTGAAAAATGATGAAAGGAAAATACTTTGCTGCTTATTACATGTTCGCTGTTCTTGCAGTAAAAATGTCCCATGAAGCATAGAGTTGTATTACTTCGTTGCTACTAGCTCCATTCGCAACGCGTGTCGCAGACAGTAACCATATATCCTGCTGAATGTACGTGGAAGAATGTAGCATTGTATCATACACAGTTTAGGAGATATGGCGTCATAAACACTGAGATGCATGAAAAACTACCGCATCGTGTATAACGTTTTAATTTACAACTTCTCTGCTACTAACTATATTCATAACACCTCTTCCAGACAGTAGCCGCATATACCAAGAATGTACCTGCAAAATTATAGCATTGTGCCGCTCATAGCACAGGAGACACGACGTCGCAAACATCGAGCTGCGAGAAAATGAACCTCCAGAGCGAAATTCGCTAGAGATACAGAAGAAATACGTGTACAAATACGTGAGATACATGTAAAATATTTGTGAAATATATTTGACATGTGCATACACGCGTATTACGATGGGTGAAAAGCTCATCCTAAACCTTTGAAACAATTTAAATCAAATTTTGTACACATGTTAGTTAAATGTGGAAGGAAGTACTGCGGGGGTAAGAATCATTGCCTAATATTGAGAGCATGGTAAGTTGTGGTGGGAAGGGGAAGGGAAAGGAGACTTGGACAGACAGCGAGGGGGGGGGGGGGAAGGAGATTGACTGAGAGAGGGGAAGGGGGAGATGGATTAACAGAAGACTGGAATACATATCCGGACAACGCCGGTTTCTCAACTAGTGGGTTTACAAACGGTCTCCTTTGTGGACTGACTGCATTTTTCCATTGTTTTGCCAGTGGAGGGGATTGAACTCAAGTCTGCCACCAGCTTCACCTACAAACATTCTGTAGCTGTACAAACACTAAAATGCTGTCTAACAATACTTTTAATATTTAGTTTCTATTTCTCCTGTTCCTCTTGGGGCAAGCATTTCTTACTACATGAAGTATTTCACCAATAACGAAAGTTATAATTTAAGATTACAGTCGACGGTACAACGCTTGAATGGAAAACACTGGTGCAATTTGCTGCCTTTCATTAACGTTAAAATCTAAATTAAATTCTTGTAACCAGACTATTCAAAATTCCGTAATTGAAATACTTTGATACCTATTTAGATGTAATTTTAATCAGATATTAATCTGAAATAACTGTTTCATTAATGTGTGATTAGTCTCGTAATGGCTAAACTAGTTTTTGAATGAGCAAGTATTGAGGGTTTAGTTCTTTTTTAATACTGTATAATTAATAAGTGGCCGCTCTGCACAACGTTATAAAACTCGATATAAGCTACCTGCAAGTTTCGTGCAGCCCCCCTTACATTTCATGTGTTTTTTTTAGTCCCCTGTCGTCACGACGTGTTTACTTCCTCTCATTAAGACGGCGCTGGCTATTTTCTCTGACACTTCCCCCTCGCCCCGCTGCCGGCAGGCTTTAAAGGCAGGTGCGAAACGCACTGCGATCGGATAAAGCAGTGACATAATCGGCAAAACGAAAAAGAAAAAAGAGGAGGGTAATGTCACAGGGCCATTTTCCCGGGCCGGTCTACTGCGGCCAACACCGGTAGCTTCCTCCAGAGAGCGATGAATACGCCGACAACGCCAGATGCGTCCTCTGTCGGAAGCGAGCGATTAGCCTGGTATTTTCCGGCCCAATTAGCAACGGCTGTAAATATTGATTCGGTTCAATTACGCGTTATCTTGTAGACGAGTCCGGTGTCGAGCCTCGCCTGTCGCCCTTAATCGGCAAGTCTGTAAACGAGAGCATCGTAAGCCGGGCAGCTAGCCCGCAACAATAACGCTACCGCTGTAATTGGACAGCTGGGCGCGGCGGTCGAGGCAAGAGAAAGGCTCCTCTAGCCCGTCAGGGGGCCGTTTGGACTTCCGGCTCGGGGCGGAAGCTGACGATTGCTATCTTCGCCGCCGGCCGTCTTTGGTCCTGCGGCGGCACCCGTCACCGCTGCGTCGATAGCTATCGACTCTAGCGACTGTGGCCCCGCCATGCGAGCGACAGGCAGCGAACTGCAATTAGCTCTGCCTGCCCCCGTGGCCTGCGTGCCAAGGAGGGCCAACACGCGCACCACACTCCATTATACGCACCCTAATGGGGAGATAATGGGAGCGCCTCTTCAGAAGTCTGCCGCTTCCCCTCCCCGTGAGATTTATTGCTGTAATTTACTGTACCGGACACAAATTTCTGGCTGAAAGACGGCACGTGGCGTCTGAACGAGATGGCTCTCGTAGCGTAGCCCGCACCGACGAAACTAAATCACGGCGATCAAAGCGGTACAAAACAATAGACGTCCTTAGACTCCATTGGACAAAATGTCTCAATTTTCTTGCAGAAATGCATGATACACACCGTGCTGTCTTATAGTACACTAATTCACTACCGGTTCCTATCATGGACCATCTTCTCGGTGGAAAAATATCTCTTTTTAACTACTTCACATGGCATACATGCTATTTAACCAGCCAAATATACGCCAATTCTGACTTGTAAACGTAAGACAATTAATAAAATGGCTCTGAGCACTATGCGACTCAACTTCTGAGGTCATCAGTCGCCTAGAACCTAGAACTAATTAAACCTAACTAACCTAAGGACATCACACACATCCATGCCCGAGGCAGGATTCGAACCTGCTACCGTACGGTCACGCGGTTCCAGACTGAAGCGCCTTTAACCGCACGGCCACACTGGCCAGCAAGACAATTAATACTTAAATCCGAGGTTTTCACGTTTCAAAGTTGTTTTCTCCTAGGTTAAGGCTGTATTACGACGTTAAGTATCAATTTTCGCCGGCCGGTGTGGCCGTGCGGTTCTAGGCGCTTCAGTCTGGAACCGCGTGACCGCTACGGCCGCAGGTTCGAATCCTGCCTCGGGCATGGATGTGTGTGATGTCCTTGGGTTAGTTAGGTTTCAGTAGTTCTAAGTTCTAGGGGGCTGATGACCACAGATGTTAAGTCCCATAGTGCTCAGAGCCATTTGAACCATTTTTTATCAATTTTCTTACGTTTTCAAATCAGCAATGGCGCATACTTTTCTGGGTAAATATTACGTACGCCACATGAAGCCGTGACAATACATATTTTTCCACTTCTAAGAAAGTACATGAACGAAAACTGTAATGAATAAATGTGTTGTAAGACAGCACAGCGTGTATTGTGCATTTCTCCAAGTACAATGATGCTGTTGACAGTTACCTGAAGGGAAAAAAGATCTCTCATTTTGGCTGCAGAACTCTGACACTCCAATAAGTTTACGTAGATAATTCCAATTATCTGCGTATTGAATATGCTGTGCTATTCGCTCTGTTCTTTGTTCGTATTTATCAACAATCTCTTGAGCAGCGTATAGTCCCGGGTGACTGGAAAAGAATGCAGATCATTTCTTAAGACTTTCCTGCAGATTAAAACTGTGTGCCGGACCAGAATTTGAACCTGGGATTTTGCACTGAATGTGCTATGGAAATACCTCCTTCCCTACGCTATATTTATCAAGAATCACTTGTACAATGAATAGTCCTTTGTAAATACGAAAAAGCGTAGGTTCACAAGAAGGGTGAAATCTGGTTTCGCAGGATAGAGCAGATCAGGTTATGGTTGTGGAGGGGGTCGTAATCAGTTACTGTTAGTTGCACAAAACACAAAACTTTATTTTCCTAAGAACCACTTAATTACACATTGCCTTAAAAGGCTCAAATGAAAACAATATGGCTGAAGGCTTAGTTAAGAAAACTTGCAGTACCTCCTGGGCTGAAGGCCCAAAATCACACCAAAAACAAGAACGGCTGTAGGTCGGAACACAAGTTATAAAAATTACTTTAAAGAATACACGCGGCTAAAGGCCTTACTTTAAAAAAGTCACGTAAATACTCGACTGAAGGCCACACACAAGGCATTGAGTAACTCAGGGCTTAGGGCCTGCATAACAAGAATTTCAGATAGAGCAAATTTTAAAAAAAAAATTAGTTTTGAACAAATCAATTTTCAAAAATTTAATTTAAGACGGCTGAAGACCTTATCTTAAAAATATTTCTCATAAAGCTCAGCTAAAGGCCACACACTGGACATTGAACAACTCAGGACTTAGGCCCTGGATAACAAGAATTTCAGACAGAACCAACTTTCAAAATTTTAATTATTCAGAAAATTAATCTTCAACTTTAATTTAAGTTGGCAGAAGGCCTTATTTCAAAATTAAAACAAACTAAGTTAATAGACGGCTGAAGGTCTCGCACAGTACGTCAGACTAAAATGAAAATCACAATCTAAAACCAACAAAACAGTGGTGCTCAGAAGTGTTCCAAGTGTAGGCCTGAGGAGGTAGCTCTAATGTAAGGTAAGGTGAGACAGGCAACCAAGAGTAAGGTTAAATAATCGGATGGCAACCCGACCCAGGGACAGCTGAAGGGCCGACAACGACCAATGGTACGTCAACGGAAAATATCAGCCGAGGATGCAGATACCAGCCGCACTACGTCTTCAAAATTGGCATCTAAAATCAGCCGAGGCACAATAACCAGTCTTAAGGAAAAATATGAACGAACAACTGAAAGGCTGTTGAACTACACGCCGTGTCAGACAGCATCAGCACGGCGAGGAAAAACACACTGCCAGAAAACTATGCTAACGACCAGGACAGGTAACTGGGGCGTTAACGGCCACAAGGCAGGAAATACCGCTGGTGCACTTCACTTATAAGTAACAACCAATTTCACAGTTAAAGACCATACAGGAAGACGGCTGCAAAATTTCGCCAACTCCCACACACCATACGTTGCTGCTAGCCGGAATGGCCCAAGAAACAACAACCGGCATTGAACGAAGAGATGTCACAGCAGTTGAGCTTTCATAACAGGTTAACTGATCGCTCAACTTCAGTGTCCAGGTTCAGTGGGCAATGAACTTTGTAGCTGTCGCAGCTAGCGCCTCATGATCCAACCACACGTACACGCCGCCAGCAGTTCCGGCCTGACCTCATGCTGCGGAGACTTCCTCGCTGCTCTGTCCCAAACGACCGACTGTCACAGCACACAGACAGCATTAAAATAGCTGCTCAGTCAATACCACAGAAACTACATACGGCTCCAAGAAACACTTCCACAAACAACTTGAACAACACTAAAACCAGTGACTGTGGGACAACAAGGATGAATCACAAGTCGACACACACGGAGAACCAGGAAGCGGTCGGCGCCCAAATACACGTCGTCCGATTGAACGACCAACCAAGGTCGCCCCCACTCAAGTCACGTGTGTCGGCAATGGTCGGGCGAGTTATGGCTGTCTGGACCTCACTGCTGCTCCGTCCCCACCGAACTCGCGACACACGACGACCCGGAAATACTAGCGGTCGCTCCAAAGATAGTACGACAGTGCTCTTATCGATAAGCGCTGCTGCTGCTGCCACTCACGGGCAGGCAAGCCAGCAACTTAGTGACACCAGTAAATCGAATAAGAAACGAAGACAACACGTCAAGCAATAACCGCAGGAACACGATCCGCGCACCGCTGAAAGGGTAAAAGAACGGGTGCATCGAATTACAGACGAATATCGCTAACGCATGTTTCTTGCACGAACCTGCAGAAAAAAAAGAAAGGGCAACCATTCTAAGGTCGCAAGCGGAAAAAGTATAAAAAACTTCAAACTTCCTTCTCCAATACGCCTTTCCAAAGACTGTCACGTTTTTTCTAGGCAAAGCACCTTTTAAGCAGTTTCTTCAGTTTAGTGTTGAGTGCACTGAATTGAAATAGCTGCTGTTCTTTACATCTTCAATCGCTACCTCTCGAAGAGATCGCAGATGACGATTATAATTTCTTTCTTTTCTGCAGAGACGTTGAGATGGAAAGACGTGTGTTATTGGAAAACAATTTACATATAGTGTGTAATGTAGTGATTACCGAGAAAATGATAATAAAGGAGAACATTGCTATAAAATGGACTAAGGGACTAATTGGTTATTTTCAAAAATTAACTACCAATAAAATTTACTGTTCATTTATTTGACCTATGATTTGTTGCAGAAGTAGTAATACTTTTTTTTTTAGAAAAACTACTTTTTGAAACAGATGAAAGAGAGAGCTTATTACTGTGTTATCTTCTTTCTAAAAATAAATCGCAGTCAGGCCAAAGGTTGTAATTTTAGTTGTTACACTCGTAATTGCCAATTTAAATTCGTAATGTTGCCAGATACCATTTATTGGGCCTACGTTTTATGACTCCTAAATTACGTACTTAGGTTCTGATTCATGGGAGAAAATGAGACAGAAGAAGTGTCGCGCAGGTTCCAGTAAGAAAACTGCAACTTTCGATTAACCTTTTACAACAAGAGTGAAATTCCGTGTAGAAATCAGTAAGTTTTTTATAACAGATATGTGCAATTTGTCTTACATGTACACAGCGTGTACGAGGAACGATAGGGTATAATACGAAATATTAAATACAGAATAATGGAGCGTATGAAGGAGTAAGAAGTAATAAATTAAAAAGATGGTCGAACAATGATGCAGCAAACAAGTTTGGAAAAAAAAAGAAAAACAACCATTGTCTGTCTTGTCGCGTGTACAGAGTCAAATCTTTTTAAAAAAACAAACACCGTCCGAATAGGCCTTATAGACCCAACGGTACCGACCGGCCGCCATGTCATCCTCGGCCCTTAGGCGTCACCGGATGCGGATACGGACATTTTGATTTTGTAGATCTAGCAATCTCAATTTGTAGTCTAGCAGTAGTTAGTGAAGGCAGTAGAAGATTAAAATTGTAATACAATATGGTACAATGTTCAAGACTCTAGACATCTCTTAGTTTTTTTCCTCAGAGGCAGTCATTAATGGATTAATGTAAAATAAGTGTTACAATTATAGTAAGCAAAAAATTAATTAATTTTGGGTAACAGAACGAGGCTTTGACGTTATAAAATAATGAGTGCTATGGTAAAAGATTAGAAAAAACAAAAAAAAATGAATGGTCAAAAATAAGAAAAATAGAGCAGGACGAAACTGTTGACAAGTCACCTGTTCCTTCATGAGCATCATTAGATGAGATTATGGAGATAAGAAAAAGTTGGAGCTTCTCACACAAACGTCTGTACTGACTTACATAGGCGAAATTTCTATCGCTCGAACTAGTACATTGGAAGCCTAGACCAAAATATCTGTTGATCAAGTACGTTTAGCTAAGCCAGTACTTTGCTAATTGGGGCAAGTCACAAAAATTTCAACCCAAGTGAAGAAGAGCGAATTTTAACGAAACAATTTTGCACAGATTTGCAACAACGAACGAACTATCCAAATGAGCATTGGAGGAAGATAATCAGATAGTAGCAATGCTAGATACCAAGTTTATCGAATGAGAAGTAATCCTTCATCGACAACTATCTGGCCAGTGCAACTATCTCGTAAATGACTGGGAGAAAAGGAGAAGTGAATGGTTAGAGTTGCACAGAGTGACTGGTTTGAACAAAAAACGCGCATCAGGTAAGCCCAGACAGAGCTAAGATAAATTTAAAGAGAGGTGTAGTACCATTGCCGGAGACGTGCAGTGAGCTGAAGCATACAGTATAGTAAAGGAACTGTACCATTTAATATCAACTGTGATTGAAGAAAATTTGATTAAGACCACATTTTTACCTGATAAATGTAGCGTCCACCTGGTCGTATACGAAAAGTGTTGTCTCAGTCTTGGAAATATTTACAAAGGATGAGGTTATTCATTGGAGATATGCAAGGTGATGAAGTCTTCTGGGCCTCGGAGGTGGCAGAACATTATGATTCTTGTGAAGATTTCGAATAGTCATTCCTAACCAAGTACTTGAAAGGAATTCAAAGGGACTCCACCAAAAAGTATTTAATATGGATCCTTTTCCCAGTAGGCAAGGCAGTCCCCGTCTTTATTTTGAGCAATACCTACATAAAACAAAGTAATGAGATGACTCATCTCGTATTGAGATATTACACGAAAAGTAAAGGCAAGGTTGCCGATTGAAATAAAGAAAAAATTAATAAATGTCGCAAAAAAACAGAAATACAAGAATTTTTGTCTGTGTTAGTTTCAACTGAAATCATCCTCGAGAATGCAAAAGCGGACACAAGTAGCTGATGCCAAAGATGGAATTAAGAGGCAAAACAAAAAACAAAAGACATAGCTCTAACAATGAATTAGCCGAGATAGGACAACTGGAACTAGGGATTTACCTTGGAAGGGCAGCGAAACTGAAGTCATCCTTGACAAAGTAGTCAATGGCACGGTCACTCAATGGTTTGAACATAAAATCAAGTAATTAGAAATCAGACACTTGAGAGAAGAATTGAGGACATGAATAGTCTTCCTTTAATGTTCAAAGAGGTAACCTCAAATTAACTGTTTTAAGCACCAGAATGCTGCTTATACGAAATAGTAAGGGTAGCTACATTAACATTTATATGTTGTGATATGATGATGGGAATGACATTAGAGATAAATTTTGTGAGGAATTGAATGAATGTGTCATTTAACATGAGAATGTTGCAAGTATATTTAAATATGGAGATGGAATTTAATTTTCTTCAGCCTTGAAGAATTTGCGCTCGTTCGAACAAATATAGAATAAATTCAGTAACCTTAAAAGTAACACCAGACCTAAATATTTCCACAATTATTTCCACGACACTAAATTCATAGTGTCTAAACGTGTAGCTTTGCTATTTTTAGGGTTCCGTGCCTCAGTCTGTAAAAAGCGGAAGTCTTATAGGTTCGCTTTTTTGTACGTCTTTCTACCTGTCTGTCCGTCCGACTGCGACGAACACTTTTTTCTCAGGAGCGGGTAGGCGCACCAAGTTCAAATTGGCGTAGCAAAAACATTTAAACTGCCAAGTCAGTTCAGTCAAAAGATGCGGTCAACATATTTTGATACTCGCAAACTTACTCATCAAACCTTATAGGGTACTTCCCGTTGTCCTATAATCATGAAATTCAGCAAGAAGCAAGGTTTCACAGTGCAAGCACAGTAAAAATATCTGAAACATGCTATATTGTAATTATATCACACAAAAATATATTTTTACCTTTTGAAAATAAATTGCATTCGTCATCTGTTAAAAACATAATAGAAGAACATTACTATATGCAGACAGTAATCATGTTTTAGAAGTAAATAAAAAATGTTTTATTAAATCTTACCTCTCTCCATATGTAAACTGAAGTCCCCTGGTCGCTTCTTTTCGTGTGTTCGCGCTAGTCCGAGGATCTACTGTAGTGATTTTGTTACGGTCTTGGAATTCCCAGGACCAATATCTTGCCAGTATCGATATCGATAACAAGCAAAAGTGGTTGAGATTCTCAATTCCGAGAATGGATGAACTATAATTAAGATTGTTCTGAAACCTCAGCGCGCGAGTCCTACTCACATTTCGCTATTATTACTTTTTTGATTGTAAGGCTTTCATTAATTCATTCCATGGTTACAAAATATTCCTTTCATTATTTTATATTTATTACGAATTTGTACTGTAAGTTGCATTAACTACTTTCTATTTCTCTTTTTTATGTAGTAGAATAGTATCTTATCTCTCTCTGCCTAATGTAAAAAGATCGGAAATGGAAATGAAGTCCTATGCTTCTTGACAGAGCATAGGGGGACGATGGGGGAGACCAGCACCGCCGTACTAGGCAATGTCTTAATAGAAGTGGTTTGCCGTTGCCTTATGGGAATGAATGATGATGATGAAGACGACGGAACAACACCCAGTCATTTCGGGGCAGGGGAAAATCCCCGCCGGGTATCGAACTAGTGCTCGGCAAGCCAGAACGCTACAGCGAGGCCACGAGCGGCGGACCTAAAAAGACTATTCTTTATAAATTACTTTCCCGTCTGCACGTACTTATCTGACCCTCGATATTGACAATGAATCTTTTATGAATTCTTCTGCTTCGAATAACTTTCTTTGCCTTTTCAACTCTTGTTTTCATTTGGTGGCCTTGCTTCAGCAAAACACTCAATGAATGCTAAAAGCTCCGATCCTTCCTTCACATTTTGAAATTATTGGTCACAATAAATTACATATTTTTATGTCGATTACATGTCCGTTGTTGTACATGATTAACAGATATGACTGTTGCTTTGCAAATAATAAAGTTTCCTTACTTTTTCGCCATCTGTCTCGTTTTCACTTGACTGCCCCTTATAGATACCATAGCGTAATCCGCAAACTGTATTCTTGTTGGATGTTTGTTAAGTATCTTGTCAAGTGCTTCAAAACTGGCACAGTGCCGGGTAGTTCTCATTACATGAAGAGCGTTATTGGTCCTCATGGACTTCAGTGTCCAGTTGCCCTTAGTTTACTTCCTCTCCTCTTCCTCCCCCCCCCCCCTCTCTTTCCCCGCTCCAGTAATGTTAGGGAGCGTGTGGTTAGCGTCCATCCATCAGCAGGGACGGCTAACAAAATTCGTCCGTAATTGTCCCTGTCTCGTTAATGCGTGTGTTAGGGTAATAGAGGAAAATGAGAGAAAGTGATGTTACTGTCACTGAAGCAGGTTATATTTATGAAATGCCCCGTTCACAATACTAGGAGCCAGCTAAGAAACACAGAAGATAATTCACGTGAATCTTCCTACATTTATCATTGTTGCATTCAAAATTAGATTTTGCACTGGAATAGTAGCAGATCTCAAAGAGACGAAAAGTTAGGGATTCCTAACGAACTGCTGAGTTATCACTTTTAGGTGGCTAAAGGGGCAGGCGCACTGCGATAAATAGAAGTTAATTGTCTGTTATGTTGACTTACAGTCAAATACAAAAGACGGACCTCGCATAAATCGTGCTGTTCCAGCGTTCAGTCTGACAGAATGAGATGTTATTGAGAAATAAGCTGCAGAGACACTAGAAAATAACAAACTATTTTAAATAAAAATTTTGTCATTAGCAACAAATAGTCTTAACGTTTACTTATTTTCTCTTTCTTTATATGTGCTCTTGTTGTTGTTGTTGTGGTGGTCTTCAGTCCTGAGACTGGTTTGATGCAGCTCTCCATGCTACTCTATCCTGTGCAAGCTTCTTCATCTCCCAGTACCTACTGCAACCTACATCCTTCTGAATCTGTTTAGTGTATCCATCTCTTGGTCAACCTCTACGATTTTTACCCTCCACGCTGCCCTCCAATACTAAATAGGTGATCCCTTGATGTATCAGAATATGCTCTATCAACCGATCCCTTCTTCTGGTCAAGTTGTGCCACAAACTTCTCCTCAATTGTATTCAATACCTCCTCACTAGTTATGTGACCTACCCATCTAACATTCAGCATTCTTCTGTAGCACCACATTTCGAAAGCTTCTATCCTCTTCTTGTCTAAACTATTTATCGTCCACGTTTCACTTCCATACAAATAATTTCAGAAACGACTTCCTCACACTTAAATCTATACTCGATGTTAACAAATCTTTCTTCTTCAGAAACGCTTTCCTTGCCGTTGCTAGTCTACATTTTATATCCTCTCTACTTCGACTATCGTCAGTTGTTTTGCTCCCCAAATAGCAATGCTCATTTACTACTTTAAGTTATGAACATAGTTTATTCAATTTTTTTTTGCAGTGTTAGAAATTTTTAAAAGAAACTTTATTTTGTTGTATTGTGTAGATGATGTACTTAAACCAACTGTGTAAAAATCAGTCCCCCTCTGTAGCTCAGTAGTCAGTGTTGGTGGCTGCCATGCAGAGGTCCCGGATTGGACTCCCAGAACTGTCAAGGATTTTTCCTCGGTGGGAGGGCTGGTGTAGGGGAACTCAGCCTCTTGAGACCAATTGAGGAGCTACTTGACTGAGTAGTAGCTGCTCCACGGTCTGGAAAGTCTGCAAAACGGCTGACCACACGCCCCTCCGTACCTCATGAGTATGACGCAGCATGACGCATAACGGCGGCCGGTAGACATTCTGTAAGCCTTGAGGATCTGGACTAGGAACTCGTGTACAAACGAATTTAAATCAAATGTCTAGCAGTTTTCGTCAGGAAGCTACAAACGTCCAAAGACTGGTTGGAAGCAATGTGCTGTTCACAACTGGCTGTGCCCGGATGGATGTTCTGTGGCAGGGTTTTCATTTAAGTGAGGAGTTCAAAAGAGTGCCAATTTTCCTGAACGTGCAACTCAATGTGCCTTTATAAACGAACAGTAGACTATGTATACGTAAAGTTAAAAGCGTCACAGAGCGACAAGCTACGTACGCTGAGCTCCTATGGAAAGCGATCGAAGGACGGTGAAACCATAAGTGGGCGAGAGGGTATTGGACATCCGTGCCTCGTCACAGCAGTGAACGAACGTTTCAGAACACACTGACCAGCGTACAGTGTTGAACATGAGGCTCTGCAGCGGACGACCCCTACTGCTGATCCAAAGCTGATCCAACGGCATCGTCAGTTATCATGCCTACGGTCACTCGCCTATCAAAATTGGAGCATGGATCAATGGAAACGCGTCGCCACGTTGAACAATTCACGTTCCTTATTACACCATGTGATATGTTCGCGCTCGGTTACGCCGTCATCTTATGAGAAGATTGCAGGAAACATGCACCGTGTCACGGAGGCAGGCCGACGGGTGCAGTATCGTGCTACGGGAGACATTTCATGGATCCTGCGGTAGTGATCGCAGCCACAATTGAACTGCGTAAACATTATTGCGATCCACTTTCATCCTTTCGTGCTTGTTATCTTTCCCCACCGCGCTGGCATCTTTTAGCAGGGTAACTGCCCGTGTCCAAGGCCAGAATCGTGCTACAGCGGTTGAGGAGAATGGTAGTGTATTCACGCTGATATTTTTGCCACCATATTCGACTGACATGGACACGACGGAACACCTGAGAAGTTATCGGGCGTCAGCTTCACGCGCACAAACCACCGGCCCATAATTTACGGGAATTGTTTGACCTGCGAGAAGACATCTGGTGCCACATATCTCCGGTAACCCATCAACAACTTCTCGACTTCAGGCCTCGTAGAATAGCTGTTTTATCGAGTTCTAATGCAGGACTAACATCCTACTCAGCAGTTGGTCATGATATTTTGGCTTACCAGTTTATTTGATTGTGAGCCTTCAGTTATTGGCCACATATGTGAAAAGTACCAGGACACCAATTACCTTTCTTCCTAATAATATGTACTGAATGAACCAATTACCATAAAAGTGTAATGGTCCACAAATAACATACCTCATTTCATCTCCGCCGTTCCATGTCGCAGTTACATCCCTTTACAGTATGTCATGCCGAATGTGTGGTAAAGAGGTAAGCACATGTCTTAAATTTTAGTCTGCATAGTACCTTTAGCCACAAATCAGCTCTGCAAGACGCAGAGCAGAGCAGACAGGTCACAGGCTACAGCTACAGGCAGATATCGTTGAGCTAATCATCATTGCAGCCACACTATTCGTGTAGCTCATTTCAGGGCTTGATGTGTTTTTCATAGCAGTAGTAATGCAGGAAGGAGCTCTAACCATCTTTAGTTCCGCTTATTCTTCGCTCCTTGCGAGTTAGATTTAGTGTAAACTAAATCCGTCCGCTGGTAAAACTAGGTCTGTTTTCGGAGCGATAACTTTATTCAGATTCGTACATTTATTATTCTGGTAGCAAGGGCAGATATATGTGAAAACTACCGCACAATCAGCTTAACGTCTCATACATTTTAGATGCTAACAAGAATAATATGCAGAAAAATGGAAAAAAATTGAGCTGTCCGATGAAGCGCAGACTAACTTTAGTAAGGCCTAATGGTAAAATCACTAGAGATGCGGTTCTGGCTTTTCACTTGATAACAGAAGCAAGACTCAAGAAAAATCAAGAAACGTTCATAACATTTGTTGGCATAGAAAAAGCGTTCGGTAATGTAAAATGACGGGATATGTTTTAAATCCTCAGGAAAACAGGTTTAAGGTATAGGGAATGACGGATAACATGTAATGTGGACAAGAACTAAGAAGGAATAGTAAGGATGGAAGTCCAAGAACGAAGTGGTCGGATTAGAAAGAGCGTAAGGCAGGAATGTAGTCTTTTACGCCTATAGTTGAACTTATACAATGAAGAAGCTATGACTGAAATAAAAGGAAGATTCAAGAGTGAGATTAAAGTTTAGACCGATGGTATATCAATGATAAGATTCGCTGATGATATTGCTATCACAATTCTTTTGGCTGGTTTGATGCGTTCCGCCACGAATTCCTATCCTGTGCTAACCTCTTCACCTCAGAGTAGCACTTGTAACCTACGTCCTCAATTATTTGCTGGATGTATTCCAGTCTCTGTCTTCCTCTACAGTTTTTGTCCTCTACAGCTCCCTCCAGTCCGTGGCAGGCATTCTCTCATGTCTAAACAGATGTACCATCATCCTGTCTCTTCTCCTTATCAGTGCTTTCCACATGTTCCTTTCCTTTCCGATTCTGCGTAGAACCTCCTCATTCCTTACCCTATCATTTCTCCTAATTTTCAACATCTCAAATGCTTTGATTCTCTTCTGTTCCAGTTTTGCCATAGTCCATGTTTCACTACCATACAGCGCTGTACTCCAGACCTAAATTCTCAGAAATTTCTTCCTCAAATTAAGGCCTAAGTTTGATACTAGTAGACTTCTCTTGGCCAGGAATGCCCTTTTTCCATTGCTGTCGTGCTTGTGATGTTCTCCTTTCTCCGTCCGTCTTTGGTTATTTTACAGTCTGAGTAGCAGGATTCCTTAACTTCATCTACTTTGTGACCATCAATCCTGACGTTAAATTTCTCGCTGTTCTCATTTCTACTACTTCTCATTACCTTCGTCTTTCTCCGATTTACTCTCAAACCATACTGTGTACTCATTAGACTGTTCATTCCGTTCAGCAGATCATGTAATTCTTCTTCACTTTCACTCAGGATAGCAATGTCATCAGCGAATCGTATCATTGATATCCTTTCGCCTTGAATTTTAATTCCAATCCTGAACTTTTATTTCCATCAATGCTTCCTCGATGTACAAACTAAACAGTAGAAGCGAAAGGCTACATCCTTGCTTTACACTTTAATACGAGCACTTCGTTCTTGGTTGTCCACTCTTATTATTCCCTCTTGGCTGTTCTACATACTGTGTATCACCCGTCACTCCCTATAGCTTACCCCTACATTTTTCAGAATCTCGAACAGCTTGCACTATTTTAAATTGTTGAACGCTTTTTCCAGGTCGACAAATCCTATGAACGTGTATTGATTTGTCTTTAGCCTTGCTTCCATTATCAACCGCAACTTCAGAATTGCCTCTCTCGTGCCTTTACTTTTCCTATAGCTAAACTGATCGTCATCTAGCGCATTCTCAATTTTCTTTTCCATTCTTCTGTATATTATTCTTGTAAACAACTTGGATGCATCAGTTGTTAAGCTTAAGCTTAAGCTATTAAGCTGATAATCCGTCTTCGGAATTGTGTGGATGATGCTTTTCCGAAAGTCAGATGGTATTTCGATAGACTCATACATTCTACACACCAACGTAAATAGTCGTTTTGTTGCTACTTCCTTCAATTATTTTAGGAATTCTGATGGAATGTTATCTATTCCTTCTGCCTTATTTGACCTTAAGTTCTCCAAAGCTCTTTTAAATTCTGATTCTAATACTGGATTCCCTATCTCTTCTAAATCAACTTCTGTTTCTTCTTCTATCACATCAGACAAATCTTCCCCACATAGAGGCTTTCAATGTATTCTTTCCAACTATCCACTCTGTCTTTTGCATTTAACAGTGGAATTCCCGTTGCACACTTAATATTACCACCCTTGCTTTTAATTTCACCGAAGGTTGTTTTGATTTTCCTGTATGCTGAGTCCCTGTTCCATTCCTCAGCGACTTGTATTTCTGTATTCCTGAGTTTCCCGGAACATTTTTGTACTTCCTCCTTTCATCAATCAGCTGAAGCATTTCTATGTTTACCTTCCCAACTTCTGTGATGATCCTCTTCAGAGACGTTCATTCCTCTTCAACTGTACTTCCTACTGTGATATCCCTTATTTCTGTACTTACAGCCTTAGAGAACTTGTATCTCGTCATTCCTTAGTACTTCCGTATCCCACTTCTTGGCGTATTGATTCTTCCTGACTAATGTCTTGAACTTCAGCCTACTCTTCATCACTACTATATTGTGATCTGAGTCTATATCTGCTCCTGGGTACGCCTTACAATCCAGTATCTGATTTCGGAATCTCTGTCTGACATGATGTAATCTAATTGAAATCTTCCCGTATCTCCCGGCCTTTTCCAAGTATACCTCCTCCTCTTGTGATTCTTGAACAGGGTATTCGCTATTACTAGCTGAAACTTGTTACAGAACTAAATTAGTCTTTCTCCTCTCTCATTCATTGTCCCAAGCCCATATTCTCCCGTAACCTTTCCTTCTACTCCTTCTCCTACAACTGCATTCCAGTCCCCCACGATTACTAGATTTTCAACTCCCTTCACATGCTGTATTACCCTTTCAATATCATCATACATTTTCTCTATCTCTTCATATTCAGCTTGCGACGTTGGCATGTATACCTGAACTATCCTTATCGGTGTTGGTTTACTGTCGATTCTGATAAGAAGGACCCTATCACTGAACCGTTCACAGTAACACTCTCTCTGCCCTACCTTCCTTTTCATAACGAAACCTACTCCAGTTATACCATTTTCTGCTGCTGTTGGTATTACCCTAAACTCATCTGACCAGAAAAACGTGTCTTCTTTCCACTTCACTTCACTGACCCCTACTATATCTAGATTGAGCCTTTGCATTTCCCTTTTCAGACTTTCTAGTTACCCTACCAGTTTCAAGCTTCTGACATCCCACACCCCGACTGGTAGAACGTTATCTTTCCGTTGATTATTCAAGCTTTTTGTCGTGGTAACCTCCCCCCTGGCAGTCCCCTCCCGGAGATCCGAATGGGGGACTATTCCGGAATCTTTTGCTACTGGAGAGATCATCATGACACTTCTTCAAATACAGGCCACATGTCCTGTGGATACACGTTACGTGTCTTTAATGCAGTGGTTTCCATTGCCTTCTGCATCCTCATGCCGTTGATCATTGCTGATTCTTCCACCTTTAGGGGCAATTTCCCACCCCTAGGACAAGAGAGTGCCCTGAACCTCTATCCGCTCCTCCGTCTTCTTTGACAAGGCCGTTGGCAGAATGAGGGTGACTTCCCATGCCGGATGTCTTCGGCCGCCAATGCTGATTATTAATCAAAATTTAAACCCTGGCAGGATTCGAACCCGGGACCGCAGACGTACTGATTATGAATTAAAGTTCAGTTTTAAAGTATACTTTAACCAGACTTGTGTCTCGGCTAACTGAAAGTGAAGGGTTCTGTTTTCACAGTTTGTGGAGGGAACTGAAACAGAAATCGTCAGCGTCTCTTCAGAAGAATACCAGTAATTTGTCGAAAATGAAGCACCACCTGGCACCCAGGAGACTGTGCTGTGCAAAAAGTATATGGAAATGGAAACCACTCATTTAGATTGAATGCTCGCAAAATTTGTTATTTAGAAGGCAAACGTTGCGGTTTTTTTTTTTTAAAAAAACGAGGCCGGTTAAAGAGGTTTATTGTAACAGTTATTTTTAGTCAAAGAGATATTGTTCGAAAGCTCTTCGTTACTTCTGGGAGTAGTATTTGTAGATTCAGAGACTTTGTTGTTAAACATCATGTCAGTGACTTAATGTATTGACAAAGAAACCAAGTTCGTCAATTTAATGTTGCCGTACAGTAATTAGAGACGTAACAGTTTTTATTTAGATAACAGAAAAACACCTCAACTTGTGCAATACTTCTAGTTTCTGTACTGAGTAAAACTTTTTTTGAACCAGATAAATTCTGTTTTTTATTCTCCTACATCTAATAAAAATTTCGACGCGTCCTCATTCACTTCGAAAATCAATAAATACAGGAAACGGTAAGATTAACCCGACTCTGCTGGGCGAATGGAAGAACCAAGTTTTTATTTCTTATGTTATAAAAGCATCAGCTAGGTCCCAAGTCTAGAAGATGAGCACATTAGTGGAGCTGTCGATCTATACTCAGGTGATTCATATGGAAAGGTTTTAACAGTTCTTAAAATGTTATAGATAGTAAGTTGCCGTCTCTTCATCTAAGAATAGATGATGAATGCAGCTAGCCGCTAACTTTGTGTAATGTCTTGTCTGTATAGACGTGTATCTGTTGCCTTTAAGATCCCTTCACCTTCACACATAAATCTATACAGTAAAGTAAGGGCCTCCCATTTGTTGGCTGATCCGTGATAAGACAGGCGAAAAGTTAGGCTAATGGAGGATTATTAGTATTATCTCTATTTTCATTCGCTCTCTCTCTTTCTCTCCTTTATCTATGTACAGTTTTTAATATAATATTTCATTACGTGCAATCAGCCAAATAGAATCTTTGGTGGAGTCCTTCGTCTTGGTAATCAGCGGCTGGCTTGCTGTAAGAGATCTTTACATTTATTATTACTGTTAAACACTGCATTCAGTCGGGAGAATCAATCGTGTGGACAATTTGTTCCTTTTACGAAAGATTGTGAATTCCAGATGTGTACGAAGCCTTGTGGATTTAACACAGACTCAGTGATTGCAGGCTCTCTTCGACACAGCTGAAACTTCCCCACTAATTACAGGGCCAACGTGATCATCAAATGGTTCAGAAAAAACTCATTCGTTCATTCTCTCCCGAACAAAAAAGTCACAAACCTTATTTACGAAGGAAATTGTGTATTAAATCCATCTCCATTACATGTCCAGATCTCCGGTGATTCCACGTCTTAATTGTTTTCCGCTTACAGTCTCTTTCTCTTCAAACAAACCGCTAGCGGCACAAATGTTAATTGGCTCGCTTTAGCGAGAAGAAAAGCAAAATATGTATCTCTCAGAAACACGTCAATCCCTCAACAGATACTCCAGAAGCTGTCCTAGTTACCACTCTACGAACCATGGAGAATGCATATATGCATCTCTGTTATTTCAAAGAATAAACGTACTAGAAAATACTTTGGCGTCGACGAGCTGTCGCCGCATATATTACGAGAAAATCAGATCAGATAACTTTTCCAAAGTGAATGAATGTGGATGGTTTGATTGACAATGATTAATTGGTGCGTGGTAGAGGGTATTTTCTGTGGGGACATTACAAGGTTTCCGACGTGATTATGGCCCCACGATGGGAACGAACAGTCTCTGAACGCGAAATGGTAGTTGGAACTAGACGCATGGCGCATTCCATTTCGAAAATCGTTGGGGAATTCAGTATTCCGAGATCCATAGTGTCAAGTGTGTACAGAGAATACCAGATTTCAGGCATTACTTCTCAACGCGGACAACCCAGTGGGCGACGGCCTTCACTTAACGACTGAGGGCAGCAGCGCTTGCGTGGATCTGTCAGTGCTAACAGACAAGCAACACTGCGTGAAATAACTGCGGAAATCATATCGTACGTACGATGAACGTATCCGCCTGGACAGTGCGGCAAAATTTGGCGTTAATTGGCCATGGCAGCAGACTACCGACGCGAGTGCCTTTGCTAACAGCACGACATCGCCTGCAGCGCCTCTCCTGGACTGGACGACTGGAAAACAGTGGCCTGGTCAGATGAGTCCCGATTTCAGTTCGTAAGAGCTGATGGTAGGGTTCGAACACGGCCGAGAGCCCACGAAGCCTGAGTCCAGGTTTCCAGAACGATATTTTCACTCTGCAGCGGAGTGTGCGCTGATATGAAACTTCGTGGCAGATTAAAACTGGGTGCCGGACCGAAACTCGAACTCGGGACCTTTGCCTTTCGCGGGCAAGTGCTCTACCACTGAGCTACCCAAGCACGACTCACGCCCCGTCCTCACAGCTTTACCAGTACCTCGTCTCCTACCTTCCAAACTTAACAGAAGCTCTCCTGCGAACCTTGCAGAACTAGCACCCCTGAAAGAAAGGACATTGCGGAGACGTGGCTTAGCCACAGCCTGGGGGATGTGCAGGCTGGGCACTGTGAAATCTGGTGGTGGCTACAGGCATGGGTTGTGTTTAGACGGAATGGGCTGGATCCTGTGGTGGAACTGACTGGAGACCATTTGCAGCAATTCATGGACTTCGTGTTCCCCAACATCGTTGGATTTTAGAATGCGCCGTGTCATCGGGATATAACTGTTCGCTATTGGTCTGAAGAACACTCTGAACAGTTTTAGCAAACTATTTTCCCACGGGGATCGCCAGACATGAATGCCATCGAACATTTCTGGGACATAATCGAGAGGTCAGTTTGTGCAGAAAATCCTGCACCGGCCACACTTTCCTAATAATTATGCACGACTCCAGAGGCAGGACGGCTAAATATTTCTGCAGGGGTCTTCCAAAGATTGTTTGAACTGCTGCACTACGCCGGATAAAAGGAGGTCCGACACGATCTTAAGATGTACCCTATAACTTTTGTGCCCTCTGTGTATGTGTACAAATACGAGTGATATATATTAAATACGTGCGAAATTTATTTGTCGTGTGCGTCTGCGAGCAAAACCACAGACAAGAAGATCATTGTAAACGCCTGGAACGAGTCAATGAAATTTGGTACATGTATTAGCTATAGTCTGAAAAGAAAAACTGTATAGGTAAGAAGCATCAGTCTCCTACTGGGATGAGTGTGATAACGTGGAGAGAGAAGGTAGGATGAGGAGAAGGACGTATAGTGGAGGTGAAGGAGGAGATAGTAACAGATAGGGTGCAGGAGATGGACAGAGATAGGGAATAGGGAAATGGACAAAGAGGAGGAAAAGGAGGAGACGGACAGAGAGAGGAAAGGGGAGGAGATGGACAAAGACAGGAGGGAGGAAGAAAGAGGCAGAGAGGTGGAGGAGGAGGAGGTGATGAGCAGAGGTGCGAATGGACAGAGAAAGAGAAAGGGAAGAGGAGGAGATGGGCGCAGGAAGGAAACGAAAGGGGAGGAGAGCAGCAGGGAGAGGTGGTAGGAGGAGATGGACGGAGGAGGAGGAGGAGATGAAGGGGGAACGAGGAAGTGGATGTAGTGTGTGGAGGTGGAGGGCTTGGACTAATAGGAGATTGGAATAAGTACATAAGTAGGCAGATCGGATTCACAGCTAGTGTTACAGCGAAGTAATTAGAGACATAACAATTTTTATTTGGAAAACAGAACAAGAAAGCCAAATTTCATGCAATGTTCTTTGTTTTTATATCGAATAAAATGTTTTAACCAGATAAATTTTGTTTATTATTCTCCTAGATACAAAACAGATTTCGACATGTCCCCATTTACCCAAAAGACTAATACCTGAAAAAAATAGTAAAATTATCACTGCTGTTTTTATTCAGCTCTCTCTTTTGGGTGAATAGTGGGTGAATGTTATAAAATCATGACATAGATCCCAAATCTAAGATTAGGCACAAGACGTATAATCCGACAAAATTACGTTGTTCACCTTTGATGTTCAATTCTTTTTTATTATAAAGATGAAAACAGTAGGACGTCAAGAAAGAACGTCCAAGTCCTTTGAGGGATCTGTAGTGCGTAAAAAATGGAGGGCAAACAGAGACTGGTACATTTCCAACGCCGGCCGGAGTGGCCGAGCGGTTCTAGGCGCTACAGTCTGGAGCCGCGCGACCGCTACGGTCGCAGGTTCGACGCCTGCCTCGGGCATGGGTGCGTGTGATGTCCTTAGCTTAGTTAGGTTTAAGTGGTTCTAAGTTCTAGGGGACTGATGACCTCAGATGTTAAGTCCCATAGTACTCAGAGCCATTTGAACCATTTTTGAACATTTCCAACAAATAATTCACGGTATTCGGTGCAAGTGATTCATTGAGAGGAAGAGTTTGGCGCAGGCAAAGAAACCGTGGCGGGCTGCATCAAACCTGTCAGACTAATGATGAAAAAGGAAAGTTCAATGCGCAAGAGCCAGTTGCACAGGTGTAATAAATGTCAGGTAAACACGTTACAGGCAGGTTACTGGCAAATACCCATCGTATTGACTCTGTACGGACGGATAAAGCGGCTACAATTTGTGGCGCGCAGACTAGAGCAGCGAGGCGGCAGGCGGGCGCCACCTGCTGTGCGAGGGGACCCCCGGCGGCCGGCGCCGGCGCCGGGCAGGTTTGCCGACAGGCGTCGGCGGTAACGAGCAGCCGTGACGCGCCGCCGGACACCGGACGCCGGCCGCTGCGCCCGCGGCGTAACAAGAGGCGTCGCCTCCGCCCCGTCACTCGCTTGTTTGCCGTCCGTAATGGTCGCCAGGGGGGCGGGCCCGTAACGACGGGGGACAGCCGGGGACGTGCCGCTGGCCGCCGGCCGCCGCCACCAGTAAGGGTCAGCTGCCGCACCGCGGTGCCTGGCAGCACACGTGCTTCTCTGCCGCTCGAGGAAGGCCAGTCTCGAGCCGCACATCGAGCTCATTAGTTGAAGAACTCGATTGCAAACATTGCTTAGGAACATGTTAGTTGTCTTTAGAATCTGCGCCGAACAGTTCCTATGTTGTTGTTGTGGTCTTCAGTCCTGAGACTGGTTTGATGCAGCTCTCCGTGCTACTCTATCCTGTACAAGCTTCTTCATCTCTCAGTACTTACTGCAACCTACATCCTTCTGAATCTGCTTAGTGTATTCATTTCTTGGTCTCCCTCTACGATTTTTACCCTCCACGCTGCCCTCCAATGCTAAATTTGTGATTCCCCTGATGCCTCAGAACATGTTCTACCAACCGGTCCCTTCTTCTAGTCAAGTTGTGCCACAAACTCCTCTTCTCCCAAATTCTATTCAATACCTCCTAATTACTTATGTGATCTACCCATCTAATCTTCAGCATTCTTCTGCAGCACCACATTTCGAAAGCTTCTATTCTCTTCTTGTCCAAACTACATATCGTCCATGTTTCACTTCCATACATGGCTACACTCCATACAAATACTTTCACAAACGACTTCCTGACACTTAAATCTATACTCGATGTTAACAAATTTCTCTTCTTCAGAAACGCTTTCCTTGCCGTTGCCAGTATACATTTTATATCTTCTCTACTTCGACCATCATCAGTTATTTTGCTCCCCAAATAGCAAAACTCCTTTACTACTTTAAGTGTCTTATTTCCTAATCTAAATCCCTCAGCACCGACTTAATTCGACTACATTCCATTATCCTCGTTTTGCTTTTGTTCATGTTCATCTTATATCCTCCTTTCAAGACACTGTCCACTCCGTTCACTGCTCTTCCAAGTCCTTTGCTGTCTCTGACAGAATTACAATGTCATCGGCGAACCTCAAAGTTTTTATTTCTTCGCCATGGATTTTAATACCTACTCCAAATTTTTTTTTTGTTTCCTTTACTGCTTGCTCAATATACAGATTGAATAACATCGGGGATAGGCTACAACCCTGTCTCACTCGCTTCCCAACCACTGCTTCCCTTTCATGTCCCTCGACTCTTATAACTGCCATCTGGTTTCTGTACAAATTGTAAATAGCCTTTCGCTCCCTGTATTTTACCCCTGCCACCTTTAGAATTTGGACACTGGACTCGCATTCTGGAGGGCGACGGTTCAATCCCGTCTCCAGCCATCCCGATTTAGGTTTTCCGTGATTTCCCTAAATAGTTTCAGGCAAATGCCGGGATGGTTCCTTTGAAAGGGCACGGCCGATTTCTTTCCCCATCCATCCCTAACCCGAGCTTGTGCTCCGTCTTTAATGACCTCGTTGTCGACGGGACGTTAAGAAACACTAACCTAACCTAACCTTTAGAATTTGAAAGAAAGTATTCCAGTCAACATCGTCAAAAGCTTTCTCTAAGTATACAAATGCTAGAAACGTAGGTTTGCCTTTCCTTAATCTTTCTTCTAAGATAAGTCGTAAGGTCAGTATCGCCTCACGTGTTCCAATATTTCTACTGAATCCAAACTGATCTTCCCCGAGGTCGGCTTCTACCAGTTTTTCCATTCGTCTGTAAAGAATTCGTGTTAGTATTTTGCAGCTGTGACTTATTAAACTGATTGTTCGGTAATTTTCACATGTGTCAACGCCTGCTTTCTTTGGGATTGGAATTATTATATTCTTCTTGAAGTCTGAGGGTATTTCGCCTGTCTCATACATCTTGCTCACCAGATGGTAGAGTTTTGTCAGGACTGGCTCTCCCAAGGCCGTCGGTAGTTCTAATGGAATGTTGTCTACTCCCGGGGCCTTGTTTCGACTCTGATCTTTCAGTGCTCTGTCACTCTCTTCACGCAGTATCATATCTCCCATTTCATCTTCATCTACATCCTCTTCTATTTCCATAATATTGTCCTAGAGTACATCGCCCTTGTATAGACCGTCTATATACTCCTTCCACCTTTCTGCTTTCCCTTCTTTGCTTAGAACTGGTTTTCCATCTGAGCTCTTGATATTCATACAAGTGGCTCTCTTTTCTACAAAGGTCTCTTTAATTTTCCTGTACGCAGTATGTATCTGACCCCTAGTGAGATAAGTCTCTACATCCTTACATTTGTCCTCTAGCCATCCCTGCTTAGCCATTAACACTTCCTGTCGATCTCATTTTTGAGACGTTTGTATTCCTTTTTGCCTGCTTCATTTACTGCGTTTTTAACGTTTCTCCTTTCATCAATTAAATTCAATATTTCTTCAGTTACCCAAGGATTTCTACCAGCCCCCGTCTTTTTACCTACTTGATCCTCTGCTGCCTTCACTACTTCCTATAAAATCACATAAATAAGATACGAGGGCTTCAAAGTTCGTAGTAATTGACGGAAAGTCATCGACTCAAACAGACGTGATTTCTGGCATTCCCCAAGGTGGTGTTATAGACTCTTTGCTGTTCCTTACCAAGGTAAACGATTTGGGATACAATCTGAGCAGCAGTCTCAGGTTGTTTGAGACGTCGCTGTCGTTTATCGGCTAGTAAAGTCATCAGAAGATCAAAACAAATTGCAAAACGATTTAGAAAAGATATTAGTATGGTGCGAAAATTGGCAGTTTGAATGACGATTCCGGTTAATGAAGTAAAAGATCCACGCAGTGGACACCAAATGAGAAAGCTACTCCTTATGTTTCTGATGTAGACTGCCATAAGAATGCGAAAGAACTGTTAATCAGAACTCAGGTAGAAGTTGTAGTCTATTTCACAATCGATTTATTGGTCTTAAACAAGACAAGACAACAAAATTATTAAAGAAACATCACACAAAAATATTTATTTAACAAAAGCCTTACTAAAATGGGGTCTATGGTGGACAAGGTGATCTGCTGGGGATCGCCACATGACACTAACCAGAACACTACTCGCTCTATCTCACTTCATACACATGAATCCAGGTTATGGCATTATACTACGCCACCACCAAGCATCTATATTCTACCACACAAAAAAAGGAAAAATATGGTTCGAAAGAACAGGGTGCTGAGAAATAGATATTATAGCCCTACGTTGCAGCAGCGAATACTTTACCATCATACTGGTCAAGGCGGCACACTACGATGCATTCGGTGACTGAAGTCATGGACGGCGGAAATCTGTTATTAAATGCGCGTTCCAGAAAAATGCAAGTACGCGGTATCGCGTTCGGTTAATTCAGAATGCAGGTATTTCCCTAAGAGCCTCTGAAACCCCAACGGATTCCAGTGTGCAGGTGGACCCGTTTGCTGGTCTGCCAAACCAATTTGACTCAGTACCACGACTGTGCGTGTCGGAATACGTCAAATGTTTAGACGGCCGACTCAAGACAAATAAGTACACCCACGTGTCACTCGTTCTGACTGTGATGATATAAGCAGTACTTCCGACGGTTCAGAAGGTGACTGGCACAGGCTCTAAGTCGCACCCTAGTAAAGGACACAAGTTTCATCATTTAGGTAGAGACCTGCAGTTCTTTACTGGCGAAGCGCCAGTACAAGAGACTTGTACAAGAGTGTGACGATCTCCCTTTCACTATGTTGCCTCCTCAGCTCGGTCCCCAAAGCACATTTCTCTTTTTTCACTTCCCCCAATTTCGCACAAGCCAATGAAGAGCTGGAGCCAGGCATTCTAAGCTCTGTGAATGGTCTTTGCACTGCAAACCGATTTGACCAATCAGAGACTTAAAGTTAATTGGCAGAAAATGGAAAAAAAATTCAGCTTCATGGTCTCTTTCCCACACGTTTGCCGTGTCTTTTGCCAATACAATACAGGGTGGAAGCACAGCCCTCCATAAACAGCTTGTTATCTCCCCTGTTGCGTCCATTTCAAAGTTTGAAAAGAACGCCCATAAACTCGCATTGACAAAAGATGTTTTGAAACAGAGTCTGCGCGTCTGAGCGCCAGTTTCCCTGTCCCATGGCCATTTGCAGAACGTTTACATTTCTTTTGGCGTCTTGCTCACTAACAAGGCCTACAGTGCGCTGTCAGCGACTTTTCGGCGCTAGGCCGTATACCTGGACGTCTGGCGCCAAAGCTAATGTGTTTTGCACAATGCAACTGCTGCATGTGGCCATCTGGAAATGTCTCTTCATCGTTCCCCTGAAAAAAAAAACGCGCTTTGTCGTCCCACCAACACTGTGCTTTTACTGCAGTCATTTAAGTCAGCGCCCTGTTCTTTTGAATGCAGGTAAAACTTACTGTATTTCATTCCCTAGAGCACACAAACAAGACCATAAACTGCTGCCCACCATGTCATCAGAATGTATGAAGACAAATCGCCGTGGATCGCATTCCCTACACCAAATCAGGAGTGAGAGTGCCCTGCAATCTCTCAAGTTAACCCTAAACAACGAAAAGTGTAAGGTCATCCACATGAGTGCTAAAAAGAATCAGTTAAACTTCGGTTACACGATAAATCAGTCAGATCTAAAGGCTGTAAATTCAACTAGATGCCTAGGAATTACAATTATGATCAACTTAAATTGGAAGGAACACAAAGCAAATGTTGTGGGGAAGGCTAACCAAAGACTGGATTTTATTGGTAGGACACTTCGAAAATGTAATAGATCTACTAAAGAGACTGCCTACACTACGTTTGTCCATCCTCTTTTGGAATACTGCTGCACGGTGTGGGATCCTTACCAAACAGGGCTGACGGAGTACATCTAAAAAGTTCAAAGAAGGGCAGCACGTTTTGTATTATCGCGAAATAGGGGAGCGAGTGTCACAGAAATGATACAGGATTTGGGGTGGTCATCATTAAAACAAAGGCGTTTTTCGTTGCGGCGGAATCTTCTCACCAAATTTCAATGACCAATTTTCTCCTCCAAATGCGAAAATATTTTGTTGACGCCGACGTACATAGGAAGAAACGATCGCCATAATAAAATCTGGGAAATCGGAGCTCGCGCGGAAAGACATAGGTGTTCGTTTCTTCGGCGTTCTAAACGAAATTGGAATAACAGAGAATTGTCGTGAATGTGGTTCGATGATCTCTCTGCCATGTACTTTAATGTGATTTGCAGAGTACCCATGTAGATGTAGATGTAGATTTAGAGCTATTTGGAATGTAAAGGGGCCTACACACGTTCAATATTTACTGACAATACTAATTCAGTATACTGAAGCTACCTCAAACTATCAATAACGTTGACAAAATTGTCAGTTGACAACGCCATTTTACGAGGTTAAGATGTCGAAGCCCAAAAGAAAGCGTATGCTGTAGCTATATCAGCTATAGCGTGCAAGCAACAGAAAACAAGAAAAAGAGAAAATGGGTCCGAGACTGGTTGAAAGATGGAGCCACTGGTCACGTATTAGTTTACTATCTGAAATCGGAATAACGGCCCCAAAAGATTTTATGTGTTATTTTACGATGAATTATGCATCGTACAGAACGTTATTAGTGTTAGTGTTCATACGACATAAAATGGTGAAGCAAAATACGTTAATGAGAGGAGGGAGTCGCATTCAGCAATAAATAAGGAGTAATTTAGAGATGTCTGGCGAGAGAAATCATTCTAATGCTCCAAGTAAAGTTCTGTAATATAAGCAAGTACAAGTAAACTTCTATGGAAACCTATGAAGCAATTGTATCTGGCTGGCAAGGACCTGTTTAGGAAATTAACGTCAAACAATTTTTTTGCGCTTTATGATAACTTGATAAAACTGAAACACATTTACTAGTCACTGCAAATATATGATATGTTTTTGGAAATGGGAGCATTTTTTCAAAACTGCCATGTAACACAATAATCTATACTGTTTTTCGAATTAATGAAGCCGGCCGTGGTGGACGAACGGTTCTAGGCACTACAGTCTCGAACCGCGTGACCGCTACGGTCGCAGGTTCGAATCCTGCCTCGGGCATGGATGTGTGTGGTGTCCTTGGGTTAGTTAGGTTTAAGTTGTTCTAAGTTCTATGGGACTGATGACCTCAGAAGTTAAGTCCGATAGTGCTCAGAGCCATTTGAATTAATGAAGTAAGAATGTAATAGAGATCCTCCGTTATCATCTTAAAGCGGCATATACAATGCTTACACTTGCATAAGCCTATCAAACTTCTTTTTTGTTAAAAACTCCTTAAAAATTGAATCTAAGGTATGATATACAAACCGGCGAATTAAAAAAAAAATAGACAGTGTACACTAACGTAACGCCATGTGGCTGGTTCCTGAAGTTCTGTCGAGATCTGAACGGTGAATATTGTCAAACAGTCAATATTTGACCTCACACGTTCAGAATCTATTGACAACACTGAGAATATTTTGAGATCCACCAATTCTGCTCATCAGTTATGATAGAGTTGACAATACGTCAATACGCGCTCTCAAACGGCCAATGTATTGATAGTTTGACAATATTATTGAACGTGAGAGGGCCCCTTGAAACCATAAATCCTGCCGGGCTGTCCATAAATCCGCAAGAGTACGAGGGGTGGAGATCTCTTCTGAACAGACAGGATGCTTACGTACGTGTCATCTGCCGGGGTCGTATCTAGACGTATCAGGGGGTCCCATATCACTCCAACTACACACACCCCATAGCGTTACAGAGCCTCCACCAGCCTGAACCGTCTCCTGCTGACATGCAGGGCCCATGGATTCTGAGGTTGTCCCCATACCCGTGCGCGTACAACTTCTCGGTACAACTTGAAACGAGACTCGTCTTACCAGACAACGTGTTTTCAGTCATCAACAGTCCATTGTCGGTGCTGACGAGCCCAGGTGAGGAGTAAAGCTTTGTGTCCTGCAGTCATCATCGGCACACTAGTGGAGCTTCACCTCCGAAAGCCCGTATCGATGATGTTTCGTTGAATGGCTCGCACAATGACACTTGTTGATGGCCCAGCACTGAAATCTGCGGCAATTTGCGCAAGGGTTGCACTTCTGTCACGTTAAACGATTGTCTTCACTCGTCGTTAATCCCGTTGTAAGTAGGCTGTTTAAGTTTTTATGTTGGTAACGTCAGGTAGCGCTCTGTATGAAAATCACTGGCTGTGCTATGTGCAGTCTGTGGCTGGTTGGCATTGTTGTAATATTCCCTATTGTAGTGTTGGGCAGTTGGATGTGAACAGCGCGTGGCGTTGCGCAGTTGGAGGTGAGCCGCCAGCAATGGTGGATGTGGGGAGAGAGATGGCGGAGTTTTGAGAGCGGATGATCCGGACGTGTGTCCATCAGAAAGAGTGAATTTGTAAGACTGGATGTCACGAACTGATATATATATATTTTGTAGTGTTGGCAAAAGAGCCAACACCGTTTTGCTAGAGGAGGCCGAAATACACGCGTTTAAGCTCACGCAGACTGGCGTGAGGTCTGGAACAATTAAAGGAGTAGAGTCAAATAAATAAAGAACGTAGTGGCTTGAATACTCAATTTTAATCCATAATTGGAGAACATCGTTCTTGTTGATACATTAATAATATTTCTCAATACAAACTGGTAATGACGCCTTGCTAGGTCGTAGCAAATGACGTAGCTGAAGGATATACTAACTATCGTCTCGGCAAATGAGAGCGTATTTGTCAGTGAACCATTCCTAGCAATGTCGGCTGTACAACTGGGGCGAGTGCTAGGACGTCTCTCTAGACCTGCCGTGTGGCGGCGCTCGGTCTGCAATCACTGACAGTGGCGACACGCGGGTCCGACGTATACTAACGGACCGCGGCCGATTTAAAGGCTACCACCTAGCAAGTGTGGTGTCTGGCGGTGACACCACATATATATTAGTGACTTTTGAATACTACTAAGGTAAATACATTGTTTCTTCTCTGTCAAAATCTTTCATTTGGTAACTACGCCTATCAGTAGTTAGTGCCTTCAGTAGTCAGAATCTTTTATTTAGCTGGCAGTATTGGCGCTCGCTGTATTGCAGTAGTTCGAGTAACGAAGATTTTTGTGAGGTAAGTGATTCATGAAAGGTATAGGTTATTGTTAGTCAGGGCCATTCTTTTGTAGTAATTTTTGAAACTGAGATTGCGTTGGGCTAAAAATATTGTGTGTCAGTTTATTGATGATCAGAGTAAGTAAAGAGAGAAATGTCTGAGTACGTTCAGTTTTGCTCAGCTGTTTGAAAATCAAATGACGTAAGAGGTTTACCAGCATAGTAACTCATTATTTTTTCTAAGGGGACGTTTCACCGTTCTTGCAGGATCTTTCTTCGGCCGCAGCGATGTCGGAGATTTGATGTTTTAATGGTATCGCACCGCTCGTGCGCCGACTATAGCACCATGTACAGACTAAATTAAACCTCGATAACCTGCCAGCGTGGCAGCAGTAGCCGATCTAACAACAGACACTTGTTGTCTCATATAGGCGTTGCCGACCGCAGCGCCGTATTTTGTCTGGTTACGTATCTTTCTTTTTGAATAGGCGTGTCTGCACCAGTTTCTTCGCCGCTTCAGTGTATATTACGTGGGGTGATAAGAAACTAAGGTTGCAAGGCCTGCAGTGAAACGTGTACATTTTAATTCATACAACCAACACAATCATCTGATACAGGGTGTTTCAAAAATGACCGGTATATTTGAAACGGCAATAAAAACTAAACGAGCAGCGATAGAAATACACCGTTTCTTGCAATATGCTTGGGACAACAGTACATTTTCAGGCGGACAAACTTTCGAAATTGCAGTAGTTACAATTTTCAACAACAGATGGAGCTGCAAGTGATGTGAAAGATATAGAAGACAACGCAGTCTGTGGGTGCGCCATTCTGTACGTCGTCTTTCTGCTGTAAGCGTGTGCTGTTCACAACGTGCAAGTGTGCTGTAGACAACATGGTTTATTCCTTAGAACAGAGGATTTTTCTGGTGTTGGAATTCCACCGCCTAGAACACAGTGTTGTTGCAACAAGACGAAGTTTTCAACGGAGATGTAATGTAACCAAAGGACCGAAAACGATACAATAAAGGATCTGTTTGAAAAATTTCAACGGACTGGGAACGTGACGGATGAACGTGATGGAAAGGTAGGGCGACCGCGTACGGCAACCACAGAGGGCAACGCGCAGCTAGTGCAGCAGGTGATCCGACAGCGGCCTCGGGTTTCCGTTCGCCGTGTTGCAGCTGCGGTCCAAATGACGCCAACGTCCACGTATCGTCTCATGCGCCAGAGTTTACACCTCTATCCGTACAAAATTCAAACGCGGCAACCCCTCAGCGCCGCTACCATTGCTGCACGAGAGACATTCGCTAACGATATAGTGCACAGGATTGATGACGGCGATATACATGTGGGCAGCATTTGGTTTACTGACGAAGTTTATTTTTACCTGGACGGCTTCGTCAATAAACAGAACTGGCGCATATGGGGAACCGAAAAGCCCCATGTTGCAGTCCCATCGTCCCTGCATCCTCAAAAAGTACTGGTCTGGGCCGCCATTTCTTCCAAAGGAATCATTGGCCCATTTTTCAGATCCGAAACGATTACTGCATCACGCTATCTGGACATTCTTCGTGAATTTGTGGCGGTACAAACTGCCTTAGACGACACTGCGAACACCTCGTGGTTTATGCAAGATGGTGCCCGGCCACATCGCGCGGCCGACGTCTTTAATTTCCTGAATGAATATTTCGATGATCGTGTGATTGCTTTGGGCTATCCGAAACATACAGGAGGCGGCGTGGATTGGCCTCCCTATTCGCCAGTCATGAACCCCTGTGACTTCTTTCTGTGGGGACACTTGAAAGACCAGGTGTACCGCCAGAATCCAGAAACAATTGAACAGCTGAAGCAGTACATCTCATCTGCATGTGAAGCCATTCCGCCAGACACGTTGTCAAAGGTTTCGGGTAATTTCATTCAGAGACTACGCCATATTATTGCCACGCATGGTGGATATGTGGAAAATATCGTACTATACAGTGTCCCAGACCGCAGTGCCATCTGTTGTTGAAAATTGTAACTACTGTAATTTCGGAAGTTTGTCTGCCTGAAAATGTACTGTTGTCCCAAGCATATTGCAACAAACGGTGTATTTCTATCGCTGCTTGTTTAGTTTTTATTGCCGTTTCAAATATACCGGTCATTTTTGAAACACCCTGTGCATACATCGGTCTCCTCATCGGTTTAGGTACTTGTAACTTCGTGGGATGAGTTCGAATATACTTGATCCCTGGTGCAGTCAACCTTACTCCATCTTTGATCTGGGTTCGACATCTCGCATTAAATCGCAGCTCGGATATTAGAGAAACTCGGCGCGGCTGGTCTAAAAAGGGCGCGCACGTTGACGTGAGAGAGAAGACAAACGAAGAAAGAAAACAGGGACGGACAGTGTGTGTGTGTGTGTGTGTGAGTGTGCGTGTGTGTGTGTGTGTGTGTGTGTGTGTGTGAGAGAGAGAGAGAGAGAGAGAGAGAGACAGAGAGAGACAGAGAGAGAGAGAGCGACCGCAGAGTGGTTCCTCGCGTAGATAAGTACTAGAGCGGTAGTGCAATTACTCGTTCAGAGACGATATGTGTCGTGTTCTGTGTGGACGGACGGTTGTGTGTGCTGGCTGGGTTCTGCCGAACTGACTGGTGTAACTACAGTACATCGGAGTGTTTGCAAGTGGCGCGTGTAAACCAGGTTCAGTTCCACTAGTGGGTCGCATTTTCAACAAAGTAGTTGCTGTTTGTATCCTGTTGAAGGCACCGTTCTGAATAGAGCTTTTGAAACAATGCGTGCATCGCGCTCAGCTTTAGATGGGCCTTGTAGTGTGGCTGCCTATATGGGAATGGTATTCCAGTTCCAGCGACGAAGGTTCAAATGGCTCTGAGCACTATGAGACTTAACATCTGTGGTCATCAGTCCCCCAGAACGCAGAACAACTTAAACCTAACTAACCTAAGGACATCACACACATTCATGCCCGGGGCAGGATTCGAACCTGCGACCGTAGCGGTCACGCGGTTCCAGACTGAAGCGCCTAGAACCGCGCGGCCACACCGGCCGGCAGCGACGAAGGACGCAGCGGAAGTTTTACATTTGGTAAGCACTCACCCTCTTCTAAAAATTGGAACTAACAAGGGAACCTCCCCATCGCAACCCCCCTCAGATTTAGTTATAAATTGACACAGTGGATAGGCCTTGAAAAACTGAACACAGATCAATCGAGAAAACAGGAAGAAGTTGTATGGAACTAAAAAATAAGTAAAATGTACAAACTGAGTAGTCCATGTGCAAGGTAGGCAACATCAACGACAATATGAGCTGCGGAGCGCCGTGGTCCCGTGGTTAGCGTGAGCAGCCCCGGAATGAGAGGTCCTTGTTTCAAGTCTTCCCTCGAGTGAAAATTTTACTTCCTTTTATTTTCGCAAAGTTACGATCTGTCCGTTCATTCATTGACGTCACTGTAATAAGTTTAGTGTCTGTGTTTTGCGACCGCACCGCAAAACCGTGCGATTAGTAGACGAAAGGACGTGCCTCTCCAATAGGAACCGATTACATTTGATCGCAAGGTCATAGGTCAACCGATTCCTCCACAGGAAAACACGTCTGATATATTCTATACGACACTGGTGACGGCATGTGCGTCACGTGACAGGAATATGTTGTCGACCCACCTAACTTGTACACTTGGCGAATGGGTAAAAAGATTCTTCTACCTTGCCCCATTTAGGTTTTCTTGTGGATGTGATAATCACTCCCAAAAAAGTGATGAAAACATAAGAGTTTGTCACATAAACTGCAACAAATGAATGCAACAGTTTCACAGTCGCACAGTTTTCCTTGTGCTCTGTCAAAAAATATGTTTTTTACGTTTTCAAATGTTTCCGTGTGTAGACCGTCAAATCCCGCATACGTCCAAGCAAATCTGAACATGTCCTGGAATTTTGGAGAGCGAAGTTGATTATGTGTGAGTGCCTGAACTTTGATAATTGTCTGAAAATAAAAAATTGAACTTTTCACTCGAGAGAAGACTTGAACCAAGGACCTCTCGTTCCGTAGCTGCTCACGCTAACCACGGGACCACGGCGCTCGTACGCTCATACTTTCCTTCATGTTGCCTACCTTGCCCATGGACTACTCAGTTTGTATATGTTGCTTATTTTTTTCATAGTTCCACACAACTTCTTCCTGTTTTCTCGATTGATCTGTGTTTAGTTTTTCAAGGCCTATCCACTGTGCCAACGTATAACTAAATCTGAGGGGGGTGCGATGGGTAGGTTCCCTTGTAAGGGAAACCCGCGTGAAACTCACCGCCACGGTTCGCGCCGCTCCTCCCGTCGGGGGTTCGAGTCCTCCCTCGGGCATCTGTGTGTGTGTGTGTGTGTGTGTGTGTGTGTGTGTGTGCTGTCTTTAGTGTAAGTTAGTTTAAGTTAGATTAAGTAGTGTGTAAGCTTAGGGACCGATGGCCTCAGCAGTTTGGTCCCATAATATCTTACCACACATTTTCAGAATGAGATTTTCACTCTGTAGCGGGGTGTGCGCTGATATGAAACTTCCTGGCAGATTAAAACTGTGTGCCCGACTGAGACTCGAACTCGGGACCTTTGCCTTTCGCGGGCAAGTGCTCTACCAACTGAGCTACCAAAGCACGACTCACGCCCGGTACCCACAGCTTTACTTCTGGCAGTATCTCGTCTCCTACCTTCCAAACTTTACAGAAGCTCTCCTGCGAAGCTTGCAGAACTAGCACTCCTGAAAGAAAGGATACTGCGGAGACATGGCTTAGCCACAGCCTGGGGGATGTTTCCAGAATGAGATTTTCACTCTGCAGCGGAGTGTGCGCTGATATGAAACCGGCGTGAGTCGTGCTTCGGTAGCTCAGTTGGTACAGTTCGCAGTCAGCCTTCGGCGGCGCAGCGGTTCGGACGGTGTTTACGTCCCTGCCGCACGTCTGCGCGAGAGGTGTTTACGTTACGTGTGTAGCGGTGTGTCGCGGTAATACATAGAACGAATCATGGCCTTGTCCTTCCGCAAATCGACACTGAAATTTAGTTTTGTTAACGAATATGCTCGACCGAAAGCTTACGAGATCGAACGTTATTTACGGGACGAGGTGAAAATCGAACCTGACGTTCTAGTTGGAATCCACTTATCTATAGTCAGCAGCGTGGTTTATGTCAAGCTTATAAATGAAGCGGCATGTGACGAACTACTACTTCGACACAGACAAGGACTTCGTTTCTGTCATTCGGACGGGAATGTTGGAGCGGTAACAGTTGAACACGCCGGCATGGGACTCAGAACGATCCGCGTCTTTGAGCTTCCATTCGAAGTGCCAGAAGAGTTGGTGACAGACGCCCTGCGTCCTTACGGAACGGTCCTATCCCACGTGGCTGAAAAATGGGCGAGCTTCAAGACGTATCCTGTCCTCAATGGCGTCAGACAAATACGGATTGAACTCCGAAAACACGTCCCGTCATACTTGTACATCGCCGGTTGTAGGGCGATTGTCATTTACGACGGACAACCAAGGACGTGCTCTGGATGTGGGAAGGAGGGACACATACGTTCTGAGTGTGCTCAACGAAGGTTATTACAGCTGCCACGGGATGATCCACCCCTCACGCCGCATCCGACTGTGCTCCCCATGACTTACGTCGCCGCATTACGCGATGACGTGGGCCGCGAGACAGACGCGTACCAGAACACACAGACAGCGGCGGATCGTGGCGAGCCACAGAAAGACGACGTTGCGCTGGACCGCCTGCAGCAGTCACAGGACGCCCTCTCTTCGGTTCCGCTTGAGGCCCCTTCAGATAAGGCACTTGG
This sequence comes from Schistocerca serialis cubense, assembly GCF_023864345.2. Classification (NCBI taxonomy): domain Eukaryota; kingdom Metazoa; phylum Arthropoda; class Insecta; order Orthoptera; family Acrididae; genus Schistocerca; species Schistocerca serialis. Next base: position 620,824,225 of record NC_064645.1, read on the forward strand.
AGACGTCGAAAATACGACGGCGCACGATTCTGACGTCCCCCACGAACAACTGGAGACCATGCTGACCTCTGATTCCGAGGCCCGGCAACGTAAACAGCGCTCACCAAAACGCCGGAAGAAGCGCCGCCTCACGGTGGAGAACGATCACTCTGATCTAGTAGATAATTCTGAGAAGTTTACGGGTACAGAACAGACGACCATGGATACAGAAGAACTACCTCGCGTGGATGCAACGGTGGCCAGCGGGACGGCGGCACGACCTACTGCTGACGATGCTCCAGACACAGCGAAGGAGCTTGATAGACGGCAACAGGCTGCTGAGGAGGCTACGGCGCCTGCACCGCACGACAACGATGGGACACTAGGGGACTGGTCAGAAGAGCCACCCCCTTGGGGAACAGATGATGCCGGAGGAACTGCTCCCACGCACTCTCCCGGTGTAAGACCGGCAGGGTGCACGGAATAATGGCAGACTATATGAGGGGACGGCGGGGGACGTTAGTCCGACAGCAGCCTATGTACGGCAAAATTAGCGACCGTACGGTACCCTATCTACGTTGACCGCCATGCACCAAGCTTATCGGATAGGGTCTGTTAACATCAATAGCATTGGGACGCCGGTGAAAATCAAGATGCTCAGTGACATGATAAAGGCTGCGGATTTAGACATCGCACTATTACAAGAAGTTCGGGTACTTCCCCCCTCGGACTTTTACGGTTACGACATTTACTGTTCCCCGTGTGACGAGAGAGGCGTTGGTACAGCTATACTATTAAAGGAAGGGATACGTGCAGACGAAGTAGAGTATTTGCCTTCTGCCCGTGGTACGGCCGTGACCATAGGAGGAATACGTTTGATCAACATATACGCACCGTCAGGTTCGGATAAGAGAAGGGACAGAGCAGATTTTTACGCCCATGAGGTTGCACCGTTGTTCCAGGGACGATACGATGGTTGCATACTCGGCGGAGATTTTAATTGTGTGCTTGACAGAAAGGACCAACAACCTAACTATACTACTAGCCAAGAACTTAGGGAGCTGGTCAACGGGATGGAATTAGTCGATACATGGGACCTGAAGTATCGCAACCAACCAGGATATACATTTTTTACTAGCCACTCCGCGGGCCGTTTGGATCGAATCTACGTTTCAAGGGCGTTAGCAGTGTCGACGGTGGACGCAGAAATATGGCCGACAGCGTTTACAGACCACGAGGCATATATTTGTACAGTTAACCTTGATAGACAGCAGGTGTGGAGACGGAGGGGTAATTGGAAGATGAACGTCTCCCACCTGCGAGATGCAGAATGCCGACGCATGGTGGAGGACGCGTGGCATGGCTGCCTCCGTCGACGACATTCTTTCGGTTCTATCCTGCAGTGGTGGATCGAGTGCGCGAAGCCAGCTTTACGGAGAACGTTAATAGGTTATGCGAAGGAGGTTTCTCAATGGCAGCGCACGACCACTGAGTTTTACTTTACGGCTCTCCGGGAACTGTTGGCTCAACCACCTACACCAGAACGCCAGACGGCCGTCCACCGAGTTAAGGCGAAGCTGGTACAACTTGCGACGCAGAGGATGGCAGGTACGATGATACGCGCGAGGTCGCAGGATTTCCTGCCCAACGAGGTTCCCTCGATGCATTACGTGATAAAGGAAAGAAGAAGAAGACGCAGGAATTTAATACATGAGATCGATCTCGGCGATGGACGTCGTTATACAACACAAAGGGGCATAGCACAGGCGTTCACGGATCATTTTAGCAGATTCTATGCGAGCAACGGGGAGGGTCAGAGGGAGCTGGGGAACGTCCTGGAAGAGATCCCTGACGCGACGACTGTGAACGGGGAAGCAGACGGGTTATCCGAAATTACGTGTGAAGAGCTGGAAGAAGCGATTACACGAGGTGCTTGCAACAAGTCCCCAGGTCCAGATGGATTCCCGTTGGAATTTTACCGTGCCTTCGTGACCATTATGACACCGATGTGGCTATTTATGTTTAATGAGCTTCTGCGGCAAGAAGTACCGGTTCACATTCAGTTCACGGAAGGACTCATGATACCGATACCGAAGCCCCGTGGTGGCAAACGGCCTTGTGATTATCGCCCCTTGACCCTCCTTAATAGTGACTACAAGATCTTCATGCGCATCCTGGGAAGTCGTATCAAAAAGTCGCTGGAGCATCGAATACATGCCGATCAGACTTGTCTTGGCGGCATCAGTAATATCCACACAGCGTTGGGAGACTATCGTGACGTCGTCGCCCTCGCGGCTGCATGCCGCCTCCGGGGGGCGATGGTTGCTGTAGATTTCGATCATGCTTTTGATCGCGTGGATCATGTGTACCTCGCGGCGGTGATGAACAGGATGGGTGTCTCGCCATTACTGACCAATGCTGTGATGCGGCTGTTGCACGGCGCCAGATCAGCGATGGTGGTCAACGGAGGGAGAACTGAGTATTTTAAGATCTTAAGATCAGTGAGACAGGGTTGCCCCTCGTCGATCCTCCTTTATGCGATTGCCTTAGAACCGTGCCTCGCAGGCCTTCGCCGCCGTCTTACCGGGATCTCCCTCCGGCATTTATCATTCAAATGCAGAGCATATGCGGATGATGTTGTGTTCCTCGTACGGAATGAGAGGGAGACTCAAACAGCACTGGATTGGCTACAGACGTATGGGATGGCAGCTGGAAGTGTGGTCAACTACCGAAAATCACAGTTCATGCATGTGGGGCGTGGCCTAGAACCAGGAACGGAAGGACCCTTACCTGCGGTGGAAACCCTTCGCTGTTTGGGTATCACCTTTCATAAAGAGACAGCGGGAACGGCTGCGGACAACTACCGAAGACTGTTACTCAGAGTCCGCACGGCAGTACGACTAAACGCCCTACGGTCGATGGATATGCTGCAGCGAGTCTTACTCGTCAACCTTTTTCTCGCGCCCATGATGTGCCACCTGACACACCTTCTCCCCTTGACGCATACGATGGCTATGAGGATTCAGGCGGCTTTTGGGTACTATGTGTGCCTGGGACAACTCTTTAAGGTACAGTACAACACGCTTACCCTCCCAGCGCGAGAGGGGGGCGTTGGTTTAGTGAACGTGCACGAGAAGGCGCGTGCCATGTTTATTAATACTATGCTCAAACGGTGGCGCAACAGGAACCACTCGCTTACGGGGACGATCATCGAAGAACTCGTCCCAACATCGCATCTTCCTCCAGTCAGTGTCGGCCATATATCGCCCCCTTTAACGTATGTGCGCACGTTCATCGTGGAACACAGTTACGTTCGAGAGCGTTTACCGACGACCCGACAGTCGACATCGAAGGACGTGTACCATCTGCTCCTTCGACAGATCGCCCGGAATAGGGTGGAACGCAAACATCCAGCTGTTAATTGGCACGTGGTGTGGCGCACGGTCCACCACCCCCACCTACCTACATCAGTCAGATCAACATGGTACCTTGTCGTCAACCGAAAATACCCTACAAATGATAAAAAGTACGCAATACATTTGGCGGATTCGCCCTTGTGTCAGCAATGCGGCGTGCTGGATACGGACGACCATCGGCTGGTCTGCGGCGAGGCATTGGCTGTCTGGACTCTCGCAAGAAAGATAATAGCGTTCATGCGGCGCACTATCTATACAGCAATCTCTTCTGACATAGTATTTTTTCCAGAGGAAACGTATTTTCCGCGTCATAAGACGAACGCGGTGGCGTGGATCACAGGTATGACGGTCCATTACATCTATAGAGACACACGTACGAACTTACTGAACGTCCTGGATTACTGGCAATACTTGCAAGATGGACACACAAAACTATTACGGCTACAAAAGTACAAGGATTGGTATGCCAATTTCCTAGTAACGGTTTTTGCGGACCCGCCATATACCTGGGGTGTGCCGGGTGCGCAAAGATGAGCGGCGGTGCTGTCTTGTGAAACCGACCAAGTTAAAGTGATCGACTAAGAACACTATGCGAGTATGCGACCTACGAAACACTCACGCTTGAACAGTTATCAAATGGATGTATTTCAAATTTTGTTTTCATATCCAAAATACTTTTCTTTAGGGTGCCGGAGGTGGCCCCACTTCGATTTTGTTGTTATTTCATGCTGCATGGTAGGACGGCAGCAAGGATCCTTCCAGAACAGTTATCATGTGACAGGAAGTACTATGTTTATTTTGTGAATAATAAAGGTTTCTGTTTCTCCTACCTTCCTTCATATAAATAAAGTTAAAAAAAAAAAAAAAAAAAAAAAGTTGGTAGAGCACTTGCCCGCGAAAGGCAAAGGTCCCGAGTTCGAGTCTCGGTCGGGCACACAGTTTTAATCTCCCAGGAAGTTTTATATCTTACCACATATTATTATCACTTCTAATGCCAGCGTAGTAACAAGACGGAAAGATCTCCTTAAATTTAAAGACTGTAATGCAGCAAGCAAGTGAGGTGCTATTTATTAATACTTAAATTAATCAGTTGAGGTTAAGTGATATATTTGATTGAACTAAAGGCCTTGCCTTTAAATCAGCTAACCGCCCCAAGCTCTAGTGTTATTTCTTTCACATTGTTTGGTTGGTTGATTGTTTTGGGGGAAGGGAACCAAACAGCGAGACCATTGGTCCAATCTGATGAGGGAAGGATGGGGAAGGAAATCGGCCATGTCCTTTCAAAGGAACCATTCCGGCATTCGCCTGAAGCGATTTAGGGAAATCACGGAAAACCTAAATCAGGATGACCGGATGCGGGTTTGAACCGTCTTCCTCCCGATGAGAATCCAGTGTGCTAGCCACTGTGTCACCTCGTTCGGTCGTTGCTTGCTTATTAGAAGTGTTTAACCGTTGTTGTGTTGCAAAATGTATTATTACTATGTGTGGAAATTGTGTTGATGGAAGGCCAAACTAACAACCACAGAGGTGGTATGTACAAGTGGTACCAGACAACCGCCCAATCTAAAGTTAACCCGCCATGTAAAAGGAGTTCTTTGGAAATGAGGCTCTTGATGTTTACTTTCTGTAAAAGGATTCGCTTACTTGCCATTGCATTGCTTACATTTCAAGTGATTTAATTTGTTGATAATCGTGAATATTTGTTTTCTTAAAAATACCTAAAGAAATTTTAAGATTGAAATTTTTAAAGTTGATGTTTTGATCTATTGTAAAGTTATTTAACTTTCTTGGGGCTCACCTACATCTACAGTTACAGTCCGCAAGCCACCCAACGGTGAGTGGCGGAGGGCACTTTATGTGCCATTGTCATTACCTACTTTACCTGTTCCAGTCGCGCATGGATCGCGGGAAGAACGACTGCCGGAAAGCCTCCGTGCGCGGTGGAATCTCTCTAATTACACATTCGTGATCTCCTCGGGAGTTGTAAGTAGGGGGAAGAAATACATTCGATATCTCATCCAGAAACGCACCCTCTCGAATCCTGGACAGCAAGCTACACCGCGATGCAGAGCGCCTCTCTTGCAGAGTCTGCCAGTTGAGTTTGCTAAACATCTCCGTAACGCTATCACGCTTACCAAATAACCGTGTGTCGAAACGCGCCGCTCTTCTTTGGATCTTCTCTGTCTCCTCTGTCAACCCGACCTGGTGCGGATCCCACACTGATGAGCAATACTCAAGTATAGGTCGAACGAGTGTTTTGTAAGCCACCTCCTTTGTTGATGGACTACATTTTCTAAGGACTCTCCCAATGAATCTCAACCTGGCACCCGCCTTACCAACAATTAATTTTATGATCATTCCACTTCAAATCGTTACGTGTACGCATTCTCCCTGACATTTTACAGAAGTAACTGTTACCAATGTTTGTTCTGCTATCATATAATCATACAATAAAGGATCCTTCTTCCTATGTATTCGCAATACATTACATTTGTCTATGTTAAGGGTCAGTTGCCACTCCCTGCACCAAGTGCCTATCCGCTGCAGATCTTCCTGCCCTACGCTGCAATTTTCTGATGCTGCAACTTCTCTGTATATTACAGCATCATCCGCGAAAAGCCGCATGGAACTTCCGACACTATCTACTAGCTCATTTATATATATTGCGAAAAGCAATGGTCCCATAACACTCCCCTGTGACACTCTAGAGGTTATTTTAACGTCTGTAGACGTCTCTCCATTGAGAACAACATGTTGTGTTCTGTTTGCTAAAAACTCTTCAATCCAGCCACGCAGCTGGTCTGATATTCCATAGGCTCTTACTTTGTTTATGAGGCGACAGTGCGGAAGTGTATCGAACGCCTTCCGGAAGTCAAGGGAAATGGCGTCTACCTGGGAGCCTGTATGTAATATTTTCTGGGTCTCATGAACAAATAAAGCGAGTTGGGTCACAGACGATCGCTGTTTCCGGAATCTGTGTTGATTCCTACAGAGTAGATTCTGGGTTTCCAGAAATGACATGATACGCGAGCAAAAAACATGTTCTAAAATTCTGCAACAGATCGATGTCAGTGTTACGCATCTGCTCGACGACCCTTCTTGAAGACTGGGACTACCTGTGCTCTTTTCCAATCATTTGGAACCTTCCGTTCCTCTAGAGACTTGCGGTACAGGGCTGTTAGAAGGGGGTCAAGTTCTTTCGCGTACTCTGTGTAGAATTAGTTTTATTGCAGGATCTTGCGTAAACATAAATTTAAACTGTCATGGTTTTACAAGTAAACAAAAGCTTTGCCTAGAGTTCTACAGATAAGAGTAATTGTGATTTGAAATTACCACCCTTTCAGGTATTTTCTTTTTAAATAGTGCTTAGTGTTTCTTGTCCCAGCACCTTTCCCAGTCCACAAGCCGGGAACTACCTGTTTGGTCAAAAATCAATTAGCATTTGTCTCATTAAAATTGTGTGGACTAACTTAAATTATATTTTTTTACAAAGTACGGGACCAGTGCTCTCCTGGTACTTGTTGTTACGAAGTGATTCACCTCACCAAATCAGCGGCCTCCTAGGTGCTCCTTCGTGTCAGGAAAAAGATGAAAGTCGCTTGGATCGAGGTGCGTACTGTAGGTAGGATAGTCGATGATGTCCCAGCGAAACTGTTCTTCCTGCCGCAAACTTTCGAAACCTTTTTGCGGCACGCTGTCGAGACGAAAGTCTCTCTGTAAACCTCTACCAGTGAATTTCAGGCGCGGTTACATGTTTCGCCCACAGTGATCGAATAACTGAGCGGATTTCTTCGCGAGATTAGTTTTTCCAAACGAGTCGTCACTTATGTTTACCTATAAACTAGCGCTGATGACACGTAGCTGAAACACTGCACATTGCCAACCGCACGTGTCTGACATCCGCGCACTGCTAATCTCTCTATAACAGACGAACCTCCAGAAATATCGGCCTTAGCTTCTGACGACCCCTCCTAGTTTTACCGTTATGTTTCCCAACTTTTTCTCGAAGTATGGAAACAACTGAAGTCTGCTCGGCATTTTGGACAGTGGCTGCACTCTGCAGCCCACAGTTGGCGCTGGTCCACACAGTTGGACTCTTCCCTGCGTACGATGAGAGCGCCGGCTATTGTGAAACGCTGGCTGCGCTCCCGGAGTGGCCGGTGCTTCATATCGCAGGCCCCGCCATTGTTCTAGCGCACAGCACACGGCACTCTGTAGTGTTTCCAGTTGACCGGGCCGATGAAATATGAATCCTCGAATGCGAGAACGCGTTTCCCAAGCACCAGAAGGCCAGCTGTCCGCTCATTAGGACGTGGCGCGGCGTGTGTCGTGGGGGTCTGCCCGATGGGAGGGCTCGGGGCTGCAGCGTTTGGAGCCTCCGGAGCAGTCCCAGTTGAGCAACTCACTGATTTACGAGAGGCCGAACGTTGACGAAACGTATAGTGAAGGCCGAAATCACATCTATGAAAGTTTACAGCTGAGTCTACTTACTTATGTTACAAAAAGGCACGGCCAAACTTTCAGGAAACATTCCTCACACACAAATAAAGAATGATGTTATGTGGACATGTGTCCGGAAACGCTTAATTTCCATGTTAGAGCTCATTTTAGTTTCGTCAGTCTGTACTATACTCCCTCGATTCACCGCCAGTTGGCCCAATTGAAGGAAGGTAATGTTGACTTCGGTGTTTGTGTTGACATGCGACTCATTGCTGTACAGTACGTAGCATCAAGCACATCAGTAAGTAGCATCAACAGGTTAGTGTTCATCACCAACGTGGTTTTGCAGTCAGTGCAGTGTTTACAAATGCGGAGTTGGCAGATGACCATTTGATGTATGGATTAGCACGGGGCAATAGCCGTGGCGCGGTACGTTTGTATCGAGGCAGATTTCCAGAACGAAGGTGTCCCGACAGGAAGACGTTCGAAGCAATTGATTGGCGTCTTAGGAAGCACGGAACATTCCAGCCTATGACTCGCGACTGGGGAAGACCTAGAACGACGAGGACACCTGCAATGGACGAGGCAATTCTTCGTGCAGTTGACGATAACCCTAATGTCAGCGTCAGAGAAGTTGCCGCTGTACAAGGTGACGTTGACCACGTCACTGTATGGAGCGTGCTACGGGAGAACCAGTTGTTTCCGTACCATGTACAGCGTGTGCAGGCACTATCAGCAGCTGATTGGCCTCCACGGGTACACTTCTGCGAATGGTTCATCCAACAATGTGTCAATCCTCATTTCAGTGCAAACGTTCTCTTTACGGATGAGGCTTCATTCCAACGTGATCAAATTGTAAATTTTCACAATCAACATGTGTGGGCTGACGAGAATCCGCACGCAATTGTGCAATCACGTCATCAACACAGATTTTCTGTGAACGTTTGGGCAAGCATTGTTGGTGATGTCTTGATTGGGCCCCATGTTCTTCCACCTACGCTTAATGGAGCACGTTATCACGATTTCATACGGGATACTCTACCTGTGCTGCTAGAACATGTACCTTTACAAGTACGACACAACATGTGGTTCATGCACGATGGAGCTCCTGCACATTTCAGTCGAAGTGTTCGTACGCTTCTCAACAACAGATTCGGTGACCGATGGATTGGTAGAGGCGGACCAATTTCATGGCCTCCACGCTCTCCTGACCTCAACCCTCTTGACTTTCATTTATGGGGGCATTTGAAAGCTCTTGTTTACGCAACCCCGGTACCAAATGTAGAGACTCTTCGTGCTCGTATTGTGGACGGCTGTGATACAATACGCCATTCTGCAGGGCTGCATCAGCGCATCAGGGATTCCATGCGACGGAGGGTGGATGCATGTATCCTCGCTAACGGAGGACATTTTGAACATTTCCTGTAACAAAGTGTTTTAAGTCACGCTGGTACTTTCTGTTGGTGTGTGTTTCCATTCCATGATTCACGTAAATTGAACAGAAGTAATAAAATGAGCTCTAACATGGAAAGTAAGCGTTTCCGGACACATGTCCACATAACATATTTTCGTTCTTTGTGTGTGAGGAATGTTTCCTGAAAGTTTGGCCGTACCTTTTTGTAACAAAAAAAAAAAAAAAAAAAAAAAAAAAAAAAAAAAAAAATGATTCAAATGGCTCTGAGCACTATGGTACTTAACTGCTGAGGTCATCAGTCCCCTAGAACTTAGAATTACTTAAACCTAACTAACCTAAGGACAACACACACACCCATGCCCGAGGCAGGATTCGAACCTGCGACCGTAGCGGTCGCGCGGTTCCAGACTGTAGCGCCTAGAACCGCTCGGCCACTCCGGCCGGCTTTTTGTAGCACCCTGTATTATTTTCCCGCAAGATTGGAAATGGTTATTGATAGAAGCCCTTTTCATTTGGCCGATGTTCCATTATTCCAGAACATGAAAAGTTCCTGGAGGAAAAAAAGGATGTCGTTGCACCCATTACAAGTTAAACAAAATTGAAACTATGCATCTGTTGCGTGTCTTTCGAAGAAGACGCTGAAGAAAGCTGCAAACGGATGTTGAAGTTGGCTGAAGATAAACCTCAGGAAAGTACATAAATAACGTTACGGCGAAATGAAAGAAAAGGGGTACGATTCCGTGAAGAAAATCACTGTCTTTGGAATACTAAGAGAACTAGAACTCGTGGAAAATCCCAATAGACCACTCTGTGTAAGACCAAATTCAGAGTAAAGTTTTGAGGACAACTCTCAAAGAGGTTCCCGGTAAATGCAGTGGTGAGGCAAGGAAACGGTATTTCATGTGTATTGTTTAACTGTTTCCTGGAAGAAATAACCAAGAGTATGGACCAGATCTGTACCAGCCAACATCGGATTAAGGATCGGAACCAAAACAGACAAGGATCCCGTGACTGACTTTAGTCGATGACCAGCGTGCACTTGCAAACAGTATGCAAGAGGCTTCTACGCAGTTCTAAGCACTTCATTAAGTGACCGAAAGCAGCCGAGAGTTCTTATGCTTTTTCAGTGCTGTTTCACACTTTGCTGTGGAGGAGTGCGACATTGACATATGTGTGAATAAAATGGCAAACGGTCCCTCTAAGAGCCGCCCAGTTCGGCACTAACCTCTGTGGCATCGATTCCCATTTACTAAGAATTTTAAAAATGTGCCTTTACAGAGAAAATCTACGGGCCTGCAGGAGAACAACTGCCACCTAGGTGTATCAGATGGTTGCCTATATGCAGGCTCCTTGCACTGACTCTGTAAAGGGGCATTTTTAAAGATCTCAATAGATGGGAATGGGCGCCAGGGAGGTTACTGACGAACTGGGAATTTTATTTACATACGTGTCAATGTCGCACTCGTGTGTGACCAAACCACAGCAGGGTGTGAAACAGCACTGAAAAAGCGTAAGAACCATTGAGAGGCACCCACATGCCTTGCTCATACTGTGGCATCAAGCAGTCAGGCCTGCAAGATGAGTGGTCTGCCAAGCGAGTGGATTCATTTTTATTTATCGAGTAACATGAACTCTCGTACTCACAATAAAGTTACAAATTATCCTTCTATATGAATAATACGCAACGGAAACTGACTATCAGTAATTTACAGAACTCTGACTGTTCACTACGCACTGGCAATACCACATTTTCTTTTTTCTTTTATTTAACGGCTTTTATCAACACGTGGCCACCGCACTGAATATGAATGGCGCACACATTATAAATTCGGGTCATCATGACAACATACAATTCGAAGGAAAAGTCCACCAATCTTTTTCTTTTCACTATCTTATTTATTCCGATAAATTCTATAACCTAAACACACAAATTCTATAACCTACAACAATAACACATGAGAAATTCCGCCCAGTGGGCATAGCTTTACATTGGTGATTCTCTACCTTATGGTCTCGTAATTATTTAACGCTACAGTGCACTTTCTGGATACGATGGTGGGTCTTTTATTATTTCTCACACTTCGACTCTCACGATCATCATCACTAAACTTTCCTCCAGACCGAGCGGTACCGAAGGAACAAGCATAGCCCACTAATCTTTTGAAACTATCTTGCTACTCTCCCATGCAAACCACACATACCCAAATTACATGACATACATCACACTACGACATGGAATATAATACAATGAATAGTCACAACACTATCACTTTCAGCTTTCCCACTTCAATTAGTATTTATCCCAGTTTCACACGACACTGCCCCACTTTGTAATTCTACTTTCGTACTATGAACTCTGGAGATATATGCACGTCTTCCTGTGCAATGCAAGCCAAGTGGCGTTGCTGGATAGACGGACGACTCACCTTCCTTCTCTCTCAGAGTTTGAATCTAGCGTCACACGGAATCATATCACGCAAAGTAATATTAAGAACATATTCATCACACACGCGAGTCCTCAATTGATACCATGGACGAGTACTTCTCTTTATCCTTTGTCTCATACACAGATTGAGACTCACACAGTGCTCACCACGTGGAAGTACTCGTCTCTAATTTCAAGTCCTGCACACGCCATTTCTTAAATATTTCCAACTTATGGTACACACGCTATTTCTTAAATATTTCAACTTATTGTACACACGCTAGTAATTCAGCTTAACTTAAGCGCACGGAAGTATTTCAACTTATTGCTACACGTGGTTTCATTGTGACCGTTGGTCACTTCCGAAGATTACTACAATCCCTTTAATATTACGTGCCTGACATTTAATTCTCCCCACAAAAGTTCCTGAAATAGAGAAATTATTATTTCAAACTACTCTTAAATATTCCACATGCATACCATGTCTCCACTCTTTTGTCTTTACGGAGCACACCCAAGACAGGTCTTAACAGCACAAGATCCAGCGGCAGAGTGCCGAAACATGGCCGTTCTTCAGGTCCTCTCGCACCTCTGCTGAAGTGGGGGAGCACCTTGCTACCGTATTGGTCAGCCACATTTCAGGCGCTCAAAGCTCAGGTAAATTACATCTCTTTGGTCCCACCAAAGGTGGCCAAAGTAGCGTCTCAAAGATGATCATATATTCACATTCACTATCTGCGGTTAGCAGACGACCATACATTCAATCATTTCACAGATCTCACCAAACTGGATGTAGGGATCTATTTTGTGGGAGTGCACATGTGATCAATTAAATAAATAAATTGTCATTCTTTCCCACACTGGTATCCGGCTTCGCTGTATTAATTGAAATTGAGTTATTTTACAAAAAAAATGTGTTGTTCTAACAAAAATAATGAAGTATGTTGTACCTATTTTCAATGTCGGGCGGTACTGTACCCTTTCACCATTAGCTGCTTCGGATCACGTTCAAATTTCGCCGAGTGATTCAATTGTCAAGAACGTCTTTCTGTTGCTCGTCGCACAGTAAACTGTAGTTTTAGACCGCGAAATGTGTAGGAACAAACGTCTCAGTGAAAGGCGTAGTTTAATTGATGTCCTTTACATCGTCCCCTGAGGCCTCTTTGCCTCGGCCACTCATAAGAAAACCGCATGATTTCAACCCCGGGCTTCAGGATTCTCATTCCACCGCAGAGGTGTCAAAAGAAGGGATGAAATGTGGGTAAGAGTGGGTGTAACGACATTCCCATCGTGTGACACGTCAACGGCGGCTTTGGGAAGAATTTTGGTGAAATTGGATGCCAATAGAACATCATTAACCCTCTTTGCACTTCACGTGAACTTCTCAGCTCTGGCCTTTTTTTCGCATGTGTAGAGCCCGAGGGTGACGTCGCAGGGCGCCGCACCTTTCCACCATTACAGAGGAAATTTGTACACACCTTTCAAATTTATGCATCGCAACATGAGACAGTTACAGAGTTTCGAAAAAGTGAGTCTTTAGTTCTGTTGCGTAATGTAAGTACTGGTGCTCTTGCAGCGTAGTGGTGACTTAATGGCAGGTTGAAAAATGGCAATTCTGTGCCCATTCTTCCTCGGCAGTTGCCCGTCCGTAACTTCTAATCGAGCGATGGTAGACCGACATTCATTACAGGGCTAGTAACACTGGACGTCATCGCCAAATTGTCTACTTTGTCATCGTACATCAATCCTACAATGTTGGCACCCATATAAAGAAGATTTGTATACCTCTGTGTTTATTTAACATTGATTCTCATTTGATTTCCAGTATTCGAATATTCATTTTATTGTTGTACTTCGGATTTTCAATAGACTGCAATACACTTTCTAAGACGACACTATCCCCAGGTTCTCGACGCCCACACGACGACGAAGTATGAGAGACTCTCGACTCGATATTGCTTCCGCGGTAAAAATTGAACAATATGGGAGCAGAAGAGAGCGCTTGGAATATTTCGGCCTCGGGATAAAAATGCATATCCTACGACTGACGTCTCTTGATGTCGAGAGCCGTCAGTGTACGCACGAATTAAGTGCGGCCAATAGAGATTAATGTAAGTACTGAAACCTTAACTGACTGCTCCAAAGTAATTTTTAATAAAACTATAATAGTGAATATCGAGGATTTACCACTCATATCTGAATTTAGTTCCAAATCCGACAATGTAGCTATTCGTTTGTGTGACCAGTGCTTTTGCTATGAGATCACTACAACCGTTAACTATTCTCAAAAATGCCCAGTCGATTTCTTTTGAGCGTACACCTCGGAAATTCTGTTCTATGGATTCCTTCTGCCGTCAGGAAGATGTTCACAGGTGAGCGCGCTATGCAGATGCATTGTCGTCTTGTAAGACACACCTATCTCCGAAATGATGTCTAGGAGGCTGGAAAATAAGTTGTAGAATCCTGTCCTTCAAATTACACACGATAGGGATGGGCAATATCTAACATGCGTACAAGGCACTAGCTTTAAATATGGCTGACCCATCCGTCTGCTAAACTCAAACGGACTGCACATCTGGGACTTTGATTGGTAGCTGTATGCCTTCGCAATCTCTTACGACAATTTTCATCGGTCACACAAATCCTCCACTTGTGGGTGAAGAAAATGCGACATCTTTGGTCGGGGTTTCATTCCAGGTGTCCATTTTCTTAAAATCTTTTGCGCCATGATGTAGGGATTCATTAAATAATCGCCTTTCAGATTACTTATTTTGCGCGAGTTCTGAGTAAAGACATCCTGCACTCTGGTTATCGATTGCTGAGCATACCACAGCAAACTGGTAAAGTGACGGCATGTCTCTAGGCGTTACGTTAGAACAGAAGGAAGCTCTCCAGTGGGGCTACACGAGCAGAATCACATGTAAGTGTGCCCCGTTGAACGGGAGTCAACACTTAATTAATTCTGTTTCTGTTTCCACTTCCAGGCACTTGTTGGAAATTGCTTATGGACGATGTGTATTTCAGTGGAGGATACGTTCCGATGGCCATTCTCATGCTACAGTCTCCGGGCAGTACAGTGAGAACGCAGCATGCTCTAGCTGCTTGGCGTAACATATTGTTTGCAACGCTTTCAAGTCTGCGGATGCCTCTTCAGTCGTGTCCAGATATAAGTTCTGTTGTTCAGAGAGATAAATCTTGCTCTACACTCGTGATACAGAACTCGTATTTCACTTGTCGATCTTTGAGGTTAGCGTACTGGCTTCCCGAGACTCCCATTGAGTTAATATTGCTTAGTCTGGTGCATATGCAGTTTTCTTTCGTTCCGATTTCCATTGGTAAAGGTCTGGTGCACGATGTTTCTCCTTGGTTATTGATTTGCTTATTAATAATCAACCATTTTATTGAAGTACCTTTGGTTTATTTTCCTCCCCCACTCATTTATGAGATCAGCACAATATCTGGATGGCACACGTGTTCTTATAGGTCTATTCATTCTTACGAATGTACTTGATTTGACCACGAACTTTACAATGAATTAGTCAAGGTGATAGGAAATGCTATCATCAGGAATATTTCGAATTCTTTGCATGCCTTTACAGCATTACCGAGACTTTGAGACTTCATATTGTTCAAGTTATGGTCGACGTGACCTCTTTATTTCATATTCTTTATGGGTTGACGTTTGGTTTACAGTGTGAGGCCTCACATCCTCCTTGCACGTGATCTGCTTATAAGGGAGGTCACATCCACGTTTCTCTGTACTGTGCATAATCGCGATCTTAGTCATTCAAACATTTGTTCATGTTCCCGTTTCTTTCCCGTTGCACAATGAAAACATCTTCATACTGTTGAATATTTAAATGAAGCCGAGGTCAGGTAGCGTTAGTAATTATTTGTAGGTCAATATTTTCTGTAAAAGTAACACTTTTCAGGTTTTTTTTTTTTTACTGAAGTGGCATATTTCGTGTGCTCAGTTCACTTGAAATACAGGGTGTTTCAAAAATGACCGGTATATTTGAAACGGCAATAAAAACTAAACGAGCAGCGATAGAAATACACCGTTTGTTGCAATATGCTTGGGACAACAGTACATTTTCAGGCAGACAAACTTTCGAAATTACATTAGTTACAATTTTCAACAACAGATGGCGCTGCGGTCTGGGAAACTCTATAGTACGATATTTTCCACATATCCACCATGCGTAGCAATAATATGGCGTAGTCTCTGAATGAAATTACCCGAAACCTTTGACAACGTGTCTGGCGGAATGGCTTCACATGCAGATGAGATGTACTGCTTCAGCTGTTCAATTGTTTCTGGATTCTGGCGGTACACCTGGTCTTTCAAGTGTCCCCACAGAAAGGAGTCACAGGGGTTCATGTCTGGCGAATAGGGAGGCCAATCCACGCCGCCTCCTGTATGTTTCGGATAGCCCAAAGCAATCACACGATCATCGAAATATTCATTCAGGAAATTAAAGAGTCGGCCGTGCGATGTGGCCGGGCACCATCTTGCATAAACCACGAGCTGTTCGCAGTGTCGTCTAAGGCAGTTTGTACCGCCACAAATTCACGAAGAATGTCCAGATAGCGTGATGCAGTAATCGTTTCGGATCTGAAAAATGGGCCAATGATTCCTTTGGAAGAAATGGCGGCCCAGACCAGCACTTTTTGAGGATGCAGGGACGATGGGACTGCAACATGGGGCTTTTCGGTTCCCCATATGCGCCAGTTCTGTTTATTGACGAAGCCGTCCAGGTAAAAATAAGCTTCGTCAGTAAACCAAATGCTGCCCACATGCATATCGCCGTCATCAATCCTGTGCACTATATCGTTAGCGAATGTCTCTCGTGCAGCAATGGTAGCGGCGCTGAGGGGTTGCCGCGTTTGAATTTTGTATGGATAGAGGTGTAAACTCTGGCGCATGAGACGATACGTGGACGTTGGCGTCATTTGCACCGCAGCTGCAACACGGCGAACGGAAACCTGAGGCCGCTGTTGGATCACCTGCTGCACTAGCTGCGCGTTGCCCTCTGTGGTTGCCGCACGCGGTCGCCCTACCTTTCCAGCACGTTCATCCGTCACGTTCCCAGTCCGTTGAAATTTTTCAAACTGATCCTTTATTGTATCGCTTTTCGGTCCTTTGGTTACATTAAACCTCCGTTGAAAACTTCGTCTTGTTGCAACAACACTGTGTTCTAGGCGGTGGAATTCCAACACTAGAAAAATCCTCTGTTCTAAGGAATAAACCATGTTGTCTACAGCACACTTGCACGTTGTGAACAGCACACGCTTACAGCAGAAAGACGACGTACAGAATGGCGCACCCACAGACTGCATTGTCTTCTATATCTTTCACATCACTTGCAGCGCCATCTGTTGTTAAAAATTGTAACTACTGTAATTTCGAAAGTTTGTCCGCCTGAAAATGTACTGTTGTCCCAAGCATATTGCAACAAACGGTGTACTTCTATCGCTGCTCGTTTAGTTTTTATTGTCGTTTCAAATATACCGGTCATTTTTGAAACACCCTGTAGAAAGAGGAGGCTTTCTTACTGTTGACTGCAATGAAGACTTAGAGCTCAAATTGATCGTGTGGTGATGGTAGCGTGCTGTCTTATCGGAATAGCTGATGGTCATAATTTGTAAGTGGGCTTCACCAGCAGTACTTACTGTGGGCGACAATTACTAGGCAGCTCTTGAGCGTTTTGTGTCTGACGACAGTGGCTGTGTCTTCCAGTGACGTCAGTATTGTGTACGTCAGTTTGGCGGTAAACTTCTTGTGCTGACTATGCGCGCACGTTTTAAATATAAAATAGCTCTTCGAGTCATACTGACAGATCAAACATGTCCGCAAGCGGCATTTTCTGGTTAACGGCTGGAGACACGGTGCGTTCTAATGAACTGCGTTGAGTAGCCCAGTCAACGAAGACCAGAATGGGTCGAATATGGAAAAAATGGTGTAATTGCAAATTTTTGTACAGTAGTAGGAGGGGGGGGGGGAGGCAAATAAACAACATGCTAAAAATCCTTACTAAGTGATGTGAGCATGGGGGTAGGTGCAGGTTGAAACGTAACTTTTTAGTTTTTCTTGACTACATGGAAACCTTCTGCTTCTGGTGACATTTTTTGCTGGTCAACTACATCTAATTTGATATAAAAGAGGACCTATTCACTTCTTCTCTGGGACTAACAGTTTCCATGTTGCAAGGATGGAAAAAATCGCAAATTATTAAAAATAGTGTTTAATGGTATAAAATCAGTGTTGTATGAAGGGGGTTAAAACACATATTATATGAAAGCACGCTGTCTGTCCGAAAGAACAGACACCACGCAGATCCAGCAGCTGTAAAACACTATATGTAAATTGAAGGGGGATCACTGCTGTCTGCTGCTGTGGGACATTAAGCGGAATCAGCGGCGTCAAGCGATAATGTTTACAGTCCCTGCCCACTATACTCCCAAAGACAGACACCACGCAGAGTCCGCACGTCCGCACTGTGAACATTACATATGAACTGAAGGGGGCTCGCTGCTGTCAGCTGCAGTATGATGGATGGTACTCGGTGGAAGAGTGGATCGGCCGTGAGGCCTGCCGAGATAGTCCATGCAGTTGCGATGACTCTGTGTCCCCCACGGCGCAGTGGTTACCACACCTGCCTAGTAAGCAGGAGATCCAGGGCTCGAATCCCGGTCCGATACAAATTTTCGCTCGTCGCCACTGATCCCGCTTAATGTCCAGCTGCAGCTGACAGCAGTGATTCCCCTTCAATTTACAACAACTATTAAATGTGTGTGCAACACGTAAGTGCATAGAACCTCATTGAGTGATAGACTGTGTTTTGTGGGTGTGCCAGGATTGTGGGGGGGGGGGGGATGGGGGGGGGGTTTAGTGTAGATGCGTGAGGAAAGGCAGGCCGCTGAACTGCAGTCATTCACTTCTCTCCTTCGTAAGTTTGAAAAATGAACAGTGGGTAGCATGGTCCCCACCCTCTCTATACCACAACGTCACAAGAAGCAACTAACAGGTGTTACTCAACGTTATATCGATATTCCCGTGGCTCGCCTTAGGAATCACTGCCGTCATAGTGCTCAGACACCTGTGAAGGGTGGGGGTATTATTTTTCCAAGGTGTGTTAACACTACATGGAACGATTTTTATTTCACTGAGTGGATTATGAGCACGAGAGTACCTATATATATATTGAAGCGCCAAAAAAACTGGTACAGCGATGCATATTCAAATATAGAGATTTGTAAACAGGCAGAATACGACACTGCGATCGGCAACGCCTATATAAGACAACAAGTGTCTGGCGCAGTTCTTAGATCGGTTACTGTTGCTGCAATGGCTGGTTAGCAAGATTTAAGTGAGTTTGAACGTGGAGTTATAATCGGCGCACGAGCGATGAAGTGGGGACCTACGACGACTGAAGAAGAAAATCGTTATACGTGACATAAGTGCAAACCTTCCGCAAATTGCTGCAGATTTCAACGCTGGGCCATCAACATGTGTCAGCGTGCGAACCATTCAACGAAAACACATCGACATGGGCTTTCGGAGCCGACGGCCCACTCGTGTACCCTTGGTGATTGTAGGACACAAAGCTTTACGCCTCGCCTGAGCCCGACAACACTGACATTGGACTGTTGACGTCTGCAAACATGTTGCCCGGTCGGACGAGTCACGTTTCAAATTGCATCGAGCGGATGGACGGGTACGGATGTGGAGACAACCTCATGAATCCATGGACCCTGCATGTCAGCAGGGGACTGTTCAAGCTGGTGGAGGCTCTGTAATGGTGTTGAGCATGTGCAGTAGGAGTGATATGCGACTCCGATACTTCTAGATACGACTCTGACAAGTGACACGTACGTAAGCATCCTGTCTGATCATCTGCATCCATTCATATCCATTGTGCATTCCGACGGACTTGGGCAATTCCAGCAGGACAGTGCGACACCCCATACGTCTAGAATTTCTACAGAGTGTCTCCAGGAACACACTTCTGAGTGTAAACACTTCTACTGGCCACCAAACTCCTCAGACATGAATATTACTCATCGTATGTGGCATGCCTTGCAACTTGCTGTTCATAGGAGATCTCCACCCCCCATACGGTTACGGATTTATAGACAGCCCTGCAGGATTCATGGTGTCAATTCCCTCCAGCACTACTTCAAACATTAGTCGAGTCCATGTCACGTCGTCTTGCGGCAGTTCTGCGTACTTGCGCGGGCCCTACATGATATTAGGCATATATATACTAGTACAGACTCTTGGTACGTCGAATGCTTTCGGTCTCAATGATAAAGTGAAATGTACTGGTAAGATTGGATACTAGAATGGTAAGATACACGACTCAATACAATCAGAGCTGTAGAGGTGCTAAGTGAAATAGTCAAAGTTCTTACAATCGCAAAATCGTGTAAACACACGAATAATTTAAAAAGTTTATCTGAACCACTTCAGGAATACTAGATTATCGCAGCCTTCAGATGCCTTTGTCAAGATACCTGCGATACTGTTAGAAAATCAGTACCAAACAGTTACCTTAGATTTCAGGTTCTGGCACTTCCATTTGGAAGACTGTCTGGAAAAAAGGCGGACTCGAGGTCTGCTGTGACAAGAATAACATCAGCATTTTTCATTTACAGAGTACAGAATGTTTAAAAATAAGACAGGAGAACGGCAAGCGATCGTCCTGTCGTACGATATACAATTTGCGTTGTTACAAAATGTACACTCCTGGAAATTGAAATAAGAACACCGTGAATTCATTGTCCCAGGAAGGGGAAACTTTATTGACACATTCCTGGGGTCAGATACATCACATGATCACACTGACAGAACCACAGGCACATAGACACAGGCAACAGAGCTTGCACAATGTCGGCACTAGTACAGTGTATATCCACCTTTCGCAGCAATGCAGACTGCTATTCTCCCATGGAGACAATCGTAGAGATGCTGGATGTAGTCCTGTGGAACGGCTTGCCATGGCATTTCCACCTGGCGCCTCAGTTGAACCAGCGTTCGTGCTGGACGTGCAGACCGCGTGAGACGACGCTTCATCCAGTGCCAAACATGCTCAATGGGGGACAAATCCGGAGATCTTGCTGGCCAGGGTAGTTGACTTACACCTTCTAGAGCACGTTGGGTGGCACGGGATACATGCGGACGTGCATTGTCCTGTTGGAACAGCAAGTTCCCTTGCCGGTGTAGGAATGGTAGAACGATGGGTTGGATGACGGTTTGGATGTACCGTGCACTATTCAGTGTCCCCTCGACGATCACCAGTGGTGTACGGCCAGTGTAGGAGATCGCTCCCCACACCATGATGCCGGGTGTTGGCCCTGTGTGCCTCGGTCGTATGCAGTCCTGATTGTGGCGCTTACGTGCACGGCGCCAAACACGCATACGACCATCATTGGCACCAAGGCAGAGGCGACTCTCATCGCTGAAGGCGACACGTCTCCATTCGTCCCTCCATTCACGCCTGTCGCGACACCACTGGAGGCGGGATGCACGATGTTGGGGCGTTTGCGGAAGACGGCCTAACGGTGTGCGGGACCGTAGCCCAGCTTCATGGAGACGGTTGCGAATGGTCCTCGCCGATACCCCAGGAGCAACAGTGTCCCTAATTTGCTGGGAAGTGGCGGTGCGGTCCCCTACGGCACTGCGTAGGATCCTACGGTCTTGGCGTGCATCCGTGCGTCGCTGCGGTCCGGTCCCAGGTCGACGGGCACGTGCACCTTCCGCCGACCACTGGCGACAACATCGATGTACTGTGGAGACCTCACGCCCCACGTGTTGAGCAATTCGGCGGTACGTCCACCCGGCCTCCCGCATGCCCACTATACGCCCTCGCTCAAAGTCCGTCAACTGCACATACGGTTCACGTCCACGCTGTCGCGGCATGCTACCAGTGTTAAAGACTGCGATGGAGCTCCGTATGCCACGGCAAACTGGCTGGCACTGACGGCGGCGGTGCACAAATGCTGCGCAGCTAGCGCCATTCGACGGCCAACACCGCGGTTCCTGGTGTGTCCGCTGTGCCGTGCGTGTGATCATTGCTTGTACAGCCCTCTCGCAGTGTCCGGAGCAAGTATGGTGGGTCTGACACACCGGTGTCAATGTGTTCTTTTTTTCCATTTCCAGGAGTGTCTTTAAGAGTCGCCAAGAACTCGGTAGAATCAAACTGGACATTTCTAGATCGTAAATTGTTCATCGATGGCCGACCATTTTGCAATTGCTTGCACCGCGCTTTTGCTGAAACAGTGTCATAGCTACGGTAGTGCAGCAGGAAGCACAGACCAGATTGGCTAAAGCAGATTGGCTCGGAGTTCCCTAGAGAGATCACTACTGTAGGCAGCAACGAGTACGAGACGACGAGGTGCTGTCCCACTGGTGACACGCCGGGAATCGTCCGTCAAATCCGATGGTACTGGAAGAAGGTCGACGTGTAGTTAGATTCCCAGTCGAACGACTGGAACACCGGCTTGACACGCCGTCAGCAGCTGGTGATTTCAACGATCAAAAGCGGATTGAACCTTCCATGATAGAGGTCACTATCACCCCTCTGGTTCCTTTATATGGAGTCTCACTAGTATACTCTGCTGACGGATCTTTCTCGCCTACGTATCGTCTGAGCGCGACAGAGCAACCAAAAATTCAGTCCCGAGTCTCCTCTACACAGAAGGATCCTCTCCGCGTCATACGTCCTCCAACGTACACGGTAAACCAGCTAGCAACCAAAGAATGTTGATTATGTTTACGGGGCAGAGTGTGAGAAAAAATCTGAGGAAGAAATATAAGTTCAGTAGCGAGCAACTTCGCGACTGCGTGCAGACCGCGCGGGCGGCAATCACACGTGGTAACATTCACTGACACGGTAGTGAAGTCGATCTGGTGAGCCCTCACAAGGGCTGCTTGTTTCTGAACTCCCACCACTAAATACATTGTGACAGTATGTACATTCTACTATTTTCCTCGTGAATTTGTTCTTGTCACTGCTTTTCACGCACGACATTTTGTTGCAGAATTATTATGTCTGTCACGGGACCACAGGTCCATCACAATATAAAGCTGCTACATGTCACACCTACCGTAAGTCAAATGATTTTGGAAGACATGTACGGCGATTCCTCTCTTACATTATTAGGACTGTTATTCCTTTCTCAGACAGCCCATAAAACTGTTACCAGATGCTGCCATCGTTTATGATTTTACTATATTTATTTATAACTGTAACAACGAATTTCGATTGTCGGAACCAACCACACGGTAAGCTTTCTGCTCATCTCTCATCTGCAGCGTGTCTCTGAGCTAGGATACACAAACTAAATTGTTATATGTGTTCTATTTCTTTTTTTATGTTAAACTGTTTACAGTTCTGCACCTAAAGCTCGTCTGATGAAGAAACCGAACTAAAGCTGTCGTTAACGCATTACTTTACATTACCTTTTACCTATTGCGCACCCAACGAGGGTTGTCACCACTGAATCACATCGCTCACTACTATTTCGAAGGAGAGTAGGCGTTCCAGGACTTTAGAAGAAAAGATTACTCGCTGTTCGAAGCCTTTTAGGGTAGGTTCAAAAGTAGTAGACCTATTGTTTGACAGCTGCTAGGGCGTCCGGCGCCTTCGGTAAAGGAACCGAGCGATATGGCGCAGAAGTTAGGACTCTAGATGGCTTTCGAAAGGAGTCGGGTTGAAGCTGCTACCTGCTATCCTGTTTAAGATTTTTCCCTGGTTCGCTAAATCGGACAAAGCCAATGCCGGTATGATTCCTCTGAAAAGAGGAACGCTATTTGGTCTTTTGGACTACTTTAGCCAGTAATCTATTGTGGCTTTTAGCTGAAGGTGGACTCCAGTTGTGGTGCAACTTGACATTTTGACATACAAAAGATAATTCCAAAGGTGAAAGATGCGGTAGGTGACCAGAAAATCGTAGCGTTTGGTGATAACTAAATCACGCACCTTTAAATTTGGAACGGGCATTAGCTGCAGAATAAGACGCGACAGAAACCTAGTAGTCGTAGAATACACCATATTAACTGTCAATAAACAAACCGATAATTATGAAGCTGAGTGGCAGCGGCTGATACACAAGGTTACACAAAAAAAAAAAAAAATAAAAAAAAATAACGGAAGTGAAAGTGAGGTTAACATTAGCTTCCTCTTGCAGTCAGTAAAACGCTCAAGCAAGTTAAATTAAGTGGGGATTAATTCTATATCGATGACATAATGAAATCTTTTGACAACTGTGACTTCACAAATTAAACATGTTACTCCCAGAACAATCCTCATTGGAGCCATTTGACTCATAAACCTCACGTCTTACACTACTGGCCATTAAAATTGCTACACCACGAAGATGACGTGCTACAGACGCGAAATTTAACCGACAGGAAGAAGATGTTGTGATATGCAAATGATTAGCTTTTCAGAGCATTCACACAAGGTTAGTGCCGGTGGCGACACCTACAATGTGCTGACATGAGGAAAGTTTCCAACCGATTTCTCATACACAAACAGCATTTGACCGGCGTTGCCTGGTGAAACGCTGTTGTGATGCATCGTGTAAGGAGGGGAAATGCATACCATCACGTTTCCGACTTTGATAAAGGTCGGATTGAAGCCTATCGCGACTGCGGTTTATCGTATCGCGACATTGCTGCTCGCGTTGGTCGAGATCCAATGACTGTTAGCAGAATATGGAATCGGTGGGTTCAGGAAGGTAATACGGAACGCCGTGCTGGATCCCAACGGCCTCGTATCACTAGCAGTCGAGATGACAGGCATCTTATCCACATGGGTGTAAAGGATCGTGCAGCCACGTCTCGATCCCTGAGTCAACAGATGGGGACGTTTGCAAGACAACAACCATCTGCACGAACAGTTCGACGACGTTTGCAGCAGCATGGACTATCAGCTCGGAGACCATGGCTGCGGTTACGCTTGACACTTCATCACAGACAGGGGCGCCTGCGATGGTGTACTCAACGACGAACATGGGTGCACGAATGGCAAAACGTCATTTTTTCGGATGAATCCAGGTTCTGTTTACAGCATCAAGATGGTCGCATCCGTATTTGGCGACATCACGGTGAACGCACATTGAAAGCGTGTATTCGTCATCGCCATACTGGCGTATCAACCGGTGTGATGGTATGGGGTGGCATTGGTTAAACGTCTCGGTCACCTCTTGTTCGCAATGACGGCACTTCGAAGAGTGGACGTTACATTTCAGATGTGTTACTACCCGTGGTTCTAATCTTCATTCGATCCCTACGAAACCCTACATTTCAGCAGGATAATGCACGACCGCATGTTGCAGGTCCTGTACAGGCGTTTCTGGATACAGAAAATGTTCGACTGCTGCCCTGGCCAGCACACTGTCCAGATCTGTCACCAATTGAAAACGTCCGGTCAATGGTGGCGGAGCAACTGGCTCGTGACAATACGCCCGTCACTACTCTTGATGAACTGTGGTATCGTGTTGAAGCTGCATGGACAGCTGTACCTGAACACGCCATCCAAGCTCTGTTTGACTGAATGCCCAGGCGTATCAAGGCCGTAATTACGGCCAGAGGTGGTTGTTCTGGGTACTGATTTCTCAGGATCTATGCACTCAAATTGCGTGAAAATGTAATCACATCTATTATAATATATTTGTCCAATGGCTCTGAGCACTATGGGACTTAACATCTATGGTCATCAGTCCCCTAGATCTTAGAACTACTTAAACCTAACTAACCTAAGGACAGCACACAACACCCAGCCATCACGAGGCAGAGAAAATCCCTGACCCCGCCGGGAATCGAACCCGGGAACCCGGAAAGCAAGAACGCTACCGCACGACCACGAGATGCGGGCTATTTGTCCAATGAATACCCGTTTATCATCTGCATTTCTTCTTGGTGTAGCAATTTTAATGGCCAGTAGTGTAATTTGCACAGGTAAGCGCTTTTGATTATACAGCAAACATCATATCTAATGAGTGGAAATCCGAAATCGGTTATCTGTTCAAAATAACTGAAATGGTAACACAGATACGTTTTCAAGCAACTCTTACTGACTGTTCGGGCAAGAGATGGGTGAGTTATACGACCACTGTTTTCATCCCCTTGGCAAAGCAAAAGGAATGCCTTCGGGGGGCTGGTCAGCTTCTACCTGCGTAAAATACGAGCCACTGCGACCACCCTCGGAGCGGCAAGTTGGAGACTGCGCCCCAAGTGCCATCAAGGCGAACGTAAAAATGGCAACAATTAAATTTCGGGCGACTGCACATAAACAAAACCTTTCAATGAATAGCTAAACGCGGGTATACAAGACGCCGCGCTGCGTCGTGCTAGGGGAAAACGCGGCTGAATGCACCCTTGACTCCCGCGGTGCGGGCTCTCCAGGAACATAAAGACAGGAGGGCCGTAATAGCCGCACCGCACAGGCCCGGGGGCTGGAGGCTGGGGGGCGGAGCGCCGGCGGGCCCCGAGCGCTCTCCTTCAGAACGATTACACTAATGAGAACTGAGACGGGCCTAGCTGCTGTGTGGGAGCCGCTGTGCCACTGCCGCCACGACGAATGGAGCAGTTGGACCTTCCTCGAGACTGTGCAGTCGTTAGAAGCTGTAGAAGTCTTCTGAGAGACCCTCGCACACAGGATGGTGTAACATTTCGTATACACCGAGGTGACAAACCCAGATTCTGAAGGTGGCAGGGGTAAAATACAGGGAGCGAAAGGCTATTTACAATTTGTACAGAAACCAGATGGCAGTTATAAGAGTCGAGGGACATGAAAGGGAAGCAGTGGTTGGGAAGGGAATGAGACAGGGTTGTAGACTCTCCCCGATGCTATTCAATCTATATATTGAGCAAGCAGTAAAGGAAACAAAAGAAAAGTTCGGAGTAAGTATTAAAACCTATGGAGAAGAAATAAAAACTTTGAGGTTCGCCGATGACGTTGTAATTCTGTCAGAGACAGCAAAGGACTTGGAAGAGCAGTTGAACTGAATGGACAGTGTCTTGAAAGGAGGATATAAGAAGAACATCAACAAAAGCAAAACGAGGATAATGGAGTGTAGTCGAATTAAGTCCGGTGATGCTGAGGGAATTAGATTATTCGCCAGGATAGATGAGAGCGCTAACGCACTGCTTCCTGGACTCGGATTGGCGCGCCGGCCCCGGATCGAATCCGCCCGGCGGATTAACGACGGCGGCCGGTGTGCCGGCCAGCCTGGATGTGGTTTTTAGGTGGTTTCCCACATCCTACTAGGTGAATGCCGCCTCAGTTACACGACTCGTAGACATTTGAAACACATTCACACTACTTCAAGATTTACACTAGACGCAGACAGCTGGGGTACACTAATTCTGTCACGGCGGGTATGGGGTGGCAGCAGGAAGGGCATCCGTCACTTAACCATGCCATATCCGTACTTAACCCTGCCGACCCTGCGCCCAACGTGGGATAAAGGCGGTAGTGAAAGAAGAAGAAGATGCTGAGGGAATTAGATTAGGAAGTGAGACACTTAAAGTAGTAAAGGAGTTTTGCTACTGGGGGAGCAAAATAACTGATGATGGTCGAAGCAGAGAGGATATAAAATGTAGACTGGCAATAGCAAGGAAAGCGTTTCTGAGGAAGAGATTTAAGTTTCAGGAAGCCGCTTCTGAAAGTATTGGTATGGAGTATAGCCATGTATGGAAGTCAAACACGGACAGTAAATAGTTTGGACAATAAGAGAATAGAAGCTTTCGAAACGTGGTGCTACAGAAGAATGCTAAAGATTGCATGGATAGATGACATAACTAATGAGGACGTATTGGGGAGAAGAGGAGTTTGTAGCACAACTTGACCAGAAGGAGGGATCGGTTGGTAGGACATGTTCTAAGGCATCAAGGGATCACCAGTTTAGTATTGCAGGACAGCGTGGACGGTAAAAATGGTAGAGGGAGACCAAGAGATGAATACACCAAGCAGATGCAGAAGGATGTAGGTTGCAGTAGGTATTGGGAGATGAAGCAGCTTGCACAGGATAGAGTAGCATGGAGCGCTGCAACAAACCAGTCTCAGGACTGAAGAACAACAACGAGGTGACAAAAGGCATGTGATACCTCCTAATATCGTGTCGGATCTTTTTCCCCTGCGTAGCGCTGCAACTCGACGTGGCGTGGACCCCAAGATCGTTGGAAGTCCCCTGCAGGAACAATGAGGCATGCTGCCTCATAGCCGTCCATGACTGTGAAAGTGTTACCAGTGCAGGATTTTGCGCACGAACTGAACTCTCAATTATGTCCCACAAATGTTCGATGGGATTCATGTTGGGCCACCTGGATCGCAAAAATAATTCGTTCGAATTGTCCACAATGTTCTTCAAACCAATCACGAACAACTGTGGCCTGATAACATCGCGCTTTGTCTTCTGCAAAAATTCCATCGTTCTTCGTGAATATGAATTCCATAAATGGCTACAGTGGTCTCCACGTACTTGGAGAAATTAATTGTACATATTGTGCTGTGCTACCGGTTTCGATCAGTGATCATCTTCACAGTGGAAAATATTGTGACAACTTCACATGCCATACATCATATTTTGCCAGAAAAGACACCATAGCTTTTCTCGTTAAATAGCATGTATCACATGTGAAGTTGTCACGTTATTGTGAATAAATATAGAATGAGACATCACAATGTGTACCATGCATTTCTCCAAATATATCGATGGTGTTGACAGTCACCTAAAATAAATTTTTCGTCTCGAAGAAGAGGAACATAACCACTTTCAGTCAATGATCGGATCAATTAGACCAGAGGACCCAACTGCTTTACCTAAAAACTGCCGTCACCATTATGTAGCCACCACCAACTTGCACACTGCGTTGTCGACAACTTGGGTCCATGGCTTCTTAAGGTCCGTGGCACATTCGAACCTATCTTCAGCTCTTACCAATTGAAATCGGGACTCATCTGACCAGGCCACGGTTTTAAAGTCGTCTAGCACTCCGTCTTGAGGCCTCAAGTGGCCCATCGGGACCATCCGACCGCCGTGTCATCCTCAGCAGAGGATGCGCGTAAGAGGGGCGTGTGGTCAGCACACCGCCCTCCCGGTCGTTACGATGGTTTCCTGTGTCCGAAGCCGCTACTATTCGGTCGAGTAGCTTCTCAATTGGCATCACGAGAATGAGTGCACTCCCCAGTCGTCTAGGGTCCAAACGATACGGTCACGAGACCAGGAGAGGCGCTGCAGGCGATGTCGTGCTGTTAGCAAAGCCACTCGGGTCGGTCGTCTGCTGTCATAGCCTATCCACGCAAAATTTCACGCCACTGTCCTACTAGACACGTTCGTCGTACGTTCCACGTTGATTTCTGCTGTTATTTAACGCAGTGTTGCCTTTCTGTTAGCACTGGCAACTCTACGAAAACGCCGCTGTTCGCGGTCGTTAAGTGAAGGTTGTTGGCCATTGCGTTGTCCATGGTGAGAGGTAAAGCCTGAAATTTGGTATTGTCGGCACTCTTGACACTGCCGATCGCGGAACACTGAATTGCCTAACGATTTCCGACATATAATGTCCCCCGCGTCTAGCTCGAACCACCATGCCACGTTCAAGGATCTGTTAATTTCCGTTGTGCGGGCATCATCACGTCGGAAAGTTTTTCAAATGAATCACCAGAGTACAAAAAACAACACCACCAATGCATTGCTCTCTTACACCTGGTGTACTCGATACTACCACCATCTGTATGCTATTCCATGACTTTTATGACCTCAGTGTACTTTTCCGCCTTCCATCGTAGGAATGGCTAATCCGTTCGGCTTTCTCCTTTGGTTTCCTAAAGGAATTTCGAAGGGTATGACATCTCACCAACCCTTTTTGATATACAGTGTGTCTTAAAGTGTATGGTACAACTGTAATGTATTATAGCGTCCAAACTAATTAAGATATTCACACCACGTTTGGTTTGTGTGACACAATTTCTCATAAACCATAAAATGCCATTCAGTCAATTTTAATATGTGCATCTTTGGTAAAACCAACAATATCCTGTCTGTATTCAGGCTCTATCCTCACTCAATGCAGCAGATTAGCATCAGCTGTGGCAATGACAGCAACGATTCAGTTCTTTAGATCAGTGATGTGGTTGATGGACGTTTTGTCCTGGACATACCCTCTTAGAAAAAAGTCCATCGGTGTTATGTCGGGTGACGAAGGAGGCCTGGGAATTGGGCCTCGGCCTCTGGTGGCCGAGCGGTTCTAGGCGCTACAGTCTGGAACCGCGCGACCGCTACGGTCGCAGATTCGAATCCTGCCTCGGGCATGGATGTGTGTGATGTCCTTATGTTAGTTAGGTTTAAGTAGTTCTAAGTTCTAGGGGACTGATGACCTGAGATGTTAAGTCCCATAGTGCTCAGAGCCATTTGATTTGAATTGGGCCTCCTCTGCCAATGCAGCGATCTGGAAACATCTCGTCTAGCGCATCTCTCACAGTCTGAGCCCAATATGGCGGTGCACCATCTTGCTGAAAACAGACTGTGTCTTGGCGGTCAGCCAGTTGTGGTAACGCACACAGCTCCAGTATATTAAAGTAAACTAACTGTTTTTTTTTTTTTTTTTGCAAAAAAAAAAAAAAAAAAAAAAAGAAACCAACGGTCGCACAGTACGACCACTCATTGACTTTCGGGCTTTCACATGCTGTTCCGTCACCATACGCCCATATGGGTGGAAAAATATTGGAGTATCAATTTGGCAGTATTCGATCAAGGTGATTTATTACATTCAATTTACGTCAGTTTAAGGATGCTCAGACTGGAGGCAGTGGTGGAGGACTATATTCACTTCCATGTGGTTGGTGTGGCAACTTGTCTGGGTTGCTTAGGAATATCTAGCATTTGGGGTGTTTGTCGGAGATAAGGGGTGCTGTATCATCATATGAAGGATAATCAAAGGCCATTTCTAGACTATATAGGGAAGGGTTGAAGTATATCACTATAAAACCGAAAATTACAGGAAGAGAATAGAGAGCTCTGAGTGCTGAATTAGAACTATGTGGTCAGTTGCTAAAGAGGTACCAATACAGAATTTGTGCCTCATCGTACCTCAGCTCTTTTGAGGGAAAATGATGATATTAGTAATCGAAAGCGTTGTGAAAAAGAAATACGCGGCCTGACAAGAAACGTGAAGTATCCAGAAGCCTGGAGGAAATGAAATGAGACTTCACTGGTTGAGAGGTTGTGCGATGTTGTTTTAGCGATTACAACAAAATCGAGTCAGATTTACAAGGAAACGGGCAGTATTAGCTCACTTATCACTACGACATTGCAGTCCCTCCGGAATGGATGCCTGCACTAATTCTATTGGGAAGGATGTCATTAAGTCATTGTATCTTTTCCAGAGACAAGATGGGCCCAGAACTGTTGTAGATGGTACTGGATATGACGGTGGGATAGCGATCACGTCCGAGCTAGTTCCTACATGCTCTATTGGAGACAGATCTTGGGATCTAGTTGTACCTCAACATCACGTAGACAGTTCATAGAAACACGCGTCACGTGTGGACGAACATTTCCGTATTGAGAAATGGACTGCGATATTCTCGTATGAGAGGTAACTCATGATGACACAGGATGTTCGTGAGGTACCGTTGTGCCATCACAGTTCTTTCAGTCACTACCAATGATGTCATATTCAATGGATACCCATTCCATGACGCCAGGATAGTACCGCTATGCCATTGGGGGAATGAGGCATCTCTCCAAGATGCCGCCATACTCGTCGACGGTGGTCATCTGGCATCTTGCAGAACCGCGAGTCATCGTTAAACACAGTATGACACCATTCACCAGCAGTCCATGCTTTCCGATATTAACAACAGAATTCGTGCGCAATGCTAATTCCATAGTCTAGCTGCTGCTAGACCTCAAACAACAGTGCGGGATGACACAGATTGTTGCAGGAGTCCATTACTTATTCTCGGATAGGAGGCGCAGTGTGAAGGGGTTACGACGTACTTGGTGCACAAGGTAGCGATCCTCCCTTTTGGTGGTGACATGGGATCTACCAGACCCTTGACGACGAGTATGCCTGCCCTTACGTTCTCAGGTAGTCCACCATCAGACCACATACACACCCAAGCGCCAATAATTATGAATATTGTAAGATTTGACCAGCTGGCCAACTGGAGATCCACAACGAGGCCCCTTCCAACCCTGTCAGTGCTGATAACACTGTGTCATACGAGTAAACAGCATCTTCTTATTCTTCACGGTGATCACTCAAAATCTGTCGCTCTTCGCGCCCCTTATATGCCCTTACAGGCCTGATAACAGCACTAAGGACGAATAACACCAATGCACTCTGGTCGCTGTTCTACCTAACACAGAGAATTGCAGCTCAAAATGGTTCAAATGGCTCTGAGCACTGTGGGACTTAACATCTGAGGTCATGTGTCCCCTAGACTTAGATCCACTTAAACGTAACTAACCTAAGGACATCCACGCCTAAGGCAGGATTCGAACCTGCGACCGTAGCAGCAGCGCGGTTCCAGACTGAAGCGCCTAGAACCGCTCGGCCACAGTGGTCGGCGAGAGAGAATTGCAGCTCTAACCATTTATGTAAACACTGCTGTGCACATGTACGAACGTACATTAACATCCGACCATGTCCTCCGGGTGCTGTACTTTTATCAGGGGTGCATTCTATGACAGTTTGCGGTCTATAGTTGACTTTACAGATAAAAGTTTTTAAGTACAGGCTAATATGTGGAACATTTAAAAGCTAGTTATGTCACACGAAGCTACAGCAAACGGACAAGGAGGAGATTGATTCGATTGTTAAATCACTGAAATAGCAAGACTGACATGGTTCAAATGGTTCAAATGGCTCTGAGCACTATGGAACTTAACATCTGAGGTTATCAGTCTCCTAGAACTTAGAACTACTTAAACCTAACTAACCTAAGGACATCACACACATACATTCCCCAGGCAGGATTCGAACCTGTGACCGTAGCGGTCACGCGGTTCTGGACCGAAGCGCCTAGAACCGCTCTGCCACAGCGGCCGGCGACTGACATGGGTGAGATGAAATTTGAATTAGAGCTGTGGAGAATAGTCCATTACACAGTAATTCTTGCTACTAGCCTTTTCGACGGTAATGGAGTAGTAACACATTTCAATACACCTAATTTGTGGTCAGGCTTGAAATTTGGGTTCAGTAAAGGAGAATCAATAGGAAATGCAATTTGTTCGTTTGTGTCTTAACCTGAATAATAAACTGAAAACAGTAAGTCTTTTTCTTGGACTCACAAAAACATTGAATTGCGTGATCCATGCTATACTTCTGTTTGAGTTGGAACATTACAGGATTATGGGAAAAGCTGAACAATGGTTCATTTCGTATCCAGAAAATTGGTACCAGTAAGATATACTGCGCTGTCAACAAAGAGTGAACAGATACGAAACTGAGTAGAGGTGCTTTAAAATGGTAGAGAGATGGAGTGACACAGGGTTCCGTTCTCAGCTACGCGGAGTGGCCGCGTGGTATCGGGCGCCATGTCACGGATTGCGTGGCCCCTCCCGTTGGAGGTTCGAGTCCTTCCTCGGGCATGGATGTGTGTTTTCTTAGCATTAAAGTAGTGTGTAAGTCTAGGGACTGATGACCTCAGCAGTTTGGTCCCTTAGGAATTCACGCACATTTGAACATTTTTGGTTCCGTTCTCGCTCCTTTGCTATTCTGAAAATACATCTATTATCTTCTTCCAAACATGGCAAGTGACTCAAAATACACTCCTGGAAATGGAAAAAAGAACACATTGACACCGGTGTGTCAGACCCACCATACTTGCTCCGGACACTGCGAGAGGGCTGTACAAGCAATGATCACACGCGCGGCACAGCGGACACACCAGGAACCGCGGTGTTGGCCGTCGAATGGCGCTAGCTGCGCAGCATTTGTGCACCGCCGCCGTCAGTGTCAGCCAGTTTGCCGTGGCATACGGAGCTCCATCGCAGTCTTTAACACTGGTAGCATGCCGCGACAGCGTGGACGTGAACCGTATGTGCAGTTGACGGACTTTGAGCGAGGGCGTATAGTGGGCATGCGGGAGGCCGGGTGGACGTACCGCCGAATTGCTCAACACGTGGGGCGTGAGGTCTCCACAGTACATCGATGTTGTCGCCAGTGGTCGGCGGAAGGTGCACGTACCCGTCGACCTGGGACCGGACCGCAGCGACGCACGGATGCACGCCAAGACCGTAGGATCCTACGCAGTGCCGTAGGGGACCGCACCGCCACTTCCCAGCAAATTAGGGACGCTGTTGCTCCTGGGGTATCGGCGAGGACCATTCGCAACCGTCTCCATGAAGCTGGGCTACGGTCCCGCACACCGTTAGGCCGTCTTCCGCTCACGCCCCAACATCGTGCAGCCCGCCTCCAGTGGTGTCGCGACAGGCGTGAATGGAGGGACGAATGGAGACGTGTCGTCTTCAGCGATGAGAGTCGCTTCTGCCTTGGTGCCAATGATGGTCGTATGCGTGTTTGGCGCCGTGCAGGTGAGCGCCACAATGAGGACTGCATACGACCGTGGCACACAGGGCCAACACCTGGCATCATGGTGTGGGGAGCGATCTCCTACACTGCCCGTACACCACTGGTGATCGTCGAGGGGACACTGAATAGTGCACGGTACATCCAAACAGTCATCGAACCCATCGTTCTACCATTCCTAGACCGGCAAGGGAACTTGCTGTTCCAACAGGACAATGCACGTCCGCATGTATCCCGTGCCATCCAACGTGCTCTAGAAGGTGTAAGTCAACTACCCTGGCCAGCAAGATCTCCGGATCTGTCCCCCATTGAGCATGTTTGGGACTGGATGAAGCGTCGTCTCACGCGGTCTGCACGTCCAGCACGAACGCTGGTCCAACTGAGGCGCCAGGTGGAAATGGCATGGCAAGCCGTTCCACAGGACTACATCCAGCATCTCTACGATCGTCTCCATGGGAGAATAGCAGCCTGCATTGCTGCGAAAGGTGGATATACACTGTACTAGTGCCGACATTGTGCATGCTCTGTTGCCTGTGTCTATGTGCCTGTGGTTCTGTCAGTGTGATCATGTGATGTATCTGACCCCAGGAATGTGTCAATAAAGTTTCCCCTTCCTGGGACAATGAATTCACGGCGTTCTTATTTCAATTTCCAGGAGTGTATTTTCTATTGGCATATAACGCAGGTGTCTTTGTAAGACACGTGAAGTGTGATGTCAGTGTAATTGCACAGGCTGCCGCAGCCAGAGTCAGTCGACATAAAAGTTTTCTGGATATGGTACCGCGTCATAATGTATAAAACTACTGCTGCTGGGGAAAACCCAACGTTGCGGCCACGGTTGCAGCGGCCTTCTTCTGGGTCTGCTGGTACGTTCTAGCTAAGCAGTGTCACTTATATTTCGTTGTTACTGCTCAGTACGCGTGCCTTTACGACATAAAGCAGAAAACTTTTATGTGATGTAAATGGTTTAGCAAATTACTGTCGAACCATAGCACATGGCTTACAGAAAACAGAACAATAACAAAATGTGCTGCATTCACTTTTAGAGATTAGATTAGATGTACTTTTCACTCCGACAGATCTATAGCGAGGAGATCCTCGCAGATACAAAACTTCAGAAAACAAGAATAGCCGGCCGGTGTGGCTGAGCGGTTCTAGGCGCTTCAGTCAGGAACCGCGCGACCGCTACGGTCGCAGGTTCGAATCCTGACTCGGGCATGGATGTGTGTAATTTCCTTAAGTTTGTTAGGTTTAAGTAGTTCTAAATTCTAGGGGACTGATGACCTCCACTGTTAAGTCCCATAGTGCTCAGAGCCATTTGAACCAAAACAAGAATACACAGTAAATACTTACAGAGAAAAACAAAATATGCTAATGTACCTTCACAAGTTAAATGGTCCTCATATATATGGAAAAAGTAAAAAACAAGGTTTAAAAAACATTTTCATTTAAAAGGTGATAGCACTCGTATCAAAAAAATTGTAAATGTGGGAAACGCTGATGTGCATATGATAATTCTTAGGCTCTTGTAGTTGAGCATCATCAAACAGAAAAATCACTTTACAACGCTTATTTACAATGATCTGATTACTTCTCTGTCCGCCCCGATAGCTGGGTGGTCAGCGCGGCGGTTTCTCACATAGACTGATCGCCGTAAGCTTATTGACACCAGTGCTTACTAATTTAAGTTATATATTACAGCACTGAAGATGGTCACTAAGTGACCGAAAATCGATTTTGCGATAATAAACAAAAATATACGACCAATGCTGTCTCTTCTTCCAAGTATACCTATTATCTGGTCGTAGTGCACAGGACACTATGGAGTCGCCAATCAACAAATAATTCGTTATACATGTTTTTGACTTGCAAATCTTCAGCTTGGCTTGAGAAGTTACCGCAAAAATAATCGGGTATGACACAATGGAAGTAAAGTATGGATAGTTTATTTTTATACTGCCCATTTGCATTAATGTGACCGCACGTCAAAAGCTTGCATAACTACCTTTTGCATTGTGGACCTCTGCAAGAGGTGCAGGAAGGAAGTCAATGATGCTCTGGAAGACAGTAACAGGGATGTGGAGCCATGCCGACTCCAGTGTCTGGCTAGGTTACTCAGTTGAGGATCCATGGCGCAAACAGCCCAATCCAGGTAGTCGCACAGATTCTCGATTGGGTTTTAATTCAGGGAGTCTGGTGGCCAGGGGGGTACGGCAAACTCATCCTGGTGCTCTTTGAACCCTACATGTACTCGGCGAATTTGAGACATGTTGCGTTGTCCTGCTGGTAGATGTCACCATGCTGAGAAAAAGCAAACAGCATGTAGGGGTGCTCAAGGATAGATACATATGTTGGCCTTCCAGAATTCTGAGATCACCCAGGGAATGCCACAAAACATATCCCAGTCCATCACCTTTCCGACAATTGATGCAGGGTGTCCACTTTCAGACATTTCTTGTCATAGACACCTCTGGCCATCTGTCTGATGGAACATAAAACGTGATCTCAAAAGGCCACCTGTCGCCACTCAGTGGACGTGGAGTTGCGTCCAGTCTTCATCATGGATGAACAGCAGTCAGCATGGGCACATGAACCAGGCGTCCGACGGTTTCCGCTCTCTGTTGGAGGCCAGACGGTATCGTTTAGTTGGCATGGTTGCGGCTGTTTGTCTCCTTCTCGTGTTGACTGGCGCCACTCGGTTTCGCAAGCGTTGCCTGTCCGCAAGTGGCAGCAGCGGTGGTTATCGATATGTAGTAACTGTTGCCCTATCTTTTGGGCGACGTCGTTTTTTTCCCCCTGTCGTGTGAGCGGACCAGTTCGGTCGGGGACTCTGGAGGAGCCAGATCCACACAGTGCCAGAACACACCGGGACGACAGGTGGCACGCATGGACTGCCAGAAGGAAGGGCTGTGGTCACGAGGGTGCACGACCTCGTCGTAAACCGGATCCAGCAAGCTTTAAGATGAGTGCATTTCAATCCAAGCAGAGAAACCTCCGCCATTGTGATATCTCGCGATTCTCCAGCTACTTGGGTTCGTGTTGCTTGCTCGTAGTGTGGCCAAGGCGAAGAGCAGCGAGTGGAGTGCTTGGGGAAGGCGGATGTGGTTAGCTTTCCTCGACTTCTTATTACTATTTACTGCGTTCAGTTTGTCACAATTTGTTAAGTTCAACCAGCGGCAATTTTTCTTGCTTGGTGGCCCTAACGCCCCAGTTACCTGCCCTGGGGGTTAATGTATGTAGCGGCAGTGTACGTTTCCTCGCTTTGCCACTGCTGTCCAGTAAGGCGTGTAGTTTTGACAGCTTTCTTGATTGTAGGCCGGTTGATGATTCTTCTACTCTGGTGGTAGTGACTCCTTTCTCGTTCCGGGAGCTCTAATCATAGTATTCCGGGGAAGTGGTGCAGACCGCCGGTTCCGGCTTTGCTGTATTGTTCCATCGTTGCATTTGGTGTATCGGACGTCAGGTAGCTTCAGCGAGATTATCATTAGTGATTCGTTATACTCCCACTAGTCTGAGATACCGTCTTGTGAAATGAATGCAAATCTTGGCTGCATCGCTCGCGGAAGTGTTTCTTGCCGGACCTTCTCAGAGGTCGATTCCTGGAGCACCGTCTGTGGCCCCTTGGTTCTTGTAAGACATTTGTGTCCTAAAAGGAGGTCTGATGGCCAGTAGTTCAGTGTAACAGTCCTTCGGCGCACGCCCTCTGCGGGTATAATCTGCCTCAGTACCTTTTAATGGGCTTACGTACTGGTCCTAGTGTTTTATTATTGTATTATTTATTACAATACCTTGTAATGCCTACATTAAAGGTTATATATGTCTAGTTAATAGTTATGGTCTCCTTCTGGAATAAATCTAGCAGTGTAGTGCTCAGTGCCGGCCGCGGTGGTCTAGCGGTTCTAGGCGCTCAGTCCGGAGCCGCGCGACTGCTACGGTCGCAGGTTCGAATCCTGCCTCGGGCATGGATGTGTGTGATGTCCTTAGGTTGGTTAGGTTTAAGTAGTTCTAAGGTCTAGGGGACTGATGACCATAGATTTTAAGTCCCATAGTGCTCAGAGCCATTTGAACCATTTTTGTAGTGCTCAGTGGATGTTAAGGGTTGTGTTACAAAATGTACCATCATCTTATTTCGCCTGTTTTGGCAACGGCTTTGCCACAGTGGATACACCGGTTCCCGTGAGATCACCGAAGTTAAGCGCTGTCGGGCGTGGCCGGCACTTGGATGGGTGACCATCCAGCCGCCATGCGCTGTTGCCATTTTTCGAGGTGCACTCAGCCTCGTGATACCAATTGAGGAGCCACTCGACGGCATAGTAGCGGCTCCGGTCAAAGAAAACCATCATAACGACCGGGAGAGCGGTGTGCTGACCACGTGCCCCTCCAATCCGCATCCTCCACTGAGGATGACACGGCGGTCAGATGGTCCCGATGGGCCACTTGTGGCCTGAAGACGGAGTGATTTTATTTCACCTGTTTGGTGATCAGTTGCTTGTTTTTTTTTTACTTAACATTTGCTATTGTATTTGCTGTTTTACAGCAGGTTTCTAAATTTTTTATGTTATTGCCGCTCCTGGCGCGTAAGGACTTCAGCCGTGATTGTGGTATTTGCCTTAAAATTCTAATTTGGTATTCGTATTGCAGCAGTAAACTTTAAAACCTTATTTACTGCCATTCCTGGCGTCTGGTGCCTTCTGCTGTGTTTGTGGCGACTTGCCTTTAATATTTGAATACATGTAATTTGTAAATTGCAGCGAGTTTTAAACAATTCTTAATTCATTGCCTTTCCTGGCGCGTGAGGCCTTCTGCCCAGATCACAGTGGCTTGCTTTTAAAACATTATCTGCTGTATCTGTATTTAATGGTGATTTCCTAAACTGTAACTCACTGAAAACACTATTATTAAATCAGATGTTTATTCCTTCATTGATAACGTGTGGTACTTTTATTTATTGTTGAGTCTGGAATTACTGGTTTAAAATAAATCGCGTGTAACTGTAAAAGGCAACCAATAGCAACTGATTACGGCGCCGAATCCTGCCTTCCCTTGACTACCAGGTTCCAAACCCCATGGTTCATCTGGGCTGTCATTTGCTCAACAGCCGCTTGTCTGCACACATCTCCACAGCCGTCGTTCAGTCCTGTCACCTATTGCCCTTGGTGCAGCACAGCTGCCTCGAAGCCAGCTTTGGATAGCACCCTTTTGCCATGCAAACTACACTTCGTCCGTGGAAGCACGCGAACAGTTTATAAACTATGCCATTTCAGAAATGCTTCAACCGTTGACCTGAAAGCCAATGACTACACCACTTTTGGTATCAGATAAATCACTCCATTTCTGCACTGCGACAACGTGTGCACTATTAACAGCGTCACCTCCTCCCCCCCCCCCCCCCCCCCACTCTAACATTCTTTATATACCCTCCACTGCTGCCAAGCATTAACTTAGTGAAAGCTGCTAATTCTTGGGAATAAGCTAATATTGTTAACAGGACAGTAAAGAATTTATACATATTGAGGCCTCAATGTCAAAATACTCAGGCTAGTGAAGTGGAGTCGGCAAGAGGTTCGCAAACTTACACCACTTATTGTTCAAACTGCCCGTTTCTAGAAAAAAATATCCTTTTAGGATGGGAAGAATTACCCAGAAATATAATACCATACGACTAAGCGAATGAAAATAAGGAAAGTAGACTAACTTTCGTGTCGAACAATCACTTACTTCAAATACCGTTCGAATAGCAACAATGGCAGCATTAACTCTTTGAACAAGATCCTGAACGTGGGCTTTCCATGACAGTTTACTATCTACCTGAACACATAGATATTTGGACTGTTCAGTTTCACTAACCATATGTCCCTACTGTGAAATTAAAACGTCGAGTTTTGTTGAATTTTGTGTCAGAAACTGTACAAACTGAGTCTTACCGTGATTTAGCGTTAGTTCATTTTCTACAAGCCATGGACTTATGTCATGAACTGCACTATTTGAAACAGAGCCAATGTTGCACACAACATCCTTTACTACCAAGCTAGTGTCATTAGCAAACAGAAATATTCTAGAATTACCTGTAATACTAGAGGCATATCACTTATATAAATAAGGAACAGGAGTGGCCCCAACACTGATCCCTGGGGCGCCCTCCATTTGACTGTTCCCCACTCAGACCCCAGATCACAGCCATTCTCAACACTGTGAATAATGCCCTTTTCCTCTCTGTTGTTAAAGTAAGAGGTGAACCAATTGCGTGTTACTCCCCGTATTCCGTAATGGTCCAACTTCTGCAGCAATATTTTGTGATCAACACAGTCAAACCCTTTAGTTAAATAAAAACATATTCCTAGCGTTAGAAACCTTTTGTTGAATCCATCCAGTACCTCACAGAGAAAACAGAATATAACATTTTTAGTTGTTTAACGACTTTTGATTAATAGGCATATTATGTGATATAAAAGGATCAATTATCCTTACATACACAGCCTTTTTTAAAAACTTTAACATACACTGATGGCACAGAAATACGTCTAAAATTGTCTACATTATCCCTTTCTCCCTTTTTATAAACCGGTTTTACTACTAAGTAATCGTTCAGGAAACTGACCATTCTTGGAGGAAAAATTACTTTACATCGTCGACCTTGTGCTGCTGACCAGACACTTCCTTCACAATTGACCATATGGTTTTAATTTTATACTATGAATTAGATATTCTATTTGCGTGCCACACACTCTTCGCCTTCCTAATAACATTTTTAACCACCTTACAATACTGTTTGTAATGGGCTACTGTAGCTTCATTGTGATTACTTCTAACATTTTGATATAATTCCCGCTTTGTTCTACGAGTACATGATATCCTTATCCCACTAGTCAGCCACACAGGGTGCCTTTTACTGCTAGTGCCATGTTTTGAACGTTGTAATGGAAAGCAACTTTCAAAGAGCATGAGAAATGTGTTAAGGAAAGTATTATTTTTGTCATCCATGTTATTGGTACTATAAACATCCTGCCACTCTTATTCCTTAACGAGGTTTAAAAATCTCTCTGTTGCCATTGGCTTAGCTTTCCTACATAGTTTGTAGTTACATGTGATGATATCAGCTGTGTGTGGCTGAGTACTAGAAGTCCGCGTTGAGACCAATACGTGCTCCATACTGTCCGCCATCTACGTGGAGGACATATTGGTATCACCGCGGACTTCTAGTACTCAGCGACACACAGTTGATATCATCAAAGTGTAAGGGCCTGAAGATGGCGTTGGCACAACGTCGAAACTAGTAGCCAAACAAATATGAAGTCTTAAGTACAGCTGGAGGAGTTTCATTTTTAACAAAAATTATACCAGCTGATGTCCCGCCGTCATACAATTTAAATATGGATGTACGAAAAGCTTATAACCTTATTCATTTCAGAAATGCTTCCACTCATGTCCCCAGCAGTCAATGATAATGGACGTCAGATAAATCGCTCCTTTTCCGCATTACGACTGCAGTGTTTACCACGTCCCGCCGACACGTTTCATATGCCCTCGTCTACTAGTGGTGCCACCCTCTGCCTGTGAATGGTTATTGCACGTTGACGTTGAACATGGCGGTGGTCAAGTTAATGTGACTGAACCGTCTATAGCCGATATTTTTACCACTTTTGCCACTGAGATATTTTGTCATAACGTACTAGTGGAGGTAAGTGCAACAAGGCATTTTCAGATACGATGCGAGTGCTGTCTCTGAAATCACGTGGGAACAAGTACCCCCGCAGCAAGCGCCTATTCACCACATGACACCAAGATCCGCTGCTCGGATAGTGTGAATGAGGGGTGGTGTTTTTACCTGATCTATCGCGCTGATTAGACAGAATTTGGTACGATATCCCTCAAGGCATTCAACAACTCTGTCCATCAATGCCAGGCCGAACAACTGTTTGTATAGAGACCAGAGATTGACAAACGCGTTACTGACCTGCTCAATTTATGAAGCTGTTTCTCATGAATAAACAATACAATTTTTTCAGAAATCGTAATCACTTCTTTGTCTGTACATATACAATACATATGCCGATTTCCGTTCAGTTCGGATAATTTCTTCGTGATACATCGTTTTTTTTCTTCAAGTTTATATAGAAAACATTAACAAGAAGACACGTACAGGACTATAGGACGTTTCTTGAAACATTAGAGAATAGTTTCATAGTACTAGAGGGAGCTGTAGGTGGTAAAAATTGAAGGGGGAGACCTAGATTGAATTATATCCAACAAATAATTCAGGACGACGTATGCACTTACTACCCTCATATGAAGATGTTGGCACAGCAGAGGAAGTCGTGGGGCTGCAGTGACAGGACTCATGACCCAAAAAAAATTGTTTGTGTGTGTGTGTGTAAAGGCCTACTGTTTGAATAAAGTGCATATTTGAACCATCAGCTGCCTTTATCTTAGACCCAAATATCAACCGGTTAGGACCGTGTTCAAGAATAAGGGTTAAACTGGTTTAAACCACCACATTATATTAGTCATTACTTAAATAACATGTAATGCATGCCATAAATACCAATATACGGCACAATACTTTTAGAAGCAAACATACGATTACCAAATGCGCACAGAGCAGTACTGAAGCGAAGATTTGACCTAGGTGGGTATTTTTATTAAAGTGTCGTACAACCACGGTTTTCTAACAATGCTTAGAACCTTAATCATAGGCTCCTTGCCGGCCGCTGTGACCGAGCCGTTCTAGGCGCTTCAGTCCGGAACCGCGCTGCTGCTACGGTCGCAGGTTCGAATCCTGCCTCGGGCATGGATGTGTGTGATGTCCTTAGGTTAGTTAGGTTTAACTAGTTGTAATCTAGGGAACTGATCACCTCATATGTTAAGTCCCATAGTGCTTAGAGCCATCTGAACCATAGCCTCCTTGAAATAAACTCGCAGAATAAAACTTGACAAACATTCCTGAATAGGATATGGTGCATGAACGGCTAGCCACATCTTGGAAGAGCGTTTCCAGAATGATTTTTCATTCTGCAGCAGAAGGTGCGCCGATCTGAAACTTCGTCGCAGGTTAAAAACGGTCATGAACCGAATTCGAACGTGGTTTTAATCCGCCAGAAAGTTTCAGTTCAGATCACAGTGTAAATCCTTTCTGGAAATTCTTTAAAGCAATGACGTAGGTACATTAAAATGTAGCGTGCCATTTTTTTGGATAGGCACTCGCCGTAGAGCACTGTGGTGGTGAGTCCGAGCTTCCCGCGGCCGCCTGCATTGCTTTGCCCCACCTGATCCGCCGGGTTTATAAATACCCGGGTCGGTGTCGCCCCCGCGTCGCGGTGCGGGCGCCCTCCGCCGAGGACACTCCGCGAGAGGCGTCTCCGATCGAGAGCGGCCCGGCGCGGGGGCGGCCGCTGAAAGGAGGAGCGGGCCGCCTTAAGAGGATAACAAAAGCGAGAGGAAGCGGGCATCTTGGCTTTTATTGTGTTGTGTCAGTACAGCTGCAGGCACTCGAGCCGGCGCGAGGGGCCTCGCGCCCATTGTCTCAACAATCTGGGCCGCGCGGCGGCCACAATGGCGCCATTGTAGCGCTGTTGTGGGCCGGGCCCGGGGGTGGGGGCGGTGGGGGCGGTGGGGGCGGTGGCTGGTGTGAAACACCCGCGCACGACGCGCCCCGGAGCGGCCCCCGCTCGTCTTTTATTTTAGCCGATGCGGGTCAAGTACAGGCGGCGCACGGGAGCCGCGAGTCGACGCAGCATCCACCACACACAGTGGGCTTACGGTGCTGTCCTAAGGCCGGTATTACACTATTGAATTTCTTTGTCAAAGATTTGATCAAAGATGTGATCAAATATCCGTCAAATATACAATACTGCCCATTAAAATTGCTACACCACGAAGATGACGTGCTACAGACGCGAAATTTAACCGACAGGAAGAAGATGCTGTGATATGCAAATGATTAGCTTTTCAGAGCATTCACACTAGGCTGGCACCGGTGGCGACACCTACAACGTGCTGACATGACGAAAGTTTCCAATCGATTTCTCATACACAAACATCAGTTGACAGCCGTTGTCTGGTGAAACGTTGTTGTGAGGCCTCGTGTAAGGAGGAGAAATGCGTACCATCACGTTGAAGGTCGGATTGTAGCCTGTCGCGATTGCCGTTTATCGTATCGCGACATTGCTGCTCGCGTTGGTCGTGATCCAATGACTGATAGCAGAATATGGAATCGGTGGGTTCAGGAGGGTAATACGGAATGCCGAGCTGAATCCCAACGGCCTCGTATCACTAGCAGTCGAGATGACA
The DNA here is from genome assembly GCF_023864345.2 of Schistocerca serialis cubense. Lineage (NCBI taxonomy): Eukaryota > Metazoa > Arthropoda > Insecta > Orthoptera > Acrididae > Schistocerca > Schistocerca serialis. The sequence goes on from NC_064645.1 coordinate 620,868,732, forward strand.
GGCATCTTATCCGCATGGCTGTAACGGATCGTGCAGCCACGTCTCGATCCCTGAGTCAACAGATGGGGAAGTTTGCAAGAAGACAACAATCTGTACGAACAGTTCGACGACGTTTGCAGCAGCGTGGACTATCAGTTCGGAGACCATGGCTGCGGTTACTCTTGACGCTGCATCACAGACAGGAGCGCCTGCGATGCTGTACTCAACGACGAACCTGGGTGCACGAATGGCAAAACCTCATGTTTTCGGATGAATCCAGGTTCTGTTTACAGCATCGTGATGGTCGCATCCGTGTTTGGTGACATCGCGGTGAACGCACATTGTAAGCGTGTATTCGTCATCGCCATACTGGCGTATCACCCGGCATGATGGTATGGGGTGCCTTTGGTAACACGTCTCGGCCACCTCTTGTTCACATTGACGGCACTTTGAACAGTGGACGTTACATTTCAGATGTGTTACGACCCGTGGCTCTACCCTTCATTCGATCCCAGCGAAAACCCTACATTTCAGCAGGACAATGCACGACCGCATGTTGCAGGTCCTGTACGGGCGTTTCTGGATACAAAAAATGTTCGACTGCTGCCCTGGCCAGCGCAATCTCCAGATCTCTCACCAACTGAAAACGTCTTGTGAATGGTGGCCGAGCAACTGGCTCGTCACAATACGCCAGTCACTACTCATGATGCACTGTAGTATCGTGTTGAAGCTGCATGGGCAGCTGTACCTGTACACGCCATCCAAGCTCTGTTTGACTCAATGCCCAGGCGTATCAAGGCCGTTATTACGGCCAGAGGTGGTTGTTCTGGGTAATGATTTCTCGGGATCTATGCACCCAAATTGCGTGAAAATGTAATGCCATGTCAGTTCTAGTATAATATATTTGTCCAATGAACAACCGTTTATCATCTGCATTGCTTCTTGGTGTAGCAATTTTAATGACCAGTAGTGTATTTGACAAAGATCTTTGATGTGGCGCTAAAAAGGGGTATTACGTTGTCATAATATTTTTCGTCAAAGTTCAAGATGGCTGGCAACAACAACTTGTTGTCAACAGCTGTTGCATTTACCACAATTGTACTGTATGCACATGCGGAAGAGAAATGGGAAAAAAAAGGAAACGTACCTGGGTGAAGCCGTCGGTTTTACGACGACACGATTAAAGCATTCAACAAAACTTGTTACGTGAGCTTGTAGTGGAGGATGTCAAGTCGTACATCAGTTACCTAAGAATGGATGAGCATACATTTCTGTATGTGCTCAGTGAAGTGTATCGTCATATCACGAAGCACTGTATTCACTTAAGAATTGCTGTATCTGCAGAAGACAGGTTCACTGTAACATTGCGATTCCTTGCTACAGGAGAGGGTTGGGTTATGTTATGTTAGGTTAGGTCTCCAATCTTCTTAATCAGTTTTTGTATTCAGGGTGCGTCACGTTGTAAAGCGCCTCGTCAGCTTCATACATCTCTATTAATTTTGTAGTTGTTGGTACACACCAATTGTATTTACCAGCAATGTTTATAAAAAACACTACAGATGACAGAACGCTGCAGCGATGCTAGCGCTTCATGTGGTAACATGTCACACTGGAGTGAACAGAAGACAAGCGACTTCTTTGATCAAATCTACAGCGATGCCATATCAAACATTTGACGACATTTGACAAAGTTCCCTATTACACCATCAAATTTCTTTGACAAATATATTTGACAAAGATATTGGACAAAGAAATTTGATAGTGTAATACCGGCCTAAACTAGGAGGTTAAGCCCGCGACTGAGTTTCATGCTCGTTGTTGTTGTTATTGTTGGTCAGTCTTGGGATTTACGACTGCGTGTTATTGATACTCGAACTCTACCACTCTGATGCTCAAAACTAAGGACGAAAGTGTCTTTTGGATGCTGTGTCACTGCTAAACAATATAGCTCGAAGAATCTTGGGCCATACATTGCTACGGTACAGAACAGAACGTAGCTGAAGATGCAGCCAGAACAACAGAAGTGACATTTTTTTTTGAAAGGTAACAGTTACATCTTAGTCAAGGACGGTCCCCTAGGCAATACAGAGGCGAGACATGGCTTGTAAAACGGTGTGTGATCACGACGAATGGCAATGCATGCTCTGGGACGTATTCCCATACGATTCACAAGTTTTGGTAGGGCTCTCCATTCCTCCACCAGCGCGGTTGACAACTGTTGGATGGTGCTCCATGTGAAACGTGCTGAAATACCTCTCTCCAATGCGTTCCATCGTGCTCTATGGAATTTGAGTCGGGAGAAGGGGCAGGCCGGACCATTCACCGAAAACCCTGTCGCTCCAAGAACTCCTCAAGCTGCGCGTTTCCACACTAATCAATGAACTGTGGATGAAGCCCGACCAACAGGCATTACATGCATTGATCAAAAATGATAGTGCATTGAGAATGGCTAGTTTCTAGCTGAAATCTTGATATGCCAACAAAATTTCAAAAGGACAACTCATAGCTGAAATCCATTATTTACAAATAACAATGTAATGAAATGTCCCGTCGGGTAGACCGGTCGCCTGGTGCAAGTCTTTTGAGCCACTTCGGCGACTTGCGTGTCGATGGGGATGACACGATGATGAAGAGAACACAACACCCAGCCCCTGAGCGGAGAAAATCTGCGACCCAGCCGGGATTCGAACCCGGCCCCTTTGCATGGCATTCCGTCGCGCTGACTACTCAGATGTCTAGGCGGACAAAATAACAATAATAATATTTAATTACTCAGTGGAATATAACTAACCAACCACTTCCGTTTATCCTAGTTGTCACAAGCACCTATGCACTGCGACATTGACGTGTTGATATTTTTATAGTGATGTTCAATAGTACTTGTGCATGAAGAAAAGGCTGAAAATACAGAAATGTATAGATGAGGTTTCCAATGGTGAAAAATATTTTTGTGTCAGCTAAGGCACAGTAAAAGTTAGTGAACTCAGTTGTATCCAGTGGTTGTGAAAGAGTTAAGTTTTGCACGCCAGTGTATTTAAAGGTTCAAAGAAGCCACTGCAAGGCAAAACAATCAAGAAGCACAATAGTAGTAAAGGAGACAATCATCTGAAAGGATGAATGTACATAAGCGCGTTCGGAAATATAAAAAAAACTGATAAATTAAAACTTCTCTCGAGGGGTTACTAATTTTCTTTTCTTTTTCTTCTTCTTCTAATTATCCACTCGTGGACATAGGCTACTTCCCAAGAATTCCCTGTCCATCTTTGCTGGGCGGTCTGGAACACAAATTTCGCCACACATAGTTGGATATTGTCTCTCCATCTCGCCAAAGAATCTCCAACGCTTCTCTGTGACTCCTTCGGAATTCCGGTCCTGGTCAGTACCACTTCAGTCTCTCTACACACTCGACAATGTCAGAGACTCGCGTTGACCTTACCTCCTCGTTCTTCATCCTGTCTCTCAGACTCACTCCAAGCATTAGTCGCTCAATTGCCCTTTGAAACACCCGGACATGAGTTAGGGTGCTTGTTGTGTCTATGTCGAGTCCACATGTTGTTAATGGCACGATGCATGTGTCATAAACTCTCCTATTTAAATTTATAGGGGCGACTGGTTTGCGGAGAATGTAACCAAGTTTCCCAAATGCCATCCAGGTTAGGCCACTTCACCGAATGATCTTTGTTGCGTTGTTTTCACGTTCCAGGAAACTGTATTCATTCACTACTTCCAGAGCATGGGTTCGTTGAATATTGAGAGGGTTCATGACTTTTGTAGGCTAAATTTGAGGTTAAAAGCTTGAAACCTTCATAAGTTCTCGGATCATTGTTGACAGATTCCTGCTTTACTACTAAAAAGGAAAGTGAAGACGATAGAGATGTTATCTATCCATGTTCATAGATTTTTCTGTCCCCAGGATAGACACTTGAACAAACCCTCCACAGCCAAAGTGAATAACTTATTTGAGATTGTGTCTCCTTGTCTGACACCTCTTCTCACGATAACCATTCCAGTGATCCAGTCTTCCTTTATTTTCACGTGTAAAGTGGCATTTTGTAGATGTAGCGGATAACGTTGTTATACCTGATAGTCAGATACGGGATATGTTTATCGCCCTCGTTACTGCTTACATTTCGATCGTGTCATAACTATTCTGGTATCTATGAGGTACGTTACTCTATCAATGTGCATATTGCTTGGATGTGGCCAGTGTACTAAAACCTTTTCATAATCGCCCCTGTTCGAGTGCCCAGTACAAGGCAAGTTTCTGACATTATGGTTCGTAATAATAATTGTTGGTAGTTTGTAAACGATTGATAAAAGACTAATAGCGCTATAATTTCTGACGTTCGTGTTGTCACCTCTTTTGAATAGGAGAATGTTTATGCATTTCTCCACTACAGGAATCGTCCATTCCTCGAGTCATTTAATTAACAGAATTAGGAGTACGTCTTCCAGTTTTAAGCATCTAGCTCGTGATTTGATCTTATGCTGGCGCCTTACAATTCTTCAGTTGTTTCAGGGTTGTTTCCATTTCATTTTTGGCGATAGATTCCGGTTCTTCCGATCCTACATTCGTAACAGTTCTTCACGATTCATGATGCAGGCTTCGGCGTGTCACTGACAGTAGAACTTCCGATAAAACAGGCTTATTTTCATAAGTTTGTCTCTTTCACAACAGTTTCTTTTAAGCCTTTCCCAAAATTGTGGAGGATCAGCTTACCTTTTGATTGACTGGAGCGAAGGAATCACATCTTCGAAATGTTTTTAATGTTACACCCTAATAATTTTGGTAGGAACCGGAAAGAGACGTTAACTCATAGAAATATTTGACACTTTGAGGGAAGAGAGTTAGGAAACTAGTAGGGAAACAAACGGAAACATAGGGAAACTGTCTACCCAAAACACGGGTGCCCTCTCATGTGCAAACCAGACGCACTCGTAAAAAACTCTGTGCACGAGACACACGGTGCCACAAGTCCCAAAGCAAAAACAAAAGCACTATACACTAGCCACTGAGGAAAAAAGTTTATTATGGTTGTATTAGAATATGTTATGTATTTTATTTTTATTAAAATAACAGGCAGCTGTGGCACGTTCAATGCGGAGATGAATGCACATTTTCCTTCTTTAGAGTGGGGGAGGGGGGGGGGGTAGAAGGGTGAGAGAGAGACAGTGAGAAACTATGCTCTTTCCTCCCCAGAATCGAACCCCAGATCCCCGCCAGAATCGCTCTCCTCAGAGCAAAAATCTGCATTTCGGGGAATAGTACCCAATCTGGAAAATAACCAGCACTTCATTGCGCAATACTGATTGGGACGAGTTACTACTTGCATGCGTAGTTGAACTCATCGCCTTCGGTTTGTTGTCTCCCATCTCGCAGCCTTCCATTCTCACGATGACACACTCCGCAGTGGCTTAAACAGCTAGATCTCTTCAAGTATGGCGGTACAGAAAGTACTGCGGTATGTGTTATGCATGACTCCTTAATTGATACATCAACCATTTCGTTTCCCCGAATTTTTATAAGACCTGGTACACAGAACCAAAACGTGGCTCTTGCAAATTAGCGACAGATGACGGGTTTCGTAGCTCAAATAAGTATCAACTTCTCCAGTGTTCTCAAGTCCGACTCTTTGCTTATAGTCAGTGAATTTTTCCAATAGAGGAGAACGACACAATACCCAGTTTACTTCCCTGGCCAAAGAAGGTTATTTAAAAATGAAATCCAGAGAATTCTCCATTTTATACAGCAGTATTTCTCAATTAATCCTGATCCTCTTGAGAGTCCAGATTTGCAATCGGCTCTACACTCAGGCAACGAGTGGAGTAGATAACACTAAGAGTCACAAAGTCGTATTTGTTGCAGTTCCCTATGTTTTTGATTTATTGCTGTTATGTCTCCTCTGTCTTGCGATTACAAGGCGGGTTGTTGTATTAGATAGAATGTATTTCTCTCAACATTATAATGTATATACAATATTAAAAACCCATAGTTAAAAACTACAGCCTTATTAAGAAGTGAAAGAAAGGAGAGTGAAGTAGAATTAAAAGAACAACACCAAAAGCAGGACCGCGCGGTATTAGCCGAGCGGTCTTAGGTGCTACAGTCATGGACTGTGCTGCTGGTCCCGGCGGAGGTTCGAGTCCTCCCTCGGGCATGGGTGTGTGTGTGTTTGTTCTTAGGATGATTTAGGTTAAGTAGTTTGTAAGCTTAGGGACTGGCGACCTTAGCAGTTAAGTCTCGTAAGATTTCACACACATTTGAACTTTTTTTTTTTTTAACCAAAAACAGGTCCTGTAGCCTTTATTCTGTTACAATTGTTATCGCCAAACTTGAAATTGCTCAAGATTGCTGGCCACATAGTTATGTACGTCTCTGTATAGCCCAGCATTGCCAACTGATTCTGCGTATCTCAGCAGCACTCGAGCCTTTGCATTACCATTTCGGTTCTTACATGTAAGTTTTGAAATGTGCTATTAAAACGGTTCTGTACTCGAATTGAATCCGTTATATCAGTAATTAGTCTACACATCAATATCCCATCCTGACTCCTCTCCTCTGTCCGTAGTATTTCCTATGAAATTTTCTCATCTTTGTTTCCTTGTTGAAGTTCTTCTCGAGGTTATTCTGTTACTGTTGGTCTTCTTGTGTGCATATGCTGTACATCTTTCTGATCGTGTACCAATATCATGTAGGCGGCTCCATACTTTGACGTCGCTGTCACTGTATTTCCTATTGTGAAACAGATATTGCAGCGCTCTTGATGTTGTGATGTCAGTAGAGTTACATGTCTTGACCTATTCTGTCAACCATCCCGTCCCTTTACCCTTTCTGTCTCATGTAAATTACAATGAGGAACGACATGTTCAGGCGTCTCTTTCCTTTCTAACATTCTGCTTGGTGTCTGTTTGTTCTGTATCGTGTCTTCCTACCACTTTCGCGCAACGACGCTCTGAGCGTGTTTTTTAGGGAATTGACTAGTTTGAACCTGCGACCTGTTGCTGGTAAGGAGACGCCAGACCACACATGACATGTAGAATTCAGAAGAGTTCAGTGAGACTAGCGATGATATAACCAAATACTTAATGATTTCAGCGTCAGCTCCACTGCACTCCCCGTAAAAGAATCTTAATACTAACTAAATTTAGTGGAAGGGGTTCAAGGCTTTCCTATTTTTAGTTAGCTGGTAAAATAACGTCGAAAAAGCAGTTAAGTTTACCATTGGAAATTTTATTCTACTCACAAAACATTGTTTATAAATTTCACTATTGATAAAAGGAAATGTTTTAATACAGGATGGTAAAAACCAACTGCGTTCAACGAAAATGTGAACGAATATTCCCTGAATGGGTTTCCAAGTTCTACAATGGATCGAAGGATGACCTATGCCATATCACATCTATAATCTAGGTTTAAATTAAGTTTCACTAGAGAGAAAACAATCAAAATGGTCTACAGTGAGCCTCAATTATCTTTAATTACTTATCTAACTTGTCGTAAATTACAGTGGCTGATGTGGCTTCTCAATAACTATATATCAGAAAAATCATCACGTTTCAGATTTTTACTTCAAGTGGCAAATGTGAATACCATGAGCTTTAATTGACGATCGACACTAGTATTACGCAAAAAGGGGGTGTAACAGATGAGACTTCTGCAGTTCTGAGTGAAGCTTTATGCGCTGTTACGCGGCATCGCGTGCGTTCATTACCTTGTCGGTGTTCGTCAGGGGGCGGCGAGGAGCACAGCTCCGCTCACCTCGCCGTCTCCGAAGCAACTCTGTCCTAACTTCTCCTTACTACAATTTACCGAAGTTGGCTTAAAAAAAACTATCTGGCTGTGTTTTCATCTGACCAATCAGGGTCTCAATGTTAACCTTAAGCTCCGCCTACAAAAATTCTGTCTACCCAATGAGAAACGTTATACTTCTCGTGGTGGGGCAATGTTTTTACAGTTTGCAACGTAACAGAGACACGAAAAAGTGTCACGCTAAAACTTACAGCTGGTGTGGTCCTTTTAGTGTTATCGTAAGATCTATACTGTTCTTCTGGAGGGCTCTAGCTTTTAACATTGGCTGGGGGTGGTCCTGACGTAACAGAGACGCGAAAAAGTCTCACGCTAAAACTTGCGGGTGGTGTAGCCCTTTTTGTGTTATCGTAAGATTTATACTGTTCTTCTGGAGGGCTCTAGCTTTTAACATTGGCTGGGGGGTGGTCCTGACGTAACAGAGACGCGAAAAAGTCTCACGCTAAAACTTGCGGTTGGTGTGGTCCTAGCAGTTAGCTGGCGGCGTGGGTGTCCCTCCGTCCCTTATCGTAGGGCCTTCCAGCTTAACACGGTTCTGCTCTCGGCTTCTGTTCTCGTTTCTCCCCTCGGAACTGCGTCTGTCTCACGGTGGGGAGGTATGACATGCATTTAGGCATTCTTGTGTTAGTCTGTGGTATTCCATTTGCTCACTCGTTACTCGTATTACTTTGGTTAATTTAATGTCACGATTTATTCGGAGCTATGTGACATACTACTGGATTTGCTTATCATGTCTGGGTTTTCATGGAAGGTGTTGGATTTGCCTGACACCTTACACCTTCGAAATCGACGAGAGCTGTTGGCCGCCTGGCTGTTCTTTGAAGGTGGACAGGGTGAGGACCACGTGTAGCAATAAGGTGCTCCATTCCCCTAGTTGGGCCATCCAAGCGCGATCGTAGCCTGTGAAACTTGGGAAAAAGTTTTACGGACACCAACCGGTGGTCCAACGTTCCAGTCACACGTTCATCTGTTCTCCAAGCCCAGAGTAGGAATTTGTTATTGATACTTATCCCTGTAATACTCCCCAGTGAGCATGAGCATTTCGCCCCGCTGCGCCAGTCTGACGGATCTGCAGTTCTCAATCACAGTCGACGTGCCCATACTTTAGCCGTGAAGCAAAGAAAAATGAATAAATAAATAAAAAGGAAACACGACGCACCATGAAGGAATTATTCAAATGGGACAGAAACTGGCAGATGTGGTGTCTGTATACAGATAAACAAATGATTACATTTCGGGAAAGTTGGATGATTTATAAAGAGAAAGAACTTCACAACTTGAGCAAGCTAATAACGCTTTGGTCCGACTCTGGTCCTTACGCAACCAGTTATTCGGCTTCGCGTTGATTGATGGAGTTGTTAGGTTCCTCTTGAGGGATAACGTGCCAAATTACGTCCAATTGGGGCGTTAGATTGTCAATATCGAGATATGGTTGGAGAGATCTGCCTATACTGTTCCAAACGTTCTCTATTGGGGAGACCTCATTGGCCAAGGCAGGGTTTGACAAGCGGTACAGCCTCTCACCGTGTGCGAGTGGACATTATGTTGCTGAGAGGTAAACCAAGGATGTTTTGGCATGAAGGACATCAAAAGAGGGCCTAGACTGTCGTCTGCGTACGCTGTGATGTAAGGGGGTGACAACCACAGGGGTCTTGCTATGAAAAGAAATGGCACCCCAGACCATCACTCCTGGTTGGCGGCTGCGTGGCGAGCGAAGTCAGGTTGGTGACCCACCACTCTCTGGGGCGTCTCCATCACGTCTTCGGCCAGGAATGCAGTAGAATTGTCGTCAGTCCCGCTTCGAACTGAGCCCTGATGATCAATTAAGACGTGTCTGGAGCCGCCCTGGACAGCGGTGGGCTACCAAGCTGTCTTTCACCAGCCGCTCAGCCCAACAACCGCTGCCATTTCTTTTCAAACCGGACTCTTTCGGTTGTCAACCGCTGCATCCTCACAGCACAGCGGTACGTCAGTGATGTGATCTACGCCCTGTTTTCTTGTCCTTTATGGCAAGACATACTGGCCTTAAATTTCAGCAAGATAATGCCCCCCCTCCCCCCAAGCGGTGAGAGTTTCTGCTGCTTTTATTCCTACTTCCCAAATTCTACCTTGACCAACAGGATCCCCGGATCTCTGCCCAACTGGGAACGGTTGGAGCATTACGTGCAGGACCATCCAATCAGCTCGGTATTTTGATGATCTAACGCGTCAATTGGACAGAATTTAACTCGTTCTCCCTCATGAGGACATCCGACGCCATCAGTCAATGCCAAGCCGAATAACCGCTTGCATAAGGGAAAGAGGTGGATCAAACTTTATTGCCTCGCTCAATTTGTGAAGTTCTTTCCCTTCAATAAATTATCCACTTGTTCTAAAACTGTAATCATTTGTTTGTCTGTACGTGTACATCACATCTACCGATTCCAGTCCCATTCGGATAATTCCTTCATTGTGAGTCAGTTTTTTTTTTGTCTTGGAGCCTATTTTCCGCTGTTTCAACAAGGAAAAGTTGTTAACAGTAAATCGTTAATGTTTTTCTTGATACAGAAAACATAATCCTGAATTCGCATTTCAGTCCCTTGCTGCACACCCAAGTATTATTCTGTAGCGGTGAGCAGCCAGGTGTGATATCGGTGATTGAATGACACCCATGCACCGTAACGATCTGCCATCGCACAGAGAATACCAGTTCATCAGCTTTAGCACATAGTTCGGCTGTGGGGCTGGTATTGTAGGCTCCTGCGCCCAGGCGAAAATATTCGTGGCCGATAGTGTTGATTATTATTAATCAGGATGCCACAAAGACTGATATTCGAGAAAGGCCTCAGCGGATCTCACATCTAGTTCATGGACAGACGCAAGTATGAGTAAAACAACAGAAAGAATAGCTCACATCAATAGAGGGTCACTTCATCGTGGAATCCAAAATCATGGCATCTGTGTGAAATTCAGATCTCTAGCTGATTACAAAGACAGGCTATGTGCAGTTCTCTAGGTCACCTCCGATTGATTCCAAGAGGTTCTCCGAAAAAATCGGAATTGTTGACATTTATCCCTTTTGAAGTTCTGTCAAGCAAAAATATAGTTCTAAACCGTGGCTGTTATATGAAATAAATTGTTGATGGTGTACAGCAAGCAGTCATAAATTGGTTTTAAGTTACGTAATTGAAAAATTACTGTTAATAGTTTCGCATTTATACAGTTCGTCATCAGACGGTTCTCATGCTTTCGTCAAAACGAATGATGCATTCGTTTACTGGTGAGTTGCTCTTGGATAAACAATAATCCGCAGTTACAGAGCGTAACAAAGGCCGTTGCGCTACAGATCTGTGTTAGAACGCTACTTACGTGAAATGTCCATTTGGCGCATTTGTCCTTGCAGTTTTCATCCAACGAAACATATTCTCTAAGATATTTTATATTCACTATGGCATACGTTGCTTTGCATTATAAAACATTTTCGTTTGGTCACAAATCGAATTTCCGGTAGGCACCAAATGTTTCACAACATATAAAAAAAAGAAATACAGATATTACGAAACACATGAGTGTCGAAGATACTATGATACGATGATACAAAGGTAAGGAATTCTTGGAGGAAAAAAGCTTAAATTACTGTTGTGTTTAATTGAAAAAGTATTTTATATTAAATGTTGGACATTAAATATAGACAGATGATAAATAAATGGGGTTTTGTGACAGCGTTACAGACTTATTTTATACAACGATACACAAAAATATTGGATAAAAAAGTATGTGAAATTCTTACGTGCTGTTTGATTAGTGATGACATAACACATCACAATTTATTAGTATTTAGTGCCATAAATTACACTGACTGTTGAAAATACCTACAATATTATAAGATAAGTAGCAGGTATGTATAGAAACGTTATTTATATTGGAATGTCAAAAGTACTTCCTGGAAGCTTTTCAGGAAAGGGGTGCTAGCCAACTCAGCTCAATTAAGGATATTATCAGGGAAGGTGCTTTTGTGTGTGTGTGTGCGTGTGTGTGTGTGTGTGTGTGTGTGTGTGTGTGTGTGTGTGTGTGAGTGAGTGAATGTGTGTGTGCATTTTTATTTCCTCTATCAGATTCATGGCGGCTCCTTTTTCTGCTAAATGCAAGTAATCTTACAGTATTGTATGTATCTGAAACAGTGCTTATAATTCATAGCACTAAATAATAATAAATTTTAATATATTATCATAATTACTGTTCAATCTACATATAAGATTTCACATACTTTCTTTGTATCATTGTATCATAGCATCACTAAAACTTTGTAAACTCTGTATTTGTTTTCAAATGTTGTGAATCAAAACATGTGGCGCACATAGAAAATTCGTTTTGTGACCAAACTGTAGTCTTTTATGATGCAAACCAACGTATGTGATTGTGAAAATACGAACATATTTACGAGTATATTTCGTGGGATGAAAACAGCAAAAACGTATCCGCCAGATGAACATTTTGCGTAAGTTGCATTCTAACACAGATCTATAGCGCAGCCATTTTGTGCCACGTTTGTAACTGTGAATTATTGTTTACCCTAGAATAAATCGTATGTACATCGTATGAACATCAAGAGCTCAGATGGAAACCCAGTTCTAAGCAAAGAAGGGAAAGCAGAAAGGTGGAAGGAGTATATAGAGGATCTATACAAGGGCGATGTACTTGAGGACAATATTATGGAAATGGAAGAGGATTTAGATGAAGATGAAATGGGTGATACGATACTGCGTGAAGAGTTTGACAGAGCACTGAAAGACATGAGTCGAAACAAGGCCCCCGGAGTAGACAACATTCCATTGAAACTACTGACGGCCTTGGGAGAGCCAGTCCTGACAAAACTTTACCATCTGGTGAGCAAGATGTATGAAACAGGCGAAATACCCTCAGAGTTCAAGAAGAACATAATAATTCCAATCCCAAATAAAGCAGGTGTTGACAGATGTGAAAATTACCGAACTATCAGTTTAATAAGCCACAGCTGCAAAATACTAACACGAATTCTTTACAAACGAATGGAAAAACTAGCAGAAGCCGACCTCGGGGAAGATCAGTTTGGATTTCGTAGAAATACTGGAACACGTGAGGCAATACTGACCTTACGACTTATCTTAGAAGAAAGATTAAGGAAATGCAAACCTACGTTTCTAGCATTTGTAGACTTAGAGAAAGCTTTTGACAATGTTGACTGGAATATTCTCTTTCAAATTCTAAAGGTGGCAGGGGTAAAATACAGGGAGCGAAAGGCTATTTACAATTTGTACAGAAACCAGATGGCATGAAAGGGAAGCAGTGGTTGGGAAGGGAGTAAGACAGGGTTGTAGCCTCTCCCCGATGTTATTCAATCTGTATATTGAGCAAGCAGTAAAGGAAACAAAAGAAAAATTTGGAGTAGGTATTAAAATCCATGGAGAAGAAATAAAAACTTTGAGGTTCGCGGATGACACTGTAATTCTGTCAGAGACAGCAAAGGACTTGGAAGAGCAGTTGAATGGAATGGACAGTGTCTTGAGAGAAGTATATAAGATGAACATCAACAAAAGCAAAACGAGGATAATGGAATGTAGTAGAATTAAGTCGGGTGATGCTGAGGGAATTAGATTAGGAAATGAGACACTTAAAGTAGTAAAGGAGTTTCGCTATTTGGGGAGCAAAATAACTGATGATGGTCGAAGTAGAGAGGATATGAAATGTAGACTGGCAATGACAAGGAAAACGTTTCTGAAGAAGAGAAATTTGTTAACATCGAGTATAGATTTAAGTGTCAGGAAGCCTTTTCTGAAAGTATTTGTATGGAGTGTAGCCATGTATGGAAGTGAAACATGGACGATAAATAGTTTGGACAAGAAGACAATAGAAGCTTTCGAAATGTGGTGCTACAGAAGAATGCTGAAGATTATATGGGTAGATCACATAACTAATGAGGAAGTATTGAATAGGATTGGGGAGAAGAGAAGTTTGTGGCACAACTTGACCAGAAGAAGGGATCGGTTGGTAGGACATGTTCTGAGGCATCAAGGGATCACCAATTTAGTATTGGAGGGCAGCGTGAAGGGTAAAAATCGTAGAGGGAGGCCAGGAGATGAATACACAAAGCAGATTCAGAAGGATGTAGGTTGCAGTAGGTACTGGGAGATGAAGAACCTTGCACAGAATAGAGTAGCATGGAGAGCTGCATCAAACCAGTCTCAGGACTGAAGACCACACAACAAGAATAACTCGCCAGTAAACGAATGTATCATTTGTTTTGAAGAAAGCACGAAAGTCGTCTTATGAATTGTGTAGATTCGAAATCGGTAATGTCACTTTTAGAATAGAGTAACCTAACACTGCTAACACGCTCAGATTGCTAGGATGCCAAGTACGTGTAGCATTCATGAAATGGATGCAATTGACCGGTTTCAACGTGACTATGTACACCAGATAACCATGGTTGGTAATGAGAGTTAACTTCAAAAGCGGCAAACACTGAGCAGCACCTGCCTTAGGAGACGTTGCTGATTGCTGTACACCATCAACAATTTGGTTTATCCTTTTGACTCATGGATCATGTACTGCCTGAGGTGAAGATCATTTGTTGAGATGGAAAAAAATATGTGCCCATCCGAGCAGCAGGGGACTGGAAATCGAATTGAGGATTATTGGTGTTCTTTATACCAAGAACAACGCTTTAACCATTTAGTGGTAATAATTTTCGGTAATTCAAAGAGCGGAAAAACGTGTCTTAAGGCAGCGTTTGCCGCGTTTGAAGCTAATTTCCTTTACTAACTGTGGTTACCTGGTACACATGGTCACGCTGAAACCGGTCAATTGCATCCATTTTATGAAAGCTAGACGTACATGGCGTCCTAGCATGCTAACAGTGTTAATTTCACTTTACACGTTATTCAGTCTTAGCAGTACTGAGTCTCTGGAAAGGGACGAGTTGAATTGTTTATTTATTCAATAAATATCTGGGAGTGCCTGGGTGTGACAATGAGTAAGTTTCAAATATTCCTCCGGAAAGTCCAGGGTTAGCAAAGCAGTGGGTTAGTGTTGCGAACTTAATCTCGCAGACAGGAATCACGGAGAGTAGAGAGTATCAGCCAGGGCCAGGTACAAGACTATGCTGGTACATCATGGAGGCGTGGTTGGTATCCTGCTTCCTGAAGGGATCAAGCCTCCAACACTTAACGGAGAGGCAGCAGTTTGAGCGGGAACATCTGTCAGCACTTTTCGCTTGGGACGCTTGTAAGTGTAGGTTCTTCTTATGCGCTCTTACAATATAGACAAAGGTATTGGCATTGCATATAATAACATGAGATCGTGATTAATTTTTTTATTTTCTTTTATTTCAGGCGCAGTAGATAAGAAAGTGGTACACAGTACCACGTTTTCATTGCCTTTTCCAATAATTCTGTGTGCCTAAATGTGTCTTTTAACGAAGTATTTTGTTTTTTAGAGCAACCGACACATGTTTGGTCTTGCCCTAAATAAAATTCTATGGCCTAAGTTTGGTTACATTTTTCTGATATCTGCGTACTACGTTATGAGTCGTTATTTTTCTTGTATCTTAATAGAGTAGTCTTTGTATCTAACAGGACAGCGTTTGCCTATTTTAGCCTACCACCTCTCACAAACTTTGGTGCTGCTATTAAATGGAGCGGTTCATATTATATAACTTAAAGTACCAAAGCCAATATCTGCACGGAATTTCTTTCGATTTCCGACTTTTTTTTATTATTTTTATGATATCGTAATTTTGGTACATCGGCGTACCATGTGTCCCAGACCTTGTTGCTACTGCTAAATAGTACAGTTCATGTTACACAACTCAAAGTAACGAAGCCAATGTGTTCGTAAATGTGCACGGGATTTCTGTCCATTACCTAATTTTGCACTGTTGATAACGGGCTAACTTTTGTGCGTAGTCCACGACAAGCGCTAAATCTTGTTGTTTCTGTCAATAGTGCAAGTCACTTTATAGAAAGCATTATTATGAACCTAATATACACCTAATGTGGCGGAAAATTTATTTTCCTTTATCACTTTCATACTTTTTATTCCTTTTGCGTGATGGTCGCGGACACATGTTCCAGGCCTGACGTGCGTCCCTAGTACTCACGTTTGCTCTCTGATCATGTAAATGGTAGCAAGTTACACACATAAATAATGTTGTTTGTTTCCCTTTGCGCCCATGTGCAAGTGAACAGAGTATCCTCGTAACACCTGCTCTATTAGTTAGTTACATGTTCCGTAAATTATATGAACGATTTTTTATCGAAAAAGTGGGGAATGAGTCAGTTTTCAGGGTATGTATACATGAATATTGTTAATATTAATGAACACTTATTAGTTTTAGTCCTATTCAAGCAGCTACTCTTAATTTTACATATTTATTTATTTTTTGCCTCACACATCCTGAAAAACGGAGCTGGCTTTTGTTATAAATATTGTCGCAGAAGAAGGCGAGTAGCGCAGTCGCTGTAGTCTAGCGATGGCCGGCACGGCAGCTCACCGTGTTCGGTCAGAGAGCTGGTTGGCCTCTGTAATAAAAAAATATAAAAAAAAACTGAGTGAAAGGATCAACAACAAACTTGAAACTGAAAATATTTAATTTCTATATTCGGTTCGAGAAAATTCTAGAAGTATCCACAAATGGCAAGAAGCATTGTACTGGAATGTTTTGTGGCTGTATATATTTCGTGTGTATTCTGGAAGGAGGCAGTTCTCTCCTCGCTCTTGTATGTGCAAGTGCTGAATAAACCTTCGTTAAGTGAAGTTAGTGTTCGTCATTCATTTACGTACGCCTTCTTCTACGTGACAATATAGTTGAATACCTTTTTATGAATGTGTGTTACGGGATTGTTTATGCTATGATTTATCATAGAACCCATCTACATGTGAAGTAGTGTATCCTCATCGATCTTAGAAGTGTCCCTTGATGTATAGAGATGGCTCTTTTGGATTGTATAAGGACAAAAACTCCTGTTCTTACAGAATAAATTATGATTTGTGATTAATTAACCTTCTTTATCCTTAAAAGTACGTTACATTGAACAGTTTAATTTCCTATTCAGTCCTATATAAATGCCAAAAAGTAATGATATAAATGATGTCCACAAGAGCATCTTAAAAACACAGAAAACCAAGCTTAATGAATGGTTTAAGAGATTAACGTATCTTTCATGATGTTACCTTCTCTTCCCTCCATGAGTGCCCAAGAATAGATAAGATTCATCCTAACTATCCATTGTTCAAAACAATTATCACGTCATTTATTGGGCCTGTTCAATAGTATCAACTTTGTTAATGATATGGGCATGTTGGGTAACGAACGCGACATGAGCAGATAAGCGTAAATGTTATCAGTCAAAGGGGGGCGGGGGCAAGTAAAAGCAAGTGCCCCATTTCAAGGCAAACAATCTCCTTTGAATATTCCTGGTGTTATAGTTCTTATTTCTTACTTTTTTTCCAGTCACAGCAACAGTAGCTGACATCACTTCATGTACGGGGGAGATTTTAGCTTGAATTGTAGGTATACGAGTACGTCTGCTGTCATAAGTTATTTTGTTGCCCAAGTACCAAAACTCATTGGCTACTTACAGTGTTTCATTTTGTAATCCAATTCTTTAAGCATTGCCTAATTTAATTCGAGTAAACTCCATTTTTCTTGTTTGTTTTTGATGATGTTCGTCTCATAAGCTCTTTTCAAGTCACTACGCATTCCGTTCAAATGCTCTTGCAAGTCCTTTGACGTTTCGGACAGAATTAAAGTTTTATTGGTAAAACTCAAAATTTTTATATATTCTCCCTGAAGTTTAATTTCCTTTTCAACCATGACCTCCAGTCAAAACATACACACATACATAACATACATCGTTAAATTTCCTACAGAAAGGTCCTGTTATTTTTTTCTGTGGGACTAATAGCTTGCACGTAAAGAGTGAGAGGATATGAAAATCTTACACGTGGTATTTGAAGGCTTTGCAAACTGCATAAAACCTAGCGGTAGGGGCAGCTGAATCACGCCGAATATCCAGACCTGCTAAACCAAACGCAAATTAAAGTTTGCAAAAGATAATAAGCTGACACAATTTCAGAGACTTTACTGATCTCATACACATTTGACTTTATGTACGAGTATATAAACTGAAGTGGCGAATGACAAATTTGTACAAAGTCCGGTATTGGAATCTGGGATTCCTGCCCTTGGTACAAATTTTCACTGCCCCTTCAGTCTATATACGTAATATTTCATAAAATAATTGTCTGAAATATGTATCTGTTTAGTTACTTTTCAGGACATTTTTCTTTAGGCAAGCGATACTTATGGAGTGATTTAGTTCAGGCCTCAGGCACTGCGCGGAGAATTTTTCGTGGAGTAATGACGTAAGCGTTTAGGAAAATTGGAAATGTGCTCACGGATCAGATTTTCTCCTTGTGTGAAGCAGAATAAAGCCTATTTATACGAGGGCAGTTCAATAAGTAATGCAACACATTTTTTTTCTCGGCCAATTTTGGTTGAAAAAACCGGAAATTTCTTGTGGAATATTTTCAAACATTCCCGCTTCGTCTCGTATGGTTTCATTGACTTCCGACAGGTGGCAGCGCTGTACGGAGCTGTTAAAATGGCGTCTGTAACGGATGTGCGTTGCAAACAACAGGCAGTGATCGAGTTTCTTTTGGCGGAAAACCAGGGCATCTCAGATATTCATAGGCGCTTGCAGAATGTCTACGGTGATCTGGCAGTGGACAAAAGCACGGTGAGTCGTTGGGCAAAGCGTGTGTCATCATCGCCGCAAGGTCAAGCAAGACTGTCTGATCTCCCGCGTGCGGGCCGGCCGTGCACAGCTGTGACTCCTGCAATGGCGGAGCGTGCGAACACACTCGTTCGAGATGATCGACGGATCACCATCAAACAACTCAGTGCTCAACTTGACATCTCTGTTGGTAGTGCTGTCACAATTGTTCACCAGTTGGGATATTCAAAGGTTTGTTCCCGCTGGGTCCCTCGTTGTCTAACCGAACACCATAAAGAGCAAAGGAGAACCATCTGTGCGGACTTGCTTGCTCGTCATGTGGCTGAGGGTAACAATTTCTTGTCAAAGATTGTTACAGGCGATGAAACATGGGTTCATCACTTCGAACCTGAAACAAAACGGCAATCAATGGAGTGGCGCCACACCCACTCCCCTACCAAGAAAAAGTTTAAAGCCATACCCTCAGCCAGTAAAGTCATGGTTACAGTCTTCTGGGACGCTGAAGGGGTTATTCTGTTCTATGTCCTTCCCCATGGTCAAACGATCAACTCTGAAGTGTATTGTGCTACTCTTCAGAAATTGAAGAAACGACTTCAGCGTGTTTGTAGGCACAAAAATCTGAACGAACTTCTGCTTCATCATGACAACGCAAGACCTCACACAAGTCTTCGCACCCGAGAGGAGCTCACAAAACTTCAGTGGACTGTTCTTCCTCATGCACCCTACAGCCTCAATCTCGCACCGTCGGATTTCCATATGTTTGGCACAATGAAGGACGCAATCCGTGGGAGGCACTACGCGGATGATGAAGAAGTTATTGATGCAGTACGACGTTGGCTCCGACAGCGACCAGTGGAATGGTATCGTGCAGGCATATAGGCCCTCATTTCAAGGTGGCGTAAGGCCGTAGCATTGAATGGAGATTACGTTGAAAAATAGTGTTGTGTAACTAAAAGATTGGGGAATAACCTGGTGTATTTCAATGCTGAATAAAACAACCCTTGTTTCAGAAAAAAAAAGTGTTGCATTACTTATTGAACTGCCCTCGTACACCGATCAGCCGGAACATTATGCCCACCGATCCACTATCGATATGAACCCGTCCAGGCCATAGCAACGCCACTTAGTGAGGAATGACTGCTAGTCAGACACACGCACAGTGCATGTAGAACCAGTAAGAGTGCTGTCTGTGTGTAGAATGAGGGACGTATCTGAATCTGACCAAGTGCAGAGATTATGATGGCCTGGAGGCTCGGCACAGCATTTCGGAATGTAGCGAAACCAATTTGAAACCACGTCTAGACGTCGTAGGCTGGGCAGACTAGTAAAACAGGACAGGTGGCGAACTGTGGCGGAAATAACATCAGGTTTTAATGCTGGACGGGGTACAAGTGTATTTGAACACACAGCGCACCGAACATTCCTAACGAAGCTCCTCCGCAGCCGAAAATCCACGCATGTGCCAATGTTAATACCAAGACATCGGCAACGGCAACTACGAATGAAATGGAGACGTGTGCAGCGGCACTGCGGACGTTGGCGCAGTGACAGAGCATTGTATGGGCTGATGAATCCCGATATCTTCTTCCTCATGCTGATGGGAGGACGCGAATCGTCGTCTTTCAGGGGAACAGCTGCTTGACACCTGTTAAGCACTATGGAGACACGCTGGCGGCTGCTCCATTATACGAGGTGCATTCAAGTTCTAAGGCCTCTGATTTTTTTTTTCTCTGGACTGGAAAGAGATAGAAACGTGCGCATTGTTTTACAATGAGGCCGCGTTCATTGTCAATACGTCCCAGAGATGGCAGCACCGTACGGCAGATGGAATTTTACCGCCAGCGGCGAGAATGAGAACTGTTTTAAATACTTAAAATGGCGACGTTTTCCTTACTTGAACAGCGCGCAATCATTCGTTTTCTGAATTTGCGTGGTGTGAAACCAATTGAAATTCATCGACAGTTGAAGGAGACATGTGGTGATTGAGTTATGGATGTGTCGAAAGTGTGTTCGTGGGTGCGACAGTTTAATGAAGGCAGAACATCATGTGACAACAAACCGAAACAACCTCGGGCTCGCACAAGCCGGTCTGACGACACGATCGAGAAAGTGGAGAGAATTGTTTTGGGGGATCGCCGAATGACTGTTGAACAGATCGCCTCCAGAGTTGGCATTTCTGTGGGTTCTGTGCACACAATCCTGCATGACGACCAGAAAATGCGAAAAGTGTCATCCACGTGGGTGCCACGAATGCTGATGGACGACCACATCGCTGCCCGTGTGGCATGTTGCCAATCAATGTTGATGCACAACGACAGCTTGAGTGGGACTTTCTTTTCGTCGGTTGTGACAATGGATAAGACGTGGATGCCATTTTTCAATCCAGAAACAAAGCGCCAGTCAGCTCAATCTCAATGGAAACACACAGATTCACCGCCACCAAAAAACTTTCGGGTAACCGCCAGTGCTGAAAAAATGATAGTGTCCATGTTCTGGGACAGCGAGGGCGTAATCCTTACCCATTGCGTTCCAAAGGGCACTACGGTAACAGGTGCATCCTACGAAAATGTTTTGAAGAACAAATTCCTTCCTGCACTGCAACAAAACGTCCCGGAAGGGCTGCGCGTGTGCTGTTTCACCAAGACAATGCACCCGCACATCGAGCTAACGTTACGCAACAGTTTCTTCGTGATAACAACTTTGAAGTGATTCCTCATGCTCCCTACTCACCTGACCTGGCTCCTAGTGACTTTTGGCTTTTTCCAACAATGAAAGACACTCTCCGTGGCCGCACATTCACCAGCCGTGCTGCTATTGCCTCAGCGATTTTCAAGTGGTCAAAACAGACTCCCAAAGAAGCCTTCGCCGCTGTCATGGAATCATGGCGTCAGCATTGGAAAAATGTGTACGTCTGCAGGGCGATTACGTCGAGAAGTAACGCCAGTTTCATCGATTTCGGGTGGGTAGTTAATTAGAAAAAAAATCGGAGGCCTTAGAACTTGAATGCACCTCGTACTCTGGGGAGCAATCACGTGGGTATCCATTGGTCCAGTGGGGCTTGTGCAAGGCACCATGACTGCTAAGGAGTGTCGTACAACTGCTGCAGACCACGCACCCCTTTCATGAAGATCATTTTTACCGACGGCAGTGGCATTTTTGAACAAGATAATGCTTCGTCAAAAGGCCAGGAGTGTCATGAAGTGATTCGGGGAACACAGTGGCGAGTTCCAGTTGATGTGTCGCCCTCCCAGCCCCCTAGATCTCAACCCAATCAAACACATCTGGGATGCGACTGAACGCCGGCTGAAGTGGCCGAGCGGTTCTAGGCGCTACAGTCTGGAACCGCGCGACCACTACGGTCGCAGGTTCGAATCCTGCCTCGGGCATGGATGTGTGTGATGTCCTTAGGTTAGTTAAGTAGTTCTAAGCTCTAGGGGACTGATGACCTCAGAAGTTAAGTCCTATAGTGCTCAGAGCCATTTGAACCATTTTTTTTGTGATTGAATGTGGCGTCAGAGCTCATCGTTTCCCTCCCCGGAATTTACGGGAATTTGGTGACTTGTGTGTGCAGATGTAGTGCCAACTTCCTCCAGCGACCCACGAAGACCTCATTAGTTCCATGTCACGACGCGTTGTTGCTGTTTTCTGTGCCAAAGGTGGCCATACTGGCTATTAACCAGGTGGTCGTCATGTTCTGGCTGATCACTGTATGATTATCTGCCATCCCAATGAGAGAAAATTCCTAACTTCATTTTACTCATAGGACTCTGTATTCGACATTAGGTAATAGAAAAAAATAGTAAATTCTTTCGAAAAACATGTTTTGCATGAATCTTGTACCTGAAAATTATCTACCTGCATAAGCTGCATAAGCTTTCCATTTCTACCTGATTCATTCGTTTCACAAAGTATAAAAACCACTCATTGCTGTTTCAGCGTTATTTCCAGACTTACGTCATTTACTACCAGTCTTAAAGCAGTTAATAGAATTACAGACTCGCTGCTGAAAACAGAAATGAGGTAACATCTCCACCAAGATTCGAAACCGATATTTTGATCAGACAGAATGGGCATATTACAAGCGAGACGGAACAGTTCAAGTTCCTAGGCGTTCGGATAGATAGTAAGCCGTTGTGGAAAGGCCATGTCCAGGATCTTGTTCAGAAACTAAATGCTGCTTTATTTACCATTAGAACAGTATCTTAAATAAGTGACACTTCAACACGAAAAGTAGTCTACTTCGCATATTTTCATACGCTTATGTCGTATGGTATTATTTTTTGGGGTAGTTCTTCTGATTCAAAGAGGGTATTTTTGGCTCAAAAACGGGCTGTTCGAGCTATATGTGGTGTAAGTTCGAGAACCTCTTGTCGACCCCTATTCAATTCTGACATTGCCGTCACAGTACATATTTTCTTTAATGTCGTTTGTTGTTAGCAATATTAGCCTATTCCCAAGAGTTAGCAGCTTCCACTCAGTTAATACTAGGCAGAAATCAAATATACATGTGGAATGCACTTCCTTGACTCTTGTGCAGAAAGGAGTGCAGTATTCTGCTGCATCCATTTTCAATAAGCTACCACAAGAACTCAAAAATCTTAGCAGTAGCCCAAGCTCTTTTAAGTATAAACTGAAGACTTTCCTCATGGCTCACTCCTTCTTTTCTGTTGAGGAGCTCCTGGAAGAGCTAAAAAATTAAGCAAATTCCAGTGTTGCATTGTTGATTTTCTTCATTTAACCTTACGACTTGTCACCTAAATGTTTTTTTATATTTCATTTTATCTGTTTCTAATATCGTGTTATAATTTCATGTATTGACTCGTTCCATGACCATGGAGACTTCTCCTTAATTTGGTCCCACGGAACAAGAAAAAAAGAAAGAAAAGATGAAAGATTGTTTTTCTTTTGACGTTCACGGAAATGTCCACGCACTCTTACTTTGTTTGCTGTTGTCAGTCACAAAACTTTCGCTTCATTGATGCCTGTTTTGTTAGAGTGGAGTATAATGGCAGCGTCTGAGTAAGTGAACAATATGTGTGTGTAAGCAATAAGTTGTATTCTTTACAAGTCATGCAACATCAGTCTACTGTATTAGGCCAATTGCTGATACTAATGCCAACATCAAAATACTCGTATACAGTGTTATTCAGTTCATCTTTGTTGGTCGTTTCACCTGTACCGATGCCAGATTTCCTTTTTTTTTTTAATGTGTGGTCCACACCAGCATTTCGTGCAATCTCTTCCTCTTACGTCGTTTTCCACTGCTCAGTGTTAAAATCCCACGCAGCATTGTTCCATCGCAAAACCGAATTTCCGACTTAATGTTTCAAACAGTGTTATTCATACTGTTCGCAATATTTCCTGGAATATACAAGAATAATCTTTGTCGTCACTTACTGCGCCATCTGCCGTCTTAACACGTAATGAGTGGCTGCTTACCCAACACAATTTACCACTTTATTTTTTTCATTCCCTCAACAACATTACCGAATAGTTTTGTTTAATGTAGTATATGGGCGTCATTCCTTATTATTTGTTCTTTGATGCTCTCGCCTTCAGTAGCTTCTCCATCCTATCCGAAATTTCATTTTCTTTTGTTTTCTTTGCGCCTGCAAGGCCTCTTCTGCGTAGACGTTGTAACTTTCCTATGATTATCCTCTTCGTCTACGTCTACGTCCGAGCACGATTTGAACGTTTTGCATAAATTGACCTCGTTTAACTTCACTTTCTCTCATAAATTCTTATAATACATATTTTTTCCAGCCCACGGAGCTAGTTTTCTTTTTAGTTATGTAATTTTCATCAATGACATATAGGTCAATGAAAACCTGCAATCTGAAAGAGATTTAGGATGGTCAAAACTTGTACAGTTTCTTCACTGTTGATGAACTGTCGTTAATTCTATCTTTATTTCCATTCGGTTCTTGTGAAGTTCATTTTCTACTTGTTTTTGTTCTGAAAGAACGTGTTAAAATATTTTATAAACAAATATGATTTTCTTCTCTCGAAATGCTGCTGTTGTAAGACCTCTGTCATTTCTGATATCATACCCAAAATTTACCACTGAGGAATCTTTAGTTTTTAGCGCTATATGTTGTTATACATCCGTTAGTTTAACCGTTCATAAAGGTACTATACCTCCTCATTAGAATGTGAGTACGTTTCTGCATCGACAAGAATCATTTCCGAGTAATCTTGTCTTTAGATTTAAACCAAGGTATGGTTCTGTACATAAGATTTTTAAAAAATTTTCTCACTTACAACAAAGCCTACGCCTGAACTTTTTCTCTGCTCTCTTCATCTCCTATAAAACATATGTCCTTAATTCTATTTGCTCTATTTGAAGCTTCTGCTACTTCTTCTATAATACTTGTGCTCGCAAGCAATGCGTATAATATCACTTTAGTAACAAAACTAAACAACAAAATTTAAAAGCAAAAAATACTCACTCTCGGTCACTGCTAAGGCTAACCAGACGCAGCAAGGGCTTCTATTTTTTTCTTGTATAGTATAAGGGAGACCAAAAAGTTTCCGTTCAAAGGCCGTGCAGTCCCGAATCAACATACCACTCAGGCAAAATCGCCGTGGGCATTGTGGCAACCGTACCACCGACGCACCAGGTTATTCGTTTAGTAAAAGGCAGTATCCTGCTGCGTGAAGAAGCCCGTAACTGCTTCCTGCACATCCTCGTCCGACAGGAATCGCCAACACTTCAAGGCCCTTTTTAAGGGAACGCGGGTGTGATAATTGTATGGGTAGAGAACAGGACTATATGACTGTTGCTCGAGTGTGCCCCCACCTGAATTGACGTAACTTCGGCGATACGATATTTGCGATATCGTCTTGAGTCCCGAGATATTATGTACCGTACCTCCAGGTCTCCTTTCTTCTCATCCGCATACGCAGCTGACCGTTTCCGAGCCTGTGGTATCTCATGACATTACCCTTGCGGGATCTCCACTGTCCGTCATTCTGCTAACTGCCAGGAGGTGATTAGAAACTATGGATTCCTCAGCTGCGTAACACGTCTCGATGAAGCGAAAGTACAGGTTTGATCTCTGATCTGTATTTTTACCCATCTAGAGGTTACAGCAAACAAAGAAGTATATTTAATGTTTACAACCTGTCCTTTACGATAATGGAACTTGTAATTTTATGGTCATATGGATAATTGCGCTGTTTAAGACACATCGTATCATACATGATACCATGCATTAAGAAATTCACTATGGTTTCAAAACTGTATTTGGGTTCATTAATCGTTAACTATCCCGAACGCCAAGGAATCAACACAGAAGTAACTCGTGTGCAACTTAATTATGGGCTCAAAACGGACGAGGACATGGAGATGCACGTTCTCATGAAGCAGTAGCACACCCCGTTGCACCAGCCTACGACGGTGGTTTTCGACAGACATCTTGTCCCACATACACGTCAAAAGAAGCTTTGCATCACCTCGTTCGGAGAGTTCCGGAACCTGTACAGAAAATCGGAGTAGAGATCGACATAAACATCATTTCCTCCCCTTTATATTGCTCGTGAAAACCGCACATTGCTTGTTGTACCACCATACAGCGAGACCATCGGAGGTGGTGGTCCAGGTTGCTGTAAACACCGGTACCTCTAATACAAAGTAGCACGTCTTCTCGCATTGATGCATGCCTGTATTCGTCGTGTCATACTATCCACATGTTCATCACGGCACTGTTGGACCAGATTATTCCACTCCTCGACGGCGATTCGGCGTAGATCTCTCAGAGTATTTGGCGGTTCACGTCGTCCGTAAACAGACCTTTTCAATCTATTCCAGACATGTTCCATAGGGTTCATGTCTGGAGAACATTCTGGCCACTCTAGTCGAGCGATGTCGTTATCCTGAAGGAAGTCATTCACAAGATGTGCGCGATGGGAGCGCGAATGTTTGTCCATGTAGACGAATGCCTAGCCAAAATACTGCCGAGGTGGTTGCACTATCGGTCGGAGGATGGCATTCACGTATCGTACAGCTGTTACGCGTATTCCATGACCACCACCTCGGCCCCACATAACGCTACCCCAAAACAGCGGGGAACCTCTACTTTGCTCTACTCGCTAACCAGTTTGCCTCCAAACACGTCTCCGACGACTGTCTGGCTGAAGGCATATGCGACACTCATCGGTGAAGAGAACTTGATGCCAATCCTGAGCAATGCATTCGGCATGCTGTTGGGTCCATCTGCATTGCGCTACATGGTGCCGTGGTAGCAAAGCTGGACCCCGCCATTGACGTTGGGAGTGAAGTTGCGCATCATGCAGCCTGTTGCGCACAGTTTCAGTCGTAACACGACGTCCTGCGGCTGCACGAAAATCGTTATTCAACATGGTGGCGTTGCTGTCAGGGTTCCTCCAAGCCATAATGCGTAGGTATCGGTCATCCACTGCAGTAGTAGCCCTTGGGCGGCCTAAGCGAGGCATGTCGTCACAGTTCCTGCCCCTCTGTATTTTTTCCATGTCCGAACGACATCGCTTTGGTTCACTCCGGGACGCCTGGACACTTCCCTTGTTGAGAACCCTTCCTGGCACAAAGTAACAATGCGGACGCGATCGAACCGCGGCATTCACCGTCTAGGCATGGCTGAACTACAGACAACACGAGCCGTGTACCTCCTTCCTGGTGGAATGTCTGGAATTGATCTGCTGTCGGACACCCTCCGTCTAATAGGCGTTGCTCATGCATGGTTGTTAGATCTCTGGGCGGGTTTAGTGATATCTCTGAACAGTCAAAGGGGCTGTGTCTATGATACAATATCCGCAGTCATTGTGTATCTTCAGCAGTTCTGGGAACCGGGGTAAAATGGAAATACCGTGTGGCTAGGGCCTCCCGAGCCAGGTTTAAGTCTTTAGAGTTGACGCCACTTCGGCGACTTGAGTGTAGATGGGAATGAAATGATGATGATAAGGACAACACAACACCCACTCCCTGACCGGGAAAATCTCCGACCCAGCTGGGAATCGAACCCGGGCCATTAGGGATGACATTCCGTCGCGCTGACTACTCAGCTACAAGCAGCTGGGACCCGGGTGGTGCAAAACTATTTTTGGTGTGTGTACATTCTTCATTCTCTGACAGATGTGTTTTGGTGTTTATCCTTCGGCAGCCAAGGAAAGAAGAACAGCGCACTGGTCCTGTTTGGACGCATATGCTGATGACGTCGCCATTGTTCGCGTTTTCGCATTTACTGCGAGCACTTAGGAAGGATAAGACTGTCACATTAATCCCTAGCCTACGCGTCGGTGCTTGTAAACCCACCTCGGAGTCGCGCTACATTGCTAGTAGCAGCAGCAACTCCCTCCTCCCCTTCTTTATCGCGCCTTATATACTGAGGTGACAAAAGTCATGAGGTACCTCGTAATATCACCTCAGAGCTCCTTTTGGCCGGCATAGTGCAGCAGCTCGACGCGACATGGACTCAACAACTGGCTGGAAGTTCCCTGCAAGAAAGATTGAGCTATGATGCCTCTATAGCCATCCATAATTGCAGCAGTATTGCCGCAGCAGGATTTTGTGCATGAAGTGATCTTTCGATTACGTTCCGTAAATGTTCGATGAGATTCAAGGCGGGTGTTCGTGGGGGCCAAACCATTAGCTCGACTTGTCCAGAATGTCCTCCAGACTAATCGCGAACAAATCTGGCACGGTGACATGGCGCATTGCCATCCGGAAATATTCCATCGTTGTTTGAGGAGATGATGCCCATGAATGGCTGCAGATGGTCTCCAAGTAGTCGAACACTGACAAGGGAACCTCCCCATCGCACCCCCCTCAGATTTAGTTATAAGTTGGCACAGTGGATAGGCCTTGAAAAATTGAACACAGATCAATCGAGAAAACAGGTAGAAGTTGTGTGGAACTATGAAAAAAGAAGCAAAAT
This sequence comes from Schistocerca serialis cubense, assembly GCF_023864345.2. Classification (NCBI taxonomy): domain Eukaryota; kingdom Metazoa; phylum Arthropoda; class Insecta; order Orthoptera; family Acrididae; genus Schistocerca; species Schistocerca serialis. The sequence continues at coordinate 620,897,183 of NC_064645.1, forward strand.
ATACAAACTGAGTAGTCCATGTGCAACATAAGCAACATCAAGGCTAATTTTTAGCGCAGGAGCGCCGTGGTCCCGTGGTTAGTGTGAGCACTAGCGGAACGAGAGGTCCTTGGTTCAAGTCTTCCCTCAAGTGAAAATTTTAATTCTTTATTTTCGTAAAGTTATGATCTGTCCGTTCGTTCATTGACGTCTCTGTTCACTGTAATAAGTTTAGTGTCTGTGTTTTCGCGACCGCACCGCAAAACCGTGCGATTAGTAGACGAAAGGACGTGCCTCTCCAATGGGAACCGAAAACATTTGTTCACAAGGTCATAGGTCGACCGATTCCTCCACAGGAAAACTCGTCTGATATATTCTATACGACACTGGTGACGGCATGTGCTTCACATGACGGGAATATGTTGTCGACCCACGTAACTTGTACACTTGGCGAATGGGTAAAAAGATTCTTCTACCTTGCCCGATTTAGGTTTTCTTGTGGATGTGATAATCACTCCCAAAAAGTGATGAAAACATAAGAGTTTGTCACATAAACTGCAACAAATGAATGCAACAGTTTCACAGTCGCAGTTTCCCCTGTGCTCTGTCAAAACATATGCTTCTAACGTTTTCAAATTTTTCCGTGTGTAGACCGTCAAATCCTGCATATGTGCAAGCAAATCTGAACATGTCCTGGAATTTTGGAGAGCGAAGTTGGTTATGTGTGAGTGCCTGAACTTTGATAATTATCTGAAAACAAAAAATTAAACTTTTCACTCGAGGGTAGACTTGAACCAAGTACCTCTCGTTCTGTAGGTTCTCACGCTAACCACGGGACCACGGCGCTGGTAACCTCACATTATCCTTGATGTTGCCTATCTTGCGCATGGACTACTCAGTTTGTATATTTTGCTTATTTTTTTCATAGTTTCACACAACTTCTTCCTGTTTTCTCGATTGATCTGTGTTCAGTCTTTCAAGGCCTATCCACTGTGCCAACTTATAACTAAATCTGAGGGGGGGGGGGTGCGATGGGGAGGTTCCCTTGTGAGAGGACCCAATCCATTCCATGTAAACACGGCCCACACCATTATGAAGTCATCGCCAGCCTGCACAGTGCCTTGTTGGCAACTTGGGTCCGTGGCTTCGTGGGGTCTGCGCCATACTTGGAATTTACCATCAGGTGTTACCAAATGAAATTGGGACTGTTCTGGCCAGGCCAAGGTGTTCCATTCGTCTAGCGCCCAACCGATGTGGTGACGAGCCCAGGAGAGGCGCTCCAGGCGATGTCGTGCTGGTAGCAAAGAGACTCGCGTCGGTCGTCTGCTGGCATAGCCCAGTAACGCCAAATTTCGCCGCACTGTCGTAACGGATATGTTCGTCGTACGTCCCACATTGATTTCTGAAGCTATTTCATATAGTGTTGCTTTTATGTTGGCGCTGACAACGCCATGCAGCCGCCGCCGGTCTCGGTCGTTAAGTGAAGGCCATCGACCACTGCGTTGTCCGTGGAGAGCGGTAATGCTTGAAATTTGGTATTCTCGGCACGTTCTTGACACTGTGGATCTCGGAATATTAAATTCACCAACGATTTCCGAAATCGAATGTCCCATGGGTGTAGCCCCAACTACCATTCCGCTACAAAGTCGGTTAATTCCCGTTTTGCGGCCATACCCACGTCGGAGACTTTTTGGCACGGATCATCTGAGTGCAAATGACAGCTTCGCCAGCGAACTGCGATTTTACACCTTATGTACACGATATTACGGCCATCTGTATATTTGCATATCGTTTCCCATGACTTTCGTTCAAATGGATGAAATGGCTCTGAGCACTATGGGACTCAACATCTTAGGTCATAAGTGCCCTAGAACTTAGAACTACTTAAACCTAACTAACCTAAGGACATCACACACACCCATGCCCGAGGCAGGATTCGAACCTCCGACCGTAGCAGCGTCGCGGTTCCGGAATGCAGCGCCAGAACCGCACGGCCACCGCGGCCGGCCATGACTTTCGTCACCTGACAGTATATGAATGTCTTATCAGTAACACTCCGAGATGCCAATTTTAATTCGATTAAGGTGACAAAAGCATAGCAGTAAATAACAAATCAAGTGTAATTTTAGGCAGACCTCTTTATGGAATTTTCATGAAAATTGATAAACGATTTCTAGCCAATAATTTGTCATTAAACCTTTAAAGGACACAATACAATCAATTCAGAAGTTTTATGACGTTTGGACCCTAGTGTGTGCCTACAAAAATGTCGACAAGCTGATTGAAGAGGTTGGCCAGTATTAAATTTTTGGGATTACAGTCATAATTGAAGCTTTATTACTACACCTCGTAGGTCTTTTTGACCCTCTGCAGCCTAGAAAAAGAAAACAACTGACGCGTATGGGTTCATGTATAGTTATTTGTGTGCCTCAAAGGCAAACAGCTATTTGTTGTTGTTTTGGTCTTCAGTCCTGAGACTGGTTTGATGCAGCTCTCCATGCTACTCTATCCTGTGCAAGCTGTTTCATCTCCCAGAACGTACTGCAGCCTACATCCTTCTGAATCTGCTTAGTGTAGTCATCTCTTGGTCTCCCTCTACGATTTTTACCCTCCACGCTGCCCTCCAATGCTAAATTGGTGATCCCTTGATGTCTCAGAACATGTCCTACCAATCGGTCCCTTCTTCTTGTCAAGTTGTGCCACAAACTCCACTTCTCCCCAATTCTATTCAATACCTTCTCATTAGTTATATGATCCACCCATCTAATTTTCAGCATTCTTCTGTAGCAACACATTTAGAAAGCTTCTATTCTCTTCTTGTCCAAACTATTTATCGTCCATGTTTCACTTTCATACATGGCTACACTCCATACAAATACTTTCAGAAACGACTTCCTGGCACTTAAATCTATACTCGATGTTAACAAATTTCTCTTCCTCAGAAACGCTTTCCTTGCCATTGCCAGTCTACATTTTATATCCTCTCTACTTCGACCATCATCAGTTATTTTGCTCCCCAAATAGCAAAACTCCTTTACTACTTTAAGTATCTCATTTCCTAATCTAATTCCCTCAGCATCACCCGACTTAATTCGACTACATTCCATTATCCTCGTTTTGCTTTTGTTGATGTTCATCTTATACCCTCCTTTCAAGACACTGTCCATTCCGTTCAACTGCTCTTCGAAGTCCTTTGCTGTCTCTGACAGAATTACAATGTCATCGGCGAACCTCAAAGTTTTTATTTCTTCTCCATGGATTTTAATACCTACTCCAAATTTTTCTTTTGTTTCCTTTACTGCTTGCTCAATATATAGATTCAACAGCATCGGGGAGAGGCTACAACCCTGTCTCCCTTCCCAACCACTGCTTCCCTTTCATGTCCCTCGACTCTTATAACTGCCATCTGCTTTCTGTACAAATTATAGATAGCCTTTCGCTCCCTGTATTTTACCCCTGCCACCTTCAGAATTTGAATGAGAGTATTCCAGTCAACATTGTCGAAAGCTTTCTCTAAGTCTACAAATGCTAGAAACGTAGATTTGCCTTTCCTTAATCTTTCCTCTAAGATAAGTCGTAAGGTCAGTATTGCCTCACGTGTTCCAATATTTCTACGGAATCCAAACTGATTTTCCCCGACTTCGTCTGTAAAGTATTCGTGTTAGTATTTTGCTGCTGTGACTTATTAAACTGATAGTTCGGTAATTTTCACATCTGTCAACATCTGCTTTCTTTGGGATTGGAATATGCCAATAAGAGCTAGTATCACAGGTGGGTAATGGTCGTAGTAAGTGACAATTTCAAGAAATAGCGATGAACTCTGCATGCACGAATTGCGGTGTGGTGCCGCCTCATAACGGCCTGGGCAGGCCGCTGATGGGCAGATTGATAGCTGCTAGGGAAACACCCGCCCCGCGGCGCCACGTGTTTACAGAGTGGAACAAGGCGGCGCTGTGCTGTCAGCCGGACGCAGGCCAGAAGCCGCGCCGTCAGTCGGCACGCAGCCACTGCCTGCCCCCCTTCCCCGTCACCCCCTCCCCTGCCCAGCACTCGTGTTTACCCGGCACTGTAAACACGGCACGACGACGGACGGCCCCGCCCCCTCCCGCAGCCGCCAGCTGATCGCGACGCTGCAGAGGCACGGGTTCCGGGAAGCCGGTCGAAGGTCGGGCAGCAGAGATTCACCCACTTGCTCTGCACTACTGAGGAGGGAATATACGACCTCGTCAGCTGCACAGTGGAGGTCGTGATGACGTCAGCGCTCTGTGCTGGTGTGCTTCCGAAGATAAGAGCTGCAAAACATTCGCGCACTTGGAATGGGAGAAGGTCGGATAGTATTGACAAGCAAGACTTTCCAAAATTACATTTCATAAGGTTCTGTTGCAACTTTTTTCACACTAAACAATGTCACGATAAAAATTTCTGGGACATTGCTCCAGGAAACAGTGATTTTAGAATTTATTTTGTAAACGCAGTCGTGGTCCCGTATAATCTGTTACTTTCTACTTGTGGGTAACCAGTTTCGATCTACTACAGAGATCATCATCAGATCTACATTCCTTGGTGATAGTAGGAACCCCTGGCGTGGATCAGGTCCCTCTGTGTTGGCGCTGAGAACAAGCCCTACTATCACCAGGGTTCAAAAATGGTTCAAATGGCTCTGAGCACTATGGGACTTAACGTCTGAGGTCATCATTCCCCTAGACTTAGAACTAATTAAACCTAACTAACCTAAAGACTTCACATACCTCCATGCCCGAGGCAGGATTTGAACCTGCGACCATAGAAGCAGCGCGGTTCCGGACTGAAGCGCCTAGAACCGCTCGGCCACAACGGCCAGCCTATCACCAAGGAATGTAGATCTCATGATGATCTCTGTAGTAGATCGAAAACGATCATCCATACAGCAAAAGTCCGAGCGATCTAAGGCGCTACAGTAATTAAAGACAGTAGCATTCCTCATGGCAAATCGGAGAAAGAAAATGTCGAGACGGTATTAGTTAATTGCAGAAGCGCTATAGTAAGGTCCCAGAACTAGTCTCACTTATAAAGGGTAACAACGCCCTTGATACCTCACAACTAGGGTTGGGGTAATTTTAAGGAAATACATATGAAAGATGGACTCACATATTTCGACATTTGCTGTTTCATGGAGTACACTTTATTGCTTAACAACAATATCACAATCACAGTTTAAAAAAATTGTTGAAAGAATAACAACGCTCACAGCGATTTAAAAACTTGAGCAGGCTCAAATCATTAATAACTTTTATATTAATCATAACATTTACATTAATCATTAATAATTTGTGCCATTAAGAGCAGGGCCTGAAACAAGGAGTATACAGGTCCCAAATGGGGAAAAGAAGGCACAACTAGGCGTGGTTGCAAGCGGATTAAAAAAAGTATACCAGTAAAATGAATTAAAATGACAGTCACTAAATGTACTAAGCATTTCCAAGCATGGGTAACACTTTACACAAGTGGGTAACGCCCATCCAAAATACAGAATGGCTAACAAGTCACACCACTGACTGTGGCTCTGCGAAAGCGCTCACAATGTACAAGCCTTAATAAAAATCCCTTAAGCAAGACATGGACTTTGCGGCTGGTCCCGGCGGAGGTTCGAGTCCTCCCTGGGGCTGTGTTTGTCCTTAGGATAATTTAGGTTAAGTAGTGTGTAAGCTTAGGGACTGATGACCTTAGCAATTAAGTCCCATAAGATTTCACACACATTTTGAACACAGTAAAAGTAACAAATTACACGGGACCACGACTGTATTTACCAAATAAATTACAATACCGTGATACGTTACCGGTACTTAACAGAATTATAAAACTCTGTGTCATAAGAATATTCGTCCGTTGCCTATTTTAAGATTTTTCCACCTTTTGTATTTTGGTAGTTAAAATTTTTGGGCTGTATCGTACATGATAATTGTGTAAATAAAAGTAATTTTTGTCGTAAAAATGTTGGAATTGGATCGGAAGTGGTTATAAATTTGAACTTGTCCATCGATTCACGAAGTCTGTCAAAGTACCTGCCGACTTGCTCCTTGCTGAAACCTGATGCTCGCTGCAAACTCGTGGCTTCAGGTGCTCTCCACCTTAAGTCTTCATGTCTTTCCATAAAGTCTTATTGAACCAATGCTTTATTGTCAGTTGCTCTGCATATTTGTACACTAAACTTAAGAGCACCTCTTTATTCGAAGGCATAAGCTGCCTGTCTAACTTTATTGCGTGGTGGTACACTACTGTTTCCTGTTTATCACTAAATGATCTCTGAATAAATTATTTCATAGTACAGTATTCATAGCCACCTCTCTGGTTTCCCGTTTCTCACTTGCTTTCCTGTTTGTTGTATCAAGAAGTCTCAAATTTCCATCCTATTTATGTTCTTAATTCTTCACGTTTCTATATAAAAGGAAAAAAAAACGATAAAAATTTAAGTTTTAATGCTGTCTGTTATGTCCGGTACCACTCGAAATTGCTTTGTACGATGTAACCCGAATATATCGCTGTTGTAGTTTAACATTCCAGTTGTAATTACTTGGGATAGACAGAGACACAGAGTGCAATACAGAGAATTACGCTAGTTGCAAGCAAAATAAAACACTTCAAAGTTAAATTTTGGTATCGAAAAACTCACTAACTTGCTGCCACTCCGAAAAGCACTGTTGCTTTGATTCAGAATAGTGTGAGTAGTCTCCTTCATAGTCTAACAACCCTTCCACAACAAAGGTCAAAAATTAATTATGATTTCTAGCGTTGCTCACGCTGCTAAATATTGCATTTTCGGGCAACAACAAAGTTATATTATGTGGCAGGTGTCATTAGAGCACAGTTATTAAAGTCATTTCATGAAATAATGGATAAACTAGGCACTCATCTTTTCGTGTTTCCCACGCTGGTCTCGTTGTGAACTCATGGCTCAATCGTCGAAAAGCTAGGTGGTGATGATTCCAAGCTCGGATGCAAAGAGGCCTAGGTGTTATTCTGCGATATTCAGAAGTTTTATAGATGTGTTTCATAAACCATTCTTGAAGATTAAACTTTTGCAAGTTAGCACAATGGTGATGTAAAAAAGTAATCAGCACTCCGAATTTAAGTTACACTTCATTTTTATTACTTTTGTTGCAATATCACTTCACATTATAAAACATACTTGAAAATATCTTCCTCACTGTTAAAGTTCACATATTATAAAGTGACTACAATTTGCGTCTTTTCAACATGACGACCAAGACTTGACTCTCTAATAACCGCTTACGCGCCCACAAATCAGAGTTACATGTACGTCAAAGGTCATAGTGACAAAAGAAAGAATACACATAAGAATAATATCATTGCAATATAAACATATCGATGTATCAAAGTACCTCTACATTAATGAAATCGAATCTGAATGTTGTCTCAGAAATATGTTAACTACTTTACAGAAACACAGTAGAATATTGCTGGTATAGAGAGGTTGAGGTGAGGTGCCATAATGGTTTCGTAATTCAAGTACCATTACAATAGTCAACACTCCAGTGGCGCGACGGGTACTGCGAATAGCTCCAGAGTTTAGAAACGACTCCTGTCTCATACGACCCACTGTCCGAAACTACCACGCCTTCCCCTAAATGACGAGTATTTATCCTTTCACTGATTGTGTTACTCATGTCCAGAGAAGCTGAACGATGAACTCAGAAAGAATGGTGGGGTGAACATACTGAAGTTCCAAAATGCAATATAACATATGCCAAGGTTTTCACGTTACATTACGCTTCCAACGTTATTACATCTTCAGTTACTTTGATAGCAGGCAAATTCCGGACACATACACAGTCGGGTCATACTATTACGACCGCCGGCTAAGTGTCGTGCCGACAGTGCGTAGTTCATAACGTCTGTCACGTGAAGTGACTGGCGGTACAGATGACCAAGTCGCTTCAGGATCCGTTGTGAGTTATTCCGCACGCTGTTGTCATTGCTTCTAGACTGTCACGTGGGAGTAAAAGGAGTCGTGTACTGTAAACTGGGCTAAGAGCAAGGATGATGCTCCTGACATTTACTCTCTCATGGTTTAAATAATAAAATACAGAACCAGTTCCGGTTTTTCATTCATAAACATGACGCGTTTCAGGAATTTATTATCCTTTTCCAAGCACTGTGAGAGTTTACATTAGTATTGTGCACTGGAGGTCTGAAAAATTGTCCTTACAAGCCTGCTGACAGTCGCTCGAGCGCTCCGCGCGTGTCCGAGCATGAATGCTTGGAGCGTGCGGAGGACAGGCCTTCTGTTTGCACTCTTGTACTGAAGTACCACTGGGCTGTGCCCGTCTGACTTCCAGGAATGCGCTAGGGGGTTCATGAAGATGGTGGTTTGTTCTGTGTGCGTGTTTTTGAGTAAATGTTTGTTGTGTGTGTGTGTCTTTGTGTGTTTTAAATGTCCCTAAAGTGGCGCGTAAGGGTTAGTTTAGGTCTCTTACGTTGAAGGTCTGGATGTTCGCAGCCTAAATTTCGAATGAGGTGATGGGGCGATGTTTGTATTCTCTCATAAAGTTTTGCAGATTTTTCCTTTATGAGGGAATAGATGGTGGGGTGTTCTAAGAAATCTCTGATTTGTGTGTTGCGGACGTATCTGTCAGCACCTGTGGTTACACGGAAGGTTTTATTTTGTAGCCGTTGTAGTCTTGCAAGCGAGGTGTGTGACGCCATTGACCACACTTCCGAGCCATACAAGATGACCGGAAGCATGAGTTGGCGCCAGAGAAGCATTCTGCATGTCATGGTGAGTCCTTCACCCTTCAGAAGAGGGTATAGTTGGGACAGGAGCGCCCGCCTACCACGCTTGCGACACCGTTACAATAGCTCTGTGTGTCTGTAGGTTTGTGCCGCTTTTGTCATGCTTCCACTAGCTGATCAGTTTAGTTATAAGAGAAAACGGGTTGCTTTATGCAATAACTAATATCTGGAAACACTTAAATGTTCACAGGAAAACTAAGTAACTACCAACTACCGTAATGGCGGTCAGTCAGGGAACTAAAAATCACATTACTGTTTTTTTTATATCACCATCTGCTTTATTGATTCAAATTTACAATAGGAAGAAACTAGAACACGAGCAAATTTGTTTCCAAAATATTCTCCGTTTTTTTTGGTCATCAGTCTACTGACTCGTTTGATGCGGCCCGCCACGAATTCCTTTCCTGTGCTAACCTCTTCATCTCAGAGTAGCACTTGCAATGCAACCTACGTTCTCAATTATTTGCTTGACGTATTCCAATCTCTGTCTTCCTCTACAGTTTTTGCCCTCTACAGCTCCCTCTAGTACCATGGAAGTCATTCCCTCATGTCTTAGCAGATGTCCTATCATCCTGTCCCTTCTCCTTATCAATGTTTTCCACATATTCCTTTCCTCTCCGATTCTGCCTAGAACCTCCTCATTCCTTACCTTATCAGTCCACCTAATTTTCAACATTCGTCTATAGCACCACATCTCAAATGCTTCGATTCTCTTTTGTTCCGGTTTCCCCACAGTCCATGTTTCACTACCATACAATGCTGTACTCCAGACGTACATCCTCAGAAATTTCTTCCTCAAGTTAAGGCCGGTATTTGATATTAGTAGACTTCTCTTGGCCAGAAATGCCTTTTTTGCCATAGCGAGTCTGCTTTTGATGTCCTCCTTGCTCCGTCCGTCATTGGTTATTTTACTGCCTAGATAGCAGAATTCCTTAACTTCATTGACTTCGTGACCATCAATCCTGATGTTAAGTTTATCGCTGTTCTCATATCTACTACTTCTCATTACCTTCGTCTTTCTCCGATTTACTCTCAAACCATACTGTGTACTCATTAGACTGTTCATTCCGTTCAGCAGATCATTTAATTCTTCTTCACTTTCACTTCCATCATTGCGATGTACAGATTGAAGAGTAGGGGCGAAAGGCTACAGCCTTGTCTTACACCCTTCTTAATACGCGCACTTCGTTCTTGATCGTCCACTCTTATTATTCCCTCTTGGTTGTTGTACATATTGTATATGACCCGTCTCTCCCTATAGCTTACCCCTACTTTTTTCTGAATCTCGAACAGCTTGCACGATTTTATATTGTCGAACGCTTTTTCCAGGTCGACAAATCCTATGAAAGTGCCTTGATTTTTCTTTAGCCTTGCTTCCATTTTTAGCCGTAACGTCAGAATTGCCTCTCTCGTCCCTTTACTTTTCCTAAAGCCAAACTGATCGTCACCTAGCGCATTCTCAATTTTCTTTTCCATTCTTCTGTATATTATTCTTGTAAGCAGCTTCGATGCACGAGCTGTTAAGCTGATTGTGCGATAATTCTCGCACTTGTCAGCTCTTGCCGTCTTCGGAATTGTGTGGATGATGCTTTTCCGAAAGTCAGATGGTATGTCGCCAGACTCATATATTCTACACACCAACGTTAATAGTCGTTTTGTTGCCACTTCCCCCAATGATTTTAAAAATTCTGATGGAATGTTATCTATCCCTTCTGCCTTATTTGACCGTAAGACCTTCAAAGCTCTTTTAAATTCCGATTCTAATACTGGATCCCCTGTCTCTTCTAAATCGACTCCTGTTTCTTCTTCTATCACATCAGACAAATCTTCACCCTCATAGAGGCTTTCAATGTATTCTTTCCACCTATCTGCTCTCTCCTCTGCATTTAACAGTGGAATTCCCGTTGCACTCTTAATGTTACCACCGTTGCTTTTAATGTCACCAAAGGTTGTTTTGACTTTCCTGTACGCTGAGTCTGTCCTTCCGACAATCATATCTTTTTCGATGTCTTCACATTTTTCCTGCAGCCATTTCGTCTTAGCTTCCCTGCACATCCTATCTATTTCATTCCTCAGCGACTTGTATTTCTGTATTCCTGATTTTCCCGGAACATGTTTGTACTTCCTCCTTTCAGCAATCAACTGAAGTATTTCTTCTGTTACCCATGGTTTCTTCGCAGCTACCTTCTTCGTACCTATGTTTTCCTCCCCAACTTCTGTGATGGCCCATTTTAGAGATGTCCATTCCTCTTCAACTGTACTGCCTACTGCGCTATTCCTTATTGCTGTATCTATAGCGTTAGAGAACTTCAAACGTATCTCGTCATTCCTTAGTACTTCCGTATCCCACTTATTTGCGTATTGATTCTTCCTGACCAATGTCTTGAACTTCAGCCTACTCTTCATCACTACTATATTGTGATCTGAGTCTATATCTGCTCCTGGGTACGCCTTACAATCCAGTATCTGATTTCGGAATCTCTGTCTGACCATGATGTAATCTAATTGAAATCTTCCCGTATCTCCCGGCCTTTTCCAAGTATACCTCCTCCTCTTGTGATTCTTGAACATGGTATTCGCTATTACTAGCTGAAACTTGTTACAGAACTCAATTAGTCTTTCTCCTCTTTCATTCCTTGTCCCAAGCCCATATTCTCCTGTAACCTTTTCCACTCCTTCCCCTACAACTGCATTCCAGTCGCCCATGACTATAGATTTTCGTCCCCCTTTACATACTGCATTACCCTTTCAATATCCTCATACACTTTCTGTATCTGTTCATCTTCAGCTTGCGACGTCGGCATGTATACCTGAACTATCGTTGTCGGTATTGGTCTACTGTCGATTCTGATTAGAACAACCCGGTCACTGAACTGTTCACAGTAACACACTCTCTGCCCTACCTTCCTATTCATAACAAATCCTACACCTGTTATACCATTTTCTGCTGATGTTGATATTACCCGATACTCATCTGACCAGAAATCCTTGTCTTCCTTCGACTTCACTTCACTTACCCCTACTATGTCTAGATTGAGCCTTTGCATTTCCCTTTTTAGATTTTCTGGTTTCCCTACCACGTTCAAGCTTCTGACATTCCACGCCCCGACTCGTAGAACGTTATCCTTTCGTTGATTATTCACTGTTTTTCTCATGGTAACCTCCCCCTTGGCAGTCCCCTCCCGGAGATCCGAATGGGGGACTATTCCGGAATCTTTTGCCAATGGAGAGATCATCATGACACTTTCTTCAATTACAGCCCACATGTTCTGTGGATACACGTTACGTGTCTTTAATGCAGTGGTTTCCATTGCCTTCTGCATCCTCATGTCGTTGATCATTGCTGATTCTTCCGCCTTTAGGGGCAATTTCCCACCCCTAGGACAAGCGAGTGCCCTGAACCTCTATCCGCTCCTCCGCCCTCTTTGGCAAGGCCGTTGGCAGAATGAGGCTGACTTCCTACGCCGGAAGTCTTCGGCCGCCAATGCTGCTTATTTATCAAAATTTAGGCAGTGGCTGGGATCGAACCCGAGACCGAAGACGTTTTTATTATAAATCAAAGACGCTACCCTTTTTTTTTGTTCTTTTTTTGTTTTTTTTTTACTCTCATTTTGTTCGCATTTGTTCGTTGCATCTGCTCGGGGCGGACGTCGTAAGAGATCCGTTTGAGTTCGTTGTTGATCGATTAGCCCAGTTTTTTTATTACAGAGGGCTGCTAACCCTCTGACCGAACACGCTGAGCTACCGTGCCGGCTCCCTAGACCACGGGTACTGTAATTACAATGAATTGTACGATAGCATCGACTCGTTTTGGATCAGGTCTGCATCGTCTGAGATAAGGTTCCTTATCGAATCAAATTTCTTTCGCTATCCACACTTGAACCTGGACGCATGGAACGCAAGACGTTCCTCTCGTTAAATTTGATAGCTTGGGAAAGAGAAGACTACTTCCACCTCTCAAGCGCATCGTCCCCATCGCCACCATCACCGTTTTAGGATTAATACAATTTATCCTCACGGGTAGCTTGAGTACGATGTGACCCATAGTCTAGTCGCTCTAAAAACAGAGAATTCATTTTTCTCTGTTGCTGAGTGCGACTGACATTCTCTAGGTGGCCCTAAATAAATGTTTACAGACATTTTTACCGTCACGGTATAATTTTCTGGCTTACCTGCAACTGATATTTCGCTACAAATTTGACACGCCGGATTTAACGTCCCACTTCTGTCAGAGATGGGCGTAATTTTTAACACTCGGAAGGGCCGAAACAGAAATGTTACTGTCTTGGGCACCGTACGACTTTCGACTTTCTCCTATATGAGACGAAGACAGCGCTTTTACAGCTATCGTAGTACGTACAGTTAATGGACGATGGTACGACAGAACTTTGGGCCTACTGCGAAAATACTAAAGAGACTGAAACAGGCGTTCTGCAGCTAAGTACAGTGTTCATTTTCTGAACGTACTGCGTATATTAAACAGTAATACTGGGTCTACAGTAATTTAAACGTATATATCTTGGGGACCTGCGTTACTACGCTCGCATAATGTAACATCGTGAATCCTAGAATACTTCTCGCCTTCTTGTTGCGTCTTTAAATGTTTCTAAAAAATCACGTGTTCTTTTTCAGCGTTGTTGTCGTAATGAGTAAGTCCTCGCTTCGAGATTGTCTGTATCGAATTCACCAGTTTTCTTCATGAAACCGACAGTATTTTTGATAGCGTAAGTCGTTGACTGCAACATCTTTTTTAAAATAATCGTCATCGAAAAGAGTGTGACTGTGTTCAAAACATGTGTAATGCATGTATAATAATGAAAGGATTTTAATGCCTTGTATAGACTAGCGCCTCGGCCAGTGACAAATAAAATCTTATTAATACGCTGGAGATCGACTCCTAACAAGTTAAGTAATGTTAGGTCAATATAGTTCTTAATAAATTCCCCAAATTTTATCCTTCTCAGAAAAATGAGTAAGTCGTCAATACCGTATTTCGCAGCGGCTAATCTTGTGAAACAAAGGGCACAGTAGTAGACATGTAGTACCTTTCACTACATGTTGCGCATCATACTCGCCCGTGTATCATCAGATTGTCTTTCAGTATATAGTGCTGCTGTCGTGGGATGAGGCAAAAGGGTGGAGACTTCCAAAATTTCCCAGTACTCAATCTACGTTTACAAACTCCTCACAAAGTGCGCGATATCTTCCAACCGATACGTAAATGGACGAAGACCTCAGAAATACAGTCCTACACAGATCTTAGCGACCGCAGCTTTCACTTAAACTGATAGTTTTCCGGAGCTTACAAAAAATGGTTCAAATGGCTCTAAGCATTATGGGATTTAACATCTGAGGTCATCCGTCCCCTAGACGTAGAACTACTTAAACCTAACTAACCTAAGGACATCACACACATTCATGCCCGAGTCAGGATTCGAACCTGCAACCGTAGCAGCAGCGCGGTTCCGGACTGAAGCGCCTAGAACCGCTCGGCCACAGCGGCCGGCCCAGGGCTTACACTTTTTAGTTTTCTACAGACGTGTACCTTCAGAAGTGTGGTGGCGGACCTGTAAGACAGGAGCGCAGAACATTTGGCACAATACATGTTGCTGACATCAGTTCTATCCTTACTAATCATTAATGAAAATATTTCCCAGACACTGCCATTACCAGCGATTTTCCAACTCAGGATACCTCCATTCGAATCAAGTCTCGGTTGCACACTAGCCGGCACCGGGCGAGTTAGCGGCGATGGAATAATTGGAGTAGACGGTCGGGCCATTCCAACATGGGATGGTCGAAGTATCAAGGAAGACGAGCGCAGTTGCTCCCCACGTCAGAAAGCAACTCTACTGACATCTGCCAGACTTTGGCGGAACAAGAGTCAATATAAACACCTTACGCAGTCATCTGTTGTACGCTATCGAATTAAAAGCACCGTAACACTCATCAGCGAACACCAATATGGGTTGTGGCAGCCCATTTTCCTCAAGAGCTGAGACCAAAGACGGTAGTGATGTTGAACGTTGGGGTCTAGGGTGAATCTGACGTTCCAGCAAAGCCCACTGGATGCACGTCGGGGCTCAGGACAGGCAAGTTCATTTTAAGAATGTTTCTGTCCACACACCACTGTCTCACAGACGCTGCTTTGTGACAGGGTTGAAAGGTCTCTGTTGAATTCCTTTCAAGTTAATTTCTTAAATCTGTTGTTATTTACGGCATATTCCATTTCTAAATTTACTGTGGTGTTTCTGACTATCTGGGAGGAGACTGAGCAGTGGAACGTGCTACTTTTACACATAATCAAGAACGATCTGTCACACTACTACACTTTAAAACACAGTTCATATGTAATTCGTGTCACACAGTCTCATACGGAACCTACATCCGCTTTCTTTTATATACTGTATATGATAAGATACTGTCATCCCCCTTCCCTTCTGTGTGAAAGCATGAATGAGCAAATGTATTTCTAGTTGCATGCTTGATGGTAGCAGACAAGCCTGTCTGCTAGAGAACAGTAGGACCAACGTCGGAACAGGTAGCTACGCTTTCTAAAAGCAAAGAGGTTTCTATTCTTAGTATAGTCCTGTCCGTCCCTTGTCATGTTGGTATAGGAAGCTGCCTCTCTGGTCACTTCCGTGTGTATTTCTTAAGCACCCTCGGTAGGGGCCGAGGCAGTCTGTCCGCGGCGAGCGTCTGAAGTGGTAAAATCTCCGGCTAAGCGCATCTCTGCTAAGTCCGTAGGACAATGGATTTCTTAAGTTCAGCCTAACTGAAAATTTAATCACCTTTATTTCAGATTTAGCTGTAAAATATCTAATGTTATCTTAAATTGCAACGCAGTGTAATTCGAGTGTGAAGTTCAGAATATCTTGCAGTAGTTGCTTTGTCACTACTTTGTGAGTAAAGTGGAACCACGTGTGGATGATCCGTAACTCTAAGATCATCAATCTTAAATGCGAATGTGCTTGAGATTATAACGTCTCGTCTTGACAATGTTTTTCAATACAGCAACTTTTCTTTATGTTCAACCCACGTGGGGTGTGCTTTGTGAGATCAGTGCCATGTGCTATTCAATTGTTTGACCCATAAGGTTAATAGTAAGACGATAGTAACCAGTTCGAGGTTTTTCTTTTGTAATTTGTGTTTCGATGTAATTTATTTTAATTTTCAAAATTATTATGGAGTTACACTCGTGAAGCATGTGGTGTAATCATCAAAGTAGCCCTCAGCTCACAGAGAGTTAGTATGAATTTAGTATACCAGTGTGTGGTAATTTCATGATGGACATGATTGCGCTACGAACGTAACTTCTTTGGGTGAAAATTGAATCGGTTGGTTGTGGTTAACTTCCTCTTGCATATGTTTCAACGTTCTTCGTGTGTTATTTTATGAATGCAGTGTTGTATGTAGTCTCCCAATCTTGGCTCCATATTTGATGTGTTCCGTAAGATTACAAACTCCCATTTTCACAATCCTAAATAAGGCACCAGTTGAGTTATGAATCAAGTTTAATATGCTGAAATTTTAATGGTACAACGATCAATATTAAAATAAATTTCTAAATATAAACTGATTTATATATATATATATATATATATCACTGGTTGTCGTAAGATGACTATTAAAAGTTTATAATTAATGTTAGTCTGGTTGGCAATTTGGTAAACTATGTAAGTAGGCTGTTTAGGTTCTTATATTGGTAATGCCGCCGCCACGTAGCGCTCTCTGTATGAAAATCACTGGCTGTGCTGTGTGCAGTCTGTGGCTAGTTTGCATTGTTGTCTGCCATTGTAGTGTTGGGCAGCGGCAGCTGGATGTAAACAGCGCGTAGCGTTGCGCAGTTGGAGGTGAGCTGCCAGCAGTGGTGGATGTGGGGAGAGAGATGGCAGAGTTTTGATACTTGTAAGAATGGATGTTATGAACTCCTATATATATTATGACTATTAAGGTAAATACATTGTTTGTTCTCTATTAAATCTTTCATTTGCTAACTATCCCTATCAGTAGTTAGTGCCTTCCGTAATTTGAATCTTTTATTTAGCTGGCAGTAGTGGTGCTCGCTGTATTGCAATAGTTAGAGTAACCAAGATTTTTGTGAGGTAAGTGATTTGTGAAACGTATAGGTTAATGTTAGTCAGGGCCATTCTTTTGTAGGGATTTTTGAAAGTCAGATTACGTTGCGCCAAAAACATTGTATGTCAGTTTAAGGACAGTCGTGCATAATTGTTCAAAGGGGACGTTTCATATATCGACCCTTAGCCGAGGATACCTCACTGGAATCTTCTGCTTTTTTTCTTGTAGTTTGTGTAATTAGTGTTGCTTTCGTTTATTGCTAGCGCGTAATTGTAGAGAAAATCTCCTTTGTAGTTGCAGTCTTTCATTGTTGTACAGTTAAACAGTTTGGCGTGCATGTAGATTTGCACCAAGTATTTCGCAGCTGCAATTAACTAGATATTATTTTCAGTGCTATGTTAATGTGTTCTCTTATTTTTGCTCTTCAAATTGTGCTTTTCTGTGTTATCGTGTGAAATATTGTGACAATAATGGCGTGTGAAAAACGTAACACTAGGCTCCAAAGTAAACTGAGAAATGACAGCGAAGACGAAAGCAGTGTGTTAGCGCCACCGTGTAATGAATTAACTAATGTTCAAAGTAGTAATTTGGTAATTGTGCATAGGGAAATGGAGCGGGCGGCAAACAATGGCGTAGGCAGTGATACAATTAGTGAACAGGGAAGCATTATCGATCGATCGCTCGGCAACAGCTCGCCTCAGGAATCCGAAATGACAGGACACAATTTTGCAAATACTGTAGATTCAGGTTTTGGGTCCTCACCGTTTTCGCAAATAAGTCAAAAGACATTTTCTGCTTGTCAAAATGTAAATGTTACCGGTGCAACTTCACTGCCGAGAAGCACTGTGGAACATGTTTCAGACATCAGTGCATTGTTATTACAGTTAATGCAACAAATGGGACAAAGGCTACAAAAGTTAGACACAACGCTTGAACAAAATCAGAAATAAATGGGACAAAATCTTCAAAAGTTAGACACAATGGAACAAAATCTTCAAAAGTTAGTCACGATGGAACAAAATCAGAGACAAACACAGCAACAGCTTCAAAAGTTAGACTCATTGGAACACACTCTTGAACAAACACGTGAAGATTTATCTACTGAGTTACATAACATTGAATCGAAATGTCAAAAAGTCTGTAATGACGTAAAAACTCAAATTTGTGAGCATTTTGAACCTATTTTTTCGCGGCATGAAAATGCATTACAGAATCACGAAGCAGCCATAAAAGAGCTGCAAATTATTGTTCATGAAAATCATGAGACCTTGCAAGCTAAATTTGACTCAGTTGCATCTACCGATTTGGTTACGGAACTTGCAAAAACTCAGGAAAACTTAAAGGACACAGTAGATACTCTGAAACTTGGTTGAGAAAAACACACTGAGGAAATAAGTACACTATCGGAGAAAGTAGCCGAACTTTCGGATCAGTTCACTAATTTATCTACGAAGGTAGATGATAATCTGAATGACACAAAACCGGTAGTCTTTAACGACACAGAAGAGAGCGAACAAATTAGGAAACTGAAACAAAATCTGAATCAAATTAGTACGGAACACCAAAGAGAAATCCGGGAAGTACAAGATCAGCTGACACAGGTAATACAAGAATTATGTATTTCAGAGGACACTCGCGCTCCGACACGGGAAGAGGGACATACAAATACGGAACAGCCACAAAATAATAACACAGGACACTTCGGAAATTATGAAAGAAATTGGCAAGGTGCACCGAATTTTGAGATGGAACCGCCGACACGACGTAACAATGACCGATATGCTACTCGCCGACACGATGATTTTGACTATAAGCTGTTCATTACTACACGTAAATTCAAAACATTTAAGAATTCTGCCAACGACATTCATCCACAAGCGTGGCTCCATCAATTCTCTCATTGTTTTCCTCCCAACTGGTCATTGGAGCACAGGTTAGAATTTATGTGTGGCTACTTAGAGAATGAATCAGCTGTAAGAATGCGATCGGTCATTCACGATTGTCACAATGAAGGAGATTTTTATCATGCCTTCCACTCAGCATATTGGTCTCAAGCTACACAAGACCGAGTAAAACATAGCATCATAATGATGAAACATTTCGAACAATCTGAATTTTCCAGTCTTGTGAAATATTTTGAAGACATGTTGCATAAGAATCAATAACTTTCAAACCCATACAGCCCTTCAGAACTCATCCGCATTTGCTTAATGAAATTGCCTGAACATTTAAGAAATATTATTTTAGCAGGACGTTGCAAAGAAGACATTGAGGCTTTTCAGGGATTGTTACAAGAGATGGAAATTGACACTGACAATCGCGGGATGCGAAAACAGGAAAACAATCACTACAGGTCACATCCGTCACAATTCCGTGACGACAGAGACAATAACTGGACACGACAGGTCTATTCTTTCAACGTAGATCGTGACCAAAACAGACGCCACCCGTATGACAAACGTTGGCAGAGTAGTAATAATTACAGGGAAAGATCACCTCTCCGCGGTAATGACTATCACAGAGACAATCACAGAAACAGACAATATGGGAACCAAAACAATTATTATTACGGGAGACAGAATAACTTTAGACGCAACGGTCCAGCGCGCAGTTACGAGTCAGGGAGAAATTCTCCACCACGTGACCGACAAGAAAGAAACTATGGAATCTACCGACATGACGACAGACGATATGATCGTAACGACAGACCTGAATTGCATCGGAACTGGCGGGATTCAGACAGAGCTGGGCCCTCTCGGCAAGGCGAATTTGTAGAAGTTAGGTCTCCTAATCCCAGTAACGACGCGCGCCAACAAAGAAACAGACAATGACTCGCACCGCAGGCAGCCACCTGCGCCCGCTGGCTCAGGGAAAAATAACATAGACGCTAACCTTGAGCAAATTTTAGCATTCCTTCCCGTCGTATACATCATTATAATTGCTTTGAAGTTGAAACTCTGCGTACTAGGAAGAGTAAAGGATTGCACCACATTTCACTTGTAAAACCGTTTATTGAAAGATAATCTGCTTTTTAACTTTGTCTTTGCCATATAACTTTTCACTTTACATTACTAGTATGCTTTGTCAGACTTAGAATCTGTTAATATGCAACAATGTTTGAAGTTAAATATCCAGTCAAGAACCAAGAGAACTTATTTAAACAGAAATTACGATTGCATTGTTATTGTGAACAGACGACACAGTGTTATTGTGTGTGTACATTCTTGTTTGTTAGTTGCATGATTACGTAACGACTATAAGGCTCACATACTTAGAACATTTACCAGTACTGCTAATGAGATTTTAATGCAACATTTTGGTTTACTTGAAAATACATTCTGGATTTAAAGTACTTTCTGTGGAATTAATGATGACTTAGCATTTGGTTTCTTTGACAGATACACGATTATATCACGACGCTACTAATGAGTGACAATTTACAATGTTGTTTTTGCGGTGTATCTGTTTTATATCCGCACAGTTTTTCTGAATTCTTCTGGAAAGCAAAACATGTTTTTGTAGTAAGCTATAATGTGAGGGCCTTTTTCGTAGTACAACAATACTTTACAGTATAGTACTTTCTTGATCACAGTAATGTACGTAATAACTACGATATCTATACACAAAGCATTTCACTTTCGTTTATGATGAGGTAAGTACATTGTCTTTTGCAGAACTTAGCCTTCGGAGGACGATAAATACGACACTTCCACAGAGATTATCTTAGAACAAGACGCACAGTTTAGCGCTACAGTACACGTATTTGAGTGATTAATTTTGTACTTAAAACATTTATTTTTTTAAGATATTTGAAGTACAATGATACAAAGGTTTTCCGTGATACATTTCATTCCATTGCTGTAATCTGTAACACCTGAGGGTATAATTACATTAATCCTCAGGGGGGGTACACGCCTACTTTGTGTACCATGTGTTTGGCAAGCACAAGGAGCCCTAGCTAATATGGTATTTGCTAATACAACTTTAGACACCAGTACCATTATTTCTACAAGGACTGCAGTGGGTCTGCACCTCTGGTGGCCCACCAATACCGTAATCTCTAGTAGGACTACAGTGGGTCTGCTCTGTGATGACCTACCCACCAATACTCTTCAAAACTTCGACTGACTCCGCTGTGGGTTTGCTCTGTTGTGGCCCATGACCTGTCAGTATGTCAAGAGTCAGCACTGTCTTTCCGTTGGAAGGACAACACTACTTCTTCAAGACTGCATGGATATCCACTACTTCTGTGTGCAATTTCTTTTACTAATGAGACTTTGTGAAAAAAAACTGTAATTACTACTATGATGAATGATCAGGACTATCTTTATGGACTGTGAGAAAATTTTAGGTTTTGACCAACATTGTATCAATAAGTGTGTGCATTTGATTTCTTTGTTATTGTAATTACGATTATGAAAAATTTTAACAAATATGTATTGCCCAGTGCCCAAAACAATTTGTAAAATTTTTTGTTGGGAGCATGGGGGCTATGTAAGTAGGCTGTTTAGGTTCTTATATTGGTAACGCCGCCGCCACGTAGCGCTCTCTGTATGAAAATCGCTGGCTGTGCTGTGTGCAGTCTGTGGCTAGTTTGCATTGTTGTCTGCCATTGTAGTGTTGGGCAGCGGCAGCTGGATGTGAACAGCGCGTAGCGTTGCGCAGTTGGAGGTGAGCCGCCAGCAGTGGTGGATGTGGGGAGAGAGATGACGAAGTTTTGATACTTGTAAGAATGGATGTTATGAACTCCTATATATATTATGACTATTAAGGTAAATACATTGTTTGTTCTCTATTAAATCTTTCATTTGCTAACTATCCCTATCAGTAGTTAGTGCCCCCCGTAGTTTGAATCTTTTATTTAGCTGGCAGTAGTGGCGCTCGCTGTATTGCAGTAGTTCGAGTAACCAAGATTTTTGTGAGGTAAGTGATTTGTGAAACGTATAGGTTAATGTTAGTCAGGGCCATTCTTTTGTAGGGATTTTTGAAAGTCAGATTGCGTTGCGCTAAAAATATTGTATGTCAGTTTAAGCACAGTCTTGTATAATTTTTCTAAGGGGACGTTTCAACTACACTGGATACCTGGTGAAACAGTTGCTCAGTAATGCAAGGATAACTTCCCCAGATAGCTCACAGCTTTTAACCCGCTTTTATTGTCTTGAATATCAGCACCGCTTTCAGAACAAATTAATGCAGCAACATTACAGGGTGCATTGTCATGCTGATTCAATGATCGTCTCCGAAACGTTCTCCAGTGTACATGGTACACAATGCTATAAAATGTGTTCATATTCTTCCGCACTTAGCGTTTATTAATAGTAATGAAGGCCCCAAACCTCAATCAGGTAAACTACCCCCTAACATTATATCGCCTTCTTCGTACTTCACTGTTGGTGCTACGCCTGATGAGAAATAACGATCTCCAGGAATTCCCAAATCCGAACCCTACCGTCGGATTCATAAGGGGTAAAGCGTGATCCATACACTGCAAATCTTTCGTTCCCAGTCATCCATTATCCAGTACGGTTGCTCTTTATACCCAAAGCTTGGCGCTGACTATTGAAATTTTTAGCTTGTGAAGAGCTGTGCTTAATTCTTTTTAGCTCGCTATGAACAGTCATACTGCTAGAAGGACAGCTGGTAGCACTAAGGCAGGAGTGTTCCTTCTGGTGATATCATGCGACTTTTTACAGCTACCCTCTGCAGTGGTGGTCAGTCTCTGCCGTCAGCACACGAGACCAGCCTGGTCTTGATGTATCTGTACGATATAGCGGTACTCGTGTTATTCTGATTACGATGCATGCTTGTCCAAAGGAACTTTGCATCATAATCTGAATAACACGAGTACCGCAATATCGTAATATATATATATATATATATATATATATATATATATATATATATATATATATATATATATATATGTCGGTACCTAGGAAGGGACTTTCAAGTAAAACGCCTGACCTGTGCGGGAGTATACGTAATTGGTGTACGAGTACAGGTCGAAGACGCATGGTCGACGACGTATGGAACTTTGTGTCTGGCCGTGAGTCGTGCGCGGATAGCCAGATGGTAAGGCGACCGCTCGCGATCTGCAGGAAATCTGAGTTCGAGTCCCGATCCGGCACAAACTTTAACTGTCGTCATTCCATTCTGCAGCTTATGGTTGTCCTTAATCGTAATTGCGGATAAATTTAATGATGTATATGGGAATATTCAAGGAAGGATTGCTGTATTGTGCCTGAAGCACATCGTAATCCTTTCACATAATATACGCCTGCCATCTAACAAGGGGAGGCCGCCAATTGTGAAATTCTGATTCGATTCATACTGCGCATAATAAAAGCTCATGGCCAGAGATGTAATGTGGCAAAGCACCAAGATGCACTTCTCAGCCGTTGTCGAGAGAATCGACAGTTAAAAGAAACCGTTGCGGTGAAATACTCTCTACGATTAATGACTTTCTACAGCGTCATAGCGCAGCGGTAGGCGCTCGGGTTCGTAATCCGAAGGTCGCCGGATCGAATCTCGCGCCATGCAATATTTTTTTATTATTAGTTTTTTGCAATTTATATATATATATATATATATATATATATATATATATATATATATATATATAAACTATTAATGAATTGCTTATGCATGTTGGTGAAGGCGGATCGCTCTCTAATTGTACCGCCTCCATTTTTCCGTTTGTTTAACAGGGTGTACCAAAGCTGTCCCGTCCGCACTGATTTTCGACGATGTTATAAGTTGCGCTAGGGACCGCATCTACCTTCTTTCGAAGTTAGCAGGCAACTACGCTGTTATGGGGCGGCTCGTTTCGGCCCATTCAACATCTGTCCTTCAAGTGTAACGAGCGAGTAACGGAGTTTGTATTTCATTCCTGCCACAGCAAGTTTGTGTTCGTGGGGTCTCTATTCTACTTCGAACGTTTGACTTACGCTATACGTATTTGTTTCTACGTCTTCCGTTAACTATAGGTGGTTAACATTATGAAGACAATTAATAACATTTGTGAAATACAACTTTGTTTGCGGAAAACATAATGATGTTCGAAGTCGCCAGTTTTTCCACGACAAACGACTTTTAACAACTTATTATATGTAGAATTGTGGCAACTGATTGCCGGGAATCATATATATATGAATTTCAAAAAACAAATACTAAAAAAAGGTTGCATGGCGCGAGATTCGATCCGGTGACGTTCGGATTACGAACCCGAGCGCTTACCGCTGCACCACCACGCTGTAGAAAATTATTAATCGTAGAGAGTATTTCACCGCAACGGTTTCTTTTAACTGTCGATTTTCTCGACAACGGCTGAGAATTGCGTCTTGGTGCTTTGCCACATTACACCTCTGGCCATGAGCTTTTATTATGCGCAGTATGAATCGAATCTGAATTTCACAATTGGCGGCCTCCCCTTGTAAGAGCAAGTAACGGATTCCCTGGAACATTCTCTGTCATTACGCATCGTTTGTCACGGGCTGGCAGCAGTTGGACTAAGGAAATACCCTCCTATGCTGCCGCTAACTCCATAATACCTACAGGTGGGTTTGGAATGGTGAAGTGCCCGGGAAGCATGGACTGTTCATGAGTGGCGTCGCATTGTGTTGAGTGACGAATCGCGGTTTTGCACTCCCCTGGATGGCCATCGCCGGCGAGTGTGACAGCGACTTGGGGAAAGGTCCTTTTCTTCCAGTGTTTTGGGTAGGCTCATCAGTGCTTCCTGGCGTCACTGCGTGGCTAGACATTGGACAGGACTTCAGTGCTCGTGACTGGGAACGCTGATGGCAAAACGGTGCCTCACGGACATGCTCCTTCTTCAAGCGCTACCTCCAACGTGGCAGTGTCGTTGCGTTGTTTTTCGACAGGACAAGGCTTCTTCATGCATGGTAAACCTCTCTATGAACTGCCTGCGTGGTGCTGAGGTACTCTCCTCGAAAATAGTTTCCCCAGAGCTACCCCAGATGGAACTTGTATGGAACCAGCTTGGACGTCACCTCCATCCCGGTGCCAGTATACTGGACAAATCAAATGTGTGTGAAATCTTATGGGACTTAACTGCTAAGGTCTAAGGTCATCAGTCCCTAAGCTTACACACTACTTAACCTACATTATACTAAGGACAAACACACACTCGAACCTCCACCGGGACCAGCCGCACAGTCCATGACTGCAGCGCCCAAGACCGCTCGGCTAAACCCGCGCGGCAGTATCCAGGACAACAAGGACCTGTTACAAATATGTGCCTGCTTGACTCAGGAGTGGATACAACGACCTTCCCAACTTAATACGTTCGCGCATCCATGCCAGAGCGGATGCAATGTGATACTGATAAGTTATTCATAACTCTGATTCGATATTGTAATCGCTGAAATAACGTCACATACCAACTCAACTCGTGAAGTTTAATTTCGTTTCCCCCTTCATTTCTGGGCGCTTCAATTTTTTTTTTTGTCACGTATTGTACGTAGTGAGCCGAGACAGAAACGTACCACCCGTGTGAAGCACAGTCGGAATCAGTTGCAGAGCTGCCTGACACACACACACACACACACACACACAAGACGTCTTGTTGAAAGGCGTCGCGGCGTGTTGGCAAACGGAACGCACGTGCTGGCACTCGCCCCTGTGTGTGCCCCCTGCCTCCCCCACCCCCACCCCCACAACGAGCTCTCGACGCCGCCGTGTTGTGCGGGCGGATGAGCTGCTGGCGCTATCACGTTTCATGCCGGTGTGCGACTGCGAGCGACCACGTGCTGTCCCCATCACGTCCGGGCTTGCGCCGTGAGGCGGTATAGGGAGCTGCGTACAGAACTCCCACTCTCAGCGTTGCAGTGGAACGTCTCCCCAAGCAACTTAGAAGTACCAAGCAGCTTTATTGTGAATATTTTGCCAAAAACAGCTTGAATCAGCTGTTCACGTAACGAAACAGTCACGCAAAATTGTCTTCAACAGAAATATCACGAGTTGTTGTCATGACCTCTGTGGAGAGATGATTACACATATTTACAAAATATCGATGACGGTGTTAAAACATCGATATTTCAATATCGATACTGTAGTTTTCGAAACATCGACACAACGATGCAAAGGCAAGATTTTGACATTCGATGTTGACAAGAAAACAGGTTACTTGTTACCACTGTCATTAACTATTTCGTCCTTTAAAGCAATCTTTTCCTGAAAATGTCTCATAACGGCATCAATGCAACACATTTACGACTTACCAGAAGTTGCCAAGGGAGGTAGTAATATTTTTTAATGAAGGTGGGAAAATTGGCTGTTGTTGTATCTAAGTGGGGACTAACTCATTTCATTGCTCATGAAGTCTATGCTTTCTTGTTGTCATTTAGTGTTAACCCATATTGCTGATCTCTTTTTACAAGGATATAGGACATGTCAAAGTATTTACAAAATTAGACCAATTTAAAATAAGTTAATTCGTATACATCTACATTTACAGACTTCTAGTTAGAGAAAATCGTTATATTTGCTCCTGGTATACAATACTTCTTTCACAAATAACTTATTAAATAATGTAATGCCACTCTGTTCACTCATATATCACTATTAGTCACTGTACACACTATACACACATTGTTTCATAACACTTCACTCACTACACACACACACACACACACACACACACACACACACACACTGGTGATCTCTGGGCCATTTCCTGTATCGCAACTTCCCACTTGGTACCCTGAAACACTGAGTCAGTATCAGTCTTTAATGAGCTCAAAAAGAGGATGCAGTGTTAGCATTGTGCTATGCATAGCTTGGGGGTAAGTTTTCTAGAAAAGGAAAAAGAAAGGAAAAAACGTAGAGTCAAGGTGATATGTGGAATGCTGGATGTTTTATAATCATTATTATTATTTATTTGTATAACTTTTTTTACCAAACTCTGTTTTATCTAAGCAATCCTTCAATATATAAAATGTATTGCGTAACAGGCACTTCTAGCTGCATTTTTAAATAAGTATTTTTGCAATTTCTTTAATTTCTTTTGGTAATTTATTGTACAGTTTTATTCCTTGGTAGAAAATGCTGTCTGAAATTTTATGTTAATTTTTTCTTGGTAAATGTAAGTTGAGTCTATGTCATGTACAATAGTCATGGACAGAGCTGTTTGTGGAGCAATTACCAATATTATTTTTAATGTGTACAACTGACTGGTAAATGTATTCACATGGAGCCGTTAAAATCCCCAGTGTTTTGAACAAATCTTTACAATGTGCTCGACTACGATTTTTGGTTATTATTCTTATGGCTCTTTTCTGGAGTCTGAAAATTGTGTTCATATTTTGTGCATTTGTTCCCCAAAAAGAATGCCATAGATAAGAAATGAGCGTACATATGAATAGTATGTAACTAGAAGACACTGCATGTTACATACTGATGATAGAATTTTAAGGGCATAACTTGCTGATGATGGTTCAAAGCTCTAAGCACTATGAGACTTATCTTCTGAGGTCATCAGTCCCCTAGAACTTAAAACTACTTAAACCTAACTAACCTAAGGACATCACACACATCCATGCCTGAGGCAGGATTCGAACCTGCGAGTGTAGCGGTTGCGCAGCTCCAGATTTAAGGGCCTAGAACCTCTCGGCCACAATGGCCGGCCTTGCTGATGACATTCTCTTTGCAATTGCCTTTTTGTGTGTTCACACCACTTCAACTGAGAATCAATATTCATTCCTAGAAATTTTGCATTTGTTACACAGTCTATAGAGGTGCCATCTACATTTGATTTAACATTGTCATTTCTCCTCTTCAAACTGAAATTTATAGCATTTGTTTTCCTTATGTTCAATGTCACTTTTTTGCTTATTGACCAATCATAAACTTTCTTAAGAGTTTCATATGCTTTCTCTGCAAGGAGTTCTCTTGTTTTTTCAGTGACTATAATATTGCTGTCATCAGCAAAGAGAATTTTTTCACCATGAGTAACACTACTGGGAAACTCATTGATGTATATCAGGAATAGTATTGGTCCTAGTATGCTGTCTTGTAGAACCCCTATATTAATGTATTTTGGCTCTGATAAGTGTTTTACTAAATCTTTAGATCTATTTGAAGTATGTGTTATCTCTACTCTTTGTACCCTGTCTGCTAGGTTGCATCGAAATGAGTCATTAGCTACCCCTCTTATTCCTAAAGCTTCTAATTTATTTAATAGAATCTTGTGGTGGACTGTATCAAAGGCCTTAGAAAGATCCAAAAATATTCCTGTGACACACTCATCTCTGTCAAGAACATCAAGCTCAACTTTTGTGAGTTCTGCTATGACTGACTCCATATTTTTGACACTTTGGAATCCAAAAGATTCGCTTAAAAGATTGTATTTATTCAGGTAATTCATTAATCTGTCTTTTACAATTTCTTCCATTATTTTTGAGAATTGTAAATGGGTTGGTAATTTTGTATGTCTTCTGCATTACCTTTCTTAAGCAAAGGTACAACTCTTATCTGTTTTAACTGCTGTGGAAATGTCCCTGATGTGTAGGATTCATTTATTATATTTGTTAAGGGGCCTTGCATAATCTCTATCCATTGTTTCAGTACACACATTGTTACTTCATCTAAGTGTAATGACATTTAATTTTTTGGTTTTGGAACAGTTTTATAGACTTTATTCTCTGTAGTTGGAAGTAGCATCATTGTATTTAGTGCAACATTATTTACACATGTTTTATTTGTTTTGGGGAATTTTTGCTGTAACTTCCTGCAATACTTGAAGAATACTCGTTTACGAGGTTTGCTAAGTGTAGTGGATCATTTATTGCTGTATCCCCCTCCCTTAGCAGTATGTTATTCTGTGTTTTTTGCCTCTCCCCGTTTCCTTTTATATAACATCCGAGGCTGCTTTGATTTTATTCTCTACATTATATATAATTTTATCATTAAATGACTTTTTTGCAGCAGTCAGCACCTTCCTACAGATCTTTTTGTGTCTATGATAGAAATTTAAGAATTGTGGATCATTGCGACTCTTTTTCATGGAACTGAGGTATTTAAGTGTTCGGTAGGACTTGTTAATACCTGCTGTTATCCTTCTGTTTTTGGGATATGTTGATACCGACATGTACTTCTGGAAATGCCTTTTCAAAGTTCAATTTAACCAATGTGGAGAATTTAGAGAATTTCATATTCGCATTGGTTTCCTTATTCACTTCATCCTAGCCTTGTTTTGCTAGTTCTTTTCAAAAATATTTTATTTTGATTTTTGATAGATGTCGTTTGTAGGCGTGTAGTTTAGAAAATGATTCGACGCGTGACTTTACTGTTGTTATTTGACAGAGATGGTCTGATAGTCTGAGGTCTTTTACAGTTACATCATATTTTTCCCTGTCCATATTTGTGGCCACATGGTCAATTACAGATGCAGTCATTGTAGTAACCCTTGTTGCCCTACTGACCAATATGGACATGCCAAAACTTTCTAGGATATTTATGATAATGCTGCTGGATTAATTTATGATATTAGTATGCCCCCACACAGAATTATGTTGACCTTTGCACTTGAGACTTTACCTAGAACTTCTGTTACTTTGTTGAAAAAAGTACCCATACTACTACTAGGAGATCTATACACACACAAAATGATTAAATTTTTAGTGATATCAAGCCCTGTTAATTCAGTAGCTAATATTTCAAAGTGTTTGTCTTCACATACTGTACCTAGGTCATGTCTCGATTTGAATTACGTTCCTTTCCTGACATAAATGCATAATCTTCCACCCCTTGAAGCAGTTCTGCAACAAGAGTTTGCCCTTTCATATAATGATAATACTACATGTAGGATTTCTGTGTCTCTACACCAGTGCTCAGTAACACAAACTACTGTGCATTTCAAAGACTGGAGTTCAACTTCTAATAGTTGTATTTTATTTTTTATTGATTGCATGATTTGATGGAGGATTGTTAAGTCTGTGAAATGCTCCATGTTACTCTTTCCAATGGTTGGTGTTTCTCTGTTACGTCTGGTATGTGTGATATTTTGAGTGTTAAAATTTATCTCGTGATTGATTGTTTCAGTATTTTTTTAAACTGCTGGAGACACTCTTTAGGAAGGAGAACCAGTTGTGTGGATTTATCCTAAAAAGACTTCCTTTTCCTACCCATGACAACAAGTATTTGACCATGTGCGGCTCGAGATCCACCTCCTATACTTTCATTCATCAGCTGCACCAAAGTTCCCTTCCCAGTCCTGTTTAGGTGTAGGCCATGCTTAGTGAAACCCTATCTGTTGATAGTCCCGACGGGCACCACAGAAACATGAGCAAAGTTGGCTGCCCTCAGAGCCATCTCTAGCCTCGCATTGATTTGCCTTGCAGCTCCATCAAGGTGTGGTCGTTCATGACGCGAGAACAGCCCAATAAATTGTACGTTGTTGCCACGACTCAGGGAAGCAATCTTGTCCGGGTCACCATCTATGTCGTATGTCCCATCCCTGTCCAAACTGTTTCCCGCCCATCCACTATCACTGCATCGTCCTCTTTTGTAAATTCCTTACATTGAGACCCCAAGTCTACTATCACATGACTTAGCCCTGCATTTGGCTTGAAGATACTGTAACTATCCTGTAACTGACGGCCTACACCTCGCCTATGGCTACTACCTAGCAGCAGCACTCTCTTCTTCCTAACACTTTCTACATTCCTAGGCTTCTTGGCCTCGGTTGAATTGTGTTGCACATTTCGTGCTCCTCGTTCTAGCTGAGGCTCTTCTCCACTTAACTCTGGCAGTGGTAGATACCGGTTTTGGTGTTGATGATAAAACTTTCAGATCGCGTTCTATCCTCCTACAAGCTGCCAGTTCGCAACCACCCTCCTCCCCCCTATCTCCCTTGATCCTTATCAGTTATTTCCTTGCTTCCTTGCTTTCCTGTTCCCCAATCAAAATGTTCTTACTGGATAATCTGCCGTTCCAGGAGAGAGCCTCTTCTGTTGTCCCAACATTCTCCCCAGTGAAAATATTTCCTACAAGATTGGCAACAAATTCGTCTGCTCTCTACCCTATAACAGTTCCCACATTTCTCACTCATGGTCAGTTTCTAAAGAATGATTAAGTTTAAAAAATGATTTAAATTTATCAAGAACGCGAGATTGGCTGTATGTAAACAAAGAAACGACACAAAGGTATGTGTGTACATAAACGTTACCGCATCCACGTCATGGAGACGTGAAAGGACTGTTCTGGACACTATGCCAGCACCCACCTAACAGCGGTCATGAACTGCAGTTCTTCAGGTGGTTGGTACTGTATCGCTACATCATTGTTCTAACATCTTTGACTCAATGATGTCCATGTCTTCGGAGCATGAAAATAAACATTTTGCTGAAAATGCGATTCAGTCCCATGTAAGTGTTCAATGAACCACCATGACGTAATTGTAGTACCTTGTGGCAGATATACTGAAAAAATCTGTTTTATGGGCCCACTTACGGATGGAGGGAATGGTTAATTAAAACAGATGCTATAAATTACTTCTCTTGTTATTCCGTGGCAATAGTGGCTATGGCAGTTTAGACACATATGTCAAGAGAAGCGCTTTATAACTGAAAGAATGATTACAGGGCACAGAGCTGCTGGGGTGGGAGCTCTGGATCCAATTTAAGGACAAACAAAATTATAAAAACATGAAACAATCCACTACTGGTAAGAGCATAGACACACTGTGCTTTCCAGCTGCAGTTTTATAAAGGAATACCTTTAAAATGTTTCGGCCTCACCGCCGTTAAAAGCTAAAGTTAAGATACAGCCAACGACCTTTCAACAAAAGCAGCAAGTTTAGTTTAAATTTGGTTACCAAAACTCGTTACAAAAATTGACACGAATAAAACTTCAACAGCATGAAAATTTAACATCAAATACTTGGTTTTAATTTATTTAAAAAAATAGCTAAAAGCACTTAAATCTTCCTTCAAAATTGCGTAACATCTTACTTAAAGGATTTATAAACAATCAGTGTGGATTACAGAGTTGTTGAGCTTGAAAAACCACAAACAGCGCGGACCGTTCAGTTAACTCGGTCACGCGAACCGACGCAACGCCATAGGCAGTACAGCTAAACTAACAACAGGTTGATTTAAGACACAGGAAAATGATATCAGCACAAGGATCGCTTTCAGAAGTTACCAAGGCGATAATGCTTTATTGTATAAGATAAGTAACCGACGTTTGGGCACAACCTTCCATGAACTGAGTGTCTATAAACAAATTCCATTCGTTAACTTATCCACAGAAATATAATTAGCAGTATCTCTCTCAGACTCCCCCTTAAGTGAACAGAGAACTCCTCACGACAGTGCCTTTCAACTCACTCCAAACAAACACTAGTAACATTAATATACAAAAACAACTGTGATCCTTGATTTAATATCAAAACCTTTTTCATTTAAAGTATTAAACTCAGATGTTTATGTCAGAACTTCTTGTAAGGCGAGCGGTTCTAGGCGCTTCAGTCTGGAACTGCGCGACCGCTACGGTCGCAGGTTCGAATCCTGCCTCGGGCATGGATGTATGTAATGTCATTAGGTTAGTTAGGTTTAAGTAGTTCTGAGTTCTAGGGGACTAATGTCCCATAGTGCTCAGAGCCATTTGCACCATTCTTGTGAGGAATCAAGTAATTTCATTTAGATCTCACAACCAAAGGAGTATGCGGCTTTAGCACATTATTAAAAACCCTTAACATGACTGACAGATTTATACCAAGTCTTCCATGTCCTCACAAAGAGCAACACGGTGAAAAATTTTCAACCATACAAGCACAACGTGCTATTAACGAACTGGGAACTGCCAGAGCAATTCACCGAGCCTGGACAACGCACTAACCTGGCAAAACGGTTAGTACCGAGCGAGATGATTTCTACGCCATAAACAGCGTGGACCACGAACCCACTTGAAGATCAGATCTGCAGTAGCAAGGCAGCTCACCAAGATCTGATCTTCAAGTGGGTTCGTGGTCCACGCTGTTTATGGCGTAGAAATCATCTCGCTCGGTACTAACCGTTTTGCCAGGTTAGTGCGTTGTCCAGGCTCGGTGAATTGCTCTGGCAGTTCCCAGTTCGTTAATAGCACGTTGTGCTTGTATGGTTGAAAATTTTTCACCGTGTTGCTCTTTGTGAGGACATGGAAGACTTGGTATAAATCTGTCAGTCATGTTAAGGGTTTTTAATAATGTGCTAAAGCCGCATACTCCTTTGGTTGTGAGATCTAAATGAAATTACTTGATTCCTCACAAGAATGGTGCAAATGGCTCTGAGCACTATGGGACATTAGTCCCCTAGAACTCAGAACTACTTAAACCTAACTAACCTAATGACATTACATACATCCATGCCCGAGGCAGGATTCGAACCTGCGACCGTAGCGGTCGCGCAGTTCCAGACTGAAGCGCCTAGAACCGCTCGCCTTACAAGACGTCATGACATAAACATCTGAGTTTAATACTTTAAATGAAAAAGGTTTTGATATTAAATCAAGGATCACAGTAATCTCCAGTCGGCATCAGTAGAGGCACAGGAAGGTAGCAGGCATTGAACCATCCCCACTACAGGCTACGGCGGACGCAGGCAGGCACAAACAGCCCACGAACAGCGACAGCGTCTGCCTCCTGACCACTGTCTGACTCCACTTCTAGTACAAGGAAGACCTCGCGCAGACTCAAATACAGCCGCGCCGCCACTGCTCTTCCGCTGTGGCAACTCACCGCAGCAATGCTCCACCACCGCATCCTGCGCGGCCCGTCGTAACCTCTCTTCAAACCGCGGCCGATCAACCTCAGCGCTGCTCTCCGAACCTGAGCGCTCGGGCAGACAAACCCAAGGCTAGGGAAGAACATCTCAGGGTGTTACGGATCAGTGCCCTCTGTTTGTAGTTAATCATTCCTTCCAAGTAGGTCCATGAAATAGCTTTTTTTTAAAGTTTTGGACTAGACAGCCACAGAAGGGCTCAGTTTTACCTTTTTCAGGTTCGGGTACAAGAAATCCAGAAGACAGTATTCTTCATTTCTCTCACTACTCGGCTGCAATGATAGTCGCAAGCGTAGGTGTGATTAAAGCCAAATATGTGTAAAATACTAGTAGCATCAAGCGCTTTTTTCAGTTTCTGTGTGTTACGTAGGATGGCCAAACCAAGCAGGACAGCCGGCCGGAGTGCCCGTGCGGTTCTAGGCGCTACAGTCTGGAGCCGAGCGACCGCTACGGTCGCAGGTTCGAGCCCTGCCTCGGGCATGGATGTGTGAAATGTCCTTAGGTTAGTTAGGTTTAAGTAGTTCTGAGTTCTAGGTGACTGATTACCTCAGAGGTTAAGTCCCATAGTACTCACAGCCATTTCAGCCAAGCAGAACATAAACAAGCTGAGCAGTAAATGAAATGAGGGCATTCCTGGGCAAAATAAATTCCTGGTCAAAACAGACTTACATCAAAAGCAGACTCGCTATGGCAAAAAAGGCATTTCTGGCCAAGAGAAGTCTACTAATATCAAATACCGGCCTTAATTTGAGGAAGAAATTGCTGAGGATGTACGTCTGGAGTACAGCATTGTATGGTAGTGAAACATGGACTATGGGAAAACCGAAACAGAAGAGAATCGAAGCATAGAGATGTGGTGCTATAGACGAATGTTGAAA
The DNA here is from genome assembly GCF_023864345.2 of Schistocerca serialis cubense. NCBI lineage: Eukaryota > Metazoa > Arthropoda > Insecta > Orthoptera > Acrididae > Schistocerca > Schistocerca serialis. Next base: position 620,931,687 of record NC_064645.1, read on the forward strand.
ATTAGGTGGACTGATAAGGTAAGGAATGAGGAGGTTCTACGCAGAATCGGAGAGGAAAGGAATATGTGGAAAACACTGATAAGGAGAAGGGACAGGATGATAGGACATCTGCAAAGACATGAGGGAATGACTTCCATGGTACTAGAGGGAGCTGTAGAGGGCAAAAACTGTAGAGGAAGACAGAGATTGGAATACGTCAAGCCAATAATTGAGGACGTAGGTTGCAAGTGCTACTCTGAGGTGAAGAGGTTAGCACAGGAAAGGAATCCGTGGCGGGCCGCATCAAACCAGTCAGTAGACTGATGACCAAAAAAAAAAAAAAAAAAAAAAGTATCAAGTATCAGCCTTACTTTGAGGGGGAAATTATGAGAATGTACGCTAGAAGCACAACACTGTATAATAGCGGACTGTGGAAAAACTGGAAGCAAAGAGAATCGAATTGTATGAGGAACAAAGAGAATCGAATCATTTGAGATGTAGTGCTATAGAAAAAGTAAGTGGGCTGACAAGAAATGGTGACGTTGCTCAAAGAACGGACGAGGAGGGGTACATGTGCATCGTCGACAAAAAGAAGTAGGACTTGTTAAAACATGAAGAAACAACTTCCACGGTAAGGAAGATATAGATGGAATATGCCCAACAAATAACTGAGGACGTTGGGCGCGAGTGCTGCTCTGAGATGGTGAGAATTCATGGAGCTGTATCAAACCAGCCATAAGGGTGATAAAAAATAAAAAAAAGAAAGAAACATTACACTATCCTTGTGTAAAACTTTTTTCCAAACTTTTCAAGGAGATAATGCCTTCAACATACTGGGAGAAGAATTTTGCATCTAAGTGTGGTCCTTCCATGTGCCTGCAGTGTTGTGCTCACGACATGAGGTGCAGAGCGTTACTTTACAGGGCCGTAAAGTCAACCACAGTGGGATCCAATCCTCGCTTTGGAGTACCTGACTTGTTACTTTAGTTCAACACCCTATTTTTTGTATTTTCAAAAAAATGGTTCAAATGGCTCTGAGCACTATGGGACTCAACCGCTGTGGTCATCAGTCCCCTAGAACTTAGAACTACTTAAACCTAACTAACATAAGGACATCACACACATCCATGCCCGAGGCAGGATTCGAACCTGCGACCGTAGCAGTCGCACGGTTTTGTATTTTCCATGCGGTTTTTGTATTTGTTCGCCCAAGTGTGTGGCTAGATATATTTCCTACCTCATATCCACAAAATTCAAGTATTTAAGAATATGTTATGTGGCTCAGGTGTGAATGATGTACACGACTTTTTTCTCCGGACTACGTTGAGGTGACATTATTGGAGCATAATCAGAACACACCCACAGAAATAAATGTTTTATCCATCATAACCGAAAGCACATTACCTGTACGTCGTGGAAGATTGATCTTAACCAGAAAAAAGTTATTGCCTCCAGCTGGACCACTACTCTTCCAAATCTACTTTACCTTTAATGATGTAATGACGCTTTGCGAACAAACGTCACAAATATCAGTATCAGATAAGAGACGGATTTCGTATGCAGAGGCACTCGAATTACCACTACATTTCCCTATTGTTTCCCATTATAGTCGAAGTGATCATCCTATAAGAGGTACACGTATCTAGAGTGGACAGTTTACTTCCCTGTGGCAGATGATCTCGAATCGCACAAACAAAGGCCTATGAACTGTCCGTCAACAGTAACTACGCCGATCCCATACATCTCTATTTTACAACTCTAACAAATACCCCATAAATCACCATTATTACATGAAACAGACTGATCCATACATTATGAATGCATAGTGGATACTAAGAAGGTAATGATGGTCATATAATCTGCCAAAAGCTCGCCTTCATTCAGCTAGAACCAATCCAAAGCCTGTCAGAGTCCAGGATATGCGGCGAGCAGTGCTGCTCTCTCCGGTGCAGCAACGTACACAACGCCGGTGGCAGCATCACATCAGAGTCCAGTGATAAGTGTTTGCAGCAATCAGAGCCTCCCTCCTTCATATATAATCTGTACAACGCCATACATAGCACTTGTTTCTTCAATCAAGGTGGCTGTTATTATCCTGAATTCATTGTTTTAGTAAAAAATTAACAAGATTAATAAACTGACCATGCGGATCAGCTACTGGATCTTTAACAGCATTTTAATACCAGAAGTTGGCAGTGTGTATGTACCATAACCTAACAGTGGATCTTAAAGCTGCGTTCTAAACTTTAACTACACAAAAGATTTTGCTACGATGTACAAAGAGCCCCCCACCGAAGCAGTCGATCACATCTATTTCGAGTGCTTGCAGTCGATCTTGGACTGACAAAAAGAGAGCAGAATCCTTCAGAAGTAGCTTACAGTGCGTTAGGCTGCTTCTTATAACCTTCTTACTTCGTCCTCGATGCATGATTTTTCTTCCAAGGTAGCAGAATTCCTTCGCTTCATCTATATGTGGTCTCCTAATTTACCTATTTGAAATCGCCAAAGCTGAAAACTTCCCAAGTTTTCAGGTGGATGAAAATGAAGTTCGTCTCTGCAGAAAACTGATGTAGTGTGACAGTATTGGAAGGAGCTTTCGAATTTCCCCGTCTCAAATGTGTAATAACTTTGTCACTAGTTTGGAAGAGCTATTCTTCTTAACTCTCAAAAATATCTTTGATTTCTCCATTGCCACCTGTCTACTCTAGCCTCAGCTTTTTTCTTCTGTACTCAAAACAAATCAAAATTTATACTTGTTATATCTTTTTAATTATGTAAATGTATCAAATCGTCAAATTCTCCACAGCAAATGAATGCAGCACAGCATTCCCTGTACCTGTCGTTACTTAACTATCCAACATATGTCTAGGTTATTACTTGGTTTCTAATATACTTAATTAAAATTTAATGCAGCAAGTTTTAAAACACACTCGATTTAAAAGTGATAAATTGTTCGTAATATTTGATATCACTATTAGAGCGTAAAAGGATGTGTCTATTGAGCAAGCTAATTATTGTTTAACATATTTTAACAACTATCTTCGTGTTATTTGTCATAAGTGGGAACTTGAATGGGAATCCCTGGAGGGAAGGCGACATTCTTTTCGAGGAACACTGTTGAGAAAATTTAGAGAACCGGCATTTGAAGCTGACTGCCGAACGATTCTACTGCCACCAACATACATTGCTCGTAAGGACCACGAAGATAAGATACGAGAAATTAGGGCTCATTCGGAGGCATACACAGTCGTTTTTCGCTCGCTGTATTTGCGAGTGGAGCATGAAAGGATATGACAAGCAGTAGTACAGAGTACCCTCTGCCGCTCACCGTACGATCGGTTTAGGAGTATCTATGTAGATTTAGATGTAGAATCGCAAATGCACAAAATTCATGTTTTAATTAATTATGCTTAAATTATGATACAATGAATATAATGTGATTGCTCTTAATCGAACAGGACGAGGAAGGGCTTTTATTTTAGTCATATGTCAGATTTGTAACTTGATTATTTTTCCAGTGGTGGTCTGTTTCCTGTATTTTAAGTACGATAATGTTATACGTTTTGGTGGTGGAAGTGTAGTGTTAAAACTGCGAGCAAGCAGTGGGTATGGGTCGTACTGTGTGTGTTGATCAGTCAGTACGAATTGGTCCTGAGGTAACGTATTGGTGTGATGACTGTGTGGTTACAGACTTGTAAAAGAGATTTTAGGCAGCACGTGGCGTTGTGAATACTTTAATATTTGTTTGTACTTATAAAATTTCCGATCTAAGTGGGACTTAAACTCTGGGAACTGGATGAAACATTAACATTTCGTGAACATTAGATGACTTGCAGGATTGAGTTTTAATTTATTTCGGTTGTATTTTTGGAATTAATACAGGACAGAGTACTAGAATGTACTCTCGATTTCACGCGATTTAATATGTTGATCATTATAATGGACTTCATGTATTTATGAACGGGCGAACACATTGTATTCAGTTTAACGCAACGGGACATTCTTTTTCGCATGCCAGTGATGTTTAGATAACATTTGGGCATTCTTCTACCATTGTAATTACGCAGTTATGCAAACTTAGCTGCACTTTATTTCAAGTTCAAATGAATTATTGTAGGACTAACATTCTTAACAATATCTATGTCTGGCTGACTAAATCGCTTCCTTCACCTTCTTGGAGAGGGTAGCGGCAGTAGATTATTAAAATTTTTATTGAGGGTTTTATTCGTTGGCTACAAGCTTGGAGACTGCCCACAGCCTACCTGCAGCCTTAGCATGTACTGTTGACCTGTTATTCTTCACATTGCAAGGATTACCGAACGAAGGGTACATTGATACCGGTATCCGTTCCGTACCCACTCCTGGTTTCTTGTACATAGCCTTTGGTATCGTCTACATAAGTTATTCAGTACAATATTACCCCCTTTCACGTATTATTATCATTCCCCTTTATTTCAACTTGTTTTATTTAATAATTCTCATTACACTGCATTAGACTGCAGGATCACAGATTACGACTACTTTGCAGCGAATTTAACTTTTGGGCATCAAAGCAGATTTGTACTGCTCGACCCAATGACTACATCAAGCCAAAACTCTAAATTAATAGAGTCATGCATCGCCGAACCGTGCCTATGCTAAATCTCGTCTCGGGGATATATTGAATACAAAGCGATAAGTACTAGTAGGTCGCACGCCCCACATAATAAAGGGGGACTGCCACGTGACTTTATTAAATTTAAATTGTGTTTCTTTCTTGTTTTATCCTGAAGTGTTCTAATTATTGTGCCTCATACACGATGGTAAGTGTTAGTTTATTTCTGTGTATCAGTATCCTGTTCATATGAGACGTCATATCCCAGATATTGGAAATGGGCTACCTGTTATTTCGGTTTACGATTCAGGACTGTTTTTGATCATTTCGGATGAATACCCGAAAAGGCCATGATTTTAGTTTTACTTATAGATGTAGACAGATTGAAGCTTACTCTTAATTCATTTGTAATTTGTCTTCACTGTCTTGTATGATAAATTAATCACCCTTGTATAACATCGTGTCGATATGCTTTTTCTTTCCAATATTTATGCTTGATGGTATTTTATCTCTTCTCCTTTCTTTGATTATATCAACCTATACAGATATCGGATAATGTTGGTGACGAGCTACACTCTTATTTTACTCCTCAATTTACTTGATTTTCAGATGCTATCTCTTTACCCAAGTCAGTTCCAATTCTGCTGTTCATATACAGGCTTTTTTGTATAATTTTAAGAATCTTTTGTTCATAGCATCGGCAACAGACTTTCCCATGCAGGGCATTATGTGCGGTATCTTCTAGGGGTTAGGGATATTTTTATTAGTAATACGGCCTCCATTTATTAGATTTTTCCGTTTAAGAGCAACACATTAGTAGCTAAACACCCGTATTCAAGAACTTTTTGACATTTTTGACCATCTGAACTAGGTGCAACACTCAGCAACGTGAATGTGTTGTGTCAGAAGTGAGTTTTATCTCCGAAACGCTTTGAGGTTTAGGTTGGGGTTGGGTTGGTGTGGGGGAGGAGACCAAACTGCGAGGTCATCGGTCTCATCGGATTAGGGAAGGATGGGGAAGGAAATCGGCTGTGCCCTTTCAAACGAACCATCCCGGCATTTGCCTGAAGCGATTTAGGGAAATCACGGAAAACCTAAATCAGGATTGCCGGATGCGAGATTGAACCGTCATCCTCCCGAATGCGAGTCCAGTGTGCTAACCACTGCGCCACCTCGATAGGTGGAAACGCGTTGAACGCAGGCAGGAAAATAAAATATTATCACATAGGATGACGTATTACTAGCAAAAATATCGCCAACCTAGTATTCGTAAATTTACTCACAACATATCCAAAACGAACATTAGGATAAACATGGAAATCTAGCAGAGCTGCCTTGAACCTTTTTCTGGGGGAAGTTTGCTATTGTCTTTTCTCGATCTACACTGTCGTAAAATCATTAGTAGATCCATTTAGAGGTTTCCTAGCTTTATTGTTGCAACTTACTTACTTACTCGTTCGGCATCACAGAGGCATAATTTACAATATTCTTATCACTATATACTAAAAAAGAAAACAATATAATTCTACACTATATTAGAGATGTTTTTGAGCCACTCTATGGCTGAGTCACTGAGTCTATGTATGTCCATGAGTTCACCACCATAGCCATACACTTTGCACACGAGTAGATGGTCCATTGTCTGTATTTCACCGCACTCACATACAGCGCTGTCTGCCAGGCCCCACTTGTTCATCAGGGGTTTACATCTCCCAACACTCGTTCTGACCCGGTTTAGAGCTGTCCACACTCTTCTTGGTAGGTTGAAGCCATCAATCTTCTTGTTCGGATCGTGTACTAAATTTTTGTTCTTAAATTCACTTGCCGACCATACTTCGTTCCAGGCCGTTCTCGGCTCAAAGGCTTGTAGTTCTTCACCGATTTTCCAAAAAGGTGATCTGGATTTAAGCCTGTTTGTCGGTGTCAGCTCTTGGTGGATAGGGAGGTCCGGGTTGTCTATAATTTTCCTGTAGGTTTTTATGGCTAGCTGTGATCGCCTGATTTCTGGAGGAAACGCCTCCCGGCCCACACAGAGGCAAATAGAGCAGAGTCTTATTGTTGCAACAGTGCACGAGGAGTACATGAAATGATTATATTTACAGATCAATAGCACAAATTATTATGAAGTACCAGGTATCGACACATGCCGAAACACTGATCTTCGCACATGGTGTAGGCTTCATGGGTAGCAATTTCAGGTTCTGACTGGCATCAAGTCGATCGTACACATGGTGAATATTGTCCTGGGATGCGGTACGCCACGCCTGCTCAACCTGTTTACGTAGTTCCGTAAGAGTTGTTTGTTGAGTCGCAAGAGTCACTTCTCGTCCTATCATATTCGACACGTACTCGATTGGAAACAAGTCCTGAGGTAGTTCTGTCCATGGAAGTTGCTGCAAGTCTTGCACAGAACGCTGAGTGTCACAGGAAATGAGTGGGCGAGCATTATCGTGTTGGAACAACACATCACTTCCCTGTTGCAAGAATGGCAAAAGAGTCTGACTAACAACATTCTGCACGTGCCGAGCGCTGGTTAGCGCCCCCTCCAGAAACACCAAACGTGAACGAGAGTTGTAGCTTCCCGCACCCCAGATCATTAGGCATGGTGTGATGCCAGTGCGTCTTGGACGAAAGCACCCATACGAGACAGCGATCACCAGGTCTACGTCGAACGTGCGAATGACCATCACCTGTGTGCAGGCAGAATCTGCTTTTATCGCTGAAAAGTATGGCGCGCCATCCCAAGTGCTCAAACGGCACAAGTCGAGCCGTGCACGTCGATACAGTGACAGTGGAAGAGGGGCTGGAGTTGTGCGCATCCGTGGTCCCACTGCTAATAACTGGTTCGCAAAAGTTCGTGTTAACACGTGTTGACTCACAAGCCCTTTTATCTGTGCTGTGGCACCTGTTCGGTCTGTCACTGCTGCCCTTACAATATGCTGCATGGACATCCAGAACCTATGGGTGTGAGAATGTTGACGTGACCACTGATACCAGCATCGTTGCCCAACTGACGCAGCACGTCCAACTTGTGTGGAAATTCTCCGAAAGGACCGCCCAGCCACAATCTGACTCCTTTCAGACTCGCTCAGTTGGCTGCAGGAAGTACGACAGCGTCTCCGTGGCATGGTTGCCTGCTTGCTTCAGATGTGTACACCACACCAGAACCTTCTGGCTGTGTGCATTCGCTATTAAATGGTGGACACAGATGGCTATACCACTACACTATGTGTTGGCAGACGACGTTGATACCATTATCAGTGCATCTATTGTCCTCCAGGTGGGCATATGTCGTCGTCGTGTCTACATCGACGTCGTCCTTCCAAGTGTACTATATTTTACCTAGCAGTGTATTATGAACTTTCAAGTCTGAATATCGAACAATCAATCCAGAAACTTGGATGCAAGAGCTAGGAAGTCATGCCGAACCGCATCGGACCCTTCAGGAAACGCTAAAGCCCGTCTCACACGGAGCAAGATTCGCTGTAAGTTTCCTTGCTGGCTCGCGCGGCGGCTGCCTTGCGGGCTCCGTCGTCTGCTAGCGGGCTACCTTGCTGGGAACCTTGTAAGATTTCCAGGATAGGTCCGGTGCTATTTTTCTTGCAAGGTTCCCTGCGTGCTACCTGCGTTGGCCAATCATGAGGCGTTTCGTTTGTGACGTAAGACGCGGAAAGCTTGGGCGGGAAGCCTTTGTTGATAGTCGCTTTTCTGCTGTTGTGTGGTGCGGTAGGAAGTTCTTATAATTATTAAATAATGCCACCGCAGTGGTCCAAGGAAGCGATTGAAGCACTGATATGTACTTACAGGGAAGAACAGTGTCTGTACGTCGTGAAAAGCGCAAGCTATTATAATAAACACTTGCGTGGAGAGGCACTCCAAAGAGTTGCAAATACCAATACATCCATTCGTATAAAATTTGCAAAGGATGTACGATCTTCTATTCTATAAAATAAAGTCGTATATAACAGTCATTATTGATATATTTATAAAATCAAACAGTAATGAAATGGTGATACTTTTCAAAGAAAAGTAGGTGTTATGCGAATTAACCTCATCTCTTTATGAAGCATGGAGAGTACACCTTTTCCAGCGTTTCTCCTCTTAATCCAGTTTTTCGTCCATTCCTTCTTTCTTCTTCTCTCATTAGCATGCATTTCTGCATCGTTTAGCACCAAAACAGCTAATAACGCCAGTTTGCTCTGAACATCTGTACCTGGAGCAACCATCTTCGTTCGATACAACATGCAGCCGATCACAACACAACTAGCTGCCGATCTTGCACCGTGGGAGAGCTTCGGCATGGAAGATAGCCGGCTCCTTTCCCTGCAAGCCGGCAGGCATGCACGCCAGCTCGCAAACTTGCGGCGAACCTTGCTCCGTGAGAGACGGGCTTAAGGGGGGGAAAGTAGGCAGTGGGAAATCGCAGCTTGGTGCTCCGGGCTCAGCTCTGCTGCCGTTTCTGGTGAGCGCTTAATGAGCTGGTGAGTCAGTGGCGGCGATGGAGCGAGGGTGCCCCGCCATTCAGACGCGTAATGCGCCGTAATTGGCTAATGACACCCGCGACCTGATCCCGACCCGGACCTCTAGAGCCGGCTCCCTCGTGGCCGGGGGCAGCCGCTGACGGGCGTCCCCTGTAACGAATAGCCTGCTACACGACTCCTCAGCGACCGCCGCCGGCTCCTTAACACTTGCTGCGATTTGATAGCTGCGTGAAATGAATACGAATGGCGTCTCTTGCCTAGTTAATTTGTAAGCGAGGATGTCACTCATTCGCTCTATCTCATGCATACAGAGATATGCCATACACTACTTTCCTCGGAAAACTAGTAAATCCGAATAGATTGGTGGCCTTTACATTGTCTGAAAGCAGCTGGAAAATGGAGAAAATGTACTCCAGAAATTCAGATGGGAACGTGAATAGTTACTATAGCTGAAAACAGAGCCGTAAATTGAAACTATTGTGACTACAAAGGTACTTTTTCTTCCTTCCTTTTCCTACTTTGGGTCTTTTCGGTGCAAGTGACCTCCCCCCTCACTTATCGACCTTAAAGACAGTGAAAAATTAAACCGCGTGTACCTAATGGAAATTTGGGAAAAGCAATCGTCACCGAAGTTAATCTATCGGTAAAGAGGGAGGAAATGGTTACATCTTAATGAAAGGAAAAATGCAAGTGAAACTGGTGGAAATTAATTTTGAAAAGGGGTAAAGTTAATAAAGAAAGTAAATGTGCGGCCGTTACGTTAACAATTAACTAGCGGTAATTAGATATTTGAGATTTGGGAGAAATCACGGTCGCCAGTCCTAAGGACAATTACTATAGTAACTGAAAAAGAAAGGTTATTACACATATAATTAACACTAGAAGCGTGGCAACTGAAGGTTGACACGTGTAGTGTGAAATCTGAAAGTTTGTCAGAAGTAATAAATTTCGCTACACTCTGACTTAATTTAGCAAAAGAATTAATAAAACCGGAAAATCGAAAGTTAATTTAGTGACTGAAGCTAATAGTGAGCTTTCTTTCTGAAGCACATCGAAATCCAGTAAAATACGGTTAGTCTTGGACTACCTCAACAATCATTTCAAAAGCAACTTGACTCTACGCAATTTAGAAACAAGAGATTTAACTTTGAACTTGAATTAAATGATTCTGAACTATTAACAATAGTAAAATTTAGTACGTATCAAGCTGAGCTGCAGTCACAGGTAAGCTAAAATATACTAACAAAACTCGCACTCTAAATTTGTGCTCGTGTAACCTAAATATTGTAGCCAGCTACTGAACTTTGAAATTAAAGCAGTGAAATCTAATTATATTATTTTAATGCTGGCGTTTGAATTTCAACGACACTCGGGTTCATTTCGGAAAAGGAAGGGACCCTGCTTGGCAATGCAATCGGGACAATGAGCAACAAAGGTTCATGCTAAGTTGCTGTAATTTTGCGAGGCAAATGGAACAATTTGAAAAGCTGAGGTCTGCCATACAGTTCTGAAACTTTACGTGCTTTTAGTCTTCCTTGTTGGTTGATTGAAGGTTTGAAGCCGTCGATCGAGGAGGTGGCGACAGTCACTCATTGTCGGCCGTCGCTGTCGCAGAAGCTGGCTGTTGGCGCGCCTTCTTCTCGACATGGTCACCAGGCGAAACGGGCTCTTGATGTGCGCCAGCTAATGCTTCCCGTCCGCGACACCATGTCAGAAACTATCATCGCGAGTCGAGCGCAATTACATGCTGCCAAACGCCGAAAGCGCGGCAACTCGCGGGAGCGTCACACAACACACCTGCTCCACTCGCTACTCCAGCCAGACTCCGACTGCTCCGCCCGCGCTTCACGCGGCAGAGTTAACACTACCAAAGATCCTACACACTTTGATTCTTCACACGACCCATCGATGTAATCGTTCGATAGCAGTTTTCCCTAGGCAAGACCCAGCGTAAAAATACAAATAATATTTACGAAACAAACCAATTATACATCGACATAAATGCATAAATATATATATACAAATAGTAAAACAATTACAATATGTAAAGACACAGAAATGTCATATATTCAGGTAACAAAAATAAGGAAAACAAATTATAGTACAATAGATGGAAATAGGAGGATATGCATTTCCGGCGTTACACGTGCCCCACATTGTCTGAGGATGTTCGTGTAACGTAAACAGACTCAGAAAATGTCCCAAAAAAGAAACAGCGGAAATGCATATGCTCAAAACATCAACAAAATTTAGCATTCGTCTAATTAAGCATAAATAAATTTTTTTTTTAGACCATAATAATTGAGTGGAGACACTCCTAATCTTATTCCACTCTGTCATCTTGCACAAAATAAAACAGGTTGACAACATATTAAAATTCATAGAAAACATAGAAAATGGTTTAGCTATTCTAAAATCATTAAAATTCGTAACACTATAAGAAATGGAATACTATTTGCAAAATTGATCAGAGTGCATGGTCATAAAAAACAGGTATATCAAAATACGCAAACTAATAATTAATTACATAGAATACACATTTTTATGTAACCTTTTCATAATTAATTTTCTCGTCATGTCCAATTAACGCTAAACAAGAAAATAATATACATCAGATCGAAAAAAACATAAATATTGACAGTAGAATTCTTTCAGCTGTCCAGGAAGAAAAACAATTCCGCCTTCCGTACTCGCAAGTACAAAGAATGCCGACAGCGGCCCAAGAGCCAACAGCGGCACAAGAGCCGACAGCGGCTCGCCTCGCCAGTATTGTTGCGCCCGCGTGTGCGGCACGCTTGATCTCACTCGCCCTTGTGACGGCGTTTCCAGAACGTCCGTTCCACTGAATTCTTTCGGAAAAACTCACTCCCGAGTAATCTCAAGGAGTCCCTTAATACTATCACAGTGGATAACTCAACACTGTCCATCATCACACGCATGTACTAGCCTGAAACTTAAAACAGCGTCTAAGTACATCGGCAATGACTAGTAAAACACATATTCATGAAATCTTACAGCTAGTTACAAAATCATATTTACATTGCTTAATCTACTGTGACTCAGCTGAAAACTTAAATTAGCAGCTTGGATTTTTCAATTGATAAATAATCACTCTCTCTTAAATCATTTAGTCAAAATTAATTACTTATTAATTACAACTTCTTTAATGTCCTCTTGGTCAGTCAAAAGCATGGCAATCTAGCAAACCTTAAATCTTACACTCTATATTTACATATTGTACAAATTACCCATTGTGTGGTATTAATCGATCCTAGGTTGGTACAATTTCAAATCTACTATATTTCGTATACCTAATAGCTTTCCAGAGCTTGGATACTCTAAGCAATAAGCATTTGTGTGAGGTATACCAATGACTTTATATGGTCCATTATAAACAAACTTAAATTTAGAGATTTCATTGTCTATCTCGCTCGATTTTTCATGAGCTTTTACTAAGTCTCCGATCGCAAACTTAGCAAAACGCGCTTTAGCGTCATGACGACGTATGCGAGCATCGGCTTTAAGCTTCATTACTTCTCGCAAACGATCTTTTTTCACACCAATACTAATGTCAATCCGTGGAGGGAATTTGATTATCTCTTCCACTAAACTTTTACTTCTGTCACCCAACAGGATTTCCTCTGGAGAAAATCCCGTAGATTCATGTCTCAAGGTGTTCATAATTCTCTCAAATACTGCTTCATATTTGCCCCATGCCCTATGGTTGTGATGGCAATAGGTACGGGAAAGTCGGCCTCGTCTTTGTTCGTGTGTTACGTTTGACACACCGTCTACAATACTTTCCAATTCACTTTCTACATTATTGTCAATGCCGAGATTCCTCACATTACAGTAGTTCAAATTCATACCTACGTCAATACCATTCGGCCAGTTAACAATGTGTATAGGCTGGTATTGCCTATGCACACCGTCTCCTGCCTCGTCAAAACTAACTACTATTGTTTTATCTTGGGACGTACATGTCAACGTTTTGCTTTCGCAGTTAATCACTGCACGGTACTTTAACAGCCAATCTAACCCGATAATTACTTCCGTAGTTAAGTCTGGCACGACGACAAACTCTTGTTCAAATCGTGCCCCACATATCTCGAAGTTGACAAAAATCTGTTTTGTGACCGGTTTACTGGCCTTCCCAGTAGCACCGATAATTTTCACTCCTGTTACTGGCATAACTACGATGCCAGGTCTGTCTTTCAGTAACTCAAATATTTTCCCAGATACAGCACTCAATTCTGCACCGGTGTCAATCAACACGTTTAGTTGTAGGTCGTGCATATTAACAGACACTACTATCTGTCTACACTTGTCCTCGACTGTTTCTTTATTTTCCCACAGTAAATCCTCGTCTATATCCAGGTCATTCCAGAAAAAACCATCCGGCTTTGATCCTAAATCCAGTTTATCTGGCGGCTTTTTCAGCCTCTGTTCACATACAGTTTTTATTTCAACACGTTTGTCCTGAGGCTTAGTCTGTAGCGTCGCCTCCAATACCGAAACCTTTTCCTGTAACTCGTCAACTAGTGAGTGTAGCTTTGCTATCAATTCACTAATTGTCACCTTCGTTGATTCCTCTTTAATCAGATTGATCTCATCTGCCAATCTACCTGGAGACATGTGCCCGGTAGTATCTGCAATTACTTCCTCTGGATCTGCGCAACCCACACTGCTATCGTCTGACCGTATAACGTCAGCTCTAACCTCATACACACTGTAATCTACGTGGTTTTCTACCAATCGTGTCCGGCTATCACTAAAATTTTCGTAATCTTTCTCCTTAATACTCTCGCAATGTTTAAACTGGATGTTCGCGTCGGATGGGTCGGCTACTTCTACCATTACAACTTTCGGTAAAGTCTGCCGGTTAGGGCCAGAACTTTCCGTTACTACTTCAACATTCAACTCCTGCGGGACGAAACACGACGAATCTTGCTCGTGCTCCCCATTAACATCAACTATTTCTGGTAAAGTCTGCCGGTTAGGGCCAGAACTTTCCAACACTTTACAAATACTATCTTCCTGTGGGACGAGACGCGGCAAATTCTGCCCGCGCTCTCCATAAATACTTCTCCCGTACAGGCCCCTATAATCTCTTAGTTCGTCGTATAAGCGACCGAACTGCCTTAACCAGACCTCATCCCTCTCTGCATCCCCTCGCTCGATGACGGACGTTTTATCCGACATCTGATCTTCTCTCAACAATTGCGAATCATTCTTAAACTCAATCTCCAGTTCCGCTGTGGGTATTACAGCTGGCACCTTATAATCGATTTCCGGAACACTACTTAAATTGTTCTCACAGACAGTGAATGTACCTTCTACTGCCGTGTATACAGCTGATCTACTGCTTGTGGGCGCACTCCTTTCTCTTAACACTGGCACACTCTCCCGCCGTTGATTATTCCATACGGAATTTTCATAACGACGACACCTGAGTTTTCTACTGTTATTGGGCCGCCAAAATTTCTCCACGCCCGGTCGGCCCCTCACCGGCGCGGCTAACGGTTTCCCTGTCTCGTCCCAGCAGATACGCTCCCCGGATACTGCTGAGGCGGCTGGTCACACCCTCTGGCGTTATTACTATTCTGTGAAGCCCGTATCACGTTAGTATGATACTGGTTTCCGTCATTCCTGTTATTATTTGCATTGTACCGATTGTTATTACGGTCCGAACCATTATTGTTATTGCTGCCATGGTTGCGGTATGCATTATTCCCGTGGTTATCGTTGTTGTGGTTGCTGTGGTACCCGTTGTTGTTACCACGGCCTCTGCCACTGTCGCGATTATTGCGCCAATTGTCCTCGTCCTCCACTCTTTCCAGGAAATCATTGATTGTCCTGTAATTGCTTCCTACGTATCGTTTTGTATCATCTGGAAGCTTCTTGTAGAGTTCCCAGACTATTTCGGATTCCGAGCGGCGGTCACGCAAATATTCCAACTTGCGGATCCAGCCCTCACAAAACTCCTTCATCGAACCGCGCGAATTCGCATCGAAAGGCCTCGATACGACAAATTCGCGCCAGACACTTTGCTGTTTTTGCTCTGACCAGTATTCAGCCAGAAACAAATTTTTAAATTCGTCAAAAGTCAGGTTCGTAATGTTGAGGTTTAAGCCCCAACGCTTGGCATCACCAGCCAACACATCAATAATCGCATTAATTTTTCTCTCATCAGTCCATGATCTGGGTAAAACTCTTTCACAATTTTTAATGAAATCCGTCGGGTGTATACCGCCTTTTTTCAAGGGGTCGAACCGCTCCTCTTTCGTCAACAACTCCGAACTATGTGCACAGATTGGCACATAGCTCTGTTTTTCGTCAAGTTTCCTTTCTAATTCCGACACCCTCGTAATCACTTGGCAAGTGGTTGTCGCAAGCGTTTCCACTTCCCTCTTTTTCTCTTCGCAGGTATTAGCCAGCTTCGTCACTTTGGTATCTACTTCGGATACTAAAGCCTTTAAAGTTTCCACCTTCTTTTGATCCTCTTTTTTCACTAATTGAATTTGTTCCGTCACCTTATTCTCGATGATCGGAGCAACTGATTCTCCTACACTTTTCTCGATTCTGCTAATTTCAGAATTAAAACGAGTATTTATGCTCGCAATTTCCGCCTGAACGCCTATCATTTCCTGTTTAAGATTACCGATTTCGGTATTAATTACAACAATATCTTCTTTGATTTTATCAACTTTTGTGTTAACAACTCCAACATTGTTGTTAACAACGTTAATAGCTTTGTTCTGATTGTCTAGCATCCGTTCAAGTTTTTCAGACTGAGCTTCTTGCTTGGCCGATTGACTCTTGATTTCGTTAATCAAAACATTCAATAAATCAGTTAAATTCCCGGAAACTACCGTAGCGGCTTCCTCTTTAATTGTCCCCCCGTATTCGTCATCAAGGGATTCAGATTTGATTTTCACTTCTGATTCCGAAACATTTTCTAAAGTTTGGAATTCCATTTCTGCTCTTTGTTGCGTTTCGCCGGTCGCGTCTTTCATGCTAGCCGCCTGCCCCTGAACAATGGGTACCGCGGTGCGCGTTTCCCACTGTTCGACCGATTGTTCCGTATCCAAGTCTACCAAATTTTGGCAATTGTTGCCTTCACTCATTTTAATAATTTTCAATATAACTGCCAAATCTCAACTCTAATTAGGATTCCTCACACGAATATTCTCGCTGACGTATCGACCATTTCGTAACCAGTACTTTGTTACGAGATTTGCACAATGCAAAATTCGTGTCCAGAACAACCTCAAATTTGAAGATTGTCCTGTCACCAGGTCGCCACGTGTAACCTCCCCCCTCACTTATCGACCTTAAAGACAGTGAAAAATTAAACCGCGTGTACCTAATGGAAATTTGGGAAAAGCAATCGTCACCGAAGTTAATCTATCGGTAAAGAGGGAGGAAATGGTTACATCTTAATGAAAGGAAAAATGCAAGTGAAACTGGTGGAAATTAATTTTGAAAAGGGGTAAAGTTAATAAAGAAAGTAAATGTGCGGCCGTTACGTTAACAATTAACTAGCGGTAATTAGATATTTGAGATTTGGGAGAAATCACGGTCGCCAGTCCTAAGGACAATTACTATAGTAACTGAAAAAGAAAGGTTATTACACATATAATTAACACTAGAAGCGTGGCAACTGAAGGTTGACACGTGTAGTGTGAAATCTGAAAGTTTGTCAGAAGTAATAAATTTCGCTACACTCTGACTTAATTTAGCAAAAGAATTAATAAAACCGGAAAATCGAAAGTTAATTTAGTGACTGAAGCTAATAGTGAGCTTTCTTTCTGAAGCACATCGAAATCCAGTAAAATACGGTTAGTCTTGGACTACCTCAACAATCATTTCAAAAGCAACTTGACTCTACGCAATTTAGAAACAAGAGATTTAACTTTGAACTTGAATTAAATGATTCTGAACTATTAACAATAGTAAAATTTAGTACGTATCAAGCTGAGCTGCGGTCACAGGTAAGCTAAAATATGCTAACAAAACTCGCACTCTAAATTTGTGCTCGTGTAACCTAAATATTGTAGCCAGCTACTGAACTTTGAAATTAAAGCAGTGAAATCTAATTATATTATTTTAATGCTGGCGTTTGAATTTCAACGACACTCGGGTTCATTTCGGAAAAGGAAGGGACCCTGCTTGGCAATGCAATCGGGACAATGAGCAACAAAGGTTCATGCTAAGTTGCTGTAATTTTGCGAGGCAAACGGAACAATTTGAAAAGCTGTGGTCTGCCATACAGTTCTGAAACTTTACGTGCTTTTAGTCTTCCTTGTTGTTTGTTTGAAGGTTTGAAGCCGTCGATCGAGGAGGTGGCGACAGTCACTCATTGTCGGCCGTCGCTGTCGCAGAAGCTGGATGTTGGCGCGCCTTCTTCTCGACATGGTCACCAGGCGAAACGGGCTCTTGATGTGCGCCAGCTAATGCTTCCCGTCCGCGACACCATGTCAGAAACTATCATCGCGAGTCGAGCGCAATTACATGCTGCCAAACGCCGAAAGCGCGGCAACTCGCGGGAGCGTCACACAACACACCTGCTCCACTCGCTACTCCAGCCAGACTCCGACTGCTCCGCCCGCGCTTCACGCGGCAGAGTTAACACTACCAAAGATCCTACACACTTTGATTCTTCACACGACCCATCGATGTAATCGTTCGATAGCAGTTTTCCCTAGGCAAGACCCAGCGTAAAAATACAAATAATATTTACGAAACAAACCAATTATACATCGACATAAATGCATAAATATATATATACAAATAGTAAAACAATTACAATATGTAAAGACACAGAAATGTCATATATTCAGGTAACAAAAATAAGGAAAACAAATTATAGTACAATAGATGGAAATAGGAGGATATGCATTTCCGGCGTTACAAGGTGTGTTGGGTTCCTTGCAGTTCAATGGTTCAATTGGCTCTGAGCACTATGGGACTTAACATCTGAGGTCATCAGTCCCTTAGAACTTAGAACTACTTAAAACTAACTAACCTAAGGACATCACACACATCCATGCCCGAGGCAGGATTCGAACCTGCGACCGAAGCGGTCGCGCGGTTCCAGTCTGAAGCGCCTAGAGCCGCTCGGCCACCTCGGCCGGCCCCTTGCAGTTCATATTGCGTATTAATGGTCTGCTACTCTGTTGTAATACTACCTTCAGATTATTTTCCAGATGATGCAGGAAGTACAATCTGAAAAAAGTAACACAATCATAAGTCAGATGTTAATAAGATTTCAAAGTGGTGCAAAGGTTGGCACATTGTTTTAAACATTCAGAAATGTAAAATTGTTCAGTTCACGAAACGAAAAAGCATAGAACCCTATGAATTTACTCTTTCGAAATTGTTTCACCGTGTAAGACTGTTACACGTGCCCTACTTCAAAACGTCATACGAACGTCGAAGTGGCAGATGGTGAGATAACCAATCGTGCAATGGAAAAAAAGCATAAAAAAGCTGCAATCGCTTTGTAGCGGAAAGGCATCGGGACCAGATGAGATAGCTGTCAAATTCTACAAAGATTATGCGAAAGAACTTGCTCCCCTTCTAGCAGCAACTCATCGTAAATCGTTGGTGTAACGAAGGGTACCAATAATGTATTAAAAAATTAAAAACCCGCCTCGATTGCGAAAAAAGCACCCAGTGTTAAGTGTTAACCCAGATTTCGGCGTAGATAACTACACCTTCTTCAGAACAACAATAAAACCCACAAGTTCTTTTTTCGCAATCGAGGCGGGTTTTTAGTTTTTTAATATATTAACCAACAATTGCTGACGCACTGCGATGTTGAAGGTACCAATAAGGGTCGTAGGACAGATGTACATAATTATAGGCCTAGATCATTGACGTCAGTCTGTTGCAGAATTATAGAACATGTTTTTTGTGGTGTCACCGCCAGACACCACACTTGCTAGGTGGTAGCCTTTAAATCGGCCGCGGTCCGGTAGTATACGTCGCACCCGCGTGTCGCCACTATCAGTGATTGCAGACCGAGCGCCGCCACACGGCAGGTCTGGAGAGACTTCCTAGCACTCGCCCCAGTTGTACAACCGACTTTGCTAGCGATGGTTCACTGACAAATTACGATCTCATTTGCCGAGATGATAGCATAGCCTTCAGCTACGTCATTTGCTACGACCTAGCAAGGCGCCATTATCAGTTGCTATTGATATTGTCAATAATGTACAGACAAGAGCTACGTTCAACATTAATGGATTAAAGTTAATTATTCCACCATCTGCGTCCGTTTTTCTAAGTTCTCATTTCCTTGTCCTGTTCCAGACCTCACGCCAGCCTGCGTGAGCTTAAACGCGTGCCTTTCGGCTTCCTCTACCATTAGTGGGTTGGCTCTCATGCCAATCCACAACATTTTTTGCTCAAGAATTATGTCTGTTTGGAGAAAATCTGCTCTATAGAAATCAACATGAATTTTGCAAACAAAAATGTTGCGAACCTCACCTGGCTCTGTTTCTTCACGACACCGGCAGCGCTGTAGAGAATGGCGCTCAGGTTGACGCCGTGTTCTTGACTTCACGAAGCCACTTGACACCGTCCAACACTGCTGTATAAATAAAAAAAATACGAGCTCGCCTTGTATCGGAGTGATTCAAGATTTCCTTGCAGGTAGATCTCAACACGTCACCCGCCAGGTTAGCCGAGAGCGCTAATGCGCTGCTTCCTGGAATCGAGTAGGCGCGCCTGCCCCGGATCGAATCCGCCGGCGGATTACCGACGAGGGCCAGTGTGCCAGCCAGCCTGGATGTGGTTTTTAGGCGGTTTTCCACATCCCACTAGGTGAATACAGAGCTGGTCCCCACGTTCCGCCTCAGTCACACGACTCGCAAATATTTGAAACTCATTCGCACTCTTTCATGATTTCCACTAGCTGCAGAAAGCAGGGGTGGTGGCAGGAAGGGCATCCGGCCACCCCTTAAAATTAACCTTGCCACATCCGTACTTAACCCTGCCGACCCTGCGTACGATGTGGGACAAAGGCAGTACCAAAAGAAGAAGACGAAGATCTTAACACGTCGCTCGTAACGAAACAAAATCGACAGACGTAAAGGTACCCCAAGGAAGTGTGATAGCACCGTAACAGTTTACAATGTGACTGATGAATGGCGCTGGCTCTGGCAGTCCATTCTGAAGGTAAATAAATGTAACATACTGCTTACATATGAAAAGAAGTCCGCTACTGTACAACTACACGATTGATGACAAATTGCTAGGAACAGTATCTGCCGTAAAATATCAAGGAGTTTCAGGGCAACCTTGACTGAAATTACCACATAAAACAAACAGTAGGAAAAGCAGACGCCAGACGGATTCATAGAAAGAATTTTAAGGAAATTAACTCATCCACGAACAAAGTGTCTTACAAGACGCTTGTTCAACCTAGTCTTGAGTATTGTTCATAAATCTGGGATCCTTATCAGGGCTGATACAAGAGATAGAGAAGATCCATCGAAGAGCGGCGCGTTTCGACACGAGTTCACTGAGATGGCGCGAGAGTGTTGTCGGGATGCTCATCGAACTCCAGTGGAAGACGCCACGAGAGAAACGTTGTGTATCATGGATCGTTTCACTATTGAAATTTCGTGTATTTTCCAGGAAGAGACGGACAACACATTACTTCCTCCCACTTATATCTCACGAAATGACCACGAGGAGAAAAATCGAAAATTAAGAGTCAATAGAGGGAATTAACGACAATCATTCTTCCCACGCGCCATTCGCGAGAGGATCGGAAAAGAGGGAGGGGTGGGGGGGAAATCAGTTAGTGGTACCAAAAGGTAACCCTCCTCTATACAGGTGGTTTGCGGATTATGATGTACATAGATGCAGACGGAGATGTAGATGTAGATGAGTACTCTATCAGTTATTGTCAACTTGAATCAGTCAAATCACAGAAATAGCTAGGTGTCACAAAGTGAAGCGATATGGAATGGAATCATCATATAGGCTCAGTCGTAGGCATAACAGGTGGCAGACCGATTCATTGGCAGGAAATTAGTAAAATGCAGTCAGTAGTCAAACGCGATTGATTACAAAACTCATTGTAGAATATTGCTGAAGTGCATGGGACCAAGTAGACCTATGGGGGATATAGGATTTATGCAAAAAAGGGCAGGTCATACGCTAACAGGTTTGTTTGAACTGTGTAAGAGTGTTACGAAGATACTGAAAAAATTAGACTGGCAGGCCTTGAAGATAGATACCTATTCCACGAAAGTCTACTTAAAAACTTTCGAGAGCCAGCACTAAGTGATGAATATAGGAATATACTACCACCCCTGCGTATCGATCTGGTAGGAGCCTCAGAGGCAAGCTTATGCTATTCACAGCACACACTGAAGTGATCGTTCATCCGGCGCTCCGTATGTAAATGAGTCGGCAAGAGGCTCTATTGTGTGGTACAACGGCAAATATACTCTCCCATGCATTCCACAGTGCTTGGCAGGTTATAGAAGTAGAATTTCCAGCAGTGACGGTCCATGGTTCGTGATTGTAAGCTGCTCGCCACCTTGTGACCTGGAGCCTGCACATTCGCGCAAGTTTAAAACATGTATTTATGACGTCAAATATTTTCTCAACCAGAGAAACAGTTTAAGAATAACGCAGTCTAATTTGAATGGTGATATGGAGCTTGCACAAAACCACAACAGCGGGGGGGGGGCATAAATCATTTGGGGTAGTAATGCCTCTCAGAAAATTAAATATGAATTGTCAGCCGGGAGATCCAGTTTCAACAACTGAAAGGGTAGCTAATAATACCTTGAGGGTTCTGTTATCTACGGAAATATGCTTCCAGTTGCTCATTGTTGTTCAGCGACCTGCCAATCTCTGCAATTCCCATTTAATGGCTTTAAGATGGTTCAACAAACCACTTTCACACTATTTATCTACAGTTTCACTCTCGAACACCGCGCGGGCATCTTTTAAGAGTACTGCTAGTGAAACGCAGCATTTGTTTCGCATTCCCCGCCACATTATCTGCGTGATTGTTCCAAGTTAATTTGTTTGTTGTAACCCCTAGCTATTTAGTTAAATTGACAGCCATTAGATTTGTATGATTTATCGTGTAGCAGAAAATTCTACGGATTCCTTACTCATGTGGTTGACCTCACACATTTCATTATTTAGGATTAATTGCTACTTCTCGTACCATACAGATATCTTGTCTAAATCAGTTTCTAACTGGTTTTGATCTCGGAGCATATTGCAGCAGCGTCAAACTTAGCTTACATCTACGAATCATTTACGAAAGACAAGTTCAAAGGGAACACGCCAGTGCAATGCGTCCATTATATACCAGATTTCATGAATTGTATGAGGTCGTTGAACGATTTCATTCAAAATTCCAATATGGGCGCCGTACCACAAGATAATTTTGTGACTCACGAAAAGGGAAACAAATTAATAAATGTTTTGTAGGCAAATTAAGTTGACTGAAGCCACCATTGGAAGCGGAGTCAAGTACATAATTCAGCCCTCGTGGCTGAGCCCCCCATTGAAATGGACTAACCTTGATTGCTTTTTGTAGTGTATCTCAAAACCACACTACGTAAATAATATTCCACGTGGAATAAATACATCATTTAAAGTAAGATAAGCTGTGTGTGAGTCGCTTGACGTTTAGGATGCCTATACTGAAATTGATTTCGGATCACACGTGCTATAGAAGAAGTGCTAATTCGAACAAAGACTCACGTTTAGCACACAAAATTATATACTCAATAATCCTGTAAAGTTCGTTTGAGACAAATCTAAACGCAATGGGCGCGGTGATATGAATCTCATGAGATTAGATCGAAGTGTGCGGCTCAAAATCTTCCATCTCGTTCAAGACAGAGGACTGGACTCCAAACGGCTACGAGAGAAGAATCAGCACACCTGCCCCAACGAATGAAGATCAGCCAAAAAGCAGAGTGCTTTCTGTGCTGCGGGCTGGGTGGCCGGAAAAAGCGAAACCTACCGCCTAGTGTCCCCGTTGGTTGACTCCTCTTCAGATACCCTAGCGTCACAGACGAGCTTACCGTACGGTCGCACTAGCAAATATGCATTGCTACCGCGTTTTGAAGTCGACAAGCTGATCGACAGATTGACCAAACAAGTGACAGGCACAATACAGCAGGAATGAGAAGACACTCACTACTAAACAGCGCCTTCCCCTACAACCAAAAACCACCAGTAGGAGGGCTGGGTTTGGAAAGGTTGCAAGTTCTCTAGTTTCTTTTTGGTAGTGGCAAAAAATGCTAAAACTTCTATTTCATTCGATGTGTCGTATTTCACATGTGTATAAGGAATATTTTTCAAATAGTAGTTTTCGGTAGTCGGTATGTTACGGCGCAGAGACTCTCAGTACAAGCAGTGTGACATTTGGTTGCTGGTAGCAATGTCGTTGCTGTAAGTATTCTAAGAGCAGCTTTGGAGAGTCGGGTGTTGGTTTTGGTACTGAGTGTATGGAAGTGGATTGCCGAGCAGAGAAATATAGATACAGAGAAGGCCGAATTATGGATTTTGTAAAGATTAATTAGACAAGTGAAGACCGTTGAGTTAAATTGTTGCTGATTGCTTGCTTGCGCGTAATTATGATGTTGCGTGAATGACGGAAGGTTATATCGGATTCTCTTTAACAGCTGGTTATCTGGTTCCATTGTTCAGACGAGAATTAGTAAATTTTTCTGACTTGCACTCAGAAGTTATTGATTTTACCACTCCTTTACCGTTTTCAGAAATTAAACTTGGCAGAGTAAGATTTGTTATGAAGGATACATTTCGTAAAGATGATTATTATAGTCAGATAACGAGTTTGATTTTAACAATAGAGTTTTTAAAAGTCAGTTTTCCTTCAATAATTTGGCGAGTTCAAATTCCAACGCTGTCGCCTCACAAAAGGATTTTATTTTCTGATTACGTGTGAGCCGCATTGCACGCTGCAGGGCACAGTGGCTAAAAACAAAGCAAGATCTGTTTAGAATAGGTTCGTGTCTTTGTATTGCCCTGCGCAAGACTTTATCTCTTATTTACCTTGTTCATCTCTTCCGCAGCTAAGTCACGTGAAATTTATTAAGGCCAGTTCTGCATTACAGTCACGATAGTTAGATCACTCACAGTTATATTTGTTTTTAGAAATTCATTATTAAGTCATTTTAGGCAAAGTTCAGTTGACATTGCATTTCACATGCAGACTGTTTTATTTTCACAGTTCAGCGTGTTACCTTTGCGTGCAGTGTTTGGAATTTTGTATAGTCGGTAATACTCGCACTTGTCAGCTCTTGCAGTCTTCAGAATTGTGTGGAGGATGCTTTTCCAAAAGTCAGTTGGTATGTCACCAGATTTTAGAAATTCTGATGGAATGTTATCCATCCCTTCTGCCTTACTGGATCTTAAGTCCTCCAAAGCTCGTTTAAACTCTGATTCTAATACTGGATCCTATATCTCTTCTGAATCGACTTCTGTTTCTTCTTCTATCACATCAGACAAATCTTCCATAGATAGAGGCTTTCAATGTATTCTTTCCACCTATCCGCTCTCTCCTCTGCATTTAACAGTGGAATTCCCGTTGCATTCTTAATGTTATCACCCTTGCTTTTTTTCAATGTCACCGAAGGTTGTTTTGACTTTCCTTTATGCTGAGTCAGTCCTTCCAACAATCATTTCTTTTCCGATGTCTTCACATTTTTCCTGCAGCCATTTCGTCTTAGCTTCCATGGACTTCCTATTTATTTCATTCCTTAGCGACTTGTATTTCTCTGTTCCTGAGATTCCCGGAAAATTTTTGTACTTCGTCCTTTCGTCGATCAATTGAAGTATTTCCTCTGTTACCTATGGTTTTTTCGCAGTTACCTTCTTTGTACTTAAGTTTTCCTCCCAACTTCTGTGATGGCCCTTTTTAGAGATGTCCATTCCTCTTCAACTGTACTCCCTTATTGCTGTATTTACAGCCTTAGAGAACTTCAACCGTATCTCGTCATTACTGAGTACTTCCGTATCCCACTTCTTTGCGTATTGGTTTCATCCTGACTAATGTCTTAAACTTCAGCCTACTCATCCGTATTGTGATCTGAGTCTATGTCTGCTCCTGAGTAAGCCTTATAATCCAGTATCTGATTTCGGAAACTCTGCCTGACCATAATGTAATCTAACTGAAATATATATTAAAACTAGACATGAGTGTCTCAATGGGAATTCCGCGATCGTACAGTAAATAAAATATGGCGTTTCAGTCTTCGATCGCTATTCTTTATTTGCAATTACCGGTTTCGGGATAGATGCCCATCTTCATGTTCTGTACGGACAAGTTACTCTGTAACTACAATATATGATCTGAAGATGGGCAGCTAGCCCGAAACCGGTAATTGCAAATAAAGAATAGCGATCGAAGACTGAAACTGTGGTGTCACCTCCAGACACCACACTTGCTAGGTGGTAGCTTAAATCGGCCGCGGTCCATTAGTACATGTCGGACCCGCGTGTCGCCACTGTGTGATCGCAGACCGAGCGCCACCACAAGGCAGGTCTCGAGATACGGACGAGCACTCTCCCCAGTTGTACGGACGACATTGCTAGCGACAATACGGACGAAGCCTTCCTCTCATTTGCCGAGAGACAGTTAGAATAGCCTTCTGCTAAGTCCATGGCTACGACCTAGCAAGGCGCCATTAGCCTTACCTACTTTGAGTGTTATCGTATAAATGTCTCAAGAAGAACGCTGCATTCCTCTAAGAATAAAAGATGAGTATTTGAGGAGCTGCATACTTTCCTTATGAGAATTCACTACTTATCCTGTTCCAGAATTCACGCCCGTCTGCGTTAGATAGCGTGCCTATCGGCCCCCCTCAAAATAACACTGTGTCGGCACTTCTGTCGACACTTCAGAAACGCCATATTTTATTAACTGAAATATTCCCATATCACCCCGTCTTTTCCAAGTATGCCTCCTCCTCTTATAATTCTTGAACAGAGTATTCGCTATTATTAGTACTAGCTGAAACTTGTTACAGAACTCAATTAGTCTTTCTCCCCTCTCATTCCTTGCACCAAGCCCATATTCTGATGTAACCTTTTCTTCTACTGCTTCCTCTACAACTGTTTTCCAGTCCCCCATGACTATTAGATTTTCAAGCCCCTTTAATACTGTATTACCCTTTCAGTATTCTCATACACTTTCTCTATCTCATCATCTTCAGCTTGCGACGTCGGCATGTATACATGAACTATTATTGTCGGTGTCGGTTTGCTGTCGTTTCTGATAAGAACAACCTATCACTGAACTGTTCACAATAACACACTCTCGGCCGTACCTGCCTGTCCATAACGAACCCTACTCCCGTTATACCATTTTCTGCTGTTGTTGATATTACCCTGTACTTATCTGACCAGAAATCCTTTTCTTCTTTACACTTCACTTCACTGACACCTACTATATCTAGATTGAACCTTTGGATTTCCCTTTTCAGATTTGCTAGTTTCCCTACCACGCTCAAGCTTCTGATATTCCATGCCCCGGCTCGTAGAATGTTATCATTCCATTGATTATTCAATCATTTTCTCATGGCAACTCCTCCTTGGCAGTACCATCCCGGAGACCCGAATGGCGGACTGTGCCGGAATCTTTTGCCAATGGAGAGATCATCATGACACTTCTTCAATTACAGGCCGCATGTCCTGTGGATACACGTTACGTGTCTTTAATGCAGTGGTTTCCATTGCCTTCCTCATCATCATGCCGTTGATCATTGCTGATTCTTCCTCCTTTAGGACAGTTTTCCACCCCTAGGACAAGGGAGTGCCCTGAACCTCTGTCCGCTCTTCCACTCTCTTTGACAGAGCCGCTGGCAGAATGACGGGTGACTTCTTATGCCGGAAGCCTTCGGCCGCCAATGCTGATTATTAATCAACAGTTAAGCAGCGGCGGAATTCGAACGCAGGACCGAAAACGTTTTGATTGCGAATTGAAGACACTACCCCTTTTTTTGTTCTCATTTTGTTCTATATTGTTCGTTGCATTTGTTCGGTGCGGATGTCCCATGATACCCGTTCAAGTCCAGTGCTGAGCCTTTGACTCAGTTTTTTTATTGGCGAGGGCAGATAACCCTCTTTCCTTTAATCTCATTTTGTTCGCTTTTGTTCGTTGCATCTGCTCGGAGCGGACGTCATAAGACACCCGCTTAAGTTCGTCGATGATCGATTAACTCAGATTTTTTTTTTTTTTTATTACAGAGGGCAGCTAACCCTCTGACCGAACACGCTGGGCTACCGTTCAAAATGGCTCTGCGCACTATGGGACTTAACTGCTGTGGTCATCAGTCCCCTAGAACTTAGAACTACTTAAACCTAACTAACCTAAGGACATCACACACATCCATGCCCGAGGCAGGATTCGAACCTGCGACCGTAGCAGTCGCGCGGTTCCGGACTGCGCGCCTAGAACCGCTAGACCACCGCGGCCGGCGCTGGGCTACCGTGCTGGCTCCCTAGACCACGGGTGCAACACTTATACACGGGTATAAGGAATAGTAGTTCAGTTTACTTGAACTTCAGTTGACTAAAATGAAGTGGTAGAAAAGTTACAGGATTTATTACCATCGCACTAGCATCGATATCACTCACACCGCCCAGAAAAGAGATTTTCTTTCGTTTCTTCGGAGACGCGGAGTCGGGCGTGTTTGCCTTCTCGCAGACGGCTGAGCGACATCAAAGACGGCGGGTAATGCCCCTCCTGAGCGACGGGCGCAAGGTGGCTGCTGTATTTGTTTCTGTCTGGCCTCTCGCCGTGAGGCTCCTAATCAAAATATTTGTGCCCGAGATTAATTAGTTTGCCCGGCGCGCCGCGTGGTGCCTTCAAAGGCGGCGGGCGGGGCAGCGGCGGGTATGGCTGCTGGCTCCCGGCTAATGAAACGCCCCTTAGCCGCCCACGCGGGCTCAACACCTGATCTCTCGGCTGCGTGCCGCCCACGCGGATGCCGACACGTAACTGCTCACAAAACCGAGCATTTCCTTGTACCACGGTTTTGAAACTGTGTCTAACATCTAGATCCACATCTACGAGGTGCATTCAAGTTCTAAGGCCTCCGATTTTTTTCTCCGAACTGGAAAGAGATAGAAGCATGCGCATTGTTTTAAAATGAGGCCGCGTTCATTGTCAGTATGTCCCAGAGATGGCAGCACCGTACGGCAGATAGAATTTTTACCGCCAGCGGTGAGAATGAGAACTGTTTTAAATACTTAAAATGGCGACGTTTTCCTTACTTGAACAATGTGCAATCATTCGTTTTCTGAATTTGCGTGGTGTGAAACCAATTGAAATTCATCGGCAGTTGAAGGAGACATGTCGTGATGGAGTTATAGATGTGTCGAAAGTGCGTTCGTAGGTGCGACAGTTTAATGAAGGCAGAACATCGTGTGACAACAAACCGAAACAACCTCGGGCTCGCACAAGACGGTCTGACGACATGATCGAGAAAGTGGAGAGAATTGTTTCGGGGGATCGCCGAATGACTGTTGAACAGATCGCCTCCATAGTTGGCATTTATGTGGGTTATGTGCACACAATCCTGCATGACGACCTGAAAATGCGAAAAGTGTCATCCAGGTGGGTGCCACGAATGCTGACAGACAACCACATGGCTGCCCGTGTGGCATGTTGCAAAGCAATGTTGACGCGGAACGACAGCAGGAATGGGACTTTCTTTTCGTCGGTTGTGACAATGGATGAGACGTGGATGCCATTTTTCAATCCAGAAACAAAGCGCCAGTCAGCTCAATGGAAGCACACAGATTCACCGCCACCAAAAAACTTTCGGGTAACTGCCAGTGCTGAAAAAATGATAGTGTCCATGTTCTGGGACAGCGAGGGCGTAATCCTTACCCATTGCGTTCCAAAGGGCACTACGGTAACAGGTGCATCCTACGAAAATGTTTTGAAGAACAAATTCCTTCCTGCACAGCAACAAAAACGTCCGGGAAGGGCTGCGCGTGTGCTGTTTCACCAAGACAACGCACCCACACATCGAGCTAACGTTACGCAACAGTTTCTTCGTGATAACAACTTTGAAGTGATTCCTCATGCTCCCGACTCACCTGACCTGGCTCCTAGTGACTTTTGGCTTTTTCCAACAATGAAAGACACTCTCCGTGGCCGCACATTCACCAGCCGTGCTGCTATTGCCTCAGCGATTTTCCAGTGGTCAAAACAGACTCCTAAAGAAGCCTTCGCCGCTGCCATGGAATCATGGCGTCAGCGTTGTGAAAAATGTGTACGTCTGCAGGGCGATTACGTCGAGAAGTAACGCCAGTTTCATCGATTTCGGGTGAGTAGTTAATTAGAAAAAAAATCGGAGGCCTTAGGACTTGAATGCACCTCGTATACTGCGGAAGCCACGTCATGGTGTGAGGCGAAGGATACTTTAGCTACCACTCTCACTTTCCTTCTTCCCAGCTCCATTCGACAGTGGCACGTAGGAATAATGACTATCGATATATCTCTGTAAGAGTTCTAGTTTCGTTGACGTTTTCATCATGGTCATTTCGCGAGACACACAGGGTGTTCCAGAAGAAGATGCCAGTAATCAGACATGTGACAGAATGCTCATTTGAAGCAATAAAATTCAGAAGGAAGTATGCCATACTCCGAATTGTTTCTTAGACAGAACACATTTATTATACATTTGTTGGGCTATTGGCTTGCACGTACCTATCTTACCCACCCAGTCTTTTTGACGTTTTATTGTAGACCAACCACCTTGCTAATCTTTGCTGGTAATGCCTTTCTGCCATTAAAGCAACCAGTTGAACGCGCGATTGTTTGTGTTGAGTGAAGTAGAGCAAGGGACTAAATTAGAGAGAAGCCTCGATTAATCCTAGAACACTAAAAGGGGTTCAAATGGTTCAAATGGCTCTGAGCACTATGGGACTTAACATCTGTGGTCATCAGTCCCCTAGAACTTAGAACTATTTAAACCTAACCTAACCTAAGGACATCACATACATCCATGCCCGAGGCAGGATTCGAACCTGCGACCGTAGCGGTCACGCGGTTCCAGACTGAAGCGCCTATAACCGCACGGCCACATCGGCCGGCACTAAAAGGGGGGAGGGATGTTACATTGTTGCTAAACCATAGAAAATTTTACTACTCCATGTTTTATTCAAACTATGTTATAATTTACAGTATGTACACTGGTGAATTACAATTATAAGGTCTCCAGTGATATATCACATACAAAATAAGTACAATATGTCCTGAATGAAATTTTCACTTTGCATCAGAGTGTGCGCTGATATGAAACTTCCTGGCAGATTAAAACTGTGTGCCGGACCGAGACTCGAAATCGGGACCTTTGCCTTTCGCGGCCAAGTGCTCTACCAACTGAGCTATCCAAGCACGACTCACGATCCGTCTCCACAGCTTTAATTCCGCCAGTACCTCGTCTCCTACCTTCCAAACTTCACAGAAGCTCTCCTTCATACCTTGCAGAACTAGCACTCCTGCAAGAAAGGATATTGCGGAGACATGGTAGGAAGTTTCATATCAGCGCACACTCCGCTGCACAGTGAAAATCTCATTCTGGAAACATCTCCCAGGCTGAGACTAAGCCATATCACATGACGTTCTGTCACGGGGAAAATAACCATTAGTGGCTACCTCTTAACACATTTACAATCAGTGAAAGTTGAGAAAGGACAAGTTACTCTCTCCCCTATTTTTCTCAGATGGAAAATTATTAAAGATTTCATTACAAGATGACACATCTTGAGTGAGACTCTAGAAAGTTAATGACCTGAGCAGATGTTGATGGAGCCTGGTAGGGTGCTAAAAGCGTGAGGTATTTTTATGGTTCTTAGCTCGTAGAAATGGCATGTTGGGAGTTGAAAGTAATTGACGGCAAGCCCATCCCTCAGTAAATCTTGCTGCTCAGGGACACTGCCGTACAGGGCAGACAGGTCAGCCCCTCAATGAGACAGGTCTCCAGCAGAACAATGCCGCGATACCTGCCGTGGCGCCAGCCGAGGCCTGGGCTGGGGGCGATGGTCTGAAGGAACGCATTTACACAGTGGAGTCATAAACCAGGCATTGTGTGCAGAGCCACACGTACTAAAAATTCACAAGTTTTCATGGTCGCTGATACTGTAAATAGGCCCGTGAACCACTTCCATCAGCTGCCTCGGTTGTATAAGAAACTGGTGTCTGAGAAACGTTTAGAGATACTCGTAGAATCTTTATTACACCTCGTAGCTAGGACTAACAAGCTCCAAGGCACAGGTGATTTATATTAAGATCTTTAAGACTATATCTGTTTGCTTGTTGCCGTGAGAAATGACACGACTTCAGAGAAAATCATCTTCCCCCTCTGCAAAAACTTAAAAAAAGCCAGTAATTGTCGGTTCCTTTTTTTTCAGAGATGCAGATTTCTTAACACTTGACATGAGTTTATGCTGTCATGTGGGAGGCGAGTTTTAGCGCCTCTAGAGCCCTGTGATTGGCTCAAGACTGGGTGGAGGCAGTTGAACCATGAATCTACTTTAAAAATCATTTCTTAAAGAATTTACTTTATTTACTAGCGTTCATCAAAAACATTAACACATTTAATCACAATAGGTGAGTGTGGAACTAGTTGCCAGGGAGTAACTGATGAAAATGAAATTACCTTTAACAAATGGGAATTTTATTCATAAAAGCCTTTTCAAAAAAAGATTTAAATTTATAAGCAGAAAAGCACCCTCAAAATATCAAGTTACAATTTTATTTAGAGGCAGAAAGAACAATATCGACAGTGTGAGCCTTCGGGCTGAGAAGCTTGCCGCTCTCCTTTCAACACGGCCGTAGTCACGACCACTCACAACAACCTATGAAAGACTACACTGGTGCAAATCTGCAACACACCAGATTACTTTAAACTAAAAATTTTAACAACTCACACAAACACATTAACTATGCACCCCGTAAGAGGGATGGAAATGGTACAAACACTCACAGTAAGAAATTATTTGCCACCAAAAGTGCAATTTGTTTTTAAATGACTCTTTAAATGAAACCCCTGAAATTCAGACTTACATAAAATGTACAACATGCTCCACATTACACATATACCACCTCGCAAGATGATAGGCAAGATAAGAACATATTTCAGGAATTCGGCCTTTACACCTTAATTCTATAAATTCGTTAACACCGAATCCGACAATCGTGACAGAGGCAGCTAATAACGTACGACAGACCGACAGACAGACACTAACTGCCTAACAAATGCGGACTAGAGATAGACGAGCAAGCTGGGGACGAGAGACTGACCAAGAAAACAAGTAGAATTTAACAACTAAATGACACAACACATCTCACTTAACTTCTAATAAGCTGTGATTTCTGGCGAAGATCTGGCGCAGCACCCCCAAAACGCTCTCCCGAACCTTCCGCTGCCAGTCGCTTCAACGGACGCAAGAAGGCGCGTCGATATCCCATCTCACGGCGTCGCAGCTCGCCCCGGCCAGACCGACGTCGTGGGTTGACTCCTGTTGCTCTCGCGTCGGCCGCGAAGCCACTACGCCTCGCTATACGGCGCGATCACTGGACTCACGTGGCGACCTCACATGCGCCCACGCTCCAGGCGGACAAGTCATCTGGTGTCCCAGAGCGCGACCGACCAACCGATCGATCCAACCGCCAATGCCCATTGCCTGAACAAACTCGAGCAGACTGGCGGCCTAACACATACTACCACTCCGGACGACCGACAGACACTAACCGCCTCACCAATGCGGACGAGAGACAGACCCAGACTAACTTGGCTGACCAACTGGCCAGACTCGCCCAGACTGACAGACTGACCCCCTGCCGAGCTCATAGCGGCCCTTAAATGCACGTGAACAGGCAACCTTTCCCCTTTCCCACCAGAGGGAGAGACCAAAGCTGCTACTGCCACAGCGGCGCCACTGCCAGAAACGGAGGGCGACTGCTTTACACTACGCGCTGCGGCGCGCTCTTCAAAACAGCAAATTTCACTGCGGCTCAGCAGTGTCAATTGTGCACACTGTGGGAAAACGGAATTTTTTTCTGGAGAGGTGCGAGGCATTCGGGTGCGGGACTTTGGTGTGGAAGCACTTTTAGTGAAGGCTCTGGCATGTGTGGTTGGTACTTGGGACCTGTCCTGAGTTTAGACTGAGGAGCCAATGGTGCATTTCATACACTACCGACAGTGTGACTTCAAATGTCTCGGACTGCTTGTTTGCTGAGAGCACACTTATTCGTTTTTGGTTTACCAATCTTGACGTTTGGTATCCTTGTGTGCTCTGTGGTATAAGTGAGCCAAATTGGTCCTTGGTACGACCAACGATCGGCTGTGTCACACACTGAAATCTACCTTGATTTCAGCGCTCTGGCAGAGAGTAAATTGCGATCAGTCTGCCCGTTCGCTAGACCGTAAGAATTTTGCATTTATTTCGTGGCCACGATCGATTCACAGGCGCCGCCACGTCTTATCTCCACCTCACACATCTCGCCAGCTGCAATTTACAATCTCGCATGAAGCAAACAGGGTAACGTACTGCCGCTCCAGCATTGTCAGGGCGTACCGCTCCCAATCGCCACTTGCTCACAGCTGCACCGACATAGAGAAACTTCAGTGGATTTGATCAATCAAAGTCTGCTCAACGTCAGATCATTTCAGATGGAGTTATCCACAATTTTAGGGCCAGAGTTAAACCGTCTTTGTCTCCCCAGGTTCCTTGTCCAGTGTAGTCTTAAACCACCTGTTAGTTGTTTATGGTATTCAATCAGTAACTTGTTTAGCATAATTTATGTCTGTTTTTTAGAAAAAATAAATGTTCTTTGAACACTAAAATTATGCCAATTATGGCTCTGTTTGCACACTCGTATCGCATATCGCAAGTTGTGTACTGGGAAGCATTTTTATGAAAATGGTAAGATACCGTCTTGCATGGCACATTGTAAGTACGGCAAATGGCATTTGAATTTTGACCGCCTCATCATTATCTTTATAGCGACAGGTTGCAGAGCAGACGAGCGTTTCGTGCGCACAGGTAGGCCAACAGATTTAATTATCATCAAAATTCATATTCATTGCAGGGTACTGTGATTGCCAAAGTGTTTTTGTGGAAATAGTATCAGTACCAGTTCAGGGGCTTAATACCAATAAAATATTTCAGTAAAGTACTATCCCGTAAATTTTCAAGCAGTTTTATCAACTAGTCAGATGCGTTAATTTTTCATGTCCATTTTCTGTGTTATTACAATAACAGTTTTGATGCAGTGATTGTTGCAAGACTATAAAGATTGGCGATGTTCAGGCCGAATATTTTCATTTTATTTGTTTTGAAGCCAGATAGCATTCGTAAATTTCATTGAAAACGAATTGCTTTCTTGCAGGAGAATTGTTTGATGTACTGGATGGTCAGGATTTTGCATAGTGTAGAGTGAGCCTCACATATTTCTACTCCAATTTCCACATAGTTCTGTTGCCCTGCACCAAAGTTCACACACTTTGATACCAAAATAAGTTCTTCCAATTTTTAAGATACCAACATGAGACTTATGAACACGAGTTAAATTAAATACGAACACGTTTCACGTAGTACAATAGTGAAATATGGACTGTGAGACAAATGGAAAAGAAGAGGAACGAAGCATTTCAGATTTGGTGCTACAGACGAATGTTGAAAATTGGGTGGATTGAGAAGGTAAGAAATGAGGTTCTACGGACAATCGGTGAGGAAAGGAATGCGGAAAACACTGGCAAGAAAAAGGAACAGGATAATAGGACATCTGTTAAGACGTCAGGGATAAACTTCCATTGCACTAGAGGCAGCAGTAAAGGGCAAAAACTGTAGAGGAAGGCAGAGATTGGAATACATCCAGCAAATAACTGAGGACGTAGGTCGTAAGTGCTACTCTGAGATGGAGAGGTTAGCACAAGGCAGGAATTCGTGTCGCGCCGCATCAAGAGACCGATGAATTAAAAAAAAAAAATGATCAGTACACCGCTTTCAGGTAGCAAGAAAAAAATCTGCACTGTAGCAACTTACACCCTATATACAGGGCTATTACAAATGATTGAAGCGATTTCATTAATTCACTGTAGCTCCATTCATTGACACATGGTCACGACACACTACAGATACGTAGAAAAACTCATAAAGTTTTGTTCGGCTGAAGCCACACTTCAGGTTTCTGCCGCCAGAGCGCTCGAGAGTGCAGTGAGACAAAATGGCGACAGGAGCCGAGAAAGCGTATGTCGTGCTTGAAATGCACTCACATCAGTCAGTCATAACAGTGCAACGACACTTCAGGACGAAGTTCAACAAAGATCCACCAACTGCTAACTCCATTCGGCGATGGTATGCGCAGTTTAAAGCTTCTGGATGCCTCTGTAAGGGGAAATCAACGGGTCGGCCTGCAGTGAGCGAAGAAACGGTTGAACGCGTGCGGGCAAGATTCACGCGTAGCCCGCGGAAGTTGACGATTAAGCAAGCAGGGAGCTAAACGTACCACAGCCGACGGTTTGGAAAATCTTACGGAAAAGGCTAAAGCAGAAGCCTTACCGTTTACAATTGGTACAAGCCCTGACACCCGATGACAAAGTCAAACGCTTTGAATTTTCTGCGCGGTTGCAACAGCTCATGGAAGAGGATGCGTTCAGTGCGAAACTTGTTTTCAGTGATGAAGCAACATTTTTTCTTAACCGTGAAGTGAACAGACACAACGTGCGAATCTGGGCGGTAGAGAATCCTCACGCATTCATGCAGCAAATTCGCAATTCACCAAAAGTTAACGTGTTTTGTGCAATCTCACGGTTTAAAGTTTACGGCCCCTTTTCCTTCCGCGAAAAAAACGTTACAGGACACGTGTATCTGGACATTCTGGAAAACTGGCCCGCCGGCCGAAGTGGCCGTGCGGTTAAAGGCGCTGCAGTCTGGAACCGCAAGACCGCTACGGTCGCAGGTTCGAATCCTGCTTCGGGCATGGATGTTTGTGATGTTCTTAGGTTAGTTAGGTTTAACTAGTTCTAAGTTCTAGGGGACTAATGACCTCAGAAGTTGCGTCCCATAGTGCTCAGAGCCATTTGAACCATTTGAAAATTGGCTCATGCCACAACTGGAGACCGACAGCGCCGACTTCATCTTTCAACAGGATGGTGCTCCACTGCACTTCCATCATGAAGTTCGGCATTTCTT
This sequence comes from Schistocerca serialis cubense, assembly GCF_023864345.2. Taxonomy (NCBI): domain Eukaryota; kingdom Metazoa; phylum Arthropoda; class Insecta; order Orthoptera; family Acrididae; genus Schistocerca; species Schistocerca serialis. The sequence continues at coordinate 620,967,969 of NC_064645.1, forward strand.
AAACAGGAGATTGGAAAACCGATGGATCGGTCGTGGTGGAGATTATGATCAGCAATTTATGACATGGCCTCCACGCTCTCCCGACTAAACCCTATGCGATTTCTTTCTGTGGGGTTATGTGAAAGATTCAGTGTTTAAACCTCTTCTACCAAGAAACGTGCTAGAACTGCGAGCTCGCATCAACGATGCTTTCGAACTCATTGATGGGGACATGCTGCGCCGAGTGTGGGAGGAACTTGATTATCGGCTTGATGTCTGCCGAATCACTAAAGGGGCACATATCGAACATTTGTGAATGCCTAAAAAAACTTTTTGAGTTTTTGTATGTGTGTGCAAAGCATTGTGAAAATATCTCAAATAATAGAGTTATTGTAGAGCTGTGAAATCGCTTCAATCATTTGTAATAACCCTGTATGTGTACGAGAAACACAATCATATTGAAATTCTCATCTTGTATTACATTACACGCAAAGATTGAAAGCATAAGAAAGCAACGCCCGAAACAGCTCACCGAGTGAGTATTGGCACAGACTGCTATGTTATATGGAAAAAAATAACTCATGAGTTTGATAAACCGGCAAAAAAAGGGAGAGGGGGCAGATGTGATTAGGACTGAATAGGATATTATCAAAAAGCATATTCTCTTATGGTGAGAAAAGTTCTAACCGGCAGCTGCTACTGAAGAAGATTCCATCTTTGTGTACATAAACTCAATGAATGTCATTATTAAATTATATATTAAATGTGACGCTCCATGGAGCAGACAAACGCAGAAAACTGCCGCTATTCGAAATTCTGTTTGTAAATAAACCCCAATTGCAAAGTCCTTAAGTTGCTGTGAAAAGAACCATAATATTCCATGTAGAGTCCTTGTGGTGGAACCAATTTTCAACATCAGTGTTAAGCTAATAATGGGTGGAGATATGATGTACACAAGTTCCTGACCAGCAGACTGTGTCTCAGCGTTGTGGGATAAATTGTGATCTTCTTAGCAGTGTCTCATTGATAGAGATGGCACTTCACGCGGTTGCTGTTGATCGTCCATTGGTTTTTGTTTTTAATGGAGAGTGGCCTAAAGGTGTTGGTACCAAGGTTCACACCGAAACAGAAATGCAACATTCCACGGCAAAAGCTCTTGAAATAGCCATTCACGCGATGGACGTACAGGAAGGTAAAGGCAAACCACTACCACTGGTTGTAGTCCCAGGACAACAGTGAAGGAAAGCCCCATTAACTGCGATCTTTAAATCACTTGGTGTGATGCTGACTTTTTCATCACTTCCATGTATCAAAAGAGAATACAAAAAAAAAAGTGTAACCTCCCCCTCACTTATCGACCTTAATGACAGTGAAAAATTAAACCGCGTGTACCTAATGGAAATTTGGGAAAAGCAATCGTCACCGAAGTTAATCTGTCGGTAAAGAGGGAGGAAAGGGTTACATCTAAATGAAAAGAAAAATGCAAATGAAACTGGTGGAAATTAATTTTGAAAAGAGGTAAAGTTAATAAAGAAAGTAAATGTGCGGCCGTTACGTCAACAATTAACTAGCAGTAATTAGATATTTGAGATTTGGGGGAAATTACGGTCGCCAGTCCTAAGGACAATTACTATAGTAACTGAAAAAGAAAGGTTATTATACATATAATTAGCACTAGAAGCGTGGCAACTGAAGGTTGACACGTGTAGTGTGAAAACTGAAAGTTTGTCAGAAGTAATAAACTTCGCTACATTCTGACTTAATTTAGCAAAAGAATTAATAAAACCGGAAAATCGAAAGTTAATTTAGTGACTGAAGTTAATAGTGAGCTTTCTTTCTGAAGCACATCGAAATGGACTACCTCAACAATCATTTCAAAAGCTACTTGAATCTACGCAATTTAGAAATAAGAGATTTAACTTTGAACTTGAATTAAATGATTCTGAACAATTAACAATAGTAAAATTTAGTACGTACCAAGCTGAGCTGCAGTCACAGGTAACTAAAATACGGTAACAAAACTCGCACTCTTAATTTGTGCTTGTGCAATCTAAATATTGTAGCCAGCTATGAATACCTTAACTGAACTTTGGAATTAAAGCAGTGAAATCGAATGATGCTGGCGTTTGAATTTCAACGACTCTCGGGCTCATTCCGGAAAAGGAAGGGACCCTGCTTGGCAATGCAATTGGGACAATGAGCAACAAACGTTCATGCTAAGTTGCTGTAATTTTGTGATGCAACAATTTTAAAAGTTTGAAAAGCTGAGGTCTGCCATACTGTTCTAAAACTATACGTGCTTCCAGTCTTCCTTGTTGGCTGATTGATGGTTTGAAGCCGTCGATCGAGGAGGTGTCGACGGTCACTCATTGTCGGCCGTCGCTGTTGCAGAAGCTGGATGTTGGCGTGCCTTCTTCTCGACACGGTCACCAGACGAAACGGGCTCTTGATGTGCGCCAGCTAATGCTTCCCGTCCGCGACACCATGTCAGAAACTATCATCGCAAGTCGAGCGCAATTACATGCTGCCAAACCCCGAAAGCGCGACAACTCGCGGGAGTTTCACACAACACACCTGCTCCACTGCACCACCCCAGCCAGACTCTCTCTGCTCTGCCCGCGCTCCACGCGGCAGAGTTAACACTACAAAAGATCCTAAACACTTTGGTTCTCCACACGACCTATCGATGTAATGGTTCGATAGCATAGTTTCCCTAGGCCAGACCCAGCGTAAAAATACAAATAATCTTTACACAACAAACGAATTATACGTCGACATAAATGCATATATATACAAATAGTAAAACAATTACAATATACAAAGACACAGAAACGTCATATATTCAGGTAACAAAATACGGAAAAAAAATTGTAGTACAATAGATGGAAATACGAGGATATGCATTTCCGGCGTCACAAACGATAAATTATGAGAACATGACTGTGAAAATAACACACGGAAACAAGACAGAAAATTATGTTAAAAGTTGGAACTCTTGAAATGCGAAAGCCTATATGTTAGAAGCAGATCGTGATTACTGTTGACAATAACACAGCGCTATCACCGTTCAGAGGCTTTGTTAGTTTTAAAGTGAACGTTATTTTTCTTGCAGGTCGGTCTCCCGCGAAGAAAGTGTTCATGGATGACTGCAAGCTGCAAAGCAACTAACATATACCAAACATGCTCTATGATGGGACTCAGGTCGGAAGATCTTGTTTACTGTCGAGGATATCATTTCGCTAGCGTAAGAATGTACGATTCTGAAACCTTGGCGTCGTAGCTACTTTTTTTAATTGCTGTACTTTTATTCCGGTTGCTTGATTTCTTACTGCCTTACCCACTCCACTTGGCATTGAGGATTGGGGTTACGAAGAGGTGATCGCGATCTCCAACTGCCTCGCACACCCATGGTCGTCCCTGCCACTAGTAGGGGGGGACTTTTATTCATTTTTTTGTACTTATTAAAAAGTTAGAGGAAATAATATGTTTGTTTACTCGTATCGTAACGTGGGCTCTCGAAATTTTTAGGTTCAAGGCGATGGCCAATGGTTTTCCTGTATGTTCTTCCAATGTGGTTTATTAGAAATTCCTGTGGCGCTGCCGAGGTGACGAAACGTAACCGTGACGAAGTGTGTAGCTGTTCTTTGAATCTTTTTTTTTTTTTTTCTTCGGTCTGTTAGTTCTACTTGATGAGCGTCCCAGATTGTCGAATGATAGTCAAGCATTCCATAAACGACAGCTTCTTTTTCTTCTTCGCTTACCACAATCTGTTTATAAATACGCTGCGTTGTTTCTTGCGCTCTCCTGCCCATTATTTTGCAGTGTTTCTTTATCCTTGACTGGGAATGTGTGATCTGCAACTAGGTACCATAGGTTTTACGTTCTCTAATGGCATCTTCAGTGGTGTTCATTTCTCATAAGTACTGCTTAACTTCTTCAAATCAAGTAATCTTGACACTTTTTGAATTTATGAATTAAGTAGGTCTTTTAGATAATCTAATGTTGTCCATTCTGCAGATGTGACAATAGAACTTCAAGAGTCTTCTACGTATTGTTCCAATGAACATTTCCAGAGTTGTGTATAACTCTGTAGTTTGTCTTTCATTTGTCTTATTTATTTACTTACTTAACCTGATCTGATTAGGATCATCAGGCCCTCTTTTATATCGGACCAGGATTTCACACCAACAGAATCCTTTTTACTTCTTAGTTACCTAGGAAATAACAATTTTAATATAAGAAATAGTATTAAAATGACTTGAATGTCTACACAAACAACATCGGTATATTATACTGACTAAGAATTAATAAAATTAATATGGCATCACTTCTATTAGTATTGCTGCTGCTGTCTCTAATAATAATAATTATTATTATATTGGCAATAATAATAAAAGCAATAATAATAATGGCAGTATGAAAATTACTTACAGGTGCACAAAATATGTTTTCTGGTACAGGGACTTCGGGGGAAGGAAATTTAAGGAGATTGTATCAGCTAAGAAAACTGGGAAGTGTGGAAGATGTGGTTGGAAAGAAAGTTGCGCAGGAGTAACGAGTGCGTGCAGGGACAGTGGTAAACATTATTGTTGCTTTAGTAATTATATCTTTAACTGTCTTATGAAGTTGGAGATGTTCTTCAATTCTCTCATATAATGCAGGAGGCTATTCCGGAGTCGGGTTCCTGTTGCTGCGAAGGACTTTGAGAAAGCGGCTGAACGATGGAATGGGACGGAAGGATTTTTGCTCTCATGGGAACGAGTGATTCTGCTATGTTGCTCATACAAGAACGTTAAGATCGACAGAGATGTGGGGGGGCAGTGTATGTTTATAAGACAGTAGAGAAGACGGAGGGTATGGAAATCACTTCGCTTGTCTGCACGCAGTCAGAATAGCTGTGCGTGCGATGGTAAAAAATGAGCAAAGAGTCGAACATCACAGGTATATCGAACACAGACATTCATTTGTCCCATTTTGGGTTAAATATGGTAGGGATTTTCGATATTTTGCGCTAATGAGCCTTGAATGACCAATCAGTACCGTTTGAGTTTTGGATGGATTGAGCTTTAACCCTATATTCTGCGCCCATTTTGATTGTACGCACAGATCAGATCGAGATTCTCAGCTTTATTGGTTTCACACTTAGATGCAGATGAAGGTCATTGGCGTACATGTGGTATTTGCAGCAGGACAAAACTGATGACACACGATTGATATACAATTGAAACAGACACACCTGATTGTAGGTGACTGCATTACGACTTGATGGTGGCGAGCATGACGTCAGGTATGGGCTAAACCACTGCACTGCATTTGGCGAGGAATTTAGCGTGCTAAATTTGGCAAGTAAAATTTCGAGGTGGACAGTGCCAAAGGCTCTGCTGATGTCTAAGACGTAGACGATAGTCGGCTCTAGTGCAACCGTGGCAAGCTTCAGATTATCTGTTACCTTTATTAACACAGTTGTTGTGCTGTGATGCTTGCGGAAGCGTGATTGGTGTTTGTCTAGTAGTTTGTTTGTAGTCTGGTAGTTTGCTATTCGGTCGTAGGCTATATATTCTAAGGCCTTGGACAATGCAGGAAGAATCCAAAAACGTCGCTAATAAGAGACTGCTGTGGCAACGTACTATTTAGGTATTAGCTCAATTATTCCGTTTCCAGGCCTCAGGGAAAACACTTATGGTTAAGGAGTGGCTAAAAATATCTGTTGTAATGTGTCAATAAAAAGCTTCGTTATTTGTACTGTGACGATATTGTGTGCAGTAGATGCTGATCTGATCCATATGTATTTTATTTTAGTGGGACCATAAATTTTCCTGAGAATTTTTCGTTCTTCCTTGCGAATTTTATCAATTTTTGAGCGCCCTCCTAGAGACGTAACTTCCGAGGCACATAATATTTTAGGAGAGACAACTATCTGGTCATTCTGCACGCTGTCTTGAGTTTGCTGGCTGTTTGTAAATTGGTTTTACTGCTTAGGCCACATGGTAGTATGATTTCTCCTAAATATTTAAAAGAAGACACATTCGAAATTGCGCTATTCTTCGTTGGTATTTGGGATCATCTGATATTCTGATTTAAATTATCCACCAAATGTCTTTGAGGCTATCTCATGTAACTTCTCTATGGCGTAGTTGGTTTCTTCAGTAGTCTTCGTGTTGATAGCTAGGTTCCAGCAAAAGCGTTTTCACGTGTTTTATTAATACTTTAATTCTTTTGCTTATAATTTTTTAAATCAACTTTCTGTATAGTATGCAGTGAGTTGGTCCACGACTAAGTACACTCGCAGAGTCCTACGGAACATAATGGACAAATACAGTTTAAAAAGTAACATACACGACTAACTTCGATCATAATACTATTCTGCGATCGATCTACGTAACACTGAAAAATAAGAAAAGGTTTCTGAGGCACAGTACAGAACGTACGAGAACATGGCTAACTGTTATACAGGTATTAGATGTTACAACACTACGTAGTTACGTAGTCGGCGAATAGTTAATAGCCGAAATTTATGTGCATCATTTATGAAACGCAATAAAATTGTTTCACTGAGAGCACCTTGGCAAGAAGAATGACCTTCACTTCCTATGGAGTTTATACACACGTTTAAGAGATCAATTCACAGACCGATGATTGTACAGCTACAACTGCGAACGATAAGCGAGAGTAATATGGATTAACTCATTGTGCACGACTGGGCAGTGGAACACGAGAATGAGAGCTCTGGCTGGGCGAGCTACTGTAGTTCTGATACTAAGTCGTAAGCCGCTAGCATTCTGAAGACTGCCTTTCTGCACGGACATTCTGCTACCGCGTGGGATAGAAATCGAGCACGTGGATCCGCATAGCAGGGCCAGTGTAGCGAACTGAGGGTGAGTATGCCATCAGCAGGGGGCAGGTGCGCTTTGCAGCTCGCCAGAAAACATCTTGTTTCCCAGTTCACACAAACACCTCGCGCTCCCAACCGGCAAAATTTACGAATGTCTCCTCATCCGAGTACGGCTGAGAAATATTGATGTTAGAGGTCGTATCCGACCGGCGGCCGTAAAAAGGTCCACAAAGAATGGCATGTTGGACGAACAGTGCTCGGCCCGCGAGTCTAGCGCTGTCGGATGACTGGACGGAGCGGCAGTAAACGCCGGCCGGCCAAAGCTCCATTTTGTACTAATTTTAACGACAGGGATGCGGATGGCGGCCAATACGACCCGGCATAACCGGGGGGAAGGGCGTGATTTACGACGCGGACGCCGGAATGGGGGAGAAACATGCGTCCCCGTCGCAGAAAATAATCCCGTTTTAACGATCGGCTCTCGCTTTTAACTGCAAACCACCTTTCCGGTGAGGTATTGTGGTGGATTTTAGTGAGGCGTGTTGTTCGCAGCGGGGGGCGTGCTCCGCGGTGCGGCTAGGAGGCACAATGGGCTGCTCTGTGGTGGCGTTGCGCAGGTCAGGGCGCGACAGCTGTTGGCGCAGGACGCAGAGTCGGTCGCCGCCGTTTCTCTCCGTGACGGCTCCATCCCTCTGCTGCCGCGGCGGCCGCGTGCGCCCCAGTGCCAGGTGTCGTGACTCGGCCAGTCGCTGTTAGTGTTTACTGACACGCACTGACCATCTCGTAAGACGTCTGCTCTTTTTCAACGATAATGTTAATACGCCACGTAAAATGCAGAAATCATGGTAAAAGCATTTAGCAAACTTCTACATTGCGAGGAACCCGAAGAACCCATACAAATCAACATAAATACCCCAATAAAAACCAAACCTAACAAACTAGACCCTCCAACTTTACAAGAAGTAGAAAAAATTCTTAAAGAACAAAAAAATTATAAGGCATGTGGAGAAGATCAGGTTTTTGTTGAAATGTGGAAATATGCAAATGACACAGTCAAGACCTCCTTACACATGGCTCTAACAAAAATTTGGGTAACAGAACAATTTCCCGAACATTGTACCACAGCTAACATCCAAAAAGGGAGATAAGAGCAACCCAGACACCTACTGAGGAATCTCTCTCCCAGATTGCACATACAAAATTCTGTCCAATATCCTATATGAAAGAATCAAGGAGCAATTAGAACAGGAGTTAGGGGAATATCAGGGAGGCTTCAGACCGTGGAGAAGCTGTGCAGAGCAGATAATTAGTTTAAAATTGATTATCGCATACTACAAGAAACGGAACAAACCTCTGGCAATAACATTTGTAGATTTTAATAAGGCGTATGACTGTCTCCACAGACCTTCAGTATTAAAAATTTTAAGAAATCTAGGACTCCACCCAAAACTAATTAAAATAATACAACTCACTCTAACCAACGCCAAATCAAAAGTGCAGTTTAGAGGAGAAATTTCGGAACCATTTCTCATAAAAACAGGCTTAATACAAGGTGACTCCCTATATCCGTTACTGTTCAACTGTGCACTGGAATACATAATGAGAGAATGGTATAAGGACAATCCAAAGATGATAAGAATTGGAAGTGCAAAAGATGACATTAGCTTAAACTGCTTGGGATTCGCTGATGATCTTGCTCTCCTAGCCAACACCGTTCAAGAAGCCAGGCAACAAGTGAAATCACAACAAGAAATAGCAGAGAAAGTAGGCCTTAGAATATCATTTGAAAAAACGGAGATTATGATAACTGATCCACCACTTGCAAACAAAATTACAATAGGAGAACAGGAAATCAGAACTGTTGATAAATTTAAATATTTAGGCGAAATAATAACATACAATCTAAATGAGAAGCCATCATGGCAGAATAGACTTAAAAAGCTGAACTACGCAAATTACATTACCAAAACTACACACAACAAAAAAAGCCTATCTATAGATGCAAAATTAAAACACTATAATGCAGTTACACAAACAGAAATAACGTATGCACCTGAAACTATCTTCAAAACAACTAATACAGCAGAAATTGACAGAATACTAAAAATAGAAAGAAGAATAATTAGGACATGTATAAATAAACAGTATAAAATAAATGGACATTGGAGAATAGCATGAAATGAAACAGCATATAAGAAAATAGAACCAGTCATGAGCACAATCAGGAAGAAACGCATCTCATTCTTTGGACATCTGACGAGAACTCCAGAAAACAGAATTAGAAAAAAAATAATAAAAAAATTGTGCAATAGCAAGAGTGACATTAAATGGATCACAGAAATTAAGGAAGATATAAAAGAACTTCAAATTACAGTAGATGACCTAAAAAACAAGACAGAGAAAACCAGAATACTGCAAGACCCGCAAACCAGACTACAAATGAAAATCAATAAAAGGAGTACAGGAAGAGTGGTCTCAGATGAAGAAAGAAAGAAATAATCTGAAAGAATGAAGAAATATTGGGGAGACAGAAGAGCAAAACACCTTTCATATAAGAATAGACTCTAATAATTATATTACCTAAATATCATATTAAGTTATTGTTGAACCAAATAGTATCCCTGTGTAACAACTTGTTTACAACTTTGTATTTTTGACTAGAGTGGTCCAATGAAGGTCATAAAATAAATAATAATAATAATAAAACGCCACGCAAAACCTAGCATGAAGAAACTATGCCTCACAATACGAGGCGTGTTTTTTAAGTAAGCACCGTTTTGAAATAAAAAAAAAGACGTGCTAAGATATCTCATTAATTTTATTTTTACACGAAAGCCTCTACCTTAATCTACTTCTCTGCATAATTTCCGTCAATATTGAGGTACTTGTCATAACGTTGTACCAGTTTTCGAATACCCTCCTCATAGAAGTCTGCCGCTTGACTTGTTAACCACTGCATCACCACTGTTTTGACTTCGTCATCGTCTTGAAGACGCTGACCGCCCAGGTGTTTCTTCAAGTGCAGGAACAGTTGGTAGTCACTGGGCGCAAGATCGGGGCTGTACGGGGGATAATCTAGAGATTGCCATCGAAAATATGTGGTGAGATCTTTGGTCTGATTCGCCACATGCGGACGGGCATTGTCTTGCAGCAAAACGATGCTCTTGCTCAACTTCCATGGACTGTTGCTTTGATTCAGGTGTGACGTAGGCCACCCATGTTTCATCGCCCGTAACAATTTGGCTAAAGAAATCATCACCGTCGTCGTGGTACCGCTGAAGGAAAGTCAATGCACTGTCTAAACGTTTGGTTTTGTGCACATTCGTCAACATTTTCGGTACCCAACGTGCGCACAATTTTCGGTAATTCAATGCTCTGTCACAATGCCATCAAAACACTACGAGAAACATTAGGAAAGTCATCCCGCAAGGAGGAAATCGTAAAGCAACTGTTTTCTCTCACCTTATTGTCCACTTCTTGCACCAAACTTTCATTAACGACCGAAGGAAGCCCCCTCCGTTGTTCATCATGCACATTTGTGCAGCCATCTTTAATGCTCTCGCCCACTTTCTTACCATTCCAGCACTCATTATGTGCCGGCCGGTTTGGCCGAGCGGTTCTAGGCGCTACAGTCTGGAACCGCGCGACCTCTACGGTAGCAGGTTCGAATCCTGCCTCGCGCATGGATGTGTGTGATGTCCTTGGGTTAGTTCGGTTTAAGTAGTTTTATGTTCTAGGGGACTGATGACCTCAGAAGTTAAGTCCCATGGTGCTCAGAGCCATTTGAACAACTCATAATGTTTTCTACGTAAACTGCACAGATCTCACGATGAGTATCGATCACTTTTAGGCCTTTAGCACTAAGAAATCTTATAACAGCCCGTACTTCACAGTCGGCGGGATTCACGATTATCGGAGGCAGCTTAAACACTCAGTACACAACGTAAACAAGGAAGAATCAGACTGTAATGGCGTCAGTGCGTAGATTAAGGTACAGGCTTTCATACAAAAATAAAATTATTGAGCTATCTTAGCACGTCTTTTTTAAATTTCAAAACGTTACTTACTTAAAAAACACGCCTCGTACATCTACATCTATAGCCCACAACCTACCCTACGCTGTGTGGCGGAGGCTATTTTGTATGCAAGTCTCCAGTCGCGTATGGCTCGCGGAAAGAACGATTGCTGGTATGCCTCCGCGTGGGCTCGAATGTCTCTGATTTTACATTCATGGTCTTTTCGTGAGATAACGTAGGAGGAAGCAATATACCGGTTGACTCTTCTCCGTCATGGGCCCTTACTAAAAAGACACCCTTACGAAACGTGCTGCTCTTTCTTGGATCTTCTTTACTTCCTCTGATTCCTATCTGGTACGGATCGCATACTGACGAGCAACATTCAGGTATTGGCCGAACGAGTGTTTTCTAATCTACTTCTTTTGTATACAGACTACATTTCTTGAGGACTCTTTCAAGCAATCTCAGCGAGGCATTTGCGTTATCCGTGATTAATTTTATGCGGTCGTTTCATTTTAAATCGCTCCGTACGCGTCCTGGTAGATATCTTGTGGAAGTAACTGCATCCAGTGATTGGTCTGCAATATTGTAATCTTACTCAGCCGTGCGTGGCTCGTGTTCACGCCATCATGTATTTTACACCTGTTTTTAACGTATTTCCACCTCACTACGTTAATCTAAATTACTGCTGTCACTGAGTTGCTGCTTAGCCTGACTGCGAGCGGCGCTAGCAGCGCGTTTCGATATATCCCCTCTCGTAGTATCTTTGCTCGACTGCTATTACTTCCCGGTCGTGGTCTGTTGTAGACCAGTCCGTCGGGCAGTTGGAACGCGTCTGGAGCGCAGGCAGGACCTACCAGTCGGGGAGTTGCAGTGCGGCACTGGTGCAGTCGGGTTGGAGCAGCAGTGAGGTCTGCGTGGACATGGCTAACCCGACCATTGACGCCACGCATCACTTGAGCCGGGCCATGGTCTTGGTGGACCGTCGGTCGGTCGTCCTACTGGACGATGCGTTTTGGGTCGCCGATCGTTCATGAGTCGGCTGTGTGTGTGTGTGTGTGTGTGTGTGTGTGTGTGTGTGTGTGCATCGACTCCTGATTTGCCTTCGTGTATGCTTAGTTACTGTTGTGTATTATTCAGGTCTTCGTGCAAGTGTTTGTCAGGTTGTGTGTGTGTACTTGACGTTGTTTCCACTGACGACGATCTTAGATGTTGTCGGCATTCTGAGAGGAGTCGGTCGGTTGTTGCGGACGAGGGAAGTTATCTGCGCGCGGAGCAATCGGCTGGGGCCGCTGCCAGCCCCTGCGCAGTGTCGGAGCGTGTGGCGAGCTGTCCGGTCGCTACGAGCTTCGTGGTTCACCGACCCAGGACGTCAAAGTTGAGTAGTGGTTTCAAGTACCCAAGCCACGTACATTCATGTTGTGGTGGTTCATTTCGGTAGTTCGCTGTTGGGGAGAGTTTCCTGTGAGCAACGCCGAGTGTTTATATTGCTGAAATTTAGCCGCCATGCAGTGCAAAAATGGTTCAAATGGCTCTGAGCACTATGCGACTCAACTGATGAGGTCATCAGTCCCCTAGAACGTAGAACTACTTAAACCTAAGTACCCTTAGGACATCACACACATCCATGCCCGAGGCAGGATTCGAACCTGCGACTGTAGCGGTCGCGCGGTTCCTGACTGTAGCACCTAGAATCGCTCGGCCACTCTGGCCGGCCATGCAGTGCAATTAACTACATTGGTTGACTACATTTCGAGTGTACCAGCGGAATTTTCTGCCTTGTGGGCGTTAATGTTCCGGTTACCTGCCCTGGCCACTAACGTCATTTCAGTCAGCGTCCTTTCCTCACCTGTTGTCGCTGTCCAACGTGGTGTGAATTTTGACAGCTTATACATTCTCCATTGTGGGTTATCACGCTCGTAACCTTGTGTGTTTGAGTTCTCATGTACTGACTGATGGCAAGCAAGCCGTTGTGTCGGTCGGTCCGTGGCTGTCCCCTGGTTGTGTTCACCACTTGTCTCGCCCAAGTGAACGATGGCAGACCGATCCACTGGAGACTCCTGGGTGCCGTTCTCTTAATTATCCTTTTGGTAGTGTTAATGTTGTTTTAATTTAACTGTATTTTATATTTTTAGTTTGGCAAGGTCAGTTGTGGGTCTTCAGCCCTGGAAACATGTTCTCAGAGTTTCTTCAAGCCCAAACATTATCGCCTTCTGCTCTTGAAAGGTTATTGTAGTTTCCTCTAAAAGATTTTACAAGTTATTGTGGACCTTTCGCCGTTGGTGTTGCAAAAAGAAAATTTTTAAACTTAATGTATCGTTTTACTGATTGTTGCAATATATATTTCCTTAATTTGCAGAATTAAACCTTGCAGCCTTCAACCATCTTATTGCGTTTGTTTATCTCTTTCTGTGCACCTTGTGGGCCATCAGCCCTATTAGCATCATAAAACATTTTGGCCTTCTGCCTTCAGTAATCATCATAGTATATTTGGAATTTTGAAGATTTAATCCGCCGGCCTTCAGCCGCTCCGCACGCTGATCTCATATATGTATACGATATATCTTATTCGTAAATTTAACTGTGTGTCATCTCTCTTCAAAATTGAACTTATTCTAAAGCATCTGTTTGGAGGCCTTCAGCCGCGAAGCAAATTTAATTCTTTTAAAAGTGTATTTGTAAATTAAACGATAATAAATTACAATTGTGGAATGAATCCGACCGCAATTCCCTTGGCTATTTCCACAATCCTAATTACCTGTTAGCCCTGCGTGATGTAGCTGGCGTTTCACTTACAATAAAATACTTTTCTGTCTACGAAATTCTGATACGTCACATTTGTGTATGTTGAGGGTCAATTTGAGCTCCCTGCACCAAGTGTCGATTCTCTGAGGGTCTCCCTGCATTTCGCTACAATTTTCTAGCGTCGCGACTTCTCCGTTTACAACAGCATCATCAGCGAAAAACGAATGAACTTCCCACTGTATCTACCACACCAATAAAGCATATGGTGAAAATTAATGGTCCTATAACATTCCCTTGGGGTGCGCCCGAGTTCACATTTATGTCTAAAGTCTCCTCTCCGTTGATAATGGCATGTTGTATTCTGTTTGGTAGAAACTCCTCAGTCCAGACACACAGTTGATCTGATGTTCCATTTGCTCTTATTGTTTTCATTAGGCGGCAGTGTGGAACTGTATCGAGTGACTTCCGGAAGCCAAGGAGCACTCCATGTACCTGCACACTTGTATCTACTGATTTCTGTGTATCGTGGACGAACAGAGCGGGCTGGCTTCGCAACACAACTTCATTCCTACAGAGAAGGTTTTCGGTCTCCAGAAATGCCCTAATACATGAGCTTGCCTTTTTCCAGTCATCAGCAACTTCTCGCTCCTCTAGAGACCTACACTACGTTGCTACTACGATGAGAGGGCAGGCTCCTTCGCATCCTCTGTGGTATCCCTTTATGTGCAGCGGCCTTTCCTCTGTTGAGACCCAGTAATTACCCATGTAGTTCAGTAAAAAATTCTATCTGACAGTACTGAAACAACTGAAAGCAGAGCACTCAATAATTAGGGAACGTGAAACAGCAAGCATAGTGCTGTAATTGAACGTAAGTGAACCAGATATATCGTTTATAAGGTTCTAGCATGGATGAATATTCATGATTCATCAATATATGCTCAAAACAGTGCTAAAACATTTGGTTTGTTGTTGGTTGTGAATTGGCAACGGCCATGCCGCAATGGATCCACCGGATCCCGTGAGGTCACCGAATTTAAGCGCTGTCGGGTGTGGCCGGCACTTGGATGGGTCACCATCCAGCCGCCATGCGTTGTTGCCATTTTTCGGGGTGCACTCAGCCTCGTGATGCCAATTGATGAGCTACTCGGCTGAATAGTAGCGGTTTCGGTCAAGAATACCATCATAACGGCCGGGAGAGCGGTGTGCTGACCACACGCCCCTCCTATCCCCGTCCTCCACTGCGGATGACGCTGCGGTCGGATGGTGCCGATGGGCTACGTGTGGCCTGTAGACGGAGTGGTTTTTTTTTTATTGTTTGTGAATTGCTAGATAATTTGATGCCATATTTCTGCATTTCCATAAGGCTTTTGGCACAGTTCCTCAAAAGCAATTTCTGATCAAGGTGCCTGCCTACGGAGTATCGTCTGTTATGCAATCGGAATCGTG
This sequence comes from Schistocerca serialis cubense, assembly GCF_023864345.2. NCBI lineage: Eukaryota > Metazoa > Arthropoda > Insecta > Orthoptera > Acrididae > Schistocerca > Schistocerca serialis. Next base: position 620,982,987 of record NC_064645.1, read on the forward strand.
ATTTCCTGTCACAAAGGTCCCTGTTCGCAGTAAGTGACTGAAAGTAATCGAGTAAAACGCAGGTCCAAAGTATTATTACAGCCCCTTTGATGTTCCTATTCTACGTAAATAATTTAGAAGTCAATATGAGCAGCCCTCTTTGATAGTTTGAAGATCAAGTCATTTACCCTCAGGTAAAGCATCAAAAGATCAAAACCAATTGCAAAGTGATTTAGAAAAAATATTTGTATGGTGCGAACGAAAAGTGGTAATGGTCCCTAAATAACGAAAAATGTGAGGTCATCCACATTGAGAGGCACCCACATGCCTTGCTCATACTGTGGCATCAAGCAGTCAGGCCTGCAAGATGAGTGGTCTGCCAAGCGAGTGGATTCATTCTTATTTATCGAGTAACATGAACTCTCGTACTCACAATTAAGTTACAAATTATCCTCCTGTATGAATAATACGCAACGGAAACGCACATCAGTAATTTACAGAACTCTGACTGTTCACTACGCACAGGCAATACCACATTTTCTTTTTGTCTTTTATTTAACGGCTTTTATCAACACGTGGCCATCGCACTGAATATGAGTGGCGCACACATTATAAATTCTGGATATCATGACAACATACAATTCGAAGGAAAAGGCCACCAATCTTTTTCTTTTCACTATCTTATTTATTCCGACAAATTCTATAACCTAAACACACAAATTCTATAACCTACAACAATAACACATGAGAAATTCCGCCCAGTGGGCATGGCTTTACATTGGTGAATCTCTATCTTATGGTCTTGTAATTATTTAACGCTACAGTGCACTTTCTGGATAGGATGGTGGATCATTTATTATTTCTCACACTTCGACTCTCACAATCATCATCACGAAACTTTCCTCCAGAACGAGCGGTACCGAAGGAACAAGCATAACCCACTAATCTTTTGAAACTGCCTTGCTACTCTCCCATGCAAACCACACATACCCAAATTACATGACATACATCACACTACGACATGGAATACAATACAATGAATAGTCACAACACTGTCACTTTCAGCTTTCCCACTTCAGTTAATATTTATCCCAGTTTCACACGACACTGCCCCACTTTGTAATTCTACTTTCCTAATATGAACTCTGGAGATATATGCACGTCTTTCTGTGCAATGCAAGCCAAGTGGCGTTGCTGGATAGACGGCCGACTCACCTTGATTCTCTCTCAGAGTTTAAATCTAGCGTCACACGGAATCATATCACGCAAAGTAATATTAAGAACATATTCATCACACACGCGAGTCCTCAACTGGTACCATGGACGAGTACTTCACTTTATCCTTTGTCTCATACACAGATTGAGACTCACACAGTACTTACCACGTGGAAGCACTCGTCTCTAATTTCAAGTCCTGCACACGCCATTTCTTAAATATTTCAACTTATGGTACACACGCTATTTCTTAAATATTTCAACTTATTGTACACACGCTAGTAATTCAGCTTAACTTAAGCACACGGAAGTATTTCAACTTATTGCTACACGTGGTTTCATTGTGACCGTTGGTCACTTCCGAAGATTTCTACGATCCCATTAATATTACCTGCCTGACCTTTAATTCTCCCCACAAAAGTTCCTGAAATAGAGAAATTATTATTTCAAATTACTCTTAAATATTCCACATGCATACCATGTCTCCACTCTTTTGTCTTTACGGAGCACACCTAAGACAGGTCTTAACAGCACAAGATCCAGCGGCAGAGTGCTGAAACATGGCCGTTCTTCAGGTCATCTCGCACCTCTGTCGAGGTGGGGGAAGACCATGCTACCGTATTGGTCAGTTACATTTCAGGCGCTCAAAGCTCCGGTAAGTTTCATCTCTTTGGATCCACCAAAGGTGGCCAAAGGATCGTCCCAAAGATGATCATATATTCCCATTCACTATCTGCGGTTAGCAGCCTACCATACATTCATTCATTTCACAGATCTCACCAAACTGGATGTAGGGATTTATTTTGTGGGAGTGCACATGTGATCAATGAAATAAATAAATTGTCATTCTTTCCCACACTGGTATCTGGCTTCACTGTATTAATTGAAATTGAGGTATTATTAGAAAAAAATATGTTGTTCTGACAAAAATAATGAAGTATGTTGTACCTATTTTCACTGTCGGACGGTACTGTACCCTTTCAACATGACTACTAAAAGGAATCCGTTGAATTTCGGTTACCCAGTAAATCACACAAATCTAAAGGCTATTAATTCAACCAAATACCTAGAGATAACAATTACTAACAAAAACTGGATAGTTCACGTGGATAATGTTGTCGGGAAGGCGAACCAGAGACTGCGTTTTATTGGCGAACACTTAGAAGATGCCGCAGCTCTACTAAAAAGATTGTCAACACTACGTTTGTCCGCCCTGTGTTAGAGTACTGCTGTGTTATATATGATCTTTACCAGCCAGGACTGACTGAGGGCATCGCAAATGTTCAAAAAAGGGCAGGTGTTTTGTACTGTCGTGAAATAGGAAAAATAGTGTCATTAGTATGATAAGCGAGTTGGGATGACCACCATTAAAAAAAAATGCTTGTTTCGTTGCGGCGAGATATTTTGACGAATTGTTAATCACCACCTTTCTCCTCGAAATAAAGAAAATATTTTGTTGACTCTGGCATACATAGAGAGAGATTATCGTCGTAATAAAATAAGAGAAATCAGGGCTCGTAAAGAAAAATTTAACAGTTCGCTTTCCCCCCCCCCCCCCCCCGCCTCCCCCCCGCTGTTGGGCTTTGGAATGGTAGAGAAATAGTGAGAAAGTGGCTCGACGAATCCTCTGCCAGGCAATGTGAACTACAGAGCAGTCACGTAGACGTAGTCATGTAGAGGTGGAAACGCACTTCTGTAGAAGCTCGTACTGTGTCTCTCCGAGGAGAATCTACCTTGAAACTTGTCTTGTTGGCCGTCCGATTGGTGGCAGCGCTACACGTAGTTTTCAAAATGGGCTCCATAACGACGGAGGTGCTTTCCAAGCAGAGAGCTGCCATTGTGCTTCCTGAGCCGTGACCGGCTCGAGCTGATGCCGTTTTTTTTTTTTCTTTTGGGCATTTTCTCACCATCGAGTGGCGCCTTAAAAATGCAAGTGAACTTCCCCTTCTCCACAACACTGTATGGTCTCACACAAGATTGGACACCCAAGAGGAGCTCATAAAACTTACGTTGGACTGTTCTTCCTCGTCCTACCTACAACCATGATGTTTCACCATCCGACTTCCATCTGTATGGCGGGAAGCTGTACGTAGATGATGACGTTATTTCTGCAGCGACACGTTAGCTCCAAAGCTCCCAGTAGACCATGAGGGCATACAAGCCCTGTCAGTAAGGTAGCCTAAGGCCATCGTACTGAACGAAGATTATGTTGCAAAATAGAGTGCTGTAGCCAACAGAGTGGGGAATAATGTGATCTACTCGAATCCTGAATAATGTGTTGCGTTACTTATTGAAGGTCCCTCGTAGAATAATTAAAAACTGAAAATGCCTATTTAACTGGGGACTTTCAACCTCTTTTATCAGTCAAGGACTACGAGAACTAGTCAGAAAGTCTTAATTATCACCTCGATAAAATGGAACCGCCATCATGAAACTCCACATGTTCACCCTGCAATATGACACATTTTTCCCAATGATGCACGACTCGACGGAAACACGCGTGCAGAAGTTGTGTCTGTTTGGGAAACGTACCATCTCGAAAATCACCTCGTCATATCTCTGGAAATGCCTACCAAGCAATGGTTTCATTATCCGTAGAAAGTAGGAGTCGCTGGGTGCTATGTTAGAATATAAAGGGTGAGGCAAAAACTTGATAGCCCAAAGTAACAACTTATGCACACGGTGTTTAAAAAATGACCGGTATATTTGAAACGGCAATAAAAACTAAACGAGCAGCGATAGAAATACACCGTTTGTTGCAATATGCTTGGGACAACAGTACATTTTCAGGCGGACAAACTTTCGAAATTACAGTAGTTACAATTTTCAACAACAGATGGCGCTGCAAGTGATGTGAAAGATATAGAAGACAACGCAGTCTGTGGGTGCGCCATTCTGTACGTCGTCTTTCTGCTGTAAGCGTGTGCTGTTCACAACGTGCAAGTGTGCTGTAGACAACATGGTTTATTCCTTAGAACAGAGGATTTTTCTGGTGTTGGAATTCCACCGCCTAGAACACAGTGTTGTTGGAACAAGACGAAGTTTTCAACGGAGGTTTAATGTAACCAAAGGACCGAAAAGCGATACAATAAAGGATCTGTTTGAAAAATTTCAACGGACTGGGAACGTGACGGATGAACGTGCTGGAAAGGTAGGGCGACCGCGTACGGCAACCACAGAGGGCAACACGCAGCTAGTGCAGCAGGTGATCCAACAGCGGCCTCGGGTTTCCGTTCGCCGTGTTGCAGCTGCGGTCCAAATGACGCCAACGTCCACGTATCGTCTCATGCGCCAGAGTTTACACCTCTATCCATACAAAATTCAAACGCGGCAACCCCTCAGCGCCGCTACCATTGCTGCACGAGAGACATTCGCTAACGATATAGTGCACAGGATTGATGACGGCGATATGCATGTGGCCAGCATTTGGTTTACTGACGAAGCTTATTTTTACCTGGACAGCTTCGTCAATAAACAGAACTGGCGCATATGGGGAACTGAAAAGCCCCATGTTGCAGTCCCATCGTCCCTGCATCCTCAAAAAGTACTGGTCTGGGCCGCCATTTCTTCCAAAGGAATCATTGGCCCATTTTTCAGATCCGAAACGATTACTGCATCACGCTATCTGGACATTCTTCGTGAATTTGTGGCGGTACAAACTGCCTTAGACGACACTGCGAACACCTCGTGGTTTATGCAAGATGGTGCCCGGCCACATCGCACGGCCGACGTCTTTAATTTCCTGAATGAATATTTCGATGATCGTGTGATTGCTTTGGGCTATCCGAAACATACAGGAGGCGGCGTGGATTGGCCTCCCTATTCGCCAGACATGAACCCCTGTGACTTCTTTCTGTGGGGACACTTGAAAGACCAGGTGTACCGCCAGAATCCAGAAACAATTGAACAGCTGAAGCAGTACATCTCATCTGCATGTGAAGCCATTCCGCCAGACACGTTGTCAAAGGTTTCGGGTAATTTCATTCAGAGACTACGCCATATTATTGCTACGCATGGTGGATATGTGGAAAATATCGTACTATATAGTTTCCCAGACCGCAGCGCCATCTGTTGTTGAAAATTGTAACTAGTGTAATTTTGAAAGTTTGTCTGCCTGAAAATGTACTGTTGTCCTAAGCAACAAACGGTGTATTTTTATCGCTGCTCGTTTAGTTTTTATTGCCGTTTCAAATATACCGGTCATTTCTGAAACACCCTGTAGCTGTGTAGTCAAAGGCTGCACTGTGTTTCTTTTCTGCGCAGAGGTTGGCGCTACTCTGGATCGGTAAGTCACTGGTCAACGCGGTTTTGCCCCCACTGGTGATGTGTGGTGGGCTGAGGACGGCAGGGTGAGCACTGTGGAGGACGGCCGACTTCATCGAAGTTTCCTATGGGCCCAGTATTGGTGGGTTGACGGAGGAGAACAAACGACTGCACTGGAGCTATCTTGTGACCTAGTGGGCATGACACTTGTGGTGTCACCGCCAGACACCACACTTGCTAGGTGGTAGCTTAAATCGGCCGCGGTCCATTTAGTACATGTCGGACCCGCGTGTCGCCACTGTGTAATCGCAGACCTAGCGCCACCACCAAGGCAGGTCTCGTGATACGAGAGAGCACTCGCCCCAGTTGTACGAAAACCTAGCTACCGACCAGATGTACGAGAACCTAGCTACCGACCAGATGTACGAAGCCTTTCTCTCTCATTAGCCGAGAGACAGAATAGCCATCAGCTAAGTTAATGGCTACGAACTAGCAAGGCGCCATTAGCCATACAGTGATTGTACTTAAAGTCTCCTGTGTATCGTCAAGATCGATGTACCACAATGATTGAGTAAAGTTAAGTATTAAACCTGCTCCGTACTTTTCTTCCTAACATTAATTACGTATCCTGTTCCAGTACTTCACGCCCGTCTGCGTTAGTCTAGCTTGCCTTTTCAGCCATCTCAACTTCACGGTGTCGGCCCAGCTACCGACACAACAACACTAACTTGGAGTGATGAAACGTATGGCTCACCAAAGCTGTAGCTGTACCTGTTTTTTCTACCTTGTTGGGATGATTTGGCATGACCTGTACGTGAATATGAGTAGCTGTGCTAAGAAAGATAGTAGTTCCAACAGTTATTGTAAGCTGATGTTTTGGTAGCGGCCATAGAAATATTGTGTCTAACTGCGGATTTTCATAACTAATTGAAGTAATGTGACTGCCCAGAATGAACCTTTAGTTGGCGCAAAAACACTCCCTTCGACTGCTTGTCACAGACTAACTGCTTCCTGCGGAGTGCATTTCTTCACAGTGCCACACACATGGAAGTAGGAAGGCGTGTAAGCGGCGAGAAACCCAATGGGCACACATATCTCTCTGAGTATCCCGTCTGGTGGATGGGTGTATCAGCATTACCAACAGAGAAGTCGAGTTGATGACCGTGGTGTTTGACAGCGATCTATCGATTACCTCGAACGGGAGTGTCCATACATTCCATCGTTGCAGGAGTTACAGCTGTGTGCGGCTGACCGCCACGTGGCAGATTGCGACCTCGTTGCCATGAGGACAGATGCCACACCCAAAGACTCCCTGCCACGTCTCCATACACATTTTTCAAGCTCCCAATAATATCTGTGATGCCTCGGTTTTCTACCAAAAGAAACTCAGTGATAGCTCGCTGCTTAGAGCACACCTCCATAATATAGCGCCATTTTGGAGGATACATGTCGCAACTTCATGAAACGATAGGGCCTGAAGCGGGATTACTCCACTCCCACAGCAAATTTCGCACTTTCTCAACCGAAAGTGGCCAACAGAAAAAGTCTTGCATTACTGACCGAACTTGTCTCGTAGTTGTGTGCAGTCTAAGACCCACCGTCAGTAACATTTTCCATGTTCAGAACGTTGTGTAAGATGTTAATAGACAATTCATAAGTGATTTTCGCTCTTTTTCATTATCGCGCCGCTCTTCGAACATCAGGGCTGTCTCCTGCAATCCCCAGGTATCCACAGAGTGATATTTTTCCACTGAAGAATTTGCGCCATCCATTCACAGTGTCATATGATGGGGCATAGTTGCCATTGACTCTGGACAGTCTACATTTTTGCCAATTTATTCTAGATGGCGGCTCTTCTTCGGTGGCCCTCAGCTCCTCTCCATGAGTGATAGATGTGGCAATGTCACACATCCACTCCTCTCCCCTCCCCCTCTTCCCCTTCCCTGCCCCCCCCCCCCCTCCCCCAGCTCACCCACTTGTAAATTGGTGGGAAAAAGCTCAATCTCTATTCAGCTGTTGGTGAGAAAGGACATAAGATACTATCTCGGGGATTTATTTAAATGTGTGTTACCTTGATGGAAGAATTTCCTACATTTTGATGGGGAAAGTGTTGCCCCTTAAATTCAAATAAACAATACTGCTTAAAATTAGTGGAACGATAGAAAAACACTCTTGTGAAAAACTGTTCTCTTGATGTGAAATGGACGGTGAATTCAAGCAATATATTGTTTACTTATTTAGACATTAAATTAATTTATTAAATTGCTGGGAATCGTGTTCAATTGACTAGATGTTGGTGTTGGACAGAGAGGAGTTTAATAAATAAGCACACAGGTCAGAACTGTACCCATAGCTTCTTACAGAGTATTGGAAGGAGGTTATAATGGATGAGTAGAAGGGGAATATTTTTCAGCAAATAACGGTGATGCAGAATGTTTCATAACTCATAGACACTACCGCCTGTGCAGGAGCTGTTCATGTTTATTTGAAATGGCTGGACAATCCACAGTGCAGGAGACAACTTCGTCCTGTTCCACCACTCTAGACTGAATGAATCGGAGGTGATCGCCTTGGTGTATGGGGCTCGACTGAAGACACTCGAAACGGGGTTTGGTCTCCTTTCCAATCGCGTGTGTGTATATGTCGTCCCTGATGTGTGATCTAGTCCACAATCCCTCTCAAAATTGGCGGGAAACTGTACTACACCCGCTGCCGGAAGAATTGCGTCCTTCCGATCTATAAGTGTACAGCTGCTGATGAACTTGTACACAGATACAGGTTTAGAAGAGAAAGGGCAACAAAGTATCACTGAAGTGTGGGAAGAGTTGCCCCCTACCGATTTACAAGTGGAATAGCTGTTGAGGAACTTGGACAGAGACACATGGTTGTAAGGCACACGACAGAAAACTATCACTGAAGAGTAGGAATACCAATACATGCAACCACAATTGATGGAAAACCCTTCACTGTTCTAATTACGAAGTGGCCGAGTGGTTCTAGGCGCTACAGTCTGGAACCGCGAGACCGCTACAGTCGCAGGTTCGAATACTGCCTCGGGCATGGATGTGTCTGATGTCTTTAGGTTAGTTAGGTTTAAGTAGTTCTAAGTTCTAGGGGACTGATGACCCTAGAAGTTAAGTCCCATAGTGCTCAGAGCCATTTGAACCATTTGTTCTAATTACACATCGAAATTGTTGTGATAAACCACCACTCATACACAATGGATCATAATGCGATTCACGACACACGAACTGGGAAGTGAGGAAACAATCATTGTAGTAACACAACTACCGCAAAAACCGACTCCAAAAGTTCTCGCCAGGAGAGAGTGGCAACAGTTACACGTGTGTTCACCTCTTGTGGATCCAGACTAAGTAGCTTAGTGTTTCTTCCCCTCCTACCTCCCCTCCTCCTTCCCCCTCCTCTCCTCCCTCGTAGGTAGGGATGCCAGTTTCCAAAGCTTTTCGAACCTTTCGTTGATGGTACACAAAGAGATCCAACTGCTGGCAGTGATATATTGCTTCCCATCTGCAGAAATTAGTCACAGATGGACGAAAGACTCAAGAACATGATGCTTCCTGCAAGCCATTAAACATGTTTCTCGGAAAGACTAGCCCCCTGAAACAATAGCGAAATGCCTGACTCCAGAATGAGATTTTCACTCTGCAGCGGAGTGTGCGCTGATATGAAACTTCCTGGCAGATTAAAACTGTGTGCCCGAGTTCGAGTCTCGGTCGGGCACACAGTTTTAATCTGCCAGGAAGTTTCGAAATGCCTGGCTATTCGTCGTGGATGAAGAACTGAACGGTCAACAGAGGGGTGCTTTCAAATGTTCTCGATGTGCCTGCAATGCCTGAAAGTGGTCCTCAACTAAGTAAAATCAGTCTTGTGTAGGAATAATATCGAAATAATACGTCCCACTTAGATGAGATCTACACGGATCTTTACACTAGTCGTCTCACTGTGCACCGATCTGGCCAATCTGCCCCCAACAGATGGGGAGCAGCACGCCCGTACCTGCTAGCCTCCAACGCTACGTGCCACATCACCGCTTGCGTTAATTCCACTTCCTCAGGTAAACAATCTGAAGGCTGTCTAGTAGAGGTTTCAGATTCTCCACTGCACTGAATGACAGCTTTGTGTGTGTGTCATGTGTGTGTGTGTTATTGTTGTTGTTGAATACTGTGGGATGATATTCCTCCCCTACAGATGGCAGAGGAATTGGAAATAGAGGAATTTGACGGAGGTCACTTGTTCCTCGTGGGCAAACACACTGCATGTCTGCCTAAAGCGTTGCCGTTCTTAACAGCTCTACTGCTGTAACATCAGATCATTTATTTTTAAAAAAATGTGACTGAATAAACACAAATATTCATTTACTGCGTGAAATATTAGCGTTGTGTTTACTGCAAGTGTGATTCTTATGCTTGCTACGACGAAAGTTGTATCGACATACCGTACTTCACGTCGTGTAAAGGGTGCAGTTTTACACTTTTAAAAATGAACACTGGACACTGCAGATAGTGGATATAGTATTAAAATCAATGAAATTTCCAGCTAAATAAATGTAAATTCATTCTCATGGTATGAACTTATGCTTGCTACAATGGATATTGAACTGAGACTTGAATCTTGGCCGGCCGGTGCCGCCGACCGGTTCTAGGCGCTTCAGTCTGAAACCGCGCGACCGCTACGGCCGCAGGTTCGAATCCTGCCTCGGGCATGAATGTGTGTGATCTTCTTAGGTTAGTTAGGTTTAACTAGTTCTAAGTTCTAGGGGACTGATGACCTCAGATGTTAAGTCCCTTACTGCTCAGAGCCATTTGAACCATTTGATTTGAACTTGAATCTTGTGTTGAATATAGTACAAAATAAGCACATAACGCCATCCTGCAGTTCTTAAACATATATTGAGCTAGCAAGTTCCACATACTACGACGAGTAGAAGACTTCACCAACAACATAATGCTGGAAGGACCAAACAACAACATGATAACCAATATTGAGTGAATATTCCGGGATAGATATATGTGTTTTTCTTGTAAGTGGTACCAGTGTGTCTTAGGAGGACAGAGACATAATCTTCTTATAAGCAAGCAACTATTAAGAAAAACACAACAGCAATGACCATGTTAGGGCACAAGTGCATCCCAGCCTTGGTTTATAGAGAGACGATACACTGTAATAAGATAACGATAAAAAAAGAAAAAGAAAACAGAATAGTCTTTGCATCTTCATCTCGAAGTATGGATACAGGCTAAGCAGCTTATCACCATTCTTATCTCCCCTCCCACCTCCCCTCCTCCATCCCTCTCTTCCCCCTCATACACAAGAGTAATGGCTTTGCAGGCCTGTTCTGATCTGTCGCTGACGGTACACAAAGAGAAACATCCACTGCAGGTGCCCTATTTTGGTACGTGCCAAATAAAATGTTAAATAACAGATAAGTTTATAAATAGCTATATTAAAAGAAAATAGTAGGTATATATCCCCACTTTGTTACTTAACTGCGTACTCTGACCTGCAATTGCATTGTATGGACCTGTATTAAATTCGACAGATGGTTTCATTTTATGAAACGCTGAAGAGAGCTTTGGGGTGTAATAGAAGAAATTGATGCACAGTCTGCGAATCAGAAATGATTGTGCTACATCGGTCGCCTGTTTGGCCAGCAACGTGCTTCGCTATCATTTCTGACGTTACAAGCCAGACCGCCGTGTGGTTCCTGTCAGACCTCTCCACGTACAGCCGGCGCTGAGCAGAGGCGCGGCGTCGTGTTTTGTTTCCCGCTGCTGCAGCCGCCGTCCTGCTACCCCCGCCGTGTTGTAGGCCGCGGTAAGCCGCGGAGATCCCACCAGACAGGGCCCACGCTTCTGCCGCGGGATTAGCTCGCGTCAGACACGGACCGCCTGACGCAACACCAGCGTGTCGGAGCCACATGCCGCATCCAGCTCAGAAATTACGTGCGTGCACTGCGTTCTTCATCTCTTCCGTTAATATAGCTCCACTCCTGGCCAAAAATAAAGCAACAAGCGGAAGTTTTGCAAGGTTGCGTTTATTTTTCCACGAAACAATGCAAACAGGTGATAGCAAACTAGAAACAATGTAAACAATGCAGGACGTAAACAGCTGCAACATGCATAACTGTAGACGAAAATGTTCTTCAACTTAACAAATATGCACCCATAGTCCGACAACTAGTTAATGCGCTCACTACGGGAGCAATAGACTACAGGCCTGACAACGACGGAGCATGCTGTGAACAACATCATCAATGCCATAACACCCATTCTTCCTACGGAGCTGCTCGTAAGTCTTTGAGAGTGATTGCTGGATGCTAACGCGATGCAACCCGACTCCATAGTGCATCCCAGACATACTATATGAGACTCAAATCGGCAGAGAGAGCAGGACTCACTGTGCGTGCAGTATCTTCCGTTTCCAAGAAAACACCAGCCACCCGCTCTCTATGAGGTCGAGCATTATCGTTTGTCTGTCCACCCCCGGTAGCTGAGTGGTACGTATGGCTCCTAGGAAGACAGATGGTGGCTTGCTACCTCCGTGTGACCCCGCAACATATTACACCTGCTTCCTTCTTACATCCGGAGAGTGATTACTTTCCGGCGACTAAATCACAGTCTTCTATAGTTGAATTCTTTTATCTTGGCGGCTCGCGCATGCCCGCCCAGACGCGGGAGATTGCTGCGTTGCCAGTTGCACACGACGCACGCGCCAATAGAAGCAGCGCCATAGTATAGCATAGTTCGCAAGCTTACGTTTAGGGGGGAGCGCGCAGTTCATGAAATAAAGCCACCACGGCGGCATTAACCCTTTCGCTGCTACAGAGACTTGCTCCCTGCATTCCGCGCTGTGCGCGATTTTGTCACTGCACTGCTCGCCTGTGCAGACACATCGTGTTCCGACTGCTTTGACACTCTTATCAATCGATTCCACAAAAACTATTTGGCCCAAAAATTAGATTTTTACACATCTTATTGACTGATACCTTCCTCCCATAAATGACTTAATTTTGTTTCGATATTCAACGCAGTTATTATGCAGCATTAAATATAGTAAACCATTGCACGAAATTTTGAAGAGTTTGCAGAGGTAAAAGTCCATAGAGTATACTTTCCGTATGGTCGATTTTAGTTGCCACAATGTTGAGAATGAAATGTGGACAAGATACCTAAAATTCATATAAAATTTACTGTATAACAATAGCTCATTTAAGTACCACATAGGTGTCGTATGTAATATTGAGAAATATTCCGTCTTTCGCGACTGTAACAAAAGTTTTATTTACACTGAGCACGTTTGGCTTTATTTTAAAGCACTTCAATCAATCAAAAGGAAGTAGACAAAATACATTAAACAAAACTGTGGACTTACAAAAACATTAGGACTTGAATATACCGTCTATCAGTGAAGTGCTCTGAGCTATGTCAAATATAATTTTTGTGTGTGGCACACACAAACATCATTTATTTGCTAAAACACTGATCTGCCAACACAAACGTTGAATATTGTGTTACCGCAGAACAAAACTACGAAAGGTGACTTGGCAATGGAGGAGACAAAATACTGTCCACTGAAGATGCTTCAAAAGAGAGAAACGCGTCTGGTCTAAATAAGTCGCTTATTACAGTTGCAGAAGAGGAATATATTTCAGTACCATTGGTAAAACTGCGACCGTGGAACATAAACAAGAAAGAGAACATGAGTACCATTGTGTATGTGCCATACCTTTCCTTGATTGAAGTGCTTTAAAATAAAGCCAAACGCATCCGGTGTAAATAATACTTTTATTGCAGTCGCGAAAGACGGAATATTTCTCAATATTACATACGACACCTATGTCGTACTTAAATTAATTAATTAAATTAAATGAGATATTGTTATACAGTAAATTTTATATGAAATTTAGGTATCTTGTCCACATTTCATTCTCAACATTGTGGCAACTAAAATCGACCATACGGAAAGTATACGCTACACTTTTACCTCTGCAAACTCTTCAAAATTTCGTGCAATGGTTTACTACATTTAATGCTGCATAATAACTGCGTTGAACATCGAAACAAAATTAAGTCATTTATGGGGGGAAGGTATCAGTCAAGAAGACGTGTAAAAGTCAAATTTTTGGGCCAAATAGTTTTTGTGAAATCGAATGATAAGTGTGTCAAAGCAGTGAGAACATCATGTGTCTGCACAGGCGAGCAGTGCAGTGATGACAAAATCGCGCACAGCGCGGAATGCGGCGAGCACGTGTCTGCAGCAGCGAAAGGGTTAATGAAGAGACAAAGCACTAGAAATTTCAAAAAATTGCATTTAAACGAATATAATTCGCGAAGTAAGGAACTTCGATATTGTTTTTAAATAATATATACATTAAGCACCACACAAGGTTTGAACTCTTAACCTTTCGCGTAGCAGCCCAACACCTTAACCGTTTCGCTAACGCACCTCGTCTGACTGTATATCGCTCAGGGGACTATAATACGTAACGCAAAATACTGATAAACGCTGTTGGTATGACTATGAACTACTCACGCTTCGTCGAAGTACAATAGGAAATAAACAATTACCGCTGTTCTTTATTGCGAAAAAGCTGTTCATGAGAGTGATACAAACACCTTTCCTTGCTATCGCCTGAATTAGGAGTCTTATTGCTTGTTTGGTTTAATTAATTAATAGAAAATGAAGCAATTGGTATAAAGAATGCTTTTTCCAAACTTTCTGTAAAATAAAGTCTGCTATCAAGAGATTGCCTTTGTTCTATTACTTTATTTATGACTGAACATTTCTAAAACTGAAGACACTCGTCCGTGCTCTGCACTGCTGTCGAGATCTGGCAACGTCGTTCTCTGTTCATTGGCTGACTGTGTTTTGTGACGTCAGATGCGCAGAACTAACCTAAACTCGGCCGCCAACATAAATGACGCGCACTTTAGGCGCGCAGTCCGGAACCGCGCGACTGCTACGGTCGCAGGTTCGAATCCTGCCTCGGGCATGGATGTGTGTGATGTCCTTAGGTTAGTTAGGTTTAAGTAATTCCAAGTTCTAGGGGACTCATGACCACAGTAGTTAAGTCCCATAGTGCTCAGAGCCATTAAATCACAGTCGATCATCTGGGTCAAAGGTTGGACGATCGCGTACCTCTAAGGGGATGCTGCCAAGTCGCGACTTGACTTGTGGTATTTCTTGCAGCAAGCCCACAATGAGGTTCATAGAAGGTCACAATATCGGAAAACCTTTGCCAACTATCTTCAGGCAGTCTTCCACGACCCCCCACGCAGTTGGGAAGTGCTGGGTGCAGTCGGTGTGCACATTTGACAACTGATAATGAACCTCACGCTTCTCTCACTGCTCAATATGTAATGCACATACAATACCATGAAATGATCTACATGTTCCTTTTGACATAGTGATCTTTATGGGAAAAAAATAAATAAAAAAAACAACATCCCTGTTCCTTTAAATTTGTGATTTGTTTTACAATGATTTATATTTTATTTATTTATTTATTTTTTATTTTATTTTATTCTTTTTTTGCAGACAATGCATTTCATTTAGTGTTTGTAAAAAAAAAAAAAAGTGGTCAATCCTAAGGGCCCGGCTTCGATTCTCGGCTGGATCGGATATTTTCTCCGCTCAGGGACTGGGTGTTGTGTTGTCCTAATCATCATCATTTCATACCCACCGACGCGCAAGTCGCCGAAGTGGCGTCAAATCGAAAGACTTGCACCAGGCGAACGGTCTACCCGATGGGAGGCCCTCGTCACACGCCATTATTATTATTATTATCGTCTGTCTGGGAGCACAGCACCGTGCAACAACCGCACACGAGGTTGCAAAGATCTCGTCACGATACCAGACAGCAGTTAAACATTGCCGATTCAGCCATACAATTTCATGAGGAGCTGTCCGAGTGGTCAACATAATCCCTGCCCACACCACTAGCAATACTCCTCTATATCGGTCTCCTTCCACAATGTTCCGGCCTCGAAATCGTGTTCCTCATTCCCTTCAGATGCGAATCCGTCGAGAACCAATCGCCAGACCTAATCGGGACTCACCTGTGGGAAAAGGAAAAAAAAAAAAGAAACATTGGCCCTGTTCGACAGTCCAAGTGGCATGTTGACGACTCCACTCTAGTCATTCTCTTTTGTGAAAACACGTCAGAGGCACACATGTAGCAGGTCTCCGACAATAAAGGCCACTCTTTGGAGGACTTCTCTACACCGGCTGCCTTGGTACGACACGTCCAATGGATGCCGCGAGGCGCGAGGACAGATGTCAGTTGGCTGGCCGGGGTGGCCGAACGGTTCTAGACGCTTCAGTCTGGAACCGCGCGACCGCTGCGGTCGCAGGTTTGAATCCTGCCTCGGCCATGGATGTGTGTGATATCCTTAGGTTAGTTAGGTTAAAGTAGTTCTAAGTTCTAGGGGACTGATGACCTCAGAAGTTAAGTCCCATAGTGCTCAGAGCCATTTGAACCATTTTTGAACAGATGCCAGTTGCTGCGAGGTGCCAAGGCGGTACCGTCGTGCTCTTGCAGCCAAATAACGGTCCTCTTTTTCTAATGGAACACGTTGCCGGCACTGCACTTGTCTTCGTGATACAGTTTCGGTGTCTTATAAACTGTCGCCACATCCGTGAGACAACAGAACGGT
This sequence comes from Schistocerca serialis cubense, assembly GCF_023864345.2. NCBI lineage: Eukaryota > Metazoa > Arthropoda > Insecta > Orthoptera > Acrididae > Schistocerca > Schistocerca serialis. The sequence continues at coordinate 620,999,120 of NC_064645.1, forward strand.
TCACGTTAAGCCATCGGTCAACATTATAACTTTCTTTTTTAAAAAATATTCTTTACGATTATGTTGAATGAATGTCTGAACTGTGGAATGGGTACTGAACTTATTGAACTCGAGTTATCGTGTAGCCGGTAGCATGTTGTATGTGCAAGTGGTGTGCTTAGTCTGTGTTATGGTTATCAAAAACTTTATACGAATAGTTTAGGCAATATCAATAAAGAAATACAGTCACTACAAAATACATTCGACCCGTTAGGCACTCAAACAATAAAAAAAATTGTCTTACCTCTAAGGCAGCAAAGGTAGAACGCGACATATTCTGCTCTCGCACAAAAAATGTAAATATGCTAGCTACGAGCTAAGCGGCGTGAAATACTGGCTGTAGTACTGTGAAATGCACATGAAATTATTTTGGCTGATACATGAAAACATTTATGAAAAATCCAACTTCTCTGAAAAAATATGTGACCTGGATCGGGAGGCGGTACTGATTACGGTGAATTACTAACAATGAGATTTTTTTAGCAACATTATATTGCATCTTAAGTTTGTCTTTTCAGAAACATCTGACAATTGAAGTTACATTACTCACAATTGATTCACAGATTATGAGATTTAAACAGCAAGTATTATGCAGTTTAACAAATTACATATAGCTCTGTTAACGAATCATAGGAACATTACAAAAGTGAAATATCTACCTAGCCTTTCTATCAAATCATTTTACGTACGTTCTGAGGTTACTCAACAATTACAAATTATCAGCCAACTCATCTATACTAACGCGCTTGCAAAACAAATATCATAATTATTTAACATCTTTACCTTGCTTGCGAGAAGACTTCTGCGTACATGTTCTCGTAATTCCTTTATTAATCTTACACTTGTTGGCTTCACACAGCACACCACAAAAAACTGCCTACTCCACCGTTTTTCGCTCACAGACCGCTACCTACAACTGTGTCCCCAGCACTCTCTTACTCCAACACTACAATGTCAGACCAGAAGCAGTACCTTTGGCTCTGCGGTGGTGCACAGTCAGCGATCCGCATAATAAAACCTATCAGAGACATGCATCGTTTAAAGAATACTAGTTTCACTTTAATTTATATTAATATTCTTATCATATTCTGGCGCCACATACAACTGCGCCCCAGAAGACTCCTTTCAACATGAATTCGCGACTGTCCTGCTTCCATTCTTCCTAGGGCCCCCCATCGCAGAGTCTGGTAGGCGTCTTCTCTGTCTCATACTGCATTGTCTGTGATTGTGTATACAGTAATTGTGGATGTGGGACTAGCCAGCAAACACTACTCCGTTTGAGAGGTGCCCTGAAGCTATAATTGGCGTGGTTTTCCATTGACCGAAATGCTATCTGCCGTGCGGAACACGATCGGACGGACATGTCTTGACAGTTTGTATGATTATATCGTGAAGTAGCGGTCTGTCGCTTTATGTTTGGACACCAGTGTAGTTTGGCCCTGCGTTACATTTCAACCAGACCGGCAGCGTCCCATCGAATGAGGTTCTTCGACACAGAATAAGCCTACGATCACATCTAGCACCCTAGTCTCTTGTTCAGACTCCACTCGTACGTTCATTAACTTATATCCGCCTTATTTCAGCCTTTCTGACTGACTGTACATTTCGTGTAACAATCAGCGACCCATTCGCGAATTTTCCATACGGTTGCAGACTTGCCGCGAGGGTCAGTCATGTCACCGCTCCTTTATCTCCTATATACGTCCCACATCCCAAAACTAACCTCTCCTCTGCACTTACTGCAATAAGCTGACTACATCACTTTCTTTGCAAACTATTCCATCCTGTATTCATCCCAACGATTCCTCCAACACCACTCAATAAATTCATCTCCTGGCTTAGCCAGAGGTACCTTTCCATCGATCCTGTAAGAATCCAACCTATTATTATCGGAAAAAGTACCTGAGCAATCTATCTCACAGGCCCTCATCTGAAATCAACATAAATAAAATGTAACATATTGAGAAATCACAGAAAGAAGGACCCTTTACTGTATGATTACACAGTCAGAGAACAATCGCTTGAAGCAGTTACTTCCTTAAAATTTAGGAATATGTGTGTATGGAGAGATTTGAAGTGGGGCCTCCACATTAAATTAATTGCGGATAAGGCAGATGCCAGACTGAGATTCATTGCAAGAATCCTTTAGAAATGTAGCCATCTACATCTACATGGATACTCCGCAAATCACATTTGAGTGCCTGGCAGAGCGTTCATCGAACCAACTTCACCATTTTCTATTATTCCAGTCTCGTATACTGTGCGGAATTTCGTGATGTCGCCGCAAGGAAAAACGCCTTTCTTTTAATGATGTCCAGCCCAAATTATGTATCATTTCAGTGACCTCTCTTCCCTATTTCGCGATAATACAAAACGTGGCTGCCCTTCTTCGAACTTTTTCGATGTACTCCGTCAGTCCAATCTGGTAAGGAACCCACACCGTTGCCCGCATCTCGTGGTCGTGCGGTAGCGTTCTCGCTTCCCACGCCCGGGGTCCCGGGTTCGATTCCCGGCGGGGTCAGGGATTTTCTCTGCCTCGTGATGGCTGGGTCTTGTGAGCTGTCCTTAGGTTAGTTAGGTTTAAGTAGTTCTAAGTTCTAGGGGACTGATGACCATAGCTGTTAAGTCCCATAGTGCTCAGAGCCATTTGAACCATTTTTTTGAACCCACACCGCGCAGCAGTATTCTAAGAGAAGACGGACAAACGTAGTGCAGCCAGTTTCCTTAGTAGATCTGTTACATTTTCTATGTGTCCTGCCAATAAGACGGAGTCTTTCGTTAGCCTTCCCCACAACATTTTCTGTGTGTTCCTTCCAATTTAAGTTGTTCGTAATTGTAATACCTAGGTATTTAGTGGAATTTGCGGCTTTTAAATTAGACTGATTTATCGTGTAACCGAAATTTAAGGAATTCCTTTTAGCACTCATGTGGATGACCTCACACTTTTCGTTATTTAGGGTCAACTTGTAACCTCCCCCCTCACTTACCGACCTTAATGACAGTGAAAAATGAAACCGCGTGTACCTAATGGGAGTTTTGGAAAAGCAATCGTCACCGAAGTTAACCTGTCGGTAAAGAGGGAGGAAAGGGTTACATCTAAATGAAAGGAAAGGTGCAAATGAAACTGGTGGAAATTAATTTTGAAAAGGGGTAAAGTTAATAAAGAAAGTAAATGTGCGGCCGTTACGTTAACAATTACTAGCGGTAATTAGATATTTGAGATTTGGGGGAAATCACGGTCGCCAGTCCTAAGGACAATTACTATAGTAACTGAAAAAGAAAGGTTATTACACATATAATTAACACTAGAAGCGTGGCAACTGAAGGTTGACACGTGTAGTGTGAAAACTGAAAGTTTGTCAGAAGTAATAAATTTCGCTACACTCTGACTTAATTTAGCAAAAGAATTAATAAAACCGGAAAATCGAAAGTTAATTTAGTGACTGAAGTTAATAGTGAGCTTTCTTTCTGAAGCACATCGAAATCCAGTAAAATACGGTTAGTCTTGGACTACCTCAACAATCATTTCAAAAGCAACTTGACTCTACGCAATTTAGAAACGAGAGATTTAACTTTGATCTTGAATTAAATGATTCTGAACAATTAACAATAGTAAAATGTAGTACGTACCAAGCTGAGCTGCAGTCACAGGTAAGCTAAAATACGGTAACAACGCTCGCACTCTTAATTCGTGCTTGTGTAATCTGAATATTGTAGCCAGCTCTGAGACTTTAACTGAACTTTGAAGTTAAAGCAGTGAAATGGAATTATGCTGGCGTTTGAATTTCAACGACACTCGGGTTCATTTCGGAAAAGGAAGGGACCCTGCTTGGCAATGCAATTGGGACAATGAGCAACAAAGGTTCATGCTAAGTTGCTGTAATTTTGCGAGGCAAATGGAACAATTTGAAAAGCTGAGGTCTGCCATACAGTTCTGAAACTTTACGTGCTTTTAGTCTTCCTTGTTGGTTGATTGAAGGTTTGAAGCCGTCGATCGAGGAGGTGGCGACAGTCACTCATTGTCGGCCGTCGCTGTTGCAGAAGCTGGATGTTGGCGCGCCTTCTTCTCGACACGGTTACCAGGCGAAACGGGCTCTTGATGTGCGCCAGCTAATGCTTCCCGTCCGCGACACCATGTCAGAAACTATCATCGCGAGTCGAGCGCAATTACATGCTGCCAAACCCCGAAAGCGCGGCAACTCGCGGGAGCGTCACACAACACCTGCTCCACTCGCTACTCCCGCCAGACTCCCACTGCCCTGCCCGCGCTCCACGCGGCAGAGTTAACACTACCAAAGATCCTACACACTTTGAGTCTTCACACGACCTATCGATGTAATCGTTCGATAGCAGTTTTCCCTAGGCAAGACCCAGCGTAAAAATACAAATAATCTTTACACAACAAACCAATTATACATCGACATAAATGGATAAATATATATATATCCAAACAGTAAAGCAATTACAATATATAAAGAGACAGAAATGTCATATCTTGAGGTAACAAAACAAGGAAAAAAATAATAGTACAATAGATGGAAATAGGAGGATATGCATTTCCGGCGTTACACGTGCCCCACATTGTCTGAGGATGTTTGTGTAACGTAAACAGACTCAGAAAATGTCCCAAAAAAGAAACAGCGGAAATGCATATGCTCAAAACATCAACAAAATTTAGCATTCGGCTAATTAATCATAAATCAATTTTTAGACCATAATAATTGAGTGGGGACACTCCTAATCTTATTCCACTCTGTCATCTTGCACAAAATAAAACAGGTTGACAACATATTAAAATTCATAGAAGATATAGAAAATGGTTTAGCTATTCCAAAATCATTAAAATTCGTAACACTATGAGAAATGGAATACTATTTGCAAAATTAATCAGAGTACATGGTCATAAAAACAGGTAGATCAAAATACGCAAATTAATAATTAATTACATAGAATACACATTTTTACATAACCTTTTCATAATTAATATCTCGTCATGAGATTCCACTTAACGCTAAACAAGAAAATAATATTCAGTAGATCGAAAAAAACATAAATATTGACAGCAGAATTCCTTCACATCAGCTGTCCGGGAAGAAAAACTATTCCGCCTTTCGTACTCGCAAGTACAAAGAATGCCGACAGCGGCACAAGAGCCAACAGCGGCACAAGAGCCGACAGCGGCTCGCGTCGCCAGTATTGTTGCGCCCGCGTGTGCGGCACGCTTGATCTCACTCGCCCTTGTGACGGCGTTTCCAGAACGTCCGTTTCACTGAATTCTTTAGGAAAAACTCACTCCCGAGTAATCTCAAGGAGTCCCTTAATACTATCACAGTGGATAACTCAACACTGTCCATCATCACACGCATGTACTAGCCTGAAACTTAAAACAGCGTCTAAGTACACCGGCAATGACTAGTAAAACACATATTCATGAAATCTTACAGCTAGTTACAAAATCATATTTACGTTGCTTAATCTACTGTGACTCAGCTGAAAACTTAAATTAGCAGCTTGGATTTTTCAATTGATAAATAATCACTCTCTCTTAAATCATTTAGTCAAAATTAATTACTTATTAATTACAACTTCTTTAATGTCCTCTTGGTCAGTCAAAATCATGGCAATCTAGCAACCTTAAATCTTACACTCTATATTTACATATTGTACAAATTACCCATTGTGTGGTATTAATCTATCCTAGGTTGGTACAATTTCAAATCTATTATATTTCGTATACCTAACAGCTTTCCAGAGCTTGGATACTCTAAGCAATAAGCATTTGTGTGAGGTATACCAATGACTTTATATGGTCCATTATAAACAAACTTAAATTTAGAGATTTCATTGTCTATCTCGCTCGATTTCTCATGAGCTTTTACAAGTACTAAGTCTCCAATCGCAAACTTAGCAAAACGCGCTTTAGCGTCATGACGACGTATGCGAGCATCGGCTTTAAGCTTCATTACTTCTCGCAAACGATCTTTTTTCACACCAATACTAATGTCAATCCGTGGAGGGAATTTGATTATCTCTTCCACTAAACTTTTACTTCTGTCATCCAACAGGATTTCCTCTGGAGAAAATCCCGTCGATTCATGTCTCAAGGTGTTCATAATTCTCTCAAATACTGCTACATATTTGCCCCATGCCCTATGGTTGTGATGGCAATAGGTACGGCACAGTCGGCCTAGCTCGCGCATGTACCTCTCAGCGGGATTCCCAGCCGGACAATAAGCAGAAATATGGATCACCTCGACCCCATTACTTTCCATGCCTTCATTCCACAACTTAGAAGTAAATTGTGCCCCATTGTCTGATAGAATCGCCTTGGGCTTACCAATATGAACAAAATAATCGTTCACCAGCTTGCTATAGACTGCTTTGGCTGTAGCTTTCCTAATCGGGTATAGTTTGATGAACTTGGAAAAAGCTTCTAGCACTACTAAAATGTAAGCAAAGTTTCCTGATGACTTGGGCAAAGGTCCGTACAAGTCCACGCACAGTAACTCAAAGGTGTCGTTAGGCCTTATACTTTGCATAGGACCACGACTCGTACAGTTGGTAACCTTCACCTTCTGACATAAATCGCAAGTTTTCACTCTGTCAGTAACTCGTTTTAACATGTTGTTGAAATGCACTACTTCACTCAGCTTTTCCGTACATTTCTTTGGTCCACAGTGACCATACGCCAAGTGGTAGTAGTCTATTATTTCCGTGACGTATTTGCTGGGCCAGCGTACCCGCCAAATATTACTATCTTCACCCTTACGTATGTACAAGATATGATCGTATATCTTGTAATACTTCCTTAATTTCTCTCCTTCTGGACTCTTTTCATCATATCGGGTTTTCACCATATTTAAACAACCATCCTCGTTCTGATGACGACGTAGATTCTTACAAATGTTCATTATTAATTTACGTCCCTCAACTTCTTTAAAATAGTACAATTTGACCACTCCATCTGCCTCATCTTTCAATAGACCTTGATTAGACTCGGGCAACCGCGACAGCGCATCCGCTACGCAATTGTCGGTCCCTTTTACGTAACAGATGTCATAGTTAAATTGCTGTAAATACAGCGACCACCTAGTCAGTCTTTCGTGAAGTAGTTTACAATCCTTCAGATAAGTGAGCGCCTTATGGTCCGTATGAATAATCACCTTACGGTCCCATAGGTAACCCTTGAACTTCTTGAATCCCCACACGATAGCGAGACACTCTTTCTCAGAAATCGTGTAGTTTCGCTCACTTTTTGATAAAGTTCGACTCGCGAACGCTATCGTCCGGTGTTCCTTATCCTCTCCTTTACCAACTTCTTGGAACAGTTCTACCCCCACCCCGTAATTCGACGAATCCGTTCCCAGATGGAAGGGTAGCGATAAATCAGGATGAAATAGTATGTTAGATCTTAACAACTCGTCTTTTAATCTCTCGAAAGCGGTCTGACACCCGTCAGTCCACACAAACGGAACATTTTTGCGTAAGAGGTTATTCAAATTTTCATCATTAAACACTTGTCCTTTTACAAATTTACGGTAAAATCCTGTGAGCCCTAGAAAACTTTTTAACTGTTTCCTAGACTTGGGTGGAGGACAATTCCTTATTGCCTCTAGTTTCTCTGGGTCTTTCGTAATACCAGCAGTGGTAATTACATGCCCTAAAAATTTCAGTTCCTGCTTCACAAATTCGCATTTCTTTAGCTTTAGAGTCATTCCGCCACGGCGCAATGCTCTAAAAACTTCATCTAACAGGTCACAATGGTCATGCCAAGTGGCATTGGCCAACAATAGGTCGTCAACATATACAGTTAATCTTGAACTCAAAGCCGGTCCTAGCACTTTATCTAGGGCCCTGATGAATACGGACACAGATATATTAAGTCCAAACGGCAGTACTCTATACTGATAACACCTGCCCGCAAACAAAAAGGCGGTGTATGGCCTAGATTCTTCTTCGAGTTCTATTTGCCAGTAACTAGCTGTCAGATCGAGGCTAGTCATGAACTTAACGTCATGAAAACGTTGCAAAATCTCCTCCATACTCTCTGGTCTGTCTGTTTCACGTTGAACGACCCTATTCAACGTGCGTGCGTCAATCACAATACGCACACTACCATCCCGTTTTGCTACAATGACCAAACCGTTATTGTATGGGCTTGTACTTCTTTCAATCACTCCCCATTCGATCATCTTATCTATCTCCCGTTGCACTGCTTCCTTTTTGGACAGCGGTATAGCATACGGTCTCACGAAGAATGGTTCGTGCGGAATTACATGCAACTTGCATTTATATCCTTCCACAAGACCCGGTTTGTCTGAAAACACACTCTTATTCCTCATTATTACTTCATACAGGCCTCGTCTTTGTTCGTGTGTTACGTTTGACACACCGTCTACAATACTTTCCAATTCACTTTCTACACTATTGTCAATGCCGAGATTCCTCACATTACAGTAGTTCAAATTCATACCTACGTCAATACCATTCGGCCAGTTAACAATGTGTATAGGCTGGTATTGCCTATGCACACCGTCTCCTGCCTCGTCAAAACTAACTACTATTGTTTTATCTTGGGACGTACATGTCAACGTTTTGCTTTCGCAGTTAATCACTGCACGGTACTTTAACAGCCAATCTAACCCGATAATTACTTCCGTAGTTAAGTCTGGCACGACGACAAACTCTTGTTCAAATCGTGCCCCACATATCTCGAAGTTGACAAAAATCTGTTTTGTGACCGGTTTACTGGCCTTCCCAGTAGCACCGATAATTTTGACTCCTGTTACTGGCATAACTACGATGCCAGGCCTGTCTTTCAGTAACTCAAATATTTTCCCAGATACAGCACTCAATTCTGCACCGGTGTCAATCAACACGTTTAGTTGTAGGTCGTGCATATTAACAGACACTACTATCTGTCTACACTTGTCCTCGACTGTTTCATTATTTTCCCACAGTAAATCCTCGTCTATATCCAGGTCATTCCAGAAAAAACCGTCCGGCTTTGATCCTAAATCCGGCTTATCTGGCGGCTTTTTCAGCCTCTGTTCACATACAGTTTTAATTTCAACACGTTTGTCCTGAGGCTTAGTCTCTAGCTTCGCCTCCAATACCGAAACCTTTTCCTGTAACTCGTCAACTAGTGAGTGTTGCTTTGCTATCAATTCACTAATTGTCACCTTCGTTGATTCCTCTTTAATCAGATTGATCTCATCTGCCAAGCTACCTGGAGGAATGTGCCCAGTCGCATCTGAAATTACTTCCTCTGGATCTGCGCAACCCACACTGCTACCGTCTGACCGTATAACGTCAGCTCTAACCTCATACACGCTGTAATCTACGTGCTTTTCTACCAATCGTTTCCGGCTATCACTAAAATTTTCGTAATCTTTCTCCTTAATACTCTCGCAATGTTTAAACTGGATGTTCGCGTCGGATGGGTCGGCTACTTCTACCACTACAACTTTCGGTAAAGTCTGCCGGTTAGGGCCAGAACTTTCCGTTACTACTTCAACATTCAACTCCTGCGGGACGAAACACGACGCATCTTGCTCGTGCTCCCCATTAACATCAACTATTTCTGGTAAAGTCTGCCGGTTAGGGCCAGAACTTTCAATCACTTCACAAATACTATCTTCCTGTGGGACGAGACGCGGCAAATACTGCACGCGCTCCCCATAAACACTTCTCCCATACAGACCCCTATAATCTCTTAGTTCGTCGTATAAGCGACCGAACTGCCTTAACCAGACCTCATCCCTCTCTGCATCCCCTCGCTCGATGACGGACGTTTTATCCGACATCTGATCTTCTCTCAACAATTGCGAATCATTCTTAAACTCAATCTCCAGTTCCGCTGTGGGTATTACAGCTGGCACCTTATAATCGATTTCCGGAACACTACTTAAATTGTTCTCACTGACAGTGAATGTACCTTCTACTGCCGTGTATACAGCTGATCTACTACTTGTGGGCGCACTCCTTTCTCTTAACACTGGCACACTCTCCCGCCGTTGATTATTCCACACGGAATTTTCATACCGACGACACCTGGGTTTTCTCCTGCTATTGGGCCGCCAAAATTTCTCCACGCCCGGTCGGCCCCTCACCGGCGCGGCTAATGGTTTCCCTGTCTCGTCCCAGCAGATACGCTCCCCGGATGCTGCTGAGGCGGCTGATCACACCCTCTGGCGTTATTACTATTCTGTGAAGCCCGTATCACGTTAGTATGATACTGGTTTCCGTCATTCCTGTTATTATTTGCATTGTACCGATTGTTATTACGGTCCGAACCATTATTGTTATTGCTGCCATGGTTGCGGTATGCATTATTCCCGTGGTTATCGTTGTTGTGGTTGCTGTGGTACCCGTTGTTGTTACCACGGCCTCTGCCACTGTCGCGATTATTGCGCCAATTGTCCTCGTCCTCCACTCTTTCCAGGAAATCATTGATTGTCCTGTAATTGCTTCCTACGTATCGTTTTGTATCATCTGGAAGCTTCTTGTAGAGTTCCCAGACTATTTCGGATTCCGAGCGGCGGTCACGCAAATATTCCAACTTGCGGATCCAGCCCTCACAAAACTCCTTCATCGAACCGCGCGAATTCGCATCGAAAGGCCTCGATACGACAAATTCGCGCCAGACACTTTGCTGTTTTTGCTCTGACCAGTATTCAGCCAGAAACAAGTTTTTAAATTCGTCAAAAGTCAGGTTCGTAATGTTGAGGTTTAAGCCCCAACGCTTGGCATCACCAGCCAACACATCAATAACCGCATTAATTTTTCTCTCATTAGTCCATGATCTGGGTAAAACTCTTTCACAATTTTTAATGAAATCCGTCGGGTGTATACTGCCTTTTTTCAAGGGGTCGAACCGCTCCTCTTTCGTCAACAACTCCGAACTATGTGCACAGATTGGCACATAGCTCTGTTTTTCGTCAAGTTTCTTTTCTAATTCCGACACTCTCGTAATTACTTGGCAAGTGGTTGTCGCAAGCGTTTCCACTTCCCTCTTTTTCTCTTCGCAGGTATTAGCCTGCTCCCTCACTTTAGTGTCTACTTCGGACACTAAAGCCTTTAAAGTTTCCACCTTCTGTTGATCCTCTTTCCTCACTAATTGAATTTGTTCCGTCACCTTATTCTCGATGATCGGAGCAACTGATTCTCCTACACTTTTCTGGATTCTGCTAATTTCAGAATTAAAACGAGTATTTATGCTCGCAATTTCCGCCTGAACGCCTATCATTTCCTGTTTAAGATTACCGATTTCGATATTAATTACAATAATATCTTCTTTGATTTTATCAACTTTTGTGTTAACAACTCCAACATTGTTGATAACAACGTTAATAGCTTTGTTCTGTTTGTCTAGCATTCGTTCAATTTTTTCAGACTGAGCTACTTGCTTGGCAGCCTGAACTTCTTGCTTGGCAGCCTGAGCTTCTAGCTTGACCGATTGACTCTTGATTTCGTTAATCAAAACATTCAATAAATCAGTTAAATTCCCGGAAACTACCGGTTTTACTTCCGTAGCGGCTTCCTCTTTAATTGTCCCCCCGTATTCGTCATCAAGGGATTCAGATTTGATTTTCACTTCTGATTCCGAAACATTTTCTAAAGTTTGGAATTCCATTTCTGCTCTTTGTTGCGTTTCGGCGGTCGCGTCTTTCACGCTAGCCGCCTGCCCCTGAACAACGGGTACCGCGGTGCGCGTTTCCCACTGTTCGACCGATTGTTCCGTATCCAAGTCTACCAAATTTTGGTAATTGTTGCCTTCACTCATTTTAATAATTTTCAATATAAATAACAAATCTCAAATCTAATTAGGATTCCTCCCACTACTTAATCTCGCTGACGTAACTATCTGTTCGTAACCAATACTTTGTTACGACATTTGCACCAGACAAAATTCGTGTCCAGAACAACCTCAAATCTGAAGATTGTCCTGTCACCAGGTCGCCACGTGTAACCTCCCCCCTCACTTACCGACCTTAATGACAGTGAAAAATGAAACCGCGTGTACCTAATGGGAGTTTTGGAAAAGCAATCGTCACCGAAGTTAACCTGTCGGTAAAGAGGGAGGAAAGGGTTACATCTAAATGAAAGGAAAGGTGCAAATGAAACTGGTGGAAATTAATTTTGAAAAGGGGTAAAGTTAATAAAGAAAGTAAATGTGCGGCCGTTACGTTAACAATTACTAGCGGTAATTAGATATTTGAGATTTGGGGGAAATCACGGTCGCCAGTCCTAAGGACAATTACTATAGTAACTGAAAAAGAAAGGTTATTACACATATAATTAACACTAGAAGCGTGGCAACTGAAGGTTGACACGTGTAGTGTGAAAACTGAAAGTTTGTCAGAAGTAATAAATTTCGCTACACTCTGACTTAATTTAGCAAAAGAATTAATAAAACCGGAAAATCGAAAGTTAATTTAGTGACTGAAGTTAATAGTGAGCTTTCTTTCTGAAGCACATCGAAATCCAGTAAAATACGGTTAGTCTTGGACTACCTCAACAATCATTTCAAAAGCAACTTGACTCTACGCAATTTAGAAACGAGAGATTTAACTTTGATCTTGAATTAAATGATTCTGAACAATTAACAATAGTAAAATGTAGTACGTACCAAGCTGAGCTGCAGTCACAGGTAAGCTAAAATACGGTAACAACGCTCGCACTCTTAATTCGTGCTTGTGTAATCTGAATATTGTAGCCAGCTCTGAGACTTTAACTGAACTTTGAAGTTAAAGCAGTGAAATGGAATTATGCTGGCGTTTGAATTTCAACGACACTCGGGTTCATTTCGGAAAAGGAAGGGACCCTGCTTGGCAATGCAATTGGGACAATGAGCAACAAAGGTTCATGCTAAGTTGCTGTAATTTTGCGAGGCAAATGGAACAATTTGAAAAGCTGAGGTCTGCCATACAGTTCTGAAACTTTACGTGCTTTTAGTCTTCCTTGTTGGTTGATTGAAGGTTTGAAGCCGTCGATCGAGGAGGTGGCGACAGTCACTCATTGTCGGCCGTCGCTGTTGCAGAAGCTGGATGTTGGCGCGCCTTCTTCTCGACACGGTTACCAGGCGAAACGGGCTCTTGATGTGCGCCAGCTAATGCTTCCCGTCCGCGACACCATGTCAGAAACTATCATCGCGAGTCGAGCGCAATTACATGCTGCCAAACCCCGAAAGCGCGGCAACTCGCGGGAGCGTCACACAACACCTGCTCCACTCGCTACTCCCGCCAGACTCCCACTGCCCTGCCCGCGCTCCACGCGGCAGAGTTAACACTACCAAAGATCCTACACACTTTGAGTCTTCACACGACCTATCGATGTAATCGTTCGATAGCAGTTTTCCCTAGGCAAGACCCAGCGTAAAAATACAAATAATCTTTACACAACAAACCAATTATACATCGACATAAATGGATAAATATATATATATCCAAACAGTAAAGCAATTACAATATATAAAGAGACAGAAATGTCATATCTTGAGGTAACAAAACAAGGAAAAAAATAATAGTACAATAGATGGAAATAGGAGGATATGCATTTCCGGCGTTACAAACTACGAATTTTAGCACCATTCAGATATCTTTTCTAAATCATTTTGTAATTTGTTTTGATCTTCTGATGACTTTATTAGTCGATAAACGACAGCGCCATCTGCAAACAATCTAATACTGCTGCTCAGATTGTACCCCAAATCGTTTATATAGATAAGTTAACAGCAAAGGGCCTATAACACTACCTTGGGGAACGCCTGAAATCCCTTCTGTTTTATTCGATGACTTTCCATCAATTACTACGAACTGTGGCCTCTCTCACAGGAAATCGCAAATCCAGTCACATAACTGAGACGATATCCCATTAGCACGCAATTTCACTACAAGCCGCTTGTGGTTCAGTGTCAAAAGCCTTCCGAAAATCCAGTAATACGGAATCGATCTGAAATCCCTTGTCAATAGCACTCAACACTTCATGTGAACAAAGAGCTAGTTGTGTTTCACAGGAATGATATTTTCTAAAGCCATGTTGACTGTGTGTCAATAGACAGTTTTCTTCGAGGTAGTTCATAATGTTCGAACACAATATATGTCCAAAAATCCTGCTGCATCTTTGGATACAGATCTCTCGTCGAGCGACCGGTTGTATATGATTGTTAAGAACGGAGCTAATGCATCAGCATACTCCGAAAAGAACCTAATTGGTATAAAGTCTGGATCAGAAGAGTTGCTTTTATTAAGGGATTTAAGTTGCTTCGCTATTCCAAGGATATTTACTTCTACGTTACTCATGTTGGCAGCTGTTCTCTATTCGAATTCTGGAATATTTACATTGTCTTCTTTTGTGAAGGCATTTCGGAAGGCTGTATTTAGTAACTCTTCTTTGGCAGCACTGTCTTCGATAGTATCTCCATTGCTATCGCGCAGAGAAGGCATTGATTGTTTCTTGCCGCTAACACACATACACATACGACCAGAATCTCTTTGGATTTTCTGCCAGGTTTCGAGGTAAAGTTTCGTTGTGAAAAATATTATAAGCATCTCGCATTGAAGTCCGCCCTAATTTTCGAGCACGTGTAAAAGATCGCCAATCTTGGGGATTCTGCGTCTGTCTAAATTAGACATGTTTGTTTCGTTGTTTCTGCAACAGTGCTCTAACCCGTTTTGTGTACCAAGGAGGATCAGCTCCGTCATTTGTTAATTTATTCGGTGTAAATCTCTCAATTGCTGCGGATACTATTTCTTTGAATTCAAGCCACATCTGGTCTACACTTATACTATTAATTTGGAAGGAGTGGAGATTGTCTCTCAGGAAGGCGTCAAGTGAATTTTTATCTGCTTTCTTGAATAGGTATATTTTTCGCTTATTTTTGAAGGATTTGGGGATTACAATATTCAATCTCGCTACGACAGCCCTGTGTTGACTAATCCCTGTATTGGTTTTGATGCTCGTTATTACCTCAGCATTATTTGTTGCTAAGAGGTCAAGCGTGTTTTTACAACCGTTTACTATTCGCGTGGGCTCATGAACTAACTGCTTGAAATAATTTTGAGAGAATGAGCTTAGCACAACTTCAGACGATATTTTATGCGTTCCTCGGGAATTAAACTTGTAATTTCGCCACCAATGAAGGTAGTACCTTGTAAAACACTGGTTCGACAAATACTTTAATATTGTTCTTCAGTTTGGTGTCTGTAACAGATAAGACTGATAGATGAAATAGAGAAGATGCAAAGAAGAAGAGAATTTTTCGTTCGTTTAGTACGCACGAGAGCGTCACGGACACGCCCACTCAACTCCCGCGGCAGACGCCGCAAGAGGGACGCTATGCATCGCGGTATCAACTACTGTCGAAATTCCGACAACGTTCATCCCTAGAAGAGTCAACCAATATGTTGCTACCTCCTACGAATATCTTGTGGAAAGACCATTAAGATAAAATTAGAAAGATTCGAGCCCACGCGGAGCCGTACCAGCAACCATTCTTCCCGTGAACCATACGCGACAGCAACAGGAAAAAGGGAGAAGTTACACTGGTACAAAGTATCCTATGCCACACGCCGTAAGATGGGTTATGAAGTACAGATGAAGACTTGGAAATTCAAACCGTCCAATCCACGTAGTCGGCCGGAGTGGCGGAGCGGTTCTAGGCGCTACAGTCTGGAACCGCGCGACTGCTACGGTCGCAGGTTCGAATCCTGTCTCGGGCATGGGTGTATGTGATGTCCTTAGTTTAGTTAAGTTTAAGTAGTTCTAAGTTCTAGAGGACTGATGACCTCCGAAGTTAAGTCCCATAGTGCTCAGAGCCATTTGAACCAATCCACGTAAGTAAAACCAAAAATACTTTGGGCTAACACATTATCAAAATCTAACCTGGAATCCCCACCCACTTTCCATACAGTAGAAAGATCACGGTAGACTATAACTTTGAGTGAGTTGTAATCCAACAAACTCTCAGCAGTACGTTTCGACGTAATAGCTCATAGCAGATGGCTATTTATAGCCCAAATATGGATATGCAAAAATAATAAAAAACCAATGGGACTGCGACTGATTGCTCTGTTCCTATAAGACATAGTCTCTGTGCAGAAAAGTTCCATATGGAATCAAAATTGGTTAAAACTGCAAGTTGCGTAATCCAATTTAGCCGCTGTCAGATCGTACCCAGTGGTGTAAAGAGCAGTTAAATATAAAAGAGAATGGAATGAGGTCATTTGATGCTGTTGACAGAAATTCATTTGTCAGAGGGGACGATTATCTTTACTTTGTGGTTCTCTGAGACTAACTGAGGGAAACGTGTTTGGACGTGGAACATGCCACAATCCACCTCAGAAAAATGTAATAAAAAATGAAAAGAAAGTGATTGTACTCTTTAGGACGAAGACTACACAAAGTCGAAAAGTTCGGGCCTGTTGTTGACGGGAGATCTAATATGTTGTCTTCACAAGTTGGTTCTTCGGTTAGCTGCTAAAGACAATTTTCAGATCAAAGCAAGGAAGGAAGCAGGGAAAGAAGATTAGGGTTAACGTCCCGTCGACGTCGAAGTCAATAGAGGTGGGAAGGATATCGACCGTGTCCTTTAGAAGGGAACATTTGGTATTTGACTGAAGCGATTTAGGGAAATCACGGAAAACATAAAGCTGGATGGTCGGACGCCGGATTCAACCGTCGACTTCCCAAATGTGAATCTAGTGTGTTAAACCACGCGCCACCTCACTTGGTAATTTTTGCATAAGGGATTTAGAATAATGTCACATGATGACCTATCCTTACTACCAACCTTAATCATTTCGGTCTCCTAGTTTATAGCTGGTAAGTAGAAATTTCCATCTAATGTTATCCCTTAACCCACGAGGTGGGGTCTCTCAGACCGCACGAAAATATTCGAACTCGTTCTCAAAGGCCGGTTGTGGTGAAATGCATCTATACTCCCCCTATCCTATTTAAATTGCCAAGTCTACGATGTTTTGTTGTCGGTTGCGGTATCGCCTTCTCTGTTTATTGTTGACACGTGTTATTGATAAATATTGGAGTCTCCTAGACCACGCCTCGTGAACTACGTACCCGTTTTTTTTTTCAGTACAGTACCGTATAGCTCAAAATTTGTTGGCAAGAATGTGTCATTTTTAACTTTCCCGAGTTTAATGAGATTCTTAGTCGGTCTATGGAGGAAGGTGTCAGTGATATAGATCAAGAAATAAACTAGAAAGACGACGATTTTACATTAGGAAGTGATCACAGTTTGCTATCGAAGAATAGTCTCATTCAGAGGAAGAACTTCAGGAAAGTTGTGATGAAGATCTCTCTGTTTCTTCAGTGAAATACTTAAAGCGTCTGTTGAAATCGAATGTGTTCTGAGTGGTGATAAAAATGTAGTTCCCAGCAATGAATGTCAATTTGACAGACTTTCTTTTTGTACATATCGGAGAAATTTTTATGCACAAATTTAAAATCTGGAATTTAGTTTTATTTGGAGATTTAGTTGCCACAGAGATTGCATAATTTATCAGAATGTAAAATTTAGTAGTCTAACAGTCTATTTATTTATTTATTTATTGTTCCGTGGGACCACATTAAGGAGAAGTCTCCATGGTCATGGAACGAGTCAATACATGAAATATAACACGATTGTAGATACAGATAAAATGAAATATAAGAAACATATTCAGGCGACAAGTCGTAAGTTTAAATAAAGAAAATCAACAATGTAACACTGGAATTTGCTTAATTTTTTAGCTTTTCCAGGAGCTCCTCGACAGAATAGAAGGAGTGAGCCATGAGGCAACTCTTCAGTTTAGAGTTAAAAGTGTTTGGGCTACTGATAAGATTTTTGAGTTCTTGTGGTAGCTTATTGAAAATGGATGCAGCAGAATACTGCACTCCTTTCTGCACAAGAGGCAGGGAAGTGCATTCCACATGCAGATTTGATTTCTGCCTAGTATTAACTGAATGAAAGCTGCTAACTCTTGGAAATAAGCTAATATTGCTAACAACAAACGACATTAAAGGAAATATATAGGGTGTTACAAAAAGGTACCGCCAGACTTTCAGGAAACATTCCTCACACACAAATAAAGAAAAGATGTTATGTGGACATGTGTCCGGAAACGCTTAATTTCCATGTTAGAGCTCATTTTAGTTTCGTCAGTATGTACTGTACTTCCTCGATTCACCGCCATGATTTCATACGGGATACCCTACCTGTGCTGCTAGAACATGTGCCTTTACAAGTACGACACAATATGTGGTTCATGCACGATGGAGCTCCTGCACATTTCAGTCGAAGTGTTCGTACGCTTCTCAACCGCAGATTCGGTGACCGATGGATTGGCAGAGGCGGACCAATTCCATGGCCTCCACGCTCTCCTGACCTCAACCCTCTTGACTTTCATTTATGGGGGCATTTGAAAGCTCTTGTCTACGCAGCCCCGGTACCAAATGTAGAGACTCTTCGTGCTCGTATTGTGGACGGCTGTGATACAATACGCCATTCTGCAGGGCTGCATCAGCGCATCTGGGATTCCATGCGACGGAGGGTGGATGCATGTACCCTCGCTAACGAAGTACATTTTGAACATTTCCTGTAACAAAGTGTTTGAAGTCACGCTGGTACGTTCTGATGCTGTGTGTTTCCATTCCACGATTAATGTGATTTGAAGAGAAGTAATAAAATGAGCTCTAACATGGAAAGTAAGCGTTTCCGGACACATGTCCACATAACATATTTTCGTTCTTTGTGTGTGAGGAATGTTTCCTGAAAGTTTGGCCGTACCTTTTTGTAACACCCTGTATACTGTGAGGGCAATGCCGAAATTCCCAGACTATTGGATAGGGGTCGACAAGAGGTTCTCGAACTTACACCACACATAGCTCGAACAGCCCGTTTTTGAGCCAAAAATACCCTTTTTGTATCAGAAGAAGTAGCCCAAAAAATAATACCATATGACATAAGCGTATGAAAACATGCGAAGTAGACTACTTTTCGTGTTGAAGTGTCACTTATTTCAGATACTGTTCTAATGGTAAATAAAGCAACATTTAGTTTCTCAACAAGATCCTGAACATGGGCTTTCCACAACAGCTTACTATCTATCCGAACGCCTAGGAACTTGAACTGTTCCGTCTCGCTTATAATATGCCCATTCTGTCTGATCAAAATATCAGTTCTTGTTGAATTGTGAGTTAGAAACTGTAAAAACTGAGTCTTACTGTAATTTAGCATCAAATTATTTTCCACAAGCCCCGAACTTATTTCATGAACTACATTATTTTATAATGTTTCAATATTACACACAAGGTCCTTCACTACCAAGCTGGTGTCATCAGCAAACAGAAATATTTTTGAATCACCTGTAATACTAGAAGGCATATCATTTATATAAATAAGAAACAGCAGTGGCCCCAGCACCGACTCTTGGGGAACGCCCCACTTAACAGTGCCCCATTGGGACTGAACATCACTACCACTCTCAATATTGCGGACAACTACCTTCTGCTTTCTGTTCTTAAAGTAGGAGGCGAACCAATTGTAAGCTACTCCCCTTACTCCATAATGGTCCAACTTCTGCAGTAATATTTTGTGGTCAACACAGTCAAAAGCCTTCGTTAAATCAAAGAAAACACCTAACGTTCGCAACCTTTTATTTAATCCGTCCAAAACCACACACAGAGAAAAGGGAATATAGCATTTTCAGTTGTTAAGCCATTTCTAAAACGTTTATGTGTACTATTTAAAAGAACCACACAAAATTATGTGCTTTTGTGTGATAAATAGCAAAATGCTGCAGGCTTTATTTACGGCAATAAAATAAACTAGAAGCATTTAAACAACACTTAAATAATTGGAAAAATAAGTGTTATATAGCATAAATTGAGAATGAGTTTTGCCTTAAATCTCGGTTTTTACTATAGGGGTCCCAGAGACCCCACCTCGTGGTATACGTTACAGGAAAGTCACCTCGCGAGTTAAGCGTTCTAAGGCAACCGGGAAATTTACGCCAAACTTTATCCAAGTTTTCTCTCAAATGTTGCGCCACTGCTATTCCCGAGGCAGATGGGTCTATAAAAGTATTCGATGAACAAGTTAGACCCTCTTTCACCACTTATCACCAACATTATTTCACATTCGGAATCTGTTATAACCTCAGCAGATTTTATTGTAAAGACGCATCTAACAGTGGCGTTCATCCAAGATATACATACGAATCAGAATTTACAATTCCACTGCTGGTAACACCACACTTCAGCCGGCTTTCTGTCGCTAGCATTACGAGGGCAGAGCCGTGGCGGCCTTAATCTTGGACACTTGGCGCTCCGCTGGCGTCACTAACTACTTGGGCTGCCGGTATCGATGTGATCGTAAGTCGCGAGCTACGGTCACTGGTCGAAGCGTGTGTTGTTGGTTTGGCGGGGCCTGCTATACAGTGAGTTGGCTGGAGGGGACGTGGCTGGGAAGTGGCTGCTTTTGAGGGACTCGGCCGGTCCAGTACTGGCCTGGAGAAGTCGCGAGTGGTCAAATCGGTCGGAGGCAAGCTTTTCCGGCTCACTGAAGGATTGGTAGCGGCGGGCTGTGGGGAGAGCAGCGGACGTCGCGTGCAACCTGGTCGGCAAGTTGCCGCCCTACTTTGCAAGCTTAAATTTTACAGCACCTCGAAGACCGCCCATGCGTGTTGGAGGCAATAACACCCCGGCTTGGAGTCCTGGAAGTCACGTCTCCTTATCGTCTGAATGAAGTTAAATCACGTTTTCTTATTCTTTGGGGACTCTATATTAAAAAGCCAGACGTGTGTTAATGTGCAATTGGACCTGTTATATTACCATGCCTGTGAGTGATTATGTGTATGATCCTTTGTAGATCAGAAAGCCTTAATCATCGCATCAGCAGGTGCTGATATTTCGGCTTCTAACTTACCAGTAAGTTTAAGAAGAGTTAAGCTAGTAACTTGTGTGTGTATTCACTTGTTCGAGAAGCTGAGATTTCCTACATCTTAGACATTCTCGTCTGCAGTCTTATTTGCGCAGATTACTGTCCTTTTTTATGTTTGTTAACAGGGTAGATTTGGCAGCAGAAGACGCGACCCTGTTCGCTGGGTCCGGAGCAGAGATGTATTTCTTTCTGCAGCAGCGGCACTTCCGTCGTCGTACGACGTCTGGCAATCTGGCACCTTTATCAGCCGCGTCGCTGTGGCTCAAGTTAAGTGAAGTTGATCGTTTGATGCGTGCCTACGGTGGAGTGTCGCCATTTAATCGGGGACAAGTAGTCTGTCCTATTTGGTGAATTCAGTAAGCTCACTAGGTTTAAAGCGTGTTCTGCAAGCCCTATGTTCTTCCGTGCCATACCTGCTCTTTAACTACTCGTTTGAACCTTGCACCGTGGTTAGCCCACTAGACTCGCATTCGGGAGGACGACGGTTCAATCCCGCGTCCGGCCATCCTGATTTAGGTTTTCCATGATTTCCCTAAATCGCCCCAGGCAAATGCCGGGATGGTTCCTTTGAAAGGGCATGGCCGATTTCCTTCCCTAATCCGATGATACCGATGACCTCGCTGTCTGGTCTCCTCCTCAAAACAGCCCAGCTCCAGCAAACCTTGCACCGTTATTTGCTACTTCTAGAAAAAGTTAAGTTTTAAGGCCTTTTACGTATCTGTATGAGCTGTTGAACCTTTGCTTTGATCCAAATCAATAGCTAAGTCCACTTATTGCGAAACTTGGCTGTGATAGCCGTCTCCTGTAATTCTCAGCTCACCTTGCATTTCGTGCAATTGTATATTTATTAAAGGTCGTTGTCAACCTTTATGCTGGTGTATACCGGTTGTGAGTCACATTTACATTGCATATCCTCCCATCTTATCTTTCATTTTGGGCAACTGTATATTTATTTAAGGGTCATTATCAATGTTTCTGCTGGTATGTAAAGATGGGAGTCACATTTAAATTGTATGCCTTCCAAATTTGTCTGTATTTAGAGGATTGTGTATTTTCTTGCTTAAGGGATTTTTATTGGGGCTTACACATTATGAGGGCTTTCCAACAGCCACGATCAGTGGCGTGACCTGTTAGTCATTCTGTATTTTGGATGGGCGTTATCCACTCGTGTAAAGTGTTACCCATGCTTAGAAATTGTTAGTACATTCATTTTACTGATATATATTTTTTAATACCTTTGCAACCACGCCTAGTTGTGCCTTCTTTTTCATGTTTGGGAGCTGTATACTCCTTGTTTCAGGCCCTGCTCTTAATGGTACAAATTATTAATGATTAATATAAAAGTTATGATTAATATAAAAGTTATTAATGATTTGAGCCTGCTCAAGTTTTTAAATCACTGTGAGCGTTGTAATTATTTTAACAATTTTTTAAATTGTGATTGTGATATTGTTGTTAAGCAATAAAGTGTATTCCATGAAACAGAAAATGTCTAAATATATGGGTCCACCTTCCATATGTATTTCCTTAAAATTATCCCAACCCTAGATGTGAGGTATCAAGGGGGTTGTTACCCTTTATAAGTGAGGCTATTTCTGGAACCTTACTGTAGCGCTTCTGCAGTTAACTAATACCGTCTCGACATTTTCTTTCTCCGGTTTGTCACGACGAATGCTACTCTCTTTCATTAAAAGGGTTAGTATTTTTCCGCGTCTCAAGCTAGAACGTAAGCTGTCGGGCCTGTGGAAGGATTTCTCTATCCTAAAACATCCACATGTGCATGTCACACTTACTTCGCTATTCCAGTAGTCGCTTCCTGCGTGTGGTACACGATTGGTCTATTAGGGAAGGGGCGGAGGGGAGGGTCCTACAATTCCCCCATCGATAGTGGACGTTGAGAATCGCCTCAGGTGCCGCAACGCCACCAAAGCCCACGGCAGTATCCTGAATCCCGTCGGCTATATGGACGTTACGACCGAAGCGTTTCCAACCCTTCTGGAGCACTCGCATGTACTTCCGACCATCCAATTTTGCACCGTTTTCACTTCCGACCAGAGCCTTCCCCACTGACGCGACTTCCTTTGGCACGACAGCGGAGAGGTTTATCGTCAATGCTGCTCGTTTAATTCTCAGCTATTTAAAATGTGCTCTGACGTTCCTGCCTGTTAACTACACCTTTGGAAATCGCGACATAGTAGGAAATAAACAGCCAGATATTTGTGACAAGTAAAAACAGAAATGTTATTGTTACTTTTTCAGCAATTCAATTTTTCCTTTTTCTAAATCAGACTAAAAATTTAAAAAAAATTCAAACATGGCTTTGCACTACTTGCATAGCCAGTTCCAAATGGTTCGAATGGCTCTGAGCATTATGTGACTTAACTTCTGAGGTCATCAGCCGCCTAGAACTTAGAACTAATTAAACCTACTTAACCTAAGGACATCACACACATCCATGCCCGAGGCAGGATTGGAACCTGCGACCGTAGCGGTCGCTCGGCTCCAAACTGTAGCGCCTAGAAGCGCACGACCATTCCGGCCGGCGCCAGTTCCAAGCCTCAATAAAATATGAAAGGAACAGCCACGGCTAACGCCAATCAGTTTTTCAAAGACCACAATCGAAAATTCCACATCAGCCTGTCGACGGTGGCCAACGCAGCTGCCAGCTTCTTACAGTTGCCAATTCCCTCAGCATCTGTACGCAACAACCCCTATCCATCTGTAATCAATATTCGTCTATACCCCGAGAAATATAGCACTACTATAAGTGAAGACGTCTCGGGTGCTGTAGCGTCAGATTTACTGAAGAACGATTGCATTTCCCACCTCGGCTATTATATAATCACTGTTACATATGTCAGTGTCAGCTCATTTTGGCCATTAGTCATTTTCCTCTCTCGAGGTTAGTTCGAATTAACCTGGTGAGGTGCATGTTCCAGGCGAGTATGGTTGCCATATCTTGATGAGACCTCGTCAGGACACTGCGATGGGGGTGCAGAAATGAAGTAAAAAAAAATTATTTAATATAATTGCTTTTTATTCAGAGCTCAATTACACGGAATTTGTTGCAGCACAAGCAGTTGGTTCACAATATTTTTCGGCAGGTTTCACCTTTTTCAGCAAGCCCTTTCTTCCCTGTTACGCATTTGCCAGTGTAATGGTCCTTGAATTACGTAACCATTACGGCACCTCACCTCAGCCTCTCTATACCACCAATATTCTACTGTGTTTCTGTAAAATAGTTAACATATTTCTGTGACAACATTCATATTTGATTTCATTAATGTAGAGGTACTTCGATACATCGATATGTATATATTGCAATGATATTATTCTTATGTGTATTCTTTCTTTTGTCACTATGATCTTTGATGTACTTGTAACTCTGGTTTTTGGGCGCGTAAGCGGTTATCAGAGAGTCAAGCTTGGGTCGTCATGTTAAAAAGACGCAAATTGTAGTCACTTTATGAAATTTGAACTTTAACAGTGAGGAAGATATTTTCAAGTATGTTTTATATTGTGAAGTGATGTTTTGGAACAAGTTACGTGATATTGCAACAAAAGTAATAAAAAAGAAGTGTAACTTAAATTCGGAGTGCTGATTACTTTTTTACATCACTATTGTCCTAACTTGCAAAAGTTCAATCTTCAAGAATGGTTTATGAAACACATCTATAAAACTTTAGAATATCGCAGAATAACACCTAGGCTTCTTTGCATCCGAGCTTGGAATCATCACTACCTACATTTTCGACGATTGAGCCATGAGTTCACAACGACACCAGCGTGGAAAACACGAAAAGATAAGTGCCTAGTTTATCCATTATTTCATGACATGACTTTATTAACTGTGCTCTAATGACACTTGCCACATAATATAACTTTGTTGTTGCCCGAAAATGCAATATTTAGCAGCGTGAGAAACACTACAATCATAATTAATTTTTGACCTTTGTTGTGGTAGGGTTGTCAGACCGGTCAGCTTGTAGTTAAACTGGCACTAAGTGCCTGACAGCAGTCGATTTCTTTCATGTCACTGAGCCAACATCAACGAAAATACTCTTTCCACAGTACCGTTCTGTGCGGAAATAGAAAACAAATACCGGCATAATTTTAGCGGCTGACATTTGCGTTCAGGATTTTCGGTTTCCTTGAGAAAGTAAATTCACCTTTCTTCCACGGAGTGTTTAGACTTTCATTCTTCCGAGTTACGTTTTAGTTTCGTAAAAGCTCTTCAGATACATACATTTATGAAAATAGTTGTCGCCTGAAATCTTAACACTATTTTTTAGTCAGGTATATAATAGCGTTTCAATCATCGCCCACTCAGGGGTTTCAGATAGCGTCATCCAATAAAATACTTGATACTTATTAAAAGAAATAGCCCATTTCTCTAAGGAATGAAATGCTGTGGCATTAAAAGACGTTTGTCTCTTCGTCAAAATTTCGAAATCAAATTCACTATAAATGATAATAAATAAAACTAATGGAGGCTCCATTTACATGTCGTGCTAACAGATGGCGTTACTTCAGCACTTCAGCCAATACTCGTAACATATTTTACAAAATCAGGAAAAAACTGAGTCGGATGTCAGGACAAGAAGGTCCATAACGTTGACGGTCCCGAATATCGGGAGGGATGGCAACTCTACATGCGAGCAGTGTGGTCAGTTTCACGGGGACATTGTTCTCGTTCGTGCATGGTCTAGGTGTATTCACTTGAAAGTGGCTAATGGCCGAAGTCATCTGACAGTGACATAAATGACAGTGATTGTATAAGAGGGAAGGTGGGAAATATAATTGGCCTTCAATATAACCCAAAGGGTCGCTGGATGCAATCTAAGTACTTCTGCTACACTACTTCTGGTTTATACTACACGACAAATGCACTGATATTTATGCACTTAGAATAAGTTAGTACTCATTAGTCTACGCAGTAAAACACAGAGACACTACTAATTTCTTCTCAGAAGCATGTGAGAATGAAAATTAAACAAAATCGTGTGTATGAACAAAAACTGATGCTGCTTCTGGTACGTCCACTTAGTTCCCAAATTGCGGCTGTACAGTGGACACTATGACCGAGAGCGGAGACCTGTATTTGGATTTGGATTTGTAAATGAATAGAAGGTGTGAACTGGACAGATAAAATAAGACATGAAATTGTGTCACAGAGTGAATGAGAGCCGGCCGGAGTGGTCGTGCGGATCTAGGCGCTACAGTCTGGAACCGAGCGACCGGTACGGTCGCAGGTTCGAATCATGCCTCGGCATGGATGTGGGTGATATCCTTAGGTTAGTTAGGTTTAATCAGTTCTAAGTTCTAGGGGACTGATGACCTCAGAATTTAAGTCGCATAGTACTCAGAGCCATTTGAACCATTTGAACCTAGTGAATGAGAAAACAGAAATACCGGAAACAAGAGAAGGAAAAGGAACAGGCAAGGACACTGGGTTAGGAGGACTGCATAATGAAGAACACATTAGAAGCATTAATGACGAGGAAGAGTAAAAGTGGAAGAAGAGAACACCTGACCGACCCCATCAAGACAAATGGATTATATGCGTCTATGGAAAGGATGGAGGAAAACTGGGAGGGCTGCACAATGCTGGCTTGTGGTGGTGAACCTGCCTAATGGGCAGATCGCACCATAATCGTCACTCAAAGTACGGAATTTATCCTAAAAATACAAAAAAATTCTCAATGTATTAGGTGTTATGTACTGCGTGATTGGAAACGGTGGTTAACATCTGCTCTAGAGAAGAACGAGCTCGAGTCCTAGAGTGGCTCTGAAAGAAACGACTGGACTGTCGCTCTGGAAACAAGATGTGAGGGCGGCTACTACAGACGTAGGACCGGAAGCGCGACGCCTTTGTGTGGAGGGCGCGGCAGCGACATACGGTGGCCCGCGGGAGGCGTGAACAAAGTGGGCGAGCACGCGCCGACAAAGCGGCGGTCCAATTTGGGCGTCCTTGTAGTCGGGTCTGCACCAGTGCAGCCCGCGGGGCCGGGCAGCTGCCGCCCGCGGCACCTGGGCCGCGCGCGATTTACGACCGGACGCCTGCTCGTCTGCGCACGCGCCGCCCACCTGTGAGCCTCAAGGCGCAGGCGTCGGCACGCCGGCCGCTGCTGCGTCACGCCCGGGAATCCCCGCCGACACGTGGCACCTGTGCGTTTCCACCCCGCTGGGTACAGTACTCCTCGCCAGGATTTTGCCAGCAATGCGAGGAAAACTGCTGGTGAACTTTTAACATTGCAGCGCGTCAGCAATCGTGAATAATTTAATGATTATAAAGAATCCGCCTCGACTGCAGATTGAAACCGAATGTTGACCTAGGTTTCGGCACGGATAACCACGCCTTCTTCGGAACACACTGTGGTGTGCGTACTGTAAGACCTTCGGTACACACACCATCAGATTATTGGACTTGTCGCTCTAACGAAGTAGGCGAGTGTCAGCAATATGTCTCGTGGTCTTATCGTGGCGTGTTTATCTTCTGCCGTTAGGTCAGACGATAGAAATGCCACTTGCACTCTTAGAGTAGCAGATTGACGGTGACCAACTTTAAACAGAACCTGATTAATTTTCACACACATTTATTCAAATAATAAAAATCATAGACATTATGTAACTTGCTTCTGGATCCTGTTTACAATTGACAATCTGAAGTTCCTTTGCTCTTGGTACGTTAATCTTATGCTCACAGATCTCTGATACGTGACAAAGTGTCTATACATTTCTCTTCATGGCTATGTACAGGAATGTGATAATCTTATTAGGCGCAGACTGAAACTTGACTATTTACTAATGCAAACTAATGCAGACTAATGTAGACTGGTGTAGCCAAATGCAGATTCATGCCGGAGGTCTGTACACTCGTTATAATACCTCGCGCGTTCAGGTATCACTGCGCGAGTGTGATCCGCGAGGAGAAAAGGTTCTACGTTAGCAGCAATCTCATTGGCTGCGTTAGATATTAATACGCGGATCGGCGGAAGCAGAATTTGGTCCGTCTCTAAGACAGCGCCATCTCGTAGTGCGGAGACGGACGAGAGCTGCGCCTGCGCCGTAGTGCTTAGCGGGGCGCGCTCTAGTGGGAAAGTTGTGTACGCGCTGACTACGCGGAACTATGTACACAACACACACTAAAACTACAAACTGCGTAAAGTTTGTAGTTTTAGTGTGTTCCGAAGAAGGCTTGGTTATCCACGCCGAAATCTAGGTCAACATCAGGGTTTCAATTTGCAGTCGAGGCGGATTCTTTATTATCATTAAAACTGCTGGTACCCTATGTGGCAGACAGCATTTTATGTTGTTGTTGCTATGGTTCGAAGCCTGCCTTGATGCAGCCCTACACACTTGTCAATCTTGTACGTCCTTCTTCATCCCTACCGAGCGAGGTGGCGCAGTGGTTAGCACACTGGACTCGCATTCGGGAGGACGACGGTTCAATCCCGTCTCCGGCCATCCTGTTTTAGGTTTTCCGTGATTTCCCTAAATCACTTCAGGCAAATGCCGGGATGGTTCCTTTGACAGGGCACGGCCGATTTCCTTCCCCATCCTTCCCTTACACGAGCTTGCGCTCCGTCTCTAATGACCTCGTTGTCGACGGGACGTTAAACACTAATCTCCCCCCCCCCCCCTCCTTCTTCATCTCGGCATAACTGATGCAACCCATAACTATTTAAACCTATTTACATCAGTCGTTGAGACTCAATATGCCTGCGGGGAAAACATAACTTTATTAGCAACGAACTAAAACTAAATGTAACTAAAACCAAAATGATGCAATTGGAAGCTAAATCAGTAGAAAGGACTCAAATAAAAATAACTTGCAATGATCAGCATATCACAGAAGCAAACCACGTGAAGTTCTTCGGCCTAAATCTTGATAAAAATTTAAATTGTAAGTTACACATAGATTACTTAGCAAATAAACTGAACAGCTTGGCATTATCAATGTGTATTTTGTCAGGTGCCACAAACATGGATACCAGAAATATAGTTTATCACTGCTCCTTTGAGTCAGTTATTCGTAATGGAATAATCTGGGGAAATTCAGCAAATGCCACTAGGCTCCTAGTATTACAAAAGAAAGTAATTGGAAACATGTGTGTTCCAAAAAACGGGAATCCTATCGATCACTGTCAAAAAATTTAAAATACTATCTATCCTCTGACATTATATATATGAGGTGGTGGTGTTCTTATATAAAAATCAACATACACTAGACAATTTCCGTATCAACCACAACTACAGCACTCACCACAGAGATAATTTCAAACTTCCAACACATCGTTTAAAACTTTATGCCCAAACGCCAGAGTATATGGGGTTAAAAATTTTCAATAAAATGAAAGGCATTAATATATTTAAGATGGAGCTTGGTTCACTGAAAACATTGTTCTTTACTCTTCTAGTGGAAAAGTGTTATTATTCTGTCGAAGAATTCATTGAGGACAGCTTCACAGTCTGAGCACGGGGATTGTATTACATGTATTATTTTATGTACTTGTGTAGCTGTAACTTAGGAATGTAAAATAAAATGTAAACTTTTATATTTCTCTTAAAAAAGAGAAAAAGTTTCTTTTTGTAGCCGGCCGGTTTGGCCTAGCGGTTCTAGGCGCTTCAGTCTGGAACCACGCGACAGCTACGGTCGCAGGTTCGAATCCTGCCTCGGGCATGCAAGTGTGTGATGTCCTTAGGTTAGTTAGATTTCAGAAGTTCTAAGTTCTAGGGGACTGATGACCTCCGATGTTAAGTCCCACAGTGCTCAGAGCCATTTCAACCTTTTTTTTTTTTAAACCTTGACATGTCTCCTGTATATCAAATCAAATGATTTGAAAATTGTGCGTAATGAGATGAATAAATCACATATCACGTAGCACATATCGCATAACTTCTAGATTTCCATATGCCTCAGGTTTTGAGCTATCAACAGATACCCTCTTTTAGTGAAGCTTTGCGATAAATTTCTTTTTCCAAATTCGGTTCAGTGCCTGTTCGTTAGTTATCCGAGTGACTATCTTATCTTCAGCATTCTCCTGTAGCACATCGTTTCGAAAACCTCTGTTCTTGTCCTAACCGTTTATTATCCACGTTTCTCTTCCAAACAAGGTTACACTCCAAATACCTCAGGAAAGACGTTTTATTTTCAGTGTTACCAAATTCAGAAATACTTGTCTTGCTGTTGACAAAATGCATTTCATATCGTCCCTACTTTGGCCATAGTTACTTATTTTTCTACCCAAACAACAAAACTCATCTAATACTACTTGGAGTGTCTCATTCCTAATCTAATTTCTTCAGAATCACCTAATTCGACTACATACCATTACATTTGTTTTGCTTTAAATTCATGATCGTCTTACTATCTTTCAGGGAGACACAATCCATTCTCTTCAACCGACCTTCCAGGTTCTTCGTCGCAGCATATTACTTCCTCGTCGCTCCTTCTGCGGGTATTATGTAGTCCAAGGCTGACATCTTGGACAGGGGTTTGTGTGTGGGGAGAGGGCTTCTTCAGCGTGAATAATCCTCTTAAACAAACTGAGATGGAATCCTCTGGGGCTGGTATTTTTCCCAAGTGCACGACAGAATGAGACATCTTGCACCAGATGCCTTTAGACACCTGAGTGTAGTGTTCACTGTACAAAGTGGTCTTGACAAGCTTTCTACATCTACATCTACATCCATACTCCGCGAGCCACCTGACGGTGTGTGGCGGAGGGTACCCTGAGTACCTCTATCGGTTCTCCGTTCTATTCCAGTCTCGTATTGTTCGTGGAAAGAAGGATTGTCGGTATGCTTCTGTGTGGGCTCTAATCTCTCTGATTTTATCCTCATGGTCTCTTCGCGAGACATACGTAGGAGGGGGCAATATACTGCTTGACTCTTCGGTGAAGGTATGTTCTCGAAACTTTAACAAAAGCCCGTACCGTGCTACTGAGCGTCTCTCCTGCAGAGTCTTCCACTGGAGTTTATCTATCATCTCCGTAACGCTTTCGCGATTACTAAATGATCCTGTAACGAAGCGCGCTGCTCTCCGTTGGATCTTCTCTATCTCTTCTATCAACCCTATCTGGTACGGATCCCACACTGCTGAGCAGTATTCAAGCAGTGGGCGAACAAGCGTACTGTAACCTACTTCCCTTGTTTTCGGATTGCGTTTCCTTAGGATTCATCCAATGAATCTCAGTCTGGCATCTGCTTTACCGACGATCAACTTTATATGATCATTCCATTTTAAATCACTCCTAATGCGTACTCCCAGATATTTTATGGAATTAACTGCTTCCAGTTGCTGACGTGCTATATTGTAGCTAAATGATAAGGGAACTATCTTTCTATGTATTCGCAGCACATTACACTTGTCGACATTGAGATTCAATTGCCATTCCCTGCACCATGCGTCAATTCGCTGCAGATCCTCCTGCATTTCAGTACAATTTTTCATTGTTACAACCTCTCGATACACCACAGCATCACCTGCAAAAAGCCTCAGTGAATTTCCGATGTCATCCACACGGTCATTTATGTATATTGTGAATAGCAACGGTCCTATGACACTCCCCTGCGGCACACCTGAAATCACTCCTACTTCGGAAGACTTCTCTCCATTGAGAGACATGCTGCGTTCTGTTATCTAGGAACTCTTCAATCCAATCACACAATTGGTCTGATAGTCCATATGGTCTTCCTTTGTTCATTAAACGACTGTGGGGAACTGTATCGAACGCCTTGCGGAAGTCAAGAAACACGGCATCTACCTGGCCCTCTGAGTCTCGTGGACGAATAGCGCGAGCTGGGTTTCACACGACCGTCTTTTTGAAACCCATGCTGATTCCTACAGAGTAGATTTCTAATTTCCAGAAAAGTCATTATACTCAAACATAATACGTGTTCCAAAATTCCACAACTGATCAACGTTAGAGATATAGGTCTATAGTTCTGCACATCTGTTCGACGTCCCTTCTTGAAAACGGGCACGACCTGTGCCCTTTTCCAATCCTTTGGAACGCTACTCTCATCTAGAGACCTACGGTACACCGCTGCAAGAAGGGGGGCAAGTTCCTTCGCGTAGTCTGTGTAAAATCGAACTGGTATCCCATCAGGTCCAGCGGCCTTTCCTCTTTTGAGCGATTTTAATTGTTTCGCTATCCCTCTGTCGTCTATTTCGATATCTACCATTTTGTCATCTATGCGACAATCTAGAGAAGGAACTTTAATTGTGAAACGAGTATAATGCACATGTTTCTGTGGAAATTTGTGTGTGTGTCTTCGTGCGACTTTTTCACAACTGGTTTGAAGTACAATCCTGGTTGGTCTTTGTGGAGACTGTCGGAGGAAGTTGTTAGGATCCAGGTGGAGGCGGTGTTTGCACTGTGTAGGTGTACCCTTTAAGGCGTCGGATGTCATAATCGCACTGAGACTAATTAGCTACATGGCTATCAGTTACTGACACCGTAGTACTGAGTAGTTTAACTCTCTCACATAAGTTATATTACGGCTGGTGACCATTATTTAATACCATTAGCGGTACACTGAATTAATAAATGTACGTCAGAAAATCTGGGGAAGAGTGTCTTGCTTAATTTGTCTCGCGGGCTGCACATCGCTAAGAGTGGGTGGATTCTGACCGCGGCCCTATATACAGCTTTGCGCAGTGCTATGGGAAGCCTTAAAGACGGTCGAAAGAAACGCTGCAGTGTACAGCATAATCACAACGTCATCTAAAACTTTAAAGGTTTAATTTATTTTCCTTCGTTTTCTCCACAGCTCAAAGTACAGATTCAATAACATCGGGGATAGGCTACAACTCTGTCTCACACCTTTCTCACCAAGTACTTCCCTTCCACGTTCTCCGACTCTAATAACTGCATTTTACGTTCTGCAGAAGTTGTAGATAACCTTTCGGTTTTCGAGCCCGTTTTTTATTTTTGGTTCAAACGGCTCTGAGCACTATGGGACAGAACTACTTAAACCTAACTAACCTAAGGGCATCACAGACATCCATGCCCGAGGCAGGATTCGAACCTGCGACCGTAGCGGTCGCGCGGTTCCAGACTGAAGCGCGTAGAACCGCTCGGTCACACAAGTCGGCCCCTTTTGTTAATACATACATATATATATATATATATATATATATATATATATATATATATATATATATATAATATCAGGAATCCGAGAAATATCTAATCTCCGACATCGTTGCGGCCGGACAAAATTACCGCAAGTACTGGACCAACCACTACTGAATATAATCGTTCAACATGAAAGAAGTAAAACCCTTCCGCAAATTGCTGCAGATTTCAGTGCTCGGCAATCAACAAGTACCAGTGTGCGATCCGTTCAAGGAAACTTCCTGGCAGATTAAAACTGTGTGCCCGACCGAGACTCGAACTCGGGACCTTTACCTTTCGCGGGCAAGTGCTCTACCATCTGAGCTACCGAAGCACGACTCACGCCCGGTACTCACAGCTTTACTTCTGCCAGTATCTCGTCTCCTCGGTAGCTCAGATGGTAGAGTGCTTTCCCGCGACGAAAGGCAAAGGACCCGAGTTCGAGTCTCGGTCGGGCACATAGTTTTAATCTGCCAGGAAGTTTCATATCAGCGCACACTCCGCTGCAGAGTGAAAATCTCATTCTGGAGGCATTCAAGGAAACATCATCGATATGGGCTTTCGGAGCCGAAGGCCCACTTACGTACCTTCGATAACTGCATGACACAAAACTTTACGCCTCGCCTGGGCCCTTCAACATCGACGTTAGACTATTTATGACTGGAAACATGTTTTCTGGTCAGACGAGTCTCGTTTAAAGTTGTATCGACTGGATGGACGTGTACGGGTATGGAGACAACCTCATAAATCCACCGACCCTGCCTGTCAGCAGGGGACTGTTCAAGCTGGTGTAGGCTCTGTAAAGGTGTGGAGCGTGTGCAGTTGGAGTGATATGGGACCCCTGATACGTCTAGATACAACTCTGACAGGTGACACGTACGTAAGCATTCTGTCTAATCACCTGCATCCATTCATGTCTATTGTGCATTCCGACGGACTTTTGGCAATTCCAGCAGGGCAATGCGACACCCCACACGTCGAGAATTGCTACAGGGTGGCTCCAGGAACACTCTTCTGTGTTTACACACATCCGCTGGCCACCAAACTCCCCAGACATGAACACTATTCAGCATGTTGGGGACATCTTGCAACGTCCTGTTGAGATAGAGATCTCCACCCCCTCGTACTCTTACTGATTTATGGACAGCCCTGCAGGATATATGGTGTCAGTTCCCTCCAGCACTACTTCAGACATTACTCGAGTCCATGCCACGTCGTTTTGCGGCACTTCTGCGTGCTCGCGGGGGCCCTAACCGATATTAGGCAGGTATACCAGTTTCTTTAGCTCTTCAGTCTATAACTGCTACCTTCATAATGTCAAATGTTGCACAGCGACGAAAATTGTTCTGTGTTTCGCTAAACCTAAAAATGCATTAACCGTATGTTTGTTTTCTCCAAACTAAGATAAGCCTTTGGCTCAGTATTTCCGTACAGATCATATCTCCGGAAGCCATACTGATTTTCTCCTTTGTCGGCGTCTACCAGCTTTGCCACACTTCTGTAAATAATTCGAATCAGTATTTAGCAACCAACAGCTATAGTTCGATGGTATTCTCACTTGTCACAACTTCTTAGTAATTGGAATTGCGTATTATGTATTACATTCTTGTTAAAGTCTGGAGGTATTTCGCCTGTATCAAATGTCTTACGCAATAGATGGGCTCTAATAAATCAATTAAAGGGACAGTATTTCTTTAGGATATACCACCCAAGTTTTCTAAGCCGGGCTGTAAGCTCATGGCTCTTAAGTGCTGTTTATTCAGTGTTCCTCACCGGAATTCTGTAACACATTGTCACCCACACTCAGAAGTTCCACAGTGACGTCATACTCCACACTGTACTTAGAGATGAGCTCAAATCAAAATGCAGGCGTTCGTACTTTAATCTCTCAGCTCGCAATATAATAAGGTATCAGACTTATGCAGCTTGTGCAGGACGTTATCGTGAGCAAAGATTCCTAACAACTCGCTCACAGTTTAAAAGAACTGTATAAGATGCTTGATAATCTACCTCTGGACTATACATCTACATCTACATGATTACTCTGCAATTCATATTTAAGTGCTTGGCAGAGGGTTTATCGAACTACAATCATACTATCTCTCTGCCATTCCACTCCCGAACAGCGCGCGGGAAAAACGAACACCTAAACCTCTCTGTTCGAGCTCTGATTTCTCTTATTTTATTTTGATGATCATTCCCACCTATTTAGGTTGGGCTCAACAAAATATTTTCGCATTCGGAAGAGAAAGTTGGTGACTGAAATTTCGTAAATAGATCTCGCCGCGACGAAAAACGTCTTTGCTTTAATGACTTCCATCCCAACTCGCGTATCATATCTGCCACACACTCTCCCCTATTACGTGATAATACAAAACAAGGTGCCCTTTCTTGCACCCTTTCGATGTCCTCCGTCACTCCCACCTGGTAAGGATCCCACACCGCGCAGCAATATTCTAACAGAGGACGAACGAGTGTAGCGTAAGCTGTCTCTTTAGTGGACTTGTTGCATCTTCTAAGTGTCCTGCCAATGAAACGCAACATTTGGCTCGCCTTCCCCACAATATTGTCTATGTGGTCTTTCCAACCGAAGTTGTTCGCAATTTTAACACCCAGATACTTAGTTGAATTGACAGCCTTGAAAATTGTACTATTTATCGAGTAATCGAATTCCAACGGGATTCTTTTGGAACCCATGTGGATCACCTCACACTTTTCGTTATTTAGCGTCAACTGCCACCTGCCACACCATACAGCAATATTTTCTAAATCGCTTTGCAACTGATACTGGTCTTCGGATGACCTTACTAGACGGTAAATTACAGCATCATCTGCGAACAACGTAAGAGAACTGCTCAGATTGTCACCCAGTTCATTTATATAGATCAGGAACAGCAGAGGTCCCAGCACCTTCCCTCAGAAACACCTGATATCACTTCAATTTTACTCGATGATTTGCTTTCTATTACTACGAACTGCGACCCTCGTAACAGGAAATCACGAATCCAGTCGCACAACTGAGACGATACCCCATAGGCCCGCAGCTTGATTAGAAGTCGCTTGTGAGGAACGGTGTCAAAAGCTTTCCGGAAATCTAGAAACACGGAATCAACTTGAGATCCCCTGTCGGTAGCGGCCATTACTTCGTGCGAATAAAGAGCTAGCTGCGTTGCACAAGAACAATGTTTTCTGAAACCATGCTGATTACGTATCAATAGATCGTTCCCTTCGAGGTGATTCATAATGTTTGAATACAATATAAGCTCCAAAACCCTACTGCAAGCCGACGTCAATGATATAGGTCTGTAGTCGATGGATTACTCCTACTACCCTTCTTAAACACTGATGCGACCTGCGCAATTTTCCAATCTGTAGGTACAGATCTATCGGTGAGCGAGCGGTTGTATATGATTGCTAAGTAGGGAGCTATTGTATCAGCGTAATCTGAAAGGAACCTAATCGGTATACAATCTGGACCTGAAGACTTACCCGTATCAAGCGATTTGAGTTGCTTCGCAACCCCTAAGGTATCTACTTCTAAGAAACTCATGCTAGCAGCAGTTCGTGTTTCAAATTCTGGACTATTCCATTCATCTTTCCTGGTGAAGGAATTTCGGAAAACTGCGTTCAATAACTCCACTTTAGCGGCACTGTCGTCGGTAACAGTACCATCGCCACTGCGCAGCGAAGGTAGTGACTGCGTATTGCCGCTTATGTACTTTACATACGACCAGAATTTCTTCGGATTTTCTACCAAATTTCGAGACAATGTTTCGTTTTGGAACCTATTAAAGGCATCTCGCATTGAAGTACTTGCCAAATTTCGCGCGTCTGTAAATTTTAGCCAATCTTCGGGATTTCGCATTCTTCTGAATTTCGCATTCTTTTTCCGTTGCCTCTGCAACAACGTTCGGATCTGTTTGTGTACCATGGGGGATCAGTTCCATCTCTTACCAGTTTATGAGGTATGAATCTTTCAATTGCTGTTGCTACTATATCTTTGAATTTGAGCCACATCTCGTCTACATTTGCATAGTCAGTTCGGAAGGAATGGAGATTGTCTCTTAGGAAGGCTTCTAATGACACTTTATCCGCTTTTTTAAATAAAATTATTCTGCGTTTGTTTCTGGTGGATTTGGAAGAAACGGTATTGAGCCTAGCTACAACGACCTTGTGATCACTAATCCCTGTATCAGTCATGATGCTCTCTATTAGCTCTGGATTCTTTGTGGCTAAGAGGTCAAGTGTGTTTTCGCAACCATTTACAATTCGCATGGGTTCGTGGACTAACTGGTCGAAATAATTTTCGGAGAAAGCATTTAGGACAATCTCGGAAGATGTTTTCTGCCTACCACCGGTTTTGAACAAGTATTTTTGCCAACATATCGAGGGAAGGCTGAAGTCCCCACCAACTATAACCGTATGAATGGGGTATTTATTTGTTACGAGACTCAAATTTTCTCTGAACTGTTCAGCAACTATATCATTGGAGTCTGGGGGTCGGTGGAAGGAGCCAATTATTAATTTAGGTCGGCTATTAAGTATAACCTCCACCCATACCAATTCGCACGGAGTATCTGCTTCGACTTCACTACAAGATAAACCACTACCGACAGACACAAACACTCCGCCACCAATTCTGCCTAATCTATCTTTCCCGAACACCGTCTGAGACTTCGTAAAATCCCTGCAGAACTTATTTCAGGCTTTAGCCAGCTTTCTGTACCTATAACGATTTCAGCTTCTGTGCTTTCTATTAGCGCTTGAAGCTCAGGGACTTTCCCAGCACAACTACAACAATTTACAACTGCAATTACGACTGTTTCTTGATCCACGCACGTCCTGTATTTGCCATGCACCCTTTGAGATTGCAGCCCACCCCGTACTTTCCCGATTCCTTCTAACCTAAAAAACCGCCCAGTCCACGCCACACAGCCTCCGCTACCCGTGTATCCGCCAGCTGAGTGTAGTGAACTCCTGACTCCTGACCTATTCAGCGGAACCCGAAACCCCACCACCCTATGGCACAAGTCAAGGAATCTGCAGCCAAAACGGTCGCAAAACCGTCTGAGCCTCTGATTCAGACCCTCCACCCGGCTCTGCACCAATCCTTCTTACAGCAAACTGTAGCTTACGCAGGCGAACGCACATATTTGCATTTGTGTGTGTGTGTGTGTGTGTGTGTGTGTGTGTGTGTGTGTGCGACGGCGGCCTGAGAGAATGAGCTATTGAGCGAGCAGCCACGTTTTCTCAGCTCGTCACGAAAGATGTAACGCTCGTTCTGCAATGCAGAATTGTTGCGAAAAATTTCGTGTTGTTGGCACATATTAAACAGTAAACAATCACATACCATGTTACAACACGTTTCGTATTTTGGAAACGAACTTTCGTAGGGTGCCTACTGTGTCTATCTGCAAACTTTGTTTCTAATTTCGTTTATTATGATAAAAGAAGAGAGAAATTGTTCCAGATGCAGGCTATTTTCTTTATATTGTGTTTTATCTAAATTCTCGTACTCGGGCACCACAATACTATTACTTGTATGCTAACAGTTCGGAATTGTCTTTAAAAAATTTCGTTCAGCACGTACACTGGCGGAAACACGAAGAAGGAGCAGCACGACATAACCTAAAGTTGAGAGGCGTGTTTCTACATCTTAAAGATGATGTACACTCATGTTCATAAATTAAGGGTAACTGCAGGATGTGGTGCCACACAACGTGGCACTACACAAAACTGGCGCTAGTAGCATAGGCACATAAGGAACACACACGACACAGGTCTGTAAGTCCACGGATTTACTGATAAGTTGAGAAAACCGACCCGAAACACATGTGCTACAAAACGCCACTGTTTCCTGGGCATGTACGCCGACATCAGTATGGGATGTGATCACCGTGCACACGTGCACCGGCCGCACAAATGGTTGGCATACTCTGGGTTAGGTGGTCGACCAGCTGCTGGGGTGTAACCTCCAATTCTTGCACCAGTGCCTGTCGGAGCTTCTGACGTGACCTAGGGGTTTGAAGACGTGCAGCGATACGTCGACCGAGAGCATCCCAGACGTGCTCTATGGGGTTTAGGTCTGGAGAATAAGCAGGCCACTCCTTCGCCTGATATGTTCTGTTTCAATGTACTCCTCCACGATGGCAGCTCCGTGGGGCCGTGCGTTATCATCCATCAGGAGGAAGGTGGGACCCACTGCACCCCTGAAAAGGCGGACATATTGGTGCAAAATGACGTCCCGATACACCTGACCTGTTACAGTTCCTCTGTCAAAGACATGCAGGGGTGTACGTGCACCAATCATAATCCCACCCCACACCATCAAACCACGACCTCCATACAGGTCCCTTTCAAGAACATCAAGGGGTTGGTATCTGGTTCTTGGTTCACGCCAGACGGAAACTCGGTGAGACTCACTGTTCAGACTATACCTGGATTCGTCCGTGTACATAGCCTGGGAACACTGCCCCAATGACCATGTACTGTTTTCTTGACACCAGGCTTTACGGGCTCTCCTGTGACCAGGGTTCAGTGGAATGCACCTTGCAGGTCTCCGGGCGAAAAACCATGTCTGTTCAGTCGTCTGGACGTCCTTTACTGTAGCGCCTGGACACATTTCCTGTCTGCTGGAATTGTTGCCATAATCTTGAGATCACACTTTGTGGCACACGGAGGGCCCGTGCTACGACCTGCTGTGTTTGACCAGCCTCCAGTCGCCCTAGTATTCTACCTCTCATAACGTCATCAATGTGTGTTCTTTGAGCCATTTTCAACACACAGTCGCCATTAGCACATCTGAAAACGTCTGCACACGTACTCGCTGCACTAACACACCTCTGCGTATGTGGACTAACATTTCAACCGTGCGACGGCCTCAGGTCAAATGCACCGCATGGTCATACTCCGAGGTGATTTAAACCCACAAACCCCACAGGAGAGCGTTGTTTCACCGTGTATCAGCATTATCCTTAATTTATGAGCATGAGTGCACATCACAATTTCGTGCCACTCACATAAGAGTAGCGCTAGTAGCCCCACCATGACGATGCACATCAGGTTTGCTTTAAAGAGCCGCTGCTTTCGTCGTGAGTGTTGGTTGCCTTGAGATTGGATGTGGTGAGCTGATGTTAGTCAGAAATGCCTTAAGGGGCTCCGGAAAGGCTCAAAATCATGAAAAGTTCAATTTTTACTTTTTTGCGTTTTCTGAATCTGCAGACTATTTCCTTTTAATAGATATATAATTTATTCAATTCCGAAGACTACAACTATTTTTAAATTTTTTTTGAAATGTGTTCTACATGGGCGTGGCCCACTGTAGCGCTGTTAAACTGCTGTCAAATGGTGTTATTATTAACGTCCGTGTTCATCAGGTACGTTTTAGTGATGTGAGATAAAGTATGTGTTGTGGCTAACCTGTGATGGTTCAATATATATCGCTGGTGTGATTGTCGATTGTTTCATGTTTATTTACTCTGTCGTTATCTCGAAAATATTCGTAATTAATTCTGTTTCTTGAGTCTCTGTTTTGTTGAAGTATAATAAAAAGTAAAAGTAAAAGTAAAGTTATTAGAAATCCTCTGAAGGCTTTTAAGAAAAGGAGAAATGTTGGAAAGCCAAAGGTATGTGTTATTACTGTAAACAATAAAGACGATAACCAAGTGAGTGAACCTAACCTCTCAAGTACACCTGCCCATAGCAGTCAAAGTGGGAAAGAAAATACTTCACAGAAGAAGCTTGGTTCAATGAGTGAGAACTATGAATGTTTTATGGGCGAATCGGATGTGAATGAAATATTTGATACGTCGGTTCTCAAACGAATTTTTTCAAACTGTGTAAGATGCATTCATTGTAGTGAAGTTGGTCTGGAACTCTCCATAATAAAGCACGTAGGACTTGCTAGTGAAATACAACTGAAATGTGATAAGTGTTCATACATGACCACCTTTTGGAACAGTGTTGCAGTAACTGCAACTGAAGAAAATGGTAGCAAAATCTACGAACACAACAACGAGCGATGCTTGCTTTAGACAAGGAACGCCTTCGGGCTGCAGACAGGGCCGTAAAGAGTCTAGAAATACAAGCAAGAGTAAACAGGAGGAGGAACAAGAGGAAGCTGGAGGAGGAGTTTGCAGAGGATAAAGATAATCCATCCTATGGACCTGGAATGCACTAAAAAGTTAATCCAATCTTTGTCGCTCGATTCCCAAAACTTTTATTTTCTCATACTAATTACATGTTTTCTAAGGATCTTCCAAACATATTTGTTTCAAACTTTCAGTAAATGTTACACAGTACCTTCTGCATAATTTAACACAGCCTTTTTCCAAAAAACTGTATATTTTTGAATATATAAATAAAAAATTACAAAAAAATGTTGTGAATTTTCATTACAATTGAAAAAAAAATCATCTTTAATAACTGAACTAAAATTTTGTAAAATCCCTCTGTTAAGTTGTAGCCCATATTCCAATAAATAATCTGTAAAAAGTTCAACTTCCTACCTCAAATACTTTGTGAGGAAAGATGTAATTTATAAGCGTTATTTTAACATTGCAAGTATAGGGCGGTCCGGAGCCCCTTGAGACGAAAAGCCATCATCAACACCTCACTGATTTCGAAAGAAATCGTGTAATAGGACGACCAGAAGCTGAACGTTCCTCCTGCGATATTGCAGAAAGACTCGATAGGAGAGTAGCAACTGAACATGACTGCGGGTAGCGGTAGTGACGAGTATGTAGGGTCGCAAGAAGACCGGCCTCCGGACGGCCACGTGGCACTACCGAGGAGGAGGACCACCTTGTTCGGCGTATAGCTCTGACGGAACGTACTGCATCTGCAGCAGGTTGAACAGCAGTTGGCATCACAATGACAGCGTCCATTCCATCGACTCTAAACCACCATCATTTGCGACCTCATTAGTGTCAAGCGAGAGCGCATCGAGCATGTGAAATCTGTAGCAATTTTCGGAAGGGTTGCACTTCTGTCACCCACGAACGATTCTCTTCAGTCATCGTTGCTCCCGTTCTTGCAGGATCTTTTTCCGGCCGCAGCGTGGTCGGAGGTTTGATGCTTTAGCGGAGGTCTGTTGGGTTTTCTGATGAAACCTGGTTCAGCTTCGGTGGCAGTGATAGTCGTGTGTTGGTTAGGAGGAGGGCAGTTGGAGCCTGCAACCAATATGTCTGTGTGCTAGGCACACCAGATCTATACCTAAATTTGTGGTCGGGGCTGCGATTTCGTGTGACAGCAGGAGCATTCTCGCTGTTATCCCAAGCAGCCTGACTGCAAATTTGTACGTCAGTCCGATGATTTTATAACACTCGTACTGCCTACGCGTGTTTGGTATCGGTTACCAAATTTGGTATTTAGAAGCAGTACAGCGTTATCCTCTGTAAGGATTTTGTAGTTTTGACCCTGAAATGCCTAAAGGGTGTATCCTATCGGACATTTAATTGAATTTACGTGAGTACACAACAAGAAACAGATCCTATTTAGAAATTGTTTTCATTAATCAAATTGTTCAAATGATAAAGAATACGGTCGCCAGCCTAATTAGGCATATAAATGTGAAACATTTCTTTTCAAGAAAAAGTAGACAGTTTTAGTGGAAAAATACTCAGCCTATACTTCTTTCATACGGAAGTGGAATGAACCCAGTCACTAGCAACAACAAATGTTATAGTGGGTAAAAGCACTAGCGGAAAAATATTCACCTTCTCACAAACACAAAAGATACTGTTACACTCATCAACATTAAATATTTTGAAACTTCCTGGCAGATTAAAACTGTGTGCCCGACCGAGACTCGAACTCGGGACCTCCGCTGCAGAGTGAAAATCTCATTCTGGAAACATCCCCCAAGCTGTGGCTAAGCCATGTCTCCGCAATATCCTTTCTTTCAGGAGTGCTAGTTCTGCAAGGTTCGCAGGAGAGCTTCTGTAAAGTTTGGAAGGTAGGAGACGAGGTACTGGCAGAAGTAAAGCTGTGAGTAGCGGCCGTGAGTCGTGCTTGGGTAGCTCATTTGGTAGAGCACTTGCCCGCGAAAGGCAGAGGTCCCGTGTTCGAGTCTCGGTCGGGCACACAGTTTTAATCTGCCAGGAAGTTTCATATCAGCGCACACTCCGCTGCAGAGTGAAAATCTCATTCTGGATTAAATATTTCGTTAAACATGAGTAAATTCATCAACAAAACAAATGCAGGTCACTGTCAAACTGGAAATTGGACATGGGCCTAGTCTTACTTCATCAGATACTTTCTACACAGTACAAATTTAAATAAAGTTCACTTTTATAGATAA
Organism: Schistocerca serialis cubense; assembly: GCF_023864345.2. NCBI lineage: Eukaryota > Metazoa > Arthropoda > Insecta > Orthoptera > Acrididae > Schistocerca > Schistocerca serialis. The sequence goes on from NC_064645.1 coordinate 621,042,522, forward strand.
TCACAGTATTCTTTAAAAGCAATGAAGTAGCTGATTCCATACATAATGTTATTTCTGTTAACTTAACCTTCAGCAGAAAAAAAACAATAAATGGGTGCTCATAAACTTATATAAAACCTCTTAACACACACCATGAGCATAAAATTCAACATATGTTTAAAATCTAGTTAGCATTTTCTTTTATATAACAACTTAATGTATTCTGAGCAACTTTCAACGGTGGATGCCTTCAATCTTTACCACAGTTATAAAGCAAACTGACACACTTTCTCAAACACTGACTGACCTTTTGTGCTATTTCAATAGGCGGCACAAAAATTATTTACCAAGAACAACATTTCAAGCCAACCTTTAATAACATTTACTTCTGAAACTAACCTCAAAGTGGTTTATTGCCTATTCGTTATTACCACATCTTTCACCTTAATGCCAATAATTAAATAAATAATTTTGAAAGTCCAGAAAACTTTAAATTGAAGTATTTCAATCACTGGGAGACCTTCACAAAGCTACACATACTACCTCCCTCAATTTTTGCCACATCCAAAGTACTTTTAACTACTCTTTTTCACTTAATATCAAACAACATTAATTAAATATCTGTTGTGCTTTGAGACTTTCATTTTTTCACAACAAGGACACTCGGTAATCTTTATTCAAGTGGAGAGGACCCTGAGAGGTTTTATGATTGGAAACAAATCAAGGTATGCTTATAAATTTTGTTTTGAGTTACCTTGTATTTTAAAAACATTAAAAGTGCTGATTCTTCACTTTACATTTGTATAATTCCTCCACTTAATCATAGTGATTACGCAGTGTGGTAGCGAGTACATTATGGTAGATGGATTTACTGTTGGAAGTGGTATGCTCTGTCATATTCTTGGTAGCGAAGTTCCTCCGATTTCTGAGACAATTTCCAGTAACAGAGCATAATAATTAATCCATCCATCCACCCGAGGCTGTGGCGTAGTGGATACTGGCACAAAAAGCCTCTCTCGGCAGCTGCACCAAGCACTATTTGATCATTAGCTGTCAGCGGTTCGATAGTTGGCCTTCGACTGACTAACTTGTCCACCTTTTCACTTGCACCCACCACATTTTGCGCGCACTACATAATTTCCGTTCCAGAAGGGAACTACAACACCTTTTCATACACAAAGAACTAAGAGCCCTGAGTGAGGATCAGCAATTACAGAGTAGCAAACAAACATTTTAAAGAAAGCATATCATTTGCTCACATCGACAGTTCAACATAAAACTATTCAAACAAAACTATTCATGTCTGAATACAACCAAAGAGTTTGTGTAAGAAAGACAAAACATATTACAGCACATCACAGATCATATATTACAGGGATTACGCTTCATATCAAATATAATTAATCAGAAGAAAATTATTTGTCATCTTACCATAGTGTTACAATTTGACCTGTTATACTGCCATTCATGAACAGCATTCCAGGGGATGTTTTCCAACAGGAAACGCTCGCCAACATATCGCCGTTGCAACCCAACATGCTCTACAGGTTGTCGACATGTTGCCTTCTCCTGTGCGATCACCACATCTGTTTCCAATCGAGCACATATGGGACATTAGAGGACGACAACTTCACCGTCATCCACAAATAGCGTTAGCCATCGCTGTATTGGCCTACCAGGTGCAACAGGCATTGAACTGCATCCCATAAACTGACACCGGGCGCTCTTACAATACAATGTATGCACGTTTGCATGCTTGCATTCAACGTTCCCGCGATTGCACCGGTTATTGATGTGCCAACATTTCACAGTTGCAATGGCTTATCTCGCGTTTACATTAACCTTTAATCTTAAATATCACCTCCAAATGTTACGTAGCCAAATTCATTCCCGAAATTTCACTACTCTACAGTAATTTTTTTGGTGTTGCGGTTTATTTCCTGTCAGTGTATTTTCTCTAGAAAGTTAATATCGAAGGAAGACAGTTTGGCAACACTGTAATCACATATGGGAGAAGCATTCTCATACAATACTCGGTACCTGTGCTGCACAGCTAGAGCTGTGAGTAGAGTTTTGCGTTAGAATACTCCAGTTCGAGATCCAGAATAATTGTATATATGAGACTTTTGCTTTTCTAGTTTTAGAGTGCGTTGTATGTTATCCGGCTTCTTAATCATTATACAACAATTACTGTTAACAAAAGAGAAACTGAGAAAAGGCAGTGTTAATTAAATTTTTGTATATGCATACTAACAACGAACTCAACGTAATTTATTGTAAGTTTCCTTAAATATATTACGTCTCCAGTAATAGAGGGTAAAAGTTTGCATTATTTGCATACTTTTGTCATCTCTGTGTATGTATTTATCAAGGAAGCTCGCCAAATAACCGTACGTATCAGAGATGTTATTTTATCTTATTTTGACTACCACTTTCGTCGTTTGAGTATGCCATCTTCAGGTCAAATATGCATTTCATATATAGATATTCAGATGAATCGATATTGGAATACGGGAGCCATCAGTGCCTGGATAACTTGAATTCGTTACTCGAGTGCTTCCTTCGAAGCTTGACAGAGGAGTTGTCACATCTTCGAAGGAAGCACTCGAGGAACGAACCCAAGATATCCAAAAACTGGTGGCTTCGGTATGCCAACATCGATACAAGTGAGTATCTAGATATGAAGTGCATAAAATATTTGACCAGCTGCTGTCCCGGATCCACAATGGATCAATAGAGATTTTATGTATGAAGTCTGTACATGTATTAAAAAGTAACAGTTTTAAAGGAATGCTAAAGAAGTATCAAAGGTTAGGCGAATTGAGTAACATACGCTGAGGTGACAACAGTCAGCCAACAGTCAGAGGTTAGCGATATGCACAGATGGCGATAGTATCGCGTACACAAGATATAAAAGGGCAGTACGTTGGCAGAGCTGTCGTTTCTACTCAGACTTTGAATGCGGAGTGGTAGTCGCAGCTAGACGCAGGGGACATTCCATTTCGGAAATTCAACATTCCGAGTCCCACAGTGTCAAGAGTGTGCCGAGAATACCAGTTTGAGGCTTTGCCTCCCACCACGGACTATACAGCGGCCGACGGCCTTCACTTAACGACCGAGTTTGCTTAGAGTTGTCAGTGTTAACAGACAAGCAACACTGTAAGAAATAACAGCAGAAATTGATTTCGGACGTACGACGAACACATCCGTTAGGACAACGAGGTAAAGTTTTTGGCGTTAATGGATTATGGTGGTAGATGACCGACGCATGAGCCTTTGCTAATAACATGGTATCGCCTGCAGAGCCTCTCCTAGGCTCCTGACCATATATCTGCATCTACATGTACGTGATTACTCTGCTATTCATAATAAAGTGCCTGGTAGAGGGTTCAATGAACCACCTTCGAACTGTCTCTCTACCGTTCCACTCTCGAAAGGCACGCAGGAAAAACGAGCACTTAAATTTTTCTGTTCGAGGCCTTATTTCTCTTATTTTATCGTGATGATCATTTCTCGATATGTAGGTGGGTGCCAACAGAATGTTTTCACAATCGGAGGAGAAAACTGGCGATTGAAATTTCATGAGAAGATTCCGTCGCAACGAAATATGCCTTTCTTTCAAAGATTGCCACTCCAGTTCACGTATCATGTCTCTGACACTATCTCCCCTATTTCACGATAGTACAAAACGAGCCGCCCTTCCGTCAGTCCCATTTGATGCGGATCCCACACCGCACAACAATACTCCAGAATGGGGCGGACAAGCGTGGTGTAAGTAGTCTCTTTAGTAGACCTGTTGCACCATCTAAGTGTTCTGCCAATGAATCGCAGTCTTTGGGTTGCTCTACCCACAATATTATCTATGTGATCGCAGTTTGGTTAGAAGACACTTGTGAGGAACGGTGTCGAAAGCCTTCTGGAAATCTAAAAATATGGAATCAATTTGACATCCTCTGTCGATAGCACTTATTACTTCATGTGTATAAAGAGCTAGTTGTGTTTCACAAGAACGACATTTTCTGAAACCGTGCTGACTATGTGTCCGATACTGTATATGTTCCAAAACCCTAATGCTAATCGACGTTAGTGATATAGGCCTCTAATTCAGCGGATTACTCCTACTTCCCTTTTTGGGTATTGGTGTGATTTGAGCAATTTTCTAGTCTTTAGGTACGGATCTTTCTGTGAGCGAGTAGTTGTGTATAATTGCTAAATATGGAGCTATTTTATCAGCATAGCCTGAGAGGAACCTAACTGGTATACAATCTGGACTGGAGGCCTTGCCTTTATTAAGTGATTTAAGCTGTTTCGTTGCTCCGACAATATCTACTTCTGTGTTTCTCACCTTGGAAGTTGTTCTTGATTGGAATTCAGGAATATTCACTTCGTCTTCTTTGGTGAAGGAGTTTTGGAATGGCTATATAGTTCTGGTACTAGACGAATGAAAAATCGTAGCCTCATGAGATGAGTCACGATTTCATTCTCTAAGAGCTGATGGTAAGATTAGAGTGTGTCGTAGACTCAAGTTCTCAGCAAGACAGTATGGAAGCTGGTGGTAGCTCTATGTGTTTACATGGACTGGACTACGTCCCTTTGCCAACTAAACCGATCATTGACTGAAATGGTTATGTTCGTCTACTTTGAGATCTTTTGCAGTCATTCATCGACTTCGTATTCACAAACAACGATGGAATTTTTTACCCTGTATCACCGGGCAACAGTTGTTTACGATTAGTTTGAACTGTTAGAGTTAATGTTGTCACCCAGCTCGCCCTACATGAATCCCATCGAATATTTATGGGGTACAATCGGGAGGCACAAAATCCTGCACCAGCGATACTTTCACAATTGTTGACGGCTATTGATGCAGCGTGGATCACTATTCCTGCAGAGGACTTCCACCGACTTGTTGATTCTATACGTCGAGCCGGGGTACTAAGTCGGGCAGAAGGAAGTCCGAAAATCAGGCAAAAAGAGGTCAGACACGACTACAGTGTCACCACAGTATAATAAAACTCAGATATACGAGGGCGCTGAAAAGTAATGCGTCCAAACTTGTAAGTGAAAACCGTTAAGGATTTTTAAATAAAACAAACGTTACTAACATTCTACTACTTTTTTCTTCAACTTTATGTATTAGTTCGTCCAGTCTTGGAGTATTGTTCGTCTGTATGGGACCCTTACCAGTTGGGTCTGATTCAAGAGATTGAGAAGGTCCAAAGAAGAGCGGCAAGATTCGTGACTGGTACATTTAGCCATGGCGAGAGCGTTACAAATCTCATAGAAAGTTTGAAGTGGGACACACTTGCAGATAGACGGCGCGCTAAACGGAAGGGGCTACTCACTAAATTCCGACATCCGATCTTCAACGAGGATGTATATTATTACCACCAACTTTCAAATCGCGCAATGATCACCATTCAAAGATAAGGGAAATAAGAGCTCGTACCGAGGCCTTCAGACAGTCGTTTTTCCCTCGCGCGATCCGCGAGTGGAACAGAAGGGGGGAAATATCACTTTGGCGCGAATTGTGCCCTCCGCCACACACCGCTTGGTGGCTAGCGGAGTATATATGTAAATGTAGATGTAGATTTCACAACATAGTCAATACGGCAACGATCACAATTTTCCCAGTGAGAGACCTGTTTGTTGATACCGAAACTGTACAATGGTTGACTTTGTTGACGGAGCCACAACCTCACCTCTGTTTGCACCGCTTCGTCACTATCAAAGTGAAGTCCTTGAAGGCGTTCTTTAAGTTCTGGAAACAAATAAAAATTGGACGGGGCCAAGTTGCCACTGTAAGGAAGATGATAGAATGACAGTGAACCCAAAACGTCGGATTGTTGCAGATGTCGCAGAGCTCGTGTGTGCGCTGGTATCCACATGCTGAAGGAGAGGGTGCTCCATGTGTGTACGAACTCTTCGAATTCGAAACTCGATTACAGTACTCTGTTTCTCACGTGTGAATATAATTACGCTACAAACGGCCATGTTACAAGGTGCAGTTAAGAGCGTGGAAGCAGGTTGGAACTATGTAGAAATGAAGCATAAAGATGTAGAATCTTAATAACGTTTGTTTTATTTAATAGAACATTCAGTTTTCACACAAACCATTCGGAGGCATTACTTTTCAGTGCGATTTCGTATGTAATAGATTCGGAATAAAATGCAATACATCAATAGCGTTTCAATTCCATTTCATGAATTTAGAGCTCCATATCGAAACTCGGGAACATCACTCACAGACATGCTATTGCACAATGACATATGAAGACGACACATTAAGCTTCGAAATCAAAATTATAACAATTATTATATAATGGAGATTGGTTCCCATATAAAGAATGTTATTTTTGTAAGAAATTCAATGAATCAGAGAACTAAATTTCATCAAATCATTTCATTCACTCGTTAACCCTTTATTTGGAAATGCTGCTCTCGAACGATACCAAAACTGCACTCTGTTTTCTGTAACATCTTTCAAGTTTTTTTCCTTAGGATGGTGAAGGTGCCTGCATGCTATATTTAAACTCTCATACGCAGTGATATTCTGTTTACTCTGGTGAAAAACTTCTGAATAGTGTGCATCTGTAGAGGACATATTGGAAGGTCATGTGAGAATCAGGTACCGCTGTAGTAGTTTGATTAGCTTTGTGGCGTTATTTTTAACTCTGCAACGAAAACTGCTCATAAACGGAAATATGAAGTCTTGAAGCTATGTTATTGTACAAATGTGTTTGCGAATTCTTACCTGAGACATTGCAAACGTCTTACTTTTCTTCGGTAAGACGAAGCATGGCTTTGGGTATTGGATGGACAAGACCAGAAGAAGAAGTAGCATGAGCTGCTGTGGTAGTGAATGATATGTGGCAGTTTTGGTCACTGGTCAGAGAATGGACCAAAAGCGATGACATGAACTTTACCCTCAGCGATAATCGACTGCAAAAAGTCATTTAACATGCAATAGTGCAAAGCGCAAGCAGTTTTTCAGCCACAGGAACAATATTGTAGTACCTTTATTGTAGTACCCATGAGCTATTTGTGGGCCATGATACTTGCAAATAACATGTTTTTTGAAACAATGTATGTAAAATTGTGTACTAGACCGTATACACCTAATTTAAGTAATCTAAATTTTTTCTTCGCATATTTTCTGAGAGTGCCAAATAAAAGGTTAACTTCAGCAGAACTTGGTTAAATCACCGGATATTTTAAACAACTTTTGTTTCTAATTGTCAGCGTCAACGAACTTCACCAAGAGCCATGTAACTTAAGATGTTATTTTATTTTGAAGGCTACCAGTTTCAGCATTTCATTACGCCATCTTCGGGCTCCGTGCGTAGTGAAATGCTGAAACTGGTAGCCTTCAAAGTCAAATAAAATAACTCTTTAAGTTACCCGGCTCTTGGTGAATTTCATTGTCACTGACAGTTAGTTAACCAACCGATGTCGCCTGTCCGTGGTGGAGCAAGGCTATTGCTTCTGGTCGTTTCCCCACGGTTCTTAAGATTAGACGGTGAGGAGATGACACTTCATTTTCTACTTAGTTAAGTTTTTTTGTTTATTATCACCAGATTTTTGACTGGTTGGATGCGATCTGCCACTGTTACCTCTTTTATACCAATCTCATCAGCTGAGAGAAGGACGCGCAAAGTCCTCAATAATATGTTGGATATGTTCCAATCTCTGCCTTCCCTTACATATTTTGACTTCTACGACGCCATCTAATATACTAGAAGTTGTCTTCCAATGTCTTGAGTCATAGCGAACAACTCTTTACTTTCCAGATATTCCTTTCCTCTCCGATTGCGCGGAGTATCCCTTCATTTTCTCGTATCAGACCAGTTCAGTTTCAACAACCCTCTGCAACATCGTATCTCAAATACGTCAGTTCTTTTCTCGTTAATTACAAATAGAACGAGAAACGACAGAATTCACTCTTGATTGTGTCTTCACAAGACGTCCTCGGACAATGACGTGAAGCGACGGCAGGTGGCTGTCTGGCACCCACGTTGAAGAGCGGTTTCACTTTCACTCGGGACGAATAGGCAGGTGCAGCTAATGGGGCAGACAGCTCCTAGCTGCACGCGCTGGCTTAATGATACACTCTGCGTGACACCGACTACATTCAGAGGTCGCTTTTATTACTTTGTACGCATCGAGGCACGGTGAAAGCCTTTTTAATGTGACATTATTTTGCGAGTAGATATATCAAGTGTTATTATAAGTGTTACTGTTGCAACGTTGGACAACAATATAGGAAAACCGCGACAAATACATGCTTAAAAGCAGATACCAGGCGCGCCTGCAGGTCGCGCTTGTGATATTATTGGCTTACAGACATTTTTGCATATGAGAAAAGGACAGCCATCGAGCTGTAGTTTGTAATGATACTAAGCATGACAACGCGAGAGTAAAGAAACGAAATCTGTTTATAAAGTGCGCATATACCAAGACGCGCGGCCAGCGTTTAAAAGGTACTTTTAAACGCTATGACTCGCTGGGCGCAGATATTTAAAATCATTGCCGCAGCGCTTGATAGCAAGAAGCTGCGAAACAGAAGAAAGAAAAATTTATCATTTGTTAGGAAAATTCGAGAGTCTTTATAGTTAGTTGTACTTCTGGTCGCCGGTATGTTAACATGTACTTCCATTACCTTTGATGTTTGGTCGCCGACTTGTTAAGACGTGTTGTGTAGCACCACTACAAGTTATATTTCATTTAGTGTGAAAAACCACGTTATCATCAAGAAAGAAAACGCTTTTGTATACCTTGTGACGATAAAAAATACTTACGCGCACGCCAGGACATTAATTTCTACAAAATATCACACATACAAAAGCAGCGATTGTTGGACTGCTCCATGTATGAGAAAAACATAAAAAAGTAAGTTTTGTATTCATTGTAAATTTGTTAATGTTTATAGTTTAACGCCTTTGTTCTTTGAGAATATATTGATGCTTCACTGTACAGAAAATCTATGCTATTCTTTTCTTTAAATTAACCACAAATAATGTTTATGTTTAAATGAACTTTGTTACAGGTTCGCTCTTTATCGCGGTGTCTCGATTGTATTTGGGAGACCATTAATGTGTTCAATTTCCGATCTGACAACTTTTTTTACAACATTTCACTGTTTTGCATTCATTTCCAATTTTTTTATTATTATTCAAATAGGTCCCTTAGGTAATTTCATTGAAGAGTCTGATTGCGTGAAAGCAATCCGGGTTAAGAGGTCATTTGAGAAACTATTTTCACGCAATCAATCTGTACGTCTCCTGAACACAATCGAGAACCGACGCATCGTCGATCATTCATTAATTTTTCTCTCTTTCCAAGCCGTACCAAAAAAAAAAAAAAAAAAAAAAAAAACGGCCAAGGAGAACTGCCGTGAGTACGCAATCTAGTGTTAAAAGGTTGCATTCTTTATCTTGTCGGCAAACATTGCCATAAATTATCATCATCAATGTTATATTTGGTTAAATACGAAAAGCAAAAACCTTTTAACGCTAGGCGCTGCTTTATTTGACAACGAACATCTGTTTCCAATTCTTTGCAACTGTCAGTCTGGTCAGAACACTGTTCTGTGTAGTTGTGAGTGTTTGGTGTTTCAAGATGAACCGTATTGAAGATTTACGTTGCACACAGGGAGAGAAACATCATCCGCTAAGTCACAACGCGGACGAAAATGTGTGGTGAGTATTCGTGACAGATGTACATTTGAGAGGACTGTGACGAAACATACGAGGTGTGGCTAGAAAAAAACCGGACTAGTACTGGTGAAACAATAAAACGAATGCAATAAGGCTGAAAGTCGCGTGGCCTGTCACGTGACTCTCGCTCCGCCTACTGCTCGAGTTTCATCTGCCTCCTGCACTCAGTCTGCCCGTGGCGTCTGTTTTAAGTAGTTGACGTTTTGTCTGTGCGTCGGAAAATGTTGAGTGTACGGAAAGAACAGCGTGTTAACATCAAATTTTGTTTCAAACTAGGAAAATCTGCAAGTGAAACGTTTGTAATGTTACAACAAGTGTACGGCGATGATTGTTTATCGCGAACACAAGTGTTTGAGTGGTTTAAACGATTTAAAGATGGCCGCGAAGACACCAGTGATAACACTCGCACTGGCAGACCATTGTCAGCAAAAACTGATGCAAACATTCAAAAAAATCGGTAAACTTGTTCGACAAGATCGCCGTTTAACAATCAGAGCAGTGTCTGAGTTAACAGGAGTTGACAAGGAAAGTGTTAGGCAGATTCTTCATGAAAGTTTCAACATGAACAAAGTGTGTTCAAAAATGGTTCCAAAGTGTCTCACAATTGAACAGAAGGAACGCCGAAGAATGATTTGTTCTGACATCCTGGAAAACATTGAAAGTGATCCCACCTTCTTACAAAATGTTATTACTTGCGATGAATCGTGGTTTTTTACTTACGATCCCGAAACTAAACGCCAATCGATGCATTGGAAAACTCCTGGTTCTCCACGACAAAAAAAAAAAAAAAAAAACACGAATGTCAAAATCGAAATTCAAGGCAATGATGATTGTTTTTTTTTTTTTTGACATCAAAGGGATTGTGCACATTGATTGGGTACCAGAGGGACAAACAGTGAATCAGCATTACTACATTAGCGTCCTGGCTGCCCTACGTGAGCGAGTACGGAGAAAACGGAACGATTTGTGGAGAAAAAAGTCATGGATCCTTCACCAAGACAATGCCCCAGCTCACAGTGCGTTGTCAGTGAAGACGTTTTTGGCAAAACACAACATTCCCATCTTAGATCATCCACCCTACTCACCTGATTTGGCCCCCCGTGACTTTTTTCTTTTCCCTAAAGTCAAGTCAGCTTTGAAAGGAACTAGATTTGAGACTGTTGAAGCAGTAAAAGAAAAAGCGACGGAAGTAATGTATGGACTTACCGAAAATGATCTGCAGCATTGCTATGAACAGTGGAAAATTCGTATGGAGCGGTGTAGAGACCGAGGAGGAGAGTATATTGAAGGAGATAACATGAAATTGTAAATAATTGTAAATAAATGTTTTTTCCAGCATCAGTCCGGTTTTTTTCTAGCCGCACCTCGTAAGAGGACGATAGTTGCAAAAGTCACTGCAAAAGTGGGTACCGCACTCGCGATCACTGTCAGCTCCAAAACAACGCGAAGGGAGCTGCCGAAGCCACAAAATCTGAACTATCGAGCGGTGGAAGGAAGTCATTTGGTGAGAAAAATCTTGTTTACACTGTTCGCAACTTCTGGCAAAGATTACATCCCCAGAGTGAAACATAAAGGGGATACGGTGATGGTTTGGGCAGCCATAACCTTGTATTCCATGGGCACCATGGTCACTCTTGAAGATCGCGTTACCGGCAAGGATTATGTGGCACGTCTGGCAGATCAGATCCATCCCACTGTTCAACATTTGTTCCCCAATGGTGTTGCTGTGTTCCAATCGACAGGATCCCTGTTCACACAACTCTCATCGTTCAGGACTGGTTCGATGTTACTGAGCCTTTGTCGTCTAATTTGGAGAGGAGGGTGCATTAACGGTGGTCCACCTCAGTCACCGTTACCTGAACTTGCCACACGTAGAAATATTCTTGGAAATCATACAGAACCTGTATTTATAAATTCCTAGACGACTCTAAGCGGGTTTGGATGCCAACGATTTCCTCACACAGTTTTGGGCACGGTAATGTGTTGCGTTTGTGATGTTTCTATATTTTTGTCCAGAAGTGCGTCGAGCGTAGTGTCGTGTTTTAGTTGTAGACGGAGAGAAATAACCGACAGAACGAAACTCCTAACTTTTTTTTTTTTTTCAATCAGTCTTCTAGCTGGTTTGATACGGGCCACCACGAATCCCTCTCCTGTGCTAACCTTTTCATCTCAGAGAAACACTTGCAACCTACGTCCCCAATTATTTGCTGGATGTATTCCAACCTCTGTCTTCCTCTACAGTTTTAGCCCCCTACAGCTTTCTCTAGTACCATGGAAGTCCACGTCTTAACAGATGTCCTATCATTCTGTCCCTTCTCCTTATCAGTGTTTTCCACATATTCTTTTCCTCTCCGATTCTGCGTTGAACCTCCTCATTCCTTACCTTATCAGTCCACCTAATTTTCAACATTCGTCTATAGCACTACATCTCAAATGCTTCGATTCTCTTCTGTTCCGGTTTCCCACAGTCCTGTTTCACTACCGTACAATGCTGTGCTCCAGGAGTACATTCTCAGAAATTTCTTCCTAAAATTAAGATCGATATTTGATATTAGTAGACTTCTCTTGGCTAGGAATGCCCTTTTTGCCAGTGGTAGGCCGCTTTTGATGTCCTCCTTGCTCCGTCCGTCATTGGTTATTTTACTGCCTAGGTAACAGAATTCCTTAAATTCATTTACTTCGTGACAATCAATCCTGATGTTAAGTTTCTCACTGTTCTCATTTCTACTACTTCTCATTACCTTCGTCTTTCTTCGATTTACTCTCAGTCCATACTCTGTACTCATTAGGCTGTTCATTCCGTTCAGAAGATCATGTAATTCTTCTTCACTTTCACTCAGGATAGCAATGTCATCAGCGAATCGTATCATTGATATCCTTTCACCTTGAATTTTAAATCCACTGCTGAACCTCTCTTTTTATTTCCATCATTGCTTTCTCGATGTACAGATTGAACAGTAGGGGCGAAAGGCTACATCCTTGTCTTACACTCTTTTTAATACGAGCACTTCGTTCTTGGTCGTCCACTCTTATCATCCCCTTTAGACTGTTGCACATATTGTATACGAACATCTTGCACCATTTTACATTGTCGAATGCTTTTCGCAGGTTGACAAATCCTATTAATGTGTCTTGATTTTTCTTTAGTCTTGCTTCCATTATTAACCGAAACGTCAGAATATCCTTTCTCGTGCCTTTACTTTTCCTAAAGCCAAACTGATCATCATCTAGCGCATACTCAATTTTCATTTTTCTCTATATTATTCTTGTACGCAACTTGGATGCAGGAGCTGTTAAGCTGATTGCGCGATAATTCTCGCACTTGCCAGCTCTTACTGTCTTCGGAATTGTGTGGATGATGCTTTTCCGAAAGTATGCCGCCAGACTCATACGTTCTACACACCAACGTGAATAGTTTTCCTTAAGCCTTATTTGATCTTAAGTCCTCCAAAGCTCTTTTAAATTCTGATTCTAATACTGGATCCCTATCTCTTCTAAATCGACTCCTGTTTCTTCTTCTATCACATCAGACAAACCTTCCCCTTTTAGAGGCCTTCAATGTACTCTTTCCACATATCCGCTTTCTCCTCTGCGTTTAACAGTGAAATTCTGTTTCACTCTTAATGTTATCACCCTTGCTTTTAATGTCACCGAAGGTTGTTTTGACTTTCCTGTTCTTCCGACAATCATTTCTTTTTCGATGTCTTTCCTGCAGCCATTTCGTCTTAGCTTCCCTGCACTTTCTGTTTATGTCATTCCTCAGAGACTTGCATTTCTGTATTCCTGAGTTTCCCGGAACATTTTTGTACTTACTCCTTTCATCGATCAATTGAAGTATTTCGTATGTTACCCATGGTTCCTTCTCAGTTACCTTCTTTGTACCTACGGTTTCCTTCCCGACTTCTCTAATAATGCCAAGGAAATCGCTGAACATCCAATCACATCACGACACAGTCTAAGGAAGTTTGGTATTTAATCCAGGACCTGGGATTTTTACACCATAACATCTCTCGCTCTCTTGTCAGCCAAATCCTTATCAAGCAAAACTTCTTGCACAGCCAGTGGATTACAGCTGCGGTTGTGGAAAATACAGCTGTAGCTCTGTTTGACTGAAATGCACTAATCGAGAAACATACTTATGATCTTCGGTATAATGATGCAGGAACTGCAATTTCAGCGACTGAAGTCAACTGACTGTTCTACGCATCGTCAACTTCAGCTGATGGTGCTGTCTGGAGATGGCGTAAGTGTAGGCCGAAACCAATCATTTTAATAAAGTCTATTACGATGTAAACTGCCTTTTTACTGATTTTATATAGATTACAAGATCGCAGCTTCGCGAAAATGTTACCAATAGTTTATTAATATTAGTGTATGGAATTTCTTTGATGATATGAAATTGAGACTGAATGTCTCGAAACCAGTCATAGATTAGATTAGATTTACTTTCATTCCAAAAGATGCGTGGTGAGGAGGTCCTCCAGGATGTAGAACATGTCAGAAAAACAATAATAAACGACAAATATTTACAACTAAAACAAATAAGCTCATGTACCTTCCACAGCTCCCAAGTGGAATGATTGTAATTTTTTTAATGAACACTATATGAAAGGATCATTTTACAAAACTCATTTACTAAGGTCGCATTAATGCACTGAATAAGTAATATTTATAAAGTAAGTATTGCAGTAATATTATAATACTTATTTACAATGAACACATTACTGCACTGAAATGGTGCAGAAGTTGGATTGTACTTCATATATATATATATATATATATATATATATATATATATATATATATATATAAATTTAGTTGGTTTTACTGAGAAATTCATCAATGGAGTAGGAGGCTTCTCTTAAACTGAATTTCATTGAGGTTGTTAAGCTTTTTACCGCTGCTGAAAAGTTATTGAAAATGTGTGTTCCTGAATAATGCATACATTTTTGTACAAGAGTAAGTGACTTTAAATCCTTGTGAAGATTATTATTATTCTTAGTACTGATTCGATGAACTGAGCTGTTGGTTTGAAAAAGTGATATAGTTTTAATGAAAAATTTTATTAAGGAATTAATATATTGTGAAGCAGTAGTTAGTATCCCTATTTCCCTAAACAGGCCTGTGCAGGATGTTCTTGAGTTCACACCACATATGACCCTTATTGCACGTTTTCGTGTGCGGAAAACTTTAGCTTGGCTTCATGAATTACACCAAAAAATAATCCCATATGACATTATGGAATGAAAGTAAGCATAGTATGCCAGCTTTTTTCATTTTTATGCCCCCTACGTCTGACAGCATTCGTATTGCAAATAGAGATTTGCTTAGACGCTTCAGCAGTTCCGTGGTGTGCTCCTCCCAGTTGAATCTATTATCAAGCTGTAATCCCAAGAATTGAACACTGTCTACTTCTTCTATCTGCTTGTCATCATATGTTAGGCATGTGCTCGTGCGACAGCCCTTAGAAGTTCTGAACTGCATACAGCGTGGTTATTCAAAGCTTAGTGACAAAGAATTGGCTGGGAACCAGTGATTAACGCCCACAAATATTTTACTAGTCGATCTTTCTAAGACTACACTTGTATCATTGGCAAACGAAACAAACTTCCCATCTGGTTATGTTGCTGATGAAAGGTCATTGATATACACAGGAAAAAGTAAGGGCCATATGATGGTACCTTGTGGGACACCAACATGTAATTAGTTCCCAGTTGGATGATGCTTGATGTCTCTTTCCTAATAACACCCTTTGTTTCCTGCCAGAGATATAAGATTTGAACCATTTTGCAGCATTTCCTGTTACACAATAATATTCTAATTTACTTAAAAGGATATTGTGATTTACACAGTCAAATGCCTCTGATAGATCACAAAATATACCAGTTGCCTGCAGTTTTTTGTCTAATAAATTTATTACATTTTCATTGTAAGCGTAGGTAGTCTTCTCAATATCAGAACCCTTTAGAAATCCCACTATGTTATTTGTGATAAGATGGCTATAAAGCCGATTGTACATCACCTTTCCTAAAATTTTTGAGAATGCTGGCAAAAGTAAAATTAAACGGAAATTTGATGCTATTTCTTTATCTCCCTTCTTAAACAGTGGCTTAACTTCAGCATATTTCAACCATTCAGGAAATATTCGACTCATAAACGACTGGTTACACAGATAGCTTAATGTGTTACTTAACTCAGAATCACATTCTTTAATTAACTTTGTTGATATTTCATCATAACCACTAGATGTTTTTGATTTTAAAGATTTTATGATGGGCATTACTTCTCCTGGGATAGTGAGAGTCAGATTCATAATATAGAAGTTACTTGAAATATCTGGTCTGAGGTATCTCATGGCAGCATCTACAGAACCTGACAATCCCATCTTCTCAGTAACAGCTATAAAATGTTTGTTAAGAAGTTCTGTAACACTATACACATATCACTAGTGTATCATTTACTCTTAATTCTATTTTCCCCTCTTCATGATCTGGTTCTATCAGTCTCTTCCTTCACTATAGTCCATATTGACTTTATTTTGTTATCTGATATGATTATCTTTTCCTTGTAATATATTTGATTTGATGTCCGTATTATAGACTTTAACATGTTGCAATATTCTTGTAATGAGCTATAACATCAACATAAGAACTGTTTCAAATTGACATATATAGTTTTCTCTTCTTTTTTTATGAGATACCTCTATTCCTTGATTAATCCATGGCTTATTTGTTGACTTTGCTCTAACCTTGGGTAGTTTTGCGGGAAAACAGTGTTCAAATAAGGTAAGCACTTTATTACCTAAAGTATTATATTTTTCATTCATGCCGTGAGCACTGTAAACATCATTCCAGTGAATGTCTCTGAGGAGTGTCCTAAAATAATAAATTTTTGGCTTATTGATTACCCTCTTGAGTTTAACAGATTTTATATCATTTACAGTATTAACATTTAACAGAAGGAACTGCATGTCATGGTCTGAGAGGGCATTGACCATTGGTTTTGTAATATAATTTTGCTCATTGGACTTTTCTATAAAGATAATATCAGTGGCTGCTTGTGAGTAATTGGCTACCCTAGTTGGGAACTTATGAGTAAAGAGAAGGAAAATCATACAAGGGGGCTCTGAAAGGATATATTGAATCTACTCCTGAGCGGTTTTAGCAACGGACTCTCACAAACATCATCAAACTAAACCTTTGAATAGTCTGTAGCACCAGATATGGCCCAGCACTTTACCGACAGTAGTGGAAGGTAGCGTGTTGAGACATCAGACGTAGAACATTCTACAATCCGACAGATAAAGCCTCTACCAGCTTGTGAACGGGCTTGATGTCTTTGAACGACACTCACTTGACGTGCAGGGTAGTTGTAACTGCCCTTAAAGAAACTGTCATAAGATACAGAACACAAGGTCTGGCTGTGTATTGATAGGAACCACAGCATACCATGTCACAAATGTTGGGTACTGCAGTGCACACGTCGTGTACGGCCTTACAGATTTTCTTCCTTGTGGCGCGGCTCAGGTAAGCAGAGCCTGGTAACCTATCCTCTACCATGTGGCTATGCCTATGTTCTACGTAAAATGCCTGAGGATGGAGCATTAATCACGTGAAACCTGTAGCCTTCAATAAGGTATGTTTGCCACAAACGAATTTTATTCATGGTAACCGCCACTGCCTTGCAGTGATTTCAGTGGCACTTGAGGCTAAAATTTGCTCTATGTTTGTGCACAGACTGCGGTACTACCATTGCGGAGGAACAAGTTCCAAGATGCTACTCCAGATGAGTGTAAAAATTAATGTGCGCAATAGAAAATACTGAACGCGAAAATGAAGATTTGGCCCTGACTGATTACCCCCTGGAGCAGAACTTACGATCTCTTAATGGTTACACAGGGTGTTACAAAAAGGTACGGCTAAACTTTCAGAAAACATTACTCACACACAAAGAAAGAAAATATGTTATGTGGACATGTGTCCGGAAACGCTTACTTTCCATGTTAGAGCTCATTTTATTACTTCTCTTCATATCACATTAATCATGGAATGGAAACACACAGCAACAGAACGTACCAGCGTGACTTCAAACACTTTGTTACAGGAAATGTTCAAAATGTCCTCCGTTAGCGAGGATACATGCATCCACCCTCCGTCGCATGGAATCCCTGATGCGCTGATGCAGCCCTGGAGAATGGCGTATTGTATCACAGCCGTCCACAATACGAGCGCGAAGAGTCTCTACATTTGGTACCGGGGTTGCGTAGACAAGAGCTTTCATATGCCCCCATAAATGAAAGTGAAGAGGGTTGAGGTCAGGAGAGCGTGGAGGCCATGGAATTGGTCCGCCTCTACCAATCCATCGGTCACCGAATCTGTTGTTGAGAAGTGTACGAACACTTCGACTGAAAAGTGCAGGAGCTCCATCGTGCATGAACCACATGTTGTGTCGTACTTGTAAAGGCACATGTTCTAGCAGCACAGGTAGAGTATCCCGTATGAAATCATGATAACGTGCTCCATTGAGCGTAGGTGGAAGAACATGGGGCCCAATCAAGACATCAACAACAATGCCTGCCCAAACGTTCACAGAAAATCTGTGTTGATGACGTGATTGCACAATTGCGTGCGGATTCTCGTCATCCCACACATGTTGATTGTGAAAATTTACAATTGATCACGTTGGAAAGAAGCCTCATCCGTAAAGAGAACATTTGCACTGAAATGAGGATTGACACATTGTTGGATGAACCATTCGCAGAAGTGTACCCGTGGAGGCCAATCAGCTGCTTACAGTGCCTGCACACGCTGTTCATGGTACGGAAACAACTGGTTCTCCCGTAGCACTCTCCATACAGTGACGTGGTCAACGTTACCTTGTACAGCAGCAACTTCTCTGACGCTGACATTAGGGTTATCGTCAACTGCACGAAGAATTGCCTCGTCCATTGCAAGTGTCCTCGTCGTTCTAGGTCTTCCCTAGTCCTAAGACGCCGATCAATTGCTTCGAACGTCTTCCTGTCGGGACACCTTCGTTCTGGAAATCTGTCTCGATACAAACATACCGCGCCACGGCTATTGCCCCGTGCTAATCCATACATCAAATGCGCATCTGCCAACTCCGCATTTGTAAACATTGCACTGACTGCAAAACCACGTTCGTGACGAACACTAACATTTTGATGCTACGTATTGATGTGCTTGATGCTAGTACTGTAGAACAATGAGTCGCATGTCAACAAAAGCACCGAAGTCAACATTACCTTCCTTCAATTGGGCCAACTGGCGGTGAATCGAGGAAGTACAGTACATACTGACGAAACTAAAATGAGCTCTAACATGGAAATTAAGCGTTTCCGGACACATGTCCACATAACATCTTTTCTTTATTTTTATGTGAGGAATGTTTCCTGAAAGTTCGGCCGTACCATTTTGTAACACCCTGTATTATTTCCTCCTAGTTGCACTCTAACATATAAATTACATAAATGAATGATTAAGGGAGCTATTAACTACAAAATGATAAATGCTGATTCTGCTTATACATTTTTGGTAGATTAAAACCTCTTTATACATTACTAATGTTTATATATCAATGTCCAATGGACATAAAGAGATACAAATAAATTTCCTAACTAATATAATTGATCAATTGCCCAGATCTGTCCCTTTTTATGGCTACACGATGTAATATAAATAACGCGAGATGACTGATATCACTTATGTACCAAACACTACAAGACACTACTTTCAAAGATGATCTGCAGTGGTGTGCAACCTCAGTGGAAATAAAATTTACGTGATCACAGCTGTTTAGCTTTATAGCTCTAATAAGCCGAAGCTATTAGCAATATCACCGTATGTACTGCGTCCAGTGCGTCGTACTGATGGTTCCCGTACACGTCTGTGACGATGGAAGCACTCCAGCCAAAAATACAAAAAAAAAAAAAACCGTTCAAACACTAGGATGGCAGAAGACAATCCTCTGACTAGTATAATATAATACTGTCTTCTCCTCTCTGTGTACTACAGACGAGAAACGCGAACTATCAACCACAAGGACGGAGTTCAGATAACGTCTCAACTTGAGTATAGGCAGAAGAAGTGCTCTCAATCACTGAATGCTCCATATTCAATGACGACTCCCTACTTGGAGGTGAAATCCAAGATCGTGTAAGTTCGCAACAACGTAATGCCTAACCGTTCTAACTATATAATCTCCTGAGAGTAAAGACAGCAAGTCCGTCTGTACCAACAAAAGCCGATACTGGGCGAGCGTCAAACACGGGCGCTCGAAACGGAAGACCACCTTCTCTCCACCGCTGATTTCGCACCAAAGCTCGGTTCCCCTTCCTCATAAATGCAAAAGGCGAATCATATTCTCTCTACAGAGTCTTCCAAACGCCGCCCAACCGTATTTTAGTCTTTTGTCGTCCAGCGCGGAAAGTTTGTGAGGAAATACCTATCTCCATTAATTAGGAATTCATACAATGGTACGCTTCTCAGAGTAAAAATCCTCGGAGATAACCCAGCCTGCGTGATTTCTTAGGTAATGCTTCTTTGTTCCTCCCTGCTGCGTCCAAGATTTTCAGAGTTTCCGGTTATCCTTCCGGCATAGCTACAGCACCGGCCAGCCACCACTCTATTGTGCTTCAATGCTCCGGTACCCTGACCGTCTGTATTAGGCTACTTCCTGCTTCTAGCAGGAACAACACACCTGTGTAGGGTTTTCCACCCAGGGCGTGAGTTACGCCTGCCTTCTCATTTCCGCTAGCGTTCCAACCTCTGCTAGTATAGGCAATCATTCATTACGCCATGGGATAGTAAAGACAATACATCACCTTTCCTAGAGTAATCGTTAGCAACCATTTACAAGGTGTACGTGACAATGTCAGTCTTCTTTTAATATTCAAGCACACGATGTACAACCTATCAAATGATACCTAATTCCGGTTGTAAATCACGACGAAGTATGTAGATTAGTACCTGTAAGGTGCGAAATTATCGCCGCCTTACAAAGTGACACCTGAAACACTAGCTAAATAACCAATTAATACGTTCTGTAGAACGTCGGGATCTCCCCTATCTTCTACAGCCACGTGTTTATAAGGGGCTATCAAAAGTTTCAGTGTAAAGTTTGAAGGTCGTAGACTCCAGAATCGGTATGCTAGTCGGCAAAATCGCCACGAGCTTCGAGGCAATGATTCCAGCTACACACAAGGTTAAAGATACCCAATGGGTAATGTGGTGTCACCGCCAGACACCACACTTGCTAGGTGGTAGCCTTTAAATCGGCCGCAGTCCGTTAGTATACGTCGGACCCGCGTGTCGCCACTATCAGTGATTGCAGACCGAGCGCCGCCACACGACAGGTCTAGAGAGACTTCCTAGCACTCGCCCCAGTTGTACAGCCGACTTTGCTAGGGATGGTTCACTGACAAATTACGCTCTCATTTGCCGAGACGATAGTTAGCATAGCCTTCAGCTATGTCATTTGCTACGACCTAGCAAGGCGCCATTATCATTTGCTATTTATCTTGTGATGCATGTACGGTCAGACCGATGTTCACCAATTATGGATTAAAGTTAAGTATTCCAGAAGCTACGTACCTTTTTTGCTAGTCTCAATTCCTTGTCATTTTCCAGAACTGCGTGAGCTTAAACGCGTGCCTTTCGGCTTCCTCTCATAGTGGATTGGCGCTCTTGCCAGTCCACAACAGGTAGAACACTGTGTCGTGCTGCATGAAGTCCGTATTTGTCTGCTGAACATCCTTGTCCGACAGGAATCGTTGACCCTTCAAAGCCTTTTCTAAGGGACCGAAGGCGCAATTATCGAATCGGGAGAGATCACGAATGTAGGCCGGGTACTCGAGTGTCTGTATTGTGACATTTACGATGTGGCGATGTGGCGTTATCATAAAGCAGCAACACCCCTTGTTAGTTTTACTGGAAGTTTCGCCTCAATTGTCCCATATACATTCAGCCTTAAATGTCCACCAGTGTTTGTCCTTCGGCAGCTAAGAAAAGGATAACAGCTCGTCGGTCCTGTTTGGACTCATTTAATAATAATGTCACCATAGTTCGCGTTTCCACGTTTACCGCACGCACGTCTGAAAGACTTCAGTGCCACATAAATCCCTTGCCCACATGTCGACGCTTATATACCTGCATCGAAATCTCACTACGTTGCATATACGCTGCAGCAACGCTCTCAAACGGAAAATATTTGATCACCCCTTATATCAGATAGATCATGAACGCTATAAGAATGAACATTAGAGAGAAGATAAAAATGCTTGCTGAGTACATGCTTCTACATTTTGTAGGCAAGTCTCTTGCGGATTGAACCATCCGTTCATGCCTTATGAACCTACATTTGAGCGTCTCCTTATTTCTTCCGGGTCTTTGATTTCATTTTCACAAATTTTGTTGGGGTACACTAAGATACTTATACTAAGGTCCTTCTCCTTTAGTCACCTATTGTGTTAGTACTCGACCTGTTAAGGGAAGTACATACGCGTAGCAGAGACGAATGGAGAATCACTGCAGTGTCAGTATGAGCCGCAACTGAGGGAATACACTGAAATAGGAACTTTGACAAAGGGCAGATTGTTATGGCTGGGCTCGTGTAAATAATCATCTCGGGAACGGGGAATCTGGTCGGCTGTTGACGTGTTACTGTAGTGGGCATGGAAATCGTTGAAGGGCGGTGACCTCAAATTGTGGCAAGTTGTTGGACGTACATGCCTCAACACAGAAGTTGGCTGTCGGAGGGTTGAGGCCTCTATAAAGCAGGATAGGCAGCTATATGTGGCAGATCTGACCACAGGCTATAGTGCTCCTGCAGGCACAAGTGTTTTTGTTCACAACATTCAGCTTACATTGTTGACCAGACGACCATATCGTGTACCCATGTTGACCCATCGATACCGTCAATTATAGGTGCAGTTGGCACGAGGTCGTCGAAATTGGCTCGTGAATCAATGGAAACGTTTCACATGGTCGAATGAGTTGCCTTCCTTTTTGCACCAAGTCGATGGTCGTGTCCGAGTACATTGTCATCCAGGCGAACCGTTGCTCGTAAGAAGCACCATGCAACGGACACATCCCAGAGGTATCAGTGTTATACTGTGGGGGCATCCATCTTGGTTTCCAAGGCACCATGACAGTTCTGGACAGCGTAAACGTCGTTGTAAAACCACCACCTCGTGCTTGATGTCTTCCCCGACAGCGATGGCACTTTCTAGCAGGAAAACTGGCCGTTTCAGCAAATTCGCCTGACGCCAACACTATTGAACAAATCGGGGTCGCTATCGGGTGCCACCTGCGCACCCAGATAACACCGGTTCCCTTTTTAATGGAAATACTGTATGTAGACATCTGGTGCTACAGATCTCGAGGAACATACCAAAGCCTTGTTCAGTATATACCACGCAGAATCTCTGTTGTATTGCGTCCGAAAGATGGACCAATACGCTCCTAAATAGGTGGTCATAATCTTTTGGCTCATCAGGGCTATTAATTCTTTTTTTTATTAAACTGTTTCATAAACGATACTGATACACTGACTTTACCGTCGTACTAGCTGCTTGAAGAGTGGTCCTGCATTGGGGCAGATGATTTCGTGGAAAAGTGAACAGTATTTCAACAAAGAGCTGCTCGTCATCTTCAGCTGCACATTGGCAGAGATATCATTTATGCTCAAGTGATTCATATGAAACCGTTTCCGACGTGATTATGGCGCACGACGGGTATTAACAGACTTTAAACGCGGAACAGCAGTTGCAACTACACATTCAAAAGTCGTTAGGAATTTCAGTGTTCCGAGACCAACCACAGACAACGCAATAGCTGACGGGCTTCGCTTAACGACCGAGAGTAGCAGCTTTTGTGAACAGTTGTCACTGCTAACAGAGGAACAGCACTGCGGAACAGCAGTTGGAACTAAAAACACGGGACATACCATCCTCAAAAATCGTTAGGAAATTCAGTGTTCCCAGACCAACCACAGACAACGCAATAGCTGACGGGCTTCACTTAACGACCGAGAGTAGCAGCTTTTGTGAATAGTTGTCACTGCTAACAGAGGAACAGCACTGCGGAACTGCAGTTGGAACTAAAAGTATGGGACATACCACATTCAAAAGTCGTTAGGAAATTCAGTGTTCCGAGACCAACCACAGACAACGCAATAGCTGACGGGCCCCGCTTAACGAACGAGAGTAGCAGCTTTTGTGAACAGTTGTGACTGCTAACAGAGGAACAGCACTGGGGAACAGCAGTTGGAACTAAAAGTATGGGACATACCACATTCAAAAATCGGTAGGAAATTCAGTGTTCCGAGACCAACCAC
Source organism: Schistocerca serialis cubense (assembly GCF_023864345.2). NCBI lineage: Eukaryota > Metazoa > Arthropoda > Insecta > Orthoptera > Acrididae > Schistocerca > Schistocerca serialis. Next base: position 621,066,569 of record NC_064645.1, read on the forward strand.
GGACAATGCAATAGCTGACGGGCTTCACTTAACGACCGAGAGTAGCAGCCTTTGTGAACAGTTGTCACTGCTAACAGAGGAACAGCACTGGGGAACAGCAGTTGGAACTAAAAGCATGGGACATACCATATTCAAAAATCGTTAGGAAATTCAGTGTTCTGAGACCAACCACGGACAACTCAATAGCTGACGGGCTTCACTTAACGACTGAGAGTAGCAGCTTTTGTGAACTGTTGTCACTGCTAACAGAGGGACAGCACTGCGGAGGAGCAGTCGGAACTAAAAACACAGGACATACCATATTCAAAAATCGTTAGGAAATTTAGTGTTCCGAGACCAACCACGGACAACACAATAGCTGACGGGCTTCGCTTAACGACCGAGAGTAGCAGCTTTTGTGAACAGTTGTCACTGCTAACAGAGGAACAGCACTGCAGAACAGAAGTTGGAACGAAAAGCATGGGACATACCATATTTAAAAATCGTTAGGAAATTCAGTGTTCCAAGACCAACCACGGACAGCGCAATAGCTGACGGGCTTCGCTTAACGACTGAGAGTAGCAGCTTTTGTGAAAAGTTATCACTGCTAACAGAGGAACAGCACTGCAGAACAGCAGTTGGAACTAAAAGCATGGGACATACCATATTCAAAAATCGTTAGGAATTTCAGTGTTCCAAGACCAACCACGGACAACGCAATAGCTGACGGGCTTCACTTAACGACCGAGAGTAGCAACTTTTGTGACCAGTTGTCACTGCTAACATAGGAACAGCACTGCGTGATATAATCACGGAAATCAATGTGGGGAGTACGACGAACGTATCCGCTAGGACCGCGAGGCGGAATCTGGCGTTAATGGGCTATGGCAGCAGACAACTGACGCGAGTGCCTTTGCTAACACCGCGAAATCGCCTGCTGCGCCTGTCCTCTGCTCGTGACCATATTGGTTGGACTCTAAACGACTGGAAAACCGTGGCCTTGTCAGATGAGTCTCGATTTCAGTTGGTAAGAACTGATGGTAGTGTGGCACAGACTCTGCGAAGCTATGGACCCAAGTTGTCGACAGAGAACTGCGCAAGCTGGTGTGGGCTGTGTTTACGTGCAATGGACTGCGTCCTCTGGTCCAACTGAAACTATCATGTTTGGGAACATGAAGCCTATGAATGGCTGCAAATGGCCTGCAAGTAGTCAAACATAACCATTTACGGTCATTGATAGACTTCATGTTCCCAAATAACGATGCACCATTTCACAGGACCACAACTGTTCGCAACTGGTTTGAAGAACATTCTGGACATCTCGAGCGAATGATTCGGCCACCTAGATTGCCCGACATGAATCCCATCTAACATTTGTCGGACATAATCGAGTGGTAATTTCGTGCAGAAAATCCTGCACCGGCGGCACTTTCGCAATTATGGACGGCAACCGAGACAGTATGGCTCAGCTTTTCTGCAGGGGACTTCCAACGACTTATTGAGTCCGTGTCACGTCGAGTTGCGAGTTTCTGTACTACGCCGGGCAAAAGAAGACCCGAATCTTTATTAGGAAGTTACCCGTGACTTCTCTTACCTCATTGTATTATTCCCTTTTACCTTTTGTGACCAAGTTCTACTATCGAACATATACATGTAAAATCAACATTCATTGTGGTTAAGTACTAGTGTAAAGCTACTTGCTGGGCAGAGATATAATGAACTCTGGAACTTTACTGATATCGATACTCCATGGACATTTATTCTTTGCCTTTACTCTACGCTTAGTCTATTGGTGTTCTTTTGGATGAAGATAAGTCTGACTTGAGTTCTGCCTGGAGAGATATTGATTTCTGTACGAAGTTGTACGCCAAAGGGTGGAAAGGAGTTGTAAGATCGCGAATGAAGAATTAGGCCAATGTTGTCTACGGAATTATGTGGACGCATAAATTAAAAGACCGATAAACGTCTTCATTACTTCATTGCTGGTGAGACTAAATTTGAATTGTACGCTAATTCATTTCACTAATTAGTCATAAATGTTCCAGATCGATGACACTGGCATGACAGGGAGTCGCCAGTTCAACGGACGAATCTGCAGTAAACGGTCAATTCTATCTCTCGGTGGTGGTGGCCGAGCGGTTCTAGGCGCTACAGTCTGGAACCGCGAGACCGCTACGGTCGCAGGTTCGAATCCTGCCTCGGGCATGGATGCGTGTGATGCTTAGTTATGTTTAATTAGTTCTAAGTTCTAGAGGACTGATGACCTCAGAAGTTAAGTCCCATAGTGCTCAGAGCCATTTGAACAATTTTTTTTGTCTCTCTACACCGCTTCGAGAACGGCCACTTCCATATATCTGTATTTCCGTACATGTAATATACTCAATGAATGTACGAGTGCATGTTGAGCACACATTCCTACGTGTGGAATATACATAATGAACGTAAGAGTGCAGATTGCAGACACATTCCCCTGCTGGGAATATACAGGGTGTTTCCGTAAGACCGTGAAAAAATTTAACAGGACGTAGAGGACGCTCCACTAAACAACTTGAGGTAGGGAACCTGGCGTCGGAGAAGCAGGTTAAGGAGGTAATAGGAATAAAATCATATTACTGTGTACTATTTTATTTACATTAGTTACAGCTAACAGCAAATGCCATCAGTGACACGATGAACGTACCATTTGTACTGTATCTTACAAAACGTGCTGAAACTGACGGCCATCAGCCTCGTTGCAAAGCATGACATAGGCGAACAGGATTCTGGCGCACCCCGACAAATATCCCTGGTGTGCTTCGAATCACATTACAGGCAGGTAATTCGGGCAACTAACTCCATCTTTAGACATCGCAAAGGAAATAATCAAGGGGATTCATGCCAGGTGACCTCGCATGCCACGCAGTAAGACCTCTCCTTTCTATCCAGGGTCCGGGAAATACAGCACTGAGATGGTTGCAGATATCCACTCTGAAGTGAGGCGGTGAACAGTCCTGTTGTATCCACTTCCTCTCACGAACAGCCAAGGGTACGTTGTCCAACAATTCACGCAGAACTCTTTTCACGGAGCTCAAGTACAGGTGCCGTTCAGACGGCCAGGTTGAAAAAATGGCTCGTCCTCCTTGTTTCCTTGCAGGAAATAAAGAAAGTACTTGTAAATAAACAGCGTAGAACGTATAAACTTAAACGCATGTTAACTATAAATAAGCTGGAAAACAGTAATAGTAGGCAAAGCGGTAGACAAGTTTACTCCCATATCCCCTTAAGCTGGCTTCTCCGACCTCAAATTCCCTATCCCAAATTGTTCTATGGAGCAGTCCGCAGCTCGTGGTCTTGGGGTAGCGTTCTCGCTTGCCGGCGCCCGGGTTCCCGGGTTCGATTCCCGGCGGGGTCAGGGATTTTCTCCGCCTCGTGATGACTGGGTGTTGTGTGATGTCCTTAGGTTAGTTAGGTTTAAGTAGTTCTAAGTTCTAGGGGACTGATGACCATAGATGTTGAGTCCCATAGTGCTCAGAGCCATTTGAACCATTTTTTTTTTTTTTTTTTTTTTTTTTTCAGTGGAGCATCGTCTATGTCCTGTTCAGTTTTTGCGCGGCCTTACGGAAACACCATGTACGTGATGAATGTAAGAGTGTAGTTTGTAGACACATTGTTGATGACATATGGAAGTTTGGGTCTCGCAGTGAGTCGTCTTCGGATAGCCGAACAGTAAGGCGCCCGGTCGCGATAAGCGGGAAATCCGAGTTCGAGTCCCGGTCCGGCACAAATTTTCATTGTCGTCATTCCATTATGCAGGTGAGGGGTGCCCATTCCATTATACAGCTGATGGTTGTCCATATTCGCAACTGCGAACATATTTCATGCTAGTGATGCGGGTACATTGCGAGACGACGTCTGTGTTGTCTGCTATGGTCTGCTATCATCACGCGTTATGCAGTCATTCCCTTATTGTTTGACCGGTGCAAGGTTGCCATCTGGTCTCTGATAATACAGCCTTATTTGCTACCCATGTCGCATTCGTACCGACTACACAGTTTAGTAAGCCCAAGTGAAGGTTAACTGTCATACACCTTTTCTTTTTAATTTCATAGACGCCTTAATTTTTAGGCTTTTTTAAATTTACATTCTTGAACGTTATAAAAAAAAGGCAAGTAAGTTTCTTGGAACCCTTGCAACACAGTTCAAGAAACGCTACTCTAGAGGACTCAACGAGACTCTGTTTCAAACAAATCCGCTTCTTAACATTTTCGAGGAAACGGTGAAGAACTTCCTTTCCTTATTATTTCCGTATTTATGGTGTCTAAAGATGGAAGACAGTAAAAACCAGTCCTGGGCATACTATCAATAGAATCTACGTCTACATATTCAAAGATAATCCGCAAGTCACCTTACGGTGCGCGGCGGAGGATACTCTGTACGACTATTAGTCATTTCCTTTGCTGTTCCACTCGTAAACAGAGTAGGGAAAAACGACTGTATGTTTGCTGACGTATGAGTCCTAATGTCTCCTATCGTACCTTCGTGGTCCTTACGCGACGTGTATGCTGGCGTCAGTTGACTCGTTCTGCAGCCAGCTTTAAATCTAGGTTCTCTAAATTGTCTCAATAGTGTTCCTGGAAAAGAAAGTCACCTTACCTAGAAGGATTCCCATTTGAGTTCCCAAATCATCTCTGTAATATTTTCGTCTTGTTCGAGTCTACGTGTGAGAAATCTAGCAGCCCATCTCTGAATTGCATCAATGTCTTCCTTAAATCCAAAAGTATTGGGACAACCTGCGTACCACCCACAAGTACCGTTGTCCAAGATGGTGGCGATGACGCCATCCAAGATGGCGGCGACGACGTCATCCAATATGGCGGTGATGACGTCCTCCACCTTGGCGGATTTGGCGGGAAGTTTGAATTTTGGCGGGCAAGTGGCATACCCCCCTCCCCCAGCAAAATGGTGGGAAGTTCAAATTCCAACATGATAATGTGTCACACCTAGGAAAATGGCGGGAAAAAGGGACTTCTCTTTATTATTTAACCAGTTTCAAGCATGTGTTTTCACCACTGGGTCTGGGCTCCAATGACTTAGTTCATATCGTCGCCACCAGAGAGCGCCACTGTGACGTCATCCAAGATAGCGGATTTTGGCGGGAAGTTTGAATTTTGGCGGCAAAAAGGTCAATTGGGCTACCTCCACTAACCTAACCCACCCCTCCCCCCCCTCCATCCAGAAAATGGCGGGAAGTTCAAATTACAACACAATAATGCATCTCACCTAGGAAAATGGTGGCAAAAATGGACTTGTCTTTATTATGTAACCAATTTCAAGCATGTGTGGTCTACAATGGGTATGGACTCCAACTGGCTTATATCATATAGGTAAGAAAAGGGGTTCGCTACGGTTTCAACTACCTAGTTTCAACTACTTTTCACCCAACTGCTCACTTCCACATCCGAAATACAGGCACTTAGATCGATGTATGTAGGGAATGTCTGAAGATTTTTGTAGTTTAGCGAATAAGACGGGTAAATATCCTCTTACAAAATATTTATTAACTTTTGCATATACATTTACACACAGAAAGCAACTCTTTCCCTGTTTTTGTAAGGTGTAACTTTGATAATTTCTAATTTAATTTTTAGCTTATAACTTAAATCCACATCTGAATCATCTATTTCTTTCTCCAACCAGTAATTCGACAAATACAGAGAAGGTGTATTCTCGAATTCTAATGCATATCTAATTTTCTTCCTGTAAAATACTTGTTTTATGGCTTTAACTATTAGCTCTGTTCCTTCCTGCAGTTCTTCTAGGCGAGAACATTCGGGGATTTTAATTTTTCCTCCACCATGTTGGAGGACGTCATCGCCGCCATATTGGATGACGTCATCGTCGCCATCTTGGATAACGGTGGTATGCAGGTTGTCCCAATACTTCTGACTAGGTGCAGATCGCAAACACTCAGGCGGTACTCAAGAATAGGTCGCACTAGCGTCTTGTATGCAGTCTCCTTTACAAATGGATTGCACTTTCCCAAAATTCTCCCAATAATCCGAGGTCGACCATTGGCCTTTCCTACCAAAGTCCTCACACGTTCGTTTCGTTTCATATCCCACTGCAACGTTATGCTCAGCTTTTTAACTGACATGACTGTGTCAAACAGTACACTAATAATGCTATATTCTAACGCTAAGGGATTGATTTCCCTACCCATCCGCATTAACATGTTTTTCCACATTTAGAGCAAGCTGTATATCATCACACCTACTAGAACTTTTGCGTCATCTTGTATCCTCCTACAGTCATTCAATTTAAACACCTTCCCGAGCATCGCAGCATCAGCAAACAACCGCAGATTTCTGCCCACAGTGTCGCCCACCTTAACGTCCCTTTACAATGGATCCATCGACATCTCGCTCCACAGGCAAGTTTTTGGGTTTAACCACTACATAGCTGGTTAGGAACTCCACCACTCCATTCTGTTTGCCTCGCTGACTAAATATGATATTATTTCACCGTTAGGGCTGAATTCAATTTTCTCTAAATCGGTAGAGCGTGTACTAATGTGCTAAAGACCTCGAATGTGGAAGCAGATCACTCTACAGCTGACACAACACCGGTCGGTTGATTCCTCGTGCCACAGTATCATTCCTTAACCTTGCCGGATATTCCAAACAGTTATAAACAAAAGCAAATTCAGTGTTTTTCTTTCTGTCACGTGTAGGTCCCATCCGTAACGCCGGTGTGCTGTAACCAGACACGTGTGTTCGCCCACAGCTGTAATCCTATTTACGGATTTCGGTCTGTGTTGATTTCGCTGGCGCCTCTGTTGTGGGTGCTGTCAGACGGGCGTGTTTCTGGAGGAATGCACTCCCACTCGGCTATTGCTTCAGGCAGGTCAGCCGGTGTTTTTGTTGGCCTGCCGGAGAGAACTGGCCCTCGAGGGTGGATAGAAGTCCGGCCGGCGTGGGGCAGCGGCGGCGGCGGCAGCAGCTAAGCCGCGGGCAGACGGAACACAGCGTCTGTCAAAACTCGGCCGGCCGCCGTCTTTCAAGTATCGGGTTGCCGCGGCCACGCGGAGCCCACAACGCATTACCGACCAAACTAACCTCGAGGGATGGCTGTGTCTTCACAACATACCGAGCTCTGCTGCTGCGGGCACAAAGCAGCGGCAGAAAGGTACCTGCACTAATAAACAAAGCAAACTAAGACGATTTTCAATAATTAATCCAACACATATTTTTTCACGGACGAATTCGGTTGAAAAAATGCGGAATCTATTGTGGGACATCGTGGAATATTCCCGCTTTAGTTCGACATCGTGGAATATTCCCGCTTCAGTTCCTGTTGTACCATCTTGTTTCAGTAAGTGGCGGCGCTATCCGTAGCCTTCAAAATAGCGTCTGTAACCGGGGTGCGTTCCAAGCAAGAAAGAAATAACGGAATGGTGCGAAAAGTGGAAGTTGACCTTAAATAATGAAAAGTGTGAGGTCATCCACATAAGTCGTAAAAGGAACTCGTTAAACTTCGGTTACACGATAAATCAGTCTAATCTAAAGGCCGTAAATTCAACTAAATACCTAGGTATTACAATTACGAACAACTTAAATTGGATTGAACACATAGAAAATGTTGTGGGGAAGGCTAACCAAAGACTGTGTTTTATTGGCAGGACACTTGAAAAATGTAACAGATCTATTAAGGAGAGTGCCTACATTACGCTTGTCCGTCCTCTTTTAGAATACTGCTGCGCGGTGTGGGATCCTTACCAGATAGGACTGACTGAGTACATCGAAAAAGTTCAAAGAAAGGCAGCGCGTTTTGTATTATCCAGAAATTTGGGAGAGAGTGTAACAGAAATGATACAGGATTTGGGATGGACATCATTGAAAGAGAGGCGTTTTTCGTTACGACGGCATCTTCTCACGAAATTCCAATCACCAACTTTCTCCTCCGAATGCGAAAATATTTTGTTGACACCGACTTACGAGTACATAGGGAGGAACGATCACCAAGATAAAATAAGGGAAATCAGAGCTCGTACGGAAAGATATAGGTGTTCATTCTTTCCGCGCGCTATACGAGATTGGAATATTAGAGAATTGTGAAGGTGGTTCGATGAACCCTCTGCCAGGCACTTAAATGTGATTTGCAGAGTATCCATGTAGATGTAGATGTAGATTCAGTTTTTTTTTTTTTTTGCGGAAAACAGAGAATCGCAGACATTCATAGGCGCTTGTAGAATCTCTTCGGAGACCTGGCACTCAACAAAACCACGGTGAGTCGTTGGGCGAGGCGTCCGTCATCATCGCAATAAAGTCGCGCAAACCTCCCGTCAATATTCCGCGAGCCCGGCAGGCCTCACACAACTGTGACCCCTTTCAATGTTCGAAAGTGCGGACACTCTCATTAGAGGTGACAAACGGATCACAATCAAACACCCTGTTGCGCAACTGGGCGTCTGCTGGTAGTGCTGACAGTTGCTCACCAGTTGGTCTACTCGAAGGTGTGATACCGCTGGGTTCTGGTTGCCTAACAGAAGACCATAAAGAGCCGTGCCGAATTGCTCGCAAGTTACGAGGTTAATGGTGACAATTTATTGTCGAACAGTGTCGCAGGGGATGAACCGTGGGTTCATCACTTCGAACCGGAAACAAAACAGCAATCCATGGAGTGGCGCCGCATCACCTCTCCTCCGAAGAAATATTTAAAGGCTCACCCTCAGCCGGTAAAGAGAGGGCGACAGTCTTCTGGGCCTCTGAAGGGGTTGTTATGTTTGATGTCTTTTCTCATGGTAAATCATCCAATAACTCTGAGCAACATTTCAAACAGGCCTGCAATGGTCGGACGTCTGGATGTAACCGCAAAAAAGAAAGTCTTTTCGGAACAGCTCCAGAAACAATAGAGGATGAATGGTAAAGTACACAGAAGGTACAGCATTGTCCAAAGAGCGTGGTGCCACACCACAGTCGGCAACACGCATCAGTACCAGAGGCATTAGCGATGTCTCCCTGCAGTCTGCAAGGACGAATAGGATTGGCTAAGGAGACACGCCTTCTCTCACTGCAGCAGCACGCTCGCACAGAGGTCGACACCGAGCCGAGCATGGAAGCGCTCTGCTCCAGTTCGCGACCTCAGCTGAAGCAGGCAGAATCACTGAGTAAGACCACCGTTAGCCTAGTCTCAGATGGAAATGTGCTTTTGAAAATGTTGAACATTGTAATTCAGGGGAAAGTTTTGTTAATTAGAGCATCAAGTGATGCTTCTATACTCAGTGACAGTTGCAAATTATCAAGCACTCCTGCGGTAAAGGACTGTATCAACTAAATCTATTTATTCATTCATGTAATAAAGTGAACTAATGTTTCATATATTGTAGATCCAACGAACCCTCTCCCAGAGCAATCAAAGAATGCACAGCTATGGCTGGGCAATTGAAGTTTCGCCTGGTCGTAACAGAATGTACCATCATGAGTAGCAAACAATGTCTTAGGTGAAGTATTGCGATAATTCAGTCAAAAATACTCTAGGAAACATGGGTCCGCAAATGAGCAGTCTGCGATTTAATTGTAATGTGTGACTATGTGCTGACACTGACTTCAGTTTGAAATATTGTCCTAATTAGTACAAACGTATTTGAAACGTAAACTTTTCGATTACGTCTCCACCTGGTTGGGCTGAAATTTCCTCCATGGGCTAAAAAATGGTTCAAATGGCTCTGAGCACTATGGGACTTAACATCTGAAGTCATCAGTCCCGTATAACTTAGAACTACTTAAACCTAACTAACCTAAAGACATCACACACATCCATGCCCGAGGCAGGATTCGAAAAATCATTCCACTGAATGCCTTTGAATATAAACAAAGGGGATATCCATGTTCCATCTGAGCAAATGCATTCCAGCAAAGTATGCGTTTCTCTTCCTTCAGTATAGGTTCTCTTATACACGAGCTTCTTCCCTAACGATGTTATCGCTTTTACAGGTTTAACACCATATGACAGACGTATTTTGTCGCAATGCCACAAGCAGTCAGGCCAGTTTTACATGTCTAACGTCAGCATTAGTTGCTCTAATAAAGGTCTGTGATAATTTCTGGATTACCCTTTGATGTTGTGTGTGCAGCAAGGTTTTCAGGAAACCTAACTGTGAGATTACATCTCTTCTAATAACTCGCTCATCGCCATTTTCTTGCTGCGTAATAATTGCGATTAAGAAAATTTTCACGCAGCAGTACTTGCTAACTGATGAGCATTTTTTTTTACCACGGAAGCTGTTAGTCCGGGTCCTATTTCTTACCTTTTTATAAGGTAGTCGATTAATTTATTTTCAAGATCTTCTATCAATGCAAACGGTCTTCCTAATTTAGGAAAGAGAACTGTTTTATATTCAGAAATTCTAGACAAAAAATATTTCACTGTCGACCATGAAATACTCATTCTCTTGAAAGCAGCAAAAACTGAGGCACTTTCGTTGTTTACTAATTTTGCAGCCTACATTAACTGATTCGTCATATGCACAGTATATTGACATTCCCTGGAATATTCAACCTGAAATAATATCGACGCAAATTAGGTAAAATAATTTCGCGATAATTGCAAAACTAAATTAATCTAAATTAAAAATTAGATACACATAAATGCAGAAAAATCAGTCAGGAATCACTTATATACAGTGGTCCTCGCTGATATAATACGCTGGACTCGAGTTATAAGGCAAAACGGTAATCCGTGGGAAATCGTAATTTTTGTAAGCAGTTAAAAGCTAATAACTTACTCCCAGAATCTAAGCTGTAGCTGTCGTTGCCTGAATAATAAGTAAACTATGTCACTGTATAGGATTAGCTTATTTCATGCTCAAGAAAATCATAGGCCGGCCGTGGTGGGCGAGCGGTTCTAGGCGCTAGTCTGGAACCGCGCGACCTCTACGGTCGCAGGTTCGAATCCTGCCCCGGGCATGTATATGTGTGATGTCATTAGGTTAGTTAGGTTTAAGTAGTTGTAACTTCTATGGGACTGATGACCTCAGATGTTAAGTCCCATAATGCTCAGAGCCATTTGAACCAAGAAAATGATATATGTTCCGTGAATACTACGTTCTGTCCGGGCTAATACAAGATTGTACGTGCACCCTTATAAAATCGTATAGCGCTTTTTAAAATAAAAACTTTGTACTGTATGTAAGTTAAAATTAACCTCACGTTTCTGTATTCATATCCATAAAATACATCATGGAATTGCATTAAGCCTTTCAGCACTCTGTGTTTATACGTAATCCTATTCATGATGGATCTTGTGAACACCGCGGCCGTTAGTGAATGTTGATAGTTGTGTTATTCAGCAACACTCTGTATTTACTCTAGTAGAAATCACCGATAACCTTCTAATGCACCTGGTAGTGGCATATTTTGCCAAGTAAAACTCTCGTTACAGAACTCACGTAATAAGAACGAAATCGTTCACGAAACAAAACTCACAAGCATAAAATACACTGAAGCGCTAAAGAAACTGGTATAGGCATGCGTGTTCAAACACAGGGATATGTAAACAGACCGAATACGTGTCCCCATTACACCTGCGGTTAAAGATGGAGGCAGCAGCTGGAGCACACAGTTTAAAGACTAGCAAAATCTAAAACTCACTAGGGTATCCAGGAATTTACACTAAAATACTGAGAGAGGTGGACATAGATATGGTTGGGGAAATGCCGCCTGACTACATAGTAACTCCCAGCTGCTTCTATGAGCCTTTCAGTGTAGTACTTGGAAGGAGAGATCTGTGGGAGAACAAATTTCGACACCGTACTGGGGACATAGTCTGGTTCGCTGACGGTTCGAAAACCAGGCATAAATATCTGCTATCAGGATGTGCTTGGAGGAGAATTTGCGGAGGTGCTACAGAGGTCGTAGCATTTTCATTTATTCAGACAACCAAGCAGCCCTGAAATCACTGACAGCCTCTGCAACAAGATCAAAGATCATGGCAGAATGCCACAAAGTCTTTGTGCAGCTAGGGGAAAGCAATAGATAAACATATTGTGGGTCTCTGGTCACTCGGGGATTAGTGGTAATGAGGAAGCCGATAGGTTGGCCAGAATAGTTGTGATGAACCATTTATTGGAGCGGAACCTGTCCTGACAAACACCAAAGCGATGATCAAAATAAAGCTACGAGACTGGACAAGCAGACAGCATGTAGAATACTGAGCTAAAGTCCAAAAGCAAAAACATGGCAAGGTGTTGATGCCGAAGCCATGTTCTAAGAGAAGTCTCTCAATCTTGGGCTTGAAGAGGACAGCAATGAAAATCATGGTTGGAATATTGACAGGCCATGGGACCTTCAAAAAACACTTGCATACAATGGGAATAATAGAAGAAGACACCAAATGTAGGATGTGTGGTGTGGCCGAGGAAACCACATCACATCTGATCCTCGAATGCGAGGCACTGGAGATTAAAAGAGACAGCATATTCCGATCAAGCAGACCTAAAGACATTGTGTCTAGCAAAGCACTGGTGTAGGATGTCCTTGCACTGTTCGAGGACACTGGTTGGCTTTACTAGAGACACAGGGAATGATACCGCTCACTAAACTCGGTTTCGGTGCGGGCAGCAGCGGGCTTGACCAATGTTGTTTTTGCTTCCATAATGAAATCAAATCAAATCAGGCCGAATACGGCGCTGCGATCGACAGCGCCTATGTAAAACAACGTCTGGCGCAATTCTTAGATCGGTTACTACTGCTACAATGGCAGGATAGCAACATTTAAGTGAGTTTCATCATGGTGTTTGTAGTCGTCGTACGAGTGATGGCACACAGTATCTCCGAGGTAGTGATGAAGTGGGGATTTTTCCGTACGACCATTCACTAGTGTACCGTGAATATTAGGAATCCGGTAAAACATCAAATCTCCGACTTCGCTGCTGCCGAAATAAGATCCTGCGAGAACTGGACCAAGGACTGCTGAAGAGAATGGTTCAACGTGACAAAAGTGCAGCCCTTCCGCAGATTGCAATGACGGGTCATCAACAAGTGTGAGCGTGCGAACCATTCAACGAAACATAATTGATATGGGCTTCCGGAGCCGAAAGTCCACTCGTGTACCTTCGATGACTGAACAACACAAAGCTTTACGCCTTGCATGGCCCCTTCAACACCGACATTGGACGGTTGATGAGTGGAAACATGTTGACTGGTCGGACGAGCATCGTTTCAAATTGTATCGAGCGGATGGACGTGTACAAGTATGGAGACACCTCATCAAACCATGGACCCTGCATGTTCAAATGGTTCAAATGGCTCTGAGCACTATGGGACTTAACATCTGAAGTCATCAGTCCCGTATAACTTAGAACTACTTAAACCTAACTAACCTAAAGACATCACACACATCCATGCCCGAGGCAGGATTCGAACCTGCGACCGTAGCAGTCACGCGGTTCCGGACTGAAGCGCATAGAACCGCTCGGCCACCAGGGCCGGCGACCCTGCATGTCAGCAAGGTACTGTTCAAGCTGGTGGGCGCTCTGTAATCGTGTAGGACGTGTGCAATTGGAGTAATACGGGACCCCTGATACGTCCAGATACCACTATGACAGGTGACACGAACGTAAGCATCCTGTGTGATCACTTGGATCCATTCACGTCCATTGTGCATTCCGACGGACTTGCGCAATTCCAGAGGATCAGTGCGACACACTTACGTCCAGAATTGCTACAGAGTGTCTCCAGGAACAGTCTTCTGAGTTGAACCACTTCCGCTGTCCGTCAGACTCCCCAGACATGAAAATTATTGAGCATATCTGGGATGCGTGCAACGTGCTGTTCAGAAGAGATCTCCAGCCGCTCATACTCTTACGGATTTATGGACATCCCTGCATGGTGTCAGTTCCCTCCAGCACTACTTCAGACATTGGAGTCCACGCACTTCTGTGTGCTCGCTGGCGCCCTACACGATATTAGGCAGGTGTACAGTTTCTTTGGCTCTTGACTGGGTATGTTATAAAAGTTTATGTATGTAGGTTTCATATCTCCTGCTAAACCATTGGACCGATTACAACTAAACCTGGTACACATATGATTTACTGCCTGGAAAGCGCCACTGTGGCGGTAAGAACCATTTTCCTCTCATAGGCGTGTCAGGTGAAAAGGTAGCGTTGCTTCCGACTCGCAAACAGCCGCACTATTGTCATCCAGTGTTTGATAATCAGAACACTTAGTCACTTACAACAAACTTTACCTGCTACTTCAAACCTTTACGAAGCTTTTTGTCCTCGACATCTTCCAAAACATGATGAAAGGAAAAAGTTTATAGCTCACTACGATTTCGCCGCTCATGCAATAGAACTGCCGCATCAGGCATGAGCTTTAATTTATTACTTCCTTGCTGATAACTTTATTCGCAACACACTTTGCAAGCGATATTCACATATACCTGGAGATATGGAGTCATAAGCACTGAGACACGAGAAAACTGTCGTGTCATGGAGGACGTAACGCGACCGACGCCCAGCTGCTACTTTTTCAACACGACTTTAACAAAATGCACCCCAAAATTCAGTGTACCATAGAATACCACTCTGGCTTTACACTCCCATTTTTAGATCTGGAAATTTCGTTACAGAACAGAAATGTTCACTTGAACATATTTAGAAAACCAACTACGACTAGTTCTATTATTCATTGCTCTTCAGTTCATCCAAAGCAGCAAAAAATGGCAGCTCTTCGTGCTATCCTTTACCACGCGGCCAGAGTCCCTCTCTCAAAAGAAAATTAGCAGCACGAGTTGGATACCATTAAATTCATAGCACATGCTAATGACTACCAGCCAAATGTTGTTGATGTTCTTCATCAGCAAATGCAATCGAAAGGCGCTTCCAGCGATCTGTACGAGTTTACCTTGTCATCTACTAATAATGATAACTCTAAAAAAAATTTTGCAGGCTCCCATATGTAGGTGTTATAACTGACAGGATTGGCAAATGTCTTAGGAAAGAGGGGGCTATACCCGCCTTCTACACTCCGCATAAGATCGGGCATCTATTGAAGCGCCACTAAACCAGAGAAGACAATCGCTACGCACAATCGGACGTCTATCGCACCCAGTGTAGTGAGTGCCCTTCCTACACAGGCCAAATTGGCCTTTCCTTTAACGTACGGTTCAGAGAGCATCAGGACGTTAGCAATTCCAAATCCGCTCTCACTAACCACCTGAAGGATCATAACCATTCCATTTCAAATATAAACACAAATTGCAGCATTCTACTCATTCAAAGTAAGGGCTCGTTTTAAACATTTTAGAAGAAGTAGAAATCATCCGCAGCATTTGCCGTGATGCGTGTGGCATTTTGAACGAGCAAACTGCGCTTAAGCACGCAGTACTGCTGAATGACTTTTCTAGTTTGAAGCAGCGGCCAGCCTCATTTCCTTCTCCTCCTGCTCCCTGATTACTGTACGCCATACAAGTATACTGCTTTTTTTTTTCAATAGGCTGAACGTATGTACGGCATATGCCTGTTTCCTATAGTGAGGTTCGCAAGATCCACCCAGTTCATTTTACATAGCTGTAAAACTGTCCCCTCTTAATAAAAGTTGCATTTTTTTTTATCCTATGACTATGGCGCATTATAGTACTGTGGCATTACCTGTGCCCTCACTAATTAAAAATTTACCTGTCTTCCATGATGTAAAATGCGTCTCAGGTCTTATCTAATGTAAGCCTCGATTAGTTGTCGACTTTTGGTTAGCAATTTTAAACTATTGCTATTGCTGCTAGCTATTAATTGGCACATTAGTTTCTGACAGTATGGACTGTAAAGTTCCACTACTTTCCTTATTGATCAATAACGAGGGCTTGTAAATAGGAGCGGCACATGTATATGTTCTTTTAACAGATGACTGTGGCGCGTTGTTCCACGTGGCCACTTATATATCCCCACTAAATTTAAAACTTGTTTGCCACTCATGTAAAACGAAAGTTTCGTTGCGCTTTACGGTTTATATAATATTGTTATATCGCAACCTCCACTCAGTTTTACCACAGTTCTGTACCGACCTGTTCAATACACTCCTTTACTACGCATAATGCACTTTCAACTTATTTCGTGTATTTTTTATGTAGCTTTTTTGTTTTTCCTTCATTTTAAATGTGAACCACTAAATGCGAATTGTAAACGGCCGGGCCAGTGGCCCCGCGTTCTTCTCTCCGTCAATAGATGGCAGCACTTTTACCACTCTGGTCTACCAATTTGCCTCCTCGTTCGCATCCGCTTCTCCCTTCATAGGCAGCACACCGCGGCTGGTACACGCGGCGCTCGGGGACCACAGCACAGCGTAAGAGCCGTGACGTCACTTGTATGTATTCCCTACCCAGGCAGTCGTCCGTAGAACTGTCTGGTGCCACTTTCGCATTGACGTAGGTTTCACAGCACCTAGCCCGACTGGCGGTTTCGAAATGTTTTTTAAAAGTTTTTAAAACTTTTTAGAGAAAAAAAACAGTTCTTTTGTTTTGTTTTTTACGTGTGTTGCGACGTGTGAAAATTATCTCCCGTCTTTTGCTATTTCCAGTACGACACCTGAAGATGGTCTTATAACCGTTCGAAACCGGTCGTGTGAAAATAAAGAAATTTACAACTTAATCGGTATTTTCAACCTCTGCTGTTACTTCTTTATTATTAACTCTATTCGAAGCACATTTCGCAGACCGCATTTACATATACCACTACATGTACGTACAAAACTATATTATTGTACGACACATAGTTCAAGAGATATGACGTCATACGTGAAAACGAAACTGCAGGGCGAATTCGCTATAGATACTGGCGAAATATGTGTACAAATATGAGCAAAATACTGTAAATATACGTAAAAGGTATGTGACAAGTGGTCGGAGACACACCCAGATAACAAATAGCAGGGTTTCCATGCAGAGCAACTACTGTATGCCACACAGGACAGAGCTCACCGTCTCAGTCTTGAGCGTGTCTTGAACCGGGAGATTTGAAACTGTAGCGTTCTTCAGAGTTATTTTACATCCAATCTGTACATTTCCATCCGGATATCTTATCATAACTTCATTTATTAAGTCCCCTATACAACCCATAGAAGTCTCTAATAGGAATTATGTAAAGCAAGTGGCGACTCGAAAGAAACCACAGATATTTTCTAAACTGCAGAGAGATCCCAATACTCCATACGTCCATTACAAGTATTGTTTAATTGGAAGCTCATTAGATACATTTCGTGTAACTAATTTTTGCCAGCGTTTAGCAGTCCAGATCTATAATCCAAATTTTGCATCAAAGCAGTCTTGCCTTGGCATGTAATAATTTTGTTGCTTGTAAGGTATACGACCAATGAAACATCGAGTGACAAGGCAGCTGCCTATATGGCAGGCGTAATCAAACACGGCCGAGCGGGATTAGCCGAGCGGTCTAGGGCGCTGCAGTCGTCGACTGTGCGGCTGGTCTCGACGGAGGTTCGAGTCCTCCCTCGGGCATGGGTGTGTGTGTTTGTCCTTAGGATAATTTAGGTTAAGTAGTGAGTAAGCTTAGGGACTGATGACCTTAGCAGTTAATTCCCATTAGATTTCACACGCATTTGAATCAAGCACGTGAATTACACTCTGAGATTTTTTTTAACTAAGAGAGAGAGAGAGAGAGCGAGAGAGAGAGAGACGCACCACTTCCCTGGGCGTCTCTAGACACGTCTTCGGTCTGGACTCTCAGTGACTGGAGTAGAACTGTCTTCAGTGCTGAGTCCCGCTTTGAACTGAGCCCTGATGACCGGCGAAGACTTGTCTGGAGGCGCCCCAGACAATGTTGGGATAGCAAACTTAGTGTCGCCCGCCATACGTCCCAACAACCTGGTGTGATGGTCTGGGTGCCATTTCTTTTCATAGCAAGACCCTTTCGATTGTCATCCGCGATATCCTTACACCGCAGCGGTACGTCGAAGATATTATACGGCCCGTTTCCTTACTCTTCATGGCAAGCCATCCTGGGCTTACATTTCAGCAAGATGATACCCGCCCACACCCGGCGACAGTTTCTGCTGCTTATCTTCGTGCTTGACAATCCCTGTCCTTGCCAAACCCTATCTTGACCAGCAAGGTCACCTGATCTCTCCCCAAATCAGAATGTTTGAGCATTACGGGCGGGGCTCTCCATCCAGATCGGGATATCTAATTTGGCACTGTATACCTCAGGAAGATAACCGGCAACTCTGTCAATCAATGTCTACGAATAACTGCTCGCTTAAGGGCCAGAGATGGCCCAGCGAGTCATTGAATTCACCAATTTTTGAAGCTGTTTCTCTTGAGTAAACCACCCAACTGGTATTTTTTTGTGTCTTAGAATGTATGTTGAATAAAACTTTGAACATAGCTGCTAAGGTTCAGTGACCGTGTCAGAATAATACTAAAACAAATAAGCCCTCGGCCACAAATTTTTTCAAACTGTTGCATCATCCTTGAGCCCCTAGTTCGCGATGTGCGCTCCCCAGTTACAGGGGTCAGGGATCACACTTTATTAATAATTATAGTGCAAAGTAATATCTCCATTTACAATTACATTTTCAGCAAGTACACCAAGTCCTTACATCCATACATGAACTTTTTCATCATTACTAACTTTTCTACTGGAGCGTGTATACAATGTAAATGGCACATTACTATACACATAACTAGGTCTACTTTGGGTCTTCGGATCGATACCACAATGCCACGTTTTGTAGGCGATAACATCTCGGTCGGCGAAAGATTCAAGTCCGGGAAGGGAAGCGTTTTCACAACGAACAATGGCTAGTGTAAGCCAACCACTACCAGAATTTCCAGTAGTGACATCCAAAGTCAAATTAACCTTGCAGCCACGGAAGAATATAGGTCCATTCAATATTAACAGCTTGAGCTGTTCCATTTCCTCCGAGTTTATTCTCGAGGCTAATAATATGTTTGTAGACAGGCATGCTGTGGCGGTGTTGACGATACACACGACGACGAGGTATAATGCTTCAATGCTGTTGCAGGTAGAGCTCACAGCGGAATGGTTCGGCTGGCGTGCACTGCCCGCTTATACAGGGTGTTACAAAAAGGTGCAGCCAAACTTTCAGG
Source organism: Schistocerca serialis cubense (assembly GCF_023864345.2). Classification (NCBI taxonomy): domain Eukaryota; kingdom Metazoa; phylum Arthropoda; class Insecta; order Orthoptera; family Acrididae; genus Schistocerca; species Schistocerca serialis. The sequence goes on from NC_064645.1 coordinate 621,085,643, forward strand.
AAACATTCCACACACACAAATAAAGAAAAGATGTTATGTGGACATGTGTCCGGAAACGCTTTATTTCCATGTTAGAGTTCATTTTAGTTTCGTCAGTATGTACTGTACTTTGTAAGTAGGCTGTTTAGGTTTTTTTATTGGTAACGCCACTTCTGTATGAAAATCACTGGCTGTGCTGTGTGCAGTCTGTGGCTGCTTTGCATTGTTGTAATACTCGCCATTGTAGTGTTAGGCAGCTGGCTGTGAACAGCGCGTAGCGTTGCGCAGTTGGAGGTGAGCCGCCAGCAGTGGTGGATGTGGGGAGAGAGATGGCGGAGTTTTGAAATTTGTCATGAACTGCTATATTTATACATGATGATATCAAGGTAAATACATTGTTTGTTCTCTATTAATATCTTTCATTTGCTAACTATCCCTATCAGTAGTTAGTGCCTTCCATAGTTTGAATCTTTTATTTAGCTGGCAGTAGTGGCGCTCGCTGTATTGCAGTAGCTTGAGCAGCGAAGATTTTTGTGAGGTAAGTGATTTGTGAAAGGTATAGTTTAATGTTAGTCAGGGCCATTCTTTTGTAGGGAATTTTAAAAGTCAGATTGCGTTGCGCTAACAAAATATTGTGTGTCAGTTTAAGCACAGTCATGTACAATTGTTTAAAGGGGACGTTTCAACTTCCTCGATTGACCGCCAGTTGGCCCAATTGAATGAAGATATGGTTGACTTCGGTGTTTGTGTTGACATGCGACTCATTGCTCTACAGTACTAGCATCAAGCACATCAGTACGTAGCATCAACAGGTTAGTGTTCATCACGAACGTGGTTTTGCAGTCAGTGCAATGTTTACAAATGCGGAGTTGGCAGATGCCCATTTGATGTATGGATTAGCACGGGGCAATAGCCGTGGCGCGGTATCTTTGTATCGAGACAGATTTCCAGAACGAAGGTGTCCCGACAGGAAGACGTTCGAAGCAATTGATCGGCCTCTTAGGGAGCACGGAACATTCCAGCCTATGACTCGCGACTGGGGAAGACATAGAACGACGAGGACACCTGCAATGGACGAGGCAATTCTTCGTGCAGTTGACGATTACCCTAATGTCAGCGTCAGAGAAGTTACTGCTGTACAAGGTAACGTTGACCACGTCACTGTGTGGAGAGTGCTACGGGAGAACCAAGTTGTTTCCCTACCATGTACAGCGTGTGCAGGCACTATCAGCAGCTGATTGGCCTCCACGGGTACACTTCTGCGAATGGTTCATCCAACAACGTGTCAATCCTCATTTCAGTGCAAATGTTTTCTTTACGGATGAGGCTTCATTCCAACGTGATCAAATTTTCTGTGAACGTTTGGGCAGGCATTGTTGGTGATGTCTTGATTGGGCCCCATGTTCTTCCACCTACGCTCAATGGAGCACGTTATCATGATATCATACGGGATACTCCACCTGTGCTGCTAGAATATGTGCCTTTACAAGTACGACACAACATGTGGTTCATGCACGATGGAGCTCCTGCACATTTCAGTCGAAGTGTTCGTACGCTTCTCAACAACAGATTCGGTGACCGATGGATTGGTAGAGGCGGACCAATTCCATTGCCTCCACGCTCTCCTGACCTCAACCCTCTTAACTTTCATTTATGGGGGCATTTGAAAGCTCTTGTCTACGCAACCCCGGTACCAAATGTAGAGACTCTTCGTGCTCGTATTGTGGACGGCTGTGATACAATACGGCATTCTCCAGGGCTGCATTAGCGCATCAGGGATTCCATGCGACGGAGTGTGGATGCATGTATCCTCGCTAACGGAGGACATTTTGAACATTTCCTGTAACAAAGTGTTTGAAGTCACGCTGGTACGTTCTGTTGCTGTGTGTTTCCATTCCATGATTAATGTGATTTGAAGAGAAGTAATAAAATGAGCTCTAACACGGAAAGTAAGCGTTTCCAGACACATGTCCACATAACATATTTTCTTTCTTTGTGTCTGAGGAATGTTTCCTGAAAGTTTGGCTGTACCTCTTTTTAACACCCTGTATATACAGGCTGAGTCGCGTAAGACGTAACACCCTCTTTATTCCGGGGGCGATTGCACGTATCGGCATGAGGTTTTCGGCGAATCATAGCGCAGTATGGGACACATACGTTGGTACATGCACAATAATCACAATGTTTATATTGACCGAGATAATGAGGCAAGTACATGTTTTTTAAATGGGACGCTATACTTTTTTTTACCATCATTCGAACGCTCCGGAAAAGACACGTAGAGTGATGTAACGCATGTTGCTATTGTGATTCAAACTTTGCTTAAAAGAAGGCGGATGAGGATTTACGTACGTAGCGTAGGCAGTGAATGCTGCATAGAGCACGGCAACTCGGCCTGCGGCTCGTGCGAGGTGTGTTTACGGTCTGCAGCCGCTTCCGACCTCCTCGACCCTCAATCGTACAATATTTCCCAGTGTCTTTTAAGCGAAGTTTGAATCAAAATAGTAACATGCGTTACATCACTATACGCGTCTTTTCCAGAGCGTTTGATTGATAGTAAAAAAAGTATATCGTCCCATTTAAAAACATGTACATGTCTCGTTATCTCGGTCAATATAAACGTTGTGATTATTGTTCGTGTACCATAGTATGTGCCCTATAGCCGGCTATGATTCGCCGAACACCGCTTGTCGATACGTGCAATCGTCAACGGAATTATGAGGGTGTTACGTCCTACGCGACTCACCCTGTATATATTTTTTGTCTGACAATGTATGTTGAATAGTTCCTTTAATGGTACATTTCTATTTTTGTACTTGTGTACTTACAAGAAGGCGGGTTGTGGGGTGATGTTCAAGGGCAAGGGTTAGTAAACCACGAGATGCCCCAGCCAATATCGTCATTCAGCCTCATGTGACTGTGTGGTGCGCTTCATAGTGAGCGCGAATCTGCAGCAAACACCTTGCTGCGAAAAAAACCTCTCTCTGGAGGCCTGTGTCTTGCCGGGGACTTGCGGGCTCGGTTAACGGCTGTGGCCCGGCGGACCCTCGAAGGCGACGCCGCAGCCTCCCTATAAATCGGCGGCCAGCTTGTTAGCGCGCTGCAGTAACGCGACGCCTCGCGTCGGATGGCACTGCCGTTGGCCTAGCGGCGTCGCGTCGGCACTTAAGTCGCCGAAAAGGCGTTTCATGCCCCGCATGATGTCCCTGTTAGTGCAACCCGGGGCTGTGAGGCGCTGCCACGGTTTGTTAACATGTGCTAACCGTCGGGAAGAGCTGCTGTCACGCAGTGTGGTATCGTCTCCTACTTTCGGAAGTACGCTGCTGGCTTTTAAACTTGGAAATCCAGGGGAGGATTGCAAATAGTGGCATGAACTTATTATGTGCATACAGCGCCGTAGGAACAATATACCAGGTATTTCGGAAAGTAAAGTAACACCGTACGCCAGAGGAACAGAAGAGTTTTGGCGAGCAAGTTGGCAACACTGGTGTTAACCTTGAACCGTTAGCTTTGTCCTCGCGGTCGTTCGGCAGTTGAACGTTGCTTCTGGTTGGAGTAGGTCGTGTTTAAAATGGCTGCGCCGATTCAGAATCCCGTCAAATGCGAAGTCCGCTCCGTCACACGTTTTCTTCATGCAAAAGGTCAGCGAACAGCGGATATTCACAAAGAAATTGTTTCTGTTTATGGGAGCATTATGAATCGACAAAATGTAACGAAGTTGTGTCGTCATTTCTCTGAAGGTAGGACCGATTTTCATGACGAACAAAGGAAAGGTCAGCCACCTGTGATCTCTGATGCCCTTCTTCAGAGAACGGAGGAAGCAGTTCGTTGGAATAGACGTCTCACATTGAAAGAATTGCTTCAGATCATACCGGACGTGTCAATGACAACTCTTTATGACGTTGTGACGGTCAAGTTAGGGCACAGGAAATTGTGTGTGCGCTGAGTTCCAAAACTGTTAACGCAAGAACACAAAGAGAAAAGGATCGGCTGTGCAGTCGACTTCCTCACACGCTATACTGAAGCAGGTGTTGCGTTCCTTGATCACATTGTGACAGGTGAAGAGATGTGGATTTATCACCATACACCTGAATCCAAGCAACAATCAATGCAATGGCGCCATTCGAATTCACCAAAAGCCAAGAAATGCAAAACGTTGATTTCAGTGAAGAAAATCATGGCTTCTGTTTTTTGGGACAGGCAAGGCATTCTTCTGTTGGAATTTATGCCTCCTGGAACGACAATTAATGCTGCTGCATATTGCCAGACTTTGAAACGTCTTCGAAGGGCAATTCGAAACAAACACAGGGAATGCTGACAAGTGCAGTCCGCTTGCTTCATGACAACGCTCGGCCTAACACAGCGCTCATAACCAAAAGCACTACTCAAACAATTCAAATGGGACGTATTGGACCATCCGCCATACACCCCGGACCTTGCGCCCACCGACTTCCATGTCTTCCGTTACCTGAAGTCACATCTTGGTGCAAAATCGTTCCACGACGATGAAGAGATCAAAGATGAAGTTGAAATATGGTTCCGACAGCAGGCGGCAATCTTCTATGACTGTGGGATACAAAAACTTGTGCTCCGATTTAACAAATCTTTGGATAACGAGGGTGATTATGTCGAAAAATAACAAATAATCCGGTTAATAAGATGTAACTGACGTTTTCTAAATAAATTTTCTATTTAAGGACTGTGATCCATTGTATCTTTACTTTTCGAAATGCTCTCGTATATCGTTATAAATACGAGGGTTATTCTGAAAGAAAGAACAATTGGTCACGAAATAGAAAATACAGTGAAAATCTGGGAAGCTATGCACAGATGTGTTAGACACTGTGTCTAGTACGGCTGTCGATCATATCATGTTGCTCTTTTAAGTTCTGAGCTCACAGTGAGAACATAGAGATGTGCAGAAATAAGCGTCTCCCGCCAAGTATGAGGGCCTGGTGAAAGATTTCGCCTGAAGCTATGCAATCCACATAACATAACTGTCTTGCGGTTCGTTCTACACGACAATTCTCGGCCACACTCTGCAGGGGCAATGAAGATCCTCCTGCAGTGTTTGATAACCTGCAGTACAGACCGTAATTGGCTACCCTGAGGTTTATCTCTGCTCAAGTGAACCGCTGGCTATGAAGGCAATATTTTGACACAGACAACGAGCTTCAGTCCAGAGTAGAACATCACTGGCGGCTGTCTTCTGTAACGAGTGAATTGGAAAGTTGGTACAACGCTACGACAGATGTCTAAGTATGAGCTGCGACTGTGTAGAGAAGTAGCTGGAAGGTGTAGCTAACTGCTGCAAATAAAACAGTTTTGATTTTCACTGTGGTTTCCCTTTCGCGACCTATCGTTCCTTACTTCCCGAATAGCCCTCGTATTTTAAGGTACATCTGCTAGAAATACGAACACAGTCCTCTGCAACTCGTTTCGGGAGTTAAACTCCAATCGTAGGCTGCCTAAGTTAATCCTACATAAAGATGCACCTCACACACACACACACACACACACACACTGTCAAAAAAATTATTTGGGCAGGAAGTTTTCGCGTTACTTTAAAAGGGCACCACAAGTTTCACTTCCGCCTAGAGTCTCGTGTATCCATGTCTGGTACGGAGACTCCTGCATCTGTGCACGGTAGCCCGTGCGCGCAATTCAGAGGCATGCGTGACTGCACGGTTGCATGCGCTCCATGCCTTTTCGTAAAACGACCGCACGTGCCCAGAGCGCACGCAAAGTCGGACAGTTGTAAACGGACTATTGGGCGTTAACACCGGTCACGACAGCTGACTCTCCGTGCACCTGTTATTTCGGAAAGATATGTACGGCTCTGACAGACTACACTGAGCCGTCAACTGTTCCATAGCATTCCAAAGAACATGAAGAGACACCACACCAATGATTATCTGTACAATATCGTTCACATTTATCGTACTAACGTCAACTTAATGCATTACGATTTTCACTAGTTTTTTATATTAAGTACATTAGTAAACTTAACCCTGTAGATTGCTGTTTCAAGTTCCTCAAGCACGTTGGCTTTTATTCCCTTCTTATCTACATGTATCACCTCTTTCTTCTGTGCCTTTCATGTGGTGACCAGTACGTACGTATGCTTGGCAACTACCGATGTGCGTCTTTGGCCAATCTAAAAGCGTTTGCATGCTCGCTACATCTCGAAAATTTCCTACCTGTTTGTGTTATGCAGCATGTCTCTCGCCCTGGTTTCGGCAAATATTTGCAATTACTTTTTTGCAACGTGTAGTTGAAGTCAGCCTAGACAAATACTGTTCATCACGTCTTTCCTGCGACGCCCTGCGTCGATGGATGGATTTTGTAGGCACTCAACATCGAGATCATCAGCGCCCAGCGTCGATGGAAAGCGAAGGTCTCTTGTCCATTACAAACAACATTATTTTTAAAGTAGATTTTTACGCGACCATCCCAATGAACCATGTTGTTGATGAGTCCCATACTCCTTTACGGGGCATAGGGGAGCGACGCGGGAGACCCACGCCGCCTTACTAGGCAAGGTCCTAGTGGAGGTGGTTTGCCATTGCCTTCCTCCGACCGTAATGGGGATGAATGATGATGATGAAGACGTCATCTCGAGGCAGGAAAAATCCCCGACCCCGCCGGGAATCGAACCCGCCGGGAATCGAACCCGGTACCCCATGCTCGGGAAGCGAGAATGCTACCGCGAGACCACGAGCGGTTCTTACCACTTTAAAATCATTTTGTTTGTAGTGGGAAACGCTGGGCGTCGCATGAAAGTCGTGCTGGCCATTATTCGCTTAACCCTAGCTACACGCTGCAAAAAAATAAATTGCAAATATCTGCCGAACACCACAGAAAATGCTCCTGGCGACCCACAGGAGAGACATCCGGTATACTTCGCTTCACACGATGCATGCGTATTTTATGGACGCCTGCCCATTCAAATTTACTTATCCAGATGATGGGAGATTGATTCCCGAAACGCGTTGCTGAGGATTATGTTTTTGTCATTAGTGGTTGTATGCTGAAATATTTGTAATGATTATCTTAACAATCGCTACCTCTAGTCATGAAGATGGAAATATTAGGAAGAATAGATGTTTAAAATAAGGGTTAAAATAAGAAATAGGACACGACGGTGGCTAGCGTAGCTGACGATCACCCGTTTCACGTGGCTGACTCAAGATGACAAACTTCCACTTGCTGTGCGCCCAGTTCTATTGCCTTTTTCGTGCTTCCCCAGACGGACAACTGGCGCGGCTGGGGGCCATGGGACACAGTTACCGCCGCTGGTAGCGGAGTCGCTAAACCTGCCATGGAGACAAAGATCCATCGATGAACAAAGATACAATGTCTTAATGTTTTTCTGTTTTCTATACTTTAACATGTTTTAGAGAATAAATTGTAAATCAGAACTGAAGACCAAACACACGAGCCAAAACATCACGACCACCTATTTGATAACTTCTTGGTACACCTGTAAGGTTCTCATGTGCTTTATGCTATTGTAAATAATTCACTTTTACTGTACCGCACAAAGGTGAATCGACGCACTACAGGAGTAGTGAATAAGATCCTAGACTCTGCGTTTGGTTTTATATATGTTTGGCTTGCTAGTCAGTCAGCTATGCAGCGCTAGGGCATCCTTATTTGAGGCATAGTAGCGAACAGTCGAGGTTTTCAGAGAAAGAGAGGTGGGAAAAATTATCTGGCATTCTCAACTATGGAGACGAAAAATCATTAATAATACTTTCTCGGCCTTTATATTGATGGAGAAGATTTTGAAGGAATGACAAAGATAACGAAGGCACGCGCAAGGCTGAAACGTTTGTTTGTCAGAAGTACTAATTGAAGGAAATCCCTCAGACAACCAATAACTTTCATGATTAGTGTTAATTTGCTCTCTTTGTTTTTCATGATTTCATAAATATGTCAACTGATTGAAATGTTTATACCTTTTTTTTAATTAGAGGAATTTGTAATCGTTATTGTCCCCTTACGTTGTGCATTCTCTATGTCAACAATCAGAGTTTTATTTCTCAAGAACGACTTTCTTTGAAGTAAAATCCACCTCCAAGTTTTGAATATTCTGTCGAGTGTGCATTGTGCCTTACGCTACACGAAGCGAAACGAAATAAATCAGTAGTGAATAGAATGAGGTTCTCACTCTGGGCAACGGAGTGCACTCTGATGTGAAACTTCCTTGCAGATTAAAACTGTGTGCCGGACTGAGACTCGAACTCGGGACCTTTGCATTTCGCGGGCCAGTGCTCTACCATCAGAGCTATCCAAGAATGACTCACGATCCCTCCTCACTGTTTTACTTCCGCCAGTACCTCGTCTCGTACCTTCCAAACTTCACAGAAGCTCTCCTGTGAAACTTACAGAACTAGCACTCGTGGAAGAAAGGGTATTGTGGAGACATGGCTTTGCCACAGCTTGGGGGATGTTTCCAGAATGAGACTTTCACTCTGCAGCGGAGTGTGCGCTGACATGAAACGTCCTGACTGATTAAAACTGTATGAAGATGGTATCTGTTCTTTCCGACATGCCCGATAGAACAGATACCATCGGTGGGTTAAAACTGTGTACCGGGCCGAGACCCGAACTCGGGGCCTTTGCCTTTCGCGGGCAACTGCTCTACCAACTGAGCTACCCAAGCACGACTCACGCCCCGTCCTTACAGCTTTAATCTGCCAGGAAGTTTCGTATCAGCGCACACTCCGCTGTAGAGTGAAAATTTCATTCTAGAAACATCCCCCAGGCTGTGGCTAAGCCATGTCTCCGCAGTATCCTTTCTTTCAGGAGTGCTAGTTCTGCAAGGTTCGCAGGTGAGCTTCTGTAAAGTTTGGAAGGTAGGAGACGAGGTACTGGCAGAAGTAAAGCTGTGAGGACGGGGCGTGAGTCGTGCTTCGGTAGCTCAGTTGGTAGAGCACTTGCCCGCGAAAGGCAAAGGTCCCGAGTTCGAGTCTCGGTCCGGCACACAGTTTAAATCTGCCAGGAAGTATCTTACAGGCTATTCGTGGTTTCATCATTCCAACGCTCACTATAGTAACGCGCGAAGTGCTGACCAGTTTCTTCAATTCCAAGATGCTCGCTGCCAGACGCCAGGCTATAGCAATCTACCCTTTCGCAAAGTCGTAAGAATGACTCCCGATTCGTCTGTGCAGCACATGCGAGGTGGGTGAGAAAAATAATGAGGCTGACAATACTGCGAGCTATATGGCAACTCTGTGTTCTACTTCCAGATGCTCAGTCCTAGTTTCAGCTCCGTACGGACATCACGTCATTACTGCGTGCGCCATCAATATTATTTTTATTGTGTGTTGCGAATATGGAACAACGGAATTTAGAGCAACATTACGGCATCAAGTTATATTTGGGGAATCCGCGAGTGTGATCTTTGAAAAGTTGAAACGGGTCCATGGGGAACATTCGTTATCAAGAGCACAAGTTTTTGCTGACAAAATTCATTTTTGGAAGGCCGATAACACGTTGACGATGAACTTTGCTCCAGAAGACGAACTTCGTGCTGTTGGGATATCAGACAGATATTTAACAATATGGATGATGGATGACCAATCAAACCAGTACGTTTTCATTGTACATCGAATTTTGACAGAAGATTTGCATACGCAAAAGGTTTGTGCCAAAATCGCGCCGAATAATAAGAATAATCTGGAGACGACTGCTAAAGGCCACGAATGATTCAACGTAATTGCAGGTGTTGAACTGCGGATTTTTTAGTACGATCCTAAGACAAAGCGGAAAAATGAGGAGTGGCACACCGGAACCTCTCATCTGAATGAACAAATCAAATCAAAGATCAAAACAATGCTGATTTTCTTTATCACAGTAGGAGTATTGTACATAAAGAATTTGTCCCTATAGGCCGAACTGTCTACCAAGTGTTTTACAAAGATGTTCTTGAAAGGGCGAATGTAGTAGAGTGGACATTGCAGACAAGTGGATGCTCCATAGTGACGACAGCCCATCCACTTTCGTCACGGAATGTTTAATCTCAAAAGGCATTCGTGTTGTTCCAACCCCCCCCCCTCCCCCCCTCCCGCCATTCAACTGATCTCAGATCTCGTGACTATTTGGTTTTCCAGCAAGGACGTCATTTTAGGACTCTGTAGAACATTCAAAAGAATGTGACTGGCATGTTAAATACCCTGCCCGTCGACACCTTTCAGCGTTGCTACCAAGACTGGGAACAACGACTCCGCCGGCGAACAGCTGCCGAAGGGAACTACTTTGTAGAGGAAAATATCGTAGTTCGAAGAAAATAAGAACTATGCTCGGTAAAAAATTCAGAGTTTCATTACTTTTTTCACACACCTCGTATAATTTTTTTTCTTTTCTTAACGCGTCACTCAAACTCTACGCCACCACGGAACATTCAGTGTGGTATCGCGGTGAACCGTGGTAACGAACTTTGGCCGAATCAGATGTGTATACTGTCATGTGCAGTTTAGCTACCTGTGGAACATAATTCATGGTGTTCTTTGTTTTTGAATTACACTTTAGGAAATACTGCAACCAGCCACAAGTTTTCTTTAAAGGTTTTTGTTATATCATTACAAGTTTCGGACCTGAACTCATCGTCATATGGTAGTACTGACTTCTTGCTAGTTTTAGATTTGTGTCCCAAAATATAAGAAAATTTTTGTGATACATAGTTTACAGAAGATTTTACATTTCACATCTGCGTCCTGAAAAACCTTCTGTAAACTATGCATCATTAAACACCGAAGACCCAAAGAAACTGGTACACCTGTCTAATATCGTGTAGGGCCCACAGGAGCACGCAGAAGTCCCTCAACGCGACGTGGCATGGACTCGACTGATGTCTGAAGTACTATTGGAGGGAACTGCCACCACGAATCCTGCAAGGCTGTCCAAAAATCCTTAAGAGTATGAGGGGGTGCAGATCCCTTCTGAACAGCACGTTGGAAGGCATCCCATGTCTGTGGGGATCGGTTGCCAGCGTAAGGTAGAGTGTTCTGTATCAATTCTGTACGTGTGGCTTGTTGCATTGCCCTGCTGGAATTGAGTCAATCGGAATGCACAACGGTGATGAATAGATGCAGGCTATCAGACACGATGCTTACGTATGTGTCACCTGTCAGAGTCGCATCTAGAATTGTGAGGTGTTTCATACGACTCCAACTACACACGCCCCACACCATTACAGGGGCTCCATCAGCTTCAACAGTCTCCATACCCGTACACGTCCGCCCGATACAATTTGAAACGAGACTCGTCCGATCAGGCAACATGTTTCCAGTCATCAACAGCCAATATCTTTGTTGACGGGCCCAGGCGAGGCAAAAAGCCTCGTGTCGTGCAGTCATCAAGATTACACGAGTGGGTCTTCGGCTCCGACAATGTTTTGTTGAATGGTTCACACGCTGACACTTGCTGGTGACCGAGCATTGAAATCTGCAGCAATTTGCGTGAGGGTTGCACTTTTGTCACGTTGATCGATTCTCTTCAGTCGTCATTGGTTCCGTTCTTCCAGGATATTTTTACCGCCCCAGCGATGTCAGAGATTTGATATTTTACCAGATTCCTGATATTCACGGTACACTTGTGAAATGGTCGTACGAGAAAATCAATACTTCATCGCTACCTAGGAGATGCTGTGTCCCATCCCTCGTGCGACTACTATAATACCACGTTCACACCCACTTAAATGTTGATAACCTGCCATTGCAGCAGTAACCAATCTAACTACTGCGCCAGGCACTTGTTGTCTTATATAGGCGTTGCCATCTGCAGCGCCGTCTTCTGTCTGTTTACATAACTCTGTAATTGGATACGCATGCCTATACCAGTTTCTTTGGCGCTACAGTGTATTTTAGGACACAAATGTAAAACGTGCAGTAAGTTAACATGTGACGCTACAAAACAGTCCTTGCTATGAATTTTTTCGCTTACTTAACACATGAAACTGTTTGTATACGATCTATTGTCTAGTGTAAACATGTATTGTAAATACTATGTTTAAATTATGTAATATTTAACACTGGCAAATCAGGGCATATTTAGTTAACGTTGAAGTCAGAGAGATTGTTTTGTCGTGCTGCTGGGCGCGGGAGCGCGCCAGCGGGCAGTAGTAGCAGTGACGCCGTGCTCGGAGTAAGACGTACAGTCGAGTGCTGCTAGTCCTAGCTGTGTTACATCTAACGGCTAGTGTGTGGATCTAAGTACGACGGGAAGGTAATGCTCGGTATATCTGAAAGCATGGCCGGGCAAAAAAATGGTTCAAATGGCTCTGAGCACTATGGGACTTAACTTCTGAGGTCATCAGTCCCCTAGAACTTAGAACTACTTAAACCTAACTAACCTAAGGACATCACACACATCCATGCCCGAGGCAGGATTCGAACCTGCGACCGTAGCGGTCGCGCGGTTCCAGACTGTAGCGCCTAGAACCGCTCGGCCACTCCGGCCGGCTGGCCGGGCAAGTTATTATGGATTAATGAGCATAGTGCTGAAGGAACGAGGGCTTAAATGTGAAGCGCACTGTGGGCCCAAGTTGCAACAGTAAAAGCCCGCTGCCACATTGTGTCGCCGCCGTGGACTTCCGTCGATCCACCTACAACGAGGGAAGTAAGATCTACGTAATTTTTGTAGGATAAAATTGTAGAAGGCTTGCCAGTGACTGTGCTTTTCTCTGAAGTTGAACAATTAATAACAAGCACTTTATAATCGAAGTGTTGCAGTTACATTCCACCCGACAATAATACCAAGTAGCTTCCTTCCGATCCTTACCATATTGAACCGAGTGTGTCACGCCATTATCAAGAGAAAATATGTTAATTATCAAATTACTTGCATAGACGGTGAAGAGTAAATTTCAGACTGTTTTGAACGACTTGCTATCGTAGTTAATTGTTGCACTTAATAAGCTTACGCCAACCGTAGTAACTTAATAATAGACTGAAGTAACAAATTTGATTATTAAGACTTATTTCAATGCATATTCAGCTGAAGTTAGTTCAAGGATATTTCATGAAACTATAAAGCTTATTCCACCTGACAATCGCCCAATTAATGAATTATTATCATTCAAAACATAGTTAATCAATTATTGGCAAATATATTTCATTACAAGTAGATTATAGTGTGCAAAGTACGTAATTTTAAAGACAGAATGGCAGTCCATTATTCAAAATCCCGATAGATAATTATCTGTGTTGTCAGCATTGCACTTAGCTGACAAATTATGAACAAAATACTTATCAACATACTTATCAAAATACTTATTGAAAGTTAACCATTAACGTTTAAGTGTAGTTAGATTGTTATGACATTATTTTATATGACTACTGAGCCTGACACAGCACTTATGTAAAAGTTCCCGTTCCACCTGCTGCGCTACAAACAGGTAAACTTTATTTTTGACACAATTATTCACGTACTTAACAGTACTGTCGCTCGTCAGTTGAGTTGGCGAACGATTTTTTAATTGCTTTCACAACTTAATCGAGCCGGCCGATGTGGCCGTGCGGTTCTAGGCGCTTCAGTCTGGAACCGCGTGACCGCTACGGTCGCAGTTTCGAATCCTGCCTCGGGCATGGATGTGTGTGATGTCCTTAGGTTAGTTAGGTTTAAGTAGTTCTAAGTTCTAGGGGACTGATGACCACAGATGTTAAGTCCCATAGTGCTCAGAGCCATTTTTGAACAACTTAATCATTTCTTTCGGCAAAATTTCTACTGGCAAAATTTATTTCCAAATTATTTCCATTATTTCATTTACCGATCGTTTTTGAATGAAATTACTCATTCAATAACGATCAAGTTATAACATCTCCAGTTTCCCGCGGAATAATCATTATTTACTTCGGATCCGGATGCCTTATCCCGACACGGGTCAAAATTCATAATTCACGGTCATTGTTAACTTTTAATTTCGCAAACCCCGGGAAACAGGGGTGGGGGGGGGGGGGGTGTTATAAACGCTATCATCTGACGATGGGCTCAGGCACGAAACTAGTAATGGTATAATAAAATCATTTCAAGAAAACTTGTGCATGGTTGCAGTATTTCCTTCAGTACAATTTATGAAAATGCTGCCATGTTCTCCAGCCAAAATGCATCAAATAAGTTCTTTGTTTTTGGATTAACATCACGTCTTGTGAGATACGCTGCTGTAAAGTGGACAAACGGCTCATGCAGACGCAGACAGTAGGTGGCGTTCAGCAGATAGTGCTGAGCAAGGGTGGGAGGGGACGGAGGCCCTGGCGGGTTAACGCGGACCCTGGGCAGCGCCGACTGCCACATCTCCATGACAATAGCGCGGCCGTGCGGTGTGTGCTGCGGCCCACGGCGTTCCCCGCCACACTCGCACGCACGCACGCATGTGCGCCAGCCCGGCGCCGTCCTCCTCGCCTAATGAGTTTCACACCACTCCACTCCTCTCCACTCCACGAGGCGACAGCACGGGGCGCGGACTGCCCCCCACTCTGCCCAGTGTATAGGGACAGGTCCGTTGTAGCTCTTACACTGGTTTCAGATTAAGAGATTAACTCCGGGGGATCGGGGATTAAGCTGCTATGACACCGCAAGGGGTGTAATGGGGTGCTCTGATGGGATCAGCGGTCGATAATGCCGAAACATTGCTTGACTATTTACTGACGAGAATCATCTTCGTTTGTGCCCATTCAGCTGGTCACATAGAGAGCACATCTGTTTTCCGGTGTGGGTTATGAGTTTGCTAATGAGAAGTATCGTGACTGATGCCTTTTCAGTGTCAGTTACAATGTGAAAAAATTCCTTGTGTCTGAAAAGCGCCGGCCGGGGTGGCCGAGCGGTTCTAGGTGCCACAGTCTGGAACCGCGCGACCGCTACGGTTGCAGGTTCGAATCCTGCCTTGGGCATGGATGTGTGTGATGTCCCTAGGTTAGTTAGGTTTAAGTAGTTCTAAGTTCTAGGGGACTGATGACCTTACCAGTTAAGTCCCATAGTGCTCAGAGCCATTTGAACCATTTTTTTTTGTGTGAAAAGCTTCTGTCCATAACATCAGCACGAATTTAGAAAGTACCACTCATGCGAAATTCAGCTTTCCCTTTTCTCCGACCATATTGTGCAAACTATGGATGAAAAGCAACAGGCAGGTTCCATACTCCCATATTTCTGAAAAGGACACGGTGACTCACTGAAGACTGTTGACTAATGTCTGTATAGCGAATTAGGTTCCCGGATATGTGAGTATCTCGAAGACTTGTTGAGTAGTAGATCCCACAGTACATTGTCCTCACCTCTGAGCGTTTGTCAAAAACGAGGATACCGTCGGGAGTGGCACAGGGAAGTGAGCGGAAACGTCGGCTTCCGATGGATGGATGTGTGACGCTGTAGCGCATTTCCACTGTCCAGCTGACAAGCATAGTAAACAGGGGACATGTCAACACCAGGACACAAAGTCTTAGCGGATTTGTTTCCGCATACTCAGTTCAAATGGCTCTGAGCACTATGGGACTTAACTGCTGTGGTCATCAGTCCCCTAGAACTTAGAACTACTTAAACATAACTAACCAGATCACACACATCCAAGCCCGAGGCAGGATTCGAACTTACGACCGCAGCGGTCGCGCGGTTCCAGACTGTAGCGCCTACAACCGCTCGGCCACCCCGGCCGGCGCGTATTCAGTTGGACAGTAACTATGCTTCCCAGACAATCGCGTGGACCATGAACGCAGATGTCAGCATTTGAAAGAGGACGTGTAGTTAGGTTCAGAGAAACTGCTTAGACGAATCGGCCAGCATCCGGTCAGGATTTGAATAACAGTGATGCCACTATTCGACGGCGGTGGCAGGAATGGGTGGACGATCCGAACCCAGAATCAAGAAAGAAGCAATGGACCTAGACAGACGACAGACCCAGCAATCGTCAGAGACGCACTCACAGCCCCATGTTTATCATTATCATCGATTCGACGCGCAACTGGAGCTTCAGAGACCACAAGAACCATTAACAGGTGGTCCAAAGAAAGAAGGCTGAGCTCACGGCACCCAAATTTCTCAATTACCTGTTAGAAAGATACATAGATAACCCTAAAGTCTCAAGTCCCATCATTCTGTCCCTTCTCCTTGTCAGTGTTTTCCACATCCTTCTATAGCACATCAAAATGTAACGTCGCCGGTTTTTCTAGTTCGTAGTTGATAAATTAGTATTAATCAGCCCTGGCTAAAACTCGGCGAAGTCGGTAGAGCGATGATACTGTTATTAGGTAAAGACGACGTTACAAAAAACAGTGCTGAACTGAACTCTTCGACGTGTGCGTGACATTTACTTCACCAATTGCGAGCAATATTACGCTACTCGTCGTAATTAACTCGTTTATATTCGATGGGTTCACAGTTGCTATAAAAAATATTAATGATAAATTCAATTCAGTTTCACCGACACCAACTTCCTCATTGTTTGGTTGTAATTTCAGCCGGCCGAAGTGGCCGTGCGGTTAAAGGCACTGCAGTCTGGAACCGCAAGACCGCTACGGTCGCAGGTTCGAATCCTGCCTCGGGCATGGATGTTTGTGATGTCCTTAGGTTAGTTAGGTTTAACTAGTTCTAAGTTCTAGGGGACTAATGACCTCAGCAGTTGTGTCCCATAGTGCTCAGAGCCATTTGAACCATTTGTTGTAATTTCAAGCCTGTAATAAGTCGTAACATTGCGATTTCTTCCTAACGTCAAGAGTTTCTATATATTCGCCGAGCGCTTCAGTCAAATATTATAGCAGCACGCAAAAGATCACAGTTATGTCTCTAAACAATTTTGTAATTTGGAATCACAAACGCGTAAATTGGCACGAAAGGGTGATTTATTTCACATTAATCACTTCCGAACAAGGCCGTGAGGAAGAAGCTTTCCTAGGTGATGGTGGGGGATTTATAAATTGTCTGCTTTAAAACTATTGCCAAGTTCCAGAGTCCATTTGCAATTACGAATGAAGTCAATTGTCTACCACTGTTCAATGCCTAACTAGAGTTGAGTTCGAGTTATCTAATTAAAAATTTCACTTCGGTCTAATATAAGGTCGTCCTCTATCTGAATTCTAAACGATGTTATAGTTGGAGTCAATGTTTCGTTTCACTGCGTCATAGTAGATCGCAATTATTAATTCTCGCCGGCCGGAGAGGCCGAGCGGTTCTAGGCGCTACAGTCTGGAACCGCGCGACCGCTACGGTCACAGGCTCGAATCCTGCGTCGGGCATGGATGTGTGTGATGTCCTTAGGTTAGTTAGGTTTAAGTAGTTCTAAGTTCTAGGGGACTGATGACCTCAGAAGTTAAGTCGCATAGTGCTCAGAGCCATTTGAACCATTTTTATCAATTCTCGAAAAACAATCTAACTGCGCCTACATATACGATTATTCAAACAAGTCTGACCAGCTTCGGCTAACTCTCGTAACGTAGTGACAATGGCTCAAATTTTCCTAAGCCATTACTCACGATAAAAGTTGATAAATTACTAAGTATAAGGTTCTTGTTTCAATTGCTTGTTATTATCCAAATAATAGTGTTAAGTGGAACTTTGGTTACTTGTTCACTTTTCATGGAATTTGGGACTTGTTTTGGGGAAATTTTTGGGGTATTGGTTGCTATTTTTCCTTTTTTCATTTTTCGTCCGAGGAAGTGGCATTACAAAAAGTCCTTGGATTCCCAACAATTCCGGTTTCCCACAATTCACGATTCGCTTCCGTACAATGCTGTATTCGAAACGTACATTCTCGTTAACTTCTCCCCGAAATTGAGGCCTATTTTCGATAGTAGTAGAATTCATTTGGCGAGGAATACCTCCTTTGCCAGTACGATTCTGCTTGTCATGTCGTCCTTACTCTGTCCTTCTAGCGTTGTTATTGTTACGGCGTAAAGTTAAGCGCCAGTACGTCAGAGCAGAGAAGGCTGTGACAAGATGTCAACCAATCGCACGCTGACCTCTCTTCCAGGACGACAACGTCTTAGTCGTGGCCCCTAGGCGGAGAGGAGGCAAGCGCCGCACCGTCAACGATAGGCACTTCGATAGCAGTTCTAGAAAGACTTTTGTCGGTTAGAGATCAGCATTCAGTGCAAATACAGATTATTTTTGTATGTCGCCCTTTGCTTGCGACACTTCAATCAAAGTTACGTACTGTAATTGTGTCTTGTCTATTAGCAATAAAACTCGTTAATACGAGTTGTTTGATTGTTTGTCCAGCTAACCGAGTATGCAGACTTCCTAGACACAAGAGTTATGACCAATGACCGTACTTGCCCTCTGTTCCAAAGCTGCCCTAGAGTTAGCAGATTTGTTCATTGTTCCATTCATTCATTCACATATCGCGGTCCGTGAATCCCATCATGAAAAAGAGCTTTCAGGGATGTGGTTCGAGCGAAGTTACACATTAACAGGCAGCAACAACCAATACTGCCTACCTCTGCGTAATAACAATCAATTGTGAGTGGCGCTAATTTAGTCAAAGTGTAGTAATTGCAGGGGTTTAACAAAAGTATGGAGACACCAAATACACATTACCATGTCTATGGCATAGAAAAACCGATGCATTTAAAATTGCTTTTTATCGTCTCGGAAAGAACAAAACCAGGTTCTGTACGGTTTTCAAGGGAACCTTACACCATTCTTCCTACAAAATAGTGGCAGTTTGAGGTAACTATGATGGAGGAGAATATAGATCACGCACCCTTCTCTCCAATGTAGATCACAAAGCCTCAATAATGCTGACTTATAGTGACTACGTTTCCCAGCGGAGATGCGATAATTCGTCCCCGTGCTCATAAAACTAGTCGTGGACTGTGCGATCTGTGTCAACAGGGACCTTGTCGTCTTGGAACACAGCATCACGGACTTGATCACCCAAAATGATCACATAACTCTTCTGAGCAATGCGATCTTGCAAAAGAACCATATAACCCATGGAATATCACGATATGGCTGTCTAAACCATCACCGAAACCCTGCAATGTTTCACTCTCGGGAAGTACACTAGGCCAGAATTTGGAAACGGTGTGAAGCAGAATTCATACGGCCAAATTACTTTCTTCCATTGTTCGATAGTCCCGCTTTCATGTACTGGGCATCACGTTTTCCTGTTACTGGCGTTTTCATCACTGATGAATGGTTTTGGAATTCCAGCTCAGCCTACAATTCCAAACTGATGAAGCTCTCTTCATGTTGTTTTGGCCGCGCGGAGAGGCCGCGCGGAGAGGCCGCGCTGCTGGTGTGCGGACATTTGCCACGCCGGACATTTGCCACGATTTTACCTCCTCCGAAGGGTGGGGTCCCTTGTATGAGTAGGGTACCTATTTGTGATGAGACTCAAGTTTTCTTTGTACTTTTCAGCAACTGTTTCATCTGAGACCGTGGGTTTGTAAAAGGAGCCAGTTATTAATTTATGCCCGTTGTCGAATATAACCTCTACCTATACTAAGTCACAGGAACTATCTGCTTCAATGTCACTTGTGAGCTGGAACACACATTACAATATTTTTATTTAAGTTGTGCTTCTTGTTTCTGTTGTAGGGCAGACCATTACAATTACGGCTTTTCCCTCCAAAACCTAGGATGCTTTCTCTGTGACCCTGTAAACACCAGAGCTAAACAATGTAGAACAACAACGTACCTTACAATCATAGCATTCTGTATCACTTCATTTCCTTATTTATAACATTTTAAACTTGTACGTCGACTTTAGATGACATGTCAGTCATAGATTCTCTTATCTCCATTTAGTGAACGTATTTTCAGTCATGTTTTGAACATTGTCCCGCTACACTTTATTAACTAATGTTTCGCCGCAAGGGATATCGGACTTTAGAGAGTAAATTAATATGGAGTATGTCGTTATTCTTTTCAAACATTCACATACCCATTTCTTCTTTCCTTGTTGTCTTTTGGGCATGCAGTTGTAGTAATTAAAGAAGGCACAAATGCAACGTATAAAAAGAAGTGATTAGCACACATTCGCATTCTCTTTACATCATTCCATTCTTGTTGCTCCCATGTCGATGGACTGTTTCTATCGCAATCAGTAAGCGTGAAAGGAAGCTACCGTACAGACAGAGGGATCTATATTTATACCTGACAGGACTAACTACATACTGACATAATCGTCGGTATTGCTTTCGTTTCCCAAAAGTTATAAATATTTCAATTTCGGAAAAGAAGCTCTGTATTTCGCTAAGATGTCGAAGAAGAAGGTCCGTTGCGTACTGGTTGTATCGAGTAAGATGTGGAGACAGCGGTGCGGACAGAAGAAGTACGAGGAAGGGCGTCCCTTACCTGAGGGGTCGCTACTTAAGCTACCTGGCGAAGGGGCAAGTGTGGCAAATGTCCGGCGTGGCAAATGTCCGGCATTCGCACGGCTTGAGGCACCATGTCACGGATTGTGCGTCTCCCCCCGTCGGAGATTCGAGTCCTCCCTCGGGCATAGGTGTGTGTGTGTGTGTGTGTGTGTGTGTGTGTGTGTGTGTGTGAGTGTGTTGTTCTTATCGTAAGTTAGTTTAAGTTAGTTTCAGTAGTGTGTAAGTCTAGGGACCGATGACCTCAGCAGTTTGGTCCCTTAGAAATTCGCACACAATTTAACATTTTTGAACACCTTTTGGTGCTGACAGGGTTCCCGAGTACCACATAAAGTTCTGTCGTGACTTTTTTCGTTATCGTCCTCTTATTTTTCGTGGCAGTCCTCTTCAATGACCGTCCGCGGCGATCACTCAACACAAAGTTTCGCCCACATTGGGAATTTAGCAGACGTGCCTTTGCGCTTTCGCTGTTTGCCGTAGAGACTACCGACTCGGTACCTCTTGAAACTCCAAACTCTTTGGCTGCCTTGGTTACGCACGCACCCACCAGACGAGCCCCAACAACTTGTTCACTTTTGAATTCACTTCGCTCCGACATAACGAATCCACAACTACACAGATCACGACGCTTGAAACGTATTGAGGATGGCGCACAACATTAGACACAACAGCACAACAAGCAGGCTTGTCTAGCATCTCCATATATGTTCAAGCATACATTTTTCGCGGCGTTTCCTGTTCTTGGTTGGATGGTTATTTGGGGAAGGAGACCAGACAGCGTGGTCATCGGTCTCATCGGATTAGGGAAGGATGGGGAAGGAAGTCGGCCGTGCCCTTTCAGAGGAACCATCCCGGCATTTGCCTGGAGTGATTTAGGGAAATCACGGAAAATCTAAATCAGGATGGCCGGACACGGGATTGAACCGTCGTCCTCCCGAATCCGAGTCCAGTGTCTAACCTCTGCGCCACCTCGCTCGGTTTGTCTCCTGTTCTTCTAGATTACGTTACATAGGGAGAATTTAAGGAGATGGGACCTGGATAAACTGAAAGAACCAGAGGTTGTACAGAGTTTCAAGGAGAGCATAAGGGAAAAATTGACAGGAATGAGGGAAAGAGATACAGTAGAAGAAGAATGGGTAGCTTTGAGGAATGAAGTAGTGAAGGCAGCAGAGGATAAAGTAGGTAAAAAGACGAGGGCTGCTAGAAACCCTTGGGTAACAGAAGAAATATTGAACATAATTGATGAAAGGAGAAAATATAAAAATGCAGTAAATGAAGCAGGCAAAAAGGAATACAAATGTCTCAAAAATGAGATCGACAGGAAGTGCAAAATGGCTAAGTAGGGATGGATAGAGGACAAATGTAAGGATGTAGAGGCATATCTCACTAGGGGTAAGATAGATACTGCCTACAGGAAAATTAGACAGACCTTTGGAGAAAAGAGAACCACTTGTATGAATATCAAGAGCTCAGATGGAAAACCAGTTCTAAGCAAAGAAGGGAAAGCAGAAAGGTGGAAGCAGTATATAGAGGGTCTATACAAGGGCGATGTACTTGAGGACAATATTATGGAAATGGAAGAGAATGTAGATGAAGATGAAATGGGAGATATGATACTGCGTGAAGAGTTTGACAGAGCAGTGAAAGACCTGAATCGAAACAAAGCCCCGGGAGTAGACAACATTATATTAGAACTACTGACGGCCTTGGGAGAGCCAGTCCTGACAAAACTCTACCATCTGGTGAGCAAGATATATGAGACAGGCGAAATACCCTCAGACTTCAAAAAGAATATAATAATTCCAATCCCAAAGAAAGCAGGTGTTGACAGTTGTGAAAATTACCGAACCATCAGTTTAATAAGTCACGGCTGCAACATACTAACGCGAATTCTTTACAGACGAATGGAAAAACTAGTAGAAGCCGACCTCGGGGAAGATCAGTTTGGATTCCGTAGAAATATTGGAACACGTGAGGCAATGCTGACCCTACGACTTATCTTAGAAGCTAGATTAAGGAAAGGCAAACCTACGTTTCTAGCATTTGTAGACTTAGAGAAAGCTTTTGACAATGTTGACTGGAATACTCTCTTTCAAATTCTGAAGGTGGCAGGGGTAAAATACAGGGAGCGAAAGGCTATTTACAATTTGTACAGGAACCAGTTGGGAGTTATAAGAGTCGAGGGACATGAAAGGGAAGCAGTGGTTGGGAAGGGAGTGAGACAGGGTTGTAGCCTCTCCCCGATGTTATTCAATCTGTATATTGAGCAAGCAGTAAAGGAAACAAAAGAAAAATTCGGAGTAGGTTTAAAAATTCATGCAGAAGAAATAAAAATTTTTAGGTTCGCCGATGACATTGTAATTCTGTCAGAGACAGCAAAGGACTTGGAAGAGCAGTTGAACGGAATGGACAGTGTCTTGAAAGGAGGATATAAGATGAACATCAACAAAAGCAGAACGAGGAGAATGGGATTTAGTCGAATTAAGTCGGGTAATGCTGAGGAAATTATTTTAGGAAATGAGACACTTAAAGTAGTAAATGAGTTTTGCTATTTGGGGAGCAAAATAACTGATGATGGTCGAAGTAGCGAAGATATAAAATGTAGACTGGCAATGGAAAGGAAAGCGTTTCGGAAGAAGGGAAATTTGTTAACATCGAGTATAGATTTAAGTGTCAGGAAGTCGTTTCTGAAAGTATTTGTATGGAGTGTAGCCATGTATGGAAGTGAAACATGGACGATAAATGGTTTGGACAAGAAGAGAATAGAAGCTTTTGAAATGTGGTGCTACAGAAGAATGCTGAAGGTTAGATTGGTAGATCACATAACTAATGAGGAGGTATTGACTAGAATTGGGGAGAAGAGAAATTTGTGGCACAACTTGACTAGAAGAAGGGATCGGTTGGTAGGACATGTTCTGAGGCATCAAGGGATCACCAATTTAGTATTGGAGGACAGGGTGGAGGGTAAAAATCGTAGAGGGCGACCATGAGATGAATACACTAAGCAGATTGAGAAGGATGTAGGCTGCAGTAGTTACTGGGAGATGAAGAAGCTTGCACACGATAGAGTAGCATGGAGAGCTGCATCAAACCAGTCTCAGGACTGAAGACCACAGCAAGAACGACAGGGAGGTTAGAAACAGTCTAGGAAGCGTGATGAGGGGGTGGTTCCGCCGAGAAAAGACTGTTAAGGAAAACATTCCATACGTCGCGGTTTCCAAATTATTCAACATTGAAATTAGCCAATCAGGTCGTCACGCGCGCAAATTCAAGCAGCATGTCAGAGACAGTGTCGCCAAACTCTTTCTCATTTCGGTTTTCTCAAACCGAGGAGACGTAGCCTTCGGTCACCCAGCTTAAATCTGTCGCTTCCGAAAAAGGTACATTTTAAATGACAATGAGCATTTGAACAAGTAGCTACTCATGGACCGACAGATGTGTGAGCATTACCGCATTTCAGTGCGCGAAAGTGCTTGAATTTGCGGGTGCAACAAACTGATTGTCTAACAAACTCGGAAACGACGCAACGTATCGACTTTTTTCTCAACATTCATCTCTCAGTACAACCTACTCTGCAGCATCTTTCAAGTTTTTCAAATTATTTCTGACCACTCAGTGAGAAGTTTCTTCCTTCCCCCAATTCGCGATTCTCCAACATGTGTAGTTACCTATAAAACAGAAAATGAAGACCAAATTATCTCTTCCAGCAAGGCTGTGTGAACTATATACTGTAGAACTTGACGGCTGGTTAACAGCTTCTCGAAATGCAGTTTAACAGTTGTATCTCTCCAATTCCTGACGAGCTGCAGCAAGTGTTTCCTCAGTTTGAAGATGTCACGACGGCATAATAACCAGCGGAAAAAATACTTCTATCGAAGAACCGAACTACAAATACGTTCCTGTTCATTTAAAAGATTCTGACTGAAAAGTGGCGTACCAGCTGCCTCATTCTAGCTTCCTCAGCACTTTAAAAAAAAAATCCCAAAAATTATGACATGCGGAAATATTCGCTCATTTTCTAACACGCGACTCATCTCAGACTCCGATTAGCTTCCATTCCTCATTATGACTGGCTTTCACTCACTTCCGCTACCTATTTTTCTATATTTCCCCCCCTCTCCCCCCTCCATTGTCTCTTTCACTCTTTTTCTAGTACCGTTTCGTTCTGTTCCATCGCCACTCTGTCCTCTTTCTCTCACACTGCCATTGTCTCCTTCGATTTTTCTGTAACTGTAACTCACACACACCGTAACTCACAAACAACCTCTAGTCCATCGCTGTAAGTCGCTTACACTCATCCACTCCTACTTTCCCTTTCTAACTCATTCACCCCAACTCATTTTCTCTTTGTGGCTGTCATTGTCTCCTCTCTCACAGACACAGCTCTTCTGATCTACTACTATAGTCTCCTCTCACTATCACTGTCTCCCTCTTGCTCTGCCTTACTACTACTGTCTCTTTCCTTCCTTCCTACTGCTGCTGTCTCACCTCACTGTCACTATCTCTCTCTTCCTCGTTGTCATTGTCATATACTCTATCTCTCATTATCATTGGTTTTTACTCACTTCCACTACGTCTTTCTCTTTATTCTGCTCCTCCCCCCCGCCATTGTCTCTTTCACTCTTTTCTTAGTATTGTTCTGTCACTGTCAACTATGTTCCTTCGCCACTCTGTCTCGCCGTTTCTCTTACAATGCTATTGTCTCCCTCGCTTTTTCTGTAACTACTGTCTACTATCATCCAGTATTTGTTACTATTCTGCCTCTTTCCCATTGCCACTGACTTCTTGTCTTCCAGCACAAAAAAAGTGATATGTTCACATGCCAAAATATTTGGGAAATTTTTAAAGGAGCTGAGGAAGTGAGGAAGGTAGTATGAGTCAGCTGGTACCCCAATTTTCAGTTACAGTCTTTTAAATAAACACGAACATATTCGTAATTTTTGTGCTCCAATGGGAACATTTTCCCTCTGGTTCCCTCTTTTTCCCTGCTGCAGCAGGACATGTAACTCGTATGAAACGAAATGTACTGCTCAGTAACAGTTACATAGTTTACTTTACGTAAAATTGAAATAACGCAAAACTAATTTTATACTTCAGACTGGATTTTACGAGCAAAAAATTTTGCTTATGCTTCAGTACTGCAACACGGCGTTCCCAGATGACAACCGTGACACTATACAGCATATTTCTCCGCTGATGATGATGAAGTCCCATACTCCCTGACGGAGTGTAGGGGGAGGACGCGGGAGACACGCACCGCTTTACTAGGCAAGGTCCTAGTGGAGATGGTTTGCCATTGCCTTCCTCCGACCGTAATGGAGATGAATAATGATGAGGAAGGCGACACAACAATACCCAGTCATCTCAAGGCAGGTGAAAATCTCTGACCCCGCTGGGAATAGAACCCGGGTTGCTCGGGAAGCGAGAACGCTACCACGAGACCACAGGCTGCAGACTGTTTCTCCGCAGCCGGCCGGAGTGGTTCAAAAATGGTTCAAATGGCTCTGAGCACTATGGGACTCAACTGCTGAGGTCATTAGTCACCTAGAACTTAGAAGTAGTTAAACCTAACTAACCTAAGGACATCACAAACATCCATGCCCGAGGCAGGATTCGAACCTGCGACCGTAGCGGTCTTACGGTTCCTGACTGCAGCGCCTTGAACCGCACGGCCACTTCGGCCGGCTCCGGCCGGAGTGGCCGAGCGGTTCTAGTCGCTACAGTCTGTAGCCGGGCGACCTCTACGGTCACAGGTTCGAAGCCTGCCTCGGGCATGGATGTGTGTGATGTCCTTAGGTTAGTTAGGTTTAAGTAGTTCTAAGTTCTAGGGGTTCAAATGGCTCTGAGCACTATGGGACTCAACATCTTAGGTCATAAGTCCCCTAGAACTTAGAACTACTTAAACCTAACTAACCTAAGGACATCACACACACCCATGCCCGAGGCAGGATTCGAACCTGCGACCGTAGCAGTCCCGCGGTTCCGGACTGCAGCGCCAGAACCGCTAGACCACCGCGGCCGGCTAAGTTCTAGGGGACTGATGACCATATTTCTCCGCAATACGTCACTTTACATACTACGTTTTTGTCTCACATCGGATTTAAGTATGTATTTTACATGTGCAAACATGGTAATTTTAGAACTCTGCATCTCGGAAATGGATAAAAATATGAAGAAAATTTTCAGAATTGTTCGAAATGAGGAGCTTAGGAAAACATCGTAAAAATATCAGCTGGTTTCTGTGTATAACGGGCTTGGAATCCTCGCCTGGCTTTTGGTTCGCTGTAAAACACCCTTTCGTGGAACCTTCGTAAGTCCCATCAAGCGCGCCATAGACCACACCAAATTCATAAAGAACCAACCGATTTGCTCCATTAGCCTAAGCAGCAGGAAGTGTGTAATATTCATACTTTGACCCCGTACTATAAGACAGTGACATGTAAACGATCCTCCTGCTGGCTATACATATGGTTCCTAGCCCAATGACTATCCTAAACACTTGACCCTTTCACAAATGGAACCCGGGGTGTGAGCACCACAAAATAGCGTTTTTATGTATTAGATACGCACGCTGTCGCATGCGTACCGATTACTTTTCGGTCGACGTCTGGAAATAAAGCGATGGTTTTGAGCATGTGTCACACCTCTGTTACGAGCACCCAGTGGGCAGTGCACTTGGTACGAGTGGAAGGCCTGGTGTGTAGGTCCACGACTTCGATTTCTGCGGTGCTTACCTGAGCAGTTTCGGTTCTCTGACCAGCGTCATCAGGCTGTCAGCGAGCTGGCGCATTGTGCCGCGCCGGTAAGAAAGGCGGGCCCATCAGCGGCGAGAGGTACCTGCGACGGCCTCCCGCCCCCTCTTGGGCGCAGCTTCCAAATTGGCGCACAGTGCGGAGGTTTCACTGTCGGCCCTTTGTTTGCTTGTTTATTTTCTTTGTGCGCCTCGGGTGACGTGGGCGTCAGCGCGCGGCCCTCCTCCAACAGGGGCAACTGTTCGCAAACAGCCCGGGACTCCTCTGGATGGGGGCAGGGCTGATGATCTCGTCTGCTGGAGCAGCTGCGCCGTGGGCCTCGGCGCAAACAGGAGGGCAAAGCCCGGAACAAGGATACCCCAGTTCTTGGCCTGCTAACAATGGGCAACAGAAGGCATTCTGTGGGACATCAGTTTGTTTTGCAGTCACTTTAAGCGCACACGTTCCATGAAATTTCACTTGTGAATGCAGAACGTCTTACATCTGTTCACATATTAAATAATCCAGTCAGTAAGCAACAACGATAAAAGGGACATGCAACGTCTGCCACTATGATATTGCAAGAGGGTAGCTTCTGTCATGACGTTTATAAGCTGAATAATTAAATTATTTCCTTAGTCATGCATGTATGAGAATAATTTAATTATTCACGTCAAAAAATTGGTGACGGTAGGTAGTTCTCTCAGACACGTAATGTGGTGAACAAATTAACTAACAATACAATTTAAACAGTATTAGTCCAGAAATACAATTTACTATGGAGACAGAAAGTAACGCTCAGCTTAATTTTTTGGATGTCTCAGTAAGTAAACGGGCAGACGAGACTGTAGGTCATAACGTATACAGGAAATATATACATACTGATGTTACCTCCATAATGATTGGAACCTTCATTCCAGGCAGAAGAGAGGTATCATTTAACCATTGGTGCGCAGGGCTACTAAATTCTGTGAGCCAGTTTATTTGCAAGAGGAACTAAATCATTTACGAACAGCTTCTAAAAAAAAATGGATGCGCCGATAATGAGATAGATCGAGCACTCTATCCCAGAAGAAAAGTGTCCGAAAACATGCAGTAACAACAACAGACCGCTGGGAAAGTTTTTCTTATATTTATCCACAATATTATGGACCATATCGGGAAAGTTCTGGCCAAGTTTCGAGTTGAAACAGTCTTTAGACCCTACAAGAAGATTAGCGAATGTTTGAGATCGGTGAAAGCCGGCTGCTGTGACCGACCGGTTCAATGCGCTGCTGCTACGGTCGCAAGGTCGAATCCTGCCTAGGGCATGGATGTGTGTGATGTCTTTAGGTTAGTTAGGTTTAAGTAGTTCTAAGTCTACTGGACTGATGACCTCAGAAGTCCCATAGTGCTCAGAGCGCTTCGATCCATCTGAAGATCGGCGAAAGATGTTCGACTCTCTTTTGCAACCCATAGGGTGTATAAAATTCCATGTAGTTGTGGGAAGGTTTATATTGGAACAACGAAAAGAAGTTTTATACCTGTCTAACCGATCACAAAATGAAGTGCCGTCTGGAACACACCGACAAATCGGCTGTAGGGAACATGTGAACATTAAATAAAATTTAGTCAAATGAGGGTGCTCAGATCGCATTATTATGTAGGTATACACAGAGAAGCCATAGAGGTTTATAACATCACAATAATTTGAACAGGAAAGAAGAAGACCTAAAGTTAGATTAGATATGTCGGTCGACTTTGTACCAACGATGTGACAATAGACTACCTTCGATTAATGACGTTAGTCAGAGATAGTTTCACCGTCGCCAGCAGGTGACTAGTGGTGACGCCCTCTACGCCCTCTGTAGAAACGGGACCTCCACGACCTAGCAGCCAGTCGTTGACTCACCTCGGAAGATGTTGACCACAGTTGGCAACTAAATGGCAGAAGGAAGAATTTCTACTGTTCGACCACGGGCTCTTAACCCGGAAGTTTTAATTAATGAAGACGCCGACCGTGAAAGCCTATACGTTCTGATTAGCAATGACAAGACTGAACGTTTCTTTTATCACTGTTTATTCTCTGGCTGGCGTGATCGTGAACATTCCACCTGACAAATAGTAGTAACTTTCTGCTCACGTACAAAAGGCAGTACCAGTGCAGAAATCCACTAAAAACAATCTGAGTGTCAGTTGGAGGGGACCCGCTGTAGCTTTGGACCATTTACGTTACTTCTAAAGCTCTAAGCCACCGAATTAAACGTCTTCGTTTCTTTTAAGCTTAGCAACTTCATCGACCAGCCTCTAAATCACAGAGTTGGCTGCGTCGTGGCACGTCGCATCTCGCCATAGTTAATAGCTGCTCTATTAGATGGTGGAAACCATCACTCTAATTTTCCTGACAATATAATCATAAAAACCAAAGAAAACTTCATGAACAAATAACGCAAGAAGTCTGTAGTCAATAGAAGAAAAGCTGAAGTTAGTGCACTCTTCAACTTCCTTCTTTCATTGTTGAACTTCAGTAATAGTGTAACGTTGTTGCTTTAATTTGCTATGCAAGCGGTGCTGCTAGACAATAAAATCGGGTTAAAAGCTGTGAGCTGTCTGGGGAAGTTAACCTTGCATTACTGCGCAACTGTTTCACCAGGTATCCAGTGTAGCTTACCAAATTCCCAACCAGACTAACATTAATTATAATCTTATAACAGTCATACGACAACCGGTGATATATATATATATATATATATATATATATATATATATATATATATATATAAGAGAATTTAAATAAATAGAAATAAATCAGTTTATATTTGGAAATTTATTTTAACATTGACCATTGAAATTTCAGCATATTAAACTTGAGTCATAACTAAGCTAGTGCCTTATTTAGGACTGTATAAATGTGAGTTTGTAATCTTACGGAACACATCAAATAGGGAGCCAAGATTGGGAGACTACATACAACACTGCATTCATAAAATAACACACGAAGAACGTTGAAACATATGCGAGAGGAAATTAACCACAACAAACCGATTCAATTTTCACCCAAAGAAGTTACGTTCGTAGCGCAATCCTGTCCGTCATGTAATTAATACTAACTCTCTGTGAAATCTTCCCGAAAAGAATAGCTGAGGGCTACTTTGATGCTTACACCAAATGCTTCACGTGGTCAACTTGGTTTACACAAAGAGTGTAACTCCACAATAATTTTGATAATTAAAATAAATTATATCGAAACGCAATTTACTAAAGAAAAGCCTCGAACTGGTTACTATCGTCTTTCTATTAACCTGATGGGTCAAACAGTTGTATAAGCACGTGATACTGGTCTCATAAAGTACACCCCACGTGAGTTGAACATAAAGAAAAGTTGCTATATTAAAAAAATATTGTCAAGACGAGACGTTATAATCACACGAGCATTCGCATTTAAGATTGATGAACTTAGTTAGAGCTACTGATCAACACGTGGTTCCACTTTACTCACAACGTAGTGACAAAGCAACTGCCGGAAAATAATATGAACTTCACACTCGAATTACACTGCATTGCAATTTAAGATAACGTTAGATATTTTAGAGCTAAACCTGAAATAAAGGTGATTAAATTTTCAGTTATGCTGAACTTAAGAAATCCATTGCCCTACGGACTTAGCAGACACGCGCTTAGCCAGAGATCTTACCACTTCAGACGCTCGCTGCGGACAGACTGACCTGGGACCCTACCGATGGTGTTTAACAGATACAAACGGAAGTGACCAGAGAGGCAGCTTCCTATACCAACATGACAAGGGACGGACAGGACCATACTAAGGATAGAAACCTCTTTGCTTTTAGAAAGCGTAGCTACCTGTTCCGACGTTGGTCCTACTGTTCTCTAGCAGACAGGCTTGTCTGCTACCCTCAAGCATGCAACTAGAAATACATTTGCTCATTCATCCTCTCACACAGAAGGGAAGGGGGATGACAGTATCTTATCATACACAGTATAT
Organism: Schistocerca serialis cubense; assembly: GCF_023864345.2. Lineage (NCBI taxonomy): Eukaryota > Metazoa > Arthropoda > Insecta > Orthoptera > Acrididae > Schistocerca > Schistocerca serialis. Next base: position 621,116,647 of record NC_064645.1, read on the forward strand.
AAAATAAAGTGGATGTAGGTTCCGTATGAGACTGTGTGACATGAATTACATATAAACTGTGTATTAAAGTGTAGTAGTGTGACAGATCGTTCTTGTTTATGTGTAAAAGTAACACGTTCCACTACTCAGTCTCCTCCCAGATAGTCAGAAACGCCACAGTAAATTTAGAAGAGGAATTTATGCCGTAAATGACAACAGATTTAAGAAATTAACATCAAAGGAATCCAACAGAGACCTTTCAATAGATATGAAAGAAGGAAGTAGAAGAGTGGACTCTAAGTGTAGGTACCTAGGAGTATTCGTCGCCCATAAACTGAATCAACCTGAAATGAAGAGTGCAAAGGAGTGCATGTATTTAATCGTAATAAAACAGAAAAAAATTACTTGGAAAATAAAGAAAAGAGATGGTATTTGGCTTAGTGGGACGAAAAAAAAAGAGAGATTATAGTTCGCGTACTGTCACTGTCGGAATCATTACAGACGGATCTGAAGCTCAGAATGAACAAAAATGGGGTAGGAAATCCTCCGTGTCGTTTTCTAAGGTGCCATCCCGACATTTCGAAGAGTGAAACTTAAGCCTGGATGACCGACTGGAGATCTGAATCCCGCTCCTCTTGACTGCTGATATAGGATCTTAACCAGCGCACCACTTGGCTCACCCCTGTAAAAAGATAAAAAGAAATGGTTAACAGCAAATTTAAATCAAAGATTAAATAAAATTACAGCAGTGCGAACTGCAGCGGCAACAGCCGCTTCGGTAGTCTGTAGGAAAAACCAGAATCGTCTTATAGAAGTACTGATGTGCAAGAAATACGTAATACAGTCTTTTCACAAATTTTGACTTAAGGAAGGAAAAAACTATTGCTGTCAAATCTAATAAAAGCTGTGGAGTAGTAATGAATCAGGTTGCAGAAGACATCAACGAGAGTCACTGTTGACTTCATGGTCAATATTAGAAAAAAAGAATGAGAAAAATAAAGGTTGCTTTGGGACATAGTGCATATATATAGGGACAGTGTACACCAGGACGTGACATGTATAACTCTGAGAGAAGTGGGAAAAAGCAACAGAGTCTAGCATATGGCTTATATAGGCTGCTCTTGAGTGAAAGGCAATAGCTGACGATGGTAAGACTTACACACTTCATTATGTACAGTGCTGACAGTCAAAATTGCAACTTCAAGGAGATACCAAAGAAGAGCATTTCACTTTTGTTTAGCCACTACGCCTCCATCTAGTACCGTGGAAGCTTTTCACTGATATCTTAACAAATGTCATATCATCCCGTCCCTTCTTCTTGTCAGTGTTTCCCATACATTCCTTTCCTCGCCGATTCTGCCGAAAATCTCAACATTCCTTACCTTATCTTATTTTCAATATGCTTCTGTAGTACCTTATCTCAAATGCTTCGATTCTCTTCTCTTCAGGTTTTTCCGCAGTCCGTACTTCACTGCGGTACAATGCTGTGCTCCAAACGTACATTCTCGGAAATTTCTTCCTCAAATTAAGGCCTATGTTTGATACTAGTAGACTTCTTTTGGCCAGAAAGGCGCTTCTTGCCTGTGCTAGTCTGCCTTTATGTCCTCCTGCTCAGTCCGCTAGAGGTTATTTTGCTGTCTAGATAACAGAATCCCTTAACCTTGTCTACTTCGTGACCACCAACTCAGATTTTAAGTTTCTCGGTATTCTCGTTCTGCTTCTTCTTATTACTTCTCATTTCACTTATTGTGCTTGTAATGTATAGCAGCAATAATAGATGATTAAATTTGTGGGTGATTTGGGGTACACGATTACATGGTGCAATTTTAGTATCCAGAGATGGCGTCGCTGGCAGCATCCATGACTCCAACCGGCCCGAAATCCAGTCGAAAGGAGCTTGGGTGATAGGTACCGATACGTCTTTCCAAGCTATTTCAACTCTAGGCCAGAGCTCAAACAGCCGGCCGAAGTGGCCGAGCGGTTCTAAGCGCTTCAGTCTGGAACCGCGCGACCGCTACGGTCGCAGGTTTGAATCCTGCCTCGGGCATAGATGTGTGTGATGTCCTTAGGTTAGTTAGGTTTAAGTAGTTCTAAGTTCTAGGGAGTGATGACCCCAGATGTTAAAGTCCCATAGTGCTCAGAGCCATTTGAACTATTCTGAACCAGGGCCCAAACCTATACTGGCTGAAGAGTGGTGGCGTTCCAGTCCTTTGGCAATCCACGACCAAAAGTTTACATTGTGTGACTGGAGGACAACTGGCGAGGGCGACATTGGAATACCGTCTGCATCGATATAGATCAGATGAGCGTGACCAACATACAATTTTACGTTAAATTGCCGAAAAATAAAGTCACGCACCCGTCGAATATAAGGCACAGTCAACCGCCTTAATACGTCAGAAATATATAGCACATTATCCGATACGAACTAGAGCTGATCGTTTTGTGTACCCACAGTGGCACCCTTCTCTATTACGTCAGGAACAGGGCTCATATGATGATAGCGAATGTCAACTGGCAACGTTTATTTTCCTCGGAGGTTCGACCCAGGAATGTGTCCGTCGTGATGCTGTAAGCAGAGGCTGGACTCGTCTTAAAAGTCGGCGTGGTGTGTCTCCTGTGTCGTCTCCCACCTTTCGGCGTATCTACTGTCACGTCAAGGGAAAACCAAAAATGGTCACTCTACTTACAGTCGGTGGCCCTCTAGGCATCGGTGCGTTGTTCGTGAGTATTTTTGTCTCTCTGTAAACAGACCCATTTCGTGGCGTGGCTATACGATCAAGAACTATCTAGTGTTGTGCAGCTGAGATCCTACATGACATTTATTATTGCCCTCCTGTAACCATCGCTTCCATGCCATTTCTATGCCGACGACCTCCAGCTCTACCTAAGCGTCAGACCTGAAGATGTAAACACTGCAATCGCTCAGATGAATGATGATCTGTCTTCAGTAGTGACATGGGCGAAAAACCTGGGGCTTAAACTAAATGCAAAATAGACGCAAGTAATCTTAATAGCCCATCAGAAATTAATAAGTTCAGATTTCCGCGAACGGCTACCTCCTATTCTGCTCGACGGTACTCCAATACCATATCAGAAAACAGTGAAGAACTTGGGTGTAACTTTGGATGAGCATCTCAACTGGGCGGAGAATACAGTCGCAGTGCACCGAAAGACGTCTGCTTGTCTCTATGCTCTCAAAAAGTTTCGGAACATATTTCCACAGGACTTGAAAAGCCAGCTCGCGCAAGTACTCGTTCTACCGAACCTCCACTATTGTGATGTGATTCAACAAGGCATGGGTAGTGAAAACAAAAGACGGCTAGAGCTAACCATGAATGCCTGTGTGCGTTACACCTGCAACATTCGCCGATATGATCATGTTAGTGCTTCATACTCCGAGCTAGGGTGGCTGCGGCCGGACAAATTGCGTGACTACCACACTCTATGTCTACTTCACCGACTCCTCGTCGCGCAAGCACCCCAGCATCCCAGCACCTTGCTTCAGAGATTAAAAACCTGTCATGTCATCGTAATCGAAACACGAGGTCACTCTTATTTGGTATCCTAACTGTGCCCACTCACAAAACAAAAACTTTTGCAAACTCCTTCTCAGTTGCCGCTGTCCGCCTCTGGAACAAACTGCCCCTTACTTTGCGCAAAATTCAACCTCATGCCACTTTTAAGAAGAAGTTGAAGCATTTCCTACTATCATCCTCATAAAGTTCTCCACAAAATTAATGTACAAGGCCAATCCTCTCATCTGTCAAATAGCAAAGCTAGTGTCTCCTATCTTGCCCCTGAGATGCCTTCCCCTTCATCTGTCTCTATTAGCCACGCAATCTTCTTTTCCTTTATATTTCCTTAATTATGTTTCATCATGTCTATTCTTCTCTTCCCTTCACCATGAGTCTCCCTCATTTTCCCCGCTGCCAGCACTAAAAATGGTTCAAATGCTCTGAGCACTATGGGACTTAACATCTATGGTCATCAGTCCCCTAGACCTTAGAACTACTTAAACCTAACTAACCTAAGGACATCACACAACACCCAGCCATCACGAGGCAGAGAAAATCCCTGACCCCGCCGGGAATCGAACTCGGGAACCCGGGCGTGGGAAGCGAGAACGCTACCGCACGACCACGAGATGCGGGCTGCCAGCACTCCTATCTAAAATCTGTCTCTTCAATAATGTCTAATTATAACAGTACTTACGATCTACGAATATAAACTCTATATGTATGTATTTTTCCAGGTGTACCTTTCTAATTGTTTATCTCACTTTTTGTACTAGATGTAGTTTAACATGCCTACTAAAACATATGAATGTAAAATAAGTAGAATGCCTGGTTAAATGTAAGAGAGGGTCTGATGGCCCTAATCTTGCCGGGTTAAATAAATAAAAATTTATGGAAGACAGTCATGTGATCCCGACCAACGCGAATAACAGAACTATCTGAATACTTCCAGCAGTCAATATTATCCCGATTCCCACACTGCTTAGATTTTGAGAAAATCCCCATCTCCAAATGAATGAGAACGATGAAAGCATCCCGAATTCTCTGCAATTTCAGTCATCTGAAACCTTGGGGGATCTCTCGCCGCGCCCCTTACAACTATTTTTCCGTTTACAAGTTAGTTCAAGTAATTATTCTACATTTCAGGTTTATCACGTATGATGCGATATATTGTTGGGCATTAGAACTGCAACACTATGAACATAAGTTCCAACAAACTCCAAGTATAATATATATAGTTAAGGCTCACCGGCCACTCGGCCATCTTCTTCTTCTGTGCGGATGCATCTACATCTACATCTACATCTACATCGATACTCCGCAAGCCACCCAACGGTGTGTGGCGGAGGGCACTTTACGTGCCACTGTCATTACCTCCCTTTCCTGTTCCAGTCGCGTATGGTTCGCGGGAAGAACGACTGTCTCAAAGCCTCCGTGCGCGCTCTAATCTCTCTAATTTTACATTCGTGATCTCCTCGGGAAGTATAAGTAGGGGGAAGCAATATATTCGATACCTCATCCAGAAACGCACCCTCTCGAAACCTGGCGAGCAAGCTACACCGCGATGCAGAGCGCCTCTCTTGCAGAGTCTGCCACTTGAGTTTATTAAACATCTCCGTAACGCTATCACGGTTACCAAATAACCCAGTGACGAAACGCGCCGCTCTTCTTTGGATCTTCTCTATCTCCTCCGTCAACCCGACCTGGTACGGATCCCACACTGATGAGCAATACTCAAGTATAGGTCGAACGAGTGTTTTGTAAGCCACCTCCTTTGTTGATGGACTACATTTTCTAAGCACTCTCCCAATGAATCTCAACCTGGTACCCGCCTTACCAACAATTAGTTTTATATGATCATTCCACTTCAAATCGTTCCGTACGCATACTCCCAGATATTTTACAGAAGTAACTGCTACCAGTGTTTGTTCCGCTATCATATAATCATACAATAAGGGATCCTTCTTTCTATGTATTCGCAATACATTACATTTGTCTATGTTAAGGGTCAGTTGCCACTCCCTGCACCAAGTGCCTATCCGCTGCAGATCTTCCTGTATTTCGCTACAATTTTCTAATGCAGCAACTTCTCTGTATACTACAGCATCATCCGCGAAAAGCCGCATGGAACTTCCGACACTATCTACTAAGTCATTTATATATATTGTGAAAAGCAATGGTCCCATAAAACTCCCCTGTGGCACGCCAGAGGTTACTTTAACGTCTGTAGACGTCTCTCCATTGATAACAACATGCTGTGTTCTGATTGCTAAAAACTCTTCAATCCAGCCACACAGCTGGTCTGATATTCCGTAGGCTCTTACTTTGTTTATCAGGCGACAGTGCGGAACTGTATCGAACGCCTTCCGGAAGTCAAGAAAAATAGCATCTACCTGGGAGCCTGTATCTAATATTTTCTGGGTCTCATGAACAAATAAGGCGAGTTGGGTCTCACACGATCGCTGTTTCCGGAATCCATGTTGATTCCTACATAGTAGATTCTGGGTTTCCAGAAATGACATGATACGCGAGCAAAAAACATGTTCTAAAATTCTACAAGAGATCGACGTAAGAGATATAGGTCTATAGTTTTGCGCATCTGCTCGACGACCCTTCTTGAAGACTGGGACTATCTGTGCTCTTTTCCAATCATTTGGAACCCTCCGTTCCTCTAGAGACTTGCGGTACACATGCACAAACAGTGCCCGAACTCTTACGGGAATCGGCAACGCGCCGCGAGTAATGAGTATAATGGGCGCGGGCACTACGAATGTAGTGCGGGACAATACGTTGAGAATGTGGGTTTCGCGGGAGGCGTGCCAGAGATAAATCCCTGCAGTCGCGCTATCATCTGTGTCCTCGGTGGCTCATATGGATAGAGCGTATGCCATGAAAGCAGGAGATCCCGGGTTCGAATCCCAGTCGGGGTACATATTTTCATCTGTCCCCATGGACGTATGTCATCAACGCCTGTAGTCAGCTAAGGGTTTTCATTTCATTGTAAACTCCAATTTGTTATGAACTGTACTGCACACCTGGGAATGCAAATGATGAGCATTTCATAGCAACGGCACAAGGCAGGTAGGAGTAACTCCATCTACACTTTGTATTAAAAGAAAGATTTCACAGCGGGTGTTTCATTCATAATTCGCATTTGAGTTAGGGGTGTGGGAATAAGGACAAAAAAAAATGGTTCAAGTGGCTCTGAGGACTACGCGACTTAACTTCTGAGGTCATCAGTCGTCTAGAACTTAGAACTAATTAAACCTAACTAACCTAAGGACATCACACACATCCATGCCCGAGGCAGTAATCGAACCTGCGACCGCAGCGGTCGCTCGGTTCCAGACTGTGGAATAAGGACACACAGAATTCACAATAGTAATCCGTTGTAGTTACCACACACTTCTTTAGTCAATCATAAAGCATTATCAGATCATAATCACAATAATAAAGGCGATTGCCTTATAAAGCCAGATAACTTGGACAAATGACGAACAAATTTCTTTAACTAGAACATGACTCGAAAAGCTTGAAAATTGAATATAACAACTTAACTAACTCAGGTAAACTTCATTACTTAGATGGAACTAATATCCACACGATTCCTATCAGAACTCTAATTACATTCCAATCAGTTAAAGAATGCATTAAGTGACAGAACACAGATCTTTTAAGATTTGGTTAGCCAACTTTCCTAAATAAAACACTATTCCTAAAATCTTTATTACAATAAAAATCAATTCCACGACTAAGGAGGTACTTTAATTTGACCAAACACATTTTGTAGTTTACTTAACTCAGTTGAGTAATCAACAGTGTTGTTAAAATCGTTACTACTAGAACATGACGATGTGACAGTAGCCCCTAAAATGAGGCTGTTTCAATACTGCGCGTGAATTAGTGATAGACGCGAGCACACCAAAGGATTTTAATCAATACAAGAGATCCACCAGACAGCAAATGAAATAGAAATGTACTCAACTTTGCACTGCAACTGAACTTCAGACACCATAACTCTTGACGGGACTACATAACCCAAGATGTAAAGGGGGGCGGGACCTTATACATCACTCTGCCACCGTGGTATTCTGCTCCCAGTTTGCTCTCGTCGACCACTGCCAATTATGTGCAAAAAAAAAAAAAAAAAAGAATGGCTCTGAGCACTATGTGACTTAACATCTGAAGTCATCAGTCCCCTAGAACTTAGAACTACTTAAACCTAACGAACCTAAGGACACCACACACATCCATGCACGAGGCAGGATTCGAACCTGCGACCGTAGCGGTCGCGCGGTTCCCGACTGAAGCGCCTAGAACCGCTAGACCACCGCGGCCGGCTATCTGCAACACAAAACACATCAGCGGCGGACAATATTCTGAGGCATGAGATACACAATCTTGTCTAGAGAACACGTGATCAATACCTTCAATGAAATCAGCCTCCGTGAGTTACTTGGCCAGTCACGGCCTTTAAAATTTGATTAACCAATTCGCAAAAGGACCACTAAAATAATGTCCTAAAGTGAAAACGACAAGAATTATCTCGGCACACATTTAAACGCCAATCTACAATAATGAACTACAAGGTACAGGGTGTTTCAAAAATGACCGGTATATTTGAAACGGCAATAAAAACTAAACGAGCAGCGATAGAAATACACCGTTTGTTGCAATATGCTTGGGACAACAGTACATTTTCAGGCGGACAAACTTTCGAAATTACAGTAGTTACAATTTTCAACAACAGATGGCACTGCAAGTGATGTGAAAGATATAGACGACAACACAGTCTGTGGGTGCGCCATTCTGTACGTCGTCTTTCTGCTGTAAGCGTGTGCTGTTCACAACGTGCAAGTGTGCTGTGGACAACATGGTTTATTCCTTAGAACAGAGGATTTTTCTGGTGTTGGAATTCCACCGCCTAGAACACAGTGTTGTTGCAACAAGACGAAGTTTTCATCGGAGGTTTAATGTAACCAAAGGACCGAAAAGCGATACAATAAAGGATCTGTTTGAAAAATTTCAACGGATTGGGAACGTGACGGATGAACGTGCTGGAAAGGTAGGGCGACCGCGGATGGCAACCACAGAGGGCAACGCGCAGCTAGTGCAGCAGGTGATCCAACAGCGGCCTCGGGTTTCCGTTCGCCGTGTTGCAGCTGCGGTCCAAATGACGCCAACGTCCACGTATCGTCTCATGCGCCAGAGTTTACACCTCTATCCATACAAAATTCAAATGCGGCAACCCCTCAGCGCCGCTACCATTGCTGCACGAAAGACATTCGCTAACGATATAGTGCACAGGATTGATGACGGCGATATGCATGTGGGCAGCATTTGGTTTACTGACGAAGCTTATTTTTACCTGGACGGCTTCGTCAATAAACAGAACTGGCGCATATGGGGAACCGAAAAGCCCCATGTTGCAGTCCCATCGTCCCTGCATCCTCAAAAAGTACTGGTCTGGGCCGCCATTTCTTCCAAAGGAATCATTGACCCATTTTTCAGATCCAAAACGATTACTGCATCACACTATCTGGACATTCTTCGTGAATTTGTGGCGGTACAAACTGCCTTAGACGACACTGCGAACACCTCGTGGTTTATGCAAGATGGTGCCCGGCCACATCGCACGGCCGACGTCTTTAATTTCCTGAATGAATATTTCGATGATCGTGTGATTGCTTTGGGCTATCCGAAACATACAGGAGGCGGCGTGGATGGTTCAAATGGCTCTGAGCACTATGGGACTCAACTGCTGAGGTCATTAGTCCCCTAGAACTTAGAACTAGTTAAACCTAACTAACCTAAGGACATCACAAACATCCATGCCCGAGGCAGGATTCGAACCTGCGACCGTAGCGGTCTTGCGGTTCCAGACTGCAGCGCCTTTAACCGCACGGCCACTTCGGCCGGCGCGGCGTGGATTGGCCTCCCTATTCGCCAGACATGAACCCCTGTGACTTCTTTCTGTGGGGACACTTGAAAGACCAGGTGTACCGCCAGAATCCAGAAACAATTGAACAGCTGAAGCAGTACATCTCATCTGCATGTGAAGCCATTCCGCCAGACACGTTGTCAAAGGTTTCGGGTAATTTCATTCAGAGACTACGCCATATTATTGCTACGCATGGTGGATATGTGGAAAATATCGTACTATAGAGTTTCCCAGACCGCAGCGCCATCTGTTGTTGACAATTGTAACCACTATAATTTCGAAGGTTTGTCTCCCTGAAAATGTACTGTTGTCCCAAGCATATTGCAACAAACGGTGTATTTCTATTGCTGCTCGTTTAGTTTGTATTGCCGTTTCAAATATACCGGTCATTTTTGGAACACCCTGTAGAATAGAAGTAATATCTCGGCACGGCTTGGAACGCTGGACACCGGCTTACGCACTACTCGTTGAACTTCTAGCTACGTATTTAGCCATGCTTCTTGTCGGTTTGTTGGACGTAGCGACACTTCCTTAACTGTCGTATCAAGTTACGACATCGTGTTCCGTCATGAGCAACTAGAACAATTCAAATGGCTCTGAGCACTATGGGACTTAACATCTGAGGTCATCAGTCCCCTAGAACTTAGAACTACTTAAACCTAACGAACCTAAGGACACCACACACATCCATGCCCGAGGCAGGATTCGAACCTGCGATCGTAGCGGTCGCGCGGTTCCCGACTGAAGCGCCTAGAACCGCTCGGCCACACCGGCCGGCTAGAACAATTCCAAATAGTTTTTAGTACACTGGGCATGTTCGGTTAAGATGCACGCAATCCACCGAAGCAACTCGACGACTCCAATTCATTCGGCCTATGTATCTTGTTACAGACTCGAATGAACTTGTCCTTCCAACCTCTAGGAAAACCAAATCACCATGGGCAATGGATAGGCGTTGCACGATTCAACACGCAGACTCGGCCTCCCCGCGTGCTGCCTACATACGCAGTCCCACGTCACTGCACCTCACACCGTCGACACCCACACAAGAGTCCCAGCAGAACGCACGGGCTGTAGTTAAATGCCCGCCGCCAAAGATATGAAGAAAAGCAATCAACATCGAAGTCGACTCAAAGATGAAAATGAGAATCGATGGCAACTGGCGCCAGAAATGCATCAACTCAGAGTTTTCCCTGTGTAAGAAGGAGAACCATCTACCAGCAAGGGTTTGAGTTCGAGAACAGTAGGATGGTGAACTGTCGAGACTTCGGTTTGTCGTTCCGCAGTGTCGCTGTTCGTCTTGGTTAGCATCATACGACCGCCATGCGAATATGGAATCGACGGATTCGGGAGGGACATACTCATAGGCATGTGTGGTCTCAGAGGCTCTGAAGAACTATTGTCTTCAGAATGAGCACACTGATCGTCCAGTCGTGCAGGACCGTGCAGCGTCACGTAAGTTGAGTAAGGAAATGGAGTTGTAACAAGACACGAACGGCTCGACGACGTCGGAAGTACCACAGACTGCCAATACAGTGACCTTGCTGCGGTCCACTGACGCGGCAACAGTGAGATGACAGCACTGATGCGTCCAACGACAGCAGTGGGCACTGGAGTAGCGCCACATCGTCTATCCAAATGAATCCCAGTTTTACGTACAGCGCCACGACGAACGAGGAGAAAGTACGTTGCGAGCTTGTAATCGTCATCGTCATTCGGGCCCAGTACGTGGGGTGGTTGAGTGGGATGCCTTTGGTACGCAACACGACCAACTCTGGTTCACACAGCCGATTATTTTGGCGGTAGTCGTTACATTTCTGACGTTTTGAGGCTTTCCTTGCAAGTGTCTGTGACATCTTTCAACAAGATAAGGTAAGACTACAAGTGCTGCCCTGATCTACCTCGATACAGGGGTTGGTTCTAATGTTGCCCTGGTCAGCAGTATCTCCATATCTTTCACTGACTGGAACCATCTGGCGATGGACCGCCGAGAGAGCCAGCACACCAGCACTAGCTGGCCAGTGCTGTAGGAGAAGGCTGGCATAGAGTTGATACAGCGTGGAATGACGTATCTGAATGTGTCATAGGTGTTGAGTTCGCCTCTATTCCGAGACGGGCAAGAGCCGCTTGTTCTTGGTAGACATAGGGGTGATCAGAAACAGTCTGAAAAGCTTGGAAGGGTGTTGCAAGAAGGGTGTGCTAAGAAATAAATACTGAGAAACATAATTGATACATATAAATTGTTGATGTTGGGTTACTTTACCTAAAAAGTACCGTTAGCGGTTTCGAAATTTTCAAGATTCATCATCAGACGGTTTCTTCACGCTTTCATGATGACGAATTTTACAATGGTTTCCTGCGAGTTGCCCAAGGATAAACAAATATTCACAATTATAAACGTGTAACCAAGTGGGCGAGCTATATATTTGCGATGGAAAGCAACATACATGATTCGTCCATCTGGCGCCTTTGCTTTTGCAGTTTTCTTGCAATGAAATACATTATCAAGGATGTTGGTATTTTCACAGTCACAAAACAAATTTTTAACGTGTTCCACATGTTCTGATTCACAACGTACAAAAACAATTACACACTTTACAAGGTACATGAATGTCAAAGATGTAGTGATACAAAGATATGACATTTGTTGGCAGATGAAGGGCCAATTACTTTTATGTTAAATTGACAACTCCTTTTACATTAAATCTGGGGCATTAAATGCAGACAGAAACAATAAATACTTAGGTTTTTGTGAAATACAGCACTGCAAACTTATTTATACAACGACAGATTTACAAATGTGGGCAAGAAGTGTATATGAAATCCTTATGTGCTATTGGAACGTCCACGATGATAAACGTTATAACTTTTTCTTAGTGCCATAAATAGTACAGATTCAAAATGGTTCAAATGGCTCTGAGCACTATGGGACTCAACATCTCAGGTCATAAGTCCCCTAGAACTTAGAACTACTTAAACCTAACTAACCTAAGGACATCACACACACCCATGCCCGAGGCAGGATTCGAACCTGCGACCGTAGCAGCCTCGCGGTTCCAGACTGCAGCGCCAGAACCGCACGGCCACCGCGGCCGGCATAGTACTGACTATTGTAGATACGTACAGTATTATAAGATTAGTTACTTTATCTGCAGATAGGAGTACAAATATTATTTATATTGGAGCATAGAAAGTACTTTCTGGAAGTTTTTCAGCAAAGGAGTGTTAGCCGATTCAGTATGCTCGTTAAGAACGTTATCTGTGGAATTGTTTTTGTGTGTTTCCTCTAATATATTCGCAGTGCGTCTTTTTTTCTGCTAAATGTAACATTTTCGTGTTGCTTTCGCTGTTTGTCAGTCAATGGTTTTCTTCTGCAATGTTACCTGTAAATATAGATTTCTGTAAGTGTCCAAGCCTTAAGGCATCGAGGTGCTCTTTGTACCTAATTTCAAAACTTCTTCCTGTCTGACCAAGTAGAATTTTGGGCACGAATCACATTGGAGTTTGTATGCTCCTGATTTGCTATAGGCTGTCTTGGAATGATTTATATGATCAATCTATTTTTGATGTAATTTACTATTAACATCATCAACTTCTTTCATATAACACCCACGGTCTCCAGCCATGTCCTTATTTGACAAAATTGTAAGAAATTTGATACGTTGTGCCGTTTCCGAGTAACCGAGTAAATTAACTCTGAACTTATACAACCATGCCGTTGTGCGCGAAAATTCAAGCTGTCCGCTGGAAACAGTTAGTATCAGTCGTTATCATAGCGTAGATGATAGCGCACGAGAGTGCTCAGCCTTTGGCTGGGGTTCGATTCTTACTACTATCCCATGTCGAAGTTTTACATCGCGCTCTTGTTCGGTTTTAGGAAACCAAAGTACGAATGCGTTTGGCGACACCGACTCTGGCGAGCCGCTCGAAGTTGCGGAACAATGGCTTGATTGATTAACTTCAGTGCTAATAAATTGGAAAAGGCGCAACATACCTATTTTTTTTCTTAACGGTCATTTCTCAGCACAGCCAACACCGCAACACCCTTAAAAGCTCTTGAGACTGTGCCTGTGACTTAGAACTACTTAAACCTAACTAACCTAAGGACATCACACACATCCATGCCCGAGGCAGGATTCGAACCTGCGACCGCAGCGGTCGCTCGGCTCCAGACTGTAGCGCCTAGAACCGCACGGCCACTCCGGCCGGCTTTTTTTTTTTTTTTTTTTTAAATTAAGGTTGTTTTGCCCTTAAGGCGTAAGATTCTTTAGGCCATCAGCCTAATTTAAAGAAGTGTTTCATGTAAGACCTTTGGCATTTTAAATGTTCTAATGTTGTTGAATTTCAATTGTTGGCCTTCAGCCGATTTTGAGTTTGAGTTGTTTTGCTCTTAAGGCCTTCAGCCTAAATTAAAGAACTGTTTCACGTAAGGCCCTTGGTATTTAAAGTTTTAAGTGTTAGGCCTTCAGCCGATTAGAATTTAACTTGTCTGCTCATGAAGTGTCTGATTCTTTGGGCCTTCAGCCTAACTAAAGAACTGTTTTAAGATAAGCCTTTGCCTTTTAACATTTCTGTTTTGGTTTAGTTTTGCCTAATTAAGAACTGTTTTACGTAAGGCCTTTGTTTAAAAAAATTAATGTTGTTTAGCCGTAAGTGTTGAGCTTTCAGCCGATTTTGAATTTAACTTGTTTGCTCTGAAAATCTCAGATTCTTTGGGCCTTCAGCCTAAATAAAGAACTGTTGTAAGATAAGGCTTGCCTTTTAAATTTCTGATAGTGCTTGCGTTTAAAGTTACTGGCCTTCAGCTGTTTTTAAATTAAAGTGGCTTTCAGCCGGTGATTAAGTCTCAAAGATTAAAGCTGTGCGTTTAAAACAACTTTTTTGGGCTCTTGTAATGTATGATCAAATAATAAAGTTGTATGTTCGAGTGTAACTGACAGCCCCTTATTTTGGCCCCTTTTCACAACTTAAACTACATGTCCTGTCTTGCGGGTGAAGCTGGGAATTTCAGACCTGTGGCAGATCTGACCACAGAGTACAACATCAGTGCAGCCGCAAGTTACGCGGAAGACATTTTTCAGCGCACATTGTTAAACAACGGACTCTACGACAGACGAGCCCTACGTGTGCCATGTTGACTCAACTTCATCATCAATTCAGTAAGCATGGAATCATCCAGATATGAAGTGGATCACTGGAAACATGTCCCCTTGTTGGATAAATCACGTTCCTTGTCTCATTAGGTTGATGGTAGTGTCCAGATACGCCATCACTCAGGTGAACAGTTGCTCGAAACATGCACCACCCTCTGACGCTAGCCGGTGGGGGCAGCACTGTGATAAGTGTGACATTTAGCTGGGCTTGGAATCGAACGTAACAGCTGTGGACTACGTGTACACCACTGTGCACCGCGAGTATCGTCACATGCTTGATATCTTCGTCGATGGTGATGGCATCTTCCAGCAAGACAATTGTCTGTGTCTCAAGGCCAGCATCGTACTACAGTTGTTTTACTAGCATAACAGTGAACTTGCATTGATATCTTGGCCACCAAATTTTCGCCTAATCGGAATCCGATGGAACCTATCTGGGACGCTCTCTGACGACAGCTACATCTACATCTACATCTACATTTATACTCCGCAAACCACCCAATGGTGTGTGGCGGAGGGCACTTTACGTGCCACTGTCATTACCTCCCTTTCCTGTTCCAGTCGCGTATGGTTCGCGGGAAGAACGACTGTCTGAAAGCCTCCGTGCGCGCTCTAATCTCTCTAATTTTACATTCGTGATCTCCTCGGGAGGTATAAGTAGGGGGAAGCAATATATTCGATACCTCATCCAGAAACGCACCCTCTCGAAACCTGGCGAGCAATCTACACCGCGATGCGCCTCTCTTGCAGAGTCTGCCACTTGAGTTTATTAAACATCTCCGTAACGCTATCACGGTTACCAAATAACCCTGTGACGAAACGCGCCGCTCTTCTTTGGATCTTCTCTATTTCCTCCGTCAAACCGATCTGGTACGGCTCCCACACTGATGAGCAATACTCAAGTATAGGTCGAACGAGTATTTTGTAAGCCACCTCCTTTGTTGATGGACTACATTTTCTAAGCACTCTCCCAATGAATCTCAACCTGGTACCCGCCTTACCAACAATTAATTTTATATGATCATTCCACTTAAAATCGTTCCGCACGCATACTCCCAGATATTTTACAGAAGTAACTGCTACCAGTGTTTGTTCCGCTATCATATAATCATACAATAAAGGATCCTTCTTTCTATGTATTCGCAATACATTACATTTGTCTATGTTAAGGGTCAGTTGCCACTCCCTGCACCAAGTGCCTATCCGCTGCAGATCTTCCTGCATTTCGCTACAATTTTCTAATGCCGCATGGAACTTCCGACACTATCTACTAGGTCATTTATATATATATATTGTGAAAAGCAATGGTCCCATAACACTCCCCTGTGGCACGCCAGAGGTTACTTTAACGTCTGTAGACGTCTCTCCATTGATAACAACATGCTGTGTTCTGTTTGCTAAAAACTCTTCAATCCAGCCACACAGCTGGTCTGATATTCCGTAGGCTCTTACTTTGTTTATCAGGCGACAGTGCGGAACTGTATCTAACGCCTTCCGGAAGTCAAGAAAAATAGAATCTACCTGGGAGCCTGTATCTAATATTTTCTGGGTCTCATGAACAAATAAAGCGAGTTGGGTCTCACACGATCGCTGTTTCCGGAATCCATGTTGATTCCTACATAGTAGATTCTGGGTTTCCAAAAACGACATGATACTCGAGCAAAAAACATGTTCTAAAATTCTACAACAGATCGACGTCAGAGATATAGGTCTATAGTTTTGCGCATCTGCTCGACGACCCTTCTTGAAGACTGGGACTTCCTGTGCTCTTTTTCAATCATTTGGAACCCTCCGTTCCTCTAGAGACTTGCGGTACACGGCTGTTAGAAGGGGGGCAAGTTCTTTCGCGTACTCTGTGTAGAATGCTCCATGCAAGCAAATCGCCGGACCATAGTTTATTGGAATTGCGTGAGCTGTGGCTGCGACATATCTCTGGAAACATACCAACGATGTATCGCTGTGCTGTCTTACTTTCCAAAGATTGATCAACAGGCTATCAAAGAAGTGGTCATAATGTTTTAGCTCATTGCTGTAAGTAACTGATTTTTATTTTTATTTACTCATGTCAGAAGCACGCTAAATATATTCATAATTACGTAACAGTCATAATTATATGTACATAAATAACAAAGAAATAAATTAACCAGACAAAGAAACTGACCAAATCTATATTAAGGCAACATTTCTCCAAAACAGAGCCACATCTAGGGCATTGTCACTTGCAAACAATAGATCTTATTCTGAATATGAAAATGGGCACAGAGGTCTTTGGCACATATGGGTGATTGTTTCTTCTTGCTCACAATCGCGTTTGCTTTCCTCTGATGCGATGCCCCATGCCTTTAGCCATGACGTAACACTGCCAAGACTATTTCTCATTTGGTTAAGGACCTCCAAGCATCGCAGTCCTCGCTGTAACTAGCCTGAAGACGTTCACTTGGCTCCGTCCAGTTCTGGTGGTTATATTTCCATAATGAGTCTTTCCTTATCTGAAGGTATGTCCAAAGGCTTGGTGTTTGGAGGAAGTTTTTCCTTAATTTCACCCTAGGTTGAGACTATTGACGGCCATACAGTGGATAAGTATCAGTCGTTCTTGATCAGCAGAGACATCTCGACGAAGACTTGGAAGTGCGATGCCAGAAAGACAGTATGCCTTCTCGACTGCGGTGGATTCTAGGTCCCTTTAATTAACCTGCTATCTTCGTTTAAGGCAGTGTCCACGGTCTTGGCATGGGCTGACCTGTATCACACACGGGATGCACATTTTCCAGCGGAGTAGCACAGAACCAATGCTCTGGAAGCCCCTCTATTCCTGAGGTGGAAAGGTCGAAGTTGGGATATTGGTGGATTTGGATTTAGGTGGTTAGCCTTGTAGTATGTGTTACGTTCCTTCAGAATGCTATAAAGGGTGAGTTCTACCTCTCCCACCCTTGTAAGCTAGTGCAAGGTGGTCTACATAAATAAACTTCTTGTACATATTCGCGACATACAATATTGTTGGAGTATGGTTGGTCGTTAGTGTAAACATTGAATATCGATGGATCCAGCACGTTTCCTTGGGGCAATCACTTTTTATCTCTCCATTCACTTTGTTAACCTTGCAAGTCAACAAAAACACCTGCGTTTCTGTATCAAGGTTGATATCAATCTGGGAAATTTGGAGTCCTTCGTGAGTGCACAGTACACGGTGGTTCACTGTGGCATACGAAGCGCCGAGGTCAATGGAAGCTAGTCCTGTGATTTGTCGGTTTTCAAATCCTACCTCAATGTGCTGAGTCAGCCTGAGAACTTGTGGGACACCACTTTTGCATGGTTTTAAGCATCTCTGTTGTGGGATAAAGTATTGGTCGACAGCCTGGATGAGTGTGTTGACTAGCATACTTTCAGAAATCTTATACACGTAATTTGTGAGGTGATTCTACATGTGAATATAAATCTAAAAAGTCCAACGGACTTCTGTCCGACTTTGGATCGTTACGGAACTGAAGCAGGTTGAAGACTACACACATCCATGAATAAATATGAAGACAAGTGTGAATATTACGTACCGAAATGCTATGCAGGCGCTGTGGTGGACAGAATAATGGTGGGGCAGATGAGTGATGTATCTTACAAGACGTGTTCAAACGATCCCCCATCCATCTCAATGCATTTGTGTGTTGCGTTGCACATCGAACATTATCTCAGCAGGTTTTAATGCGGCAATAGGTTTGGTGATGCGAGCGACAAGTTCTTAGCGTATATGAACTTTCGTAGCGCACACATCCCCCTTTAACCATTCCCATAAACAGAAGTCTGGTGGGACTTGATTTGACAGGCCAGTTAACAGGTATACCACAGCTACTTTTGAGGAAATGTGTTAGATACTGTGATACTAGTCTGGTACAGTGAATCGGTGACCCATAATGTTTCAGGTACATTTGACGTTGTTGCTCTAATGTCATGTCTTTCAAAATTGCAGGTGTTCTTCTATCGGAAAATGTGCCTTTGCTGCGGCTGTCATGAGATTTGTCAGGAATGCATGCTCTATCACAGGTCATCAATCGTACGAAACCAGACGTTCACTGAGAACCTTTGGAACCTTGTTTTCCTAATGGCTTGTGGCTTCTCCATGCCCGTGTATGAGAATCGCGTGTGGTCATGATACCATTAAATGTAAATGTAGCCTCATCTGTAACTAAAGTATATTGCGTGTCGTCTCTGTGGACAGCCAACCATTGACAAAATTGTTGCCTGCTTACTAAGTCACCTGGGTGCAGATGTACATCGGCTGCATATCGAATGAGTACAAGCCCTCAGAATTTAACGTACGCCACACTTGCGTTTGTGGAATATGGTGCCTATGGCTCCGTTGTACCACTGCAGTTATGTCTTCCTTTCCTCATCTGACTGGATGGCCTCAAGATCTGACATTATCTGTACACTGCGTAGTGTGATGGATTCGTGTAATGTTAGATGGTTCAAATGGCTCTAAGCACCATGGGACTTAACATCTGAGGTCATCAGCCCCTAGACTTAAAACTACTTAAACCTAACTAACCTAAGGACATCACACACCTATGCCGGAGGCTGGATTCGAACCGGCAACCGTAGCAGCAGCGCGGTTCCGGACTGAAGCGCCTAGAACCGCCCGGCCACAGCGGCGGGCTGTAATGTCGGAAAAACTCTATGGAGTATCCTGGCACAGGGCTTTCTTCGATCAGGGAAACGTCTCTGATATTCTGTCACAGCTGCACGGGCACTGCCATTACAGTATCTGTACACAAACAAAATACCTGCGTATTTTCTATGGGCGAATGTACGCAGCATGTTGGTATTCACGGCCACAATGAGCTTGATCAATTAAACAACATTCAAGCCAGACAAGATCATTGCCTCACGACTGCTCACTGATCCAACCCACAATTGCACACTGGGTACGAATGCAGCTGTTGCATCGGTGAGACGTCACATTGCTGTCATCTGTTGGAGAACCCTCACACTTCTTTTAAGATCGATCAGTCATTTGTCCCACCATTTTTCTCTCCACCACAGCATTTCGGTAAGTAGTATTCACACTTGTCTTCATATTCATTCATGCATGTGTGCAGCGCCTACAACCTGCTCCAGTTCCGTAACAATCGAAAATCGGACACATGTTCGAAAAAGGGTTTCTGTTTATTTTCACATGTAGAATCACCTCACAAATTATGTAACACTCCTCTTGAATTACCCTGTATACGTGGCACAGGAGAGATATTGATCTGTAGTTCCTCAGGTACCCATCAAGTTGGCCGCCGTGGTCTAGCGGTTCAGGCGCTCAGTCCGGAACCGCGCGACTGCTACGGTCGCAGGTTCGAATCCTGCCTCGGGCATGGATGTGTGTGATGTCCTTAGGTTAGTTAGGTTTAAGTAGTTCTAAGTTCTAGGGGACTGATGACCACAGATGTTAAGTCCCATAGTGCTCAGAGCCATTTGAACCATTTGAACCAACCCATCAAGAAAAGCAAATACATGAGCTTTCCTCCATAATTTTGGGATCTTGGATGTCCTTAGACAATTATAATGAACTTCATTATTATGAAGTTGTAACTGATAAGTCGCTAAGACGCTAGGCACAGTATTGGAGGAAGTGTGACCCTTCTGAATTAAATGAAGAGAGTCCCTGAACCACTAGAGGCGAATATATGCTGGTTCCTTTGAAAAGACCACTGCTGATTCTCGGACCCAACCTTGTCCGTCTTCGATGGAACATTCTTCCCTAATCTACATCTACATCTGCATCGACATACATACTCCGCAATCCACCATACGGTGCGTGGTGGACGGTACCTCGTACCACAACTAGCATCTTCTCTCCCTGTTCCACTCCCAAACAGAACGAGGGAAAAACGACTGCCTATATGCATCTGTACGAGCCCTAATCTCTCTTATCTTATCTTTGTGGTCTTTCCGCGAAATATAAGTTGGCGGCAGTAAAATTGTACTGCAGTCAGCCTCAAATGCTGGTTCTCTAAATTTCCTCAGTAGCGATTCACGAAAAGAATGCCTCCTTTCCTCTAGAGACTCCCACCCTAGTTCCTGAAGCATTTCCGTAACACTCGCGAGATGATCAAACCTACCAGTAACAAATCTAGCAGCCCGCCTCTGAACTGCTTCTATGTCCTCCTTCAATCCGACCTGATAGGGATCCCAAACGCTCGAGCAGTACTCAAGAATAGGTCATATTAGTGTCTCATAAGCGGTCTCCTTTACAGATGAACCAATGAACCGAAGAAAACTATCCGCCTTCCTCACAACTGCATTACATTCTTGTCCCACTTCATATCGCTCTGCAATGTTACGCCCAAATATTTAATCGACGTGACTGTGTCAAGCGCTACACTACTAATGGAGTATTCAAACATTACGGGATTCTTTTTCCTATTCATCTGCATTAATTTACATTTATCTGTATTTAGAGTTATCTGCCATTCTTTACACCAATCACAAATCCTGTCCAAGTCATCTTGTGTCCTCGTACAGTCACTCAACGACGACACCTTCCCGTACGCCACAGCATCATCAGCAAACAGCCACACATTGCTATCCACCCTATCCAAAAGATCATTCATGTAGATAGAAAACAACAGCGGACCTACCACACTTCCCTGGGGCACTCCAGATGATACCCTCACCTCCGATGAACGCTCACCATCGAGGACAACGTACTGGGTTCTATCGCTTGAGAAGTCTTCGAGCCACTCACATATTTGGGAACCAATCCCATATGCTCGTACCTTAGTTAGGAGTCTGCCGTGGGGCGCCTAGTCAAACGCGTTCCGGAAGTCAAGGAATACTTCATCACCTTTAACTGGGAAGCTGTGATCTCGAGCCGACTTGTCTTGCATTGCCACCTCTGATGACCAGCACACCTGAAATAGTCGTGTTCAGACGTCACGAGGGCCAGGGAGGCAATTTCTCGGAGGGGCCTTCCAGTAGCGGCAGCGGCGGCCACAAAGCTTTTGCCTCCGGAAAGCCGGCAGCCGGCAGGTGTGTCGCCGGCCGGCTCTGCTGACAGCCCCTGTGAAGTGGCCGGCAGGCAGACCCCCCGCTGTGCACACAGGGCGAGGGGGGATGAGCGCCGCCGCCGCCTGTACCGCCCCCCATTCTGCACTCGCTCCCATTGTGGGGCTACCTGCCGCTGAATGCACCCTGTCATCGTTGTGTCATTTATCCCACAATCCCATCTGAGGCCAAGTCAATTCGCGGCGCGGTTCCGTCTTGAGAGCTTTATTAGTCGCACAGGAACGGTGGACGCTCTCCAAAGACCCTTTCTGTGTCATTTCGTTGACTTGACCTAATAATGTTACACTCTTAGACTTGACACACTACTGGTTTGAATCATATATAACAAACTGAAAGCAAAAAGTTTTGCTGAATAACTCAAAAGAAATGTTGGAAAGGTGAAAATTTTAGTTTCAGTGGAGAAATCACAAGAAGAATCCCACAGGGTTCAATTTTCGGTCCACACCTGTTCCTGTGTAAATGATTCTCCACATAACATTCATCATTCCGATCTCAGCGTTATACCAAATCCCATTAGAGACACTGCCAATAATGTTTTTCGTAGAACTATTAAGTGATTCTTTGAGAATGGAAGCTCCCTAAATTTTCAGGAAAAATACTATATTCATTTCTGTACAACAAAAACGATCATACCAATGACTGATTCAGCACATCAATGGGATTCAGTAGGTAGGGTAGAATACTCCAAACTTGTAGGTTTACGTATGGATGAAAACTTGAAGCAGAAGAAGCATATTACTAAACGTCTCAAACAATTAAGCTCAGTCACATTTTCTTTTAGGACAACTTCCAGTCTTGGAAACAAGTGAATCAACTTACTGGCATATTTTTCATACTTTCAGTAAAATCTCAAGGTATAATAACTTTTGGTAGCTCACCACTTAATAATGACTGTGCAAAAGGGAGGAGTATGAATAATAAGTCGTCATGTAAGTACCACTTCAAGGAGTTATGCATTTTAACTGCACTGTTACAGTACATACAGTACTGTCCATAACAATATACTCAGCTATAAATTTTACTTAATGTATGTTAAAACACGTTTAACATCAAATTAATATTTTGTGTGTCCGCTTCATGACCTCTTAAGGGCCTGAACATTATCTGTCATTGGTTCGATAAGTTTTTCACATATACCACATTCAATTTCATAGTACCAGACATGAACGAATTTATCAACTTGCTCTATTCTACTGGTAAGAAAATATTTACTTAACCGTCTTGAGGTTGAACAACTTCTGTCCATGTTTGCTTACAAATAGCCTTGTTTTTGGAGACGGTGTACCTTTAGTACAATACCATTTTTATTTTGCATTTTAATTCCCTAACTTGTTTCGCTGAAGTTTGAGCGTTATTAGTGAGGTTTTCAGTATCTTTCTATAAAACAGGAAAATGCTTTTTACGACTTGTAGGTATATCAGTTTGAGTTCTTAAGACAAGATTTACATATTTGAAAAACAGACAAAGTTTTGTATATATAGCTTGCTACTACGTGTTGTGGTTTATGTTTTTTATTGCAGTTGTTTTTTTCACAGTTCGCTATCTGCAACCATATTGAACTTAATGTGCAACAGTTATGTAGTTCGAAACTTTGAAACTGGGTATGCTATGGATATGCCTACCATTAATTAATTCTATATGGAAGGTGTGTGTGTGTGTGTGTGTGTGTGTGTGTGTGTGTGTGTGTGTGTGCGTGTGTGTGTTTGTGTGTGTGTTTGTGTTTGCAATATATTTCATTTACTTTTCCTGGTTTTCCCACTCTTAAGGTCTGCACTCTTTATAAAATGCACAGTTCTCTGTGGGAAAATGTGAGGTGCCGGGACTAGCAGCGTGTTTAGCATTAAATTCAGCTAGAATTTGCGTATCGAAATGATGCTATAAGTCCCCCCCTTTCCTAACTCCGATTTTTGCTGTTGCACTGAGTTTAAAAAGGAAATGCGAACTGATTGTACTCGACACTGGAAGTGGAGAAGAGAAGAGTTTGGCACCTGCAATAATTTAATTTGATAAAAATTAATTTGACAGTGGAGAGTTTCATTAATGTCGTGACAGATGAAAGGGTTCCTCTACGTAACTACAGAATGAAAGTTCTGTTCAAAATAACAGTTGGATTTATTCTGACTAAATTCAAAATGAAAAACACATGAAACGTTTATAATACGTCAATTTGATGCACAGATAATTTCTGTGAAGGTGAAGTCCATAAACTAGCTTGTGACGTTTATGACCAAGTCGTACGTGGAGCCAATTACTTGCATCTCAAATTTTAAGAAAAAATACCCACCAGCCCAACATTAATTGCGCTCCAACAGTAGTGAAACTCAGAAAATGGAAAACCAAGATAAAAAAAAACGGAAACAGGCGCGCTCTGCTGAGATCTGATTATCTCGTAGCAAAATTCCCCAATCTGCCGGTGCTGCGGACATACATCACCAAGCTGTCTTCTTTACTGCAAGAACACGATCTGGCGTACCGGAGGCGATGACTGGTTGCTTCGACGTCCCGTCGTGGTGATGATAATGTCCCGAGTATAGACCCCGATATTAATTATCCTGGCCTGGTTGTTCCAGACTAAAGACTTCTAGCAGTTCAAATGCGACTCTGAGGGAGACGAAGGAAGCTCGCCACACAATCACTGACGGTACAGTGACCTGACTGAAAGTAATGGATCATAGGGCCCCCTATCTAGCAGCACAAGTAAAGACCCACAAAGAAAATTTACCTACTTTTACGGCAATTAATGGTATTAATAACCCAAGGGATCCTGCATCAAAATTTATTTTACATATTTTGAAAAAAAAATTTATTTTCGAAAATAATCATTCGTAATAGAAAGCAGTTGGTGGACGTATTGCATGGACGTTCTTTTCTAGAAGGTTCCTATTTTCTCTGGACATGAAGAATCTCTACACAAATGTGCCTTTAGAGGAAACGATTTCAATTATTCAAGAAAATTTTTTCAAGCGTGGCCATCTCGATACGAATAAAATCATTGAAACTATTACCTTACTTATAGTTCTTGTGTCTCATAACTATTTCTCTTTTAATAATTCTCTCTACAAACAATACAACAGATTAGAAATGACCAGTTGCCTCATGGGGGTTTTGGCCGACGTTTTCGTCAATTACGTTGAACAAGGTTATTTCAGGAAAACTTCAACCTTGTGCAAGAAAATTTTGATCTACAAACGTTGCGTTGCGTTGACGACATATTCGTTCATGTCAGTAACCACTCTTATGATAACAACACCTTGCCATTTTAATTTAATGAACAGCACGCGAAAATGTCATTTACATATGAAATCATGGATGACTCATATATAATAAATTACTTAGATGCCCAATCACAGTTGATTAATAGTCAAGTTATTTTTGATGTCTACAGAAAGCCAGGCACTAGAGATTCAACCATACACGCTTCATTTTGTCGTCCACGGCGTTATAAACTGAGTTTTTCAGCTCCGTGATTGATCGCATCCTTGGTGTACCTCGGGGTGAAGATGCCTTCAGAACTAAATAACTTAAAATTTATAGCGAGTAGAAACAGATACAGTATTTCCTTAGCCCAAAAGATGTGTAAAGGAAAGAAATTGAAACTGAGTTCTTCGTCTACAATTAAACAATCTAACACAAAGGTGAATTTTATTCCCTTCCCTTTGCTCAGCTACAAGTCTTCTGCCCTAGCCAAGCTCTTTTGCTGTATAAAAGGGCTTATAGCTTTCACTGATAGTACCAATATAGGACATCAACTTCTTCATAAAGAACAGGCACATAAATGTATTTGTGATAAGTCAAGGGTTTTCAACTAGAATGTACCCATTGCAGCATGTTGGACAAACGGGAAGAGTGGTTAAAGCCAGGTTTCAAACAAATGGCTCTGAGCACTATGGGACTTAACTTCTGAGGTCATCAGTCCCCTAGAACTTAGAACTACTTAAACCTAACTAACCTAAGGACGTCACACACATCCATGCCCGAGGCAGGATTCGAACCTGCGACCGTAGCGGTCGCGCGGTTCCAGACTGTAGCGCCTAGAACCGCTCGGCCACCCCGGCCGGCAACGAGTGAAGAACTTACTTCAAAGGTACTGGGGATTTTCTACTTTTGGATATCCGAATTGCAGTTTGCCGATGTATTGGCCGTGACCAGTTCCTGTAATCGGAAGATGCCTACCACATGTGACACTGCAATTTGAAAATGAAAAGTTCAACAACCAAGACTCTTTTTGTCTGAACTTTATTAGTCGTCAGTGAGTAGTGATAAGACTAGACTTCCATAGACTCATATGAAGTAATTGATGTTCCACGTTATATGTGGACTGTCCCCATCTCTTCTCCATTTTATTTCCTGCTTCACTGTTTTTAGTCAAGGATCAGTTTCAGATTCCTAATTCCATTTCTTCGCTTTTATCTTTTTTCACGTTTATCATTGACGAAGGTTTTCATTAACTGAAGAAGGCTCAGAAATTTCCCTAGCCACGCCAACTATTACTCTTCGGCATTCTGTAATTACTCCCTATACGATATGACATAGCGTTGTAAGTAAACATCTGTTGGTATGAAGTTACAAACCTTATTTTGTACATTTTAGGCCCGTTCTTTGTGGGCCGTTTCTGATCCACACCTGGTTTCCTAACTAGATGAATAATATTTTCTTTCTTGTTTTTACTATTCGTTCACAATATCTGAGATAACTTCATTTCCCAATTATCAAAGTATTAATTTACAAAATTTCTGTGTAGATGTACACCAGAAGATAAAACTTCAAAGTTGCGAGACCGATTGTGTGACTCTCTAATCGACTTCAAATAATACAGCTACAGCAGACTGTGGGACTTTCCATTCGGTTTTATGTTTTAATAGTTTTAATGCCGATATGTAAGTACCTGTTATACTGTATGAATTTGTGAATCAGTTATCATATATATGATTGTTGTATATAAATGACACTGAAGTCTTGGCAAAGGCCGAAATAAAGAAAATACATCAGGTTATCGTCTCAAATGGTTCAAATGGCTCTGAGCACTATGCGACTTAACTTCTGAGGTCATCAGTCGCCTAGAGCTTAGAACTAATTAAACTTAACTAACCTAAGGACAACACACACATCCATGCCCGAGGCAAGATTCTAACCTGCGTCCGAAGCAGTCGCTCGGCTCCAGACTGTAGCGCCTAGAACCGCACGGACACTCCGGCCGGCGTTATCGTATCATAAATCATCTGTAGAAACACGAACTCACGGTACCTGCGTAATGATTGCGTGATTGGTCATCTAAAGGATGCATACTAAAGCGAGAACTAAACTAAATGTGCCCTAAAATTCTCCATGAAATGACAAAATCCGAAGCTATTGCTCAGTCCTAAAATCGCAGCTACCAATAACTTCTGAGTCACCTCACTCATTTGCCTAAGCTTGCGTCAGGGTACCAATCTCCGCACGTATCTGAGCAGAAGTCATTATCTGCTGCAAGGTGTCGCTGGAGAAGAGGTCCGCGCTTCTGAAGGTGAAGTGTTACTCGGATGCCTGCTGGAGCCGAAGACTGTTCTGTGCTGCACGGAATGGAAGCGTTCTGTTAGGTACTCGGAGAAGAAGTATTCTGTTCGTTCTTCACACTAACTCTCGTTTCTGCGTCTTTAGATGCGCTAATGAGACGATTTTACAAAACTCTGCCATGTGGGACGGCCGTAAATATTCGGTGGGTGCGGAACGTCGTATCGATATTCTGCAAGTTTTGTATAACACACATAACAGAGACTTTATTCATCAATAATATATTCTCCTTCACTATTTACGTCTGCCAATGCTGAGATAAATAAACGATTCCGTGACTGTAAAAATTACATGATTTTGAGGAGGCGAAGAACTCGTCGAAACATGTTCGAAACGCATTTCCATCCGGAAAGGAAGTTCTATGAGAGTGGAAAAGGTGAAAATCTGAGGGTGCAAGATCAGATGAATAAGGTGTATTTTTTTTTTTTTTTTTTTTTTTTTCAGGCTAGAAGAATACGAGCGGGCGTTATCGTGGAGTAGCAACACTTCACCGTGTCTTCCTGGTCGTTGTTCCTCGAGTCTCCAAGACTTCACGGTTGTTGAGAATAAATATCAGCAGTGATTGTTACACCTCGGGAAAGCTATTCGTAGCACACCACACTGTCGCTCTTTCAGCCCATGCGTAACATTATCTGTTGTGGATCCGCTCAGGTCTTTATTCGGGGAGTTGCTGCTGTGTACGGAATCAGTCAGTCTTTTCTTTTCCTTATGGTAGCACAAAGACAGCATTTATTGTCACCAGTAGCGACACAGGACCGGAGTGATCAGTTTTGTTCGAGAGCCAGCCGATGACGAGCAGGTAGAGACACACATACGTCCGTCCGCTTGTTTCTTTAATGTTGAACCTTCCCCATTGCATGCAAATTGCCCACGATGATGGAATGATCACAGTTCATCACATCTGCCAGTTCTCGAGTACACTTACATGGATTATTGTGGATTAATGTCCTTAAACGCTCCTCTTCAGACCCCGAAGGTCTTCCTGAACCTGGAGAGTCACTAACATCAAAGCGATCCTCCTAAAAACGAGAAAACCATTTTCTTGTCGTGATCTGTCCAATGGCACTATCCCCATGCACGGCGCAAATGTTTCTGGCTGGCCCCACTGCTATCATCCCTCTATTGGACTCAAACAGAAGACTATGTCGTAAATGTTCCGATTTCTCCACTTGCCATTCCATTTTCTAGCTATCACAACTCCACTCATTATCTCCAAATCACAAAATGACAATGTATAAACTCAAATAGCAACTGTTAGCTACAAATAAAAAATAACAATCGATAAATGAATCTATAGCAACCGGAATACGCACCGAACTTAATGCACCAACAATTCCCGAGTTTTCAATGTTAATCTATGGCAAGACTCAGTTATGGACAAATTTTCCTAACATTGCCTCTGTGTTGTCAGGTTGTCTCTCTAGCCAATCCGCTTGCTCCACGTTTTGCACTTGCTGGAAGCCCGTGCTCGACTCCTTCCCTCTGCTAAATTATCACTTTTAGCCAGCAAGGACGCTCCTTCGAAGTTTTCAACAAACTCCTCAACCTGTTCCACGAGAAGACTTGGACCTCATCGTCGCTCACGGATCTGCAACGTGTTTGCCACCTCACTCACACCACTCGCCTCTGGGAAGGGCTTTCCAACTTCGAAACAATCTTATGTGTCAAACAGTTATGTCTGGCCGCGCCGGTTCACTAAGCCCGGCGAAGGGGCTGAAGTGTTCTGCCTCTACGCTACCTGATTTCCCGGGGAGCTTCAAGGGGCGCACCTAGTGCGAAATACGGTACTGTGACCGCTCTGAGTTTCACCGCGGGTGGTGCGCTAGACTCAGACAATGGTCTGCTTAGCGGTTTATATGCTTGGCCGCACCGGACTTCCCGATACCTCGCTCATAGGGTGGTCGCTCCTGCGTGCTGAACGGGACTTGGCTTCGCTGTGGAAAACAAGATTCTCAAGTGGTGCCTCGACTGGGACACTCCATTCACGAAAACTACAGAACGAGTCACATGCAACTACCAGCATGCAGACAGAGAAGTAAGATGTTACTCACTGAATACTGCTTTCTATAAACACGAGCATATATCAGATAGTCAAAATTGAACTAAAACCAAATGAATTAAAGGACACCATGTCAATGAAACGTGAAATGTGTCGTCCCTTCCCTCCTTCTGCACTCGTCGATAGGAGACGCGACTCGTAATGATGTTCGCCCCCGTCAGTATGACGTGGAACGGCACCTGTAGTTCTCGTGAAACACAGCTCCTCGCGTAGTTAAGAAATATTCTATTGTTCGTCCCTAACAGTCTTATCAGTTTGTGTCAACTGATCAATTGTTTATCTTTTATCTTATGCCCGGTTACTTTCGTTGAGCAGTGAAATCTTGGTTCTTAATCATTACGGTCGTTTTTCACATCATCCTTAGCGAGGATTAATAATTGCTGTTCGTAATTCCGTTGCTATGCCGTTGCTACGTAACTCCAGAGATCACTTACGTTGAAGTAACGTCCTTGTGACACGCCGTAATGCTGATTTTTATACGATTCACCTTTCACTGTCTGTTATTCCTGTCTTCACACAGTCACTTAAAATGTTTAAAAGACTCAATCACTAGCATGAACATATGTAGTATTATTCCTTGAATCAAGTAGGCGACACATCTGATTTATCTCTTGACTAATAGTTTATTAATCTTTTTGTAATTAATTGTTTGTCCATATCACCCACACACACCGATATGTCATTCGAGATTAACTTCTCATCAGTCCAGTAATCGTGTCGTTGACAACAACTTTTGATTTAACGGCGTATTGGTTTTTCTTCATGACTTTGTATTATTGTCTCCTACTCAAGACTACGAATAGTTTTCGTGCCACTGATCCATCACTATCAAGTTCGCAACTGTTCTTCAGTCCGAAGCTTAAGTCCAGTAAATCAGTATCGCTCAATTAAAATCACCGTCGCGTTGATAACGGTAAAGATTACTTTATTCAGTCGAATGTCTGAGAATGG
This sequence comes from Schistocerca serialis cubense, assembly GCF_023864345.2. NCBI lineage: Eukaryota > Metazoa > Arthropoda > Insecta > Orthoptera > Acrididae > Schistocerca > Schistocerca serialis. The sequence goes on from NC_064645.1 coordinate 621,146,845, forward strand.
CTTTAGTCTCTGTCTCACGAGATATCGAGCTTTCACAACTGAAACAATCTAATAGCGTTTGCTTCCAGAAGACTATCGCAATAGTACTCTAGAACTACTCAAGAGCAAGTAACTAAACATTTTCATATCCGAGTTGCATTGTAGCCGCATTGAATTTCCTTTTCAATGGGGCTACAACTCTCTTCCATGGTAAATGTTGTCTTTGACCGAATTACCTCCTTGGATTTAACCTTCGTTCATATGAATTTAAATTTATTCTATAGATGTTTAAAAGATAATGCATGACAACATTTTCGTTTTATCTCCTCTTTTGTATGTTACTCTCAGTATTTAAGTATTATAGTTGTTAATCAAAACATTATCAGTGTAATTAATTTTTTTATCGCCTATAGGTGTTGTCACTGTTAAGATGACTCATTTCCCTACTTTAAGTTTTCACAAAGTTTGTTAATTGGGCTTTTCTGTCCTTTGGGCGTTACGCAGTCCGGCAACAGACAGCCTCGAATCAACTTGGCCTGCAATAATAATGTGTAACTTACTTCTTGAAATCCTCTCGTGCCGGCCGCTGGTGGCCGAGCGGTTCTAGGCGCTTCAGTCTGGAACCGCGTGACCGCTACGGTCGCAGGTTCGAATCCTGCCTCGGGCATGGATGTGTGTGATGTCCTTAGGTTAGTTAGGTTTAATTAGTTCTAAGTTCTGTAGAGGAAGACAGAGATTGGAATACGTCAAGCAAATAATTGAGGACGTAGGTTGCAAGTGCTACTCTGAGATGAAGAGGTTAGCACAGGAAAGGTATTCGTGGCGGGCCGCATCAAACCAGTCAGTAGACTGTAGTTCTAGGGGACTGATGACCTCAGATGTTAAGTCCCATAGTGCTCAGAGCCATTTGAACCATTTGAAATTCTCTCGTACACACCAGACAAGTAATACAAGGAGCAGAACGGTAATCACCAACAATAATGTTCACATTTGAGGCAAAAGCCAATAATTATGCACCTCTTGGCTGATTGACTGACAAGCAGTTATTTAGTTTCAGCAATTACTCCAAGCTCGCAAAATCTTCAAATCGGCTGGCAAACATCGTGGGAAAAAGGGGTGAGTAAAGGGTAATCTGCTAGGGAGGCTATGTTGGAAAGTGTTTCATATTGATAAAAAGTGCTGTATAAAGTTATATTGCCAGTACACTGTTTGACGAGGGAGGTAATGAATGTTTTGTTCATTAAATTCCGCCCATGGCCAATGGCATCAGAAAATGGCTGTTGTAGCTCGAAATCACTTTTGGTTTTGTAACAGAATGTGAGTGTGCCTGAAATAAAAGAATGTTCAAAATTCACCACTGACCTTCTTTGACGGACTGTCTTTCATTCCAAAGTACAGGAAACTTACAAGGATTTGCAAGTGTGTTCCCGAGAGAAGACATGAATTTTGATCAGATTTTCTGGTTATTATATGCAGGTGTTCTGGATTAGTGACGGCGCACGCGGTTACTATGTAGTGGCAGCGCTTTACATTGTGAAGATATTACGGATCTGGAGATGGGTTTAGGAGAAGCTGGGCTTGGCGAGGTTTAATTAAAGCGAATACACTGATAGGCCAAAATATTATGACCACTGCCCAAAGCGACATTGGATGCCGCCTAGTGGCGTCGCAGCCAAGTGCTGCTGTAACAGAAATATGTTAGCGGAGCAGGTACGGACGGGGGATCACCCTAGCGAAGATATGGGCTGCAAATGGGGAAATTCATTGAGACAATCGACTTTGACAAAGAGCAGATTATTATTAGGCTGGGGCTGTGAACGAGTATCGCGAAAACAGCGCAACTGGTTGAATGTACACGTGCTACTGCCGTGAGCGTCTACCGAAACAGGTAGAAGGGCAGTGAAACTACCACTAGGCGCTAAATTGTTGGACTTCACGACTCTTCATACTTTGTTGAACATGGAACTGCACAGCAGAAAACCCCTACGTATTCACATGATGACCCAACGACATCGTCAATTACGATTTCATTGGGCATGAAACCATTGTGATTCGACGATCGACTGTGGAATCGTGTCGCCTCTTCGGGAGAATCACATTTTTGCTATTGAGGACGATGATCGTCTCCATAAACGCCGTCATAGGGTTAAGGCGGATCGAAACGTGCAGCGCGCCACGAACGCACGCAGGTGGGAGCAGTGTTATGCTATGGGAGACATTCTCCTGAGCTTGAGTAATGCAATGCACCTCCACAAACATACAAACAAACTGTCGGATTCCTGATATGCAGAATCAGTGATGCATTTTGTTCCAAAGACGGGAAAACAAGCTATTAAATAGGCACAATTTTGGTAAACATTTTTGGAATACAGTGATCAATAGATTATTATATTTTAACTAAAGTTCGGTCTTGATCACAACACTTATGTCTCAATAACATAGGTGACTGGTTTCGGTTATTTTTACATAACCATCTTCAGACCCATGGCTTCCTTGGAGGATGGTAGTCCGAGCTCTCCTCAGCTGCTACGAATCAGTTGACTTTGTAGCAGCTGAGGAGAACTCCGCCTACCATCCTCCAAGGAAGCCATGGGTCTGAAGATGTGTAAGTAGGCTGTTTAGGTTTTTTTTATTGGTAACGCCACGTAGCGCTCTGTATGAAAATCACTGGCTGTGCTGTGTGCAGTCTGTGGCTGGTTTGCATTGTTGTTGGCTATTGTAGTGTTGGGCTGTCGGCTGTTAACAGCGCGTAGCGTTGCGCAGTTGGAGGTGAGCCGCCGGCAGTGGTGGATGTGGGGAGAGAGATGGCGGAGTTTTGAAATTTGTAAGACTGGGTGTCATGAACTGCTATATATATTATGACTATTAAGATCCAGTCAATAAGAAATTTGTGATCTACTTCCAAGAAAACGAGGGCACATAAATAGACATTTCCCTTCACAGGAATTGCATAACAAATTTTTTTACGATTTCGTAACTTATCTGCTAGTGTAAGTTCTCGTGATGCATCACTCTAGTGTTAAGATGTGACATAGGTATTAAACATGGCCATTTTACTGTAATATTTTTTCTGCTTGAGCTTTGTCATGTTTAGATATAAGTTATTGCATTTGCTGCTGCTTGCTTTGCCAATTTCCATTTATTTTTGTCATTGCTGTTTGTGTTAATTGTTCTGTGCTGCTGCATTGCCTCGTCCCTTAGTTTATGCATCTGAGCTCAGTAGATTTAAGTTACCTTAAGAGGGGGTAGGCTATATAAGAAACTGACTATGGACAATAGGGAAAGAATGCATTGAGAAGTCATACGAAAAAGATTTGGGCCAAAATGAGTATTGTACACTGAGAAATAATTATTTTGAAAGAAATATGAATAGAATACAGAAAGCAGGTATAGATAGGACTTTTTGGGAATAATGATGAACGAAGGGAGATCTCCAAGAAGTAAAGAAAGTTTTCTTTGCAAAATACTGCAGTAAAACAAACCCTGTCCTTTCCTTTTGTATTATTCCGCTATATGTTTGTGTACCCTTGTGTCTTTGTGTTCATCCTGTCTTTATGTGTTTATCTGATACGATTTATGTTGTAGAATTTTTCTAATACTCAGCTACATTCACTATGATGAGGAATACTGTTATCCTCAAATATAATTTGCATTAATAATATGTTATTTACTTTGTAAAGATGTTTAGACATTATATATCTGTTCTCTTTTGTTACTCATGTGTGCAGTTGATATTTCAAAAGTTATTCTGATCTTTTATGTAGGTACTTATAATTCCTGTAACACTGATGTATATGTTATTTCGATTCTTTTGTAAAGCCTGTATTACTACAAATGTTATCTGTATTATTATGTTTTTAATGATGTTTTCTGTATCTTTGTAATTGTATTCTCATGTTATAAAATTGTAATTGTCACCAGTTCATCATATTATTAACTTGTAAGTTACATTTCACTGCACACATTTCTGTTGGTCATAGTATATGGACAATATGTGAGAAGTAGGGACTGTTAGTGTTTGCATGTGTGTTAATAATACAGCAAGGGACTGGATAACAGCATTGCTGGTTCTAAGGACAATTCCAAAAACTTTGTGAGTGCATAAGTGGTGGTTATGGACTTGCTATATTATCCGCAAGACTCTTCAATGGTGATTGTGCACCTGCACAGTCACAACAGATGGCTGCTGGCCATCTCTACAAGGACTACAGTGGGTCTGCATCTTTGATGACCCACCAATACCATTATTTCTACAAGGACTGCAGTGGGTCTGCACCTCTGGTGGCCCACCAATACCACAATCTCTATCAGGACTACAGTGGGTCTGCACCTCTGGTGGCCCACCAATACCGTAATCTCTACCAGGACTACAGTGGGTCTGCACCTCTGGTGGCCCACCAATACCATACTCTCTACCAGGACTACAGTGGGTCTGCTCTGTGATGACCTACCTACCAATACTCTTCAAAACTTCGAATGACTCTGCTGTGGGTTTGCTCTGTTGTGGCCCATTACCTGTCTGCATGTCGAGAGTCAGCACTGTCTTTCCGTAGGAAGGACAACACTACTTCTTCAAGACTGCATGGAAATCCACTACTTCCGTGTGCATTTTCTTTTACTGCTGAGACTTTGAGAAAAACACTGCAATTTTACTGTGATGAATGATCAGGACTGTCTTTATGGACTGTGAGAAAATTTTAGGTTTTGACCAACATTGTATCAATAAGTGTGTGCATTTGATATCTTTGTTATTGTAACTATGATAATTTTTTTCAAATCTGTATTCGCCACTGCCCAAAACAATTTGTAAAATTTTTTGTGCGGAGCATGGTGGCTATGTAAGTAGGCTGTTTAGGTTTTTTTATTGGTAACGCCACGTAGCGCTCTGTATGAAAATCACTGGCTGTGCTGTGTGCAGTCTGTGGCTGGTTTGCATTGTTTTTGGCTATTGTAGTGTTGGGCTGTCGGCTGTTAACAGCACGTAGCGTTGCGCAGTTGGAGGTGAGCCGCCAGCAGTGGTGGATGTGGGGAGAGAGATGGCGGAGTTTTGAAATTTGTAAGACTGGATGTCATGAACTGCTATGTATATTATGACTTTTCAACACTATTAAGGTAAATACATTGTTTGTTCTCTATCAAAATCTTTCATTTGCTAACTATGCCTACCAGTAGTCAGTGCCTTCAGTAGTTTGAATCTTTTATTTAGCTGGCAGTAGTGGCGCTCGCTGTATTGCAGTAGCTTGAGTAACGAAGATCGTTGTAAGGTAAGTGATTTGTGAAAGGTATAGGGCCATTCTTTTGTGGGGATTATTGAAAGTCAGATTGCGGTGCGCTAAAAGTATTGTGTGTCACTTTAGTGAATGTTTGAGTACGTTCAGTTTTGCTCAGCTGTTTGAAAAGCAAACAATGTAAGAGGTTTATCAGCACAGTAATTCATAAATTTTTCTAAGGGGACGTTTCATATGGTTATGTAAAAATAACCGAAACAGGTCACCTATGTTATTGAGACGTAAGTGTTGTGATCAAGACTGAACTTTAGTTAAAATATATTAAATAGGTTGTCATAATGTTTGGGCATATCAGTGTAAATTGCATCTGTTTCTGAGGAAACGCGAAGTGGGTCTGGAACCAACAGGATTAACTAGAAAAGTTGTGGAACTCTATTGAATTCGTAATAAAATTAAAACTAAGTAAGCGAAACAGGGACGACAGAATAAGAAATGGAAGAATGGAAATAAAACTGATGCAGAATATTCACAACTGGACTGTCGTGCAGCGACAAAAACCCAGGAAGACTGGAAGGTGGAACTACTGGATCCTAGTACAGGAATGGAGCCCAGTTCTGAGACAATGAAAATAATATACCCGAAAAGAGAAGTCAAAAGAAAAGTCGTAATTGATGTTTATTGTACATAGTCCAGTATAACCCAAGTGAGAATAATAGTAAAGAATTCAAATCAAGATTTATGTAACTGATCTGACGGTATGTATTTATTGAGTTGTTTATTGCAAATTTTATGACCAGTCACCTGATGTTTTAAAACAAGTCATATGTCTAACAGTTTTAGGTTTTCATCTTTTTTGTAGTTTTTTTTGCTTTCTTTTCATCTGCAACATTCAACGAAGAATAATAAGTTTTTAAAATAAGAATAGTGTGAGGTTGAAATAAATTTTTTTGTCTTTAAAGAAAAATGTAGAAAGATGTTGGGTTAGAGAGAGATTTGTTAGTGCTATCACCGACTGTGAGTGGTAGTGAATGCCTCGGAATGGTTTATTCGAACTTTTGACCGCCAGTCACAAAAAAAGTTTAGTTAGCAGTAGAGAAATAATGTAGCTAACAGTAACATTAGGTACCCATCTGCGTACAATATTGGGTACTTTCTTGGCTAGATCGCCAGCAGCTATACAACATTTACGCTAGTATTCTCTATAGCTATTATTTTGCTGATATGTACAATTTGCCAGTGCATTTCGGCATGTTATGTATGATTCATAATTCCAGGTGCCTTATTTACTACTACATCTCGTCTTCCTTCTCCTCTTGTTCCTCTTCTGTGTCACTGTTTTCGCTGTCACTGTGGGTGTCGCCATCCACTCACTGGAGATTTTTGTTAATCTGCATATAGGCGCGTCTTTTGGTTGGTTGGTTGGTTTGGGGAAGGAGACCAGACAGCGTGGTCATCGGTCTCATCGGACTAGGGAGGGATGGGGAAGGAAGTCGGCCGTGCCCTTTCAGAGGAACCATCCCGGCATTTGTCTGGAGCGATTTAGGGAAATCACGGAAAACCTAAATCAGGATGGCCGGACGCGGGATTGAACCGTCGTCCTCCCGAATGCGAGTCCAGTGTCTAACCACTGCGCCACCCCGCTCGGTCAGGCGCGTCTTTTGTGTCGTTCCCGCAGATACTCTTCATATTTTGTTTTTGAAATACTGTTTGTCAATGCATTTGGTTCTGCCAATGTTCTTCATCTGTGTGTGTGTGTGTGTGTGTGTGTGTGTGTTCCTGAGTAGTCTAAGTGTAGTGTACATCTATTGTTCGCGTATTGCCCACAGAAGAAGAGAGTGCGTTATGCGGAACCTTCTTCCCTGCATGTTCATGAAGGTGTCTGTCTCAGACTCACGCAGTTCAAGTGAGTGGGGTAAGGTCTGTGTCCAGTTAAGAAACGTACCGTACCGCGGCTGGGATCTATATGTTTTCTTCTCAACCGCTTCCAGTCGTGCAGTGTACGTCCCTTATCACTTACTTCTCACTCACCTTGCTATGTATCGAAACGCCAACTTTTAAGGTGACGTGTCGTCTGTATCGTACACCAGTTATTGTGTATATCTTAGCTAGTCTCTCCAACTTTTACCAGAACCTTCCAGATCTATATTTGTCGTGACTTGTATGGGTCATGTTCCGAGAAACACACACATGCATCTTCTGAGGTGGCGCCGAAGGCTCCAGATAGCCTCTCATGTGACTGATGCTTTGCTGGTGACAGGTTCAGTCTGTCTGCCCACGTGCTAGCTGCGAAGCTGAGTATTGATTCATAGAGCGCAGAGTGGTATGTCCATATGAAGTAAGATAGTCTGTACTATTTTGAATTTAGCTCTGTGGGTTTGCAAGTTCTTGCATAGTAGTTTCTCCTGAATCTTTGCTAGGTTCTTTATTGGGCGCATGAAGGTTCCCTATCTGCTGGTTACGTAACAACGACTGTTTTGAGGTTTTCCATACAGTAGGTAAACTGTCAAACCGTAAGGAATCGTTCAGTAACGTTATTAGGATCGGAGTGACATGTGATGCTAGATTTTTAGTGTTCTCGAGTGAATGCCATCTGATCCAGGTGCTTATCCCCTTGCCATCATGTGCCTTAGTGTTCCCAGAACTAGTGGGGATTTTATCTTCTCTCTTTATTCGTGTTGTTGCAAATCGTTTCCATAGTTGTTTACGCGTGTTGTATACAATCTCTCTGTATAAGTCTAGTGCATGCCTACATGCTTCAAGTCTTATGCGTCCGTCTCTATGTAGTATCGCCCTTCGATATGATATTCATTTGCGTGCGGCATCTTGTTTGGATCTCGTGAGTTCCTTGATCCATGGTGAGCGTTTTGTGTTATTTGGCGTCCGTGTTTTGTGCATGTTGCATTACCTGTGTCAGTTTGTGTGCTCTTTAATCGGTACCTCCATTCATGTATTCTAGATCGTGTTGGATAATTTCAATTAATTTATTCCAGTCTGCTTTGTGGAACAGTAAGTATCTGGTGGGTGTTTTGGTAGCCGTGTTCTCAGTGTGTGTTAGTGAGTATGTTATGATACTGTGGTCACTGCTGATTTTCTTATGTGTGCCGTTGCTGCATTATTTGGCATCGTAAAGTCCATATTATGCTCATATCATCGAAACCTGCATATGTTGGTATTGGTCCATCTGCGTCCATTACATGTCATTGTGTTTCTTCTATTAGGTCAGTGATTATGCGCCATCTGTCATCTGTTCTGTCTGAGTTCCAGGGGGTGGATCTTGAATTAATGTTAGCGCTTATTACTAACCTTTTGTCTCTGAAGTACATTGCTAGGCCTCTGATGCTGTATTTGAAGGCTGTATTGGGCGTACATAGATGCAATCACCCATGTAACTTTCCCATTGGCTATCTCTATGGCAACTAAATGTTGACTGCATAACTGTGTTATCTTAACTACGATAAAGTTCTGTTGAAAATTACTATAGCGGCCTTACAGTTATTTCCGCCTGTTATTATGACAGCAAGTTTTTGTACACGTATTACTTGCCCATTTCTATTATAAGGCTCGTATAAGCATATGATGTCTGACTGCAGGTCATGGACTGTTTTCGTTATTTCCGCGCCAGCAGTAGTACTGTTTTTTAGTATTATGTTGTAATATATTTATTTTGTGAAATTGCAATGATATGAATACCCCTAGTTGCATACAGGCGTTGCTATAAGTCAACGGGGACAGTTGGAAATGTGTGCCCCGACCAGGACTCGAACCTGGGATCTCCTGCTTACATAGCAGACGCTATATCCTTCTGAACCACCGAGGACATACAGGATAATGCGACTGCAGGGACTTATCTCTGGCACGCCTCCCGTGAGACCCACATTTCCAACTTATTGTCCCGGACTATATTCATAGTGCCCCTGCCCATTATACTTATTACTCGCTGCGCGTTGCCGATTCCCGTAAGTGTTGGGGCACTGTTTTTTGCATCCGCACAGATGAAGAAGATGGTCAAATGACCGGTGAGCCTTTATCTATTCTTTCGGATTTGTCCGAAAGAACAGATACCAATATATATATATATATATATATATATATATATATATATATATATATATATATATATACTGCTGGCCACCGTAAATGCAACACCAAGAAAGACAAGAGGTAGCACAACAAAATTTATTTTGTAGATAACATGTTGACCAAGTATCAAATGATTACGTTTACAGACGTCTGTGACATGTGGTTCCTGCCAGAATCAGTAGCCAGAGTAGCCGCCATTGTTGGAGATCACCGCTGCCACACGTCTCGGCATTGAGTCAAAGAGACGTTGGTTGTGTTCCTGGGGTACAGCAGCCCAAGCAGCTTCCACACGTTGCCAAAGATCATCTGGTGTGGCAGCTGGGGATGTAATCTGGGTCACTCGTTGAGCAACCATGGACCACATGTTTTCTATCGGCGAAAGATCCGGAGAGCGAGCCGGCCAGGGAAGCACTTCAATCTGGTTATTGACGAAGAACCTTTGGACAATGCGTGCCACGTGTGGTCGCGCATTATCCTGTTGAAATATGGCTGTGGCCGAGCCCTGAAGGTAAGGAAGGACAACTGGCTCCAGCACCTCGGATATGTAGCGCCGGCTATTTAAAGTACCGGCAATGCGCACTAGAGGCGTGCGAGAGTAATATCCAATACCGCCCCATACCATAATACCCGGTGCAAGACCAGTGTGGCGGTGCATAATGCAGCTGTCCAGCATCCTCTCTCCACGGTGTCTCCACACTCGAATCCGACCATCGTGGTGCTGCAGACAGAAGCGTGCCTCGTCAGTAAAGACAACGTCATTTCATTCTGCCGTCCACATCCGTCTGTCATCACACCACTGGCGACGGAGACGTCTGTGGTTCTGCGTCAATGGTAGACGAAGCAATGAACGTCTTGCGGATAGACCACTCTGCTGTAAACGGCGTCGAATGGTACGCGCAGACACTGGATGATGCGTTACAGACGCAATGTGCTGTGCTATGGTTCGGGATGTCACTGAGCGATCCGTCACTGCCATGCGCACAATTTGCCTATCAGCACGTGCAGTGGTGCACTGAGGTGAATGCGATCGACCACGTCGGTCCGTCGTACCCCCCTGCATCCAACGGTCACATAGTCACATATCCGCATTACAGTTGTTTGGTTTCGTCCATCACGACTAGCGATTTCTCTGTATGATAATCCAAAATCTCGGTAATCCACTATCCTTCCTCTGTGGAACTCGGATACTTGATCAAACGATGTTCGCTGTTGTCTACCAGGCATAACTGATCGTCCTGTGAAACAACCACAAGGTAAACACACGTGCCGAACGTACACTCGTCGAAATCGCCAAGCCTTAAATGGCGCTATGAGGTGGCGCCACAGGCGCGCGTGATGTGCGTCTGCGCTGAAATTCTAATCAGTTGCATATCTCATCGCTGCAAACCCATAAATACAAACCACCATCAAAAACACAGCGAAGAGAGGATGCTGGACAGCTGCATTATGCACCGCCACACTGGTCTTGCACCGGGTATTATGGTATGGGGCGGTATTGGATATATATATATATATATATATATATATATATATATATATATATATATATATATATATAATCGAAATATGTTCGGTGCCCTTACCTAATCTGTATATGTTTTGTCCAAGTCGAATGATTCTGTTCTGCTCAAGCAGACCTGGAGCATGGGGTCGAGCAGCGGCTCTGCTGATGTAGGGTTATTCTCCGTCATTAGTATGAGTCTGTCTCTCTGCTCAGTCACAGGAAAACAGAAGGAAACACCCTTTGGATGGTGCAATCTAAGTAGCACCCTCTGCACTGTTTCCAATGTGATATTTTTCTCTAGTCCACGTAAAAGTGAGCTAAGTTCCAGATTATTATAATTAGGTGTAACAGGCTTCTTCTTGGTCCTGGTTTCTGCTGCGGTTTCTGTGGTGGTACTAGATGGATTGTGATTTGGAGTTGGCCGCTGATTGGCAGACCTTTTAAGATATTTTTGAGGTGTCAGATGGTTACATTTCATTTCGTCACTTTTTAGTTCAATACTTTTTGCCTTCACACGGTTTTCACTGATGTTGGTTCTGCTTGTTGGTGTGGTGTCAGCAATGGTGGTGAATTGTGTCGGGCCGACTGAATGTGTAATAGTGTCTTTTTGATGTATGGAGCTGTGGTTGTTTCTAGATGCACGTTGACAACGTTGCAAATGTCACATGTACTTGTTATAAATCTGGATTCGGTAGTTCCTGGCTTTGTATTGGTTTGTGCTCTCATTTTCTTTGGCGTCTATTGATTCAGACTCTATATATCTGCCTGTTTCTTGTCCCCTTTGTGAGGAGTAGAGATGCCTCTCGAGACAGATTTGACTGGTTTGATGTATTTTTCACATTTTCGTGTGTCGTAGGGTTTTCCATCTGATGGAATTTCTTGTTCGTGTGCGATGTGTACTTCGGTTGGGTGAAATTGCGTATGTGTGTGTCGGTTTTGTTCGTACATTTTCTTCTGTGAGATATATGTAAGCTCATATACCAACTCATCTATCCTCTGTGTTAACGTTATTTGGAAGTTTATCCTGTAGTATAATTTTCTTTTGATTTGCTTTGCCATCTCGTAGTGGATGGAGCCATTGAGTGTCATGTTAGTTATATATTCTATCGAACTGATATAACTATCCTGTACCGTCGCTGAGTGTGTTAGAGGTGAAATGAGTTCATTTTCGTCGTAATTCTCTGGCAGAGGACTCATTTGTCTTCCGTAGGAAATTGCTCGTAGGTAGCTTCGCTGTATTTTTGATGGTGGTTTGTATTTATGTGTTTTGGGTTATCGGCTTTGGATTTTCATTTTTGTTGTGTGTGTGTGTGTGTGTGTTGATTTTATATGCCATAGCCTATGCTGCTTAAGAGCCGGTCAAGCAGCTGTTTATAGGTTTGAAAATCACCTCCTCTTGTTCGTTGCAGGCACGCCATCTGTATTTGCAGGGGCCGCAGACGCGAGCCTTGGTGTACGTGCTCCCAGTGCGCTTGTGTCCTTGGTTACCACACTAGGCACACGTAAAGTCCACCTTTCTGCAGGTTTTTTCTTCATTTATACACACAAGGTAAGAAACGTCATGCCAATATGCTGCAAGTAATGTAGCTGTCTTCACAAGTTTCTTCCACATAAAAAGACCCCATGCCATCCTTACCTTCCTTATTTAAATTACGAATCTGCAGCGTCAGAATCTTCAATTTACTCCGAACTCTATTAGAGTGAATCCTCATTTCAGGCATTGTCTGCTGTAAAAATCTTTCTGTAATGGATACTGAATTTTCAGTTTCAGCCGGCCGGTGTGGTCGAGCGGTTCTAGGCCCTACAGTCTGGAACCGCGCGACCGCTACGGTCGCAGGTTCGAATCCTGCCTCGGGCATGGATGTGTGTGATGTCCTTAGGTTAGTTAGGTTTAAGTAGTTGTAAGTTCTAGGGGACTGGTGACCTCAGATGTTAAGTCCCATAGTGCTCAGAGCCAATTGAACCATTTTATTTTTTTTCAGTTTCACAGCAAGAAATAGTTATGTGACATTTTCTAGAATCATGGATGTATAACCGACGAAGAAAATAAGGAATATTGTTAGATTCTCTGTCGCTATAGATAGTTCAGACAGACAGGTCATTAGACAAATGGACCTTCAAATCACCCACCCTTCTGCTGTTATGTTACATAACGGTTATTTGTGTAGGTGGTGCTCCACAACTTTAAGGGATGTTAATCATTTCATTATACAATAAATAGCTGTCCAACTATATTTTTTATTGAAGACATCCAATTAACATCCCCAATCAGATCTACTTCGGCAGTTGAGAGTGAGAGAATAAAGTGGAGACAACGATCTGAGATGTAGTCAGGATGTAACCGTAAGACGTACACAGAGACGCCGAAGACACTGGTATAGGCTTGCGTATTGGAATACAGAGATGTGTAAACAAGCAGAATACGGCGATGGGGTCGACAACGCCTATATAAGGCAACAAGTGTCTGGCGCAGTTGTTAGATCGGTTACTGCTGCTACAATGGCTGGTTATCAAGTTTTAAGTGAGTTTGAACGTGCTGTTATAGGCGGCGCACGGGCGATAGGACCCAGCGTCTACGACATAGCGATGAAGTGGGGGTTTTCCGTATGACCATTTCACGAGTGCACCGTGAACATCAGGAATCTGTTAAAACATCGGATCCCCGACGTCGCTGCACCCAGAAAAAGATCCTGCAAGAACGGTACCAACGACGACTGAAGAGAATCGTTCAACGTGACAGAAGTGCAAACCTTACCCAAATTGCTGCAGATTTCAATGCTGGGCCATCAACAAGTGTCAGCGTGCGAACCATTTAACGAAACATCATCGATATGGGCTTTCGGAGACGAAGACCGACTCTAGTACCCTTGCTGAATGTATAACACAAAGCCTTACGTATCTCCTTGGCCTGTCAGCACCGACATTGGACTGTTGATGACTGTAGACATGTCACCTGGTCGGACAAGAATTTGACCTGCTGAGGGATTAAGTTTTACTAATCCCTCAACAGAGTGTGTGTTTCTCTTTTTCAGGTTACACCAGCTAGGACCAATCAACAAGAGTGGTAATATATCTTTCTCTCTTTTACAGGAACCGCAGGAATGACAAATTTTGTCTAAACTGCACCACCTCGAGCCAAGGATAGGCTCGTCTTTTCAGCGTCAGCGTCGTTTCAAATTGTATCGAGCGGATGGACGTTTACGGGTATTGAGACAACTTCATGAATCCATAGACCCTGCATGCAGCAGGGGACTGTTCAAGCTGGTGGAGGCTCTGTAATGGTGTGGGGCGTGTACATATCGCTGGTATATCTACATACGACTTAGACATGTGACACGTACGTAAGCATTCTGTCTGATCACCTGCATCCATTCATGTCCAATGTGCAGGACAATGCGACACCTCACACGTCCAGAAATGCTACAGAGTGGCTGCGGGAACACTCTTCTGAGTTTAAACATTCCCGCTGGTCACCAGACTCCCCAGACATGAATGTTATTGAGTATATCTGGGATACCTTGCAATTTGCTGTTCAGAAGACATCTCCACCCCCTCTTACTCTGACGGCTTTATGGACAGCGCTGCAGCATTCATGGTGTCAATTCCTCCAGCACTACTTCAGACATTAGTCCAGTCCATGCCGCGTCGTGTTGCGGCAGTTCTGCGTGCTCGCGGGGGCCCTACTCGATATTAGGCAGGTATGCCAGTTTCTTTGGCTCTTCAGTGTCGAAAGCTATTAATAATAATGGAGCATTTCATAAGTTGAAATTATCATGAAAAATCAACAACTTATAGCTGAATAGCGTTTTGGGACATGAAGATCATCTGATTCAGAACCGAAACCGGAAACCGATTGCCTTCAATACAAATAAAGTAGTGGAGCTGTGTATTGTACAATGCAGTTATTTTTGTGCTACCACCTTAACACAAGTAGTTACGGCTAACGGTGTGGATTGGGTTGTTCTGCTGAGTTTTTGGTTCCATTTCGTATACAATATGACGTCCGACAACCGAACAAGCCGTCTTATTCAGACGCTGCGAGTTTTGCTGTTGTATACTGGGAAGCACGCTGTTAGCCAGTTACTCCTAGAAAACCTGTGCTACCACCTTAACACAAGTACTTACGGCTAACGGTGTGGATTGGGTTGTTCTGCTGAGTTTTTGGTTCCATTTCGTATACAATATGACGTCCGACAACCGAACAAGCCGTCTTATTCAGACGCTGCGAGCTTTGCTGTTGTATACTGGGAAGCACGCTGTTAGCCAGTTACTCCTAGAAAACCTGTGCTACCACCTTAACACAAGTACTTACGGCTAACGGTGTGGATTGGGATGTTCTGCTGAGTTTTTGGTTCCATTTCGTATACAATATGACGTCCGACAACCGAACAAGCCGTCTTATTCAGACGCTGCGAGTTTTGCTGTTGTATACTGGGAAGCACGCTGTTAGCTAGTTACGCCTAGAAAACCTGAGAGCTCAAGGACATATGACGTCTTTACTGGACAAGACCCGTCCATTCTTACTTTAGTTATCTGCTTGTGATCCAGATCGGGTTGGTGGCAGTGCACAAGGCCTCACGTACGGAGACAGAGCTCTCGTGAAAGATAAGTTATTTAGGTTGTAAGTAATTGTAGTTGAACACTTTTAACTAATTAAATACGTTCTTTAGTGTACTCTTCAAGCTCACCATTAAAATTTTTTCTCTTATTTGCGTAGTGTTCTAGTAATCGCGATAAGTTAGTTTACTCATGCTGCTTAGGCCAAATTTTTCGAGTGTGCATATTTAGCTTTATACCGCAATTGGAAGTGCATTTGCTGTAGTTTAACTGATTAAATACGTTCATTAGGGTGCCTTTCAAGCTCACGATTAAAAGTTTTTCTTTTATTTGCGTATTGTTCCAGTAATCGCGAAAAGTTCGTTTTGTTTATATTTCGCGGATTTGCCTTACTTTCCGAGTGTGCATACTTAGCGTTATACCGCAATCTTAAGTGCATTTGGTATAGATTAACTAATTAAATACATTCATTAGTGTGATCATCAAGCTTGCCATTAAAGGTTTTTCTTTTATTCTTGTATTCTTCCACTTATCGCAAAAAGTTCGTTTTGGTTACATTCGGCTGTTTAGGCCTAATTTTCGATCGTGCATATTTAGTGTTATACCACAAATTTAAGTGCATTTGGTAATAGCTTACTTACATATTAGTTTCCAAAACATATTTAGCGTCCTTTTGCATCTGTATTTAATGTATTATCGTTATCACTTAGTAAATCTCTTTAACTAATTTCCGAACTACCATGGATACTAAGTGTGTGAGCTGCAGTAGGAAAGTTAGTTCAGGGGTTTTGTGATGCTGTTGTGACAGGTGGTTTCATTTGGGAAATTGTAGCATCGTGGGAATTGGGGAAGCAAACGAGACTCTTCCATTCTCTTGCAGGGTTTGCTCAAGAGATAGTATTATAGCTGAACAGGAGGAGAAAATTAGAGCCCTTCAGGCTGATTTGGACAGAGCGAGGGAGGAACTGAAGAGGTTAAGGGGGGCGGAGGGTCAACAGCGGTGGGAAGTGGTAGCTGGGAACAGGGGCCACAGAAAGAGGACAGTGTCTGACAGTTTCCCAATTGGCACAACCAATAGATTTGCCTTGCTACCACAGTTAAGTAAGGAATAGGCTCCAGTAGAAGTAGATGTAGTTAAGATGCAACAGAATTTCACTAGGAAACCAACTGTTCCAAAAGAAGTAGAAAGTAAGAGGGAAGTTCTGTTGCTAGGTAGTAGCCATGGAAGAAGTGTCGGCCAGATTTTGCCTGAAAAATTATGTGACAGGTACCAGGTCACAAACTTTTTCAAGCCAAGTGCAAGTCTTAGACAGGTGGTAGAGGATATAGGTTCCTTGTGCAAGGGATTCACAAAGCAGGATCATGTGATGGTAGTGGGTGGAGTGGGAAACAGTATTGATAGGGATCAGGGCTACAGCATTGAGTGTGACCTGGTGAAAATAGCCTCAGCAAGGACCCATACCAAAGGTGGGCTGGTGCCTGCTGTCGTGCGACATGATCAGCCTCAGTTGAACCGCTCTGTCAGAAGGGTAAATATGGAGTTGGATCAGTTGCGTAGGACGGCCACTCTGTCAGACATTGGATTGGTTCCTGTCATGGCTATTGATAGGGGGGATTTCACAAGGCATGGTCTACATCTCAGCAGGAAAGGGAAGGGTAAACTGGCAGGGTTGTTAAGGAAATCTATAAGGGGGGATGCTAGTACTCATGCATGTACCTCTTTTTTAGGCTAATATCAGTGTCCAATGAGAAGTTCAGGCAGGCAGGTGCTAAAGAGGTCCAAAACTCACAAAATTCTCACAGCAGGAAAGTAATTAATAATGTTACCATATTTAACCAAAATATTGGTGGATTAAAAAAAAGAAGTAGATTCTCAGAAAAGTAAAGTAAAAATATAATGTTACCATTTTTCACCAAAATATTCCGGGATTGAAGAATAAAGTAGATGAGCTCCTGGTTTGTAATGTAATAGATATACTATGCCTGTCTGAGCATCACATTGTGTCTAATATGGAAAAGGTAAATATCAGTGGTTATAAACTAGCTGCACATATGAATAGAGAGAATAAGGTGAGAGGAGGAGTTGCCATATATGTCAAAAGTTATCACTGTGTAGAAAGCTTAGATATAAGGAAGTTTTGTCTAGAGCAACATATAGAAGCATGTGCCTGCCAAACTGAAGGAGGGCTCTTTTATAATTGTAACAGTGTATAGGTCCCCTTCAGGAAACTTTCATTTATTGCTGGAAAACTTGGATGCCTTGTTGTGCTATCTGTCAGATAGGGGAAAGCAAATTATTATTTGTGGGGACTTCAATGTTGATTCTTTGAAAGAGTGTAATAGGAAGAATGACCTGGAAGTCTTGCTCGGTTCTTTCAATTTGACATCTGTCATTAATTTACCTACTCGGGTAGTAAAGGACAGCAGCACATTGATAGATAACACTTTTATAGACCAAGATAGGTTTAAAAACATAAATTCTTGTCCTGTTGAGAATGGGCTTTCTGATCATGATGCTCAGTTAGTTACAGTATATGACACAGCTCCATTCAGTAATTCAAAACTATCCTCCAAAGTTGTGCGTTCAGTTAATGACTCAACAATTAGAAACTTCAGAGAAAATCTTCAGCAGTTAGACTGGGATGAGGTGTACAAGGAACCTGATGCTGATTTAAAATATAACTTATTTCATGATGCACTCGTAAGAGCATTTGAAAACTGTTTCCCCAAGAAAGTAGTTAAATCTAATTATAAGAAACTATGCAAAAAACCTTGGCTTACTAAAGGAATGAAAATATCTTGTAACCACAAAAGGGAACTGTATGTAACAACAAGAAAGAGTAATGACCCAGAAACAGCCAAATATTATAAAAACTACTGTGCTACATTAAGAAAGGTTATTAAAAAGTCCAGAAGCATGTGCATCATGTCTGAGATTAATACCTCTGATAGCAAAATCAAAACAATTTAGAATATTATTACAAGGGAGACAGGACAACCAAGAGTAAAGGATGACGGCATCACCATCAAAGCGAATGGAAACTTGATAAACAACAAGCCGGAAGTCGAAAACATTTTGAATAATCATTTTTTAAATGTTGTAGAGAAAATAGGATCTAAATGTTCATTAGAAGAAGCAAGGCAGTTAATGGAAGAGGCCTTACCCACACTATTTGATAGAATTGAAATTCCACCCACCTCTCCATCTGAAATTAGGAAGATAGTAAACTCTCTCAAGAATAAAAGCTCACATGGGATTGATGGCATTTACAGCAGGATAATAGAAGCTTGTTCCCAAGAAATAAGTGGGATTCTTAGCCACATATGTAATAGCTCTCTGAAACAGGGTATTTTGCCAGATAGACTGAAGTATGCCATTGTTAAACCACTGCACAAAAAAGGGGATACGTCTGATGACAACAACTACAGCCCAATCTCTCTTCTGACTGCCTTATCCAAAATTCTTGAAAAAGTAATGTATTGTAGAGTAGCTTCACACCTTTGTAAAAATAAAGTTTTAACAAAATGTCAGTTTGGTTTCCAGAAGGGTTTTTCAACGGATAATGCTATATATACTTTCACTAATGAAATATTAAATGCTCTGAGTAACCGGAAGTCACCTGTTGGGATTTTTTGTGATCTCTCAAAGGCTTTTGATTGTGTAAATCATGGAATACTTCTAGATATGCTCAAGTACTGTGGTATGAATGTGACAGTGCTCAAATGGTTTAAATCATACCTAACTGGAAGAGTGCAGAAAGTTGAAATAAGCAGTTCACAAAATATACAAAAAACTGGCGATTTCTCAAACTGGGTAACAATCAAGAATGGAGTGCCGCAAGGTTCGGTCTTGGGTCCTCTGCTGTTCTTAATATATATTAATGACTTGCCATTCTATATTCACGAAGATGCAAAGCTGGTACTTTTTGCCGATGATACAAGTATAGCTATCACACCCGACAGACAAGCATTAACTGGTGAAATTGTAAACGATGTTTTTCAGAAAATCATTAAGTGGCTCTCTGCAAATGGGCCCTCATTGAACTTTGCCAAAACACAGTATATACAGTTCCACACAGTAAATGGAATGACCCCATTAATAAATATAGACTTTGGACAGAAATCGGTAGCTAAGGTAGAATATTCAAAATTTCTAGGTGTATGCGTTGATGAGGGGTTGAACTGGAAAAAACACACTGAGGATCTGCTGAAACTTTTGAGTTCAGCCACTTATGCTATTAGGGTCGTTGCAAATTTTGGCGATATACATCTGAGTAAATTAGCTTACCATGCCTATTTTCATTCTCTGCTTTCGTATGGCATCATATTCTGGGGTAACTCATCACTGAGTAAAAGAGTATTCATTGCACAAAAGCGTGTAATCAGAATAATTGCTGGAGCTCATCCAAGATCATCCTGCAGACACTTATTTTAAGAGCTAGGGATCTTCACTGTAGCCTCACAATATATATATTCACTTATGAAATTTGTTATTAACAATCCGAACGAATTCACATGGATACAACACTAGGAGAAAGGATGATCTACACTACTCAAGATTAAATCTAACTTTGGCTCAGAAAGGGGTAAATTATGCTGCCACAAAAGTCTTTGCTCACTTACCTAATAGCATCAAAAGTCTGACAGATAGCCGTATAGCATTTAAAAGGAAATTAAAAGAATTTCTTAATGGCAACTCCTTATTAGATGAATTTTTGGATGTAGTAAGTGGGTAATTTCCCAAACTAAAAAAAAAAAAAAATATTGAGTGTCATGTAATATTTTGTCTAATGTAATATCTTGTATAGACACCTTTTATTAACCTGACACGTTCCACATCATTACGAAGTGTCGTATTCATGGTCTATGGAACAAGTACTAATCTAATCTAATTACCGTTCTTCCAAGGATAGGCTACCCCATCAAGAGCCCTTCTCGGTCTTCACGCCACAGACCGGCTTGTTCGAAAGGGTTTGAGAACTCAAGCTGCGATCATGAAACTTGGTGGTAGACCTTTCTATATGTAGAGCCTTCAATGTGACACATCTTTTCCAGTGATGGATGAATTTTCACAAATGGTTGTAGAAGTGTTTGTTTGCGGTCCAGAAACGAAGTATGTCAAAAATTACCCCGTCGTCTTTCTGGAAAGTCGAGGCACACAATGTTTTTGTTCATAACCGGGAAGAAGTTAATGTGTGCCTTAGCAGCAGAATACAGAGAGTGGACCAAAATTTTATTGTCCTAAAAACCAGTGAGTGCGAATGATATGCGCTATTGTTGTAGAGTAAAAATACTACCTTGGACAGCATCCCGCGTCGCTTCGCCTTGAGGGCCTATCGTAATCTTGTCAGTTTTCGGTAGTAAGCTCATGTGACAGTTTCGACCTTAAAGGCGTAATCTTTTAGTGCCACCGTGGTAGTTACAAAAGATGGTCAGGTCTTCGCAGCTTTCGGCGGTGGTGAAACCACATACTGTATTTCCACTGCTTGTTGTGTCCCATTGTCTCGGGGTCATAGGGAAACAGGCAGCAGCATTTCATGGTAATTAGGCCTCCAAAACAGGCATCTGGATTGTCCTTAAACACTGGCAACATTTGCAATGCCTCCTCGGCTAGGCGGGGTTTTTGAGTCGGCGAGGGCAATCGTGGAGACCTGTGGACGGCGACTATTGTCAATTTCGAAATGACGTATGAGGCGTTGAAAACTGATTCACTGCTGGTTTTCTCTTTTCCGCTATCACCTTTATTGCTTAGAGCACCAGGATCTCCACTTGTCTTGCAATTGTAGGTTGACAGATGGCCGGCCACTTCGTTCTTCATCATTCAGTGTTTGACCACACTGGAATGATCTGGTAACCTAACCGGAATGTCAGATGATGTTATACTATTGGTGTACACTTCATCCAACTCAGAAAGTAAATTTGCGACGTTGTTTCCCTTCAAATGGCGGGAACAAATTAGCGCACAATACTTCACTGTATCAGTGGGTTGATCCGTTTCGTTTTTATTTCTCTATAGGCATGCTGCGGTACTGTGGCGTGGGGATTTTAATATATATCAGGAGTGAAGATATATAACTGCAAACAAACAAAAAACTTATTTCCACAACTATATTATTTCGGGGTAACAATTGAAACTTTGTGACTACCTCTCCTACCTGTTTCTTCATTACGCAGAAGTAGGACATGAAAATGTGACCTAATTAAGATTATTTGAGAGTGCATGTTCGATGTGGTAAAATTTTAAACTTTCCATTGGTCTGCGCCTCGAACCTTCCTCGCCGCGGCTAGAACTCGCGCGCTACTGGTGATGTACGAAGCTCGAGACAGACTGTGCGACTCCTTGTTCCACAGGTTTAATCGCAAGCGGTTATTGGCCGACGAGGATTAATTCTCTGCACTGCTACATATGTAAAATAATTAAACAGGGGTCGCGAACATCGCTGTGACCCGCGAGACACGGTTAAACTTCTCACAGCTCAAAATCCATAATTGAGATCTCTGCTGCAACCCAACTACAAGTGTTAGGCAAAACCATCGAAACACCGAGAGAAATGCATGCTTGAACATGAATGAAAATGCTAGCGAAGTCTGCTGATTGCGCCATTGTATTTGACCACGAACGGGAGGTGTACAGTGTCCTCAATAAGCTGCCAGTCTCAGTCGTGGTCATAACAGTATTCAGTGTAGTTGCGAGCGCATTATGTCAGAGCTAAGTGAATCTTAACGCGGAGAAATTGTTGGTGTTTTAGTAGTGGGTGCTTCCGTGGCCATGAGAACCGAAGTGTTGGGTGTCTCAAGAGGGACCGTGTCGAAGATGTATACCGCACACTGCGAAGACGGATAAACAGCATCCGCTAAGTAACAATGCGGACGGAAGTGTGTGTTGACTGATTGTGGGAGACGATCATTGAAAAGGCTTGTGACGAAAATAAGTCGACGACAGCTGCATAAGTCACTGCAGAATTGAACGTCGCACTTGCGAACGCTGTCAGCACCAAAACAACACAAAGGGTGCTTCTTATGGAGCGAATTGCTAGGTAAGCTGGTATTCAAAAACCACTCATTAATGATGCAGATGCTCGTAACAGGAAAGCGCAATGCCGAAGCCATCAGACCTGGACCAGGGAACAATTTCATGTTCTGCCCGAATGTGTTTCCCAAGAGTGAAATATGGGGTGGATTTGTTCCATGGGCATCTTCGTTACTCGGTAAGGTCACATTTCTGACAAGGGTTATGTTACCATTTGGCTGATCAGGTCCACGTCACGGTATAGAACGCAGTACCTTGTCCTCGATGGTGAGTGTTCATCGGAGGTGAGGGTATCATCTGGAGTGCCCCAGGGAAGTGTGGTAGGTCCGCTGTTGTTTTCTGTCTACATAAATGATCTTCTGGATAGGGTGGATAGCACTGTGCGGCTGTTTGCTGATGATGCTGTGGTGTGCCGGAAGTTGTCGTCGTTGAGTGACTGTAGGAGGATGCAAGATGACTTGGACAGGATTTGTGATTGGTGTAAAGAATGGCAGCTAACTCTAAATATAGATAAACATAAATTAATGCAGATGAATAAGAAAAAGAATCCTGTGATGTTTGAATACTGCATTAGTGGCGTAGCGCTTGACACAGTCACGTCGATTAAATATTTGGGCGTAACATTGCAGAGCGATATGAAGTGGGACAAGAATGTAATGGCAGTTGTGGGGAAGGCGGATGGTCGTCTTCGGTTTCTTTGGTAGAATTTTGGGAAGATGTGGTTCATCTATAAAGGAGACCGCTTATGAGACACTAATACGACCTATTCCTGAGTACTGCTCGAGCGTTTGGGATCCATATCAGGTCGGATTGAGGGCGGACACACAAGCAATTCAGAGGCGGGCTGCAAGATTTGTTACTGGAAGGTTTGATCATCACGCGAGTGTTGAGGAAATGCTTCAGGAACTCGGGTGGGAGTCTCTAGAGGAAAGGAGGCGTTCTTTTCGTGAATCGCTACTAAGGAAATTTAGAGAACCAGCATTTGAGGCTGACTGCAATACAATTTTACTGCGGCCAACTTATATTTCGCGGAAAGACCACAAAAATTAGATAAGAGAGATTAGGGCTCGTACAGAGGCATATAGGCAGTCATTTTTCCCTCGTTCTGTTTGGGAGTGAAACAGGGAGAGAAGATGCTAGTTGTGGTAGGAGGTACCCTCCGCCACGCACCGTATGGTGGATTGCGGAGTATATATGTAGATATAGATGTAAATCTAGATAATGCTTGTTCCCTAATAGTGATGATGTGTTCAATGACGACAGGGTCTCTGCTCAAAAAGGTCTCTTGGTCCCGGACTGGTTTTGTGATTACGAAGATGAATTATTGCATCTTCCCAGACCGCCACAATCACCGTCTCAATATTACCGAGCCTTTGTGGTCTACTTTGGGGAGAAGAGTGCGTGATAATTGTCCTCCTTTAAAACTGTAACTTGCCACTTGCAGAAAGAATGTGACAAGTTTCCTTCCAAAATCTCACAGGACCAGTATTTTTTCATTCCGAGATGACTGGAAGTTGTTTTGAATGCCAACGGTTTTCGTATATCGTCTCGAGCACGCTAAATGTTGAGTTTTTCGTGTTTCTATATTTTTGTCCAGCCCATGTAGTTTCTGAAAGATTTTGTGAACAGACTGCGGGACTGGAATACGTACACGCTTACAGTTTCTACACCGTCTTCAAGTGGTTCCTAGCAACTTCCACCAATAAAAGTCACAACAAAAAACCTGAAACGCTCTTCATTGTCAAGAAATGATGTCTGACAATAATACAGCATACAGTTTCCCACGGAAACAAATGAAATTTCGCGAAGTCAATTTGATTCACTAAACGCCACTGCCCAGCATCCAGGGTCTGACGTAACGGCTCTGGTTATCCAAATTGTGCACGCTCAGTTAAATGTAACATTTGCTGACTTATGGGTACGCAATTTCGATTCTTATGGTCTTTCTCTATCCGAAAAATGAATGGGTTGATTATTCAGTAACCAACTACTGACTTCAGTGCGGAAGCCGAAAAGCCCCTTTTCACGAGGGAATTTCTCCTCAAAATTGACTACTCGAAGAGGTTCCAAGGTCAAGAAACTTGACAGTAACTGAAAGAGCAATATGCTGACCACATGCATCTCCATAGCGCATCCGATGAGATGACAGAGGATAAAACGATAAAACGGTGGTCGGTCGGTCCCGATTGGTGTCTCGGACCACAACGCGCAACTGTATTTTACTTTCTTCTGTTACAAAATTGTGATTCTGTACATTCGTGTCGTCTCAACCTTTATTCTGTTCTTTGCTTTGTATTCGTGACACACTAAAACGGCCGCACGATATTTTGGTATTTTCCCTACTAATGTTCTCCTAAAAGACAGACGAAATACCTGAACGCAAAATTTACGTTTTACAGAGATAAAGCCTACATTGTACATAAATTTCAACACTGAAGAGAAGTATTTGGCGAGAAATATAATTTTCGATGTTATTCGGTACTTAGCAAGAAAACAAGATACAAGGGATGGAGTAAAGAGGAGCTATTTACTGCTTTCTAGGTATCGTTTGATGCTTCTACAATCATATAAAGCGTGATTTAACTGCCCCTACTGATGTCGCTTTATGCAACCCCCTGTGTTCTACACGGTCTTCAAGAAGCAGGAGGAGGAGATTAGTGTTTAACGTCCCGTCGACAACGAGGTCATTAGAGACGGAGCACAAGCTCGGATTAGGGAAGGATGGGGAAGGAAATCGGCCGTGCCCTTTCAAAGGAACCATCCCGGCATTTGCCTGAAGCGATTAAGGGAAATCATGGAAAACCTAAATCAGGATGGCTGGAGACGGGTTTGAACTGTCGTCCTCCCGAGTGCGAGTCCAGTGTGCTAACCACTGGGCCACCTCGCGCGGCACGGTCTTTAAAAACCATGTGCGAGATTTTCGTATCTTCTCCCTCACAACGCCCGAGCTATTATAAGACCTACAGAAAAAATGAACAGGATCGTTTTGTAGGAAATTTAATATAGCTAAATTTTGCACTAAGATACATTTTCCGTAGAGGCCGCAGTTTTCTAGTTGTTCAAGGGAAATGTACAAAAGTGAGCTGCAAACGCACCCTCATTCCCGTGCAGCCTCCACCTAATAGGATTTCTAGTATGTTGATCATAAATTCCCCCCTACCACTGTACAAAATTTTGTGACTGCGCCGAATTATTTAACACCTTCGATTTTTTTAGTCTTCATTGACTGGCCTTATTATGCCACCGGCTTAATGGAACATTTACAACTTGTAAAGCTGACATAAATTTTACCTAAAATTTTTGTGAATTTTTACAAAGTAAAATAAACAATTCAGCGTAGTATTCGTCAATCCTTCTGACTACGAAACTACCCTAGTTGAGTTTGGGTCCATTTGCCAGTGTAATTAGTTTTAGGGTGCGTTTACGAAAGTCATCGTTCTTTCATTACACACACGGACACGTTTAAATTAATTACGTTAACGAAACAGCCGACTATGCTGGTGGAGTAATAGCCCAGTTAATAGAGAACAAAGAAGGTCGAATATCGGGAACAGTATAGTAGCGAATTTTTGTACAGTGGCAAGTGGGAGTGCCACGAAAAACATACTAGTTATCCAGTCTGGAAGTTTGGCATGTTTTTTTAATAACTCAAAAACTATGGCGTCCAGTGAGAAGGTATCCCTGTACAAAATTTACCTGCATAAAACTTCCAACAGAAAGGTCCTGCTAATTTTTCCTGTCATTTTTCTGTAAGAGGAATAATTTGAGCTTAGCAACAGGGACAATACGAAAATCTCGGTGTGGTTTCTCGAGGGCAGATACGAAGCGATGTCAGCAGAGAATCTGAATCACCCTGTGTTTTCTACATATGTATGTATGTGATCTGAAATACGTGGATGACTCTTTTTCTGTTCCTTCAATTCTCAGCACTGTAGAGAATTTACCACACGGTCTTTGACAAGAAAATCCATTTTGAACACTGGTCATTGACGAAGTCTATTATCATTGCGTGTTCCTACATTTTGTTATTATATTACGATTTTTTCGTAAAAAGGAATCATCCCTAACAAGCGCACTTTCACCGATGAGTGACAAACTACGAAGGTCACAACACATGCATACTCTGGGTTCACAAAAGTTGTGAGATACCTCCTAATAACGTGTCGGGTATCCTTTTACCAGGCGTAGCGTGCCAACTCGAGGTGGTAAGTCGTTGGAAGTCCCCTGCAGAAATATTGAGCCATGCTACATAAATAGCTTTCCATAATTCTGAAAGTGTTGCTTGTGCAGGATATTGTGCACTAACTGACCTCTCGAATATGTCCCACCAATGTTCGATGGGATTCACATCGGGTGCTCTGGGTGGGCAGATGATTCGTTCAAATTGTCCAGAACGCTCTTCAGACCAGTCGCAAACGATTGTGGCCCGGTGACATGCTGCATTGTCAACCATAAAAATTCCTTCGTTGTTTGGGGCAAGAAGTCCACGAATGGCTGCAAATGGTCTCCAAGTAGCCGAACACAAACATTTCCTATCAACGATCGGTTCAGTTGGACCAGAGGACTCAGTCCATTCCATATAAACACAACCTACACCATTATGGAGCCACCCCAACTTGCACAGTGCCTTATTGACCACTTGGGGTCCATGGCTTCGTTGGTCTGCTCCACACTCGAAGACTACCGCCAAGTCTTACCAACTGAAATCGGGGACTCATCTGACCAGGGCACGGTTTTCCAGTCGTCTAGGGTCCAACTGATGTGGTCACGAGTCCAGGAGAGGCGCTGCAGGCGATGTCGTGCTGGTAGCAAAGGCACTCACGTAGATCGTCTGCTGCCATAGCCCATTAACACCAAATTTCGCCACGCTGTCCTCAGGGATACGTTCGTCGCACTTGCTAAATTGTTTTCTGCGGTACTGCTTGTCTGTTAGCACTGACAACTCTACGCAAAAGTCGCTGCTCTCGATCGTTAAGTGAAGGCTGTCGGCCACTCGGTTATCCGTGATGAGAGTTAACGCCTGACATTTGGTATTCTTGCACCATCTTGACACTGTGGATCGCGGATATTGAATTCCCTAACTATTTACGAAATGGACTGTCCCATGCGCCTAGCTCCAACCGCCGTACCGCGTTCAAAGTCTGCTAATTCTTGTTGTGCGGCCGTAACCATGTCTGCTGTGACCGTAGAAAATTTTAATTTTTATTCTTGCTTTTGTGACCATAAGAAGAGTCCAGGCTCCATAGGCAAACAGCCAGCCGACATTGTGAAATAGTCCACCAAGACGTAGGGACAAGATAAGCGGCGGAGGGTGCCAAGTATGGCTTGTTGATCAAATAACTTAGTGTTTGACTTCCTGCCAGAGGAAGCAGCACGAATCAAACTTGCGCAATGGAAGACGCAAACACCAGGGCGATAATACAGCAAGACAGAGTGTCAGTCACGTGCGAAAAATATTTGTGTGGCACCAAATTAAGTTGTGTGCAGCTAGAAATGGAAGTGTGGTGTGGAACCGAAGGCATTCCTGCGCAAGCCGACCAATTAGAAACGAAAGTGTCTTGTGGAACCATAGGCATTCTTGTGCAATCCGATCACCTAGAAATGAAAGGGTCGTGTGAAACAAATTAACTCGTGTGCACCCAAGTACATGAGAAACGAAAAAAAAAGGCCAGGCAGCAGAATAGCTAGAGGCAGAGATTCAGATTCAGATGCAGATTCAGAACCAGTGCCGGCAGTTTGGAGATTCCGCAGCGAGACGCTAGCGGGGCCGAGTAGGCCCGTAGCAGCCGACACAGCTGATTAAGACTTCAACTACGAGAAGACGGTGATAGACTCAGGAACACTCAGGAACTGCAGGTCAAGTAAGATTTTTAGAGTTTCATTGGAATAGTGTTGAACAGAGGCTGTCAGTCTTTGTCTCAATTACTTAGAGAGACTTCAGTGCTAACCAAGAACAAGTGATTGCTTTGTACTTGTCTCTTATATGTACCAGCAATTAGCTTTGAAGTAGCAAGTCCGAATAAATAGACTGAATCTTACTAAGGGGATTATGGTCCAACACCTCACACAAGCATATGCGAGAATAAACTTGATAGAAACTAACCAATTTTTTCTGCCTATTGCAATTCTGTAACCCATTTTCAGGAAACTTATTTGCTTCAAACCAAGGAAATTTTCTCCCTCTCATCTCCGATATGAAGTGTAGTGTTGGCAGAAGATCCAACACCGTGTTACTAGAGGAGGCCGAAATGCACGCGTTTTAGCTCACGCGGGCTGGCGTGAGGAGGGAAGGACTATACTGACGTGAGGTCTGGAACATGACAGGGAATTAGAATTCAGAAAGCGGACGGAAGTAGTTTGATACTTAACTTTAATCCATTAATGAAGAACGTCGCTCTTGACGGTACATGATTCACAATATCAATAGTAACTGAATATGGCGCCTTGCTAGGTCGTAGCAAATGACGTAGCTGAAGGCTATGCTAAACTATCGTCTCATCTAATGAGAGCGTCTGTAGTCAGTGAACCATCGCTAGCAAAGTCGGCTGTACCACTGGGCGAGTGCTAGGGAACCTCTCTAGAGTAGGCCTGCCGTGTGGCGGCGCCCGGTCTGCAATCACTGATAGTGGCGACACGCGGGTCCGACGTATACTAACGGACCGCGGCCGATTTAAAGGCTACCACCTAGCAAGTGTGGTGTCTGGTGGTGACACCACATAAAGGTTGACAGCAATTTATAACTAACCCATTGTCGTTAACGTCCCGATTGCGCTACGCAGTTGGCACTTACTTCATTCTGGTATAGTGAGGCTGTGCCGGGACGCGACACTTCGGTTCATACGAATCACATGGGTACAAATGATAGCTCCGCCAATGCACTGCCTTTTTTGTGCCTTATGTACGTGATACTACCACCATCTGTATACGTACATATCAGTATTTCATGACATTTGACAGTCAGTGTATATGGCGTTCAGGTGTAAACAAAAGTGACTACTTGAGACACATGACACTGACAAGGGAACCTCCCCATCGCACCCCCCTCAGATTTAGTTATAAGTTGGCACAGTGGATAGGCCTTTAAAAACTGAACACAGGTCAATCGAGAAAACAGGAAGAAGTTATGTGGAACTATGAAAAAAATAAGCAAAATGTACAAACTGAGTAGTCCGTGTGCAAGATAGGCAACATCAAGGACAGTGTGAGCTCAGGCGGGCTGCGGTACCGTGGTTAGCGTGAGCAGCTGCGGAACGAGAGGTCCTTGGTTCAAGTCTTGCCTCGAGTGAAAAGTTTACTTTTTTTTATTTTCGCAAAGTTATGATCTATCCGTTCGTTCATTGACGTCTCTGTTCAGTGTAAAAAGTTTAGTGATTGTGTTTTGCGACCGCACCGCAAAACCGTGCGATTAGTAGACGAAAGGACGTGCCTCTCCAATGGGAACCGAAAACATTTGCTCGCAAGGTCACAGGTCAACCGATTCGTCCACAGGAAAACACGTCTGATATATTCTACACGACACTGGTGACGTCATGTGCGTCACATGACAGGAATATGTTGTCGACCCACCTAACTCGTACACTTGGCGAATGGGTAAAAAGATTCTTCTACCTTGCCCAATTTAGGTTTTCTTTTGGATGAGATAATCACTCCCAAAAAAAGTGATGAAAACATAAGAGTTTGTCACACAAACTGCAACAAACGAATGCAACAGTTTCACAGTCGCACAGTTTTCCCTGTGCTCTGCAAAATATATGTTTTTAACGTTTTCAAATTTTTCCGTGTGTAGACCGTCAAATCCTGCATATGTCCAAGCAAATCTGAACATGTTCTGGAATTTTGGTTAGCGAAGTTGATTATGTGTGAGTGCCTGAACTTTGATAATTGTCTGAAAATAAAAAATTCAAGTTTTCACTTGAGGGAAGAATTGAACCAAGGACCTCTCGATCCGCAGCTGCTCCCGCTAACCACGGGACTACGGCGCTCCTGAGCTCAGACTATCCTTGATGTTGCCTATCTTGCACATGGACTACTCAGTTTCTATATTTTGCTTATTTTTTTCTTAGTTCCACACAACTTCTTCCTGTTTTCTCGATTGATCTGTGTTCAGTTTTTCAAGGCCTCTCCACTGTGCCAACTTATAACTAAATCTGAGAGGGGTGCGATGGGGAGGTTCCCTTGTGAGTAAAGGAATAAAGTACCACGGGTGCTGTAGCAGACTCACTTGTCGCGAGCAGTCAATTGAGACAAGAAAGTCGGTTGTGTAAAAGGGGCTTAAACCGGGGTGGTCTGAAGTACGGGGCAGGGGTAGGTGCCCACACGGGCGGCACTGAGCGTTTCGTCACGGTAGCGGCAGCGGCAGGTAAGGCCGGCCGCGACGCGGAAGCCAGACGGCAGCGGCGGCAGCGGCTGTGGCTGCGGGCAGCGCGCCGCGGGCCGGCCTACAAGGCGCGCTGATTGCCCGCATCGGTCTGTGTCAGCCGTCGTTACGGCCATTGTGCGCCGCCCCGCCCTGTCCGCACCTCCCTCCGCCACCGTCCGAGGGCCGGAGTGCCGCCGGCGACTTGTTTGCCGACATCATACGGGGAGGCAGGCTGCGTATCACACATGCCGGCAATTGCCTGCCCTTCTGCATCCACGCATACGACTTGATTGATTACAAGTTGGCTCCAATTATTGGACTTTGTCAAGGTTCTTCAGGAGAGGTGCCACAACGTATCTCCATAGTCCCTATGGTCTCTCCGGTTGGAATCCTGGTGACAAAGGAAATTTTCATCGCCATTCTTTTCGACGGTATTTTTTTTTTTTTTTTATTTCTAGGGTGAATCAACGAAGAACCGCTTGCCAATTTCAGTTCCTTATTCCTTCCTATTTTCTTTTCTTTAGTCTTTCATCGGTTGACTACGTTTCCTTTTGTTTTCGCCCCTAATCATTTCAAATCATTGTCTTCACTCTCCACCTTCCAATCCTTCCATTTTCATCACTTTAAACACGCATCTTACACTTATTTCTTCGCTTTCTATTTTTTTTTCTTAATCAAACTTGTTAAATTTTCATCCCACAAACATTTTAACATTTTATTGGTTAATGGGCTGGCTTGCATTCGATACAAATGGCCAAAAAATACCGATCCTGTTTTATGTGTTCTATGTTCCGATAAATTTCATCATTACTCCATAATTTCCAACCTTCCGAAGTTTTTCGTGAATCAGATATTTTCCTGATGATTCGCCTCTCTACTACTTCAGCACTCCATCTTCAGGCCACGAGTGGCCTACCGGGACCATCCGACCGCCGTGTCATCCTCTGAGGAGGATGTGGATAGGAGGGGCGTGAAGGTGTGAGCCCCTCCACGCTCGCACAAGCATGGTGACCAACTCAAAAGGTCTACTGTCACCTCTGCATTGTTAGTATTTAGAATCGAGGAGATCGCAGGAGCGAGGAACTGCGGTGTTATCCGTACGTCTGGGTAGGGATACCCATTAATACGGGCGCATCTGGGTGATACAAGTGGTCGAAGAAGATCGACAGAGTCAAGCTTGAAAGAAAAGCGGTTTGAAGGGCAGAGGGAAAAAAGTGGCAAGGCAAGTGTCGAGGGAAAAAAATCTCTGCGACAGTGTCAGGTTGGGTAGTAAGGGCAGTAGCGGTTTCTTGCGGGGCGTGGGGTCAGCACACCGCTCTCCCGGTTTTTATTATGGTATTCTTGACCGAAGCCGCTACTATTCGGTCGAGTAGCTCCTCAATTGGCAGCACGAGGCTGAGTGCACCCAGAAAAATGGCAACAGCGCATGGCGGCCTAGATGGTCACCCATCCAAGTGCCGACTACGCCCGACAGCGCTTAACTTCGGTGACCTCACGGGAAACGGTGTAGCCACTGCGGCAAGACCGTTGCCTACTCTCTACTACTTCAGAAATATCAAAATTATTTTAATGGAAGAAATTTACTTGCATGTACATGGTATCCCAGGATCCATGGTAAGTAGTCAAGAATATGACAGCAACGATCAAATTCTAGTAAACATAGGCTCTAAACGCATACTTAAAAAAAAATGCGTATCTATGGAACAAATCTTTTCTTCTGCAAACTCTTCGCTTTCCATATTTTGAGAGGTGGTAGTATGGAGCAAAACAAGAAAGAAAGTACAGCAAACATGAGCACTTTTTCACATTCGCTACTATGAAACACATCTCTTCTGCTGAACAAGTGCACATAGCTCTTAAAGTACGCACTTATAATATTAGTAATAGGTATACCAAAATAACCAAATGAAGACACAGGAAGTGAAAGGCCGGCCGAAGTGGCCGTGCGGTTAAAGGCGCTGCAGTCTGGAACCACAAGACCGCTATGGTCGCAGGTTCGAATCCTGCCACGGGCATGGATGTTTGTGATGTCCTTAGGTTAGTTAGGTTTAACTAGTTCTAAGTTCTAGGGGACTAATGACCTCAGCAGTTGAGTCCCATAGTGCTCAGAGCCATTTTTGAAGGAAGTGAAGGCTCGGCTTCAAATACCCTTTGAGAAGACGCAGTTTCCCTCAAGATCAGCGCCTAGACTAAGAGGTCAGACTAGAAAATGTTACGAAAAAAATCTTTAAATAAACAGGTGAATGGACAGAGCCAAACCTATCAGAGAAAGAAGCCTTCGTGTAGTGTATTAACAAACTGGAAATGCTCTAATAACTAACTAAAGGAATATACCACAAGAGATCGATATACTTAACGCCAAAATTTGAAACTACTTCACTGTTATTGTCCTAGAGGCTCTGCATGACGCAGAGGATCTTACAGTGAACAAGTGCAAAACTTGATGACAAAGGAAAAAAAAATGTGAAAATTCATGGAACTTATCAAAGACAACAGAGTACAGACGGCGTAACAACCAGGAAGTATACTGACGGGAAAAAAAATCGCAACTCCAGAATGGCGTTGTGTGACATAAACAGAAGTTGGTAGACATGTTTCTACATGTGAAAGATGATGTCAGATCAAATTTTGCAACAGTCGCATGCGAGAGACGCTAGTAGTGCTACTATGAGGATGCAAATCAGGTACGCTTTAAATATACGCTGTAACGCCCGTGTACGTTAATTACCTTTGTGATTGAACGTGGAGAACTGATGTTAGTCAAGAATGCCTTTAAGGTGACAAAGCCGCTATTATCAACACCTCACCAAGTCTGAACGAGGTCGGGAAATAAGGCTACGATAAGTTGGATGTTCCTTCTGTGATACTGCAGAAAGACTTGGCAGGAATGTAGCCGCTGTCCATGGTTGCTGACGGAGGTGGTCATGAGAATGTACAGTCTCAAGAAGACCGGGCTCCGCACGGTCACGTCGTACTACCGAGAACGAAGACTATCGTACTCGGGGTATGCTTCCGGTTCATCGTAACTGCATCAGCAGCAACCTGCCACAAATCGGTTACGCCGAGAACAGCTCCTAGAGAGACGCCCCCCAGCGTGCATTCCACCGAGCCCGAACCACCGCGATTTGCGACAGCATAGGTGTCAAGCGAGAGATCGTTGGAGGGCAGGGTGGAGGCCTGTTGTGTTTTCTGACGTAAGCTGCCCCTGGCCGTTTGTTGCTTAGTAGGAGGCCAGTTGAGGACCTGCAACCGAACTATGTGCTAGAAACTTTGGACCTACGTCTGAAGTGATTGTCTGGCGTACCGTTTCGTATGACATCAGGAGCACCCTCGTGCTAATGCCACGCGCCCATACTGCAACTGTTGTGCTGCCATTCACGAACAGCATTCCAAGGGGTGTTTTCCAACAGGATAACGCTCGCCCACATAACGCTGTTGTAACTCCACACGCTCTACAGAGTGTCGACATGCTGCCTTGACCTGCACGATCACCAGATCTGTTTCCAGTCGAGCACATGTGGGACATCATCGGACGACTGCAGCGTCATTCACAAACAGCATTAAGCGTCCCTGTAGTGAACGACCACGTGCAACAGGCACGGAACTCCATCACAAAATGGTTCAAATGGCTCTGAGCACTATGGGACCTAACTTCTGAGGTCACCAGTGCCCTACAACTTAGAACTACTTAAACCTAACTAACCTAAGGACAGCACACACATCCATGCCCGAGGCTGGATTCAAACCTGCGACCGTAGCGGTCGCGCAGTTCCACACTGTAGCGCCTAGAACCGCACGGCCACTACGGCCGGCGAACTCTACCACACAGACTGACATCTAGCACCTGTATAACATAGTGCATGTAGTGTGCATGTTCTCATTCAACATTCTTGCGGTTACACCGGTTATTAATGTACCAGCATCTAACATTCTGCGGCCGGCCGAAGTGGCCGTGCGGTTCTAGGTGCTGCAGTCTGGAACCGCGAGACCGCTACGGTCGCAGGTTCGAGTCCTGCCTCGGGCATGGATGTGTGTGATATCCTTAGGTTAGTTAGATTTAACTAGTTCTAAGTTCTAGGGGACTAATGACCTGAGAAGTTGAGTCCCATAGTGCTCAGAGCCATTTGAACCATTTTTAACATTCTGCGTGGTGTCTGTTTGTTCTATATCGTGTCTCCCTACCACTTTCGCGCAACGACGCTCTGAGCGTGTTTTTTAGGGAATTGACTAGTTTGAACCTGGGACCTGTTGCTGGTAAGGAGACGTCAGACCACACATGACATGTAGAATTCAGAAGATTTCAGTGAGACTAGCGATGATATAACCAAATACTTAATGATTTCAGCGTCAGCTCCACTGTACTCCCTGTAAAAGAATCTTAATACTAACTAAATTTAGTGGAAGGGGTTCAAGGCTTTCCTATTTTTAGTTAGCTGGTAAAATAACGTCGAAAAAGCAGTTAAGTTTACCATTGGAAATTTTATTCTACTCACAAAACATTGTTTATAAATTGCACTATTGATAAATGAAATGTTTTAATACAGGATGGTAAAAACCAACTGCGTTCAACAAAAATGTGAACGAATATTCCCTGAATGGGTTTCCAAGTTCTACAATGGATCGAAGGATGATGTATGCCATATCACATCTACAATCTAGGTTTAAATTAAGTTTCACAAAAGAGAAAACTATCAAAATGGTCTACAGTGACTCTCAATTATCTTTAATTACTTATCTAACTTGTCGTAAATTACAGTGGCTGATGTGGCTTCTCAGTAACTATATAACAGAAAAATCATCGAGTTTCAGATTTTTTACTTCAAGTGGCAAATGTGAACAACATGAGCTTTAATTGAAGATCGACACTAGTATTACGCAAAAAGGGGGTGTAACAGACGAGATTTCTGCAGTTCTGAGTGAAGCTTTATGCGCTGTAATGCGGCATCGCGTGCGTTCATTACCTTGTCGGTGTTCGTCAGGGGGTGGCGGACAGCACAGCTCCGCTCACCTCGCCATCTTGGAAGCAACTCTTCCTTAACTTCTCCTTACTACAATTTACCGAAGTTGTTTTAAAAAAACTATTTGGCTGTGTTTTCATCTGACCAATCAGGGTCTCAATATTAACCTTAAGCTCCGCCTACAAAAATTCTGTCCATCCAATGAGAAACGTTATACTTTTCGTGGTGGGACAATGTTTTTAAAGTTTGCAACGTAACAGAGACGCGAAAAAGTCTCACGCTAAAACTTGCAGCTGGTGTGGTCCCTTTATTGTTATCGTAAGATCTATACTGTTCGTCTGGAGGGCTCTATCTTTTAACATGGGCTGGTGGGTGGTCCTGACGTAACAGAGACGCGAGAAAGTCTCACGCTAAAACTTGCAGCTGGTGTGGTCCTTTTTGTGTTATCGTAAGATCTATACTGTTCTTCTGGAGGGCGCTAGCTTTTAACATGGGCTGGGGGGTGGTCCTAGCGGTTAGCTGGAGACGTGGGTGTCCGTCCCTTATCGTAGGGCCTTACAGCTTAGCACGGTTCTGCTCTCGGCTTCTGTTCTCGTTTCTCCCCTCGGAACTGCGTCTGTCTCACAGTGGGAAGGTATGACATGCATTTAAGCATTCTTGTGTTAGTCTGTGGTATTCCATTTGCTCACTCGTTACTCGTATTACTTTGGTTAATTTAATGTCACGATTTATTCGGAGCTATGTGACATACTACTGGATTTGCTTATTATGTCAGGGTTTTCATGGAAGGTGTTGGATTTGCCTGACACCTTACAAGCTTTTCACATTTTCAATGGTTTTTCTTGGACTTCCATTAACCTGTGATCTTGCAGTGTTAATCACATAAACATGTGATCTAGACAAATGTAGTCGTGAAGTTTCACCACTGTACATTTATTTTTGGTGTTGTGATTATTTTTTCATCAATGTACTCGTATATAAGCACCTGGAGAAGATGAAGTGAGACGGATCGGAAAAGAAGGATTGCCTTTTCTGGTCACATGACATGAATGAGGCTAGGAGTGATATCTATAATGATATTAACTTACTATCAAGAAAACCTAAGGAACCTCGTTCACAGAAGTAGAACAAGGTATAATGGAACTGGACATTTCTCTTAAAGATATTGACGAAAGTGATACGCTTAACGAAAAACTACCAAGACACAAAGGTTTCCTGGAGAATTCTGAGCTGAAGACAGGGAAGACATGGACCCAATAGAGGGTAAACTTCTTGCGGTATCAAGGTTGAATTTTATGGAGAATATTTTCGTTCTCCAAGAACGCCGTAATTCTTGAGAATTAAAC
The DNA here is from genome assembly GCF_023864345.2 of Schistocerca serialis cubense. Lineage (NCBI taxonomy): Eukaryota > Metazoa > Arthropoda > Insecta > Orthoptera > Acrididae > Schistocerca > Schistocerca serialis. The sequence goes on from NC_064645.1 coordinate 621,183,886, forward strand.
ATGTTCCACAACTCTACAACAGATTGACGTCAACAAGATAGGTCTGAAATTGTGTATATCTGTCCTCCGGCCCTTCTTGAAAACGGATACGTCCTGCGCTTTTTTCCAGTCGCTAGGCATCTGCTGGACTGGTCCCCAAATTCCGTCACATAAAATTCGGTACCCAAACAGTCAAAATACGTTGACACTAATAGATGACGCGATGGTGTACATGACTTTTGTCCCATACGTTACCTCGACAACTGTTTCCTCAGGAAGAGCATCTGGTCACATACTCAAATCATAAAATAAAATTTCCTAAATCTTGAAATTTTTTTAAAAAGTTGGATCTGCTAGCCGACGGGTTAAACGCTATGGAAAAGAAGAGGAAGATACAACTATTACAGCTGTCCCATTCTCGTTGTCAGGGCTCCATCCTCGGGTTACAACACTTCATCTTATTCGCAATTCTGACTCCTGTTATCTTCTGAGCAAGGTGCGAGGTCGTGCATTGGACTTGCATCTGGGAGGACAGTGTCTCAAATATCTGGTCATCCGTCCAGATACAGATCCCTAAACCACTTAAGGCAAAACCGGAATAGTTACTTTCGAAAAGAACAAGGCCAGTTTCCTTCCGCATCCTTTTGCCTTTCTGCGCAAAACTCGGAATTTCCGATAACGTGCGACTTCCACGTCTTAAAAGGAGGCTTCGCGACGAACTGGCCAAATTTTTGAGTTCAGGGTAACTCCTGACGTTCTGAAACGTTCTTTCGCCCGTACACCGGAGCTTCCGTGGCACCGTGTGAAGTTCCCCTCGCGGTCGTGGCCAGAATCGACAGCACCCTTGGCGATGCGGCTCACGAGAGACAAATTACGAAATGTACACAACAAAATCGGAGCGTATTGAGATGCAGTAGTACAGAAGAGTGTTCAAGGTCAGATGGTTTGGTAAGATAATGAGGAGGTTCTCCAGGGAATTAACGAAGAAACGAACACATGGAAGATACTACTAGACTGAAATAAGTTTCCTGCTACCAGCTTCATACACCGCCACCAACTGGCACCGACACTAAAGCGCCAAAGTAACTGGTACAGGCTTTCGTATTCAAATACAGAGATACCTAAACAAGCAAATGCAGCGTTGCTGTCGGCAAAGCCTATATATGACAAAAAAGTGTTTCATGCAGTTGACAGATCGGTTCCTGCTGCTACAATGTCAGGTTAACAGGATTTAAGTGAGTTTGAAGGTGGTGTTACAGTCGGTGCACGAGCCATGGGACACAGCATCTCCGACGTCTATCAGGAATCCGATAAAACATCGGGTCTCCTCCGTCATCGCTGCGGCCGTAAAAAGGTCCTGCAAGAACGGTACCAACGACGACTGAAGAGAATCGTTCAACGTGACAGAATTGCAACCTTTCCGCAAATTGCTGCAGATTTCACTGCTGGGCTGTCAACAAGTGTCAGCGTGCGAACCATTCAGCGAAACATCACCGATATGAGCTTTCGGAGCCGAAACCCCACTCGTGTACCCTTGATGACTGCACGACACAAAGATTTACGCTTCACCTGGGCCTGTCCACACCGAAATTGGTCTGTTGATGACTGGAAACATGTTGCCTGTTCAGACGAGTCTCGTTTCAAATTGTATCGAACGCATGGACGTGTACGGGCATGGAGACAACCTCATGAATCCATGGACCCTGCATGTCAGCAGGGGACTGTTCAAGCTAATGAAGGCTCTATAATGGTGTGGGACGTGTGCAGTGGGAGTGATAACAGACGCCTGATATGCCTACATATTACTCTGACAGGTAACACGTACGTAAGTACCTGTCTGATGACCTGCATCCATTCATGACCATTGTGCATTCCGACAGACTTGGGCAATTCCAGCAGGACAATGCGACGCCCCACACGTCCAGAATTGCTACAGAGTGGCAGCAGGAACGCTTCTGGGCACCAAACCCCCCAGGTATCAACATTATTGAGCATGTCTGGGATGCCTTTGCATCCCCTGCAGGATTCGTGGTGTCGTTTCCCTTCAGCATTACTGCAGACAGAAGTTGAGTCCATGCCACTTCGTGTTGCGATCCTTCAGCGTGCTCGCGGGAGGCTCTACGCGATTTAGGCAGGTGTACCAGCTTCTTTGGCACTTCATTGTAGAAACCTCCACGATAATCTCCACAATCACGAACAGGAATATAGTTGAAAGTTAACAAGAAAAAAAGTCACACGAAAAATCCCTGTCAAATTTCAAGGGAAGTAAATATAATTATTTGATTCTACGAAACCTCTCTTTCACTAAGCCATTAGAATCCAGAATAACTCTTGACTTGACGTTTGTTAAGCAATCTGACTTCTTAGTCAATCAGCGCTATAGCTGCAAAATGCTTCGCTAGCATCTCGCCCATAGGTACCGTCTTTGGTTCAGCGCTCTCTAGGCAATTTCACAGAGATAACTAAAAAAAAAATTGTTCAAATGGCTCTGAGCACTATGGGACTCAACATCTTAGGTCATAAGTACCCTAGAACTTAGAACTACTTAAACCTAACTAACCTAAGCACATCATACACACCCATGCCCAAGGCGGGATTCGAACCTGCGACCGTAGCAGTCCCGCGGTTCCAGACTGCAGCGCCAGAGATAACTCAATTTGGCAAACTAACGACTTGTGGCCTCTTAGTAAACCCTCTGAGTAGCCCTACAGTAAATGTTTTCCCAATTGCCAGAGTGGGTGGTATTACGGAAAATTCTCCAATTCACTAAGACTAACAACAGTCTGAGCATCTCAGCTTCCGAGCAAAAAACGCCGTGATAACTTGTCCTCTGACTATGATAGTCCCACTGCAATCTGCTTCGGTGATCTACGTCTCTCGGCATGAAAAAGTTTCTTAAGTCATCGTTCTACCGGTTTTCTAGTGTTATCCTATCATATGCTACTAATTTCATATCCACGTAACTATCACATGTAATGTCTTCTGTAATATGTTTCGTGTGTCTTCCTCTCTACTGCTCCTTCACGTGTCAGGTTAATTATTTCTGATAGTCGTAACAGAAGTCCCACTACAACCAATTCCTTCTTCTGGTAACTGTTTTCCTCACATTTCCAGCCTTACCTCCTGCTTTAATACTGCTTGTTATCGTATTTTATATGTCCTCTCATCTCTAACAACCTTCAACACAACATTTTAGTTGCTTTCAATTTCTTCTACCCTGGATTACCAGTGGTGTATGTTTAACTGCCAATAATGAGTGATGTGTTCCAGACGTAATTTCCTTAGGAACTTCTCAATGTAGCGAGTCATTTCCGGGTCACGCCTAAAATCAGGTTACTATTCTGAGTATCAGAGCCAGTATTTGGTGGAAGGAGGTGTTCGCCATCCTGGATGTGACAGGCTGGTCTCCCTCAGTCCTTCTACAGGGTGTTTCAAAAATGACCGGTATATTTGAAACGGCAATAAAAACTAAACGAGCAGCGATAGAATTACACCGTTTGTTGCAATATGCTCGGGACAACAGTACATTTTCAGGCGGACAAACTTTCGAAATTACAGTAGTTACAATTTTCAACAACAGATGGCGCTGCAAGTGATGTGAAAGATATAGACGACAACGCAGTCTGTGGGTGCGCCATTCTGTACGTCGTCTTTCTGCTGTAAGCGTGTGCTGTTCACAACGTGCAAGTGTGCTGTAGACAACATGGTTTATTCCTTAGAACAGAGGATTTTTCTGGTGTTGGAATTCCACCGCCTAGAACACAGTGTTGTTGCAACAAGACGAAGTTTTCAACGGAGGTTTAATGTAACCAAAGGACCGAAAAGCGATACAATAAAGGATCTGTTTGAAACATTTCAACGGACTGGGAACGTGACGGATGAACGTGCTGGAAAGGTAGGGCGACCGCGTACGGCAACCACAGAGGGCAACGCACAGCTAGTGCAGCAGGTGATCCAACAGCGGCCTCGGGTTTCCGTTCGCCTTGTTGCATTGCGGTCCAAATGACGCCAACGCCCACGTATCGTCTCATGCGCCAGAGTTTAGACCTCTATCCATACAAAATTCAAACGCGGCAACCCCTCAGCGCCGCTACCATTGCTGCACGAGAGACATTTGCTAACGATATAGTGCACAGGTTTGATGACGGCGATACGCATGTGGGCAGCATTTGGTTTACTGACGAAGCTTATTTTTACCTGGACGGCTTCGTCAATAAACAGAACTGGCGCATATGGGAAACCGAAAAGCCCCATGTAGCAGTCCCATCGTCCCTGCATCCTCAAAAAGTACTGGTCTGGGCCGCCATTTCTTCCAAAGGAATCATTGGCCCATTTTTCAGATCCGAAACGATTACTGCATCTCGCTATCTGGACATTCTTCGTGAATTTGTGGCGGTACAAACTGCCTTAGACGACACTGCGAACACCTCGTGGTTTATGCAAGATGGTGCTCGGCCACATCGCACGGCCGACGTCTTTAATTTCCTGAATGAATATTTCGATGATCGTGTGATTGCTTTGGGCTATCCGAAACATACAGGATGCGGCGTGGATTGGCCTCCCTATTCGCTAGACGTGAACCCCTGTGACTTCTTTCTGTGGGGACACTTGAAAGACCAGGTGTACCGCCAGAATCCAGAAACAATTGAACAGCTGAAGCAGTACATCTCATCTGCTTGTGAAGCCATTCCGCCAGACACGTTGTCAAAGGTTTCGGGTAATTTCATTCAGAGACTAAGCCATATTATTGGTACGCATAGTGGATATGTGGAAAATATCGTACTATAGAGTTTCCCAGACCGCAGCGCCATCTGTTGTTGACAATTGTAACTACTGTAATTTCGAAAGTTTGTCTGCCTGAAAATGTACTGTTGTCCCAAGCATATTGCAACAAACGGTGTATTTCTATCGCTGCTCGTTTAGTTTTTATTGCCGTTTCAAATATACCGGTCATTTTTGAAACACCCTGTAAATGGGTTGTGGTTGGAGCCTACATGACTGGTGTGAAGGTTTGTGATTTTCCGTGACGCCTGGTGTTTTCTGATAACTGTTACAAAAAGCGTTCTGAAGGTGCACCCACGCAATAGCATCTCGACACAAGGCCCACTAGCAGGAGCAAAAAATACCCAATGTAAATGCGTACATTCTGCTCCTGATGCCGATCGGCTCAAACAACTAAGCGTAAAATAATTTTGTGCAGTGGTTTCGAGCTCCGGAAACCAAGGAGTCAGCTTGTGACGATATGGCATTGTGTTCCCTGTGTGGTAGAGCTGTGGTTTTAAGAGTTCTGCCTGCAGGAAGTCGGAAGTGAGTGATCCTCAGTGGTGAGTAAAGTTGTTTACCAGTTTTTGAGAGCAAGAGAGAGACAATGAATGAGCAGTTGATAGATGGAGAGGTATTATAACGTGGAGACGTAAGCTAGCTGGGCGTCTGATAGCGAGGCAGACCTGATGAGATCTTCTAGAAAGAATTCCATTTGTTTCAGTGGAAACGTGTGGTGTCTTTTGTGTGTGTCCTTAATGCTGTTATACTGTTTTGGATGTGGAGGAACTACTGTAAACCGGTTGAAGATGGTTTAGTGACTGCTTCGTGTTTGTTTTCTAATTCAGTGGTCGGATTTGGGAGTATTTTGAACGCAATTGGATTGGTGCAGGGCAAAAGCGGCTAGTTAGGAAACCTGTCTTGTGGCCAAAGTGAAGACGGTCTTCAGGTGGCCAAGGTAAAGAAAGCCTTCGTTACGGAAAACAGAACTCTGTCAGAGGGTAGTAGGGGATGGGAGCTTGTTTGGTGGTATGCTGGGGCAGATAAACATCTCCTGGCTGTCCTAAGAACTTGGCAAAACAGCGCTGACCTACTTAACGGATGGATGCTGGAGCAGAGTCAGCTACCAAACTTAGCAACAAGTGTTTTAACATTTCAGTGGACTGTAATGAGAGGATAGCTGGTGTCTGAATGAGCACCGCTTGGAGTTTTGGTATTGACATCATGGGGACATAATACTTGGTGGGAAGCTTTTTAGAACAGAGGGGAAGAAATTCGATTCATTGGTTGGAAATCTAGCCGTTGCTGTGAATACAATATTCTCAAAGAAATAGTCGCGCAATTGTCAGGCGGTAACAAGTTTTAAGGGGATTGGTGGGAAGACAGGATCAGGCTGCTGGGAGGAGACTGAAAAAACAGGTAGATGTATATAATGGGGCACAGAGGGTCAAGACAAGCCGATATTAGAGGCGTTCTGGGGCAGAAGTCACGGGTAGGGTTCAAAATGGTTCAAACGGCTCTGAGCACTATTCGACTTAACTTCTGAGGTCATCAGTCGCCTAGAACTTAGAACTAATTAAACCCTACTAACCTAAGGACATCACACACATCCATGCCCGAGGCAGGAGTCGAACCTCCGACCGTAGCGGTCGCTCGGCTCCAGACTGTAGCGCCTAGAACCGCACGTCCACTCCGGCCGGCCCACAGGTAGGGGACGGAGACTAATTTGCAATTACGCTCCCAAGTTGCGGCGTAGTCTCCACCCTGCTCACAGTCATAGAAGACTGTGGTAAACATTGCTTACGGATCCAGCACGTTAAGGCAAACGAGGGTATTGCAGATCAATTGCAAGATAGCTATCCCTGGCTCATAGTCGTTAGTGCTTCCTTAAATCTCTAGAATTCTTGGATGTGTCACTGTGATTGTCAAAGACGGTTTGCTGTACCTAGTTCAAAGAATTAGATCCCTGCATCTCTTTCATTAACTTTGACAACTCAGAGCTTTAGTCTACAGTTCTCATTACGAGGAACATCTTTCTGAAGTTCTCGTCCACATAACTGTGTTTGTTCATTATTACTCTGAAAGAAGGCGGTGCCTTCCGAGCAGGCCACTGCAGTGGTAATACCCATCAGGCACCTCCCTTTTCATTTTCTTTCTATGATTATCACACAGTTTCATTCGCCTTTGGCATTAATCTGATGGGCTATTAGGGTTAGGGTAAACCACTGATAGATCTCACGGAACCTGCATGACTTGAGCAGCAGTAACAGACTTAAACTCGGCTATAGAGACAGATTTTTGGATGCTGGAGGTGACCATTGCATTAGGGGCAGCTTTACAACTTTCCCCAAGCAGCAAGCGAGTTCGTGGATTACTTTGCAGTCACCGAAGTGTGCCGTGGACCGGGCAGGGCAGTGGTTTATGGGCCGCCATTCTGGCAGCTGGCCTTGTTTCGCTAGCGGCCAAGCAACAAGGTGGGAACGCTTGGCTGAATGCAAAATGACACTTCTTTAGAAACTGGCAGCGCCGGGCATCCTGGTGCTGGCCTAACCGCTTTTTTAACGAGTGGACGTGGTATGGGAGCCTGGTATCCTTATCCTTTTGTGCCAGTCCAGGTAAAGTGGCGTCAGGCTTGCGCCCAGCTAATGTGTTTCTTACAAGAACGGCGTAACTTGTCAGACGGGACAACGAATTTCTCCGGATGTCGCGTTTCGTAGATGCTACCGCGCCCCACCAAAACTGCACCCACTAAATCGTTTTATGGACGAGACGGAGCTTGTTTTCACTAGGAAGCTTCCCTCATCTTGTGAAATGCGCCGGGGGTTTGGCTGCAGCACCTCCAGGCATTGCGTGCTGTTTCTTCCGAGAACAGAATGTCTACTGCACTGCAGTGACTGGTTGAGGTAGATCGGTCTCCTTGCTTGAAAACATGATCGGCACGGTAACTACTGCAGGGCCATGATAGGTTTATTGAAGGGCATGGGGAGGATCGGCTGTTTCTCGGAAGGTTTTGAGCAATGGGAGAGGCGAGGACTTGCTTCTCGACCATCGTGGAGTACAGTCGCTAGAGCTCTTTCGTCTCTACGGAGAAAGCAGTTAGTTGTAAAGACGTCCGGACACCCGCACTAAACTTTATATTTTCGTGGGCGTGAGACGATCACCAGCAGAATGTGAGCATCTCCTGCAGTACGATGATTCAGCAGTTCCCACACACAGACGGCTGTATCGGGAACGTTTCGCAGCTTCGGCAAATTCAGAAGCTCATCAATCGTTTTCACGACCACTTCTTTCGCAGCAGCCTTTTACTCGCAATAGTCACTCCCAGTGTCCATTTCATGCCTAATTGTATTTTGATGTGGAACGATACAGCAGAGAGAGCTTTTCGAGACTGGCATCCATCCACTCATAGTTGCCAGTCTCATACACACACAAATTCCAGACAGGTTCACCAAGTCTATTGCCAACCAACCTGAGTTCATGTTAATCAAATGTTAAACAGTTGAAGTTTCTGTTTCTATGTTTGTTCTCTCTTGACCATGATATTAGATAATAAATCTCTTTGTGATACCATAGGTCCTTGTTATCAATTTTTCAATGACACCCATTCTCATTCCGTACAACGTCATTTATTTTGTTGTGGGTTTGAAGGAAAAAAATGGTTCAAATGGCTCTGAGCACTATGGGACTTAACATCTATGGTCATCAGTCCCCTAGAACTTAGAACTACTTAAACATAACTAACCTAAGGACAGCACACAACACCCAGCCATCACGAGGCAGAGAAAATCCCTGACCCCGCCGGGAATCGAACCCGGGAACCCGGGCGTGGGAAGCGAGAACGCTACCGCACGACCACGAGCTGCGGGCGGTTTGAAGGAACTCAAATTTCAAGTTAACAAACTCAGGGGGTGATCCACACGGGGGCCACTAGTTACGAAAGTCAGATTTGATAATCGTGACACCTCTTGGGTAGGGTGGCTAGAAACTTTTTAGTCGTTTGGCAGACAGAGGACTGTCTCCACCATACGCTAGCTTGCTACTCATGTTCCTTTTATTATAAATGGTAGTGTTACTTAAATTTAGAATTTATTATCACAACCATTCCCTTAAAATGATATTATTATGTCAGTTCCCAACCTCTAGATTCTCTGCTGGGGCCAATAAATTAAAGCATTAGTAGTTCCGTTGCGTACATTAAATTCTCCACTATATCATAAGGATGTGCTGATTCCCGATATAATTTCAGATTGATTTGGATTTCACATTCTCACATATGCGGGGTTTTGCAGTTTAGTATGTGACAGTATATGTATGTCGGTGCATAGAAATACTTCAGATCCATCAGCAAACGTTTCAGAAGAATGCTATGGAGCAATATGTTGCGTAGTTTGTTTCGTGCAGCCCACGGCACTAAGAATGCGAAGGAGACACCACGGAAACTCCGAGACGTCAGCCGAAAAGGAACCTATCATTCCTTAGTTTCATATCATCATCTGATAGCATTCTTTCGTCTGTGTCACTTCTGATACCTTCCTTGCTGCAGTCATCCTAAGATAATAGACTTGTTCTGTTACTGAGTAAGTCCTAAATTTTTCTATGCTATACAGTTTATTCTTGAGCCATATTCTGCGATATGTAAGCTGTCCATTTCACCAACAGGTCTAAGTCCATCTCATCTCACCTACGTAGTTGACTAATACGAGGACTATTCCGAAAGTAAGGTCCGATCGGTCTCGATATGGAAACCACTGTAAGAATCAAAAATGTTTTATTTGTTACAGTTACCTATACCTTCCATCTACTTCTCTACAGAGTACCCTCATCATAGAAGGCAGCCACCTGTGCTTTCCGCCAATTCTCTACGCTTGTCTACAGCTCGTTGACTGTCCCAAAAAGTTGTCTTCAAAGCCAGCGGTTTATGTGAACAGAGACGAAATTCAGGGGCATCCAGTTACAGGCTGTATTGTGGGAGATCGAACACTTCAAATAGAAAACGCCGCAGGAGCGTCTTCATTGCCCCTGCAGAGTACGGCCGAGAATTGTCATGAAGAAGGAACCGAGTGGCAGTTGTGTTATGTGGGCTGCATGACATCAGGCGAAATCTCTCACAAGGTCCTCATACTTTGTAGGACACGCTATTTAGCCGGGCGTCTTTATGTGCTCATTGTGTGCTCAGAACTGAAAAGAATGACGTCACACAATCGACGAGCATACTAGAGGACCTGCCCAACACATCTGTGCAAAGCTTTATTGGATTTTCACTGTGGTTTCCATTCCGCGCCCGATGGGACCTTCGTTTCCGAATAGCACTCGTAATAATTTGGAAAATATCGCTTGGACCCTCGAATCCTGCAGCGCTTTCTACATACATACTTCCCAGTTTCCTGTGCAGAGCCACACAGAGGGTACTTCTTGTTGTCAGCGGCGGTTTTCTGTCCCATTCCATTCACCTATGGAGCGAGAGGAAATGGTTGTCTCCAAGCTTCAGGTAATGATCTGATCCTTCCTTAGGTTATTATTCTGATCCTCGTGCGAGATATAAAACGGAAGCAGTAGACATATGTTCTGCAAATTTACCCAGCGGTGTTCCGCTAGAAAGAAATAGATTTTCTCCCAAAAATAATCTTGCTCTCGGTATCTTACAAAGGGAACACAGATCTGTTACTTACGGAGTTTAATGAGTGTGGGGTGTATTGTGGGGCTTCGTGTCGTGAGCACCCAGCTACCGGCTTTCCGCGCGACGGCCCCAAGAAAATCTTTGGTGAAGTTGTGTGCGTATCTCCTATACCTGCAACATTAGTGGTGTCTCGGAACATCGAATGTAGCGCAGTGCGGCTTCAACCTTTGCCCCGTACATTTCTTTTCTTTCTAATTTCATCGTACACAATATCATTAAATGGTATATACACTCCTGGAAATGGAAAAAAGAACACATTGACACCGGTGTGTCAGACCCACCATACTTGCTCCGGACACTGCGAGAGGGCTGTACAAGCAATGATCACACGCACGGCACAGCGGACACACCAGGAAACGCGGTGTTGGCCGTCGAATGGCGCTAGCTGCGCAGCATTTGTGCACCGCCGCCGTCAGTGTCAGCCAGTTTGCCGTGGCATACGGAGCTCCATCGCAGTCTTTAACACTGGTAGCATGCCGCGACAGCGTGGACGTGAACCGTATGTGCAGTTGACGGACTTTGAGCGAGGGCGTATAGTGGGCATGCGGGAGGCCGGGTGGACGTACCGCCGAATTGCTCAACACGTGGGGCGTGAGGTCTCCACAGTACATCGATGTTGTCGCCAGTGGTCGGCGGAAGGTGCACGTGCCCGTCGACCTGGGACCGGACCGCAGCGACGCACGGATGCACGCCAAGACCGTAGGATCCTACGCAGTGCCGTAGGGGACCGCACCGCCACTTCCCAGCAAATTAGGGACACTGTTGCTCCTGGGGTATCGGCGAGGACCATTCGCAACCGTCTCCATGAAGCTGGGCTACGGTCCCGCACACCGTTAGGCCGTCTTCCGCTCGCGCCCCAACATCGTGCAGCCCGCCTCCAGTGGTGTAGCGACAGGCGTGAATGGAGGGACGAATGGAGACGTGTCATCTTCAGCGATGAGAGTCGCTTCTGCCTTGGTGCCAATGATGGTCGTATGCGTGTTTGGCGCCGTGCAGGTGAGCGCCACAATCAGGACTGCATACGACCGAGGCACACAGGGCCAACACCCGGCATCATGGTGTGGGGAGCCATCTCCTACACTGGCCGTACACCACCGGTGATCGTCGAGGGGACACTGAATAGTGCACGGTACATCCAAACCGTCATCGAACCCATCGTTCTACCATTCCTAGACCGGCAAGGGAACTTGCTGTTCCAACAGGACAATGCACGTCCGCATGTATCCCGTGCCACCCAACGTGCTCTAGAAGGTGTAAGTCAACTACCCTGGCCAGCAAGATCTCCGGATCTGTCCCCCATTGAGCATGTTTGGGACTGGATGAAGCGTCGTCTCACGCGGTCTGCACGTCCAGCACGAACGCTGGTCCAACTGAGGCGCCAGGTGAAAATGGCATGGCAAGCCGTTCCACAGGACTACATCCAGCATCTCTACGATCGTCTCCATGGGAGAATAGCAGCCTGCATTGCTGCGAAAGGTGGATATACACTGTACTAGTGCCGACATTGTGCATGCTCTGTTGCCTGTGTCTATGTGCCTGTGGTTCTGTCAGTGTGATCATGTGATGTATCTGACCCCAGGAATGTGTCAATAAAGTTTCCCCTTCCTGGGACAATGAATTCACGGTGTTCTTATTTCAATTTCCAGGAGTGTAGCATGCAAAATTATTCAAAAATAGTCACTTACTTCATAGTAATCTCATTATAAAATAAATCATTACATGACACTCTCTTCAAATGTGTATTCCGTATCTTACAGAATTGATTACAGAATTCTCTTACTCGCTATCGCTTGCTGTGCTAGAACAGAATGCTGGAAAGTATTTGTCACAGCACCCACCGAAACACATGTTCGTAGGGCAGTACTCTCATTTAAGGAAAGCAGCTGCCTTGGAAACGCGAGGATTTTTCAGATGCGATACCAGAAAACAAATTTCGTTTGGAATAAGGAAGATCGTTCTTTCTTCGATCGACTTCGATACGAACCGAGCGCAATTGATCACTCCTCTGAAAGCAAGTTTACTAAATCGACACAGAATTAAAGAATGTGCTTTTGTGAAGTCGTCCCTCGAAGCGATTTCTCTGTTACTCTTTAGCGAGTCGGAAGCCTCATGAATTTTTTCGCAAATATTTTAACCTGCTGTAAAAAATAAACATCACATGGCTGGAAAAGTGGAGTACATTTGGGTGGGTGCATGCACCTAGTAGATAGTGTCGGAAGTTCCATGCGGCTTTTCGCGGATGATGCTGTAGTATACAGAGAAGTTGCAGCATTAGAAAATTGTAGCGAAATGCGGGAAGATCTGCAGCGGATAGGCACTTGGTGCAGGGAGTGGCAACTGACCCTTAACATAGACAAATGTAATGTATTGCGAATACATAGAAAGAAGGATCCTTTATTGTATGATTATACGATAGCGGAACAAACACTGGTAGCAGTTACTTCTGTAAAATATCTGGGAGTATGCGTGCGGATCGATTTGAAGTGGAATGATCATATAAAATTAATTGTTGGTAAGGCGGGTACCAGGTTGAGATTCATTGGGAGAGTGCTTAGAAAATGTAGTCCATCAACAAAGGAGGTGGCTTACAAAACACTCGTTCGACCTATACTTGAGTATTGCTCATCAGTGTGGGATCCGTACCAGATCGGTCTGACGGAGGAGATAGAGAAGATCCAAAGAAGAGCGGCACGTTTCGTCACAGGGTTATTTGGTAACCGTGATAGCGTTACGGAGATGTTTAATAAACTCAAGTGGCAGACTCTGCAAGAGAGGCGCTCTGCATCGCGGTGTAGCTTGCCCGCCAGGTTTCGAGAGGGTGCGTTTCTGGATGAGGTATCGAGTATATTGCTTCCCCCTACTTATACCTCCCGAGGAGATCACGAATGTAAAATTAGAGAGATTAGAGCGCGCACGGAGGCTTTCAGACAGTCGTTCTTCCCGCGAACCATACGCGACTGGAACAGGAAAGGGAGGTAATAACAGTGGCACGTAAAGTGCCCTCCGCCACACACCGTTGGGTGGCTTGCGGAGTATAAATGTAGATGTAGATGTAGATGTAGATTTCTTTCATCTACAAACATTTTATAGCTAAGTATCTGACGAGTCTGGCTTTCCCACGTATCAATAACGTACAGAACTTCTTATTGTCCCACGTACGGAAGAATATCGGATTTTGAAGACTCTTCGGGCAGCATTTTCGTGTACTTCATTGATGGCCTCATTACAATTACAATTTCTAATTTATGGGTCAAATCATATCCTTTTTGAAAAATCCGACCACGTTGTTCTTGTATTCACAAGTAAACGTACGAGAACATCTTTCCTGACGCAGTTATAGTGTACTAGGCCTTGAAGGAATGGCTAGTCTTCAGATCTTTTTACTGCCCAAGGACGGTTTTAGGTCCTATTTCTGCACTGGAAAGAAAAGGCTGTACGCATAAGACTTCAGCATCGATTTTCTGGAAAACTAGGGACCCTTGCATGAAAAGTCACTAGCCAGGCGCTCAGAACAGATTCCTCTAGAACATACCCAAGCCTCATCAAAATCGGCGATTAACAGGTTGACGGTCCCCTTGTCAGTTACACTTTCGTGTGGCGTGAATTGACCTGTTAAAAACCCAGCAGCGAGGTCCTGAATTCGTTCAGTGGCTGTCACTATGCTTTCAGGTAAAGAACACAAACGTAGGAGCAATAGTGTTGCATGCGATTATCTTTTCCTAATGTACGGCATTTTCTCAGAGGTTTTTTGGCATATAGAAGTTGTGAATTCGTTCTCCTTGCTACCGATGTAACAGGTACGCCTCATTTAACATGACTTCTTAAAATTACACCTAAAAGTCGATGTGACAGTCTCCAGGAGCTTATCACTAATCTTGTAATCGGATATTACGTGAATTTTGCTGTTTATTATTGGTATCATAGTCTATTTATAAACATTTAGAGACATCTGTCATTCATGAAACGAAATGAATGTGTGGTCTAACTCCTTCTAGCTTCCACGGTGGGTAATGGCGATGGATACTTCAGTTGACAATGATCTAATGGAGGAAGTTTTTTTCCGTTCTTCTCTCTTCTTTGTCTTTTCCCGCTCAGCTCAACTTATTGTTGTCAACTTTACATTCTGCTCATTGCAGATGGAAACTGTTCCATCTTTACGCACTTAACAAGGATATAAAAATCGATCTAAATCCATAATCTATGTCATACCGACAGAGAACGCAGTGTAACTATTTTCATGTACCAACAAGTACGAACACTACCCAACTGAATGTCTAATTTCAGCTGACCGATAGGAATGATAATCAGTGATGTACTTTTCGTCTTGATCGAAAGGAGGAAATCTGATTGCTTATGCTATTTATTTGCTGTCACTGATTTTTCATCGGTTACTAAAATACTATAGCAGGTCACGTTACATATTATTACAATCTTTAATTATTTGTGCATCTATTCTATTCAAATATGTGAGGGTACCAACCAGCTATCTTAATATGTTAGTGTGTTATCAAATATAAAAATATTTGGAATTAGGGTATAAATTAAGCCTACGTTAATATAGTTAAAAAGTCCCGGCTCATACGTATGTTATATGGAGATATTATTATATCTGAAATTGTGTTGGAAATGAATTCAGACTGTTTAACTTGGCTTTGGAAAAACTAAGCCTTGACAATGGTCAAATCAAAGTAACAGACTTGGTGGGAGCAGACACAATCCTGGCATTTGCTGACGATTCTGTGATTCTTGGTGACACCCTGGAGCGGGTAGGTTATGCAATGATACTTCCTTATTTTTCCACAATGCGACAATATTGGGGTGGTGGTGAATGATGATAAAACAAATTGTCTCGTTGTATCACGCTGTAAAGCTCTCCTTCCTTCCTTTGTTGTTGACGGGCATATCTTTGAACGATTTCAAGAATTCAAGTGCCTCTGATCTGTACTACTAATAAACGTAAAGCCAGGAAAGAAGTGCATCGAAGAATAATAAACACTAATCGCATGTTCTTTAGGCTGAAAAACTTATTCAAGTCATGACTGATATCCCAGAAGAATAAAATCCAGCTGTACATGACACTTATGCCGCCGGTACATTTTTATGCTTGTGTAACACGCAACAAATGAAGAAGACCTGTCTGCCTCCGAGGGGAAGGTACATCGACAGATCTATGGACCCGTCTATAAAACTATGGATGTAATGTCTTATTTTATAATTTTTTTCTTTTGTGATGTCATTATTTCCTTTGTTTTTCTTGTGGAGGCGTTGAGGGCCAGTGAACGCAAGAAATGATAATGAAATTGTAATAATTCTGTAAAATTTAATATCTAGTATTATTACATCGGTTTACTATGTTTATTCGACTATGCCTCCAGCACTCTAGGTGCGTCGTAAGGTATATTACATTTTGCACTTAGTTTTAGAGCTAACCTGCTGACAAGGATACACTTCGATTCGTTGGAGGCAGTGCCTGGACATCTTGCATAGAGCCAAGAATTTCCATCTACACTTTCTCTTCTCACAACACTCCACTTCATTGCCAGTTCGCTACAAGCTACTTCCCCATCCAGTTATGGCCTTCTTATGCTTAGTGACATGGCGAATGAACTACCGAAAATGTCCTGTTCGGATAGCGCATAAATTTAGGAGATATGGACAAATTAAAATGGGAAGAACAGCACCACGAACCTGACAGCCGGATTAAATACCGTTGATCTGGTTCGCCTGCCATTAGGAGTGTGGATTTATAGGCGTCTTGGCGTCAAATGTAAAACTGATGCCCCGTTCTACCTAAGAAGTAAATCACAGACCTTCAGAAAACATTTTACACAGGCAGATGACTCTCCTTCACAAATAAACTGGTGATTTCAGCTACAGTAAGGGTATTCTGTGCGAAACTGTTCTAAAGTAGACGGCAAATGAGATAAAGTGAGTGCCCCCTTTTTATTGGAAATTCTGTAACAGTAAAAACGCCACAGAAAAAAATGAAATAATTGGTCTACTGAATGAGAAGTCCCAAAACCTTGGAACTGTAAGAAGACTCGAGTTGTTGAAATGGGCCGTGTTGATACAGTATGTGTGGTGGTATCGTTGGAACATGCTAATGCCCAAGTCCGCAGTCTATTTCTCAGTCAGCCCAGGACTGTGTCACCTTCATTAACGTCACCCCCAATCCATTCACTCTGGTCTTCAGCTGTTCTGAATCAGAAAAGAAAACCTGTTAACGTGCTTGCCGCTCCTAGAGAGGACATTTGCATAGAAATGGATCACCCTAGCGCTGCCCTTGGTTCTTTGCTGGAGGACTAGCCTCGGAGCCATTATCATCAAAGACTTAATACCCCATCACCCAAATGAATCGACAGTTGATAATAACAAAAACATAGCAGCGTGAGGAACAGAAAGCTTCTCCAGTCAGCGGAAGCCACTCTTTCGCACGTAAAGCACGTTTTGCGCAGTAAAGATAATACGCGGTGTCCACTTTATAGCCCTTCCAAGACAGCTGTACGAGGAGCTGGGCATCTGACAACAACCTCAAAATACGTTTACTCTCTTATGCAGCGTGTTATCAACGATCAGTTACAGTTCGAAAACATTAGTCACATTTATAATTATGAAGAAGTATCCTTAGGATGGTACAGTAAGTAATGAATCGGAAATACGACCACTTACCCGGTGATGTAAGGAATTTAATGCGTATCAAAATTAACTTCAAACACAGACTGAAACTATATCTGCTTGACAACTTATCCTGTTTCACAGAAAACTGTATAATAGAAGAGTGTGTAATAATATAATGCGTAAAAAAAAAAGAGAAACGTCAGGCGGTTATTTAAGTAGATAACATCTTGCCTTCTTATCTTACACTGAGAAAGCGCATTAGAATTGGTTACTGGTTAATCTTCCGTTTTACAGTATTGGACCATGAAACTTTTTTTTCTTAATGTTGCAAACAGGACTGCGTTGTAAGTTTTCTTAGGTACTCCTAGTTACGTTGAGTCACGTCCAACAAGTGAGTGTACCACACAGCCAAACCCTTAGCCACAACAAAGAAATAATGTAATTGGTATGTCTAACTACTTGAACAGAAACAACTAAAATCATTAAACACTTGCTGTCAGGAGAAATCTCTGTCTACAGGTAGCACATTCATACAGCACAATTGCCTGGGTCACACCGAAAAATTAATCAGGCACTGAATTGTAAAAATCAGCACAGATTTTCCGGTGACACATAGTGTTCCTGGAGCTGTTAACTGTATCAGTGGGATTAAACAATAACATCTGTTTGTGGACATGCATAAGACAATAGAAAATAATTGTACTCAAAAAATTTAAATGTTAATTTACATTCCGGTTAATAATCGGATAGTTTCTGATGAATGGGTTGACCACTTCGCAAAAAAATCCATCCACAGGAATTATCTGCCCTACCATAGGTCCAAACTCCAAAAACATTCCGCGGTTGGAAAATAAATCTCCACGGAGCATCGAAAGACAACTGGAAACACTGCATCGTTATCAAAGACAAGTGGTGCGCTGACGCGAATTCCGCTATAACCTTGTTAGTCCGATTCTAAAATACACTCTAAGACGAAAAAATGACGCACCAAGAAAGAATTATCCGAGTAGGTCGTAAATCGGAAGATGTGATGTACATGTACAGGGTGTTTCAAAAATGACCGGTATATTTGAAACGGCAATACAAACTAAACGAGCAGCGATAGAAATACACCGTTTGTTGCAATATGCTTGGGACAACAGTACATTTTCAGGCAGACAAACTTTCGAAATTACAGTAGTTACAATTGTCAACAACAGATAGCGCTGCGGTCTGGGAAACTCTATAGTGCGATATTTTCCACATATCCACCATGCGTAGCAATAATATGGCGTAGTCTCTGAATGAAATTACCCGAAACCTTTGACAACGTGTCTGGCGGAATGGCTTCACATGCAGATGAGATGTACTGCTTCAGCTGTTCAATTGTTTCTGGATTCTGGCGGTACACCTGGTCTTTCAAGTGCCCCCACAGAAAGAAGTCACAGGGGTTCATGTCTGGCGAATAGGGAGGCCAATCCACGCCGCCTCCTGCATGTTTCGGATAGCACAACGCAATCACACGATCATCGAAATATTCATTCAGGAAATTAGAGACGTCGGCCGTGCGATGTGGCCGAGCACCATCTTGCATAAACCACGAGGTGTTCGCAGTGTCGTCTAAGGCAGTTTGTACCGCCACAAATTCACGAAGAATGTCCAGATAGCGAGATGCAGTAATCGTTTCGGATCTGAAAAATGGGCCAATGATTTCTCTGGAAGAAATGGCGGCCCAGACCAGTACTTTTTGAGGATGCAGGGACGATGGGACTGCAACATGGGGCTTTTCGGTTCCTCATATGCGCCAGTTCTGTTTATTGACGAAGCCGTCCAGGTAAAAATAAGCTTCGTCAGTAAACCAAATGCTGCCCACATGCATATCGCCGTCATCAATCCTGAGCACTATATCGTTAGCGAATGTCTCTCGTGCAGCAATGGTAGCGGCGCTGAGGGGTTGCCGCGTTTGAATTTTGTATGGATAGAGGTGTAATCTCTGGCGCATGAGACGATACGTGGACGTTGGCGTCATTTGGACCGCAGCTGCAACACGGCGAACGGAAACCCGAGGCCGCTGTCGGATCACCTGCTGCACTAGCTTCGTGTTGCCCTCTGTGGTTGCCGTACGCGGTCGCCCTACCTTTCCAGCACGTTCATCCGTCACGTTCTCAGTCCGTTGAAATTTTTCAAACAGATCCTTTATTGTATCGCTTTTCGGTCCTTTGGTTACATTAAACCTCCGTTGAAAACTTCGTCTTGTTGCAACAACACTGTGTTCTAGGCGGTGGAATTCCAACACCAGAAAAATCCTCTGTTCTAAGGAATAAACCATGTTGTCCACAGCACACTTGCACGTTGTGAACAGCACACGCTTACAGCAGAAAGACGACGTACAGAATGGCGCACCCACAGACTGCGTTGTCTTCTATATCTTTCACATCGCTTGCAGCGCCATCTGTTGTTGAAAATTGTAACTACTGTAATTTCGAAAGTTTGTCCACCTGAAAATGTACTGTTGTCCCAAGCATATTGCAACAAACGGCGTATTTCTATCGCTGCTCGTTTAGTTTTTATTGCCGTTTCAAATATACCGGTCATTTTTGAAACACCCTGTACATACTCGTACAAGCAAGTCTGAAAAATTGAATGATTTATTCAAGAGAAAGAGATTCAGAAATTGTGCAAATCTAAAACACGTTGGTCCATCTCTGGTCCTTATGCAAGCAATTACTGGGAATGACATTGACTGATAGAGTTGTTGGATGCCCTCTTGAGGGATATCGTGCCCGTAACGCTCCAAATGTTCTTGACTGAGGCGCGTGCAAGCGAACTACAAATAAACTTAAACACAGAGTTAAGGATGTTATTCACTGTTCATGCAGTGCGCTCTTTCATCTTTCTCCTAGTACAGTAAAGTCGAATTATTTGAATTATTTACAATGGCAGAAAACATACACACATCAAAAAAATTTTGCGTCACCCCGTTTCCCAGAACTGACGTTGACTGTGGATAGCGTATCACAGACGCAGTCCCTTTGACAGTTCAGAGACTAAACCCGCACAAGATGCAAGCAACCATGCATGAGCAACCCCTCTTGGACGGAGGGGGTCCGACAGCCGATCAGTTCCAGTTATTCCACCAGGAAGGAGGTACACGGCTCGTGTTGTCTGTAGTTCAACCATGCCCAGATGGTCAGTACCGCGGTTCGATCGCGTCCGCATTGTTACTTTGTTCCAGGAAGGGCTCTCAACAAGGGAAGTGTCCAGGCATCCTGGAGTGAACCAAATCAATGTTGTTCGGACATGGAGAAGATACAGAGAGACAGGAACTATCGATGACATGCCTCGCTCAGGCCGTTTTATGGCTCGGAGGAATCCTGACAGCAACGCCACCATGTTGAATAATGCTTTACGTGCAGTCACAGGACGTCATGTTACGATTCAAACAGTGCTCAATAGGCTCCATGATGCGCAACGTCACTCCAGACGTCCATGGTGAGTTGCACGTTTGCAATCACGACACCATGCAGCGCGGTACAGATGGGCCTAACAAGATGCCGAATGGACCGCTCAGGATTGGCATCACGTTCTCTTCACCGATGAATGTCGCATATGCCTTCCAGCAGATAATCGTCGGAGACGTGTTTGGAGGCAACCCGGTCAGGTTGGACGCCTTAGACACACTGTCCAGCGAGTGCAGCAAGGTGGGGGTTCCCTGCTGTTTTGGGGTGGCATTATGTGGGGCCGACGTCCGCCACTGGTGGCCATGGAAGGTGCCGTGACGGCTGTACGATACGTGAATGCCATCCTCCGGCCGCTAGTGCAACCATATCAGCAGTATACTGGTTTATGGACGACAATTCGCCCCCCCCCCCCCCCCCCGTAGTGCACATCTTGGTAATGACTTCCTTCAGGATATAGACATCGCTCGACTATAGTGGCCAGCATGTTCTCCAGACATGAACCCCATCGAACATGCCTGGAATAGATTGGAAAGGGCGACGTGACACACCGACCACTCTGACGGATCTACGCCGTATCGCCGTTGAGAAATGGGACAGTCTGGACCAACAGTGCCTTGATGAACTTGTGGATAGTATACCACGATGAATACAGGCATGCATCAATGCAAGAGGACGTGCTACTGGGTATTAGAGGTACCGGTGTCTACAGCAATCTGGACCACCAACTCGGTAGGTCTCGCTGTATGGTGGTAACACATGCAATGTGTGCTTTTCATAAGCACTAAAAAGGGTGGAAATGATGTTTATGTTGATCACTGTTCCAATTTTCTCTACAGGTTCTGGAACTCTTGGAACGGAGGTGACACGAAACGGTTTTTGATGTGTGTATTAAATTCTTACAACGTCTTCGGCCTGGAATGCCAGTGACTGGAGAAGAAGTGTCTTCAGCAATGAGTCCCGCTTCCAACTGAGCGCCGTTGACCACCGACGACGTGTCTAGAGATGCCCCCGACCGCGGGTGAATATAAATCTGACTGCCGCCCGATATATGACCCGACAACCAGGAGTGATGACCTGGGGCGCCATTTAATTCCACAGTGGGACCTCATTGGGTGTCATCTGCGGCACCCATACAGCACAGCGGTACTTCGCCGACATTCTACGCCCTGTTTTGTTGCCCTCAGCCATTTCAGCAACTTAATGCCCTCCCGCAAGAGACGATAGTTTCTGCTGCTTACCTTCGTACTTTCAAAACCCTGCCTGGGCCAGCAAGGTCGCCGAATCTCTACACAACTGAGAACATTTGGAGCGTAGGGGGCAGGGCCCTCCAAGCAGCTCGGAATTTTGACGATCTAACGCCCCAATTGAACAGAATTTGGCACGATATCCCAAGCAGAATAACTGCTTGCATAAGGGCCAGAGGCAGACCAAAGTGTTACTGAGTTGCTCAATTTGTGACGCTCTTTCTCTTGAAAAATCATCCAATTTTTCAGAAATTGTAATTATTTATATTTCTGTACATGTACAACACATCTGCCGATTTCCGCCCCATTCGAATAATTCCTTCTTCATGTGAAGGATATCAAAATTACATTCCTAAGAGTAAACAGTAGCGTAATACACGGTGTACCGCCGTGACTACCATTAAAACGAGAGTGCAGTTGTCTGATTACCAAAGACATGCAGCGTGATAATATTTTCGATAGAGGGCTGCAGCTCTGCAGACATTTTATAACTCCCGGATAAATTACTGCTGTATCATTCTTGTTCCCTATGAGTAATAGTCCCGATAGCTACAGGTCGTCGTTTTCGACGCCCAGATAGCCTATACTGGGTGGGGCGGGAACCCCTGCAGGGTTTCTCACGCCTCGCGTGCGAACATCGTACGGCACACGGCACACGAAAAGCAGAGCTGCCTGAAGGACCGGTCTTCGCTTTCGTTTTCCTGCGCGGCAGGACTTATTAGCACGTCATTTATTTGCTACGACTAAACAAAATTACGGACCAGTTCTCGACTAACATGTGTCTTTATTTTTCTGAAAAAAAAAGAACCAGGTAGATCAAGGCGAAAAACGACTTGCGTCCCATTACAGACTTGTCATCCATAAGAATTATTCGATGCGAAGTGCTTCTAGGATCTGTTAGAAACAGGAAAGCGTGTAACACCAACACATAGCTACGAAGAGCCCAATGAGCGATTTCAAATCTACAGTACTTTCAAATAATAATCAGGGCTCTTTACGTTATCCTCGTTGTATCTTACACGTCTGACAGCTTTACTGTACCGGGCATGAGTCGTGCTTCGGTAGCTCAGATGGTAGAGCACCTGCCCGCGAAAGGCAAAGGTCCCGAGTTCGAGTCTCGGTCGCGCACACAGTTTTAATCTGCCAGGAAGTTTCATATCAGCGCACACTCCGCTGCAGAGTGAAAACCTCATTCTGGAAACATCCCCCAGGCTGTGGCTAAGCCATGTCTCCGCAGTATCCTTTCTTTCAGGAGTGCTAGTTCTGCAAGGTTCGCAGGAGAGCTTCCGTAAAGTTTGGAAGGTAGGAGACGAGATACTGGCAGAAGTAAAGCTGTGAGTACCGGGCGTGAGTCGTGCTTCGGTAGCTCAGATGGTAGAGCATTTGCCCGCGAAAGGCAAAGGTCCCGAGTTCGAGTCTCGATCGGGCACACAGTTTCAATCTGCCAGGAAGTTTCTTACGGTTAAAATTTTCTGGTCGCTGCCGGCAGAATTCATTAATGCACACGGACAACGTTAACTGATTTTTTCTTCTTTTTTTTTTAGATAAGAGGCCAAAGAAGACGGCAGTGAATTAGAAAACAGATTACTCGTGAATAACGTCAGAACGGGTTTACTTTCTAATTTCTTTTTCTCTTTGGCGCTCGTATCCGTTTCCCTCCGCAAAAGGAGGGACGGACAGACAATAGCTCTTTTGCAACTTTTCTGGCATGTTTAAAGAATCAATCCAGAAACAATACGGGCCACAAATGAGGAATCCATTGGTTTAAGAGACTTTGACAAATGACAGATCGTAATGGCCCGCCGTCTAGGAACGTGCATCTGGGAAACAACTGTTCGCGTGTTAATGTCGTGGGCATCTACGGTGAGATTTTGCTGACCCTTTCTTTTTTTTATTAATTTATTTATTTTTTGAACTATCAGCTCTCTCTAGTAACATAGAACATATTCTGTGATATTATAACAGATGTCCCACCATCCGCTTCCTTCTTCATACACTACTGGCCATTAAAATTGCTACACCAAGAAGAAATGCAGATGATAAACGGGTATTCATTGGACAACTGTATTATACTAGAACTGACATGTGATTACATTTTCACGCAATTTGGGTGCATACATCCTTAGAAATCAGTACCCAGAATAACCACCTCTGCCCGTAATAACGGCCTTGATACAACTGGGCATTGAGTCAAACAGAGATGGGATGGCGTGTACAGGTACAGCTGCCCATGCAACTTCAACACGATACCACAGTGCATCAAGAGTAGTGACTGGCGTATTGTGGCGAGCCAGTTGCTCGGCCACCATTGACCTGACGTTTTCAATTGGTGAGAGATCTGGAGAATGTGATGGCCAGGGCAGCAGTCGCACATTTTCTGTATCCAGAAAGGCCCGTACAGGACCTGCAACATGCGGTCGTGCATTTTCCTTCTGAAATGTTGGGTTTCGCAGGGATCGAATGAAGGGTAGAGCCACCGGTCGTAACACATCTGAAATGTAACGTCCACTGTTCAAAGTGCCGTCAATGCGAACAAGAGGTGACCGAGGCGTGTAACCAATGGATCCCATACCATCACGCCGGGTGATACGCCAGTATGGCGATGACGAATACACGCTTCCAATGTGCGTTCACCGAGATGTAGCCAAACATGGATGCGGCCATCATGATGCTGTAAACAGAACCTGGATTCATCCGAAAAAATGACGTTTTGCCATTCGCGCACCCAGGTTCGTCGTTGAGTACACCATCGCAGGCGCTCCTGTCTCTGATGCAGCGTCAAGGCTAACCGCTGCCATGATCTCCGAGCTGATAGTCCATGCTGCTGCAAACGCCGTCGAATTGTTCGTGCAGATGGTTGTTGTCTTGCAAACGTCATCTGTTGACTCAGGGATCGAGACGTGGTTGCACGATCCGTCACAGCCATGCGGATAAGATGCCTGTCATCTCGACAGCTAGTGATACGAGGCCGTTGGGATCCAGCACGGCGTTCCGTATTACCCTCCTGAACCCACCGGTTCCATATTCTGCTAACAGTCATTGGATCTCGACCAACGCGAGCAGCAATGTCGCGATACGAGAAACCGCAATCGCGATAGGCTGCAATCCGACCTTTATCAAAGTCGGAAACATGATGGTACGCATTTCTCCTCCTTACACGAGGCATCACAACAACGTTTCACCAGGCAACGCCGGTCAACTGCTGTTTGTGTATGAGAAATCGGTTAGAAACTTACCTCATGGCAGCAGGTTGTAGGTGTCGCCACCTTGTGTGAATGCTCTGAAAAGCTAATCATTTGCATATCATAGTATCTTCTTCCTGTCGGTTAAATGTCACGTCTGTAGCACGTCATCTTCGTGGTGTAGCAAATTTAATGGCTAGTAGTGTATTTGTGTTTCCCATTTTTTTTTCTCGCCGTAACTGCGATACGCTACAATCCGACCTTTATCAAAATCGGAAACGTGATGGTACGCATTTCTCCTCCTTACACGAGGCATCACAACAACGTTTCACCAGGCAACGCCGGTCATCTGCAGTTTGTGTATGAGAAGTCGGTTGGAAACTTTCCTCATGTCAGCACGTTGTAGGTGTCGCCACCGGCTCTGAAAAGCTAATCATTTGCATATCACAGCATCTTCTTCCTGTCGGTTAAATTTCGCGTCTGTAGCACGTCATCTTCGTGGTGTAGCAAGTTTAATGGTCAGTAGTGTAATACTGGATCCCCTATCTCTGGCATACTGATTCCATTATCTACTGCTGTTGATATTACGCTCTACTCATGTGACCAAAAATCATTGTGTTTTTTTCCATTTCACATCACTGACGCCATTTCAGATTCTCTAATTTCCTACCATATTCAAACTACTAACACTTTAAGCCTTATCTCGTACAAATACACCTTTTCATTTGTTATCCCATTTTTTTCTCGTGGTCACCTCCCCCTTGGCAGTCCGCTCCCGGAGATCCTAATGGGGCTTTAGTTCTGAATCTTTTGCCAAAGGAGAGATTATGAAGACACTTTTTGAGTTACAAGCCGCTTGTCCTGTCGATACATACTGTGTGGCTTTAATGCAGTGATTTCCGTCGTTTCTGAATCCTCGTGTCATTGGTAATTGGTGATTATTGCGCCTTTAGCGGCAGTTTCCCATCCTAAGGGCAAGAGTGTGCCCTGAACCTCTGTCTGCTCCTCCATCCTTTTTGACAAACTCGATGGCTGACTGAGGGTGCCATTGGTAATGATTTTTATTCAAAATTAACGCTGTGGCGGTATTCAAACCCGGGACCTAGGGCATTCTGATAACTAATCAAAGGCGCTGCCCCCTTTTTTTAAAATCTACATTATTGCTCCTTTTCTTATTTAGATCGCTTTTGTTCTCGGCATTTGGTCTGGGGGAACGTCACATTACACCTGTTCAAGTTGATCGTTGAAAAGTTCACTCAGATTTTGGTAACAGAGGGGAGCCAATCCTCTGACCGAACACATTGAGCTAGTGTGACCGTGTTCCCTAGACCACACGTTAAAGGTTAAAGGACGATTAATTCACAAGTAGTAGGTGACAAAGCGCTGGACTCCACGCCTCACCACTGATCATGGTCGGAGGCTTGATGGCTCTGTCAATCACCAGGCAGCGGTCTGTACCAGTTGCGACGACAGAGTACAACACTGGTGTAGGCACAAATGTTCGGAGGACGCTGTTCAGAGCGGTCTGTTGAACACGGGGTTCAAAACAGACGACATTCACGTATTTCCATGTTGACCCTACGACATAGTCACTTACGATTTCTTTGTCCACAGGACCGTTGAGACTGGACTGTGGAACAATGGAATCGCGTCGCTTGGTCGGATAGGTCATGTTCCTTGGCCAGTAGTCGTTTCCGGATATGACATCGTCCAGGTATTCACCTAAATAACCAAGAGAACAAGTACACCAGTATAATAAGATTCAAATTGAGAATAAGAATACATGTGTAATGTTTAAACAGTTCGAGAAAAAAGAAAAAAAATTAAAGACAAAAACCGAAATCCTATTTAATAAACTCAGTGCACCTACTAGATGCTGCATTGGTTTGAGAAACTGTTCAAAAAATTGTTCAAATGGCTCTGAGTACTAAGGGACTTAACGTCTGAGGTCATCAGTCCCCTAGAACTTGGAAGTACTTAAACCTAACCTAAGGACATCGCACACATCCATGCCCGAGGTAGGTTCAAATGGTTCAAATAGCTCTGAGCACTATGGGACTTAACATCTGTGGTCATCAGTCCCCTAGAATTTAGAACTACTGAAACCTAACTAACCTAAGGACATCATACACATCCATGCCCGAGGCAGGATTCGAACCTGCGACCGTAGCAGTCGCGCGGTTCCCGACTGAGCGCCTAGAACCGCTAGACCACCGCGGCCGGCCCCGAGGTAGGATTCGAACCTGCGACCGTAGCGGTTGCGTGGTTCCAGACGGGAAACTGTTCAAATTCAATTTATCCGAACCTGGTAGCAGACATCCGGGACGAAACGGATGCCAGCTTCACACCTACAAACCGCTGAACCATAATTTGCAGGAACTGCACGATCTGTGCGTAGACATTTGGTGCCACATATCTCTGGAAACACATCAAGCACTTGCAGAAATCACACCACACACACTCATTGCGTTTCAAAGAAGTATCATATGCTGTTAAGTAGGTGATCGTAATTAATGCGAACACCGCCTATGTTCGACGTCAGCTTGTAATAACCGCTCACAGCTCTAGCACTAGTAGAGGAGGGTATAGAAAGTGTGTTGTGTGAACCCTATGTCCAAACGAGCATGATCATTGGCTTTCGGGCCAAGCATGGAAGCATTTCCGTAACGGCAAAGTTTTTGGTTAATGTACACTGTTCGTGGCAAAATGGTGTTATCCAAAGCCGGCTCCGAGGCAGCCATGGTGTACCACAGGCCACAGAAGACAAGCGCAATGCGTACGAGTGAATAGACGTGCGACTGTTCAGCAACTGACAACCCAGATGAATCAAGTGACTAACAACAATGTCTTCTCAACGACCATTCCGCGAAATTGCTGCCTACTGGCCTCCGCAGAAGGCGCTTGGTCCACGCACCCATGCTGACAGCTATTTATGGTCGACGAAGGCTGGAATTTGCTCGACAGCATCGAAAATGGACGTCCAATGAGTGGCGACATGTGGCCTGTTCAGATGAATCACATTGTATTCATCGTCCAGCAGGAAGCAAAAACCCTGCTGCAATCGTCGGAAGGGTCTAGGCTGCAGGGGGGAGACCAATAGTCTGGGGAGTGTTTTCGTGACGTTCCAAGGGTCTTGTCACTCTGGAAGGCACAATGGATCAACACAAGTATGCATTAACCCTTGTTTTCCTCGACACGATGGCATCTGCGAGCAAAACACTGAAACATGTCACACAGCTCACAGTGTTTGTGTATGGGTGATTCGAAGTGAACCAGGATGACTCTACGAGGTGCATTCAAGTTCTAAGGCCTCCGATTTTTTTTTCTAATTAGCTACTCACCCGAAATCGATAAAACAGGCGTTACTTCTCAACGTAATCGCCCTGCAGACGTACACATTTTTCACAACGCTGACGCCATGATTCCATGGCAGCGGCGAAGGCTTCTTTAGGAGTCTGTTTTGACCACTGGAAAATCGCTGAGGCAATAGCAGCACGGCTGGTGAATGTGCGGCCACGGAGAGTGTCTTTCATTGTTGGAAAAAGCGAAAAGTCACTAGGAGCCAGGTCAGGTGAGTAGGGAGCATGAGGAATCACTTCAAAGTTGTTATAACGAAGAAACTGTTGTGTAACGTTAGCTCGATGTGCGGGTGCGTTGCCTTGGTGAAACAGCACACACGCAGCCCTTCCCAGACGTTTTTGTTGCAGTGCAGGAAGGAATTTGTTCTTCAAAACATTTTCGTAGGATGCACCTGTTACTGTAGTGCCCTTTGGAACGCAATGGGTAAGGATTACGCCCTCGCTGTCCCAGAACATGGACACTATCATGTTTTCAGCACTGGCGGTTACTCGAAAGTTTTTTGGAGGCGGTGAATCTGTGTGCTTCCATTGAGCTGACTGGCGCTTTGTTTCTGGATTGAAAAATGGCATCCACGTCTCATCCATTGTCACAACCGACGAAAAGAAAGTCCCATTCATGCTGTCGTTGCGCGTCAACATTGCTTGGCAACATGCCACACGGGCAGCCATGTGGTCGTCCGTCAGCATTCGTGGCACCCACCTGGATGACACTTTTCGCATTTTCTGGTCGTCGTGCAGGATTGTGTGCACAGAGCCCACAGAAATGCCAACTCTGGAGGCGATCTGTTCAACAGTCATTCGGCTATTTCCCAAAACAATTCTCTCCACGTTCTCGATCATGTCGTCAGACCGGCTTGTGCGAGCCCGAGGTTGTTTCGGTTTGTTGTCACACGATGTTCTGCCTTCATTAAACTGTCGCACCCACGAACGCACTTTCGACACATCCATAGCTCCATCACCACACGTCTCCTTCAACTGTGAATGAATTTCAATTGGTTTCACACCACGCAAATTCAGAAAGCGAATGATTGCACGCTGTTCAAGTAAGGAAAATGTCGCCATTTTAAGTATTTAAAACAGTTCTCATTGTCGCCGCTGGCGGTAAAATTCCATCTGCCGTACGGTGCTGCCATCTCTGGGATGTATTGACAATGAACGCGGCCTCATTTTAAAACAATGCGCATGTTTCTATCTCTTTCCAGTCCGGAGAAAAAAAATAGGAGGCCTTAGAACTTGAATGCACCTCGTACCTTACTTCTCAGACTACCAAACTTCCCGGATTTAAACTCGATGGAGAATCTGCGGGACCACTCCAATCGGGCTGTCAGCGCAATAGATCCTCAACGGAAAAACCTTTCGCAGCTGTCCACGGTACTGGAGTCGGCATGACTCCACATCCCTGTCAGTACATTCCAGAATCTTTTAGACTCTCTTCCTGCACATCCCGCAGCGGCTCGCCCTGCAATAGGTGGTTATGTAGGCTTTTTACAATGTATGAAATGATGTCGTTTTAATTTCGTAAATGTGCATAAGCAGTGATGTTTGTTCGCGTTAGGTGATTTGACGTTGTGATGGCGACGATGTAGCACAACACGCCAACCACGTGATGTAGAGTGCTGTCACAACTTAAACTGTAGCCGGCGCTCGACAGTAGCATCTCCATGCGATTGATAGGGTAGCAGTCCGCCCCGATAGCTGCATTGTCAGCGTGACGGACTGCCATCCTAAGGGGCCCGGATTCCATTCCCTGCTGGGTCAGGGATTTTCTCCGCTCGGGGACTGGGTGTTGTGTTGTCTTCATCATCATTTCATCCCCATCCGGCGCGCAGGTCGCCCAATGTGGCGTCGAATGTAATAAGACCTGCACCAAGGCGGACGGACCTCCCCCGTAAGGGGCCTCCCGGCCAATGACCCCAAACGCTCATTTCCATAGGGTAGCAGTGACTGGCGCTCAGGACGTGACTGTTTCGGGTTGGAAAGGATGTAAGTGCGTTATATAGAGTGCTTGCGGAGGGTAGAGTTTCCGAATGCGATGAGGGTGTAAGACAGTGAACTCAGAATGGTGGCGGGTGGTGATGGGACAGTTCGAACCGTGGTAGATAAGTTGCATTAGTGTGTTGAGATACGTTAAGTCGATTTTTTTTTTTATTAAGCAACTTTGACATTCGCCTAGAGAATGACTTGGTCCGTCTTTGAATGGAACATATTTTGGACAATAACTTCTATGAAGCGAATTGTGTCTTGGCAGTAGTGAGAGAGAGACATAGATAGTTGTTTGAATGGAAAATAGTGTCAGTAGCATAGATTAGAGTGCCTTCCTCAATATTGCAGACAGCGGAAGGGAACATATGACGTAGTTAATTCGAATAATATGATAACACACATTTATGCTTGTTTTCTCTTTTAGTACCGAACTTTCACTGTAAATGTATGAGGTGCATTCAAGTTCTAAGGCCTCCGATTTTTTTTTTCTCCGGACTGGAAAGAGATAGAAACATGCGCATTGTTTTAAAATGAGGCCGCGTTCATTGTCAATACGTCCCAGAGATGGCAGCACCGTACGGCAAATGGAATTTTACCGCCAGCGGCAATAATGAGAACTATTTTAAATACTTAAAATGGCGCCTTTTTCCTTACTTGAACAGCATGCAATCATTCGTTTTCTGAATTTGCGTGGTGTGAAACCAATTGAAATTCATCGACAGTTGAAGGAGACATGTGGTGATGGAGTTATGGATGTGTGGAAAGTGCGTTCGTGGGTGCGTCAGTTTAATGAAGGCAGAACATCGTGTGACAACAAACTGAAACAACCTCGGGCTCGCACAAGCCGGTCTGACGACATGATCGAGAACGTGGAGAGAATTGTTTTGGGAAATAGCCGAATGACTGTTGAACAGATCGCCTCCAGAGTTGGCATTTCTGTGGGCTCTGTGCACACAATCCTGCACGACGACCAGAAAATGCGAAAAGTGTCATCCAGGTGGGTGCCACGAATGCTGACGGACGACCACATGGCTGCCCGTGTGGCATGTTGCCAAGCAATGTTGACGCGCAACGACAGCATGAATGGGACTTTCTTTTCGTCGGTTGTGACAATGGATGAGACGTGGATGCCATTTTTCAATCCAGAAACAAAGCGCCAGTCAGCTCAATGGAAGCACACAGATTCACCGCCTCCAAAAAACTTTCGAGTAACCGCCAGTGCTGAAAACATGATAGTGTCCATGTTCTGGGACAGCGAGGGCGTAATCCTTACCCATTGCGTTCCAAAGGGCACTACGGTAACAGGTGCATCCTACGAAAATGTTTTGAAGAACAAATTCCTTCCTGCACTGCAACAAAAACGTCCGGGAAGGGCTGCGCGTGTGCTGTTTCACCAAGGCAACGCACCCGCACATCGAGCTAACATTACGCAACAGTTTCTTCGTGATAACAACTTTGAAGTGATTCCTCATGCTCCCTACTCACCTGACCTGGCTCCTAGTGACTTTTGGCTTTTTCCAACAATGAAAGACACTCTCCGTGGCCGCACATTCACAAGCCGTGCTGCTATTGCCTCAGCGATTTTCCAGTGGTCAAAACAGGCTCCTAAAGAAGCCTTCGCCGCTTCCATGGAATCATGGCGTCAGCGTTGTGAAAAATGTGTACGTCTGCAGGGCGATTACGTCGAGAAGTAACGCCAGTTTCATCGATTTCGGGTGAGTAGTTAATTAGAAAAAAAATCGGAGGCCTTAGAACTTGAATGCGCCTCGTATTTTTGAATACATGCAGGGTGGTAAGAAATAGCCTGAAAAGCTCTTAAGGATATTGCAGAGTAGCTGTGCTGAA
This sequence comes from Schistocerca serialis cubense, assembly GCF_023864345.2. Lineage (NCBI taxonomy): Eukaryota > Metazoa > Arthropoda > Insecta > Orthoptera > Acrididae > Schistocerca > Schistocerca serialis. Next base: position 621,215,974 of record NC_064645.1, read on the forward strand.
AAATAATTATTAGGAAAAAATTGGATACGCTGCGCCACTTCCGAGTTAATTAGCGTTGAAGTCAGCCAATTAGGCCGTTGCGCGGATATTCAACCGACCCGTCAGATAAGATACTGTTTGTGTCAGTTGTTCTCACAAAATAGATGATAGCGCACGAGACTGCTCAGGCTTTTTTTTATCCTTACCACTGTCCCCCTTCCGATATTTGTATCGCTATCTTATTCTGTTTTAGGAAACCAAACGAATAATGCGATTACGGCACCGTCTCTGGCGGGTCGCTTGAATTTGCGTACGCAACGGCATTATTAGCTAACTTCAATGTTAATTAACTCGGAAACGGCACAACGTACCGAATATTATCTTAGCAATTGTTTCTCAGTACAACATAGCCTCCAACAGACTTACAAAGCTTTACAGACTGTTTCTAACCGACCTGCGTATTTCTTTAATATTGGCGATCTCAACCACCATAGAGCGGTCAAAGTGTTGGACTTACTGAAACGCATAAATAATACCGTACTAATTCGTAAGAGCCGCGGTCAAGGTTTTTCTCCACACTTTTAAAGCGTCAGTTTTGTAACACATACCCCTAAGAATAAGAATATGGGATCATATGAACTGAGATGGTGACATAGGCTGTAGAAAACCGCAGTTGATCTACAAAAGAGATGCCTGTGACACCATTCAGCAAACTACACTGTTTGAACATGTAGGCATCCATCCGACTGTGCACTTCTTGCATTCACCGAGGTGACGAATGTCATGGCATACTTCCTAGTATCTGCCCGGTTCTACTTTTTCTCGGCGTAGTGCAGCAACTTGACGTGGCATGGAGTCAACAAGTCGGTGAAGTCCCCTGCAGAAATATTGAGCCACGCTGCCTCTATAGCCGCCCGTAATTGCAAAAGGGTTGCCGGCGCATAATTTTTTGTCCGAAATGACCTGACGATTGCGTCCCACAAATCTTCGATGGAATTCTTTTCGGGTGACATGGTTGGCCAAATCATTCGCTCTAACTGTCCAGAAAGTTCTTCAAACCAGTCGCCAACAATTGTGGTCCGCATCGACTTACATCGCTGTTTGGGAGCATGAAGACCATGAATGACTTCAAATATTCTTCAAGTAGTCTAACGTAATCATGATCCAGTCAGTTGGACCAGAGGACCAAGACCTTTCCATGCAAATACGAGGTGTGGCTAGAAAAAATCGGACTAGTACTGGTGAAACAATAAAACGAATGCAATAAGGCTGAAAGTCGCGTGGCCTGTCACGTGACTCTCGCTCCGCCTACTGCTCGAGTTTCATCTGCCTCCTGCACTCAGTCTGCCCGTGGCGTCTAAGTAGCTGACGTTTTACAATTTTGGTAAACATTTTTGGAGTTCAGTGATCAATTAATTGTTATATTTAGATTAAAGTTCAGTCTTGATCACGTTATGTCTGTTTTAATGAGTAACCGGTTTCGGTTTTTTCTATAAAACCATCATCAGACCCATTGGCTCCTTTGGGTTGGTAGGTGGAGCTCTCCTTGCAGCTGTGCAGTCAACTGATCAATTGACTGCACAGCAGCAAGGAGAGCTCCACCTACCAACCCAAAGGAGCCAATGGGTCTGATGATGGTTTTATAGAAAAAACCGAAACCGGTTACTCATTAAAACAGACATAACGTGATCAAGACTGAACTTTAATCTAAATATAGCTGACGTTTTGTCTGTGCGTCGGAAAATGTTGAGTGTACAGAAAGAACAGCGTATTAACATCAAATTTTGTTTCAAACTAGGAAAATCTGCAAGTGAAACGTTTGTAATGTTACAACAAGTGTACGGCGATGATTGTTTATCGCGAACACAAGTGTTTGAGTGGTTTAAACGATTTAAAGATGGCCGCGAAGACACCAGTGATGACACTCGCACTGGCAGACCATTGTCAGCAAAAACTGATGCAAACATTGAAAAAATCGGTAAACTTGTTCGACAAGATCGCCGTTTAACAATCAGAGCAGTGTCTGAGTTAACAGGAGTTGACAAGGAAAGTGTTAGGCAGATTCTTCATGAAAGTTTCAACATGAACAAAGTGTGTTGAAAAATGGTTCCAAAGTGTCTCACAATTGAACAGAAGGAACGCCGAAGAATGATTTGTTCTGACATCCTGGAAAACATTGAAAGTGATCCCACCTTCTTACAAAATGTTATTACTGCGATGAATCGTGGTTTTTTACTTACGATCCCGAAACTAAACGCCAATCGATGCATTGGAAAACTCTTGGTTCTCCACGACAAAAAAAAGCACGAATGTCAAAATCGAAATTCAAGGCAATGATGATTGTTTTTTTTGACATCAAAGGGATTGTGCACATTGATTGGGTACCGGAGGGACAAACAGTGAATCAGCATTACTACATTAGCGTCCTGGCTACCCTACGTGAGCGAGTACGGAGAAAACGGAACGATTTGTGGAGAAAAAAGTCATCGATCCTTCACCAAGACAATGCCCCAGCTCACAGTGCGTTGTCAGTGAAGACGTTTTTGGCAAAACACAACATTCCCATCTTAGATCATCCACCCTACTCACCTGATTTGGCCCCCTGTGACTTTTTCTTTTCCCTAAAGTCAAGTCAGCTTTGAAAGGAACTAGATTTGAGACTGTTGAAGCAGTAAAAGAAAAAGCGACGGAAGTAATGTATGGACTTACCGAAAATGATCTGCAGCATTGCTATGAACAGTGGAAAATTCGTATGGAGCGGTGTAGAGACCGAGGAGGAGAGTACATTGAAGGAGATAACATGAAATTGTAAATAATTGTAAATAAATGTTTTTTCCAGCATCAGTCCGGTTTTTTTATAGCCGCACCTCGTACAGCCCACACCATTATGGAGCCACCACGAGGTTGCACAGTGCCTTGACAACTTGGGTCCATGGCTTGGTGGGGTCTGCGTCACACTCGAACCCTACCATCAGCCCTTACCAAGTGAAATAGGGACTCATCTGACCAGCCCACAGTTTTCCAGTAGTCTAGGGCCCACCTGGTACGGTCATTAGCCCAAGGGAGGAGCTGTAGGTGAAGTCATGGTGTTAGAAAAGGCACTCGTGTCGGCCGTCTACTGAAATAGCCCATTAACGCCATATTTCGCCGCTCTGCCCATACGGATACTTTCATTCTTTTATGCTGTTACATCACTCGGGGTTGCTTGTCTGTTAGCACTGACAACTTTGAGCAAACTCCGCTGCTCTCGGTCGTTGATTCCGCGCGGGGTAACCACGCTGTCTGTGTCGCCTTGTCACGGTCTGCGTGGCTCCCCCGTCGGAGGTTCGAGTCCTCCCTCCCTCGGGCACGGGTGTGTGTCGTCCTTAGTGTAGGTTAATTTAAGTTAGATTGAGTCGTGTGTAAGCTTAGGGACCGATGACCTCAGCAGTTTGGTGCATAAGAACATACCACAAATTTCCAAATTTTCTCGCTCGTTGGGAGAAGGCCGTCAGCCAATGTGTTATCCGTGATGAGAGGTAATGCCTGAAATTTGTTATTCTTGGTACACTCTTCACAGTGTGGATCTCGGAATATTGAATTCCCTAACGATTTCCGAAACTGAATGTCCCATATCTCTAACTCCGACTGTCTGTTAGTTACCGTCGTGCGACAATAGTTACATGGGAAACCTGTTCACATGAATCACCCGAGTAAAAATAACAGCTCCACCAGTGCACTGCTCTTTTGTACCTTGCGTATCCGATACTACAGCCATCTGTATATGTGCACCTCGCTATTCAATGACTTTTGTCATGTCAGTGTAGACAATAGTTATTTTCAAAAATGGCTCTGAGCACTATGGGACTTAACATCTATGGTCATCAGTCCCCTAGAACTTAGAACTACTTAAACCTAACTAACCTAAGGACAGCACACAACACCCAGCCATCACGAGGCAGAGAAAATCCCTGACCCCGCCGGGAATCGAACCCGGGAACCCGGGCGTGGGAAGCGAGAACGCTACCGCACGACCACGAGATGCGGGCTAATAGTTATTTTGGTCACTGCTTCAAAGAAAACCGAAAATTCTGATTTACAAATACTTAAACTTAGTATTTTGCTTACAAAATTTCTTAGGAAACCCTAAAACAACTGTACAAGGTAGAATCTACGAATATTTTCAGCCTCTTTATTTTACGTCCCTAATGACTGTAAAGAAAGAAACATATCAAAACAGCAGGGATGTATAAATGCATCTCTCACACTCCAACGTCAGTTAAACAGGAAGAAACCTTAATTCTCGGCAAAATAAAAAAGTTCACTTTTCTTTCCCTTCCTCTAGATCAGGTGCGCTAAACGAGATGGCACGTCGGATAAGTTATTAGTTATGATATTGGTTTCGTAATGACGTTCTGACTTCCTGATTATGCTTTCCGTGCGGATCTCAACGCGATTGTTAAGTAAGGAAAATACGCGTGTACAACTAATATCACAGCGTCACTCCAGAAGGATTTCGTTGTATCGTATCACACCTTCCCCAGTGCAACATGTAGCTTATGAGACGCGCACATCTGGCTCAACCTGCTTACACGGATTGCCACAGGTACGACACGTACGCGAAAGTAAGTACAACGTAGGCGGTAAAGACTCAACAAGAAGCTAAACTGACACTCAGCACACTTTATGCGGCTAACCTGAGACATATAAGATCCTTGGTTTTCTGAAGGTTTTCGTTTACAGTCCAGCATTGTGTAGAAGTGAAATCTAGCCGAAAAAGTAGAGTGCAGCCTGACTAAAATCAGAATACCAGTTGGTCGAAAACATCGTCAACTTGATAATATGGCCAAATGTGAGGGGTGAGAAGGAGTGTAAAAGTTTTAGAGGGAGGCCAAGGCAGTAAGTGCTTTCAAATCGATGTAGGTTGTCGGTGATACAAAAAAAAAAAAAAAGAAAAAGAGAGACCTTCACAGGATGGACTAGCATGGAGAGCTGCATCATACCAGTATTCGTACTGAATACCGCAACATTTTTATATTACACTTTCAGGAGTAAAATATAATATCTATACTTACAAATATAAGATGTTTCAATGACTGCCTTCCTCCTCTTGTAGAATACAAGAATTTGGTTTCTTTGCCAAGAAGATTATCCGCTTGCATGATACTTCGAAATGGAAAGTAGGTATGTGCTGTGGTGTTGTTATTATAGACCGAATCTCGTAGCGTTCGATTTTAGACTCTAATCAGCAGATATAATTTTTCTTCTTTCCTTACGGGACGACGAGGTATGGATGAGACCCAGTCAGCTGCAACATAACTACTAACTTATAGGCACGAAAGATTAAATATAATTACCTTTTTCTTTCGTTCTCTTCATAAGATATAACAAAGATTTTCGCTGGGAAGAATGGAGACCTTTTTAAACTCTCGTGGCTGGACATTCTGATACAAATTTCTATTTCTAATCTTAATAAGCTGATCAAACACGTGCAGCAGAAGGGCAGAAGGGTGGATGAAGGGATTGAAGGAGACCAATTTGGAAACTAGCTTACGCTCTGTAAGCAATACAAAAAACCGTTTCTGTCATCCCATTAAACCGTTTTAGCGTGGCACAATGCTTCAGTTCAGCTAATACGACTCTTCTAGCAAACATTTTAGCGTGGACGCAAACGTGAGGTCATTTGTAGGCGATTCTATAATCCATGTTTTCCCTCTGCTTTTACAATATTTAATAGAAGCGTAACATCAACCCACAACCTTGTCTCCGGCTTTGAGTGTAGATCGTACATCTCTTGTCTTACACGCCGTACGTGCCTGAGCCTGGTCTCTGGCAGACAACATGACGCAGCTGCTGCGCGGGATGCCGAATTGCAGCTACGCAGGCGCTCTCCACTCATCGATAGGAGGGTCTTTCTCTAGACAGGTTCCCACTAATATTTCATTTAAAGTGTTTTGGAGAAAGAAACGCATGACATCTCTCAGCAGATCCGCATACTTGGCGAGAGTAATGTTGTTTTAGGCGTCTTTACGTTCCCACTGTGCCCTCAGAACTAAAAAAGAGCGACGTGACGCGGTCGACGGGTATTCTAGAGACACGCTCTACCATGTCTGTGCGAAGCTCCATTGAATTTTCACTGTGGTTTCTATTTCGCGCCAAATCTACCTTACTTTCCGAATACGCCTTGTATTGTGGCAGAGGTACGTAAAAATATAGCCGAAAGTCGTCAGTGAAGCGCATAATTTCACCTCTACATTAAATTAAAACATACGCAACATGGTTATTGTCATATGGTATTACCTTCGCGATGTACACCTAGTACACTGACCTTTTCCGGCTATGTGTAAACGGACCTCTGCCACAACAGGTAATCCAGTTGTCCATTTTTCTTTCCGAAGAAGTCGGTTTTACAAACGTTGAAACCGTGGTAAATGGGTTTTAATAAAACTTCCAACTTGCAGCTGATTGACTGTTTACTATTTCTACAACAATGTTTGTGATTTCGTAATTTTCGTTATGTTTCCTGTGATCGAGAGTGCTACCGTTGTTTCCGCTGCTCACATATCTGTCATAAGTCAAAAGAAAATAATTATCAATCTTTTACATTATTTATTAATAGTAGTCTCTGGTATTCTTCTAAGCAGTAGGTAAAATATTCATTCGCATAATTAAGATATGCCCTGTGTGTGTGTGTGTGTGTGTGTGTGTGTGTGTGTTTGGGTTTGTGTTTGTGTGTGTGTGTGTGTGTGTGTGTGTTAAGTCTCAGTTATAAGTAATTACAGTTTGGCTCTTAAAGATTTATGATTTGTATCTGCAGTATTATCGTAATGTAGCGCATAGATCACCCGCATTCGGCGAGTCACCCGCATGGTAGACCAGAGAGTGTCTGCATTGTTACTGCTGTACACTGAAGAGCCAAAACATCACGACCGCTGCCGACCGCTGACGCTGGAAGCCTCCTAGCGAATACATGGGCTGAAAATGGGGAATTCGATTGAGATAAGCGACTTTGAGAAAAGCAAGCACTACGTAGTCAGGCCACAAGTGGCCCATCTGGACCATCCGACCGCCGTGTCATCCTCATTTGAGGATGCGGACAGGAGGGGCGTGTGGTCAGCACACCGCTCTCCCGGTCGTTACGATGGTTTTCTTTGACCGGAGCCGCTACTATTCGGTCGAGTAGCTCCTCATTTGGCATCACGAGGCTGAGTGCGCCCCGAAAAATGGCAATAGTGGATGGCGGCCCGGATGGTCACCCATCCAAGTGCCGGCCGCGCCCGTCAGCGCTTAACTTCGGTGATCTCTCGGGAACCGGTGAATCCACTGCGGCAAGGCCGTGGCGACTTTGACAAAGGACAGATCATTATTTCCTCTGTTGAGTGATTCCAGTTGCTTTTCTATTCCTTGGACACTTATTTCGATGTCAGCCATTTTTTCGTTTGTGCGAGGATTTAGAGAAGAAACTGCAGTGCGGTCTTCCTCTGTGAAACAGCTTTGGAAAAAGGTGTTTAGTATTTCAGCTTTACGCGTGTCATCCTCTGTTTCAATGCCATCATCATCCCGGAGTGTCTGGATATGCTGTTTCGAGCCACTTACTGATTTAACGTAAGACCAGAACTTCCTAGGATTTTCTGTCAAGTCGGCACATAAAATTTTACTTTCGAATTCACTGAACGCTTCACGCATAGCCCTCCTTACGCTAACTTTGACATCGTTTAGCTTCTGTTTGTCTGAGAGGTTTTGGCTGCGTTTAAACTTGGAGTGAAGCTCTCTTTGCTTTCGCAGTAGTTTCCTAACTTTGTTGTTGTACCACGGTGGGTTTTTCCCGTCCCTCACAGTTTTACTCGGCACGTACCTGTCTAAAACGCATTTTACGATTGCCTTGAACTTTTTCCATAAACACTCAACATTATCAGTGTCGGAACAGAAATTTTCGTTTTGATCTGTTAGATAGTCTGAAATCTGCCTTCTATTACTCTTGCTAAACAGATAAACCTTCCTCCCTTTTTTTATATTCCTATTAACTTCCATATTCAGGGATGCTACAACGGCCTTATGATCACTGATTCCCTGTTCTGTACATACAGAGTCGAAAAGTTCGGGTCTGTTTGTTATCAGTAGGTCCAAGATGTTATCTCCACGAGTCGGTTCTCTGTTTAATTGCTCGAGGTAATTTTCGGATAGTGCACTCAGTATAATGTCACTCGATGCTCTGTCCCTACCACCCGTCCTAAACATCTGAGTGTCCCAGTCTATATCTGGTAAATTGAAATCTCCACCTAAGACTATAACATGCCGAGAAAATTTATGTGAAATGTATTCCAAATTTTCTCTCAGTTGTTCTGCCACTAATGCTGCTGAGTCGGGAGGTGGTGAGCATCTACGGAAAGAGGTATGAGGACAGTGAAACTATCAATCAGCGCTAAGTGTTTCGAAGAACGTTTCGAAGAATACAATTCATTGTAAACGAAGCTCTGCAACAGATCACCCCTACGTGTTCACATGTTGACCCAATGATATCGTCAATTACGATTTCAGTGGGCACGGAGCCATCGGGATTCTACCGTAGATCAGTGCAAATCTGTCGGCTCCAAGGGTGAATCACCTTTTTGCTACACTAGGTGGATGGTCGTCTCCAAAAACGTCGTCATCAAGGTGAACGGATGCTCGGAACGTGTAGCGTGCCGCGGTCGCAGGCTGGTGGGAGCAGTATTACGCCATTGAATAAGTTCTCCTGCACCTGAAAGGGACCTGTGGTGGTAATCGAAGACACGCTAACAGGTGTGACCCAGCTGCATTTCTTCGTGCTTAATATTTCCCCGACGGTGATGTCATCTTTCAGCAGCATAGCTGTCCGTGTCTCGGAGACAGAATCGTGCTTCTGTGATTTGAGGAGCATCACAGAGAACTCAACGCTGATCTCTCGGCGACCAAATTCGCCTGATGTAAATCCTATGGAACCCATCCGGGTCGCTATCGAGCGCCGTCGCCGTTTACGCGTGGCCCGTTATTTAAGCGATTACAAATCTGTGTGTAGACTTCCAATGCGACATACCTCCACAACGACCAGCAAATTCTCGGATCCGCGATACCCAAATCAGTGATGTATTTCATCCCAAAGATGGACAAACAAGCTATTAAGTAGTTCGTCATAAAGTTTTGGCTCATCAGTGTATTGCTGTATGTAGAAATGCAAATGCACTTATTTTTATCTACAAAAGTGTGACAGGGATATTATTGACACTTAATACATAGAAATGGTGGGAAAAGAACTAGCGAATAAGAACAACAACACAGTTCAAACATAAATATAGAAACTCATCTATTATCCGCATCTGAAATTAGAAGTTTTTCATTTTCTTACACCGAACATTTGCATATAAGTAGGCATGTTTGACAAAATTTCTCGCAGAAATCATCCGATGACATAATGCCAGTTCAAGAAAATATACGGCTTTAATTATAACACGGCCACACATTTCATGTGCATACAGCCAAGCACAGCTTTTCTTTTCTCTGAAGTGTATTTCAGATACGATTTTCGTTCATCCAACTTCATATTATACAGTGCGTCGAAGCTGTGGCATACGGAAACTGTTCTCAACGTAGGAGAAAACTCTTTCTAAAGAAAAATGTATTTATTTTCAGAGACTGTCATTTGTGAAATAATTTGCAGTACCAATAGCTATTCCTGGGTGTCTCATCAGTGTGTTACGACTAAATGATATATGCTCTAAGATACTCTTGTTACAAGTCGAGAAACCAAACCGCATAAGCTCTCACACAAGGCAGTTAATAACGTCATAATAAGGAAGACATGAATGAAAGGCCATATCTGTAACCCTTAAAGACGTCAGAGGAATAGGAAATGTAATTTTATGTTGTGTTATCATCTGCTTCATAACGTTCTTTGCGAAACAATGTTTTCTTTGTGTTTCAGATCGGCTGGTTTAGTGGGCCAGTCAAGGCTTGATAGGGTGCCTGAACGATCTTCAGAACAGTAAATACAAGTGCTGCCTTCTTGAAAGACAGGGGTCTGCATAGCAAACTAAGCATGAAGATATACAGGAAAGGGCAACAATTGGTCACCGAAAATAGTGAAATAAACATCCTGGTTTATATTAATTGGTTATTCCGTCGATTCTTGGTACAATAGCTTCATAAATATAAATGAAAAGCAGTAAATTGTGGATCTACTATACGACCATTAACATATTCAAAATCTAGTCCTTAATTTATAATCTTGGCTCATGTTTATAGTAACCGGGAGGAGTGGTCCCAACACACCGCCAAAACACCATAGAAACTCCTCCGTACTGAACTACTCGCATCCCTCCCAATCACACACACACACACACACACACACACACAAGCGCAAGCGCTCGCGTGCATACGCGCGTCAGCGTAACTGCGTCATTGGACCGTCAGTGCACTTGACATCATATATCATTTGAAGAAGGGCTAAAATAAGAAATGAGGTAACATACTAAATGAGGAAGTTTTCCTCAGAACGTATGACAGGAGGAGCATGTGGAGAACACAGACAACAGCAAAGAGGACGTGTGTTAAAACATCAAGGAATATAACTTCCGTGGTACTTGAGGAAACTGTAGAGGGCAAACTCTGTAGGGGCAGATAGAGATTGGAATATAAAATCCAACAAATAATAGAGGGCTTTAGGTGAGAGTGATATTCTGGGACGAAGGAGATGGCACATAAGAAGAATTATAGGCGGACCGTGTAAAATCAGGAGGAAGACTGATGATCCAAAGAAAAAATGTTATTTGATACATTGAAGACATGCAGTTTTATGGTCTTTCCGAATTAAAATTCCCATTGCATGCTATATCCTTTGCTCAAAAGCTGGCTGAGATGGATCTGCGCTCACTGACAGCAGTAATTCGAGTTTCAAACCTATAATCATTAACAAGGCGTTACAGTAATCTCCGGTCCCTGCCGTTCAATACGTTCTTGCGTCGTGTTACACAGCTACATTTAGTGCATTTTACTGGTAGACTCGTTGGACAGACTGCATTTCTGCATCAAAAAACGGGTTGTCATTCTCATTGTGGGTATGGGTACGTACAAACATGACCGCTCCTTTCTGCCTTTCTGTCGTGTCCCAATGTCGACACATTTGATTGCACTGATTTCGTACACCAAATGTCATATACACTCCAATTCACTGCCATCATTTACATCACTGGTGGAGTATGGTACCGTATGACTAACAATCAACTGGACGACGGAGCTACACAAGCACACCAAGCCACTCTGCAACACTCTAATATTAATATAATGGAGTTCGTGGTCTACATGTGTCGCCCCGATAGAGAAAAACGCTTGTGATAAAACTAGTTCGATTAATAGAATGAGCCAACGACATTCATTGAGTTAATACTAAGAAAATTCTCTCAGAAATGTATTTCAAGTAATTTTCATTAACAGAGTAGCAAAATTTTTACAGTCTTTAAATTTTAAATGGTTGTAAGGAGAGACAAAAATCTCCAAACCCTGCACCATCTTTCTGATACATGATATGAATACTAATAAACAAATCTTGAGGTGTATCATGCTAGACTGGATGTTGTAATTCCGAAGTTGTGCCTTCACACGAATTAAATGAGGCTGTCTGTGTCACTAAGGTACTATTTTCTGTGGCACATCAGTGCGCGTCCCCTTTCAGGCGTTGAACTATGTCCTCACACTCTGGCATGCCTCGTCAGAATGACGAACAGCTGTGAAACAGCAGTTTAGTACGGGAGTACAATGCTACCTCTTAATACACACCTCGTCCATTGCTGCCGAGAAGATTGATTTTAATTGTGTTTGTTGCAGCGACAGGACTTCGTATTTGGAAAACAGGTCAGTTATTTATATTTCACTGCAAATAGATTTTATTGATAACACAAAGGGTCTCGTTTGTTTTTGATCGATAATGTACTCCTCCATTTTCCTGATATTCAGTTAGATGCTTACCTTCAGACAGGGCTTTAAGACGTTAATGCACAGCTGCCTCCACACGGTGGAGCACCTAGCCGGTCGTACATTCGATATGAAGTAGCATCTCATCAACTTCGCATCTGTGTAGCTTTAACTTAAAACAGATGGACTATTCAGATGTATTACGACGATGTCAAGTCGTCCTTGATATTCCGTTGGTATATAACTGACTTGTTATACGAGTTGTCTGGCTAATCAATTCAGCTGGCGTCAGAATACAGTTTCGTTACTCTGAATTATCACGTAATGAACAACTTACTAGCAAATCGATGCTGATGAGATTAACCATTTGTGGAAGTCAGTCCATAATCTCAGTGTGTTTGATTTTAAATGTGCTACAAGAAAACAGCAGAAGAAATGCGTGAAATCAACTACCGTATGATTCAAAATTAACCGCACACAGCATTTTTTACTGTAAGAAATAACTTTGATTTTCATACAGTTCGCAGAAAGTGAAATATTAAAAATTTCAATCTTTCAGCGAAATTCAACATCACAACAAAATCTTAGTCGATGCGTAACTGCTTTTTGAAAAAATAATAAAAATGCATGAAGTATGTACTATTTCTAACACAGAAAGCGCTGATCGCAGCCATTTGCTTTATCGAGAAGAATAAGAGTCCCTCCCTCATAGTACACGGGTCAGTTCTACGGGTAATTTCTACAGCTGATTACTTACCGATATATTGCATTAAAATCTTAGCAAATGCATAAACACAGAACGCTGTGTCGAGTAATAGGAACTAAACAGAAATCCATGCTGTACTGAAATGGATGAAAAGTAGACATAGCTTTCGATGTGTTCTCTTTTAGCAAATATAAGTATTTAACCGCCCGTCACCATATATGGTAAACATTTTTCTTTTCTTTTTCTCTTAAAAGCCATCATTTAGTAAGACTTTAAACTTATCTGAACGTTAATTGAGCAATTACTTTCAAAGATCTCGTATGTTTACTCAGTTACTGAACGGTTGCTCATTTTTACTACCTTATTCCACGGTATTCATTCCTTGCTCTTCGATGTGAGGATCAACTGATTTTCTGTGCGTGTTGTGCTTCGGTTCACACATCAGTACTAGGTAAATATGTCTACTAGCGTGATAAAAGAGCATTTTTACAGTGTGAGATCTAAAACTAATTTTCTTTTGCCTGCGTTATTTTTATGGTCCGACGTGGACTAAGTTTTCTGGGTAGCCACAGTGCAAGTCGTGCGAAAATTTTGGAAGGGTGGGAGGCTGAGAAAACGTTAGTAGTACGTTTTGTTCCACTTCTCCATTGTCCCAGAGGTGATTCACATTCCCATCGTCGATTTTAACTTAGAATTTTCACAAATTATTATAACAATACACTGACAGATTCGTGCAAATAATTATTATTATCTTTATAGCTTTATCTTAGTGACGTATTGTCCGGTTCGTATGTTTAACATTGTCCACTTATACCTTTTGCATGTCTCTTGTCTCAAGTGTATTGCATGGTTATGAAGAGAACTGTCTCTTGCTGCTGGGACCTTAAATTTTCCTGCTCTCTATGTAAGCAATACTGCAGCATCTCCAGTTATACGGCAAAAAGTGCTCCTTCCAGATTTTTCTGAGTGATATTTTGATTCCTGTATGAAATGGTAAACTAACGTAATGTATTCAGTTCATTGTGTAATGTCGACATGCTTTGTATTTTAGAAAGCAAGTTACACCTCACCTGTTAGATAAAACATCGCATCACAGTAGTGAACTATTAGGAAAGAAAAGCTATTTTAGTAACTCTTTGCAAAGAAAAGTTACGAGCAATAATCATACCGGGAAATAATTCTCATTTTTCCTGCTGCACTAGGTAAAAATTCTGTGTCCATGTATTAAACTGTTTGTGTAATATACGTGATTTGACGACATGTATGGCCACTACCGAATCCACTCGTCATTGTCATTTAACAGATTTTTTTCTGCAGCTTTTTAGAGCAAAGAGTGTGTCTCTATGAACATTCGTAGTTTAATATGTTATGTGATGAACCAGCATATAAAAGCTGACCAAGGGAAGTGTGTGTCTGCCCTATTGTGTTTCGGAACGAAATAGATTCCCTTCTCAGGGTCAACAGAAAATAAAACTGTAGGTTTCTCCTACAGTAGAACATGTTATCCTCCTCTCCCGTGAAGGGATACGTAAGAACTTGGCACCAGACGCCGTGGGATACTTTACCTCAGTATTTGTTAATGCCGCGATGCACTTACGAGCCACTTGGCTTGATCGTGATGTAGTCAAGTGGTAATGGTGTTGCTAATTTTTAGCAGAACAGTGGAAGAAAGTTGATCTTACTCAGGATGAAGAGCAGCAGTAGGCGGAGGTAAACTAATTTGTTTGCGCTATTGAGATATTTCTTCTTCTTCGTGTTCGACGGGAATCTCATCGACATGCAACTTCCGTAACTATAACCTATGGAACAATTTTCACTGTAGGATTGAGAAATTTGTGTAATGCTGTGTGAAGCACGTATAAAGCCGAAAACATAGATTTAGCTGTTATAAATAAAAATATTGGTTTGGAATCGATAATTGCACACTGTCCTGCTGTGGCTGTAGCATTAATTATTGTTGTGTTCGCATTGGGTGTAGAATAAACAGAAAAGGAGCAAATAAACGTAAAGAATAATGTAATCGAAGCGTAATTTACAGCGTATTGTGTGAACTGTTTTGTCTTCCCTGTTATTTTAGAGGAAAAACCTCGTAGCTGCGCGATAAAGTGGAACCAATGGCTCGGGTTCGAAATCGATAACATTAGAATAAGATGCTGACCTCACGAACTCGCCATTAGTGACAGTGCTTCGGTTTCTCACCCTAAAATGTATGATCCGCTGAGCACTCCAGCGGATAACTTGTGAAGTGTGCCCGCGCTTCGGAAAGGTTGACTCACGCAACGAAAACACGGGTATATTTCATGTTCGAGTGTTTCGAAGCAAAAACCAGTGCGCGGCGAAAATATTGATCGATTCTGTAGTCATTAGAATTTCTATGGTTATATAAATTACCACAAACGCTACACGCCACAATTAAACTTTCCATATAAAGTAATCTAACGTCGTGCCGGCCGCTGTGGCCGAGTGGTTCTAGGTGCTTTAGCCTGGAACCGCGCTGCTGCTACGGTCGCAGGTTCGAATCCTGCCTCGGGCATGGATGTGTGTGATGTCCTTAGGTTATTTAGGTATAAGTAGTTCTAAGTCTAGATGTTAAGTCCCATAGTGCTTAGAGACATTTGAACCATTTATCTTCCGTCGTTCAGCGTCAACCCAATTCAAATATAACAGAGAAGTGCATTGCTACAACACTAGAAAAAAGGATGATATTCACTATTCTGGATTAAATCTCACTTTGGCACAGAAAGGGGTGAATTATGCTGCCACAAAAACCTTTGGTCATTTCCAAAATTGTATTAAAAGTCTGACAGATAGCCAACCAACATTTAAAAGCAAATTAAAAGAATTTCTGAATGACAACTCGTTCTACTCAAGAGATGAATTCTTAGATATGAAGAAGTAACTCAAAAAGAATTAATTGATTATTTTGTGTAAAGCCAAGTTATGTTAAAGTGAAAGGTTCCACTTCATTACGAAATGTCGTATTGATGATCTGTGGAACAAACATTAATGTACGTATTTATGTATACATCACATACTGCAGAGTGTGCATTTATTGTATGAGCAATGTATAGGTTTTGAATACTAATCGAGTAGAAGTTTGTTAGTTGCTTCATTGTCTTCTTCTTCTTCTTCTTCATACAAGTCAGTGCACTGATGTACTGAACTAAAATCAAAGCCACTGTGGATCATGTCGTGCAGAAAGGCTGAAAGGGACTGTTGATGGTCCCCCCCCCCCCCCCCCCTTCCCTGCTCTTCGAGAGGAGTACGCCGTGTGCTCATCCCAGAGTTATTTCTTTCCCTCTTGTTCTCATTTGTTCTCATCAACTACACGCTCATTATATACCAAATTCATCATAACGATTTCAAATGTTAAACTCAGAATCTGGGATGAGAATATTTGTAAATTCTAGTATAAATAAAAACTTACGCGAGTGAATCATTTCTCTCAGTTTTTTATTCTTATTTTTAACGACACTGTAATTGTTGTTGTTGTTGTGGTCTTCAGTCCTGAGACTGGTTTGATGCAGCTCTCCATTCTCCTCTATCCTGTGCAAGCTTTTTCATCTCCCAGTACCTACTGCAACCTACATCCTTCTGAATCTGCTTAGTGTATTCATCTCTTGGTCTCCCTCTACGATTTTTACCCTCCACGCTGCCCTCCAATACTAAATTGGTGATCCCTTGATGCCTCAGAACATGTGCTACCAACCGATCCCTTCTTCTGGTCAAGTTGTGCCACAAACTTCTCTTCTCTCCAATCCTATTCAATACTTCCTCATTAGTTATGTGATCTACCCATCTAATATTCAGCATTCTTCTGTAGCACCTCATTTCGAAAGCTTCTATTCTCTTCTTGTCCAAACTATTTATCGTCCATGTTTCACTTCCATACATGGCTACACTCCATACAAATACTTTCAGAAATGACTTCCTGACACTTAAATCTATACTCGATGTCAACAAATTTCTCTTCTTCAGAAACGCTTTCCTTGCCATTGCCAGTCTACATTTTATATCCTCTCTACTTCGACCATCATCAGTTATTTTGCTCCCCAAATAGCAAAACTCCTTTACTACTTTAAGTGCCTCATTTCCTAACCTAATTCCCTCAGTATCACCCGACTTAATTAGACTACATTCAATTATCCTTGTTTTGCTTTTGTTGATGCTCATCTTATATCCTCCTTTCAAGACACTGTCCATTCCATTCAACTGCTCTTCCAAGTCCTTTGCTGTCTCTGACAGAATTACAATGTCATCGACGAACCTCAAAGTTTTTATTTCTTCTCCATGGATTTTAATACCTACTCCGAATTTTTCTTTTGTTTCCTTTACTGCTTGCTCAATATACAGATTGAACAACATCGGGGAGAGGCTACAACCCTGTCTTACTCCCTTCCCAACCACTGCTTCCCTTTCATGTCCCTCGAATCTTATAACTGCCATCTGGTTTCTGTACAAATTGTAAATAGCCTTTCGCTCCCTGTGTTTTACCCCTGCCACCTTTAGAATTTGAAAGAGAGTATTCCAGTCAACATTGTCAAAAGCTTTCTCTAAGTCTACAAATGCTAGAAACGTAGGTTTGCCTTTCCTTAATCTTTCTTCTAAGATAGGTCGTAAGGTCAGTATTGCCTCAAGTGTTCCAGGGTTTTACGGAATCCAAACCGATCTTCCCCGAGGTCGGCTTCTACTAGTTTTTCCATTCGTCTGTAAAGAATTCGCGTTAGTATTTTGCAGCTGTGACTTATTAAACTGATAGTTCGGTAATTTTCACATCTGTCAACACCTGCTTTCTTTGGGATTGGAATTATTATATTCTTCTTGAAGTCTGGGGGTATTTCGCCTGTTTCATACATCTTGCTCACCAGATAGTAGAGTTTTGTCAGAACTGGCTCTCCCAAGGCCGTCAGTAGTTCCAATGGAATGTTGTCTACTCCGGGGGCCTTGTTTCCACACTGTAATTACAGAACCAATTTTTAGTAAATTATTCTCAACTATCCCATGAAAGGTGCTTGAAATTTAAGCCATTGGAGCAACCGCTCTAGATTTAACAGATGATATCGTACCCCAAGACACGATACACACGAGCGATTTGCTATCGCGAACTCGCAGCGTCATTTTCTCGCGCGTTTCAGCAGTGCACTACGTGAAACAACGGACATTTCGGCAATGAAGCTGCGAACTCGCCGCCAAGACGTGGCGGGGAATTGCGTAGGCCAACCACAGCTGCGGATCGCCCCGAAGCAGCAGTAGTTGTGGGAGAATTGGGCAGCCCAGACGTATACACAACGCTAGCAACGGCTGCCTCCATCTCGCCACGGATACAGTCGGTTTGGATGCGGAATTATTCATTGTAAAAGCGAAGAAACATGGGACATATCTTAGAAGGGGTGGCAATTTAAGAATTAGAAGAAAGTCACGAGGGTTCAGATGTTTGGAACGTTTTGTGAGGGTTTTTTACGCGAAATCATATCAGGAGAGAAGTGGCATAGGTTAGCATCACTGTTAAACCACTTTGATTTTATGTTCTAGTGGTGGCGTTTTTTGCTCGAATACGGCCATTCAAAACTTGAAGTAGCACTGACCAGTGAATGGGGGAGGGAGCCCTTTCATCTTAATGTGCAGATCTGCATTCAGTGGTAACACTTCAAAACATATTCTGTTATTTCAACCTGTCCAGTGTAATCGCTCCTTTTTTGTATGGTAGCCACGTCACCTGCTTCTACTGGCTACCTCCATATCGGCTGCTCTCTAATCCACTATTACTGCGCAACTATCGCTGCAATGTCGTCGTATGTGTACTGAAACGATTTCTGGCGCTGCGCACTGGCTGCGGATACGCACAGCTGTTACTCGCTCGTGTATCGAGCCTAAAAATGGTAGCAATAGAAGAACTGCAGTGGGACGTGTGTCTTTGTGTCGGTGACCATTGCCATTTGATCGTTTACATCTGACCGGACACGCCACGCAAAGTAGTAAAACGATATCTCGGCTCACTATTACGTACTCAGACTGGCCGTTTCGTCTTCAATCATTGAAATATTAAACACTATCTCTTGCCTCTTCGTCTATGTTCTGTGCGGTACAGCTGGAATCGTACTCACAATCAGCAAAGGTCAGTAGCCTCATTAAAAACAAATTCTGGAGACAGAAAACAAATGAATTTTTTACCATCACGTACTGAGGACTTTTATCTTGAATGGGGGAACGTTATAACACACAGAGGTGAAATCAGCATCAAAGAATGAATATTTCGTATCATAACCACCTTCAAAATTTTAAAAAAAGCTGTATTTGCCACGTACTTTTCTACCGTAATCATGTCATATCCTCTAAATAAGTCAATTA
Source organism: Schistocerca serialis cubense (assembly GCF_023864345.2). Lineage (NCBI taxonomy): Eukaryota > Metazoa > Arthropoda > Insecta > Orthoptera > Acrididae > Schistocerca > Schistocerca serialis. The sequence goes on from NC_064645.1 coordinate 621,234,911, forward strand.
CATTATTTAATTTGCTATCCTTTTCTAGCGCAGAAAGTTACTCTTCAGTCATTAAGTCTCGTAAAAACTGTTACATTCAGCTAATAGTTTCAACAGCATTTGTGAAATTAATTGAAACGATAAATATCGATGATGGCTGTTAATATATTTGTATTAGACTCTCAGCTATGATGGTAATTTTAGGCATGCTGATTGTAAAGTATTCCATCTACATCTACATCTATGCTCTGCAAATCACACTTAAGTGTCTGGCAGAGGGTTCATCCAACCATCTTCACGATAATTCTCTATTATTCCAATCTCGAAAAGCACGCGGAAAAAAGGAACACCTATATCTTTCGTGCGAGCTCTGATTTCCTTATTTTATTATGATGATAGTTTCGCCCTATGTACGTCGGCGTCAACAAAATATTTCCGCATTCGGAGGAGAAAGTTGATGATTGAAACTTCCTGAGAAGATTCCACCGCAACGGAAAACGGCTTTGTTTTAATGTCCACCCCAAATTCTGCATCATGTCAGTGACACTCTCTCCCGTATTTCGCGGTAATATAAAACGCGCCGTTCTTCTTTGAATTTTCTGGATTTCATGGATCTGATAGCACTACCTACCCCACCCTACATGTTTTTGCCGATAGCGGGCGTTAGTTTGAATACACGATGCCTCACGCCTCGCATATATACAGGGTGTTACAAAAAGGTACGGCCAAACTTTCAGGAAACATTCCTCACACACAAAGAAAGAAAATATGTTATGTGGACATGTGTCCGGAAACGCTTACTTTCCATGTTAGAGCTCATTTTATTACTTCTCTTCAAATCACATTAATCATGGAATGGAAACACACAGCAACAGAACGTACCAGCGTGACTTCAAACACTTTGTTACAGGAAATGTTCAAAATGTCTTCCGTTAGCGAGGATGCATGCATCCACCCTCCGTCGCCTAGAATCCCTGATGCGCTGATGCAGCCCTGGAGAATGGCGTATTGTATCGCAGCCGTCCACAATACGAGCACGAAGAGTCTCTACATTTGGTACCGGGGTTGCGTAGGCAAGAGCTTTCAAATGCCCCATAAATGAAAGTCAAGAGGGTTGAGGTCAGGAGAGCGTGGAGGCCATGGAATTGGTCCGTCTCTACCAATCCATCGGTCACCGAATCTGTTGTTGAGAAGCGTACGAACACTTCGACTGAAATGTGAAGGAGCTCCATCGTGCATGAACCACATGTTGTGTCGTACTTGTAAAGGCACATGTTCTAGCAGCACGGGTAGAGTATCCCGTATGAAATCATGATAACGTGCTCCATTGAGCGTAGGAAGTACAGTACATGCTGACGAAGCTAAAATGAGCTCTAACATGGAAATTAAGCGTTTCCGGGCACATGTCCACATAACATCTTTTCTTTATTTGTGTGTGAGGAATGTTTCCTGAAAGTTTGGCCGTACCTTCTTGTAACACCCTGTATATATATATATATATATATATATATATTCAGGTGTTTGTAAATGAAAACAGTTAAAATTACAGTCGCAACTATCAGTTAGTTCCCCGGTTAGAATTACATTCATATTGGCAGAAAAAAAGGACGGATGATTGAAGTTGCGACAAGTGGAAATGTGCTTAAAAGTATTATAATTCGATGTACCCACATACATTTCAGTACCTTCTGTGGTGTCATCAGTTATTACTTTTTGTCTAAAACTGACCATGATTTAAATAAATTAATCGAAGAATTGAATACGGAACCCACGCCCTGTAGTACATACCGTGACAGTAAATCTAGAAAAATTGTTGGTGGTATGGAAATTCACACAAACATTTTCTTCCTCATCGCTATGTAGGAGGGAATAGGAGAAGCAAGACCTTGACGTCTCAAGAATTGTAGCTGCAACGTGCAGTGTATAAAGCTAGATCCGGATTATACAGTACGATTAAAAAAAATGGTTCAAATGGCTCTGAGCACTATGGGACTTAACATCTATGGTCATCAGTCCCCTATAACTTTGAAATACTTAAACCTAACTAACCTAAGGACATCACACAACACCCAGTACGATTACAGCGACCAGTAAAACCACTAGTGTAGAACATTGCAATCGTCGTCAATCACGTTTACTTTTTCTGGCATTTCTTCGACTGATTCTAGGCTGCAGCTGTCTATTATTTAATGGCCAATCCTCAAACACGCTTTTCTGTCTTTAGCGTATAGATGCAATCACATGCCCTTTGAAGATGTGACTTAATTGTCTGATTATTCCAGATTCCGTAACTTCTCGTTCTTCTATAAAAATTCCTGATTCTAGATAAGGATTGTTTGCATATACAACGATGATAACGACTAACATGGGAATTACTTGATCTGTGAGCAACGAGAAATACATGAAATACGATGGTATATAAAATGTGAAAAAAAACTAGATAAGAGAGAGAATTTAGAAATCGAGCAAATCGTTAGGATATATAGAATAACGAGATACATTTTGTGCATTCGTCATGACACGACTGCTTATCTGAAACAACAGGAGAGAATAATGGATGCAGACCATAGGAAGAGCCAAAGATTGTGTAGCGCAGGTAAGGAATAAATTTGTAAATAATGATATTAAAAATTGGAAGGTAGAAAAGGAATAGACTGAAAAAGAACTAGGAAGGATAAGACAAGAGGAAAAAAACGATGGGGGGACAGCATAATCCCTGTCTAAATAAAAATAAAATAAAAATTAAAACATCCTTTGGTAAAAAACTCATGCTGCCCGTTAGCGCTTAATCTGAAAGTTTTCTAAGGAAACCCTCACATTTGAATGTGTTGCAATGAGTACTGGGTACAGGACGCAAACTGTACGAAGTTCACTCAAGAGTTGGCACACAGGAGCGAGGACGTAGAAACATGAGCAAGAATTGAGATTATTTTTTGAACCAGTACCTAGATCACGACTTCGCAGCGATCATGGTTACTTCGCGTGAAGCTAAGAATGGAAAACAAGTGTACATTAACACCATGAAAATATGAGCCTCATCAGGAACTCGAACCAAATCCACGAGAAAGGGCGACGTATGTAAATCTGATGGTATGCAGGCCAATCAAAAAGAAAAGCTAGGGAAATTGGAGTGAATATTTACTATCGTTATACGAAACACCGCACCACCAATAAACATCTCGCGTGGGACCGTGGGAATATAGTCTGATACTAAGTCTAGCGGAGACTACAATATTGTGACAGAGCAGAAACGACGGATGTTTGAGTGCTTTTGCACTTTGATAATGCAAGCACTAGAAGTAGAGAAGCAAGGAGTAAGAGCAGGAAGGCCGAAGATCAATTGCATCAGGTTTGCTAATGGCAGAGTGCTACTTGGATATAAAACATTCCGAGGAACATTATTCTGACTTGAAGAAGGGTGCAAATAGACACAACGAAAAGAAAGATGGTGAGACTAAATGACAAAGAAGATATGGAAGTGGAAACGATAGAAGGTCTAATTGCACGAAATGCACCGCGCTGATATTTGAGGAGCATGCTAACTGGCAACTACACGAGTGAAAAGGTAATAAAATGAACATGAATGTTTCCTGTGTAGGCTACTGCGTCATATTGTAAATAAATGTCACTGATGATACTAACGTTTCGGTAGCGATACGGTTCTTCTGGGTTCGCACAAGAAGGCTGCTATAAAACAGGCCGAATTTGGGTTCTTTCGGTGACAGTTATTTACTTTATGACGCGGAACCACTCCCAGAAACTTTCATGTTAACTGACTCCAACCGCGAAATCCTTCGCAATTACAAATGAGATAAAGATTGGCAACAACAAAGCAAGCTTTGCAGGCAAAAGAAATGCTTAGTAAGCAGTAAAACGAGATTGGAGTTTAAATGCTTCGTGTAAAGTGTTCTACTGTACGGCTTTGAAAACTGGACATTGATGAAGAAGAAACAAATAAACAGAAGTATTCGAGATGTGATTTTTGGAGATAATGGAGAAAATAAAGCCGGCTGCTGTGGCGGAGAGGTTCTAGGCGCTTCAGTCCGGAACCGCGCTGCTGCTACAGTCCCGATGTCCTTAGGTTAGTTAGGTTTAAGTAGTTCTAAGTTCTAGGGAACTGATGACCTCAGATGTTAAGTCCCATAGTGATTGGAGCCATTGGAACCATTTGAGAAAATAAAATGAGTGGACGAAGAGACGTGCAGTGAAGTAACGGAAAGGGTAAAGAAATAAAGAACCCTTCTAGAGCTGGTTAAGAAAAATAAAGCAGACTGGATGGGACATATACTCCGAGGAAAAGTAATTCTAACATGTACAGTGGAAGGGCAGAAAAAAAAGGAAGAAGAAGAATAAAAATGCTGAACGAAGTGAAAAGACTACGAAGCAGGATTGAATGGGTACAGCAATGGAGTCAGGAACCTACCAATAGGCAGAACGTCTTATGATGATGACGATGAAGATGAGCACGTTAAACTTTTATAAGTTACAACAGAAGTAGGCCTACACCTAAAAGAATTTTAATGGGGCTGACACTGGCTGCGGGTGCCTATGTATTTGTATAAGAGAAATTTGGTGTTTGCCATTATAACTTCGTTAGCCGTGTTGCGCGCGCAATTTCCTATTACGTACCCTTCCCACTTCTGACGGCTGACAGTGTGAGTATAGGTGATGAATGAAGAAACAAATTTTAATCGTCACATTACCGTAAAGCACAGACCTGAGGGAGCTCCTGCCTTTGCGAGCAGATCCGATGATCCAAGTCTCAGCAATACCAAAGATAGCAATGCCCAGCATCGGTGTTCGGCCACCTGAGCCGACCAATTACTAGCGGAAACACTGTGTAGATCTTTTATTACAGTGAGCTGACAAAGGTGACGAATGCTGGCGCCAGACTGATGTGCCGCTATTTAGGCAGGGATTTACACCGATACGCCGGCGATCGAGCGTCGGATTCGCTGGCGCATATATTTTGTAGTCCGAAAGGGCGCCTGGCGGCACCCATTAACTCCGCCGCAGCCGCCACGGGGACCACAGAACGGGTTTTCCAGACTAATAGAGCGGCCGCCACACCATTATTACGCCGGGAGGAGGAAAAGGGGGGCGCAACCCGTCCTTCCCGACAGCTACCGGTCGCTCCTGGTCTTCCTTTTTTTCTCCCCCTTCCGTTCTTTTTATCTTTTGCGCTCTGCCGACACCGAGTCGCCGCAAACAGCGCCGCGGTTCGCCGCGCCGCCGACCGATGGCGGTGAGGTGCCGCGCCTTCCCCCACCACGCCGCCACCGGCCGGCGCTCCTCATTGGCCGGTGGGCGGACGCGACGGGGATCCGGTGGGCGGTGCCAGGCGCCGCACTGGCTGCGTTCCGCGGCGCGGCGGAGGGGGGGGGGGGAAGTCGGCCGGAGTTCTTGTTTGCACACAGCTGCCGGCCAACAAGCGTTTTGTGTTGCGCGGCCGAGTCGAAAACAGACGGAGGCCGGCGGGCGAACGAAGAGGAAGCAACGCAGCTCCGCTACTCGTCCTCCGCTCGCACGCGCCCCTTCAGAGTGTGCGGCGCGCGACTGGTCTTCCGCAGCCAAGACACAGCAGCCGTGGGCGTCGCGTCTCAGCTGTTACCTCTCAGCGAACAATCTTGTGACATTCTACCGTGTGGTTTTTAGGAATAGCGTGGCTGTTACAGGCAAGCAGCTGTTCCGCGTGTGTTTCTTCGAGACTTTGGCACAGTGCTGGCAGACTGGACTCGTTCGCTACTTCCTTACCGTACACGAGGCCTCTCGCACAGTAGCGATCTCCGCTGTGGTGCTGTGCTGCTGCTACTTCGCTGGCTGAGTCAATTAACTAGAGGCACGCGAGCTAGCGCTCCATTCACGCCGGCGCCCAATTGGTGACTCATACGGCTCGCAGCTCACGCTGAATCACCAGTACTCGGCGTTCGCGTGGCAGTTCAGAGGATCCGCGAGATTTTCCCTGGAGCAGGAAACGGGACCAGCTCTCTGTGCCGGAGACGGATGTGGCTGTAGGGGCTCGGCAGCCATGGTGAAGGTGGAAGGACCGCTACCGCTGCCCGTCATGGCCCGCACGCCGCTCAAGTCGTCGTTCAGCATCAGCTCCATCCTCCCAGAGACGGCAGCGTCGCCGTGTGGCCGACCGTGCAGCCCTCGCCTCGCTCTGACGCCCGACCTGTCGGCTTCGGACTCGGAGTGCAGTAGCGACTTGGACGTGACAGGCGGTGCGACTCCGCCGCCCCTCGACTGCAGCCGCCAACACGCTCCCGCCGCCCCCAGTCCGCCCCCGGCGGCAAACGACAAGGAGGGCGACGCCGGCAAGGAAGCGAACAAGGACGCGGCGGCGGCGGAGACGGGCAAACAGACGGAGGAGAAGAAGAAGAACGAGAAGCCGCCGTACAGCTACAACGCGCTCATCATGATGGCCATCCGGCAGAGCCCCGAGAAGCGGCTCACGCTCAACGGCATCTACGAGTTCATCATGAAGAACTTCCCGTACTACCGCGAGAACAAGCAGGGCTGGCAGAACTCGATCCGGCACAACCTGAGCCTCAACAAGTGCTTCGTGAAGGTGCCGCGCCACTACGACGACCCGGGCAAGGGCAACTACTGGATGCTCGACCCCTCCAGCGAGGACGTCTTCATCGGCGGCACGACGGGCAAGCTGCGCCGGAGATCGACGGCCGCGTCGCGGTCGCGGCTCGCCGCCTTCAAGCGCACCGTCGTGCTGGGGGCGGCGGCGGCGGCGGGCCTCTACTCGGGGGCGGCCGCCGCGTCGCCGTACGCCGCCGCGGCCGGGGGCGGACCCGCGTCGCCGTGGGCGCTGTCGCCCGCCGCTCTCTACTGCGGCCCCGCGGCGGCGCTCTACCACCGCTACCCCTACCCGTACGCCGGGGCAGGCTTGCTGGTGCCGGCCGCCGCCGCCGCGGCCGCCGCCGCCGCCGCCTCCTCCGCCGCCTCCGCGTCGCCGGCGACGACGCTGGCCAAGCCGACGCCGCTGCAAGCGTCCGCCTTCAGCGTGGAGCGGCTGCTGGCCGCCGACGGGCCCGCGGCGCCGCCCCCGCACGCGCCGCCCCCGCACGTGCCGCCCCCGCACGTGGCGGCGCCGCCGCTGCGCTACGCCGCCGCCGCCGCCTACCACGACTTCTACGCGACGCTGCGCTCGCTGGCGGCGCCGTCGCTGCTGCACCACCCGCACCCGCAGGCGCCGGTGCCGCCGCCTCCGCATCCGCCCCCGCAGCCCGTCTGCTCGGCCGCCTCCAGCCCGGAGCCGCGGCCCGCGCCCATCTACAAGCCCGTCACCGTGCTCGCCTCCAGGCACAGCTAGGTACAGCCGTGATACTCCTAACATTTTTGTTACGTTATTTATTGACTTTCGTTTACCACCGCTATGTTACAAACTTTGTCATATTATTACGACTCCCTTTTTTGCAAGAGCGGAAATATGCCTCTGTAATAGCTTGCCTAGAATATAATTAATTATAAGGATGTGAGGTAGCAGTTCTCATATTTTACAGTAATAATAGCATTCGACTGTTTTCCGTCTCACTCACGACGCGATTCTTGAGACAGTACTCTCGTCAGGCTGTCGAAGTTAGCTACTGATAGCAATAGCGGTCGAAACGCCGTAACTTTTACATAATGACAATGTGGTCACAGCCCCAGAAGAATTTTGTTGCACTGTGACAATGGCCGCCGAAGCCTACGCTTACAATCAGCTCACGATGTTCAAACACTCAACACATGTTTGTACGCTTTTTAGTGTTTTAACGTCATGAGCTAAGTTTGACAACCTGATGATTGTCACAGATAACGCGTTCTAGAGTCGTGTGTAGAACAGAAAACAGTTGTATGCTATCAGTCACAAACGATAGCTTGACTTGCCACACAAGGTCGTGCTTTAGGTCTGCGACCCTTGTACGATTAGTCTAACTGATCACTCTCTCAACACTGCTTCAGGTCGTTAAATAACTTTATTGTGCATTTCTATTTGCGATGTTTTTTTTCTGACAGTTTGATGACGGGAAATGCTCGAAAGGCGTCGCTAAAGTTTTTTGTAACAAGTGAATTCTTCAGTTTTGTTTGCACCTGGAATTGCTTGCTACACGACCATTTTAAATAATATCCGAGGTAGGAGGAAGGGCAGCATCGGTCGCCCACGTTTAATGTGTTTAATGCAGATCGATTTCAGCTGCTACTGCTATGCATGCCCGATTTTATTTAGAATGGGTCGTCATGACTCGCATACAATTACACTAAACGCGGATATACAGTGGCTGAAATCTATCTGTTTTAAACAGATTAAAAATTTACGACCGATGGAGCCCTTCCTCCTATCTTGGATGAGTGAATTATTGTTGTTTAGCGACATGAAGCAGCGTCAGAGCGTGCTCAGTTAAGCGTCTATAGCGGTCATCGACCTAACGACAGACTCTCATCTACTACTGACCGTTGTCATTCATATTTCAACTTCGTAGATAATCTCAAAAAACTATTTACTCAATTTTGTTATGACAATCAACTGGTGTTGTTTGACTTTTAACTTGGATAGCTTCCCGAATGCTGGGACTCTATAATTGTCCATCTCACTTATGAAAATATAATCATTATAAACCTGAAGATGAGTCCATACTGACATGAAACAAGTAGTTGTGACAAAAGGCACCTTCATACAGATATGCGACTTTTGGAAATACCTCATAATTCTTCACTTTTCATGATAATTTAAATAGTTACTGAGTGCTAACTGTTTTTGTATTTTTTTTCCCCACAATGTCCGTGAGCTGTGGTTGCCCTCCGCAGAAAGTTGTTTGTATCTCTAAAAATGTAACAACGAATCCTTCATAAACGTGACTACAGTATCAAACGATTCTATGTGTCTGTCTTAGCGATGCAGTGTCAGGTCACACAAATGGTACTATTGTCGATATCGTCAGCTCTCTCTTGCTAGCTCTACTTTCTATACTTGGCCGAACAATGCGTTGGAATAAATTGATCCGCTTCCACTCTTTTCATGGCGGTTTTACGCCGTGCACATTTAGAAGTATCAATTTCATCATCAGGACTTCAGTTGCTATGCAACTGACTGCAGTGTCATGTCAACATGCCAGAATTTTGGTGCTTTATTTCGTATACCACTATGTAATAGAGGTCACATGTTGAGGAAGCACACTGTCAATTTTGAAAACTACGACTTCGAAATATACATAGACATAGTAAAAATGCTATCAAAAGATAGTGTTCTTAACTTTTCCATCATCAGTGTGTGCCTCCCTCAGGACTTATTCGTTTGACTAGCTACTACGTAAAGTATTAAAATCACCTGAAGATGACTTGGTAATGAATAGAAACCTCTGATGATACCATTTGTATGCCTGGTCTGTGTAATAGTATACATGTTGCTTTTAATGGACAGTGATTGGTTGACATTATAATTTACACTATTACTTAAAGTGCTTCACGTTTTGTTAGAGGCCTCCAATTATCAGGTGTCTACATTTACGTATATTTTTAAGTTGTATGCCCATATTTGTTGACTGTTGGTGCCATAGGGACCAGTATTGTGAACAAGTCAGCTCAATAGTCGACGCAATATTTAACAGTAAGAATTATTCACTGTGTTGTTGTATTGGAATCCTGAAGATATTCCGAAACGCTTAGCGTAATAAGTAATTCTTAAAATTATAGCGTGATATTGTTCCTATGTAATAGTATGATATCATACTTTAAGATAGTCTTGTTCCTAAAATTTTTGCCGCTTCTGAAGCGTGCAGTAAAATCCGTTTCATAAGAAAGTTTCAGCTCCACGCTGTAAAATCATTAGTAATTTCATTCAAGACAATCAGGTAGTTCTGTTTGACAGACGTCTATGTGTTAAGTCCTCCTCTTGTGAATATTCTACATGACTGTTTGTTCTTATTTTCCTATCCACTAAAATCACTGTCTTTCTTTACGTCATGAAATAGACGTGCGCGGAAGACACGATATTTTACCCATTGTCACATTTATCAGTTTATTTGTGCTTCTCATGCAGAGAAGCGAATAAGCTGAACCACGCCATAATATTTATTAGTATGAACAGTCATTCACTCTTCCCAAAATTGTAGATAACTCTTTTTCCAAAATTGTAGATAACTTTTTTTCACAGTGTAATTCATTTTTGCTTTTTTTTGTCCCTCTTACGACGAGAACGCATAATGGAGACCATTGTATCATTGCATTTCTGTTTATAACGTAGCTGTAACAGTCTGTGATACTTACGCGTCTCATCAGGGATGCAGACGAGGTTAAATACTTGTTTTTCACAAAATTAATCTTAATTCTTGATCTGATCCCACTCCGGCTTATCTACGAAGAGTTGTCTTAATTTAAACGTTCAACACTAGATCGTTGCTATCACTAAATAAAACAACATTACATAAATAATATTTTGTTTGTGTCTCATCGAGACTTTGATAATGTACGCCTATTTATCGTCTTACTTGTAAAAACACTGACAGTATCTTACTAACTACTGTTAAACATCATGTAAGGGAAAATATCTATCACCTACGGCAATGCAAAACATGTTTCTGAGAAGGAAATTCATGAATTTCTCTGTGTTAACTTTTTTTTTGCTTTTAGATTGATATAATGTATTTTTAACAATTTGTGAAAAGGTCTTGTGTGATATGTACAGTCATGCTACACGATAACTATGACCAAATCTTTTACCGTAATTAAAATGTTTATTTTTTCCTGGAACTGTTTCATTTACGTTTTTGTTCGTGAACATTGTTTAACGCATTTTTCGCTCTTGCAAACGTGTGTGTCTAGTGTCATTCTTGTTGTACAAAAAACTTTTCATGTATATTTGTGTATTTAATTAGCGTATATTGTATATATGATTGTTTCGACGGCAGATAATAAATTAAGCACATAGGCCTGTCAAATATTTACACACAGGTCGGCTATGTAGATGAAATGAAACGTATTATTTTTATTCGTAAAAATAAACTTTATGTGATACATTAATCAGCATTCAAGGTCTATTTATTTCTCAACTCCCGCTTAACATTACATACATTTAAATCCTTAATTTTGCTTGGTACATGGGAACAGTAAGAAGACGAATAAATGGTATTTTCCGTTTCATAAAATTTCCATCAGAAGCCTGCAAGAATATTGGACTGATAAGTATAACATGATGCCTTTCAGGAATTTTTTGAAGATATCATCATTGAAGAGATTTTTGATTTTTCAAAAATAGCTCTGTGTCGCACGCGGTACATATGTTCGCTTTCTCACATATTATACAAACGGCTTAACTGGTGTCATTAACTTCTTTTCAGTCCCCAAGGTTATGTCATTCTCTGCTTATTTTAACTGTCATAAATTAAAGTCAATTTCAGGTGCTACTTCACTCTAACATTTATTTTTTTAAAAGATAATCTTTCTTCAAGGGCGCTTAATTGTATGTGTTCCACTACCAGGGGAAATTCAACATTTGATAACAGTAATGTTTGCTCACGAGATTTTTTTTATTTTTTTTTTTTTAGAAATTTTCCTCGCTTAGGTAGCAGTCACCATCACGTGCAAAAAAAGAAAAAAAAATGTTGTGGGCATTTTCCTGTGTCAAAAGTCAGGAAAATATTTACAATTCCACCCCTCCGTAAAAGATAGTAAGAGAAATTTGTATTTCTGTTGGTTGGGCTTCTTACAGCAGTTCACTGGAGCTCCATTCATGGCACACCAGGTTCTTCATGAGATCGTGTGGAAGCCACCAAGAATGACGCAGAACTTAGGCTTTATCAACATCAACTACGTTAGTAAACTCCTTATTTACCACATGTACAGTAAATATTTATCACTATAGCGTCGCTAATTTATATACTGCAAGCCTAATAGGCCTCAGCTCTGACCATGATTATCTTGTGTAAGCACCTCCCAGTCTCTACTATATGAAGCTACAAATTTCTACCACGTGCATAAACGATATTTTACACACATAAATATGTTAAATTCCAGGCACCTAGTTGATATTCATTAGTAATTTTAAGGGAAAACACACTTTTGGACTTGGTTATTTAATGTAGACTGTTTACAAAGTATAGTCCTAGATGTATTATTATGTGGCTAGGAATTTATGTCCCGAACGATAATCAGTGTAAGTTGAGACTTGCAGAAGTAAACAACTTCGAATTACGTGTTTTGAGATGATTTTTTTTAGAATTATAATAAAAACTATAGATTCAATACTAATACCGCTCGTTAGCGAATATTTTTATGTAACTGCTCCTCACCGCCACACTCAACCCTAGGTGTAGTAGGGCCACACGACCATACCTTTGATTTGTAGAAGTAATTACTCAGACAACGAGTCACGTACGAATAAAATTGGGCTGTAGTTGCTCCAGACATCTCTGAGTTTTGCTGCTGTTACCCACTTTTCACCCACAGTCCCCACCTCTATGGGAGATACGTGTTTCTTACCACCTCGGAAACTTTCAGGGGCATCCACAAAAAAAAAGTCGCTACATTTTTATCGCAATCCGATGAACAGTATAGGGACACACTGAAGTCGAAGAAACAAACAAAAAAATTATACCTTAGAAGATTTGTGTTGGAGCAGATAATAAAGATGAATAAGTCATAGACAAATGGTACACGTTGTGGGGAAAACACCGTAACTTCCGTCTATTTAGTATTTTAACTACGCATGTTTACAGTTTGGAACACAACTGCATCAACAGAGCTTCGTTTCTTATCGAAAGATCTTCACTACGATATCTGTAAAGCGTATCTCTGAATTTTGGCTGGTGTCTGCTGCATATGACATCAAATCTTCTAACACTGTTCACGCTGTTAAGTATGCTTCGAAATATGGACTGGCGAAATAAAAGCGCTATAGGAAAGATAGTAGGCGCACTTGGTTGTTAAAGTATTCCATTCATATTACTGTCTCAGTTTTTGCAAGAATGGTCACTACAGCGGAGATCTTTGATAAGAATTTTTGCTGTTGTTTTTCAATTAATGTTGCTTATTCACCAAGGTATTTCGTAAGTAAATCAAAAACTGTTCATCACCAATGCTCTTCAGTTTGTCTGATAAATTGTTTTCTGATAAGTTTCCTTTAATTAACGTCTATTGTCACAAACGTTTTGTTAACAGATTACCAGTCTCGGTCTATAATGACCATCGTCAGATCTGTTTCATAAAAACGAAGTCCTAATGTACTGCAGCCAAAGTGGCATCGTCAAATGTTAAATGCGGAATAAGCACCAGCATCGTGTACTAGTACTACTGACAACATTACTCGTGCATATGATGTTATTTATATATATCTGACGTGCTGGTGCTGATTCTGCATTTAGCATTTGACGATGTCACTATGGCTGCAGTACATTAGGACGTTGTTTTTATAAAACAGATCTGATGATGGTCATTATAGACCGAAACTGGTAATCTGTTTACAAAAAGTTTATGACCATAGACGTAAATTATAGGAAACTTATTGTATATACGGGTCACTGTTTTATTCGCAACAATGTCGCAGCTTGTGAAATTGTTTTTTGATTTTCTTTCAATTACATTTCTTAATTTCATCTTCTGCACTTGGTTAGTTATATACAATATCTCTCATTAAAAGGAAAATAATAGGCAGTATACTAGCAAGATATATGCCAACACTATCATCTGTGCTGTCTATTGCGTTAACATGGCATGAAAAAAGTGTAAATAATACCAAACATTGATTACGTAATAAAAGAAAAAAAACATAATGACAAATGAAACAAGAATATACAGAAAATAATTTAGGTGGCATATAGGTATAAAAAAAGGAAATCTCATTCTGTATGAAAAATTATGATACTATCACATACTTTCGTAATCGTCGCACTGGACTTCAAAATACTCTTTGCATTTCCACATTCCATTTAATGAACACGAACAAAATTTCTCTCTTGAGTTACAACTTGACACGTCTGGGAACGATTGTTCTTGTCGCTTTATCTCGCAGTTACAGTGGACTCATATTTAAATGTGTTCTCACTGTTTGTTTCCAACTGAATCTTAAGATTACTAAAGCTATCGATATAAAAGGGAAATGAATGGTTGCAATAGTAAGTAGATGGATACCAAACCACTGCGTAGTTAGTAAACATCTCTCTGTATTTTCGTTTCTATCGCATTTCACCAGACAGTGTTGCGACTCGATATTTGGCTTCCAAGAGCTCTGGGTTGTCCACGCTCAATACATAGTGGACAAATTTAACCAGATGTAAAGATAACCATATTGTGTTTTTGGACTGCAAATCGCTTTGCATCTGGCAATAGCATCGGTCCTACACGAACGTGTTGTACATCGTTCTTAGTGTGAAAGCAAATCTTCATTGAAGCTACTGCCAGACTTCATTAGCTGTGACGCAAATCTGTGTGTTAATGTGACTTCTTTGTTACGCTTTCGACAACTGGATGAATCGGTTACGTGAATAGCATGTAGGTTACTATGGCCTCGTTGACAACCTTACACTACGTAGATCTGACATCTGTTGTTAGTTGATGGTTTTTAATATTGTTTTTGTCTTTTCAAATTGACTGAAGAAACATGTTACGTCCTCCAGCACAAGAGTACATCGCGTAGGATGAACACTATGGCAGTATCAGTGCAATGTAAGCTTAACCATGCGTGTGTAGAGAGTCTTTCTTCCCGGGTACCATACGCGAACGGAACTGAAAGGGGGAAATGGTTCTTGCGAACTGAGTGCCCTCCGCCACACACCACACGCCGGTTTTAGAAACGTAAATGTAGATAAGCAATGATAAGGAGGATGTATTCAGGAACTTTGAAGACTGTTCATGTCAACCTCGACGCAGGAGACACACACTCATCTTCGTCGGTAACTTGACAAGCTTGTGTATCAGACTAATTGAGCGGTCCAACGCAGCGGCTGTGGTCTAGTCATTGTCAGTGAGGCAGCCGGTGACAAGTGCTGTGGCTAATGACAGGCTCGATTCGTTCTTCATTTGAGTACCTCCGGCGCTCTGCCTACATCGTGGTTCACGTACAGGGCGGCAACGAAAGCCGTCATTAAGCTATCTTCGTTTCTGTTTTAACCGATTCAGTTCCACGCAAAAAATATTTCGGAACATGGCGCATTTGCTTGTGTGACAACATTTTTGTGGCGGTAGAAATAACATAGAAGTGTGTAGACCTAAGTCCTGTAGCAGCAAGAGCTATTGAAAAATAGAGACAAATGATAATTTTTTGCCCACGATTATTGAAAGACTGTTTACTGTTCTTCTACAAACTCAAACACCTTTCTTTTGCTACACTTCTACATTTACGAGTATTTACGTTTCAGACTCGTTTTGCCTTTTGTATTAAGGCATCTTCAGTGGATTCCTCTGAAATAACTCAGTGTTGCTTTTACGTGCGGTGCTGTGCTATTTTAGATAAATTACATTCAAGGTGCCTTAATACAAAAGGCGAATTGCGTCTCGAACGTAAATAAATATTAGATTACTGCAATAAAAAGTTGTCTCAATTTATAAAACGAATATTTATGTAACTCTCCGGGAAAATGGCCATACATCAAACTTGTTACTTACTATTCGATCGCAAGTAACAGTACGTATCTGTGTAACTATCAAAAAGTGGTAAACAGTAGACGTACGAAGGAGAATGACTTTTCCGATTAATTCTGTGTAAATAGTGTTAGTCACAGGGAGCCCGCACCGTGAAACCGTGAGTGCCTGACGGCCACTGGGCTACCAAATTGCATAAACCAAGACAGGAATCGTGGGTGGCCGTTCGCAGGAACACAACACTCGTTGTCATGTTTCAGGGTACACTCAATCGTTCCTGAGCAGATAGCAAAGAAAGCTCTTTTTGCTCATAGGAACGTGTATTGATGACGAACTTCTGACGGGAAACGTGGGCAGAAAAAATAGCAGGGAGACTTGTTCACATTTGCCATGTTATTGGCAGAGATGCCCGACGACCACGTTACTTTCTACAGCGACGTTTGTTTCAATCAAACGCTCAGAAATTTTTTTCAATAGTTTGGAAAATAAGAATAGATATTTTTAAAATTAAATGAACTTTTGAAACGTTCGGGGTGTACAACATATTTTTCTTCTTTCTGCTTGCTAATAGGAAATAGGAAACATAATACTTAGTTTCGGAACGATAAATGAATGATACACATCCGTCGAAACGCTGAGATTCGCGTCGGAGAGGCTGTTGTTTGACAACGGGCTTCAACGACATATTATTGTCCACGACGTTGACTGGCAATCGTTCAGTTGTTATACTGCACTTCCCCTGTAGTTAAAAAAAATAATATAAGTTCGCATAATGATGTCAAAGTCTGTCATATTCAGTTATAATATCCCCTCTGTGCGTCGAATAGATGTTATTAATACGGTATGTGCTGTTAAACATTTAACCGCTGAATAGACTAGTATTACGACGCCATCCTTTGAACAACACCTCGCACTATACCGTTACCTCATTGTCCTACGCCTGGCTATCGGTGTGTAGATGTAGATGTAAACAGAGATATTAACGAATCACCTCCAAGATGGCCGTATGTAGAAACTATTAAATGTTTTACCTAGAGAAATCTCACGAAGATATTTTCTCAGCATAGATATGAACCGCCACACTTTCTAATAATACGTGCAGACCCAGTTAAATGACCGTAGCACAAGCGACATAAAAATGCAGGGTCATAACTAACAAGGGAACTGTACGAATTCCCCTCACGATTTAATTCATACTGACAGTGTGTGCAGGGCACGACTAGGACCAACATATGTAAACAGACAGCTCTCTGCCGTTTCAGATAAAATCTAGTTCGAAAATTGTAGGCGTGCTTTTGTTGGATGCTTTGTAGGGCCGCTACTGTGCAAGAACTCTGCAGCCGCGCGAGCAGACGCGATGTCCCTGGACCGAATTTCGTTGCAGGTAGTACTTTTTCAAATTTACGAGTAATTCTAACAACAAAGTTAATGTAACCGCGAAATCAACATTTAGTCACTCAATTATTATTTTCCTAATCTTTAACATGTAAAAAGGAGGAAAAGTTTTTTCTTGACGAGGCTGGAATAGGAAAAAAGAATATACGAGAACTTTCGATCAGTGTAGTCATTTTATTTATATTATTGTATATTTATTTGTGACAAGTATATGTGTAACATGTGCAGCACTGCATGATTCAGGATGATACTGATGGTAGGAACATGGAAAACAATAATTATCGCGACATACGTCAGATGTAATAACTGCCGAATTTTCGCACAGCAATTACTTTTTTTTCCATTGTGTCTGTTGCGAAACAAACTTGGCTTACATTCACAAACGATTCTCGGTTGTCACGCAGTTCCGCTGCGGATCATGCATCTCGAAGCATAGCGCGGAGTAGTGGTGCAGGTCACTCCCAAAATGTTGTTGTACCGGCAGCGAGATTCGATCCAGAGACCAAGCGCTTAGTCACTCGGCTGCGGACTCCATCCACATGAGTGGCCCTACAAAGCACGCAAGGCAAGCACGCCTGTAATTTTCGAACTCGATTTGTGTCTTCCTCTTTACTCATGTAGGTCCTAGACGTGTCCTACACACCTTGTCATACGCATCAAATAGATGAGGTGAAGTTCGTACGATCTCCTTTTAAGTACAAAAATTATGGGTAGATATTGTTGCAAGGCGTAGCGAAGCATGACAGGATTCACATAGAAAAGGTATAACAGCTTCCTAGTTCTCTATGTACTGCGACGAACTTAAGCTTTCTGCAGCCTACTGTACCTACGTAAAATGTTTTGACAGAGCGAGTTCACACTTGAATTGAGAAGGAACAGGATCCCAACCTTTTTCACGCTATCAAAATTTAGATTTTCCGTTTTTTTCCGGTCCTATTTCTTTTCCATTCGTTCATTAACAGCTGTAATACCCTGTTTCTGCTAGCTTTTGTATCGACGATACATTAAGCCTAACATTCTACTCTTTGCTTCCAGTGTTTCTTAATACTTCAGCCAAATTCGTTACAAAATTGCTTATGTATTCCATTTAACGAGTCTCGCTTCCTTATTTGCTCACAATGGAGGCATCGCCAACTAAACTGCACACGCTTTCAAGATTAAAATTAGACAATTTACAATCCTACCGTGGTGGGTTACGATGTAGGGTTGAAACCGGCACTGCCAATGTTTTGGTACTGTTCATTTACGTCAAGAAGACGTTTTCAATGTACAAAAAAACGTCATTAAATGAATGAAATCCGTTGCCAGTTATTTCCAGCAGATATCTAAGATGCTGAGCGGCACAATTACACTATTATTGCTCAATTCCGAACTAATGTAACATTTCTACAGTAAAATATATACATAAACAACTTTAAGACTAGATAGTCTATGACTACGACTATCACTAACAGAAATTTGCACTGCTTAACGTGAAAGAAATTATGTTGTCCTCGAATGATCCGCACAGGCGCATCCAGAGATCTGAATGTCCTTCCGAATTACGAGACAGGTTTGCCAACGAATGCAGTAGAATAAATATAAGGGGCAGTCAAGTAAAAACGAGACAAATGGAAGAAAGTAAGAAACTGTTCATAATTTCAACAGTAATTCGCCATAACTGTTGCTACGTTTCTCCCACTGTTAAGACAAGACGGTCAACGCCTTCGTGGAAAAATGTTTGCGGTTGCCTACGGAACCCTGACTGTACCCATGTGTACATCTCCTCGGCCGAAAAAATCGACGAACACGAATGTGTCTCTTCAGGGCTTCAGGAACTGGAAATCCCATGGGGAGAGATCGAGACTGTACAGAGGATGTCGAAGCGCTTCCCAGCGAAACTTCTGTTGCAACCCGAAACAACCCGGGCAACATGAGCACGGGAATTATCCGCAACAGAATGAATGCTGGAAAGGTTCTTTTGCTACTCTACAGAAGTTTCGCCGGTAAGCCCTTATGCATCCAAGCAGCGCCGGTATTTCCCCATGCGATTTAGTATTTTTAGAGCTCTGAGCAGCGGCCGTCGATTTGCTTCGGACGAAGTGTTACACTCCTGGTTCCATAAAGGCACCGATTGTCTTGCCTGACACTGCGATAAATGAGTTAACAGCTATGGCGATATTTGTAAAATAATAAACAGGTACCTTACTTTTTTCTATCTGTCTCGTTTTCATATGACTGCCGTTTAGACTTTGTTCTATACCCACACCACTTCAAGATAAATGAGGCAAGCACGTACCTAAAAGGAAAAAAAAATCTTTACCGTTACATACCCGTACTTACCAATACTGCATACTACTAATTTACGTCTACATTTATCTTCACGTGTAAATTAAGTGTGAATGGGGAAAATGCGCAATAAAATATGTGTGAGAGTTAAAATTTTCCTCAATTAAGAGGCCAATACTTTTTCATAAGACAGTCTCTTCAACGGCAATGGCATGAAACTGAGAATGACTGCTACGGTCGCAGGTTCGAATCCTGCCTCGGGCATGGATGTGTGTGATGTCCTTTGGTTAGTTAGGTTTAAGTAGTTCTAAGTTCTAGGGGACTGATGACCACAGCAGTTGAGTCCCATAGTGCTAAGAGCCATTTGAACCATTTTTGAAACTGAGAATTTCCTTATTTGTTAACTAAAATTGCAATTATTTAGGTATCCCCCATGCCAATGGTCTCACGTGTCTGTTTCATCTGCAGATTAAACACAAACAACAATATATTCGTTATTATTATACAACACATCTGCGATTATTTTCTTTATAAATTATGAACGAACTATTCGCTACCCACTAGTTGTGAGGCAAATTTTTGGGAGTGAGATAGCCGATACCATATTTCAGGTAATGGCTTGTAGGAGACTTCGACAGTTGTCAGATGCTTAGCGTTGATGCTATCTCGTGTACGTGCTGAAATCAAACATGAGTCAACTTTTCTCCTTGTGTGTGTTGCAAAAATGTGTAATGTTTTGGCGCTCTTAACGTAAAATCAGACCTCCGCTACGGCCGTCTCATACCAGTTTAGGAATTAGATTGAGCATTTGGTAACGAACAGTACGCGCTAGGTTGTCCTGTATGTAGCCGGAGAAAGGAAGGAAAGAGGTTTAGCGTTTAATGTGCAGTCGACATCGAGGTCATCGGTGGCAGAACACGAACTCTCTTTGTTTCAAGGATGGCATAGGAACTCGGCCCTGCCCTTTCAAAGGACCATCGCGGCGTTTGACTGGAGTGATATAGGGAAATCACGGGAAATATACATCAACATGGTCGGACGTGGATTTGAACCCTCACCTCCCAAATACGAGTCTACCTCACCTCGCTCGGCTGTAGCCGGTGGTTCCACCGCAAAGATAAAAATAATTTCGTGGATACATAAATTATAGATATTATTGCTCAAAATATGTTATAATTGTCGAGCAGTTTCGTGCTTTTCGCAGATGACCCGTTTATCTATGGGGTCGTGTTATTGGACTAAAAATTGTGTGTAGATCCCTGACGAACAAGAATCTTCGAACGAAAATTGATAAGTAGCTGTTAACATCGAGAACTACAGAACTATGCACTTTTCGAAAAGGTAACATGTACCAGTTTTCAAAACATGAACGAATCACAGCTGGAATCACCATGACATAGAAATACCTGCGAACTAACTTGAATGAAAATATGAAGTGTAAAGAGAATATATTGTTCAAAGTAAATAAATGCCAGCCGTTGAGTCAATGCTAGGATAGTGGGAAAAAGTAGTCTGTATGCACGGAAGGCGGTTCGAAAACCATTTTTTCGGTCAAAATAGGAATACTGAAAGCGAGAGTCCGTATCACGTAGGGCTAAGAGAGGACGTAGAGCTCACACAACGAAATGCTGTCAGGGACTTACTGCAATAAGGTTATTTCAAAATCTTAACTAGCAAACACTTGAAAATTCTAGATATTGCGTCACGTCATTGCAACTACTAAAACAAATGACTTGCTGCGAAGCTCTACAAGACGTTTCACGAAGTTGAATTTTGCCTGATACATCGCGAAAACTTCATCGAAAAAATTCAAAGAACCGATCGTCAAGGACTACAATAGTGATGTGGAGAGCGTGGATACAGAAATAGACTCCAACTAAGAAGAAAATATTGCTTTCAGTTGAATGTTTTTCGTAAAGCTACTCAAAGTAGAATGCTAGTTTGCGCTGCTGTTCACTGAAACGACAAGTACTGAACTTGTAATCTGGTGCAGAGCCGGGCACATAAGTTTGTACGTGTAGAAAACTTGAAGATGTGTTTATCAACTCAAAATGGTTAAACGAGACTGCAGAGGACTTTCAGACACAGGCCACTTTAAATACAGAAGTAAAGTTTTATAGTGGCGCCAAAAATAACGCTACTGGCTAACAGCAATTACGGTATAATCTACAGTTTAAAAAAATACAAAGAAATAGTCATCACAGACTTTTCGACGTATGTAAAAGAGAAACTCAAACGACGTTAGTCAAAGTACAAAGGAAAATTCAAAACCTGCCTATGCGCTGCTTGTATTGAGAAGGTGTCACCTTGTCCGCCTCTCATGCTGAAAGTCCCGAGTTTCGATACCGTAAGTATTGTATGGCAACCGCGGCAGGTGCTCCTGGCGCGCTTTACGTGAGGATGCAGGTTTGCGACAGGTGAAAAGAGAAAAAGAGGTAGGGCAGTTTAAAAGGGGAAGAGGAGGGATGCAGTTCTTAGGGAAAAAGGTGAAGTAGGAGAAGAAGTTGGAAATGATTGGGAGGAACTAAAATAGACGTGTGACAGGGAATATTGAAGAGATTCGGATTGGACTGTACTGAGCAACGCTTCCATTTCTTTTGGTTGTTACAGCTCTTCATTTATCAGAATTGAAACAATTAGAAAAGGAATCACATTACTGTCACGAGTGATGGGACTCTGGACAGTGTATTGTTCCATGTCTTAAACTGTATGAATACGCGAATGCCACGAGGATGTAAAGTAAAAAATTACATTCGGGGTCCCAGTTGCGCCGAAAGATTAAATGCTCACAATATTTCGAAAGACTCCTCCTTGGGCAATGTCAAATGGTGACAGTGGCTGAGAAGCCATGGTCCGAAAGCTTTTGGCTGTCTAGCCAGTTGTAGCGGCAGGAAGCTCGAGACAATTTTATGTTAACAAAAGAAAACATTATAGAAATTTGTACATTTCGTTTCATTGTCAAGCAAGCTTGATCTTAGTAAAGGAATGAACAGGTTTATCAACAACGATGAAATTAGAAAAATTGGATGACGCCGGCGTGTGAGAGGGTGAAGAGAACTTGTACAAAGACGGTTAGCCCTGTGTATCTGACAGTTACGCAGCTCCTGGGTTCATATGCTAGCTCCCTCAAAATATTTCGAAATGCGCTGACTTCCGGCTTTTATTGTGCTACTGGCGAACACAGCAATGCTTCGCATTTACTAAAAATGTATGAGAATCGAATATACGTCTCTTTCTCTCCCCGTCTCTATGTCCATCTCCTCCCCTCTCTCCATCTCCTCCTTCTCTCTTCTCTCTCTGTTCGTCAGCTTCTCCTCGCTCTCTCTGTCCATCTTCTCCTCCCCAGAACGCGAACTCGGCAATCCTTCGCAATATTGGATATATGTTCTAATCTCCTTCTACTCCCTCTCTCTGTCCATCTCCTGCTCTCCCCTCTATTCCTCCATCTCCTCCTGCTCTCTCCGTCCATTTCCTCCTCTTCCTTATGCGAACCCGGTAGTGCTTCGCAATATAAAATGTGTATGGAAACTGGATACATGTCCTAATATCCTTCTAACCCTCTCTGTCTCTGTCCATCTCCTCTTCTAGCTCTCTTTGCACATTACTTCCTCACCCCACCAATCTCCACACTCTCATTCCCCTTCTCTATGCCTATTTACTACCCCCTGCCCCCCTCGCCAACCGTCCATCACGCTTCCTCCTCTGTCTCTCTCCCTCTCTCTCTCTCTCTGATATTGAGCCTTATTGTTATTGGCTACGAAACCTTGATCTGGAACTGAGTAGGTAAATCGGTTGGGGTCACTGGCATACAGGGTATAACAGACGTCTCCTGCAACTGCATCTGTAAGGATAGTAGCTTAAATGACAGTATTTCGAATAATTTTAATCTTCGAATGGATAGCCCTACGAGTCTGTAGCGCTCAGAGTCTGTATTAGTATTCTGATCGAAAGCCAATAAGCCGTGGATACAACTATCGTGTTTTTTTATTATTTATTATTATTGTGAGGAAGAGAGCAATATTGCATACTCGTATACGTATATATGAAATTTTTGTTTAAAACTACATGCGAGGAGAAAGAATGTGTACCGGAGAAGCAATTTGTCAAATGGTTTAAATGCGCTGCTGTCGGAGTTAAAACTGACTGCGAGAATGGAAACGAAACCGCAGCTGTCAAGAAGTATGCTGTCCGGCATGATGAGCAATCATTGTATTGCGTGTGTCGCTGTTACGTTCAACAGATCGCGCTCCAATGGTTATACGAAATCGCGAGCGTATTCGATAGCAACGTGGTGTCAAAATTTGCAAAGCAATCGGTGGAGAACATTCGGGGATTTAATATTCTGAACAAACGAACATTTACATATTTATTTACATAGATTTACGTCTCATTTTATACAAATATACAGTTGTTGGGACACTGCGTCGACAAATATCATCGCTGGCGGTTCGACTGGGACGTGGCACAAGATTCTCTGTTAGTCTGTCTGTACACCGTTAAGCAATTGCAACAAAAATAAATTGTTTGCAAAGACTGTCAGCCTGCGGAGAAGAAATAAAGTTAATTCCTGGTTACTGCTTCAAAAAAGACAGCTGAAATTTCACGTACGTGTACACAATGTGCTGGCGACATTCGGTGTGACGTTCAGCCGCAGACAGGCGCAGCGATTTCGTTCAGTAGGCTGGCACATGGAGTGCGTCTGCTCCAGTGGCAGCCGCTCTCGGCTAATGGAGCGGCCGGTAGCTCGCGGTGGAGTGGATGGTGGCCAGGGGGGGCGCGGACTCGGGGTTGCCCCGGCTAATTGTCGGGCGTCGAGAACTAACAGGCGTGCGGCCGCGGAAACAGGGGGAGGGAGGGAGGGGGAGGGGCCGATTCTGAGAAAAAACACGGCCGGGGGCTGCGGGACAAGCGCATTAATCGCCTCCTCTCCTCTGTGCGCTCCACGCCCAGGACAAATTATCGTCGTACGCTTTTTGTTGACAGTGGCGTTGTTTGTACGGGGTGGGTCTGTAGGAAAGGTCAACGTGCCGCGAAGTGGCGGATGTGGTCGTTTGAAACCAAATCAGCCATACGGACGAAAACCGAAAAACGTTTAACACATAAACGCTTAAAAGACAAAAAACGATTAAGACGTAATACTGTTACTGTCCTGATAAAATTCTGAGTAATTTACTACTTTTTTTTCTTTTAACGCGGAACAAAAATCGTTTATACACGGAAAGGTTTCGCTTCTCGGGCGGACAAAAACAGACCTACATACTTTCTGCTTTTCACGAACTCTTCTACATTTCGCTATTTTGTCAAAAACTGACATTTTGAGCCAGTGGCTGTGTACAAAATATATGTTGACTCTTACTCAGAAGATTACAGCAACCAGCCACCTTTTACAGTGCTATTTATTTATTTCAAACACGGCCGTTACCGGTTTTGAACCCACAGGTTCATCTTCAGACAGCTAGTTCGCGTTTTATATATTATTTCGTGTTTTTTTCCGACTTGACGAAACTTCCTTGGGGTGGTGGTGCCCTACAACCAAAACAAAATGTGAGACAACGTCTTTTTAATTGTCATTGTGCCTCACGACGATTTTAAGTAAAGTAAACAAATTATTATTGTTCAATGGAAGATGTTTCGATTACTTACGATGAAGAATCCACGTCGTTACGTTTCATTGTAAGTAATCGAAACGTCTTCCATTTAACAATAATAATTTGCTTACATAACTTAAACTCGTCGCGAGGCACAATGACAATTAAAAAGACATTGTCTCACATTTTGTTTCGGCTGTAGGGCACCATCACCCCAAGGAAGATTCATCGAGTGAGGAAACAATACTCAAAATCAAATGTAGAAAGTGAAGTAGCCGTCTGAAGGTGAACCTATCTGTTCGAAACCGGTAACGGCACAGTTTAATAAATAAATTGCATTGTTAAAAGTGGCTGGTTGCTGCAATATTCTGTGTAAGAGTCAACCTGTATCTTCTACATTTGCATTATACTCTAGAAGTCATCTAACAGTGTATGGTGGAAGGTACTTCTGGTACCCCTATCTGATCCCCCCTTCCCTGTTCCACTTGCGAATGGCAGAGGGAAGAATTATTGTCGGCAAACCTCTGTATTACCTGTGATTTCTCGATTTTTTCGCTGCAGCTATTTCGTGAGATGCATGTAGGAAAAACAATACGTTGCCCGACTCTTCCTGGAATGTACTGTCTCGAAAATTCAGTAGTTAGCTCCTTGACGCACAGCGCCTCTGTTGTAGCATTTGCCACTCCAGTTTATTGAGCATCTCTGTAACGGTCTCGCGCAGACTATACGATCCCGTGACGAAACGCACAGCTCTTCTTTGGATCTTATTTATTTCTTCTATGAGTCCAACCTGCTAAGGGTCCCAGACTGATGAGCAATACTCAAGAATCGGTCGAACAAGCGCCTTGTAAGCTACTTCTTTAGTGGATGAATTACATTTCCTGAAGACTCTTCCTAAGAATCTCTGTCATCTACTTTTCCTACTATTTCTTATATGTAGTCATTTCACTTAATGTCGCCCGGTATGCTTGTATTTCACTAAATGACAGTAGTGGACTTGCTGACTTTTTATTTCGTTAGACCTAACGAAGTAAATAATAGTTGCTGCTAATGATAAAAAAAAATTGAAATGGGCGTATTGCATCGCTGGTCGGGAGGCCCCATCCGGGGAAGTTTGGCCGCCAAGTGCGAGTCTTATTTTAGTCAATGCCACATTGGGCAACTTGAGCGCCGGAGATGAGGATGAAATGATGATGAGGACAACACAACAGCCAGTCCCTGAGCGGAGAAAAATCCCCGACCCGGCCGTGAATCGAACCCGGGCCCGCCTGCGTGGGCGACGAGCACATTACCACCCAGCTAAGGAGGAGGACGCTGCTAATGATATCTTACCATGTGTGGTTGGGCACTGCTACTTTCAAAACTCTTCATTTTTCGAATTTGGCGATGGATGTGCCAAAGTCGGCAACCAGCGAATTTTGAGTTTAAAATTACTCTGTTTCTTCTTTAAATGTAGGGGGGGGGGGGGGGGACACAAATCGCTATTTTGCTTTAAATGTACACTAAGCTGCCTAAGTGAAAAAGAGAAAAACGAAAGGCTCAAAACTGTTGGGCATTACGGGCGGTCTGTCCATGACAAATAAAGACAGAGATCAAGTTACAGCAGTGTTTGCTGCCCATACAAACTGCTTGGAACATTTGAAGAAAAGAAATGTAGTAGTGTTAAAATATTTGTTAATAATATAACAAAATATTACCGACTGTGGCTACAGACGAATTCAGTCTACGTTCCATTCAACGCTTGAAGAATAAGGCGCAAAAGATGTCTTCACCGGTAACGAAACTGGTTTACCTTACCGTAGCTTACTCAAAAAAAAAAAAAATGCATTTCGGCTATGTCCGAAATACTACCCTTATGTGTCACTGGGAAAATTTAAAACCACTTCATTTTAAAAAAGTAAGAACCTTAGCAGTCGAGTATAGTGCGGACGAAAAAGCGTCATTGGCGTCTCCTATGTTCACTGATCCTCGGTTTAGATAACGGTAACAGACATCCCCCCCACGGCCAGAAACAACAATAAACTGTTGTAGACAGACTTTCAGTGTACAGCGTGTGTCTATGAGAGTGAATTGTAGCAGGAATTGAATTGCTACACTGTAATAATATTTGACGAGATTGAAAAAACAGTAATTTTTTTCCTAAGTGTCGTTTAAGGGATAACTCTTTAATACATATTTTTATCACAAAAAATAGTTCGGTCTCCTCTGTTTAATCTTAAATGTTTTTCACTGTATTCTGTATTCCGACTGATCTGCAACCGCTTACGAATAGTCATTATCAGATTGTAATATATATGCTATGTCTGTGATTCTATTAGTCTAACCGGATCTCCATGATTATACGTAATGCGATGCGTGGCGCTGAAGGTTTCACCTTTATTCCTCAATGTTCAACAGTTCGTATATGATATTAGAGCGTCGGGCTCCCTGGAACAAGAAGTCAGTCCAAATAAGTTGTAGTCAACCTGGTCCAGCCTTCATGGTGGGCGGTGGGCAGAGGGCTTTTAAAAACATTTTCATTACGCTTACACTAAATTTTTACATAAACTATTTCGTAAGAAATTATTATTATATGCTTCAACCTCCTGTGACTTCACTTTGTAAATTTTATAATGTAAAGTTACTTCCCTACTATATATATCACCATTGCCGTGGAACCAGTGGACTGTTTGGAAATTTTACTTCTGACAGAGGAAAGCGGGCGCTAGGCAAAAAAGGTTGAATACTAGTGATGTAAACTATAGCCGAATGCGCCTCTATTCGCTTTTGAGCTAATTATCCTCCCAAGCAGGTGGTTATAACGAATCATTAAGGAAGTCAGATTGATATTCCACCATATTCTACGACAGAAATCAAGCTTTCGTTTGACACTGTATATTCTTTTAACAGGGAAAATTTTTTCTAGTAGCCTAGCTGACGTGATAATCTATTGGTTTCCTTTGAATAATGCTTTAGCGAAACAATTTGTGTTACGTACGAAAGGGTGAAATTATATTTGACATTAATCTACCGAATCTGTAATACGTAACGTGAATACTATCAGACCTTCTACGCTCACTATAGGTGCACCCAAAATTACAGTTGTATCTGGCGATGACATTCTGCCCACGATAATTTGCGGCGTCCATAACGCATGCAGTGAAATAACTAGCTCACTCTACTATAAACAGAAAATTTTCTATTAAAAGATACATAAATGGGTTTACGATTTTGAAATATCGAAAAAGTATCAGTAATTCTTTTATATCCCAGGAATAGTCGGTAAAACTTATAACACTGAATACCGTCTACTGATTTCCCTGCAGAGGGTGGTGTACCAAGGACTGATAAGAGACGTGTAGGTATTTTTGTACGATGTCGTTGGAGGTATTTGATTATCTTAAGTTAAACCAGACACCCTGTACAACGGCAAGACAGCAAATCCACATATTAAACTGTTAGTCAGTTCCAGGGACAAATGTGGATTCCGTCCACAATTTATTGGTTACGAACTGCAGACAAGAACTGAAAAAATTAAAATCAAATGTTCAAATGTGTGTGAATTCATAAGCGACCAAACTGCTGAGGTCATCGGTCCCTAGACTTACACACTACTTAAAAAAACTTATGCTAAGAACGACACACACATCCGTGTCTTTGAGGGGACTCGAACCTCGGGCGGGAGGGAAGAAATTAAGAAATTGCAAAAAGGTACAAGACAGGACCTGGGCAAGCTGAAACAACCAAAGGTCGTTTAGTTTGATGAAGCATTAGGCAACACTGGGCTGAAACGGGAAAGGAATAAAACAGAAAAGGATGGGTAAGTTTGAGGGATAACATGGGGAAGGCAGCAGAGGGTCGCACTGGTGGAAAGAGAAGCCACGGTAGAAATCATTGGATAACTAGGGAGATATTTAATTTAATTGATGAAAGGAGGAACTATAAAACAGTAGCTGTTAACGAAAAAAAAATTGAGGCCCAAAA
Source organism: Schistocerca serialis cubense (assembly GCF_023864345.2). Lineage (NCBI taxonomy): Eukaryota > Metazoa > Arthropoda > Insecta > Orthoptera > Acrididae > Schistocerca > Schistocerca serialis. The sequence goes on from NC_064645.1 coordinate 621,263,671, forward strand.
GATAAAAAATAAATTACCAATTATTTTTTTTAAATTAAATTATGAATCAGCTTCCGTTTTAGAATACAATTAAGACAACAGCAAATTTTCGTCTTTAGAGACGAGAACCAGCAGGACAACTTCCAAACAGATTTTGAAAACCACAGATACATTCCATGTAGATTTTATTTCTTCTTAGCAGTCACCTTTGGCGATAATAATAAGTTATTACCGGAAGCAGGCACTACAATCGGAAAGCATATTTGTAGTAAACATCTTCAGTGTTCAGTCTTCATTCTTAAATATTAAATTCGAATTAGAATCCAAGGATTTGCTTCTACAGTAACGTGTTTCCTTTAGAGAAAGTGGGAAACATAGTGGGCATTCATTCAAAGAAATGCTGTGGAGTTTACAGGGCTGTAGGTAATAATTTGTACGGGCCTGGGTGCTATTCCTCAACGCTGAAGCAGATTTTGACACAGCAGGAGTCCTATTCTGTGGCCTAATGTTCTTCTTACTATGCGACCGCGTCATAAGAGACAGAACTACCGACGTTTCGGATGCAATTGTAGACAGCCTTTGTAACGTTTCCCTTCCTAATCGGCCTGCTGGATTGCGATATAACTGACCGTGATCGCGTATGACTAATGAAATATATGCAGTGAGGTAGGCTATCGTTACCGAAGGAAAATAATATCGGTTGGTAGGAAGAAAGTGTACGACACACCCTTGTGAAGGAAGAATCTATTCTAAATCTAATCTAAATACTGATAGCAATTTTGAAATGGGTGGAATATAGTGCAATCGCTCACGAACTGCACTTGAGGAAAGAGGGTTACCAAGTAACATTTAATGCAAAAAAATACTGATTAACAAAAAGATGATAATTAAACGGTCGTCAGCCCACTAGGAAAATGAATATCCATAATCCTAAGAAAGGTAATGGTAAAGAAAATTAAGCAAATAATCACTGGCGTGGCAACAGAAGGGTGTTACGCTTTTCTACAACACAACAGCTCATGAGAAAAAAGTTAATCAGAAAGCACTGAGTTTGCAGTTACTTAATCTGAAATACTAAATTGTGAAAGCAAAGTTAAATTTAGTTAATGGTTGAATAAATGACTGATTACAACTGAAACTTCGTTAGGTAAGAAATGATTTTTAGTAACCTCAGCGTAACTTAATACAAAATTTGGAAAAGGGCAAGCAATTTACCTTTAATTACTGAAATACTGAATTGAATTTACTTTAAACGAATGAGCAACTGATTTACTTTCAACATAAGAAGAATGAGATACGTACGAAGCCAGTAGAAGCCACTCGTGAAGCTAAATACAGAATAAATGAAATTGCACACTGTTAATTTGTGCTGTGTCTTTAGTTATTAGTTTTGCCAGTGAAATTGCACACTGTTAATTTGTGCTGTATCTTTAGTTATTAGTTTTGCCAGTCAACTTTTACGTTGCTTTCAGTGAGTGAAGTTAATACTAAAGATTTTAAATTCATTAAGCCTCTGTTACGCAATACAAGAATGAACAGTTACTGAGGTAGCAAAATTTAAACTGAAACTGGTCACTAGTAAACAGATAAAACTGGCAGTAAATAGTTAATCAATTTTCATATTTTTACGACATCGGTGATTGCATGGAAAGGAAGGGGACCCTCCTTGGTAGTAACGTTTAAGGACAATGACAAAACAGTTGCCCTACAAGTTTTAACTATTGTAGCTTATTATTGTAGAAAGTTAGTAAAACTTTGTGAAAAAATGTCACTGGGTAATACCTGTGGAATATTAGTTATACTCTGTCAGTTAACAGTCTTACGGTGTTGTAGCTGTGCGGACGAGGAAGAATGTAGCCGACGACAGTGCTGAGCTGCTGCTGTTGCTGCGAATCGTCTCCAGAGCCACGGATAATTATGTGACAGGCAGTAGTTGGAACTGCAGCTTCCTCCGCCTGTCCACTCCTACTGCGCTATCGATGCTCGCACGTTAACGAAGCGGGTGCGCCTACACTGGCGCGACCATAGCTGCACACCGCGACCAACAAACACTTCCGCACTCTTTTATCATTCAAGCTGCTCTGCTCCCTCTCTGCTGACAGCGCGATAGAGACTCTCTACACGCAAAGATAAATAATGGCACAGCTACTGCCATTTCGTCGTTGCTATCGATACATTTAAGTATAAAGTTCCCTTGACTATTAAAATATTTACATTGTAATTACACTCAATTATAAACATTCAAAAAGAATTCACTATTACGTCAATATTAAATGTAGTATCCGTATCCAGTGACGCCTGTAGATTGAGGATGACACGGCGCCAGTTCGTAACGTTGGGCCTTCCGAGGTCTGTTCGGACGAAGTTTTAATTCTGTAATCTACATCTACATCTACATTTATACTCCGCAAGCCACCCAACGGTGTGTGGCGGAGGGCACTTTACGTGCCACTGTCATTACCTCCCTTTCTTGTTCCAGTCGCGTATGGTTCGCGGGAAGAACGACTGTCTCAAAGCCTTCGTACGCGCTCGAATCTCTCTAATTTTACATTCGTGATCTCCTCGGGAGGTATAAGTAGGGGGAAGCAATATATTCGATACCTCATCCAGAAACGCACCCTCTCGAAACCTGGCGAGCAAGCTACAGCGCGATGCAGAGCGCCTGTCTTGCAGAGTCTGCCACTTGAGTTTGCTAAACATCTCCGTAACGCTATCACGGTTACCAAATAACCCTGTGACGAAACGCGCCGCTCTTCTTTGGATCTTCTCTATCTCCTCCGTCAACCCGATCTGGTACGGATCCCACACTGATGAGCAATACTCAAGTATAGGTCGAACGAGTGTTTTGTAAGCCACCTCCTTTGTTGATGGACTACATTTTCTAAGGACTCTCCCAATGAATCTCAACCTGGTACCCGCCTTACCAACAATTAATTTTATATGATCATTCCACTTCAAATCGTTCCGCACGCATACTCCCAGATATTTTACAGAAGTAACTGCTACCAGTGTTTGTTCCACTATCATATAATCATACAATAAAGGATCCTTCTTTCTATGTATTCGCAATACATTAAATTTGTCTATGTTAAGGGTCAGTTGCCACTCCCTGCACCAAGTGCCTATCCGCTGCAGATCTTCCTGCATTTCGCTACAATTTTCTAATGCTGCAACTTCTCTGTATACTACAGCATCATCCGCGAAAAGCCGCATGGGACTTCCGACACTATCTACTAGGTCATTTATATATATTGTGAAAAGCAATGGTCCCATAACAGTCCCCTGTGGCACGCCAGAGGTTACTTTAACGTCTGTAGACGTCTCTCCATTGATAACAACATGCTGTGTTCTGTTTGCTAAAAACTCTTCAATCCAGCCACACAGCTGGTCTGATATTCCGTAGGCTCTTACTTTGTTTATCAGGCGACAGTGCGGAACTGTATCGAACGCCTTCCGGAAGTCAAGAAAAATAGCTTCTACCTGGGAGCCTGTATCTAATGTTTTCTGGGTCTCATGAACAAATAAAGCGAGTTGGGTCTCACACGATCGCTGTTTCCGGAATCCATGTTGATTCCTACATAGTAGATTCTGGGTTTCCAAAAACGACATGATACTCGAGCAAAAAACATGTTCTAAAATTCCACAACAGATCGACGTCAGAGATATAGGTCTATAGTTTTGCGCATCTGCTCGACGACCCTTCTTGAAGACTGGGACTACCTGTGCTAAAGCTCAAGATTCAGAATTAGAAGTAGAGTACAAGTTATCAACGGATATTAAACAGCGAAAGTTTTGGATGGTGCAGAAAGTATTTTATGTGCATTTTCGGTCTTACACCTTCATCAGTTAAATATAAAACAGCAACCAGTAAACAACAGTTCATCTCCATAATGAAAACTCCCTGTAATAGTCACCGAAAAGTCGATAGTTATATCCTGTGACGAAAATATCACACACCCAGAAGAGTATTCCACAAAAATTTTCACTCTGGAGCGAAGTGTGCTCAGAATTTAGCTTAGAAATATGTGCCGGTCCGGGGCTCAAACCTACGACTTCTGCGTTTCGCAGGCGAGTATTTTACTCACTGAGCACGACTCACAGTGCTCCCCTACGGTCCTGTACCATGTTTTTGTTGTTCCAAACAGTGACCTTGCTGCTATTCTACATTCTGTTTGGAATTATTCTTGTTTTTCCTGATAGTAAGTAGAGATTTAGATGAATTGCACTTCTGTGCTCGTCACTAACTTTCATACGAAACATATATAAATGGCCTTTTGTTCTGAAATGCTTTTTATTTGGGCTAGTAGTTGCCAAAAAAATTTAATGATGGTGCACATAATACAGTTCTAAAGTTATTGCTATATTTTGTGTTTGCTTCTTTTGTATGACTGAGTGATCGTGTAATCATTGTTTAAATACCAATGACTGAAAATTTATTATACGGCTTCCATTTAATTTCAAATTAAATATCATATAATATTTGAAAAAATTAGCTGAGTGCCAAACTAACTATCGCAAGGTTCGTGGTTCAGTTCTCAATCGATGCCAGGATTACTTCCGTCACATAGTACTGTCGCCTGTAGCAGAGATTTTTAACTGAGAAAAATTGCAGGTTCCACCGTCCCTATAGCTGACAGGGTAAGTATGTTCAAATTCAGAGAAAGGTAAGGCATTTCATTTCCAACATAACCATGTCTATGAAAACAATGTAGGTTTAAAATTTCGTGTTGATAGTTTTATCTTAACACGCAGTTTCTAATAATCCATCGTCTATCAAACTGCGTGGAGTATGTTGAAAAAGCACTATTGCGATTTTATTATTCTTTGTTTCCTAATTTGGTCTAAATTTGACATGGTGTTCGAAGAGTTGTTTCTCCAAGCACAAAAACGTGAAGGTAAGTGTTATCAGAGACTGATGGACATCGAACCCAAGACTCCTTCCTGAAATATTTCTCAATCAAAGGATAGCACAATAATAGAAGAAAATTTATTGCGAACCATAGCAGATAAACCATGCTTTAGCTTCTTGTGGAAGCACGAGACAATATCGTGATACTACAAAAGGTAAATAGAGAATAAACGAAATGTCGTTAACGAAGTCACGGAAGGAACATCTTAAAGACGAAAGACACAGAGCATGTTTCACTATTATAGATGCGTAATCACTAACTGGATATGAGAGCAAAGTGAAGAAAGAAATGCGCCCTATGTCTCACTTGCTTTCTTATAGGGACTTCTACCGTCAGCTATCTCTGGGCACACAGTTAATTTTTCCTGTAGTTCTCTGCTCCTTGTCTGTTCTACGGACAGGAAGATGGAGGACCGGAATTTAAAATCTCACTGTCACCGAACTCATTTGAGAAGGAAGACCGTCTCAATTGCAGAAGGGTGGGCGAAGGAATTGGCTGTTGCTTTGGTGGATAAAAACGTTCTAGTATTCGTGACTTAGGAAAACCATGCACGCTTGTATTTCGAAAATGATACACATATTTATTTGGTCTGTCACAGCTTTCGGCAGTGTCTCAGTTTTTCCCTCTGACGTCATTGTATACAAGAAATGGTTCAATCAAGCGAAAGTAAAATGCGTATCATCGAGATTTAATGACTCTTGGTAACTCTCAAGAAAGTTTCTAATGGGCTGCCCTTGCTATGATGTTAGCTGACAAGGTTTATTTTATTTAAAATGATTTAAGAGTTTTCACATACAAAAATTCGGAGGCATTATTTTTCAGCACCCCTCATATGTTCCATGTGTCGAGGCAAATTGCAGATATTCTACAAAGTTTTAGAGTCTCGATCATTTCGTTTCTCGTTTTTCTCTGCGTCATTCCCAGGCACTAATTCTGTTTATTGAAACCCTGTGGAAATGAAATTAATTTGCCTCCTTTCTTCCGTGTAATTCGCTAAAAATAACACGAAAATTTACATCGTTCACTTTTCTTGCTGTAACGTAATCCTACTTTATCGTAATCTTACAATATTAAGTTATTTTCACAAAATTAATTCAGCGGGCGGTTTACGAGGCCAGGCCAAAAACACATCACCGTATACCAACGATGAAGCGGGCGTTGTTAGATCAATAAAAGAAACTTCTTATATTTAGCTATGATGCACGAGTAATTGGCCCTGGGTTCTTATTTGTAACAACCAGAAATACTTTTCTTACAATTTTCATTTACTTTTTGCAGTTTTAAGGCATAGTTACGAATGTATAAACAGCCACAGAGTCCAGTTCACATATCGGTTTGGTCAAATACATACTGAGCTGAAGACGGACCAGTACTGATTTGAACTGAAACTCTCGGTCGCAGCCTCGAAACGCTTATAGCTTTTTGACAATGATCGTAACTAGCTTCTTTTATAAGACTTAAGTTGTTATTAAATTTGTGTAACACAAACAATTTCAAAACACCTTACTTATTACACATTACTTGACATTTCAAGTAACATAATTACACTGCACTTTATTGACAATTCTTTTTATTCACGAAATTAAGAACACTTCTAAGTTCATTTTTCAATTCTTCTAATTTAATAATTTGTTCACTTGCAAAGTACCTTAGCATTCGCACTTAGAAATCCGTACTTTTACTTCTGTATTTATTTTTAACAGTAAATGAACTTTTTGTTTTAAAAAAGTTGATGTCTCTTTAGTATAATTATAATAGTTTGGTAGCGTGAATAATGCACTACCCCACAAGTACTTACTAACAGTTGTCATTATTAATTTACCCATTTACTAGACTGAAATTGTAAATGAAAGAAATATCATTAAAAACAATCAATTGGAGAAATACTCATTCAACGACTGAAGAAAGAACTTATGAATACGAAATGTACCCGTATATGGTGTTGTATACCAGTTTTGTGTATCGCTTTCTACAGTACAGTCATTGGTAGCTGGATTGCAATGAGTATTTTTAGAGTGAAAGCAATGTATGCTACGAATTAGTAGGTCTGAAATCAATTATTGCCGTTTGTGTCACGTAGTCAGTTTGCTTTCTAAATATGGGAAAAGGTTTTCTCAGTTTCATTGAGATTTTAATTTTTTTCTTTCCGTTTATTTCATGGGGAGCATTTTGTGAGCGTCAGAAAGGAAGCAGCGCCTAACAGTTTGTTATGATATTTAATTTATTTATGTAGAAAGTACGTTACAGTGCATTATCTCGGAAGGAGCTTCCCCAGTAAGCCTGTGACACTGTGATATCGTCTCTACGAGCGCTAATTAAATTTTGTTCAAATGTTCACATGTGTGTGAAATCTTATCGGACTTATCTGCTAAGGTCATCAGTCCCTAAGCTTACACACTACTTAACCTAAATTATCCTAAGGACAAACACACACACACCCATGCCCGAGGGAGGACTCGAACCTCCGCCGGGACCAGCCGCACAGTCCATGATTGCAGCGCCTTAGACCGCTCGGCTATTAAATTTAGTTTAGGACATTATTTCTAAATAGTTAATTTGTGTATGTATGAAAAGAAACCAAAAGGAGATAAAAGAAACGTTTCACTCATTTTATTAAAGCATGAATAAGAATTAAGATCGGCCTCGGCTAGAGAGAAAGAGATTTGCTGACAGCCAAGTTGAAGGGAAGGTTCGGCACAGACCGTTTTGCAGCACAACAGTATGAAACGGGGACGGCTCGAAAATATCGGAGCACAGAGATTGCTACAGACAAGTAATCGCGGTAATGTGCTGGCGCTCCTATTCAGTGTGAGGGTTGAATGTTCTAAGTAAAGATCAGAATACCGAGCACCTCGGCGCGTACAAAAGGGTTTCTTCTAGAGGGGAAGTCGGCGCTGCTGGTTTGTTACAGTCCTAGCAGCCACTTGAATAGCTAATAGGGCGTGATAGCGGGCCCTGTTTACGTCGCGCTTGGAAATCTCCGACACGGTTATCGCCCCCCTTGGTTCCTTCTCATCCCTTCGTTACAGGCTTACGCAGACAAAAGCAAGCGTTGAACGAGCCTCTGGGCTTTCATATCCTCGCCATCTCGTCAATGGTGCTATTGTGTGAGCCGCATTCACAGCTGTCGACGCTCCGTTGATGGGCCACTTTGGAAGAGGGGCACTGCCCGTTGAAACTTGGCGATTGCTGATCTTGCAAATCGTCTGTACACGATAACTTTCTTCAAATGGTTCAAATGGCTCTGAGCACTATGCGACTTAACTTCTGAGGTCATCAGTCGTCTAGAACTTAGAACTAATTAAACCTAACTAACCTAAGGACATCACACATATCCATGCCCGAGGCAGAATTCGAACCTGCGACCGTAGTGGCCGCTCGGTTCAAGACTGTAGCGCCTAGAACCGCACGGCCACTCCGGCCGGCGATAACTTTCTTAATCCGTACATAATTTGTGCCAAAAATATTTGTAAACCATGTTTAACGTACTACACGTAGTTCTCTTTGTGCTTTGTGCTTCTATTCATCTATTTGTCGACAGACTCAATATCAGTGGTCGTCAAACGATTTTGCTTAGCACACAATACTGACATTATGTGGCGGCGTCTCGGGCCGCACATGTACCGATCTTATTATTAATATGTATCCTACATAAATTAGTACACTACTGGCCATTAAAATTAATACACCAAGAAGAAATACAGATGATAAACGGGTATTTATTGGACAAATATATTCTACTAGAACTGACATGTGATTACATTTTCACACAATTTGGGTGCATAGATCCTGAGAAATCAATACCCAGAACAACCTCCTCTGGCCGTAATAACGGCCTTGATTCGTCTAGGCATTGAGTCAAACAGAGCTTGGATGGAGTGTACAAGTACAGCTGCCCATGCAGCTTCAACACGATACCACAGTTCATCAAGAGTAGTGACTGGCGTATTGTGACGAGCCAGTTGCTCGGCCACCATTGACCAGACGTTTCCAATTGGTGGGAGATCTGGAGAATGTGCTGGTCAGGGCAGCAGTCGAACAGTTTCTGTATACAGAAAGGCCCGTACAGGACCTGCAACATGCGATCGTGCATTATCCTGCTGAAATGTAGGGTTTCGCAGGGATCGAATGAAGGGTAGAGCCACGGGTCGTAACACATCTGAAATGTAACGTCCACTGTTCAAAGTGCCGTCAATACGATCAAGAGGGACCGAGACGTGAAACCAATAGCACTCCATACCATCACGCCGGGTGATACGTCAGTATGGCGATGACGAATACACGCTTCCAATGTGCGATCACCACGATGTCGCCAAACACGGATGCGACCATCATGATGATGTAAACAGAACCTGGATTCATACGAAAAAATGACGTTTTGTGATTCGTGCACCCAGGTTCGTCGTTGAGTACACCACCGCGGGCGCTCCTGTCTATGATGCAGCGTCAAGGCTAACCGCAGCAATGGTCTCCGAGCTGATAGTCCATCTTGCTGCAAACGTCGTCGAACTGATGGTTGTTGTCTTGCGAATGTCCCCACCATCTGTTGACTCAGGGATCGAGACGTGGCTGCACGATCCGTTACAGCCATGCGGATAAGATGCCTATCATCTCGACTAGTAGTGATACGAAGCCGTTGGTATCCAGCACGGCGTTCCGTATTACCCTCCTGGACCCACCGATTCCATATTCTGAGAACAGTCATTGGATCTCGACCAACGCGAGCAGCAATGTCGCGACACAATGAACCACAATCGCCATAGGCTACAATCCGACCTTTATCAAAGTCGAAAACGTGATGATACGCATTTCTCCTCCTTACACGAGGCATCACAACAACGTTTCACTAGGCAACGCCGGTCAACTGCCGTTTGTGTATGAGAAATTGGTTGGAAACTTTTCTCATGTCAGCACGTCGTAGGTGTAACCACCGACGCCAACCTTGTGTAAATGCTCTGAAAAGCTAATCATTTGGATATCACAGCATCTTCCTCCTGTCTGTTAAATTTCGCGTCTGTAGCACGTCATCTTCGTGGTGTGGCAATTTTAATGGCCAGTAGTGTATTTTACGAGACCTCAATACACTAGCTATAATGAGTCTGCGATAAGTCGCTGACCGTCAAAAACTGGCACCATTCGGAACGTTTCGTGTCGACTGTTCTCTGTTTCAGATTGCTGGCAGCGTTAGCGGCCCCGAAGTAGTGACACACTAACTGGCTGACGAAGTGTTGTGATGCCTTGCATGAGCGGATGATTAATTGATTTCACAAGCTGCGAATGACTCGGGGATTAAAACAATGATCCAGGAAGTGTAGAACAAATTAATCTCTATCAGTGATCACAAAACGTTTGGTCCTTAGATTGCGGCTATCGGTCACGAAAAACTGTCGTCAGATCTCCAGCAAAACATGAGAAATCAAATACCACTATGGACTGCTTACGTCTAAAAACAATAAAATATGCCATAATGAAAAGTATTACGTTCAGAGATGTGGCAACATGCGCTTAAAAAATGACGAGGCGTATCTGTTCTACAATATGTCCTAATGTATTGAACCCGTAGTGGAAATACCCTTAAAATCAGCTTAGTTCCGTCACACATATTTAAAATAAGGAGTAAACTAGGCCACAATCTGAGCACAGTCATCCTGTTAAGGTTGAGACTGTTCAATCAAAACAAACTGAGGTACAGTATCCACAAGTTGTGTTTGCCATGGGCATGTTAGATGTCGCTCCTGTAAGCTTATCCACATTTGTCAATTTTATAATTGTACACAATTCAGTGAAATGACAAATGCAACAGGGACAATATATATTGGGATCATAAGGTGCATAAGTATTACAGTGATAAAATGTAACAAATTAAAAGCCAAATAAATGTAAATTTTAAATCTTTTAAAGAGAAAAAGTGACAATTTGTGGTTCTGTGGCACTTTTGCGATGATTTTACCTACAAAGTAATAAAATAGACGAGAACAAACTTACGGAGATAGCATAATAATATAATTGATAAAATAAGGAATGAAAGCAGCCAAATGAATGAAACAAAAGACCGAAGTAATTAGCCCCACCCGTTGGCGTAGCTGCCAAAATGTAGCATAATCGGAGGAACTTTACACGCAAACAGCCTTTCGTCCCCTGTCCCTACCCTGACATATCGTACCAAGAAAAGCATAATAAAACATTGTACTGACAATTAATAAGATTATATGGTCGATTGATTGATTAATAACGACAATTGTACGTATATTTCAATGCATTGTGCGACGCAATGAGGAATGTTTACTGCATTTTTTGAATGTCATTTTCGTTCTACTCGTAGCGTTATACAGGTTGAAAAGTATTTAAACCGTCAAACTCTGGAAGGTTGTAGGGGACACAAAACAAATATTTCTGCCTGATGCCATTTTTTCCTATGAGGATTATTTAAACCGATGGAAGCCGTATTACGCTCTTCAGTTGTAGGCAACTGCTGTCCACCAGTGTAGTAGTGCATTGTCTCTGTTTACTAATGGAGTGATACACCTGGAGTGAGTACACTGATATGGTTGGTGCGTACTACGTAGCGCACCACAACGGACGAGCTGCACAGCAGGTTTATCGACAACAGTATCCTAATCGCCGTATCCCGCATCATACGACCTTTACTGCTGTGTACCAACGTCTGCGTGAGACCGGGTCATTTAGCAGATTACCTGGACAGGGACACGGTCGCACGATAAGAACGCTGCAATTTGAGGAAGCTATCTTGCAGCATGTCGAGCGGGATCCTTCAATCAGCACTCGTGCAATTGCACGTAACATGGGGACTAATCAGACGAATGTAAGGACAGTCCTTCGAGAGCAATTGTTACGTCCATCTCACTTACAGCGTGTCCACAACCTGGAACCAGTTGATTATCCACCCAGAGCACAGATTTCGCAGTGGTACCTGGAACAGTGTGAAATGCATCGTACATTTCCATCCCGTGTGTTGTTTACCGATGAAGCGACGTTCGGGCGTGACAGACTCTTCAACATGCAGAATTCGCATGTTTGGAGTGAGGATAACCCACATGCCACAGTTACTAGCGCTCATCAAGTGCGATTCTTCGTTAATGCGTGGGTCGGTGTTGTTGGGGACTGTTTAAATGGGCAGTATCTGCTACCTAGGCCATTAAATGGCGGGCACTATTACAATTTTCTCGCGAGAGCATTGCCAGAATTGCTGGCACATTTCAGTCGTCGTTTGCGTCGGTTCCTGGACCGACGGTTCCCAGAAACGTGGGTTGGGAGAGGTGGTGCTGTACCATGGCCTGCTCGATCCCCAGATATGTCCCCTCTGGATTTTTTTTTTTTTTTTTTTTTTTTTTTTTTTTTTTTTTTTTTTTTTTTTTGTTGGGCGAGATGCACAACCTTGTTTACGCAACTCCTGTTGCATCAGAAGAGGATCTGGTTGCTCTGATAGTAGCAGCAGCAGCAGGAACAATTCAGGATACTGTTGGTGTTGTTGCCCATGTCAGACAGAACATGATCCGACGGTGTAACCTTTGTTTACGTGTCAATGGAGGCATTTCTGAAAATCTACTGTAACTGAAATTGGGTTGTGTTAATGTATTGTCTCTTGGTCATAATAAAATGGAAAAGTGTTCGTTGGTTTAATTAATTTGCCGCCAGAGAAATCTTCCTCTACCGGTTTAAATACTCCTCATAGGAAAAAATGACATTAGGGAAAAATATTTGTTTTGATGTCCCCTACAACCTCCCAGAGTTTGTCGGTTTAAATACTTTTCACACTGTATTATAGGTAGAACAGCCTTAATTTAAGTTCATATACGTTGCTACACAGATGTATTGTAGTTTAAGATGAGCGAATTTATACTGTGCATTCACGAATCCATGTTACTTACGTGCCAAAATTTGTGCCGTACCACCTGTGAGTGAAATTAATGATGATGAGCAGGAAGAACAAACCTGAAATGTTCGGATACAGTATTACTAGTATTCTGCTTGACACTGTCCGTTTAAATATCTAGGTGTAACGTTGCAAAGCGATATAAAATGGAACGAACGTGTTGGAATTGTAGTAGGGAAGGCGAATGGTCGACTCCGGTTTATTGGGAGAATTTCAGTAAAGTGTGGTTGACCTCTAAAGGATAGGGCATATAGGACGCTGGTGCGACCTGTTCTTGAGTACTGCTCGAGCGTTTGGGATCCGAACCAGGAAGGACTGAAGAGAGACATCGAAGCAATTTAGAGGCGGCTTGCTAAATTTCTTACCGGTAGGTTCGAGAAACATTTAAGTGTTACGGAGACGCTTCGGAGACAAATGGGAATCCCTGGAGGGAAGGCGATGTTCTTTCCAAGAAACACTATCGAGAAAATTTTAGAGACCGGTATTTGACTGTCGAACGATACTACATTGCGCGTAAGGACCACGAAGATAAGCTACGAGAAATTAGCGCTGTTAAGGAGCCATACAGGCAGTCGTTTTTCCCTCACTCTATTTGCGAGTGGAACGGGAAGGAAATGACAACCAGTGGTGCAGGGTATCCTCCGCCACGCATCGTACTGTGGCTTGCACAGTATGTATGTAGATGTAGATTTATATGAGTTTTCGGTACTGGGACGCAAAGAATGAAACATTCCCGTCTCACACTCATTAGACCCGCAGTGGCCACGCTACTGACCGCTTTGACCTTGAGGTAAACGGCCAACTTTACTGATCTCACGGCCGAGTTCACCAACGTCAATTACAATTAAGTATTTTTTGTTTTTAAGCCTGAAAAATACACTATTATGAAACTTTACAACAGATAATTTTTAATGTTAGCTGACCTTTATGGATTCGCCTGTTAGTTGCTAGATGCATATTATTATGAGATATGGGTGCGTGCCGCTGATCGCACGAATACTTACTTGATTCGGGCCATTTGTGGCCCGCGGACAGTAATTTCACGACCACTGCCTTAGGTGCTCCTTTACCATAAGTCGCTCACGAGTTTTCGTGTAAGGTCCGTCTGCATTACGTTAGTCAGAAGCAGAGCCATTAGGAACCGAAACCATCAGAGAGTGAGGAGTGGCAGGTTCTAATCTTTTCAGGAAACCGTGCACATTCGGAAAGTTTAAGGAATTTACACACAGTCTAATAAGAAACGATACAACGATCGTCCTTTCAATGATCATTGTAAGTGCATATGTTTTTCAGTATACTTATCATCAAGTACGACTGGATTTATACTCGTGAAACCATTTTCCCAATGTTTGTACTGATTTGGGAAGATAGAGACGTCGCACGTATTTTTTCTGCGACGAGTCGTGAGAAGAAATGTAAAACTTACGTGGGAATATGTCTTACTGATAAAAGTGTTGGTGCTGGCTTGTCTTCGTATATCGTCACGGATAATGTCCTTGTATCGATTAACAAATGTAAACTACTGTCGTATTTATTTTCGTGATGGTTCATGATGGACTCTGTCATACCTACTTCAATTGTGCTCTGGTGCGCCTTTCACAATTATTATGTTATTACTGATCCTTCTCAAGAACTATTCATTAAATATTTACAAATTTTTATTCCATTACAAATGATGGTTAATAGCAGGGGAGGAGGGTCAAAATAGCTTGAAGTAGACAAAGTTCTTGCGACTAAACATTCTTCCTAAGGCCAATGTAAGACATTTTTCTTCAATCGGTAATCTGCGAGTTACTACTGTAGAAGAGGATTAGTACACAGCCTAGTGATGTATTCGGCATCAAAGAAGACACGTGTCTGTAAAGAGAGAAAACCTGTAAAAAATAAATCTGCACAAGATCGTTAAATGGTTCAAATGGCTTTGAGCACTATGGGACTTAACATCGGAGGTCATCAGTCCCCTAGAACTTAGAACTACTTAAACCTAACTAACCTAAGGACGTCACACACATCCATGCCCGAGGCAGGATTCGAACCTGCGACCGCAGCGGTCGCGCGGTTCCAGACTGTAGCGCCTAGAACGCTCGACCACGCCGGCCGGCCAAGATCGTTAAGACAATAATAGAAAAAATTATGTTGTTTGTTTATTTACATCGTTGTAGTCATCTATGGGCTACTGGAACTACAGGCCTATATCATTGACGTCGGTTTCCTGTAGTGTTTTGAAGCATATACTGTATTCAAACACCTCGAAGGGAACGATCTATTGATACGTAATCAGCATGGTTTCAGAAAACATCGTTCTTGTGCAACGCAGCTAGCTCTTTATTCGCACGAAGTAATGGCCGCTATCGACAGGGGATCTCAGGTTGATTCCGTATTTCTGGATTTCCGGAAAGCTTTTGACACCGTTCCTCACAAGCGACTTCTAATCAAGCTGCGGGCCTATGGGGTATCGTCTCAGTTGTGCGACTGGATTCGTGATTTCCTGTTACGAGAGTCGCAGTTCGTAGTAATAGACGGCAAATCATCGAGTAAAACTGAAGTGATATCCCCAGGGAAGCGTCCTGAGACCTCTGCTGTTCCTGATCTATATAAATGACCGGGTGACAATCTGAGCAGTTCTCTTAGGTTGTTAGCAGATGATGCTGTAATTTACCGTCTAGTAAGATCGTCCGAAGACCAGTATCAGTTGCAAAGCGATTTAGAGAAGATTGCTATATGGTGTGGCAGGTGGCAGTTGACGCTAAATAACAAAAAGTGTGAGGTGATCCACATGAGTTCCAAATGAATTCCGTTGGAATTCGATTACTCGATAAATAGTACAATTCTCAAGGCTGTCAATTCAACTAAGTACCTTGGTGTAAAAATTACGAACAACTTCAGTTGGAAAGACCACATAGATAATATTGTGGGGAAGGCGAGCCAAAGGTTGCGTTTCATTGGCAGGACACTTAGAAGATGCAACAAGTCCACTAAAGAGACAGCTTACACTACAGTCGTTCGTCCTCTGTTAGAATATTGCTGCGCGGTGTGGGATCCTTACCAGGTGGGATTGACGGAGGACATCGAAAGGGTGCAAAAAGGGGCAGCTCGTTTTGTATTATCACGTAAATGAGGGAGAGAGTGTGGTAGATATGATACGCGAGTTGGGATGGAAGTCATTAAAGCAAAGACGTTTTTCGTCGCGGCGAGATCTATTTACGAAATTTCAGTCACCAACTTTCTCTTCCGAATGCGAAAATATTTTGTTGAGCCCAACCTACATAGGTAGGAATGATCATCAAAATAAAATAAGAGAAACCAGAGCTCGAACGGAAAGGTTTAGGTGTTCGTTTTTCCCGCGCGCTGTTCGGGAGTGGAATGGTAGAGAGATAGTATGATTGTGGTTCGATGAACCCTCTGCCAAGCACTTAAATGTGAATTGCAGAGTAGTCATGTAGATGTAGATGTAGAGCACAAATAGTTGACAGGGTTTTGTTGTATGTAGTATACATTATTCTTACAAAGGTGCTGCAGCGTTCCTCTTCTGCAGTTCCTCTGCCGATATTTACTACAATTTAGCTTTTTATTCGACCCTCGGCAATGGAAATACTTATTATTTTCCTGAGATAAGTACATGTATTTTATAACAGCATAATATACATTTTCTTGATACAGTTAGCCAATGGGAAAGGATTTCAATTTCCCCTGAAGACAGGGTGGTTCGGCGTATCAAACTTATCAAACTCTCGCAGAAAATTCACCGAATGAGAAGGCGTGCTAGTTGCGAGGAGTCGAAATGAGGTCCTCGTTGAACTTACTGTGGACGATTTCCTACATCAAGCTTTTGCAACTGAGCAAGAACTCATAATTACCACGCCGTCGACGGGACAGTAAACCATAACATTCCCTCCTTCCATGCTTTTTCGAGAAATGCTTTTAAGAAATCAAAAAATAACTTCCTCCTTTTTTATTATTTTACTATATGTAAATGATCGTCTAT
Source organism: Schistocerca serialis cubense (assembly GCF_023864345.2). Classification (NCBI taxonomy): domain Eukaryota; kingdom Metazoa; phylum Arthropoda; class Insecta; order Orthoptera; family Acrididae; genus Schistocerca; species Schistocerca serialis. The sequence continues at coordinate 621,280,439 of NC_064645.1, forward strand.
GTTTTCAGTGTCTGTGCAGTACTGAGGCATGTGTCGTGTTGCAACTTTGACGCAGTCACGCCTCAGATTTCACTGCAAGAATATGCATCTGAATTTTGGATATCACGACATACTTTAGTGACAAGTTCCATTTAACTTCTTCCTTCCGTATCTGCTCCTCTTAACTTGGTCTGGAGGGTAAGTATCATTCACATGTGTTTCAACTTTTCAGTTCAGAAAAATAATTATTATGATCGTACTTACATGTTATGGAATGTCCTGCCGGTTGGTAGCTTCCTTTCGCATGGGATCGGACTTTAAACTCCGCTATAGTATGAGCCGGTCAGAATGAATGTTGTTTATCTTCATCGTACATTAAATGTAACCAGCAGTATATTATTTAGTTACACCCATCTCCTTTTCAGTGTCTCTGCTGAGAGGTTTACGGCAAGAAAAACGGGAGAGGGAAGATTAGGGCTTAACGTGCCACTGACGGCGAAGTCAGAGACAGAGTACAAGTTGGGACTGGTCCAGCGGTCTTTTTGAAGTAACTTCTTAAGTAATTTGAAAAAGCCACGCCACTCCTACACCAGTAGAGCCGGATGGGCTGTTGAATCCAGCATCACCACTACGCCATCTCGCTGAGTATCCACGGAAAAAACTAACGAACTGATTGATGGGGCAAGTCTAAATCCAAGGTGTGTCCATTGATGAGAGATTAAATTGGAAGAAACACATTGATGATCTGCTGAAACGTTTGAGTTCAGCTACTTATGCAATAAGGGTCGTTGCAAATTTTGGTGATAAACATTTTAGTAAATTAGCTTACTACGCCTATATTCACTCATTGCTTTCATATGGCATCATATTTTGGGGTAATTCATCACTGAGGAATAAAGTATTTATTGCACAAAAGCGTGTAATCAGATTAATAGCTGGAGTCCACACAAGATCATCCTGCAGACATTTAAATAAGGATCTAGGGATATTCACAGTAGATTCTCAGTATATATAGTCTCTTATGAAATTTGTTATTAACAACCAAACCCAATTCAAAAGTAATAGCAGTGTGCATAACTACAATACTAGGAGAAAGGATGATCTTCACTATTCAAGATTAAATCTAACTTTGGCACAGAAAGGGGTGAATTATATTGGCACTAAAGTCTTTGGTCACTTACCAAATAGTATCAAAAGTCTGACAGATAACCAATAAGTATTTAAGAAGAAATTAAAAGAAGTTCTGAATGACAACTCCTTCTACTTCATAGAGGAATTTTTAGATATAAATTAAGAAAAAAGAAACGGAAAAAACAAAAAATATTAAGAAATAAAAATAAAAAAATAAAAAATAAAAAAACACAAAAAATAAAAAAGTTGTTATATTAACTTAAGTATGTTGTTAAATTAACTTAATTATGTCATGTATTGGAAAATTTGACTCGTTCCACATCATTACGAAATATCGTATTCATGATCCATGGAACTAGTATTAATCTAATCTAATCTAATCTTATCTAATCAAGACCATACATCGCTGCTGGTCTTGTACTGTCCAGGAGACATTAGAACACAAGTAGCAACAAGAGGCTCGCTTTTGGAATGAGGACACGAGTGACGTGAGTGGAGAAATATGTTGGTAACACGAATGCAACAATCCCGTACCTTCTTCGTAGTTTCTGTCACTAAATCGTAACTGGCGTTCTGTGCAGAATAAGTCGGATCGAATTTGATAATGGACGAAATTTTCGTTGCTATTAACTGACGAAAAAGGGAAGTAGAGATGATAATAGGAAGCTCTGCAGCAACAATGGTTGCACGAACGTCCTGTGTTCAGTTCGAGGCCTTTTGTTAGCAGATTGGCTCGTGAAGTGAAAGTGTAGAAGGTTGCTGCTGGCGATCAGTTCGTCGGATGTAGATGGCAACTTTTTTCCTGAGAAGAATGGATCATATGCATTGAATTTCACCCTTCCACTTACTTTTATTACGAATTCACGCTAAAAATTTTAACATTACCCTGTAAAACTTTCGTTATAGTGCTCAACTACACACAGATACACTGTTCTTATACAATCAGATATTGGGCGGAGGCATTCCACCTCAACTATATACCGAGAGCCTCTCCTGTCCACCAAAATACTAACAAGTCGAATTGGAACTGAATTTAGTTTTTAACAAACTGACGGAACTTTCTGTAAAATTTCCGTTGTCACTGCTCTGGGCAAACTGATACTGATTAGAGTCGTAGACAGGTGATACAATGAATCTCTGAAGTAAATTTTTTCTAAACTGTCTGCTAGAACTGGGAACCAGTAATGAGTGACATAGGAGTCTTATTTATAATAAATGACACTCATACCTGTAACTGATATGTGTATTGTATCAAATTATTCTTTAGTTGTACCTTCAATTTTTAGCTGTGATCAAGATCACTGAGGGGTATAATTATAGTTTTAAATGAGAAAGCCTGTGACGATTGATGCTCTGCGTTACTGAGACTTTTCAAGAGGTGTAAACGATCATTGCCACTGACAAGCGATTTCTGCGGTATCTGGTTACATTAACAGCGGCACGTAGTGTTTGCCAACGAAAGGACATTGTGTTCCATAAACACACTGAAAAATATGTCAGTGATACCGTCACGAGATGCAAATTTTGCTGGTACGTTTTCGGAGCTGAAAATATATCATTCTCTAAGTATAACTTATTTTCGTTGTAGAACCTTTTATATGAATTTTCGTTAGCAGTTACTACTGTATTTTGTCACATCCTCACACACAATTAAACAATCACGTGTTGGAGTCACCTTTTTTACGTAAAACACAAAACTGTTTTCCTTACAAAGTAAAAGATAAGAAATGATGAAAATGACTACTGCGCTGTTGCACGCAAAGGTTGTGATGTAGTCGCTCAAAGATCACTTTAAATAAAATACTTGTCTTCGAAACATGTTGTCTAAATGTTTTTAAATACTATAAATTATTCTTCGTTGCGTAATATTCTCAGGCATACCGTGGACACATTACCACCACAATGATCAAACTACAGACCTTCTTTCGTTTCCACGGTTACGAATTTCTTTCATTTGATTGTCCGCCGGTAAGTGCTTACAGTTAATATGAACAGGAAAAACCACTTTTATTTAATTTACCAATACGCCCGACTGTCAAAGTAAATGCTGCTCAACAGAAATGTTGGAGAGAAAGTAATTTTTGTTCCAGTGGCTGTCGTTCTACGCTGCGAGAGAAAGTGCAGTGTTGTTGACGAAAATATTGTCGTTAGACGATACGAGAATGTATGATAGGGAAAACGGGAAGCAATTCACGTTGTTAACAACGCACAGTTCCTGTCGTTACTGTTTTCAGATCGTCCACCACGCTTTACTTACGCTCTGCAAGAACCACTACATCACGGGACGAAGCTGTTGTGAAAAACGAAGGCATCATTCCTTTGCTTCGTCTCATACATTTAAAATCTACCGATCTAGAAAGGTGAGTCAATATAAATTCCTGATCGAAAACTATAAATTCTTATTATACCCTGTAAGAGGTCCGAGCAGATGTAATTTCGATGGTTGAAATGGTTCAAATGGCTCTGAGCACTATGCGACTTAACTTCTGAGGTCATCAGTCGCCTAGACCTTAGAACTAATTAAACCTAACTAACCTAAGGACATCACACACATCCATGCCCGAGGCAGGATTAGAAACCTGCGACCGTAGCGGTCACGTGGTTCCAGACTGAAGCGCCTTTAACCGCACGGCCACACCGGCAGGCGTAATTTCGATGTATTGCTCATACGCTGCCTGCGATATGCAAGGTATAAGAAAATCTCTGACCAGAGAGCAGTGTTGACTGCAGTAGGAACTGTGTAGCTGTAGCAGTAAGTTGTTGCTAGTCTGGAGTCTGCTCTGGTCTGGTCTCGTGTATCGTGTTGGCTGGCCCGGTGGCGGTGCAGCGATGCCGGAGCCTGAGCATTATTGTACAAGGTAAAAAAGCAGCCTCGCGCATATGTATTAATGTTATCTCAAGTCGCGTGTAAATGTTTTAAAACTCTCGTAATAATAATCTTCCTCATAAAAAGTAACTTTTAACAACCATTCATTTCAATTTAAAGAATTTACTAATTTCTCCCATCCATGATCATCCCGATTATTGCAATAGAAAAATCAGTTGCTTCCATTCATAAATGACAGATAGGTCGGCCAGCATTGCACAGAGCTGTGCCGGAAAATTTATTGTAAGAGCAGATATATCCGGCGACTTCATTGACGTAAGAATTTTTCTTTTTTTTATTCAAAATGATCTTTCAGGGCCATGACGCAGCACTGCTGTCGTCCAAAATTTACCAGGTTAAATCCACAGTGAATTATTGAAAAGTCATAAGTGAGCGGCAATTTAATTGAGAGGTTAGTTACACTGTTTTATTACCAGGTTAATGAATTTATTTTTTTATTGGGATGTTGTACTGAATGTGAACGACATAATTATAATTTTTACTGTTGAGAGGTTTAGGAATTTTTCTGTTTTGAGGTTACGCTAAATGTGAATGAATTTTGAGGTTAGATTAAATCAGAAAGAATTTTGTGGGTAGATTAAATGTAAATGAATTTTGTAGGGAGGTTTCAAGTGAGAAAGAATTCTGTTTTGAGGTTACACTAAATCAGAATCATTATCCATAATATTTATTTTATTTTGTCGGGAGGTTACAATAAATTAGAATCATACTCATATTATTTAATATATTTTGTGGGGAGGTTACAACCCTTTTTGTGATACCTGGCATAAAGGCAAACATTTAATGACGGAAAGCTGTAAAGTTGTCATGTGTTCACAACCGAATAAACATTTTGCTTATCAGATGCCCCGAAATTCGCACCCAGACTCCCGATCGTTCGATGTAGTACTGCATTTTAGAGCAAAAGTCATACGATCTACGTTTCTGTTGAAAATACGGAGTATGATTACGATTACCTTCATTTTACATCCAATATCTATGTAGGGAAAACAAATTGGCGTCTCACAATTTACAGCAGCGTTCCTGGCAACATTCACAGCAGCGACCTCCATTCTCTGATACAGCATTACAACTGTACACTACCTCAGCTGAACTGTTCATCTCGTTTGGAAACACTTTGAGTTACAACAGTGTGGTTAGTTTTCTAGATTTTTCTTTCTTGCTTTTCTACTCTAACCCGAACTGTTAGAAACGACTTGACGTTCTCGCTGTCTATGCCTACTCAACCATTAACCGCCGCAGTATCAAAGGGTGGGTGTAGAGGGTGAGGTGGGGGAAGGAGGCGGGAATGTTATGCTCATATTTTGAAAATATTGTTATCTATTCAATTACTTTACATTTTAAAATATATTTATTGTTTTTAATTAATTCTTTCACCAGATTCCATAAGTATTCCAAATTTTTCATTTAAACGTAACTCGTAAATTTAAGTCTTAGTAGTACATGTCGCTTCTTCCAGTGAATGTCATATGCCATAATTTGAATTTCGGGACACCACTTGCACATTAAAATTAAAAAAAAAAGATATGTTATGAGTAAAAGCCAAAAACTATTAAAGAAATTTGCATTTTTACACTACTGGTCATTAAAATTGCTACACCAAGAAGAAATGCAGATGATAAACGGGTATCCATTGGACAAATATGTTATACTAGAACTGACATGTGATTACATTTTCACGCAATTTGAGTGCATAGATCCTGAGAAATCAGTACCCAGAACAACCACCTCTGGCCATAATAACGGCCTTGATACGCCTGGGCATTGAGTCAAACAGAGCTTGGATGGCGTGTACAGGTACAGCTGCTCATGTAGCTTCAACACGATACCACAGTTCATCAACACTAGTGATTGGCGTACTGTGACGAGCCAGTTGCTCGGCCACCATTGACCTGTCGTTTTCAATTGGTGAGACATCTGGAGAATGTGCTGGACAGGGCAGATGTCGAACATTTTCTGTATCCAGAAAAGCCCGTACAGGACCAGCAACATGCGGTCGTGCATTATCCTGCTGAAATGTAGGGTTTCACAGGGATCGAATGAAGGGTGGAGCCACGGGTCGTAACAGATCTGAAATGTAACGTCCACTATTCAAAGTGCCGTCAATGCGAACAAGAGGTGACCGAGACGTGTAACCAATGGAACCCCATGCCATCACGCCGGGTGATACGCCAGTATGGCGATGACGAATACACGCTTCCAATGTGCGTTCACCGCGATGTCTCTAAAAACGGATGCGACCACCATGATGCTGTAAACAGAACCTGGATTCATCCGAAAACATGACGTTTTGCCATTCGTGCATCCAGGTTCTTCGTTGAGTACACCATCGCAGGCGCTCCTGTCTGTGATGCAGTGTCAAGGGTAACCGCAGCCACGGTCTCCTAGCTGATACTCCATGCTGCTGCAAATGTCGTCGAACTGTTCGTGCAGACAGTTGTTGTCTTGAAAACGTCCCCATGTGTTGACTCAGGGATCGAGACGTGGCTGCACGATCCGTTACAGCCATGCGGATAAGATGCCTGTCATCTCGACTGCTATTGATACGAGGCCGTTGGGATCCAGCACGGCGTTCCGTATTACCCTCCTGAGCTCACCGATTGCATATTCTGCTAACAGTCATTGGATCTCGACCAACGCGAGCAGCAATGTCACGATACGATGAACCTCAATCGCGATAGGCTACAATCCGACCTTTATCAAAGTCGGAAACGTGATGGTACGCATTTCTCCTCCTTACACGAGGCATCACAACAACGTTTCACCAGGCAACGCCGGTCAACTGCTGTTTGTTAATGAGAAATCGGTTGGAAACTTTCGTCATGTCAGTACGTTGTAGGTGTCGCCACCGGCACCAACCATGCGTGAATGCTCTGAAAAGCTAATCATTTGCATATCACAGCACCTTCTTCCTGTCGGTTAAATTTTGCGACTGTAGCACGTCATCTTCGTGGTGTAGCAATTTTAATGGCCACTAGTGTAATTTTCTTTAGGGTGGGCATGAAGTACCCTCTTCCTCCCCCTAGTTAGTAACTGTTATTCAAAGTACTTCGTATCGCTAAGAGTGTGCTAAAAGAAATTTTCAGGCTTTGAACCCTTCTTCCACACCAGTATAGTTTCACATCAGTACATTTTTGATAAGTATTTTGTTAATATAAGTTGAAATCAATTAATGAATTCCGCCTTTTTAAAATTCTTTTAGAGTGGGCATGAAGTACCTCCACCCTCCCCCCCTCCCCCGCCCCTCTCCTTTGGTAATGCGCGCTGTAGAAAATTCTTTGGTGTTGCGAGGGTTAAATCTTTCTTAGTTTAGAGTCTTTCAAACATTAAAACATATCGTATACACTTTCGCATTATTTTCATTAGTATTACCATTCTATTTAAATAATACTCGTTTACTTTTAACCATTTTGTACAGGGTATTTGACTGTTACAGAAGAAACGAGAAGGGCAATGAGCCGGCCGCTGTGACGAGCGGTTCTAGGCGCTTCAGTCCGGAACAGCGCTGCTGCTACGGTCACAGGTTCGAATCCTGCCTCGGACATGGATATGTGTGATGTGTGTGTGTGTGTGTGAAATTGTATGCGACTTAACTGCTAAGGTTATCAGTCCCTAAGCTTACACACACACCCATGCCCGAGGGAGGACTCGAATTCCGCCGGGATCAGCCGCACAGTCCATGGCTGCAGCGCCTGAGACCGCTCGGCTAATCCCGCGCGGCTGTGTGTGAAGTCCTTAGGTTAGTTAGTTTTAAGTAGTTCTAAGTTTAGGAGGCTGATGACCTCAGATGTTAAGTTCCATAGTGCTTAGAGCAATCTGAACCATCTAGAAGGCAATGAAACTGCTAATAATCATAATAAACGTAAGTCTGGAAACCAATTGTTTTCTCGATACGACGTTTCCTCAAGTGGAGTCATGTCAATACCACAATGCTTCTAATGTCTAAGGCTACGTCTGTTTCGAAAAATCGCAAGTCAGACCTAAATTACAAATTCATTAACTGTCCTCATTGGCTGTTACCAACATGACACATACGTAGGTACTGGTAAACAGCGTTTCGACACCAAGTGTATCGGTTGTGCCCTTCCAGGTTCCACCTCTTGAGCCCCCTGCATTTTTTGTGTGGCGTTATTTCAAAATTATGATGTATTTTAGCAGTGTTGATAGCGTCAACTACGGATCGTTGTGAATGCATTCAGAACAGACCTGGGAATGTTGAACCTTTACGGACATTGATGAAGAGAGGCTTCACATGAACAGTAGCCATGTGAAACACCTGTTGTCACGTGTTTGAACTCACCTCAGCATCTGTGGTTTGGGTCCTCGGGGATTCTGTTAAACCCGTACTCAAAGGGAAACCATTCACCATTCATTATTAGGATATTTGATTTACTCATTGCGCCGTCCACGCCGCCTTCGTTTGTACCTATAATTATTATTCAGACACCTTGTGGATCCATAAGTGAACGCTGCACTCTACCTCAAGCAACTCTCAGGCGATCAGTTTCTGTTCTGTTGCGTCAGAAGTACACTACTGGCCATTAAAATTGCTACACCACGAAGATGACGTGCTCCAGACTCGAAATTTAACCGACGGGAAGAAGATGCTGTGATATGAAAATTATTAGCTTTTCAGAGCATTCACCCAAGGTTGGCGCCGGTGGCGACACCTACAACGTGCTGACATGAGGAAAGTTTCCAACCGATTTATCATACACAAACAGCAGTTGACCGGCGTTGCCTGGTGAAACGTTGTTGTGATGCCTCGTGTAAGGACAGTTCGACGACGTTTGCAGCAGCATGGACTATCAGCTCGGAGACCGCGGCTGCGGTTACCCTTGACGCTGCATCACAGACAGAAGCGCCTGCGATGGTGTACTCAACGACGGATCTGGGTGCACGAATGGCAAAACATCATTTTTTCGGATGAATCCATGTTCTGTTTACAGCATCATGATGGTTGCATCCGTGTTTGGCGACGTCGGGGTGAACGCACATTGGAAGCGTGTATTCGCCATCGCCATAATGGCGTATCACCCAGCGTGATGGTATGGGGTGCCATTGGTTACACGTCTCGGTCACATCTTGTTCGTATTAACGGCACTTTGAACAGTGGACGTACATTTCAGATGTGTTACGAGCCGTGGCTCTACCCTTCATTCGATCCCTGCGAAACCCTACATTGCAGCAGGATAATGCACGACCGCATGTTGCAGGTCCTGAACGGGCCTTTCTGGATACCGAAAATGTTCGACTGTTGCCCCGGCCAGCACATTCTCCAGATCTCTCACCAATTGAGAACGTCTGGCCAACGGTGGCCGAGCAACTGGCTCGTCAAAATACGCCAGTCACTACTCTTGATAAGCTGTGGTATCGTTTTGAAGCTGCATGAGCAGCTGTAACTGTACACGCCATCCAAGCTCTGTTTGACTCAATGCCCAGGCGTATCAAGGCCGTTATTACGGCCAGAGGTGGTTGGTCTGGGTACTGATTTCTCAGGATCTATGTACCCAAACTGTGTGAAAATGTAATCACATGTCAGTTCTAGTATAATATATTTGTCCAAGTAATACTCGTTTATCATCTGCATTTCTTCTCGCTGTAGCAATTTTAATGGCCAGTAGTGTATATCTATGATTAGTATATTTGTAAAAAAAAAACGTCGGCAGAATGTGTTGCTTTCAGTCATATGACCTACTCACATTTGTTGTTACGTACTTTAACACATGCGAACGGCGAAAGAATGATGGGAGGAGGAGGAGGCAAGAGGCAAGGATAGAAATCTGCCTTTTGTTCGGTGTAGATCCAAGACTCCGTTTGGAATTACTAGCTTTTTCGACACCATTTTCAAGCCTTTTCTGAACATTCCTATATAATGTACAGTATAAAACGTTTATTTTACGAAAACATACAGAAAATAAAACTATGTGTGGACTCGGACTCAAACCATGCCTTTCACGAGCAATATTTTTGCCAAATGATGCAACAAAGCAATTCCTCATACTCACCGCTATATCCTTTATTCCAAGAAAGCTAGTCCAGGTAACCACTTGTACGCTCGAAGACGAAAAAGCGACGCACCACGAAGAAGCTATGAAAACTGGTCACAAATTGATATAGATCCAAGTATCGACAGAAAATCCAGAACTTTAAATTTTGACGGCCTATGGATGTATGTGTAACGCTGCAGCGCAAATTCAACAGGGGTCACGTCGAATAGTAAACATGGGACATGTCGATACCAAGATACAAAGCCTTTGTGAATTTCATTCCGTCTGCTCAATTCCGTGTTGTCAGTTGGACAGTAACTACGACAGGCGCAGGTGTCAGCATTCTAGAGAGGACGTGTAATTGGACAACGATGCCGACTTGAGTAGTCGGTGAATCCCTGGACATTTGAATAGGGACGACGCCACTGTTCGATGATGTTCTACATCTACATCCATACTCCACAAGCCACCTGACAGTGTGTGGCGGAGGGTTCCTTCTATTCTAGTCTCGTATTGTTCGTGGAAAGAAGGATTGTCGGTATGCCTCTGTGTGGGCCCTAATCTCTCTGATTTTATCTTCATGGTCTCTTCGCGAGATATACGTAGGAGGGAGCAGTATACTGCTTGACTCCTCAGTGAAGGCATGTTATCGAAACTTCAACAAAAGCCCGTAACGAGCTACTGAGCGTCTCTCCTGCAGAGTCTTCCACTGGAGTTTATCTATCATCTCCGTAACGCTTTCGCGATTACTAAATGATCCTGTAACGAAGCGCGCTGCTCTCCGTTGGCTATTCTCTATCTCTTCTATCAATCCTATCTGGTACGGATCCCACACTGCTGAGCAGTATTCAGGCAGTGGGCGAACAAGCGTACTGTAACCTACTTCCTTTGTTTTCGGATTGCATTTCCTAAGGATTATTCCAGTGAATCTCAGTCTGGCATCTGCTTTACCGACCATTAACTTTATATGATCATTCCATTTTAAATCACTCCTAATGCGTACTCCCAGGTAATTTATGGAATTAACTGCTTCCAGTTGCTGACGTGCTATTTTGTAGATAAATGATAAGGGATCTATCTTTCTATGTATTCGCAGCACATTACACTTGTCTACATTGAGATTCAATTGCCATTCCCTGCACCATGCATCAATTCGCTGCAAATCCTCCTGCATTTCAGTACAATTTTCCAATGTTACAACCTCTCGATATACCACAGCATCATCCGGAAAAAGCCTCAGTGAACTTCCGATGTTATCCACAAGGTCATTTATGTATATTGTGAATAGCAACGGTCCTACGACACTCCCCTGCGGCACACCTAAAATCACTCTTACTTCGGAAGACTTCTCTCCATTGAGAATGACATGCTGCGTTCTGTTATCTAGGAACTCCTCAATCCAATCACACAATTGGTCTGATAGTCCATATGCTCTTACTTTGCTCATTAAACGACTGTGGGGAACTGTATCGAACGCCTTTCGGAACTCAAGAAACACGGCATCTACCTGGGAACCCGTGTCTATGGCCCTCTTGCGTCTCGTGGACGAATAGCGCGAGCTGTGTTTCACAGGATCGTCTTTTTCGAAACCAGTGCTGATTCCTACAGAGTAGATTTCTAGTTTCCATAAAAGTCATTATACTTGAACATAATACCTGTTCCAAAATTCTACAACTGATCGACATTGGAGATATAGGTCTATAGTTCTGCACATCTGCTCGACGCCCCTTCTTGAAAACGGGGATGACCTGTGCCCTTTTCCAATCCTTTGGAACGCTACGCTCTTCTAAAGACCTACGGTACACCGCTGCAAGTAGGGGGTCAAGTTCCTTCGCGTACTCTGTGTAAAATTGAACTGGTATCCCATCAGGCCCAGAGGCCTTTCCTCTTTTGAGCGATTTTAATTGTTTCTCTATCCCTCTGTCGTCTATTTCGATATCTACCATTTTGTCATCTGTGCGACAATCTAGAGAAGGAACTACAGTGCAATCTTCCTCTGTGAAACAACTTCTGAAAAAGACATTTAGACATCTTATACATAGACACAGGCCAGCACATAAACTTAAAAGTGCCGGTAGTTGACGACCGATGAATTTCTTCGAGAAAAATGTCTTCGAGAAAAAATATTAAGCGCCTGTGTAATTACTCTTCAGCTTTGCTTCTGAATAATGAGCTAAGTAAGAAACCTACATTAAGAATGGGTTTCAAGAGTTTTTTTTGTGTTTTGAACCTTTTTTGGACGGACAGAGTTATTTCTTGTTTTGGATATAAATAGTACTATTCATTGCTTCGAGCTCTACGACTGCTTCTTAGGATCAGTGAGTTCCTGTGTCACAGAAATCTCATTTTTTCACTCAGCTTCAGTGTTACAACACAGAGAATATTTCGTATCTTTATGTAGTTAGTTTGCTTTCATAACCTGCCATTTAATGTAAGTTAGTGTGTCGATAGGCTAGCAAAAAATTTGCACTACACTACACTTCCATATACGTAATTGATTGTAAACAACGAATCAGAAATAAAAATCCGCCCAATCAGCAGATACGGGATAGTGGTTGCGAGACGGGGCATAGAATATATTAACTGAATCAAAAATGTATTCGTTAACTTTTGTCAAATAGATAACCAATGTTTCTATGAGGAAAGTAAAGTTTACACGTAAAACCTCATAACCCTCCAACTTTTTTTGGTTGAGTACGTAGGGGATGACTCGTGGAACACCAGTTTCTCCTGACCCTAGAACAGGCTGGTTTTGAGCATCGCTACTTAATATGCAGTGGTGCTCCAGCCAGCGAGAAATGTTTTAAATTCTCCTTAGAGTTTTCACCGAGTATACTGAAGTCTCTATGCTGCGACAGTTGTCACAAAAAAAAAAGGCAGGTTTAACGCCAACGAATTTTGCACAATAAATCCACGTACTCATGGTAGCATAGGGCCGAAAAAGGTGGAAATATAATTTTATTTCTTAGCTGATAGGTTGAACACTGGTTGAGCTCAAGGCCGTGCGTACTGTCCTGTGTCATTGCTAGCTGGGATGTTCCTTAGGCGATCAGCCATCTAAATCAGAAAATATCTGTAATTCCTTAGACTTTCCCGGCGATTTTGTGACATCTCGTTGAATCGGGTGTACTGCCAGTGGTCTGCGTTTTTTTAACAGTACACCCGATTTAACGAGATATCAGAAAATATCTCTTCATTCGTATCAAATTCAGGTAATACAGTCTTTTTGCTGTGCATATCTACGCTGAATGGTGAGTGGTAACTTTCCTTTAGATAATATTGTTAAATTAAGGTGTCTGTTATGCGAAGCGTGTTGTATGTTAGTGAGACTATTTAGCATGCATTATTGTGAGAAACATGTGTGGAGTGTGGCGAAGTGCGTGTGTGGTTGTTGATGATGCTGAAAGAGATGGAGGAGAGTTTGGAATGTAATCTAAGACAGTGGCACATGTTCCCGCCACCCATCTTTCCTCTCCTTGCTGGGTTGGTGAAAGAAATTCTTCCATCGCATAGACTTGAACTGGGCACCCTTCATTCGACTGCTGCCGCACAAACACACGTATGCGACGACAGTTATCTATTTTATTTTTTCTTTAAATTTTGGTATTTTTGTTTGTTGTCATTTTTATTTTCACGGCCTTTTCATTTTTTTATAGTTTTGTTTTTCTTATTTTTTAATACTTGCTTTATTTTTATCGCATTTTCAGCGTTCTTCCACCCAACAGCCCTGCCTTGCACTCGACTTAAATATTGTCTCAACGGCCCAAACAAGTACCTCGTGTTGAAATTTCTCCGCGGGTAATTCTCTGGAGGCACTATCTGTATATTCTACACTAATTCTTGAAAAGAAAGTGACCTATTCCAGAAACAGTTCCGATAACTCTTCTTTGGGAGAACGTTGATTTCTTCTTGGAGTCTCATTAAAACTCTTCACGTTATAACAGTACAATTCTTCATTAAACCAGTTAATAAATATTTAAATAAACAAATCTTTCCTGAAAATAATGAAACTTCTTAGAAAAGAAAAAATATTTTTAGGGAATCAACAGAATATCTTAAATGTAATTGGGAGGACAGGGATACGAACCGCCGTCCTTGGAATGCAAGTGCATCTTCTGTTGCACTGTTTTGCGTATTTGAACGATATAGTGGCAACGTTTGTATTCCAGTTTGCAGCAGAGGAAAAGCGTGTGAGAGGAACAGAAACAGACAACTGTAAAACATCCGTGTTAATCGTACCACCAGACTTATCAAGCATCGAATCCATTCACAGTTGACAACGTTTCCAACGCGACAGTAACGTAATCGCGATAGTCTACGTAACATGTTAACGGACGTTTCTAGCGCGCTGTGTGGACAGATGATAAGCCCATTGTTTCGTGTAGCTGTTACCGTAAAGAAAGAATCATCTCTGAATAAATCTGTTGTTTTACGCTGTTTTCTCTAGTTATCCCCCCCCCCCCCCGCCCCCTCCTCCCTTCCACTGCTCACGCACTCCCCATCCTGAGCAAAGACCGTTGCGCGATCCGACACGATGATTAAGTCGGGCCATTCCCTCACTTTTACTTTTAGTCCGCATAAATTTAGATGCAGACGCAGTACAACGAAGTAGGCGCCTTTATCTTTCGGCATCTGACCTTTCCGAGCAGCCCGGGTAGCGGAGGCCGTTAACGCACGCCAAGTGCACTGTCGCCCGATCCTGTACTTGCCGGTCCGAACCATAGGCAAAGAAGAAATGTTCATGGGCGGCATTTGGTCGGAAAGGTAAGCGATAGCGCTGAATTTCGGCTTAAATTAGGAATGTATTCGCAATTGCGAATATGGTCAGAATCCAGATACACAATGATTGGTGAAATGGAAAATTTGTACCGAACCGGGACTCGGACCCGAATTTCCCGCTTTGCGTCGACAATTCGACGCCTTCTGCTGAACCGACCCAAACTTCCATATGTCACCGTGTGTATTTCATACAGCTGTCGATCGCAGTAGTGTCTGCTTCTTCAGACACATACGCATGTCTGAAGAACGTTGCAGAGTACATCTACATCTACATTTATACTCCGCAAGCCACCCAACGGTGTGTGGCGGAGGGCACTTTACGTGCCACTTTCATTACCTCCCTTTCCTGTTCCAGTCGCGCACGGTTCGCGGGAAGAACGACTGTCTGAAAGCCTCCGTGCGCCCTCCAATCTCTCTAATCTTACATTCGTGATCTCCTCGGGAGGTATAAGTAGGGGGAAGCAATATATTCGATACCTCATCCAGAAACGCACCCTCTCGAAACCTGGCGAGCAAGCTACACCGCGATGCAGAGCGCCTTTCTTGCAGAGTCTGCCACTTGAGTTTGTTAAACATTCCGTAACGCTATCACGGTTACCAAATAACCCTGTGACGAAACGCGAAACGCGTACATGTATAATCGCAGGCACTGCAATATATACTACTGGCCATTAAAATTTCTGCACCACGAAGATGACGTGCTACAGACGCGAAATTTAACCGGCAGGAAGAATATGCTGTGATACGCAAATGATTAGCTTTTCAGAGCATTCACACAAGGTTGGCGCCGGTGGCGACACCTACAACCTGCTGACATGAAGAAAGTTTCCAACCGATTTCTCATACACAAACAGAAGTCGACCGGCGTTGCCTGGTGAAACGTTGCTGTGATGCCTCGTGTAAGGAGGAGAAATCCGTACCATCACATTTCCGAGTTTGATAAAGGTCGAATGGTAGCCTATCGCGATTGCGGTTTATCGTATCACGACATTGCTGCTCGTGTTGTTAGCAGAATATCGAATCGGTGGGTTCAGGAGGGTAATACGGAACACCGTGCTGGATCCCAACGGCCTCGTATCACTAGCAGTCGACAGGCAACGTAACCGCATGGCTGTAATGGATCGACTGGGTGTTGCGTGATGTCCTTAGGTTAGTTAGGTTTAAGAAGTTCTAAGTTCTAGGGGACTGTAACGGATCGTGCAGCCACGTCTTGATCCCTGAGTCAACAGATGGGGACGTTTGCAAGACAACAACCATCGGCACTAACAGTTCGACGACGTTTGCAGCAGCATGGACTATCAGCTCGGAGACCATGGCTGCGGTTACCCTTGACGCTGCATCACAGACAGGAGCGCCTGCGATGGAGTACTCAACGACGAACCTGGGTGCACGAATGGAAAAACGTCATTTTTTCGGATGAATCCAGGTTCTGTTTACAGCATCATGATGGTCGCATCCGTGCTTGGCGACATCGCGGTGAACGCACATTGGAAGCGTGTATTCGTCATCGCCATACTAGCGTATCACCCGGCGTGATGGTATGGGGTGCCACTGGTTACAGGTCTAGGTCACCTCTTGTTCGCATTGACGGCACTTTGAACAGTGGACATTACATTTCAGATGTGTTACGACCCTGCATTCGGTCCCTGCGAAACCCTACATTTCATCAGGATAATGTACGAGAGCATGTTGCAGATCCTGTACGGGCCTTTCTGGACACAGAAAATGTTCGACTGCTGCCCTGGCCAACACATTCTCCAGATCCCTCACGAATAGAAAACGTCTGTTCAATGGTGGCCGAGCAACTGTCTCGCCACAATACGCCAGTCACTACTCTTGATGAACTGTGGTATTGTGTTGAAGCTGCATGGTCAGCTGTACCCGTACACGCCATCCAAGCTCTGTTTGACTCAATGCCCAGGCGTATCAAGGCCGTTATTACGGCCAGAGGTGGTTGTTCTGGGTAGTGATTTCTCAGGATCTATGCACCCATGTGGCGTGAAAGTGTTATCAGATGTCAGTTCAAGTGTTATATATTTGTCCAATGAATACCCATTTATCATCTGCTTTTCTTCTTGGTGTAGCAATTTTAATGGCCAGTAGTGTAGTATTGCATGCCGAGACAAGGCCGCGACGATAATCATATGGCTCTCCCTGTTCACGTACCAGAGAAATTGTACGAGTACAGGATGTAGACACACGGTGTGATATGGAAGTCTGGGTCGGTTGTGGGGCCGTGCTCCGGTGGTAAAGGCGACAGCTCGAGTAAAGCGGGAAATCGGGGTTCGTGCCCCTCTCTGGCACAAATTTTCATTGACACCAATACGTTGTGCAGCTGGAGTCTGATCACACTCTCAGTTGTGAATAGAGTTCTTTTGTTTCCTGCTTCTTTTCCTTTGAGCCACTGGTCTTATGACGGGTTTGACGGGTCTGCAACGAATTCCTCTCCTGTATCAACCTCTTCACCGCAGAGTAGCACGTGGACCGACGCCCTCGGTTACTTGTTGCATGTATTCCAAGGTCGCTCTTCCCCTATCGTTTTTACTCTCTGTACCACCTAGCGCCATTGAGGTTATTTCCTGATGGTTTAGCATGTATCCTATCATCCTGTTCTTATCCTCAGTATTTTCCATGTGTTCTTTTCGTAGCCGACTCTGTAGAGAACCTCCTCAATTCTTATCTCATCAGTCCACTTACTTCTTAAAGTTTTTGTATAGTACCACATCTGAAACGCTTCGACTCACTTTTCTTCCTTTTTCCCCACAGTCGTTGAGTCACTGTCATGCAGTGCTGTTCTCCAAACGTACATTGTCATAAATTTCTTCCTCAAACTGACGCCTATGTTGAGACCTGTAGTTTTGTTCGAGCCAGGAATGCCCTCTTTGCAAGTGCTAGTCCGGTTTTTATGTCCTTCTTGCTTCCTCCGTCCTGTACTATTTTGCTTCCAAGGCAGAAAAATTTCTTCGTCTACTTCATGGTTACGAACTGATGCTTAGTTTATGACCTTGGCATCCCTGAACATCCGACTTGTTTTATTCGTCTGTGACTTACATTCCCGTATTCCTGTCTTCAGCTGAACATTTTTGTACATCCTTCTGTCATCGATCAGTTACAGTAATTCGTCTGTTACCCGCGGTTTCTTCGCAGTTAATTGCCTTGTGCCAAAGTTTACCTGTCCGTCTTCTGTAACTGGCCTTTTAGAGCTATCCATCCGTCTTTGTTATAGCAGTATCTACCGCTTTAGAGAATTTCAAAACGCATGTCATCGTTCATCAGTTCTTCAGTATTAAACTTCTTACCACTCTGATCCCACTGGACGATTCTCTTATACTTTTTTCGCCATTAATACATTGTGATCTGCCCGGTGACAGGGTAACCATAAAACCTGAACTGTGGGGCAACATAGGAATATCATTTGGTCGACGAGTCGTGTTCCATGCAGTTCCCAACTTCCGCCCAAGAGTGAAACATGGCGACGAGTCGGAGATGATTTGAGCAGCCAAATTGTAGTATTTGCCATGAACACCATGGTTACTCTGCATTGTCTCATTACTTCCAAGGAAAGTGTAAAAATTGTGGCTTATCAGGTCCATCCCATGGTACAGTGTTTGTTTCCGAATGTTGCTGCTGTGTTCCGAGAGGACAGGCCTCCTGTTCACACAGCTCGCGTCGTCGAGAACACTAGGATGAGTTGTCGCATCTCCCGTGGTCACTACATAATATTACTGAGTCTTTGTAATCTACTTTGAAGAGAACGGTGCTTGATCGCTATCCACCTACATTACTGTCACTTTAACATGCCACTACTGTACAGCCTATTGAAAACCATATGGAAACTGTACTGATACATTCCGAGACGACTGAAAGCTTCTTTGAAGGGCAACGGTTCTCGTGCACCGTATTAGGCATGCTAATGTGTTTCCATATTTTTGTCCACCACCTGTACAAATGAATGTGACAGTTGCGACTCTAGCCCTGTAATTATCTAATATGTTACACGTTGCCAATTATACTAAAAATATGGAAAATGTATGAAAACATGAAGGTTGGTACGAATGGGACAAATCAAATGACCGGATAGGACAGTCAAGGACTTGCACACTCCTCAAGGCGTTAGTGGCTTGAACTGCAGTGTAGAGTGTTGCACTGTCCTGCTGGACTACGACATTTGGTCCCTGATTTACCAAACCCATCGCGATATCATCTGCAATAACTCCTCACACACTGGTTCGAGGAGTTTGAGCTTATGTCTAGACTATAGATACTTCCTATGACCTTCCACAAGGTAGACTTTTTGCACACTGGTGTCGATGTGACTGCCACAGACAGAAGTGAGACTCGTAACCAAAAATCACAGAATCCCACGATGTAACCCATAACACCATGCAACTTTCTGTTGCCTATAATATAGTGTCAGACGCAAGGCAATTCGAGTTGTCAACCCCTGACCACGGCAGTTCGTGGCGACCCTTTGCCCGAAATCTCTGCCTGGATCTGAGCTGGTGCTATCTGTCTGTTCGACATAGCCCGTCGAACTATCGCGCTATCTTCTGGTGGTGTTCTCCATCAAGAAAGGCCCGTCCCTATTCTTCTTACCTTATTGTAGTCCTGAGTCCATCTCGTTCTGCAGTCAGCGCCTGTGCGATTTGTTGGTATGATGCTCCCATGACCCCCACACCAAAGACTCGACTGTTCTCAGAGTCTGAAAGATGGCGAATAGCTGCACGTGTATGACAGCTGAGAAATCTGTGTTGATATCTACCAGAACAGCTTCGGTAATGTTAGACACAACCAATATGCGTCGTGTACTTGCTGCAATGCTTTTTCTCAGAACGGAAAGTAAGCCCGCGACACAATGCACTTTAATCAGCATATACCCTAGGCGTGAAAATACTGGAGTGTTATTTTGGTAGCTTTCGGTCAATATGTTCATTATGTAACACTTTTCATTTCTGTCCGTGTATTTCGCATTCAGAATGATAAAAGCGTTTCTTCGTATTTTAGCATGGGGAATCCGATCCCTAAGAGTTAGTGTTCTACATCTATCTACATCTACATCCATACTCCGCAAGCCACCTGACGGTGTGTGGCGGAGGGTACCCTGAGTACCTCTATCGGTTCTCCCTTCTATTCCAGTCTCGTATTGTTCGTGGAAAGAAGGATCGTCGGTATGCCTCTGCGCGGGCTCTAATCTCTCTGATTTTATCCTCATGGTCTTTTCGCGAGATATACGTAGGAGGGAGCAATATACTGCTTGACTCCTCAGTGAAGGTATGTTCTCGAAACTTCAAGAAAAGCCCGTACCGAGCTACTGAGCGTCTCTCCTGCAAAGTCTTCCACTGGAGTTTATCTATCACCTCCGTAACGCTTTCGCGATTACTAAGTGATCCTGTAACGAAGCGCGCTGCTGTCCGTTGGCTATTCTCTAGCTCTTCTATCAAACCTATCTGGTACGGATCCCACACTGCTGAGCAGTATTCAAGCAGTGGGCGAACAAGCGTACTGTAACCTACTTCCTTTGTTTTTGGATTGCATTTCCTTAGGATTCTTCCAATGAACCTCAGTCTGGCATCTGCTTTACCGACTTTTAATTTTAAACGGTCATTCCATTTTAAATCACTCCTAATGCCTACTCCCAGATAATTTGTGAAATTAACTGCTTCCAGCTGCTGACCTGCTATATTGCAGCTAAATGATAGAGGATCTTTCTTTCTATGTATTCGCAGCACATTACACTTGTCTACATTGAGATCCAATTGCCATTCCCTGCACCATGCGTCAATTCGCTGCAGATCCTCCTACATTTCAGTACAATTTTCCATTGTTACAACCTCTCGATATACCACAGCATCATCCGCAAAAAGCCTCAGTGAACTTCCGATGTCATCCACAAGGTCATTTATGTATATTGTGAATAGCAACGGTCCTATGACACTCCCCTGCGGCACACCTGAAATCGCTCTAACTTCGGAAGACTTCTCTCCATTGAGAATGACATGCTGCCTTCTGTTATCTAGGAACTCTTCAATCCAATCACACAATTGGTCTGATAGCCCATATGCTCTTGCTTTGTTCATTAAACGACTGCGGGGAACTGTATCGAACGCATTGCGGAAGTCAAGAAACACGGCATCTACCTGGGAACCCGTATCTACGGCCCTCTGAGTCTCGTGGACGAATAGAGCGAGCTGGGTTTCACACGATCGAAACCCTTGCTGATTCCTACAGAGTAGATTTCTAGTCTCTAGAAAAGTCATTACACTCGAACATAATACGTGTTCCAAAATTCTACAACTGATCGACGTTAGAGAAATAGGTCTATAGTTCTGCACATCTGTTCGAAGTCCCTTCTTGAAAACGGGGATGAGCTGTTGTGGATATACACAGCACTACCCAGGTCGAGTGAAGACCCGGTGCGGCGCTGTAACGCTGTGGCAGCAGCCCCAGGCCTTCGCGACTAGTCTGTTCGGCTTCCGGCCGGCAGTCGTCCCGCGAACGCCAGCTGCCCCGTATCGGCCATCTCGCCGCGAACCCGGTACCCCGGCCACGGCAGCTGCTCCGAAACGCTAATTGTTCCGGTCTCCTGCTAAGTAAGGCAATTAAACGGCGGCGTACCGCGTGTCTCCTGCCTCAAGATTGTCACCTGCGGTCTGCAAATTGTTATTATACAAACGCCTTAATTTTATTTTCAGACGCAGTATGGACGTGTAACTGCGCGTTGCAATGCTAAGTATTAAATGACACACTGTTAAGGCACACAGGACGCTTATTACTGAAAACAGTAAAAAAAAAATGATTCCATGACTTTAGCGACTTACGGTGGCTGCGCACGGAACATAAAATTAACGGACTGCTCTTAAACTACACTCCCTCATAAAAAGGTGACACACGTAGAAGACATCGTCGTATGACAGTGCAACTTCATACATACATACACCATCGGATAGTATGTAAACGATTATAGTTGCAGTTCTGTGTGACAGGTAGAACATCTAGCGGAATCCATTAGAATTATTCGTCTTGGATATTAATAAACAACTTCAGCTGTATTTAGTCCTACCTGTTTCGTGGCACTAAAAACCACATCTTCAGGTGAACTTATGATCAAAACATTAGAGCGGCAAAGCTCGGAATCTTTTTGCCAACATTCGTTGTCCGTCAAAAGAAATACACCGCTGCCAGATTCCAATATAGTGGACGGGTCCAAAACAAAACTTCCAGAGTGATCGCTTCTCCGATCCATACAGAACCCGGTACAGGGGATGCCAGCGCGTGCTCTGTCATACTGACAGACCCACCCATTTTACTGGACTCTGGCAGTTTTTAATCTGTGACATACCGTCTTTTACCGGTGTTTGTTCTGACTGACAACGAATGTTGGTAAAAAGATTCCGAGCTTTTCCGCTCTAATGTATCAATCATACGTTCACCTGAATACGTGGTTTTTAGTGCCACGAAACCGCTAGTGATCCGGAAATAAAAGACTAAATACAGCTGAAGCGGTTATTAATACCCAAGATGAATACTCATACACTATGTGATCAAAAGTGTCCGGACACCTGGCTGAAAATGACTTACAAGCTCGTGGCGCCCTCCATCGGTAATGCTGGAATTCAGTATGGTGTTGCCCCACACTTAGCCTTGATGACAGCTTCCACTCTCGCAGGCATACGTTCAATCAGGTGCTAGAAGGTTTCTTGGGGAATGGCAACCCATTCTTCACGGAGTTGCTGCACTGAGGAGAGGTATCGATGTCGGTCGGTGAGGCCTGGCACGAAGTCGGCGTTCCAAAACATCCCAAAGGTGTTCTATAGGATTCAGGTCAGGACTCTGAGCAGACCAGTCCATTATATGGATGTTATTGTCGTGTAACCACTCCCCCACAGGACGTGCATTATCAACAGGTGCTCGATCGTGCTGAAAATGCAATCGCCATCCGCAAATTGCTCTTCAACAGTGGGAAGCAAGAAGGTGCTTAAAACATCAGTGTAGGCCTGTACTGTGATAGTGCCACGTAAAACTACAAGGGGTGCAAGCCCCGTCCACGAAAAATACGACCACACCATGACACCACCACCCCCGAATTTTACTGTTGTCACTACACACGCTGGTAAGTGACGTTCACCGGGAATTCGCCATACCCACAGCCTGCCATCTGATCACCCCATTGTGTACCGTGATTCGTCACTCCACACAACGTTTATTCACTGTTCAATCGTCCAGGCGTCGTTTGGCATTTACCGGCATGATGTGTGGCTTACGAGCAGCCATTCGACCATGAAATCCGTCTCCTCACCTTCCGTCTAACTGTCATAGTACTTGCAGGGGATCCTAATGCAGTTTGGAATTCCTGTATGTGGTCTGGGTACAAGTCTGCATATTACACATTACGACGCTCTTCAACTGTTGGCGGTCTCTGTCAGTCAACAGACGAGGTCGGCCTATACGCTTCTGTGCTTTGCGTGGCCCTTCACGTTCCCACTTGACTATCACAACGGAAATAGTGGAACTAGGGATGTTTACGAGTGAGGAAATCTCGCGTACAAACGAATGAGACAAGTCACACCCAATCAGCTGATCACGTTCGAGGTCCGTGAGTTCCGCGGAGCACCCCATTCTGCTCTCTCATGATGTCTAATGACTACTGAGGTCGCTGATATGGAGAACCTGGCAGTAGTTGACAGCAATATGACAGCTAATATGAAAAAAGTATGTTTTTGGGGTGTCTGGATACTTTTGATCAAATAGTATACACAGCATCGTCGAGTATGTAAACGACTCCAGTTGCTACTCTGTGTGCCAGGTAGAACACCCAGCTGAGTGCAATAGAATTATTCGTCTAGGGTCTTAATGACCGCTTCAGCTGTATTTAGTCCTTTATTACGGGCTCACTACCTGTTTCGTGGCACTAAAAACCACATCTTCAGGTGAACATATGATTAAAACATTAGAGTGGAAAAGCTCGAAATCTTTTTACCCAACATTCGTTGTCCGTCAAAACAAGACAGTGCAAAAAGACGGTATGTCATACATTAAAAACTACCGGATTCCAATATAGTGGACGGGTCCAAAACAAATCGTACCATAGTGATCGCTTCTGCGATCTATACGGAACCGTGTGCAGGAGACACGGCCGCCTGCCCTGTCATACTGACAGAAAGAAAGTAAACGATTTTTTTGACCCATCCACTATAGTGGAATCTGACAGTTTTTAATCTGTGTCATACCGTCTTTTAGAGGTGTTTTGTTTTGACGGACAACGAATGCTGGGTGAAAAGATTCCGAGCCTTTCCGCTCTAATGTTTCAATCGTATGTTCACCTGAAGATGTCGCTCTTAGTGCCACGAAACAGGCAGTGATCTTGTAAAAAAGGACCAAATACAGCTGAAGCGGTTATTAACACCTAAGATGAATACTCATAGCTGAGGTTGCCCCACCTATAAGGTTGTCGTGTTTAGTGGTGTTAATGGGCCTTGTGGGGTATATAGGGCGAACATTATAAAACCGACAACTGCAGGAACGGATTCCTAACTGGAAACGGAAGTGGAGAGTGTGCTCGCAACAACAGCAAATTGTCCCGGAACACAGTAGAAAGCTGCATCGCAGCCACGTTACAACAGATGTTCAAAGTGGTCTCTAGAGGGTGGAATGCTCCCAGGATACACATAATAGTACTTTGGCTTAAACAATGTTGTAGTTTAAGAAAAATCAGTTAGTTTTATGTTCCGTGCGCAGCCACCATAATTCGCTAGTAATGGAATATTTTTTTTTTTTTTTTACTGTTTTTAGCAATAAGCGTCCTGTGTGCCTTAACTGTGTGTCATTTAATACTAGACTTTGCAACGAGCAGTTAAACGTCTATATTTGTAATTAGTATGTCAGAACTCTCTATTACATCGAAAACAATTTGAACCATACGCCATTCTTTGCATTGAGTATGGTTGGAAATAAATAAGCACTCTGATATCGGTAGTAACAATCTGAGGGCGAGACATGGGAACGCGATTCTAAGCATTGTTGTGAGACTAGTAACAATCTGAAGGCGGAGCATGGGAGCGCGATTCTAAGTAGCGTCGGTCGAGAGCTCGGAGACAGAATACGTGTCACGCTGCCGTCACGTCGGTGATGGCAGATCTTACCACACTCAAGGGCTGATTTCATTTGTATGGCCAGGAGAGATTTAGATGTATTAACTACGCTTGAAGATGGAATTCAAGGCAAAATTCGCAAGCACTGCGTAAAGCGCAATTGCATGGTTAGGCTCGTGGTTGTTAGTCCGAGTTTGTAATAATCTCATGTTTTGCTTATCAGTTAAAGAAGCGTCCTTATCCTCCAAATAAATATGCTGTGGCTATTAAACGTTAACGTAATTTTGAAATTGAAACAATCCGTTAACCCCGGCAGTCAGCCATTATTGATACTTGCGTCACTGTCAGGCATTTCGCCATTATTAATACTAGTCAAATTGTTATTGGTCATGATGATTTCTGAAGACTAGAAGAAGGGATCGGTTAGTAGGACATGTTCTGAGGCATCAAGGGATCACCAGTTTAGTATTGGAGGGCAGCGTGGAAGGTAAAAATCGTGGACGGAGACCAAGAGATGAATACACTAAACAGATTCAGAAGGATGTAGGTTGCAGTAGGTACTGGGAGGTGAAGAAGTTTGCACAGGATAGAGTAGCATGGAGAGCTGCATCAAACCAGTCTCAGGACTTAAGACCACAACAACAATAACGATTTCTGAAGCTTTAAATCGACTTAATTTATGAAATCGCTTCTTACACGTGATTTAGTAGTTAACAGGGTCCAAGCAAACTCCTGCTTATTGCAGTCATTCTTAGTAACAATAAGCTTTAGCCGCTGCTGCTGCATGCTGCTGGGAATTGCTGTAAACCAAATGGAAAAGGCAATCATCTAAAGAGGTGAGTGCAAAACGTAGGGCCAAAACAGAGATACTGACACACCACAACATGTCATGTACTCTAATCCAGTAAATTCCGTTGCACACGTCAGATAGCTTAGGTATTCATTGGTACAGGTTCATTTGTTCTTGTAGATTTTCATATTCAAATACGCAGTCAGATAGCTTATCCAAATGTTAGTTTTATGTTTTTCATGTAAAGAGCTGTTGAGGACTTAAATGACAGTGAAACTCACATTCATACAATTCGCACAGTGTTATGCAGGTTAGATTCCGATTACTGATAGCTCAAGTTGCTTATCGAATTCATTTTCACGGACGAACGTATGCTTTATTTGTTGTAGCAACATATTCGTTGTAGGTACGTTGTATACTGCGTCTAAAAATAAAATTGTAGTAAGCTTCGTCTCAATATCCTGCAGAGCCCTGCCCTCCAAATCTGGTGTATGTATGCACAGTCCACTACCTCCCTGCACTTTCGTCGCTTTGAAACGACTCATGATCACACAAACGCCCAAAAAGGGCTTGAAACGTTGTGTTGTGTGGTTGGTGTCTGGGGGGGGGGGGGTAGTTGTTTTGGTATAGCAGTGCTGGCTCTCGCTCGTTTCCATCTGCTTGGCCGTACACAAACACCATCTCGGTTTGTTCCCGACATGAATACCGGACCATTCCGCTGCTTACAGTACTCTGTGACAATCAGACAGCCTACAACACACGAAACATACGGCACGTGGTTGGATGGACTTTCATTTGTCAACATCATGTACATCTGCATCACACTCCGCAAGCCACCTAATGATGTGTGGCGGAGGGCACTTTCGGAACCAATATAGACCCCTCCAAACCTGTTCCACTCGCGAGTAGTGCGTAGTAAGAATGATTGTCGGTAAGCCTCTGTATTGGCTCTAATTTCTCGAATTTTCTCCTCGTGGTCAATACGCGAGACGTATGTGGGGGGAAGTAATATGTTTTCCGACTCCTCCTGAAAAGTGCTGTCCCGAAATTTCAACAGCAAATCTCTCCGTGATGCACAACGTCTCTCTTACACGTCTGCCAGTGGAGTTTGTTTAGCATCTCCGTAACGCTCTCTCGCCAGCTAAACGAACCCGTGACGAAACGCGCCTGCACCATTTATCAGCCCTCTGCAGGTCATTCTGCGAATTCTTCTGGCGTTGCTACTCTGGTACAGACAACTGCATCATCTGCGAATAGCCTTAAAGAGCATCCGACGCTTCCTACTAGATCATTTAACAGCAGCGGTCCTATCACACTTCCTTGTGGTGTTCCGGATATTACCTTTACATCGGTCGATTTTGTTCCGTTAAGAGCGACGTGTTGAGTTCTATGTGCAAGAAAGTCTCGAATCTAATTGCAAGTCTCCTCCGATGCTCCATAAGCTCTATCGTGGCAACGACGCAATTCCGGATGTTCATAGGAACTTTTGTTCCTTGTTTTCGAATCAGGAATTCATCCCTGTAGTTTGTCCGTTTTATCAATGCCCACTCTGTATAAGGAGCGTGAAGGGCGAGATTGATCACTGTGGAGGACACGGAGATGTGAGGCAGCGTTATCAGCGTCTGACGAAGTTCTAAAGTGGTCTCAGTGTGTGCCTCGTTTTGACCGGCTGATCGAGATGTTCAACGTCCACCGGAGACCATTGGCTGCGGTTACCCTTGACGCTGCATCACAGCACAGACAGGAGCGCCTGCGATGGTGTACTCACAGACGATCCTGGGTGCACGAATGGCAAAACGTCATTTTTTCGGATGAATCCAGGTTCTGTTTACAGCATCATCATGGTCGCATCCGTGTTTGGCGACATCGCGGTGAACGCACATTGGAAGCGTGCATTCGCCATCGCCATACTGGCGTATCACCTGGCGTGATGGTGTGGGGTGCCATTGGTTACACGTCTCGGTCACCTCTTGCTCGCATTGACTGCCCTTTGAACAGTGGACGTTACATTTCAGATATGCTACGACCCATGGCTCGATCCCTGCGAAACCCTACATTTCAGCAGGATAATGCACGACCGCATGTTGCAGGTACTGTACGGGCCTTTCTGGATACAGAACATGTTCGACTGCTGCCCTGGCCAGCACATTCTCCAGATCTCTCACCAATTGAAAACGTCTGGCCAATGATGGCCGAGCAACTGGCTCGTCACAATACGCCAGTCACTACTCCTGAAGAACTGTGGTATCGTGTTGAAGCTGCATCAGCAGCTGTACCTGCACACGCCATCCAAGCTCTGTTTGACTCAATGCCCAGGCGTATCAAGGCCGTTATTACGGCCAGAGGTGGTTGTTCTGGGTACTGATTTCTCAGGATCTGTGCACCCAAATTGCGTGAAAATGTAACCACATGTCAGTGTAGTATAATATATTTGTCCAATGAATACCTGTTTATCATCTGCATTTCTTCTTGGTGTAGCAATTCTTATGGCCAGTAGTGTACACTGATCCAGCTGTATGATATGTGAATTAAACAAGCAGACGAACTCAGCTTTCTGGTTATAAGAATAAGAAAACAGAATCACAAGCACACCTTCGACATATGCAATACAAACAACAACAATGGACAAGTTAATAAACGCAGCCTTATCTGCCATTTGAACCACAATCAAGCCGCATGTTTAACGAACTCAATAAGATGCCCTGAAACTCTTTTCATTTCCAAAAAACATTAAAACCAATAGCATTAACAAATGGATACGGAGAACCCTACTTAATAAACATAACAGAAAAATAAAGATACAAAAGAAGAAACAAACAAACCCAAACACAGCAACACAGATATAAAGAATAGTAAAAATAATACAAACAACACAATCAGTAGAAAATTGCATGCAATTCCCTACCACAATAAACTCACGTGCAAAATAAGTTCAAATGGCTCTGAGCACTATGGGACTTAACATCTGAGGTCATTAGTCCCCTAGAACTTAGAACTACGTAAACCTAACTAACCTAAGGACGTCACACACATCCATGCCCGAGGCAGGATTCGAACCTACAACCGTAGCAGTCGCGCGGTTCCGGACTGAAGCGCCTGGAACCGCTTGGCTACCGCGGCTGGTACAAAATAAGTAATATACTGAACAGGAACAGGCTATAAACGTTGGATGAAAACGAGTAATTCAGTACAGAAACACATTACAAAACTAAAATCAAAACCAGACACAAACCAACAGTCTGACATCTACTAGGTCAATTGCTGGGATTTTAACAAAATACTTCCGCATTCACAAAGCACTTCTCTCTCTCTCTCTCTCTCTCTCTCTCTCTCTCTCTCTCTCTTTCTCTCTCTCTCTCCCTCCCTCCCACCCTCCCTCCGTTCACTCCTCCTCTCCCCCTCCCAACTTCACCTCTGCTTCCGTCCCTTTCCTCCTTCTCATTACTAACTCTCCCTTTCCCTTCTTTGCATTGACTGTTCGCTACATTTGTTCATCTCCCCCTTCTACTTGCCTATATTTAGATATTCAGAACCCACGCCATTTATTTATTTCACTTACATGTGAAATATACATATACTAACATAATGAAAAGGACATCATACACATGAGACAAATAACAGATAAAGAGACCAGCTGTAAGTAACAAGCAGACCGGAACTATCGATTTTGTTGTCAGCACTACACACAAAAGCAGACAGGGACTTTCAGCCAAGAGTTCGTGAACAAACACTACTGATAGTATATTTTGATCCATTTTACCTAGAGAAATATGAAGTCCTGCAAACCAACATGAGATCAGCCCAAAAATAGCTGTGTGATACGCAGGAATACCTGCAATCAGACTACACTTCGGTATGCAAGCGATATCAGACAAGAAAAGCCTTGAGTGAAAATAACACTTGTCACGTGTGTGTTAACATAATTATGTTTTTTTCAGTAGTTGCAGAAATGGATTTTAAATATCTTTAACAAACTATAGCCGTATGGGAACACTGCTTGAGGGTGCCATCAGTTATGTGATGCAGACTCCTTTCCACTAGAACAATAGGAGACCGTGGCGCCAGGTAACGAACAAGAGCAGTGTGGTTACGTGGCTCAGGAGGCATGGTGACAGCAGCATGCATCAATTTCCTTACAAATGACGGAGATTCTGTGGGACGGGATTCCATGGGCATAATATGGGTAGCATATCTGCGATCATGCAAAGGAAGATGACACCGCATTAGCGTTCTTTATACCAGGCAATGCAAAAGACAATGTTAAGTGATGCACCGTCTTTTTTGCCATAAACAACATGATCACATCACAAACCTATACACGCACTCACCAAAGTTATTCGGATTTAGTAAATACACGTAACACTCAACGCCCACCGTGACTACGGAATGTTCGCAAAGGAAGAATTTAGGTATCTGAAGAACTCCTGGATGTCAGCATATATAACTGAACTATCGTTGTCGGTGTTGGTTTGATGTCGATTCTGATAAGAGTAACCCTATCTCTGAACTGTCCTACCATCCTATTCATAACGAAATACAAAATCAAACAGGGGTAATGCAGGAGTCGGTTTAATAACGAATAAAAAAAATAGGAGTGCGGGTAAGCTACTACTAACAGCATAGTGAACGCATTATTGTGGCCAAGATACACACGAAGCCCATGCCAACTACAGCAGCACAAGTTTATATGCCAACTAGCTCTGAAGATGACGAAGAAATTGATGAAATGTATGATGAGTTAAAGAAATTATCCAGGTAGTGATGGGAGACGAAAATTTGATAGTCGTGGGTGACTGGAATTCGTCAGTAGGAAAAGGGAGAGAAGAAAACATAGTAGGTGAATATGGATTGGGGCTAAGAAATGAAAGAGGAAGCCACCTGGTAGAATTTTGCACAGAGCATAACTTAATCATAGCTAACACTTGGTTCAAGAATCATGAAAGAAGGTTGTAAACATGGAAGAGCCCTGGAGATACTAAAAGGTTTCAGATAGGTTATAGAATGGTAAGACAGAGATTTAGGAACCAGGTTTTAAATTGTAAGACATTTCCAGGGCAGATGTGGACTCTAACCACAATCTATTGGTTATGAACTGTAGATTAAAACTGAAGAAACTGAAAAAAGGTGGGAACTTAAGGAGATGGGGCCTGGATAAACTTATTAAACCAGAGGTTGTACAGAGTTTCAGGGAGAGCATAAGGGAACAATTGACAGGAATGGGGGAAAGAAATACAGTAGAAGAAGAACAGGTAGCTCTGAGAGATGAAGTAGTGAAGGCAGCAGAGGATCAAGTAGGTAAAAAGACAAGGGCTAGTAGAAATGCTTGGGTATCAGAAGAAATATTAAATTTAGTTGATGAAGGGAGAAAATATAAAACCGCAGTAAATGAAGCAGGCAAAAAGGAATACAAACGTCTCAAAAATGAGATCGATAGGAAATGCAAAATGGCTAAGCAGGGATGGCTAGAGGACAAATGCAAGGATGTAGAGGCGTATATCACTAGGGGTAAGATAGATACTGCCTATAGGAAAATTAAAGAGACCTTTGGAGAAAAGAGAGCCAATTGTATGAGTATCAAGAGCTCAGATGGAAACGAAGTTCTAAGCAAAGAAGGGAAAGCAGAAAGGTGGAAGGAGTATTTAGAGGAACTATACAAGGGCGATGTACTTGAGGACAATATTATGGAAATGGAAGGGGATGAAGATGAACTGCGAGATACGATACTGCGTGAAGAGTTTGACAGAGCATTGAAAGACCTGAGTCGAAATAAGGCCCCGGGAGTAGACAACATTCCATTAGAACTACTGACGGCCTTGGGAGAGCCAGTCCCAACAAAACTCTACCATCTGGTGAGCAAGATGTATGAGACAGGCGAAATACCCTCAGACTTCAAGAAGAATATAATAATTCCAATCCCAAAGAGAGACGGTGTTGACAGATGTGAAATTTGCCGAACTATCAGTTTAATAAGTCAACTGCAAAATACTAACGCGAATTCTTTACAGACGAATGGAAAAACTGGTAAAAGCCGACGTCGGGGAAGATCAGTTTGGATTCCGTAGAAATGCTGGAACACGTGAGGCAATACTGACCTTACGACTTATCTTAGAAGAAAGATTAAGGAAAGGCAAACCTACGTTTCTAGCATTTATAGACTTAGAGAAAACTTTTGACAATGTTGACTGGAATACTCTCTTTCAAATTCTAAAGGTGGCAGGGGTAAAATACAGGGAGCGAAAGGCTATTTACAATTTGTACAGAAACCAGATGGCAGTTACAAAGAGTCGAGGGACATGAAACGGAAGCAGTGGTTGGGAAGGGAATGAGACAGGGTTGTAGCCTCTTCCCGATGTTATTCAATCTGTATATTGAGCAAGCAGTAAAGGAAACAAAAGAAAAATTCGGAGTAGGTATTAAAATCCATGGAGAAGAAGTAAAAACTTTGAGGTTCACCGATGACATTGTAATTCTGTCAGAGACAGCAAAGGACTTGGAAGAGCAGTTGAACGGAATGGATAGTGTCTTGAAAGGAGATGAACATCAACAAAAGCAAAACTAGGGTAATGGAACGTAGTCGAATTAAGTCGGGTGATGCTGAGGGAGTTAGATTAGGAAATGAGACACTTAAAGCAGTAAAGGAGTTTTGCTATTTGGGGAGAAAAGTAACTGATGGTGGTCGAAGTAGAGAGGATATAAAATGTAGACTGGCAATGGCAAGGAAAGCGTTTCTGAAGAAGAGAAATTTGTTAACATCGAGTATAGATTTAAGTGTCAGGAAATCGTTTCTGAAAGTATTTGTATGGAGTATAGCCATGTATGGAAGTGAAACATGGACGATAAATATTTTGGACAAGAAGTGAATAGAACCTTTCGAAATGTGGTGCTACAGAAGAATGCTGAAAATTAGATGGGTAGATCACATAACTAATGAGGAGGTATTGATCAGAATTGGAGAGAAGTTTGTGGCACAACTTGGCAAGAAGGAGGGACCGCTTGGTAGGACATGTTCTGAGGCATCAAGCGATCACAAATTTAGCATTGGAGGCCAGCGTGGAGGGTAAAAATCGTAGAGGGAGACCAAGAGATGAATACACTAAGCAGATTCAGAAGGATGTAGGTTGCAGTAGGTACTGGGAGATGAAGAAGCTTGCACAGGATAGAGTAGCATGGAGAGCTGCATCAAACCAGTCTCGGGACTGAAGACCACAACAACAACAACATACCCTTTATACCATTTTGTGCTGCTATTGATATTACCCTACACTCATCTGACTAGCAATAATTGTTTTCTATTCATTTCACATCACTCACCCTTACCATATATAGACTGAGCCTTTTCATTTCCCTTTTCATTTTCTAGCTACCCTAGCACGTTCAAGCATCCGACATTCTGTGAATATACATTATATGTCTTTAATGCAATGGTTTTCATTGCTTTCCTCATTATCATGCCGTTGATCGTTGCTGATTCTTCCGCCTTTTGGGACATTTTCCCACCCTAAGGACAAGGGAGTGCCCTGAACCTATGTCCGCTCCGCCACCCCCGTTGACAAGGTCGTTGGCAGAATGAGGGTGACTCCTTATATCGGAACTCTTCGGCCGCCAATGTTGATTTCCAGGTTCTCAGTCCTTTAACCGGTTCGATGCGGCACTTCAGTAATTCGTCTCCTGTGACATAATCTTCATCGCCGAGTACCATTTGCATCCTAAGTCCACAGTTATAAGTTAGACATTTTCCAGTGTCTTACCCTACAGCTTTACCCTCTGAAGCTCCATCTAATGCCATGGATGTTATTCCCTGTTATCTTAACAGATGTGCTACCATCCTGTCCTTTCTTTTTGTCAACATTTTTCATATGTTCCTTTCTTTGCTGATTCTACGGAGAACCTCCTCCTTACTTTCGTTATCAATCCACCTAATTTTCAACATTCTCCTGTATCACCACTTCTCAAACGCTACGATTCTCTTCTGTTCGGTTTTCATACATTCAAAACCATACACTCTTGTGCTCCAAACATACGTTCTCAGAAATTTCCTCATCAAATTGAAGCCTTCATTGGTACTAGTAGATTTCTTTTGGCCACGAATCCCCTCTTTACCTGTGCTAGTCTGCCCTTTATGTCCGTCTTGCTTCGTTCTTCATGGGCTGTTTTGCTTCCAAGGCAGCAGAATTCCTTAACTTCACCTGCTTCCTGACCACTAATTCTCATGTTAAGTTCCTCGCTGCTCTCGTTTCTGCTATTTCTCATTAACTTCGTCTTTCTTCGTTTTACTCTCGAGGCATATCCTGTACGATTTAGATTGTTCGTTCCATTCAGCAGATTCTAAAAGTCTTCTTCATCTTCACTGAGGATACCAATGTCAGCAGCGAATCTTACCGTTTTATATTCTTTCACCCTGTGTTTTAATCCCGCTCTTGAATTTTCTCTTCCATTTGCGACATTGCTTCTTCGATAGAAACATTGAACAATACGGCCGAAAGACTGCATCCCTTTCTAATCCAAGTTGATCCCTCGTGGCACTTGTACATAGTGTATATTACTCGTCTTCTCTTAGCTTACACCAATTTTTCTCAGAATTTCGAGCGTCTCGGACCAGTTTACACTGTCATACGCTTTTTACAGGACGACATTTACAATGCGCGTGTCTCTGTTGTGTGATAATTTTCGCACTTTTCGGCTCTTGTAATCTTCAGAGTTGTGTGGATGGCTTTTTTCCGAAATTATCCTACTTGTCTGTTCTTTTTGTCTCCTGAATTAAATAAATGATATTTTCCGGGAAGCTTGATGGTATGTTACCAGTCTCATAGACTGCAACAGTAATGAATTTTATTCAGCTGTTTGAGCTAACAATACTGGGAAAAGGAGGAGGGTTGGATGTCGTATATACTGCCAAGGAGATTCTACAATGAACTTCCACTAAACAAAAAATGTTTTTCGATTTCCATTGTGAAGAGTCGGATGTCGTGCTGCCATCAGTATGGGATACCATGTTTTTTCAGTGGATGTTATAGGTTCACAAAAGAGAACAATACGTGTATGAAATTCGCTGCGCGATATTTTCCTACGGAAGTCCCAGATGTGAAGTTTAGAAGAACTGTAATTCCGTATTTTCCTTAACAGTGGGGAAGGGTTATTATAGTATTGACATTCTTATAATGGATCACATCGCTTACATATATTTTGTTCTTTAAGGACTGCGTAAAGGCCATGCTGTTGATTAGAAATGAGGGGGTGGTCTCTAGGGCAGCTAACGTAGATGAAAGCAGAAAGACTGACAGTCTCCTCTACAACCGTTCTGACTAAGTATGAATTTTGCCTTGCCAGACATCGTGTAAGTAGGCTTTTTAGATTTTTATATTGGTAACGCCACGTAACGCACTGTATGAGAATCACTGGCTGTGCTGTGTGCAGTCTGTGGCTGGGTGGCATTGTTGTAATATTAGCTATTGTAGTGTTGGGCTGTTAACAGCGCGTAGCGTTGCGCAGTTGGAGGTGAGCCGCCAGCAGTGGTGGATGTGGGGAGAGAAATGGCGGAATTTTGAGAGCGGACGATCTGTACGCGTGTCCATCAGAAAGAGTAAATTTGTAATATTGGATATCATGGACTGATATATATATTATCACTTTTGAACACTATTGAGATAAATACATTGTTTGTTCCCTATCAAAATCTTTCATTTGCTAACTATGCCTATCAGTAGTTAGTGACTTCAGTAGTTCGAATCTTTTATTTAGCTGGCAGTAGTGGCGTTCGCTGTATTGCAGTAGTTCGAGTACCGAAGATTTTTGTGAGGTAAGTGATTTGTGAAAGGTATAGGTTAATGTTAGTCAGGTCCATTCTTTTTTAGGGATTTTTGAAAGTCAGATTACGTTGCGCTAAAAATATTGTGTGTCAGTTTAGTGTTGATCAGAATAAGTAAAGAGAGTAATGTCTGAGTACGTTCAGTTTTTCTCAGCTGTTTGAAAATAAAATAATGTAAGAGGTTTATCAGCACAGTAATTCATTAATTTTTCTAAGGGGACGTTGCAATCGTTATAAGACGTTGACAGTTCAGGAGAATGACCAGAGCATGTTGTAAGCTCTTCACAAAGCAGTACACTGAATGACGTGAGTCACTGAAACGTTGAGAAGCACGCTGTTCGTAGAAATAAGAAGCCTAAAACACAGAGCGTTTGAAAGCACACTGCCACTTTATCCTACTATTTTTCTCGTTCACATCTTAACGAAACAAATAAAACTTAATATATTGTAACCTGTCCAACAAAATTTGTCAAACATCGATTTACATTTATTAGCAATAAAAGTTTCTAGAGTTGGAGTTATTACGCAGATAAATCGTGAAGGTGCCTGACTTCCAGTTCGTGGCCATCCAAAGCAAGCGGCGCGACGCCACGCCACATTTGTGCTTCGTTCAGTGGTGCCTGAAAAAAGAGATTTGACAAATTAGTTTCCGTTACTAATCCCTTTTTATATCAGGCTTCTTTGCAGTCATCTTCACCTCCGTCTTCCGCCTTTCACTGGACTTTATTACAATAAGAGGAATTTTATTACGTAATCATTCGTTCTCCTGTTCTGCCGCCCCAGCGTCTGAGTGCAGTAGGCCTAAGTAGGTTGCATAGCACTCAGCGAAGTCCTCTAACTGTGCAACCTTAGTTGTTGTTTGCCAAGGAAGAGCATTTAAATATTTTGTAAAGTACAATGACTGAACACTTGAGGTACCATCAGATGATGAAAACTCGCATTGCTTTAGCGAAGGAGACATTCAATAGAAAGAGGAGATTATTATGTGGTAAACTAGATAAAGGTCTGAGGAAAAGACTTGGCAGTTTTTTTCTCTGCGGCGTGGCACTCTGTGGGGAAGAAACATGGACACTGAGACGAGAGGATGAGAAAAGGATAGAAGCATTTGAGACGTGGATATGGAGGATACGCTAGATGTAAAGAGTAAGTAACAAAAGAATGGTGAGAAGTGTTGGTGGGAGGAGAAGACGGATGCAGGTTATAAGACAAAGAAAGAAGAACTAGTTGGGACATTTAGTGAGACGGGAGTACCTGCTAAAAGATATTTTGGAAGGTCTATCTCGTGAGAGGAAATAGGGAGGAGGAGATACAAGATGATAGGCGATACAAAGGGAAGTAGAATTTACGCGGATCTTAAGAGGATCTCAGAAGAAAGGAGAGCGTGGAGAGTTACCACGTGAAATCCTACCTTTTGGCAAACCAGTGATGATGAGTTACTGATCTAAAATGATATGGAGTTTTAGTAATGAATTAAGGATACCTATACTTGGAAAATGTATGACCCAGCGTTGAAACTATGATATTGGATTTTATTCATGTAGTACTTGTATTCTCATATTTATAACACACAAAAACAGATGAACATGGCGTGTTAACATCACATTACTGGACTAGTGCTCGATAGAAATTGAATTATGGTATCCTCAGGATTTCCATGGCGTTCCTAAATCACAGAAGAAAATGCTAGGTAGGGTCCTTCAGCGTGGTTCATTGAATTCCACCTCTGCATTAATGATTTCAGTACCTGTTCAAAGCAATAAAAATAAGCAAAGCAATGGTCCATAATTAGGTTTCTTTGAAGCTAAAATAACGTGACAGGAAATTAATGTAATTGTCTGCATTACCTTCTCTTCTTCTGATCAAATGAACAACAGCAATCACGCAGTTATTTACTTCTTACTGCGTTCATTTTATATGACTTGATGGGACAAATAGCTACCATGAAATCCAACACATAGTGGAACCTGCCGTATTCTACACATATAGCGTAGTGGCATAGTGAAAAAATATTGTCTTTTAGAATAAACGAAAGATCGAATCGCGCATTGAAACTCGATATTTTGGATTATAAATATCATATTTAAACCGAATAAGCTACCAAACACATTAAGCTGCTTACAAAATAAGCAGATGATGAAAAACTAAAACTAGATTTCATGAGAAAGTAAAACATCACAAAATAACTTCATGGCAACAAGGTAATTAAACGCAATACGAAGATTATGTGCTAATAGCGATATTCCAGATTGAACAAAACTGAACGAAAACCCGACGAACACTTGGCTTCCAGCATACTCTTTATTCAAGCCTGGAAAATTCATATTCTTTTTCAGTCTTGGAAACCATTTGACTGGTAAGTAGAAGCATCCTTATTTTTCAAAATTTAATATCTCTATGACGCATATTGCCTACACCACGGAATCAACAGTACGGTTTAAAGGGACTTCAGCTTAAGTTTCAATGTGACTGTAAGAATTATAGAAAAAGTGTGAGTTGACGTTCCAAAGCCCTGATAGAAACGTCCCTGTGGTTCACTGCCGAAAGAAAATAATCTTGATTATAGATTTCTTGTCGCGTTTATGACAACTAAACGTCTGTTGCAGTCAGAAAAACCGTGAAGTAGACTTATTGGGCATTATGCGCCCGTTGGTTGACAGCTCACGTATTACGCTCCTTGCACAACCACAGCTTATCATCTCGTCCTATGAGCACGGCATGTACACTGGAGAGCCAAAGAAACTGGTACACCTTCCTAATATCGTGTAGGGCCCCTGTGAGCACGAAGAAGCGCTCTAACACTACGTGGCATGGACTCGACAACTGCCGGAAGTAATGATGGAGGGAACTGACACCATGAATCATGCGGGGCTGTCCGTGAATCCGTAGGAGTACGAGGAGCTGGAGATCTTTTCTGAACATCACGTTGCAAGGCATACCAGATATGGTCAATAATGTTTATGTCTGGAGAGTTGGTAGCCAGCGGAAGTGTTTAAACTCAGAAGAATATTCCAGGAGCCACTCTGTAGCAATTCTGGACGTTTAGGGTGTCGCATTGTCCTGCTGGAATTTGCACAAGTCCGTCGGAATGCACAATGGACATGAATGGATGCATATGAGGCGTGTATCTGTATAGACATCACTGGTGATGTAGCAGCTCTCGAAGAACGCAGTTATAATGAAATTTAGACCTTTCTCTGCTTACAGGTGTTTATAAATATCAAAGGGGACAGTTAAAAATGTGTGTCCCGACCGGGACGCGAACCCGTGACCTCGTGCTTACATGTCCCCGTTGATATTTATCAACGCCTGTAAGCAGCGAAAGGTCTAGATTTCATTTTAACTTCATGAATTGATGCAAGTGATCAGACAGAATGCTTACGTAAGTGTGACCTTATAACACTGCAACAGCATTTACGTAGCTTGTATTATGAAATACCAAATTTGGTTTACGTACTATGCCCCAACAGAACAAGTAGTCCAGTCACGGAAAAGCCACGTACAACACTCCTGTCCGCTACTGCTGTACCATAACCTTAAAGCCGGAAACAAGTTGTGAAATAAAACTATTTTGTTATAGCAATTATGGTATAAAGCAGCAGAGCAGTGTTATCCTCTGAGAGGAATTTTGTTATGTTGACCGTGTTGTACCTAACGGGGGTGGCTTATCGGAAATGAAAATCAGAATTGCGTAAATATTTGAACAGTAACAAACAAAATTTTTGCCTATTGCACTGTCTAACTGATAAAGAAAACGGTCGCCAGCCTAACTAGGCAAGAGAATGATTAACATTCTCGTTCAAGAAAATAGTTATTAGTAACTCTAATGGATAAACACAACCTATACTTGGCCACACGCGAGTGCAATAAACCCTGACACATACACATGTTTACGTTAAGATTGAAGCTAACAACTGGAGCAGTACAAACTATTTGCAAAATTATAACAGATACCGAAACACACTATTACTTTCAGGCCTTATTCAAACTGAATGGTATTTATATCTTTACTATTAACATTCACTGCAGGATCATAAATTGTACATATGTGAAGTCTCTCTCAGTTAAATACTTTACTATTTAAAATGAAAGTTAATTGGAATCCACTCACAGGTTGCTTCTCATTATCATTTGAGTAAAGAAATCATGGTTTTTATAATCAGTGGTCTTCCCATTACTTGTTACCCAGCATTAATACAATAGACAAACTGTGGATCCTATTATATTATAAAAATGCACTTCCTATACACAAGAGAGACATACACTTAATAAACATGAGTATGTAAAGTTTCACAACTGCAGTTTTCCACTTTTACTACAGTGAAACACAATGTTGGCAAAATTGCAAGAAACTAACTCCCCTTTTAGAATTTACTACAGACAGCAATGTGATCATTTACTAAGCAAAACTTTATAAGCCTCAGTCTTACGAACTTTTAAGTTTGCAGTTGGCAACAGCACTTTAATAAGCAGTTTTAATAGGAAAATTACTTTCAGCAAACAACATTTACTTTAACTCACTCTCTTGCCACATTAACTTTAACTTTCTTTTTACTAAGTTCAAGAGGCATTAATTAGTAAACTGAGTTTTAATGTACTTTCAGTAAGGACACTCGGTAATCACTTTAGTTCAAACGGAGAGGAACCTGAGAGGTGTTATGATAAGGAGAAAAATCAAGGTAGGTACATAAATTCAGATATAAATTACCTTATATTTGAGCACATTAGCACATCCATTAAGCTGATCCTTCACTGTACATCATTATAGTACTACGTTACAGTGATTGCGCAATGTGGTGGCAACTGCATGTTGGTAGGTGGAATTGCAGGCAGAATTGCTGGACTCTGTCATTTCTTGGTGGCGACGACAGATACAAATTCCAGAATAGTTCCAGCTATTTATCCATCCATCCGAGGCCTTGGAAAGAAGCAGGAAAAGCCTATCTCGGAATCAGTACAATATGCATCTTTTACATGGCAGTGCACGGACTGGTGGCTCGTCCCCGACTCGTAGTTCGTCCCCGACTGACTATCAGTTCCACCTTTTCCACCTAGGCCAACCACAATTTGCGCGCGCTACGCAGTTCCGTTCCCGAGGGGAACCACTACACCGTTTACATACAAACTAACTAAGAACCCTAAGTGAGGATCAGCAATTTACATAACGGCAACCAAATGCATTAAATAAAACAGAACATTTACACATATTGACATCTCTACAAAAAAGTTATTCACACAAAATTACAATTATATACAGTACGTTTTATTCCCTCCAAATGGGACAAATAGTTTAAATGAAAGATATGCTACACAGCATAGAACGAAAGCATGACATCAAAGTTTGCAGAGAGAAAGCAGTATACAATTTCATGTTATCGATTCAATCGCACACATTTACAGAAGCACAGCAATGTAACATTAAATGAAACAAAAGCAAAATAAATCAGTAGAGCTTAGCTATGGTGTTACAACCTGTCCGAGTCGTATCTAGACGTATCGGGGGTCCCACATCACTGCAGCTGCACGCGCCCCACACCATTACAGAGCCTCCACCAGTTTGAACAGTCCCGTGCTGGCATGCAGGGTCCATGGACTCATGACGTCGTCTCCATACCCGTACACGTCCATCCGATCGATACAATCTGAACCGAGACGCATCCGACCAGGCCACATGTTTCCAGTCATCAACAGTCAAATATCGGTTTTGAGGAGGCGTAAAGCTTTGTGTCGTGCAGTCGTAAAGGGTACACGAGTGGGCCTTTGGCTCCAAAAGCCCATTTCGATGATGTTTCGTTGAATGATTCGCACGCTGCACTTGTCGATGGCCTAGCACTGAAATCTAAAGCAATTTGCGGGTAGGTTGCACTTCTATCAAGCTGAACGATTCTCTTCAGTTGTTTGTCCCGTTCTTGCAGTATCTCCCTCCGGCCACAGCGATGTTGGAGATTTGATACTTTACCCGATTCCTAATATTCACTTGTGAAATGATCGTACGGGGAAATCCCCAGTTCATTGCTACATCATGATGCTGTGTCCTATCGCCAGTGTGCCGACCATAACACCACGTTCAAACTCACTTAAATCTTAAGATAACCTGCCATTGTAGCAGCAGTAACCGATCTAAGAACTGCCTCATTGCCTTACATAGGCGCTGCCGACCGCAGTGCCGTATTCTGCCTGTTTACATATCTCTGTATTCGAATATGCATGCCTTTATAATTTCTTCAGTGTATATTAAACTCAGTAGCCACTTTCGTGACGGCAGTCCTCCTTCTAGGTCCTTGCTGTCACTATGAGTAAGTTTCTTGTTTCCCCTACTATTGTGTTTACCTCACGCAATATTTACATGAACGCTGTATGTTGTGCTGAAACTAGCTACACCCAGAAGAGATATTGTCCTGAACAGACGCTTTGCTCTGACGTTGACAGTTTTCCCTCGTTGACATTCTGTGCCAATCGACCTGCAGACATGTCGTCTCAACACAACGGTCAGATTAGTAAGGGCGGTACATTAAACTTCTAAAGATATCACAGTACAAGAGAATGACAGTCTGTATGTTACAGTTGTCAGGAAATATATTTGTGAAATTTTTATATCAGAATTTTCGTATTATTTAGTCAAAAACCTATCCATAATAATGAGCGTAAATAACGCGCAAAACTCATCGTATAAAAAGAAGAACTCGACATTTATAGCATGCGAACACCTTACATCAGCTACATTCAGACTCATAAATTTATTCGGTGTCATAGCGATCAATGCGTTGATTATAAGCCATGTAAATAATCTACAATGAAGTTTGAGTTTTGTCGAATCAAGGGACGTAACACAACGGTGCGGGGAGAGAAGTGAGATAAATGTCATGATCCGCCCAGTCTGATTTACATTTTTCCGTAATCACTCAAGGCGGCTGTCGGCCTTGATAGCATAAAAAGACCATGGTCGATTATCTCTAGTATCGCTGTCCATCTTAGCTATGTATGTGTGTGTGTGTGTGCGTACGTGTGTTTTGGTGTCATCTCACAGTTCTCTGACCTCAAAGAACAAAAGTTTGTGACATTTTTATAATGTCCTTTAACCTTGGCAAACCACAAAATTTTAATTAAGTATCCAAAGAACAGTATTCTTACCAAAGAAACAAAAATTACTATTAATGTAGTAATGGGATATATATTTTATTCACTTGTTACAAATGTAGCACGCGTCAGCTGTTGGTCGTAGCTTTATGGGCTATAAACTTGGACTATACCAAGCCAACTTCTGTGTCCGAGCGGTTCTAGGCGCATCAGTCCGGAACCGCGCTGCTGCTACGGTCGCAGGGTTCGAATCCTGCCTCGGGCATGGATGTGTGTGATGTCCTTAGGTTAGTTAGGTTTAAGTAGTTCTAAGTTCTAGGGGACTGATGACCTTAGAAGTTAAGTCCCATAGTGGTCAGAGCCGTTTGAACCATTTTTGACTATACCAACCCTCGTTTTTTCTGTGTCGTAGGATGTACAATTTTCTGATAGCTGGCCAGATTACTCTTGTAACAGGTGCAATCTGATACTTTCCGTTACGTTTGATCTTTGAATGGTATGGTAACATTACATACAGGGTGTTTCAAAAATGACCGGTATATTTGAAACGGCAATAAAAACTAAACGAGCAGCGATAGAAATACACCGTTTGTTGCAATATCCTTGGGACAACAGTACATTTTCAGGCAGACAAACTTTCGAAATTACAGTAGTTACAATTTTCAACAACAGATGGCGCTGCGGTCTGGGAAACTCTATAGTACGATATTTTCCACATATCCACCATGCGTAGCAATAATATGGCGTAGTCTCTGAATGAAATTACCCGAAACCTTTGACAACGTGTCTGGCGGAATGGCTTCACATGCAGATGAGATGTACTGCTTCAGCTGTTCAATTGTTTCTGGAGGTACACCTGGTCTTTCAAGTGTCCCCACAGAAAGAAGTCACAGGGGTTCATGTCTGGCGAATAGGGAGGCCAATCCACGCCGCCTCCTGTATGTTTCGGATAGCTCAAAGCAATCACACGATCATCGAAATATTCATTCAGGAAATTAGAGACGTCGGCCGTGCGATGTGGCCGGGCACCATCTTGCATAAACCACGAGGTGTTCGCAGTGTCGTCTAAGGCAGTTTGTACCGCCACAAATTCACGAAGAATGTCTAGATAGCGTGATGCAGTAATCGTTTCGGATCTGAAAAATGGGCCAATGATTCCTTTGGAAGAAATGGCGGCCCAGACCAGTACTTTTTGAGGATGCAGGGACGATGGGACTGCAACATGGGGCTTTTCGGTTCCCCATATGCGCCAGTTCTGTTTATTGACGAAGCCGTCCAGGTAAAAATAAGCTTCGTCAGTAAACCAAATGCTGCCCACGTGCATATCGCCGTTATCAATCCTGTGCACTATATCGTTAGCGAATGTCTCTCGTGCAGCAATGGTAGCGGCGCTGAGGGGTTGCCGTGTTTGAATTTTGTATGGATAGAGGTGTAAACTCTGGCGCATGAGACGATACGTGGACGTTGGCGTCATTTGGACCACAGCTGCAACACGGCGAACGGAAACCCGAGGCCGCTGTTGGATCACCTGCTGCACTAGCTGCGCGTTGCCCTCTGTGGTTGCCGTACGCGGTCGCCCTACCTTTCCAGCACGTTCATCCGTCACGTTCCCAGTCCGTTGAAATTTTTCAAACAGATCCTTTATTGTATCGCTTTTCGGTCCTTTGGTTACATTAAACCTCCGTTGAAAACTTCGTCTTGTTGCAACAACACTGTGTTCTAGGCAGTGGAATTCCAACACCAGAAAAATCCTCTGTTCTAAGGAATAAACCATGTTGTCTACAGCACACTTGCACGTTGTGAACAGCACACGCTTACAGCAGAAAGACG
This sequence comes from Schistocerca serialis cubense, assembly GCF_023864345.2. Taxonomy (NCBI): domain Eukaryota; kingdom Metazoa; phylum Arthropoda; class Insecta; order Orthoptera; family Acrididae; genus Schistocerca; species Schistocerca serialis. The sequence continues at coordinate 621,324,792 of NC_064645.1, forward strand.
ACGTACAGAATGGCGCACCCACAGACTGCGTTGTCTTCTATATCTTTCACATCACTTGCAGCGCCATCTGTTGTTGAAAATTGTAACTACTGTAATTTCGAAAGTTTGTCCGCCTGAAAATGTACTGTTGTCCCAAGCATATTGCAACAAACGGTGTATTTTTATCGCTGCTCGTTTAGTTTTTATTGCCGTTTCAAATATACCGGTCATTTTTGAAACACCCTGTATTTCGTAGAGTATTTGCCGATCATTTATTTTACTGTTGTCCACGTATCTGGGGGCGGTTCATGATGAATCTATATCGGTCGTTTAAAAAAAATTAATGCAGTTGAGATGGACAATGAAAAATCTGTTTTGCAATCAGTCATTGTGGATATTCTCCAAGGAGATTACGTCATTTTTCTGTCAAGGCACGTTGGTGCTCATTGCGAAAAGAGCACTGACGTAAAACATGTGCAGACCATCGCAGTTCAACTATTTAGAGACAATAGGCTGGATATATTTTAAATGAAAGGCAAAAGTTTATTGGAACAGTGTAGTTTGTTATCAGCTTGCGAGTGTCGAAGGCCAGTTTACAGGACCACTTACATATAACGTACTCGATTGTTTGTTGGATATATTCAAATCTAGGTCTTCCCCTAGTCTTTTTTCCCTCCTACGGTACACTCTAGTTCCATAGATGGTGTTCCATGATAACAAATGTCCTATCATCGTGTTCCTTCTTGTAATTAGTGTTCTCCACACATTTCCAACCTTCTAGTGCCATAGCTGATGTCATTTTATTAGTTCACTTAACTTTTTCCATCCCTCTATAACACTAAATATTTTTGGACTCTCGTCTTTTTTCAGATTTCCCATATTCCACGATTCACTATCACAAAATTCTGTGCTCCACTTTGAAACCGATGATTCTATTTAATACTAGTATTTTATCTAACTAGTAAAGCTCATTTTTGCCTGCGCTAGTCTTCTTCTTAATTGCAACTTATTTCCTCCTTCATCCGTTAGTTTGCCTCCGAGATGGCAGAATTCATCGACCGCACGGTGCTCAGTTTTTATGTTAAGTTTACGCTAATCTCATTTCTGTTATTATTAAAAAAACTTCGTATTTCTTAGGGTTACTGTGTGGTGGTTCTTTATATATTGGTATTTATATATTGTGAAAAGTCGGAGTTAATGTTATTATGCCTGCTTCACAAATGGAAAATTATTTACGTCAGTGACTCAGCTGTGGTACTTATCGCAGTTAGTTTGCCCGACGCGATGTTTTTATATTAAAAAACCTAACACAAAATTATAATTATATAAGTAATTACTTTTAAATAATTGAACCATAGACCTTGCCGTTGGTGGGGAGGCTTGTGTGGCTCAGCGATACAGATAGCCGTACCGTAGGTGCAACCACAACGCAGGGGTATCTGTTGAGAGGCCAGACAAAAATGTGGTTCCTGAAGAGGGGCTGCAGCCTTTTCAGTAGTTGCAGGGGCAACAGTCTGGATGATTGAGTGATCTGGTCTTGTAACACTAACCAAAACGGCCTTGCTGTGCTGGTACTGCGAACGGCTGAAAGCAAGGGGAAACTACGACCGTAATTTTTCCCGACGGCATGCAGCTTTACTGTATGGTTAAATGATGATGGCGTCCTCTTGGGTAAAATATTCCCAAGGTAAAATAGTCCCCCATTCGGATGTCCGGGCGGGGACTACTCAAGAGGACGTCGTTATCAGGAGAAAGAAAACTGGCGTTCTGCGGATCGGAGGGTGGAATATCAGATCCCTTAATCGGGCATGTAGGTTAGAAAACTGAAAAAGGGAAATGGATAGGTTAAAGTTAGATAAAGTGGGAATTAGCGAAATTCGGTGGCAGGAGGAACAAGACTTCTGGTCAGATGAATACAGGTTTATGAATACAATATCAAATAGGGGTAATGCAGGAGTAGGTTTAATAATGAATAAAAAAAGAGGAGTGCGGGTAAGCTACTACAAAAAGCATAGTGAACGCCTTATTGTGGCTGAGAAGCCCACGCCTACTACAGTAGTACAAGTTTATATACCAACTAGCTCTGCAGATGACGAAGAAGTTGAAGAAATGTATGATGAAATAAAAAAATTATTCATATAGTGAAGGGAGACGAAAATTTAATGGTTATGGGTGACTGTAATTCGATAGTAGGAAAAAGAAGAGAAGGAAACGTAGTAGGTGAAAATGGACTGGGGGTAAGAAATGAAAGAGGAAGCCGCCTAGTAGAATTTTGCACAGAGCATAACTTAATCATAGCTAACACTTGGTTCAAGAATCATAAAAGAAGGTTGTATACATGGAAGATGCCTGGAGATACTGACAGATTTCAGATAGATTATATAATGGTAAGAGAGAGATTTAGGAACCAGGTTTTAAATTGTAAGACATTTCCAGGGGCGGATGTGGACTCTGGTTATGAACTGTAGATTAAAACTGAAGAAACTGCAAAAAGGTGGCAATTTAAGGAGATGGGACCTCAATAAACTGACTAAATCAGAGGTTGTACAGAGTTTCTGGGAAAGCATTAGGGAACGATTGACAAGAATGGGGGAAAGAAATACAGTAGAAGAAGAATGGGTAGCTTTGAGGGATGAAGTAGTGAAAGCAGCAGAGGACCAAGTAGGTAAAAAGACGAGGGCTAATAGAAATCCTTCGGTAACAGAAGAAATATTGAATTTAATTGATGAAAGGAGAAAATATAAAAAAGCAGTAAATGAATCAGGCGAAAAGAATACAAACGTCTTGTAAGTAGGCTGTTTATGTTTTCTCTATGTAAGTAGGCTGTTTATGTTTTCTCTATGTAAGTAGGCTGTTTATGTTTTCTCTATGTAAGTAGGCTGTTTATGTTTTCTCTATGTAAGTAGGCTGTTTAGGTTTTTTTATGGTAACGCCACCTCTGTATGAAAATCACTGGCTGTGCTGTGTGCAGTCTGTGGCTAGTTTGCATTGTTGTCTGCCATTGTAGTGTTGGGCAGCGGCAGCTGGATGTGAACAGCGCGTAGCGTTGGGCAGTTGGAGGTGAGCCGCCAGCAGTGGTGGATGTGGGGAGAGAGATGGCGGAGATTTGTAATTTGTCATGAACTGGTATATTTATACATGATGATATCAAGGTAAATACATTGTTTGTACTCTATTAATATCTTTCATTTGCTAACTATCCCTATCAGTATTTAGTGCCTTCCATAGTTTGAATCTTTTATTTAGCTGGCAGTAGTGGCGCTCGCTGTATTGCAGTAGCTTGAGCAGCGAAGATTTTTGTGAGGTAAGTGATTTGTGAAACGTATAGTTTAATGTTAGTCAGGGCCATTCTTTAGTAGGGAATTTTGAAAGTCAGATTGCGTTGCGCTAAAAACATTGTGTGTCAGTTTAAGCACAGTCGTGTATAATTGTTCAAAGGGGACGTTTCATATGGCGACCCTGCCAGGATTCGAACCTGGAATCTTCTGATTTTTTTTCTTGTAGTTTGTGTAAGTAGTGTAGATTTTGTTTATTGATAGCGCATAATCATAGAGAGAATTTCCTTTGTAGTTGTAGTTTTTCATTGTTGTACAGTAAAACAGTTGTGGCATGCATGTAGATTTGCACCAAGTATTTCGCAGCTGCGCTGGCAATTAAGTAGACATTATTTCCATTGCTATGTTATTTTATTTTGCTCTTCAAATTGTGCTTTTCTGTGTTATCGTGTGAAATATTGTGACAATTATGGCGTGTGAAAAACGTAATACTAGGCTCCAAAGTAAACTGAGAAATGACAGTGAAGACGAAAGCAGTGTGTTAGCGCCGCAGAGTAATGAATTAACTGATGTTCAAAGTAGTAATTTGATAATTGTGCATAGGGAAATGGAGCGGGCGGCAAACAATGGCGTGGACAGTGAAACAATTAGTGAAGAGGGAAGCATTATCGATCGATCGGTCGGCAATAGCTCGCCTCAGGAAGCCGAAATGACACGACACGATTTCGCAAATACTGTAGATTCAGGTTTTGGATCCTCACCGTTTTCTCAAATAAGTCAAGACACATTTTCTGCTTGTCAAAATGTGAATGTTTCCGGTGCAAATTCACTGCCGAAAAGCACTGAGGAACATGTTTCAGACACCAATGCATTGTTATTACAGTTAATACAACAAATGGGACAAACACAGCAAAAGCTTCAAAAGTTAGACACAATGGAACAAAATCAGAGACAAACACAGCAAAAGCTTCAAAAGTTAGACACAATGGAACAAAATCTCAAAAAGTTAGACACAATGGAACAAAATCTTCAAAAGTTAGACACTACACTTGAACAAACACGTGGAGATTTAACCACTGAGTTACATAACATTGAATCGAAATGTCAGAAAGTGTGTAATGACGTAAAAACACAAATTTGTGAGCATTTTCAACCTATTTTTTCGCGGCATGAAAATGCATTACAGAATCACGAAGCAGCCATAAAAGAACTGCAAACCATTGTTCATGAAAATCATGAGACCTTGTGGGCTAAAATTGACTCAGTTGCATCTACAGATTTGGTTACACAACTTGCAAAAACTCAGGAAAACTTAAAGGACACAGTAGATTCGATTTCAACACAAATGGACACTCTGAAGCTTGGTTCAGAAAAACACACTGAGGAAATGTGTTCATTATCAGAGAAAGTAGTTGAACTTTCGGATCAGCTAAATAATTTATCTACGAAGGTAGATGATAATCTGAATGACGCAAAACCGGTAGTCTTTAATGACACAGAAGAGAGCGAACAAATTAGGAAACTGAAACAAAATCTGAATGAAATTGATACGCAACATCAAAGAGAAATCCGGGAAGTACTAGATCAGCTGACACAGGTAATACAAGAATTACGTATTTCAGAGGACACTCGCGTTCCAATACGGGAAGAGGGACATAGAAATACGGAACAACCACAAAATAATAACACAGGACACTTCGGAAGTTATGAAAGAAATTGGCAAGGTGCACCGAATTTTGAAATGGAACCGCCGAAACGACGTAACAATGACCGATATGCGATTTGCCGACATGATGACTTTGACTATAAGCTGTTCATTACTACACGTAAATTCAAAACATTTAAAAATTCTGGCAACGACATTCATCCACAAGCATGGCACCATCAATTCTCTCATTGTTTTCCTCCCAACTGGTCATTAGAGCACAGATTAGAATTTATGTGTGGCTACTTAGAGAATGAACCAGCTGTAAGAATGCGGTCGGTCATTCACGATTGCCACAATGAAGGAGAGTTTTACCATGCCTTCCTCTCAGCATGTTGGTCTCAGGCCACACAAGACCGAGTAAAACAAAGCATCATAATGATGAAACGTTTCGAACAATCTGAATTTTCCAGTCTTATGAAATATTTTGAAGACATGTTGCACAAGAATCAGTACCTGTCAAACCCATACAGCCCCTCAGAACTTATCCGCATTTGCTTAATCAAATTGCCTGAACATTTACGACACATTATTTTGGCAGGACGTTGCAAAGACGACATTGAAGCTTTTCAGGGACTGTTACAAGAATTGGAAATTGACACTGACAATCGCGGAATGCGGAAACAGGAACACAACAATTACAGGTCACATCCGTCACAATTCCTCGATAATAACTGGACGCGGCAAGGCTATTCTCACAACACAAATCGTGACCAAAACAGACACCACCCGTATGACAACCGTTGGCAGAGTAGTAATAATTACAGGGAAAGATCACCTCTCCGCGGTAATGACTATCACAGAGACAATCAGAGAAACAGACAATATGGGAACCAAAACAATTATTATTACGGGAGACAGAATAACTTGAGACGCAACGGTCCAGCGCGCAGTTACGATTCAGGGAGAAATTCTCCACCACTTAACCGACAAGAAAGAAACTACAGGAACTACCGACATGACGACAGACGATGTGATCGTAACGACAGACCTGAATTGCATCAGAACTGGCGGGATTCACACAGAGCAGGGCCCTCTCGTCACGGTGAATTTGTAGAAGTTAGGTCTCCAAACCCCAATAACGACGCGCGCCAACAAAGAGACAATAGGCAATGACTCACACCGCTGGCAGCCACAAAACATACTTATGAAACTGACGACGCAGCCGCCGTAGCTAGTAATTACGTAAAAATGGAAGGCATTAGGGACATCTTACTCCAGGAACACGACATAAAACATAACAACATTGCATATCCTGTGATTCACATTACAGTAAATGATGTAAAATTTACGGCAGTACTTGACTCTGGCAGTCCCATTTCAGTAATTAGTGAAACAGCCTTTAGCAAATGCAACAAATCGAACGATTGTCTCACACTTCCGTTACGTAAGATTAAATTACAAGGTGCAATCTTTGGAAAAAGTGTAGATGTACACCAACAAACCAACTTAGAATTCTTTTGTCAAAGCCACAGCTTCTCTATGAGCTTTCTTATTGTTCCATTACTGTCGACGGAAATTATACTGGGAGTAGACTTTTTGAATGAATACAAAGCAATCTTAAGCTTTCACGATGCTGAAATAAATTTAAAAAAAGAAGGTAAGTCAGTAGCTTTGAAATTTGAAGATTGGCTCTCAAACCATGACGAAGAAATTAATCGGCTTTACCTCCTGTTAGACAACAGTTCGGAATTTTCAACGGAACTTGACACTAACAATCACTCTGCAAGTACTGACAGGGATGATGTCGACGGCATATTTGAAACTAATAAGTTAATTCAGAATAAAATTCAAACAATTGAGAATTGTAATGACAATGATAGGCAGGACCTCTTTGAGATTTTACAAGCACATTCCACAGTTTTTACTCACAAAACAGGAACAATCAAGGGATTTCAATACCAATTTCGTGTTCGTGAGCATACTAAATTTTGTGTTAGACCATACGTAATTCCGGCGCATTATAGGGACCGTGTTAGAACAGAAGTACAATCTATGCTTGATGAGGGCATTATTGAGCCTGCAGTAAGCTCATACAACAATCCATTACATGTTGTTGAGAAGAAAAATGGATCGATCAGACTTGTCCTAGATTCGAGACAAATCAATACTATCATTATTCCTGAAACAGACAGGCCGCAAACGTTGGAAGAACTTCTTCAAAATTTTAATGGTGTAAAAGTGTTGTCTTCCATTGATCTCAGATCCAGCTTTTATCAGATCGAACTTCATCCAGAATGTAGAAAATACACAGCTTTCCTTTGTTTCGGCGTTTGTTATCAGTTTCGGAATCTTCCCTTTGGTTTGAACATTTCTTCAGCAGCATTCATTCGCGGGCTAAATTCCATATTGCCTGAGTTCTTAAAACGTCACATCACCTTATATGTGGACGATATTCTAATAGCAGAAGCTTCATGGGAACAACATAATCGCATCCTCAACAGTTTGTTACGCATTTTTGCAGAATCTGGAATTACAGTTAACTTGGAAAAGTCTGAATTCGGTCGGACAAAGGTGAAGTTTTTGGGACATATTATTTCTTCTAAAGGCATTCAGCTGTATCCTGAAAAGTTAGAAGCAATCAGAGCCATTCCAGTTCCATCCACAAAAAGACAAGTCCGCAGTTTTCTAGGTCTCGTAAATTTTTACCGTCGTTTTCTGAATATGCAAATTCTTGTTATACCAAAACTTTGTTCTCTCACTGGAAAAAATACTATTTGGAACTGGGACGAACAAGCACAATTGGAATTCGATTCTTTAAAAGAAGCGTTACTTCATGCGCCAATATTAGCTCATCCAGATCTATCACAAGATTTCTGCCTTAGCACGGATTCTTCTAAAGTCGGTCTTGGTGCCCATTTATTTCAAGAAGCCATAGAAAATGACATTACTGTTCAGAAAACCATTGCTTTTGCTAGCCGAGTGCTAACAAAATCTGAAAAAAATTATTCCGTTACTGAATTAGAAGCTTTAGCAATCGTTTGGGCATTTAACAAATTCCGTTTCTTTCTTTCTGGTAAGCACGTAAAGGTATACAGTGATCATCGTGCATTACAATTTCTTATGTCTTCAAAATTAAATCATGACAGGTTAAAACGTTGGGCATTGTTTCTGCAAGAATTCCGCTTCACAATAGTCTACATTCCCGGCAAGGAGAACATTGTTGCGGACGCACTGTCACGCGCACCGGCTGGGCTTGAGAAAAGTAACACAGAAGGCAACATTGAGAAAAAATTCAGTATTCTTTACATTCAGAAAGTCGCCTTTGAAAACTTCATCACCACATCTTTAAAGAACATTGCTCATGAACAAGATAAAGATCCGATTTGGAAAGACATCAAGAGCAAATGGCATGAAAAGACACACACACAGATTCGGCATTATTACCTGGTTAGAAACAACATACTGTTCAAACGCTGCACTGTTGATGACAAGCTATGGGTACTTTGCATTCCAGACGATTTTGTTAATAAGCTAATTTGGTACATTCATTTCAGCTACGCACATTTTGGCCCACGAAAATGTTATCATATTCTTCGAACGACTTGTTATTTTAACAATATGGAAAAGCGAATTCGAAGAGTCTTGTCTATTTGTAAACTTTGTCAAAAGGCGAAACCATCTACTGTCTCACATCGTGCTCCGTTGTTTCCTATCATTCCTTCTAAATTAAAAGAATTTGCTGCTGTTGATCTCTTGGGACCGCTTGTCAGAACATCTAATGGATTTTCGTACGTTCTAGTCGCTGTTGAACTTACTTCAAAATTTGTTTCTTTCACTCCGTTACGTAAAGCCACTGGACGATCTGTATCCAACGCCTTTGTTAAAAATTTCTTACGTGAAGTTGGACACGTTAGTAAAGTCATTTCAGATAACGGACCGCAATTCAGATCTGCTGTTTGGTCACGCATGCTTCGCAACCATAAAATCAAACCCGTTTTTATTTCATTGTACTCACCACATTGCAACCCGTCTGAACGGATTATGAAAGAAATCAATAAGCTTTGCAGACTTATTGTCACAGAAAGCATCAGCATTGGGACAGATATTTACACTTATTTCAAAACGTGCTGAATGAAATGCCTCACGACTCCACTACTTTACCACCTACTCTTGTACTGAAGAATGAAGAACCACCGAACAGAATCAGAGAGCTTGTACCTTTCCCGAATACACGTAAACTTCGACACAAAGACATAATTGATTTGGCTCTTAAAAATATAAAATCTGCAGCAGACAAAAGGAGAAAACTACACGGTAAAGCAAATGCAAAGAAGTTGTATATTGGTCAGAAAGTTCTCATTAAAGCTCATTCATTGTCACATAAGAAGAAACACTTGAGTCACAAATTCTTTCTAGTTTACAATGGACCTTACAGAATCCAACGTATACCACATGATAATTGCGTTGAAGTTGAAACTCTGCGTACTAGGAAGAGTAAAGGTTTACACCACATTTCACATGTAAAACCATTTATTGAAAGATAATCTGCTTTTTAACTTAGTCTTTGCCATAAAATTTTTCGCTTCACATTACTAATATGCATTGTCGGACTTGGAATCTGTTAACATACAGCAATGTTTGAAGTTAAATATCCAATCAAGAACCAAGAGAACTTACTTAAACAGAAATGACGAATGCATTGTTATAGTGAACAGACGTCACAGTGTTATTGTGTGTGTACATTCTTGCTTGTTAGTTGCACGATTATGGAACGACTATAAGGCTTACATACTTAGAACATTTACCAGTACTGCTAATGAGATTTTAATGCAACATTTTGGTTTACTTGAAAATATATTCTGGATTTAAAGTACTTTCAGTGAGATACCAGATGGCACAGTGGTTAGTTTATGTGACAGCTACACGATTTTATCACGACGCTACTAATGAGTGACAATTTACAATGTTGCTTTTGCAGTGTTTCTGTTTTATATCTGCACAGTTTTTCTGAATTCTTCTGGAAAGTAAAACATGTTTTAGTAGTAACTTTTGTGGTACAGCAACAATGAGATTGTCTTTTCCGTAGCACAACAATACGTTACAGCACAGTACTTTCTTCATCACGGCAATAAGCGTAATAACTAAGATATCTATACACAAAGCATTTCACTTTTGTTTATCATGAGGTAAGTACATTGACTTCTGCAGAACTTGGCTTTCGGAGGACGATAAGTACGACACTTCCACAGAATTATCTTACAGCAAGACGCACATTTAGCGCTACAGGACACGCATTTGAGAGATTTTGTACTTAAGCCATTTATTTTTCAAGATTTTTGAATTACAAAGAAAGTTTTCCGTGATATATTTCATTCTATTGCTGTAATCTGTAACACCTGAGGGTATAGTTACATTAATCCTCAGGGGGGTATACGCCTACTTTGTGTACCATGTGTTTGGCAACCACAAGGAACCCTAGCTAATATGGTATTTGCTTATACAACTTTACACATCGGTACCATATTTCTATAACACACAAATTACACAGCTATCTGATCATGTAACTGAGAGATAAACTTTTTTTATTACATCAGTGACATACGTTTACGCAATTACACAGTTGGATAACTTCACACTTATGAAACTGTATTTTGTCTGTACTTTGTAAACTGTTCATATTTTTTTGGAACCATTGTGATACTATGAGAGCTTTGAATGATGTATTTGGTATGGATTCATGATTTTTAAAGTACGTTTGAGGCAGATGAAACATTTGACATGAGCAGAGAATTTTTTTAATTCTTGGAGGAAGCTACGACGATTTTGAGATTTGACTGAGGTGTTATGATGTTATTTTTACGACGACGATGTGTATTATGCTGCTGAGGTATGTTTATGATTAATAGGCTGAGGCTATATGAGTTATTTGATTATGCTTCATATTTATAATGACGAAATATTGACGAGTGTCGATGGATACGTATATGTGTAATAAGGTAAGGAGTGATGAATAGTGGGTAGGGACTCTTGACTTGTGAAACAGGATGTTGGAAACCAAGAGTCGTACTTTAAGAGTTATGATATGTGTGTAAATGCGTGAATGTATCACAATGCCGGCGAAAATTTTTTGGACAACGTTATATTCATAGGATTTTCCTTCTACAGATTTGCAACGCTAATTCTTGACCTGTGAAATATTTTTATGTGAGACTGTCACTGTAGCGAAAACTGGTGTCGTAAATATTTCCGTAAGAAAGTTAAGTGACCACCTGCACGTAATGCGTCGTGGGCATGCAGCTGTGTCAAACACCTGGAGAACAAGCCATTAGGGTGTGCCTTTCTGGAAGCACAGGTAGAAAAAAACAAAAAGAAAAAAGGCAGGCCTTTATCCTCGCCATTGGCAATCCTTTAGAGAAAATATTGCAAATGCGACACCCTCATTACTTCCATTAACCTTGCTATTGACATTCCTTTGTAGAAAGCATCGCAAATATTACACGCTCATTACCTGAAAACATATGATTACTCGTACTTTGTGCTAATTACTGCAATGCTTATGAATTGATGGGAAATATTCGTACATCTGCACACCTGATTATGACAAGTGTCTTTCTATGAGAGTTGAGAGCTACTGACTTACGAAATGCCACATGACTATTGAATGATATTTTTATGCTTTGCTTTTCGTAGTTGCTTATTTCACTTGATATCTGGTTTCCAGCTGTGTTGCAGCATTGCTTTTATAAAATAAAATGCATTTGCTAATGTGAACACTTTCTGTCAACAGATCTATTAAATAATTATTTTATGATCCACATTCTTTAAAAAAGGAGCACTTGGAAAGGAAAGAACAATAAGAAGGAACTAGTAACAGTAACACATAATTTTCTTTTCAAGTACATGGTAATATTTGTTTTTACAATAAGTTGTTGTGGTGCACCACTTTAATTACTTAGACATTAAGATGTGATTATACATTTCCCTTATCAGCATTGTTATCTTTAGTGTACTATTTTTTCTGCTTGAGCTATGTCATGTTTAGATATAAGCTGCTGTTTGCCAGGCATAGTGCTACTGAACTTTAATTTGTGTTACTCTGCTAAGCCAGATTTATTTTTTTGTTACTGTACATTGGCTCATATTAGTTGTAATGTTGCATTGCTTGGTAATTTAGATTTACTGTAGCTTGCTTTGCGATTTTCCATTTTTTTTCATTGCTGTTTATATTAATTGTTTTATGTGCTGCTGCATTGCCTCGTCCCTTAGTTTAGCATCTGAGCTCAGTAGATTTAAGTTAGCTTAAGAGGGGGTAGCCTCTAAGAGAATGAGTTGCGATGAATTGGAAGAAATGCATTCAGAAGTTATACAAAAAAAAGTACAGAAAACAGGTTTAGGTAGGATTTTCTTGGAAATAAATGTTGAGGTAAGAAATGTGTGAACATATAAATACAGAAAGGATGCTTAGATAGAATTTTTTTGGTGGAAACAAAGGATGAAATAAGAGGAAAGATATATGAAGTTTTGGGTTGGACTGCAGTACCAAATGTTACACTGAAAACGAACCCTGTCCTTTCCTATTGGTGTTATCCCACTATGTGTTTGTGTACCCTTGTGTATTTGTTTTCTTCCTGTCTCTGTGTAGTTTCATAGAATTTTTTCTTCTTTTAATATTAAGCTACATTCACTATGATGAGGAATACTGTTATTCTCAAATATAATTGGCATTAATAATATGTTATTTACCTTATAAATATGCTTACACATTATTTATTCTGTTTTGTTTTAATGCTCATGTGTGAAGTTGATGTTTCGAAAGTGATTCTGATCTTTTATTTTTGTACTCATGTCATAATTCCTGTAACACTGATGTATATGTTTATTTCTATTCTTTTGTAAAGCCCCTATTACTACAAATGTTATCTGTATTATTATGTTTTTAATGATGTTTTCTGTATCTTTGTAATTGTATTCTCATGTTATAAAATTGTAATTGACACCAGTTCATCTTATTATTAACTTGTAAGTTACATTTCACTGCACACGTTTCTGTTGGTCATAGTATATGGACAATATGTGAGAAGTAGGGACTGTTAGTGTTTGCACGTGTGTTAATAATTCAGCAAGGGACTGGATAACAGCATTGCTGGTTCTAAGGACAATTCCAAAAACTTTGTGAGTGCACAAGTGGTGGTTATGGACTTGCTATATTATCCGCAAGACTCTTCAACGGTGATTGTGCACCTGCACAGCCACAACAGATGGCTGCTGGCTATCTCTCCAAGGACTACAGTGGGTCTGCATCTTTGATGACCCACCAGTACCATTATCTCTACAATGACTGCAGTGGGTCTGCACCTCTGGTGGCCCACCAATACCGTAATCTCTACCAGGACTACAATGGGTCTGCTCTGTGATGACCTACCTACCAATACTCTTCAAAATTTCGACTGACTCTGCTGTGCGTTTGCTCTGTTGTGGCCCATTACCTGTCTGCATGTCGAGAGTCAGCACTGTCTTTCCATTGGAAGGACAACACTACTTCTTCAAGACTGCATGGAAATCCACTACTTCCGTGTGCATTTTCTTTTACTGCTCAGACTTTGAGAAAAACACTGCCATTCTCCTGTTATGTACGATTAGGACTGTCTTTATGGACTGTGACAAAATTTTAGCTTTTGACCAACATTGTATCAATAAGTGTGTGCATTTGATATCTTTGTTATTGTAATTATGAAAAATTTTTTCAAATCTGTATTGGGCACTGCCCAAAACAATTTGTAAAATTTTTTGTGGGGAGCATGGGGGCTATGTAAGTAGGCTGTTTATGTTTTCTCTATGTAAGTAGGCTGTTTATGTTTTCTCTATGTAAGTAGGCTGTTTATGTTTTCTCTATGTAAGTAGGCTGTTTATGTTTTCTCTATGTAAGTAGGCTGTTTATGTTTTCTCTATGTAAGTAGGCTGTTTAGGTTTTTTTATGGTAACGCCACCTCTGTATGAAAATCACTGGCTGTGCTGTGTGCAGTCTGTGGCTAGTTTGCATTGTTGTCTGCCATTGTAGTGTTGGGCAGCGGCAGCTGGATGTGAACAGCGCGTAGCGTTGGGCAGTTGGAGGTGAGCCGCCAGCAGTGGTGGATGTGGGGAGAGAGATGGCGGAGATTTGTAATTTGTCATGAACTGGTATATTTATACATGATGATATCAAGGTAAATACATTGTTTGTTCTCTATTAATATCTTTCATTTGCTAACTATCCCTATCAGTAGTTAGTGCCTTCCATAGTTTGAATCTTTTATTTAGCTGGCAGTAGTGGCGCTCGCTGTATTGCAGTAGCTTGAGCAGCGAAGATTTTTGTGAGGTAAGTGATTTGTGAAACGTATAGTTTAATGTTAGTCAGGGCCATTCTTTAGTAGGGAATTTTGAAAGTCAGATTGCGTTGCGCTAAAAACATTGTGTGTCAGTTTAAGCACAGTCGTGTATAATTGTTCAAAGGGGACGTTTCAGTCTCAAAAATGAGATCGACAGGAAGTGCAAAATGGCTAAGCAGACATGGCTAGAGGACAAATGTAAGGATGAAGAGGCTTATCTTACTAGGAGTAAAATAGATACTGCCTACAGGAAAATTAAAGAGACCTTTGGAGAAAAGAGAATTACTTGTATGAATATCAAGAGCTCAGATGGAAACCCAATTCTAAGCAAAGAAGGGAAAGCGGAAAGGTGGAAGGAGTATATAGAGGGTCTATACAAGGGAGATGTACTTCAGGGCAATATTATGGAAATGGAAGAGGATGTAGATGAAGATAAGATACTGCGTGAAGAGTTTGACAGAGCACTGAAAGACCTAAGTCGAAACAAGGCCCCGGGAGTAGACAACATTCCATTAGAACTACTGATGGCCTTGGGAGAGCCAGTCATGACAGAACTCTACCATCTGGTGAGCAAAATGTACGAGACAGGCGAAATACCCTCAGACTTCAAGAAGAATATAATAATTTCAATCCCAAAGAAATCAGGTGTTGACAGATGTGACCCGGCAGGATTAGCCGAGCGGTCTTGGGCGCTGCAGTCATGGACTGTGCGGCTGGTCCCGGCGGAGGTTCTAGTCCTCCCTCGGGCATGGGTGTGTGTGTTTGTCCTTAGGATAATTTAGGTTAAGTCGTGTGTAAGCTTAGGGACTGATGAGTTTAGTAGTTAAATCCTGTAAGATTTCACACACATTTGAACATTTTTTTGACAGATGTGAAAATTACCGAACTATCAGTTTAATAAGTCACAGCGGCAAAATACTAACGCGAATGGAAAAACTGGTAGAAGCCGACCTCGGCGAAGATCAGTTTGGATACCGTAGAAATATTGGAACACGTGAGGCAATACTGACCCTACGGCTTATCTTAGAAGCTAGATTAAGAAAAGGCAATCCTACGTTTCTTGCATTTGTAGACTTAGAGAAAGCTTTTGACAATGTTGACTGGATACTCTCTTTCAAATTCTGAAGGTGGCAGGGGTAAAATACAGGGAGCGGAAGGCTATTTACAATTTGTACAGAAACCAGATGGCAGTTACAAAAAGTCGAGGGACATGAAAGAGAAGCAGTGGTTGGGAAGGGAGTGAGACAGGGGTGTAGCCTCTCCCCGATGTTATTCAATCTGTATATTGAGCAAGCAGTAAAGGAAACAAAGGAAAAATTCGGAGCAGGTATTAAAATCCATGGAGAAGAAATAAAAACTTTGAGGTTCGCCGATGACATTGTAATTCTGTCAGACACAGCAAAGGACTGGGAAGAGCAGTTGAACGGAATGGACAGTGTCTTGAATGGAGGATGTAAGATGAACATCAACAAAAGCAAAGCGAGGATAACGGAATGTTGTCAAGTTAACTCGGGTGATACTGAGGGAATCAGATTAGGAAATGAGGCACTTAAAGTAGTAAAGGAGTTTTGTTGTTTGGGGAGCAAAATAACTGATGACGGTCGAAGTAGAGAGGATATAAAATGTAGACTGGCAATGGCAAGGAAAGCGTTTCTGAAGAAGAGAAATTTGTTAACATCGAGTATAGATTTAAGTGTCAGGAAGTCGTTTCTGAAAGTATTTGTATGGAGTGTAGCCATGTATGGAAGTGAAACATGGACGATAAATAGTTTGGACAAGAAGAGAATAGAAGCTTTCGAAATGTGGTGCTACAGAAGAATACTGAAGATTAAATGGATAGATCACATAACTAATGAGGAGGTATTGGATAGAATTGGGGAGAAGAGGAGTTTGTGACACAACTTGACTAGAAGAAGGGATCGGTTGGTAGGTCATGTTCTGAGGCATCAAGGAATCACCAATTTACTATTGGAGGGCAGCGTGGAGCGTAAAAATCGTAGAGGGAGACCAAGAGATGAATACACTTAGCAGATTCAGAAGGATGTAAGTTGCAGTTCGTACTGGGAGGTGCAGCAGCTTGCACAGGATAGAGTAGCATGTAGAGCTGCATCAAACCAGTCTCAGGACTGAAGACCACAACAACAACAAAAAATTATTTTTACTTTTGTGAAAAGGAATGGCTAAGGAGATTCTCGCAAATTCGTTAAGCGATGATCTAAAAAAATTTACTGAACTTACTTTACTCAAATATGATACAATACTGGAAATATTGATTACTTTTATTGTTTCAAAGGAAGAACCTCTAATCAAGAGAAATCTCGTACATTTACATTTATTTTTACTTGTCAAAATTAGCGAATACTAAGATATTTATTACGACTGTGCACCATTATCATTTCGAACAATGGCGCTAACCTCTGCACCGAAGTTCCCCTACAAAATTTGCATAAAGCATTTAAATCTAGCACTTCATGAATATAGGAGCTGGTACAGATAAACATTAGGAACACTTTTGAGTAATATTTGATTATATTTAGGCTAAATATTACATGAAACTCACACGTTTTCGTGCCTCGTCGCAAAATGGCTTCTTACAGTATGAAGAAACAAAAGGGAACAGAGAGCGATCTTTTCGCAAAAGAACAGAGATTGCAATTACTTTCCTAGATCATGTTAATTGATTACAGAGTCTTTGTTATTTTTATGCGATAATATTTATTTCGTTACGCCGTCAGTTTTGGTGTATTTGTGAAGTTATTCAGTATCATATTTATCATGTTATCTGGCGTACCGCCACAACTGCTCATCAGGCTGTTCATTCCATGCAATAGTTGTTATAATTCTTCTTCTCTTTTACTGGGGAAAGCAATGTCAGCGAATTTTATCACTGATTTTTAATCCCATATTAGAATCTTCCTTTAAGAATAGTTTAGCGCTTGCTGGTACACTCGCATACACCGTGTGGTATGCACAGAACTGTTTTTCCTTTAATCGAATTTTTATGTTTTTCACAAACTGCAGTGCCTTCTAATTTTTTCACGCTAATTATGGCCGTGGAAGTATGGTCTTTTCCGAATGTACTTCTGACAGAACAAGCTATTCTGTTAGCTGGAGTTCAATGTTTTTGTTAATTATGCCTTTTGCGTTCTTATGGTGATATTTCCATGTAAACTTTCATTCCCTAACACATATTTCTTTATATATAAACAAGAAGTGAAATACCAATTTCCCTAGATTTAGATTTAAATTTTTTTATGTAACGAAATATTAGCTTAAAAGTTTTCATTCCTTATTTCACCCTCTTAGGGGTTGAATTTCCGAAAATAGTGAAACACTTATTTCTTTATCTCCAACCGAGAATCCTAAAATCAATAATCAGAGATGTAGGTTTATAAATGCTTTCGCAGTGAAATATTTTTATAAAACAGTTGAGCCTGTATTTAATCTCCTTTGTGGTTGAATTTCCAAAGACAGTGAAACATTTTTTTTTTATTTCTAACAGAGAAGCCGAATACAAATATTCATAGATTTAGCTTTAAAACTGCTTTCATAATGAAATATTTCGTGAATATTCCATCCCCTGTTTAACCTCCTTAGGAGCCGAATATTCAAAAACACATAGGTACTTTTTTTTTAATTTCTAGCTGAGAACTCAAATACCGATTTTCATAGATGATTCATTAAAAATATTTTAGTAAATCTTTAATTATGATTTACTTAAAAAACTTTTATCTATTATTTCACCCCCACAGTGGTTAAATTTTCAAATATGCTGAAACACTCTGACTGAGTATCCACATACTAATTTTCGTAGCTCTAGCTTAAAAATTTGCCTCAATAGAAGACATTTTGAAAAAAAAAACTTTTCATCCCCTATTTCATGCCCTTAAGGGTACGGTTCCGAATAAATCCCTTCTGAAATGACGGCTGCAGTATAAGATCAACACGTTTCTGTCCTTAGCGGCTTGGATTGGGCGATGATGAACTAGTCAATCAGTCAGGATTGTACTTATCGATTTGGGCTTACTCGTTGTACAGCAAGGCAGAAAAGTTACATCACTGCCTTAAGCACTTTTTAATCCGACGAGCACTTCATTCTTGGTCTTCCATTTTTATTTATCCTTCTTGGTTCTTGTATCTGTTTTATATAATCCAAGAATTTACCCATTTAACTCAAAATTACAAACATTTTGCACAAATTTACGTTGTCGAAC
The DNA here is from genome assembly GCF_023864345.2 of Schistocerca serialis cubense. Taxonomy (NCBI): domain Eukaryota; kingdom Metazoa; phylum Arthropoda; class Insecta; order Orthoptera; family Acrididae; genus Schistocerca; species Schistocerca serialis. The sequence continues at coordinate 621,343,273 of NC_064645.1, forward strand.
GCTTTTTCTGTTTCGACATATGCTGTGAAGGTGCCTTCCTTTCTCTTAACCGTTACCTACATTATCATGTGCAACGTCATAACTACATCTCCGAAAGCCCAACTGATCGTCATTTAAAGAACCTTAAATTTTTTCCGCAAATTATTTTTGTCAGCAGCTTGGATGCATGAAATGAAACTGATTTTGCGATGGCTCTTGCTTTTATATTTTTTTTTCTGCCTTCGCAATTCTGAATGACCCACAGTAGGGCCCAAGTCTCCAGTCTCATAGATTCCACACATTGACTTAAATAATCGTTTGCTGTCCTTTCCACATAAGATTACCAGTAACTTCGGAGGAATGTTATCTATTCCTTTTTCTTGATTTTTTGCAAGTGTTCCAAAGTTCCGTCTGGCTCTTATCCCTGATCCCCTACACCTTCTAAATCAACATAAATTTATAGCGATCAAGACGTTTCCATGGAATTACTACATGCCAAGCCTGAATGGTAACATACTTAAAAAATGGATGACTTCAACAATCAAATGGAATATGTCTCTTCCGTCATGTTTGCAGTCAGATGGTTCCCACCCGTAGAGATTCCACTCCACTCTTTCCATCTACCTGCTTTCTTCTGTTTTACACTCTTAATGTTGACCTCCTCGCTTTTAATTTCACTCTTCTTTAGGCTGCCTCTGTCAATCCTACAGCTACAGCGCCAGAAAAAAATATAAGATCTTGGAAAACGATGTACATTTTGAACCGATGACATTCACCTGCCGGTATACGCTATACTGGTGTACCTACAAGAGCTCGATTCTTGCCTATCTGTGAAAGATAATGCTCGTAGTCATAAGGTCAGCGCGCAGCAGAAGTATAGAGCAAGCAGACACCGTGTCACGGTGTCCTACAAACCACGTAACGAGTCTGAGAAAGTTCAAACGGTGGCCCTTTGAGCGACGGAATGGTCCCTTCGGAGAACTGTGACATAAGTTGGACGTGCCACGTAAGTCGTGCAGCGATTATGGAAAGAGTGAACATATGAGAATCTTCACACTCGAATCTACATTTATTTACATATATATTTCGGGGGCAACCATATGGTGCATGGCAGAGGGAACCTTTTTCGATTTCAAGTCATTTCCTTTCCTGTTCCACTCGCGAACAGAGCGAGGGTAATACGACTGTCTATATGCCTCCTTATGAGCCACAATTTCTCTTATCTTCGTGATCCTTACGTGAAATGTACGTTGGTGGCAGTAAAATCGCTCTGCAGTCAGCTTCAACTGCCAGTTCCCTAAATTTTCTGAGCAGAGTTTCGTTAAATGACTGTCGTTTCCCCTGCATGGATTCTCATTTGAATGCCCAAAGAATCTTCATAATCCTCGCGTGTTAATCGAACCTGCTGGTAAGAACCAATCGCCTCTGAATTACTTCTGTCTTCCATTAATCCAACCTGATGGGGATCCTAAACACTCAAGCTTTATTCAAGAATGAGTCGCACTCATGTTCTATACGCGATCAGCTTTATACATATTCAGACAAAAACATAACACCTTGAACGACTAGAGATAGCACGTTCATATTCACAGGACATGTACGTTAGTATGTTCTGTAGAAATAATTAGCATTTGAACCATGTCGGCACGCGGGTTCAAGGTCAACATTGATATCGCAACGCACCACAACCACCGTTGTCGCTAGAAACCGCAGATAATAGATCATTGTGACTTACGCAGACGTGCAGGGTGGCTCACAGGCGTATGTGCGAACCCTACCGGGAAATGAGTTAGTTTGAAAGAGGGCACGTTGTTGGCACTAGAGACTGTGATGCATTCATACGGGAAACTGTTGCTCGTGTAGGACAATGCAGGCTGGTTCACGGAAGGCAAGGCCACGGAACGCGACGAGATGGGTCAGGTCGCACAACCCAGACCACCACTACGCCCCCCCCCCCCACCCCCGCCTCACCCCGAGAAGATAGAGACATCATCCTAATGGCATTGTAGGACAGACCTGCGTCCTAGTCGGCTCTGGCGCAACAGGGGAACAGTGTAACACATCGTACACTACCAAAGGTGTCAGTCCGTAGCCGTTTATTACGTCACGGCTTGCGTGTGTGTCGTCCACTTCTCCACCTACCTTTAACAAATGTGCAGAAATATGCTAGACTGCGATTGGGCGTGGAAAGACGTCTCTGGGGACAGAAGTGGCATCAGATAGTGTTTTCGGACGAATCCAGGTTACGTTTGTGAAACGTCCCCTTAGAAAAATTAATGAATTACTGTGCTGGTAAACCCCTTACGTTATTTGGTTTCCAAACAGCTGAGAAAAATTGAACGTACTCAGACATTTCTCTCTTTACTTATTCTGATCATCACTAAACTGACACACAATATTTTTAGCGCAACGCAATCTGACTTTCAGTAATCCCTACAAAAGAATGACCCTGACTAACAATAACCTATACCTTTCATGAATTGCTTACCTCACAAAAATCTTCGTTACTCGAAGCTAGCGCCAATACTGCCAGCTAAATAAAAGATTCTAACTACTGAAGGCACTAACTACTGATAGGCATAGTTAGCAAATGAAAGATTTTGATAGAGAACAAACAATGTATTTACCTTAATAGTGTTCAAAAGTCATTATATATATATATATATATATATATATATATATATATATATATATAGAGAGAGAGAGAGAGAGAGAGAGAGAGAGAGAGAGAGGGGGGGGGGGGGGGGGAAACATTCCACGTGGGAAAAATATATCCAAAAACACAGATGATGTGACTTACCAAACGAAAGTGCTGGCAGGTCAATAGACACACAAACAAACACAAACATACACACGAAATTCAAGCTTTCGCAACAGACTGTTGCCTCATGAGGAAACAGGGAAGGAGAGGGAAAGACGAAAGGATGTGGGTTTTAAGGGAGAGGGTAAGGAGTCATTCCAATCCCAGGAGCGGAAAGACTTACCTTAGGGGGAAAAAAGGACAGGTATACACTCGCACATACACACATATCCATCCGCACGATGTGCGTGCGCGAGTGTATACCTGTCCTTTTTTCCCCCTAAGGTAAGTCTTTCCGCTCCTGGGATTGGAATGACTCCTTACCCTCTCCCTTAAAACCCACATCCTTTCGTCTTTCCCTCTCCTTCCCTCTTTCCTCATGAGGCAACAGTCTGTTGCGAAAGCTTGAATTTCGTGTGTATGTTTGTGTTGGTTTGTGTGTCTATCGACCTGCCAGCACTTTCGTTCGGTAAGTCACATCATCTGTGTGTATACAAGTTCATGATATACAGTATTACAAATTTACTCTTTCTGATGGACACACGTCCAGATCGTGCGCTCTTAAAATCCTGCCATCTCACTCCCCACATCCACCACCGCTGGCGGCTTACCTCCAACAGCCCAACGCTACACGCTGTTAACATCCAGCTGCCCAACAATAGCAGACAGCAATGCAAACCAGCCACAGACTGCACCCAGCACAGCCGGTGATTTTCATACAGAGCGCTACTTGGCGTTACCAATATAAAAACGTATACAGCCTACTTACATTTTTTTGAAAATCATGGCAGCATTTTGGTTCGTCTCAGACAGGGGGAGCGGCGTCACAGTGACTGCATTCGCACAAGACATACAGCCCCGATTCAAGGCTTTTTGCTGTGAGGTGCTATTGCGGACAACCACAAATCACTGTTGATGCGTGTCTAGGGCAACGCGACCAGTGAATGAAGTCGTGGAACCCGTAGCCATATCCTTTCTGCGCAACACCCCAGCCGTCATTTATCAGCAAGACAATGCACTACCACATGTTGCTGCATGAACACGTGCCTTCTTGGCGTCACAAGAAGTCAGCTTTTTGCCCTGGCCCGCCAGGTGACCAGACCTGTCGGCAATCGATAACGCGTTGGATATTGTGAAAGGACGGGTATAGTGCTGCAACGCAACGCAAATCCGGCCACTGCGGGTGGATGCAGCATGGATGGTTATAACACAAGACGCCATTGGCGCCTAATACATGTCGATGCTATCACGCCTGGAACAAGCTATCAGGGCCCATGACAGACCCTGTGCCTACTAGGCAATCTTTTGCTGAATCGAGATGACTGAAACGCTAACCATTTCTGCAGAACATACTAATGTTAAGGGTGACAGTTATTGAACTGTATGAAATAAAATAGTCATAACTTGTGAACGGTTTGCGTTAGGACGTTCAAACTGCACGGTTGGCTGCGGCGCATGATGGGAAATAGTATGCGCTTGCATGGTTTAGTTTAGCGATGAAGCCCACTTTCATTGGAATGAGTTCGTCAATAAGCAAAATTGGCGCATTTGGTGGACTGAGAATCCACATTTCGCGATCGAGAAGTCCTTTTAACCTCAACGGTTGACTGTGTGATGTGCAATGTCCACTCATGGAAAAATCGGTGCGATATTCCCTGATGGTTCACATGGTTCAAATGGCTCTGAGCTCTATGCGACTTAACTTCTGAGGTCATCAGTCACCTAGAACTTAGAACTAATTAAACCTAACTAACCTAAGGACATCACACACATCCATGCCCGAGGCAGGATTCGAACCTGCGACCGTAGCGGTCGCTCGGCTCCCGGCTGTAGCGCCTAGAACCGCACGGCCACTCCGGCCGGCTATTCCCTGATGGCACGGTGACTATCGAACAGTACGCGAAGGTTTTGGAAGACGTCCATAACTAAGGAATTTATTGCTAGCGCACTCGAGCAGATGTAATTTCCGTGGATTGCTCACGCGCTGCCTGCGATATGTAAGCTACACTCCTGGAAATGGAAAAAAGAACACATTGACACCGGTGTGTCAGACCCACCATACTTGCTCCGGACACTGCGAGAGGGCTGTACAAGCAATGATCACACGCACGGCACAGCGGACACACCAGGAACCGCGGTGTTGGCCGTCGAATGGCGCTAGCTGCGCAGCATTTGTGCACCGCCGCCGTCAGTGTCAGCCAGTTTGCCGTGGCATACGGAGCTCCATCGCAGTCTTTAACACTGGTAGCATGCCGCGACAGCGTGGACGTGAACCGTATGTGCAGTTGACGGACTTTGAGCGAGGGCGTATAGTGGGCATGCGGGAGGCCGGGTGGACGTACCGCCGAATTGCTCAACACGTGGGGCGTGAGGTCTCCACAGTACATCGATGTTGTCGCCAGTGGTCGGCGGAAGGTGCACGTGCCCGTCGACCTGGGACCGGACCGCAGCGACGCACGGATGCACGCCAAGACCGTAGGATACTACGCAGTGCCGTAGGGGACCGCACCGCCACTTCCCAGCAAATTAGGGACACTGTTGCTCCTGGGGTATCGGCGAGGACCATTCGTAACCGTCTCCATGAAGCTGGGTTACGGTCCCGCACACCGTTAGGCCGTCTTCCGCTCACGCCCCAACATCGTGCAGCCCGCCTCCAGTGGTGTCGCGACAGGCGTGAATGGAGGGACGAATGGATACGTGTCGTCTTCAGCGATGAGAGTCGCTTCTGCCTTGGTGCCAATGATGGTCGTATGCGTGTTTGACGCCGTGCAGGTGAGCGCCACAATTAGGACTGCATACGACCGAGGCACACAGGGCCAACACCAGGCATCATGGTGTGGAGAGCGATCTCCTACACTGGCCGTACACCACTGGTGATCGTCGAGGGGACACTGAATAGTGCACGGTACATCCAAACCGTCATCGAACCCATCGTTCTACCATACCTAGACCGGCAAGGGAACTTGCTGTTCCAACAGGACAATGCACGTCCGCATGTATCCCGTGCCACCCAACGTGCTCTAGAAGGTGTAAGTCAACTACCCTGGCCAGCAAGATCTCCGGATCTGTCCCCCATTGAGCATGTTTGGGACTGGATGAAGCGTCGTCTCACGCGGTCTGCACGTCCAGCACGAACGCTGGTCCAACTGAGGCGCCAGGTGGAAATGGCATGGCAAGCCGTTCCACAGGACTACATCCAGCATCTCTACGATCGTCTCCATGGGAGAATAGCAGCCTGCATTGCTGCGAAAGGTGGATATACACTGTACTAGTGCCGACATTGTGCATGCTCTGTTGCCTGTGTCTATGTGCCTGTGGTTCTGTCAGTGTGATCATGTGATGTATCTGACCCCAGGAATGTGTCAATAAAGTTTCCCCTTCCTGGAACAATGAATTCACGGTGTTCTTATTTCAATTTTCAGGAGTGTATAAGAGAATCGCAGACCAGAGCGCACTGTCGGCAGCAGTAGTGGTTGTAGCTCGCAGTCGTGTGATTGGGTCAGGTCGCACGTAGAGAGCAGTTGTCTAGTCGTATAGCTCACAGAGAGCACTTGTGTCCTATATGGAATTACCAAGGCCGGTCGTGGAGAACGATGGAGATGCCTGAGCGATGTAGTATAAGGAAAGAGCAAAAATTAATATTTTTCATTGCTGGGCGCATATGTAATTAGCAACAACTCATTTTGTACTATTGAAATACCAAAGCCACATGTAAATAATTTTCAATAATTTTTCGATAACAATCTTTCTTATAAAGAAAGCTTTTGATACTCATTCATCTGAATTTAAAATTTTTGCTTATTTCTCCTATCCATAGTCATGCCAATTATCGTAAGGAATAATCAGTCGGTTTTTTTTTATACATAACAAAATCTAGTGGCCAGCATTGCACTGGGCTGAGCCAGAAGAATTTCTTATGGGAGCAGATATACGGGGTGAGTCACCTAACGTTACCGCTGGATATATTTCGTAAACCACATCAAATACTGACGAACCGATTCCACAGACCGAACGTGAGGAGAGGGGCTAGTGTAATTGGTTAATACAAACCATACAAAAATGCACGGAAGTATGTTTTTTAACACAAACCTACGTTTTTTCAAATGGAACCACGTTAGTTTTGTTAGCACATCTGAACATATAGACAAATACGTAATCAGTGCCGTTTGTTGCACTGTAAAATGTTAATTACATCCGGAGATATTGTAGCCTTAAGTTGACGCTTGAGTACCACTCCTCCGCTGTTCGATCGTGTGTATCGGAGAGCACCGAATTACGTAGGGATCCAAAGGGAACGGTGATGGACCTTAGGTACAGAAGAGACTGGAACAGCACATTACGTCCACATACTAACACCTTTTTATTGGTCTTTTTCACTGACGCACATGTACATTACCATGAGGGGTGAGGTACACGTACACACGTGGTTTCCGTTTTCAATTACGGAGTGGAATAGAGTGTGTCCCGACATGTCAGGCCAATAGATGTTCAATGTGGTGGCCATCATTTGCTGCACACAATTGCAATCTCTGGCGTAATGAATGTCGTACACGCCGCAGTGCATCTGGTGTAATTTCGCCGCAGGCAGCCACAATACGTTGTTTCATATCCTCTGGGGTTCTAGGCACATCACGGTACACATTCTTCTTTAACGTAGCCCACAGAAAGAAGTCCAGAGGTGTAAGATCAGGAGAACGGGCTGGCCAATTTATGCGTCCTCCACGTCCTATGAAACGCCCGTCGAAGATCCTGTCAAGGGTCAGCCTAGTGTTAATTGGGGAATGTGCAGGTGCACCATCATGCTGATACCACATACGTCGACGCGTTTCCAGTGGGACATTTTCGAGCAACGTTGGCAGATCATTCTGTAGAAACGGGATGTATGTTGCAGCTGTTTGGGCCCCTACAATGAAGTGAGGTCCAATGAGGTGGTCGCCAATGATTCCGCGCCATACATTTACAGTCCACGGTCGCTGTCGCTCTACATGTCTGAGCCAGCGAGGATTGTCCACGGACCAGTAATGCATGTTCTGTAGATTCACTGCCCCGTGATTTCTGAAACCCGCTTCATCGGTAAAGAGGTAGAACTGCAACGCATTCTCTGTTAATGCCCATTGACAGAATTGCACTCGATGATTAAAGTCATCACCATGTAATTGCTGATGTAGCGACACATGAAACGGGTGAAAGCGGTGACGATGCAGTATGCGCATGACACTACTTTGACTCAGTCCACCGGCTCTCGCAATGTCCCGTGTACTCATGCGTGGGTTCATGGCAACAGCAGCTAACACACCAACTGCACCCGCTTCTCCTGTGACGGGCCTGTTACGGACCCGTTTGCGTGCTACGACCATATTTGTTGCATACAGTTGGCGGTAGATGTTTTGCAATGTGCGGCACGTTGGATGCTCTCTGTGCGGGTACCGTTCTGCATACACCCTGCAAGCTTCAGCTGCATTTCGTCGACACTCGCCATAGATGAGTATCATCTCCACCTTTTCAGAGTTCGAATACACCATGGTCACAGTTCCTACAACACTACACTATCACAGACGTCTGGTAACACGGTGTACTACAGTTGGGCCTAGAGGACTGATGACCATAGGTGTTAAGTCCCATAGTGCTCAGAGCCATTTGAACGATTTGAACAGTTGGTCTGCGTGCGGAGACGAATGCAGAATAACAATAGCAGCAAGCGCTACATGCAGACACTGCGACAGCTAGACCAAACCACAACAGTGCACTACAGCCACACTCGTAAACACGGTCGTCATCGTAAACATGTCCCTACAGATGCTGCTCGCCGACCGAGGCCCGTGTTTGTTACAACACGCAACTGAACGTCGCAGGTTTCAAGCGTCAACTTTAGGTTACAATATCTCCGGATGTAATTACCATTTTACAATGCAACAAACGGCTCTGATTACGTATTTGTTCATATGTTCAGTTGTGCTAACAAAACTAACGTGGTTCCATTTGAAAAAACGTAGGTTTGTGTTAAAAAACATACTTCCGTGCACTTTTGTATGGTTTGTATTAAACAATTACACTAGCCCCTCTCCTCACGTTCGGTCTGTGGAATCGGTTCGTCAGTATTTGATGTGGTTTACGAAATATATCCAGCGGTAACGTTAGGTGACTCACCCTGTATACGCGTTATCCGGCAACACAATTGAGGTAAGAATCTTCAGTTTATTCAGAATGACTTTTTAGGGACATGACGCACCATTGCTGACGTCCAGATTTTCCAGTTTAGATTCACAGTCAGTTAATTATTGAAAGTTTATATATGAGTCACATTTTCATTGGGAGGTTAGTCAGATTTTTATTGCGAGGTTACGGAACTAGTTTAACTGTTGGGAGGTTACAAGATGATTTCATCCTCATTATCCAAAGTGACGCTGATTTCGACAAGATGTGGTTGTTGCAAGACGGAGCTCGACCCCATCGAAGCAGGAGAGTGTTAGATGTCCTTGAGGAGAACTTTGAAGACCGCATTATGGCTCTGGGGTACCCAGAGGTCACGGCATGAGCTTCGATTGGCCACCATATTCTCTGGATCTGAACACATACGACTACTTTTTGTGGGGATGTATTAAAAACAAGATGTACAACCACAACCCCAACATAATTGCTGAGCTGAAAACAACCATTCAGGAGGTCATCGACACCATCAACGTTGCAACGCTTCAGCTGATCATGCAGAATTTCGCTATTCGTCTGCGCCACATCGCCTACGATGGCAAGCATATCGAACACGCCATAAACTAAATCCCAGTATCTGTAATGACGTTTACATGTTGAATGAAATACGTGCGTGCCGTAGTTTGTAACTAATTTACTGCTTGAAATTTCTGTAAACTGTGAATGAATGAATGACTTATATTGCTGTTTACCTTACTTATACTCAACATTTTTCTGTTTCCTTCTTTCGTCGTCAATTGAGCTTTTAGTCCGTTTTCCAAGGTTCATTCGCGAGTTCCTTCCTTGTATTTCTAACCTCTGTGATTGTTCTTCTGGCGATGTCCATTCGTCTTCACTTGGAATGCTTACTCACTATCACAGTCTCTACAGCCGCCGAGTATTTCAGCTGCACACCATCATTCCTCAGTAATTCAGTATCCCCTGTTGATTCTTCTTGGAGATGGTCTTGAAATTCAGCCTACTCTCCTCGCCTTTTCCAAGGGTACTTCCTTTACTTCCGACTCTTGAACAGTGTATTTGCTATTAATAGCTGAAACTTATTGCCGAACTCAAGGAGTATTTCTCATATCTACTACCGTGCCCGTATTCTCCCGCTACTTATTAATAAAGTGTTCCCATCCCCCATGTGTGTTATTTTCATCACTCTTTACATATTTATTAGTCTTTCTTCTTCTCTTACGTACTGAGTTACCTGTGCCATGTGTGAGCTTGAAAGCTATCTGTAAGAAAACGTCCTTCATGTCATTTGTCACTACCCGAGTAGTAAGTCGCTTGGGAGTTGCATAGACAGTCTATGAAGTCTATCTTTGTTTGTTTAGAGAAAGCTTGTCTGTTGGATGTGCTTTAAGATGGAGCTGTTCGGATTAGGCAGGTGGCTGGGCAGTTACGATTTGAGGAACTGAGGGAAGACATTGAGGCAATTGAGGGGTGGGCTGCTAGATTTATAACTTATAGGTCGAACAACACGCAAGCATTACGGAGATGCTTCGGGAACTCAAATGAGAATACTTGGAGGAAAGGCGACGTTCTCCTCGAAGAACACTATTGAGAAAATGTAGAGAACGAACATGAGTCAAGCTGCAGCTCGCGTTAGTGCTGTTGGTAGATTTCGGTCCTCTGTTAGAGGCCAGACCGTATCGTTTAGTTGACATGGTTGCAGTTGTTTGTCTTCTTCTCGTGTTGACTGGCGCCACTTGGTTTCGCAAGCGTTGCCTGTCCGCTAGTGGCAGCAGCGGCGGTTATCGATATGTAGTAACTGTGGCCCTATCTTTGGGGCGACGTCGTGGTTCTTCCAGGTCGTGTCAGTGTGTGTGCAGTTCGGTTGGGGACTCAGGAGGAGCCAGGTCCGCACAGTGCGAGGAACACGCCGGGACCGCTGGTGGCGCGCATGGACTGCCGGATAGTTGGCCTGTAGTCACGAGGGTGCACGACCTCGTCGTAAACCGGATCCTGCAAGCTTAAGTTGAGTGCATTTGGATTCAAGTTGAGAAACCTCCACCATTGCGAGATCTTGCGATTCTTCAGTGACTTGGGTTCGTGTTGCTGCTCGTAGTGTTGCCGAGGCGAAGAGCAGCGAGTGGACTGCTTCGGGAAGGTGGATCTGATTAGGTTTCATGGACTTCTAATTACTATTTATTGCGTTCAGTTTGTTACTATTTGTTAAGTTCAACCAGTGGTAATTTTCCTGCCTCGTGGCCGCTAATGCCCCAGTTACCTGCCCTGGGTGTGTTAGTGTATGTAACGGCAGTGTACGTTTCTTCGCCTTGTCGCTGCTGTCCTGTGAGGCGTGTAGTTTTGACAGCTTTCTTGATTGTAGGTTGGTTGGCGATTCTTCTACCCTGGTGCCAGTGATTCCTTTCTCGTTCCGGGCGTTCTAAGCACATTATTCTGCGGACGGAGCCTCAGCAAGATTATCATTAGTCATTCCTTAGACTGCCACTAGCCTCAGTTACCATCTTGTGAAGTGAATGCAACTCTTGGCTGTCTATCTCATCGCTCGCGAAAGTGTTTTTGCTGGACCGACTCAGAGGTCGATTCCTGGTGCACCGTCTGTGACTGGCCCTTGTGTTTTGTTATTCTATTTTGTTGTTGTTGTTGTAATTGCCATTCTTGGCGTTGCAGCAGGTTTAAATGATTGTCCTACCAAATTTAGCATCATTTGCCTCACTTGTTTGGTGATCAGTTGCTTGTCCTTTTAAATTAACCTTTGCTGTTGTATTTTCTGTTTTACTGTACGATTCTTTTTTTAAATTTTTTATATAATTGCCATTATTGGCATTACAGCAGGTTTAAATGGTTGTGGTGCCATGTTTACCATTATTTTGTCTCACCCGTGTGGTGATCAGTTGCGAAATGTTCTATTTATGTAATTTTCAGCTCTGCAGACGTGCTTTCGTTGCGACCAAGGTTAAATTTGTTTTCCCATCAAGGACTTGTTCCATGTACAAGGCTAAATGTCGGTCTTTCATCAAGTCATTCGTGAATGAAGGTCACGGTTCATATTACTTTTCCACATATTTCACAATACTGCGGTGATTAGATATTACTTGGGTCTTCAGTTCTTTTTTTTATGAACTGTGGTATTGTATTCACGTCGTGCCATAGACGAAATATATAATTCATTAGTGATTTTTCGTACTTGTTTACAGAATAATAACCAGAAGTGATTTCAAATACTTTTTAATTAATTTTCATCCTGAATCAATTTATTATTCAACACGTTTTTCACTGTCACTTCTCATTTGCTCATTTGTCCTTCGAGTTTGTAACTCATCCGAGCGCAATTCATTGAATACATTCTGCCTTCAGCGGTATCGTTATTGTGCATACTGGCCTCAGCAGACAGTACATGTATTTCTTTAGACACATATTACAACAAACATAAGTCTCAGTTGCTGAGACATTCGATAGACATGCTGACTCTTAATACGTTGAGACTCGCTATCGCTATCATGCTTTTCACGAATAGGCGTTAGGCTATACAAGCGGAGTCCACATTTCCAGAGGGGACGAATTACGCTTTCATCTTATGTTATGTTAAACATTTTCTTTGATAACGTTGCATGAAGCAGGCAAAATACAAACGTCTCAAAAATGAGATCGACAGGGAGAGCAAAATGGCTAAGCAGGGACGGCTAGAGGACAATTGTAAGGATGTAGAGGCTTATCTCACTAGGGGTAAGATAGATACTGCCTACAGGAAAATTAAAGGGACCTTTGGAGAAAAGAGAGCCACTTGTATGAATATCAAGAGCTCAGATGGAAACCCAGTTCTAAGCAAAGAAGGGAAAGCAGAAAGGTGGAAGGAGTATTTAGAGGGTCTACACAAGGGCAATGTACTTGAGGACAATATTATGGAAACGGAAGAGGATGTTGATGAAGATGAAATGGGAGATAAGATACTGCGTGAAGAGTTTGACAGAGCAGTGAAAGACCTGAGTCGAAACAAAGCCCCGGGAGTAGACAAACATTCCATTGGAACTACTGACGGCCTTGGGAGAGCCAGTCGTGACAAAACTCTACCATCTGGTGAGTAAGATGTATGAGACAGGCGAAATACCCTCAGACTTCAACAAGAATATAATAATTCCAATCCCAAAGAAAGCAGGTGTTGACAGATGTGAAAATTACCGAACTATCAGTTTAACAAGTCACAGCTGCAAAATACTAACGCGAATTCTTTACAGACGAATGGAAAAACTGGTAGAAGCCGACCTCGGGGAAGATCAGTTTGGATTCCGCAGAAATGTTGGAACACGTGAGGCAATACTATCCCTACGACTTATCTTAGAAAATAGATTAAGAAAAGGCAAACCTACATTTCTAGCATTTGTAGACTTAGAGAAAGCTTTTGACAATGTTGACTGGAATACTCTCTTTCAAATTCTAAAGGTGGCAGGGGTAAAATACAGGGAGCGAAAGGCTATTTACAACTCGTACAGAAACCAGATGGCAGTTATAAGAGTCGAGGAGCATGAAAGGGAAGCAGCGGTTGGGAAGGGAGTGAGACAGGGTTGCAGCCTGTCCCCGATGTTATTCAATCTGTATATTGAGCAAGCAGTAAAGGAAACAAAAGAAAAATTCGGAGCAGGTATTAAAGTCCGTGGAGAAGAAATAAAAACGTTGAGGTTCGCCGATGACATTGTAATTCTGTCAGAGACAGCAAAGGACTTGGAAAAGCAGTTGAACGGAATGGATAGTGTCTTGAAAGGAGGATATAAGATGAACATCAACAAAAGCGAAACGAGGATAATGGAATGTAGTCGAATTAAGTCAGGTGATGCTGAGGGAATTAGATTTGGAAGTGAGACACTTAAAGCAGTAAAGGAGTTTTGCTATTTAGGGAGCAAAATAGCTGATGATGGTCGAAGTAGAGAGGATATAAAATTTAGACTGGCAATGGCAAGGAAAGCGTTTCTGAAGAAAAGAAATTTGTTGACATCGAGTATAGATTTAAGTGTCAGGAAGTCGTTTCTGAAAGTATTTGTATGGAGTGTAGCCATGTATGGAAGTGAAACATGGACGATAAATAGTTTGGACAAGAAGAGAATAGAAGCTTTCGAAATGTGGTGCTACAGAAGAATGCTGAAGATAAGGTGGGTAGATCACGTAGCTAATGAGGAGGTATTGAATAGGATTGGGGAGAAGAGGAGTTTGTGGCACAACTTGACAAGAAGAAGGGATCGGTTGGTAGGGCATGTTCTGAGGCATCAAGGCATCACAAATTTAGCATTGGAGGGCAGCGTGGAGGGTAAAAATCGTAGAGGGAGACCAAGAGATGAATACACTAGGCAGATTCAGAAGGATGTAGGTTGCAGTAAGTACTGGTAGACGAAGAAGCTTGCACAGGATAGAGTAGCATGGATTAGATTAGATTAGATTTACTTTCATTCCAATTGATCCGTAGTGAGGAGGTCCTCCAGGATGTGGAACATGTCAGAAAAACAACAATACATGAGAAATATTTACAACTAAAACAAATAACCTAATGTACCATTCCACAGGTCCCAAGTGGAATGATCGTCATTTTTTAATGAACACTATATGATAGCCATTTTACAAATACTAATGAACTGAATTTAAAATAAAAAAGTTTTTTATTTATTTGTAAGGTAATAAACATGTAATACAACTACTATGATACTTATTTACAATGAACACATTACTGAACTGAAATGGTGCAGAAGTTAGATTGTACTTACACACACACACACACACACACACATTTACAATGAACATATTACAGCACTGAAATTGCTCATAAGTTATATTGTACTTATATGTATATGTACACAAATCAGTTGGTTTTACTGAGAAATTCATCAATGGAGTAGATGGAGTTGGCCACCAATAAATCCATTAGCTGCATCAAACCAGTCTCAGGAATGAAGACAACAACAACGACGTTGCATTAATTGAACGCATGTTCGAGATCACCTTATTTTTACCGTAACGCCTGAAATTTCTGTTTATATCGGTATATTTCATCAACAGAAGGCAGGTCGCGCTGATGTTAATTCAAGGTTCAAAATTTTGTATAAGAGGAGAATATTTTCAGGCGCCGGTACTGAAGTCATAGTACATGTGTACTCAGTTTAAACTGTAAAAGGAAATAAGAGCCTTTCAAGAGGCCCGGCAGAAATTTGGGTGGTGGACGTGCTATGTTGATGACATGTCCGAGATATCTATATGACTTTCTTAAGTAACACTGCAATAGTTTGGAAGGGATACAGGTGCTCAGCAGCAATGTTCACATACTCCAGAATTTCGTTAATCCAGAACTGTCATGGTGTTTTTGATTTCTACCATAGGTCACGTGGAAGCTCAAGTGGAAATCCCGCCATAGGATAATACAGCCCCCAGCGGCCGGTGTCCGTGGAGCAGCGCATCTTTCGAGCAGCCTTTCTCTTGTAGGTCGGCATACCTGTATCTGGACCCCACCTTCGCCCTGAAGCAAAAGAAACGTGATTTATCTGACTAGGCGACACTTTTCCATTGATCCACAATCCAGTCCCTATGTCCATTTGTCACTGCAATCGTAATTGACGAGGTCAGTGGGTGAACGTGAGTACATCTAGGGGTCGTCTACTGGAGAAATCTTTGTTAAGCAATATGCACTGAGTGGTGTGCTCTGAAACACGTGTGCCTGAACCAGCGTTGTACCCTGTCGTCAGATTCGCCACAGACCGCCGCATATCCAGCTTTAAAGAGGGGCCAAGCCTCCGACGTCGAGATCCTGTGATGAGGCATGGACAGCCAATACCTTTCACCGCCCTCAGCCACCTTCCATAGACATTTGGACACCGTGAAGGAACTCACTGATCGTACCAAATATAATACTCAAAAGTAGCAGTTGAGATCGCAAACTTACATAGACATATAATGAATTTGCAATCTCGGCCAAATGATTGAAGCGATTTCACAGCTCTGCAATAACTTTATTATTTGAGATATTTTCACAATACTTTGTACACACATACAAAAACTCAAAAAGTTTTTTTAGGCATTCACAAATGTTCGATATGTGCCCCTTTAGTGATTCGGCAGACATCAAGCCGATAATCAAGTTCCTCCCACACTCGGCGCAGCATGTCCCCATCAATGAGTTCGAAAGCATCGTTGATGCGAGCTCGCAGTTCTGGTACGTTTCTTGGTAGAGGAGGTTTAAACACTGAATCTTTCACATAACCCCACAGAAAGAAATCGCATGGGGTTAAGTCGGGAGAGCGTGGAGGCCACGACATGAATTGCTGATCATGATCTCCACCGCGACCAATCCATCGGTTTTCCAAAACATTTTGATGGAAGTGTGGTGGAGCACCATCCTGTTGAAAGAGGAAGTCGGCGCCGTCGGTCTCCAGTTGTGGCATGAGCCAGTTTTCCAGCATGTCCAGATACACGTGTCCTGTAACGTTTTTTTCGCAGAAGAAAAAGGGGCCGTAAACTTTAAACCGTGAGATTGCACAAAACACATTAACTTTTGGTGAATTGCGTGAGGATTCTCTACCGCCCAGATTCGCACATTGTGTCTGTTCACTTCACCATTAAGAAAAAATGTTGCTTCATCACTGAAAACAAGTTTCGCACTGAACGCATCCTCTTCCACGAGCTGTTGCAACCGCGCCGAAAATTCAAAGCGTTTGACTTTGTCATCGGGTGTCAGGGCTTGTAGCAATTGAAAACGGTAAGGCTTCTGCTTTAGCCTTTTCCGTAAGATTTTCCAAACCGTCGGCTGTGGTACGTTTAGCTCCCTGCTTGCTTTATTCGTCGACTTCCGCGGGCTACGCGTGAAACTTGCCCGCACGCGTTCAACCGTTTCTTCGCTCACTGCAGGCCGACCCGTTGATTTCCCCTTACAGAGGCATCCAGAAGCTTTAAACTGCGCATACCATCGCCGAATGGAGTTAGCAGTTGGTGGATCTTTGTTGAACTTCGTCCTGAAGTGTCGTTGCACTGTTATGACTGTCTGATGTGAGTGCATTTCAAGCATGACATACGCTTTCTCGGCTCCTGTCGCCATTTTGTCTCACTGCGCTCTCGAGCGCTCTGGCGGCAGAACCCTGAAGTGTGGCTTCAGCCGAACAAAACTTTTTATGAGTTTTTCTACGTATCTGTAGTGTGTCGTGACCATATGTCAATGAATGGAGCTACAGTGAATTTATGAAATCGCTTCAATCATTTGTAATAGCCCTGTACTTTCTGCAGATGCTAACGACAGTGTCAAGCGTGCAGCAGACCAGTTTCATCGCAACAACCTGTCGTTTGTCAAAGTAGCTTATGTCAGCGGATTTCCCCATTCACTGGTTTGATTCCTGTTTGCTCCGCTAATATTGTATTGTATTGAACTGGGGACCTAGATACGCGGAGAGGCTTCGTCCCCGCCGTAGCCCTCAGTGGTTCACAATCCCACAGCAGGCTAGAGCAGTTCACTCACCCCACCGCCGCCCCACACCCAACCCAGGGTTATTGTGCTGTTCGGCCCCCAGTGGAGCCCCCCCCCCCCTCCCCCGGGAACGTCTCACACCAGATGTGTATAACCCCACATGTTTGCGTGGTAGAGTAATTATAGTGTGCCGGCCTCTGTGGCCGAGCGGTTATAGGCACTTCAGTCTGGAACCGCGCGACCACTACGGTCGCAGCTTCGATACCTGCCTCGGGCATGGATGTGTGTGATGTCCTTAGGATGGTTAGGTTTACGTCGTTCTAAGTTCTAGGGGGCCGATGATCTCTGATGTTAAGTCCCATAGCGCTCACAAGGGAACCTCCCCATCGCACCCCCCTCAGATTTAGTTATAAGTTGGCACAGTGGATAGGCCTTGAAAAACTGAACACAGTTGTCAGAGCCATTTAAACAATTTTAACTATGGTGTACGCGTACGTGAAAACAGTGTTTGCGCAGCAATCGCCAACATAGTGTATCTGAGGCGCAATTAGGGGAACCAGCCCACATTCACCGAGGCATATGGAAACCGCCTTAAAAACCATCCACAGACTGGCCGGCACACCGGACCTTGACACTAATTCGCCGGGCGGATTCGTGCCGGGGACCGACACGCCTTCCCGACCGGAAAGCAGTGCGTTAGACCGCACGGCTAACCGGGCGGGCTTGCTCCGCTTACATACCGTTATCACTGCGTAGCGCCCCCACAACGCCACCAGGCGGCACTCAGTCACGCCGTGTCCAGTTGTCACAATTTTTTGGTTCATTGATCGTGACCGGGCCAAATATCTCACGAAATAAGCGTCAAATGAAAAAACTACAAAGAATGAAACTTGTCTAGCTTGAAGGGGGAAACCAGATGGCGCTATGGTAGGCCCGCTAGATGGCGCTGCCATAGGTCAAACAAATATCAACTGCGTTTTTTTTAAATAGCACCCCCCATTTTTTATTACATATTCGTGTAGTAGACTACGTAAAGAAATATGAATGTTTTAGTTGGACTACTTTTTTCGCTTTGTGATAGATGGCGCTGTAATAGTCACAAACATATGGCTCACAAATTTAGACGAACACTTGGTAAAAGGTAGGTTTTTTTAAATTAAAATACAGAACGTAGGTACGTTTGAACATTTTATTTCGGTTGTTTCAATGCGATACATGTACCTCTATGAACTTATCATTTCTGAGAACGCATGCTGTTACAACGTGATTACCTGTAAATACCACATTAATACAATAAATACTCAAAATAATGTCCGTCAACCTCAGTGCATTTGGCAATACGTGTAACGACATTCCTCGCAACAGCGAGTAGTTCGTCTTCGGTAATGTTCGCACATGCATTGACAATGCGCTGACGCATGTTGTCAGGCGTTGTCGGTGGATCACGACAGCAGATATCCTTCAACTCCCCCTACAGAAAGAAATCCGGGGACGTGAGATCCATTGGACGTGCGGGCCATAGTATGGTGCTTCGACGACCAATCCACCTGCCATGAAATATGCTATTCAATACCGCTTCAACCGCACGCGAGCTATGTGCCGGACATCCATCACGTTGGAAGTATATCGCCGTTCTGTCATGCAGTGAAACATCTTGTAGTAACATCGGTGGAACATTACGTAGGAAATCAGCATACACTGCACCATTTAGATTGCCATCGATAAAATGGGGGCCAATTATCCTTCCTCCCATAATGCCGCACCATACATTAACCCGCCAAGGTCGCTGATGTTCCACTTGTCGCAGCCATCGTGGATTTTCCGTTGCCCAACAATGCATATTATGCCGGTTTACGTTACCGCTGTTGGTGAGTGACGCTTCGTCGCTAAATAGAACGCCTAAAAAAATCTGTCATCGTACCGTAATTTCTCTTGTGCCCAGTGGCAGAACGGTACACGACGTTTAAAGTCGTCGCCATGCAATTCCTGGTGCATAGAAATATGGTACGGGTGCAATCGATGTTGATGTAGCATTCTCAACACCGAGGTTTTTGAGATTCCCGATTCTAGCGCAATTTGTCTGCTATTGATGTGCGGATTAGCCGCGACAGCAGCTAAAACAGCTACTTGGGCATCATAATTTGTTGCAGCTCGTGGTTGACGTTTCACATGTGGCTGTTTCCTTAAATTACGTAACTATCCGGCGAACGGTCCGGATACTTGGATGAAGTCGTCCAGGATACCGAGCAGCATACATAGTACTCGCCCGTTGGGCATTTTGATCAGAATAGCCATACATCGACACGATATCGACCTTTTCTGCAATTGGTAAACGGTCCATTTTAACACGGGTAATGTATCACGAAGCAAATACCGTCCGCACTGGCAGAATGTTACGTGATACCACGTACTTACACGGTTATGACTATTACAGCGCCCTCTATCACAAAGCGAAAAAAGTGGTCCAACTAAAACATTCAAATTTCTTTCCGTACTACACGAATATCTAATAAAAATGGGGGTTCCTATTTAAAAAACACAGTTGATCGTTTGACCTATGGCAGCGACATCTTTCGGGCCAACCATAGCGCCATCTGGTCTCCCCCTTCAAGCTAGACGACTTTCGTTCTTTGTAGTTTTTTCGTTTGATGCTTATTTCGTGCGGTATTTGGTCCGGTCACTATCAATGGACCAACATATATATATTATTATTATTGGTGTTTTGCCCTTAAAGAGCGCATTTGGACTAAACTACATAGCCAGTTCCTTTTGCTGCCTTCCTTGCTGCCCAAACTTCCCTCATTCGCTCGCTGTGTTTCTGTTTCCTGTCCTCTGTCCATGCTTCTTGTTGGCTTTGTGTCTTCGGCTTCATCTTGATTGCCTTTTTGGTTGCCCATATTTCTTTCATCTTCTGGCTGTGATCTTGCTTGCGTTCTCCGGTCCATTTTATGCCTGTTCGTTTGTCGCATTGTATCTCATGTAGTTTACTTTTCTTAATGATGTTTCTGAACTTTATTCTGTCGTTTATTGTGTCTGCTGTTATGTTGAGCTGGTTCAGGTCGTTTTCTACCTCTGCCACCTATTTGTTGTTTCTAGTGGTTACCCAGTCAAAGATCTGTTTGGTCAGCCTGTGTGATGGCATTCTGTATAGGTGTCCATAGAAATGTAGTCTGCGTTTTCTGATCTTTTCTGTGATTGTCTCCGTATGTTTGTACAGTTCCTCTGTAGGTTTCTTGATCCATATTCCATTGTTGTTAGTTGCGCCAAATATTTTCCTAAGTATTTTCCGTTCTACTTTTTCTAATTATCTGATACGTGTATGCCCCAGGATTAGTGTGGTCTCTGCTGCATATAGTGCCTCGGGGAGCACCACCGTGTCGTAGTGGCGTAATTTGGCTTTTTGTGGGATAGACTTCTTGTTGTAATGATTCCACACTAATTTGTATGCCTTGTCCAGTTTAGTCTTTCTTTCTTCGTTTGAGTCTCTGTTATGTCCACTCATTTGTAGTGTTTCACCGAGGTATTTGAAGTTTGCCGTTTTGTAAATCGTGCCATACTTTGTGTTCAGAGATGAGAGTTTCTTTGTGCTCATAAACTGTGTCTCTTCGTAAGAGATCTGTAGTCCAGTTTTGGAAGCGATTTCGTGCAGTTTTTCAACAGCGTCTTTTGTTTCCTTTATACCTTTCGTGACAATCGCCAAATCGTCTGCAAAAGCCAGGCATTTAATCTGTAGGTTTCCTAAGGTTATCCCCTGTTGTGATGTTTCCCATTCTTTTATGACCTTATCTAACACCAGATTGAAAAGGAGAGGTGAGAGGCCATCGCCTTGTCGGACACCTGTGCGAATTTCAAAGGGCTCTGATAGTTCCCCACAGAACTTTACTTTGGAGGTCGTGTTGGTTAAAGTTTGCTCTGTGATAGCCCGTGTTTTGTTGTCTACTTTGTATTCTGCTAGAATTTTGAAGAGAGTTTTCCGGTCGATAGAGTCGTACGCCTTTTTGAAGCCAACAAAGGTAATGATCAGGTTCTGTTTGTGTTGTAAAATCATTTTCAGGTTCCAAATTTGTTCCGCACAAGACCGCCCTTTACGGAAGCCTGCTTGGTATTCCCCAATCAAGTGGTCGGTTTGGCATTCTAGTCTGTTCAGTAAAGCTTTAGAGAGGATCTTGTATGTGACCGGTAGTAGGGATATTCCTCTGTAGTTGTTCGGGTTAGTCTTGTCACCTTTTTTGTGTAGTGGGTGTATCAGGGCAGTTTTCCAGTCGTCAGGAATTTTCATGGTCTTCCAGATGTCTTCCAAGATCCTGTGGATGTCTTTGGTGAGTTCTGGGTCTTGCAACTTCCAGATTTCCGCGATTATGCCATCTTCTCCTGGTGCTCTACGATTCTTGAGTGACTTTATTACTTCTTTAACTTCTTCTAGAGTTGGAGGTTCACTATCTGGATTTTATGTGCTCGTTTCTGTCATCATTTCTTCCATGGGGGGGAGGGGGGTCCGTGTTGAGCAGTTTTTCAAAGTACTTTGCCAGAATGTCACAATTGTTTTTGGTATTGGTTTCTAGGGTTCCATCCGGTCTTCTGAAGCACAAGTTGGGTGGTTGATATCCAGTCATATTTTCTCTGAACGTTCAGTAGAAGTTTCTTGTATTGTTCTTCATGAAGTCCGATTCGATCTCTGACAGTCGCCGTTTGTCATACTGTCGTTTATATATATATATATATATATATATATATATATATATATATATATGTGTGTGTGTGTGTGTGTGTGTGTGTGTGTGTGTGTGTCATCTAGGTGTGAACGACCATCTGCACAGAATTTACAAGAGTAATTTGTAAAACTTGTACCACAGCCATTTCCTCCATACGTACACTGTGTCTCTCGTCTTGACAGAAGACGTACAAATTGTCCGCCGCCACCGCTGACAAACCTACAAGCCGTACACCGACGCACAAGTGAATATATTATTCTGTGCCTCATCCTCGGTGTGTGTGTGTGTGTGAATTTCTATGTTGCATCAATTGTTGATTCTTCATTAAAGGCGTGAATATGATTTCATGGTTTTGTAATTTGTTATTGTGAGGCATTTCATTTCGTGTGTCAGATATGTTTCAGAATCACACATTTCGTCTCGCATAAGTTCCCTGAAAAATGCCTTCATGTCGACAAATTGCACTGTAAGCTTATTTTAGCCTCTCGTGTGCCAGACGTAACCCAGATAGCGCACGTAGCGTGTGTTTGCACACTCTGACAAGCGAGTGGGCGCGGAGTTTAGCAACAGGGAGAGGCAGTGGCGTAGCTGGCAGCCGTGAATGCGAGACTGAAGGAAAACAGTCGAGTCCAAACAAGCTTTAGCTGGACTAATGGGAGGCATTTCGCAGGACGTGAGATGATTTAAAACGTTATCGCTGCAATTTATTCCAGCCTAGTTTTCAGGTCCTCGCTGTAACAGACAGCAAATGGAACCGTCGCAGTGCAAATAAACAACAGCCTTCCCGCTAACATTGAGATGAAACTCCATAGTCTTTGTGGCGCTTTCTGCTTCAGATTTCAGCAAACCAAATCTCTGCGAAGACAGAAGTGGTCTGTTTGTTGCGGATACTTGTTCTTCTCGCCTTCACTTATCCGCGTTACTTTGTCAAAAATGTAGCCTGCCAACAATTTTACAGCCAATGCATTAGGTTCGTGCTTAAGTTCGTTGCTTTTTTCAGTAAGTTTAATAAACACAACAGACACACTGATACGTCCGCTAAACCCGCTGAGCACAACAGGTAATTAGTATTGTAGAAAGGGCCAAATACGGTTGGTGTTAGTTTCACCTTATAATTGTAATTTATTGCAATTTAATGACACTTTTACAACCAAAACCGCACATAGCCCGGACCTTTATCGAATGCAACTCTTTCACAGCTGAAGGCCTCCAGATAAGAAATCTTAACAAATCAACAAGATAAAAATCCAATTAAGATAGCAATAAAATAATTAAAAAAACATCACAGCAAAGTAGATAGAACAAACATATGCAAGGTGCAATACCGGAGGCTGAACGCCACAATTAAGTTTCAAAACTTTAAAAATATATTACCATAATCTTTTAAGGGCAGAAAGCCGCAACGTTTAAGCTTGAAAGACGAATTAAAGAGTTAATTTTGCAAAATTTTTAAGAAAAAAGAAAAAATAACCATCATCATCATCATTTAAGACTTATTATGCCTTTCAGCGTTCAGTCTGGAGCATAGCCCCCCTTATACAGTTCCTCCATCATCCCCTATTCAGTGCTAACATTGGTGCCTCTTCTGTTGTTAAACCTATTACTTCAAAATCATTCTTAACCGAATCCAGGTACCTTCTCCTCGGTCTGCCCCGACTCCTCCTACCCTCTACTGCTGAATCCATGAGTCTCTTGGGTAACCTTGCTTTTCCCATGCGTGTAACATGACCCACCATCTAAGCCTGTTCGCCCTGACTGCTACATCTATAGAGTTCATTCCCAGTTTTTCTTTGATTTCCTCATTGTGGACACCCTCCTGCCATTGTTCCCATCTACTAGTACCTGCAATCATCCTAGCTACTTTCATACCCGTAACCTCAACCTTGTTGATAAGGTAACCTGAATCCACCCAGCTTTCGCTCCCATACAACAAAGTTGGTCGAAAGTTTGAACGGTGCACAGATAGTCTTGGTACTGACTTCCTTCTTGCAGAAGAGAGTAGATCGTAGCTGAGCGCTCACTGCATTAGCTTTGCTACACCTCGCTTCCAGTACCTTCACTATGTTGCCATCCTGTGAGAATATGCATCCTAAGTACTTGAAACCGTCCACCTGTTCTAACTTTGTTCCTCCTATTTGGCACTCAATCCGTTTATATTTCTTTCCCACTGACATTACTTTCGTTTTGGAGATGCTAATCTTCATACCATAGTCCTTACATTTCTGATCTAGCTCTGAAATATTACTTTGCAAACTTTCAATCGAATCTGCCATCACAACTAAGTCATCCACATATGCAAGACTGCTTATTTTGTGTTCACATATCTTCATCTCACCCAGCCAGTCTATTGTTTTCAACATATGATCCATAAATAATAAGAACAAGAGTGGAGACAGGTTGCAGCCTTGTCTTACCCCTGAAACTACTCTGAACCATGAACTCAATTTACCGTCAACTCTAACTGCTGCCTGACTATCCATGTAAAGACCTTTAATTGCTTGCAAAAGTTTGCCTCCTATTCCATAATCTTGTAAAACAGACAATAACTTCCTCCTAGGAACCCGGTCATATGCCTTTTCTAGATCTATAAAGCATAGATACAATTCCCTGTTCCACTCATAACACTTCTCCACTATTTGTCGTAAGCTAAAGATCTGGTCCTGACAACCTCTAAGAGGCCTAAACCCACACTGATTTTCATCCAATTGGTCCTCAACTAATACTCGCACTTTCCTTTCAACAATACCTGAGAAGATTTTACCCACAACACTGATTAAAGAGATACCTCTGTAGTTGTTACAATCTTTTCTGTTTCCATGTTTAAAGATTGGTGTGATTACTGCTTTCACCCAGTCTGATGGAACCTGTCCCGACTCCCAGGCCATTTCAATTATCCTGTGTAGCCATGAAAAAATAACCATAAGTCTTAAATTTTAAGCAGCTGAAAACAGATAATTAAACACCGATGGCACTCATAAGCCTCCAGGGAGTTCGGTCCGCCCTCGTTCACTTAGGCGAGATAGGTGATGAGCCCAACTACACTTCATCTGCCGGAACCCAACCAGGGGACAGCCGCGGACCGACCAACACAACGAAATGCTTCCCATCAATCAGTACATGAGAACTCGAACAGAAAAGGTTACAAACGTGATAATCCACAATGGAGTATGTAGTAGCTGTCAAAATTACACACCATGTTGGACAGCGACAACAGGTGAGGAAAGGACGCTGACTGAAATTACGTTAGTGGCCAGCGCAGGTAACCGGAACACTAACGGCCACAAGGCAGAAAATTCCGCTGGTACACTTTAATTTGAAACACGGTTGGCTCTGAGCACTATGGGACTTAACAGCTGTGGCCATCAGTCCCCTAGAACTTAGAACTACTTAAACCTAACTAACCTAAGGACATCACACACATCCATTCCCGAGGCAGCATTCGAGCCTGCGACCGTAGCGGTCGCGCGGATCCAGACTGTAGCGCCTAGAACCGCTCAGCCACTCCGGCCTGCTGAAACACGGTAATACAGTTAATTTCACCCCGAAGAACACTACCTGAATTTACGTCAGTGCCCAGGGCAGGTAACCAGAACACTAACGGCCACGAGACAGGAAATTCCACTGGTGCACTCGAATTGTAGTCAACTAAAATATTAACTGCACCGCATGGCGGCTAAATTTCAGCAATAGAAACATTCGGTGTTGCTCAAAGGAAAACCTTCCCAACAGCAAACCACCGAATCGAACCACCACAACATGAATGGACATGGCTTGGGTAGTTGGAACCACTACTCAACTTTGACGTCCTGGGTCGGTGAACCACGAAGCTCGTAGCGATCGGACAGCGCCACACATGCTCCGACACTGCGCATGGACTGCCAGCGGACCCAGCCCACTGCACCGCGCAGAGATAACTTCCCTCGTCCGCAACAACCGACCGACTGCCTGCCTGCAGACCCACAAACCGGAAAACATATGCACCAAACCAAAGATGGTACACGGCGCAAATATCGATACACATCATTGCATTGCTGCCACACGTAGAAGGAAGAAGGACTACCACGTAACTGCAACAAGGGTGGGAAACCAAACACAGATAGACAGCAAAGTTCGCGAAAACGCATAGTTGGGAGTGAGCACGGTTCACACACATAGTAAAGACTTCAATCATCAATAATATATTCTCTTTCCTTATTTACAACGGTCTGTAAACGCAGGGGTAGCTTTTCGATTCAGCGACTGTAGTAATCACGTGGTTTTGAGGCGAAGAACTCGTCGAGCGAAGTTCGAAGCGCATCTTCATCCGGAAAAGAAATTCCTTGAAAAATATTCGGTAGAGAGTAGAAAAGGTGAAAATATGAGGGCGAAAGATCAGGTGAATAATTCTTGTGCAGTGTTTTTTGTCACTTTAGCAGAATGCGCGCGTGTATTGACGTGGAATAGTATGACTTCACATACTACTCCTAGTCCTTATTTTTGCATTGCTTCTGCAAAACGTCTCAATTGTTGACAATAAACGTCAGTAGTGTTCGTTACACCTCGGAGAAGTAGTGTACCGTACATCACACCATTGCTCTTACACGAGACGCATATTATCTTTATGGATGCGTGCAGGTCTTCGCACAGGGAGATGCTGCTCAGTTTGGGCTCAACCATTCTTTTCTTTTCCTTATGTTACCATGAAGACACGATTCACGATTTATCGTCAGCAGTAACGATGCAGGGCAGGAATGGTCCGGTGCTGTTCACGAGTTCATTGATGACCAGCAAGCAGAGATGCAGGTGTGGCTTCACGCTGACCTTTGTGATTTTGGCTTAGAGCATTCGGTACCCATACACCCGAGTTTTGAACGTTCGTCATTAGATACAAATCACAGTTCATCACAGTTGCCAGTTCTCGACTACACAGGCTTGCTTTTAAACACTTTTCATCAAACCCTGAACGTGGAGGTTCGCTAATGTCAAAACGATCCTCCTTAATATGAGAAAACCGTTTTCTTGCCGTGCTCTGTCCAGTGGCGTTATCCCACATACGGCGCAAAAGTTTCTGACTACCTCCACCGCTGTCACCCCTTTATTGACCTCAAACACATGAACATGTCGGGAACGTTCCGATTCCTCTACTTGTCATTCCATTTTCCATTTTCTAGCGTCCACAGTTCTACTCACTACCTGTAAATAACAAAAGGACAACATGTAAACTCAAATAGCAACAGTAAACTACAAACAAAAAAGACAAACGATAAATGAAGCCATAGCAAACGGAATAACAACATGCAAAACAAAAACCCTAGAAAGTTATGCACCAACCTAATACTTTACATTGTACAATAGTGAATGCTAGGAGTACAAACTTTAATCATCCATGATGATGCAACTCTTCAAACGCTTACATTTTTAAAGTTACCTTGTACAACATGCGCCTCCCTATAATGTTTTACAAATGTCATTATAAAATCTAAAAAGGTTTTTACTACAATTTACTTTGGCAACGCTTACAGTAACTTCAATAGTGATGTCCTTCATTGAAAGTAATTCAGCTGAGGGAGGACAGCCGCACGGTGTGGCCACACGGTTAGAGGCGCCATGTCACGAATCGAGCGGCCCCTCCCGCCGGAGGTTCGAGTTCTCCCTCGGGCATGGTTGTCTGTGTTGTCTTTAGCATAAGTTAGTTTAAGTAGTGTGTAAGTCTAGGGACCGATGACCTAAGCAGTTTGGTCCCATAGGAATTCACACACACATTTGAGAGAGGACAAGTTACTCTCTCACCTATTTTTCGTACACAGAAAATTATTAAAGATTTTTTTACAACCTGACGCACCTTGAGCGAGACTCTAGAAAGTTAGCGGCCTGAGCAGACGTTGATGGAGCTTGGTAGGGCGCTAAAAGCATGAGCTACTTTTATGGTTTTTAACTCATAGAAACGGCATGTTTGGAGTTGAAAGCAATTGGTGGTGAGCCCATCCCTCAGTAAATCTTGCCAGACAGGCCCACAGCTGCACAGGACAGTCAGAGCGCCCTCATCGAGACAGGTCTCCAGCAGAACAATGCCACCATACCTGCATTGGCGCCAGCAGAAGCCAGGGCTGGGGTCGATGGACTGAAGGGACACATCTACACAGTGGAGTCATAAACTGGGCATTTTGTGCAGAGCCACATGTAATAAAAATTCACAAGTTTTCATGTTTATGTTTGCCATAACTGCAAACAGGCCTATGACCCACTTCCTTTGGCTGCCTCGCTTGTATAAGAAACACTGGCGTCTGAGAAATGTTTAGAGATAGAATCTTTATTACACCCCATAGCTAGGACTAACAAGCTCCAAGGCACAGGCGATTTAGATAAAGATCTTTAAGATCGTATCTGTTCGCTTGTTGCCGCGGGAAGCGACGCGACTTCGAACAAAAACATCTTCTACCTCTCTGAAAACTTAAAAAGCCAGTGATTGTCAGTTTCCTTTTTTCCAGAGACACAGGTTTCTTAACTCTTGCCCTGGTTCGACAGGAGTTTGTGCTGTCGTGTGAGAGGGGAGATTTAGCGCCTCTAAAGCCCTGTGATTGGCTCAAGACGACGTGAAGGCGGTGCCGTTTGTGCACTTTGCGGAGAAACGGGAAATTTTTGATCTGGAGAGGTGCAAAGCTCTCGGGTTCTAGACTTCAGTCTGGAAGCATCTTCTGGTCGAAACTCTGGCATGTGTGGTTGGTACTTGGGACCTGTCCTAAGATTGACTTCACTTGCGAGTAGTTAGACTGGGGATCCTGTGGTGAAGATCTTACTGTACTGACAGTGTGACTCCAAACGTCTCCGACCACTCGTTTGCCGATGACACACTTATTCGTATTTGGTTTACCAGTCTCGACGTTTGGTATCCTTGTGCACTCTTTCGTATAAGTGACCTAAATTGGTACTTGCTACGACGAGCGAATGTGTGTGTGTCACACACTGAAATCTACCATGGTTTCAGGGTTCTGGTAGACAGTAAATTGCGATCCATCTGTCTGATCGCTGGTCTGCGAGATTTTTGCATTTCTTTCGCGGCCACGGTCGATTCACAGGTGTCGCGTCCACTTCTCGCCACTGCCGCGCACTTCTCGCCAGCTGCAATTTACAACGCCACACGAAGCAAACAGGGCAATATACAGCTGCTCCGGTCTTGTCAGGGCGTACAGATCTCAATCGCCACTTGCTCTCAGTTGCACCTGCTTTGAGAAACTTCTGTAGATTTGATCAATCAAATTCTGCTCAGCGTCAGATCAATTTAGATTGCATTATCCACATTTTTATGGCCAGTGTACTTGACTCACTCCTGCCACCCAGGATCCTTGTCCATCGTTCTCTTAACCCAACTGTTAGTTGTTCACAGTATTCAATCAATAACCATTATTTATGTCTGTTTTTTCTTTTGGAAAACAAATGTTGTTAGTAAATTTTACTACATTCTCAATCATTTTATATAGTCAGCACCATAGGCTAAGTTTCATAGTGGCATCCCATGCCAGAATAACGTTCACAGCTTATCATTACTACGGTGTCGGTTGTCCTGTAAAGATGGTTTGGAGAAAACAACGTTTCAGACGTTCATGTTGATGTGCATTCCTGTAATCGGTCGGTTCATACGACACAACCGGGAAAGTTTTTTCCAGATACCTTAGTTTTTGTGTGTGTGGTTAATGGTATTTACACTGTGCTGAATCCATTAAAATTCATATATCTGTTTCAGTTTTGTGTCAACCTGGGTCTCACTTGCCCGATGTCTGCCACTTTACTGCTACTGTTACACGTGTCACTATTGTCTTATTATTATTATTGTTATTCATTCTGTTGTTGTTAACAATATGTTGAAACGTATCTTTGTTATCAGTTATATCATGTAACTAGTTCCACGTATCTCTTCAACACGACCTATTATATATA
Organism: Schistocerca serialis cubense; assembly: GCF_023864345.2. Classification (NCBI taxonomy): domain Eukaryota; kingdom Metazoa; phylum Arthropoda; class Insecta; order Orthoptera; family Acrididae; genus Schistocerca; species Schistocerca serialis. The sequence continues at coordinate 621,373,268 of NC_064645.1, forward strand.
TGTGTATACGGCAGGTCATGAAAGTAACATTTCATTAAAAAAATATGGTGTAATTCATCTTCATTGTCAGAATCGTAGGGGCGTTCGGCTGTGTTTATTCAACATACTGTTATGGGGTAATCCATTCAACTATTTGATTGATGAAATCGCAAGTTCGTCTGAGTAAAGTTGTATAACTCCGAAATCGGTCATGTGAATGACATCCATCAATAAAACGACTGATTGGATTATTCAGTAGCAGTACAGTAAATTGTTGCCTGCCGATCCCTATGTGGCACGTCATCAGAAGCTTGCTCTACATTACAACCGAATATTTATCATTTTTGACTGAGTTCTCTATTCACAGCATCTGACCCACAATTTTGAACCACTATTTCAGGCATCGCCATCAACGTTTTACGCAGTATGCTAAAGAGCTTCGTGTTTATACATTGCATTACGAATAAGAGAACAGACACTCCATACGCTCCATAGCAGATAAATTTGATTTAGCTTTCTTTTCAAAATGGTTCAAATGGCTCTGAGCACTATGCGGCTTAACTTCTAAGGTCATCAGTCGCCTAGAACTTAGAACTAATTAAACCTAACTAACCTAAGGACATCACACACATCCATGCCCAAGGCAGGATTCGAACCTGCGACCGTAGCGGTCGCGCAGATCCAGACTGTAGCGCCTAGAACCGCTCGGCCACTCCGGCCGGCCAGCCAGCTTTCTGTGTTCAACACTATGGAACGATTTCCATCATGTTTCTTTATACGCGCGTGCATGTGCGTTAGCCAATTCACCAAGGAAATTAGACATAGTTAGTGATATTCAAATACGAAAATTCTTAACCGCTTTAAAAAGTGAACTTAACTCAACCATGAAATCTGCAGTTGCAAACAATAACGACTTTTTCGGTCAGTACAAAAATTGTCATGCAGAGGTTGCAATATAATAGAAGCTTTTGCTGAAATATAGAAATAGACTGGCTTCAACTAATTAGGGACGAATAACAAAAATAGTAATAGTTCCGGAGAGCAAGAAGAGGCGAAACCAGAGAAGGCAGCGATGGTCGACGCTGTGTTTGAAGAGAAGTCGACGTTCTGTCTCGCTCTAAAGATGTTTCGTTACGTTGAGGTCGGCCTGTGGGCAGTGCAGTCCGTTGCAGGGATGCTGTTGCCAACAAACCGTTGCCCGACAGATGCTACTTAATAAGAGGACGCACTGTCATTCTTCTACGTACGCAGTACACTGACACAAAATCTGAATTACTTTCGCATTACTGTAGTACGATGGTAATATAAAACAGGTGCGATTTCATCCCCTTACATAATCTACAGACAGCACACAAATTAGTGTATCACAGATGGACGGTAGTTGTCAGAGCGAGAGAAGAAAACTGGAGTAACCAACATGATACAGCACATGTTATTCGTCTATATAGGACGAACTTCTATGTAGGATCACTGACAGACTGGAGGTAAGTCAAGCTTTCTCGCAACTTAACGCCGGTTTTTTGTTGTTCATCGAGCGCTACTTCAGCGAGGAAAAAGAATCCGGCACCACCTGGCTGGCTGGAGACATTACGTCGGGTGTTGTGGTTCAATACAGATCCTTTTGCTGTTCTTGTGTGTGACTGCAACTGGAAGGTCTAGTTCCGAAGTTGGCACTGTCCATTTAACTTTTTGCAGGTTGAACAGAATACTACACCGGCGTGCAGAACTTAAGGATGAAATAAGCTATGCGTGATGTGTCAGTGCCAAGTAACATAGCTCAATGAAACTGGAACCACACATAGAAATGAGTGCTACAGTACAGGACAGAAGTAAATGTAGGAAATATGCAATGAGAGGAACAGAAAAGACTCTTTTATTCAAAGACAGTTTTTACACTGAAGTCACCGCAGTGGACACTACAAAAGGCGAAATACGGTTCTTAATGGGGTGTGTGACCAACAGAGGCAGCAGTGCATGGTCAGCAACGTGTTCCCGTGCTGTCCACAAGATTGGTAAGAAGTTGTGGTAGAGAGTTCCAGTCTTCAACCAGCGCGGTTGACAACCCCTGCACATAGACATCCTGCAATACGAGATGCGGCTAGAAAAAAACCGGACTGATGCTGGAAAAAACATTTATTTACAATTATTTACAATTTCATGTTATCTCCTTCAATGTACTCTCCTCCTCGGTCTCTACACCGCTCCATACGAATTTTCCACTGTTCATAGCAATGCTGCAGATCATTTTCGGTAAGTCCATACATTACTTCCGTCGCTTTTTCTTTTACTGCTTCAACAGTCTCAAATCTAGTTCCTTTCAAAGCTGACTTGACTTTAGGGAAAAGAAAAAAGTCACAGGGGGCCAAATCAGGTGAGTAGGGTGGATGATCTAAGATGGGAATGTTGTATTTTGCCAAAAACGTCTTCACTGACAACGCACTGTGAGCTGGGGCATTGTCTTGGTGAAGGATCCATGACTTTTTTCTCCACAAATCGTTCCGTTTTCTCCGTACTCGCTCACGTATGGTAGCTAGGACGCTAATGTAGTAATGCTGATTCACTGTTTGTCCCTCTGGTACCCAATCAATGTGCACAATCCCTTTGATGTCAAAAAAAAACAATCATCATTGCCTTGAATTTCGATTTTGACATTCGTGCTTTTTTTTTTGTCATGGAGAACCAGGAGTTTTCCAGTGCATCGATTTTGTAAGAAGGTGGGATCACTTTCAATGTTTTCCAGGATGTCAGAACAAATCATTCTTCGGCGTTCCTTCTGTTCAATTGTGAGACACTTTGGAACCATTTTTGAACACACTTTGTTCATGTTGAAACTTTCATGAAGAATCTGCCTAACACTTTCCTTGTCAACTCCTGTTAACGCAGACACTGCTCTGATTGTTAAACGGCGATCTTGTCGAACAAGTTTACCGATTTTTTCAATGTTTGCATCAGTTTTTGATGACAATGGTCTGCCAGTGCGAGTGTCATCACTGGTGTCTTCGCGGCCATCTTTAAGTCGTTTAAACCACTCAAACACTTGTGTTCGCGATAAATAATCATCGCCGTACACTTGTTGTAACATTACAAACGTTTCACTTGCAGATTTTCCTAGTTTGAAACAAAATTTGATGTTAACACGCTGTTCTTTCTGTACACTCAACATTTTCCGACGCACAAACAAAACGTCAACTACTTAAAACAGACGCCACGGGCAGACTGAGTGCAGGAGGCAGATGAAACTCGAGCAGTAGGCGGAGCGAGAGTCACGTGACAGGCCACGCGACTTTCAGCCTTATTGCATTCGTTTTATTGTTTCACCAGTACTAGTCCGGTTTTTTTCTAGCCACACCTCGTATGTCTCCTCGACGCATCGCACACGTGGTCGGTGAGGTTTAAGTCGGGGAAACGGGCAGAATATCCTCTCGTTCCAAGAGCGCATTCACCTGCACAGTCCGATGCACGTCCGCATTGTCGTCCATAAAAATGAAGTCAGGCTCCAATGCACCCCTGAAAAGACGCTCGCTAACGAGGACTACAGTGTCACAATAACATTGACTGGGAGCGTACTGTTTTGAAAGATTTGGAGTTTGGTACGCCCATGCAACATCATGTCTCCCCACACCATAACATCTGGACCACTGTAACTATCATGGTCGACAATGTTGCACGTACCGTCGTGTGGTGAAAACTGTTGATACATGGCCAGCCGTCAGTGGCTCCTTGGTGAGTGGAAGGACAAGGCATCGGGAACTTGAACATCAATTTTAGCAATAACAAAATGGTTCAAATGGCTCTGAGTACTATGGGACTTAACATCTGAGGTCATCAGTCCCCTAGACTTAGAACTACTTAAACCTAACTAACCTAAGGACATCACGCACATCCATGCCCGAGGCAGGATTCGATCCTGCGACCGTAGCAGCAGTGCGGTTTCGGACTGAAGCGCCTAGAACTGCTCGGTCACAGCGGCCGGTTTTAGCATTAACACATTTTATTTTCCCAGTGCTGCGTTAAACTGACAAAAAAGTAACAGTTTGAAAATACAATAACAAAGAACAGCTGCTGTAATCAGACCATTCCCAGTGACACATCTGAAGACAGGATTCGAGCCCCAATGTTGCCCACTGGTTTGGCACACACTGGTCGGGGAACACAAGCATTAGGAATTACAAGAACACATACAAAGGGTCTCTCAACAAATTATTTCTCAATTTTGAATTCATTGCTCAAACTTGATCTGGTTAATTAATAAACGTATGTGTGGCTATTTACAGGAATGATCTGTTATGTCGCGGAGAGTATATCAGTATGAATAACATCAATAAAGGCAACAGCGGCTAAAAACTTAAAAGTAGATTAACACAGCATTAGTAGCAGTAATGAAGATAGCATCAACAAAAATTGTGTAGGATAGTTAGCAACTGGGTAGGCCTAGCAGAACATATAGGTAGTAACTTAACTGATGTAACACGTTAATCGTGGTACTACGAAAGTATAAAGCTAAGTGTTAGGTTTCCGAGGACCTTTTCTATAAATTTGGCGTATAACGCCATAAATACAATGGAACAATGTACATTCACGTATATTGCGTCAAAATACATACTCTTAGTAAAACATAATGGTTGAGAGAAAGAATGGCACGAGTGCCTTAATATGTGATGTTCACTTCATTGGCAAAAGATTTCGGACTAGTTCCCCATTAGGAAGGGGACGGTCAGAAAAGGGGATTGTCAAGGGAGTTAACCATGAAAATAAAACTGAATAACCAACGAAAGGAAAACGTTCTACGTGTCGGGATGTGGAATGTAAGAAGTTTGAACGTGGTAGAGAAGCTAGAAAATCTGAAAAGGGAAATTCTAAGGCTCAATCTAGATATAAGGAGGGGAGAGGGGGGGAGGAAAGGGGGGAGTGAAGTGAAATGGAAAGAAGACAAGCACATCCGGTCAGAAGAGTGTAGGCTAATATCAACAGCAGCAGAGAGTGGTATAATGGCAGTAGGATTTGTTACGAGTAGAAAGACAGGGCAGAGAACGAGTTACTGTGCACAGTTGAGTGATAGGGTTTTTCACATCAGAATCGACAGCAAACCAACACCGACAACGGTAGTTCAGATATACACACCGACGTAGCAAGCCGAAGATGAGGAGATAGAGAAAGTGTATATGGATATTGAAAGGTTTTTCCATATGTAAAGGGAGATGAAAATCTAATAGTCATGGAGGATTGGAGTGCTGTTGCAGGGGAAGGAGTGAAAGTGAGCGTTACGGGAGAATTTGTGCTCAGTACTACTAATGAAAGACGATAAAGAGTAATTGAGTTCTACAATAAATTCCAGGTAGTAATAGCGACTATTCTACTCAAGAACCATAGCAAGAGGGGGTATACTTCAAGAACGGCGAGAGATACGGGAAGGTTTGAGTTAGATTACATCATGATCAGGTAGAAATTCCGAAATAAGATACTGGACTGTAAAGCACACCAAGGAGTAGATATAGACTCAGATCACAATTTTTGACAAAAAATAGAACAAAGCTTAAGAGACCAGTCAGGAACAATCAATACCCAAAGAAGTGGGATAAGGGGCGTCGATAGGCAAAGCTGAGTAGGTAGCTCAATTGAAGAGAAATTGACATCTCTGAAATGGTTGAAGAGATTTGACATCTCTAAAAATGGCAATCATAGAGGTTGGAAAGGAAAACATATGTCCAAAGAAAGTAACTGCGAAGAAACCATGAGTAACAGAGGAAATACTTCAGTTCATCGATGAAAGAAGTAAGATCAAAACTTTCCAGCGAAATTCAGGAATGTAGGAATACAAGTCACTTAGGAATGAAATAAATAAGAAGTGCAGGGAAGCAAAGGTGAAATTGCTGCAATAAAAATGTAAAGAAATCGAAAAGGAAATGATTATTGGACGGACTGACTCAGCATATAGGAAAATCAAAACAACCTTCGGTGAAATTAAAAGCAAGAATGGTAGTATAAAGAGTGCAATGGAATTCCAGAGATCACATAGGTGGAAGGAGTACGCTGGAGGCCTCTATGAGAGGGAAGACGTGTCGGAAGACGTGATAGAAGAAGGAACAGGCGTCCATATAGAATAGATAGGGGATCCAGTATTACAATCAGCATTTAAAACAGCCTTGGAAGACTTAATTTCGAATAAGGCTACAGAGATAGATAATATTCCTTTAGAATTTCTAAAATCATTGGAGAAGTGGCAACAAAACGACTATCCACGTTGGCGAGTGGAATTATGAGTCTGACGATATACCATCTGACTTTCTGAGAAACATCATCCATACAATTTCGAAGACTGCAAGAGCCGACAAGTACGAGAATTATCGCACAATCAGCTTAACAGCTCACGTGTCCAAGTTATTGACAAGAATAATATACAGAAGAGTGGAAAGCAAAATTGTTTGTTAGATGACGACCAGTTTGGCTGTAGAAAAGGTAAAGGCACCAGAGAGGCAATTCTGACGTTGCGCTGGAAGCAGCGTAAAGAAAAACCAAGATATTTTATGGGATTTGTGAATCTGGAAAAAGAGTTTGACAATATCAAATGGTGCAGGATGTTCCAAATATAGTGAAAAATAGGAGTAAACTTTACAATATAAGAAAAGACGGGTAATACACAATATGTACAAGAGACAAAAGAGAACAATAAGAGTGGAATACCAGGTACGAAGTGCTCGGATTGTAAAAGGTGATGGAGACCTCGCCCCTACTGATCAATCTACACTGATTAACCAAAATATTATGACCACTGTCTACCGGAACGTTGAATGCAGTCTGGTGGCGTTGTGGACACTTGACGCGGTAATAAAAGTATGTAAGCGAAGCAGAAACTGACGGGGGATCATCTTAGCGAAGAAATGGATTGCAAATGGGGAAATCCATTGAGATAGCCGACTTGGACAAAGGGCAGATTATTATTATGCAGAGTCTGTGAACGAGTATCTCGAAAACGGCGAAGCTGTCGAATGTTCACGCGCTTCTGTTGTGAGCATCTACGGGAAGAGAAGGACATTGAGACTACGACTAGGCGCTAAATGGTCGGACGTCCACGACTCAGCACAGAATGTGGGGTTCGGCGGCTTGTCTGCTCTGTAAAGTAGGATCGGCATCTCTGCTGAAAGAGCATAATGCTGGCAGATGCACAACTATTTCGGACCACACTGTTTATCGTACATTGTTGAACATGGAGCACCGTAGCAAACCACCCCTACGTGGTCATATGTTCACTCAACGGCATCGTCAACTACAATTGCAGTGGCACAGGACCATAGGGATTCGATCGTCAATCAATGGAAAAGTTTGGAAAAGTTTGGCTCTTCGGCTGAATCGCATTTTTGCTACATTAGGTCGATGGTCGTCTTCACAACGTTGTTGTCATGGTGAATGGCGGCTCGAAATGTGCAGCGCGCCTGGGACGCAGGCTGGTGGGAAGAGATTGTGCTATAGGAGGCACTCTCCTGCGTCTGCGTGGGGCCTGTGGCTATAATCGAAGACACGCTGACAGCTGCGAATCACTTGCGTCCCTTCATGCTTAAGGTCTTCCCAGACGGCGATGTCATCTTTCAGTAGTTTAATTGTCCGTGTCTCGGAGCCAGACTCTTGGTGCAATGGTTTGAGGAGCATTGTTATGAACTCACGTTGATATCTCGGCGATCGCTTCTATGTAACCCATCCGCGTCGCTATCAGGGCCCATTACCGCGTAAGCAAATCAGCGGCCCGTTATTACATGACCTGCGAGTAGACATCCAACGCCACCCACATACCTCCACAAAGCTACCAAAACACTGTCGGATCCTTGATACGAAGAATCAGCTTTTAAGGAGGTGCTCGTAATGTAATGGCTCATCAGTGCCAAACCGAAGAGGCAGTGACAGAAATGGAAGGACAAGAGTGTATTTAAAATTTAGGGTGAAATGGAGATAAGATCGCTGATGACATTGCTATCCTGAGTTAAAGTGAAAAATAACTGCAGGATATGCTGAATGGGATGTTCTAATGAGTACAGAATACAGATTGAGAATAAACCGAAGAAAGGCGAAAGTAATGAAAAGCAGCAGAAACGAGAAAAGTGAGAAACTTAACATCAGGAGTGATGGTCACAAGGTAGATAAAGTTAAGGAATTTTACTACCTAGGCAGCAAAATAACCGATGACGGACGCAGCAAGGAGGACATAAAAAGCGACTAGCGCTGGCAAAAAGGCCATTCCTGGCAAAGAGAAGTCTACTATTTGGTGTCACCGCCAGACACCACACTTGCTAGGTGGTAGCTTTAAAACGGCCGCGGTCCATTAGTACATGTCGGACCCGCGTGTCGCCACTGTCAGGGATCGCAGACCGAGCGCCACCACAAGGCAGGTCTCGAGATACGGACTAGCACTCGCCCCAGTTGTACGGACGACTTTGCTAGCGACTACATGGACGAAGCATTGCTCATTTGCCGAGCCGATAGTTAGAATAGCCTTCAGCTAAGTCAATGGCTACGACCTAGCAAGGCGCCATTAGTAAAATTGCATGTATCTAAAGAGTCTCACTTGTATCGCCACAATCTCCAGATGTACCAAAAGGATGGATTAAAGTTAAGTATTCCAGAAGCTACGTACTTTTCTTTATAGCATTCATTACGTATCCTGTTTTAGACCTCACGCCATCCTGCTTTAGCTTAGCGCGTGCCTTTCGGCTTCCTCTCATTGTGTCTAGGCTGTCTTGTCTAGACACAACATACTAGTATCAAACAGCGGCCTTAATTTGAGGGATAAATTTCTGAGAATGTATGATAGGAGCACAGCAATGTATGTCAGTGAGACATGGACTGCGGTAAAACCGGAACAGAGGAGAATTCAAGTATGTGAGATGTCGGGCTACAGAAGTGCTGAAAATTAGGCGGACTTGTAAGGTAAGCAATGAGGAAGTCCATGTAAGCTGTAAGGTGGGTTAATGATGTCACGTTGGCACAAAATTTCACCACAAATCTGCCCATCGCCACTGTAGGCGTGTCACACGATGAGAAGGTCGTCACAGCCCCTCTTACTCACATAACACCCTTTCTTTTGAGGGCCCTACGATGGAGGTCAGAACGGTGACACCCACTGATGAAATCAGGACTCAACTTATGGGTAGTCGAAGACTAGGTTTCACATACGCCACTCACAGTCGGCACGAAAAAGTCTCAGAGGTTGGTATCAAGGGTGTCAATGAAACCACTCATTTCCCTGGGGCGTTGATCCCCATACGCTTCATTGTCGGAGAACGAGTTTGCAGTGCGAAGAACATCAGGAATATGTTCTTCCTTTGACACTGTTGACACGCTCGGAGGTTTCAACCTTTCTCTAAGGACATTGTGGGGCATCCCCAGTAAACGTGACCACACCCCTTTGTTGATGATGATAATGATGGTGGGGTCCCATACTCCGAGGAGCGTAGGGGAGCGATGCGGGAGACCCGCACCGCCGACTAGGCAAGGTCCTAGCGGAGGTGGTTTGCCATTGCCTTCCTCCGACCGTAATGGGGATGAATGATGATGATGAAGACAAGACAAGAACACCCAGTCATCTCGAGACAGGGAAAATCCCTGGCCCCGCCGGGAATCGAACTCGGGGCCCCGTGCGTGGGAAGCGAGAACGCTACCGCAAGACCACGAGTTGCGGTCTGCACGTTAATTCAGCCTGGTGTCTGTTCTATCACCCGAACATATTAAAACCTAACGCAACGAGTGTCGAAGGGATTGCCAAACCTTCAGGTGCTGAAGTAGCCGCCAGGGTGACGTGGTGTCGAATTTTCTGAAGGTACATTTCTAATGTGCTCAACAATGGCGCATGGGTGGCACTGAGGGTAGCTCCGAGCTGCAGCGTCTTGCAGGGCCCCTTAGCCGTTTTATTCGCGCACAAGTTAATGTTGCTCTCCCGCGTGATCACACCGCAGGAGGGTGGAAAAATGGAGGGGAGGAAAAGCATAAGTACCCTTTGCTACTTCAAATCGCGTCAAATTTCGTCTAATAGTTCGAGAGGTTCCAATCTGCGCATGAGAACAAAACTTGCCGTCGCGCTACACTCCAAAGGGCAGCAATCACGTTCAGTGTGAAAGCAGCCCCATAATGTTCATAGAGCAGGGTTTAAACTCCCTAGGGTGGCAGCAGCGTCGAAGGTTGTCAAGAACATTCGGTCGCTTGTCGCTTGTCGCACTGCGAACTGTTTTAATCGCGAATTGTCTGCTAATCAACGCCTAGGACGGGGGGGGTTCGTTGATGTCCTTTATGCTACTCTCTGAGGCCTTTTCGTGTCAGTTCTGAGGAGCGGTGTGTCTGAAATGTTTTCCTCTACCAACCAATTTCAACGCTGGGTAGCGTGCTTCTGCCCTCTACCGTCGAAAGAAGGTGTGAATTGTGGGTAACATGGGCCGTAACGACCTTTTCATCGTATGTGACGTCCACGCTGGCGTTGGACTGAATTGTGACGAAATTGGGAGCGATTGCGGCATCATTAACCCACCTTACAGTTCACATGAACTTCCGAGCTATGGTATTATCTGCGTATGTGTGAAGCGTCGCAGAACACGAGGGTGACCTGTAGGGCGCCACACTTTTGCACCATTACAGAGAAAGTTTGTAGGCACCTTTGAATCAAATTTCAAACTATGCGCCGCAGTGGGAGACAATTATGGGGTTTCAAAAAAGTGATCGTCTAATTTTGTTGCACAGTGTATTTCCATAAATGAAATCTCCTGCACAACAACACTGTTATTAGTCCAGAGTGCCTTTATCCTTCAGTATGGCTTTCGTTCAAAATAGCCAAACAGTAATCTGAAATCGAAAAGAAGGGAACGAAAATAATCAGAGAAAACTTGGAACTGAAATATAAGAATGGAAAATGGAAATTAGGAAGTTATAAAGAAGTTATGAAAAAGTAGGATGAATGTTAGACGCAATGAGAAAGACAAGAGCTCTGTTCTATGTACACATAAAAATGTGAGGTGAAAAAATAATTTTGAACAGCTTTGACAAAAACCCAAAAACGTGAGTGTAGTGGGTCAAAGAAGTAAAAGCAGAGCGAAGTAATGGAAATGACGGAGGGAGAAATAGAAGGAAAAGAAAAGTTTAAAGCAAATGTAAAAGTTTTAATGGCTTACAGGAGAAAACAAAGTAAAAGACAGATTGATATGGACAGAGGAAAGAAGAGTAAAACATAGGTAAAGGATGAAAAACTACTGGAAAGAGAGAAAGGAGGAAAGAAAGAAGATATAAGATTCATTTGGTCCCTAGTAAGTCAAACGAACAGAAAAAGGAAAAGAAAACATTTATAGAAGCTCAAAACATCCACGGGTGTACTGCCGGTCTACATTGTCCAACGGGCACAATATTTCGGCGATCATACATGTCGCCATCATCAGGTGAACTGACGAACTGAGCTCCTGTGAACGTGCCGGCACGGAGATCCGTACGCTATGGCTGCTCAGAGGGAACTGGGTTCGGTCGCGGCGGCGGCAGATTTAAATACCCTCCGCCCGCGGCGCGCTCCCTCCGCCGTCCGCCCCCCGCGCCGCGGTCGCGCGGTGGAACAGATTGCGACAGCGTCTGAGATGACGTCGGTGTGATGGCTCTGTCGGCCGTGGTCGTCACAAGTATACGTTTGCTCGATTTACTCTTGATTAACCCAATCGCTGGTTTCCAAGCCTTGCTGAGATTATAGCCATAGTCACGGTTTATGAGGTCGTCAATGGTGCGAATTTCGATGGCCTCTCTAACAACGCTGTCCCAGTATCTCGACGTCTGTACCAGAATCCTCGTGCGTTCATACTTCATAGCGTGATTTTCCGACAAACAATGTTCAGCGACCGCCGACTTGCTCGGATACATCAGTCGAGTGTGCCTCTGGTGTTCACTGCATCGATCCTCGACGGTACGCATCGTCTGACCAATATACGACTTGCCACATTGACACGGAATCTGGTGCACGCCGGCCTTCCGCAAACCGAGGCCATCTTTGGCGCTCCCCACCAGTGCACGAGTTTTATTCGGAGAACACAGTTCCGACCCGGTGTTTCTTCAAAATGCGGGCGATTTTCCCCGAGAGTGCGCATGTATATGGAATAAACGCAGTGCCTACCTCCTCCCGGTGAGATACTGGGCCAGCGTTGTTAGAGAGGCCATCGGAATTCGCACCAGTGACGACCTCATAAACCGTGACTGTGGCTATAATCTTAGCAAGGCTTGGGAACCAGCGATTGGGTTAATCAAGAGTAAATCGAGCAAACGTACAGTTGTGACGACCACGACCGACAGAGCCATCACACCGACGTCGTCTCAGACGCCGTCGCAATCTGTTCCACCGCGCGACCGTGGCGCGGGGCGCGGACGGCGGAGGGATCGCGCCGCGGGCGGAGGGTATTTAAATCGACCGCCGCCGCGACCGAACCCAGTTCCCTCTGAGCAGCCATAGCGTACTGATCTCCGTGCCGGCAAGTTCACAGGTGCTCAGTCCGTCAGTTGACCTGATGATGGTGACATGTATCATCGCCGAAATATTGTGCCTGTTGGACACTGTAGACCGGCAGTACACCCGTGGATATTTTGCTTATCAAATACGCCGTGAGAAACTCAAGAATCACATTTATAGAAGCTACCTGTAGCTGTATTACTGCAACCCCAGAGCAAGTGTCTGCACGGTAGGTATGAAGCACTGCGTGCAATCCGGATGTATGCCCGAACAGCTAAACGCCAAACAAAAATAAAATCGCCTGCACTGGACGCTACAGTGGGATTTCGGCGCGGCGCGCACGCGTCACGAGCAGTCACGACGCCGCCCACCGGCGCTCCCCCGGATGCCCGTGCTTATGTATATGCGTCCGCGGCCGCGGCGCCCTCATACGGCTCTCAGCACTCCCCATCCGGCGCGCCTCATTTGTCTTCGTTCCGGCTGTCTCTCGCCCGCCCCGCCGCGCCGAGCACAATGGCTAAAAAACGAACGACGAGCTGGCGGTGTCTTGCACGCGCCGATGCTGGCTTCCGCTTGCCCGCCATTAGCTCGCTTATCAGGTATTCCGCAAACTTTTCCGGCACTAAATAAACGTCCCGAGTGGTCGCTCTGTCGCCAATGAAGTGCCTACTATTTTTCTCAAACGCACGCTTGTATGCCATTTCACAAGCTGGTGGTGTTTAGACTAGAGCAGTCCGGATGCACGACGCATACTGATAGAATGACGTCACGTCCTGATAGCCGGGTCCTCAGCCCACGCTTCAGTCCAAGATCAACAAGTCTCCCATGAATAAGACTGACGCTGACACGTCTCCTTTCAACTACGCGCTGGACCTGCGCACTGTGCCACAAAAACAGGACACAGCACGAAGGAATTATCTGAATGTGACGGAAATCGGTAGATGTGATGTACATGCACAGAAAAATAAATGATAAAAATTATTACAGTTACAGACAAACTGAAGGACTTATTCAAGAAAGAGCTTCACAAATTGAGCAAGCCAATAATGCGCTGGTTCACTTCGGTCCGTAATGCAAGGAGTTATTGTGCTTGGCGATGATTGTTCAATGTCCTGACGGATATCGTTCGCCGGCCGGAGTGGCCGTGCAGTTCTAGGCGCTACAGTCTGGAGCCGAGCGACCGTTAAGGTCGCAGGTTCGAATCCTGCCTCGGGCATGGATGTTTGTGATGTCCTTAGGTTAGTTAGGTTTTATTAGTTCTAAGTTCTAGGCGACTGATGACCTCAGAAGTTAAGTCGCATAGTGCTCAGAGCCATTTGAACCACTTGATATAGTTCCTAATTCTGTCCAAGAAACCTAAGATCGTCAAAATTCGGAGGTGGTTGGAGGGCCCTGCCCATAATGTTCCAAACGATCTCAAACTACGATAACAAGTGTGCGAAAGGTGTTGATGGCACATAGATCATACAGGTTAATTTTCATCTGTTACCGCAGTGTGAATGGAGTCCTTGGTGGCCTCTCTCTACACGAGAGTAGTAAGCTAGCTTATGACATGATGTTTCACTCACTCGTTTCTCATTGCTGCAACGTCGACAACTTCTGTACAGCTTTACAGTCAGACTCTTCGGTGCCTTTCACAGGCAAGCGAAGCAATTTCGAATATCGGGCTATCGATATCATGGGAGTCACTAGTGTTGTGGTTGGCAGGAGAGCCAATACCGTGTTACTAGAGGAGGCCGAAATGCACGCCAATTAGCTCACGCAGGCTGGCGTGAGGTCTGGAACAGGAGAACGAAATTAGAATTTAGAAAAAACGGACGTAGCTGGTGGAATACTTAACTTTAATCCATTAATGATGAACGTCGGTCTTGACGGTACATGATTCACAATATCAATAGTAACTCATAATGGCGCCTTGCAAGGTCGTAGCAAATGACGTAGCTGAAGACTATGCTAACTATCGTCTCGGCAAATGAGAACGTAAGTAGGCAGAGAACCATCGCCAGCAAAGTCGGCTGTACAATTGGGGGAGTGCTAGGAAGTCTCTCTAGACCTGCCGTGTGGCGGCGCTCGGTCTGCAATCACTGATAGTGGCGACACGCGGGTCCGACGTATACTACCGGACCGCGGCCGATTTAAAGGCTACCACCTAGCAAGTGTGGTGTCTGGCGGTGACACCACAACTAGCATCTGGAAACCCACTGGGCCTTGATGAAAACCCTCGTTAGATCGCACGACGTTCATTCGTAAAACTGGACGCGGTCAGGTAAATCCAACCTATGAGGGTAACGGACATACCTGATAGGATAGCAGGAAGGAAAACGGTTGGTATTTGACGTCTCGTTGCTACGAGGCCATCAGACTGAATACAAACTGTAACTGGAGAAGGATTGGGAAGGTAATCGATCGTCTCCTTTTCAAGCGAACCATTCGGTAATTTGCCGTAAGCGATTTGAAGAAATCACGACAAACGAAAATCTGGATGATCGGAAGGGCGTTTGAATCGCTGTTCTCGGGAATTAACAGAGCGCCCTGCGAATAGTAAAAGGCGGTGAGAGAAGTGTCACCAACACAAGCACAACTCGGTTGTGGGCAAGCGCTAAGGCTGTTGTTTGATTTACCTGCTTTTCCTTTAAGTTTTCTGTATTTGAAAGTAGGAAGGAAGGAAGATTGAGTTTAACGTTCCGTCTACATCGCATTCATTAGAGGCGGAGGGAAATCGATCGCGCCCTTTCAGAGGAAACATCCTAGTATTTGTCTGAAGCGATTTATGGAAATCACGACGAACCTAAATGTGAATGGCCGGACGCGGATTGGAACCGTCGTCCTCCCGTGTACAAGTCCAGTACGTTAACCATCGCTCGGTTTCTGTGTTTGAGGGTAATGAGCGTCCACTGGCAACATAAATGCACTTTGGAGGTAACATTTAACCACACAGAATGTCTTCGAACGTACTGAGAACAATTTCGCCATCAGCAGAATAATAAGAGCTGGACAGGACACCCACACTCACTGTGCAGATGCCATGGGGGCATCAGCAGTGCTTGGTTCCCTGGGAGCAGTGCTCGACGGTTGTGCTGTGCGAAGGCTAAAGGTGTTCCTCTTCAGAAGGTACGTTCTTTAACTGATTTCTCTTGGCTATTTTCAGAAGAGGGGTGTGACAGGGTTTCACAACAGACATTCTTGGAAAAGAATGATTGTACCTAGTGAACAGTCTAGCGAATACAGCATACAATAGATGCTCTGATATCGCAGGCCAAGGAGGCAGCAACTGGTGAAAGAAGCACAAGCCTTGTTGGTTGTGCAGCAAAACGTGATTCTTAGTTTTACAAGGGCGTACTGGCTGGAAACCTTCTGGTCAGTAGACTTGCAAGTTCGGAAGAAGGGCGCACAGCACTATCTGAGGAAGGAAGACGTCCAATGAGAAAAGGAAATCATAGGACGACTTGTGGCAGCTAAACAGGAAAGTACAGCTGGTGCACAGTGGCGGCATTCCTGGAACTCAGTACTAACAGGAAGATGTGTTCACAGCGTCGCCCCACGCGTGAACAACGTAGAAAGGGATATCGAGAGTAGTAGCCTCTATTTCATTGAACACGGAACTTACTCGAGCTATGTGAAAAGAATAACGTAAGGACCTAGCAATTCATGTGAGTGTGGTTGTGAAGAAAGACTGGATCATGTGGTATCGAAGTGCACAGTAAGTCAGAAGAAATCCAGGCAGCAGTCCGCAGGAGCTAGTTAAATCATACGAAGAAGAAGCTATAACAGCTACAGAGCTGAGGTAGTGTAAGTAGGCTGTTTAGGTTTTTATGTTGGTAACGCCACGTAGCGCTCTGTATGAAAATCACTGGCTGTGCTGTGTGCAGTCTGTGGCTGGTTTGCATTGTTGCAATATTTGCTATTGTAGTGTTGGGCAGTTGGATGTGAACAGCGCGTAGCGTTGCGCAGTTGGAGGTGAGCCGTCAGCAGTGGTGGATGTCGGGAGAGAGATGGCGGAGTTTTGAGCGGATGTTCTGCACGTGTGTCCATCAGAGAGAGTAAATTTGTAAGACTGGATGTCGCATATGTATATATATTATGACTTTTGAACACTATTAAGGTAAATACATTGTTTGTTCCCTATGAAAATCTTTCATTTGCTAACTATGCCTATTAGTAGTTAGTGCCTTCAGTAGTTAGAATCTTTTATTTAGCTGGCAGTATTGGCGATCGCTGTGTTGCAGTAGTTCGAGTAACGAAGATTTTTGTGAGGTAAGTGATTCATGAAAGGTATAGGTTATTGTTAGTCAGGGCCATTCTTTTGTAGGGATTATTGAAAGTCAGATTGCGTTGCGCTAAAAATATTGTGTGTCAGTTTAAGCACAGTCATTTATAATTTTTCTACGGGGACGTTTCATAGTAGTAATAAAGGAACAACCAACGCGAAGAGCACGCTGCGTGAAGACTACCGTGGACATGATGATTGTGATCGGCTGCAGCGAGAGCCCTTATGAAAGGGCACAGTGTTGCGGTTCTAGATACCACAACGGCTTCGGCAGGTACGGTGGTGGCTTATGTCGTCTTCTCTTTCTTAGGTTTTGCGTCGTGGGTAAAGAAGGACATTAGATCCGCGTATGGCTGCCTGCGCCCTGGATTCAGTTTTCAGTGCACCAGAGACGAACGCAATATGCGGTATAGGGTG
Organism: Schistocerca serialis cubense; assembly: GCF_023864345.2. NCBI lineage: Eukaryota > Metazoa > Arthropoda > Insecta > Orthoptera > Acrididae > Schistocerca > Schistocerca serialis. Next base: position 621,390,382 of record NC_064645.1, read on the forward strand.
CAAGTGCGGAAGGACAGAGTGAGAACAGTATTCCTTTTAATTAGGAAAAAAACTTGCCACATGCTGAAATCAAACGCCCTTAATTTTATTAGGCCACTCTCGATTTCGAGGCATCTTGCCTCATCATCACAGCTAAGTGAAACACATACCTCGAATCGATGTGTCGTACGTTCATCTTAGGGCTGTGTGTAACTGACATCAGTTGTCCGTGAAAAACGTGTACTGTCAAACCCACAGTACCTTTCACGAAGTGACATGCTCATTGGTTAGTTGTGGAGGTAGGTGGTATGCTTTCGTATATCACAAAAACTTGCCGACAATTCTGAACTATAAACAATGAAGTATAGAGTGTAAAATAAGTTACTGTGGTTGTGTTACACTGATGAGCCAAATCTTTATGTCCACCTCCGTAGTAGGGTATCGGTCCACCTCTGGAGCGCATTACGGCCACCATTCTGCCTGATTTAGGTTCTTCACGTCCTTGTGGGTTTGAGGAGACGTGTGCAACGTACATCTACATGAATGTTACGCATTGTCAGTAAATTACGGGTTTTTGGACTCGGAGCTGGTGCCCGATAGCGTTCCAAAAGTGTGCCCCCGGGTTTCTATCAGGTGATTATCGTGACCAAGACATCACTACAGTAGTCCTCATACCAACGAAGAACGGTTCTGGCCTTGTAATACGGACAGTTAATCTGCTGAAAGATTCCATTGCTGTCGGAGAACTCACCAAACGCTAAGGCATTAAGGTGGTCGTCGGTAACATTCACATAGTCCAAAGCAGTTATGGTTCTTCGATTACTACCACAGGTCTCATGGGAGCCCTGTAAAACGTGTCCCAAAGCATGATACTGCACCCACTGGCCTTTATCCATGGCGTGGGGTCGGTTCTAAACAGCCTTTCGAGTGGGTGATGTCGTATCCGGACACCATCATCGACATTATGTGCCAAGAAGCGACATTCCTCCCATCAGATGAGACCTTCCCATCAAACTACGCTACAATCTCGATGATCCCTCACCATTGCGAACATGATGTCACATACAGGCACGACCATCGACCTTCTGTGACAAGCAACGAGATTCTTCCCACCAGGTGAGACGTTCCGATCGAGCCATGGTCCAATCACGATGATGCCTTGCCCTGTACGGCGATAACTGACAACGCTGTTGCGTCAACATGTGAACATCTAAGTGTTGTCTGCTGTGGAGCCAGCCGGCCGCTGTGGACGAGCGGTTGTAGGCGCTTCAGTCTGGAACCGCGCTGCTGCTGCGGTCGCAGGTTTGAATCCTGCCTCGGGCATGAATGTGTGTGATGTCCTTAGGCTAGTTAGATTTAAGTAGTTCTCAGTCTAGGGGACTGATGACCTCAGATGTTAAGTCCCATAGTGCTTGGAGCCATTTGAATTTTGCTCCGTGTTCAATAATATGGGCTGAACAATGTACTCTGAAGCATTTTTCCGTGCAAGTCGCGTATCCTTCACCACCCAATGGGCAATCCTTTGACGTCCGTGTTCTGTTATTAGGCTTAGACGTCCAACAACTCGTCGCCTACGCGCTTTTTCACCGTCCTTCAAGCACTTTTCCATAGGTACGACGGTACCACGTGATTAGTTCGGATGTTTCCGAGATGCTCGTTCTCGTAATGATGTTCTCTTCGGCTGAGTCGCTTATGTTCCCGCGTAAAGTCAAGCGCCGGCACGCCCATCGGGAACGTTAGAGCAGAGAGGGCTTCGAAGAAGACGTCAGCCAATGGCACGCCGACCGACCCTCCTCTAGGACGACAACCCTAGGGCAACGCCCTCGACACGAACAGGACGTAAGCGCCCCGCCACCTGGCCGCGGCCCAATTGAAGAGTAGCCGTTCTACGAGCTCTACAGCAGAGACTTAGGAACCGTATAATTTCACTTGTATTAGGCACTGTCTATACTGATGAGATCTCTTATTTTGTCTGTTGCCCATTGCTTGCGACACATCACTGTAAATTCTCAAAGTTATATATTGTCATTTATCTTACTGAAATAAAAATTCATTAACACGATTCGCTTGAATTGTTGTCTATCGATCCGAAAAAGCGGAATTCCTAGGCACCCCATACTCGACGAGTAGGCAGGACACAACAGCTTATATCAATCTTCGTACATCCATATTTGAATTGAATGATGGTGGGACATCAGCTGGTATAATTTTTAATAAAAAGAGCTTATATCAGTGAATTTCCCAATCTGCGGCCCGTATCGTTGCTAAAATGTTTCTCACTCGCCTCTACTTCGCTTACATACTTCCCTTACTTCGTCGCTTAGCCACATCTGCACCACTCGCTTTGGGCAGTGATAGAAACGCTTTGGCTCATCGACGAATGTGTTCCACACTTTACTGCGGACAGACCGATGACCGGAAGAAGGGTTTCTTCGACTACTGGATGTTTAGCTCCTAGCAAAAGCCTAGGACAAATTGTGACCCATCAGAAAAATGGAAACCAAGTAACGAAAATGGATGTAATGACACGATAACGCCCACAACGAACCTACGAGTAAAGTAAGTTTCAGTTTCACACGATTATGTCAATGACCAGAATAGTTACCTTAGAGAGTTTAGGAGCTACAGATGCAAGTTTTTTTTTTAGTTAGGTATCAAGGCGGACATTGTAGTCCCCGAGGTGTGGGTAGTGTCCAGGGACGCCTTCCGAGTGTAAACACCTCAGCGGGCAAGTGAGGAAGACAGCCAAGTGATCCTGTCGGCGACGGCGTCTGTGATAATCAATACGGCGATTGCGCTGTAACCCTAGTAGAGGTGAGGCTGGGCGGGGCGGGGCGAAGCGCGTAATACCGTGAGAGGAGTGGCGCCGCGGCCGACCAGCCGCGAGGTGTCAAGCAGACCCCGCCGCCGCGCTGCATCATGGGTCGTGGGATGTGCTGGCGGCAGCGCGATACCGGCTGCCGGCTTACGGGCGGCTCTCTCAAAGCGCTCTTCTCTCCTTACCTCTACGCAGCCTTGTGGTGGGGGTACTCGGGGCATGCATGAGTGAGCACGCCAGTATCTGTTACTTAGATGTTACCTTAAGCTGCCGCCCTTAGCAACGCTTTACTGAAAAACACTTCGTATCGTATAGTGGGTGTCTCAGAAAGAATAGTGTATGTGAGGGTTGGAACTTTAATAGTCGCAACTATTTATTTACAATCCGTACACAATAGATACGTGCTTCAAAGTTTTACTGACCTTCAAAGTAGTCACCAGCATTGTGTATAACCCGTTGCCAGCAATGTGGACGTCTTAGCAATGCCAGTTGTGTTGACAGAGCAGCGTCGTCTATTGCCCGACGAATTTTTAGCAGTTCTGAAGCGAATGCCGTGAAGTGTTTCCTTCAGTTTAGAAATCGAGTTTAACTCTAGAGGGCTAGCGACAATAGTAGATTCCATAGCATAGTGTCTCCGCAGCAGTGTTGCCACTATTTAAGTTCCAACCTACGTAATAAAGTGATTTCAGGTCTCCGTCGTGAACAATTGTTTCTGTAGCTTATAATCAATAGCCACTATGGCAGATTAGTGTGTTATAATAGAGGATATACGTAGATATTGCACCAGTCAAACGTTTAAGATTAGCTGTCTTATGACCTTAATGGATTAGCGACACTTACCCAGGCCACTAGTGTTCATCATCATGCTTCCAAGCATACAAATCATTTAAACATTATTTATGTTACAACCACGTTTTGATACTAGTTACCATTGTCAAATGGTTCAAATGGCTCTAAGCACTATGGGACTTAACATCTGAGGTCATCAGCCCCCTAGAACTTAGAACTACTTAAACCTAACTAACCTAAGGACATTGCACACATCCATGCCCGAGGCAGGATTCGAACCTGCGACAGTAGCGGTCGCGTGGTTCCAGACTGAAGCGCATATACCGCTCGGCCACACAGGCCGGCACCATTATCAGACTGTTCTATTATTTCTTTAAAGTGTATTATTAGTTAAAAATCTCTTTCGATAACTAAACTACCAGACGTGTCCTGCTAGAACTGTGGCATCAGAACTGCGTTCTTTGACATGTTTCAAATGTTTAATAAGCACACGTGGGAAAAATTGGTAAGTCCAGGAGACTCTTCTTCTTCTGCACTTTCTGTATAAGGCAAGTGTGAGCTGTCATGGCACCCACCTTTTTCTCGGTCTCGGTCTTTATCTGACGTGGCAGTACCTCTAAGTGCATTCTTTGTAAATGTCCGTTTCATTTCTTTCTATTTTAATTCCCTTTTTCTTTCACGCTCCAAATTTTCGACTCTTTCCGAATATTTTCACTCCGTACTTCTTCTGTTCACTGAGACTCCTACATACGCTGCTATAAGAAATTCATTTCTACACCTTGTAATTGTTTATCTTGTATTTTATTTTATACAGTACTTCCCTACAACAGGGTTGGCAATGCGACTGTTTGACAGAATTCTGCCTTGTTTCTTTCAGTGTTTTATGCTTTAAAGTTGGAAAGATGTTCTTGCCCGTGGGGTAGGGAGCCGCCCATAAAAGGTGGAAGAATTAGTAATGATCAACAGCATAAGGATGCTGAAGGCAATGGAAACCCCTATATTAAGGACACAAAATGTGCATCCACAAGACATGTGACCTGTAACTGAAAAGGTGGCAAAAGATTTCGGATTAGTCATCCATTTGGATTTCCAGAATGGGATTGCCAAGTGGGAGATGACCACGAAAAAAAGATGGAATCAACAATGAATGGATAATAATCTACGAGTCATAGAGTGGAATGTCGGAAGTTTGTAAATAATAGGAAAGAAAAACTGAAAAGGGAAATGCAAAGGCTCATTCTAGGTACAATGGAGAGTATAGGATAATATCAACAGCAGCAGAAAATCGGGAGTGGGTTGCATCATGAACAGGAAAATAATGGAGACAGTGACCTACTGTGAACATTTCAATGATACTGTTGTTCTCATGAGATTCGACAGGAAACAAACGCCGACAACGAATTTCCGTTATAAGGTCCTCATGCCGAAGTCTGAGGCAGAATATAAAGACCTACAGAAAGTATGAGGATATTGAACGAATAATTTAGTAGGTAAAGGGAGATGAAAATATGATATTTATGAGTGATTGGAACGCGACTGTAGAGGAAGGAATAGAAGCAAAAGAGAATATGACACTGGTAGTAAGAATGAGAGAAAAGAAAATTACCATTTCAGAGACTAAATAACTATGAGCAGTTCAGTTATAGGGTTATAAGTTGCTTAGTAAAATTTGCATAAAAATCATTAGCAATGGCGGCCGAAGACTTCAATGGCTTTGTCAAAGAGGGAAGAGGAGCGGAGACAGATTCAGCACAACCTCTTGCCAACTGCCCCTAATAGGCGGAAGATTCACAGAATATATATCCAAAGAACACGTTGCCTGCAATTAACCCCAGATTAAAATCCCAATTAGATATCCGGCAGAGTTCTGCCAAGGGTGGGGTAACAAATATATACAAAAATAATAACCAATGAAATGGCAATAGTATAATAGAGAGTGGAACTTTGAACATGGTATGAAAGCTAGAAAACCTGAGAAAGGAAACGAAAAGGCTTAATCGAGATGTAGTTGGCGTCGGTGAAAGAAGACAACATTAAGAGTTTCTGGTCAGACGGATGTAGGATATTATTAACAGCAGAAGAAAGCGATATAACGGGAGTAGGATTCGTTGTGAATTGTTGGCTAGGTCAGAGAGTCACTGTGAACCGATCAGAGTAAGAATACAATAGAAAACACTCACTGATTAGGCCTTAGGTCTGTTGCGACTAGCCGGCTCCAGCCCACAAGGCAGTACAACGCGTAGTGTATGACGGTGGGACATGCTAACAGCACGTCGCCAATCCCTCCAGCCACGTAGAAGAATTCTGATGATGACGCTACTTCTTTACTCAAGCACCTCTTCATTTGGTCTCGCGAAGCTGAGTTGACCCCGTTCCAGGTCCACTACCTTAGCACGAAGAGGTACCAGAAATCGAACCCAGGTCCTTCGGCGCCGAAGGCATGGACAGTAAACCATTCGGCTGCGGAGCCGGTCTGTCAACAAGAATAGTTCATGTGTACATCCTGACGTCACACACAGAAGCCCAAGAGACACAGAAAGTACATGAGGATACTGAACGCGTAATTCCGTTTGTAAAGAAAAATAATAATCTAATAACGATAGGGGATGATAATCTAATAATCATATAGGATTGGAATGCGGTAGTGGACAAAGGAGTAGGAGACAGAGCTACAGAGAAATATGGGCTTGCTAGCAGACACGAGAGAGGAGAAAGAGAAGCTGTGCTCTGCAACAGATTTCAGCTAGTTATAGCGAATACAATGCTCAAGAATCACAAGAGGGAATTTACTTGGAAAAGGTTCAGAGACACAGGAAGACTCCCGCTGTATTACATCATGATCAGATAGAGATTCAGAAATCAGATATTGGATTGTATGGCGTACCGATGAGCAGGTATAGACACGGATCACAACCTAGTAATGATGAAGAGCAGACTGAACTTTAAAGAGAATCGTTCGGAAGAATCAATTTGGAAAGACGTGGGGTACTGAAGTACAGAGGAATGATGAGATGCGCTTGAAGTTTTTTTACGGAAGGGGATTGAAGAAACATTGAGTAACAGATACAATACTCCAACTGATCGACGGAGCAAGGCAGCGCAAAAGTGATCGGGGGTAGACAGGTGTACAGCAATATAATTCACTTATGAATTAATCAGGTGAGAAGCGCAGGGAAGCCAAGCCTAAAAGTCTACAGGAAAAATTTGAAAAAAATGTAGAAGGAAATGGCCGCCAGAAGAAAAAGTCAAAGCAGCCTTCTCTTAACTGAAAAGAAGAGAGAACGGGGCTGGTGGAATGAGTACACTGAAGGTGTTTACGTGAGGAAGGACGTGTCTGATGACGCGACAGGAAAAAAATGGGACACCATAAGGAAGACACAGGTGTGGTGTCACCGCCAGACACCACACTTGCTAGGTGGTAGCCTTTAAATCGGCTGCGGTCCGGTAGTATACGTCGGACCTGCGTGTCGCCACTGTCAGTGATTGCAGACCGAGCGCCACCACACGGCAGGTCTAGAGAGACTTCCTAGCACTCGCCCCAGTTGTACAGCCGACTTTGCTAGCGATGGTTCACTGACCAATTACGCTCTCATTTGCCGAGACGATAGTTAGCATAGCCTTCAGCTACGTCATTTGCTACCACCTAGCAAGGCGCCATTATCATTTGCTATTTATCTTGTGAAGCATGTACCGTCAGACCGATGTTCACCAATTATGGATTAAAGTTAAGTATTCCAGAAGCTACGTACCTTTTTTGCTAGTATAATTACTTTACCTGTTCCAGATCTCACGCCAGCCTGCGTGAGCTTAAACGCGTGCCTTTCGGCTTCCTCCTAGTGGCTTGGCTGTCTTGCCAAGTCACAACAACAGGGAATCCAGTTTAAGAGAGTTTAACGGAGCTTTGGAAGAATACTATCAAGTGAACACACATTTAGAATTTCTAAACTGACTGGAGGAAATGGTAAAGCAAACGCTGAAGTTGGTGCGTAAAATTTATTAGAATAAAGGGACATACTAACAGACTTTCGAAAAAATCTCACAGCAGATAAATGCAAGGATGATCGTAAAATCATCTTAACGTCTCATGCACCCAAAATGATGACAAGAAAAATATATACGTGAACGGAAATGAAAATCTAGAAGCCGTTATATGACGATCAGTCTGGCTTTCGGAAATGTGAAGGCACCAGGGACACAGCTCGAAAGTAGATTTTGATAACGGAAGCACGACAAGAAAAATCAAGCTTTGTTTATTGGATTTTTCGACCTAGAGAAATCATTTGACACTGTAAAATGGTGCAAGGTTTCGAAGTTCCGAGAAAAGTAGGAGTAATATTTATGGGAAGACGGGTAATAAATACTATGTAAAAAAACCAAGAGGGGGCAATACGAATGGAAGGCAAAGAACGAGGTACCCACATTAAAAAGTGTGTAAGACAGGGATGCAGTCTGCTGCCCCAACTGTTGAATCCATACATCGGAAAAGCAATGACGGCAATAGGAGAAAGGTACAAGATTGGGATTACAATTTGAAATGAAAGGATATCGATAATAAGATTCACTGACGACTTTGGTAGGAGAATTACAGGATGTGTTGAATGCAATGAACAGACAACGAGTACAGAATACAGATTTAAACCGAAAATAGAGGAAAGGAATGAGGAGTAGCATAAATGACTTGAGCGATAAACTTACCACAAAATAAGTGACCCCTGAAGTCGACGAAGTTAAGCAAATTGTGCTACCATGGAAGCCAAATACCACACGAGGGACGAAGAAAAGAAAACAGACTCCAAATACAAAGAATGCGTTCATGGCAAAGAGGTCTAATAATATCAAACGAGTGCTCTAATTTTGGGAATACATTTCTGAGAACATTCGATTAGAGCACAGCATTGCTTGGTAGTGAAAGGTGGACTTTGGGGAACGCGGAACAGAAGAGAATCGAAGCATTTGAGATGTGGTGCTACACAAGAATGTTGAATATTAGGTGGACTGGTAAGATACGAAATGAAGAGGTTCTCTTCAGAATCGGCAAGAAAAGGAATATGTGGAAAACACTGACAAGAAGAAGGAACAGGACGATAGCGAGCCGTGGCCCCATTGAGTTAGTAGTCTGTTCTGTCTGGCGTCACTGGCTCAGATGCAGTATCGACTACCCCTCTTGCGGCCCCATTGCCAATATCCGTGAGGATGAGTTGGTATCCGTGGGTTGTGTCCTTAGAAGGTCTTTTTCTCTTTATTGTGTTTCCAATTGCCCACCTGGGGCGGGCTGCAAGCAGCATAGGCGCTGCTCTTCAGCCGAAAGACGTTACAAGTAGACAGCAAGACATTGTTTTAATATATAAAAGAAAAAATGGCGGAACTTAGAAACACAAAGAAGCGGAACATAAGAGAAGAAAGCATGCAAAAAGCGGCGACTGTAAAAGGGAGGTAAAAATCTAAAAAAGTATTGTACACACAAAAACACACACTGTAAGAATTAAAAGGCACCAGGCAAAGTACGGCCAGAGCATAAAAAGTCACAGAACTATTAAAACAGCCACTTGACGGACAGCATACCATGGAAAAATCATGGACGATATACAGGTCGAGCACACAACAAAAACCACATCACTGGTGACACAGTAGAATGGCACCTGACACAACACTAATGCAGCACACTTGATGATGAATAAAAACCTGCGAGGATTTGCAAGGGGTGGGGGACAAGGGGAAGGGAAAGGAGGCGAGAAGGAGGAGAGAGAAAGGGGGATGTAGTGGGGGGCGCGCCGAAGGGGGGCCAGGCATGGAAGGGACGGGAGAGAAAAGCAGCCAAGGAAGGGGTGCAGGGACTCAGGGGCGAAAGGAGGAAAATCCGCTCCAGGAAAAGGAGGCGAGAGGAAAAGGTGGGGCCCTGGGGAGGGGGGGGGAAGGCCAGACTACAGTTGGTAGGAAGGGTAGATGTCATGGCAAAGTTCAACATCTGGGAGGGGGAGGTGCTGATGAAGGAGGGTGTGGAGGTGGAGAGATGGAGGGATATAGCCATAGAGGCACAGCAATAGGTAGGGGTTGGAGAGGAAGGAGGAAACCAGGGGGTGGAAGGGAGCAAGCCTGTTGACAATGTAATGCAGAGATGTTGGAGGAAAAGGAGGAGGTGGGGGAAGGGGATGAGGTCATACAGGAGTCGTGTGGGGGAAGGAAGGTGGATACGGAAGGCAAGGAACAGCGCACGGCATTCTAGGATTTGGAAGGCCTTATAATGCGGGTGTGGTGGAGACCAAGGCAATGCTGGCATAACAGAGGATAGGACGAATGAGGGATTTGTAGGTGTGGAGGATGGTGGAAGGATGCAATCCTCATGAGCGGCCAGACAGGATTTTCAGGAGACGGAGGCAGGTATGGGCTTTCTGCTGGATGCTCAGGAGATGACGGTGACGGTCGAGGGTGAGGCCAAGGTATCTCAGGGTGGGGGATAGCTGGATGGGATGACCACAAATGGTTAGGTAGAAATCATGGAGAGAAGGAGTGGGTGGTGCGGCCTATGATGATTGCCTGGGTTTTGGAGTGTTTGATACAAAGGAACCACTGGTTACAACAAGTGGTGAACTGACCAGTGTGAGTTGGGAGGGTGCATTGGAACCATTGAAGGGTAGGATAGAGAGCCAGAAACGCGGTGTCATCAGTATATTAGAGGAGGTAGACAGGTCTGAATGGTGTTTGCATATCAGCGGTGTACAGGAGATAGATGAGAGGTGAGAGGATGGAGCCCTGGGGGACATCAGCAGTGGGATAAAAGATACGGAGGTTGGTATCATGGAGGGTGATATATGAAGGATGGCGTGAGAGGAAAGAATGGACATGATTGGTAGGCAGGGCATAGGTTTGGAGTTTAAAGAGAAGACCGAGATGTCATACGCGATCGTAGGCATTTTGGAGGTAGAGGGAAACAAAAGTGGCGGAGCAATGGGAGTTAAGTTGGAGTGAGAGAAGGTGGACGCGGTTAAGGAGTTGGTCTTTGGCGGAGAAGGAGGGTCGGAAGTCACACTGGGTAAGGGGGAGGAGGTGGTGTTGATGAAGGTGGTGATGGAAATGATGGCGGAGGATGGATTTTTTGGGTTTGAGGGATAAGAGGACGTGAGAAGTCTTCCACGGGTCAGGGTAGAAACCGGTAGAGAGGATGATGTTGTATAAATTGGCAAGGACAATCAGGAAAGAGAAGGGGCATTCTCTGAGGTGGCGATACGTGACACAGGGGTGACCAGGAGCCCTGTTGCATTTCGACTGGAGGATAAGTTTAATATCTTATGTTGTAATTGGAGTGTTTATGCTGGAAGGGAGGAACTGCCCTAAGTACTAGAGACTGGGAGCAAGTGGAGCGACAGAGATATCGGCGCGTTCCATGACGGTGGGGAAAAGGGAGTAATCAAAGTGGGGATCATCAGGGACAGAGAAGACCTCGGCAAGGTGGGAAGTGAAGTGGTTGGCCCTACTGAGGTTGTCGGAAAGGGGGCGGTCGTTATGGAGAAGGGGGTAATGGGGTGAGGGAAGGGAGTCAGTAAGGCGATGGAGGGAGTTGATAGGGAGGGTGGTGTTGAGTCATGTACAGGTCTGGCGCCAGTCCCGGCGTTTCTTTGCCGTAATGAGGTTCCGTACATGTCGCTGTATTGGCCAGTGGCTTTTAGAAGGTCTTTGCTTGCCGATATATATATATATATATATATATATATATATATATATATATATATATATATATAGCACGAAGTTAGCGGATTGGCGGCAGCGTCGCGACAAGAGATGGTCACGAGGTACGAGCGGTCGAAGCGACGAGCTGCGCAAGGAGGGCCTGTGCAGAACGAAGATAGAGCAGCAGGCCGGCATCCCATCGGTTGGTTGGTAACATTCGTGTCGGACAACCGCTCGTGGCCGGGCTGCCAACTGGCTTTCATCGGCACCACTCAGTAACCGCGGCGACGCTCCGTGGATCCATGGAACTGCTTGCTGATAAAGGGGAGTAATGTTCTGTAATCCTCGTGGTGATTTGTTTCATTGTCTATCTGGTTAGTACCCGACCCTCATACTGTTACTCGGTCGGCTCTTTGGTCGTAGATAAAGGCAGTAGTATTGCACTAAGACACTAGTTGCCGTTTGAAAATTTGTTCCGCTGTTATATGGCCTTTCCTTTCTGGTTTGTACCCGATCATTAATGTTCTAATTAATCAGATCTTGGTCATAAATACATTCGGAACAATTGCACGAAGGCACAGGTTGTCGTTAAGCAAAAGAGGGACCTTGTGATTAGATTTAGATGTTAACCGGTTCAATTCTTTGACTGTAATTGCGTTCATTAGCTATAATCTGAACAATCTGTTGTACTAAGCTGTTCGCTTCTGTGTTGGAAAGACCGAGTCATTATTGGTTTTTTTTAGCTGGATCTTTTGTTTCCGCCGAGCGAGTTTTCTTGCAATGAGTGTTCGTAATTAATGTTTTAAGACGTTCCTTCAGAGCGATCTCAATAACAGACAATCAGTTTAACTTTAGAAAATATTAATAGCCAACTGTCACCAGTGCTTTAGTCAAGACAAAATTGTCAGAAGGGACGGATTGGGATCCAATCGGCCGGCCGGGGTGGCCGAGCGGTTCTAGGCGCTACAATCAGGAACCGCGCGACCGCTAAGCTCGCAGGTTCGAATCCTGCCTCTGGCATGCATGTGGGCGATGTCCTTAGGTTAGTTAGGTTTAAGTAGTTCTAAGTTCTAGGGGAGTGGTGACCTCAGCAGTTACGTCCCATAGCGCTCAGAGCCATTTGAACCATTTTGGGATCCAATCGCACCTTGGTTGCCAATTGAAATTAAGAGGTTGGTTGCTTGAAGTAAACCTTATCAGTGTCATATCGTTTGCTAATCTGTTTAATCTTTAACCACAGGTGCGCATCTTAACCCCGAACCATTCGACATTCAGCTTTCAAATTAAAAGTTAAGTCATGTGTTCTGAGTAACTGAATCACTCTTGTCATCACTGGTGCTTATATAGCTTTCATGGTTGCAGAAGGGCAGACAGACTGTGTCCAGGGCGGTAGTAAACACCGCTGTTTCACCCGATAACAGGCGGGCTGCAGGTCCGGCCGTCTTGTAATCATTGTCATATTCTTTGCTGTTTTGCAATACAGCACTTCAGATTTCTGTTGCAAAGATTAAAATCTTATTCAAGTTAAGGGTTAAGGTCAAAAGAATTTTGCAGATTTGTTAAAGAAAATTTTATGGTTAAATGCTTGGATTGTCTGTAAAACAAAGTTTATATACTGTTAAATAAACAGGTCGTGTGAAAAGAAAGTTATATTGGCGGGTCCTTCCTTCCACGTTTTCCTTAATTCCAGTAACTATCACGTATTAGATAGGACATCTGTTAGGACATCAGGGAATAACTTCCATGGTTCTAGAGGCAGCTGTCGAGGGTAAAAATTGTAGAGAAAGACAGATATTAGAATACATCCAGCAAATAACTGCTACTCGAAGATGAATAGTTTGGTGCAACTGAAGAAATAGTGGTGGGCGCATCAAATAGGTCAGAAGACTGACGGCGCATAATAAAAGGAAAGAGAGAGAGAAAGAGGGGGGGGGGGGGGGGGAGAATTTCATCGTTCTGGCTTCGATGCGCAAGTTCAGCACTAGAGGAGAAAATCGTCTCTGGTGCCATATACCTTTTTTTCACCGAGAGTTTTTACTGACGCCATTTTTCCCTGTAGGCTATACCCTATTTTTTGAGGGTTTCCAACGTTTTGCGCTATTTTATGTCGGAGCACTTTTTTTTAGGCCGAGAATGCTGTGAAGGTATCATGAATTTTCTTAATACTAGCCTCCGTTATCACTTGTTGCAGTTCTAACGCAGCATTGTGTCTCTACCTTCAATTCTTATGTAAAATACAATACACAGTTTGACTAACAAGGGGAGGCCGCCAATTGTGAAATTCAGATTCGATTCTTACTGCGCATAATAAAAGCTCATGGCCAGAGGTGTAATGTGGCAAAGCACCAAGATGCACTTCCCAGCCGTTGCCGAGAAAATCGACAGTTGAAAGAAACCGTTGCGGTGAAATACTCTCTACGATTAATAATTTTCTGCAGCGTCGTGGTGCAGCGGTAAGCGCTCGGGTTCGTAATCCGAAGGTCGCCGGATCGAATCTCGCGCCATGCAACTTCTTTTTTTTAGTATTTGTTTTTTGTAATTCAAATATATATATATATATGTATATGTATACACACAAACACACACACACACACACACACACACACACACACACACATATATATATATATATATATATATATATATATATATATATATAAAATTCCCGGCAATCAGTTGCAACAATTATGCATATAATAAGTTGTTGGAAGTCGTTTGTCGTGGAAAAACTGGCGACTTCGAATATCATTATGTTTTCCGCAAACAAAGTTGTATTTCACAAATGTTATTAATTGTCTTCATAATGTTAACCACGTATAGTTAACGGAAGACGTAGAAACGATATTCCGAAACGAATACGTATAGCGTAAGTCAAACGTTCGAATTAGAATAGAGACCCCACGAACACAAATTTGCTGTGGCAGGTATGAAACATAAACTCCCTTACTCGCTCGTTTTGCTTGAAGGGCAGATGTTGAATGGGCCGAAACGAGCCGCCGCATAACAGCGTAGTAGCCTGCTAACTTCGAAAGAAGGTAGATGCGGTCCCTAGCGCAACGGAAAAATGGAAGCGGTACAATTGGAGAGCGATCCGCCTTCACCAACATGCATAAGCAAATCATTAATGAATTACAAAAAACTAATAATAACAAAAAAATGCATTGCGCGAGATTCGATCCGGCGACCTTCGGATTACGAACCCGAGCGCTTACCGCTGCGCCACGACGCTGTAGAAAATTATTAATCGTAGAGAGTATTTCACCGCAACGGTTTCTTTTAACTGTCGATTTTCTCGACAACGGCTGAGAAGTGCATTTTGTTGCTTTGCCACATTACACCTCTGGCCGTGAGCTTTTATTATGCGCAGTATGAATCGAATCTGAATTTCACAATTGGCGGCCTCCCCTTGTAAGTAAGATTCACTGCCAAAAGTCACGTGTTACTTCCTAATATTGTGTCGGAGCTGCTTATGCGCGGAGTAATGAAGCAGATCGAAGCGACATGAACTCAACAAGTCGCCAGCAAGAATACTGAGTCATTCTGCCCCTACAGCCGTCCGTAATTCTGAAAGTGTTTCCCGTGAAGGAACTGACCTCTCGAATATGTCCCATAAATTTTGGATTGGATTCATGCCTGGCGTTTCTGTATGGCCAAACCAATCGCTCGACTTGTTCTTCAAACACATCGCGAACAGTTGTGGCCCAGTGACATGGCACAGTGTCGCCCTCGAAAATTCGATGATGTGCATGATGTAGCTGAACATAACCACTTCCGGTCAATGATCGGTTCAGTTGGACCAAAGGACCTAGTACGTTCCACGTGATCGCGTACCACACCGTTATAAAGCCACCACCAGCCTGCAGAGAGTCCCGTTGGTAATTTGGGTCCATGGCTTCGAGGAGTCTGCTTCACACTCGAACCCTAATATCAGCTCTTAGCAACTGAAATCGGGACTTACCTGACCAGGCCACGGTTCTCCAGCCGTCTAAGTTCCAACCAGTATGGTGGTCGCGAGCCCAGGTGAGGCGCTGCCGGCGATGTCGTGCTGTCAGCAAAGGCAGTCGGGTAGGTCGTCTGCTTCAGTAGTTCATTAACGCCGCAATGCCCTAACGGATACGTTCGTCGTAGGTCCCAAAATGATTACTGCGTTTATTTCACGCAGTGCTGCTTTCAGCACTGACAACTCCACGCAAATGCCGCTGCTCTTAGTCGTTAAGTGAAGGCTTTTGGCCACTGTGTCGGTCACAGTGAGAGTTTGTGCCTGAAATTTGGTATTATCGGCACACTATTGATATAAGGATCTCGGAATATTGACTTCCCTAACGATTTGCGAAATGGCATGTCCCACGTATCTAGCTCGAACTACCAGTCGGCGTTCAAAATCTGTTAATGCGGCCGTCGTCAGAACTGAAACTTTTTCATATGAATCACCTGAGTTAAAATGACGGTTTCCCCAATGCACTGCCCTTTCCTACACTGTGCACGCCGTACTACCTCATCTGTATACGTGCTTATAGTTATCCAACCTCAGTGTATCTCTGTGTCGTATTCTGTTCTCCACTGCTAATATCCGTTTGACACCGCGGCGACCCCTCCCGGCCAGCTGGCTCTGTTACTTACGAGGCGCGCTGCAGCGGAATGCACAGTGATTTATCCACGGAGGCCTGGGCGTAGCCCATCGTTGCCCCCCACTGAGAAAGCCGTCACTGCGCCCACCACCCACGCAGACGCGATTTATGCCAGCGCTCGTTTGGCGGACGGGTTGTGATCGCTCGTTTACTGGATCACCAGTTTGGTTCCGATGATATCTTGTACTGGGATGAGTCTAATCATGTATTGCACCTCCATTGACACAGGCACAAACACAGGAACAGATTCAGATCCTGAAACAGATACAGACAATGAGATTAATATACATATTGTAAGTAGGCTGTTTAGGTTTTTATGTTGGTAACGCCACGTAGCGCTCTGTATGATATTCACTGACTGTGCTGTATGCAGTCTGTGGCTGGTTGGCAGTGTTGAAATACTGGCTATTGTAGTGTTGGGCAGTTGGATGTGAACAGCACGTAGCGTTGGGCAGTTGGAGGTGAGCCGCCAGTAGTGGTGTATGTGGAGAGAGAGATGCCAGAGTTTTGAGCGGACGATCTGGACGTGTGTCCGCCAGCAAAAGGAAATTTGTAAAGATGGTTGTCATGAATTGATTTTATATATATATGGTGTTACAAAAAGGTACGGCCAAACTTTCAGGAAACATTCCTCACACACAAATAAAGAAAAGATGTTATGTGGACATGTGCCCGGAAACGCTTAATTTCCATGTTAGAGCTCATTTTAGCTTCGTCAGCATGTACTGTACTTTCTACGCTCAATGGAGCACGTTATCATGATTTCATATGGGATACTCTACCTGTGCTGCTAGAACATGTGCCTTTACAAGTACGGCACAACATGTGGTTCATGCACGATGGAGCTCCTGCACATTCCAGTCGAAGTGTTCGTACGCTTCTCAACAACAGATTCGGTGACCGATGGATTGGTAGAGGCGGACCAATTCCATGGCCTCCACGCTCTCCTGACCTCAACCCTCTTGACTTTCATTTATGGGGGCATTTGAAAGCTCTTATCTACACAATCCCGGTACCAAATGTGGAGACTCTTCGTGCTCGTATTGTGGACGGCTGTGATACAATACGCCATTCTCCGGGGCTGCATCAGCGCATCAGGGATTCCATGCGACGGAGGGTGGATGCATGTATCCTCGTTAACGGAGGACATTTTGAACATTTCCTGTAACAAAGTGTTTGAAGTCACGCTGGTACGTTCTGTTGCTGTGTGTTTCCATTCTATGACTAATGTGATTTGAAGAGAAGTAACAAAATGAGCTCTAACATGGAAAGTAAGCGTTTCCGGACACATGTCCACATAACATATTTTCTTTCTTTGTGTGTGAGAAATGTTTCCTGAAAGTTTGGCCGTACCTTTTTGTAACACCCTGTATATATATATATATATATATATGAACATTATTAAGGTAAATACAGTGGCCCTGACTAACAGTAACTTATACCTTTCATGAATCACTTACCTCACAAAAATCTTCGTTACTCGAACTACTGCAATACAGCGAGCGCCAATACTGCAAGCTAAATAAAAGATTCTAACTACTGAAGGCACTAACTACTGATAGGCATAGTAAGCAAATGAAAGATTTTGATACAGAACAAACAATGTATTTACCTTAATAATGTTCAAAACTCATCATATATCTATCAATTCTGTATTGCAGTAGTTCGAGTAACGAAAATTTTTGTGAGGTAAGTGACTCATGAAAGGTATAGGTTCTTGTTAGTCACAGCCATTCTTTTGCAGGGATTACTGAAAGTGAGATAGCGTAGCGCTAAAAATATTTTTTGTCAGTTTAGTGATGATCAGAATAAGTAAACAGAAAACTGTTTGAGTACGTTGAGTTCTGCTCAGCTGTTTGAAAATCAAATAACGTAGAAGTTTACCAGCAGAGTCATTCATAATTTTTCAGGGGGATGTTTCAGTATCTAGATGTAAGATAAGGCAAAATTAAGGAACACAGAAATGGAAGAACTATCATAAACTATTTTAATATATGTAGAAATAGAGACGTCTTGTTTAATATCTGTAATTTAAACGATATACGAGTGCTATTCGGTAAGATCGTATGGGTCGCGAAATGCGAACGACAGTGAAAATCTGATGGAGCTCTGCACAGTGGGGCAGTCTTGGGCAGTGGCTCTAGTATGACTGTCGATCGCGTCACATCATTCTTTTTAGTTCTGAGCACTCAGTGAACACGTAAAGACGCCTGGAGCAATAGTGTCTTCCGCCATGTGTCCGTGCCCGCTACGAGGCTTCGCCTGATTTCATGCAGACTGACGTAACTTAACCGTCAGGCATTCCCTTCTTCATGGCAATAATTCTCGGCCGTTCATTGCCGGGGCAGTGAAGATGCTCCAGCAGCGTTTTCGATGGAAAGTGTCCGATCACCCACCATACAGTAGGGAGTTGGCTCCTCTGATGTTAATCTCTGCTCACATGACCCGATGACTATGGAGACAACATTTTGGCACAGACAGCGAACCGCGGACCAGCATACAGAAGCGGCGGAAAGTAGAGGTGGCGAACTTCTATGGCGAGGGTACTGGAAAGTTTGCACATCGCTACGACAAATGTAGAGAAGTAGTTGGAAAGTGTAACAAACTGTATCAAATAAAACATTTTTGATTTTCATAGTGGTGTCCATTTCGCGGCCGATCGGATCCTGTTTTCCGAATAGCCCTCGTAGTTGTTCATTAAGCTTAGATGAAGTAATGCCTGTAATTAAAATGATATAACTGGTTATCAAGCTTAGATAAGGATTTACCTTACACACGACACAAACAATATGCACACAACACATAGATATCAGGAAGTCAGAGAAGCACAAAGAGGCATTAACCCTATGTAAAGTTCTCACACCCGAGACTGCTAGCTGGTGAGATATCTAACACAAATCTCCTTCTTAAGTGCGAGAAACTTGTTACTTCAGAAAATTTTACCTAATTTACAATACGTCATAAATTTAAAACATGTCATAACCTCTATTCTAATTTTATAAATTCTTCTCTTCTACGCATATATCGTTAATTTTTTGATATTCCGTTTCTTAATTACTTTTAAGTCTATATTTTATTAAAAATAAGAGAAATCAGTTAATTTTCACATTCTGTACAAGTGCAATATCATATTGTGAAAATATGACCTGTCTCAGTAACTAGGTGGCAGGTGATTTGTAAATGACAGCAAATAAAATAAAATAAAACTAAAAATCTCCACTGCCATATGAAGTCTTTGTCAGCGATCTACATCTATATCTGCATCTACATCTACGTGATTACTCTGCTATTCACAAGACAGTGCCTGGCAGAGGGTTCAATGAACCACCTTCATGCTGTCTCTCTACCGTTCCACTCTCGAACGGCACGCGGGAAAAACGAGCACTTAAATTTTTCCGTGTGAGCCCTGATTTCTATTATTTTATCGTGATGATCATTTCTCCCTATGTAGGTGGGTGCAAACAGAATGTTTTCGCAATCGGAGGAGAAAACTTGTGATTGAAATTTCATGACAAGATCCCGTCGCAACGAAAAACGCCTTTGTTTTAATGATTGCCACTCCAATTCACGTATCATGTCTGTGACACTATTTCCCCTATTTCGCGACAATACAAAACGAGCTGCCCTTCTTTGTACTTTTTCGATCACTTCATTCACCTGCACTATATTCATGTCTTTAACATATTATCCTGCTCCATCGCTTATTATGCTGTTCTAGTAGAACACATGAAGATTCGAACAATAATCAGTAAAGAAATAAGGAAGAAATCATGATTTTGCATCTTGTTGTGTGTACTTTGTTAGAGACAGACGGAAATGTGTGACGTTTGCAATGCTTCGTAGAAACTAAACGCTTCGACACCGGTAAGCTAGATGTCAATGAAGAGAAAACTACTGGAAACCATTGCTTATACCAGCAACAGAGCATATTAAAACAGGTCTTCGAAATTCCAGTGAAGAATTTCTAAACTACCTATTCTCTACGGTGTATCTAAGGTTTTGCTGTTAGTGGAAACACGGAATCGAACCCGAAGAGCAATGCTTGCCAATAGAATACAGGTAGTTACAAACTGTTTGTTACTACATACAACAACGATCGAATTGTAAAAAAATGGTAACAGATTAAAATCTCACTGTAGTTATCCGTCATTTTGAGTGGCAATGTATGGCCTGAATAAATTTAGGCCGCGAGTTACAGAAACTACGAAACGTTAAATATAGTAAATGACTGTGACGATTCTGAAATCACATAAATATTGTGTGAGAAAGCAGCTGGACAAAATGCGCACCCGCTGTCTTACATATGAGAGAGACTGTGACATGAACACAAAGAACGTTTGTTTGAAATGCAATGACGTTAGTTACCGTAATGATCAGCAAAAACAAGTAATGACTAGCAACATGTTATGGAAACTATTCAAATGGTTCAAATGGCTCTGAGCACTATGGGACTCAACTGCTGTGGTCATCAGTCCCCTAGAACTTAGAACTACTTAAACCTAACTAACCTAAGGACATCACACACATCCATGCCCGAGGCAGGATTCGAACATGGAAACTGTACTGGGTCATATAACGTACAATAATGCTGAAAATATGCTTCATCATCATAAATATTGTTTGGCATTCTTTACTTCACAGCTGATTTATTTTCAAAGAGATGTAGTAAAAATTTTCATTTATTGCAACTACTATTTTTCAGTAATAAAGTTACGTAGATGTCTGCACATAATATCATTTATAGAATACAACTGCGCCATCATACTTACTCGTCAACTTATAATTTGCCTGCTCACACATTATAACAACATTTTCGTAGCAAAATACTCTGGCATTTGCGCGCCAACATATACATCTGTTCCACACCATAAGTGCTTCGCAACTAGTCTTTTCTCCTCTGCTACTGAGCGCACTCGCGCCCGATGTTATTGTTACACGAAAGATATTCTCTGTGCTTTATACAATAAAAACGTTTGTGATATGGCCAGCGTGTATACTATAATGATTTGTCATAAATAAATCTTACTTATCCTATCAACGTACATTTTCGTTAACACTAATTACTGACAAAATTAATTAATACATATGCTAATAAAAATTGTTAAAAACGCGAGAAATCCAGTAGCTAAAAAATACGTCAGACACTGAGCTGTAGTCTCACAAAAAAAAAATGTAATTCAGATACCCTCGAGGATCCTCTTAATGGAACAATGATTAGATAGAAACTCCAACAGGAGTTTTGGATTATTTTACTTAAAATCGCCATAGCTACTACAGGGATATTTATGACGCCACAGCCGGTATCGTTCTATACGAAGGTCGTCAGGTAACGTGCAGTTCAGTGACACAAAGGATAGGCTAAAAACCAGTAAAGTACACACACGTAAAATGTAATATGTAGCTCTTACCGGATATTCATCGATAGGCTTTGTAACTGATTCTCAGAAAGTGGCGGAAACGTGCCTGTGTCATGACTTAAAGGTGTCTGATCGATATACGTGACGCTAAATAAATAAATAAATAAAAAAAGCAGATTCTGGAACACGACGAGCACACAAACACTTTGCCGAGCGCCTGGTAAAAGCACAGCCATCAGTACATCAGGTAACGTAGCAGCATGCTGCGCTGAACTGGAGTGTCCAGGAAGAGGCGCTCAGCGAAAGAAGTGAACACATAAACATCCTGCTTAGCATTTATCGAGGCAATATATCGAGTGTAAGCTGTCGTAATTGTTTCAAACAAAGGTGTGACCTCGAGCGCCAGAGTGTAACCTAATATAAGTACAGTGTTCCAGCGGGAATGGTCTGTATTGAAAGATCTGACATGACCGATCATATGTGCTGAGAAAAGTTGTTAGGGATGGAGAACACTCGCCGTGGCTCGACAGCCATGTTAGAGAGCTGCTACGAAAGCAAGGAGAACCTCACCATATATTTAAACATAGTCAAAGCCTCACAAACAAACAAAAATTAAACTAAGTCATAACCGGAGAGTCATACACGAAGCGTTCAACGAATTCGAAAGCGTAACTCCGTCTACGACATGACAGAAAATCCTAGTATGTTTTGGTCTTATGTTAAATCAGTAAACGGATCGAAGCCATCTGCCTAAACACTCTGTGGCCGTAGTAGACTTGCAATAGGGGACAGCATAGAATAGGCCGAAATGCTAAACGTCGTTTTACAGGACTGTGTCACAGAAAAAGATGCACTGCAGTACCAACTTTAAATCGTCGTACGAAAGACAGAACGGTTAATACTAAAATAATTTACCATGGGACAAAAAATCAACTAAAATCGCTGAATAGAGTGAAGGCCAGTGGGCCTCACGAGGTACCAGCATAACTCAACAAAGGGTATGCGATAGAACTTGCCCCTCTTCTAGCAGTAGTGTACCATAGGTCTCTGGAGGAACGAATGTTCCTAATGTTTGGAAAAAAGCACAGGTCATCTCCGGTTTCTAGAAGTATCGTCGAACAGACGCACAAAACTATAGGCCTATACATCTGATGTCGACCCGTTGTAGAATTCTGAAACGTTTTTTATGCTCGGGCTTTACGGAACTTCTGGAAACTTAAGATTTCCTCTGTAGGAATCAACTTGGCTTCCGGAAACAAAGTTCGTGTGAAGCGAGCACACTCTCTTCGTCCATGAGACACAGAAGGCGGTAGACACCGATGCCCAGGTAGATTCAATGCTCCTTGACTTCCGTAAGGCATTCGATACAGTTCTGCAGCGCCATCTAAGGTAGTGCTACAAGTCCATTACTTTTCACAGTAAATGTACATGACACAGTAGACAACATCAGAACTTCCGTAAGGCTATTTGTGGATGATGTAGCTTTATGCAGAGAAGTCACAACATTGGAAAAATGTTGCCAAACGCAGGAAGACCTGCTTGGTGCAGGGAGCGACAAATGACCCTCAACATAAAGAAACGTAACATGTTGCGTACTCATAGACAGAAAGACCAATTATTGTATGATACACGGTTACATAACAGTCACTGGAAGTAGTTACTACCATAAAATATCTAGGAGTATGCGACCGTAGTGATTTAAAGTGGAACAACAACGTCAAATTACTCGCAGGAAAGGCAGGTGCTAGACTGAGAATCCTCAAGAAATGCAGTCCATCAATGAAGCAAGTAGCTTCTCGTTCGACCAAAACATGTCATTATGGAACCCGTACCAGATAGGACTGATACAAGAAACAGAGAAGATCCAAAGAAGAGCAGCGCGTTTCGTTTCAGTTTCATTGACTAAGCACGAAAGCGTCATGGAGATGATCAACCTAGTGGCAGACGCTGCAAGAGAAGCGTTCTGTATCATCGTGTGGTTTACTTTAAAAGATCCAAGGGCGTACGTTCCTAGAAGAGTCAACAAATATATTGCTTCCTGCTACGTATATTTCACGGAAAGACCATCAAGACAAAATTAAAGAGATTCAGACCTGCTCAGAGGCGTACTGGTAAACATTCTTTCCGCGAATCCTTCACGACTGGAACGGAAAAGAAAGAAAATGATAATGGTAGACAAAGCACTCTCCGCTACACATCGTAAGGTGGCTTGCAGACTATAGATGTACAGCGAGACGTAGATGTATATCCCTGTGTCTACCTCCTCCTCCCCCTGTCCATCTCCTCTTCCCCTCTCTGTCCATCTCCCCCTCTTCTCTGTGCGTCTCCTCCTTCTCTCCCACTCTCCGTGCATCTTCTCCTTCCACTCTCTTTGTCTATCTTCTCTTCCTCATCTTTCCGTCCATCTCCTCCTTCACTCTCCTTCTGTCAATCTCCTGTTTGCTCTCTGTCCTACTTCTGCTCTCTCTCTCTCTCTCTCTGTCCATCACCTACGTCCCCCCCCAACTCTTTCCACCACCTCCGCACCCCTCCTCCCTGTTCTTCTTTTTTCAGGCTTCAGCCTTCTGACTGGTTTGATGTGGCCCACCACGAATTCCTCTCCTGTGCCATTCTCTTCATCACAGAGTAGCAATTGCAACCTTCATCTTCTACAACTCCCTCTAGTACCACAGAAGTTATTCCATGGTGTCTTAACAGATCTCCTATCATCCTGTCCCTTCTTGTTGCCAGTGTTTCCCAAATGTTCCTTTCGTCGCCGATTCCGCTGAGAACCTCCTCATTCGTTACTTTATCAGTCCACCTAATTTTCAGAATTCTTCTGTAGTACCTCATCTCAAATGTTTCGTTTCGCTCCAGCTCCGGTTTTCTCACAGTCCACGTTTCACTATCATACAATTTCGTGCTCCAAATGTACATTCTTAGAAATTTCTTCCTCAAATTAAGACCTACCTTCGATTCTAACAGACTGCTCTTGGCCAGGGATCAACGTATTGTAAGTGTTAGTCTGTTTTTTGTGTCCTCCTTGCGCCGTCTGTCATGGGTAATTATGCTGCATAGGTAGCAGAATTCCTTAACTTCGTCTACTTCGTGATCCACAATTCTGATGTTAAGTTTCTCCCTGTTCTCATTTCTGCTACTTCTCATTACACTCCTCGATTTACACTCAGACCGTATTCTGTACTCATTAGACTGTTCATTCCATTCAGCAGGTCCGTTTCACCGAGAATAGCAATGCATCTTGTAATTGATATCCTTTCAGCTTGAATTTCTGTGCCACTCTTGAATATTTCTTTTATTTCTCGAATTGCTTCTTCGATGTACTGATTCAACAGTAGGGACAAAAGACTACAGCTCTGTCTTACATCCTTTTAGTCCGACCACTTCATTCTTCGTCTTCCAGCCTTATTGTTCCCTTTCGATTCTTGTACATATGAAGGGCTTATTTCAGTAGTGGTACAAGTCCATTACCTCCACTTTTCTGTCTTTTTTTTGTGTGTGTGGTTTTAGGGCGCACAACTACAGTGGTCATTAGCGCCCAGACGAAATTATGAATGCACTGCGAGGCACAATGTTAAAACAGCAACTAAAAAGGACAACACTATAAAAGGCACATTAACAGACAAGGGATTGAAAGAAAACATCATAATCAAATGTCCTTAGACAGGTTTGTCAAGTGGATAAAACGAAGAACGCGAGCAGCTGCTCCTGGGTCATCCGCTAAAATTTCATCCAGAGTACATGGCAGGCCAAGATCAATGCGCAGTTCAAAAATGGCTCTGAGCACTATGGGACTTAACATCTATGGTCATCAGTCCCCTAGAACTTAGAACTACTTAAACCTAACTAACCTAAGGACATCACACAACACCCAGCCATCACGAGGCAGAGAAAATCCCTGACCCCGCCGGGAATCGAACCCAGGAACCCGGGCGTGGGAAGCGAGAACGCTACCGCACGACCACGAGATGCGGGCATCAATGCGCAGTGTATTAAAATTCGGACAGGACGTTAAAATGTGGTGTACCGTCAGCAACTGCCCACATGGGCAGAACGGCGCCGGCGCAGCCGTCAGGAGATGGCGATGGCTGAACCGGCAGTGTCCAATCCGTAACCGGGCCAAAACGACCTCCTCCCGCCGAGAAGGGCGTGAAGAGGTCGTCCAAGCCGTGGGGAGAGGCTTCGAGGCCCGAAGCTTGTTTGCAGTATGTGTAGACCAATCGGCAAGCCACAGCGATAAAATGCGCTGACAAATGGTCTTCAGTCCTGGGACTGGTTTGATGCAGCTCTCCATGCTACTCTATCCTGTGCAAGCTTCTTCATCTCCCAGTACTTACTGCAACCTACATCCTTCTGAATCTGCTTAGTATATTCATCTCTTGGTCTCCCTCTAGGATTTTTACCCTCCACACTGCCCTCAAATGCTAAATTTGTGATCCCTTGATGCCTCAGGACATGTCATGCCAACCGGTCCCGTCTATAATGCTTCTGAAATTAATGATCCAAATAAACAGAAAGAAAGGTTCATCTCTAGCAAGAAGCCATATGCTTGAATATTTCTGGTATCACAACTACAGATGTTTCAGCGCTCATTTAACTTTAGGACTCTGTATCTCACAATGAACAAAAATGGACTTGTACCACTATTGAAATAAGCCCTTCATATTGTATATTACCCGTCTTTCACTATAGCTTTCCACTATTTTTCTCAGTATTTCAGACACCTCGCACCATTTGACGTTGTCGCCAGGCAGACAAATCCAATGAACGTGTGTCGATTTTTCTCCATTTTTACTTCCATGGTCAACCGCAATGTCAGAACTGCCTCTGTGGTATCTATACCTTTTCTAAAGCTAAACATCGTCATCTATGAGATCCTCAGTTTTCTTCTCCACTCTTGTGTATACTATCCTTGTCAGCATCTTGAATGCGTGAGCTATTAAGCTGATTGTGCGATAAGGCTCGCACTTGTCGGCTATTGCTGTCTTCGGAATGGTGTGAACGATATTTCTCCGAAAGTGTGATGGTATATCGACAGTCTCATACATTCTACACACGAACGGAAATAGTTGTTTCATTGCCACTCCCCCCACTCTGCCCCAAATGATCTTAAAATTCCGATGTAACGCTCATCTAATACGTCACCCCATTTTCATAAGCACTCCTATCGCAAGGGAACGTGGTTCTCTTATCCACAGCCGTTCTTTCAAGACAATAAGACCAAGTTAGGTTGTTATAGATCAGTGGTTTAGGAGGAGATGTCAATACATACACCCGTACTCCCACATCCATTTTTATGTATGTATATGATGTAGGGTGACTACATCAATTTCGAGCTTCAGCCCTTGTGCATTCTCCTACCCCACATTATATTATACTGTCATTCCTAGACCGCTAGGTTCTTTCGTTTTCTTTTTGATTTCTACAAAGAATTCTCCGCAGAATTGGCGACGAAAGGAATACAGGGTTATTACAAATGACTCAAGCGATTTCACAGCTCTACAATAACTTTATTATTTGAGATATTTTCACAATGCTTTGCACACACATACAAAAACTCAAAATGTTTTTTTAGGCATTCACAAATGTTCGATACGTGCTCCTTTAGTGATTCGGCAGACATCAAGCCGATAATTAAGTTCCTCCCACACTCGGCGCAGCATGTCCCCATCAATGAGTTCGAAAGCATCGTTGATGCGAGCTCGCAGTTCTGGCACGTTTCTTGGTAGAGGAGCTTTAAACACTGAATCTTTCACATAACCCCACAGAAAGAAATCGTATGGGGTTAAGTCGGGAGAGCGTGGAGGCCATGCCATGAATTGCTGGTCATGATCTCCACCACGACCGATCCATCAGTTTTCCAATCTCCTGTTTAAGAAATGTCGAACATGATGATGGAAGTGCGGTGGAGCACCATCCTGTTGAAAGATGAAGTCGGCGCTGTCGGTCTCCAGTTGTGGAATGAGCCAATTTTCCAGCATGTCCAGATACACGTGTCCTGTAACGTTTTTTTCGCAGAAGAAAAAGGGGCCGTAAACTTTAAACCGTGAGATTGCACAAAACTCGTTAACGTTTGGTGAATTGCAAATTTGCTGCACGAATGCATGAGGATTCTCTACCGCTCAGATTCGCACATTGTGTCTGTTCACTTCACCATTAAGGAAAAATGTTGCTTCATCACTGAAAACAAGTTTCACACTGAACGCATCCTCTTCCATGAGCTGTTGCAACCGCGCCGAAAATTCAAAGAGTTTGACTTTGTCATCGGTTAAAAAAAATGGCTCTGAGCACTATGGGACTCAACTGCTGTGGTCATCAGTCCCCTAGAACTTAGAACTACTTAAACCTAACTAACCTAAGGACATCACACACATCCATGCCAGAGGCAGGATTCGAACCTGCGACCGTAGCAGTCATACGGTTCCTGACTGCGCGCCTAGAACCGCGAGACCACCGCGGCCGGCCTTTGTCATCGGGTGTCAGGGCTTGTAGCAATTGTAAACGGTAAGGCTTCTGTTTTAGCCTTTTCCATAAGATTTTCCAAACGGTCGGCTGTGGTACGTTTAGCTCCCTGCTTGCTTTATTCGTCGACTTCCGCGGGCTACGCGTGAAACTTGGCCGCACGCGTTCAACCGTTTCTTCGCTCACTGCAGGCCGACCCGTTGATTTCCCCTTACAGAGGCATCCAGAAGCTTTAAACTGCGCATACCATCGCCGAATGGAGTCAGCAGTTGGTGGATCTTTGTTGAACTTTGTCCTGAAGTGTCGTTGCACTGTTATGACTGGCCGATGTGAGTGCATTTCAAGCACGACATACGCTTTCTCGGCTCCTGTCGCCATTTTGTCTCACTGCGCTTTGGAGCGCTCTGGCGGCAGAAACCTGAAGTGTGGCTTCAGCCGAACAAAACTTTATGAGTTTTTCTACGTATCTGTAGTGTGTCGTGACCATATGTCAATGAATGGAGCTACAGTGAATTTATGAAATCGTTTCAATCATTTGTAATAGCCCTGTATATGGAAAACGCTGGAAAGAAGAAGGGACCGGATGATGGGACATGTGTTACGACGTCACGGAATAATCTCCATGGTAGCAGAGTGCGCTACAGAGGGTAAAAACTGCAGTAGAAGACGGAGAATGGAATACATCCAGCAAATAATGGAGGATTCAGGATGCAAGGACAACTCAGTGATGTGGAAGTTAGCGTAGGAGGGGAATTCATGATGGGTCGACTCAAAAAATGTGAATACCGTATCGCATATCCTTTCATCTAGCTATTTTTTTGTAGTAATTGCCTTTCCTTTGAAGATATGTCTCTGATGTTCCATATTATTAACTTGACATAATCTACTACACCAAAGTCCTTGTCCTTATCCTTTTTGGTTACTGTTCGGATTTTTATGTAGTGTTCCACGGATGTATGATTTCTACTGGCTGCGTTACGTGCGCCACGCTGGTACTGTTGGCTGTCACGTCACGACCACCTGATTTCCGTGTAATGGTTTACTCCCCGAGGGAAGCTCGCTTCGTTTCTCCTCTGAAGCCCCCTCCCCTCCCGTGCCCTGTGTTGTGGGACAACACACTCCGTATGGCTCCTCTGCCGGGGCCTGTCCGACTTGTGTGTGCCTGCTGTCAGTTGGACTACCGACGGCACAGCCCTCAACAATTGAAGTTCGTCCACCTTGCCGCCCTTCCCTGCCCAGCACTGAGGGTGCTGTCGCTAAGGCGCTGCGCCTGGAAGGGTCGACATCAATCGCATGGAAAACATACACTCCTGGAAATGGAAAAAAGAACACATTGACACCGGTGTGTCAGACCCACCATACTTGCTCCGGACACTGCGAGAGGGCTGTACAAGCAATGATCACACGCACGGCACAGCGGACACACCAGGAACCGCGGTGTTGGCCGTCGAATGGCGCTAGCTGCGCAGCATTTGTGCACCGCCGCCGTCAGTGTCAGCCAGTTTGCCGTGCCATACGGAGCTCCATCGCAGTCTTTAACACTGGTAGCATGCGGCGACAGCGTGGACGTGAACCGTATGTGCAGTTGACGGACTTTGAGCGAGGGCGTATAGTGGGCATGCGGGAGGCCGGGTGGACGTACCGCCGAAGTGCTCAACACGTGGGGCGTGAGGTCTCCACAGTACATCGATGTTGTCGCCAGTGGTCGGCGGAAGGTGCACGTGCCCGTCGACCTGGGACCGGACCGCAGCGACGCACGGATGCACGCCAAGACCGTAGGATCCTACGCAGTGCCGTAGGGGACCGCACCGCCACTTCCCAGCAAATTAGGGACACTGTTGCTCCTGGGGTATCGGCGAGGACCATTCGCAACCGTCTCCATGAAGCTGGGCTACGGTCCCGCACACCGTTAGGCCGTCTTCCGCTCACGCCCCAACATCGTGCAGCCCGCCTCCAGTGGTGTCGCGACAGGCGTGAATGGAGGGACGAATGGAGACGTGTCGTCTTCAGCGATGAGAGTCGCTTCTGCCTTGGTGCCAATGATGGTCGTATGCGTGTTTGGCGCCGTGCAGGTGAGCGCCACAATCAGGACTGCATACGATCGAGGCACACAGGGCCAACACCCGGCATCATGGTGTGGGGAGCGATCTCCTACACTGGCCGTACACCACTGGTGATCGTCGAGGGGACACTGAATAGTGCACGGTACATCCAAACCGTCATCGAACCCATCGTTCTACTATTCCTAGACCGGCAAGGGAACTTGCTGTTCCAACAGGACAATGCACGTCCGCATGTATCCCGTGCCACCCAACGTGCTCTAGAAGGTGTAAGTCAACTACCCTGGCCAGCAAGATCTCCGGATCTGTCCCCCATTGAGCATGTTTGGGACTGGATGAAGCGTCGTCTCACGCGGTCTGCACGTCCAGCACGAACGCTGGTCCAACTGAGGCGCCAGGTGGAAATGGCATGGCAAGCCGTTCCACAGGACTACATCCAGCATCTCTACGATCGTCTCCATGGGAGAATAGAAGCCTGCATTGCTGCGAAGGGTGGATATACACTGTACTAGTGCCGACATTGTGCATGCTCTGTTGCCTGTGTCTATGTGCCTGTGGTTCTGTCAGTGTGATCATGTGATGTATCTGACCCCAGGAATGTGTCAATAAAGTTTCCCCTTCCTGGGACAATGAATTCACGGTGTTCTTATTTCAATTTCCAGGAGTGTATGAACCTATTTGGTACTTTAGCTGAAATGTATTAATCAACATCACCGCAACTCGAAAGTGGGACTTTTGGTTTTCGCAGGGAACTGTTGTCCAAGTACGACTCACGATATGCCTTCGCAGCTTTGCTTCCATCGTTAGCTTCCTCATTCCCAATCTTTAACAAAATCTTCTTATCTTCCTTTTGAATAGAAGTAGATGTCTTTATCAGTATATTTATTTTCCTCAATATGCTAGCTGTAGGGTCTTTCTTCATAGGCTCTGAGCACTATGGGACTTAACATCTATGGTCATCAGTCCCCTAGAACTTAGAACTACTTAAACCTAACTAACCTAAGGACATCACATAACACCCAGTCATCACGAGGCAGAGAAAATTCATGACCCCGCCGGGAATCGAACCCGGGGACCCAGGGGTGGGAAGCGAGAACGCTACCGCACGACCACGAGCTGCAGACTTTTCACATATTGTCTTTATTTACTATGATTACGCTTAACGAAGTTATGGTTTCCATAGCGGATGTTTTCCAATCGGATTTGACTGCTCTTTCCAGACACTGCCTTACCTCCAGTCAGTTCCAGTGGGAAGAAGAGTTTTGTGAGCAGTTTGATGGTGAGGCCATGGGTAACCCATTGAGTCCTACGATTGCTAATTTTTGAATGGAAAAATTCGAACAGTTAGCTCTGGAAAAAGCGATTAAGAAACCATGTCGATGGCATCGATACGTGGATGATACAATTGTTGTTTGGTCACATGACAGGAATCTTTAGTGGAATTCTTTTGCTATTTAAACAGTATAAATAAAAATATCCAGTTTACCATGGAAATAGAGAAAGACAAAGCAATATCCTTTTTGGATCTCTTCGTCTTGAGACAGACTGATGGCAGCTTGAAACATAAACTCTTTCGGAAGGTTAAACATACCGACAGTTACTTGCATAAGAATTCCAATCATCATCCACAACAGAAAAGAGGAGTCATTAGAAATCTAGTGGATAGAGCTAAAAGGATTTGTACGCCGGAACACCTGGACGCCGAGTTAAAACTCCTAAGGCAGGCTTTTGAGAAGAATGAGTACTCTAGTAAGGAAATAAATAGAGTTTTGCAACCGAATAACAGGAGGCCTGGGGACAATGATGGGACACAACGATGGAAGAACACGGTTTCTCTACCCTTCATCAGAAAAGTAACGGATCAAATCGGCAAGATTCTAAGGAAACATGACGTTCAACCGATTTTCAGACCAACTAAGAAAATACACGAAGCACTTCGTTCCGTTAAGGATAAATGTCCCCCTCTGTCTGAAAGTGGTCTATTTAAGATTCCGTGTACGTGTGGCAAGGTCTACATTGGAACTACAAAGAGAAGTGTGAATACACGGCTGAAGGAACATAAAAGACTTTGCCGACTAGGGAAAACAGACAAATCAGCCGTGGCGGAACATGCTCTTTAATCATGTGATGACGTTGTGAAATTTTCGGAAACTGAAGTTTTATGTACTATGACGAACTATTACCCACGGCTATATACAGAAGCCGTCGAAATATATAAACATGGGGATAATTTTAACAGAAAATAAGAAGCCATGAGACTCAGTGATATACGGACTGTGCCGCTAGAGAATCGATGAGAAATTTTTATCTTTGACGTACTATGATCGATAGTTAAAAAAATTTTATCTTTGACAAGATGTACCTCTGCTATCACGTGTCCGCAGCTCGTGGTCGTGCGGTAGCGTTCTCGCTTCCCACGCCCGGGTTCCCGGGTTCGATTCCCGGCGGGGTCAGGGATTTTCTCTGCCTCGGGCATGGATGTGTGTGATGTCCTTAGGTTAGTTAGGTTTAAGTAGTTCTAAGTTCTAGGGGACTAATGACCTCAGCAGTTGAGTCCCATAGTGCTCAGAGCCATTTGAACCATTTTTTTTGTTAAGTCCCATAGTGCTCAGAGCCATTTGAATTTGCTATCACGTGAAATCCAGAGCACGCCCACTTTCCACGGTATTTAGGCTGCTATTCGACGTCCGACTCGTCGGTCGGCAAGACTCGGCACAAGCAGGAGCACCTCCGAAGATGTACAACGTAGCCTTGGACGAAACGTCAGGGATTGAAGAGTTCCATGGACCACGGCTATAGAACCCGGGAGAATTCTCAGCAGTTGAAACATCCGGTCGCGAAAGCCTTCATTGTAAGTCTAGGTATGGACTTACTCGCTATGTCGCTTTCAGCTGCCCTAGACTTGCCTGTCTGCAACGCTAGTAGAATCTCTGCTTGTCAAGTGGTCTCCAGCCCAGCGCCGCAAGTGGTCAGCTATTGGGTGGAGTGATAGGCGCCACTCGGCTCCCCCGCCCTAATGACTCGCGAGGGGACGCGGCAGTCCCTGGCGCCGGCGCGGCGTGGCGCGCCCTGCGCTGCTATTGGCCCTAACAGGATAATCGCAGCGTCAGCATGCGGCTGGCGGCCCGCGCCGCTCCTGCGCACAGCACAGCAAGTTCAATGGCACCGACCGGAGCCGGTGGCTTGACGCCTGCCGCTCCTGAAGATACTAGTACACAGTGGCGACGGAACTGCACGTGGCACTAACAGGAGTCTCAGTGAGTGCACGAAGTAATTAGCACCGCTTCCGATTTTGTACTACATTTATTCTACGTGAGACACAATTTGCGATGTCAAAATACAGAAGGCTCACACCAACAGTTCTGGCGCGGTTTTTAAGGCAGTTTCCGGAGGCAATATACAGAGGCTGGACAAAAATTTGGAAGCAAGACGAGAAATGCACGCTTGAAGATAAATGCAGGTGCTAGCAGGTTTCGCTGTTGTATTTGACCATGAATGACACCTGTGCAATGTCCTCAGCGCGATGCAAGTGTGCCGGCCGGTGTGACCTTGCGGTTCTAGGCGCATCAGTTTGGAACCGCGTGACCGCTACGGTCGCAGGTTCGAATCCTGCCTCGGGCATGGATGTGTGATGTCCTTAGGTTAGTTAGGTTTAAGTGGTTCTAAGTTCTAGGGGACTGATGACCACAGATGTTGAGTCCCATAGTGCTCAGAGCCATTTGAACCATTTGATGCAAGTGTCAGCCGATTGCGTGTGCTCGTGAGTGCATTATGTCGGAGCTGAGTGAATTCGTATGAGAGCAAATTGTTCGTGCTCGTGTGGCTAGTGCGTCCGTAACCATGGTAACTGAAGTGTTTGATGTTTCAGAAGGCATCGTATCGAAGATTTATACCGCATAGAGAGAATATCAAGAGTTCAGATGGAAACCCAGTTCTAAGCAAAGAAGGGAAAGCAGAAAGGTGGAAGGAGTATATAGAGGGTCTATACAAGGGCGATGTACTTGAGGACAATATTATGGAAATGGAAGAGGATGTAGATGAAGATGAAATGGGAGATATGATACTGCGTGAAGAGTTTGACAGAGCACTGAAAGACCTGAGTCGAAACAAGGCCCCCGGAGTAGACAACATTCCACTGGAACTACTGACGGTCTTGGGAGAGCCAGTCCTGACAAAACTCTACCATCTGGTGAGCAAGATGTATGAAACAGGCGAAATACCCTCAGACTTCAAGAAGAATATAATAATTCCAATCCCAAAGAAAGCAGGTGTTGGCAGATGTGAAAATTACCGAACTATCAGTTTAATAAGTCACAGCTGCAAAATACTAACACGAATTCTTTACAGACGAATGGAAAAACTAGTAGAAGCCGACCTCGGGGAAGATCAGTTTGGATTCCGTAGAAACACTGGAACACGTGAGGCAATACTCACCTTACGACTAATCTTAGAAGAAAGATTAAGGAAAGGCAAACCTACGTTTCTAGCATTTGTAGACTTAGAGAAAGCTTTTGACAATGTTGACTGGAATACTCTCTTTCAAATTCTAAAGGTGGCAGGGGTAAAATACAGGGAGCGAAAGGCTATTTACAATTTGTACAGAAACCAGATGGCAGTTATAAGAGTCGAGGGACATGAAAGGGAAGCAGTGGTTGGGAAGGGAGTAAGACAGGGTTGTAGCCTCTCCCCGATGTTGTTCAATCTGTATATTGAGCAAGCAGTAAAGAAAACAAAAGAAAAATTTGGAGTAGATATTAAAATTCATGGAGAAGAAATAAAACCTTTGAGGTTCGCCGATGACATTGTAATGTCAGAGACAGCAAAGGATTTGGAAGAGCAGTTGAATGGAATGGACAGTGTCTTGAAAGGAGGATATAAGATGAACATCAACAAAAGCAAAACAAGGATAATGGAATATAGTGGAATTAAGTCGGGTTACTAAACCCTCTTAAAATTATCGATTACAATAGGTTATAAAACAGGATACTTGGTTCTTAATGTGGTATGTAACATATGATTATAGATCTAATAGCTGTCATTAACTAATGCGTAATCTATACATTATGACTTCCTTTGAATAATTTTGGAGTGGTACAATTTACGATGATTTAGTAGCAACGCAACATTTTTCCCCTTTCTGTGTTCTTGGGCTAACAGTGCTTGAAAAGTTTGACGGAAAACCCCATTGTACACAGTATTATAGAAGTACTGGATTCTATGCATGAAAAAGGCCATTCCGTCAATTTCGTTTGCGGGGAAATCACACTGTGGGATCAGTGGCAATGAAGTTATCGACCGCTTTGCCAGAGAAGCCACCTGGACTGCAAGCCTTAATCCCAGGTAAGGGTTACCAGTATGTCCTACATGGTAGAAGGCCGGCAACGGGAATGGAAGAAACAACAAGACACAAGGGCAACAGTTATAGAACAGTGCAGCTCTCGGTCCCCTGATCCATGAAATCTGATAAAATTCAATTCTAATAGCCAGACTCGCATTTAACCACGGATGTTTCCGGAAACATCTTCACAGGATGCACATCGCAGGGACACCTTTCTGCTCGTGTGGCGAAGAAGGGGAAGCAGTACACTATTCTTGTCTGCCATATCTACATGGGAGTACTTCAATCATTTTACAGGTTCTTGTGCAGCTTTGTCATCTGTTGGTAACCCGCGTGACCGCTTTGTTAGAGACATGTGATCAAACACTTGCCACAGGTATCCGCTTCTAAGACCAACATATCATTGCCAGTGGACTGCACAAAGATGTTATGTAACTAATGGTCTGTAAATACGTATGTTCTGTATATTTTGATTATGAGCCCGCTGTGTGATGTAATCTAAAGGAGACGTCCCTACGTTTATGCGGTGGGAGATAGAGCTGACCTTGTGCCCTGTCCATGGGTAAATATAATTTCTGGTACGGATCGATATGGAAATGGTAGAAATGGGTTCATTAGCTGCAATATTCTTCACAGTACTTATTAAAGACAGTATTTCTTAAATACACAAAAAATATCGGGTGCCACAAACAAAGAATCTGTTCAAATTACTATGTATCATCACATAAGTTTGAGGGTGGTTTTAATAAACTTACACTGTGCTCTGAGCAATAATTAACAAAGAAACAGTCTGCCCCAAAAATTCCTCGAAGCGAGTGCTGCTAGTAGCTTCACTACAGTTGGTGACAACACGCGGCACAGGACGTATATAACTATTGTGGTGGAGTCCACCATATTCGAAAACACTTGCAAGTCGACCTCAGGTCCAACTCTCTGCGTCCATGGCGCATGTCCTTCCGCCTCGGGCGGTGCAGAGACAATTGTACCTCCTCCATTGAAGAGCCAAAGAAACTGGTACACCTGCCTAATATCGTTTGAGCCCCGGCGAGCACGCAGAAGTGCCGCAACACGACGTGGCGTGCACTCGACTAATGTCTGAAGTAGTGCTGGAGGGAACTGACACCATGAATCCGGCACGGTTGTCCATAAGTCATAAGAGTACGAGGAGGTGGAGATCTGTTTTGAACAGCAGGTTGCAAGACATCCCTGACATACTCAATAATGTTCATGCCTGGGGAGTTTGTCGGCCAGTGGAAGTGTTCACACTCAGAAGAGTGTTCCTGGAGCCACTCCGTAGCAATTCTGGACGTGAGGGGTGTCGCATTGTCCTGCTGAAATTTCTCAAGTCCGTTGGAATGCACAATGCACATGAATGGATGCAGATGATCAGACAGGATAATTACGTACGTGTCAACTGTCAGAGTCGTATCTAGACGTATCAGGGGACCCATATCACTCCAACTGCACATGCCCCACAACGATACAGAATCTCCACCAGCTTGACCAGTCAGTCCCCTGGTGACATGCAGGCTCCATGTATTCATGAGGTTGCTTCCATACCTGTACACGTCCATCCGCTCGATACAATTTGAAACGAGACTCGGTTCGACTAGACAACATGTTTCCAATCATCAACAGTCCACTGTCGCTGTTGACGGGCCCAGGTGAGGTGTAAAGCTTTGCGTCGTGCAGTCATCAAGGGCACACGAGTGGGCAGTCGGCTCTGAAAGCCCATATCGATGATTTTACGTTGAATGCTTCGCACGCTGTTACTTGTTGGTGGATAATCATTAAAATCTGCAGCAATTTGCGGGAACGTTGCAGTTCTGTCGCGTTCAACAATTCTCTTCAGTCGTCCCGTTCTTGCAGGATCTTTTTCTGGCCGGAGCTATGTCGGAGATTTTGATGTTGTACCGGATTCCTGATAGACACTGTGCACTCTTGAAATGGTCCTACGGGAAAATCCCCACTTCATCGCTACGTCGTAGATGCTGTATTCCATCGCTCGTGCGCTGACTACAACACCGCGATCAAACTCACTTAAATCTTGACAACCTGCCAGTGTAGCAGCAGCAACCAATGTAACAACTGTGCCATACACTTTTTGTCTTATATAGCGATGCCGACCGCAGTGCCATATTCTGCCTGTTTACATATCTCTGTATTTGAATGCGCATGCCTATACCATATCTTTGGCGTTTCAGCGTATATGTCCTAGTGGTGTCTATCGACGCTGCCACCAGGAAATATGAATCCCACGTCGGCACCCTTATATAGGTGCCGTGTCTATTGTGGCTCTGTCTTGATCGCGTAATGCTTGTGAATTCGTCCTCACTTTCTTGATTCATTATGAGATTGGGGAGAGGGGGTGAACAGAGGTTACAACACACAAGAGAAAGAGGTTATCATTTAAATGACGATATACTGAAACAGTGGCTTACACATTGCTGAGAAAAACCTTCAGATACATGCACAAGGTGAATTGCAAAACGTTGATAAATACCGAAAGGGAAACAGGCGTTATTAATAAGCTACTAAGCTGATGGCCGTAAACAGAGTGGCGGACAAACTGCCGTCACATTGTACTTCTGCGGGGAAAGGAATTTCGAGATATGTCACAGGGAAATGAACATGTGAAAGAAAGATGGAGGCGACAAAGACAGTGAAAGGAGGGAGGGAGGGGGGAGGGGGGGGGGTTTGCGATGTCTTCTCACCAGATGACGTTGCGGTTGGTGGTTTGCAGTATCCAGCGGGCTGCCACAACACTTCTGTACGTTGCAATTGCTCTCGCTACATTAAAACGATGGCGCTTTATAGCAGGTATCATTACGCATTTCTAGCTAGGAAATTAGCTGTAAAAGTGTACTGAAGCTCTGGGAGGGGGGCGGGGGGGAGTGGCAGGGGGAGGGGCGCTATGGGGTTTTATGATCTCGCAGCGTTCGCTAGTCACTTAACGCCCGACCTCAAACTACAGGTGTGACAACTGGTGAAAGGGGCTGTGAACCCATTCTATCTGCTGAAACATGGAGAACAGATCTTTCGTTCGTATTTCCAGGCAGGCGTCTTTGCAGAAGAAGGAGCACATAAATTTTTAGCGAATTTTAACGGTTGTCACCATTTTAATAAAGTGTAAATATTACATACAGTGAAAAGCACATGCAGCAAGTAACAGTACGCAGCATCCTTTCGACTCTATGTCCCTTCAGAAGATGAATCGTAACTTGCCTTTTAGTTGGCCTGCTGCTACGAATAGACGTCTGTGCTCTTCACGAACATCAAGAATGATACTACACGATTTTCCATCTGAAGATGATGGCGTGAACCATCGATATAAACGACTGACTAATACAGTAAACTGTTTTATTTATATTTATCAACAGTCGCAGCCCTAGTGATGCCGTCCTTAATGGAAAAAAAATCAATCAGGAGTTTTACATCTCCTGTACGAAATTATTTAAAATGCCCTGGCAGAAAGCTGCACTTTATAGAGGCGTGCTATTCGTGGGAGGAGGATGTGGCCACTGAAACTACATTGTTCCCTAGACTCTGACTGGCTGAACTGCTAGCTTCACTTGCAGCTGCCTGGGGTCGTGAAGACTGGGAGCCGACCAGCAGCCCTCACAAACGTTGAAGCCACGTCACAGGCCCTGTAGGACTGACGTATTGCCTTCAGCAGACGAGAAACCGAAGTAAAAATTTTCAAAAATATGTCCTTTCCATTATTTGTGCATAGGAGTAAATACTGAGTAGCTGTCTCAAGCTCTAGGCAAAATAAAAGAAATTTGTTAGAAAAATAAGCACCATGGAAGAAGCGAGGAGCTAGAACAATTGAATGCAGTGTTATTCAGCACTGTAACACCTGGTACAAAATCACGACTTACCAAATTAGCAGTTGAGTTATTTCCTTTATTGTTTCATCCTCCTCGGCCCACAAGGGCGTTGGTTGGGTGAGCTGTCAGCCAAAGGTTTCACACACACACACACACGACAAAAAACAAAAACAATAAATCAAAAGGTGAAATAACTACAAATGATTTTGACCTTTCAGGGGACACATTTTATGGAGGTTTTCATATGTAATATTCCTGATTTTCTTCGTTTTATTAAAACTGATATCGGAAAAAGCTAAAAGATAAAATAAAAACATTAAGAATATATCTTAAACACGTTGCAGAAACGGTGATATTAAGAAAAGACCAGTGCACTTTCACTAAAGGTTGAAGAACCTGCGCTGTGAATAATTGTCTGGTTTTTCTAGGGAAGGAAACTTTCCGTATTTAATGGAATAGCAGGATGTGGATACAAGTGAAGAGAATAAAAACACCGTCAGCCATCTAAAATTCCAGTTGTTATTTTATTTGAGCAAATAGTTCCAGCGATACATTACACAATCTTTATGTCCCCTGACCGACGTGTGGGAAGAATGCCACATCTGGTCCAGCCAAAATAGGGGCCAGTATTCGATGAATGTGGTATCCGCAGATGTTTTCTTGACACAATGATCCACTCGATGATCTCTAATTCGAACTGAAATGATGCAACACTGATGTTACAACTAACATCTGGTTTTACGTGCACAAAAATTTTGCGTGTGCTTCATTACCTCAACGTGGTGTTCCCAAAATCCTTCTGATGATAACGGAGACATTTCACATCACATCTGTCTGTGCTACGTCACTTTATAAACTATGTTTTCGTGTCGTACCTCATTTAACTTTGTATCTCGGAAACAGATAAATATATATAGAAATTTTGAAGGTTGTACGAGATAAGAATCTTAGAAATATATTGTAAAAATTATAACCATTTGCTGCGCATATCCGTTGTGGAATCGTCGACTGGGTTTGGTCCGCTGCTGATGGCGAAAAATTGTTGAAAAATGCTTTTGTGGGGTCTCCTCCGGTACCTCCCACGATTTACGCAAATGCATCATTCATTCAATCATTCATTTATTCACTCATTCATTCATACACTGGTATACCAGCCAGTTTGATTAAATCATGTTTTTTTTCACGTTTATACCCGTCATTGATCATTCTATTCAGTTTTTAGGTGCACATCTCACGTTGTAGTAGACAGCAAGAAAAATCTTCAAGAACAGTTCGAGATCAGGATGTTAAGAATATATCGTATAAATTTCAGCAATTTACTATGGATAGTTGTCATGGAGTTCTCGGCTGGGTTTTGGTCTGTCGGCGAAAGCGAAAATGTAGTAGAAATTCCCTGTTTTTGGGAGCTTTTCCGAGTAACCGCTCACGGGCTAATGGAGCCTCCATAAGTCACGTCAAGCCACTGCAGACCACATCGAATTGAAAAAGAACGAACCGATTTGTTCCATTTGCCTAATGAGGAGGAAGTGCGTAATATTAGTATTTTGACCCTTTACTGTCGGATAGTCACAGTAAGAGGATTTCGTGTTGGATATACAAATGATCCGATGCGCAAAGGCTGTATAAAATGTTGTGGATTGGCAGGAGCCAACCCACGGGGTTTGGGGGAAGCCGAAAGGCACGCGTTTAAGCTCACGCAGGCTGGCGTGTGGTCTGGAACAGGACAAGGAAATGAGAACTTAGAAAAACGGACGCAGGTGGTGGAATACTTAACTTTAATCCATTAATGTTGAACGTACCTCTTGTCTGTACATTATTTACAATATCAATAGCAACTGATAATGGCGCCTTGCTAGGTCGTAGCAAATGACGTAGCTGAAGGCTATGCTAACTATTGTCTCGGCAAATGAGAACGTATTTTGTCAGTGAACCATCGCTAGCAAAGTCGGCTGTACAACTGGGGCGAGTGCTAGGAAATCTCTCTAGACCTGCCATGTGGCGGCGCTCGGTCTGCAATCACTGATAGTGGCGACACGCGGGTCCGACGTATACTAACGTACCGCGGCCCCATTTAAAGGCTACCACCTAGCAAGTGTGGTGTCTGGCGGTGACACCACACAAAACACTTAACCCTACTTTTTTATCACCAATATAACCCTAGGTATGAGCACCGGAAAATGACGTTATTAAGCGTGACATTTTGGGACATATACTTTTGCATGCATACCGATTACCATACTGGAAGAGTTGAGCTTGTGGAAGTAGTCTGGGCATGTCACTCTATTGTAGATAACGTAAATGAGAGGAAAGAGAGGAGCCCTAGGGTACGCCTGCTGTGGGATCCGAGCTATAGTAATTGGTAATGGTCAGAAAAGGATGGACGATTAGATAAGCAGGAACGAACAGGTTGGACATTCGAGGTGCATTCAAGTTCTAAGGCCTCCGATTTTTTTTCTAATTAACTACTTACCCGATATCGATGAAACTGACGTTACTTCTCGACGTAATCGCCCTGCAGACGTACACATTTTTCACAACGCTGACGCCATGATTCCATGGCTGCGGCGAAGGCTTCTTTAGGAGTCTGTTTTGACTACTGGAAAATCGCTGAGGCTATAGCAGCACGGCTGGTGAATGTGCGGCCACGGAGAGTGTCTTTCATTGTTGGAAAAAGCCAAAAGTCACTAGGAGCCAGGTCAGGTGAGTAGGGAGCATGAGGAATCACTTCAAAGTTGTTATCACGAAGAAACTGTTGCGTAACGTTAGCTCGATGTGCGGGTGCGTTGTCTTGGTGAAACAGCACACGCGCAGCCCTTCCCAGACGTTTTTGTTGCAGTGCAGGAAGGAATTTGTTCTTCAAAACATTTTCGTAGGATGCACCTGTTACCGTAGTGCCCTTTGGAACGCAATGGGTAAGGATTACGCCCTCGTTGTCCCAGAACATGGACACCATCATTTTTTCAGCACTGGCAGTTACCCGAAATTTTTTTGGTGGCGGTGAATGTGTGTGCTTCCATTGAGCTGACTGGCGCTTTGTTTCTGGATTGAAAAATGGCATCTACGTCTCATCCATTGTCACAACCAACGAAAAGAAAGTCCCATTCATGTTGTCGTTGCGCGTCAACATTGCTTGGCAACATGCCACACGGGCAGCCATGTGGTCGTCCGTCAGCATTCGTGGCACCCACCTGGATGACACTTTTCGCATTTTCAGGTCGTCATGCAGGATTGTGTGCACAGAACCCACAGAAATGCCAACTCTGGAGGCGATCTGTTCAACAGTCATTCGGCGATCCCGAAAAACAATTCTCTCCACTTTCTCGATCATGTCGTCAGACCGGCTTGTGCGAGCCGGAGCTTGTTTCGGTTTGTTGTCACACGATGTTCTGCCTTCATTAAACTGTCGCACCCACGAACGCACTTTCGACACATCCATAACTCCATCACCACATGTCTCCTTCAACTGTCGATGAATTTCATTTGGTTTCACACCACGCAAATTCAGAAAACGAATGACTGCACGCTGTTCAAGTAAGGAAAACGTCGCCATTTTAAGTATTTAAAACAGTTCTCATTCTCGCCGCTGGCGGTAAAATTCCATCTGCCGTACGGTGCTGCCATCCCTGGGACGTATTGACAATGAACGCGGCCTCATTTTAAAACAATGCGCATGTTTCTATCTCTTTCCAGTCCGGAGAAAAAAAATCGGAGGCCTTAGAACTTGAATGCACCTCGTAGTTGATTGCAAGTGCATATGTTTGGAGACTGGAATACCATAGACAGTCATATGCTTTCTCCAGGTGAAGCAATACAAAAATTGAGAATTTTTCGTTGTAGAGCTGGTGGGATAGGAGTTTTCATTGGAACGGAAGCTGAAACTGAAGCCACACTGGTTAACAGCAAGGCGGTGGTCTTAGCTCAGTTGTTGCAGGTGCGTCGGTAGACAATGGATTCAAAGACTTCGCTAAAGTAGTAAGCTACACATTGAGGTGACGAGAGTAATGAGACAGCGATTTGCACATATACAGGTGGCGCCAGTAGCACTTACACAAGGTATAAGAGGGCGGTGCATTGGTGGAGCTGTCATCTGAAATCAGGTGATTCGTGTGAAAAGGTTACGGACGTGATTGTGGCTACACGACGGAAATCAACATGTGTTGGACGTGGAATGCCAGTTGAAGCTAGACGCATGGGACTTTCCATTTCGGAAATCGTTGGGGAACTGAGCATGCCATGATCCATAGTGTCAAGTGCGTGCCGAGAATACCAAATGTCAGGCATTACCTTGCACCACGGACAAAGCAGTGACCGACGGCCTTCGCTTAGCGACTGAGAACAGCGGCGTTTGCGTACAGTTGTCAGTGCAGGCAGACAATCAGCACTGTGTGCAATAACCTCGGAAATCAATGTGGGACGTACGATGAGCGTATTCGTTACGACTGCGAGGAGAAATTTGCCGTTAACGGGCTATGGCAGCAGACGACGGACGCGTGTGCCTTTGCTAACAGCGTGACATCGCCTGCAGCACCTCTCCTGGGCTCGCGACCATATCGGTTGGACGACTGGCAAACAGTGGCCTGGTCAGATGAGTCCCCGATTTCAGTTGGAAAGAGCTGATGTGTGGCGCAGATCCCACGAAGCCATGGACACATGTTGTC
The DNA here is from genome assembly GCF_023864345.2 of Schistocerca serialis cubense. Classification (NCBI taxonomy): domain Eukaryota; kingdom Metazoa; phylum Arthropoda; class Insecta; order Orthoptera; family Acrididae; genus Schistocerca; species Schistocerca serialis. Next base: position 621,433,963 of record NC_064645.1, read on the forward strand.
GACAAGGCACTGCGTAAGTTCGTCGTGACTCCAGAATAGCGTATGGGCTTTCAAATAATATGGTGTGGTGTGATGGTGGCCCTCAACTACGCACCCTCTGAGTCAAAGTCGAAATATTGAAAGTTTTGGCTGGTTTCGGTGTCTAGGGACTGGGATACGTAGTTGCCGCATTACAAGCCAAATGCTGCTGAGTCTACAGTATGCAGTATGAATACGCACATGAATCGAATGGTCGAAGGTTCTTGTCACTCGGCAATTGCGAATTTTAAATGTTATATAGAAATTTATTAATTAAAGATTACAATTAAATAAATTCTGCAGGTACTATTTTAGCGACTTTAAATGATGCGCACGATAGCAGAAGTACCTTTAAGAACGCCCTTTATTACTGTAAAACACTTATTTATGTCGATGGTCTTCTCCATGGGTTTTGATACCTACTCCGAACTTTTCTTTTGTTTCCTTTAGTGCTTGCTCAATATACAGATTGAATAACATCGGGGACAGGCTACAACCCTGTCTCACTCCCTTCCCAACCGCTGCTTCCCTTTCATGCTCCTCGACTCTTATAACTGCCATCTGGTTTCTGTACGAGTTGTAAATAGCTTTTCGCTCCCTGTATTTTACCCCTGACACCTTCCCATTTCATCTTCATCTACATCCTCTTCCATTTCCATAATATTGTCCACAAGTACATCGCCCTTGTACAGACCCTCTATATACTCCTGCCACCTTTCTGCTTTCCCTTCTTCGCTTAGAACTGGGTTTCCATCTGAGCTCTTGATATTCATGCAAGTGCTTCTCTTTTCTCCAAAGGTCTCTTTAATTTTCCTGTAGGCAGTATCCATCTGATCCCTAGTGAGATAAGCCTCTACATCCTTACATTTGTCCTCTAGCCATCCCTGCTTAGCTATTTTGCACTTCCTGTCAATCTCATTTTTGAGACGTTTGTATTCCTTTTTGCCTGCTTCATTTACTGCATTTTTATATTTTCTCCTTTCATCAATTAAATTCAATGTTTCTTCTGTTACCCAAGGATTTCTACTAGCCCTCGTCTTTTTACCTACTTGATCCTCTGCTGCCTACACTATTTCATCCCTCAAAGCTACCCATTCTTCTTCTACTGTATTTCATTCCCCCATTCCTGTCAATTGTTCCCTTATGCTCTCCCTGAAACTCTCTACAACCTCTGGTTGTTTCAGTTTATCCAGGTCCCATCTCCTTACATTCCCACGTTATTGCAGTTTCTTCAGTTTTAACCTACAGTTCATAACCAATAGATTGTGGTCAGAGTCCACATCTGCCTCTGGAAATGTCTTAAAATTTAAAACCTGGTTCCTAAATCTCTGTCTTACCATTATATAATCTTTCTGAAACCTGTCAGTATCTCCAGGCTTCTTCCATGTATAGAGTCTTCTTTTATGATTCTTGAACCAAGTGTTAGCTATGATTAAGTTGTGCTCTGCGCAAAATTCTACCAGGCGGCTTCCTCTTTCGCCTCTTACCCCCAATCCATATTCACCTACTACGTTTCCTTCTCTCCCTTTTCCTACTGACGAATCCCAGTCACCCATGACTATTAAATTTTCGTCTCCCTTCACTATCTGAATAATTTCTTTTATTTCATCATACATTTCTTAAATTTCTTCGTCATCAGCAGAGCTAGTTGGCATATAAACTTGTACTAGTGTGGTGGGCGTGGGCTTCGTATCTATCTTGGCCACAATAATGCGTTCACTATGCTGTTTGTAGTAGCTTATCCGCATTCCTATTTTCCTATTCATTATTAAACCTACTCCTGCATTACCCCTATCTGATTTTGTGTTTATAACCCTGTAGTCACCTGACCAGAAGTCATGTTCCTCCTGCCACCGAACTTCACTAATTCCCACTATATCTAACTTTAACCTATCCATTTCCCTTTTAAAATTTTCTAACCTACCTTCCCGATTAAGGGATCTGACATTCCACGCTCCGATCCGTAGAACGCCAGTTTTCTTTCTCCTGATAACGACATCCTCTTGAGTAGTCCCCGCCCGGAGATCCGAATGTGGGACTATTTTACCTCCGGAATATTTTACCCAAGAGGACGCCATCATCATTTAACCATACAGTAAAGCTGCATGCCCTCGGGAAAAATTACGGCTGTAGTTTCCCCTTGCTTTCAGCCGTTCGCAGTACCAGCACATCAAGGCCGTTTTGGTTAATGTTACAAGGCCAGATCAGTCAATCATCCAGACTGTTGCCCCTGCAACTACTGAAAAGGCTGCTGCCCCTCTTCAGGAACCACACGTTTGTCTGGCCTCTCAACAGATACCCCTCCGTTGTGGTTGCACCTACGGTACGGCTATCTGTATCGCTGAGGCACGCAAGCCTCCCCACCAACGGCAAGGTCTATGGTTCAGGGGGAAGGGGGCATGAATAGTATATATCGGATATAAACAAAGACATAGATGAATAAATATATTGATAAGCATGCTGCTACCGTTTTTTCGTGTAACTGTGGAGCACTTAGTAATCGACCACTTTGACCTCCAATAAGTCATCAACAATTCAAGTTACATGCCTTTAATTTATACCAATTTAGGTTTACACTAAAAGCTTTCTAAAGACACGTCGACCGACAAAATCTGATGAACCGTTAAGATTTTGGAAATTTGTTGCTGGGTGTTACTTGTGTAATATATCGTCAGATACTAAACTTTAAACTAATGAAGATATTGAAAATCTGATTACACCATCAGAATTGTTGTGCAAATAATGGTAATGTACATGTTTCTTTTTGAGGTATCATGATTCCTCTAGCTACTATTAATTTCTATATGGACTGCGAAATGTCTGTCATTATGGTTTCACGAAGTCCACCATCTTTGGCACTCCGTGGCATGTCTCCTTCATCGACACAGCGTCACCATGGAATTCCCATCCACGTGGTCCCTGGACCACATGTTGGTGCTTCCCCCTATTGTCCAGCACCACGGGGTCGGCCTGCCGAGCGGCGCTCGCGGCCACACCAACTCAGAACTTAGAATGTTTTCAAAAAATGGTTCAAATGGCTCTGAGACCTATGCGACTTAACTTCTGAGGTCATCAGTCGCCTAGAACTTAGAACTACTTAAACCTAACTAACCTAAGGACATCACACACATCCACGCCCGGGGCAGGATTTGAACCTGCGACCGTAGCGGTCGCTCGGCTCCAGACTGTAGCGCCTAGAACCGCACGGCCACACCGGCCGGCAGAATATTTTCAGTGCGCCACAACTCGCCCATTACCTCACAAGTGTGAGCTGTATTTACAAGGAACAGACTGGCTCCTCTAATCCAACAGAAGCAGCCATTGACTGGAAATGGTTGTGCTCGGCTACTTGGAGACCACAGACTTCATGTTCCAAAAAAAGTGGAATTTTTATGGATGGCAATGTGGCGTGTCACCGGGCCACAGTTGTTCGCGATTGGTTTTAGCAACATTCTGGACAGTTCAAGCGAATGATTTGGCCACCTAGATCGACCGCCATTAATCACATCGAACATTTATAATCGGAATGCCAGTTAGTGCACAAAATCCTGCACCGGCAAACCTATCTACATCTACATATATACTCCGCTAGCCACCAACCTGTGTGTGGCGGAGGGCACAATCGGTTCAAAAATGTTCAAATGTGTGTGAAATCTTATGGGACTTAACTGCTAAGGTCGTCAGTCCATAAGCTTACACACTACTTAACCCAAATTATTCTAAGGACAAACACACACACCCATGCCCGAGGGAGGATTCGAACCTCTACCGGGACCAGCCGCACAGTCCATGACTGTAGCGCCTTAGACCGCTCGGGGCACAATTTGTGCAAAAGTCATATTTCCCCCCTCTGTTCCACTCGCGGATCGCACGAGGGAAAACCGAATGTCTGAACGCCTCAGAACGAGCTCTAACTTCCCTTATCTTTGAATGGTGATCATTGCGCGATTTGAAAATTGGTGCTAATAATATATGCTCTACATCCTCGGGGAAATCGGATTTCGGAATTTAGTGAGCAGCCCCTTCCGTTTAGCGCACCGTCTATCTGCAAGTGTGTCCCACTTCAAACTTTCTATGAGATTTGTAACGCTCTCGCGATGGCTAAATGTACCAGTCACGAATCTTGCCGCTCTTCTTTGGACCTTCTCAATCTCTTGGAATCAGACCCAACTGGTAAGGGTCCCATACAGACGAACAATACTCTAAGAATGGTCGAACTAACGTATTGTAAGTTAATTCCTTTCTTGAAGGACTGCATCGTTTGAGGATTCTACCAATAAACCGCAATCTAGAGTTTGCCTTACCCGTTACTTGTGTAATCTGATCATTCCATTTGAGATCATTTCGAATAGTCAGACCCAGATACTAGACGGATGTTACCGCTCCCAATGACAGGGCATTTATTTTGTACTCGCACATTAATGGGTATTTTCGCCTTCTTATACGCAGTAGGTTACACTTACAAATATTGAGAGATAACTCAAAAATGGTTCAAATGGCTCTGAGCACTATGGGACTCAACTGCTGAGGTCATTAGTCCCCTAGAACTTAGAACTAGTTAAACCTAACGAACCTAAGGACATCACACACATCCATGCCCGAGGCAGGATTCGAACCAGCGACCGTAGCGGTCTCGCGGTTCCAGACTGCAGCGCCAGAACTGCGCGGCCACTTCGGCCGGCTGAGAGATAACTGCCAGACATTACACTACGCATTTATTTTCTGCAAATCCTCATTGATTTGCTCACAACTTTCGTGTGATACTATTGTATCCCGCCTGGAAGGCGGCGCGTGGGTCTGCTCTTGGAAACTGAAAGGTTGGCCGAATGAAGGAGGCGAGTAGGAGCAGGTGAGGTAAAACACGTCGGTACTGCGTTTAAAGTTATAGATGTTTACTGTAGCCAAAAACAAGTTAATAAATGGTAACATAACTTTGCAATGAGGTGCGAAGTGTCCCGGCCATCTGCTCTTGATCAAATGCGCAGAATCTGGAGCGGAGCTCGTAAAGCTCCCCTGCTCCGTCTAGAGTGCGCTGTCGTCAGTGTCTGGCGTAGTGCCAACTGTAGAACTTGTATTTACGCCGTGGCATCGTAGCTATCAATACCACAGAAAAAAAATGGTTCAAATGGCTCTGAGCACTATGGGACTCAACTGCTGTGATCATCAGTCCCCTAGAACTTAGAACTACTTAAACCTATTTAACCTAAGGACATCACACACATCCATGCCCGAGGCAGGATTCGAACCTGCGACCGTAGCAGTCGCACGGTTCCGGACTACGCGCCTAGAACCGCGAGACCACCGCGGCCGGCTGATACCACAGATACTGCTTTCCTGTAGACTACAGCATAATCTGCAAACAGTCTAATGCCGTTGTCAGTACCACCAACCAGATCGTTTATGTAAATCGTAGAAAGCAGCGGACCTATTACGCTGCCCTGGGACATACCTGAAGTTACGCTTGTTTCTGTTGAACTCACCCCGTTCAAGACGACATACTGCTCCCTGTCTGTTAGAAAATTTTCTATCCAACCGCACAAGTCATCGGATAGACCGTAAGCGATCACTTTTTGGAGCAAGCGACAGTGCGGAACTGAGTCGAATGCCTTTCGAAAGTCGAGAAATATGGCATCAACCTGGGAGCCGGTATCTAGAGCCTGTTGCATATCATGCACAAAGAGGGTCAGCTGTGTTTCACATGACAGCTGTTTCCTAAAACCGTGTTGGTTTCTGCAGATGAGCTCCTCAGAGTCTAGAGAGGTCATTATGTCTGAACACAAAATATGTTCCATGATTCTACAACAAATCGATGTCAGTGGAATTGGCCGGTAATTATGTGTATCCGATTTTCTACCCTTTTTATAGATTGCTACGACCTGGCCCTCCTTCCAGTCGCGTGGAACTTACCGATTTTCCAGTGATCTCTGATAGATTATGGATAAGAATGGTGCTATATTTGTAGCACAGTCAACATATAATCTTACGGGGATACTGTCTGGGCCAGATGCCTTCCTGGCGTCTAAGGATCTTAACTGTTTTACAATCCCAGATACACTAACCCATATGTCAGCCTTCCTTGCGTTTGTTCGATAATTTAAAGGGGGAATGGTGCCGCAGTCCTCTACCTTCGACATTAAAAGTGTTGTGAGGTTGGCATAAGTGCACTTGCGGAAACGTCCTATCGGGGAAACAGTTGGTTTCCTGGCCATGTTTATTTTCGTATTATTATCCCTTCGTCTCTACCTCAGTCAAACACCCTGAAGAACCAAAGAGAGGAGATCCTCAAGGTTATAATGGCTGTAGAGTACAAAATATAAAAGAATTCGAAAGCAATTTACACATTATTTATTGAAAGCTGCACCATGCTTGAAAGCGCCTTAGATGCATGACACGTTTTTTCAGCGTAGTCACCAGGTCTCTGTAACCAACGGTCGGAAACTTCTACCAGTCGTTCATTTCCTCGACGATAGATATCCTCCCCTCGATTACGGATCCATTCGAGAATTTCTGTGTGAACGTGCTCATCAATGGAAAACCTGTTTCCTCCCACATGATCTTCCAGCTTCCCGTAAAGCCGGAAATCGAATAGTATCATATCCTCCTCCCTTCCCGATCAGCATAACCCACGTCTGAAAGACCTTGCTCAAATTACTGGCACTATTTCACTGCGGCAGGACATGCCATTGCTTCCCATCAATACACCGCCAAAACTGCATCGTGAGTCTGTGAGCAATTCAGACGTTTTGCGAACAAGAATCGCACGGCCTCGCGTGCTTGAACTGTGGGGCACGTTTCCCGTTGCCGCGCCATCTCGCTCCCACACTGTGACTCAGCACTTATTCGAACTGCTCCAGAACTGTCTGCAGGAAACGCGAAACGTCTGTTCACTTCTGACAATGTGGCACGCTTGTTGCACAACGGTCTTAGCGTTGGGTGACGTGTGTAACTTATATTATGAAGTCCTTATATACATACTTCACACTCAGGTGACAAAAGTCAAAATGGTTCAAATGGCTCTGAGCACTATGGGACTCAACTAATGAGGTCATCAGTCCCCTAGAACTTAGAACTACTTAAACCTAACTTATCTAAGGACATCACACGCATCCATGCCCGACGCAAGATTCGAACCTGTGACCGTAGCGGTCGCGCGGTTCCAGACTGTAGCGCCTAGAACCGCTCGGCCACCCCGGACGGCGAGACGGAGTAAGTAAAAAATCTAAAATATACGTTCATTTACCATTAATACCAAACTTGACACAAACATGAACTATGTACGCACTACTGTGCACACATAAGATAATTCTTAGACTCCTGTTACCATACAACATCAAACAGAAAACTGTTTATAACATTTACTTGCAGAGGTGGCATTACCACACTACATACATGCAGAAGTCAGATAACATGTTATTTGACGTTATCGGCTATAGAAAAATTCTCAGTGCAGCAGGAGGAGCAGACCACCAACAAAAACACCGTAAGCTTTGGCGGCGCGGACCTCCTGGCCCGCTTTTAGTGTGGGGGGCCACAGTGGAACACGTGGTCCCAGCGGCCAATAGCGGCGCCCCCGAGAGCGTACTTTAAGCGCCGGCCACCCTCTCATCCAGTCAGTCTAATCTCGCTTACGTCGGTTTACATCTCGCTTGCGCTAGACTGCTTTCTTCCTGGTTCGTGTACGAGTTTGTTTCCTTGTGACTCTCTTGTTCGGTCTCGTCGTATTCGTTCTGTCCTACGCTGGTCGTGTCCCTCCTCTCCCGTTGTGTTTTTGATCGCGGGCGTCTCCGCCGGTCCCGCCGCGCCTTCCGTCAGTGCTACCCCGCGACCGTCCTGGTCGCAGTTACAACAGCATCAGCCTGAGAGCCGGTATCTAGAGCCTGTTGTATATGATGCACAAAGAGGGCCAGCTGTGTCTCGCATGTCCGCTGTTTCCTAAAACCGTGCTGGTTTCTGTAGTTGAGCATCTCAGAGTGTAGAATTTGACAATTACGGACGGCTATAGAGGCAGCGTGGCCCAATATTTCTGCAGGTGACTTCCAAAGACTTATTGTGTGCATGCCACATTACGCAGGGCAAAAGGAGGTTCGACACGATATTAGGAGGTATCCCATGACATTTATCAATTCAGGGTGAACAGTCTGATATAAGAGGGAATCCGTTAGAAGAGACGGAGAAATGATTTGTGAAGAAGGAGCAGTCTTTAATCCTAAGCCACTAAACGCATGACAAGAAGACTTTTTTCCCTTACCTGCTGGCGACAGAGGGAAGTGCGCGCGCCCTGCAGCAGCTTGACACGGCTGGCCGTGGGCCGGTCAGCCACAGAGGCCAGCAGCCAGCACAAGCATTTCGCGTGCGGCGCGACCGGCGGATGTCAGCGCAGCGCCCAATTGTCAGGCGGCCGCCCGGCACTTGTCCGCGGGCCCACGGCCCCGCCCACGCGGCAGGCGCTGGGCTGTCGCCAGCAGCGGCTCCGAGGCCGCTCTGACAGGCCTGCCGCAGCCCACAGGTGCCTCGCCTTTTCTGTCGTAGGGTGGGAACCAGGGGGCGCGGCAAGTGTATGGAGAAATATTTTCCGCTTCCACGGCTGGAAAGAGAATTAAGGCTCTGTTACATGACGATCAATCTGAAAAATGGTTCAAATGGCTCTGGGCACTATGGGGCTTAACTTCTGAGGTCATCAGTCCTCTAGAACTTAGAACTACTTAAACCTAACTAACCTAAGGACATCACACAACACCCAGTCATCACGAGGCAGACAAAATGCCTGACCCCGCCGGGAATCGAACCCGGGAAGCGAGAATGCTACCGCACGACCACGAGCTGCGGACTATAGGGATGGACGTAGACGGCTAATATGCAATATGCACGAGAGCCAAGAGTGAAAAAAGAGCCTAGAAGACCAAGAACAAAGTGCTTTCATTAAAAAGGGTGTAATACAGGGATGTAGCCTTCTGGCCCTAATCCTGAATCTGTACACTGAAGAAGTAATGATGGAAATAAAAATAAGGTACAATTGAAAGGTGGCTATAATTTCGCCCCTTACAAGCACTCATCCACATACTTTTCCGTGATCTATATTATCTATTTATATACATTATTATCATCGTCATCATCATCATCATCATTTAAGACTGATTATGCCTTTCAGCGTTCAGTCTGGAGCATAGACCCCCTTATAAAATTCCTCCATGATCCCCAATTCAGTGCTAACATTGGTGCCTCTTCTGATGTTAAACCTATTACTTCAAAATCATTCTTAACCGAATCCAGGTACCTTCTCCTTGGTCTGCCCCGACTCCTCCTACCCTCTACTGCTGAACCCATGAGTCTCTTGGGTAACCTTGCTTCTCCCATGCGTGTAACATGACCCCACCATCTAAGCCTGTTCGCCCTGAGTGCTACATCTATAGAGTTCATTCCCAGTTTTCATTTGATTTCCTCATTGTGGACACCCTCCTGCCATTGTTCCCATCTACTAGTACCTGCAAGCATCCTAGCTACTTTCAGATCCGTAACCTCAACCTTATTGATAAGGTAACCTGAATACACCCAGCTTTCGCTCCCATACAACAAAGTTGGTCGAAAGATTGAGCGGTGCACAGATAACTTAGTCTTGGTACTGACTTCCTTCTTGCAGAAGAGAGTAGATCGTAGCTGAGCGCTCACTGCATTAGCTTTGCTACACCTCGCTTCCAGTTCTTTCACTACGTTGCCATCCTGTGAGAATATGCATCCTAAGTACTTGAAACCGTCCACCTGTTCTAACTTTGTTCCTCCTATTTGGCACTCAATCCGTTTATATTTCTTTCCCATTGACATTACTTTCGTTTTGGAGATGCTAATCTTCATACCATAGTCCTTACATTTCTGATCTAGCTCTGAAATATTACTCTGCAAACTTTCAATCGAATCTGCCATCACAACTTAGTCATCCGCATATGCAAGACTGCTTATTTTGTGTTCACATATCTTAATCTCACCCAGCCAGTCTATTGTTTTCAACATATGATCCATAAATAACATGAACAACAGTGGAGACAGGTTGCAGCCTTGTCTTACCCCTGAAACTACTCTGAACCATGAACTCAGTCTACCGTCAACTCTAACTGCTGCCTGACTATCCATGTAAAGACCTTTAATTGCTTGCAAAAGTTTGCCTTCTATTCCATAATCTCGTAGAACAGACAATAACTTAATCCTAGGAACCCGGTCATATGCCTTTTCTAGATCTATAAAGCATAGATACAATTCCCTGTTCCACTCATAACACTTCTCCATTATTTGTCGTAAGCTAAAGATCTGGTCCTGACAACCTCTAAGAGGCCTAAACCGACACTGATTTTCATCCAATTGCTCCTCAACTAATACTCGCACTTTCCTTTCAACAATACCTGAGAAGATTTTACCCACAACGCTGATTAAAGAGATACCTCTGTAGTTGTTACAATCTTTTCTGTTTCCATGTTTAAAGATTGGTGTGATTACTGCTTTTGTCCAGTCTGATGGAACCTGTCCCGACTCCCAGGCCATTTCAATTATCCTGTGTAGCCATTTAAGACCTGACATTCCACTGTACTTGATGAGTTCCGACATAATTTCATCCACCCCAGCCGCTTTATTGCACTGCAATCTATTGACCATTTTCTCCACTTCCTCAAACGTGATCCTATTTCCATCATCATTCCTGTCCCATTCTACCTCGAAATCTGAAACATTACTGATCGTATTTTCACCTACATTGAGCAACTCTTCAAAATATTCCCTCCATCTGCCCAAGGCATCCACAGGATTCACCAGCAGTTTTCCTGACCTGTCCAAAATACTCGTCATTTCCTTCTTACCTCCCTTTCGAAGACTGCTAATTACACTCCAGAATGGTTTTCCAGCAGCTTGACCCAATGTCTCCAACCTGTTTCCAAAGTCTTCCCAAGATTTCTTCTTGGATGCTGCAATTATCTGTTTGGCTTTGTTTCTTTCTTCAACATATCTTTCTCTGTCTACCTGAGTTCTAGTACATATCCATTTTTTATACGCCTTCTTTTTCCTTTTACAGGCTGCCTTGACTGTGTCATTCCACCAAGCTGTTTGCTTCCTCCTACTTTTACACACTACTGTTCCAAGACATTCTTTAGCCACTTCTAGTACTGTGTCCCTGTACCTTGTCCATTCCTTTTCCAATGACTGTAATTGACTACATTCATCTAACTGGTACCTTTCTGAGATCGCTGTTATGTACTTGTGCCTGATTTCCTTATCCTGAAGTTTCTCCACTCTTATCCTCCTACATATGGACCTGACCTCCTGCACTTTCGGCCTCGCAATCCCAATTTCACTGCAGATTAAATAATGATCAGTGTCATCAAAGAATCCCCTGAATACACGTGTGTCCCTCACAGCTTTCCTGAATTCCTGATCTGTTATTATATACTCAATGACAGATCTGGTTCCCCTGCTTTCCCAAGTATACCGGTGAATGTTCTTATGTTTAAAAAAGGAGTTTGTGATTACTAAGCCCATACTGGCACAGAAATCCAAGAGTTGCTGCCCGTTCCTGTTGGCCTCCATATCCTCTCCAAATTTACCCACAACCTTTTCATACCCTTCTGTTCGATTTAGAATCCTGGCGTTAAAATCACCCATGAACAGAACACTGTCCTTGTCCTTTACTCTAACAACTACATCACTGAGTGCCTCATAAAAACTATCCATCTTATCTTGATCAGTCCCTTCACAATGCGAATATACTGACACAATCCTAATTTTCTTGCTAGACACTGTCAAATCTATATATTATAATATAATAATATTTATATGTTAAAGAGCATTAAGAGATTCTAAGATCTGCTTCAGAGGGTAGTCAGACAGGGCCAAATCTTCACTGTAGCGTTTATTATTTTCCGTTGCGCACAGTCATTTAACACCTGCCTGCAGTAGCATCTTGGTCAATAGTTAATTTAAGATTTAGAGTGAAAGCACAACAATGATAAGATTCGCCGATGACATTGCTCATCTCAGTGGAAGTGAAGGATTACAGGATCTACTGAGTGGAATGAACAGTCTAATAAGTACAGAATATGGATTGAGAGTAAATCGAAGAAAGACGAAAGTACTGACAAGTGGCAGATACGAGAACAGTGAGAAACTTCACATCAGAATTGGGGATCACAGACAAAGCCTAGGCAGCAAAGTAACCCATGACGGACGGAGCAAGGAGGACATAAAAAAGGGGAGTACCACTCGTAAAAAGGGCATTCATGGCCAAGAGAAGTCTGCTAATATCAAACACAGGCCTTGAGGAAGAAGTTTCTAAGAATGCACGTCTGGAGCATAGCATTATATGGTAGTCATGCATGGACTGTGGGAAAAACAGAAGGGAAAAGAATAGAAGCATTTGAGATGTTGGAAATTACGTGGACTTATAAGATAAGCAATAAGGAGGTTCTCTGCAGAATAGACCAACAAATGAATATACGGAAAACACTGAGAAGAAGAACGGAGAGGATGACAGGACGTCTATTAAGACATCAGGGATCAACTTTCATGGTGCCAGAACTAGAGGGAGCTGTGAGGGTAAAAACTATAGAGGAAGACAGAGACTGGAATACACCGAGCAAGTAGTTGAGGACGTAGATTGCGACTTCTAGTCTTGAGATGAAAATGTTGGTACAGGAGAGAAATTCTTGACAGGATGCATCAAACCAGCCATATATATATATATATATATATATATATATATATATATATATATATATATATATATGGCTGGCTCCGAACCGATATATATATACACTCCTGGAAATTGAAATAAGAACACCGTGAATTCATTGTCCCAGGAAGGGGACACTTTATTGACACATTCCTGGGGTCAGATACATCATATGATCACACTGACAGAACCACAGGCACATAGACACAGGCAACAGAGCATGCACAATGTCGGCACTAGTACAGTGTATATCCACCTTTCGCAGCAATGCAGGCTGCTATTCTCCCATGGAGACGATCGTAGAGATGCTGGATGTAGTCCTGTGGAACGGCTTGCCATGCCATTTCCACCTGGCGCCTCAGTTGGACCAGCGTTCGTGCTGGACGTGCAGGCCGTGTGAGACGACGCTTCATCCAGTCCCAAACATGCTCAATGGGGGACAGATCCGGAGATCTTGCTGGCCAGGGTAGTTGACTTACACCTTCTAGAGCACGTTGGGTGGCACGGGATACATGCGGACGTGCATTGTCCTGTTGGAACAGCAGGTTCCCTTGCCGGTCTAGGAATGGTAGAACGATGGGTTCGATGACGGTTTGGATGTACCGTGCACTATTCAGTGTCCCCTCGACGGTCACCAGTGGTGTACGGCCAGTGTAGAAGATCGCTCCCCACACCATGATGCCGGGTGTTGGCCCTGTGTGCCTCGGTCGTATGCAGTCCTGATTGTGGCGCTCACCTGCACGGCGCCAAACACGCATACGACCATCATTGGCACCAAGGCAGAAGTGACTCTCATCGCTGAAGACGACACGTCTCCATTCGTCCCTCCATTCACGCCTGTCGCGACACCACTGGAGGCGGGCTGCACGATGTTGGGGCGTGAGCGGAAGACGGCCTAACGGTGTGCGGGACCGTAGCCCAGCTTCATGGAGACGGTTGCGAATGGTCCTCGCCGATACTCCAGGAGCAACAGTGTCCCTAATTTGCTGGGAAGTGGCGGTGCGGTCCCCTGCGGCACTGCGTAGGATCCTACGGTCTTGGCGTGCATCCGTGCGTCGCTGCGGTCCGGTCCCAGGTCGACGGGCACGTGCACCTTCCGCCGACCACTGGCGACAACATCGATGTACTGTGGAGACCTCACGCCCCACGTGTTGAGCAATTCGGCGGTACGTCCACCCGGCCTCCCGCATGCCCACTATACGCCCTCGCTCAAAGTCCGTCAACTGCACATACGGTTCACGTCCACGCTGTCGCGGCATGCTACCAGTGTTAAAGACTGCGATGGAGCTCCGTATGCCACGGCAAACTGGCTGACACTGACGGCGGCGGTGCACAAATGCTGCGCAGCTAGCGCCATTCGACGGCCAATACCGCGGTTCCTGGTGTGTCCGCTGTGCCGTGCGTGTGATCATTGCTTGTACAGCCCTCTCGCAGTGTCCGGAGCAAGTGTGGTGGGTCTGACACACCGGTGTCAATGTGTTCTTTTTTCCATTTCCAGGAGTATATATATATATATATATATATGTATATATCGGTTCGGAGGGTCACGAGGAGGGCCCTGGATCGATTCCCAGTGTTCGGGATGACTGAAACTGGGTGACCTTCGTACTGTGAGATCATTTGAGGAGCTACTTGAATGTGAAGTAGTGTTCCTACGTGTGGGAAGTTGACAATGACCGGGACAATGGCTTGCTTAACTCATGTCTCTACATATAACGTCCGAATCGCATCATGTGTCGGAGAATGGCACTACGGTCAATCAGTATCATGTGGAACGGTATGTACTCATCCCCGCGGGGGTAACTGAGGACCTACTTGAATGAGACGTAGTGACGCCAAGGTCTGGAAAGTTGATACGGTCGGCAGGGCAGAGTTAGTCTATTTTTTATAGGAAACGTTTAGTAGAAGGACGTCCAGGTTAGTGAGACATGTCCTGAAGCGTACGTGCATAGTTAAGAAATTTGGAAATTTTTGGTGAGGTCTTATGAGACCAAACTGCTGAGGTCGACTCGAACCTCCGACGGGGAGAGCCGCACGGACCGTGACAAGGCGCCTCGGCCGCGCGGCTACCTCGCGCGGCGGGCATAGTTAACTTGGAGCTAGAATGATGGGCGACAGGAAAAACAAATAGGAATTATAAAAATAGCAAACTGATTATTTAGTATAAAACTGCAAAATACTTTATGATAACGATCTGTCGTGGTAGGGCAAGCAAAGTGTCACTGAAACGATTCTTATTTATCTACAACATTTTACTTAAGTGCAATACATATTACTGTCGTGGCGACCAAAATCTGAAGGGAATGTTTACTTGCTTTGCCGAGTTCTTCAACCAGAATCCACCTTCCAGCAAGCCTGCCTGTTATGCGGGGGACCTGGGTTCGATTCCAGTACTGCCGGGGATTTTACATTGGTGGAAGGTC
The DNA here is from genome assembly GCF_023864345.2 of Schistocerca serialis cubense. NCBI lineage: Eukaryota > Metazoa > Arthropoda > Insecta > Orthoptera > Acrididae > Schistocerca > Schistocerca serialis. The sequence continues at coordinate 621,449,110 of NC_064645.1, forward strand.
TTGTGGGTGGTGCACTTAGTCTCGTGAGGCCAAATAAGGAGCAGCAGCAGCAGTTCTACGGTCAGAAACGCCGACGACGATCGGGGGGGCAATGTGCTGACCATCTGACGTCGCCAGTAGCAGAAGACGACACGGCGATCGGTCGAGCCCGACTGGTCCCCCTACGGCCTAACGCGGAACTGGACGTTATCTATTGCAAACCAAAGCATATCTGAGATAAATATGATTACAAATTTAACAAAGACTGTGCCTTTTACGGCCAGAAGATGATAAGGTTAATAAAAGTTGGAACGTTAGGAAGGATAGTATCAAATCAGTAAAAACATTCGGTCGTTAAAGAATGCCATAGTGAACTTTTTGTTGACTGGTTAATTATAGTCGATAGGATAGTTTATTACCGAGACTATTTTTAGGTGTCACTGGACTCGGCAAAGCAGCATCGGCTACTGGAGACAAGAGACCTACAGCTGTCGGCTGCAATTGAAGAGATTTGGTTTGGATGCCAAAAGTTCCTCTTCAGAGTGAAAGTGAAAGGGTCAAGCGGCAGGGATCGTTGGGAGCTTTTGGTGGCGGTTGCAGCGTAAAGAGTGTGACGGTCTTCACACTCTGGAGCGAATGTATGCGTGGTCCTTGTTTAGACGTATGAGCTATGTGTTTGAGGAGAAGAATTACCTAAAATGAAAATATGAAGGATCACCATTCCGACCTTTCATTCATAACAGCAAGACTGTCGTTCACTAGCATTCCCCACTTCTCTTGTAGGAGTGACAAGAAATTGGGTAACTTCGTGCAATTTGAGAAACTAAGCCATACGAATAATATTTTGAGGAATTGCTACGTTTAGAGAAAAACTATCCATTTCGAAAAAAATGCATTACTAATAATATGTAGTGTCTCTTAGTTACTTCTTTAAGCAGACGGAAATGTTGGAAGTAGTCTCTTAGACATTTCTTTACTTAATAAACTTTTGGAAGAAAAAAACTGACCAGAAACAACAGCGGTCATTGCACAAGAGTAGCATCAAATGAGAATCACCAAGTCCTGATCACTACACAACTTAAGCTCATTCAGGCACAGAAAGATGTGAACTGTAGTGGACTGGCAAGACAGCCAATCCACAGTGACAGGTAGCCGAAAGGCACGCGTTTAAGCTCACGCAGGCTGGCGTGAGGTCTGGAACAGCTAAGGGAATTTATAGTAGCAAAGAACGTAAGTAACTACTGGAATACTTAACTTTAATTCATAATTGGTGAACATCGGTCTGACGGTACATGTATCACAAGATAAATAGCCAATGATAATGGCGCCTTGCTAGGTCGTAGCAAATGACGTAGATGAAGGCTATGCTAACTATCGTCTCGGCAAACGAGAGCGTAATTTGTCAGTGAACCATCGCTAGCAAAGTCGGCTGTACAACAGGGGCGAGTGCTAGGAAGTCTCTCTAGACCTGCCGTGTGGCGGCGCTCGGTCTGCAATCACTGATAGTGGCGACACGCGGGTCCGACGAATACTAACGGACCGCGGCCGATTTGAAGGCTACCACCTAGCAAGTGTGGTGTCTGGCGGTGACACCACATGAACTATCAAATCGTTAAACAGAAACAAAGAATTTAGATACAGAGAACATACCATTGATTGCTTAGAGACTCTCGCGTTTAGATCCAGCTGCCTAACTGCAATGAATTCTTTCTCTTCACTGTGTCTATTACATCCGAAAAGTATCTGTTTAGTACGGATGAATATCGAGAATGGGTGTATAGTGTCGTGTTGCGACAATGAAAACATCTGAAGAGAAAGAATTGAGCAAGACACCTTTGCTTAAGCATAGCTACTCCTCTCGACCAACATCAATGGGCTTTATGTAAGCTCTAAGTAAGGCTAACTGAAAGGGCTAGGGTTTGATTCCCGGTCTGGTAGCAAATTTTTATCCGTTGGGGGACTGGTGTTGCTTTGTCCTCAAGTTCGTATCATCATAATTTGACATCCAACTTTCGAGATGGCTGTATGGGCAAGTCCCGGAAGCCACTGAAAGAAAGGTGTTGCAAACAATTCGACTAGCGTCTGTTGACTACCGTCCTTGAGGAGGTGTGATTATGTTGTGTCAAGACAGTAAGAAAAAGGTAATGTAAAGTGTTTTTTTAATTAATTCTTGTATCAGATAACAGCTCCTCTGGGCATCAGAATAATACACTGCGTAAAAGTTCCATGAAATATGTAAACAATCAATTAAATGATTAAAATATTCTCGCTTCACCAGCCGTGTCATTTCCAATAAACCACTCGAGCTTTCGACAGCTGTCACCACCATCGCCGTAAGGAATAAAAATTCGCTAACTTCTGGGGTTGCCATAGTGTTCCACATGTGTAACAAACACAGACACGACGAGAGAGGGGTCGAGGTGAACGCATGCAAGGTAAGACTAGCTGAGCAGCTCTGACTTCAATTTGCAGTAGGATTTTGGAGCATATATTGTACTCGAACATTGTGAATCACCTTGAAGAAAATGACTTATTGACACGTAACCAACACGGATTAAGAAAATATCGTTCTTGTGCAACACAACTAGCTGTTTACTCCCATGAAGTAATGAGTGCTGTTGACAAGGGATCTCAGATCGATTCCATATTCCTAGATTTCCAGATGCTTTTGATACCGTTCCTCACAAGCGACTATTAATCACATTGCGTGCATATGGAGTACCGTCTCAGTTGTGTGTCTGGATTCCTGATTTCCTCTCAGAGAGGTCACAGTTCGTAGTGATAGACGGTAAATCATCGAGTAGAACAGAAGTGATATCTGGCGTTCCGCAGGGTAGTGTCATAGGCCCTCTGCTGTTCGTGATTTACATAAATGATTTAGGTGATAATCTGAGCAGCCCGCTTAGATTGTTTGCAGATGACGCTGTAATAAACTGTCTAGTAAAATCATCAGACGATTAATTCCAATTACAAAATGATCTAAAGAGAATTTATGTAAGGTACGTAAAGTGGCAATTGGCTCTAAACAGAGGAAACTGCGAGGTCAACTACATGGGTACTGAAAGAAATCCGATAAATTTTGGGTATACGATAAATCGCACAAATCTACGGCTATAAATTCGACTAAATACCTAGGAATTACAATTACGAGCAACTTAAATTGAAAAGGCCACATAGATGATATTGTGGGGAAGGCTAACCAAAGACTGCGGTTTGTTGGCAGAACACTTAGAAATTCGACAGAACCCACTAAAGGGGCAGCCAACATTACACTTGTCCGTTCTCTCCTGGAATATTGCTGCTCGATGTGGGATCCTTACCAGGTAGGATTGACGGAGGACATCGAAAAAGTGCAAAGAAGGGCAGCTAGGTTCGTGTTGTCGCGCAATAGGGGTGAGGGTGTCACTGATGTGATACGTGAGTTGGGGTGGCAGTCTCTGAAACAAAGGCGGTTTTCTTTGTGGCGAGTTCTATTTACGAAATTTCAATCACAAGCTTTCTCTTCCGAATGCGAAAATATTTTGTTGACACCTACCTACGTAGGGAGAAATGATCATCATAATAAAATAAGAGAAATCAGAGCCCGAACGGAATGATTAAGGTGTTCCTTTTTCCCACGCGCCATTCGAGAGTGGAATGGTAGAGAACCAGTATGAAACTGGTTCGATGAACCGTTTGCCAGGCATGTAAGTGTGAATTGCAGAGTAACCATGTAGATGTAGATGTAGACGTAGATCTACCGAGGGACCAGTGAAGTCAAGTAGGACGAGGCGCCGGCGCCACGTGTGAAACTGTCGCTCCCGCCTTTCTGCAAGCGTCGAGCATTCCTCTTTGCTCTCGCTCGATATCCAAAGCCCTTCCCCACGCCTTACTCTGCACCCCTGATCTCCATCAAAATGTTGCGGTATATTCTCATCACAGTCGCCTCCTTTACTGTGGAATCACAATATGATGACGTATGCGAAAAGACTCTTTTCGATTTACGTTTCAGTAAATGGATGTATGAGCAAGTCCTTTGGTAGTGTACGAGTGTCACAGCACTGTAGTATTTGAACCAAACCTTAATGTGAAGAGCGACCTCGTTTCATGTAGTCAGACTTACACCCTATTCTATGTCGACGATTGGTTATGTAGCAACAATTGACAAAAGGGATATTGCTTAAAATTCGTTTGTGTCGCCTGAATAGCAATTCTATTACACTAAGTACGAGACTAAACAGTCAACAATTAAATAAGTTCGGTATAAATCGATGAGACCGAAAGCATTCTATTTAGGGGGAATACTGCCTGTGGAGTAACTTAAGAGGAAATTGAAGTGTGGTGACGCGATATCTTCAGCTAGTACTGTATCCGGAAGAGAGAGAAAGTGTTGTCTATCTGTCTGGTTTAAATTCTATCTAGTTCAAGCAGTCTGAGTAGTGCTCAAGTGGATAACAAATCGTTTAAGAACTGAGTTAATGTTGAGAGTAAATGTGTTCCTTCATGTTACGAACTGCCAACCTTGTGATGTCGAGTAGATGAGTATCGGGAAATCTAGTGTCCCCCTACGCTGAAGTTCGTTGTTCACATTCAAGTCGGTATTTTCGAGAGTGGACGTTTGGTGATTTTTGTTAATGTACAGGTACGTGCAGGTTAGCCAGCTATAGTGCTGTAATCCAGTACTGTGACTCCACGACCTTTAGCACATGCAGCCGTCAGACCGCCTACTCAGATGCAAAGACCGCAGCGCGGCTCTGCTGAAACCTTGAACGTTTTAAAGCCGCACCCAGCTGTCAGGCGCAAATCACTCACAATCTCAAAGTTGTAACGTAATACCATCCCGCATTACCTCGTTTCTGTTATGTTCCTCAGACAGGTCTCTCGTTAACAGTCGGTACGTCAGATGTGGATGAGTTCAGCATTTATGAAATGCAAATGCAGCATACTGTTTTCTCTTCATATCTTTGGAATTTAAGTTGTCTGGAATTGTCTGAACCTTTCTTTATCACGCCGTTGAGTATGACAGGAATTTTCGTTCTTTCAAGTTTCTTCATACAACGAGATGGTACAAAGATGCGGGAGAAATGTGATTCATATGATCACTACGTCAACTTGATTTACGATTTCCACGGCTTACCTGGCAAAGTCCAGGAGAATATCTTAAAACGCAACCACGTCAGTATTTTCTCCCCTTGTCACTCTCCCATAGAGTGAAAACTCGGTTTGTAATGAGTTGGCTGTCGATTCAGTATTCAATCCCTTTCCTCTCTTCATGAAGAACGACTGATCGCATGGTTTCCCCTCAACAAATTTTAGATTTCTCGTCACTTCTTTACTCTCTTGTCTTGCTAACTTAATAACAATCGACGTACGTATCTTGGTAACTGCCACGAAACCCTCGCGTTGTGTTGTGGATCTGACGGACGTATCGAGAACATGTACAACTTTTTCTTTGTATTCAGAGTGTGTCATATCTGAACTTAAAGTGGAGTTTTCGTCCATATTTATCTTCATCGTCAAGAGCTAACAGACTGCGAAAAAGCGTACGACCAATATACAAGAGATCGACAATCCACATCGGTTCCTGCAGAAGACAGCTCCTGACGATGCAGATGCTGAACATGTACGAAAGCTCATTTCACTTTGAATTCTACGGAGAATATATATATATATATATATATATATATATATATATATATATATACTGCCGTAAAAAAAATCCCTAAAACAGTCGAAAGTATAACGATTTTATTTGTATTATAGACGAGAAGGAATCAGAAAATAATTCAAAAAGCTGCATTCGAAACAAAATGTACAACGACAAGAACTGTTATTATCCAGTGCATACCATCAGATCAGGAATGACTATGTCCTATGCGATCACTACCGCAGGATCTGTATGTTTGAAACACCCTCCAGAAAAGTTTACTTATTCTCATATTGTGATCTGCAAGTTCCGGAGAGTGTGAGAATCTGACATGTTCCGCTTAAGAGAAATCTCGCTATGCATTCTATGAAACGCAGATACATTACAGGACCATGTCACCACTCTGCAGTTTAACAGATGCACCAACTGTTCGGCTAGGTCGAGCACAGTCGCTAGCCAAGCTTTTGCCACCAGCCAGTCCCTCACGTAAAACTGGCAAAACATCTCTCCACTTTCTATCTCCAACACTGCTACCCTACGACCGACCCTGCTAGGTACACGTACAGGGTGTCCCAGAAGTGCCGGCCGGAGTGGCCGAGCGTTTCTAGGCGCTACAGTCTTGAACGGCGCGACCGCTACGGTTGCAGGTTCGAATCCTGCCTCGGGCATGGATGTGTGTGATGTCCTTAGGTTAGTTAGGTTTAAGTAGTTCTAAGTTCTAGGGGACTGATGACCTCAGCAGTTAAGTCCCATAGTGCTCAGAGCCATTTGATTTATCCCAGAAGTCTTTCACTGACTACAGTCGTACACATAAGGCAGAATGTATGACACATAGACACGTATCTTTTATCTTCAAGTGCAGGTAACATACTCAGACTTTCGTGTGCACACACATTAATAAATTTGAACGTGTGCTCCTTTTGTTGTCTGAACAGTCCTCGCGTTAGAGCCATGTCCCTCTGTTCTAGGCAAAATCTGTTCCCTTAAGCTTCGCATACCACGTCTTGATGCTTTTAACATCTGATGGCTGTCCAGGGTAGACCATCTGCAATTTTCTCTAGACCGTTTTGATGACTGTCTCGTGATACCAGAGGACACATTGGACTTTGGTCTGGTTTGAGTACATGTTGTTTGCAAGTGGTGTAGGACTCCGCTGTTGTTAAGTAATTGGGCCCTGTAAGAAACAAAATAACGACACGTATGTGTATACACAGAAACTTGAATATGTCACATGCAATTCAAGATAAAATAATTTTGTCTGTTGTCATATTTTATGGCTTATGAATATTTGTAATCACGGAAAGATTTATGGGACACTACCGGGTTCTTGCGCTAACTTTCTCAACAATTATGTGATTGATTGCAATTTGTTTTGAGGATAGTAACACGTATCTCATTTCTTTCTCCATGCCTGCTGGTGTCTGGAATCGTTCGCTGCACTTTACCAGGATGATCTGAGAACACGCAGTGACACGATCCCAGTCAGACAGTTCCATAGCTAATTGAGAAAGCACAATCAGTGAAACAAGAAACATACTAAAGCGTAGAACAATGGGTAGAGGTGGAGTTCAAAAATGGCTCTGAGCACTATGGGACTTAACAGCTATGGTCATCAGTCCCCTAGAACTTAGAACTACTTAAACCTAACTAACCTAAGGACAGCACACAACACCCAGCCATCACGAGGCAGAGAAAATCCCTGACCCCGCCGGGAATCGAACCCGGGAACCCAGGCGTGGGAAGCGAGAACGCTACCGCACGACCACGAGATGCGGGCAGAGGTGGAGTCTATAAGCTCACAGAGATTCTGGAACTTATCTACTCACACAGTTACATCCTGTTCAACGACACGTTTTACCTTAAGGTGTATCGATGGACTAACAATGGCAAACTCTTGCAGGTTTGGTGGCAGACACATATGAAGAGCCCAAGAAGAAAACGGGGTAAGTCGCATTCTGTACGTTTCTCAGGAGAGGAGATTTAAATTTTCAAGATTACAAAAAAAAAAAAAAAAAAAAAAAAAAAAACATGAAACACTCGAATCAGGTGTAACCAAAATGATTTTAACGTCAAATTTTAATGGTTGTGGAGGATGTACATTAGAAAAAAATGACAATTGAAATTGTATGATAAAGACAACATATGCAAAACATTTAGTCTATATCTTTACCACGAAAAGAACATGATAAGTCCATTTTTTGGTAAGCTTTCTTCCCTTCTTTGCGCTGATTATCATTAAAAGTTTCTATTTGTTGGTCTTGGACTTTGGTTCGTTATGTGGTAGACTGGTATAGAAATTTCTTGGGCCTTGACAACAAAACTGTTTAAGTTCTTGAAAGTCTGAATATTTGTCATAAGGTATTGACAGAAGCTCTGAAAATGTACCCCTTAAATTAGTTATTTAGAAATCAGTCGAGATTTTCCTTTCAAAAAGTTTCAAATTACAAAACACCGTTATGTGCTCGACGAGGCCATAAGAATTTATCAGTTCCCTCCGGTTCATACTCAGCCTCCACGGCTAGTTGTAGACCAACAGAATGTTTCAAATACACTGGTGTTGAGGCTCCATTGTAAGTAAACCTGTATTTGAAAAGCTCGTCTTCCTTCACAGTCAGAACTTTTCTAAGAGGTCGTGTCTTGAAAGAACGCTTTGGTTTGTAACATGCTTTTAAGAACGTCGTTCAATCCCGCATTACTTCTTGCTAAACACGAATGACTTCGTAAGGCAATGAATTCGTTCTTGCAGTTTCAAAAGCATTTTGGTAACTCAGGTTTGATAGAAAAGAAAGTGCTTGCAAAGTTTTTATCACATTCCCTTTTAGAGTGTTCTATTACTGGAAATGCTATTTTGATACTATCTAATCTCTTATTGGTATGTACGAGATACTGGCGGTATACGAACACTGCATAATTCTCACTCTGTCCTGAGCACGAGTCATAGAATATTACAATGACCCTTAGTTTTGGATTAAGGATTTTGTTCACATAATGGTGCAAAAAATGATAACTTCATTCGCTCCTTTATTCCCTAAAACTCCAGTGAAGTATACAATATTGCATCACTGTTGGACGTTTGATGAATGTTGAAACAGAAAAACGAGAATGCCATGCAAAACATAGAAGACGTTTTGGCAAACAGGAAATTGCCCACGGTATCATTTCGTTTGATTCTTACGGTGTATAGTGAAAAGCAATATCTTCAACTCAACTGCCTTATGGAGCCAATGGCTGGCCATCAGAACTTTCCATAAACTCATCTTTCAATGAAATGGAAGACCCCCGTTTTTCCCGAGGGCTTTTCATATGCTGACAATCCCGAAGCCAAGTTTTTAGATCTCCAACTCAGGTGGAAGGTAAATTTCTTCTCTATAGACACCATGTTCATGATAATCTTATTCTGTCTAATGAAACAACAGAAGAAATAGATAGCCTAGCAGAAGAACTTAATAACTTACTCTATACAATTCAATACCGTGTAGCGTGTAGAGCATGAACTTAATCTCTAATACAAATCAAAAGCATCTTTTTCATCTTTTGAGAAGCCAACATCACCCAAAATTACCATTCGTAACTTTTCTTGCCACCAAGACCAATATAAAAACACATTCTTCAAATTTATGGTTATTCGCTTGTAAGCAATGAATACAAGTGCAATATACAAAGAAACGTAACTTGTAAAATACGTTGCCTCCAGTCATGGACACATTCTTGCTATGATGGACAAACTAATTCATACAGCAAAATTAAACCAATCAACTGCCGAACAACTGCTCACAAGCAAGAAAACCACACTTGTAATCGCACCTTTCTTACAAGCGATGTCCTACCGAATTGCCAACCTCTTTAAGATATGTGACGTAAGAGTAAGCTTTTTCACCAACAAGAAAACACAAAATAAAATAGTTAACAAAATAGTTTCGCCACACATCTTGCCCAACACTCCTGTTCTACAAACAGCATAGAACAGAAATTGCAGATATTTCAGGTTGGTAACATAGATATGAAACGTGACATTAAACAAATAGAATTTTTTGTCAACACCACCTTCTCAGTGACGAGTCTGAACTGAAAAAGAAATTTTTGCTACAGGAAAATCAAAGTTTTGCTGCCTCGGAGTAGGTAAACAGAAAACCCCTCTCCCCAATCCTCCCTTTCTTAATTACACTTTTATCTACATTATCAGCCAGTAACCTACCACAGAATCATTCTTATGCTAAGTAGGTCAATAACTGTCTTCCGTACTTAATTTTTAACAAAGCCAGTGAAATGACAACTACGACAAAAGAACGACGATGGCTCAATAAATTATACACTCCTGGAAATGGAAAAAAGAACACATTGACACCGGTGTGTCAGACCCACCATACTTGCTCCGGACACTGCGAGAGGGCTGTACAAGCAATGATCACACGCACGGCACAGCGGACACACCAGGAACCGCGGTGTTGGCCGTCGAATGGCGCTAGCTGCGCAGCATTTGTGCACCGCCGCCGTCAGTGTCAGCCAGTTTGCCGTGGCATACGGAGCTCCATCGCAGTCTTTAACACTGGTAGCATGCCGCGACAGCGTGGACGTGAACCGTATGTGCAGTTGACGGACTTTGAGCGAGGGCGTATAGTGGGCATGCGGGAGGCCGGGTGGACGTACCGCCGAATTGCTCAACACGTGGGGCGTGAGGTCTCCACAGTACATCGATGTTGTCGCCAGTGGTCGGCGGAAGGTGCACGTGCCCATCGACCTGGGACCGGACCGCAGCGACGCACGGATGCACGCCAAGACCGTAGGATCCTACGCAGTGCCGTAGGGGACCGCACCGCCACTTCCCAGCAAATTAGGGACACTGTTGCTCCTGGGGTATCGGCGAGGACCATTCGCAACCGTCTCCATGAAGCTGGGCTACGGTCCCGCACACCGTTAGGCCGTCTTCCGCTCACGCCCCAACATCGTGCAGCCCGCCTCCAGTGGTGTCGTGACAGGCGTGAATGGAGGGAGGAATGGAGACGTGTCGTCTTCAGCGATGAGAGTCGCTTCTGCCTTGGTGCCAATGATGGTCGTATGCGTGTTTGGCGCCGTGCAGGTGAGCGCCACAATCAGGACTGCATACGACCGAGGCACACAGGGCCAACACCCGGCATCATGGTGTGGGGAGCGATCTCCTACACTGGCCGTACACCACTGGTGATCGTCGAGGGGACACTGAATAGTGCACGGTACATCCAAACCGTCATCGAACCCATCGTTCTACCATTCCTAGACCGGCAAGGGAACTTGCTGTTCCAACAGGACAATGCACGTCCGCATGTATCCCGTGCCACCCAACGTGCTCTAGAAGGTGTAAGTCAACTACCCTGGCCAGCAAGATCTCCGGATCTGTCCCCCATTGAGCATGTTTGGGACTGGATGAAGCGTCGTCTCACGCGGTCTGCACGTCCAGCACGAACGCTGGTCCAACTGAGGCGCCAGGTGGAAATGGCATGGCAAGCCGTTCCACAGGACTACATCCAGCATCTCTACGATCGTCTCCATGGAGAATAGCAGCCTGCATTGCTGCGAAAGGTGGATATACACTGTACTAGTGCCGACATTGTGCATGTTCTGTTGCCTGTGTCTATGTGCCTGTGGTTCTGTCAGTGTGATCATGTGATGTATCTGACCCCAGGAATGTGTCAATAAAGTTTCCCCTTCCTGGGACAATGAATTCACGGTGTTCTTATTTCAATTTCCAGGAGTGTATAAATGCTGACCATTAAGTCTAATACTGATGTACGTACACTCGAGACAGGTTGAAGTTTTGCGCAGTATATATACAGGGTGTGTCACCTATCTCTGCCACCTCAAATATCTCTGGAACAACAATTAATATTCAAAAGCCGTTTTCACCGGCATGAACGTACGGCAGGGTCTTAGGAAACCAAATATTATGCGAAATTTTAAAACGTAAGCAAATACTATTTTCAACATAAACTTGTCTATTTTTAAACGGACACCCCCTGTTATTTCGTATGCAATCAATAGCATGAAAAATCACAAAAATAATGGTGTTGGTTGCATCGCAATACATCAATTATATCCAGAGAAATTGCGAAGCGAAGTTAACGGTTGAAATAAATGAAGCGCACAGCTAGTGCACGTCCTGAGAATGGCGGCACGGTAGCTCAGCGTGTTCGGTCAGAGGCTTAGCGGCCCTCTGTAACAAAAAAACTGAGTTAATCGATCAACAACGAACTTAAATGGATGTCTTACGACGTCCGCCCCGAGCAGCTGCAGCGAACAAAACCGAACAAAATGAGATTAAAAAATAAAATAAAAATTAAAAGAAGGTGACTCAAGTGTGCACCTCCCGCTGCCTGTGTCAGGGGCTCACACAATGGGATGGTATGCACAATCCACAAAACTAAACAAGTAACACGTCCAACGCAAAGTTACGTTTTTCAAATTGTAAATGTATGTTTATTCTAGCGAAATGACAACTGGAACTACAATTGGAGATAACACACTTATATTCACTTTGCTAAACACATTTACTAGTGCCCTATCACCCACAGAAACTGTATTGTTGTGTATTACATCTATCATATAAAATACACCCACATCTTGACCCATGAAACTGTGTCACGTCAACATATGTTCGAAATACCCTCCGTTTGCATCAATACACGTTTGCATACGGGTAACGAGAGAGTGATGCACAGATTGTAGAGTTTCTACACGCCGCAGTATCACTATGTTGCATATCCTCTACCGCCTTTGGGGATTCTTGATACACTCTGTCTCTCATTGTCCCCCACAGAAAGAAGTCCAATAGCGTCGAGTCGGGGGATCGTGCTGGCCATCGCACAGTACCTCCCCGCCCCATCCACATGTTTGGAAATGTCACATCTAGAACGTCTCTGGCAACTTTTGCTTTGTGTGCGGGACATCCATCATGTTGGAACCACATTGATGGACGAGTTTCCAGTCCTAGATCCTCTATGAGGAGCGCTAGTGTGTGTTGAAGAAATGATGCATATCGCCGTCCGTTCAATGTTCCACGGTAAAAATAGGAACCTGCAATACAGTTAGCAATGATACCGCACCAAACATTGGCACTCCACTGTCGTCGATGAGCCACTTGGAGAATCCAGTGGGGATTTTGCACGGGCCAGTGGTGCACGTTCACGTTAGTGTGATTTGAAGATGAAGCCTCGTCCGTAAACAACATATTGCTTAGGAATACTGGATTAACGTGCAACTGTTGAAGTGCAAAACGACAGAATGCAATGCGGGATTCAAAGCCGTTCCCGTACAGTTGTTGGTGCAGTGAGATATGGGACGGATGAAACAGATGCCGGTGCAAGATTCTACACGCACTACTGAGGTTTACTCCTACACCTCGTGCACCCACCTGAGGACTGCGCGCTGCAGCAGCCAGAACAGCAATTTCGTTTCCATTGCCAGTCGCTGGCTGGCGTTGTACGTCGACGTTTTGTCGGAGCCCAGCTTCCTTTTTTCGTGAGTGTCTTGAGATGTTGCAAATGGTTCGACGTGACGGACACCGCCGATCAGGGTTGTTGTTGTTGTGGTCTTCAGTCCTGAGACTGGTTTGATGCAGCTCTCCATGCTACTCTATTCTGTGCACCTTTCTTCATCTCCCAGTACCTACTGCAACCTACATCCTTCTGAATCTGCTTAGTGTATTCATCTCTTGGTCTCCCTCTACGATTTTTACCCTCCACGCTGCCTTCCAATGCTAAATCTGTGATCCCTTGATGCCTCAAAACATGTCCTACCAACCGATCCCTTCTTCTAGTCAAGTTGTGCCACAAATTTCTCTTCTCCCCAATCCTATTCAATACCTCCTCATTAGTTACGTGATCTACCCACCTTATCTTCAGCATTCTTCTGTAGCACCACATTTCGAAAGCTGCTATTCTCTTCTTGTCCAAACTAGTTATCGTCCATGTTTCACTTCCATACAGGGCTACACTCCATACAAATACTTTCAGAAACGACTTCCTGACACTTAAATCTATACTCGATGTTAACAAATTTCTCTTCTTCAGAAACGATTTCCTTGCCATTGCCAGTCTACATTTTATATCCTCTCTACTACGACCATCATCAGTTATTTTACTCCCTAAATAGCAAAACTCCTTTACTACTTTAAGTGTCTCATTTCCTAATCTAATCCCTTCAGCATCACCCGATTTAATTTGACTACATTCCATTATCCTCGTTTTGCTTTTGTTGATGTTCATCTTATATCCTCCTTTCAAGACACTGTCCATTCCGTTCAACTGCTCTTCCAAGTCCTTTGCAGTCTCTGACAGAATTACAATGTCATCGGCGAACCTCAAAGTTTTTACTTCTTCTCCATGAATTTAAATACCTACTCCGATTTTTTCTTTTGTTTCCTTTACTGCTTGCTCAATATACAGATTGAATAACATCGGGGAGAGGCTACAACCCTGTCTCATTCCCTTCCCAACCACTGCTTCCCATTCATGCCCCTCGACTCTTATAGCTGCCATCTGGTTTCTGTACAAATTGTAAATAGCCTTTCGCTCCCTGTATTTTACCCCTGCCACCTTCAGAATTTGAAAGAGAGTATTCCAGTTAACGTTGTCAAAAGCTTTCTCTAAGTCTACAAATGCTGGAAACGTAGGTTTGCCTTTTCTTAATCTTTCTTCTAAGATAAGTCGTAAGGATAGTATTGCCTCACGTGTTCCAACATTTCTACGGAATCCAAACTGATCTTCCCCGAGGTCCGCTTCTACCAGTTTTTCCATTCGTCTGTAAAGAATTCGCGTTAGTATTTTGCAGCCGATCAGGGTAGCGCTCAGCAAACAGTATCACAGGTGCGGTTGCATTTCTGTGACATTCGCCATAAATTAAAATAATATCTAGTATTTCCTCATTACCGAAGGTTGGCCATATCGACTAGATGACGGCAAATGTAACAAGCCACAAGAAAACAGGTTTTAATGTGACAATGTATGTGAACTACCTTACAGTATGAGAGCAGTTCAGCAGACCAGTTTAGGAGACATTTGTACACTGAAGGTAGAGCGTGCCGTGGTGATATTGGTATGTTTACGGCAGGATACAGGCGCCAGTGCAGGCAACCCCTGCTCTGAGCACAGTACTACATGCGGTGCATTACGTCAGAAACTGAAACGCAGTTGCTATCCTTTACAAGCCACATATTTCAGAACGTATGAGGTTTAGAAACGTGAAACCCACTATGTTACCACTAATTCTACCTCTAGTTGTCATTTCGCAACAATAAACATTATGCACACGACATCCATGATTCTGATACTGAATTATTTCACACATTATAAGAGATAGACCGGTTCAAGTAAGGTACAGTTCAAGAAGGGGCTAAACTATCCCCCTTTAGGTGTGCCATCAATGAAATAAGGGCCAGTGATGTGTTTACCATACAATACCACAACATACATTAACACTCCACTGACGTAGTACGTCAACCACATCATGGTTAACGGCAGCGTGAGATGCTTCAGTCTTGGGACGTGCGCTAGCTGTGCGCTTCATTTATTTCAAACATCAAATTCGCTTCACATTTTTGTGGTGTCACCGCCAGACCCCACACTTGCTAGGTGGTAGCCTCTAAATCGGCCGCGGTCCGTTAGTATACGTCGGACCCGCGTGTCGCCACTATCAGTGATTGCAGACCGAGTGCTGCCACACGGCAGGTCTAGAGAGACTCCCTAGCACTCGCCCCAGTTGTACAGCCGACTTTGCTAGCGATGGTTCACTGTCTACATACGCTTTCATTTGCAGAGACGACAGTTTAGCATAACCTTCAGCTACGTCATTTGCTACGACCTAGCAAGGCGCCATATTAAGTTACTGTTCTGCACAGATAATATTGTGAATCATGTACCGTCAAGAGCGACGTTCATCATTAATGGATTAAAGTTAAGTATAAAACTAATTACGTCCGCTTTCTGAATTCTAATTCCTTGTCATGTTCCAGACCTCACGTCATTATAGTTCTTCCCTCCTCACGCCAGCCTGCGTGAGCTAAAACGCGTGCATTTCAGCCTCCTCTAGTAACACGGTGTTGGCTCTTCTGCCAACACAACAATTTTCTTGGGATGTAATTGACGTATTGCGATGCAACCAATGCTTTTATTTCTGTGATTTTTCATGCTATTGATTGCATACGAAATAATACGGGGTGTCCATTTAAAAATACACAAGTTTGTGTTGAAATAGTATTGATTTATGTTTTAAAATTTCGCATAGTATTTGGTCTCCTAAACCCCTATCGTACGTTCATGCTGGTGAAAACCGTTTCTGCATATTTATTGTTGTTCCAGAGATATTTGAGGTGGCAGAGTTAAGTGAGACACCCTGATATATACAGGGTCTTACAAAAAGGTACGGCCAAACTTTCAGGAAACATTCCTCACACACAAAAAAGGAAAATATGTTATGTGGACATGTGTCCGGAAACGCTTACTTTCCATGTTAGAGCTCATTTTATTACTTCTCTTCAAATCACATTAATCATGGAATGGAAACACACAGCAACAGAACGTACCAGCGTGACTTCAAACACTTTGTCACAGGAAATGTTCAAAATGTCCTCCGATAGCGAGGATACATGCATCCACCCTCCGTCGCATGGAATGCCTGATGCGCTGATGCAGCCCTGGAGAATGGCGTATTGTATCGCAGCCGTCCACAATACGAGCACGAAGAGTCTCTACATTTGGTACCGGGGTTGCGTAGACAAGTGCTTTCAAATGCCCCCATAAATGAAAGTCAAGAGGGTTGAGGTCAGGAGAGCGTGTAGGCCATGGAATTGGTCCGCCTCTACCAATCCATCGGTCACCGAATCTGTTGTTGAGAAGCGTACGAACACTTCGACTGAAATGTGCAGGAGCTCCATCGTGCATGAACCACATGTTGTGTCGTACTTGTAAATGCACATGTTCTAGCAGCACAGGTAGAGTATCCCGTATGAAATCATGATAACGTGCCGCATTGGGCGTAGGTGGAAGAACTAAAATGAGCTCTAACATGGAAATTAAGCGTTTCCGGACACATGTCCACACAACGTCTTTTCTTTATTTGTGTGTGAGGAATGTATCCTGAAAGTTTGGCTGTACCTTTTTGTAACACCCTGTATATAGACGGTGTCCAATTTATCTTGACCACCCCAAATAACTGTTTGTCCAGATGCAAATTACAAAATGTTTCATGCAAATGTTCTTTAGCCGTCAGGGGGACATCAATCAGCATGACTGCCTTCGTTGTATCTTTGTTTTTTTACAAAGATGTGAACAGTGGTATGACTTTTTTAAATGGCACCCTGCATTTTTTATTCGGTAATTCATTTCCTTCCCTAAAGACCTATTCAAAAATGTATCACAGTGTACCATTCACTGAAACACAACGCTATTAAGTACATAAAACAAAACTGACATTGACGTTCCCAGCACTTAGTGCAGGTACTTTGGGTAATGGAACACATCCACTTGCTGACGTTGACAGAGGACAAACGTAAACATAAGTAGAATGCACACCCGTCATTCCGTCAACCATCGTCAGTTGAAGAATTGTGTGAGTACAATGTACACCAACAAAGAAAAGGTAGAAATGCTACTCATCTATGGGGAACGTAAGTTAGCAGAACAGTAACTGCAATACTGTTTTCTTACGCACGGGTATATTTAGTACAGTAGTTTAGTCCTATTAAATACTGTTGTGTAGAGAAGGCATATAGTAAAGGCTGTCCTTCCTCCATATTGCATCGACATCACGTTTCTTTTATTGTTGTTGTTGAAGGTAGGCGAAATGCTATGCTGGCAGCGGAACTGTGCAGATAGCGTTACCCTGACAAGAACCCACCTTCCCGAGGATGTTTTCTCGTTTTGTTGCGACGCTGCAGGAAACGGGACGTTTCAACCCACGACAACGCAATCGTCGTAGCACTCGCACAGACGAAGCTTCTGAAGTTACTGTTCTCGTTTCCGTTGCTATGAATTCACATGTGAGCACACACAGCTTGAACACGAGACTGGTATTGCTAAAACCAGTGTACATCGTATTCTTACACCTCACCAGTTCAATCCTTACCATGTACATCTACATCAAGAATTGCATGGGAATGATTTCCAGAAACGTGTACAGTTCTGTCAGTGGGTACAGCAGCAAGTCCTCTCCAACCCGAACTTCTTCTCCAATGTTCTATTTACCGATGAATGTTCCTTCTCAAAAAAAAAAGGGCAGGTAAATACAAGGAACATGCATTATTGGTCCAGCGACAGCCCACGATGGCTTAGACAGGTGGAACATCAGCCTCGATGGAGAGTTAATGTCTGGTGTGGGATGCTTGGTACTACAATTATTGACCCTTCTTTCATCAATGGTAGTCTAAACGGCACAGCGTATGCCAACTACCTCAGACGAATTCTTCCTCCCCTTCCGGATGAAGTGCGGCTAAGAATCGGATGCTTACGTAGTATCAACACGATGGATGTCCAGCACGTAATGCTCTGCGTGCACGTCGTGTTCTGAACCGAAGGTATCCTGCCAGGTGGATTGGTCGAGGAGGAACTGTTACTTGGCCTGCAAGGTCTCCTGATTTAAATCCTCTGGACTATTTTCTTTGGGGATGCATTAAAGACGTTGCCTATCACGATATTCCAACAACTCCAGAGGACATGCAGAAACTTATCGTACTTGCTTGTAATTCTATTCAGCAAGCAACACTGGAAGCAGTAATCAATTCTTTCATACAACGAGTTCACCAGTGTATCGGTGTCCAGGGTCACCATTTTGAGCACCTTTGAATGTTCTCCTCCTGGGCAGTGGTACAGGAGAGTCAAAGTCCATTGTGTGTTATGATTCTACTTGATTTTCGTTTGTTTTCTGACAACCCCAGCAAGTGGATGAGTTTGTGATCCCAGGCTCAATGTCGATGTTGTGTTACGTAATTAATAACGTTGTGTTTCAGTGAATGGCACACTGCGATAATTTTTGAATAGGTCTTTAGGAGAGGAAATGAATTAACGAATAAAAAATACAGGGTGCTACTTAAAAAAGCCATACCGCTGTTCATATCTTTCTAAAACCAAAGCCACAACGAAGGTAATCATGCTGATTGGTGTCCCCCTGACGCCTAAGGAACATTTTTGCTTGAAACATTTTGTAATTTGTATCTGGGCAAACAGTTATTTAGGTTTAGCTTTGCAGGAATAACAGACAGACATTTTTCAGCTGCTATGTACAGAGATTGTATGTGTACTGGCACACTCATAACCGCTGGTAAATGGCCTTCATGGCCGAAATAAAAGTGCATCTGGTGCTGTTATTTGGTTTCTAATAATTATTACAGTTGCGGATACTGCACTGTCATGTTTTACGTACTGGTCAGGAAATTTATGTGTAAAAAGATGCAATTTTCCGAACCCTTAATTATTGTAGAAGAATTTGGCACCTTTTATGTTCACAAACATCGATTGTATTATATGTACAAAAGCCAAAGAACTGTTTCTGAGCGAAGTATGTTTTATGTTTTTTATGTTGAGGGGGTGGCCATGTACGTAACAAACAGTACTCCATTTGAGCTAATAGATGAATCATGGTACTGCACTGAACAGATATTTGAATGTTGTGCAGGGGCAGTTGAATTTACTGAAACTAAACTTCTAGCTGTTGTTGTTTATAGGTCCCCCAACTCTGACTTCAGAGCATTTCTGCTCAAGCTAGAGAAGGTTCTTGATTCACTTCGTAGGACGTGCCAGAAATTAGCTGTATGTGGTGACTTCAGTATAAATGTTGTATATGATGGTGCACGAAAAAGGATGTTGGTAGATCTCCTAAATTCATATGATATGATGCAGACTGTGTTTCTTCCAACTAGGGTGCAGGGGAACAGTACGACAGCCATAGACAATACTTTCATTCATTCTTCGTTACTAAATTGGCATTCTGTTAGTGAAAGGGTGAATGGCCTTTCAGACCATGATGCACAAATTTTAACACTGAAAGGCTTTTGTAGTCAAACAAATGTCACATATAATTACAAACTATGTAGGAAAGTTAATCCAACAGCAATAGAGAGTTTTTTAAACCTTGTCAAGGAACATGAGTGGCAGGATGTTTACATTGCCCGTAACATAGATGATAAATACAATGCTTTCCTTCACACATTTCTCATGCTCTTTGAGAGTTGCTTTCCACTAAAACTTTCTAAGCGGGGTACTAGCAGTGCTAGTCAGCCCAAGTGGCTGACTAGTGGGATAAGAATATCATTTAGAACAAAGCGGGAATTATATCAAAATGTTAGAGGTAATCACAATCAAGCTACATTAGGCCATTAGAAACAGTACTGTAAGGTGCTTAAAATGTTATTAGGAAGGCAAACAGTATGTAGTATGCACATAGAACAGCTAATTCACAGAATAAAATGAAAACCATATCGTCAGTTGTGAAGGAAGTGTCTGCTCAGCAGCACAAGGTCGACGATATAAAGTCAGTTCGTAGTAAAACTACTTCTGTTACTGATAAATCGGATATATGTATTGTATTTAGCAATAATTTTCTGAGAATTGCTGGTAAAGTAAATAAAAAGTTAGTTTCTACAGGGAACCTTGTAACTCTTGGCAAATGCCTTTCCGAGATTAATGTCTGAAATACTCCTCTGTGATACAGACAAGTGGGAGACAGTCAATAATTAATTCACTGAAGACTAAGGAGTCTCATGGGTATGATAGAGGGCCTAGCAGAATATTAAAGTCCTGTGGTGCCCATATTAACCTTTATTTAGGAATATCTGTAATTCTTCCGTTAAGAACGGTCAGTTTCCTGAACAATTAAAGTACTAACTTTATAAAAATGGAGAAAGGCATAATGTAGACAGTTTTAGAGCTATTTCTACGCCATCAGTGCTTGCTAAAGCTATTGAAAAGTCTGTGTATGTAATATTAACAGAATCTTCCGTCGGTTCTTCGTAGAACAACATTATATTAATGAATGAAAAGCACCAGTTTACTTTTGTTCTACAATATTAGTTTTATTGTTAACCGGTTTTCGGCTTACAAGGCCGTATGTAGGGATAATTATTTTGTATCATAGGATTTGCTATCAAATGTACAGTTCGGATTTAGAAGTCGTTTAACAACTGAAAATGCTATATTCTCTTTTCTCTGTGAGACACTGGGTGGATTAAACAAAAGGTTTCGAAAGATAGGAATATTTTTTCATTTAACTAAGGTGTTTGATTGTGTAGATCACAAAATATTGCTCCATACGGAATATGGGGCATACCTCACAATTGGTTCACCTCTTACTTTAGCAGCAGACAGCAGAAGGTCATTATACACGATGTTGAGAATGAGTATTATGTGGGGTCTGAGTGGGGTACAGTCAAGTGGCGGGTGCCCCAGGGATCAGTGTTGGGGCCACTCCTGTTCCTTATTTATATAAACGATATACCCTCGCCGGCCGTGGTGGCCGAGCGGTTCTAGGCGCTACAGTCTGGAATCGCGCGACCGCTACAGCCGCAGGTTTGAATCGTGCCTCGGGCATGGATGTGTGTGATGTTCTTAGGTTAGTTAGGTTTAAGTAGTTCTAAGTTATAGGGGACTAATGATCTCAGAAGTTAAGTCCCATAGTGCTCAGAGCCATTTTGGTATGTCCTCTAGTATTACAGGTGATTCTAAAATATTTCTGTTTTCTGATTACTCTAGCTTGGTAGTAAAGGATGTTGTGTGCAACATTGGCTCGGTTTCAAATAGTGCAGTTCATGACATAACTACATGGCTCGTAGAAAATAAACTAACGCTAAATCACAGTAAGACACAGTTTTTACAGTTTCTAACACACAATTCAACAAAACCTGACGTTTTAATTTCACAGAATGGGCATATGATTAGTGAAACTAAACAGTTCAAATTTCTAGGTGTTCAGATAGATAGTAAACTGTTGTGGAAAGCCCACGTTCCGGATCTTGTTCAAAGACTTAATTCTGGCTGCAATATTTACTATTCGAACGGTGTCTGAAGTGAGTGATTGATCGACACGAAAATTAGTCTACTTTGCTTATTTTCATTCGCTTATGTCGTCTGGTATTATATTTTGGGGTAATTCTTCCCATTCTAAAATGATATTTTTGGCGCAGAAAAGGGCGGTTCAGGCAATAAGTGCTGTAAGATCACGAACCTCTTGTCGACCCCTGTTCACGAGCCAGGGTATTTTGACATTGGCCTCTCAATATATATATTCCTTACGATCATTTCTTGTTAACAATATTAGCCTATTCCCAAGAATAAGCAGCTTTTACTAAGTTAACAGTCGGCAGAAATCAAACCTGTATTTGGATCGGATTTCCGTAACTCTTGTGCAGAAAGGTATGCAGTATACTGCTGCATCCGTTCTCAATAAGCTACCACTCGAATTCAAAGACGTTAGCAGTAACCCACGCACTCTCAAATCGAAACTGAAAAGTTTCTTCATGGGTCTCTCCTTCTATTCTGTCCAGTTCATTGAAAAATTAAGCTGATTCTTGTTGTATTGTTGATTGCGTTTACTTAAACTTATGGATTGGCTTTTTCGGGTTCATAAACATTTGATTTTTATGTGTTATTACTTTTATGTTGTTATTTCATGTACTGACACGTTCCATGACCTTGGAGATTTGCTCCTCAGTTTGGTCCTACGGAACTTGACGTGTAAATAAAAAAAATGTTGTGATATATAGTAGAGCACATGCTACAGATGGCGGATTTTCGGTGATAATAAGTATTTGTATTTATAGTGAAAAGAGATTAATCTGTGGACAACTGGAAAAATTAAACCAGCCAGGTGGATGCTAAATACAGTGCTGTTTTTCGATGTAACTTCTTATATAACTATCACTCGTTAAGAAATATTACTTTGCCACCTTTTTTGTCACAGAGCCAGTAACTAGCACAAGATACAGTGATGCCCAATCTGTATATGAGCCTGAAAAGCCTATAATACTAGTTTATGGGAGTAAACAAATACACTACTGGACATTAAAATTGCTACACCAAGAAGAAATGTAGATGATAAACAGGTATTCATTGGACAAATATATTATACTAGAACTGAGATGTGATTACATATTCACCCAATTTGGATACATAGATCCTGAGAAATCAGTACACAGAACAACCACCTCTGGCCGTAATAACGGTCTTGATACGCCTGGGCATTGAGTCAAACAGAGCTTGGATGGCGTGTACAGGTACAGCTGCCCATGCTTCTTCAACACGATACGACAGTTCATTGTGACGAGCCAGATCCTCGGCCACCATTGACCAGACGTTTTCAATTGGTGAGAGATCAGGAGAATGTGCTGGCCAGGGCAGCAGTCGAACATTTTCTGTATCCAGAAAGGCCTGTACACTGTACAGGACCTGCAACATGAGGTCGTGCATTATCCTGCTGAAATGTAGGACCAACCGGTGTGGCCGTGCGGTTCTAGGCGCTTTAGTTTGGAACCGCGTGACCGCTACGGTCGCAGGTTCGAATCCTGCAACGGGAATGGATGTGTGTGATGTCCTTAGGTTAGTTAGGTTTAATTAGTTCTAAGTTCTAGGCGACTGATGACCTCAACAGTTAAGTCGCGTAGTGCTCAGAGCCATTTGAACCATTTTGAAATGTAGGGTTTCACAGGGATCGAATGAAGGGTAGAGCCACGGGTCGTAACAAATCTGAAATGTAACGTTGACTGTTCAAAGTGCCGTCAATGCGAACAAGAGGTGACCGAGACGTGTAACCAACGGCACCCCATACGAACACGCCGGGTGATACGCCACTATGGCGATGACGAATACACGCTTCCAATGTGCGTTCACCGCGATGTCGCCAAACACGGATGCGACCATCATGATGCTGTAAACAGAACCTGGATTCATCCGAAAAAAAATGACGTTTTGCCATTCTTGCGCCCAGGTTCGTCGCTGAGTACACCATCGCAGGCGCTCCTGTCTGTGATGCAGCGTCAAGGATAACCGCAGCCATGGTCTCAGAGCTGATAGCCCATGCTGCTGTGAACGTCGTCGAACTGTTCGTGCAGATGGTTGTTGTCTTGCAAACGTCGCTATCTGTTGACTCAGGGACCGAGACGTGGCTGCACGATCCGTTACAGCCATGCGGATAAGATGCCTGTCATCTCGACTGCTAGTGATACGAGGCCGTTGGGATCCAGCACGGCGTTCCGTATTACCCTCCTGAACCCACCGATTCCATATTCTGCTAACAATCGTTGGATCTCGACCAACGCGAGCAGTGATGTCGCGATACGATAAACCGCAATCGCGATAGGCTACAATCCGACCTTTATCAAAGTCGCAAACGTGATGGTACGCATTTCTCCTCCTTACACGAGGCATCACAACAACGTTTCACCAGGCAACGCCGGTCAACTGCTGTTTGTGTATGAGAAATCGATTGGGAACTTTCCTCACGTCAGCACGTTGTAGGTGTCGCCACCAGCGCCAACCTTGTCTGAATGCTCTGAAAAGCTAATCATTTGCATATCACACCATCTTCTTCCTGTCGGTTAAGTTTCGCGTCTGTAGCACGTCATCTTCGTGGTGTAGCAATTTTAATGGCCAGTAGTGTAGTTCAAAAACGAATGTCGCATTTTTCAGTATTTATATGTCGTATGGCACTGCTGTCAGTAGTCGCTAGTGGAGCCTGCCCCACTGGCTTCCGAGAACATTGGGCGACATCCTGGAACAGTGCTAGAATGTAAAGTCGCGTGGCACGATTGGCGACGTGACACGGAGGGGCAGATTCAGGTGCCTAATTGGAAAGGTACATCATATACTTTCCACACACACTGGCATCTTCCCTTTGCGAAGTGTGGTAGACGTGTGTAGGAAACGGTGAAAGTCGGTACCGCCACATAGGCTACTCCCCACGAATACTACCATGGCAGCCGCCGAGCTTAAACGTCTCCATCTGTCCGACATATCACCATCGGCAGTGTCGCATGTCCTCATTCCGTCAGATTCATTTGCGAGGTTTCTAATTTAATCGCCGGCCGCGGTGGCCGAGCGATTCTAGGCGCTTCAGTCCGGAACCACAAGACTGCTACGGTCGCAGGTTCGAATCCTGCCTCGAGCATGGATGTGTATCATGTCCTTACGTTAGGTAGGTTTAAGTAGTTCTAAGTTCTAGGCGACTGATGACCTCAGATGTTAAGTATCATAGTGGTCAGAGCCACTTGAACCATTTTTTGTATCTTAATCCAAGACTTTAGCACAGCGTATGGGGCTTAAGAACCGTAAGCCACTAGCCCCCTTCCCCATGGCATTGGCTGCCAAAAGAATGTGGTTTACACTGGCGTCAAACGTTGCTTAACTTCGGTGATCTGACGGGAACCGGACCGAGCGAGGTGGCGCAGTGGTTAGACACTGGACTCGGATTCGGGAGGACGACGGTTCAATCCCGCGTCCGGCCATCCTGATTTAGGTTTTCCGTGATTTTCCTAAATATCTCCAGGCAAATGCCGGGATGGTTCCTTTCAAAGGGCACGACCGACTTCCTTCTCCGTCCTTCCCTAATCCGATGAGACCGATGACCTCGCTGTCTGGTCTCCTTCCCGAAACAACCCAACCCAACCTCTGACGGGAACCGATGCATTCAACAAGGCAAGGCCGTTGCCACACTGGAACAGTACGGGTCGTACAGGAAACATGGTTGCCTGAATCCTGAGGAAGAATTGGTGATATTTCTACAACAATCAGTTGCTGTTCGTTAGTAAAAGCTATACACTGAATATATCTCTAAAGTCTATACTTATCACGAAGTCCGCGCTGAACAGATTTTTTTCCTCTAGTAAGAAAAATTTTCTGCAGTCACGATATCACACTTCAGTCATGCTCTCGATGGCTACTTCACTTTGCTAATCCTCAAACCGCCCAGCCGTCCTTCCACAGCAAGATGGTTCCATCTTCTAACCATCCTCCAAAGTGAGAGTAAAAATATCCCCCTACAAACGTAGCCGCATTCGGCTCTTGGAATCGCAACTTGTGCTTCACTGCAGCAGACTTCCCCGATAATTATTCCCTAGCAACTATTCCTCATTATTCCCTAGCAACTATCAAGCTGTATGCTTTTTTTGAAGTATGACCTTGTTATTCTATTGTAGAGTGAGAAATTCGCTTTTTCTCTAGAAGTGTTCTTTGTGTAACGCCACGCTGATGAGCAAAGCACGTGCAGTGTACACAGATGGCATGTCACGACACAAACAGCTGCCGTTGTGATAGTACGGGCGTTTACAAAGTGTCTGTAACAGAAGTGCGCACTGACTACAACAAGTCTCCTAACCGGTTATGTAATTCAATGCGAAGCGCGTGCTGTTTCTATGAAGTATTAGTTTTTCTGATTATGGATTCACGATTACAACAGCCAGATAGGTGCGGCCGTATGTGCTCTTATACACATTCCACGAGTGTCGTGCAGTCTAGCGTAGTGTTGATCACTAGCTTCCGAAGACCCTACCGGTATTGCCCCTTTTCTGAGGTATACTATTAGCACTTCTTCTGTACCGTCACGAATAAGGGCGGATGTGGCTGATGAATAATCGGCGGTATATTTTAACAAGACGGGGAATGTGGCGGCCGGGATATTCACTGTACACCATACTAAAAAGCTTTCTGAAAGCTATTATGTGGCCTATCGTTGTTTATAATACACTTCTGGAAATGGAAAAAAGAACACATTGACACCGGTGTGTCAGACCCACCATACTTGCTCCGGACACTGCGAGAGGGCTGTACAAGCAATGATCACACGCACGGCACAGCGGACACACCAGGAACCGCGGTGTTGGCCGTCGAATGGCGCTAGCTGCGCAGCATTTGTGCACCGCCGCCGTCAGTGTCAGCCAGTTTGCCGTGGCATACGGAGCTCCATCGCAGTCTTTAACACTGGTAGCATGCCGCGACAGCGTGGACGTGAACCGTATGTGCAGTTGACGGACTTTGAGCGAGGGCGTATAGTGGGCATGCGGGAGGCCGGGTGGACGTACCGCCGAATTGCTCAACACGTGGGGCGTGAGGTCTCCACAGTACATCGATGTTGTCGCCAGTGGTCGGCGGAAGGTGCACGTGCCCGTCGACCTGGGACCGGACCGCAGCGACGCACGGATGCACGCCAAGACCGTAGGATCCTACGCAGTACCGTAGGGGACCGCACCGCCACTTCCCAGCAAATTAGGGACACTGTTGCTCCTGGGGTATCGGCGAGGACCATTCGCAACCGTCTCCATGAAGCTGGGCTACGGTCCCGCACACCGTTAGGCCGTCTTCCGCTCACGCCCCAACATCGTGCAGCCCGCCTCCAGTGGTGTCGCGACAGGCGTGATTGGAGGGACGAATGGAGACGTGTCGTCTTCAGCGATGAGAGTCGCTTCTGCCTTGGTGCCAATGATGGTCGTATGCGTGTTTGGCGCCTTGCAGGTGAGCGCCACAATCAGGACTGCATACGACCGAGGCACACAGGGCCAACACCCGGCATCATGGTGTGGGGAGCGATCTCCTGCACTGGCCGTACACCACTGGTGATCGTCGAGGGGACACTGAATAGTGCACGGTACATCCAAACCGTCATCGAGCCCATCGTTCTACCATTCCTAGACCGGCAAGGGAACTTGCTGTTCCAACAGGACAATGCACGTCCGCATGTATCCCGTGCCACCCAACGTGCTCTAGAAGGTGTAAGTCAACTACCCTGGCCAGCAAGATCTCCGGATCTGTCCCCCATTGAGCATGTTTGGGACTGGATGAAGCGTCGTCTCATGCGGTCTGCACGTCCAGCACGACAGCACGAACGCTGGTCCAACTGAGGCGCCAGGTGGAAATGGCATGGCAAGCCGTTCCACAGGACTACATCCAGCATCTCTACGATCGTCTCCATGGGAGAATAGCAGCCTGCATTGCTGCGAAAGGTGGATATACACTGTACTAGTGCCGACATTGTGCATGCTCTGTTGCCTGTGTCTATGTGCCTGTGGTTCTGTCAGTGTGATCATGTGATGTATCTGACCCCAGGAATGTGTCAATAAAGTTTCCCCTTCCTGGGACAATGAATTCACGGTGTTCTTATTTCAATTTCCAGGAGTGTATTTTTCTGAGCTGTCCAACAGACACATTTACTCTTTCTGATATTTTCTTAATAATAATTATAGTTGTAAATTTGCAGACCTCAAGTGCCATATTCACGGTAGGGTAGTTTACTGATTAACCTGATCATGGTTTCTTCATAAATATGATAGTAAGTGTACCATGTATACTATGTAGATATTAACACCGGATGTAGTAACTAATTTCTGCAAGGTCTTCGGTATTTAAAACGTCCTATAATTAACATTTTATCTCTAAATCAGCTACTCTATCTTGGTCTTTGAATTTTCTAGGAGCCTGAGGTAGTACTTCCAGGCAGCTTTCAAATATATTCAGATCTCTATCGCTCTACATTTCTAGCATTTGTAGAATTAGAGAAAGCGTTTGACAATGTTGACTGGAATATTCTCTTTCAAATTCTAAAGGTGGCAGGGTAAAATACAGGGAGCGAAAGGCTATTTACAATTTGTACAGAAACCAGGTGGCAGTTATAAGAGCCGAGGGGCATGAAAGGGAAGCAGCGGTTGGGAAGGGAGTGAGACAGGGTTGTAGCCTCTCCCCGACGTTATTCAATCTGTATATTGAGCAAGCAGTAAAGGAAACAAAAGAAAAATTCGGAGTAGGCATTAAAATCCAAGGAGAAGAAATAAAAACTTTGAGGTTCGCCGATGACATTCTAATTCTTTCAGAGACTGCAAAGGACTTGGAAGTGCAGTTGAACGGAATGGACAGTGCCTTGAAAGGAGGATATAAGATGGACATCAACAAAAGCAAAACGAGGATAATGGAATGTAGTCGAATTAAGTCGGGTGATGCTGACGGAATTAGATTAGGAAATGAGACACTTAAAGTAGGAAAGGAGTTTTGCTATTTGGGGAGCAAAATATCTGATGATGGTCGAAGTAGAGAGGATATAAAATGTAGACTGGCAATGGCAAGGAAAGCGTTTCTGAAGAAGAGGAATTTGTTAACATCGAGTATAGATTTAAGTGTCAGGAAGGCGTTTCTGAAAGTATTTGTATGGAGTGTAGCCATGTATGGAAGTGAAACATGGACGATAACCAGTTTGGACAAGAGGAGAATAGAAGCTTTCGAAATGTGGTGCTACACAAGAATGCTGAAGATTAGATGGGTAGATCACATAACTAATGAGGAGGTATTGAATAGAATTGGGGAGAAGAGGAGTTTGTGGCACAACTTGACAAGAAGAAGGGACCGGTTGATATTACATGTTCTGAGGCATCAAGGGATCACAAATTTAGCATTGGAGGGCAGCGTGGAGAGGGTAAAAATCATAGAGGGAGACCAAGAGATGAATACACTAAGCAGATTCAGAAGGATGCAGGTTGCAGTAAGTACTGGGAGATGAAGAAGCTTGCACAAGATAGAATAGCATGGAGAGCTGCATCAAACCAGTCGCAGGACTGAAGAACACAACAACAACATCATCGCTCTAGTCGACAAGTCATGAATACTTTATTCACACAGAATTAATAAAGGAGCCACGAGCTCTACGGCAAATTCTGAAGTGCAACAGTTCGCACAAAGAGGTTTCGTTTTTGGACAATGCAGATTTCTAGAGGATGTGGAGTTGGTCCACAAATTGTGTTAGCACTGTATGGAATATAGACATTAGTTGCTTAAAACTAAACAAGAAACTTACATGAACAGAACAAAATCAGATAAAAACACGCTGCACTACACTGATAGAGGGAAAATTAATTTATGGAATCGGGTATCATTGTTATAATTCCTGTAAAGATAGGTTCTATGTCTTTGCATAATTTGTGTGTCTATATCATTCCTACTGGGTGAAACTGGTACATTTTCCTTGTCTCCTACAGTAACAAAAAAAAAAAAAAAGTGGTTCAAATGGCTCTGAGCACTATGCGACTTAACTTCTGAGGTCATCAGTCGCCTAGAACTTAGAACTAATTAAACCTAACTAACCTAAGGACATCACACACATCCATGACCGAGGCAGGATTAGAACCTGCGACCGCAGCGGGCGCTCGGTTCCAGACTGTAGCGCCTAGAACCGCACGGTCACTCCGGCCGGCGCTACAGTAACAGTCTCCAACTAAATGTCTATTTCCACCTAAAAACTACAAGTGTTTGTTTTTCTCTTGAGAACTACTGTAAACATAGTCTGAAGTCCAATTTATTAACACTTGAGAGAGTGTTAATGTAGGAATAAAAATTCCAAGAAAAACATTGTACTTTTTTCCTGTTTCTTATAGGCCTAAACTCAATTACGTTTAAGCCAGCTATGAAGGCTTTTCTCGGAAAAACTATAACAGTCACATTAATGGAAATTATGAAACTGTAACGTACATACTGCATGCGTTATTTACAAGTGTAATAATGACGGCGACACTTCAGTCTTATGTCACAGGAGAAAAGTGAGAATAGTCTCAGGTACATGATACGCTTAAGAAATTTCGTGTGTTCCACGACAATTCTTAATAACATCCTCATCAAAATCCATTGCAGCTATCAACAGATAAGCGTTTCGTTCATGTTCAGATCTGTCCATTGGCTAATAAAATTAAGCTATTGGAAAGACAGAAACCTATTTTCATAATTCCTTTCTGTTAACCACAATTAGCTTAATTTCATCTAAAGAGATATTTCCATCATTATTAACAGAATATTCTAGATCTGACCTTCTGAGATGCATATACGTTGAGGTGACACAAATCTTGGGTTAGTGATATGCTCATATAGAGATGGCGAGAGTATCGCGTACACAGGGTATAAAAGGACAGAGAACTGATGGAGCTATCATTTTAACTCGGGTGATTCGTGTGAAAAGGTTTCCGGCGTGATTATGCCCGCACGACGGTAACTAACAGACTCTGAACGCGGAATGGTTGTTTGAGCTAGACGCATGGGCCATACTATTTCAGAAATAGTTTGGGAATTCAGTATTCTGCGATCCACAGTGCCAAGAATGTGCCGAGAATACCAAATTTCAGGCATTACCTCCCATCAGGTACGATGCAGTGGCCGTTAACCTTCATTTAACGACCGAGAGTTGCCGCGTTCGCGTAAAGTTTTCAGTGTTAACGGACTAGCAACACTGCGTGAAGTTACCGCAGAAATTAATGTGGCACGTACTGTGAACGTATCCGTCAGGACAGGGCTGCGAAATGGCAGCAGACGACAGACGTGAGTGCCTTTGCTAACATCACGACATCGCCTGCAGTGCCGCCCCTGGGCTCGCGACCATTTCAGTTGGACCCTAGACTGGCCTAGTCAGATGAGTCCCGATTTCAGTTGGTAAGGGCTGATGGTAGGGTTAGAGTGTGACGCAGACCCAGCGAAACCACGCACCCAAGTTGTCAACAAGGCACTGTGCAAGCTGGTGGTGGTTCCACAATGGTGTGGGATGCGTTTACATGGATTGAACTGGGTCCTCTGGATGTTCAGCTACGTGCAGACCATTTGCATGGGCGTCATGTTCCAAACAACGGTGGAATTTTTGTGGATGACAATGCGCTATGTCACTGGACCATAACTGGACCACAATTGATTTTTAATACCATTCTGGACAATTCGAGCGAATGAATTGGCCACCCAGAAAGCCCGACATGAATTCCATTGAACATTTCTGGGACGTAATTGAGATATCACTTCGTGCACAACATCCTGCACCGGCAACACCTTCGAAAATCATGGGCGGCACAATACTTCTGCAGGGGTCTTCCAACGACTTACTGAGTCCATGCTGCGTCGAGTTGCCGCACTATGCCGGCCAAAATGAAGTCGGACACGATATTAGGAGGTATCCCACGACATATACCATCTCAGTGTAGTGGGGATAAACTCATCTGAAGAGTCACAACATAGAAGGTGGCCCATGGGAAGTAGTACATTTTCATTTGGTTATTTTGAGGTTTCGAGTATATTTACAATGATGTAATTTACAGATAATTGTTCTACACACATTTCTATAATTGAAAAACTAAACACAAGATGGCTTCCATCTTCAGAGATGCATAAGACGTTCACGGAAGCTCTTCATTACATTATCTACCATTTCCTAAGGAATGGTCTTTATCTCTTCCGGATAGCGGCTTTCAGTTCATCACTACTGCGGAGTCCCGTGAAAAAATCTTTGTTCTTGAGATGACTAAATTTTTTAAAAAATCTGGGGCTGAAAGATCAGGTGATCTCGCCTGCCATGGGATACATCCCAATCGAGAGAGTAATCGGCGTGTAAAGTGGTTTCTCAAGGTAATCTCGGAATCACGTGTCGTGTGGGCCGTAACCCAATCTTGCGGTAACCGTACCACGTTTAGACAATGTCTACGCAGCTGTGGAATGAAGAATTTGTTAATCATGGCCACACATCTCTCGGAACTGACATTCACTGGACGGCCGTTGTTGTCTCCAATTTTGTTGCCCAATGATTAAAATGAACTAGCCAACAGCAAGTCAGACAGCGACCATTGAGATAACCCGGACCTTTTGAAGAATAACATACAGCTTTGTGTCCGAGTAATATCGAAGATGTATTCTTATTGACAAAATCGTTAGATGAAAGTTTGCCTCATCAGACATCAAAAGGTTTGTCTGAAATGCGTAATCTCGGGCAGGTCCACTAATGTTGTCATAAATTACGCCTTTTCATATCATCTCCCATCTTTAACTCCTGAGCCGCTTGCAGTTTATGAAGATGAAACTTTAAATTCTGTTTCATAGTCCTCTGCAAAAACATGCGAGGGATTTGTAATGTTCTGGAATGGTGACAGGCAGATCGCTGTGGGCTTTGTTGCAGAGCTGCACGAAATTGTCGAATATTTTCCAGCGTTAAGATTTGAAATGTATTAACAAGTGAGGAGTTGCGAGTCATAAGGTTCCAGGTTACACAAACATAGCACGCAACACAAAAAAAAAAAAAAAAAAAAAAAAAAATTCTTAACAAGTTGTAAAATTTAACTATACCAAATGAATGTGAGAAAAAAAGCTAAAGAATTCATGTTTTCGAACTGAGAAACTTTAAGCTGAGGTTTAACATCATAAAATTATGTTGAACTTCTGTCTCAAGTAACTGAATAGAGTGTAGTATAGATTCTGGTAGTACTAAAACAGACAAAAGATTTCACTGAACACCTATTCCCAAGAAAAACGTATCAATCATCACTAAACATTTAAAACGTATCAACTGACTTTAGTCAGCCCAAAAATTCAAAACAACCAATGGGCAATTATAAAATACTGTGAAATATAAGCTTCAGACCAATATTCTTGAACTCTGTTAGTTCGATCCAAATTGCTCAAGGTAGTTCTTTAAAACAATGTATAAATAAAATTTAAACAATAACCACCAAAGGGCTTCAATCAAAATAGCAAGCAGCAAAATAACTCCCGAGTACCAAAGATAAATTATTCAAAATGGGCACGCTAATATGGGCTGAAATTCGATAGACAGGAATTAATGGGACATAAACAGACAGAAAACTTTAGCGATAAATGTCAGCCAAATTGAAACCGATACATCCTATGAATAAAACCGGTTTAGGTGAGATCTGAAACACAGTGGATCACCCCGAATATCGATCCAAGCAGTCTACACCTGGGGTGTCGAACCCACGGCCCGCGCGCCGCAGGCGGCCCAAGGCACGTATCAGCGCGGCCCAAAAAGTGAGCATCTGTCGCACGACCGGGGAAAAAAGTCTGTTTGCATAAACTTGTGATAAATTGCATTTTCAATTTGAAACTTCCGCCATATGATGCTATTCTCTTACTGGCCCATCGCGTTCTTACCAGAGCCGTCCGTGTTATACACTGCTGGCCACCGTAAATGCAACACCCTGAAGGAAGCATCCGAATCAAGTGAAATTTACACCATGAGTTTGCAGCGATGAGATATGCAACTGATTAGAATTTCAGCGCAGACGCACATCACGCGCGCCTGTGGCGCCACCTCATAGCGCCATTTAAGGCTTGGCGATTTCGACGCGTGTACGTTCGGCACGTGTGTTTACCTTGTGGTTGTTTCACAAGACGATCAGTTATGCCTCGTAGACAACAGCGAACATCTTTTGATCAAGTATCCGAGTTCGACAGAGGAAGGATAGTGGCTTACCGAGATTGTGGATTATCATACAGAGAAATCGCTAGTCGTGTTGGACGAAACCAAACAACTGTAATGCGGATATGTGACCGTTGGATGCAGGAGGGTACGACGGACCGACGTGGTCGATCGCATTCACCTCGGTGCACCACTGCACGTGCTGATAGGCAAATTGTGCGCATGGCAGTGACGGATCGCTCAGTGACATCCCGAACCATAGCACAGCACATTGCGTCTATAACGCATCATCCAGTGTCTGCGCGTACCATTCGACGTCGTTTACAGCAGAGTGGTCTGTCCGCAAGACGTCCATTGCTTCGTCTACCATTGATGCAGAACCACAGACGTCTCCGTCGCCAATGGTGTGATGACAGACGGATGTGGACGGCAGAATGGAATGACGTTGTCTTTACTGACGAGGCACGCTTCTGTCTGCAGCACCACGATGGTCGGATTCGAGTGTGGAGACACCGTGGAGAGAGGATGCTGGACAGCTGCATTATGCACCGCCACACTGGTCTTGCACCGGGTATTATGGTATGGGGCGGTATTGGATATTACTCTCGCACGCCTCTAGTACGCATTGCCGGTACTTTAAATAGCCGGCGCTACACATCCGAGGTGCTGGAGCCAGTTGTCCTTCCTTACCTTCAGGGCTCGGCCACAGTCATATTTCAACAGGATAATGCGCGACCACACGTGGCACGCATTGTCCAAAGGTTCTTCGTCAATAACCAGATTGAATTGCTTCCCTGGCCGGCTCGCTCTCCGGATCTTTCGCCGATAGAAAACGTGTGGCCCATGGTTGCTCAACGAGTGACCCAGATTACATCCCCAGCTGCCACACCGGATGATCTTTGGCAACGTGTGGAAGCTGCTTGGGCTGCTGTACCCGAGGAACACATCCAACGTCTCTTTGACTCAATGCCGAGAAGTGTGGCAGCGGTGGTCTCCAACAATGGCGGCTACTCTGGCTACTGATTCTGGCAGGAACCACATGTCACAGACGTCTGTAAACGTAATCATTTGATACTTGGTCAACATGTTAGTTACAGAATAAATTTTGTTGTGCTACCTCTTGTCTTTCTTGGTGTTGCATTTACGGTGGCCAGCAGTGTATTTGAACCTCTGGGGTCTCGTTCTTATAACTGGCTAATCTTTCACACGCGCTGCTCTACTGTATTATCTTACGGCTACTTCGATTGCAACTGTAAAACCAGATATCGTATGTTTTACAGAAGTAAAGTGACTCAGTCGAGGTCAGATGTTAAAACGACTTTATAGTATAATTAAGGAAACCAAATCGTTCATAATATCAGAAACAAAACCTGTGCCAGAACTTGACGATGCTAAATGAGTGGCAAATTTAGCCTTATTGATAGATTTGTCGTCTCTTTTAAGTGACTCAAACAGGCTTCTTCAAGGCAGAAACGTACTTATTAGAATAATGTTTCAGGGAATAAACGCTTTCCAAATGAAATTGAAATTATGACAAGCACAAATAAGTGCAAAGTTTTCTTTTTTTTTTTCATTGCAACAGCTTGGGTAAAAATGTCCTAACGATAGTAGGAAATACGCAGCCATACTTTTCGATCTGATGTAAGAATTTGAAAGTCGATTTCAGGATTTTTGAAAAATAATCAAAATTTTTGTATGCATGCGACATCTTTTACAAACAATATAGACAAGTTGCCAGAAGATTTTCAGATGAAACGCACAGAGTCACTGTCTGACATCCGACTAAAAAAACAGAAATTTGATCATGTATCTGTGTTGAGCATTTACAAATCATACCTGCTCAGAGACAAATAACATTTAATGCTGAGTCATGTGTTACATGCCAACTTTTCTTTAGAAGTACGTACGTTTGTGAACAGTTATTTTCGAGAGAAAAACACAAAAAAGCGTAAAAATGGAACTGAAATCTCAGATGAACACTGTGGGATCACCCTGATAATTGCAACCGTTTTGATCGAACCTGATGTTAATATATTAGTTTTCCAAACTCACACGTAACAATGTATGAAAATACTAACGAAATTTCGTATATAATATGTCAAATTAGTAGCATCTTGCCTATTTCAGAAGAAACAATCACAAATTAATAAACTGTAAATTATTACATTGTAAATTAATAAATTGTATATTAACAAATTGTAAATTACTTAGATGCGTGAACTGTATACCTCTGACCGTTCCCCCCCTCTTTTTTTTCCCTCTGAGGTTATTATTAGTTTTAAGCATATTATGTGCGGACCTAGAATACTGGTCTTCTTCCAATGTGACCCAGGTAAGCTAAAAAGTTGGACACCACTGGTCTACACACTGTGTGCTCACTGACCAAGTCCAACCAGAGCCGACGACTACAGCTCAGTAGTCCCATGTTTTCCTGTGAACTCTGTAATAAGAAGAAGCAGATCAAATTCCATTGCGGTCAGTCACCAAATCCGAGTGACTTGTTTCTCAGGCATCTAAGACGGTTAGATAGACAACAATATAGCTGCTACAAATGATATCCAATCTTGGAAAATGCTCATATCGTCTTTTTTCTACATAACTACCAGCAATTGGATGGCCCTTTTTCTCGTATCGAAGCTGAATGATTGAAACAAAGCGTCGCTAATAGAGGCCTGCATGAAGCAGTGCATTAGCTGATTACATCGCGCTTTCGATATGATATCGAAGCCGCGCGCAGGTCGGAACTGTTATTGCAGATCCCTTATGCTTCACACTGGGTACAGAACCCATCTCACGCATTTGTTTTATCCTCCTGGATATTGTCCCGTGTGGAACATCGAAATGGCGGCCTCATCCACTGCGCTGTTGACACCACAACGTCCTGCTCACGGCAAAACTTCTCCAACGATCCGTTACTGCTCTGCGCTGACCATCGTTCCATACTGAACTAAATGGCATACTACGTGGGTCCGATTAGATGCACTCGTCTACGTCTCAGCGGGGTGGCCAACAAAATGTTATATTTTTCGCGTGGCACCCTGCAGATCCGTTTTCCATCTGTCGACCGGTAAAAAGAAAAATAAGCCTATTTACTACAAATAAGAATCGTAGGTAAACTCCCTGTGACCAGTATTCATAGACTATTCCATTTTCCGCGACGACAGAAACGCTATCTGTCCAACACAGCAGCTCTCTCTTTGAGGTTATCTCGGAGTGAATGAGTAACGGTTTACTTTCGGCTACACAGTGCACGGATTGTATTCTTGATTCCTTGATTCCATTTCATACACAATATTTCGACGACCAGTCTTCTTCATGTTCTGCGAGCTGTGTTTTTATTTGTACTCTATGCCTGCGCTACAACCAGGTTACGAGGCTTTGCTGGTGTCTTCCGACTTTTTTTGCCAAGTTCGACTCCCGTCGCCAGTTACACCTTTTGTTACTCACTTTCAGCTCTGACGTTGAAAAACAAAAGGGGGGGGGGGGTAATGAATGTAGCTTGGCTACAAACAGCAGCACAAAGCAGGTAGTACACTCTAATTGGAAGCAGTCAGCGGGTATGCATAAAACAACCCTCAGCACGTGGAGATGTCTGGCCCGGCTGTCGAAATATCGTTCAGACAAATGGTGTCAAAAAATCGGCTGATCACCAGGAAGCACACCGTGAATGACTGCCGCCGATAACGGTTCAATGACCGTGTCTGTTATTCGTTGGTCTGGATCTTCGAGAGCTCTCTACGAGTAACCAGGGTGTCCCTGGGCGTGTACTAGCGAACTCCCCGTCCACAGGAGTCCCTAGGGATTAGCAGGGTGGCGCCAGCATTCCTGGCGCCAGAAAACGTCCGCAGTCCCGGACCTCCCGCAAAGCTCCCACCAGGTTAGCACAAACAACTCACGGAAGATACACAGGTTTGCTTCTAAGAACAGGGAGTGGCGTATTTCAGACCTGTCTTCAGCAATTTTCACGGTGACAGAACAACAGATTTCCACGTTAGTCCACCTACAGGGATTACGATTCGGGGAGAGCGAGTTATCGTCCACGAGTACATTGAAATTAGTATCTGTGGAGCTAAGATTAGGTGCTCACAATAACAGGGGTTTCTGTCTCTAACTTGGAATCCACAAAACTAAAGAAACTTATTAACATTGGTCACATTTCAAGGCAGATTGTGCACCGGAAATGGATACTGATTGAACTAAAACCTGAAACGGTCAACGTAAGCCACAGAGATAAGTTTTGCCATTGCATTTTCTGTTTGTGTGACACACACACACACACACACACACACACACACGCGCGCGCGCGCACACACATGGAAGAGACAGAGATAGAGAGAGAGAGAGAGGAGGTGGAGCTGCCGTAGGATTAGAGTTTAACGTCCCATCCACATCGGGTGTCAGAGATGGACAGAGCTGCACTCATGTTTACTAGTCAAGGTCTGCAGCCATCCATGGGTGCTAAAAGGAAGCATCCCCTACACCACTTCTTGCACATGGAGTTTAAAATGTAATTATAACACAAATAGAACCAGATCTCAATTAAAATCGTCATAAAATTCAAAATGTCATGTAGCTGTATACTAGGATTTAGTTTAAAATTCCTATCTGCGAATAACGTTGTAGATATTAAACAGGGTAGAAGATACAGGGTGAGTCGGGAGGAAAGGTACATGCTTTGAGCGGTGATAGTGATTCTCAGCAAAAAGTTTCATATGGACTTATGCCCTATTCCGAATACTTTCTGACATAGAACACATTTAATATTACTTTTGTACGTTTTTCTTGAATAACTCGGAAACCACACCATCTAGCGGAAACGTGTAGCAGTACAAAATTAAACTATATTAAATTTCCTACGAAAAAGGTTCTATTCATTTTCTTCTCTAGAACTTACGGTTTGTGCGAAGAGAGCGCGAGGATGTTGAAAAATTCGCTGGACGCGCATGCCTATAGCTTACGTAGTTTTTGTAGCCCAATTTCACGTAGCGTGTTGAGACAACAAGCTGAGACGAACAGATCGATAGGGACATTTGTGGTTACATTAAATTACATCTTCCACACGTGTCCCCAACGGATCTAAAACTCGAATCTAGCGGTTGCGGAATGAGGACCTTAAAGGGAGCAAGTCGGGAAGCTGTCACAAACGGGCCTACAAAAACGGAATAGGGCATACGTCCTTATGAAGTTTTTTGTCCAGAATCACTAATACTATCACCCCTCAAAGCAATGTACCTTTCCTCCTGACTCACCCTGCATATGAATCTGTTAGTTTAACCCAAAAGTCAAAACAAATTATGTTTTTTAGTATGTCCTCGTATTTCTAATATCAGGTTTGAAGGTTATATACTCTCTGCTACATTACATTCCATAGTTATGATCTCCTTAAAAACAATGTCGAAGGCTTTTTTCTCTAACTCAATAAATATAGTGTTTCTCGGTTAAACTCTCGAGCCGGCAACGGTGACCGAGCGGTTCTAGGCGCTTCGGTCTGGAACTGCGTGACTGCTGCGGTCGCAGGTTCGAATCCTGCCTCGGGCATGGATGTGTGTGATGTCCTTAGGTTAGTTAGGTTTAAGTAGTTCTAAGTTCTAGGATACTGATGACCTGAGATGTTAAGTCCCATAGTGCTCAGAGCCATTTGAACCAAACTCTCGAGATTGTTCAGTAAGCTGTCACAAAGTAAAAGTAGCATCAACGGTTGGACATGCTTTCCTAAACCCATTTTTTCTTCAATAAAGAAAGTCTTCAGCGATTGCTTTGAGTTGTTGTTTGTAGCTGTGACGTGCTGTCCGTAACTCGCATCAAACAATCTTATTTTACTGTAGTTTCCTCAAAACATGGGAGAAAGCAGAAGTAAGAGCTGTACAAGACACATGAAAAGACAGTTTTCAACGACAGCTCTATTTGAACGTGTAAATTTAAGCAGTTGCGTCACATGTACGTTTTGGTATTCGCTGCTTCCTCAGAAAAAGAAGAAAAAATAAATAAATAGTATCAAGTGTGTTCCATACATTGCAACTCAAATCATGACCCGTGCGACGGTCTGCATTGGTCCAAGTAAAGTTTGTTTAATTGGCTCTTGACTGCTTTTTCTTTATGTCGCACACTCTATAACAATAATAAAGAAGTTGTAAACTAATAAATAAAACGAAGATCTTTTCCCTCCAAATAAAATATTCCCGTAAGACTCAAAACTTTTTAGCTTGCCACTATGACTAAATTTCTGATACATGAGGATTCGTATGTCGTCAAACTCAAATCATGTTTCATATTCTTAAGTACCGATCGCAGTACCAGCGCTGAAGAACGAGTTTGCCGAATGCAAGTGAGTCTGCCGACTATTTTCTTAACACAGTGCTACCATTTAACGGAATGTATTGTTGAGATGTTTCATCCCACCGTAAAATTATTGATTTGTCTAGAGAAGATTTACTAAGTCACCTATTAAAATCCTGTGCGCCTCCCACTCTTCCTACCGTACGACATAGTTTGTGATCTCATGTACTACAACTATAGTCCTTCCATACCTATATGTTGTTATCTTCAGTCCTAAGATACTCGTATTAATGACATTTTATACTCTGCAGATAGACAGATTTGGTGTCACTGTTATACGATTAGGTGCTCACAATAACAGGGGTTTCTGCCTCTAACTTTGAATCCACAAAACTAAAGAAACTTATTAACATCGGTCACATTTCAAGGCAGATTGTGCACCGGAAATGGATACTGATTGAAGTAAAACCTGAAACGGTCAACGTAAGCCACAGGGATAAGTTTTGCCATTGCATTTTCTGTGTGTGTGACACACACACACACACACACACACACACACACACACACACACACGCACACACATGGAAGAGACAGAGATAGAGAGAGAGAGAGAGAGGAGGTGGAGCTGCCGTAGGATTAGAGTTTAACGTCCCATCCACATCGGGTGTCAGAGATGGACAGAGCTGCACTCATGTTTACTAGTCAAGGTCTGCAGCCATCTATGGGTGTTAAAAGGAAGCATCCCCTACACCACTTCTTGCACATGGAGTTTAAAATGTAATTATAACACAAATAGGACCAGATCTCAATTAAAATCGTCATAAAATTCAAAATGTCATGTAGCTGTATACCAGGATTTAGTTTAAAATTCCTATCTGCGAATAACGTTGTAGATATCAAACAGCGTAGAAAATACAGGGTGAGTCGGGGGGAAAGGTACATGCTTTGAGGAGTGATAGAATTAGTGATTCTCACCAAAAAACTTCATATGGACTTATACCCTATTCCGAATACTTTCCGACATAGAACACATTTCATATCACTTTTGTACGTTTTTGTTGAATAACTCGGAAACCACACCATCTAGCGAAAACGTGTAGCAGTACAAAATTAAACTATATTAAATTTCCTACGAAAAAGGTTCTATTCATTTTCTTCTCTAAAACTTACGGTTTGTGCGAAGAGAGCGCGAGAATGTTGAAAAATTCGCTGGACGCGCATGCCTATAGCTTACGTAGTTTTTGTAGCCCAATTTCACGTAGCGTGTTGAGACAACAAGCTGTGACGAACAGTTCGATAGGGACATTTGTGGTTACATTAAATTACATCTTCCACACGTGTCCCCAACGGATCTAAAACTCGAATCTAGCGGTTGCGGAATGAGGAACTTAAAGGGAGCAAGTCAGGCAAGTACCACAAACGGGCCTACAAAAACGGAATAGGGCATACGTCCTTATGAAGTTTTTTGTCCAGAATCACTAATACTACCACCCCCCAAAACATGTACCTTACCTCCTGACTCACCCTGTATATTACACCTTTGTTTGACGAGAATGGATCTGTCAGTTTAACCTAAAATTCAAAGAAAATTATGTTTTTTAGTATGTCCTCGTATTGCTGATATCAGGTTTGACGGTTATACTCTGTGCTACACTATATTACATAGTTATGATCTCCTTAGAACAATGTCGAAGGCTTTTTTCTGTAACTCAATAAATATAGTGTTTCTTGGTTTTACTCTCGAGATTGTTCAGTAAACTGTCACAAAGTAAAAGTAGCATCAACGCTTGGACACGCTTTCCTAAACCCATTATTTCTTCAAAAAAGGAAGTCTTCAGCGATTGCTTTGAGTTGTTTTTTGCAGCTGTGGCGTGCTGTCTGTAACTCGTATCAAGCAGTCTTATTTTACTGTAGTTTCCTCAGAACATGGGAAAAAGCAGAAATCACAGCTGTACAAGACATACGAAAATACAGTTTTCGATGACAGCTCTACTTGAATGTGCAAAATTAAAGAGTTACGTTACATGATTAGGTATGTTTTGGTATTCGCTGCTTCCTAAAAAAAAAAAGAAGAAAAAATAAATAAATAGTATCAAGTGTGTCCCATACATTGCAACTCAAATTATGACACGTGCGGCGGTCTGCATTGATCCAAGTAAAGTCTGTTTAATTGGCTCTTGAATGCTTTTTCCTTATGTCGCACACTCTATAACAATAATAAAAAGTTGTAAACTAATAAAAAACAAAAATCTTTTCCTTCAAAATAACATCTTCCCATAGGGCTCAAAACTTTTTAGCTTGCCACTGTGACTAAATTTCTGGTACATGAGGATTCGTATGTCGTCAAACTCAAATCGTGTTTCATATTCTTAAGTACCGATCGCAGTACCAGCGCTGAAGAACGAGTTTGCCGAATGCAAGTGAGTCTGCCGACTATTTTCTTAACACAGTGCTACCATTTAATGGAACGTATTGTTGAGATGTTTCATCCCATCGTAAAATTATTGATTTGTGTGGAGAAGATTTACTAAGTCACCTATTAAAATCCTGTGCGCCTCCCACTCTTCCTACCGTACGAGATAGTTTGTGATCCCATGTACTACAACTATACTCCTTCCATACCTATATGTTGTTATCTTCAGTCCTAAGATATTAATGACGTTTTATACTCTGCATATAGACAGATTTGGTGT
Source organism: Schistocerca serialis cubense (assembly GCF_023864345.2). Lineage (NCBI taxonomy): Eukaryota > Metazoa > Arthropoda > Insecta > Orthoptera > Acrididae > Schistocerca > Schistocerca serialis. The sequence goes on from NC_064645.1 coordinate 621,491,845, forward strand.
CACTGTTATACGTGTGAAACCGCTTTAATCTATTTCAAATGAAGACTTGATCAAATTTCCATGTCAAGACACAGCATTCTGTATGGAGCAAAATCTTCGTGCTGTTTACCGACATCACGAATGTGTTGACGTTCGTCAGGTGTTCCCCTCCATCAGGATAAACAGCACATGTTTCACGGGTGTATTGTTCTGCCAATATCCAGCAACACTTGAGTCAATATGAGGAGAAGTCTGCCCTCAAGGCTCTATGTCGAGACAACTAATCTCATCTGGTCCTCGTTCTCCCATGTCCCGAAAACATCCAATAGCATTAGTTTAATGCCTATTTTTTTCCATTTTGGAAAATCTATAATGCTTGCTATGAAATAGTAAACAGTCCTTTTAGGTGGTAGATGCTCACGTATAAAAAGTTTCTTCTCATTATCCGGCACGAATTGTCTCCGTGAGGCTCGCAAATTGTGAGTTCGGCGGCTTTTAGAATCTCTGACTCTTCATTTTCTTTCGGTCCAGGAGTAAAGCAAATAAGTTCGTAACCAAGAACAGAAAACATTATGAAGTAGCGTGTATTAACACTTACTCTAAATAACAACTTCTATACGTACCCCCAGTGGATCTATAACCCGAGGCCAGCGGTTCCAGAATGAGGAACTTAATCAAAGGGAGCAGGACTACACAGATTATCAGAGTTAATAAATTTCAGTATACTAACATGAAAATAAAAATTTTGATAATGAAGTGCGATTACTAACTTTCAAGAGGGAAAGACATACACGCAAACTTTGGTCAGCAAATAAAAGCCAAATAATGGAGATAATACGATTGTCATATCAACAGAATAACACTGCTAATAGGCCAATAGGGTGTTAATGGTTTATTTCGTAGACTAATCTTGCCACATAACTTAAGACACGTGTGCGACGAAAAATGCACTTAATTATCGGAAAGTAAATCAATGTGACGCTCAAATTCATTGGCTTTAAAATCCAATGAATAGCAATTTCAGCAATAATGATTTAATGTTCTGAGTTATATGTCTTTTACGAAAACAAGGAAAGCTAACATTCACTTACATTACAACTATGGCTAGTGTCACTGAACGAGATTTGCTACCATATTGTGCAATCAACTGCCAGACTAACAGTTTTAAAAGCAGCAGAATGTTACAGAAATATGACATTCCAAGCAGACAAAGTACATATTCAAAGATGGATCAAATATGAACGTCTTTATTATTTACCTTACGGCAAAACACATAACAGTAACAGAATTTGAAAACACACAAATATAAAGTCACGAAATAAAACATATGTTACTGGAAGTTGTGTAATTTTAAAATATTTTCTGCAAACAGTGAAACACAGATTCAATGTATTTAAAGAATAACACCACAAAAATAGCTGTACTGTGTATCTATTTAGTCAAGCTACGGTCTTCAAGTCAAGTACAAGCAGCAATACTACACTTATTTTGACTGGGACTATCGATTATCTCTTTCTCTCTCTCCCTCTCTCTCTCTCTCTCTCTCTCTCTCTCTATATATATATATATATATATATATATATATATATATATATATGTGTGTGTGTGTGTGTGCGAGTGTGTGTGTCTAAGAGACGAGAGTGAGATGAAAATTACCGCGTCACCACTGTCTCTGCCCAGGTGCAAGTAATTTTGAGTCACGTTAATTTTAATACAACGTCTTTAAAGCTATAATATATTGGTGAGTTGGTGATCACCAACATAAGCGATGACCATTAGAGAGGTTTTTTGGCAAGAAATAGGCGGGGTCACCTTCCTGCGATCAAGCTGGCTGTTAGGACTACCATGTTAATGCTCACGTAACAGGTCTGGATTGATCCATCAGAACTCGCCTGCAAGAAGGACGTCGCTTTTCGTAGGAACGGCCGTTTATGGGGACGATAGGAAAAAGTGCCAACCCTGCCAGTCTACTGTATTTTTGCTGGGACCTAGCTTTTTAAATAGGAGGTTTACTCACACCAAATCCTTCAGATTTAGTTCGTGCTATGTGCTGTAGTCCAGCATAACGGGCGTAAAAGGTAAAGAAAATTAACACCAGAACTACGGAGCACAGGAAAAGCATAACTGGAACTGACATGCGTAGCTTCCCTGGGGAAGTTGGTACAGCGTTAGAGCGTCGTACCTACGGTCCTGTGTTCAAAAGCCAATGACAACAATTTCTTTTACTGTATTAAGCCTGAAAGTGTTATGTGGTACAACATGTTTATGACATGTAAAAGGGCTGTGTGGAGATTATAGCTATTTTTCTTGGCAGACTGCTTTCACCTCGTTGCTTTGAAAGTAGTAAACATATGGAGCACATTTGTAGTTTTACAGAATATATAATCAGAACAGAAAAATAAATAAACGATTGCATCATATTCGCGGGACTAATAGTAATAGTAATAATAACACACACACACACACACACACACATACACACACACACACTGTCATTCATTCAGGAACAAAGGCTTCGCAATAATAGTTGCAAGTGGATGAGTGTGTGAAGCAAATTACTTTCGTGCACCAAGCACATTTGATGACTGCCACATTTCCGCATCCACCCTGTAGATGTCACAATGAAAGCTTCTACCTGAAACAGAACTTTGTCTAAGTTACAAAGGGCCTGGATCATCAACCAGTTTAGCCATTATCCACCCACGACGGTGAGAATTATAGAAACATGAACACCACAATTCTCTATATAAATGTACTCTTTAAGTTTGCTACTCTCAATTAACGAGGCGAAAGCAGACTGCCAAAAGAACATTGCTACAAACTACGGAAAGTCCTTTTACATGCCAGGAAAATGTTCTCCCGCATAATAGTCTCACGCGCAAACAGTTAAGAAAATTGTTATCTGTGTGGTTTTAAAGCGAGGCCTTTGATACGACAATCTTACGCTCTACCATCTCACCCACGCTAGATCTACAACGCGGTTGCTCACAGATACACTTTTCCTGTGCTCCGAAGTTCTGATGTTACTTTTAATTACCCTTTACGCATGTTCCACTGGACAACAGCACGCTGCACGAACCAAATCGGTGTTTCGGTTGATACTTTATCGACATACAACGTTTGATACCAATCTGACTGTCTGACATCTGGAGGTTTGGGTGTCAGCCTCGCTATTGTCGGTGTCCTGGAGCAGTCAACACGTAGCTTCTGCGTATTCACTGTACTTCACAGAGGAACCCGTGGTGGGCGCTGCTGTGGCAAAAATCTGGCTATAAGGTCTCACCCACTTACAGTAGAGGCAGCCTTTGAAAATCGAGAGTGACATTCGGCATTAACTCCTTTTGGTTTTATTTGTAAGAGTAAGTGGGGAACTGGATAGGTGACCCATTATACTCCTATTATACATTTTTCCGTGGGTCACTAATGGCACGAACTGATAGTCCATTGCACTGTTTGGACAAAATGGATTAGGTTAGTAAGAAGAAAAGTAAGCAGATAAAGTTAGGTAAAAAATATTATGACCGTCGTACACCAGACAACACAACAAGAATGCCTTTCACAAGTTTAAATGCCAACGATGCGCACTCTTAGGATGCTCGGCGCTGCAGAAGCCATGAGGTTGTGTGGCGTCCCAGCACAGCCTCACTATACCAGAATGAAGTAAGTGCGAACTGCGGAGCGCAATTGGGACCCTTTATATCGGAGATGAGAGGGAGAGAATCTCCTTGGGTTGAAGCAAATAAGTTTCCTGAAAATAGGCTACAGAATTGCAATAGGCAGAAAATATTGGATAGTTTCTGTCAAGTTTATTCTCACATATACTTATGTGAAGTGTTGGACCATAAACCCCCTTAGTAAGATTTAGTCTATTTATTCGGACTTGCTACTTCAAAGCTAATTGCCGGTACAGATAAGAAACAAGTACAAAGCAATCACTTGTTTTTGGTTAGCACTGAACTCTCTCTAAGTCATTGAGACAAAGACTGTCAGCCTCTGTTCAACACTATTCCAATGAAACTCTAAAAATCCTACTTGACCTGCAGTTCCTGAGTGTTCCAGAGTCTATCACCGTCTTCTCGTAGTTGAAGCCTCCATCAGCTGTGTCGGCTGCTACGGGCCCACTCGGCCCTGCTGGCGTCTCGCTGCGGAATCTCCAAACTGCCGGCACTAGCTCTGAATCTGCATCTGAATCTCTGGCTCTAGCTATTCCGGTGCCTGGCCTTTTTTATTTCGTTTGTCATGTACTTGGGTGCACACGAGTTGATTTGTTTCACACGACCCTTTCATCTCTATGTGGTCGGATTGCACAAGAATGCCTATGGTTCCACACGACACTCTCGTTTCTAATTATTAGGCTTAAGCAAGAATGCCTTCGGTTCCACACAACACTTTCGTTTCTATCCGCACACAACTTAATTTGGTTCCACACAAGTCTTTTACGCATGTCACTGACACTCTCTCTTGCTGTATTATCGCCATGGTGTTTGCGTCTTCCATTGCGCAAGATAGATTCGTGCTGCTTCCTCTGGCTGGAAGTCAAGCACTAAGTTATTTGATCAACAAGCCATACTTGCCAGCCTCCGCCGCTTATCTTGTCCCTACGTCCTGGTGGACTATTTCTTAATGTCGGCTGGCTGTTTGCTTATGGAGCCTGGACTCTTATTATGCTCGCAAAAGCAAGAACAAAAATTAAAATTTTCTACGGTCACAACAGTTGTGTGTGCACCACGAAGCCCCTTCGCCTCCAGCACTTTATAGACCAACTGGCTCGGCGCATATGAGTCTTGTTAACATTCCCTTCCGGCTCGCAATATTACTGATCTATAAAGCAGAAGTAGGTCAAAATTTGTACACTAAATTAGAATTATTAGTCAAAGCCTTTCTGAGAAAACAAGTCAGATATCTATTATGTTGTGATGTTCACAACAATATTTATTGAAGGGTAAAAAGCCGAACACTGTTTGAAGTAATTTATGCCTGCAATTTTCTCTCTGATAAATACACAAAATTTATTTTACTACGAGAAATATATTAAAAATTTAGATCAATAACCACACAATTCTTCATCGCATATTAGATTTTTCTCAAAATACTAGACAAGGAAAGTGCAGAATGTCATTCTTATTATATGTGGCAATGCTGGTGAATTTATCTTCTGTCATTGAGGAGAAAATTGTATCTGAATGTTAAAAATTAAGAATATTTATGATCTTTCATCACTATGTAGTTTTAGAACATTCGGGCTGCATATTCCTGTTAGTCACCTGTTTCTCTAGCCTCCATACTCTTCATTCTTTTATTTATCCTAGATTCCTTGGTAACAGCTTCTGCTGCTCTCTCTGTTTCGGTTACTTGCAGCCGATCAGTAACAGAATTTAAACTATATTCCCTCTAGTCTGGATATCTAACATTTCCGGAAGATTAATCATAGAAATTGCATCATCACTGAAAGTTATTACGACATCCATTATACCTATCTTCAGCCAGACAAATACAGTTTTTCGGTATTCACTCCCCAGTGTAGCCGTTAAAGCTTTTGTTGGGATTCTGTGAAAGCCCATGAAGACACTTACTAAGAAGATTTGTATTTGCCATATCCCTTTACTCCATAACAGGAAGCAAGACTTGCAAGAGAGCTGTATGCCTATACACTCCACTTCTATAAATGACTGCCGAATCAAATGATGTGTATTATTCGATGTTGTTTCGGACTGGTTGCTTTAAAACCTCTGTTTAGTGTTAAATTTATTTAGTCTTAGCATAGAAAACACATGCACTGAAATAGGACAACACAGCAGTAACTATGAATTATCCGTGTTTCAAATTGCAAAAGAAGGAAGTCAACAATTATATCATAAGATCTTTGTTTGTAGTCAAGCCACAGTGCTTTAGATACGCCTGTACTTTGGTTCCAGTAGGCTTTCAAGAATACACATGCGTTTACAATCTGTATCTAAAAAGTGAGAAAAGTGGGGGCAAGAGGAATAGATCACGTAGTCTGACGCACTTTAAATAACAGAGGGGCGTAGCACCTGTGCAGTATTACGTTCAAACTAAATTAACGAAAAAACGGAAAAATGGAAATGCACGTAAATTATTCAGTTTTGTAATTGGCCTGAAGTGCTCTTTTCCATAGAACAGAGGATTTTCTCAATTTTTGGTCATTTTTTCAAAACAAGCCCCTTGAGCAAACATGTAAACAGCCCGATGAAGTACCCCCAGACCTTCCAGATGTGCTGCTCCGTTATTGTCACTATTGTTTGGGAGCGCGGTACAGCAGCAGCTCAGACTTATGCCTACGGCATGAAGAGGACACCCTGCGCTAATGATTTCATACATCATGAGCGATGGAAGGTAATCTACTCTCTGTGAGTGAATCTATTAGACTTGGTGGCTCAGTGGTAAAATGTCCTACAATGAATCAAAAAGTTTTGTTTCCCGGTTAGTCCTTTTCATCCCTCACTATTAAATTCTTTCGCCTTTGGAACTGCATGTTAATGAGAAAAATGCCAGACTGCACGATAGTTCGAAGTCCATCTCGAGCTCTAGGTCACTTCATAACAGGCTGGATGAGTGAGGTCACGGTCGCAGGAAGGCACCGAACGATATACCACATTAACAGGGCCATGCCTAGTGAAGACATGCAAGCCATTATTAGGAGTAACTACAAAATGTAAAACCTTGAAAGAAAATATGCTTCACAGTACACAATATATAAGTCATTTACAATATTTGCAGGCCATAGCTGGCCGAAGTTAACAGCTCATCTTGCACACGCCTGCCAGAATCCAGTCTCAGTCGGATCCTAAAACATATTCTGATCCTGACTGCAATGGTGTTTCTTTAGAAATGAAAGCTTCTCTCTAAAAATAAATAGTGTTTTACACAATTCCTCACTCGTTTGAAAGTTAACAGCTCATCTTGCACACGCCTGCCAGAATCCAGTCTCAGTCGGATCCTAAAACATATTCTGATCCTGACTGCAATGGTGTTTCTTTAGAAATGAAAGCTTCTCTCTAAAAATAAATAGTGTTTTACACAATTCCTCACTCGTTTGAAACTCTTTTACCGTAGAATATTTCGGAAGTCGTGCAGATATTCGACCAGACATATATTGTAAGCCTCCTACTTTTTTGTGACTGGTCAAATTATTTCAGAACCTGTGACGTTATTAAAGAACAGTGAACAAGCGCCCCTTTTATACCAAATTTTGATCCAAGAAATAATCTATAACGCAGTCTGACCACAGTTTCATATGCAAATTCAAGAGAGTAAGGTATGATTACATTGAGCAACATGAACAAATGGGATCATGGACGAATAGCTGGATAAATTTTAATTCACAATTACTTCTCAAAGTTTCCCAGTTTGGCTTCGTACTGATTAATATTTCTGGTGAAGTCAGTTTTCACGATAAATTTCATGCTCAAATTAAATGCAGATTTACATGTGGATACAAAAGCACGTGGTCAATCGAACTTTTAGCACGGGTTTCGTTAGGTGGACGGGGAAGGAAAAATTAATCGTACCTATCATAAATATTATTTCTCATCGGTATTTTACTGTCGGTACGTCATATATCGCGTATTACTGAACCAAAATTAATGACTGGTACATCATTTTCAAGATTTTGTCCACCACTATCAACGAAAAATACACATATAGTATAGTTTTACTGTTTTGTGAAAAACTTTATTTTGAAACATTACAGTCGTCTGTACATTCCGTTCTGCTATCAATATACCGGAGTTGTGGACTACATTTCAGGACGCTTTTTCGGAAGATTTCCTAAGACAGCCCACGTCAACCGAAATCCACAACCTCACACTGCTAGAATTGAAGAATGTTTTTAAATGTCAAGGTCACTCTTGGTAACAACTCAACCTATCGCTCCTTGTCCGTCGCACTGCACGTAACGGGAGCCTACGACGTGGGATAAGCAAGTACGAACAGTAAGACAGCTTACGAGAAGCTAAACGAAGAACAGAAGGCACTAATAATTGAGGAAGTCGTACACTCAGTTAGAAATAAAATTCCCAATTGTTACTTCACTGACGAACTGGGACACCCCGGTAAAAAATTTGTCTACAAAACTTTGTGTCACAGTTTACGATAGTTTTAATACTGTAGTATTCAATGCCACAGAAATCAATGAACAAAATACTTTGCAGTGCTAGTCGAAAAAGAGTCTATGTCCAAAAAATGATAATTGTACACACCAAAATTAAGGAATATGCCACTTCCAATTTTTTATCTGGAGAGGCAAAGATTGACTCCACTTCCCATTCAGTCCAACTTTAACAAACAGGTTTCAGTTGTACACCGTAAAATTCTTGAACTCTTGAAATCCGTCAGTCTCACCATCTCATCAATTTCTTTTCAAGAAAATGCTATTATTATGTTAATTAGATCTAAATGCTACTCAGGCATCAATTAATGGTGCAAGATTAGTGGTAACTGACTTCTCCAATTTGTGCTAAAGACACATAAAGCCAAAAAGTATAACTGCTAACAGTGTTTTCAAAGAAGTTTTGTAAAGGAAACAGTTTTTAAAAATGTTGTAAATCTGACAAAGACAGTATCTGCTTTTTACATATTTTACAATTAACCATATTGTGTATAATTATATCGATTTTTTTACAATGAGACTAATATTTATTATTACTATACAAAATACTTGCTTTTACTTATTTCCCCATTACTATATTACTCACTGGTGACCGATCGGGATAGAGTGCCAATTATTTGCATAGGTCAACTAGTTTTAGTTAGTCCTGACTGAGACTCATTTAAAAACGAATAACAAATGGAAGGTTACACTTGCCCTGTAATGGACCACGTCGTATGCGGAGCCAGGATATATAAAATGCTGAACAAATAAAAATTCCAAACACATCATCAAATCCTTAACACATTTAAATTACCAGGTATGTGATGTAGCCAGCACCCATACCGTAAGGATGAACAGTGAAGAACCGATATTGTATCAAGTGCATGCACCACGATCTGCCACTTCTGGACTACGTAGGTCATCTTTTAAAGCGTATGCTGTCGCATTAAAGACCAGAAAACGACGAAAACAAAATATGACCCCGAAGCTGCTACCTTACCGCAATTCTCATAGCTCGCTGCATGAGAACTGCCGTGACACAGTAACCTCAATGCAAGTACCCAAGAAACAAACACAAGGAAGCTAGTTATTTAGTTTCATGTTCCATGGGTAATTTTGTATTATAAATCGTAATGATTTGCAGCGAGTCATTTCAGATTCTCATCGCAAATTAATAATTAATGTGTAAATGTGGCTATATGCTCAACATTTCTAAATTTTTCCTCCTGTTTTTAAATTTACAGGTATGAGTTAGTAATTCTCCCCACCATCTTTTAAAAATTTTAATAATAGAAGTTCTTCCACAGGAAGGAAGGAGCTATCTAGGGGGAACATTTTCAGTTTGCTTTCAAGGTTTACTTTGCTTCCTGTCAAACACTTTATATCATTGGGCAATCGATCAGAAGTTTTTGCTACAGTAGTGTGCATCACTTTTTGTACTGTAGACAACCTAAATCTCAAGTAATGAATGTCAATTTTCCTTCTGGTATAGAATTATGTACATCATTGTTCCGTCTGAAATGTAGTGGGTCATTTACAACAAACTTCATGAGTGAATAAATATACTTTAAAGCAGCAGTCAGAGTGGCCAACTCCTTAAACGGATGTCTACACAAACATCGTGGGTGAGCACAGCATATTATTCTTACAGCACGTTTTTGAGCAAAGTAGACTTTCTTAAAGGTGAGTTATCCCGGAACATTATTCCATGTGACATTATTGAATGAAAATGTGTAACATACTGATTTGTGTTTCCCCAAGATCTGCAGTGATTTTAAGTGCATGAACTAAGTTGTTTTAGAGCTCATAAACGTGCTTTTCCAGTTTAAATTATCATCAATATGGACAGGTAAGAATTTTGAAGTATCAAAATAATTTACTATTTACTCACCATTTGAAACTTCCTGGCAGATTAAAACTGTGTGCCCGACCGAGACTCGAACTCGGGACCTTTGCCTTTCGCGGGCAAGTGCTCCACCAACTGAGCTACCGAAGCACGACTCACGCACGGTACTCACAGCTTTACTTCTGCCAGTACCTCGTCTCCTACCTTCCAAACTTTACAGAAGCTCTCCTGCGAACCTGGTAGAGCACTTGCCCGCGAAAGGCAAAGGTCCCGAGTTCGAGTCTCGGTCGGGCACACAGTTTTAATCTGCCAGGAAGTTTCATTCACAGTGTTGCCACAGGGTTATCCGTATATGGTAGATTCTTCCTGCCATTGTGTCACGTCTTCACATCGACCCATCTTACTTCACTAATTGTAAACAACCGACACTGACACATGAACTACAATGATTTACGTCAACGGTGGGAAGTCACATAACAGTGCTGTAACAGTTCACCACCATCTATAGCGCTCCAAAGCAACTAGAGTTCTCTTTCAAGGGGTGAGTAATCCGGTGAGCTTACAAGACTCTCCACTCTGATGACGACAATGTGAGAAATTCTCATAGCGAGTAGAGCGGGCGGATGAGAGCCCGTGTGTACTTTGGGGCCGCAGCTTCCAGAAGACTTCATTAAGACAATGGCGACAACGAGCGGCCAGAGGACGCCGCTGCCTGTGGGCGGCAGCTGAGCGGAGCGGCTAATTCACGCCCTGCCACGCATCACGCACGCGCGCACGCAGACACACGCAAGCACACACACACAGGCACACTCACATACGCGAGAGCACCGGCTGTCCGACTGACCCACAGGCGTGAGTTCATTCAAGCCTCCGCGAGCCTACATTCTCACTACTCACAGCGCAGCTATCCACAAATATGACGGCCTCTGTGTCGCTGTACTTGAGACGTAGATATAAACGCTCACCGTTACGTTTGAGAAGAGTATTGAGAAATCTGTTTTACTTTTGTTTCCCAACGGTCTTTGATAGGTTGTAGAAGTACTTTCAGTAAGTCTGCCGATCTTCATCACAAAGTTTGTGCTAACCTATCGTTTTAACGGATGTTAAATTACGAAACTTTCATTCCATTTGAGACTGGTGACCATTATCGAGATCAGTATGATGTGCAACCCTCAAGGATACGAATGCATTCCAGTATTCGTTGAAGCATGAAACCAACAGCAATTGAACGTCATCTTGAGGAATTTCTTGCCATGCTTGATGGGCATGCTGTAGCATTTACAGAAGGGCCAAGCGGAGATACCGCTGCATGAAGCCGGGATCGCAGCTGGGTACCGAGAGTAGCGTCTCTGATACTGGTTCTTATGAAATATTTTCTTATAAGTACAGTTCCTTTCAAGATCTCTTACGAGCTAGTGAATATGCGCGTCACGTGTCCGTTGGTTTTCTGTCCCGTGCTGTTTTCTGCTGAACCTGTCCTCTCTCTCTCTCTCTCTCTCGGTGCGATGCTGTAATGTGCTGCGGCCTTACCCACTTGTGACATACCGTTTCTTTTCTGGTTCTGTCTCTGCGTCTGACATGACCGCGCTTTGCTTGTAGCAAGGTGAATGAGATTTAATAAAATTCTCCAATTTTCCACCCCTTACTATTTTGTGTCATAACACATTTCATGGAGATTGCTGACTGGAAGCTGGTATGGAAGTAGACTTCTTCACATCTCATATCGAAACTCCGTGGGCGACAAACCAGGCAAGCCATTCAGGAATGTATACAGTCCTGAAGGTGTCTGGGTTGTGAACTGTAATATTGGGTCTTACGTTATCCTGCTGGAATATACAGGGTTATTACAAATGATTGAAGCGATTTCACAGCTCTACAATAACTTTATTATTTGAGATATTTTCACAATGCTTTGCACACACATACAAAAACTCAAAAAGTTTTTTTAGGTATTCACAAATGTTCGATATGTGCCCCTTTAGTGATTCGGCAGACATCAAGCCGATAATCAAGTTCCTCCCACACTCAACGCAGCATGTCCCCATCAATGAGTTCGAAAGCATCGTTGATGCGAGCTCGCAGTTCTGGCACGTTTCTTGGTAGAGGAGGTTTAAACACTGAATCTTTCACATAACCCCACAGAAAGAAATCGCATGGGGTTAAGTCGGGAGAGCGTGGAGGCCATGACATGAATTGCTGATCATGATCTCCACCACGACCGATCCATCGGTTTTCCAATCTCCTGTTTAAGAAATGTCGAACATCATGATGGAAGTGCGGTGGAGCACCATCCTGTTGAAAGATGAAGTCGGCGCTGTCGGGCTCCAGTTGTGGCATGAGCCAATTTTCCAGCATTTCCAGATACACGTGTCCTGTAACGTTTTTTTCGCGGAAGAAAAAGGGGCCGTAATCTTTAAACCGTGAGATTGCACAAAACACGTTAACTTTTGGTGGATTGCGAATTTGCTGCACGAATGCGTGAGGATTCTCTACCGCCCAGATTCGCACATTGTGTCTGTTCACTTCACCACTAAGAAAAAATGTTGCTTCATCACTGAAAACAAGTTTCGCACTGAACGCATCCTCTTCCATGAGCTGTTGCAACCGCGCCGAAAATTCAAAGCGTTTGACTTTGTCATCGGGTGTCAGGGCTTGTAGCAATTGTAAACGGTAAGGCTTCTGCTTTAGCCTTTTCCGTAAGATTTTCCAAACCGTCGGCTGTGGTACGTTTAGCTCACTGCTTGCTTTATTCGTCGACTTCCGCGGGCTACGCGTGAAACTTGCCCGCACGCGTTCAACCGTTTCTTCGCTCACTGCAGGCCGACTCGTTGATTTCCCCTTACAGAGGCATCCAGAAGCTTTAAACTGCGCATACCATCGCCGAATGGAGTTAGCAGTTGGTGGATGTTTGTTGAACTTCGTCCTGAAGTGTCGTTGCACTGTTATGACTGACTGATGTGAGTGCATTTCAAGCACGACATACGCTTTCTCGGCTCCTGTAGCCATTTTGTCTCACTGCACTCTCGAGCGCTCTGGCGGCAGAAACCCGAAGTGCGGCTTCAGCTGAACAAAACTTTATGAGTTATTCTATGTATCTGTAGTGTGTCGTGGCCATATTTCAATGAATGGAGCAACAGTGAATTTATGAAATCGCTTCAGTCAATTGCAATAGCCCTGTAGTATGAAGGGTCTCACAATATCGTTTACCATTCTTCCCTCAAAATAGCGAACATCGCCTTCCGTTCAACAGTTAACAGATTATCTCTGCTGTCGTACCGAATAACTCTCCGACCACGATTCCAGAAACTGACGAGAATTGGTAATTCTTGTGAACTTTTACCAGGTCGCTAGTAACTAGCCGTCAACAGAAGCGAGACTCTTTGCTGAACAACACTGATTGTCACAATATGTCCTCGCGGGTTCTAGCTTTTCACATTGCACGTCTCTGCTGTACATGGTGTGGTGTCAGCCGTAAGGTAACCCGAGATCACCCAGATTCCAGTAATGTGTTCGCGACACCTCGTGAGGTCTGCGCCTGTAAATTACTCCAAGAAAACAGTTTTCTAATAATAAAGTAGCTGTAACAAAATAATAAATTGTGCACACAGAATTTAGGATGTAACAGCCCCCCTTACACACACACAGATCAATAGGAGACGACGCTACAACCACAAAAACAAAACAAAAGAAGAATCGCACCGCGCAATATATAAACAAAGTACCGGAGAGGGTTGTTGTTGTTGGGTTGTTTTTGGGGGAGGAGACCAGACAGCGAGGTCATCGGTCTCACCGGATTAGGGAAGGAAGGGGAAGGAAGCCGGCCGTGCCCTTTCAAAGGAACCATCCCGGCATTTGCCTGGAGCGACTTAGGGAAATCACGGAAAACCTAAATCAGGATGGCCGGACGCGGGACTGAACCGTCGTCCTCCCGAAAGCGAGTCCATTGTGCTAGCCACTGTGCCACCTCACTCGGTCAGTACCGGAGATGTAAATGGATCTACACAAAATGAAAACGAAGTCTGTGAAGTGCAGTGTACTGAAATCGAACACATATATACAGAAAAGAATAAAGAGTGAGGTAGGAAACAAAAGAAATATTAAGTAATAATTGTAATTTAAAACTGTATAATAAAAGATGAGAACTGTTTACAATCAAGGCAGTCAGATATGTAAGAAAAATCACGTCTTTACAGCGACCACTGAGTATGCTTTAAAATAAAACAAATCGGGTATGGTCTGAATAAGAATTTTATTCCTGCCACAAAAGACGGTATAGAACCTATCTTAATTGAAAAATGTCATCTTACAAAAGATCAGTCTGCTTTTGTCACAATTTTCTTTTTCAGTGGCAAAACTGTGGGAAACAGCATATATAGAAGTTTACTTTTTGAGGTCAATGTAGCATTACAGCAGTCGTATAGGGATACGTCGCAGTTTTTCACAACTGAACTTCAGGGACTGAAGCTACGCACTGGAGTAATTTGGACAAAATGCAATGAAAAGAAAGAGGCATTAATTTTAAAATTATTGTTTGTTAACCGTGGTTCATCTGTCCACATACTTTTCGCCCTATCTTCATAGGTCGTATAGGATCTTTGGTTGTGTGATATACACAGAAATGGCAAAAAGATTATCACCAAGATGTGTGATGTATCTCTTACGAACTGTGTTATAGACGTCGAACATGAATAGCATTATCAAGATATGAAGCGGACTGACTGCTACAAATAAAAGGATGAAACAATTAACTCCACTACCAGTAATCAAACGTATATCCAGTTTTCTCTTTGTTGCAGTTTTGTTTACGTACCAGCGTTTGAGGAATGAAACGGTCTTTATTTTTCTACAGAAATTTAATGCAAAAATTTCTCTGTCATCAGCTTCATCCAACATCTCATTACATATGTTTTGGATAGGGTCCGCCTTTAGCAAAACACAATTTTTTTTTTATCCCAAACATGTTTCACTGCAGTTGCAGCATCCTCATTGGGATTTTATTTTATGGCTGTCAAACATAAAGAATGTTCTTTACTGATTTCAGTCATTGTAAAAACATAACACATCAGGAGAAGCACGCCATGTGGTAAAAAGTTATGAATTCATAATTTACGTGTTTCTTGGAAAATCTGTAATTACAAGTTAAAAACTAATACTTACATGTACACAAACAGTAAAGAACATTATTTTCGTTTAACAGCCATAAAATAAAAGCCCACTGAGGATGCTGAAACTGCAGTGAACATGTTTGGGATAAAAAACAAAACTATGTTTTGCTGAAGATGGACCCCATCTAAAAACATATGTATTGTTAAAGCAAACACGGACAAAAGAGCTTCAACTCCAAGATGATCATCATCTCACTGTTTGGATTTCTACTGACACATTTCATTTTTAACTTTTTTGGTAATATTGTATTTCAAAGGCTTTCAGTTTTTTTTTAATTTGCAATGTTCACATATTCATTCATTTAGCTGTAAAGCTTCGAAAACTTGATCCACAAATTTAAGCAGTTTTTGAAACCACTGAATCTCTCTGGTTAACAAGAGATTTACTGCCCTCATCAGTCTGCTTTTCATGTTTGACATGCTTTTGTCAAAAGAATTCTCTGACTGCTCCTCTGTATATATTCTTTCTTTGCACGTATTCCAATTTTCATTTTTACAAAGGAATTATTCTCCTTCCTCTTGCAATTCAGTAGTTTCATTTTTAATATCATTCTCAAGATGCATTTTTTAAAACATGATAGTCTATAATTTCTCAATTTTGGGTAAGAGAAGAATGCTATCTTCAAATGTTGGTTTAGAAATTTCGTATTAATAGATATTAATAGATTTATATGTGTAATCTTGCAATAGCATATGTGCATCTGTGATCATCAAAACTCTGCAAAGCGCCATCACAAGGAACGAGATCTGTACTATCTCCCGTGTGAAATGCAATAGTTCTATGTCACATTTTAACACTAAAGTGGTGCACCACAACAACATATTCTTCCCAAAAAAATTACCAAGTTCGTGAAAAGAAAATTATGTATGCAGTTCCTGTTACAAGTCCCTTCTCCTTCTTATTGTTCTTTCCTTTATAAGTGCTCTTTCTTTTAAGAACATGGAACATAAAATTATTACTTAATGGATCTGTTGACAGAAAGGGTGCACATTAGCATATGTATTAAATTTTATTTTATAAAACCAATGCTGTACTGCAATTGGAAACCAGATATCAAACAAAATAAAGAGCTATGTACAAAGCAAAGCATAAAAACGTCATTCTGTAGCCATGTGACGTTTCATTAGTCAGTAGAAATTCTCTCAACTCACATAGAGAGACACTTGTCATAATCTCTGTTCTTTTCGTATAAACATGTGTTTAAAAATGTAAACCATTCCTAGGATCAACACGTTTTGTTAAACAGGTGTCATTAAATCAAAGCTCAGATACTGAAGATAACAGAGCTTTCACATTAATTAAAGTAATGGAGGGTTGATTTGATACTTCCCTGTAATTTCTACAAGAAATTTAAGTAGAGTCGGGTTTTACATACTGAGGCCCACACATGTTACAGTATTTAAGAAACTACAGATTAGTTTATCACAGCTTTTCAGGGATCTCAGTATTTTCACGGGGAAAATATGGTAGAAACCAACAACATTCTCCGAATAATAACATTTCAACATTGTATTGTACAGTACCGTCCTGACAGCTTACTCCAAAATATTTTGAACAGTCACGAAGATGATACCAGACACAAAACCAATGTCAAATCTCCATTCAGTCACCAAGTAAACTATGTATATTTACAAGCTTTTACTGTCGAATTTCGTTCTTAAGGCTTATTTAAACAAGCAAGTTGTTTAACAATAAGAAAAAAATTGTCGTTTGTAAGCGCAATTATTTTAAAACGTAAAAGGTTAAAATGAGTACAGATCAAAAAATGGCGTCCCTCTTAAAATGCCGCCCCTAGGCCCGTGCCTAGGGGGCGCATAAGTAAATCAGCCACTGAGTGCAGCGAGCTTCAAAGAGGCTGAAGCGGCACTGGTAAAGTTGAAAGGCAACACAACAATGGATATATTTCAAGGCGGTTAGCTCCCAGCCCATTACAGCAGAGCATTACGTCAGGGGCCACATACACTCTTTACCAAAATATTTACGATAGCAGTTTCAGCTACAATGACGGTTCATACAAATGAAAAAAATTCACCAGTTGAAAAATTGCAGGAGATGTGTGTAGAAACGAAATCTCATCAATACGAGTCTTCAGTAACTCTTAAAGTACAGTTTTTCGTATTCGTCATTCTTTTCCACAAACCAGAGTCCCTAACCCCTACTTATTATTCATTGCCTCATTACACATATACATATTCGTCAATACTTCTTCAATAGTTCATCATAATAAAAATGTAGCACAATCACATTCCTTACATAGCATCACCTTATCGATCATAAACAAGTCTCATTATCATAATACACATCGTCGTCGTAATGATACCATTATAACACATCAATCAAATCTCAAAATCGTTGTAGCTTCCTTCAGTAATCTCAAAACCTCTAAAAATGCTCTCTGCTCGTTTTAATAGTGTCATCTACCTCAAATGTACTTCAAAAATCATGATTGCATACAATATACATTACTCAAAGTTCTCTCAGTATCACAATGGTTCCGAAAAAATTCAGACAAAGTACAATTTCATAAATGCAAAGTAATCCAACTGTGTAATTATGTAGACATGTGTGAGTCACGTAGTAAAAATGTTCATTACTCTTTGTTAAGTGACCAGATAGCTGTGTAATTCTGTGTCAGGCAAATATGGTACCGATTTGTGAAATAGTATAAGCAAATACCAAATTAGCAAGGTACACAAAGTAGGCGTACCCCTTGAGGAATAATATAATTATACCTCTCAGATATTACAGATTAAAACTGTGGAATGAAATGTATCACTGTATCATTGCAGTTCAAAAATATTTCTAATCATGTTTCAATTACAAAATATAATCACTCAAATGTCATGCAACGCTAAACTGTACTTCTTGTTGTAAGAAAACTTCTGTCATCGTTTAACGGCAAAACTGTGCCAAGTGTCGTAGTTATCGTCGTTCATAAGCAAAATTCTCCAGAAATCAATGTACTTACCTTGTCATATACAAAAGAAAAGTCCTATACGTATAAATTTCGTGGTTATTACTTTCACTGCCGTGATCTTGAAAGTACTGTACTGTAACTTATAGTCGTGTTACGAAAATAACTGTCTCATTGTAGTCATGCCACAAATATCACTACGAAAATGTGTTTTACTTTCCAGAAGAACGTAGGAAAACTGTGCAGATATAAAACAGATACAGCATAAAAACAATAATGAAACTTATGTCACTCATTAGCAGCATTGTAATATAATCGTGTACCTGTCAAACAAACCAAATACTGTGTCATTTGTGACTTCTCAGAAAGTACTTTAAATAAAAAACATTTTTTCAAGTAGACTAAATTGGTGTTGTAAAACCTCATTGTATATGTTCCAAGAATGTGAGCATTATAGTCGTGACGTAATGGTGCAACTGACGAGCGAAAATGTACTCACAATAAGACTGTGTAGTCCGTTCCCTATAAAAATGTACTCGTAAAACAACAGTCTTAATATGTTCCACAGGTTAGTTAACTTCAAAACATCGCTGCATGCTAACAGTTTCTAAATGAGCCAAAGCTTAATAGTAACTTGAATACAAGAATTGTATAACAAAGACTGAGTCAGAGAGCAGATTATCCCTCAATAAAGGGTTTTACATGAGAAATGTGGTATCATCCTTTACTTTTCTTAGTTCGCAGATTCAACTTCGGCGCAATTATCGTGATTGTGGTATACGTAGGACCCTGTAAAGTCCACTGTAAATCGGAAATAATTTGTGACTCAAATGTTTCTTCTTATATGACAATGAATGAGCTTTAATGAGAACTGTTTGATCAGTCTGTAGTTTCTCTGCATATGTCTTACCATGTAGTTTTCTCTTTTTGTCCGCAGCGGATTAATATTTTTAATAGCCAAATCAATAACGTCTTTATGTCGAAATTTACGTGTATTCGGAAAAGGTACGAGATCTCTGATTCTGTTCGGTGGTTCTTCATTCTTCAGTACAAAAGCAGGTGGTAAAGCCGTGGAGTCATGAGGCATTTCATTCAGTACGTTTTGAAATGTGTAAGTATCTGTCCCGGTACTGATGCTTCCTGTGACGACAAAGTCTGCAAAACTTATTAAATTCTTTTATAATGCGTTCAGATGGGTTACAATGTGGAGAGTACAATGAAATTTTACAATTCCGAAGCATGCGTGATTAAATAGCAGATCTGAATTGTGGTCCTTTGTCTGAAATGACCTGGTCAACGTGTCCAACTTCATGTAAGAAATTTTTAACATAGGCATTGGATACAGAACTTCCAGTGGCTTTCCGTAACGACGTGAAGAAAGAAATTTTGAAGTAAGTTCGACAGCGACGAAAACATAAGGTGTCCCAGAATCTCAACTGCAGCTAATTCTTTTAATCTAGCGGGGATAATAGAAAACAATGGAGCACGATGTGAGATGGTAGACGGTTTAGCGTTTTGACAAAGTTTGTAAATAGACAACACTCTCCTAACTTTCTTTTTCATTTTGTTAAAACAACAAGTCGTCCGAAGTATATGATAACATTTTCGTAGACCAAAATGTGCGTAGCTGAAATGAATGTACCAGATGAGCTTATTAACAAAATCTTCAGCAATATAAAGTACCCATAGCTTCTGATCAACAATGCAACGTTTGAGGAGTACGTTATATGTCACCAGATAATAATGAGGAATCTGCGTTTGTTTTTCATGCTATTTACTTTAAATATCTTTTCGAATCGGTTTCTTGTCTTGCTCATGGCAATGTCCTCTAAAGATGCAGCGACGAAATTTTCAGAAGATGCTTTTTGACTGTAAAGAATACTGATATTTTTCTCAAGGTTAGCTTCCGTGTTGCTTTTCTCAAGCCCAGCCGGTGCACGTGACAGTACGTCCGCAACAATGTCTTCCGTGTCAGGAATGTAGACTATTGTGAAGCGAAATTCGTGCAGAAATAATGCCCAACGTTTCAAGCTGTCATGATTTAATTTTGAAAACATAAGAAACTGCAATGCTCCATGATCACTATAAACTTTTACCTGTTTTCCAGAAAGAAAGAAACGAAATTTGTCAAATGCTAAAGCTTCCAGTTCAGTAACGGAATAATTTTTCTCAGATTTTGTCAGCACGCGACTAGTAAAAGCGATGGTTTTCTGAACATTAGTGTCATTTTCTATAACTTCTTCAAATAAATGGGCAGCAAGACCCAACTTTAGAAGAGTCCGTGCTAAGACAGAAATCCTGTGACAGATCTGGATGCGCTAAGATTGGCGCATTAAGTAGCGCTTCTTTTAAAGAATCAAATTCCAACCGTACCTGTTCGTCCCAGTTCCAAATAGTGTTTTTACCAGTGATACAACAGAGTTTTGGAGTTACCAGAATTTGCATATTCAGGACACGACGGTAGAAATACACGAGGCCTAAAAAACTGCGAACTTGTCTTCTTGTGGATAGAACAGGAATAGCACTGATTGCTTCCAGCTTTTCAGGATCCGACTGAATGCCCTCAGAAGAAATAATTTGGCCCAAAAACTCCACGCTTGTCCTACCGAATTCCGATTTTTTCAAGTTCCATGTATTTCCACATACAGCAAAAATACGTAACAAACTGTTGAGGATACGATTATGTCGTTCCCAAGAGACTTCTGCTATTAAAATATCATCCACGTACGACGTGACGTGTCGTTTTTAGAAACTCAGGTAATATAGAATTTAGCCCACGAATGAATGCTGCCAAAGAAATATTCAAACCAAAATGCAATTTTTCAAAACTGATAACAAACGGCGAAACAAAGAAAAGCCGTATATTTTCTGCATTCTGGAAGAAGTAAAACTTACCAAAAGCTGAATCTGAGACCAATAGAAGACAACACTTTTACCCATTGAAATGTTGAAGAAGTTCTTCCAACGTTTTCGGCCCCTCTGTTTCAGAAATAATAATCGTATTTATTTGTCTGGAATCTAAGGCAAGCCTGATCGATCCATTTTTCTTCTCAACAACATGTAATGGATTATTATATGAGCTTACTGGTGGGTCAATAATGCCCTTGTCAAGCATAGATTGTAATTCCGTTCTACCAAGGTCCCTATAATGTGCCCGAATTGCGTATTTTGTATGCTCACGAACACAAAATTTGTACTCAAACCCTTTAATTGTTCCTGTTTTGTGAGTAAAAACTGGAATGTGGTTGTGAGATGTCAAAAATGTCTTGCCGATCAGTGAAATGTGTTTTCCGATCTCCATCTAAAATTAGAGCACTTTTGAGTTCCGTTAAGGATGATCTTGGACTGCGTAAGGCGGGTGTATATCGTATTCCTTGTAGCTGCGGCATGATTGGTCAAACTATCAGGACCGTGGAGGACCGATGTACTGAGCATAAACGGCACACACGATTACAGCAGCCAAATAGATCTGTTATTGCCGAACATTGCTTGGATACTGGTCACCCCGTGTTATATAATAACACCGAGATATTGGCTTGCTCGTCCAGCTATTGGGACAGTGTCATTAGGGAGGCAGTTGAGATTAAATTTGCGAGCAACCTCGTTAACAGGGATGGAGGCTTCTGTTTAAACTCTGTTTAAAAAACAGAGGGACAGAGTCAATGCTACCTCACCTGTGAATTCATAGTCTCACTATCGATAGCTCTGACTTTGGTCATCTTTGGTGGCACTAGTGTTCAGTGTGTGTGTGTGTTATCTTTCCTGCTTCAGTCCGAGAACCGAGGTTTCAAATTTGCATGTACGCCACCTGTCCGTTACAGTTTGCCTTGAAAATGGCGGGGTGTTCTCCCGCCGAAATATCAGCGGTCGCTGAAAGTATTACCTGCTTGAATTCCGGGAAGTTATGTGAAAGTTGTATACGCCAGGAGAAACTCAGGCTCCTCGTCATGGTTTGAAGGCCAATATTCAAATTTCAAAGCTATTGACTTACCTTCTTTGTCTAAACTTATTTCAGTGTCGTGAAAGTTTAAAATTGCTTTATACTAATTCAAAAAATCTGTTGCTAAATAAAGAGGTTCTAACTACTATAGGCTAACTACTAGGAGGCGTACGGTTAGCAAAAGAAAGATTTTGTTAAAGAGCAAACAATGTATCTAGAAAATTTACCTTATTCATGTGCTATCCAATTCCAAAAATTATGTAGCTGTCAATAATTCCACTACCCAAACATTATCAACCATACATCCATGCTCATACATTTCTTTGCGTATTTTCTTATAAACACATCATTTCATTTTACTTTAAATTGCATGTCCTACCAACCAAGAAAATCATGTCCATACACTTCCCTATCCACTCGCTAACTGCTAGTCCGTCCAACCACAGTATCTCTTGCCGAGGGCGCAGAGCGCAGTCAGTGATATTAACACAGTCCATTAGCACTGCCAACATACAAACAGGCCACTTCCAATCTCTACCTTATCATTTTATAGTATTAGTTAAGTGTTGTGATCCATATTGGTTCAAATGGCTCTGAGCACTATGGGACTTAATTTATAAGGTCATCAGTCCCCTAGAACTTAGAACTACTTAAACCTAACTAACGTAAGGACAGCACACACATCCGTGCCCGAGGCAGGATTCGAACCTGCGACCGTAGCGGTCGCGCGGTTCCAGGCTGTAGCGCCTAGAACCGCTTGGCCACCCTGGCCGGCTGTGATCCATATTTCTTAGGAATTTATCTTCATACCTGACAGCCTTAACAGAGTTTGACATATGATTTTTTTAGAAACACAAAATAGTTTGGATTATAATATTCTTATTGTATTTCTCATACCAAAGTAAACAAGCTGGCGTTCAACGTTCGCACAACCTTTTGCGTTGGAGCACTTATATTTAAGGTTTGTTTAAAGCAATTTTATTAATGGCCTGCACTATTTATGTAAACAGCAGCAATTGTATAATGATATACGTAGCACTGCATGCTTCATTTGCATGTCATATTTTTACGTAAAGTAAGATCCCATTCGCTGCAGCTGATGTATTGCAGCAAATTGGTGCGCTGTTTGTTGTTGTGGTCTTCAGTCCTGAGACTGGTTTCATGCAGCTCTCCATGCTACTCTGTCCTGTGCAACCTTCTTCATCTCCCAGTACCTACTGCAACCTACATCCTTCTGAATCTGCTTAGTGTATTCATCTCTTGCTCTCCCTCTACGATTTTTACCCTCCACGCTGCCGTCCAATACTAAATTTGTGATCCCTTGATGCCTCAAAACATGTCCTACCAACCGATCCCTTCTTCTAGTCAAGTTGTGGCACAAACTTCTCTTCTCCCCAATCCTATTCAATACCTCCTCATTAGTTACGTGATCTACCCACCTTATCTTCAGCATTCTTCTGTAGCACCACATTTCGAAAGCTTCTATTCTCTTCTTGTCCATACTAGTTATCGTCCATGTTTCACTTCCATACATGGCTACACTCCATACAAATACTTTCAGAAACGGCTTCCTGGCACTTAAATCTATACTCGATGTTAACAAATTTCTCTTCTTCAGAAACGATTTCCTTGCCATTGCCAGTCTACATTTTACATCCTCTCTACTTCGACCAACATCAGTTATTTTACTCCCTAAATAGCAAAACTCCTTTACTACTTTAAGTGTCTCATTTCCTAATCTAATTCCCTCAGCATCACCCGATTTAATTTGACTACATTCCATTATCCTCGTTTTGCTTTTGTTGATGTTCATCTTATATCCTCCTTTCAAGACACTGTCCATTCCGTTCAACTGCTCTTCCAAGTCCTTTGCTGTCTCTGACAGAATTACAATGTCATAGGCGAACCTCAAAGTTTTTACTTCTTCTCCATGAATTTTAATACCTACTCCGATTTTTTCTTTTGTTTCCTTTACTGCTTGCTCAATATACAGATTGAATAACATCGGGGAGAGGCTACAACCCTGTCTCACTCCTTTCCCAACCACTGCTTCCCTTTCATGCCCCTCGACTCTTATAACTGCCATCTGGTTTCTGTACAAATTGTAAATAGCCTTTCGCTCCCTGTATTTTAACCCTGCCACCTTCAGAATGTGAAAGAGAGTATTCCAGTCAACATTGTCAAAAGCTTTCTCTAAGTCTACAAATGCTAGAAAGGTAGGTTTGCCTTTTCTTAATCTTTCTTCTAAGATAAGTCGTAAGGTTAGTATTGCCCCAAACAAAATTGCGCTATCAAACAAAATTTAGCACGTGGCAGTACAAGCACTAGCAACAGTTGCCACCTGGACAACTGCAATTCATCACGTCGCCAGCTCCAGCAAATGAGTAAAACGTTACGACTTTCTAGTTTAATCTTTGTATATTTTATCTAAGACGGAGTTCCCTAATTACCAAGTTTCATAATCTTTGCAGTGCAATCACTCTTAAGATGACCTACTGTATGTGCCGAGACCGGTCATTTTAAATAAATGACGTTTGCTATCGTGACTGTTTCTTCATAAGAAAGTATCACAAGTGAGAACGTTGATACTCTCAGCCGTGTTGATTGCTGTCAACAAGTTTCTGTGCCAGCTGCTGGTGGCTCAGTGCGGGCTGACACACTAACTTGGAATTGACTTGGTCCTCTGGTCCAACTGAACCTATCATTAACTTAAAATGGTTTTGTTCGGCAATCTGGAGACCGTTTGCAGCCATTCATAACTGCATGTTTCCAAACATGGATGACAATGCGCCATGTCACAGGTTCACAATTGAAACTTCCTGGCAGATTAAAACTGTGTGCCCGACCGAGACTCGAACTCGGGACCTTTGCCTTTCGCGGGCAGGTGCTCTACCAAGCACTTGCCCGCGAAAGTGCTTGGTAGAGCACTTGCCCGCGAAAGGCAAAGGTCCCGAGTTCGAGTCTCGGTCGGGCACACAGTTTTAATCTGCCAGGAAGTTTCATATCAGCGCGCACTCCGCTGCAGAGTGAAAATCTCATTCTGGAAACATCCCCCAGGCTGTGGCTAAGCCATGTCTCCGCAATATCCTTTCTTTCAGGAGTGCTAGTTCTGCAAGGTTCGCAGGAGAGCCTCTGTAAAGTTTGGAAGGTAGGAGACGAGGTACTGGCAGAAGTAAAGCTGTGGGTACCGGGCGTGAGTCGTGCTTCAGTAGCTCAGTTGGTAGAGCACTTGCCCGCGAAACGCAAAGGTCCCGAGTTCGAGTCTCGGTCGGGCACACAGTTTTAATCTGCCAGGAAGTTTCATATCAGCGCACACTCCGCTGCAGAGTGAAAATCTCATTCTGGAAACATCCCCCAGGCTGTGGCTAAGCCATGTCTCCGCAATATCCTTTCTTTCAGGAGTGCTAGTTCTGCAAGGTTCGCAGGAGAGCTTCTGTAAAGTTTGGAAGGTAGGAGACGAGGTACCGGCAGAAGTACAGCTGTGGGTACCGGGCGTGAGTCGTGCTTCGGTAGCTCAGTTGGTAGAGCACTTGCCCGCGAAATGCAAAGGTCCCGAGTTCGAGTCTCGGTTGGGCACACAGTTTTAATCTGCCAGGAAGTTTCATGTCAGCGCACACTCCGCTGCAGAGTGAAAATCTCATTCAGGGTCACAATTGTTCGCGATTGGTTTCAACAACTTTCTGGACACTTCGAGCGAATGATTTGGCCTCCCAGATCGCCCGCCATGAATCCCACGGATCATTTATGGGACATAATCGAGAGCACACCTGACTCACATTCGGGAGGACGATTGTTCAAATCCGCGACCAAGCATCCAGATTTAGGTTTGCCGTAATTTCCTTAGTCGCTCTAGGACAGTTCCTCTGAAAGACCACGGCCGATTTCCTTCCCCCACCCACGATATATTACAAGCTCCAACTCTACTGACCACATCTCGACAGAACATTAAGCGCAGATCTTCCTTCCTTCCATCCACAGCGTCTCATGAAGTGAGGTGCAATCTATCAGCCGACAGGATGGTTCATCCTATTCCTTCTCCGATCATCATCTGCACCATAAAATCTGCACTAGACACGAATCCATTACACAACCTACAGTCTACAAATACCCATACGACGTAGTTCTCACACGCAAGGCAAGGGGCCACCGTGAACGGAGGAAGAACACTGGTTCCGACGGGAGACTGGAGCCACTCCATGGGGTGCAGCAGCCACCAGTACCACCGCACATTTACATTTACCATCCGCGTCACAAGGCCAGAATCGAGCTAGCTGGTTTAAAGAGGATGATAATCACATGTCCGTAGTGGTCACCAAATCGCCTGATTTGGACTCGATGGAACATATCTTGTTTGCCATTGGGCGCCAGCTTCGCATCCACAAACAATCGGCCTGTAATTTACGGGCATTGCGTGACCCTTGCGTACAGATGAGATTCCACATACGGTCAGTTCCACAAGAAACTGTACGCCATAATTTTAAATGTAACATCCGCAGCAACATCTCTGGTAGTGGTCTCGAATCTGTAATCAATGCGCTTTTGCACAGTGTGTAGATAAACAGTGTGTGAGTTGAATGTTTTGTCGGTGCCAGGTAAAAATGAGTGCAAGATCTCTGTCCTTGTAAATCATCCAAAGGGACCAAAGCTTTCATACAGAGCTGCTGTTAAATTCTTAGAAAGTCAAAGACATTCGTTGCGAAGTGACTCAAACAATATTTAGAGGTTGGAAACGTGGATGAGAGAGAACTAACGTGAGCGACGTGGCTATTTGCACTTATTTACAGCCAATGTAAACGCTGAAAAAAATGTGCAATATTAATGAAAAATGCCTTCTGAGGTCAGTAATGTAGCTTTTTGGTTCAAAAGAGGCAAACTGGGTGCTTCAAGAGGATAACGATCTAAAACATCGCAAGCGTCTCTGTACGGCGCGGAAACAAGACAATGGGGTGCCCACGGTGGACTGGCCTGCAATGTCTCCGGATACAAATCAGATCTAAAAGATACGGCAGTATATTAATATGAAGCTTAAAGAAAGTCAGTGTATACTTTTAAGTAGCTGTCATATAAAATCAGGACGATATGGAGATCGTTACCGAGAGAATACGCAAAAAATCTCGTGAAAAGCATGCCAAAATGGTGCCAAGCTGTAATCGATAATGGCGGCGATTCGATTAACTACAAGGTAATTGTGCAATTAACAATAACACGTATTTTTAATAAACTTATATATATATATATATATATATATATATATATATATATATATATATATATATATAAGTGTCTTATTTCATACAGATAACGGCGTACACTTTCTTGCGGAACTGACTGTAACTCCAGAAACCTACCAAAGACTTATCGAATCCATGCTACGTAGAATCGCTGCTGTAATTCGTTGCAAAGGCGGACCAACATTTATTAAGCACGTTTTCATAATGTTTTGGCTCATCATTGAAATTATTACTGCAAATATAATCGCATGTGCGCAGAACTCTACCGTATTTTACAGACTACAAGAAGCAGTTTTTTCTTCGGAAAATTGACTCCAAAATTCAGCCGTGTCTTATACTAGAAATTAATATAAACATGTCCAGTGATTGATTTAAAATTCCCGCCAGTTTTAAAAATGGCCATATGTCGATTCCACGAGAAACCTATCTCTATCTGGCAACAATAAATTCAACTGGCAGCAGCAGTGCACCGACTCGGAGAACAGGAGTTGCTACGATTTACGAGCTTGCAGACACTGGCTACCTCCCGCCTCGCCATCACAAACCCGGAACACTGTCTAGCCTATGATGCGTCATTGTAGTCTACGGTGTCAGTGAACTTTAATTGAAATTGATTGTGTTATCGGTAACAGTACAATATTTTTGTCAGTAGCTAGTTTCATAATGAAAAAGGGTATTCATATGATGCGGACTATAAACTGAAAGGAAGAACATGTGCAGAACAACGTGGAAGCAGAGCAGCTGAGCGGCATCTCGAACCTCCACCAACAGAAAAAAAAACATTCTTAATTGGTGGGCTAGTAAAAGAAAACTGAAAAAATGAGCAAGACTAAATGTACAAATGGAGGACTGAATGCAAAATAGTCAAAACTAGAATATGAGTTATTGAAATGGATTCAACAACACCGTCAAAATGGCACTAAAATTAATACAAACATCACTCGAATACGCGCTCGTAAGCTAGCGCTATAACGGGATTTAATAGACTTCAAGAGTAGGGTTGTTTGGTGCTACTGATTTATGAAGCGTTATGGACTTACCATGTGAACCAAAACCGAAAAACATCTCAAAAAACGCCACAAGACTATGAAGGGAAAATATCATCTTTCCAGCGCTTTGTGATTCAACATCGAGAGAAAACTAAGCCAAATAGTGAATATGGACGCAACTCCTCTAACATTTGAGGTGCCGAGTAACAGAACTCTTGACATGAAAGGTGCTAAAACCATAACTATAAAAACAAGTGGACATGGAAAAAACGCACTGCAATGTTGTCCTTTCATGTTGTGCTGGCGATTTTAAACTTAATCCAATGATCATTTTCAAGCGCAAAACAAAGACAAAGCCTTCTGAAAAACCGCCAGGTGTTGTTCACGTAAATGAGGTGGGTTCGGTTCACGAGGTTTGTATGAAATTATGGATTAACAGAGTGTGAGAGAGTTGGAAAGGTGCTTTAGTGAAGAAGATTTCGATGCTTGTGTTAGATCATTTTAGTAGTCATCTGAAAACTTCAGTGGAAGTTAAACTGAGAAAGGGAAATACAGAGATTGCTGTTATTCCAGGAGGACATACTTCACAATTGACACATCTTGATGTCGAGATAAATAAATCATTTAATGCATATATGAGAGAGTAATGTAATAAATGATGACGGATGAAACCCAACATTAATTCACGCCGAGGTGAAATTTTAAACGACCTAGAATCAAACAAGTATGTCAGTGGATAAAACAGTAGTGGTCTAGAGTGAGAGAAGATGTTGTTATAAAAACTTTCAAGACGTGTGGCATAAGCAACGCTCTCGATAGGAGTGAGACCATCTCATATGCCCCGAAGAGCCAAAGAAACTGGTACACCTGCCTAATATCGTGTGTGGCCCCCACAGGCACACATAAGTGCAGCAACACGACTTCTCATGGGCTCGACTAATGTCTGAAGTAGTGCTGTAGGGAATGTACAACATGAATCCCGCAGGGCTGTCCATAAATCCGTAAGTGTACGAGGTGGTGGAGATCTCTTCTGAACAGCATGTGAAAACGATCCCAGATGTGCTCAATAATGTTCGTGTCTGGGGAGTTTAGTGTCCAGCGGAAGTGTTTACTCTCATAAGAGTGTTCCTGAAGACACTTTGTGGCAATTCTGGACGTGTAGGGTGCTGCATTGACCTGCTGGAATTTCCCAAGTCCGTCGGAATGCACAATTGACATAAATGGATGCAGGTGGTCAGACAGGAAGTTTACGTACGTGTCACCTGTCAGAATCGTATTTCAAGGTATCAGGGGTCCCTTATTACTCCAACCGCACACGCCCCACACTATTACAGAGCCGCCACCAGCTTAAACAGTCCCCTGCTGAGATGCAGGGCCCGTGGATTCATGGAGTTGTCTCCATGCCCTTACACGTCCAGCCGCTCGATACAATTTGATACGAGACTGGTCCGACAACGCAACATGTTTCCAGTCAACAGTCGAATGTCGGTGTTGACGGACCCAGACGATGCGCGAAGCTTTGTGTCGTGCAGTCATCAAGGGTACAAGAGTGGGCCTCCGGCGCCAAAGGCCCTTATCCATGATGTTTCGTTGAATGGTTTGCACACAGACGTTGATGGTCCAACACTGAAATCTGCAGCAATTTGCCGAAGGGTTGCACTTCTGTCACGCTGAACGACTCTCTTCAGTCGTTGTTTGTCCTGTTCTTGCAGGATCTTTTTCCGGCCGCAGCGCTGTCGGGGATTTGATGTTTTACGGGATTCCTGATATTCACGGTAGATTCGTGAAATGGTCGTAAGGGAAAATCCACACTTCATCACTACCTCGGGGTTGCTGTGACCCATCACTTGTGCGCCGACAATAACACCACGTTGAAGCTCACTTAAATCTTAATGATCTGCCATTGTAGCAGCAGCAACCGATCTAACAACTGAGCGAGACACTTGTTGTCTTCTATATGCGTTGACAAAATCAGGGCCGTATTCTGCCTGTTTACAAATCTCTGTATCTGAATACGCATGCCTGAACCAGTTTCTTTGGCGCTTCAGTGTATGAAGAGGATAACGACGACGACGAAAAAGAAGAACAAGAAGAAGAAGTAGAAGGAAAAGAAGAAGAAGAAAGGCTGAAACATCGCCTTAGAAGAATTATACACTCCTGGAAATGGAAAAAAGAACACATTGACACCGGTGTGTCAGACGCACCATACTTGCTCCGGACACTGCGAGAGGGCTGTACAAGCAATGATCACACGCACGGCACAGCGGACACACCAGGAACCGCCGTGTTGGCCGTCGAATGGCGCTAGCTGTGCAGCATTTGTGCACCGCCGCCGTCAGTGTCAGCCAGTTTGCCGTGGCATACGGAGCTCCATCGCAGTCTTCAACACTGGTAGCATGCCGCGACAGCGTGGACGTGAACCGTATGTGCAGTTGACGGACTTTGAGCGAGGGCGTATAGTGGGCATGCGGGAGGCCGGGTGGACGTACCGCCGAATTGCTCAACACGTGGGGCGTGAGGTCTCCACAGTACATCGATGTTGTCGCCAGTGGTCGTCGGAAGGTGCACGTGCCCGTCGACCTGTGACCGGACCGCAGCGACGCACGGATGCACGCCAAGACCGTAGGATCCTACGCAGTGCCGTAGGGGACCGCACCGCCACTTCCCAGCAAATTAGGGACACTGTTGCTCCTGGGGTATCGGCGAGGACCATTCGCAACCGTCTCCATGAAGCTGGGCTACGGTCCCGCACACCGTTAGGCCGTCTTCCGCTCACGCCCCAACATCGTGCAGCCCGCCTCCAGTGGTGTCGCGACAGGCGTGAATGGAGGGACGAATGGAGACGTGTCGTCTTCAGCGATGAGAGTCGCTTCTGCCTTGGTGCCAATGATGGTCGTATGCGTGTTTGGCGCCGTGCAGGTGAGCGCCACAATCAGGACTGCATACGACCGAGGCACACAGGACCAACACCCGGCATCATGGTGTGGGGAGCGATCTCCTACACTGGCCGTACACCACTGGTGATCGTCGAGGGGACACTGAATAGTGCACGGTACATCCAAACCGTCATCGAACCCATCGTTCTACCATTCCTAGACCGGCAAGGGAACTTGCTGTTCCAACAGGACAATGCACGTCCGCATGTATCCCGTGCCACCCAACGTGCTCTAGAAGGTGTAAGTCAACTACCCTGGCCAGCAAAATCTCCGGATCTGTCCCCCATTGAGCATGTTTGGGACTGGATGAAGCGTCGTCTCACGCGGTCTGCACGTCCAGCACGAACGCTGGTCAAACTGAGGCGCCAGGTGGAAATGGCATGGCAAGCCGTTCCACAGGACTACATCCAGCATCTCTACGATCGTCTCCATGGGAGAATAGCAGCCTGCATTGCTGCGAAAGGTGGATATACACTGTACTAGTGCCGACATTGTGCATGCTCTGTTGCCTGTGTCTATGTGCCTGTGGTTCTGTCAGTGTGATCATGTGATGTATCTGACCCCAGGAATGTGTCAATAAAGTTTCCCCTTCCTGGGACAATGAATTCACGGTGTTCTTATTTCAATTTCCAGGAGTGTAAATTAACTGTGCTGGTAAACATCTTACGTTATCTGATTTTCAAACAGCTGAGCAAAACTGAACGTACTCAGACATTTCTCTCTTTAATTATTCTGATCAACACTAAACTGACACACAATATTTTTAGCGCAACGCAATCTGACTTTCAATAATCACTACAAAAGAATGGCCCTCGCAAACAATAACCTACACCTTTCATGAATCACTTATCTCACAAAAATCTTCGTTACTCGAACTACTGCAATACAGCTAGCGCCAATACTGCCAGATAAATAAAAGATTCTAACTACTGAAGGCACGAACTACTGACTACTGATAGGCGTATAGTTAGCAAACGAAAGATTTTGATAGAGAACAAACATCTACCTTAACAATATTCAAAAGTCATCATATATATATATATATATATATATATATATATATATATATATATACATAAGTTCATGATATACAGTATTACAAATTTACTCTTTCTGACGGACACACGTCCAGATCGTCCGCTCTCAAAATTCTGCCATCTCTGTCCCCACATCCACCACTGCTGGCGGCTCACCTCCAACTGCGCGACGCTACGCGCTGTTCACATCCAACTGCCCAACACTACAAAAGCAAATATTCCAACAATGCAATCCAGCCACAGACTGCACACAGCACAGTCAGGGATGTTCATACAGAGCGCTACGTGGCGTAACCAATGTAAAAACCTAAACAGCCTACTTACAAGTTCAGATGACGTTTTCAGGGATTTTAAAGGCCTGTTCGTTTTTATAAAATAAGAATTTTATTTAGTCTGGCTTTACAATTTAGTTGGATGGGTGACCATCCGGTCTGCCGAGCGCTGTTGGGAAGTGGGATTCACTCAGCCCTTGTGAGGTACACTGAGGAGCTACTTGATAGAGAAGTAGCGGCTCCGGTTTCAGTAAACCGGCATACGGCCGAGAGAGTGGTGTGCTGATCACGTTGTTGTTGTTGTGGTCTTCAGTCCTGAGACTGGTTTGATGGAGCTCTCGATGTTACTCTATCCTGTGCAAGCTTCTTCATCTCCCAATACGTACTGCAGCCTACATCCTTCTGAATCTGTTTAGTGTATTCATCTCTTGGTCTCCCTCTACGATTTTTACCCTCCATGCTGCCCTCCAATAGTAAATTGGTGATCCCTCGATGACTCAGAACATGTCCTACCAACCGATCCCTTCTTCTGGTCAAGTTGTGCCACAAACTCTTCTTCTCCCCAATCCTATTCAATACCTTCTCATTAGTTATGCGATCTACGCATCAAATCTTCAGCATTCTTCTTTAGCATCACATTTTAAAAGCTTCTATTCTCTTCTTGTCCAAACTATGTATCGTCCATGTTTCACTTTCATACATGGCTACACTCCATACAAATACTTTCAGAAACGCCTTCCTGACCACATGCCCCTCCATATCCGCACCCAGTGACGCCTGTGGGCTGAGGATGACACGGCGGCCGGTCGGTACCGTTGGGCTCTCATGGCCTGTTCGGACGGAATTCAGCTTTTTTTTTTGCAATTTAGTAACAGAATGGTAAAAATATTATTTTTAATGAAATTGCTTAAAAATGAATGTGCACCTTATAGTCCTTAAAATACGGCAAGTACAGAGTGAGCAGGAAGGACCTCTGCCGGAGTCGAAGTGCCCGCCAGCGGCCGCTTCGCCTCTTCGGCCGCAGTGCGTCGCAGCGAGACCGATGGGCGATCTCGGTGCGACGTGCCGCGATGTGACGGAGGGCACAGAGCGGGACATCGGGGCCACGCATGCCATAGCCTCACGCGTGGGCCGAGCGCGCGCACACACACACACACACACACACACACACACACACACACACACAGAGGCGCGGAAACGGCGCGTGGGCTTCCGAGAGCGGAGAGGGGCAGGGTGAAACGCCATCCCGCCCGGCGGTTGCGTCGCCGGCGCCCGGCGCTCGGCGTTCACCTTGTTTAAAACAGGTCAATTTGCTAATTGCGGGCCCAGGGGGCGGCCGAGTTGACCCGCGGCGGGCCGGGTCGCGGCTCGTATGTGTGCGGGGCGCGGGACCGCCGCCGGGCGCCCAGGAATCACGGCACTTGACCCCGCCCTGGCGCCGCGCCGCGGCCGCGGGTCGGGGCGTGCGGCCCACTCTCTGCCCTGGCCTCACCGGGAGGGCATACATTCCACGTCCGTCACCAGCTGAAGGCGGCAATGCGCCTCCGAGGAGACAGTGCGCGAGTTAACAAGTTGTAACTACCACCTGAAGCGCTGCGAAATTACACTACTGGCCATTAAAATTGCTACACCACGAAGATGACGTGCTACAGGTGCGAAATTTAACCGACAGGAAGAAGATGCTGTGATATGAAAATGATTAGCTTTTCAGAGCATTCACAGGTTGGCGCCGGTGGCGACACCTACAACGTGCTGACACGAGGAAAGTTTCCAACTAATTTCTCATACACAAACAGCAGTTGAGCGACGTTGCCTGGTGAAACGTTGTTGCGATACCTCGTGTAAGGAGGAGAAATGCGTACCATTACGTTTCCGACTTTGATAAATGTCGGATTGTAGCCTATCGCGATTGCGGTTTATCGTATCGCGATATTGCTGCTCGCGTTCGTCGAGATCCAACGACTGTTAGCAGAATATGGAATCGGTGGGTTCAGGAGGGTAATACGGAACGCCATGCTGGATCTCAACGACCTCGTATCACTAGCAGTCGAGATGACAGGCATCTTATCCGCATGGCTGTAATGGATCGTGCAGCCACGTCTCGATCCCTGACCTAACAGATGGGGACGTTTGCAAGACAACAACTATCTGCGCGAACAGTTCGACGACTTTTGCAGCAGCATGGACTATCAGCTCGGAGACCATGGTTGCGGTTACCCTTGACGCTTCATCACAGACAGGAGCGCCTGCGATGGTGTACTCAACGACGAATCTGGATGCACGAAAGGCAAAACGTCATTTTTTCGGATGAACCCAGCTTCTCTTTACAGCACCATGACGGTCGCATCCGTGTTTGGCGACATCGCAGTGAGCGCACGTAGGAAGCGTGTATTTGTCATCGCCATACTGGCGTATCACCCGGCGTGATGGTATGGGGTGCCACTGGTTACACGTCTCGGTCACCTCTTGTTCGCATTGACGGCACTTTGAACAGTGGACGTTGTATTTCAGATGTGTTACCACCCGTGGCTCAACCTTTCATTCGATCCGCAGGTCCTGTACGGGCCTTTCTGTATACAGAAAATGTTCGACTGCTGCCCTCGCCAGCACATTCTCCTAATCTCTCACCAATTGAAAACGTCTGGTCAATGGTGGCCGAGCATCTGGCTCGTCACAATACGCCAGACACTACTCTTGATGAACTGTGGTATTGTGTTGAAGCTGCATAGGCAGTTGTACCTGTACACGCCATCTAAGCTCTGTTTGACTCAATGCCCAGGCGTATCAAGGCCGTTATTACGGCCAGAGGTGGTTGTTCTGGGTACTGATTCCTCAGGATCCATCCACCCAATCTGCGTGAAAATGTAATCACATGTCAGTTTTAGTATAATATAATTGCCCAATGAATACCCGTTGATCATCTGCATTTCTTCTTGGTGTAGCAATTTTAATGCCCAGTAGTGTACTATCGACACTCGTTGACTGTAATCTCTGTTCCAATGCAGGTACGAGAACGGTTTAATACTATAGAATGAAAAAAAAAACATGTTTACTGTTACCAGTAGCTGTTTATTTATCTCCACTACTTGTTTCAAAGGTTTAAACATCCGTCATCAGGAGGATTTACATTTATTAGTATGACATGTGTGTGTGTATTGTGTTACGATTTTTAGAGGAATTTCTGGCACTGTCTAGTGCAGAAATAAAACACTGTTTCAGAACATGTTTTTCGTTTGTTTTTTTTTTTTTTGACAAAAAACTGAACACATATCTAACGGTAAAAATATAATATGTAAAATAGAATACCTCCAGTTGTCACAGGATCCTTTAACTGTCTTAACACATCACTTGTATACGTCATATTTTTTATACAAAGATGGCGTCTCGAAATTAATAGGTGCAAGGATCATACAGCAAAATAGAAACATAATCACAAAGTACAAAGAATATACATTGTAACAACATTATTACGGAAAAAGTTTTAAAGGGTTTTGGAGATTTCTTTTTTGAGGTATTGAATATATGCGTTGGATTTTATATTCCACCTGATATATTGATTCCAACGCATGTATTCAACACCTCAAAAGAATGATCTCCAAAATCCTTTAAAACTTTTTTCAGTAATAATGTTGTAATAATGTTTTGTCTTTTCCTATATGATCCTTGCACCTAATAGTTTCGAGACGCATCTTCGTATGACAGTATAGAAGTGATGTGTTACGTCAACGAAAGGATCCTGTTACTACTGCAGGTATTCTATTTTGCTTTTTATATTTTTACCTTTATTCACATGTTTAGTTTTTTGTGAAAAAAGACGTGAAAAACATGTTGTGAAACAGTGTTTTGTTTCTCCATTAGACAGTGCCATATGTTCCTCCAAAAATTGTAACACAGCACACACATATGTCATACTAACAAATGTAAATCCACCTGGTGACGGTTGTTTAAACCTCTGAAACACGTAGTGGACATAAATAAACAGTGACTGGTAAAGTAAAATTGTCGTTTCATTAGATGTCAGTAACATTCGCAGTAAAGCTTAACCTAAAATGTTCGCATTTAAAGATTTAATAATATGTGTTACGTTTTACAGTAGTTTATTCTGTTACTACAAAAATTGTATTATTTTCTTTTTCATGTGACGGCTGAGCACGAGAGAGTGACGTCAATTCCAATGTGCGAATCCAGTTCTCGGCTTTATGCCTCGATGTCATGTGTAACGTCGTAAGTTTACGAACCGAAGGCTGTTTCTGCCTCCATGGAAGGATGTAGGCGACCTGTTATTAAATGTCTCAGTAACGGGCGTAAACTATGCTGTTTATTCCGAGTATGTCGCGATTTCCGGAAGTGCGGTTTGGCAGCCACAGCTTCAGTTACTGCGACACAAACGAGCAGCAGTCACATTTACAATCCTGGGTCTCACATGGCCGTTTTTATCGAATGGAGCACGATGACTTTTAGAATTTATATTTTGGTATCGCTCTGTCTGCTTCACACGTGTCGCTCAATCCGAGTTTCGTTATGTTTAGCTGTATCTTGTTCCTGTCTCTGTTACATTTCCAATACTTGAGTATTACTTTTTTCTGAGCTTCTTACGATATACACTCTACAACAAAAAAAGCGACGCACCACGAAGGAATCATCCTAATGGGACGGAGATCAGCAGATGTTATTTACATGAACAGACAAACAAATGAATAAAATTTCATAAAAATTGGATAATTAATTCAAGAGAAAGAGCTTCACAAACTGGACAAGTCAACAACCCGTTTAGCCACCTTTGGCCCTTACGCAAGCGTTGATTAACAGAGTTGTTGGTTGTCCCCCTGAGGGATATTGTGTCAAATTCTGTCCAACTGGCGCGTTAGATAGTCAAAATTCCGAGATGGTTGGAGGGTTCTACCCAAAATGCTCCAAAAGTTCTCAGTTGGGGAGAGATCCGGCAAACTTGCTGGCCAAAGTAGAGTTTGGCAAGCACGGAGACAGGCAGTAGAAACCATAGCTTTGTGCTGTCGGATATTATCTTGCTGAAATGTACGTCCAGAATGGTTTGTCATGAAGGACAACAAAAAACGGGTCGTAGAATATCGACGACGTACCGCTGTGCTGTAAGGGTGCAGCGGATGACAACCAAAGGGGTCCTGCTATGAAAAGAAATGACACCCCGCACTGTCTCTCCTGGTTTCCTGCCCTTATGGCGAGCGATAAATCATCCAATTATTATGAAATTTTAATCGTTTGTTTCCCTGAACATGTAAATCGTATCTACCTTTTTTCGTGCCATTCGGATAATTCCTTCCTTGGTTCGTCTTTTTATTGTCTTAGAGTATGTGTGTTATGTCTTACGGCGTACTGTATTATTTCCCTTTTCGTGTAATTGGTCAGTTCTAGTGTAGAATTTCAGTTCTCGGCTTTGAGCCACGATGTCACGTATGACGTCATGAGTTTATTATGCGATGGATTCTTATACGCATAGAGATATAATAAAGGGAGGTGGCGCTGTGGACTTTCGCTGTATGTCGCTTTGAAGCCGGTGTCCCCATGTTAGATGCTGCAAAACATTGGCTGGCTACTGCTTACGGTTGCCGCCTGTGTGTATCTGTTCTCGTGAGTACGGAACAGTTTTTTCAAAAAGAAAATGTTACAGTGCTTTCGTGAACAACACAACATCAGGATGGTATTTTCAGAAGATTTTGGTGTTAAATACATATCTGATCGAATAATTTCGCCTCGATAAGGTAGTTGCATTTTTTTATACTTTCCAAATAACCAAGAAGGGAATTATGTGATGTGAAAAAGCTGCTTTCGTAATACAGAGTTTTCCTTAA
This sequence comes from Schistocerca serialis cubense, assembly GCF_023864345.2. NCBI lineage: Eukaryota > Metazoa > Arthropoda > Insecta > Orthoptera > Acrididae > Schistocerca > Schistocerca serialis. The sequence continues at coordinate 621,530,093 of NC_064645.1, forward strand.
TACGGATGGACTAAACTAATGTTCGGTTATGTCCTCTTCTCGAAAATGCTGACCACATGTTTTGATATGTTTGTACGGCTTCCCATTTTTCTTCCCCACAAAGTTCATCCAGGGAGCTTGTGGAATTGGGTTGATAGGAAATCTCAAGTCAAATGACAGAAATAAAACCACCACAGAATATAAAACTGCGCAACCAAAATTTACGTAGGTAGAAATATCGCCTGAACGAGTCAACTTAAGAATGAAATGTGATTCCTTTGCACTTTAAACTATGATCAGCATGATTAGTGCACCTGAAGCAGGCATTTCTCGATCGAACCACTTTTATCGAAAGCTAACGTTTGGGGGCAATTAATATGGTGGACGTCGGCTTCATGTTTGTGACATCGTGACTATTTCACTATCATAGCTCCCTGCTTGCATCATCGCGGAAGGATGTAGCCGGCCTGTTATCAACTGTCATCTGTGGTTGCCTTATTGGAGTGCGTAAACTATGTTGTTTATTCCGATATGTCGTGTGGTGTGGTCTTCTTGGGCAAGAATTTAAGAGCACTGCTTAAACTGCTTCAAATGAAACTAGTACCAATCGTATTTATAATCTTGGTTCTCACAATTTTTGGCTTTTTTTTGCGAATATAGCTTGATTACTTTCAGGAATTACTTTCTTGTAGCGCTCTGTCAGCTTGAGCTGCATACCTCAGTTCAAGTTGTTTGTTCTATATCTTGCTATTTCTGTGATTATTATATATATCTTGTTCATGTCTGTATTGCTTTCCCTATTTTGTAGTATAACTAGTATTCCGAGTTGAAACCTCCCCTTAGAAAAATTTATGAATGATTGTGCTGGTAAAGCCCTTACGTTATTTGATTTTCAAATAGCTGAGCAAAACTGAACGTGCACAGACATTTCTCTCTTTACTTATTCAGATCGTCAATAAACTGACACACAATATTTTTAGCACAACGCAATCTGACTTTCAATAATCCCTACAAAAGAATGGCCCTGACTAACAATAACCTATACCTTTCATGAATCACTTACTTCACAAAAATCTTCGTTAATCGAACTACTGCAATACAGCGAGCGCCAATACTGCCGGCTAATTAAAAGATTCGAACTACTGAAGTCACTAACTACTGATAGACATAGTTAGCAAATGAAAGATTTTGATAGAGAACAAACAATGTATTTACCTTAATAGTGTTCAAAAGTCATAATATATATATCAGTTCATGACATCCAGTCTTACAAATTTACTGTCTCTGATGGACACACGTCCAGATCATCCGCTGTCAAAATTCCGCCATCTCTCTCCCCACATCAACCACTGCTGGCGGCTCACCTCCAACTGCGCAACGCTACGCGCTGTTAACAGCCAACTGCTGAACACTACAATAGCGAATATTACAACAATGCCAACCAGTCACAGACTGCACACAACACAGTCAGTGAATTTCATACAGAGCGCTTCGTGGCGTTACCAACATAAAAACCTAAACAGCCTACTTACAGTGTATCTAATTTTCCCGCGATTTTGCCGTTAGTTTCTGGTTTCTTATCAATAATTCCAGCGATTCTATAATTCGTGATCACATTTCGTCATACAGATACACTCCTGGAAATTGAAATAAGAACACCGTGAATTCATTGTCCCAGGAAGGGGAAACTTTATTGACACATTCCTGGGGTCAGATACATCACATGATCACACTGACAGAACCACAGGCACATAGACACAGGCAACAGAGCATGCACAATGTCGGCACTAGTACAGTGTATATCCACCTTTCGCAACAATGCAGGCTGCTATTCTCCCATGGAGACGATCGTAGAGATGCTGGATGTAGTCCTGTGGAACGGCTTGCCATGCCATTTCCACCTGGCGCCTCAGTTGGACCAGCGTTCGTGCTGGACGTGCAGACCGCGTGAGACGACGCTTCATCCAGTCCCAAACATGCTCAATGGGGGACAGATCCGGAGATCTTGCTGGCCAGGGTAGTTGACTTACACCTTCTAGAGCACGTTGGGTGGCACGGGATACATGCGGACGTGCATTGTCCTGTTTAAACAGCAAGTTCCCTTGCCGGTCTAGGAATGGTAGAACGATGGGTTCGATGACGGTTTGGATGTACCGTGCACTATTCAGTGTCCCCTCGACGATCACCAGTGGTGTACGGCCAGTGTAGGAGATCGCTCCCCACACCATGACGCCGGGTGTTGGCCCTGTGTGCCTCGGTCGTATGCAGTCCTGATTGTGGCGCTCACCTGCACGGCGCCAAACACGCATACGACCATCATTGGCACCAAGTCAGAAGCGACTCTCATCGCTGAAGACGACACGTCTCCATTCGTCCCTCCATTCACGCCTGTCGCGACACCACTGGAGGCGGGCTGCACGATGTTGGGGCGTGAGCGGAAGACGGCCTAACGGTGTGCGGGACCGTAGCCCAGCTTCATGGAGACGGTTGCGAATGGTCCTCGCCGATACCCCAGGAGCAGCAGTGTCCCTAATTTGCTGGGAAGTGGCGGTGCGGTCCCCTACGGCACTGCGTAGGATCCTACGGTCTTGGCGTGCATCCGCGCGTCGCTGCGGTCCGGTCCCAGGTCGACGGGCACGTGCACCTTCCGCCGACCACTGGCGACAACATCGATGTACTGTGGAGACCTCACGCCCCACGTGTTGAGCAATTCGGCGGTACGTCCACCCGGCCTCCCGCATGCCCACTATACGCCCTCGCTCAAAGTCCGTCAACTGCACATACGGTTCACGTCCACGCTGTCGCGGCATGCTACCAGTGTTAAAGACTGCGATGGAGCTCCGTATGCCACGGCAAACTGGCTGACACTGACGGCGGCGGTGCACAAATGCTGCGCATCTAGCGCCATTCGACGGCCAACACCGCGGTTCCTGGTGTGTCCGCTGTGCCGCGCGTGTGATCATTGCTTGTACAGCCCTCTCGCAGTGTCCGGAGCAAGTATGGTGGGTCTGACACACCGGTGTCAATGTGTTCTTTTTTCCATTTCCAGGAGTGTATGTTTACGACTATTGATCGCCATTTTTAAATCGTGTGCGTTGCAGCTATAGGTTTAGTATGACGTTACTGGTCAAAGCTGACAGGTGGAATGGTACGCTAGAACTTGTGACGATTTTGAAAACGGGCCGCGCTGCCGTATGGCTAGTCGCTAGTCGCCACACACCGAAGGTCGATTCTCATCGAAATTAACGTTCTCGCACAGTTCACGTTTGCTCTCCATGTAAACTATTCGTTGAAATTTTTCTCTGGTTACTACCTATTAAGGTATGAATGTTGGCTGAGAGTGTCGGGAAATGCGTTAAAGATCGCAACAATTTTCTTATAACCGAATAAATGTTTGAGTTTTGAACGTGAGTATGTGCTATCTATTGGCGCCACTATTTACACACAGTTGAAGAGTAATATTCATATTTATTAGTACGACGAATGGGAAATGTTTCAAGAAAGATATATTTTAATTTCACACTATCGGAAGAAAATGAAGGTAACGACAGACCATTTAAAATGAAGTGACACTACTGAAAGTGTTCGAGGTTAATCTATGTACGAAAAGAGTGGACTAATAATGTTGAATATTATATTGAAGTTATGTGCTGCACAGAATCCATTCATACATTTGGGTTATTTAACGAAAGTAGTAGGGCAACCTGGCGGTTCCAAGATGGCGGGCGATAGATATTGCAATGACGTCATGGCGGGAAGTTCAAATTTTGATGAGAGAAAGATCAATTGGGCTACCTCCACTAATCTAACCCCCTTCCTTCACCTCCTCACAACCCTCCCCCAGAAAATGGCGGGATGTTCAAATTTTGGCGGCAAAAAGGTCACTTGGGCTATCTCCACTAACCTAAGAAAATGGTGGGAAAAAAGGTCACTTGGGTTACCTCCACTAACATAAGTCATCCGACCGCCACCTCTTCCTTGGAAATGGCGGGAAAGCGACTCAGCCTGTGCTGGAAAGAATGGACATGAGTCTTTATTTTGCACGCAGTGTTTATTTAAACAATTTAAGGCAGTAGCTCCATCTGTTGTGCTCACCATGACGTCCAGAGTTCAACTGACCTAGTACACAGTACTGCCATCAGAGGTCGCTATAATCCCATGGCGGTCTGGGGGAAAATGGCGGGAAACGGACTCATCCTTTTCTGAACTGCTGGATAGGAAGGCCTGTACTTTATTTACTTTGGAACAGTTTATTTAGTGATGGATTTCACATTGTTTATTTATTACACTGATAAAAAAAACACTCACTCTGAGGTGCTTGGGGCCACATTACATAGCCTGCAAACTACTCGTAAATCACCGAAATAATGCAGTTCACTGATGTACAGACACGAAAACAACTCGTAAATTGTCAAAATAATGAGTGTAAAACGTTCTGCAGACGCGCTCTCTAATTATAAACTGTCGAAATAATGCATGCAACTTAATTAGGGACAATTTCAAGTAGTTTATTTATTACACTGATAGAAAACACTCACTCCAGCATGTTTGGGGTTACAGTAAATAGTCTACAGGCTTGCGAACTACTCGTAAGTCACCGAAATAATGCAAAACACTGATGTGTAGAGACGCAAACAACTCGTAAATTGTGCAAATAATGCACAACACTTAAAAAGCCGAAAATAAAGCGGTGCACAAACACTCATTACACGTAATAAACGCTTTTGCACTAGCGTCAACTGTGACATATCAGGAAACTGCTCCCACCCACCCCATTGTAGAAAACAAGGCACGCACTCTAGGTGGCGTGCTCACTCCGGTCCCTTATTCCCATATGCAAGTTGCCTCTGGGCCATGTGCACATGTTTACCGTTGCTGGCACGATACCTCTCTACCTGGAGTCCAGTGAAGACTTAGTTGCTGAGTGACTCACTATCATAGGCGCATATAAAAGGTTGTCAGTGTTCTACTGACGTCACAAGTCAATGTAAATAACAGCCAAATCTTTCTATTTGAACGCGCTATAGAAATCTGTCCCAATGCTTCCCAGAATAACACAGGGTGCATTGTTCCTAGCGATCCTCATGGGTCATGCGAGATGCATCCAACCGTGCACGTGTCTCCAGCGGTGCTGACGCACCACCGCTATATGTTCACATAGTGACTCAATATCGCAGGTGCAGCTAAAAGGTCCTCAATGTTATACTGATGTCACATGGGCATGTAAATAAGAGCAAAGCCTACCTCTCGGAAATCGTGAAGTGCCACAGAAATAGTTAACGGTCACTTTTGTAGGAGCTTTTGTGATGTCTCTGCATGGAAATTTTTTTCCTATAAGAACCTGTTTATGAAAGTAGCTCAGAATTACGTGGCACCACATCCATCACATGTTACCCTTCCTGGATATCGTTAACTCCTGCTTTCAGTAAACATCTCCGAAACGTGTAGAGGCTCCTATGTCCCAGCATAAAGGATGGCTTGCTAATGAATGGAGCATATTAATCGGATCTTACTGAATTTACCCGCCAAATTACTGATGCTGTCGGTGTGGAAGCACTGTCCGTCTTTTTCTTTCTGCAGACGAGACTTTCACTGGCAAAACTATTTTGTACAGGTCGCCATACTACACTGACAGTTAAACTCTGCAGAAGTAGCCTACAGATCGTCAAATACACGAAGACGTTTGCTCAATTACACTGCTCTGCCACTGAGTAAGGAAGCTTGATTATTTCAGTGTGAAACCGATCTCCACGTAGCATATCGATGTAGTAAATACACAATTCGTATTCTGCGCCATACAAAATCGCCTCTTTTGTATCACGCATATAGCTATGGACCGCCAGACACTAATACATAAAACGCGAAGACAAACAGCATGTCCGCAGCTCGTGGTCGTGCGGTTGCGTTCTCGCTTCCCGCGCCCGGGTTCCCGGGTTCGATTCCCGGTGGGGTCAGGGATTTTCTCTGCCTCGTGATGACTGGGTGTTGTGTGATGTCCTTAGGTTAGTTAGGTTTAAGTAGTTCTAAGTTCTAGAGGACTGATGACCATAGATGTTAAGTCCCATAGTGCTCAGAGTCATGTGAACCATGCCACAAACAGCATAAGCACAGGTACCATATATATTCCTCACAGCACTAGATATTTTCCGTGAGGTCAGGTGGTTATCCACTGCAGTTGACTGTCATAAGTCATCCGCTCCCGAAGTGTGACCAAAGTCACTCTCTGAACTGTTGTATAAAGTCGGGCTCATTTCCCTTTGGCACAAAGGCATTACTGTTTCTGGCCCTGACCCGCATCTGCGTGCTTGCTTGCTTTCTACTCCCATCTCCAGACTCTGGGATTATAACAACACATGGATTTCCACATGGTTTGCCATATATCATTCTATCTACGCGATACTTCTCAATATCAGGCACACAGCAATATCGCTTGCATAGCTGTATCGCTCGCACAGTATAATTCCTAAGATATAGAATCGAAATTATTTCTCTAGAAGCATGCTGTAAATCACTGGGTAACTAGAAAATTATCCTGTCTGTAAAGACCTTTACGTGAAAACTCGAAAAAAATAGTAGAAACTGATATTTCCACTCGTGAATATTGATCTCGGCGATGTAACAGATTCTAAATCATTCTTATTATTTACAAAGCCAACTAAGGTGTTTCTAGGTGTGTCTAGAGAACCAGCAAACGTGTCTTCCACCTGCTAGATGCATTCACCACAATCGATGTCCCCTTAACTAAATAAAGGCGCGAAAAGTGCAGAACCAGTCAACCAGACAATTTACATGGGGGGGGGGGGGGGGGGTGGAATGGGGAATAATGGTCCAGCGCAAATACACGTCCATACCGAATGTCCTCAAATTTCCACGCGAACACATAGGCTATGCAACACATACTAAGTATTAGTTCACTATTCGGCTGCCTAGATGGCGACACAGATAAGTCACCTACATTCGTGCATCCCAACAGGCCTATCCATTCGGCCAGCTCCAGACGTTAGTGGGAAATGTGAATCATTCCTGTCACAAGCCACCACTGGTGCACCATGCACCCTTACACAGAATCGTCCTAGGAAACCGGGCACATGCGTATTTGATTGCTATACTTACAATTAAATGTTATGATTGTGGTCTCAATTGAATGACATTCGACAATGAGCGATGTATCGAAAATACACCCTACTGACTGCTGTGGCTCTGGAAATAGACATATCTGTACCATTCTTATGTTTTGACGTAGTTTTCCCTTTGCTATCACAGTATTCCATGTCAAATCCATACCTTCCTTACAACTGGACATAGTCATTTCCTTTGCACATGTCGGAACACAAACTCATACTTTCCAAACCTGATGCTCAAGGCAAACCTATCATGCATCCCCTACTACTAAGTATAATACTTCGCCAATAACTGATTACTGGCGATATGAAATAATACTGACCGAAAACCAGCGATGGGTGGACATGTCTCATAAGTTTTTCCTGTGAGTGGTACCACTGTGTCTTAGAAAAAGATGCTTAATCACCTTACAAGACGCCAGATGTTAAAAACAAGATCATATTACAATCACAATCGGTCCTGGTTCTACAGGTGCATACAAGTATCCATTTAAAATCTATACTGTCTTTATAAATCGAGATACAGTATTACCTCTGAATGAAGTGGTTTTTCTGGACAAATACCACAATACTGAACGTAGACAGTGATCGCTGGAGGGTATATTATCAGACCAACAGTGCGGTTGCACGTCGCCGATTAGTCAACCTTGTAATAAAATTACCGAATTTAGAAAGTGGTTTGGCTAAGGAATGTGGTATTAAACGTATATGCTACTCCCGCATGCCGCCACTAGATATTTCTCCAGGATTTCTAATGCTTTCTGTCTCGATGCCATGTCAGAAGTTCGGTGATATATCTATTGAATTATAGGTGATGGTAGATTGAGAAGGATCACAAGCAGTAGATGGTGTGCTGATTGAGGTTGTAAGAAATGTACACGAGGTTTTCAGATCTCTAGTGCTACGCTTTCCTGTAGAAATGTTGTCTATGATTTGGAATCAAGTCTTTCCAGTCAACCACATACCTGAATTGTATCCGATGGAGAAGTCCTTCAAAGACTACAACCACTAGTGAATCATATTTCTGTCAATCTTGTAACTCGAAACGAGTCACCTTCTTCGAACCTACATCTACATCTACATTTATACTCCGCAAAGGCTAATGGCTCTGAGCACTATGGGACTCAACTGCTGAGGTCATTAGTCCCCTAGAACTTAGAACTAGTTAAACCTAACTAATCTAAGGACATCACAAACATCCATGCCCGAGGCAGGATTCGAACCCGCGACCGTAGCGGTCTTGCGGTTCCAGACTGCAGCGCCTTTAACCGCACGGCCACTTCGGCCGGCGATATACTCCGCAAGCCACCCAACGGTGTGTGGAGAAAGGCACTTTACGTGCCACTGTCATTACCTCCCTTTCCTGTTCCAGTCGCGTATGTTTCGCGGGGAGAACGACTGTCTGAAAGCCTCCGTGCGCGCTCTAATCTCTCTAATTTTACATTCGTGATCTCCTCGGGAGGTATAAGTAGGGGGAAGCAATATATTCGATACCTCATCCAGAAACGCACCCTCTCGAAACCTGGCGAGCAAGCTACACCGCGATGCAGAGCGCCTCTCTTGCAGAGTCTGCCACTTGAGTTTATTAAACATCTCCGTAACGCTGTCACGGTTACCAAATAACCCTGTGACGAAACGCGCCGCTCTTCTTTGGATCTTCTCTATCTCCTCCGTCAAACCGATCTGGTACGGATCCCACACTGATGAGCAATACTCAAGTATAGGTCGAACGAGTGTTTTGTAAGCCACCTCCTTTGTTGACGGACTACATTTTCTAAGCACTCTCCCAATGAATCTCAACCTGGTACCCGCCTTACCAACAATTAATTTTATATGATCATTCCACTTCAAATCGTTCCGCACGCATACTCCCAGATATTTTACAGAAGTAACTGCTACCAGTGTTTGTTCCGCTATCATATAATCATACAATAAAGGATCCTTCTTTCTATGTATTCCCAATACATTACATTTGTCTATGTTAAGGGACAGTTGCCACTCCCTGCACCAAGTGCCTATCCGCTGCAGATCTTCCTGCATTTCGCTACAATTTTCTAATGCTGCAACTTCTCTGTATACTACAGCATCATCCGCGAAAAGCCGCATGGAACTTCCGACACTATCTACTAGGTCATTTATATATCAGCTACAGTAAAATTTTAGATAGTCCCTAAGGCTCTTGCAACTGCCACCATTTCTGAAGCTTCGTGCATGCTATCACTCCAATTTACGAGCTGCATTCAAGTTCTAAGGCCTCCAATTTTTTTTCTCCGTACTGGAAAGAGATAGAAACATGCGCATTGTTTTAAAATGAGGCCGCGTTCATTGTCAATACGTTCCAGAGATGGCAGCACCGTACGGCAGATGGAATTTTACCGCCAGCGGCGAGAATGAGAACTGTTTTAAATACTTAAAATGGCAACGTTTTCCTTACTTGAACAGTGTGCAATCATTCGTTTTCTGAATTTGCGTAGTGTGAAACCAATTGAAATTCATCGTCAGTTGAAGGAGACATGTGGTGATGGAGTTATGGATGTGTCGAAAGTGCGTTCGTGGGCGCGACAGTTTAATGAAGGCAGAACATCGTGTGACAACAAACCGAAACAACCTCGGGCTCGCACAAGCCGGTCTGACGACATGATCGAGAAAGTGGAGAGAATTGTTTTGGGGGATCGCCGAATGACTGTTGAACAGATCGCCTCCAGAGTTGGCATTTCTGTGGGTTCTGTGCAACAGTCCTGCATGACGACCTGAAAATGCGAAAAGTGTCGTCCGGGTGGTTGCCACGAATGCTGACGGATGACCACATGGCTGCCCATGTGGCAATGTTGACGTGCAACGACAGCATGAATGGGACTTTCTTGTCGTCGGTTGTGACAATGGATGAGACGTGGATGCCATTTTTCAATCCAGAAACAAAGCGCCAGTCAGCTCAATGGACGCACACAGATTCACCGCCACCAAAAAAATTTCGGGTAACCGCCAGTGCTGAAAAATTGATGGTGTCCACGTTCTGGGACAGCGAGGGCGTAATTCTTACCCATTGCGTTCCAAAGGGCACTACGGTAACAGGTGCAGCCTACGAAAATGTTTTGAAGAACAAATTAATTTCTGCACTGCAACAAAAACGACCGGGAAGGGCTGCACGTGTGCTGTTTCACCAAGACAACGCACCTGCACATCGAGGTAACGTTACGCAACAGTTTCTTCGTGATAACAACTTTGAACTGATTCCTCATGCTCCCTACTAACCTGACCTGGCTCCTAGTGACTTTTGTCTTTTTCCAACAATGAAAGACACTCTCCGTGGCCGCACATTCAACAGCCGTGCTGCTATTGCCTCAGCGATTTTCCAGTGGTCAAATCAGACTCCTAAAGAAGCCTTCGCCGCTGCCATGGAATCATGGCGTCAGCGTTGTGAAAAATGTGTACGTCTGCAGGGCGATTACGTCGAGAAGTAACGCCAGTTTCATCGATTTCGGGTGAGTAGTTAACTAGAAAAAAAATCAGAGGCCTTAGAACTTGAATGCACCTCGTAAGTCGGAACGGAGCTGAGGTCATTAGCGCCCAGTCACTGGTGTTAGAGCACAAGGAACCTGCTAAAACTCAAGGGGATGGGGGGACATCAAAAGGACCTGACAAAGATGCGGATGAAATAAGTAAAAAGGTTAAATGTCTTTGGTCAAGCCAGTTAAAGTTATAAAACGCAGAAGACGAGCAGCTGCTCGAGCGTCATCAGCTAAAACATCCGGTAAGGTAGATGGCAGGGACAGGACAACACGAAATTGACTAAAACGGGGACACGACAATAAAACATGGCGCACCGTTAATGCCTGACCACAAGGGCACTGCGGGGCTGGGTCACCAGAGAGCAGGTAGCGGTGGCTAAACCGGCAATGCCCAATCCGCAACCTGGTCAGAAGGACCTCCTCGCGCCGAGATGGTCGGGAGGAAGTTGTCCAAGCAGTTGGGAGCGGTTTTACTGCCTGGAGCTTGTTTCCTTGGAGGGATGACCAAGCATCCCACCACAAGGACACAAGCCTCTTACATACATCCCCACAAACGTCAGATGACGGGACACAATGGGAGGCTGGCCGAGGCTGGAGGACTGCAGCCTTGGCTGCAGCATCCGCAGCCTCATTCCCAGGCACTCCTACATGTCCAGGGACCCACAGAAAGCTGACAGAACCGCCATTATCAGCGAAAGAATGGAGGGACTGCTGTATTCGTTGAATCAAGGGATGGACCGGATAGGGAGCCCCAAGGCTCTGAAGAGCACTGAGTGAGTCAGTGCAGAGTACATACGATGAATGGCGGTGGCGGCGGGCATACTGAATGGCCTGATGGAGAGCAAAAAGCTCGGCCGTAAAGCTGGAACATTGGTCAAGGAGCCGGTATTTAAAGGTGGCGGTCCCGACGACAAAGGCACAGCCGACACCATCGTCAGTTTTGGAGCCATCGGTGTAAATAAAGGTGTGACCAGCAAGTCGAGCACGAAGTTCGACAAACCGTGAGCAATACACTGCAGCCGGAGTACCCTCCTTCGGGAGTGAGCTGAGGTCGAGATAAATACGAACCGGAGCCTGGAGCCAAGGTGGTGTCGGGCTCTCACCCTCTCTGAAGGTGGTAGGGAGGGCAAAATCCAATTGTCGAAGCAGGCGACGGAAGCGGACTCCGGGGGGCAGCAGGGCAGACACATACAACCCATACTGACGGTCGAGAGAATCGGCGAAGAAGGACTTGTAAGAGGGGTGTTCGGGCATAGACAACAGCCGGCAGGCATACCGACACAGCAGTATGTCGCGCCGGTAGGTCAATGGTAAGTCGGCAGCTTCAGCGTAAAGACTCTCGACAGGACTAGTGTAGAAGGCTCCGGTCGCAAGACGTATCCCCCGATGGTGGATGGAGTTGAGCCGGCGTAAGAGGGATGGCCGAGCGGACGAGTAGACGAAGCTCCCATAATCCAGCTTCGATCGGACTATGGACCGATACAAGCGAAGCAGGACAGTGCGATCCGCTCCCCAAGATGAACCGCTAAGAACTCTGAGGACATTAAGGGAACGTGTACAACGGGCCGCCAAATAAGAGACATGTGGAGACCAACACAGTTTCCGGTCCAACGTGAGCCCTAGAAACTTAGTTGTGTCCACGAATGGGAGAACAACGGGACCGAGATGTAAGGATGGCGGAAGGAACGCTTTATATCGCCAAAAGTTGATACAAACCGTCTTCTCTTCAGAGAACCGGAAGCCATTTGCCACGCTCCATGAGTAGAGGCTGTCTAGACAACGCTGGAGGCAGCGCTCCAGGAGGCATGTTCTCTGGGCACTGCAGTAGATCGCGAAGTCATCGACAAAGAGAGAGCCTGAGACATTAGGTGGAATGCAATCCATAATTGGATTGATCGCGATGGCAAAAAGGGCTACGCTCAAGACGGAGCCCTGAGGCACTCCGTTCTCCTGGAGGAAGACGTCGGACAATACGGAACCCACACGTACCCTAAACTTTCGATCCGTTAAAAAGGAATCAATAAAAAGGGGCAGACGACCGCGTAGGCCCCACTTGTGCATAGTGCGGAGGATACCTCCTCTCCAACAGGTATCATAAGCCTTCTCCAAGTCGAAGAACACGGCTACCGTTTGGCGCCTTCGCAAAAAGTTGTTCATGATGAATGTCGACAAGGTCACAAGGTGGTCAACAGCGGAGCGGCGGCGACGAAAGCCGCATTGGACATTAGTAAGTAGTCGTCGAGATTCAAGAATCCAAACTAACCGAGCATTAACCATGCGCTCCATCACCTTACAGACACAGCTTGTAAGAGAAATGGGGCGGTAACTAGAAGGAAGGTGTCTATCCTTCCCGGGTTTGGGTATAGGAACAACAACGGCGTCACGCCAACGCATGGGGACCTGACCTTCGGTCCAGACGCGATTGTAGGTACGAAGAAGGAAGCTTTTGCCCGCTGGAGAAAGGTGTGCCAGCATCTGAACGTGAATGGCATCTGGCCCCGGAGCAGAGGACCGGGACAGTGCAAGCGCACGTTCGAGTTCCCGCATAGTAAAGGGGGCATTGTAAGTTTCCAGATTCAGCGAGTGGAAGGAAGGTCGCCGAGCCTCGTCTGCCTCTTTCCTGGGAAGGAAGGCAGGATGGTAATGGGCGGAGCTTGAAATCTCCGCGAAAAAGCGGCCAAAGGCGTTGGAGACAGCCACAGGATCAACAAGGACCTCATTACCTGAGGTCAGGCCAGGTACTGAGGAGTGGGCCTTAATGCCCGACAGCCGGCGCAGGCTACCCCAAACAACGGAAGAGGGAGTAAAACTGGTAAAGGAGCTCGTGAAAGAGGCCCAGCAAGCTTTTTTGCTGTCTTTGATGACTCTACGGCATTGCGCTCGGAGTCGTTTGTATTCAATACAATTCGCCAACGTAGGATGGCGGCGAAAGGTGCGTAAAGCACGTCGTCGAGCACGGATAGCGTCCCTACAAGCCTCGTTCCACCAGGGGACGGAAACGCGACGTGAAGAAGAAGTAGTACGAGGTATGGAACGTTCGGCAGCATGGATAATAACAGCCGTGAGGTATTCGACCTGACTGTCACAACTGGAAAAATCGTGGTCCGGAAAGGTCGCCAGGGAGGAGTAAAGTCCCCAGTCAGCTTTCAGTATGTTCCAGCGCGAAGGACGTGGGGATGGGGTGTGGTGCAGGAGACGAACGACACAGGGGAAGTAGTCGCTCGAATAGGTGTCAGAAAGGACATACCACTCGAACCGACGGGCAAGAGTGGTAGAACAGATCGAGAGGTCCAAGTGGGAGTAGGTATGAGTAGAGTCCGAGAGGAAAGTCGGGGCGCCGGTATTGAGGCAGACAAGATTGAGATGGTTGAAGACATCCGCCAAGAGTGAGCCTCTTGGACAGGACGCAGGAGAGCCCCAAAGGGGATGATGGGCATTGAAGTCGCCAAACAATAAGAACGGCGGGGGAAGCTGATCGATCAGGTGCATCATGTCAGCCCGACTAACAGCAGATGACGGTGGAGTGTAGACGGTACAAACTGAAAAAGTAAAAGCAGAAAGAGTAATGCGGATAGCTATTGCTTGGAGTGGGGTGGTCAATGGGATGGGATGGTAATAGACATCGTCCCGAACTAGCAACATGACCCCACCATGAGCTGGGATACCGTCCACAGGGAGGAGGTCATACCGCTCCGAGGTATAGTGGGAAAAGGCAATACGGTCAGTCGGGCGCAACTTGGTTTCCTGGAGACCAAGGACGAGCGGACAGTGCAGGCGGAGGAGCAGTTGTAATTCCTCCCGATTAGATCGAATACCTCTTATGTTCCAATGAAACAACGCCATTGCTAGTCAAAAAGTTGGGGGAACGAGACGGGGAAGAGCTGGTCACCTCGATGGCCGCGGAGGGCCAGGTTGCGAGGCAACAACGCTACAACTGACGGCAGGCGGATCCGGTTCCATCGACTCGTCGCCAGCTGCGGCCGCTGTCCCTGATTGTGTAGGAGGGGCCGCATCATTTGCCGACAAAAGGCCGGCGGAACGCCTGGCAGCAGAGCGTCCCGGCGAAACTGAGGACGGCCGGGAGCAGCGACTCACGGATGAAGCGTCAGATGAAACGCGCCGGGGTGGAGAGGGGGATAGAGACTTCTTCTTGGAGGCCTTCTTGGAAGGCCGAGGAGGCACAGGGATGGTGGGCTGGACCCGAAGAAGGTCCTCACGCGCGGGGTCCGTTTTGGAACGCCGGACCTCGGAAGCTGGGGTCCGGAACGTTTCCCCGATGGACGCCTGAGAAGAGGATCGCTTCTCAGGTGGCGTGGGGGGAGGAGGAGGTGGAAGGGTGGCCCCTGGGGCAGGGGGGGTGGGGGCCGCGGGGGAGGAGGAGTTGGAAGGGAGGGATTTGGGAAGCGGAGGCAGAGCCCCCTGATGGGCAGAGGAGGCGGAGGGGGGACAGGATAGAGGTGAGGATACAGCGGAAGGAGTGGACACAACTGAGGCAAACGAAGTGGTCAGTGACACGGGATGAAGGCGGTCATACTTCTTCCTGGCCTCAGAATAAGAGAGCCGATCCAAAGTTTTGATTTCTTGTATCTTTTTCTCCTTCTGATAGGCGGGGCAGTCTGGGGACCTAGGCGAGTGGACGCCAGGACAATTAGGGCACCGAGGTGGTGGGGTGCAAGTATGTTCCTCACGAAGAGGACGTCCACAGTCGCCACAAAGGGGCTCAGCCTCACACCAGGACGACATGTGCCCAAAGCGCAAACACCTAAAACAGCGCATAGGAGGCGGGACGTAAGGTCGCACGTCGCACCGGTAGCACATCACCTTTACCTTCTCCGGGAGAATGTCCCCCTCGAAGGCGAGGATAAAGGCCCCGGTGTCGATGCGACGGTCTTTGGGGCCGCGCTGGACTCGCCGGACGAAATGCACTCCGCGGCGCTCCAGGTTGGCCCTGAGCTCCTCATCAGATTGTAGCAGGAGGTCACGATGAAAAATAACCCCCTGCGTCCTATTTAGTGCCAGATGTGGGACAATGGAGACTGGGATGTCCCCTAGGCGGTCGCACGCCTGGAGTGCCGCCGATTGTGTGGCAGAGGTGGTCTTGATAAGAACGGACCCTGATCGCATCTTGCTGAGAGCCTCGATTTCCCCGAAGACGTCCTCAATGTGCTGAACAAAGAACATGGGCTTGGAGGTGGCGAACGTCCCCCCATCTGTTCGAGAACAGACCAAATAGCGGGGGAAGTACTTCGCCCCAAGCCGGCGGGCCTGTCCCTCCTCCCATGGAGTGGCCAAGGGGGAAAGGGCAGGAGAACCAGAACTAGAAACGGTACCTTTTCTTTTGGAAGACTCGACCGCAGAGCGACCTGATACGTGTTGACGTTTCATGTGCGAATCGTCCGCCCCGATACCACCCACTCCGACCAGGGGCTCTCCCCACGGGCGCCACCCAGCCGCAGCAAGGGCCACCTGGCAGGATGACCATTGCCGGGAGTCCTGATGCCCCAAGGAGACGGGCATCTACTCCTTGGCCAACGTGGGGAGGGTGCAGCTCAGGTATCAGCAGTACGATCCCTGTGTTGTCAGGGGGCTACAACCTAGAGGGTACATGACGACCCCACCACAACGGGCTGGCTACCGTGCTGGATTTCTGGTGCCATGGAAAGTCCATCATGATCACTGGTGCAGATGGAGATGCACTATGGGCGTAACTTGGACAACCCATCAGGCATTTAGGCCCAATTTGAGGAATAATGGGTATGGTGACAACGCCGGTGCAATGCTGAGTGCCAAGGTCTTAGTGCACTTAGGACCAGTGGTACACCATGTAAGGTGTCCTTCCCCAAAAGGCTCGTACTTCTGTAGAATTTTGAAAAATGGAGGTCAAACCCCAAGGGGGACCATCACATTAAGGCCAAAACATTTGAGACTCCTTTTAGTCGCCTCTTACGACAGGCAGGAATACCACGGGCCTATTCTTACCCCCGAACCCGCAGGGGGAACCACCTGTAGAAACAGGGTGACCTGAATTAGTGCGACAGGACCGTGTTTTGACCATTTGGTGGAATTGGGAACAAGCTGTCGTAGCTCCACCAACAGTGTGCGATGTGTAACCGCAGAGCCAAACGAAGCCTGCTCCTACAACACGAGGTAGTATAAAAGACAGTAAGGTAACTGCGAGAAGGACGAGGACTTTGCTACTGCGTTGTGGTGTGTCCCCACACTACATGCAGGCACTGCAGTCCGAAGAAGATCCATGTCCCTTAGGGCCCATTCACGTCTATCATCCCAACATGCTATCATCGTTATTCTGTACCATCCAACAGAGAAAAATTATGAACTATAAAAGCACCACTAACTTCATCTGATAGAGAACTCCGTAAGATTTTTACTGCATCTCTCTCCTCGCATATATCGAAAACAAATACCGTCAGCCAGCCGGGGTGGCCGAGCGGTTCTAGGCGCTACAGTCGGGAACCGCGTGACCTCTACGGTCGCAGGTTCGAATCCTGCCTAGGGCAGGGATGTGTGTGATGTCCTTCGATTGGTTAGGATTAGGTAGTTCTAAGTTCTGGGGGACTGATGACCTCAGAAATTAAGTCTCATAGCGCTCAGAGCCATTTGAACCATTTGAACAAAAACCGTCCACATGCTGGCATCAAGCACATGTGACGATTCTATTAAGTATACATGTATTGACCCAGTGCACAGTCCAGTGTAAAGTTGCATTGCTTGTGCAGTAGGAGGATGATCATATGCCACAAACTATACTATAAGTCAGAATAGACCCGCCTATGACACTGTGTCGTTGTTTGAAACTTTGATTTTTTTTCTGCTGTAATACGCTTTGTACACTGCCATACATTTTGTTTTTTCTGCCACCGCTTCGAGGTCTTTGTCAGGTTCTAAACTGACATTAACACGTTCTGATCCATTGCTTCTCACAGAAAACTAGACGTCACACGGTGTAAATCATGTTGTTGCTGCTGCTACCATAACACACCTCACACACTGGATGATTTTAAATAAAAGACAGTTACAGCATAAGGAAACTGGAAGAGTTTGGTAGCGTTGTGAGCGTTTCCAAACTGCTGTCCGAAGATGATTGATGACCTCTAAATTTAAACTTATCTGCCACAGTGGCGGAATAGCTGCATTCTGTTTCGACTGGTTCCTCATATTGCAGTCATGAAAGCGATCACTGTTTCAGTGATGGCCATCCCCAGAAGATGCCACCCCTCCACTACAACTCTATCTCCATCTCAAACAAGCGATGTCAGTCGATAATTATGTGGTAACTGTGGTGTCACCGCCAGACACCACCATTTGATAGGTGGTAGCCTTTAAATCGGCCGCGGTCCGTTAGTATACGTCGGACCCGCGTGTCGGCACTATCAGTGATTGCAGACCGAGCGCCGCCACACGGCAGGTCTAGAGAGACTTCCTAGCACTCGCCCCAGTTGTACAACCGACTTTGCTAGCGATGGTTCACTGACAAAGTACGCTCTCATTTGCCGAGACGATAGTTAGCATAGCCTTCAGCTACGTCATTTGCTACGACCTAGCAAGGCGCCAGTACCAGTTACTATTGATACTGTAATAATGTATCGTCAAGAGCGATGTTCACCATTTATGGATTAAAGTTAAGTATTCCACCAGCTACGTCCGTTTTTTCTAAATTCTAATTTCCTTGTCCTGTTCCGGACCTCACGCCAGCCTGCGTCAGCTAAAACGCGTGCCTTTCGGCTTCCTCTAGTAACGGTGTTGGCTCTCCTGCCAACCCACAACAGTAACCAACAGCGTACCAGTGGACGGATGGGATGGAAAAGACACCATCGATGTACTGTAACAGTAAATATAACAGTTGATAGTGCAAACAGTTTTAGTAATTTTACAGTAATTTCAATGACGGCCAATGATGCGACAGCTTGTTTCCCAATTTCAGTATCATTGCTAAACTGCTCCTTCTCCACTTTGCGAGTATCATTGCGAATGTAAAGAGATGACTGTGCAGTATGTCTATTCATTGTTAATTCTCGAACATATACATCATTAATGTATACCAGACAGTGCCCTAAGTATTTCTAGTACTTTGCCCTATCTCTATGCGGACAGGAGTCAAAGGGCATTCTCAGTCTTAGGATAAAATTAGAGACTGAAGGACCCACTTGCACTGTCTTTCACCAACCTACCCTGCAGCACCGTTACCGATTTAATCTGAAACTGACCAGAAGTAGACTGCTACATTGCTCATCACATGAATGAATGGAGCTTGCACAGTCCTCGCCCACCCAAGCACACAAGATTTCTCCAGCTGCATTCATGCGAGGAGGTCACCATCCCTTACCGGTGTATAGTAGTAGATTTGAATGTGTTGTGATGTAATAGCAGATGGTTAAGAAGAACAAGAAACGGATGGTTTTTAAGCATTATGGTGCTCCAGGCAGATGGAGTTTGAAGCATTTTACATAAATTAACTGCGCTATCAATATTAAAGTATTGTTCTAGTGTCTGGGACCAGTACCAGGTGGGTATTGGTAAGATAGAACATAAACACATGCACTCCTAAAGCTACACGGATCTGCGGTTAAAACAGGCTATAATGTCAGATCGCTTCTGTTTCTGATCTATCAGTCATGTGGAATGCTGTGCTGATAATATTCCAATGTAAAAAATATATTTCCAGCGCGTGACATACGTCCTTCTTGCAGGTTTCTCTACGATAAACTATGGTAACAAACTGTAAAATGAAAAAACTACTTCCTTAAAATATCGACTCTGTGTGATACGCTGAAATTATACTATGCTTGCATCAGTCCTATATAAAATGATCATTAGTAATGGAAAATACCTCTTACAAGGATACAGATAAATGCGTAGCAGCAGTGTCTGACATGTGAAATTACACATCTTGCCACCACTAACTCTGTAAACAACACATCTGTCAACCAGATGTATACAATGGGATTGCAGTGTCTCACAAACACCTATCGCTAACTTAGAATCATCTTGGTTATGAAACTGAAGTCTCGATTTTATATCCCAGATGTGGGAATGGAATGGAGTACATCGCATATATCTTCGTTCGTTTAGAAGAATATGTCAAAACAGGAGGATCACATTCCATCATGCATCAGATAGAAGTCCTCTGATGACCGAGAGGTTTGCTGTTAACGATCGCAAGTAGACAATGCTGATGCATCCTGACAGAACAGAACAGAGGAAAATGGTCAAAAGAGTCAAAAGATCTGCAGCAACATCTCCCTTCCTCTCATGAATGCGCCATAAGTTTGCCATTTAATCATACCTCATTACAGCTCCATCTCAATCGATCACTCCGTCCACTCTCTGTTATCCTTTAACGCACATGCATGTAAGTTTAGAGGCGGATGGTTCTCTGTTCTCCTGAAAAGCGTCAAATACAGTAGTCAATTCGTGTGTATCACTGTTACCACAATAAACATATAGTAGAATGCTGCCTTGATGGAAAAAGAGTGAGTGCTTCACTGGTTCCCTTCGCCTCCATGTAGACATTTACTCGAATTCCTCTTGCTGTCGCATACTTGTTCCCACTGGTGGACCCATCTTCGAACACAGAACACGTCTTCGGTCATAATGTGTGGTTGGTCCACCTGCAAACCCTATCCCAGATGTGACGTTTGGTGGATCCACCTCTGAACAGCGGACTGGAAATATAGTCTGCAGCAGATCCACACTCGAATGCTAACTTGGATGTGGTATATCGTGGATCTGCATCCCAACTTCGCTCCATACATTGTGTGTGGTGGATCCACCTTCAAATCCTATTCAGGATGTGGGATACGTCCTGGGAGCCATCTGTGACACATGCACAGACACAGACACAGACATACAAAAACAGAGGAAACACACTGTAAGTATGGAGTTCTGTAATACGGGGGGGGGGGGGGGGGGGCAGCAGTTCTCTGATACATTGCCGTTGGCGATAGTTTGAAAGCGTTTATTATGCGCAATGAGTATTTGTGCACTGCATTATTTTCAGGTGTTTAAGCATTGTGAGCATGTTTGCATAGCGTTACACATGCATTATCTTCGATAATTTACGAGCTGTTTTCGTGTCTGTTACATTATCTTGTGAAGAGGTTTGCAGCCTGTGCAATGCATCATTTCTACAGTTGACGATTAGCAAGTGTGCTTGCAGAGCCTTTTAACACATTATTTTGAAAACTTACACACACATCAGTGAACTGCATTATTTCGGTGATTTACGATTAGTTTGCAGGTGTGTAGACTATGTAATGTAACCCCAAGCACATCAGAGTGAGCGTTTTGTTTCAGTGTAATAAATAAACAACGTGAAATCCATCCCTAAATAAATTGTTCCAAAATACATAAAGTACAGTCCATCCTATCCAGCAGACCAGAACAGGCTGAGTCCTTTTCCTGCCATTTTCTCCCAGACCGCCATAGGATGATACCTTCCTCTGGTGGCAGTACTGTGTACTACATCAGTTGGACTTCTGACCTCATGGTGAACACATTGGATCGAGCGACTACCTCAGATGGTTTAAATAAACACTGCATGCAAAATAAGAACTTATGCCTATCCTTTCCAGCACAGGCTGTGTCGTTTTCCTGCCAATTCCAAGGAAGAGGGGGCGATTGGATGGCTTAGGTTAGTCCATGTAGTCCAAGTGACCTTTCTTCCGCCAAAATTTGAACATCCTTCCATTTTCTGGGGGAGGGGAGTGGGGAGGGGAGGGGTTAGGTTAGTCAAAGTAGCTCAACTGACCTACCTTCCCCCCAAAATTTGGACCTCCCACCATGACGTCATTGTGACATTGCCATATCTATCGCCATCATCTTGGCAACAATGCAGAATGGTGTTACATGCAGGCTGCTCTACTACTCTTGAAGGGTTAACAGAAAAATACCTACAGTCTAAAATAATGTCAATATCTCAGTACAGCCGCCTATTACAATGAAGAGCAAGCAACACCAAAAAAACAAAGTCAACATCTCAAAATGAAACTTGCTGGTGGTGCTAGTCTTTTTACTTTTTTCACAACAGCGAATGAGTTGATGGAGGCCTTGACTGGAGAAATGCCTGACCTCGAAAATCCCTTACTAGGGATCATTCTCAAATGCAAATAAATGAACTTGATGAAACTTCACAAGTGTCTAGAGGGGGTAAAATAATGCAACAAGTATTTTTTTATTTGTGCCTAATTTCACTTTTAAGGGGTAAAATACATCCTAAAATGTTTATTGGTACATTAGGTTTAGAGGTAACACTTTGGAAACGGTGGTATGTAAAAAAATGTTTTTGAAATAAAAGTTGATATGTAATTAATCTTCTTGCAAGTTTATAAACAGTCTTTGTAATAACTTGAAATTTTGCAGAATACCACACCACCATTAATTAATTTTGAAAGCTGAAAACTTCTGGTCATTTAATTAAAGAAATTTTCAAGCCACATATATTCATGTGTAATAAAACTGATTTTTGAAATACCATTTTGAAAAATAAGCTGTATAAAAATATGCTGTTGGAGTATTGTCAGAAAACCTTATTAAAATTTCGGAATATTCATTACTATTTTAACTGTTTATTCTACATGTGCTTATTTTATGTTTTAAATTATTTTACATATTACTTTCATGATTTTGTTTAGTTTACCATTTCACATATGTACTTTTTAATAAATTAAAATAATAAGTAGTTCATTATCATGATACAGAATTAGCATAATAATGATAAATTGTGAAGAAATGTTTAAAATAACTTTTTTTACACCATGCAGATAAAATAAACTGAATTTTTTCACATAATACACGATGGAGAATACAAAAAAAAAAAAAAAAATTCAGCAAGATTAACAATTGTTGTGGGTGACTATCAAAATATCCTTATTCGTATCAAGTGTATTTTAGTACATTGATAAGCCTTAGCAAAAGGATCTTATTACGTACTAGTGACTGCAGGTTGGTTGTATTATTTCTCAAGTGGAGACTGACATCAAAGTCATTCAACGGAAGTATATTTGGAAATCTTCTCACAAAGTTCTTGCAACAGAGATGCTCCATGGCTGTACCTGTACTGACATAGTTTCTTTAAGTTGTAGTAAAAATTATCATTTTTCAAAACTAATGGGTAGAGGTGCGATATTTTACAAAATTTCAAATTATTACAGACGTTGGTCACACAGCTTTTGAGAACGTTAGTTATGCATCAACTTTTATTTGAACAATATTTATTATATATCATCATTTAGAAGATATTTACTCTAAATCTAATATGACAAATTACTTTTTGTGTGTTTTACTCCTTAAAAGTGAAACAGGGCAAAAGAAAAAATTACGTTTTACATTATTTTTCCCCTTCTACATACCCGCCTAGTTTCATCAAGATCGTTTATTTAAATTTGGCAATGCTCCTTTGTTAGTCGGCATCCTGGAAATGGCTGCGACACAGTGGTTTCTTCATCCGTGGAGAGAGGAAGAGGTCGCTCGGTGCCAAGTCAGCAGAATATGAGAAATCAGGGCAAGTTTGATATCTTGAATAAGCAGCATGTCTAATTTCGTCCTGTGCAAAATGAGCTGCAGTGCTGACAGCCACCCATGACGTGTCGTCTTGACAGACTCTGGCAACCTCGTCAGAGTTTGTACTATGCCCCTGTGACGCTTTCCCACTTACGAGCATAGTATGTTAGCATCACACTACAAAAGTCCCGAAACACATTCACCGTCACTATGCCCGACCATGAGTAGCTGTCTTTTTATTTCCCACAATTTCCTGTGCTACTCTGTCCTGGGGTCACACCAATGCACACAGCACTCGATTACTAGTGAACTATAATACCATTGTTAGTTCTGTAACGAGACAACGATTTAAAAATGTGAATATATGCCTGTGACTGACTGACTAACAAAGTAACACTCTATTCTGCGCTAACATGCTTGGATACTGCTCTCATTGATAATCATGTGATGGACTATAAACTGTGTTTGTCACTAATCACCACTTGAAATGCTAACACTAAGCATTCTATACTTTTGCCAAAACAATTCACTAATAGACAAATATTTTCGCCAAACCTGTAAGTGGGCAGTCTCACTTCTGCTCTAGTCCATTATATGTAACTCAATTACAAATATGCGTACACACATCACATAAAACGGGTTCAAACATAAAATCACAGTAATAGTTACACAGCTGTTTAGATCGACAAGCTACTTCTCTGTTTTGATTGAATGGTTGTGCTTCACTGTAACAAGAGTCGATTTTCTTGTATAAGATTTTCTTGTGTAAGAATATTTAAACTGGTATGGATGTACTGAACCAACTGAACAGTCTGTACGTAGAAGTTATGATCAGACAAAAACTGTACCATGAAATGACTAAATATCTCTAACTTTATTATTATTATTATTATTATTCTAAAATAACTTGATTCGATCTCAATGTCCTCTACTGTTATCTATCTTTACATTAAATCTGCTATTTCTAGTGTAAACATTCAATGATATGTTAAAAAATGGCTGTCACCAAGGATGGATTACTGTGGTTTGTTCCTGTCTCACCTGTGGATGAAGCTGCTGGGACTCGCCGGCAGGCATGTAGTTTCGATCTGCTGAGAAGATGCAAAGATGGCGATGAGTCATCTCGAGAATGTGCCAAATCATCTAAAATGTTAACTGGTCGAAAGTACTCATTCGGCACACTGTCTTACTGATAAGCCTAAAAACTCTTCGGAAAAGATATCTAAATGGAACTGACTGATGAATGGATGACGATTGTAGTGATTTACTGGTAGTAGTGTGGCGTCTATTTATTTCACGCGTTCACTTCACTAATATGGTGGGCTCTGGTCCTCACAGTAGATGATTTGACAATAGTTACTCAGTTCACAGCTTTCTTTCTCAGCACAAAACGTAATAAACATTCCATTTCAACTAAACACTCTACAACTTCGATGCAGTTCAGTGACACTCTTTCTGTAACAGGAGAAAACGTCGTCATCTCGTTTGGATGTAGTTTCCGATAATACAGCAAATACCTTTTTCGATGAAAACTGCCTGCAATCCCCTTCTTTCCGACTTCTTGTAAAGCTTGAAATGCTATCTTCTATGCCGATTCTTTCACTAAATCTTCGTTCCTGCGTCTTGACTCCTGCAGTCTTCTCTCCTGGTCTCTTATTTTTCATTGATAATCTCAAAATCACTGTCTCTTTTTAAAATCTAGTAATTCATTGCAGCAATGCTGCTATGAAAATCTGCTGGCAAATTCTTCATTCTCCTAGTCTGTACGTTCTAAAATTGCTTCCACTGTCTCTGTACTGTAATCGTGTTCTCTGCCCCTGGTAAATTATCACTGTTTTCCACTGTTAAATCGACACTCCTTTTCTGTGCATCTTTACATTTCAACATCTCAGCTTTAACTGTTCGTTTACATATGTCACTGCTCCTTTAGCAAAACTTACACCAATTTCTTTACATCAGAGTTGATACATACGTAAACACGTACAAAAACTAATCAGAACCGTACAAGGTACATTGAACCAAGATTACGTACAACGTATATTATTAAAATACATGGAGTTTATTAGCAGTGGAGGAAAACTCCACTATAATGATACTCCAGCTTTTTTTTAAGGACAGCCTCTTACAACCTCACTCTTACAAAAGACAACACTTGGGACACACAATTTTCACGCCGATGCCCAAGGAAAAGTGAACATCGTTACAAGGCAGTCGCAGTACTGGAGTAATACGCCAGTGATGCTGCAGTAGACTTACTTGCCACGAGTAGTCCCTCGTGCATTACGGGCTTGGAGCAGTCGCCGATCCACGGGAGGAGAAGAGGACGGTCATGGTGCTAATGACCCTCATCCTGAAAATGAAACAGTAACTGTGTCTATATTTCCAATAATTTAAATTTGCAAATTACTCCAGTAGCACTCGGAGAAGACATTAGCAAGAAGTCTAAAAGTCTCGAAAAGGGTACTTGTTTCTAGAAATTAAAAGATATGTTTAACACAGGACCTGCCTGAAGACCTGCCCAAGTGTATAGGTTTCTCGGCCTGAGTGCACGCAGAGAACATTCTAGTCAGGGGAAGTCGCTCATCCAAAGGTTTCACTGCATCTGATGTCAACAACCGACAGGGTCTGCCGGCCGAAATGGCCGTGCGGTTAAAGGCGCTGCAGTCTGGAACCGCAAGACCGCTACGGTCGCAGGTTCGAATCCTGCTTCGGGCATGGATGTTTGTGATGTCCTTAGGTTAGTTAGGTTTAACTAGTTCTAAGTTCTAGGGGACTAATGACCTCAGCAGTTGAGTCCCATAGTGCTCAGAGCCATTTTTTTCGACACGGTCTGTCAGTTCACAGGTGGAAGGGGAAAGAAAACCAAAGGAAGTTAAATTACGCAAGACCGAATGCAGGTGAAAACTACTGAAACTAACAGAATTCCCATATTTTAATAGCTCGCACATGCGTAGAATGCAGACCAAAGTTCACAGTTTTAGATGGCTAGATTGTTTTCCGAAACTAGTCGTCACTTTGTGTAAAGAAGATTTCACTTGGGATCTTAACTTCATGGGTTTTCATTGCTTAACGCAAATCAAAATTACAACAAATAGCTTTTCTCTTGGTTGACAATGTCAGCAAACTTGAGAAAGTTTTGAGAGTTTGTGGTTATTGTAATTTTTTTTTTGCATTATACCTGCACTTGTCAAACGGTCAGATAATTCCTTTTCAAATGCTGGATTTCTTTGAACTGGAGTTTCTTGAAAGGTATTACGAAATGATGATATCATCACTGATGTAAACAAATTACACTACTGACCATTAAAATTGCTACACCACGAAGATGACGTAACACAGACACGAAATTTAACCGACAGGAAGAAGATGCGATGATATGCAAATGATTAGCTTTTCAAAGCATTCACACAAGGTTGGCGCCTGTAGCGACACCTACAACGTGCTGACATGAGCAAAGTTTCCAACCGATTTCTCATACACAAACAGCAGTTGACCGGCGTTGCCTGGTGAAACGCTGTCGTGATGCCTCGTATAAGGAGGAGAAATGCGTACCATCACGTTTCCGACTTTGATAAAGGTCGGAGTGTGGCCTATCGCGATTGCGGTTTATCGTATGGCGACATTGTTTCTTGCGTTGGTCGAGATCCAATGACTGTTAGCAGAATATGGAATCGGTGGGTTCAGGAGGGTAATACGGAACGCCGTGCTGGATCCCAACGGCCTCGTATCACTAGCAGTCGAGATGACAGGTATCTTATCCGCATGGCTGTAACGGATCGTGCAGGCACGTCTCGATCCCTGAGTCAACAGATGGGGACGTTTGCAAGACAAAAACCGTCTGCACGAACAGTTCGACGACGTTTGCAGCAGCACGGACTATCAGCTCGGAGACCATGGCTGCGGTTACCCTTGACGCAGCATCACAGACAGGAGAGCCTGCGATGGTGTACTCAACGACGAACCTGGATGCACGAATGACAAAACGTCATTTTTTCGGACGAATCCAGGTTATGTTTACAGCATCATGATGGTCGCATCCGTGTTTGGCGACATCGCGGTGAACGCACATTGGAAGCGTGTATTCGTCATCGCCATACTGGCGTATCACCCGGCGTGATGGTATGTGGTGCCATTGGTTACACGTCTCGGTCACCTCCTATTCACACTGACGGCACTTTGAACAGTGGACGTTACATTTCAGATGTGTTACGACTCGTGGCTCTATCCTTCATTCTATCCCTGCGAAACCCTACATTTAAGTAGGACAATGCACGACTGCATGTTGCAGGTCCTGTATGGGCCTTTCTGGAAACAGAAAATGTTCGACTGCTGTCCTGGCCAGCACATTCTCCTAATCTCTCACCAATTGAAAACGTCTTGTGAATGGTGGCCGAGCAACTGGCTCTTTACAATAAGCCAATCACTACTCTTGATGAACTGTGGTACATGCTGAAGCTGCGTGGCCAGCTGTACCTGTACACGCCATCCAAGCTCTGATTGACTCAATGCCCATGCGTATCAAGGCCGTTATTACGGCCAGAGGTGGTTGTTCTGGGTAGTGATTTCTCAGGATCTATGCAGCCAAATTGCTTGAAAATGTAATCACATGTCAGTTGTAGTATAATATATTCGTCCAATGAATACCCATGTATCATCTGCATTTCTTCTTGGTGTAGCAATTTTAATGGCCAGTAGTGTATTTTTCAGATCTTGCCTGAGGACCTGCCCAAGTGTATAGGTTTTATGGCCTAAGTGCTTTCCTATTCAGGGAAAGTCGCGCATACACAGGTTTCACTGCATCTGATGTCAACACCCGACACCGTTTGTGAGTTCACAGGTGGAAGGTGAAAGAAGACCAAAGGAAGTTAAATTAGGCAATACCGAACGCAGATGAAAACTAATGAAACTAACAGCATTCCCGTAATTTAACAGCTCGCACAAGCATAGAATGCACTTGTAGATGGCTAGACTGTTATCCGAAACTAGTCGTCACTCCGTGTAAGGAAGATTTCACGTGGGATCTTAACTAACTTCGTGGGTTTTCATTGCCTAACGCAAAAAAAAAATTACAACAAATAGCGTATCTCTTGGTTGACAATGTCAGCAAACTTGAGAAAGCTTTGAGAGTTTGTGGTTATCATAGTTTCTATTTTTTTTTTTTTTTTTTTTACATTACACCTGCACTTTTCAAACGGCCAGATAAATGCTTTTGAAATGCTGGATTTCTGTGAACTGTAGTTTCGTGAAAGGTATTACGAAATGATGATCTCATGACTGATGTAAACAAATTACTTTCGTTGCTATTATTGTTATTAAAGTACTAGGCACATAAAAAATAAAGGGATGGCAAGCTATATTTGGGGCGCGGGGGAGGGACGTAGACAGTACCGAAATGTGACCCGCTCCCAAAGCGCTTGCTCCTGGTCGCACACCTTTCTTAGTGGCCTGTCTTCACGGGGTGGAGTGAAGCCAGGTCGACCCGCTTCCTGTGGGGCGGGGGGTGGCTACCCTTCTGCGCAGGCAGCACAGCCCTGCGGCGCCCCAGATTTGTGGTGCAGCGCTGGTCGCCGTGGGGTGGCGCGGGGGCGGATGCGCCTCGTTAGGCTGTGCCACCTTGTTGACCCGCGGGCCGCTCACGACAAACAGCGCGACCCGCCCGTAATTGAGAGTGGGAGGAGGGCAGCGCGGGCTGGTTTGTTTGAGCCGCGGCTCCCGGCAATAATCCACAATTGGGGCTCTACAGGTCTGGACGGACCGCTCTCCCTCGCTGCGTAGCGGACGGAGCTCTGTTTCGCCGCTGCGTGTGTGTGCGTGTGTGTGTGTGTGTGTATGTGTGTGCTTTAATTCGAGATTTACGTCCCGGCGTGGTCGACGCCTCGTGCCTCTCTTAAAACAAACAACCCCAGCAACAGCGGGGTCGGGAGACGTGGTGTCGTGGCGGAATTAATGCGAGTAACTGGCCAGGAAGTCCTTGTCAAGCGAGAGGAGGAAGTGTTAAATACGACCGAAGGAAAGCCAAGCTAACGGATTAGGTATTTACTGTAATTACGCTGTTTAGACTGGCTAGAGGCGGTAGATAACTTGACATCCTCATTACTGGAGACAGGGCTTTGTGGAAAGCTTCTCAATATCTAGGCTTACGAGGAAGGAAAACAGTTGAAGACGTGTCAGAACCACTTACCTTTCAGTATTTGGAAATATGATTGAAGAATAAGGTTAATTCTACAATTGCGTCTATGGATTCGTGTGGGCACAACATTACAGATCCGAGCCTATTGGGCCCTATACATTTTTTAACACGAAACTTCCTGGCAAATTAAAACTGTTTGCCGGACCTATGCGTCATTGGGCATGACATTCCTTTAAAAAAATGAAATTAATGTACTTATCAAGGACCAAATTCAACAATAAATAAATAAAACTGACCTCAGCTTTTTTTATAGGCAATCTTACTTCATTCTTTGTTCTTTTATTTTTTTCCAGTACGCTTTCATTTGTTCGCTATGTTTCTTCTTTCTGTCTGCACGCCATTTTGAACCAGTCTTTTTAGCTACCCTGCATTGGAATCCTTCCGTTTTTAGTTCTTTCCCCGAAAGGCTTCTCTATTGTTTATATCTTTTTTTATATTCCTTCTAAATCCTTTTCTACTTCATCGACCCAGCTTGTTGTGGACTTCTTTCCTCAATAATATTTGAAAATCTTATCTGTTAATTTACTGTCCTGAATTCGAAATAAATAAAATTTCCAAAAAGCACGAGTCTCCTTTTCCTCATTACGTTTGAAATATTTTCTATATTTTGGTATATTTCAGCATTACTTCTTAATTTCCAGCCTTCTGCTGTGTTTTGTGGTCCTAATCTTTTGCGTATCATTCGCCTTTATAGTACTTCTAATTTATCTGAGTTATAGTTTAATGCCAGGCATTCGCTTGAATATATTCTGTGTTGTAATGCCTTATTTTTGCATTTTTGGGTAGGCACCTTTTGTTGTAGATGTCTTTGGCGATACCATATGCTCTCCCCATTTTATGCAACCTTTCCTCTGTTGCAGATTTTTTTCTTAAACATCTTTTTTATTATCTCCCCTATATATTTGAAGTTTTTACCCTCTCTATTTGGCCAACATCTGTTTTCAAGTATTTTGGGGCATGTTTAACGTTTGTTACAAATTTTGTTTTTTTCTGCAAAATTCGTAAGACAGTTCTATTGGCTATTTCTTCCGGGAGATTTATTTGTGGTATAGCAGATGCCACATTTTCGGAAAGCGCTTCGTCTTCCTTAAGCGAGATGTTACTTCCTGTTTTCTCTAACACGCTATTAAAAAGAACTGGGGATAGACCGTCACCTTGTCTACACTACTTTTATTTTGAAAGGCTGTGAAATTTTTTCCATAAATTTTATTTTACTTTACCGGCTTCACTTTCATATATATATATATATATATATATATATATATATATATATATATATATATATATATACACTCCTGGAAATTGAAATAAGAACACCGTGAATTCATTGTCCCAGGAAGGGGAAACTTTATTGACACATTCCTGGGGTCAGATACATCACATGATCACACTGACAGAACCACAGGCACATAGACACAGGCAACAGAGCATGCACAATGTCGGCACTAGTACAGTGTATATCCACCTTTCGCAGCAATGCAGGCTGCTATTCTCCCATGGAGACGATCGTAGAGATGCTGGATGTAGTCCTGTGGAACGGCTTGCCATGCCATTTCCACCTGGCGCCTCAGTTGGACCAGCGTTCGTGCTGGACGTGCAGACCGCGTGAGACGACGCTTCATCCAGTCCCAAACATGCTCAATGGGGGACAGATCCGGAGATCTTGCTGGCCAGGGTAGTTGACTTACACCTTCTAGAGCACGTTGGGTGGCACGGGATACATGCGGACGTGCATTGTCCTGTTGGAACAGCAAGTTCCCTTGCCGGTCTAGGAATGGTAGAACGATGGGTTCGATGACGGTTTGGATGTACCGTGCACTATTCAGTGTCCCCTCGACGATCACCAGTGGTGTACGGCCAGTGTAGGAGATCGCTCCCCACACCATGTTGCCGGGTGTTGGCCCTGTGTGCCTCGGTCGTATGCAGTCCTGATTGTGGCGCTCACCTGCATGGCGCCAAACACGCATACGACCATCATTGGCACCAAGGCAGAAGCGACTCTCATCGCTGAAGACGACACGTCTCCATTCGTCCCTCCATTCACGCCTGTCGCGACACCACTGGAGGCGGGCTGCACGATGTTGGGGCGTGAGCGGAAGGCGGCCTAACGGTGTGCGGGACCGTAGCCCAGCTTCATGGAGACGGTTGCGAATGGTCCTCGCCGATACCCCAGGAGCAACAGTGTCCCTGATTTGCTGGGAAGTGGCGGTGCGGTCCCCTACGGCACTGCGTAGGATCCTACGGTCTTGGCGTGCATCCGTGCGTCGCTGCGGTCCGGTCCCAGGTCGACGGGCACGTGCACCTTCCGCCGACCACTGGCGACAACATCGATGTACTGTGGAGACCTCGCGCCCCACGTGTTGAGCAATTCGGCGGTACGTCCACCCGGCCTCCCGCATGCCCACTATACGCCCTCGCTCAAAGTCCGTCAACTGCACATACGGTTCACGTCCACGCTGTCGCGGCATGCTACCAGTGTTAAAGACTGCGATGGAGCTCCGTATGCCACGGCAAACTGGCTGACACTGACGGCGGCGGTGCACAAATGCTGCGCAGCTAGCGCCATTCGACGGCCAACACCGCGGTTCCTGGTGTGTCCGCTGTGCCGTGCGTGTGATCATTGCTTGTACAGCCCTCTCGCAGTGTCCGGAGCAAGTATGGTGGGTCTGACACACCGGTGTCAATGTGTTCTTTTTTCCATTTCCAGGAGTATATATATATATATATATATATATATATATATATATATATATATATATATATATATACACAAAAAATGTGGAAGATACGGTGGTCCTACGCTGCTTTCGAACTACAAGAGGTCATAAAATCGTAAAATACAGAGTAAAAGTAAACACAAGGCTAGAAAGTTGTAAGCTAATTGGGTGGGAAGTCACACACGTAGATTATGAGAGTTTATACAGGAGTAAGGAATTACATCAGATTGAATGAAGACAGGCATATTAGGAAATAAAGATAATTATCGCATGGATGAAATGTGCAGTTAGTTAACAAAGGAATTCAGACAAATAGTTAAGGACGTTGTAAGAATAAAGAAGACAAAGGAAAAGATAATATCAAATGTCACGACGTAGCCGTTAACGAGAAGACGAAATTCAATCAAAAGATAACAGGGTTATGACGGAATATGCTGAGTTAAACGAGACTATTCGGAAATTTGCTTGAGAGGCTGTGAGAGGATGCCATGAAAACTGGGTTACGGATACGATTGAAACAATAAAAACATGATGAAAATAAAACAAAATTTAGGTATACATGTTATTTCACCAGTTATGATGGCAGATGGGGCAGCAAATAATCACAGAGAGACAATTGTACAAGTGTCCCTCGATTTATTTACATTATACTGGACAGCTGAATCAGAAAGACAGTATAATGCTTTTCCGGTATTGTCAGACTAGGTGATGATGAAGCCATTAGGTGTCTGAAGAAAGTCAAATCTTGCGAATGACGGTTTCAACAAAAAAGCTAGAGATACAGTAATACAAAACCAACATGCAAAATTATTTACAGAATGTAGAAGAAAGACGAAAAACTCAAAACTTTTTCAGTGTCAAGTAATGTCTCCTCTCAAGAAAAAGAGGCAAATCAAGCACGATATTAAAACCAGCCTACTAACTACCTTCCTCCTCGTAAGGACAACACATGCATTAACAGTTTCACCAAGCGAATTGAAAAGACATCATATAGGGTTAGGTTTAAAAGTAGCACAATGGAGCAGCTGTGACAGAAATTTTAGATTAGTGAAATGAGTACAAATTACATTTTTCCTGCGTTTCTCAGAGTCTGCAGAAGCTTTTGAAGCAGTTTCAACATAAACTGTGCTATGGACTGAGAGATAAGGCACTGATTCAACATGTGTTAGTACACTAACATCCAAGTGGGATGCCACAGTTCTTATTAGACTTCGGTACGGCAGTGAGAAAAACTGAGAAATAGTCGGGTAAGATAATTTCGCTTCATCATAACGTTGCGAAACATCCGTGGAGGAAGTTTTCGTATCCTAAAACATTTAAAGAAGTAATATGTGTTAACGGAATATCAATCACCAAGCCCACGAATAGTGGAATTTGTAGAGATGATTCAGAAAACATGGATGCACAATGTAAGTGTGATCGAATGTAGGGTCTTTAGTCCTCTTTGGATATAGAGAGGAGTAATCTCCATCGTATCGTTCTGGCCTGTTGAAATTTCCAGAGACTTCCTTCTTTTGTTTCTGCAGCATAGTGTGTTAGTTAAGTAACAGTGGTCATACCTGCAGCCCTATGTTTCTTGTTTTTAAACACAACTTCTTTTGGTTCAAGTCACAGTTTTGTTGCTACTGCTTAGTTTTATCAAATGTCCAAAATTTCAAGCTATATTTCAGTTTACAATGGTAATTTTTACGATTGCTTTTTATAGAGAAGCGTTGCGCATTCTTTTGGTATTGATAGCACTTACAAACACTGTTTGTAGTAACAATGAGTTTTTTGTTAGAATATTTTTAACACTACAGCAACAAATTTAAGTGCAGGGAGAATAGGAATTTAAATCTCAGTCCAGTCAGCAAGAATTATGTTTTTTTCTTGTACTCCTCAAATGATTTCGGATGAGTGCTGAGAGGGTTCCCCGAGCAGTTCATGGTTCATTCCTTCCTCCAACTCCCACGAACAGTGCAAAGAGTCTAACGTCTAAACGTGTTCACTGTTGAGGGAATGTAAATTTTGTTGTTTCATTTCGTTATCATGCACGATCTGGTATCATTTTACACGATGGTTTCGTTTTTTCTGTGTGTTCATTGTGAGATACCTCTTTTTCGTCTCATTAGTTCTGATTAATCACTTAATAATACAGAGATGTTTTTATCTAGTATGCTTGCGTGTAGGTTTCGTGTGTCTACAAAGAACTTGTTACCAATGTATGCACAGCTGCTTGTTTCTGAAGGCGTACTTGGAGACATGAAGGTATTTTTACTTTTAACGTCAGCTATGTGCACAGCTGTCTTTCAGTAAGCACAGAATGTTTTGTAGATAGCACGCGACACGTGGTAGCTGCTATCGTATAACGAGTGGTTTTGTTCACTACTCGCTACGTCAGACTAGTTGGAAATGTCTCAAGCTAATTAAGTACTTATTGTGCAAAATGACAAGGTAACAGGTACAAGATACACTGAAACATATTCTTGTTTACACTTGCCTTACACGTGTGACCGGTAAATATGTGTTAGTGTGATACTTCGACAAACTCCTTTGTCATCGGCAGATTAGGCTAAGTAAACTATTGAAAGAAGCTATTAAGATGTGGGAAATTTATACATAGATATTAAAAAATTAAAACGAAAACTAGACTTACAGAGGAATATGAAAAGTGAATATCTCAGCACATATATTTCATAAAGAAAATTAAACATTTTCTTCAATAACGATAATATTAATGAAAGACAGCTTCAAACTGATCCATAGTGTTTAAATATTCTAGAAAAGTCAATGATTTATTGCAGCTTCTCGGAACGGAGCGATAAGTACACTCAAGCTCAGAAAAAAAACAGAACACCTTGAACGACTAGAGACAGGACTTCCATATTCACAGGGTATGTACATTAGTATCTTCTGCAGGATGGTTAGCATTTTAGTCACCTCAGTTCAACATGTGCCCTGCTGCCTCGTAGGCAAAGGGCCCGCCGTCGTGTAACGTGCCGGGCCGAACCCTTGTCTTAGTGCCACTTAATGTTCACGTCACAACCGGATGTAGTGAAACATTTCCTCACCCAGTAGACAGTGCCCAGTGTTCCTGTCCTACCTTGCTTTGCTTATTCAATATTGTCTTCTCGGTAGCTGCGTCCATCTCACCCAAATCACACTGCAATTAACAAGCCAGGATCCTATATTATGTTTTCCAAAATGAAAAGTCAAGACCGCATTCATCGTTATGACAACCACAGTGTGATTTATTTGTTATCACTCACACACACAATATTCATGTGACCAGGCCTCTTACACTTAATAATAGTCACATTAGGTAGGTCAAAAACTTACAGTCTTTAACAATGTTCACAGTACGCGTTAACTGTTCAAAGCCGAATACAATTACACTTTTTTGGAACCGGCCGGAAAAGTTAAGCTTCTGTTTCAAGTATTCACATTCCGGCACCGACTTGCCGCACTTTTGCTCCACGAGAATCTGACCGAGAACTAACTGAGAACTGCGCCAGCTCGGACCTTATATAGACGAGTGCTTGAATATTTGACTATTTCTGTTCATATATTATAGTTTATAATTTCCCAGGGTTAAAATGATCCTTTATAATTGCTTTTGAAGTTAACTATTGGGTTTTATTACTTAAATAACATGAGTTAGCTGTATCAGTTTAAATACGCAGAACTAACTATGCATTCGCAGTGGGAATTCCCGACTTATAACCATGTCAGACCTCTAGAACAATAATTTTTACTTATTCAAATTTACTTAATTCTTAATTAATGCGCTTACAAAGTTGAGACTGGAGTCATTTTACGTAGAAAAATATAGGTAGCAAAAGTATCAAAACAGATCTCGGAATTATTCAGTAGTTTGGTCACATTTGGCACTGAAAGTCATACAGGCTACAGATTTTAAGTCTTAATATCTATTTAACTAATAGACTTCAGGTTAATTTAAACACTTTGCTGGAACTAGTAAAATTTAGGCTTTCTTTTGGATGCAGTCTTATAGCTGAATTCGATTTATTAGCTCACTCGAATTTTACTTAATATGTATTGCACAATATACGTCATTGTTCATAATTTTTAATAGGATACATTTCCAATAAAACTAATTAGCTCATTACTTTCAGAATAGACATTAGAATGTACTGAAATAATAGATCTTACTAGGGGGATTTTATTTAAACTATTTCTGAATTCTGTGCTATGAGGCTGAAGGCCACAGAATCTGTAGTCGTAATCTGAGTAGTGAAAATGAATAAAAAAAGAAAAGTTCATTGCTTAACTAAGTTGCTGAAGGAGTGTACAACCAAACCAGGACAGCAGTGGGCAACCCTGCTTCGTTACAGTGGGCTCTGATATCTTGTATCGAAGCTTATAAGGCTCGAACGGCGTCTTGTGGTTTAGCTATCCACATTGCTTTCACCAGCTTCCAAAGTTCGTATGCGGTGATTTGGCATTGGGCCACAGCGCTGCACCAGTCATTTCACCATATCCCACACATTCTCAAATGTTCAAATGTGTGTGAATTCCTAAGGGATCAAATTACTGAGGTCATCGGTCCCTTGACTTACACACTACCTAAACTAACTCATACTAAGTACAATACACACCCATGCCCGAGGGAGGACTCGAACCTCCGGGGGGAGGGGCTGCGCAATCCGTGACGTGGCGTCTTAAACGGCGCGGCCACTCCGCGCGGCCCTCACAATTTCTATTGGCAACAGGTATGGTGATCTGGAGGGCCAGGGCAAAAGGCTGACATCCTGTGACACCAAGAAGGCACGTGCTCGTGAAGCAACATGTGGTCGTGCTTTGTCTCACTGAAAAATGGATCTGGGGTCTTGTGCAGAAAGGGTATGGCAACAGATCCCGCGATGTCATTCAAGTACGCCACCTGGGCACAGCGCCTTGGATGCGCACCAACCGTGGTTTGGTGTGGTTGTACCCAATAGCACCCCACAGCGTATGGCTTTGAGTTGGTGCTGTATGTCTTGAGCGAATGTGGTCACTTTGATGCCACTCCCTTGTAAGGTTACTGTTAGGTGGTATCTTACTCTATGACTGAATACAACTATGTAAGATGTAATGAGATTGTTTAATATTGCAATTTCGTCACGGAAATACACGCCAGTGGTTAGCACACTGGACTCGCATTCAGGAGGACGACGGTTCAATCCCGCGTCCGGCCATCCTGATTTAGGTTTTCCGTGATATCCCTAAATCGCTCCAGGCAAATGTCGGGATGATTTCTTTGAAAGGGCACGGCCGACATCCTTCCCTAATCCGATGAGACCGATGACCTCGCCGTCTGTTCCCCTCCCCCAAACAACCCAAACCCCCCCCCCCCGAACCCCCCCCCCCCCCCACGGAAATACACGCTTTCACACAGTATACAATGTGACAAAGTTAAGACAGTTGTCAAAATGACACATCTCGACCTCTGAAAGTGAACTAATCCTAAACACAATAGTATTAAATTTTAACTCAGAAAGTTAAATAATCCTAAACATAACAATATTAAATTATAACTAGAAGTTTCTTTACAAAATTATTCCTACGATTCCGGTTCAAAGTTCAGTACCACTTTTAGGATGACAATCAAGTCTACGGAGGATGGTTAAGTTTGTCAAAGTCGAGCAAAAGATTACCCAAGGTCGCTTGAGTTTACAGTGGACGCAAGCTGGTGAACCAACAAGCTTACGCTTCTGCTCACGGTATTTTCCTTAGCTGCGATGAGTTGTCGTCTGCATGGCTGCTCTCACCCGCTGAAATTACTATAAAATCTAATTCAGCCTTTGCTGAATTTTCCAGCAGAAACTCTCCATATGTTTCTTGATATGCGAAAAAACATGAACTCGTCGCTAGTCTCAGACTATGGCGATATACACGCACATGGCTGGAGCAGCGTGCATATTATAGTGCCCTCTCAGTTCTCACAACAACAATTAACTAACTGGTTGGTTCGTTTCTCCACAGTTGGAGCTCAACGATGCTACAGCTAATTTCTAGCTGGAGGTCAGCCACTGTGAATGCAGTGTTCACACAAATTTCTCCTCTGCGTCGTACAGAGCGTTATGCGCTCCATTCTGCACTTGGCGCCAGTTCAGAGAAGAGTTCCCGAAAATTACGCTCTCATCTTTCTCGTAACCGAACTTTCTCCTCACCTGGATTCTTTCGTTCTCCAAGTCACGGTTTTTTTTTCGACCAATAGGAGCGTTCCTCTTATTTTGTGGAAACTCTGTCTGACCAATTGCCGGCCAGGGTGGCCGAGCGGTTCTAGGCGATACAGTCTGGAACCGCGCGACCGCTACGGTCGCTGGTTCGAATCCTGCCTCGGGCATGGATGTGTGTGATGTCCTTAGGTTAGTTAGGTTTAAGCGGTTCTAAGTTCTAGGGGACTGATGACCTCAGAAGTTAAGTCCCATAGTGCTCAGAGCCATTTGAGCCATTTCTGACCAATTGCAGGTGTTCTACCATTGAACTGCGTTGAACTCGGCAATTTACTCCTTCCCGGTGCATTTCCGCCAATTGGACATTTTGTGCCTGCTCCAGACGCTTAAAAAGTTACATGTCTCTATCAGGTGTGTACCACTTGCAGTTCACGTGATCGAATGCGTCACTGGTTTTGTTCATATTCCTTTGGCACTCTGAAACACAGTTTTCTAAAGCTTCTTTCTGCTCTACTTCTGGTGACCCATTATTGACCCTGCATTATGCGTCACCTGTACGGTCGCTCACCCTCGCTGCGGGACGCGCTCCCTTAAGAGCTTTCTGTAGCACTTCCCATGGTGTGGTCTCTGCATCTGCATACTCGCTTCCACACAAAACGTTTCCTCTCCCTGCTTGTTTCACCTTCTGCTCATTGACATGCCTTATATAGGAATGATGTGTTAGTACCATCGATTGAAAATGGTTCAAATGGCTCTGAGCACTATGGGACTTAACATCTATGGTCATCAGTCCCCTAGAACTTAGAACTACTTAAACCTAACTAACCTAAGGACAGCACACAACACCTAGCCATCACGAAGCA
Source organism: Schistocerca serialis cubense (assembly GCF_023864345.2). Taxonomy (NCBI): domain Eukaryota; kingdom Metazoa; phylum Arthropoda; class Insecta; order Orthoptera; family Acrididae; genus Schistocerca; species Schistocerca serialis. The sequence goes on from NC_064645.1 coordinate 621,569,149, forward strand.
GAGAAAATCCCTGACCCCGCCGGGAATCGAACCCGGGAACCCGGGCGTGGGAAGCGAGAACGCTACCGCACGACCACGAGATGCGGGCACCATCGATTGAGTGCCATCCCTTTTGCATTACATACTTATAGGCAAATCTGCTCATTACCGCCGAAATAAGTTCGGTGTCACATTCACCTTTCCTTTACGATGTATAGAACTCTTATGTACGGTGCGAAATTGACCTTCATTTATTCTGCCACCTTACACCCTCTTTCTGTGACGAACCAAAATGCCAGCGTCATTTTCAAGCACAACCTGGATTCGTCCGAAAACACTGTCTGACGTCATTCCTGTCCCCAGTGACGTTGTACTATACACCATTGCGTCTAGCATGTTTCTGCATGTTCGTCAAAGATAGGCAAAGACGTGGACGACGCGCACGTAACACAAGCCGTAATAAACGGCGACGAACTGTCACCTATGATGGTATGCGATGTGTTACGCTGTTCCACCATTGCGTCAGAACCGAGGAGGATGCAGATCTGTTTTGCAACGCCATTCGGACGAGGTGTCGACCTTCGTTAGGGGTGACCTGGGTGTTGCGACCTGGCCCATCTAGTCGTGCTGTACGACCTTCTGTGAACCAGTCTGCACAACCCGTTGCACTGTCGAAAAATTTCGTCTCACACGAGCAGCTGTATCCCGCAAGGATGCACCACATCCTCTCATGCCAGTAATGCGCCCTCTTTCAAACTCAGCGATTTGACGGTACCGGTCGTGCATATGTGTGCGAGACATCCTGCACGTCTGCTCAACTTACACTGATCCGTTACCTTCGGTTTATAGCGACAACGAGAGCACATTTTACCGGTAGATGGCGTTGCGCCGTGACATCGGGCCGACATGGTTCAAACGCTAATTGTTTCTGCAGAACATACAATACATGTACATGTGCTGTGAATACGAATACCCTATCTCTAGTCATTCAAGGTGTTCTGTTTTTTCTGATTTAAAAAATTTGATAAAATAAAATTTCACGTTTATAACAAGTCAACTCACACTTCCTATATTTCTCACTTTTGATATCTAGATATCGCCGTCTCTGAGCCTCCTTGTTGTAGATATATTTAACGTTTTGTAACAACAACAACGCTGTACTATTGTACATATAATAATTTTTTCTTCTGATTTTTGATAAATTAGTGTAATCGATGTTCTGATTTCATTTCTTTTCTTTTCATGTAATTATGTTAAAGAAACTGTAAACAATTTTCGATGTGAATATTAATGTTTATGTCAAATTGTAAGCAATATTATAACAAAATTGAAATGTAAGAAATGTTGAAACTGTTGTAAGATGTTAAAGTTGTAATTGTGCATCTGGTCCATACGTAGGCAATGTATTAGGATATGTAGAATGCAAAACCTTTGGTGAATACCCTGTCTGTAGGGGAGCGGTAAAAGGTGGATGGAAGGCGAGCGCGGGAAAATGCACACGGGCGCTGCACGGCATAACGGGCTCAGCAGTAGTAGTCGGAGTTGTGCATCGGTCTGAGAAACACGTTCTGGATCGAGGAGGCTCTCCTGGAAAACGTGATTTCGTTGAGCCTCGGATGTGCCGTTTCCGACGCCTATACAGCATGGCTATATTCTATAGGCACTAAACGGAAAAGTATGGCGACGCTAAGAAGAAGCAAAGTGCCGATACATCAAGAGCCATTGCTGTGATTGTATGTGTGCTCTGTGCCTCGCCAGCTCGCAGCCTGCCTACCGCCGCAGCGATACGAACAGGTTGAAACTTTTGGTACTGTATTCGTGTGGACCAGTGTTACTTTTGTTCCATACTGTTCAATAACAACTTACATTTTACCAGAACTGTCCTATCAGTTAATTATCCTCACAACTAACCTAGCCAGGGTCCTTTCCACAAGTTGTGCAATCCGGGTGCCCCGAAATGAAGATTTAAAGTTTATGTTAATAATAATTACCTGCAGACCTATCTATGTTAGAATGATGTTTAAAGAACTTTGTTGTTAACGAATATATCGGTAAATAACAAAGGTCTGACAAAGTTGGAAGATAATGTTGAAATTGGTTTAGTAATGAAATTTAATTAATTTGAGACAAAAATAATGGTATTTAAATGAGCAGGAAATAAGACAAAAAGAGCAGTAACTCATATATTGGAAATCTTGAGTGCTTAATGATTTCAATAATCAAAATTTTCAATACAGTGATCATAACAGTTTCAAGGTCCCCCCCCCCCCTTTTTTTCTTTTCTGTACATTTGAATTCTGAAGTGTACTGAACTGATTTGACCAGCAAAGTTAAAGTCAATATAAAACCAAAATTCATCAGTGTTTTACCTTTTTCAAAATTGACATTGTATGTGTGTTTCGAAAGTGCTATTTCTAGGGTAACCTATGACCGATTTTAATCAGATCAATAGACAGTACGAAGTTTGTAGTAAACATTATAGTATAATGTTATGTATTTATGGTTTATCCATACTGGTACAGAAAGTGAAATTATCAGTTCAGTAGATTTTCCGGTTCTAAAATTTACCCTATAATGCAGTGTTACTACGTGTTGTTATGCTTGAACGTACATTCACTTGTACAGGGAAGAAACTCAGTTAATGCCTAATTAGGCTGGCGACCGTATTATTAACAATTGGTAGCATCTGCTGTGTTGTTTCTTGTCCGTCCTAACGTGTAGTTGCACTTCAGACTTGCTTGACGTATCATTGTTATTACTGAGTGGGTGTAAGTCTGATTTGCCTCCATTCAGGTACACGCGGTCAACATCTATACAAAAATCCTGTCTCTTAATGTGAAGCCCGTCAACTTACCATAGTACAGGCTTTAAAGAGTATCGTGCGCCCGAGCGTAGTGTTACAGTTTGTAAATTCAACCTCATAATGCACAAGAAATTGGTATAGGCGGGCCACACCTTCCGCGGCTCTGTTAGTAGTAAAATTTTCTAATCGCCCAGCGGTTCGGTAGTAATAGTGATTTATAAAGTAGGGAACCAAAACAGAATTACTGGGAGGTGAATCATATAAAAGTAATTAGTTCCTAAATGCCTTGTGTCAAAATTTTATGAAAACTCGATCAAAATGTTTTTAATAGCCCTACCGCCCACCAAGAAAGCTGGAACGCCCGCTAGCGGACGATAGGGGCCAGGTAGACCGCCACCGCTATAAACGACAATAATGGAACATTGGCTGTGGGCACACACAGTAAGAAAATACAAATTATGTTATTATGTTGAGAGTTACACTGGTGACTGACATTTCTAAAAATGAGATATATGTTGATTTTGAACCACTAATTGGGTGAGAGGAACGCTTGTCTATTGAACAGGTCAGACTTATTTATTTATTTATTTATTTTTATAATTGTCGTTTCCTATGTTACACCAAATGAAGATACACTCATCACTAACAGTCTTGCTTTTCCCTCTTGTATGTAACTTTAATAGTGTGTCTGCTGATGTTGTTCCATAATCATTTTTTCAAAATAAATCTGGTACCGCAAATGCCCTCCACCTTATAACTCAGTCTGCAAATGCTTCAAGGCCACCAAAATACGTGGATGCCTGTAGCTATAGTGGAAGATGGTCATGCGGATTTTGGTAACTTTGAAACATTTGCAGATAGAGACTTTATTGGATGGAAAACATTTAGGATATCAGGGACAACGGGTTTATTTCTAAAGAACCAGTATGGCACAATGTCAGTAGACAAACGGCTGAAGTTACACGGCTTAAGTTACATATAAGGATGAAAAAGATATTCTCTCGAAAGTTTTTCGCGCCACGAAATAACAGGGAACATAAAATGTAGTTTTTGCTAGTTCTACAGTTACCTTCACAAAAACATCAATTGTTGGCACATAACAAGCTACCTGACCAGCCGAGGGAGGTCCTACAAACCCCGATCAGCCAGCAATTAAGATCAAAGGTTACAGTGTATAAAAAAATATTTTGCCTGATCTTCACTCATAAATTTTATCGCACTGATGATGGCACAAACGTGATATGACATAAAACTTCCTGGCAGATTAAATCTGTGTGGTAGAGCACTTGCCCACGAAAGGCAAAGGTCCCGAGTTCGAGTCTCGGTCCGGCACACAGTTTTAATCTGCCAGGAAGTTTCATATCAGCGCACACTCCGCTGCAGAGTGAAAATCTCATTCTGGTGATAATACATGTTTGTGCAAGAAAAGCGTAGATTTTTTGATTACACAATACGTACGACACCAAAGACATCAAATTGTTCTGAAAACAGAGCTTTTGTCAAGCACAAGAAAAAAAAAAAAAACGAAAATGCTAGAATACATTAAGACTGCCATATTGGCCGTAATTTACACTGGCCGACAAAGGAAAAATGAAGTACCCGGAAGGGGAGTGTGATGTCGTCAGTAATACGACCACACCGCTGCCGAAGAGATCGATCCGCTGGATGCGATTCTCTCGATAAACGGAACAGAAGAACGGCTGTGCTAGCCAAAGAGTACACAGCCAGTCGCAGTACCTACGCTCGCCGCGAGGCTCCGCTACGCCACTTCATGTGCAGCAGGGGAGTAGTGCAGCTGTGCCAGTCTACAGTTCGTAGCCGCGCTCAGTGGTCAGCCAGCGCCGATGTTAGTCATCGTCTGCAGCTCAGTCGTTGCTGCCATCATGTCTTTGTAGCTCCGTTCCAAGTTAGTCTTCAAATTCACCAGATTCGACATTCAAGATTACGAGAGATTAAGTCGTCACTGCAAGATTTGTGACTTGTAAATTATGCCATTCTACAGACGCTTAGTCTAGTCGCGTCTTCTATAATTGTCAACCAACTGATCATGGACTACAGCAAAGTTAAGTAATAAATACTTTCTTATTTTGTAGTCCTGCTAATTAATTGTGTTTTCCTGTTGTAGCTACTAAGCAGTCTTGGCACAGTAGAACCCACGTTTCCACCTCCTTGGCTACCTCATATTTGCCACCTCATGTTGATGGACTCGATTATGATGGGAGATCGAGAGCCATCAGGGAGAGACAAACGAAATGAAACTTCACAGAGTTGGAGGGTATGTGATGTTATTTTAGCGATTAAAAGCCGAGTCAAATTTACAAAGAACTTAGAATCAGCCCACTTGACGCTGAGTCTCATCTGGCCTCAATGCACGGACTCATTCGGTTTGGAATGTCATAAAAAAGTCGTTGTATCCTCTCATGAGGCATAACGGCCAATCCCTGTTGTAACTGGCCGTTGATTCCCCGGATGCTGGTACTGGGATGGAGGTGATGTCCGACCTCATCTCACACATATTCTATTGGGGACAGATCTGGAGCTCCTACTGGCCACGGTAGTGATTTAACAGTACGGAGACAGCTCATAAAGACATGTTACATTGTCTTGTCCAAAAATGGCAGATCAATGCCGTCGCTCGGAAGGTAACATAATGGCTTAGGATGTGCGTGTGGTACCGTGTTGCCGTCAGAGTTCCCTCCATCACTACCAGCTATGACTTGAAACATCAGATGGCTCCCTCCCCCCCCCTTTCCCCCTCCCCACCTCTACATCAGGAATGAGACCACTGTGTCTGTGTCCAAAACACTGGAGGAATAGCACCTCTGGCGAGGTCGTTGGCCCTGTTGCCATTGTTATTCATGGTTGTGCAGAACCATGGACCGTAGCTGAACACAATGCGATGCCATTTCATCAGCACTCAATAGTTACCGGGCATGGAACCTCTTCAAGCACAACCACTTGAGTTGGGGTGTTAATGACAGTCCAAACATGGGACGGTAATTCCCTAAAAAAAAAAAATGTTCAAATGTGTGTGAAATCTTACGGTACTTAACTGCTAAGGTCAACAGTCCCAAAGCTGACACATTACTTAACCTAAATTATCCTAAGGACAAACACACACACCCATGCCCGAGGGAGGACTCGAACCTCCGCCGCGACCAGCCACGCAGTCCATGACTGCAGTGCCCCAGACCGCTCGGCTAATCCCGCGCGGCGGTAATTCCCTAGTCCAGCTGCTGGCAATGTCCGAAAAGAGGTGAGATACGGCAGGGAATGCTACAGGGAGTCCATCACACCTACATCTATGTCTACATAGATACTCCGCAAGCCACCGTACGGTGTGTAGCGGAGGGCACCTTGTACCGCTACTAGCCATTTCGTTTCCTGGTTGGTTCAAATGGCTCTGAGCACTATGGGACATAACTGCTGTGGTCATCAGTCCCCTAGAACTTAGTACTACTTAAACCTAACTAACCTAAGGACATCACACACATCCATGCCCGAGGCAGGATTCGAACTTGCGACCGTAGGGATCGCGCGGTTCCAGATTGTAGCGCCTAGAACCGCTCGGCCACTCCGGCCGGCTTCGTTTCCTGTTCCAGTCGTAAAACAGAGCAATGGGGAAAACGACTGTCTGTACGCCTCCGTGTGAGCCCTAATTTCTCGAATCTTATCTTCGTGATACTTACACGGAATGTGTGTTGGCGGCAGTACAATCAATAAGCAGTCAGCTTCAAATGCCAGTTCTCTAAATTTTTCTCAGTACTTTTGAAACCTGGTGGTACTCAAGGGAAGGCAGGATTCGGTTACGATTGTGGACGGGGCCGTAATCGGTTACTATTGGTTGCCCATTACAGTTACACACAATTTATTTTAAACCAGTAATTCCAGACTCAACAATAAATAAAATATACCACACGTTATTAATGAAGGAATAAACAACTGTGTAAATAATAGTGTTTTCAGTGAGTTACAAATTAGCAAATCACCATTACATACAGGTACAACAAATAATGTTTTAAAAGCAAGCCACTGTGATCTGGGCAGAAGGGCTCACACGCCAGGAAAGGCAATGAATTAAGAATTGTTTAAAACTCGCTGCAACTTACAAATTACAGGCATTGAAATATTAAAGGCAAGTCGTCACAAACATAGCAGACGGTATCTGATGCCAGGAATGGCAGTTAATAAGGTTTTAAAGGTTTACTTCATAAATACAAATACAAACTAGAATTTTAAGGCAAGCGGCCACAATCATGGCTGAAGGCCTTACACGCCAGGAACGGCAATAATATAAAAAAATTTTGAAACCTGCTGTAAAGCAGCAAATACAACAGCAAAAGTTAATTAAAAGAACACGCAACTAATCCAGACGGTGCTCCAGGAATCGACCTATGAGAAGGTCCGGCAACAAACACTTTCGCGAGCGATGAGATAGGCAGCCAAGAGCTGCATTCACTTCACGAGATGGTAACTCAGACTAGTGGCAGTCTGACAAATGACTAATGATAATCTTACTGAAGCTACCTAAAGTCCGATAAACAAAAGGCATCGATGGAACAATACGCCAAAGCCGGAACCTGCTGTCTGTACTACGTCCAGAATACTGTGTTCAGAGCCCCCGGAACGAGAAGGAATCATTACCACCGGAGTAGAGGCATCAGCAACCGGCCTACAAGAAAGCTGTCAAAACTACACGCCTTACCGGACAGCAGCGGAAAGTTGAGGAAACGTACACTGCCGTTACATACACTTACCCACAGGGCAGCTAACTGGGACGTTTGCGGCCACCAGGAAAGAAAAATTACCGCTGGTTGAACTTAACAAATTTTAAGAAGTTGAACGCAGTATATAGTAATAAGAAGTCGAGGAAAGCTAACCAAGCACTCCACTCGCTGCTCTCCGCCTCGCCGACACTACGAGTAGCAACACGAACCCAAGTGGCTCTGAGCACTATGGGACTCAACTGCTGTGGTCATAAGTCCCCTAGAACTTAGAACTAATTAAACCTAACTAACCTAAGGACATCACACACAGCCATGCCCGAGGCAGGATTCGAACCTGCGACCATAGCGGTCGCGCGGTTCCAGACTGTATCGCCTTTAACCGCTCGGCCACTCCGGCCAGCACGAACCCAAGTCTCTGGAGAATCGCGGGATATCACAATGGTGGAGGTTTCTCTACTTGGATTGACGTGCACTCATCTTAAATGTCGCTGGATCCGGTTTACGACGAAGTCGTGCATCCTCGTGACCACAGACCTTCCATCTGGCAATCCATGTGTGCCGCGAACGGTCCTGGCGTGTTCTTGCACTGCGCGGACCTAGCTTCTCCTCAGTCCCCAACCGAACTCGCCACTCACACTATCCGGCAAAACAAAGACGTCGCCCCAAAGATAGGGCAACAGTTACTACATATCGACAACCGCCGCTGCTGCCACTAGCGGACAGGCAACGCTTGCGAAACCGAGGGGCGCCAGTCAACACGAGAAGACGACAAACAACCGCAACCATGCCTATTAAACGATACCGTCTGGCCTCCAACAAAGGGCGGAAACCTTCAAACAGCACCAACGCGAGCCGCAGCACGGCTGAAGTGTTCTTCGAAGAGAACGTCGCCTTTCCTCCAGGGATCCACAATTGAGCTCCCAGAGTATCTCCATAGCACTTACGTGTTGTTCTAACCCGTGACGGATCCCAAACACTCGAGCACTGTTCAAAAATAGGTCGCACTAGCGTCCAATATGTGGTCTACTTCACAGATGAGCCATGCTTTCCTAAAATTCTCCCAAAATATGGTGAATTCTACCATTCGCCTTCCCTACCACAGTACAAATCCTTACTTCATTTCATATCGCTTTGCAACGATGCACCGAGATATTTAAATGATGTGATTATGTCAAGCAATACACTATTAAATCTTTATCCGAACATTACAGGTCTTTTTTTTCCTACTCACCGGCATTTTCCCTCATTTAGAACTAGCTGCCATTCATCACACCCACTATAAATTTTTTGTAAGTCGTCTTGCATCTTCCTATAGTCATTCAACGTCGACAACTTAACTGTACACCGAGGCATAATTAGCAAATAATCGCAGAGTCGTGCACAACTTGTCCGCCAAATCATTTATGCATATAGATAACAGCAGGCTGGCTGTTGTGGCAGAGCGGTTCTAGACGCTTCAGTCCATAACCGCGCTGCTACTACGGTCGCAGGTTCGAATCCTGCCTCGGGCATGGATTTTTGTGATGTCCTTAGGTTAGTTCTAGTTCTAGGGGACTGACGACCTCAGATGTTAAGCCCCACAGTGCTTGGAGCCATTTGAACCATTTTTGAGAACAGTAGTGGTCCTATCACACTTCTCTGCGCCACTACCGACGATACCCTTGTCTCTGATGAACACTCGCCGTCAGTGACAACATACTGGGTTTTGTTATATAACAAGTCTTCGAGCCACTCACATATTTGCGAACTTAATCCAAGTGCTTGTACCTACGTTAACAGCCTGCAGTGGGGCACCGTGTCCAATGCTTTCCGCAAAACTAGAAATATGCAATCTGCCTGTGGCGTTTCATCCGTAGTTCGCAATATATCGTATAAGAAAAGGGCAAGCCGAGTTTCGCACGAGCGATGCTGATTCGTGGACATAAGCTTCTCAGTCTCAAGAAAATTTATTTTATTAAACCGGGAATATGTACAAGGATTCTGCAGCAAATCCAAGTTAGGGTCACTGGTCTTTCTTTTTGCCAGTGCGTTCCTTGAGCCTTCTTATGTACAGGAGTCACCTGAACTTTCTTCCAGTTGCTTGCAACTTTGTGCTGGGCGAAAGATTCGCGAGAAATGCAAGCCAGGTAAGGGGTCAAAGCCCAAGAAATTCACAGTGCCGTAGACACTGGCGAGCAGATTGATGCCGTATTCCTGGACTTCAGGAAGGCATTTGATACGGCTCCGCACTTACGTTTAGTGAAAAAAATACGAGCTTACGGAATATCGGACCAGGTTTGTGATTGGATTCAGGATTTCCTAGAGGAAAGAACACAACATGTCATTCTTAACGGTTCAAAATCTGCAGATGTAGAGGTAATTTCGGGAGTACCGCAGGGAAGCGTGATAGGACCTTTATTGTTTACAATATACATAAATGACTTAGTTGACAACATCGGTAGCTCCGTGAGGCTATTTGCAGATGACACGGTTGTCTACAAGAAAGTAGCAACATCAGAAGACTCGTACGTACTCCAGGAGGACCTGCAGAGGATTAATGCATGGTGCGACAGCTGGCAGCTTTCCCTAAACGTAGATAAATGTAATATAATGCGCATACATAGGGGCAGAAATCCATTCCAGTACGATTATGCCATAGGTGGTAAATCATTGGAAGCGGTAACGACCGTAAAATACTTAGGAGTTACTATCCGGAGCGATCTGAAGTGGAATGATCACATAAAACAAATAGTGGGAAAAGCAGGCGCCAGGTTGAGATTCATAGGAAGAATTCTAAGAAAATGTGACTCATCGACGAAAGAAGTAGCTTACAAAACGCTTGTTCGTCCGATTCTTGAGTATTGCTCATCAGTATGGGACCCTTACCAGGTTGGATTAATAGAAGAGATAGACATGATCCAGCGAAAAGCAGCGCGATTCGTCATGGGGACATTTAGTCAGCGCGAGAGCGTTACAGAGATGCTGAACAAGCTCCAGTGGCGGACACTTCAAGAAAGGCGTTACGCAATACGGAGAGGTTTATTATCGAAATTACGAGAGAGCACATTCCGGGAAGAGATGGGCAACATATTACTACCGCCCACATATATCTCGCGTAATGATCACAACGAAAAGATCCGAGAAATTAGAGCAAATACGGAGACTTACAAGCAGTCGTTCTTCCCACGCACAATTCGTGAATGGAACAGGGAAGGGGGGATCAGATAGTGGTACAATAAGTACCCTCCGCCACACACCGTAAGGTGGCTCGCGGAGTATAGATGTAGATGTAGATGTAGATGTACTCTTTGTAAAACCGCATTGGGATTCCATCCGAACCTGGTGACTTGTATGCTTTCGAATCTTCCATTTTTTTCTCTTCACCAGGGATGGTTATTACATGTACTCCATACTGGAGTCCGTCCGATGGTGAAATGACTGTATGTTTCAACGGTTCTCCTGCGTGAACGATTTCTTGAGCGCGAAATTTAAAATTTCGACTTTCGTTGTGCTATCTTCATCTGTCGCACCAGGCTGGTCAACAACGGACTGAATGGAAGCCTTACACCCGCTTAGCGATTTTACATAGGATCGGAATTATCTCGGGTTCTCAGCCGGATCTTTTGGTAAGGTATGACGGTGTTAGTTGTATGCTTCGCGGATAGATCTTTCCACAGACGCACGAATCTCTACCAATCTTTGATTGTCGTCATTTGTGCGTTCTCTTTTAACTGAGAGTTCAACAGCCTCAGCTTCCTCAGGATCTTCCGAATTTCGATATCAAACCAATGTGGGTGTTTTCGATTCCTTATCCACTTACTAGGCACATAACTCTCCGCCGACCGAGGTGGACGAGCGGTTGTAGGCGTTACAGTCTGGAACCGCGTGACCGCTACGGCCGCAGGTTCGAATCCTGTCTCGGGCATGGATGTGTGTGATGTCTTTAGGTTAGTTAGGTTCAAGTAGTTCTAAGTTCTAGAGGACCCACCAATTTTCCATCTGCTTGAACTTTGCCCGTAATCCCTTTATGTCTATCTTACTGAAATTAAGTGATGCCAGTTCATTGTCTAAGTGAGATGTTAATGACTTCTTATCTGCTCTACCTAGCAGAAACACTCCTAGCCCTTTTGACTGATTTATTAACTTTCGTATGCATAATTTCTGTAATAACATCATGATCATTAATTCCCGTTTCTGTAATGATACTGTCGATAAGCCCCGACCAATTTGTAGCTGCAAAGTCCAAGATATTTGCATTGCGTGTGGGCCACCGCTGATCAAGACAGTTTTCAGAAAACGTGATAAAAAGTATTTCTCAAAACTGTCTGTCACAATGAATCCATAGAAATCCTTGTCTATACTTACTGTTACTAATTACTTGTTCTCATGGCAGATGCACATGTGAATGATTACGACAGTAAACGATACGGCGGTCCTGCCCTATAGTGGTCATACGTGGTACAGCGGAACCTTGACGAAGAGCGTAGCCTGCAGTCTCGTTCCCATGCAGTCTAACTTTGGGCACCATCCGAATGCCCCCCAGATCTGAGCACAGCACGATTTCATCAGCTGGCCAAATGGAGACACAATGAGGCCGCGGTCAAACGCCGTCGAACGCTGATAACGCTGTCTCAGAGAGGGTGGCTGGAGCAAGTCCAACACAAATGTTGCTAATCGTGTCTCTCATACGACGCCCAGCGTCGACGGAATGTGTCGCTTTGCTTCGTTTTACAAACAAAATGGCATGCCAGGGTGTCCGAGCGGTTCTAGGCGCTAGAGTCTGGAACCGCGCGAGCGCTACGGTCGCAGGTTCGAATCCTGCCGCGGGCATGGATGTGTGTGATATCCTTAGGTTAGTTAGGTTTAAGTAGTTCTAAGTTCTAGGGAACTGATGACCTCAGGCGTTAAATCCCATAGTGCTCATAGTCATTTGAACAAACAAAATTATTTTTAATTCGAGATTTTGCGTGGTGTTTTGATAGAGCTGTCCCAGGCTAGTCTAGAGCGTTATTCCTTGAAATTAAACTCTACATCGCAAGGCACATTTATTAGAAGGTGATCGATTTCCATCTTCGCATGATCAGCTTCAGACCTACAACGATAGTGATGGATAATGGCTGAGCATGGAGCAGGACTTCAGTCAGCGCTTCCCCTCCATGTATAGCCGTTTGCGTCATTGTGGCTGTCGACCTGAAGATGATCACGTGATGATCGAAACCGGTCTCTTTTTAATAAACGTGCCTTGCGATCTGTTATAATTTCAAATATTGGGATCGCTTATTTCTCCAACGGTGTTTTAAAAAATTAGAGTGTTATTCGTTTTGTCTACGGCTACGTGATTACTCTGCTGTTCACATTAAAGTGCCTGGCAGAGGGTTCAGTGAGCCACTTTCAAGCTGTCTCTCTATCGTTCCACTCTCGAACGGCGTGCGGGGAAAACGAGCACTTAAATTTTCCTGTGCGAGGCCTGATTTCTCTTATTTTATAGTGTGCATGGGGGCTTAATTAAATATTATGCAAATAACTTTAATTTTTTAGTAGCTGACTGTCCGATTACGAAGTCTCGCAAACGGTTGGCCCTGACTGGTATTTGTACGCAATCTGACTGCATAGCATAACAACTAAGAATGAAAGGAAATTTTCGTTAACACAATTAATTAATTAAGGTCCCCAGCAACTATGAAAGCTACGAAACAACAAGGCACAAGTGTCGCTGTTCTGTGTGTGGAAGTGTGATTCAACGAACACATCTGGCACGGTTCTTCGTCAATACGACAAGATATTTTAAATACCATTTATACTGAAGTAATTAAAAAAAATAAACAGAAATACTATAACTGCACATAGTAACCAGAAATACAGTCTAATACAAGAACACGAGCCAGATGCTTTGTTGACTGAACCTGTGACCAAGAGGCATTATTCAGAATGAGATTTTCACTCTGCAGCGGAGTGTGCGCTGATATGAAACTTCCTGGCAGATTAAAACTGTGTGCCCGACCGAGACTCGAACTCCGGACCTTTGCCTTCGCGGGCAAGTGCTCTACCATCTGAGCCACCGAAGCACGACTCACGCCCGGTACTCACAGCTTTACTTCTGCCAGTACCTCGTCTCCTACCTGTTTCGCAGGAGAGCTTCTGTGAAGTTTGGAAGGTAGGAGACGAGGTACTGGCAGAAGTAAAGCTGTGAGTACCGGGCGTGAGTCGTGCTTCGGTAGCTCAGTTGGTAGAGCACTTGCCCGCGAAAGGCAAAGGTCCCGAGTTCGAGTCTCGGTCGGGCACACAGTTTTAATCTGCCACGAAGTTTCACAAGAGGCATTATTGTTTAACACATTGAAATAATAAAAAAACGGAATTTTTTTACCATCATATATATTGACGAAAAGCACACTCTGATCATTACAGCCTCCCAATCCAATAACATCTGGTGTCTTGCCCATCAAAACAATACTACAAATTCTGAACAAGCACTCACTACCGCAACTTCTCAACTACGACTCACCACTGCTACATCTCAACAAGCACTGCCTACTATGACTTCTCGATAAGAACTCTCCACTACCACATCTCAACAAACACTGCCAGTGGAGGCGGCTGAATAATACTCCTTGGCGCAATCTCTGGCGCTGTGGCTCAGTGTAGCCACCTTTCAAGTGATGATCATTTCTCCCTATGTAGGTGAGTGCCAACAGAATATTCGCGCAATCGGAGGAGAAAACTGGTGATTAAAATTGCATGAGAAGATCCCGTCATACGAAAAACGCCTTTGTTTTAATGATTGCCACTCCATGTATTATATATGTGGCACTATCTCCCCTATTTCGCAATATTACAAAACGAGCGGCTCTTCTTTGAACTTCTCCGACGTCATGTGTCAGTCCCACTTGATGAGGACCCCACACCGCACAGCAATACTCCAGAATAGGACGGACAAGCGTGGTGTAAGCAGCCTCTTTAGTAGAGCTGTTGCATCTTCTAAGTGTTCTGCCAATGAATCACAGTCTTTGATGTGCTCTACCCAAAACATTATGTATGTGATCGTTCCAATTTAGGATATTTCTAATCGTAATCCCTAAGTGTTTAGTTGCATTTACAGCCTTAAGATTTGTGTGACTTATTGCGTAATCGAAATTTAGCGAATTTCTTTTAGTACTCAAGTGAATAACTTCACACTTTCCTTTATTCAGGGTCAATTCTCACTATTCGCACTTTTATCTAAATCATTTCGCAATTTATTTTGCTCATCCGATGACCTTACAAGACGGTAAATGACAGCATCAACTGCAAAACAATCTAGGAGGGCTACTCAGATTGTGTCCTATGTCGTTAATAAACATCACGAACAATAGAAGGCCTATAACATTTGTCGGCGTGTGTTAACAGGAACAGTAAAACACGGAGAATGATCAGTACTCTAGTAGCGACTGAGCAGCGACTGCATGGCTGCAGCATTCAGCGTGGTCGAGGAGAGTACTGTCGCTGCTGGAGTAATGGTTATTTCATGTTTTGCTCTCCCTGTCAGTACACATCGATGAAACGAGTATCACTCTAGCCTGATACGGGACCGCTTGGAACAGACACGTAAAATCACTTTTTTTGGCATCAGAAACAAATCGACGCTTTCCGTCGACGCTAGGTGTCGCATATAAGACGTGATGAGCAGCATTTGTTGGGGCTAAATGCAGTAACACGTTGCAAAAAAGGAATTGCAAATCTCTGCCGAAACTCCAGAGGAAATGCACCTCATGACAGGAGAGATGCCCTCTTTAATCTACTACACTACCGGCCATTAAAATCGCTACATCCCCGAAGACGACGTGCTACAGACGCGAAATTTAACCGACAGGAAGAAGATGCTGTGAAATGCAAACGATTAGCTTTTCCGAGCATCACACAAGGTTGGCGCCGGTGGCGACACCTACATCGTGCTGACATGAGGAAAGTTTCCAACCGATTTCTCATACACTAACAGCAGTTAACCGACGTTGCCTGCTGAAACGTTGTTGTGATGCCTCGTGTAAGGAGGAAAAATGCGTACGATCACGTTTCTCACTTTGATAACGGTCGGATTGTAGCCTATCGAGATTGCGGTTTATCGTATCGCGACATTGCTGCTTGCGTTGATCGAGATCCAATGACTGTTAGCAGAATATGGAATCGGTGGGTTCAGGAGGGTAATACGGAACGCCGTGCTGGATTCCAACGGCCTCGTATCACTAGCAGTCGAGATGGCAGGCATCTTATCCGCGTGGCTGTAATGGATCGTGCAGCCACGTCTCTATCCCTGAGTCAACAGATGGGGAAGGTTGCAAGACAACAACCATCTGCCCGAACAGTTCGACGACGTTTGCAGCAGCGTGGACTGTCAGCTCTGAGACCATGGCTGCAGTTAGCCTTAACGCTGCACCACAGACAGGAGCGCCTGCGGTTGTGTACTCAACGACGAACCTGGGTGCACGAATTGCAAAACGTCATTTTTTCGGATGAATCCAGGTTCTGTTTACAGCATCATGATGGTCGCATCCGTGTTTGGCGACCTCGCGGTGAACGCACATTGGAAGCGTATGTTCGTCATTCCCATACTGATGGTATGGGGTGCCATTGGTTACACGTCTCGGTCACCTCTTGTTCGCATTGACGGCACTTTGAACAGTGGACGTTACGTTTCAGATGTGTTACGACCCGTGGCTCTACCCTTCATTCGATCCCTGCGAAACCCTACATTTCAGCAAGATAATGCACGACCGCACGTTGCAGGTCCTGTACGGGCCTTTCTGGATACAGAAAATGTTCGATTGCTGCCCTGCCCAGCACATTCCCCAGATCTCTCACCAATTGAAAACGTCTGGTCAATGGTGGCCGAGCAACTGGGTCGTCACAATACGCCAATCACTACTCTTGACGAACTGTGGTAATGGTGTTGAAGTTGCATGGGCAGCTGTACCTGTACACGCCATCCAAGCTCTGTTTGACTCAATGCCCAGGCGTATCAAGGCGGTTATTACGGCCAGAGGTGGTTGTTCTGAGTACTGATTTCTCAGGATCTATGCACCCAAATGGCGTGAAAATGTAATGTCAGTTCTAGTATAATATATTTGTGCAATGAATACCCGTTTATCATCTGCATTTTTGGTGTAGCAATTTTAATGGCCAGTAGTGTATTTTTGGTAACAACGCTGAGCGCGAGCAACACGAATGTCCCCTGGTGGCTGTTATACGTGTTACATAGAATTGAAATTATAATCATGTACACAAATGCTGCAATTGTGTACGTGTACCGAGTTACAACAACATCCGACCACGCCTTCTAGGTGCCTCACTTTTTCGTCAGGCGGTGTAGCAGTCTGGTCGCTAAGGCGAGGGATCGGAGTGCAGGGCAACTCCACAGTGCCCACGCAGCAGTGTAAGGGTCGAGGAGCCACCTGCCACAGAGGCCGCGGTCGGCGCTCCGAGTCACGACTCGCGAGCCCCGGGCGTCGCAAACAGAGCGCCGTGCGGCGCGCGGCGCGGCTCGAAAAGTGTTTCCCGCTAATGAGGCCACTGAGCGCCGGCGCTGAGTCAGGCGGCGGCCGCCCCGACGCCCGCGATGGCGCCTGCTGCCCGCTCGCCCCCGCCCGGCGTCCCGACGCCGCAATTACGCGCCGTCGGCCTGTCTCCGCCGCGTCTGTCGCCTGACAAGCCCCGCGGCGGGGGCGGCGGGGGCGGCGGGGGCGGCGGCGGCGGTGTGGGCGGGGGTGGGGCGCGAGGCGAGGGGCGGGGCGGGCGCCAGAGGCCGGCGGGCGAGCCGACACACCCACCCGCGCACACTCATTTGTTTCGTTCTGCAGCCCAGCGAGCAACTGGTCCGCCGCGATGGGTTCTCCGTCAGTTAAAACTTAACTTTCCAGCACAAAAATTTAAAAGAAAAAAAAATGAGGAAAATTAAAAATCAATTCTCTGAAGCAGAGATCCACAGGGAATTAAATGTTATTAACAGTGCTCATAGTATTGGCATTGCACATGTAGTTGATAGATAATATTGAACAACAAATCAGTATCTTGTATAACTTTCTCTAGTTACAGTGCAACCCTGCAATTGAGCTTAGACACAATCGCAGGCGTGTTACAAAATTCTACTCGGTATACTAAAATGTTATGGCATTAATAAAATCCCAACTCGGTATACTAAAATGTTATGGCATTAATAAAATCCCACTTGCATAGACGGAGCCTGACCATAATAGAAAGCAGATTGTCTTTCTGACAGACTGTCATGGTCATGAAACTAATCTTGGAATGAATTATGTAACCTAGGGGATTTTGAAGGATTTAGAAGTGTACAGGGTGATTCAAAAAGAATACCACAACTTTAAAAATGTGTATTTAATGAAAGACACATAATATAACCTTCTGTTATACATCATTACAAAGAGTATTTAAAAAGCTTTTTTTCACTCAAAAACAAGTTCAGAGATGTTCCATATGCCCCCCCCCCAGACACACGAGCAATATCAACCCGATACTCCAACTCGTTCCACACTCTCTGTAGCATATCAGGCGTAACAGTTTGGATAGCTGCTGTTATTTCTCGTTTCAAATCATCAATGGTGGCTGGGAGAGGTGGCCGAAACACCGTATCCTTAACATACCCCCATAAGAAAAAATCGAAGGGGGTAAGATCAGGGCTTCTTGGAGGCCAGTGATGAAGTGCTCTGTCAGGGGCTGCCTGGCGGCCGATCCATCGCCTCGGGTAGTTGACGTTCAGGTTTCATAACTTTTTTCGTAGGACTCTCCATACAGTTGAATGTGGAATTTGCAGCTCTCTGCTAGCTCTGCGAGTCGATTTTCCTGGGCTGCGAACAAATGCTTGCTGGATGCGTGCTACATTTTCATCACTCGTTCTCGGCCGTCCAGAACTTTTCCCTTTGCACAAACACCCATTCTCTGTAAACTGTTTATACCAACGTTTAATACACCACCTATCAGGAGGTTTAACACCATACTTCGTTCGGAATGCACGCTGAACAACTGTCGTCGATTCACTTCTGCCGTACTCAATAACACAAAAAGCTTTCTGTTGAGCGGTCGCCATCTTAGCATCAACTGACGCTGACGCCTAGTCAACAGCGCCTCAAGCGAACAAATGTA
Source organism: Schistocerca serialis cubense (assembly GCF_023864345.2). Classification (NCBI taxonomy): domain Eukaryota; kingdom Metazoa; phylum Arthropoda; class Insecta; order Orthoptera; family Acrididae; genus Schistocerca; species Schistocerca serialis. The sequence continues at coordinate 621,587,764 of NC_064645.1, forward strand.
CAACTAAATGAAACTTTATAGCTCCCTTAATTCGCCGACAGATAGTGCTTAGCTCTGCCTTTTGTCGTTGCAGAGTTTTAAATTCCTAAAGTTGTGGTATTCTTTTTGAATCACCCTGTATATCATTAGACAGAAGATAGTTACTGCCCACAGGAAAATTAAAGAGGCCTTTGGAGAAAAGAGAAGCTGCAGTATGAATATCAAGAGCTTCGATGAAAAACCGGTCCTAAGCAAAGAGTGGGAAGCTAAATGATGGAGTATATAGATCACCTACTGAAGGGAAATATACTTGAAGACAATATTATGGAAATGGAAGAGGAGATGAGAGATATGATACTGCAAGAATAATTTGCCAGAACACTGAAACACCTAAGCCGAAACCAGACCCCAGGAGCTAAGACATTCTGTCGAAACTACTGATAGCCAGGGGAGAGCCAGCCATGACAAAGAAAGGTTTGGAGTAGGAATTATAGTTGAGAGAGAAGACATAAAAATCTTTGAAATTTGGCAATGAGATTGTAATTCTGTCAGAGACAGCAAAAGACTTCGAAGAACAGCTGGATAGAATGAACAGTGCCTTGAAAGCAGGATAAAGACTAACATCGGCCAAAGCGAAACAAAGGTAATGGAATGTAATCAAATTGAATTAGGTGTGCTCAAGGAATTAGATTAAGAAATGAGGCACTGACAGCAGTAGATGAGTTTGGCTTTTTGGGCAGCAAAATAACTTATGATGGCTGAAATTGAGTGGATACATAAAGTGTAGACTGGCAGTGGCAAGGAAAGTGTTGCTGAAGAAGAGAAATTTGTTAACATTGCATACAGATTCAAGCATTGGGAAGTCTTTTCTGAAAGTATTTGTATGGGCTGTAGCCGTGTATGAAGTATTTTGTATAGGTATGTGATCAGAGGCTTTGTATAGGGTTTAGCCATATATGGAGGTGAAACATCTACAATAAACAGTTTAGACAAGGAGCTAATAGAAGCTTTTGAAATGTGGTGCTACAGAAGAATACTGAAGATTAGCTGAGTATATCACAAAACTCATGAGGAGGTACCTATCTGAATTGAGGAGAAGACCCTCAGTTCTCCAGACAAATCGCAAATTTCTGCTGAATATGTAAGAAAACTATAAAACACAAATCCACCTTCGTTTTTACAGGTCCGTACCTCAATCGGCAATAAAAGGAACTGTTATAGAATCACTTTGTTGTACGTCTGTCCTTCTGGCTGTCTCCCTATCCGACTTCTGAAAACGCTTTTTCTCAAGAACGGGTAAACGTATGAAGTCGAAATTTATGTCACATATTAAGGTATCCGGTCCTTTGATGATGTAACAAAGTGAAGCTTCTAAGTCAATGCACTAGAAAACTACAGCTATTTACGTTACATATTCTGATACCTCAATTGTACTTCCCATTGGCCTAGAATCATGAAATTTGCCAACAAGCAAGGCTTCACCCTACAACCACAGGAAAAAATCCGAAAATCATCAATTTATAATTGCACCATACGAAAATTTCTGCCATTTCTTATCAGATCACGGTCGCTTGGCGATGTAGAAAATGAAGATTATCGAAACACCCTGCTTAACCCGCAGGACAGGAAAGGTAGTTTAAATAGTGGAAAGGGGCCAAATTAAGGGCTGTCAGTTTTACACTCGAACATACAATTTTATTATTTGATCAAACATTACAAGAGCCCAATTTCTTTTAACACACAGCTTTAATTTTTGGGACTTAATTACTGGCTGAAAACCACTTTAATTTAAAAACCGCTGAAGGCCAATAACTTAAAACGCAAGCAAAATCAGGAATTTAAAAGGCAGGCCTTATCTTACAACAATTCTTTATTTAGGCTGAAGTCCCAAAGAATCTGAGGTTTTCAGAACAAATAATTTGAATTCAAAATCGGCTGAAAGCCCAACACTTAAGATTAAACAACATTAATTTTTTAAAAAAGCAAAGGCTTTACGTAAAATAGTTCTTAATTAGGCAAAACTCAACCAAAACAGACATTTTAAAGGCAAAGCCTTATCTTAAAACAGTTCTTCATTCCCCAGGAACCAGACACTTCAAGAGCAAACAAGTTAAATTCAAATCGGCTGAAGGCCTAACACTAAACATTCAACAACATTAAAACCTTTAAAACGCCAAAGGTGTTACGTGAAACAGTTCTTTAAATCAGGCTAAAGGCCTAAAGAATCTTACGCCTTAAGACCAAACAACCTTAATTTTTAAAAAAATCAGCTAGAAGTCATACATTTTTCTTTTTTTTTTTTTTTTTTTTGTCATCAATCTACTGACTGGGATGCGGCCCGCCACGATTCCTTTCCTGTGCTAACCTCTTCATCTCAGAGTAGCACTTGCAACCTACGTCCTCAATTATTTGCTTGACGTCTTCCAATCTCTGTCTTCCTCTACAGTTTTTGCCCTCTACAGCTCCCTCTAGTACCATGGAAGTCATTCCCTCATGTCTTAGCAGATGTCCTATCATCCTGTCCCTTCTCCTTATCAGTGTTTTCCACATATTCCTTTCCTCTCCGATTCTGCGTAGAACCTTCTCATTCCTTACCTTATCAGTCCACCTAATTTTCAATATTCGTCTATAGCACCACATCTCAAATGCTTCGATTCTCTTCTGTTCCGGTTTTCCCACAGTCCATGTTTCACTGCCATACAATGCTGTACTCCAGACGTACATCCTCAGAAATTTCTTCCTCAAATTAAGGCCGGTATTTGATATTAGAAGACTTCTCTTGGCCAGAAATCCTTTTTTTGTCATAGCGAGTCTGCTTTTGATGTCCTCCTTGCTCCGTCCGCATTGGTTATTTTACTGCCTAGGTAGCAGAATTCCTTAACTTCATTGACTTCGTGACCATCAATCCTGATGTTAAGTTTCTCGCTGTTCTCATTTCTACTACTTCTCATTACCTTCGTCTTTCTCCGATTTACTCTCAAACCATACTGTGTACTCATTAGACTGTTCATTCCGTTCAGCAGATCATTTAATTCTTCTTCACTTTCACTCAGGATAGCAATGTCATCAGCGAATCGTATCATTGATATCCTTTCACCTTGTATTTTAATTCCACTCCTGAACCTTTCTTGTATTTCCACCATTGCTTCCTCGATGTACAGATTGAAGAGTAGGGGCGAAAGGCTACAGCCTTGTCTTACACCCTTCTTAATACGAGCACTTCGTCCTTGATCGTCCACTCTTATTATTCCCTCTTGGTTGTTGTACATATTGTATATGACCCGTCTCTCCCTATAGCTTACCCCTACTTCTTTCAGAATCTCGAACAGCTTGCACGATTTTATATTGTCGAACGCTTTTTCCAGGTCGACAAATCCTACGAAAGTGTCTTGATTTTTCTTTAGCCTTGCTTCCATTACTAGCCGTAACGTCATAATTGCCTCTCTCGTCCCTTTACTTTTCCTAAAGCCAAACTGATCGTCACCTAGCGCATTTTCAATTTTCTTTTCCATTCTTCTGTATATTATTCTTGTAAGCAGCTTCGATGCATGCGCTGTTAAGCTGATTGTGCGATAATTATCGCACTTGTCAGCTCTTGCCATCTTCGGAATTGTGTGGATGATGCTTTTCCGAAAGTCAGATGGTATATCGCCAGACTCATATATTCTACACACCAACGTGAACAGTCGTTTTGTTGCCACTTCCCCCAATGATTTTAGAAATTCTGATGGAATGTTATCTATCCCTTCTGCCTTATTTGACCGTAAGTCCTCCAAAGCTCTTTTAAATTCCGATTCTAATACTGGATCCCCTATCTCTTCTAAATCGACTCCTGTTTCTTCTTCTATCACATCAGACAAATCTTCACCCTCATAGAGGCTTTCAATGTATTCTTTCCACCTATCTGCTCTCTCTCCTCTGCATTTAACAGTGGAATTCCCGTTGCACTCTTAATGTTACCACCATTACTTTTAATGTCACCAAAGGTTGTTTTGACTTTCCTGTATGCTGAGTCTGTCCTTCCGACAATCATATCTTTTCCGATGTCTTCACATTTTTCCTGCAGCCATTTCGTCTTAGCTTCCCTGCACTTCCTATTTATTTCATTCCTCAGCGATTTATATTTCTGAATTCCTGATTTTCCCGGAACATGTTTGTAATTCCTCCTTTCATCAATCAACTGAAGTATTTCTTCTGCTACCCATGGTTTCTTCGCAGCTACCTTCTTTGTACCTATGTTTTCCTTCCCAACTTCTGTGATGGCCCTTTTTAGAGATGTCCATTCCTCTTCAACTGTACTACCTACTGTGCTATTCCTTATTGCTGTATCTATAGCGTTAGAGAACTTCAAACGTATCTCGTCATTCCTTAGTACTTCCGTATCCCACTTCTTTGCGTATTGATTCTTCCTGATTAATGTCTACTCTTCATCACTACTATATTGTGATCAGAGTCTATATCTGCTCCTGGGTACGCCTTACAATCCAGTATCTGATTTCGGAATCTCTGTCTGACCATGATTTAATGTAACTGAAATCTTCCCGTATCTCCCGGCCTTTTCCAAGTATACCTCCTCCTCTTGTGATTCTTCAACAGGGTATTCGCTATTACTAGCTGAAACTTGTTACAGAACTCAATTAGTCTTTCTCCTCTTTCATTCCTTGTCCCAAGCCCATATTCTCCTTCCCCTACAACTGCATTCCAGTCGCCCATGACTATTAGATTTTCGTCCCCCTTTACATACTGCATTACCCTTTCAATATCCTCATAAACTTTCTCTATCTGTTCATCTTCAGCTTGCGACGTCGGCATGTATACCTGAACTATCGTTGTCGGTGTTGGTCTGCTGTCGATTCTGATTAGAACAACCCGGTCACTGAACTGTTCACAGTAACACACCCTCTGCCCTACCTTCCTATTCATAACGAATCCTACACCTGTTATACCATTTTCTGCTGCTGTTGATATTACCCGATACTCATCTGACCAGAAATCCTTGTCTTCCTTCCACTTCACTTCACTGACCCCTACTATATCTAGACTGAGCCTTTGCATTTCCCTTTTCAGATTTTCTAGTTTCCCTACCACGTTCAAGCTTCTGACATTCCACGCCCCCGACTCTTAGAACGTTATCCTTTCGTTGATTATTCAATCTTTTTCTCATGGTAACCTCCCCCTTGGCAGTCCCCTCCCGGAGATCCGAATGGGGGACTATTCCGGAATCTTTTGCCAATGGAGAGATCATCATGACACTTCTTCAATTACAGGCCACATGTCCTGTGGATACACGTTACGTGTCTTTAATGCAGTGATTTCCATTGCCTTCTGCATCCTCATGTCGTTGATCATTGCTGATTCTTCCGCCTTTAGGGGCAATTTCCCACCCCTAGGACAAGAGAGTGCCCTGAACCTCTATCCGCTCCTCCGCCCTCTTTGACAAGGCCGTTGGGAGAATGAGACTGACTTCTTATGCCGGAAGTCTTCGGCCGCCAATAACAACAATAACAATAAAAAAGGCAGTACACCCAATGGCGCTCAAATGTTCGAGGGTCGGCCTGGAATTCAAACACTAACGCTCGCTTAGGAGAGACAGGGAGTCGGGCCAACCACTGACGATCCAACGACAACCCAACCGACCGACAGTCAACGCACCGACCGACAAGATAACTTCCACCTCACCCGACCAGGGCACAACTGGGATTTCAACAGAGCGATATGGAAGATATTGGCGCCCACAACCAGTCACACCTGGAGCTGTCAAACTACACACCGTGGTGGACAGCAACAACACGATGAGGAACCTACACTGCCTGAAATTTACGCCAACGGCCAGGGCAGGTAACCGGAACGTTAACGGCCACAAAGCACAATATTCCGCTGGTGCACTTCAATTCAAATAACCAAATACAGTGAAACTCCACCGGAGGTTGGCTAGAATTTCCCAACTTCAAAACTAGATTGTTACTCACGGAAACATCCAAACAGCCGACAACGAACTCCAAACGACACAATGTGAACATGTAGGGAAGCAGCCTACTCACGCCGTAGTAAATTCACATCAGTCTTTCCATTGTGTGCCAGCCTAGTCCGCTGAACCTAGCTCTGACGTCATAAAAATCAAGCGAATAACCTGAAACGGTTCTAGCATGTCAGGAGTAATACTAAATTAACATGTGTTGAACGTCAGTTCAGTAACTTTAACCATTTTCGAAATTTGGATGTTTTTCTGTAAAAATCATTGGCGCAACAGAAAAGAGCTAGAGATTTAAAAATTTATATTTAGATTCCTTTTTCATAATTATTTAATAGAAACCGTTTTCTGGATCTCACAAATTGAGATTTTAGTTGAAATTCATGATTTTCTGGTTTTTGGCTTAAAAATTAAGGAAGCAAGATAGATTAAGTAGGCTAATAAACAAGGCTAGGATGTTTATATTTGAGTAGAATGGAGATCCGCTATAACCATAAAGATGTGAGAAGTTTCATTTGAATAACTATAAAACTATAGCGATAGCATATCTCCAAAGGGCAAGTTCAGAGCTCGTCTACTGCATGCAGTGTAATTAAATTAATTCTCTCGCCCAAAATATTTAACTTAGCCATGTCAAACTTTTATTATGATCACTTACTTTTATGCTGAATGCACATTTAAATTGAGAGCTTCATCGGCCATCAGCAAAAGAAGCTATGATTTATTCGCTAACTTAATGTGGTGCATTACTAGCCCAGCGGCTAGTCGGGAGAGCCGATTTGATCAGGCGTTCCCTTAGCCGTCCGCACCGCGGCTTTATATATAAGAACGCTGCGCGAGGAAGCAAGGCTCCAGTTCTCTTCAGACGCTGATTTCACACCACCTGTGTCGGGAGTCGCGTCGCGTCGGTATCATTGCTATAAACAGCCTCGGATGCCGTATTAAGTTACTCGGGATAAGCGTAACCATGAAATCATTTTCGAGTGAAGTGTTAATTCTGGGATGACTTTAATTATCCATCGTCAGTTTACGTATGTCGTATTTTCACGTGCCGCCACGGGACAGACATTCTACCATTATTTAGTGTGGCGTTTGATGAACATTATCATCAAATTATGGCGAGCATTCACTTAAACATTTAATTTGGACAGTTATAGTTACATCAGCGCATTAGACTCTGAACTGCTCTGTTAGTTAGATTGTGTGGATTCTTTTTTTTTTTTTTTTTTTTATCTGTGACTTTCAGAAGATACTGAACTATTTTTAGAAAATCGTTTTTGATTATGAATCCCAGACAATCTCCTAATTTCTCAGAGCTATAAGCTGTAACTATAAGTGTATTCTCAGATGAAGTGGGCACTAGGAATTCTAATTACAGGCTTCACGTTTTGCTAGTCACTTTCTGGTTGCCAATATTGTAGTTAGAGAGCCAGTGTTGAGAACGGCAAAAGACAGCATAAATAATAGGAACATTTATATAACAATTAATTCCACTCGCCGCCCCACATGTGGTTAAAACGGCAAGGAATGCATCTTTTCTACTTTACATTCTACATTTAAATAAATAACATTAAATTCCACCCGCCGCCCCACATAAGGTTAATCGGCCGGGAAATGAAGTGTTTCTAAATTCAAACATTTTATACAACAACATTATTCCTACCAGCCGCCCCACATATGGTGCATCGGCCGGGAAGTGTTTCTACATTCTACAAAATTTTGTAACACGCCATATATTATTTCTAACAGCCGCCCCACAAACAGTCCTGACGTGGTGGTAGATTAAATCAAAACTTAACTTCCGTGTCCAGGGTCGGTGAGCCACGTACCTCGCAGCAATTGGAACAGCCCCATACACTTTGACACGCGAAGATACCGCCAGCGGCCGCGGCAAAACCACGTCCCGCGGAGAATTCCTCGCTGCTCCACGCTAACAGGCCGACTGCCCAGACCCGGAAATGGTGAAAGGACCATGTATACGTCGGCCGATGAGACGACCAACCGAACGACCAACCAACGGTCGTCCCGCTCCAGTCTCCCTCCGTGTGTATCGCCAGCGGTCGGCGAGCACTGGCTGTCGGCGCTCCGTCCCCGACTTCACTGCTGCTGCATCCGACTCCACTGCTGGTCAGTCCCCAACTGACTGCCAGACACACGACGACCCGGAAATACTATCGGTGGCTCCAGAGATGGTAAGACAGTGCACTTATCGATTCGTGCTGCTGCTGCCGCTCACGGGCAAGTAAGGCAGGATGTTACTGACGCCAGTAAATGGAATAAGGAAACATGGCGGCAGTACCACAATAGAAGATGACAAACAATAAATGGCATGAACACGAGCCGTGCACGGCTGACTTATAAATCCATGCAATCAAAAGATACAGCAAGTTATGTGACTGTTAGCCTAGAATCATGAAATTTGCCAAGAAACAAGGTTTCACTGTACAGGCAAATGAAGAATCCTAAATTTGTGAATTTGTAATTATATCACCCGAAAAACAATTTTTGTCGTTTGTTATCTGTCTGTCTATCTGTCCGTCTGTTAAGACCTTTTTTCATCAGAAACGGGCAGATATACCAAGCTGAAATTTATGTCACATATTGAGGTGTATAGCCGCTTGGAGGTGTAATAAATAGGTTCTTAGTCAATACAACCAAAAGACACGGGCATTTGCGCCAGACATTTCTTACTCATGGAAACCCACTCATTAAAACCTACAGTGTACTTCCCGTTGACCCAGAACCATGAAATTTGCCAAGAAGCAAGTTTTCACACTGCAAGCAAAGGGAAAAAATCTGAAGTTGTTAATTTATAATTATTTTACAAGAAAAATATTTTTTATCATTTCATATCAGGCTACATGTCCGCCAGTCTGTTAAGACACCGTTTGCTTCGGAACCGTCGACGTATGAAGCTGAAATTTTTGTAAGAAGAAAGGCTTCACAGTAGAAGCAAAGGAAAAAACTCACAAATTTGTTTATTTGTATTTATATCACGCGAAAAAATTAATTTTTTTTTTTGGTTCAAATGGTTCTGAGCACTATGCGACTTAACTTCTGAGGTCATCAGTCCCCTAGAACTTAGAACTACTTAAACCTAACTAACCTAAGGACATCACACACATCCATGCCCGAGGCAGGATTCGAACCTGCGACCGTAGGGGTCACGCCGTTCAAGACTGTAACGCCTAGAACCGCTCGGCCACCAAGGCCGGCGAAAAAATTATTACTTTCGTCGTTTGTTATATGACTTAAAACTTCAAATTAAAACGTTCTCGAAAGTCTTGGACTCCCTGGGACCGATATCGTGCCATTATCAATGTTGGTTACGCGAAAATCGTCTAGATCCTGGTCTCCTGAAGTGGATCATCTCTCTGTATACGAGGGTTGAGCAAAAAGTAATGCACCGCATATTTTTTCCAGCCGAAAACAATGCTACGAATGCGAAACATTACCTGTGTATTATTCGAAGTCTCTTGAGTGAGCACGCCAAGTTTCCGTCACTTCCGACAGACAGCGTAGCTTCTGGACAGTTTCAGAATAGCATCAGTAGGCGATGTACGTTACAAGCAAAGTGCCATCATTGAATTTCTCACTGCAGAGAAAGAAACTGTGGGGAATATTCACAGACGCTTGTGTGAAGTCTGTGGAGCATCTGCTGTCGGCAGGAGTGCTGTTAGTCGCTGGGCACGGAGGGTGAGGTCATCAGAAGACGGTTCGGCGGAGCTCCACGAGTTGCAGCGGTCAGGGAGACCATCCACGGCTGTCACACCTGACGCACGTGAACTAACTGCCTATTGGCTTCTGTCTCGGGTTCTTCGGCCGACGTTCATCTAATGATTTTTCTGACGTTTCGCCAGCACGAGTGGCTGGCATTGTCAAAGCTTCACCCTCCATTGCCGGTGGTGAACTGGAGCCGAGCTCGCGGGCGCAGTCTATATGTACCTGGCGCGCCAACGTCCGAGGGCTTCTCCGCGGTCATTTCCGCTGCGGTTCTCCTCTTGCTACCTGCGACGGTCGTTCGCTGCAGTACGGGAAGCCAGGATCCGTTGACCTTAAGGCTTTCCTCTTTCTTGTTCAAACTGTTCGCGTGTTTTTGTATTTCTACAGCTTCTCTGAACAAGTGCGTGTGATAGTGCTTCTCTACAGCCAGAACTCCCGTGTCGGCGTATTTTATTACGTGGTCGGTCTCATTGAGTGCGTGCTCTGCCACGGCCGATTTCTCCACCTGCCCCAACCTACAATGTCGTTTACGCTCGTTGATCCTGGTGTTGATGGATCGTCCAGTCATTCCGACATAAACTTTTCCGCATGTGCATGGTATACGGTATATTCCCGACATTGCAAGTGGGTCTCTTTTCTCCTTCGCCGATCTAAGACACTCTTTGATCTTCCTTGTCGGTTTGAAAATCGTCTTTACGCCATATTTGCGCAATATACGGCCGATTCTGTCCGTCACTCTGGGAATGTATGGCAGAAAGGCCGTACCCGACATTTCTTTTTCTGGTTCCTTACTTCGCCGAGTGTTTGGCTCTGTTACACTTCTAATATAATTTTTGGAGTACCCATTGCTCCTCAGGACAGTTTCCACGTGTTGCATTTCTCGTTTGAGGTGTTGCGGCTCAAATATTCGTCCTGCTCTCGTTACGAGCGTACTAATCATGCCTCTTTTCTGGCTCGGGTGGTGGTTTGACAGTTTGTGCAGGTATCGGTCCGTGTGTGTCGGTTTTCGATACACGCTGTGTCCCAGGTTTTCGCCGTCCCTTGTGACCAGTACATCTAGAAATGGCAGTTTCTTGTCCTTTTCTACTTCCATGGTAAATGTTATGTTGGCATGGAGGTACATATAGGTACATATAGTCTGCGGCCGCGAGCTCGGCTCCAGTTCACCACCGGCAATGGAGGGTGAAGCTTTGACAATGCCAGCCACTCGTGCTGGCGAAACGTCAGTAAAATCATTAGATGAACGTCGGCCGAAGAACCCGAGACAGAAGCCAATAGGCAGTTTGTCGACAAGTGGCCACGAAAGCCTTAACAATTTTGTACACATGAACTAGCCCACATGGACTCCCACTTGTTTGGACCATTAGAGAATACCATTCGTGGAAGATATTTTGAGGACGATGAGGAGGGACAAGATTGGTACCGGAGGGCATACACGTCCTTGTTTCGCGCTGGAGGAAGGCCATAGTACAGGATGTAGATTAAGTGGAAAAATCGAGTGTGTAGGTAAAATTTCATTCTTTCATGTCTGTAATTCTCATTCCGTTCAATAAAGAATGGTTCAAGGAAAAAATACGGTGCATTGCTTTCTGGACAACCCTTGTACGTAATTAAATTTGAACGAAACCCTCAGTGAGCGGAACCTACTCGTATCTGGGCAGTTTTCATGAGTTATCATTGCCCTTTTTCCCATCTTAAGCTTACTGCAATTTAAGCGTGTTCTTCACCAGACGTGTTTCACTTTTATGTACAAAGGATCAACAGCATTCATTGGTGCTTACCTCACTTGTTTTTACGTGAACTCCACTGCTTCTTCTCTAATTTCAACGGAGAAAATAATTTCGTTGCACATTCATGTTTTGCGGTTTTTCACTTTTATGAACCCGCTTTCCTTCTTTCCGCGCTTTAGTTCAAATGTTTGAACGATGCGCTCTAAACATTCTATAGTGCGTTGTTGTCCGAGTTTTCCATAGCAAAACGAAGAGTGGTAAATGGACAAATGGGCCATCAGAATGAACAATGTGAGGTCTAGTTTAACAAAGGAAGATTGAACTGCTTGAAAGAAATTAGGGTAACTCAGAAATACCCAATTTCAGGTTTGAGGCAAACTTTATATCGCAATTTTCGTTACTAAAAGGCGAGTGGGAAATGGTCAAACGGGATATCACATTGTACAGTGAGGTCTAGTTACGCAAAATACGTGCAATTGCTAGAAAGTAATTAGAGTGATTAAGGTAAACTTAATTATTCATTTGAGCGAAAATTGAAACATTTCACGCACAGCTTCTACCACCTACGTAAATGAAGGTCAAGAAATAGCAAGTCACAGCAATAATTTAAACTTTTCTACTATGTCTTGATTTACATAGCGATATTTAAATATATTGCAGTTCATACTTTCTGAACAAACACAATAAAAATTAAAATAAACTGTCAAATGCATTGTTAAACGATCGGTCTAATAGTAAGAATCAAAATAAGTCTAGATTAGACAATCATTTGACGCGCTTTTGAATGATGCTCTAAATCAACGTACAGCAAAAATAGAGGCCGATTGAGAATTTAAAATTCAGTGCTAAACTTAGAATTCTAGAATTTTATAGAGTAAATTTTACTGAGAACTAGGGGGTATTTTTCTTGTGGAATTTCACTCAGTGTTATTCTTACTTCACTAACGTATGGTAATCGAGGCTGCTATACATGATGTCGGGCATCGTTCAAAGACGCGTTAGATGCTTCTCTAATATGTTTCACAAAACATTTGACGATTATTTTTTAATTTTTTATCAATTATTACTGTTTTAGCTCACTGCAATTTCAATGTGTTTTTTTTTTTTTTTTTTTTTTTTTTTAGCCGAAGCGTTTCGCTTTTATTTAGAAAGCATCTTCAGCTGTCATTGCTATTTTCCCTAGTTGTTTGTGGAGCCTGACATCAAAAAAAAAAAAAACCGAGCGAGGTGGCGCAGTGGTTAGACACTGGACTCGCATTCGGGAGGACGACGGTTCAATCCCGCGTCCGGCCATCCTGATTTAGGTTTTCCGTGATTTCCCTAAATCTTTCCAGTCAAATGCCGGGATGGTTCCTCTGAAAGGGCACGGCCGACTTCCTTCCCCATCCTTCCCTAATCCGATGAGACCGATGACCACGCTGTCTGGTCTCCTTCCCCAAAACAACCAACCAACCATCAAAAAAATCTTAGTAGCACGTTTCGGTATTTTTCTCTTTTACGAACACTCTTTTCCTTTTACTGTATTTGTGTTTTTTGTTCTACACTTTTGTAAAACTTCACAAATTTTCCTTCGCAGAAATATTACTGTAGTTTGACCTGTTCTGCACTCGGCGCAGACTGCGTTTTTATAGTAAAACTTTATAATAATGCAGAACAAAAAACAAATAATGCTGTATAGGATACAGATGAAATTACGTAAATAATAATGAAGACAACTTTTATGAAGCTTTGCGAAAGTGAAGTGAAACGAAAAAACCCAAACACGGCTAAAGAAAAACAGGGTTCTTAATAGCCGAATAATTGCGAAAGCTGAATGTGCAACCAAGGTTTTTTCGACTTCAGCCGCCGCTAACAACGCGGGAAAATGGACTGGACTTCAGAAATCCAGAGCGTATAAAAAAGATGAATAAACACCGATGACCACTGAAGCTGCTGTGCGAATAGAAGAAAAACATGTCTGGCGGGAAAAAGAAAGTGAAGCTGCAGTAAGCTTAAGGTGGAAAAAATTCTGATTGATACACAACACCTGCTGTGGAAGATGGCCATGCAAACAAATCTTTACGATACTCGTCAAACTTCTGTGGCATTATCAAGGTATGTGGCAACAGAGACGCAATTTTTGCAGCCCGTCAGCTCATGTTAAGTAATATTAATGTTTTCTGTCATCTGTTACATCGTCCTCATTATTCTTCTTAAAAATTAACTTTGGATGTAAAGAGTTAAGGTTAACGTCAGTCTGTTAAGTAATTTTAATTTTTCAGAGAATAAACACGACAAAATTCACTTGCTAGGTGCAACTGCATAAAATATGTTACTCAGCAATAAAACTGCGAATAAAGTTATGCTTGACCTGTCTGAGACCATGGATGAAGAGATCACATGTAAACAGCAACAAATAAATCAACACATAAAATAATATCACTTCCCTCGATTTGTAAAAAAGATTGTGTAACCTACCACCTGAGATAATATGCGATACAGGATCAAATTGTTGGTGTAATATGCGACACAGCGTCATAATTTTCCAGAGATACTTTGGGTGATGAAATACAGACACCAACAGCCGATTGAATTCCCTGGAAAGACTGTTTTCAAGTATCCTTGTAACAGTGGGCATACATCAGTGATCTGCTCTGTCACTTCTGCTGTTTATTGTTATCACCATCATCATCATCATCATAATAACACAAGGTCGAGGGAAATAAGTTCCATGGAGTGCAGTATACGCTGCAGCGCTAGAAGCACCTTGTCATTGCCAACAGGGAGTGCTTCCAGCAATTCGGGCTTCATGATTCCGAAAGATTTGTCTCCATCTGTGACTCAGCCTTTCCTGAATAGTCATTTCAATTTGCAGATCTCTCGTCATGTTCTCGTTTCTGATCGCCTCCCTCCTTGTTTTTTGTAGAGCAGGGCTAATTAATTTCGTTTCATAAGCCTTTTGTGACTGAGATCTCTAGGCTATAGGACACTTTTGAACGTGATCTGTTGAACTGTTGTCCCTGGTAATACTTCGAACTAGATTGAAAATATTGGGATCCTACGACTACCCTGTTTGCAGCCACAAGATTGGCACTCCCATCACTTACCACAACACTAACGAGATTGTGAGAGTATTCGCATTCTCGGTCTTCTTCCCCACTCCACCATTCTTTTAGAATTGGTATTACTATTGCTTTATTTTTGCTCACAGATAAACCTAACTCTTTGAACTTAGCGTCGCACAGCTCGAACTTGATCTGCATCTGTTTGCATCCCAAATGGCGACATCATACGCTAATTCAAGAGCATTTAGGTCTTCTTTTTACACTCCCTTGATATTCGTCTTTACGGTATCCGTGAATTTGATGAAGAATAATGAAGGAAGGTAGCTGCTCTGTTTCACAACTGTGTTTCTTCTTTGATTGACCATCTCCTGTTTATACATTGGTCTCACAGTTATTACACAGTGATGGAATTTTTTAGAGATCTGTGAAGCAATTACGTGTGTAAATAAGACTCATGTGGCCAGCCGGTGTGACCGAGCGGTTCTAGCCGCTTCAGTCTGGAACCGCGCGACCGCTACGGTCGCAGGTTCGAATCCTGCCTCGGGCGTGGATATGTGTGATGTCCTTAGGTTGGTTAGGTTTAAGTAGTTGTAAGTTCTAGGGGACTGATGACCTCAGATGTTAAGTCCCATAGTGCTCAGAGGCATTTGAACCATTTTTTAAGACTCGCGTGTTGTGAGTTGGGTCTTCTGTTCACTGGTAAGGGCAGGAGACGCGAGGACGCGGTGGAGCTTAGCTTACAGGTGGAAGCCCTCCAAACTACCGGAACCCGCTGCAGGAGGCCAGGATACTGACACTTAGGAACAAAGGCCAGCGTCATGGACAATGATGTTCGGGGGGTCGCTAGTCGAGAGTGCATTCCAAATACTATCCTAGCAAATTAAAAACAAATTTAAACCAAAAATGGCAATTTGATGTAGAGAAAAATAGAAGCTTAAGACGAAGTCAGTGTTGACTGAGACCAGTCTGCCATTAACTGGTGCTTCCCAAAACGAGCTTACCTAGCGGAATCTGAGACCATCCATGATCTTCCCTCTCTTCCATTTGAGACGTGGCAAGACTTACTTCTCGTGTACACCTCGTGGCATTCGCTTCTAGTGACATGAGAAAATGGCAGAGTGGAACGACCTCTTGGTAACGTAGCAGTATTGGAATTCGTTTCTGCCTATAAGCTTATTTCAGTTACAGCTGTGAGAGTTTTGTGCCCAGATTTATTATGACTGATGTGTGTTGTTACCAACGTTCCGAAGTTTGTAGTGCTCCTAATGTTCGGATGTCATGCTAAAAGTGACAATACCGTTACACAATCGAAAACATCTACATCTACGTGATTACTCTGCTATTCACAATAAAGTGCCCGGCAGAGGGTTCATGCTAGTATTGGGACACGGCCGGCACCATTCCAAAATACCGAATGTATCCGGTACGTGTTGCCTCTCTAGTCGTTATTACCGTAGCGGGTTGCGACATAGAGAGAGTCCTTTCCTAAGCATCGTTAGTAGACAGCAACAAGGTCGCACGCAGTGTATCCGGCAAGTGTTGACTCTCTAGTCGTTATTACCGGCGCGGGGTTGTGACATAGAGAGAGAAACCCTTTCTGGAACTCGAACCCTGCTCCTCCTGGGTGGAAAGGCCAAATGCTCCCACCTAACACAATTAAACCACCAGACACACATGGAATTGAGGGGAAATTAAAAATGCCGGAGCCCTTTCTGGGACTCGAACCCTGGTGCTCCTGGACGGAATGCTCAAGTGCACCCCCAACACATGAAACCTGTCTAGATGCGGGAGAGGAAGGTTAGGTTAGTGTACTTTATTTATTTTGGTCGAGAAACTGACGCAAAGATCGATCCTAATTGCGTAATTAATCACAAAGATAGGTCCTAATTACACAACTATATGCAAAGCACTACAGAAGGACGGCATAAAATCGCAATACGCCGCGGAAACTGACGATACCATACAACTGGTGTTATCCTGCCAAGAAAAAAATTCGCAGAACCACTCGAAACCAGCGACAGAAACATCGAAACTCTACCCTACACCTACAAGCTGCCAGAGTCGATATTAGCTAACTTTGAGACGGGTGTATTTCCTGCTTTTCATGTATGCGTGTTTCTACTGCATTACAGAGAAGTTATTATCAGAGTTTTTTTTTTTTTTCTTTGTATACGTCTACGGCATTGCATGTTTTGAATTCTTTAAGTTCAATGGACCCCCATGTACAATTAATCTTAAATAGAGTGATGGTAGAACTGCTGTCTGGACGCTTCCATATGAGGTCTACTTTTTTCGTATTTGGTCTTCGTGGTCCTTATGCGCAATTAATGTTAGCTGCAGTAGAGTCGTTTGGTAGTTACCTTGAAATGAGGGTCTCTAAATTTAGTGTTTACAGTTCCTAGGAAAGAACACCGTCCTCCAAGGACTTCTGTTTGAGTTCTGAAAGCAGCTCCATGGCACTTACAGGTAACAAATCTAGAAGCCATTCGCCGAAATTCTTCAACATGACCTGGAACGGATCAATCCCACCAGTGAAGTAAGCAGGACGATAGTAATACTTCACCTGAATGTTACTGGTTTATTATTCCTACTCATCAGCATTAACTTGCATTTTTTCCGCATTTAAGGCTAGCGACCATTCATCACACCAAATGGAAATTTTGTCTAAATCGTCTTATGTCCTCCTACAGTCACTCAGCTTTGATGACTTATAGTAGACCGCTGCATCGTCGGCAGACTATTGACCCGCCAAATCATTTAAGTATAAAGAGAACAGCAGCTATCCAATTGCACTGGGCTGCATATTGGATATAGCCACTCTCTTATCTCTGAGCCTGTTAAATATGCTCGTGCCTTCGTTAACGGGCTGCGATGGGAGATCGTGTCATATACCTTCCTGAAATCTAGAATATGTAATCCACCTGTTACCTTCCTTTATAGTTCTAGATATATCATGTGAAATAAAGGCATGCCGAGTTTTGAACGAATGATGCTTTCTAAAATCAGGCTGATTCATCAACATAAACAGCTTAGCCTCAAGAATGTTTATTATATTCGAACTGAGAATACGTACAAAGATTCGGGAGCAGTCCGAAGTTAGGGATATTGGTCTGTAATTTTGCGGTCTGTTCCTTCATCTTTCTTGTATACTGGAGTGACCCGCGCTTTCTTTCTTTCCTTTATACCATTCGTTTCGATCTTCGTGTTGGACGAGAAAGAAAGAGAGAGGGAGAGAGAGAGAGGCGGGGTGATGGACCAATTCCCTGGAGTACTCCTTCTAAAATCTAACAGGAATGCCATCCGGACCAGATGATTTGTCTGTTTTTCAAATCTTGACGGTACTTCCTTATGTCAGTTACACATCTTCCATACGGGGGTCCGTCCGAAGGTCAAGAGACTGCATGTTTGTACGGTTTTCATGCTTGAACGATGTCTTAAACGTGAAATTTTAAACTTAGGTTCGGCTTTTGCTATCTTCAACTGCCGCACCAGACTGGTCAACAAGGAACTGATTGGAATCCTTAGACTCGCTTACCGATTTTACACACGGCCTGAAAGTTCTCGGCTCCCTGCCAAATCTTTTGCTAAGTTGTGACGGTGGCAGTTACGTGCTTCACGCATTAATATTTCGGCAGCAGGCTAATGACTTACGAGGCCTCGATTCAATCTATTAAACGTGCTTGATTCGATTATTCTATTCCCTACAGCTTACAGCCATGAAATATCGGTCAAATTATACATCATCTTCGTTTTCCATTAATGTCGATGGTACTTCATTCCTAAATATACGGCTTACAAGTAGTATTGTTTAGTGCTCGTCGCAGTTATGAGTACCGGTAACTACAAGCGAGGTTCATTACAAAAGCGATTCATTACAAAAGCGATACTGTCTGACTCGAAATAGCCAGGTATCTATGACAGGGTATGCTAATACACAGAAAATTCGGTGCATAACTGATTCTTTGTCTATGTGATGCACAAAACTAATTTCATTTTGTTTTGATGTTATTTATTTATTTATTGATTTTAGTTTCAGAAGCTATCCCCGATAGCTCCGCATCGCCGTCACCACTACCATCACTGCCAAGATGGTACTTACTTCCGGAGGAGGGGTATGGAAAAGATGATAATGATGACGATGACGACGATGTAATATTTCTCTGTGAAATAATAAATATCGACTAAAAGCACTACATATTTTGGAACACAACCTACGAGCAGCTTAGAGACAGAAGTGATGACATTTTCTGCGGGACCTGACCATCATTTTGCAGAACAATGCTCAAGCACGTAGAGTGCAAACTGTTACTGATTTGTTTGACTGATGGGACTGCTGAGTGCTGTACCACCTACTGCGGTCCCCTGACGTAAGTCCTCGTGAGTTCAACTCGATTTCTGACTGAAGGAAACACTTCACGGCATTTGCTTGACGACTGCTGCAACTCATCGATAAACAGACCGCGCCACTCGAACTGTCGACACATGTGACACTGCTAAGAGCATCACTGGCAAGGGTTATACACTATGCTGGAGACTACTTTGAAGGTCAATAAAACTTTGAAAGGCATATTTATTTTGTACGAGCTGTAAGTAAATAGTTTTTCCACTGTTAAATTTCCAATCCTCGTATATAAACTCTCTCCTAGTATCCACCATCTCCTACAAGACGAGTCACTTACAACAGAGTATACCACAGAGGTGCATGTGTGTGTGATGCTTTAGAAATACGCAGTGTGTTGCCTCTACAGTTGCTAAATTAATCATAGCATCCACAGTGAGTAAATGATACACTGTCACTGTTGCAGCCAAAGATGTCAATACACAGATAGAATGTATTGTATTTAAACTGCCAACAGCCTTGTTCAGTCTATTTCAGTAATGTCCAGCCTCGTACCTATCCATATATCCTCAATTTACACTATAACTTTGATGCCACTGGCTGATCTCCATGACAGCAGCAATATCTCCCTCCCTGTAATACTATTACTTGGAGTGCAATAAGACTCTCTTCACCAACTGTTCGGTGTTGTAATCAATGAAGAAATTAACCGCATATTTACCTTCTCAGAGGAACCGAAAGTATAGGACCACTCGGATTACGTTTCGCAGACTCATCCATCATTCAATTTGATTTCGTTTGGCTCCCATACAGCTCAGCTGATGACGCCATTCTTACGTGCTCTCCGTCCCACTCAGCAACTTGTGTGATGAAGACGCTCGATCTGCTCACCACACAACGAATTCAACCACTGATGGTGTTAAAGATTAATATGTTTTAGAACAGTTAGTCTAATTCTGAAGACGACGCTAGTTTGACTGATTATGGCATTGGCCTTCCGCTCCTAGTCTGCTTCTGTCTGTAACGGCAGGCTCAATTCAACGTCATGCTTATCTGTTGAACAAAACAAGAGTTAGTTTTACACGCTACAACAAGTAAAAATCAGTGATAGTGGTCAAGGTTCATGGCTGGACTTGAGAGCATCTATCTTTTGTGGTGACCTTCATTATCATCCTTTAAACTGACTGGCGTGTTGTTTTAACGTCTCTGCTTAACTCAAATAGTTAAGCCTAGACTCGGCTAGCGTCGCTAATACGTCTCTACAACACTCCTACGGCCCAAATCATCAATAAGCTCTGTCGATCACGCTATTGCGTGCGACCAGCCACCTGATTTACGTCTTTCTATGACGGCTCAAAACTCGTCTTTTCACACAACATCCTCATCGCACCGATTACGAATTATCCATGTTTGATGCGTCCCTATCGCCTAATTTCGATTGACTGGCCACCAGATAGTCGTTTTGATCACCGTACTCACACTATCAACACAATTGAGATAACAGGTGCGTCTCGAACACTACTGCGTCGGACAGACCACCTCATAATTATCACCCGAAACACCCACAATCACCATACGCCGATAACGCAACGGGTGGGTCCTGAACACTACCGCATCGGACGTCATACCCTGCACTCGTCTCAAGAAACGCAACACATTCGGTGGAACGCAATATCCACCTACCACATCACAACACGCTCAACACAGCCCAAATCCGTCCACCACAGAGCCAGATTTTATCCTGAAAGCTCTCCTGTCCAATAGCCTTGCCATAAAATTTTGTATAGGAAGTTATCTACATAAGATAACCCCTTCTATAATTAATCTAATACTTCTAAATATTGTTTGTGTGATAAATGAAGCAAATTTTCTATACTAAGCGACCCAGTGGTCCCCATACAACAAAATTTAACATCAAACACATAATATACACACAATCCATGCCAAAATAAGACAAGCACATGAAAATAGGAAAATAAATACACACAACATAAAACAAATAATCACAAAACACAAATAAAACAGTGCCTATACTAATACAAATAAACATCGCCAACAAATCACAAAAATCTAATCTAATTATACACTACTTTGTTCCCGGCCGCGTTCTTCCGCTGTCGAGTGTGCCGCCCTAGTCATTCTTGTCTGTTTTGCACAGTTTGCATACGGCCAGGGTTCGCCGGACGTATTTTGATTATTTGTGTAGGTTCTGGATTGCGGTCTTCACTCGCTCTCCAGTTCTGCACTGGTTGATCCCTTCCATTTTTATTGGTTGGTTTCCAGTTATTATTACCCTGGTTCCACCTACGTTCCTGTGGCGGATAAGGTTTGTCCTCTATTATCGCGTCACTTCGGATTGTTTCTTCAAGTTGCATGCTTTGTGGGCTGCACCGCGTTCTGCACTGGTTGATCCCTTCCATTTTTATTGGTTGGTTTCCAGTTATTATTACCCTGGTTCCACCTACGTTCCTGTGGCGGATAATGTTTGTCCTCTATTATCGCGTCACTTCGGATTGTTTCTTCAAGTTGCATGCTTTGTGGGCTGCACCGCGGAACTTACCCGTAAGATGACAATGGTCTCTACGAGGAGTCTCAGCTTTTCTATCTAAGGCCAGCCCGCAAATATGACAATTAACAGCCTTTTCATACAAGTCATCATTTTCCTTTGATTTGGTCATGGGAATATTGATGCTGTAGAGCTTGTGAACTTGCCATGAAAGTTTTCCAAGCTCAGTGAGAAGCCAAACCGCCGGATCGCCCCCTACATAAGACTGATAGCTATTAAGTTTACAATCATATGCGCATACAACTTGGAACGCAGTCGCATAAGGTAAGTGTTTTTGTGTGAAGGTTGTGTGTGAGGCTAAGGGGTTCCCTTCACAACGAGTAATAGGAGCCAGCAAGCATCAAAATCGGCGTACACAACAAAAGGACAACGCTGCTGGTGGTGAGCATTTTTAAATTTAATGAAGTTATTTTCCTCAGTGGGCATAACAACACGTACCGGGTCCATGCATGCACAATCTAATAGATGTGTCGCTAATAACTCTTGAGATGAAAAATAATTCAAACACCTTATACAAATATGTTGTTTATGTTCATTTTTACTTAACTGGGAGGAAATGAGTCGGGACATGTCTTTGATCCAGACGTAGTGATAATTATCACGTTCGGAGAAGAGCAGCATGTTGACATGCAACTCTCGCTCACATGCAAATTTTGAGAAATGGAGGGGGTCTACTACTGTATGCTTGTTCTGCTCATCTGACTTGCTTTTCCTCTCCAGGCCACAAACGTGGACCGATATTGCGGTATTCTGAGCTTAAAACTTAGGTATGTCCTGGATTCTTAAAGGGAACTCTATTCCATCAAAGTTGTACTGTCTCTTAATATCTCTGACTTTGTAACTGCTGGGACGCTCGGGATGATGTTTGTAATTGTAATTGTAATTGTAATTTCTCTCGCAAGCCAGGACTGACCATGCAAAACACGCATTATCATACTTATTTTGAACATTAATGCACGCCTGCTTTTTCTCAATATCTATAGGGAGTTTAATATAACTGGACCCTCCATTCATTGGATCATAGACATGTATATGGATGTCGAGGTGTGGTATACTGCTGAGCGCTTTAGCGGATCCACGTACTTCCATCTCGGAAAATAGGGCCATAATAGCGCTCAAGGTGGATTCTCGGTACAACTCAGCAATCGATGTGCTCCGAGAAATAACACCATTTTCACCCCATATATAATGCAGAGTAGCCGTCTCCGCGTCACCTTGATGTTTAGGGGGGGTGACTCAGTTCACTGCATAATACCGCACTGCATTTAAAGGCGTTAAATTCCGGATCTTCTAAGAGTTTGAGGAGCTCGGTCTCCAAGACGGGGAGGCACGCCTCCAAAAACCTTACAGGATCGCGATGCCTCCCGCATGGATTCTCAATTCTGGTGAAAGAGATTCGCCCCTCAAACGCTCTAGCAACTGCTGAGTATTCTAAGGGAGTCATTACGCCGTTATTCTGATCGAATTCGTTATCGATAGGGCGGGGGAGAGAACTACCGTTAGCCATACGTCCGCGGGGTTGTGACATAGAGAGAGAGTTAGCGCCATCTCCTCCCACAGCGCTGTCGCAACCGTTTGGCTGCGCAGCCTGTCCGCCGTCGCCACAGCCTGGCCCTTCAAACCGGCTGTCACCCCCTCCTCCTCTAGAAACAGCAGCTCGCCGCCCACGCAAGGTATGCCTTTCGAGACGTATGCCTCTCCCCGCAAATGATGATGATTACGATCACCCATCACCAGTCCATTCATCTATCGGGTGGACTCCTAGTTGTAGCAACAGTAATAATAATAATTTCCTTATGGCTAACGGTAGTTCTCTCCCCCGCCCTATCGATAACGAATTCGATCAGAATAACGGCGTAATGACTCCCTTAGAATACTCAGCAGTTGCTAGAGCGTTTGAGGGGCGAATCTCTTTCACCAGAATTGAGAATCCATGCGGGAGGCATCGCGATCCTGTAAGGTTTTTGGAGGCGTGCCTCCCCGTCTTGGAGACCGAGCTCCTCAAACTCTTAGAAGATCCGGAATTTAACGCCTTTAAATGCAGTGCGGTATTATGCAGTGAACTGAGTCACCCCCCCTAAACATCAAGGTGACGCGGAGACGGCTACTCTGCATTATATATGGGGTGAAAATGGTGTTATTTCTCGGAGCACATCGATTGCTGAGTTGTACCGAGAATCCACCTTGAGCGCTATTATGGCCCTATTTTCCGAGATGGAAGTACGTGGATCCGCTAAAGCGCTCAGCAGTATACCACACCTCGACATCCATATACATGTCTATGATCCAATGAATGGAGGGTCCAGTTATATTAAACTCCCTATAGATATTGAGAAAAAGCAGGCGTGCATTAATGTTCAAAATAAGTATGATAATGCGTGTTTTGCATGGTCAGTCCTGGCTTGCGAGAGAAATTACAATTACAATTACAATTACAAACATCATCCCGAGCGTCCCAGCAGTTACAAAGTCAGAGATATTAAGAGACAGTACAACTTTGATGGAATAGAGTTCCCTTTAAGAATCCAGGACATACCTAAGTTTTAAGCTCAGAATACCGCAATATCGGTCCACGTTTGTGGCCTGGAGAGGAAAAGCAAGTCAGATGAGCAGAACAAGCATACAGTAGTAGACCCCCTCCATTTCTCAAAATTTGCATGTGAGCGAGAGTTGCATGTCAACATGCTGCTCTTCTCCGAACGTGATAATTATCACTACGTCTGGATCAAAGACATGTCCCGACTCATTTCCTCCCAGTTAAGTAAAAATGAACATAAACAACATATTTGTATAAGGTGTTTGAATTATTTTTCATCTCAAGAGTTATTAGCGACACATCTATTAGATTGTGCATGCATGGACCCGGTACGTGTTGTTATGCCCACTGAGGAAAATAACTTCATTAAATTTAAAAATGCTCACCACCAGCAGCGTTGTCCTTTTGTTGTGTACGCCGATTTTGATGCTTGCTGGCTCCTATTACTCGTTGTGAAGGGAACCCCTTAGCCTCACACACAACCTTCACACAAAAACACTTACCTTATGCGACTGCGTTCCAAGTTGTATGCGCATATGATTGTAAACTTAATAGCTATCAGTCTTATGTAGGGGGCGATCCGGCGGTTTGGCTTCTCACTGAGCTTGGAAAACTTTCATGGCAAGTTCACAAGCTCTACAGCATCAATATTCCCATGACCAAATCAAAGGAAAATGATGACTTGTATGAAAAGGCTGTTAATTGTCATATTTGCGGGCTGGCCTTAGATAGAAAAGCTGAGACTCCTCGTAGAGACCATTGTCATCTTACGGGTAAGTTCCGCGGTGCAGCCCACAAAGCATGCAACTTGAAGAAACAATCCGAAGTGACGCGATAATAGAGGACAAACATTATCCGCCACAGGAACGTAGGTGGAACCAGGGTAATAATAACTGGAAACCAACCAATAAAAATGGAAGGGATCAACCAGTGCAGAACGCGGTGCAGCCCACAAAGCATGCAACTTGAAGAAACAATCCGAAGTGACGCGATAATAGAGGACAAACCTTATCCGCCACAGGAACGTAGGTGGAACCAGGGTAATAATAACTGGAAACCAACCAATAAAAATGGAAGGGATCAACCAGTGCAGAACTGGAGAGCGAGTGAAGACCGCAATCCAGAACCTACACAAATAATCAAAATACGTCCGGCGAACCCTGGCCGTATGCAAACTGTGCAAAACAGACAAGAATGACTAGGGCGGCACACTCGACAGCGGAAGAACGCGGCCGGGAACAAAGTAGTGTATAATTAGATTAGATTTTTGTGATTTGTTGGCGATGTTTATTTGTATTAGTATAGGCACTGTTTTATTTGTGTTTTGTGATTATTTGTTTTATGTTGTGTGTATTTATTTTCCTATTTTCATGTGCTTGTCTTATTTTGGCATGGATTGTGTGTATATTATGTGTTTGATGTTAAATTTTGTTGTATGGGGACCACTGGGTCGCTTAGTATAGAAAATTTGCTTCATTTATCACACAAACAATATTTAGAAGTATTAGATTAATTATAGAAGGGGTTATCTTATGTAGATAACTTCCTATACAAAATTTTATGGCAAGGCTATTGGACAGGAGAGCTTTCAGGATAAAATCTGGCTCTGTGGTGGACGGATTTGGGCTGTGTTGAGCGTGTTGTGATGTGGTAGGTGGATATTGCGTTCCACCGAATGTGTTGCGTTTCTTGAGACGAGTGCAGGGTATGACGTCCGATGCGGTAGTGTTCAGGACCCACCCGTTGCGTTATCGGCGTATGGTGATTGTGGGTGTTTCGGGTGATAATTATGAGGTGGTCTGTCCGACGCAGTAGTGTTCGAGACGCACCTGTTATCTCAATTGTGTTGATAGTGTGAGTACGGTGATCAAAACGACTATCTGGTGGCCAGTCAATCGAAATTAGGCGATAGGGACGCATCAAACATGGATAATTCGTAATCGGTGCGATGAGGATGTTGTGTGAAAAGACGAGTTTTGAGCCGTCATAGAAAGACGTAAATCAGGTGGCTGGTCGCACGCAATAGCGTGATCGACAGAGCTTATTGATGATTTGGGCCGTAGGAGTGTTGTAGAGACGTATTAGCGACGCTAGCCGAGTCTAGGCTTAACTATTTGAGTTAAGCAGAGACGTTAAAACAACACGCCAGTCAGTTTAAAGGATGATAATGAAGGTCACCACAAAAGATAGATGCTCTCAAGTCCAGCCATGAACCTTGACCACTATCACTGATTTTTACTTGTTGTAGCGTGTAAAACTAACTCTTGTTTTGTTCAACAGATAAGCATGACGTTGAATTGAGCCTGCCGTTACAGACAGAAGCAGACTAGGAGCGGAAGGCCAATGCCATAATCAGTCAAACTAGCGTCGTCTTCAGAATTAGACTAACTGTTCTAAAACATATTAATCTTTAACACCATCAGTGGTTGAATTCGTTGTGTGGTGAGCAGATCGAGCGTCTTCATCACACAAGTTGCTGAGTGGGACGGAGAGCACGTAAGAATGGCGTCATCAGCTGAGCTGTATGGGAGCCAAACGAAATCAAATTGAATGATGGATGAGTCTGCGAAACGTAATCCGAGTGGTCCTATACTTTCGGTTCCTCTGAGAAGGTAAATATGCGGTTAATTTCTTCATTGATTACAACACCGAACAGTTGGTGAAGAGAGTCTTATTGCACTCCAAGTAATAGTATTACAGGGAGGGAGATATTGCTGCTGTCATGGAGATCAGCCAGTGGCATCAAAGTTATAGTGTAAATTGAGGATATATGGATAGGTACGAGGCTGGACATTACTGAAATAGACTGAACAAGGCTGTTGGCAGTTTAAATACAATACATTCTATCTGTGTATTGACATCTTTGGCTGCAACAGTGACAGTGTATCATTTACTCACTGTGGATGCTATGATTAATTTAGCAACTGTAGAGGCAACACACTGCGTATTTCTAAAGCATCAAACACACATGCACCTCTGTGGTATACTCTGTTGTAAGTGACTCGTCTTGTAGGAGATGGTGGATACTAGGAGAGAGTTTATATACGAGGATTGGAAATTTAACAGTGGAAAAACTATTTACTTACAGCTCGTACAAAATAAATATGCCTTTCAAAGTTTTATTGACCTTCAAAGTAGTCTCCAGCATAGTGTATAACCCTTGCCAGTGATGCTCTTAGCAGTGTCACATGTGTCGACAGTTCGAGTGGCGCGGTCTGTTTATCGATGAGTTGCAGCAGTCGTCAAGCAAATGCCGTGAAGTGTTTCCTTCAGTCAGAAATCGAGTTGAACTCACGAGGACTTACGTCAGGGGACCGCAGTAGGTGGTACAGCACTCAGCAGTCCCATCAGTCAAACAAATCAGTAACAGTTTGCACTCTACGTGCTTGAGCATTGTTCTGCAAAATGATGGTCAGGTCCCGCAGAAAGTGTCATCACTTCTGTCTCTAAGCTGCTCGTAGGTTGTGTTCCAAAATATGTAGTGCTTTTAGTCGATATTTATTATTTCACAGAGAAATATTACATCGTCGTCATCGTCATCATTATCATCTTTTCCATACCCCTCCTCCGGAAGTAAGTACCATCTTGGCAGTGATGGTAGTGGTGACGGCGATGCGGAGCTATCGGGGATAGCTTCTGAAACTAAAATCAATAAATAAATAAATAACATCAAAACAAAATGAAATTTAATAGATTGAATCGAGGCCTCGTAAGTCATTAGCCTGCTGCCGAAATATTAATGCGTGAAGCACGTAACTGCCACCGTCACAACTTAGCAAAAGATTTGGCAGGGAGCCGAGAACTTTCAGGCCGTGTGTAAAATCGGTAAGCGAGTCTAAGGATTCCAATCAGTTCCTTGTTGACCAGTCTGGTGCGGCAGTTGAAGATAGCAAAAGCCGAACCTAAGTTTAAAATTTCACGTTTAAGACATCGTTCAAGCATGAAAACCGTACAAACATGCAGTCTCTTGACCTTCGGACGGACCCCCGTATGGAAGATGTGTAACTGACATAAGGAAGTACCGTCAAGATTTGAAAAACAGACAAATCATCTGGTCCGGATGGCATTCCTGTTAGATTTTAGAAGGAGTACTCCAGGGAATTGGTCCATCACCCCGCCTCTCTCTCTCTCCCTCTCTCTTTCTTTCTCGTCCAACACGAAGATCGAAACGAATGGTATAAAGGAAAGAAAGAAAGCGCGGGTCACTCCAGTATACAAGAAAGATGAAGGAACAGACCGCAAAATTACAGACCAATATCCCTAACTTCGGACTGCTCCCGAATCTTTGTACGTATTCTCAGTTCGAATATAATAAACATTCTTGAGGCTAAGCTGTTTATGTTGATGAATCAGCCTGATTTTAGAAAGCATCATTCGTTCAAAACTCGGCATGCCTTTATTTCACATGATATATCTAGAACTATAAAGGAAGGTAACAGGTGGATTACATATTCTAGATTTCAGGAAGGTATATGACACGATCTCCCATCGCAGCCCGTTAACGAAGGCACGAGCATATTTAACAGGCTCAGAGATAAGAGAGTGGCTATATCCAATATGCAGCCCAGTGCAATTGGATAGCTGCTGTTCTCTTTATACTTAAATGATTTGGCGGGTCAATAGTCTGCCGACGATGCAGCGGTCTACTATAAGTCATCAAAGCTGAGTGACTGTAGGAGGACATAAGACGATTTAGACAAAATTTCCATTTGGTGTGATGAATGGTCGCTAGCCTTAAATGCGGAAAAAATGCAAGTTAATGCTGATGAGTAGGAATAATAAACCAGTAACATTCAGGTGAAGTATTACTATCGTCCTGCTTACTTCACTGGTGGGATTGATCCGTTCCAGGTCATGTTGAAGAATTTCGGCGAATGGCTTCTAGATTTGTTACCTGTAAGTGCCATGGAGCTGCTTTCAGAACTCAAACAGAAGTCCTTGGAGGACGGTGTTCTTTCCTAGGAACTGTAAACACTAAATTTAGAGACCCTCATTTCAAGGTAACTACCAAACGACTCTACTGCAGCTAACATTAATTGCGCATAAGGACCACGAAGACCAAATACGAAAAAAGTAGACCTCATATGGAAGCGTCCAGACAGCAGTTCTACCATCACTCTATTTAAGATTAATTGTACATGGGGGTCCATTGAACTTAAAGAATTCGAAACATGCAATGCCGTAGACGTATACAAAGAAAAAAAAAACTCTGACAATAACTTCTCTGTAATGCAGTAGAAACACGCATACATGAAAAGCAGGAAATACACCCGT
The DNA here is from genome assembly GCF_023864345.2 of Schistocerca serialis cubense. Classification (NCBI taxonomy): domain Eukaryota; kingdom Metazoa; phylum Arthropoda; class Insecta; order Orthoptera; family Acrididae; genus Schistocerca; species Schistocerca serialis. The sequence continues at coordinate 621,616,926 of NC_064645.1, forward strand.
CTCAAAGTTAGCTAATATCGACTCTGGCAGCTTGTAGGTGTAGGGTAGAGTTTCGATGTTTCTGTCGCTGGTTTCGAGTGGTTCTGCGAATTTTTTTCTTGGCAGGATAACACCAGTTGTATGGTATCGTCAGTTTCCGCGGCGTATTGCGATTTTATGCCGTCCTTCTGTAGTGCTTTGCATATAGTTGTGTAATTAGGACCTATCTTTGTGATTAATTACGCAATTAGGATCGATCTTTGCGTCAGTTTCTCGACCAAAATAAATAAAGTACACTAACCTAACCTTCCTCTCCCGCATCTAGACAGGTTTCATGTGTTGGGGGTGCACTTGAGCATTCCGTCCAGGAGCACGAGGGTTCGAGTCCCAGAAAGGGCTCCGGCATTTTTAATTTCCCCTCAATTCCATGTGTGTCTGGTGGTTTAATTGTGTTAGGTGGGAGCATTTGGCCTTTCCACCCAGGAGGAGCAGGGTTCGAGTTCCAGAAAGGGTTTCTCTCTCTATGTCACAACCCCGCGCCGGTAATAACGACTAGAGAGTCAACACTTGCCGGATACACTGCGTGCGACCTTGTTGCTGTCTACTAACGATGCTTAGGAAAGGACTCTCTCTATGTCGCAACCCGCTACGGTAATAACGACTAGAGAGGCAACACGTACCGGATACATTCGGTATTTTGGAATGGTGCCGGCCGTGTCCCAATACTCATGCTGTCTCTCTACCGTTCCACTCTCGAACGGCACGCGGGAGAAACGAGCACTTAAATTTATCCGTGCGAGCACTGATTTCTCTTATTTTATTGTGATGATCATTTCTCCCTATGTAGGTGGGTACCAACAGAATGTTTTCGCAATTGCAGAAGAAAACTGGTGATTGAAATTTCATTAGAAGATCCAGTCGCAACGAAAAACGCCTTTATTTTAATGATTGCCACTCCAATTCACGTATCATGTCTGTGACACTATTTTCCCTATTTCGCGATAATACAAAACGAGCTGCCCTTCTTTGTACTTTTTCGATGTCATCCTTTAGTCCCACCTGATACGGATGCCACACCGCACAGCAGTACTCCAGAATAGGGCGGACAAGCGTGGTGTAAGCAGTCTCTTTGGTAGACCTGTTGCACCTTCTAAGTGTTCTGCCAGTGAATCACAGTCTTTGGTTTGCTCTACCCACAATATTATCTATGTGATTGTTCCAATTTAGGTTATTTGTAATTGTAGTCCCTAAGTATTTAGTTGAATTCGCAGCCCTCAGATTTGTGTGACTTATAGCGTAATCGAAATTTAGCTGATTTCTTTTAGTACTCATGTGAATAACTTCGCACTTTTTTTTATACAGGATCAATTGCCACTTTTCGCACCATACAGATATCTTATCTAAATCATTTTGCAAGTCGTTTTGATCATCTGATGACTTTACAAGACGGTACGTGACAGCGTCATCTGCAAACAATCTAAGACGGCTCCTCAGATTGTCTCCTATGTCGTTAATATAGATCAGGAACAATAGAGGGCCTATAACACTTCCTTGGGGAACGCCGGATATTACTTATGTTTTACTCGACGACTTTCCGTCTATTAAAAATTAATTTACTCAAATGTTGCTGTTATAGTGTTATCACTCCTGGCTACCAGAATGTAATATATTGGTACTAATACAACTGTTGTATTTTCAGCGTGCTTTCTCTCGCTGCGCGTCGAGCGCTGCTTACTGGGGCCAAACTAAGTATGTCCATAGATATTTAGGCAGCATACTTTGTATCAAACTAATTGGCGTCATTCTCGCTGCCACGACCTGATTAAATCCTCAACAATAAACCGAAAACTGGTATCATCAACTCCAGTAATATGGCTAGCGTATAAACGTTCACAAGGCTAAATATTTGAAAATGGCAACAAAAGTTGATTGTATTACATTAACTGACATCGCACTAGCTTTGGCAGCCTTCCGTGCTTGGAATTCCGTATGTAAAATGTTGGTCGCACAAATGGTGCCTCAATAGCCAGACTCGATGAAATATGGATGCGATGGCCTATAGCCTCAGTTCCGTGAGTCACAAAAATTCCACTTCAACTTAAAGACCAAGTACATCGGACAAATCATGTATGCGACGGCGTAAAGTCACTGCTCTAGGAGACAGAAAATTTCCCTTCTACCTTATAGCTCAAGTACACTCCTGGAAATGGAAAAAAGAACACATTGACACCGGTGTGTCAGACCCACCATACTTGCTCCGGACACTGCGAGAGGGCTGTACAAGCAATGATCACACGCACGGCACAGCGGACACACCAGGAACCGCGGTGTTGGCCGTCGAATGGCGCTAGCTGCGCAGCATTTGTGCACCGCCGCCGTCAGTGTCAGCCAGTTTGCCGTGGCATACGGAGCTCCATCGCAGTCTTTAACACTGGTAGCATGCCGCGACAGCGTGGACGTGAGCCGTATGTGCAGTTGACGGACTTTGAGCGAGGGCGTATAGTGGGCATGCGGGGGGCCGGGTGGACGTACCGCCGAATTGCTCAACACGTGGAGCGTGAGGTCTCCACGATACATCGATGTTGTCGCCAGTGGTCGGCGGAAGGTGCACGTGCCCGTCGACCTGGGACCGGACCGCAGCGACGCACGGATGCACGCCAAGACCGTAGGATCCTACGCAGTGCCGTAGGGGACCGCACCGCCACTTCCCAGCAAATTAGGGACACTGTTGCTCCTGGGGTATCGGCGAGGACCATTCGCAACCGTCTCCATGAAGCTGGGCTACGGTCCCGCACACCGTTAGGCCGTCTTCCGCTCACGCCCCAACATCGTGCAGCCCGCCTCCAGTGGTGTCGCGACAGGCGTGAATGGAGGGACGAATGGACACGTGTCGTCTTCAGCGATGAGAGTCGCTTCTGCCTTGGTACCAATGGTGGTCGTATGCGTGTTTGGCGCCGTGCAGGTGAGCGCCACAATCAGGACTGCATACGACCGAGGCACACACGGCCAACACCCGGCATCATGGTGTGGGGAGCGATCTCCTACACTGGCCGTACACCACTGGTGATCGTCGAGGGGACACTGAATAGTGCACGGTACATCCAAACCGTCATCGAACCCATCGTTCTACCATTCCTAGACCGGCAAGGGAACTTGCTGTTCCAACAGGACAATGCACGTCCGCATGTATCCCGTGCCACCCAACGTGCTCTAGAAGGTGTAAGTCAACTACCCTGGCCAGCAAGATCTCCGGATCTGTCCCCCATTGAGCATGTTTGGGACTGGATGAAGCGTCGTCTCACGCGGTCTGCACGTCCAGCACGAACGCTGGTCCAACTGAGGCGCCAGGTGGAAATGGCATGGCAAGCCGTTCCACAGGACTACATCCAGCATCTCTACGATCGTCTCCATGGGAGAATAGCAGCCTGCATTGCTGCGAAAGGTGGATATACACTGTACTAGTGCCGACATTGTGCACGCTCTGTTGCCTGTGTCTATGTGCCTGTGGTTCTGTCAGTGTGATCATGTGATGTATCTGACCTCAGGAATGTGTCAATAAAGTTTCCCCTTCCTGGGACAATGAATTCACGGTGTTCTTATTTCAATTTCCAGGAGTGTATCTCCTCCCCCTCCCTTCTGTGGACTCGTTGCTCTGTCCCCACTTCGTCTCCCGGGACGCGTACTGGAGGCGCTTCCGCTGTTCCTATGCCTGCCTCCCGAAGTCTGTTGTGGGATATCTCCTTCATCTTTTTAATCGTAATAAGTGAAGGGTCTCATGTTGCCAATACTTGTACTTAACTCTTTCGAATACTAATTGTCTGGAAGTGAGATATATCACAGTAACCACAGCCGGAGCATAATAATGAAACGTGTATCATCAGGAGTTCAGTTCTGATTAAATTCAAACCTCCCGCCTGGCCAAAATAAGACTCCTGCTTTACCTGATTTCATTGTATCGAAGTACAGAGTTGTCTTTAGAGAGCAGAAAAGATTGCTAACCGCGGACTATGATAACATGGTGTGTTATGCAATGGAATAACGTGCGTTACACAAAGAAATAAAAATCAGTAATCGGACTTCGTGACAAGAAATTCAGATTGCGGGTCTAGAGTCATGAAAAATGCAAATGTGCAGCTAATGGCGAACAAATGGCGCGCAATCGACATGCCACCAAACCAACTGCTTCCCAGCGTTACTAAAAAAAACTGAAACAGACACAGTTTCTGGACACATCATTAGTAAAAGGATTTCCACTGGATTATTACTAAATAAAGTTATAAATAAGTTTAAATATTATCATTATTATTCGTAAAATTATAAGTAACAAGGATATGCGTCACTACATGAAAGCTTATGGGAGAAGAAAAGTGACATGGAGAACGCTACTCATGCCTCAATTATATTTTAATTTGAAGAGCGAAATTACATCAAGGATTTTAAGTAGTGACAGAGCTAAGGTACAATTGAATCTTTGACTTATCATAACAGATAAATTTATTACAGAGGTCATCCTTGTCGCTATCAAGCAATGCCCGTGTTTTAGCTGATTGATTTCTGGAGAATTCGTCCTATCTTTCCGGATCATGCGTCACGAAAAGGAATAAACGCAGAGGCCACATCCTCTTCTGTTTCCTCTGGTTGTACAGTCGGTGTAAGACGTAGGGCTCTCCGAATTTGCCACTCTGTGTAGCCGTTCATCTCTAACACCGTCCCGTTGGTTGAGTTGTCGGAGTGGGGCTTCAGTCCGGAACCGCGCTGCTGCTGCAGTCGCAGGTTCGAATCCTGCCTCGGGCATGGATGTGTCTTTAGGTTAGTTAGGTTTAAGTAGTTCTAAGTCTAGGGGACTGATGACCTCAGATTGTAAGTCCCATAGTGCGTAGAGCCACTTGAGCCATTTTTGTTTTGTTTTTTTTTGTTGGTGTGGGTGTGAGCACTACGGACCAATGTTTTGAGCGCCCTTTCTCTCTGCGCCCTGGTGGTGACACTGTACGCACTTAGGCATATGTCGGTGTGCGTCTTCTTACGGTACGTGCTGTGTCCAAAATGCGGTCCGCTCTTCCTTTTACCTGGACATTCAGGAAGGGGAGCACTCCATCCACTTCGACTTCGATGGTAGAACAGCTGTTGTGGGGTATGGGGAGCCCTACCTCCTACACTGACTATATAGCCGGAAGAAACAGAAAAGTGGCGGTGCCGCCGTGTTTATTCCACACCAGAGGACATCAGTCCGAGCATGTACTTCTTGACTAATGAGTTCTTCGACAGAATTAGAAACAAGAATACTTCCTTCCTTGTGCCACCTATTGTTCTACGTACCGCCGGTGTTTTAGCTGATTGATTTCTGGAGAATTCGTCCTATCTTTCCGGATCATGCGTCACGAAAAGGAATAAACGCAGAGGCTACATCCTCTTCTGTGCGGGCGGCGGTGCACAAATGCTGCACAGCTAGCGCCATTCGACGGCCAACACCGCGGTTCCTGGTGTGTCCGCTGTGCCGTGCGTGTGATCATTGCTTGTACAGCCCTCTCGCAGTGTCCGGAGCAAGTATGGTGGGTCTGACACACCGGTGTCAATGTGTTCTTTTTTCCATTTCCAGGAGTGTATTTACGAGGGACGTTCAATAAGTAATGCAACGCTCATTTCTCGGCCAGTTTTCGATTGAAAAACGCAGAATTTGATATGGACCGTCATGGACTATTCCCGTTTTAGGTCCTATTGTTTCGTGAAGTTCCCATAAGTGGCCACGCTATACGTAGACTTGAAATGGCGTCTGTAACGGAGATCTGTTCCAAGCAGACCGCTGTCATTTTCTTTTGCCGGAAAACTGGGGCATCTTAGATATTTATAGGCTCTTGCCAGATCTACGGAGACCTGGCAGTGAACAAAAGCACGGTGAGTCGTTGAGCGACGTGTCCGTCTTCATCGCAACAAAATCGCGCAAACTTTGCGAGATGCCGGGGCTAGCAGTGTATTTAACACTAAATTCTTCTAGACTCTTCATATGTAAATGATGCTCTAAGCCCCCCCCCCCCCTATTCTAGCTCCGACTTTTGCTGTTGCACATGGATTAAAAAGAAACGCAAACTGACTGTAATCGACCCTGCAAGTGGAGTAGAAAAGAGTTTGGCACCTGCAATAATTTAATTTGATAAATAAGTTAAATAAAGGAAAGTTTCATTAACGTAGTGAGAAATGATAGGGTTGCTCTACCGATTAACAGAATGAAAGTTCTGTCCAAAATAACAATATGATTTATTATGACTAAACTCAAAATAATAAACAAAACACATGAAACATTTACAATACATCAAATTGGCTCAAATTGGATACTCAAATAAATGCTGTGAAGGTGAAGTTGTTCCTAAACTAGATTGTGACATTTATGACGAAGCAGTATGTGGAGCCAATTCCTTGCAACTCAAATCTTAAGAGAAACACACAGCCAACCCAACATTAATTGCTGCTACAGTAGTGAGAACTCAGAAAATGAACATCCAAGACAGAACAAAGTTAGAAAAGACGAACAGGCGCGCTCTGCTGAGCTCTGATTATCACCTAGCAAAATTGCCTGCTTTGCCGATGCTGCGGACGTACATTACCAAGCTGTCTTCTTAACTGCAAGGACACGATCGGGCGTACCGGAGGCGATGGCTGGTTGCTTCGACGTCCCGTCGTGGTGATGATAATGTCGCGAGTATAGCCCAAAACAAGTTATCCTGGCCTGGTTGTTCCAGACTAAAGACTTCCTAGCAATACAAATGCGCCTCTGAGGGAGACGAAGAAGGCTCGCCGCAGGATCACTGATGGTACAGTGATTGATTTTAACAAGCGAAGTCACACAGTAACTCCGATACAGTCAACTTTAGCCAAAACTGCTCAAGACAGACAACATAGGCCGCTTGTACGCAGAATGCTCAATTGCCAACTGTACTCAGAAAGTTATGTTGAAGTCGAAACTTCAGCAACTTCGTCAAACAGTTACAATTAAATAAAAATATATTAGACAGCCAACGGAAGGCAGGCTCTCCAGAGCAGCGAGAGCTCCGACTTGTAACCTACTCTGACCGAAAGGCGAGAGCCGACTCCCACAAGAGCACCCTTACAAGTCGAACACCGAACATTCCCGTCCCCACGACAGTGGCTGTGGTCAAATGTTCCAATCAGCAACTCGGAAACCGGCGGAAAATTCCACTCTATTGCCGAAGCACTAGCTTCCACCAATGGAAAATTCTTGGTGCCAATTTCCGCGCCGATTTTGCTACGTCACGGAGCTATGCCCTGAGCAAGCCAATCACAGTTACGATTTTGCAGAAAACGCGGGAATTTGCCCGCCAAGACTGCCTGGGAACACAAGTCATTCCCACGCCTCGCTGGTAGCCTGCAAGAACGTGTTTTCACTAAGTTTCTGCGAAGTAACGGAATCTCTAGCCCAGCCGCTCCTTCTGCCCCCTCTGGGCGTGTCGCTGCCGCTCTTATGACAATGTCGGCGTCTGGAAAGCATCCACTTTACTCCCTCACACCCGTCGGCTTAACCCTTTCAAGATCAGCATAACTCGCCTGTCACAGGACCACCCGGGCGACAAGAGACGCTGCGTGTGAAGGAATAGCGACTTTTCACCGCATGCAATTAGAGAGGAAAATCGAATTACTCAGAGTAAGATAGAAATATGAGAGGGGGCTCCTGCTACCTCTCAACTTGTCCGATCTCCTGCGTGCCGGCCGGCCACACGCAACTGTAACTCCTGCGTTCTTGGAACTTGCGAACACCCACATTCGAGGTGATTGATGGATCACAACCAAACATCTCGCTGCACAACTGGATGTCTCTGCTGGTAGTGCATCCGAGAGGAGCTCACAAAAGTACATTGGACTTTTCTTCATCATCCACCCTACTGCCCGGATCTCTCGTCCTTCGATTTCCACCTGTTTGACCCAATGAAGGATGCACTCTGCGGGAAGCTGTGCATGGATGATGGCCAGGTTATTGATAGCACAACACTTTGGCTCCGACGTCGACTAGTAGAGTGGTACCATATTGGCATAGATGGCCTCCAAGTAAAGTGGCGTAAGGCCGTTGCATTGGACGAAGATCACGTTAAAATATAGTTTAGTAGACAAAATAGTGGGGAATAGTATGGTACACTGGAATCCTGAATGAAACCAAAAGTGCTTTCTGAAAAATGTATTGCATTATTTATTGAACGTCCCTCGTAGCTGTACTTCAGCTCCTGGGAGCAATCGATGCACAGAGATGCACATCAGTGGAGGATGGGTAAGCGATAAACGCTTCACCATAGCTCCTAGGGAGTCAGTTCATGAGTGCACCTGATAATGCATCGTGGTCCCTTGCCAGACTATTATGGCCATTATACATTGACATCCGGTCATTCAGTTGCGAACTCACTATGAATAAAGCTTGGAGAAGTTGAAGAATCACATGAATAAATAACAGCTGTGTTAGTATTAGTATCAGTAGCAGTAGTAACTGTGGAAGAAGAGGGATCAGAGGAAATAATAGTAGTAGAGGAGGAATAATGAGGAGGAGAAGGAGGAGGAAGAGGAGAAGAAATATTATAGAAAAAATAGTACTCCTTGTCTTCCCACATTATCTCCTTCACACAACTTCCTGGAAGTTACGACAGATATAAAAGTTATCACAAGAGCTATTAGTGAGCGGTGTATACTCGTATGTACTGTGTGGTGATAACTGAAGTGCAGCTACTCATTAAGGTCAAGTAAGGACTGTAATTCTTGTATGGCAGCTAAGGTTGATAGAAATTCTAATCCGTTAATGAGGAAACGATTTACACTGAAAAAAAGAAAGTACCGATTTTGGCCACCAGATGCAAATATGGCGGTGTGAATACAAGAAATTAGTAATTTTTCGATGTGTGATTAATTAGGAGCGGGACGTGGGCAGAAATGTCAAACAAGTGAAAAAGGCATAATGTTGATTTTGCTAGTAACCGTCGCTTAGACAATTCGTTCAATAGGAGCAACGGACACGTCGAGAAGATACTGCATCCGTAAGACGACATAATTAACAGTTGGTCGCAGCAGTTCCGGTGGAATATGAGCAACGTGGTCCTGTATACTGGCCTTCAGATCAGATAGAGACCGAACGTGTCCATGGTAAACGTGTTATTTTTGGCACATCGAGAACCAAAGTTGCGTGAATCAAGATCGAGTGAGCTTGCAAACCATGCATCTGGAAAATCTCTGGAAGATAACAAGTTAGTGGCAGGTTGCTTTACGCAGTTCTTTCGTTGGGTGAGCAGCATGAGGTGTTGCCCCATCTTGCATGAAAATAATGGTTTCCATCCAGGTGCGCTGTTCCAAAGAAGATCTCGATGACGTGCAGCCGTCGCGATACACCTGACGAGAATACACCCTTTGGGTGTATTCTCTTCAAAGAAGAATGGACCGAGAGTAAAGGTGCTTGTGAACCACACTACACAGCCACGCACGGCGAGTGCAATATCTATTCGTGCACAACACGCCCTTTTATGGTCCCCCTCATTCGCAAGTTGTGTGTATTCACTGCACCCTGTGGTGTGAAATGTGCTTCATCACACCACAGAATATTTCCCTGTCACATGTATCAGCTTCGACACGTGCCAGAAACTGAAGAGCAAATGCAGAACGTTGCTGCGGATCATGAGGTTTTAGTTGCGGGTACCAGTGTAAAATAGACTGCAGAACGGTATGTACTGTTGACCATAGGATGGGCAATTCTCGACTGCATGACCACTTATCATTACCCGGGGCACGTGCTGCGTGGTCAGTTACAGCAGCAACAACTTCGTCTATAGCTTCCACCGGGATAGAACGCATTCCTCTTCCAGATGGTGTGAAAGGGGCAGCCGTGCTTATTTTTATTTTTTTTCTTGTAGTTTCATTATCGTCTTCTTTTCACATTTAATGACATCGGGTCTCGCCTCAGACCTTTCAGTCGGTGATACCCTCTCAATGCAGCACTGTGATTGCTGCTATTCACAGAAGAAACTAGCAGCGCATGGCCTCTCTTCTCGATAACACCAATGTTCACTCAAGTTATGGGTAGGCAAATGAGAGTGTGGATGTCATAACGTCATACAAACAGTGTGCAGCGCCGGATTTGCACCTGTTGGCCGAAATTTGAATTAATTTTTTCCAGCGTAAATCTTTTCTGCATTAGCGTATTATCATATCTATCAAATTTCGTTGCCATACGATAATTATAGCCCACACTAAACCTCCGTGAGTAGTGTTGTGGGTTGGCAGGATAGCCAACACCAGGTTACAAGAGAAAGCCGAAAGGCACGCGTTTTAGCTCACACAGGCTGGCGTGAAGTCTGGAACAGGACAAGGAAATTAGAATTTAGAAAAACGGACGTAGCTGGTGGAATACTTAACTTTAATCCATTAATGGTGAACGTCGGTCTGACGGCACATGCATCACAAGATCAATAGCAACTGGTAATGGCGCCTTGCTAGGTCGTAGCAAATGACGTAGCTGAAGGCTATGCTAACTATCGTCTCGGCAAATGAGAGCGTAATTTGTCAGTGAACCATCGCTAGCAAAGTCGGTTGTACAATTGGGGCGAGTGCTAGGAAGTCTCTCTAGACCTGCCGTGTGGCGGCGCTCGGTCTGCAATCACTGATAGTGGCGACACGCGGGTCCGACGTATACTAACGGACCGCGGCCGATTTAAAGTCTACCACCTGGCAAGTGTGGTGTCTGGCGGTGACACCACAAGTAGCCGCACTCTGATTATAGCCAGCCGGTATCATTCATTCCTTTAGCACTTGTGAAAAGATCACTGCACGAGAAGCAAAAACTTACCTCTGACTAGAGTATTAGTGTAAACATGTGGTGAGCATAGTTTGTGGTAATTTTTGAATGCAACCATAATGCTCTTCACACAGCAGAATGTCTGCTGTTAAGAGTGTCTAAGAAACGGCATTTAGTAGTTTTGTACGATGAGCGAGCTCTGGCGTTCTGTCACGGGCGTCTTCCAGCAGGCGGTGGGCAAAAGCAAGACGTCTGTAAGCAGTGAGTCAACACGCACGGAACGAGCACAATGAAATAATGGCGACTTAGCAGAGGAGCGTCAGCGCCGCAGGGCCTGCCGGGATGGGATGCACGTGGTGCGCGCAGCGCCGGGCAACTCGCGAACGACCGGGCGGGAGGCCGCAGGGGCAGGGGTGCCACGTGGTAGGGGTCAGCCAGCCCGGTGCTCCTACAGGTGGAGACTGACGTCACAAAGAGAAAAGCTCGTCTCGTCCCGAGGGGCGGTGTGAACTGCTTTACTATCTGGAGGTAGTATGCCCTTGTCTTTTGCAGTATTCGAACTTACTTACCACAGTCCTACTTGGCATTTCACATTAACATAGTAATGGCCCGAAATGAAAGAATCAATACGTAACAAGATAACTGCAGAAACCAAATCCTCATAAAGCCACAGAATTTTTAACTTTATTGTCACATAGACAAATCTTCTAATCTATTATTTTTTTCTTTGTCTTTTCTTCGACACTTATCGCCCACTTAAAGTCTTGATATTTTACTCACCTAAAATTCAGATAACATACTTGAGCCGTGCTGTGGCTCGCGTTGTTGCTGTTTGTAGGTTTCCGCCCTCTGTTGCAGGCCAAACTGTATCCTTTAGTTGGCGTGATTGCGGTTGTTTGTCTTCTTCTCATCTTGACTGGCGCCACTCGTTTCGCAAGCGTTGCCTGTCCGCTAGTGGCAGCAGCAGCCGTTATCGATATGTATAACTCTTGCCCTATCTTTGGGGCGACGTCGTTGTTTTTCCGTGTCGTGTGAGCGAGGCAGTTCGGTTGGGGACTCAGGTCCGCGTAGTGCCGGAACACGCTAGGACCGCTGGTGGCGCGCATGGACTGCCGGATGGAAGGGCTGTGGTCACGAGGATGCACGACCTAGTCGTAAACCAGGTCCTGCAGGCTTTAAGATGAGTGCATTTCAATTCAAGTAGAGAAACCTCCACCATTGTGATATCCCGCGGTTCTCCAGTGACTTGGGTTCGTGTTGCTGCTCGTAGTGTCGCCGAGGCGAAGAGCAGAGAGTGGAGTCCTTGGGGAAAGCTGATCTGATTAGCTTTTCTCGACTCCTTATTACTATTTACTGCGTTCAGCTTGTTACAATTTGTTAAGTTCAACCAGCGTAATTTTTCCTGCCTGGTGGCCGCTAACGCCCCAGTTACCTGCCCTGGAGGTTAGTGTATGTAATGGCAGTGTACGTTTCCTCGCCTTGCCATTTCTGTCCGGTAAGGCGTGTAGCTTTGACAGCTTTCTTGAATGTACGCCGTTTGTGTTTCTTCTACTCTGGTGGTAGTGATTCCTTTCTCGTCCCGGGCTCTCTAAGCACAGTATTCTGGGGGTGTAGTGCAGTCCGCCGGTTCCGGCTTTGGAGTGTTGTTCCATTCTTGCATTTGATTTATTGGACGTCAGGTAGCTTCAGCAAGATTATCATTAGTCATTCGTTAGACGGCCACTAGTATGAGTTACCATCTTTGAAGTGAATGCAACTCTTGGCTGCCTATCTCATCGCTTACGAAAGTGTTTGTTGCCCGACCTTCTCGGAGGTCGATTCCTGGAGCACCGTCTGTGACTGGTCCTCGTGTTTTATTATTGTATTATTTATTACGATACCTTGTAATGCCTGCATTAAAGGTTATGTATGTCTAGTCATTAGTTCCGGACGCCTTCTGAAATAAATCGAGCGCTGTAAGTGTTGTGTTACAAGGTTACCATTGTTGTGGATTGGCAGGCGCCAACCCACGGGGTTTGGAGGAACCCGAAAGGCACGCGTTTAAGCTCACGCAGGCTGGCGTGAGGTCTGGAACAGGACAAGGTAGTTAGACTAGAAAAAAAGGATGTAACTGGTGGAATACTTAACTTTAATCCATTAATGTTGAACGTAGCTCTTGTCTGTACATTATTTACAATATCAATAGCAACTGGTAATGGCGCCTTGCTAGGTCGTAGCAAATGACGTAGCTGAAGGCTATGCTAACTATCGTCTCGGCAAATGAGAACGTATTTTGTCAGTGAACCATCGCTAGCAAAGTCGGTTGTACAACTGGGGCGAGTGCTAGGAAGTCTCTCTAGACCTGCCGTGTGGCGGCGCTCGGTCTGCAATCACTGATAGTGGCGACACGCGGGTCCGACGTATACTAACGGACCGCGGCCGATTTAAAGGCTACCACCTAGCAAGAGTGGTGTCTGGCGTGGACACCACAACCATCATCTTATTTTACCTGTTTTGTGGTCAGTTGCTTCTTTCTTTTAAATAACCTTTGCTTGTATTTGCTGTTTTACAGCAGGTTTCTAAATTTTTTTATATAATTGCCGTTCCTGGCGAGTAAGGCCTTCAGCCGTGATTGTCGTCATTTGGTTTGAAAAAAATAATTCGATATTTGTATTTTAGCAGTAAGCCTTAAGACCTTATTTACTGCCGTTCCTGGCGTCTGATACCTTCTGCTGTGTTTGTGGCCACTTACTTTTTAGTATTTCAATACCTGTAAGTTGCAATTGCAGCGAGTTCTTAAATAGTCTTAATTTATTGCCATTCTTGACGTGTAAGGCCTTCAGCCGTTATCACTAGTGGCTTGTTTTTTTTGTTTTTTTTTTAACATTATCTGTATCTGTATTTTATGGTGTTTTCCTAAATTGTGAAGCACTGAAAACACTATTATTTACACAGTTCTTTATTCCTTCATTAATAAGGTGTGGTATTTTTTATTTATTGTTGAGCCTGGAATTACTGTTTCAAAAAATTAATGTGTGTTTCTGTAACAGGCAACCAATAGTAACTTATTACGGCCCCGACCACAATCGTAACCGAGTCCTGCCTTCCCTTGACTACCAGGTCACAATACTTAATACATTGGTCATAACCTAGACATCGAGCTACTCCTTACATATCACCTGATCATTGAAGAAATTACTTTACGTTGCTCTTCACTTGCATGTACTACGTTTTTAATCTCCACAGATCAAGAATTTATTTTTATAACGTCAATAGTTTACCATTTTACGTATCTGGTAACAATGACCATAGAACGTATAATATAGAGTATAAATATTTTTATAATAATTTCTGACGTGTAAATTTGGAAAACCAGGTTTATGAAAAAAATATAAAGTTCTTTACATTCTATTTCGAGATGTACTCCTATGTTGTAATTTGAACAATACCACTTCTCTCACGATTCGGCTCTGAATTGAACTTTTGGGAACGGGCGCTGATAACCTCGCTGTTGTGCGCCCTAAAACACTAATCATCATCATCATCATCTGCTGCCGTCTGGTGGCACCTCAAAACGCAATGTATTCTGTTGACCGTCCCACAAGTTTCCTATCAGATGTCAACAAGGATTTTATACACGTCTTATGTATTTTATTTGTGCCTAATGTGTACTGTCCGCACAGGTATTCTCGTACTGTATGACTACAGACGGTACTGTGAAATATCGTCTCTATACGGTATGTTTACCTTCAAGTTGTATGCATTTATGTTGGTTTGAAGTTAGAATTTTCCACTAGTGTTTCTTAGTGTACATTACGGTTATGTCCAATTAGAGTGAACAGTCGATGAAATGAATTGGCACTGTAAAAAAAATTTCTGTACAAATGAGCTGAAGATGGCGACTTAATTTCGCTGAAACTAGTAATCGTTGTGTATTTTATGTCATCTGGGCGGATAAACTTCTGTATTAAGAAGAACAATCGTGTTTAAAGCTCCCTCCTTTTCCGCCATTATGTTCTCTCATCCAGTAGTACGAAAGGAAAAAAATTCATTGTCTGAAAAACGACAAGCAAATACAGGTGCTTATGCATCTTCTGCCTGTGTTTTGCATAAATTACTAGTCTTCAGTGTCGTAGCTTTAGCATTTGGATGGTCCAGTTAGGATTCACGTAGCCACTGGAGAGATGAGAGAGAGGCAAGAGAATGGGGGAAAGCGAGAGGGGAAGAGAGGGAGAGAAAGGCGGAGACAGCTACGGGAAGACAGAGGGGAGAAAAAGAAGAGTGGATGGACAGACAGAGAGAGATGGCGAGAGGTAGTGCACTGGGTAGGTAAGAGAGTGATGGGACAGTACGTAAGGAGGGAGGAAGGGTGAGGGAGGGAGAAAAAGAGGTTGGTTGGTTGGTTGATTTGGGGGAAGGGACGGCCGCACGTGGTTTTGAACCGTCGTTCTCCTGAATGCGAGTCCAGTGTGCTAACCACCGCGCCACCTCCCTCCGGGAAAGGGAGGGAGAAACGATTAAAACAAGAACATTGATAATGAAACGTTACTGGACGAAAATCAGTTTGGATTGAAAAATAGCAAAGTGTCAGAGAAGGAAAGATCCATATCGAAAGAAAATATTAAGAGCATTCTGACTACATTCATAGAATTTCTGGATCGTGAGAAAACTTGAGGTGGAATAAACTTAGTCCGACTATGAACGCGTAGTTCATAAATTTGTTCTATTATCCCATATAAGGTGGAATGAGATGTCTGAAATATTGACAAGACTTGTGATAAAATACAGAGACATAGCGTATCTATGAACTACGAGCAGGCGATTCCCCACTGGCCCTAGCAAAAAATCACAAAGTGAAAGCACAGACCGTTTCACATGCTTATTAAAAGCTTCCGCGGTGTTCCTCTTAAATCTGGCTGGGCGGTGAGCAGACTGTTCGAGAGAGAATATACTTTTCACGAAACACGTTAACACGACACAGAAAATAGAGATTGGCTAGTGACACACCTAAGTAAGGAACACACACAAATCTTTGCACGTTGCACAACACTGTTAGACGTGAAGCGGATGCTGATTGGTCCTGTAAGACAGTTATAGCGAAAAGCAAAGGTCCCGAGTTCGATTCTCGGTCCGGTACACAGTTTTAATCTGCCAGGAAGTTCCATATTAGCGCACACTCCGCTGCAGAGTGAAAATTTCATTCTGGAAATAACCCACTAGCTTTGGCTAAGCCCTGTCTCCGCAAAATGCTTTCTTCCAGAAGTGCTAGTCTTGGAAGATTCGCAGGAGAGCTTCTGTGAAGTTTGGAAGGTAGGAAAGAAAGTATTAGCGGAATTAAAGTTATGAAGACGGGTCATGAGCTGAGGTAGGATAGCTCAGTTGATAGAGCACTTGCCCGCGTAAGGAAAAGATCCCCAGTTCGAGTCTCGGTCTGACACACAGTTTTAATCTGCCAAGAAGTTTCAGTTCTAGCTTTGTTATTGCTGTTGTGGTCTTCAGTCCGAAGACTGGTTTGATGCAGCTCTCCATGCTACTCTATCCTGTGCGAGCCCCCTTATCTCCGAATAATTACTGCAAACTGCATCTTTCTGAAACTGCTTGCTGTATTCATCTCTTGGTCTCCCTCCACAATTCCCCCCCCCCCCCCCCCGCACACACACACACACACACACACACACACACACACACACACACACACACACACACACACACAAACTTCCCTCCAGTACTAAATCAGTAATCCCTTCTTTTGGTTAATTTTATCGTAACTTTCTTGTCTCAGTACTTCCTCAATAGTTACGTGATCGACCTATCTAAACTTCAGCATTCTTCTTTAGCACCACATTTCGAAAGCTTCGATTCTCTTTTTATCCACACTATTTATTGACCATGTGTCACTTCCAGACAAATACCTTCAGAAAAGACTTCCTAACACTTAAATCCATATTCGATGTTAACAAATTTCTCTTCTACAGAAATGCTTTTCTTGCCATTGCCAGTCTACATTTTACATGTTCTCTACTTCGGCCATCATCAGTTGATTTGCTGCCCAAATAGCAAAACTCATCTACTACTGTAGGTGTCTCGTTCCCTAATTGATTCCATTAGCACCACCTGATTTAATTCGACGACGTTCCAGTATCCTTGCTTTGACTTTGTTGACGTTCATCTTATATCCTCCTTTCAAGACACTGTCTATTCGGTTCAACTGTTCTTCCAAGTCCTTTGCTGTCTCTGATAGAATTACAATGTCATCGGCAAATTTCCAAGTTTTTATTTATTCCACCTGAACTTTAACTCCTTCTCCAAATTTTTGATTGGTTTTACTTACTGCTTGTTCAGCGTACATATTGAATAACATCCGGCGTAGGCTACAATCCTGTCCTACATCCTTCTCAACCACTGCTTTCGTTTCATGCACATCGATTCTTGCCGGCCGCGGTGGCCGTGCGGTTCTAGGCGCTCCAGTCCGGAGCCGCGCTCCTGCTACGGTCGAGGGTTCGAATCCTGCTTCGGGCATGGGTGTGTGTGATGTCCTTAGGTTAGTTAGGTTTAAGTAGTTCTAAGTTCTAGGGGACTAATGACCACAGCACTTGAGTCCCATAGTGCTCAGAGCCATTTGAACCACATCGACTCTTATAACTGCCATCTGGTTTCTGTACAAATTGTAAATAGCCTTTCGCTCCCTGTATTGTACTCCTGCTACCTTCAGAACTTCAAAGAGTGTATTCTAGTCAACATTGTCAAAACCTTTCTCTAAATTTACAAATGCTATAAATGTAGGTTTGCCTTTCCTTAACCTGTCTTGTAAGATTAGTCGTAGAGTCAGTATTGCCTCACGTATTGCTGCAGAATCCAAATTGATCTTTCCCAAGGTAGGGTTATATCAGTTTTTCCATTCTTCTTTAAGGAATTTGTGTTAGTATTTCGAAACTATGACTTATTAAACTGATAGTTCACTAAAACTTAGACTCGTCAGCACTTACTTTCTTTGGCATTGGAATTATCACATTCTTCTTGAAATCTGAGGGTGTTTCGCCTGTCTCACTCATCTTGCACACCAGATAGAAGAGTTTCGGCATGGCTAGGTCTCCCAAGGCTATCTATCGGTAATAGCCTTCTTCCAAGAAAGACCATTTCCTCCACCATGAGAGGTTCTTCAGTTTACATACTACAGCCGTAATCAGTGGGTACAAATATCACTAGGCAATGATTTATGGCACATCATACTTGGTGCCCGCCCATCCGTCTGTCGTAGTGCTGATCTAGCGCCTATCTTTGGCCAGAGGGCGTGCTCGAAGGGATTTGTGCCACAGTTATCGCCTCACCAAAGTGAACTGGTGCTGCGCAGCACTTCAGAGGTCAGTCACCTTGACAGTGTAGCTTGAGGAAACCGTTGGTATTAGCCTGACGTGCTGGGGCTCGGCAGAGGGATGTGCTGTCTGCCTGGCAGACGTTCGTGCTCGTCATACAAATAACATCCAAACTGGTGTAAGCCTTACACTGCACTAACCCAGAATCGAGAAGTCAGGTCGATTTTTCATACTAGCAGACTCTTTTATGCTACGAATGACCTTCGTTGCTATCTATGCCTTTTATGTTCTCTTTGTTTTTTTCCCCCACGTGTTATTTTGCTTCCAAGTAGCAGAATTCTTTTACTTCTTCTACTTGGTCTTCAATTTCGATGTAAAATTTGTCGCTGATCTGATTCCTGTTACTCCTCATTACTTTCGTCTTTCTTCTCTTCCTTACCGTCCAACAAAAAAACACTCTGTACATTGTACCCACATTGTTATCGATTCACACTGTTACCTATCGACGTAATACTTCTCTCTCTCTCTCTTTCTCGCTCGCTCGCTCGTTCGCTCTCGCAGAACACTGACAAACTTACATCTTTCTGAACTTCCTCGTACTTCGAAGCAATTTCGACTCACATAAATGTGATATACCAAATAAAGAAATATTAGGTTGGTGCGTAAGTTCGTAGGGTTTTTCCATAGGTTTATATGTAGATGTAGATGTAGACCCAACAGACACACGATACATTCTATTTCACTATTTACTACAGTCTGCCAACATTGGATTAAATTTTGGATTCCACGACTATAGAAATCACATGGTTTTGAGGCGAAGAACACGTCGAGCCATGTTAGGAGCGCTTTTTCATACGGAGAGGAAGTTTCTTGAAATTTACTCGATAGACAACTGAAAAGGTGAACATCTTTTGGCGCAAGATCAGGTGAGTAAGGTGGGTGCGGAATACATTCCCAACCCAACTCGTGTATAGTGCTTTCGTGAGCCTAGCAGAATGCGGGCGAGTGTTACCATGGAGTAGCATCACTTCACACAGTCTTCCAGGTCGTTGTTCTTGAACTGCGTCTGCGAGACGTCTCACCCGTTGACAAGCGCAGAAGCGATTCGTAGTAAACCACGCCGTCACTTTTCCACCAGCTGCATAACAGTATCTTTTATGGATGCGCGTACGTCTTTGTACAGGATCTTGCTGCTTTGTCTGCTATCAACCATTCTTTCTTTTCCTTATCTTTGCATAAACGGTACAGGACAGGACAGGAATGGTCAGTGTTGCTCACGACCAAGCTGATGACGAGGAAGCAAAGATGCACTTATGGCCACCCGCTGATTTTTGTGATTTTGGCTTAGAGCATTCGGTGCCCATACACCCGATTTTTGAATCTTTTCCACTGCGTGCAAAGGTCTCACGATGATGGAATGATCACAGTTCGTCACTTCTGACAGTTCCCGAGTGCACTGACATCGATCATTGTTGATAAATGCGTTTAAGGGGATCCGGAACGCCCTATACTTGCAATGTTAAAATAACGTTTATAAATTACATATTTCCTCACAAAGTATTTGAGGTAGGAAGTTGAACTTTTTACAGATTATTTATTGGAATATGGGCTACAACTTAACACAGGGATTTTACAAAATTTTAGTTCACTTATTAAAGATGATTTTTTTTCAATTGTAATGAAAATTCACAACATTTTTTTGCAATTTTTTATTTATATATTCAAAAATATACAGTTTTTTTGGAAAAAGGCTGTGTTAAATTATGCAGAAGGTACTGTGTAACATTTACTGAAAGTTTGAAACAAATATGTTTGGAAGATCCTTAGAAAACATGTAATTACTATGAGAAAATAAAAGTTTTGGGAATCGAGCGACAAAGATTGGATTAACTTTTTAGTGCATTCCAGGTCCATAGGATGGATTATCTTCATCCTCTGCAAACTCCTCCTCCAGCTTCCTCTTGTTCCTCCTCCTGTTTACTCTTGCTTGTATTTCTAGACTCTTTACAGCCCTGTCTGCAGCCCGAAGGCGTTCCTTGTCTAAAGCAAGCATCGCTCGTTGTTGTGTTCGTAGATTTTGCTACCATTTTCTTCAGTTGCAGTTACTGCAACACTGTTCCAAAAGGTGGTCATGTATGAACACTTATCACATTTCAGTTGTGTTTCACTAGCAAGTCCTACGTGCTTCATTATGGAGAGTTCCAGACCAACTTCACTACAATGAATACATCTTACACAGTTTGAAAAAATTCCTTTGAGAACCGCCATATCAAATATTTCATTCACATCCGATTCGCCCATAAAACATTCATAGTTTTCACTCATTGAACCAAGCTTCTTCTGTGAAGTATTTTCTTTCCCACTTTGACTGCTATGGGCAGGTGTACTTGAGAGGTTAGGTTCACTCACTTGGTTATCGTCTTTATTGTTTACAGTAATAACACATACCTTTGGCTTTCCAACATTTCTCCTTTTCTTAAAAGCCTTCAGAGGATTTCTAATAACTTTACTTTTACTCATTATTATACTTCAACAAAACAGAGACTCAAGAAACAGAATTAATTACGAATATTTTCGAGATAACGACAGAGTAAATAAACATGAAACAATCGACAATCACACCAGCGATATATATTGAACCATCACAGGTTAGCCACAACACATACCTTATCTCACATCACTAAAATGTACCTGATGAACACGGACGTTAATAATAACACCACATGACAGCAGTTTAACAGCGCCACTGTGGGTCACGCCCATGTAGAACACATTTCAAAAAAAATTTAAAAATAGTTGTAGTCTTCGGAATTGAATAAATTATATATATATTAAAAGGTAATAGTCTGCAGATTCAGAAAACGCAAAAAAGTAAAAATTGAACTTTTCATGATTTTGAGCCTTTCCGGAGCCCCGCATAACAGTATCTTTTATGGATGCGCGTAGGTCTTTGTACAGTATCTTGCTGCTTTGTCTGCGATCAACCATTCTTTCTTTTCCTTATCTTAGCATAAACGGTACAGGACAGGACAGGAATGGTCAGTGTTCCTCACGACCAAGTTGATGACGAGGAAGCAAAGATGCACTTATTGCCACCCGCTGATTTTTGTGATTTTGGCTTAGAGCATTCGGTGCCCATACACCCGATTTTTGAATCTTTTCCACTGCATGCAGAGGTCTCACGATGATGGAATGATCACAGTTCGTCACTTCTGACACTGCACTGGCACTGGCATCGATCATTGTTGATAAATGCGTTCAAACGATCTTCTTCAAACCCCGAATATCTTCCTCGAGTGGAGAGTCACTAATGTGAAAACGATCCTCTTTAAAACGATAAAGCCATTTCCTCGGCGTGCTGTCCAATGGCATTGTCCCCATACTCGACCCAAATGTTTCAGGTTGCTTCCGCTGCTGTAACTCCTCTACTGAACTCAAACAGAAGAATATGTCTGAAAAGTTCCTATTTGTCCACTTGTCACTCCATTTTCTAGCGCCCACAGCTCCATTTACTATCTCCAAAACGAGAAATGACAGCATATAAATGAAACTGGTATCAGTTAACTACATACAAAAGAATGACATTCGATAAGTAAACCAATAGCAATCGCAATATCAACATGCAAAACAAAAACACTACGAACTTACGTACCAACTTATACGTTATAGAAATCAGTATACACAAATACACTTGAAGCCTCAAAGAAACTGATATAGGCATGCGTATTCAAACACAGGTATATGTAAATGGGCAGAATACGGCGCTGCGGTCGGCAACGCCTATATAAGACAACCAGTTTCTGGCGCAGTTGTTAGATGGGTTATGTGGTGTCACCGCCAGACACCACACTTGCTAGGTGGTAGCTTTAAATCGGCCGCGGTCCATTAGTACATGTCGGACCCGCGTGTCGCCACTGTGTGATCGCAGACCGAGCGCCACCACAAGGCAGGTCTCGAGATACGGACTAGCACTCGCCCCAGTTGTACGGACGACGTAGCTAGCGACTACACTGACGAAGCCTCGCTCCTTTGCCGAGCAGATAGTTAGAATAGCCTTCAGCTAAGTCCATGGCTACGACCTAGCAAGGCCCCATTAGTAACATTGCATGTATCTAAAGAGTCTCACTTGTATCGCCACAATCTCCAGATGTACCAAAAGGATGGATTAAAGTTAAGTATTCCAGAAGCTACGTACTTTTCTTTATAGCATTCATTACGTATCCTGTTTCAGACCTCACGCCATCCTGCTTTAGCTTAGCGCGTGCCTTTCGGCTTCCTCTCATTGTGTCTAGGCTGTCTTGTCTAGACACAACAGGTTACTGTTGCTACAATGGCAGATTATCAATATTTCATTGAGTCTCAACTTAGTCTTGTAGTAGACACACGAGTGATGAGACACGGCATCCCTGAGATAGAGACGAAGTGGGGATTTTCCCGTACGACCATTTCACGAATGTACCTTGAATATCAGGAATTCGGTAAAACACCAAATCTCCGACAGCGCTGCGGCCGGAAAACGAGCCTGCAAGAACAGGACCAACGACGGCTGAGGAGAATCGTTCAACGTAAGTGCAACCCTTCCGCAAACTGATATAGATTTCAATGCTGGGCCATCAACAAGTGTCAGCGTGCGAACACTCTACGAAATATCATCGCCTATGGGCTTTCGGAGCCGAAGGCCCACTCGTGAATCCTTGATAACTGAATGACACAAAGCTTTACGCCTCTCTTGGGCCCATCAACTGGGCTGTTGATGCCTGGAAAAGAGTCTGGTCTCAAATTGTATGGAGCGGATGGATGTGTACGGGTATGGAGACAACTTCATGAATATATGCACCATGCATGTCAGCAAGAGACTGGTCAAGCTGGTGGAGGCTCTGTAATGGTGTGGGCTGTGTGCAGTTGTAGTGATGTGGGACAACTGATACGTCTAGATACGACTCTGACAGGTGACACATACGTAAGCATCCTGTCTGATCACCTGCATCCATTCATGTCCATTGTGCATTCCGACGGACTTGGGCAATTTCTGCAGGACAATGCGACACCCCGTACGTCCAGAACTGCTACAGAGTGGCTCCAGGAACACTCTTCTTAGTTAAAAAACTTACGATGGCCACCAAACTCCCGAGACATGAACATTATTGAGCATATCTCGGATGCCTTGCAAGTGCTGTTCAGAAGAGATTTCCACCCCCTCGTACTCTTTCGGATTTATGGACAGCCTAGCAGGATTCATGGTGTCAGTTCCCTCCAGCGTTACTTGAGACATTAGTAGAGTCCATACCACGTTGCGTTGCGGCACTTCTGCGTGCGCGGGGTCCCTACACGATATTAGGCAGGTGTACCAGTTTCTTTGGCTCTTCAGTTTATGAATAAAATAGTTCAGCATGTGAGAGGGAAGATTCTAGAAGTCTGATATACTAGACAGAATATATGCAGACAAGTATTATTAGCCATAGTTAGCGCCACTGCCCTCGGTGCAGGAGGACCTATGTTCCATAGCCGACACATCCTCACAGATTTTTTTCTCAGATAGGAAGCTCTGGTACGTGGTCCATTTAGCCCTTGTGAGGCTAAATGAGAAAATGCTTGAATGAAGAAGCAGTGGCAACATCAGGATTCATCCACTGGCAACAACGGCTCGAGGTATGAGTGACAGGCCGGTCACATGTCCCACGATCATAGATAGCTCTACGTATTGCGTTGTGGGCAGTAGTCGTCCAGTTGGAACAAGTGTAAGACTCAATACGTGTGTGATGTTTATGTTTTACGTTTACATACGCAGCACGTTTATACAGTGTGGTGAAAAAAGTTATGGCACACCGCGTAATATCGTGTTGGAGATCCTTTTCCGCCGCGTACTGTAGCAATTCGACATGGCATGGACTGAACAAGTCGGAAGTCCTCCGCAGAAAAATTGAGACATGCTACCTCTATAGCCTTCCCTGATTCCGAAAGTGTTGCTGGTGCAGGATTTTGTGCACGAACTAAACTCTCGGTTATGTCCCATAAATGTCCAATGGGGTTCATGTCGGGCCATCTGACTGAGCAAATCATTCACTCGAACTGTCCAGATGGTTCTTCAAACTAATCGCGAACAGCTGTGGCCTAGTGATATGTTTGGGAACGAAAAGTCCAGGAAAGCTGCAAACGGTCTCTTAAGTAGCCGAACATAACCATTTCCTGTCAATGATCGATTCAGATGGACCAGGGAACCTGGTCCATTTGATGTAAACGCAGCTCGTACCATTATGGAGCCGCCACCAGCTTCAACAGTGCCTTGTTGACAACCTGGATCCACCCTAAAATCAGCTCTTACTTGCTGAAAACGATATGGCCACGAGCCCATTAGAGAGATGTCGTGCTATTAGCAAAGGCACTCGCGTTGGTCGTCTGCTGTCACAGCCCAATAACGCAAGATTTCTCCGCACTGTTGTAACAGATATGTTCGTCGTACACTCCACTTCGATTTCTGCGATTATTTCATGCAGTGTTGCTTGTCTGTTAGCACTGACAACTTCATGCAGACGCCACTGCTCTCGGTCGTTAAGTGAAAACCGTCGGCCACTGCGTTATACTAGATAAGCGGTAATGCCTGATATTTGGTATTCTCCGCACACTCTTGACACTGTGGACCTCGTAACGTTGAATTCCCTCTACAGTTATTGTTGTGACTTGGCAAGACAGCCAAGCCACTATGAGATAGCCGAAAGGCACGCGTTTAAGCTCACGCAGGCTGGCGTGAGGTCTGGAACAGTTAAAGGAGTTGAGTCTAGTAAAAAAAGTACGTAGCTTCTGGAATACTTAACTTTAATCCATAATTGGTGAACATCGGTCTGACGGTACATGCATCACAAGATAAATAGCAAATGATAATGGCGCCTTGCTAGGACGTAGCAAATGACGTAGCTGAAAGCTATGCTAACTATCGTCTCGGCAAATGAGAGCGTATTTTGTCAGTGAACCATCGCTAGCAAAGTCGGTTGTACAACTGGGGCGAGTGCTAGGAAGTCTCTGTAGACCTGCCGTGTGGCGGCGCTCGGTCTGCAATCGCTGATAGTGGCGACACGCGGGTCCGACGTATACTAACGGACCGCGGCCGATTTAAAGGCTACCACCTAGCAAGTGTGGTGTCTGGCGGTGACACCACAAGTAGCTGCACTCTGATTATAGCCAGCCGGTATCATTCATTTCTTTAGCACTTGTGAAAAGATCACTGCACGAGCAGCAAAAACTTACCTCTGACTAGAGTATTAGTGACACGACAGTTATAGTTCCGTGATCAAAATCTGTTGATTCCGACGTGTGGCGATAACCACGTAGGAAACTATTTCACATGAATTACCTGGATTCGAATGACCACTCCGCCAATGCACTGCCCTTCTATACCTTATGTACTCGATACTACCACCATTTACACATGTTTATTTCGCTATTCAATGACATTCGACTAAAGTGTGTTGATATCTTCACAAAGCAACTGTAGAGAAGGTTACTTTTAGGGGCAGAGAGCGTTTAGAATAAGTAAATCAGAGTCTCGACAGTGGCGGGTGTCGTAAATGTGTAGAGAAGAAGAGATTTCTGCAGCCTGACAAGAGACTGATGATAATGGCATCCAACCTGTCGTTTTCTTTTTTTAAGAAAAAGTATTACTTGAAGCTACGTCTAAACGTAACGCTGTAACGTTCACATCAGTGTCAACGGCCAAGATGAAGAGGCGCCACTGAACCAAAATCTCTTTGCACCACAGTCATTCCGCCACGGAGCAGGCGGTCACCGACAGGGCGAGGGATCCCCCCGTATCAGTGCTGGCTCGGGGCGTGGGAGCCGGCCCTGCTGGTGCGCCTTAATTTAAAAGGGACCCACTGCTACAGCGGCCTGTTCTGTCCTGCTGCACCCAATTGGCCGCAGCTGCAGGGAAACAAGCTCGCCCATCCAGCTGCCCTCGGCGATCCCACTGTGTACTCCACCTCCGACACGGTACGCCCGCTCGCTGGCGTCCACATTTACTAGCAACTAGCACTCCTTCCTTCCGTTTCATTTTTTCGCATTGGGGAACAGCTAATTCAAACACTTCACGTTTGAAAATTAAGGAGTGTAATCGTGATGTGGAACGTATACTGCGAGAGAGAGACCGCATTCTTTGGATAACACCTCACTGACCATCTTTACTATTACTTCTATCTCACCTACATTGAAGCTTTTCATCTCGATAACCCAGAACTACACCTACAAATTCTTTTGTATCTGCCACTATTATTATTGTTTCTTTACTTTCTCAGACGTTAAGTCTGGTTAAAAATGGAAAGTGACACGGACCTTCATCAAGCGTCACTTCCTTTTAACTGTATGGTATGTGTTATATTGCATTTAGGAACTTTCGGGTAATTGAACATGTATCAATAATTACAGATTTCTGTAGCTGTATATATAAGTTTGGATGTAGCTGTATTGCATTGAGGTACTGGTGGATATTGTGTGGTATGACCCCTGTAGTTGATAGTATAATTGGTATAATGTCAACTTTATCCTGATGCCACATGTCCTTGACTTCCTCAGCCAGTTGGATGTATTTTTTCAATTTTTTCTCCTGTTTTCTTTTGTATATTTGTTGTATTTGGTATGGATATTTCGATTAGTTGTGTTAATTTCTTCTTTTTATTGGTGAGTATGAGGTCAGGTTTGTTATGTGGTGTTGTTTTATCTGTTGTAATGGTTCTGTTCCAGTATAGTTTGTATTCATCATTCTCCAGTACACTTTGTGGTGCATACTTGTACGTGGGAACGTGTTGTTTTATAAGTTTATGTTGTGTGGCAAGTTGTTGATGTATTATTTTTGCTACATTGTCATGTCTTCTGGGGTATTCTGTATTTGCTAGTATTGTACATCCGCTTGTGATGTGATCTACTGTTTCTATTTGTTGTTTGCAAAGTCTGCATTTGTCTGTTGTGGTATTGGAATCTTTAATAATATGCTTGCTGTAATATCTGGTGTTTATTGTTTGATCCTGTATTGCAATCATGAATCCTTCCGTCTCACTGTATATATTGCCTTTTCTTAGCCATGTGTTGGATGCATCTTGATCGATGTGTGGCTGTGTTAGATGATACGGGTGCTTGCCATGTAGTGTTTTCTTTTTCCAATTTACTTTCTTCGTATCTGTTGATGTTATGTGATCTAAAGGGTTGTAGAGGTGGTTATGAAATTGCAGTGGTGTAGCCGATGTATTTATATGAGTGATTGCTTTGTGTATTTTGCTAGTTTCTGCTCGTTCTAGAAAGAATTTTCTTAAATTATCTACCTGTCCATAATGTAGGTTTTTTATATCGATAAATCCCCTTCCTCCTTCCTTTCTGCTTAATGTGAATCTTTCTGTTGCTGAATGTATGTGATGTATTCTATATTTGTGGCATTGTGATCGTGTAAGTGTATTGAGTGCTTCTAGGTCTGTGTTACTCCATTTCACTACTCCAAATGAGTAGGTCAATATTGGAATAGCGTAAGTATTTATAGCTTTTGTCTTGTTTCTTGCTGTCAATTCTGTTTTCAGTATTTTTGTTAGTCTTTGTCTATATTTTTCTTTTAGTTCTTCTTTAATATTTGTATTATCTATTCCTATTTTTTGTCTGTATCCTAGATATTTATAGGCATCTGATTTTTCCATCGCTTCTATGCAATTGCTGTGGTTATCCAATATGTAATCTTCTTGTTTAGTGTGTTTTCCCTTGACAATGCTATTTTTCTTACATTTGTCTGTTCCAAAAGCCATATTTATATCATTGTTACTATTATTATTGTCATTATCATTATTATTATTATTATTATTATTATTATTACACATATTACAGGCCTTTATTAACTAAGCGAAGCGTTTAGGACTACTTGATCTTCCCGTACTTCCAGTACTCTTTCATTCGTAAAGACATGTCCGAAAGAACGGATACCATCTTAGTAAATATATAGTTAAGGCTCACCGGCCACTCGACCATTTTCTTCTTCTGTGCGAATGCACAAAGAGTGCCCGAACTCTTACAGGAATCGGCAACGCGCCGCGAGCAATGAGTATAATGGGCGGGTGCACTACGAATGTAGTGCGGGACAATACGTTGAGAATGTGGGTTTCGCGGGAGGCGTGCCAGAGATAAATCCCTGCAGTCGCGCTATCCTCTGTGTCCTCGGTGGCTCAGATGGATATCCGGGCAACATGGTACCAAGACGCAAATGAAAAATTCGCCACAAACCAACGTCTTCACGCCATCGGACTAATGGACTCACCACTTTGTTCCATTTGCCACCTCGTGGATGACGATGGCCATCAAATGACTTGTGCTGCCACCAGTGACGTCTGGAAACTAGCCCGACATTTCGTTGCCTGTTACCTGCGCGTTCCGCCGGACTCGATTGACCCATGGACTTTTATCCATCCTGAGAATACTTATTTCCCCGCCGCCAAAAATCATGCGATTGTATGGGTCAAGGGATGGACGATCACCTACATGTATAACGATGGCGACAAATCACGCCTTGATTTCTGGCAGTACTTACAAACCGCCCACAGTCAAGTCGAACACCGACCGCGCTACCGCACCTTCTTCGCCAATTACCTACATGTGATCTTTACGTCACCCCCGCTCTGTTGGGTGGTGCCACACGCCGACAACACTCCCGCCCCCCCCCCCCCCCTGCTGACATCTGAGACTCCCCGCGCTACTTTCTATATTGTAACCCACAGTGGAGTAGGCGCATGGACACGCGCCTCCTTTCTTTTATGCAATATACCAGAACACACTGGTTTTTCCCTCACCCCACTGTATATTGTCTCACACCTCTTAGCTTACATCAGTATTATTATTCTTTTTTTCCTACACATTGTTCATAAAAACAAAAAAAATTGCTCTCCTTGTACGAGTATAATGCCTTGTGTTATTTTCGCCGGAAGGATGGCATTTCTGTTGTATTTCAGTTTGTACCAATAAAGATCTTTTGTTAACTTCCCTGTTCCTGGTTTAAAAAAATCATGATAATAAAATAAATATAAATATAAAAGCTGCTTTGAGTGAGTGATTCAGGGACGGGAGGGGGGAGACATCGCGGCCAGGCCTCGGGTTCCGACCCCTGCCCGCCTTGTCCCACCTACTCAAAACTGAACACTCTTAGTAATAAAAAAAAAAAAAAGCTAGAGCGTCTGCCGTGTAAGCAGGAGATCCTGGCTTCGAGACCCGGTCGGCGCACACATTTCCACCTGTCCCCGTTGACGTATGTCAACGCCTGTAAGCAGCTAAGGGTGTTCATTTTATTGTAATTTCATTCTAACGAGCTGCTCTCGTAAATACACTCCTGGAAATTGAAATAAGAACACCGTGAATTCATTGTCCCAGGAAGGGGAAACTTTATTGACACATTCCTGGGGTCAGATACATCACATGATCACACTGACAGAACCACAGGCACATAGACACAGGCAACAGAGCATGCACAATGTCGGCACTAGTACAGTGTATATCCACCTTTCGCAGCAATGCAGGCTGTTATTCTCCCATGGAGACGATCGTAGAGATGCTGGATGTAGTCCTGTGGAACGGCTTGCCATGCCATTTCCACCTGGCGCCTCAGTTGGACCAGCGTTCGTGCTGGACGTGCAGACCGCGTGAGACGACGCTTCATCCAGTCCCAAACATGCTCAATGGGGGACAGATCCGGAGATCTTGCTGGCCAGGGTAGTTGACTTACACCTTCTAGAGCACGTTGGGTGGCACGGGATACATGCGGACGTGCATTGTCCTGTTGGAACAGCAAGTTCCCTTGCCGGTCTAGGAATGGTAGAACGATGGGTTCGATGACGGTTTGGATGTACCGTGCACTATTCAGTGTCCCCTCGACGATCACCAGTGGTGTACGGCCAGCGTAGGAGATCGCTCCCCACACCATGATGCCGAGTGTTGGCCCTGTGTGCCTCGGTCGTATGCAGTTCTGATTGTGGCGCTCACCTGCACGGCGCCAAACACGCATACGACCATCATTGGCACCAAGGCAGAAGCGACTCTCATCACTGAAGACTACACGTCTCCATTCGTCCCTCCATTCACGCCTGTCGCGACACCACTGGAGGCGGGCTGCACGATGTTGGGGCGTGAGCGGAAGACGGCCAAACGGTGTGCGGGACCGTAGCCCAGCTTCATGGAGACGGTTGCGAATGGTCCTCGCCGATACCCCAGGAGCAACAGTGTCCCTAATTTGCTGGGAAGTGGCGGTGCGGTCCCCTACGGCACTGCGTAGAATCCTACGGTCTTGGCGTGCATCCGTGCGTCGCTGCGGTCCGGTCCCAGGTCGACGGGCACGTGCAGCTTCCGCCGACCACTGGCGACAACATCGATGTACTGTGGAGACTTCACGCCCCACGTGTTGAGCAATTCGGCGGTACGTCCACCCGGCCTCCCGCATGCCCACTATACGCCCTCGCTCAAAGTCCGTCAACTGCACATACGGTTCACGTCCATGCTGTCGCGGCATGCTACCAGTGTTAAAGACTGCGATGGAGCTCCGTATGCCACGGCAAACTGGCTGACACTGACGGTGGCGGTGCACAAATGCTGCGCAGCTAGCGCCATTCGACGGCCAACACCGCGGTTCCTGGTGTGTCCGCTGTGCCGTGCGTGTGATCATTGCTTGTACAGCCCTCTCGCAGTGTCCGGAGCAAGTATGGTGGGTCTGACACACCGGTGTCAATGTATTTTTTTTTCCACTTCCAGGAGTGTACTTTCGATAAACTGATTCAACTCGTGAAAATTATGTGTATTGGCACATGTCCGAAAGAACAGATACCATCTTAGTAAATATAAAATATCTTCTAGTTTGGAAGAAGTTCGAGATTCATATCTCGTGACAGGATCTCACCGCAAAGAAAAACGCCTTTGTTTTAATTATTGCCACCCAACTCGCGTATCATAGCCATGGCACTCTCTCCAATCTCTTCAATAGACATATTACATCTTGTAAGTGTTCTGCCAATAAAACGCAGTATTTGGTTCGCTCTCCCCACAACATCACCTACGTGCTGGTTATAAATTGTCTTATTAGTTATTGTAATCCCTAAGTATTTAGTTGAATTTACAGCCTTTATATTTGTTTGATTTATCGAGTAAACGAAATTTAATGGATTCCTTTTGTAGCTCGTATGGGTAACCTCACACTTTTCATTACTTAGAGTAAAATACCGCTTCTTGTATCATATCATGCCTCGTCTAAATTATTTTGCTATTGGTATCAATCTTTAGATGACGTTACTGGATGGCAAATATCAGCATCGTATGGAAACAATCCACACTCTTGCTCATAAATTAAGGATAATCGTAGAATGTGGTGCCACACAACGTGGCACTACACAAAACTGGCGCTAATAGCACAGGCACATAGGGAGCACACACGACACGGATCTGTAAGTCCACGGTATTGGTGACAAGTTGAGAAAACCGCCCCGAAACACATGTTTTTAGCAAACAGAACACAGCATGTTGTTATCAATGGAGAGACGTCTACAGACGTTAAAGTAACCTCTGGCGTGCCACAGGGGAGTGTTATGGGACCATTGCTTTTCACAATATATATCAATGACCTAGTAGATAGTGTCGGAAGTTCCATGCGGCTTTTCGCGGATGATGCTGTAGTATACAGAGAAAGTTGCAGTATTAGAAAATTGTAGCGAAATGCAGGAAGATCTGCAGCGGATAGGCACTTGGTGCAGGGAGTGGCAATTGTCCCTTAACATAGACAAATGTAATGTATTGCGAATACATAGAAAGAAGGATCCTTTATTGTATGATTATATGATAGCGGAACAAACACTGGTAGCAGTTACTTCTGCAAAATATCTGTGAGTATGCGTGCGGAACGATTTGAAGTGGAATGATCATATAAAATTAATTGTTGGTAAGGCGGGTACCAGGTTGAGATTCATTGGGAGAGTGCTTAGAAAATGTAGTCCATCAACATAGGAGGTGGCTTACAAAACACTCGTTCGACCTGTACTTGAGTATTGCTCATCAGTGTGGGATCCGTACCAGATCGGTTTGACGGAGGAGATAGAGAAGATCCAAAGAAGAGCGGCGCGTTTCGTCACATGGTTATTTGGTAACCGTGATAGCGTTACGGAGATGTTTAATAAACTCAAGTGGCAGACTCTGCAAGAGAGGCGCTCTACATCGCGGTGTAGCTCGACAGGTTTCGAGAGGGTTCGTTTCTGGATGAGGTATCGAATATATTGCTTCCCCATACTTATACCTCCCGAGGAGATCACGAATGTAAAATTAGGGAGATTAGAGCGCGCACGGAGGCTTTCAGACAGTCGTTCTTCCCGCGAACCATACTCGACTGGAACAGGAAAGGGAGGTAATGACAGTGGCACGTAAAGTGCCCTCCGCCACACACCGTTGGGTGGCTTGCGGAGTATAAATGTAAATGTAAATGTAAATGTAAATGTGCTACAAAACGCCACTGTTTCCTGCGCATGTACCCCGACATCAGTATGGGATATGATCACCATACACACGTACACAGGCCGCACAACGGGTTGGCATGCTCTGGATCAGGTGGTCGAGCAGCTGCTGGGGTATAGCCTCCAATTCTTGCACCAGTGCCTGTCGGAGCTCCTCAAGTGTCGTAGGAGTTTGGAGACGTGCAGCGATACGTCGACCGAGAGCATCCTAGACGTGCTCGATGGTGTTTAGGTCTGGAGAACAGGCAGGCCACTCCAATCGCCTGATATCTTCTGTTTCGAGGTACTCCTCCACGGTGACAGCTCGGTGGGGCCGTGCGTTATCATCCATCAGGAGGAAGGTGGGACCCACTGCACCCCTGGAAAGGCGTACATACTGCAACAAAATGACATTCCGATACACTTGACCTGTTACAGTTCCTCTGTCAAAGACATGCAGGAGTGTAAGTGCACCAATCATAATACCACCCCACATAATCGAACCACGACCTCCATACAGGTCCCTTTCAAGGACATTAAGGGGTTGGTATCTGGTTCCCGGTTCACGCCAGATGAAAACCCGACGAGAATCACTGTTCAGACTATACCTGGAGTCGTCCGTGAACATAACCTGGGACCACTGTTCCAATGACCATGTACTGTGTTCTTGACACCAGGCTTTACGGGCTATCCTGTGACGGGGGTCAGTGGAATGCACCTTGCAGGTCTCCGGGCAAATAAACCCTGTCTGTTCAGTTGTCTGTAGACTGTGTGTCTGCAGACAACTGTTCCAGTGGCTGTGGTAAGGTCCTGAGCAAAGTTACCTGCAGTACTCCGTGGCCGTCTGCGGGCACTGACGGTAAGATATCAGTCTTCTTGTGTTGTTGTAAACTGTGGACGTCCCGTACTGTAGCGCCTGGACACGTTTCCTGTCTGCTGGAATCGTTGCCATAATCTTGAGATCACACTTTGTAGCACACGGAGGGCCCGTGCTACGACCTGCTGTGTTTGACCAGCCTCCAGTCGCCCTAGCATTCTACCCCTCATAACGTCAAGAATATGTATTCTTTGAGCCATTTTCAACAGACAGTCACCATTAGTACGTCTGAAAACGTCTGCACACTTACTCACTGCACCGTACTCTGACATGCACCAATATACCTTTGCGTATGTGGACTGCTGCCAGCGCCACCGTGCGACGACCGCAGATCAAAAGTACCGCATGAACATACCCCGAGGTGATTTAAACCCGCAAACCGCCCACCAGAGAGTTGTTTCACCATGCATCAGCATTATCCTCAATTTATGAGCATGAGTGTAACAATGCTCCTCAGATAGTCTCCTAAATCTTCGTAGAAGACGAGGAAAGCCTTCTGGTAACACAGAGATATGGAGTCAGTTTAAAATGCCCTGTCGATAGCACTCATTACTTCATGAGAGCTATAATGCTAGGAAGATCAGCCGAAAAAATGTCCTGTGAATAGTAGAGTCCAAAGCTTTTCATCCTTTACTCATTTCGCTCGATCAACACCTTCTGGCAATGACTTTGAAATTCAGTTTCAGTTCTTGGAATTGTATCTACGAAAATTTAAAAGTGACGCAGCGTTTATATGAAAGAATTTGTTCACGGATGAAGTGACAATTGCAAATCTTAGGCTAATCCATCTTCGCAACATGCACGACTGCTCAGTTGAAAAGCCTTGCAGCCTGAATGGAGGTAATAAACGACTTCGGTCTGTCAACATGTAGTGCAGGCTTTCAAGAATCGCTTTATTGGTCCCTGTTTTATTGATGGGATTATAAAAGGCCACATGTAGCTATAGTTCCTAAAACATATACTGCCACAGATACTGGAAGACATCCCGCTGTACACAAGCAGTCTAAGCCTGTGGAACGGTCATAACAGATTTCTCGCCCATTCTCCACGGATAATTAGAAACATTACCGCAACGTTTACATATGGTTGGATCGGTCCTTCGGAACACAGGAAATGGTCTTCAAGCTCATCAGCCATAATATGTGGTAAACCTTTATGTGTTGCGAAAATTTCAATAAGAGATGTACAGGGAGATTCAATAATGATGTTGTAGACTTTCAGGGATGATGGAGAACGGAAAATGTATCAATCTGAGGAAAGTGGCCCTGGCCTGGAAACGACTGAATGGAAAGATAAGTGAAAATCTAAAGCTCCCCTTAGCCTCGCACAACGATCAAACTAAGAACCTCAACTTCTGAACGAGGCATTCGTTCCCTCTGAACACTCCCCAATGCTCTCCGATAATTTCCCCTGTTGATGAACTGGTAACAGCACACGTAGCTTGATATTAGAGAGCCGGAAAATCCTAGGTCTACGGAACAGTAATAATGAATTCCATTTACCTGCGCAAGTTTCACAAGCTGCTACATTAGCAGCAGTTGTCCAAAATGACACCCACCAGCGCCAATGCTTGAATGGCATCGTCACACAAAGTTTTGTCGCATTCGTTCTAAAATCACCGGTATCGTTTGAACAGAGTGCAGGCACGAGAATTATGTCCAGGAGGTCCTCTTCAGTCTGGCCGGCCGTTGTGGCCGAGCGGTTCGAGGCGCTTCAGTCTGGAACCGCGCGACCGCTACGGTCGCAGGTTAGAATCCTGCCTCGGGCATGGATGTGTGTGATGTCCTTAGGTTCTACATCTTCATCTACATTTATACTCCGCAAGCCACCCAACGGTGTGTGGCGGAGGGCACTTTACGTGCCACGGTCATTACCTCCCTTTTCTGTTCCGGTCGCGTATGGTTCGCGGGAAGAACGACTGTCTGAAAGCCTCCGTACGCGCTCGAATCTCTTTAATTTTACATTCGTGATCTCCTCGGGAGGTATAAGTAGGGGGAAGCAATATATTCGATACCTCATCCAGAAACGCACCCTCTCGAAACCTGGCGAGCAAGCTACACCGCGATGCAGAGCGCCTCTCTAGCAGAGTCTGCCACTTGAGTTTGCTAAACATCTCCGTAACGCTATCACGGTTACCAAATAACCCTATGACGAAACGCGCCGCTCTTCTTTGGATCTTCTCTATCTCCTCCGTCAACCCGATCTGGTACGGATCCCACACTGATGAGCAGTACTCAAGTATAGGTCGAACGAGTGTTTTGTAAGCCACCTCCTTTGTTGATGGACTACATTTTCTAAGGACTCTCCCAATGAATCTCAACCTTGCACCCGCCTCACCAACAACTAATTTTATATGATCATTCCACTTCAAATCGTTCCGCACGCATACTCCCAGATATTTTGCAGAAGTAACTGCTACCAGTGTTTGTTCCGCTATCATATAATCATACAATAAAGGATCCTTCTTTCTATGTATTCGCAATACATTACATTTGTCTATGTTAAGGGACAGTTGCCACTCCCTGCACCAAGTGCCTATCCGCTGCAGATCTTCCTGCATTTCGCTACAATTTTCTAATACTGCAACTTCTCTGTATACTACAGCATCATCCGCGAAAAGTCGCATGGAACTTCCGACACTATCTACTAGGTCATTGATATATATTGTGAAAAGCAATGGTCCCATAACACTCCCCTGTGGCACGTCAGAGGTTACTTTAACGTCTGTAGACGTCTCCCCATTGATAACAACATGCTGTGTTCTGTTTGCTAAAAACTCTTCAATCCAGCCACACAGCTGGTCTGATATTCCGTAGGCTCTTACTTTGTTTATCAGGCGACAGTGCGGAACTGTATCGAACGCCTTCCGGAAGTCAAGGAAAATAGCATCTACCTGGGAGCCTGTATCTAATATTTTCTGGGTCTCATGAACAAATAAAGCGAGTTGGGTCTCACACGATCGCTGTTTCCGGAATCCATGTTGATTCCTACAGAGTAGATTCTGGGTTTCCAGAAACGACATGATACGTGAGCAAAAAACATGTTCTAAAATTCTACAAAAGGCGACGTCCGAGATATAGGTCTATAGTTTTGCGCATCTGCTCGACGACCCTTCTTGAAGACTGGGACTACCTGTGCTCTTTTCCAATCATTTGGGACCTTCCGTTCCTCTAGAGACATGCGGTACACGGTTGTTGGGGGGCAAGTTCTTTCGCGTACTCTGTGTAGAATCGAATTGGTATCCCGTCAGGTCCAGTGGACTTTCCTCTGTTGAGTGATTCCAGTTGCTTTTCTATTCCTTGGACACTTATTTCGATGTCAGCCATTTTTTCGTTTGTGCGAGGATTTAGCGAAGGAACTGCAGTGCGGTCTTCCTCTGTGAAACAGCTTTGTAAAAAGGTGTTTAGTATTTCAGCTTTACGCGTGTCATCCTCTGTTTCAATGCCATCATCATCCCGGAGTGTCTGGATATGCTGTTTCGAGCCACTTTCTGATTTAACGTAAGACCAGAACTTCCTAGGATTTTCTGTCAAGTCGGTACATAGAATTTTACTTTCGAATTCACTGAACGCTTCACGCATAGCCCTCCTTACGCTAACTTTGACATCGTTTAGCTTCTGTTTGTCTGAGAGGTTTTGGCTGCGTTTAAACTTGGAGTGGAGCTCTCTTTGCTTTCGCAGTAGTTTCCTAACTTTGTTGTTGTACCACGGTGGGTTTTTCCCGTCCCTCACAGTTTTACTCGGCACGTACCTGTCTAAAACGCATTTTACGATTGCCTTGAACTTTTTCCATAAACACTCAACATTGTCAGTGTCGGAACAGAAATTTTCGTTTTGATCTGTTAGGTAGTCTGAAATCTGCCTTCTATTACTCTTGCTAAACAGATAAACCTTCCTCCCTTTTTTTATATTCCTATTAACTTCCATATTCAGGGATGCTGCAACGGCCTTGTGATCACTGATTCCCTGTTCTGCACTTACAGAGTCGAAAAGTTCGGGTCTGTTTGTTATCAGTAAGTCCAAGATGCTATCTCCACGAGTCGGTTCTCTGTTTAATTGCTCGAGGTAATTTTCGGATAGTGCACTCAGTATAATGTCACTCGATGCTCTGTCAGTACCACCCGTCCTAAACATCTGAGTGTCCCAGTCTATATCTGGTAAATTGAAATCTCCACCTAAGACTATAACATGCTGAGAAAATTTATGTGAAATGTATTCCAAATTTTCTCTCAGTTGTTCTGCCACTAATGCTACTAAGTCGGGAGGTCGGTAAAAGGAGCCAATTATTAACGTAGCTCGGTTGTTGAGTGTAACCTCCACCCATAATAATTCACGGGAACTATCCACTTCTACTTCACTACGGGATAAACTACTACTAACAGCGACAAACACGCCACCGCCAGTTGCATGCAATCTATCCTTTCTAAACACCGTCTGTGTCTTTGTAAAAATTTCGGCAGAATTTATCTCTGGCTTCAGCCAGCTTTCTGTACCGATAACGATTTCAGCTTCGGTGCTTTCTATCAGCGCTTGAAGTTCCGGTACTTTACCAATGCAGCTTCGACAGTTTACAATTACAATACCGATTGCTGCTTGGCCCCCGCATATCCTGACTTTGCCCCGCACCGTTTGAGGCTGCTGCCCTTTCTGTACTCATTCTGGTAATCAAATACAGATGGTGTGCTGTGCACTGACATGAGCAATCTGGTGTAGGCCTACACTGCCTATATTGTAGTATACAACAGTCTGTGTTTACAGGTTGAAGAATTAACGTCGACCGCCCCTAATCAAATGGAGCTGTTCTAATTTCTAGGGGACTGATGACCTCAGCTGTTAAGTCCCATAGTGCTCAGAGCCATTTGAACATTTTTCCTCTTCAGTCTCGACAAGCATCTCGTAAATAACACTTCTCGCACGGCTCTGTAAGTAGAAATCAAATGGGGTGAGATCAGGTAAACGAGCTGGTCACGGAACGGGACCTACCCTACCTACCTACTTTTCAAGCAATGTCTGATCTAGGTCTTCGTGATCTCTCACTCCATCCACCATGTTGGAACCGTATGCACTGACGAATAAGAAGTACGGTATGTTCCACGAAACTCGATAGTATGTCTTTGACAAACGCAGCGTACTCTGGTGCGTTTAAGTGGAGGGGAAGCAGAAACGAACCGAGTTGTGAAGAGCCACTGACAGAGATTACCGGTTAACATCTGGGAAGGTATAGTCAATGTTTACTCGTTTCGCATTCCGTTTCTGGATAAACAGGTTTCGTCCGTGAAATGCACATACATAGGGAAGCGAGGGTCGACTGTAATGCGCTTCAAGAGCCATTAGCTGAACACTACACCGGAAACAAAGTCAGCATGTGTCAGGTTTTGTGGATGGTAGGGGGTCTAGCTGCGTTTTCCGTGATTCTGGCCACACAGTACTGTGTGAAACATCTCACGCATGATTAACCGAGCGTTGACTGCTGGCACCTCATCCACTCGAGAAGATACTCCATTTTCCAAAAAGCGAGTCCGTATAGTTCGTCCTCCTCCTCGGTCGTTGGACGATAGTACCAATTGCCCTGCACCTAATCGCTCGATACTACCAACTGCCATGCACCTAATCGTTCGAACAATCTTAGAGACATGTTGTTTGCCGGATGTCTTCTACGCGGACATTTTGTCATGTACAACCTTTCCACTTCTCCGCTTCTTCCATTTGCTTCTCCAAGTACGAAAATCATGTCTGCTAGTTCCGTCACCGGGTACAGCTCCATTTGATTAGGGGTGGTCGACGTTAATTCTTCAACCTGCAAACACAGACTGCTGTATACTACAATATAGGCAGTGTAGGCCTACACCAGATTGCTCATGTCAGTGCACTGCACGCCATCTGTATTTGATTACCAGAATGAGATTTTCACTCTGCAGCGGAGTGTGCGCTGATATGAAACTTCCTGGCAGATTAAAACTGTGTGCCGGACAGAGACTCGAACTCGGGACCTTGTCTCGGTCCGGTACACAGTTTTAATCTGCCAGGAAGTTTCATTGTATTTGATTAGTTGAGTTATCATTCGCACTTCTATATCTAAGTTCTCGTTAGCATCGCCTACCCTACAATCTTAGCAACAACAGTACCGGTACACGTATTCCACTGTCCGAGGTATCAAAACGATTTTCGCACCGTGTGGGGTAGCCGCACGGTCTCGGGTGCCTTGCCACGGTTCACGCGGATGCCCCCGTCGTAGGTTCCAGTCCTCTCTCGGGGATCGGTGTATGTGGTGTCCTTCGCGTAAGTTAGTTTAAGTTAGATTAAGTTAGATTAAGTAGTGTGCAAGCCTACGGACCGATGACCTCAGCAGTTTGGTCCCATAGGACCGTCACCACCACCACGATTTTCGCTTATACTTTTCGACTTGATCCCTTACCACAGACTGATAAATTTACCCTCCTCTGTCATCCCTGAAAGTTTGTAACACGATGAACGAATCACCTTGTATAAGTATACACGCACGACTCCCGAAGACACCAAACGCCATTTGACACGGTTCTGTGCTGTTGAAGCCAAGATGAAATTCAACGTATTGTAATACGTGTGTCGCTAGGCGACACTTCTTTTACCACCGGATGAAATTAGAAAATACATCGATTCTTAAGTCGCAGTGCGTATGATTCGAATGAGCCCGTGAAGACGATCGCTGGTGCTGTGCGTGGAGCCTAAGACGTGGAGCTTCAGCATTGCGGCATGCGAGGTTGGATTGTGCTGGCTTCCGAACGGGAAGATCCTCCTTACAGAGAAGGAACACAGTTCAGCATGTGATAGAACGTGAACACACCGAGAGTGGCTTTCCCCTGCAATGGAACACGGGCTGCATACTGTAGTGTCGCTAGTAACTTGAGGTCTTCAGATTAAACAAGAATCTCGCCACGTATCGGCTTTGATAGCCTCTACCGCATACTATTTCAACCCATTCACTTGATCTGTGAGTGAAATTACACGACGATCATCTTTTTTATTGTAGCAATGACTTGTTCTCTTCCGGAAATAGTAACATTTTCCCTTAGAGCAAACTGTTCCCTTTTACTTCACAAAAATACTTCCAGTAAGTACTCCTTAGATTATTTACTGTCACACAGCTTCAGTAAGCAGCCTGTTACGCACACTAAGTATTGAGATGGTGAGACAGTATTTCCTTAGTGGATACTAATGGCTCTGAGCACTATGGGACTTAACAGCTATGGTCATCAGTCCCCTAGAACTTAGAACTACTTAAACCTAACTAATCTAAGGACATCACACACATCCATGCCCGAGGCAGGATTCGAACCTGCGACCGTAGCAGTCGCGCGGTTCCGGACTGAGCGCCTAGAACCGCGAGACCACCGCGGCCGGCTTAGTGGATACTGAATTCTTTTTGTATATCTCATTTGACATTGAATGCGCTAGAACTGAAAGGAGGGAGAAATGCGTGCCTCCTTGCCGATGAAGGCAGTTCCGGGAGCTGCGAAGGAAAAACCCGTCTCTGTATTCTGTATCCGTCAAAGAAAGCAAGCAGTCAGGCGATATGATATCGATACTTTTCACATACTACGTTCAGTGAGACAAACATTCATTCACGGAATAAAATCACAAATTCCTACCTTTCTCTAACATGGATCTATCATTTACTTTATAAGATTACTTCTTTTGGTTGGTTCAAACACTGTAGAGATGGAGAAGAGTTGGTCAGAAGAGTCACTCCGTTACAAATGTTCGGTCTGTTTAATTGAGATTTTTTACAGCTGAGGAATGTTAAAGACAAATCTAATGTCAACCTCACATACCCTTTTTAATGTGAGATCTACCGAATTGTACGGTCGTTCTTGGTCGACGTTAAAATGCAGTTCTCCATATGAATCACTAAGTCATCTCAAAGTTCGGAGGATGGCAATGGCATCCACCTCCAGCAGGACCATTCCTAATAAAGTTTCGTGGTATTTAAATCAAATCAGGCTCACTACAGCTTTACTTACATTACTAATAGCGACGAACTCCCACAACTTTGACGGCATCATTTTTCATAGTATAAAACTGAAGCGTGCACTCTCTTTTATCAGTATTCCAATTCTTTTTATCATCAGCCCTAGTCTTCTGACTGGTTTGATGCGGCTCGCCACAAATTTCTCTCCCGTGCCAAACTCCTCACCACAGATTAACTTTCTAACCCTACGCCCACAATTATTTGCTGAATGTATTCCAGTCTCTGTCTTCCTCTACAGTTTCTACTCTCTGCAGCTTCCTCTAGTGCCGTGGATGTTATTCCGGATGTCTTAACAGGTGTCACACCATCCCGTCTCTTCTTCTTGTCGGTGATTTCCATGTGTTCCTTTCCTCTCTGATTCGACGCAGAACATCCTCATTCCTTACCTCATTAGACCACCTAATTTTCAACAATCTTTTATAGCAACACATCTCAAATACAACTGTCTTGTCACAGGACAAGCTCTAGCAACAGCAAAAATAATGTTGGCAACACGATAAGTAGCAAATAACAATCATTTATTAAAATAACACGTCCACAAATAAACACAACTTCAGTTTCATGAGAAGCGGTGGCGCTGATGTAAAAGTTGTGAACACTGGTCAAACCTAACACAGTGAATTGTAATTGTAGTACAGTTTACATAGCCATCAGTGCTGGTATTTAAGTTCAAGCTCAGTTAATAGATCGACACTGACATTCGGCGCTTATTGTGTACACAATGCATACAGCTGCAGATGTATTCATTAGAAGAGGAGTGACATTTGGGATAAGTTCCATGCTGTAGCCCGCGCTTCAGCCTAAAAGCATACCAGTTTTATCCAGTGCAAACAAAGTGACTGTTTTCTTATTTTTCCCACTTTCACCATGAAAAAACATACGTGCTCCGTCAAATGAAAACTGGGTACAGGGCAACGTCGGTTCTATGTCCCTGCGACCAAAAAGCGCGCTATTTCTCTATTCTTTTGATCATGGCAGCTTTCATGTATGGTCTAAGCGAATCCTGGAGCTTGCCATCAATTTTTGTAACTTTTTCGAAGACAGTTGAAAATTTATTTTAATATTTAATTACCTTTATAGAACGCACTTCATTGATGTAACATTTTTTCTTGTATCGCATAACGTGTCGGAAGTGTGTATATCACCTTAGTTGTCAGAGGTTCACTGAATAGGGATTAAATATTGCAGCACTCTTCCAAACAGTTCTTTACCAATAGCTACACACACACGCACACACACACTCACACACACACACACACACACACACACACACACACATACACACACAAACGCGCACGTACAGGGTGTTTCAAAATTGACCGGTATATTTGAAACGGCGATAAAAACTAAACGAGCAGCGATAGAAATACACCGTTTGTTGCAATATGCTTGGAACAACAGTACATTTTCAGGCGGACAAACTTTCGAAATTACAGCAGTTACAATTTTCAACAACAGATGGCGCTGCATGGGATGTGAAAGATATAGAAGACAACGCACTCTGTGGGTGCGCCATTCTGTACATCGTCTTTCTGCTGTAAGCGTTTGCTGTTCACAACGTGCAAGTGTGCTGTAGACAACATGGTTTATTCCTTAGAACAGAGGATTTTTCTGGTGTTGGAATTCCACCGCCTAGAACACAGTGTTGTTGCAACAAGACGAAGTTTTCAACGGAGGTTTAATGTAACCAAAGGACCGAAAAGCGATACAATAAAGGATCTGTTTGAAAAATTTCAACAGACTGGGAACGTGACGGATGAACGTGCTGGAAAGGTAGGGCGACCGCGTGCGGCAACCACAGAGGGCAACGCGCAGCTAGTGCAGCAGGTGATCCGACAGCGGCCTCGGGTTTCCGTTCGCCGTGTTGCAGCTGCGGTCCAAATGACGCCAACGTCCGTGTATCGTCTCATGCGCCAGAGTTTACACCTCTATCCGTACAAAATTCAAACGCGGCAACCCCTCAGCGCCACTACCATTGCTGCATGAGAGACATTCGCTAACGATATAGTGCACAGGATTGATGACGGCGATATGCATGTGGGCAGCATTTGGTTTACTGACGAAGCTTATTTTTGCCTGGACGGCTTCGTCAATAAACAGAACTGGCGCATATGGGGAACCAAAAAGCCCCATGTTGCAGTCGCATCGTCCCTGCATTCTCAAAAAGTACTGGTCTGGGCCGCCATTTCTTCTAAAGGAATCATTGGCCCATTTTTCAGATCCGAAACGATTACTGCATCACGCTATCTGGACATTCTTCGTGAATTTGTGGCGGTACAAACTGCCTTAGACGACACTGCGAACACCTCGTGGTTTATGCAAGATGGTGCCCGGCCACATCGCACGGCCGACGTCTTTAATTTCCTGAATGAATATTTCGATGATCGTGTGATTGCTTTGGGCTATCCGAAACATACAGGAGGCGGCGTGGATTGGCCTCCCTATTCGCCAGACATGAACCCCTGTGACTTCTTTCTGTGGGGATACTTGAAAGACCAGGTGTACCGCCAGAATCCAGAAACAATTGAACAGCTGAAGCAGTACATCTCATCTGCATGTGAAGCCATTCCGCCAGACACGTTGTCAAAGGTTTCGGGTAATTTCATTCAGAGACTACGCCATATTATTGCTACGCATGGTGGATATGTGGAAAATATCGTACTATAGAGTTCCCCAGACCGCAGCGCCATCTGTTGTTGAAAATTGTAACTACTGTAATTTCGAAAGTTTGTCCGCCTGAAAATGTACTGTTGTCCCAAGCATATTGCAACAAACGGTGTTTTTCTATCGCTGCTCGTTTAGTTTTTATTGCCGTTTCAAATATACCGGTCATTTTTGAAACACCCTGTATGTACAGGGCTATTACAAATGATTGAATCGATTTCATAAATTCACTGTAGCTCCATTCATTGACATATGGTCACGACACACTACAGATATGTAGAAAAACTCATAAGCCGCACTTCAGGTTTCTGCCGCCAGAGCGCTCGAGAGCGTAGTGAGACAAAATGACGACAGGAGCCGAGAAAGCGTATGTCGTGCTTGAAATGCACTCACATCAGTCAGTCATAACAGTGCAACGACACTTCAGGACCAAGTTCAACGAAGATCCACCAACTGCTAACTCCATTCGGCGATGGTATGCGCAGTTTAAAGCTTCTGAATGCCTCACGGTTTAAAGTTTACGGCCCCTTTTTGTTCTGCGAAAAAAACGTTACAGGACACGTGTATCTGGACATGCTGGAAAATTGGCGCATGCCGCAACTGGAGACCGACAGCGCCGACTTCATCTTTCAACAGGATGGTGCTCCACCGCACTTCCATCATGATGTTCGGCATTTCTTAAACAG
This sequence comes from Schistocerca serialis cubense, assembly GCF_023864345.2. Classification (NCBI taxonomy): domain Eukaryota; kingdom Metazoa; phylum Arthropoda; class Insecta; order Orthoptera; family Acrididae; genus Schistocerca; species Schistocerca serialis. Next base: position 621,661,679 of record NC_064645.1, read on the forward strand.
GAGATTGGAAAACCGATGGATCGGTCGCGGTGGGGATCATGATCAGCAATTCATGTCATGGGCTCCACGCTCTCCCGACTTAACCCCATGCGATTTCTTTCTGTGGGGTTATGTGAAAGATTCAGTGTTTAAACCTCCTCTACCAAGAAACGTTCCAGAACTGCGAGCTCGCATCAACGATGCTTTCGAACTCATTGATGGGGACATGCTGCGCCGAGTGTGGGAGGAACTTGATTATCGGCTTGATGTCTGCCGAATCACTAAAGGGGCACATATCGAACATTTGTGAATGCCTAAAAAAACTTTTTGAGTTTTTGTATGTGTGTGCAAAGCATTGTGAAAATATCTCAAATAATAAAGTTATTGTAGAGCTGTGAAATCGCTTCAATCATTCGTAATAACCCTGTATATATGTATATATTAAAGCAACAAACGGAAATTTTGCAAGATTGCGTGTGTTTTGCCGCAAAATATTATAAACTGGTGATAGTAAAGTAGAAACAATGCAAAGAATATAGAATGTAAACAATTGCAACATGCGTAACGGTAGAAATAAATCTTCTTCATTTTTTTCCAATTTAACGGATTTTCACACACATTCAGATCACTTTTTTATGTGCTCAGTATGGGATGTGACCACATTTGGTAGCAATACGGGCCTGACAACGGCGGGGCATGCTGTAAACGTCATCGGTCCCTTGTTGAGGTAATAACGCCCACTCTTCCTGCAGAGGTGCTCGCTAGTCTTGGAGAGTGGTTGGTGGATGCTGACGTCTCCCTAGTGCATCCTAGACATATTCTGTGGGGTTCAAAACGGGAGACGAAGCAGGCCACTCCATGTGTGCAGCATCTTTCGTTTCCCAGGAAACATCAACCACCCGTGCTCTATGTATCATTACGAAGTCTGGGCCAACAGCATCTCACAACAATGTTCAAGAGGTCTAAAGATCAATACCCGACAGCACTTAAACCTTGTCGATTCACCTGTAATTTCTGAAAAGGGGTTTGAGTGCTCAGCATAATCCCTGCCCACACCATTAGGGATCCTCCCCGATATCAGACTCTATCCACAACGTCTGGTTCCCGAAATCGTGTTCCACGTTCCCTCCAGATGCGAATCGGTCGAGAATCACTCTCCAGATAAATTCGAGACTCACTTGTAAAAAGCACATCGGTCCTCCGTTCGACCGTGCAGGTGGCGTATTGGGCGACTCCGCTCTAGACGTTCCCTTCTGTGAATACGCGTCAGAGGTAAACATACAGCAGTTCTCCGACAGTAAAGGCCACTCTGCCGACGCCTTCTGCACACTGTTTGCCTCGGTTTGACACATCCAGTGGATGCCGCAAGGTCAAACGCCAGTTGCTGTGCAGTAGTAACGCGGTACTGCCGTGCCCCTACAGCGAAATAACGGTTCTCTCATGATGTCACACGTGGTCGGACCTCGCTTGTTCTTCAGGACACAGTTTCGGTCTCTAAACTGTCGCCACATTCGAGAAACAACAGAACGATTCACATATAGCCTCCAGGCCACATCAGTTTCCGACAGTTCTGTTGTGACTTGGCAAACAGCCAAGCCACTATGAGGAAGCCGAAAGGCACGCGTTTAAGCTCACGCAGGCTGGCGTGAGGTCTGGAACAGGTAAAGTAATTATACTAGCAAGAAAAGTACGTAGCTGCTGGAATACTTAACTTTAATCCATAATTGGTGAACATCGCTCGTGACGGTACATGTTTTACAGCATCAATACTGACTGGTAATGGCGCCTTGCTAGGTCGTAGCAAATGACGTAGCTGAAGGCTATGCTAACTATCGTCTCGGCAAATGAGAGCGTAATTTGCCAGTGAACCATCGCTAGCAAAGTCGGCTGTACAACTGGGGCGAGTGCTAGGAAGTGTCTCTAGACCTGCCGTGTGGTGGCGCTCGGTCTGCAATCACTGATAGTGGCGACACGCGGGTCCGACGTATACTAACGGACCGCGGCCGATTTAAAGGCTACCACCTAGCAAGTGTGGTGTCTGGCGGTGACACCACAAGTTCTGCTACCATTCTTCTTGTTCTCACCACCGCAGAGTCTGGCTGGCGTATTCTCTGTGCCATACTGTAGCGTGTGTGACGGTATACAGCGATTGTGGATATGGGACTACCCGGCAAACACTATCCCGTTTTGCAGGTGGCCTGTCGTCGTCTTTGGCGTGGTTTTCCGTTGACCGGAATGCCGTCTTCCGTGCAAAATACTATCGTACGGACGTCTGTTGAGAGTTTGTATGATTATACAAGGCGATTCAAAAAGAATACCACAACTTTAGGAATTTAAAACTCTGCGACGACAAAAGGCAGAGCTAAGCACTATCTGTCGGCGAATTAAGGGAGCTATAAAGTTTCATTTAGTTGTACATTTGTTCGCTTGAGGCGCTGTTGACTAGGCGTCAGCGTCAGTTGATGCTAAGATGGCGACCGCTCAACAGAAAGCTTTTTGTGTTATTGAGTACGACAGAAGTGAATCGACGACAGTTGTTGAGCGTGCATTTCGAACGAAGTATGGTGTTAAACCTCCTGATAGGTGGTGTATTAAACGTTGGTATAAACAGTTTAGAGAATGGGTGTTTGTGCAAAGGGAAAAGTTCTGGACGGCCGAGAACGAGTGATGAAAATGTAGCACGCATCCAGCAAGCATTTGTTCGCAGCCCAGGAAAATCGACTCGCAGAGCTAGCAGAGAGCTGCAAATTCCACAATCAACTGTATGGAGAGTCCTACGAAAAAGGTTAGTTATGAAACCTTATCGTCTGAAATTGGTTCAAGCACGTCAACTACCCGAGGCGATGGATCGGCCGCCAAGCAGCCTGTGACAGAGCACTTCATCACTGGCCTCCAAGAAGCCCTGATCTTACCCCCTGCGATTTTTTCTTATGGGGGTATGTTAAGGATATGGTGTTTCGGCCACCTCTCCCAGCCACCATTGATGATTTGAAACGAGAAATAACAGCAGCTATCCAAACTGTTACGCCTGATATGCTACAGAGAGTGTGGAACGAGTTGGAGTATCGGGTTGATATTGCTCGAGTGTCTGGAGGGGGCCATATTGAACATCTCTGAACTTGTTTTTGAGTGAAAAAAAAACTTTTTTAAATACTCTTTGTAATGATGTATAACAGAAGGTTATATTATGTTTCTTTCATTAAATACACATTTTTAAAGTTGTGGTATTCTTTTTGAATCACCCCTTGTAACAGGGACATGAGAAGCTGAATGTAACTTCTGCGATATTGCAGAAAGATGTGACAGGAAAATAGCCACTGTCAGTGGTTGCTGGCAGCGATGGTCTTGGGAATGTACGGTCGCAAGAAGACCGGGCTCCGGCCAACCACGTAGCACTACATAGAAGGCAGAGCACCGTGACAGCCGTATGACTCTCGCGCATCCCACTGGATCTGCAGCAGCAGATTGGGCAGCAGTTGGAAGCGACCGGCAGACACTACGCATTTGTATACGAAGGCAGTTCAATAAGTAATGCAACACATTTTTTTTCTCGGCCAATTTTGCTTGAAAAAACCGGAAATTTCTTGTGAAATATTTTCAAACAATCCTGCTTCGTCTCGTATAGTTTCATTGACTTTCGACAGGTGGCAGCGCTGTACGGAGCTGTTAAAATGGCATCTGTAACGGATGTGCGTTGCAAACAACAGGCAGTGATCGAGTTTCTTTTGGCGGAAAACCAGGGCATCTCAGATATTCATAGGCGCTTGCAGAATGTCTGCTGTGATCTGGCAGTGGACAAAAGCACGGTGAGTCGTTGGGCAAAGCGTGTGTCATCATCGCCGCAAGGTCAAGCAAGACTGTCTGATCTCCCGCGTGCGGGCCGGCCGTGCACAGCTGTGACTCCTGCAATGGCGGAGCGTGCGAACACACTCGTTCGAGATGATCGACGTATCACCATCAAACAACTCAGTGCTCAACTTGACATCTCTGTTGGTAGTGCTGTCACAATTGTTCACCACTTGGGATATTCAAAGGTTTGTTCCCGCTGGGTCCCTCGTTGTCTAACCGAACACCATAAAGAGCAAAGGAGAACCATCTGTGCGGAATTGCTTGCTCGTCATGTGGCTGAGGGTGACAATTTCTTGTCAAAGATTGTTACAGGCGATGAAACATGGGTTCATCACTTCGAACCTGAAACAAAACGGCAATCAATGGAGTGGCGCCACACCCACTCCCCTACCAAGAAAAAGTTTAAAGCCATACCCTCAGCCGGTAAAGTCATGGTTACAGTCTTCTGGGACGTTGAAGGGGTTATTCTGTTCGATGTCCTTCCCCATGGTCAAACGATCAGCTCTGAAGTGTATTGTGCTACTCTTCAGAAATTGAAGAAACGACTTCAGCGTGTTCGTAGGCACAAAAATCTGAACGAACTTCTCCTTCTTCATGACAACGCAAGACCTCACACAAGTCTTCGCACCCGAGAGGAGCTCACAAAACTTCAGTGGACTGTTCTTCCTCATGCACCCTACAGCCCCGATCTCGCACCGTCGGATTTCGATATGTTTGGCCCAATGAAGGACGCAATCCGTGGGAGGCACTACGCGGATGATGAAGAAGTTATTGATGCAGTACGATGTTGGCTCCGACATCGACCAGTGGAATGGTACCGTGCAGGCGTACAGCCCCTCATTTCAAGGTGGCGTAAGGCCGTAGCATTGAATGGAGATTACGTTGAAAAATAGTGTTGTGCAGCTAAAAGATTGGGGAATAATCTGGTGTATTTCAATGCTGAATAAAACAACCCCTGTTTCAGAAAAAAAAATGTGTTGCATTACTTATTGAACTGCCCTCGTAATTACGATGTACAATTGAGCACCAGGTGATGATTCTCAGTTGTCACTGTGGCAATTTATGATCCATCTTTTTCTTCCTTCAGCATCACATAGAAATCTAAACACGGGAATACAAATTTTTGCAATGGCTAGTGCAGTTTACAGCCGAGCAGCCACCCACTTTTGCGACGATTTCGTCAATGCGTGTAATCGGAAATCACCACTCACATCGTGACTCATTTGTATACTTTGAGGAGAACATGGCGGACATTTGGAGCTGTGGCTGACTCGTGCTTGTCTTGGGATAAACCTTGGTTGCAGTCGTGTGGTTTTATTTCTCCTGCGGTTATCGCGATAATGTTGCTGTCCTCTCCGTGAGTGGCAGCACCAACGTGTATCGATACTAGCACTGCTGTACTATCTTTGGTGTGGTGGATATAGTTTCTGGCTGGGCGGTGCGTGACCAGTCGGTCAGTTGGTGTGGAGCAGCAAGGAATTCTCCGTCAGGCGTACTCTGGTCGGCGGTGTGCACGCGCGGTTGGAGTGTGAGGTGCTACTTGAGAGTTCTACGAAGTTCGTCGCCCCTAGGTTCTTGAACATGACAGTTGAGTCCTCACTTAACCTAATATCGAGCCTCAACCGTTTGCATTTCTTCGTTTGATCTTGGCTGTCGCTTCAGGGACATTACCGCGAGCAACAACGTGTGTGTATTCGAGTCGGCTAAGATTCCAGCAGTCTTCTTGTGGAGTTTAACTTAATTATTCCCGGTCATTGACGTTGACCAGCGGTATCTTCTGCCTTGTGGCCGTTGACGTTCCGGTTACCTGCTCTGACTGTTCACGTAATTTTCGGCAGTCTGTTTTCCTCGTTGCGTTGTTGCTGTCCAGCGCGACGTGTAGTTCGACAGCTGAGGTGTTGTTGGTCGTTGTGGGCGCCAATATTGTGTCTGTCATTGTATTGAAATCTTTTCGTTGTTTTGCTGGTTGCGTGGAGCGGAACTGATCTCGTTGATTGGACGCTCGGCTGTCTGTCGGTTGGGTTGCCTTCAGATTAAGAAGTCGCTGGACAGGCTGCCTGTCTCACCTAAACGGGCGTTAGTGTTACGGTTTTAGTTATTTGGTTGATGTGTGGCCTTCAGACGAGTATTCATAACTCTTAAATTAATTTTCATGTCTTGCCCTTAAGGCATGAGATTGTTATTCTTTTATATGGGGTCTTCAGCCGAATTTTGCATGAAATGTCTTAAGATAAGGCCTTCTGCCTTTTGACTGAAACTCTTCTTATTGTTTAATGTGCGGCCTCCAGCCAAGTTCCATTGAAATTAAATTGCTAAGGCTTTCAGCCGGTTTATATTGAAGATTTAGAAAATATTTTTTGGTGAAACCTCCAGAAGAACCTTGTATTTCAATTTCTTGCTTAGGACTTGTGTCTTTGATTTTGAGTGTGGCCTTCAGCTGATCTAAAGTTAATCAAAGGTGGTCGATTAAAGTTTTGAGTGTTTTGCATCCTTGTTGTAATGTTGTGTGTTGATAAATAAAGTTTGCATGTTGAGTGCATCTGACAGCAACTTCTTTTGGCCCCTTTACTTACTTACTTACTTACTCACTGGTCATACCGGACTCGAGAGGGCATTACCGCAGCAACGTGTTCTCGCCATCTGTCCCCGTCTTGGGCTATTTCCTTCCATTCACCTTCAATACCCAGGCTCCTCAAATCAGCCTTCACATTGTCCTCCCATCTACGCCTCGGTCTCCCCACAGGACGTTTTCCTTCTAGGTGCCCTACCAGTACTCTGCGCGCTGCCCTGCCCTCATCCATTCGAGCTATGTGACCCACCCATCGCAGCCTACGTGATTTAATAATACTGATTATGTGTTCGTCGTGCAGTTTTCCCCACTCTCCGCTAATGTCATCCCTTTTTGTTCCGAAAATTTTTCTCAAAATTTTGTTTTCAGATACTCGAAACGGCTTTTCATTTTGCACAGTGAGAGACCAAGTTTCACACCCATACAGCATAACTGGTAGAATAATAGTTTTGTATATTCCAATCTTTAAATTCCTAGACAATATCCGTGATGAAAGTAATCTATTCAGTGAGAAGTAGCACGCATTTCCCGCAGGTAATCTCTTCTTCAGTTCGGATTCAATCTCATTTCTCGAAGTGATGTCCACGCCTAGAAACTTAAATGTGTTCACTTTTTCAAACTGCGTGTCACCAACTCTTAACATTTCCTGATCTACTGCTGTTGGCATTCTAGTAGTAACCAGGTATTTAGTTTTGTCTTCACTTATCCTTAGACCTACATCTTCACTAGCCTTGATTAACGCATTCGCATTTGCTGTTACAGATTCTTTCCTATCGCTAATGATGCTTAGATCGTCTGCATACCCTAATATCTTAATATTTCCATTTAACTCCACACCCTCTGAATTACCTGCTGCCAGTCGTACAATATATTCTAGGACTAAATTAAAAAGTAGCGGAGACAGGGCATCCCCCTGCTTAAGTCCGTTCTTTATTACAAATTCTTCTGACTCAATTTCCCCTTTGCACAACCTAATCCGCTCTGTCCTGCTACCGCAGGCATTTCACAGTTCAACTCACGTTGTAGGAGCCTTAGGACTCGCTGGCCAGTTTAAATCGAGTGTGCAGAGTTCATTTCCGATCTCTACAGGGTACGCGCCACAGACGGCAATGGCCGCATGCAGGCTCGGCCCTTCCGCGCCACTGCCCGCGGCCCTGACGATGCAGCGGCAGCGGGGGACTGCCGGCCGCTGGCATAGGAGCTCTGGGGCAGGCAGCGGGCTCCGTCACGACGCCGGCTCGAGTTGCACGCGGCCGGACCCACCACAATGCGACTGTGGCGTTTTTATTCAAATGCCTCGTTTGTAGCCATCAGCGGGCCCGAGTGTCCGTTGTAACCTGAGCCCGACTCAATGTAAATAATAAAAGGCGCCCGGGACGTGACCCGGGGGGGCAGGGGACTGGTGCGTCTTCCTTTCTGCCGCCGCTGGCTTTGTCCGGAGCCGCTGCTCTCCTGTCCTCTGCGAGGCACACGGTTCCGCGAGCTCACCGTGGACAGGGAAATGCAAGAAAACGTCCACGTGACGGCTGTCACCGTCTCACTACGTGCTGAGTACTTCAGATGGAACACCGAGCATTTAATGTCAGCACTAACAAAGGGACCGCGCCTGCTTCTCGTTACCAGTTTCGTCCAAAGTTAAGGTGCACGTAGGGCTTGGCCAGAAGTGAAAGTGACAGAAGTGGGTACTCCAGACGACCCAGCATTTACAAGAAATAGCATTTTTTGACGTGGGTTGGGAGAGGCATCAGCCATTTATGTTAGCGTTATTACCAGGTAGCGGCTGGCGGTGCGCAAAGAGTTGTTGTTGTTGTGGTCTTCAGTCCTGAGACTGGTTTGATGCAGCTCTCCGTGCTACTCTATCCTGTGCAAAATTCTTCATCTCCCAGTACCTACTGCAACCTACATCCTTTTGAATCTGCTTAGTGTATTCATCTCTTGGTCTCCCTCTACGGTTTTTACCCTCCACACTGCCCTCCAATACTAAATTGGTGATCCCTTGATGCCTCAGAACATGTCCTACCAACCGATCCCTTCTTCTAGTCAAGTTGTGCCACAAACTTCTCTTCTCTCCAATCCTATTCAATACCTCCTCATTAGTTATGTGATCTACCCATCTAATCTTCAGCATTCTTCTGTAGCACCACATTTCGAAAGCTTCTATTCTCTTTTTGTCTAAGCTATTTATCGTCGACGTTTCACTTCCATACATGGCTACACTCCATACAAATACTTTCAGAAACGCCTTCCTGACCCTTAAATCTATACTCGATGTTAACAAATTTCTCTTCTTCAGAAACGCTTTCCTTGCCATTGCCAGTCTACCTTTTGTATCCTCTCTACTTCGACCATCATCAGTTATTTTGCTCCCCAAATAACAAAACTCCTTTACTACTTTAAGTGTCTCATTTCCTAATCTAATTCCCTCAGCATCACCCAACTTAATTCGACTACATTCCATTATCCTCGTTTTGCTTTTGTTGATGTTCATCTTATATCCTCCTTTCAAGACACTATCCGTTCCGTTCAACTGCTATTCCAAGTCCTTTGCTGTCTCTGACAGAATTACAATGTCATCGGCAAACCTCAAATTTTTTATTTCTTCTCTATGGATTTTAATATCTACTCCGAATTTTTCTTTTGTTTCCTTTACTGCTTGCTCAATATACAGATTGAATAACATCGGGGATACGCTACAATCCTGTCTCACTCCCTTCCCAACCACTGCTTCCCTTTCATGTCGCTCGACTCTTATAACTGCCATCTAGTTTCTGTATAAATTGTAAATAGCCTTTCGCTCCCTGTATTTTACCCCTGCCACCTTCAGAAATTGAAAGAGAGTATTCCAGTCAACATTGTCAAAAGCTTTCTCTAAGTCTACAAATGCTAGAAACGTAGGTTTGCCTTTCCTTAATCTTTCTTCTAAGATAACTCGTAAGGTCAGTATTGCCTCACGTGTTCCAACATTTCTACGGAATCCAGACCGATCTTTCCCGAGATCGGCTTCTACTAGTTTTTTCCATTCGTCTGCAAAGAATTCGCGTTAGTATTTTGCAGCTGTGGCTTATTAAACTGATTGTTCGGTAATTTTCACATCTGTCAACACCTGCTTTCTTTGGGATTGGAATTATTATATTCTTCTTGAAGTCTGAGCGGAAAGAGTACAGAACGGTAATCTGACCGTTCTGGGGTTGAGTCCCTAAGCAGAAACAGTTTCTTTTACTTTCAATGTTTAACATTATTTACACTGAAAATAAACCAGAATAAAGCTCAGTGCATGGTGTTTATTAATACTTACATAAAAGCCATCAAAAGGAAAGCACTGCGTCTTCAGGCCACGAGTGGCCTGCCGGGAGCGTCCGACCGCCGTGTCATCCTCAGTGGAGGATGCGGATAGCAGGGGCGTGGGGTCAGCACACCGCTCTCTCGGTCGTAAGATGGTATTCTTGATCGAAGCCGCTACTGTTCGGTCGAGTAGCTCCTCAATTGGCATCACGAGCCTGAGTGAACCCCGAAAAACGGCAACAGCGCATGGCGGCCCGGACGGTCACCCATCCAAGCGCCGACCACGCCCGACAGCGCTTGACTTCGGTGATCTCACGGGAACCGGTGTATCCTCTGCGGCAAGGCCGTTACCTATCAAACGGAAAGGTAATGGAAATTTTTTTATTGCAAATAAGTTTTCAACAACTGACTGTACTTGCAGCAACTAACTTTCAAAGAGGTATTGCAATTAAAGCGTACATGACTTCGCATCCCGTTTCTTTCATTTAGCTTTGAGCAGCCTTCGACGACTGTCCGCAAACGGAAGGTTATCAGTGTAGGTGAAGTGCTGTCATCGGCAGAGAGAAACAAACCATATCGCGATAAGACTGCATCGGAATAGCCTCCCATCGTACATCACCAGCACGTGGTTTTTCTGACAAACTCTCTGATGCCAGAGAACCTATCATGAATGTAAACTATGTTTGTTTTCCTACAGAAACGAGATGCTCGGACAGTTACTGCTTCCACCGTTTTTACGATGAATGTCATTCCAGTACACGTAAATCATCAACTGTAAAGTGTGTCTGCAGTTCGTGGTCGTGCGGTAACGTTCTCGCTTCCCGCGCCCTGGTTCCCGGGTTCGATTCCCGGCGGGGTCAGGGATTTTCTCTGGCTCGTGATGACTGGGTGTTGTGTGATGTCCTGAGGTTAGTTATGTTTAAGTAGTTCTAAGTTCTAGGGGACTGATGACCATAGATGTTAAGTCCCATAGTGCTCAGAGCCATTTGAACCATTTTGAACTGTGAAGTGAATCTAATTTTATATACGAAAGTCTCGTATGCACCTTACAGTCTCTCCCTAGAAATTTATTCGGAATCCCAAATTTCTCTCTGTCTTTCCTTCTATGCACTTTATGAAAATAGTAATGAATACAACGCAGTGAGCACAATTTCAGTTTATTTGAGTTTAAGTAACGTAAGAACTGAAAATAAGAATAACTGTTTCTCCGTAGGGACGCGATCCCACTACCGTTGGATTAATCGTTCTGTACGCCTCCCTCCTAATGAGTCCACTGCCAGTAGAAAAACGTCACAAATTTATTTAACACAAACAATTTACATAAGGCAATGCGCCAAAAAGGCTATGTCTCCCAAATGCTACACCATCAGGAGTACTCTCTTCCGCCACTCTCACTCCCGGCCAGGCCCTACATACTCCTTGTAAGTAAAGTGTAGACGTGGTGGTGCGCAACGGGAATGGTGGGGAAAAGCGCTAAGGAGCTGTGTAACCACCCTACTACATTCATTTCTGTATGAAATGCAGCCCAACTTTACCCCCCTCTCTAAAAAATTCTGTCGCCAAAAGTGTGTTCCCATTAAACTATTATCCAACTCGTATGCTAACCTTTGACTGAACAGAACCTAATTTGAACTGAATCGTAAATGATCTGAATGCAACTTGTCTTTGTATTAAATGCGAAACTGAAGTAAAACACTTATCTGGCCCAAACCGAAATTTCCACATATCTCGTGTCTTGACAACATTATTGCAGATTCGTCGAAAGCACTACAGTAAACATCAAGCAGGCAGCGGTTAAGTTAGATTTCTATTTCTAAATAAAATTTCCAACTGTTGCATACCACATGAGGTATGCATAATGATAAACAGTGGGGTGGGAGAGTGACTATGGCTATGAAATGATATTTCAAGACAAAGATTCTAGAATGAAGTAGATATTCAAAAAGACAGACTACGCGTGATTTTCACACATAACATACAGGAGAGCTTCTGTGAAGTTTGGAAGGGAGGAGACGAGGTACTGGCGGAATTGAAGCTGTGAGGATGGGGCGTGAGTCATGCTTGGGTAGCTCAGTTGGTAGAGCACTTGCCGCGAAAGGCAAAAGTCCCGAGTTCGAGTCTCGGTCCGGCATATAGTTTTAATCTGCCGGGAAGTTTCAAAGCGAACAATGATTTCAAGAGAATTCAATCTTCCCAGATAATTTCCATTAAAATTAAACAGCTTAATTAGTTAATATTGCTTTGAACAATTATACAAGACTGTGCTTAAACTGACGCACAATATTTTTAGCGCAACGCAATCTGACTTTCAAAAATCCCTACAAAAGAATGGCCCTGACTAACATTAAACTACACCTTTCAGAAATCACTTACCTCACAAAAATCTTCTTTACTCGAACTACTGCAATACAGCGAGCGCCAGTACTGCGAGCTAAATAAAAGATTCAAACTACGGAAGGCACTAACTATGATAGGGATAGTTAGCAAATGAAAGATATTAATAGAGAACAAACAATGTATTTACCTTAATAGTCATAATATATGTAGCAGTTCATGACAAACTGCAAAACTCCGCCATCTCTCTCCCCACATCCACCACTGCTGGCGGCTCACCTCCAACTGCGCAACGCTACGCGCTGTTCACATCCAACTACGCAACACAACACAAGCGAATATTCCAACAATGCAAAGCAGCCACAGACTGCACACAGCACAGCCAGTGATTTTCATACAGAGGTGGTGTTACCAATAAAAAAACCTAAACAGCCTACTTTCAGTATGATAATGCATGACACAGGGAAGTGGGGTGGTCTTTCTCTCAGCTCTGAGAAAGTGAACAATTAGCTCCTAATAATCATTTCTACAGTTTAGGTACGCAGTGCTGCAGTCTTACCTCAAATTTCTTGTCTTCAAATAAAATAACATTATTCAAAATTTATATTCCTTTTCCTTTCCAATCTTCTTCTTCAGCTTTGCCCTGCAATTTTCGCAGGGTCGGCGTGGCTACAATCGCATTTGGCGTGGTTAATTTGAAGGCTTGGCCAGATGCCCTTCCTGCTGCCACCCCGTACCCCCCAGGACGGAATCAGTGTACCCCAACTGCCTGCGTCTAGTGTAAATCATGAAATAGTGTGAACGTGTTGCAAATGTCTGCGAGTCGTGTTACTGAGGCTGAACGTGGGGACCAGCCAGGTATTCACCTAGTGGGCTGTGGAAAACCGCCAAAAAAACCACATCCAGGCTGGTCAGCACACCGGTCCTCGTCGTTAAACCACCGGGCGGATTCGATCCGAGGCCGGCGCGCCTATCCGAGTCCAGAAAGCACTGCATTAGCGCTCTCGGCTGACCTGGCGTGTCATTCCTCTCACTTTCCAGTATATACATCATATTCATTTTCGCTGTTCTTAACAGCGTCCGTCCCGATATATGAATGGGCAGCTTGACGGACTGCCGTCCTAAGGGGCCCGGGTTCGATTCCCGGCTGGGTCGGGAATTTTCTCCGCCCACGGAGTAGGTGTTGTGTTGTCTTCATCCCCATCCGGCGCCCAGGCCGCCCAATGTGGCGTCGAATGTAGTAAGACCTTCACCAAGGCTGACGGACCTGCCCCGTAAGGGGCCTTCCGGCCAATGACGCCAAACGCTCATTTCCACTTTCTTAACACTAAACCTTTATGCATGTAACAGATACAATCAGAAGTCAACGCAGTACAACTAAGTACGTCCATCACCTACGACATTTCAACTAAGAATGTATCAGACTACGCAGAGGCAAAGACTGTGCCACGACAAGACCAAAGATTGTGTAACAGTAGCGAAGCCTGGTCTCTTTTTGACGTGCACATCGATAACATACAAAAATCGAGAGTACATTACAACATTACAACTGTTAGAGGCGATTACGCATACGGGGACCCGGGAGTGGTAAGCTATGGAGTCCACTATCAACAGAAAAACTTCACAAATTTATTTAACACAAACAATTTACGTAAAGCAACGCTGGCAACCTAAGCACATTTAATTATTCGACCAAGGAGTTGAAAAATAGTTGTTAAATTGTGTGAAGGCGCCAATAATTAATTTAAACATAACGAACATCAGAGCAGTTTAAGAGCGCCAATAAGATATTGTCAACAAAATTATTAGAAAACATCAATGAATAGACAGCAAAAACCAGCACAGTTTAAGGCAACCATGAAATACACCAAAAATTTGCTTAAAAGTGCCAAAAAAAAAAAAAAAAAAAAAAAAAACAGTGAAGCAGACAAGGGCTCAGATGAGCACTAACTAAACTTAATTCGATTAACAAGATTAAGATCCTAGCACGCAGTTTCTTTACGACACCAAAAGGCAGTCCGGTAACAGACCAGAACAAGAAGACATAATCCTGGAAAACTTCGTTCAGAAACTGGTATAAACACATTTACATTCGGCACGGGTGCCAACAAGCCGACCCACTCCATGCAGGCACAATAAGCACTGAGGGATTCGAGTTATAAAACCGGAAAAAAAATTACCCCACATTCATCTTAAAATAATTACCTTTAATTTCAGAGAAGGTACCAGCTTAGCACTTCTCCCACAGTTAACAGAGTAGCGAATTTATCAAATCTATGATCCAGTCCCCTCCCCCCCCCCCCCCCCCCCCCCCCCCCCGCCACACCAATGAACCATGGACCTTGCCGTTGGTGGCGAGGCTTGCTTGCCTCAACGATACAGATAGCCGTACTGTAGGTGCAACCACAACGGAGAGGTATCTGTTGAGAGGCCAGACAAACGTGTGGTTCCTGAAGAGGGGCAGGAGCCTTTTCAGTAGTTGCAAGGGCAACAGTCTGGATGATTGACTGATCTGGCCTTGTAACACTAACCAAAACGGCTTTGCTGTTGTGGTACTGCGAATGGCTGAAAGCAAGGGGAAACTGTTGTTGTTGTTGTTGTTGTGGTGTTCAGTCCTGAGACTGGTTTGATGCAGCTCTCCATGCTACTCTATCCTCTGCAAGCTTCTTCATCTCCCAGTACTTACTGCTACCTACATCCTTCTGAATCTGCTTAGTGTATTCATCTCTTGGTCTCCCTCTACGATTTTTACCCTCCATGCTGCCCTCCAATGCTAAATTTGTGATCCCTTGATGCCTCAAAACATGTCCTACCAACCGATCCCTTCATCTAGTCAAGTTGTGCCACAAACTTCTCTTCTCCCCAATCCTATTCAATACCTCCTCATTAGTTACGTGATCTACCCACCTTATCTTCAGCATTCTTCTGTAGCACCACATTTCGAAAGCTTCTATTCTCTTCTTGTCCAAACTAGTTATTGTCCATGTTTCACTTCCATACATGGCCACACTCCATACAAAGACTTTCAGAAACCACTTCCTGACACTTAAATCTATACTGGATGTTAACAAATTTCTCTTCTTCAGAAACGATTTCCTTGCCGTTGCCAGTCTACATTTTACATCCTCTCTACTTCGACCATCATCAGTTATTTTACTCCCTAAATAGCAAAACTCCTTTACTACTTTAAGTGTCTCATTTCCTAATCTAATTCCCTCAGGATCACCCGATTTAATTTGACTACATTCCATTATCCTCGTTTTGCTTTTGTTGATGTTCATCTTATATCCTCCTTTCAAGACACTATCCATTCCGTTCAACTGCTCTTCCAAGTCCTTTGCTGTCTCTGACAGAATTACAATGTCATCGGCGAACCTCAAAATTTTTACTTCTTCTCCATGAATTTTAGTACCTACTCCGAATTTTTCTTTTGTTTCCTTTACTGCTTGCTCAATATACAGATTGAATAACATCGGGGACAGGCTACAACCCTGTCTCACTCCTTTCTCAACCACTGCTTCCCTTTCATGCCCCTCGACTCTTATAACTGCCATCTGGTTTCTGTACAAATTGTAAATAGCCTTCCGCTCCCTGTATTTTACCCCTGCCACCTTCAGAATTTGAAAGAGAGTATTCCAGTTAACGTTGTCAAAAGCTTTCTCTAAGTCTACAAATGCTAGAAACGTAGGTTTGCCTTTTCTTAATCTTTCTTCTAAGATAAGTCGTAAGGTTAGTATTGCCTCACGTGTTCCAACATTTCTACGGAATCCAAACTGATCTTCCCCGATGTCTGCTTCTACCAGTTTTTCCATTCGTCTGTAAAGAATTCGCGTTAGTATTTTGTAGCTGTGACTTATTAAACTGATAGTTCGGTAATTTTCATATCTGTCAACACCTGCTTTCTTTGGGATTGCAATTATTATATTCTTCTTGAAGTCTGAGGGTATTTCGCCTGTCTCATACATCTTGCTCACCAGATGGTAGAGTTTTGTCAGGACTGGCTCTCCCAAGGCCGCCAGTAGTTCTATGGAATGTTGTCTACTCCCGGGGCCTTGTTTCGACTCAGGTCTTTCAGTGCTCTGTTAAACTCTTCACGCAGTATCTTATCTCCCATTTCGTCTTCATCTACATCCTCTTCCATTTCCATAATATTGTCCTCAAGTACATCGCTCTTGTATAGACCCTCTATATACTCCTTCCACCTTTCTGCTTTCCCTTCTTTGCTTAGAACTGGGTTTCCATCGGAGCTCTTGATATTCAGACAAGTGGTTCTCTTTTCTCCAAAGGTCTCTCTAATTTTCCTGCAGGCTGTATCTGTGTTACCCCTAGCGAGATAACCTCTACATCCTTACATTTGTCCTCTAGCCATCCCTGCTTAGCCATTTTGCACTTCCTGTCGATCTCATATTTGAGACGTTTGTATTCCTTTTTGCCTGCTTCATTTACTGCATTTTTATATTTCTCCTTTCATCAATTAAATTCAATATTTCTTCTGTTACCCAAGGATTTCTATTAGCCCTCGTCTTTTTACCTACTTGATCGTCTGCTACCTTCACTACTTCATCCCTCAGAGTTACCCACTCTTCTTCTACTGTATTTCCTTCCCCCATTCCTGTCAATTGTTCCCTTATGCTCTCCCTGAAACTCTCTACAACCTCTGGTTCTTTCAGCTTATCCAGGTCCCATCTCCTTAAATTCCCACCTTTTTGCAGTTTCTTCAGTTTCAATCTGCAGTTCATAACCAATAGATTGTGGTCAGAATCCACATCTGCCCCTGGAAATGTCTTACAATTTAAAACCTGGTTCCTAAATCTCTGACTTACCATTATATAATCTGTCTGATACCTTTTAGTATCTCCAGGATTCTTCCAGGTATACAACCTTCTTTTATGATTCTTGAAGAATAATGAAAGAAGGTTGTATACATGGAAGAATCCTGGAGGTACTAAAAGGTATCAGATAGATTATACAATGGTAAGACAGAGATTTAGGAACCAGGTTTTAAATTGTAAGATATTTCCAGGGGCAGATGTGGATTCTGACCACAATCTATTGGTTATGAACTGCAGATTGAAACTGAAGAAACTGCAAAAATGTGGGAATTTAAGGAGATGGGACCTGGATAAACTGAAACAACCAGAGGTTGTACTGAGTTTCAGGGAGAGCATAAGGGAACAATTAACAGAAATGGGGGAAAGAAATACAGTAGAAGAAGAATGGGTAGCTCTGAGAGATGAAGTAGTGAAGGCAGCAGACGATCAAGTAGGTAAAAAGACGAGGGCTAGTAGAAATCCTTGGGTAACAGAAGAAATATTGAATTTAATTGATGAAAGGAGAAATATAAAAATGCAGTAAATGAAGCAGGCAAAAAGGAATACAAACGTCTCAAATATGAGACCGACAGAAGTGCAAAATGGCTAAGCAGGGATGGCTAGAGGACAAATGTAAGGATGTAGAGGTTATCTCGCTAGGGGTAACACAGATACAGCCTGCAGGAAAATTAGAGATACCTTTGGAGAAAAGAGAACCACTTGTCTGAATATCAAGAGCTCCGATGGAAACCCAGTTCTAAGCAAAGAAGGGAAAGCAGAAAGGTGGAAGGAGAATATAGAGGGTCTATACAAGAGCGATGTACTTGAGGACAATATTATGGAAATGGAAGAGGATGTAGATGAGGATGAAATGGGAGATACGATACTGCGTGAAGAGTTTAACAGAGCACTGAAAGACCTGAGTTGAAACAAGGCCCCGGGAGTAGACAACATTCCATAGAACTACTGGCGTCCTTGGGAGAGCCAGTCCTGACAAAACTCTACCATCTGGTGAGCAAGATGTATGAGACAGGCGAAATACCCTCAGACTTCAAGAAGAATATAATAATTGCAATCCCAAAGAAAGCAGGTGTTGACAGATGTGAAAATTACCGAACTATCAGTTTAATAAGTCACAGCTACAAAATACTAACGCGAATTCTTTACAGACGAATGGAAAAACTGGTAGAAGCCGATCTCAGGGAAGATCAGTTTGGATTCCGCAGAAATGTTGGAACACATGAGGCAATACTAACCTTACGACTTATCTTAGAAGAAAGATTAAGGAAAGGCAAACCTACGTTTCTAGCATTTGTAGACTTAGAGAAAGCTTTTGACAATGATGACTGGAATACTCTCTTTCAAATTCTGAAGGTGGCAGGGGTAAAATACAGGGAGCGAAAGGCTATTTACAAAAAAATGGTTCAAATGGCTCTGAGCACTATGGGACTCAACTGCTGAGGTCATTAGTCCCCTAGAACTTAGAACTAGTTAAACCTAACTAACCTAAGGACATCACAAACATCCATGCCCGAGGCAGGAGTCGAACCTGCGACCGTAGCGGTCTCGCGGTTCCAGACTGCAGCGCCTTTAACCGCACGGCCACTTCGGCCGGCAGGCTATTTACATTTTGTACAGAAACCAGATGGCAGTTATAAGAGTCGAGGGGCATGAAAGGGAAGCAGTGGTTGGGAATGGAGTGAGACAGGGTTGTAGCCTCTCCCCGATGTTATTCAATCTGTATATTGAGCAAGCAGTAAAGGAAACAAAAGAAAAATTCGAGTAGGTATTAAAATCCAAGAAGAAGAAATAAAAACTTTGAGGTTCGCCGATGACATTGTAATTCTGTCAGAGACAGCAAAGGACTTGGAAGAGCAGTTGAACGGAATGGACAGTGTCTTGAAAGGACGATATAAGATGAACATCAACAAAAGCAAAACGAGGATAATGGAATGTAGTCGAATTAAGTCGGGTGATGCTGAGGGAATTAGATTAGGAAATGAGACAAAGTAGTAAAGGAGTTTTGTTATTTGGGGAGCAAAATAACTGATGATGGTCGAAGTAGAGAGGATATAAAACGTAGAATGGCAATGGCAAGGAAAGCGTTTCTGAAGAAGAGAAACTTGTTAACATCGAGTATAGATTTAAGAGTCAGGAAGTGGTTTCTGAAAGTCTTTGTATGGAGTGTGGTCATGTATGGAAGTGAAACATGGACAATAAATAGTTTAGACGAGAAGAGTATAGAAGCTTTCGAAATGTGGTGCTAGAGAAGAATGCTGAAGATTAGATGGGTAGACCATGTAACTAATGAGGACGTATTGAATAGGATTGGGGAGAAGAGAAGTTTGCACAACTTGACTAGAAGAAGGGATCGATTGGTGGGACATTTCCTGAAGCATCAAGAGATCACCAATTTGGTACCGGAGGGCAGCGTGGAGGGTAAAAATCGTAGAGGGAGATGATTACACTAAACAGGTTCAGAAGGATGTAGGTTGTAGTAGGTACTGGGAGATGAAGGAGCTTGCTCAGGATGGATTAGCGTGGAGAGCTGCATCAAGCCAGTCTTAGGACTGAAGACCACAACAACAACATGTTCCAGTATTCATATTCAGTTAACTACGCTTCCCCTTTGCCGGGTTACACATATTGAAACAAAAACCAGCTTAGGCAGTTTAACACAAAGCAGTTTACTGTAAGATACCACCCGTGAGGTACGACCATTTACAAAAAAATTTAAATCACAGGAAAACACACATATACACGCACACGAGCACACACACACACACACACACACTCACACACACACACATACACACATGGCATTCCCTTTGAAATCTCGTATAAAAACAACAAATGAATGACTCATCTTGTACCGCAGTGCTGATACCTGATTTCTCAATAAGCAGTACAGGAACCGAAATGTAAGAGATAGGGCGGCTCTCTCCCACGGGCACTTTCGAGATTGATCCGTGGGAATGCTAAGTCACTCGGCTTGGCATAACAAAACCCGTTAAGATACACTATAGCAGGCGGGAGTTCACCATTGTATGACGATGTGATGACAATGCCTACCACAACAGTTTCCCAGCAGGTACACGTCGGTGAAGTACCTTCGTAGCAGAATTAGCTCCAGCAAGAAGAAATGCTCCAACCCAGTAACGGAAATGCCGCAAAGGAACCGACGACTTTGTGTGTGGCTCCAATGACATAACCACTTCCAAACAAGAACACAACACCCCCCCCCCCTCTTTTCCGGCCGGCCAGAGTGGCCGAGCGGTTCTAGGCGCTACAGTCTGGACCCGCGTGATCGCTACGGTCACAGGTTCGAATCCTGCCTCGGGCATGGATGTGTGTGATGTGCTTAGGTTAGTTAGGTTTAAGTAGTTCTTAGGGAACTGATGACCTCAAATGTAAAGTCCCATAGTGCTCAGAGCCATTTGAACCATATGAACCCTCTTTTCCAAGATGGCACTCGCCACTGTCTAGGACAATCTGGACGTGCTTCGCTGCCAGAAATCTGCCTGACCTATGTACTTCTCAATGCCCTCTCGTCATACCGCCATTGCACATGGCCTTCGGGACAGATAAACTCGCTGTTTGGTCCCCTCTTCCAAACCAAACAACCAATCAACCGCAGGGCCTTTTTATCGACATAAGGGAAACTGAGTTCTCTCGCGGCATGGCAAAGAAGCTCCAGGCACCCAAAGTCAAGGCACCGCAGCCAGATTATCAAATTATCGATATGAACGTCTCACTTACCATCATCTGTTGCATGACAGGTGAAAAACTCCCGTGATATTGAACGTCTGGCTACAGGGCGTTCAAAAGCCATGGGCTGGACGAAAACGGCGAAAACTGGTTTAGTGCCAAGTAAATCCTTCCAAGAGCCGCCCGAGACAAGAAAGATGGCAGCCTGATCGAACACAGTAGGACTCAAACCTGCTTCACGCTCAAACCTTCAATGCGCGCGTAATTCCACGCGTACCAAAATTCGCCGTTTTCGAACCTTAGACGACCTCCGCAGAGCTGTAGTCCGATCCACCAACGATGGTAGTTATTGCAAGTCGAGAAACGGTTGGGGACTGAATTGTTGCCGGTTCTAAGCGGCTTGTAATACGCGCATACATGTGCTTTGCTCTTGGTGAAAGCTTGTAGCCTGCAAATTATGTCTCTGATATGCTTCTGTAGAATTTGTCACCATCACGATTAGCCGTGACAACTCGCAACAAATGGAATAAAAATTCACTAAATAACACGCTACGCTCACGCTTAATGCTCGCATAGGGTACAACATTCATAGCAGAGCCCATAGAGCACTACCGAACGCTAACTGACTATCGGAGAATGCTTGACATAGATTCGCAGGACAAGCCTGAATTCGACCTCATCATCTGTGACTCCAACCATAGGTAGTCTGGTCAGGTTCACATCCATCTTTTTCCAGTCAGAGAGACTTTGATAGATTGATTACGCTCACTTCATGACGGCTTGGAAGTAGACATGTCCCAGTAGCATATACTGGTAACATGTGTGTTTAATGGATCAGGAAAGTACAATTAATGGTTGATGACTTTATGCATCCAGTGCACTGATGTTTCCTAGGCTTAGAGCAGTAGATATAAGACCGTTGATAGCAATATTAATGTTGCGTATGGCAAGGCCACTAAAGCGGTTTTCCTAAATTCCTTCACTAAAGAAGGCGAAGTAAATATTCCAGAATTCGAATCAACGACTGCAGCAAAGACGAATAACTTAAAAGCAGAGATCCTCTGTGTAGCGAAGCAACTTAAATCTCTTCATAAAGGCAAGTCTTCCGGTCGAGATTGCATTCCAGTTAGCTTTCTTTTGAGAGTATGCTAACCTAGTAGCTCCATATTCAGTAATTACATACAACCGCTCCCTCGACGAAAGATCCGTATCTAAACACCGGGAAGCTGTACAGGTCACAGCAATGCTCAAGAAAGTAAGTTGGAGTAATCTGCTGAATTACAGACCCCTGTCACTGACGTCGATTTTCAGTAGAATTTTGGATCATATTCCGTGGTCGAACATTATGAACTACTTCGAAGAAAACGACTGACACATAGCACAAGTTCAGAAAATATCTTTCTTGTGTAGCACAACTTTCCTTTTATCCTCATGAAGTAATGAGTGGTGTCCACAGGGGATCTGAAAATTGATACCATAGTCCTAGATTTCCGGATGGGTTTTGATACCGTTCCTCACAAACGACTTCGAATCAAATTGAGTGTCTTTGGAGTATATAGTACGACTGGATTCGTAATTTCCTTTCAGAACGATCACAATCCGTCGTAATTGATGGAGAGTTACCAAGAATAAGAGAAGTGACATCTGGCGTTACCCAAGCAAGTGTTACAGGCCCTCTTCTGTTCCCAGTTTTTATAAATTATTTAGGAGACAATCTGAATAGCTGATGCTATCATTTACTGTCTTTTTAAGGTATGATATAGACAAAATACCTGTATGGTGCGGAAACTGGTAATTGACCCTAAATAATAAGGATGAAGTCCTCCACATGAGTACTAGAAGGATTCCATAAATTTCGGTTACGTGGCAAATTACACAAATCTAAAGTCTGTCAATTAAACTACATACCTGTGGATAGCGATTAGAAGCAGCTACGAAAAAATCCACTAAAGAGACTGCAGACAATATGCTTGTCCGTGCCCTGTTAGAGCTCTACTGTGCGGTTTGATATCCGTACCCATACAGAATTGACGAAGGACGTCGTAGAAGTTCAAAGAAGGGCAGCTCGTTTTGTCTTACGTTAAACAAGGGAGAGTGTTTGTCATATGACACACGAGTTGGCGTAGCTGCCATTAAAACATGGGCGTTATTCGATGCGGCGATACCTTTTCACGAAATTTTAATCAACGATTTCCTACCCCGAAAGCGGGAATACTATGTTGACGCCCACCTACCTAGGGAGAAACAATCAAACTATTAAAATAGGAGAAATCAGAGCTGTGAGGGAAAGATATAAGTATTCACTTTCACATGCGTAGTTCTAGAGTAGAACGGCAGAGAAATAGTAAGAAATTGGTTCCATGAACCCTCTGCCTGGCGCTTTCGTGTGCGTTACAGAGTAGTCATGTAACTGTAGATGTAGATTTATCTTTTTGTAATCCTGTTACATGTTAAGCTGGTACTACTACTGATTACAAGCATGCATTTCATTTGTAATTATAGCATCAAGTCCAACATTTTTTTGGTGTTGTATGACATTTACAGACATTGTATGGTTGCGACCCGCTAAGTATTAGCACATTTAATGTTTCTAGTTTTACAGACTTTTTCTAAATTTTATTTAAAATTTAACGCTTTCGCATAATCATATCACGTACAAAAACGTAACGGTGAAGAATCTCATTTTATAGATAATTATATACTCCACAATACGTTTAGGGTGAATCATTCTGTAAACCAGGGGCCAAAAAGGTAGACGCAGGCAACCCGCGTGGAAGAGCGTCACGTGATGCACCTGGAGTCAACAATAACTCACGTACTAATGTAAAAAACACAGCCGCGAGGTACACTGCTTGACACACCATAAAGCCATTCACATAAACCTGTAAGAGACTGCTGAAATCTAGACATTAAAGACAGTTTTAAGCCATTCCTCCCGCCACTTTTAGGCAAGGTCAAACGTTCTGCAGGATTGGTACTGGCCCTGTGCCACATACCTTTCATCTTCCTCTAGTTGGTGTATCGCAAATGACACCAAAATCTCCATCTCAGATGTAGGCATGGGTTCGTGGTGGAAAAAAAAACCTGTGTTGAATACCTCTAGCAGCACGTCGAGGAAACTGTGAAATAATGAGGCAATTGTGATTACTTGATGTCTGTATCTCAATAATATTTCTCTTGTTAGCTGCCGCCAAATTGTGGATACTCAAACAGGGATAACTTGCTCAAACAACTCTTTTTTCTCTTAAATTTAATTTTTTACGGCAGTGTACTAGAAAGAGAAGAGAAAAGCCACGATTTTTTTTAATGATGTTGCATAAATAGCCTGACTCTTAACAATACTAGACTATGCAATGGTTATTACAAGTTAAGATTGTTGTTAATATTAAAGTGATTCAGTTACACCTTTAGGGTCCTGATATTATAAGGTGAACACAAATAACAGCAAAATATAGTTGTTGAAACACAATTAAAGAAGGGCATATTAGGGGAATTAGATTAAGAAGTGAGCCACCAAAAGTAGTACACGTCACCTCGTATTGTTCAAATGGTTCAACTGGCTCTGAGCACTATGGGACTTAACATCTGTGGTCATCAGTCCCCTAGAACTCAGAACTACTTCAACCTAACTAACCTAAGGACATCACACACATCCATGCCCGAGGCAGGATTCGAACCTGCGACTGTAGCAGTCCCTCGGTTCCGGACTGAGCGCCTAGAACCGCTAGACCACCGAGGCCGGCACTCATATTGTGGCAGGAAGGCAACTCACCACTGCTAGATCAGAAACAGAGAAGAAATTACATACTGATTGGCAGGAGCAAGAGAAGTTTTCCTGAAAGTGAGGTATTAGCACTGGGTTGGACAAAAACACGAAAATACCGCGAGAAATGAATGCTTGACCAAAACTGCAGATGCTAGCCAAGCCTGCAGGTTTCTCTGTGGTATTTGACCACGAATGGCGCCTGTTCAATGTCCTCAGTATGTGGCAAGTGTCGGTCGAGGTTAGAACAATGTTCTCTGTAGTTGTGCCTCCATTATGTTTGAGGTAAGTAAATTCTCACGTATGGAAATTGTTGGTGCTCGTGCTGTGGGTGCTTCCGCAACCAAGATGGTCGAAGTGTTTGCTGTTTCAAGAGGTACTTTATCGACCTTGTGGGGTTGTAGAAAAATATCCGCTACCAGTCACAATAAAAGGTTGTTTATTCGTCACTCGACGACCGGTCTACATTCAGCTACAAGATCTAAGATATTTCCATTACTTGTGGGCTACCGAGCTAGCTGCTCAAGGCAGTCTTTTGAAAAAGTGCTTAAAAGTATTTCGCTGGACTGTCTGTAACCAGGGAATGAATCAGAAGACATCGCAGTCTTTACCGAGTGCACTATCCATGCAATTCGCACTTCCGCAAGTCTGCTTTTGCCAGTACTTCTCCCCTACTTACGTTACGTTGTCCAAGACGCGACAGTTGGCTGCGACCACGGCGCTGCCCCCTCCTCTCCTCTTTTCCCACCCTGGCAGACGGCGACACGGGCCGCCAACACGACAGGAGTCGTCGCTGTTTCCCAAGCTCTGGTCGGCGGCGGCGGATTCAAATACACAAGAAAAATAAGAATTCCGATTTTCTTCCTGTAAAAAATACTGTATGTTAATGGAACAAAGTTACATCGGCTCCCAGAGTAAGTTTTTCGATACAGATTCTTCTTTTACTTTAAAAAATTGAAAAGTATCTCTTCCGGTTTTGCATGTTTTTTTCGGTGTGTATTACTTCTCTACCGATTGTGAGGAAAGTAAAAGGCACAAAAAATTGATGTTTGCGTATCTTACAGTTTCACATCACAGCTTGATAATGAGGTATTTATTTTTCCGATATTCGTCACAGTTATTCCGATACTTAATTTACAAGTAACCTACTGCATAAAATTTGAATTGTGTACAGTGAAAAATGTGGTCGCTGGCTACTTTGCGTATGGTTCACGTTAGGTCATACATCGTTGCCGATGAAAAGAAGCTAACATATGGAAATTATTTTTAAAGTTGAGATCAGAATGATATCGATCTCCGTTTCCGAGATTTGGGCTCATATATCTCCGGGAGCGTCGCGACTAGCCGCCAGTTCTGTCGACGCGCAACGTGAATCATGTGGTCACCACACGATAGAGAATGCATTTGTTTTGTTTCGCTGACACATTTGGACCTAATGAAACCATTTTATGTAATATATTTCTCCGGTATGAGTTACTAATATTTCTCCATATGCTCTTGACAATTTTATTTAAAATGCCACGAAATGTAGGTTTCTTAAAAGTAAAGACATGCTGCCTTCAATATATTTTCTTCTCGTTCTTGGGAAGAGGATAAATTACCCACCTCTAGTATTTTCTTCTGAACCTGGACGAGGATACCCAAGTAGAAGTACACGTCCTAACAAATGTCAAAAATTTACATTTTTCAACAGAGCGAAAAAACGTTCAAATTAGTTTAATATCAAGACACCAATCTATCGTTTACTTTCAAAGTAAAGGTATTGTAAAATGTAACTTTCTCGTTGTACTTTAGATTGTTCATTTTATCATGTACTTGCCGTTTTCAATTTTTATCGTCACAAAAAAAGAGTGGTGCGAAAAGTGACCTACAAGTTCATTTTTATCATTCTAATTCTACATCTGCATGGATTATACTGATTTTCATAACAGGACTGAAAAATTTGCATTAATGGGAAAATAATACATATTTCACTCACCTGCCAGTTTGAACTGTGCACTAATTTCTTCCCAAATTCTGTCTCTGAACAAAGTGTCTCTATATTAAAGGTATGTTGTCCAAGACGCGACGCACACTAGCGACTGCGACGGGTCGCTACGTGACGTCAGAAGTTGCCTGCTGGCGCATGCGCAGTTCGAGTTTGCGATGCGACGCGCGACTGTTGCGGCAGCTGCCGCAGCACTGCACCAGTGAGCAGTGTTGCGACGGAAGTCGCACGACACAAAGACGTACGGCTGGCAGAAACGATGTCGAGCCAGTCAAGGAAAACTGAAATGAGTCACTCACAGGATGTGATGCTCTGTGAGCTGGTCTCGCAACATCCTTGCCTTTACGATTTGAAGAACCCTAAAGGCGTGTTGCCGGTTCGAGTCCCGTTCCGGAACACGGTTTTAATGTCTGGCGGTTTTGAGTTATACGTAAATTTGCAAAACTGTTACGTAATGTCGTCTACGAATGCTGGGACGTTGTGAGAGAGGCCTGCCTGACAGGCTGCGCAGCCCCGCTGGTGTCCAGCTGGCAGAGGACTACAGTGTGGCGGCGGCGGCGGCGGCGGCGGCGAGCGCTGACAAGGCGCGTCCGGATGTTGACTCAAGTGCGGCTGACAGTTGCCGCACGTCGGCGGCGGCGTCATCGCTCTAATCCCCAGCAGCGCCGCCGGCCCAGCTAATGCGGAAGACTTGCAGCTCGCGGCCGTCCTGTCCACCCACCGTGCGCGATGCGCGTCAGTTCCCGTTACTCCCGGAGTGTGTGATGAGACGGCACAGTTGCCGTGAGTATTTGGAATCCTCGTAAAATAGGCCTGAATCCAAGCCAAGCCTCACAGTAGGGGAGACACTGGATCATTTTCGAGCCTTGCAGGAACGAGCTTTAGAAGTAGTGCGTCACCTATGTGAGCGTGTGGGTGCCATTCTGTCATTCTGCGCAACGGATTAATCTGAGATGTACCCTTTACCCTGTGGCTCCTGCAAGATGCAATTTCCACTTCCACACTACTACAGAAGTCAGACAGACGCTCCTAACGTTCTAAAGAGAGATGCCTGAAAAACTTTCAGCAGTAAATATCTTCTGGAGTCGTCCGCTGTAAGGAAATGACACAAAAATTCACAAAATTTCTTACGTAACTAGTGGGATACTTGGGTACTGGAGTAGTGCTAGTTAGTGTAAGAAAAACATGAAAGTAAGGAAAATTATTATTTATTTGGCAAAAATTCTGAGAAATCACAATGGCACTTTTAGTTATGAATTGAACCAGTTATTTCCGGGTTCTTTTCGGAATGTGAAGTTACCTCTTAAGGATAGGATTCGCTAATGAAATTTCTGTACAAAGTTTAAGATTGTTATTGACTTGGCAGAATAACTGAGAGCCACGCCTACTCAACTTGAATAATTATCCGTTAGAATGTTGCCAGGTATGCTCGAGGCTGTCGCGTCTGAAATGCAGTGAAGTGTACTGTTGTGGAAGAAATATGGGGCTCACAAGAGCTGTAGCGCACAATACCGTAAGCTGCGATGACTGCTGTCTGCGCCGCTCGCTGCTGACAAATAAGATAACTCTCGTTCTATCTGGATTGACCTTCGCCAACCAAACTCTCCCTACGCCTTGATGAAGTCAAGGACTCCTATTCGGCCCTAGTCTAACTATTGGCGTGGTACACCAGTCAGATAACCAGTACACCGCGATGCCACTCAAAAATTCGCTCGCAGGCATCTAACTATAACTCTGTCCGTTCACACCGCACAATAAGTATGGCGGCCAACACAGTGAACAACGCTTAATCGCAAGGACTCAATGTAGAGTCGCACTCCGATTCGCTCTCGACAGAGGTGCTCTCCCAGTGAAGTACTGAGGAGAGACTTGTTCCTCGCTCTTTGAGTACATGCACGAGCGCGCACGCTCTCATTACATGTTCTCGCTCCAAGAGCGACAACGGAATGGCCCCTCTCCACGCCAGACGTGAAGGGGTATATCTTTTGGTCTCTTCCATTGCTCCTTCATCTCAAGGCGTCAGAAATATCGTCTGCAAGCGGTTCTAGGCACTTCAGTCTGGAACCGCGCGACCGCTACAGTCGCAGGTTCGAATCCTGCCTCGGGCATGGATGTGTGTGATGTCCTTAGGTTAGTTAGGTTTAAGTAGTTCTAAGTTCTAGGCGACTGATGACCTTAGATGTTAAGTCCCATAGTTCTCAGAGCCATTTGAACCATATCGTCTGCCAGTCAGCATTGCTCTTCTAAAACAGGAGAATGACGTTTCGTTTAAGGCGACCAATCCGGAAATCTGTAGCATCGGCGTTTGCCGTTTGCTGTCTCCCCGTGAAAATCTCTGAAACTGCGTGCTATGTTGTAAAGAATGCATAGGCTAGGTTCTCCTACACAATGTAGCGGAATTTTCTTTTAAGCCGAACACAGGGTCGTTCTGCCTTTCACTCGGGGAAATGCTGTCTGCTCTACGGGCAGTCACCGGCCTCCTGGCATGCGGTTGCCTCTCTCGAGGCCTTCTGTGACCGTCGTGTCTGGAATGTATGTGTGTACGCCAGCCTCGAGTATTTCAGCCACAGTCCGCTTACTTGTTATTTGCATATCGTTTACATTAATTCATACAACATTGACATTATCTTATCGAGTTTGGCTTCGAATGAAGCGTCTTAATGTGCGGAATATGATTGCGAGGGCGGAATATGTAAGCAATGAAGGTCAGGAGACCACAATGTCTTACATCTGTCCCATGTATTAATTCCGGTAGTGATTTTTCTTACATACGTGAGGTGGAACAGTTGAAACCACCCCAACTTGGGCCATGGGCGGAAAGAATGCTTATGGGCAAACTGGTTATATCTTATTTTTTGTAAGCCAACGGCCTTGCTGTAATACTGGTTCCCGTCAGACCACCGAAGTTAAGCGCTGTCGGGCTTGGCTAGCAGTTGGATGAGTGATCATTTGTGCCTGCCATGCGTTGTCGGCAAGCAGGCTGCTTTGTGAGGCCAATGCGGCTCCGTTCACAAAAACTGCCAACGGCCGGGAGAGTGTTAACCACAGGCCTGTCTACATCCGCATCCAGTGACGACTATCGGAGGAGGATGACACAGTGGTTGGTGGGTGCCACTGGCCCTTCAGAGGCCTGTTCGGACGGCGAGTTACTTTTGGTGCCGTAACAGTGTGGGCTGGATTTCAATGAGCAACTTTAGTGTTCAGCTACATATGGAAGTACACCCCCATGCCTAATGCGGTATAGGGAAACCGTTGGCATTCAAAACACCTTCCAGTCATCTCACAATGGCTACATATAGGTCGTGTGCGGTTTTAAAGGAAATCTTATATTATTCTTCCTGGAACAGAGTGGTATGTTCAGATAACGATGGTGGTAGATAACGACTACGCACCTTTCCCTCCTAAGTGGACTACAAAGGCTCAATAATATTGAGATCTAGTGCCTGTGGCGGTCACACGAGATGTGTCAGTTCAACCTCGTCCTCACAAACCAGTCATGGACGATGCGGGTTGTGGAAACAGGGGCGTCAAACTGGAGAACAAACATTGTACAATGAGTTCGACCTGATCAACCAAAATGATCACATAATCCTTGGCAGTAATGGGACTGTTCAGAGTAGCCATGAAGCCCACGGAATACCACGATATAGTTGCCAAAATCGTCACCGAACTACCGCCATTTTTCACACTATTGACCTGAACTCTGTCAGAGATTGAAAATAGTATGAAGCTAGACCCATCTGACCATATGACTTTCTTCCACTGCTCCACAGTCCAGTTTTTATGGCTTCGCCACCACGTTTTCCTATTAGGGACATTTGCATCACTTATGAGTGGTTTTGGAGTTCCAGGTCGCCGTAAAATTCCCATCTTACGGAACTCCTTTTGTTTTGGTGCTGACAGACTTAGGGAGTGAAGTAAATATTCCAGAATTCGAAACCAGAACAGCTGGTTAGCAAGAGTGACATAAAAGTAGATATCTTAGGTGTTGTGAAGCAACTCAAATCACTTAAGAAAAGCAAGTCTACCGGTCCAGATGCTATATCAAACAGGTTCTTGTCAGAGTATGCGGACACAATAGCGCCTTTCTTAGCAATCATACACAACCGCTCTTTTGACGAAAGGTTTGTTCCTAAAGACTGGAAAGTAGCACAGGTCACACCAATATTTAAGATAGGAAATAGGAGTAACCCATTGAATTACAGACCCATATCACTGACCTCAATTTGCAGTAGGATTTTGGAGCATATACTGTACTCGAACATTATGAATCACATTGAAGAAAATGACTTATTGATACATAACCAACACGGATTCAGAAAATATTGTTCTTTTGCAACACAGCTAGCTCTTTATTCCTATGAAGTAATGAGTGCTGTCGACAAGGGATCTCAGCTCAATTCCATATTCCTAGATTTCCAGAAGGCTTTTGATACCGTTCCTCACAAGTGACTGTTAATCAAATTGCGTGCACATGGAGTATCGTCTCAGTTGTGTGACTGGATTCGTGGTTTCCTCTCAGAGAGGTCACAGTTCGTAGTGATAGGCGGTAAATCATCGAGTAGGACAGAAGTGATATTCGGCGACCCGCAAGGTAGTGTCATAGGCCCTCTGCTGTTCAGATTTACATAAATGATCTAGGTGATAATCTGAGCAGCCTCCTTAGATTGTTTGAAGATGACGCTGTAATTTACCGTCTAGTAAAATCATCAGACGATCAATTCCAATTACAAAATGATCTAGAGAGAATTTCTGTATGGCGCGAAAAGTGGCAATTGGCACTAAAGAAAGGAAAGTGCGAGGCCATCCACTTGGGTTCTAAAAGAAATCCGATAAATTTTGGGTGTACGATAAATCGCACAAATCTAAGGGCTGTCAATTCGACTAAATAAGTAGGAATTACAATTACGAGCAACTTAAATTGGAGAGACCACATAGATAATATTGTGGGGAAGGCGGAACAAAGATTGCGCTTTGTTGGCAGAACACTTAGAAGATGCGACAAACCCACTAAAGAGACATCCTACATCACGCTTGTCCGTCCTCTGCTGGAATATTGCTGCTCGGTGTGGGATCCTTACCATGTAGGACTGACGGAGGACATCGAAAAAGTGCAAAGAAGGGCAGCCCGTTTCG
The DNA here is from genome assembly GCF_023864345.2 of Schistocerca serialis cubense. Classification (NCBI taxonomy): domain Eukaryota; kingdom Metazoa; phylum Arthropoda; class Insecta; order Orthoptera; family Acrididae; genus Schistocerca; species Schistocerca serialis. The sequence continues at coordinate 621,693,097 of NC_064645.1, forward strand.
TGTTATCGCTCAATAGGGGTGAGAGTGTCACTGATATGATACGCGAGTTGGAGTGGCAGTCATTGAAACAAAGGCGGTTTTCTTTGCGGCGTGATCTATTTACGAAATTTCAATCACCAACTTTCTCTTCCGAATGCGAAAATATTTTGTTGACACGCACCTCCGTAGGGAGGAATAATCATCATAATAAAATAAGAGAAATCAGAGCTCGAACGGTAAGATTTAGGTGTTCCATTTTCCCACGCGCCATTCGAGAGTGGAATGGTAGAGAAGTAGTATAAAAATGGTTCGATGAACCCTATGCCAGGCACTTAAGTGTGAATTGCAGAGTAACCATGTAGATGTAGATGTAGACATTCAGCTCTGCCGTGAGTTTTATAGCTGTCGACCTCTTACTTTTCGTCACAATCCTATTTAATGTCGCTATCACTCAACACACACTTCCGTCTGCTTTGTGACTTACTGGGCGTTTTCTCGCTTTCCCTGTATGCGGTATGGATCTTCGATGCGGTGCCTCTTGAAATACCAACTACTGGTAGTGGTCTCTTGATTACAGAAGCAGCCACCATATTAGTACCAACAATTTGCTATTTTCTCACAATCGAATACATTTAGCTCCAGCATAATGTGGAACACTGTTTTGAAAATTTCAACGAATTGAGAACTCCGCACAGGTGCCGTCCGTGGCTAAACAGAACAGTACAACCTGCAGGATTGGCTAGCATCTGCGTTTACGTTCAAACTTGCAATTCTCACAGTGTTTCTATATTGTTGTCTAACCCCTGCATCTTCTCAGTGCACACAACAGCGTCTGACCTGTTCTAAGAGCAAGACAGTATCCCATGACATCAGAAGGACCTTTTTATAATGTTAAAAATAATAAAAAGTGGTTCCACCTGGAGCAGCGCCAAGTATGAAGACACGTAATGTTCGGATATGATATTAGAGATGGAGCTCAGACCCGAACTGAAGAAGGATGTAAAAAGAAGCTGGCCATGTCCTTTTACGGAAACCATTTCGGCATTTGCATTAATTGACTTACGATAACCGCTGGAAACCGAAATCTGGAGGGAAAGGCCAGAAACTGATCCATATCTCCCCGAAGTAGAACTCAGGGTCTCAGCCACTGAACCATCTAGCATGGTACCTCAAGTTGCGTAGTGCAATTAATGGAAGAACACGATTAGAAACGTTAGTTTCTAACGCAAAGCTCAACCACTCTGTGGACACAGTTTTGGTTGGTTGGAAGAAGAATCTGGACATCTTCGGAAGGTGCACGTAACCTGTGATTCCAAGTAGCTAGGAACGAAATTTGTCAGAAGTAACGTTGAGCTGGTGTACCGTACAGCGGGGTGTGAAGACGTGACAGTTATTCATTGTAGAAGATTAGACTAGTGGGCTAGTGGAAGCGGCGGAATTATGATTCAGGTGTCAGCCGCAGAGTCACAATGAAGGCTTTATTTCGGTAGTCTAACGTTGAAGCGAACTCTGAAGGTATTAGTAGTCCTCCGCTAGGTAGCTTCTTATAGTCACATGAACATGTTGTCGAGCAGAAAAAAAAGCTGAATTTGACTCATTGCATAGGAAGTTTGGACGTCTTACACTAAGTCTAACCCGTAAGTTTGGAAATCACTGACTTGTGAAAATGTTTGAATTCGGTGTTAGGTAACGCTTACTAGATAAATTTTGTTTGTACTTCACATCTGCTCAGAATAATAACGATAATGTATAGGGACGTGCCGAAATGTCTGAAAAATTGTGGGAATAACAAAAAACGAAAATATATGTTCCTTTAGGTGACATGATAGTGTATGTTGGGCTTCCCTGTGAATTATTGGCTGATGTTGAGGTGAGTAACGGGATGCTTGTCACTTACCGTCACTACCAGTTAACTTGTACGTCAAAGAATTTGAGAACAGAACGAACTTTATTTATTTACTTTTCAGTGCAAGTTTCAAAATGTAAATATCACATAATTAAAAGAACAACAGAAAAAATTACTAACACCGCTTGTTTGCCTCAAACAGGTTGTAGAGGACGTGTGGTGTACAACTAGTGTAACACAGATTTCTGGACCGATCTCTTACATCAAATAATAACTATTGATACGTACGTGGAATTATATTTCAACAAGAAACCTTGTCGTAGTTTGTTTACATACCTGCCAGAATTTATGATTTGGTAGAAAAACTTTGGTTCAGTACTTCGTGATACAGTGTATGCTCACCACGGTCATGGCATCACATCATGCAGGGCTCTTGATACTACCAGACAGAATTTCCAGAACTCTGCGATTTCACGTGCCCTGATAAATGTAATGGACCTCTGTGAAGTTTCATTTCATGATCATCCTCTACGTGAGGGACAGAGAACAGGCAGTTTCTGATCTGACATCGAGCACCAGTGTCTGAATTTGTCAGCTGACGTGTTACCGTTACGTTTCAAAGTTTTGAGGTTGAATTTGTCTATATCTTTACGAGAAAATGCTATTGACACACAGTTGAAATGCTAAATGGCGCAACTATTTTCTCGCACTTATTTCCGACGCCGTTTCTAGATTGTCGCGTTCTGCTAAAGCTGATAAGTCATCTGTTGAATTCCAGGCAACGGGACGCAGCATATGCATCGATCGGAGTCTGACTTTCCCGTATTAGTTTGCACGAATCCCGGGCACGTAATCACCATGTAGTGTGTATCTCTATAAGCCGCATGGGGCTGTTCGATTACATAGATATACGGCTGAAAATTGTGTCGATCTGCTGGGGATGAGGCATAGTTTTTATATAGCACTTATTGCAAACACTCATAACCATTAATATCTAATGGTATGTCTTTGAAGGGATTTAAGGTGGAACAATCTTTTACGGATATCAAATTAAAGTTTGTAAACAAATTATTTCGTAATATTCTGGCACGTGATGGAAAATGTGAGAGAGATATCCAACATCGAATCAGCCAGGGAAATCAGCTATCCAGAAATTAAACTCTGTTCTTTGGTTCTGAAAAATGAGTTCAAAGGTTAAAATATGGTTTGACAAATCCAACAAGAAGTTAAGAAACTGTAAACTCCCAGAAAGAAATACACTGAGATGACAAAAGTCATGGGGTAGATATATGCACTAATACAGATGGCGGTAGTATCGCATACACAAGGTATAAAAGGCAGTGCATTGGCCGAGCTGTCTCTTGTACACAGGCGATTCATGTGAGAGTGTTTCCGACGTGATTATAGCTGCACCACGGAAATTAACAAACTTTGAACGCAGAATGGTACTTCGAGCTTGGTGCATGGGACATTCGATTTAGGAAGTCGTTAGGGAAATAAATATTCCGAGATCCATAGTGTCAAGAGTGTACCGAGAATACCAAATAACAGACGTTACCTCTCACTAATGACAACAGAGTAGCTAACTGCCTTCACTTAGCCGGTCGGAGTGGCCGTGCGGCTCTAGGCGCTACAGTCTGGAGCCGAGCGACCGCTACGGTCGCAGATTCGAATCCTGCCTCGGGCATGGATGTGTGTGATGTCCTTAGGTTAGTTAGGTTTAATTAGTTCTAAGTTCTAGGCGATTGATGACCTCAGACGTTTAGTCGCATAGTGCTCAGAGCCATTTTGCCTTCACTTAACGACTTAGAGCAGCAGCGCTTTCGTAGAGTGGTCAGTGCTAACAGACAAGCAACTATGCATAAAATAATCGAAGATATCAATGTAGGACGTAAGACGAACGTATCTGTTCGGACTCGCGGCGATATTTGGCGTTGATGGGCTATGACAGTAGACGACCGACGCAAACGCCTTTGCTAAAAGACCCTAGAATATCGGAAAACCGTGGTCTGGTCAGAGTACCGGTTTCTGTTGGTAAGAGCTGATGATAGGGTTGGATTTGGGCTCAGACCCCACGAAGCTATGAACCCAAGGCCTCCTGCAGGTTTGTGATGGCTCTATATCGGTGTATGCTGTGTTCACATCCAATAGACTGGGTCCTCTGGTCCACCTCAACCGATCATAGACTGTAAACGGTTATGTTCAGCTACTTGGAGACCATTTGCAGCCATTCATGGACTTGATGTTTAGGATAAATCCAGACAACTGGTTCCCCTGCCTAAAGAGTATCTCCAGCAGTTTGAAAAATGCTGAAACAATCGCTCACAAGACAGATTTTAACACTCCCAATATCACACATATCTACATCTACGACGCACTTGACGCATAATACGGCGATCTTAACCTGTGGTAGTCGGACGTCCGGATGCTGGGGGATTCTATTGTCCTCATCTACATCTACATGGATGCTCTGCAAACCACATTTAAGTGCCTGGCAGAGGGTTCATCGAACCACCTTCACAATTCTCTATTATTCCAATCTCGTATAGCGCGCGAAAAGAACGAACACCTATATCTTTCCGTATGCGCTCTGATTTCCCTTATTTTATCGTGGTGATCGTTTCTCCCTATGTAGGTCGGTGTCAATAAAATATTTTAGCATTCAGAGGAGAAAGTTGGTGATTGGAGTTTCGTGAGAAGATCCCGTCTCAACGAAAAACACCTTTCTTTTAATGAGGTCCAGCCCAAATCCTGTATCATTTCTGTGAAACTCTCTCCCATATTTCGCGATAATACAAAACGTGCTGCCCTTCCTTGAAGTTTTCGGCGTACTCCGTCAGTCCTGTCTGGTAAGGATCCCACACGGCGCAGCAGTATTCTAAAAGAAGACGTACAAGCGTTGTGTAGGCAGTCTCCTTAATAGATCTGCTACATTTTAAGATGTCTCATAGAAAAACAAACCATTGGAAAGAGTAACATGGGCCATTTCACAGACTTAACAATCCTCCATCAAAACAAGCAACAATAAAAAATAAAATACAACTATTAGAAGTTGAGCTCCAATCTTTGAACTGCATGGCAGTTTGTGCTATCGAGTACTGGTGTATAGACACAAGCATCCAACCTGTAGTATTATCATTATATTGAAGGGCAAACTCTTACTGCAGATCTGCTTCAAGAGATGGAGGATCATGCATTTGTATCAGAAAAGGAACACCTAATCAAAACATGACCTCAGTACAGTAAGTGAAGACAAACTCTTTGAAATATCAGCTACTGAATTATCAGGGCTTGATATCACCAAGAAATTAATCATTTTGTGCGTGTATAGGTCTCCCAGTCGTAGTGTGGACACTTTTTTCAGTAAATTAACAGACGTTCTAGACACAGTCTCAAGTACAAAGGTCAACATAGTTCTGTGTGGGGACATTAACATCAACACTAATACCATAAACGAAACCAGCAGTGCCCTCATTCCTGCACCCTGATTCCTGCAAAAAAGTTATTTAATAACAAAATAATATACAATGCAGAGAATAAAAGCAAAACAGTCTGGGAAGTTTTAAAAAAGGAAAAGGGGAGAGGCAAACAAACTCAGAATACTGTTAAGGGAGGGGGATAAGGTAAAAAATGATCCACAACGCTTAGCAAACGTGGTAAACGAGCATTTCTCAAGTATTGCAGAGAAGTTACAGCAAAAATCCCCCAAAACAAATGCAACACGTGTTAACAATGTTCCACTAAATACAATGACGTTACTTCCAACCACAGAGAATGAAGTCAATAAAACTGTTCAAAAACAAAAAAATAAAAAGTCAGTAGGCTTAGATGAAGTACCAGTGTGTGTACTGAAACAATGCATAGAGATTACACAACGTCCCTTAACAAGTATAATAAATGAATCCTTCACATCAGGGACATTTCCAGAGCAGTTAAAACAAGCAAGAGCTGTACCTTTGCTTAAGAAAGGTAATGCAGAAGACATAGAAAATTACCTGCCCATTTCCCTGCTGTCACCATTCTCAAACATAATAGAAGCAATTGTGAAAGACAAATTAATGAATTACCTGAACAAATTCAATCTTTTAAGAGAATCACAGTTTGGTTTCCGAAGTGGCAAAAATACAGAGTCAGCCATAATAGAAATCACAAAAGTTGTACTCGATGCTCTTGACAAACATAAGTATCTCCCAGGTATATTTTTGTATCTTTCTAAGGCCTTTGATACAGTCGACCACAAGATACTACTAAATAAATTAGAAGGATTACGAATAAGAGGCGTAGCTAATGACTGGTTTGATCATACGTAGCAGTTAGCATACAAAGAGTAAAGATAACACATACTTCAAATAGATCTAAACATTTAGTAAAACACTTATCAGAACCAAAATACATTAATATAGGGGTTATCCAAGGTAGCACATTAGGACCAATACTATTCCTGAAATACATCAATGACTTTTCCAGTAGTGTTGTTCATGGTGAAAAAATTCTCTTCGCTGATGGCAGTAATATTATAGTCGCTGAGAAAACAAGAGAACTCCTTGCAGAGAAATGAAACTCTCAAGGAAGTTTACGATTGGTCAATAAACAATAAAGTGACATTGAACATAAAGAAAACTAATACCATGAATTTCAGTTTGAAGAGGAAAATTGACAATGTAGATGGTGCCTCTATAGACTGTGTAACAAATGCAAAATTTCTAGGAATGAATATTGATTCTCAGTTGAAGTGGTGCGAACACACAAAGATACTTGCAAACAGTGTGTCATCAGTATGTTATGCCCTTAGGATCCTATGCTCAATGTGTAACATGCAGTGTCTTTTAGTTACATACTATTCATGTGTACACTTAATTCTTAGCTATGGCGTTCTTTTTGGGAGAACAAATGCACAAAATATGAACACCATTTTCAAATTCCAGAAATGATCCATAAGAATAATAAACAAAAATAGTAGTCGAGCTCATTCTAAATATGTGTCCAAAACACTGGGGATTTTAATTGCTCCTTAAGAACACATTTACCAGTCAGTTTTACACATCAAAAATAACATTGGTAATTACTGCACAAACAGCTCTCTTCATAACCATGGAACAATAGCTAGACTTATATTTACCAAGAAAAAACAAACATAAAACTCAAAACAGCATTTTCTACCGAGGAATAAAACTGTACAATAAATTACCAAAGGAGATTAAAGAACTTGCAAAAAAACACTTATTTAAAAAGTCAGCTTAAAAGTACCTGTTATGCAGTGCTTTTTATACATTGAAGGATTACTTGGATAAAACAGAGAAGGGGTTTGGTAAAAAAATGTTATAAAAATAAATAATAATAATGATTATAAAACATACAACATTCCACATAACACCTTCACACTACGTATTTTTCCTTTTTATCCTTTTCTAGAAATACTTACCCCAAAGTTATGCATAGCACAATACTAACACAGCTTCCTCTTTCTGAGCTCATTAAAGACTGATACTGGCTCAGTGTTTCAGGTTACCAGATGGGAAACTGCGATACAGGAAATGGCCCAGAAATCACCAGTGTGTGTGTGTGTGTGTGTGTGTGTGTGTGTGTGCGTGTGTGCGTGTGTGTGTAGTGAGTGAAGTGTTACGAAACAATGTGTGTATAGTGTGTGCAATGACTGATAGTGAGATATGAGTGAACAGTGTGGCATTACATTGTTTGTACACCAGGAGTAAATCTAATGATTGTCTCTAACTACGAGGACCACCATATAAACTGGTTGTACGAAATTCAGATACTAAACTGAGTTTCTTTGAAAGAATCTCCACGATGAAGACAGTGCACAAAATCTTCACTCCTCCAATGTTTGATTACTGTTCTCCAGTTTGAGACTCTTAAGATCTATAAGAAACAACGACGAGCCACTCATCTGTCACGAATTTGTTTAACCCTTTGTTTCCTGACATAAGAAAAAATTTACTTTTTAACATTTTCTTTGCAGAATTTATGCTATTGTGGCCTCAAAGGACGGTAGGATTTTTTGTAAAATTTTATTTTATTTTTCACAACTTTTTTCTCTCCTGGTACTTAGAAGTACCGTCAGACTCCATGTACAGAATCACAACATGCGAAGAAAAATGCTCCAATTTTTATAACTTGTACCTTATTCCACATAAATATTAAATATTTTTACATTAGAAAATTAATTCACCGAAATATGATATTTCTGAATTTTGTTTTTAAATTTCGCATAAATTTATTCTAGAGCAACTTCACAATACATAGTAACTTAGCTATACATTTTTGACAGTATATACATATCACATATTTACTGATACCTCATGAAATTGTAGGAAACAGTTCTTTTTCTCATTGCAGCACAAATACACTTTACATGCACTACATTGTGAATGTGGTCTTGACTGAATTTTATTTTTCCCACACGTTTCGCATCGTCCTCTTTTACAACTGAACACTACAAAATGGTTTCCTCGGTTGCCAAGACGTACATCCTTCGGAACAGAAAAGTTATCCTCCCTTCTCTTTGGGAGAGTTATTTCATCTTTACCAGAGTTTCTCTTTTTGAGATTTGGCACTTGCTGTTCATTCATTAGCCCTAGTGCCACAGGACACCTGAATTCCAGCAGTGGCAGTGCCCCATGTTGATAACTGAAAATGACGTAAGCATTGACAGAAGCAATTTCTAGTGCTCCCCAGAAGAGACGGTACCACCATTTCTTTGATCGCTTGTCAAGACCATAAGTTGAATGTAATCTGTCTGCATGATCCACACCACCCATGTTTTTATTGTAATCACATACAATAACTGGACATGGTATAGTCATACTAGTTCCATCTTTCTGTTTTCTTGTCACTACGCTCTGTTCAATGCCATGGAAGTTTGACGCAAAATATACTACTTTATTTTCCTTCCACTGAAATACTGTTAGGTCTAAAGATGACTCTCTGTGATTTGATTTAGACATTTTTCTTTAGGTAAATTCCCTGGCAAGCCTTTCCTGTTTTTTCTAATTGTTCCACAGGCAAATGTATTTACGGATTTCTGTGTGAGAAAAAGTGAACAGAACAACTAGTGAGAGGTAACGCATTGTTGCTACAATAAAGTGTTCGCACAACCTGACGGTACTAATAAGTCCGCTTTATATTTTCCACTTTATCTCATTCACTTGTAACGTAATGCTTCAAACTATTATAAAAAACAAAGAAGGTAAGTACGTACAATGGAAAACTCAACGGAAGTTTCAATAAATTGCGCACAAATTCGGGCAACACCGAGGAAACAAGCACATACGATCTTCTGTTTTCACAGCAGCGCGCGAAAAACAATTTCAAGCTCTCACCGCCAGAGAGGTCTATGTATTGCACAATAACATCTATGAAACAGTAGAGCAGAGTTACTGTTACGTACCGACGGGCTCTCAGATCACGAAACTGCACCACGAGAAAATAATTAGAGTCAAAACATACTGGTACTTTTAAGTACCGTCAGGCAACAAAGGGTTAATCGGCACAAGGACGTCACACAGATTCTTTTCGTGCCTCGGCGACAGTCGCGGAAGGTAATCTTACGCTTTAATCGCCCGTTACTTGGGCCTGGTGATCTACTGGTTACGCGCATGTCCGGAAACCAAGAGGTCGTGGGATCGATTCCCGGTCGGACGACTGAAAATTTCACCTCTCAATGACGTGAGTCGTTAGAATCGACACGTGGTTCAGATTGTACTATAAACCGTAGATCCCCTTATCCTGGTGGCATAAGTGGTGTAAATTAGATGCCACCGAAGTGGCGTCCAGTCGAAAGACTTTGCACCCTGCCACTGAGCCACTGAGTCACACGAAATCTCCCGTTAAGATGGAGCACAAGCTCAAACAGGGATACGGATGGGAAGGGTATCGGCCGCATCTTGTTCAAAGGGACTACTCCGGAAATCGCCTTAAACGATTTAGGGAAACCACGGAAAACAGAAATCAGGTTAGCCGGTCGATGAATGGATCCTCGATCCTTCCGCATATGACTTTAGTTTAACACTGCATCACTTAAATCGGTAGTGGCAGTCTTGCCAAAGAAACGTTGTGTCTCAAGAATAGGTGCGTTTTACAGTTTCGAAAGCACTCGTTCTAAGAAAAGTGAATATTACTAGTTCTTCCGATATTATCGACACGAACTGACTAGACGGAGAAGTTCGAACTGAAGAAGTGAGCAGAGTGCAGACAAGAGCCGAAGCGCCACTACCGCAACAATTGAGAGACTCGCGTTACAGGTGCCAGCTTGATTCAACAGCTGAGAGTGGCGCGTCATTGTCCCGGAAAAATGACTGCCCTACCACAACGGGCAGCTCACTCACAAAATTCAGTGGAATTAGCGTCACGAAGTCAAACCCATCTAGTATTGACGATATAACCCCTTACAAGGGAAACTCTTCTCTTCTGATTTAGTGGTAAGAAGGCCCAGTGGATAGACCGTCATAAACCACAGATCAAGCATGAAAAAGGGAAGAAGGTGCACTGGACTGTGAAAAAAGAAGCAAAATAGAAAGACTGAACTGTCCAAGCTCATCGAGGGAATGTGAATGGCCCCATAGTCGTGGTTACGTGGTTATGGTGTTGCACTGCGAAGGGGGAGATCTGTGTTCAAATCTGCCTCATGGCCCCTTGCTTTTCACAAAATTATGGGCTGTTCCTCCGGTCATTTTCGTGTCTCTTCGCTATATTGAAATTTGTGTCGGTGTCGTAGTCTAACGTCCGTTTGCAACAGCGAAATGTAAGGAAGTAGCCTCCAAGCGTATTTACTTCCTACTTGTTCAACACAAGTAACACGTCTTATGACTGTTGCGTTCCGTTTTGGAAGAACTGGCTCTTTAATTTCTTTGTTGTAACATAGTTCACACCCGTTCATTTGTTGTTTTCGCCGGCCAGAGTGGCCGTGCGGTTCTAGGCGATACAGTCTGGAACCGAGCGACCGCTACGGTCGCAGGTTCGAATCCTGCCTCGGGCATGGATGTGTGTGATGTCCTTAGGTTAGTTAGGTTTAATTAGTTCTAAGTTCTAAGCGACTGAGACCTCAGAAGTTAAGTCGCATAGTGCTCAGAGCCATTTTGTTGTTTTCATTTCTGTGAGAGGTCTATGCCGCATATCGCCTGCTCTCACTGTTCGTCACATATACTTGCGACGTTAATATATTCTTACTTATGACTCATGCTCTATAACCAACGTATAGTATAATAACTGTCAAGACTACATCTGGAGGACAGACACGTCGCTGACCGAGAAGTCATAATTTTGTGGAAAAAAAAACAATGGTAATACGGGACGAGGGAGATTTGAACACATATCTAAATGGTTCAAATGGCTCTGAGCACTACGGGACTTAACTTCTGAGGTCATCAGTCCCCTAGAACTTAGAACTACTTAAGCCTAACTAACCTAAGGACATCACACACATCCATGCCCGAGGCAGGATTCAAACCTGCGACCGTAGTCGCGCGGTTCCAGACTGTAGAGCCTAGAACCGCTCGGCCACCCAGCCGGCGAACACGTATCTCCCGCTTTGTAGTCCAACACTGAGACCACACAACGACGACAGTGCATGTCTGGCAATTTGCCGTTTGTTGCACATCTTGAGTTTGAACCGTTCACTGTTTCTATTTGCTTCTTTTTTCACAGTCCATTACATCTTCTTTCTGTTTTCGTGCTTGATCTGTCTTCACTTTTGATGGGCAATCTGCTGGGCCATTTTACCACTAAATCTGAGGGGAATGCGATGGGGAGTTGCCCTTTTTAATAGCAGGATCTAAATTAAAGGGGCCGGCCGGTGTGGCCGTGCGGTTAAAGGCGCTTCAGTCTGGAACCGCGTGACCGCTACGGTCGCAGGTTCGAATCCTGCTTCGGGCATGGATGTGTGTGATGTCCTTAGGTTAGTTAGGTTTAAGTAGTTCTAAGTTCTAGGGGACTGATGACCACAGAAGTTAAGTCCCATAGTCCTCAGAGCCATTTGAACCATAAATTAAAGGGAAGTTCTCTAAGTTTCAATGCTGGTGACATATGCATTGGAAGCGGCTTCAATTTGAGCGTATGGTAATTTCGCGTCAAGCAAGATCTATAAGTATACTTCGAAAGTAAACGCAAAGCGCGTGGCGGAGGGTACGTGGTAGTAATATTACCGACCTTCAGTCACGGCAATAAAATCACTGTTCAAAATCAAATGGTTCAAATGGCTCTGAGCACTATGGGACTTAACATCTGAGGTCATCAGTCCCCTAGAACTTCGAACTACTTAAACCTAGGGACATCACACACATCCATGCCCGAGGCAGGATTCGAACCTGCGACCGTAGCAGTCGCGTGGTTCCGGACTGCAGCGCCTAGAACCGCTCGGCCACCGCGGCCGGCCAAAATCACTGTCTCGGAACGATTTCTAATCTCTCTTACGTAACTATTCTAATGTCCCTAAGCGTTATTTATGTTGATCGCAGGAAGATTAACGTGTGGCTTTTCTTAAATACTGCTTACCTATTTTTACGCAACAGTATCTCGCGAAAATAGTGACCTCTTCGATCCACGGATTCCCGTTTCAGTTTCCAGAGCGTATCCATTACACTTTCGTACGAGCTGACTGATCTGTTATGTCCTTTATTCGTCCAATTTCTAGTGTTATATTACAAGGACTGGAGCAGTAGCGGTACCATAAAAGCTTATATTAGAATCTTAAATGCAGTTTACAGACTTACCGCACTTTTTGAGAATACCGTACGTGTGTTCCATCTCCCTTCTCTTCTGCTAATTCCAAGTGTTTTTCTTATTTCTTCGGAAAGCGTAAAACTGTTGTTGTTGTGGTCATCAGGCCTAACACTGGTCTGTTAAAGCTCTCCATGTTAGTCTATCCTGCGCAAGTCCCTTCATCTCCGTATAACTACTGAAACCTACATCCATTCGAACGTGCTAACTGTATTTTAACATTGGTCTTCTCTACAACTTTTAGTTCCAACACTACACGGTAACTTATGTCGCTCTTAAAGTAGAGAAATCTTCAGACTTGTAACTACCAATCTGGCTGTCCGTTGACTGTGAGGACGTATCCCATCAACCGACACCTTCCTTTAGTCAGGTTTTACCATCATGATGTTTTTCGTGAGATATACGCAAAGAATGCAATAAATTGACTAACTCCTCTACACTCTAAGACAAAAAAAAAAGCACTACGAAGGAATTATCCGAATTAGACGGAAATCGGTTTATGTGACGTACATGGACAGACAAACAAATGATCAAAATTTCTGAAAAAAGAGGATGATTTATTCAAGAGTAAAATCTTCACAAATTCAACAAGTTAATAATGCGTTGGTCTTCCTCTGGATCTAATGCAAACAGTTACTCGGTTTGGCAGTGACAGAGTTGTTGAGTGGCCTCCTGAGGGTTATTGTAGCAACTGGTGCAGCTGGTGCGTCAGATTGTGGAAATCTCGAGCTTATTGGAGAGCGCTACCCATAATGTTCCAAACGTTCTCATTTGGCCAAACATCCTGTGACCTTGGCAACAAAGGTAGGGTTTATCAAACCTGAAGAGAAGCACAAGACAGGTCTTCGGCCTGAAATCTCATTGAATGGAGTAGAATTGTCTACAGAAACCAGTCCCTCTTCGAACTGAGCCCAATGACCAGTGAAGATGTGGTTGGATATGTCCCGATCAGCGGTGGGCTACCAACCTGAATGTCGCCCGCCATACGGCTCGACAACCAGAAGTGATGGTCTGGGGTGCCGCTTCATTTCATAGCAGGACCATTTCGATTGTCATCCGCCTTACCCTTACAGCACGGCAATACGCCGATGATACTCTACATCCCGTTTTGTTGCTCTTCATGGCAACCCATCCTGGGCTTACATTTTACCAAGATAATGCCCACTCGCACATGGCGAAAGCTACTGCTTCTCTTCGTGCTTGTCAAACCCCATCTTGGCCGGCAAGGTCGATGGATCTCTCCCCAACTCAACTGAGAACATTTGGAGCATTATGGGCAGAGGTCTCAAACCAACTCGGGACTTTGATGATCTGACGCGCCAGTTGAACAGAATGTGACACGATTGAACCGTGCTGTGGCTACGTGGGTGCTGTTTGTAGGTTTCCGCCCTCTGTTACAGGCCAGACCATATCCTTTAGTTGGCATGGTTGCGTTTGTTTGTCTTCTCGTCTTGACTGGCATCACTCGTTTCGCAAACGTTGCCTGTCCGCTAGTGGCAGCAGCGGTGGTTGTCGATATGTAGTAACTGTTGCCCTATCTTTGGGGCGACGTGGTTGTTTTACCGTGTCGTGTGAGTGAGGCAGTTCGGTTGAGGACTGAGGAGGCACCAGGTCCGCGCAGTGCGGGGACATGCCAGGACCGCTGGCGGCGCGCATGGACTGCCGGACGGCAGGGCTGTGGTCCGGAGGGTGCACGACCTCGTGGTAAACCGGATCCGGCAAGCTTAAGATGAGTGTATTTCAATCCAAGTAGAGTAGAGTCAGTCACCCGTGTGGGCCCCATAGTACGTATGTGATCTTGTGATAGATTATCATCACGCTGTCATGTGCAGTTTGTCGGATCTGCGTACTGCTTAGTACTTGAAGACACTATCGTGTTAAAAGTACTTCGCTCAGTAATTAGACGGTGTGGTTACTCAATTGGTTCAAATGGCTCTGAGCACTATGGGACTTAACATCTGAGGTCATCAGTCCCCTAGAACTTAGAACTACTCAAACCTAACTAACCTAAGGACATCACACACATCCATGCCCGATGCAGGATTCGAACCTGCGACCGTAGCGGTCACGCGGTTCCCGACTGAAGCGCCTAGAACCGCACGGCCACACTGGCCGGCCGTGGTTACTCAACTGCGAATTAATAAAGCAGTGAATAGATTTGGTTCATGCTGCAAACCGTCATCAGAGTTGTCACAGTGAGTTCAGTGTGCGTTTGTGTGCCTAATGAATCTGATGTCACTCATTTGGTACTTGGTTTTGGCCCGCTTTGCGATTGTTTCGGCAATGACGTGTGGTTGCTGATTCTCGTTGGTTGCATTTCGGTTTTGCCTCTCACGCAAATCGAGTGGGGTTTTAGTTACTGTTAGTTTGTCTGGTGTTGTGTACTGTGACTTGTTTGTTCAGATTTTCGGGTTGCGGAATCGGACAGAAATCTGGTAGTGGTTCCTTTCTCGTTCCGGGCGCTGTAAACATAGTATTCTGGGAACGTAATGCAGACCGCCGGTTCCGGCTTTGGCTTATCGTTCCGTCGTTGCATTTGGTATATCGGACGTCAGGTAGCTTCAGCAAGATTATCATTAGTCATTCCTTAGACTGCCACTAGTCTGAGTTACCATTTTGTGAAGTGAGTGCAACTGCCTACCTCATCGCTCGCGAAAGTGTTTCTCGCCGGACATTCTTAGAGGTCGATTCCTGGAGCACCGTCTGTGACTGGTCCTTGTCTTTTATTATTATATTAATTATTACTATACCTTGGAATGACTACAGTAAAGGTTATGTATGTGTAATTAACAGTTCCGGTCGCCTTCTAGAATAAATCTAGCAGTGTAAGGGTTGTGTACAAGGTTACCATCATTTTATTTCATCCGTTTGGTGGTAGTTGCTTGTTTCTTTTAATTAATCTTTGCTTGTATTTGCTGTTTTACAGTAGGTTTCTAAAATTTTTTATATAATGGCCTTCCTGGCGTGTAAGGCCTTCAGCCGTCATTGTGGTCATTTGCTGTCTGGAGGACAGACACGTCGATGACCGGAAAGTCATAATTTTGTGAAAAATTCGATATTTGTATTTTATCAGTAAGCCTTAAAACCTTATTTACTGCCCTTCCTGGCGTCTGATACCTTCTGCTGTGTTTGTGGCCGCTTACCGGTTTATATTTCAGTACCTATAAGATGTAATTGCAGCGAGTTCTTAAACATTCTTAATTTAGTGCCATTCTTGGCGTGTAAGGCCTTCAGCCGTGATTACAGTGGCTTGTTTTCTTTTAATCATTATCTGTATCTGTATTTTATGGCGATTTGCTAATTTGTAACTGACTGAACACACTATTATTTACACAGTTGTTCATTCCTTCATTAATAACGTGTGGTATTTTTTATTTATTGTTGAGCCTGGAATTACTGTTTTAATAATAAATATGTGTAACTGTAAAAGGCAACCAGTAGTAACTGAATACGGCCCCGTCCACAATCGTAACCGAATCCTGCCTTCCCTTGAATACCAGGTCTCAACGGTATCCTCAAGAGAACATCTAACACTGCCAAGACGAATAGCTGCACGCATAAGGGCCAGAGGTGGACCAATACGCTATTGACTTGCTCAATTTTGTAAATCTCTTTCTCTTGAAAAAGAAAAAAAAAATCAATTTTTCTGAAATTGTAATTACTTGTTTGTCTGTATACGAACGACACATCCACAGGTTCCCGTCCCATTCGGATAATTCGTTCACGGTGCGCCCTTTTTTGTCTTAGAGAGCAGGTACGCGCGCTCTCAGAACTGTAAGAGTAAACCGCACCGTGAAGCAGAACCCTCCTCTTACAAACCAACAACTGGAGTTCGCTCAGCATCTCGGTGACGCTTTTGTTCTAAAAATGATTCCGTAACGAAGCGCGCTGTTCTTCTTTCGTCCTCTTCTATTTTCTACATCAGTCCTGTCTAGCATGTATTGCAGACTAACAAGCAGTATTCAAGTATTGGTTGACAGAGCGTTTTGAAAGCTACTCCCTCAACAGGTGGACTGCACTTCCTGAGGATTCTTCCAATAAATTTCAGTGCGACATGCGCCTTACTTGCGTTTAGTTTTATTTGATTGTTCAACTTTAAATTCTTCCGTACACTTACTCCTAGACACTTTACGAATGTGACGTTTCCAGTAATTGTTCTGCAATCGTGTAATCCATACGTCATACAAAAATGGACACTTGTAGTTAGTTGTGCATGTATGTTCCAAATCTCTTCCTAATCCACCGGACCGATTTCAACCAAACTTATTACACATATACTCATTCTCAGGCAATAATCACCGTGGGGGCAAGAACCGCCTCCATCTCAAATGGGTGGGGGGTGGATGTGAAAAACAAAGTAGACAGTGAGACGTGGATTCACAGATTCTATCCACCCAGTATTTGAGAAAGGGAGTACTTTGCGACTTGAAACAGGCTTTACACATAATTTAAAACCTTTGCAAAAAATTTTCTCGCTGACAACCACTACAAAATGATGCAAGGAAACACGTTTATCGGTTATTACTTTTCCGCTGTTCGTGCAGTAATAGTACCGCATGAGGCATGACGTTACAATTTATTACTTCTTTGCTACCAACTACATTCGCGATATATTTTGCACATAGTATGCACATACAGCGCTGAGTGTAAGTGCAAAATTATGTCATCGTACGTCAGGTAGTTTAAGAGATATGAGGTCATAAATAATGAGATTCGCGAAAAACTTCCTCCTCATGCATGATCCTACATTGTACGAGACAAAGTTCAGGAAATATGACATCATAAACGGTGAAAAGCGCCAAAAACTGCCGCATAGTGCTTGACGTTTAAATGTATTAATTCGTTGCTACGTATTCCATTCGGAACACATTTTGCAGATGGTACCAACATATGCCGCTGGTAGTACCTTCAAAATTATATCATCGTACGACACATCGTTCAAGAGATATGACGTCGTAAACATTAAGCACAAAGCAAGGTGGTACGGGCGTGGACGCACAGCTATAACGCTGGGTTTCTCTACTATTTATGTGCAATATTACCTTTATTTGCGTTGAGTATCACCTACGAATCCCTGTACGAATCGTCGGTAGTCTGCTAGTCTTCCTTCATTTCGCTAAAATTTACTAGCATTGCCGCTTCTCTACACACAACAGCATGCGAAAAGCTTCATGGAACTGCGAACGTCATTTTTGTCTATAGTGAAAGAAACGATCAAAACCATTCCGTTGGGGTACGCCCGAAGACGTTAAAAACGACATACTAGTACTGTATTGTGTTTGCTAGGAAGTGTTCAGTCCAGTCACACGGCTGTTCTGTCATTTCATATGCTCGTATTTTCTTCATTAGGCGGCAGTGCGGAACTATATCGAATACCTTCTGGGAGTCAACAAGAATGGCATCAGCCTATGTGCTAGGAACTATTACTTTCTGAGTTTCGTGGACGAACAGGACGAGGTGAATTTTATGCGAACGTTGTTTTCTGAATCCATGTTGATTCGTACCGAGAAGATATTCGGTCTCCAGAAATGTAATAGACGAGCATAAAATATGTTCCAAAAAATGTTTTTATTTTCCCCAAAATCACCCAAAGAATTCATGTAACGTTTGTTGGAGAACTGATAGAGTTCCCCTTGTCAGCAGTGCTTACTATCAAGCTACACTCCGTGCGAGAAAGAGTGAAGCATCTAAAATACGTGGTTGCATGTACACGCCATTGGCGGGCGTGTAAGTGGTTAGAGCTGTCAATCTCTTTGAGAGACAGAACGGCCATCATTATTCATTAGTGTTGTTCGTGTGTAGTTTTGTTACCAAGCCTGGGAGGGTTCATAAGGAGCGTGACATCGTCAGATGCTAAGTGGTCACCGTGAAGGACACGGAAATGTCGCATACTCGTGTATCGGCACTTGACAATAATTTGAGAAGGCCTCATTTATGGTCTCCATTTGGCCAGCTGGCAGAACTACGCCTTATCGAGATTTGTGGGTCATTTGGCTGTGACAGTGGCCCGAAGGTGGACTGCATGGGAACGCGAGGGCAGGCGTACTCGTCCTCAGTACCAACGCCGACCACGTCTGACCACCACCAAAGAGAATCGCCGTATTGTGAACCAAGATCTTCGTTACCCCTTCACATCTGCACTTGCCATCGGAGGCCGTGTATTGGGTCTTCTGTTGTCAAAAAATGGTTCAAATGGTTCTGAGCACTATGGGTCTCAACTGCTGAGGTCATCAGTCCCCTAGAACCTAGAACTAGTTAAACCTAACTAACCTAAGGACATCACACACATCCATGCCCGAGGCAGGATTCGAACCTGCGACCGTAGCGGTCTCGCGGTTCCAGACTGCAGCGCCAGAACCGCGCGGCCACTTCGGCCGGCAATCTGTTGTCAGCCCGCACCATTGGTCGGCGACTATCAACAGCCGGACTAGGGAATTACTTTTCCATGCACAGGCAGTCGTTAACACGACAGCACAGACGACTGCATTTCGAGTGGTTCGGACTGCTGATTAGTGACCTTACATTCTGTTCTGCGATTAATGGCAGTTCTGCATAATCGTGGATTATCATGGAGAGTGTGTAGTGAACTTGTAGAAAGGTTCCATTTTTTCGGGAGGGATGGGGGGGGGGGGGGGGGGGAGGAACACAGCCCAGTGTACTCCTGCCGTCGCGCTGTGCTGAGCTACTGTGTATAATTTCACGTGATTACTGAGCGAAATCAAACGGCACAACGAAACGTCACGGACATTCAGCGTACTCGTGTTGTAACCTCCCCACAAATTTTTACAAGACAGTAATATTATTTAGGAATGCCAATGGACATTGCGCTAAGTGTAACCTCTCCACTGAAATTTTAAGACAGAAATAATAATGAATGGGAGCCAAGTGTAACCTCCCCACCGAAATTTAATAGACAATATTATATGGAAATGGAGCCAAGCGGCAATATCGTCCCCTCAGAAATATTTAAATAAAAAATTATAATAATAAACGGGACCCAAGAATAACCTCCGTGCAATGAAATGTACTAACAAAGGCAACAAAAATGTGAAATTCGCAATCTGACTCTGGTGTAAGCTCCCACTAAAATAATGAAAGTCCATTCAGTGATAATGATTATTCAATTAAACCGAAATATCGGTCTTTGGCCCTGTGCAAAAAATCAAAATTAAAATTCTTACCTCATTGCAACACCTAATCAGATTTCTGCTCTTGTTCTTGCGCACTGCTTGGAGGAACTGCATTGCAAATAATAATATTCCCTTTTTTTTTTTTTGTAATCTAATTGAAAACTGAAACTTTTGTTTAGGGGAAGTGGAACGAAATAGTTACTTCAATTAAATGAAAATTTTATGTAAAATTGCTTTTGAAATCAAAGTTATTATTGGGGGCACTTGTTGAAAATTAGTTACAATAGTTAAACTTTACATTATCCGATGATTATCTTAATTAACAGTATACCTCATTCAGCATCTTGACCAGTGTTGTCGCCAGACCACATCACGCAATCCCACTGGACTGCTACCACTGACCGACCGCTCTGCATGACGACTACTGGCGTACAGCACGCCACTGAACAGAGCTACTGCTCGCGACGACTACTGACAGAGTACTGCCCTCAACTAGACAGAGCTACAGACTCGCAACGACTGACCGACAGACTAAGAACCGCTCGCAACACTCGCGCGGTCAAGCGCATCCTCTCTGGTCACAGATGCTACAATGCCTCGCCATCGCTGCTATGTTACATACGTGTTTCAGTGTTTTCACTCTCGTGCCTCAATAACGTGGTGCCATTTTTCAACAGGACAATGCTTCTCCACACATCGTACGTGTGACTATGATCAGATCTGTCCCCGATAGAAGGTGTTTATGACCAGGTGGAAGGTCCATCCGAATGTCCGTGCCAGGAAATCGTGGATACAACAGTTGCTGGCGATCTTGTCTCCCGAGAACGCACAACAGCTGTTTCTTATTTACATAAATGATATGCCTTCTAGTGTTACAGGTGATTCAAAAATATTTCTGTTTGCTGATGACTCCAGCTTGATAGTGAAGGATCTTGTGTGTAATATTGAAACAGTAACAAATAATGTAGTTCATGAAATAAGTTCGTGGCTTGTGGAAAATAATTTGATGCTAAATCACAGTAAGACCCAGTTTTTACAGTTTCTAACTCACAATTCAACAAGAATCGATATTTTGATCAGACAGAATAGGCATATTATAAGCGAGACGGAACAGTTCAAGTTCCTAGGCGTTCGGATAGATAGTAAGCTGTTGTGGAAAGCCCATGTCCAGCATCTTGTTGAGAAGCTAAATGCTGCTTTATTTACCATTAGAACAGTATCTGAAATAAGGGACACTTCAACACGAAAAGTAGTCTACTTCGCATATTTTCATACGCTTATGTCGTATGGTATTATTTTTTGGGGTAATTCTTCTGATTCAAAAAGGGTATTTTTGGCTCAAAAACGGGCTGTTCGTGCTATATGTGGTGTAAGTTCGAGAAGCTCTTGTCGACCCCTATTCAAAAATCTGGGAATTCTGACATTGCCCTCACAGTATATATTTTCTTTAATGTAGTTTGTTGTTAGCAATATTAGCCTATTCCCAAGAGTTAGCAGCTTTCACTCAGTTAATACTAGGCAGAAATCAAATCTGCATGTAGAATGCACTTCCCTGACTCTTGTGCAGAAAGGAGTGCAGTATTCTGCAGCATCCATTTTCAATAAGCTACCACAAGAACTCAATAATCTTAGCAGTAGCCCAAACTCTTTTAAGTCTAAACTGAAGAGTTTCCTCATGGCTCACTCCTTCGACTCTGTCGAGGAGCTCCTGGAAGAGCTAAAAAATTAAGCAAATTCCAGTGTTTAAATGAAGAAAACCAACAATGTAACTTACGACTTGTCACCTGAATATGTTTTTTTATATTTCATTTTATCTGTTTCTAATATCGTGTTATAATTTCATGTATTGACTCGTTCCATGACCATGGAGACTTCTCCTTAATTTGGTCCCACGGAACAATAAATAAATAAATAAAAAATAAATAAAACACCCTTTCCAATCGAGTCATTGCAAGCATGCATACCACTTGCGGTGCAACGTCATACTAATAAGTGGACTCTTGCTGCCGAGTTCTCTGTAAATCTGAATCGACTTTTTATCACAGTAAGAACATTATATGCCCTTTCAACCCTGAAAGTTTCATTTTGCTTCGTTCTCCTATACTGGATGCTTCCCTTTTTTTTCAGGCAGGCATTTTTTTTTTTTCCCCAAGCGCGATCATTTTGGACTTTAGCAATTGCACGTGGGAATGTTGCACGACCAACTGCAAATGTCCACCCGACAGTTAATTCCCGGTGCTTATTTGGAGTGGAGAAGAAACTGGGAGAATGGCAACAGCAACCATTATCAAATTAATGTAACAGACCTCTTCCTGTGTCGCCGTGCGGCAGCGAGCGTTTTTCCTCGCGTCGCCTGCGGTCCGTCCAATTGTGGCGGTCATCGCGAATCTGCCTCAGCGTCTAATTGCCGGGGCCTCCGCCTTGCCTCACCCGCAAAAAAAAAAACACGGACGGCGGCGCGGGGCGACCGCGCGTCGCTCCAGTCCATTCATTCAATCGGGCGCGCACGGCGACGGCGCCGCACTTGTGAATGGCGACCGTGCAGGGAGGGAGGCGCGCTGGCCGGCCTGGCGTTAATTGCCGGATATTAGGAGCGCGAGCGGCCGCCCATTAGGCAATTGTCCCCGGGGCGGCACTTCCGGGAGACACAGCTGGCGCCTGGCGTGCAGACAGATTCGTAAACAGCACGGGGCTCCGCGCAAACGCCCACACTGGACGCGGCGCTCCAGTTACAGTGGCTCGCGCCGGCGTCCGCTGGAAAACTGCCGCTGCCGGCGGCATCAGCTGAGTGTCAGCTGGCTCCACGACGAGGCGCTGGATCAGTGACCGCGCAAGGGAGCGGTTTCACGCGGGTGGGCAGATACTTGGAAGGACACGAGGTCGAATCTCAAGCCATTCTAATTTAGATTTTCCGTGGTTTCCCTAATTCCTCTTTGGTGCTTTCATCCCACCCGTGACCAATCTCATGTCCAAACTACATAAATGACATAGTAAATGGCAGGATTACCGGTAGTATTGGTATTGCTAGGGGAAGAAACATAAACGAATGTACAAGAGAGGAACTTGGAGCTGACGTCTTCTCTTGTTCTTTTTATTTTATTATTATTTTTTCGTTGTTGCTGTCGCATATAATTAGAACCGCACATCATTCAGTGGTAGTCCATTGTATATTTTACAGCCGTACAGAATATAATTGCATTTTATGAATAATAAAAATTTGTTGATCGCTTTTGTGCAACCAAGCCGGCCGCTGTGGCCGAGCGGTTCTAGGCGCTTACGTCCGGAACCACGCGGCTGCTACAGTCGCAGGTTGGAATCCTGCCTCGGGTATGGATGTGTGTGACGTCCTTAGGTTAGTTAGGTTTAGGTAGTTCTAAGTCTAGGGGACTGATGACCACAGATGTGAAGTCCCACAGTGCTTGGAGCCATTTGAACCATTTTTTATGCAACCAAAGCAGTTACTTTTGATGCAAGTATAGTTTACATGCATATATATATTTGTTGTTGTTGTTGTGGTCTTCAGGCCAGAGACTGGTATGGTCCAGCTCTCCATGCTACTCTGTCCTGTGCAAGCTCCTTTATCTCCAAGTAACTACTGCAACCTACATCCTTCTGAATCTACTTAGCGTATTCATCTCTTCCTCTATAATTTTTAACTTCCACGCTGCCCTCCAATACTAAATTGGTGATCCCTTGATGCCTCAGAACATGTCCTACCAACCGATCCCTTCTTATAGTCAAGTTTTGCCCCAAATTCCTCTTCTCCCCAATTCTTTTCAGTACCTCCTCATTGCGTACGTGATCTATCCATCTAATCTTCAGCATTTCGATGACTTTTATTCTCTTTTTGTCTAAACTATTTATCGTCCTTATTTCACTTCCATATGTGACTACACTCCAGACAAATACTTTCAGGAAAGACTTCCTGACACTTAAATCTATACTCGGTGTTCTCTCTACTTGGACCATCATCGGTTATTTTGGTCCCAAATAGCAAAACTCATCTACTACTTTAAGTGTCCCATTTCCTAATCTAACTCCCTCAGAATCAGATGATGTAATTCGACTACATTCCATTATCCTCGTTTTACTTTTATTGATGTTCATGTTATTTCGTCCTTTCAAGACAATGTCCATTCCGTTTCATTGCTCTTCCAGGCCCTTTGCTGTCCCTGACAAAATTACGATGTAGTCGGCAAACTTCAAAGTTTTTATTTATTGTCCCTGGACTTTAATTCCTACTCCAAATTTTGCTTTTGTTTCCTTTACTGCTTCCTCAGTATACAGATTGAATAACATCGGGATAGCGCCAAACACAGAGGTATAGGCATGCGTAATATTCAAATACAGATATATGTAAACAGGTAGAATATGGTGCTGCGCTTGTCAGCGCCTGTAATACAACAAGCGTCTGGCGCAGTTGTTAGATCGGTTACTGGTGCTACAATTACAGCTTATCAAGATTTAAGTGAGTCTGAAGGTGGTGTTATAGTCGGTGCACGAGCAGTGGGAAACAGCATCTCCGAGGTAGCAATGAAGTGGGGATTTTCCTGTACCACCATTTCACGAGTGTACCGTGAGTATCAGGAATCCAGTAAAACATCATATCTCCAGCATCGCTGCGGCCGGAAAAAGGTCCTGCAGGAACGGGACCAACGACGACTGAGGAAGAACTTCAACATGACAGAATACAGTGGCTCCAGCAACACTCTTCTGAGTTTAAATACTTCCCCGGGCCACCAAACTCCCTAGACATGAACATTATTGAGCATACCTGGAATGCCTTGCAACGCGCTGTTCAGAAGAGGTGTCCAACCCATCGTACTCTTACGGATTTATGGACAGGATTCATTGTAGCAGTACTTCAGACATTAGTCGAGTCCATGCCACGTGCTGCGGCACTTCTGCACGTTCGCAGGGGCGCTACAGAAGTCCGCAGCTCGTGGTCGTACGGCAGCGTTCTCGCTTCCCGCGCACAGGTTCCCGGCGGGGTCAGGGATTTTCCTTGCCTCGTGATGACTGGGTGTTGTGTGATGTCCTTGGCTTAGTTAGGTTTAAGTAGCTCTAGGGGACTGATGACCATAGATGTTAAGTCCCATAGTGCTCGGAGCCATTTTTAGCCTTACAGAATATTAGCGCAATTTCTTTGGCTTTCAGTGTGTGTATATGTATATAGTTGATTTCTAATCAACAGAATGTTCTTCATTATGATCAGAGGCAAGTGTTTCCTCTTGTTACTGATAAATACGAATAACAGAAATATGAAGAGCCCAGAACCGATCGGTCACAGCGGCCGGCGCTAAATTTTATTCACGTAGTCACTGAATGCTCATCTAATTGCTCTCCTTATGCTCATTTTCACTTCGTTCAATTTTTTTGTCGTCTACTGTATCATTTTTGAAGCCATCACAGCATAGAAAAACTCGGAACACAGAAGGCATCCATTGATAAATTCAACAGATCAGGAGTATATGAACTCACATACACCACTTGCCAGTCACTATACACTGGACAAACATGCAGGGTATTTAAAACAAGATACTCAGAACATGTCAGAGCCCTAAAAGTAACAGCACCCATAGTACATTTGCTAACCACCTAATAGCCCATGACCACCACCCAGCTACAATAGCAACAGATCTGGTAACACTGAGACCCAGCCACAGCCTACACAACAGATCTTCCATACACAGAAGGCAACAGCAGAAGGCAAACAAGGTTTAAATGAA
The DNA here is from genome assembly GCF_023864345.2 of Schistocerca serialis cubense. Classification (NCBI taxonomy): domain Eukaryota; kingdom Metazoa; phylum Arthropoda; class Insecta; order Orthoptera; family Acrididae; genus Schistocerca; species Schistocerca serialis. The sequence continues at coordinate 621,718,512 of NC_064645.1, forward strand.
TATACTGCACTTCCCAAAGGCACAATATTTAACACATTATAGGAACTTCAAAGCAAAGGCAGCACAAACAGCTAAAGAAGCTTACACACACACACACACACACACACACACACACACACACACACACGCACACACACACACACACACACACACACACACAGAAAAATATAGAGATAACAGTAAACAAAATTCAAATTCGGCACCAAAATCATTCGGAACAAATGAACGCCAACGGGGTTAGGACTCACAACTTCGTTTACACCGGGTTTTGCGAAGTGGAAAAGGTATTTGTTAAACCAAAATTATACAAAGTATATTTAGTCTGTGTGTGTGCAGTTTTCTCAGAACATGCGAGAAGAAGGATCTGTCAAAACAAAACGTGAGTAATAACAAATATATACGCAAAACATTTTGCCTCGCCAAAATCACGTTTTAAAAGTCAAAGGAGGAGTGAACTCGCTGATAAAATTCACATTTACATCGTTTGGTTTGCAGATGACAAGCTATCAGTGCAGTACGCCATACAGATGGTCCTACAAAACCGTATAACGTAAAAAAGAAAGGTCAGAATAAAAACGAACAGAAACTGTCTTTTGGCGTCAGTTTATTAGGTCAGTTACAATCTAAAATACGTTTACTTTTTGCAGTTTTTAAATGAACGAAACTCGCTGATGGAAACAGAGTTGCCGAAACATGTTTAGGTAACAAGAAGAAAGCAGTGTTTTGCATAAAAGGCGGAACCTGTATCAAATAATTCAGAAGACGAAGAAAAAATTTTTGGATGTGTTAAATGTTGATCAGTTCGAATTGCAGAGAGGTAAAGGTATCAGAGAAGCAGTTCTGACTTTGCGGTTTATAATGGAAGCAAGACTGAAGAAAAATCAAGACACCTTCATAGTATTTATTGACCTAGAAAAAGCGTTCGACAATGTAAAATGGTGCAAGATGTTCGAAATTCTGCGAAGGAAAAAAGTAACCTATAGGGGAAGACGAGTAATATACAATATGTACAAGAATTAAGGACCAAGAACGAAGTGCTTGGATTAAGAACAGTGTGTGAAGGGAGTGCAGCCTTTCGCGCCTATTTTTCAATCTGTACATCGAAGAAGCAATGACGAGGTTTAAAATTCAGTGTTAAAGGGTATAATGACAAGAACCGTTGATGACATTACTATCATCAGAGAAAATGAAAAAGAATTACAGGACCTGCTGAATGGAATGAATAGTCTAATGAGTACAGAATATGGATTACGTAAGGAAAGTAACGAGGTGTAGCAGAAATGAGATCAACAATAAACTTAATATGAAAATTTTTGCTTTTAATTGAAAATATAATTCTAAAGAAGAACTAGATTTTCATATGATCTTGACCACAGACCACCATATTTCCAATTCCCAGCGCTGCTATGTCCATTATTTCACACTTTCTTTAATGTAAATCTTTCATGTATGCGTTTGAGATAACAGGCATGTTACATGACGAAGCATCTGGCACAGAACTGAGGTGCAAATGAATCCATTCCGTAAACTTTGGGGTCTAACCTAATAAGCCAGTCAGCTTGCGTTCTGAATATCTGAGCAAATCAGAGTAACAGAAATATTTTCTTATGAAGAGCAGACCAGTGAATAGATGTTTGCTGCGTAGCACTTGTGCGTAAATGTTATGAAATATTGTACATTTCTGTCGGAAGATACAGCAGTTTCTCAAGTTAAATTGGTAAAATTAAACAGGTCATCGATAGTTTAGTCAGGTTGAAATTTTGGATAACATGAACAAATTGTTTATTTCTTCCCCCCAAACGGCTGCCTTGACTGGCTACGGAGGTGCTGTATATGAACTTGTGATCTTCATAATAGTGAGATTATCGCACATTGATGTGCTGAAATTTGATCAAGCGACCGGAAATGCTCACATGGCTGCAACAAATTGGCAAACGTGCAGATTAGCAGCTTCTTATCTGTCTACCAGTGTTATTATTTTCCCGTTTGTTTTCTAAAAAATTCTGCGACTTTTTATTAATTTAGTAGAAATATGATCTGTAATAGTTTGTGTTATTTATTATAAGTAACGTATTTGTTGACTTTCTTGTTGCCTTCTCCGGTGTCCAGAAAACGTGACTGACATCCTACAGCAGAAAGTAGACAGCAAATTACACTGTGGAAATTTTTGCTGTTATGAAACTTTGTGTAAAAGATAGCCGTTGGTTTTACGGGCTGCCTCATGTTTATATCTTTCCAGTAAACATCTTTTTCACTGAAGATGAGTTGCTTCGACAAAATCTTCTGTTCATTCGTATGAAACTGCGAAACGAATCTCGATCTTGACATCTATGTGATAAAGTACATTAATTCAAATTGACAGTAGTCGTTACATCATTGAGAATGTGGAAATTGTCGGTAAGAAATCGAAATTAGACACCACCCTCTTTGTACAGGGTGTTACAAAAAGGTACGGCCAAACTTTCAGGAAACATTCCCCACACACAAATAAAGAAAAGATGTTATGTGGACATGTGTCCGGAAACGCTTAATTTTCATGTTAGAGGTCATTATAGTTTCGTCAGTATGTACTCCAACGCGATCAAACTGTAAATTTTCACAATCAACATGTGTGGGCTGACGAGAATCCGCACGCAATTATGCAATCACGTCATCGACACAGATTTTCTGTGAACGTTTGGGCAGGCATTGTTGGTGATGTCTTGATTAGGCCCCATGTTCTTCCACCTACGCTCAATGGAGCACTTTATCATGATTTCATACGGGATACTCTACCTGTGCTGCTAGAACATGTGCCTTTACAAGTACGACACATGTGGTTCATGCACGATGGAGCTCCTGCACATTTCAGTCGAAGTGCTCGTACGCTTCTCAACAACAGATTCGATGACCGATGGATTGGTAGAGGCGGACCAATTCCATGGTCTCCACGTTCCCCTGACGTCAACCCTCTTGACTTTCATTTATGGGGGCACTTGAAAGATCCTGTCTACGCAACCCCGGTACCAAATGTAGAGACTCTTCGTGCTCGTATTGTGGACGGCTGTGATACAATACGCCATTCTCCAGGGCTGCATCAGCGCATCAGGGATTCCATGCGACGGAGGGTGGATGCATGTATCCTCGCTAACGGAGGACATTTTGAACATTTCCTGTAACAAAGTGTTTGAAATCACGCTGGTACGTTCTGTTGCTGTGTGTTTCCATTCCATGATTAATGTGATTTGAAGAGAAGTAATAAAATGAGCTCTAACACGGAAAGTAAGCGTTTCCGGACACATGTCCACATAACGTATTTTCTTTCTTTGTGTGTGAGTAATGTTTCCTGAAAGTTTGGCCGTACCTTTTTGTAACACCCTGTATGGAATTGAAAACCGAAAAGACGATGGAATTCAACAGTTGGCAGCCCTGCAGAGTTGGCAGCCTTGCAGCCAGGCGACTAGAGCGAGTTTTGGTGTTCTCGTAAAGATAAGTCGTTTTAGATTATAAAAACATTTTGTTAGTACTGATTACGTGGTAAATAGGTGTATTAATGTGCTTTTTAAGCGTATAATTAAATGTTTCATTTTCCTTTACGTAATATAGCAGAAAATGCGAAAAGATCGAACAATCGGGTTACAGTCGTATTTTCTGTTTACGTTTTGCCGCAGCAAATCTATAAAATTTCTTTTAATTGTTCTTAGCTCTCCCCAGCAATTTAACTGTAACGTACCTCTTCATTATTTAACTCACATTTCCGGAAAGCAGCGTAAAGTTTAAGTTGTTGTTTCAGAAACTTTGCACTGTTATTTTTGTTTACATACAGTTGCGTATAGACCAAATTTCTGGAATCATATTTTCGTGTTTATCTGTAATTTAACTGACTTATTCTTAATAAACTACTAGGTTTATCAGGAGTGCAAAGTGCTTGACTTGCCGGAGAATTGTTAGGTCGGGGCTTTGGTGTGACGGGTGCTGTAGTTTTTTCTACGTTGGTAGTGGCGTGCGAATAGGGGAAGTAAATGAGACTCATCATTGGTTTTGTAGGATATGTAGTAGAGGCAGGAGGATACTAGAACGAGAGGGGAAAGTTACCACCCTTCAGGTTCAGTTAGACAAGGCCAGGGTAGATCTTGACAGGTTAAGGAGGGAGAAGGGTAAAGAGAGGTGGGAAGTGGCAACAGGCAACAGGAGGAACAGACCTAGAACTTTGTCTGACAGCTTCGTGGTAAATGTGCAAAATAGATTTGACCTCCAGAATGAGATTTTCACTCTGCAGCGGAGTGTGCGCTGATATGAAACTTCCTGGCAGATTAAAACTGTGTGCCCGACCGAGACCCGAACTCGGGACCTTTGCCTTTTGCGGGCAAGTGCTCTACCAACTGAGCTACCGAAGCACGACTCACGCCCGGTACTCACAGCTTTACTTCTGCCAGTACCTCGTCTCCTACCTTCCAAACTTTACAGAAGCTCTCCTGCGAACCTTGCAGAACTAGCACTCCTGAAAGAAAGGATATTGCGGAGACATGGCTTAGCCACAGCCTGGGGGATGTTTCCAGAATGAGATTTTCACTCTGCAGCGGAGTGTGCGCTGATATGAAACTTCCTGGCAGATTAAAACTGTGTGCCCGACCGAGACTCGAACTCGGGACCTTTGCCTTTCGCGGGCAAGTGCTCTACCAACTGAGCTACCGAAGCACGACTCACGGCCGGTACTCACAGCTTTACTTCTGCCAGTACCTCGTCTCCTACCTTCCAAACTTTACAGAAGCTCTCCTGCGAACCTTGCAGAACAAGCACTCCTGAAAGAAAGGATATTGCGGCGACATGTTTGTTATGCAGCCTATGTAGAGTTCCTTTGCCAACAATTCACTGTTCAAGCCATCGACGAGTTCAGAATCTTCTTCATGGATTTCTCCGCCATTATTCGACGATCACTAACAGAGTTAACGCAAGTATTTTAAGAGAGCCCGTTTACGTAAACATGTATGTGTGATTAGCGCGCCACATAGAGCCGAGAACTGCTGCTGGAAAGGGCTTTGGTCGCAAATCACGATGAAGAGCACGTTCCGTGAGATGTTGCAGAGGGTGCAGCAACCACAACGGATCCCGTGTCTAGCGTGCTTCACGATAACAAACACGTCACGTATGAGGATGGCTTTACTGTGTCACGACGTGTTCGGTGGTGTTGCTTATTAACATGTCAAGCGAGTAGTGCACAGCTACTGTGCACTATGGCAACAAATTTACGGGAACATCATACATACTACCACCTAGATCCTTATCGCCGCTGTTCTCATCCGCATAACATTCAATGCAGTAACACAGGGTTATTCGTGATGGTTTACCTGACCGTCCTCCTGTCCGTGAGCTGCTTAGTCATCGTATACACGACTGTGATAAGAGCTCGTACTGTTCCAGTTAATGATAACAGCGCCCAGCATCCCTTAAGATGATTAATAGATACTTATTCTCCCGTTCGTCTTGTCGTATCATCTGTTTAAAGGGTACATTGGATAACCATCTCTCAGGCGCCTGGACTGTAATCTGCCAGATATCAAAGACATTTGTATCTGTAATATTTTTTTTTTTTTTTTTTTTGCCTTTCACGGAGCGTCCTCGTGGGAAACGGAGTAGAATTCCCTAAAAGTCATTTTATGAAACTTACCTGTTATTCTGGACAAGCGGTTAGTAACTTTGCTGACGCCACACTGAACTGAGAGCTTAGAAGGACGGAACGAAGGTATGTACTAACGTCCAGCCCACTATGAGGTCAAGAACACTAGCTCGACATGGGAAATACTGGTGCAGGAGAGCCGTCGTAGTTTTCGCAAATAATCCTCCTAGTGTTTACTGTCAACGTTAGAGAGAAAAAACGGGAACGTAAATACGGATGACTATACGCGGATGTGAAACCCTCTCATGGGTACGAATCCAGTGCCTCAACCACTGCACTATACCGTTTGCTGGAGCAACGTAGAAGATCAAAAAAATGGTTCAAATGACTCTGAGCACTATGGGACTTAACATCTATGGTCATCAGTCCCCTAGAACTTAGAACTACTTAAACCTAACTAACCTAAGGACATCACACAACACCCAGCCATCACGAGGCAGAGAAAATCCCTGACCCCGCCGGGAATCGAACCCGGGAACCCGGGCGTGGGAAGCGAGAACGCTACCACACGACCACGAGATGCGGGCAGTAGAAGATCAGTTACGTGTCTATTTTTTATCCTTCTTCATTCATTCTTCGTCCGCCCCGATAGCTGAGTGGTCAGCACGGCGGTGTGTCACGCCAAGGAGACCGGGTTCGATTCCCGGCTGGGTCGGAGATTTTTCTCCGCCCAGGGACTGGGTGTTGTGTTGCCCTCATTATCATTCCATCATCATCAGTGGAAGGCAACGGAAAACCACCACTGGAGTCACTTCCCTAGACGCTCATGCGGTGCACATCTCTGACGAGGCTTCCCCCGTGACAAGACCTAAGGCAGAACAGAAAGTTTTTTTTTATTCTTTCTCCTTCATTTACTTTAGCATTCCACAGCAGACCTACTTCTTGTTCTTTTCTGTTCCCCATTTGCCTATGGAGTCAGCATCGTTGTAACGGATTCTGTCAATATTAAATGGTAGGTTTTGGCCGAATGCTCTACCTGACGCGAAAACTTACTGCCCAAGGACGAAACTTGCGTACCACATCTGTCTGTGTCTACAGCAAATCTCATGTTCAAGTGTGAATACGTTTTCTAAATGAATATCTAAGGCAGGATGTGGGTATTGCTATAACCAGGAATAACACAATAAGCTCGTCAGTCTGGTTTATTAAATCACAAATCACTTTTTAACAATTATGTTAGCCAAGCGTCTACCCAGGCTCACACTCAGAAGTAATGCATAATTAAAGTTTGGTTATACCAATGTCCAAATGTGCATAGTGGGGTGCACGTCCCGTAATTATTCCCAAGTCCAGTGAAGTTCAGTCTCTCCAAGTGAAGTCGCCGAGCAGCCAGGTAACCCCGAGTGGTGCGGCGAGTCATCCACAAGCAGCTGGAACACGGCGTAATGCACTTCCCGATGAGAACTGTCGTTTGCGGCGGCGGCCCGGTTTATATAAGGCTTGCTAGTTAATGGAGCCGTCGGCTGGGGTCGCTGTTTTCCAGGGAATACCAATCGCAATGTGTCCTGGCGTAGCCAATTGCTGTGTGCTGACAAACGCGCGCGCGCGAAGGCGGCCAGCGATGGTAGCCGCGAGCCGCCCGGAGAAGTGCGGCCAGCGATGTATTTCTCGGCCACGTCAGGGAGCGTGCGTGTGAAGACGGCCAGCGATGGAAGCAGCGGGCCGCCCACAGAAGTGCGGCCAGCGATGTATTTGGCGGCCGCGTACTGGAGCGCGTTGTTCGGTGTTTGTTAGAAGTGGTGATACCACAGGTATCTACATGGCTGGATGTGGTGTGCCGCGTAATAACTGAACTTAAGCCGGCCAACACACCGGTCACCGTTGGTAATTCTCCAGGCAGATTCGAAACAAGATCGTCGCTCTTCCCCCTATCGCCTTAACGCACTCTGCTATTCGGACGGGTAACATTCCAGACGAGAACGAGTTTTGAAAGTAAAGAGCGTCATTTCCTTCTAAACAGATCGTTTTGCATCCTTTTCGATGTTCAAGGGCAGAGGGCGCGTATTTGGAAAGTACTGAATACAAATTTAACTCCTAACTTCATTATTTATATTTTTAGGAGGTGGTGACCCACAACTTGTAAATATTTGAAAAAAATACCATGATTACCGCCTCGAGATGCAGATAAAAATCTTTATTTAACAATAAGTTTCGGTCGACAGATCATAAGGTTCTTAAAAGCATTTATATCCTCATATTAGGTGAATATGATATCATTGACGTCAGATAGTAGAACGGCCAGTTTCTCACTGTTGTCATCCCGTAATATAAATGATGCCGTCAATGTGGCAGTACAAACTGTTCTAGGCGTTGTACTCTTTCAAGTTACATCGTGATACATCGGCTTAACGCTGTCAACGTAAAAGAGTCCACTGCGGCAATGCCGTTGGCTGCACAGTTTATATACTGGCGATGTAATGTGTGTTAAGATGTGACTAAAGTGAAAAATTAATGGTTTCCTTATGTGAACTCATTGATGTTATACTCGCCTTGTATGATGCTATAGCTGCTTTAAGAACTTGATGATGATCTCTTGATAGAAAATGGTTGTTAAATAAGGAATTTCATCAGCATCTCGAAGTTGTCACAATGACATTTTTCAAATTTGTGATTTGCGTTTACCGTAAACTACACACACACACACAAAGGTCGTGGTACAGAAACTGAATGCTCAAGATTACACGTAATATGTAACGTTTTCCGAACAAAAACACTTAAAATTATCGCGGATGACTTAGTTCTCATGGTGATTTATGTCTACTGTGATGAAACTAGATTTCTCGATCGTTTGTCAGAATGGACACTTTGAATCAAGATCTTAAGCTGTAATGAATTGGTAGGCTGAGAGAAACCTGTACTAACTTTTTTGCACATTTTGGTTCAGACCCAATAAAGTTGTTGTTTATCGACAAGGACGAGAGCGTAAATGAACCACGACGTCGTTTAAGAAATCGCACTGACATGTGTCAGCAGTTATTTAGGAAAATAGTGTCTTGCGTAAATTATAATTGTAGGACAGAAACAACCTCCGAAATGCTAATCTACTCTCCTCACCAGCGTGGCATCCCGCACGTTATCGACAGATCTGCTGAATGACACATCCCGATAAAAGTAAAAAGGTAGGAAGGAGATTTAGCTTAAATATTTCATCGAAATCGAGGTCGTTAGAGGTAAGAAAGTAAGGAAGAATAGAGCTCAACGTCCCGTCAACATCGTGGTCATTAGAGATGGAGTGCAAGCTCGGATTACGAAAGCTAGGGAGAACAATATCGACCATACTTTTTCCAAAGGCACCAATCCTGGAGCGATTTAGGGAAATCATGGAAAGCCTAGAGCTTATTAAGGACAAAGCACAAGTTCATTTTGACGGTGGAATGGGAAGGAAATCAGCCATCCTCTTTAAGAAATCACCCGGACATTCACCTTAAGCGACAAAGGGAAACCGCAGCAACGGAAATCTAGACGACTAGGTGCGGGAATTTGAGCCGCGCACTTCCTGAACATTAGTGCATTCTCTCTGTCACTGCGACTTATCGGTCAGTCCTGACGAAAGTCACAAGACACCTGCTGCCTACAACTGTGAACATCAAGTGGGTGATGGGCGCAGCAACTGAGAGGGGGTACCAACTCCAGCGTCCTCCAACGGCGCCTGGCGACAGCGGATGGAGGCGGCCGCCAGAGTCTGGAGGCTGTGAGGCTGCGAGGCGGTGATTGGAATCAACAGGCGGGTCACTGGCCGGCCGGGCATTCCCGCCAATCAATCCAATCGACCCCTCAAGCACTGTTGGGTAAACAAACGCGATCTCCCGGCATCGCCGTGACGCGTTCAGTTTAACTCCGGCCTTGCGGCGAATTCCGGGGAACGCTCCCTTCTTCAGCTGTCGCCTCCGTCGATACTGACCACTTGACAAGGCGACCGCCTCCACGGCTAGTGTTCTTGAGAACTGACGCAAAGGTCTCAGGTTCGATATCTTTTCCTGTGGTAGGAAAATCTACGATTGGGGACAGTCAGTCCCTGATAAGAAATGAGACTGTCTATAGACAGCTACTACTAAAGCCTACTGCCCTTGTCGGAAGACAAACTCCATGTCGGTGTCCTAGATGCATTTACATCATTTTTTTGAAGGGACGCTAATACAGAACCTACACCTCATTACGATCGATTCCTCATTTTACGTTCTTTGTGAATTCTTCAATTAGAAAAAGGAAATGAACTTTAAACATCATTTGTAGAAAAACTTCAAAAATGGTTCAAATGTCTCTGAGCACTATGGGACTTGACATCTGAGGTCATCAGTCTCCAATACTTAGAACTACTGAAACCTAACTAACCTAAGGACATCACACACATCCATTCCCGAGGCATGATTCGAACCTGCGACCGTAGCGGTCGCTCGGCTCCAGACTGCAGCGCCTAGAACCGCACGGCCACTCCGGCCGGCAGAAAAACTTCATTTGTAATTTACAGTCTACAGGATGGTGCCTTCCGAAATGAAAACAGTTGGATAAACAGAAATGAAAGTGAAGTAGCATGGGATGGCACAACATGAGGGCCGTTCTAGACGCCACCATCTTGAATGAAAAAGGTAATTTTTAAATACAAGGAAATTCATTTGACATATCAGAGAATTACGGGACGTGAACAATGGTGTCTTCCATGTCAGTATAGCTTTACTTACTCTCGACCTATATTTTCCACAGAGCAAGAGAAATGCTGGTGAGCTGTCCCGAGTAACATGGCTTCTGCCTTGCCCAGGCCTTAAGTCCCACTGCTCGTCTTACACAACATAGCGACATTTCATTCCGTTTCTCCTATAAACATTTGTGTTCTTGTAGTGAGGCATGCGGTTTGGCTGTCAACCGGTCCTAGAGTTCATTCTGCATCAGTTCGTTCAACCACAGCGCGACGAAATCAAGCTGTTTCGTTGACTTCTTCAATTTTACTGTGAGCAAATTTGCCATGCTGAAGCTGAAAATACTGGTACAAGATCGTTACTTCTGTATGAGAGAATTAAATGTTCCGTTTAGGTTAGTGAGTTTGAGAATTTCCGATTGTAAGAACAAAAAGTAATTGCTCAGTTTCGAGTACAAAAAAAATGGTTCATATCGTAATAGGTCCACATTTCTCAGTTACATTAATACTGCGTTGCACCTCGGTAATAGTTCCACCAGCACCTCAAAATACGGGTGGAAACAGATTCAACTATAAAACGGATGTCAGTCCATCGTCACTTAGAACAGACACACACACACACACACACACACACACACACACACACTCACACACACACACACACTGCTCATACTGATCAGTTAGCACACAAAAAAAATGAGCGAGTGGGACACCCTGTGGAGACTAGTCTATACTGGCCAGATCGTAACACGCTTTTGCTGTGCATCTCTCTGGGCGCAGCATGAGACCAATGCTTCATTCCGATATACACTTTTCAAACAACTTGGTCGTAGTTCGGGAACTAACGGCTCAACATTGCTCAACAATTTCATTGTTTCCAGCACAAATACGTGGTAACTGATGATTTCTCATGATGAGCTACGAAATTCATAATACTGACAATCCGAAACCACGGTAGTAGACAAGTAAAAACCATGAAGACAAGGAAAAACATCCTACTAAAATTTCGGAAATCGTTAGGGAATTCAATATTCCGGGATTCACAGTGTCAAGATTGTGCTGACAAGGGAACCTCCCCATCGAACCCCCCTCAGATTTAGATATAAGTTGGCGCAGTGGATAGGCCTTGAAAAACTGAACACAGATAAATCGAGAAAACAGGAAGAAGTTGTGTGGAACTATGAAAAAAATAAACAAAATATACAACCTGAGCAGTCCATAAGCAAGACAGGCAACATTAAGGCTAGCGGAGGATCAAGAGTGCCGTGGTCCCGTGGTTAGCGTGATCGGCTGCCGGACGAAAGGTCGTTGGTTCAAGTCTTTCCTCGAGTGAAAATATTAATTTTTTATTTTCAGACAACTATTATCTGACCGTCAACACTTTTTTGGGAATGATTATCACATCCACAAGAAAACCTAAATCGGGCAAGGCAGAAGAATCTTTTTACCCATTCGCCAAGTGTACAAGTTAGGTGGGTCGACAACATATTCCTGTCATGTGACGCACATGCCGTCACCAGTGTCGTATAGAATATACCATACGTGTTTTCCTGTGGAGGAATCGGTTGACCTATGACCTTGCTATCAAATGTTTTCTGTTCCCATTGGAGAGGCACGTCCTTTCGTCTACTAATCGCGCGGTTTTGCGGTGTGGTCGCAAAACACATACACTAAACTTATTACAGTGAACAGAGATGTCAATGAACGAATGGACAGATCATAACTTTGCGAAAATAAAAAAAAAGTAAACTTTTCACCCGAGGGAAGACTTGAACCAAGGACCTCTCGTCCCGCAGCTGCTCAAGCTAACCACGGGACCACGGCGCTCTTGAGCCTACGCTATCCTTGATGTTGCCTATCTTGCTTTTGAACTACTCAGTTTGTATATTTTGCTTATTTTTTTTGTTTCATAGTTCCACACAACTTCTTCCTGATTCTCGATTGATCTGTGTTCAGTTTTTCAAGGCCTATCCACTGTGTCAACTTATAACTAAATCTGAGGGGGGTGCGATGGGGAGGTTCCCTCATGAGAATACCACATGTCAGGTATCACCACGAACAACGCAATCGCTGACAGCCTTCACCTTCACTCAACGACGGAGAGCAGCGGCTTACGTGTAGAGCTGTCACTGCTAACAGACAAGCAATACTACGTGAAACAACAGCAGAAAACGATGTGGGACGTGTCGCGAAGAGCGTGGCGAAATTTGACGTTAATGGTGTATGGCAGTAGACGACCGACGCGAGTGCCTTTGCTAACAGCACGATGTCGCCAACAGCACCTATCTTGGGGTCGTGGCCATATCGGTTGGACCCCAGACGGCTAGAAAATTGTGGCTTGATCAGATAAGTCCCGATTTCAGTTGGTAAGAGCTTATGATAGGGTTCGAGCATGGCGCCAAGAACCCAAGTTCTCAATAGGGCTCCGCAATGGTATGGGCTGTGTTTACATGGAACTGAATCAGTCTGTGGTGTCACCGCCAGACACCACACTTGCTAGGTGGTAGCCTTTAAATCGGCCGCGGTCCGCTAGGATACGTCGGACCCGCGTGTCGCCACTATCAGTGATTGCAGACCGAGCGCCGCCACACTGCAGGCCTAGAGAGACTTCCTAGCACTCGCCCCAGTTGTACAGCCGACTTTGCTAGCGATGGTTCACTAACAAATTACGCTCTCATTTGCTGAGACGATAGTTTAGCATAGCCTTCAGCTACGTCATTTGCTACGACCTAGCAAGGCGCCATTATCAATTGCTATTAATCTTGTGATGCATGTACCGTCAGACCGATGTTCACCAATTATGGATTAAAGTTAAGTATTCCGGAAGCTACGTACTTATTTTACTAGTCTCAACTCCTTTAACTGTTCCAGACCTCACGCCAGCCTGCGTGAGCTTAAACGCGTGCCTTTCGGCTACCCGTCACAGTGGATTGGCTGTCTTGCCAGTCCACAAAACAGTCATTGACTGGAAATTATGTTCAACTATTCGGAAACCACTTTCAGCCATTCATGGAATTCATGTTGACAAACAACGACGGAGTTTTTATCGATGACAATGCGAAATGTCCCAGGGTCACAGTTGTTCGCGATTGGTTTCAAGAACATTCTGGACAATTCGAGTGTATTATTTGGCCACCCAGATCGCTCGACGTGAATCACATCGAACATTTATGGGACTTAATCGACAGGTCCAGTGCTTTCGCAGATATGGACGGCTGCACATGGTTCAAATGGCTCTAAGCACTATGGGACTTAACATCTGAGGTCATCAGTCCCCTATACTTAGAACTACTTAAACCTAACTAACCTAAGGACATCACACACATCCATACCCGAGGCAGGATTAGAACCTGCGACCGTAGAAGCACCGCGGTTCCGGACTGAAGCGCCTAGAACCGCTCGGCCACAGCACCATGGCTCAGTATTTCTGCAGGGGACTTTCAACGACTTCGAGTTGTTGCACTACGCAATCCAAAAGGAGGTCCGACACGACGTTAGTAGGTATTCTAAGCTTGTTGTCACTTCAATATAAAATGATGGAGGTGTGTGTAGTTATTAAGAAGTGCGTAATTGGAAATTTGTCGTAAGGTCTTATGGTGTAAGTAGGCTGTTTATGTTTTCTCTATGTAAGTAGGCTGTTTATGTTTTCTTATTGGCAACGTTACGTAGCGCTCAATATGAAAATCACTGGCTGTGCTGTGTGCAGTCTGTGGCTAGTTTGCATTGTTGTCTGCCATTGTAGTGTTAGGCAGCTGGCTGTGAACAGCGTGTAGCGTTGCGCAGTTGGAGGTGAGCCGCCAGCAGTGGTGGATGTGGGGAGAGAGATGGCGGAGGTTTCTAATTTGTCATGAACTGATATATATATTATGACTTGTGATGATATCAAGGTAAATACATTGTTTGTTCTCTATTAATATCTTTCATTTGCTAACTATCCCTATCAGTAGTTAGTGCCTTCCATAGTTTGAATCTTTTATTTAGCTGGCAGTAGTGGCGCTTGCAGTATTGCAGTAGCTTGAGCAGCGAAGATTTTTGTGAGGTAAGTGATTTGTGAAAGGTATAGTTTAATGTTTGTCAGGGCCATTCTTTAGTAGGGAATTTTGAAAGTCAGATTGCGTTGCGCTAAAAATATTGTGTGTCAGTTTAAGCACAGTCCTGTATAATTGTTGAAAGGGGACGTTTCATATGTCGACCCTTAGCCTAGGATACCTCACTGGAATCTTCTGATTTTTTTCTTGTAGTTTGTGTAATTAGTGTAGATTTTGTTTATTGCTAGCGCGTAATTATAGAGAGAATTTCCTTTGTAGTTGCAGTCTTTCATTGTTGTATAGTAAAACAGTTGTGGCAGGCATGTAGATTTGCACCAAGTATTTCGCAGCTGCAATTAACTAGATATTATTTTCAGTGCTATGTTAATGTGTTCTCTTATTTTTGATCTTCAAATTGTGTTTTTCTGTGTTGTCGTGTGAAATACTGTGACAATAATGGCGTGTGAAAAACGTAATACTAGGCTCCAAAGTAAACTGAGAAATGACAGTGAAAATGAAAGCAGTGTGTTAGCGCCACCGAGTAATGAATTAACTGATGTTCAAAGTAGTAATTTGGTAATCGTGCATAGGGAAATGGAGCGGGCGGCAAACAATGGCGTGGACAGTGAAACAATTAGTGAAGAGGGAAGCATTATCGATCGATCGGTCGGCAACAGCTCGCCTCAGGAATCCGAAATGACAGGACACAACTTTGCAAATACTGTAGATTCAGGTTTTGCGTCCTCACCGTTTTCCCAAATGAGTCAAGACACGTTTTCCGCTTGTCAAAATGTGAATGTTGCCGGTGCAAATTCACTGCCGAAAAGCACTGAGGAACATGTTTCAGACACCAGTGCATTGTTATTACAGTTAATGCAACAAATGGGACAAAAGCTACAAAAGTTAGACACAATGGAACAAAATCAGAGACAAACACAGCAAAAGCTTCAAAAGTTAGACACACTGGAACAAAATCAGAGACAAACACAGCAACAGTTAGACGCAATGGGACAAAATCTTCAAAAGTTAGACTCATTGGAACAAACTCTTGAACAAACGCGTGAAGATTTAACTACTGAGTTACATAACATTGAATCGAAATGTCAAAAAGTCTGTAATGACGTAAAAACTCAAATTTGTGAGCATTTCCAACCTATTTTTTCGCGTCATGAAAATGCATTACAGAATCACGAAGCAGCCATAAAAGAACTGCAAACTATTGTTCATGAAAATCACAACACCTTGCAAGCTAAAATTGACGCAGTTGCATCTACCGATTCGGTTACGCAACTTGCAAAAAGTCAAGAAAACTTAAAAGACACAGTAGATTCGATTTCAACACAAATGGACACTCTGAAACTTGGTTCAGAGAAACACACTGAGGAAATGTGTTCATTATCAGAGAAAGTAGTTGAACTTTCGGATCAGCTAAATAATTTATCTGCGAAGGTAGATGATAATCTGAATGACGCAAAACCGGTAGTCTTTAATGACACAGAACAGAACGCACAAATTAGGAAACTGAAACAAAATCTGAATCAAATTGATACGCAACACCAAAGAGAAATCCGGGAAGTACAAGATCAGCTGACACAGGTAATACAAGAATTACGTATTTCAGAAGACACTCGCGCTCCAACACGGGAAGAGGGACTTAGAAACACGGAAAAGCCGCAAAATAATAACACAGGGCATTTCGGAAGTTATGAAAGAAATTGGCAATGTGCACCGAATTTTGAGATGGAACGGCCGACACGACCTAACAATGACCGATATGCGACTCGCCGACATGATGATTTTGACTATAAGCTGTTCATTACTACACGTAAATTCAAAACATTTAAGAATTCTGGCAACGACATTCATCCACAAGCATGGCTCCATCAATTCTCTCATTGTTTTCCTCCCAACTGGTCGTTGGAACACAGATTAGAATTTATGTGTGGCTACTTGGAGAATGAACCAGCTGTAAGAATGCGATCGGTAATTCGCGATTGCCACAGTGAAGGAGAGTTTTACCATGCCTTCCTCTCAGCATATTGGTCTCAAGCTACACAAGACCGTGTAAAACATAACATCATAATGATGAAACACTTCGAACAATCTGAATTTTCCAGTCTTGTGAAATATTTTGAAGACATGTTGCACAAGAATCAATACCTGTCAAACCCATACAGCCCCTCAGAACTCATCCGCATTTGCTTAATCAAACTGCCTGAACATTTACGACATATTATTTTAGCAGGACGTTGCAAAGACGACATTGAAGCTTTTCAGGGACTGTTACAAGAATTAGAAATTGACACTGACAATTGCGGAACGCGAAACCAGGAACACAACAATTACAGGTCACATCCGTCGCAAATCCGCGATGAAAGAAGTAATAACTGGACACGACAAGGCTATTCTCACAACACAAATCGTGACCAAAATAGACACCACCCGTATGACAACCGTTGGCAGAGTAGTAATAACTACAGGGAAAGATCACCTCTCCGTGGTAGTGACTATCACAGAGACAATCAGAGAAACAGACAATTTGGGAACCAAAATAATTATTATCAAGGGAGACAGAATAACTTCAGACGCAACAGTTCAGCGCGGAGTTTCGATTCAGGGAGAAATTCTCCACCACATGACCGACACGAAAGAAACTGTGTAAACTACCGACAAAACGACAGACCAGAATTCCATCAGAACTGGCGAGCTTTAAACAGAGCTGGGCCCTCTCGGCAAGGCGAATTTGTGGAAGTTAGGCCTCCTAATCCCAATAACGACGCGCGCCAACAAAGAGACAGACAATGACTCGCACAGCAGGCAGCTGCGTGCGGCCGCTGGCTCAGGGAAAAATAACAAAGACGCTAGCCTTGAGAAAAGATTTAGCATTCTTTATCGACGTATACCGCATGATAATTGCGTTCCGGTTGAAACTCTGCGTACTAGGAAGAGTAAAGGTTTACACCAGATTTCACATGTAAAACCGTTTATTGAAAGATAATCTGCTTTTTAACTTTGTCTTTGCCATAAAACGTTTCACTTCACGTTACTAGTATGCTTTAGAAACTGTTACCATGCAACAATGTTTGAAGTTAAATATCCAATCAAGAACCAAGAGAACTTATTTAAACAGAAATGACGAATGCATTGTTATAGTAAACAGACGTCACAGTGTTATTGTGTGTGTACATTCTTGCTTGTTTGTTGCACGATTACGTAACGACTATAAGGCTCACATACTTATAACATTTACCAGTACTGCTAATGAGATTTTAATGCAACATTTTGGTTTATTTGAAAATACATTCTGAATTTAAAGTGCTTTCTGAGAGATACCAGATGACACAGAGGTTAGTTTATGTGACAGCTACACGATTTTTATCACGACGCTACTAATGAGTGACAATTTACAATGTTGCTTTTGCGGTGTATCTGTTTTATATCTGCACAGTTTTCTGAATTCTTCTGGAAATCAAAACATGTTTTATTAGTAACTTTTGTGGTATAGCTACAAGGAGACAGCCTTTTCCATAGCACAACAATACGTTACAGCACAGTACTTTCATCATCATAACAATAAGCGTAATAACTAAGATATCTCTACGCAAAGCATTTCACTTTTGTTTATCATGAGGTAAGTACATTGACTTCTGCAGAACTTAGCTTTCGGAGGACGATAACTACGACACTTCCACACAGATTATGTTGCAACAAGACGCACATTTAGCGCTACAGTACACGTATTTGAGTGATTAATTTTGTACTTGAAACATTTATTTTTAAAGATTTTTTAATTACAAAGAAAGTTTTCCGTGATACATTTCATTCCATTGCTGTAATTTGTAACACCTGAGGGCATAATTACATTCATCCTCAGGGGGGTACACGCTTACTTTGTGTACCATGTGTGTGGCAACCACAAGGAACCCTAGCTAATATGGTATTTGCTTATACAACTTTACACATCGGTACCATATTTCTCTAACACAGAATTACACAGCTATCTGATTATTTGACAGAGAAACAAACATTCTTTTTACTACATCAGTGACACATGTTTACGCAATACACAGTTGGGTAACTTCACACTTATGAAACTGTATTTTGTCTGTACTTTGAGAAACGCTCATATTTTTCGGAATCATTGTGATACTATGAGAGCTTTGAATGACGTATTTCGTAAGGGAGCATGACTTTAAAGTACGTTTGAGGTAGATGACACTATTGAAATGAGCAGAGAATTTTTTTAGGCTCAGAAATTATTGGAGGAAGTTACGACGATTTTGAGATTTGACTGAGGTGTTATGATGTTATTATTACGACGACGATGTGTATTATGTTGTTGAGGAATGTTTATTATGCTACGTATTTCTCACGATGAAATATTGAAGAAGTGTCGACGAATATGTATATGTATAATGAGGTAAGGAATAATGAGTAGTGTTTAGGGACTCTGATTTATGAAAAGGATGTTGGAAACCAAGAAACGTACTTGAAGAGTTATGAAATGTGTGACTGTATCACAATGCTGACGAATATTTTTTTTTGGACACTTATATTTATAGGATTTTGTTTCTACAGATTTGCAACGCTAATTCTTGACCTGTGAAATATTTTTAAATGAGACTGCAACGGTAGCAGAATCTCCTGTCGTAAATATTTCCGTACGAAAGTTAAGTGACCACCTGCACGTAATGCGTCGCGGGCACCCAGCTGTGTCAGACGCCTGGAGAAAAAGCCATTATTGCGAGCCCTTTTCAGCGGCACAGGTAGAAAAAAAAAAGGGGACGTGGGACGTGTCAAACACCTGGAGAACAAGCCATTAGGGTGTGCCTTTCATCGCTAATGCGACACCCTCGTTACTTGAAAACATATGATTACTCGCACTTTGTGCTAATTGCTGAAATGCTTATGAATTGATGGGAAATATTCGTACATCTGCACACCTGATTATGACAAGTGTCTTTCTACGAGAGTTGAGAGCTACTGACTTACGAAATGTCACATGACTATTGAATGATATTTTTATGCTTTGGTTTGCGTAATTGCTTATTTCATTTGACATCTGTTTTCCAGCTGTGTTGCAGCATTGCTTTTATAAAATGAAATGCATTTGCTAATGTGAACACTTTCTGTTAACAGATCTATTAAATAATTATTTTATGATCCACATTCTTTAAAAAAGGAGCACTTGGAATGGAGAGAACAATAAGAAGGGACTAATACCAGTAACTGCATCTATAATTTTCTTTTCAAGTACTTGGTAATTTCTTTTGTAGAATAAATTGTGATGCATCACTCTAATGTTAAGATGTGACATAGGTATTAGACATGGCCATTTTAGTGTAATATTTTTTCTGCTTGCGCTATGTCATGTTTAGGTATAAGTTGCTACTGTTTGCCAGGCATAGTGTTATTGAATTTGACTTTTGCTCATTTATGCTGCTAGCTTTGCCAATTGGCATTTTTTTTGCATTGCTGTTTGTGTTGATTTGTTATGTGATGCTGCATTGCCTCGTCCCTTAGTTTAGCATCTGAGCTCAGTAGATTTAAGTTAGCTTAAGAGGGGGTAGCCTCTAAGAGAATGAGTTGCGATGAATTGGAAGAAATGCATTGAGAAAACAGGTTTAGGTAGGATTTTCTTGGAAATAAATGTTGAGGTAAGAAATGTATGAACATATAAATACAGAAAGCATGCTTAGATAGAATTTTTTGGGTGGAAACAAAGGATGAAATAAGAGGAAAGATATATGAAGTTTTGGGTTGGACTGCAGTACCACATGTTACACTGACAACGAACCCTGTCCTTTCCTATTGGTGTTATCCCACTATGTGTTTGTGTACCCTTGTGTATTTGTTTTCTTCCTGTCTCTGTGTACTGTTTCATAGAATTTTTTTCTCTTCTAATACTAAGCTATATTCACTAGGAGGAGGAATACTGTTATCCTCAAATATAAGTTGCATTAATAATATGTTATTTTCTTTGTAAAGTTGTTTACAATTCTGTTCTGTTTCAATGTTCATGTGTGAAATTAATGTTTCGAAAACTATTCTCATTATTTTATGTATGTACTTATGTCACTATTTTTGTAACACTCATGTATATGTTTATTTCTATTCTTTTGTAAAGCCTGTACTACAAATGTTATCTGTATTATTATGTTCTTTAATGATGTATTTTGTACCTTTGTAATTGTATTTTCATGTTGTAAATTTACAAAATTGTAATTGACACCAGATCATCTTATTATTAACTTGTAAGTTACATTTCACTGCACACGTTTCTGTTGGTCATAGTATATGGACAATATGTGAGAAGTTGGGACTGTTAGTGTTTGCACGTGTGTTTATAATTCAGCAAGGGACTGGATAACAGCATTGCTGGTTCTAAGGACAATTCCAGAAACTTTGTGAGTGCACAAGTGGTGGTTTATGGACTTGCTATATTATCCGCAAGACTCTTCAATGGTGATTGTGCACCTGCACAGTCACAACAGATGGCTGCTGGCTATTTCTACAAGGACTGCAGTGGGTCTGCATCTTTGATGGCCCACCAATACCGTAATCTCTACAAGGACTACAGTGGGTCTGCACCTCTGGTGGCCCACCAATACCACAATCTCTACCAGGACTCCAGTGGGTCTGCTCTGTGATGACCTACCTACCAATATTCTTCAAAACTTCGAATGACTCTGCTGTGGGTTTGCTCCATTGTGGCCCATTACCTGTCAGCATGTCAAGAGTCAGCACTGTCTTTCCATTGGAAGGACAACACTACTTCTTCAAGACTGCATGGAAATCCACTACTTCTGTGTGCATTGTCTTTTACTGCTCAGACTTTGAGAAAAGAAACGGCAGTTTCACTGTGATGAACAATGTGGACTGTCTTTATGGACTGTGAGAAATTTTTAGCTTTTGACCAACAATGTATCAATAAGTGTGCGTATTTTATATCTTTGTTACTGTAATTGTGAAAAATTTTTGTCAAATCTGTATTGGCCAGTGCCCAACACCATTTGTAAAAATTTTTGTGGGGAGCATGGGGGCTATGTAAGTAGGCTGTTTATGTTTTCTCTATGTAAGTAGGCTGTTTATGTTTTCTTATTGGCAACGTTACGTAGCGCTCAATATGAAAATCACTGGCTGTGCTGTGTGCAGTCTGTGGCTAGTTTGCATTGTTGTCTGCCATTGTAGTGTTAGGCAGCTGGCTGTGAACAGCGTGTAGCGTTGCGCAGTTGGAGGTGAGCCGCCAGCAGTGGTGGATGTGGGGAGAGAGATGGCGGAGGTTTCTAATTTGTCATGAACTGATATATATATTATGACTTGTGATGATATCAAGGTAAATACATTGTTTGTTCTCTATTAATATCTTTCATTTGCTAACTATCCCTATCAGTAGTTAGTGCCTTCCATAGTTTGAATCTTTTATTTAGCTGGCAGTAGTGGCGCTTGCAGTATTGCAGTAGCTTGAGCAGCGAAGATTTTTGTGAGGTAAGTGATTTGTGAAAGGTATAGTTTAATGTTTGTCAGGGCCATTCTTTAGTAGGGAATTTTGAAAGTCAGATTGCGTTGCGCTAAAAATATTGTGTGTCAGTTTAAGCACAGTCCTGTATAATTGTTGAAAGGGGACGTTTCAATGGAACCAAACTACTGAGCTCATCGGTCCCTAAGCTTGCACACTATTTAATCTAACTTAAAACTAACTTACGCTAAGGACGACACACACACCCATGACCGAGGGAGGACTCGAACCTCCGAAAAGGGGAGCCGCGCGGACCGTGACAAGACGCCTGAGACCGCGCGGCTACCCTGCGAGGCTGCGTAATTAGGCCATCTTCTATTGAGGGGGGGAAATGGTGGACAAACAGGTTCTGCGACTACAGGTCGTTAATTGTCACAAGTGGATAATATCCCTCTTCGAGGACTAATGACTGTTGACATTCGCCTTAGACGTGAACCTGTTCCACCCATATTGGTGGAAAACGTAGTCTCCGATACGATCTGCTGTCCAACTTTACGCCGCGATGCAACGCAAGAACCATCACTTTAAAAAATTCTTTCACGACAGACACGCGACTCTGGCTACATGGCCACAGAAATGGCATCGCTTAGCCGACAACGCATCTGTTGTCAACGATGAAAATTTCGTACATTATTATCAGTTAAAATACTCGGATCTTTTTGCTGCAGCATGGGTTATTATAGTAACTATGATTGCTCACTGGGCATTAATAATAGAATGTATGACACATCATAGTATTTAGCCTGCTAATCATTATGTTCTTACAATAAATAAACAGATAATACTCCTACGCGAGAGGAGATAGTTTTCGTGCAAGCGGCGTCACCGCAGCTCTTGGACTTGGCGCTACTAGGCTGCTGTCCCTGGCCGTGCATCCGCCGAGCTGCAGTTTTGGTGTGTTTCCTCGGCGCCAGCAGCTGCGACCGGGATGCAGACACAACACCAGCACACGACGCGGCCGCGTGCGTGTTGTGTCTGAGCAGCTTCCCTCGCACTCCCATCTTCCGCAAGCCTGCGGTGCGCTCGGCTACACTCGTGAGGGGAGCCTACAGCCCACAGCATAACAGCTTGGCCTATTTTTACAGTCTAACTCTCCCATTCTTATACATTTTCTCTCCTGTGCTGCTAAGTAAGTGTCTGTAAATGGTAATATCAAGAAAGGTAACAAATTGCTGAAACCAATTTCATACTGCAGATTACGTACGTGACAATAAAATAAAAATATTATTGATTACAAAACTATCGATGACCCCGCACTCACACAATTTAATATGATGTGAAGTTTATATACGATGAAATCAAAGTTCTCAAACGCATTGACATGTAATCAAAGAGGTTCTTGATATGTCGTACAGGAATTTCCCTCTATCATCATGATCACTGATTGATGGGTGATAGCGACGATAAAGCTCCTAAACGACCAACATCCAAGCGTCTCAAGAAACCCTTTCTTTCTCTCTCTCTCTCTCTCTCTCTCTCCCCCCCCCCCCCCCCCACACACACACATACACATACACACACACACACACACACACACACACACACACACACACACACACGTGTGTGTGTGTGTGTGTGTGTGTGTGTGTGTGTGTGTGTGTGTGTGGAGAGAGAGAGAGAGAGAGGGGGAGGGAGAGAGAGAGAAAGGGTTTCTTGAGACTCTAGGATATTGGTCGTTTAAGAGCTTTATCGTCGCTATATATATGTGCTTGTGTGTGATTTTTATCCACTTGATAATTCAACGTGAGATTCAACGTTAAACGAACATGTTTCGCAACAAAAAGATTTTTAAGACCCGAAGATGACAGTACACCAAATTCTTTCGAAACAGGTTGTCTTAAACAAAGAAACATTCTGTGCGATGTAGGCTGTTGAATAATATTTAGGAAGTAGGTCGCTCCTTCACTACTCTCGAAATGAGGATATTGGAACTGATTGACTGAGTTGTTGGATGTCTTCCCAAGGGCCATCCTCCAAAATTCTCTTCAATTGGCGCTTTAGATCGTCGATATCTCGAGGCGGTCGGAGGGCTACTCCCACAATGCTCCAACCGTTCTCAGTTTGGGAGGTATCCGGCGCCATTTCGTGTTATAAAACAGCCTATTACAGCACTGCGGTACATCAACGATATTCCATGCCTCGTTTTGTTGCTCTTCATGGTAAGCCATCCTGGGCTTAAATTTCAGCGAGACAATGTCCGCCCGCACACGACGAGAGATTCTATTGCTTGTCTTTGTGCTTACCAAACCTTACCCCGGTCAGAAAGATCGCAGGATTCTCCCCAATCGAGAACTTTCTGAGCATTATGGACAGGGCTCTCAAATCTGCTCGAATTTTTCACAATCTAAAGCACCAATTGCACAGAATTTGGCACGATATCCGTCAGGACAACATTAACAATTCTATCAGTCAATAACTGCTTACGTAACGGCTAGAGGTGGAACAGTGCGTTACTGCATTTCTCAATAGTTTTGTTATTATGGCGAAATACGGATGAGAATGTCACGGATATGGACTGCGAGTTGGAGTGGCAGCAACTAAAACGAAGAAGTTTCTTGTTGCGGTGAATTCTCTCCCGAAATTTCAATCACCAATTTTCTTCTCCGATCGCGAAAAGCTTGGTGGACGGTCACCTTCTTAGGGAGCAACGAGCATCGTTACAAAATAAGAGAAATCAAACCTCGTACGGAAAGATTTAAGTGTCCTTTTCTTTCGGCGCGGTGTTCGGGACTGTAACGGTAGAGAAATACTCTTAAGGAGGTTACATGAACCCTATACCAGGCACTTAACTGCGAATTGCAGAGTAGCCACGTAAATGTAGACGAATGATCCATTGCGGTTCATAGTGTGGAGGTAGCGTCTATGACCTGTAATCAAAGCGTCTCTGGTCCTCAGTGTGAACCCAGCCACTGCTTGCATACTGCTTAGTCATGAGCAACCGCGATCGAAGACTACCTGTGTAAGGAGTCCGCCACCGACATTGTCAAAGAGAGAAAAGGACAGATCTTCAGGGCACTGTCTGCCCATTGTGGTGAGTGACTGCCCCTAAAAGGCGGAAGAATCAGCAGTGAGCAGTGGCGTCAGAAATTAGAAGACAATGAAAACCACTACATTCTAGACACACTATTCTCATCCACAGAACATGTGTCCTGTAGTTGAAAGTGTATTATGATGATCTCTCCATTGATAAAAGATTCCGGATTAGTTCCGCAATCGGATCTCCAGGAGGGGCTTGCCAAAGATGTGGCGACCATGAGAAAAAGACTGAATAACCAACGACAGGGTAACATATTACTAGTCAGGGCATGCAACTTACGAATTTTCAGCGTCGTAGGGAAGCTAGAAAATCTGAATAGGTATATGCAAAATCTCAGTCTAGATATAGCGGCAGGCAGTGAAGTGAAATGGTCAGACGAATATAGGGTAACACCAACAGTGGCAGAAAATGGTAGAACGGGAGTATGACTCGTTATGAATAAGAAAACAGAGCAGAGAGTGACTTATTGCGAACACTGGAGTGATAAGATGGTTCTCATATGATCGACAACAATGCAACGCCAACAACAGTAGTTGACGCATACATGTCGACGCTAGAGGTAAAAGGTCAAGAGATAGAGGAAGAATACGAGGATATTGAAAGGGTAATTCAGTATGAAAAAGGAGATGATAACCTAATAATCATGAGGGAATCTCGTTGACTCGAGAATTGTCTTCAGTGATGAGTCATGCTTCGAACTGAGCCCCGATGACCGGCGGAGGCGTGTCTGGAGACTCCCTGGAAAGCGGTGGAATATCAGCCTGACAGTCGCCAGCCATACAGTCCAAGCATAAGTGATGGTCAGAGGTGACGTTTCGTTTCATAGCAGGACACCTTTGGTTGTTATCCGCGACACCCACAAAGGACTGTGGTACGTCGGCGATATTTTACGCCCCGTTATGTTTCTCTACATAGCAAGCCATCATGGACGTACATTTTAGCAAAACATCGGCCGCCTGCACACGGTGAGAACTTCTACTGTTTTTCTTCATGTTTGCAAACCATACGTTGGCCAGCAAGGTCGCCGTATCTCTCCCCAACTGAGTACATTTGAAGCATTTTGGCCGGCCGTTGTGGCCGAGAGGTTCTAGGCGCTTCAGTCCGGAACCAAGCTGCTGCTACGTTCACAGGTTCGAATCTTGCCTCGGGCATGGATGTGTGTGATGTCGTTAGGTTAGTTAGGTTTAAGTAGTTCTATGTCTATGGGACTGATGACCACAGATGTTAACTCCCATAGTGCTCAGAGCCATTTGAACCATTCTGAAGCAATCTGGGCACGGCCTTCCAAGTGGCTTGACAGTTCGACGATATGACGCGTCAGTTGGACAGAATTCGGCAAGATACCTCCAGGATACCTCAAGAAGAATATAATAATTCCAATCCCAAAGAAAGCAGGTGTTGACAGATGTGAAAATTACCGAACTATCAGTCTAATAAGTAACAGCTGCAAAATACTAACACGAATTCTTTACAGACGAATGGAAAAACTGGTAGAAGCGGACCTCGGGGAAGATCAGTTTGGATTCCGTAGAAATGTTGGATCACGTGAGGCAATACTAACCTTACGACTTATCTTAGAAGAAAGATTAAGAAAAGGCAAACCTACGTTTCTAGCATTTGTAGACTTAGAGAAAGCTTTTGACAATGTTGACTGGAATACTCTCTTTCAAATTCTGAAGGTGGCAGGGGTAAAATACAGGCAGCGAAAGGCTATTTACAATTTGTACAGAAACCAGATGGCAGTTATAAGAGTCGAGGGGCATGAAAGGGAAGCAGTGGTTGGGAAAGGAGTGAGACAGGGTTGTAGCCTGTCCCCGATGTTATTCAATCTGTATATTGAGCAAGCAGTAAAGGAAACAAAAGAAAAATTCGGAGTAGGTATTAAAATTCATGGAGAAGAAGTAAAAACTTCGAGGTTCGCCGATGACATTGTAATTCTGTCAGAGACAGCAAAGGATTTGGAAAAGCAGTTGAACGGAATGAACAGTGTCTTGAAAGGAGGATATAAGATGAACATCAACAAAAGCAAAACAAGGATAATGGAATGTAGTTAAATTAAATCGGGTGATGCTGAGGGAATTAGATTAGGAAATGAGACACTTAAAGTAGTAAAGGAGTTTTGCTATTTAGGGAGTAAAATAACTGATGATGGTCGAAGTAGAGAGGAAATAAAATGTAGACTGGGAATGGCAAGGAAATCGTTTCTGAAGAAGAGAAATTTGTTAACATCTAGTATAGATTTAAGTGTCAGGAAGTCGTTTCTGAAACTATTTGTATGGAGTGTAGCCATGTATGGAAGTGGAACATGGACGATAACTAGTGTGGACAAGAAGAGAATAGAAGCTTTCGAAATGTGGTGCTACAGAAGAATGCTGAAGATAGGGTGGGTAGATCACGTAACTAATGAGGAGGTATTGAATAGGATTGGGGAGAAGAGAAGTTTGTGGCACAACTTGACTAGAAGAAGGGATCGGTTGGTAGGACATGTTTTGAGGCATCAAGGGATCACAAATTTAGCATTGGAGGGCAGCGTGGAGGGTAAAAATCGTAGACGGAGACCAAGAGATGAATACACTAAGCAGATTCAGAAGGATGTAGGTTGCAGTAGGTACTGGGAGATGAAGAAGCTTGCACAGGGTAGAGTAGCATGGAGAGCTGCATCAAACCAGTCTCAGGACTGAAGACCACAACAACAACAACCTCCAGGATATCCAATAAGTCTGTCAGTCCATTCCAAGTCGAATAGCTGCTTGCATAAGAACGAGAGGTGGAGCAACAAGCTGTTGTCTTAGGGCGTAATTTTACTTGTGTACATTCATAGGCAAAACCACAAGGCTTACTCTGACATTCTCTTCAATTCCATTTGCTTGGTACTAAAGTGAAAGAGCTAAACATACGGTATGTTGGTATCATTCACGATCACAGAACATAGAACGCAGAAAGATTACATGAGTATGGAAAATAATTACTGAAGTAGGAATGAGCCAGTTCGCAAGTAGCAACATCAGCGGAAAGTGTTACTGCCACAAAATGGATTGACAAATCACTTGCAACTATTTTCTTGCGATATGCTGGAATAGAAGAGAAAAGAGTTTCTGACCAGTGTAGTCGAGATGAAAAGAACTTAACAGAAAACAAAATGCCACGCTATATTTCAATTTACAGCTAATGAGCACATGTGAAGGGGAGGGGAGGGGTCTGACTTTATCGATTCTCTGGTTGCCCCCTATTCTATTGCACTGGAAACCTTAGGTGGTAGATGAGGATTTACTACAAACTCCAAGCAAGTGTAGAAAATTTCTGAATACTCCGGCAGATGAACGGACTAGAGGATGTAGCTCTATTAGCATTCAGAAGATGAGGGGCCTCTGGGATAATGTATAAGGGATAAGAAGAGATTGAAGGAAGAGTAGAAGATGACCTTCAGTTGAAAGCACCCTATTGTCGGGACATTGAGAAAAGAGAGCCTGTCATTCCATATCAAACGAATTACGCTGCGATAGAGAATTGCAATGGCACACCAAATCAAGTGGTCCAAACACCAACAGATGCCATTACGGTGTCTGTTGGCGTAAAACACATTACATCTGTGAGAAACGTAATGTTTCTGTGTACACTGAGAATATGAAGCAATTTCATTCTACAAAATAAAAATCAAAGTAATGCTCATACTCTTTTGATGTATTCTGTGATATGATTAATAAAAGTTATACGTAAGATGTAGTCATTTTCGTTCTCACTGTCCTCATATGAGGACACTGTTATTCTCTGTGCCCTCACATGAGTATATCTCTCTATCAGTAAACGGAAATATTTTCAAGGGTTAACAGCAATCAATTCTGTTTTTATAGACCTTATGACATATTTTTTTCATTTTCAGCTTGATAATTTGTACATGAGAGGGCTATCTTGGGCTTTTACGGAAATCTTAAAAAGGCTTCCAACGAGAACCTTCACGAGAAATTTCTATTTTTCTCATCACTATAACTATAAACACTAACTGTAAACAAACTACAGCGAGTTGACAAAGTCATAGAATACCTCCTGCTACTGTGTTGGACCTCCTTTCATCCGGCGCAGCAACTCGACGTGCCGTGGACTCAACAAGTAGCTGGAATTCCGCTGCAGAGTGGAGACTCATACTGCCTCTATAGCCGCCCATAATTGCGAAGGTATTGTCAGTGGAGGATATTCTTCTACAAACCAATTGCGAACAACTGTGGCCCGATGACATGGCGCATTGTCATCCCTAAAAATTCCATCGTTGATTGGGAACATGAAGTCCATGAATGGCTGCAGAAGGTCTCCAAGAAACGGTGAAAGGGTACAGTAACGCCTGCCATTGAAAATAGGTACAACATACTTCATTATTCTTGTCAGAACAACATATTTTTTGTAAAAAAACTCAATTTCAATTAATACAGCGAAGCCGGATACCAGTGTGGGAAAGAATGACAATTTATTTATTTAAGTGATCACATGTGCACTCCCACAAAACAAATCCCTACATCCAGTTTGGTGAGATCTGTGAAATGAATGAATGTACGGTCGTCTGCTAACAGCAGATAGTGAATGTGAATATATGATCATCTTTGAGACGGTACTTGGGTCACCTTTGGTGGAACGAAAGAGATGAAATTTACCGGAGCTTCGAGTGCCTGAAATGTGGCTGACCAATACGGTAGC
The DNA here is from genome assembly GCF_023864345.2 of Schistocerca serialis cubense. Classification (NCBI taxonomy): domain Eukaryota; kingdom Metazoa; phylum Arthropoda; class Insecta; order Orthoptera; family Acrididae; genus Schistocerca; species Schistocerca serialis. The sequence goes on from NC_064645.1 coordinate 621,748,071, forward strand.
AAGGTGCTCCCCCACTTGGGCAGAGGTGCGAGAGGACCTGAAGAACGGCCATGTTTCGGCACTCTGCCGCTGGATCTAGTGTTGGTAAGACCTGTCTTAGGCGTGCTCCGTAAGGACAAAAGAGTGGAGACATGGTATGCATGTGGAATACTTAAGAGTAGTTTGGAATAATAATTTCTCTATTTCAGGAAATTTTGTGGCGAGAATTAAATGTCAGGCAGGTAATATTAATGGGATCGTAGTAATCTTCGGAAGTGACCAACGGTCACAATGAAACCACGTGTAGCAATAAGTTGAAATACTTCCGAGTGCTTAAGCTGAATTACTAGCGTGTTTACTATAACTTGGAAATATTTAAGAAATGGCGTGTGCAGGACTTGAAATTAGAGACAAGTACTTCCGCGTGGTGAGTACTGTGTGAGTCTCAATCTGTGTATGAGACAAAGGATAAAGAGAAGTACTCGTCCATGGTATCAGTTGAGGACTCCCGTGTGTGATGAATATGTTCTTAATATTACTTTGCGTGTTATGTTTCCGTGTGACGCTTGATTCAAACTATAATACTCTGAGAGAGAAGCAAGGTGAGTCAGCCGTCTATCTAGCAACGCCACTTGGCTTGCAGTGTACAGGAAGACGTGCATATAACCACCAGAGTCCATAGTAGGAAAGAAAATTACGAAGTGGGGCAGTGTCGTGTGAAATTGGGATAAATACTAATTGAAGTGGGAAAGCTGAAAGTGATGTGATTATAACGTTGTGACTATTCTTTGTATTGTATGTTGCCAGTGTGATGTATTTCATGAAATTTAAGTATGTGTGGTTGGCATGGGAGAGTAACAAGATAGTTTCAGAGGCAGTGGGTTATGCATGTTCCTTTTTGTACCGCTCGGTCTGGAGGAAATTTTCGTAATGATGGGTGTGAGAGTCGAAGTGTGAGATATAGCAAAAGATCCACCATCCTATCCAGAAAGTGCACTGTAGCGTTAAATAATTACGAGACCATAAGATAGAGAATCACCAATGTAAAGCCATGCCATCTGGGCGGAATTTCTCATGTGTTATTGTTGTAGGTTATAGATTTTGTGTGTTTAGGTTATAGAATTTATCGGAATAAATAAGATAGTGAAAAGAAAAAGATTGGTGGCCTTTTCCTTCGAATAGTATGTTGTCATGATACCCAGAATTTATAATGTGTGCGTCATTCATATTCAGAGCGATGGCCACGTGTTGATCAAAGCCGTTAAATGAGAAAGAAAATGTGGTATTGCCAGTGCGTAGTGAACAGTCAGAGTTGTGTAAATTACTAACAGTCAGATGTGCGTTATCCGTTGTGTAATATTCAAACAGGACAATAATTTGTAACTTAATTGTGAGTACTAGAGTCATGCTACTTGATAAATAAGAATGAATCCACTCGCTTGGCAGACCACTCATCTTGCAGGCCTGACTGCATGATGCCACAATATGAGCAAGGCATGTGGGTGCCTCTCAAGGGAACATAACCAGGATCCAGTCCATTCCATGTCGACGCAGTCACACCATCATGGAAGTACAAAAAGTTTGCACAGTGCCTCGTTGACAACTTGCGTGCATGGCTTCGTGGGGTCTGCGCCACACTCGAAACCTAAAATCATCTCTTATCGACTGGCATCAGGACTCACTGACCAGGCCTCGTTTTCCAGTCGTCTAGGGTCCGACGGATTTGGTCACCAGGCCAGGAGAGGCGGTGGTGACGGTCTGGCGTTGTTACCAAGAGCTCTCGCATCGGTCGTCTGCTGTCATAGACCATCAACGCCAAATTTCGCGGCACTCCCCTAAAGGATACGTTCGCTCTACTTCCCACTTAGAATTCTGGCGTTATTTCACGTGCTGCTGCTTGTCTATTAGCACTGACAACTCTACGAAAACGCTGCTGCTCTCGGTCGTAGTGTGAAGGTCGTCGGCTGCAGCGTTGTCCATGGTGAGTGGTAATGCCTGAAATTTGGTCTTCTCGGCACCCCCTTGACACTGTGGATCACGGAATATCGAATTCCGTAACAATTTCCGAAATGGAATGTCCCATGCGTTTAGCTCCAACTACTACTCCACTTTCACAGTCTGTTAATACCCGTAGTGCAGCCATAATCGCCGCGCGGGATTAGCCGAGCGGTCTGAGGCACTGCAGTCATGGACTGTGCGGCTGGTCGCGGCGGAGGTTCGAGTCCTCCATCGGGCATGGGTGTGTATTTGTCCTTAGGATAATTTAGATTAAGTAGTGTGTAAGCTTAGAGACTTATGACCTTAGCAGGTAAGTCCCATAAGTTTTCACACACATTTGATTTTGTTTGCAGCCGTAATCACGTCAGACACTTTCTCACGTGAATCACGTGAGTACAAATGACTCTCCGCCAATGTCTGTCCATTTGTATCTTGTGAAAGCGATAATACCGCTGTCTGTATATGTGCATATCGCTATGCCATGGCTTTTGTCACCTCACTGTACTCGACCACTACATCTTAATGATTTCGGTTAGTTGCTATTGGTGTCTTTGCACACTGAACGAGAGTAGTCTTTGATACGTTTCCAGAATGAGATTTCCACTCTGCAGCGGAGTGTGCGCTGATATGAAACTTCCTGCCAAATTAAAACTGTGTGCCGGACCGAGACTCGAACTCGGGACCTTTGCCTTTCGCGGGCAAGTTACCAACTGAGCTACCCAACCACGACTCACTCTCCTTCCTCAAAGCTTTACTTCCGCAAGTACCTCGTTTCCTACCTTCCAAATTTCACAGAAGCTCTCCTGCGAACCTTGCACGGCTAGCACTCCTGAAAGAAAGGATACTGCGGAGACATGGCTTAGCCACAGCCTGGGGGATGTTTCCAGAATGAGATTTTCACTCTGCAGCGGAGAGTGGGCAGAACTCTGGAAACATCCCTCAGGCTGTGGCTAAGCCATGTCTCCGCAATATCCTTTCCTTCAGGGTTGCTAGTCCTGCAAGGTTCGCTGGTGAGCTTCTGTAAAGTTTTGAAAGTAGGAGACGAGGTACTGGCAGAAATAAAGCTGTAAGGACGGGGCGTGAGTCGTGCTTGGGTAGCTCAGATGGTAGAGCACTTGCCCGCGAAAGGCAAAGGTCCCGAGTTCGAGTCTCGGTCCGGCCCACAGCTTTAATCTGCCAGGAAGTTTCTTTGTGACTTGTCTGATATTTGTTCTACAATGCTGGATATCCGAACATTATGTGTTGGTAGCAGACTACGTGTTTCAACATCGTAATTACCTTACCTACGTCAATTATTTATGAGCCTGAACCGACAGCTGATCTAAACGGTTGCTGCAGCTTGTTTCATTCCGCTGGAACGAATGGCTTGTTCAAATGCCCCATGTAAGTTGTGCGACATCCACTGCTGACCGAATGCACAAGACGACCAAGGACAGCCTGTAGTGAAACTGGAACGGCCTCCAGCGGGGCAAGTAACAGTATCGGCTTAGCACGGCCCGCCTGCTGTTAGTGACTACCTGATACGCAGATTACCAACACCTGGAAGGTCTTACGGAACGTGCTACTTAATATGCAAATCCGATAAAACCTTCCATTCCGTCTCATATTTTCCCTTTAAGCACAACATATCGTAACGTTTCACCAAACACATTTCAGCGTATTTTGCTGTTCTGTTCGGTTGGTGGGAACGGAAACTTATAATGAAGTTCTGTATCAATAAAGCACTTGTTTAAGCTTATTGTTTTCGACATTCATGTTCCTGTTAGGCTGCCGTCTAGAACCTTAGCACTTAGGCTTGGCACTATTTTCAATATTTATTCTGTTACTTTTCCTGAAAGAATACTTCACATGCTTTCAGTGGTCGGGATTCGAAATTACATGACAGTTTCATTTATTTGCTACAGAGCTACCTTCTGCACTCCTTGTCAATAGACTATTTAAGTTCATGACAGTATTTTTCTAATCCAACCTGTATTGCTTTCGTTTCACTGCTTTCTCTCTCTTGCCCTCTTCCATGTTTATTTCGTCTAGTGCTTCTCTCTCCATCGTATTTCGATCCCACCAATATCCTATTCGGTCATTCATCCCATAATTTCTATTACATTTTTTTATAACTGTTATTCAGAAACGATAGTACAGTACAATATCACTTTACAGATACTTACAGCGACAGTTCCAACTGCACCCTTCCGTTCAGTTCCCGTCCGAAGAAAACTATATGATGAAACACGATACTCTGCAATTCGTGTACAAACATCGAGAAAAGACTAGCCTGCACATTCATTACAACTCAAGCCTCGTATAGTTTGCGTTTTCCCTCGTTTATTTTGCGATTTTGTGATGTTCTTCGAACATGTTGCTCACCAGAGAAAGATTGTTCCACACACTGAGTAATATCAGATGCACCGAGCGGGAGGACGCTGGTTCAAACTCGTGTCCGGCTACCCAGATTTAGGTTTTCCGTGATTTTCCTAAATCACTCCACGCAAATGCTGGTATGGTTCCCTTGAAAGGACATGGCCGATTTCCTTTCCCATCCTTGACAAAATGCGAGCTTCTGGTCCGACTCTAATGACATCGATGCCGACCGGACATTACACTCAATCTCCCTTTCCGTCAGTATGAGATGCAGTATTAATTACATTAGACACAGAGATAAGTATTGGTAAGAGCTAAATTAATCTATGTTATACGTATTTTCTCGAATGTACTTAGCACACCCTGTTTAATCGTGAAGATATATGAATATTGTTCATTTTTAAAGTAGTCTTCTATTCAGCCATACCATCTTGCTTACTGTTTCTACTTGTTGTTATACATGTCAGACCAAATATTTTATTGCAAGAAAACTACAGAAGTCAGAGGACACTTATCACATCACACTGCATGCTTATAGTATTGTGAAATTTGATTGAAATACATTAAATTGGCAAACAATTGAAAAGTAAAGTACACTGGAGTAAAAATTGAATAGATGTAACATGCATGCTCCATCCGCGCCCTCTGTACGGTAAAACCATTAATTATGTTAGACCAAACAATTTTTTGTAAACATACATAAATCAGTGGGCATTTATTACATCAAAGAGAAGGACACTTATCACATCACACTGCGTGCTTATAGTATTGTGAAATTTGATTGAAATACATTAAATTGGCAAACAATTTGAAGCCATAGGGCCCTAGTGGGCTAACTTTATAGCAAAAATGACGTGAAGGTAAGGAACTAAAAACACCATGTACATAAGAAAAACATAGACAGGTGAAGTATAGTGGAGTGAAACTGTGTAGATCGAACATGGATGAAAAATATTCTGTACGTATGCATCACATTACAAATAATCGTAATATGTCGGTTATATAAAGACTGTAAGTATAAAGAAGATCGTACAAGGCCAAATTTGCGCAAGAAGAAATGAGCAACAGATGTCGCTGACAAAACTTCTGCTATAACAAGACCAGCTATTTGAATTAGACAAGCAGAGCTTAAAAGTCACTTTTAAAAAAGAGAACAGTCATAAAAACCTACAGTAAGGCTTTGGTATTCATTTGGAAGACGAAAGTTATCAAAAAGAAAACACACACACAAATATTAATTTCTGCTCGGGACAACATCTTCAGTGAAGGATCATCCATCCCGTTATTGATTTCCCTAAACCACTTCACGCAGGATGGTTCATTTGAAAGGGTACGGCTGACTTCCTTTCCCATCCAGCCCGATGGGACCGATGAGCTCGCTGTTTGGGCTCCTCCCACAAACCAACCAACCACTCAACTATCCTGTTAACCATCACACTAAAATATCTTGTTTTCGCTTATCCATTACGGATGTTGTAAGAACCACTTAAAATTGCAACCGGTCACTTTTTTTAAACGGTTTTCGAACCTTTTCAGGCTCATCTTCAGATTGTGTACAGGAAGTTACATAGTTATTTCAAAGCGTAATGCTGAGTGCTGACTCTGTAACGAGAAGATGGAACATGCTAAAATGCATCACCACGAGTAGTGTCAATAAAATTCTTCTGGGCTGTTGGCCGCATTCAGTATACAGGGTGTGGCATTTCAAATTGTTTGTCGGGATATTTGGCGAAATACGAGGGCTATTCGGAAAGTAAGCAAAGAGAGGTCGAGAAATGGAAACTACGGGGAAAATCAAAAATGTTTTATTTTTAACGATTAGCTACACCTTGCAGCTACTTCTCTACACAGTCGCCGCTCAGACTTAGATATCTGTCGAAGCGTTGTACCAACTTTTCAATTCCCTCGTTATAGAAGACAGCCGCCAGTGCTTTTCGACAATTTTCTACTCTGGATTGCCGCTCTTTGTCTGTGTCAAAATATTGTCCTCATAGCCAGCGGTTGATTTGAGCAGAGATGAACCTCAGGGTTAGCCAATTACGGGCTGTATTGTGGGTGATCTAACACTTCCCATCGAAAACGCTGCAGGAGCATCTTATTTGCCCTTGCAGATTGCAGCCGAGAATTGTCGTGTAGAAGAAAACACAAGACAGTTATGTTATGTGGATTGCATAGCTTCAGGCGAAATTTTTCGCCAGACCTTCATACTTGGCGGGATACGCTAACTTCTAGCCATCTTTACGTTCTCACTGTGAGCTCAGAACTGGAAAAAGCGACGTGATGCGATCGACGGGCGTGCTAGACACGGCGCCCAACGCATCTGTGCAAAGCTTCATCAGATTTTCACTGTATTTTCCATTTCGCGACAGATTGTTCCTTACTTTCCGAATATGTCTCGTAGTTTTCGGATTAAGAGAAAGTGGTGGTAAATGTTGATCACCTCGAAGAGGGACATCCATTAACAAACACTCCAGGTGGCAGGCTGGAGAGGGGGGCGGGGGGGGGCTGACTTTGAAAATTTAAATGGGAACCCCTATTCTTTTATTGCAGATTTGGATTCTCCGTGCAAAAACATGTAACTTTTATATGAAATATTTCTTTAGTTTCATGATAGATGGTGCTGTAATCGGCAAACATGGCAATGAGCTTATAGTTGTTTCAAAACGGTGTTATCTCAAACAAATACACATCTGATTAAGATAATAGAAGTACTTTTTTGGCATTTTTGATAGTGCTATCACGTGGCACCTCCCACAGTCGAATGAAGACCAGACCATGATCATGTTCTCAGTCGACGGTCAGACTGTGCTTATTACTTCAATGATTCGGACCGTACACATCTCGTCGCAATTGTTCCACGATGTTGACGATTGCAGAGAGGGTCAATATCATTACCGCGTACTTTGAGGCTAATAGAAATGTTGACGATGCTCGTCAAAGATATGCTGCTCTGTTCTCCAACAGCAATGTTCGAGACGGAACGCAGTATTGTCCGCCTGTTTATTGAAACGGGAAGTGTTAAACCTAAAGAAAGAGTCCGACCGCGACCTGTGAAAAACGAAAGCAACACTGTGAATGTTTTAGCTGCGATTGCTGCACATCCACAAATTAGTTCTCGGCAAATTGTGCAAGGTTCAGGAATTTCGCAGACAAGTGTTCTACGCATCCTGTGTGCACACAAATGGCGCCCATTTCATTTATCGCTGCATCAAGACTTGTATGGTGATGATTTTCATAATCGCCTAAATTTTTGCAGCTGGATACAAGAACAACTGGCAGTCAATGATAATTTTATTTCACAGATACTTTTCTCCGATGAATCAAATTCTACGAATCGTGGTCAAGTGAATAGACATAATATGCATTAATGGTCAGTGGAGAGTCCCCATTGGGTAAGGCAAGTTGAACATTAACGCCCATGGAGAGTCAACGTTTGGTGGGATATTTTAGGTACGCATGTAGTGGCCCATACTTCATAGAAGGCATTCTAACTGGTCAAATGTACACCGACATTGTGCGCAGTGTTTTTACCCGTACTAGTGGACGATGTTCCAACTTCAGACGAGACTGGATATGTGGTTTCAATACGAAGGATGCCCAGCGCATTATTCACGACTAGCTCGAGAAGTTCTGAATCGAAACTATCCGGGTCTTTGGATTGGACGAGGAGGTCCTCAAACGTGGCTCGCTCGTTCACCCGATTTGACATCTGCCGATTTTTTCCTGTGGGGATGGCTAAAAGAGGGAGTTTACATGAATGTACCAACAGCCCCTGAAGATATGCGGCAGCAAATTCGCAATGAGTGTGCTAACATTAGCGCAGAGACACTAATACATAGATCGTCATTCAGACACATTGTTGCAATGTACATTAGAAACAGCGGACAACATTTCGAACTTTTGCTCCACTGAAACACTTGTGAGAGGCAAGGGGACTCACAGTAATCAAGCATCCCGAGATACTGAGGGGCAAGGTGACTCACCAAAATCAAGCACCCCGAACAGAACACACTACTTTTACGTCCACGTCGTTGTTCCTGGGTAACGCTAAATGTAAGAATGAACTGCGGGTGGGTAGACGGTGTCACATGGCAGCATTTTCCCAAATATCAAATAACGTACTTCGATTTTCCTGATCGGATGCGTATTTTTGTGAGATATTACCATTTCGCAACAATTGTCGCCAATATTCACGTGTGTAGATTACAGCGGCATTTATCATGAAATGGAATAAATGTTTCACGCAAATTTACATATTTCTGCACGGAGAATCCAAAGCTGCAATAAAAAGGGTTCCCATTTAAGATTTCAAAGTCACCCCCCTCACGCCCCCAGGGGTGGTGCGGGGGGTCGAGCGTTATGTTAATGGGTGTCACTCTTCGAGGTGCAACGTTTATTGCCACTTCTTTTTAATCCGATGTGTATTTCGCCAAATATTCCAACAAACAGTTTTAAATTCTTCACCCAGTATAAGATTGTCCGACATTTGCAACAGTAGCTGAAACTCCGGATAATTGTATATAATGACAATGCAGTCAACAGCCCAGAAAATTTTTATTGACAGTGACAAGGGCCACGGAACCCTACGCTTACGTTTAGCCATGAGTATTGTTTATATGCTGATTTCGATCCAAAATTTACTTTTGTACTTACTGCGACAGTACGGGCGGCTTTTTTTTTTATATGCATCTGTCTGCTTCCGTTGTGACGGCCCCTTGGTATCACATCACTCACTTTTACAGAATATGTGTGCATATACTCTGTGATAACGAAACTTTGCTAGCATCGACCACTGTTACTTGTTACAAAGATCTCCAAATGATATGACATAGGCCTATTTTGCTCAAAGATGTCATTTGGTTTTGTTTGCATGTATTAAAGTCAACGTACGGGCAAATACTCCAACCAAAACTGGCGCTAACATGAAAGCCGAAAAAAAAATCATTAGATAAATTACTACAAGAACAAACCTCCAAGGATCTGCTGTCTTATTTCTATTCTTACATTAACATCTGATACAGTCAGTTTAGGAGCAAATACTTTAATCAATACTGGCGTTAACATAAATGCCCAGGAATAAAATAATAAAGTTATAGTATTGGAAATAAACTGCAGCTGTGAGACCTGAGTTTCTCCTGGCGTATACAACTTTCAAATAACTTCCGGGAATTCAGCCAGGTAACACTTTCAGCGACCGCCGATATTTCGGCGGGAGAACACCCCGCCATTTTCAAGGCAAACTGCAACGGACAGGCGACGTACATGCAAATTTAATACCTCAGTTCTCGGACCCAAGCAGGAAAGATAACACACACACACTGAACACTAGTGCCACCAAAGATGGCCAAAGTCAGAGCTATCGATAGTGAGACTATGAATTCGCAGGTGAGGTAGCATTGAGTCTGTCCCTCTGTTTCTTGACAAGGGAGAGAGCCGGATTCCAAACAGAGTTTAAACAGAAACCTCCATCCCTGTTAACAAGGTTGCTCGCTAATTTAATCTCAACTGCCTCCCGAATCACACTGTCCCAATAGCTGGACGTGCATGCCAATATCTCGGTGTTATTATATAACATGGAGTGACCAGTATCCAAGCAATGTTCGGCAATAGCAGATCTATTTGGCTGCTGTAATCGTGTGTGCCGTTTATGCTCAGTACATCTGTCCTCCACGGTCCTGATAGTTTGACCAATATATGCCATGCCGCAGCTACAAGGGACACGATATACACCCGCCTTACGCAGTCCAAGATCATCCTTAACGGAACTCAAAAGTGCTCTAATTTTAGATGGAGGTCGGAAAACACATTTCACATCGTATTTCCGTAAAATACGACCGATCTTATTGGACGTGTTTCCTACGTAAGGCAAGAAGGCAGTAGACTTAGGTGTTGACTCAGAATTATCATCAATCACCTGATGTACAGTTGGTCGATAGCGCAACGCACGTTCAATCTGTCTATCACTGTAACCATTCTGTCTGATTCGTTGCGGTTAATTGAAGCCAGGTTTGGTGCTGATTTAACTAATCTCTTTAGGCATGTGTTGACATCCACTTACTTTTTATTTAATGACCAGTATTACGAGCAGACAGATGGAGTTGCGATGGGTAGTCCGTTGTCTCCTGTGATCGCAAATTTGTTTATGGAAGACTTCGAGGAACGTGCATTGGAGTCGGCGCCTTTAAAACCCGCCTGTTTCTATAGATACGTTGACGATACCTTCGTTGTTTGGCCTCACGGTAGGGAGAATTTGAATGTCTTTCTAGAACATCTGAACTCGATCCACCCGAACATTCGTTTTACGATGGAGGTGGAAAAGGATGGTTGCCTTCCCTTTCTCGACGTGTTGGTTAGGAGGAAGGATGATGGATCATTGGGACATGCAGTCTACAGGAAACGTACTCACACCGACTTGTACTTACAAGCTAATAGTTGTCACCATTCGGCTCAGCGTGAAGGGGTACTTCGTACCTTGGTACACAGGGCACATATCGTTTCTGACGCTGAGACTTTGCCAGCTGAGCTGTCCCATCTTGAAGTTACATTTCGTCAAAATGGTTACAGTGATAGACAGATTGAACGTGCGTTGCGCTATCGACCAACTGTACATCAGGTGATTGATGATAATTCTGAGTCAACACCTAAGTCTACTGCCTTCTTGCCTTACGTAGGAAACACGTCCAATAAGATCGGTCGTATTTTACGGAAATACGATGTGAAATGTGTTTTCCGACCTCCATCTAAAATTAGAGCACTTTTGAGTTCCGTTAAGGATGATCTTGGACTGCGTAAGGCGGGTGTATATCGTGTCCCTTGTAGCTGCGGCATGGCATATATTGGTCAAACTATCAGGACCGTGGAAGACAGATGTACTGAGCATAAACGGCACACACGATTACAGCAGCCAAATAGATCTGCTATTGCCGAACATTGCTTGGATACTGGTCACTCCATGTTATATAATAACACCGAGATATTGGCATGCACGTCCAGCTATTGGGACAGTGTGATTCGGGAGGCAGTTGAGATTAAATTAGCGAGCAACCTTGTTAACAGGGATGGAGGTTTCTGTTTAAACTCTGTTTGGAATCCGGCTATCTCCCTTGTCAAGAAACAGAGGGACAGACTCAATGCTACCTCACCTGCGAATTCATAGTCTCACTATCGATAGCTCTGACTTTGGCCATCTTTGGTGGCACTAGTGTTCAGTGTGTGTGTGTTATCTTTCCTGCTTGGGTCCGAGAACTGAGGTATTTAATTTGCATGTACGTCGCCTGTCCGTTGCAGTTTGCCTTGAAAATGGCGGGGTGTTCTCCCGCCGAAATATCGGCGGTCGCTGAAAGTTTTACCTGGCTGAATTCCCGGAAGTTATTTGAAAAAAACTGCAGCTGTTTGTATGTCCATGAAGTTCATATTTAAAACCAAGAACAAAACATCAAGTGAAGTGTTGATTTATTTCTATTGTTACATTAACGTGATCAGGAATGTTAGAAAAGGCAAATGCTGTTTATTTCAGCTAAATTGCAGTTTTTTTTCTTTTTTAGTCACCACAGTCTTCTGACTGGTTTGACGCGACCCGCGACGAGTTTCTCTCCTGTGACAACCTTTTCATCTCAGTGTAGTAATTGCAACCTACGTCCTCAATTATTTGTTGAGTATATTCCTATCTCTGTCTTCCTTTACAGTTTTTACGCTCTATAGCTCTCTCTAGTGCCATGGAAGTTATTCCCTGTGATTCTAACCGTCCTTTTTTCTTGTCACTGTTCTCCATATATTCCTTTCCTCGCTGATTCTGCGAAGAACTTCCTCATCCCTTACCTTATCAGTTCACCTAATGTTCAACATTCGTCTGTAGCACCACATCTCAAACGCTTCGATTCTCTTCTGTTCCGGTTTATCCACAGCCCATGTTCCACTACCATAAGACCTCTGTGCTCCAGGCGTTCATTCTCAGAAATTTCTTCCTCAAATGAAGACCCACCCTTGATACTAGTAGGCGTCCATTGGCCAGGAAAGCTCTTTTTGTCAGTACTAGTCCGCTTTTTATGTTCTCGAATCTCGTCCGTCGTGGGTTACTTTCCGGCCGAGGTGAAACAATTTCTTGACTTCGCATACTTCGTGATCTCCATTTCTGATGTAAATTTTCTCGCTGTTCTCATTTCTACTTCTTCACTACTTTTATCTTTCTTCGATTCCACACTCAATTCATATTCTGGACTAATTAGACCGTTTAATCCATTCAACAGATCCTACAATTGTTCTTCACTTTCACTCAGTACAGCAACGTCATCAGCGAATCTTATCATTGATATCTTTTGACCCTCAATTTTAGTTCTACTCTTGAATATTTCTTTTAAGTCCGACTTTTTTACTACGGCGATGTATAAATTTAACAATAGGAGCGAAAGACTACATCGCTGTTTTACACCCTTCTTAATCCGAGCACTTCGATCTCTGAAACTCTTACTCTTGGTTCTTGTACGTACTGTACATCACCCATCTTTGCCCATAGCTTACTCCTGTTTTCCTCAGAATGTGGAGCATCTTGCATACATTGTCTAACGCTTTTCCCATGTCGACAAATCCTGTGAACGTGCCTAGATTTTTCATCAGTCTTGCTTCCATTATCAACAGCAACGTCAGAACGGTTTCTCTGGTACCTTCATCGTTCACAAACTGATTGTCTTCCAAGGATCCTCAATTTTCTTTTCCATTCTGCTGTATATTTTTTCTTGTCAGCAACTTGGATGCACGAGCTGTGAAGCTGGATGTGCAATAATTCTCGCACTTGTCTGCTCCTGGTGTCTTCGGAATCAAGTAGATGTTGTTAAGTCTGCTGGTTCATACACTGAACACACCAACATAATGGTAATATTGTTGCCACCTCCACCAACGATTTTTTTTAAATCCCGATGGAATGCCAGCCATCCATTTTACCTCCTTTGATCTTAAGTCCTCCAAAGGTCTTTTAAATACTGGATGCCCTATATCTTCCCTATCGACTCCTGTTGCTCCTTCCGCCACTTTATCAGACATGTTCTCCCCCTCATAAATACTTTCAGTGTACTCTTTCATCTATCTGCTCTCTTCTCTGCATTTAATACTGGAAATCCCATTGTACTTTTAATGTTACCACCCTTGTTTTAAAGTTCACCGAATGTTGCTTTGACTTGTCTATATCAGGGCCGCACAAACACGGAAAACCGCACGCGTGCAAAGCGAGGTGCAGCGAGCCCCTGCACAGTGCATCGGTTCAACTCGGCATACTTCGCCTCAACTCGGCTTGCTAGGTGAGGCCGACGCTGTGCGCTGCCAGACGGCTTAGCCAACATTGGAATACGTAAGCGCAAGACAATTACCGCAATAATGGAACCATCTGCTCCAAAAAAAGGGAAAATTGCCGAAAGTCAATTAAAACCGGAATGGGAACTCTCCTACTTTTTTGTGCGTTGTGACGATGAAGCCAAGTGTCTAATCTGTGGTACACTAATTACGTGTGTCAGAAAATCGTCTGTTGAAAGGCACTACAGCAAACTGCATTCAGAAAAGTATAGTGATATAACAGGGGATGCCAGAGAGGAAGAATTACGGAAGTTGCAAACTCTTGCAGAAGAAAATTCTGTACCTACAAACGAGGTTTGTTGCTCAAGTACTTTAGCACATATATTTTGGTTAAAGGTCATGCGAAACGAAATAACATTTGTTTAGATTCCTTAGTTTTCGTTTCCGCATAAATTATTTCTAACATATCTTTTCTCTCTACTTTAGAGATGAGCGGTGCTGCGAAAGGACTCTCAGAGCTAGTTACAAAGTTGCTCTACGTTTAGTAAGAGCTGTGACGCCATTTATGGACGGGCCATTAATAAAAAACATTATGTTGGAAGTAGTAGAGACAATGAATCTCACATTAGCTCCCGCGTACAGCAGAATACCACTTTCCAGAATGACAATACATCGGAGAATCAACGACATTGCTGAGAATTTGCATGAACAGCTGGCTGCCATAATTGGAAACTTCCTAGCGTACTCCATCGCACTTGATGAGTCCACGGATATTAACGACACGGCTCGGTTAGCAATATTTTTGCGTGGAGTGGACGACGACCTACATGTAACGGAAGAGCTCCTGGATATGATTTCGTTGAAGCACGCTGTTACAGGGGCGGATATTTTGGTTGGTTGGTTGGTTTTGGGGGAGGAGACCAGACAGCGTGGTCATCGGTCTCATCGGATTAGGGAAGGATGGGGAAGGAAGTCGGCCGTGCCCTTTCAGAGGAACCATCCCGGCATTTGTCTGGAGTGATTTAGGGAAATCACGGAAAACCTAAATCAGGATGGCCGGACGCGGGATTGAACCGTCGTCCTCCCGAATGCGAGTCCAGTGTCGAACCACTGCGCCACCTCGCTCGGTGCGGATATTTTAGCAGCTGTTGAAATGGCAGCTGAAGAAATAGGACTCCCTTGGGAAATGCTGTTTTCCGTAACCACAGACGGGGCACCAGCAATGTGCGGAAAAAATTTAACATGCCGAATTTGCCTTCCGTTCATTGTTTTGCACACCAAGAGGCTCTTTGTGCGAAAGTTATCGGTCTTCAAGATGTGATGAAGGTAGTGGTGCGTATCGTGAACTACATTCGTTCTCATGGACTCACTCATCGTCAATTCAAAGAATTTTTGATTTCCTTTGAAGAGGAGTATCCAGATATTCCCTACCACTCTGAGGTGCGCTGGCTGAACAAAGGGAAAGTGATTTCCCGAATTTTTCGACTACGCCACACTGTGGCTCAGTTTTTGGAGAGCAATGGTCGTCCAGAGACACTTTTTCATGACCCTGAATGGGTAGTTGATTTAGGATTTTTAGCAGACATTATGGCTCTCCTAAATGTTTTAAGTCTGAAACTCCAAAAAGAAAACAATCTCATCAACGATATGATCAGTAAAATAAACGCTTTCCAGTATAAACTGAAGCTCCTCAAAAACAACCTTTCAGAGAAAAATACGCAACACTTTCCTGAACTAGGTAAGCGAGATATAAATTGTACCTTTATTAAAACAGCCTGCTTTTTATAACCGCTCTAATCAAAACGGTACTATGTTTTTGTTTGGCAGCATCTGTGCAGGAAGGAGCGCGCTTTGAAAAACACGTCGAGGTGCTACAATCCCTTGAAAATGCGTTTAACGATCGATTCCAGGTAATGTGCCGGTATATAACATACAGCTAAATAAAGGAGATTGCGTTACATATGCGAGTGTAACATTACATTAAAACCAATAGTACACACTACATGTTTATTAAAATCTATCGCATTTTAGTACTTCGAAACAATGACTTAAATTACTTTCATATATTAACATTGGCTTTGTTATTGTTTCAGGAAATTACCTACCTGCAGCCAATTCTCGATGTTTTTGTGAAACCTTTTTCGATGGATATTGAAAGTGCGCCTTCAGATTTACATTTCGAACTAACTGATTTACAAAGCGATGTTCGCCTAAAGGATGTGTTTTACAATACAAAAGGTTTGCTCCATCTCTACCAGAATTTGCCGAAGGAAGAATTTCCCAAGTTACACACAGAAGCAGCGAAGATTATTTCTATGTTTGGTTCCACTTGTGAATGTGAAAGGTTTTTTTCTGTTTTGTCTTGTACAAAAACTAGATTGCGTGCGAGTATTTCTAATTGTAATTTAAAAAATTCTCTCATAATTTCTGTCAGCCAATCTCTTGCTCCAGATCTTAGTAGCATAATTGCAAATACAATAAAGAGCACATAGGAAGATACATCTGTGTTGAAACCAAATTTAAAATTCTTACCATTACAGTTATTATATAAATCTCTTTTGTACCGGTACACCAAACTAAGCTCTCCATCTAGTGTACATTAGTGTTTGGCCATGACGAAGACAACAGGGTAAAAGCTTTGAAACAGGTCGAGACAGGCGGCGCGAACGACACAAGCTAAGGAAGTGAGAGCCAGCGGTGTTGCGAAAAGCCGAGGAGTTGGGGGGGGGGGGGGGGGGGGTCTGCACCGTCGTCAACATAGCGCAGCAGTCTTCTGCACTCTGCGATGCACCGGTGCATGCACCTTGTGCGGTCCTGCTCTATTTGCTGAGTCAGTTCTTCCGACAAGCATTTCTTTTTCGATTTCTTCACATTTTTATGCACCCATTTCGCCTTAGCTTCACTGTACTTCCTATTTATTATGTTCCTAATGAGTTCTATCTCTGCATTCCTGAATTTTCCGGAAGACTTCTTTCGTCGATCAGCTAAAGTACGGCTGATTTAAATAATGAATGACATCGTTGCAGACGTTCCTGAATCATCTAATGTAATGAACGGAATTAAAGCATGGCTTCTGTTAAACATGCTTTCTTCGAAATTACCTTCCTTGCACCAATATTTTTCTTTCCAACTTCTGTACTTACTGTTTTTAGTGCTGGCCATTCCTCTTCAACTGAACTGACTACCGAACTGTTCATTATCGCAATATTATAGTATCAGAGAACTTCAAGCGTATTTCTTCATTCCCACTTCTTTGCACATTGTTTCTTCCTCACTAGTCTCTTAAACTTCAGACAACTCTTCATCACGGATAAATTGTGGTTCAAATGGCTCTGAGCACTATGGGACTCAACTGCTGAGGTCATTAGTCCCCTAGAACTTAGAACTACTTAAACCTAACTAACCTAAGGACATCACACACATCCATGCCCGAGGCAGGATTCGAACCTGCGACCGTAGCGGTCTCGCGGTTCCAGACTGCAGCGCCAGAACCGCGCGGCCACTTCGGCCGGCCGGATAAATTGTAATCTGAGTCTATATATCTACTCCTGCGTAAGCCGTAAATCTCCTGCGTAAGCCTTAAATCGAGTATCTGATTGCCTGACCATGACGTAATCTCACTGAAATCTTCCAGTATCTCCAGGTCTTTCTTTAGTATACCTCCTCAAAAAATGGTTCAAATGGCTCTGAGCACTATAGGACTCAACTGCTGAGGTCATTAGGCCCCTAGAACTTAGAACTACTTAAACCTAACTAACCTAAGGACATCACAAACATCCATGGCCGAGGCAGGATTCGAACCTGCGACCGTAGTGGTCTTGCAGTTCCAGACTGCAGTGCCTTTAACCGCACGGCCACTTCGGCCGGCTATACCTCCTCCTCTTAAGGTTCTTGAAGACAGCATTCGCTACTACTAGCTGAAATTTATTGTAGAACTCGATTAGTCTTTTTCCTCTCTCGTTCCTACTGCCAAGCCCGTACTCTGCCGTAACCCTTTCTTCTATTCCCTCCCCTGCAACCCAGTTCCAATCGCCCATGACTATTACATTTTCATCTTTTCTTACATGCCGAATTACCCGTTCAATATCGTCATATACTTTTTCTACCTCTTCATGCTCTGCTTGCTACATCGGTGTGTATACCTGAGCTATTGCTGTCAGTGATGGTTTGGAAGACCGCCGCGGTACGCAGCGGCAGGCGGCAGCAGGCGAAACGCGGCGACTGACAGGGGGGGCGGTACTGCACCGAGCCGGCCCACTGCAGCTGTTGTGACCAACGAAAATGCGGCTGACCTCGTCGCCTCGCTCGCTGGAGACTTGGCCAAGGTAACACACCTGTTTATAAGCTTTCTGTGTAATTCATCTATACATGAAATACTGAATATTCTTTTTCAAAGACTTTCTCCTCGTGTTCTTTAGATATCGCACTCAACTGCTGAGCAAAACTGACTCTTGGTTGGCCCTCTGTTGCTCATGTGAACAGTGTCGTGAAACAAAACTTTAATCCTAATGAAATGCTGAATTAGAAATAATGGAAATTAATCTAATTAAATACCAAAATAAAGTAATTCTGTCTTCAATGAAAACTACACTCCTGGAAATGGAAAAAAGAACACATTGACACCGGTGTGTCAGACCCACCATACTTGCTCCGGACACTGCGAGAGGGCTGTACAAGCAATGATCACACGCACGGCACAGCGGACATACCAGGAACCGCGGTGTTGGCCGTCGAATGGCGCTAGCTGCGCAGCATTTGTGCACCGCCGCCGTCAGTGTCAGCCAGTTTGCCGTGGCATACGGAGCTCCATCGCAGTCTTTAACATTGGTAGCATGCCGCGACAGCGTGGACGTGAACCGTATGTGCAGTTGACGGACTTTGAGCGAGGGCGTATAGTGGACATGCGGGAGGCCGGGTGGACGTACCGCCGAATTGCTCAACACGTGGGGCGTGAGGTCTCCACAGTACATCGATGTTGTCGCCAGTGGTCGGGGGAAGGTGCACGTGCCCGTCGACCTGGGACCGGACCGCAGCGACGCACGGATGCACGCCAAGACCGTAGGATCCTACGCAGTGCCGTAGGGGACCGCACCGCCACTTCCCAGCAAATTAGGGACACTGTTGCTCCTGGGGTATCGGCGAGGACCATTCGCAACCGTCTCCATGAAGCTGGGCTACGGTCCCGCACACCGTTAGGCCGTCTTCCGCTCACGCCCCAACATCGTGCAGCCCGCCTCCAGTGGTGTCGCGACAGGCGTGAATGGAGGGACGAATGGAGACGTGTCGTCTTCAGCGATGAAAGTCGCTTCTGCCTTGGTGCCAATGATGGTCGTATGCGTGTTTGGCGCCGTGCAGGTGAGCGCCACAATCAGGACTGCATACGACCGAGGCACACAGGGCCAACACCCGGCATCATGGTGTGGGGAGCGATCTCCTACACTGGCCGTACACCACTGGTGATCGTCGAGGGGACACTGAATAGTGCACGGTACATCCAAACCGTCATCGAACCCATCGTTCTACCATTCCTAGACCGGCAAGGGAACTTGCTGTTCCAACAGGACAATGCACGTCCGCATGTATCCCGTGCCACCCAACGTGCTCTAGAAGGTGTAAGTCAACTACCCTGGCCAGCAAGATCTCCGGATCTGTCCCCCATTGAGCATGTTTGGGACTGGATGAAGCGTCGTCTCACGCGGTCTGCACGTCCAGCACGAACGCTGGTCCAACTGAGGCGCCAGGTGGAAATGGCATGGCAAGCCGTTCCACAGGACTACATCCAGCAACTCTACGATCGTCTCCATGGGAGAATAGCAGCCTGCATTGCTGCGAAAGGCGGATTTACACTGTACTAGTGCCGACATTGTGTATGCTCTGTTGCCTGTGTCTATGTGCCTGTGGTTCTGTCAGTGTGATCATGTGATGTATCTGACCCCAGGAATGTGTCAATAAAGTTTCCCCTTCCTGGGACAATGAATTCACGGTGTTCTTATTTCAATTTCCAGGAGTGTATTTGAACTGGATATTGCAGTACATTATGAAAGTTACGTAACATGAAGTTGAAATATCCACAATATAAAATACTGCTCAGTTCGTAAGAATATAATTATCTAAGATTACCTTCACTGTTCACTGTAGCCGGCCGGAGTGGCCGTGTGGTTCTAGGCGCTACAGTCTGGAGCCCAGAGACCGCTCCGGTCGCAGGTTCGAATCCTGCCTCGGGCATGGATATGTGTGATGTCCTTAGGTTAGTTAGGTTTAATTAGTTCTAAGTTCTAGGCGACTGATGACCTCAGAAGTTAAGTCGCATAGTGCTCAGAGCCATTTGAACCATTTGAACTGTTCACTGGGAATTAATGTGCATACTTGGTAGAACACCTGAAAATTCTGACGACGTACAGTTTGTTCACAAGAATGCGAAGTAAGATCTCCCTTGAGAGAAAAGTAACTCAGCTCTTGCTCAATGTGCTATTTTGTGTCTGGTGAACTGATGTTCTCTAAAGCAAATTGGAATCAGCAAATGTAGAAGCTAAAGAAAGATTTATTTTTTTTCCTTTTTCCTTGTCAGAAACGATTCGTGGCTGCGTGTGACGGGCATAAAGTGCAATGCACAGACGACAAGATATTTAAAACTTTATTTAGAATGATGGAGGATAGTTTTACTTTAAAGAAAATCGTTATTGAACAATTAGACTTTGTTTATTGTCAAAAAAGACTGTACGTCATAAGAAGACTCTACGAAATTTTGTCATTACAAAAAGTACAGGCAGTTAACCAACTACGTAATTTGTGACATAACGAAAACAAAGACATCAATTAACACAAAGCATATTATTAGTTATCTAAAGGGCAAAGATTTCTATCAATTAATAGTTCTAACAAACAAATATTCCACTCTTGCACCTGCGTGGGTTACCTTGAAATATTGCTCCAAAAACCTTCTCCAACAATACAATCGATAAAATAGCTTTATCAATAAGTTTTCATCTCCATAATAATTTATGATAATTTCTCACAGATCTCCTTCTCTAAAACTCATCTCCTCGCTACTGTGCCTACAATAGTGCCCCCAGGGCTGTACAACTGACTGGCGACCAAGAGCACCACAGATTACATTAAACACAGAAAAAATGGTTCAAATGGCTCTAAGCACTATGGGACTTAACATCTGAGGTCATCAGTCCCCTAGACTTAGAACTACTTAGACCTAACTAACCTAAGGACATCACACACATCTATGTCCGAGGCAGGATTCGAACCTGCGACCGTAGCAACAGCGCGGTTCCGGACTGAAGCGCCTAGAACCGGTCGGTCACAGCGGCCGGCTTAAACACAGTCAAGGATCTTATGCACTACTGGTGCAGCGCGCTCAAGCTTCTTTGTCCCAGTGCAGTAAAGATAAACTACTTACATGGCAGAAATATGAAACCTTACACTCTGAGAGTGGCTGACAGTCACAGAAGCAGTGACGTCGGCTGTCCCGGTAGCCTACCTAGCTGCACCCCAGCCGTCCACACCAGGGGCAGAGGTGTCTGGTCTACCATGGTCCACCTAAAGAGAAGATACTAACCACAAACAACATGAACATTCTGGACGATTATAACTATGGTTTTATTCCGCTTTAAATCAGGGAGGTGAGGAAACCACTGATGAAGACCCATCAGTCAATTCGACGGCTACATGTAAGACCTTCAAAGTGTTTAGTTTCCAGGAACTTGCTTCCGACTTAATCCATTTCGTCACAGAGGCCCTTCAACAAGGGACGTCGAACAGATGAGCACAACTATAGACCTATATCTCTAACGTCGATCACTTGCAGAATTTTGGAACACGTGTTATGTTCGAGTATAATGACTTTTCTGGAGACTAGAAATCTACTCTGTAGGAATCAGCATGGGTTTAGAAAAAGACGATCGTGTGAAACCCAGCTCGCGCTATTCGTCCAAGAGACTCAGAGGGCCATAGACACGGGCTTCCAGGTAGATGCCGTGTTTCTTGACTTCCGCAATACGTTTGATACCGTTCCCCATAGTCGTTTAATGAACAAAGTAAGAGCATATGGACTATCAGACCAATTGTGTAATTGGATTGAAGAGTTCCTAGATAACAGAACGCAGCATGTCGTTCTCAATGGAGAGAAGTCTTCCGAAGTAAGAGTGATTTCAGGTGTGCCGCAGGAGAGTGTCGTAGGACCGTTGCTATTTACAATATACATAAATGACCTTGTGGATAACATCGGAAGTTCACTGAGGCTTTTAGCGGATGATCCTGTAGTATATCGAGAGGTTGTAACAATGGAAAATTGTACTGAAGTGCAGGAGAATCTGCAACGAGTTGACGCATGGTGCAGGGAATGGTAATTGAATCTCAATGTAGACAAGTGTAATGTGCTGCGAATACATAGAAAGATAGATCCTTTATCATTTAGCTACAATATAGCAAGTCAGCAACTGGAAGCAGTTAATTCCATAAATTATCTGGGAGTACGCATTAGGAGTGATTTAAAATGGAATGACCATATAAAATTAATCGTCGGTAAAGCAGATGCCAGACTGAGATTCATTGGAAGAATCCTAAGGAAATGCAGTCCGAAAACAAAGGAAGTAGGTTACAGTACACTCGTTCGCCCACTGCTTGAATACTGCTCACTGGTGTGGGATCCGTACCAGATAGGGTTGATAGAAGAGATAGAGAAGATTTAACGGGGAGCAGCACGCTTCTGTACAGGATCATTTAGTAATCCCGAAAGCGTTACAGAGATGATAGATAAACTGCAATGGAAGGCTCTGCAAGAGAGACGCTCAGTAGCTCGGTACTGGCTTTTGGTGAAGTTTCGAGAACATACCTACACCGAGGAGTCAAGCAGTATATTGCTCCCTCCTACGTATATCTCACGAAGAGAGCATGAGGATAATATCAAAGAGATTAGAGCCCACACAGAGGCATTCCGACAATCTTTCTTTCCACGAACAATGCGAGACTGGAATAGAAGGGAGAACCGATAGAGGTACTCAAGGTATCCTCCGCCACACACCGTCAGGTGGCTTGCGGAGTGTGGATGTAGATGTAGATGTAGATGCAGAAAACACTACAAGCAAGGGTGAGGCTGAGTATTTTGAAGCCGCAACCGACGACCTGTGCAGAAAACCTGGCATCCCCGCACCTTGTTGCTGTGGTCCTCTTAGAATAGCATCCCTTGTAGCTGCAGTGTGGACGGAAACTAGCGGTCCGGCCAGCGTCCTCCAGCGACCGCCCGGCGTTCTCCAGCCGCCCACGCAGCACGGCACGTGTACGCGGCGGCTCGTGCCCGCAGCCAGGATTCTGTTACAGCGGGACGGAGCTGGAGACGCTGCTCCCTGGAGAAACAAAAACCGCCCGGGCGGAAGCCGCTCCTTTACGGGCGCGCTTGTGTTTCAGCGCTGCCGGCTGACGGGGACAAATTAACGCGGCGCGGTCGCGCGTGGCCGGGGTCGACGGCGCCCTTAATCAGTTTCTACACGCACTTCCCGTCCCGCTTCCGAGCTTTATCGCCGAGTTTTCTACGGGTGAAATTAATTCGCCACCGGCGGGGTACATTTCTCTTTTGTACAGAGGAAGAGACTGATATACTCACCCGCCGTCCATAAGACCAGAGGACGGGTTACGACTAGCTAGGAACAAATTCGATAAACTTTCGTTTACTTTGAATTCTTCGTTTATCAGGCTCGCGGAACGCAAAAAAATGAGCACCATTTCTGAGTACAAGTAGATAGAGTGGAATGAAGTCGTTCCTAAGATTTTCGAGGGAACGACAACAGTAGTTTAGAATGTGCGTTCCCAATTTGCTCGTTTCATATGCCGAATTAATTTATATTTAAATTTTTTTAAGTAGAGCGTACATCAGAAGTGGGAAAATTAGATGGCTCAAGATTCAGAAAGGAGTAAGGCGAGACTGCATAATGTCACGTCATTTATTCAATCTCTACGCAGAGCACCTTATGAGGAGCCCCAGGTTCGATAAACAAGAAACCGACATTAAAAATGCTTCATATATATAAATAACCTTAGAAATGCAGATGATACCATATTGTCGGCAGAAAGTGAAGAAGAGTTGTAGATCCACTCACTGAAGGTGAAAGAAGAAAGTGCCAAGGTTCGTCTTCTGTTAAATGTCCATCAGACGAAAATTATGGTAACTGTACCTGTCAATTCATCGCATACAGTAATAGAAACAATAGGGGTAGTTTCTACGTTCAGTTATCTCGGAACCCAGATGTCTGTTGATCGTGACGGCACCCAGTCAAACAAAGAGACTCTTGTTGCTTGGCATAAAGGCAATGTTCCAGCTCAACAATGTTTTAAGGAAAAGAGATATAACTTTAACAACAGAGGTCCGAATGGCAAGGGCTCTAATCTCCCCATTTCTGATGTACGGATGTGAGACATAGACCATAAGACAGGCTGTAGGCGTAGAAAAGACACCGTTGAACTGCGGTGTTAGAGGAAACTCCTTAGTGTTTCGTGGACCGCATAGAGAACGGATAGGTCAGCACTACAGAAAATAAAACCAGACAGCTCCTGTGTGTGATGTCTTTAGGTTAGTTAGGTTTAAGTAGTTCTAAGTCTAGGGGACTGATGACCTCATCTGTTGAGTCCCATAGTGCTTAGAGCCATTTTCTAGACTGCTCCTTGGAAGGTCAAATACCGGAAAACTTTGGGCATGTTATGAGAAATTCACCGAGGTTGCAAATCTCACGGGTTAGCGATAGGCACACATGTAGATGGCGGTAGTATATCGTCCACGAGGTGTAAAAGGGCAGTGCTAAGGCACAGCTGTCAGTGGTACTCACTTGATCCATGTCAGGACTCAAAACGGCTCAAATGGCTCTGAGCACTATGGGACTCAACATCTGATGTCATCAGTCCCCTAGAACTTAGAACTACTTAAACCTAACTAACCTAAGAACATCACACACATCCATGCTCGAGGCAGGATTCGAACCTGCGACCGTAGCGGTCGTACGGTTGCAGACTGAAGCGCCTAGAACCGCTCGGCCACGCCGGCCGGCCATCTCAAGAGATTTACCCTGTGATTACGGCCTCACGGCGGAAATCAACAGACTTTGAACGCGGAATGGTAGTTGGAGCTAGAAGCTTGGGACATTCCACTTCTAAAATCGTCAGGGAATTCTGTATTCCGACACCCACAGTGTCAAGAGTGTGCCGACAGTACCAAATTTCAGGCTTTACCTCTCACCACGGACATCTTTGTGGCCAACAGCATACGCTTAACGACCGAGAGCAGCAGCGTTTGCGTAGAGTTGCCAGTGCTAACAGACAAGCAACGCTGCGTGAAACAACCGCAGAAATCGACGTTGGAAGTACGACGAACGCGGTGAAATTTCGCGTTAATGTGCTATGGCAGCAAACGACCGACGCGAGTACCTCTGCTATGATCATGCCATCGCCTGCAGTGCGTCTCCTGGGCTCGAGACCATATCGGTTGGCCGCTAGACCATTGGACTGTGCCCTGGTCAGATGAGTCCAGGTGTCAGTTGTTAAGAGCTGGTGGTGGGGTTCGAGTGTGGCGCAGACCCCACGAAGCCATGGATCCAAGTCGTCTAGAAGGCACTGTGTAACTGGAGGTGGCTCCATAATGGAGTGAGCTGTGTTTACATGGAATGGACTGGCTAGTCTGGTCAAACTGAACCGATCTTTGACTGGAAATGGTTACGTTCCGCTACTGGGAGACTATCTGCAGCCATTCTCGGACTTCGTTTTCCCAAACACCGATGGAATTTGTATGGATGACAATGCGCCATGCCAAAGGGCCGCAGTTCTTACTGTTGGTTTGAAGAAAATTCTGAAAAATTAGAGCGAATGATTTGGCCACCCAGATCGCCCAACATGAATCCCTTCGAACACTTACGGGACATAATCGAGAGGTCACCACGTGTACAAACTTATGCACCGGCAACACTGTCACAAGCTGTACAGGCAGTACGACTCAGTACTTCTGCAAGGAACTTACCAACGACTTGTTGAACGCATCCATGTCGAGCTGCTTCATTGCGACGGCAAAGGAGGTCCGACACCATGTTGGGATGTATCCCATGACTTTTGTCACCTCAGTGTGTGTATCCACGCAAGTCGATTCGTGAGGTTATCAGACTGCTGCGTAAGACCCTAGAGTCGCGCCGACGTATGTTGTTGAGCTTGTGAAGAGAGAGAGTGCGCACTGTTTTGTTTTATTTAGCACTATGTAATATTTCTGGCCTATTCAGCCATCATATTAGGCTCCAGGAAGCTATTCCCAGGGCAGTGGAGAGGCAAGAAGCATAGAGATGACGCGGTGTGGGATGAGGTACCGGTGACAGATGTTAGATTTGGTACCCCGCGAGAAAGACCCCCCTGCATGATGCTGCTGCTCTGTGATTGGCTGCTGTGTTCGGCGGTAGGGGGCCAAAACGTTAAACTTTAGTTACTATTATTAATTAAACCTGTCATCCAAATTACTTCATTTTCTTTAAATAAACATCTCTCAACAGCCAGCTATCAATCAGTCATTTCAAAATTATTAGAATCAAAGTATTACTAAAACAAAAGACTGACGATATTACTGCCGATGCACTTCGGTGGCGTTCGGGTCACGCCTTGTTGGCTTGCGCGCGAAGTGTCTCCTCGGGCAGTCCGGCTCTCCAGTTCTGACCGTTCCAGTAGACAGACATGTTGTCTGTTATAGCAGTATTTGTTTCATGCAATTTTATTTACTACAGTTCCGACCGTCGCTAGGTACAGACATGTAGTCTGTAACAGTAGTATTTGATCCATGTAATTTTATTCTCCAGTTCTGACGGTTCCAGTAGACAGACATGTTGTCTGTGGTGGGATGTATTTCACGTTATTTTAGCCAGATGTAATGACTGTGGAAAGATATGTTCAATACGTTTTGGTCAACAATAGTTTCTCTTGTCTGTATCAATAAAAACGCGAGTGGCATACCAAATGAGCTATAGTTTATTCGTAGCAGCTGTTCCTTCCGAAGTTAATTTCAGCCTCAAGAAAAAGAATCCACGACCTGCGTGCTGTTTTCTGCTCTGGGGACATCATCATCACGAAGACAGCAGGTTAGTGAAGTGTACAAGAACTTATGTATTCCACACAGGGCAGTGGAAACAACTAGGCACCTCACGTGTACTGCATGCACAGTACAAATGTGCTCAGTGACACGCCATCTGCAGTAATGCAGAGGAGGTAAAGAAGGATGAAAGTATTAACACTATCTCACTTTTATTCCTTTTTCTTGCCGTAACTAGGACCTACAACTAATCTAATTTCAACTCTTTCTTTTCTGTTGAAATCGTTCTTGTGAATTTGAATTTCTATGACCACTTTGTACATCGTAGCATAGTAATTGTTAGATCTTGCCGAAGCCATAGTGCCAGAGAAACGAATTTGGTGGTCACCCTGTCCTAGAGTGAGAGCTGCTGCAGCTCATTTATCCGTCTTGCCCAGGCGACAAATGCTCTTGTTTAACTTGACGAGGGTGATAATTTTACAAGATGTAATCACTCCGTATCCACGCCCGGGTTCCCGGGTTCGATTCCCGGCGGGGTCAGGCATTTTCTCTGCCTCGTGATGACTGGGTGTTGTGTGCTGTCCTTAGGTTAGTTAGGTTTAAGTAGTTCTAAGTTCTAGGGGACTGATGACCATAAATGTTAAGTCCCATAGTGCTCAGAGCCATTTGAACCATTTGACTTCGTATGACGACTTTTTCCTTGTAGCCATTCATTTAGAACTTTAGTATAAATAATGACATATGTAGTAGTCTCATAGTTTATAATGAAGAATTAATATGTTACTTCGCTTCCGTGGTAGCAACTCTGCACTCGGTGACAAATTTATTTTAAGTTTCCCATTACTTACCCGAATCGCTTAAAGTTTGCTCAATCGTTCCACATGATCGAGTTTACGCTAGGTCTGCAACGATCTAGTCGTTGACTAGACGGCATCTTAATCGTCTTCCCATTCAGTCTCTGGATGAAACCACTGTAACATCTTCCGTAAGGCCTATAGATTCTGTTTAATTTCAGATGATGATTTCAGTTTAAGGACAGCAACCAAGATGACGTCGTTTCCGACGGCTGCGTCAGGTGTGCCGTGATCACCTGCACCGCCACTAGGAAGAACCGTTCCTGTTCTCACGCCACAAAATGGACCACCCGGCTCCGAAAGACGCCGCAGGAGGATCTCTGCCCCGTGGAACGCGTTATGCCGACTCGAAGTATCGTAGACAGAAAAACATGTTCTTTCAAAGTCCACTTTAAACATTTATGATAGTTTCCTCTTTAAAATGCAACCATTTGTACCGCTCAGCCTTAATAGCGGAGCATTATTTCACTGCCGACTTGTCAGTGGTAGGGATGGGTTCCACCTGAGGGAATAAGTTTCCGACAAGTCTAAACCCTGCGGGTTAGCATACTTGCAACCATTACTGCTCTTACTTCAAAATAATTCGTCACGTTGTCACAGAGTCAGATTGTATGTTTCATGACCAGGTGGTTTTTGTGAGGAAGGGGCTCTCGCCGAATTAAGTGTCGCACGGACAAAGAAAGAGTTCCCCTGCTGAGATAGAGAACACCATCAAGAAAGGAGCGTCGTCCGTTCTAAAAAATTCGTTGAAAAGTGACGCTGGTTCGCAAGAAGATTAAAAATGTTCACAGTAAGTTATAGGAATGACTGGAAGGAGTGTTAGGAGGCAGATTCGCACTACGTACATTTTGTATCGACTGCTATTCCTAAAGGGAAGACTATATAAGTCAGTTTGCAAGTTATAAGTGGTCGTAATAAGCTGTTAAGGTGACATCATAGGTTAATGTGAAGCTCCAGCTCCTGACGAAAATCATATGGTGCATATGGAACATGTACAAGATCTAAAAAAGATAAACAACTGAATATGGAAAACATTGATAATCAGAGCAAACACGATGATGAAACTAGTGTTAAGACATCAGGTAATAAGTGACATGGAACTAGAGGTAGCTGCAGAGGATCAAAATTGTAGGGGAAGACAGAGATTGGAATATACCCAATAATTAGGTGAAGATATTGGATGTAAGTACTGCTGTACAATGAAATGAAGAGGTTGGCACAGAATAATTCGTGGAGGGCTGCACTGAACCAAGTAGAAGACTGATGATCTAAAAACAGTCATTTACTGTGTCATGATGGTTCAGCAAATAAATTAATACTGTTGAATGTCCACAGTTCGTGTTTCTTGTTGATAAATATGAAATTGTTCTAGCAAGCAGTGAAGGAAAAATTCATTAAATAGCAAGAAGTTTGAAAAGACTTCGAACCGCAAAGCATGTTTTTGTATTTAATTAAAGTTTACGCTACTAGTCCAAAAAGTCGTGAGACATGGTTTAACAAAAGACAAAGAAATCTTGAGATGATTTTTGAAGTGAGGAGCCAAATGTGGAAACTGCCAGTGAAAATCTATTTACTCAAGAAACCCAAGTTATTTTATTTGACTTGTGAGAATCTGCCTGCTCTTTACAATAAACAGTAAAATTTACACAAGTTTAGTGTCATCAGACACTGAAAGATGGCAGGTCCTTTTGATCGGCCTTTCTTCCATTCTGTTTATTCGATAGACAAGACAATTACAGGCCCTTCGGTCAATGAGGCTAATAGACAGGGTTGACAATGGTTGTGATGGCGAATTTTATGGCCGCTAGATGTTTGAAGTCATTAGAGGTGGAGGAACAATGCACTCGTTCTGTCGAACGGGTACGATTGTGGCAGATGTGACTTAATTGTGGCAGTTGTGATAACACGACAAGTGATAGGTGTGGAGAGACCCAGAGGGCGCTGCAGAGGACTCAGCCTAAGCCACCGGGAGTCACCAGTCATGGGAATCCCAGCATACTGCCCCTACAGACAGAGGCAAAACATTTTATGATTGCTATCGCCGAGTTGCGACGAACTGAGAAAGTGACAATTGCTCCCGGACAAGCGAAGCGCTTTCTGCCGTTTCGGCACGGATTCTCATATTGTTTTCTGGAAGCTTCCTAGCAGATTGGCATCAGGTAAGCCAGCGAGAACATTTTGCAGGAATGGGCAAAAAAAGGTGAAACTGCAAGGGGCTGGAAACTGGGTGGTAAAGAGAGCTGCGGCCTTTTAGGTATTTATTTACTTATTTTGATAGATACACGCGCCGTGCTGTTTTCTTCATGCGCAAAATAACACTGTTGATTGAGACGTGGTACGCGTGTTCGATGCCTCAAGATGAGTTTGAACTGAAGGGACAGTTTTACCACCTTTGAACTGATGATTTTATCTTTTTGCCGCAGACTTTGGCACAAACTCCTCGTGGAGCTTTTGGTAGACTTGGATGTAATGTGTGGAAGCTTGGGATTGCTAACTGCGAAGGAAACCAAGGTGCCTTCAGCTGCAGCATACTGTTGCATACTGGAAGTCGGAAACATTGAATGCTTGTGTCTCAAGCTTAATTTTTACTCGTCGGAAAATTTCATTTAATTTCTCAGGGGGTTATCAACTCTCAGGTTGGAAATCACAGCGTCCTCTGTTATTTGTATTCCAGTTCTGTTTTCCTCTATAATTTTTATCATCTACAGCTCCCTAAAGTACCGAGTTAGTTATTCACTTATGTCTTAACGCAAATCCTATCATCTTGTCCCTTCTTCTTACCAGTGTTATCCATGTGTTTCTTTCTTCGCTGATTCTCCGATGAGCCCCCTCATTTCTTATCCTCTGCAGCTCCCTCTAGTACCGAGTTAGTTATTCCCTGATTATTTCAAATGCCTTTCATCCTGTCCCATCAATTTTCAGCACACGTCTATGACAGCAAATCTAAAAATTCTTTCTCAAACAAATGTTGATGTTTTATACTAGTAGACTTGGGCTGTGCACGGCTCTTGTTCATCCCATTATTTGTATGTAATCTTCTATTACGGTAGTGCCACTTCGTTTTCTTATTCCATTTACTGGCGTCACTAACTTCCTGACTTACCCATGAGTGGCAGCAGCAGCGCGTATCGATAAGCGCACTGTCGTACCATCTCTGGAGCGACCGATAGTATTTCCGGGTCGTCGTGTGTCGGGTAGTGAGTGAGTGGGAGACGCACTAGCCGTGCAGTCGTGACGGACCAGCAGTCCAGTCGGTAGGTTGACGAGGTGCAGCAAGCAGGAGTCGGGCTGGAGCCGATGGGGGCGTGCACGCGCGTTTGGAGTGTGAGGTGCTGCTTCCGAGTGCTTCGAAAGTCGTCGCCCACCGATCTTGCGCCTTACTATCGATCCTCAATTGTTTACATCTCTTCGATTGATCCTGATTGTCGCTTCAGGGACATTCCCGCGAGCAACAACGTGTGTGTATTTAAGTCGGCTAAGATTCCAGCCGTCTTCCTGTGGGATTTAACTTAATTTATTCCCTGTTATGGAAGATCACCAGCGGTATCTGCTGCCTTGTGGCCGTTGACGTTCCGGTTACCTGCCCTGGTCGTTGACGTAATTTTACGCAGTGTATTTTCCTCGTCATGTTGTTGCTGTCCAGCGCGGCGTGTAGCTCAACAGCTGAGGTGTTTTTGGTCGTTGTGGCGCCAATATTCTCCGTGTCGTGTACTGAAATTTTGTGGTCGTTTTGCTTGTTCCGTTGAGCGGAACTGATTTGGGTGATTGGTCGCTCGGCTGTCTGTCAGTTGGGTTGCCTCCAGATTAAGAAGCCGTTGGACAGGCTGCTTGTCTCATCTAAATGGGCGTTAGTGTTACAATACCAGGCCGACCCTTGGAAACTTCTGAACGCCGATCCGTGTGTATTATGTAGTAATTTCCCTGTTTGGATTTTAGTTATTTGGTTGATGTGTAGCTTTCAGCCGAGAATCAACATCTCTTAAATTAATGTTCTTGTCTTGCCATTAAGGGATGAGATTGTTCTATTTTCATATGGGGCCTACAGCTGAATTTTACTGGAGAGGTTTTAAGATAAGGCCTTCTGCCTTTTAGACTGAAACTATTTCTAGGCCTTAAGCCGTTAAACATATTTGTTGATATGTGGCCTTCAGCCGAGTATTAATATCTCTTAAATTAACGTCCATGCCTTGCCCTTAAGGCATGAGATTGTTTATTTTATATGAAATGTTTTATGATACGGCCTTCTGCCCTTTAAAATTGAAACTATTCTTCTAGGTCTCAAGCCGTTAAATTACTTTTTGGTGAGCGGCCTTCAGCCAAGCTTTAATATCTCTTAAATTAATCTTCTTGTCTTATCCTTAAGACATAAGATTGTTATGCTTTGAATGGAGCCTTCAGCCCAATTTGCATGAAATGTTTTAAGACAAGGCCTTCTGCCTTTTGAATGAAACTCCTCTTATTGGTTAATACGCGACCTCCAGCTTGGTTCCATTAAAATTAAATTGCTAAGGCCTTCAGCCAATTAGACTGGAGATTTAGAAAATATTCTTGGGTGAAACCTCCAGAAGAAACTTGTATTTCAATTTTGCTTAAGCCTTGTGTCTTGGATTTTGAATGTGGCCTTCAGCCGATCTAAAGTTAATCAAAGGAGATAGATTAAAGTTTTGAGTGTTTTTCATCCTCGTTGTAATATTGTGTGTTGATAAATAAAGTTTGTATGTTGAGTGCAACTGACAGGAACTCATTTTGGCCCCTTTCCACAACCTAATCCGCTCTGTCCTGCAAGCCCGAGCATTTCAAGACTTTCTAAGGTAGTGCAATTTCTGTTGGTCGTATACTTCAGTATCACGAATTGTGATGTTATGTTTCTAGCTAATCTCTTTTCTGCTACTCCTCCTTACTCTCGTCTTTCTTCGGCTTACTCATAACCCATATTCTTTACTTGTTACATTGTTCATTTCATTCCACATGTCCTGCAATTCTTCTTGACTTTGACTGAAGGTATCAGAGTGGTCTGCGATTGTTATCATTGACATTGTGGTGACCATACGAAACCGCATTTGTCTGGCCATAAATGTGTGGTCTTTGATTGTTCTAGGAGAAGGCGCATCAAACTAGAACACATGAAATATTACATAAATGAATACAAAGTTCTTTGTCACAGTATTGTTTGATAAATTAAAGCTGTCATTGACTATGAAAGCATCGCTTGAAGCACAAATTAACAAATAGTTCTCTTGCAGTACAAAATGGAACATTTACCAAGATACATTTCTTTGTAAACTTTAATTGTCACTGTCCTACACGACGATGTTGCATGCTACAGTTGTGGTATCGAACTGGGGCAGAGTCCTTCCATGCTCGGCTCTATGTTGACCTCCGATGCGAGGGCGCTGCTGTGTTCTGAGGGGAAGCATGGTATTTAGGAACGCCTCCCATACCTCGTTGCGAACTGCAGGGATAGTTCGCTAACGTCTGCAATATCGATATGTGTCGCCGACTTTGGAGCGACATCGGAATCTCTGGATGACATCACAGATATACTTTGATCCCTTATTTTAATCCCACTTCTGAATCAACCTTTTATTTCCATCATTGTCTATTCGACGTACAGATTAAACAGTAGTACCGAAAGACATCATCCGTGTATTACGTAATTTTAACCCGGGAAATTCGTTCCCTATCTTCCATTAATGTTATTGCCTCTTGGTTTTTGCACATATTGTATAATACTGGCCTTACCTACAGCTTACACTTTTTGAGAATTTCAAACATTTTACATCATTTCGCATGGTCGGAAACAGCTTCTAGGTCGACAGATGCTGTGAAAGTGTCTTGAATTTTCTTAAGTCTTGCTTCCATTATCAAGTGGAACCGCATGTCTGATGCCCTCACCTTTATGAACAGGTCCTCAATTTTATTCCCATTCTTCTGTTCATTGTTGTTACGAGCAAATTTGATGCATCAGGTGTTCAGCTGATTGTGCAATAGCTTTTGCACTTATCTCTCTCTTTGCTATCTTCGAAACTGTGCTGATGATATATGGGCCCTTATACAGGGAGATTCAGATGACCATACCTATAGGTTTTATGCAACCCACAACGCCTTCAAATTCCACATGCAAGTTTCATATTCCCTCTCTCGCTATGCGCAAATTATGAGTCCTACAGAAACAATGATTAGAAAGTTTCTGTAGAAAATTTAATGTAGCTAAATTTGTACTAGGATACGTTTTCTCCAGAGGCCGTAGTTTTCGAATTATTCGAGAAAGATGTAGAAAAGCAATCTTTAAATGCCTTTTTCTTGGACAACTCGAAAACCATGGCCTCCAGCGAAAACGTAGCCGAGTACAAAATTTAACTACATTAAATTTACTACAAGAAAAACCTGTTCATTTTTTTCTGTAGAGACTAATAGTTTGCGCATAGCGAGCGAGAGAATATGAAAACATTGCACATCGTTTTTGAAGGTGTTGCGGGTTGCATAAAACCCATACTTAGGGGCAGCCGAATAACTCTGTATGTATAATCAGCTGCGAGTGCTTTTGTTTGCGACCTCGGTACGGACTCCTGGAGCAGGGCAGCATCAAAGCGACCAAGCCAGAATCGGCCAGTGGCTCTAGAGGCAAGCTGAGGCCGTGAGTGAAATATCACGGTATATCGCGGCGCACCGCCTGTGTTCCGGCCGTTTCGTAACACCAAACACGTTTCCCCGTAACGAATAGCTCGCTGTTAACGACGTGTCAAACACGCCACGTCCCGGCCGGTTAGCAACTGAACGCATTTACTGCGGCGGGGGTTAAGTGAAAGAGAAGCAGCGGCGAGCCCCACTCGCGGGTGACTGACGCACGACAAATAAGCCAACGCCAGAGCCAGTAAGCGGGCTCGCGCGCTCCGCTAATGTCGTTATGGATTACACGCTATCTTTCCTCAAGTCAAAGCAGCTTTTGCGCCTCGCAGTACAGTCTGCATGCAAAATAATCGAACGTTTGGGGCACACAGATCTTCACAAACCGTGTTGTTCTAAGGCTAACGTATGATTCTCTTACAGCTTCTCCGTTATACTGAAGAGACTTGTAGCTGAGACTTAAAGCGAAACGAGAATGTGTTTCTCCTGTAGCTTCTCATTTGTAATGATGACATCAGTTTCTGAGACTTCGAAACAGGCTCCGCTTCAGTCATCTGCTGTTTCCCTAAACGCCACAGAGACTCACAAGCTTACTTCGTAATTCTGGAGTACGAAGATCGCACTTCGAGGATTTCTCAGGACAAAAAATCTCAGATGAGTCGTGGTACAATTAAGAGCTTTATCATATCAAATATTTTCCTTAAAGAGAAGATTCCCACAACATGCTTCCCCAAACGTGAACCGAACAGGCGCATTCTTCGAAACACGTTTCTGCACAATTACTGATTTGATCTAAAAGAACGCCTGGTCTGTCGAAAAGCCATCCTTCCCTCCAGAAGTGTTAGTCCAGCAAGGTATTCGAGAAGGCTCGTTATATGAAAAAGTGTGGGAGACCTATCAGGGGCTTGCACCTTGAAAGGTGGCTACACTGTGCCACTGCGCCAGAGATTGCGCCAAAGAGTACTATCAAGCCGCCTCCACAGTGCCTGTTTAGAGTTCGTCGTAGTCAGTGGTTGTTGAGAGTTCATAGCAGTCAGTGCTAGTAGAGAGCTCGTGGAGGTCAGTGCTTGTCATGAGATCGTAGAGACAGTGTGTGTTAAGAACTCGTGGTTGTCGTGAAGTTGGAGTAAGATGTTGTAGTAAAGAGTGTTTTTCCATGTTTTATGCAGTTATTTGATGGGAGAGATAGCAGATGTTATTGTGTGCATTTCGTCAATATATGAAGGTAAAACTTACAATGTTCCTTTATTATTTGTGTATCTGAAATAATGCGTCACTACAGGTTCAGTCAACAAAGCATCTGGCTTGTGTTCTTGTATTAGAGTGAATTCTGGTTTTCTTGCGTAAGTATAGTTTTTCTAAATTTCTTTTGTCACGTCAGTATAGTTGGTATTTAAAAATTCTTGTCTTGTTGGAAAAGAACCGTGCCAGATGTGGGCGTTGAGTCACACTCCCACATACAGAACAGTTACTCTTGTGCTTGGATTTTGTAGGTTTTATAGTTGCTGGGGACTTAATTAATTAATTGTGTTTACGAAAATTACTTACATTGTTTGTTGCAGTCAGATAGCGTAATAATACTAGTCAGGGCCAACCGATTACGAAACACAGCGTAATCGGACATACAGCTACTAAAAAAAAAATATATATTTTCAAATTTATTTAATTAAGCCCCCATGCACGTGGCGACCGCTGCTTCGGATCGTCCCTTGGATTCTTCTGATTGTAAAAATAGTAGATGGTAGTATTGTTGTAGTAATTTGTAGTTAGTAATAGTAGTCTATTTTGCATGTGTAGATTTGGTAATTGTCATTCTTCTAATGGTATTTTTTCTCAGAATTAAATTTGTTGTCTTGTCAACGGGTTTGACAATTTAGTGCAATTATTTCAATTGTTCGATTGATCGTGTTTGAGGGAGTCATTGTACTTGAATGGTATTGTTGAGATAAAGAGTCACCGTGTGTAATTTTCGTACAGTGACGAATCTTTTGTATATTTTGTAAATGATTATGCGATCAATGAAAAAGGCAAAAATGATGAATAGTGAGAATGACGAAATTGTTGTCATGGCGAACTCGCCGACAGAGGAATACAGTATGATGGATAA
This sequence comes from Schistocerca serialis cubense, assembly GCF_023864345.2. NCBI lineage: Eukaryota > Metazoa > Arthropoda > Insecta > Orthoptera > Acrididae > Schistocerca > Schistocerca serialis. The sequence goes on from NC_064645.1 coordinate 621,784,333, forward strand.
TGAAAGGGAAAACAATGTAATAAGCAAGGAAAATAGTCCGGTAACAGTTCAAAATGTTTCTCAATCAGAAAATTCACAGATTACGAGATTAACGACAGAAGAGATAAAGCAGTTGATGGGTGCTATACTGGATTTGGGATCTGAATTAAAAGCATATAGGGGAACAATGGAGCAGTTTCGATCTGAATTAAAAACAGAGATGGGAACTTTGCGGGCTGAATTAAAAACTGATATAGGAACAATTAAAACACAGATGGAAGCAATGACAACACGGTTATGCTCACGAATAGGGACATGTTTCAAAAATACGAATGACGAATCAAATAATGAAATTAGAGAAGAAGTACAACCGATTTTGAAGGCTCACAATAATAGCTTAATTTCAACAGAAATCAGACAAGAGGAACAGGGCAAGGAACAGGAAGAAAAAGATCGCGTAATAGTACAGAAATTTTCAGAGTTAAATTTACAACGTGCAAAGGAGAAGGAAGAAATATTTGAAAGAATCGAGGAATCCGTACCAAATGACAGAATAAATAATCTAACACAACAATATGAACAGTTAGCTACCAAATGTGACAACACCGAAACCCGAGTCGCGACATTTACAGAAGACGTAAATAAACAGAAAGGACAATTAAGTGACTCGTCGGAAAGAGTTGAGGACATCTCAGATAAATTGACAAGTCTTAGTTTAGCAGAGGGGTTTGAAGAAAGTAATTTATTTCATTTACGGGATGCAACAAGAGAGTGCCAGGCGCGCGAACTTGACAATAATCGACATTCGGACTGGGACAGACGCGGTAGGTCTTTGTCGCCACGAGGCGAAAACTTTGACTATAAACACTTTTTGACTGTTCGGAAATTTAAGATCTTCCGCAACTCTAAGAATGACATACATCCATGTTCATGGCTAGATCAATTTACGTACGCACTTCCGCCAAAGTTGCCATTAAGTTACAAACTAGAAATTATGTGCAGCTATTAAAGTCCTCAGGGGATTCACTACTCTAAGTGAATATGTGCGGTAGCGCGCATAGGGCCCCGAGCTGTAGTGGTGCTATTTCTCTTTTAGTTTTCTGCACCGCTACCTACTCTTTTACTATTCTTTGCATCTGTCAAACCAACTCTTCGACTATCAATCTATCTAGACAGTAAGTAAACAATAACCGGATTTGACTATTTACCTAAATGAGATTTCGAAAATTACTGTTTGAACTTATTAAAGTCCTCAGGGGATTCACTACTCTAAGTGAATATGTGCGGTAGCGAGCATAGGGCCCCGAGCTGTAGTGGTGCTATTTCTCTTTTAGTTTTCTGCACCGCTACCTACTCTTTTACTATTCTTTGCATCTGTCAAACCAACTCTTCGACTATCAATCTATCTAGACAGTAAGTAAACAATAACCGGATTTGACTATTTACCTAAATGAGATTTCGAAAATTACTGTTTGAACTTATTAAAGTCCTCAGGGGATTCACTACTCTAAGTGAATATGTGCGGTAGCGAGCATAGGGCCCCGAGCTGTAGTGGTGCTATTTCTCTTTTAGTTTTCTGCACCGCTACCTACTCTTTTACTATTCTTTGCATCTGTCAAACCAACTCTTCGACTATCAATCTATCTAGACAGTAAGTAAACAATAACCGGATTTGACTATTTACCTAAATGAGATTTCGAAAATTACTGTTTGAACTTATTAAAGTCCTCAGGGGATTCACTACTCTAAGTGAATATGTGCGGTAGCGAGCATAGGGCCCCGAGCTGTAGTGGTGCTATTTCTCTTTTAGTTTTCTGCACCGCTACCTACTCTTTTACTATTCTTTGCATCTGTCAAACCAACTCTTCGACTATCAATCTATCTAGACAGTAAGTAAACAATAACCGGATTTGACTATTTACCTAAATGAGATTTCGAAAATTACTGTTTGAACTTATTAAAGTCCTCAGGGGATTCACTACTCTAAGTGAATATGTGCCGTAGCGCGCATAGGGCCCCGAGCTGTAGTGGTGCTATTTCTCTTTTAGTTTTCTGCACCGCTACCTACTCTTTTACTATTCTTTGCATCTGTCAAACCAACTCTTCGACTATCAATCTATCTAGACAGTAAGTAAACAATAACCGGATTTGACTATTTACCTAAATGAGATTTCGAAAATTACTGTTTGAACTTATTAAAGTCCTCAGGGGATTCACTACTCTAAGTGAATATGTGCCGTAGCGCGCATAGGGCCCCGAGCTGTAGTGGTGCTATTTCTCTTTTAGTTTTCTGTACCGCTGCCTACTGTTTCACTATTCTTTGCATCTGTCAAACCAACTCTTCGACTATCAATCTATCTAGTGAGTAAGTGAACAATAACCGGATATGACTGTTTTACCCAAAAGTGACTTTGGAAATTATCGATTGGACTTACTGTACCTATTGCAGCATTTATTCGTAGCTTAAATGAAATTTTACCTGTTTATCTTCGTGACAACATTACTTGTTATGTTGACGACATTCTTATTGCTAAACATTCTTGTAGTGAGCACAACAAAATTTTGGATTCATTATTACGTATTTTTGCACGAGTTGGCATGACAGTGAACTTGGAAAAATCTGAATTTGGTCGTTCTCAGGTGAAATTTCTCGGTCACATTATTGCTACAGAAGATATTCTTCCTGATCCAGAGAAACTAGACGCTATTCGTAATTATGCTGTTCCTACTAAAAAACGTGATGTTCGTAGTTCCTTGGTGTCTGTAATTTTCCTAGACGCTTTGTTAGTTTGGACGATTTGGCCACACCTCGTTTTTGCGATCTATCTGGAAAGTTCTTTTTAAACGAAAATCGGTCGACAACTCCGTTTGGTTAGTTTGTATTCCTGATGAGTGGGTTAATAAGCTGATTTGGTATACGCATTTCAGTTATGCACACTTTGGTCCCAGAAAATGCTTTCATAAATTACGGGAAAATTGTTACTTCAGTAATATGGAAAAACGTATTCGATCTGTTCTTGCCAAATGCAAATTATGTCAAATGGCTAAGCCTCCAACGATTTCTCACAGAGCACCGTTGTTTCCCATCATTCCAGCGAAATTAAAGGAGATGGCTGCAGTCGATTTGTTTGGTCCAGTGGTTCGTTCTATTAATGGTTTTGCGTACATTTTCGTAGCAGTGGAACTGACATCAAAATATGTGTGTTTTACACCTTTACGCAAAGCAACAGCTCGTTCAGTATCTAATGCTTTCATCAAACATTTTCTTAAAGAAGTTGGTCATGTTGATAAGGTTATATCAGATAATGGATCACAGTTTCGTTCTAAAATTTGGCTTCGTACTCTACAGCGTCGTAAAATTAAACCAATCTTCATCTCACTCTTTCACCCTCAATCTAACGCTTCAGAGAGATGGATGAAGGAAATCAATAAATTGTGCCGTCTTTATTGTCATCAGAATCACAGAACTTGGGATCAGTATCTTCATATTTTTCAAAACATTCTGAATGAACTCCCTAATGATTCAACTTCTTTACCGCCTATAATGATACTAAAAAACAAGGCACCGACAAATCGCATTTCTGAAATCGTTCCTTTTCCGCCTTCACGGAAACTGCGGCATTCTGAAGTTGTGAACATGGCTCTGCAAAATATTGCATCTGCGGCTGCTAGAAGAGAGAAATCAGCGAAGCGTCCTGGTCGTTCAAAAATCTTGTCAGTTGGGCAGAAGGTGTTAATTAAGTCTCATCGTTTGTCGCACAAAGGAAAAGGCTTGTGTCGCAAATTTTTTCTGCTTTATAACGGTCCATATAGAATTCGCAAAATTATACATGATAACACTGTCGAAGTAGAAACTCTTAAATCTCGACGCTCTAAGGGAATACATCACATATCTAACGTAAAAATTTTTGTGGAATGACATACTTGTGAGAAATCAACAGCTAGATGTAAACATGCAGAGAGTACAAGGATACCGCGCTGTGTTTTGGCGGCGGCACATACTCAAAGCAACAGTCAAGTCTGCGCGCCGCACAAGGCAGTCGTTGACCGCGAACAATAGCTTCCGACGTCACGCGCCCACAGCTGATCGAGCGCTCAGTGCGAATGCACTGACAGACATAAACAAATACACAGTCTAATTTCTCCGACTAAATTCTGTATAAAGCTATAAGGACTTGTTGAATTGTGTTATTAACATTCAGTATTTTTCAGGATACGGTTCTATAAAGTATTTAAGACCTTCAGGTAAATTCTGTGCGTGTCCGACGTTAAGACGACTTGCTATCGAGAAATTTTCAGGAAGAATGTAATTTCCAAGAAGAAACTAATAAACTAAAAAAAAGGGTAACTATTAATTGAGTTTATTTTTCAGGTAACATATTTCCACTTAGGTACGTACTTTAGACGTAATTTGCTGCTCGCGATTACGTGATTCATACTTTGTGCTAATTTCATGTTCTATGAATTTACTTGTGAAGCGACGTGCTTGTGTACATTTACTGATTTTGACGATTAATGAACTGGGTTGTGACTTGTATATATTATGCATCGCTTGGCTGCTATGCTTTTTCACTGATGTCATATTTTTCTATTATGTGCCTGCTGAGCTTATTTATTTAAATTATAATTGTCATCTGATTAATTGTGCTGACTGTGGTTATGTATGTAAGTTATACTTTGTGATTTATCTGCTTGCGCCTCCATGTTTACTTATTAAGATGACATATGAACATTTATTTGCTTAGGCTGATATGATGCTAATGACTTGTTTATTACGTAAGACATGTTTACTGCTTTACGTATGGATTGCATATTTATACATATCTGTTTGTCGTCACAACTACTCTTTAATTTGGTGTATAGAAATGCTGATATACTGTGTATAAACATAGAGTTTAGGTCGCACTATTGGATTAATTATAGATTGTTCGCTTGGCAGAGCCTCGTTGTAAGAATTGTGCTGCATACACTTGTTGACATTCTGTTCTCTACTGGTATATTTAGTCGCTATTGCTTGTTTTGCTTACGCTCAGTGCCTTATATTTTTAAGATAAGAAAATTAACTGCTATAATTCGACGAACGACATTAGTACAAGAAACTGCATAGAAGTCACATGAGCTGAGGTTTTATGGAAGCTGTATAAATTTATGCTAATAGGAAGGAGGCTAACGACATGACAGACCGAAACTAGGTTTAGACCATTAACAATTATTAGACTGCATTTTTCGTAAGTAATTGAAATAGGAAGTGACACTTGACACAAAAAATACTCCACATGTTTGCTTCTGCTATGATTCTTGAAGTGGTGTACACACTGTGAAATATTATGATCATTCACACTCCGTAATCGTACTTATTTACTGAGAGTTATTCGAACTAAGTCTGTTAGAGGTCAGGTATGCATTTCTTTTATTTAATGATGGACAAGGAACCAAAATGTATCTTATAATTTATAATGAGTAGAAAATTTGGGTCAGATGGATTACACAGAGGTTGTGTGTGGACACTGTGTCTTTGGATTGTATGGGATGCTGAATTGAAGTTGCATTAGGATTTTATCTGTACCTGTTCGAGGAGACTGACTAGAGGAAAGAGTTGTTATGGAAGTGAAATGATATTGGTGCTGAGGTTTATATTTATCGACGTATTATTGAGGTATTGAGAGTATATGAAGTAGATTATTATTGGAGTTTTTTTTGTGGACAAGAGGTAAGATAAATGATATTGATGATAAGAGTTATATGTATCGACGTATTGAAGAAGTATTAGTGACGTATTGAGATTATGTGATGCTGATGATTATTGGAGTTTTGGTGTATAAGAGGTAAAGTAAGTGAGGAGCATATTTTTTTGTTGGTCTTATGGAACAAGGAGGATGAAGAGAGCAGACTAGAACACTAAAATAGAAGGAAGATAGTCTATACACACACTTTGTTAAATCACTAAGCAGTATATACTTTTTTTTGGAGAGAGGAAGTATTTGCATATCTTGGCTCACTGACAGTTGTTCAGCAACAGTACATTTTGATCTGGCTTGGCAAACATTGGTCTTGACATGATGACTATGACGTTGACTAACTATTATTGACTGTTATACATTGCTGCCAGTACTACTTGATACACATGATGAACATCAGATTTAGACAGAATTTCATTTACACAATTAACACTATTCAGTTACACAGTAGTACTTAATGTGGATGAAGGATGAGTGAGTGTGTTTAGTGTGTTTTCCTTTCCTAATCCTAACCACCTATCTCCTAAATATTATTTTATTTGTTTGTAGTGGCTTGCACTGACACCCATGAATATTATAGGTTTACTGGTATTTGTGTATTGTAATAGTTAATAGAATAATTATCTGATATCATTTGTGTGTTTGTTATGATTTGTATGTTACTGTAAAAGCATTTGTATGTGCATTCAAACTATTGTTCATGCCTGAACTGTCTGATTAGTGAAGATAAATATTCTGAACTGTTACCTGCACTTTTCAACATGATGTGTGACATTTAGTCATGTTCAATTTCTGCTGATGAACTGTGTGATCAGTGTTAGTGAATTTTGTGGAACTGCTTCTGCTGAGAAATGTGACTTGTTGCTGTGTGTGCCTCTTGAACTTTACTGGGTGCCACAGATGGAACTGCTTCTACTGAAATGATGTCACTTCTTGCTGTCTGCACCTGATCAACATTGCTGATGCCACTAATGGACTGCTTCTACTGAAATGGTGTCACTTGTTGGTGTCTGCACCTGCTCTCAATATTGCTGGGTGCCACTAATGGACTGCTTCTACTGAAATAATGTCACTTGTTGGTGTCTGCACCTGCTCTCAACATTGCTGGGTGCAACTGATGAACTGTTTTTACTGAAATGAAGTCACTGGTTGCTGTCGGCACCAACTCAACATTGCTGGGTGCCATTGATGGACCGCTTCTACTGAAATAATGTCACTTGTTGCTGTCTGCACCTGCTCAACGTTGCTGGGCGCAACTGATGGACTGTTTTTACTGAAATTGTGTCACTTGTTGGTGTCTGCACCTGCACTCAACATTGCTGGGTGCAACTGATGAACTGTTTCTACTGAAATGAAGTCACTTGTTGGTGTCTGCACCTGCTCTCAACATTGCTGGGTGCAACTGATGGACTGTTTCTACTGAAATGATGGTCACTTGTTGGTGTCTGCACCTGCTCTCAACATTGCTGGGTGCAACTGATGAACTGTTTTTACCGAAATGAAGTCACTTGTTGCTGTCTGCACCTACTCAACATTGCTGGGTGCCACTGTTAGAACTGTTTCTACTGAAATGATGTTACTTCTTGCTGTCTGCACCTGCTCAACATTGCTGGGTGCAACTGATGGACTGCTCCTACTGAAATAATGTCACTTGTTGCTGTCTGCACCTGCTAAACTTGACTGGGTGCAACTGATGGACTGCTTCTACTGAAAAGATGTCACCTGTTAGTATCTCTTTTTTGTATAAACTAATCATTGAAGGCATTTTATGTGAACATTTGTATAAACTGATTTTTTGTATATTGTGTAAACTATTATGTAAAGTCACATGTATGAAAAGAAGTTGTATTGCTTACTGTATTTCATATATTAGGTTAGTGAAAGGTCAGTGCAAAGCCAAAATTTTTAACTAATTATGTGATATTTAGGTATTAATATTATCTTTTATTTTTGTCTGTATTTTTGTGGACGAATTTGGTGGTATTTTCACCACCAATGCTGGCAAAAATACCATCAAATTCTGGCCTGTGGAGGAGGGGCATATGAAAGGTGGCTACACTGTGCCACTGCGCCAGAGATTGCGCCAAAGAGTACTATCAAGCCGCCTCCACAGTGCCTGTTTAGAGTTCGTCGTAGTCAGTGGTTGTTGAGAGTTCATAGCAGTCAGTGCTAGTAGAGAGCTCGTGGAGGTCAGTGCTTGTCATGAGATCGTAGAGACAGTGTGTGTTAAGAACTCGTGGTTGTCGTGAAGTTGGAGTAAGATGTTGTAGTAAAGAGTGTTTTTCCATGTTTTATGCAGTTATTTGATGGGAGAGATAGCAGATGTTATTGTGTGCATTTCGTCAATATATGAAGGTAAAACTTACAATGTTCCTTTATTATTTGTGTATCTGAAATAATGCGTCACTACAGGTTCAGTCAACAAAGCATCTGGCTTGTGTTCTTGTATTAGAGTGAATTCTGGTTTTCTTGCGTAAGTATAGTTTTTCTAAATTTCTTTTGTCACGTCAGTATAGTTGGTATTTAAAAATTCTTGTCTTGTTGGAAAAGAACCGTGCCAGATGTGGGCGTTGAGTCACACTCCCACATACAGAACAGTTACTCTTGTGCTTGGATTTTGTAGGTTTTATAGTTGCTGGGGACTTAATTAATTAATTGTGTTTACGAAAATTACTTACATTGTTTGTTGCAGTCAGATAGCGTAATAATATTAGTCAGGGCCAACCGATTACGAAACACAGCGTAATCGGACATACAGCTACTAAAAAAAAAATATATATTTTCAAATTTATTTAATTAAGCCCCCATGCAACCTGTCACTCGGAAAACATTTTCTGAACGGACAAAAACAAAAACAAGCAAATCTTCTGTGTCCTGGTGTATATTTTCATTTGAACTATTCCATTTCGCTACTAACGAGTAATAGGTCTCGAAATACCTGACATGGGGAACGAGTGAACAAGCGATATCGCACCTGATACCATGTACAATATCTGGCATGCCAATTGTCCAGTCAACTAAGAAATGCAACATATTATTGATAGGCATATACATTGGCTCTGCATGGGGAAGTTTTCATGTTTATAGAGTAATTTGTGTGGACAGTCTCTAGGTGCAATAGATTAGGACAAAACCTCTTTATATGTACCGTATCCGTTCTGAAGGACATATCCGATAGAACAGCCACCACAAACGTAAGTAATATCGATGAACATAGATGGCTCCTCGGTGATTTCAGTGTCGGTGCACACTGCGTCCGAACACAAGCGGATTCATGCAAAATCTGTGCACAAAGGGTTTAATGGACAGTGGACACTGCTAGCCTGTGGCATTTTGAGAATTTGGCTCGGATGGTAAGCTGTCCGGGTGGCTGAGGTGGTCGTGTGTAGGGTAGGTCTGCGTGTTCGGTCAGAGGAATGGTTGCCCTCTGTGATTAAAAAAAAAACACTGAGTGAACAGTTCAGACATCTCTTGACCAGGTGTCATGTGACGTCTGCCCCGCCCACATGTCGAGAAAAACAGCGAAAAAAGAAAGCGTTGTTAAAGCTGCCGCTCGCATAAAGAGGGAAATCCGTGAGTGAGTCTTGATCCGGCACAAACTTTCATTTGTCACCGTTGAATTAATTTCAATGCCCAACTGCGGCTGAGTTCTTCGTTTCTCTCAAATATCTGTAAGAGTATACGGTCACTGTGTCACGTTAATGGACAGTGGACGTTACTAGCGTGTGACAAGTTGCGACAAGTTGAGGATTTGGATCAGCTGAGCAGTGTATCTAGATCTGCGGAAGTTAAGGCGACCCCCCGCGCAAGGCGGGAAATCCGTGTCCTATTCCCGGGCCGGCAAATATTTTCATTGGTCACCGCTGAATATACAGGGTGCATCAAAAAGAATCATCTGATCTGACACGACTATATTTCTGAAACTAATAAACATGTACAATGAATTTTGTTTCTTGATGAACGGGAAATTCAAAAAGTTTTTTTTTTTTCATACCTTTCCACAGGTGTTCAATATGCACGGCATATGTGAATGCGATATTGAAATTGTTCCCACACTACAGCGAGCATTTCTCGACTTACAAAAATGGCTCTGAGCACTACGGGACTTAACTGCTGAGGTCATCAGTCCCCTAGAACTTAGAACTACTTAAACCTAGCTAACCTAAGGTCATCACACACATCCATGCCCGAGGCAGGATTCGAACCTGCGACCGTAGCGGTCGCGCGGTTCCAGACTGTAGCGCCTAGAACCGCTCGGCCACCCCGGCCGGCTTGACTTACAGCTTCCACAGTTGCTCTCATGCGATGTCACTGTTCGTTCATTGTTGTTGGTAACGGAGGCACATAAATAGAGTCTTTCATAAATCCCCACAAGAAATAATCGCATACAGTCAGGTCCGGCGACCTTAGAGACCAGTAATGTAAGGCTGAATCATTTGGTCCACTGCGACCAATCTATCGTTCAGCAATCCTTTGATTTAAAAATTCCCGCACTTCCAGATGCTAGTGTGGCGGCGCCCGATCCTGTTGGTAAATGAAGTCGTTCGAATTAGTCTCTAACTATGGGAAAAGAAAGTTCGCAAGCGTATCGTGATATGTGCTTCCTGTAACAGTGTCCTCGGCAAAGAAAAATGGACCATACACCTTTTCCCATGAAACTGCACAAAACACATTACATTTTGGGGAGTCCCTCTCGTGGTGTTAAACTTCAAGTGGCTGTCCCTTACCCCATTTTCTTACGTTATGACGGTTCATCTTTCCGTTTAAATGGAGGGTCGCCTCGTCACTAAACACTAAGAATGGAAGAAAACTCATCCACCATCTTGCCAAGAAAGAAATTACAGAACTCTACACGTTGTTGTTTGTTACCCTCACGAGAGCTTGCAGTAGCTGAATTTTGTAGGGTTTTACCTGTGAAAACGTCGACGCGAAACATGCCAGATGGACATCAGGGGCACCTGAGCTGTCGAGCTGCACTGCGAACGGATTTCTGCAGACTCCTTGTGAAACTACGGCGGGTGCGTTCGACGTGTGTCTCACTCGAGGACAGCCCGGTGATTTGCCTCTATACAAACAACCTGTTTCTCGGAATTGTTCGTGCCATGGTGTAATAATCTGTGCTGTAAGAGGATCCACACCACAACTAGTACGAAAGTCACGCTGAAGAGTCATTACTGGCCCGCACTGCGCAAGACATTGAACACAAAACGCTTGATGTTGTCCCGACACTATTTCTACTAGAACTGAAGTGGGTGCACACTGCTGCTACCTAGTAGGAACCACGTAAAACTGTTGGTTCAACAGTACGTTGTTCACGCACACATCTCAAATAACATAATAGTTATGGAATTTTTAAATCGGATGATTCTTTTTGATACACCCTGTACAGTATTTCACTCCCCGATTAAGGGCAAGTTCTTCGTTTCTCTTGTAATTAGGCTGTTTATGTTTTCTTATTGGCAACGTTACGTAGCGCTCTGTATGAAAATCACTGGCTGTGCTGTGTGCAGTCTGTGGCTAGTTTGCATTGTTGTCTGCCATTGTAGTGTGGGGCAGCGGCAGCTGGATGTGAACAGCGCGTAGCGTTGCGCAGTTGGATGTGAGCCGCCAGCAGTGGTGGACGTGGGGATAAAGATGGCGGAGTTTTGAAATTTGTAAGACTGGATGTCATCATCATCATCTTGGACAGTTTCCAGCCACCGGCTGGGTCTGTCGGGAACACAAGCCTCTCCATCGTGTTCTGTCTTTCCACCATTCCCCCTCTTCCACCTTCGTCCAGTCCTCTCCTCTTCTCGTCACACATTCCTTCACTCCCTTCACCCATCTATCTCTTGGTCTTCCTCTGGGCCTCTTCCCCTCCAGTTGCAGATCAAACATCCTCTTTGGAATTCTTCCCTCATCCATTCTCTTCATGTGTCCATACCACTGCAGTCTTGATTTTTCTATCCTGTCCTGTACTGGTTCCTCCTTTAGTCTTTCCCTCACATACACATTTCGCAATCTGTCTCGTCTTGTTACACTCAACCTGCTCCTCTGGAACTTCATTTCACTAGCCTGTATTCTACTTTTGTCGCTTTTGTGCATTACCCGTGTCTCACTTCCGTATGCCAATATGGGGACAAAGTAGGGGACTGCCTATAGGGGCGATGTACAGCGGGGACTTCGTGTGCCCCAGGATCGCTACGGTAGCTGGGAAGGCCCTATGGGAACCCTGAAACGTGACGGCTAACGGGCTCTGGTGAAGCTGCGATAGGCCTAGCAAGCCAGTAGTGGATAAATCAACTGCTTTTAAAAAGGGAACAAAAGGGAACTGGATGTAATGAACTGCTATATATATTATGACTATTAAGGTAAGTACATTGTTTGTTCTCTACTAAAATCTTTCATTTGCTAACTATGCCTATCAGTAGTTAGTGCCTTCCGTAGTTTGAACCTTTTATTTAGCTGGCAGTAGTGTCGCTTGCTGTATTGCAGTAGTTCGAGTAACGAAGATTTCTGGTGAGGTAAGTGATTTGTGAAACGAATAGGTTAATGTTAGTCAGGGCCATTCTTTTGTAGGGATTTTTGAAAGTCAGATTGCGTTGCGCTAAAAAATATTGTGTGTCAGTTTAAGGACAGTCATGTATAATTGTTCTAAGGGGACGTTTCACTCTTAACATCGTGTTTAGGTCGAAAGTAGTTGATAAATACACTGTTTGACAAAAAAAAAAGTGAAGCTCTCAGAAGACACCGTAGGATGTCAACGTAAACTGTACACGTTCACACTATCCGCGGATATGTGAGTGATTAGTGGTTCTCTGTGACAGGTAGAGAACGGACACAAGAGGGCATTCGCGTTGTTCTCTAGCGTTGTTACCCCGTCTGTGGTGGGAATATTTGGGAGCGGGGGGGGGGGGGGGGGGTGTGAATAGTGTCAGATGAATGATGACTGGGAAGGGCACTGAGATGCCGCGAACTCGTATGAGACAGCGTTATCAGCACCTTAGAGAGTTCGAGTAAGGTATCATTGCGGACAAGTGGTCGAAACTTGCAATATCCATATTTGTTGGCCATTCAAATGTGGCAGTGGCTTCACGCTGGACTGCATGGGGACGTGTGGGTAAGCGTACTGGTCATCATGGTTACGGTCTACTACGACTGACCACCACAAGAAACGATCGCTGTACTGTGCACCAAGCACATCATACCCGCTGCACATCTGCTTTTGACGTCATACAACAAGTAAAGGACTCCCTGCAACATTCTGTGTTATACCGCACCTTTCATTAGGTTCAAATGGCTCTGAGCACTATGGGACTTAACATCTGTGGTCATCAGTCCCCTAGAACTTAGAACTACTTAAACCTAACTAAGGACATCACACACATCCATGCCCGAGGCAGGATTCGAACCTGCGACCGTAGCAGTCGCGCGGTTCCGGACTGAGCGCCTAGAACCGCGAGACCACCGCGGCCGGCAAGATCTTTGTGGCGTTGGTTGGTTTGGTTGGGAAAGGAGACCAGACAGCGTGGTCATCGGTCTCATCGGATTAGGGAAGGACAGGGAAGGATGTCGGCCGTGCCCTTTGAAAGGAACCATCCCGGCATCTGCCTGGAGCGATTTAGGGAAATCACGGAAAACCTAAATCAGGATGGCCGGACGCGGGATTGAACCGTCGACCTCCCGAATGCGAGTCCAGTGTCTAACAACTGCACCACCCCGCTCAGTCCTTTCATTAGGGACTAGCAGCAGCTGTACAAGGAAATTACCGCATATGTTTTTTTTTTCTTTTCAATGCTCAGTCTTAAGACTGGTTTGATGTGACCCGCAACGAATTCCACTCCCGTGCCAACCTCTTCATCTTAAAGTGGCTCTTGTAACCTACGTCCTCAATTATTTGCTGGATGTACTCGAATCATTGTCTTCATGTACAGTTTTTACCCTCTAAAACTCCATCTAGTACAATGGAGGTTATTACGTGATGTCTTAATAGGTGCCCAATCATCCTGTCCCGTCTTGTTGTCAGTGCTTAGACTGCAGTTAACACACAGTGGCGTCTGTAGTAATGCCGTGGCCAGAAAGCATGGGTTGCTGATAAATGTCCTCACACTGTGTTCAGCAATGATCCGCAGTTCGGCATTTATCATGGATGGCCATCGCCGGAGAGTGTGGCGGTAACGTGGGGACAGGTCTCGTTCTTCCAATTTTTTGGAGGCGTACGGTAGTGTTCCAACCGGTGGCATGACGTGGGGAACCATCGGTTGTATATAAAAGTCATGAGTAGTATTGATTAAGGAACGTGTGACAGCATAGCGGTGTATCACAGACATTCTGCGTCCTCATATGTTACTACCTCTCACGTAACAGAATCGTAGTTCAAATTTCAACAGGAGAATGCTCGTGCACACATGGCACATGTCTCTATGAACTAATGTTGAGGTACTCCTGTGGCCAGCAAGATCACCAGATCTGTTGGCAGTAGGACATCAGCTACGTCCCAGTGTCGGTGTCCAGGTTATCAAGGACCAGGTAGAACAGTTGAAGTGATTGCCTTGGGGGAGGATACGACGGCTTCATGACAACCTCCGCAACGGTGTCAGTGCATGCATACACACCAGATGGGCTGCAACATCATGCTGGTAAGTAGGCTGATATTATTGCAAAATTCTTTGTAAATCTGAGTCGATTTTTTATTCACTGCAGTAACATCACACACTCGTTCAACCCGTTAAGTTGCATTTTGTTCCATCCTCCGCTTCTGGAGGCTTTACCTTTTTTGTGAGTTATTCGCTCTATAGTTCTGATTTCTAGCGTGCCTGAACATTCAGAACATTTTTGATTGTAGAATTCAAGGCAAAATCATTGCTTAAATTTCCAAGAGCTGTTGGTGGATACAGCATGCCTTCGCATTAAACGAGTGGAATATATATATAGTAGTATACCCTGTTCGTCCTCTCTGATGTAATAAATTTTTATTCAGATTTATTGTTAATACAAACGACATTAATGTTGAAGTTGTGTGAATTGAACTAGCTACGGAAGTACAGGCCTTAATGTCGCTGAATCAAGTAATAATTATAAATCAAGTGATATCGGCTACCAATGCACAACACACTATAAATCCCAAACATTCTACTAAGTGAATATTCAGTACATGATCCGTGAAGGAAACTGATTCAGCATTCCATAATAATGAGGATTGAGGTCCAGTGCTGAGATTATGCACAGATACGTCTTTTAACATTTTTATTTAATCTAGAATACTATACAATCGCATATTTTTCTCAGAAGTGAATAGCCAGAAGTGATCTCAAAAGAGATCAATCAGAAGTGCTCGAAAGGACAAGCCTCGAACAATACTGCTATCATGTTTCATAACTTCATAATGACCAACGAGTGGAGTTGAGAATAGTACGGAACCCTTACACTGCATATATGCATAGGCACTTTCAATTTCTTATACTCTGAACGAAGATGCATGTTTGGTGAAATGTGTGCGCTCAAAAACTTGATATTACACAGTGTTCGATCAGCAGTCTGTAAATTCAGGTTTATAAATGTTCTTTTATTCCACTTTCGCGGCAGGCTGGCAGCAGCTGAGAACTTGCTCTCCGTTCTTCAGATTTAACATCTTACGAAGTAACGATGCAAAGACGATGAATTCCTTAAGCCAAAGGAGTACCTAATTTTAATATGCCCACAGAGGGCTGCAGTAACAACGGAGAACGAGTTAGATAACGATCAGTTTTGCTTTAGGGAAGGTAAAGGCACCAGAGGGGCAGGTCTGACGTTACGGTTGATAACGCAAGCAAGGCAAAAGAAAAATCAAGACACGTTCATTCAATTTTTCAATCCGGAAAAAGTGTTCCAGGAAGTCAAACTGTACAAGATGTTCGAAATTCTGAGAAAAATAGGAGTAAGATATAGGAAAAGACGGGTAATGTATGATATGTACAACAGCCAAGAGGGAATAATAAGACTAGAAGGTGAAGAACAAGTACTCTGATTAGGAAGGGTGTAAGACAGGGATGTAGCCTGTCGCCCCTATTGTTCAATCTGTACATCGAAGAAGCAATGACGCAAATAAAAGAAAATTCACATGCGGGATTAAAATTCAAAGTGAAAGGATATCAATTTGCAGATGGCATTGCTATCCTGAGTCAAAGTGAAGAAGAATCACCAAACTGCTGAACGGAATCAACAGTCTAATGAGTACAGAGTATGGACTGAGAGTAAATCGAAGAAAGACTATGGTAATGAGAAGTAGTAGAAATGAGAACAGTGAGAAACATAAAATCAGGATCGACGGTCACGAATTAGATGAAGTTAAGTAATTCTGCTACCTAAGCAGCAAAATAACCCATGACGGGCGGAACAAGGACATCAGAAGCAGACTAGCACTGGAAAAAAGGGAATTCCTGGACAAGAGAAGTCTACTAATATCAAAAAAGCTTTAATTTGAGGAACAATTGTCGAGAATGTACGTTTGGATCACAGCATCGTATGGTAGTGAAACGGGGACTGTGGGAAAACGGGAACAGAGAAGAATCGAAGCCTTTGAGATGTGGTGCTCCAGACTAATGTTGAAAACAAGGTGGACTGATAAGACAAGGGATGAGGAAGTTCTTCGCAGAATCAGAGAGAAAAGGAATATGTTTAACACTGACAAGAAGAAGCGACATGATGGTAGGACTTCTGTTGAGGCATCACGGACTAACTTCCACAGTATCAGAGGGAGCTGTAGAAGGTAAAAGCTGTAGAGGATGGAACACATCCAGCAAATAATTGAGGACGTAGGTTGCAAGTGCTACTCTGAGATGAAGAGGTTGGCGTAGGAAATAAATTCATGGCGGCCCACATCAGATCAGTCAGAAGACAAAAAGCTAGCATAAAGACACCATAATGGAGATAACGTTGTTATGGTGCTGACGTTGGTGTTGGACCGGCTTTGATTTTACTAGAAGCTGAATTCGGGAGCTTGATAAGAAGCTCGGAGTAAAATCTTGGATGTAATGAAATTGTGCTAAGGATTGTGGATGTGGGATTCAAATTAGTAGGTAGCTGTTGAGCAGGAATTGGTTTGAAAAAGGGATTTTCCAGTGAGTATTCGTAGATCTGGAAAAGTGGAACATTACCTGGCGTTTGGTGGGGACTAGGTGCAGTAGGATTGGTTGCACAGGGCAATATTAAATTGGGACTGAACGAAGATATATGGGCTGGTGAAACCGAAATGGAGGTGGATATGTGAATGTGTGGCGATGACACAGAGATGGAGTACTGCACGGCTTAAAAGTCATCATGGTCTCGGGGTAGAAAGGAGCCAGATTCTCGAAATAAACTGAAAGATAATTTAAAAACGAACTGCGTTGTGATGGACGACAATGTTCATGTGGCTGTACTGGAAAGAAGTGTGCTACTTTTTAACAGGACACGGATTATGATGTTGGAAAGTGCAGGTAATCTCATTCGAGGTGATCGAATCAAACACGCTACTCAACTGGACGTATCTGCTGGTAATGCTGACACACTCGTCCACCAGTTGGGGTGCTGAAGGTGACCACAAAAATTATGTAATAAACAAAGAGGGACCAAGAATAGTTATAGGATAACGCTGATCCAAAAGAATGGAAGAAATCATTACTTTGTGCCCACCGGGTTCCTCGCAGCCTAAAAGAAAACCATAAAGAGCAGAAAAGTACCATCTGTGTGGAATTGCTTGGGCGTTACGAGGCTGATAGTGACAATTTTTTGTCGAACATCGTTACAAGCGATGAAACGTGGGTTTATCACTTCGAACCGGAAACAAAACGGCATTCCAAAGAGGGGCGCCACACCACTTTGAAACGTCCCCTTAGAAAAATTAATTAATTACTGTGCTGATAAACCTCTTACATTATTTGATTTTCAAACAGCTGAGCAGAACTGAACGCACTCAGACATTTCGCTCTTTACCTATTCTGATCAACACTAAACTGACAGTCAATACTTTTAGCGCAACGCAATCTGACTTTCAAAAATCCCTACAAGAGAATGGCCCTGACTAACATTAACCTATACCTTTCACAAATCACTTACCTCACCAAAAATCTTCGTTACTCGAACTACTGCAATACAGCGAGCGCCACTACTGCCAGCTAAATAAAAGATTCAAACTACTGAAGGCACTAACTACTGATAGGCATAGTTAGAAATGAAAGACTTTGATAGAGAACAAACAATGTATTTACCTGAATAGTGTTCAAAAGTCATAATATATATAGCAGTTCTTGACATCCAGTCTTACAAATTTCAAAACTCCGCCATTTCTCTCCCCACATCCACCAGTGCTGGCGGCTCACCTCCAACTGCCGAACGCTATGCGCTGTTAACATCCAGCTGCCCAACACTACAATGGCAGACAACAATGCAAACTAGCCACAGACTGCACACAGCACAGCCAGTGATTTTCATACAGAGCGCTACGTGGCGTTACCAATATAAGAACCTAAATAGCCTACTTACAACTTCTCCGAAGAAAAAGTTCAAAGCCGTACCCTCAGCTGGTAAAATCATGGCGCCGGTCTTCTGTGACTCTGGAAGGATTATCCAGTCTGATGCGCTGCCTCGTCAGCTCTGAAGTGTATTCTGCTATTCTCAGGAAACTGAAGAAACGACTACAGCATATTCGTCGCCACAAAAATGCAAACGAACTTCCCTGTGACAATGCAAGGCCTCACGCATGTCTCCGCACCCGAGAGTGCTCACAAAACTTCTTTGGACTGTTCTTCCTAATCCGACCTACAGGCAGAGTATGGGACCTTCCGATTTCCATGTGTTTTGCGCAATCAAGGATGCACTCCGCGGTAAGTATGAGTAGTAGGTGGATGATGGGGAGGTTATTGATGCAGGAAGACGTTGGCTCCAACGTTGGCCAGTACAGAGATACCATGCGAGCATACAACAGCCTACAGAAGGTTGATGAATGGAGTAGGCTCTGGCTGTTGACCCTCAACGTAAATAAATGTAACATATAGCGCATACATAGAAAAAGAAATCCAATACTGTACAACTACAGTATTGATGACAAAATGCTGGAAACAGTATCTACCCAGAGCGAACTCAAGTGGAACGACCGCATAAATAAATGGCAGGGAAATCAGACGCCACACTGAGATTCATATGAAGAATCTTAGGAAAATGTAAACCATCCGCGAAAGAAGTGGCTTACAAGGCGGCAGTTCGACCGAGTATTGTTCGTCAGTAAGGGATCCTTACCAGGTAGGACTGATAGAAACGATAGACAAGATGCAACGAAGAGCGGCGCGTTTCGTCACGGGATCATTTAGTCTGTGAGAGAGCGTTACACAGATGCTCAACAAACTTCAGTGGCTGGCGCTAAAAGACAAGTGTTGTGCATCACGGAGAGATTTACATCTGAAATTTCGGAAGAGTACATTCAGGGAAGAGTCGAAAAATATTGCTTCCTCCTACATACATCTTGCGAAATGACGGCAACGAAAACATTCGGAGGAATTAGAGCTAATGCAAAAGCTTACCGACAACCATTCTTCCCGTGCGCCAATCGGGACTGGAAGAGGGTGAACAGTTAGTTGCACCAGAAGTACCCTCAGACACAAACCTAAGGTTTCCTGCGGGAAACAGGATTGGCTTCACAGAAGGAGCCAGTTGAAGGAAGGGTAAAAGAGAATTGTGTCAACTATTAAGCAGGTGTGGTGCACTGTGGTGGTCTTTTTCACTACAACATGGCTCTCAGACAGCATTCAGATGGCTTCCCACAGGAAGAACGCTCGAGAAACTGGAAGAAGGGCAACGTATGACGAGTGGAGCCCAGGAGTTTGGTATTGCTCACAGCATTGTTTCAGGTGCATGTGGAGTGTTGTGGACTGGCAAGCCAGCCAATCCACAGTGACGGGTAACCGAAAGGCACGCGCTTAAACTCACTTAGGCTGGCGTGAGGTCTGAAACAGGATACGTAATGAATGCTATAAAGAAAAGTACGTAGCTGCTGGAATACTTAACCTTAATCCACAATTGGTGAAAATTGGTCTTGTTACTGTACGTGCTTCATTAGATACATAGCAAAGGATAAATGGCGCCCTGCTAGGTCGTAACAATTGACTAAGCTGAAGGCTATGCTAACTATCGTCTCGGCTAATGAGCGCGTAATTCTCAGTGATCCTTTCCTAGCAACGTCGGCTGTACAACTGGGGCGAGTGCTAGTAAGTCTCTCGAGACCTGCCGTGTGGTGGCGCTCGGTCTGTTATCACTGACAGTGGCGACACGCGGGTCCGACATGTACTACTGGACCGCGGCCGATTTAAAGCTACCACCTAGCAAGTGTGGTGTCTGGCGGTGACACCACATGGAGAGCATCCGGATCGCAGGCAAAGCTGCCAGAAGGAGAGGAGCAGCAGATGACTGCTGCACAGTGCGACTGTCAAGAACCGACCCACGTCAAACAGCGGGTGCAGGTGTAACCACATTTAAGAGTTATTTTCTTGATGCTGTTATCAGGAAATACGTGACATTAGGCTGCACCTGATACGAAAAACTGGCCACTTATGAATCATGTTGAACTAAAAATCGGTGTCAAGGTCATGAATAATAACACAGAAGACCGTAAATTTCCCATATCAGCAACCTTCGTCACGGACACACGTAGAAAAATTGTCTTGATGCAGCCTAGTGTCATGACTTTCCTGAAACACATTTAACACACGTCTAGGAGCTCAATGCTCACAAAGAGACTGCATGAGGATGGTATCTTGGCCCAACGACCGTACATTGTGTTTCGGGCACCCGCACATCGGTGGCAGCTTTCGTGATGCTGCCAAGAGCATAGGGACTCGACCAACGAGGACTGAATCTAATCACCTGAGCGTCAGTTAAGGCTTTAAGATGGTGTACTGAAGCACCGAAACTGGTAGCCATACATTAAATAACACCGTAAGGATGGCTGTAGGTGTTCCATTTTATCAGTGGCTGAAGTCCCTCAAACCTCCAGTCAATAGGATGGACATAAAAAACTAGGAGTGGGGTCTTGTAATCCTCTCAGTATGGGTAGCGATTCTGCACGTGCCCTCACATGACGAAAGGTGGGAAAATTAATCAACTCAGAAACGAAGTCGAAGATGATAGTTTTTCCAGGTGTTTCGACCATAACTGGGTTGTCTGACTTGAAGCAGGTTTTGACTACATAGCCCGCCATGCTTCTGTCTTTTGCGCTCCTCTTCGTTCTTTGTACCCCCTTTGTGGCCTACTGACATCATCCAGCATCTGGAACCTTCTTCTGGCCTTCCCTCTCTTTCCCGGAACGAAACCTTCAGTTGCCTCTACTACACTCATGCTCATGTTGATACATGGTGAAACAACGCTCTGGTGGACGGTTTGTGGGTTTAAATCACCTCGGGGTATGGCCTACGGTCCTCGCACGGTGGCGCTGGCAGCAGTCCACATACGTAGAGGTGTGTTGGTGCATGTCAGAGTACGGTGCAGCGAATAAGTGTGCAGTCGCTTTCAGACGTGCTAATGGTGACTGTGTGTTGAAAATGGCTCAAAAAACACATATTGATGACATTATGAGGGGTAGAATACTAGGGCTACTGGAGGTTGGTCAAACGCAGCAGATCGTATTATGGGCCCACCATGTGTCACGAAGGGTGATCTCAAGATCATGGCAACGATACCAGCAGACAGGAAACGTGTCCAGATGCTACAGTACGGGACGTCCACAATGTACAAAATCACAAGAAGACCGATGTCTCACCAACAGTGCCCGCAGACGGCCACGGAGTACTGCAGGTAGCCTTGCTCGGGACCTTACCGCAGCCACTGGAACAGTTGTCTCCAGACACGAAGTCTACAGACGACTGAACAGACATGGCTTATTCGCCCGGAGACGTGCAAGGAGCATTCCACTGACCCCTGTCACAGGAGATCCCGTAAATCCTGGTGTCAAGAACACAGTACATGGTCGTTGGAACAGTGGTCCCAGGTTATGTTAACGGACGAGTCCAGTGTAAGTAGGCTGTTTATGTTTTCTTATTGGCAACGTTATATAGCGCTCTGTAGGAAAATCACTGTTTGTGCTGTGTGCAGTATGTGGCTAGTTTGCATTGTTGTCTGCCATTGTAGTGTTGGGCAGCGGCAGCTGGATGTGAACAGCGCGTAGCGTTGGGCAGTTGGAGGTGAGCCGCCAGCAGTGGTGGATGTGGGGAGAGAGATGGCGGAGTTTTGAAATTTGTCATGAACTGATATATATATATATATATTATGACTATTAAGGTAAATACATTGTTTGTTCTCTACTAAAATCTTTCATTTGCTAACTATGCCTATCAGTAGTTAGTGCCTTCCGTAGTTTGAATCTTTCATTTAGCTGGCACTAGTGGCGCTCGCTGTATTGCAGTAGCTTGAGTAACGAAGATTTTTGTGAGGTAAGTGATTTGTGAAAGGTACAGGTTAATGTTAGTAAGGGCCATTCTTTTGTAGGGATTTCTGAAAGTCAGATTGCGTTGCGCTAAAAAAAAAAAATATTGTGTGTCAGTTTAAGCACAGTCATGTATAATTGTTGAAAGGGGACGTTTCACCAGGTGTAGTCAGAACATTGATTCTCGCCGAGTTTTCATCTGGTGTGAACCAGGAACCTGATACCAACCCCTTAGTGTTCTTGAAAGGGACCTGTGTGGATGTCATATTTTGATGGTGTGGGGTGGGATTATGATTGGTGCACGTACACCCCCGCATGTCTTTGACAGAGGAACTGTAACAGGTCATTTTGCACCAGTATTTCCGCCTTTTCAGGGGTGCAGTGAGTCCCACCTTCCTCCTGATGGGTGACAACGCATGGACCCACCGATCTGCCATCGTGGAGGAGTACCTTGAAACAGAAGATATCAGACGAATGGAATGGCCTGCCTGTTCTCCAGACCTAAACCCCCTCGAGCACGTCTGGGATGCTCTCGGTCGACGTATCGCTGCACGTCTTCAAACCCTTAGAACACTTCAGGAGCTCCGACAGGCACTGGTGCAAGAATGGGAGGCTATACCCCAGCAGCTGCTCGACCACCTGATCCAGAGTATGCCAACCCGTGGTGCGGCCTGTGCACGTGTGCATGGTGATCATATCCCATATTGATGTCGGGGTACATGCATAGGGAACAGTGGCGTTTCGTAGCACATGTGTTTTGGGACGGTTTTCTCAACTTGTCACCAATACCGTGGACTTACAGATCTGTGTCGTGTGTGTTCCCTATGTGCCTATGCTATTAGCGCCAGTTTTGCGTAGGGCAAGGAAGTGTATGTTGTCTTCATTGACCTCGAAAAGGCCTTTGATAGAGTGCAGTGGGATAAGCTGTTAGATATCTTGAAAAAGAAGGGAGTTTAGTGGAAGGAGAGAAGATTGATCACAAATGAGTAACGGGGTCTTTGAAGACAGCAAGACTGGGAGAGGTGTTAGACACGGCCAGTTTTGCGTGGCACCACATTCTGCAATTATCCTTAATTTATGAGCATGAGTGTAGAAAGCAATCTCTTCTTAGATTGTGGCCTATCCAGTGTAGGTTCCTGTTCTTCACCGTCAGCAGCATCCTGCGTTCTTCTCCAACTCTCCTCAGTACTTCTTCACTCCTGACTTTATCAGTCCAGCTGATCTTCTCCGTTCTACGTAATATCCACATTTCACAAGTTTTAATTCTCTTCTCATCCTGCTTTCTCAAAGTACACATTTCTGCTCCAGACAAGGCCACGGTCTACCTTAAGCACTTAACCAGTAGCTTCCTTAATTCCTTATTTAAACAACTGCTTTTCAAATGCCTCTCTCACCAGAGCCATTCTCACTTTGATATCTTGTTGGCAATCCATGTCTTCTTTGGTCCATCTTCGCAAATACCTGTTGTATGATTTCTGACCCCAACTTAATTATGGCTCATCATTTCTTTAGGCGTATGACCGTACTTTTGGTTTTCTTTTTATTAATTTTAATACCATATGCTACACAGGCTTCAGTCAGGTCACTTACCATTTGAGTCAGCGCCTCTTGATTTTCTGTGAGGATCACCATGTCATCTGCAAATCTTATACATTCAATTTCCCGCCCACCTATCCTGACGCCTCCTGTTCCACGCAGACAGCTTTCCAGTCCTTCCTCCAGATAGTTGTTAAATAGGATCGGCGAGAGACAACAGCCGTGTCTAACACCTGTCCCAGTCTTGCTGTCTTCAGATACCCCGTTACTTATTTGTGATCAATCTTCTCTCCTTCCACTACACTCCCTTCTTTTTCAAGATATCTAACAGCTTATCCCACTGCACTCTGTCAAAGGCCTTTTCGAGGTCAATGAAGACAACATACACTTCCTTGCCCTTTTCTATGTATCTTTCACCGATGGTTCTTAGAAGTCCAATGGCATCTCGTGTTCCCTTTCCCCTTATGAAACCATATAGTTCTTCACCAATTGTTTCTTCCAGCGTTCCATACAGCCTCCTATTCAGAATTCGAAGAACTACTTTTGCTACCTGCGATATTAGGCTGATTGTCCTGTGGTCTTCACACTTTTTCAGATTATTAGTCTTTGGGATTGGGACTATTATACTTAAGAGAAAGTCTTCTCTCCATTCCCCTTTGTCATGGATGTAGTTGCAAAGAGAGGTCAACTCATTTTCTCCTGTTTCTTTTAAACTTTTTAAGATGTCTGCCGGAATCTCGACTACACCACATGCTTTGCTGTTTTTAAGTTCTCCCGATGCCTTATTTACCTATGAACCTAGGATAAAATGTCCTTTTTTTCCTTCTCATTCTGCAGACCGGAAGGTCTCTGATCCGCTTGAAGGAGAGTTTCAATGTATTCTTTCCATCTATTCTGAATAGCGTGTGGGTCACTTATAAGAGTTCTGTCTTTCCCTCCTGTCTTGATATTTGTTTTGTTCTTCCTTCCCGGAAATGCTATTTCCTTGACTACTCGATACAGCTTTTCGTACTTTCGTACTTCGTGTTATGATGTGAAGAGGAAAAATTTTGCATGTGTTCACTGACTTGCAGATATTTGAATACGTTTCACTTACCGGTCAATGTTGCTGTGACACTGTATCCATTGCCTACGTGCGTTTTTCCAGGTCTGATTCCGCCGTGACTCCACTTTTATGGTTGGCAATGTGCGTCTTGGAACGAGAGGATGTTCGGCGAAGAATGTGATCCCCGTTCCCTGACTTAAATCCCATTGAAAACGTGTGGGCTGCGTTGGGGAGACGTACACGTGGATCAACGAGTATCTAACAGTTGTCAACGGCGCTGGTGCAGGAATGGAATTCCCTACCACATGAACTCCTTATGAACCTCGTGACCAGCATGGGAACAGTCTGCAGGGCATGCAGTGCCGTCCGTGGGATGTTTACACTTACTACTGTTAGTATTAACGTAGAAATAAAAATGAATGTTGAATATGTAATCAAATAAGAAACTACACAAAAATGAATGTTATTAAAGTTCTAAGCGAATAACTTCCAGCTTATAGCTTGCAGTTTGTGATACTACATCTGGTTACTGACAGCCTCGGAGAAGTTCGAGATTTGTTGATTTGCTGACTAATTACAACTCTACTTGTACCTAAAACTTTTGTTGTTACAGTGTTCTACGTTTCCCACACCGGTATCCGAGCCTCGGCAATCCTCCAGTCTGAGCATACGCATGTGGGTACATGTTTTTTTTTTTTTTTTTTTTTTTTTTTTTTTTTTTTTTTTTTTTTTTTGAATAATCAACGAAACGATAACGTTCTACGAGTCGGGGTGTGGAATGTCAGAAGCTTGAACGTGGTAGGGAAACTAGAAAATCTGAAAAGGGAAATGCAAAGGCTCAATCTAGATATAGTAGGGGTCAGTGAAGTGAAGTGGAAGGAAGACAAGGATTTCTGGTCAGATGAGTATCTGGTAATATCAACAGCTACAGAAAATGGTATAGCAGGTGTAGGATTCGTTATGAATAGGAAGGTAGGGCAGAGGGTGTGTTACTGTGAACAGTTCAGTGACCGGGTTGTTCTAATCAGAATCGATAGCAGACCAACACCGACGCCGATAGTTCAGGTATATATGCCGACGTCGCAAGCTGAAGATGAACAGATAGAGAAAGTGTATGAGGATATTGAAAGGGTAATGCAGTATGCAAAGGGGGACGAAAATCTAATAGTCATGGGCGACTGGAATGCAGTTGTAGGGGAAGGAGTAGAAGAAAAGGTTACAGGAGAATATGGGCTTGGGACAAGGAATGAAAGAGGAGAAAGACTAATTGAGTTCTGTAACAAGTTTCAGCTAGTAATAGCGAATACCCTGTTGAAGGATCACAAGAGGAGGAGGTATACTTGGAAAAGGCCGGGAGATACGGGAAGATTTCAATTAGATTACATCATGGTCAGACAGAGATTCCGAAATCAGATACTGGATTGTAAGGCGTACCCAGGAGCAGATATAGATTCAGATCACAATACAGTAGTGGTGAAGAGTAGGCTGAAGTTCAAGACATTAGTCAGGAAGAATCAATACGCAAAGAAGTGGGATACGGAAGTACTAAAGAATGACGAGATACGTTCGAAGTTCTCTAACGCTGTAGATACAGCAATAAGGAATAGCGCAGTAGGCAGTACAGTTGAAGAGGAATGGACATCTCTAAAAATGGCCATCGCAGAAGTTGGGAAGGAAAACATAGGTACAAAGAAGGTAGCTGCGAAGAAACCATGGGTAACAGAAGAAATACTTCGGTTGATTGATGAAAGGAGGAAGTACAAACATGTTCCGGGAAAATCAGGAATACAGAATTCCACTGTTAAATGCAGAGGAGAGAGCAGATAGGTGGAAAGAATACATTGAAAGCCTCTATGAGGGTGAAGATTTGTCTGATATGATAGAAGAAGAAGCAGGAGTCGATTTAGAAGAGATAGGGGATCCAGTATTAGGATCGGAATTTAAAAGAGCTTCGGAGGACTTACGGTCAAATAAGGCAGAAGGGATAGATAACATTCCATCAGAATTTCTAAAATCATTGGGGGAAGTGGCAACAAAACGACTATTCACGTTGGTGTGTAGAATATATGAGTCTGGCGATATACCATCTGACTTCCGAAGACGGCAAGAGCTGACAAGTGCGAGAATTATCGCACAATCAGCTTAACAGCTCATGCATCGAAGCCGCTTACAAGAATAATATACAGAAGAATGGAAAAGAAAGTTGAGAATGCGCTAGGTGACGATCAGTTTGGCTTTAGGAAAAGTAAATGGAGGAGAGAGGCAATTCTGACGTTACGGCTAATAATGGAAGCAAGGCTAAAGAAAAATCAAGACACGTTCATACGATTTGTCGACCTGGAAAAAGCGTTCGACAATATAAAATGGTGCAAGCTATTCGAGATTCTGAAAAAAGTAGGGGTAAGCTATAGGGAGAGACAGGTCATATACAATATTACAACAAACAAGAGGGAATAATAAGAGTGGACGATCAAGAACGAAGTGCTCGTATTAAGAAGGGTGTAAGATAAGGCTGTAGCCTTTCGCCCCTACTCTTCAATCTGTATATCGAGGAAGCAATGATGGAAATAAAAGAAAGGTTCAGGAGTGGAATTAAAATACAAGGTGAAAGGATATCAATGATACGATTCGCTGATGACATTGCTATCCTGAGTGAAAGTGAAGAAGAATTAAATGATCTGCTGAACGGAATGAACAGTCTAATGAGTACACAGTATGGTTTGAGAGTAAATCGGAGAAAGACGAAGGTAATGAGAAGTAGTAGAAATGAGAACAGCGAGAAACTTAACATCAATGAAGTTAAGGAATTCTGCTACCTAGACAGTAAAATAACCAATGACGGACGGAGCAAGGAGGACATCAAAGGCAGACTCGCTATGGCAAAAAAGGCATTTCTGGCCAAGAGAAGTCTACTAATATCAAATACCGGCCTTAATTTGAGGAAGAAATTTCTGAGGATGTACGTCTGGAGTACAGCATTGTATGGTAGTGAAACATGGACTATGGGAAAACCGGAACAGAAAAGAATCGAAGCATTTGAGATGTGGTGCTATAGACGAATGTTGAAAATTAGGTGGACTGATAAGGTAAGGAATGAGGAGGTTCTACGCAGAATTGGAGAGGAAAGGAATATGTGGAAAACACTGATAAGGAGAAGGGACAGGATGATAGGACATCTTCTAAGACATGAGGGAATGACTTCCATAGTACTAGAGGGAGCTGTAGAGGGCAAAAACTGTAGAGGAAGACAGAGATCGGAATACGTCAAGCAAATAATTGAGGACGTAGGTTGCAAGTACTACTCTGACATGAAGAGGTTAGCACAGGAAAGGAATTCGTGGCGGGCAGCATCAAAAGAGTCAGTAGACTGATGACCAAAAAAAGAAAGTTTCTCTTAATTATATTTTACTCGTGTCAATCATTTTCTAGTATGAAAGTATCCTTCTCAGTCTTCTACTTTGTCCTTCTGAACAACTGATGCTATTTTTGATACTCAGAACGTCCTCTTAATCTTAAAAACTGAAAGTTGAGAAGTGGCACTTTAGATACTGATGCACAATCATATTAACATTAGTCCGTAAATTTTAGTCATTTACAACTATATTGCAAATCACGGTCCAATTGTGTACATTCCACCTTTACCTGAGAACGGGACCAACTGAAAACGACATGATCAGCGGAGCGTTCCCCTCCACATAACAGGTTGGTGTATTCAGACGTCCCGCTCGATGCTAATGTTTGGGATACGGGCCACGACCTGCTAATTACTGCACTTTACCTCGAGTAGGATCAACGTCGCGCATACTGATCCTCTTCTTAATGCTTCGGAATATGATGTATACCCGGCTTGCAGTGCTTTCAGTGACCAAATCAGGATGTGGCTAACCACCAGGCTCATTTCCTTCATTACAAATTGGAGCTCCAGTAGTCTCGTAGACTCGATCATACTGTTCACGTTACAACCAAAACAAGCGTGTTGATAATCTGTTCTTCTAGATGTTACCCTTCGCATCGGCATGGAACGTTCTGGGCTCCACAAGACTGTAGCTTGACTATGTACCTTCCTCTTAGTGATATAAAGGTTTACATGCACAGAAGGGAATAAAACATACAAAATTATATCGATGCAGCCAGTATAGTGTTGTACCGAACAGCAGAGAGAAATACTAGCAGTGGTGAAACTTGAAACTTCCTGGCAGATTAAAACTGTGTGCCTGACCGAGACTCGAACTCGGGACCTTTGCCTTTCGCGGGCAAGTGCTCTACCAACTGAGCTACCGAAGCACGACTCACGCCCGGTACCCACAGCTTTACTTCTGCCAGTGGGTGCTGTGGGTACCGGGCGTGAGTCGTGCTTCGGTAGCTCAGTTGGTAGAGCACTTGCCCGCGAAAGGCAAAGGTCCCGAGTTCGAGTCTCGGTCGGGCACACAGTTTTAATCTGCCAGGAAGTTTCATATCAGCGCACACTCCGCTGCAGAGTGAAAATCTCATTCTGGAAACTAGCAGTGGTGTCAACAATGGAGGAAGATGGCTGCAGTCCCTAAGATCTGACCACGTTATCTGGGCAATAGCTGGCGGTTATCTTCCGATCGCGTGAATCACGTAGGTCATTTCTATCTAGCGAATACTAAATATCGTACTTGATTTTCAAAGCGTCTCATCTCGTTCGTCAGTTTACCTACCGCGCCACTACGTGTATGACTTTTACTATTCACGAGACGTAAGTGATCTACGTGATTCAGTCGAATAGAAGACGGTCGCTGGCTACTGTCTGCATAACTCTACCCTCCATATTTCACTGCCTAATATTCGTTTCCCTATTTGGTTGTACTTCCCATTGTTATGACAGTGATCTTATCTTTCTTTTCCCACTTATCCCCCCTACATAAGCTTTGATTTACATTTGATTTGACGGCGGTATTCATGCCTGTAAACGGGATGCTTGTAGGACCACACGGTATGACATCACCATCTTTGGGTTCCACTTGTTGGTTGGTTGATTTGTGGGAGGGTGCGAAACAGCGAGGTCATTGGTCCCATCAAACTAGGAAAGGACGGGGAAGGAAGCCATCCGTGCCCTTTCAAAGGAATCATTTCGAAATTTGCCTGAAGCGATTTAGTGAAATCACGGAAAATCTAAATCAGGACGCCTGGACGCGACTTGGAACCGTAGTACTTCCGAATGAGCATCCACTTGTTACAGGATGTGGTTGGGGGGGAGGGGTAGGGGAGAGGGGGGGAAGAGGACAGGGAGGGCCTACCACCACAACAATATTACGAGGAGCATTCAAGTTCTAAGGCCTCCGATTTTTTTTTTCTAATTAACTACTCACCCGAAATCGATGAAACTGGCGTGACTTCTCGACGTAATCGCCCTGCAGACGTACACATTTTTCACAACGCTGACGCCATGATTCCATGGCAGCGGCGAAGGCTTCTTTAGGAGTCTGTTTTGACCACTGGAAAATCGCTGAGGCAATAGCAGCATGGCTGGTGAATGTGCGGCCACGGAGAGTGTCTTTCATTGTTGGAAAAAGTCAAAAGTCACTAGGAGCCAGGTCAGGTGAGTAGGGAGCATGAGGAATCACTTCAAAGTTGTTATCACGAAGAAACTGTTGCGTAACGTTAGCTCGATGTGCGGGTGCGTTGTCTTGGTGAAACAGCACACGCGCAGCCCTTCCCGGACGTTTTTGTTGCAGTACAGGAAGGAATTTGTTCTTCAAAACATTTTCGTAGGATGCACCTGTTACCGTAGTGCCCTTTGGAACGCAATGGGTAAGGATTACGCCCTCGCTGTCCCAGAACATGGACACTATCATTTTTTCAGCACTGGCGGTTATCCAAAAGTTTTTTGGTGGCGGTGAATCTGTGTGCTTCCATTGAGATGACTGGCGCTTTGTTTCTATCTCTTTCCAGTCCGGAGAAAAAAAATCAGAGGACTTAGAACTTGAATGCACCTCATATTGCCTAGGGCTGGTAGTGACCGGAAATAAGCTGATGTTGGTCCCATGCAGCAAGCTTCTTCCGACTTCCCTTTCGATAAAGCGAGTCAGTCACCTCGCAGTGGGTCAACTTACAGTAGCCGTAGAGAAAAAAAAGAACTCCGTCTTCAGGCCACAAGTGGCCCATCGGGACCATCTGACCGCCGTATCATCCTCAGTTAAGGATGCGGATAGCAGGGGCGTGTGGTCAGCACACCGCTCTCCCCGGTCGTTATGATGGTTTTCTTTGACCGGAGCCGCTAGTATGCGGTCGAGTAGCTCCTCAATTGGCATCACGAGGCTGAGTGCACCCCGTAAAATGGCAACAGCGCATGGCGGCTAGATGGTCACCGCTTCAAGTGCCTACCACGCCCGACAGCGCTGAACTTTGGTGATGTCACGGGATCCGGTGTATCAACTGCGGCAAGGCCGTCGCAGCCGTATAGAAAGGTAACTTCCTTTTACACGATCGACCTTGTTTCAATTGATTACTCGAGACAAGTGCGTCTACTGCAGCGCCCCTCGAGTTTTATTCCCGTACTGAGTCATGTCTGTTTTGAGTGGTCATTTTCTTTTACACATCAGCACTAAAATTGGTGATGTTGCGAGAGCTGTCTGCTGTGCTTTTTGGCATCTGAATGGTCAAAGTAAGGATTCTTTTCACGGAAAAATCGAAATATAGTAACAAAATGGTTCAAATGGCTCTGAGCACTATGGGACTTAACATCTGAGGTCATCAGTCCCATAGAACTTATAACTACTTAAACTTAACTAACTTAAGGACATCACACACATCCATGCCCGAGGCAGGATTCGAACCTGCGACCGTAGCGTTCGCGCGGTTCCAGGCTCAAGCGCCTAGAACCGCTCGGCCACAGCGGCCGGCGAAATATAGTAACAATTGTAAGAACAAGCAATGATAAGTTTATTAATGGCTGAAGCAGAATTCACAGCGGAAGTTCTTGTCAGATGTCAGTTCATAGCGCCTTTTAGCTTTATAGTTTGTATCTTGTTTTCTTGCTAACTAGCAAACAACGAATTTTTTTTTCTCTTCCAATAATATTTGCTTTTTTACTGTTGAAATAATTTTCCATAACACAGTTATCTATTGACGTACTTATTTATGTGTAGGGTAGGTTATTTTTCCCCTCTGTAAAGCGTAAATAATTTTTGCTCTCAGGTATTTCGTCTCTCTTGTATACCAGAAGAACACCAGTAGAAAAAAATACCAGGACCGAGTGCAACTTTTTAATTGCCACGAAAACATGGCAAATAACTGAATGAAGATTAAGGAGACACGAAAGCACAAAACCAATTTATGTAGAAGGAGGCCGGCCGGTGTGACCGAGCGGTTCTAGGCGCTTCAGTCTGGAACAGCGCGACCGCTACGGTCGCAGGTTCGAATCCTGCCTCGGGCATGGATGTGTGTGATGTCCTTAGGTTAGTTAGGTTTAAGTAGTTCTAAGTTCTAGGAGACTGATGACCTCAGATGTTAAGTCCCATAGTGCTCAGAGCCATTTGAACGATTTTTTGTAAAAGGAGTGAGCTCAACCAGAACAGTTTATAACTTCCGATGTCAACAGACGCCGCTGTAGTCCTTTGTCTCTGAGGATGCGCAGTGTGCAGCACACTCGTAAATTTAGAACTCTACACTCGACACATCCTATACCTCATTGACGTCATAGAGACACTCGCCGCTGATTTACACGCAGGCACGAAAGTGGCACGCACTTCGAGCAGCCTATTTTGACCAGAAAGTCTCTCGTGTTAGACGGGCTATTGACTTTAGACCACATAGTCGCAGCTGTCACTTTTAGACGGTGCCTCATCGTCGGGAGAGAGCATTCCCACGCCGGAGCGGCCGACCACGCCGCTGTCACCCCGTGAGACGCAGCGCGTGTCGTGACGCTGCGGCCGGTAATCTGGCGGGGGTGGGGGTGGGGGTGGGAGAGGCGCTATCTGGTAGCGGCAATCGGGGCGATCCATCACGGCGCGCGACGGCCGCGGCCCGCGCCGCGACACTTGAAAGGCTCGCCGCTGGCCGCGCACCACTGTGTCGGCAATTAGGGGGCACGACTGGCGGATGGCTCTCAGGCAGGCAGCTGCTCGGCACCACGGCCGCCGTGGACCAACCCAGGCTTCGTAAGGAGTTTCACTAATTGTATGACAGCAGGCCCACGTTTTATTACACACACGTGGGTATACCTCCAGGCGGAATAGTGTCCTGAGTATTCTGAGGTACACTACTGGCCACTGAAATTGCTACACCACGAAGATGTCGTGGTACAGACGCGAAATTTAACCGACAGGAAGAAGATGCTGTGATACGCAAATGATTAGCTTTTCAGAGCATTCACACAAGGTAGGCGCCGGTGGCGACACCTACAACGTGCTGACATCAGGAAAGTTTCCAAACGATTTCTCATACACAAACAGCAGTTGACCGGCGTTGCCTGGTGAAACGTTGTTGTGATGCCTCTTGTAAGGAGGAGAAATGCGTACCATCACGTTTCCGACTTTGATAAAGGTCGGAATGTAGCCTGTCGCGATTGCGGTTTATCGTATCGCGACATTGCTGCTCGCATTG
Source organism: Schistocerca serialis cubense (assembly GCF_023864345.2). Lineage (NCBI taxonomy): Eukaryota > Metazoa > Arthropoda > Insecta > Orthoptera > Acrididae > Schistocerca > Schistocerca serialis. The sequence continues at coordinate 621,817,607 of NC_064645.1, forward strand.
GTCGAGATCCAATGACTGTTAGCAGAATATGGAATCAGTGTGTTCAGGAGGCTAATACGGAACGCCCTGCTGGATCCCAACGGCCTCGTATCACTAGCAGTCGAGATGACAGGCATCTTATCCGCATGGCTGTAACCGATCGTGCAGCCACGTCTCGATCCCTGAGTCAACAGAAGGGGACGTTTGCAAGGCAACAACCATATGCACGAACAGTTCGACGACGTTTGCAGGAGCATGGACTGTCAGCTCGGAGCCCTTGGCTGCGGTTACCCTCGACGCTGCATCACAGACAGGAGCGCCTGCGATGGTGTACCCAACGACGAACCTGGGTGCACGAATGGCAAAACGTCATTTTTTTCGGATGAATCCATGTTCTGTTTAAAGCATCATGATGGTCGCATCCGTGTTTGGCGACATCGCGGTGAACGCAGATTGGAAGCGTGTATTCGTCTTCGCCATATTGGCGTATCATCCGGCGTGGTGGTATGGGGTGCCACTGGTTACACGTCTCGATCACCTCTTGTTCCTATTGACGGCACTTTGAACAGTGGACGTTACATTTCAGATGTGTTATATCCCGTGCCTCTACCCTTCATTAGATCCCTGCGAAACCCTACATTTCAGCAGGATAATGCACGACCGCATGTTGCAGGTCCTGTACGGGCCTTTCTGGATACAGAAAATGTCCGACTGCTGCCCTGGCCAGCACATTCTCCAGATCTCTCACCAATTGAAAACGTTTGGTCAATGGTGGCCGAGCAACTGGCTCGTCACAATACGCCAGTCACTACTCTTGAACTGTGGTATCGTGTTGAAGCTGCATGGGCAGCTGTACCTGTACACGCCATCCAAGCTCTGTTGGACTCAATGCCCAGGCGTATCAAGGCCAGAGTTGGTTGTTCTGGGTACTGATTTCTCAGGATCTATGCACCCAAATTGCGTTGAATTGTAATCACATGTCAGTTCTAGTATAACATATTTGTCCAATGAATACCCGTATATCATGTGCATTTCTTCTTGGTTTAATGGCCAGTAGTGTATATGCACTACAGGTCGTGCCTACCCTTTCGAGTCACATCATTACACAACGTAAATGAAAGTACACGTAAATCTATTAATGGATTTTCTAGTGTTCCTCTTCCACCTTTATGACTAGAGGCAAAGCCACAGGAAACTGTGATGCTGGATGATGGGTCTGGACGGATGTCAACGTTTAATTCATCCCAAATGTTTTCCATTGGGTTCCTCGTGGGACTCTGTATGGGCCAGTCCATTTCGGGAATGTCAACAAATCACTGCTGAACAAATGCTGCTTTATTAAAGGGTGTTTTGTTTTGTTGATACAGTCACCGTCTGCCTGACTGTTCCTCAACTGTACGCAGTATACAGTATTGTACACTGAGGTGACAAAAGTCTTTGAATACCTCCTTTTGCCCGGCGTAGTGCAGCATCTAGAAGACGCGTGGACTCAACAAGTCGTTGGAAGGACCCTGCAGAAATACTGAGCCATACTGGCTTTATAGGTGTCCATAACTGCGAAATTGTTACCTCTGTAGGATTTTTGCACGAAATGAGCTCTCAATAATGTCCCACAAATGTCCGAAGAGATTCATGTTGGCTGATCTGGCTCGAATTTTCCGAAATGTTCTTCAACCCAGTCGCAGACAATTGTAGCCCGGTGACGTGGCGCATTGCCGTCCATAAAAATTCCATCGTTGTTTGGGAAAATGAAGTCCATGAAAGGCTGCAAATGGTCTCCAAGTAGCCGATCAGAAACATTTCCAATGATAGGCTCACAAGGGGAGGCCGCCAATTGTGAAATTCAGATTCGATTCATACTGTGCATAATAAAATCTTATGGCCAGAGGTGTAATGTGGCAAAGCACCAAGATGCACTTCTCAGCCGTTGTCGAGAAAATCGACAGTTAAAAGAAACCGTTGCGGTGAAATACTCTCGACGATTAATGATTTTCTACAGCGTTGTGGCGCAGCGGTAAGCACTCGGGTTCGTAATCCGAGGGTCGCCGGATCGAATCTCGCGCCATGCAATTTTTTTTATTATCAGTTTTTTGTAATTCAAATATATATATATATATATATATATATATATATATATATATATTATTAATGAATTGCTTATGCATGTTGGTGAAGGCGGATCGCTCTCCAATTGTACCGCCTCCATTTTTCCGTTTTTTTTTAACAGGGTGTACCAAAGCTCTCCCGTCCGCACTGATTTTCGACAATGTTATAAGTTGCGCTAGGGACCGCATCTACCTTCTTTCGAAGTTAGCAGGCAACTACGCTGTTATGCGGCGGCTCGTTTCGGCCCGATCAACATCTGTCCTTCAAGTGTAACGAGCGAGTAACGGAGTTTATATTTCATACCTGCCACAGCAAATTTGTGTTCGTGGGGTCTCTATTCTAATTCGAACGTTTGACTTACGCTATGCGTATTCGTTTCGGAATATCGTTTCTACGTCTTCCGTTAACTATACGTGGTTAACATTATGAAGACAATTAATAACATTTGTGAAATACAACTTTGTTTGCGGAAAACATAATGATGTTCGAAGTCGCCAGTTTTTCCACGACAAACGACTTTCAACAACTTATTATATGCATAATTGTTGCAACTGATTGCCGGGAATTATATATATATATATATATATATATATATATATATATATATATATATATTTGAATTATAAAAAACAAATACTAAAAAAAAAGGGTTGCATAGCGCGAGATTCGATCCGGCGACCTTCAGATTACGAACCCGAGCGCTTACCGCTGCGCCACGACGCTGTAGAGAATTAATAATCGTAGAGAGTATTTCACGGCAACGGTTTCTTTTAACTGTCGATTTTCTCGACAACGGCTGAGAAGTGCATGTTGGTGCTTCGCCACATTACACCTCTGGCCATGAGCTTTTATTATGCGCGGTATGAATCGAATCTGAATTTCACAATTGGCGGCCTCCCCTTGTCAGCTGTACTAGACGGCCCAATCTTTTCCGTATAAAGACAGCCTACACCATTATGGAGCCACCAACAGCTTGTACATTGCCTTGTTGACAACTTGTGTCCATGTTATCTTGGGGTCTGCGCCACAATGGAACCCTTACCAACTGACATCGGGACTCAGTTGACCAGGCCACGGCTTTCCAGTCGCCTAGAGTCCAACCGATGTGGTCACGAATCCAGGAGAGGCACTGCATGCGCTGTCGTGCTGTTAACAAAGACTCTTGCGTCCGTCGTCTGCTGCCATAGCTCATTAATGCCAAATTTCTCAGCGCTTTCCTAACGGATACGTGCGTCATATGTCCCTCATTGATATCCGCGGTTGTTTCATTCAGTGTTGCTTGTCTGTTAGCACTGACAACTCTACCCAAACGCCTCTGCCCTCGTTAAGTGTAAGCCGTCGGTCATCATGTTTCCTGAAATGTGGTATTCTCTACACGCTCTTGACGTTGTAGATTTCAGAATATTAAATTCCCAAACGATTTCCGAAATGGAATATCCCATTCGCCTAGCTCCAACTACCATTCCGCGTTCAAACTCTGTTAATTTCGTTGCTGCGGCCACAATCACGTCGAATATCTTTGATCACCTCAGTACAAATGACAGCTCCATCAATGCACTGCCATTTTATCTTGGGTACGCGATGCTACTGCCAATTGTATAGATGCATAGCGCTATCCAATGGTTTTTGTCACCTCAGGGTACAATACGTCCGTATACTTCCTCATTTACTGTTTTCCTCAGCGCAATAAGGCAACTCTTGAGACCAGGCGAAACTACTTTCGTCTGGCTATAACTGTGGTTTCTTTGATTGCACTGGAAAAAGACTCATCAAACAAGAACGCATGAAATATTTTTTAAAAAAAGATTTACTCAAATTTGACACAGTTCTTTGCCAGCCGAGCACTAGAACGGTTACAACTGTCATTGACTAGCAAAACGTTACTTGAAGCACTAATTAACAAACTGTTCTCTTGAGGCACAATATTCAACTTTTGCTGGAGTCGAAGTGCATCAGTAAATTTAGTAACTCCTTGGTCTTACACTATGGTGTTGACTCCTTCATGAAGTCACGGACTGGACTGAATTCTCGCATATTCGACACTATACTGATCTCACCTTGAGGTCGTTACTTTACTGAGAGGGAGGATGCGTCTTCTAGGAGTGTTTCCCTTTTAACAATGAGATTTTCACTCTGCAGCGGAGTGTGCACTGATATGAAACTTTTCTGCCGGACCGAGACTCGAACTCGGGACGTTTGCCTTTCGCGGGCAAGTTCTCTACCAACTGAGCTACCCAAGAACGACTCACGCTCCGTCCTCAAAGCTTTACTTCCGCCAGTACCTCGTTTCCTACCTTCCAAACTTTACAGAAGCTCCAGAATGAGATTTTCACTTTGCAGTGGAGTGTGCGCTGATATGAAACTTCCTGGCAGATTAAAACTGTGTGGCCGACCGAGACTCGAACTCGGGACCTTTGCCTTTCGCGGGCAAGTGATCTACCAACTGAGCTACCGAAGCACGACTCAGGCCCGGTACTCACAGCTTTACTTCTGCCAGTACCTCGTCTCCTACCTTCCAAACTTTACAGAAGTTCTCCTGCGAACCTTGCAGAACTAGCACTCCTGAAAGAAAGGATATAGCGGAGACATGGCTTAGCCACAGCCTGGAGGCTGTTTCCAGAATGAGATTTTCATTCTGCAGCGGAGTGGAGGCAGAACTCTGGAAACATCCGCCAGGCTGTGGCCAAGCCATGTCTCTGCAATAGCCTTTCCTTCAGGAGTGCTAGTCCTGCAAGGTTCGGAGCAGAGCTTCTGTAAAGTTTGGAAGGTAGGGGACGAGGTACTGGCGGAAGTAAAGCTTTGAGGACGGAGAGTGAGTAGTGGTTGGGTAGCTCAGTTGGTAGAGAACTTGCCCGCGAGAGGCAAACGTCCCGAGTTCGAGTCTCGGTCCGGCACACAATTTTAATCTGCCAGGAAAGTTTCGTTTGTTTCCCTTTTGTTTGTTGCGGATTGCAGCGTGGCCTCTCTGAAGTCTGTGATATCGATTCGCTTTGCCGACTTTCATGTGGGACAGCAATCTCTGGACGATCACACAGGAACCACACCCAAACCACAAAAACACAATCATATCTTGCCACAACCCCCTCCGTATTCCAACGTTGGTACTGTGGCCTATGAGGAGCTGCACCAGCATTGTATCCCATTCTTTTTAACTTCCTACGCACAGTCATTGTGCTAATTGGATCCCAGGTAGCACTGTTTAACTCACTAGTGATTTTTCCGCTGATATCATGCTACGTTTTTACCGCAATGCACGACGCTTCCTGTCCGTCAGGATTCACGAAATTACTTCTTTGCTTCTCTGGATGTTCTGGAAAACTACTGCAGATACACGCCTGGAACACGTTTTATTAGATTCACCACATCAATAAGAACAAAACTAATGTAAATCATGCTTTACTTTAATATCGTACAGTTTTACGATGGCTTCATATTAGCGAAGTTGCTAAATTTCAGGCACAAAAAATATGAAAATGCAATGGGGAGAGATAGGAAATACATGGAGAATTTGTGTGAGGTTCCCACAGAAACTTCTGCAGTGTAGTCGAAACAACCTTACCAGCATGTTGCCAAGCTTTTTCGTACCAAACTGTAGAAGCAGGAACCCCGTGAGTTAAACAGTGGAATTCCCACTGCACTCTTTAGTGCTGGTGCCCTAGCTTCAGTTTCACCGAAGATTGTTGGTGTTTTCCCACAGTCCCTGTTTCACTACCGTAGAATACATTCTCAGGAATTTCTCCCTCAAATTAAGGCTTATGTTTGGTACTAACAGACTTCTCTTGGCCAGGGATGTCTTCTTGCTAGTGCTAGTCTGCTTTTGACGTCATCCTTGCTCCGTCTGTCATTATTTTGGTGCCTAGGTAGTAGAATTCCTTAACTTCATCTACTTCGTAACCATCAATAGTGATGTTAAGTTTCTCGCTGTTCTCATTTCTCCTTCTTGTCGTTATTCTCGTCTTTGTTCGATTTACTCTCAATTCATTTTCCATACTCACAAGGGAACATCACCATCGCACCCCCCTCAGATTTAGTTATAAATTGGTACAGTGGAGACGCCTTGAAAAACTTAACACAGATCAATCGAGAAAACAGGAAGAAGTTGTGTGGAACTATGAAAAAAAAGCAAAATATACAAACTGAGTAGTCCATGCACAGGACAGGCACCATCAAGGCTAATGTGAGCTCAGAAGCGCCCTGGTCCCGTGGTTAGCGTGAGCAGCTGCTGTACGAGAGGTCCTTCGTTCAAGTCTTCCCTCAAGTGAAAAATTTAATTTTTTATTTTCAGACAATTATTATCTGTCCGTCCGATGCGATCACTTTTTTTTGGGAGTGGTTATCACATCCATAAAAAAACCTAAATCGGGCAAGGTAGAAGAATCTTTTTACCCATTCGCCAAGTGTACAAGTTAGGTGGGTCGACAACATATTCATGTCATGTGACGCACATGCCGTCACCAGTGTCGAATAGAATACATCAGACGTGTTTTCCTGTGGAGGAATCGGTTGACCTTGCGATCAAATGTATTCGGTTACCATTGGAGAGGCACGTCCTTTCGTCTACTAATCGCACGGTTTTGCGGTGCGGTCGGAAAACACAGACACTAAACTTATTACAGTGAACAGAGACGTCAATGAACGAACGGACAGATCATGTTGTTGTTGTTGTTATTGTTGTTGTTGTTGTTGTCGTCTTCAGTCCTGAGACTGGTTTGATGCAGCTCTCCATGCTACTCTATCCTGTGCAAGCTTCTTCATCTCCCAGTACCTACTGCAACCTACATCCTTCTGAATCTGCTTAGTGTATTCATCTCTTGGTCTCCCTCTACGATTTTTACCCTCCACGCTGCCCTCCAATGCTAAATTTGTGATCCCTTGATGCCTCAAAACGTGTCCTATCAACTGATCCCTTCTTCTGGTCAAGTTGTGCCACAAACTTCTCTTCTCCCCAATCCTATTCAATACCTCCTCAGATCATAGCTTTGCGAAAATAAAAAAAGTAAAATTATCACTCGAGGGAGCATTTGAACCAAGGACCTCTCATCCCGCAGCTGCTCACGCTAACCACGGGACCACGGCGCTCCTGTGCTCGCTATAGCCTTGATGTTGCCTATCTTGCACATGGACTACTCAGTTTGTATATTTTGCTTATTTTTTTTCATAGTTCCACACAACTTCTTCCTGTTTTCTCGATTGATCTGTGTTCAGTTTTTCAAGATCTGTCCACTGTGCCAATTTATAACTAAATCTGAGGGGGGTGCGATGGGGAGGTTCCCTTGTCAGCAGACTGTTTCATTCCTTCGAAAGACCTGGTAGTTCGTCTTCACTTAGACTGAGGATTGCTATGGCATCAGCAGATCTTATCATCAATAGCCTTTCAACTTGATTTTTAATTTCGATCTTGAACCTTTCTTTCATTTCCATCATTGGTTCTTCGATGCATAGATTGAACAGTAGGAGTTAAAGACTACATCCTTGTCTTACAGCCATTTTAATCCCAGCACTTCGTTCTTGGTCTTCCAGTCTTATTGTTCCATCTTGGTTCTTGTACATATTGTATATTACCCGTCTTTCAATACAGCTTACCACTATTTTCCTTAGAATTTCGAACATATTTCACCAGTTGACATTGTCGAACGCTATTTCCAGGTCGACAAATCATATGAAGGTATCTTGATTTTTCTTGAATCTTGCTGCCTTTACATTTCCTAAAGCCAAACTGATCGTCATCTGACACATTCTCAATTTTCTCTTCCATTCTCATATATATTATTCTTGTCAGCAGCTTGGAAGCATGAGCTGGTAAACTGACTGTGCAATAGTTCTCACACTTGTCGGCTCTTGCAATATTGAGAATAGTGTGGATGATGATCTTCCGAAAGTATGATGGTATGTCGCCAGTCTCATAGATTATACACACCAGCGTGAATAGTCCTATTGTTGCCACTTCTCCCAGTGATCTTAGCAATTCTGATCAAATTTTATACATGCATTCTCACTTATTCGATGTTAAGTCTTCCAAAGCTCTTTTAAATTGTGATTCTGATACTGGACCCCATATCTCTTCTATATGGTCTTGTGTTCCTTCTTCTATCATATCAGACAAGTCCTCCCGCTCCTAGAGGCCTTCACTGGACCCTCTCCACCTATCCGCTTTCACCTCTGCATTTAACAGTGGAAGGAACTCCCATTGGGCTTTCAATGTTATCACCCTTGCTTTTAATTTCAGCGATGGCTCTTTTGATTTTTCTATACGCTGAGTCAGTCCTCCCAACAGTCATTTCTTCTTCGATTTCTTCACATTTTTCATGCAGCCATTTTGCCTTAGCTTACCTGCACTTTCTATTTATTTCATTCCTAAGCGACATTTATTTCTATCTCCTTAAATTTCCCAGAACACATTTGCACTTCCTTCTTTCATCGATTGAAGTATCTCTTGTGTTACCCACTGTTTCTTTGCAGTCCAGTCTTTATATCTTTGTTTTTTCTTACAAACTTTTGCGTTTGCCTTTCTTAGAGACGTCCAGTCCTCTTCAACTGAACTGTCTACTGAGCTATGCCTTATCGCAGTGTCGGCCGGAGTGTCCGAGCGGTTCTAGGCGCTACGGTCTGGAACCGCGCGACCGCTACGGTGGCAGGTTCGAATCCTGCCTCGGGCATGGATGTGTGTCGTGTCCTTAGGTTAGTTAGGTTTAAGTACTTCTAAGTTCTAGGGGACTGGTGACCTGAGAAGTTAAGTCCCATAGTGCTCAGAGCCGTTTTGAACCTTATCGCAATATCTTCAGCCTTAGGGAACTTCTGTGGTTACCCTTATTAAAAATTCCCGTCCCTCTTCAACTTAATTGCTGACTGTGATATTCACTATCGCAGAGAACTTCAAAGGCATGTCATGTTCTCTCAGTACTCCAATAGCTACTATTGTTAACAGTGATCGTACTGGAGAGTTCCTTTAACCTTTACACCCCATCATTACTAAATTGCAATCTGAATCCACATCGCCCCTGGGCATGCCAGACAATCCAATATCTGAGCTGTAAACCTCTGTCTGACCGAGGTCTAATGTAGGTGAAATTTTCCCGTGTCCCCAGGCATTTTCCAAACATACGGTGTCATGTTCTTCAACAGTGTATTCGCTGTTACCAGTTAATATGTATCGTAGAGCCCAGGCTCTGTGCGGAGCCCACAGGAAATCAATACTATTTCTCCTCTCTATATTCCTACTACCAAGCCAGGCCTACTCCCGTAACGTTTTCCAGTGTTTCTTCTCATGCCACCGCGTTTCATCACCCACAGTTATTAGATTCTCAAGCCCCTTTACACATTGAATTAACCGTACACTATTCTCGTGGTCTTATTCACCTTCTGTTTGTGACGTTGTCACATAAAACTGAACTGTTGTTGTTGGCTTCGGATTACTGTCGATCCAGATCAGCACAACCCTATCTGCGAACTGTTTACATTAATTACTCTCTGGGTTCTAGTATGTTTAGGTAAGTAACGTAAGGGAGCCACGAGTCAAGTTTCCCAAGATGAAAGAGAAGCATACAATTCCTCTGCTGTTCCCAAACGACAGACTTGTCTTTGAACCTTTTTCCGTTATTTTTGGGTCGCTGATGACGGCTGCTAATTTCATCACTGTTTCTCCCCCTTCTTCATATTGTGTGCCAGAGGGCAGCGGCAAATTTGCCAGCAGATCTGCTATTTTAAGTGACAATGAAACGACTGTGGATCGAGTCGCCGGCCGGAGTGGCCGTGCGGTTCTAGGCGCTACAGTCTGGAGCCGAGCGACCGCTACGGTCGCAGGTTCGAATCCTGCCTCGGGCATGGATGTGAGTGATGTCCTTAGGTTAGTTAGGTTTAAGTAGAGCTAAGTTCTAGGGGACTAATGACCTCAGAAGTTAAGTTGCATAGTGATCAGAGCCGTTTGAACCATTTGGATCGAGTCTTATGGTTTTGTAATCTGTCCAACTCGTTTCCGAAAATTTTAGAGAGATGTTCTTAATGTGTTAACAGAGTGACTGGCTCACCCATGTTTTCTGTAAGTGGTCAGCCAGTCATATTTCCTTGTGTTTTCTTTGGACTCTTCTATGGTTTTGCTTCTGTTTCAGTCTAATGTATAGCACCTTTCAACCTTTTCTATTGTATTAAGGTCTGTGAGTTAGAATTATTGTGTGGATTAACGCGAGTTTGGTGGGAGTGAGCGAATAAGTGTTACTTTATAGGTTTCCTCCTCACTGCGTAATAGCAATGTTGACGTCTCATCCAAATTCGTTTCTTATAATACATGTAAAGGCGCTGATAATCGCAGTGTTCAGCGCCCGTAAATTCCAAACCCACCCACACACACACACACACACACACACACACACACACACACACACACACACAATCACATTTTATATTTTGCCGAGTGTAATAAGTGGTGTTAGTGTCAGTAGCTGGCCGGCCGGAGTGGCCGTGCGGTTCTAGGCCCTACAGTCTGGAACCGCGCGACCGCTACGGTCGCAGGTTGGAATCCTGCCTCGGGCATGGATGTGTGTGATGTCCTTAGGTTAGTTAGGTTTAATTAGTTCTAAGTTCTAGCCGACTGATGACCTCAGAAGTTGAGTCGCATAGTGCTCAGAGCCACTTGTCAGTAGCTAACACCATGCTATTGTACGAGAGAATGCATTTAAGATGAGCGTTAACAGTACTGACGAATGAAATTACATATCTGTTTTCTGTCTTGTGGTACGATAAGGTGAAGATGGCGATGCTTAGTTAGTTTGCATTCTAAAATCGGTAGTCCACAATACCAGTCCTTGTTTGCTTTCACACGGTTTTTTCTTCATATCAGTGTTTCAGAACAGAGTTACCTCTTTCATACCATATAATAACCGTCTGCTATTTACCTCTGATTCCCATTTTTTTTACATTGTTGTTTAGAAACGGCTTCCTAATTGATGCTGTTTCATCTGTATATTGTACTGGAAGCTACACTCGTATGATTTAGGCGTAACTTGCAGTGATTTTATTCAAACACGGCCTTCTCAAATTGGTGAGTCCTGTCTCTCGCATGACTCTTTCGTCCGAAACCTGTGTTTCTCTTGATGGCACTGTTGATCTGATATTTATTTATTTACTTCTACTGTAAGGTTTGAAAACTGTTGTCTTTCTATGTAGCCATTTACATTGAAGACTTAAGAAATGGCATCCCTAAGACGAATTATTACTGAACGAAAAGCTCTAGGCTATTGTAACCGAAGTCTTCAAGGCTGATCGTAACAAAGCTGAAAACCTGAGACTGGCTTGTCAACGTTAGAAGCTTGCTATGACGAATTTCATTTTTGTAGTCAGAGTATGTCGTTCGCACGAATCTCATTGGCGTCACAATACGTTACAATCAGGAGACTAGTGGCTTGTCGTAATAAAGTCGGCAGCTCGTTTCGTGTGTGTGTGTGTGTGTGTGTGTGTGTGTGTGTGTGTGTGTGTGTGTGTGTGTGTATGCGTGTGTGTGTTTGCGGTTTTGTAGGACGGAGGCTGAACACGTGTTACCCGACGACGATTCTTGCAGGATTTGTGATCACGGATTTGAATCATACTTCACGGGCACGGGCTGAAGGCCAGCAGCAAGTATTATTCGTCAGACAACTTGTTTGCCATAAATTGTAATTACACATGCCCTGCTCGTAGGAGGACGTATGTGAAGGTGGCGCCACAAGGTGTACGATCAGCGACATACAGAGCAGACGGCGAAAGCATTTGTCTTGTAGTACACTCATACATCTACTGCTAAGTTTAAATTCCAACTTAGCTGTGTTCTGAAGATATCCATTCCTTTCTATTTTTTAACTATTTCAGAGGGTAAACGTGTATACGTAGCATTTTTTCGTGGTATTCCAAAAGGTGGACGCTTTTTACGATCGACGATTTCTTTCGTTTCCCTGAGGAAAATGGTCCCGAAGTGGATGTTTACATGACTTCGGCGATTCTGTAGCTAATTTTGTTTTTGCGACGTTCCGTGAAAGCAGATTCAGGTTAACTTTTTTTTCAGTAGAATTTAAATCAACGAGGAACAGATGATTGGAATAGAAGCCCCTACCACATATCCAGTTCACATATTCCTGATCATACACTCCTGTAATCTGGGCTGCGAGGAACCGATAACTATAAAAGACTATAAAGTCTTTCAGTATAAGAAATGAACAAACAGTTCCAAAATGTTATATGCACTAAGGTACAAATGTCATGGGGTATCTTCTACACTACTGGCCATTAAAATTACTACACCAAGAAGAAATGCACATGATAAACGGGTATTCATTGAACAAATATATTATTCTAGAACTGACATGTGATTACAATTCAACGCAATGTGGGTGCATAGATCCTGAGAAATCAGTACCCAGACCAACCAACTCTGGCCGTAACAACAGCCTTGATACGCCTGGGCATTGAGTCAAACAGAGCTTGGATGGCGTGTACAGGTACAGCTGCCCATGCAGCTTCAACACGATACCACAGTTCTAGAGTAGTGACTGGCGTATTGTGACGAGCCAGTTGCTCGGCCACCATTGACCAGACGTTTTCAGTTGGTGAGAGAGCTGGACAATGTGCTAGCCAGGGCAGTAGTAGAACATTTTTTGTATCCAGAAAGGCCCGTACAGGACCTGCAACATGCGGTAGTGCACTATCCTGCTGAAATGTAGGGTTTCGCAGGGATCGAATAAAGGGTAGAGCCACGGGTCGTAACACATCTGAAATGTAACGTCCACTGTTCAAAGTGCCGGCAATGCGAACAAGAGGTGACCGAGACGTGTAACCAATGGCACTCCATACCATCACGCCGGGTGATACGCCAGTATGGCGATGGCGAATTCACGCTTCTAATGTGCTAAGACGAAATGGTTACAGGAAAAATGTGAAGACATCGAAAGAGAAATGATTGTCGGAAGGACAGACTTAGCGTACAGGAAAGTTAAAACAACCTTCGGAGACATTAAAAGCAAGGGTGGTAACATTAAAAGTTCAAAGAGAATTCCACTGTTAAATGCAGAGGAGAGAGCGGATAGAGGAAAGAATGAACTGAAAGCCTCTATGAGGGGGAAGATTTGTCTGATGTCATGGAAGAAGAAACAGGAGTCGATTTAGAAGAAATAGGGGTTCCAGTATTAGAATCAGAATTTAAAGGAGCTTTAAAAGGACTTAAGATCAAATAAGGTAGAAGGGATACGTAATATTCCATCAGAATTTATAAAATCATTGGGGAAAGTGGCAACAAAAAATGATTCAAATGGCTCTGAGCACTATGGGACTTAAATTCTGAGGTCATCAGTCCCCTAGAACTTATTTAGAACTACTTAAACCTAACTAATCTAAGGACATCACACACATCCATGCCCGACGTAGGATTCGAACCTGCGACCGTAGCGGTCGCGCGGTTCCAGACTGTAGCGCCTGGAACCACTCGGCCACTTCGGCCGGCAAGTGACGACAAAACGACTATTCACGTTGGTGTGTAGAATGTATGAGTCTGGCGACATACCATCTGACTTTAGGTAAAGCATCGTCCACACAATGCCGAAGATAACAAGAGCTGACAAGTGCGAGAATTATCGCACAATCAGCTTAACAGTTCATGCATCCAAGTTGCTTACGAGAATAATATACATAAGAATGGAAAAGAAAATTGAGGATGCGCTAGATGACGATCAGTTTGGTTTTAGGAAAGGTAAATGGACGAGAGAGGCAATTCTGACGTTGCAGTTAATAATGGAAGCACGACTAAAGAAAAATCAAGACACGTTCATAGAATATGTCGACCAGGAAAAAGCGTTCGACAGTGTAAAATGGTTCAAAATGTTCGAAATTCTGAAAATAGTAGGAATAAGCTATCGGAAAGGACGAGTCATATACAATATGTACAACAGCCAAGAGCTCGTATTAAAAAGGGTGTAAGAGAAGGACATAGTCTTTTGCCCCTACTGTTCAATCTGTGCATCGAGGAAGCAACGATGGAAATAAAAGAAAGGTTCAGCAGTGGAATTAAAATTCAAGGTGAAAGGATATCAATGATACGATTCGCTGATGAAATTGCTATCTTGAGTGAAAGTGAAGAAGAATTATATGATCTGCTGAACGAAATAAACAATCTAATGAGTACAGAGCATGGATAGAGAGTAAACCGAAGAAAGACGAAGGTAAAGAGAAGTAGTAGAAATGAGAACAGCGAGAAACTTAACATCAGGATAGATGGTCGCGAAGTGGATGAAGTTAAGGAATTCTGCTACCTAGGTAGTAAAATAACCAGCGACGGACGGAGAATTGAGGACATCAAAAGCAGACTAGCAATGTCAAAAAGGGCATTCCTCACCAAGAGAAGTCTACTAATACCAAATATTGTCCTTAATTTGAAGAAGAAATTTCTGAGAATGTACGTCTGGAGTACAGCATTGTATGGTAGTGAAACATGGACTGTGGGAGAACCGGAACAGAAGAGAATCAAAGCATTTGAGATGTGGCGCTACAGACGAATGTTGAAAATTGGGAGAACTTATAAGGTAAGGAATGAGATGTTCTGCGCAGAATCGGAGAGGAAAGGAAGATGTGGAAAACACTGATAAGTAGAAGGGACAGGATGATAAGACATTTGTTAAGACATGAGGGAATGACTTCCATAGCACTAGAGGGAGCTGTAGAGGGCAAGGACTTTAGAGTAAGACAGATTGGAATACATCCAGTAAATAATTGAGGACGTAGATTGTAAGTGCTACTCTGAGATGAAGAGGTAAGCATAGGAGAGGAATTCGTGGCGGGCCGCATCAAACCAGTCAGAAGACTGATGACCAAAGTAAATGGAGTTGAATTGGGGGCGGGGTGGGAGGTCATGCCCTCGTCGTCTAGTAACCGCAGCTCGGTATTTCGCCTTTTCCGGGGGTGGTGAATACCCATATTTCCACTGCTTACTGTGACACTTTGTCTTGGGGCCATAGCGATACGCGCAGCTTTCGTCCATGTGTGGTTAGGTGGCTACATTTTAGCTGCGAACCACCAAAAGCAAGGGAAGACTGTGGTGTCACCGCCAGACACCACACTTGCTAGATGGTAGCTTAAATCGGCCGCGGTCCATTTAGTACATGTCGGACCCGCGTGTCGCCACTGTGTGATCGCAGACCGAGCGCCACCACAAGGCAGGTCTCGAGATACGGGCTAACACTCGCCCCAGTTGTACGACGACTTTGCTAGCGATTACACTGACGAGCCTTTCTCTCATTTGCCGAGAGACAGTTAGAATAGCCTTCAGCTAAGTCCATGGCTACGACCTAGCAAGGCGCCATTAGCCTTACATAGTTTGATAGTGATCGTATGAAATGTCTCATCAAGAACGTTGTATTCACAACAAGGATAAATAAAAGTTAAGTATTCGAGGAGCTGCATAGTTTTCTTATTAGCATTCAATACTTATCCTGTTCCAGAATTCACGCCCGTCTGCGTTAGATAGCGTGCATTTCGGCTCCTCTATCTACAAGGTGTTGGCACATTTGCCAACACATCAAAGACTACAGTCGTAATTTTTCCCTAGGCCAAGAAGCTCTTCTGTATGGTTGGATGATGATGCCAATCAGTTAGATAAAATGTTCCGGAGATAAAATAGTCCTTCTATTCCGATCTACGGGCAGAGACTACTCAGGAGGATGTCGTCTTCAGAAGAAACAAAAGTGGCGTTCTACGGTTCGAAGTGTAGAATGTTAGGTCTCCTAATCAGGCAGGTAGGTCATAAAACTTAAAAAGGGAAATGGATAGGTTACAGATATTTTGGGAGCCAGTAAAATTCGGTGGCAGGTAAAACAGGATTTCTGGTCAGGTGAATACAGGGCTATAAATACCAAATCAAACAGGGATAATGCATAAGAAGGTTTAATAATGAATAAGAAAATAGGAATGCAGGTAAGCTACTATGAAAGCCTGCCCGGTTAGCCGCGCGGTCTAACGTGCTGCTTCCCGACAGGGAAGGCGTGCCGGTCCCCGGCATGAATCCGCCCAGCGGATTTAGTGTCGAGGTCCGGTGTGCCGGCCAGCTTGTGGATGGTTTTTAAGGCGGTTTTCCATCTACCTCGGCGAATAGCCCCTTATTCTGCCTCGCCTACACTATGTCGGCGAGTGTTGCACAAACACCGTTTCCACGTACGCGTACACCCGAACCGCACAATAACCCTGGGTTCGGTGTGGGGCAGCGGTGGGGTGGGTGGACTGCCGTGGCCTGTTGTTGGGTTGTGAACCACTGAGGGCTACGGTGGGGCGAAGCCTCTTCGTCGTTTCTATGTCCCCGGTTTAATACAATACAAGCTACTACGAACAGCAGAGCGAAAGCATTTTTGTAGCCAAGATAGACACAAGCCTACACTCGGCATACTAGTATAAGTGTACACGCCAACTTGCTCCGTAGATGTTGTAGAGAATGAAGAAGTGTATGACAAGACAAAAAAATTATTCAGATAGTTAAGGGAGGCGAGAATTTAACAGCGACGGGTGACAGGAATTCAATTGTAGGAGAAGGAAGAGAAAGAAAAATTGCAGGTGAATATGACCTGGGGGAAAGAAACGAAAGAGGAAGTCGCCTAGTAGAACTTTGCAAAGAGCACAATTTAATTATCGCCAACACCTGGTTTAAGAATCATGAAATAAGGTTGTAGACATGGAACAGACCTGGAAAACCTGAAAGTTTCGGACTGATTATGCAGGATGGGGCAAATAGAAGTGAGCCGGAGAACAGAGTTCCAGGGTACAGATAAACACAGTACAGAAAAGGAAATACAGTACTGAGCTGACTACAGCAGGTGTCGAAAGTGGCCACCATTAATCTCTTGGCACTTTTGGGCCCTGATCGCCAAGTTGCTGAAGGCGGTTCGACGACGGACTGCTGAATCTCCTGTTCATCCGACACGTTCTGCTGCAGTTCTGGAAGTCTATGAGGGCGTTGGCATAGTCCTTAGACTTGAGGGCTCCCCACACGAAGTAATCGCACGTTGACAGTACAGGTGAGATGGGTGGCCAGCTGGAGCCGCGACCATACAGGCCTCTGCTGACAACTCGATCAGACGTCAAGATTGTGTAATTGTGCTCCAAGTTTCGGCCGGCTGTATGAGCAGCTGCTCCATCATGTTGGAAGTAACTACAGGTCTTCTTCTCCTCCTACGTTAATACTGCTACGACGAACATCAGCTGCTCCACTTTGAGAACGAGCGTCCCCTTTGTACTGCTTCACTCATACAATCATTACGCTCCGAACCGTTGTGGATCACATGGCGGGCGTACACTTGATGTGTGCGCCACAGGGTGTGGTTATATGCATACGTTCACGACCAATCGTATCCACCCGCTCGACTTATTGCTTTATTGGCCTCATTTTGCGTAATGGTAAGACAGAAACTTAGGAACAAGATTTTAACTTGTAAGACATTGACAGAGGCAGAGGTGGATTCTGAGTACAATTTATTGCGTATGAACTGTGGCTTCAAAATGAAGAAACTACAAAGAGCTAGAACATCAAGGTTATGGGACCTGGGTAGTTGAAAGAACCTGAGGTTGTTCAGAGTTCAGAAGGAGAATTTGGCAACGATTCACAAGAACAGGGGAAAAATGGTTCAAATGGCTCTGACAAGGGAACCTCCCCATCGCACCCCCCTCAGATTTAGTTATAAGTTGGAACAGTGGATAGGCCTTGAAAAACTGAACACAGATCAATCGAGAAAACAGGAAGAAGTTGTGTGGAACTATGAAAAAAATAAGCAAAATATACAAACTGAGTAGTCCATGCGCAACATAGGCAACATCAAGGATAATATGAGCTCAGGAACGCCGTGGTTCCGTGGTTAGCGTGAGTAGCTACCGAATAAGAGGTCCTTGGTTCAAGTCCTCCCTCGAGTGAAAAATTCACTTTCTTTATTTTCGCAAAGTTATGATATGTCTGTCCGTTCATTGACGTCTCTCTTCACTGTAATAAGTTTAGTGTCTGTTTTACGACCGCACCGCAAATCCGTGCGATTAGTAGACGAAAGGACGTGCCTCTCCAATGGGAACCGAAACATTTGATCGCAAGGTCATAGGTCAACCGATTCCTCCACAGGAAAATATTTTCTATACAACACTGGTGACGCCATGTGCGTCACATGACAGTAATATGTTCTCGACCCATCTACCTTGTACACTTGGCGAATGGGTAAAAAGATTCTTCTACCTTGCCCGATTTAGGTTTTCTTGTGAATGTGATTATCACTCCCAAAAAAGTGATCGCATCGGACGGACAGATAATAATTGTCTCAAAACAAAAAATTAAAATTCTTACGCGACGGGAGACTTGAACCAAAGACCTCTCATTCCGCAGCTGCACACGCTAACCACAGGACCACGGCGCTGCCGGCTGTACTTCATCCTTGAAGTTATATATCATACGCATGGACTACTCAGTTTGCATATTTTGCTTATTTTTTTCATAGTTCCACACAACTTCTTCCTGTTTTCTCGATTGATCTGTGTTCAGTTTTTCAAGGCCTATCCACTCTGCCAACTTATAACTAAATCTGAGGGGGGTGCGATGGGGAGGTTCCCTTGTGAGCATTATGGGACTTAACATCTGAGGTCATCAGTCCCCTAGAACTTAGAACTACTTAAACCTAACTAACCTAAGGACGTCACACACATCCATGCCCGAGGCAGGATTCGAGCCTGCGACCGTAGCGGTCGCGCGGTTCCAGACTGAAGCGCCTGGAACCGTTCGGCCACACCGGCCGGCGGCTAATAAGTGTAGGTGATATCTAAACAGGTGTGGAGTCAGGTAGTTCACCAATTGTCGGACATGGAGCCACAAATAACGTCTCCAGTGAAACGTAGTAAAGGAAAAACGTATATGAACGGATTTCGAACAAGTCCGCAGCAAAAAAAGGCAACGGAAATTCAAGGGAAGACAAGGCGCACTTGTTACACTAACTAGTGTTTGTGCGTTTCAAGGACGCTAGATATAATTTATAGGTTGAGCATAGTAGTGATTTGCTATGTTATGTACATCTCATGTGTGCTATTTTGCAAGAGCAGTAGGGAATAATTACATCACAGGAAGCAAGAGTAGGAAAATGGGCGTAAGAGCACTACAACTGTGGTATGAGCACTGATTTTGACCAATAGCTGGCCAATAAAACTTGCTTTTGCTTGAGTCCTGGTCTGCGTATAACAATCGTATTCCTTTAGAGGAAACCATACCTCCTGAGAAATATGTGACATTGCAGTTGATACCACCAGGAACAAATGGATAAATTCTGCCCTTGGACCTTTGTTTTCTCCGTGCCTATAAAATACACTCCTGGAAATGGAAAAAAGAACACATTGACACCGGTGTGTCAGACCCACCATACTTGCTCCGGACACTGCGAGAGGCCTGTACAAGCAATGATCACACGCACGGCACAGCGGACACACCAGGAACCGCGGTGTTGGCCGTCGAATGGCGCTAGCTGCGCAGCATTTGTGCAACGCCGCCGTTAGTGTCAGCCACTTTGCCGTGGCATACGGAGCTCCATCGAAGTCTTTAACACTGGTAGCATGCCGCGACAGCGTGGACGTGAACCGTATGTGCAGTTGACGGATTTTGAGCGAGGGCGTATAGTGGGCATGCGGGAGGCCGGGTGGACGTACCGCCGAATTGCTCAACACGTGGGACGTGAGGTCTCCACAGTACATCGATGTTGTCGCCAGTGGTCGGCGGAAGGTGCACGTGCCCGTCGACCTGGGACCGGACCGCAGCGACGCACGGATGCACGCCAAGACCGTAGGATCCTATGCAGTGCCGTAGGGGACCGCACCGCCACTTCCCAGCAAATTAGGGACACTGTTGCTCCTGGGGTATCGGCGAGGACCATTCGCAACCGTCTCCATGAAGCTGGGCTACGGTCCCGCACACCGTTAGGCCGTCTTCCGCTCACGCCCCAACATCGTGCAGCCCGCCTCCAGTGGTGTCGCGACAGGCGTGACTGGAGGGACGAATGGAGACGTGTCGTCTTCAGCGATGAGAGTCGCTTCTGCCTTGGTGCCAATGATGGTCGTATGCGTGTTTGGCGCCGTGCAGGTGAGCGCCACAATCAGGACTGCATACGACCGAGGCACACAGGGCCAACACCCGGCATCATGGTGTGGGGAGCGATCTCCTACACTGGCCGTACACCACTGGTGATCGTCGAGGGGACACTGAATAGTGCACGGTACATCCAAACCGTCATCGAACCCATCGTTCTACCATTCCTAGACCGGCAAGGGAACTGTCTATTCCAACAGGACAATGCACGTCCGCATGTATCCCGTGCCACCCAACGTGCTCTAGAAGGTGTAAGTCAACTACCCTGGCCAGCAAGATCTCCGGATCTGTCCCCCATTGAGCATGTTTGGGACTGGATGAAGCGTCGTCTCACGCGGTCTGCACGTACAGCACGAACGCTGGTCCAACTGAGGCGCCGGGTGGAAATGGCATGGCAAGCCGTTCCACAGGACTACATCCAGCATCTCTACGATCGTCTTCATGGGAGAATAGCAGCCTGCATTGCTGCGAAAGGTGGATATACACTGTACTAGTGCCGACATTGTGCATGCTCTGTTGCCTGTGTCTATGTGCCTGTGGTTCTGTCAGTGTGATCATGTGATGTATCTGACCCCAGGAATGTGTCAATAAAGTTTCCCCTTCCTGGGACAATGAATTCACGGTGTTCTTATTTCAATTTCCAGGAGTGTATATTAAAGGGTAGCCAGTTTGACGATAAACTCCACAACAGATTGTTTCGATTTCACTTGCTTGGCATCACATTCCATTAGTTCTTATCACCCCGTTACACCAACACGATTCTATGTGCATTCTTTAAGCTGAACATCCTGCACAGTTTGTAACTCCGGAGAATATCGCCTCCGAACTTGAAGGTGCGAACCTTTGTGATCGCTGTGGCGCGCCATTCTTCATTCAGTGGCCATTATGCAAGTTAATGGTTTGTTTTGAACATTTCTTGAATGACGATGTCCATTTTGTGAAGTATAATACGTACATCCCAAAGAAGGTTGATTTCTGCACCTCGCAGACACCTCTCTGCACCTTTCTCTTCATAATTCTTAGCACAGCACTCTCCAATGAATCTTCCTAAAAACTGAAAATGTTCAAATGGGTCTGAGCACTATCAGTCCCCTAGAACTTAGAACTACTAAAACCTGACTAGCCTAAGGACATCACACACATCCATGCTCGAGGCAGGATTCGAGCCTAAAAACTGAACTTGCGACCTCCTACTCAAGGAGTTCCTTGTACGTGTTCTTTTGCGACTGCCATGGTATAGTGCTGCTTATCCTCGTGAGGTGTAAATTGTTATAGGAGCATAGCACCAAAATCTTCTGACGAGGTTGCGGGAGGCTGTGAAGACGGAACTTCGCGAGAAGCTGTAAAAGCACTTCATTTTGCGCAGGGCACAGATTAAAATTCTGCTTGTTTGGACTATCAAATTTTGCCTCACCCACGGTACTGACGTGCAATTATGCCCAGTGGTCTGTTCGCGTTTCACTGGATGAAGAAACTACTTCGTGGCAATGACCACTATGTCATTTTTGTGGGGGATCGTTTCAGTCTCGCCAAGTCATCCATCCCTGTGGAAATGTGTCTCACTGAAGGATGAATGTGTTGAGAAACGCTAACAGCATCACCAAGCTCGATATTCGCAAAGTGAATTTTTTCGATGTTATAATTTAATCTGCACCCCTCGAATCCGTAGTATTTCTCAACTTTGAACTAATAGCGGAAGTTGAAAGGTGTATATATAAGGGGAGAAGGCGGTTTTGTTTGAAAAGTACCATTTATACCGCCTTTGGATGCCTGAACAACCAGCAGCTGTAACAGGAGTAGGCGGCAGAGAGAGAGTCGGCTGCAGAGAGAGTGCTAAGTCTTCGGTGTGACAAGAGCTTTGACAGTGGACGTGCTGAAGAGGGAATAAAATTTATCTGAGATACTCCCTGGCGTGACTGATGATGGAGAATGATTTTGAGATGATTTCGTACAGAGACAACACATTTGGAAAAAGGTAACATGAATATAGTTTTTATTCGCTAGTGTAGAGATTACATTTTGTTCAACATTATCTATGCTTTGGAACCCAAGGCCGAGTTATCTCTCACGTGTTCAGAATGTCAGTTATTTTTCGTGATCTTCCCCTTTTAGTTAGAAGCACTCAGTAATAAAAGTAAAGAGTAAATTGGCAGCTTAATACTGTTTGTCTGAATCAGATTTCATTGTGTATGACGAAGCAAGAGAAGATCATAGTTTCATGTTACTATGAGCCACTTCTTTGTTATTAAAAGGACCTTAATATAATGTCAATTCAACCTTTTTTTATTAGGTTAGGAAACATTTCATTAAAACTTGTTCTCAAATTTTCAGAATGAAAGACAGTCTCTGTTGCAATATTTGTTGATTAATAACGCGTTTCGCGATGTGAGCGCATCATCAGATTAACTTAAAAGCGTGAGGAGGGAGCATTAGTCAGAATTAAAACCCATGGTGGCAGTCACCGCAGTCGATATTACAACCATTGAAAAAAATCTGAGGTGGAAACACAATCGTCACACTCAGGGTAGAAACCCAAGTACCAGTAGGTAAACGACGCAGATGGGTGTCCTCCACTTTTCAGCACACTTTCCATCGGATGCAGTATTTGTTTATTAGTGAGAGACATGCCAGTGAACGCCGGCCCTATCTACGCTGTTTACTAGTGGTTCTTACATTTTTATCTTCAGTTTGATGGTTGCGTTTTCGCTTCAACTGATTTGTTCCGTGATTTTATTATTGACCAAGGTGATTACCGCCGTGGCTTTTAATTCTGACCAATGTAGCCTCCGCTGCCTTCTTCAGTTAATCTGATGATGCGCTAAGAGCGTGAAACGTGTTACTAATCAATAAATATTGCAACAGAGATTGTGTTTTGTTTCGAACATGGAACCACCAGGACAGAGCAGAGTGGAGCAATTTATTCTCACAGTTAAATTGCAAATTTTAACATAACTTGTGAGACACGCCTTTCCCTGTTGCGTACCTAACACAGTATGCTGAAGACACAGCACCATATACCACTGGTATGCTGACGACACAGCACTATATACCACTGGTTGCATTACTGAGGCCGTCGTCGCCCGCCTCCAGTGACAAGTGACGCCACCATTACGTGGTGCCGGACAAACAAAATAGCTCTCAATGCGGCCAAAACTACGACGACCAGTCCTCCGCCGCAATATTTCGATTGAAGGCGTGCAGGTTCCCTGGTCCCCGACAACCACCAATCTCGGGGTCCAGATGGGCCACAAGTTGCTCCTCCACTGTCATGCGGAGTATGTCGCCAACAAGGGGCAAAAGCTGACCAGGGCTTCGAACCCACTCTTTCGCTCAACCTGCGTACCAAGCTCCGCATTTACCGAACAGTTATCCTGCCTTCCCTGACGTATGGATCTGCTGCATGGGCCACGATTAGTGTCACCAGGATGCGGACGTTGCAGCGCCTGCAGAACAAGGTGCTCAGGTGGAGCCTGCACGCCCCGCCACTCACGAGAATTGTCACTCTCCACGAGGAAGCGGATATCGTCCCCCTCAAGACGACCATACGCAACAACGCGCGGCGGGACACTGCACTGTCCATGGGTTACGCCACGTTGGGACCACACTTCCACGCCGCTGGCATCGACATCCGGTTCCCCTAACCATCCTAGAGCAATCGGATTCCGACCATGGCTAGCGATAGGCCTGGCACGCCCACCACGGATGCATCCTTTGGCGGGACTAGCCCCCATTCTACGTTCAACATTTTCCCACCCTATGTGCCCACATTAGGCTAATTTTTTTTTCTTAACTGATGTAGTACTGTCACCGTCGGAGGGTGGTACGGGACTACAAGTCCACCGCCACACCTCCAAAGTGTATTGCAGTGACGCAGTGTCACTGCCCTGTGGTTAGATTTACTGTCTCACCAACACAGTTAGACCGCAAAAGACCGGTGATGCTATATTGTAACGTATCACAAAAAAAAGAAAAAAAAAAAAAACAAAAAAAAACTATTGCGTGGGCATCTGGCTGGTTTTCTTTTTTTTTTTTTTTTTTTTTGGTTGGTTCAAATGGTTCAAATGGCTCTGAGCACTATGGGACTCAACAGCTGAGGTCATTAGTCCCCTAGAACTTAGAACTAGTTAAACCTAACTAACCTAAGGACATCACAAACATCCATGCCCGAGGCAGGATTCGAACCTGCTACCGTAGCGGTCTTGCGGTTCCAGACTGCAGCGCCTTTAACCGCACGGCCACTTCGGCTGGCTTTTTTTTGGAAAGGTAATAAATAAAACTCTTATTTGGCAAAGCAGCCTAAGGTAAGTGATGCAACTAGCGGCGCAGTGATTTATTTCTTAATCATGGAGCGTAGCGCTTCATATTCTTACAACTGAACAAGGGAGACCAGAGTTGTTACTACAAAAATGGTTCAAATGACTCTGAGCACTATGGGACTTAACTTCTGAGGTCATCAGTCCCCTAGAACTCAGAACTACTTAAACCTAACTAACCTAAGGACATCACACACATCCATGCCCGAGGCAGGATTCGAACCTGCGACGGTAGCGGTCGCGCGGATCCAGACTGTAACGCTTAGAACAGCTCGTCCACCCCGGCCGGCAGTTGTTATTACAACTGTATGACATAAACGAACTTTCTGGCATGAGGTTGGAACCGTATTCATTTGTAAATTTTCATATAATGCAGTAGATGTGCTTTCTGATATGGCACTGATTCAATACGTGACAATTACCCAGTGTGTTGTGGTTGTTTGAGGGGGAAGCCACTCTGGGTACTATTGATAGCCACTTTTTGTACTCAGTTTGATTTACAGGTAGCCAGATTCAGTTTAGAGTAATTGGCACCACACACATCGAAAGTAATTTACAGAGTTAATGTTAGTTTTCGAAAGTAGGGTAGCAAAAATTGTTCTAGATCAGAAAACAAGAGTGAAATGTCTGGGCCGGCGGGCCAGAGCGGGTTACGTTGTGGAAAGGGACCAAAATAGGTTGCTGTCAGTTGCACTCAACACACAAACTTTATTTGTCCACACGCCATATTACACAAGAATGCAGAACACTCATACCTTAATCGACCTCCTTTAACTAACTTTAGATAGGCTGAAGGTGACACTCAAAACGCAAGACGCAAGGTCTAAGCAAAAAATTTAAATACAAGGTTCTTCTGGAGGTTTGACCAAAAATAGTTTCTAAATCTTTAATCTAAACAGGTTGAAGGCCTTAGCACTTTAATTTAAACGGAACTCGGCTGGAGGCTGCATGTTAAGCAATGAGAAGTGTTTCAATCAAATGGCAAAAGGCCTTATCTTAAAACATTTTAAGCAAGTTCTACTGGAGGCCCCATAGCAAAGCATCACAATCTTGGGAAAATCAGTTGAAGAGATATTAAACTCGACTAAAGGCCACACATTAACCAAAATACCGAAACTCAAACAGGGAAGTTACTATGTAACAGACACGGAACGGCGTTCAGAAGTTTCAAGGGTCGGCCTGAAACGGTAACACTAACGCCCTGTTTGGGCGAGGCAGGCAGCCAGACCAACAATCTCTTAAGCGGAAGGCAACCCAACCGACAGACGGCAGACGAAGCAACCAACTATCTGATTTCGGCCACCAGACCAACGGCACTACAACAAAAATGCCAGTGAGGTGAAGAGACCTGTAACACTCGTCTTCAAATATTGGTGTGTTAATAAGCCAAGGCACAATAATCACTGATGTACATAAACATCGCAACGGCTGTGGAATTACACGCCGTGGCGGACAGCACCAACACGGTAAGAAAACACTCACTCGCTGCTCTGTCGCAGCCGGCCAACTGGCTGCTGCTGTACGCAGACAGCATTACAGCATTTAAAGCATTGCTCAGTCGAACTGACACAGGATACACAGTGTTCCACGAAACACTGCCACAAGAAATCACTAATGAACAACGCGAACAAGTCACAGGCGGACATACAGTCTCGAACCGCGCGACCGCTACGGTCGCAGGTTCGTATCCTGCCTCGGGCATGGATGTGTGTGATGTCCCTAGGTTAGTTAGGTTTAACTAGTTCTAAGTTCTAGGGGACTGATGACCTCAGAAATTAAGTCCCATAGTGCTCAGAGCCATTTGAACCATTTGGACAGGCAGACACAGACACCAAACCGAAAGACGGTCGGTGACGAAACACATGTCGCCTGACCAGACGACCGACCAATAACCAAACAAGGTCGTTGCCACTCAAACCATGTGTGTCAGCAACGGTAGGGCGAACCTAGACTATCCGTAGCTCACTGCAGCTCCAACCCAACCCGATGTCCGTGCGGAACTGGGAGACACGGCGATCCGGCCACACTGGCTCGTACCCAATCATGCAGAGGTACCTCTTGCGCACTGGGTTGGGTTGGGTTGATTTGTTTGGGGAAGACCAGACAGCGAGGTCATCCGTCTCATAGGATTGGGGAAGGAGTGGGAAGAAAGTTGGCCGTGCCCTTTCAGAGGAACCATCCCGGCATTTGCCTGGAGCGTTTTAGGGAAATCACGGAAAACTTAAATCAGGATGGCCGGACGCAGGATTGAACCGTCGTCTTCCCGAATGCGAGTCCAGTGTGCTAGCCACTGCGCCACCTCGCTCTTGCGCATTGGCCACGACGTCTTCGCAGAAGAAGGAACCGAGCCACGTCCAGCAAGATGACCCAGCGACGAGGCCCAGAAGCGGCGAAAGACCAAACACACGTCACCCAAAGAGGCGACCAACTGAACGACCGACCAACGGTCGACCCCACTGCCATCTCCGTCCGTCGGACAGTTCCTCCTGTATCGCGAGCGGTCGGCGAGCACTGGCTGTCCGCGCCTTCCTAGTGCTCCGTCCCCGACTGCTGCTAAGTGCCGACTGTACTTCTGCCGCGTTCGAACTCAACGACTGTCAGGTCCGAACTGCCACACGACACACGACGACTGGGAAGTAACAGTGTTCAGCAAAGGTAAAACGGCAGGGCAAATATCGATACGCGCTGCTGCTGACACTCACGGCCAGGCAAGACACCAGTAACTGAAATTTAAAATGACGAGGCGGCGGTACGGAAAAAGAAGATGTTACATAATAGATTGCACGAACATGAGCCACGCACGGCTCAATGGATGACACTGGAATCGGAATTTAGACCACTTTGCTTTTACGTTGCTTGTAATAAACTGAGACAGTGTATTCTTCTTGAACCAAAAAATAAAATTGCATGCTGCTGATAAAGTGTACATGTGGTGCAGTAATGGTAATAAGAAGCTTTCGTAAGTTAGAGGCTTTGTCCACACAGTTCCCAAGTTCCAGCGTATAACTTTCGTAGTTGTCATTCGACCTACTCGGCACTACGTATTCACAGAGACGGTCTTCCGGAATAAAGCCTCGAGTGGTAGGGACGCAGAGGAGCAGAAGGCGGCTCGGGGCGCGCCAGCTGGAGCCGCAGGAAGGCCGGCTGCGTCCTTAATCCCCCGACAGCGGCCGAGGCCAATAAAACAAGCCGCCGCGGACGGCTCGCCGCTCTCTACCGAGTTGTCGCCCCGCGTGCAAACATTTCTGTAAAAACTGGTTCCCGGCCAGCGGCGCGTACGCCGCCTCTATTGTGGGCAGAAATACGGCTCGATGCTAAGCCTTCTTTATTGCTACTTTTCCTGCGGCAAGTCCCGTAAACATGTTGCGCAACACCGCGTTTGTTGCAGGCTGCGACACGGGGCAAAGGGGTCCGCCCGATGGCCAGCGCCTCGCTGCCGCGGAGGGACAGCCGCGACGGTCTGGCCCTCCGAATGCTGGGCGGTATGGGCGTCCAACTTACACTACTGGCCATTAAAATCGCTACATCAAGAAGAAATGCACATGGTAAACGGGTATTCATTGGACAAATATATTATACTAGAACTGACATGTGATTACATTTCCGCGCAATTAGGGGGCATAGATCCTGAGAAATCAGTAGCCAGAACAACCACCTCTGGTCGTAATAACGGCCTTGATACGCCTGGGCATTGAGTCAAAACAGGGCATGGGTGGCGTGTGCAGGTACAGCTGCCCATGCAGCTTCAACACGATACCACAGTTCTAGAGTAGTGACTGGCGTATTGTGACGAGCCAGTTGCTCGGCCACCATTGACCAAACGTTTTCAATTGGTGAGAGATCTGGAGAACGTGCTGGCCAGGGCAGCAGTCGAACACTTTCTGTATCCAGAAAGGCCCGTACAGGATTTGCAACATGCGGTCGTGCATTATCCTGCTGAAATGTAGGGTTTCGCAGGGATCGAATGAAGGGTAGAGCCGCGGGTCGTAACACATCTGAAATGTAACGTCCACTGTCCAAAGAGCCGTCAATGCGAACAAGAGGTGATCGACACGTGTAACCAATGGCACCCCATACCATCACGCATGGTGATGCGCCAGTATGGCTATGACGAATACAAGCTTCCAATGTGCGTTCACCACGATGTCGCCAAACACGGATGCGACCATCACGATGCTGTAAACAGAACCTGCATTCATCCAAAAAAATGACGTTTTGCAATTCGTGCACCCAGGTTCGTCGTTCAGTAGACCATCGCAGGCGCTCCTGTCTGTGATGCAGCGTCAAGGGTAACTGCAGCCATGGTCTCCGAGCTGATCATGCTGCTGCAAACTTCGTCGAACTGTTGACTCTTCTGTTGACTCAGGGATCGAGACATGGCTGCACGATCCGTTACAGCCATGCGGATAAGATGCCTGTCATCTCGATTGCTAGTGATACGAGGTCGTTGGGATCCAGCACGGCGTCCCGTATTACCCTCCTGAACCCACCGATTCCATATTCTGCTAACAGTCATTGGATCTCGACCAACACGAGCAGCAATGTCGCGATACGATAAACCGCAATCGCGATAGCCTACAATCCGACCTTTATCAATGTTGGAAACGTGATGGTACACATTTCTCCTCCTTACACGAGGCATCGCAATAACGTTTCACCAGGCAACGCCGGTCAAATGCTGTTTGTGTATGAGAAATCGGTTGGAAACTTTCCTCATGTCAGCACGTTGGTGTCGCCACCGGCGCCAACCTTGTGTGAATGCTGTGAAAAGCTAATCATTTGCATATCACAGCATTTTTTTCCGTCGGTTAAATTTCGGGTCTGTAGCACGTCATATTCGTGGTGTAGCAATTTTAATGGCCAGTAGTGTACTTTAAGTTACTACGGGAGCGGTGTCGCCACCAACGCACACATTGACCCCATCTGTGGTAGCATGACGTAACTGCCGACTAATCAGAAGCCATCCACGAGGTAACCACAGCGTAACAACGTCAGCTGCTCCTAACGAAAAAAATTGTGGTAATCGTCGGAAGCTCCAAGTTTTACCCGGAAATGACGGGGCAACAACGAGTCTATTTTACACTTTCGAGACAAAAGTCCTACGTTACCGATACGCACATACACAGGTGGCGGTAGAACGGCGTACACAAAGCACTGGAGGATCTCTCATTGTACTCAGGTGATTCATACGAAAATGCTGCCGACGTTATTACGGTCACACAAACTTTGAACGCGAAGTGGTAATTCGAGCTAGAAGCACGGGACATTCCGTTTCGGGAATCGTTCGGAAATTTAATATTCGGACATTGACAGTGTCAAGAGAGCGCCGAAAACACTAAATTCCAGGCTCTACCTCTCACCACGGACGAAGCAGTGACCGACGGCCTTCACTTAACGGCCGAGAGAAGTGCCGTTTGCATAGAAGTGTAAGTGCTAACATACAAGCAACGCTGTGTGAAATAACTCCAGAAATCAATGTGGGACGTATGACGATCGTATCCGTTAGGATAGTCCGCTGAAATTTGGCGTTAATGGGCTAGGGTAGCAGACGACCGACGCGAGTGCCTTTGCTAACCATACGAAATCGCCTGCAGCATCTCTCCTGGACTCGTGACCATGTAAGGTGTCAGGCAAATCCGACACCTTCCATGAAAACTTTTGTGGACTGGCAAGACAGCCAATCCACTGGGACGGGAGGCCGAAGGGCACGCGTTTAAACTCACGCAGGCTGGCGTGAGGTCTGGAAAATGACAAGGAATTGAGACTAGCAGAAAAGGTACGTAGCTTCTGGAATACTTAACTTTAATCCATAATTGGTGAACATCGGTCTGACGGTACATGCATCACAAGATAAATAGCAAATGATAATGGCGCCTTGCTAGGTCGTAGCAAATGACGTAGCTGAAGGCTATGCTAACTATCGTCTCGGCAAACGAGAGCGTAATTTGTCAGTGAACCATCGCTAGCAAAGTCGGCTGTACAACTGGGGCGAGTGCTAGGAAGTCTCTCTAGACCTGCCGTGTGGCGGCGCTCGGTCTGCAATCACTGATAGCGGCGACACGCGGGTCCGACGTATACTATCGGACCGCGGCCGATTTAAAGGCTACCACCTAGCAAGTGTGGTGTCTGCCGGTGACACCACAAAAACCCTGACCTGATAAGCAAATCCAGTAGTATGTCACATAGCTGCGAATAAATCGTGACATTAAATTAACCAAAGTAATACGAGTAACGAGTGAGCAAATGCAATACCACAGACTAACACAAGAATGTCTAAATGCATGTCATACCTTCCCACCGTGAGACAGACGCAGTTCCGAGGGGAGAAACGAGAACAGAAGCCGAGAGCAGAACCGTGTTAAGCGAGAAGACCCTACGATAAGGGACGGACGCCCACATTGCCAGCTAACCGCTACGACCACACCACCCGAAAGTTTTTAGCGTGAGACTTTTTCGCGTCTCTGTTACGTTGCAAACTTTAAAAACATTGCCCCACCACGAAAAGTATAACGTTTCTCATTGGATAGACAGAATTTTTGTAGGCGGTGCTTAAGGTTAACATTGAGACCCTGATTGGTCAGATGAAAACACACCCAGATAGTTTTTTTTTAAACCAACTTCGGTAAATTGTAGTAAGGAGAAGTTAGGAGAGAGTTGCTTCCGAGAGGGCGAGCTGGACGGAGCTGCGCCGGCCGCCGCCCCCTGACGAACACCGACAGGGTAATGAACGCACGCGATGCCGCATTTTTGAGCGCATAAGGCTTCACTCAGAACTGCAGAAGTCTCATCTGTTACATCCCCTTGAAGTAATACTAGTGTCGATCGTCAATTAAAGCTCATGGTGTTCACATTTGCCACTTGAAGTAAAAATCTGAAACGCGATGATTTTTCTGTTATATATTTATTGAGAAGCCACATCAGCCACTGTAATTTACGACAAGTTAGATAAGTAATTAAAGATAAATGAGGGTCACTGTAGACCATTTTGATAATTTTCTCTTTTGTGAAACTTCAATTAAACCTAGATTATAGATGTGATATGGCATAGGTCATCTTTCGATCCATTGTAGAACTTGGAAACCCATTCAGGGAATATTCGTTCACATTTTTGTTGAACGCAGTCGGTTTTTACCATCGTGTATTAAAACATTTCCTTTTATCAATAGTGCAATTTATAAACAATGTTTTGTGAGTAGAATAAAATTTCTAATGGTAAACTTAACTGCTTTTGCGACGTTAGTTTACCAGCAAACTAACAATAGGAAAGCCTTGAACCCCTTCCACTAAATTTAGTTAGTATTAAGATTCTTTTACAGGGAGTGCAGTGGAGCTGACGCTGAAATCATTAAGTATTTGGTTATATCATCGCTAGTCTCACTGAACTCTTCTGAACTCTACATGTCATGTGTGGTCTGACGTCTCCTTACCGGCAACAGGTCCCAGGTTCAAACTAGTCAATTCCCTAAAAAACACGCTCAGAGCGTCGTTGCGCGAAAGTGGTAGGGAGACACGATATAGAAGAAACAGACACCACCCATAATGTTTAGAACCATATCGACTGCGTTCTAGACGGCTGCAAAACCGTCGCCCGGTCGGATGAGTCTCGACTGCAGTTGGTAACAGCTGATGGTAGGATTCGAGTTTGGCGCAGACCCAGCGAAGCCATGGACTCAAATTTTCAACAAGATACTATGCAAGCTGGTGGTAGCTCCATAATGATGGGGGCTATGTTTACACGGAACTGAATCGATCGTTGACTGCAAACTGTTATATTGGGTACTTGGAGACCCTGGAATTTTGATCGATGACACTTCACCGTGTTGGCGGGCCACAGCTGTTAGCCATTCGTTTGTAGATCATTCTGGACAGTTCGAGCGAATGATTTGGCCACTCACATCGCCCAACATGAATCACATGGAACATTTTTGGGACATAATCGAGAGGTCACTTCGTGCACAAAATCCTGCGCCGGCAACACTTTCGCAATTAGGGATGGCTACAGAGGCAGCTCGGCTCAATACTTCTGCAGGGGACTTCCAACGACCTGTTGGGCCCAAACCGCACTACGCCGGGCAATAGAAGGCGCGGTAAGGTATTAGGAGGTATCCCATGACGTTTCTCACCTCAATGTGTACAAGAGTGTCGTCGCGAAAAACTCTTTCCTCAAACAAGGAAAAAGTCTTCTCTTATTTAAACTCAAACTTGTTACTTGCTCTGCACGTCGTACTACGGTCGCAGGTTCTAATCCTGCCTCGGACTTAGTAGTGGTATCAATACGAATTATTGCAACAGTCAACCAACATTTACCAACTGGATTGTCAGTAACAGAAAAAGTAAAATCAAAACGACCTCCTCGAAAAACAGTCTGACCTTTCAAGACATCAATCAAAACAGACGAACTGACGTTCATTGATGCATGATGATAATATTTGTATTTTTGTCCGTGGTAGAGGTGTTGATATGAAATGTAAAATAGTTGGTAATATGACTGTATATAATAGTATGTAATAAAATCTAATTTTTTTATTAATTTATAATTGTTTTTATTTTGATGTACACGTGACATCAAATAAAGAAACCTGTTGGGTCAGCATGAATGACCCATCCCAAACAATTGGATGTGGAGACTGAGTATAACATGAACGCCAGTTCGTCCGTTTTGATCGATGTGTTGAAAGGACAGACTGTTTTTCGAGGAAGTCGTTTTGATTTTACTTTTTCTGTTACTGACAGTCCAGTCGGTCAGTGCTGGTTGACTGTTGCAATAATTCGTATTGTTACTACTACTAAGTCTACAGCTATGTCTTTGGAGCAGGTACCTCCTCGTGATGTTCTTGGGTATCGGACGTTCATGATCACTATGTCTCAAGTTCGTGGTGTTGGAGAAACATCGACAAACTTTTTTTATTGATAAACCATTGTGTGTTAGGACAAGGAAGCCTTGTAAACTATTGCATTATGATAATATTTATATTTTTGTGCGTGATAGAGGTGTTGATATGAAATGACGTCCTTAGGTTAGTTAGGTGTAAGTAGTTCTAAGTTCTAGGGGACTGATGACCTCAGATGTTAAGTCCCATAGTGCTCAGAGCCATTTGAACCATTTGCACGTCGTATTCCTCCAAAGCAAGAAATTACTCTGAGGGAAATTCGGTCCGTTGTTAATTCATTTCTTCTGTTAATTTTCTGCACCATGTTGAGTGAAAAAACTTAGTGGCAGGAATGAAGTGAGGAGTTTAACTCATGAGTAGAAAAAGCTAAAAAATAAATCGGGGAAAGGTATGAAACGGAAATTCATGTCTGTGAGGGAGGATGGGAGGGGGGGGGGGTGGACGGGAAGAGGGCGGGTTCTGTTTTGTAGGAGCCACAATAAAATTACCCTTCGGTTATAATCAAGACTTTCATGACAAAAATGAATTCTTCGTCCTAAAAACGAGAGTTGGAACTTAAATAGTGGCAACTATTTATTCACAACCGATACAAAAGATTTACATTTTTGCACCTGTTACTGACCTTCAAAGTGGTCACCAGCGTTGTGTAGAACCCATTGCCAGCGATGTGGAAGGCGTAGTATACCTTTAGCAGAGCCTGTTCTGTTGATGGTGCGAATGGAGCGGTCTACTGCCTGTCGAATCTCTGGAGTAGTTCTGAAGCGAATACGAGGAAGTGGTTCCTTCATCTTCGGAATCAAATCAAAGTCATAAGAAATCCGGGGAGTATGGTGGATGGTACAGTACTTCCCAGTCCCATCGACCGAACAGGGCAGCCACAGCTTGCGCTGTATGCGCCCGCGCATTGTCGCGCAAAATGATGGGTGGGTTGCGCAGAAAGTGTCGCCGCTTCTTTCGCTGGTCGCAGGTGATGCTCCAAAAACGAACAGTAATACGACTTTAGTCCTTGTGACTTTGATTTGACTCCGGAGATGAACCACTTCGTGGCATTCGCTTCAGAACTGTTCCAGAGATTCGGCAGACAGTAGACCGCTCCATTCACACCATCAACAGAACAGGCTCTGCTAACGGTATACTACGCCTTCCAGATCGCTGGCAACTGGTTCTACACAGAGCTGGTGACTACTTTGAGGGACAGTAACAGGTGCAAACATGTAACTTTTGTATCGGTTGTGAATAAATAGTTGCCTCTATTTAAGTTCCAACCATCGTATTTTCATTGTCTACGGAAGTACGAGACTATGATCAAGATAAAGAAGAATGGGCCAGTAGATGCTTTCATCCGACGAGTGAATCAGAAGCTGCCATCATTGTACTCCGGGTGGTCTTCTCCGGCATTATTCAAGTAGCTTGGAAGTCGGCCGGAGGTAACTGAGGATGTGAGGCAACGGTATGACATTTAACCAGTGAGCTAGCAAATTTCACGATTCAGATACTCCTTTTAAAAAAAAAAAAATAAAACAGTGTCTGTGGCAAATTTGCAATTATAACAGCAACTACGTGTTTCGCCCTTGTAAGGCATCATCAGATTACGTAAGAATACAGTAGGACAATTTTCATCCGTCTGTTGCCGCTGCATGGCAGTAAATAAGAATAAGGCCTGGATATTACATCCGGTCGTCAAAAGTCTTATGAAATACGTAAAGGACGTTACGTTTATTAAAATAGTCTCAGTAAGAGGTACACAGCGCAGAGCCACGAGAATGTCATGGGTACGTAGTCGGCTGCGCACGTCCGCCTGGCACATGAAGATAACTACAGCCAGGTACTCTTACTAGATAGTTAGGCATTAAACCTGGTGCCCTAGGAAAATAACATGTGGTGCTGTGCTTATGCACTAAATAATCTAAACACACTACAGCACTTACAAATCTGACTTATTAGGGCATCGATTAACTTACTGATCGTATCTGGAAATTCACCTACAGAATCTAATCTTCCTTTTAGGTTTACGCGAGAAATGAACTGTGTATAATGCATCCGAATAGCTTCACACAGAGCATTAGATAATTTAGTGAAATACAGCCATATGAAGTTGGGCAAGTCTAATGTGGTAATCTTGGCAAACAGCACGAATCTTTAATTGGTATTTAAGTTGTGCAAGTTTACAATAAACCAATATAAATGTGATTTAGATGTGGAACAGAGCATTGATGGAGGGGTGCAACAGTTGCAGCTTAGACAAATGGAGAAAAAAGGGGTAGTTGCTACTCGTGCTTCAAAAATATTACGGCTGCCAGTGAGACATAACCTTAAATATAAATATTATTTCCATACTAAGCCGCCGTGTACCACGAACAATTCTCAACAAAATTTCAGCGTATTAAAAAGAAGAACATTCTGTGAACAGAATAAAAGTGTTTGGAGGTAAGAACTTAAACAGTTGTGTTTTGTAAAAGCGAATGTCTACTGATAAGTTTCATGACTAACGCGATGTATAAAATAATTCAGGATAACGTTCGTAACGGATAAACAAATCGTCTAGCAAGGACGTGGATGTGTGTTTTAACTGTATCCATAGTATTTGAAATGCGCGGTTCAGCAATGAAACAGTGTTTCAGTGACTGTAGGGGCATTGATTTATTACAATAAATTTTTGCGGAGCCAAAATTATGCCAGAAATAATCGGGATTTCTGCTGTGAGAGTTACGTGATGAGTTTGTGGCAGTGAGAAGTTTTTTTCTGGCAGCAGCTACCGCGGTTGCACAAGGCTGATCTCTGACCTTTCTCAGCTCTCTGGGAAGTTACAAACAGCACAGCCACAGAGCGCTGCACACCAATAAATAGTGCACACAACATGGCATTACTGTAGGATGCGGCAGGGAAGAGGGCGTATGATTTATGTCAGCACCGAAATGACACGAAAGTTTAACAATGTTACTTGCAATCTGAGCTGATTAACCATTTCCAACCAAGCATACTACACACGGTGTAAACTAAAAATGATCAAACCGTACCGCTCTGGTGTAGGGGAAGTCTAAACAAACTATTTGGTACAATGCACTTGCGGTCTGTCAAGCCGGAAAACAACTTGTAATTAACATACAAAAGCGACTTAAGTTTTTAACACGCTCTCGTCCTCTTATGCCTTCGGCTTTAGCTGACATTAGTAGGTTCACCTTCCCTGTGAGAATAATGAAATGACAAGAGAAAAGACTATTGAACAAGTTATGCAACAACTAGTAACGCTTCCAATTCTGTGTAAAATTAACGCTTCCATGCACAGTTGTCTCGTAGTAAATGGGCCAGAGAAGTAATACAATTTAATTGTTAATTTCTGAGCTAAAATGTACACAAACGGCAATTATAGATTTTGTAAGCACATCACGTGGATGCGCATGCGCTGTTACTTAACGGGAGTTAGAACGGAAATTTTTTTTTTCACTTTTCGGATTTTTAACTCATTATAAAATTTGCTGTTTTCCGAATAAAATCATATATATATCACTTATAAACTCACATAGGAAGCATTTTATTTTTTATTTTAAATATGACCTACACCGGTTGAAAATGTTAAAAATTTTACGTGCATTGCTTCAAGATCTAATAAAATCAGTAATTTTTTTATAGAGAAGGCTGTGGATTGCTGTGTTATAAAGGTCATGTCCAGAAGAGGATGGGCACCAGGTTGAGGAATCTGAAACTAGCTTTGAAAGACAAGAAACTTTCTGACGGTAAAACCATAAGAGGCAGGCTTACAGACAAAATGATCGATGAACTACAGCAGTATTATTGGATGGTCATTAGAAATAACACAGGGGATTTGTTGAAAACAAAGCAGGCAGTATGGGCTCCCTTGTTCCATAGACTGTCAACTGATGAAAAACCAGTACACCATCTTTACCATGCTAGACCTGATTCATGGTGCAATTACCGCAACGCCCAGTACTCAGACAGTTCATACAGCCATAAACATTCCATCCCAGCAGCAGTCATGGATATCATAAAATTTATTTACACAGACCCGGAAAATCCTGAATTACTGAAGAAGTGTCTGCATGGTCAGACTCAAAATCCCAATGACTCGTTCGATAACCTTATGTGGACTCGCTTACCAAAACATGTTTTTGTTGGAATGAAGACACTAAAGTTGGGGTTCAGTGATGCTGTTATTGCTTTTAATGATAGCAACATTGGTAGGGTGAAAGTGCTACAGAATATGGGAATAAATCCTGAAGCAAACTCCATCAGAGAACTTGAATGGATGGACAAGGTTCGCATTGATAAAGCAGAGTATGCAGCACAATTGGACGCTAAGGAGAGGAAAAAAGATCAAGGGGATGATATACAGTATGGTACAGGGTGCTTCTGAGTGACTAAAAATTTAAAAAAAAATGAAGCATATATTAAGTGAGTTACAGTCTTTTGAACCTTCAGAATCCGTTCCTGAAAATTTACATCTTCTGTTGCATTTTTCCCTAAATCACAGAAACCACTTCGAAAAGAGAATACAAATTTTCAGGGAGTAATAACATAAATAAACTGAGTCTACTGAACTAAAAGGAGAACATAATGTTATATATAATTAAATTATTTAGTATAACGTACAAAAAAGTACACAAAAATTTAACCGTGTAATTAAAAAACTGTATTTCTGAAAGCAGTGACTGAAATGCAATTGTTGGAGTTCAGTAGACTCAGAACATACACTTCAAAGTCCTGTAACAGTTTCATGTGAATGTCTACAGTGGTTCCTGAAATACGTGGAAGCCAAGTCACTAAATTTAACATTGTAGGGGTAGGGCGTTCCAAGTCCCCTTAAGTGGCCTTCGTAGGAGATGCTTTCCCGACTCGATAGACCGCAAGTGTCTCATATCAAATTCCTCGTCTCGACTTCCTTGTGCCACTGTGGTACGTTATAAACTGCTTTCGTTTACATACTACTGAAAATCAGTTAGAAAAGAAAAACGTAAACCCCCAGTTTCTCTATACAGAGTGTTACAAAAAGGTACGGCCAAACTTTCAGGAAACGTTCCTCACACACAAATAAAGAAAAGATGTTATGTGGACATGTGTCCGGGAACGCTTAATTTCCATGTTAGAACTCATTTTAGTTCTTCCACCTACGCTCAATGCGGCACGTTATCATGATTTCATACGGGGTACTCTACCTGTGCTGCTAGAACATGTGCCTTTACAAGTACGACACAACATGTGGTTCATGCACGATGGAGCTCCTGCACATTTCAGTCGAAGTGTTCGTACGCTTCTCAACAACAGATTCGGTGACCGATGGATTGGTAGAGGCGGACCAATTCCATGGCCTCCACGCTCTCCTGACCTCAACCCTCTCGACTTTCATTTATGGGGGCATTTGAAAGCTCTTGTCTACGCAACCCCGGTACCAAATGTAGAGACTCTTCGTGCTCGTATTGTGGACGGCTGTGATACAATACGCCATTCTCCAGGGCTGCATCAGCGCATCAGGGATTCCATGCGACGGAGGGTGGATGCATGTATCCTCGCTAACGGAGGACATTTCGAACATTTCCTGTAACAAAGTGTTTGAAGTCACGCTGGTACGTTCTGTTGCTGTGTGTTTCCATTCGATGATTAATGTGATTTGAAGAGAAGTAATAAAATTAGCTCTAACATGGAAAGTAAGCGTTTCCGGACCCATGTCCACATAACACATTTTCTTTCTTTGTGTGTGCGGAATGTTTCCTGAAAGTTTGGCCGTACCTTTTTGTAACACCCTGTAGAATTTAGATTAGCTTTGTAAGATCATTGTCCACTGCATTACTTCGTAAACCGTTCAAAAAGACCAGAGAGAAATAAGAATAGGAAGGATTGCCACCGACGCTTCTTTACTGATGTAGATAATGAATTAAATGGTGTAATTGCACTTTTTTTGTATTCCTCAGGGCCCGCAGCGTAGTAGATGTCTTGTAAAGACATTTTATGTATATTATACCAGAAAAACGCTACTTTTGAAGATTTTTTTAAATATTTGAACAGTTAGGCGATAAGTTTATTTCGGCTGCATTGCCATCTTATAGGGATCTGTGTTGGTGTATGATACCATTGATACCATCTTAGAAGACTAAAAAATTAGGGACTGTTTTTGCCATCGATACGCCACAACCACTTAACATACTCGTGCAAGCCTGCATGTGCAAAGTGCAATTTTTTTTATTTTTTTTATTTTTTTTACGTACGCTTACATTCGGGTTATTTACGTCTGTAACCGCCGGTGGCGTAGTTTCGAGATATTTGCAACAGTTAAGAGTTGTCGTTTTGACAGAAGACATATTAAAGTTAATGAGGTTGATGGAGACACAGCAACACACCATTTGCGTACTTCCGTCCGCCAGTAAGAACCACTAGAGAAGATAGGAATCGGCCTCTATCGGCGGAAGCCTGACTCGTTATGAGTGCCGAAGGAAATAATGTTGATAACAGTGATAAAAAAACAGACTGCATGGCGCCGCAGAAAGCCAGCATTCGGTTCCACAGTTATGTTTGTCGTGTGATTGCCATCGCTACCTGTCAGAGCCAGCCTGCTGCCCAAGCTCAGCTGCCCTCAACAGGAATTAAAACTGAAGGAAAAGAAGTTAAAAAGTAGAACTGCTGGTGTAATTACACATGTGTTCCTACGGCACAGCCCCGTTTCTCTCTCTCTCTCTCTCTCTCTCTCTTGCACGCTTGCACGCGCGCGCGCGGGTGTGTGTGTGTGTGTGTGTGTGTGTGTGTGTGTGTGTGTCAGAGAGAGAGAGAGAGAGAGAGAACAGACTGTGCCAGCACCCGCTTCTGTATGTTTGAGTGTGTTGGTACAAATGTATGCAAATACACCAGCATAACGTCGAGAGATCGAATGGACGGATGATATACTCTGACGCTTGGCAAGATTTAAGTAATAAATTACA
Source organism: Schistocerca serialis cubense (assembly GCF_023864345.2). NCBI lineage: Eukaryota > Metazoa > Arthropoda > Insecta > Orthoptera > Acrididae > Schistocerca > Schistocerca serialis. The sequence goes on from NC_064645.1 coordinate 621,857,922, forward strand.
CATGTTTTCTCCTTTATAAACAGCTAGTGTGGAGGAAACAAGTTCATTCTTGACATGCAGGAGCAACAAAGAACGAGTACATGTAGCACAAAGCCCTGAGCTCGGAACAACTTCATTTAATTTCAGTACTTTTCCAAAACGAATATATCATAACCTGAGTGTATTCATACACTCGTCGAGATGTTGTAGAGTGTAGTGTTTGTTCGTCTTATTACTTTTCACTGCGTTGGTACTAACACGGAATGGAGAGAGTAATATTTAATGACATATGTCATTTACAAGTTTCACAAATGTGAACGAGGTTCTCGCTTCTTTCGTTTTTCCGTGCTAATTTTACACGTAGAAGGTATCTCGTCTTGATCCCGGTATACATAAATCGGAAAACGTCCACGGAATACGCGATACGCGTTTTTAACATTAACTGCAGAAATATTGGAGGTAACATTACTTCATAGCCTACACAAAAATCACGCTGTGAAGACATAACAACAAATGCGTGGTGCATTACATACAAGGAATTTTGCGTAAGTAGGCATGTCATACAAAAAAATCTTTAACATGTGATGCTTACACTCAATATTCATTTCTCTTTAAGACTAATTAAATAAAATTAATATAAATATCGAAGGCTTTTACACGTAAAGTTTCAAAATGCGATTCTTACACTTTGTGGTTATTACTCTTATTATCATTATTACTGCTGTTTTCGGTTTTATTTTCATTCAGCTTTGATAGTTCAGTATTTTCTTTTCCTTTGATGAACTCCTGTTCGTATTCTAGCATTGTATTAAAATTTGTTTGTTACAGATAGCCAAATCCAGTAGTTAATAATTATTGATTTGGCTATTAAATAACGAAGTCTGAATAGTAATCAAAACAAAGCAGACATCTACAATATGGTTTATAAAATCCGTGGAAAAATAGTATGTTACTGAATAATAAATATTTCTTTGTGCAACATACTGTAGGCAGGAGATGAAGAAGGATTAACTGACACACATTCATTACAGATTACACCAAACCAACCACGCCAATAATTTGTCAATTTCATAGAAATGAAGAAGGACTACAGACCATCGGACACACTAAGGAGTGTTGATATTACGTACGGTACAGCGCATGAATGGGAATCAATGTAGAATTGGAACAGGCGACACTGATGTGAAGAAGAAGCAACTCATGAATAAGAAAGACGAAAAACGTTTTACGAACTAAAAAGAAAAGACGTGTATCGTTACTGACTGAGAGGTCCGCAAGGGGACATACTTCAGTGCAAAAGCAATGATCTTTTCATGTCTCTCTCATTTTGACGCCTTTTTTTCACACCCGCGGCCATGTATGTGAGCAGGCGTGTCTGTGTATAAGTGGTCTCTTCAGCGTAGCGACATACACTATGGTCGCAGTAGCATCGACACCAGGAGAATCCGCCGACGATAGTTATCGGCCGAAGACGACCGACGTTTTGAAGTCAGTGCGCCAGTGAGTGCACAGCCTTACAAGAGGGCCGTGACAATTTTGCCATAAGCGATTTCGTCGAAATTTATGGTATATCCAGGGAGTGGCCAGAAATGAAACTGACAGTAGTGGAAGATCTAGATGGCCACGCGTTTAGGGGACAAAAAGAAATGCATTTTTGGCGCTGATCGGGTGAGGCATGAGCCATTTATATGAATGCGTGGTGTCCGCTCTTTTGGACATATCCCAAAGAACAAAAAACCATGCATTCATATAAAGGGCAATGAACCCACAACCTTCAATGCGGATGCACTTTTACATCCGACCTCCAGTGGAAGGACCATCTTCCTATCCTTTTTAAATTTTATCTTAATGCCATATATGGGCATTAATAGACGAATGTTGGTTTTCCACACTTTTACGCCAATCTAATGATGCCCCAAAGGGGCGAAACGCGTCAATTCCGGTAAATGAAGAAGGTTTTGTAACCGAGGCAGTCTTCTTTCAAGAAATTCATAACCGGTTGTCCGCAGCTCGTGGTCGTGCGGTAGCGTTCTCGCTTCCCACGCCCGGGTTCCCGGGTTCGATTCCCGGCGGGGTCAGGGATTTTCTCTGCCTCGTGATGACTGGGTGTAGTGTGATGCCCTTTGGTTTGTTAGGTTTAAGTCGTTCTAAGTTCTAGGGGACTGATGACCATAGATGTTAAGTCTCATAGTGCTCAGAGCCATTTGAACCATAACCGATTGGTGTACCAGCCGGACAGTATGGAATGGAACCAGTTTGAAAATTATTCTAATTAAATCCTCTCACTTATATCGGTGCAAAGCCATACACAGAATTTTCCAGAGAAGTGTAAAAGAATTTCAGAACGCTAACGATGTTTTTACATTGAAGGCCAAACGTTCTGATGCAGCATCGCTCGCGGTTATTCTACGCAAAGAAGAGTGTCACCATTAAGTAACTTTATACAATTAGAAGCAACGAACGATTCGTCAGACCACAAACATAAAAAAATGTGATAAATGGGAGCGTAGGTCATTTGTGTGCTGCCAGTGCTGTTTGTTATTGGCAAGAGTTAATCGGTGTGTTGATCGCGGATTTCAAGGACTGTCTAGCGTTGATTCAGCTCTCCGTCCTGGCGGCTGAGCTGACTCGTCGACTTACAACATACCGCAAGCTCATGCTAGTCGTGCTGGTTCACAACCGCTCAAGAGGCGGCGCTCACAATTTACAATTGCACTGGTGTTCAAAAGTTGAATATAGTTAAAAACAAAATATTTTCTTAAAAGGTAGATGAATGGTTGACAGAACAAGGTAGAGCGTAATTACAGGAGACCTGGCACACAATAGTATACGAAACAAGCAATTAGCAAACTTATTAAGCTGGACATACAGATCTTTAACAAAATGTTACACAAAAATCGACAATACATGTGTACGACTATAAATGACCAACATAAAAAATAGACAAACAATGTCTAGCATTGCTCCAGTGTTTGTGTCCGCATATCTGGGTCTGAAGAAAGATGCTGATGAAATGCTAGTATAATAACATGTTGTAAAATACATCCCCTGTTTTATTGCAGGACTGTCTTTCGCCTTATACCAAGGACTATTCATAGCTGAGAGCTGTCTGCAGCAAAAATACAGGATTTAACGTTATCTACCTGCCCCTGAGTGACAACTCGTCTGAAGTTCCATGAATATCAGCTGAGTATTGAAAGGTGGTTACACTGAGTCACAGCGCCAGAGATTGCGCCAAAGAGTTTTATTCCGCCGCCTCCACTGGCAGTGCTTGTTCAGAGGTTGTGGTGGTTAGTGCTTTGCTGAGAGGATGTTGATAGCTGTATTATTTGAGGCCATGTCGTGTGCAGTTGCTTTGATGGGCTAGACAGCAGATGTTGTTCGAATGGAGATGTTGTAATGATCAGAGTGTATTTTTAGTCAATATATATGAAGGTAAAAAAAACATTTTTTTTTTTAAATTTCCTAACTAACAATGCCTCTTGGACACAGGTTCAGTCAACAAAGCATCTGGCTTGTGTTCATGTATTAGACTGTAATTCGGGTTTCTATGTGCAATTATAGTATTTCAGTTTTATTTAATTAATTCAGTGTAAATGGTGTTTAAAATTTCTTGTCTTTTTGAGGAAGAACGTGCCAGATGTGTACGTTGAATCACACTTCCACACACAGAACAGTTACACTTGTGCTTTGTTGTTCGTAGTTTTTGTTTCGTAGCTTTTATAGTTGCTGGGTACTTAATTAATTAATTGTGGTAACGGAAATTTCCTTTCATTCTTTGTTGTTATTCTACGCAGTCAGATTGCGTACTAACACTAGTCAGGGTCAACCGGTTACGAGACAGCGTAACCGAACAGACAGCTACTAAATCTAAAAATTAAAAATATTTGCATTTTATATTTAATTAAGCCTCCATGCAGTATAAGCCTTAGCTTCTGTCCCAAGAAGAAAACTGGGCTTCTGAAATTTAGCTAGTGAACTCCATGACGACCGAGCTCAAACATCTCAAATAATTTCCTGTTACAGGCGGTCGGTCATGAGGCTAAAGATCACAGGAGGAGGAGGTTCATGCTGGTATCACATTGTGGCGAAATTTAACGAACTATCTGCTTAACAGATGGGGCAAACTGCGTTCACTTGGAACACACTTCAAAAATACTAATTCTATGGTTCCGAACAAGTAAATGATAATAACATACTGGTCACTTATCAGAAAGGTTGCGTGCGTCATGGACCGCACCACGGTCGTCTAAATGCGCACACACAAAGATTGAAACTTATAAAGTAATCAAAAGCAAAATTTGCCGCTTTCCATTAATAACTGAATCGTCAGAGACGGCTCAGGACTCGCAGCAAAAAGAATTGCGAAAGTTAATGGGCACATGAGACATGAAGTGGGTCGCGACCGATTAACGACCAAGTTCGGATCCATCTGAATTTATGAGGGGCAGCCAAACAAAAACCGAACACCCGCCACATTTGTACCATGGAACGTTCTATTCCAAAGCAATCACGACACACGTTAAGACATTTATCTCATTGGGGGACGAGTCGATCAATTCCTGTTTCGTAGAATTCTGACGGATTCACAACTGCACCGACTTACACGTCCGACTGAAACCAACGTCCACGCTTGTCTATCTTGAGGTCGCCTAACACGTGAAGAACGCATGGCGAATGAGCCGAGTTGTACGGAGGATGTTGTAGTGTTTCCTAACCAAATCACTGAAGCGTAGCCTTCACCCGATTGGTATTGTGGTGGCGGGATGATTCTGTTCGATAGCATTCTCACAACCCAGCGGCAAACAACAAAGCCACCAGTGGAAACATCTCGCATCTCCACTGCCAAATGAATCCAAAAAGCTGTTAACACAAGTTCTGGTAAGGTCATGATGCCCTTCTTGGACTACCGGGCTCTCTGCTCGCCGAGATGCTCGAGCGTGGAACCACAAGCAATGTGCAGCGCCATCAAAACACTTTGCAGAAACTGCGACGCGCCATAATTCGGAACTCCCAGAAAAATCGTACAAAACGGTAAAATGGTACAAAATCATCATTCGCCGGAATCCTGCACTGCTGCTAAGTTTGAGTTTACTCGTTATAAATAATCCTAACTCAAAAACGAACTAACTCCCATCCAAAAATCAAAGCACGTCATACTTGACCACAGAGGGCGCCCATAAGCTCCAGAACACACGCTTGATCACGGAACAGAGACGTTTGCTGTGACTCGACTTGTCTGCGCCCCGGTCACCTCAGTTTAAAGCCCACACTGCCTCGCCTCTGCGTACAGATATTGAACTAACTTGGCGGGTGACATTGACGAATCGGCAAGATGGATTAGCGGGGGGTTCCAGGCGTTTTCTTCACTCAGGAGAGGAAAATCCTGGTTTCTTCGGCCTAAAATTTTCAGTTCAGTTTAATGTCTGAAAATTTTAAGATGGCGTCCCTATGCTTCCATTAGAAGGGATCAATCGCGTGGCCACACGTCTAGGCACATGCAACCGAGTATGGCGACAGAGAGTCACGAAGGAAGAAATACTGACTCGAAAGATTACATTCAACTGCCTTCCCCAGGCTGCTACTGCATAGTTAAACTAAGAATTTCCACCTTAGTTTACACAGTTGCATGCGTTTATAATTACACCCACGTTCATACAAGTGAGCGATAATCTGTGTTTAGGACAGGTAGTTATAGGTATATGTTCTACTATCAACTGTAATAAAATGACTGTTAAACATAATCAGTCTAGGTTCCCACCGTGATTTTCCTCCCTGGCACGGAAAATACGAGCAAATGCAGGCAGAGGAAATATACTGTGCAAACTTGATAATGCCACGAAATTACAAAACCACAAAATTATATGAGAGGTAGGTTAATCGTCGCCTTTCAGTTGCTGTAAACCATAGTACAAGGGACATGTACTGAAGACAATATTATAAAAATGGAAGAGGATGTAGATGAGGTTGAGATGGGAGATTAGAGACTGCGAGAAGAATTTGACAGAGTAGTCGAAGACCTACGTCGAAAGAAAACTCGCCAGCCATGACAGAACTCTTCCATCTGATGTACAGGATGTATGGGACAGGTGATATACGCTCAGACTTCAAGCAGAATATAATAATTCCAATTCCAAAGAAAGCAAGTGCTAAAAGTTTTGAATATTACCGAACTATATCAGTTTAATAAGTCGTTGTTGCAAAATGCTAACACGAATTTTTTAGAGAAGAATGGAAAAACTGGTAGAAGCCGACATCGGTAAGTTTTGATTCAGGAAAATTATGAACATAGGAGGCAATGCTGACCCTACAACGTCTCTTAGAAGGTAGTTAAGGAGAGGCAGACATATATTTATAGCGTTTTTAGACTAAGAGAAAGCATTGACTGGGATACTCTCTTCCAACTTCTGAATGTAGCAGGGGTAAAATACAGCGTGTGGAAAGCTATTTACAACTTGTACAGAAACCAGACGGCAGTTGGAAGAGTCGAGGGGCATGAAAGGGAAGTTGTAATCGAGACTGGGGTGAAACAGGGTTGTAGCCTATTCCCGATTTTATTCAGTCTGTACATCGAGTAAGCAGTAAAAGACACCACAGAAGTCCATGGAGAAGAAGCAAAAGCTTTGAGGCTTGCCGATGACATTGTAATTCTGTCAGTGACAGCAAAGTACATGGAAGAGGAGTTGACGGGATGGACAGTGTCTTGAAAAGAGGACATAAGAAGAAGTTTGACAAAAGGCATGTAGTCGAAATAAATCATTGATGATGAGAGAATTACTTTAGGAAACGAGAAACTTAAAGTAGTAAATTAATTTTGCTATTTGAGCAGCAAAGGAACTGATGATGGCCGACGTAGCCGGCACGGTAGCTCAGCGCGTTCGGTCAGATAACTGGCTGGCCTATGCAATAAAAAAACTGAGTGAAAAGATCAACAACGAACTTCAACGGATGTCATGTGGCATCCGCTACGACGAAATACAACGAACCATAACGAACAAAATGCAAAAAAAAAAAAAAAAAAAAAAAATATAAAAAAAATTTAAAAAACAAATGTAGAGAGGATATAAAATGTAGACTGGTGGCAAGAAAAGCATTTCTGAAGAGAAACTTGTTAACATCGAATATAGATTTAACTGTTTTAATGTCTTTTCTGAAAGTGTTTGTATGGAGTGTAGCAACGTCTGACAGTGAAACATGGACGATAAACAGTTTAGACAAGAAGAGAATCGAAGCTTTTGAAATGTGATGCTACAGAAAAATGCTGATAGGTAGATCACCTAAGTAATGAGGAGGTAATGAACATAATTGGGGAGGAAAGAAATTTGTGACACAACTGAACTAAAAGAAGATATCAGTTGATAGAACACATTCTGAGATATCAAGCGATCACCTGTTTAGCACCAGAGGAAAGTGTGAGGGGTAGAAATCGTAGAGATGAATACAGTACGCACATTCAGAAGATTTAGGCTACACTAGTTATTCAGAGATAAAGAGGGTTGCACAGGATAGAGTAGCATGGAGAGGTGCATCAAACCAGTCTTCGGGCTGAAGACCACACGAACAACAACAGCAAACTATAATTTATTTATTTAGCATATGGTGCCATATTGCAATGGTAGTTGTACAGACAAGTATATTTGCAATCTAGGAAATTAAATACAGTGAAGATAGAGGTCTTCGAACTCTATGTTGGGTTCTCGCAGTCGAATTCATGTAGTCGAGTAAGTTCTTCATGAGATGATCATACTTCATACTTACTTTGTGAAATTTAATTATTGACTGAAACAGTGTTGCCGTAGAACAAGATTAAAAATACCTCCCGTTCCGAACAACCCTTGGTTGTCGGTATTATTAATCTCCCCCTCAGTTTGTTCTGAGTTGTGAAGCTCTCAGCCCCACTTCCAGGCTGTGCAGTATTTGACTGAAAATGCAGTAGCCAACGACTCAGAGAGTAAGACAATGCACTCGAGCCCACAAAAGCCGGCGCCACACAGTTGCAGCTGGTAGCGAACACAGCAACAGGCCGAAAAACGCCTTACTTCGCCATGTCACGTTGTAAGCCTTGACATGATTTGGCATTCTATGTGACTGACTTTACTGATGTGACAATCCGTACATTTTAGGAGCCTTCACATTTACAGATGGATGTACAGATCGCTGCCGTCAGATTTCATGTGGAGATGTTTGCTAGTATAAAGTTTGTTTCTTGTCCTGAAGAAGACGGGTTTAAATCCACTGAAACCATTGTTAAGGTTATTGCAACTAGCTGGCTGTCTTATTTACCTGCCTCCTACTTTTTTTTTCATTTGTAACTGAACCGAGTACATTGAAAGAAGTTGCTTCAATATAGTTTCCTGACCACGGTTTGATAAATATGTTCAAGAGTGGGAGTGTTTACATTGCGCAACTAAATACCTGAATGAATTTAGGATCACGATTATTTCTTGAAGTGTAGGCCAAGTGCAGTGATGATGTAAGCCTCGGTCTGATATCCTAATAACTGTCCACATTAGAACATGCAATTCAACAATCAAGTCGAACGTAATAAGAAAAACAGAAAGTAGTCCCAAAGTCTCAGCAGCACTATTTACTTTCCAACCTTAAAGGCATGCACATATGTGCAAAAGGCCTCTGCTGATCGCAGTGTAGCTTCGCATTGAACGTTTCTGCTGAATTAAGAGTTTACAATAACGTCCGTGCTCAAAAAACGTTCGTGCTCAAATGAAATACATATTCAAGAGTGAATATGAAAACCACGAGAGCAGTCGATATTTACCACGAATTTAGTAATCGACTGGGGAAGGAAAATGAAACGTAGGTGTTTATTTATTAAGACAAAAGAGAGACTACGTTTGTTCTGAGATGGACCATGCGGTACACAGGGCCACAGTATACGAAAATTTGAACAAAAGAAAAGCTCTATTCACTTTAGCTCATCCTGAACACATTTAAATTAGCGAGAATGGGATGCGGCCAGTACACCTACTCGACGGATGAACGAGAGAAATGCGGATACTGTTCCAGCCTACCTCTGTGAACAACGGAACTGAAACATAATTAAGATACCAGCTTTTAAGCCCTGAATGGAAATGGAAATGATCGTATGGCATTGTTGGCCGGGAGTCCCCATTCAGGGATGTTCGGCCGCCGTATTGCAAGTCCTTTTTAGTTGACGCCACTTCGGCGACTAGCGGGTCATTGATGATGAAAGACACATAACACCCAGTCCCTTGCTGGGAATCGAATCCGGGCCCCCTGCGTCGTAGTGGGTAATGCTACCGCTACGTTACGGAGCCGGACAAGAACGTGGAACCGTCGAGCGGAAGAGAACTGCATAACAGAATGCTCTGACCGCCGTTTAACGAGGCTCACAAAACGTGACATGGCTTACGCAAGGATTCTTCTTGGTCTTTACACATTGTCCCCAAATTATTGGCTTGAAGACATGCCTCCACTTGACCTGTCAAAGTCTGCAGCACGTTAAGCAATCGATAACATGAGTACAGAATGTGTTTGCAACAGACTTGCGGCACAGAACTCACGTAAGAATGAAGAAAATGAAAGGTGACACTTTAACGAAATAAGTTCAGTGTCACGTGATGTGTTGCCATGATCTCCAGAGCGGTATGATGCACAGTGGTACGAAATGAGTCTGGTATTCATCAGTGTATGTTGCTATCATTCTGCTAATGATCTACGTTGCGAACTTCAGACTATGTTTCGTGTTTGTCAGCGGCTGTATTTCTCATAGCATTTCTCCGTATTTCGACTTTACATACAGACGCGCAATATTTCACAGTGCTCATTGTTTGTGTAACCGCAGTCAGCTAGAAGCATCTGTTGTCGCCGAACTTTTTTGAGCCGTGGCGCCATTGAGTTAGTTGACTGTGCTGTCTGGCGTTGCTGGCTCAGGTGTAGTATCGACTATCCCTTTTGCGGCTCCATTGCCAATATCTATGAGGAAGAGGTGGTATCTGTGGGTCGTGTCCTTAGAAGCTCCTTTGTTTTGAGTAATTGAATCACTCTTGTCATCAATGTTGCTTATAAATTTTTCATGTGTTGCAGAAGGGCATTTAATAAGACAGACTGTGTCCAGGGCGATAGTAAACACCGCTGTTTCACCCGATAACGGGAGGGCTGCAGGTCCGGCGCGTCTTGTAATCATTGTCACATTGTTTGCTGTTTTCCTGTACAGACCTTCACAGCTTTCTTTTGCAAAGACTAAAAGCTGATTCAGCTTAAGGTTTAAGGTCAAAAGAATTCTTGCAAATTTGTTAATTTTGTTAAAGAAAATTTTATGTTTAAATGCTTCGATTAAACACAGTTTATGTATTGTTAAATAAACAGGTTTTATGAAAAGGAAGTTATACTGGTGGGTCCTCCTTTCCACGTTTTCCTTAATTCCAGTAAGTACCACATATTATCTTTAACATGTACAGATCTTCTACGTAGTTCTTGTATTCAACTAAAAGAGAACATAAGCAACAAAAATACCCGAGTTCTATATAGGACTCAATCCCAAACAGTTCACGCTGACCCCATGACCAGGAAATGAATGAAACTGATCTAGCTCTCCCATCAAACCACAGAGTACTGGCTCACGACAGTCACTTTTGGTGCACATGACGGTCTGCATTACTATACAACTCTGGATAACTGCGTGTAGGGTTCCGTACAAACTAAATCATGTATATCGATAGTTCATTCACTCCAGGAATCGAGAATCTCTACGATTTTTGCCTGTTATCCATACTGGAAAGGTATCGCTCCCAGGAATTCAAAGACTTTGGAGAATCAGGTTTTGGTGAATGAGTTTCCGAGCACCAAATATGTTATATAAATGGCTGTATCTTTTGACTGCATTGACTTGGAAGTTAACATTTAATACGCCGGCAAGAGACCATTGACCTTGTATGTGACATCAATTTGAACTCGGTACGTCTACTCGTTCCTGAAATTAATGGTTTTTAACAGTCTGACACATAGACAGACAGATATACTGAAAACAAAGTGATCCTGTAACGTTCCGCTTTTAATGATTGACATACGGAAACATAAATATATCATAAGCAAGATTTTATCTTATATAATGCGGAAATAATTCTTCCTACACCATGAAGTATCCTGTTCGGTCCATATGGGCGAAGGATGTCTAAGCCAGTTAGTTTTGCATGAGAATCGAGGACCTCGATAAAGGCAGTGAGGATGTGATTGAGATCATTCTTGTCTCCTCAATTCATCAGGTATGAAAGACGTGGGAGATAAATTTTGGGCGGTGTTTCTGGTAGGTTTGTGAAATTTCAATCTCATTTCCTTGCAGAAGAGAAGACATAATTTTTTTGGTACGCTGGATCACTATCTGGCAGTGACGCGTTGTCGTCTGGTGTGAAAATGCTGAATGTTACTCAGTTTGATTAACCATTCGACAGCATTGGAGAGCAACATAGCATATATTTTCTTGATTACTTGCTCAACATGTCTTTCGCAACCCGACTATCGAATTACTCTGAGAGTGTCAGTAGTTGCAGTGCGCAAGAGCTTATTTCATAACTATAGACATACATGCTAATGAGTAAAAAGGTTTTACATCTTGTTTATCTCAGTGACGCTTCTTAGAAACCGGTCCGAAAGAACTGCTTCGGATGGAATGACATTTCTGCAAATTAGAGAACGCCTCAGCAGCTCGTAAACACGAAGGTCATTTGTTTTTCCAAGAGGTGCAACGTACGATAAAAAGGCTAACCTTCACGTGTCAACAGAAGTATTAGATTACATTAAAAAGTTCTGTTATTGCTATCCATTAAGCTGAGGTAAATTGCAAGTGTAACATTGACTTTTTCACCTATGCAGAAACCCACAAGCTCGTAATTACATTAATTTAAGACAATGGTTTCCGAAGAGCATTGTTGGCGATAATTACGGTGTCTAGATTTACTTTCCGAGTATTAGGAAATCAGCGCTGGACGAGTGTCTTGCGTTGTTTCTTAATGGTTCAATCTTACGCTGTTCACAAAACAGCAAGAGAGTGATGACTTCAATGATAAAATATTTACAATATCGTACCTCTTATTTACAATATCTCGTATTTATAATATCTCGTAGCGTTCATTAGAGGACATCACAGCATATCACACAAATGGTTATGCGCTAGGTCAAGCATAACTAGGGAAATTACAAGTGTTTCTTTTTATTATCTGGAATGTTTGAACACTGTCGACAGTGGCGCCTTCACAAGAAGGTATTCTTCTGAGGTCATTAAGTAGGATGATGAATTCGACGTTGACTTCCCAACGAAACCAGTGATTTAAGGACATCGTGGGAAGTATTATTCTGAGGTCATTAAGTAGGATGATGAATTCGCCGTTGACTTCTCAACGAAACCAGTGATTTACGGACATCGTGGGAAGTCTACATCAGAAACAGAAATTCAACTGCAAATCCACCCCGTCTCCTCCCGAGCACCATTCCTTTATTGTAACGCTGCTTTGCGAAACCTTGTGGAGGCTGAGTTGTAAATGAATGTATTGTGACTGAAAACACATAAACACATACACACACAAACACACACACACACAGAGACAGAGAGAGAGACGAGTGTGCGCTACCGTTTTGCGTTGGAATGAAACACACATACAGTACATGAAGCATGACGATTAACATTTAGCTAGGACTGGGGAGGAGAAGTGAAAGGCAATGTGCTGTGTGTTTTTCAAAGGGATTATTCCAGCACTTACCTTAAATACTATCTATGGGGTACCATGGGAAAAAAATCTGAACTGCATACGCTTGAGTTTCTTTCCAGTACTACTTCACTCATTCAGTGACTTGCATTAAAAGGTGGTAGATGCCCATCCAGTTGTACTAAACGCAACTTTGTGTCCTATTCTCAGTTATTACCGAGCTTGAGTCATTGGAAACCATCAGGAATAGTGAAAAAAAGTATAGGTGGTGAGTGCTTACAAAGGGTCCAAAAGATAAAGAGATCACCTGGTTTCCAGTAGGAAAGTCAAGTTGTTGTACTTGTTATTAACGTAAGATCATTGTACTGTGTAATGTGTTTCGTGTTCTAAATAACATCTCTATACACAAAGAAAAGGGAGTGGAGGAAATAACGTAATTACCTACTATAACTATGTTTAACTCACATCAATAACTAAGTGAGCCACTACACAGTTCTGAGGAAAAGAAAGTACTTTGCTGTGAAAAACAACGTTGTGGTATAAAACAGATATATTCTTTGAAGTGTCCAAAATAAAGTTGCCCAGGAAGACAGGTAAATTTCATTTAACGCTGCATCAGGACATATTGATATTCATGTTATATGCTGATTTTAGCCATGTAATACTGTCATGTATTCACCTGACCTGTATACTGAATGTAGGAGCAGTGTCGTTAATGAATGTCAATATTTAATGATGAAATCGTGTTTACAGTGTACACATAACACATAGCCTAGATGAAACTGAACCACGCTCTGAAAGGAGAATGCATCTATTTATGCAGCACCCATAGTTTCCTCGTATCATCAATACATTTTGCTTTCAATAAATTCCTGGAATCTTCCTCTTAGAGCGGCACCAGCGTTGGGGCTGTGGAATGAATCATAACAGAAACAAGACTGAACTGTAGCCACGATTCCCTTACACACAACAAATGTTCCCGCTATTTTTCTTTTTTTTCATCAGTCTACTGACTGGTTTGATGCGGCCCGCCACGAATTCCTTTCCTGTTCTAACCTCTTCATCTCAGAGTAGCACTTGCAACCTACGTCCTCAATTATTTGCTTGACGTATTCCAATCTCTGTCTTCCTCTACAGTTTTTGCCCTCTACAGCTCCCTCTAGTACCATGGAAGTCATTCCCTCATGTCTTAGCAGATGTCCTATCAACCTGTCCCTTCTCCTTATCAGTGTTTTCCACATATTCCTTTCCTCTCCGATTCTGCATAGAACCTCCTCATTCCTTACCTTATCAGTCCACCTAATTTTCGACATTCGTCTATAGCACCACATCTCAAATGCTTCGATTCTCTTCTGTTCCGGTTTTCCCACAGTCCATGTTTCACTACCATACAATGCTGTACTCCAGACGTACATCCTCAGAAATTTCTTCCTCAAATTAAGGCCGGTATTTGATATTAGTAGACTTCTCTTGGCCAGAAAGGCCTTTTTTGCCATAGCGAGTCTGCTTTTGATGTCCTCCTTGCTCCGTCCGTCATTGGCTATTTTACTGCCTAGTTAGCAGAATTCCTTAACTTCATTGACTTCATGACCATCAATCCTGATGTTAAGTTTCTCGCTGTTCTCATTTCTACTACTTCTCATTACCTTCGTCTTTCTCCGATTTACTCTCAATCCATACTGTGTACCCATCAGACTGTTCATTCCGTTCAGCAGATCGTTTAATTCTTCTTCACTTTCACTCAGGATAGCAATGTCATCAGCGAATCGTATCATTGATATCCTTTCACCTTGTATTTTAATTCCACTCCTGAACCTTTCTTTTATTTCCATCATTGCTTCCTCGATGTACAGATTGAAGAGTAGGGGCGAAAGGCTACAGCTTTGTCTTACACCCTCCTTAATACGAGCACTTCGTTCTTGATGGTCCACTCTTATTATTCCCTCTTGGTTGTTGTACATATTGTATATGACCCGTCTCTCCCTATAGCTTACCCCTACTTTTTTCAGAATCTCGAACAGCTTGCACCATTTTATATTGTCGAACGCTTTTTCCAGGTCGACAAATCCTATGAAAGTGTCTTGATTTTTCTTTAGCCTTGCTTCCATTATTAGCCGTAACGTCAGAATTGCCTCACTCGTCCCTTTACTTTTCCTAAAGCCAAACTGATCGTCACCTAGCGCATTCTCAATTTTCTTTTCCATTCTTCTGTATATTATTCTTGTAAGCAGCTTCGATGCATGAGCTGTTAAGCTGATTGTGCGATTATTCTCGCACTTGTCAGCTCTTGCCGTCTTCGGAATTGTGTGGATGATGCATTTCCGAAAGTCAGATGGTATATTGCCAGACTCATATATTCGACACACCAACGTGAATAGTCGTTTTGTTGCCACTGCCCCCAATGATTTTAGAAATTCTGATGAAATGTTATCCTGGTATTAAGATACAACAATTATAAAAATAAACATGAAATGTATTCAGACGGAAAAATAAAGGAAATGAAATAAATATATTATGAAAATAGAGTGTGTGTGTGTGTGTGTGTGTGTTCCACATCTCCTAAACCGTAGGAGAGATTTCAAGCAAGCTTGGAAGCTCGGTACACAAGTCCTTTACTGTCAGGCAATAATCGTTGTGCGGGTATAGCTAACAGCGTTCAGGAGATAAGACGTCATGAATACTGAGATGTATAAAAAATTACCGCATCATGTATGAAGTTTAGTATATTTATTTTATGCTGCTGAGACACTCGTACAGACCAGTCAAATTAAGGAAATCCCTCACACCTGGCAGCGCTTTTGACGGCTGTTAGCCGCGCGGGATTAGCCGTGCGGTCTGAGGCGCTGCAGTCATAGACTGCGCGGCTGGTCCTGGCGGAGGTTCGAGTCCTCCCTCGGGCGTGGGTGTGTGTGTTTGTCCCTAGGATAATTTAGGTTAAGTCGTGTGTAAGCTTAGGGACTGATGACCTTATGCTAAGGATTCCCATAAGATTTCACACACATTTGAACGGCTGTTAACTGCGAAGCTCAAACGGCTGCGGGCAGGAAGAGTAGCCGCGTGCAGAGCTACGAAATGCTGTTGCCGTAGATACGTTTACAAAATCGTCTGCAGACACGCGAAACAGCTGCGCCCAGCATACAGACACTCTCTGGGATCATATTTCTTAATTTGAATACTGTAATTATACATTTGTACATCACGCATATTTCCTTCTACGACTGTTTCTTAATTTCCAAAGCGTTTTCACAAATACACTGCTGGCCACCGTAAATGCAACACCAAGAAAGACAAGAGGTAGCACAACAAGATTTATGTTCTAGATAACATGTTGACCGAGTATCAAATGATTACGTTTACAGACGTCTGTGACATGTGGTTCCTGCCAGAATCAGTAGCCAGAGTAGCCGCCATTGTTGGAGATCACCGCTGCCACACGTCTCGGCATTGAGTCAAAGAGACATTGGATGTGTTCCTGGGGTACAGCAGCCCAAGCAGCTTCCACACGTTGCCAAAGATCATCTGGTGTGGCAGCTGGGGATGTAATCTGGGTCACTCGTTGAGCAACCATGGACCACATGTTTCATGTTTTCTATCGGCGAAAGATCCGAAGAGCGAGCCGGCCAGGGAAGCAATTCAATCTGGTTATTGACGAAGAACCTTTGGACAATGCGTGCCACGTGTGGTCGCGTATTATCCTGTTGAAACATGGCTGTGGCCGAGCCCTGCAGGTAAGGAAGGACAACTGGCTCCAGCACCTCGGATATGTAGCGCCGGCTATTTGAAGTACCGGCAATGCGACCTAGAGGCGTGCGAGAGTAATATCCAATACCGCCCCATACCATAATACCCGGTGCAAGACCATTGTGGCGGTGCATAATGCAGCTGTCCAGCATCCTCTCTCCGCGGTGTCTCCACACTCGAATCCGACCATCGTGGTGCTGCAGACAGAAGCGTGCCTCGTCAATAAAGACAACGTCATTCCATTCTGCCGTCCACATCCGTCTGTCATCACACCATTGGCGACGGAGACGTCTGTGGTTCTGCGTCAATGGTAGACGAAGCAATGGACGTCTTGCGGACAGACCACTCTGCTGTAAACGGCGTCGAATGGTACGCGCAGACACTGGACGATGCGTTACAGACGCAATGTGCTGTGCTATGGTTCGGGATGTCACTGAGCGATCCGTCACTGCCGTGCGCACAATTTGCCTATCAGCACGTGCAGTGGTGCACTGAGGTGAATGCGATCGACCACGTCGGTCCGTCGTACCCTCCTGCATCCAACGGTCACATATCCGCATTACAGTTGTTTGCTTTCGTCCAACGCGACTAGCGATTTCTCTGTATGATAATCCACAATCTCGGTAAGCCACTATCCTTCCTCTGCCGAACTCGGATACTTGATCAAAAGATGTTCGCTGTTGTTTACGAGGCATAACTGATCGTCTTGTGAAACAACCACAAGGTAAACACACGTGCCGAACGTACACTCGTCGAAATCGCCAAGCCTTAAATGGCGCTATGAGGTAGCGCCACAGGCGCGCGTGATGTGCGTCTGCGCTGAAATTCTAATCAGTTGCATATCTCATCGCTGCAAACCCGTGGTGTAAATTTCACTCGATTCGGATGCTTCCTTCAGGGTGTTGCATTTACGGTGGCCAGCAGTGTACTTCGAAATGAAACTTTTTCGATACTTTACTACAAACACAGTTTTCTTTTCGTTTCTAACAGAAAATTGGCAAAATGAGTACCCGGGCAACGTTAGGTTTGTCAGATAGTAATTAAAACAAATTGGAGCAACGTTTCAAGACACTAACTTCGACAGTAAATCTGGTCCACAAACAGTACGAAATTAAAACAGTGAACTAAGATCCGTGATCGTTTAATATTAAAACTATGCCGTCCGGTCGCGCGGTTCCAGACTGCAGCTCCTAGAACCACTCGGCCACCCCGGCCGGCTAGCGCTGACTATCGGCAAATTACCAAACTACGCTGTGGCGCTATACATGATATGGCGGTCAACGGCCTGCGACGCCACAGTGGTCTCGTCTGCATAGTGCCGCTCAGTGGCCGGCGACGCCACAGTGGTGTCGTGAGCATAGTATCACGCAGTGGCCGGCGGCAGCACTTCAGTATCTTTTGCATTCTGTTGGTGTTTTGTTTAGGTAACAATAAGTAACACATGTCAACAAGTCTTTTGTTTTTACAAGTACTCGTGCCCTTTCATCGTGGCGGACGAAAGAGACAATAGGATTATTTACGATGAATACGCGGACGTCTTGTCTGACGTTCCGGACGACTTGGCTAATTGGGAAGAAGACACTGGATATCAAAAAAATGAAAGTGAAGCAGAATCGTTGGAAGACAGTGAGAGGTGGCATGAGCCCCCTCTCATATTTCTATCTTACGATTTTCCTCTCTAATTGCATGCAGTGAAAAGTCGCTATTCCTTCACACGCGGACTTCCCACGCAGCGTCTCTCATCACCCGGGTGGTGCGGTGACAGGCAGGCACCGCTGATCTGGAAAGGGTTAAGCCGACGGGTGTGAGGAAGTCGAGTGAATGCTTTGCAGACGTCTACATTGTCAAAAGACACGCCCGGAGGGGTCTGAAGTAGCGGCTGGGCTAGAGGTTCCGTTACTTCGCAGAAACTTAGCGAAAACACTTTCTGGCGGGCTACCAGCGAGGCGTGGGAATGACTTGTGTACCCAGGCAGTTGTGGCGGGAAAATTCCCGCGCTTTCTGCAAAATAGTAACTGTGATTGGCTTGCTCAGGGCATAGCTCCGTGACGTAGCAAAATCAGCGCAGAAATTGGCGCCAAGAGTCTCCATTGGTGGAATGGTAGTGCTCCGGCAATGGAGTGGAATTTTCCGCCGGTTTTCGAGTTGCTGATTGGAACGTTTAACCACGGCCACTGTCGTGGGGGCGGGAATGTTGTGTGTTCGGCCTGTACGGGTGCTCGGGGTAGTCGGCTCTCGCCTTTCGGTCGAGGACGTCGAAGCAACCAGCCATCGCCTCCGGTACGCCAGATCGTGTTCTGGCAGTTAAGAA
This sequence comes from Schistocerca serialis cubense, assembly GCF_023864345.2. Taxonomy (NCBI): domain Eukaryota; kingdom Metazoa; phylum Arthropoda; class Insecta; order Orthoptera; family Acrididae; genus Schistocerca; species Schistocerca serialis. Next base: position 621,876,633 of record NC_064645.1, read on the forward strand.
GACAGTTTGGTAATGTATGTCCGCAGCAGCGGCAGATAGGGATTTTCCTGGGTGATAATCAGAGCCCAGCAGAGTGTGCCTGTTCGTCTTTTTCTAACTTTGTTCTGTCTTGAGTAGCAACAATTAATGTTGGGTTAGCTGTGTGTCTGTCTTAAGATTTGAGTGGCAAGGAATTGGCTCCACATACCACTTCGTCTTAAACCTCACAATCTAGTTTAGGGACAACTTCACCTTCACAGCGTTTGTTTGAGTATCCAATTTGAACCAATTTCATGTATTATAAATGTTTCATGTGTTTTTGTTTATTATTTTGTGTTTAGTCTTAATAAATCATATTGTTATTTTGGACAGAACTTTCATTCTGTTAACCGGTAGAGCAACCCTATCATTTCTCACTATGTTAATGAAACCTTCCTTTATTTAACTTATTTATCAAATTAAATTATTGCAGGTGCCAAACTCTTTTCTACTCCACTTGCAGGGTTGATTACAGTCAGTTTGCGTATATTTTTTAATCCATGTGCAACAGCAAAAGTCGGAGTTAGAATAGGGGGGGCTTAGAGCATCATTTACATATGTAGATTCTAGAAGAATTTAGTGTTAAATACACTGCTGGCCCCGGCACCTCGCAACAGTGAAATACGTCCAGGAAGAATTCGGCGAACGTTACGGTTGCCGGCTGAATCAGACGAAGAAGGCAGTGCACAGTGGGCAGACTTTGATTTACCGAGGATCAATAATAAATTTGATGGATCCCCCGGTCCAAATATATTTGCCAAAGATACACAGAGCGTCAAGGATATCGTAGAATTATATATTGGGAACGATCTATTTGAATATATTGGCAACGAAACCAACAAGTACTACAGTCAAAATTGAATTAGAAGGAAACTGGATTGTGAAAATGCCAAATTTGTCGACGTTAACGGTCCTGAACGTATAAAATGGTTTGGGCTTGCTATCCTTATGAGAATTGTGAAAAAAGCAAGGATCGATGATTATTGGTCAACGAATCCGTTGATAGACACACCGATATTTCGCAGAACGATGTCCCGCAACCCGATTCAGACAAATATTATCATTTTTGCATTTTTCCGACAGCAACAATAAACCGGATAATACCGACCGGCTTGTCAAAGTGCAATTCTTAATTGATTATTTTTCCCAAAAGTGTAAAGAAACGTTTAATCTAAGTCAAAACATCTCAGTTGATGAAGGAATGATGCCGTGGCGTGGACGATTAAATTTTAAAGTTTACAATCCGTCAAAAATTACGAAATACGGCATACTCATTCGGATGCTGTGTGATTCGATTACGGGATACATATTCCGGCGCTGGACAGCCTTTAGCAAAAACAGTGATGGAACTGTTGACACATTCTGATGGAAAGTGGCATCACCCCTGCATGGATAATTACCGGGTGATCAAAAAGGCAGTATAAATTTGAAAACTTAATAAACCGCGGAATAATGTAGATAGAGGAGTAAAAATTGACCCACATGCTTAGAAAGATATGGGGTTTTATTAGAACAAAAAAAAAACAAAGTTCACAAAATGTCCGACAGATGGCACTGGACAGCAAAACGTCAGTGACTGCTACGGTGACGGGTGAGAGGTACGCCAATATGTTACAGAATCGCATCATCCCCAGCCTGGCTAAATAACACCTGCTGGAACGTACGATGTTTATGCAGGATGTCGCTCCACTCTATATTGCTAGACGCGTTAAAGATCTCTTGCGCGTCGTTTGGTGATGATTGTGTGCTCAGCCGCCACTTTCGTCATGCTTGGTCTCCCAGGTCCCCAGACCTCAGTCCGTGCGATTATTGGCTTTGGGGTAACCTGAAGTCGCAAGTGTATCGTGATCGACCGACATCTCTAGAGATGCTGAAAGACAACATCCGACGCCAATGCCTCACCATAGCTCCGGACATGCTTTACAATGCTGTTCACAACATTATTCCTCGACTACAGCTATTGTTGAGGAATGATGGTGGACATATTGAGCGTTTCCTCTAAAGAACATCATCTTTGCTTTGTCTTACTTTGTTACCGTTATTATTGCTATTCTGATCAGATGAAGAGCCATCTGTCGGACATTTTTTGAACTTTCGTATTTTTTTTTTTTTTTTTTTTTTTTTTGTTCTAATAAAACCCCATGTCATTCCAAGCATGTGTGTCAATTTGTACCTCTCTATCTACATTATTCCGTGATTTATTCAGTTTTCAAATTTATACTGACGTTTTGATCACCTGGTATTATAACAGTGTAGAACTTGCAGCGGAGTTACTTGAAAAGAAAAGTCGAGTTTGTGGAACGATACAGCCAAATAGAGGATTTCCGTAAAATTAAAGTGCGCAAAAGTCAGTGTGTTTGAAGCTTGTCGTCAACAGAAAGGTGAAAGCGGCCGGCGACAAGCCAAGTAATCCGAATTAGCGCTGCCGGCGCCAAGCGAATAAATTTGTACGAGACGTGCGGACGGCAAAGTTTTAAGCACTGCCAAATGACAAGGTCAGCTAATTCAGTGCAGTCTTGGATAAAGAAGCGGAACATCAAACAGGAGTGTTTCGCTCGGGGGAATCTTAGGTGTAGGGTACGCAGCACAAAGGCCCAGGCATTGCCCGTGCACTTCAACCATTGAAATCCTGCAGACTCTAGAAACAAAACCGGCCGGTCTGTGTCATTTCTCGCTCGCCGGCCAATAAACTTCCTCCTCGTACCGCTGCTCCCAGGTCCTCTCGCTGCCCAGGTGTCAGCCAGCTAATTCCGCTGCTCTCTGCAACGATTCACTCTGACGCTGACACTTGATACCGGTGGCGCTAGCAGCGGCAACTTCGACGTCTCCGGTGCCCTCTCGGCCGCAGCGAAACAACTGCCTGCTGATTCTGGTGTCACCTGCTGGGCGATCCGGGGCCTCTACTGTCTCGTGGTTATCGCGGCACATTCCATACCTTCCAAATACCAAATGAAAATTCTGCCAGGAGGTTGAAATCGAACCCAGGACTTCCGCATCGCCATTCAGCAACTCTTAATCACTATACCACACTGGAAGCTTACCGAGCTATGGCACTACGGCCGGAAGAACAGCATATTAAAGTGAAGTTGGAGGTAGATGTCCATCTTAATCCTTTCCTCGAGACATTAACTTCAATATTATCGAAATTAGCATGTATTTGTCTTCACTTTTGACGAGTGTTCTGCACTCTTAAAAATACAGTGTGTACATAAAGCCCGGGAACGCTTTCAATTATTTATTGCAGAAGCACTAAGCATACAGATGTCATACATATTGCATTTTGAAGAGAAACTGTGAAAACTTTTTTTTTTCAAACAATCGATATGCACGACACACCGATTTCTTTCGACCCCTTATGAAAGTGTCTCGTACACGCTTCACATTCACTTCACTCACACTGGGACGTCCGCTTCTCTTTGCCGGGCACAATCAACCCGTCGTAACGAACTTGTGGCAGTTATAAATGGCCTCCCTTGCTGGTGGCTTCTTACCGTACTTGGTTCTAAACATCCGTTGAACAGTTGTAGCACACTTATTTTTGTCGAACTCCAACACACAGCAAGCTCTCTCCGCACCTGAACTCGCCATGTTTGCGACTAGCGCTGACTAAAATATGGCTCTTTGCACTATGGGACTTAACTGCAGAGGTCATGAATCCCCTAGAACTTAGAACTAAGTAGTTCTAAGTTCTAGGGGACTGATGACCTCTGCAGTTAAGTCCCATAGTGCACAGAGCCTAAATAACCTAATGACATCACACACATCCATGCCCGAGGCAGGATTCGAACCTGCGACCGGAGCGGTCGCGCGGTTCCAGACTGTAGCGCCTAGAACCGCTCGGCCACCCCGACCGGCTAGCGCTGACTATCGGCAAATTACCAAACTACGCTGTGGCGCTATACATGAAAAAAAAAGACTTTTTGGGTTTCTATTCAAAACGACATATGTATGATATCTGTACAATGTTTGGTTCTTGTGCAATAAATAATTGAAATTGTTCCCGGACTTTACGTGGACCCTGTAGTTCAAATTTATTTTCTCCCTAAGGCGTGAACCGGGAAACTGTCATATGATAGGAGTGGAGGGCTGATATACTCCGAAGAGGTTAATTTGATTATGATTTATTAATTAAAGATTCAGACAGACTAGCTGAAGCTCTCGATGGTGACTGACACATGACGTCCACCTGTTGTTCAGAATGCTGTTTGTGGAGGATCGGACTCGGAAAAAGCTCCAGCTTACGTCCCCGGAAAAGTCTGAAACTATCACCATAAATCGCATCAGACTCGATGATAGCATAGTACCGACCTTGATGACCGATACGACAACTAAAGAAAATGAAGGGGCTGAAAAATAAGCCAACCACTGGCAAATAAACGTTTATTAGCCCTTGACCTAGGTTTCGATATCTGTGAAAATATCGTCTTCAGAAGTAGTGGCCTGAGGAAGATATTTTTACAAATATCGAAACCTAGGTCTTGGCTAACAAACCTTTACTTGCAACTGGTTGGCTGCTTTTTCAACCTCTTCAGATCTACACAGTTGCTGTTTCGCAGCCATGTTTAAGATTTTGAATTAAAGAAATCCACTAAGAGAAATTTAATTTGCCATTGAACGCACTCCCATTGAAGGCACAGGATATTTAATAAAACATTTCCTTCAATCAAAACAATTACTACGTATGCACAGAGAGAACCCGCCGTAAACCTAATAATCACTATAGTTGAGAGTACTAACAGAGGACGGACCCCAAAAATTACAGATGCAACGGGCCCGTCATAGCCCAGCAATTAATTCAATAGAAACTAGTCAGCCAATTTAAAGCTGAGTTAATGACTCTATCAACAAAAACTTAAAAAGAATAACTTAACTGCCAGTTAGTAGATAACCTTAAATACACCGAAGAAGAGCCAAAGAAACTGCTACAGCTGCCTAATATAGTGTAGGGCCCCCACGAGGACGCAGAGATGCCGCAACACGACGTGGAATGGACTCGTCTAATGCCTGAAGTAGTGCTACAGATAACTGATACCGTGAATCCTGCAGGGCTGTCCATAAATCCGTAAAAGTACGAGGGATGGAGAGATCTTCTGAACAGCACTTGCGAGGCATCCGAGATATGCTCAATAATGTTCATGTCTGGGGAGTCTGTTGGCCAGCGGAGGTGTTTAAACTCAGAAGAATGTTCCTGGAAAGTCTGTCGAAATGCACAATGGACATGAATGGATGGATGCAGGAGTTCAGATAGGATGCTTACGTACGTGTCACCTGTCAGAGTCGTATCACTCCAACTGCATACGCCCCACACCGTTACAGAGGCTCCAACAGCTTGAACAGTCCCCTGCTGACATGCAGGGATCGTGGATTCATGAGGTTGTCTTCATACCCGTACACGTCCATCTGCTCGATACAGTTTGAAACGAAACTCGTCCGACCAGGCAACTTGTTTCCAGTCATCAACAGTCCAAGGTCGGTGTTGAAGAGTCCAGGAGAGACCTTAAGTTCTGCGTCGTGCACTCATCAAGGGTGCATGAGTGGACTTTCAGCTCCGAAAGCCCATATCGATGATGTTTCGTTGAATGGCTCGCACGTTGACACTTGGTGACGCCCCAGCATTCACATCTGCAGCAATTTTCGAAACGGTTGCACTTCTGTCACGTTGAACGATTCTCTTCAGTAGTCGTTGATCCCGTTCTTGCAGGATCTTTTTCCGGCCGCAGCGTGCCGGTGATTTGACGCTTTCCCGGATTCCTGATGTTCACGGCACACTCATGAAATGGTCGTACGGGAAAATCCCCACTTCGTCGCCACGTCGGATATGCTGTGTCCCATTGCTCGTGTGCCGACTATAACGCCACGTTCAAACTTATATAAATCGTGATAACCAGCCAGTGTAGCAGCAGTAACCGATCTAACAATTGCTCCAGACGCTTTTTGTCTTATATAGGCGTTGCCGACTGCAGCGCCGTATTCTGCCTGTTTACTTATCACTGTATTTGAATACGCGTGCCTATGCCAGTTTCTTTGGCGCTCCAGTGTATAAGCGTAGCTCCCTTGGCAAAGTAACAAAGCTTACAAGGGAACCTCCCCACCGCATCCCCCCTCAGATTTAGTTATAAGTTGGCACAGTGGATAGGCCTTGAAAAACGGAACACAGATCAATCGAGCAAACAGGAAGAAGTTGTGTGGACCTATGAAAAAAATAAGCAAAATATACGAACTGAGTAGTCCATGAGCAACATAAGCAACATCTAGGATAGTGTGAGCTCAGCACCGTGGTGGTCCCGTGGTTAGCGTGCGCAGCTTCAGAACGAAAGCTCCTTGGTTCAACTATTCCCTCGAGTGAAAAATTTTAATTTTTTATTTTCAGACAATTATTATCTGTCCGTCCAATGCGATCACTTTTTTGGAAGTGATTATCACATCCACAAGAAAACCTAAAGCGGACAAGGTAGAAGAATGTTTTTACCCATTCGCCAAGTGTACAAGTTAGGTGGGTCGACAACATATTCCTGTCATGTGACGCACATGCCGTCACCAGTGTCGTATAGAATATATCAGACGTGTTTTCCTGTGGAGGAATCGGTTGGCCTATGACCTTGCGATCAAATGTTTTCGGTTCCCACCTGAGAGGCACGTCCTTTCGTCTACTAATCGCACGGTTTTGCGGTGCTGTCGCAAAACACAGACACTAAACTTATTACAGTGAACAGAGACGTCAATGAACGAACGGGCAGATCATAACTTTGCGAAAATAAAGAAAGTAAACTTTCCGCTCGAGGGAAGACTTGAACCAAGGACCTCCGCAGCTGCTCACGCTAACCACGGGACCACGGCACTCCTGAGCCCACACTATCCTGTATGTTGCCTATGTTGCGCATGGAGTACTCAGTTTGTATATTTTGCTTATTTATTTCATAGTTCCACACAACTTCTTCCTGTTTTCTCGATTGAACTGTGTTTAGTTTTTCAAGGCCTATCCACTGTGCCAACTTATAACTAAATCTGAGGGGGGTGCGATGGGGAGGTTCCCTTGTTAGAGGAAAGTCACCTGGCAATAAAGTAAGCTGCTGTATTAAAATACTATTCAATACGTCCACTAGGTCTGCTTAAATATACTAAGGTGGTAAGAAGAAGCGGTCTCAAGACTGGTCCGCACAGAATTACTCAGCTGACACTACACACCGCCAGCGTAATGCGGGCACACAAAAGACCCTTGGGCTGCTTAGGATAAAAGGTCGGCTTTGCGGCCTTCACTAAATACATCGCATAGCAATAACCATTCATTTCCGAGTGTACTCAGATCGGTAATTACATTCAAATGAGTAGTGGAATTTGGTACACCACTATTACATTAATCCAGGATTAGTACAACTGCTTCACGATAAGGTACCACATAAAATAACCGCCACAGAAGACGGAACAACTGTACTGTACCACATCCTTTGAAGTCAATCAACAGGGCGGACGCCACTCAATCATGACCAGAATTATACCTTTTCTAAACATGATTCCGCTCTCTAAATCGTCTGATCATCCACCAACATAATTCAGAACCGCAGCAATCCTTCCACACTGCAAGATCCACTGGCTCACAACCAGACCGAGGACAAGTGACTGTGCTCTGTAAGACGTATTCAAACAACCAATTGCAGAAAACGACCAGATCGAGGAAGTCAAAAGCATAAAGCCATTATAACTTGTAGGTGTTCAGCGTTAATCAACAATGTCACAAGTAAAAGCAATTTGACATCAACTAATCTTATCATTGCAATCAGTCCTTACTGTAATACACAGCAGCAACGTGAAGCAGGATTATCTTCCGCGGCTGTGTCCCACCCGGTGCTTATCTTTGTGTAAATGTATGTGAACGATGACTGAGTCGTAACTCCACCAACAACTTCGCCGACAACGGTGTAACGATCTGCAAACACACCAGCGAACACTTGGGACCAACAGCACCATTCAACTATGGATTACTCTGGCCTGTACCTTCCCTGTGGCCAAGTAACTAAACATAATGAGTAGCTGCTATACAAACAAGAGAGCCTTTTACCATCTCCAGGCTCCCGAATTTCAGCAACTTCCCGTGAAATCAAACAGAATACCAGAACTAGGGCACACGCCAAAGGTCGACAAGGCCACCATAGAGCTCTTAGACAACGCTGTTATCTTTTTAAACCTGTGAGTTGGTCATCTATTCTATTCCACAATGATATCAAGTTACACAAATATTCTCGCATGTACTTTTGAGAAAATTTGTATATATAACCGAAGGTACTGATTGCTTTAGATTTTTGAGATTTATAATAATGGCCTACGGCTACCACCCAGGCTGTGGAACAAGACCTGTTGGACAGTCAAATGATAGTTGCACCTTTCAAAACGTGCTTACCGTGATTGATGACGGCGTGCAACTGATAAGGAAACCGTGCAAGCTTATGTTCACAGATTTGACTTATATTGACAGAATGTGTAGAGCACTACTACGTCCTTAACACTTAGAATGATACAACTCTCAAGCGTTTTCGTAAAAACCCGAACTTGAAAGTTTTACACATATTTATAAATTTTATATACTCGGAAGTTCTCGACAGGTCCGCAGCCGAGCGCGTTTAGCAGTTAGTTTCAGGAGCACGAGGTCCATGAATCCAATATCACTGCGTGCACTTTTTTCTTTCCACATAGTTATTATGACTGTGCAAACTGCAGTTACTGAAGTGTTCATGTAGTATTCTCATAATCTACAGGGTGGTCCATCTGATGCTTCGGATGAGATTATCTCGAAAACTATACATCGGGTATAAATAGTGGGTAAGACAAGTTCGTAAGCTCAAAAGGGGACATCAAATGACACTACACGTGACCCCCAGCCCCCGCCCCCTTGGGTGGGGTGGGGGAAAACTTTTAAATCTTAAATTGAAACCCTCATTTTTTATTGCAGATTCGGATTCTCCGTAAAAAAGTAATCAAGATTCGTCTGAAACAATTTTTAAACCATTGACAGATGGCGTTGAAATCGAGAAAAAAGAAAAATTGGGGAAGAACTCTGATTTATTTAGAATCATCCAAGAAAGACGCATCAAATCGATAAAAAATGTGCACCAATTCTTTCATTACGTCAAATTAAGCTATTTTTTTTTTTTACAAAATGTATCCTACCCGCCATAGTTTTTTATGAAGGGAGACGGAATGGTATTAAAATCTCATTAGGGAACTCTTCACAATTGCATTACTCACCCGACTGTGGCGCTACCGTGGCCAAACTGCTAACTATGGCTCAGTATAAAATTCGGTGCAATGCGATCAGACGTCACTTCACTTTCAGATTGTGAAGCGTAAACATCAACTGACGAAAGTAAATTATTCTTTAGCGAAACACGGCTCACTACCCTCCTACAGAGATCGTTGATATGATGTAAATTTTAGGTGAATGCCATAGCAATTACGCTGCAGCTGCACAGTTGTATACGGATTGTTTCACAAACAGACGACATCCAAGCGAAAACATTATTCAAAATTGCATTCAACGAGCTCGAAATGGATACATGCACCGTCCACCTCGTTATCGCAAATACAATGAAAATTACGCTCGTACCCTTACCGTTCTCGACTGTGTTCAGCTGGTTCCCGAAATTAGTTGTCGTGCGATTCAGAGACAAACTGGAATAGCGAAGTCAACTGTTTTGAGGATTTTGAAGGTACATAAATATCATGCGTATCATATCACACTGACACAGGCATTAACGCCGAAAGATATGCAAATACGCTTGCATTTCTGCCAATGGGCCTTGGAAATGATAAGAGGCGACAACGATATTTTTATATACATTATGTTCACCGATGAAACCACATTGAAAAACAATGGCGAATTAAATCGTCATGATAGTCATTATTGGTCCCCTGTCAATCCACACTGGCACAGACCCGTTGACAATCCACACAAATGGTCGTTAATAATCTGGTGTGGAATTTTAAACGGTTACTTGATAGGACGATATTTTTTTGACCGAAATGTTACTGGGGAATCTTAATTACAACTTCTCCGTGATGATTTGTTGGAGCTAATGGAAGATGTAAGTTTAGAAACTAGGCAACGAATGTGGTTCCAAAGCCGGCCGAAGTGGCCGTGCGGTTAAAGGCGCTGCAGTCTGGAACCGCAAGACCGCTACGGTCGCAGGTTCGAATCCTGCCTCGGGCATGGATGTTTGTGATGTCCTTAGGTTAGTTAGGTTTAACTAGTTCTAAGTTCTAGGGGACTAATGACCTCAGCAGTTGAGTCCCATAGTGCTCAGAGCCATTTTTGTGGTTCCAACAGGACGGAGCAGCTCCCCATTAAGCTAAAAATGTGCGGAACGTTTTAAATTTACGGTACTCTGGTGGGTGGATAGAACGCGGCGGACCAATTCAGTGGCCTCCACGTTCACCAGACCTAACATCTCCAGATTTTTTCTTGTGGAGTTATTTAAAAAAAATTGTTTATGAAAGACAGCCCACAACCCGAAACGATATGGAGCAATGCATTCGAATAGCATGTGCAGTCATACAACAGGATGTGCTGCACAAAACTGTGGACAACTTTCGCAAAAAAAAAATGGTTCAAATGGCTCTGAGCACTATGCGACTTAACTTCTGAGGTCATCAGTCGCCTAGAACTTAGAACTAATTAAACCTATCTAACCTAAGGACATCACACACATCCATGCCCGAGGCAGGATTCGAACCTGCGACCGTAGCGGTCGCTCTGTTCCAGACTGTAGCGCCTAGAACCGCTCGGCCACTCTACTTTCGCAGACGATTGACTTTATGCATTGAAGCAAATGGGGATAATTTTGAACAGTTTCTTCGTGGCTAATCTAATTAATTAAGCACCCCAAATTGTGAGAGGCAAAGTTCCTGGGTAATGATAAAAGTAGGATACAGTACATTTTGTACAAAAATAGCTTAATTTGGCGTAGCGAAAGAATTGTTGCACATTTTGTATCGATTTGATGTGTCTTTCTTGGATAATTGTAAATAAATCAGAGTTCTTCCCCAATTTTACTTTTCTCTCGATTTCAGCGCCATCTGTCAATGGTTTAAAAATTGTTTCAGACAAATCTTGATTACTTTTTTTATGGGGAATCCGAATCTGCAAGAAAATGGGGATTTCCATTTAAGATTTAAAAGTTGGACCCCGCCCCACCCAAGGGGGTGGGGGCTGGAGATCACGTGTAGTATCATTTGATGTCCCCCTTTGAGCTTACGAACTTGTCTTACCCACTATTTTTACCCGATGTATACTTTTCGAGATAATCTCATCCGAAACTTCAGATGGACCACCCTGTATATCTTAATAAAAGGCGAAAAAAATTGTAATGAGAATGAAACAAAATGAAACTTCCTGGCAGATTAGGTTCATGAAACAAAATGGATATACAAGAACTTTCAAATAAGTCCGTGAAGTCATTTTGGTTGTATAATTTTGCGTACATGTGTGATAAGTGGAATTGGGATGATACAGATTAGATACGTGGGAAACAATAATTATTGCGACATATGACATTTGTGATGAACGCCGAATCTGTGCATGTGCATGGTTTTTTCAGTGTGTCCATTGCAACAAAAAAAAAAAAAAAAGAAAAAAAAATAGCTTGGGTTAGATTTACAACACCGAACGAAGTAGAGCATTGCTTAACACGCTAGACTCACTTTGGGGAGGATGACGGTTAAAACCCGCGTCTGGCCATCCAGACTTAGGTTTTCCGTGCCTTCACTAAGTCGTTCCAGGCAAATGCTGGGATGGTATCTTCGAAATGGCATGTCAGACTTCCTTTTCCATTGCTGACGCAATCTTAGCTTGTCCTCGTTCCCTAAAGACCTCGATATCGACGGGACGTTAAACCCAATCTTCCTTTTGTTAGATTCTCGAGCGGTCATAGGCCATCATACAGTTTCGCTGTGTCCGCTGTAAATCTTTTATTAGAATTACATGGGAAGGAAATAGAAAAAGAATATCGGAAGCTAGATTCGATACACAGACCTCGCGGTTATGATCACTAAGCGCTTATTAGCCAGGCTGCGGGATCCTTCGTTACGTGCGATCGCACGAAGTATGTAAGCACGCATGAAATGTTCAACCTCAATTTTCTCGAAAACGGTTGAGTCTTGCTATTTACATGTGTTTAAGTCATAGTTGTACCCTACACAGCCTACAATGTGAATCAAATCGGTGACTGGGAGTTCGTAGGTGTAGTGTTGACAGATTGCCAACACTACGCACATTATTTAAGGGAGGCGGCCATTAAGCAAGCGGGCGTACTTGATGGTCTGAAACAGGATACTCAATAAATGCTTTAAAGAAAAGTACGTTGCTTTTGGAATACTTAACTTTAATCTATCCTTGTTGTATACATCGTTCTTGTTGAGACATGCTTTAGACGATAATTATCAATTACTATGTAAGGCTAATGGCGCCTTGCTAGGTCGTAGCCATGGACTTAGCTGAAGGCTATTCTATCTGCTCGGCTAATGAGCGATGCTTCGTCAGTCTAGTCGCTAGCAATGTCGTCCGTACAACTGGGGCGAGTGCTATTCCGTAACTCGAGACCTGCCTTGTGGTGGCACTCGGTCTGCGATCACACAGTGGCGACACGCGGATCCGACATGTACTAAATGGACCGCGGCCGATTTAAGCTACCACCTAGCAAGTGTGGTGTCTGGCGGTGACACCACATTCCTCCCCCGCAAATCGGCGAACGGTCGTGTTATAAGGCTTCCGCCAGCCGTGGGGAGGACCCCATGTTGACGTATGCGATGAGGTGGGGAGCCTAACAACAGGCGAGGCTGTGCCACCCGCACCCGGCCATTCGGTCCGATGGGAGCTAGGAAACGCCTGAAAACCTAGTCCAGGGTGCACGTCAACATGCGGTGTATGCGCCCGTAAAGAGACAGGAGGGGCCGAAGGGTCGACCTCCATTGCGTCGGGGTACCCGACGCGCGAAGACGCCATGTGGTCCGGAGCGGGCAAGAGTTCCATGGCGGAGGACAATTGGTCACGGGAAGCGATCGGCGGCGCGTGACCCAGAGAGGCGCTTGGCGGCTGCAGCGAAGCGTCCACTGCGGGCGGCGCCGGCTGGAGGACAGGCGGCGGCGGCGGCGGCGGCGGCGGCGGCGCGTCGCCATGGGGCAAAATGGAAGGCATCGTCGGTAACACCTGGGGATGAGGCGAGCCAGTAGTTGGGTCCCCAGGGCGCTGACCGGACGGCACCGTCGCTGAAAGCAGACGGGGAGCGGCAGAACCCGTGCGACGACAGAGGCGCAGCTGATTGAGATGCCGACGCACCTCACCAGAGGCCCCCAAAACCAAATACATCGCGCGGCCGAGGCAGCGAAGAATGCGCCCTGCTAGCCAACGCCGTGAACCTCGATAGTTGCGATAGAATACAACGTCGCCTGGAGCAAAAGCAGAAGTCTGCCGCTGCACAGGAACCTGATGCGGCGGATGCAGCGAAGACATCAAGGTTCGATGAGGACGACCGTGGAGCAACTCAGCCGGCGAGCGACCATCTCGGGGCTGAGAGCGATACGAAGACATAAAGAGCAACAACGCGTCCTCCCGAGAATGCGACTCTTTCAACTTCAACATCTGTGACTTGAAAGTCTGGACCAATCGTTCAGCGGCACCGTTTGACTGAGGCGAAAACGGCGCGGATGTCAGATGTTGAATACCATTGGCTTGGCAGAATGACTGAAATTCTGCGGACATGAATTGTGGGCCATTGTCGGAAACAATAGTCTGCGGAAGACCTTCAACGCAAAAGATAGCAGACAACGCCTGGATGGTGGCGTGGGACGTCCTGGAAGACATCCGGACAACAAAAGGAAAATTACTGAAGGCATCTACCAGAACCAACCATCTAGCATTCCAGAATGGACCAGCAAAATCGATGTGCAAGCGTTGCCAAGGGGAAGTGGCTTTTGGGCATGCAAAGACTTTCCGCGGCGGTGCGGATTGGTGTTCGGCACACGCCATGCAAGGAGAACACATAGTCGTAATCGCAGCATCGATTCCGAACCAAGTACAGTGCTGACGAGCAAGTTGTTTCGTTCGCACTATACCCCAATGTCCTTGCTGAAGAAGCCGTAAAACAGAGGACAGTAACGAACGTGGGACCACGACTCTGGATTGATCATTATCAGAACGCAACAACAAAACACCACGTCGTACAAAAAGTCTCTCCTTCCGAGCAAGAAATCGGCGAACCAACGGATCCTCGATCCGAGACTTTGACAAAGGTCATTGCGTAGCAACAAAACGCAAGACGGTAGCAAGGACAGGGTCAGCAGCTGTGGCTGTAGCTACACGACGAAAATCAATCGGAAACGATTCGACTACGTCATCGGTTTCCGCATCAATGAACATGCAAGCAAGTTCGGAAGAATCGAATGCTTTATCCTCAGCAACAGGCAAACGGGACAATGCATCGGCGTTTCCGTGCTTAGCAGTGGACCGATACAAGATATCGTAGCGGTACTGCGAGAGGAAAATAGACCAGCGAATGAATTTCTGCGCTGTACGTGGAGGTACAGGCTTGTTCGGATGAAAAAGCGATGTCAAAGGCTTGTGGTCTGTGATGATGGTAAAGTGACGACCATACAAGAAATCATGGAACTTAGTAACACCAAACACGAGAGCCAAAGCTTCTTTCTCTATCTGTGAATAATTTCTTTGCACAGACAAGAGCAATTTAGACGCAAAGGCAATAGGGCGATCATGCGACCCATCTTTGTGCGCAAGCACAGCACCGATCCCGAAATCCGATGCATCTACCATCAACAAAAGGGGTTTCTGGGGATCGAATGGTGTAAGGCAACTATTTGAAAGCAACGCCGATTTCAACTGGCGAAAGGCGCGTTCGCATTCCGTCGTCCAGACGAACGGAACACCTGTACGGCGTAAGCGATGAAGTGGAGCTGAAATGGAAGAGGCATTGCACAGAAAGTGATGATAATAGTTAATTTTACCCAACACACTCTGTAGCTGCTTCACATTTTGTGGCGAAGGCAATTCTTGTATGGCATGGAGGTGCTCTGGACTGGGATGTGTGCCTTGTGCATTTATGACATGTCCCAGATATGGTAAGCCACGAGCAAAAAACACACATTTGTCCTTCCGCAAGTGAAGACCATGTTGTCGCAATACCTGAAATAATGTTCGTAGGTGTGCTAAATGCTCGTCGGCTGTCTTTCTGGAGATCACAATATCGTCCAGATACACTCCTGGAAATTGAAATAAGAACACCGTGAATTCATTGTCCCAGGAAGCGGAAACTTTATTGACACATTCCTGGGGTCAGATACATCACATGATCACACTGACAGAACCACAGGCACATAGACACAGGCAACAGAGCATGCACAATGTCGGCACTAGTACAGTGTATATCCACCTTTCGCTGCAATGCAGGCTGCTATTCTCCCATGGAGACGATCGTAGAGATGCTGGATGTAGTCCTGTGGAACGGCTTGCCATGCCATTTCCACCTGGCGCTTCAGTTGGACCAGCGTTCGTGCTGGACGTGCAGACCGCGTGAGACGACGCTTCATCCAGTCCCAAACATGCTCAATGGGGGACAGATCCGGAGATCTTGCTGGCCAGGGTAGTTGACTTACACCTTCTAGAGCACGTTGGGTGGCACGGGATACATGCGGACGTGCATTGTCCTGTTGGAACAGCAAGTTCCCTTGCCGGTCTAGGAATGGTAGAACGATGGGTTCGATGACGGTTTGGATGTACCGTGCACTATTCAGTGTCCCCTCGACGATCACCAGTGGTGTACAGCCAGTGTAGGAGATCGCTCCCCACACCATGATGCCGAGTGTTGGCCCTGTGTGCCTCGGTCGTATGCAGTCCTGATTGTGGCGCTCACCTGCACTGCGCCAAACACGCATACGACCATCATTGGCACCAAGGCAGAAGCGACTCTCATCGCTGAAGACGACACGTCTCCATTCGTCCCTCCATTCACGCCTGTCGCGACACCACTGGAGGCGGGCTGCACGATGTTGGGGCGTGAGCGGAAGACGGCCTAACGGTGTGCGGGACCGTAGCCCAGCTTCATGGAGACGGTTGCGAATGGTCCTCGCCGATACCCCAGGAGCAACAGTGTCCCTAATTTGCTGGGAAATGGCGGTGCGATCCCCTACGGCACTGCGTAGGATCCTATGGTCTTGGCGTGCATCCGTGCGTCGCTGCTGTCCGGTCCCAGGTCGACGGGCACGTGCACCTTCCGCCGACCACTGGCGACAACATCGATGTACTGTGGAGACCTCACGCCCCACGTGTTGAGCAATTCGGCGGTACGTCCACCCGGCCTCCCGCATGCCCACTATACGCCCTCGCTCAAAGTCCGTCAACTGCACATACGGTTCACGTCCACGCTGTCGCGGCATGCTACCAGTGTTAAAGACTGCGATGGAGCTCCGTATGCCACGGCAAACTGGCTGATACTGACGGCGGCGGTGCACAAATGCTGCGCAGCTAGCGCCATTCGACGGCCAACACCGTGGTTCCTGGTGTGTCCGCTGTGCCGTGCGTGTGATCATTGCTTGTACAGCCCTCTCACAGTGTCCGGAGCAAGTATGGTGGGTCTGACACACCGGTGTCAATGTGTTCTTTTTTCCATTTCCAGGAGTGTAGTTCGCAGCAGTAGGGACCGACGCACAAACAGTTTGTAAATATTGCTGAAACAATGCAGGGGCGGATGCACACCCGAATGGCAGTCTTTTGAATCGGTACAAACCAAGATGCGTGTTAACCACCAAGACGCGTTGGGATTCGGCGTCCACTGGGATTTGCAAGTACGCATCTGCTAGGTCCAACTTCGAAAAGTATTTACCCGGGCACAGCTTATCAAAAAGATCTTCCGGGCGGGGTAAGGGAAAGGTTGCAATCACGAGTTGTGGATTCACTGTTGCCTTGAAGTCCACACAAAGCCTCAGTTTTCCGGAAGGTTTTGGCAAAATTATTAAGGGTGAGGCCCAGAGAGAAGCTTGCACACGTTCAATTACACCTTGGGATTCTAAATCGGTTAATGTTCTTGCGACCTCATCACGCAATGCGTGAGGAACATTGCGCGCTCGGAAAAATTTCGGTTGCGTGTTTACTTTCAGTTCCAAGTGTGCTTCACAGTTCTTAGTGCAGCCAAGGCCCGGTGCAAAAATGTCTGCAAATTCTTCACACAGACGAGAAACACTGTCTGAAGGCACAGTCTGATTCACTGATAGGACCTGATTTACTATAGACATGTTAAACAACTGAAATAAATCTAAACCAAACAAGTTCACTGCAGAAGAAGAACAAAGAACGTAAAATGACACAAGTTTTGTTTGTCCCTTGTATGTTGCAAGAAGGGTGCACTGTCCAAACACAGGGATAAGCTGTCCTGAATAACTTTTTAACTGAACATTTGCGGCACGCAACGGAGGTTTGCCCAGTTGTTTGTACGTGTCATGATTGAGCAATGAAACTGCAGCTCCGGTATTGAGCTGGAATGGTATGACCTTGCCATTAAAGTCCAAATCTACAAAATGTTTATTGTCCTGCTGACGACAAGAGCGACTGTTTTGTGCAATTTGAACAGACACTGGTACAGAATCACTTGCTAATTGACGTGATTTCCGGCGACGTCGACGCACACTTTTTGCGGGACGAACACAGTCACTGTTAGAGACAGTGACACTGGACGAAATGGAATTAACTACATGAATGTCCATGGGCGAAGGTCCACGAGCCTGAGTGTCCTTGGTTCGATTCCGGCGCGAAGCAAAGGGCCTGGAACGATTAAGAGTGTCTGATCTGAGCTTTTTCTGGCAAACACTTTGAACATGTCCTTTCTTATTACAGAAAAAGCAAATAGCTTGGCGTGACGGGCAATGTTCACGCGAATGTCTAGTAGCACACCGCGGGCATGATTTCACTGCATTTGGATGCTGGCGCGGCACACCTGGTTTAGAGCGTGGCGGCAGCTGCGTGGACGTGCGCGAGGGCAGGGGCAGTTTACCGGGCCGTGCAGCGCGCCCGGCGGGCCGGTTAATGTTACACACGGCTGGCGAAGTTTCAAATGATTCCTGAGCAAAGTCAAGTGTGTCCTGTCTATCTAATATGTCTATCACTTGTTGAAGGGAGGGATTAACTAGTTTCAAAATCTGTTCCCATATGCGAACATTAGAAACGTTCTGTGCTATTGCATCACGTACCATTGTATCTGAATAAGGGAGTCCACATTCACACTCAAAAGCACAATCCCGTGTAAGGCCTTGCAATGTTGCTACCCACTCCCTATTAGTTTGACCGGCCGTATGTTTTGTACGAAAGAAAGTATACCTTTTTGCAACTACATTAACTGTTTCTTTGAAATAGGCGTCCAATGCCGACAAAATTTCTTTGTAGGACAGAGTTGCTACGTCGCGTCGGGGAAATAATTTCAGTATCACATGGTACGTTTGCACCCCTACACATGACAATAAATGAGGCTGCCACTCGTAACCTTGAATTCTGTAGGCGGCGAGATGAAATCCAAACTGGCGTGACCACTCCGTCCATGTTTCCACGTCTGCTTGAAAATTACGGAATGGGGGTGCAACTGCAAGTTGTGGCTGCGGTAGCGGTGAAGCGGCGGCTGCCGCATCGTGTTGCAGTGCACGTTGACCCTGGACGAGCTGTCCAAGGGCATCCCATAACGCCTGCGTCTGCTGATTCTGCAAGCGATAAAATTCGGATGGTACATCGGGAGATTGTCGCGAAGCCATGACACAAGTAAATCAATCAAAGAGAAAGAAGGCGGTGTGTAACGGCGCCAGAAATTAGAGCAATACGAACGCGAAATCCTCGTTTAATCCTCGTCGCCATTTGTAGTGTTGACAGATTGCCAACACTACGCACATTATTTAAGGGAGGCGGCCATTAAGCAAGCGGGCGGACTTGATGGTCTGAAACAGGATACTCAATAAATGCTTTAAAGAAAAGTACGTTGCTTTTGGAATACTTAACTTTAATCTATCCTTGTTGTATACATCGTTCTTGTTGAGACATGCTTTAGACGATAATTATCAGTTACTATGTAAGGCTAATGGCGCCTTGCTAGGTCGTAGCCATGGACTTAGCTGAAGGCTATTCTAACTATCTGCTCGGCTAATGAGCGATGCTTCGTCAGTCTAGTCGCTAGCAATGTCGTCCGTACAACTGGGGCGAGTGCTATTCCGTAACTCGAGACCTGCCTTGTGGTGGCGCTCGGTCTGCGATCACACAGTGGCGACGCACGGGTCCGACATGTACTAAATGGACCGCGGACGATTTAAGCTACCACCTAGCAAGTGTGGTGTCTGGCGGTGACACCACAGTAGGTCCTTTTGTGAGAGCTTTCCCGACAGCACTCCACGCCTCGTGATCACTCCGAGCGTCGGGCTCCTTAGGGACTGACCATCTCTGGTAACTTGGTAACTACGCAAACGACACAATGAGGCGAGCCCCTACACATCAGCCACTGACTAGCTTGCTAGCTGAGCCTCTGCCACGAGAACTGGCAATCGCAGGGAAGGCAAACACGACTCACAAACAATCTCCCAACACATATCAATCACACTGTCAGTTCCTTCAGAACCATCGAACTGACAAACCTACAACGACGTGGCTACGTTACAGGAGCAGCAGCAGCAGCAGCTGCTGCCCCAGGAGACATCGTCGGCCCAGCAGAGCAGCGCTCACCTCCTCGACAGGACTGATCATTCCATGACAATCTGGCATTGCTTCTATGGTACTGGTGCATGATACCCAACCGCTAACATAACCTTATCTTGCGCGATCTGTTGGAGATAGCAAGAAACCGCTACTGCCCTTACTACCCAACCTGACACTGTCGCAGAGGTTTTTCTCCCTTGGCACTTGCCTTGGCACATTTTTCCCCCCTCTGCCCTTAAAACCGCTCTTCTTTCAAGCTTGATTCTGTCAAGATTTTTCGACCACTTCTATCACCCAGATGCGCCCGTATTAATGGGTAACCCTACCCAGACGTACGGATAACATCGCAGTCCCTCGTTCCTGCGATCTCCTCGATTCAGAGCAGAGGTGACAGTAGACCTTTTGAGTTGGTCATCATGCTTGTGCGAGCGTGGAGGCGCTCCCACCTTTAGTCGGCAGCGTCTCTGGATAGAAGCGCTCGGATCACCACTAACGGACGGTCGGAGGAACTACCCAATCGACGATTGCGGCGCGAAAGCAGGCCGACTTAAGTGAGTTCTTTGTTTAGTAAAAAGTCTTCAGTAACCCACATAACTAAAAAAGTAAATGAACAGCTTCAAGCCGTGTGGTTAAAGGCGCTGCAGTCTGGAACCGCAAGACCGCTACGGTCGCAGGTTCGAATCCTGCCTCGGGCATGGATGTTTGTGATGTCCTTAGGTTAGTTAGGTTTAACTAGTTCTAAGTTCTAGGGGACTAATGACCTCAGCAGTTGAGTCCCATAGTGCTCACAGCCATTTGACCCATTTGAACAGCTTCAAGTCTCTTGTGTATTATTATAACGTTCCTCGTGAGGTCTTTAAGGGAACAAACACTGGTGGCCATTAAAATTACAGCTCTAGAAAATATAGTAAATAAATAAACTTTGCTTTTTTCGTGCAGAGTACAGCTGAAAGAGTAAATCAACTCTTTAACTGGTTTAGGGTTACGAAATTACACAGAGCTGTCACCTCTGTCAGCAATAATCTCCAGACCATCTGGACATCGAGTCGAACAGAGCTTTGGTGACTATTGGTACGTCATTCCATAATGCTTCTACCATAAGCGGGAGTTCACCATTTGCAGTTGCTGGTAAGTGATGGTGTGCCTCTCTACCGGCAGTACAGTACCAGATGTTTGCCGGCCGCGGTGGTCTCGCGGTTCTATGCGCTCAGTCCGGAACTGCGCGACTGCTACGGTCGCAGGTTCGAATCCTGCCTCGGGCATGGATGTGTGTGCTGTCCTTAGGTTAGTTAGGTTTAAGTAGTTCTAAGTTCTAGGGGACTGATGACCACAGATGTTAAGTCCCATAGTGCTTAGAGCCATTTGAACCATTTGAACCAGATGTTTCCGGTGCGTGATACATCAGGGAAACATGCTGGTGAGGCAGCAGTCGAATGTCCTCTGTGTCGAGGTAGGTCAGAAGAACACGGGTAACTCACAGTCCTGTGTTGAAGCGTCACGGAGACCTCAACGAAAGGTCGCAGTTACTGGTAATAACAGTCAGAAATACGATGCCTACTATCCGAATTACCGGTTATGCGGACCAGAGATGGGCACGATGTGTATCCAGAGCCACCGCACACCATCACAGCAGTTGCTCGGTCGGCATGATGCGACAACGTGATCCTCTTCTGGGGCCAGTGTTGTAGTTGGGTGGAACACCACCTGCGTACCTCTTTGTTTTGCTGCCGATTCGAGAGAAGCTGCAACAGCAGTCACGAAGCAGTCCGTGGTGCTTCATGTGTGGAAACAATGTCCATGCGGACACGTGTGTTGCTGCAAATACGTCCATTTCCTGACTCCAGGTCCGTGACTCCCTGCACGGCCGAGAGAATAATATGTCTGCTGAGAAAAAATTTGGGAATGCATTGGTCCCTAGGCTTACACACTTAAACTAACTTAAATTAACTTACGTTAAAGACAACATACACACCCATGACCGACGGAGGACTCGAACCTCCGACGGGGGAAGCCGCGCGAACCATGGCAAGGCCCCCGTAGACCGCGCGGCTACCCCGTGCGGCTCTGCTGCACAGTCCGTCCTCTCCGGCACTAGTCAAGTGGAGTCGAATATGGTGTGCTATTGTCCGAAGATCACGACGCCATACGAAAGTGAGCAGCTTGCACGTATGTCACAGTAGTTACAGATGTCTCGGTGCAACCCGCACTGACGTATGGAAGGCGCTTCGTGCTTTGAAAGAGGAGTCCAGTAGATGAGTGCATCAAGTGATGCTTTAATATTCCAAGACAGTTGTAAATATTGTGCACATTTCTGTGGCTATGGATATTACGGCATTCTTGTAATAAAGTGAACTAATAATCCACATGTTGCAGTTCCGATCAACCGTCTCCCAGAGTAGTCAAAGAATCCACAGCTATGGGCAGACGATTGTAGTTTCTACAGACCATAAACTACGGTATTTAGCAAAACTATAGATAGCATATTCGACTGAGTGTCGTGAAATCCCGAGCAACGCTATCAGCTGTATCTGGGAACGATGAACTGCAGAACTGCAGTCTCGCTAAAAGCCCGTTGCCGCGTTGTGACTCGTGCCGGTAGACGTTTCTCCTGCATCAAGAGCTTCTCACAAAAACAGCATTCAAATGTGATTTATGAATTAAAGTTGAAACAAATGAGCCCTCGGTCACAATTTTTAGTCTTATTAACCAGTTTTCAACACTTCTAAGAGTGCGTTCATCAGAATTTAAATGTTTAAAGTGGCCTATAACATAATTACAAATTTATGGCCTGTTATTTATTTTGTACGTGACATGTAAGTACTGACTCTGTTTTAATTATATTGTAGGCCACTTGAAACATTTAAATTCTGGTGAAGGCACTCTTAGAAGTGTTGAAACCTGATTAACAAGACTAAAAATTGTGACCGAGGGCTCATTTGTTTCAGCTTTAATTTATAAACGATCATTGAATCAAGCAGCCATGTTTAAAACTTTGTGAGTTATGAATGTTGATCCCTCTTTATTGTACACAAAATGTAGATGGCGATACTGCTGTCTGCTTTGACCGGTTGCACTAAAAAGCTAATCACTTGCATATCAAAGCATACACCATACTTCGACATTTAACGAATGCCGACCTTCATGGTGCGGCAGTTTTAATATCCAGCGGTGTAGTTTGGCCGCTGAAGCCCCTCCTGAAACAGTGCAGTTGCAGAGACCAGGAAGTACTATGGACTTCCAAGCTTTTAATCAACAAAACCACGGAGAAATATACATTTCTTGTGGTGTTAAAGCCCTCCCTCACTATTCAGCGCTATATTAAACCCCACAGGAAATCCCGTCATTGCAAGGTAGTGCAGATTTTTACGCCCATGAGGTTGCACCGTTGTTCCAGGGACGATACGATGGTTGCATACTCGGCGGAGATTTTAATTGTGTGCTTGACAGAAAGGACCAACAACCTAACTATACTACTAGCCAAGAACTTAGGGAGCTGGTCAACGGGATGGAATTAGTCGATACATGGGACCTGAAGTATCGCAACCAACCAGGATATACATTTTTTACTAGCCACTCCGCGGGCCGTTTGGATCGAATCTACGTTTCAAGGGCGTTAGCAGTGTCGACGGTGGACGCAGAAATATGGCCGACAGCGTTTACAGACCACGAGGCATATATTTGTACGGTTAACCTTGATAGACAGCAGGTGTGGAGACGGAGGGGTAATTGGAAGATGAACGTCTCCCACCTGCGAGATGCAGAATGCCGACGCATGGTGGAGGACGCGTGGCATGGCTGCCTCCGTCGACGAAATTCTTTCGGTTCTATCCTGCAGTGGTGGATCGAGTGCGCGAAGCCAGCTTTACGGAGGACGTTAATAGGTTATGGGAAGGAGGTTTCTCAATGGCAGCGCACGACCACTGAGTTTTACTTTACGGCTCTCCGGGAACTGTTAGCTCAACCACCTACACCAGAACGCCAGACGGCCGTCCACCGAGTTAAGGCGAAGCTGGTACAACTTGCGACGCAGAGGATGGCAGGTACGATGATACGCGCGAGGTCGCAGGATTTCCTGCCCAACGAGGTTCCCCCGATGCATTACGTGATAAAGGAAAGACGCAGGAATTTAATACATGAGATCGATCTCGGCGATGGACGTCGTTATACAACACAAAGGGGCATAGCACGGGCGTTCACGGATCATTTTAGCAGATTCTATGCGAGCAACGGGGAGGGTCAGAGGGAGCTGGGGAACGTCCTGGAAGAGATCCCAGACGCGACGAGTGTGAACGGGGAAGCGGACGGGTTATCTGAAATTACGTGTGAAGAGCTGGAGGAAGCGATTACACGAGGTGCTTGCAACAAGTCTCCAGGTCCAGACGGATTCCCGTTGGAATTTTACCGTGCCTTTGTGACCATTATGACACCGATGTGGCTATGTATGTTTAATGAGCTTCTGCAGCAAGAAGTACCGGTTCACATTCAATTCACGGAAGGGCTCATGATACCGATACCGAAGCCCCGTGGTGGCAAACGGCCTTGTGATTATCGCCCCTTGACCCTCCTTAATAGTGACTACAAGATCTTCATGCGCATCCTGGGAAGTCGTATCAAAAAGTCGCTGGAGCATCGAATACATGCCGATCAGACTTGTCTTGGCGGCATCAGTAATATCCACACAGCCTTGGGAGACTATCGTGACGTCGTCGCCCTCGCGGCTGCATGCCGCCTCCGGGGGGCGATGGTTGCTGTAGATTTCGATCATGCTTTTGATCGCGTGGATCATGTGTACCTCGCGGCGGTGATGAACAGGATGGGTGTCTCGCCATTATTGACCAATGCTGTGATGCGGCTGTTGCACGGCGCCAGATCAGCGATGGTGGTCAACGGAGGGAGAACTGAGTATTTTAAGATCTTAAGATCAGTGAGACAGGGTTGCCCCTCGTCGATCCTCCTTTATGCGATTGCCTTAGAACCGTGCCTCGCAGGCCTTCGCCGCCGTCTTACCGGGATCTCCCTACGGCATTTATCATTCAAATGCAGAGCATATGCGGATGATATTGTGTTCCTCGTACGGAATGAGAGGGAGACTCAAACAGCACTGGATTGGCTACAGACGTATGGGATGGCAGCTGGAAGTGTGGTCAACTACCGAAAATCACAATTCATGCCTGTGGGGCGTGGACTAGAACCAGGAACGGAAGGACCCTTACCTGCGGTGGAAACCCTTCGCTGTTTGGGTATCACCTTTCATAAAGAGACAGCGGGAACGGCTGCGGACAACTACCGAAGATTGTTACTCAGAGTCCGCACGGCAGTACGACTAAACGCCCTACGGTCGATGGATATGCTGCAGCGAGTGTTACTCGTCAACCTTTATCTCGCGCCCATGATGTGCCACCTGACACACCTTCTCCCCTTGACGCGTACGATGGCTATGAGGATTCAGGCGGCTTTTGGGTACTATGTGTGCCTGGGACAACTCTTTAAGGTACAGTACAACACGCTTACCCTCCCAGCGCGAGAGGGGGGCGTTGGTTTAGTGAACGTGCACGAGAAGGCGCGTGCCATGTTTATTAATACTATGCTCAAACGGTGGCGCAACAGGAACCACTCGCTTACGGGGACGATCATCGAAGAACTCGTACCAACATCGCATCTTCCTCCAGTCAGTGTCGGCCATATATCGCCCCCTTTAACGTATGTGCGCACGTTCATCGTGGAACACAGTTACGTTCGAGAGCGTTTACCGACGACCCGACAGTCGACATCGAAGGACGTGTACCATCTGCTCCTTCGACAGATCGCCCGGAATAGGGTGGAACGCAAACATCCAGCTGTTAATTGGCACGTGGTGTGGCGCACGGTCCACCACCCCCACCTACCTACATCAGTCAGATCAACATGGTACCTAGTCGTCAACCGAAAATACCCTACAAATGATAAAAAGTACGCAATACATTTGGCGGATTCGCCCTTGTGTCAGCAATGCGGCGTGCTGGATACGGACGACCATCGGCTGGTCTGCGGCGAGGCATTGGCTGTCTGGACTCTCGCAAGAAAGATAATAGCGTTCATGCGGCGCACTATCTATACAGCAGTATCTTCTGACATAGTATTTTTTCCTGAGGAAACGTATTTTCCGCGTCATAAGACGAACGCGGTGGCGTGGATCACAAGTATGACGGTCCATTACATCTATAGAGACACACGTACGAACTTACTGAACGTCCTGGATTACTGGCAATACTTGCAAGATGGACATACAAAACTATTACGGCTACAAAAGTACAAGGATTGGTATGCCAATTTCCTAGTAACGGTTTTTGCGGACCCGCCATATACCTGGGGTGTGCCGGGTGCGCAAAGATGAGCGGCGGTGCTGTCTTGTGAAACCGACCAAGTTAAAGTGATCGACTAAGAACACTATGCGAGTATGCGACTTGCGAAAAACTCGCGCTTGAACAGTTATCAAATGGATGTATTTCACATTTTGTTTTCATATCCAAAATACTTTTCTTTAGGGTGCCGGAGGTGGCCCCACTTCGATTTTGTTGTTATTTCATGCTGCATGGTAGGACGGCAGCAAGGATCCTTCCAGAACAGTTATCATGTGACAGGACGTACTATGTTTATTTTGTGAATAATAAAGGTTTCTGTTTCTCCTACCTTCCTTCATATAAATAAATAAAAAAAACCCTCACGTAAAAAAAAAAATAAAAAAAATAAAAAAAAAAAAGTGGTTCCCTTATGTGTTGCGACGCTAGTGCTGTATGAGAGGGCAGTTCCGATCTCGGTGAAAGCAGCTGAACACAACGTTTTATTTTCCATTTTAATTAATGAAGTTGCAAACTGCTAGTTAAAACTCCTTATACGAAATCTGAAGAATGCCTTTACACACAAATCTTTGTGCAATTTCTACTTAGTAAATTATGTTAATATCACGGATGTCTGCTTTGCAAATGCCAATGTGCTTCACTGTAAACTAGTTTCTGAAAAGATTGAAAACGACTGTCAACGATACGAATTTGAACTTTGTTCGTCATATAGATCTAACATGTCAAGAGGTTGTTTATGAAGTGAACATGTTAATTAACATAGCTCTTCTCCTCTAAAGTTTTGCAATAGCATTTAACTGTAGAGGTTTTCTGACACCGGCGTTAGCAATTCCTTTCCGTTCTCTTAAACCTCAAAAAAAAAAAAAAAAAAAAAAAAAAAAAAAAAAAAAAAAAAAAAAACTGGACTCGCATTCGGGAGGATGACCGTTCAAACCCGCATCCGGCCATCCTGTTTTCGTTTTTCGTGATTTCCCTAAATTATTTCAGGCACATGCCGGGATGATCCCTTCGAAAGGGCACGGCAGATTTGCTTCCCCAACCTTCCCCCCCCCCCTACCCGAACTTATGCTCCGTCTCTAATGACCTCGCTGTCGACGGGACGTTAAACACTAATCTACTCCTCGTCCTCCTCCTGCTCCTCTGTCATCCACACGTGATGCACGATTGATGCCCCCCCATGATGTTTCGGCCAGGTGCGCCCGTCCGGATAGCTGCCTTCGGGTCCTGCAGACGCTACGGGATACCTCTTAACGCCCTCCCCTCCCAACAGCCGTCACACAGATCTAATGAGAGTGGCCGGATTTCACCACTACTGGAATTCCACGCCTTTTCAGGATGTGTGTGTGTGTGTGTGTGTGTGTGTGTGTGTGTATGTGTGTGTGTGTGTGTGTGTGTGTATGGGTTGTGTGAGTGTTTATTATTGCTATTCAGCTGCAGTACATTTTCCAGAATTTCAAAAGCGGAGAGAAAGATCTATTATCATGGGCTCTTTGCCTTGGGTAGACACTGCTTGCAGCCTCTGTTCGTTACCCCAGGTGGTCAGACGCTCGAACGTCATACCTTGCCTCTTTTGCTACAGTTTCTGCTAACTGACGTGATGTTTCGCGCTGATAATCATGGAGGTAGTAAAGTCACGTTTTTCAATGATTAAGACTGCTCTTGAAGATTCAAGTCTAAAATAAATGCTTAAGTTGTCTAGAATCAATGCCTCATTCTGCATCGGACTGTTGCGAAAATTTCTGACGGACTAAAACTCTTACTTGACTAGGTCCAGAACCCAGCACCATGCCGTTCGCACACAACACTCTTGCTGGCGGTAATTTCAATCTCTCAGGAATTTTCGCTGTAAGTACTTTCTTTTATGATCAGTGGAAGGCAAGAACATACAAGTTGAGGATGAACTAAAGATAATAATTTAAAACGAAAACACCTCAGTCGTGTACTATTTATGTACAGAGTTTATAGTTTCAGCTCAAGACATGGCTAAGAAATTTAGGAGGTAGATGAAACTCCTCTTGAAATTTTCTAACGCTTCCTTTCTGAACCTGTAATGAATAGACCTTTTTGTGGGTTGTAATTAGATCCAGTTATTACTCTGGGAGGGTATATTATTTGGATTAAGTAGAGCGCGTGAAAATTTCGCACCACGGATATTCATTTTTTATTTATTTATTTGTTTATTTATTCAATCTATATATTGAGCAAGCAGTAAAGGAAACAAAAGAAAAATTCGGAGTAGGTATTAAAATTCATGGAGAAGAAGTAAAAACTTTGAGGTTCGCCGATGACACTGTAATTCTGTCAGAGACAGCAAAGGACTTGGAAGAGCAGTTGAACGGAATGGACAGTGTCTTGAAAGGAGGATATAAGATTAACATCAATAAAAGCAAAACGAGGATAATGGAATGTAGTCAAATTAAATCGGGTGATGCTGAGGGGATTAGATTAGGAAATGAGACACTTAAAGTAGTAATGGAGTTTTGCTATTTAGGGAGTAAAATAACTGATGATGGTCGAAGTAGAGAGGATATAAAATGTAGACTGGCAATGGCAAGGAAATCGTTTCTGAAGAAGAGAAATTTGTTAACATCGAGTATAGATTTAAGTGTCAGGAAGTCGTTTCTGAAAGTATTTGTATGGAGTGTAGCCATGTATGGAAGTGAAACATGGACGATAACCAGTTTGGACAAGAAGAGAATAGAAGCTTTCGAAATGTGGTGCTACAGAAGAATGCTGAAGATAAGGTGGGTAGATCACATAACTAATGAGGAGGTATTGAATAGGATTGGGGAGAAGAGAAGTTTGTGGCACAACTTGACTAGAAGGAGGGATCGGTTGGTAGGACATGTTTTGAGGCATCAAGGGATCACAAATTTAGCATTGGAGGGCAGCGTGGAGGGTAAAAATCGTAGAGGGAGACCAAGAGATGAATACACCCAGCAGATTCAGAAGGATGTAGGTTGCAGTAGGTACTGGGAGATGAAGAAGCTTGCACAGGATAGAGTAGCATGAAGAGCTGCATCAAACCAGTCTCATGACTGAAGACCACAACCACAACAACAACAACAACAACAACATATTTATTTATCGGCACAGCTGCAATAGCGCCAAGTCTCCACCACGCAGGATACGTCCGGACCACCGGTTGAAATGAAACATCTAATCTGTCTGCATGCCTACAGTAATCAGACGTCTTTCCCTGAGCGTAGTTTGGTTTTGGGAAGTTTTCCAGAGTCTTCAGACTACTCTTAAAAAGCTTCCTGACTGGTCTTTAATTCGGTGTGTTTTCCACCTTGAAGTTCGAGTCATTTCTCAACGTGAGGGTGGAGATAAACAGTATCGAGGGTGTTGCACAAGGCAAAACCAACCAGTTAGTGGCACGGTGGACAGAACCAATAAGAAAGTCCGTTGTAGATGTGGAAGCTAATACAGCTTTAGTTACAGCACTGAGTAGCTGATGGAGCAAATGTTAATTTCGAGAGTTGATCGGAATCGAATATTTGCAGAGTCGACTGCAGAGCCTTGAAGAGGTTCCTGTGGGGAAGACAACAGAGTCACTTGCTAGTA
Organism: Schistocerca serialis cubense; assembly: GCF_023864345.2. Classification (NCBI taxonomy): domain Eukaryota; kingdom Metazoa; phylum Arthropoda; class Insecta; order Orthoptera; family Acrididae; genus Schistocerca; species Schistocerca serialis. The sequence goes on from NC_064645.1 coordinate 621,906,276, forward strand.
GTTTTCGAAGTCTTGTATTGTGGCTGACCCCAGCCGTGCGGCAGAGAAGGTTCCCCACGAGCAAAGTTGGTTGCGTTTCTAAAGTTGACATTTCTTTGTTCTGTTTTAACTTAGGAGCTTGTCTCTGTGTGACTGCTTGACTCCGCTAACTTCTTATTATCAGTCACTTTTCGTGTGCACGTGAGATATTTGCAGGAAACCAGTTTAAAAGTCAAGCAAAGACTGCAAACGGTGCGTAAGTTTTGCTCCAGTGACTAAAGTACGAGTTTCTCCTTGTGTATTTAAATAACAACAGGGCCAAAGTCAGTCCTTTTTAAGGTTTGTGGCTAGCCAAGGCCGTAGAGAGTGTGTGATTCATATTAAAAACAGTTTCACGAAGTAGGACTATATACACTTGCTCCGGGTACACTAATAAATTTTTTTGTTTTCTGACCGTGGAGTGGTTACATCGCAAATGTTTTCTTTTCTAACCGGGAGATAATTACGTCGTACAGTGAAATTGAGTATAATGCACGCTGTCCGTTCAAAATGACTATGACAGTGGATGCTTTTTGGAGCTTTGCACAATGAAAAGCTATCTTACTGAAGTTCTTTGGGCAATAACTTGAAAAGTAAGTTTTACGTATGCCACCGGTCACTATTTGCTACGAAAACATTAAACGTTTCGCGATTCGAGTGTATTCGACCTACCTGGCATATGAAATACATATTTGTTTCTCTACGCGCGAAATTCTCCTATATTGTAGATAGTTCACAAAATGTTGCTGTTGGGGTTTACGTCTCGGTTTAATGTCTTAACCCAATGTTATTGTCACGATTAGTGAAAAAATTAACAAACTACTGTAAAAATAATGCTGCACAACAACGGTGTTCATATTCAATCAAGATGGCCAACCACCGCTGTTGAGTGTACGTGTAAGGTTCTCGTACCGACTAATCCAGCCCATTACCAACATCTGGTTGTTAATATATTTAATTTATTTCGTAATTACGACCTGCTTTGCGTCCATCTGAGGGGTTAGCACAGTAATCATGATACAAGACATTTGTTCAGGAGACACAAGGTTCCAAACCCCGTCCAGCTATTTTGATATGTACTGAATAAATAACAGCAATAAATTCCGCCGGCCGCGGTGGTCTAGCGGTTCTAGGCGCTCGGTCCGGAACCGCGAGACTGCTACGGTCGCGGGTTCGAATCCTGCCTCGGGCATGGATGTGTGTGATGTATTTAGGTTAGTTAGGTTTAAGTAGTTCTAAGTTCTAGGGGACTGATGACCACAGATGTTAAGTCCCATAGTGCTCAGAGCCATTTGAACCAACAAATTCCGACTTCAGTATGTCGGGACTTAGGAGCAAAACACCTACCAAGATATAACAATTGTAAAGAGATCCTGCACAGTTTGACTTAGATGATTGTCGTCTTTGGAGTGGCCAGGAATTAATGCTTGGCGCAGGGATGGACAGGTGACTCTGAGAAAAATCAAATGTAAAGTTCTGCGAATGATTAGGCAGAAATCTCCAGTATTGTTGAGAAACAGACACTGGAAGCAGTCATCCATTAAATGTGTGTGAATGCGTATGGGATTATTTAAAGTGGAACAACCACATAACATTAATCCTAACTGAGACGGTCTGTAGTCGATATCAGAGAACGTTGCTTTTCGTCCGCGATGTGTCTCTCGCGGCGAGGTGGCGAGCGTGGAGCGTCGGGAAAAGACAGATCGGTAAGCGCGAGTTGTGTTACGGTCAGATGGATAATGTTGAGGTTTACACACTGAGCGGCTTGCTATACTTCACTCCAATTTCAGTTTACGACAGGCACTTGGTGTGAAACTTCCCCTTAGAAAAATTATGAATGACTGTGATGGTAAACTTCTACGTTATTTGACTTTCAAACGGCTGAGCAAAACTCAATGTACTCAAACATTTCTCTCTTTACTTATTCTGATCATCACTAAACTGACACACAATATTTTTAGCGCAACGCAATCTGACTTTCAATAATCAGAAGAATGGCCCTGACTAACAATAACCTATACCTTTCATGAATCACTTACCTCACAAAAATCTTCGTTACTCGAACTACTGAAATACAGCGAGCGCCACTACTGCCAGCTAAATAAAAGATTCTAACTACTGAAGGCACTAACTACTGGTAGGCATAGTTCGCAAATGAAAGATGTTGATAGAGAACAAACAATGTATTTACCTTAATAATATTGTTCAAAAATCATTATATATATATATATATATATATATATATATATATATATATATATATATATATATGTCAGTTCATGACATCCAGTCTTACAAATTTCCTTTTTCTGACGGACACACGTCCAGATCGTCCACTCTCAAAACTGTCTCCCCACATCCACCACTGCTGGCGGATCACCTCCAACTGAGCAACTCTACGCGCTGTTCATATCCAACTGCCCAACACTACAATAGCGAATATTCCAACAATGCAAACCAGCCACAGACTTCACACAGCACAGTCAGTGATTTTCATATAGAGCGCTACGTGGCGTTACCAACATAAAAACCTAATCAGCCCACTTACAGGTGGAGTGTCGCCGAAGCGTGCTTTAATGGAGGTGGTAGACAGCAGTGAAGATCGAGCTGTGTCGTGAAGTGTGATTAACCCGTCATGTGTGGGGTTGCATGCTGATATGGTGCACGATATGAAGCCAGCAGGTTGAGCCGGCCATTGTAACTCTACTGGGTCGCGGCACGCTGGGGCTCTCAAAAGTGGTACATGATGGATGCTAAGTCCGTTTAGTCGCATTGGAAAGGCGTTGCGGATGATGGGAAGTTATTATATGTGGCCGAACAAAGATGAACTCCACTTCAGCACGATATGGATGAACATTTACTAGTCCTTAAGACTGCTCGTGCTTTAATTGTTTTAGTGGGTTTCGCCCTGTTCCTAGCAGTACTGACTTCTGTGGTATCAATAACACGCTATTGGCGTCTTTACGTTGGCAACGACCCTGCGCCGATAGCGGTTGTACGGGATCTGGCGGACCGAATGGAGCACATCCATTAAGCCGCGCCTCAAGCTGCTCCGTACCACAAGCGCCCTAAGCTGCCACAATATTGGGCGGCCGGCGGCAGCCTAACACTCTTGCGCTAGGGGCAACTGGTATGTAAGCCTGTACCTACGCGCCTAGGCGCAGTTCCCACACCACTGTTCATGCAATCATTTAGGGATCCTCTTCCTTGTTGACACTGAGAGCTGGACTATTTCTTGCTTCATTATTTGTAATGAGTCTTCATACACTTGGAGAAATACAAGTTAAGTAAATCTTCTTTTGACTGTGTTAACTTGCTCGCTGATCATTACTACTTCTGTCCAGTTTTCCTACGACGACAGTTTCTGAACCGCTACGTTGGGCACCTCTCCTTAGAGTGGGCCACACGGAATGGCCGCGTGGTTTGAGGCGTCATGTCACGGACTGAGCACCCCTCCCGCCGGAGGTTCGGGTCCTTCCTGGAGCATGGATGTGTGTGTTGTTCTTAGCATAAGTTAGTTTAACTAGTGTGTAAATCTAGGGACCAATGACCTAAGCAGTTTGGTCCCTTAGGAATTCACACACATTTGAACACATTTTTTCCATAGTGTTGTGTACCAAGTCATACACAACAATTTCTACGTATTAGTTTTATGTGAATTTTGTTATGTTATCTTTGTCAGCCAATGTGCTTCCTGCAATTTCAAAGACAGAGGTTTCTTTTATAAATTTTGTTAAAGTTGCTTTAATCCTGTTGTGCGATATTCATTGAGCTGACTTAGGCGGTATCATACTTGATTACATTAACTGGCAATCACTGACCCATTAGCTTACCATAGTAACTGTTTGCGAATTGTTTTGCTATTGGCTGCTGCTAGAGTTTCATTTCTTACAGGCAAATTAACTGCTGAGTAATTTTAGCAGCATAATTAGCTGACGCTATGCATCTTTTATTTAAAGCTGGGTTTTTCAAAAGCTTTTCTTATCCATGAAAATATTCTTGAATAATAATTGCTGTAATCGTGTATTACAAATCCAGAGCTTGGGGGCGGATTGTGGGCCTTTAAAACAATTACATATGTTGTTACATGTACATTCGTTTCTTGTTTTAAAAGTTTCCTGCCCCAACCTGTAATCAGACTCTTCATGATACTGCAAGCGGCCGCTATCGGCATAATGTGACACCTGGGTGATTGTTGTGCCAGTTTTACAACAGCTTTGTAATTAATAATTTTTTTTGAAATTTGTGGTAAGACCCTATGGCACCAAACTGTTGAGGTCATCGGTCCCCAAGCTTACACACTACTTAAACTAACTTACACTAAGGACAAAACACGCGCCCAGGCCCGAAGGAGGACTCGAATCTCCGACGGGGGAAGCCGAGCGAACCGTGACAAGACGCCCGAGACCGCACGGCTGTAATTAATTATGTCTTTTTTTGTTGGCCTCGTTTAGACTCAGGAGGTGTCGATAGTGCCGTCTCTGTCGCCTTAAAGGCATTCTTGACTAGCATTAAAGTAACCACGTTGCGAGCTAACATCCCAAAGATGTTTGAGTTCACACGTAGTTCGTCTAGGAGGTGAACTGCACGTGTCGCATTACACGCCCTAAATTAGACACTTCTGACCCTTTGGTTAAATTTTCTGGCGGATGGCAAGTTAGCAAAACACAAATATAACACATAGTAACAGTAATAATAACATCGGGAACTAAATTAACGACCCATAAATGATGTAGGGCACACAGTTGCGATTTGGTTAGAATAATGCTTACTTAGAAAGCAAACTAATAGCGAAAGTAGTCGTATTTAGAGTTATTGTTACTCTCGAGCGCATATCCATTTGACATAGTTGGATCATTCACAATCTCATCGCGAAAAACGTCCTACATTCCACACGTAAAGTTCACACCAGGCGCGCGGCCGCTCACCGCTCAGAGACTAAGTTCCGCGATACCACTCAACGCGAAGTTTCACTTCCTAGCTGCCTAAAGACCGCGTCTGGATCCGAACTCTACCCTTTGGTGTCCCCAGCCGAACTGTCCGTTTTCGCGTCTCCATCCGAACTGTCCTCTTTGGTGTGTCTAGCGCAACTGCCCTCTGCCCGTCTCCGACCGCGTTTCCCGCGCGCCGAACATCTTCGCTCAACTGACTAGCGCAGTTCCCTTTCCTGAAGCCGCCCATCTGATTGGCTACAGCTTATTCTACATGACTTTACATTTTAACATATTTAAATAAACAAAGCTTGACCACTTTCACGTTCTAAATAAAATAACAATAATATCCATTACATAAGAAATCTTAAATTCTTAATACTTGAAACCAATACAATTTCCTTATTAACTTTGAATGTAACGGCCAGTAACCTTGCACCGATGTGCTTTCTGATAAATAAATAAACTTTACAACAAATATTCTATTACCTAATGATTCAATAATGTGTCATGCTGTCATCGTTCAATGTGTTTTGTGTGGAGGAAACGATGATCTGATACTTAACTGGAAGTACTGATAATTTAAATTCACTATATCTTTTAAACAAATAAAGTTACAGAGATGAAATTTACACCATTTGTCATTTTGATGATGTGCTTCTGTATGAAATGCCGGTTGTTAAAATCGACCAAACCGTTCAGATTTTAGCATTCAGGTATTTGTTACAAAACTTGTTAATTTCACTCTAACAGTAACTCCTAAACTATTCTAGATATGATCAATATTCAAGTTTCATTGGGATCATCATAAAAATTTATGGATGATGTCGGATTAAAATTACTGTGGCTTGAGTCCCTGCATTACTACAGAATTAAATATTTTTCATAAATGTTTCCCTTCGTGGCCGATCTTAGGTCCGCCATATTTAACACTGCTATAGGATATAAGGATATATAAGGATATAAGATGAACATCAACAAAAGCAAAACGAGGATAAAGGAATGTAGTCGAATTAAATCGGGTGATGCTGAGGGGATTAGATTAGGAAATGAGCCACTTAAACTAGTAAACGAGTTTTGCTATTTGGGGAGCAAAATAACTGATGATGGTCGAAGTAGAGGGGATATAAAATGTAGACTGGCAATGGCAAGGAAAGCGTCCCTGAAGAAGAGAAATTTGTTAACATCGAGTATAGATTTAAGTGTCAGGAAGTCAGTTCTGAAAGTATTTGTATGGAGTGTAGCCATGTATGGAAGTGAAACATGGACGATAAATAGTTTGCACAAGAAGAGAATAGAAGCTTTCGAAATGTGGTGCTACAGAAGAATGCTGAAGATTAGATGGGTAGATCACATAACTAATGAGGAAGTTTGAATAGGATTGGGGAGAAGAGAAGTTTGTGGCACAACTTGACCAGAAGAAGGGATCGGTTGGTAGGACATGTTCTGAGGCATCAAGGGATCACCAATTTAGTATTGGAGGGCAGCGTGGAGGGTAAAAATCGTAGAGGGAAACCAAGAGATGAATAGACTAAGCAGATTCAGAAGGATGTAGGTTGCAGTAGGTACTGGGAGATGAAAAAGCTTGCACAGGATAGAGTAGCATGGAGAGCTGCATCAAACCAGTCTCAGGACTGAAGACCACAACAACAACAACACGTCTCCTTGGCCACAAAAGCCTTCTGCCCTATGACGTAGGTTGTCGTCTGTCTCACTCGCACACTATAGCGCTTAGGCCTGAATAGACAACAGACGCCTGTCAGTTTCTCCATCTCGCGGTGAATCTGCGTCCTTTGTGGCACGCGCTCGTGGCCATATATTTTAATGAGAGCGCAATGCTCGTTCACTCATAACGTCCAATTCAAACTAAAGTTCTTGACCGTTACAGGGTGTATTTAAAGCAAACCTCATTTGTATCCTCATAGTGGCACTACTATCTCCATTCGTATACGACTCGTGATAAATCTGAATAGGCATCATCTTTCAGATGTAGAAACACTTTTACCAACTTCTGTTTAGATCGCCCAACTCCTTCTTGGTGTTGTAGTTTTTTTAGATGTTGTATGTTGCGAAACTTTTTCTCACGTCCACTCTAAGACGGACGGGCAGTTCCCCATTCCGTCTTTGCCCGTGGCGTGCAGGTAGGGCGGGGTACACGCCACCGTCCTCCGGCAGGCTGCGTGATGTCCAGGAATGCGCTCTTGCGGCTGGACGGCCTCGAACGACCATAAATCATGTGAGCGCTAATATGCCGCGCCGCGCCGCCGCCGGCATTCTTTCGGTCGCAGCCGATTAACTCGTCCTCGAGCGGAGAACCCGAGTGACACCAAGACTACTTTATCCGCCGTCTGTCAGAACCAGTTAGGTGACACTCGGGAACGTTATTTAGCCGTCCTCGCGCATTTCATATCTACAAATTAATTTTACTCGTTTTTTTCTTAGATATTGGCAGCTTGCTGATTACACTTCGACACTCACTCTTATTCTAGTGTTTAGATTTCGTTCATAAGTAAACTAAGTTGCCGATTAACTTTTTATTCGCATCGAGGTCATTATAGGCACAGTAGAAGCTCCAGTGGTTAAGGAAAGGAAGCATATCATTCATGGTCTTGCTAAAGGAACAAACAAGCCCAAAAACTAAGTCTGGATTTGAACGAATTTGTGACAGTTGTCGGAGTGAAGCTTGTGTGGAGACGGGATGTGTTGATAGAATACATCTGTTACTTTTTTGTTTTCACATTCGTTGGCTTCGCCAACTCACGTCCAGATTGCCTCATTTAGTCCTAACCTAGACCTCCGTCTAAGTTACAAATCGGTCTGTCACCATAACCAGGTTTTTCGCTTTCACTTTCGTTGTTAGTATGTCGGCATGCTGTCGCTTATCCAAGTGAGAGCACAGGCTCCACAGAAATGTCTATCCACATGTTACTCGCCCAAAGCGTTCCAACCGCATTTGAACTCCTGTCCTCCGGCATAAGAACCCCAGACCTAGGAAGCTCATTCAGGGCCTCTTGTTCATCTGGCGTCATCGATTTGCTTTATGATCCCTGAATTACTTGAAACCGCGCCTCCTGCTGGTTTTCTCACAAGCTCCCTCCGTTTTTCCTGTGTGTTTAACATTACCTTACCTTTCAGCTCTTAAAACGCTCGTAGGGTTCTTCCCACATTAGTTGTCTTACTGCTCAGCGACTGCCTACTTATACTGAACGTGGTTCAGGAACTGCGTCCTGTAATGGATGAGTGGTTGCCTCGTTTTACAGGTAGCGTAGTTTCATGCAGGTACCCACGCTAGTCAGTCATGTACAAGCCTCTTGCTCTGTGTGTAACTATTGCAACGTACTTCTCCCTGCTAACTGGAGCAGAGTCTTCGTCTCTCGCTACAACTGCCACCTCCCCCCCCCCCCCACCCCTCCCCCGCCTTCACACACACACACACACACACACACACACACACACACACACACACACACCCTCCTTCTATTACCAAATTCACAATTTCTTGGTGTCTCAGGATGTGTCCTGTCAACCAATCCCCTCTTTTAGTAAGTTGTACCATAACTTTCCTTTACCTCCAACTAGATACAGTACTTTATCAGCAGTTATTTATCTACCCATCTAATTCTCAGCATTCCTCTGTGCACCACATATGAAAAGTTTCTTGTACCCTGCGTCCTTGCCTTGCGTTAAAAACCCCGCCATCTACCGTGCGGGACTGTGACGGTTTCCGTCACCTTAGTGTGTCCAGTCAAGTGCAACGAAACACGCACGCTACTGGAAGCTTTCAATTTGTCATTACGACAGAGAGGAGGAGGAGTAGCGGCGTAAGGATACTGATCCCCAGTCTTTCGGCCAATTCAAAATCTGTTCTCAGCGGCTCATCGAAGCGAGGGCATATGGCACTGTGTGAGTATGCTATTTAGGTTTTTATGTTCGTAACGCCACGTCGCGCTCTGAATGAAAATCACGGACTGTGCTGTGTGCAGTAGACTTGGCCACTGTTTCTATGTTTCGATACAGTGTATCGATACGTGGAACTGTTTCAGTGTTTCGGAACGGCTGTGGTTCACTGTTTCGAAACAGTGGTGTTTCATTCCGCCCCTGTCTCGGATAACCGGACCAGATTCGATCTAGAGCCAGACACAGAAACTGTATCGTTGTTTCAAATTAAGGCTGTTTCAGTGCACCTGGGCTTCGAACGGACTAATTGTGCCCGCATCTCGTGGTCGTGCGGTAGCGTTCTCGCTTCCCACGCCCGGGTTCCCGGGTTCGATTCCCGGCGGGGTCAGGGATTTTCTCTGCCTCGTGATGGCTGGGTGTTGTGTGCTGCCCTTAGGTTAGTTAGGTTTAAGTAGTTCTAAGTTCTAGGGGACTTATGACCACAGCAGTTGAGTCCCATAGTGCTCAGAGCCATTTGAAACATTTTGAACGGACTAATTGTATCGAAACAGTGATGTTTCATTCCGCTCTGTGTCGGACGAGATTCGGGCTCGGCACAGGTACTGAAACAATATATCACTTCGTGAAACACTTTCAAGAGTGTCGAAATCCTTTTGACAAGCAATAGCATGAAGCTTAAGATATCCGAAAATAAAGCTTCGTTTCTAGCTGACTGTCCTGTCCCGAAATGGCGTAACGTCTGCTTTATAAACACTAACCAAACAATAAAACAACGCATACTATTCACATTCAAAATAATAAATATGTGAAAATCATTCAGTTAAATTACACTTTTTTTATAACATACGCTTCTCTGTTCATGTACAGTAATCATATTAAGAAACGCAAGTAAGCCTACAACATTGTGAATAAAAAAAAGGCGTAGAGTGACAGTTATTGGACACATATACAAATTTGATGTAGGTATAACTGCAAGCACTCTGTTTGACATATCACTGATAGTGTAATGGTGAACGGGAAGGGCTGGGAGGCATGGTGAATTTATAGTAACGGTTCGAAACACCTTGAAAGACAAAATTTTTTTGTGTTATATTTTGTTATTTATTCGAATTATTTGGCATTATTTGTAAGGCTATAGTCACTGTGCCTATTATCCACAATGATTCCCTTTGTGTGCATGGAAATTAGCAGGATGGATATAATACCCACACTGACGGAATGTGGGAATCCCAGTAGCATATCCGTTGTTTCTGCAGTTTGCTCCCACCTCCAGTTCCGTTCGTGGTGGTTCTTCTATCTTCAGCTATGGCTGTCCTCAGCCAACTGAAAAGTATGAAAGTCACACGACACTAAATCAGCGCATTTGCTGCATGAAATACGAAACTGCCAAGACGCCTAAGTGATAGTTTCATACTTTCTGCGATATGATTAGCGCTCTCGCACCTCATTCGTGTTTATATGGACATACTTATACAGTAGACATTCAAGATGATAAAATGTGTAGGTTTATTAAATTACAAAACGCAAACTGTTTCACTGTTTCGAAACAGCGTATCGAAACATTACACTGCACTGTTTCATTTGTTTCGAAACAGTTACGTGTTTCAGTTTGCCCATCTCTGGTGTGCAGTCTGTGGCTGGTTGGACTCATTGTTGGAATATTTGCTTGTGTAGTGTTGGGCAGTTGGATGTGAACAGTGTTGTGCAGTTGGAGGTGAGCCGCCAGCAGTGGTTGTGGAGAGAGAGATGCCAGAGTTTTGAGCGGACATTGTTTGTTCTCTATCAAAATCTTTCATTTGCTAACTACGCCTATCAGTAGCTAGTGCCTTCAGTAGTTAGAATCTTTTATTTATCTGGCAGTATTAGCGCTCGCTGTATTGCAGTAGTTCGAGTAACGAAGATTCCTGTGAGTTAAGTGATTCATGAAAGGTATAGGTTATTGTTAGTCAGGACGATTCTTTTGTAGGGATTATTGAAAGTCAGATTGCGTTGCGCTAAAAAAATTGTGTGTCAGTTTACTGATGACCAGAATAAGTAAAGAGAAAACTGTTTGAGTACGTTGAGTTTCACTCAGCTGTCTTTGTATCAAATAACGTAGAAGTTTACTAGCAAACTCATTCATAATTTTTCTAAGGGGATGTTTCAACTGTTGACAATGATCCGCCCGTCGAATAGGGGCATTAACCCGGCGGCCCTTTTGGTGCTATTCGAGGTAGCAGGCAATAAGCCTTTCCTCTTATTATCCAACACACACAGACACACACCATACAGATGCACCTAAAACATACAGGTCTCACACTACACGAAGGAAATATGCCATTGTGCACAACGAAACGAATAACCTTTCCAATTAGGCAGCTGAACCTCTCCTTCGGGGTATTCCAACCAACGACTTTTCTCTCAGCACCACCTGACTTAATTTTATTACACCCAATCTTTTATTGATGTTAATCTTAGAACCTCTTCTCTGTTAAAACTTCCTTGCACGCTTTGTGGTTCTTCAGTGGATACAGGAGCCAGAAACACATGCCGTTCATGAACAGAGAATTCAGATATTCATTTATTCTACATCTAATACCAAATAGTGAAAATAATACATAACTTTGATGCTGTAGTTGCAGCGTCAGCTGCTAGCAGTATATCTGAATGTAGAAATATGTACAGATACAAAAGATTTGTAAATCTGTCACTCTTCAATACAATGTCTATTCGGAAGAGGTCGAGCCGTGCCACTACGAAAGTCTGTAAACGTTATTAAACTGGCAAACACACAAAGTTCACGAATGTTCGAATTTAAGTATCTGAAAGAATAACGACGTCATCGGCAAACCGCAATATTTCTATTTCTTCTCCCAGGAACTGAATTCCATTTAAAAATCAAGTTTCCTTTACTGATGTTCATTGCACAAATTGAATGATATAAAGGATAGGGTAAAATCCTTTGTCACTACTTTCTCCATTACTGCCTCCCACTTGTGTCTTTCTACTCCTAGAACTGTATTCGTGTTTCAAAAGAAGTTTTCATTTTATTTCTGTACTTATTTATTTTTATTCCTGATGACTTTGATGGTACACGCCACCAATTTCGCTCTTGTGCCAACGTCTTCATCAGAAACTACCACTTGCAACCAACGACCTCACTTGTTTGATGGATATATTACAACCTATGTCTCTCTGTAGTTTTCAACCACTACAGAAACGTCAGCCATCGGATGGCTACAATTTAAGTGCAGCTGCTCTCGAAGGTTTAGTGCGGGCTGTAACTATCGCACGCCAGCGAAACTCTGTAGGCATTCTAATGCCTTAATGCGGAACCGATTACCGCAAGAGTAATATTAGTTCCAATTTTGGCCACCAGGTGCAATCTGGTGCTGTGAAAGCAAGAAATATGAGTACAAATGTTTCCATATGTAATGGATTAGGGACAGGACGTACGCAGAATAGTTCAAACAAGTGAAAAACGCACAATGTTGATTTTTATAACTAACCACCGCTTACAAAATTTGTTCAATATGAGTACCGGAGGCGTCGACGAGTTGCTGCAACCGTAGAACGGTGTGATCAGTTCCGGTGGAATCTGAGCAACATTATCTTGTGTCCCTGGTAAACGCGCTCTTTTTTCTTTTCTTTCGAATAACCCATTTGGAGGGTACGATGAATCAACTTTGGCTACTCTTCATTGCATTATATTTCTTCAGTTTCCAAATTTCCTTCATCCTTTTAGAGTGTTGTTCCCTTTCTTCTTGAGTCCACTTTCGTCTAGTTATTTTCTTTCTCTCCTGAAATTCTGCCTTTTGAACTGCCTTTCTGAAATGTGTTCTGTTTTCTATTGTGTCTATTGTAACTCCAGCATTTTCAATGTCCTTTTCAGTCTCTATGAACCATGCTGGCTTTGATTTGTAGCTATTGAGTAATGTGAATATCCGCTTGGTTAGTCTGTTGTTATCCATTCTGAATATATGTCCAAAAAACTGTAGTCTCCTCTTCCTCATTACATCAGTTAGTTTCTCCGTTTTCAGATATAGCTCTCTGTTTGGTCTTAACCTGTATTCAGCATTATCGTTTCTTTTAGCTCCCAGTATTTTCCTTAAAATTCTTCTTTCGACCTTCTCTAGTTTCTCAAGATCTCCATTTCTTGTTAGTTTAAGTGTTTCTGCCGCATAGAGAGCTTCAGGTCTGGCCACTGTTTGGTAGTGTCTTAATTTCGTGTTCCAGGACAAGGATTTTTTTATTATAAACGTTTTTGGTCATATGAAACACTCTTTCCATTTTGTGCTCTCTAGTTTCTATAGCTATCTTTTCTTTGGCATTGTATGTAATCCACTCTCCTAGGTATTTAAAGGAATCTGTTTTGTGTATTGTGTTGTTGTCAACTGCAATATTTTGAGGAGCATCACAGATGTTTGTCATAAACTTTGTTTTTTTTCATAGGATATTTGTAGTCCTACTTTGGCTGCTTGTTTTTGTAGTTCTCTTATTTGTTCTTGGGCATTGTCTAGTGAATCTGTAATCAATGCCATGTCATCTGCGGGCATCTTCGGGCACAAGGCGCGGTTTAACAGTATGCCAAATTCGGCAGATTTGTGTGTTCGCTGCATCTTGTATACAAAATGCGCCTCGTCACTCCATAGAATATTGCTCGGCCACATTTCATCAACTTCGATCCGCGACAGAGCTGAGGAGAAAATTCAGAACGTTGCTGCTGACCGTGAAATTTCAGTTGCTGCATGCCTGGATCTTGTAGGGGTACCTATGTAAAATAGACCGCAAAACTTTCCACAATGTTGATCATGTGACGGACATTTCAAGTGACACTGAACGAACATTGTCAGAGACACATGGTGCATCGTCAGCTAGAGCAGTAACTCCCACTGGGATAGGAACCCTTCCTTTCAGGTACCACACCAAGCTCACTCGTGTTTTGGTATTTCATTACCATCTTCTTTAAAAAAATTCAATTATATTGGGCCTCTTCTCGGACCTTTTAGTTGGCGATAACATCTCAGTGCAGCACTGTAATTGCCGCTATTCACATGTAACAGTTTCGCTGACAGCGCACAGCTCCGTTCTCGATAGCCATACTGCTCACTCACGTTATGCCTTACCAAATGACAGCGTCGACGTCATACCGTCATAAAAACAGTGTACACCGCCAGATCTGCAACTGGTTGCCAAACTTGGAACTAATTTTTTTCCATCGTAAATCGGTTCCATTGTCATAACATAATTACAGCCCACACTGGACCTCAGTGAGTAGCTGCTCTTTAATTACAACTATCGGGTATCGTGGAAGCTATTCCTTCACATCGTAGCAGATAGGTAGGTCAAATAACAATTGCTGAAGTACCGTCATTCTATCCCTTCTTCTCGTCAATATTTTCTATATGTTCTTCTCCTCATCGCTTGTGTGCGCAACCTATTCATCCTTTACCTTATCAGTCCATATTATTTTCGACATCCTTCTGTAGCGCCACGTCTCAACGCTTCGACTCTCTCCCATTTCATGCACAGTCTGTGATTCAATTCCATATATTGATTACTTAAAACGTACATTCTCAGAAATTTCAGCCTCAAATTAATGCCAGTGTTTAATTCTAGGCGATTCCTTTGGCAAGAAATGCACTCTCTATCTGTGCTAGCCTGCTTTTTATATCGCCAGTCAAATGTTATTAGTTTATCTCAGTCTGCGTCTCCTCAATATTTTTGTATTACTTACGCCTATTCTCAGTCCACTGTGTGTGTTCAGTAGACTGTTCATTGCATTCAACACATTCTGCACCTGTTTCTCAAATGGTTCAAATCTGCCCGAGGCAGAATTCGAACCTGATCCGTAGCAGCAGCGCGGTTCGGAACCTAAGCGCCTAGAACCGCTCGGCCACACCGGGCCGCACCTGTTTCTCAATTTCACTGTGGATAGCAATGTCATCAACTAATATTACCAACGACATCCTTTCACACTGAATTTTAATTCCACTTCTGAATACTTATTTTATTTCCTTCAGCCGCACGGAGTGGCCGCGCGGTTTGAGGCGCCATGTCACGGATTGCGCGGCCGCTTCCGCCTGAGGTTCGAGTCCTCCCTCGGCATAGGTGTGTGCGTTGTTCTTAGCATAAGTTAGTTTAAGTTAGTTCAAGTAGTGTGTAAGTCTAGGTACCGATGACCTCAGCAGTTTGGTCCTTAGGACATCACACATAATTTTTTTTTTTATTTCCGTCATCTCTTCTTCGGGGTATAGGTGAAACATTAGAGCCGGAAAACTACGTTCCTGTCTTATACCATGTCTTAGCCGAACAATTCGTTCTTTGTATCCGATTCTAAATTTTCCCTCTTGGGTTTTTGTACGTAATGTATATAGCATTCGTTTTTCGCTGTAGCTTACACCTATTTTACTGAGAATTTCGAATGTCTAGCACCGTTTTACCCTGTGGAACGCCTCTCTAGGTCAACAAATCCTGTTAACGTGTCTTGATTTTCTTAAGTCTTGCTTCCATTATAAAGTGCAAGTCAGAACTGTATCTCTAGTGTCGTTACCTTTCGTGAAGCCAAATGGATGGTCATCTAACAGATCTTAAATTTTCTTTTCATTCTTCTGCATGTTACTCTGTTCAGCAACTTAGTTGTATGTACAGGCGATTGTGCGATTTTTCTTGCACTTACTTGGCCTTTCTTATGTTGTGTGTATTAAATATATTTTAACAGTTTCTGTGTTGTTAGACCAGAAAATTATTGTTTACAAATCGAAACAGATCATTATCATTGTAACTTGCAATCTATAAAAATTTTGATTGTTTGTGATGGATGGTCTCTACTCATGACTGCAGGTCTACAATGTGGCTAGAGTAGGGGAGAGGTGTGCAATACCTGCTAGCTTAAGTTTTTTGGCTTTATTGTGTAGGAATATTAATACACAATTACGTTGCCTGAAGACATATTCTATGAACTGCACAGTTTTAATTTTTCTTTATTGTACTTAGTTACATCGTAAGTATAAAAGGTATGATTACAAGGCTTGTGGAAAGTGCCTTGCAATATCGGTCATCGAATTTTTTGGATGATACCGGTTGTTAATGGTACACTATACGGATAATTATTGAACAAAAATAGAACACGTAAGCATGGTTACTATTTCAGCTCGGTTCCCCGACGTTTAGCACTGTTCTACAGAGATCGCAGACATAATACAAAATTTTCTCCTGAACACACACCCGACATGGGCCTACGCACTAAAACGGGTACACTGCACCCAGACTTTTTCAAATAACTGCAAGCAAATGATGCACTTTTCAATTTCTTCTATTGTCTCACCGTTTCCAGTAAATTCCAGTTTTCTTTACCGCTTTGCAGTTGGCTTCTTTTGGAACACCTGACTTACGTTCAGCTTTCTTCCACTCTATTTCAGCCATTATGTTTTTCGCTGTTGTCCTCTCCTCTTCGCTGGCGATCTTTTCCCCCTCTTTATTGTTGTTTTTAAAAGTGATGATCTCAGGATTTCACTTATCTGACCCCTCTGTTTCTTTATCTTCATTTCAGAGGATTTTTGTCTTTTTTTTTCATTTTCCTCCGCGTTAGTCTGAAAAGAGGTAAGATGAAGCGAATACAATTAAAAATTCAAATTATTTCTGGCTGATACTGGAAGACAATCGAGTGGGCGGTACTTCACAACAGACACGCTGTAGGATCTGTTCATATTGTACGTAGGTTTATCATGAAAGGTTTGTTACGTTAGATGTCATTCCTTACGTAAAATGGCCAATCTAAATATAGTAAGGAAGTTAAACACTCACCTTTGAAAGGGGAAGGCTAGCACAGGACTCGAATTATCTTTCGTGCGCTATGGCCTACACACCATCAGGCACTCTTAGCAGACAAACCACTGAGAAGGTAGAGAGGTAGAAGACATACGGCTCGTGTGGATATGGAGACACAAGCTTGCTTCTTCTTACTGTACACTTCTGTCACATGAAGATGGAAACGGTAATCACAGTAGTGGCCTGCTCTATGCCCATCTCTACTCGTTATATTAGGCACTGAAATTGCTGTCAAAGTAATGTGTCAATGGCTTTTGGTCCTGTTATTACCACCAGGCACAGCATAGAACTTGTGCGACATGTGATTAAAAAGCCCGCATCTCGTGGTCGTGAGGTAGCGTTCTCGCTTCCCACGCCCGGGTTCCCGGGTTCGATTCCCGGCGGGGTCAGGGATTTTCTCTGCCTCGTGATGGCTGGGTGTTGTGTGATGTCCTTAGGTTAGTTAGGTTTACGTAGTTCTAAGTTCTAGGGGACTGATGACCTAAGATGTTAAGTCCCATAGTGCTCAGAGCCATTTTTTTTGTGATTAAAACAAAAATCATGAGTAGTCTTGGCTTCCTGATATTTGACAGATCCCTCCCGATGAGCCGGCGCGAATCAAAAACGTTCGCTGGTCCCGGAACAACCCCGGTACTTACGGAATGACAGCCTACATTGTCATTTGGCCTTTTGTACTTTTGCTCCCAGAGGAGACGCGGAACAACAATAAGAGAGTCGGGCGCTAATGCAGACGTCACCGGACAGAGGTGCGCCGGCGATAAATTAGGCCCGGCGCTGCGCGGCGACAAGCCAGCCGGGGGCTTTTTGTTGACGTGCGGGGGCGGCACCTGCCGCAGCGATCAGAGGGGCCGCCGTTGCCGTGGGAACGCCTCGCGCCGCCGCCATTGTCAGACTTCTGACGCGCCGCCGTGGCCGGCGCGGCCCGTTTCGAGAAATCGGGCCCAGTCCGCCCCTCCCCCGCCCGTGGACGTCGACGGTTACGTCTAAACCGAAACGTCAAATGAATCATAAGAGGGGGCCGCATTCCGCGGTGGCACCCGCCGGGATGCCGGCGAGGCAGCTAATGCGGCCGCGACCGCGGGCCCACCTACCGGGCGAACCAGCTGCTTGCCACGCTGCGGCGGGACCCTGCGTGCAGCCCGCGTCGCACGGAGCAAGTTTCGCACTTCAGCCCGTTTTACTCTGGCGACTTTCTGGTCACAATCGACTACTCGTCGTGGGTGCGCGCCACCTGCCTGCGTGTAAATGGCTGGCTCTGAGCACTATGGGACTTAACCCATTACTGGCCATTGTCCCTTTTTTGGGACGCGTATATTTTACTTATTTCTACGTAAGCAATGGAGCTTTTAGCCTTTATTGTTGCACCTGTAGGCTCACCTAACTGCTATAATGCCTATAAATGTAAAATAAATAACTTTTCTCTAAGTACTTCACGTCAGGAAAATTATAAACTTGCCGATTTTTTGTTCTCGCACTTGGCAGCACTGTATGTCTGCTGGTAGTTCCTGGATGACAAAGAGCTGTGATTTAGTTGTCTGGGCGTGTTTGTTATGAACATATGGATGTCCACGTAAGATTAAGTATACTTCAGATTTTTTCAAGTAAGTGCAATATCGATATATTTTATGCGTCCCAATAATGGGACAATGGCATGTTACACTATCATTTATTGTTGATGTGCCCTATTCTTGTATACACGTATTATACAGAGAAGAATTGCGTTCTTTGTATCTGCTTTTTTTCATGTTCTATTCGAATTTTAAGATTCCAACAGGATAAAAACATGCCGCGTGGACTTACATTTGAAGAAATTCTGGCAGAACTAGCGAACCATCAAGAGAGTGACGGTGAAGATGATGACGTAGAATTGGCGATTATTCCACCCGATGCAGATGTAATAACATATGAAGAAGACATTGACAAAAATATATTGAACAATGAATCTGTTGTACAAGATGTAGCCGGTACTTTAGAGAGAAGCTCTCACTTTTGGATGTCCGTCAGAGAATAGTGATGTTTTACCTATCAAAGGAAACAGGATCAGTGCCAAAATGTAGAGGACCACAAGGAAGCAAATTGATGGGAGGACAGGTGAGCACAGATGCACGACTAGATCCAGGAAATCATTTAACTGTGTCAAGTAAAACACAGAAGAGAGTAAAACACAGAAGAGATGTGCTTACTGCAAGAAAAAAAAAACAACAAAAGTTTCTGATAGGTAGGTGTTGGTGTTGATGTTGGTGTACACGACAAGTGTTTTGCTTCATTTCATACTGAATAGACATTCAATAATATTAAAACATTCTTTATTTATTGTTTGCGTTGTTTCTTACAATATTATGCGTGGAGAATAAGGTTGTGAATTTGGATAGCGCATTTGGCCAATGTCCCAAAAATGGGACGGTCTGTAGTTTTGTTCTAACAATCTGAAAATTTTCAAAACAACTTTTTATTCGATAAATCACTCAATGTAACGTATTTATGTATAAAAGTCTGCAAAAAATGATCCGATAGAGTTTTGGCCAGTAATGGGTTAACATCTGTGGTCATCAGTCCCCTAGAACTTAGAACTACTTAAACCTAACTAACTTTTTTCTGTTATTGTTTTTTGTTATTGTAGTTGTAGACGTATGAAATTATTGTAGCGGTTTGCTGACTCAGCCGTACTTGGCATTATTGACATTAAATGGAGCCTGAAACTCGAGTAATAAATACTTCGCATGAAGTGCGACTTGCGGCATAAACAAAAATTAATTGCGGAGATGCAATCCACAGTATATTCACAGAAAAACTTTAGAACAATGCGCACGACTGACTAGACACATTCAGAGGGTACGTACATTCGCGTACGAGTGGTTGCGATCTGATGAGAAAGATCTATATTAATTTTTTTTTTTTGTGTAAAATAATTACGTCGTAACACACTCGGAGATTGCGAACGTACAATCAGGGCAGAGGCACGTACTTTCTATCATTGCCAGTGGCCTGGGTAAAAGAATTGCAATTATTTAAAAAAATGGTTCAAATGGCTCTGAGCACTATGGGACTTAACATCTGAGGTCATCAGTCCCCTAGAACTTAGAACTGCTTAAACCTAACTAACCTAAGGACATTACACACATCCATGCCCGAGGCAGGATTCGAACCTGCGACCGTAGCGGTCGCGCGGATCCAGACTGAAGCGCCTTTAACCGCGTGGCCACACTGGCCGGCGCAATTATTTAAATTTAAGAATATTTCTTTTCCAATCTGAGTCCTATTTTTATACGAAAAGGAAGATTGCAGGTTCTGAATGTCTCGGCAAAAGCACATCGAAATTAATCTTAGCGGCCACCAAAGGAAAGTAGTGAGCACAATCACGTACCTCTATTGTTGAGCAGCGCCGTCGTAAAGATCGTCGCCTCCATCTAAAATTCGCCTTCTCGAATTAACAGAATAATTTGTACTCCGTTGGTATGGGGTTTAGGCTTGATCTTGACAGAAATTATAAAACACATTTTTCATCGTTTAACACCTTCATTTAACACACACACAGACATGAAACTATACAGTACGTCTTTACGCCAGCACATCAGAACAAAAAAGGGTAGTTAATCCTAGAAGTAGTAAAAGAATCTCGAAATTAGTCCTTTGTCTCTCAATGATACAAAAGTTTTTTTAGAGTATTCCTCTGGTATGACAGTCGAACAAATTTTCTTCTTGTATCTTTGAGATTAAATTACAATATCTTTTAGTTCCTTTTCAACCTGTTGACTCGTAACTAGGCGTGTACGTACAAACGAAAACTGAATCTTCTACTCGAAACCGCTAATATGAGATCTTACTGTTATTAGTCCTATAATGATGGGAAGTCCATGGACCTACTTATAATTTGTTACGGCTGTACTCGCGTGCAACAAAATGAAATCGTGCTAAAATGATTATCAGTTGCATAAGGCACCACTTCCAGCATGTAATGAGTAATGTTAAGCAGGAGAGACTGCATGCTATAAACAAGCCATTATACCATTTATATCGAGTACTGATCTTAAATTAAGTTTGCTGTAGTACTGTTAATCAGTAAGACTTTGTAATAGCAGATTCCAGTGGAAGATGCAATTCTCGTTAGTACTTACACGATCAACTGCGAGTTAACAGGTTCAGAAACGCATTTTGTCTGCTGAGCTGAACTTGCGAGCGAGTTCAGGACTACCTTCGTGACGTACGCGCCGCGGCCTGTCTTTCTCGTGGGCCTTGGCGAATAGCCGAGTGACGTCAGTGTTGAATTGACTGTGGCGATTGTGGAGTTGTAAGATCTAGACCTATAGTACATTGCTTACGTCGGCGTCTGCTAATATCCGAATTTAACCTGTTCTCTCAGAGCTCAGTCCTATTATAGCAATGAATCTTCTGCTTCAGTGTTTTCTTAATCGTTATTTTGTTGTTTGCTTTGTGTTCGTGAGCCATATTCTTTCTATCAGTGTTCTCCTACAAGAGACGTGAAATAGTCTAACAGCAAAAAGACATTTTCATGAAATATGCACAACTGCGAATATGGACAACCATCAGCTGTCTAATGGAATGACGACAATGAAAATTCGTACTGGACCGGGGCTCGAACCCGGATTTTCCGCTTATCGCGAGCGGTCTCCTTACCATTTTTTCCTTTTTTTTTGCATTTTGTTGTGTTTTGATCGTTGTGTTTGGTTGTTGCGGACGTCACACGACATCCATTCAACTTCATTCTGTTGATCCTTCCACTCAGTTTCTCATTACAGAGGCCAAGCAGCTCTCTGATTGAACACACTTTTTTTTTTTTAATCTCATTTTGTTCTATGTTGTTCGTTGAATTTGTTCGTGACGGACGTCCGATGACACCCGATCAGGTTGTTTGTTGATCCATGCACTCAGTTTTTTTATTACAGAGGGTAGCTAAACCCTCTGGTAGAACACGCTGAGCTACCGTGCCGGCTTCTGAGCTAACGTGCCGGCATTTTTTTGTTCGTTATGGTTCGTTGTAGCGGACGTCACGTGACATCCGTTGAAGTTCATTGTTGATCTTTTCACTCAGGGTTTTTTTTTTTTTCCAGAGGCTAACCAGCTCTCTGACCGAACCATTAGGCTATCCGAGGACGGCTCACGGCCACACTCAAACTTCTCTCTGTCGTCAACCATGTGTCTGCCACCTGTACTGCCACATCCATTATGTATATTACCATACAGGCGAGGCAGCTTTTTAAAGTCTTTCGCCCGGTGTGTGCGGATAAACACGATATTGCAGTGCCTGTATTATTCTGAATTACGATGCACTGTTCCCGGCATGAATCTTCATTGTCGTTATTCCATTATGCAGCTGATAGTTGTCCACACTCGTAACTGTGCATACATTTCATGTACTTCACAACCGCTGTATTTGCCGCAGTGCCTGTTCCTTTAAACATGCGTGTATGGCCAAAGAAACATTGTTTCGTGATTCCGAATGACGCAGTCACTGCAATTTCGTAAAATGTATTTAAGTTTCACAATACCTGGACGAAGGAAAATTCTGCGTTATGCATAAATAAGGACGCAGATACAATGACGGAAAAAATTCGCAACACCAAAAAAAAAATAAATAAATAAATAAATAAATATGTAGAGTAATGAAATTTCGGGGATACAAATGGTTCAAATGGCTCTAAGCACTATGGGACATAACATCTGAGGTCGTCAGTCCACTAGACTTAGAACTACTTAAACCTAACGACATCACACACATCCATGCCCGAGGCAGGATTCGAACCTGCGACCGTACCAGCGCGGTTTCGGACTGAAGCGTCTAGAACGGCTCGGCCACAGCGGCAGGGTTCCGGGTGCATTCGTCTAGATAATATATGTAGGTAATTAACATTACAAGATCACAAGTTAATGTATATGCGGGGTGAACGATTGCAAAGGTGACATGCTGATACATTAATAACCAGAAGGATGAATGCAAGCATGCAAACGTGCTTGAATTACGTTGTGCAGATGCCGGATGTCATTTTGTGGGATGGAGTTCCGCGCCTGTCGCACTTGGTCGGTCAATACAGGGACGGTTAATGTTGGTTGAGGATGATGCTGGATGATGTCCCAAATGTGCTGGACTGGGCATACATCTGGTCATCGAGAAAGCCAAGGGGACATGGGTTCAACAGTGGTATGTGGGCGACAGTTATCCTGTTGGAACACCAAACTGGAATGTTGTTAATGAATGGCAACCAACTGGTCAGTCACCAGACTGACGTACAAATCTGAAATCAGGGTACGTGGAATAACTATGAGAGTGCTCCTGCTGTCATACAAAATCGCTTCGCAGACCATAATTCCAGGTGTAGTTCCAGTGTGTGTAGCACGCAGACGGCTTGGCCAGTCCCTCAACTGACCTGCTTCTAACACATGGCCATCCCCGGAACCGAGGAAGAACCGGCTTTCACCAGAAAACTAAACAGACCTCCACCCTGCCCTCGAGTAAGCTCTCACTTAACGCCGCAAATGATGGTAGTTTTGAGTCACTGGAACGCACGCTACATAGCTTTAGGTTCGGACTGTCCTTGAAATAACCGATTTGTAACAGTTGGCATCGTCATTGCGGTTGCAACCGCTGCACAAATTGTGCAGATTCCGTACGATGCGCCAGAGATATATACCGAATGCGGTGTCTTCCCTCTCGCTACCAGCAATCATGTACAGTGGCTACATTCCTGCCAAATATTTCTGCACTATCGCAGAAGCAACATCAAGCTACTCGAAGCCCTATTACACGACTTCGTTTAAACTCACTGTGGTGCTGATACTGGCGTCTTTGTCACCTTAAAAACATTCTTGACTAACATCAACTCACCATGTCCATCCTCAAAGTGAACTTATGCAAATGGCTTGAAATTTGAATAGACATTACCTTTCAGATATAGAAACACGCCTACCAACTTTCGTTTACGTCGCACAACTCCTTCTTGCTGTTTCAATTTTTTCCTGGTCTTTGTAGATAAACGTGTTTCAGCGGAACTTACGTCCACAGTGAAAAAGAATTATCTAACCAGAAAAATAATTGTTGTGTTATCTGGCACTTACAAAGGGAGGCCGCCAGTTGTGAATTTCAGATTCGATTCATACTGCGCATAATAAAAGCTCGTGACCAGAGGTGTAATGTGGCAAAGCACCAAGATGCACTTCTCAGCCGTTGTCGAGAAAATCGACAGTTAAAAGAAACCGTTGCGGTCAAATACTCTCTACGATTAAAATTTTTCTACTGCGTCGTGGCGCAGCGGTAAGCGCTCGGGTTCGTAATCCGATGGTCTCCGCATCGAATGTCGCGCCGTGCAACTTTTTTTTTAGTATTTGTTTTTTGTAATTTATATATATATATATATATATATATATATATATATATATATACTTCAATTATAAAAAACAAATACTAAAAAAAAAGTTGCGTGGGGCAACGTTCGATCCGGCGACCTTCGGATTACGAACCCGAGCGCTTCCCGCTGCGCCACGACGCTCTAGGCAGTTACACATCGTAGAGAGTATTTCACGGCAACGGTTTCTTTTAACTGTCGATTTTCTCGACAACGGCTGAGAAGTGCATCTTGGTGCTTTGCCACATTATACCTCTGGCTATGAGCTTTTATTATGCGCAGTATGAATCGAATCTGAATTTCACAATTGGCGGCCTCCTCTTGTTAGTAAGAAAACAAGGTACAAAGCATAAAGGCGCTATTTAGTGAGTTCTAAGCATTGTTTTATGTGTTTACAAGTATGTATCTTCTCGAGCAACTAAGTGTACATGTTCTGAAATGTTTGGACGAAACTTTCAGTTCCCAGGCCTTTAAAGAATTTTTACGCGACATTTTACAAGAACATCCGTCGTGAAATTTGCTTTAATCATTAACAAAATCTATTTTCATTAGTTTCATTACTAGATTCATCACTTAAAGCCGAATCTCGAAATTTCTTAAGTAGGCTTTCTCGGGATAGTCTGCCCCCATCTTCGAATTGCCAGTCCAGTTTCCTCAGGATTTCCATTACGCTCTCCCCGGATCACACACAACCTCGACCGTTCGTGCTGCCCTTCTCCGCAGGCTATGTGTACAATATTCCCTGTTTCCGCTGTTTGGTACGGGTCTCACAAGATTGAAAAATATTCTAAGATGCGCTGACGAATATTTTATAAACAATCTCCTTAATAGACTAATTGCATTTCCCTAGTATTCTTCCAGTAAACCGGAGTCCGTCACCAGCTTTACCTACTGCTGAGCCAACGTGATCATTCTATTTCATATCCTTGCATATCTGTTGCACCGAGGTATTTGTAGCTTATGTGCAGTGTTAAAGCAAGAGCACACGGTGCAAGTTATTTTTTTCATTTCGCCTTCAGCGAGAGTACACTGAAACGTCCCCTTTGAGCAATTATACAGGACTGTGCTTAAACTGACACACAATATTTTGTTAGCGCAACGCAATCTGACTTTCAAAATTCCCTACAAAAGAATGGCCCTGACTAACATTAAACTATACCTTTCACAAATCACTTACCTCACAAAAATCTTCGCTGCTCAAGCTACTGCAATACAGCGAGCGCCACTACTGCCAGCTAAATAAAAGATTCAAACTACTGAAGGCACTAACTACTGATAGGGATAGTTAGCAAAATGAAAGATATTAATAGAGAACAAACAATGTATTTACCTTGATATCATCATATACAAATATAGCAGTTCATGACAAATTTCAAAACTCCGCCATCTCTCTCTCCACATCCACCACTGCTGGCGGCTCACCTCCAACTGCGCAACGCTACGCGCTGTTCACAGCCAGCTGCCTAACACTACAATGGCGAGTATTACAACAATGCAAAGCAGCCACAGACTGCACACAGCACAGCCAGTGATTTTCATATTGAGCGCTACGTAACGTTGCCAATAAGAAAACATAAACAGCCTACTTGTAACGTTGCCAATAAGAAAACATAAACAGCCTACTTACAGAGCGCTACGTAACGTTGCCAATAAGAAAACATAAACAGCCTACTTGTAACGTTGCCAATAAGAAAACATAAACAGCCTACTTACATAGCCCCCATGCTCCCCACAAAAAATTTTTTACAAATGGTGTTGGGCACTGGCCAATACAGATTTGACAAAAATTTTTCACAATGACAGTAACAAAGATATAAAATGCACACACTTATTGATACAATGTTGGTCAAAAGCTAAAATTTTCTCACAGTCCATAAAGACAGTCCAGATTGTTCATCACAATAGTAATTACAGTTTTTTTTCACAAAGTCTCATTAGTAAAAAAAAATTGCACACAGAAGTAGTGGATTTCCATGCAGTCTTGAAGAAGTAGTGTTGTCCTTCCAACGGAAAGACAGTGCTGACTCTTGACATGCATACAGGTAATGGGCCACAACAGAGCAAACCCACAGCAGAGTCAGTCGAAATTTTGAGAGTATTGGTAGGTCATCACAGAGCAGACCCACTGTAGTCCTGGTAGAGATTACGATATTGGTGGGCCACCAGAGGCGCAGACCCACTGCAGTCCTTGTAGAAACAATGGTACTGATGGATCATCAAAGATGTAGACCCACTGTAGTCCTTGTAGAGATAATGGTATTGGTGGGCCACCAGAGGTGCAGACCCACTGTAGTCCTTGTAGAGATAATGGTATTGGTGGGCCACCAGATGTGCAGACCCACTGTAGTCCTTGTAGAGATGACCAGCAGCCATCTGTTGCGATTGTGCAGGTGCACATTCACCATCGAAGAGTCTTGCGGAGAATATAGCAAGTCCATAAACCACCACTTGTGCACTCACAAAGTTTTTGGAATTGTCCTTAGAACCAGCAATGCTGTTATCCAGTCCCTTGGTGAATTATTAACACACGTGCAAACACTATCAGTCCCTACTTCTCACATATTGTCCATATACTATGACCAACAGAAACGTGTGCAGTGAAATGTAACTAACAAGTTAATAATATCATGAACTGGTGACAATTACAATTTTATAACATAAGAATACAATAACAAAGGTACAAAATACATCATTAAAAACATAACAATATAGATAACATTTGTAGTAATAGGGGCTGTACAAAAGAATAGAAATAACATATACATCAGTGTTACAGGAATTATGACATGAGTACATACATAAAAGATCAGAGTAACTTTCGAAACATCAACTTCACACATGAGCATTAACACAAAACAGAATAAATAATGTCTAAACATCTTTACAAAGTAAATAACACATTATTAATGCCAATTGTATTTGAGGATAACAGTATTCCTCGTCATAGTGAATGTAGCTTAATATTAAAAGAAAAAAAAATTCTATGAAACTACACAGAGACAGGAAGAAAACAAATACACAAGGGTACACAAACATATAGTGGGATAACACAAAAGGAAAGGACAGGGTTTGTTGTACTGCAGTATTTTGCAAACAAAACTTTCTTTACTTCTTGGAGATCTCCCTTCATTCATCATTATTTCCAAAAGTCCTATCTAAGCCTGCCTTCTGTATTTCGTTCACATCCTCTGTCAAAAATAGTTTTTCTCTCTGCTTTCTGTATTCTGTTCATATCCTCTGTCAATAATAGTTTTTCTCCACTGTACAGTATCCTTTTTATTTTGCCAGACCATTTTCTGATAGCTTCTCAATGTATTTCTTATAAATTTATAATAGTTAGTTTCTTATATAGTCTCCTCTTAAGCTAACTTAAATCTACTGAGCTCAGATACTAAACTAAGGGACGAGGCAATGCAGCAGCACATAACAAATTAACACAAACAGCAATGCAAAAAAAATGGAAAATTGCAAAGCAAGCTACAGTAAATATAAATTACCAAGCAATGCAACATTACAACTAACATGAGCCAATGTACAGTAGCAAGAAAAATAAGTCAGTAGTAAAATTAGCTTAACAGAGTAACACAATTTAAAATTCAGTAGCACTATGCCTGGCAAACAGCAGCAGCAAATATAAAAAATATAAAAAATATAAAACTTATATCTATACATGACAAAGCTCAAGCAGAAAAATATTACAGTAAAAACAACAATGCAGATAAGGGAAATGTATATTCACATCTTAATATCTATGTAATTAAAGTGGTGCACCACAACAACTGATTGTAAAAAGAAATATTACCATGTACTTGAAAAGAAAATTACGTGTTACTGTTACTAGTTCCTTCTTATTGTTCTTTCCTTTCCAAGTGCTCCTTTTTTAAAGAATGTGGATCATAAAATAATTATTTAATAGAGCTGTTGACAGAAAGTGTTCACATTAGCAAATGCATTTCATTTTATAAAAGCAATGCTGCAACACAGCTGGAAACCAGATATCAAATGAAATAAGCAATTACGCAAACCAAAGCATAAAAACATCATTCAATAGCTATGTGGCATTTCGTAAGTCAGTAGCTCTCAATTCTCGTAGAAAGACACTTGTCATTATCAGGTTTGCAGATGTAAGAATATTTCCAAGGATAATGGCCTCCCCTTTTTTTTTTGTTCTACCTGTGCCGCTGAAAAGGGCTCGCAATAATGGCTTTTTCTCCAGGCGTCTGACACAGCTGGGTGCCCGCGACGCATTACGTGCAGGTGGTCACTTAACTTTCGTACGGAAATATTTACGACAGCAGTTTCTGCTACCGTGGCAGTCTCATATAAAAGTATTTCACAGGTCAAGAATTAGCGTTGCAAATCTGTAGAAACAAAATCCTATAAATATAAGTGTCCAAAAAAAATATTGGTCAGCATTGTGATACAGTCACACATTTCATAACTCTTAAAGTACGTTTCTTGGTTTCCAACATCCTTTTTCACAAGTCAAGAGTCCCTACCCACTATTCATTACTCCTTACCTTATTACACATATACGTATCCATCGACACTCGTCAATATTTCGTCATTATAAATATGAAGCATAATCAAATAACTCATATAGCCTCAGCCTATTAATCGTAAACATACCTCAGCAGCATAATACACATCGTCGTCGTAAAAATAACATCATAACACCTCAGTCAAATCTCAAAATCGTTGTAGCTTCCTCCAATAATTAAAAAAATTCTCTGCTCATGTCAAAAGTGTCATCTGCCTCAAACGTACTTTAAAAATCATGAATCCATACCAAATACATCATTCAAAGCTCTCATAGTATCACAATGGTTCTGAAAAATATGAACAGTTTACAAAGTACAGACAAAATACAGTTTCATAAGTGTGAAGTTATCCAACTGTGTAATTACGTAAACATCTGTCACTGATGTAGTAAAATAAATGTTTGTCTCTCTCAGTTAAATGATCAGATAGCTGTGTAATTTGTGTGTTAGAGATATATGGTACCGATGTGTAAAGTTGTATAAGCAAATACCATATTAGCTAGGGTTCCTTGAGCTTGCCAAACACATGGTACACAAAGTAGGTGTGTACCCCCCTGAGGATTAATGTAATTATACCCTCAGGTGTTACAGATTACAGCAATGGAATGAAATGTATCACGGAAAACTTTCTTTGTAATTCAAAAAATCTTTAAAAATAAATGTTTTAAGTACAAAATTAATCACTCAAATACGTGTACTGTAGCGCTAAATGTGCGTCTTGTTGCAACATAATCTCTGTGGAAGTGTCGTAGTTATCGTCCTCCGAAAGCTAAGTTCTGCAGAAGTCAATGTACTTACCTCATAATACACAAAAGTGAAATGCTTTGCGTATAAATGTCTTAGTTATTACGCTTATTGCCGTGATGAAGAAAGTACTGTGCTGTAACGTATTGTTGTGCTACGGAAAAGGCAGTCTCATTGTAGCTATACCACAAAAGTTACTACTAAAGCATGTTTTTCTTTCCAGAAGAATTCAGAAAACTGTGCAGATATAAAACAGATAAACCGCAAAAGCAACATTGTAAATTGTCACTCATTAGTAGCGTCGTGATAAAATCGTGTAGCTGTCACATAAACTAACCACTGTGCCATCTGGTATCTCACTGAAAGTACTTTAAATCCAGAATGTTTTTTCAAATAAACCAAAATGTTGCATTAAAATCTCATTAGCAGTACTGGTAAATGTTCTAAGTCTGTAACCCTTATAGTCGTTCCATAATCGTGCAACTAACAAGCAAGAATGTACACACACAATAACACTGTGACGTCTGTTCACTATAACAATGCATTCGTCATTTCTGTTTAAGTAAGTTCTCTTGGTTCTTGATTGGATATTTAACTTCAAACATTGTTGTATGTTAACAGATTCTAAGTCTGACAAAGCATATTAGTAATGTGAAGCGAAAAATTTTATGACAAAGACTAAGTTAAAAAGCAGATTATCTTTCAATAAACGGTTTTACATGTGAAATGTGGTGTAAACCTTTACTCTTCCTAGTACGCAGAGTTTCAACTTCAACGCAATTATCATGTTGTATACATCGGTAAAGAATGCTAAAATTTTTCTCAAGGCTAGCGTCTTATGTTATTTTTCTCGGAGCCAGCGGGCGCACGTGGGTGCCTGCGGCGCGAGTCATTGTCTGTCTCTTTGTTGGCGCGCGCCGTTATTGGGATTAGGAGACCTAACTTCTACAAATTCACTCTGACGAGAAGGCCCTGCCCTGTTTGAATCCCGCCAGTTCTGATGCAGTTCAGGTCTGTCGTTACGATCATATCGTCTGTCGTCGTGTCGGTAGCTCCTGTAGTTTCTTTCTTGACGGTTAAGTGGTGGAGAATTTCTCCCTGAATCGTAACTGCGCGCTGGACCGTTGCGTCTCAAGTTATTCTGTCTCCCGTAATAATAATTGTTTTGGTTCCCATATTGTCTGTTTCTCTGATTGTCTCTGTGATAGTCACTACCGCGGAGAGGTGATCTTTCCCTGTAATTATTACTACTCTGCCAACGGTTGTAATACGGGTGGTGTCTGTTTCGGTCACGATTTGTGTTGTGAGAGTAGCCTTGTCGCGTCCAGTTATTATTTCTTTCATCGCGGAATTGCGACTGATGTGATCTGTAATTGTTGTGCTCCTGCGTTCCGCGATTGTCAGTGTCACTTTCCAGTTCTTGTAACAGTCCCTGAAAAGCTTCAATGTCGTCTTTGCAACGTCCTGCCAAAATAATATGTCGTAAATGTTCAGGTAATTTGATTAAGCAAATGCGGATGAGTTCTGAGGGGCTGTATGGGTTTGACAGGTACTGATTCTTGTGCAACATGTCTTCAAAATATTTCACAAGACTGGAGAATTCAGATTGTTCGAAATGTTTCATCATTATGATACCATGTTTTACTCGATCTTGTGTGGCTTGAGACCAATATGCTGAGAGGAAGGCATGGTAAAATTCTCCTTCACTGTGGCAATCGTGAATGACCGATCGCATTCTTACAGCTGGTTCATTCTCTAAGTAGCCACACATAAATTCTAATCTGTGCTCCAATGACCAGTTGGGAGGAAAACAATGAGAGAATTGATGGAGCCATGCTTGTGGATGAATGTCGTTGCCAGAATTTTTAAATGTTTTGAATTTACGTGTAGTAATGAACAGCTTATAGTCAAAATCATCATGTCGGCGAGTCGCATATCGGTCATTGTTACGTCGCTTCGGCGGTTCCAACTCAAAATTCGGTGCACATTGCCAATTTCTTTCATAACTTCCGAAATGCCCTATGTTATTATTTTGTGGCTGTTCCGTATTTCTATGTCCCTCTTCCCTTATTGGGGCGCGAGTGTCCTCTGAAATACGTAATTCTTGTATTACCTGTGTCAGCTGATCTTGTACATCCCGGATTTCTCTTTGGTGTTGTGTATTAATTTGATTCTGATTTTGTTTGAATTTCCTAATTTGTTCGTACTCTTCTGTGTCATTAAAGACTACCGGTCTTGCGTCAATCAGATTATCATCTACCTTCGTAGATAAATTAGTGAACTGATCCAAAAGTTCGGCTACTTTCTCCGATAGTGTACTTATTTCCTCAGTGTGTTTTTCTGAACCAAGTTTCAGAGTATCTACTGTGTCCTTAAAGTTTTCCTGAGTTTTTGCAAGTTGCGTAACCGAATCGGTAGATGCAACTGAGTCAAATTTAGCTTGCAAGGTCTCATGATTTTCATGAACAATAATTTGCAGTTCTTTTATGGCTGCTTCGTGATTCTGTAATGCATTTTCATGCCGCGAAAAAATAGGTTGAAAATGCTCACAAATTTGAGTTTTTACGTCATTACAGACTTTTTGACATTTCGATTCAATGTTATGTAACTCAGTAGTTAAATCTTCACGCGTTTGTTCAAGAGTTTGTTCCAATGAGTCTAACTTTTGAAGCTGTTGCTGTGTTTGTCTCTGATTTTGTTCCAGTGTGTATAACTGTTGCTGTGTTTGTCTCTGGTGTTGTTCCATTGTGTCTAACTTTTTAAGATTTTGTTCCACTGTGTCTAACTTTTGAAGCTTTTGCTGTGTTTGTCCCATTTGTTGTATTAATTGTAATAACAATGCATTGATGTCTGAAACATGTTCCTCAGTGCTTTTCGGCAGTGAATTTACACCGGAAACATTCACATTTTGACAAGCAGAAAATGTGTCTTGACTTATTTGGGAAAACGGTGAGGATCCAAAACCTGAATCTACAGTATTTGCGAGATCGTGTCCTGTCATTTCGGCTTCCTGAGGCGAGCTATTGCCGACCGATCGATCGATAATGCTTCCCTCTTCACTAATTGTTTCACTGTCCACGCCATTGTTTGACGCCCGCTCCATTTCCCTGTGCACAGCTACCAAATTACTACTTTGAACATTAGTGAATTCATTACTCTGCGGCGCTGATAAGCTACGCTCGTCGTCACTATTATTTCTCAGTTTAGTTTGGAGCCTAGTGTTACGTTTTTCACACGCCATAATTGTCACAATATTTCACACGATAACACAGAAAAGCACAATTTGAAGTGCAAAAATAGGAGAACACATTAACATAGCACTGAAAATAATATCTAGTTAATTGCAAGCGTAGCTGCGAAATACTTGGTGCAAATCTATATGCATGCCACAACTGCTTTACTGTACAACAATGAAAGGCTACAACTACAAAGGGGATTCTCTCTACAATTACGCGCTAGCAATAAACAAAAGCTACACTAAATACACAAACTACAAGAAAAATCAGAAGATTCCAGTGAGGTATCCTAGGCTAAGGGTCGACATATGAAACGTCCCCTTTGAACAATTACAAATGACTGTGCTTAAACTGACACACAATATTTTGTTAGCGCAACGCAATCTGACTTTCAAAATTCCCTACAAAAGAATGGCCCTGACTAACATTAAACTATACCTTTCACAAATCACTTACCTCACAAAAATCTTCGCTGCTCAAGCTACTGCAATACAGCGAGCGCCACTACTGCCAGCTAAATAAAAGATTCAAACTACTGAAGGCACTAACTACTGATAGGGATGGTTAGCAAAGTGAAAGATATTAATAGAGAACAAACAATGTATTTACCTTGATATCATCATATACAAATATAGCAGTTCATGACAAATTTCAAAACTCCGCCATCTCTCTCTCCACATCCACCACTGCTGGCGGCTCACCTCCAACTGCGCAACGCTACGCGCTGTTCACAGCCAGCTGCCTAACACTACAATGGCGAGTATTACAACAATGCAAAGCAGCCACAGACTGCACACAGCACAGCCAGTGATTTTCATATTGAGCGCTACGTAACGTTGCCAATAAGAAAACATAAACAGCCTACTTGTAACGTTGCCAATAAGAAAACATAAACAGCCTACTTACAGAGCGCTACGTAACGTTGCCAATAAGAAAACATAAACAGCCTACTTGTAACGTTGCCAATAAGAAAACATAAACAGCCTACTTACAACACTGCTTAGCAATCAAAATTTGCCGTATTTAGCCTTCAATAATTACACTATTCAGCCATCAACAATTACAAATTTGATTCTTGAAAACGCATATAATGAACATATTACCCTAAAATTACTAAACAGTTCTGCTATATTAGCAGCAAAAAAGGAAACGCTTCTTTGTTTCTACAATTTTTTATTAACCACTAAAAATGGTAGTTACTCTTTCTCTATAAGTCTACGGTCAGATTTTAAAATTGCTAACTAAACTAAATTTTTATCATACATCTGAGAAATGCATTATCATTATTTGACAAAAGCCCAACAATGCTTGTAGGCACTGGAACCCTAAGGTTTATCAGTTCCGTAAGGAATTGTTCTCTATGTTGCTGAACTCGAAATAAGCGAAGTTTACACTCCACAGCCTTAAATAGTGCAATCACAGGCTACATAAGGATCTAATTGAGTGGAATGCTATTTTTTTCATTCGTTTCTGCCTGTCTGTGCCAAGTCAGTCTTTCTGTTACTATTTTTTCCCGTAGGGACGAGTCTTCCCCTTTCGATCTTGCGACACTAAACTGTCCGTGGTTTGTTGATTAACTTTGAACGCTCACGAATGATACAGTATTTGTTGTTGGCCTGTAAATTTGCACATTCACCTGACTGCAATGTTACAGATCAGGCAGCAAGCCTCAAGCAGGCACCTGAAAGTGTTCTACTCCATAACATGTAATTTCTAGAATTTCCTGCAACTTTTCACAGTCTCGGTTTTCTTGCTATTTTATTTTCTGAAAGTTACCTGAGAAATTTCGATGTTAGTATACCGAAACATGTAAACGCTTTTACTAAACTGTTTTTTGAGGTGAAGGGAAGGGCACGTGGGCGTCTTCACTCCTATGCAGTGCCATAGAGTGCGGTACAGAGGCTACAGGTAAGTGGAAGAGAAGCCAGTCTGATACATCCCATGGGGTGAGATGGCGCCGCAATCAGCAGTCATTATCTTTAGTATCGGTGGATCTATCGGTTTTCCTTGAGTTTTTTTATGCAGAAATTCACCGATTGTTTTGAAAGGGTACAGTACCGCCCGACATTGAAAATAGGTACAACATACTTCATTATTTTTGTCAGAACAACATATTTTTTGTAAAAATAACTCAATTTCAATTAATACAGCGAAGCCGGATACCAGTGTGGGAAAGAATGACAATTTATTTATTTAACTGATCACATGTGCACTCCCACAAAATAAATCCCTACATCCAGTTTGGTGAGATCTGTGAAATGAATGAATGTATGGTCGTCTGCTAACCACAGATAGTGAATGTGCAATATACGATCATCTTTGAGACGGTACTTGGGTCACCTTTGGTGGGACCAAAGAGATGAAATTTACCTGAACTTTGAGCGCCTGAAATGTGGCTGACCAATACGGTAGCAAGGTGCTCCCCCACTTCGGCAGAGGTGCGAGAGGACCTGAAGAACGGCCATGTTTCGGCACTCTGCCGCTGGATCTAGTGTTGGTAAGACCTGTCTTAGGCGTGCTCCGTAAGGACAAAAGAGTGGAGACATGGTATGCATGTGGAATACTTAAGAGTAGTTTAGAATACTAATTTCTCTATTTCAGGAACTTTTGTGGGGAGAATTAAATGTCAGGCAGGTAATATTAATGGGATCATAGTAATCTTCAGAAGTGACCAACGGTCACAATGAAACCACGTGTAGCAATAAGTTGAAATACTTCCGAGTGCTAAAGTTAAGCTGAATTACTAGCGTGTGTACTATAAGTTGGAAATATTTAAGAAATGGCGTGTGCAGGACTTGAAATTAGAGACGAGTACTTCCACGCGGTGAGTACTGTGTGAGTCTCAATCTGTGTATGAGACAAAGGATAAAGAGGAGTACTCGTCCAATGTATCAGTTGAGGACTCGCCCGCATCTCGTGGTCGTGCGGTAGCGTTCTCGCTTCCCACGCCCGGGTTCCCGGGTTCGATTCCCGGCGGGGTCAGGGATTTTCTCTGCCTCGTGATGGCTGGGTGTTGTGTGCTGTCCTTAGGTTAGTTAGGTTTAAGTAGTTCTAAGTTCTAGGGGACTTATGACCACAGCAGTTGAGTCCCATAGTGCTCAGAGCCATTTGAACCATTTGAGTTGAGGACTCGCGTGTGTGATGAATATGTTCTTAATATTACTTTGCGTGTTATGTTTCCGTGTGACGCTTGGTTCAAACTATTATACTCTGAGAGAGAAGCAAGGTGAGTCAGCCGTCTATCCAGCAACGCCACTTGGCTTGCATTGCGCAGGAAGACGTACATATATCCTCCAGAGTTCGTAGTAGGAAAGAGAAGTTACGAAGTGGGGCAGTGACGTGTGAAACTGGGATGAATACGAATTGAAGTGGGAAAGCTGAAAGTGATAATGTTGTGACTATTCCTTGTGTTGTATTCCATGTTGCAGTGTGGTGTATGTCATGTAATTTAAGTATGTGTGGTTTGCATTGGAGAGTAGCAAGGTAGTTTCATAGGTAGTGGGTTATCCATGTTCCTTTTGTACCGCTCGGTCTGGAGGAAAGTTTCGTGATGATGGTTTTGAGAGTCGAAGTGTGAGATATACAAAAAAAAAAAAAAAAATCCACCATCCTATTCAAAAAGTGCACTGTAGCGTTAAACAATTACGAGACCATAAGGTAGAGAATCATCAATGTAAAGCCATGCCCAATGGGCGGAATTTCTCGTGTGTTGTTGTTGTAGGTTATAGAATTTGTGTGTTTAGGTTATAGAATTTATCGGAATAAATAAGATAGTGAAAATAAAAAGATTGGTGGCCTTTTCCTTCGAATTGTATGTTGTCATGATATCCAGAATTTATAATGTGTGCGCCATTCATATTCAGTGCGATGGCCACGTGTTGATCAAAGCCGTTAAATAAGAAAGAAAATGTGGTATTGCCAGTGCGTAGTGAGCAGTCAGAGTTCAGTGAATTACTAATAGTCAGATGTGTGTTTCCGTTGCGTAATATTCAAACAGGAGAATAACTTGTAACTTAATTGTGAGTACTAGAGTTCATGTTACTCGATAAATAGGAATGAGTCCACTCGCTTGGCAGACCACTCATCTTGCAGGCCTGACTGCTTGATGCCACAGTATGAGCAAGGCATGTGGGTGCCTCTCAGTTTAACAATATCACTACTGTTAAACTGCACGTACAGTATCTTAGAAAAGAACAGTGAAACTGGTAGCACACTTTCTCGGAGAACATCAGTTTGGGTATAGAATGGTTCAAATGGCTCTGAGCACTATTGGACTTAACTTCTGAGGTCATCGGTCCCCTAGAACTTAGAACTACTTAAACCTAACTAACCTAAGGACATCACACACATCCATGCCCGAGGTAGGATTCGAACCTGTGACAGTAACGGTCGCGCGGCTCCAGACTGTAGCTCCTAGAATCGCTCGGACACTCCGGCCGGCTAGTTTGGGTATAGGAGAAATGTAGAAACACGCGAGGACAAAGTGACCCTGCGACTTTTCTCGAAAGAGTAGAAATGGCAAAACTACGCTTATAGCATTCGGAGATTTAGAGAAAGCTTTTTATAATGTTGACAGGCTTCTGAGGCGGATGAAGATAATCTCAGCGGTAAAGAAGGCAGAGGAGCCACTTTCTCCTGGCAATGGTATCTCAACGATGGTTAAGGCAGAGAGAGCGGACTTCGGTACGGTGGATCCAGCGGAAGAGGCAAACCACCAAGTAGAAGAAAAATCCACGTCGTGTCTGATTTGCAACAAGCGGCTACGTGGTCAGCGTCCCTCTACATGTTGATGGCGCCTGCAAAAATCAGTATCTTCTGCAAAAATCAGTAACTTCTGTTACCAAAGTAGTCGGCTGCAAAAAGCGTCTCTTCCCAATTTGGGCAGGCAGTTAAGACACTTGTGGCGATTCGATCACAGACGTAACATCCCACGTAGGGACTAACACCCCTCCCTAGTTTACTTTCAACCAAGGCATGATGGTAAGCACTGAACGGAAACGTATCCCGGGAGGTAAACAAGCCTTCGTCACTGGAAACAGTGATGCAACTGGGCCATCGGATTCTGGAAAGCCTATAAAGGAAAACCGGCCATAAAGAATAAACAGAAAGTCACTATTCTTGGAACAGCTTTCAAGGTCATACTACGTCTACCACCATCCATAGCAAATGTTTCGTCCCCATCAGAGCGAATATAGCTTCTCTCGTTTAGATCAACAACCGAGGCTACACCAAAGTAAATGCACATGCACTTACCAGCAATGACAACAGAAAAGAATCCAAAAGAAGGTCTAATAGTTTTGGGAGACACTAAAAAATGAGACATCAAAAATACCAGAGCACCACATAAAACTAGTCGTGGGAGACTTCAACACGCAGACCGACAGAGAAGAGAAATTCAAGGCGATAGTAGGATATTTCTTTGTACACAAACGTCCCAGTAAGAATGGAGAAAGGATCATCAACTTCTGCAGGCAATTTGACTTAAAACCAATGCCAACCATTTCAGAAAATTACCAAGGAGAAAGAAGACCTGGTCTACCAGTACACATTTAGGCTCTTATCAACTGGATCATGTGGCAATAACCAAATAAAAGCGTAGGGAAATCATAAACGTATGGATCAGAAATCAAAGACAAATTTCAACCGAAAATCGAAACTCCAAAATTAAAAAAGGTCCACAGAATTGACATAAATTTTCTGACAACAGGAACGAATAGGTTAACAAGCTTCAGACAAAGAATATGGGAAACTGGGATGAAGTCAGAGAGCCGGCCGCGGTGGTCTGGCGGTTCTAGGCGCTCAGTCCGGAACCGCGCGACTGCTACGGTCGCAGGTTCGAATCCTGCCTCGGGCATGGATGTGTGTGATGTCCTTAGGTTAGTTAGGTTTACGTAGTTCTAAGTTCTAGGGGACTGATGACCACAGATGTTAAGTCACATAGTTCTCAGAGCCATTTGAACCTTTTTTTTTTTTTTTTTTTGAAGTCAGAGAAGCAATGACAGAAACTGTGAAAGTGCTAGAACAACGACGAAGAAGAAGGAAACAGGTGTAACACTTTCACTGATATCAGAAAACAGATGTAAAAAAAATATTAGAACAGAAAAAAGGAAATATGACAAAAAAACAGGAGAGGAAATAGATACAAATTTCAGACAGAACAACACTAGGGACCTGTACAAAGTTTTCAAAGAAGAAATAACAGTTTACAAGTCGATGAGCCCTACACTTCGAAGATTCAACAGGTCAACTGATTACCAACAACGCAGATAGTTGTGAGTTACCAGCAAAATATTTCAAAAGTCTCCTAAGCTGCGAGGAACCAACGCAATGATTAATTTTCAGACAGCCTCAAAAGGAAAACCCAGCACACCTGTTCAGTGTCCTCTAAACGCTGCATGTGTCAGTCATCGTCAGGACAGCGTTCTGTGTAGTGAGTGCATTATGTCGCAGCTGAGAGAATTCCAATGTGGGCAAACTGATGGTACTCGTATGCTGAGTGCTTCCGTTATCAAGGCAGCCGAAGTATCAGGTGCATCAAGAAGCACGGTATCGAAGATTTATGTCGCATAAACAGTCTTGATCACTATTTATTTATCAAGGTGACCGGTTTCGACCACTACTGTGGTCATCTTCAGTCCATTGAGTAGGAACCTCTTTCTGTTGGAGAATCACTACTAAAGTGTGTGTGTCTGTTGAGTGATCATGACAGATGGTCATTGAAAAAGATTGTGTCGAAAAATATCAAGACGAAAGCTCCAAAAGTCACAGCATAACTCGATGCCGCACTCGTGGACCTTGTCAGCAACAAAATAACAAGACGTGAGCTCTATAAGCTTTGAATCGCACGGCGAGATGGAATTCCAAAACCACTCATCAGTGATGCAAATGCCGGTAACAGGAACATGTGGTGCCGAAGCCAAAATACCGGGATTGTGGGACAATGGGAGAAAGTCATTTGATCGGTTCAGTCTTGTTTCTCACTGTTTCCACCTCCTGACCGCATTTACATCCAAAGAGTGAAACATGACGAGGGTTTTGCCATACCGTGGTATTCCGGGGAACCTATGGGTATTCTGCAAGCTCACATTACTGGCAAGGATTATGTGATCATTTCAAATGATGAGGTCCGTTCCACTGTACAATACTAGTTCCCCAGTGGTGGTGCTAAGACGACTGGGCCCCCATCTACACAGCTCGCATCGTCCAGGACTAGTTTCTTGAGCACGAGGATGAGTCGTGGCATCTCTCCTGGTCACCACTCAACCATATGTCAATATGAAACTCTCTTCGGGTTTGCTGCCGGATCCTAAAATCAACTTGACTAGATATTTCGGCGATCCAACTGGTCACAATCTTCAGGAGAATGCTGCTTCTGCTGATGAGTCGCCGGCCGCTGTGTCTGAGCGTTCTAGGCGCTTCAGTCTGGCATCGCGCTGCTGCTACGGTCGCAGGTTCGAATCCTGTCTCGGGCATGGATGTGGGTGATGTCTTTGGGTTAGTTAGGTTTAAGTAGTTCTAAGGGACCGATGACCTCAGATGTTGTCCCATAGTGCGTAGAGCCATTTGAACCATTTGCTGATGAGTCCCGCTGAGAACTGACGCCAGGCTGCAAATCGACTTCCCATATAGGCAACCGTTTAGTACAGTGAAAAACTGGATGAGGAGCTGATGAAGCTTTGTCGTCATGTGCTGACATCCACGTATTTTTTACTTACGGGGCTCCGGAACGCCCTATACTTGCAATGTTAAAATAACGCTTATAAATTACATCTTTCCTCACAAAGTATTTGAGGTAGGAAGTTGAACTTTTTACAGATTATTTATTGGAATATGGGCTACAACTTAACACAGGGATTTTACAAAATTTTAGTTCAGTTATTAAAGATGATTTTTTTTCCAATTGTAATGAAAATTCACAACATTTTTTTGCAATTTTTTATTTATATATTCAAAAATATACAGTTTTTTGGAAAAAGGCTGTGTTAAATTATGCAGAAGGTACTGTGTAAAGTTTGAAACAAATATGTTTGGAAGATCCTTAGAAAAAGCGTAATTAGTATGAGAAAATAAAAGTTTTGGGAATCGAGCGACAAAGATTGGATTAACTTTTTAGTGCATTCCAGGTCCATAGGATGGATTATCTTCATCCTCTGCAAACTCCTCCTCCAGCTTCCTCTTCTTCCTCCTCCTGTTTACTCTTGCTTGTATTTCTAGACTCTTTACAGCCCTGTCTGCAGCCCGAAGGCGTTCCATGTCTAAAGCAAGCATCGCTCGTTGTTGTGTTCGTAGATTTTGCTACCATTTTCTTCAGTTGCAGTTACTGCAACACTGTTCCAAAAGGTGGTCATGTGTGAACACTTATCACATTTCAGTTGTATTTCACTAGCAAGTCCTACGTGCTTTATTATGGAGAGTTCCAGACCAACTTCACCACAATGAATACATCTTACACAGTTTGAAAAAATTCCTTTGAGAACCGACATATCAAATATTTCATTCACATCTGATTCGCCCATAAAACATTCATAGTTTTCACTTATGGAACCAAGCTTCTTCTGTGAAGTATTTTCTTTCCCACTTTGACTGGTATGGGCAGGTGTACTTGAGAGGTTAGGTTCACTCACTTGGTTATCGTCTTTATGGTTTACAGTAATAACACATACCTTTGGCTTTCCAACATTTCTCCTTTTCTTAAAAGCCTTCAGCGGATTACTAATAACTTTACTTTTACTCATTATTATACTTCAACAAAACAGAGACTCAAGAAACAGAATTAATTACGAATATTTTCGAGATAACGACAGAGTAAATAAACATGAAACAATTGACAATCACACCAGCGATATATATTGAACCATCACAGGTTAGCCACAACACATACTTTATCTCACATCACTAAAATGTACCTGATGAACACGGACGTTAATAATAACACCATTTGACAGCAGTTTAACAGCGCCACAGTGGGTCACGCCCATGTAGAACACATTTCAAAAAAAATTTAAAAATAGTTGTAGTCTTCGGAATTGAATAAATTATATATCTATTAAAAGGTAATAGTCTGCAGATTCAGAAAACGCAAAAAAGTAAAAATTGAACTTTTCATGATTTTGAGCCTTTCCGGAGCCCCTTAACGGTAACATTTTGGAACAGAATGACGGAGTGGCTATGGGTAGTCCTTTATCACACATAGTCGCCAGTTTATTTATGGAGGACTTCGAGGATATGGCACTGAGGACTTCAGCTTTGCAACCAACGTGCTTCTGGAGATATGTGGATAATACCTTTTTCGTCTGGCCACATGGACGTGATGCTCTTAATTTTTGGACCACTTCAACTGTCTTCATGGGTGCATCAAATTTATTATGGAGGTGAAAGCGATGGGATGTTTCCATTTTTAGACATTACGGTCTATAAGAAACCATATGGTACTTTGGGACACAGTGTTCACCGAAAGCCGACGCACACAGATCGGTATCTGCAATCGAAGAGTTGTCACCCATCACACCAACGCAGTGGCGTCCTTAGGATGTTGGTACGCAGAGCATGTGCCATTTCCCACGCGGACAGATTAACCCAAGACCTTGCGCATTTGATAGCTGTTTTTAAGGAAAATGGACACTCCGAGAAGCAGATTCGTCGGGCTATGGAGTTTGGACCATCTCTGGCGGCGCATGAAGAGGAACATAAATCGATGGCCTTTCTTTCTTATTCTGGAGGCATATCGTTTAAGACTGAACGAATTTAAGGAAATTTTAACATTAAGAGTGTGTTCCGTCCACCTTCTAAGATTATGGCACTACTCGGCTCTATGAAAGATGATTTGGGCCTTAGGAAACCCGGTGTATACAGAATTCCGTGTCAGTGTGGGAAGGCTTAGATTGGCCGTTCGATAGCCGGCCCCGGTGGCCGAGCGGTTCTAGGCGCTTCAGTCCGGAACCGCGCGACTGCTACGGTCGCAGGTTCGAATCCTGCCTCGGGCATGGATGTGTGTGATGTCCTTAGGTTAGTTAGGTTCAAGTAGTTCTAAATTCTAGGGGACTGATGACCACACATGTTAAGTCCCATAGTGCTCAGAGCCATTTGAACCGTTTTTTGGCCGTTCGATTCACACAGTTCATGACAGGTGTGTGGAACATCGCCGTCATACGAGGCTACAACAGCCGGAAAAATCAGCAGTAGCAGAACACTGCTTCAATGAGGGACATAATGCGAAATTTGATGAAACTGTAATAGTTGCCAATATTTCCGGGTTTTAGAACAGTGTCTATAAAGAGGCGGTTGAAATTATTTTGGCGGATAATTTAACCAACAGAGACAATGGGTTTCCTCTTAGGAAGACGTGGAATCCTGTATTACCTCGCATCAAAATTGACAGTTCTTCGGTGTCGGCCTGAGTGCGATATATCGTTGCCAGCAGTGTTCTACTAAGAGCGGCGCCACCTCCCTGTCTTGGATGGCAGCAACCGTGATGGGCGGCCTATATAGGACGTCGATTTGCAGCCTGGCGTCAGTTCTCAGAGGGACTCATCAGCAGAAGTGGCATTCTGCTGAAGATGGCGACCCGTTGGATCGCCGAATTATCAAGTTGATTTTAGGATCCGGCAGCAAACCCGAAGAGACTTTCAAGACTTATTAAGCTGGGAAAGCCTACGTAGTCACAGATATCAATATTATTGAGCCTTTGCGACTTACTTTAGAGAAAAGTGTAGTTGATTCCTCTACCATCGTTACCTGAACTTGCCACTATTTTGGAGGAAGAATAGTATAACAACCCCCTAAAGCAGTACGTGTGTCTATCCATACCAGGACGACTGTAAGTTGTTTGGAATGTTAACAGCTTCGCTACACCGAATTAGTCACGATAATATATTGTGTCTTTGATGTTCTCATAGTTTTCTCTACTATCCAGTACCTACAGGGAAACAATATGTTGGTTGCTTCTTGTGGAAATGTGTGTGTGTTTTTTTCTTTTTTTTTTTTTTGTTTTTTTTTCTTTTTTTAAATCTGTCTACTGACTGGTTTGATGCGGCCCGCCACGAATTCCTTTCCTGTGCTAACCTCTTCATCTCAGAGTAGCACTTGCAAC
Organism: Schistocerca serialis cubense; assembly: GCF_023864345.2. NCBI lineage: Eukaryota > Metazoa > Arthropoda > Insecta > Orthoptera > Acrididae > Schistocerca > Schistocerca serialis. Next base: position 621,949,899 of record NC_064645.1, read on the forward strand.
CTACGTCCTCAATTATTTGCTTGACGTATTCCAATCTCTGTCTTCCTCTACAGTTTTTGCCCTCTACAGCTCCCTCTAGTACCATGGAAGTCATTCCCTCATGTCTTAGCAGATGTCCTATCATCCTGTTCCACATATTCCTTTCCTCTCCGATTCTGCGTAGAACCTCCTCATCCCTTACCTTATCAGTCCACCTAATTTTCAACATTCGTCTATAGCACCACATCTCAAATGCTTCGATTCTCTTCTGTTCCGGTTTTCCCACAGTCCATGTTTCACTACCATACAATGCTGTACTCCAGACGTACATCCTCAGAAATTTCTTCCTCAAATTAAGGCCGGTATTTGATATTAGTGGAAACGTATGCTCTCGGAATTTTAAGAGTAAATTTCACCGTCTGTCTTGCAGCGTGTTCCACTGTAATTGACTGATCAGCTACATGGTTCTTTCAGTGGGGAAACGGGTTGCTCATCTTTGGATCATCTCTCGTTTATCAATCCTTTCCTCCTGGGAGAACGGTGGTTAAAATCGCTGTCCAACCATCGAGATTTAGGTTTTCCAAAAAATTCTGAACGTGGCAGGGGTAAAATACAGGGAGCGAAAGGTTATTTACAATTTGTACATAAACCAGATGGCAGTTATAAGAGTTGAGGGGCATGAAAGGGAAGCAGTGGTTGGGATGGGAGTGAGACAGGGTTGTAGCCTCTCCCCAATGCTATTCAATCTGTATATTGAGCAAGCAGTAAAGGAAACAAAAGAAAAGTTCGGAGTAGGTATTAAAATCCATGGAGAAGAAATAAAAACCTTGAGGTTCGCCGATGACATTGTAATTCTGTCAGCAAAAGACTTGGAAGAGCAGTTGAACGGAATGGACAGTGTCTTGAAAGGAGGGCATAAGATGAACATCAACAAAAGCAGAACGAGGATAATGGAATGTATTCGAATTAAGTCGGGTGATGCTGAGTGAATTAGATTAGGAAATGAGACACTTAAAGTAGTAAAGGAGCTTTGCTATTTGGGGAGCAAAATAACTGATGATGGTCGAAGTAGAGGGGATATAAAATGTAGACTGACAATGGCAAGGAAAGCGTTTCCGAAGAAGAGAAATTTGTTAACATCGAGTATAGATTTAAGTGCCAGGATGTCGTTTCTCATAGTATTTATATGGAGTGTAGTCATGTATGGAAGTGAAACATGGACGATAAATTGTTTAGACAAGAAGAGAATAGAAACTTTCGAAATGTGGTGCTACAGAAGAATGCTGAAGATTAGATGGGTAGATCACATAACTAATGAGGAGGTACTGAGTAGAATTGGGGAGAAGAGGAGTTTGCGGCACAACTTGACTAGAAGTAGGGATCGGTTGATAGGACATGTTCTGAGGCATCAAGGGATCACCAATTTAGTACTGGAGGGCAGCGTGGAGGGTAAAAATCGTAGAGGGAGACCAAGAGATGAATACACTAAGTAGATTCAGAAGGATGTAGGCTGTAGTAGGTACTGGGAGATGAAGAAGCTTGCACAGGATAGAGTAGCATGGAGAGCTGCATCAAACCAGTCTCAGGACTGAAGACCACAACAACAACAACAACATGTTTTGCTCGAATGGTTCCTTCGTTAAGGACACAGCCGATTTCCTTCCCCAGTCCGAACGTATCGTCCAGCGTCAAAATTAGCTCCTCAGAGAAGTGAGAGCGACGCGTCGTAAATGAAGCAGTTCATCGGCCGGACAGCTGCGCTGAGCTGGGAGCAGCTGACAACCCCATTGAGGCGAGAAGGCCCCGGGGCCAGGGCCGTACGAGAGGCGAGCTGGCCGGATGAATGAGCGGCCCGAGGAGGAAGTGGAGTCACGGCGGGGCAGCGCGGCCAGCGGAGCCGGGGTTGCGCAAGCGGCGACCCGGCCGAGGCGACGCTCCTTGCCCAACGCGCCGGCGCTGAGACAATGGTGACCCGCCGCCCGGGGATCAAGTGGCCGCCCCCAGTTGACCGCACGCCTACCTCCGGCCGCTTAAGGCCACATTGCCCGTTGCGTCCTTTCCCGGGACAGCACCGCTCGCCGGCCTATCAGCTTGCTCGCCTTTCTTCCTCGTTCCTCGCATCTCTCATCGGGCGTCGTCATTCCGTGGAACAGCTTTCTGGCCATTTCCTGCCTAAGGTCAACCTTTGTAGCTGAGTACACGTCGGCGTGTTAGATCAAGGGGCAGGCCACTCTCTGTAATAAAAGAAACTGGACAAGTGCGGGCAGGAATCGCTCTCTTAGGGTTCCGCACAAACTTAATTATGTACAATATAGAGATTAATAATATTACGCTACTGGCCATTAAAACTGCTACACCACGAAGATCACGTGCTACAGACAGGAAGAAGATGCTGTGGTATGCAAATAATTAGTTTTTCAGAGCATTCACACAAGGTTGGCGACGGTGGCGACACCTACAACGTCCTGACATGAGGAAAGTTTCCAACCGATTTCACATGCACAAACACCAGTTTACCGGCGTTGCGTGGTGAAACGTTGTTGTGATGCCTCGTGTAAGGAGGAGAAATGCGTACCATCACGTTTCCGACTTTGATAATGGTCGGATTGTAGCCTGTCGCGATTGCGGTTTATCATATCGCGACATTGCTGGTCGCGTTGGTAGAGATCCAATGACTGTTAGCAGGATATGGAATCGGTGGGTTCAGGAGGGTCATACGGAACGCCGTCCTGGATCCCAACGGCCTCGTATGACTAGCAGTCGAGATGACAGGTATCTTATCCGCATGGCTGTAACGGATCGTGCAGCCACGTCTCGAACCCTGAGTCAACAGATGGCGACGTTTGCAAGACAACAACCATCTGCCCGAACAGTTCGACGACGTTTGCAGCAGCATGGACTATCGGCTCGGAGACCGTGGCTGCGGTTACCCTTGACGCTGCATCACAGACAGGAGCGCCTGCGATGGTGTACTCAACGACGAACCTGGATGCACGAATGGCAAAACTTCATTTTTTCGGATGAATCCAGGTTCTGTTTACAGCATCATGATGGTCGCATCCGTGTTTGGCGACATCGCGGTGAACGCACGTTGGAAGTGTGTATTCGTCATCGCCGTACTGGCGTATCACCCGGCGTGATAGTATGGGATGCCATTGTTTACACGTCTCGGTCACCTCGTGTTCACATTGACGGCACTTTGAACAGTGGTCGTTAGATTTCAGATGTGTTACGACCCGTGGCTCTACCCTTCATTCGATCCTTGCGAAACCCTACATTTCAGCATGATAATGCACGACCGCATGTTGCAGGTCCTGTGCGGGCCTTTCTGGATACAGAAAACGTCCGACTGCTGCCCTGGCCAGCACATTCTCCAGATCTCTCACCAATTGAAAAGGTCTGGTCAATAGTGGCCGAGCAACTGGATCGTCACAATACGCCCGTCACTACCCTTGATGTACTGTGGTATCTTGTTGAAGCTGCATGGGCAGCTGTACCTGTACACGCCATCCAGGCTCTGTTTGACTCAATGCCCAAGCGTATCAAGATCGTTATTACGGCCAGAGGTGGTTGTTCTGGGTACTTATTTCTCAGGATCTATGCACCTCAATTGCGTGAAAATGTAATCACATGCCAGTTCTAGTATAATATATTTGTCCAATGAATACCCGTTTATCGTCTGCATTTCTTCTAGGTGTAGCAATTTTAATGACCAGTAGTGTAGCTTCGTGTAGCTCAATGGTCTGGTGCAAGTCTTTCTATTGGACGCCACCTCAGCCGCTTTAGTGTCCCTAACCGACCCTATTCTACACCAACATTTGTATACATACACCGCAGACCATCGTACGGTGAATGGCGGAGGATATTTCATACCACTAGTAATCATTACCTTTGCTGTTCCACTCGCAAACAGAGCGAGGGAAATTCGACTGTCTTCACGCCTCCGCACGAGGCGTAATTTCTGGCATCTTATCTTCATTGCTCTTACGAGAAATGTACTTTGGCGGCAGCAGGATCGTTCTGCAGTTGGCCTCAATTTCGGTTCTCTAAATTTACGCGTTAGTTTTTTTCAAGGCGTTCTCATATAACTTCAGGAAACTATAATAGAATGACATTTTCACTCTGCAGCGAAGTGTTCGCTGATATGAAACTTCCGGGCAGATTAAAACTGTGTGCCGGACCGAGACTCGAACTAGAGACATTTGCCTTTCGCGGGCAATGCTCTACCACCTGAGCTACCCAAGCACGACTCACGCCCCGTCCTCACAGCTTTACTTCTGCCAGTACCTCGTCTCCTACCTTCCAAACTTTACAGAAGCTCCCCTGCGAAACTTGCACAATTAGCACTCCTGAAAGAAAGGATATTGCGGAGACATGGCTTAGCCACAGCCTGTGAAGTTTGAAAGGTAGGAGGCGAGGTACTGGCAGAAGTAAAGCTGTGAGGACGGGGCGTGAGTCGTGCTTGGGTAGCTCAGATGGTAGAGCACTTGCCCGCGAAAGGCAAAGGTCCCGAGTTCGAGTCTCGGTCCGGCACACAGTTTTAATCTGCCAGGAAGTTTCAACTCTGTAATACCTGGGTGCTGATCGAACCATCCGATAAATCTAGCAGCATGCCTCTGAATTGCAATGATGCCTTCCTAAAACCCGACCTGGTGGGAATCCAAAACTGTCGAACAGTGCTCATAGCTGGGTCGTGCTACCGTTCTACATGCCGTCTTCCTTTGTGAATGAGTTACACTTTCCCAAAATTCTCCCAGTTAAACGAAGCCGTACATTCGCCTTCCCTACTACGAACCTGACGTGCCTATTCCGTTTCATATCCTCTAGATATTTAATCGAAGCCACTGTGTCGAGCTGCACCCTACCAATGCTGAACGCTACAGGACTGTTTTTCCTACTCAACCGCATTGTCTTACATTTTTGCACAGTTAGAGTAAGCTGCCATTTAACACACCAGCTAGAAATTTTGTCTAAATATCTCTGTATATTCCTGCAGTCACTCTATGACAACATCTTCCTGTCCACCAGAGCATCATCAAACAACGGTAAACTGCTAGCACTGTCCGTTAGGTTATTTACTTACATAGAGAATGAAAGCGGTCCTATCACACTTCCCTGGGGCACCCCTGACGACATATTTGTCTCTGACGAACGCTTGCCATCTAGGACCACGCACTTGGTTCTATTACTTCACAATCCTTCGAGCCAGCGAGGAAAGAGGACCCAAAGGAATAACGTGGATCCGAGTCACGTGTTGTTTCTAACGATTCATGATATCGTTGAGAAGTGAAGGTAGGTTAAACTAAGTGTGAAGAATCCATGGTTCGAACGAAAAGCCGGCCGCGGTGGCCGAACGGTTCTAGGCGCTACAGTCTGGAACCGCGCGACCGCTACGGTCGCAGGTTCAGGTTTGAATCCTGCCTCGGGCATGGATGTGTGTGATGTCCTTAGGTTAGTTAGGTTTAAGTAGTTGTAGGGGACTGATCACCTCAGAAGTTGAGTCCCATAGTGGTCAGAGCCATTTTTTTGATCGAAAATCGATTGTAACTCAATTAAGAAAAAAAAAAAAAAAACAGGGGCAATCAGCCCTCTAACCAAACACTCTCAGCTACTGTGACAGCAATATCACTAGACCGTACGCCCGACTTGTAAGTACGAGCCGATCGTTCATGTATAGATTTTGATGAGTGAGTTTTCTACTACTGAAACATCCTCTTAGATGAATTATGAATGCTGTGTTGGTAAACTTCTACGTTATTTGATACAGAGACAGCTGAGTAAAACTGAACGTACTCAGTTCTCTCTTTACTTATTCTCATCATCGCTAAACTGACACACAATATTGTTTTAGCGCAACGCAATATGACTTTCAACAATCCCTACAAATGAATGGCCCTAACTAACAATAACCTATACCTTTCATGAATCACTTACCTCACAAAAATCTTCGTTACTCGAACTACTGCAATACAGCGAGCGCCAATACTGCCAGCTAAATAAAAGATTCTAACTACTGAAGGCACTAACTACTGATAGGCATACTTAGCAAATGAAAGATTTTGGTAGAGAACAAACAATGTATTTGCCTTAATAGTGTTCAAAAGTCATTATTCATGACATCCAGTTTTACAAATTTACTCCTTCTAGTGGGAAAACGTCCAGATCATCCGCTCTCAAAATTCTGTCATCTCTCTCCCCACATCCAGCACTGCTGGCGGCTCACCTCCAACTGCCCAACGCTACGCGCTGTTCACATCCAGCTGCCCAACACTACACAAGCGAATATTCCAACAATGAGTCCAACCAACGACAGACTGCACACAGCGCAGATCGCTACGTGGCGATACCAACATAAAAACCTAAACAGCCTACTTACACTATCAAAATATGTGACATATATGGCCGTATCTTTCGACTGCGTTGACTGAGAACCTTCATTTTTTTTATATCGCCAGGCGATCGTAGACCTTAAGTAGTTGACAGAAATTTCAGCTTGATACCTCAACCCGCTCGAGAGAATAACTAAGAATTCTCTGACTGTTTCCTTCATTTGTACTGTGAAACATAGCTTCTTGTCAAGTTTTATGATTCTAGGTCAACGGGAAATACTTTATTGTACTATATGCGCTTTGATGTTTCAGTTCAGTGCACATGCACACTATTTACAGAATCCTGCGGGAATCAGGTAAAGCTGCGAGCAATGAGGTTAGTGGACTGTGTGACGGGTTGAGAATTTGGGCTGTCTGGGAAGCGTGTCTGGACGGCCGATGCGGCTAAGGCGATCGCTTGCATAAAGTGAGAAATCCGGATTCGAGTCCCAGTCCGAAAAAATTTACAGTTGTCGCCATTTAATTCATGTCCAGTTACGGCAGGGATCTGTATTTCTCTTAAACGAAGCACCCTAGAGATTTTGTAGGCTTACCGATTGGGGTACGGCACCTAGAAAGCTGAATGAAGATCTCGTCGTTGGAAGTTGAGAGGTGTCACTTGACATCACTGCAGAACTGCAGAATAAAAGCGACGAAGAAAGAGACGGAACAAAAGTTGTTAGTGTGGCTGACTGTCATGCAGAGGACCCGTGCTCAATTTCTGGACTCGCAGGGATTTTTCTGATGAGAACACTGGAATGGAGGCCACTCAGCCTTGTGATGCCAGTCGAGGAGCTACGTGCGTGAGAAGTAGCGGCTCCAGGGTCTGGAAAGCCGACGGCGGCCGAGAGAGCGTCACATGACAGATGATACGGCGGCCGGTCGGTATCGCTAAGTCCTTTGGGTCTCATCGCTGAGCCACCATTATTGAAAGCCCAAATGTCATTCACGCTATCCATTACACATAGAGTGTCGCAAGATGAATGGTCAATGTTCACGGATATGGCAGGACTGATCATTCGAAGCAGAAAAGTCTTGTGAACACATCCTCTAAAGTGGTGTGTACCTTAAGAGCTATGAACATTTGTTTAGTTCGATAATGTGAATCAGATCTCTTCTATTGAAAGCTGTTTGCTTTCCATGTCTTAAGAGGAACAGTGTGATCCAAAATAGCAAAAAGTGTTCAGTAAACAGGGGATCTAAAATGCGTAACTTTAGAGCTATGAGCACTCTGTGTTTCAGAGTACCGGAAATGAGTAGGTGCTCATACCTCTTTGAGGTTTGCAGTTTAGAGGCTTCGAATGACAGTTCCTGTGATATCCCAGAATACTCCTTTGACAGTGGCTATATCGAGCACAGAAACCTATCCGGAAAATCCACCACTTCCTGTTTATCCTGCAGAGGCAAAGCAAGAAGGCTGAATCCTACTGGGTTATAGGGCACGAGGGAATTCAGGCTAATGCGGCTGCAGATCAAGCAGCTAAGTATGCCTGTATGGCAAATAAATGCCCTGAACTTTCAGTGTAGTCAGTATTAAGGTACAGGTGTGGCTAGGATTGAAGAACAGCGACCTGTGCTGAGTGACAGAAGCGACACGACGTGGCCTTCCTCCTTCCGGCCTCAGAGATGGGAAAAAGCACATTTAATACGGCCCTAGATAGGAGGATGCCTGCCGTTCGTTGTGGCCGAGCGGTTCTAGGCGCCTCAGTCCGGAACCGCGCTGCTGCTACGGTCGCAGGTTCGAATCCTGCCTCAGGCATGGATGTGTGTGATGTCCTTAGGTTAGTTAGGTTTACGTAGTTCTAAGTCTATGGGACTGATGACCTCAGATGTTAAGTCCCATAGTTCTTAGAGCCATTTGAACCAATTTTTTTGAGGATGCATGTGTTCCTTCTCCAGGGAGTGGAGCCATCGCTGTGGAGCGCTTTGCTGTACAGATTTCTGCCCATCAGTTTTTAATAGACTGTGCTTTGTATGACGATATGAGGGCTGCAATCGAATTACCAGCTGATCCGCAATCTGTTTCAGGAGACTAAGAAGCGATTAAAAATTGTATGTCTTACTTTCAACATAGGTCATTAAGAAGATTTTAATATGTTTTGACGGTAGTGTTCCTACTTTTTTCCCAGCGATCTGCTAATCACAAGTCACTTTACATTATTTTTAGCTTTCTAGCTATTGTGTTATTACAGACTGTATATTTTTGAAATCTGTTTGTGTGTTATATGCTTCTGTGTGAAAATGGGAGTGCGAACGAGATTGGAGCAGAGTGTATCAGGAGCGTATTTCAAATTTTACCTTTTGAAACATAACTGTACACATTTTAGAGATCCCTCTCTTTAGTTGATATCAAAATCATTCACTAAAGAGATGTCTTAAGGAATGAAAATCATTCGGTTTTATCTATCACCTTGAAAAAATCATTGAACTTGATAACGATGTTACTCCTGCTCTACATATTCACTCTTCAGTATGACACATCATTTCAGGTCCATGACTTGGCAGAGACCTGGGTTGTAGAAGTCTGCAGTATGGCTGTTGAGAAATAGTTCAAACTTCATTTCTCTGGAGGTGGTTGCCATAGAAACGTCGATTTGCTACGACATTGCCGGTCGGGGTGGCCGAGCGGTTCTAGGCGCTACTGTCTGGAACCGCGCGACCGCTACGGTCGCAAGTTCGAATGCTGCCTCGGGCATGGATGTTTGTGATGTCCTTAGGCTAATTAGGTTTAAGTAGTTCTAAGTTCTAGGGGACTGACGACCTCAGAAGTCCCATAGTGCTCAGAACCATTTTTTGCTACGACATTCGTAATTTACGAAAATCCTCAAAAACTGTACCTTTAGTGACGGAGATATATTCTGAAATTTGGGGTGAAACATTCTTTGAAACTTATTGGCATATTAAAACTGTGTGCCGGACCGAGACTCGAATTGGCACCTTTGCCTTTCGCGGGGAAGTTCTCTACCAACTGAGCTACCCAAGCATGACTCACGCCCCGTCCCCACAGCTTTACTTCTGCCAGTACCTCGTCCCCTACCTTCCAAACTCATTCTGGAAAAATTCTTTCTTCACTTATTCCGGCCACAGTTTAGTAACCATTCTTGCCTTGCGCTCTTTGGTGGCTTGTCGTTTATTTACCTAAATATTTTAAAACTGCAAGACAGTATCCACAGTCAGGAGCCTTTTTCGTCACATTTTGTGGTATGGTCTCTCGACTGACACACGCCCTTTCTTTGAAGAATGCATTCGTTTGCTGTTTCGTCTGTATGCTTCAAAGGAAACACCGCCCACCTGTTGTGGGCTGTTCGCAGCACAGCATCCTGTTTTGCGACGAGGAGCCGTCACGTCTTCGCAAACAGCCACGTGGGCAAACAAACAGCCCAGGACAGTCCCCTACAGACAGCCGGGCGTACGTGCGCGTGGACGCGTCTACTTGTTCGGAAATACTAGCGCACCTGGCGCTGCATAAACAGCAGGCGCCAGGAATACTCGGCCAGCCACGGCGCCCGCATACTGATGACGCGCTAAATGTCGAAACGTGTCGCGCGGCCTTTTGTATGGAGTGCTGGCTGTTGATCACGTGAACGGCGTTCCTGAGCAGGTAAGCTCTCTTCCCTCCTGCTTAAACTGCTAAATATCTTCAGTAATTACAAAAGTGATAAATACTTATCGCGTCTACACGACTTGCTGACACGAATGATCAATAAAACAAAAACAATTATTCATCTTGTATTCTTTTCTAGATAATGGAAAATTCCAGTGCAGTTGTCAGCCGCGCAACGTTTCTCGGTGGAGGAGCCATGGCACAAACAGCTTGAGAGAGGTTCTCAAATGGTTCAAATGGCTGTGAGCACTATGGGACTTAACTTCTGAGCCGGCCGCGGTGGTCTAGCGGTTCTAGGCGCTCAGTCCGGAACCGCGGGACTGCTACGGTCGCAGGTTCGAATCCTGCCTCGGGCATGGATGTGTGTGATGTCCTTAGGTTAGTTAGGTTTAAGTAGTTCTAAGTTCTAGGGGACTGATGACCATAGATGTTAAGTCCCATAGTGCTCAGAGCCATTTGAACTATTTTTGAACTTAACTTCTGAGGTCATCAGTCCCCTAGAACTTAGAATTACTTAAACCTAACTAACCTAAGGACATCACATACATCCATGCCCGAGGCAGGATTCGAACCTGCGACCGTAGCGGTCGCGCGGTTCCAGACTGAAGCCCCTAGAACCGCTCGGCCACTCCGGCCGGATAGAGATTCTCGTTTGGGATTAAGTACGGGAAGTTTCGTTGCCAGGGTGTACGGTAAACTGATCCTGGTGCTCGTAGAACCACGCACGTACACTGCTAGCTGTGTGACATGTTGCATTGTCCTGCTGGTAGATGCCATCGTGCTGATGATAAACAAAGTGCTTGTAGAGGTGGGCATGCTTACTTAGCATACTATTGATCCATTGTGCCTTCCAGAATGACGAAATCGTCTGGGGAAGGCCACGAAAACATTCCCCAAACCATAACGCTCCATCCTCCGGTCTGGGCCCTTCCGACGATCCAACGGCCATCTGTTCCATGGAGCATAAAACGTGATTCATCTGAAGAGGTCACATGTCGCTACTCAGTGGACGTCCAGCGGAGGTGTTGGCCTGCAAATTCCAGCCTTCGTCACCGATGAACAGCAGTCAGCATTTGTACATGAACCAGACGACGTCTGCAGGGGCCCATACGCAGCTACATTCACTGAACGGACGTTGAGGAAACAATGTGGGTAGCCCTTTGGTCCACCTGGGCGGTCAGTTGCTCAACAGTCCATGTCAATTCGACCGTACAAATCTCCGTAGCCGACTTTCAGATGATGTTCAGATGTGTGTGAAATCGTATGGGACATAACTGCCAAGGTCGTCAGTCCCTAAGCTTACACACTATTTAACCTAAATTATCCTAACAACAAACACACACACCCATGCCCGAGGGAGGACTCGAACCTCCGCCGGGACCAGCCGCAGAGTCCATGACTGCAGCGCCCTAGACCGCTCGGCTAATCCCGCGGGGCAGTCTACTTTCACATCTATGGCCCATGGTACATCACAGTTGCTTGGCGCCGTTTTGGATGCGCCATTTTATGCGGTATAGGTTCACCACAACGTAAAGACTTAGCCATTTCTGATATGCCGCAACCCTCAGCCCGAAAGCAAATGATCAGGCTGACGTCAGATCTATTGTTCCGTATCCGCATTACGACAAGAACAGCACTGTTTCCCGCGTCTTTCAGACACGTTCTATGTACCATCCATTACTAGAGCTGCCAATTGCCGTCTTTGAGTGGTTATTTACGTTGACGGCGAACATAGGTGGTGGTCCACATTAAGGTGACTGGACCGTGTATACTGCATCCACACAGAAACATACACTGAAGCGCCAAAGAAACTGGTATAGGCATGCGTATTCAAATACAGAAATATGTGAACAGCCAGAATACGGCGCTGCGGTCGGCAACGCCTATATAAGACAAGTATCTGGAGCAGTTGTTTGGTCGGTTGCTGTTGCTACAATAGCAGGTTATCAAGATTTAAGTGAGTTTGAACGAGGTGTTGTAGAGTTATGGGGCAAAGCATCTCAGAGGCAGCAATGAAGTGCGCATTTTCAGTACGATCACTTCACTAGTGTACCGTGAATATCAGGAATCTGGTGGAACATCAAATCTCCTACACCGCTGCGGCCGGAAAGAGATCCTGCAAGAAGGGGACCAACGACGACTAAAGAAAATCATTCAACGTGACAGAAGTGCAGCCCTTCCGCAAATTGCTGCAGATTTCAACGCTGAGTCATCAATAAGTGTCAGCGTGCGAACCATTCAATGAAACGTCATCGATACGGGCTCTCGGAAATGAAGACCCACTCGTATACCCTTGATGACTGCTCAACGCAAAGCCTTACGCCTCGCCTCGGCCCCTCAACACTGACACTGGACTGTTGATGACTGGAAACATGTTGCCTGGACGGACGAGTCTCGTTTCAAATTGTATCGAGTGGATGTAAGAGTAAGGAGACAACCTCATGAACCCATAGACCCTGCATGCCAACAAAGGCCTGTTCAAGTTGGCGGATGCTCGGTAATGTTGCGGGGCGTAAGCAGTTGAAGTGATATGGGCCCCTGATACGTCCAGATACGACTGTGACAGGTGACACATACGTAAGCATCCTGTCTGACCACCTGCATCCATTCAGTCCATTGTGCATTCCGACCGACTTGGGCAATTCCAGCAGGACAATGCGACACCCCATACGTCCAGAATTGCTACAGAGTAGCTTGAAAGGTGGCTACACTGAGCCACAGCGCCAGAGATTGCGCCAGAGAGTATTATTCCGCCGCCTTCACTGGCAGTTCTTGTCGTGAAGTCGTGGTGGGGAGTGCTATTGAGATGTAGCAGTGGTGAGTCGTTGTTGAGAAGTTCCCGTGGAGAGTGCTTTTTCAGAACTTGTAGCATTGTTTTGATGGGCTAGACACCAGATGTTGTTGGATTGAGGATGCTGTAATGTACTTTTCGTCAACATATGAAGGTAAAAAAAACAAAACAGAAATACTATAATTGCACATAGAAACCAGAAATACAGTCTAATACAAGAACACGAGACAGATGCTTTGTTGACTGAACCTGTGACCAAGAGGCATTATTGTTTAAGACATTGAAATAATTTTAAAAAAAGGAATTTTTTTACCTTCATATATTGACGAAAAGCACATTACAGCATCCCCAATCCAACAACATCTGGTGTCTAGCCCATCAAAACAATACTACAAGTTCAGAACAAGCACTCTCCATGGGAACTTCTCAACAACGACTCACCACTGCTACATCTCAACAAGCACTCTCCACCACGACTTCTCGACAAGAACTCTCCACTACGACTTCACGACAAGCACTGCCAGTGGAGGCGGCGGAATAATACTCTCTGGCGCAATCTCTGGCGCTGTGGCTCAGTGTAGCCACCTTTCAAGCTCCAGGAACACTCTTCTGAGTTTGAGCACTTCCACTGGCCAGATAAACTCCCCATATATGAACATTATTAAGCATATCTGGGATACCACGCAACGTGCTATTCAGAAGACATCTCCACCCCTTCGTACTCTTGCGGATTTATGGACAGCCCTGCAGCATTCATGGTGTCAGTTCCTCCAGCACTACTTCATACATTAGTCGAGTCCATGCCACGTCGTGCTGCGACACTTCTGCGTGCTCGCGGTGGCCCTACACGACATTAGACAGGTGTACCAAATTTCTTTGGCTCTTCAGTGTAATCATCAGTGTACACATATTTAATGTGTGTGGCCTTCGGCTGCTGAATTTCTGGAGATTCTCGCGTCTGACGAGAGAAAAATGTCAATAAAGGAAACTTGCAGCACTTGGCAGCTCCCCAAATATAATTTCTACCTGTCGCTGTTCCCCTGCAGGTGGTGCCTACGCTCGCTTAAAATCACGACTACATGTTTTAAGAAGTTATCTCCGGAAAATGACACCCTATATTGTCAGTACACTGATTTCCTCGAATTCTGAGGTTCTCGTCGATTGTTTTGAACGTGACAATAAGTGTGATGACTACTACTTGGTGAATATTGGTGTAAACAATGGACTTGTGTTTTGAGGCCTGTCGGGACTTGCTCTCCAGTGCCAAGCTAGTCATCTCAGAGCGGCGTTTGCATCCAATATCCTCAATTATTTCTTGGATACATTCCACTCTGTTTCCTCCTATGCTTTTTACTTCACAGGGGGATCTCCTGTCGTGGACGACAGTCGTAGCTTCTCAAGATCAGGCAACCGGGAAACTTTTCCCTTAAAGCGCACTGCAGTTCGCATTGTGTGTGCCGTTGGCCCATGTCACTGAAACCATACGTGCATAACAGCAATTTCTTGCAGATGTAATATAACGTGGCGAAAAACGATTTTTGTGTGGTGAAGTATGGGATGTGTATCGTTGCTTAACACAAGAAAACCAGAATACCACTTCATATTAGGGATACCCTTCACCAAATAAATAATACGTATCGTGTGTAATCCGGCGTGCTGCTTCTTAATGCTGCTGATGTTGCTGTATCGCCACTCGGCAATCATGCGGTGCTAGAAATAAGCTCCAGGAATTCGTGCTCACAAAGAGTTTTATTTCGCACGGTAGATGTTCGGCGGCGAACTACATGCGTAAAATTGAGTTAACACTGTCCCGTCACTGACGTCAGACTGAACTCCAACTGAGACATGGCGGAGTACAAATCGCCTCTATTTATATGATTTTAAGCAATTACTGACATTGTTACATTTAATTTTTTATGTTTAACGATTAAAACTGTTACATTCATCTTCCCAGATCACATAGAAATTTATATGAAATAAAAGTGAATAATTTCATACAAAGACAGAAAAGAATCTGTTTCTGTTAACACTATAAATTACATGTTTTATCATTACAACAATGTACATCGTTAATTTGCATATATTATTTTACTTACTTAAAAGATAATCACACTATCATTTTCAATTGATCTGAGGGATTAATTTTATTGAATGAAAGGCCTAGTTTCAGTTAATTAAATTTTGTGCGAGTAAAATTTTACATTTCTATATAGTCGTAATTACAATTCCATTAACTAATACCAATTAAAACATGGGTATGCTTAATTCTGACTGAAAAATTATCATGTCATTTTTCTGTTATGAATGCAATTTGTTTTTTAGTTTGAAAACATAAAAATACCGGTCTTTCGATGGCTAGAAATACCGAAACTTTAATCGTTAATTACTCCATAATTGCAATAGCAAAATTATTCCTACCATTTTTATAATGTACAGATTGTGATGGTACACCAGTTTTTACTCCAACATGTTTCCTTCATTCTGCATATTGATGAGACCCAACGTAAACAATGTCAAAAAAATAGCTTAAATTAATGCAAATTATTAATTTGTTGCAAAAGAATCTTCAGTGAATTCGAATCCAGATAACCAGAAAAGATAAAATCAAAGCAACATACTGATATTACACATATGCCCTCTTCGGGAGAGTGATGAGAGGTAAAAGGATGTGAGATCCCAAAGGGTTGTGGTATTACACAGACTACAAATAAATAAATAAATAAAAAATAAAAAAATTAAAAAAATGCACACCAAACAATTACACATTCTGAATTAATGGGTCTTCCACGAAGTTCTCTGGGATCGCCGGCAATCCAGTAGCACATGTTATTCACGCACCCAGACAGACGTAAGTGTGCCTCGCTACTAAGAAACTCATTACGTGCATTTTTCCTAGCAACAAAATCTCTTTCACAGCGTTCTTGTACCAAAACGAGCTTGGAAATACAGGTCATCATCAAGAATTCGCCCCAAAGACCGAATGGAAGGACGATGGACAGCTGCATGCTTACGTGTCAAGCGTCGAAAAGATAGTAATGTCCGCAGCTCGTGGTCTAGTCGCTAACGTTGCTGCCTATAGATCACGGGGACCCGGCTTCGATTCGCGGCAGGATTGGGGATTTTCTCCGCCCGGGAACTGGGTGTGTGTTGTCCGCATCATTTCATCATCATCATCATCATCATCATTCATGAAAGTGGTTCGATTGGACTGTGTAACAATTGGGACTTTGTACGGGCGCTGATGACCGCGAGTCGAGCGCTCCACATCGTCATCATCATCAAGATAGTAAGAATAAGCCGTCTTACAGTTTGCATGTTTTGGGCCATCTGAGGATAAGCGCACTCTTCCTCTTTCCAATCGGCCCGAAGATGTTTACCCATGAAACAATTGTTTACAGGCCATAAACAGGAATAATGGAATACTGAAGTGCGCAAGTATTGCACACTGTATGTTGACAACAGATTGGTCTTTACAAAAGTAGGCGTCGCGAGAAACGCACCAATACATTCCCGCTACTGATATAGATGGTAGATACACTTGCCGACCTACCGCTTCAAATGAAATCACACCCTCTGTGAGCCTAACACGATTCCCATCAAAGAGCCCCATTCCACTCAAATCAGTAACCAAAGTATGTGGATAATGTTATGGATATGGCGTCTTAGGTGGGTTGGTTGTTTGGGGAAGGAGACCAGACAGCGTGGTCATCGGTCTCATCGGATTAGGGAAGGAAGGGGGAGGAAGTCGCCCGTGCCCTTTCAGAGGAACCATCCCGGCATTTGCCTGGAGTGAGGCGTCTTAGGAGAGAGCTAGAAAGAGATACAGAGAGAGAACAGAAAATACAAAGACGTCTCCGTTGTTCACAACACTCTTTTAGTAATATTTATAAAGTATTAGTTTCACAAGCTGTGGCATAGTTCGTTTTGGAAGAATTGATGTAAATTATTTGAATTACGTGATATTAATTTTCAGTATAAAATTTGTGTGTAGATAACATTTATAAAATGATACGATCCGTTTCGATTGGTAGGCGATATCTACCTGTCATTAAAATATCGCTATACTCAGTCGTGTGTCGTGTGTGTGAATTCCTATGGCATCAAACTGCAGAAGTCATCGGTTACTTGATATACACTGCTTAAACTAACAAGGGAACCTCCCCATCGCATCCCCCTCAGATTTAGTTATAAATTGACACAGTGGATAGGCCTTGAAAAACTGAACACAGATCAATCGAGAAAACAGGAAGAAGTTGTGTGGAACTATGAAAAAATAAGCAAACTGAGTAGTCCATGTGCAAGATAGGCAACATAAAGGACAATGATTGCTGATGAGCGCCGTGGTCTCGTGGATAAATTGAGCAACTGCCGAACGAAATGTCCTTGGTTCGAGTCCTTCCTCGAGTGAAAATTTTACTTTCTTTATTTTCGCAAAGTTACGATCTGTCCGTTCATTCATTGACGTCTCCGTTCACTGTAATAAGTTTAGTGTCTGTGTTTTGCGACCGCACCGCAAAACCGTGCGATTAGTAGACGAAAGGACTTGCCTCTCCAATAGGAACCGAAAACATTTGATCGCAAGGTCATAGGTCAACCGATTCCTCTACAGGAAAACACGTCTGATATATTCTTTACGACACTGGTGACGGCATGTGCGTCACATGACAGGAATATGTTGTCGACACATCTAACTTGCACACTTGGCGAATGGGTACAAAGATTCTTCTACCTTGCCCGATTTAGGTTTTCTTGTGGATATGATAATCACTACAAAAAAAGTGATGAAAACATAAGAGTTTGTCACATAAACTGCATCAAATGAATGCAACAGTTTCAGAGTCGCACAGTTTTCCCTGTGCTCTGTCAAAACATATGTTTTTTACGTTTTCAAACGTTTCCGTGCGGAGACCGTCAAATTCTGTATATGTTGAAACACGTATGTAACATAGCAGCGATGGCGAGGCATTGTAGCATCTGTGACCAGAGAGTATGCGCTTGACCGCGCGAGTGTTGCGAGCGGTTCTCAGTCAGTAGCAGTAGTCAGTCGTTGCGAGTCTGTCAGTTCAGTCGTTGCGAGTCTGTAGCTCTGTCTAGTTGAGAGCAGAACTCAGTCTGTAGTCGTCATGCAGAGCGGTCGGTCAGTAGTATCAGCCCAGTGCGGTTGTGTGATGTAGGCGGTCGGCAACACTGGTCAAGATGGTGAATAAGGTATACCATTAATTAATATAATCATTAGATAATGTAAAAATTTATTTATTGTAATTATTCTCCAACAAGTTCCCCAATAATAATTTTTATTTCAAAAGCATTTTTTCAAAAATTTAATTTTTATTGAACTGAAGATCTCGTTGCACTTCCCATTTCGTTCCACTTCTTTTGAAGAAAAATTTCACTAGAATCACAAAAAAAAAAAGAGAGAATATTATTATTTGCAATGCAGTTCCTCCAAGCGGTGCGCAACAACAAGAGCAGATATGTGACATCCATTTATTCTGAGGTAAGACTTTAATTCTGATTGTTTTACACAGGGCCAAAGACCGATATTTCGGTTTAATTGAATTTTCTTGTCACTGAATGGACTTTAATTTTTTGAAGGATTTATATTTGAGTCAGATTGCGAATTTCACATTTTTGTTCCCATTGTCAGTACATTTCATTGTGGGCAGGTTACGCTTAGAGCCATGTCCATCAGCATTTCTAATTAGTATCGTCCTTTCTTTTAAAATTTTTGTGGGGAGGTTACACTTGGCTCCCATTTGTATTAAGTTTTGTCCTTGTTCTTTCTTTTAAAATTACGGTGGGGAGGTTACACTTGGCGACACCCAGTCCAGGATCGTATTTCGTTGAGAGTCTTTTGAACAACAGTCAGATATCTGCTCTTATTTGCTTAAGTATAATTAGGATTTGGCGCTACGCTTTTACTAATCTTGTGACTTTCTCTCTACAGGTCAACGGCAATTTGTTGCTTTGTTGTATTTGTGTGTTGCTTTTGCATTGTGTTGATTTGTTTTGTGAAAAATTTTGACTATTGTAAAAATGCCGCGAAAGACTGTGAATAGTGTATCGCGAAGTATTGTGAATGAAATTACCGACTTAAACAACGTGACCGATAGTAATTGTGATACGCAACGTAATGATGACAATCCTGCGTTCACTAACAATCAGTGCATTCCAACCACTAAAGATGACTTTCACCTTAATGATGAACAAACGAACTCAATTGTCTCGTCTGTTAACTTGACGACAATTGATGACGCAGAATGCTCTATGGTAATGAGCGCTGCCGAGTTTAACACACCCGATTTAGAAAATCCAAGTAATGTACAGACGAATTTTTCGAATGAAAATGATCAGTGTAGTGAGAGTATGACGGATCCATTTAATTCCGAAATAATGTCTGACAGTGTACATCCGACTGATAATCCTTTTTGTAAGTTGCAAAATGACCAAATGGTCACACAAAGCGCGACAACTGCAGGTACACCATTAAACAATACTGAGAATGCAACAGCTACTTTAAGTTTGGATCAATTTATGACAATAATGCTGCAGTTTAAGAACGATCTTGGTGTAGATATCAAACAAGATAATGAAAAACTCAAACAACACTTAAATGAGAAACTTGACAATAATGACGAAAATCTCAAACAACTTAGAGAAGATAACAAACAACAAAATGAAAACCTCAAGCAACTTAGTGAACAGATCAAACAACTTAATGGAAGTTTTGACAACCATTACAAACAACTTAGCGAAACAATTGATAAAAGTTTCGAACTCACAAACGAAAAACAAGACGATCTTAAAGAACAGAACAAACAAGTTAGTGAGCAGGTTACAGCTGTTACCGTGCAATGTCGGGACAATAAAGTACAATTACGTGTAGATACTAAGACTTGTGCTAAAAACAGTAATAAAGAAGTTGGCACTGTTGCACAGGAATTAAGTAGCACACGTGTAGGCACAACAGAATCACATAAAGACGAGATTATTGGGGTCACCGAACAATGTTCAGCGAACGAAACACAGGTACACGAAATTAATGCAATCACTGAACAATGCCTTAAAAACGCAGTACAGATTTGCGACGAAGTTAATTTAGAGTCAGTGGAAGTTTCACACACTGCGAATACGGAAGTCAATTATAAGAGTGAACGACAGAACAACCAAAATGTCGAAAGTGTTACAGTAACAGAATTAAAAACTATTTCAGTCATCAATACGTCACAGAATTCGCCACGTTGTGAGCATTTGTCAGAGTCACGCAGCGTGTATAATGTGAACAATTTACAGAGACTACGCGAATTAAAATCCGAAAAGCCACGCGACTTAAAATCTGAAAAGCTACGCAACTTGAAATCCGAAATGACACAGACGAACAGATTCACACACAAACCTGAACGTGTTATCAAACTGAGTGACGAGAACGTAGATTTCGAGCAATTTGCATTTGTAAGAAAATGTAAAGAACTTAATAATGACAGCGTACAGGTACACGCTTTACACTGTATACGACAATTTATCTTTGTACATTCACCGCTATTACCTGTAATGCAGAAACTAGCTTTGAACCTGATGCAACAATTTGTTATTGTATTTTCATCAGCATTACGTATTATGCAGAAACTGGAATTAGCAAGAATACAGCGATTTACTTTTGGAATTTTACCGCTATTGCCTGTAACGCAAAAGCTAAAATTTATTTGCAGGGCGTAAATGACCTCAGGGGATTCATTACGCTTTAATGAATATGTGCCGTAGCGAGCATAGGGCCCCGAGCTGTAGTAGTGCTATTTCATCTTTAGTTTTCTGCACTGCTGCCTTCTCTTCTACTATCCTTTATATCTATCAAAATAGCTCTTTAACTATTGCTCTACGTAGTATTAAGAAACATTGTAATGAAAACCCAATGTGACAAACTTTTACCGACTGTGACAATTTTCATTAGGCACTCCAGAATCACGAGAATTTTAATTACAGATAAAATCGTAATCATCAGTATGTGTAAAATTAACAGCAAACGCATTTTTTTGGTAACAATAGACCTTTTCACCACAACAGCATGAAAGTCAGCCGCTTAGCATACCTAACCAACAATGCAGTCTACAAGGTCAACCAAACTTTAATGTTTCGCCGCGTGCACGTAAAGTCTCAGCTACAACAAATAGTAACGCATGGCAGCAAAGAAATAACTACGTACAGACGACACACCATTTCAATTCCTATCGCAATGCGCCGTATAGAAATTACTATCATGACAGACGTAAAAATAACGAGCACAATTTTCAGCGTACATTTTAATAACAGTCGATCTTATGAGCAGCAACAACATCAGCAACAACAAATAATCAGGAATGAAACAGACAATAGGTGTCATCCATAGCGTAACACGTCAGTAAGAAATAACAGAACAGTTCATATAGTGGATATGCCACAGCATCCTCCCGTAAATAATAACACGTACGATAAATTTTAACCAGATACAGCACAGATTGCATATTACAGTAACGCAAACATTACTTTTGACACGCAGAATTTTGCTCACGAGAATGTTATTTGAAACATGCTTTGTTGAATGCACCACTTTTATCGCACCCAGATCTTACTAGAAATTTTTCCATTGCCACCGACAGTTCCAACACCGCTTTAGGCGTACATATTTTGCAGGAAATAGAAGAAGATGGCTGTATAGTAATTAAAAACATCGCATTTGCAAGTCGCATTTTGTCACCCGCTGAGCGAAATTATTCCGTTACAGAATTAGAAACATTATGTGTTGTATGGGCTTTTATGAGATTTAGGCACTTTCTTTATGGCAGACATACCACAGTTTACACAGATCACAGAGCGATACAATTTTTACTTTCAGCCAAATTTACTCACGATAGATTAAGTAGATGGAAACTGTATTTACAGGAATTTAATTTTACGATTGTTCACATTCCCGGTACACAAAATGTTATAGCAGACGCACTATCGCGTTCTCTCGGCAACAATCAGCAAGACGTAGCAACCAACTTCTGCAAAACAAATTTCAGTGTCATATACATTCAGCAAGTTGCATTTGAAAACTTTATTTCATCGTCATTACAGGACATAGCAAAGGAGCAAAATAAAGACAACGTGTGGAAAGAAATTAAACACCTTTGGCAAGATAAAAAAAATGTTACGATTAGAAACCATTACACTGTACGCAATGACATTCTGTTTCGCCGCTCTCATCCTGACAGCAACAATTGGTTATTATGCATTCCTGACGAACTGGTCAACAAATTAATTTGGTACACTCATTTAAGCTACGCACATTACGGAGCAAGAAAATGTTTTCTTATACTGAGACAGAACTGTTATTTTACCAACATGGAGAAACGTATACGACGAGTTTTAGCGTCTTGTAAAATTTGCCAGAAAGCTAAATCAGACACCACTTCACATATTCCTCCATTATATCCCATTATACCTGTTAAATTAAGACACATGGCCGCAGTAGACATTTTTGGTCCGATTCCGAGAACTAACAGAGGTTTTTGCTACATATTTGTCGCTGTTGAGCTCACTTCAAAATTTGTTACTTTCACTCCATTACGCAAAGCTACTGCTAAAACTGTTTCGAAAGCATTTGTAAAACATTTTCTATCTCATGTAGGGCATGTAATGAAAGTAATTTCTGACAATGGATCTCAATTTCGTAGTAGCGTATGGACACGCATGTTACGAGCCAGAAACATTTCTCCGATCTATATATCCAAGTACCACGCTTCTTCGAACCCTTGTGAAAGATTAATGAAAGAAATTGGTAAACTGTGCCGAATATACTGCCACAAAAGACATATTGATTGGGACACACACATATTCTCATTCCAAGATGTAATTAATTCCATTCCAAATGAATCCACTATGCTATCTCCGTCTGTTATACTGAAAAACGTTGAACCACCGAACAAAATTAAAGAATTACTAGAATTTCCCAAAAGCCGTCGCCTACGACACCACGAAATAATTGACATTGCGCTGAACAACATCAAACGTGCCGCAGAGCGCCGGAGAAGACAGCAAAAACAGGTTTGTACACGCCGCGACTTTCACGTTGGACAGAAGATACTAGTACGTACACACTATTTATCCAGCAAATTAAAAGGTAAGTGCAGTAAATTTGAACTTCTATACGCAGGTCCATATCGGATTCGCAGCATCCCTCACCCCAATGTTGTACACGTTGAAACTTTGAGAACCAGAAAATCGAAAGGCAATCACCATATCTCAAACATTAAACCGTTTATTGAGTGAAACCACTGTATGATTCAACACACTATGGTGTCATTTACTAATGCAATTAATTCACCTTACTAATTACTGATGATTATCGTATTTTTTCTTGGCAAGTGCCCGGCAAGGTAAGGTTAGCAGGTCGCTTTTCTTGTCGTTACACATCAGACCGTGCACATTTTCCACTTTTTTTGTGTGTATGATTGTACTCCAGTTTTGTTTGTATGCACTATGAAATAATTAAGATATAACACACACCAGTCGACTTTGACATTTTTTTTGCCTTATGACATCTCAACATCGTGACTGTTTCACATTTTTTTTTTTTTTTTTTGCTGCTGCATTGTATTATTCTGTGTATATTTTTGCATTTGAACACTGTCAATGTTTTTGACATATTACGTTTTCTGTCATGTTATGCTGTAGGGTTAATTATGTTACCATAAACCAGTCATTATCTAGTGGGTATATGATTTAAATGCAGGACATTAATCTTTGTTCATCAGTTTCAGAAAGGAATGATGATTCTAAGAAATAAATTTAACATAAATGGGAATTTCACCTACGGAATAAACGAAAGGAGATGCAATAACTTTATGAGGAAGAGTAAATGGATCAGGATTAACAGGCATTAACAAGAATATACTATACTCATCGAAGAATAGCAGTCTTAACTAATTTTTTCTTTCAGAATACAAGGTGGTTGATGCAGGCTGTCAGAGAGAACTACACATCTTAGTTTTAGTGATGAAATATGCTAGAGATAAGGAATAGTTATGTAATGAGTAATGAAGTGATTTTTTGCAGATGATAGTGAATACTGATGAATAATGATGAAGGAAATGGTATTATGAATAATGAAGTTTTTCTTTACAGGTGATGATAATAGTGAAGTTATGATGATATGGATAATGAAGTTTTTTTTTCTTTACAGATGAGGATAATGTTGAAGTAATGTATTTATGCTACGTAGTTATTTAAGTATTTGTTGCAGTTTGTTTTGACAGCAGGTGTTATATTGCATAGTAGGATGACGGAAAGTTTTGGAAAGGACAGCTATTGAACACATTTTTATACACACTTCACTGCCTGTTAATTCGAAGTTCACTACTTTTCAGCATAGTGTGCGTTTCTTCTTTCAGGTCAATAATCCGTTTTTGTATTTTTTCCAGGAGAAGCTTTTCATGACACTTACTAAACCTGTTACTTATTATACCTGTTCTAGTACTTGCATTTTTATATTTTTTACCCATTTGTGTATCATTTATAAATGTGATCACATGTACTGCCTTGTTACATAATCTTGCTACAGCTGACTCATGACGAATGACGTTACCTATCCTCATTTGCAGCAATAGGTCAAAAGCGAAAAGTATTATGCCTCAGCAATTAATTATCGATCCCAACGCAATGCATTGCTAACAAAAAACATGTATTACCAGTCCCACATAATGTCACTAGTTTATGATAATTCTGAATAATACTGATCAACTCTGAATAGCATGTCACTTGAGTAATGACCTCTTAATGAGACTATATTCAAAATAATGCTTTGTCACTAGCTAATAACTGCCACTGTTTGTTGTAATGATACTACTTATAATGCTTGTGATTACTAATGATTTGACTGTAATTAACTGATTTTAATAATGCCTTTGTAATGATCTGAATACTACTGAATGAGGAACACTGTTTATTGTAATGAGTACTTGTAATGCCCATGATTATTAATGCTATGACTGTAATTAACTGATTTTTAATAATGACTTCGTAATAATCTGAATAATACTGAATGATGATTTTATTCAATACTTGCTGGCCACTGAGTGCCAATAATTAATGTCACTCCACGAATTGTTATTAATTATGCCATTGATTAGCTCTTGTTTCCAATGTTGATACTTTGTAATTTGAAATGAATGTGACTGTTTAATAATGCTTTGTAATTAGGAGAAGACTAATAATTCTTAATATATTGGAATTTCAAATGATTAATTAACGATGCCATACTTTGTTGTTGGAAATGAATGTGACTGTTTCATAATGCTTTGTAATTAGGAAAAGACTAATGATTCTTAATAGATTGGAATGACACATAATTAATTAACTATGGTACTGTTTAATAATGCTTTGTAATTAATTAAGGCTAATAATTCTTACTATATTGAAATGACAAATGATCAATTAATTAACTGTAATTAGACAAATGATTAATTAACGACAAATGATTAATTAACTGTAATTAGACAAATGATTAATTAACTGTAATTAGACAAATGATTAATTAACGACAAATGATTAATTAACTGTAATTAGGCAAAGGCTAATGATTATTGGAATGACAAATGATTAATTAACTGTAATTAGGAGAAGGTTAATGATTCTTGATTATACTCTGTAACTGAAAAGAACGCGATTATTTCATAATGCTTTGTAACCAGGAAAAGAAGGCTACTGATTCTATGTACAACAATTAATGAACATTTTTCTGTAATACTACATACTTGGTACAGAAATGTTCAATAACTGGGCTATGAATGCCACAAACTACTAATTAAGTCTGTAATTGTCAATATTATGTGACATAATGTCCTTCTCCTCATAAGCTAACTACCCTGAATTACTGCAATGTCCATTTGTCCTGTTTATCCTAGTGATCATGGAGCACTATCTTTGGTTTTGCACTAATTCTACGTTGGTGTGCCTTGTAAGAGTGTGGTGTTGACACGACATGCTGTCCACCACCGTGAGCAATGAAGACGTTATTATGGTCCCACTGTTTGGTGTACCTAATGTACTGCCAAAATGAAAACATGGAACATTACTACGACAGTTCAGTGTCTTTGCTACACTGATAAATTCTGATGGGAAAAGATCTTCAAGTTGTGTCACTTGGTGTTGTACTTCTGTGGAAAGATATGGACTTTCAGAGCAGCTGTGTGCAATCTAAAGTGCTACAACCATGATGCAATCCTTCCCTTTCCTATCCTGATTCTTGTCACATAAAGAAAAAATTTTTTGGTAACATCATTTATGTTCATAGGTTATACATTTTTCGATTCGCTGAACTCCAATGCGAGTACACTTATGTCACTTGTCAACATAATATTTTTTGCCAGTCTGTTTATTTGTTCTGAATATGCTAAAGAATTTTTTCAGTGCCTGTGCACTTTATCTGTCAAATAATTTGTATATACTTTTCTGATTTGCTACTATGTTTTGTACTCACATTTTGTCTTTGTCTGATATATTTTGTACTTAGTGCGTGTGCACAACATATACTTTATGTACTACATCTAATTATTCTTGCCAGTCTGTTCATTTGTTCTGAATATGCTAAAGAATTTTCAGTGCCTGTGCACTTTGTTATCTGTCAAATAATTTGTATATACTTTTCTGATTTGCTACTATGTTTTGTACTCACATTTTGTCTTTGTCTGATGTATTTTGTACTTAGTGCGTGTGCACAACATTTAAATATTCTGTAAGTTGTAGAATTTTGTTAATTAAAGAAAAATTTTGCCGCGCTTGGCAAGTCCAAATGACTCACCATCGCTGCCAAATTTTTGCCCCCCCAGTGGAGGGTTATGAAACACGTATGTAACATAGCAGCGATGGCGAGGCATTGTAGCATCTGTGACCAGAGAGTATGCGCTTGACCGCGCGAGTGTTGCGAGCGGTTCTCAGTCAGTAGCAGTAGTCAGTCGTTGCGAGTCTGTCAGTTCAGTCGTTGCGAGTCTGTAGCTCTGTCTAGTTGAGAGCAGAACTCAGTCTGTAGTCGTCATGCAGAGCGGTCGGTCAGTAGTATCAGCCCAGTGCGGTTGTGTGATGTAGGCGGTCGGCAACACTGGTCAAGATGGTGAATAAGGTATACCATTAATTAATATAATCATTAGATAATGTAAAAATTTATTTATTGTAATTATTCTCCAACAAGTTCCCCAATAATAATTTTTATTTCAAAAGCATTTTTTCAAAAATTTAATTTTTATTGAACTGAAGATCTCGTTGCACTTCCCATTTCATTCCACTTCTTTTGAAGAAAAATTTCACTAGAATCACAAAAAAAAAAAGAGAGAATATTATTATTTGCAATGCAGTTCCTCCAAGCGGTGCGCAACAACAAGAGCAGATATGTGACATCCATTTATTCTGAGGTAAGACTTTAATTCTGATTGTTTTACACAGGGCCAAAGACCGATATTTCGGTTTAATTGAATTTTCTTGTCACTGAATGGACTTTAATTTTTTGAAGGATTTATATTTGAGTCAGATTGCGAATTTCACATTTTTGTTCCCATTGTCAGTACATTTCATTGTGGGCAGGTTACGCTTAGAGCAATGTCCATTAGCATTCATAATTAAATATTGTCGTGTTTCTTGGGGAGGTTACAATGTCCAAGCAAATCTGAACATGTCCTGGAATTTTGGAGAGCGATGTTGATTATGTGTGAGTGCCTGAACTTTGATAATTGTCTGAAAATAAAAAATTAAACTTTTCACTCGAGAGAACATTTGAACCAAAGAGCTCTCGTTCCAGAGCTGCTAACGCTAACCACGGGACCACGGCGCTCCTGAACTCACACTATCCTTTATATTGCCTATCTTGCACATGGACTACTCAGTTTGTATATTTTGCTAACTTTTTTCATAGTTCCACACAACTTCTTCCTGTTTTCTCGATTGATCTGCGTTCAGTTTTCCAAGGCCTATCCACTGTGCCAACTTACAGGGTGTTTCAAAAATGACCGGTATATTTGAAACGGCAATAAAAACTAAACGAGCAGCGACAGAAATACACCGTTTGTTGCAATATGCTTGGGACAACAATACATTTTCAGGCAGACAAACTTTCGAAATTACAGTAGTTACAATTTTCAACAACAGATGGCGGTGCGGTCTGGGAAACTCTATGGTACGATATTTTCCACATATCCACCATGCGTAGCAATAATATGGCGTAGTCTCTGAATGAAATTACCCGAAACCTTTGACAGCGTGTCTGGCGGAATGGCTTCACATGCAGATGAGATGTACTGCTTCAGCTGTTCAATTGTTTCTGGATTCTGGCGGTACACCTGGTCTTTCGAGTGTCCCCATAGAAAGAAGTCACAGGGGTTCATGTCTGGCG
Organism: Schistocerca serialis cubense; assembly: GCF_023864345.2. NCBI lineage: Eukaryota > Metazoa > Arthropoda > Insecta > Orthoptera > Acrididae > Schistocerca > Schistocerca serialis. The sequence goes on from NC_064645.1 coordinate 621,978,038, forward strand.
AATAGGGAGGCCAATCCACGCCGCCTCCTGTATGTTTCGGATAGCCCAAAGCAATCACACGATCATCGAAATATTCATTCAGGAAATTAAAGACGTCGGCCGTGCGATGTGGCCGGGCACCATCTTGCATAAACGCACGAGGTGTTCGCAGTGTCGTCTAAGGCAGTTTGTACCGCCACAAATTCACGAAGAATGTCCAGATAGCGTGATGCAGTAATCGTTTCGGATCTGAAAAATGGGCCAATGATTCCTTTGGAAGAAATGGCGGCCCAGACCAATACTTTTTGAGGATGCAGGGACGATGGGACTGCAACATGGGGCTTTTCGGTTCCCCATATGCGCCATTTCTGTTTATTGACGAAGCCGTCCAGGTAAAAATAAGCTTCGTCAGTGAACCAAATGCTGCCCACATGCATATCGCCGTCATCAATCCTGTGCACTATATCGTTAGCGAATGTCTCTCGTGCAGCAATGGTAGCGGCGCTGAGGGTTTGCCGCGTTTGAATTTTGTACGGATAGAGGTGTAAACTCTGGCGCATGAGACGATACGTGGACGTTGGCGTCATTTGGACAGCAGCTGCAACACGGTGTATGGAAACCCGAGGCCGCTGTTGGATCACCTGCTGCACTAGCTGCGCGTTGCCCTCTGTGGTTGCCGTACGCGGTCGCCCTGCCTTTCCAGCAAGTTCATCCGTCATGTTCCCAGTCCGTTGAAATTTTTCAAAAAAATGGTTGAAATGGCTCTGAGCACTATGGGACTCAACATCTTAGGTCATAAGTCCCCTAGAACGTAGAACTACTTAAACCTAACTAACCTAAGGACATCACACACACCCATGCCCGAGGCAGGATTCGAACCTGCGACCGTAGCAGTCCCGCGGTTCCGGACTGCAGCGCCAGAACCGCACGGCCACCGCGGCCGGCGAAATTTTTCAAACGGATCCTTTATTGTATCGCTTTTTGGTCCTTTGGTAACATCAAACCTCCGTTGAAAACTTCGTCTTGTTGCAACAACACTGTGTTCTAGGCGGTGGAATTCCAACACCAGAAAAATCCTCTGTTCTAAGGAATAAACCATGTTGTCTACAGCACACTTGCACGTTGTGAACAGCACACGCTTACAGCAGAAAGACGACATACAGAATGGCGCACCCACAGACTGCGTTATCTTCTATATCTTTCACATCACTTGCAGCGCCATCTGTTGTTGAAAATTGTAACTACTGTAATTTCGAAAGTTTGTCCGCCTGAAAATGTACTGTTGTCCCAAGCATATTGCAACAAACGGTGTATTTCTATCGCTGCTCGTTTCGTTTTTATTGCCGTTTCAAATATACCGGTCATTTTTGAAGCACCCTGTATAACTAAATCTGAGGGGGGTGCGATGGGGAGGTTCCCTTGTAAGAAGAATACACACACATATGCCCAAGCGAGGGCTCGAGCCTCCGGAGGTAGGAGCCCCGCAATCCGTGACAAAGCGCTTCTAAAATGTTCACATGTGTGTGAATTTCTAAGGGACCAAACTGCTGAGGTCATCGGCCCCATGTCTCACACACTACTTAAACTAACTTATTCTAATAACAACGCGCACAGGGAGGGCTCGAACCTTCGGCGGGAGGTTCAAATGGTTCAAATAGCTCTGAGCACTATGGGACTTAACATCTGAGGTCATCAGTCACCTAGAACTTAGAACTACTTAAACCTGACTAACCTAAGGACATCACACACATCCACGCCCGAGGCAGGATTCGAACCTGCGGCCTTAGCGATCGCGTGGTTCCGGACTGCCGGTAGGGGAGGGGGGCGGGGGGGGGGGGGGGCGCGCAATTCGTGACACGGCGCCTCAAACGGCGCGACCACTCCGCTCGGCGTTATACTCAATAACTCGTCACCTGTAGTACAGTCAAGTACTGATTCATTAAAGCCACGTGGTCTTAGTGACACAGACTAACTTGCTATCAACTTCGTTGCATAGCGAGGCAAGGGCACTGACAAACGTCCGAGCACGGGCATCCCACGCCGGGCCCGACGCTACGACTTCGCGCTAATCTTCATGCTGTTGGTAAGTTGAAAAGCGCAGCGGCTTTTGCCGCCCCTTGCGACGAAACTCTAGATCTCTAGCAGCTAGTTATCAACTCCCATTCTGTATCTGTATAATTTTTCCATTGAGAACATTTGAAATTCAAACCATTATCTTAGTTTCTTAACCAAGCATGTTAGTTGTTCCGGTTTAACACGCTATGGGCTAGCGTACGCTGATTTCCTTAGCTCTTTCAAACTTTTCTCAGTTCAAACATCTTGCCACGTGTAACAACTATTTCCGCTAATAACTGGCGTTTTGGATTAGTGTTTCTCGTAATTTGTGTTGAAGAATATACACTCCTGGAAATTGAAATAAGAACACCGTGAATTCATTGTCCCAGGAAGGGGAAACTTTATTGACACATTCCTGGCGTCAGATACATCACATGATCACACTGACAGAACCACAGGCACATAGACACAGGCAACAGAGCATGCACAATGTCGGCACTAGTACAGTGTATATCCACCTTTCGCAGCAATGCAGGCTGCTATTCTCCCATGGAGACGATCGTAGAGATGCTGGATGTAGTCCTGTGGAACGGCTTGCCATGCCATTTCCACCTGGCGCCTCAGTTGGACCAGCGTTCGTGCTGGACGTGCAGACCGCGTGAGACGACGCTTCATCCAGTCCCAAACATGCTCAATGGGGGAGAGATCCGGAGATCTTGCTGGCCAGGGTAGTTGACTTACACCTTCTAGAGCACGTTGGGTGGCACAGGATACATGCGGACGTGCATTGTCCTGTTGGAACAGCAAGTTCCCTTGCCGGTCTAGGAATGGTAGAACGATGGGTTCGATGACGGTTTGGATGTACCGTGCACTATTCAGTGTCCCGTCGACGATCACCAGTGGTGTACGGCCAGTTTAGGAGATCGCTCCCCACACCATGATGCCGGGTGTTGGCCCTGTGTGCCTCGGTCGTATGCAGTCCTGATTGTGGCGCTCACCTGCACGGCGCCAAACACGCATACGACCATCATTGGCACCAAGGCAGAAGCGACTCTCATCGCTGAAGACGACACGTCTCCATTCGTCCTTCCATTCACGCCTGTCGCGACACCACTGGAGGCGGGCTGCACGATGTTGGGGCGTGAGCGGAAGACGGCCTAACGGTGTGCGGGACCGTAGCCCAGCTTCGTGGAGACGGTTGCGAATGGTCCTCGCCGATACTCCGGGAGCAACAGTGTCCCTAATTTGCTGGGAAGTAGCGGTGCGGTCCCCTACGGCACTGCGTAGGATCCTACGGTCTTGGCGTGCATCCGTGCGTCGCTGCGGTCCGGTCCCAGGTCGACGGGCACGTGCACCTTCCGCCGACCACTGGCGACAACATCGATGTACTGTGGAGACCTCACGCCCCACGTGTTGAGCAATTCGGCGGTACGTCCACCCGGCCTCCCGCATGCCCACTATACGCCCTCGCTCAAAGTCCGTCAACTGCACATACGGTTCACGTCCACGCTGTCGCGGCATGCTACCAGTGTTAAAGACTGCGATGGAGCTCCGTATGCCACGGCAAACTGGCCGACACTGACGGCGGCGGTGCACAAATGCTGCGCAGCTAGCGCCATTCGACGGCCAACACCGCGGTTCCTGGTGTGTCCGCTGTGCCGTGCGTATGATCATTGCTTGTACAGCCCTCTCGCAGTGTCCGGAGCAAGTATGGTGGGTCTGACACACCGGTGTCAATGTGTTCTTTTTTCCATTTCCAGGAGATTATAATACTTAAGTTAACATTGTACAGGGTTATTACAAATAATTGAAGCGATTTCACAGCTCTACAATAACTTTATTATTTGAGATATTTTCACAATGCTTTGCACACACATACAAAAACTCAAAAAGTTTTTTTAGGCATTCACAAATGATCGATATGTGCCCCTTTAGTGATTCGGCAGGCATCAAGCCGATAATCAAGTTCCTCCCACACGCGGCGCAGCATGTCCCCATCAATGAGTTCGAAAGCATCGTTGATGCGAGCTCGCAGTTCTGGTACGTTTCTTGGTAGAGGAGGTTTAAACACTGAATCTTTCACATAACCTCACATAAAGAAATCGCATGGGGTTAAGTCGGCAGAGCGTGTAGGCCGTGACATGAATTGCTGATCATGATCTCCACCACGACCGATCCATCGGTTTTCCAATCTCCTGTTTAAGAAATGCCAAACATCATGACGGAAGTGCGGTGGAGCACCATCCTGTTGACAGATGAAGTCGGCGCTGTCGGTCTCCAGTTGTGGCATGAGCCAATTTTCCAGCATGTCCAGATACACGTGTCCTGTAACGTTTTTTTCGCAGAAGAAAAAGGGGCCGTAAACTTTAAACCGTGAGATTGCACAAAACACGTTAACTTTTGGTGAATTCCGAATTTGCTGCACGAATGCGTGAGGATTCTCTACCGCCCATATTCGCACATTGTGTCTGTTCACTTCACCATTAAGAAAAAATGTTGCTTCATCACTGAAAACAAGTTTCGCACTGAACGCATCCTCTTCCATGAGCTGTTGCAACCGCGCCGAAAATTCAAAGCGTTTGACTTTGTCATCGGGTATCAGGGCTTGTAGCAATTGCAAACGGTAAGGCTTCTGCTTTAGCCTTTTCCGTAAGATTTTCCAAACCGTCGGCTGTGGTACGTTTAGCTCCCTGCTTGCTTTATTCGTCGACTTCCGCGGGCTACGCGTGAAACTTGCCCGCACGCGTTCAACCGTTTCTTCGCTCACTGCAGGCCGACCCGTTGATTTCCCCTTACAGAGGTATCCAGAAGCTTTAAACTGCCCATACCATCGCCGAATGGAGTTAGCAGTTGGTAGATCTTTGTTGAACTTCGTCCTGAAGTGTCGTTGCACTGTTATGACTGACTGATGTGAGTGCATTTCAAGCACGACGTACGCTTTCTCGGCTCCTGTCGCCATTTTGTCTCACTGCGCTCTCGAGCGCTCTGGCGGCAGAAACCTGAGGTGCGGCTTCAGCCGAACAAAACTTTATGAGTTTTTCTACGTATCTGTAGTGTGTCGTGACCATATGTCAATGAATGGAGCTACAGTGAATTTATGAAATCGCTTCAATCATTTGTAATAGCCCTGTACTAACCGTTTCTTTTCTGTAACCGCCGACCTGTCCTAGTATGCTCAAACACGAACTTTTGGCGGAAACACATGCAGTATGACTGGAGCTTCCACACCCCACGAGCCGTACCATTCAAACTTCAACGCGCTGATTTGACCCCACCGTGCTGCTGAAATGGCAGAATTCGAGCTGGCGGGTTAGTGGATATAACGCCGACTTTTTCTGAGCTACACTTTTCGAGTTCGCCCAGCTGCAAGTGAAAAGTGTCGTGCCGAGTAGTCTGTGAAAAGTACGAGTGGTATGGGAACAGTTTCTACTCCTTCACTACTAACAGAAATTTCAAGTTTTATCTCCTGCTGCCGTCAAACGTAACGTTAATGAGCCAATTACTGTTATAGCGCTATGTTATGGACACTCAATTTCCAGCGTATGCACTTTTCTCGGATGAAGCCTGTGTCACCGAACGATGAGTAGCCGCAACAGCCACGCGTGGTCTGTGGAGAATCCCCGCACTGCAATTTTCGAAAGCTTTTTTTTTTTTCATCTCCTTTTCCTTGAGTCATCGTCTCCTGACTGGTTTCATGCAGCCCGCCTTGAAATTTCTGTCTTGTGCCAACCTTTTCACCTCAGAGTAGCAATTTAAAACCTAAATTTTCAGTTGTTTGTTGGATGTATTCCAATTTGTGTCTTCTCATACAATGTTTATCCTCTACAGCTCCCCCTAATAAATGTTCAAATGTGTGTGAAATCTTATGGGACTTAACTGCTAAGGTCATCAGTCCCTAAGCTTACACACTACTTAAATTATCCTAAGGACAAACACACACACCCATGCCCGAGGGAGGACTCGAACCTGCGTCCGTAGCAGCAGCGCGGTTCTGGACTGAAGCGCCCAGAACCGTTCGGTCACAGCGGCCGGCCACCCTGTATAACAACAGCATTTTGTGACTCCTGTAGAGTGGGGAACAATTGCAATTCTCAGCGGCAGAATGCGGCACAGATGCTGCTCACTTGCACTGTGAGTACTTTTTGATGTGTTGGCTGCAGAGCCAACACCGTGTTGCTAGAGGATGCCGAAACGCACGCGTTTAAGCTCACGCAGACTGGCGTGAGATCTGGAACAGTTAAGGGAATTTATAGTAGAAAATATAGTACGTAGTTGATGTAATACTTAACTTTAATCCATAATTGGAGAATATCGCTCTTGATGATACATAATTACAATCTCAATATAAACTGGTAATGGCGCCTTGCTAGGTCATAGCAAATGATGTAGCTGAAGGCTATGCTAACTATCGTCTCGGCAAATGAGAGCGTATTTGTCAGTGTAGCATCGCTAGCAAAGTCGGCTGTACAACTGGGCCGAGTGCTAGGAAGTCTCTCTAGACCTGCCGTGTGGCGGCGCTCGGTCTGCAATCACTGATAGTGGCGACACGCGGGTCCGACGTATACTAACGGACCGCGGCCGATTTAAAGGCTACCACCTAGCAAGTGTGGTGTCTGGCGGTGACACCACACTTTTAATTACTTGAATCCTTGTGGTACGTTACATGTACAAGTTACGAGGTCAGTTCGTTCAAATATCAACAGTAATGAATCACAAGATAACCTCTTGACCTCCACACACGCTATAAATAAAATCACCAATACTTTTAGCTAGCAACGACCGGGCGAAAAGACATCTTCCACCCGTTGGTGATCGTGAATCATAGAAACGCGTGCTTATACTTTAGACTTTCAAAATGTTTATTTAGCAAGATTACACATAAAATCGCGGCCTTTGGAAGAAACTGATCACTCTGCATCAAAGTGGGACCTGAACAACCTGAACCATCGCACGCAACTAACTTGGCACAGAGAAACTAAGGCGTAAGAACTCACTAGAAACAACCACGACAACTGCAGCAGTGGCGAAGCCGAAGTGTTGTGGTCACCATTGCAGCTAAAGCGGTCGAATATTCGCTGTCAGTTTGATGTACGGAACAAAGCATGGCATAGTATGTGACCGCGTCGTTTTGACCTGTACGACGGGGTGATGGAGCAAAGCCTGGCAGCCATTTTTCTTTGCTGGTCACGTCAGCGCTCTTTCGCCGTCGGCTAACCACCACGGCTGTTTAACACAGAGAGTCGCCGGACCTCTGGCGCAAGCTTCACACCGCGGAACAAACAGATCCTAATCTAAATTGCCCTCATGTTCGCCAGTATTCAAATAACTTACGCCGTCCTACACGCGATCCGCCGCATAAATATTTATGTCCAAATTTGAATTCCGTGTCAGCAGGCTGCGATAAAATTTCTTCGCTCATTGTACCTTGCGCTCTGATCGAAATGTTTAGGCTATTCGTGGTTCGCTCGCCATCTGAGATAGATCTATCTTCGCTGTCAAAAATGACACTTGGGCTGAAGACCTGTAATCGAAATTACAAGGCGCATGTGGAACACATTACGTATAGCGAAAGGGGCCAACGCCGACTGAATTTACGTCACGAGAACTCTGTCTTCTCCACTGCGATATGTACTTCTCCCGCCCAGAATAGATTTCTGACTCTGTATCTGTCATCATGTGTTTTTTAGTCGGAGGGTATAGCACCACTGAGAAATATGTCACGTTTTTAATGCTCTGGATTAGGGAGTCATGATATTCTGTGCTTAAGGTTTCTTCATGATGTCATTACGCACAAACCTTTCTTCAGATATTCGTGATGGGTATGTGCCATTTACTCGGTAACGATTGCATTACTGTTGTACATTAATAGCACATTTTAGCATAATAATGGATTCGTACAACGACCATTTGACAATGATATAGGTCTTGTCGTTGCAACACAAGAGAAAACATGTCACATGTGTCAGTGAAACGAAAACAGAAGAGATGGTCTTAGCCTTTTGGATGGAAATATCTCGATATTTGTGTGAAGTGATCTAGAAAATTTAGGGTGGCAGGACAGAACATGAGACTCCATCCTCCCGAATCTGATTGTGAGACCAGGTACCAACTCATCTGTACCGAGTGTCAAAAATCTTGTTAAACTAAGTTTTCGTATGTCCATCCTTTTGACTGGAGGTCTTGGAGACCAAGGCATTTTACTACTGTAAGAAAATGAAACGCCTACAGCCGTCCTTTTGATTTAAGTTATTTTGTAGCCGCCAGTTTCGGTGCTACAATGCACCATCTTCAGGCCATAGTTGATGTTGAAGGGGTTGACACGATCCCTATACATACCGCATCAGTGGCCAACATCATTGATTGTGCAGACTATCTGTAAACTTCGGTGTCAGCACTGCAGCCATTAACTGCTAAGTTGTCAGTTCATGGCTTGAGTGCTGACAGGAATAAAATACAAGAAGCGATTGTTAGTCTAAATAAATGTAAATAAAAGAAACAGATGCTACATTTGTGTGCAATGTGCGAATAATTTAACCATTGTGCAGGAATGGAATTGCAGTTATAATCGAAAAGTATTCGATTTAAATACATTTGTACTAACTAGGAGATTATTTCCTTCTGAAGTCAGCTGCGGTCCTCAACCAAACATAAGCAATTATCTCCCAAAGCGCTCGTTCGCGGACCCATGCTTAATGGGACCTTTTTGCTTCTTTCACCGTACACTTTCAACAGTGTCGGTTTTCGCTGTTAATTATGATGTTCCTGGTTTATTCACATACTGTATTCATCCCATATGAATAACATCGAACTAACTTATGAAACCATGAGGGTCATCATGACTGTGTATATGCACTATGAACAACAGTTTCGTTCGATGCTTACATTATATTCCAATACAGTTGGAAAGCCTCTGCAATGCAGTTCCAGTTTAGGGGGAATACCAAGCTGGATGAGGCGAGTATGGAAATTTGAACTGAGGAGGGGGGGTGCTAGGATAGTCCGTGCCGTTGTGCAAAGCCAAAGCCACCGTGCCTGGGCGGCGTAGTGGTTGGCGCATCTGCCTAGTGAGCAGGAGATCCAAGTTCGAATTCCCGGTCTTCGTACAAATTTTCATTCGTCGCTTCAGTTAGCATATATACACTATAGATGTTTCATAAATGGCTCTGAGCACTATGGGACTCAAATTCTCAGGTCATTAGTCCCCTAGAACTTAGAACTAGTTAAACCTAACTAACCTAAGGACATCACACACATCCATGCCCGGGGCAGGATTCGAACCTGCGACCGTAGCGGTCTCGCGGTTCCACACTGCAGCGCCTAGAACCGCACGGCCACTTCGGCCGGCAGATGTTTCATACCTACGATGGTAGGTCAATTATTATCCGCAATTTAGTAATATTTTTGTTTATTTTGGTAGTCCTGTCGTTTTACGTTGATGACGCATGCTTTGTTTATTTGTTGTTATATCTTTGCAATTTTCAAGCTGCTGGTTTAGTTTCGTTATCGCTGCCGTGCTGTTAATCGTGGATGCTCCACTGCTTATTTGCACCAAAGAAGAGCAACGTTCAGTGATCCGTCTTTTGTGGTCGGAAGGTGTATCAGAGGCCGAAATTCATCGATGACTTTCGGTACAGCACGGGAACAGTGTTTTGCCACAACGGAATGTCTACGAATGGACTGAAAAATTCCGAAATGGTCGCACAAATGTTTCGCACGATGAAGGAGCCGGACGACCGTTTACCGCCACAGATGAAGAAACCATTGAGCGTTCACGTGAAATGATTCTCTTAGACAGACGACTAATTATTGATAAAGTGGCTCATCGTCAGCAAATTAGTCACGATTCTGTCTACGCAATCATCCACAACAGACTTGGGCTTCATAAAGTTTGTGCAAGATGGGTCCCAAAACAACTCACACAGTTGCATAAACAAACACGCTTGGACATCTGCAAAAAAAAAAAAAAAACATTTGGATCGCTATGGTAACGAAGGGGACGTATTCTTAGACAGAATCATTACTGGTGACGAAACATGGATCCATCATTACGAGCCGGAGAGTAAACGGCAGAGTATGAAATGGAAACATCCAAATTCGCCATGCAAGAAAAGACCCAACCGTCCGCAGGAAAACTGACGCTTACGGTTTTTTGAGTCGCACAGGGTCCAGTACCGGGGAGAGGGGCACAACAATGAACAGTGTACGTTACGGTGAGATACTTACTGCTAGGCTAAAGCCTGCAATTCGAAGCAAACGCCGAGGGTTGCTGTCAAAAGGTGTTGTGTTGTTGCACGGCAATGCCCGTCAGCATACTGCTGACCACACTGCTGCACCGCTCCAAAAATTCATATTTGAAATACTGGATCATCCTCCATATAGTCTCGATCTTGCCCCTTCTGACTGTCACTTGTTTGGTCCAGTATCACTTGCTTTGTCCACCCAAACAGGCAATAAGGGGCCGTCGATTTGCCTCGGACGAAGCAGTGAAAGAAGCGGTGCATTCCTGGCTCGCAGCTCAACCGAGAACCTTCTTTTATGAGGGCATCAGGAAGCTTGTACAACAATGGACGATGTGCGTTGAAACGCAAGGAGACATTGTCGATAAACAAAAAATGGTTCAAATGGCTCTGAGCACTATGGGACTCAACTGCTGAGGTCATTAGTCCCCTAGAACTTAGAACTAGTTAAACCTAACTAACCTAAGGACATCACAAACATCCATGCCCGAGGCAGGACTTGAACCTGCGACCGTAGTGGTCTTGCGGTTCCAGACTGCAGCGCCTTTAACCGCACGGCCACTTTGGCCGGCGTCGATAAACAATGTTCCTGTAAAACTTCCTGGCAGATTAAAACTGTGTGCCCAACCGAGACTCGAACTCGGGACCTTTGCCTTTCGCGGGCAAGTGCTCTACCATTTGAGCTACCGAAGCACGACTCACGCCCGGTACTCACAGCTTTACTTCTGCCAGTACCTCGTCTCCTACCTTCCAAACTTTACAGAAGCTCTCCTGCGAACCTTGCAGAACTATCACTCCTGAAAGAAAGGATATGCGGAGACATGGCTTAGCCACAGCCTGGGGAATGTTTCCAGAATGAGATTTTCACTCTGCAGCGGAGTGTGCGCTGATATGAAACTTCCTGGCAGATTAAAACTGTGTGCCCGAGTTCGAGTCTCGGTCGGGCACACAATCTGCCAGGAAGTTTCTTATCAGCGCACACTCCGCTGCAGAGTGAAAATCTCATTCTAAATGTTCTTGTAAGTTGCCTATTTGATTACAATAAAATTTTATAGCTACTTTGCGGGTAATAACTGACTTATCCTCGTAAAAACGTCTCTGGAACCATTTAGTTTCATTTGACAGTGAAAATCGACATCCATGGCCGTAATGGGACTTGAACTCGTAACTTCTGCCTTACGAGACAATAACCACGCAGAAACAATAACTTCAGGTATGCTCTAGGGAGTGTGTTGTGACATTGTTGACGTTGAATGTTGATGACTTGATATACAACACTGATAGTGGCTCCAAACGTTGTACAGGCGATGTTGAGAAATGTTACCTGATACAAAGTTGCACAAATATTGTCAGATACTGATAAAATTTCAAAATGGTGCAGAGATTAGCAATTTATTTCAAAGTTTCAGAAGCTTAAAATATTATACGTCGCAAAAACAAAACAAGTTTAGTACCGTACGAGTACAACATCGGTGAGCTACAAATGGGACCAATCAACTTACTTACACATATACCTGGATGTAACAGTTTCCAGGGATATGGAATCGAACGATCACATAAATTCAGACGTAGGTATGGCAGGTGGCAGAGTTCATTTCAATGGCAGGGTATTGGGTTCAAAATGGTTCAAATGGCTCTGAGCACTATGGGATAAAACATCTGAGGTCATCAGTCCCCTAGAACTTAGAAATACTTAAACCTAACTAACCAAAGGACATCACACACATCCATGGCCGAGGCAAGATTCGAACCTGCGACCGTAGCGGTCGCGCGGTTCCAGACTGAATCGCCTAGGACCGCTCGGCCACACCGGCCGGCTAGGATATTGGGAAAATGCTGTCCACAAAGCAGGCTGTTTACAAATGAGTTGTGTGTCTAATTTTAGAATACTGCTTAAATTAATGGGACCCATGCGAAACACTTGTAAGTAGGCTGTTTTGGTTTTTATATTGGTAACGCCCGTAGCGCTCTGTATGAAAATCACTGGCTGTGCTGGGTGCAGTCTGTGGCTGGTTTGCATTGTTGTCTGCTATTGTACTGTTGGGCAGCTGGATGTTAACTGTTGGAGGTGAGCCGCCAGCAGTGGTGGATGTGGGGAGTGAGATGACGGAGTTTTGACAGTGGATGATCTGGACAGAGACAGGAAATATGTAAGACTGGATGTCATGAACTGATATATATATATATATATATATATTATGAATTTTGAACACTATTAAGGTAAATACATTGTTTGTTCTCTATCAAAATCTTTCATTTGCTAACTATGCCTATCAGTAGTTAGTGCCTTCAGTAGTTAGAATCTTTTATTTAGCTGGCAGTATTGGCGCTCGCTGTATTGCAGTAGTTCGAGTGACGAAGATTTTTATGAGGTAAGAATTCATGAAAGGTATAGGTTATTGTTAGTCAGGGCCATTCTTTTGTAGGGATTACTGAAAGTCAGATTGCGTTGCGCTAAAAATATTGTGTGTCAGTTTAGTGTTGATCAGAATAGGTAAAGAGCGAAATGTCTGAGTACATTCAGTTCTGCTCAGCTGTTTGAAAATCAAATAATGTAAGAGGTTTATCAGCACAGTAATTCATTAATTTTTCTAAGGGGACGTTACACACTTTTAACAGAGGATACTGAACGTCTACGAATAAGGACGGCACAAATGGTTACACGTTTATCTGATTCACAGGAGAACGTTACGGAACTCTACAGAATGAAATTTTCACTCTGCAACGGAGTGTGCGCTGATATTAAACTTCCGGGGTTAATATGGTGTGCTGGAGCGAGTCTCAAACTTGGGTTCAAATGGCTCTGAGCACTATGGGACTTAACAACGCACGTCATGAGTCCCCTATAACTTACAAATACTTAAACCTAAGTAATCTAAGGACATCACACACATCCATGCTCGAGGTAGGATTCGAACCTGCGACCTTAGCGGTCGTTCGGTTCCAGACTGAAGCGCCTAGAACCGCTCGGCTGCCTCGAATTTGGGACTTTTCCCCCTCGTGGGCAAGTGCTCTACCAGATAAGCTACCCAAGCACACCTCACGACTTCAAGTTTCGCAGGAGGTTTGGAAAGTAAGAGACGAGAAACTGGCGGAAGTACCGCTGTGAGGACGGGTCGTCAGTCGTACTTGGGTAGCTCAGTCGGTAGAGCACTTGCCCGCGCCGGCCGTTGTGGCCGAGCGCTTCTAGGCGCTTCAGCCTGGAACCGCGCGACCGCTACGGTCGCAGGTTCGAATCCTGCCTCGGGCATGGATGTGTGTGATGTCCTTAGGTTAGTTAGGTTTAAGTAGTTCTAAGTCCAGGGGACTGATGACATCAGATGTTAAGTTCCATAGTGCTCAGAGCCATTTGAACCATTTTGAGCCATGTGTCGTCATGGAGAAATAAAGGTTCGTTTGCATTTTTGTGGAGCCGAACGCGCTGAAGTCGTACCTTCAATCTACTGACATTAGTACAGTACACTTCAGAGTTGTTCGTTGCACCATGAGGGAGGACATGAAACAGAATAGACCCTTCAGTCCCAGAAGACCGTCGCCATGACTTTGCCGGCTGAGGACACGCCTTTGAACTTTCCCATCGGAGGAGAGGTGGTCCAGGATAGCCGTTTTCTTTCCTGTTCGAAGTGATGAACCCATATTTCATCACCTGTGGCGATGTTCGACATAAAAATGTCACATGGGAGTAATTGCGCACAGATGCCCTTCGTTGCTCTTTATGGTCCTCTGTTAGGCGACGAGGGTACCCCAGCTGATGGACGAATGTCTCAGCAGAAGTACAAAAGGAGTCATCCAGCTGAGCAGAGAGGTGTTTGATTGGGATCCGTCGATCACCTCAAATGAGGCTGTCAGTATGCTCCAACACTGCAAGAGAGCTGTTTGCGGCCGACGGGTTATCGGGTGATCGTCAGGTTTGCGCGACCATATTGCGATGGCGACAGACGCTTCACCCAATGGCTCACCGTGCTTTTGTTCACTACCAGGTCTCCGTAGACGTTCTGCAAGCTTCTTCATTACAGACGCCATTTTGAAAGCTACGCATAGCCCCGCCACCTATGGTAACATGACGAAACTATAGGGGACCAAGTGGGAATGTTCCATTACATTAGATTAGATTAGATTAATTATTCATTCCACAGACCCATAAAAGAGGGGATGCTCTTGGGTGCGGAACATGTCAGATAAACACATTACAAAAATGTAATTAGAAAAACTTGAGTCTCATTAATTTAAATGATACTCAGTCAATAAATAGTAAAATTATGTACATGAATTAAAATTAAACTTCTAATATTTACAGGTTTAATAGTTACATCTGCTTTCATTAAATCCATCATTCACACAGTAGCTAGTTACTTGGCTATTACAACCAACTATTGTCAAAAATTTAAAGTAAATTATTCATTTCAATGATCCTCAGTTAAGAACAGTCAAATTATGTACAAGATATAAAATTAAACTTCCACTATTTACAGACTTAAGACTTACATCTGCTTTCCATTCTTCCATGATTCACACAGTAGGTAGTTACTTGGCTGTTACAACCCAGTATTGTCAAAAATTAAAGTGTAATAAATTTTCATTAAAATGGTCTACTGCGCTTCTTGAGAAATTCGTGGATGGAATATAAGAAGTTGGCCACCAAAAATTCTTTTAAATTATGTTTCAATTGTGCCTTGTCTGAAACTAAACTCTTAATGTTGCTGGTAACTTATTGACGTTCCATATTAAATTTCGCATTTTTTCAATGGATACTAGCCAAGAAAATAGTGTGTTGCGTACCTATTGAACGCCCCTCTTACATGGTCGAAATATTAGAAAAAAAGAATGAATAAAGTTGAAAAACTTTGAGGTTCGCCGATGGCATCGTAATTCTGTCAGAGACAGCAAACGAGTTGGAAGAGCAGTTGAACGGAATGGACAGTGTCTTGAAAGGAGGATATAAAATGAACATCAACAAAAGCAAAACGTGGATAATGGAATGCAGTGGAATTAAATCGGGTGATGCTGAGGGAATTAGATCAGCAAATGAGACACTTAAAATAGTAAAGGAGTTTTGCTATTTGGGAAGCAAAATAACATGATGGTCGAAGTAGAGAGGATACAAAATGTAGACTGGCAATGGCAAGGAAAGCGTTTCTGAAGAAGAGAAATTTGTTAACGTCGAGTATAGATTGAAGTGTCAGGAAGTCGTTTCTGAACGTATTTGTATGGAGTGTAGCCATGTATGGAAGTGAAACGTGGACGATAAACAGTTTAGACAAGAAGAGAATAGAAGCTTTCGAAATGTGGTGCCACAGAAGAATGCTGAAGATTAGATGGGTAGATCGCATAACTAATGAGGAGGTATTGAATAGAATTGGAGAGAAGAGAAATTTGTGGCACAACTTGACTAGAAGAAGGGATCGGTTGGTAGGACATGTCTGAAGCATCAAGGGGTCACCAATTTAGTATTGGAGGGCAGCGTGGAAGGTAAAAATCGTAGGGGGGGACCAAGAGATGAATACACTAAGCAGATTCAGAAGGATGTAGGTTGCAGTAGTTACTGGGAGATGAAGAAGCTTGCACAGGATAGAGTAGCATGGAGAGCTGCATCAAACCAGTCTCAGGACTGAAGACCACAACAACAACAAAGTTTATGCAGCTGCCGTCGCGAGATTTAATACCTGAATTCTCAGAGATGTTTACCATCCCTACAACGAAAACATTGTGCAAATCAGACTAGAGCAGCACGCGAATTTATAAGAAATCCATTAGTTCTGTGACACACATCGCATGTAGATGCATAAACTGCGCCAGTCCTCAGTGCGGCTGGTGTGACGAGGATGTCTGTTCAGGGCAGGGCATGGCAGCTGCGCGCTAATTGGAGACGCGGTGCCGGCCCACGCGGCACGCGTACGCGCAAGCACACGCACACACACACACACGCACACACACACACACACACACACGTCACACGCACTCACAGGCGGTGACCTCCGCAGGAAGTGACGCCCGCTCGGCACGCAGGGTCAGCGGCAGCTGGAGCACCGGACCGAGCTGCGACGCAACCCCCAGTGTTGACGCGCCTGCTCGCCACAATGGCCGTAGTGCTCGTCCGGACCACTAGCTGGCCGCCCCGCAACGAACTTGTGACGTCACACTAGTCTGCTTGCCCACCACACTTCTCGAATGCTCGGCTCCAAGCAGGACCAACAGGAAAACAAACTGTAATTGAAACGGTACTCGTTATAGGTCTTAACTTTGTCGTGTGCTGTCAAGAGCTTGCATGCAATTAAACGTGCAGTCAAGAATTATTAAACTCGTCTGAAATATAGTTACTTGCTACCCACTGTAGACTTGTAAGAGTTGCAGTGTCACGTGCTGTGACGTACGCACAAGAAACTGTCTTTCTCATGGGACTGGTGGGCCGCCAAAGTCTGGAAGCCATACTCGGATACTATACTCGCCACACTTTGGCACGTTGCTCTTGCAGACTTTACTTACCTGATTATGTAGCTCAGTTGGTAGCGCACTTGCCCGCGAAACACGAAGATCGTGCGTTGAGTCTCGCTCTGGCACACAGGAAGTTCCACTTTCCTTCTTTGACTTGCTATGCCTAATACGGCAGCGTTACGTTTTCCTCAGAAGCTTGGCTGTTTCGCGAATCATATTTGTCACACTATGATGTGGAAGGTGTCAGCTAATTTCGTGGTCGTTAGCCTGAAGACTTAGTTTGATGGGGCTATCCACGCTACCCCGACCTGCTCCAGTCTCTTCACCTGTGCATAGCTTCCTGCTTACTTTGCTCAGTTCTTGCTCTCTCTCTACAATTTCCCCTACATCTACCCACGCAACCATTCTTTAGGATACTGATCATTTCTTGATGCCTCAGGAAGTGTCCTACAACGGATACTTACTTTTAACCAGATTGTATCACACAGCCCTTTCCTCGCCTTTTGGGTTCAGTACTTCATCATTAGCTGTCAGACTTATTCAATAATGTTCTGTAGCACCAACTTTCAAAAGCTTCCTTTCTGTCTGTACCGTTTGTAAGGCCACAACCCCGGCAAATACGTTAAATGCCATAAATTTATATTCCACGTTAAAAAATTTCCGTTTCCCAGAAAAGCTTTATTTCTTTGTGCCAGTGCGCTCTCTACTTCGCCTATCGTCATTTAATTTGCCACCCAAGTAACAAAATTCATCTACTATGTGTAGTGTCTCATATCGCAATCTAATTCACTCGTCTTAGCCTCATTTCATATGACTTTACTCCATTACCATGTTTTTCTTTTGTTAATGATTATCTCACTATCACTTTTCAAAGCAGTATTTGGTTCGTTCAATAGCTCTCACAAATTCGGTGCTGCCTCTGACAGTATTACAGTGTGATCGACAAATCCCAAAGTTTTAATTTATTCTCCCTGTGCTGTAATTACGTTTACCAAATTTTCCTTAGTTTCATTTGATAGTTTTTCAGCTGGCCGATGTGGCCGAGCGGTTCTAGTCGCTGCAGTCTGCAACCACGCGATCGCTACGGTCGCAGGTTCGAATCCTGCCTCGGGCATGGATGTGTGTGATGTCCTTAGGTTAGTTAGGTTTAAGTAGTTCAAAGTTCTAGGGGACTGATGACCTCAGATGTTAAGTCCCACAGTGCTCAGAGCCATTTGAACCATAGTTTTTGCGACTGCAGACAATATCATCGGGGAATGGCTACAACCTTCCTCTAGTAGGTTTAATAATGTTATACACTTGTTCAGTGAAGCTACATTGAGATGACGAAAGTCATGGGATGACGCCTAACACCGTATCGGACCTCCTTTTGGCCGGCGTAGCGCAGCAACTCGACGCGGCATGGACTCAACAAGTCACTGGAAGTCCCCTGCAGAAATGTTGAGCCACGCTATCTCTATAGCCGTCTATAATTGAGACAGTGTTCCCAGTACTGGATATTGTTCACAGGCTGACCTCTCGATTATGTCCCATAAATATACAATGGGTGACCAAATGATTCGCTCGAATTGTTCAGAATGTTCTTCAAATCAATCGCGAACACTTGTGGCCCAATGACATGGCGCATCGTTATCCATAACAACTTCATCATTGTTTGAGGACATGCGATAAATGGCTGCAAATGGTCTCCAAGTACCCGAACATAAGCATTTCCAGTCAATGATCGATACAGCTGTGTCAAAAGACACAGTCCATTCCATGTAAACATAGCTCACACTGCTATGGAGCCACCACAAGATTTCACAGTACCTTGTTGACAACTTCGGTCTATGATTCGTAGGGCTCTGCAGCACACTCTAAACCTACCATCAGATCTTACCAGCTCACATCTTGGACCCAACTGACCGGGCCGCGGTTATCCAGTCGTCTAGGGCCCAACCGATCCTAAGAGAGGGGCTGCAGGCCTTGTTGTGCTGTCAGCAAAGGCTCTCTCATCAGCTGCCACAGACCACTAACGCCACATTTCGCTCCACTGTCCTAACATATACAAGTTTCATAGGCCCCACATTGATTTGATGCAGTGTTGCTGGTCTGTTAGCACTGACAACTCCACGCAAACGCCGCTGCTCTCAGTCGTTAAGTGAAGGCCTTCGAACATTGCGTCGCCCGTGGTTGAGAGGTAATGCCTGGAATTCAGTATTCTCGTCAGACCCTTGATACTGTGGGTCTCGTATTATTGAATTTCCAAACGATTTCCGAAATGCAATGTCCCATGCGTGTAGCTGCAACTACCATTCCGCATTCAAAGTCTGTTAATTCTCGTCATGCGGCAATAATCACTTCGGGAACCTTTCGACAAGACTCAGCTGAGTACAAATGACAGTTCTGCCATTTCACTGCCGTTTTATACCTTGTGTACACGATACTACAGCCATCCGCCGTGTGCATATCGCTATCTCATGGTTTTCGTCACTTCATCGTAAGTCTAGAAAATATTACTGTAATTAAACATACTTTAATGACGAATCCCAATACAATTTAATAAACTTAGCCCAACCACACATAGATAACTATTTACTTAATTATATGTTCCCATATAATTTTTCACGATTTTATTCGAAATGATGCGAAAACAATCAATCTACAGCTGTACGATTAGTTCGTATTGTTACGTGCTTGCTGTTTACAGGTTATTGAATAGCAAACTGAGCAAACTTTAACAAATGTGAACGATTTAGCTTTTAATACTACTCATACAATCAGTGATACATTTAAAAGCAGTAATTCTGTGTATACTACGGCACATGCTGTTAGTTTTTAACTAAAGAGTCGTGTGTGGAAGATAAGGAACTGCCCAGAAGAAATGATTTTAGGCCACATCTACACTACTGGCCATTACAATTGCTACACCAAGAAGAAATGCAGATGATAAACGGGTATTCATACCAGAGCTGACATGTGATTACATTTTCACGCAGTTTGGATGCATAGATCCTGAGAAATCAGTACCCGTAACAACCAACTCTGGCCGTAATAACGACCTTGATACTCCTGGACATTGAGTCAATTCGTAAGACAGCTAGTCAAACATATTTACGACTGCGGTGGTTTTACACCCTTCCGTGCAAGACCAAGGATAAATTGTGATCAGCAAAGGAAGTTATTATCCCTAGGTTTTTGCATATTACTTCCAATCAGTGACTGTTTCCTAACAAATTTCATAAGAAAGTAAATGTATTGTCAGGTTATTATTACTATGTTTAAATTTAAAATAGTTAATTACATCAGATTCGAACTTGGACAGTTGATATCAGCCTCACAGCACATTTTTGTGCAGTGAATTCTTTGTGTTTAGGTACGACATTATTCAAGACAGTTTTTATGTTTATTATGAATGATTGAAAGTGTGCAAAGTAAGACAGCAGAATCAGCAATCACATGTACAGAGAATGGAGCCGAAACTTGGAGGCGATCTCTCAAATGTTATATCCGTTTCAGGTTCCTACTGACTGGCACACCCAAAAATTTTGTACATTTAGTTTTATAGCCTATTTCCTGTTCCTTACGCCGTGTTGCTACTGATTATCAAATATCGTGTCTACTGAGAACTGAATGACATGCGTTTGTTCTCTGTTTAATGGTAGATTATTTACCGAAAATAAATCAATAACGTTTGTCAATATTTTATTTATTGCTCCTTCTGTTGTTCAATATCTGTTGGGCTTTATTAGGTGTTGGCATCATCAGAAAAGAACTCCATTTCTGATTGATCAGTGTTAGGTGAATGATTTAAATGCAACAAGTACAAGAATGCTCCCGATATTGAACAGTGTGGAGTATAAAATTATAATTGTCCCCACACTCATCCGGGAAACTGTGTGAGGTATCTAAAATCCCGCTATTTACGCGAATTGCGTGTGTAGTCATCTAAGGCCACATACCTCTACAAACCTACCAACAAACTGTCGCATCGCCGATACGCAGAATCTGTGATTTATTTCGTTCCACAGACAGACAAGCAAGCTATTAAGCAGGTGGTCATAACGTTTTGGCTCATCATCGTACATTTACTTTTCCAAAACTTTTGAAAAGGAAGTTCAGAGTCCAAGAAGTTGAGAGTTATTGGCATCCGTCCTAACGTATTTCTTAAGGATGGGACTAAGAATGTGTTTGTAATTGAACCTTTTAAAATGGCGCTTCACGTATTTATTTGGCTACAATAGCTATATCAGGAATATGTGAATGTATTATTCTGCATAAATGTTATTTAATGAGAATTTTTGACTTTTTTGCAGAATCTTCCGTCGGTTCTTGTTAGAACAACATTCTAATAAATGAAAAGCACCAGTTTGCTTTTGTTGCAAAAGCAAAGTGGCGCTTTTCATTTATGAGAATTTTTGAGTATGTTCACTAGCAAATTCCGTAATGATACGACTATTACGTAAGAAGTGTCATAGTTACTGGCAACTCGGATATGTTTCAATATCTACTCGTTTTAGTTTATGTTTCTGTCCTTGTCGTCACGGACAGTAAATGAAAGTGGGGCGTTTGGAACTGGTGAATTTGTGGGACTGTTGCGTTTCCACGCCGTGTGTGAGATGTACCTTTCAAACGACAGCAGTAAGTTTCCGTCCAGCTCTGTGAGTACATTCCAACATTTTCGTGATTAGTTTTAACGATATTTATATCACATTACGGAGGTTATACATGACTTTGAACAAGGGTGACCTGTGAAACAGTAGCAAGGAATCACTCACATGACGAAGCGTAATAACTATTTCAGCTGAAGACTGCCTCTACGTATTTTTAGCTACTGCTTCAGCGTGTCCACAGTAAGCGACCTGTACAGTTGCTCGTTACACAGTAATTACATTCCGTTCGATTTTGTTATGCGCATTTATCTTTGTACTCCTATCACTCTGAAAATATACGCACGACTGCGCAAATGTGGAAGTATATACTGTGTGTGTCTTGTTTGCGAACAAACTTGCTCTATGCACTCTAATTGTTGTCGCCAACAGCAATGCCCACTTTACGCCCGGGAAATTGCATTCAATACTGCTCGGTTCTGCCTTGAGTTGGTTTTGTCCAGAATCAGCTGTACTTCAACAGTGATACGGAGCAGTCTGGATAGGACTGCTGATGAAGAGTTGGCCGACGTGCGCCTCGTGTTTGGAAGAGTCTGCGACGACGCTATGTAGGTAGTGTGCTGTCCTCGCAGCAACGGCAGCCGCATTGCGTAGCTTTTGCGTCTGAGGGCTGCTGCAGTGCCCTGAGTTTTATGCTGTCCGTTTTGATCGTTAAATATGACAGGTTTCTTCACTGTTGTTAAGATATTTTTACAGAAACATATGTAACTGAGGTAATAGACTGATGAAAACATAATTAAATGATTACTCTGAAGACCAGGGGCATCTCTCGTCCAAAAATGGTCAACAAATACCCCCTTTCATAAGTGGAGTTCTGGTACACAGTGTTTATTGTGACAACAGAAAATTGTTCTGCTTATCTGAACGGTCTTCATCATCTAATGTCAGTTTATCCTCAATGGATGACAGTAAGCTACATGCTTTTTCTCTAATGTGCAGGTATTTTCACAGGAACAATGGTAGTTGGCGTAACTAACAGAATTTTATACTGTGTGTCGGCCTTCGTAGCTGAATGGTGCCGGCACGGTAGCTCAGCGGGTTCAGTCAGAGCGTTAGCTGCCCCTTGTAATAAAAACTGAGTGACTGCTTCAACGACGATCTTGAACGGGTATCATACGACGTGCGCCCCGAACAGAGAAAAAACTCCGTGGAAGTTTTTTCCTTGGTGAGAGGACTGGTACGGGGTGCACTCTGCTTCGTGAGGCCAACTGAGCAGCATCTACACCATACAGTGATGTTTATTTCTCTGCCGCTCGTATTGAACGCGGAGTTTGAGGCGTAATGTCATGGACTGCGCGGCCTCTCCCGCCGAAGTTCGAGTCCCCCCCTCGGGCATGGGTGTGTGTGTTGTTCTTAGCGTAAGTTAGTTTAAGTAATGTGTAAAAGTCTGGGGACCGATGACCTCCACAGTTTGGTCCCTTAGGAATTCACACACATTTGAACATTTTTTTATTTTTTATTTTTCTGTCTCTCAACCAAGGGCTGCAGGCTTTAAACTCTACTGCCGGACTGTCAGTTCGTTTATTTGTTGCTAATTGTGGTGTTGTCTTTCGTTCTTTGTTTGGTTCTGAGAAGAGAAACAGTACGTCCAGACATTCGTTTCTCAAATTTAACTCATGAAGAAGTACACCGTCTCTTTTACTGTGTATCAAGAAGGTTTTGTTCACCACAAGGAACTTTCGTCACAAAACATGGACTATGGGGAACATAAATAAAAATGTGAGTAGTGGCTCCAAGACAAGGCGCCCGACAAACGGTGCTGACTACAGCCGGCCGCGGTGGTCTCGCGGTTCTAGGCGCGCAGTCCGGGACCGCGCGACTACTACGGTCGCAGGTTCGAATCCTGCCTCGGGCATGGATGTGTGTGATGTCCTTAGGTTAGTTAGATTTAAGTAGTTCTAAGTTCTAGGGGACTGATGACCACAGCTGTTAAGTCCCATAGTGCTCAGAGCCATTTGAGCCATTTGAGGTGCTGACTACATGCCTGTCAACACCGCATCCGATGACGTCATTGGCTGAGGATGACAGGGTGGTCGGTCGGCCCCGATATCCCCGTCTAGGGCCAGAATGTAGAACTGTACCTCTTACCTTTATTCTGTAAGGAGCCACCAAAACAGGAAACATCACAGAACGGCCTTGGATATCTCGTCGGTGGAGTTTGGGTCTCACCACTGCAAGGTAAGTATTGGGATGGGAAACCCGTGGGTAATTCCTTTCCCAGTGCTCCTCCAGCTAAACTAGTGCTCTGCCTCTAATAATGTCGACGTTGAGGGGGTACTAGAACCGACTTTTCTTTTTCCTCCTTGGAACTGCCTAATCTGTTCGTGGACGTTTGGTGCTAATTCCTCTGCGTGTTCAAAAATGGTTCAAATGGCTCTGAGCACCATGGGACTTAACTTCTGAGGTCATCAGTCCCCTAGAACTTAGAACTACTTAAACCTTACTAACCTAAGGACATAACACACATCCATGCCCGAAGCAGGATTCGAACCTGAGACGGTAGCGATCGCGCGGTTCCAGACTGTAGCGCCTAGAACCGCTCGGCCACTCCGGCCGGATCTGCGTGTTCTCCGACCCCGTAGTTACTGCTGCCAGCTGCTTCGTGTATCACTCGTGGACCTAGATGGTGTTAACCGAGAGTCCTCATTTTTTTGGGGTACTAGTCTGCGTTCATATGGTTATAGACCGCCTCGAACGGGAAAAATTACCGGCTTTGTGGCGAATCTGCCAAGGATCGCAGCGCGGCAGGTGGTGTAGGAAATATTCCCGTGGGACTGCGACCTCGCCGACGCCCTGGAGTCAGCCACTCGCGCGCTGAGACGCTCTCTCCCAAATTCGATTACGTCGCGGCCGGCTGCGCAAACATTCGCCACCCGCAGTGCCAGCCAGGCGGCAGCAGCAAAGCCCGGCGCGACTTTCCGGACGGACGGCCGCTCGATGGTCTGGAAGGCGGGCTGGGCTGCCCCCCAGGACCTGCCTACCCACCAAGCTGAGGGCGAACAGGCCGGCGCACTCGAGCCTGCGGTTCATTGGGCATTAATTGCTGGGTCAGGCGCAGACACGGTGTTCGGTTCTGCAAGGGGGGGTGGGGGGCATAATTCAAAGATAATAACCTGACGTCGCCCACATATTTAACTACCATAGACGTCTAGGATTTTAATAATAACGATACAATGCACAGAATGTTTCAGTATATTGTAAACAGTCCTCGCCGGCTGCTGTGGCCGAGCGCTTCTAGGCCCTTCAGTCGGGAACCTCGCTGCTGCTGCGGTCGCAGATTCCAATTCTGCTCAGGCATGGATGTGTGTGATGACCTTAGGTCAGTTAGGTTTAAATAGTTACAAGTGTACGGGACTGATGACCTCAGATGTTAAGTCCCATAGTGCTTTGGCGCAGTGGTTAGCACACTGGACTCGCATTCGGAAGGACGACGGTTCAATCCCGTCTCCGGCCATCCTGATTTAGGTTTTCCGTGATTTCCCTAAATCGCTTCAGGCAAATGCCGGGATGGTTCCTTTGAAAGGGCACGACCGATTTCCTTCCCCATCCTTCCCTAACACGAGCTTGCGCTCCGTCTCTAATGACCTCGTTGTCGACGGGACGTTAAACACTAATATCCTCCT
Organism: Schistocerca serialis cubense; assembly: GCF_023864345.2. NCBI lineage: Eukaryota > Metazoa > Arthropoda > Insecta > Orthoptera > Acrididae > Schistocerca > Schistocerca serialis. The sequence goes on from NC_064645.1 coordinate 622,003,013, forward strand.
CCTCCCATAGTGCTTAGAGCCATTTGAACCATTTAAATAGTCTTCACGGGTTTGCCACCGGATGATGTTGGGCAAATTCCATGATATTTACGAGGAGCAACTGTCCGACATCTTCAGGTGGTTGTACCTTGCTGTTGGCAGGTACGACTGACTGTTTCCACACGTTGACGCTGAGCATATAGATATGAGCGAAGAATGCGCAGGCACGGAAATCACATATCCGCAGTGATTTGCAGATAGATGGCGCTTTCCTCAAACACCTCCTACCGAAAGTCGCAGAGCGGCCCTCCTGTGTGTGTGCTGTACGCTATGTTTACTAACAGTGCGGCCAGACGTCACGCACTTAAAAAAAAAAAAAAAAAAAAAAAAAAAACGTACTAGACCAATGTTATGAGGTGTCTGTATAGATAAAGTCTTGATTTTCTCGTAGTGGTTTAATAGCAGCCAATGCAGGATTCCAGGCTGTGCTCAGTTGAAATCCGAAACACCTGTTGATGAGATCTCAGCTGTGCGCATATGTATTGCTTCCTTAACTACAGAGTTCCAGAAAGATGATGCCGGGGATAAAACTTCCGTCTTTTCATAACTCACGCGATGTTCTGTATTCAGACAGTGTTCTGAAATTCCCGGCTAATAATTTTTTTAGTATAATCATTAAAATATCATGACCCCTCCCAAAAAAGAAGTAAAAACGCTATATCAAAATTTTTATGATTACACTAAAAAAAAACTCTGAATTTGTGCAGGGTGAGTCATTAATGGAGCTACGTACTAATCTGAAATAAACCAAAATAAGAAATGTTTGGGCTACAGACGTTCCTCGCCTTACCCTGTTATTTATTTACGTTTCGTTCACTGTAACTAGCTTCAGGGTCAATGCTCTATTTTCAAGCAAGTCTCGTATAAAAGTGGTACAAAAAGATTGACTCACATTATAAAGACGTACGTTTTGGTAATCAAGACATGAACTTCATTATACTGCCATTAATTTGTGTAACAGACAATGTAACAGTAATTTCTACAAAGCATAAAGTGTAGTTTAGGGGACAAAGAGCTACGCAGTCTGCAAGCAAGTAGTTCTACTTGGTTATAGGGACTAAACTGCTACATTGGACTTAAAACAGTGGAGCCCCCACGAAAGATAAACGTGTATAAACCATACAACCTAAATACATATGTAATGATCATTTTGTATTCATGGTGTCCTGCAGCCTGTATGAAGTTGGTGAATAACATTGATGAATGACAAGGCTGCTTCTTTTATTGTTTATGTACCGTCGACGGCTGCATATCCGTTTCCAGCTGTCGTAAATTGATTATTGTCTCTCATAGAAATTCCTTAGGTTGTTTTGCAAAACTTTCCGTTAAGCTTTAATTGGATTTTAGCACATCCTCGTCGTGTTACAGATGAGAGCGACATCTTTACATTACCAGACAGTAAGGTAAAATGGAGGACTAAAATGCGCTTGTAGCGGAAGAAATAGACGAAAAGGCTACAGGAAAATATTACTTGGGACAAGGAATGAGAGTGGAGAAAGACCAATTGAGTTCTGTAATAAATCTCTAGTTGTAGGGGATACTCTGTTCAAGAATCGTAAGAGGAGGATATACTTGGGGAAAGTCCGGGTGATATGGGAAGATTTCAGTTAGACTACATCATGGTTCAACAGGCATTCCAAAATTAGATACTGGATTGCGAGGCGTACCCAGAAGCAGATATAGATTCAGATAACAATGTAGTAGTGATGAAGAGTAGGCTGAAGATTAAGAGATTAGTCAGGAAGAATCAATGTGCAAAAAAGTGGGACACGGAAGTACTAAGGAATGACGAGATACGCTTGAAGTTCTCTAAGGCTGTAGATACGGCAGTAAGGAATAACTCACTAAGCAGTAGAGTTGAAGAGGAATGGACATATCTAAAAAGCGCAGTCACTGAAGTTGGAAAGAAAAACATGGTACAAAGAAGGTAACTGCTAAGAAACCATGGGTAACAGAAGAAATACTTCAGATGATCGATGAAAGGAGGAAGTGCAAATATGTTGAGGGAAATTCAAGGATATAGAAATACAAATAGCTGAGGAATAAAATAAATAGGGAGTGCAGGGAAGCTAAGACCTAAAGGCAGCACGAAAAATGTGAAGAAACCGGAAAAGAAATCATTGTCTGAAGGACTGACTCAGTGTATAGAAAAGTCAAAACAACCTTCGGTGAAAGTAAAGTAAGGGTGGTTACATTAAGAGTGCAACGGGAGTTCCACTGTTAAATGCAGATGAGAGAGCGAATAGGTGGAAAGAGAACTCTGGAGGCCTCTATGAGCGAGACGATTTGTCTGATGTGATAGAAGAAGAAACTGGAGCCGATTTAGAAGAGATAAGGATTAGAATCAGAATTTAAAGCAGCTTTGGGAAGCTTAATTTGAATAAGACAGGCGGTGTAGACAATATTCCATCAGATTTTCTAAAAAAAAAATTGGGGAACTGACAACAAAACGACTGTTAACGTTGGTGTGTAGAAGGTATGAATATGGCGATATATCATTTGTCTTTCTGAAAAATATCATCGACTCAGTTCCGAAGACTGCTAGAACTGGCAAGTGCGAGAATTATTGCATAATCAGGTTAACAGCTCATGCATACAAGTTACTGACAAGAGTAATATACACAAGAGTGGAAAATAAAACTGAAGATGTGTTACATGAAGTTCGGGTTGGCCTTAGGAAAGGTACAGGCACCAGAGAGCCAGTTCTGAAGCTGTGGTTAATAATGGAAGCAAGAGTAAAGGAAAATCAAGACACTTTGATAGGATCTGTCGACATGGAAAAAGCGTTCGACAATGTCAAATGGTGTAAGATATTTTGCAGTTTCGAGAAAAATAGGGGTAAGCTATAGGGAGAGACGAGTAATATATAACATGTACAAGAGCCAAAGGGAGTAGAAAGAGCAGGAGACAGAGAGCCAAGTGTTCGGATGAAAAAAAAGATGTAAGACAGGGATGTACACTTTCGCCCTTACTGTTCGATCAAGACCGAGAGCCAAGTGTTCAGATTAAAAAAGATGTAAGACAGGGATGTACACTTTCGCCCCAGCTGTTCAATCTACAGGTATACATCGAAGAAGCAACGACGAAAATAAAAGAAATGTTGACGAGTGGAATTAAAATTCCAGGTGAAAGAATTTCTATGATATGACGCTCTGCTGACATCGTTATCTTGAGTAAAAGCGAAGAAGAGTGCTGAATGAAATAAACAGTCCAGTTAGTATAGAATATGGTCTGAGAGTAAATCGAAGAAAGACGAAAGTAATTAGAAGTATCAGAAATGAGAACAGCGAGAAACGTAACGTCACGATTGGTGGTAACGAAGTGACGAAGCAATTGAGTTGTTGAGCTACAGATGAATGTTGAAAATTAAGTGGACTAATAAGATAAGGAAAGAGGAGGTTCTGCGCAGAATCGGAGAGGAACTGAATATGTGGAAAACACTGACATGATGAAGGCATAGGATGAGAGAAAATCTCTTAAGACGTCAGGGAATGAGTCCTTGACACTAGAGGGCAAAATTGTAGAGGTAGACAGAGATTGGACTACGTTTAGCAAATAATTGAGGGCGTAGGTTGCAAGTGCTACTCTGAGATGAAGAGGTTTGCACATGAGAGAAATTCGTGGTGGGCCGCATCAGACCAGCAAAAGTCTGCTAACTCGAAAAAAAAAGTAAAGTAACGGATTAGAGTGCAACACCGAATGTGTGGTCTGACTCGAATTCATAGACAGACCCTTTGTTTTTAATTTCCATTTTGACTTTCCTATATTCTGAATCATTTCTTCGGCGACCATTTCTTTTCCTTTTTCTTCGCATTTTTCTGTTGCCATTTTCACTTCGTTTCCCTGCACTTTCGATTACTTTGATTCCAAAGTGACTCATGTAGCTGTCTTCCTGTTCCTGAAACTGTATTTCTTTCTTTGCTTGATCAATTGAATTATTTCTTTTATTACCTGAGGTTTCTTCGCAGTCACCTATGTATGTCCAACTTCTGTGATTGCCTTTTTTTTATATAGATGTCCATTCTTCTTCAACTGAACGATCCATTGCAGTGGCTTATGTACACTAGTCTGTCAGCAAACGTCGAAGGGTCATTTCAACTCTGACGGTGCATCCATTGACAGTTCGCGACAACAAAGGTTGCCAACATGCCGTATTGTCTGCGGGATTCGGGTACACTACAGCCTTCAGTCACACTAGTGAGATACAACATCTTAAAAACCCTCCCCCCCCTCCTCCCGCTCTAGGTGACACGTTTGGTAAGTATACCTCATCCAAAATACCTGGAGACTCTGGATCGTACTCTGATTTACAACCAGCATTGCAAGAGTACAAGAATGAAGATGAATGTTAGAAATAACATCCTCCGCAACAACACTCGTAGCTCACAAAGTTGTCTCCATCAAAAAGCATGAGAACGACAGAGCAAGCAACATGTGACGGGTCTACAGAGAATGCGTGTCCAGTCTGGCTCAAATCTACTCACCTAAGCAAACTTGACAACGTTCTAAACGAAACGTGTAGGCTTATTACAGATCGTCTGGCGCCGACGTCACTTGTAAAACTCTACCAGCTCACAAGCGTATCACCAACAGATGGTCGTCGTTAAGTAGCTGTAACGCGGAGAGAACAAATCAGGCTCAACAAGTAAGCTATTCATTTACCTGGCCACGTTCCAGCAGCCTCAAGCTTGTGGTCCAAAATACGTTCCCTCAAGAGCACTTCCGTCTTACGAAGAACAGTAGCTACTATAAGCAAAGAACTGTGGAATTCTGGCGTCTCCCTTAGGAATTTCTCCAGCTGTGCCTGAAAAAAATTGGTGAAGGTCATTCAGCCATCTTCGTTCTGAGATTGGAAGATCCAGGAGTAAACTCCTGACAGGGCACATCCCTGTAGATTTCTCAGACTGTGACCGCGGAGAACTACAGATAGAGTACCTAGTGGGTTTGTCGACTGTGCCCTGCTTCTTGCTCAGAAGATCTTCTGCTTGCGACTTCGATCGCAGTTGAGTCTGCAAGATACTCGTCAACAGTAGTGTAGGCTGATTATTCTCTCTTTTATTTGATAATATTGGTAATAACAGTTTACTGTCTTTTTGTGACTTAAATAAATAAATAATACTGTTGGTTTTTTCAAAACGTTTTGAAAGGCATAATAAAAGCTATATCAGCCACAAAGTAGAAAAGGTCATCAATATGGGGAGTCTATAGACTCCAAGATAGCAGCTACACTCCTGGAAATTGAAATAAGAACACCGTGAATTCATTGTCCCAGAAAGGGGAAACTTTATTGACACATTCCTGGGGTCAGATACATCACATGATCACACTGACAGAACCACAGGCACATAGACACAGGCAACAGAGCATGCACAATGTCGGCACTAATACAGTGTATATCCACCTTTCGCAGCAATGCAGGCTGCTATTCTCCCATGGAGACGATCGTAGAGATGCTGGATGTAGTCCTGTGGAACGGCTTGCCATGCCATTTCCACCTGGCGCCTCAGTTGGACCAGCCTTCGTGCTGGACGTGCAGACCGCGTGAGACGACGCTTCATCCAGTCCCAAACATGCTCAATGGGGGACAGACTCGGAGATCTTGCTGGCCAGGGTAGTTGACTTACACCTTCTAGAGCACGTTGGGTGGCACGGGATACGTGCGGACGTGCATTGTCCTGTTGGAACAGCAAGTTCCCTTGCCGGTCTAGGAATGATAGAACGATGGGTTCGATGACGGTTTGGATGTACCGTGCACTATTCAGTGTTCCCTTGACGATCACCAGTGGTGTACGGCCAGTGTAGGAGATCGCTCCCCACACCATGATGCCGGGTGTTGGCCCTGTGTGCCTCGGTCGTATGCAGTCCTGATTGTGGCGCTCACCTGCACGGCGCCAAACACGCATACGACCATCATTGGCAACAAGGCAGAAGCGACTCTCATCGCTGAAGACGACACGTCTCCATTCGTCCCTCCATTCACACCTGTCGCGACACCACTGGAGGCGGGCTGCACGATGTTGGGGCGTGAGCGGAAGACGGCCTAACGGTGTGCGGGACCGTAGCCCAGCTTCATGGAGACGGTTGCGAATGGTCCTCGCCGATACCCAAGGAGCAACAGTGTCCCTAATTTGCTGGGAAGTGGCGGTGCGGTCCCCTACGGCACTGCGTAGGATCCTACGGTCTTGGCATGCATCCGTGCGTCGCTGCGGTCCGGTCCCAGGTCGACGGGCACGTGCACCTTCCGCCGACCACTGGCGACAACATCGATGTACTGTGGAGACCTCACGCCCCACGTGTTGAGCAATTCGGCGGTACGTCCACCCGGCCTCCCGCATGCCCACTATACGCCCTCGCTCAAAGTCCGTCAACTGCACATACGGTTCACGTCGACGCTGTCGCGGCATGCTACCAGTGTTAAAGACTGCGATGGAGCTCCGTATGCCACGGCAAACTGGCTGACACTGACGGCGGCGGTGCACAAATGCTGCGCAGCTAGCGCCATTCGACGGCCAACACCGCGGTTCCTGGTGTGTCCGCTGTGCCGTGCGTGTGATCATTGCTTGTACAGCCCTCTCGCAGTGTCCGGAGCAAGTATGGTGGGTCTGACACACCGGTGTCAATGTGTTCTTTTTTCCATTTCCAGGAGTGTATAAGCAGTACCAGCAATGGCCAACTGGAATAAAAGGAAAGGAGCGTGGTGTAGATGAAGGACAAAGATATTTTTAAGAAGCTTTGAAAATTCTCAAATCAGATTTGGAGCTAGTGCTGTACCATCCACAGTAACTTCATCAAACTTTTTAAAACAGCGACTGTTACTCCTTATGAAAAGCGTGGTGCTATAGTATGCAAAAGTGTGGTTTCATACTGACAAGAAGGCAACTGAGAGACCTAGATAGAACTCCAGGATCTACTGTGTTCTCGATGTGACTTCATTATCACAAACCGTTTGGAACACTATATTTCGGGTAAAACTTTGCTGGTGACTCATCCATTATTTTCGATGGAAGTCTTTAACAGTCTGATGCGGTTACTTTTCATTAGATTGATCAAGGAGTGGGCACATACATACAAAGAATGGGCAAAAAAAACTAAGGGTAAAACATTCACGGTTGTTAGGCCGCGTCATACCTCTTCTATACGATCGACGTTTCGATCCCGCTACTGGGATCTCCTACAGGATCCGGTGGTGTTAGCTGAACACAATGTTCAGTGACAGTGACCACGGAAGTCTGCAGACTTACATAAAATGAAACTCCCAGAAAATATTTATAAGACTAACTAGGAATTGGCCCTTGTTAATGAACAAGAGAACTGCCCACTAGATCCGTAAACCGTGGTTTCCATGCATCTATCAATTGCCATCACATGTCTGCACATGCTCTGTACCGAGTACTTCCCTGTGCCACTGTGTTTCAGTAAGTGAGAGGAGCAGAGGTGTTTAGTGGCCAGTTGAACGCAAAACATCTCGTGTTGAATGCCAAGTGTTACAGTATGCGAAGCACAATTTGTAGAAGACGTGTGCGGAATTGTATGTGCAAGAGTTTATGACTCGAAGTGTTTTGACAAAGCACGACTAGAAGTTTTTTAACAAAACCTCTAGCTAAATCTACAATGCAGAATGGCGTAAAACGGGCTCTGTAGTGAAACAAACTATGCAAAAAGAACTCGAACACCAGGAAATAAATGCTCGCGTGAACGGAAGTCTGCAAGAAGTTTCGATGAAACTTCAACGCCGTTTATATGTGCACGTGAGAATTCAGAGATAGTCGTGTCAAAATATGATCGAAAAGGAACTGCATCTGTATCAGAAATTTGTTATTGTGCATAAATTAAACCATTGTAAGTGAGTAGCCTTTACTTGTGTGTGTGTTATCGTAAATACAAAGCTAGAAATGTAAAGTGATAACCTTAATGTGCTGCTAAGCTCAAAGCCATATTATTTACATGAAATTGAAAAGAATCCTGTGCATTTGAAAACAATCTCATTTATAAGCAAATAAATAAACAAACCAATTATTTCACGCTCAGTAGACTTGGTCAGTGCTCACAGTTTCAAAAACAACGTAAATGTATTAAAAAAACCTTTATCTACCTGTACAAGAATGTAACATGAAACACATGACAATTTATGCACTGACATATGGCCCTGGAAAAATAAACATTGCGTAGAGGAAACGAAACAATCACGAAATATGAATCTCACCTGCAAAATGAAGTACTGGTAGAAACAGCAAACCTGCAAGACTCCGCAACAGCTAAAAAAAATACTGCTAAAAATTAACTACAGTTGATCCAGGGAAATTGCGTTCATAATCTTGACACAGAATGCCAGTGAAACAGATGACTGAACCTTTAAGTTCTGGAATTTCGGTTAGGAAGGAGCTTATCAGAAAAAATTACAGATTCTAATATGAAAATTCATTTAGTCTAGTAACTTAACTCAGAAGATCAGTCAATAGAACACTTTTCAAAAACTCGACTGTGGCGAGACTGAAGTGGATCAACAATACAACTCTACAAAAATAAAAATAAATATTTTACCTCATCAAATAATACCTTGTTCTTTATTTCAAAACCTTTGTAAGTCCATATGTTATCCACCCGTTGTTCTGAGTCATAATTCCTCCTCGTAATAAATTTTCAACTCGCACAGTTCCAAAAGTGCGTCCATGCATTACACTCCACTCTCAACGAAACACTGCCTGCTGCACATCGCAGGCACAGATGCTGTTGCTTAGCAACTGCTTCTCTGACTGCAAATCTTCAAATATATCATTTTACTTTACAAATATTAACACATCCAATAACGTCATCAAAAAATAGCCATCTTAAACCGTCCAGATTAACTTTCGCCTATTAGTTCTGCCGGTGGTTTCTGAGTGAAGTGGAATCAGGACTTTTGGATGCTCAGTCTTTCGGTTCTTCATAGTGCCTGATTTAGTCAGTCAGGGCATGTGAACTCAGAGAACATGCTCCATTATGCATCAGAAAGTCCCTATGTTACTGTAAATATTTTCCTGGCCACTTTAATTCTGCCCAGCCTGTATATTTTGCGTTTAATTTATAACTTTTATTTGTTGATTGGAAGACAGTGACAAGGAAAGTTGAGTAAATGTGGCTTCAAAATCATTTTACATACCTCCTTCATAACTCAAATTTATTCAGGTTTTCGCATGTCGGTTATCTTAGAAGTAGAGGACAGTCCTGAGGGAAGCCGACTTTTCGGTACATGACACAATACTGTATGTACCGAGTGAGTCTGGATGTAATAATTTCCCATCTAACTAGTAATGTTAGACGCATTCATGGTTCACTGGGCTCATAAAACGCCGTTCAAGAGCATTGCCGATGCTTTTATTCGTGACGGTACTATTCGCTTGTGCTGGCTCCTGCCCCGATGTTTTTAAAATCATCCTCTTTCAATCATTTTTTTACTATCCACTCGGTTGTGGATATATTCAATGATTGTTGTTCTTAATGTCCCCTCATATGCGTTATTGTTGTGTTCTTCAATTCGGAGAATCTTTCTCCCTATGCTAATCCATCCTGTGCAAGCCTCTTCATCTGTCCCTAGTTCCTACACTACTGCAGGAGAGGAATTCGTAGCGGGCCGCATCAAACCAGTCAGAAGGCTAATGACTCAATAAAAAGAAAAAAAGAACAAAAAGAAAGAAAAAGAGCTACTGCAGCCCGCATCCCTTTGAAACAGTTTACTAGACAGGCTGTACTATTTGTAGCCAGTGTGTCTGCTATTCGTAGCAGTGTGTCTACTATTTGTAGCCAGTCTGTCTGCTATTGATAGCCAACAGACTTGTGTGGATTAGCAAACTGACGACTCCTTGATGGCCCCGTGTGTCCAGTCGACGGATCTCTTCTTTAAGTCAAGTTTCTTTTGTCAGCAATTCAATTCATGTGTCAGTTATCCGATCTACCAATCCGACTCTCAGCAGTCTTCGGTAGCGTCACATTTCACAACCTTCTGTTGTTATCTTCTGTTTACTATTTATCGACAACGTTTCAGCCCACATATAAGACTACACTCCGAATATTTTTATTACTCAGCCACTGTTTCCATTTGTGACTTGTCTCAGTGTTATATTAATGGCGACTGGTTGCTTATTTTTAAGGTGGCTGGGTGGCTGGAGTGTGAGATTATGATCCCAAAGGCCAATTTTTTAGTCAATACTACGTTTCCGTTTTGACGTTTAATGTGATTTATACCTGCGTGTGATTTTCATCAAAAGATAGATATTGGGACAGTGTACTATGGGTCTAAACGCGTATTCAGAATATATATAATGTTTGTTTCTTCGGCAGTTCACTTTTTTCCTTTTATATAATGAAAGTATTCGTGTAATAGTGTGATGAACTTGTTCTCAAATGTCAGCAGTGCAAGTTTTTTTTTTATTTTTTATTTAGAACTTGATACGTGAAGTAGGAATTATTATTATTCTTAAAGTTTACTCGGACTACTGCTTGAAATATACTTATATGGATGGGACATACGAATGTAGTGTGTGGACATACAAGGTGAGGATGTGAGTGTCGCGGGAGGTGTGCGCGAGATAGTCCCTGCACTCTCACCATCGTCTGTGACCTCGATGGCTCAGATGGAGCCGGCACGGTAACTCAGCGTGTTCGGTCAGAGGAATAACTGCCCTCTGTAATAAAAAAACTGAGTTAATTGACCAACGACGAACTAAAACGGGTGTCTTGCGTCGTCCGCCCCGAGTAGATACAACGAACGAAAACGAACAAAATGAGATTTTTAAAAAAAAAGGTAGATAGAGCGTCTGCCATGTAAGCAGGAGATCCCGGGTTCGAGTCCCGGTCGGGGCACACATTTTCACCTGTCCCTGTTGATATATGTCAACGCCCATCAGGAGCTGAAGGTATTAAAAATTAATTCTAACTACTTGAAATTGTTTCAGGACCGGAGTGGAACTTTACTGATGTTGGAAGTTAGACCAAATTCGCTGTTAAATCGCAAATTTTTAGGTCCCAGTGTGTCTACTTTACGGGAATAGTGACTATATAGGGTATTTTATGTTAGGTCATTATTATGGTCAGTTCGGCTGAGCCAAATTGGCGGAACTTATAACATTAAGGGACTTCACGCACGCTAATTGAAGGATGCAATTTTCTCGCTTCCACCCAATCATTCACCATAAATATTAGATACGCTGTATTGTTTTTTCACTTTTAATAGATGTAAATTAAATAAATGTGAATCGTGATTTTGATTCACATTTTAAACAGCAGGGTTCTGGAATACTAGTTAGGTGAGTCGCTTGACATGTCAGAGGATGGGAACGGCATATCACATCCAGTAGGAAAATGAGTAGTAAAGGGTAAATCTGAGTTGAGAATAACAACTACTTTGCGTTTCCTTAGCTGAATATTTGTTTACATGTACAAACGTTCGTTAGCAGACGAGGACGTGAACGAGAGCGTCAGCTTTTCGAGATCAGCTGTAGCCATTGCACGGGGGCTTAATTAAATAAATGAAAATTATTTTTATTTTTCGTAGCTGTCTGTCCGATTACGAAGTCTCGTAAACGGTTGGCCCTGACTAGTTTTAGTACGCAATCTGACTGCATAGAATAGCAACAAAGAATGAAAGAAAATTTCCGTTAACACAATTAATTAATTAAGTCCCCAGCAACTATAAAACGTACGAAACCAAAGCACAAGTGTAACTGTTCTGTGTGTGGAAGTATGATTCAACGTACACATCTGGCACGTTTCTTCTTCAATAAGACAAGAAATTTTAAATACCATTTATACTGAAGTAATTAAAAAAAATAGAAATACTATAACTGCGCAAGAAAACCAGAATTACACTCTAATACAAGAATACAAGCCAGATGCTTTGTTGACCGAACCTGTAATGACGCATTATTTAAGACATTGAAATAATGAAAAAAAAGGGAATTTTTTACCTTCATATATATTGACGAAAAGCACTCTGATCATTACAATATCTCCATTCGAACAACATCTGCTGTCTAGCCCATCAAACAACTGCATAAAACATGGAGCAAGCACTCCCTACTACAACATCTCAACACCGACTCACTACTACCACATCTCGATAAGCCCTCTCCACCACGACTTCTCGATAAGAACTGCCAGTGGAGGCGGCGGAATAATACTCTTTGGCGCAATCTCTGGCGCTGTGGCTCAGTGTAGCCACCTTTCATACGCCCTTCCTCCACGGGCCAGAATTTGATGGTATTTTTGCCAGCATTGGTGGTGAAAATACCACCAAATTCGTCCACAAAAATACAGACAAAAATAAAAGATAATATTAATAGGTAAACATCACATAATTAGATAAAATTTTGGCTTTGCACTGACCTTTCAATAACCTAATATATAAAATACAGTAAGCATTACAAATTCTTTCATACATGTGACTTTACATAATAGTTTACACAATACACAAAAAATCAGTTTATTCAAATGTTCACATAAAATGCTTTCAATGATTAAAAAAAAACAAGTAGTTGATAGTTCCAGCAGTAGCACCCAGCAATGGTCAACAGGTGCAAACAGCAAGAAGTAACATCATTTCAGTAGAAACAGTTCCAACAGTGGCACCCAGCAATGTTGAGTAGGTGCAGACACCGACAAGTGACATCATTTCAATAGAAGCAGTTCCATCAGTTGCACCCAGCAATGTTGAACAGGTGCAGACACCAACAAGTGATATTATCTCAGTAGAAGCAGTCCATTAGTGGCACCCAGTAATGTTGAGCAGGTGCAGACAGCAAGAAGTAACATCATTTCAGTAGAAACAGTTCTAACAGTGGCACCCAGCAATGTTGAACAAGTGCAGACACCAACAAGTGACATCATTCAGCAGAAACAGTTCCATTAGTGGCACCCAGCAATGTTGAGTAGGTGCAGACACCAACAAGTGACATCATTTCAGTAGAAGCAGTTCCATCAGTGGCACCCAGCAAAGTTGAGCAGGTGCAGACAGCAACAAGTGACATTATGTCAGTAGAATCAGTTTCATCAGTGGCACCCAGCAATGCTGAGCAGGTGCAGACAGCAGTCCATAATATTCACTATCACTAATCACACTGTTCATCAGAGTTTATCAGCACAAATTAAACATGTCCTAGTGGCACCAATCATGTAGAAAAAGTGCAAGTAACAGTCCATAATATTCACTATCACTAATCACACAGTTCATCCGCAGAAATTAAACATTTCTAAGTGTCACACATCAATGTTGAACAGGTGCAGGTGTGAACAACAATTTGAATGCACACACAATTGCTTTTACAAAATTATTATCAATGCTCTTACACTAAACATACAAATTATAATAAACACACAAATGATATCAGATAATTGTCATATTAACTATTACAAATACACAAATATCAGTAAACCTATAATATTTAAGGGTGTCAGTGCAAGCCACAACAAACAAGTAAAATTATATTTAGGAGATAGGTCGGTACCAATTATTTGGGATTAGGAAAGGAAAACACACAAAACACACTCACTCACCTTTCATCCACTTTAAGTACTACTGTGTAATTTAATAGTGTTAACTGTGTAAATGCAATTCTGTCAAAATTTGATGTTCATCATATGTATCAAGTAGTAGTGGCAGCAATGTGTAACAGTCAATAATAGTTAGTCAACGTCATAGTCATCATGTCAAGACCAATGTTTGCCAAGCCAAATCAAATGTACGGTTGCTGAAGAACTGTCAGTGAGCCAAGATATGCAAATGCTTCCTCTCTCCAAAAAAAAGTATATACTGCTTAGTTATTTAACAAAGTGTGTGTGTAGGCCATCATCCTTCTACTTGAGTGTTCTGGTCTGCCAACTTCATCTTCCTTGTTCCATATAAACCAACAAAAAAAAAAAAAGAGCTCCTCACTTACTTTACCTCTTGTCCACCAAAACTCCAATAATCATCAGCATCACATAATCTTAATACTTCAATAATACCTCTTACGTCGATACATATAAACCTTATCATCAATACCATTTACCTTACCTCTTGTCCATCAAAACTCCAATAATCATCAGCTTCACACAATCTCAATACCTCAATAATACCTCTTCAATACGTCGACACATATAAACCTTATCGCCAATATCATTTCACTTCCATAACAACTCTTTCCTCTAGTCAGTCTCCTCGAACAAGTACAGATAAAATTCTAGTGCAAACTTCAATTCATCATCCCATACAATCCGAAGACACAATGTCCACACACAACCTCTGTGTAATCCATCTGACCCATATCTTCTACTTATTATGAATCATAAAATAAATTTTGGTTACCTTGTCCATCATTAAATAAAAGAAATGCATACATGACCTCTAACAGCCTTTAGTTCGAAGAACTTTCAGTAAGTAAGTACGATTACGAAGTGTTAATGATCGTAATATTTCACAGTGTGTACACCACTTCAAAAATTATGGCAAAACAGAAAAATACATGTGGAGTATTTCTTGTGTCAAGTGTCACTTCCTATTTCAATTGCTCACGAAGAATGCCGTGTAATAACTGTCAATGGTCTAACCCTAGTGTTGGTATGTCATGTCGTTAGCTTCCTTCCAATTAGCATAAATTTATACAGCTTCCATATAACCTCCAGCTCATGTGACTTCTGTGAAGTTTCTTGTACTAATGTCGTTCGTCGAATTATAGCAGTTCATTTTCTTATCTCAAAAATATAAGGCACTGACCGTAAGCAAAACATGCAATGGCGAGTAAATATACCAGTGGAGAACAGAATGTCAACAAGTGGATGCAGCACAATCCCTACAACGAGGCTCTGCCAAGCGAACAATAATTAATACCATAGTGTAACCTAAACTCTATGTTCGTACACTGTACATCAGCATTGCTATATACCAAATTAAAGAGTAGTTATGACAACAAACAGAAATGTATAAATATGCAATCCATACGCAACGCAGCAAATATGTATCTTACATAATAAACAGGTCATTCGCATCATATCAGCATAAGCAAATAAATGTTCATATGTAATCTTAATAAGTAAACATGAAGACGCAAGCAGATAAATCACAAAGTATAACTTACATACATAACCACAGTCAGCACAATTAATCAGGTGACAATTATAATTTAAATAAATAAGCACAGCTGGCACATAATAAAAAAAATATGACATCAGTGAAAAAGCATAGTAGCCAAGCGATGCATAATATACACAAGTAACAACCCTGTTCATTAATCAATCATTGTCAATATCAGTTAACACGAAGTATGAATCACGTAATCGCGAGCAGCAAATTACGTCTAAAGTACGTACCTAAGCGGAAATATGTTTCCTGAAAAATAAACTCAATTAATAGTTACCTTTTTAGTTTATTACTTCCTTCTTCGAAATTACATTCTTCCTGAAATTTTCTCGATAGCAAGTCCTCTTAAGGTCGGACACACACAGAATTTACCTGAAGTTCTTAAATATTTTATAGAAACGTATCCTGAAAAATACTGAACGTTATAACATAATTTATCAAGTCACTATAGCTTTATACTGAATTTAATCGGAGACTTTAGACTGTGTATTTGTTTACGGCTGTCAGTGCATTCGCACTGAGCGCTCGATCAGTTGTAGGTACGCGTGACGTAGGAAGTAATTGTTTGCGGTCAACGACTGCCTTCTGCGGCGCGCAGACTTGACTGTTGCTTTGAGTATGTGCCGCCGCCAAAACACAGCGCGGTATCGTTGTACTCTCTGCATGTTTACGTATAACTGTTTTTTCTCACAAGTATGTCATTCCACAAAAATTTTAACGTTCGATATGTGATGTATTCCCTTAGAGCGCCGAGATTTAAGAGTTTCTACTTCGACAGTGTTATCATGAATAATTTTGCGGACTCTATATGGACCGTTATAAAGCAGAAAAAATTTGCGACATAAGCCTTTTCCTTTGTGAGACAAACGATGAGACTTAATTAACACCTTCTGACCAACTGACAAGATTTTTAAACGACCAGGATGTTTAGCTGATTTCTCTCTTCTAGCAGCCGCAGATGCAATATTTTGCAGAGCCGGGTTGACAACTTCAGAATGCCGCAGTTTCCGTGAAGGCGGAAAAGGAACTATTTCAGAAATGCGATTTGTCGGTGCTTTGTTTTTTAATATCAGTATTTGCGGTAAAGAAGTTGAGTCATTAGGAAGTTCATTCAGAATGTTTTGAAAAATATGAATTTACTGATCCCACGTTCTGTGATTCTGATGACAATAAAGTCGACACAATTTATTGATTTCCTTCATCCATCTCTCTGAAGCGTTAGATTGAGGGTGAAAAAGTGAAATGAAAATTGGTTTAATCTTACTACGCCGTAGAGTACGAAGCCAAATTTTAGAGCGAAACTGTGATCCATTATCTGATATAACCTTATCAACATGACCAACTTCTTTAAGAAAATGTTTGATGAAAGCGTTAGATACTAAACGAGCTGTTGCTTTGCGTAAAGGTGTAAAACAAACATATTTTGATGTCAATTCCACTGCTACGAAAATGTACGCAAAACCATTAGTAGAACGAACCACTGGACCGAACAAATCGACTGCAGCCATCTCCTTTAATTTCGCTGGAATGATAGGAAACAACGGTGCTCTGTGAGAAATAGTTGGCGGCTTAGCCTTTTGACATAATTTGCATTTGGCAAGAACAGATCGGCAATAGTTTTCTGCACTACAACGCCGTTATCTTCTATCTCTTGAAATAAATGTGCACCTAGGTCTTTGTATGAAGAGTCCATCGCCAAACAAAAATCTTTAGATAAATCCGGATGTGAAAGAAGTGGAGCAGCAACTAAAGCATCACGAAGCTGTTCAAATTCTGACTGAGCTTCCTCATCCCAACACCAATTAGAATTCTTTCCAGATAGTTCACATAAACGAGGTGTGGCCAAATTGTCCAATCTAACAAAGCGTCTAAGAAAATTACAGACACCAAAGAAACTACGAACATCACGTTTTGTGGTAGGAACAGCATAATTACGAATAGCGTCTAATTTCTCTGGATCAGGAAGAATACCTTCTGTAGAAATAATATGACCAAGAAATTTCACCTGAGAACGACCAAATTCAGATTTTTCCAAGTTCACTGTAATGTCAACTCTTACAAAAATACGTAATAATGAATCCAAAATTTTGTTGTGCTCATTCCAAGAACGTTTAGCAATAAGAATATCGACAACACATGAAGTAATATTGTCACGAAGATGAACAGGTAAAATTTCGTTCAAACTACGAATGAATGCTGCTGAAGATACAGTAAGTCCAGACGGTAATTTCCGAAATCACTTTTGGGTAAAATAGTCATATCCGGTTACTCTTTAACGACTCTATAGGTAGATTCATAGTCGAAGAGTTGTTTTGACAGATGAAAAGTATAGTAGAAGAGTAGGCAGCAGTGCAGAAAACTAAAAGGGAAATAGCACCACTACAGCTCGGGGCCCTGTGGACGCTACGTCACATGTTCACTTAGTGTAGTGAATCCCCTGAGGACTTTAATAGCCGCACATAATTTCCAGTTTGTGACTTAGTGGCAAATTTGGCGGAAGTGCGTACGTAAATTGATCCAACCATGCACATGGATGTATGTCATTCTTAGAATTACGAAAGATCTTAAATTTCCAAACAATCAAAAAGTGTTTATAGTCAAAGTTTTCGCCTCGTGGCGACAAAGACCTACCGCGGCTGTTCCAGTCCCAATGTCGATTATTGTCAAGTTCGGGCGCCTGGCGCTCTCTTGTTGCATCCCGTAAATGAAACAAATTACTTTCTTCAAACCCCTCTGCTATTTGTGATTCTAAATTTCCTTTGCTGTCTTTTCCTACGATTTCGCCTTCAATTTGTTTGACTTGCTTTTGTAATGCCTCAAATTCCCTTTTAACGCGTTCATTAAATTTTCCCTGATTTTCAACATGCTTATTTATGTTCTGGTACGCTTCGGTTTCTGCAAATGGCAATGGAGCTGTATCATCTGAATCTCTGTCCCCATTTAAACTAAGACTTGTTAGTTTATCTGAAATCTCCTCAAGACTTTCCGATGAGTCACCTATTTTTTCTTTCTGTTTATTTACGTCTTCTGTAAGTGTCGCGACTCGGGTTACAGTACTGACACATTTATTAGTTAACTGTTCATATTGTTGTGTTAAGTTATTTATTCTGTCACTTGGTACGGATTCCTCGATTCTTTCAAGTATTTCTTCCTTATCGTGTGCACGTTGTAAATTTAACTCTGAAAATTTTTGTACTATCACGCGATCTTTTTCTTCCTGTTCTCTGTCCTGTTCCTCTTGTCTAATTTCTGATGAAATTAAACTATTATTGTGAGCATTCAAAATCGGTTGTACTTCTTCTCTAATTTCTTTCTTTGATTCATCTTTCATGTTTTTGAAACATGTCCCTATTCGTGAGCCTAACTGTGTTTCCATTGTTTCCATCTCGGTTTTAACTGTTCCTATTTGTGAGCGTAACCATATTGTCAAAGTTTCCATCTTCGTGTTAATTCTTCCTATTTGTGATCCCACTATTTGTAATTCAGATTCCAACTGTGATCCCACTGTTTTTAATTCAGATCCCAAATTTAATATAGCACTCATCAACTGCTCCATATCTTCTGTCGTTAATCTCGTATTCTGAAAATTTTTTGATTGTGAAAAATTTTGAACTGTTTCTGGACTATTTTCCCTGCTTATTAAATTATTTTCTACTTCATTATTCATCATACTGTTCTCCTGTGTTGGCGAGTTCGCCATGTTAACAATTTCGTCATTCTCACTATTCATCATTTTCGCCTTTTTCATCGATCGCGTAATCATTTACAAAACATACAAAACTCGTTACTATACGAAAATTACACACAATGACACTTAATCACCAACAATACCATTCGCACGAAATGCTTCCCTCAAACACGATTAACGAACAATTGAAATCTTCATAATTGCACAAAATTGTCAAACCCATATACAAGACAACAAAAATTAAATTCTGCAAAAAATACCATTAGAAGAATGACAATTACCAAATCTACACATGCAATATAGAATACAATTACTAAACTACAAATTACTACAACAATGCTACTGTCTGCTATTTTTACAATCAGAAGAATTCCAAGGGAAGATCCTGGCAGGGTCGCCACGTGCATGGGGGCTTAATTAAATAAATGAAAATAATTTTTATTTTTCATAGCTGTCTGTCAGATTATGAAGTCTTGTAAACGGTTGGCCCTGACTAGTTTTAGTACGCAATCTGACTGCATAGAATAACAACAAAGAATGAAAGGAAATTTCCGTTAACACAATTAATTAATTAAGTCCCCAGCAACTATAAAACCTAGGAAACAACAAAACACAAATGTAGCTGTTCTGTGTGTGGAAGTGTGATTCAACGTACACATCTGGCACGGTTCTTCCTCAATAAGACCAGATATTTTAAACACCATTTATACTGAAGTAATTAAAAAAAAACAGAAATACTATAATTGCACATAGAAACCAGAAATACAGTCTAATACAAGAACACGAGCCATATGCTTTGTTGACTGAACCTGTGACCAAGAAGCATTATTGTTTAAGACATTGAAATAATAAAAAAAGGAATTTTTTACCTTCATATATATTGACGAAAAGCACACTCTGATCATTACAGCATCCCCAATCCAACAATATCTGGTGTCTAGCCCATCAAAACAATATGACAACATCTGAACAAGCACTCTCCATGGGAACTTCTCAACAACGACTCACCACTGCTACATCTCAACAAACACTGCCTACTGCTACTTCTCAATAAGCACTCCCCACCACGACTTCTCGACAAGAACTGCCAGTGGAGGCGGCGGAATAAAACTCTTTGGCGCAATCTCTGGCGCTGTGGCTCAGTGTAGCCACCTTTCACCATTCAGTGACGTAGTGACTCTGAATATTGTTTTCCATTGCGGTTCTGTATGAGCTCGCCCGCGACTACCTCGGTCGAGACCGACTAATCAACTGGAGATCAACTAGCCGACTACGTTCGAGCTGCGACAGTTTCTATCCGCCAGGTAGGCGCCGTCGGAAGCAGCTGTCTACCTGAGAGAGCAGCAGCTGTCTTTCGTTGCGAGGTACGAAATACGGAAAGCGGAGGTGGATGCCACGCAGCTCACGACGTCCGCGTTGAAGGAAGTGGCTAATTCCGCGTGTACGCGGCAGTCGCCCGACAGTGTAAATATTTAGGGAGCGACGGTTACAGGGTGACACCACTCCGAGGGTACCTCCGCGTAACTGCGCGGCAGGGTCGCTTCATCACTCGCGTTTCTTTTTTTTTTTTTTTTTTTTTTTTTTAAGACGGGTCCTTCCTAGCCGCTAATGAACGACTCGCGATGTGTATCGCGCCGGGTTGTGCAAGCTTTCGCGAGCGCGTGCGCTTTGCGCGCTTCCCGGCCTGCCTGCCGGGTCACTTTACTCGCTTATCCGACCTATCGCACGGCCTGATGGACGAGCCCACGGCGTCGCCCCTGCGGTTGCGAAAAACAACTGTTTTTTCGCTTCCGCGTTCTAGACAGCGAAACGGAATAGAATAAAAGGAAGGGACGAATGGGCGAAACTAAAGTGGAGCCGAGTCAGATAAGCCGCTAAGGTATGACGCGCTAATAAATGTCTCCCAATTACGGTATGCAAATAGCGCGCGGTGTGCGGGGCAGGTAATTGTTGGCAATTTGGCGGTGCAGCGCTATCGCGCTAATTGCGGCTGCTAATCGTGGACGCGCATCACGTCGTAATTGCTCTCATTAGCGCAACAGATGGCGCGACGACTCCTATACTGCGATGTCCGCGGGGCAGCATCCCGACCAGTCGTGCGAGCGCAGTATGTGTACACTGAGCTGACAAGAGTCATAGAGCAACGATACGCGCATATATACAGGGTTATTACAAATCATCGAAGCGATTGCACAGCTCTACAATAACTTTATTATCTGAGATATTTTCACGATGCTTTGCAGACACATACAAAAACTCAAAAAGTTTTTTTAGGCATTCACAAATATTCGATATGTGCCCCTAAGTGATTCGGCAGACATCAAACCGATAATCAAGTTCCTCCCACACTCGGCGCAGCATGTCCCCATCAATGAGTTCGAAAGCATCGTTGATGCGAGCTCGCAGATCTGGCACGTTTCTTGGTAGAGAAGGTTTAAACACTGAATCTTTCACATAACCCCACAGAAAGAAATCGTATGGGGTTAAGTCGGGAGAGCGTGGAGGCCATGACATGAATTGCTGATCATGATCTCCACCACGACCGATCCATCGGTTTTCCAATCTCCTGTTTAAGAAATGCCGAACATCATGGTGGAAGTGCGGTGGAGCACCATCCTGTTGAAAGATGAAGTCGGCGCTGTCGGTCTCCAGTTGTGGCATGAGCTAATATTCCAGCATGTCCACATACACGTGTCCTGTAACGTTTTTTTCACAGGAGAAAAAGGGGCCGTAAACTTTAAACCGTGAGATTACACAAAACACGTTAACTTTTGTTGAATTGCGAATTTGCTGCACGAATGCGTGAGGATTCGCTATCGCCCAGATTCGCACATTGTGTCTGTTCACTTCACCATTAAGAAAAAATGTTGCTTCATCACTGAAAACAAGTTTCGCACTGAACGCATCCTCTTCCATGAGCTGTTGCAACCGCGCCGAAAATTCAAAACGTTTGACTTTGTCATCGGGTGTCAGGGCTTGTAGCAATTGTAAACGGTAAGGCTTCTGCTTTAGCCTTTTCCGTAAGATTTTACAAACCGTCGGCTGTGGTACGTTTAGCTCCCTGCTTGCTTTATTCGTCGGCTTCCGCGGGCTACGCGTGAAACTTGCCCGCACGCGTTCAACCGTTTCTTCGGTCACTGCAGGCCCCTTACAGAGGCATCCAGAAGCTTTAAACTGCGCATACCATCGCCGAATGGAGTTAGCAGTTGGTGGATCTTTATTGAACTTCGTCCTGAAGTGTCGTTGCACTGTTATGACTGACTGATGTGAGTGCATTTCAAGCACGACATACGCTTTCTCGGCTCCTGTCGCCATTTTGTCTCACTGCGCTCTCGAGCTCTCTGGCGGCAGAAACCTGAACTGCGGCTTCAGCCGAACAAAACTTCATGAATTTTTCTACGTATCTGTAGTGTGTCGTGACCATATGTCAACGAATGGAGCTACAGTGAATTTATGAAATCGCTTCAATCATTTGTAATAGCCTTGTAGGGATGGCGGTCGTATCGCGTACACAAGGTATAACAGGGCAGCGGATTGGTCGAGCTGTCATTCGTACTCAGGACATTTGTGCGAAGACGTTTCCTACGTGATTATGGCCGCTCGACGAGAATTAACAGACTCTGAACGTGGAAGGGTAGATGGAGCTTGAACCATGGCACATTCCATTTCGGAAATCGTTAAGGATTTCAATATTCCGAGATCCACAGTGTATGCCGAGAATACCCAGTTTCAGGCCTGACCGCTCACCGTGGACAACGCAGAGGCCGACAGCTTTCTCTTAACGTCTTCCACCAGGGTATAATAGTAAGAGCGGACGACGGCAGTCGACAACGGCCAGTTGCGTTGGCTTAGTCAAAACATGTGACCTCACGCCACTGCACGGGACCTCGCAGATGCGGAATTTTGTTGTAGTGAGTAGCGATCCAGAGTATGACTCGGACATTCTACAAAGCCACGCTCGCCCTTGAAGATGTGGGACGAAACGTCGGGTTTCAAGGTTAAGTCCCTTCGACCACGGCGTAATAGCCCGGCCGTCAAAATTTTACATTTTACTATCAGAGTGTGGCGAAATTTGGCGTTAATGAGCAACGGCAGTAGACGACCAACGCCTTTGCTAACAGCACAATATCGCCTGCAGCGCCTGTCTTTGGCTCGCGGCATACGACTGGAAAAACGTGGCCTGGCCATATGAGCCCTGATTTCAGTTGGTAAGATTGTGGCGCAGACCCCGTCAAGACGTGGACCCAAGTTGCCAAATTGCACTGTCAAGTTGGTGCTGGCTTCGTAATGGTGTTGGCTGTGTTTATCGACCATTTATAGCCATGCATGGACTACATGTTTCCAAACAATAACG
The DNA here is from genome assembly GCF_023864345.2 of Schistocerca serialis cubense. Classification (NCBI taxonomy): domain Eukaryota; kingdom Metazoa; phylum Arthropoda; class Insecta; order Orthoptera; family Acrididae; genus Schistocerca; species Schistocerca serialis. The sequence goes on from NC_064645.1 coordinate 622,026,182, forward strand.
GAACTGTTATGTATGACAGTCTGCCATGTCAGCGCGCCACAATTGTTCGTTATTGGTTTGAAGAACGTTCTGGGCAGTTAGAGCGAATGATTTGGCCACCCAGATTTCCCGACATGAGTCCCATCGAACTTTTATGGGACGTAATCGAGAGGTTAGTTCGTGCCCAAAATACTCTAGCGGCACCATTTTCGCAATCATGGACGGCTTACAGAGGCAGCACATCTCAATATGACTGCAGGGGACTTTCAACGAGTTTTTGAGTCCGTGCCGCGTCGAACAGCTGCACTGCGTCTGGCAAAAAGAGCGGAAGTACCCAATGAGTTTGTCACATCAACGTACATCTGTCCTCCCTGGCAATAGCATTAGCGCCGAAAGAGCTTAAGGTAGTCACCATTGCTTTACCTCCCCCCCCCCTTCTCCCCCCTTTTCCCTCTCTGTGCATCTGGCTAAGAAAGAAATGAAACGCTGGAGGCCTTGAAATAATAAGTTTTCTTTATTGAAGTTGTGATCCATATTCAAACGCGGCCAGCCGCTTGGTTGCCCTGGAGATGGAAGGACTGGGAAAACGTTGTTTGAACACAATCTCTAAAACCATCTCTAAAACTGTGACATGTTATTGGAATATCGTACTTAAAAGTATGATTTAGAGAGAGTTTATGCGGTTTGTATGTGGCGTGTGTGTGTGTTAAGTTACGCTTATCTCTGACTGAAGCGACTCCAGCAAATTTTGGTAGAATACTTATTTAGTGAGGGGCAGCTGTGTTTTCTGACAATCACTAATAAAGTGTTCTGTTGTCCAAGAACAGGCTATAAGGAGTAGAGTTTTCTTCAATTGTTATAACAAACTAGGCTCCATAGCAAGTAACTTCTTACGTGGGATCGAAATATCATCGTTATAACCTTTGTTATTGAGCCGGTATTTTCTTTTACATGTTTATTTTTATTCTTTTTCTTTAAGTAATGTTGTTTTTACTGTCTGAAATACGTAAACTTCATCTGTGTAAAAATGTTTTACATGTATATGTTATATAATTAATATAGTGCGCAGAGAAATCTATAGAGATGTAAAAATCAGAGGAACAGGGAGTTGGAAACAGTTAAGGATAGTTAATTCGAGAGAAATAATGAGATATTTCGTGAGAGACTGGTGACATAGTGCATGATATAGACATGTAAAACTACAACAGAAGACGTTAGAAATTAATCATTTTTGTAAAAGGTGGTTTAACGTGAGCCTAGACTGCTGTAATCTGAAGAGAAACTTTTATAAGAAAATGGTAAGGGGCATCTATCCAAAGGGCTAAATTTAAACCAGGAAGAAAGTTGTTTGAAAGATCACTTACACAAGTAGTGGTGAGGAAGGAATATTGTGAGGGTGTAGTACCTCGATTTCAGTATGGTTCATAATCGATTAACAATCACCCACTTCATTCTAATTAAAATCTGAATGTGCAGTGTACACTGATGATATTAGTGTATGTGTGAATTTAATATCCAAATCCGCCGAACATCCTCCCAGTAATTGCACTACATACAATTTCAGGAAACTGACAGATGCGCTGTTTGTATTTTAGACCTAAAAAATAAGTAACTACAAAAAATGATTGACCAGCTGCGGGCTACTAGACATGCAGTAGTGATGCGAGTTGCAGTTATCAGAAGCAGCATCGTAAATATTTTAAAAGAAAGAGTTAGTGAGTCTACAACAGTGGCTCTTACTTTTGGAAGAGTCTACAGGTATCAAAGATCATTCAGAACCTGTCGTATTTGTAAGATATGCGTAATTTCGAGGGGGTGGAAGAGCTCTTACGCCATCTTGCACTGATGTGTACTCCTCAATGGTGCTGTTGCGCCCCAGGCGGATGACTTGTTTAAGTTCTTCCCTGAAAACTCCGTAAGCAGAGCAGAATGGGCCAATGGCCAGGCAGAATGCCAGCGAGAGACAAACTCTGATGAAGTAGCAGCAAATACAAAAGCTATCTCAATACCGTGGTTGGGCGCAATGCTCAACCAAGCAACCCAACAAAATGACATCATTGCGACATAATGGTGACTGTGCAAAGCATCGCAAAAAAGCTCAGATCGAACACAAGAGTAACTCTGTTCATTTTGGAAGGTGTGGTTGCACCATCCTTAAGCGACCAAGGGCATTGACGAGCTCAGGAAACTACGGCACATTCAGTAATGCTCGCTAAAGAAAGGCGTCAGTGAACCCTGACAAGAAAATACACCCTGACTTCTGCGGCTTAGTTGTCAGGTGTAGCTCAGTGTTGCAGTTAACAGTGGCCTACTAAGATGACTAAAGTCTGCAATGACACCGTGAGCTAGATCAGAAGGACTCTGTTGCTGCCTCGTCAGCACCTTTTCCGATAAGAGAACCTTGGTGCCTTCCTACACCAGGCCTCATTTGTGATTCCTCACGAATTGATCAACCACCATCCTTTTGGAGTAATGCACTATTTGCTGCCCCTTATCTCGCACCTACAAGCAGACTCCAGCACTGCAGGGTGGTCTTTCGCAGAGGCTCAAACATGACTTTCCACGACTATAAACATCTTGCGCACATCTGCTGGCTGCCTTTCTCAGTCACAGTCTACAACGTCATGTATCATTTGCACCTTCGGGTATTCCACTGACCCTCGCCACCACGTTCCACACGGTGCTATCCAGAAGACTGTGGAGATCCTGGTCCTAGAGCTCTGCAGTGCTTTAGTGTAAGAGTTAATGCCTCCTGCAAAAAAAAAAAAAACAAAAAACAAACTAACAGACCAGGCTTGTGGAACCCTCAAATGCTGGCACCTCGTATTCTAGTTTCCTAACTGCCCATTATTCGCAAAGAACATTTCACATCAAAATAGTTTCAGTATTCACATATTATGCAGGTAGCGGGTAATTCTTCGATTAGAAAGTAATTTTCATGACGTTATCGACTTTGGGTTGGTGACATGGGCCTGACAGACCACTGCTGGATGTTTTCAACCTGATACAAGCTATTTGGGGGTCTCGAGGAGACCTCTCTCGCCAGAAGAGGTCCTTCTGTTTCAAACTGAAGGGGAAAAATAAGCTCCCTGAAGATGTATATTGGTATTGCTTAATGGGACAGCTGTCAGTCAGCAACGTTCTACGCAGATTTTTCCTATTACTGACTCCACTCAAGCAATTTCTGCAACGAAGGTGGAAAGTATTTTCCTCGTATTGATAACCTATAGTAATTATTAGAGATGGAGTTTATTGCAAATGTTGTTCAGAATTTACATACCCTAAACATATAAGTATAAGAAAGTGGAAAGCTTATTTATGATTTATCGCTTTGTGGGTTTAGCTTTCATAATGTATTAAGAGTGTTTCGGGACATTTTGGGACTAAAATATTCGCTCATTTCTAAAGCTTGAAGAAGTTTACTGTTGCTTTTCCTGGAGGTCAGGTTGAAACAGAAGATTGTTTATGTAAAATGTCTGACATGAGTGAAGAAATAAAGGGAATATCTAGTGATTTGAAAACACTTGTACCTTAAATTTCATTCCAGGTATATTCGTTTTCTGATGATGTTGGGGAGGGATGGCTGCACAATTTCATAGCCACATGTAAAGGATTCAGCAGCTGTAGAGTTGGAGTTTCTGGAAAAACAAGAGAACGAAGAACTGAAACAACTGAAATCAGGTAGTTGTTCAACAAATGAATTTTGGAACAAGGTACCAAAAAAAAAAAAAAAAACGTTAACAAAAGACTGAACTGAATTTTTGGAACCATCTGTATGTGAGTGAAACACTGTATTCAGCAATCACTTTTGTCTGAAATAAGTGATGAACAGGTGAGCGACGTGTTTGAACTTCACACACCTGTTATGAGCCAGGTTTCAAACACTTAACAGCAAAAAGAACACTCGAAGAAGCACATCAATGAAGTAACTTCCTTCTTCTTGTTTATTAATGAACTTCAGTTCAGTGATACTTTTAACATAAAGATGCACATGTGTTTCCATTGACAAAATGAAATCGTTTCTGTATAAATGTTAATTTATCCAAGGATCATGGTGACTATAGTGCAGGTTTAGGTGCTCACAGACAGTAACATCCAAAATGAATGGAGGACCGTGGAGTTGAAACAACATCGTCTCGTGAATGACATAGTACAATCGCCAACAGGTAGTTCACCTACAATGAAATCAGGGTGGCAGCAAATAAGCTTCTGTGTACAACTCTGGGACACAGTTGGAGGCTGGTTATACAAGTCGACCGTGGGGTATGGATTTTCATCCTTCCAGACTCGGCTATTATGGCAGTTAAAAATATGCTGCTGAAATAGGTCTCATTCGAGAACAAAACGAATTATAGGAAGCCTGGCACTCTCGTGAATAACATGGTATAGTCGCCAACAGGTAGCTCACCTATAATGAAAACAGGGTGGCAGCAAATAAGCTTCTGTGTACAACTCTAGCACACATTGGAGGTTGGTGATAGAAGTCGACAGTGGCGTACGGATTTTCATCCTTCCAGACTCGGCTATTATGGCAGTTAAAATATGCTGCTGAAATAGGTCTCATTCGAGAGCAAAACGAATTATAGGAAGCCTGGTACTGCCTTCCTGAAGAGAATAATCTGTTGACAGAACTTAACTCTGCATTCAAAATAATCAGCTTCCAGTGTCACTTTTGTATCCTTAAAGGTGTAGGCTCTATATTTCGCGGACGGGTTGACAGGTAGTTACTGACGAATTTGTGTCCCCAAGATCCGGCTCTGCAGATTGTAGAACAATTATTTGCGGAGAACCTTGACCGGTTCTCTTTGGCATGAGCAGAGCAAGTTGTCGTAAATTTCTAATCACGATAGTTTCAAAGAGGATCGTTCATGTCTCGAAAATTAACTGTACAGTCGTTCGGTTTTCGAGGCTGTATATCCTGCTACACTATACATCAATTATAAGGCTCTGTTGCGTAATGCTCCCACTTCAACAAGCAACTACAAACAGTGGCAGACTCCACCATGAACACATCAAAGATAGGTGTATTATTTCCCAGGGAAGTACCACCAACACCAATGAGGCAAGCTGTTGTTTGTTGTTAAAACATAAGAAGTTTGAAAACGTGCCTCGCATGCATTACTCGCTCAAGATACGCTGGTGTGATAAACTTAATGAGGAAACTAACTTTCGCATGATATGTTACTACCAAGTCACATAGCTCTATGAAACTTGAACCATTCATTGAAGGAACTGCTACAGTACAGTGCAAAAGGTAACTGAAAGAAACACGCAATGAGACGAACAGAAATAACATTTTTATTCAAAGATAATAATTATACTGAAGGCGTCGTGATTTATTATTGGTCCCTGAACTTTAAGAAAGGCAGGACATGGTTCTTAGTAGGGTGTGTGATTATGACGAGCAGCAGGGCACGCTTTACAACGTGCTCCCATGCTGACCAAACGGTTGGAAGGAGTCCTTGTGGTTGTGCGCTCCATTCGTCGTCCAGTGCTGATGACAACTGCTGGATGGCCGTCGGTGCTGAAATACGTCTCCTCAACGCATCCCACTTGTGTTCGATGGGATTTAAGTCGGAGGGGAGAGGGGAGGGGGAAAGCCAGGTCATTTGCCGAGTGTCCTCCCGTTCCAAGAGCTCCTGCACCGTGCTGTTCGGTGCGACCGCTCTCTGCCGTCCATAAAAATGAGGTCAGATCCGAATAAATCCCTTGAAAGACACACATGAGGAAGGGGTACAGAGTCACAATGACGTTCCATAGGCAGGAAGTTTTCTGCCTACGCCTGTCATTTTTCCCAAATTTTTTCCTATCTGCTTCGGCTTTTTTCCTGTCTGCCTTCGCCTTCATTTCTCTCCTCCACTGTAATAAAGAATACCACCCCAGTGCTCCATAACTTCTCGCTGAATGACAAGCACTCTTTTTCCGTTCCTTCAGCTGCCTCGCGTTCCGAGGCCAGGTCCATTTTGCACTAATGTCACACTGATATTATGCCACGTCATATGCAGCTTTCTATGTTCGATTGGGAGTTCTCTGACAAAATACTCCCACATTGTTCTATTACCTTTCGTACTATACTGTAGCAGTTCTTTCTAGATCATCCCCATTTAGGTTTCTCATGATTTCCCTAAATCGCCTCGTGAAAATGCCGAGATGGTTCCTTTGAAAAGGCCTTCACCCTTGCATGATATAGTCCGAGCTTGTGCTCTGTCTCTAATGACGGGACGTTATACCCAACCTTCCTTCTAGGCATGATCCGTGTTTCATCGAGCCATTTGCTTGGCAGGAACACATTATGCGAAAGTTCCTTCCGTCCTAAAGCTTTGCACTCCACTGTAATCTTGAGAACACTAGTATAGTATGAATCAATTCCTTGTGTCTCGAGGGCTTGCAGTGTAGTTTAGTTGATAGTGAGTATTTTTATATATACATTTATGCTCATAAATTAAGGATAATTGCAGAATGTGCTGCCACACAACGTGGCATATACACAAAACTGGCGCTAATAGCGTAGGCACATAGGGAACACACTCGACACAGATCTTTAAGTCCATGGTATTAGTGATAAGTTGAGAAAACCGTCCCGAAACACATGTGCTACAAAACGCCACTGTTTCCTGAGCATGTACCCTGATATCGATATGGGATATGATCACCATGCGCATGTACACATGCTGCACAACGGGTTGGCATACTCTGGATCAGGTGGTCGAGCAGCTGCTGGGGTATAGCCTCCCATTCTTGCACCAGTGCCTGTCGGAGCTCCTGAAGTGTCGTAGGGGTTTGAAGACGTGCAGCGATACGTCGACCGAGAGCATCCCAGACGTGCTCGATGGGGTTAGATCTGGAGAATAGGCAGGCCACCCCATTCGCCTGATATCTTCAAGGTACTCCTCCAGGATGGCAGCTCGGTGGGGCCGTGCGTTACCGTCCACCTCTGAAAAGGCGGACATACTGGTGCAAAATGACGTCCCGATACACCTGACCTGTTAGTTCCTCTGTCAAAGACATGCATGGGTGTACGTGCACCAGTCATAATCTCACACCACACCATCAAACCACGACCTTCATACAGGTCTCTTTCCAGGACATTAAGGGTTGGTATCTGGTTCCTGGTTCATGCCAGATGAAAACCTGGCGAGCCTCACTTTCAGACTACACCTGGACTCGTTCTTGAACATAACCTGGGATCACTGTTCGAATGACCATGTACTGTGTTCTTGACACCAGGCTTTACGGGCTCTCTTGTGACCAGGGGTCAGTGGAATGCACCTTCGAGGTCTCCGGTTGAATAAACCATGTTTGTTATGTCGTTTGTAGATTGTGTATCTGGAGACAACTGCTCCAATGGCTGCGGTAAGGTCCCGAGCAAGGCTACCTGCAGTACTCCGTGGCCGTCTGCGGGCACCGATGGTGAGATATCGGTCTTCTTGTAGTGTTGTACGCTGTGGACGTCCCGTACTGTAGCGCCTGAACACGTTTGCTGTTTGCTGGAATCGTTACCATAATCTTGCGATCACATTTTGTGGCACATGGGGGCCCCGTGCAACGACCTGCTGTGTTTGACCAGCCTCCAATCGCCCTAGTACTCTACCCCTCATAACGTCATCAACATGTGTTCTTTGAGTCATTTTCAACACACAGTCACCATTAGCACGTCTGAAAACGTCTGCACACTTACTCGCTGCACCGTATTCTGGCATGCACCAACACACCTCTGTGTATGTGGGCTGCTGGCAGCGTCACCGTGCGACGACCGCAGGTCAAATGCACCGCATGGTCGTACCCCGAGGTGATTTAAACCCGCAAACCGCCCACCAGAGCGTTGTTTCACCATGTATCAGCATTGCCCTTAATTTATGAGCATGAGTGTAAATGACTCCTGGTCATAGGTGCAAGGTGGCTCCCTTCATTACTGGGGAAAAGGACAGTTAAATGTATCCACTACTGGAGCCAGATTGTTCCTTCACTTCATTAAAGTCCATCGGTTTCTTATTTCCTGTGCAGTTAGTAATACACTCCTGGAAATGGAAAAAAGAACACATTGACACCGGTGTGTCAGACCCACCATACTTGCTCCGGACACTGCGAGAGGGCTGTACAAGCAATGATCACACGCACGGCACAGCGGACACACCAGAAACCGCGGTGTTGGCCGTCGAATGGCGCTATCTGCGCAGCATTTGTGCACCGCCACCGTCAGTGTCAGCCAGTTTGCCGTGGCATACGGAGCTCCATCGCAGTCTTTAACACTGGTAGCATGCCGCGACAGCGTGGACGTGAACCGTATGTGCAGTTGACGGACTTTGAGCGAGGGCGTATAGTGGGCATGCGGGAGGCCGGGTGGACGTACCGCCGAATTGCTCAACACGTGGGGCGTGAGGTCTCCACAGTACATCGATGTTGTCGCCAGTGGTCGGCGGAAGGTGCACGTGCCCGTCGACCTGGGACCGGACCGCAGCGACGCACGGATGCACGCCAAGACCGTAGGATCCTACGCAGTGCCGTAGGGGACCGCACCGCCACTTCCCAGCAAATTAGGGACACTGTTGCTCCTGGGGTATCGGCGAGGACCATTCGCAACCGTCTCCATGAAGCTGGGCTACGGTCCCGCACACCGTTAGGCCGTCTTCCGCTCACGCCCCAACATCGTGCAGCCCGCCTCCAGTGGTGTCGCGACAAGCGTGAATGGAGGGACGAATGGAGACGTGTCGTCTTCAGCGATGAGAGTCGCTTCTGCCTTGGTGCCAATGATGGTCGTATGCGTGTTTGGCGCCGTGCAGGTGAGCGCCACAATCAGGACTGTATACGACCGAGGCACACAGGGCCAACACCCGGCATCATGGTGTGGGGAGCGATCTCCTACACTGGCCGTACACCACTGGTGATCGTCGAGGGGACACTGAATAGTGCACGGCACATCCAAACCGTCATCGAACCCATCGTTCTACCATTCCTAGACCGGCAAGGGAACTTGCTGTTCCAACAGGACAATGCACGTCCGCATGTATCCCGTGCCACCCAACGTGCTCTAGAAGGTGTAAGTCAACTACCCTGGCCAGCAAGATCTACGGATCTGTCCCCCATTGAGCATGTTTGGGACTGGATGAAGCGTCGTCTCACGCGGTCTGCACGTCCAGCACGAACGCTGGTCCAATTGAGGCGCCAGGTGGAAATGGCATGGCAAGCCGTTCCACAGGACTACATCCAGCATCTCTACGATCGTCTCCATGGGAGAATAGCAGCCTGCATTGCTGCGAAAGGTGGATATACACTGTACTAGTGCCGACATTGTGCATGCTCTGTTGCCTGTGTCTATGTGCCTGTGGTTCTGTCAGTGTGATCATGTGATGTATCTGACCCCAGGAATGTGTCAATAAAGTTTCCCCTTCCTGGGACAATCAATTCACGGTGTTCTTATTTCAATTTCCAGGAGTGTAGTTTTCGCGAATATCATATTAATTGTGGAGAGGGAACTGAGATATTTATGGTTTGTAAATTTCTTGCTGCCTCCTTTTTTTATGAAAGAGAGTAGTTGAGATTTAGTTCCCCCAAACTATCCAGGCGAATAACGTTTCTTCTGCGACGTATGGCGTCATCCATGTTACATGGAATTTCTTCCAGAACGTGAAGAAGCGCACCACCTGTATCATGTTTTTTTCTTTTTTTGCCGGTTACGATCCACGTAAAGCATTAAAATCAGACATGAAGAGCAGCTGCTGCGAGTAAGTTACGTCAGATGGTAGTCTGAATACGCCGCACTTGCCCGACAGTTAATAACAGCCATCGAGAGGCTGCTTTTCCCAGTACCCGCTCTTCAGATCTGAAGATAATACTAACCTGTATCGGCACTAATATTATTTCTTTTTTACCCATTCGGTGTGTTCCGTCGAATCAAATTAATGTCAAAGCGATTCCACGACATCGTGTCGCCTCTCAAGGAGCTTCTAGAACGTTATTCCTTTCATTAACGCTCCGTGGTTTGATTACTCTCTTCAGAGATATCTTGTCAGTCATTTCGCAACCTGCAGTCTTAATTCGTGGACATGGAATGCCTACCCAGCTTCCCTTTTTTCAATACTTTTGTTTTCTTCAGTCTTTCGTCTAATCAAAATTTCATTGTAAGACTCAGTTCTCTTTTGAAAATCTCGGAATCATTTCCTTTAACTAGTAATAATCTTCCACGTTCCTATTGTGAATTGCTTGAAATTGCCGGAACGGTTAGCTGGTTCCATTGGCTAGTTTTTTTATTATAACTGATCTCATCATACGCTCAACAAAAATATTTTGTTATTTACCTAAGTACCTGTGCTAAGTAATTCAACCTTTCGGCCAAGCCCTAAACATCCACAGAAGCTGCTGCCTGATGTAATCTGGTGTATACATCCACAAAAAATTCAACTCCATGAGGAGAACTAATAATGAATTGATTGATTCTAAGATTCGCTGCATTCACTTGGAATGAACGAACTAATGTTGACTAACCAGTTTTTAATTAAATATACACGCATCAGTGTGTTAGTCAGAATGAAATATATAAGCACAATAAGGTGTGCAAGTACTAGGAATTTAAGTGATATATCTAGTAATTACTTTTATTTTCCACAATTCAATGATTTTATGTTTAAGCCACGGCTTAGATAGATAATTGTTACTCGTCTTGTAACACCATAATTCTGGACATACAGAAGTGGGGTTTGACGCAGATCTTCACATTCTTCTATCCTGCGTAATACCGGTTTAATGCAGTTCTTTACGCTGGCCTGTATTGTGAAAGCTCTTCAAAACCGCTTAATGACTGCAAACTACATCCATTTGAACCTACTTACTGTATTCGGCTCTTCGTCTCCCTGCAACTTTCAATCTCCACATTTCCTTCCAATACCAAATTAACGGTTCCTTTGTGCCTCAGAACGTGTTCTGTCAGCCGATCCGTTCTATTAGTCAAATTGTGCCATACATTAGTTTTCTACCCAATTGCATTCAGTGCCTCTAATATTCAGCATTCTTTTTTACCATCGAATTTCAAAAGCTTCTATTCTCTCCATATCAAAATGTGTTTCATCGTTCACGTTTCACTTCCGTGCAAAGCTATACTCCAGATAGTTTCACTTAAACTTGTATTCAATATTAACAGACTTCTGTTTCTCAGAATACTTTTGTTGATATTGCCACTCTGCATTTGTATATCCTGTCTATCATTATTTTGCTGCCCAAACAGTAAAACACATCGACTACTTTTAGTTTCTCGTTTCCTAATCCAGTTCGCTCAACTGATTTAATTCGACTTCAGTCCCTTACACTTGTATTAATTTAGTTGATGTTCCATAACCTTTTCCCTTATCGCTACCCATTCTGTTCAATTGCGCTTGCAACTCCATTGCAGTCTCGGACAGAAGCACTATATCATTGGTAAACGAAAAGGTTTTGATTTATTTTTCCAAATTTTTGCTTGCTTTCCTTTACTGTTGGCTCAATGAACAAATTGAATAAAATCAGGGGTAGGCTACAGCCTTGTCGCACTCCCTTCTCAACTATCACTTCTCTTTCATGTCCTTCGGCTGTTACAACTCCATTGAGGTTTCTGTGCGGTAGGTAAATAACCTTTCCTTCCTGCATTTTATCCCTGTTTCCATCAGAATTCCAAAACGTATACTAGTCAAAATTTTCAAAACCCTTGTCTAAATCTACAAATGCTAAACACGTAGGTTTTCCTTTCTTAAAATTATCTTTCAAGACAAGTCACACGGTCAGCATTGCCTCACTTGTTCCTTTATTTTTCCAGGACCCGAACGGATCTTCGACTTCGGCTTCAGTCAGTTTTCCATTTTTAGGGTTGCATACATCAAAGGTAAAAATGGAATAATCCTTACAGGATTATTCTCGTAGGATTTCTTTTTCTCAGGACTAGGTAGACGTCCCAATCTGAATTTTATGTCACAAAGTAATGTGTATGGTCCCTTGGCAGTGTACAAAATTGAAGCTTCTGAGTAAGTGCACTCAAAAGATGCGGCCACTTATGCAATAAATTTTAATACTCGAATACTCAGTCACCAAAATCTGTAGCGTGCTTCTCATTCACGTAACATAATGAAATCTGGCAAGAAGCAGTGTTTCATAGCAAAAGTGAAGAAAAAAATCTCAAAATTGTTAATTTGTAATTATACAACAAGAAGTTTTCTGTCACTTGTCATTTGTTATCCTACTCTGCCTGTCAGTATTCGTTTCCCTCAGGAACAGGTAACATATCAAGTCGAAATTTATGTCACATACTAAGGTTTGTTGTCCCATGGCGTTGTGATAAATGTAAACTTTTGTCAGTGCAGTCGAAAGTCATTTATGTCATATATTTTGATATTCTCAAACTCAGTCATTAAACTTATAGGGTACTTCACGTTAACCTAGAATCGTTAAACTGGCCAAGGAACAAGATTTCACAGTCCAAGTAAAGGAAAAATGCCATAAAGTTTTTATCATACAAAAATTGTATTTTTTGTCATTTCTTATCGGCTTCAAACTTAAAATTAAAACATTCCCGGGACCGATATCCTGCCAGTGTAAATGTCGCTAAGCGGCAAAAACAGTCGAGATTATCGACTCCTGGGATGGATGAACCGCCTACATACATAATTAAGTTTGTACGGAGCCCCCAAAGTGCAAGTCCTATTCGCACCTGGCCAATTTTTCTGCAGACTTGACTCACGGAAGTAATAGTTTTTTGTATTGGAATTATTTCATCTCCTTCAAGTCTGTGGGTATTTCGCTTGTCTCTCGTTTCTTGCACATTAGCTGCCTCTCCCATGAATCTCAATATTTCTGATGGAATGTCGTCTACTCTAGCGGCCTGGTTTCGACTTAGATCTTGAAGAAATCCGGCTATTTTATTACTTTCACTTTATACTTGTTCTCATTTTCGCTTCCTGTTCCTAACTGTACATTGCCCTCAGCCTTTTTAACATTTTCAAAACGTTATTTTGTTGAAAAGTTTGTCGCGTGCATTACGATGGCTAGTTTGGTGACGGTGCCAGGGAAAGACTGGAGCACTTGTGGATGAGTGTTATGTTCAGAATGTATAGCATAGCTTATGCAAGATCTTGTTCATTGAAGGAGTCCTGAGATGAACGGTTAGGCCAGTGTGAGAAGATGTGCATTCAACGTGAAACGCGTCAGAAGATTTAATTTGAATTAAGGAATACAGGGGCCACTCTTTTAGACGACGGACGGCAGAGTTCAGGGTACGGTGCCTTGCTTATTTTTTACGGCACAACCACAATATTTTGTTGTTGACGACACAACGGGCACCGCTTACTGAAGGTGTAGTCTGAGGATAACCACTGACTGGTCGAAACCGGTTACTGCTCTGTGAAATGTTCATGTGACTTTGTCGTAAAAAATTCAGTCTTAATCACTCTGGATAAAACGACTTTTTTCTTGCAAAATGCTTCCTTGCGACTCTGGCAGTGTTTCCTGTGATATAAGGGCGTGCAATAAGTAATATAACACTCTTTTCCTGAAAGCAGATTGTTTTTATTCGGGATTCCAATAAACCTTCTTATTCCCCACTTTTTTGGCTAGAAAACCCTGTTTTTCAATATAATGGTTCAAATGGCTCTGAGCACAATGGGACTTAACTGCTAAGGTCATCAGTCCCCTAGAACTTAGAACTACTTAAACCTAACTAACCTAAGGACATCACACACATCCATGCCCGAGGCAGGATTCGAACCTGCTACCGTAGCGGTCGCGCGGTTCCAGACTGTAGCGCCTTTAACCGCTTGGCCACACCGGCCGGCTTTCAATACAATCTGACGGCGTTATGCCACCTTACTGGGACGGCTTATATGCCTACCTGGTGTCACTCTATTGGTCAGCTTCGAAGCCAACGTCTCGCTGCATCGATAACCTCCCCCCATCACCCACGCACTGCTTCCTGTGGAGTGTGTCCGTCATTCGGTCAATCAGATGGTCCATCGTTGGTCTTTGCTCACACACCTTTAGTTTCCCCAACTTCTGGGCGTGTATTTCAGCACTACCAACATAGACGTCCAGTTGTGCAGCGAGGTGTTTGATTGTGATCCGTCTATCACCTCGAGTGAGAGTGTCCGCACGTTCCAACATTGCAGGAGTCGCAGGTGTGTGCGGCCGGCCGGCACGCGGGGGATGGGCAGGTTTCCGCGACCTTGCGACGACGACAGATGCCTCGCCCAACGACTCACCGTGATTTTGTTCACAGCCAGATGTCGACAGAAATTCTGAAAGCACCTATGAATATCTGCGACGCTCTGGTTCTCCACCAGAGGAAACTCAGTGACAGCTCTCTTCTCGGAACGTGCCTGTGTTGGAGACGCCATTTCAATGGCTACGTATAGCGCCATCATTTATCGGAACTTCAAGCGAAACTGACCGTGATGAAAAAAGCGGCGTTGCATTACTTATTGAGCGCCCCTCGTACAGCACGGCTAGTGGTCCCAGCGGGGCGATCTGTGACAAGCACCGGGAGGCCGCTATCTGCCGGCTAATGGGCACCGGCTCCCCCCTGTCCGTCCCTCGGCGGCCGTTAATTGCTGTTTTATTCCATCAGATAGGCGGCCGAAAGCCGGGGCGCCGACAAATTCATTAAGTGCCCGCATGTGGCGCATATGCCGCACCGCGCCGCGTGCGCGACGCGTGTGCTGCGGGAATTTGACACGAGAGTGAGAGGGTGTGGGGAGTGGGTGGAGGAGCTGTGGGAAATTTGCGGGGGTGGTAGGTGACGGATGCCGCCCGTCGTCATGGGGCGGTTCCACTGCGCACACCCTGCGGGTCGTTCGAGCGATTGCTGGTGTCTGTGTGGGACCCTCTCGCGGACGACACTCTGCGTGTGCAGAGATCGCAGCCGAGTCACGCTTGCGGGATGCGGGCTAAACCGCTTTATGTCACTGTGGGAAAGAATGGGAGGATGATCTGTTTGGCTTTAGGGAAAGTAAAGGCACCAGGGAAGCAGTTCTGACGCTGATGTTGATAAATTAGGTGAGTGTTAACGAGAACACAAAGCACCTTAATTGAATTTCTCGACCTGAATAAAGCCTTCGGCAACGTTAGATGCTATAAGATGTTTAAAATTTTTACAAAATATGTAAGCTATAGAGATAGACGAATACACTACTCTGTTATACGAAGACAAGTCACTGAAAGTTGTTACCAAAAATATAAAAAGTACTTGTCTGATTTACTTCAGACTTTTAGATGATACTATAATAAATGTTGACAAGGACATAAGGTACATACTTTTCTGAATTTTATAAATGTATATATAATGATACATAAAGAAGAAACATTGTTAGCAAAAATCTCGAAAAGTTCTAGACCAATGTGCTTCCCATTTGTACATGATACTCTCATAAACACTTGGACGGACACATGCTATGCATTTTTCTGTATATGTGGTATATAAATATATAATATCGACATACTCTCATAAATGTTCAGATGGACATACGGTATATTTTTTTAAACAACAATATAAAGGTTTTTTGTTAAAACTGACTGCGATGAAGAAAATACAGTGCTAAGCTGTGCTGCGACAAAGTACGATTTCGTATTCTTTCTTGTAGTCAGTTTTAACTACGATAGTAGAGCAGTTAAACCGACAGACAAATTGTTTCTCACATATATATTTCTTCTCCTTACATATAATATGTAAAGAATTGTGTGCACAACTGTGTGCTGGTTTGGTATCTTTTTCACAGTCGGTTTTAACAGAAAACAGGAAAGCTGTGTTTATTGCTGTGGTCTAACTATTAAAATATTATTACGGAATCTGAAGCGTCTGAAACTTTGTAATCCTAGTAGTTTCGGATTAAAATTATGCTAAATACTGTCATTGAAGCTAGCAGCTGGAGATATCTCCTACAACCCATATACCAGTGACCACGACCGATTTACCCATTTATTTTAAGCGATTGAATTCCCTACGAAGGTTTCTTTGGCTATGACAATAAACAGTGCTCAAGGTCGGGGAGAGATTGTAAGAGGAAGCGGCCAGAGAGAACAGGAAAGGGGGGTGGTGACAGATAACAGGAGTAGGAGATGGACAGTGCGTGGGGGAGGAGGTTACAGAAAGAGAGAGGGGAGGAGGAGATAAAGAAAGGGAGGGGAGACAAGAGAATGGATATGGACAGGGGAGAGAAGGGGATCAGGACGTATATCCAATTCCCCATACGTATTGAGCAAATGCGAAGCATTGCCAGGTTCGCTAGTGTATGATACGCAGAAGAACCGAGATGTAACACATAACATAATGGAAGACCAATAAAGAAGTTGTGATGATGTGACAGCGCCCGTTGTTTTTTTTTTTATTATTGATTTTGGTAAACAAGACCGACTTCGACCATCAGAATCTGCCTGCGTACTCCCACAACGACAGTGAGAGAACTCCCACGACGGCAGTGATACAACCACTTGAAAATGGCACTGGTGACCGAAATCGACCGTGCTATTCGAAAATAAAAGACAAAAGGGTGTTGTCATTTGATACCGAGTAATTCTACATTTTAGGAACTTGCACCACGACATTCCGTCAGCTGGACAAAAGATTCCAGAAAGAAGTATATTAGAAATGGTGTATGGGATGTAGTCTTTCTTTCCTACCGCTGAACCTGTGAGATGCAATGACAGAAGTAAAAGAAAGGTTTAGGAGTGGCATTAGAATTAAGAGTGAAAGAATATCAGTGATAAGCAAAACTGTCACCTGACAGCCATCGGTGCGTTTAAAAGCCCAGAGGCACAGAGGACGTTCCTGCGCAAGATGTCTCAGTTCCACCACGTGCAACCTGAGCCCACCGATGTTCCACTCTAGTACGGGAGCCAGACGCGGTAAGAGCTATATGATCTGACGACTTATGACCTTTTTTTCCTTCTAGTAAGGAAATGAAACTCCTACAGCCGTCCTTATGGTATTATTTATTGTGTAGCTACCAATTCAGCAATGATCAACGACATGAGGATGCAGAAGGCAACGGAAACCACTGCATTAAAGACACGTAGCGTGTATCCACAGGACATGTGGCCTGTAACTGAAGAAGTGTCATGATGATCTCTCCATTGGCAAAAGATTCCGGAATAGTCCCCCATTCGGATCTCCAGGAGGGGACTGCCAAGGGGGAGGTTACCAAGAGAAAAAGATTGAATAATCAACGAAAGGATAACGTTCTACGAGTCGGGGCGTGGAATGTTATAAGCTTGAACGCGGTAGGGAAACTAGAAAATCTGAAAAGGGAAATGCAAAGGCTCAATCTAGATATAGTAGGGGTCAGTGAAGTGAAGTGGAAGGAAGACAAGGATTTCTGGTCAGATGAGTATCGGGTAATATCAACAGCAGCAGAAAATGGTATAACAGGTGTAGGACTCGTTATGAATAGGAAGGTAGGGCAGAGGGTGTGTTACTGTGAACAGTTCGGTGACCGGGTTGTTCTAATCAGAATCGACAGCAGACCAACAACGACAACGATAGTTCCGGTATACATGCCGACGTCGCAAGCTGAGGATGAACAGATAGAGAAAGTGTATGAGGATATTGAAAGGGTAACGCAGTATGTAAAGGGGGACGAAAATCTAATAGTCATGGGCGGCTGGAATGCAGTTGTAGGGGAAGGAGTAGAAGAAAAGGTTACAGGAGAGTATGGGCTTGGGACGGAGAATGAAAGAGGAGAAAGACTAATTGAGTTCTGTAACAAGTTTCAGCTAGTAATAGCGAATACCCTGTTCAAGAATCACAAGAGCAGGAGGTATACTTGGAAAAGGCCGGGAGATACGGGAAAATTTCAATTAGATTACATCATGGTCAGACAGAGATTCCGAAATCAGATACTGGATTGTAAGGGGTACACAGGAGCAGATATAGACTCAGATCACAATATAGTAGTGATAAAGAGTAGGCTGAAGTTCAAGACATTAGTCAGGAAGAATCAATACGCAAAGAAGTGGGATGCGGAAGTACTAAGGAATGATGAGATACGTTTGAAGTTCTCTAACGCTATAGATACAGCAATAAGGAATAGCGCAGTAGGCAGTACAGTTGAAGAGGAATGGACATCTCTAAAAAGGGCCATCACAGAAGTTGGGAAGGAAAACACAGGTACAAAGAAGGTAGCTGCGAAGAAACCATGGGTAACAGAAGAAATACTTCAGTTGATAAAAGGAGGAAGTACAAACATGTTCCGGGAAAATTAGGAATACAGAAATACAAGTCGCTGAGGAATGAAATAAATAGGAAGTGCAGGGAAGCTAAGACGAAATGGCTGCAGGAAAAATGTGAAAACATCGAAAAAGATATGATTGGCGGAAGGACAGAATCAGCATACAGGAAAGTCAAAACAACCTTTGGTGACATTAAAAGCAACGGTGGTAACATTAAGAGTGCAACGGGAATTCCACCGTTAAATGCAGAAGAGAGAGCAGATAGGTGGAAAGAATACATTGAAAGCCTCTATGAGGGTGAAGATTTGGCGGATGTGATAGAAGAAGAAACAGGAGTCAATTTAGTAGAGATAGGGGATCCAGTATTAGAATCGGAATTTAAAAGAGCTTTGGAGGACTTACGGTCAAATAAGGCAGAAGGGATGGATATCATTCCATCAGAATTTCTAAAATCATTGGGGGCAGTGGCAACAAAACGACTATTCACGTTGGTGTGTAGAATATATGAGTCTGGCGACATACGATCTGACTTTCGGAAAAGCATCATCCACACAATTCCGAAGACGGCAAGAGCTGACAAGTGTGAGAATTATCGCACAATCAGCTTAACAGCTCATGCACCGAAGCTGCTTACAAGAATAATATACAGAAGAATGGAAAAGAAAATTGAGAATGCGCTGGGTGACGATCAGTTTGGCTTTAGGAAAAGTAAAGGGACGAGAGAGGCAATTCTGACGTTACGGCTAATAATGGAAGCAAGGCTAAAGAAAAATACTTTCATAGGATTTGTCGACCTGGAAAAAGCGTTCGACAATATAAAATGGTGCAAGCTGTTCGAGATTCTGAAAAAAGTAGGAGTAAGCTATAGGAAGAGACGGGTCATATACAATATGTACAACAACCAAGAGGGAATAATAAGAGTGGACGATCAAGAACGAAGTGCTCGTATTAAGAAGGGTGTAAGACAAGGCCGTAGCCTTTAGCCCCTACTCTTCAATCTGTACATCGAAGAAGCAATGATGGAAATAAAAGAAAGGTTCAGGAGTGGAATTAAAATACAAGGTGAAAGGATATCAATGATAAGATTCGCTGATGACATTGCTATCCTGAGTGAAAGTGAAGAAGAATTAAATGATCTGCTGAACGGAATGAACAGTCTCATGAGTACACAGTATGGTTTGAGAGTAAATCGGAGAAAGACGAAGGTAATGAGAAGTAGTAGAAATGAGAACAGCGAGAAACTTAACATCAGGATTGATGGTCACGAAGTCAATGAAGTTAAGGAATTCTGCTACCTAGGCAGTAAAATAACCAATGACGGACGGAGCAAGGAAGACATCAAAAGCAGACACGCTATGGCAAAAAAGGCATTTCTGGCCAAGAGAAGTCTACTAATATCAAATACCGGCCTTAATTTGAGGAAGAAATTTCTGAGGATGTACGTCTGGAGTACCGCATTGTATGGTAGTCAAACATGGACTGTGGGAAAACCGGAACAGAAGAGAATCGAAGCATTTGAGATGTGGTGCTATAGACGAATGTTGAAAATTAGGTGGACTGATAAGGTAAGGGATTAGGAGGTTCTACGCAGAATCGGAGAGGAAAGGAATATGTGGAAAACACTGATACGGAGAAGGGACAGGATGATATGACATCTGCTAAGACATGAGGGAATGACTTCCATGGTACTAGAGGGAGCTGTAGAGGGCAAAAACTGTAGAGGAAGACAGAGATTGGAATACGTCAAGCAAATAACTGAGGACGTAGGTTGCAAGTGCTACTCTGAGATGAAGAGGTTAGCACAGGTAAGGAATTCGTGGCGGGCCGCATCAAACCAGTCAGTAGACTGACGACCAAAAAAAAAAAAAAAAAACCAATTTCGTCTCTTCAATGCGCCATATCCAGGTCTTAGTTGATGCTGAAGATATTATCACGATCCATAGTGAGCAGTGTACGGCTCGCTGTTATCCCATGTATTGTTTGTCATCTTCTATTGCGGTACTGCCGACTCGTTTCCTTATCCCATTTACTGGCGTCACTAACTTCCTGCCTTACTTGCCCGTGAGCGGCAGCAGCAGCGTGTATCGATAAGTGCACTGTCGTACCATCTCTGGAGCAACCGATAGTATTTACGAGTCGTCGTGTGTCTGGCAGTCAGGTGGAGACGGACCAGCAGTGCAGTCGGGACGCAGCAGCAGTGAAGTCGGGGACGGAGCGCCGGTGAGGCGCGGACAGCCAGTGCTCGCCGACCGCTGGCGACACACGTGAACTGTCCGACGGAGGGAGATTGGAGCGGGACGACCGTTGGTTGGTCGTTCGGTTGGTCGTCTCATCGGCCGACGTATATTTGGACCTTTCACCGTTTCCGGGCCTGGGCAGTCGATCGGTTTACGTGGAACAGCGAGGAAGTCTCCGTGGCGCGTGTCTGGCCTGCGCCGCTGGCGGGGTCCACGCGCGGTCGAGGTGTGAGGGACTGTTCCCATTGCTAAGAGGCCCGTGGCTCACCGATCCCGGACACGAAAGTTAAGTTTTTACTTAATCTACCAGCCAGCCTCAACTGAATTTCGTTGTGGGCTGTTGGGACGTCCTGTCGCTTTGTCGACCGTCGGTCGGTTAGGTTGTCGTTGGATCGTGAATGGTTGGCCCGGTTGCCTGTCTCACCTAAGCGAGCGTTAGTGTTTGAATTCCAGGCCAACCATCGAACATCTGAGCGCTCTTGGGTGTACTGCCACTTTTTTACTTGTTCTTGTTGTTTGTACTTGTATGGCTTGTAACCAACTTTTTTTTTTTTTTAACTAATGTTGTTTTGCCCTTTAAGGTTAAGATTCTTTAGGCCTTCAGCTTAATTTAAAGAACTGTTTCACGTAAGACCTTTGGCATTTTAAAGGTTTTAATGTTGTTGAATTTTAAGTGTTGAGCCTTCATCCGATTTTGAGTTTAAGCTGTTTTCCTCTTAAGGCTTTCAGCCTGGTTCAAAGAACTATTTCACGTAAGGACTTTTGGCATTTTAAAAATTTTGATGTTGTTGAATTTTAAGTATTGAGCCTTCATCCGATTTTGAGTTTGAGCTGTTTTCCTGTCAAGGCCTTCAGCCTAAATTAAAGAACTGTTTCACGTAAGGCCTTTGGTATTTTTAAAAAAAATTGATGTTATGGAGTTTTAAGTGTTAGGCCTTCAGCCGATTTGAATTTAACTTATTTGCTCTTGAAGTGTCTGATTCTTTGGGCCTTCAGCCTAACTAAAGAACTGTTTTAAGATAAGGCTTTGCCTTTTAAATGTATGTTTTTGTTGAGTTTTGCCTAATTAAGAACTGTTTTACGCTCTGAAAATCTGAGATTCTTTGGGCCTTCAGCCTAAATAAAGAACTTTTGTAACACAAGGCTTGCCTTTTAAATTTCTGATTACGCTTGCGTTTTCAATTATTGGCCCTAAGCCGCTTTTAAATTAAAGTGGCTTTCCGTCAGTAAATAAGTCCCAAAGATTAAAGCTGTGTGTTTAAATTTTTTTTTTTTTTTGGCGCTTGTAATGTTTATTATTTGGTCAAAGTTGTATGTTCGAGTGTAACTGTCAGCCCCTTATTTTGGCCCCTTTCCACAATTTTAACTACCTGTCCTGCCTGCGGCTTAAGCTGGGAGTCTCACATGCGTTCGATGCATCAGTTTCCAACATAACTAGTTTACGCAGACTATCTATAAATGTGATGTCATCTCTCCAACCATTAACTGTCAATTTTCTTCTGTCGATGCTCTCCGTTTGACTTGACTGCTGGAGGAGACGACTACAACAGTGGTAGTCTCAGTACTGGCCTGTGTACTGGAGCCACGGCAGACAAGTCGCAGGGCGGCGCCCGTCCTGCCATTAGGCACTGCCCGGACTTGTTTTGGGTTTGGCATGGCAGGCCCAAGTTGTCGCTGCATGTCGCTGTTGGGGCACGCAGTTGGTGGCCAGCAATCGAGACGGAAGTTGAGCTGCAACCTGGTGCGCAGAGTAGTCGGGCAGCCTCTGCAGTCAACACGGAGTGTGGCCAAACTGTTTTGGACATCACCTACTTGGAGGGCGAATGTGTCATTACCCGGTATCCAAGAAGACGGCAACCACAGCCATATATGGACAAGAGCGGTTTTGTTATTACTGTAATGTATGGGGCAAGTGTGCTTTAGTGGCCCACAGTACTGATGGGCAGCTGACGAGTTGCAGATTGAGATTATTGTACGGCGGGTACTGTGTTCAGTGAAGACAGCAAGTAGCTTGCGTACTTGGTTTGAAGACGAAGTGTTCGTTGCGGGCTCCGATGCTACACGACGTGGTTGTAGGGTCGCAGCATGTGCTTTTGTCTTTAGTTTTACCACCACGACGAGGGAGTGGTTAACTGTTGTATATAGCTGTAAGTTTTCTGTTGTTCTTTACCGACTGGGTGGTCTAAATAGCCCAGTTGTATGTAGCAGTAATAAATTGCTCGTTGGTGCCCTTGATAGTAGAGGTAGATCATGATGTGATTTTATTCATTATTGTACTGCGCTGATAAGATTCCCCAATTGTAATGAACTACGGAAAGAGGGTGTGAATACTGTGCTGTCTGTTGCCCTTTGTTGGTGGCCACTTGTTTGCCACAGGTGCCGAGACACGTGTGAGTTGTAAATATGTAGTATTGTTTAGGATAGTCTGTATTTATTTCATTATAGTGCTAGTCCAGTTTTACGTATTAGGTATAGGGGTAGCGTCTTTCATTAGTAATCAAAAGGTCCTCGGTCCCGGGTTCGAAATCCACTACAGCTTAAATTTTGTTTAAAAATTACAATGGCGGCCGAAGACTTTCGGCGTAAGAAGTCAGCCTCAATCTGCCATCGGCCTTGTGAAAGAGGGCAGAGGAGCGGACAGAGGTTCAGGGCACTCTCTTCTCCTAGGGGTGGTTCAAAAATGGTTCAAATGGCTCTGAGCACTATGGGACTTAAGTTCTGTGGTTATCAGTCCCCTAGAACTTAGAACTACTTAAACCTAACTAACCTAAGGACATCACACACATCCATGCCCGAGGCAGGATTCGAACCTGCGACCGTAACGGTCGCGCGGTTCCAGACTGTAGCGCCTAGAACCGCTCGGCCACTCCGGCCAGCTCCCAGGGGTGGGAAACTGCCCCTAAAGACGGAAGAATTAGCAATGATCAACGGCATGTGGACGCAGAAGGCAATGGAAATTACTGCCTTAAAGACACATAACGTGTATCTACAGGTCATATGGCCAGTAACTGAAAAAGTGTCTTGATGAACTCTCCGGTGGCAAAAGATTAGGGATAGTCCCCCTTTCGGGTCTCCGGGAGGTGATCATGAGAAAAATATTGAATAACCAACAAAAGGATAACATTCTATGAGTCGGGGCATGGAGTATCAGAAGCTTGAACGTGGTAGGCAAGCTATAAAATCTGAAAATGGAAATGCAAAGTCTCAATCCACATATTGTAGGAGTCAGTGAAGTGAAATGGAAGGAAGACAAGGACTTCTGCGCTGATGAGTACAGGGTAACATCAACAGCAGCAGAAAGTGGTATAACGGGAGTAGGATTCGTTGTGAATAGGAAAGTAGGACAGACAGTGCGTTACTGTGAGCAGTTCAGTGATAGGGTTAAAAAAATGGCTCTGAGCACTATGGGACTTAACAGCTATGGTCATCAGTCCCCTAGAACTTAGAACTACTTAAACCTAACTAACCTAAGGACAGCACACAACACCCAGCCATCACGAGGCAGAGAAAATCCCTGACCCCGCCGGGAATCGAACCCGGGAACCCGGCCGTGGGAAGTGATAGGGTTCTTCCTGTCAGAATCAGCCTCAAACCAACACCGACAACGGTAGTTCAGGTATATATGCCGACGTCGCAAGCTGAAGATGAAGAGACAGAGAAAGTTTATGAGGATATTGAAGGGGTAATAAAGTACGTAAGAGGAGTCATGGGAGACTGGAATGCTGATGTAGGGTAAGAAGTAGAACTTAAGATTACAGGAGAATATGGGCTTGGGACAAGGACTGAGAGAGGAGAAAGACTAATTGACTTCTGTAGTAAATTTGAGCTAGTAATAGCAAATACCGTGTTCAAGAATCACAAGAGAGGAGGTACGTATACTTGGAAAAGGCCAGGTGATACGGGAAGATTTCAGTTAGACTACATCATGGTCAGACAAGGATTCCGAAGTCAGATACTGGATTGTAAGGCGTACCCAGGAGCAGATACAGTCTGAGATCAGAATTTAGTAGTAATGAAGAGTAGGCTGAAGTTTCAGAGATTAGTCACGAACAACCAATACGCAAAGAAGTGGGATACGGAAGTACAAAGGAATGACGACACACGCTTGAAGCTATCTAACCTTCAAATGGCTCTAAGCACTATGGAACTTAACATCTAAGGTCATCAGTCCCCTAGAACTTAGAACTACTTAAACCTAACTAACCTAAGGACATCACACACATCCATGCCCGAGTCACGATTCGAACCTGCGACCGTAGCAGGCGCGCGGTCCTGGACACAGCGGCCAGCGCTATCTAAGGCTATAGATACAACAAAATGGAATAGCTCAGTAGGCAGTACAGTTGAAGACAAATGGACAGCTCCAAAAAGAGCAATCACAGAAGATGGAAATAAAAACAAAGATACAATGAATGTAATTGAAAAGAAACCATGACTAACAGAAGAAATACTTCCGTTGATCGACGAAAGAAGGAAGTACAAAAAAGTTGAGGGAAATTCAGGAATACAGAAGTACTAGTCGCTGAGGAATGAAATACATAGGAAGTTCTGGGAAGCTAAGACGAAATGACAACGGGAAAAATGTAAAGAAATCGAAAAAGAAATGATTGTCAAAAGGACTGACTCAGCGTACAGGAAAGTCAAAAGAACATTCGGTGACATTAATTGCAAGGGTGGTAACATTAAGAGTGCAACTGGGATTCCACTGTTAAATGCAGAGGAGCGAGCGGATAGCTGTAAAGGTTACACTGAAGGGCTCTATGAGGGGGAAGATTTGTCTGATGTGATAGAAGAAGAAACGGGAGTCGATTTAGAAGATGAAGGGGTTCCAGTATTAGAATCAGAATATAAGACAGCTTTGGAGGACTTAACAAAAAAAAAGGCTCTGAGCACTATGGGACTTAACTTCTAAGGTCATCAGTCCCCTAGAACTTACAACTACTTAAACCTAACTAACCTAAGGACATCACACACATCCATATCCGAGGCAGGATTCGAACCTGCGACCGTAGCGGTCTCGCGGTTCGAGGACTTAACATCAAACAAGGCAGAAGGGATAGATAACATTCCATCAGAATTTCTAAAACCACTTGGGGAAGTGGCAACGAAACGATTATTCACGGTGGTGTGCAGAGTGTATGAGTCTGGCGACATAGCGTCTGATGCTTAGAAAAATATCATCCACACAATTCCGAAGATTGCAAGAGCTGACAGAACCGAGAACTATCGCACAATAAGCTTAACAGCTCATGCATCCAAGTGGCTGACAAGAATAATATACAGACGAATGAAAAGGAAAATTGAGGATGTGCAAGATGACGATCAGTTTGGCTTTAGGAATAATAAGAGTGGACGACCAACAACGAAGTGCTCGTATTAAAAAGGGTGTAAGACAAGCATGTAGTCTTTCGGCTCTACTGTTCAATCCCTACATCGAAGAAGCAGTGATGGAAATAAAAGAAAGGCTCTGGAGAAGGATTAAAATTCAAGGTGAAATGACATCAATGATACGATTCACTGCTTCCTGAGTGAAAGTGAAGAAGAATTATATAATAAGGGAATGGAATGAGCAATCTAATGAGTACAGAATTTGGATTGCTGGTAAATCGAAGGAAGACGAAAGTAATGGTAAGTAGTAGAAATGAGAACAGTGAGAAACTTAACATCGGGATTAATGGTCACGAAGCAGATTGTGGTAAGGCATTTTGCTACCTAGGCAGCAAAATAAGCACTAACGAACGGAGCAAGGAGGACATCAACAGCAGACTAGCACTGACAAAAAGGGTTTCCTGGCCAAGACAAGTCTACTAGTATCAAACATAGGCCTTAATTTGAGGAAGTAATTTCTGAGAATGTACGTTTGGAGCACAGCATTTATGGTAGCGAAACATGGACTTCGGGAAAACCGGAACAGAAGAGAATCGAAGTATCTGAGATGTGTTGCTACAGACAGATGTTAAAAATCAGGTGGATTGATAAGGTAACGAATTAGGATGTTCTGCGCAGAATGGGAATGGGAGAGGAAAGGAATATGTGGAAAACATTGAAAAGGAGAAGGGAGTGGCCGGGAGGACATCTGTTAAGACATCAATGAATGACTTCCATGATACTAATGGGGGCTGTAGAGGGCAGAACATTAAATACAGAGATTGCAATACATCCAGTAAATAATTGAGAACGTAGGTTGCAAGTGCTACTCTGTGGTGAAGAGGTTGGCACGGGAGAGGAATCCTTGGCGGGCTGCGTTGAACCGATTAGAAGATTGATAGGTGAAGAAAAAAAGGTTTGAGCAGTATACTGTCCATTTATTATAACACATCTAACATTGTACCGATGCTACTGTGTCTGTATCAAAGTACCTATCCTATTAATAGATGTTTTCATAATATAAGCTCACTCCTACAGAACACCCCTATCCCAAACCCCATCCCACCCAATAAAATAACCATCTAAAAGAATGTACATTATGTAGGAATACGTTTATCATATTGGCCGACATAACTATTAGTAGTAATTCTTCAACGGATGATATAGTATCATATACAGGATTATACTTTTTTGCATTACAAAAAAATCTGTATTAAATTTAAGTCTAGCCTTAGACAATATTGCTGCAAAGTCGATAATCTGAAGGTAACCGTAAGAGATTAGATGATTTTGTGACACTGACTGAACAGCGTGAGGCAACGACTGTATCGAGATTCCATTATTTGAACTTGTAGTTGTAATGTGTATTTACAAATCAAACACCCGAGTTAGTTTTGTAACTGCAAAATTTTTTCAATGCGTGTAACCATCTGTGGCTTAGTGTTTTAAAATTTTCAAATGAAATGATAACGTTGAGAGACTTTACTGGTCTCATATAGATATGGTTTTATGTATATAGATTGAAGCGGCGAGTGAAAATTTGCACCAAGGCGAGGAACTGAACACAGGTCTCCTGCTGACTAGGTATGTACGTTAGCCACTAAGCCACATTGGCACAGCAAGTCCACACAGATTATCCTGGCACGCTTCTCTCCTCGCTCCAAGTTTTCACTGCCGCCCCATGTGTGTACGGGGAAATTTAAAGTATATTAGGGCAGCATGAAGAAGAAGTAAAAACTTTGAGGTTCGCCGATGACATTGTAATTCTGTCAGAGACAGCAAAGGACTTGGAAGAGCAGTTGAACGGAATGGACAGTGTCTTGAAAGGAGAATATAAGATGAACATCAACAAAAGCAAAACGAGGATAATGGAATGTAGTCAAATTAAATCGGGTGATGCTGAGGGAATTAGATTAGGAAATGAGACACTTAAAGTAGTAAAGGAGTTTTGCTATTTTGGGAGTAAAATAACTGATGATGGTCGAAGTAGAGAGGATATAAAATGTAGACTGGCAATGGCAAGGAAATCGTTTCTGAAGAAGAGAAATTTGTTAACATCGATAATAGATTTCAGTGTCAGGAAGTCGTTTCTGAAAGTATTTGTATGGAGTGTAGCCATGTATGGAAGTGAAACATGGACGATAACTAGTTTGGACAAGAAGAGAATAGAAGCTTTCGAAATGTGGTGCTACAGAAGAATGTTGAAGATTAGGTGGGTAGATCACGTAACTAATGAGGAGGTATTGAATAGGAATGGGGAGAAGAGAAGTTTGTGGCACAACTTGACTAGAAGAAGGGATCGGTTGGCAGGACATGTTCTGAGGCATCAAGGGATCACCAGTTTAGTATTGGAGGGCAGTGTGGAAGGTAAAAATCGTAGAGGGAGACCAAGAGATGAATACGCTAAACAGATTCAGAAGGATGTAGGTTGCAGTAAGTACTGGGAGATGAAGAAGCTTGCACAGGATAGAGTAGCATGGAGAGCTGAATCAAACCAGTCTCAGGACTGAAGACAACAACAACAACATAGGGCAGCAGTGAGCATTTTGGTCAAGGAGGTAGGCATACCAGGGCAACCGTGCAGGTCTGTGAACCTCTTGCCAAGGTGGTTTAATGTCTAACGCAGCTGCCTAGCAAGCAGAAGACCCGGGTTCGGTTCCCGGCGTCGGTACAAATTTTCATTCGCAGCATCAGTCTATATACATACAATTAAAATTTTCGTCACGTCATGTTTTTTACTTTTCGGACAAAATTTTTTCATTGGTTCGTTTTAACACTGTTTTTAAGGATGACGTATGGTTCTCCGTTGTCCACTTTCAGACACTTTTCTGTGGACAACATTTTTCCATTTTCCCTAACACTGAGAGCTTGAACTAATTCTCCCTCCTGACGAGCAGATGGCAGTAGTTTTACTACTGGATCACAGAGGACAGGGCATGAGACCTATTTAACAGTAGAAATATTATGCTTTCAGATCTGTGATTGACTTTCGAGGGGAGTGAAAAAGACATACTTATTAAGTGCCTTGAACATGTCGAGTTTGTACCCACAAAACAGCATTAGCGGAGAGAGTTACTATTACGCTTTCATCGCAAGAAATCTGCTGTGGAAAGTCATCGTTTGCTAGTGTAAGCGTGAGAAGAATATGTTCTGCTGAGAACAACGTGTAGAAATTGGTTTCGACGATTCAAAGAAAGCAAAGTGAACGACAAAATGCGTCCTGGTCGTTATGGTGTATCATGAGCTGCTACAACGCTACGTTACTCAGACTGAATCGCGCACTTACGAAATGCCCACGATATGCTCAGAGACATGACATTCATTCAGCTACATGACAATGCCAAACCACATGAAGGTAACCTTGTAGGGACCTCACACGCCATATCCACTAGACATTGCGCCTTAGGATTATCATTTGTTTCTGTCCACGCAGAATGGCCTTGCCGAGCAACACTTCATTTCACGATCTCGTAAACTGGCTCCGTAACGGATCAATTAAGAAAACTGAATTCCATTACCGTAGAATCCGCTTGCTACGCGAAACGAGGGGTAAGGTTTTAGATACCGAAGGACACTACTTCCTGTACATTATATTAGAGTAATCTATTAAAATGAAAAGGTATTTTCTGGCAAAAAAATAACTAGAATTAATTCAAGTACCCAATATATTTTCCTATGTATATATATTCGACGTTGACACATGTATGATTATAAAGTCCATTGACTCGAAAAATGTTCAAGTGTGTGTGAATTCCTAAAGGACCAAACCGCTGAGGTCGTCGGTCCCTAGACTTACACACTACTTAAACTGACTCGCGCTAAGAACAACACACACACTTGGCCGAGACAGGACTAGAACCTCCTGCGGGAGGGGTCGCGCAATCCGTGACATAGCGCCTCAAACCGCACAGCCACTCCGTGTGGCCCATTGACTGCACTGACCCGCTTAAGATCGTCGAAAAGCCACGGTGTTGCAACATTCAGTGCCATCATCTGCACGAAATCAGTGTCATCAAAACATCACATCATTTCCTTAGACACATCTAGTACCTGCAATCTTTATAACCTGTTAATTCAATTATTAGCTACAGTACGCGTACAGAGCTTATTTCCGTTGTTTTGTTTTATTCCCGTAACGTGTCGATAGTTAGGAAACAGTAGCGTGGAAAGCTGCTAATGCGTTGCCTCCTGGACTCGGGTATGGGTGCTGGCCCCGGATAGAATCCACCCGGCGGATTGGCGACGAGGGCCGATGTGCCGGCCAGCCTGGAGGTGGTTTTTAGGCAGTTTTCCACATCCCTCTAGGTGAATACCGAGCTGGTCCCCACGTCCCGCCACAGTTACACGACTCGCAGACATACGAAACACATTCGCACTATTTCACGATTTACACTAGACGCAGACAGCTGGGGTACTCTGATTCCGTCCCAGGTGGTACGGGGTGGCGGCAAGAAGGACATCCGGCCACCCCTTCCAATTAAACATGCCAAATCCGATTGTAGCTATGCCGACCCTGCGAAAACTGCGGGATAAGGCACAAGAAAAAGAAGAAGCGAGAAGAGGAAGTAGGTAACAGCACAGCCGTTTCGTTCACTGTCTGGCTTCCTTAAACATTTGCTTTACATGCTTAGTAAATTTAGACAGATACATTTCATAAACTCTCACAATGTGACGCAGTTCGTTATAAGTATCGCTTCTACGAAGCCAGACTTAAATATGCTGGAAATTTTTCTTCAAATCTCTCGGACTGTGGATATTTCTTGGTATGGTTTTCGTTTATCTTAATACTGAATAGATTGAAGTCATTTGTTTCCCACTTCGTCCCATTTGCATCGCGTGACTTGCTTCAAAGACACCCTGCGTCACATTACTTCTGCAATTAATGGATGTGTGCTGTATAACCTGCTGTTTGGTCTAACGCTAATTAGGTCACGTCGCATGATCATACTAATGACATTTTAAGGAAGTTAATTTCCGGGCACTATCTCGTCGAACTAGTCTGTTCGCAAAAGGAAAAACAAACAGTCACATCACGCCGGGCACTATCATTTCTGCATTGTCATCTGACATTATTAAGAACAGAAACATGCAGTTATCAGGCATACCTAATCGTGTAATTAACTGAAATCATCCTTATAATAACTTCATTAATCCTTTGTTTGTTATGTAAAATTAATAGAAGAAGAAAATTAAGGTAAATACTTGTCAACCCTTTGTTGTTTTTTGTGGATTCTTGATTTTTTACGTTTCTTTCCTCCGCATTTCCTAGAGAGATGATCAAATGTGGCTCATGGCCACCCATATACTTCACAACTTAATTTAATAGTTCCATAAACTTCAGAGTACCACACACACACACACACACACACACACACACACACACACACAGAAAAAGAGAGAGAGAGAGAGAGAGAGAAATTCATACACAACTTCCATGTTCAACTGAGTATTACTTAAACGATTATTGATTGTTCTTCGGTCTCCTACTTTTCTCAAAATTGAGAGTGTCGTCATGGAAGATGGCGGGTAACATGTGCACAAGCATTGTAAATTAATTTACACACAATTACGTCTTTTTTAGCTTCTTATTCGCCGCAGGCCAGTTTTTGCGTGTTCATAAGGTCTATTAGGAATAAAAATTTCTTAGAACATCCAAGAGTTAATTTCTGTCTCGAAACCATTCTAGAAAAGTTTCTATGGCCTTTATTTCTCGAGTACCATTGCTATCAAGATATCTATGGTTTTACTTACTTAAAGTGCTACTTCACGAGTTCTTTATTATTCTGTTCTTCCTTTAGCTCTTTACTATGTGACCTAATAGCAGATGGCAGATGACCTAATTTAGGCTATCGCGATTTTATTATATTCTCGAGTCCTTCATACGTAGTTCCTTCTGTTAGTTAATCTATATTATCAGTAACTTGACTGTTGCTCTGTCTTCACTCAGGAACACCGCCTTCTTTTCAAAAAAATCCATCAACTTCTAAGTTTCTAAATTCTTCGTACATTAAGTTATTAAGATTACGCTAAAATTTCCTTCTTTTCTCAAATTGCTACCCGCCGGCGCACGTTTGTATAATTCGAAATGCTTGTATGTTGTATCCGTGCTGGCACTTCTAGTTCTATGAAGCTACTTAATCATACAACCCTTATAACTAACCACGACCACAATTATTCTTTACTGTATTTCTTCAATGCTCTTACGTTTCAGCATCAAGCCATTTTCAAAGGAGCAGAATCCTACTGATACACAGTATCACGTTGAAGTTGACTACATGAAACATAAGTACAAACTCAAAGCCTAGACAGCTATTATGCAATATGCAGTGTTACGCTATATGCAACATTATTCAATCATTCGACACCCAGTTAATTAGTTAGCGGGTTACTTGCGCGTTTCGTGGGTTCTGATAGAGATATCTTGCTATTATAGGTTTTTTTATTACGTCAAAATTCTTCCCGTCAGGTCGCTCCAGCGGTGAGAAAATGAGACAAGTCTGGTTTTTTACTACTTATGCAATTTTTCTGATGTTTTACCTGAAAACTGTGTGGTGTAAGGTTTGAACAGGAGAATCACCAAATAATTCGTTGACACTACTGCATTTACGCTTCACTTTCGCGTCGAAACAATTGTTTTAGTTGCTCCCCAAAGTCAACAACGGCTCATTTGTCAGAAAATGGCGAAATAGGGCAAATCAGTGCAGCTGTTTTTGGATAAATCCTCGCAGCTCCAACAATGTGACGACAATCCTTCAATGTTAACCCACGCTTTTACTGAGCAACTACCTGTACAGTTGCCCCACCTCCTGTGACTAGAAAGTTACGAGTGGCTAAAATTAGCGTCTTTAGTCCACATGACTGATCAGCCGTCTGAAGCAGTTATGTAGCTTATGTTAAATCGGCGGTGGCACTTAGTGGTTTATTTTTTATTTTTTTATTAATATTCATTCCGTTTATTAAGGAGTTTCCTGTCCTCGTAACATATGAACTTCGACTGTGATATAAAAGTGAAATAAATATTGTTCAAAGGGCACAGGAAAGTGTCCCGACTTGTTGGTAAATGAAATTCCAACTACTGTCCGCTTCTGTAACAATGGAAACTGATTAATTAAATAAATTAATCAATCTGAAGAACAGAAATACAAGAAAAAGAAACCAGAGGAGTTTAACACTCTGCTTAGAAACTTTAACGCTTGTTGGAAAAGGATAACATATTTATAATTTGTTATTCATTAAGAAAAAAAGATACAGTTGCTGATGACAGTCTCAACGGAAATAGCAAATATTTACGAAAAAAAGATCAGAGACAGTTTGAGTTTTTATAAAAAACTATAAGGATCTTAAATACTGGTAGGTTATACTACGCACCATAAGGTTTTGATCACAAAGAAAGCCGGCCGCCGTGGCCGAGCGGTTCTAGGCGCTTCAGTCTGGAACCGCGCTGCTGCTACGGTCGTAGGTTCGAGTCCTACCTCGGGCATGGCTGTGCGTGATGTCCTTAGGTTAGTTAGGTTTAAGTAGTTCTAAGTCTAGGGGACTGATGACCTCAGATTTTAAGTCCCACAGTGCTGTGAACCCTTTGAACCATCACAAAAAAAGAGTTTGCCAATAGTTAGTCAGGCAAGGATTATATTGCCGACAGGGTGTTACGTTTATGGCTGACTGTAAAGGCTGACAACCAGTAAAGAAAATAATTTACTTTGAATTGTCATTTTGGGCTGGGGGAAGGGGTGTCAACAGTCCTCTGACTGGTTTGATGTGACCTCCACGGGCTCCTCGTATGAATATTTTATAAAAATGTCTTGCTTATTTAAGGCCTTTACTTGACGGTGTTGGATTTCCTAATTATTAAATGCGCGGCTCAGTAAGCTTCATGAAATGAACTGGCAGCGATATAGTCCTACAAGTTCAGAAGCACGCGGCGGAATGCCATTTAAGTGTGATTTATATTACATTCCAAAAGGAAAGAAAGTCAAGCTACTCAGAGATCTAGTTCCAAGACGGGATTTGTGGGTAAGTCCAATATTGTTTTGACACTTAAGTATTATTATATTAATGAACGGAAGGTCCTCTTAAAAATACATATTAATTTGTTACATTTGTTTGGAACACATAATCACATGCGTCGTATTTCATGTGGAATTTTGATTATAAGTAATAGAACTACTTAAGAGTTAATTAAATTTTCACTCGCAATCGTGTTGACTATTATAACCGAGTACTTAGACGAATTTTTATGTACAGGGTGTTTCAAAAATGACCGGTATATTTGAAACGGCAATAAAAAGTAAACGAGCAGCGATAGAAATACACCGTTTGTTGCAATATGCTTGGGACAACAGTACATTTTCAGGCAGGCAAACTTTCGAAATTACAGTAGTTACAATTTTCAACAACAGATGGCGCTGCGATCTGGGAAACTCTATAGTACGATATTTTCCACATATCCACCATGCGTAGCAATAATATGGCGTAGTCTCTGAATGAAATTACCCGAAACCTTTGACAACGTGTCTGGCGGAATGGCTTCACATGCAGATGAGATGTACTGCTTCAGCTGTTCAATTGTTTCTGGATTCTGGCGGTACACCTGGTCTTTCAAGTGTCCCCACAGAAAGAAGTCACAGGGGTTCATGTCTGGCGAATAGGGAGGCCAATCCACGCCGCCTCCTGTATGTTTCGGATAGCCCAAAGCAATCACACGATCATCGAAATATTCATTCAGGAAATTAAAGACGTCGGCCGTGCGATGTGGCCGGGCACCATCTTGCATAAACCACGAGGTGTTCGCAGTGTCGTCTAAGGCAGTTTGTACCGCCACAAATTCACGAAGAATGTCTAGTTGCAGTAATCGTTTCGGATCTGAAAAATGGGCCAATGATTCCTTTGGAAGAAATGGCGGCCCAGACCAGCACTTTTTGAGGATGCAGGGACGATGGGACTGCAACATGGGGCTTTTTGGTTCCCCATATGCGCCAGTTCTGTTTATTGACGAAGCCGTCCAGGTAAAAATAAGCTTCGTCAGTAAACCAAATGCTGCCCACATGCATATCGCTGTCATCAATCCTGTGCACTATATCGTTAGCGAATGTCTCTCGTGCAGCAATGGTAGCGGCGCTGAGGGGTTGCCGCGTTTGAATTTTGTATGGATACAGGTGTAAACTCTGGCGCATGAGACGATATGTGGACGTTGGCGTCATTTGGACCGCAGCTGCAACGCGGCGAACGGAAACCCGAGGCCGCTGTCGGATCACCTGCTGCACTAGCTGCGCGTTGCCCTCTGTGGTTGCCGTACGCGGTCGCCCTACCTTTCCAGCACATTCATCCGTCACGTTCCCAGTCCGTTGAAATTTTTCAAACAGATCCTTTATTGTATCGCTTTTCGGTCCTTTGGTTACATTAAACCTCCGTTGAAAACTTCGTCTTGTTGCAACAACACTGTGTTCTAGGCTGTGGAATTCCAACACCAGAAAAATCCTCTGTTCTAAGGAATAAACCATGTTGTCTACAGCACACTTGCACGTTGTGAACAGCACACGCTTACAGCAGAAAGACGACGTACAGAATGGCGCACCCACAGACTGCGTTGTCTTCTATATCTTTCACATGACGTATCGTACTATAGAGTTTCCCAGACCGCAGCGCCATCTGTTGTTGAAAATTGTAACTACTGTAATTTCGAAAGTTTGTCCGCCTGAAAATGTACTGTTGTCCCAAGCATATTGCAACAAACGGTGTATTTCTATCGCTGCTCGTTTAGTTTTTATTGCCGTTTCAAATATACCGGTCATTTTTGAAACACCCTGTATGTTTGAGCGTTATGAGCACAGAATTAATCTTGAAAGTTACTGTGAACATGGCAAAAGCTAAAGTCAAAGTAACCACGGTTGTGACAGTTGGACTGAAGGCACGACTACATTGCAACGTCCTGCGATCTTCTAGCAGAAAAGCCGTCTGTACAGGGTGAGCGTTTCGATCTTACAGTGGCTGTACGACCTCGCGCTACTTTTGAAATTAGCGCTAGTGGTAGTCAAGTGTAACTTTCTAGTATTGGAACTGCATCAATTAACATGTTTTGGAACAAAACAAAGACAATGAAGTCCTGTAGATCTTCATACACTGTACTTAAAACTGGTTGCTCACGTGTGAGTAACACAGGGCCCAACACTAGCTTCCAACAGTCCAGCTGTAAGTAGGCTGTTTATGTTTTCTCTATGTAAGTAGGCTGTTTATGTTTTCTCTATGTAAGTAGGCTGTTTAGGTTTTTTATTGGTAACGCCACCTCTGTATGACAATCACTGGCTGTGCTGTGGGCAGTCTGTGTCTGCTTTGCATTGTTGTAATACTCGCCATTGTAGTGTTAGGCAGCTGGCTGTGAACAGCGCGTAGCGTTGCGCAGTTGGAGGTGAGCCGCCAGCAGTGGTGGATGTGGGGAGAGAGATGGCGGAGGTTTGAAATTTGTCATGAACTGATATATATATTATGACTTGTGATGATATTAAGGTAAATACATTGTTTGTTCTCTATTAATATCTTTCATTTGCTAACTATCCCTATCAGTAGTTAGTGCCTTTAGTAGTTTGAATCTTTTATTTAGCTGGCAGTAGTGGCGCTTGCTGTATTGCAGTAGCTTGAGCAGCGAAGATTTTTGTGAGGTAAGTGATTTGTGAAAGGTATAGTTTAATGTTAGTCAGGGCCATTCTTTTGTAGGGAATTTTGAAAGTCAGATTGCGTTGCGCTAACAAAGTATTGTGTGTCAGGTTAAGCACAGTCCTATATAAATTGTTCAAAGGGGACGTTTCATATGTCGACCCTTAGCCGAGGATACCTCACTGGAATCTTCTGATTTTTTCTTGTAGTTTGTGTATTTAGTGTAGCTTTTGTTTATTGCTAGCGCGTAATTGTAGAGAGAATCTCCTTTGTAGTTGTAGTTTTCATTGTTGTAGAGTAAAACAGTTGTGGCATGCATGTAGATTTGCACCAAGTATTTCGCAGCTGCAATTAACTAGACATTATTTCCATTGCTACGTTATTTTATTTTGCTCTTCAAGTTGTGTTTTTCTGTGTTGTCGTGTGAAATACTGTGACAATAATGGCGTGTGA
Source organism: Schistocerca serialis cubense (assembly GCF_023864345.2). Lineage (NCBI taxonomy): Eukaryota > Metazoa > Arthropoda > Insecta > Orthoptera > Acrididae > Schistocerca > Schistocerca serialis. The sequence goes on from NC_064645.1 coordinate 622,063,042, forward strand.
AAAACGTAATACTAGGCTCCAAAGTAAACTGAGAAATGACAGTGAAGACGAAGGCAGTGTGTTAGCGCCGCAGAGTAATGAATTAACTGATGTTCAAAGTAGTAATTTGGTAATCGTGCATAGGGAAATGGAGCGGGCGGCAAACAATGGCACGGACAGTGAAACAATTAGTGAAGAGGGAAGCATTATCGATCGATCGGTCGGCAACAGCTCGCCTCAGGAATCCGAAATGACAGGACACAATTTCGCAAATACTGTAGATTCAGGTTTTGGGTTATCACAGTTTTCTCAAATAAGTCAAGACGCATTTTCTGCTTGTCAAAATGTGAATGTTGCCGGTGCAAATGCACTGCCGAAAAGCGTAGAGAAACAGATTCCAGACACTAATACATTATTATTGCAATTAATGCAACAAATGGAACAAAATCAGAGACAAATGGGACAAAATCTTAAAAAGTTAGACACAGTGGAACAAAATCTCAAAAAGTTAGACACAATGGAACAAAATCAGAGACAAACACAGCAAAAGCTTCAAAAGTTAGACACAATGGAACAAAATCTTAAAAAGTTAGACTCATTGGAGCAAACTTTTGAACGAACACGTGAGGATTTAACTGCTGAGTTACATCACATTGAATCGAAATGTCAAAAAGTCTGTAATGACGTAAAAACACAAATTTGTGAGCATTTCCAACCTATTTTTTCGCGTCATGAAAATGCACTACAGAATCACGAAGCAGCTATAAAAGAACTGCAAACTATTGTTCATGAAAATCATGAGACCTTGCAAGCAAAATTTGACTCAGTTGCATCTACCGATACGGTTATGCAACTTGCAAAAACTCAGGAAAACTTAAAGGTCACAGTAGACACGATTGCAACACAAATGGACACTGTGAAACTTGGTTCAGAAAAACATAGAGAGGAAATGATTTCATTATCGGATGAAGTAGCCGAACTTTCAGATCAGTTCACTAACTTATCTACAAAGGTAGATGATGATCTGAATGACACAACACCTGTAGCTTTCATGGACACTGAAGAGTATGAACAAATTAGAAAATTCAAACAAAATCAAAATCAAATCAATACACAGTACAAAAGAGAAATCCGGGAAGTGCAAGATCAGTTGGCACAAGTAGTACAAGAATTACGTATTTCAGAGGACACTAGCGCCCCAATACGGGAAGAGGGACATACAAATACGGAACAGACACAAAATAATAACACAGGGCATTTCGGAAGTTATGAAAGAAATTGGCAATGTGCACCGAATTTTGAGATGGAACGGCCGACACGACCTAACAATGACCGATATGCGACTCACCGACATGATGATTTTGACTATAAGCTGTTCATTACTACACGTAAATTCAAAACATTTAAGAATTCTGGCAACGACATTCTTCCACAAGCATGGCTCCATCAATTCTCTCATTGTTTTCCTCCCAACTGGTCGTTGGAACACAGATTAGAATTTATGTGTGGCTACTTGGAGAATGAACCAGCTGTAAGAATGCGATCGGTAATTCACGATTGCCACAGTGAAGGAGAGTTTTACCATGCCTTCCTCTCAGCATATTGGTCTCAAGCCACACAAGACCGTGTAAAACATAGCATCATAATGATGAAACGTTTCGAACAATCTGAATTTTCCAGTCTTATGAAATATTCTGAAGACATGTTGCACAAGAATCAGTACCTGTCAAACCCATACAGCCCCTCAGAACTCATCCGCATTTGCTTAATCAAATTACCTGAACATTTACGACATATTATTTTGGCAGGACGTTGCAAAGACGACATTGAAGCATTTCAGGGACTGTTACAAGAATTAGAAATTGACACTGACAATCGCGGAACGCGAAACCAGGAACACAACAATTACAGGTCACATCCGTCGCAAATCCGCGATGAAAGAAATAATAACTGGACACGACAAGGCTATTCTCACAACACAAATCGTGACCAAAACAGACACCACCCGTATGACAACCGTTGGCAGAGTAGTAATAACTACAGAGATAGATCCCATTTCCGTAGTAATGAATATGACAGAGATAACCACAGAAACAGACAATATGGGAACCAAAACAATTATTACCAGGGGAGACAGAATAACTTCAGACGCAACAGTTCAGCGCGGAGTTACGATTCAGGGAGAAATTCTCCACCACGTGACCGACAAGGAAGAAACTACGGATTCTACCGAAATGACGACAGACGATATGATCATAACGACAGACGTCAATTGCATCAGAACTGGCGGGATTCAAACAGAGCAGGGCCCTCTCGGCAAGGCGAATTTGTAGAAGTTAGGTCTCCTAATCCCAATAACGACGCGCGCCAACAAAGAGACAGACAATGACTCGCACAGCAGGCAGCCGCGTGCGCCAGGTGGCTCAGAGAAAAATAACATAGACGCTAACCTTGAGAAAAACTCCAGTATTCTTTACCGACGTATACCGCCTGACAATTGCATTCAAGTTCAAACTCTGAGTACTATGAAGAGTAAAGGTTTACACCACATTCCACATGTAAAACCGTTTATTGAGAGATAATCTGCTTTTTACCTTTGTCTTTGCCATAAAACGTTTCACTTCACGTTACTAGTATGCTTTAGAAACTGTTCCATGCAACAATGTTTGAAGTTAAATATCCAGCCAAAAACCAAGAGAAATTATTTAAACAGAAATTACGAATGCATTGTTATTGTGGACAGACGACACAGTGTTATTGTGTGTGTGCATTCTTGCTTGTTTGTTGCACGATTACGTAACGACTATAAGGCTCACATACTTAGAACATTTACCAGTACTGCTAATGAGATTTTAATGCAACATTTTGGTTTACTTGAAAATATATTCTGGATTTAAAGTACTTTCAGTGAGATACCAGATGGCACAGTGGTTAGTTTATGTGACAACTACACGGTTTTATCACGACGCTGCTAATGAGTGAAAATTTACAATGTTGCTTTTGCAGTGTATCTGTTTTATATCTGCACAGTTTTCTGAATTCTTCTGGAAAGAAAAACATGTTTTAATAGTAACTTTTATGGTATAGCAACAATGAGACAGCCTTTTTTCGTGGCACAACAATACGTTACTGTACAGTACTTTCTTCATCACGCCAATAACCATAATAACTATGATATCTATACGCAAAGCATTTCACTTTTGTTTATCATGAGGTAAGTACATTGACTTCTGCAGAACTTAGCTTTCGGAGGACGATAACTACGACACTTCCACAGAGATTATGTTACAAGACGCACATTTAGCGCTACAGGACACGCATTTGAGTGATTAATTTTGTACTTTAAAAATTTATTTTTTAAGATATTTGAAGTACAATGATATGAAGTTTTTCCATGATACATTTCATTCCATTGCTGTAATCTGTAACACCTGAGGGTATAATTACATTAATCCTCAGGGGGGTACACGCTTGCTTTGTGTACCATGTGTTTGGCAAGCACAAGGAGCCCTAGCTAATATGGTATTTGCTTATACAACTTTACACATCGGTACCATATTTCTCTAACACAGAATTACACAGCTATCTGATTATTTGACAGAGAAACAAACATTCTTTTTACTATGTCAGTGACATATGTTTACGCAATTACAGAGTTGGATTACTTCACACTTACGAAATTGTATTTTGTCTGTACTGTGTGATCTGTTCATATTTTTTCGGAACCATTGTGATACTATGAGAGCTTTGAATGATATATTTGGTAAGGGAGCATGATTTTAAAGTACGTTTGAGGCAGATGACACTTTTGACATGAGCAGAGAATTTTTTTAATTATTGGAGGAAGTTACGACGATTTTGAGATTTGACTGAAGTGTTATGATGTTATTATTACGACGACGATGTGTATTATGTTGTTGAGGAATGTTTATTATGCTACGTATTTCTCACGATGAAATATTGAAGAAGTGTCAACGAATATGTATATGTATAATGAGGTAAGGAATAATGAGTAGTGTTTAGGGACTCTGATTTATGAAAAGGATGTTGGAAACCAAGAAACGTACTTTAAGAGTTATGAAATGTGTGTGTATATGCATGAATGTATTACAATGCAGACGAAAATTTTTTGGACACTGTTATATCAATAGCATTTTGTTTCTACAGATTTGCAACGCTCATTCTTGACCTGTGAAATATTTTTAAATGAGACTGCAACGGTAGCAGAAACTGCTGTCGTAAATATTTCCGTACGAAAGTTAAGTGACCACCTGCACGTAATGCGTCGCGGGCACCCAGCTGTGTCAGACGCCTGGAGAAAAAGCCATTATTGCGAGCCCTTTTCAGCGGCACAGGTAGAAAAAAAAGGGGATGTGGGACGTGTCAAACACCTGGAGAACAAGCCATTAGGGTGTGCCTTTCATCGCTAATGCGACACCCTCGTTACTTGAAAACATATGATTACTCGCACTTTGTGCTAATTACTGAAATGCTTATGAATTGATGGGAAATATTCGTACATCTGCACACCTGATTACGACAAGCGTCTTTCTACGAGAGTTGAGAGCTACTGACTTACGAAATGCCACATGACTATTGAATGATTTTCATAGTTGCTTATTTCATTTGATATCTGGTTTCCAGCTGTGTTGCAGCATTGCTTTTATAAAATGAAATGCATTTGCTAATGTGAACACTTTCTGTCAACAGATCTATTAAATAATTATTTTATGATCCACATTCTTTAAAAAAGGAGCACTTGGAAAGGAAAGAACAATAAGAAGAATCTAGTAACAGTAACACATAATTTTCTTTTCAAGTACATGGTAATATTTCTTTTTACAATCAGTTGTTGTGGTGCACCACTTTAATTACTTAGACATTAAGATGTGATTATACATTTGCCTTATCTGCATTGTTATCTTTAGTGTACTATTTTTTCTGCTTGAGCTATGTCACGTTTCGATATAAGCTGCTGTTTGCCAGGCATAGTGCTACTGAACTTTAATTTGTGTTACTCTGCTAAGCCAGATTTTTTTTTTTTTTTTTTTTTTTGCTGCACAGTGCCTTATGTTAGTTGTAATTTATGCTGCTTGCTTTGCCTTTTGTATTTTTTTTCATTGCTGTTTATATTAATTGTTTTATGTGCTGCTGCATTGCCTCGTCCCTTAGTTTAGCATCTGAGCTCAGTAGATTTAAGTTAGCTTAAGAGGGGGTAGACTATATAAGAAACTGACTATGGAGAATAGGTAAAGAAATGCATTGAGAAAACAGGTATAGGTAGGATTTTCTTGGAAATAAATGTTGAGGTAAGAAATGTGTGAACATATAAATACAGAAAGCATGCTTAGATAGAATTTTTTTGGGTGGAAACAAAGGATGAAATAAGAGGAAAGATATATGAAGTTTTGGGTTGGACTGCAGTACCACATGTTACACTGAAAACGAACCCTGTCCTTTCCCTTTTGTGTTATCCCCCTATATGTTTGTGTACCCTTGTGTATTTGTTTTCTTCCTGTCTCTGTGTACAGTTTCATAGAATTTTTTTCTCTTTTAATATTAAGCTACATTCACTATGATGAGGAATACTGTTATCCTCAAATATAATTGGCATTAATAATATGTTATTTACTTTGTAAAGATATTAGACATTATTCATTCTGTTTAAATGCTCATGTGTGAAGGTGATGTTTCAAAAGTTCTTGTGATCTTTATGTATTTACTTATGTCATAATTCCTGTAACACTTATGTATATGTCTATTTCTATTCTTTTGTAACGCCTGTTTTACTACAAATGTTATCTGTATTGTTATGTTCTTTAATGATGTATTTTGTACCTTTGTAATTGTATTTTCATGTTGTAAATTTATAATGTGTACAGACACCAGTTCTTCAAATTAAGTTACATTTCACTGCACACGTTTCTGTTGGTCATAGTATATGGACAATATGTGAGAAGTAGGGACTGATAGTGTTTGCATGTGTGTTAATGATTCAGCAAGGGACTGGATAACAGCATTGCTCGTTCTAAGGACAATTAAAAGAAAAACTTTCTGAGTGCACAAGTGGTGGTTTATGGACTTGCTATATTCTCTGCAAGAATCTTCGATGGTGATTGTGCACCTGCACAGTCGCAACGGATGGCTGCTGGCCGTCTCTACCAGGACTATAGTGGGTCTGCACCTCTGGTGGCCCACCAATACCATTATCTCTACAAGGACTACAGTGGGTCTGCATCTATGATGACCTACCAACGCCATTATTTCTACAAGGACTGCAGTGGGTCTGCACCTCTGGTGGCCCACCAATACCACAATCTCTACCAGGACTCCAGTGGGTCTGCTCTGTGATGACCTACCTACCAATATTCTTCCAAACTTCGAATGACTCTGCTGTGGGTTTGCTCTGTTGTGGCCCATTACCTGTCTACATGTCGAGAGTCAGCACTGTCTTTCCGTTGGAAGGTCAACACTACTTCTTCAAGACTGCATGGAAATCCACTACTTCTATGTGCATTTTCTTTTACTGCTTGGACTTTGAGAAAAACTCTGCATTTTTACTGTGATGAACAATGTGGACTGTCTTTATGGACTGTGAGAAATTTTGATCTTTTGACCAACATAATATTAATAAGTGTGTGCATTTTATATCTTTGTTACTGTAATTGTGAAAAATTTTTGTCAAATCTGTATTGGCCAGTGCCCAACACCATTTGTAAAAATTTTTGTGGGGAGCATGGGGGCTATGTAAGTAGGCTGTTTATGTTTTCTCTATGTAAGTAGGCTGTTTATGTTTTCTCTATGTAAGTAGGCTGTTTAGGTTTTTTATTGGTAACGCCACCTCTGTATGACAATCACTGGCTGTGCTGTGGGCAGTCTGTGTCTGCTTTGCATTGTTGTAATACTCGCCATTGTAGTGTTAGGCAGCTGGCTGTGAACAGCGCGTAGCGTTGCGCAGTTGGAGGTGAGCCGCCAGCAGTGGTGGATGTGGGGAGAGAGATGGCGGAGGTTTGAAATTTGTCATGAACTGATATATATATTATGACTTGTGATGATATTAAGGTAAATACATTGTTTGTTCTCTATTAATATCTTTCATTTGCTAACTATCCCTATCAGTAGTTAGTGCCTTTAGTAGTTTGAATCTTTTATTTAGCTGGCAGTAGTGGCGCTTGCTGTATTGCAGTAGCTTGAGCAGCGAAGATTTTTGTGAGGTAAGTGATTTGTGAAAGGTATAGTTTAATGTTAGTCAGGGCCATTCTTTTGTAGGGAATTTTGAAAGTCAGATTGCGTTGCGCTAACAAAGTATTGTGTGTCAGGTTAAGCACAGTCCTATATAAATTGTTCAAAGGGGACGTTTCACAGCCGCAGTGCTACACCCAGCGCAGACGATTTGTTCACCAGACAGTTTCGTAAAGTTGTGTGTGTGTGATCGATTCAACTGGTGATTATAATTCCGGACTACAGTCGGTAGAAGTGTTGTTTGACGGTAAGTGAGACGACACACAGAATATGATAGTGTAGAGTGATCATAGTTAGTAGTTAAATGAACCACCGTTATCTATTTAAACACATAATGGTAGGTATTCATTGTGGCTTCTAATACGGCCAGTGGTAGAAAGGTGTTCAATTAAACTCAGTGAGCCGTGGTAAAAACTGCTGTTTTGAAGAGCGCGCCGCAGCGCGTAGCGTAAAGCAGTCGCCTTACGTTTCTGGCGGTGGCGCCGCTGTGGATATCGCAGCCTTGGTGTCTCCCTCTTGTGGGACAGGGGAAACGTTGCCTGTTGATGTGCATTTAAGGGGCGCTATGAGCTCAGCAGGGGGTCAGTCTGTCAGTCTGGGCGAGTCTGGTCAGTTGGTCAGCCGGGTCAGTGTGAGGCAGTCAGTGTCTGTCGGTCGTCCGGAGTGCTAGTATGTGTTAGGCCGCCAGTCTGCTCGAGTTTGTCCAGGCAATGGTCATTGACGGTTGGATCGATCGGTTGGTCGGTCGCGCACTGAGACACAAGATGACTTGTCCGTCTTGAATGTCGGTGCATGTGAGGTCGCCACGTGAGTCCAGTGGGCCGCGCCGTATAGCGAGGGGTAGTGGCTTCGCGGCCGACACGAGAGCAACAGGAGTCAACCCACGACATCGGGCTGGCCGGCGCGAGCTGCGACGCCGTGAGACGGGAGACCGGCGCGCCTTCCTGCGTCCGTTGAAGCGGCTGGCAGCGGACGGATCGGGAGAGCGTTTTGGGGGTGCTGCGCCAGGTCTTCGCCAGACATCGCAGTTTATTAGAAGTTAAGTGATTCGTGATATGTTGTTTCATTTACTTGTTAAAATTCTACTTCTTTACTTGGTCAGTCTCTCGTCCCCGGCTTCCTCGTCTGTCTCTCGTCCGCATTTGTTAGGCAGTTAGTGTCTGTCTGTATGTCGGTCTGCCGTACGTTAATAGCTGCCTCTGTCATGTTTGTCGGATTCGGTGTTGACGAATTTATTGCTTAAGGTGTAAAGGCCGAATTCCTGTATCTTGCCTATCATCTTGCGAGGTGTTATATGTGTAATGTAGAGCATGTTGATACATTTTATGTAAAACTGCATTTCATGGATTTAAATGGTTATTTTACTCGTAGTATGTAAAGTTGCCACCTTTCTACCATAAGAGTTCTTTAAAAACAAGATGCGCTTTCGGTGGCAAATAATTTTTAATGTCAGTGTTTTGTACCATTTCCATCCCTCTTACGGGGCGCATAGTTTATGTGTTTGTGTGAGTGTTAAAATTTTTAGTTTGAAGTAATCTGGTGTGTTGCAGATTTGCACCAGTGTAGTCTTTCAGAGGTTGTTGTGAGCGGTAGTGACTACGGCTGTGTTAAAAGGGAGCGGCAAGGTTCTCAGCGCAAAAGCTCATACTATTAAAAAAAATTGCCATTTCTGCCTCTGAATAAATTGTAGCTTCATATTTACATGGTGCTTTATGATTATAATTTTAAAATTGTTTAAAAAAAAGGCTTTTAGGAATAAAATTTCCATTTATTGGAAAAAAAATTTAATTTGTCTCATCAGTTACCCATTGGCAACTACTTCCACGCCCACATAGTCTGATTAAATGTGTTAATGTTGTTTATGAATCGCTAGTAAATAACGTAAATTCTTTGAGAAAGAAATTTTGAAAGTAAATTCACGGTTCACTCAGACGTATTACTTGACTTGTTGTTCTCTGGATTAGTGATTGATACGCTTGTCTGAAAGTAACACAGTATATTCGTCACTTTAAATTTTTTTCGGTTTCCTCTCAATTCGTAACACTGCTCATTAGGCTCTTCATTTCATTCAATAGGTCTCGCAATTTTTCCTCACTTCGCTCAAGTATAGCAAAGTCATCAGTGAATCTTATCACTGGTATGCTGGCTGTGGGCTTATTCTCAGGTGTCCGAAGTAGCCAAGAACACAGAGTCTGCCATTGCGGCAGGAGCCACTTGCGACAAGCGTACGCTGGCGCGCGCGCCGTCCTACCAGCGAACCATTTATCAGCAAACTGCGAGCCCGCCTGTCGTCACGTCGACAGCACAGCCCGGCTGCCCGCTGCTGATTTACGGCGCTCTCCAGCTGCCGGAGACCGGAATTCCAGCAGTTCCAGCGTCCAGCGTGCAGCATCCAGTGCTCGGCTGCGGGTGATCCGTCAGCCGCGGACGTCCCGCCGCAGGGGGCCCACTTGATTTCCTCCTGCCCACGCGCTCCGGCAGAGTAAGTCGCATCTCATCTGGGCTTTCTTCTGTCCGTGCAGCAAGTGTGCAGGCAAGGATCACCAGCAGGCGGGAGCAATCTTTACAGGAAACATCGGCTCCACCTTGCGTATCGATTGTTAGCTAGTACCTGCAAAGGATCGATAACTGGTGTAAGCACCTCCAGGTGGCACTGAACTTAAATAAATATAATGCATTGTGTATAAACAGACGAAGAGATGCACTGCTGTTCAATTATATCTTCAGTTACATCACTAACAAGCGGAGAAAGTCTCTAACTGAAACATGAGCCTCCCCCCCACCCCACCCGACATATCGAATTTTAAAGAGTACCCGCAGACGACAAATAATTGATACAGATACCTGCAGGCGACTCTGAAATTAAATAAATATAACTTATTGTGCATAAATAGACGAATAGATGCACTTATGTTCAATTATATAAACCGGGTGATCAAAAAGTTGGTATAAATTTGAAAACTGAATAAATCACGGAATAATGTAGATAGAGAGGTACAAATTGACGCGCATGCTTAGAATGACATGGGGTTTTATTAGAACTAAAAAAATACAAAAGTTCAAAAAATGTCCGACAGATGGCGCTTCATCTGATCAGTATAGCAATAATTAGCACAACAGAGTAAGACAAAGCAAAGATGATGTTCTTTACAGGAAACGCTCAATACGTCCACCATCATTTCTCAACAATAGCTGTAGTCGAGGAATAATGTTGTGAACAGCACTGTAAAGCATGTCCGGAGTTATGGTGAGGCATTGGCGTTGGATGTTGTCTTTCAGCATCAGAGATGTCGGTCGATCACGATACACTTGCGACTTCAGGTTACCCCAAAGCCAATAATCGCACGGACTGAGGTCTGGGGACCTGGGAGGCCAAGCATGACGAAAGTGTCGGCTGAGCACACGATCATCACCAAACGACGCGCGCAAGAGATCTTTCACGCGTCTAGCAATACTTTGTTTTTTTTTTGTTCTAATAAAGCCCCATGTCATTACAAGCATGTGTGTCAATTTTTACCTCTCTATCTACATTATTCCGTGGTTTATTAAGTTTTCAAATTTATACTAAATTTTGGATCACCCGGTACATCTCTGCAATTCAGACGTAAGCGCCATTACACTACTTCTTCACTGTCCTACTCTGTAGCAGCGCACGGGAAAAATTAACACATAAATCTTTCTGCACAAGCTCTTACTTCTCTTATTTTATTACGACAATCGTTTCACACTACGTAGATTTGCGACAGTAAATATTTTCACATTCTGAGGAGAAAGTTGGTGTCTGAAATTTCGTGAAAAGATCTCACCTCAGCGCAAAACGCCTCTGTTTTAACGACTGCTACCCCAACTCGTTTATCATACCGGTGACACTTTCTCCTCTAGTTCGCTATAATACAAAACTAACTGTCCTTCTTTCGACTTTTTCAATGTCCTCTGCCAATCGTATCCGGTAAGGATCCGAACCAGAACAGGAGTAGTCTAGAAGACAAGAATGGTGTAGGCAGTCTCTTTGTTAGACTTGTTGCAACCTCTGTTCTGCCAATAAAGCGCAATCTTTGCTTTTTTCTTCCACAAAACATTATAAATGTAATAGTTCCAATTTAAGTTGTTCGTAATTGTAATTCATAGATATTTAGCTCAACAGACAGCCTTTAAATTTGTGTGATTTATTGTGTAACCAAAATATAACGGATTTCTTTTTGTACTCCTGTGATGACTTAACATTTTTCCTTAGGCACAGACTTTTGCTACTTTTCGCACCATACAGATATTTTATCTACGTCATTTTGCAATTGATTTTTATCTTGTGATGACTTTACTAGGTTCCAAATGACAGCGTCATCTGCAAAAAGTTCTCGGGCTGCTCAGACTGCATGCTATAGCGTTCGTATAGATCAGGAACCGCAGAGGGCCTATAGCAGTTTCCTGGGGAACGCCGGATATCATTTCTGTTTTACTCGATAATTTTTCCTCAATTACTACTTTTCTGATAGGAAATCATGAACCCAGTCGCGCAACTTAGCGATACTTAACAGGCACGCAGTTTGATTAGAAGTTTGTTGTGAGGAACTGTGTGAAAAAGCAACAGGTGTGTTTTTGTCTCTGATTTATTCTATGCTGCCATCATCAGGCCCTATGAACAACATAGTAACAGCTGACGTTGTTCATAGGGTCCGATGATGGCATAGTGGATGCCAAAACCGGTTGTCTCTCAAAAAAATCGGAGTTGCTGGTTTATTTATTCCTGTTTGTATGAATAAAGAAGGAGTTGCGTTTCGCAAGAACGACATTTTCTAAATACGCACTATGTGTCAATACAGCATTGACTTCGAGGTAATTCATAACGTTCGAATACAGTATATGTTCCAAAATCCTACTGGAAAGCGACGTCATTGATATGGGACTGTATGTAATTCAGCGCATTACTCCCAATTCCTTTCTTGAAAGTTGGTGCGACCTGCGCAACTTCTCAATCTTTTGGTAAGCACCCGTCATCAACCGAGCGGCTGTGTATGAGGGGCCGTTGTAGCCGCGAACTCTGAAAAAAACGTGATTGGTATGCCCTCTGGAGTGGAAAACTTCCTTTATTAAGTGCTTTAAGCTGCTTCACTACACTGAGTGTATCTACGTCTGAGTTACTCACGTTGGTAGCTGTTGTCGATTCGGATTCTGGAATATTTATTTCGTTTTCTTTGGTGAAGAAATTTCGGTATACTGCGTTTAATAACTCCGCATTAGTGGCGCTGTCATCGGCAATATTACCACAGGTATCGCGCAGTGCAGGTATTGATTGTGTCTTGCCTCTGGTGTACTTTACAAACAACCGAAATCTCTTCGAACGTTGTGTCAGATTTCGAGACAGAGTTGAGTTGCTATTAATAGCATCTCCCATTGACGTCCGCGCCAAGTCTGGAGCTTCAGTAAAATCTCATCGCCAGCAATGTAAGCAACAAATCACTGGAAACGGCAACTACAGTAAGAACATGAAAGAGTAAGAATATGGAGCAGTCGAAAGTTGAACGAGTGCATCAAACAAAAGCCGATGTCAGATCCAGTGGAATAATGACCCTAAGGTCAAAAAATGGTTCAAATGGCTCTAAGTACTATGGGACGAACATCTCAGGCCATCAGTCCCCTAGACTTAGAACTGCTTAAACCTAACTAACCTAAGGACATCACACACATCCATGCCCGAGACAGTAATAGAAACCGCGGCCGTAGCAGCAGCGCGGTTCCGGGCTGAAGCGCCTAGAACCGCACGGCCACAGCGGCTGGCACTAAGGTCAAAGCTGTTCACGTTTGTTGGGTAGTTTGGAAATCAGCATGGGTTTCGAAAAAGACGGTCGTGTGAAACCCAACTCGCGCTATTCATCCACGAGACTCAGAGGGCCATAGACACGGGTTCACAGGTAGATTCCGTGTTTCTTGACTTCCGCAAGGCGTTCGATACAGTTCCCCACAGTCGTTTAATGAACAAAGTAAGAGCATATGGACTATCAGACCAATTGTGTGATTGGATTGAGGAGTTCCTAGATAACAGAACGCAGCATGTCATTCTCAATGGAGAGAAGTCTTCCGAAGTAAGAGTCATTTCAGGTGTGCCACAGGGGAGTGTCATGGGACCGTTTCTGCTCACAATATACATAAATGACCTGGTGGACGACATCGGAAGTTCACTGAGGCTTTTGCAGATGATGCTGTGGTGTATCGAGAGATTGTAACAATGCAAAATTGTACTGAAATGCAGGAGGATCTGCAACGAATTGACGCATGGTGCAGGGAATGGCAATTGAATCCCAATGTAGACAAGTGTAATGTGCTGCGAATACATAGAAAGATAGATCCCTTATCATTTAGCTACAAAATAGCAGGTCAGCAACTGGAAGCAGTTAATTCCATAAATTATCTGGGAGTACGCATTAGGAGAGATTTAAAATGGAATGATCATATAAAGTTGATCGTCGGTAAAGCAGATGCCAGACTGAGATTCATTGGAAGAATCCTAAGGAAATGCAATCCGAAAACAAAGGAAGTAGGTTACAGTACACTCGTTCGCCCACTGCTTGAATACTGCTCAGAGGTGTGGGATCCGTACCAGATAGGGTTGATAGAAGAGATAGAGAAGATTCAACGGAGAGCAGCGTGCTTCGTTACAGGATCATTTGGTAATCGCGAAAGCGTTACGGAGATGGTAGATAACTCCAGTGGAAGACTGTGCAGGAGAGACGCTCAGTAGCTCGGTACGGGCTTTTGTTAAAGTTTAGAGAACATACCTTCACCGAAGAGTCCAGCAGTATATTGCTCCCTCCTACGTATATTTCGCGAAGAGACCATGAGGATAAAATCAGAGAGCCCACACAGAAGCATACAGACAATCCTTCTTTCCACGAACAATACGAGACTGGAATAGAAGGGAGAACCGATAGAGGTACTCAAGGTACCCTCCGCCACACACCGTCAGGTGGCTTGCGGAGTATGGATGTAGATGTAGATGTAGAAGTGCCTCGGCAGAAGAGCCAATAATTCAGACAAGCGACTATTAAGCTGTCCTCACACGGGACGCGTTAGCTATCGTTGACGTGGAGCTGTACGTGGTTTGTGACGTCACTTTTGCTATTTCACGTTGCGGAACCATTTTGTCAGGTGAGAAACAAAATAATTCTTTTGATGCCTCGGCAACGTGCCATGTAAAGTACAACCAATAAGAAGCAAGAACGCTTTCTACTCCACAAACAGAAGATGCGAGAAGCCATATTGTACATGTGGTTTTCAGCTGAAGCCCATATCTGATGGTTTTCACACCATAACGTACGTTGTATGAATACATTCTGCTCTAAGCACCAACACATTGAGGATCTTTCTAAAACGCGTCCTTATTGCTACGATTTGTTGTAATAAAATGACAGGAAATGACATACTGATGGTGAAAGAACTTTATTTTCGTGTTATAACATGCGTGCTATGAAAGTACGCCGTTTTAAGGCATCAGCACTTTGAACATTCATTAAAACGCGTCCTCGTTAGGATTTAGTATAATGAAACGTTCGTTAATAAGTCTTCAGAAGGTCGTAAAATAAAATACAAGGTTGTCCGATGCGGAAATTCAGCGTAGCGTCATTAGTAGAGGCATCGAATTACGAAACAGCCGCTCGCTCACAGAAAGATCCGTACCTAAAGACCGGAAAATTGCTCAAGTCACACAAATACCCAAAGAGAGAAGTAGGAGTAATGCGTTGAAATACAGGTTCATATCACTAACGTCGATTTGCAGTTTGGAACATATACTGTATTCGAACATTATGAAGTACCTCGAAGAAAACGATTTATTGACACGTAGTCAGCACGGATTCAGAAAATATCGTTCTTGCGAAACGCAACTAGCTCTTTATACTCATGAAGTAACGAGTGCTATTGACAGAGGATGTCAAATTGATTCCATATTTTTAGATTTCCAGAAGGCTTTCGACACCGTTCCTCACAAGCGTCTTCTAACCAAACTGCGTGCTTATGGAATATCGCCTCAGTTGTGCGACTGGATTCGTGATTTCCCGTCAGAAAAGTCAAAGTTCTCAGTAATAGACGGAAAGTCATCGAGTAAAAAAGAAATAATATCCGACGTTCCCCAAGAAAGTGTTATAGGCCCTCTATTGTTCCCGATCTACACTCCTGGAAATGGAAAAAAGAACACATTGACACCGGTGTGTCAGACCCACCATACTTGCTCCGGACACTGCGAGAGGGCTGTACAAGCAATGATCACACGCACGGCACAGCGGACACACCAGGAACCGCGGTGTTGGCCGTCGAATGGCGCTAGCTGCGCAGCATTTGTGCACCGCCGCCGTCAGTGAGCCAGTTTGCCGTGGCATACGGAGCTCCATCGCAGTCTTTAACACTGGTAGCATGCCGCGACAGCGTGGACGTGAACCGTATGTGCAGTTGACGGACTTTGAGCGAGGGCGTATAGTGGGCATGCGGGAGGCCGGGTGGACGTACCGCCAAATTGCTCAACACGTGGGGCGTGAGGTCTCCACAGTACATCGATGTTGTCGCAAGTGGTCGGCGGAAGGTGCACGTGCCCGTCGACCTGGGACCGGACCGCAGCGACGCACGGATGCACGCCAAGACCGTAGGATCCTACGCAGTGCCGTAGGGGACCGCACCGCCACTTCCCAGCAAATTAGGGACACTGTTGCTCCTGGGGTATCGGCGAGGACCATTCGCAACCGTCTCCATGAAGCTGGGCTACGGTCCCGCACACCGTTAGGCCGTCTTCCGCTCACGCCCCAACATCGTGCACCCCGCCTCCAGTGGTGTCGCGACAGGCGTGAATGGAGGGACGAATGGAGACGTGTCGTCTTCAGCGATGAGAGTCGCTTCTGCCTTGGTGCCAATGATGGTCGTATGCGTGTTTGGCGCCGTGCAGGTGAGCGCCACAATCAGGTCTGCATACGACCGAGGCACACAGGGCCAACACCCGGCATCATGGTGTGGGGAGCGATCTCCTACACTGGCCGTACACCACTGGTGATCGTCGAGGGGACACTGAATAGTGCACGGTACATCCAAACCGTCATCGAACCCATCGTTCTACCATTCCTAGACCGGCAAGGGAACTTGCTGTTCCAACAGGACAATGCACGTCCGCATGTATCCCGTGCCACCCAACGTGCTCTAGAAGGTGTAAGTCAACTACCCTGGCCAGCAAGATCTCCGGATCTGTCCCCCATTGAGCATGTTTGGGACTGGATGAAGCGTCGTCTCACGCGGTCTGCACGTCCAGCACGAACGCTGGTCCAACTGAGGTGCCAGGTGGAAATGGCATGGCAAGCCGTTCCACAGGACTACATCCAGCATCTCTACGATCGTCTCCGTGGGAGAATAGCAGCCTGCATTGCTGCGAAAGGTGGATATACACTGTACTAGTGCCGACATTGTGCATGCTCTGTTGCCTGTGTCTATGTGCCTGTGGTTCTGTCAGTGTGATCATGTGATGTATCTGACCCCAGGAATATGTCAATAAAGTTACCCCTTCCTGGGACAATGAATTCACGGTGTTCTTATTTCAATTTCCAGGAGTGTATATTAACGACGTAGGAGGTAATCTGAGTATCCGTCTTAGATTGTTTGCAGATGATGCTGTCATTTACCGTCTTGTAAAGTCATCAGATGACCAAAACGAATTGAAAAATGATTTACGTAAGATGACTGTATGGTTATCACTGTACACTAGCAGAAAAGGAAATAAGAATACAAGAGCTCACGTTGCAATTTTCAAAAATACGCGACTATGGAGGTGAAGGAAACATTAAGCTACACTACAAAAACGACGACGTATAAAGAATGAAAATAATAAACTAAATACGACCAGTAGTGTGACAAGGTACCCTCCATCATGTGCCGATGGTGACTTGCGGATTATGTATTTATGCATGCACAGATATATGCAGATATAGATCCACGAAAGAAGTTGCTTGTTCGACTGATTCTTACTCATCAATCTGGAATCCGTCCCAAGTAGAGTTACTATAAGGGAGAGAGAGAGATGTCCTACGAAGACCCTTTTTTTTTTTTTTTTTTTGCTTCACTGGACGACAAAATCAGAGATATTAAAACAGTACTGAAGTTTACCTACAACCGTTCTTCACACGCACCGTTCTCGGACGGAACAGGGAAGGAGGGAGCGAGTGATAGGAGAAGTATCCACCACCGGCTTACGGAATATGGTTTTCGCTGTTGTAGTCTTCAGTCCGGAGACTGTTTCATGCAGCTCTCCCGGCTACTCTATCCTGTCAAAGCGTCTTCATATCTGCATAACTATCGCAACGTACATCATTTGAACCTGGTTACAGTATTCAACCAATATATTCCACTACAAATTTTATCACCAATATTTTCTTGTGTCGTCAGGTTGGCAAGTCCTTGATACCTCAGGTTGTGTCCAATCAACTGATGCCTCCTTTTTGTGAAGGTTTGGTATAAACTTTTTTCTCCCTAATTCGTTTCATGACCTCCTCATTTGTTATTCTATATACCTATCCAGTCTTCAGGAATCTTCCATAGCACCACATTTCAAAACCTCCTCTTCTTGTCTAGGCCGGTTATCGTCCACCTTTTGCTTTCTTGCAGGGCTACTTTCGAGAAAAATACCATAAGAAAAAAGTTTGGGAATGCATCCGGCTAGCGTCCTCCAAATCGCTAATACTTCGACGAATGAGCGTCCTGTTATTTTCAGGCACAAATGAAACCAGAAGTCACTGGCAATGACATTTGAAACCCTCCGTTGGTGGGCTACTCCAACCAGGAAACCAAAAGACGGCGTCTGCGGAAAGACAAAACACACACACACACACACACACACACACACACACTGTAAACAACCAGTGCCAGTACATTATCAAACCCAATGTCAGACGTTATCGATATTGAACTGTCAAACAACATCGGATAAGCAAGATGAGCTACCTCTCCGCTCTGAATAACTAGAAAGGAAACAAGAATCCACCAAGGATTTAAGTAAAAACATCAGTATCTCTTAAGAAAATCACTTTCTCATTTAATCTCCACAGATTCCTGAGTGACACTGTTCAAGTTACTTAAACTGCACACCAGAATCTCTGTGTTGTCATATTTAATTGGATAACTAGTACTAAGATAATACTCTTCAGTTCCAGTCTTACCCGATTAATGATAGCGTGTATAATGCTTATGCTCGACACACCGGTTCTCCACGGTCCTAACAGACTGAACGATGAATATCGCAACTGCAGCAGATACGATGGGCACCCACGTTAAACAAACCTAGATCATCCTTTATGGACGATAAAGTGACCCCAAACCTAAACAAATGTCGAAAAGCACATTCTACACCATGTTTCCTCAGAATGCGACTAATAAGTTTGGATATGCCCCTGCATAAGTCAATAAATTCTACGCTTGAGGGTCGCATCATCGTTCAGCCATTCATATCTGGATATGTCCGAAAGAAAAGACACATCACATATATAATTAAAGCGAGGACGGCCAATGATCACTTCAATGCGGATGCACCACGCTCGAACTCTTACGGTAATCAGCGAAATGTCGCAAGTAATGAGAATAATGGGGCAAGGGGCACTACACCAACAGTGTGTGTATAAATTGAGAGTTTGCGTCTGAACTGTCGGATGCTAGACTATTTCGTGCAGCGGCGATGACCACTGTGTTCAGATGGCGTAGTGGTCAGTGCAGCTGTCTTCTAACAAGGGAACCTCTCCATCGCACCCCGCTCAGATGTAGTTATAAGTTGGCACAGTGGATAGACCTTGAAAAACTGAACACAGATCAATCGAGAAAACAGGAAGAAGTTGTGTGGAACTATGAAAAAATAAGCAAAATATACAAACTGAGTAGTCCATGTGCAAGATAAGCAACATAAAGGCTAGTGTGAGCTCAGCAGCGCCGTGGTCTCGTGGTTAGCGTGAGCAGCTGCGGAATGAGAGGTCGTTGGTTCAAGTCTTCCCTTGGGTGAAAAGTTTATTTCCTTTATTTTCGCAAAGTTATGATCTGTCCGTTCGTTCATTGATGTCTCTGTTCACTGTAATAAGTTTAGTGTCTGTGTTTTGCGACCGCACCGCAAAACCGTGCGATTAGTAGACGAAAGGACGTGCCTCTCCAATGGGAACCGAAAACATTTGATCGCAAGGTCATAGGTCAACCGATTCCTCCACAGGAAAACACGTCTGATATATTCTATACGACACTGGTGACGGCATGTGCGTCACATGACAGGAATATCTTGTCTAACCACCTAACTTGTACACTTGGCGAATGGGTAAAAAGATTCTTCTACCTTGCCCGATTTAGGTTTTCTTGTGGATGTGATAATCACTCCCAAAAATTGATGAAAATATAAGCGTTTGTTACATAAACTGAAAATAAAAAGTTAAACTTTTTACCCGAGGGTAGGCTTGAACCAAGGACTTCGCGTTCCGCAGCTGCTCACGCTAACCACGGGACCACGGCGCTCCCAAGCTCCCGCTAGCCTTAACGTTGCCTATCACACACATGGACTACTCAGTTGGTACATTTTGCTTATTTTTTCATAGTTCCACACAACTTCTTCCTGTTTTCTCGATTGAACTGTGCTCAGTTTTTCAAGGCCTATCCACTGTGCAAACTTATAACTAAATCTGAGGGGGGTGCGACGGGGAGGTTCCCTTGTAAGCAGGAGACCCATGTTCGAATTCCGGTCCAGCACAAATTTTCAACTTCCCCCATTGACTTAATTAAGTCAATGCCCACTGACAGCAAATGTCATCAATTCCTTTTTGTATACATATTAGGTCGATAGAGAAACGACCGTCAGTTCCATCACTGTTTCCATTCCCATTCAGGCAAAAGGTAGCCTCGAGGAAGGCTAATTCAGCTTACAAACTTTCAGAGTCGGAAATGACATGAGCCCTATGAACCAGTGTACGCTGAGACAGATGGTGACAAATGTGTGTGAATTCCAATGAACGACAGCAATTCGCTACTCGTTTACGGCTTTCTAATATGGCCAGGAACTTGACACTAGATGTGAAAACGATCGAACTTCCATCTACAAGGAGATGTGTTGAAGTAATTAGCAGGGTTTCCCAAACCTTTAGTTTACATCTCAGTCAAGTTAGTACTTGGGTAAAATAAAAACACCGTACAGTGTACACAAACATCCTTACCAAGTATGTGCCACCACGCACTCAGAATGTAACTTCGGTAGTTTCAGTGATTAAATATTCTTTCTTACAGACTGACAGAAAAAGAGAACGGTTGGTAACCAAACCAAACCCAAATGATCGCCCAACAGAGTTCAGAAAATACAACACTCTAAAAGCAATTGGTTAGTGACGCCGACCGATGGACTGGAAGGCAGAGAAGTGTCCTAACATAACCAGTGTCACTTGAAGCTTTTGCTGGGTTACAGAATTTTATTAAGGCGTGCAAAAAGTAGTAACGTTGTTGTTAAATTTAAAATGAGCTACTGCTTGGACACTAAAGCTCTAAGCAACACTGCAAAACAATGTCTAATGAAAATGAATCCTTCACATGTTACGATGGATGTAAAAACAAAAAAAAAAACCTTACTGATATTGGGAAGATACTAGTTAAGTAGTTTTTGGCAGAACTGAAGGCAAAATATTTCCTTAAATGGCTCTGCAATATCATTCACAATTCTGAAAAAAACGGAGGATATCTTGACGAATGCTACTGTTGTTACTCGTGCGAGATACAGTAAGTTCAAGACAAAATGTGTTATCTTCAATACGTGCATTAGACGTCTTTTCGAACTTATCACATAATTATTATCTCTACAGTGTACAGTGTGGTAAAGAAGTCATAAGTGAAGTTGGCTCATATAGCAAGTCGGAATATTATATGAATTACTGCAAAGATTTTTATTTATTTTATTTACACGTCAAGTTCCGTAGGAACAAATTTAGGAAAAAATCTCCAAAGTCATGAAACGTGTCAGTACATGAAATTACAACGATAAATTAATAATAGGTAAAAATAAAATGTTTATGAACCCTAAAAAATTCAAGCCGTAAGTTTAAGTATATGCAATCAACAATACAACAAAAATCAGCTTAATTTTTCAAGGAACACCTCGACAGAATAGAAGGAGTAACTCATGAGTAAACTCTTTAGTTTCAATTTGAAAGCGCGTGGATTGCTGCTAAGATTTTTTAATTCTTGTCGTAGCTTATTGAAAATTGATGCAGCAGTATACTGCACACCTTTCTGCACAAGAGTTAAGGAAGTCCGATCCAAATTCAGGTTTGATTTCTGCCGAGTATTAACTGAGTGAAAGCTGCTTATTCTTGGGAATAAGCTAATGTTGTTGACAAGAAATGCCAGTAAGGAATATATATATTGAGAGGTCAATGTCAAAATATCCAGACTCGTGAACAGGGGTCGACAAGAGGTTCGTGAACTTACACCACTTATTGCCCGAAACGTCCGTTTCTGAACCAAAAGTATATTTTTAATATGAGAAGAGTTACCCAAAATATAATACCATGCGACATAAGCGAATGAAAGTAAGCAAAGTAGACTAAGTTTCGTGTCGACCGATCACGTACTTCAGATTCCGTTCGAATAGTAAAAATGGCAGCATTAAGTCTTTGAACAAGATCCTGTACGTGGGGTTTCCATGACAGTTTACTACTTATCTGAACACCTAGAAATCTATTCAATTGCACTAAACATATGCCGATTCAGTGAAATTAAAACGTCGACTTTTGTTGAATTGTGTGTTTTAAAATGTAAAAACTGAGTCTTAGTGTGACTT
Source organism: Schistocerca serialis cubense (assembly GCF_023864345.2). Lineage (NCBI taxonomy): Eukaryota > Metazoa > Arthropoda > Insecta > Orthoptera > Acrididae > Schistocerca > Schistocerca serialis. The sequence continues at coordinate 622,085,075 of NC_064645.1, forward strand.
ACCGCTAGTTTATTTTCTACAAGACAAGAACTTAGGTCATGAACTGGACTATTTGAAACCGAGCCAGTGTTGTACACAACATCCTTTGCCACCAGGCTAGTGTCATCCCTTCAGATTATTTTAGAGATACCCGTAATACTAGAGGGCATATCATTTATATAAATAAGGAACAGGAGTGGCCCCAACACTGATCCCTGAGGCACTCCCCATTTCAGCATAGCGCACTCACACCCCACATCACAGCCATTCTCAACATTGTGAATAATGACCTTTTGCTGTCTGTTGCTAAAGTAAGAGGTGAACCACTTGTCAGCTACTCCCCGTGTTCCGTAGTGGTCCAACTTCTGGAGCAATATTTAGTGATAAACACAATCAAACGCCTTAGTTAAATCAAAAAATATGCCTAGCGTTCGAAACCTGTTGTTTAACGCACCCAGTACCTCACAGAGAAAAGATAATATAGCATTTTCAGTTGTTGAACGACTTCTGAAGCCGAACTGTACATTTCATAGCAAATCGTGTGATTTAAAATGATGAGTTATCCTTTAGCAAACACTGATAGCATAGAAATAGGTCTAAAATTGTCTACAGTATCCGTTTCTCCCTTTTTATAAAGCGGCTTTACTACTGAGTACTTTAACCGTCCAGGAAACTGACCATTCCTAAAAAAAATTACAAATGTGGCTAAGTACAAGGCTAACATGTGCAGCACAGTATAATATTTTGCTAGGCACTCCATCCTCCGTGTGAGTCGTCAACAGCCGGCAGCCGTATCACAAACATCGCTTCGGCCATCCGGACACGGTCCGCAATCGACCCCAATTTCCAGCTTACCGCATGCTGCAATGCAGTGCCCTTCCTCCATTAACCCACTACTCGCAAATTATTGATTTCCGCAGGAATTGAATTCAGATGGTACGATGACGACAGTAGTGCGTCCACAGCGAACGAAATGTCATGGAGCCGTCACGCTATCCCAGATAAATACACCGCTGGCCACCGTAAATGCAACACCCTGAAGGAAGCATCCAAATCAAGTGAAATTTACACCATGAGTTTGCAGCGATGAGATATGCAACTGATTAGAATTTCAGCGCAGACGCACATCACGCGCGCCTGTGGCGCCACCTCATAGCGCCATTTAAGGCTTGGCGATTTCGACGAGTGTACGTTCGGCACGTGTGTTTACCTTGTGGTTGTTTCACAAGACGATCAGTTATGCCTCGTAGACAACAGCGATCATCGTTTGATCAAGTATCCGAGTTCGACAGAGGAAGGATAGTGGCTTACCGAGATTGTGGATTATCATACAGAGAAATCGCTAGTCGCGTTGGACGAAACCAAACAACTGTAATGCGGATATGTGACCGTTGGATGCAGGAGGGTACGACGGACCGACGTGGTCGATCGCATTCACCTCGGTGCACCACTGCACGTGCTGATAGGCAAATTGTGCGCATGGCAGTGACGGATCGCTCAGTGACATCCCGAACCATAGCACAGCACATTGCTTCTGTAACGCATCATCCACTGTCTGCGCGTACCATTCGACGCCGTTTACAGCAGAGTGGTCTGTCCGCAAGACGGCCATTGCTTCGTCTACCATGGACGCAGAACCACAGACGTCTCCGTCGCCAATGGTGTGATGACAGTCGGATGTGGACGGCAGAATGGAATGACGTTGTCTTTACTGACGAGGCACGCTTCTGTCTGCAGCACCACGATGGTCGGATTCGAGTGTGGAGACACCGTGGAGAGAGGATGCTGGACAGCTGCATTACGCACCGCCACACTGGTCTTGCACCGGGTATTATGGTATGGGGCGGTATTGGATATTACTCTCGCACGCTTCTAGTACGGATTGCCGGTACTTTAAATAGCCGGCGCTACGTATCCGAGGTGCTGGAGCCAGTTGTCCTTCCTTACCTTCAGGGCTCGGCCACAGCCATATTTCAACAGGATAATGCGCGACCACACGTGGCACGCATTGTCCAAAGGTTCTTCGTCAATAACCAGATTGAATTGCTTGCCTGGCCGGCTCGCTCTCCGGATCTTTCGCCGATAGAAAACATGTGGTCCATGGTTGCTCAACGAGTGACCCAGATTACATCCCCAGCTGCCGCACCAGATGATCTTTGGCAACGTGTGGAAGCTGCTTGGGCTGCTGTACCCCAGGAACACATCCAACGTCTCTTTGACTCATTGCCGAGACGTGTGGCAGCGGTGACCTCCAACAATGGCGGCTACTCTGGCTACTGATTCTGGCAGGAACCACATGTCACAGACGTCTGTAAACGTAATCATTTGATATTTGGTCAACATGTTATCTACAAAATAAATTGTGTTGTGCTACCTCTTGTCTTTCTTGGTGTTGCATTTACGGTGGCCAGCAGTGTACTTCCAATATAAGTTGAGGTGGAGGCGAACAACACGGTCCAGAGCGAAAGCATAAATTAAGTCAGCGCGGATAGATCCGCCTTAGTGTCGCAACAGTCACTGGGTAGGGTCCAAGTTTAACGTTCCCTTTTACTGCACTTCTACATCTACATCTACATTGATACTCCGCAAGCCACCCAACGGTGTGTGGCGGAGGGCACTTTACGTGCCACTGTCATTACCTCCCTTTCCTGTTCCAGTCGCGTATGGTTCGCGGGAAGAACGACTGTCTGAAAGCCTCCGTGCGCGCTCTAATCTCTCTAATTTTACATTCGTGATCTCCTCGGGAGGTATAAGTAGGGGGAAGCAATATATTCGATACCTCATCCAGAAACGCACCCTCTCGAAACCTGGCGAGCAAGTTACACCGCGATGCAGAGCGCCTCTCTTGCAGAGTCTGCCACTTGAGTTTATTAAACATCTCCGTAACGCTATCACGGTTACCAAATAACCCGGTAACGAAACGCGCCGCTCTTCTTTGGATCTTCTCAATCTCTTCCGTCAACCCGACCTGGTACGGATCCCACACTGATGAGCAATACTCAAGTATAGGTCGAACGAGTGTTTTGTAAGCCACCTCCTTTGTTGATGGACTACATTTTCTAAGCACTCTCCCAATGAATCTCAACCTGGTACCCGCCTTACCAACAATTAATTTTATATGATCATTCCACTTCAAATCGTTCCGCACGCATACTCCCAGATATTTCACAGAAGTAACTGCTACCAGTGTTTGTTCCGCTATCATATAATCATACAATAAAGGATCCTTCTTTCTATGTATTCGCAATACATTACATTTGTCTATGTTAAGGGTCAGTTGCCACTCCCTGCACCAAGTGCCTATCCGCTGCAGATCTTCCTGCATTTCGCTACAATTTTCTAATGCTGCAACTTCTCTGTATACTACAGCATCATCCGCGAAAAGCCGCATGGAACTTCCGACACTATCTACTAAGTCATTTATATATATTGTGAAAAGCAATGGTCCCATAACACTCCCCTGTGGCACGCCAGAGGTTACTTTAACCTCTGTAGACGTCTCTCCATTGATAACAACATGCTGTGTTCTGTTTGCTAAAAACTCTTCAATCCAGCCACACAGCTGGTCTGATATTCCGTAGGCTCTTACTTTGTTTATCAGGCGACAGTGCGGAACTGTATCGAACGCCTTCCGGAAGTCAAGAAAAATAGCATCTACCTGGGAGCCTGTATCTAATATTTTCTGGGTCTCACGAACAAATAAGGCGAGTTGGGTCTCACACGATCGCTGTTTCCGGAATCCATGTTGATTCCTACATAGTAGATTCTGGGTTTCCAGAAATGACATGATACGCGAGCAAAAAACATGTTCTAAAATTCTACAAGAGATCGACGTAAGAGATATAGGTCTATAGTTTTGCGCATCTGCTCGACGACCCTTCTTGAAGACTGGGACTATCTGTGCTCTTTTCCAATCATTTGGAACCCTCCGTTCCTCTAGAGACTTGCGGTACACGGCTGTTAGAAGGGGGGCAAGTTCTTTCGCGTACTCTGTGTAGAATCGAATTGGTATCCCGTCAGGTCCAGTGGACTTTCCTCTATTGAGTGATTCCAGTTGCTTTTCTATTCCTTGAACACTTATTTCGATGTCAGCCATTTTTTCGTTTGTGCGACGATTTAGAAAAGGAACTGCAGTGCGGTCTTCCTCTGTGAAACAGCTTTGGAAAAAGGTGTTTAGTATTTCAGCTTTACGCGTGTCATCCTCTGTTTCAATGCCATCATCATCCCGTAGTGTCTGGATATGCTGTTTCGAGCCACTTACTGATTTAACGTAAGACCAGAACTTCCTAGGATTTTCTGTCAAGTCGGTACATAGAATTTCACTTTCGAATTCAGTGAACGCTTCACGCATAGCCCTCCTTACGCTAACTTTGACATCGTTTAGCTTCTGTTTGTCTGAGAGGTTTTGGCTGCGTTTAAACTTGTAGCTACAGCGTCCTGCGAGCCTCGGACAACGCGCTGTGCATAGAAATAAGCGTGGGCCGCAGCGCATTCAGCGAAGACAAACTATTCGTGTACCTCGACGGTCGTCTATTCATAGCTTCCCAGTGAAGGTCTTGTTGTGCCCCGAAGTACCAAAAGAGGCGAGTCGCTTTGAATATGTACGAGGCGTAGGAGTAAACATGTTTTGTAGCGGGTACTCGCCTGCTTGGCCACAGCAGGAAACGACAGCGACCGAGTGGGAGGACGAAGCGTCGCCTCCCGCGCCGACCCGGAACCGACAGCCTCGCCGCGACGGCACGTCTGTCTGCCCGCCGAGGGGCCCGACCCAGGAATTCGACGGCGGCGGCGCGCATTTTCCACCCGCGCCGATACATCATCGGCCGCGACACAGAAACGGGGGCCCAAAAGGTTACACGCCGTGCCTAAAGGCGACGGTGACAGCGCCGGGACGAAGGGGAGGCGCGCCACAAGAAGGATCGCGAGATTTACCCAACAAACGGGTGACGCGCAGACGGATGTTTCGCCATTAGCCGGTGTGTGGCTGAGGGTGGGTGGCGCACAGGTGCCGCCGCTGACGGCTGACGGATGGCAGCGCATTCAGGCGCCGGCGAGAGGGGCCCACAATGGCCGCCTAATGCCGGCCGATGCCTCCTACCCCCGACTCGCTCTTTGTAGCGTAATTGCTGTCGCCTGCGGGGCTTCTCCGTAAACATAGCGAGCTTCCCGATGCTAGGCACACGCGAAGCAACCTTAAAGTACTCGGTTCTAACTACGTAACCTCTCCAGCAACGTGTTTACATTTGCAGTTGCTGAAAAGCATTGATTCATCTACTTCTGTACTGCGGCGATCGACACAAAAAGTTTCGTCCCGACTAAACACAAATTATTTTTTGACGCCCAAACATGTTCCGATGCTGTTTCACCATCATTAGCGGATTAATATATTCTTGTCAAGAAACATTTTGAATACATAACAGCTTTGAGATTATCGTGTCTAGTAGGTTGCTGCGTAAGGTCGCACCATTTTCCCATAACTTTAATGAGCACCACAGATGCACATAATACACACTTTAGCCGTCGATAATATATTCTCCTTCACTATTTACAACAGTCCAACAACTCCAGAGTAACTTTTCGATTCCGCAACTGTAGAAATCACGTGGTTTTGAGGCGAAAAGCTTATCGAACCATGTGCGGAGCGCAATTACGCCCAGAAAAAAAGTTCCTTGAAGTAGCTCGATAGAAAGAGGAAAAGGTGAAAATCTGAGGGCGCAAGATCGGGTGAATAAGGTGTTTCAATAATGACTTCCCATCCTAACTCCCGCATTTCGTTTGTGTCAGTCTAGCAGAATTCGGGCGGACGTAATCGTAGAGTTGTATCGCTTCACGTAGTCTCTTTGGTCGCTGTTCTTGGACTGCGTCTGCAAGACGTCTCAGCTGTCAACAGTAAAGACAATAAATGTCGGCAGTAATGTTTACAATGTATTAATCCGCCTTTATTGCAAAATCTTTATTCATATGACGGGTTTCGGTTCCTATAGACTCATCTACAGATCTGATATTTCGGTTACAGGAGTAAGCCGTCCACATACAGCAACTTTCACATACTGCGTCACGATTTTTTTTTTTTTTTTTTTTTGACGCAGCGTGTGAAAATTGCTGTATTTGGAATGGTTGCTCCTGTAACCGAAATATCAGATCTGAAGGTGATTCTAAAGGAACCGAAACCGGTCATATGAATAAACATTTTGCAATCAAGACGGATTAAAAGTTACATTGTAAAATCACTGATTGCGGCTATCCTACAGACATTACGTCTGTTTTTGCAAAGTAATGTTTACATCTCTGGTAAGTAATTGGTAGTATACCACACCGTCGCTGTTCCACAAGATGCATAACATTATCTTTTGCGGATGCGCGCTTGTCTTCGTACGGGGAGTTTCTGCTTTGTCTGGTCTCAACCATTCCTTCCTTTTCCTTGCGTTGCGTAGAGGCACCATTTCTTGTCGCCAGTAACGGTGCAGGACAAGAACGCTCGGTGTTGTTCACGAGCCACTTGGTGATGGACAAGCAAAGATGTACATATGGCCACCCACTGACATTCGTGATTTACGCTCAGAGCATGCGGAGCACCTGATTTTTGAACCTTTCCCGTTGCACGCAAATGTCACACGATGGTACAATGATTAGAGTTCATCACATTTGCCAATTCTCGAGTACTTGAACTCAAACAGTAGACTATGTCGGAAATATTCTGATTTCTCCGCGTGGCACTCCATTATTTTCTAGCGTCCACAGCCCCACTCTCTCTCCAAATGACAAAACGATAACATGTCAACTCAGATAGCAAAACTAAACTACAATAAAAAAATTAAAATTGATAAATAAACCAGTAACAACTGGAATACCAACAGGCAAAGTAAAATCGCAACAAACTTATGCATCAACCTAACACCTTTAGGAAAATATTAACAGAAAAAAATATGTAACATACCACCACATACTGATGTTAATGTGAAGACTTACATCTGCAGTGCATCTGATTTGTTCCAGTTTGTCATCTGCAGTTAATGAGGATTTTTTTCTATATTGTGGCACCATTCTATGAATGTAAAAGGCAACGTCTCGGACTGACTGACTCAATCATACTTCATCGTCCAGCCCAAACAACTAAGAATAAAAACTTGAAATTTGCGGAGGGTGTTGAACTTATACTGCAGGCGTCCTTTAAGGTAGTTTTTTTCGAAATCTCACCCTTAAGGGGGAGAAATACGGGATGAAAAGTGTTTTGAAAATATGTCACTATTAAGGCTATTTTGAAGCTAGACCTACGAAAACTGGTGTGTGGTTTCCCGGTCGGAAATACGTTTTCCAGCATATTTTGGAAATTTAACCCTTATGAGGGAGAAATAGTGGGTGAATTTTTTAAAATAGATCATTATTGAAGAACCAATTAAATATTTTTAAAGCAACATATACGAAAATTGGCATTTCACTTCTCGGTTACAAATAAAAAAGACCTATTCCAGTATTTTGGAAATTCAGCCCCTAAGGAAGTGAAACAGAGGATAAAATGTTTTATGAAAACATTTCATTATGAATGCATTTTTGAAGGTATGTCTATGAACATTTATATTCAGTTTCTCTGTTATAAATTTAAAAAAACATGCTCCCCACTGTTTTTGGAAATTCAACTCCTGAGGCGGTGAAATAGGGGGTGGAATTTTTTATAAAATATATCGCTGTGAAAGCATCTTTAAAGCTTGATCTTTCAAAATTGGTATTCGGCTTCTCGGTTGGACACGAAAACGTACGTATTTCACTGTTTCTGGTATTTCAAACCTTAAGGTTGTGTAATTGGATCTTACGGATTCACTGACTCATCATCGCCCAGACCAAACCACCAAGGATAGAAACTTGAAATTTGGAGAGGGTATTGATCTTATACTGTAGGTAACGTTTAATAATGGATTCTTCGAAATTCCACTCCTAAGGGGGGAAAATAGGGTATGAATAGCTTTTTGAAATTAGAATTACGAAAACCGGTATTTGGTTCCTCAATCAGAAATAAAAAATATGTATTTCAACATTTTTGGAAATTCAACCACTTCTTTTAGTGTTCAACCCTGAGGTTGGTTTGCAGCAGAGCGCTATTCCTCTTTCCTGTCTGCCCTCCTCTTCATTTCCACGTATGTGTTACATCCAACGTCATTCACGATCTGTTGCATGTATGATATCCTTGGTCGCCCCCGCCGATTCCTTCCCTCAATAGCTCCTTCTGCTATTGTTCCAATGATGTTGTGTCGTAGGATGTGCCCTACAAGTTTGTCTCTTCTTGTTTAGATGTACCTCCACAGAGATCTGGTTTACTGTACTCTTCTAAGCACCTCTTCATTTGTTACTTTGTCTCTCCAGCTGATCTTCATCATCCTTCTATAGCACCACATCCCCAGGGCATCTAGCCGTCTTCTCTCTTCCCTTCCAATCGTCCAAGTTTCACATCCGTATATGGCCACACTCCAAACCTTTCATGATACGTTTCCTTATTTTCAGACTGATGTTGTTGCTGGTGAGTAAGTTCCTTCTCCGATTAAATGCAATTTTGGCCTTTTGTAATTCAATCACTAAAGGGACAAAATAATGGCTGAAAGTTTTTTTTAGAAAATCTTTATTAGACTACTGCTAAAGCATTTTTAAAGCTACGTCCACGAGAACTAATATTTGACATCTCGATTAAAAATAAAAATATACATGTTTCAGTGTTCTTTAGAAATTCAGCCCCCAAGGGGGTGAAATACGGGATGAAAAAGTTTAGTTAGAGGATGAAAGTTTCTATGGAAACATTACCACAAGAATTCAAAAGGCAGGGTCAACAAAGGCTCCGGCTCCAGCTACCAGATTCCCTTTTTTGTCAGAAGTATATTCGGAAAAGACGATGCTTCTACGCCCTCAATCAGCGTGGGAAGCTTAGATGATGTTGCAGTTTGTGAATAATATAAAAATTCGATTACAGAACGACAGAAACAATATCTTTGTTGACACTACTGTCAACGTGAGTGAGGCAGCGGGCGCTAAGCGGATATTTACTAAAATGTCAGGTCTAAAATAAACTCTTGCTTTTTTCCCACTTTGTTAGTATAAGATTATAAAACTGTTTTTTATTATGTTATATTGTAGTGCCAACACAGTTTTGTTTTATTTTTAAACTATCTTTAAAATAGCTGAGTGGAAGGGGGCGCTGTAGATGTAAGTTGACTATACTTACTTCTTGTTCATTCCGTTTTTTTATGCCTGTACAGGGTAAGTAAACTGTACTTTCTAACACACGCCGTCACAGTTTATAAGAGATTTTCATTTTACGGGATTAGGAAGCAAACAGAGACAAAACGAGATCTTCAATCTCCGTTGGTTTGCTTCTTCTTTTACCTTTTGTATTGGCCATCTCCATAGCATGCTATTTCGATTCCACTTCTCCTTTTCCTTGTGCCCAGAATGCCTATACTCGTTTTGTTTGCGACAGTTGGGCGAAATGACACTTCTACGAAGACAGAACGTGTTTCCAAGTCAATAGAGCTCAAGAACACTTCACGTAGTTCTTTGCTGTCACAATCGCTGGTTTCGCCCAGTCGCAATGAAACTATCACCATCCAGTTCTACCTGAACCTCGGGCTAAGCTACAGATCAACCTGTCAACACAAGAAGGTTTTTGCCTTCATATACGTTGTCTTCGCCAACTCAAAACGAAATAATCACCTACCAATGTAACCTAGGCCTCGCACAAAGCAGCATATCAGTCTATCACAATAACCTGTTTTTTTCACATTTGTTAGCTTCGCCAGTTCACAACCAAACTGTCACATTCCAACATAAGCTAGACATCTTCTGAAGGTGGGCAAACGAAACTAAACTGGTAAAGACAAAATAAGTTATCAGAAAAAAACGTGTGGCTACAGCTTTTTTAACCTTCCAACGTATATTAAAACTAATTGCCAGTAGCATGTGTCGTAGACTACAGCTCGCTGTGCTGCACCACCAGACAGGTAAAAAGTTCTTAGTGTGCTCGTAAGCTAGATGCAAAAACCCGCTTATACCAGCAAGGGCCGCACTCTCAGCAGAAATGACTCCCCGCTGAAGCGTCACTCCCCACACGCACTTACTCGTTTCCTAAGCTGTTCTTTCCTCTCTGACGTTCGGCCAGATTTTAATTTTAGTTTTTCTTCAAGATAATATGCTCTTGCGATTTTGTCTTGAGCATTATGCGTTAATAGATATCCTCCACCGTTATCCCGCTTCTTGCAGATCTTTTTCTACCGAGTCAATTGTCCCTCTTTGGTTTTCTTGTTGAGAAAGAAACGGAACATTCGTCAACCCTGTAGGAACCATACGGGCAATGTAGCCATAGGAAACAGTCCCACTCTTACGATTAGTATCAGTGACCATTTCTACATGTTTATCGTTCTTGGTCGTGTCATCTTTTCCATGATTGGACGTATCATATTTGTCAAAATCTGTCTTTCTCTTGTTTCTAATTTCTCGACTATGACTTTTTTCCAGAGCCAGGCGGCATACACGGCATCCGCTAGTATTACTGAGCACTAATGCCTTGGCATCAACTCATATTGATTCTTTCTTGTTAGCTGATATGCTGTTTCATTGTCCGTATGCAAAGGCTTCTTCCTCAGAAATGTTTGGTCCTATCTACTTCTCCGTCAGTTTGATTCCCCGTCTCCTATTTCTACTACTCTGGATGATAACTCGAAGTTTATAACGTACCCAGTTTACTCGAAGGAGATAATGGAGCCCTGCCTCTACTGATTGTGTCTTCATTCATTTGCGCTCTAGCTGTGTCTAGCTAATCACAACAGACTGAAAGGTCATCTGCAGAGTTTAGACACTCAACTGTCAATTTCATGTTTCTACTAGCAATCCGCTCTGGCCTCACACGGATAACGCTAAGTTCCCACCGCTGAACAATTTGTTTAACATAGCGGTTGTAAATTATGTACACAAACCTTCCTTGTCAGTTAGTCCATCTAGCAGTGAAAACTGTATCAAAATCCCTACACTAGTTCCTGAGGTTAGGGGTCACATGTAGGCATAAAGACGCGGTGGGGGAGTTTAATTTATAATATACAGTGACAGTCAAATCCATTTTTGACACCTCCGTCACCCCTTCCTTTTCAGCAGTAGCAGATATTTTCTCGAGTCAGCGACTGAAAAAAAGAAGAGGAGGGAATCCACCACTTTGCCTCACTCTCGACTAGCCTATTATTATTATTATTACAGTATTATTATTCACAGTCGCTACCGCAAATGAACGAGAACCACTCCGGAACTAATAACTCACATTTATTTTCATGTAATCTTAACAGACAGACCAAGATTTCAACTGATTACTGTCATTTTTTCACACAGTTACCCTTATTAATGCACATTTGCTAACGCTGGTCTAGACTCTGCTTGCCATGACCATAGAAACATGAACCAGCTAAGGCTAACTGTTGTCTTACCTCTTCGACGACAGCTTCTGAGTGTGGAAGATGCTGGCCACGTATTCTATCATAGGCGCAAAAGTGCTAAATTAGGATTGTACAGTGGATACTGTAGGACGGTCCTGCCAAACTTGTCTCAAAATTGTTGTGGGGAACTGGCGTTATCGACGTATAAACGTAAGTTGCTTTCTTCTGCCCTAATCAGAAATTCGGGCTTTCAGCACAGTCATTGACGTCATGCGGCTTTCTGAAGTGACGCTTTAGGTTCCAAATCAAAAGAACCACACCCTACCTATCCCAGAACACTGTGAACTTTGTCGGAGGTGGGTGCGTCTTCTTCTTTGTTGGAGAACTGATATGTTGCTTCTCCATGGACTCCAGGGAGTACATTCGACTGATATTGGTGACACCAAGTCTCATATCCTGTGAGGACGGTATTTACAAAACTGTGACGTGCAGATTATTATTGGTCCAGCAGGTCCCGATAAACTTCCTTTCATGTTTTTTTCATATTGTGTAAGCATCCGCAAGATCTATTTCGGGTACGCTTTGTGATGTCATTACAGCCAACTCTCAGCTGTGCCTACAGTTCATTGGCAATAATCAGCCGTTGATCATGGATATGCAACGGTTCGCGTGGCTCCCCCCCCCCCCCCCCCCCTTCGAAGGTTCGAGTCCTCCCTCGGGCATGGGTGTGTGTGTGTTCTCCTTAGCGTACGTTAGTTTAAGTTAGATTAAGTAGTGTGTAAGCCTATGGACCGATGACCTCATGACCTCAGCAGTTTGGTCCCATAGTCCTTACCACAAATTTCAAATTTTGATCATGGATGAGTTAGAGGAGACGTATTAATTATGAGGGATGGGAGCGGAACAGTTTCGACCAGTGTGTGACTTGCATGCATAACCTCTCCGTGCTTCAGCAAGCAGTGACGGATTTCAATAGATATAGTTTGTTCATCAATGACGAATCCAATAAAGCATCTGCGTTTTATACGTACCTCGATGTGAGATGCCTTGTTGTTAAGTTCCCCTGCTGCTGCTGTGTGTCGCAGGACATCAGATTTGGGCAGAAAACTGGTTTTTCGAATTTTCTGATTAGGACCGAAGTACGTTAATCAATGGTTTAAGTGTGTCTGCCAGTTTAGATTTTTCAATATTTCTGTTACACGCTCAGGCCAGTGAAACCAGACTGCCATTCCTTGAACACATTCGTTGTCCCCTCTTAGGCCAATTTGACACATTTGATCAGCAATCCAGCACTGGACACAATACGAGTTTCTAAATCTAATTCATTCACAAATTTCAGTTTCACAATAACCGACAAATGAAACAAAAACTTCAATTTCTTCTCCATATCGCCGCACATTACTAGTCACTGGAATTTTCTTGATCGTCCCCACTTGTGGGTCATTAATTGTGCAGTCATTTACACATTTCTCTGCACGAAGAAATAGTGGTCAGACTTTCCGTCATACTCAGATTTCATCAACGTATGACTGGATATCTGATAAAGCTGTCGTCCCACTCCCTATTGTGAACACAAAAGAACACAAGAACATTTCTCTTTAAATGCATGGTGTGATATGCGACACAACCAGTGTCGAAGTAACTGCCGTCTGCTTCATGTCTGCTGTGCAGCGAGCTACGTTAATTTAAGTATTAACGGTATTTTTCTTACTTGTCACTTCTTCTTCCGTGTATTTTTGCTTTTAGGAAGCTTTAATAGTCGAGCGCTAGTAGTAGTGTTCCATAGATTTCGTGTTTGTTTTGAATACAGTCAGAGAGTCCCTTTAGTTAGATGTAGTGCCAGTAGTGCTAGCGTTTGTTTTGAATGCAGTACAGAGACAGTTAGTGCTTATTTTCAGTGTTTTCTACAAGAAGTGTCTAGTAACCACAGTTTAGTCAGCTATCAGCCGCCTTTAGTGAATTAGCAGTCTACTTAAAAGTTGATTAACTCTCTATAGTAAATTGATTTCTTAGGATGGATAGGATGTGTGACTGCTATGTACGGACGCAGGAGGAGCTGGCCACTGTTCGCGAACAGCTGACCGTGTTGATGGCCGCGGTCAGCCGTCTTCAGGCTGCTGCCTCGGAGTGTAGCGGCAGTGGGGAGTCTGGTGCGTCGCATGGTACACCCCAGGTGTTACATGCTTCACCCACTGTCCCTGCTGTCGAGACATCTTCGCGGGTACCGGGCGCGGTTGGGTCACCCACTCCGCAAGGGGAGTGGCGGGTTCAGCGGCGGTCGCGGCGCACGAGGCGGAGGGTCAATGTGGAGGCTGGCCGTGTGGCATAGCCCGCTCTGCCTGCGATTGGACATGTGGCTGCTCCTTCAGCAAGGTCCGAGCAGGCACAGGGGGGGAGGGGTTTATTAGTTATTGGGAGCTCCGATGTTAGGCGGGTGATGGAGCCCCTTAGGGAAATAGCGGGAAGGTCGGCGAAGAAGGCCAGTGTTCACTCTGTCTGCTTGCCGGGGGGTCTCATCCGAGATGTGGAGGAGGCCCTGCCGGCGGCGATAGAGAGCACTGGTTGCACCCGACTGCAAATTGTTGCTCATGTCGGCACCAATGACTCCTGCCGTCTGGGTTCAGAGGTCATCCTCAGTTCGTACAGGCGGTTGGTGGAATTGGTGAAGGCGGAAAGCCTCGCTCGCGGGATGGAATCTGAGCTAACTATTTGTAGTATCGTTCCCAGAACCGATCACGGTCCTTTGGTTTGGAGCCGAGTAGAAGGTTCAAATGGCACTGAGCACTATGGGACTCAACTGCTGAGGTCATTTGTCCCCTAGAACTTAGAACTAGTTAAACCCAACTAACCTAAGAACATCACAAACATCCATGCCCGAGGCAGGATTCGAACCTGCGACCGTAGCGGTCGTGCGGTTCCAGACTGCAGCGCCTTTAACCGCACGGCCACTTCGGCCGGCCGAGTAGAAGGCTTAAACCAGAGGCTCAGACGATTCTGCAGAGATCTGGGGTGCAAATTTCTCGACCTCCGCTATCGGGTGGAGAAATGTGGGGTCCCCTTGAATAGGTCAGGCGTGCACTACATGCCGGAAGCGGCTACAAGAGTAGCGGAGTACGTATGGAGTGCACATGTGGATTTTTTAGCTTAGAGAATTCCCTCCCTAGGCCCGACAAGACGCCTCCTGAGACGCGGCAAGGTAGGAGTAGGCAAAATGCAACAGGGAATAACAATATTAATCTGCTAATAGTAAACTGCAGGAGCGTCTACAGAAAGGTCCCAGAACTGCTCTCATTAATAAGCGGTCACAATGCCCATATAGTACTAGGGACAGAAAGTTGGCTGAAACCAGACGTAAACAGTAATGAAATCCTAAACTCAGATTGGAATGTATACCGCAGAGACAGGCTGGACAGTGAAGGGGGAGGGGTGTTTATAGCGATAAGAAGTGCAATAGTATCGAAGGAAATTGACGGAGATCCGAAATGTGAAATAATTTGGGTGAAGGTCACGGTTAAAGCAGGCTCAGACATGGTAATTGGATGTCTCTATAGGCCCCCTGGCTCAGCAGTTGTTGTGGCTGAGCACCTGAAGGATAATTTGGAAAATATTTCGAGTAGATTTCCCCACCATGTTATAGTTCTGAGTGGAGATTTTAATTTGCCGGATATAGACTGGGAGACTCAAACGTTCATAACGGGTGGCACGGACAAAGAACCCAGTCAAATTTTTTTAAGTGCTTTATCTGAAAACTACCTTGGGCAGTTAAACAGAGAACCGACTCGTGGTGACAACATATTACACCTACTGTTGACAAACAGACCCGAACTATTTGAAACAGTTAACGCAGAACAGGGAATCAGCGATCATAAAGCGGTTACGGCATCGATGATTTCAGCCGTAAATAGGAATATTAAGAAAGGTAGGAAGAGTTTTCTGTTTAGCAAAAGTGACAAAAAGCAGATTACAGAGTACCTGATGGCTCAACACAAAAGTTTTGTCTCAAGTACAGATAGTGTTGAGGATCAGTGGACAAAGTTCAAAACCATCGTACAATATGCGTTAGATGAGTATGTGCCAAGCAAGATCGTAAGAGGTGGAAAAGAGCCACCGTGGTACAACAACCGAGTTAGAAAATTGCTGCGGAAGCAAAGGGAACTTCACAGCAAACATAAACATAGCCAAAGCCTTGCAGACAAACAAAAATTACGCGAAGCGAAATGTAGTGTGAGGAGGGCTATGCGAGAGGCGTTCAATGAATTTGAAAGTAAAGTTCTATGTACTGACTTGGCAGAAAATCCTAAGAAATTTTGGTCTTATGTCCAGACACACTGTGACCAAAATGGCACTGAAACAGAGGATGACAGACCAAAGGCCGAAATACTAAATGTTTTTTTCCAAAGCTGTTTCTCAGAGGAAGACTGCACTGTAGTTCCTTCTCTAGATTGTCGCACAGATGACAAAATGGTAGATATCGAAATAGACGACAGTGGGATAGAGAAACAATTAAAATCGCTCAAAAGAGGAAAGGCCGCTGGACCTGATGGGATACCAGTTCGATTTTACACAGAGTACGCGAAGGAACTTGCCCCCCTTCTTGCAGCGGTGTACCGTAGGTCTCTAGAAGAGCGTAGCGTTCCAAAGGATTGGAAAAGGGCACAGGTCATCCCCGTTTTCAAGAAGGGACGTCGAACAGATGTGCAGAACTATAGACCTCTATCTCTAACGTCGAGCAGTTGTAGAATTTTCGAACACGTATTGTGTTCGAGTATAATGACTTTTCTGGAGACTAGAAATCTACTCTGTAGGAATCAGCAAGGGTTTCGAAAAAGACAGTCGTGTGAAACTCAGCTCGCGCTATTCGTCCACGAGACTCAGAGGGCCATAGATACGGGTTCCCAGGTAGATGCCGTGTTTCTTGACTTCCGCAAGGCGTTCGATACAGTTCCCCACAGTCATTTAATGAACAAATTAAGAGCATATGGACTATCAGTCCAATTGTGTGATTGGATTGAAGAGTTCCTAGATAACAGAACGCAGCATGTCATTCTTAATGGAGAGAAGTCTTCCGAAGTAAGAGTGATTTCAGGTGTGCCGCAGGGGAGTGTCGTAGGACCGATGCTATTCACAATATACATAAATGACCTCCGCAATATCCTTTCTTTCAGGAGTGCTAGTTCTGCAAGGTTCGCAGGAGAGCTTCTGTAAAGTTTGGAAGGTAGGAGACGAGGTACTGGCAGAAGTAAAGCTGTGAGTACCGGACGTGAGTCGTGCTTCGGTAGCTCAGTTGGTAGAGCACTTGCCCGCGAAAGGCAAAGGTCCCGAGTTCGAGTCTCGGTCGGGCACACAGTTTTAATCTGCCAGGAAGTTTCATATCAGCGCACACTCCGCTGCAGAGTGAAAATCTCATTCTGGATAAATGACCTTGTGGATGACATCGGAAGTTCACTGAGGCTTTTTGCGGATGATGCTGTGGTATATCGAGAGGTTGTAACAATGGAAAATTGTATTGAAATGCAGGAGGATCTGCAGCGAATTGACGCATGGTGCAGGGAATGGCAATTGAATCTCAATGTAGACAAGTGTAATGTGTTGCGAATACATAGAAAGATAGATCCTTTATCATTTAGCTACAAAATAGCACGTCAGCAACTGGAAGCAGTTAATTCCATAAATCATCTGGGAGTACGCATTAGGAGAGATTTAAAATGGAATGATCATATAAAGTTGATCGTTGGTAAAGCAGATCTCAGACTTTCATTGGAAGAATCCAAAGGAAATGCAATCCGAAAACAAAGGAAGTAGGTTACAGTACGCTTGTTCGCCTACTGCTTGAATACTGCTCAGCAGTGTGGGATCCGTACCAGATAGCGTTGATAGAAGAGACAGAGAAGATCCAACGGAGAGCAGCGCGCTTCGTTACAGGATCATTTAGTAGTCGCGAAAGCGTTACGGAGATGATAAACTCCAGTGGAAGCCTCTGCAGGAGAGACGCTCAGCAGCACGGTACGGGCTTTTGTTGAAGTTTCGAGAGCATACCTTCACCGAAGAATCAAGCAGTATATTGCTCCCTCCTACGTATATCTCGCGAAGAGACCATGAGGATAAAATCAGAGAGATTAGAGCCCACACAGAAGCATACCGACAATCCTTCTTTCCACGAGACTGGAATAGAAGGGAGAACCGATAGAGGTACTCAAGGTACCCTTCGCCACACACCTTCAGGTGGCTTGCGGAGTATGGATGTAGATGTAGATTGGGGACATGCTGAAAATGTGGACTCGAACCCGGGATCTCCTGCTTACATGGCAGACGCTCTATCCATCCGAGCCACCGAGGGCACAGAGGATAGTGCGTCTGCAGGGACTTATCCCCTGCACGCTCCCCGTGAGACCCACATTCCCAACTTAATGTCCACACCACTACATTCGTAGTGCGCCTAATAGATGTTTTCCCATCATACTCATTACTCGTGGCAGATTAATCTACCAAGTCCCGTACGAGTTCGGGCATAGCGTGTGCGTTCGCACAAGAAGGTCAAAGGCCGGGAAGCCATATTTTAACTATATATGACGGTAGTATCTGTTCCCGAAAGAACAGTTACCGTTGATGACCATGCAGCTTTACTAGAATGAAATCATAATTAAATGGACACCCTAGCTGCAAAAAGGCGTTGATATACTTCATTGGGGACATGTTGAAAATGTCTGCCCGACCGGGACTCGAACCTGAGCTCTCTGATGGCTATTACATCCACGTTCAACCTTCTACAACTCGCCCTAACCTCCCCCCCCCCTCTCTCTCTCTCTCTCTCTTTCTCTCTCTCTCACAGACACACACATACACAAAGAAATTCACACATTTACAGCCTCCCACCCTCCCTCCATCTCTCTCTCTCTCTCTCTCTCTCTCTTTTCTATATCTTACACACACATATACACACCTACACACCCACCCGACCACACACACACACACACACACACACACACACACACACGCACACGGAGAGAGAGAGAGAGAGAGAGAGAGAACTAAAATGAACAGACGTTAGATTTCAGCATATACTTCACTAGGTTGGCAATATTTAAATAAAGAAACCAAATAGGAAGAAACATACAATGAACACACTGCAGTTACCCTTAAGATTACCGTTTTCGGTAAAATATATACAGCTAGTGACAGAAGGGAAATAGTGCTCCCCAGCAGTTAGCGGAAAGAACATGAAAATTATGAAGAAAAAAGACCCTGACGTGAAAATGTGCTTATGTTTCGTAAGTAAAGTCATGGTGCAGCCTCCAATACATGACCAGTTGAGAGGAAACACAGACGATGGCCAATAACTCGAATAACTGTAAGTAATCATTTGTGCAAAAGATAATACGTGGACTGTTTTATGCAAATATCGCACATTAAAACAAAACTTTGTCACTCTAGATTCCACTCAAGATGCCTTAAAGTCAAAGGTGAAACGCGTCTTCAACAAATAAAATACACTGCAGCAAGAAACAGGCGTTTTTTATGTTCAAAACGATTATTTCTGAGCTTGCTGCGCATGAAGGTCACTTAAACTAGCTCGTTAATAGAGTATATTTGTTGTCAACTATACGAGCCCGTCAGTCACACTTGTGCTATAGCGAGATAAAAGTTTAATTTCCAAAATCTCATTATTACTTTCGTGTTACTATCCAAGGGTATTGTATTATGAGTTTGCAGGTTTTCGCGATATTAGTCGAATGCCACACTCTTTCCCGGATAATTCACGACATCATGCAAATAGATATGGCCGAAATGTTGATGCATCATTTTATAACACTGCATGATATACCACCAAGAATGATTTTACGGAAATGTTGTTGCTGTTGTTGTGGTCTTCAGTCCGAAGACTGATTTGATGCAGCCCTACGCCATCCACTGCAAGCCTCTTCATTTCCAAATATCTGCTGCAGCCTACATCCATCTGAATCTGCTTACTCAGTTCACCTCTTGGTCTTCCTACAAGATTTTTGCGTCCAACACTCCCAGCCAGTACTAAACTGGTGATCCCTTGATATCTCAGAGTGTGTCCTACCAACCGATCCCTTCTTCTAGTCAGGTTGTGCCACAAATTTCTTTGCTCCCCAATTCTATTCAGTACCTCCTCATTAGTTACGTGATCCACTCATCTAATCTTCAGCATTCTTCAGTAGCGCACATTTCAAAAGCTTCTACTATCTTCTTGTCTAAATTGTTTATCGTCCATGTTTCATTTCCATACATTGGCACACTCCATACAAATACTTTCAGAAAATACTTCATGACACTTAAAATCTATACTCGATGTTAATCAGTTTCTCTCATGCGGAAACACTTTCCTTCCCATGGCCAGTCTACATTTCATATACTCTCTACTACGGCCAATATAAATTATTTTGTTGCCCAAATAGCAAAACTCATCTACTACTTTGTCTCACATCCTAATCTAATTCCCTCAGCTTCACCTGTTTTAATTCGACTACATTCCATTATGATAGTTTTGCTTTTGTTGATGTTCATCTTATATCCTCCTTTCAAGACACTGTCGATTCTGTTCAACTGCCCTCCCAAGTCCTTTGCTGTCTCTGGCAGAATTACATTGTCATCGGCAAACCTCAAAGGTTTTATTTCTTCTTCCTGAACTTTTATTCCCACTCCAAATGTCTTTTAGGTGTCCTTTAACACTTGCTCAATGTGAATATTGAATAACATCAGGGATACGCTATAAACCTGTCTCACTACCTTCTCAACACTTGCCTCCCTTTCACGCTCTCGACTCTTGTAACTGCCATCTGGCTTTTACTCCTGATACCCTGAGAATTTCAATGAGAGTGTTACAGTCAACATTGACAAGAGCTTTCTCTAAGTCCAAAAATGCTATAAACGTAGGTTTACCTTTCTGTAATCTATCTTCTTTGAGGAGTCTTAGAGTGAGTATTACCTAACGTGTTCCTACCATTCTTCTCCGGAATCCAAATTGATCTTCCCAGAGGTCGGCTTCTACCAGCTTTTCCATTCTTGTGTGAGGAATTCGTGTTAGTTAAGTCATGACCTATTAAATTGATATTCAGTAATTTTCACACGTGTCACCATCTGCTTTCTTTGGAATTGGAATTATTATATTCTTCTTGAAGTCTGAGGGTAAGTCGCCTGTCTTATACATCTCGTTCACTAGATGGAAGAGTTTTCTCGTGGCTGGCTCTCCCAAGGCTATCCATAGTTGTAATGGAATGTTGTCTAACCCCGGGCCATGTTTTACTTAGGTCAATCCGTGCTCTGTCAAATTTTTCACACAGTATCATATGTCCCATCTCATCTTCTGTATCCTCCTTCCACCTATCAGCTTTCCTCTCTTTGCTTAGGAATGGTTTTCCGTCTGAACTCTTGACATTCGCACATGCGGTTCTCTTTTCTCCAAAGGTTTCTCTAATTTCCCTGTAGGCTGTAACTATCCTTTCCTTAGTGACACGGGCTATTAAATCCTTACATTTGTCCTTTAGCCATTCCTATTTAGCCGTTTTGCACTTCCTGTCAATCTCATTTTTAGACGTTTGTATCCCCTTTCGCCTGCTTCATTTACTGCACTTTTATGTTTTTTTCTTTCATCAGTTAAACTCAACGTCATTTGTGTTACTGAAGGAATTACAGAAATACAAATTTTTATTTGATCATTCTATCGGGTGATTTACACAAACATAGAGCCAGTGTTATATTTAAGCAATTCACTGTAACCATCAGATTTATCTGGTTCACGTATTGAAGCAATTGAAACTACCTCTTCAATAATTTTTTTATTAAAAACTGACCTACAGAACTTTACCTGACAACGTCAACTCAAATTTAACCTACTCATTTATTACCCACAATATACAAGTCCAACGCAATCTGGCTGCTATATATTGGCAACATGACTTCCCATAATTAACACAAAAGAATGACCCTGAATTGCAAGAAATCCTAACAATAATACAAATCCAAAAAATATGAAATTAAAGAAATATGAAACTACCTCTAACTCTGTTAATTGCCTAAACTCATTTCAGTCACGAACCTCGATTGTGGAAACCCCATTCTTTTTCGTAAGTCACTTACCTCACAGAAAATCTTCATAACACGAACTACAGCAATTACAGAAAGTAGCAACAACAGCCAGCTAAATAGAAAGATTGTAACTACTATAGACTCTAAGTGCTAGGAGGCATATGGTTAGCAAAAAAATATTTTGTTGAAGAGCAAACAATGTATTTAGAAAATTTTACCTTTTCATGTGACATCCAGTTCCAGAAATTATGTAATTGTCAATAATTCCACTACCCAATCATTATCAACAACATCCATAGCCAGATACTTCAAACTTTCTGTCGTAATATACACTGCGACTTCCTGGATTTGAGCCATAGGGTTGAGAATTGTAGGACCCCCTTAAATGAGTCAGGTCTACACCAAAGATCAGACACTGCTAAAACATTTTCTAATAAACACATCATTCCATCTCACTTTACATTGCGTGACCTACCGATACAGAGTCTCCACTAAGAAAATAATGGCTATACACTTCCCTATCCACTCGCTAACTGCTAGTCCGTTCAACCACAGAATCTCTTGACGAGGGCGCAGAGCGCTGTCAGCGATATTAACACAGTCTATAACGCTGTCAACAAACAAACAGGTTACTTACACAATAACTGATATATTGAATTCCAGATATTTTGTTCATACATAATTTGATCATGAATGTAACGGACCCATCTGCAGTGTGAAAGGTCTCTGTTAGATTCCTTTCATGCCATTTTCCCCGATTTATTGTTGTTTACGTCATACATTTGCACCTCTAAATTTACTTTGGTATTTCCAAATTTATCTGGGAGGAGACTGAGCAGGGCAATGTGTTATATTGACATATAAACACGAACAACTTGTCATACAACATTTTCAAACTCAATTTTGTATGTAATTCTTATCATACAGTTTCCTATGAAAACCACATCCGCCTCCTTTACGTAGTGTATATGATGCCTTAAAATATTGTCATCTCCTTCGCTTCTGGTGTAAAATGGTGAATGAGTGAGAGTACTTGTAGCTGCATGCTCGGTGGTAGCAGAGAAGTTCTGTCTGCTAGAGAACAGTAGGACCAACGTCTGTGTAGGTAGATACGATTTCTAAGACAAAGAGGTTGTCTCATTGATGTGGTTCTGTCCGTCCCTTGCCAGGTTGATAAAAGAAGCTACCTCTCTGGTCACTTCCTACTGTATCTGTGGGACACACTCGGACGGGGCCCACGCTAGTCAGTCTGTGGGAAGTTTCTCAAGCAGAAACATCTCCGGATAAACGCGTGTTTGGTTAGTCCGAAAAACAATGAAATTCTTAAGTTTTTAGCCTAACTGGAATATTAATTACTTTTCTTACAGATCTACATCGTGAATGTTTTATGCACTATTTTAAATCGGGATGCAGTGCGATTTCAGTGTTGGTTTCGGAGTTTATTGCGGTAGTTTCTTTGTTGCCACTCCAATAAAGGAAAGTGGAAGCACGTTGTCATGATACGTAATTCTGACTAAAATCATCGCTCTTTGGTGTGAATGTGCGTGTAACTGTTTTCTCTCGTTGAAATTCTTGAAATTCATAATTTCTGTTTGTGTTCAACCCACGTGGTGCGTGCTTTGTAGTAGCAGTACCACGTGCTCGTAAAATCGTTTGAGCCATCAGGTCAATTCTATGCCGTTATTAACGCAGCTATGGCCGGTCGGTGTGACTGAGACGTTCTAGGCGCTTCAGCCCGGAACCGCGCTCCTGCTACGGTCGCAGGATCGAATCCTGCCTCGAGCATGGTTGCGTGTGATGGCCTAAGGTTAGTTAGGTTTAAGTAGTTCAAAGTCTAGGGTACTGACGACCTCAGATGTTAAGTCCCATAATGCTTAGAGCCATTTGAACCATTAACGCAGTTCGTAAGTTTCTTTTGTAACTAATGTATTTGGATTTGACTTCGTCACTAAAATCGTTATGGAACTACACATTTTTTGTAAATGTACTTTTGCTCGTGGGACATGTGGTGTAGTAACAAAACTAGCCCTCAGCTACCCTTTTGCAAATATTTCGCTTATTCAAACTTAATTAATTGCTATCGCGAGTATTTTTCTTATTTCACCATTTCCAGAAAGATTTTCATAGAGCATTTTGGTAAGATTGTGGATATATCGAATCAGGTGATCTTTGCCTAAACTTCCAATACCAGTCTGTGGTTATCCATTGGGAACACGACTACGATAGGAGCTCAATTTCCTTGCCTTAAATAGAATGGATTGGTGATGGTTCAGTTCCTTTTTTCTGTACCCTTGAACTACCTTTGTGTGTTTGTTCGAATGCGATATGCCATCCTGTTCCCTATTCTTTCTGTTTCATATTCTTTGAAAATCACATTTTATGCCAATTGAACCCTCGCAACAGTGAATTAGGCACCAGCTTGGAGACAGACTTAGCATGAGTTATATGTTTTATTGAACACTGATGAATTTTAAAATAAATGCAAAAGTTTAAACTTACTTTGCTTTTCTTTGATTTAATTTTCCCCATCATCTATTTACTTAAAATAATAAAATTATTTAAAAAATGAGCAGATAGTGTGGGTGACTATTTCATATATTTAAAAAAATTATAACAGTAGTAAAAATTTGTCAGTCATCCACGCGTACGTTCCACCCTAGGTTTGGAAAGTTTTAAAAGCACTAAGCTCATAAGTCTAGTGTCAATACACACACTGTACTGTGAACACGTGCCAAAATATACATTCTGCTGCTTCAGATACTACTGAGCTTGCGGACTGGACAGTTACCAAGAATTTTTTAGAAACCTTAAACTCAGTTGTAACAGAAAATGTGCTCCAGAGATAAAGATGTTTGTTAGCTGTCTCTGTGCGGTGTCAAAGCGATGATGCACTCGTAGCTTCGGTGTATCGGGAGCCCATTCACATATACGTGTCTCTACAGGCCACCAGCTGCCACAACCCTTCCCTGGACAGACACCGGGTTTCTCAGGGCCTGTAGTCCACCTCAGGTGCAGATAGCTTGCGTATGGATATCGAACATCTGCTAAATGTTTTCCTAGAAAACGGATATACGCCTCGTCAAATAAGGAGAGCGCTACAGACGAACAAACGACAGAACGAAGGAGGAGTAAAGTGCTCAAGATAACAGTTTACCTGCCATATACAGAGAAAGCTTACTCGAAAATCGAGGAATGAGAAAACATTTACATGAAGTGGGTTTTCCGTCTCTATAAAAATTCTCGAAGCTTCAAGCATCGAGACAGCTTGACGCTGGGCAAGGCAGGGGTTTAAAGGATTTCGTGAGTGCGGAAAATATTATATAGGGCAAACTATGCGCACTTTCAGGGACGCATTGTGGAGTGACGGCAGCATTTTGGTCTCCTCCGAGCCAGCAGATACGCTGCTGCTCAACTCTATTGTTGCTTATCATTCGACAGTTTATAATGGAACAAAAATGGTAACCCAAATTTTGGAACTCCACCATAAAGGAATCGGTGAAAATACGACTTTCTCGAGGGGCTCGTACGTGGTTGCCAATTTGACACCGCTTGGGATCGTGTTATCGCTTACCAAACGATGGCGATCGACTAAGGGAAGCTGTCACTTCGGAGGGCGCTCTGCGCAACGGACAGATGCACAGAAGAAGCGCATGCGCCCAAGAAACGCCTTTTCCATCACCTGCTAGTGCACCATGCACGCGCCGCCGGATTCTTAAACTGACGAGAGCGTGCACTCGCCAGTTACACGTCAACGGATCCATTATGGCACCCCTCAAGGTTCAGTATTGTCGCGGGTGCTTTTCATTTTGTATGTCAACGACTTGCCACTACTGCAGCAACTCAATTCGCGGACAATACGGCGATTCTCACTAGCAGCAGACGAGTCAATCCAGTGACTGGTCACCTACAACGCCACAACACCAACTGAGCCTCATTGAACGACTGACCACATAATGCCGCGGGGTAGCCGCGCGGTCTAGGGCGCCTTGCCACGGTTCGCCCCCCCCCCCACCCTCCCACCACTCGTCCCCCTGTCGGAGTTTCGGAGGTTCGAATCCTCCCTCGAGCCTGGGTGTGTGTGTTGTCCTTAGCGTAATTTAGTTTAAGTTAGATTAAGTAGTATGTAATGCTAGGGACCGATGACCTCAGCAGGATTGTCCCGTAGGAACTTACCACAAATTTCCAATTACCAACACCGTGACCAAAATCGATCTTCTTTGTTAGGAGCAGGTGAAATATTTGTGTGTAACAACCTGGCGCAAGCTCTTGTTCAAGGCACCTGTCCACAGAACACGAAACACGGCCATTTACTTATAGCACTAATTGTATCCACAGTTATCTAGCTGTCAACTCAACGTTTCTACCAAGCTGCGCCTATACCAAGCAACAGTCTTGCGCTCAGTTTCATGTGGTTGCTCCTCCTCGAGCACAACTAGTGATGCTAAACCTCTCCAGGCTTTGCAGAATCGCTGCTTCCGTCGGATTCCCGTCGCCCCCAGGTAGGCGAGTACTGAAAATGCCGACCGTCAAGGAAGCTATTCAAGACGCCATCGAGAATCTGTTGGACAAAATGGAAGTCTGCGGAATACCACCAGACACCTGAACTATGTGAGATCTGTTGCTTCCGAACGATTGCACCGCATCCGATGCCCGAAACTAATGTTGAGGTGCCCGATGAATAACTTCTCAACGACGTGAGTGATTGTCACTACTACGAGGGTTATTGCACAGTATTGCACGCAGGAGGTCCAGCTACGAGTTAGTAGCACTTCTAAAAGACTAAGAAAGAAATAGAAAAAGAAATGTCGCCATTATGTACCTGAAGACGAGCAGGGGACTCAACGCAGCAGTATTGTGGAAGCAAGTTACTGGCATCCGGCTTCTCCAGAAACTTTTTCGTAAGACCTGTACGATAGGAAACTATTAATTGTCGAAATTCCTTGTATTTTGTCTGTCGACAGTAACCAGCCATAGTAAAAAAAAGTAGTACACAGAAGCAGGAAACACGTTCCTACCTTCAGGCTCTGCTCCGTAGTATACAACACGACAATAGTATTTTGAATCAAGTCATGCCTCGAATAATGCAAGAATTCTTCTTCTTAAAAGGTATTAGGTCGCATATATATATATATATATATATATATATATATATATATATAAACTTGTAGTGTTAATTCATGGACTTCAAGTAGAGCTGATACACTAAATGAGAGGAGAGACCGTCAATGAATTGCATAAAACTGTAAAGCACAGTGAGGTTATTTTTTCGTCCTGCAAAGGTGAAAGTGCCTGTGCATTTCTTGCGAGTCAAATGGATAGAGATACTGATTCCGTAATGTCCCTCCTTGGAGAGATCTGAAATGATGGGAAGAGCCAAAGGATCCCCCTACTGTCAAAAACATCACTTTAAATCGTCCTCCTTAAACCTGGAATTCCTTGTTATACACCATCGGAATTAAGTACTGTGGTTTCATTAGAATTCGTCTTCGTTTCATTGTCTCCTGAACACTGTATAGTACACTTGGCGGCCAGAATACTTTTCCTCGTGCGCAACATATTGCCAGCAGCGCACGTATTACGGTCGCAGATGAGCTTGAAACATCGTTGAACTCCATTAATCTCCGAACGAGACGAAGGAAAGTTTCGATTTCAGACAACGCGTTAATATCAACGCGACGTTCCTAGCAGGAAGGAAGTGGTCTAAAGAAACTGGACTGAAAGAAATGGGATGAAAAGGAAAGTGAAAGAAAATAATAAATAATCGTAGCGTTAGCTCCTCTGAGCAATGAGCAATTGCCGTTTCCTCTCTTCCTTCAACGAAACACAAGTCATACAACAGCGGCTTTTACGATCAGTTCTGTTGGTTCTAGATGACTGTTCAGCATTGTATGGTCGTGGTCCTGACTTTTCTTTCAGAGATGCGCTGGACATGCTCAGAGGAGTCTTCTGTAAACTGTGCCCAGTGGAATTTGCTCCCATAAAAGGTTAAGATGAGGTCCACTAACCCCTGACCGAACTGAAACTTGTCCGGCAGACAGAAGACCCGAGGTCTCTTGCTTGGTGTTTTACGGTACTTTAGCTACTGATGAAGATGACTGGAAATGTTCGAAGAAGAACAGAATTTTATACAATCGGAAGTGAGCATAATTCATTTTATTTAGCGTAGGACGCAATCACAAAATTTTTACTTATGACCGAATCTTGAAAAACTGCTATGGAAAACATAAAAACTAAATTGTAAACACAGAATTTAAAATAATATCTCTTCTGCATGGGAAAACATACTTTAAAGTAAATATAATGCAAAATATGGCCCCAATCTGTGGCTCAGCGTATGTTCAAGTAACTTAGACAAGATGTCAAAAGGTGAGAGTACGCTCATTTAAAAGTGACATTAGCCTACCGTAGCTTCTCCTTACACTCATAGCATCACATGTGTGCGTCGTTTAAAGGTGACTTCAAAACATGAAAACAGTTTTATTTATAACTTTTTATATCATTGTCTCTACTGCCAAGTCGAAGGTAAATGAGCAATACAAAATTGTTTATTAAGATATGCTTTATTAAGATATACTTCAAAAGGACAGAGTATGAATGATAAACTTACTTACGTCACAACAAACAAATTTTTTAAGGCGACAGTGCATAACATGGGCAATATACGTATGTAAGAGGGCGCCTCGTAAAACGTCATGTCAACACTTTGATAGCGCCCTTTCTCGAACATCAGGGAATTAACATTGCTCGTCATTTCCATGTTGACATTGACGCGGCTCGGAGACTGCGGCGCAGCACCTCACTGCGGATAAACGGAGCGTTTCCCGGGGACGAGGACTCCGGGGGTGCAGGCAAGACGTGAATTACCGAGCAGGTAGTTTTCAGGAATACTGGGAGGGACTTTCGTATATTTTTGTATGGACGCAAATTTCACTGGGCACAGTTTTCACATATCCCTTCAGAGGTGCCCCTGGTTCCACTAAGTCTTGCCAGGTTGGACTTATATGTATCTGATAAAAGTGGACGTGGTAGCAGCTTACAGGTGAACGACAAAGATAATTGTTGTCAAAAGCATAATGTAACTGCCATGAGTCAAAGATGAAACTTGTCCATTGATTCTGCTGTGCTACTGTCCATACATGACTATCTTTCGTGGCTTCTTCTCCTAATGTTTATATAGTTCTATAGTTGTCTATACAGCTGTTGTAAGTAGGCTGTTTAGGTTTTTATGTTGTGCATTCTGTGGCTGGAAGTTATTCGCTAGTGTAGTGTTGAGCAGTTGGATGTGAAGAGCCCATAGCGTTGGGCAGTTGGAGGTGAGCCGCCAGCAGTGGTGGATGTGGGGAGAGAGATGACAGAGTTTTGAGATCTTAATATGATTGGACGATCTGGACGTGTGTCCGTCAGAAAAAGGAAATTTGTCAAAATAGATGTCATGAACTGATACATATATTATGACTTTTGAATACTATTAAGGTAAATACATTGTTTGTTCTCTACCAAAATCTTTCATTTGCTAACTATATGCCTATCAGTAGTTAGTGCCTTCAATAGTTAGAATCTTTCATTTAGCTGGCAATATTGGCAGTAGTTCGAATTGTTGTTGTTGTGGTCTTCAGTCCTGAGACTGGTTTGATGCAGCTCTCCATGCTACTCTATCCTGTGCAAGCTTCTTCATCTCCCAGTACCTACTACAACCTACATCCTTCTGAATCTGCTTAGTGTATTCATCTCTTGGTCTCCCTCTGCGATTTTTACCCTCCACGCTGCCCTCTAATGCTAAATTTGTGATCCCTTGATGCCTCAAAACATGTCCTACCAACCGATCCCTTCTTCTAGTCAAGTTGTGCCACAAACTTCTCTTCTCCCCAATCCTATTCAATACCTCCTCATTAGTTACGTGATCTACCCACCTCATCTTCAGCATTCTTCAGTAGCACCACATTTCGAAAGCTTCTATTCTCTTCTTGTCCAAACTAGTTATCGTCCATGTTGCACTTCCATACATGGCTACACTCCATACAAATACTTTCAGAAACGACTTCCTGACACTTAAATCTATACTCGACGTTAACAAATTTCTCTTCTTCAGAAACGATTTCCTTGCCATTGCCAGTCTACATTTTATATCCTCTCTACTTCGACCATCATCAGTTATTTTACTCCCTAAATAGCAAACTCCTTTACTACTTTAAGTGTCTCAATTCCTAATCTAATTCCCTCAGCATCACCCGATTTAATTTGACTACATTCCATTATCCTCGTTTTGCTTTTGTTGATGTTCATCTTATATCCTCCTTTCAAGACACTGTCCATTCCGTTGAACTGCTCTTCCAAGTCCTTTGCTGTCTCTGACAGAATTACAATGTCATCGGCGAACCTCAAAGTTTTTACTTCTTCTCCACGAATTTTAATACCTACTCCAAATTTTTCTTTTGTTTCCTTTACTGCTTGCTCAACATACAGATTGAATAACATCGGGGAGAGGCTACAACCCTGTCTCACTCCTTTCCCAACCACTGCTTCCCTTTCATGCCCCTCGACTCTTATTACTGCCACCTGGTTTCTGTACAAATTGTAAATAGCCTTCGCTCCCTGTATTTTACCCCTGCCACCCTCAAAATTTGAAAGAGAGTATTCCAGTTAACATTGTCAAAAGCTTTCTCTAAGTCCACAAATGCTAGAAACGTAGGTTTGCCTTATCTTAATGTTTCTTCTAAGAGAAGTCGTAAGGTTAGTATTGCCTCACGTGTTCCAACATTTCTACGGAATCCAAACTGATCTTCCACGGGGTCCGCTTCTACCAGTTTTTCCATTCGTCTGTAAAGAATTCGCGTTAGTATTTTGCAGCCATGACTTATTAAACTGATAGTTCGGTAATTTTCACATCTGTCAACACCTGCTTTCTTTGGAATTGGAAGTATTATATTCTTCTTGAAGTCTGAGGGTATTTCACCTGTCTCATACATATTGCTCACCAGATGGTAGAGTTTTGTCATGACTGGCTCTCCCAAGGCCATCAGTAGTTCTAATGGAATGTTGTCTACTCCCGGGGCCTTGTTTCGACTCAGGTCTTTCAGTGCTCTGTCAAACTCTTCACGCAGTATCATATCTCCTATTTCGTCTTCATCTACATCCTCTTCCATTTCCATAATATTGTCCTCAAGTACATCGCCCTTGTATAAACCCTCTATATACTCCTTCCACCTTTCTGCCTTCCCTTCTTTGCTTAGAACTGGGTTGCCATCTGAGCTCTTGATATTCATACAAGTGGTTCTCTTCTCTCCAAAGGTCTCTTTAATTTTCCTGTAGTCAGTATCTATCTTACCCCTAGTGAGACAAGCCTCTACATCCTTACATTTGTCCTCTAGCCATCCCTGCTTAGCCATTTTGCACTTCCTGTCAATCTCATTTTTGAGACGTTTGTATTCCTTTTTGCCTGCTTTATTTACTGCATTTTTATATTTTCTCCTTTCATCAATTAAATTCAATATTTCTTCTGTTACCCAAGGATTTCTACTAGCCCTCGTCTTTTTACCCACTTGATCGTCTGCTGCCTTCACTACTTTATCCCTCAGAGCTACCCATTCTTCTTCTACTGTATTTCTTTCCCCCATTCCTGTCAATTGTTCCCTTATGCTCTCCCTGAAACTCTCTACAACCTCTGGTTCTTTCAGTTTATCCAGGTCCCATCTCCTTAAATTCCCACCTTTTTGCAGTTTCTTCAGTTTCAATCTGCAGTTCAGAGTCCACATCTGCCCCTGGAAATGTCTTACAATTTAAAACCTGGTTCCTAAATCTCTGTCTTACCAATATATAATCTATCTGATACCTTTTAGTATCTCCAGGATTCTTCCAGGTATACAACCTTCTTTTATGATTCTTGAACCAAGTGTTAGCTATGATTGCCGGCCGAAGTGGCCGTGCGGTTAAAGGCGCTGCAGTCTGGAACCGCAAGACCGCTACGGTCGCAGGTTCGAATCCTGCCTCGGGCATGGATGTTTGTGATGTCCTTAGGTTAGTTAGGTTTAACTAGTTCTAAGTTCTAGGGGACTAATAACCTCAGCAGTTGAGTCCCATAGTGCTCAGAGCCATTTGAACCATTTGTTAGCTATGATTAAGTCATGCTCTGTGCAAAATTCTACAAGGCGGCTTCCTCTTCCATTTCTTCCCCTCAATCCATATTCACCTACTATGTTTCCTTCTCTCCCTTTTCCTACTGACGAATTCCAGTCACCCATGACTATTAAATTTTCGTCTCCCTTCACTACCTGAATAATTTCTTTTATCTCGTCATACATTTCATCTATTTCTTCATCATCTGCAGAGCTAGTTGGCATATAAACTTGTTCTACTGTAGTAGGCATGGGCTTTGTGTCTATCTTGGCCACAATAATACGTTCACTATGCTGTTTGTAGTAGCTATCCCGTACTCCTATTTTTTTATTCATTATTAAACCTACTCCTGCATTACCCCTATTTGATTTTGTATTTATAAACCTGTATACACCTGACCAAAAGTCTTGTTCCTCTTGCCACCGAACTTCACTAATTCCCACTATATCTAACTTTAACCTATCCATTTCCCTTTTTAAATTTTCTAACCTACCTGCCCGATTAAGGGATCTGACATTCCACGCTCCGATCCGTAGAACGCCAGTTTTCTTTCTCCTGATAACGACGTCCTCTTGAGTAGTCCCCGCCCGGAGATCCGAATGGGGGACTATTTTACCTCCGGAATATTTTACCCAAGAGGACGCCATCATCATTTAATCATACAGTAAAGCTGCATGTCCTCGGGAAAAATTACGGCTTTAGTTTCCCCTTGCTTTCAGCCGTTCGCAGTACCAGCACAGCAAGGCCGTTTTGGTTAATGTTACAAGGCCAGATCAGTCAATCATCCAGACTGTTGCCCCTGCAACTACTGAAAAGGCTGCTGCCCCTCTTCAGGAACCACATGTTCAACAGATACCCCTCCATTGTGGTTGCACCTACGGTACGGCCATCTGTATCGCTGAGGCACGCAAGCCTCCCCACCAACGGCAAGGTCCATGGTTCATGGAGGGGAGGAGTAGTTCGAGAAACGAAGATTTTGGTGAGGTAAGTGATTCATGAAGGGTATAGGTTATTGTTAGTCAGGGCTATTCTTTTGTAGGGATTATTGAAATTCTGACTGCGTTGCGCTAAAATATTGTGTATCAGTTTATAAATGATCAGAATAAGTAAAGAGAAAACTGTCTCAGTACGTTCAGTTTCACTCTGGAGTTTGAAAATCAAGTAACGTAGAAGTTTTAACAGCACAGTCATTCTTTTCATACAAAAGGGGAAGTTTCACTGTGTATGGTTCATCACTGTTAATCAAATTTTTAGTTTCGGAAAATTTCACTACGTGGTTTCCTGATTGAGGAGCATGCTCTGGTACAGCTGATTTTTCTATTTTCCCTACCCGACAGAGATTTTCTTGTTCCTTCAAACGTGTATCCACGTTATCTTTGTAGTTCTAATATAGACCTTGCCACACGTAGACACCCACATGCTGACAAGGAATGGTGTTTATCCTTTACAGAACTCAGGGCTTACATTTATTTTTTTCTGCTTTTTTTTATCTAGAAACCGATCAGCTGCTACGTTTATGTAAAATCCTACAGATCTGATCAGTTACGCCGAAAAGACTCACCGGTACCAGTAGCACCTCTGAAACGTCGAACGCAGCTCTGAACGAAATATTGGCAACAAAAAAGGTTCGTGGACCACAACCATACAACCTGGAAGATTCACCTGTAACAAAGAGACGTGTATTGGCAATACTTCAGCTTGTGAAAGTGCCATTACCTTTTTCTTCCCCTGGCCCAGTTCCTCCTTAAGAGACAGACTCCACGAGTATGAATATGAGTCGGACTTCCCTGCGTCTTACTCACGCAACAGTGATTCAGACTTCGCTGAAAAAGAAAAAGCCTTGTCTAGCGAACTCGATCATCTGTGAGGCTGCGAGCAGATGCCGCTAATTAGCTCTAGGCTGGCAGTTCGTCGGGCGGAAGTTGAGCCATTACGCAACTTCGCTGGATGTTGCCACGGCTCGCCGGGTGCCGACCCCGTTATTCACCGGTGAGTGTGTCAGTGCTTGCTGAACGTCACTTCTCGCCGCGGAGATTACGTCACCACAGGCTGCCGGAGTCAACTCACACTGCTCGTAATCTGCGGCCGCCGGACATCCCACGAAAAGCACTCGGCGCTTCCGAGTTCGGGGAAATTAGAGACGAGTCAGACAAACTCCGTGACTAATGTTGACGCATTGATGCTGTGTGTTCCGTGCCTGAGAAAAGTGCCGTTTGTTTTTCTTCACGCTCAGATGGACGAAGAAAGAAGCTTAATATCCCGTCAACATTAAAGTCGTTAGTTCACACGAGCCCCTGAATTAGGATGATGGTGAGGCAATTGTTTGTGATCCTATTACATGAACTATCTCGTCATTCACCTGCATTGAAAACCTTGGTAAGGGGTCTTTAACGAACTAATATCTGCAGTTAACATTAATTTATGCATTTGACAGGAAATAACAACAACTACATGTCGTTTCAAACCCATTCGCAGATTTCACGAGGCTGTATCGGTAAGCGTACAACATCATGCGTACGTAATATATCGGAAAACGCCGCGCATAAAAAAAGGGGTTTTGCGATGGTCATATCTCCCATTCTATTAGTGATGAAAAGGTAGTGTCAAGTGCGTTCCTCGCAAAGCCCAGAAAGGGGCTTCTTTGCTATATTTTTCCATCACCAGTGGACCAAAACCAGGACTCCAAGACGGCTACTCACAGCGAACGGCTGAAATTTTTACGATGTGTTCCTAAGATCCCGATCTCGAACAACCTTGAAAATTTTCTTTGTATCTTTATCCGTTCCCAAGATACAGATTTGTCCTACTTCTACACCTAAAATACGGTATGAGGCGGGATGTAAATAATAAATAACCACAACAGATTGCTCAAGTTTTAATGGTATATCCTCTACGCAGGTAGCTAGAAGATCCATCTCGCCGTTTTCAAAAATCTTAATCTGTTATCGAGAAGCACCCCAAATCCTTGTTTTTTTGGTACAAGAAACCAGCCCCGTATTCAGAACGGCTATGCACAGCAAATGGCTCTAATTTTTACGACATACGCTACTGGCCATTAAAATTGCTACACCAAGAAGAAATGCAGATGATAAACGGGTATTCATTGGACAAATATATTATACTAGAACTGACATGTGATTACATTTTCACGCAATTTGGGTGCATAGATCCTGAGAAACGCCTTGGCATTGAGTCAAACAGAGCTTGGATGGCGTGTACAGGTACAGCTGCCCATGCAGCTTCAACACGATACCACAGTTCATCAAGAGTTGTGACTGGCGTATTGTGACGAGCCAGTTCCTCGGCCACCATTGACCAGACGTATCCAATTGGTGAGAGATCTGGAGAATGTGCTGGCCAGGGCAGCAGTCGAACATTTTCTGTATCCAGAAAGGACCGTGCAGGACCTGCAACATGCGGTCGTACATTATCCTGCTGAAATATAGGATTTCGCAGGGATCGAATGAAGGGTAGAGTCACGGGTCGTAACACATCTGAAATGTAACGTCCACTGTTCAAAGTGCCGTCAATGAGAACAAGGGGTGACCGAGACGTGTAACCAATGGCACACCATACCATCACGCCGAGTGATAAGCCAGTATGGCGATGACGAATACGCGCTTCCAATGTGCGTTCACCGCGATGTCGCCAAACACGGATGCGACCATCACGATGCTGTAAACAGAACCTGGATTCATCCGAAAAAATGCCATTTGTGCACCCAGGTTTGTCGCTGAGTACACCATCTAAGGCGCTCCTGTCTGTGATGCAGCGTCAAGGGTAACCGCAGCCATGGTCTCCGAGCTGATAGTCCATGCTGCTGCAAACGTCGTCGAACTGTTCGTGAAGATGATTGTTGTCTTGCAAACGTCCCCATCTGTTGACTCAGGGATCGAGACGTGGCTGCACGATCCGTTACAGTCATGCGGATAAGATGCCTGTCATCTCGACTGTTAGTGATACGAGGCCGTTGGCATCCAGCACGGCATTCCGTATTACTCTTCTGAACCCACTGATTCCATATTCTGCTAACAGTCATTGGATCTCGACCAACGCGAGCAGCTATGTCGCGATACGATAAACCGCAATCGCGATAGGCTACAATCCGACCTTTATCAAAGTCGGAAGCGTGATGGTACGCATTTCTCCTGCTTACACGAGGCATCACAACAACGTTTCACCAAGGCAACGCCGGTCAACTGCTGTTTGTGTATGAGAAATCGGTTGGAAACTTTCCTCATGTCAGCACGTTGTGTGAATGCTCTGAAAAGCTAATCATTTGCGTATGACAGCATCTTCTTCCTGTCGGTTAAATTTCGCGTCTGTAGCACGTCATCTTCGTGGTGCAGCAATTTCAATGGCCAGTAGTGTATTTCTAAAATTCCGAACTACCTTGA
This sequence comes from Schistocerca serialis cubense, assembly GCF_023864345.2. Classification (NCBI taxonomy): domain Eukaryota; kingdom Metazoa; phylum Arthropoda; class Insecta; order Orthoptera; family Acrididae; genus Schistocerca; species Schistocerca serialis. The sequence goes on from NC_064645.1 coordinate 622,121,016, forward strand.
GAGTTGTCTTCATATGTTTGTCCGTTTCCGCGATACAGAGGCTCGAAGTTGCCCTACTTGTACACGTGAAATACGCACGTAAAATCCGGTTTGAGGCAAAAATGTGGTTTATAATGTGACGCAGCGTCTGCGTTATCATCTGGGAACCGCACGTTGTAGTACTGAAGAACATGTAATTTTTTTCCACGTAAAATCCGGTCAGAAGTGTGAAATTAGTTTTGCATTATTTCAATTTCACGTAAGTAATCTATTTAAACGTTACTCACCATTCATTTTTTTCTCATACGAACATGTCCTGCTGCACGGAAAGGAAGGAAACTAGCGGAAAAATGCTCCTATGGGAACACAAAAAATGCGAATATGTGTGTGTTAATATAAAAGCCTCAGACTGAAAAGTAGGGTGCCAGCTACCTCATTTTACGTTCCTCAACACCTTTAAAATGTTAGCATGAAAAAATATTCTCGCTTTTTTATACGCTGAGACAGACAATGGCTGTGGCAAAAAGACGGAAAAGTAATACATAATGACAGACAGTAGAAAGTGCGAAGGAGGAAACGGCAATGTGAGAGAAAGAGAGGGGCACAGTGGCTATGGAACATAGTTGACAGTGACAGAACAGTGCTTGGATAAGAGTGAAGGAGACAGTGCCAGGGGGAGGGGAGAAATAAAGGGAAGGGCAAAGTGGGTGTGGTTGGGAGCCAGTGATAAGGAGGACAGAGAATATGACATGACAACGAAGAAGAGAGAGATAACGGCACTGAGGAGAGGCAGCAGCAGTAGGAAGGAAGGAATGAGAGGAGATAACGGAGACAGTGCGAGTGACAGAGACCGTAGTAGTAGGGTAGAACGTTAAGGTTCAAATGGTTCAAATGGCTCTTAGCACTGTGGGACTTAACATCTGAGGTCATCAGTCCGCTAGAACTTCGAACTACTTAAACCTGCCTAACCTAAGGACATCACACACATCCATGCCCGAGGCAGGATTCGAACCTGCGACTGTAGCGGTCGTGCGGTTCCAGACTGAAGCGCCTAGAACCGCTCGGCCACACCGGACGGCTCGAACGTTAAGGGATTGCGGCTGTGTCACAGAAGACAATGCCACGTAGATACAAAGGGATAATGACAATGAGTTGTGCTGAATGAGTGAGTAAGAAAGGGCAACTGGGAGTGGATGACGTACGGCGATGGACCAGGGGGTGCAAGTGATTTACAGTGAGGAGAGCTGGTGGGTGATTGAGGTGAGTTGCATGTTAAAAAAAAGCACGACCATGTTTGCATGTCAAAAGTTTTGGGAAAATTGTTAAAGATGCAGACGAAGGACTTCTCAGTCACAGTCTTTTAAAGAAACAGGAACATGTGAGACCTAAGTTTCTCTCAGCATTAACAATATTCAAATAACTTACGGGAATGCAGTCGGGTGACGTCGTCGACAACCGCCGACGTTTCGACTGTAGCAAACCCTGTCGTTTCACTGAAGCCTTGATAAGGGCAGGAAATGCTCCCGTCGAAATATCGGCGGTTATCGACGACGTCACCCGACTGCATTTCCGTAAGTTATTTGAACAAACAGGAACATATACGCATTTTTTATGCTTCAATAGGAGAATTTTACCGCTGGTCCTTTTTTTTTTTACGTGAATAAGACGGAAATTTAGAACGGCTTTTAACTTACGCCCAAAGCTACGATGTTTTTATATGCTTGTACGCATCTACATGACTGCTTTGAAATGTACATACGAGCAGTCGGGAAACTCCTATACAATGATGGTCCACACCGCACAGCAATATTCAAGAAGAGAACGGACAAGTGCAGTACAGGCAGCCTGCTTAGAATATTTGCTGCGTCTTGTGAATGACCTGCCAATAAAAGGCCCTCTTTGATATGTCTTCCCCACAACATTTTATATATGATGGTTCCAATTTAAGTGGTTCGCAATTGCAATCCTTAGGTATAAGGGGCAGTCAAATGAAAACGACGCAGATAGAAAAAAAGTAAGTGAATTGTGTCTTATTTAAAAATTAATCGCCATAATTGTTAATACATTAAACCAGCTGTGAGACAAGACGGTCAATGCCTTCATGCCTACAGAACCATGTTTGTACTCAGACGTGCGTCTCTACGTCCGAAGCAAATCGACGGCCACGAATGCGTTCCAAAACTATGGAAACTGCGTGGGGAGAGACCGGGACTGTATGACGGATATGTAGGGCTTATCACCGAAACTTCTGCGGCGTAGTCGAAACATTACGAAATTATTAGGTGATGTCGAATTCTTTGACATCAGCTGTATTAGGTTGAGAACCTACTTGCGACAAATGAAAATTTGTGCCGGCCGAGACTCGAACCCTGATTTCCGCTTGTAATTAGCGGTCCCGATAACCTCTTATGCTATCCGTGACGGTCCCTGGGCAGATTCAAACCTCTATACTTCACATTGTCTACGTCCCCTAATGCTCGCACATTACGTGATTCCCGCAGCAGGGAGAATGAGACTGCAATGAATCATGATCAAAGTTATTGCCGTCGTTTTGCCCGTTGAGACTTGTAACGATTATGTAATTTTTTACGTCGTTCAAAAATGGTTCAAATGGCTCTGAGCACCATGGGACTTAACATCTGAGGTCATCAGTCCCCTAGAACTTAGAACTACTTAAATCTAACTAACCTAAGGACATCATACACATTCATGCCCGAGGCAGGATTCGAACCTGCGTCCGTAGCAGCAGCGCGGTTCCGGACTGAAGCGCCCAGAACCGCTCGGCCGCAACAGCTGGCTTTTATGTCGCCTCGTTGTCTCCGTGGAGCTGTACCATGGGAAGCAAGGAGGGGATGTTGTTTGGTGGCCGGTGTCCTCTTTTTATAATACAGACTGCACGCATAGATTAACTGGGTTCTTTATTCATAAGAATGGTAATTGTACGTAAGATATTCCTTGTGGCACAAGTTCTTACATAGTCCACGTTAGCCTCACTGCTGGTGAAGTACAAAGTCCACTATGTACACTGTTATGATTTCTATGTGCTGCATGTCTCTGAGTTTGCGGTGGGGCTACCTGCTACTGTGATTCCCTCTGGGCTGCGACTGATGGCACTGGAACTTGCTCGGTGCGGCAGACTCGAACAGACTCCAGCTCACTGGCCCCCCTGTCTACGGCGGCTGTCTCAATACCGGCAGTCGAGAGGGCGTTGGCGGCGCATTTCTTGCGAGTCTGTTTTCGCCTCTGACCATCTTCGCGCAACTTCTTTGCCCTCTGTTTCTCCAGATATCTTTGCCTGAGGGAACAGACAATGTATATAAAATAAATAGTCGAAACAACCTTGGAAACTTGTGGAAACCAACAAGATTTAAATTTGTGTGATTTATTGTGTTACTGAAATTTAACATATCCTTTTTTAAGACTCTTTTGAAGTAACTCACACTTTTGTCGGTTAGAATCAGTTGTCACTTTTCGCACCATATGGACATCTTTCCTAGATCATTTTACGAGGGCAGTTCAATAAGTATTTTTTTTCTCGGCCAATTTTGGTTGAAAAAACCGGAAATTTCTTGTGGAATATTTTCAAACATTCCCGCTTCGTCTCGTATAGTTTCATTGACTTCCGACAAGTGGCAGCACTGTACGGAGCTGTTAAAATGGCGTCTGTAACGGATGTGCGATGCAAACAACGGGCAGTGATCGAGTTTCTTTTGGCGGAAAACCAGGGCATCTCAGATATTCATAGGCGCTTGCAGAATGTCTACGGTGATCTGGCAGTGGACAAAAGCACGGTGAGTCGTTGGGCAAAGCGTGTGTCATCATCGCCGCAAGGTCAAGCAAGACTGTCTGATCTCCCGCGTGCGGGCCGGCCGTGCACAGCTGTGACTCCTGCAATGGCGGAGCGTGCGAACACACTCGTTCGAGATGATCGACGGATCACCATCAAACAACTCAGTGCTCAACTTGACATCTCTCTTGGTAGTGCTGTCACAATTGTTCACCAGTTGGGATATTCAAAGGTTTGTTCCCGCTGGGTCCCTCGTTGTCTAACCGAACACCATAAAGAGCAAAGGAGAACCATCTGTTCGGAATTGCTTGCTCGTCATGTGGCTGAGGGTGACAATTTCTTGTCAAAGATTGTTACAGGCGATGAAACATGGGTTCATCACTTCGAACCTGAAACAAAACGGCAATCAATGGAGTGGCGCCACACCCACTCCCCTACCAAGAAAAAGTTTAAAGCCATACCCTCAGCCGGTAAAGTCATGGTTACAGTCTTCTGGGACGCTGAAGGGGTTATTCTGTTCGATGTCCTTCCCCATGGTCAAACGATCAACTCTGAAGTGTATTGTGCTACTCTTCAGAAATCGAAGAAACGACTTCAGCGTGTTCGTAGGCACAAAAATCTGAACGAACTTCTCCTTCTTCATGACAACGCAAGACCTCACACAAGTCTTCGCACCCGAGAGGAGCTCACAAAACTTCAGTGGACTGTTCTTCCTCATGCACCCTACAGCCCCGATCTCGCACCGTCGGATTTCCATATGTTTGGCCCAATGAAGGACGCAATCCGTGGGAGGCACTACGCGGATGATGAAGAAGTTATTGATGCAGTACGACGTTGGCTCCGACATCGACCAGTGGAATGGTACCGTGCAGGCATACAGGCCCTCATTTCAAGGTGGCGTAAGGCCGTAGCATTGAATGGAGATTACGTTGAAAAATAGTGTTGTGTAGCTAAAAGATTGGGGAATAACCTGGTGTATTTCAATGCTGAATAAAACAACCCCTGTTTCAGAAAAAAAATGTGTTGCATTACTTATTGAACTGCCCTCGTATAATTGGTTTTGATCCTCTCGTCTGTTTACTGGTACTCGTATATAACCGGCAGAATCGCCAGCAAACAGTCTGAGGAATGAAACTGTGTGCAGGACCGAGACTCGAACTCCGCTGCAGAGTGAAAATCTCATTCTGGAAACATCCCATAGGCTGTGGCTAAGCCATGTCTCCGCAATATCCTTTCTTTCAGGAGTGCTAGTTCTGGAAGGTTCACAGGAGAGCTGCTGTAAAGTTTGGAAGGTAGGAGATGAGATACTGGCAGAAGTAAAGCTGTGAGCAGGGGACGTGGTTCGTGCTTGGGTAGCTCAGTTGGTAGAGCACTTTCCCGCGAAAGGCAAAGGTCTCGAGTTCCTGCACACAGCTTTAATCTGCCAGGAAGTTTCATATCAGCGCACACTCCGCTGCAGAGTGAAAATCTCATTCTGGAGTCTGAGGACTGTTCAGATTGACTCCTAGCTCATTTATATTGATTAGGAACACCAGAAAGCCCCTAACATTTTCTTCAGTTCTGTTTCAGTTCTTTCCTTCAAGCAGGCCTACTACGAACTGTAGCCTTCCTGACAGGAAACACATGCAAACCTGGGGTGTTCATTACACAATTTCCTTTAGAAAAAAAGTTATCATTTACTTTTCACGAATGTTTCATGTGCCCTCAACCGTACGCACGACAAGTATACCGACGTTAGTCAACCTCCTCCCATTCTACCGTAATTATGTTTGCAGTCACTGAATTCACTTCTGAGGCGCTGCTGTTCACCAAAAGCTGTAAGGGGAGACACATAGACGGCCTCTTTCACAAATCGCCACAAAAAATCTCAAGACGCGAGATCAGGCGATCTAGCAGGCCATTGGCACAATGGTACATTCGTACGTCCATTGCGCTGTGAGAGGAGCGGTGCCGTATTCTCGTCGAATGTCACGCCACATAGTTGTAATTGAACTGCACCTGTTAAAACGGATGTCGTTAAACGCCCTTTATTGCTGTTGATATCACCATTCCGTCTCGCCGCACACTGAGTAATGAACGAACAAGTGAGTGAATCTACAGATATCATCTTCTTGAAACACACTGAACTCTGACGTATAACAAGCGGCAAGATGAGTAGAGATCCACATTTAAATCTTCTTTTACAATTAAATCTTGGGAACCACTGTACATCCCTTTTGCGACTTGCTACTTATTTACAGATCTTTATACCGCTTGTCGCAGTCTCATATTCAAGCCTCTCGATTCTTACTTAAATCTTCTTTCAAATTTCTTCGTTGCATATCTTCCTCCACTAGCTTTTTCATTATGTATAGCATCTTCCTCTTTTTCTCGTGTATGGAGGTTGGAAAAACAGTAATTTTTTCTGCCGTCGCTCGTCCCCCAATTTTATCACTTACCCGTACCATTCTAAACGCCGTTCTTTCAACTCTTCGATTTTGTATATAGAGTTTTAATTCACTCACTTTGAAACTCTGTTAGTTCTTCTCAAAAAATCCATCTGCACGGCTTCAGGTCTCCTTCTATTCTGTTTTGTCATTTCCCACGATTCCGATCCATACAAGCAAATGTTTTGTACTATTGATTCACATAATCTTTTTTTGTCTTTTCCTTAATTTTATTGGGCAAAAGGGTGGAATTCAGCTTACTGGTTGGTTGTTTACCTTGTTGTCTTCTTCTTCATTTCTTGTTTACTGGAGCCCTGATCTGAAATGATGACTCCCAGGTATTAATACGACATGCCTCAAATAATTTCCATGATAATGTCATATTGTTTACCTCTTATAAAGAGACATTTTGATTTAGAAAAAAGTATTGTTAGTCCGGCCTTATTTTATGTTTCTAACTTTTCTTCGTCGTGCACTCTACATTACAGGCATCTGCAGCAAATATTATTTGATCATCGATGAATAGCAAATCTCGTTAGGTGATCCTCATCTGTATGAAGCCCTTTTCTTCCAATCATTCTTTAAGAATCTCCTTCAAATAATGTTTAAACGGAGTAGGTGCTACAAGCTAATCAAGTTCAAAGTCTTTTGTTGGTCGTATTACTCTGGAGATTTCTTTTCCTTAGTAAGCTTTTTTTAAATTATTTATTGTGATTGCTTCTCCCTCGTAAATTTTTTTGACGTATTTATCGGATTCTCGTCAAGATACCGATATAGGTTATTTATTGGCACAGTGTCACATGCTTTTATTAAATCTATGAAAATCATATATAACCGACCTTACAGCCTCATACTGGTTCTGTAATGCTAATGGTCCTATTGTTGCCGAAGTCTCTTTTTGGTGCTTTTTAATGAAGTGGTATCAAGACTTTTTTTTCATTTTTTTTAGCATCATCTCGTTTGATGAAACACTTGTTGAATATAAGTTTAATTATTTTTACGGCGTTTTCTGTTGCATTTTTTATTAATTCAATGGGAATTCCTCCTGGACATGGACATTTCCTATTTATCATTTTTATAGACTTTTGTAATTAGCGTCGTGGACACACTTCTCTTTCATTGTACATGATTCTGTCCATAGGAACTCTTCTTAGTCTTCTGTTAATATATTTTGCAGTATTTACTCCATTCATGCATCTTTATCAAATATTTATCTTGATTTTCCCTTCTTTTGGGTTCTTCACTATTTCCCAAAGCCTTTTTGATCTTGTTCCTCCTACATATCTCTCTACATCTTCACATTTACTTACACAGAACTCACTTTTAGCTTTCACTTTTTTTAATTTTTTGACTTCTCTTCTGGTTCTATCATGCAGTTCCCAGTCAACCCGATCTTTCGTAAGTCAGCATTTGTCATTCAGTTCATCTTGCACCTTCTCTTCAATTTTAGCTTTTATTAATTTTTGTTGGCCTTCTCTTCTGGCTCTAACATGCAGTTTTCAATCATCCTGATCTTTCGTAGCTAAGAGTTTTTCATACATCTTCCATTTTTCTTGCACATTCTCTCCCATACCCTGATGTCACCACTTAATGTGGAACGTGTATTTAGGGTTCAGACCTAATGCTTCATAGGTGGCCTCAAGCAATACGATTTTTAGCTGTGTTTACACAACTTCTGCTAATCCTTCCTTTATCTTCCTTATTTTCTCTGCCAAACTTAATTTGTATAAGAACGGTATAAAATCATCCCTGAGGGCTCGTAGGTTATATTTTCGTTCTTAAAGTTCATTGTTTTCGTTTTGAGTATCTCTGTTTCTTTTTGTATTTTTTATTTGATGTAGTCGTCTGTCTTTAGCAGCATTGTACTTTGCGTTCTCAACTACCAGCACTATTCTATCCCAGTCGGGTATGAAATGAGGATCAAATGTTCGTCCCTATGCTTCTGAAAACGCCATAACCACTCATCTCTGGCCGTTACTATTATCTGTGAAATACACCTTCGGACCAGTAGAGTTGTTTGGCGATGTGCGTGAAATATTGATGTTTCGCATTCCAGAAACCTATCGATTTCCAAATATCTTCACTGAACATAACCCCAACAGTAAGTTAGTGATTAATTACATTGGGCTGCGTACTGCGCGGGCTGCATGGTGCTGCCATTCGATGAACTGCTTCTCCTCAAGTGAAGTATCCACTTGTGTCAGGCGTCGTTTCGATTATTGTGTAATAGTCATTTTTGCTAACACCTGGAAACGTTCTACGCATGTATGCTTTTGTATTGCAGTAGATCTTGAAGGAATTGGGTGTGTCAAAATTATCCATACGAAAGAAGGACAAGGTCTTCATTTAGTGAAACCATGAGCCTAAATATCGATGCACAAATCGGTCACTTTTTTCGAAGGCGTTAACCACAGTACACTTAGGCCTGGTGTGTTGTCTCTGAAAGGAATGAAGTAAGATTATTACTTGACGTCTGGTTGAAGACGGGGTCATTAGAGTCAGGTCACAACATCAGTTTGGGAAACGAAGTAGACCATATTCCTTTCAAAGCAAAAATTCACTGTCTTCTGCAAATTAGACAAACCAGAGAAATATGTCTGGATGCCCAGACGGGGATCTGAACCACCGTCCCGCCAATTCCAAGTCCAGTGTCATACAAACAGCGCCACAAGCGTTCGGTCTATCTCTCACTGATATTACTGTGTCTGACAATCTAATACTTCATTAACTCAAACCATTTAACTGCAACAGTTTACTTGTATCTAAATTCATCCGTGCTACTCGTTGAGTAAATTTACTGGAGACTACGTTATAGAAAGTGTAGTTTCTGACTGAAGATGCATAGCCTCTTGTATAAACGATTGTTGACCATCACCATTGCAGCAGGATCACAAAAAAAACTATAGGCTACTTTTTCCAAGATATGTTTCACAAAGAATAGGAAAGACAAGACAGGAGAGTTTGAGACGTATTCGGAAGCATACAGAGACTCACTGTGCGACTGACCCTCACTTTGTCGATACGCCCCGCCGAATTTAGCCACATACGTGCAGCAGTTGCAGCAGGTTGTCATCTACAGTGATGTACAGGGTGTTTCAAAAATGACCGGTATATTTGAAACGGCAATAAAAACTAAACGAGCAGCGATAGAAATACATCGTTTGTTGCAATATGCTTGGGACAACAGTACATTTTCAGGCGGACAAACTTTCGAAATTACAGTAGTTACAATTTTCAACAACAGATGGCGCTGCAAGTGATGTGAAAGATATAGAAGACAACGCAGTCTGTGGGTGCGCCATTCTGTACGTCGTCTTTCTGCTGTAAGCGTGTGCTGTTCACAACGTGCAAGTGTGCTGTAGACAACATGGTTTATTCCTTAGAACAGAGGATTTTTCTGGTGTTGGAATTCCACCGCCTAGAACACAGTGTTGTTGCAACAAGACGAAGTTTTCAACGGAGGTTTAATGTAACCAAAGGACCGAAAAGCGATACAATAAAGGATCTGTTTGAAAAATTTCAACGGACTGGGAACGTGACGGATGAACGTGCTGGAAAGGTAGGGCGACCGCGTACGGCAACCACAGAGGGCAACGCGCAGCTAGTGCAGCAGGTGATCCAACAGCGGCCTCGGGTTTCCGTTCGCCGTGTTGCAGCTGCGGTCCAAATGACGCCAACGTCCACGTATCGTCTCATGCGCCAGAGTTTACACCTCTATCCATACAAAATTCAAACCCGGCAACCCCTCAGCGCCGCTACAGTTGCTGCACGAGAGACATTCGCTAACGATATAGTGCACAGGATTGATGACGGCGATATGCATGTGGGCAGCATTTGGTTTACTGACGAAGCTTATTTTTACCTGGATGGCTTCGTCAATAAACAGAACTGGCTCATATGGGGAACCGAAAAGCCCCATGTTGCAGCCCCATCGTCCCTGCATCCTCAAAAAGTACTGGTCTGGGCCGCCATTTCTTCCAAAGGAATCATTGGCCCATTTTTCAGATCCGAAACGATTACTGCATCACGCTATCTGGACATTCTTCGTGAATTTGTGGCGGTACAAACTGCCTTAGACGACACTGCGAACACCTCGTGGTTTATGCAAGATGGTGCCCGGCCACATCGCACGGCCGACGTCTTTAATTTCCTGAATGAATATTTCGATGATCGTGTGATTGCTTTGGGCTATCCGAAACATACAGGAGGCGGCGTGGATTGGCCTCCCTATTCGCCAGACATGAACCCCTGTGACTTCTTTCTGTGGGGACACTTGAAAGACCAGGTGTACCGCCAGAATTCAGAAACAATTGAACAGCTGAAGCAGTACATATCATCTGCATGTGAAGCCATTCCGCCAGACACGTTGTCAAAGGTTTCGGGTAATTTCATTCAGAGACTACGCCATATTATTGCTACGCATGGTGGATATGTGGAAAATATCGTACTATAGAGTTTCCCAGACCGCAGCGCCATCTGTTGTTGAAAATTGTAACTACTGTAATTTCGAAAGTTTGTCTGTCTGAAAATGTACTGTTGTCCCAAGCATATTGCAACAAACGGTGGATTTCTATCGCTGCTCGTTTAGTTTTTATTGCCGTTTCAAATATACCGGTCATTTTTGAAACACCCTGTATTTATCTATATTGTCTGCCCAAAAAGTTCCAACACTGATTTTAGTATTAGTCTGTAAGCGACGTTAGTGCAGTAACTACGAAGGCAGCATGAAATGATAACTGTAAACAACAGATGTGTATTCGATCAGTCAGATGCAGGCAGGCACTGTTTAGCAGCGGATGTGTGGCTTTAGTGTGTCAACGTTATTGTGTACACAGATCACAATAGAGGAACATCTCTAAATCAAGTTTTCAGGACATTCGCCAGAATGTGGGTGCAAAGTTTGTCCAACACACCCTGACTTCCGAACAAAAATGACTCGTGGGCGCTTGCCGCGGCTCGATAGAAATGCAGAACGTGGACAGTTTATTCATCAAGATAATCAACGTGGGTGGCGAGACTTGAGGTTGTCAATACGAGCCTACTACATGACGACAAAGTGCAGAAATTCACATGAAGGATCAAATCTTTGACAACATGATTGACGTTCAAGTCAGTGCAACGCCCGAGTTGAACAAGATCCCAAAGAAAGATTTCTCCGACATTTCACATAGTTGCATGAACGTTCTGTGCCTTTTACTCAAGTAGACAGAGGCTATGTGAAACACCTGTAGCACTAGGACAATCACCTTAACTTTTCTTTATTTTTTATCAACGAAGTCTCGAAACTTTTTACATTGACTGGGTACAATGAAGTGCTGTCTGAAAGTAAAATAAAATAAGAAAAGAAGAAGACTGAGAAAATATCCAGTCTGATGTTGGTACGATTTCACAGTGGTGTAAAGGTTAGCAACTTGCTATAAATATACAGAAATGTAAAATTATGCACTTCACAAAACGCAGAAAGGCAGTGTCATATGACTACAATATCAATGAGGCACTAGTGAACGCATACGATTACCTGGTGGTAAAGATTTTTATGCCATTGCAGAACAGACTGATGAAGCATTTCCAGGAAGATGGCGTAGTAACCTATAATGCCCTTACAGTACGTAAATCGATAAAAAGGTAATCGGTTTACAAATGTGAGTGCCTATAAAACACTTCCACTACCCATCTTCCAATACTGCTCATGTGTGTGGAACACATATCAGACAGGAGTAACAGGGGATACTGAACATAGCGAAAAGGGGGCGACACAGTTTGACGCAAGGGAGAGAGTCGCGGAAATGCTGAAAAACTTGAATCGGTAGACGATCAAAGATGGACGCAAGCTATCCTGAGAAATCTAATTGCAAAGCTTCAAGAACCAGTAACAAGTGAAGAATCAGATTGTTTACTTCAGTCCCTTACGTACCATTCACGCGGAGATGGTTAAGTCGAGATTAGACGAAATACAACGTGCAAGGATGCTGTAACCCTGTGCACTTCGTCGTTTGGTGGTAGGTTCGTATTTATAACATCAAGTCGCGCCACGCGTGATGATTTTGCTCAGAAACGAATTGCCTGCTTTTCGCATTTCAATCAAGCCGCAGCAGGCGTCTACTCTTTGTTGCTGTTCGGGAGTCTAATAGTACGAAACAAACTTTGCGCACACTTCTCTCTCCTTCAAGACATTCTGTAGAATGTCTTCAACACCTGACTTAGAGATGTCGCTCCATTGCGATCGAAGTGAACACACAGCAGTGACGAGTTTAAATCACAATTCTCGGTAAAATATCTACAACTAGTACTAGAAGACTAATAGCGCTCCAGAGCAATTAGTGTGAAGAACACAAAAATTGTGAAGAAAGAAGTCAGTAACATTAAAATGTTCTTACGTTTCGTAAGTGAAGTTATAACGCGACCTCCAGCATGTGACCAGACGAGAGAAAACGCTGATGCCAGCCAGAAACTTGAAAAACTATTCCACTGAAGATGCCTGAAAATAAAAGGGTAAACGCGTCTGGAATAAATAAAATACGCTGCAGCGAGAAAAAGGGGATTTTTATTTACAAAACAAATGAAAACTCCGACCTTTCGATCGGCTTTGCAGGGGTCCTCTTCGTGGCGGCTAATTTCTGTATTCTGGTGATTCCCCTATATACTATCTTACTTCGATATGTGCAAAGTCAGTTGAAACGTCAGCGATTTAGTTGTTTTAGGGTTCCATAATAGCGCGACCTAATACGCAAAATGATTTTATTCAAATTGATACTATCCGAGGAAACCGACGCACTTATTATTCATACAGGGTAAGTCACATAAGACGTAACATCCCTTTTATTTCGTGAACGGTTCCAGGTATCGAGATGAGGATGTCGGCGAATGTTACTACGCCAAGGGGGAGGAACTCTGACATGTGATAACGCCTCTTGAAACTCTTCGCAAAACATCCGAGAAATGTACTAAAAATTGGAAAGCAATATGACCAGAGCCAGCTGTTGCGGTGTAAACACCGCCTAGCAGAGCTCTAATACCTGGCGCCCTAGTTATATGCAGCCTACTCATTTCCTGTATGACACAGAGATCAGCTATAACTTTTATATATGGAATTACAGCATATACTAACGTCTGGCGCATCATACAACGCTTACGGTAACTATATGAACCGTGTGTACGTTTCCAGGGTTTTGTGGAAACAACTACAGTTTCGACAGGTAGTCTCCATTTAAACCCTCCTCGTTACTGCTTAATTGTCAAAGCCGAAACAGAAACGTCGGTCAGTCGTATTTAATAATGATTAACAGCCTGTAACCTTCCCCTCACTTATCGACCTTAATGACAGTGAAAAATTAAACCGCGTGTACCTAATGGAAATTTGGGAAAAGCAATCGTCACCGAAGTTAATCTGTCGGTAAAGAGGGAAGAAAGGGTTACATCTAAATGAGAGGAAAAATGCAAATGAAACTGGTGGAAATTAATTTTGAAAAGGGGTAAAGTTAATAAAGAAAGTAAATGTGCGGCCGTTACGTTAACAATTAACTAGCGGTAATTAGATATTTGAGATTTGGGGGAAATTACGGTCGTCAGTCCTAAGGACAATTACTATAGTAACTGAAAAAGAAAGGTTATTACATATATAATTAGCACTAGAAGCGTGGCAACTGAAGGTTGACACGTGTAGTGTGAAAACTGAAAGTTTGTCAGAAGTAATAAATTTCGCTACACTCTGACTTAATTTAGCAAAAGAATTAATAAAACCGGAAAATCGAAAGTTAATTTAGTGACTGAAGTTAATAGTGAGCTTTCTTTCTAAAGAACATCGAAATCCAGTAAAATACGGTTAGTCTTGGACTACCTCAACAATCATTTCAAAAGCAACTTGACTCTACGCAATTTAGAAACAAGAGATTTAACTTTGAATTTGAATTAAATGATTCTGAACAATTAACAATAGTAAAATTTAGTACGTACCAAGCTGAGCTGCAGTCACAGGTAAGCTAAAATATGCTAACAAAACTCGCACTCTTAATTTGTGCTCGTGTAACCTAAATATTGTAGCCAGCTACGATTACTTTAACTGAACTTTGAAATTAAAGCAGTGAAATCTAATTATATTATTTTAATGCTGGCGTTTGAATTTCAACGACACTCGGGTTCATTTCGGAAAAGGAAGGGACCCTGCTTGGCAATGCAATTGGGACAATGAGCAACAAAGGTTCATGCTAAGTTGCTGTAATTTTGCGAGGCAAATGGAACAATTTGAAAAGCTGAGGTCTGCCATACAGTTCTGAAACTTTACGTGCTTTTAGTCTTCCTTGTTGGTTGATTGAAGGTTTGAAGCCGTCGATCGAGGAGGTGGCGACAGTCACTCATTGTCGGCCGTCGCTGTTGCAGAAGCTGGATGTTGGCGCGCCTTCTTCTCGACACGGTCACCAGACGAAACGGGCTCTTGATGTGCGCCAGCTAATGCTTCCCGTCCGCGACACCATGTCAGAAACTATCATCGCAAGTCGAGCGCAATTACATGCTGCCAAACCCCGAAAGCGCGGCAACTCGCGGGAGCGTCACACAACACACCTGCTCCACTGCACTACTCCAGCCAGACTCCCTCTGCCCGCGCTCCACGCGGCAGAGTTAACACTACCAAAGATCCTACACACTTTGATTCTTCACACGACCCATCGATGTAATCGTTCGATTGCAGTTTTCCCTAGGCAAGACCCAGCGTAAAAATACAAATAATATTTACGAAACAAACCAATTATACATCGACATAAGTGCATAAATATATATATACAAACAGTAAAACAATTACAATATATAAAGAGACAGAAATGTCATATATTGAGGTAACAAAACAAGGAAAAAAAATAGTACAATAGATGGAAATAGGAGGATATGCATTTCCAGCGTTACAAGCCATATTCTAGGGAAAAAGTAGACTACTGTATTAAATATCCTAGACCCGAAAAAAAATACCTGACCTCTTTCTGCCTGGAGTTGCCTGAATGCTTCTTGAAGGAAACCACCTGCTGTCATAGAAATGCCTATATAAATACTACTCGAAATTGTTATTAGACGGAATACACTTCAAATAAAGGAAAAAGAAATTCAGAATGACTCACGACATGTCACCCACAAAATAAATACTTTTTTTAACGAAACGTAGTTTTACACTTTACTTAACTATGTGCTCAAATTTGCCATCGACAGCAACGCACATCTGCAATCGCTCTTTGAGAGATAGGTGAACGGATGAAAGTACGTTGGATGATATCTCGTAGGGATCCTACGTACATCGACAAACTGCCTGTTGGCTTCTGTCTCGGGTTCTTCCGCTGACTCTGGTCTGATGATTTTTCTGACGTTTCACCAGCAAAATACCAGCCACATGTGCTGACGAAACGTCAGAAAAATCATCAGACCAAAGACCAAAGTTGGCGGAAGAACCCGAGACAGAAGCCAGTAGGCAGTTGGTCAACAAGTGGCCACGAAAGCCTTAACAATTTTCTTCTACGCATATCGTCTGGCGTAATTGGGGCTTCACAACGGACTACATCTTTCAGTGCTCCCCATAGAAAAAAAATCAAGAGGGGTCAGATCAAGAGATCTGGCCATCCTATCCACTGCAGCATTCCGTCCTATCCAAGGGACAGGAAACTTTCCACTCGGTACTTGCATTGCAACACGGGAACAGTGAGCCGGTCAGCCGTCGCGTAGGAACCATATACACTGTGTTTATCCAGTGCTATCTCTTTCAGAGGAGCAGATAGAATGTTCGTAATAAACTGTGCACAGATATTTTCATTTAACATCCATGGGTGAAGTAAGATCCCACTATGGAATTTCCTATGCTGCCGCACCAAGGTTTACTCTTCACGGTCGTTGTTGCACCTGACAAAGCTAGTGTGGAATGTCAGCTGCCCAGCAGTGCATGTTACGTAAATTTACGTTTCAGTGGTTCTTGAATGTCGGTAAAGAGCACACGTTGGTGAAATGCAGTGTCACCTCTCAGGCGATGCTGGGAAAACCAAAAAGATTCTGTAGAACTTTCGAAATCACGTCTTCCGAGTGCCTGATATAGTGGCAGATGTTAAAGATGCAATTTACGCCGATGCAAGATGCGAATAACATCCCTCTGGTTGAGTCTACAATCCTTGGCAATAAGTCTCGTGTCACCATTCGCCGTATAAAGGTAGCATGTCTAACTTCTCCTCGTTAGTGTACATGTCTGCATGCAAGGAGTGCTGGAGCACAAATGACTGCCGCTAAACGACACAGTTCCTGCTAGTTCTGCAAAGCAGGGAAGCAAACAGTCGAAATGCTTGATACGACGATGTAGCCTGGCATAAGCGAGTTTACAACGCATTAGCCGATTCCGGTCGACCTGCCTTTCAGCTCGGATTCTTTTGCAAAGAGTTTCAGCCTCAACGTTAATACGAATTATATCAATGTACTCGTTTTTCCAAGAGCTTTAGGATGCCGTTAAAAAATGTATGTCATTCTATTTAAAAAATCATTCCTGTTTCTATATATCGATTTATCATACCAAATTACCGGGTGATCAGAAAGTCAGTATAAATTTGAAAACTTAATAAACCACGGAATAGATAGAGAGGTAAAAATTGACACATATGCTTGGAATGATATGGGGTTTTATTAGAACCAAAAAACAAAGTTCACAAAATGTCCGATAGATGGCGCGTGAAAGATCTCTTGCGCGTCGCAGGTTCGAATCCTGCCTCGGGTATGGATGTTTGTGATGTCCTTAGGTTAGTTAGGTTTAACTAGTTCTAAGTTCTAGGGGACTAATGACCTGAGCAGTTGAGTCCCATAGTGCTCAGAGCCATTTGAACCATCTCTTGCGCGCGTCGTTTGGTGATGATCGTGTGCTCAGCTACCACTTTCGTCATGCTTGGCCTCCCAGGTCCCCAAACCTCAGTCCGTGCGATTATTGGCTTTGGGGTTACCTGAAGTCGCAAGTGTGTAGTGGTCGACCGACGTCTCTAGGGATGCTGAAAGACAACATCCGACGCCAATACTTCACCATAACTCAGGACATGCTTTACAGTGCTGTTCACAAGATTATTCCTCGACTACAGCTATTGTTGAAGAATGATGGTGGAGATATTGAGCATTTCCTGTAAAAAACATCATCTTTGCTTTGTCTTACTTTGTTATGCTGATTATTGATATTCTGATCAGATGAAGCGCCATCTGTCGGACATTTTTTGAACTTTTGTATATTTTTGGTTCTAATTAAACCCCATGTCATTCCAAGCATTTGTGTCAATTTGTAACTCTTTATCTACATTATTCCGTGATTTATTCAGTTTTCAAATTTATACTGACTTTTAGGTCACGCGGTACATGTCCCTCAGCGTGACATCATCCGCCGAAAAACCTACACATGGGATAACAGAAAGGGCTGTAAAAAATTGTTCATCTCAAAGGGAACATCCTGTGACATTATATTCCACCCTCCTGCCCCGCCCATAGGAAACTGGAGGGGAGGGTGGAGGTCAACTCTGAAATCTTCAATACGAATCTCCAGATTTTATTGTGGATTCGAATTAGCGAGCGTGGAGGTCATGAAATCTTCAATAGGAGAACATCCAGTGACATTATATTCCACCCTCCTGCCCCACCCATAGGAAACTGGTGGGGAGGGTGGAGGTCAACTCTGAAATCTTCAATAGGAATCTCCAGATTTTATTGTGGATTCGGATTGGGGAGCGTGGAGGTCAACCCTGAAATCTTCAATAGGAATCCCCTGTTTTTATTGTGGATTCGGATTCTCCGGGAAAAAATACGTAACTTTTGTACGGAACAATTTTATTGCTGCGTGATAGATGGCTCTGAAATCGACACAATTCAAAATGAATTACAGTACCTTTTAACATGATAGTATCTCAGGAAATTACCCAACAGATTAGGATCTCAGGACGGTAGAAGGACGGTAGTCATACATTCTGTAATAGGACGTCGTTCTTTCACAGCAAACTAATGTGATTCTCCATAGCATAACACATTATGGTGTCCAAATTATTGGCGTAATTACCTTCACACATGGCACCGAAGTGGAAAGCGGTTGGAACAGATCGTTTGTTTATGAATGCAGTAACATTTAGCGTTGCCCAGAAACAACGATGTGGACGTAATAGTGGTTTATTCCCTACTGAGTGCTTTTTTAAAGTTATTCCCCTTGCCTCTCGCCATCGAAGTGCTTGTTTTAGGTGACTCCCCTTGCCTCTCATAAATTCTCATGTTTTACTGAAGCAAGTGTTCGAAATGTTCCCCGTATGCTGCAACATACACACTGCATCCTATTTCTGAAAGACAGTACTACGTCTCTAATTGTCTCTTCGCTAACGTCTGGACCTTCAGCGATAACTCGCTGTCGCATATTTGCAGGGGTAGTTGGTACGTCAATGTAACCATTCTCTTTCAGGGTTTACCGCAGGAAAAAAATGGGAGGCGTCAAACTGGGTGAACGTGCGGGCTCTGGGCACTATGGGACTTAACATCTGAGGTCATCAGTCGCCTAGAACTTAGAACTACTTAAACCTAACTAACCTAAGGACATCACACACATCCATGCCCGAGGCAGGATTCGAACCTGCGACCGTAGCGGTCGCTCGGTTCCAGACTGAAGCGCCTAGAACCCCACGGCCACACCGCCCGGCATTCTTTTGGAGGGATTATTGATAGATTGCGTTGCGCTAAAAATATTGTGTGTTTGTTTAGTGATGATCAGAATAAGTAAAGAGAGAAATGTCTGAGTACGTTCAGTTTTGCTCAGCTGTTTGAAAATCAAATAACGTAAGGGGTTTATCAGCACAGTAATTCATTAATTTTTCTAAGGGGACGTTTCAAGTTATCCGGGTATCTAACACTCGCACCAAATATTGACATTCCATGGACGTTGAAGCTCGACTTGCCTTAACCAGCGGGAATTGTCCACTGACCAATAACGCGTATTATGCCGATTCACGTGACCACGACTCGTAAACTTTGCTTCATCAGAGAAAATGGAATACCTCTGAATGAAAATCTCATTAGCTGCTAATTGTTGTATCCAATTCCAAAACTTGAGGCAGCTTTAAAAGTCTCACCGCATGTAGGGCTTGAAGCGACGACAGGTGGTATGATGGGTGGTATTTGTGTTCATGCAATATGCGCGGAATACTTCGTCGTACAATTCCTGCAGCTCGTGCGATTTGCCGCGAACGTACAGGGTGCTTCAAAAATAGCGGTATATTTGAAACGGCAATAAAAACAAAACGAGCAGCGATAGAAATACACCGTTTGTTGCAATATGCTTGGGACAACAGTACATTTTCAGGCAGACAAACTCTCGAAATTACAGTAGTTACAATTTTCAACAACAGATGACGCTGCGGTCTGGGAAATTCTATAGTACGATATTTTCCACATATCCACCATGCGTAGCAATAATATGGCGTAGTCTCTGAATGAAATTACCCGAAACCTTTGACAACGTGTCTGGCGGAATGGCTTCACATGCAGATGAGATGTACTGCTTCAGCTGTTCAATTGTTTCTGGATTCTGGCGGTACACCTGGTCTTTCAAGTGTCCCCACAGAAAGAAGTCACAGGGGTTCATGTCTGGCGAATAGGGAGGCCAATCCACGCCGCCTCCTGTATGTTTCGGATAGCCCAAAGCAATCACACGATCATCGAAATATTCATTCAGGAAATTAAAGACGTCGGCCGTGCGATGTGGCCGGGCACCATCTTGCATAAACCACGAGGTGTTCGCAGTGTCGTCTAAGGCAGTTTGTACCGCCACAAATTCACGAAGAATGTCCAGATAGCGTGATGCAGTAATCGTTTCGGATCTGAAAAATGGCCCAGTGATTCCTTTGGAAGAAATGGCGGCCCAGACCAGAACTTTTTGAGGATGCAGGGACGATGGGACTGCAACATGGGGCTTTTCAGTTCCCCATATGCGCCAGTTCTGTTTATTGACGAAGCCGTCCAGGTAAAAATAAGCTTCGTCAGTAAACCAAATGCTGTCCACATGCATATCGCCGTCATCAGTCCTGTGCACTATATCGTTAGCGAATGTCTCTCGTGCAGCAATGGTAGCGGCGCTGAGGGGTTGCCGCGTTTGAATTTTGTATGGATAGAGGTGTAAACTCTGGCGCATGAGACGATACGTGGACGTTGGCGTCATTTGGACCGCAGCTGCAACACGGCGAACGGAAACCCGAGGCCGCTGTTGGATCACCTGCTGCACTAGCTGCGCGTTGCCCTCTGTGGTTGCCGTACGCGGTCGCCCTACCTTTCCAGCACGTTCATCCATCACGTTCCCAGTCCGTTGAAATTTTTCAAACAGATTCTTTATTGTATCGCTTTTCGGTCCTTTGGTTACATTAAACCTCCGTTGAAAACTTCGTCTTGTTGCAACAACACTGTGTTCTAGGCGGTGGAATTCCAACACTAGAAAAATCCTCTGTTCTAAGGAATAAACCATGTTGTCTACAGCACACTTGCACGTTGTGAACAGCACACGCTTACAGCAGAAAGACGACGTACAGAATGGCGCACCCACAGACTGCGTTGTCTTCTATATCTTTCACATCACTTGCAGCGCCATCTGTTGTTGAAAATTGTAACTACTGTAATTTCGAAAGTTTGTCCGCCTGAAAATGTACTGTTGCCCCAAGCATATTGCAACAAACGGTGTATTTCTATCGCTACTCGTTTTAGTTTTTATTGCCGTTTCAAATATACCGGTCATTTTTGAAACACCCGGTATGTGAGGATATGTAGGGGTTACAGCTAAAAAATCCATTGCGGAATTTGTTCGTCGTTGGCCGTGGTCGGATTCTTCGTACGAGCTGAACACTTCCAAGGCGCTGCAGTCATGTACTGTGCGGCTGGTGCTGGCGGATGTTCGAGTCCTCCCTCGGGCATGGTTGTGTGTATGTTTGTCCTTAGAATAATTTAGGTTAAGTAGTGTGTAAGCTTAGGTACTGATGATCTTAGCACTTTAGTCCCATAAGGTTTCACACACACACGTGAACACTTCCAGTTGCAGTAAACAGTTGGATAATACTGCGAAACGTCTTTGCAGAAGGAACATCCATCTTGGAATAGGTTTGCATACCATAGAAATGATATCTGACCTCTCTGCAATTATCAACGTCGTTGTTTGCCGGAAGATGACTTGCGACCGCCGTTTACTAGTCCCTTGTTCGCGGTACGGTCACAGTCGCCCTCGACACAATGGAACTACATCCTTGCACCAAGAAGTGTTGCACCTAAAGAGAGGTTGACCACGGATTGCGGAGCATGTTCGCCGTCCGTGCGTCACAGGCGTATTCGGATAGCACAAAATGTATCGCAAAGAGTGGTTAACGTATCGTAAGTTCCCCTATCACATTTCAACGGTTTGTAACCCACTTTGATTTGCGAGCCATTTGATTAGAGAGCCATCCAGCAAGCAAGGATAAAATCGTTCCACACGAAAGTTACGTATTTTTTCCAGAGAATTCTAATTCGTAATACAAATTGGGGATTCCTATTGAAGATTTCGAAACTGACCTCCCTCCCACCCCTTGGGAGTTACGGGAGGGGGATCGACTTTCGTGTGATCCAGCGAGTGGCGAAGTGTTTGTAGATGCAAGGTGGTCGCTTCTCTAAAGCGAACGATGCTCTTATGGTTACATGCCGGCTCTGTGAAGATAATCCTGGAATTCAAACGTAGACAATGAAGTTACTGCGCGTAGCATAATGTGCAATCTAGTATAGCGTAACTACTAAGTTTTTTGTGTCCCATTTGATACAGGTGATGTAACTGTGCCCACTATTATTTTCTATTGGATTTATTTGTGTCATGGACGAAACAAACTTGTCGTTTACGCCTGTAACAAGTTCATGTTATGTCTTAACGTTTAAACTTTACAGTAACGGAAAGAAATAGGATAAGGTGGTACAATTTCGACATAGATACAATCCCGATCAACATAAGGTTTCGCGCCAATTTTCAGTTTCGTAGTGTTGGTAGCACTTGCCTTTGTGTTGCTTTGCAGTGCGTAAGGTTTGTGCAGCTCCTCCTGGCTTTTCCCTGAATACACCAGTTTGTGCTACAGAGGTATAAATTTTTTCTTGTTGAGAGGTAACTGAAATTATTTAGTTTTATGCGCCCTCATAAACTGACTAGTTTCGAAGTGCTTGTAAACTCTATATTGGTGAGGTTAGAGATTTGCATTTCGTTCCCTCGTGTTCTCTATAGAGAAGACTGTGTGACTTTTCTGCCACCTCTTCGCACAGTTCAGTACTATTTACTCGTGATTTCACTCTCGCCAATAGTACATTTCCGATCAGAAAAAAGGTACAGTTTCGATATCCTAGTACAATTTCGATCAATGCAGTTCTTTCGTTTTGTCCATGAAGACTGGTTTCTTTAGACATATTATACACAACCACTACTCTCGCGAGTTTTTAAAGTACCATTTCTCTTAGATGCACCAAAAACGACCAGAGAAGAAAAATCTACAATACTCTCGCGAGTTTTTAAAGTACCATTTCTCTTAGATGCACCAAAAACGACCAGAGAAGAAAAATCTGCAATAAATGGAGTCCAATCGCATTATATGTGTGCTGACCACATGCCCCTCCTATCCACATCCTCAACTGAGGATGACACGGCGGTCGGATGGTCCCGATGGGCCACTTGTTGCCTGCAGACGGAGTGCTTTTTTGCAATCGCATTATATGAGGCAATAAAGAGTGTAACGGATGGACATTTGAGCCTACCAGCTGGAGCAGAATTATATGTCATTCCTTTCAGCACTCTGCATGGTAAACTTACCTCCTGGTTCCACTACGGAGATGAATGAGTACATTAATGAAGAACTGTTTATGATCTGACTTCGACAGTTCAAGAAATACAAAACAGGGGTAGATACAGTTCTTATTACTGATAACCATGGCAGCCTTACCAGCTTGGATGTTGTAGAGTATTCTCGGAAACATGGGATAGAACTTTTGGTATTGCCAGCATACGGTGCACATATACTACAGTCATTAGACAGAACTTTCTTCAAGTCTCTAAAGGCTCAATGTCACAGAAATGCAACTGAATGGATTCATCATAACCCTAGTAAAAGCATTACAAAACACAGATTCTGTACTGGTTTTTGTGACGCCTAGAAGAAAACTGCATCTTTTGAGTTGCAATCAAGGGATTGCGGGGAACGGGGAATGCCCTTCTGCAAAGACTTTGTTCCCGAGCAGAAATTTGCGCCTCCAACGTTATTCGGGCCTCCTGCTCCATCAACCTCCACCAATCAAGCTACTACCAGCATTCTGGGCGAAAGGCGTGTATCTTTAAAAAATGTAACTGAAGAGCGTAGCAAATCAGTAACACCAGCATTCAGTACCATTTCTCAGCATGATGCTGTTAAGGACATTTTGCCCACTCAACAGAAAAAAGTAATGCCTCGGAAAAGGAAAATACGGGCATCAGTTCAATTCACATCAGATGAAAACCAGGAAAACATTCGCAGCAAGAAAAATCTTTTTCAACAGGGAACAAAAGCAGAAATAAACAAATGTAACAGCCGGCCGGTGTGGCCGAGCGGTTCTAGGCGCTTCAGCCTGGAACCGCACGACTGCTACGGCCGCAGGTTCGAATCCTGCCTCGGGTATGGATGTGTGTGATATCCTTAGGTTAGTTAGGTTTAAGTAGTTCTAAGTTCTAGGGGACTGATGACCTCAGATGTTAAGTCCCATAGTGCTCAGAGCCATTTGAACCATTTGAACCAATGTAACAAGAACAATAAACAGAACTGGAGGTCTACGAGTAATGATGAAAGGTCTGTGAAAAGCTTCAAATCGCCAGTAAACAACGAGAATAATTGTGGATTTTGTTTCTAGAGTTATTGTAGTGCGGAATCATTGGCAAAGGGTAACTGGATTCGCTGCCAAAGATATAACGTTTGTTACCACAAATTTTTGCATCCGTGCCCGAGGGAACAGGTGCTTTGTATGTGGAAGGTGTCAATGATCAGAACTGAACCAATAAGTGCTCACAATCGTAGCCACTGTGGTAAATTTTCAAACAATTTTACTCACTTCTGTAAGCTTTTCTTGAGTTTAAACCAACATTTGTAATGGCGTTATATTTGTCACATATTCATTAAACTTCAAAGAGAAATTGCCGGAATTTAAATTATTTCTTTCCTCAATGTGTTTCTAGTTTCAAGAGCATTTGTCCGGAATGATCCAAATCGTCCCATCTTACCATACACAAGATTCAGCATTGTCGAGGTCCAAACTGGACATTTTTTGGTTTTTAAATGGCGTTTATTAAACCTATTGGCAGGACTAGGTTTTGATAGATGCACTTTTGTCTCGAATTGCTTGGGAATCGCATGCCGACCGCTAAGAAGCAGATTTATTCCCTGGAGGTTTCGTATCAACAGCACTACAACATACTAAATATATTTTGACAACGAGTTTTAAACATTTCTCTAGTTTACTTGCTAATCTGATTATGCACAATGGGAACTTACTGACAATAGGAATCGAACCAGTTTGTGCAATCACTTAGCTTGCGGGGCTTTGGTCAACTCGGCCGTGCACGCACGACTGAACCAGGAGAGAGCGTAGTTTGCGCCGCCAGTGAATCCGACGCCAAACTCTTCCGTGTTTGGAGCGGCAGGCGGCGGTTGGGGTGAGGGCGGACTGGGGGGAGCTGAGCGTTCGTGCAGGAAGCAAGTGCCACCTGCTGCCGGCCACACTTGCTCCCTCTGAATATTGGATGGCCGGCGCCGCGGTCGCTGCAGAAATTCCCACACGAGTTTGAACTGCGCAGAGTCCCCCGGCTGGGCGAATCGGCAACCAAACACGGGGAAACAACACAAATCGATGGCGGCGTCGCATCACTTATTGAGGGCCGGGTCGCGGGGCGCCGTTCGCAGTCGCGGCCTCCGCAATAATTCATCCGCGGCGCCGCCGTACGCCGCCCTCGCCGGCCGCCGGCCGCCGGCCGCCGGCCGCTGCTCACTTATTCACGGGACGCGCGGTTCGCTCCGCCGGTTTCGAAACGGCGCTCCTCCCCTGATGGTACCTCTACTGCTTCTTTCCCGGGCGATCATCTTTCCGTTCGATTTTTCCAGACGGGTACAATTAATGAAACACCTTCCTTCCCTCGATCACCTCCCTTCAACGAAGGTCACTAATACAAGTTGTAACCTCCCAACAGATAAAATATATGTATATTGCATTTACATTTAGTTTAACCTCCCAACAGATAAATTCCGTAACCTACCAATAATACAATGTGGCTAATCTCTCAATAAAATTGTGGCTTACTTACAACCTTTCAATAATTGACTGACTGTGAATCTAAACTGGTAAATTTGGACGTCAGCAGTGCTGCGTCATGGCCCTGAAAAATCATACTGAATAAATTAAAAGTTCTTACCTCAATAAGGTCGCCGGATAACGCATATACATGGTGAGTCACCTAACATTACCGCTGGATATATTTCGTAAACCACATCAAATACTGACGAACCGATTCCACAGACCGAACGTGAGGAGAGGGGCTAGTGTAATTGGTTAACACAAACCATATAAAAGTGCACGGAAGTATGTTTTTTAATACAAACCTACGTTTTTTTAAGTGCAACCCCGTTAGTTTTGTTAGCACATCTGAACATATAAACAAATACGTAATCAGTGCCGTTTGTTGCATTGTAAAATGTTAATTACATCCGGAGATATTGTAACCTAAAGCTGACGCTTGAGTACCACTCCTCCGTTGTTCGATCGTGTGTGTCGGAGAGCACCGAATTACGTAGGGATCCAAAGGGAACGGTGATGGTCCTTAGGTACAGAAGAGACTGAAACAGCACATTACGTCCACATGCTAACACCTTTTCATTGGTCTTTTTCACTGACGCACATGTACATTACCATGAGGGGTGAGGTACACGTTCGACGGGCGTTTCATAGGACGTGGAGGACGCATAAATTGGCCACCCCGTTCTCCGGGGTACGTTAAAGGAGAATGTGCACCGTGATGTGCCTACAACCCCAGAGGATATGAAACAACGTATTGTCGCAGCCTGCGGAGACATTACACCAGATGTACTGCGGCGTGTACGATATTCATTACGCCAGAGACTGCAATTGTGTGCAGCAAATGATGGCCACCACATTGAATATCTATTGGCCTGACGTGTCGGGACACACTCTATTCCACTCCGTAATTGAGAACGGAAACCACGTGTGTACGTGTACCTCACCCCTCATGGTAATGTACATGTGCGTCAGTGAAAAACACCAATAAAAAGGTGTTAGCATGTGGACGTAATGTGCTGTTCCAGTCTCTTCTGTACCTAAAGTACATCACCGTTTCCTTTGGATCCCTACGTAATTCGGTGCTCTCCGATACACACGATCGAACAATGGAGGAGTGGTACTCAAGCGTCAACTTTAGGTTACATCATCTCCGGATGTAATTAACATTTTACAATGCAACAAACGGCACTGATTACGTATTTGTTTATATGTTCAGATGTGTTAACAAAACTAACGGGGTTGCATTTAAAAAAACCTAGGTTTGTGTTAAAAAGCATACTTCCGTGCATTTTTTTATGGTTTGTATTAACCAGTTACACTAGCCCCTCTCCTCACGTTCGGTCTGTGGAATCGATTCGTCAGTATTTGATGTGGTTTACGAAATATATCCAGCGGTAACGTTAGGTGACTCACCCTGTATATATCTGCTCCTATAAGAAATTTTTCTGGCACTGCTGAGAGCAATACTGGCCGATAGATTTGTCATGTATAAAAAGAAACAACTGATTATTCTTTACAGTAATCGTGATGACCATGGATTGGAGAAATTAATAAAATCTTTAAATTGAGATGAATGATTGTCAAAAGTTAATTTTTTTATAAGAAAGATTATTATTAAGATATTTTTTAAAAAACATTTACATGGAACTTGATATAACAGTTATACATGTGCGCGAGGCTGCTTTTACCTTATACTACATCGCTCAGGCACCGCCCTCGCCCCACACGACCGGCCCAGCCAACTTCATACACACGACTCCTAGCATACTACTATTACAACTGCTACACAGTTCCTACTGCTGACAACACTGCTCTCTGGTCTGAGATTCTCTTATAGCTTACTTATCGCAGGCAGCGCGTGAGCAATCCATGGAAATTACATCTGCTCGATTGCGCTAGCACCAAATTCCTTACAGACACACAATAACAGTGTTTCAAACAGACGCTAGCTCGTATTTTGTTGTTTAATTGTCACCAAAATCGATTTTCAGTCACTTAGTGACCATCCTCAGTGCTGTAATACAAAATTAAAATTGGAAGACACTGGTATCAAGCTATAACCACAAGCTTAGAGTGATCATATGCGATCGCTCTAAGCTTGTGGTTATAACTTGATACCAGTGTCTTCCAATTTTAATTGTGTATTACAGCACTGAGGATGGTCACTAAGTGACTGAAAA
Organism: Schistocerca serialis cubense; assembly: GCF_023864345.2. Lineage (NCBI taxonomy): Eukaryota > Metazoa > Arthropoda > Insecta > Orthoptera > Acrididae > Schistocerca > Schistocerca serialis. Next base: position 622,148,714 of record NC_064645.1, read on the forward strand.
TCGATTTTGCTGACAATAAAACAACAAAATACGGCCAATGATGATTTTCCTTCCAGTTCTATGCACTATTTGGTCGTGGTGCACACAACACTCCATGGATTCGCCAATCGAGACGCTAGCTCGTCAGCCATATCAGCACATAAGAAAAAAATTTTTCACTCTAATACCCTATAACAACTCCTCTAGCTGTGTTAACGGCCACATTTCGGCGAATTTCCTCATATGTGCCGTATCCAGCTGAAGTCACTGATGATTATAGCCTGTAAGATCTACAACCACTGACAAAAAGAGTCAGGCATCCAGAAGATGTGATTGGATGTCAATGTAACTCAGTACACGGACACACCACTGGTGCGTATGTAAATAATCATAAAACTTTTTTTAGGCGGCAGTCTACAGCACGAAAATATTTTAGGAAATGCATGTTAACTTTGCTCGATTGAATTTTACACATTTATTCCGGTCGATTTCGGTTTTCAGATAATCGAAAAGAAGTGCATAGAAAGTGAAAACCAATACGACTTTTACATCTCATACATCATGTTACAGACAAATGCCATACTCAAGCGCATGTTATGACATACCCAACAGTTTTTTTTTTTCTCCTGACTGGTTTGATGTGGCTCGCCACCAACTCCTCTCCTGTGCCAACCTCTTCATCTCAGATTAACACTTACAACCTATGTCCTTAATTATTTGATGGATGTGTTACAGTCTCTGTCTTCCTCTACAGGTTTTGCACTCTACAGCTCCCTCTAGTTCCATGGTAGTCATTCCCTGATGTCTTAATAGAAGTCATACCATGCTGTCCCTTCTCAGTGTTTTCCACATATTCCTTTCCTCTCCGATTCTGCGCAGAATCTCCTCATTCCTTACCATATCAGTCCCCCTGATTTTCAACATTCGCCTGTAACACCACATCTCAAATGCTTCGATTCTTTCCTGTACTAGTTTCGCATGGTCCATGTTTCTCTGCCATGCGAAGCTGTGCTCCAAACGTACATTCTCAGAAATTTCTTCCTCAAATTAAGGCCTGTCTTTGATACTTCTCCTGGCCGGGAATGCGCTTTTTGACTGTGCTTGTCTGCTTTTGATGTCCACCTTGCTCCGTGCGTCATTGGTTATTTTGCTACCTATGTAGCAGAATTCCTTACCGTCGTATTTCGGTATTACTCAATTTCGCCAGCCAGCCAAATAGAGACCCACAATGAGGCCTCGTTCAGGCTCTATTAAGTGTAGGTGACGCTGTCCCACGCAAGTTTGAGGCATCACCTGCACAGTGGTCAAACAGCATATGACCCTGTTCTCGTCTCTTATCTTCCGCTACAATTCCTCGCAACAATGCTAGACATGTACAGCACTAGTTCACTCTGGCGGCACTTCTACCTGTCACATAGAATTGTAACTTATTATTTATTTCATAAATGCATGTTAACTCGGCTATACTGAATTACTGAATTATACACATTTATTCCGACCGATTTCGGTTTTCAACCATCATACAGAGACTGTACCCAATAGACACTGAACAACACATGTTAGTGACGAAAACTACACAATCCATAGCCGTTATGTACTGAACATCATACATAAACACAATCGAAAAGGAGCATTTACAATGCAAAAAACAATACAACTTTTACATCTCTTATATCATGCTACAGACGAATGTCATACTCCAAGACATAATATGATACACACAACAGTTATCAGTGAAATATTGTGACTCATTCAACTGAGATACAGGGACTGAGCGTCAAGGATACGTGTAGAACAATAGTAAACATAAGATGCCACAACAAAGAGTGTATCCGTCAAAGACATTACAATCGAGAATATAAACATGATTTACAATTGATCATTATGAAAATACCCTACATAAAATATAACATTTTTATAATACAATATATTCACAAATTCACATCTGCATATTATCAGGAGTTCGAGTGTCGCTCCGGCACACAGTTTTAATCTGCAAGGAAGTTTCATATCAGCGCACACTCCGCTGCAGAGTGAAAATCTCATTCTGGAAACATCCTCCAGGCTGTGGCTAAGCCATGTCTCCGCAATATCCTTTCTTTCAGGAGTGCTAGTTCTGCAAGGTTCGCAGGAGAGCTTCTGTAAAGTTTGGAAGGTAGGAGACGAGATACTGGCAGAAGTAAAGCTGTGGGACGGGGCGTGAGTCGTGCTTGGGTAGCTCACATGATAGAGCACTTGCCCCCGAAAGGCAAAGGTGCCGAGTTCGAGTCTAGGTCCGGCACACAGTTTCAGTCTGCCAGGAAGTTTCAACTGTAAGGCTATTGGTTACTACGTTTCACCTGTTGTTCCAAATAGTCCCATACATTTTCCACGCGATTAATCTCAGTTGATTTAGCAGGCCAGTTGAGGTGTGATTAGAGTGCCTGAATGCTGATAAAGTTTATGAACTTACAGGAATTGCAGACCTACAAACACAGCCAAAGTCATCTTGGGCGTGTTTCGTCACGGGATTGCTCACTCAGTGCCAGAACGTTTCAGAGATGCTCAACAAACTCCAATGGCAGACGCTGCATCATGAAGGGGTTTAATTTTGAAACTTCGAGAGTGTACGTACCTGAAAAAGTAGAGCAAAAATTTTTTAGGTGACTGCATTCTTAGACATCTCAGACTTCACCCTACATTTTTATTAATTCACACATGATTAAAATTCTTTATATGTAAATGAATATCTGAATTTGCCTCTGATGCCAGTGCCCCTTTGATTTAGCTGTTTGACTATAAATCTACCGTAAAGAAAAGAAAATATTTAGAAGAGTAATGCACATCACTGACTATCTCGTGAAAGACGCATGTTTTGTTTCCGTCAATCCCTGCGTGCTGTTCATTTGACCACAGCGTGTGAAACGTTCCCTTTGAAAAATTATACATGACTGTGGGCAAACTGACACACAATATTTTTTAGCGCAACGCAATCTGACTTTCAAAATTCTCTACAAAAGAATGGCCCTGACTAACATTAACCTATACCTTTCACAAATCACTTACCTCACCAAAAATCTTCGTTACTCGAACTACTGCAATACAGCGAGCGCCACTACTGCCAGCTAAATAAAAGATTCAAACTAGTGAAGGCACTAACTACTAATAGGCATAGTTAGCAAAAGAAAGATTTTGATAGAGAACAAACAATGTATTTACCTCAATAGTGTTCAAAAGTCATAATGTAAATAGCAGTTCATGACATCCATTCTTAGAAATGTACTGTTTCTGATGCTCTCAAAAATCCGCCATCTCACTTCCCCACTGCTGGCGGCTCACCTCCAACAGCGCAAAGCTACGCACTGTTCACATCCAGCTGCCCAACACTACAATGGCAGACAACAATGCAAACTAGCCACAGACTGCACACAGCGCAGCCAGTGATTTTCATACAGAGCGCTACGTAACGTTGCCAATAAGAAAACATAAACAGCCTACTTACACGTGGAACGCAGGCAGAGGTATTCGTCTGAAGACATCCCATGTCTGTGTAAGTCAAATGATAGCAATAAGAGGACAGAGTTGGATATGAATGTCGTGAGAGTGCGTACGGCGAAATGATAAAACCAACATGTTGGGCGGAAAGCTGAGTGTGCATGAAAGACGCGTGTTTGACAAATAAAATAATGTAACAAGTACAGAAGGTATTACAATATTCGATAAACTGTCTGACATGATTCATCAACATTGTCCAATCGATACTGGTTTTGTACGGCGCCAAGAAGCAATGTGATGTCACCATGAAAGGAAGGATGCAGTCAACCAGACTTTGCCGCCATTACTCAGGTAAAACACATTATTGCCATGCCCCAAAAACCATCACTTATGTGCACAAGACGTATCAAGACGCGCTTTAACATGAAGACTGTGAGATTCAGTGTTACTGTACACTGCATGTCGCCGATTCTTTTGCACGCTCAATAAAGAGTTCAGCTCTCCTGTTCGTCAGATAAGGTGAAAAAGGTGACTGGTAATTTTTTTCCATTTTTAAATAATTCAGCAATACAGTAAAATATTCAGTATTACGTAACAAGAATTTATACGCTATTCATCGGTCAGCGTAAACCCATTCCCTATTGCACCTCATGGTTCGTCTATTGGTCCTCTACAACACCGGTTAGTATTAGGCAGCGTTAGTATGATATTATAGTAGTCGTCACAACGGAAGGCTGTCTAGTTTCGAGCCGCACGGCATCTCCACCGTCACCAACTACCAACAATCAACAAGATTTGTCCTCCTGGCCGTGAATAAAGCCGTTCTTACGTGGGACGTGATGATGAGTGAAGCACGCTACATGTGGTTTTCGTCGTGATTGGTGCACGCTTAGACGCGGGATGGTACGTAAATAAAACTACAGAATAACATAAAATAATTTTTGGGAAGGTGCCTTTGGAGGGTATATGAAGAAGACCCCAAAGCTGGAAAACCGCTCCAAAAGTATAGTATTGGACCAGCATCAATTTAAAAACACGGACGCGCAGTCAGTGCCGCCCAAGGACAATCAGAACGAATTTAACCGGTCGGAGTATTAAGATATTTGCCGGCCACGTTTATGAACGTTTATCGTGTCGTTGTGCTCCTTAGACTAACACAAAAGCAAGCGTTCCAGGAAGTGCCCTGGGTTTCTGACTATACAGAGTATTTAAGACATTTCCAAGACTGATATCAATTTATTACCTTTGTCTAATGAACGGGATAAGAGTCACGTGCTATTGAAATTTAAATTAGTTTACTTACTGTGCTCCTTTATAACTGTGTCTCGTTATCTTCTGTAAAAAGATTGTTTACTGGAGGTTTTCTGTCTGTTTATTACTGCTTCGAAACTTGTTGTTGGACAGTATGACGGGTGTGTGGTAAAACTGAATTGCATGAATGTAACTGAACTCAATCTATGGTCTGACACCGGGCTCCACGGGTATGCTGACCTATCCGTGGCTATAACGGAGAGGAGTTCCGGTTTTTTTTTTCAGTTGATCCCACATGTAGTCAGAAAACTCAGTGTTCCGATTATTTTTGCTCTTTAGTGGAGGGCCTATCCCTTCCTGTTCCCTTTCTGTCTTGCTTTATTCAACTTCTTGTGGTTTACCGGTAATGCCTGTGCCCTCTCGAACCGTAGAGGTGATGTTGACGGCAGATACAGTCAGATAGTGCAAATGCTAATTTTTCTGCCTGGAATGTCTTTACCAGGAGGCCAGGCCCCAAGCCAGTACGCTGAAGTAAGCAAATGGAAAGTGTCCTGGGTTAAACAAGGGAATTCGTTGCCATTTTTGTTTCCATGATGCTTTATTTTCTGAAAGTGGGAAATTGGGTGTGATCAAATTTTTTTTTTTTAATTTCGCGGGCTTTATACATCCGATTGTCTGATGTACGTCTGCGTTTTCTGTTGTTTTCAATATTTAGTTTATTGTTGACATTCGAAAAAGTTATACGCGTTTTCGAGTGCTGGAGGAATTTTTACTTTCGAACAAGATGGATCAAAGAATTCGCATTAAAGTTTGCTTGAAAAATGGAATAAAATGCAAAATCGGATTCGAAATATTGGCCGTGGCTTTTGGTGAATCTATTCTGAGTAAGACAAGAGTTTACGAGTGGCATAAACGTTTCAAAGAGGGTCGAGAAGACGTTGAAGGCAACGACCGCCCTGGACACCCTAGCACTGCAATTACTGATGACAATGCGGAAGTAGTAAGGAAAATGGTTCTGGATAAGTCCCGAATCACCAACAGAGAGCTTGCTGATGCCGTCGGCATATCCTTTGGCTCATGACAAGCATTTTTTTTCGGTGTTTTTGGCATACACGTGTAGCAGCACTATTTGTTCCCAAATAGTTGAATTTCGACCAAAAAAGACGTCGCGCAGACATCTCTCAGAAATAAGGAATTGCCGCATGAAGTCGACAACGATCCAGAACTTCTAAAGATGGTTATAACAGGTGACGAAATATGAACATACGGGCATGATGTCAAAATCAAGACCCGGTCGTCTCAATGGAAACTGTCAGAAGAGCCAAGACCGAAAACAAAAAAACAAAAAAAAATAGGCTACTTCGATCACATGTGAAGCTCATTCTGATTGTTTTCTTCGATTATAATAAAATAATGCTTTATGAGCTACTGCCTTATAGGCATAGGGTCGTTAAGGATAACGTCCACAATGAAATTTTCACTCTGCAGTGGAGTGTGCGCTGATATGAAACTTCCTGGCAGATTAAAACTGTGTGCCGGACCGACACTCGAACTCGGGACCTTTACCTTTCGCGGGCAACTGCTCTACCATCTGAGCTACGCAAGCACGACTCACGACCCCTCCTCAGAGCTTTAATTCCGCTAGTACCTCGTCTCCTACTTTCCAAACTCCACAGAAGCTCTCCTGTGAACCTTGAAGAACTAGCACTCATGGAAGAAAGGATATTGCGGGGACATGGTTTTGCCACCGCCTGGGGGATGTTTGCAGAATGAAATTTTCACTCTGCAGCGGATGGTAGAGCACTGGCCCGCGAAAGGCAAAGGTCCCGAGTTCGAGTCTCGGTCCGGCACACAGTTTTAATCTGCCAGGAAGTTTCATTAAGGATTACTACCTGGAAATTACGCGCCGTTTGCGTGAAGCAATCCGGAGGAAACGACCTCTTTCTGTTTCCGAGGCTGAAGAGAACCAGGAAAGGACATCGTTCTGCCACCACTGATGAGATACAAATAGAATCGCTGAAAGGCTGAGCACCATAATGAAAAGTCAGTTCCACAAACGTTTCCCAGACTGGAAAAAGCGCTGGCACGAGTGAATTATATCTGAGTAGGATTACTTTGAAAGGAGTAAAGTTGATGTTGACGAATAAATAAAGATTCTTTAAGAAAAACAAAAATTCCCGTTACTTTTTGATCCCACTTCGCATACGTAAAAACACAAATTCTCCTAGGGAAAGAATCCGCACCCGCGTGGACCGGCTTTAGCGGGGCAGCCAAGTCAGCTCCGCAGTGGCGGAGCTGTGGCGCCTTAGCTGGAGCGGAAGCTGATCCGGCGCGACACATTCCTGGCGTCTGTAATTGAGTTGTGGGATCCCGGTCTGTGAGGTGGCCGCCCCTTTGTCTGTCGCCGGGAGGCGGGATTAACGGCCCCACAAAGGCTCGCCGCGCCTGCTGACGGGCCGGCAGGTAATTTCCTTAATGACCGACCACAGCCTGCCTACCCGTGTCCTCTGCCGCTGTCTGGGTGCCCGCTAAAAGCCGGTACTGCGACCACGCGTCTCATTCAGCGCCACGTGGCCATCTACAATGACAGCTGAAGTCCACAGACCACTATGAGCTGCAGCGCAGGAGGTACTTCCACGGCTTTACAAGTGCAAGGTGGCAGAAGATGTTTTCGGAAGTATATGCTTCAAAGTAAGTATGTAACGGACCACAGCTCCCAACTCCCAACTCCGAAGGTTTATAGGCCTGTAGGGGTCCTGGGACAGCGCAGTAAAGTACATCAGTAGAGGTACAAATGGTTCAAATGGCTCCGAGCACTATGGGACTTAACATCTGAGGTCATCAGTCCCATAGAACTTAGAACTACTCAAACCTAACTAATCTAAGGACATCACACACATCCAGGCCCGAGGCAGGATTCGAACCTGCGACCGTAGCGGACGCTCGGTTCCAGACTGTAGCGCCTAGAACCGCTCGGCCAACCCTGCTGGCCCGTATATGTCCAATGGTATTATTACACGATGGAAATGTTTCTAGCTGGCTCTGCTGTTGTCATTCCTTTCTTGAACTCAGACAGAAGAACATACGGGAAATGTAGCGATTTCTCTACTTGGCACTCCATTTCTACCATCTATAGCCCCACTCACTACCTCCATATGACAGAAAGACAATATGTAAACTCAAATAGTGGCAGTGAACTACAAATAGAAAATGAAAATTGATAAATAAATCCATAACAACCGGAATACCAACATGCAAAACAGAAAGGCCTACGCACGTATGCACCAACCAAATAGAAATGCTCGTGTCATGAATTTCATAAAACTTCGGAAGAAAGACGTTATACGCTAATTTTCCGAAATCTCTGCGGTTTAAATTTAGAGAACCTATATTCGATGAACTGCTACCAGCGAATATCTCGGTCAGGCACCATGTAAATATGAGAGGTTGGAGTGCATAGAAAAGCATGTAGTCATTTTCCCTCGATAAATATGCGCATGGAATAGAGAGGAAATCGATAATATGGGTACGGTGTGCCCCCCAACACGCACTACACAATGACTTGTGGCGTGAGTGTGACACGTACGGGGCGTATTCGGAAAGAAAGACTCGATTAGGCGCGAAATGGAAACCACTGTGAAAATCTAATGGATGTTTGCACAGACGTGTTGGGCAGTGTCTTTAGTGTTTCTGTCAATCGCTTCACGTCGCTCCTTTCAGTTCAGAGCGCAAAGTGATCACGTAGAAATTACCTAAAACAACAGTATCCAGTATCTCCTACCAAGTATGTGGATCTGGTGAGAGATTACGCCTGAAGCTATACTGCTCACCTAACATGCGTTTCTTTCTTCAAGACAATCTTCAGCTGCATTCTGCAGGGGCAATGAAGAAGCTCCTGCAGCATTTTCGATGGAAAGTGATCACACACAATACAGCCCTTAACTGGCTCCTTCCGTTGTTCATCTGTACTCACACGAACCGCTGGCTGCAACATTTTGGCACAAACAACGAAACGCAGACCAGCGTAGAGAATTGGCGGAAATCACAGGCGGCTGCTTTCTGTGACGAGGGAGCTGGGAAGTTTGTACAACGCCGCGACAAATGTCTGAGTAGGGGCGGCGACTGTGTAGAGAGATAGCTGAAAAGTGTAGCTAACTGTTACGAATAAAAAATTTTCTATTTTCACTCCGGTTTTCATTTCGCGACCGCTCGGACCTTACTTTTTGAACAGCCCTCTTATATACTGGGAGATCAGAAACAGTCCGAAGAACTTCTAAGGGTGTTGCATGGAATGTTGTACTGCGAAATTATGGTTAAAAAATTCGATACGCTGCGCTGTTTGAGAGTTATTTAGCACTGAAGTAAGCCAATCACGTTGTTACGAAAGCAAATTGAAGCACTTACAAGCGCTAGAATGCGGTAACACCCAGGCATGTATGGGTTCGTCAGTTACCACTAGAAAGAAGAAATGCTCATTACCAGTTAAAATGTGCCTTTTTCGGAAGTGATAAATTTAACCTAGGTGAGAAAACGCTACACTTGTTCGGTTTCAGGAAACCAAACGAGAACATTTTTGGCGAGACTGTCTCTAGCAGCTTGCATGAATATGAGCGCGCGACAGCCTGATTGGCTAACTTCCGTGGTAAATAACACGGAAACGGCGCAACGTATCGAGTTTTTATCTTAATAAGCACAACTTCGCTGTATGTTTAAGTATTGACTTTGTGGTGTCACCGCCAGACACCACACTTGCTAGGTGGTAGCCTTTAAATCGGCCGCGGTCCGGTAGTATACGTCGGACCAGCGTGTCGCCACTATCAGTGATTGCAGACCGAGCGCCGCCACACGGCAGGTCTAGAGACACTTCCTAGCACTCGCCCCAGTTGTACAGCCGACTTTGCTAGCGATGGTTCACTGACAAATTGCGCTCTCATTTCCCGAGACGATAGTTAGCATAGCCTTCAGCTACGTCATTTGCTACGACCTAGCAAGGCGCCATTATCATTTGCTATTTATCTTGTGATGCATGTACCGTCAAGAGCTATGTTCACCACTTATGGATTAAAGTTAAGTATTCCAACAGCTACGTACTTTATTTGCTAGACTCAAATCCTTTAACTGTTCCAGACCTCACACCAGCCTGCGTGAGCTTAAACGCGTGCCTTTCGACTTCACCTCGTAGTGGCTTGGCTGTCTCGCCAAGTCACAACAGACTTATTATTAGATATTCTGTACATCAGCAGGCGAGCAGCCTGTTTATCCCCCTTAGAGAAAAAATTGAAATGAAAACAATGCATGTTCAAGCTTGGCGATAACCACTTTGCTAACAGTGGTAACTGCATGTAAGTGACACAATAAAAATGTGTCCGCTGGGTCCGTCGTTCGGTTTCGTAACACATCTGATTTGTCTGGAACACTTCATGTCGACTTCCCTGTTTTTTCATTTCTGCAAACGCTTGCGATTTAGCGGTTGTAGCGTCAAAACGTTGCAGTTTTTGTTACTAGCGCCAAGAGTACCGATTGCGTCAGCATTTACATGTCTCCTCCCACCGCCAAGCCCAACTTATTTAGTTTTCTGTTCATCATTTTCAGAAACTGTTTTTGAAGAATGCCGGTGCCAAGAAGCAGCTCACTAGTTGCTTTAAAAATTGTTTTTTAACGCAACTGGTGTGCTATTTCTTCACAACGGAAATCTTGTTACTCCATTCACACGGCCACATCCTAGTGCAATCGGACTTCTTCTTTGTGCCACCTGTACTTGCTTCACACAAAGAGAAAAAGTGGACGTAACTAAAATTCAAAAAGTAGTAAGACTCCTTCACACACGGAAAGCAAAATTATGTTCTACTAAAATTCCAAAAGAACAATTTCAAATATTTACTGAAAATTGTGAAAAAATGTAATATAAAATAAAGATATATACTGACATTTCGAAATACCGGGAAAAGAATCGCCGATACATAAGATATTTTTTGTGACTGATATCGATATTTTTCCAGCAGCGCTAATTCAGACCAGTTACAGTTCAATAAAATTGGGTTGTATTTAGTCAAAGGTTAGCATACGAGTTTAAGTTGTATAACAGTATGTGGGTACGTAATTTTGGCAATACGTAGACTTTTTACAGAGTGGGAACTTACAACCTGCAGCGGCCGTGTAACGTGCAAAAGACGTCTTAGTCGCATTTGACAATGAAACTTATTATTTGCACTATTGCACTTTCGACTATATGACCATTATCAAACGATACAACGGTGATTTAGCACATGCCAAATGCTAAACATCATCTGACATGTGCATATATCATCGTCGTATTTCTCTTATGTACTTCAACGTTAAGGTAAACCCCATCTGATCACTGTTAGTGTACATTGTTTACATGACAACTGAACAAACTAAACACAGCACGCGAGTAGTAAATTGGTAGGATTCATGTTAACAACGTTATAGGACCCAACGTTTAGATACGACGATGACATGTACACATGTCAGAAGGATTTTAGAATATGACATGTGCTAAAGTACAGTCGTATCACTTGGCAATGTCCATACGAACGAAATTATAATAACTTTAACAGTCAAAGGCGGTTATGATGTCTTGCACAAAATTTTAGATGACTGTGAACCCCAAGCACGTGAAGTCGATCTGCTTCATGTGTGCTTAAAAGTAACTGATTAAGTTACCAACTGAATACTGATACTTCGATGTGGCCAACTGGACATTTTCTGTAAAGTAAGTTAGTATTGATTTAGAGGTAGACCTCTTTTACTATTTATTCTGACCCGAAGTTGTACTATCGCCGGGACAACTGCATGTAGTCTTGCAGTAGACAATTACGTGAGCCTTCTGCTTTATTTGCAGCAGAAATTAAATGTGGGTTTCAGAGAATTCTGTTGTTTGCAAGGCAAATGCCAGAACAGTTAATTCCCTCTCAACTAATTCAGTTGGAACTTCCCAACTGATCCTAGACAGTGCGTGTATCGATACTTTGTAACACTCATCAATCTTCGCTCATAGATTTCTGTGACTCCTATGGCCGACCGAGCGAGGGCATGGCCGAGTGGATAAGTTGCTAAAACAAAAAGTAATACTTAAGTTCCGATATCCTGATAGTACTGTTGTCCTCTGGGTCGAGTTGATGGGACTTACGTGTAATAATTGGATATGTGATCTTCCCCAGATTTGGCGCCTCAGTTCTATGGACGTTAACTGTGTATATTTTAAGCTTTTGTTTAATTGTGTGTTTTATCCGTTGTATTACTGGTCACTGTTGCGTGGCCTGTAATTACTGTTCTATTGAGGGCTTTGCTAGCCTACCAATCTACCCTAGTTAGTCTGATGTAACTAGAGTGGATAAGCTCGTAAAAGGCTATTGGCTGGGAGTCGAGTAGCTCACTGTGTATTCTGCATTGTCACGAATACACGGAAGGAATCTACAGTGACTGGGTTTTCAACGTCCTTGCATTTGTAATAAAATTAATTTTACTCTTTGCTCCTTATTATGTAAAACATTTAACATTCAGTCCCTTGAAACCTTGCACTTCGTCAGCTTTGGTATTTCTGTTTTATCTCTTATGTATATAACATATTTTCTTAACGCTGTGAGTTGGCGTCTGCGCAGTTTGAGTAATCCCGCAATTCAGAAAAACTGCCTTGCCTGTACATTTCTTTTAAAATCATATTTCTTGCACAGTCGAAATGAATAAAACTACCTTCCAGTTAATTCAGCTGATCAGTCGTTGTGTTTTCTTTCAATTTGCTTGCGTGTTTCTTAAATAATTTTGTTGTTATGAATGTACTTTAATTAAAAACGTGTTATTCTCTAAATGCCGTAAGTCGCCGTCTGCGCCATTTTGGCAAACAGCAATTGTTAAATAAGTTGCACGGCCTTCTGGTTCCTTTGATCGCCTTCTGCTTATTCTTTTATCCCGTTCTGAAATTTCTTCAGTAATTTTGAAAAGGTTATCTATTGCTTTTTTGACCGAAGGCTCTTCTAATTGTGGGTTAAAGCACCTTCAGCGTTTCCTGTTCCATTTCTTGAATTCTCTTCAGTAATTTTAAAAAAGTTATTTTTTGATCTTTTGGTTAATAGTTTTTGTGACTGTGTTAAGCAGTTTTCAATAACATCTTGTGCGATATTCCTGAAAAATAAATTTATCCGTGGCAGTTTCCACTCCATTTCTTCCAACCCCCTCCCTCTTTCTGACCAATGCACCACTCGCAGATAGCTCGAACTGGGATGAGAAGAGCAGAGAGCGGCTCAGCGGTCCGCACTGCCCACTTGGGCAGTAAAAGGTGCGTGAGGAAGAAATATAGACTAGACGGAAAAAGTGCTCACGGTTATTCCACTGACAGGAAGAGGCGTAAATATTTTGCGATTACTGTATTAGCGTGAAAATATATTGAATAAAATCGGCGAGAAAAGAAATTTATGACAGAAGTTGACTAAACGGCCAAATGTATGTAGGTTATAATTGCCATACAGCAAAGATTCGCCTATACAGCATCACCTAACCATTTTGCACTGGAGACTACATACAGTAGTATGTCCGTCGAAAAAATATTGAATTTTCGAGAGACACATTGATGAAGAAATAGCCTGCCTTTCGTGTTCCTTTACTGGTAAGAAATTACATTAATCAGTTGCACACGGATGTCATTAAAATGACTTAATCTGGATCTTTAGTTATTATTGTGGGACTGTAGGTACTGAAAACAAAAGTTCTGGCAGCAAGAACTTTTGTTTCTTTTTATAAATCTGAGAGAAGTTGCCCCGCTGCCGAGGAAGTTTGTGTGAGTTTCTGTGCTTATTTCGGTAGTCGGCTGTCTGCTACCGGAATCACGCAAACCCACCCGAGTGCTCCGCGAGGGCAGCGGACACGCAACAATGCCCTACAGATGTAGTTGTTCCTGCAGCACAAAATAGGCTCGCGTGCTGTACCTGCTGCTTGCCGAAAACAGCAGACGGAAGACGAAAGAAAACGCTCTAGGCAGATAAATATACTGCGGTCTACCTTGTCTTCCACTGCCATTCTTAACAGAAGGTGTGTTGCGCCTTAACTGTTCTTCCAGAACGATAACACATGAACGACATACAATAATCCAGGAAAACTTCCATAGCACAGTAGTTACACGAACTGAGTGGTGTCGCGGAGGTACTGTCAGCAGACTGTGATGATATCATTGACTGTTACGGTTTTCCTGTTACGAACACTACTGATTTTTACTTTACACTGAACTTGCAAATAAGTTCCGGTTGATATTTTCAAGCATGCTGGCGGAATATATTTTTCGTGTGAAACGTCTATATAACTTGGATGCAATGGGCTATTTCAAAACGTTATTGTATTTTTTTCTATCGATGACAAGAAAAATAGAAATGATGTCTTCGAAACGAATGAGCACGTTCCTGGTAAAACGATAGTTGTTCCCAGTATATGTTGACGTCGATTTCTAACATTTCACATTCATGTAAAGCCGCAGTCTGATATCATGAGGACGATGTTTGTTGCAGTAAATACACTCGAGTAGTGCGGATGCCCATGCACATCACAATACTGACATTCGCTACAAGAGAAGCCACGAGATACGTATGTGCAAAAGTTCTCCAGTCTCTCGGTCAATATGAAGTATTTGAAGCTATTTTGACTATATTTCGACCGTGACTGTCTCAAGAAATATGTAAAGTTTTTTTTTAATTACCGCTGCCAGTCGCAAACTTTGTCAACTATTGTATTATTTATTTAGCGACATGTATCGAGGGAATACCTTATCTTCAGGCTAAATGGCATTGCAAAAACAACTTTACAATAAGGTCATGCTGATGTTACATAGTCTTTTCGTAAGTGCTGTGGTCATCCTGTGGAAGAAGAGAAAACTTAGTAAGAGGCGATGTCACTTTGGAAGTTGGACTGATGTTTGCGCGAAAATGTTTTGTAAAGGTCACTCGCTTGTCCTTCTGGCGTGGCCGTTACAAAATATTTTCGTGCAAACATCAGTCCAGCTTCCAGAGTAACATCGTCTCTTACTAAGTTTTCTCTTCTTCCACAGGATGACCACAGCACTTACGAAAAGACTATGTAACATCAGCATGACCTTATTGTAAAGTTGTTTTTGCAATGCCATTTAGCCTGAAGATGACGTATTCTCTCGAAACATATCGCTAAATAAATAAGTAATACAATAGTTGACAAAGTGTGCGACTGGTAGCAGAAATTAAAAAAAAACCTTTACAGTTGAAGTAACTTGCTGTATTTTACTGTGTGCACCTACTCGTTGTTTCGTGACACATCCGTCCCTGAAACTATGATGATTTTGATTTTCTATCATACTCACGCTCGTTTTCAGCAAGTTGGTAACTTACTTGTGAAAGTACGCCTCTACCTCGTTTCATTATCAGAAAAATCTTATCATGCTTTATTCGCGACTTTCGTTCTATATCGCCATATGCTGACAAACTACACACAATCAACATAAAAGCCATAATATGAATTGAAACGGCGATGAATTTCGATTCATTCTCAGTTTATTTATGTGAATATGAGTAGTATACAATATTCACGAATGCAATTTATGCTATGCCTGAGTTCTGGAAGATTACAGTACGCAATAAGATTCATCCTCAAGTTGCCCATCATAATTACTGACGATTATTCCGAAACGCTAGATTACACTTGGAAAATGAGCGTTCCACGTCTGCCACATTTATGGTAGGGGTCGTCGCTCACACTCACATCGATATCCTCTTCTTGATGGCCGTCTAACACATTTGAAATTTTGCACATAGTCTGAAACCCACTGTTACTTTAAAACACACGCCTGTATTTATTTTGTCACTTCTGCGCTGTAGATTCACTAAGACAGTTTTCTTCAGACGTCATGAATCACCACGACGATGGAGAAACGGCAGTTCCCACAAGCACAAATGTTCCAAGAATAAGCTGACCTCATCATTATGAATTCAGTTACTACAATTACTACGATATTAAAATTTAAGTGCAATTTTTTATCGTAGGTCAACTAAGTGTTCATATCTGAGGAAGTGTTTAGATTTTATTTTTTGTGTGTCAGCAGTACACAAGTCACGCACTACAAAGTTGTTGCGCTGTTCGGCAATGGTTCGGTTCCACCACTCCATCCCACATAATCCGCGGCGTAAAAAAGTGTTCGGTGTGTATGCAACATTCTTCACGAAACTTCCAGGCATATTAAAATGTGCGCCGTCCGAGACTCGAACGCGGGACCTTTGCCATTCGCGGGCAAGTGCTCTACCAACTGAGCTACCCAAGCACGACTCACGCCCCTCCTCACAGCTTTACTTCTGCCAGTACCTCGTTAACGAGGCAAAGGTCCCAAGTTCGACTCTCGGTCCGGCACGCAGTTTTAATCTGTCAGGAAGTTTCATATGAGCGCACACTCTGCTGGAGAGTGAAAATCTCATTCTGGAAACATTCTTCACCCTGATAGCGCTCTGCTCAGGCTGCACTGAACAAGAGTTTAGAACTGTGCCCAAGAGGAGGTTAAAATGTTGTACTTAACACCTTAGCATTGGGAAACTAAACCTGATCAAGCATGTAACAAGCTTCCTCGTATCTCAAGTAGCAGTGGGAACTTAATAACTCTTTGGGAGGATTGTCTTGGTTTACACGTAGCGAAATGTAAATTTAATTGACGCCGTACCCTATCGCTGAGCTACTTGCCAGACCAAGTCCCCTGTTCGTCCATCTTAGGTTCCCACGGGTACAGGTTTCGTTAAAGCATTTTTCTTTACGGAGATGTATCGTAAGCCGGTAGACACAGTCCATACATAATTGCGAAGAGGTCATCAGTAGAAATACCCCGAAACTGCTACTAGGTTCATATGTATTTCAGCATTTCTTTTGCTTTTCGTATTTTATATCTCCCTCCCTAGTGAGCCTAAATGTCTTTCGACCATAATCTTACGTGATGGAGTTGTAACTTATCCCGAGTTCGAGTCTCGGTCCGGCACACAGTTTTAATCTGCCAGGAAGTTTCATATCAGCGCACACTCCGCTGCAGAGTGGAAATCTCGTTCTTGTAACTTATCAGTTTTTAAAGGGAATACAAAGTAACATTGCGCATTCCTTAAGTTGCAAGCAACCTGGAAACTAAGTTCTATGAAGCTGGACCATTTCATATTACAAAAGTAGAACACGGTTATCACACCATGAATGTTGGTTTCTGGTTTGATGCAGTCCGCCACGAATTCCTCTCCTATGTCAATCTTGTCATCTCAGAGTAGCAGCTGTAGCGTGCGTCCTCAATTATTAGCTGGATGAATTCCAGTCTGTCTTCCTTTACAGTTTTTATCATCTACAGCTTCATGTAGTACCAAGGAAGTTGATCCTCCATGTCTTAACAAATGTACTACCGTCCTGTCTCTTCTTCTTGTCAGTGTTAACCATACATTTCTTTCCTCGCTGACTCTGTGGAGAACATCCTCATTCCTTACCTTATCGGTCCGACTAATACATATATACTACAATGGTCGAAAGGCGTGGTAGAATGTTGGTTTGTACACCACAATGCTCAAAAAATGGCTCAAATGGCTCTGAGCACTATGGGTCTTAACTTTTAAGGTCATCAGTCACTTCGAACTTAGAACTACTTAAACCTAACTAACCTAAGGACATCACAGACATCCATGCCCGAGGCGACCGTAGCGGCCGCGCAGTTCCAAACTGTAGTGCCTAGAACCGCTCGGCCACCCCGGCCGGCACAATGCTCAAAAGACGTGGTCATTTTAGAGGTGCTATGCCATTGCCTTCTTGTGGTCTGAGAACTGTTGCAACCTACCATTTACATGGGAACGTATGAGGATTTCGATACACGATGAGAGATTGTATATTTCATGTGTAGATAATTTTGCAAAATGTAAGATTAGGACTTCATACTATCGAAACCTGGAACCTGGCACTTTGTGATTGTAGGTAGACCAAAGTCTCAAAGTTTCACTCAACATACATCTTAGATGCATGCACAGTTTTAACGTCCTACAATTGCAGAAAACTAAGTCTCATTCGGAAAATGACCGAATTTGAGCAGCGGGAACATCTCAGGGATAGCCAAATAGCATCCCATTTCCCAATCTTTACGAAGAAGCCCTGACAGTCTAAGTCAGCAACACTGTACTTTATTTATTTTTCTTAAGCACATTAATTTACATTTGCATATCATATAGTATGAGTAACACAATTAATGTAAAAAAGTTGGACTTAGTTCACCAGTAAAATGATTCCACGTAGAATTCAGAACGGTACTGAACTGCTAATAGCTCAAAGTATTTGTTAGCTTCCTGCGGGAAACGTAAGACTCTAATTTAACAGCGCAGCCTTAAAGAACTGTCTGAACAGGCTACCATTTTAATACTGCCGCCGACAGCCAATCGTACGCTGAAAAATGAAGTTAAACATTTAGGCGTTTCTTGAAAGAGCGCGATGAATATTTGAGGGCGCCATTACGTCGTGTCCTGTGTATTTTGCATTAAACAGCCACGGCGTTTTCTGGCGTCTGCCGTAGCCGTTTTGTAACGCTTACTTAAACATGAGGCGAAGAAGGCGCGTCGGCAATTCGGGGCACGCAATGGACGGAGGCTGCGTAGACTGCCTCTATTATTCACGCTGGACAAGAAGTACGGTTTTATTATTCAACTGGAAGACGCGTTCCTGTATGGAGAAAAATACTATGTATTTTCTTCATGCAACGCTTGAGAACAGAAGACAGGGAAATATCCATTCTCAATAGAGAATCTTTGACGATGACGAAGTGAAATATAGGGGGAACTGGAACCAAGTCAATTAAAAAGTCGGCATGGCCTGTCTTGGAAATAAAATGCTACGTTACGAAATGTACTGATGCCTTCTTCTTCTTGTATAGTCCATTTATTTCACAATTATTCACTAGAAAGTAAGTTACGTTACAGACTCCTCCCAGCCGGGCAATGCGGTTGCCATTTTCAAAGCATTTCCACTAAGAAAGTACGCCGTTTTCATTTAGATGTGAGCTGTGTATGCCGACAATTAAAAAGACGAACAGAAGCAAAATGGTGACCATACGCGAGATTCAGACAGAATTTTAATTTTTTTAAAGATGTTAGGGTGACATTGTTTACCGGGATAAAGTAATGAGTGGATCATTGATTCATGTGTGTGTGGAGGCTTGTATAGTCGGAATGAGAGAATATTCACAATGGGTAGCAACTTCCCAAAATATCACAAATACTGTTCTGGTAATACAAACCGAGGTGTTCTCAACTGACCCTGTTGATAGATTGCATCCCTGAAACGAACCTTATAGGGTTGTGTGTTCTCGTCCCACGTAACCAATTGGTCACCCAATGCAACGGCAAAGGATGTACGTAACCATAAAGGGTGTCATCCCCTTAGCTTTCAGCAATCACAGTTCCATGAGGCATTCTCCTCAGGTTTTAGGTGGTGAGAGGTTTGGCTAGGGGTTGCGCAGGTGTGGGATATATGTTTTTTTTTTAATTAAATAGGTCGATATCATAATACGGGATTTATAACAAAACAAAACCAGAAATAAACAATATTCCGTCGAAATACAGAAATAATAGTTCTTACTTAAAGTGGACAACAATAATACGCAAAAAAAATTTATTCTAATTCGTATTTGTGCCCTAAGACGCTTTTATGTACAGGGTATCTCAGGACGAATGATCAATATTCAGGGATATGAAAGAAACGCTCATTTGAAGCAGGAAATGTCATATAGGCGTACGAATGGTTTCAAAGATAAAACTCATTTAATGTCACTTTTGTACATTTTACATGAATAACTCGAAAACCGCGGCCTCTAGCGAAAACGTGTCGCAGTACAAAATTACTCTACATTAAATTTTCTAGAAAACAAATCCTATTCAATTTTTTCTGTAGGACCAATAGTTTGCGCGAAAAGAGCGAAAGAATATTGAAAATCTGGCGCATGTGCTGTAGCATAGGTAGTTTTTGTAGGTTAATCTGAAGTAGGCCTGACTTAATAGACAAGTGTCCTGTATCAAATTGTTCGTCTGGAATTTCTCTACATTACCGTTGTACGCTGTAAACAACGACATCGTACTAAATAATATAGAAAATAAATAATAATGCAAATTAAATGTGTTCTTTTTCGAAAACCATTCGGAGTCGGGTGTAATTATGTCCAAATGGGGTTTTTGTTTTATTTTAATGATCGTTCCTATTCTATCCCTGAATATTGTCCATTCCTCCTGGGATATCCTATTTATCATATCCCTAAAAATTGACCATTCCCCCTGCGGCACTAAGTATATATACAAATACATACGTTCAAATGTTGAAATGTGTGTGAAATCTTATGGGACTTAACTGCTAAGGTCATCAGTCCCTAAGCTTACACACTACTTAACCTGAATTATCCTAAGGACAAACATACACACCCATGCCCGAGGGATGAGTCGAACCTCCGCCGGGACCAGCCGCACAGTCCATGACTGCAGAGCCCTAGACCGCTCGGCTAATCCCGCGCGGCTACATATGTTCGGCACAGGTTACTTTACAAGTACGCACCAACTAAGATGACAACTAATATACGAAGGTTGGAACTTTAGTAGTGGCAACTAATTATTTACAGCTCGTACAAAATACATACGTGTTTCAAAGTTTTACTGACCTTCAAAGTAGTCACCACCATTGTGTATAACTCGTTGCCAGCGATGTGGAAGTCGTAGGACACTCTTAGCAGTGCCAGTTGTGTTGACAGTTCGAATGGCATGGTCTATTGCCCGACGAATTTGTAGCAGTTCTGAATCGAATGCCGTGAAGTGTTTCCGTAGGTTTAGAAATCGGGTTGAACTCACGAGGGCTTAAGTCAGGGGAGAGCAGTAGGTGGTATAGCGCTTAGCAGCTCCATCAGTCAAACAAATCAGTAGCAGCTTGTACTGTACGTTCTGTTCATTTTCGGAACACAACCTACGACCAGCTTAGAGACAGAAGTGATGACACTTTCTGCAGGACCTGAACATCATTTTGCAGGACAATGCTCAAGCACATACAGTGCAAGCTGTTACTGATTTCTTTGCTTGATGGGACTGCTAAGTGCTATACCACCTACTGGACTCCCCTCACTGAAGCCGTCGTAAGTTCAAATCGATTTATATGCCTACGGAAACACTTCACGGCATTCGATTCAAAACTGCTACAAATTCATGTGGCAATAGATCGCACCGCTCGAACTGTCAACACAACTGGCACTGCTAACAGTATCCTACGAGTTGCATATCACTGGCAACGGGTTGTACACAATGCTGGTGACTACTCTGAAGGTCAGTAAAACTTTGAAACACGTATCTATTTCGTACGAGCTGTAAATAAATAGTTGCCAATTTTAAAGTTCCAAGCCTCGTAATTTACTTATGGCACACAGTGTAAGTAGACTGTTTAGGTTTTTATGTTGGTAACGCCACGTAGCACTCTGTATGAAAATCACAGACTGTGCTGTGTGCAGTCTGAGGCTGGTTCGCATTGTTGGAATATTCGCCATTGTAGTGTTGGGCAGTTCGCTGTTAACAGCGCGTAGCGTTGCGCAGTTGGAGGTGAGCCGCCAGCAGTGGTGGATGTGGGGAAGTGAGATGGCGGAGTTTTGAGAGCGGATGATCTGGACGTGTGTCCATCAGAAATAGTACATTTGTAAGAACGGATGTCATGAACTGATATATATATATTACGACTTTTGAACACTATTAAGGTAAATACATTGTTTGTTCTCTATCACAATCTTTCATTTGATAACTACGCCTATCAGTAGTTAGTCCCTTCAGTAGA
This sequence comes from Schistocerca serialis cubense, assembly GCF_023864345.2. Lineage (NCBI taxonomy): Eukaryota > Metazoa > Arthropoda > Insecta > Orthoptera > Acrididae > Schistocerca > Schistocerca serialis. Next base: position 622,170,236 of record NC_064645.1, read on the forward strand.
TAGAATCTTTTATTTAGCTGGCAGTAGTGGCGCTCGCTGTATTGCAGTAGTTCGAGTAACGAAGATTTTTGTGAGGTAAGTGATTCATGAAAGGTATAGGTTATTGTTAGTCAGGGCCATTCTTATGTAGGGATTTTTCAAAGTCAGATTGCGTTGCGCTAAAAATATTGTGTGTCAGTTTAGTGTTGATCAGAATAGGTAAAGAGCGAAATGTCTGAGTACGTTCAGTTCTGCTCAGCTGTTTGAAAATCAAATAATGTAAGAGGTTTATCAGCACAGTAATTCATTAATTTTTCTAAGGGAACGTTTCATAACAGAAACTCACTGAATGACTAAGACAAGCAAAGTCTAATACTATCAACATTCACCCAATGCCAAACTAATCCTAAAGGACAACTACACAGAGGTAACTACAATATAGACAAGGAATATGCAGTACAATGCATAACAGTGTAGCACTTTTAGATGTATGCAGTGTAAAATCACGTATCTCCGTCTACAATATTTTCACAATGAAGTATAAAGCTCTTATGCAACATGAGCCCGCCTTGATTCTGTAATTTACCTGGCTACACTCGTCATGAGCTACCAATGCTCCAATAACACCACGGCAGACACGAGTCGACTCCACGTATATCAGCACACACCGTTCCACTGCAATATATTCGGCCAAATGCTATTAAATTAATTGTTAGTACGTTAGGCATACCTTGAGTAGATAAAGCCACAAATGTGACAGTTCTGCGGCTAGGAACAAAGGTCTGGAAACTCGCAATACCATCAAGAGAAAACAAAAAATAGTTTGGCAATATAACACTCAACAGGAAATACCCGAATACCGCTTGTTGCAACTAAAACTCCAGGAAAAGATTTATAGCAGACTTGGTCCAGGACGAAGCAGTGGTTTGGATTGAGCCCAGAATCGCTGTTCCAAAAAGCCACGGACAAACAGTAGATCATGCTACTGCTCACCAATGATTGTGGAAGACTAGGCACTTAAAGATGAAGAAGAAAAAGAAGAAGGAAAAGAAGAAGAAATACTGTCAGCGCCATACAGATGTGGCTCACAAAAACTAACTTCACTTTGTGATCTGCACCCTTTTGCGGTGACTGAGTTCACCAAATTTCCTCCTCTCTAGCTGTGAGCAACTGTCTTCTTCTGTACACCAGCAAGTGACGACGCCCGCTATCCAACTCAACGATGTCCGCGTATAGATAGTAGCTATACCTCACGTTGAACGCTGAGACTCCTGCAGTATCACGCTGCTGGGTTTCACATTGCTCTCTCCCCTCTAGTGTCTCTTGCTTGCCGACCGTCAACCAAGGACCTTGCAAAAGCCATCAACTAACTGTCGCTCGCTCCGTCACGCCTCCAGAGGTCGGCCAGAGGAGCGCTAGCATAGATACTCGTGCATAGCAAGTGTCCTATTGCGGAGCGCGTCACTGCAAACCACCAGAAAACTTGGCACTAGCGGCGAGGAGAACAAATGTGCTGCAGTGCACGGCATAGGAATGATATGAAAAGGTGTGTCCCTTTACGTTATGTGCACCATCCCGCACAGAAACGGTCACACGTGCTTGCAAACATTGAAACATTGCCTACAGTTTCGATGTATTTAAAGAACGACATCATGGAATCACCCCAGAAGCTATTGTAGTACGTATTTATTCAATGACAGACAACTTTGGTCGTCCGAATGAGTTAAAAAACAGCAACATTTTTCGGACGTCTTTTATTTTATTTTTTTATTTGGTGATAATTTATTATGGCAGCAGCTTTCACTGTCAGGAGTATAAGACTCTTAGATGGCATGCTAAGTCAAAGTAAGATTACTCAACATGGATCTGTATTCAGTACAACTTTTGCTCAAGACTTGTATACAGCTTTTTGAAGTACTGAAGAAAATGCAAGGCATGATGAGTCACATTTGCTGACATTTAGGAAATGCGAGGGACGTTCAGTAAGCAATGCAACACATCTTCCCCGAAAGCAGGTTGGTATTGTGCAGGATTCCAGTGCACCTCATTATTACCAAATCTTTTGGCTAAAAAACCTATTTTGCGTCTTAATCTCCGTTCAATGCGATCAACTTAACGGGATGGCCTGTATGCCTGTATGACTGCATGGTAACATTGGTCGACACCAGATCCAACGTCTTGCTGCATCAATAACTTCCGCATCATCCACGTACGCCTTCCCACGATGTACGTCCTTCACTGGGCCAAACCGTTGAAAGTCGGAAGGATGGATCAGAAAGAGCAGTCCAATGAAGTTTTATGAGTTCGTTTCGGGTGCGCAGACTTGCGTGAAGACTTGGGTTGCCATGGACAAGCAGAAGTTCATTTACATTTACGTGGCGACGAGCACTCTGAAGTCGTTTCTTCAGTTTCCTGACAAGGGAACCTCCCCATCGCACCCCCCTCAGATTTTGTTATAAGTTGGCACAGTGGATAGGCCTTGAAAAACTGGACACAGATCAATCGAGAAAACAGGAAGAAGTTGTGTGGAACTACGAAAAAAATAAGCAAAATATATGAACTGAGTAGTCCATGCGCAACATAAGCAACATTAAGGAGATTGTGAGGTCAGGAGCGCGGTGGTCCCGTGGTTAGCGTGAGCAGCTGCGGAGTGAGAGGTCCTTGGTTCAAGTCCTCCCTTCGAGTGAAAAATTTATTTATTTTCTTTATTTTCGCAAAGTTATGATCTGTCCGTTCGTTCATTGACGTCTCTGTTCACTGTAATAAATTTAGTGTCTGTGTTTTGCGACCGCACCGCAAAACCGTGCGATTAGTAGACGAAAGGACGTGCCTCTCCAATGGGAACCGAAAACATTTGCTCGCAAGGTCATAAGTCAACCGATTCCTCCACAGGACAACACGTCTGATATATTCTATACGACACTGGTAACGGCATGTGCGTCACCTGACAGGAATATGTTGTCGACCCATCTAACTTGTACACATGGCGAATGGGTAAAAAGATTCTTCTACCTTGCCGATTTACGTTTTCTTGTGGATGTGATAATCACTCCCAAAAAAGTGATGAAAACATAAGAGTTTGTCACATGAACTGCAACAGTTTCATAGTCGCACAGTTTTCCCTGTGCTCTGTCGAAACATATGTTTTTAACGTTTTCAAATTTTTCCGTGTGTAGACCGTCAAATCCTGCATGTGTCCAAGCAAATCTGAACATGTCCTGGAATTTTGGAGAGCGAAGTTGATTATGTTTGAGTGCCTTAACTTTGATAATAGTCTGAAAATAAAAAAAAATTTCACTCGAGGCAGGTTTGAACCAAAGACCTCCCGTTTCGCAGCTGCTCACGCTTACCACGGGACCATGGCGCTTCAGAGTTCACGGTGCCCTTGATGTTGCCTATCTTGCACATGGACTACTCAGTTTGTATATTTTGCTTATTTTTTTCATAGTTCCACACAACTTCTTCCTGTTTTCTCTATTGATCTGTGTTCAGTTTTTCAAGGCCTATCCACTGTGCCAACTAGTAATTAAATCTGAGGGGGTTGCGATGGGGAGGTTCCCTTGTGAGGGCAGCACAATACACTTCAGAGTTGATCGTTCCACCAGGAGGCAGAATATCAAACAGAATATCCCCTTCAGAGTACATCTACATCTACATCTACATCCATACTCCGCAAGCCACCTGATGGTATGTGGCGGAGGGTACCTTGAGTGCCTCTATCGGTTCTCCCTTCTATTCCAGTCTCGTACCAGAAGACCGTCGCCACGATTTTACCAGTTGAGGGTGCGGTTTCGAACTTTTTCTTCGGAGAAAAGGTGGTGTGGCGCCACTCCATGGAGTGCCATGTTTCATCGCCTGTGACGAAGTTCCACAAAAAATTGTCATGATCAGCCTTGCAACGCGCAAGCAGTTCCGCACAGATAGTCCTTCGCTACTCGTTATAGTGTTCCGTCGAGCGGCGAGAAAACCAGCGGCCCTTTGAACACTCCAACTGGTGGACGACTGTGTCGGCACCACCAACAGAGACTTCCAGCGGAGCAGCGAGGTGTCTGATTGTGATATGTCGATCACCTCGAATGAGAGTGTCCGCTGTCACAGCTGTGTGCGGCCGACTGGTAAGCGGGAGATCGGACAGGTCTGCGCGACCTTGATTGCGATGGTAACAGACGCCTCGCCAAGCGACTTAACGTGTTTTAGTTCACAGCCAAGTCCCGGCAGACATTCTGCAAGCACCTATGAACATCTGCGACGCTTTGGTTATCCGCCAAAAGTGACTCAGTGACTACTCTCTCCTTGGAACGCACCTCCGCTACAGACGCCATTTTGGAGGCCACATGTAGCGTCACCACCTATCAGAACTACAGCGGGAATTTTCCAGAATGAGATTTTCACTCAGCAGCGGGGTGTGCGCTGATATGAAACTTCCTGGGAGATTAAAACTGTGTGTCCGACCGAGACTCGAACTCGGGACCTTTGCCTTTCGCAGGCAAGTGCTCTACCAACTGAGCTACCGAAGCACGGCTCACGCCCGGTACTCACAGCTGTACTTCTGCCATTACCTGGTCTCCTACCTTCCAAACTTTACAGAAGCTCTCCTGCGAACCTTGCATTCTGGAAACATCCCCCAGGCTGTGGCTAAGCCATGTCTCCGCAATATCCTTTCTTTCAGGAGTGCTAGTTCTGCAAGGCTCGCAGGAGAGCTTCTGTAAAGTTTGGAAGGTAGGAGACGAGGTACTGGCAGAAGTACAGCTGTGAGTACCGGGCGTGAGTCGTGCTTCGGTAGCTCAGTTGGTAGAGCATTTGCCCGCGAAAGGCAAAGGTCCCGAGTTCGAGTCTCGGTCGGGCACACAGTTTTAATTTTACAGCGGGAATATTCCACTACGTCCCACAACAAATATCCCATTTTCCAACCGAATTAGCCGAGAAAAAAATCTGTTGCATTACTTGTTGACCGCCAGTCGTGTAATAGTCGCAGACGTGAGTATTTGGATAAACCCATGATCGTAGAAAACGATTGCGCACGCTGAGAGGAACATACGCATGCATGAATCGACCGGCCCTTCAAGACACAATGAGTGCATGCACTGAACAGTGACAGAATTTTACGCACATTCCTACGAATTTTGAAAAGCAGTTGTGGTAACTAACTTGCTATGGAACTTTGTATAACCTTTTTTAGTGATACGAGTTAATGCCGGCCTAAATTTCGGCTTATCATCTAAAGTAACCTTAAATGTATCCTATTAAAAGTGATCTAAAACGTGAAGTACATAGCTTTCAATGGTAAGTAACTTCCCAACACGTTAATATGTTTTGGTGTAAATCAGTGAGCAACTTTAACTAAATAACTGATCCTTAAATAACGGTTCAAACAACATTTTGTTAAAAATACCAGACTTTACCTAGTAGTTTGTTTCACACTGCTGCTATTAGTTTATCTATTCGATTACGTTATTTTCATTTGTTGCGTTATCTGACTTAATGAGGAAATGAACTTGCAACATATGTGAAGCATGAATCGTTGAGATTGTTACGAAATAAGTGTCAGTGAGCGTTCTGATCACATTATGCAGCCCTGATATGAGTCACATACTTGTAGGTAGTTCCTCGTTATCCAATTTAACAAGTAAAAGATATACAGGGTGATTCAAAAAGAATACCACAACTTTAAAAATGTGTATTTAATGAAAGAAACATAATATAACCTTCTGTTATACATAATTACAAAGAGTACTTAAAAAGGTTTTTTTTTCACTCAAAAACAAGTTCAGAGATGTTCAATATGGCCCCCTCCAGACACACGAGCAATATCAACCCGATACTCCAACTCGTTCCACACTCTCTGTAGCATATCAGGCGTAACAGTTTGGATAGCTGCCGTTATTTCTCGTTTCAAATCATCAATGGTGGCTGGGAGAGGTGGCCGAAACGCCATATGCTTAACATACCCCCATAAGAAAAAATCGCAGGGGGTAAGATCAGGGCTTCTTGGAGGCCAGTGATGAAGTGCTCTGTCACGGGCTGCGAACAAATGCTTGCTGGATGCGTGCATTTCGAACGAAGTATGGTGTTAAACCTCCTGATAGGTGGTGTATTAAACGTTGGTATAAACACGCTGAACAACTGTCGTCGATTCACTTCTGCCGTACTCAATAACACAAAAAGCTTTCTGTTGAGCGGTCGCCATCTTAGCATCAACTGACGCTGACGCCTAGTCAACAGCGCCTCAAGCGAACAAATGTACAACTAAATGAAACTTTATAGCTCCCTTAATTCGCCGACAGATAGTGCTTAGCTCTGCCTTTTGTCGTTGCAGAGCTTTAAATTCCTAAAGTTGTGGTATTCTTTTTGAATCACCCTGTATACTTCATACACATTCAGCTCGTTCTACAAAAAGGTCGTAGACTAGATTGATTCTGACATTCCATGTAACAAGTGTTAAATTTTTATTGATTACAGAGACGTAGCTTACTACATGTCATACGGGTTTATTTATCGATTGCCATTTTAGTTTTGATGTGCCAGTAGTCGAGTTGTTCTTGAGTGTACATTACTGAATATTTTGACTGTGACTGATTGTGATTTGTTGGCCAATTCTACACTGAGGTGGCAAAGGTCATGGATTACCTCATAATATCGTATCGCACCTCCTTTTACACGGTGTAGAGCAGAAACTCGATGTAACATGTACTCAACAAGTCCTTAGCGTTCCAAAATATTGAGCCATGCTGCGTCTATAGCCGTCCATATTTGTGAAACTGTTGCCGGTGCACGATTTTGTGCACGGACTGAACTCTCGACTATGTCCCATTCGTTGGAATTCATGTCGGGGAGTCTGGTTGGCCAAATCATTCGCTGCAATTGTCCAGATTGTTCTTCAAACCAGTCGCAAACAACTGTGGCCTTGTCACATTGTGCATCGTTATCCACAAAAATTCCATCATTGGTTGGGAACATGAGGTCCATGAATGGCTGCAAATTGTCTCAAAGTAGCCGAACATAACCATTTCCAGCCAATGATCGGTCCAGTTGGACCATGGGATCCACTCTATTCCATGTAAACACAGCCCACACCATTATGGAGCCACCACCAGATGGCCACAAGCCCAAGAGAGGCGCTGTCGTGCTGTTCACAAAAGCATTCGCGTCGGTCGTCTGCTGCCATAGTCCATTAACGCCAGATTTCGGCGCACTGACCTAACGGATACGTTTGTCGTACGTCCCACACTGATTTCTGCGGTAATTTCACGCACTGTTGATAGTCAGTTAGCACTGACAACTCTTCACAAACGACGCTGCTCTTGGTCGTTAAGTGAAGACCGCCGCTATCTGCGTTAACATTCCGCGTTCAGAGTCTGTTGATTGCCGTTGTGCGGTCATTATCACGTTGGAAGCCTTTTCATATGAATCACTTGAGTACCAGCGACAGCTCCGCCAGTAAACTGTCCTTTTATACCTTGTGTACAGGAGACCACTGCCACCTGTATATGTGCATATCGCAAACCCATGACTTTTGTCACCTCGGTGTTTTTTGTCGTTGAAGCATGCTGCATGTGTTTATTAACATAATGTCGACACGGTATTTATGGACGGGTTTTGCAATGGAAACACTGCTACAGTTTGTGGAGAATACAGCAGAACATTTTCTAATCGGAATCTAGGTTCAACAGTGTTTACTTGTGTTTTCACTAAAGCGAGTGAGACTGGTGCAGCGCCCAGCAGTTATCTTTCATCTGAACGTGCAAATAAAGAGTGTGGAGGCAGTAGAAGATATTTTTCAGTTAGTAGAACATAGCCTTCAAGAAGTACCAGAAGAATGTCTGCATTTATCGCAGTTCTGTATACAAGAATATGAAAGTCATAACATAAGCATAGCCTCTATCTTCATAATTCTCAGCGGATTCAACACTTTCGAAAATAAAATGAGATTAGACGTTTGGAATATTGTCGCTGGCTAAATGCAACTTACCGAGTAGCCCCATCAATGATGAAGCCACTTCCACTCGCGACAGTATCAGTAATACTGAGAGGTGGCATGAGCCCCCTCTCATATTTCTATCTTACGATTTTCGTCTCTAATTGCATGCGGTGAAAAGTTGCTATTCCTTCACACGCGGACTTCCCACGCAGCGTCTCTCTTCACCCGGGTGGTCCGGTGACAGGCGGGCTCTCCTGATCTGGAGAGGGTTAAGCCGACGGGTGTGAGGAAGACGAGTGAATGCTTTGCAGACGCCGACATTGTCAAAAGACACGCCCGGAGGGGTCTGAAGTAGCGGCTGGGCTAGAGGTTCCGTTACTTCGCAGAATCTTAGCGAAAACACTTTCTGGCGGGCTACCAGCGAGGCGTGGGAATGACTTGTGTACCCAGGCAGTTGTGGCGGGAAAATTCCCGCGCTTTCTGCAAAATAGTAACTGTGATTGGCTGGCTCAGGGCATAGCTCCTTGACGTAGCAAAATCAGGGCAGAAATTGGCGCCAAGAATCTCCATTGGTGGAATGGTAGTGCTCCGGCAATGGAGTGGAATTTTCCGCCGGTTTTCGAGTTGCTGATTGGAACGTTTAACCACGGCCACTGTGGTGGGGGCGGGAATGTTCGGTGTTCGGCCTGTACGGGTGCTCTGAGGTAGTCGGCTCTCGCCTTTCGGTCGAGGACGTCGAAGCAACCAGCCATCGCCTCCGGTACGCCAGATCGTGTTCTGGCAGTTAAGAAGACAGTTTGTTAATGTATGTCCACAGCACCGGCAGATAGGGATTTTCCTAGGTGATAATCAGAGCTCAGCAGAGCGCGCCTGTTCGTCTTTTTCTAACTTTGTTCTGTCTTGAGTAGCAGCAATTAATGTTGGGTTAGCTGTGTGTCTCTCTTAAGATTTGAGTGGCAAGGAATTGGCTCCACATACCACTTCGCCATAAACCTCACAATCTAGTTTAGGGACAACTTCACCTTCACAGCATTTGTTTGTGTATCCAATTTGAGCCAATTTGATGTATTATAAATGTTTCATGTGTTTTTGTTTATTATTTTGTGTTTAGTCTTAATAAATCATATTGTTATTTAGGACAGAACTTTCATTCTGTTAATCGGTAGAGCAACCCATCATTTCTTACTACGCTAATGAAACCTTCCTTTATTTAACTTATTTATCAAATTAAATTATTGCAGGTGCCAAACTCTTTTCTACTCCACTTGTAGGGTTGATTGCAGTCAGTTCGCGTATATTTTGTAATCCTTGTGCAACAGCAAAAGTCGGAGTTAGAATAGGGGGGGCTTAGAGCATCATTTGCATATGTAGATTCTAGAATTTAGTGTTAAATACACTGCTAGCCCCGGCACCTCGCAATACTTGTAACTCATATCAGTGATCTGACGAAGATCCACTTGCCTTTGAGGGGACATAGTTTCAAGAACGCTTCTGTGTAAATGTGTACTCTGGTATGATAAGCAAACAATTGGTTGTGTCTGTTGTAGTACCGCACCGTCTTACAGTGTCCCTTTATCTAGAATTCCTTGATACTGAGCTTCACGTATTAATGGAAAAGTTTCCTTCGGTTACTAGGATGAGTATGTTGTTCTAGCATGATGGGATCCATCCACATTCTAGTCGGCAGGAGACATATGATCTAAATGCAACATTGCCCGGAGATGGTGCCCCACGAATAGTCACGTTTCCTGGTCATCAAAGTCCCCAGATCGTACCCTTTCGGTTTTTACCTGTGCCCATGGTTGAATGGCAATTTAGAAAGAGAAAGCTAGAGACGACTGCGCGAGCCACTGGGTGGCGGAGAATACCTTGTACTACTACTTTCCTGTTCCAATCACAAACTGAGGGAAGAATGACTGTATGCCTCCGTAAGACACCAGTTTTCTCTTATCTTCGTGACACTTACGCGAAAAGTACATTGGCGGCAGCAGAATCGTTCTGCAGTCAGCGTCAAATGCCGGTTCTCTAAATTCTCGCAGTAGTCTTCTGCGAAAATAACGTCGTCTTCCCTCCAACGATTCCCATTTCAATTAACGAACCATATGCGTAACACTCAGGCGTTGATCGAATCCACCGGTTACAAATCCAGGAGTCCGCCTCTGAATTGTTACGCCGCCTTCACTTAACCGGTGGGAATCCCAAACACTCGAGCAGTACTCAAGAATGGGTCGCACTAGTGTTCTATACGTGGTCTCCATTAAAGACGACTCACACTTTCCTAAAATCTGCCAATAAATGAAAGTCGACCATTAGCCTTCCTTATTACCATCCTTACAAGCTCGTCCCATTTCGTATCGCTTTGCGCCGTTGCGCCTACGTATTGTAGGAGGCTTGCCCAGAAAGTAATGCAACGCATTTTTTATTTTCTCAGCCGAAGACAATGCTACGAAAGTGAAACGTTACGTATGTATTATTTGATGTATCCTGAGTGAGCGCGCCAAGTTCCCGTCATTTCCGACAGATAGCATAGCTGCAGAACAGTTTCAAAATGGCGCCTGTAGGTGATGTACGTTACGGGCAACGTGACGTCATTGAATTTCTCACTGCAGAGAAAGAAACTGTGGGGAATACTCACAAACGCTTGAGCACAGTCTATGGAGCATCTGCTGTCGACAGAAGTACAGTTAGTCATTGGGCACGGAGGGTGAGGTCATCAGAAGACGGTTTGGTGGAGCTCCACGATTTGCAGCGGTCGAGAAGACCGTCCATGGCTGTCACACCAGACATTTTGCGGCGACTGACGTTGTCATTCGCGAGGACAGACGTCTTATTACGACTCGGCAATTGGCAGACATTTTGAGGACGACGAAGAGGTGATCCACACAGTGAAGCATTGGCTTCGCCACCAGGACAAAGGCCCTTGTTTCGCGCTGGAGGAAGGCCATGGAACGGGATGGAGACTACGAGGAAAAATAGGGTTTGTACGTAAAACATCATTCTTTCGTGTGTGTGATTCTCGCTGTGTCGAGTAAAGAATTGTTGATGAAAAATATGTGGTACATTAATTTCTGGACAACCATCGCATTTAACTGGCATGACTGTGTCACGTAGTACATAACTAACGCCATATTCTGACATTATGGGATTGTTTTTCCTACTCACTTGCATTAATTTACATTTTTCTACAATTAGAGCAGGCTGCCATTCACCACACCAATTAGAAGATTTGTCAAAGTTATCTTGCGACATCCTACAGTCATTCAATAACGACACATGCCCATACATTACAGTGTAATACACAAACATCCGCATATTGCTGCTCACTCTGTTCGCCTGACGGTATCCTTGTGTTTGATGAATACTCGCCATGGAGAACAATGTACTGGGTTCTATTACTTAAGCAGTTCTCGAGTTACTCACATATCCTATTCCACACGAACGCACCTTGGTTAACAGGTCTGCAGTGGGGCCCCGTGTCAAATCGTTTTTGGATATCCAGGAATATGGGACTTGCCTGTTGCTGCTCAGCCATGGTTCGCAGGGTATTATTGAGAAAAGTGCAAGATGAATTTCGTTCAAGCGCTGCTTCTTAAATCCATCTATCGACAGGCGCTCTTCCGTCTCAAGGAAATTTATCATACGACGGTTGCCCAGAAAGTAATGCATCGCATCTTTTTCTTCAGCAATTCTTCATTGGACATAATGAGAATTACACACAGAAATGAGTGGTGTTTTATTTACACACCCTACTTTTCCACATAGTCGCCATCTCGTTCTGTGGCCTTCCTCCAGCGTGAAACAAAAGCGTGTATGCCCTGTCGGTACCAACCCTTGTCCTGGTGGCGGAGCCAACGCTTCACTGTGTGAATCACCTCCACATCGTCCTCAAAATATCCGCCAACTGCCAAGTCGTAGGGAGTCTTTCCTCGCGAATGACAACATCAGCTCGCTGCAACATGTCAGGTGTGACAGCCGTGGATAATCTCCCCGACCGCTGCAAATCGTGGAGCTCCGCCGAACCGTCTTCTGATCTCACCCTCCGCGGCCAGTGACTAACTGTACTTCTATCGAGAGCAGATGCTCCGTAGACTTTGCTCAATCGTTTGTGAATATTGTCCACAGTTTCTTTCTCTGCAGTGAGAAATTCAATGAAGTCACTTTGCTTGTAACATACATCACCTACAGACGCCATTTTGAAACTGTCCTGCAGCAACGCTATCTGTCGGAAGTGACGCAAACTTGGCGCGCTTACTCAGGAGACATCTGAGAAAGAAAATGTGGTGCATTAGTTTCTGGGCCACACACATATAGTACTGCCCCCATAAAAGAATATCAAGACGATCCCATAAGAGGAGAAGGGGTTTATTAAAATCTACTTTCAAATTAATTGTTTGCCTTCCCTTAATGCGTTGTGTGAATATTCATTTGTGTTACATTCTAACTGCTGAATTCGTGTGACCAGTAACAAATGGACACATGTTTCATGGATTGTTGAATTGGAATTAGTTATACACGACCATCTAATATATTTAATACTACTTCTGAAATGTCTTATATATCAAAACGCTGCGCACGAGTCCTAGTTATTAAAGAGCTCACTTTCTTATCAAGAGTTATTAAAGAGCTTATTTTATTATCAAGATCTCTTTAAACCATTCGTTACTTTGTCGACTGTAGCCCTGCTGTTGTCCTTGGATCAGTATTACCCAACAATAAATCCCTCTTTCTATTGATAATTTAAATGTAATATTTGCTGCTCGTAAATTTATGTCTTTGTTTCTACTCATAACTACTTCCCGTCAAGCCCTGAACTGTTTCAAATACGTTAATCTGTTTTCTAATAGTTGAAATTGGGTCATAATGACCTGGCTGATTTTAATGCTCATTTCTACACTTACTTCATTGAGCTTCAGTTTCACAATATCCAAAGCCACGTAGATGTCACTTTACATAACACTGGAGGTCATTGCTTGCTTTTGCTGTAATAGACATATTGCTGGAGACGTAATTGTTGGAGAGTAAAAAATCAGTTACGTCCGATTGACTGCTGAAGGAGGACGTTATATTTCGAGCTCTCGCAATAAATAGTGGTATATTGTTATCATGGCAAAATGTCGTCTAACTGAAAGTAAATCAGAAGCAACTGGCAATATATCTGATAAAGGAATGAAGAAAAACATACCAGTGAAGACAGCATTCGCCGTACATCAGAATCAGAAGACAGGCAATTAGGTTAGTAGTGACAATTAACAAACTGTAGAAGTAATTCAGTCGATAAAAAAGAACATTAGTTGGAGTTTAATACACTTTCCAAATCGTGGAAGGGTATCCGCTGCAAACATAATGAAAGAAACGCCAGGTCCAACCATATATGCTACGTCGAGAGTAAATGATATCGAGTCTGCTTTCCAAGTAATTTTGAGCAAAACCATCTGCAATATTGTGTTGCAGGTGACTAATATTCAGAACCGAAGACTATGCAGTGACAAATGGGAAGTTTCAGATGAAAGTACATTAGGAGCATTATTGGTGTACTACTGCTTGCTGATATTTATGAATCAACAAGCAGCTTATGGGTCCTGGAATCAGGAAGAGAATTTTTTCTGCTACAATGTCAATAAAGATGTTCTGTCACATCTATCGAGTGTTAACGTTTTGCGATGAGATTTGTCGTCAGGCGCGAAGAGCAGACGACAAACTACCACCTATAAGGGACTTTTTGAAACACGGTGGGTGGAAATACTTGCAAAATTATATAATACTGGATAAAATCTGTTGATGAATAACTGATGGATTTTGGTGGTCGCTTTCTATCCAAACAATGTATTCCAAGCAAGCTCGCCAAATATGAGATAAATATATGTTCACATGCTCTGAACACGCAGTTCTACGCAGGAAAAGCGCTGGCGTAGCAAGTGGGAAAAACCACGTTTTTTGTGTTGTCATAAATTTGGCATATGAGCTAAGAGAACAGATTGTTACATGTGATAATTTTTTTACATCTTTTATGTTGAGTCAAGCACTTGTTAGAAGAAAGTATACGGTATTTGATACAGTTGGGAAAGAAAAACAAGTAGAACTGTCGAAGTTGTCATGCGAGAACGTTCACTGTTCAGAATTCCATTTGACGACAGATACCACAGTAGTATCCTACAATTCAAAGGTAAATAAGAACGGTATACTGATGCGCACAATGCATAATGATAAGGAAATAAGCAGCAGAGAAGTTAAAAAATCAAAAATTATATTTGGCTACATGCCACTAAAGGTTCAGTACACATGCGCGACTAGCCTACTGCAACATAAACGAAAAAGAGAAAATCGAGTCGTTACCCTGTAGTTGTATTTTACAGTACCCTTGACGCTACTGTCCGCAGTACTTTTGTACTGTGGAAAGAAATCAATCCAGAGTGGAAAAGAAATATTCTTCTCAAAAGAAGAATATTCCTCGATGAACTAGGAATAGTTATTGTGCTCCGTACATTGAAGTCAGGAAACGGTTTCCATTAAATACAATCTCCATTGCTATTGTCAGAAATATAAAAAAACACAGGACCAATCTATATCAGAACAAGCCTGCTAATATTCTCTTAACACAGCCTCCTAGAGCTTTGCCCATTGGGTTATTATTATTGTATCCCGCCTGGAAGGCGGCGCGTGGGTAGGAGCAGGAAAAGGTAATACACGTCGGTACTGCAAATACAGTTAAAGCACCTAGACTAGTGTATAAACGTATACAAACATATTGTAGTGACTTGGCAAGACAGCCAAGCCACTCGGAGGTAGCCGAAAGGCACGGGTTAAGCTCACGCAGACTGGCGTGAGGTCTGGAACAGTTAAGGGAATTTATAGTAGCAAATAAAGTACGTAGTTGATGTAATACTTAACTTTAATCCATAATTGGAGAACATCGCTCTTGTTGATACATTAATAACAATCTCAATATAAACTGGTAATGGCGCCTTGCTAGGTCGTAGCAAATGACGTAGCTGAAGGCTATGCTAACTATCGTCTCGGCAAATGAGAACGTATTTGTCACTGTAGCATCGCTAGCAAAGTCGTCTGTACAACTGGGGCGAGTGCTAGGACGTCTCTCTAGACCTAACGTGTGGCGGCGCTCGGTCTGCAATCACTGACAGTGGCGACAGGCGGGTCCGACGTATACTAGCGGACCGCGGCCGATTTAAAGGCTACCACCTAGCAAGTGTGGTGTCTGGCGGTGACACCACACATATTACATAACTTTAGGTGATTACACGTAGGTGCGACCTCGTGGCACCATCGTAACTGATGCAAAGTGTCAGTAGCAAACTAAGTTGAAGCGATGTTTCCTGGCTGTATGTACCTGATGAAACGGGCTGACTCTGGAGGGGAGCTCGTAGATCTGGACAGCGCCTGCTAGAGGACGCTGTCGTCGGTGTCTCGTGGTAGTGCCAACCTTTGAAACTATGCCGTGGCATCGTTGCTATCGATACCACAATTATAACCCGAAGTACCAAAAGTGCATATAACTTTCAAGGAAAACAGCAGGGTTGAGGTGCTCAAGCAAACTGACAGGTCACCATTAACAGTGTCACACGTCCTCACTACCATGTGGGGAAATTTGAAATCAAATCCAAGTATTTGGCGAAGAATTGGTGAATGTAAAATGTACTCCACCATTTTTCCTCGGCTTGCCGGCGGAATACTGGCGGATAAAAGTTGCTGTGCACTGGCATTCGAAATGTCTGCCTCCTAGTCTACAGCCTTCGGACAAGAGTCCTTTAGTGCCCTGCCTTGGCTACCGCTCGATGCTCTGCAGAGTAAAAGTAGAACCGTGGAGCGAACTATGTTTTGTTCCCTGACGATGGTCAAGGTTTAAAATAAACGTAATTTAGTGCAGCTGTGGGCTGCTTTTCATTCGTGACATAATAAAGGCCTTACCCCTGAGCGCGGTGCGTCCGTCCGTGACGCCTGAGTGGGCCGCTTGCCCCACGTGTCCGCCCGCACCTCCCACACGTGGGCGTGGCGGGCGGCGGCGCCCCCCACACGCGACCAGCTGGCGCCGCGGCTCGCGTTCATTTACTGTGGGCAGCGAGCGCCCGCATAGTTGCAGGTCCCCGAGGAGGCGACGACGTCGGATGCACCACATTGTTGGTGGTCGCAAGTAAATCCAACATCGCCCACAAACAGCCATGTTCGACCCCAGATTGGAGTACTCGCAGTTCATCAGCAAAGTGGGGGACTGATGACCTTAGCTGTTTAGTCCCCCTTAAACATCCCAACAACCACCACCACCACCATCATCAGCAAAGGCTCTTGCCTCCGATAGCAGTCTTCTTAACGATTGAACATCAGAGAATGCTTCGTAGAACAAATCTAGCTATACTTTTACTTCCAGAAGCAATTATGAAGATCGTTCCATAAGTTAGGAAATGTATGCAATGTGTCCTATTTACGTTGACCACCAAAAATAACTTCACCTGAAACTTCCGGGCAAATAGGCCGTGGTCGATGTATAAAACTTTCTCCTAACGTTTCTTCCCGACTGTGGGAGACATCTTCGGAGGTAATGCAGCGAACTGCAGCCAGAACTCGAGGGATCTCTACCTCTGAAGAACTCTTGCGTAGTCGGAGATGAAGCGTTGCGAGAAAGTTTTATACATCGACCACGGCCTTTTAGCCCGTAAGTTTCAAGTGAAGTTAGTACCGGCAGTGTATGATCATTTAAAATACACTCATGCTCATAAATTAAGGATAATTGCAGAATGTGGTGCCACACAACATGGCACTACACGAAACTGGCGCTAATAGCGTAGGCACAAAGGGAACACACGACACAGATATGTAAGTCCACGGTATTGGTGATAAGTTGAGAAAACTGTCCCGAAATACGTGTCCTACAAAACGCCTCTATTTCCTGCGCATGTATCCCGGTATCAATATGGGATATGATCACCATGCACACGTACACAGGCCGCAAAAATGGTTGGCATACTCTGGATCAGGTGGTCGAGCAGGTGCTGGAGTATAGCCTCCCATTCTTGCAGCAGTGCCTATCGGAGTTCGTAAAGTGTCGTAGAGGTTTGAAGACGTGCAGCGATACGTCGATCGAGGGCATCCCAGACGTGTTCGACAGGGTTTACGTTTGGAGAACATGAAGGCCACTCCGTTCGCCTGATATATTCTGTTTCAAGGTACTCCTCCACGATGGCAGTTCGGTGGGGCCGTGCGTTATCATCCATCAGGTGGAAGGTGGGGCCCACTGCACCCCCTGAAAAGCCGGACATACTGGTGCAAAATGACGTCCCGACACACCTGACCTGTTACAGTTCCTCTGTCAAAGATATGCAGGGGTGTACGTGTGTACGTGCACCAATCATAATCCCACCCCACACCATCAAACCACGATTTACATACAGCTCCCTTTTAGGACATTAAGGGGTTGGTATCTGGTTCCCTGTTCACGCCAGATGAAAACCTGGCGAGAATCACTGTTTATACTATACCTGGACTCGTCCGTGAACATAACCTGCGACCACTGTTCCAATGACCATGAACTGTGTTCTTGACACCATGTTTTACGGGCTCTCCTGTGACCAAGGGCATTCCACTGGGAATGCACCTTGCACGTCCCCGGGCGAATAAACCGTGTCTGTTCAGTCGTCTGTAGACTGTGTGTCTGGAGACAACTTTTCCAGTGGCTGCGGTTTGGGTTGGGTTGTTTGGGGGGAAGAGACCAGACAGCGAGGTCATCGGTCTCATCGGATTAGGGAAGGATGGGGAAGGAAGTCGGCCGTGCCTTTTCACAGGAACCATTCCGGTATTTGCCTAGAGCGATTTAGGGAAATCACGGAAAACCTAAATCAGGATGGCCGGACGCGGGATTGAACCATCGTCCTCCCGAATGCGAGACCAGTGTGATAACCACTGCGCCACCTCGCTCGGTTGGCTGCGGTAAGGTCCCGAGCAAGGCTACTTGCAGTACTCCGTGGCTGTCTGTGGGCACTGATGGTGAGATATCGGTCTTCTTGTGGTGTTTTACACCATGGACGTCCCGTACTGTAGCGCCTGGACACATTTCCTGTCTGCTGGAATCGTTGCCATAATCTCTAGATCACACTTTGTGGCACACGGAGGGCCCGTGCTGCGACCTACTGTGTTTGACCAGCCTCCAGTCGCCCTAGTATTCTACCCCTCATAAAGTCATCAATATGTGTTCTTTGAGCCATTTTCAACACAGTCACCATTAACATGTCTGGAAACGTCTGTACACTTACTCGATGCACCATACTCTGACATGCACCAACACACCTCTGCGTTGTGTACTGCTGCAAGCGCCACCGTGCGAGGACCACAGGTCTAATGCACCGCATGATTATACCCCGAGGTGATTTAAACCCGCAAACCGCCCATCAGAGCGTTGTTTCACCACGCATCAGCATTATCCCTAATTTATGAGCATGACTGTAACTTTGTCCAGAAGCAAAATAATGACCGCTACGGTCGCAGGTTCGAATCCTGCCTCGGGCATGGATGTGTGTGATGTCCTTAGGTTAGTTAGGTTTAAGTAGTTCTAAGTTCTAGGGGACTGATGACCACAACAGTTAAGTCCCATAGTGCTCAGAGCCATTTGAACCATGCTTTTTTTTAATGTTATTTAGCTACCAGGGGGACATTGACCAGCATGATTCCTTTCTTGCAACTCGTTTCGTTGTGAAGGTACGGACATCAGTTCTCAGATAGTTTGCAACTACATCTACTTCTACATCCACATGCATACCCCGCAAGCCGCCGTATGGTACGTTTCGGAGAGTACACTGTGCCACTACTAATCATTTTCCTGTTCCACTCACAATTAGAGCGAGGTAAAAGCTACTGTCTATATAACTCCGTACGAGCCCTAATCTTTTTAATCTTATCTTCGTACTCCTCACGCGAAATATACGTCGACGGCAGAAGAAGCTTTCAGCTGTCAGTTTCAAATGCCGATTCTCTAAATTTTCTCAGTAGTGCCCCCCCGAAAGAAGGTCACGTTCCTTCCAGTGACTCCCATGAGTTTCAGAAGCACCTCCTCAATACTTGGGTGTTTTTCGAACCCACCGGAACAAATCCAGTATCCCGCATTTGAACTGATTCAATGTATTCCTCTACTCCGACCAGGTGCGGATCGCAAACACTTGAACAGTCCGCAGGAATAGGTCGTACGAACGTCCTATATGCGGTGTCATTAACAAATGAACCATACTTTCCTAGAATTCTCCCAAAACGCTGAAGTCGACTGTTCGTCCTTCCTACCACAATCCTCATCAAATGCTCTTTCCATTTCATATCGCTTTGCAACGTTACGACCAGATATTTAAACGACGTGACTGTGTCAAGCAGTACACTGCTAATGCTGCATTCGACCGTTACTAATTTGGTTTTCCTACTCATCCGCATTAACTTACATTTGTCTTCATTTAGAGCTAGCTGCCCTTCAGCACTCCAACTAGAAATTTTGTCTATCAATAAGTTATCTTGTATCCTCCTACAGTCACTCAGCTCCGGCACCTTCCTGGGCACCACAGCATCGTCAGCAAACAGCTGCAGACTGCTGCTTACCCTGTCCGCCAGATCATTTATGTATAGGGAAAATAATAGCGGCGCAGTCACATTTCCTTGCGGCACTTCTGACGATACCCTTGTCTGTGATGAATATCCACCGTCGAGGACAACATATGGGCTTCTCTTACTTAAATAGTCTTAGAACCTGTTCAGTATGGTTGTTCCTTCGATAAAAGTCGGCTGTGTGACATCGTATCAAATGCTCTACGGAAATCTGTATTTTTGCGGGTCCGTTCATTTATCCTTCTGCACTTTTCCCAGTGCCTTGGGACTCTGCGCTGGGGGTGCGATTCGCGATAAATGCAAACTAAATAAGGGGTCATTGCTGTAGAGTACTCCCTGTAAAACCGAATTGGAATTCATTTCGCACCTGGCGGCTTAATTGCTTTCAACTCTTTCAGTCCTTTCTCTACGCCAAGTATGCTTACTACTATGCCCTCCAAACGGGAATCTGTGCTATGGTGAAACGACAGTATGTTTGTACGATTCTCGCGCGAGAACCATTTCTAAATCCGAAATTTAAAACTGTGTCATGTTTTCTGTCTTCCATTGCCACATCAGGCTGGTCAACGAGTGACTGGATAGAAGCCTTCAAACCATTGACGGATTTTACGTAGGACCAGAATTTCCTTGGATTATCGGCAAGATATTTTGCTGAGGTATGAAGGTGACAGCTGTAAGCTCAGCATATCGATCTCTTTACAGACGCATGAATAGCTGTTTGCTTTTGGCCGTCAACATTCGTGCGCTTTGTTTTGAACCGACAGTTCAACGGCCATTCCTTCCTCAGCAAATTATCAGTTTCGCTGTTAATACGCTGACTCGGCACGTTCGATTTACAATTCGTCATTATCATACCCATCTTTGGTTTAGGCATCCTTGACTCTTCCACTTTCAAGTAGACTGAAACTGATCTTTCCATCTCTTCTTGGGGCGCCGAACTTTTCGTTTCCTTTGACGTGTATATTTCTATTTTGATTTAGGTATTCGTTCTTCCGACATCATTTGAATGTTCTCATGTCGTTTTTTCTGTACTCTACTTCTATGAAATATGTTTTAGACGCCCAGTTTATTTCTAATTTCACTATTCTTCTTTCGTTCTATAAGTCTCTAAAACCCTAGTGGTCTCAGGAGTCTCATCTCTGTTGCTTCAATCCTCTTCCAGTGACTGGTGATTAGAATGCAAGTCTCTGACCCATATATTAGAAGAGATACTGCCATCACATTACAGAATTTTGGTACTGACTCTTTCCTAACATTTTAGCGGAGAGTGCTGTTTATAGTACCTACCAACTGTTGAAATTTTGTGAACTTGAATTCTTGATCAGTGGATGCTATGTATATGAGATCTCGCATCCTTGATATTTGAGAGCATCTATTTGAAAGTATCTATTGAAAGCATCAGTCATTATCCTTGCTCTTAAATGCTCCTTGTCATGGAATGCCTTTATCTTAGTTTTATCTCTAGATATTGTCATATTATAATCACTTGCTATCTTTTGCAAGGACCAAATTACTCTCTGTAATTTATCTTCAGAGTCATTCACGTAAGCAGTAATCTATATTTTGTATTCGATAATCCACTTCCTCTTCTGAAGACGTGTTCAAAAGCGTACAATTGACGTAATCATGGCGTTACTGAAAACTGACTTAGGCTCCCCTGTACTAGCACCACTTGCTGGAATTGACAGTAAGTGGAAACACGAGGAAAATGCACACCATTCATTCAGTCTATGTTTTCTGTTGAAGATTTGTCTGAGTACAATGATTACCAATGGAGAGAAGATAAAACCTTTACTGTACCCAACACTTTGTTTATAAGAACTGCAGTACTACATTACTTACTGTACGTATCCTTATCTTAAATAAGAAAACAATGTTGCAATTAGTTACTTGCTATGTTTCATTCCCCTTATATGAGAATGTTTTCAACCTTGTCCGCGTTGGTGTACATTGTATTCACACAAACCTTCAATTGAAGACAAATGACTGAACTACCGGAGTGTATTCTCCTCGTGTTTCCATTTGATTACTGTCAACTAAAGTGCGGACGAGTTGCGTTAGTCGAGGCGCCACCGCTTTAAGCCAGTTTTGTGCTGCGTTTTCGATAACGTTATATTTGCGTGAATGACGCTCTATGCAGTGAACTGTCATCTGGGGAAAAGTTGTTTAGAAGATCTCGAGAAGTTCTTGGCCGATGTATTTCAAATTCTTACACGACCCTCTACTGAACATTTGGATAGACGTAGGCTGAACATTTTAATATATATATATATATATATATATATATATATATATATATATATATATACATAAATATTTATATAACATATAAAGGTGAAATATTGTTACCAAGAATCTCGAAAAGTTCTTGAGCGGTTTAATTCAAATTTTTGTGCGATGTTCTAATAAACTTTCAGACGGACACAGGCTATACAGAGGGCCAGAAACTGTCTGTCGCAGTGTAGGGTATGCTGAGAAGTAACTTTTACGAAAAAAATTCGATACGTTGCGCCGTTGCTAGTTAATTAGCACTGAAACTGTCCAGTCAGGCCTTCAGGTGGAATTAGTGTCGGTTGCTCCCTTGGTGTGGGTGACGGCGCGGGGGACTGCTCTGCCCCTGGCTCGTGTTCGACCTCCACTACCGTCTCATGTTCAATTCATGTATCGCTCCCTTGTTCCGGTTTTACAAAGCCAAGCGAGGAGCTCGGCCATCGCCACCATCTCTGATGCGCGGCTAGAGGCTGCGCGAGCAGTTCATTGCTAAACAGCTACCTCCTACGTATCATAAACCATCGAAATTTCATCATTATAATCATTTATTAGCCCAAACTACCCTCACAAGCATGGCATCGAGCATACACTGCCTACAACAAGGTTATCGTATTATTTCCGATCATCCTAAACACTTCTTTAAAAGTATTATGTACAGCTTTACTGTTAAAATCTACTGCGAGAAAGAAAACGCTGTGCTGCCTGTGAAACCGTGCGGTTTTATTTTCTTTCTAGCAGTCACTGTAATGGCAGAGCATGCGGACCATTAGATAAATTGTTGCACCCATATACTAGAATCCAGACGGCGTAAGAAGCACCTGACAGCTCGCATCCTGTTGCCAGCTTTCAACTACCATGGGCTAACGGCTGTGACAACACTGAAACGCCGCCATAGAAATGATTACAAAATCGCGTTACCTCATTGATCGAGGTAGGCTCGTGAAGCTGTCGCTCCTAGCCCACTTCAACTGTCAGGGATCTACTTACGCCGACTCAGTTACACATTCTTTCTTACTGTATATAATTTCAAATAAAAATTGTACATACAACAAGTACTGTTTTGTTTTCTACCTCGCCGTCCATTTTGCAGAAAACAGGAAAGTTGTACGGCTCAAATGGTTCAAATGGCTCTGAGCACTATGGGACTTAACTGCTAAGGTCATCAGTCCCCTAGAACTTAGAACTACTTAAACTTAACTAACCTAAGGTCATCACACACATCCATGCCCGAGGCAGGATTCGAACCTGCGACTGTAGCGTCTAGAACCGCTCGGCCACACCGGCCGGCAGGAAAGTTGTACTTACGGCTTATCGTTTTATGACGGGAATACTAATACAGAATCTGAATAGTCTGCAACTTTGTATCCTACCCAATCGCTGATTAAAAGTATACGAAATATTGTCTTTGACGCTACTATCTTGACAGATCTGTCAACTATAGAGGTCTCTCTCATACCCCGCATACCGATGACCGCAAGCCATTTACCAACCAATCTTAAGCAACTTCAGTTCCGAATCGAAGTTTCGTTTGCAATAACAATAAACCAGGCTCAAGATCAGGGACATAGGTAGGAATTCTGAGAGGGGCGGGGGTGTGAAAATGGGCATGGAGGCGGGCGGGGGGGGGGGGGGGGGGGCACGAGATGGACAGAGAGTTGGAAGGAGAAGGAAATGGACAAAACGAGGGGGAGGGAGATAGGCAGAAAGATGAGGGGAACTAGTTTAAGATGTATATCCAGTGCTCATACATTTTTAGCAATTGCGAAGCACTTTGGGTTCCTCCAAAGCTAAGTGGTCAGTGCGCCAAAGGATGGGGCCGCTCCACGCCCACACCAACGTGGTGACCTAACCAAAAGTTACCTCCGTATAACATGTTAGTTTTTGAATCAGGAGTCACAGGATGTGGGCTGTGATGTTATCCATGCGTCTGGGTAAGATTACTCATTAACATGGTCCATCAGGAGATAGAACGTGGACGAAAATAATCGAAGGATATCGGTTGTAAGGGCAGAGGAAAAAAAGTGCCAAGGGGAAAAGAAAACCTCTGCGACAGTAGGACGGGTAGTAAGGGCAGTAGCGGCTTGTTGTCTGCGACAGTGCATGCAAGGGGTGGTTATGTAGTGCGAGGTATCGTGCATCGTTACCTTTGTCGTTGCGGAAGCTCGTTGTGGGGCTTGCTGCAGTTGCTGCGTCCCTGTAACAGTTTAAGGTCGTCACACATTAGTGGGCGATCGGTCATAGATCGGCACACAGTGTAGGGGGTGTGTGTGACTGGTTTGCGTGCTGTGTACAGTACGGTTTCCCTGCGGTTGCCTGTTTTTCGGCGGGTCGAGCATCTGGAGTTACCAGTAGTAGCTGTGTTGCAGGGGCTCGCCAGTACTGTGGTGTTACCGTGCTATGGACCATAGATGCTTAGTTCCTTGCCAATAGTGTCTTTGGTCTGTTATGTTTCCATCTATGGTTGTGGTCCTAGTTACCCAGAGAAAGGATAAACGGGTTGCGCGAGTGTCTCGTGTTATTGTACAGTCGTGTGGAGAAAAGAATGGTTCAAATGGCTCTGAGCACTATGGGACTTAACTTCCAAGGTCATCAGTCCCGTAGAACTACTTAAACCTAACTATCCTAAGGACATCACACACATCCATGCCCGAGGCAGGATTCGAACCTGCGACCGTAGCGGTCGCGCGGTTCCAGACTGAAGCGCCTAGAACCGATCGACCACCCCGGCCGGCAGTCGTGTGGAGAGTTTATGGAATACCTGGAGGATGGTATCTAGTCGATATTCTCGGTGAAGGTCCGCGGTGCGTGTGTAGCCGGAGAGTTGCTTATGATTCTGAGTACTTTGTTCTGTATGAGCTGTAGACGGCGCAGGCGTGTGGGAGCAGCGTATCCCCAGACAGGGGCTGTGTACGTCATCAGGGGTCGAATAAGTGTCATGTACATGGACCTAGACACCCTCCTATTCAGTGTGCTACGCCTGTTCAGCATACGGTTCAAAAATGGCTCTGAGCACTATGCGACTTAACTTCTGAGGTCATCAGTCGCCTAGAACTCAGAGCTAATTAAACCTAACTAACCCAAGGACATCACACACATCCATGCCTGAGGCAGGATTCGAACCTGCGACTGTTGCGGTCGCTCGGTTCCAGACTGTAGCGCCTAGAACCGCACGGCCACTCCGGCCGGCTAAGCATAGGGTAGAGTTGCTTGAGCTTCGCGTTTGCTTTGTTGGTCACGTGTTGAAGGTGGTCCCCCCAGAGTAGTTTCCTGTCCAGCCAGACACCGAGGTATTTGACCTTCTCGTGGAAACGTATTGGGCGTGCATGTAGTGTTATTGGGTTGCAGTGCTGATGTTTGCGCAGTAGTTTCGGTCTTCTAGTGAACAGAACGGCTTCGCACTTGTCGACGTTTACTCTAACACGCCATTTCACCAGCCAAGGCTCTGCCGCTCTGAGTGCAGTCTGTAGCCGTGAGTTAATATTAGACGGCTTCCAATCTTGCGCAAGGATGGCGGTGTCATCCGCGCAGATTGCCACCGTCGTATTGTGTGTAACTGGGAGGTCGTTAATGTAGAGGTTAAACACTAAGGGCCCTAGGATGCTTCCTTGGGGTACTCCTGCCTGGATACCATGTCGTGTCGATTGTTTGCCCTGCACGTAGGTGTTGAAACTCCGTGAGATATGAGTGTATGAGACGCATGAGCCCGTCGGGGAACCCTGCGTCGCTAAGTTGCGTATAAGGCCGTTGTGCCATAGACGATCGAAAGTCTTCTCGATGTCCAGGAACACCGCCCCGGTTGCTTTGTTTGTGTTGTATCCGTGTGTTATGTATTCAACGACGCGGAGGAGTTGTTGTGTTGTTGAGTGGTGATTCCTGAAACCGAATTGCTCCGGTCTCAGAGTGTCGTTTGTGATATAGAGCCTGGTGAGTCGTTTTAGTATCACCTTCTCAACGCTCTTACTGAGCGCGCTTAGCAGACTGATGGGTCGGTAATTTTGTGGGAGGGAGTGGTCTCTCCCCGGCTTCCTGAACATCAGGACCTTGGCCGTCTTCCAAAAGGCGGGGAAGTGTTGGTGTTTAAGTGTGGCATTCGTGATGTGTGTTAGGTAGTCTACTGCTTTGTCCGTGAACTGGAGGACACGGTTTTGAATGCCATCGTGGCCTGGGGCCTTCCTAGCGGTGGTATGCATGACGGCCCATTTAACTTCAGCTGTACTAGCTTGTCGGATGATGTTGCGCGCTGGTTGGGCCAGCATGCGTGTGACTCCCTGGTCAGTCGCAAGTGTGCACGCTGGGTCTGAGGGATCCAGGTTCAGTGTGAGTGACGCTGCGAGTGTGAGGGACATCAGTTTGGCTTTTTCTTCCGCAGAATATGCTGGTCCGTCGAGCCCTTGTAGCGTTGGTGTGTAGTTTCTACCTGGTGAATTGTCGGGCCATCTGCCACAAGCCAGGTCGCGTGGTGTCCAGCCCTTCGAGTTTCTGGTCCCACTGTTGTGTTTTAAATGTTTGTATTTTGTCCCGGATTATTCCCTGGAGCCTGTTCATGTGCTGTTTGAAGTGCTGGCGCCTGGTTCGCTGCCAATGTCTCCTGAGGCGGTTCCTCATTGAGATTAGGCCCAGGAGCTCCTGGGGCAGGGCAGCACTGTGTTGTTGTGGTGTGCGGATCGGTATGGTGTCGGCTATTGCGTCTTGGACGGCGCTGGTGACGGTTTCAACTGCCTCATCAATTTGAGCTGTCTCGTTAATCGCGTTGGTGGGTGGGATGCGACTGTCAAGCGTTTCCTTGAACAGCGTCCAATTCGCGCGGCTGTAGTCTAACATCCTGCGTTGTTCCATGTGCTGCAGTGTTTCTTCAATGTACAGTATAACGGGTTGGTGATTTGAGGGCAGATCGTTTTCAACGGCAACGCTGAGTGTCGTTGTTACGCCCTTGATGAGGGCCATGTCTAACACGTCTGGCCTGTGTCCCCTATGGTAGGGAATGTGCGTCGGTTCGGTCGGCGCTAGTGCGATGTAGTTTCGTCCTAGTGCGTGTTCGTATAGTTTTTTGCCGTTGGAGTTTCGTATACGTCCCAGTCAGGGTGTTTTGCGTTAAGATCTCCAGCAGCGATTACGCGTGGTGGTATGTTGAGTATTGTGCTGATGTCGCGTGTTTTGATGTTTTTAGGGCTGTTGTATACTGATACCAGTGTAGCGTAGGCTCCGTTGAAAACATTACCCTGACGGCGGTTGCCTCTAGTTTTCCAAGTTCAGGGAGCACGATATTTGTGTTGAAACGTCCCCTTAGAAAAATTATAAATGACTGTCCTTAAACTGACACACAATATTTTTAGCGCAACGCAATCTGACTTTCAATATCCCTACAAAAGATTGGCCCTGACTAACAATAACCTATAGCTTTCATGAATCACTTACCTCACAAAAATCTACGTTACTCGAACTACTGCAAAACAGCGAGCGCCAATACTGCCAGCCAAATAAAATATTCTAACTACTGAAGGCACGAACTACTGATAGGCATACTTAGCAAATGAAAGATTTTGATAGAGAACAAACAATGTATTTACCTTAATAATGTTCAAAAGTCATTATATATATGTTCATGATATCCAGTATTACAAATTTACTCTCTCTGATGGACACACGTCCAGATCATCCGCTCTCAAAACTCCGCCATCTCTCTCCCCACGTCCACCACTGCTGGCGGCTCACCTCCAACTGCGCAACGCTACGCGCTGTTAACAGCCAACTGCCCAACACTACAATAGCGAATATTACAACAATGCCAACCCAGCCACAGACTGCACACAGCACAGCCAGTGATTTTCATACAGAGCGCTACGTGGCGTTACCAATATAAAAATCTAAACAGCCTACTTACAGTGTGTTCTATGTCTTTGTATATGATGTTGGTTGTTCCACTGTGACCAGAGCCATCCGGTCGGTCGGTACGATAGACGCAGCAGCCGGTGAAGTTTAGTTGGTTGCATGGTTCAAATGGCTCTGAGCACTATGGGACTCAACTGCTGAGGTCATTAGTCCCCTAGAACTTAGAACTAGTTAAACCTAACTAACCTAAGGACATCACAAACATCCATGCCCGAGGCAGGATGCGAACCTGCGACCGTAGCGGTCTTGCGGTCCCAGACTGCAGCGCCTTTAACCGCACGGCCACTTCGGCCGGCAGTTGGTTGCATGGTTTGAGCTTAGTTTCGCTCAGTAGTGGGATAAGGATACCGTTACGCTCCATGAGCGCGGCAATTTACGCCCTTTTGTTGGTCAGTGCGCCGTGGTGGCTCACTTCACTGTTGATATCTTTTAGCTGGCGCGTCACATGGGGCGTGGATTACTCTATTGTCCGGTTATCGCTACCTCGCCTAGTGTTCAAAAGCGGCCGCTAGAGTCACGTCTAGCCCTTTCATTACGAGCGCCGTATTTAGGCAGCATCCACACGCTGACCTTTGTGTACGAGCGCCGCAGTTTGCGGGCGTCCACGCGATGCTCTGTATGAACGAGTACCGCATTTAGCCGACATCCACGTGCTGACCCCTGTTTACGATCGCCGCAGTTTGTTGGCATCCACGCGATGGTGTGTGTGTGTGTGTGTGTGTGTGTGTGTGTGTGTGTGTGTGTGTACGAGCAACGTGTATAGACGACGTCAGCTTAAATCTTTCCTCAAGCATTACATGACACTGGAAATCAGTTATTAATTTTTTCAACATTCGTAACATTCATTTAAAAATTGTTTGTAGCCAGTTTGTTTTCCAAAATATTTTACTTCCCTTTCAGAATGCTTCCGAGGAGTTCTATTCACTAACGGACTCACTGATTCAGAAAATGATTCAGATAATGAAAATCAATATATTGTTACATCACCTACAAAAACTAAGAAAATAAAAGCTGTATATAGTACTGCAGAATCAGAAGCGGAGAATATTGAACCCATTAACAGTCACCCTGAAATGTGAACGTCACAAATATTTGTGCCTAAAATACACAAGTTTGCGTCAGAAAGTTCAGGGATTAAAGAAACCGCGAGACCGCTACGGTCGCAGGTTCGAATCCCGCCTCGCGCATGGATGTGTGTGATGCCCTTAGGTTAGTTAGGTTTAAGTAGTTCTAAGTTCTAGGGGACTGATGACCTCAGCAGTCAAGTCCTATAGTGCTCAGAGCCATTTGAACCATTTGATTAAAGCAAAAATAATTAGATTACTTTCAGCTTTTCGTTTCTGAAGATCTCGTGGAGTTAATTGCAAATGAAACAAATCACTATTGGTCTCGGAAAGATAATAGTAGCGTAAACAATTCAGAAGGTGCTGGAGTAGCCGAACTATACTGTTTTTTTGCCGTGTCATTTTTAACGACGCGCAACAATAAATTATCTTTAGTAGAGTATTGGAGTAAAACTTCAGCGCAGCGATATTTTTGGAGAAGTAATGGATAGAGACCGCTATTTCAAATTATTACGAATGCTACATTTCGGCCATGATGTCGGTTCTGGCAGTGATGGTTTGTACAATAAAGGGAACGTCACTGATTTATTACGAAAAAAAATTAGTCAGTCATTTTAACAATTCCAAAAGCTGTGCATAGGCGAAAGTTTACTTGGCGGCTGTCTCAAACAATACATCCCGTCAAAAATAAAATCTTTTGTACTATGTGACTGTGAGACAGGATTTTATAAGATTTCATTGTTTATGCCGGATCATTTACCCTCGTGGATACCAAAAATAGGGATATTGGAAAGTCGGTAGCAACAGTTGAAGCACTTCTGAAGCCCTGTTTAGGAAAGGGCCATACCGTTTAGGTAGATAATTGGTATTCCAGTCCAGCTTTGTTTAGAATGCTACACAAGAATTGCAGAAATGTGTGCTGTACCGTAAGAAAGAGAAGGAAAGGAATGCCTAAAATTGATGAACTATGAAAAAGAGGACAGGCAACCTCTCTACCATGCAAAAACTTAATACTCATAAAGTGGATGGATGCTTTCTACCATGAACTCGGATGATTTTTATACAATAATCAAGCACGATGGGTGTGGTGTGCGTACTGTAAGACCTTCGGTACACACACCATCAGATTATTTGATTTGTCGCTCTAACGAAGTAGGCGAGTGTCAGCAATATGTCTCGTGGTCTTATCGTGGCGTGTTTATCTTCTGCCGTTAGGTCAGACGATAGAAATTAATAAAAAAAATGTTCAAATGTGTGTGAAATCTTATGGGACTTAACTGCTAAGGTCATCAGTCCCTAAGCTTACACACTACTTAACCTAAATTATCCTAAGAACAAACACACACACCCATGCCCAAGGGAGGATTCGAACCTCTGCCGGGACGAGCCGTACATAGAAATTCCACTTGCACGCTCAGAGTAGCAGATTGACGGTGACCAACTTTAAACAGAACTTGATTAATTTTCACACACATTTATTAAAATAATAACAATCATAAACCTTACGTAACTTGATTCTGGATGCTACTTACAATTGACAATCTGAAGTTCCTTTGGTCTTGGTACGTTAATCTTATTCTCACATATCTCTGATATCTCTGGTACTTGACAAAGTGTCTATACATTTCTCTTCATAGCTGTGTACAGGAATATGATAATCTTATTAGGCGCTGACTGGAACTTGACTATAGACTAATGCAGGCTAATGCAGACTGACTAATCGGAGGTCTGTACACTCGTTATAATACCTCGCGCGTTCAGGTATCACTGCGCGAGTGTGATCCGCGAGGAGAAAAGGTTCTACGTTAGCAGCAATCTCACTGGCTGCGTTACATGTTAATACGCGGATTGGCAGGAGCAGAATTTGGTCCGTCTCTAAGACAGCGCCATCTCGTACTGCGGAGATGGACGAGCGCTGCGCCTGCGCTGTTGTGCTTAGCGGGGCGCGCTCTAGTGGGAAAGTTGTGTACGCGCTGACTACGCGGAACTATGTACACAACAATGGGAAAACAGTTAGCCGAAATCCGGTATGCGTATTGCATTACAATAACTTAATGGGTGCAGTTGATAAAGCTGACATGGTTATAAGCACTGTGGAATTAAGACGCAAATGTTTGAAATAGTATCGCAATTATTTCTTTCACTTGTTGAACATTTGTGAGTGGAATGCATATTGCCTTTATAAACACAAAAGGAAAGAACCGGTATCAATGCCAAAATTTCAACTGCAGTTAATTAGGGAAATAGTGGGAAAGTGTCATCGAAGTATAAAACGTCAACATCCGACAGGCAATAATCATCCACTGAGATTAGCAGAAACACATTTTCCTTCGGTTTACAAATCGGTAGGAAGAAACCGAAATAGAAAGTGCGTTGTTTGCAGTGCAAACAGAAGACGGGAATCTGAGTATGAGTGTAAGAACCTTAATGTGGGTTTGTGTGTTGACCCTTGTTTTAAAATTTATCACACTGAATTGCATTATCAAGAATCTTTCGCATGATCCTAAATTGCATGTCTACTTCTAATACTTGTAAAATCTCCAAATATATTGTTATGTAACAAACAAGGTAACCTGCACATCAGCGAACTGACGTGCTATGTGCAAAGTTCGTGGCTCGCTGCACCGACGAGCAGCGTCAGTGGCGCCACTGCAGCGGAGCACAGACTGTCGTAACGGAAGGGCTAGAGACAGAGGGAGAGACCTGCGAAGAGGGCGGCGCAGGCAGTTGACGGACGTTCTTGCGCGGTCTGGAGTCAGTCTGCAGCAGCAGCGCTTGGAGCTACTCACACGCTGTGGCGATCGGCACGACATCTTTTTCGGGTTGTCGTTCAATCTTCTTCGCCAGGACTGGGCCGAAGGAAAAGGTCTGGTTCGCTTATGTTGTACGCAACCAGTTTTTCAGCTCTGTGCACCAATTTCCCGCTCCACAAGCTGTCTGAACAGATGTTCATGTTTCTTTTCATTGAGTTGTCATGCACGCCTTGTTACTTGCCTCAGCGATTCTAGGACTAGTGTATTGCCCTGTCTGCTCTCTCTCTCTCTCTCTCTCAAGGACTATGGGACTTAACTGCGGAGGTCTTCGGTCCATAGGCTTACCCACTATTTAATGTAACTTACAAGGGGAGGCCGCCAATTGTGAAATTCAGATTCGATACATACTGCGCATAATGAAAGCTCATGGCCAGAGGTGTAGTGTGGCAAAGCACCAAGATGCACTTCTCAGCCGTTGTCGAGAAAATCGACAGTTAAAAGAAACCGTTGCGGTCAAATACTCTCTACGATTAATAATTTTCTACAGCGTCGTGGCGCAGCGGTAAGCGCTCGGGTTCGTAATGCGAAGGTCGCCGTATCGAATCTCGCGCCATGCAACATTTTTTTATTATTAGCTTTTTGTAATTCATATATATATAATATATATATATATATATATATATATATATATATGTGTGTGTGTGTGTGTGTGTGTGTGTGTGTGTGTGTATATATATGTGTATATATATACACTCCTGGAAATGGAAAAAGAACACATTGACACCGGTGTGTCAGACCCACCATACTTGCTCCGGACACTGCGAGAGGGCTGTACAAGCAATGATCACACGCACAGCACAGCGGACACACCAGGAACCGCGGTGTTGGCCGTCGAATGGCGCTAGCTGCGCAGCATTTGTGCACCGCCGCCGTCAGTGTCAGCCAGTTTGCCGTGGCATACGGAGCTCCATCGCAGTCTTTAACACTGGTAGCATGCCGCGACAGCGTGGACGTGAACCGTATGTGCAGTTGACGGACTTTGAGCGAGGGCGTATAGTGGGCATGCGGGAGGCCGGGTGGACGTACCGCCGAATTGCTCAATACGTGGGGCGTGAGGTCTACACAGTACATCGATGTTGTCGCCAGTGGTCGGCGGAAGGTGCACGTGCCCGTCGACCTGCGACCGGACCGCAGCGACGCACGGATGCACGCCAAGACCGTAGGATCCTACGCAGTGCCGTAGGGGACCGCACCGCCACTTCCCAGCAAATTAGGGACACTGTTGCTCCTGGGGTATCGGCGAGGACCATTCGCAACCGTCTCCATGAAGCTGGCCTACGGTCCCGCACACCGTTAGGCCGTCTTCCGCTCACGCCCCAACATCGTGCAGCCCGCCTCCAGTGGTGTCGCGACAGGCGTGAATGGAGGGACGAATGGAGACGTGTCCTCTTCAGCGATGAGAGTCGCTTCTGCCTTGGTGCCAATGATGGTCGTATGCGTGTTTGGCGCCGTGCAGATGAGCGCCACAATCAGGACTGCATACGACCGAGGCACACAGGGCCAACACCCGGCATCATGGTGTGGGGAGCCATCTCCTACACTGGCCGTACACCACTGGTGATCGTCGAGGGGACACTGAATAGTGCACAGTACATCCAAACCGTCATCGAACCCATCGTTCTACCATTCCTAGACCGGCAAGGGAGCTTGCTGTTCCAACAGGACAATGCACGTCCGCATGTATCCCGTGCCATCCAACGTGCTCTAGAAGGTGTAAGTCAACTACCCTGGCCAGCAAGATCTCCGGATCTGTCCCCCACTGAGCATGTTTGGGACTGGATGAAGCGTCGTCTCACGCGGTCTGCACGTCCAGCACGAACGCTGGTCCAACTGAGGCGGCAGGTGGAAATGGCATGGCAAGCCGTTCCACAGGACTACATCCAGCATCTCTACGATCGTCTCCATGGGAGAATAGCAGCCTGCATTGCTGCGAAAGGTGGATATACACTGTACTAGTGCCGACATTGTGCATGCTCTGTTGTCTGTGTCCATGTGCCTGTGGTTCTGTCAGTGTGATCATGTGATGTATCTGACCCCAGGAATGTGTCAATATACACTCCTGGAAATTGAAATAAGAACACCGTGAATTCATTGTCCCAGGAAGGGGAAACTTTATTGACACATTCCTGGGGTCAGATACATCACATGTTCACACTGACAGAACCACAGGCACATAGACACAGGCAACAGAGCATGCACAATGTCGGCACTAGTACAGTGTATATCCACCTTTCGCAGCAATGCAGGCTGCTATTCTCCCATGGAGACGATCGTAGAGATGCTGGATGTAGTCCTGTGGAACGGCTTGCCATGCCATTTCCACCTGGCGCCTCAGTTGGACCAGCGTTCGTGCTGGACGTGCAGACCGCGTGAGACGACGCTTCATCCAGTCCCAAACATGCTCAATGGGGGACAGATCCGGAGATCTTGCTGGCCAGGGTAGTTGACTTACACCTTCTAGAGCACGTTGGGTGGCACGGGATACATGCGGACGTGCATTGTCCTGTTGGAACAGCAAGTTCCCTTGCCGGTCTAGGAATGGTAGAACGATGGGTTCGATGACGGTTTGGATGTACCGTGCACTATTCAGTGTCCCCTCGACGATCACCAGTGGTGTACGGCCAGTGTAGGAGATCGCTCCCCACACCATGATGCCGGGTGTTGGCCCTGTATGCCTCGGTCGTATGCAGTCCTGATTGTGGCGCTGACCTGCACGGCGCCAAACACGCATACGACCATCATTGGCACCAAGGCAGAAGCGACTCTCATCGCTGAAGACGACATATCTCCATTCGTCCCTCCATTCACGCCTGTCGCGACACCACTGGAGGCGGGCTGCACGATGTTGGGGCGTGAGCGGAAGACGGCCTAACGGTGTGCGGGACCGTAGCCCAGCTTCATGGAGACGGTTGCGAATGGTCCTCGCTGATACCCCAGGAGCAACAGTGTCCCTAATTTGCTGGGAAGTGGCGGTGCGGTCCCCTACGGCACTGCGTAGGATCCTACGGTCTTGGCGTGCATCCGTGCATCGCTGCGGTCCGGTCCCAGCTCGACGGGCATGTGCACCTTCCGCCGACCACTGGCGACAACATCGATGTACTGTGGAGACCTCACGCCCCACGTGTTGAGCAATTCGGCGGTACGTCCACCCGGCCTCCCGCATGCCCACTATACGCCCTCGCTCAAAGTCCGTCAACTGCACATACGGTTCACGTCCACGCTGTCGCGGCATGCTACCAGTGTTAAAGACTGCGATGGAGCTCCGTATGCCACGGCAAACTGGCTGACACTGACGGCGGCGGTGCACAAATGCTGCGCAGCTAGCGCCATTCGACGGCCAACACCGCGGTTCCTGGTGTGTCCGCTGTGCCGTGCGTGTGATCATTGCTTGTACAGCCCTCTCGCAGTGTCAGGAGCAAGTATGGTGGGTCTGACACACCGGTGTCAATGTGTTCTTTTTTCCATTTCCAGGAGTGTATATATATATATATATATATATATATATATATATATATATATATATATATATGTACTATTAATGAATTGCTTATGCATGTTGGTGAAGGCGGATCGCTCTCCAATTGTACTGCCTCCATTTTTCCGTTTGTTTAACAGGGTGTACCAAAGCTCTCACGTCCGCACTGATTTTCAACGATGTTGTAAGTTGCGCTAGGGACCGCATCTACCTTCTTTCAAAATTAGCAGGCAATTACGCTGCTATGCGGCGGCTCGTTTCGGCCCATTCAACATCTGTCCTTCAAGTGTAACGAGCGAGTAACGGAGTTTATATTTCATACCTGCCACAGCAAATTTGTGTTCGTGGGGTTTCTATTCTTATTCGAACGTTTGACTTACGCTATACGTATTCGTTTCGGAATATCGTGTCTACGTCTTCCGTTAACTATACGTGGTTAACATTATGAACACAATTAATAACATTTGTGAAATACAACTTTGGTGGTGGAAAACATAATGATGTTCGAAGTCGCCAGTTTTTCGACGACAAACGACTTTCAACAACTTATTATATGCATAATTGTTGCAACTGATTGCCGGGAAATATATATATATATATATATATATATATATATATATGTGTGTGTGTGTGTGTGTGTGTGTGTGTACACATTTGAATTACAAAAAAACAAATACTAAAAAAAAGGTTGCATGGCGCGAGAATCGATGCGGCGACCTTCGGATTACGAACCCGAGCGCTTACCGCTGCGCCACGACGCTGTAGAAAATTATTAATCGTAGAGAGTATTTCACCGCAACGGTTTCTTTTAACTGTCGATTTTCTCGACAACGGCTGAGAAGTGCATCTTGGTGCTTTGCCACATTACACCTCTGGCCATGAGCTTTTATTATGCGCAGTATGAATCGAATCTGAATTTCACAATTGGCGGCATCCCCTTGTTAAACTAGCAAAATGGTTCAAATGGCTCTGAGCACTATGGGACTTAACATCTGAGGTCATCAGTCCCATAGAACTTAGAACTATTTAAACCTAACTAACCTAAGGACAGCACATACATCCATGCCCGAGGCAGAATTCGAACCTGCGACCGTAGCGGTCGTGCGGTTCCGGACTGAAGCGCCTAGAACCGCTCGTACACACCGGCCGGCGTAACTTAAACTAATTTACACTTAGGACAACACAAATACACACACACACACACACACACACACACACTCGAACCTACGACAGCGGGAGCCGTGCGAACCGTGACAAGACGCCCCAGACCGCACGGCTACCCCGCGCAGCCCTGGCTGCTCTGTGTGATTTTGAAGTAACTTGTCTTAATTTACTATCCAGAGTTCTCTCTAAAAAAAAAAATTGCCATGTTGAATGTTGTTATGATTATGCATTGTACCTAGTTGTCACACATAGCTACATCGCGGGCCTACGTGCAATCTATGCAAGGGAAGCAGCTGTTCTATGTTAAATATTTGTTTTCACGATTTTTTAGAAGCTGGTGAGCTCTCTGGTATACTGTTATCCAGCTCTTTTAAGCGTGTTCTCAGCTTCAGCTAATTCTAAGACCTAGCGGGCTCTTTATTATATTCCTTCCTGGAAAAAATTATAGTTCACTTACTGGAGTGCTGTGTTAGCAAAGCTTATTTCGTAGGGAGTATTAACTTACCGGAAACGCTGAATAAGTACAACCGTGATTGGACCATAATTTTGCTTGTATTATAAGCCAGTCAGACGCTTATTTTTCTTATTTGTTAAGAGCGCTTCCTAAGTTGCTGGAAGAGTGCTCCATGCCAGTGGCTTCTCGCCGCTTGGGCCTCACTTACTTGTGGCCGTGAGCACGGCTCCCGAGCATTTCCTAGCGTGGCTGAGAGGGCAGCGTGGAGGGTAAAAACGTAGAGGGAGACCAAGAGATGAGTACACCAAGCAGATTCAGAAGGGTGCAGGTTGCAGTTGGAACTGGGAGATGAAGAAGCTTGCACAGGATAGAGTAGCATGGAGAGCTGCATCAAACCAGTCTCTGGACTGAAGACCGCAACAACAACAACATACCTCTAACAGTCTGTATAGTTATCGCCGGGGGAAACGTTGTGTGTATGTAAACTGCACCGGGACATTAAGCGGAATCAGCGGCGACGAGTGAAAATGTCACAAACAGTAATGCTGCACGAAAATAAACTGATGTGACAAGGCCGGCCGCAGTGGCCGAGCGGTTCTAGGGGCTTCAGTCTGGAACCGCGCAGCCGCTACGGTCGCAGGTTCGAATCGTGCCTCGGGCATGGATGTGTGTGATGTCCATAGGTTAGTTAGGTTTAAGTAGTTATACGTTCTAGGGGACTGATGACCTCAGATGTTGAGTCTCATAGTGCTCAGACCCATTTGAACCATTTGATGTGACAGAAGTCACGGGATACCTACCTCCTAATATCGAGTCAGACCTCTTTCTGAACGACGTAGAGCAGTATCTCGACGTGGCATGGACTCAACAAGTCGTTGGAAGTCCCTGGTAGGAAAAGTGACCCATGCTGCCTCTATAGCTTTCCATAATTAAGAAACTGTTGGCGGTGCAGGATATTGTGTGCGCAAACTGACCTCTCGGTTATGTTCCATAAATGGTCGATAGGATTAATATCAGCCGATCTGGGTGCCCAAACCATTTACCTGAATTGTCCAGAATGGTCTCTAAAGCAATCGCGAACATCTGTGGCCTGGTGACGTGGTGCATTGTCATCCTTGAAATTGTCTGTCCACATGGAGTCAATGAATTGCTGCAGTTGGTTTCCAAGTAGCCGAGCACAAATATTTTCAGTCAATGATTGGTACAGTTGCACCAAAAGACTCGGTCGCTTCTATGTAAACGCTGCCCATATAATTATGGAACCACTGAAACGTCCCCTTTGAAAAATTAATTAATTCTGTGCTGATAAACATCTTACGTTATTTGATTTTCAAACAGCTCAGCAAAACTGAACGTGCTCAGACATTCACTAAAGTGACGCACAATACTTTTAGCGCAACGCAATCTGACTTTCAGTAAACCCTAAAAAAGAATGGCTCTGACTAACAATAGCCTATACGTTTCATGAATTCTTACCTCACAAAAATCTTCGTTACTCGAGCTACTGCAATACAGCGAGCGCCAATACTGCCAGCTAAATTAAAGATTCAAACTACTGAAGGCACTAACTACTGATAGGCATAGTTAGCAAATGAAAGATTTTGATGGAGAACAATCAATGTATTTACCTCAATAGTGTTCAAAAGTCATTTTATATATATATATATATATAATGACTTTTGAACACTATGAGTGACGTAGCGTAAGATGGCGGAGTTTTGAGGGCGGATGATCTGGACAGAGACAGTAAATTTGTAAGACTGGATGTCATGAACATATATATATATATATATATATATATATATATATATATATATATATATATATATATATATTACTCCCCACATCCACCACTGCTGGCAGCTCACCTCCAACTGCGTAGTGATGGGGAGCTCGTGAATGAGTCGTTCAAATGAACGCTTCACTCCAGTGAAGTGTGAACTAATCACTCAATTTCAATGAACTAGTACTTCAAACTCTCCACAGATAGCACACTCCACACTTTTTTTCTAGTTCGTTCACTCACTCTCTTCCCCTCTCCCTCTCCGACTATATTGGCGCTACGTCACTCATTCTCCCTTCACTTCAGTCCTCCCTCTACTGCCTGTCGACGAATCGCGCGGTGAAATACACTGACAACAACAGTTGCACTTTGCTTTCCCATCACCTAAATCAGCGAAGAAACCCCAAATTTCACTACTTCTACGCGATCGCGAGTTGCTAGCCATTGTATAAGCGTGAACAGACACAAAAATTGCTCTCCGAATAAAATAAAGAGGGATTTTACCTGAAATCGTACCAATGACTACAGGTGACAGTTTACGTTCTGAATTTAGAGGGTTATTATTCTCAACAAAAATAAAATCTACAGGAAAACTTCTGAATAATTACTTAACGTAGGTATATAGACTTTGTGACAGTGGTAAACATACTCATTCTATTTTGGATTAAATTTTAAAAGGAACATAAAATTGGACTGAATTTCGTTAGTAGCCCTAGTTTTCAGTCCATAAATACAACAAATAAGATTTCACTTGGCAGATGAACACTCTTTTTGGCGCTTCATGAGAAAATGTCGAGCAAGGTTAAACGTAATACCTTCTTTATATGTGACAGGCTTCTCTATTTATCTTTCCTTTGTCCTCTTCGACCATGCTGTATTTAAGTTAACTCAGACGCTGTAAGACGCAAAACGTTGCGTGGACGCTACTTCATAGTTCGGCCATCTGTTGATAAAATTATGAAGTATTACGAAGCTTTATTGTACGAGCGAGGCGAAGTGAGCGTAGCCGCGGCTGAGCGGCGAACTGGACAACTTCGCCAGGCTTCCGTACTTCATGAATGAACTACTTCATTTGAACGCTTCACGGCAAAGAGTGAAATGAATGAAGTACTTCACGGGAATGAACGAGTTCGACCCATCTCTACAACTGCGCAACGCTAAGCGCTGTTAACATCCAACTGCCCAACACTACAATAGCCAACAACAATGCAAACCAGCCACAGACTGCACACAGCACAGCCAGTGATTTTCATACAGAGCGCCACGTGGCGTTACCAACATAAAAACCTAAACAGCCTACTTACACCACCACCAGCTTGCACAGTGCATTGTTGCCAACTTGTGTCGGCGCCGCACTCGAGCCCTGCCATCAGCTCTTACCAACCTTAACAGGCCACTGTTTTCAGGTCGTCTAGGATCTAGTCCATATTGTCACGAGCCCAGTAGAGGCGGTGAAGGCGATGTCATGCACTCGCGTCGTTCGCCTGCGGCCATGGCCCACTAACACCAAATTTCGCCGCACTGCCCTAATGGATACGTTCGTGATATCTCCCACATTGATTTCTGCTGTTATTTCACTCAATGTTGCTTGTCTGTTAGCACAGGAACTCTACGCCAGTGCCGCTGCTCTCGGTCGTCAAGTGAAGGAACCATCCCAACATTTGCCGTAAGTGATTTAGGGTTGGGATTGTTGGGTTGTTTCGGAAAGGAGACCAGACAGCGAGGTCATCAGTCTCATCGGATTATGGAAGGATAGGGAAGGAAGCCGGCCGTGCCCTTTCAAAGGAACCATCCCGGTATTTGCCTGGAGCGATTTAGGGAAATCACGGAAAACCTAAATCAGGTTGGCCGGACGCGGGATTGAACCGTCGTCCTCCCGAATGCGAGTCCAGTGTGCTAGCTCAAGTGAAGGCCATCGGCCACTCCGTTCTCCGTGCATAACACTAATGTGCCGTGAAACACGCTGATGTTACCTTCTGGGAAGATTTCAAAGTTGGACCGTGCGTGTGTCTAATGGAAAAGGGTATCGGACTACACTTTCGAATTTTGTGAAGCTGACAGTAAAACCATACGGGCCTTAACCTTGGGAGTTAACAGAATTGGTAAAATTATAAGAGAATAAAAAAAATGAACGGTCGTGTCAGCCTAATTAGCTACATTAATTTGGAAATATACATCTGAGGAAAATGGATATAAATTATTGAAGTTACTTTTGTTGAGATTTCCCTTTGAGTAGCAAACAGGATACAAACTGACAGTGCACTCTGTACTGTGTGTAGCAGCAGTTACCAATAACACACACACCAGTAAATATGGGGGAACAAAATTGTACCGAGCTCATACTAATGACGGTCACAATCATTAGCATTACTTAATCAAAATACTGAAACATCACTGCACGAAGTGCAGAACTGATTTTGGACATGAGGCGCTTCTGTCTTCACTGACATGAATAACACAAATAAAGATGAATAATGTCTTAAATACACTGTTTAAGCTCCTCTGCTTGTAGAAGTTTTCCTTACTAACAGTAAGAGCTCTTTTTTTTGTTTTAGTAGGAGGACAATGTGATGGAGATACATGAACTGATAGAGTTTCACTAGCCAAGATTCTTTCATCATTGCATAAGTAAAAACTATCTCTAAAAGCTAATCATTCACTTAAATTACTTTGCAAGGTAATAAAATGCAACACTGGGCTTAATTAGCTACAAAATGAACCATTCATGATGGGTACCAAAATTACACTATCTCTGAAAATGTGCATAACTTCACTTCTAATAATACTGCCGCAAATCGGTTCATTAAAGATTTGTATCTACTTGTGCTTTAATCACCTGTGAAGCAGGTGTTCTCGGTAATAACATATATACAATCTTGCACTGTAATCCTCCAAAACTATGTTTTATAATAAACTAAGGATACTTTAGCAAAAGCCTATCCAACTTCACTCTTATGGTTTTAGCTTTTAAATAGTTAACGTTTTTACTTTTCATCACGGTGTGGTTTACTGTTTAAGTTGGGAGAGTATAACTTCGTATATCCAGCGAAAAGATCTTTGAATTTTTGTACTTGAAATTCCTATCTTAACAATTTCACTTGGAGTAGTTCATAAACAAAACATCCAAATTTTACTCTTACTTTAACTTTTGCTACTCCTTTTACTTTAGAGAAATAATCACTTTTAAACACATGCATGCAGAATTGTTCATTTCAATTAGGACACTCGGTTTTAGTAGCATTTAGGTGATCAGGATTGAAGCTACCGTTTCGCACACGAATTGACGTTTTGTGTGATCATTACTGAAACAACACACAAATTAACTGGCCCATTCCAATATACATTACGTAACTGAATGTATGAAGTCTGTGGAGCAGTGGCGAAGATTAGTGGCAGGCGAAATGGCGGCTAATTGTACTCACGGCTCTTGATGTGGGAATGCTCTATAAAATCTCTTCTTGGCGTCGAATTTTCAACGTATTAGAGCCACTCCATAATTCCGTGAGTACCAAATAATAGCCAGATGCACATCCGAGGCAAATCCATTCTAATGCAGCTTCCAAATGCGTCTCTCAGCACCTTCGAAGTGTACCGTGTTAAGGCTAGCCACACACTGCGTGCCGTTCACACAAAGGAGCCGCTCAGTTCGACCGCCAAGCCCACCTTTTACATCGCGCCATACCACTTTCGTCGCGGAGGGACTTCCCCACAGCGTTTACATGTTACAAATACAAGCGCCATAAGCACGAACCAGCTTTTAACAAACATACCTCTTTCATCCAGAATGAGATTTTCACTCTGCAGCGGAGTGTGCGCTGATATGAAACTTCCTGGCAGATTAAAACTGTGTGCCCGACCGAGACTCGAACTCGGGACCTTTGCCTTTCGCGGGCAAGTGCTCTACCAACTGAGCTACCGAAGCACGACTCACGGCCGGTACTCACAGCTTTACTTCTGCCAGTATCTCGTCTCCTACCTTCCAAACTTTACCGAAGCTCTCCTGCGAACCTCGCACAACTAGCACTCCTGAAAGAAAGGATATAGCGGAGACATGGCTTAGCCACAGCCTGGGGGATGTTTCCAGAATGAGATTTTCACTCTGCAGCGGAGTGTGCGCTGATATGAAACTTCCTGGCAGATTAAAACTGTGTGCCCGACCGAGACTCGAACTCGGGACCTTTGCCTTTCGCGGGCAAGTGCTCTACCAGGAAGTTTCATACCTCTTTCATAAACATATTCATATTATAATAATTTAAAATTTCAACATAATCTTTTGCTTTATTCATATTTAGATTACAAACTCTAATTTACTTGCCATACATCAAGAAGTCGAAACAACACGGAATGCACACTTCAAAAATTGCAGATACACAGTCACTTAAAATAAACCTACTCCTAATCGATATAAGTGATTCACGTGGTGAGAGGTAATGCCTGAAATTTGGTATTCTCGGCTCACTCGTGACACTGTGGGTCTCGGAATGCTGTATTCGCTAGCGATTTCCGAAATGGAATGGTTCAAATGGCTCTGAGCA
Organism: Schistocerca serialis cubense; assembly: GCF_023864345.2. NCBI lineage: Eukaryota > Metazoa > Arthropoda > Insecta > Orthoptera > Acrididae > Schistocerca > Schistocerca serialis. The sequence goes on from NC_064645.1 coordinate 622,213,170, forward strand.
CTATGGGACTCAACTGCTGAGGTCATTAGTCCCCTAGAACTTAGAACTAGTTAAACCTAACTAACCTAAGGACATCACAAACATCCAAGCCCGAGGCAGGATTCGAACCTGCGACCGTAGCGGACTTGCGGTTCCAGACTGCAGCGCCTTTAACCGCACGGCCACTTCGGCCGGCCCGAAATGGAATGTCCAAGCTTCTAGCTCCAACTAACATTCCGCTTTCAAAGTCTGTTAATGCCCGTCACCAGACCATAATCACGTCGGAAACATCTTCACATGTATCACATGAGTACAAATGACAGTTCCAGCAGGTACTGTACTTTTACACCTTCGGTATGCCACACTACCGTCATCTGTATATGTGCGTATCACTATCCCATGAGTTTTTCACCTCAGTGTACGAGGTACGTACTTCAAGCCAATTTCGGAGCTGCAGTGCACTTTCTTCACCAGATATTTTGAGCCTAGTCTTTGTGCAGTGTTCAGATGCTGAAAGTGCTACAATTGCACACGTGTACGCCCTCTTATTAATCCTGAAAGATGTAAGATCAGCGCCATGCCGCATCTGTTGTTGCTTGTTTCACGAAAACCTCTCTACAGTAACGTCCAAACAGTTACGTAGAGACGTTACAAGGAATATATTCAGCTGAGCACTTCCTTAGCAAATGAACATGTATTATAACTCTGCGGTGCTGCTTCTTTATTTGCTGACGCTTTTATGGCTCTTCGAATACTAGGCAATTACGGGGTTTCAGAAACTAAAAGAAAATACTGTATCTGCCGTGTGTTCACTCTGTTCATCCAACAACATCCGAAAAACATCCCCGTAAAGTATTTTTCTCTTTTTATTTTCGACTTTCACGCGGCAGTGAGATAGCAGCATTCGGAATTATGAGCCTAGGCTTTCCGGCTTTGCTAAACGTCTCTGCTCTTTACGGGTTCCCAGATCACCTGCACCGAAAACTAGTCGCTACGATGGTAGTAGATACAAGTTCTGTGTCGTGTATTATAATCTGCTTACAGCATTCTTTACCCTGGTGATGACGCACCTATTACATATTTCTTTCACGTTGAATTTATAAATGTTTATCCTTTCGTATGACGAACAGATTTTCAAGGTTGATTCCAATTTAACACGGCTAAAAAACATCGATTGCGCACTTGTGATCATACCACAGATTATGCGAGTTGACTTTTAATGCTAATGAAAACGTGTTTTTTTTCTGAAATCCTCTCCTATTTTATTTCCGTTTATGTCTGGAGAAAACACGCAATTAACTGTAATAACCATAAAATCAGCTTGTGTGTCATGCAAGCTCTTGGCTGTAGACAAGGATATTGTCATGGGATAAAGAACGTCCAGACGTGTAGAAAGACCATTCTGGGTAATTACAAGCTATGAGTGGTCCACATCATTCGCTCATTATCAGCTCAATCGAGCCCTTACGATGTATTTCACAAACGAATGTCAAAAAACATTTACAGTGTCCCACAAATCCTCCAGGGGATTTCCGAACACTTCATGTTTTATTTGCTAGTAGGATTTTCGCTGTTGAACGAATCAGAAATTCTCGTTTTTAAAAAATTGTAGGCCTGCAGCACTGACGTCAGTTCGGCGCAGAATTATGGGATACGTTCAGTGGTCGCGTGTTATGGACAGTTAAGAACCTGAAAATTTATTCTGTAGAAATCCATACTGCTTTCGCCAACAGTGATCTTGTAATATTTTGTTGAGTTCCTCGCGAGAACCTGTAGGCGGTCAATATGACACCTCCTCCACGTTATGAAGGTAAGACTCTATCAACGCAGGGTGGACGTCATTAACGCTATAAAACTTTTGTTTTTCACATAGAATTTTGTACCCCATAATCAAGGCACTGGCGAGATATCAGTCTGTACCGACACGAAAATTATTCTTTTTTAGCTACGAGTCGACTTCATTTGTAAAGTCTATCAAGCAAAACTGAGAGTCAGTTAACGAGAAAAAAGTCAGTGTTCTATCAGAGTCACTGTCTTAAAACCTGGAAATACTGGAAGAAAGGAAGTTGGTTTGTAAATACAGGTGGTTTGCTTTTCTCCTAATGTCCGTTGACGATACATGCAGTGTCCCACAAGGTAAATCAAATGCATCTATATTTGGTTGATTATTAGCAAGTATAAGTTTACACCTTCTGTGAAAAAGTAATGATTGATTTTGCTGCGTAATGATTTCAGTGTCTCGCCATTCTTACACCTACATCATTCTCATTTTATGTTCATCGTTTGTTCGCTAGGTATACGTAAGAGGAAATAATATATCTGTTGACTTTTCTACGAACTTATGATCTCCCAACTTTAACAGTAAACCACACCTTGATGAAAAGCGCCCCTCTTACGAAAATTAATGAACTTGTAACACTCCCCTGGAGTAGGCGCGAAGTCGCTTTAACGTCTGAAGACTTCTTTTCATTGAGTGTGTTTTGTCTGTTAGAAATTCATCAGTCTAATCACACAGTTGGTGTGATATGCCGTAGGCTCGCATTTTGTCCACTAGGAGGCGTAACGGAACTATATCGAATGCCTTACGGAAGTTGTGGACCACGGCATCTACCTGGACGCCGGTATCGTCGCCTTCGGGGTCTCATGGACGAGCAGAGAGAGTTGAGTTCCACACGACTGTTTTCGGGACCCATGTTGATACCTACAGAGATTTTCTGTCTCCAGAAATGTCATAATACTCGAGCATAAAACATGTTCCAAAATTCTACAATTGACCGACGTCAGAGATATAGGCCTATAGTTTTGTGCGTCTAATTGGCGACCCATCTTGAAAACGGGAATGACCTGTGCTTCTTTCTATTGATCTGGACCACTTCGCTCCTCCAAAGACCTACGGTACACTACTGCTAAAAGAGAGGCCAGTACTTTAATATATCCTATGTAGAACTGCATTGGTATCCCCTCATATCCAGCGGCTTTCTCTCTATTGAGCGATTACAAAAAAATGGCTCTGAGCACTATGGGACTTCTGAGGTCATCAGTGCCCTAGAACTTAGAACTACTTAAACCTAACTAACCTAAGGACATCACACACATCCATGCCCGAGGCAGGATTCGAACCTGCGACCGTAGTGGTAGCGCGGATCCAGACTGTAGTGAGCGATTACAGTTTCTTTTCTATTCCATGGTCATTTACTTCGATATCAGCCATTGCGTCATTCGTGAGGATTTAAAAAAGGCGTTACTATGTGATCTTCCTCTGTGAGACAGTTTTGGAAAGACGTTTAGTATTTCGACCTTTCTCTTGCGTCCTCCGTTTCAAAAATGGTTCAAATGGCTCTGAGCACTATGGGACTCAACTGCTGTGGTCATCAGTCCCCTAGAACTTAGAACTACTTAAACCTAACTAACCTAAGGACATCACACACGTCCATGCCCGAGGCAGGATTCGAACCTGCGACCGTAGTGGTAGCGCGGATCCAGACTGTAGTGAGCGATTACAGTTTCTTTTCTATTCCATGGTCATTTACTTCGATATCAGCCATTGCGTCATTCGTGAGGATTTAAAAAAGGCGTTACTATGTGATCTTCCTCTGTGAGACAGTTTTGGAAAGACGTTTAGTATTTCGACCTTTCTCTTGCGTCCTCCGTTTCAAAAATGGTTCAAATGGCTCTGAGCACTATGGGACTCAACTGCTGTGGTCATCAGTCCCCTAGAACTTAGAACTACTTAAACATAACTAACCTAAGGACATCACACACATCCATGCCCGAGGCAGGATTCGAACCTGCGACCGTAGTGGTAGCGCGGATCCAGACTGTAGTGAGCGATTACAGTTTCTTTTCTATTCCATGGTCATTTACTTCGATATCAGCCATTGCGTCATTCGTGAGGATTTAAAAAAGGCGTTACTATGTGATCTTCCTCTGTGAGACAGTTTTGGAAAGACGTTTAGTATTTCGACCTTTCTCTTGCGTCCTCCGTTTCAAAAATGGTTCAAATGGCTCTGAGCACTATGGGACTCAACTGCTGTGGTCATCAGTCCCCTAGAACTTAGAACTACTTAAACATAACTAACCTAAGGACATCACACACGTCCATGCCCGAGGCAGGATTCGAACCTGCGACCGTAGTGGTAGCGCGGATCCAGACTGTAGTGAGCGATTACAGTTTCTTTTCTATTCCATGGTCATTTACTTCGATATCAGCCATTGCGTCATTCGTGAGGATTTAAAAAAGGCGTTACTATGTGATCTTCCTCTGTGAGACAGTTTTGGAAAGACGTTTAGTATTTCGACCTTTCTCTTGCGTCCTCCGTTTCAAAAATGGTTCAAATGGCTCTGAGCACTATGGGACTCAACTGCTGTGGTCATCAGTCCCCTAGAACTTAGAACTACTTAAACCTAACTAACCTAAGGACATCACACACGTCCATGCCCGAGGCAGGATTCGAACCTGCGACCGTAGTGGTAGCGCGGATCCAGACTGTAGTGAGCGATTACAGTTTCTTTTCTATTCCATGGTCATTTACTTCGATATCAGCCATTGCGTCATTCGTGAGGATTTAAAAAAGGCGTTACTATGTGATCTTCCTCTGTGAGACAGTTTTGGAAAGACGTTTAGTATTTCGACCTTTCTCTTGCGTCCTCCGTTTCAAAAATGGTTCAAATGGCTCTGAGCACTATGGGACTCAACTGCTGTGGTCATCAGTCCCCTAGAACTTAGAACTACTTAAACATAACTAACCTAAGGACATCACACACGTCCATGCCCGAGGCAGGATTCGAACCTGCGACCGTAGTGGTAGCGCGGATCCAGACTGTAGTGAGCGATTACAGTTTCTTTTCTATTCCATGGTCATTTACTTCGATATCAGCCATTGCGTCATTCGTGAGGATTTAAAAAAGGCGTTACTATGTGATCTTCCTCTGTGAGACAGTTTTGGAAAGACGTTTAGTATTTCGACCTTTCTCTTGCGTCCTCCGTTTCAAAAATGGTTCAAATGGCTCTGAGCACTATGGGACTCAACTGCTGTGGTCATCAGTCCCCTAGAACTTAGAACTACTTAAACATAACTAACCTAAGGACATCACACACGTCCATGCCCGAGGCAGGATTCGAACCTGCGACCGTAGTGGTAGCGCGGATCCAGACTGTAGTGAGCGATTACAGTTTCTTTTCTATTCCATGGTCATTTACTTCGATATCAGCCATTGCGTCATTCGTGAGGATTTAAAAAAGGCGTTACTATGTGATCTTCCTCTGTGAGACAGTTTTGGAAAGACGTTTAGTATTTCGACCTTTCTCTTGCGTCCTCCGTTTCAAAAATGGTTCAAATGGCTCTGAGCACTATGGGACTCAACTGCTGTGGTCATCAGTCCCCTAGAACTTAGAACTACTTAAACATAACTAACCTAAGGACATCACACACGTCCATGCCCGAGGCAGGATTCGAACCTGCGACCGTAGTGGTAGCGCGGATCCAGACTGTAGTGAGCGATTACAGTTTCTTTTCTATTCCATGGTCATTTACTTCGATATCAGCCATTGCGTCATTCGTGAGGATTTAAAAAAGGCGTTACTATGTGATCTTCCTCTGTGAGACAGTTTTGGAAAGACGTTTAGTATTTCGACCTTTCTCTTGCGTCCTCCGTTTCAAAAATGGTTCAAATGGCTCTGAGCACTATGGGACTCAACTGCTGTGGTCATCAGTCCCCTAGAACTTAGAACTACTTAAACATAACTAACCTAAGGACATCACACACGTCCATGCCCGAGGCAGGATTCGAACCTGCGACCGTAGTGGTAGCGCGGATCCAGACTGTAGTGAGCGATTACAGTTTCTTTTCTATTCCATGGTCATTTACTTCGATATCAGCCATTGCGTCATTCGTGAGGATTTAAAAAAGGCGTTACTATGTGATCTTCCTCTGTGAGACAGTTTTGGAAAGACGTTTAGTATTTCGACCTTTCTCTTGCGTCCTCCGTTTCAAAAATGGTTCAAATGGCTCTGAGCACTATGGGACTCAACTGCTGTGGTCATCAGTCCCCTAGAACTTAGAACTACTTAAACATAACTAACCTAAGGACATCACACACGTCCATGCCCGAGGCAGGATTCGAACCTGCGACCGTAGTGGTAGCGCGGATCCAGACTGTAGTGAGCGATTACAGTTTCTTTTCTATTCCATGGTCATTTACTTCGATATCAGCCATTGCGTCATTCGTGAGGATTTAAAAAAGGCGTTACTATGTGATCTTCCTCTGTGAGACAGTTTTGGAAAGACGTTTAGTATTTCGACCTTTCTCTTGCGTCCTCCGTTTCAAAAATGGTTCAAATGGCTCTGAGCACTATGGGACTCAACTGCTGTGGTCATCAGTCCCCTAGAACTTAGAACTACTTAAACATAACTAACCTAAGGACATCACACACGTCCATGCCCGAGGCAGGATTCGAACCTGCGACCGTAGTGGTAGCGCGGATCCAGACTGTAGTGAGCGATTACAGTTTCTTTTCTATTCCATGGTCATTTACTTCGATATCAGCCATTGCGTCATTCGTGAGGATTTAAAAAAGGCGTTACTATGTGATCTTCCTCTGTGAGACAGTTTTGGAAAGACGTTTAGTATTTCGACCTTTCTCTTGCGTCCTCCGTTTCAAAAATGGTTCAAATGGCTCTGAGCACTATGGGACTCAACTGCTGTGGTCATCAGTCCCCTAGAACTTAGAACTACTTAAACATAACTAACCTAAGGACATCACACACGTCCATGCCCGAGGCAGGATTCGAACCTGCGACCGTAGTGGTAGCGCGGATCCAGACTGTAGTGAGCGATTACAGTTTCTTTTCTATTCCATGGTCATTTACTTCGATATCAGCCATTGCGTCATTCGTGAGGATTTAAAAAAGGCGTTACTATGTGATCTTCCTCTGTGAGACAGTTTTGGAAAGACGTTTAGTATTTCGACCTTTCTCTTGCGTCCTCCGTTTCAAAAATGGTTCAAATGGCTCTGAGCACTATGGGACTCAACTGCTGTGGTCATCAGTCCCCTAGAACTTAGAACTACTTAAACCTAACTAACCTAAGGACATCACACACGTCCATGCCTGAGGCAGGATTCGAACCTGCGACCGTAGTGGTAGCGCGGATCCAGACTGTAGTGAGCGATTACAGTTTCTTTTCTATTCCATGGTCATTTACTTCGATATCAGCCATTGCGTCATTCGTGAGGATTTAAAAAAGGCGTTACTATGTGATCTTCCTCTGTGAGACAGTTTTGGAAAGACGTTTAGTATTTCGACCTTTCTCTTGCGTCCTCCGTTTCAAAAATGGTTCAAATGGCTCTGAGCACTATGGGACTCAACTGCTGTGGTCATCAGTCCCCTAGAACGTAGAACTACTTAAACATAACTAACCTAAGGACATCACACACGTCCATGCCCGAGGCAGGATTCGAACCTGCGACCGTAGTGGTAGCGCGGATCCAGACTGTAGTGAGCGATTACAGTTTCTTTTCTATTCCATGGTCATTTACTTCGATATCAGCCATTGCGTCATTCGTGAGGATTTAAAAAAGGCGTTACTATGTGATCTTCCTCTGTGAGACAGTTTTGGAAAGACGTTTAGTATTTCGACCTTTCTCTTGCGTCCTCCGTTTCAAAAATGGTTCAAATGGCTCTGAGCACTATGGGACTCAACTGCTGTGGTCATCAGTCCCCTAGAACTTAGAACTACTTAAACATAACTAACCTAAGGACATCACACACGTCCATGCCCGAGGCAGGATTCGAACCTGCGACCGTAGTGGTAGCGCGGATCCAGACTGTAGTGAGCGATTACAGTTTCTTTTCTATTCCATGGTCATTTACTTCGATATCAGCCATTGCGTCATTCGTGAGGATTTAAAAAAGGCGTTACTATGTGATCTTCCTCTGTGAGACAGTTTTGGAAAGACGTTTAGTATTTCGACCTTTCTCTTGCGTCCTCCGTTTCAAAAATGGTTCAAATGGCTCTGAGCACTATGGGACTCAACTGCTGTGGTCATCAGTCCCCTAGAACGTAGAACTACTTAAACATAACTAACCTAAGGACATCACACACGTCCATGCCCGAGGCAGGATTCGAACCTGCGACCGTAGTGGTAGCGCGGATCCAGACTGTAGTGAGCGATTACAGTTTCTTTTCTATTCCATGGTCATTTACTTCGATATCAGCCATTGCGTCATTCGTGAGGATTTAAAAAAGGCGTTACTATGTGATCTTCCTCTGTGAGACAGTTTTGGAAAGACGTTTAGTATTTCGACCTTTCTCTTGCGTCCTCCGTTTCAAAAATGGTTCAAATGGCTCTGAGCACTATGGGACTCAACTGCTGTGGTCATCAGTCCCCTAGAACTTAGAACTACTTAAACATAACTAACCTAAGGACATCACACACGTCCATGCCCGAGGCAGGATTCGAACCTGCGACCGTAGTGGTAGCGCGGATCCAGACTGTAGTGAGCGATTACAGTTTCTTTTCTATTCCATGGTCATTTACTTCGATATCAGCCATTGCGTCATTCGTGAGGATTTAAAAAAGGCGTTACTATGTGATCTTCCTCTGTGAGACAGTTTTGGAAAGACGTTTAGTATTTCGACCTTTCTCTTGCGTCCTCCGTTTCAAAAATGGTTCAAATGGCTCTGAGCACTATGGGACTCAACTGCTGTGGTCATCAGTCCCCTAGAACGTAGAACTACTTAAACATAACTAACCTAAGGACATCACACACGTCCATGCCCGAGGCAGGATTCGAACCTGCGACCGTAGTGGTAGCGCGGATCCAGACTGTAGTGAGCGATTACAGTTTCTTTTCTATTCCATGGTCATTTACTTCGATATCAGCCATTGCGTCATTCGTGAGGATTTAAAAAAGGCGTTACTATGTGATCTTCCTCTGTGAGACAGTTTTGGAAAGACGTTTAGTATTTCGACCTTTCTCTTGCGTCCTCCGTTTCAAAAATGGTTCAAATGGCTCTGAGCACTATGGGACTCAACTGCTGTGGTCATCAGTCCCCTAGAACTTAGAACTACTTAAACATAACTAACCTAAGGACATCACACACGTCCATGCCCGAGGCAGGATTCGAACCTGCGACCGTAGTGGTAGCGCGGATCCAGACTGTAGTGAGCGATTACAGTTTCTTTTCTATTCCATGGTCATTTACTTCGATATCAGCCATTGCGTCATTCGTGAGGATTTAAAAAAGGCGTTACTATGTGATCTTCCTCTGTGAGACAGTTTTGGAAAGACGTTTAGTATTTCGACCTTTCTCTTGCGTCCTCCGTTTCAAAAATGGTTCAAATGGCTCTGAGCACTATGGGACTCAACTGCTGTGGTCATCAGTCCCCTAGAACTTAGAACTACTTAAACCTAACTAACCTAAGGACATCACACACGTCCATGCCCGAGGCAGGATTCGAACCTGCGACCGTAGTGGTAGCGCGGATCCAGACTGTAGTGAGCGATTACAGTTTCTTTTCTATTCCATGGTCATTTACCTCGATATCAGCCATTGCGTCATTCGTGAGGATTTAAAAAAGGCGTTACTATGTGATCTTCCTCTGTGAGACAGTTTTGGAAAGACGTTTAGTATTTCGACCTTTCTCTTGCGTCCTCCGTTTCAAAAATGGTTCAAATGGCTCTGAGCACTATGGGACTCAACTGCTGTGGTCATCAGTCCCCTAGAACTTAGAACTACTTAAACCTAAGTAACCTAAGGACATCACACACGTCCATGCCCGAGGCAGGATTCGAACCTGCGACCGTAGTGGTAGCGCGGATCCAGACTGTAGTGAGCGATTACAGTTTCTTTTCTATTCCATGGTCATTTACTTCGATATCAGCCATTGCGTCATTCGTGAGGATTTAAAAAAGGCGTTACTATGTGATCTTCCTCTGTGAGACAGTTTTGGAAAGACGTTTAGTATTTCGACCTTTCTCTTGCGTCCTCCGTTTCAAAAATGGTTCAAATGGCTCTGAGCACTATGGGACTCAACTGCTGTGGTCATCAGTCCCCTAGAACTTAGAACTACTTAAACCTAACTAACCTAAGGACATCACACACGTCCATGCCCGAGGCAGGATTCGAACCTGCGACCGTAGTGGTAGCGCGGATCCAGACTGTAGTGAGCGATTACAGTTTCTTTTCTATTCCATGGTCATTTACTTCGATATCAGCCATTGCGTCATTCGTGAGGATTTAAAAAAGGCGTTACTATGTGATCTTCCTCTGTGAGACAGTTTTGGAAAGACGTTTAGTATTTCGACCTTTCTCTTGCGTCCTCCGTTTCAAAAATGGTTCAAATGGCTCTGAGCACTATGGGACTCAACTGCTGTGGTCATCAGTCCCCTAGAACTTAGAACTACTTAAACCTAACTAACCTAAGGACATCACACACGTCCATGCCTGAGGCAGGATTCGAACCTGCGACCGTAGTGGTAGCGCGGTTCCAGACTGTAGTGAGCGATTACAGTTTCTTTTCTATTCCATGGTCATTTACTTCGATATCAGCCATTGCGTCATTCGTGAGGATTTAAAAAAGGCGTTACTATGTGATCTTCCTCTGTGAGACAGTTTTGGAAAGACGTTTAGTATTTCGACCTTTCTCTTGCGTCCTCCGTTTCAAAAATGGTTCAAATGGCTCTGAGCACTATGGGACTCAACTGCTGTGGTCATCAGTCCCCTAGAACTTAGAACTACTTAAACATAACTAACCTAAGGACATCACACACGTCCATGCCCGAGGCAGGATTCGAACCTGCGACCGTAGTGGTAGCGCGGATCCAGACTGTAGTGAGCGATTACAGTTTCTTTTCTATTCCATGGTCATTTACTTCGATATCAGCCATTGCGTCATTCGTGAGGATTTAAAAAAGGCGTTACTATGTGATCTTCCTCTGTGAGACAGTTTTGGAAACACGTTTAGTATTTCGACCTTTCTCTTGCGTCCTCCGTTTCAAAAATGGTTCAAATGGCTCTGAGCACTATGGGACTCAACTGCTGTGGTCATCAGTCCCCTAGAACTTAGAACTACTTAAACATAACTAACCTAAGGACATCACACACGTCCATGCCCGAGGCAGGATTCGAACCTGCGACCGTAGTGGTAGCGCGGATCCAGACTGTAGTGAGCGATTACAGTTTCTTTTCTATTCCATGGTCATTTACTTCGATATCAGCCATTGCGTCATTCGTGAGGATTTAAAAAAGGCGTTACTATGTGATCTTCCTCTGTGAGACAGTTTTGGAAAGACGTTTAGTATTTCGACCTTTCTCTTGCGTCCTCCGTTTCAAAAATGGTTCAAATGGCTCTGAGCACTATGGGACTCAACTGCTGTGGTCATCAGTCCCCTAGAACTTAGAACTACTTAAACATAACTAACCTAAGGACATCACACACGTCCATGCCCGAGGCAGGATTCGAACCTGCGACCGTAGTGGTAGCGCGGTTCCAGACTGTAGTGAGCGATTACAGTTTCTTTTCTATTCCATGGTCATTTACTTCGATATCAGCCATTGCGTCATTCGTGAGGATTTAAAAAAGGCGTTACTATGTGATCTTCCTCTGTGAGACAGTTTTGGAAAGACGTTTAGTATTTCGACCTTTCTCTTGCGTCCTCCGTTTCAAAAATGGTTCAAATGGCTCTGAGCACTATGGGACTCAACTGCTGTGGTCATCAGTCCCCTAGAACTTAGAACTACTTAAACATAACTAACCTAAGGACATCACACACGTCCATGCCCGAGGCAGGATTCGAACCTGCGACCGTAGTGGTAGCGCGGATCCAGACTGTAGTGAGCGATTACAGTTTCTTTTCTATTCCATGGTCATTTACTTCGATATCAGCCATTGCGTCATTCGTGAGGATTTAAAAAAGGCGTTACTATGTGATCTTCCTCTGTGAGACAGTTTTGGAAAGACGTTTAGTATTTCGACCTTTCTCTTGCGTCCTCCGTTTCAAAAATGGTTCAAATGGCTCTGAGCACTATGGGACTCAACTGCTGTGGTCATCAGTCCCCTAGAACTTAGAACTACTTAAACCTAACTAACCTAAGGACATCACACACGTCCATGCCTGAGGCAGGATTCGAACCTGCGACCGTAGTGGTAGCGCGGTTCCAGACTGTAGTGAGCGATTACAGTTTCTTTTCTATTCCATGGTCATTTACTTCGATATCAGCCATTGCGTCATTCGTGAGGATTTAAAAAAGGCGTTACTATGTGATCTTCCTCTGTGAGACAGTTTTGGAAAGACGTTTAGTATTTCGACCTTTCTCTTGCGTCCTCCGTTTCAAAAATGGTTCAAATGGCTCTGAGCACTATGGGACTCAACTGCTGTGGTCATCAGTCCCCTAGAACTTAGAACTACTTAAACATAACTAACCTAAGGACATCACACACGTCCATGCCCGAGGCAGGATTCGAACCTGCGACCGTAGTGGTAGCGCGGATCCAGACTGTAGTGAGCGATTACAGTTTCTTTTCTATTCCATGGTCATTTACTTCGATATCAGCCATTGCGTCATTCGTGAGGATTTAAAAAAGGCGTTACTATGTGATCTTCCTCTGTGAGACAGTTTTGGAAACACGTTTAGTATTTCGACCTTTCTCTTGCGTCCTCCGTTTCAAAAATGGTTCAAATGGCTCTGAGCACTATGGGACTCAACTGCTGTGGTCATCAGTCCCCTAGAACTTAGAACTACTTAAACATAACTAACCTAAGGACATCACACACGTCCATGCCCGAGGCAGGATTCGAACCTGCGACCGTAGTGGTAGCGCGGATCCAGACTGTAGTGAGCGATTACAGTTTCTTTTCTATTCCATGGTCATTTACTTCGATATCAGCCATTGCGTCATTCGTGAGGATTTAAAAAAGGCGTTACTATGTGATCTTCCTCTGTGAGACAGTTTTGGAAAGACGTTTAGTATTTCGACCTTTCTCTTGCGTCCTCCGTTTCAAAAATGGTTCAAATGGCTCTGAGCACTATGGGACTCAACTGCTGTGGTCATCAGTCCCCTAGAACTTAGAACTACTTAAACATAACTAACCTAAGGCCATCACACACGTCCATGCCCGAGGCAGGATTCGAACCTGCGACCGTAGTGGTAGCGCGGATCCAGACTGTAGTGAGCGATTACAGTTTCTTTTCTATTCCATGGTCATTTACTTCGATATCAGCCATTGCGTCATTCGTGAGGATTTAAAAAAGGCGTTACTATGTGATCTTCCTCTGTGAGACAGTTTTGGAAAGACGTTTAGTATTTCGACCTTTCTCTTGCGTCCTCCGTTTCAAAAATGGTTCAAATGGCTCTGAGCACTATGGGACTCAACTGCTGTGGTCATCAGTCCCCTAGAACTTAGAACTACTTAAACATAACTAACCTAAGGACATCACACACGTCCATGCCCGAGGCAGGATTCGAACCTGCGACCGTAGTGGTAGCGCGGATCCAGACTGTAGTGAGCGATTACAGTTTCTTTTCTATTCCATGGTCATTTACTTCGATATCAGCCATTGCGTCATTCGTGAGGATTTAAAAAAGGCGTTACTATGTGATCTTCCTCTGTGAGACAGTTTTGGAAAGACGTTTAGTATTTCGACCTTTCTCTTGCGTCCTCCGTTTCAAAAATGGTTCAAATGGCTCTGAGCACTATGGGACTCAACTGCTGTGGTCATCAGTCCCCTAGAACTTAGAACTACTTAAACATAACTAACCTAAGGCCATCACACACGTCCATGCCCGAGGCAGGATTCGAACCTGCGACCGTAGTGGTAGCGCGGATCCAGACTGTAGTGAGCGATTACAGTTTCTTTTCTATTCCATGGTCATTTACTTCGATATCAGCCATTGCGTCATTCGTGAGGATTTAAAAAAGGCGTTACTATGTGATCTTCCTCTGTGAGACAGTTTTGGAAAGACGTTTAGTATTTCGACCTTTCTCTTGCGTCCTCCGTTTCAAAAATGGTTCAAATGGCTCTGAGCACTATGGGACTCAACTGCTGTGGTCATCAGTCCCCTAGAACTTAGAACTACTTAAACATAACTAACCTAAGGACATCACACACGTCCATGCCCGAGGCAGGATTCGAACCTGCGACCGTAGTGGTAGCGCGGATCCAGACTGTAGTGAGCGATTACAGTTTCTTTTCTATTCCATGGTCATTTACTTCGATATCAGCCATTGCGTCATTCGTGAGGATTTAAAAAAGGCGTTACTATGTGATCTTCCTCTGTGAGACAGTTTTGGAAAGACGTTTAGTATTTCGACCTTTCTCTTGCGTCCTCCGTTTCAAAAATGGTTCAAATGGCTCTGAGCACTATGGGACTCAACTGCTGTGGTCATCAGTCCCCTAGAACTTAGAACTACTTAAACATAACTAACCTAAGGACATCACACACGTCCATGCCCGAGGCAGGATTCGAACCTGCGACCGTAGTGGTAGCGCGGATCCAGACTGTAGTGAGCGATTACAGTTTCTTTTCTATTCCATGGTCATTTACTTCGATATCAGCCATTGCGTCATTCGTGAGGATTTAAAAAAGGCGTTACTATGTGATCTTCCTCTGTGAGACAGTTTTGGAAAGACGTTTAGTATTTCGACCTTTCTCTTGCGTCCTCCGTTTCAAAAATGGTTCAAATGGCTCTGAGCACTATGGGACTCAACTGCTGTGGTCATCAGTCCCCTAGAACTTAGAACTACTTAAACATAACTAACCTAAGGACATCACACACGTCCATGCCCGAGGCAGGATTCGAACCTGCGACCGTAGTGGTAGCGCGGATCCAGACTGTAGTGAGCGATTACAGTTTCTTTTCTATTCCATGGTCATTTACTTCGATATCAGCCATTGCGTCATTCGTGAGGATTTAAAAAAGGCGTTACTATGTGATCTTCCTCTGTGAGACAGTTTTGGAAAGACGTTTAGTATTTCGACCTTTCTCTTGCGTCCTCCGTTTCAAAAATGGTTCAAATGGCTCTGAGCACTATGGGACTCAACTGCTGTGGTCATCAGTCCCCTAGAACTTAGAACTACTTAAACATAACTAACCTAAGGACATCACACACGTCCATGCCCGAGGCAGGATTCGAACCTGCGACCGTAGTGGTAGCGCGGATCCAGACTGTAGTGAGCGATTACAGTTTCTTTTCTATTCCATGGTCATTTACTTCGATATCAGCCATTGCGTCATTCGTGAGGATTTAAAAAAGGCGTTACTATGTGATCTTCCTCTGTGAGACAGTTTTGGAAAGACGTTTAGTATTTCGACCTTTCTCTTGCGTCCTCCGTTTCAAAAATGGTTCAAATGGCTCTGAGCACTATGGGACTCAACTGCTGTGGTCATCAGTCCCCTAGAACTTAGAACTACTTAAACATAACTAACCTAAGGACATCATACACGTCCATGCCCGAGGCAGGATTCGAACCTGCGACCGTAGTGGTAGCGCGGTTCCAGACTGTAGTGAGCGATTACAGTTTCTTTTCTATTCCATGGTCATTTACTTCGATATCAGCCATTGCGTCATTCGTGAGGATTTAAAAAAGGCGTTACTATGTGATCTTCCTCTGTGAGACAGTTTTGGAAAGACGTTTAGTATTTCGACCTTTCTCTTGCGTCCTCCGTTTCAAAAATGGTTCAAATGGCTCTGAGCACTATGGGACTCAACTGCTGTGGTCATCAGTCCCCTAGAACTTAGAACTACTTAAACATAACTAACCTAAGGCCATCACACACGTCCATGCCCGAGGCAGGATTCGAACCTGCGACCGTAGTGGTAGCGCGGATCCAGACTGTAGTGAGCGATTACAGTTTCTTTTCTATTCCATGGTCATTTACTTCGATATCAGCCATTGCGTCATTCGTGAGGATTTAAAAAAGGCGTTACTATGTGATCTTCCTCTGTGAGACAGTTTTGGAAAGACGTTTAGTATTTCGACCTTTCTCTTGCGTCCTCCGTTTCAAAAATGGTTCAAATGGCTCTGAGCACTATGGGACTCAACTGCTGTGGTCATCAGTCCCCTAGAACTTAGAACTACTTAAACATAACTAACCTAAGGCCATCACACACGTCCATGCCCGAGGCAGGATTCGAACCTGCGACCGTAGTGGTAGCGCGGATCCAGACTGTAGTGAGCGATTACAGTTTCTTTTCTATTCCATGGTCATTTACTTCGATATCAGCCATTGCGTCATTCGTGAGGATTTAAAAAAGGCGTTACTATGTGATCTTCCTCTGTGAGACAGTTTTGGAAAGACGTTTAGTATTTCGACCTTTCTCTTGCGTCCTCCGTTTCAAAAATGGTTCAAATGGCTCTGAGCACTATGGGACTCAACTGCTGTGGTCATCAGTCCCCTAGAACTTAGAACTACTTAAACATAACTAACCTAAGGACATCACACACGTCCATGCCCGAGGCAGGATTCGAACCTGCGACCGTAGTGGTAGCGCGGATCCAGACTGTAGTGAGCGATTACAGTTTCTTTTCTATTCCATGGTCATTTACTTCGATATCAGCCATTGCGTCATTCGTGAGGATTTAAAAAAGGCGTTACTATGTGATCTTCCTCTGTGAGACAGTTTTGGAAAGACGTTTAGTATTTCGACCTTTCTCTTGCGTCCTCCGTTTCAAAAATGGTTCAAATGGCTCTGAGCACTATGGGACTCAACTGCTGTGGTCATCAGTCCCCTAGAACTTAGAACTACTTAAACCTAACTAACCTAAGGACATCACACACGTCCATGCCCGAGGCAGGATTCGAACCTGCGACCGTAGTGGTAGCGCGGATCCAGACTGTAGTGAGCGATTACAGTTTCTTTTCTATTCCATGGTCATTTACTTCGATATCAGCCATTGCGTCATTCGTGAGGATTTGAAAAAGGCGTTACTATGTGATCTTCCTCTGTGAGACAGTTTTGGAAAGACGTTTAGTATTTCGACCTTTCTCTTGCGTCCTCCGTTTCAAAAATGGTTCAAATGGCTCTGAGCACTATGGGACTCAACTGCTGTGGTCATCAGTCCCCTAGAACTTAGAACTACTTAAACCTAACTAACCTAAGGACATCACACACGTCCATGCCCGAGGCAGGATTCGAACCTGCGACCGTAGTGGTAGCGCGGTTCCAGACTGTAGTGAGCGATTACAGTTTCTTTTCTATTCCATGGTCATTTACTTCGATATCAGCCATTGCGTCATTCGTGAGGATTTAAAAAAGGCGTTACTATGTGATCTTCCTCTGTGAGACAGTTTTGGAAAGACGTTTAGTATTTCGACCTTTCTCTTGCGTCCTCCGTTTCAAAAATGGTTCAAATGGCTCTGAGCACTATGGGACTCAACTGCTGTGGTCATCAGTCCCCTAGAACTTAGAACTACTTAAACATAACTAACCTAAGGACATCACACACGTCCATGCCCGAGGCAGGATTCGAACCTGCGACCGTAGTGGTAGCGCGGTTCCAGACTGTAGTGAGCGATTACAGTTTCTTTTCTATTCCATGGTCATTTACTTCGATATCAGCCATTGCGTCATTCGTGAGGATTTAAAAAAGGCGTTACTATGTGATCTTCCTCTGTGAGACAGTTTTGGAAAGACGTTTAGTATTTCGACCTTTCTCTTGCGTCCTCCGTTTCAAAAATGGTTCAAATGGCTCTGAGCACTATGGGACTCAACTGCTGTGGTCATCAGTCCCCTAGAACTTAGAACTACTTAAACCTAACTAACCTAAGGACATCACACACGTCCATGCCCGAGGCAGGATTCGAACCTGCGACCGTAGTGGTAGCGCGGATCCAGACTGTAGTGAGCGATTACAGTTTCTTTTCTATTCCATGGTCATTTACTTCGATATCAGCCATTGCGTCATTCGTGAGGATTTAAAAAAGGCGTTACTATGTGATCTTCCTCTGTGAGACAGTTTTGGAAAGACGTTTAGTATTTCGACCTTTCTCTTGCGTCCTCCGTTTCAAAAATGGTTCAAATGGCTCTGAGCACTATGGGACTCAACTGCTGTGGTCATCAGTCCCCTAGAACTTAGAACTACTTAAACCTAACTAACCTAAGGACATCACACACGTCCATGCCCGAGGCAGGATTCGAACCTGCGACCGTAGTGGTAGCGCGGTTCCAGACTGTAGTGAGCGATTACAGTTTCTTTTCTATTCCATGGTCATTTACTTCGATATCAGCCATTGCGTCATTCGTGAGGATTTAAAAAAGGCGTTACTATGTGATCTTCCTCTGTGAGACAGTTTTGGAAAGACGTTTAGTATTTCGACCTTTCTCTTGCGTCCTCCGTTTCAAAAATGGCTCTGAGCACTATGGGACTCAACTGCTGTGGTCATCAGTCCCCTAGAACTTAGAACTACTTAAACCTAACTAACCTAAGGACATCACACACGTCCATGCCCGAGGCAGGATTCGAACCTGCGACCGTAGTGGTAGCGCGGATCCAGACTGTAGTGAGCGATTACAGTTTCTTTTCTATTCCATGGTCATTTACTTCGATATCAGCCATTGCGTCATTCGTGAGGATTTAAAAAAGGCGTTACTATGTGATCTTCCTCTGTGAGACAGTTTTGGAAAGACGTTTAGTATTTCGACCTTTCTCTTGCGTCCTCCGTTTCAAAAATGGTTCAAATGGCTCTGAGCACTATGGGACTCAACTGCTGTGGTCATCAGTCCCCTAGAACTTAGAACTACTTAAACCTAACTAACCTAAGGACATCACACACGTCCATGCCCAAGGCAGGATTCGAACCTGCGACCGTAGTGGTAGCGCGGATCCAGACTGTAGTGAGCGATTACAGTTTCTTTTCTATTCCATGGTCATTTACTTCGATATCAGCCATTGCGTCATTCGTGAGGATTTAAAAAAGGCGTTACTATGTGATCTTCCTCTGTGAGACAGTTTTGGAAAGACGTTTAGTATTTCGACCTTTCTCTTGCGTCCTCCGTTTCAAAAATGGTTCAAATGGCTCTGAGCACTATGGGACTCAACTGCTGTGGTCATCAGTCCCCTAGAACTTAGAACTACTTAAACATAACTAACCTAAGGACATCACACACGTCCATGCCCGAGGCAGGATTCGAACCTGCGACCGTAGTGGTAGCGCGGATCCAGACTGTAGTGAGCGATTACAGTTTCTTTTCTATTCCATGGTCATTTACTTCGATATCAGCCATTGCGTCATTCGTGAGGATTTAAAAAAGGCGTTACTATGTGATCTTCCTCTGTGAGACAGTTTTGGAAAGACGTTTAGTATTTCGACCTTTCTCTTGCGTCCTCCGTTTCAAAAATGGTTCAAATGGCTCTGAGCACTATGGGACTCAACTGCTGTGGTCATCAGTCCCCTAGAACTTAGAACTACTTAAACATAACTAACCTAAGGACATCACACACGTCCATGCCTGAGGCAGGATTCGAACCTGCGACCGTAGTGGTAGCGCGGATCCAGACTGTAGTGAGCGATTACAGTTTCTTTTCTATTCCATGGTCATTTACTTCGATATCAGCCATTGCGTCATTCGTGAGGATTTAAAAAAGGCGTTACTATGTGATCTTCCTCTGTGAGACAGTTTTGGAAAGACGTTTAGTATTTCGACCTTTCTCTTGCGTCCTCCGTTTCAAAAATGGTTCAAATGGCTCTGAGCACTATGGGACTCAACTGCTGTGGTCATCAGTCCCCTAGAACTTAGAAATACTTAAACCTAACTAACCTAAGGACATCACACACGTCCATGCCCGAGGCAGGATTCGAACCTGCGACCGTAGTGGTAGCGCGGATCCAGACTGTAGTGAGCGATTACAGTTTCTTTTCTATTCCATGGTCATTTACTTCGATATCAGCCATTGCGTCATTCGTGAGGATTTAAAAAAGGCGTTACTATGTGATCTTCCTCTGTGAGACAGTTTTGGAAAGACGTTTAGTATTTCGACCTTTCTCTTGCGTCCTCCGTTTCAAAAATGGTTCAAATGGCTCTGAGCACTATGGGACTCAACTGCTGTGGTCATCAGTCCCCTAGAACTTAGAACTACTTAAACCTAACTAACCTAAGGACATCACACACGTCCATGCCCGAGGCAGGATTCGAACCTGCGACCGTAGTGGTAGCGCGGATCCAGACTGTAGTGAGCGATTACAGTTTCTTTTCTATTCCATGGTCATTTACTTCGATATCAGCCATTGCGTCATTCGTGAGGATTTAAAAAAGGCGTTACTATGTGATCTTCCTCTGTGAGACAGTTTTGGAAAGACGTTTAGTATTTCGACCTTTCTCTTGCGTCCTCCGTTTCAAAAATGGTTCAAATGGCTCTGAGCACTATGGGACTCAACTGCTGTGGTCATCAGTCCCCTAGAACTTAGAACTACTTAAACATAACTAACCTAAGGACATCACACACGTCCATGCCCGAGGCAGGATTCGAACCTGCGACCGTAGTGGTAGCGCGGATCCAGACTGTAGTGAGCGATTACAGTTTCTTTTCTATTCCATGGTCATTTACTTCGATATCAGCCATTGCGTCATTCGTGAGGATTTAAAAAAGGCGTTACTATGTGATCTTCCTCTGTGAGACAGTTTTGGAAAGACGTTTAGTATTTCGACCTTTCTCTTGCGTCCTCCGTTTCAAAAATGGTTCAAATGGCTCTGAGCACTATGGGACTCAACTGCTGTGGTCATCAGTCCCCTAGAACTTAGAACTACTTAAACCTAACTAACCTAAGGACATCACACACGTCCATGCCCGAGGCAGGATTCGAACCTGCGACCGTAGTGGTAGCGCGGATCCAGACTGTAGTGAGCGATTACAGTTTCTTTTCTATTCCATGGTCATTTACTTCGATATCAGCCATTGCGTCATTCGTGAGGATTTAAAAAAGGCGTTACTATGTGATCTTCCTCTGTGAGACAGTTTTGGAAAGACGTTTAGTATTTCGACCTTTCTCTTGCGTCCTCCGTTTCAAAAATGGTTCAAATGGCTCTGAGCACTATGGGACTCAACTGCTGTGGTCATCAGTCCCCTAGAACTTAGAACTACTTAAACATAACTAACCTAAGGACATCACACACGTCCATGCCCGAGGCAGGATTCGAACCTGCGACCGTAGTGGTAGCGCGGATCCAGACTGTAGTGAGCGATTACAGTTTCTTTTCTATTCCATGGTCATTTACTTCGATATCAGCCATTGCGTCATTCGTGAGGATTTAAAAAAGGCGTTACTATGTGATCTTCCTCTGTGAGACAGTTTTGGAAAGACGTTTAGTATTTCGACCTTTCTCTTGCGTCCTCCGTTTCAAAAATGGTTCAAATGGCTCTGAGCACTATGGGACTCAACTGCTGTGGTCATCAGTCCCCTAGAACTTAGAACTACTTAAACCTAACTAACCTAAGGACATCACACACGTCCATGCCCGAGGCAGGATTCGAACCTGCGACCGTAGTGGTAGCGCGGATCCAGACTGTAGTGAGCGATTACAGTTTCTTTTCTATTCCATGGTCATTTACTTCGATATCAGCCATTGCGTCATTCGTGAGGATTTAAAAAAGGCGTTACTATGTGATCTTCCTCTGTGAGACAGTTTTGGAAAGACGTTTAGTATTTCGACCTTTCTCTTGCGTCCTCCGTTTCAAAAATGGTTCAAATGGCTCTGAGCACTATGGGACTCAACTGCTGTGGTCATCAGTCCCCTAGAACTTAGAACTACTTAAACATAACTAACCTAAGGACATCACACACGTCCATGCCCGAGGCAGGATTCGAACCTGCGACCGTAGTGGTAGCGCGGATCCAGACTGTAGTGAGCGATTACAGTTTCTTTTCTATTCCATGGTCATTTACTTCGATATCAGCCATTGCGTCATTCGTGAGGATTTAAAAAAGGCGTTACTATGTGATCTTCCTCTGTGAGACAGTTTTGGAAAGACGTTTAGTATTTCGACCTTTCTCTTGCGTCCTCCGTTTCAAAAATGGTTCAAATGGCTCTGAGCACTATGGGACTCAACTGCTGTGGTCATCAGTCCCCTAGAACTTAGAACTACTTAAACATAACTAACCTAAGGACATCACACACGTCCATGCCCGAGGCAGGATTCGAACCTGCGACCGTAGTGGTAGCGCGGATCCAGACTGTAGTGAGCGATTACAGTTTCTTTTCTATTCCATGGTCATTTACTTCGATATCAGCCATTGCGTCATTCGTGAGGATTTAAAAAAGGCGTTACTATGTGATCTTCCTCTGTGAGACAGTTTTGGAAAGACGTTTAGTATTTCGACCTTTCTCTTGCGTCCTCCGTTTCAAAAATGGTTCAAATGGCTCTGAGCACTATGGGACTCAACTGCTGTGGTCATCAGTCCCCTAGAACTTAGAACTACTTAAACCTAACTAACCTAAGGACATCACACACGTCCATGCCCGAGGCAGGATTCGAACCTGCGACCGTAGTGGTAGCGCGGATCCAGACTGTAGTGAGCGATTACAGTTTCTTTTCTATTCCATGGTCATTTACTTCGATATCAGCCATTGCGTCATTCGTGAGGATTTAAAAAAGGCGTTACTATGTGATCTTCCTCTGTGAGACAGTTTTGGAAAGACGTTTAGTATTTCGACCTTTCTCTTGCGTCCTCCGTTTCAAAAATGGTTCAAATGGCTCTGAGCACTATGGGACTCAACTGCTGTGGTCATCAGTCCCCTAGAACTTAGAACTACTTAAACATAACTAACCTAAGGACATCACACACGTCCATGCCCGAGGCAGGATTCGAACCTGCGACCGTAGTGGTAGCGCGGATCCAGACTGTAGTGAGCGATTACAGTTTCTTTTCTATTCCATGGTCATTTACTTCGATATCAGCCATTGCGTCATTCGTGAGGATTTAAAAAAGGCGTTACTATGTGATCTTCCTCTGTGAGACAGTTTTGGAAAGACGTTTAGTATTTCGACCTTTCTCTTGCGTCCTCCGTTTCAAAAATGGTTCAAATGGCTCTGAGCACTATGGGACTCAACTGCTGTGGTCATCAGTCCCCTAGAACTTAGAACTACTTAAACCTAACTAACCTAAGGACATCACACACGTCCATGCCCGAGGCAGGATTCGAACCTGCGACCGTAGTGGTAGCGCGGATCCAGACTGTAGTGAGCGATTACAGTTTCTTTTCTATTCCATGGTCATTTACTTCGATATCAGCCATTGCGTCATTCGTGAGGATTTAAAAAAGGCGTTACTATGTGATCTTCCTCTGTGAGACAGTTTTGGAAAGACGTTTAGTATTTCGACCTTTCTCTTGCGTCCTCCGTTTCAAAAATGGTTCAAATGGCTCTGAGCACTATGGGACTCAACTGCTGTGGTCATCAGTCCCCTAGAACTTAGAACTACTTAAACATAACTAACCTAAGGACATCACACACGTCCATGCCCGAGGCAGGATTCGAACCTGCGACCGTAGTGGTAGCGCGGATCCAGACTGTAGTGAGCGATTACAGTTTCTTTTCTATTCCATGGTCATTTACTTCGATATCAGCCATTGCGTCATTCGTGAGGATTTAAAAAAGGCGTTACTATGTGATCTTCCTCTGTGAGACAGTTTTGGAAAGACGTTTAGTATTTCGACCTTCCTCTTGCGTCCTCCGTTTCAAAAATGGTTCAAATGGCTCTGAGCACTATGGGACTCAACTGCTGTGGTCATCAGTCCCCTAGAACTTAGAACTACTTAAACCTAACTAACCTAAGGACATCACACACGTCCATGCCCGAGGCAGGATTCGAACCTGCGACCGTAGTGGTAGCGCGGATCCAGACTGTAGTGAGCGATTACAGTTTCTTTTCTATTCCATGGTCATTTACTTCGATATCAGCCATTGCGTCATTCGTGAGGATTTAAAAAAGGCGTTACTATGTGATCTTCCTCTGTGAGACAGTTTTGGAAAGACGTTTAGTATTTCGACCTTTCTCTTGCGTCCTCCGTTTCAAAAATGGTTCAAATGGCTCTGAGCACTATGGGACTCAACTGCTGTGGTCATCAGTCCCCTAGAACTTAGAACTACTTAAACATAACTAACCTAAGGACATCACACACGTCCATGCCCGAGGCAGGATTCGAACCTGCGACCGTAGTGGTAGCGCGGATCCAGACTGTAGTGAGCGATTACAGTTTCTTTTCTATTCCATGGTCATTTACTTCGATATCAGCCATTGCGTCATTCGTGAGGATTTAAAAAAGGCGTTACTATGTGATCTTCCTCTGTGAGACAGTTTTGGAAAGACGTTTAGTATTTCGACCTTTCTCTTGCGTCCTCCGTTTCAAAAATGGTTCAAATGGCTCTGAGCACTATGGGACTCAACTGCTGTGGTCATCAGTCCCCTAGAACTTAGAACTACTTAAACCTAACTAACCTAAGGACATCACACACGTCCATGCCCGAGGCAGGATTCGAACCTGCGACCGTAGTGGTAGCGCGGATCCAGACTGTAGTGAGCGATTACAGTTTCTTTTCTATTCCATGGTCATTTACTTCGATATCAGCCATTGCGTCATTCGTGAGGATTTAAAAAAGGCGTTACTATGTGATCTTCCTCTGTGAGACAGTTTTGGAAAGACGTTTAGTATTTCGACCTTTCTCTTGCGTCCTCCGTTTCAAAAATGGTTCAAATGGCTCTGAGCACTATGGGACTCAACTGCTGTGGTCATCAGTCCCCTAGAACTTAGAACTACTTAAACCTAACTAACCTAAGGACATCACACACGTCCATGCCCGAGGCAGGATTCGAACCTGCGACCGTAGTGGTAGCGCGGATCCAGACTGTAGTGAGCGATTACAGTTTCTTTTCTATTCCATGGTCATTTACTTCGATATCAGCCATTGCGTCATTCGTGAGGATTTAAAAAAGGCGTTACTATGTGATCTTCCTCTGTGAGACAGTTTTGGAAAGACGTTTAGTATTTCGACCTTTCTCTTGCGTCCTCCGTTTCAAAAATGGTTCAAATGGCTCTGAGCACTATGGGACTCAACTGCTGTGGTCATCAGTCCCCTAGAACTTAGAACTACTTAAACCTAACTAACCTAAGGACATCACACACGTCCATGCCCGAGGCAGGATTCGAACCTGCGACCGTAGTGGTAGCGCGGATCCAGACTGTAGTGAGCGATTACAGTTTCTTTTCTATTCCATGGTCATTTACTTCGATATCAGCCATTGCGTCATTCGTGAGGATTTAAAAAAGGCGTTACTATGTGATCTTCCTCTGTGAGACAGTTTTGGAAAGACGTTTAGTATTTCGACCTTTCTCTTGCGTCCTCCGTTTCAAAAATGGTTCAAATGGCTCTGAGCACTATGGGACTCAACTGCTGTGGTCATCAGTCCCCTAGAACTTAGAACTACTTAAACCTAACTAACCTAAGGACATCACACACGTCCATGCCCGAGGCAGGATTCGAACCTGCGACCGTAGTGGTAGCGCGGATCCAGACTGTAGTGAGCGATTACAGTTTCTTTTCTATTCCATGGTCATTTACTTCGATATCAGCCATTGCGTCATTCGTGAGGATTTAAAAAAGGCGTTACTATGTGATCTTCCTCTGTGAGACAGTTTTGGAAAGACGTTTAGTATTTCGACCTTTCTCTTGCGTCCTCCGTTTCAAAAATGGTTCAAATGGCTCTGAGCACTATGGGACTCAACTGCTGTGGTCATCAGTCCCCTAGAACTTAGAACTACTTAAACCTAACTAACCTAAGGACATCACACACGTCCATGCCCGAGGCAGGATTCGAACCTGCGACCGTAGTGGTAGCGCGGATCCAGACTGTAGTGAGCGATTACAGTTTCTTTTCTATTCCATGGTCATTTACTTCGATATCAGCCATTGCGTCATTCGTGAGGATTTAAAAAAGGCGTTACTATGTGATCTTCCTCTGTGAGACAGTTTTGGAAAGACGTTTAGTATTTCGACCTTTCTCTTGCGTCCTCCGTTTCAAAAATGGTTCAAATGGCTCTGAGCACTATGGGACTCAACTGCTGTGGTCATCAGTCCCCTAGAACTTAGAACTACTTAAACCTAACTAACCTAAGGACATCACACACGTCCATGCCCGAGGCAGGATTCGAACCTGCGACCGTAGTGGTAGCGCGGATCCAGACTGTAGTGAGCGATTACAGTTTCTTTTCTATTCCATGGTCATTTACTTCGATATCAGCCATTGCGTCATTCGTGAGGATTTAAAAAAGGCGTTACTATGTGATCTTCCTCTGTGAGACAGTTTTGGAAAGACGTTTAGTATTTCGACCTTTCTCTTGCGTCCTCCGTTTCAAAAATGGTTCAAATGGCTCTGAGCACTATGGGACTCAACTGCTGTGGTCATCAGTCCCCTAGAACTTAGAACTACTTAAACCTAACTAACCTAAGGACATCACACACGTCCATGCCCGAGGCAGGATTCGAACCTGCGACCGTAGTGGTAGCGCGGATCCAGACTGTAGTGAGCGATTACAGTTTCTTTTCTATTCCATGGTCATTTACTTCGATATCAGCCATTGCGTCATTCGTGAGGATTTAAAAAAGGCGTTACTATGTGATCTTCCTCTGTGAGACAGTTTTGGAAAGACGTTTAGTATTTCGACCTTTCTCTTGCGTCCTCCGTTTCAAAAATGGTTCAAATGGCTCTGAGCACTATGGGACTCAACTGCTGTGGTCATCAGTCCCCTAGAACTTAGAACTACTTAAACCTAACTAACCTAAGGACATCACACACGTCCATGCCCGAGGCAGGATTCGAACCTGCGACCGTAGTGGTAGCGCGGATCCAGACTGTAGTGAGCGATTACAGTTTCTTTTCTATTCCATGGTCATTTACTTCGATATCAGCCATTGCGTCATTCGTGAGGATTTAAAAAAGGCGTTACTATGTGATCTTCCTCTGTGAGACAGTTTTGGAAAGACGTTTAGTATTTCGACCTTTCTCTTGCGTCCTCCGTTTCAAAAATGGTTCAAATGGCTCTGAGCACTATGGGACTCAACTGCTGTGGTCATCAGTCCCCTAGAACTTAGAACTACTTAAACATAACTAACCTAAGGACATCACACACGTCCATGCCCGAGGCAGGATTCGAACCTGCGACCGTAGTGGTAGCGCGGATCCAGACTGTAGTGAGCGATTACAGTTTCTTTTCTATTCCATGGTCATTTACTTCGATATCAGCCATTGCGTCATTCGTGAGGATTTAAAAAAGGCGTTACTATGTGATCTTCCTCTGTGAGACAGTTTTGGAAAGACGTTTAGTATTTCGACCTTTCTCTTGCGTCCTCCGTTTCAAAAATGGTTCAAATGGCTCTGAGCACTATGGGACTCAACTGCTGTGGTCATCAGTCCCCTAGAACTTAGAACTACTTAAACATAACTAACCTAAGGACATCACACACGTCCATGCCCGAGGCAGGATTCGAACCTGCGACCGTAGTGGTAGCGCGGATCCAGACTGTAGTGAGCGATTACAGTTTCTTTTCTATTCCATGGTCATTTACTTCGATATCAGCCATTGCGTCATTCGTGAGGATTTAAAAAAGGCGTTACTATGTGATCTTCCTCTGTGAGACAGTTTTGGAAAGACGTTTAGTATTTCGACCTTTCTCTTGCGTCCTCCGTTTCAAAAATGGTTCAAATGGCTCTGAGCACTATGGGACTCAACTGCTGTGGTCATCAGTCCCCTAGAACTTAGAACTACTTAAACCTAACTAACCTAAGGACATCACACACGTCCATGCCTGAGGCAGGATTCGAACCTGCGACCGTAGTGGTAGCGCGGATCCAGACTGTAGTGAGCGATTACAGTTTCTTTTCTATTCCATGGTCATTTACTTCGATATCAGCCATTGCGTCATTCGTGAGGATTTAAAAAAGGCGTTACTATGTGATCTTCCTCTGTGAGACAGTTTTGGAAAGACGTTTAGTATTTCGACCTTTCTCTTGCGTCCTCCGTTTCAAAAATGGTTCAAATGGCTCTGAGCACTATGGGACTCAACTGCTGTGGTCATCAGTCCCCTAGAACTTAGAACTACTTAAACATAACTAACCTAAGGACATCACACACGTCCATGCCCGAGGCAGGATTCGAACCTGCGACCGTAGTGGTAGCGCGGATCCAGACTGTAGTGAGCGATTACAGTTTCTTTTCTATTCCATGGTCATTTACTTCGATATCAGCCATTGCGTCATTCGTGAGGATTTAAAAAAGGCGTTACTATGTGATCTTCCTCTGTGAGACAGTTTTGGAAAGACGTTTAGTATTTCGACCTTTCTCTTGCGTCCTCCGTTTCAAAAATGGTTCAAATGGCTCTGAGCACTATGGGACTCAACTGCTGTGGTCATCAGTCCCCTAGAACTTAGAACTACTTAAACATAACTAACCTAAGGACATCACACACGTCCATGCCCGAGGCAGGATTCGAACCTGCGACCGTAGTGGTAGCGCGGATCCAGACTGTAGTGAGCGATTACAGTTTCTTTTCTATTCCATGGTCATTTACTTCGATATCAGCCATTGCGTCATTCGTGAGGATTTAAAAAAGGCGTTACTATGTGATCTTCCTCTGTGAGACAGTTTTGGAAAGACGTTTAGTATTTCGACCTTTCTCTTGCGTCCTCCGTTTCAAAAATGGTTCAAATGGCTCTGAGCACTATGGGACTCAACTGCTGTGGTCATCAGTCCCCTAGAACTTAGAACTACTTAAACATAACTAACCTAAGGACATCACACACGTCCATGCCCGAGGCAGGATTCGAACCTGCGACCGTAGTGGTAGCGCGGATCCAGACTGTAGTGAGCGATTACAGTTTCTTTTCTATTCCATGGTCATTTACTTCGATATCAGCCATTGCGTCATTCGTGAGGATTTAAAAAAGGCGTTACTATGTGATCTTCCTCTGTGAGACAGTTTTGGAAAGACGTTTAGTATTTCGACCTTTCTCTTGCGTCCTCCGTTTCAAAAATGGTTCAAATGGCTCTGAGCACTATGGGACTCAACTGCTGTGGTCATCAGTCCCCTAGAACTTAGAACTACTTAAACCTAACTAACCTAAGGACATCACACACGTCCATGCCTGAGGCAGGATTCGAACCTGCGACCGTAGTGGTAGCGCGGATCCAGACTGTAGTGAACGATTACAGTTTCTTTTCTATTCCATGGTCATTTACTTCGATATCAGCCATTGCGTCATTCGTGAGGATTTAAAAAAGGCGTTACTATGTGATCTTCCTCTGTGAGACAGTTTTGGAAAGACGTTTAGTATTTCGACCTTTCTCTTGCGTCCTCCGTTTCAAAAATGGTTCAAATGGCTCTGAGCACTATGGGACTCAACTGCTGTGGTCATCAGTCCCCTAGAACTTAGAACTACTTAAACATAACTAACCTAAGGACATCACACACGTCCATGCCCGAGGCAGGATTCGAACCTGCGACCGTAGTGGTAGCGCGGATCCAGACTGTAGTGAGCGATTACAGTTTCTTTTCTATTCCATGGTCATTTACTTCGATATCAGCCATTGCGTCATTCGTGAGGATTTAAAAAAGGCGTTACTATGTGATCTTCCTCTGTGAGACAGTTTTGGAAAGACGTTTAGTATTTCGACCTTTCTCTTGCGTCCTCCGTTTCAAAAATGGTTCAAATGGCTCTGAGCACTATGGGACTCAACTGCTGTGGTCATCAGTCCCCTAGAACTTAGAACTACTTAAACCTAACTAACCTAAGGACATCACACACGTCCATGCCTGAGGCAGGATTCGAACCTGCGACCGTAGTGGTAGCGCGGATCCAGACTGTAGTGAGCGATTACAGTTTCTTTTCTATTCCATGGTCATTTACTTCGATATCAGCCATTGCGTCATTCGTGAGGATTTAAAAAAGGCGTTACTATGTGATCTTCCTCTGTGAGACAGTTTTGGAAAGACGTTTAGTATTTCGACCTTTCTCTTGCGTCCTCCGTTTCAAAAATGGTTCAAATGGCTCTGAGCACTATGGGACTCAACTGCTGTGGTCATCAGTCCCCTAGAACTTAGAACTACTTAAACATAACTAACCTAAGGACATCACACACGTCCATGCCCGAGGCAGGATTCGAACCTGCGACCGTAGTGGTAGCGCGGATCCAGACTGTAGTGAGCGATTACAGTTTCTTTTCTATTCCATGGTCATTTACTTCGATATCAGCCATTGCGTCATTCGTGAGGATTTAAAAAAGGCGTTACTATGTGATCTTCCTCTGTGAGACAGTTTTGGAAAGACGTTTAGTATTTCGACCTTTCTCTTGCCTCCTCCGTTTCAAAAATGGTTCAAATGGCTCTGAGCACTATGGGACTCAACTGCTGTGGTCATCAGTCCCCTAGAACTTAGAACTACTTAAACATAACTAACCTAAGGACATCACACACGTCCATGCCCGAGGCAGGATTCGAACCTGCGACCGTAGTGGTAGCGCGGATCCAGACTGTAGTGAGCGATTACAGTTTCTTTTCTATTCCATGGTCATTTACTTCGATATCAGCCATTGCGTCATTCGTGAGGATTTAAAAAAGGCGTTACTATGTGATCTTCCTCTGTGAGACAGTTTTGGAAAGACGTTTAGTATTTCGACCTTTCTCTTGCGTCCTCCGTTTCAAAAATGGTTCAAATGGCTCTGAGCACTATGGGACTCAACTGCTGTGGTCATCAGTCCCCTAGAACTTAGAACTACTTAAACCTAACTAACCTAAGGACATCACACACGTCCATGCCTGAGGCAGGATTCGAACCTGCGACCGTAGTGGTAGCGCGGATCCAGACTGTAGTGAGCGATTACAGTTTCTTTTCTATTCCATGGTCATTTACTTCGATATCAGCCATTGCGTCATTCGTGAGGATTTAAAAAAGGCGTTACTATGTGATCTTCCTCTGTGAGACAGTTTTGGAAAGACGTTTAGTATTTCGACCTTTCTCTTGCGTCCTCCGTTTCAAAAATGGTTCAAATGGCTCTGAGCACTATGGGACTCAACTGCTGTGGTCATCAGTCCCCTAGAACTTAGAACTACTTAAACATAACTAACCTAAGGACATCACACACGTCCATGCCCGAGGCAGGATTCGAACCTGCGACCGTAGTGGTAGCGCGGATCCAGACTGTAGTGAGCGATTACAGTTTCTTTTCTATTCCATGGTCATTTACTTCGATATCAGCCATTGCGTCATTCGTGAGGATTTAAAAAAGGCGTTACTATGTGATCTTCCTCTGTGAGACAGTTTTGGAAAGACGTTTAGTATTTCGACCTTTCTCTTGCGTCCTCCGTTTCAAAAATGGTTCAAATGGCTCTGAGCACTATGGGACTCAACTGCTGTGGTCATCAGTCCCCTAGAACTTAGAACTACTTAAACCTAACTAACCTAAGGACATCACACACGTCCATGCCCGAGGCAGGATTCGAACCTGCGACCGTAGTGGTAGCGCGGATCCAGACTGTAGTGAGCGATTACAGTTTCTTTTCTATTCCATGGTCATTTACTTCGATATCAGCCATTGCGTCATTCGTGAGGATTTAAAAAAGGCGTTACTATGTGATCTTCCTCTGTGAGACAGTTTTGGAAAGACGTTTAGTATTTCGACCTTTCTCTTGCGTCCTCCGTTTCAAAAATGGTTCAAATGGCTCTGAGCACTATGGGACTCAACTGCTGTGGTCATCAGTCCCCTAGAACTTAGAACTACTTAAACCTAACTAACCTAAGGACATCACACACGTCCATGCCCGAGGCAGGATTCGAACCTGCGACCGTAGTGGTAGCGCGGATCCAGACTGTAGTGAGCGATTACAGTTTCTTTTCTATTCCATGGTCATTTACTTCGATATCAGCCATTGCGTCATTCGTGAGGATTTAAAAAAGGCGTTACTATGTGATCTTCCTCTGTGAGACAGTTTTGGAAAGACGTTTAGTATTTCGACCTTTCTCTTGCGTCCTCCGTTTCAAAAATGGTTCAAATGGCTCTGAGCACTATGGGACTCAACTGCTGTGGTCATCAGTCCCCTAGAACTTAGAACTACTTAAACATAACTAACCTAAGGACATCACACACGTCCATGCCCGAGGCAGGATTCGAACCTGCGACCGTAGTGGTAGCGCGGATCCAGACTGTAGTGAGCGATTACAGTTTCTTTTCTATTCCATGGTCATTTACTTCGATATCAGCCATTGCGTCATTCGTGAGGATTTAAAAAAGGCGTTACTATGTGATCTTCCTCTGTGAGACAGTTTTGGAAAGACGTTTAGTATTTCGACCTTTCTCTTGCGTCCTCCGTTTCAAAAATGGTTCAAATGGCTCTGAGCACTATGGGACTCAACTGCTGTGGTCATCAGTCCCCTAGAACTTAGAACTACTTAAACATAACTAACCTAAGGACATCACACACGTCCATGCCCGAGGCAGGATTCGAACCTGCGACCGTAGTGGTAGCGCGGATCCAGACTGTAGTGAGCGATTACAGTTTCTTTTCTATTCCATGGTCATTTACTTCGATATCAGCCATTGCGTCATTCGTGAGGATTTAAAAAAGGCGTTACTATGTGATCTTCCTCTGTGAGACAGTTTTGGAAAGACGTTTAGTATTTCGACCTTTCTCTTGCGTCCTCCGTTTCAAAAATGGTTCAAATGGCTCTGAGCACTATGGGACTCAACTGCTGTGGTCATCAGTCCCCTAGAACTTAGAACTACTTAAACCTAACTAACCTAAGGACATCACACACGTCCATGCCCGAGGCAGGATTCGAACCTGCGACCGTAGTGGTAGCGCGGATCCAGACTGTAGTGAGCGATTACAGTTTCTTTTCTATTCCATGGTCATTTACTTCGATATCAGCCATTGCGTCATTCGTGAGGATTTAAAAAAGGCGTTACTATGTGATCTTCCTCTGTGAGACAGTTTTGGAAAGACGTTTAGTATTTCGACCTTTCTCTTGCGTCCTCCGTTTCAAAAATGGTTCAAATGGCTCTGAGCACTATGGGACTCAACTGCTGTGGTCATCAGTCCCCTAGAACTTAGAACTACTTAAACCTAACTAACCTAAGGACATCACATACGTCCATGCCCGAGGCAGGATTCGAACCTGCGACCGTAGTGGTAGCGCGGATCCAGACTGTAGTGAGCGATTACAGTTTCTTTTCTATTCCATGGTCATTTACTTCGATATCAGCCATTGCGTCATTCGTGAGGATTTAAAAAAGGCGTTACTATGTGATCTTCCTCTGTGAGACAGTTTTGGAAAGACGTTTAGTATTTCGACCTTTCTCTTGCGTCCTCCGTTTCAAAAATGGTTCAAATGGCTCTGAGCACTATGGGACTCAACTGCTGTGGTCATCAGTCCCCTAGAACTTAGAACTACTTAAACATAACTAACCTAAGGACATCACACACGTCCATGCCCGAGGCAGGATTCGAACCTGCGACCGTAGTGGTAGCGCGGATCCAGACTGTAGTGAGCGATTACAGTTTCTTTTCTATTCCATGGTCATTTACTTCGATATCAGCCATTGCGTCATTCGTGAGGATTTAAAAAAGGCGTTACTATGTGATCTTCCTCTGTGAGACAGTTTTGGAAAGACGTTTAGTATTTCGACCTTTCTCTTGCGTCCTCCGTTTCAAAAATGGTTCAAATGGCTCTGAGCACTATGGGACTCAACTGCTGTGGTCATCAGTCCCCTAGAACTTAGAACTACTTAAACCTAACTAACCTAAGGACATCACACACGTCCATGCCCGAGGCAGGATTCGAACCTGCGACCGTAGTGGTAGCGCGGATCCAGACTGTAGTGAGCGATTACAGTTTCTTTTCTATTCCATGGTCATTTACTTCGATATCAGCCATTGCGTCATTCGTGAGGATTTAAAAAAGGCGTTACTATGTGATCTTCCTCTGTGAGACAGTTTTGGAAAGACGTTTAGTATTTCGACCTTTCTCTTGCGTCCTCCGTTTCAAAAATGGTTCAAATGGCTCTGAGCACTATGGGACTCAACTGCTGTGGTCATCAGTCCCCTAGAACTTAGAACTACTTAAACCTAACTAACCTAAGGACATCACACACGTCCATGCCCGAGGCAGGATTCGAACCTGCGACCGTAGTGGTAGCGCGGATCCAGACTGTAGTGAGCGATTACAGTTTCTTTTCTATTCCATGGTCATTTACTTCGATATCAGCCATTGCGTCATTCGTGAGGATTTAAAAAAGGCGTTACTATGTGATCTTCCTCTGTGAGACAGTTTTGGAAAGACGTTTAGTATTTCGACCTTTCTCTTGCGTCCTCCGTTTCAAAAATGGTTCAAATGGCTCTGAGCACTATGGGACTCAACTGCTGTGGTCATCAGTCCCCTAGAACTTAGAACTACTTAAACCTAACTAACCTAAGGACATCACACACGTCCATGCCCGAGGCAGGATTCGAACCTGCGACCGTAGTGGTAGCGCGGATCCAGACTGTAGTGAGCGATTACAGTTTCTTTTCTATTCCATGGTCATTTACTTCGATATCAGCCATTGCGTCATTCGTGAGGATTTAAAAAAGGCGTTACTATGTGATCTTCCTCTGTGAGACAGTTTTGGAAAGACGTTTAGTATTTCGACCTTTCTCTTGCGTCCTCCGTTTCAAAAATGGTTCAAATGGCTCTGAGCACTATGGGACTCAACTGCTGTGGTCATCAGTCCCCTAGAACTTAGAACTACTTAAACCTAACTAACCTAAGGACATCACACACGTCCATGCCCGAGGCAGGATTCGAACCTGCGACCGTAGTGGTAGCGCGGATCCAGACTGTAGTGAGCGATTACAGTTTCTTTTCTATTCCATGGTCATTTACTTCGATATCAGCCATTGCGTCATTCGTGAGGATTTAAAAAAGGCGTTACTATGTGATCTTCCTCTGTGAGACAGTTTTGGAAAGACGTTTAGTATTTCGACCTTTCTCTTGCGTCCTCCGTTTCAGTGCAATTGTGGTCACAGAGTGCCTGGACACGTGGCTTCGATCCGTTCACTGATTTCACATCAGACAAAAACTTTTTTAGGTTTTATATCAAGACACTAGACAGAATATTACTTTCGAACTCGCTGAACGCGTCACGCATGGCCCTCCTTACGCTGATTTTGGCTTCGTTTGGTTTTTGTTTGTCTGTGAGGCTTTGGCTACGCGTAAATTTGCAGTAAAGCTCTCTTTGCTTTCGTAGCAGCTTTCTGACATGGATGTTGAACCACGGCGGGTTTTTTCCATCCATAAAAACTTTGCTTGGCACATACGTGTGTAAAGCGCATTGTACGAGTGCAGTAGTCTTGAACTTCGTCCACGTTCTTAGTGCTCGAAATGAAACTGACCGCCCAGGTAATCTGAAATACGTTACTTTGCCGCTCTTGCTAAGTAGAAAGATCTTCCTACCTTTCTCCGTATTCAGTGGAGCTGTGCTGCGCGGAGTGGTGTAGCGACCCTTTTTTCTATCCCGACTTCCGTATCTTGCATGAAAGTAGGAATGTTAATTTATCTATACATTGACTAGTATTGAGGGGTTTTGTTTTATCCCGGCTAGTTCTTAAATTAACCCCAGTGAGTCACTACACCTATTGTCTTCCCAGTTCTGAAGGAAAAAACCGTAAGTAAATTAATACTAGTGTTTTCAATAGATTCTCGTTCACTTGTTTCAGTTACTAGTCTGCAGTTTATTCTTGGTGAAAATCACGTAACCTAATTATTTATGAACCTAAATCGAAGTAAAGTTCAAGACGAATAGTCAGTTTCAAATTAACACGTTATTTTATTTAACAATAATTATTAATAAATCAGTTCATTCACACAATCGCATTCAAAGGGGTTCTTTGAATAACTGTCTAATCTGGAATCCCGTCAATATCAGAGATACTAAACAATGTTCTGTCACTTTCAATAAAAAGATTGTTCCCGTTTAATATCCATAAACTGTCACGAACTATGATTACTAGTCGCGTGAAGTAAAGCTTTTCCACTATCACAATACAAAGTCCGACTCTGTCCAAAAGTCGTTAATTCTGTAAAATATTTAAATCTTCACACGAAGTGACGTTAAAGTCAGAGAGATTATTGATCACCTCCCCGTTCCTCTAATATGACAAAAGTTCTAATTCTGATCTGAAATTGATGCTTCCCAAAAAACAATCTCGTCGCGATTTATTCTTGCGCCCTGCTTTAATAAAGCTCCTATTGTTGCTTCCTAAAGCTGTATGTCCTAATTGACTTCGAACAGACTAGAGGATAGAGACTGGAGTATCATAATTGCATTGTATGTGTATTTATACTTTAGTAAACGTTATCTTTGGTGTTCAAGACCTACGTTCTGTGAGTATAATATTGATTTTCTCATATATAAGAATAACTAATAATTTAACCATTTCTATCGTTTCTTCCCCCTCCCATGCTTCCAAAATTTATGATTAAAATTCTTTTCTTTTTCTACTATTTTTCTACTATAGATTTCCCTCTATTTGTCTCTTATTTCTATTTCGTAAATTACTACTTGTGGAGGGCCTTGGGACATTTTCTGAATTTATATTTCGAGGGCATGGGAGCTAGTTTGGGAGCTATTTTGGTTTATTAACACCGAGAGGCGTTGTAGGTGTTACAGTGGCCGCGCGGTTTCAGGCGCCATGTCACGGACTACTCGGCCCCTCCCGCCGGAGGTTTGAGTCCTCCCTCGGGCATGGGTGTGTGTGTTGTTCTTAGCATAGGATAGCTTAAGTTAGTTTAACTAGTGTGTAAGTCTACTGACCGATAACCTAAGCAGTTTGGTCCCTTCGGTATTCTCACACACACACGCACACACGCACACACACACACACACACACACACACACACACAGTGAAACTGTAACGGTCTTATGATCATTCATTCCCTGTTCTATGCTAAATGCATCGAACACTTCGTACCGCAGTTATTTTCATTAAATTCCCTAGTTTTATTTATTAAAAATTTCCCCAATTGTTTTTGTTTTATTATTTTTGAGCATATAGCACGAGTAACACTATTTTTAATAATACGTGTGGTTGTGGAATTTCATCTCTTGACTACATCTTGTCCTCTGAATTATGTCGAGTTTCCTCCTCCTAGCTTAATATGTTTTAATATACTCGAGCCCATAATCGCTCTAGAGGATAGGCATAAAACTCTTACCCAAAAGCTAGTAGGAGATCATTCACAAAGGCGGTGATTCCATCACTGAGTAGTGTATCACTATAGTTATTGTGTACTGTACTGTTAGATAATGTAGAGTATTTTATACTAAGAAAGTCATGGGATTGTAAAAAGGCACGAACTTATGCACCGATTCAATAATCACAATAATTTGTTTACGTCAGTGGTTCGTACAATGGTTCTACTTCTGGGAGGGTTGTCGTGGGCCAATAGTCCCCCCCTCCCCCATCCCCTCATTATCCCCTTGGATCCCCTCATGTGTCTCGATGTCCTCAACCGACGGACAGATCACGGTTCACTATTACAGCCCCTCATCCGATGAGACACTGCGGAGAGGTTTGGAATTTAATTTGGAGGATTGGCTCAAAGGTGGGCGATCAGGATCTTTACTTCTCTATCTCTCTTCCCCTTGCCGGCTTGCGGTGGAAGTGTCTTCCGTCGCCAGGAATCGAAGCGGCTACTTCAGTGCCGAACGCAACAACACAGGATTGTCTTAGCAACGCCGTCCGGGTGCAAACAACGTATTTTAGCTTATTGCAGCTGCCCCACACAGATATACTAGACTTTCGATACTCATCCATGCTGAATCCAAATTCTGAAATTACGTGCGTCGCCAAAGAAGAGAACAGATATTTCTATAAAATTTGTTATCATTCGGCACGAAACAACCACTGTCGCTACATTATACTATCTAAGTATATCTCAGTTGCCAATGCCTCAGAAATATTTGAAGAGAACTTATTGTTTCGTAGTTTGAAACTCCGCCCTAACAGGCCTCGAATGGCCCAACGGTTCCGGTTTAAAGACGTGTCATCCTCAGTCGATAGGTATTACTGGATGTATTGCGAATACATAGAAAGAACGATCCTTTATTGTATGATTATATGATAGCGGAACAAACACTGGTAGCGGTTACTTCTGTAAAATATCTGGGAGTATGCGTACGGAACGATTTGAAGTGTAATGATCATATAAAATTAATTGTTGGTAAGGCGGGTGCCAGGTGGAGATTCATTGGAAGAGTCCTTAGAAAATGTAGTCCATCAACAAAGGAGGTGGCTTACAAGACACTCGTTCGACCTATACTTGAGTATTGCTCATCAGTGTGGGATCCGTAACAGGTCGGGTTGACGGAGGAGATAGGGAAGATCCAAAGAAGAGCGGCGCGTTTCGTCACAGGGTTATTTGGTAAGCGTGATAGCGTTACGGAGATGTTTAGCAAACTCAAGTGGCAGACTCTGCAAGAGAGGCGCTCTGCATCGCAGTGTAGCTTGCTGTCCAAGTTTCGAGAGGGTGCGTTTCTGGATGAGGTATCGAATATATTGCTTCCCCCTACTTATACCTCCCGAGGAGATCACGAATGTAAAATTAGAGAGATTCGAGCACGCACGGAGGCTTTCCGGCAGTCGTTCTTCCCGCGAACCATACGCGACTGGAACAGGAAAGGGAGGTAATGACAGTGGCACGTAAAGTGCCCTCCGCCACACACCGTTGGGTGGCTCAGGGAATATAAATTTAGATGTAGATATGGAGAGGCATGTGGTCAGCACTCCGCTATTGCGGCCGTTGTCAGTT
Organism: Schistocerca serialis cubense; assembly: GCF_023864345.2. NCBI lineage: Eukaryota > Metazoa > Arthropoda > Insecta > Orthoptera > Acrididae > Schistocerca > Schistocerca serialis. The sequence continues at coordinate 622,251,993 of NC_064645.1, forward strand.
TTCGTGACCGCTGCCCCTACATCTCAGTCAAGCAGCTCCTCAATTGGCGTCACAAGGGGTGAATGCACCCCACCCTGCTTGCCAACAGCGCTCGGCAGACCCGGACGGTCACCCATCGAAGTGCTAGCCAAACCCGTCAGCACTTCGCTGATCTAACGGGAACCGTAGTTACCACTGCAGCAAGGTCGTTGGCTTCGGAGTTTAAAGAATCGTAACATCGCAGTACATTTCAGATGAACGATAGATCAGGACTGTGCAAGCCAACTGTATGTGCAAGTTATCGATAAAACGCGGCAGTGGGTGCAAAGCAATAGCTGGGATGAGATTCCGACACTTGGGCGACTCGAGCTATTGCGAATAAGCGCCATTTATTGCTGTTGCGGCACTGCTGACGTTTACGGCGTAAATAAGTTTAGCGCGGGAGTCCTTGGAGGTGATTTAGCCGAGGTGAGCTGGTGTTCGCTGCACACGACCTGAACGAACGAAGGAGCACTTCGCGTTTTCTGGTTTTATTTTTTATTGGCTCTGCATCCCGGCGAGATACATGTAGAAAGCGTCGAGGCACAGCGACCGAGTTACGCCTTTATTAAGACGCCTGTGTACCTGACATGTTGTTCGCCACCTGGTGTCACATACATTGCCCAGTTCACCGAAGCGGAACACAGAGTTTGTAAGAATTAATGACTTTTTGCCCCGATCGAATTACTGATGCCACACGGTACCACGCTACGACGGAGAGTTGTTATCACCCATCTTTGGATGTCCGTGCTGCAGACGGGTGAGCTAAGCGATCTTGCGGGCCGGCTATCCTACTCGGATGAAATTAGCAACCTCAGTTTTACTCCCTTGCGACATTTATTTTGCGGAAATTACGGGTCGAAAATGCGCATTCAGGCCACACTAATCAATGAGATCTCCCGTATTTCTCGGTCTTGTGACTCTAAGATCACCATTTCGTTGATAATCGCAGAGTGCTCCAACATCAGTGTCAGATATACTTGCTGATTTAGTTACGGGATCGGTCGGTCTTGTTCTGTGCAGCATCGGCTGATTACTTTTCGTGTTTTGACCAGACGTTCCTGTTCATGATGTTTGTTCCATATCCTTGTACGAACATAGATCGCATCATCAACCTAATTTTTTGCATTTCTCAACATAATTTGATGTTCGTGCGAGCATCATTGCATTATGAGTATAATACACTCAAGAGCCAAAGGAACTACGAGGGCAGTTCAATAAGTAATGCAACACATTTTTTTCTGAAACAGGCGTTGTTTCATTCAGCATTGAAATACACCAGGTTATTCCCCAATCTTTTAGCTACACAACACTATTTTTCAACGTAATCTCCATTCAATGCTACGGCCTTACGCCACCTTGAAATGAGGGCCTGTATGCCTGCACGGTACCATTCCACTGGTCGATGTCGGAGCCAACGTCGTACTGCATCAATAACTTCTTCATCATCCGCGTAGTGCCTCCCACGGATTGCGTCCTTCAATGGGCCAAACATATGGAAATCCGACGGTGCGAGATCGGGGCTGTAGGGTGCATGAGGAAGAACAGTCCACTGAAGTTTTGTGAGCTCCTCTCGGGTGCGAAGACTTGTGTGAGGTCTTGCGTTGTCATGAAGAAGGAGAAGTTCGTTCAGATTTTTGTGCCTACGAACACGCTGAAGTCGTTTCTTCAATTTCTGAAGAGTAGCACAATACACTTCAGAGTTGATCGTTTGACCATGGGGAAGGACATCGAACAGAATAACCCCTTCAGCGTCCCAGAAGACTGTAACCATGACTTTACCGGCTGAGGGTATGGCTTTAAACTTTTTCTTGGTAGGGGAGTGGGTGTGGCGCCACTCCATTGATTGCCGTTTTGTTTCAGGTTCGAAGTGATGAACCCATGTTTCATCGCCTGTAACAATCTTTGACAAGAAATTGTCACCCTCAGCCACATGACGAGCAAGCAATTCCGCACAGATGGTTCTCCTTTGCTCTTTATGGTGTTCGGTTAGACAACGAGGGACCCAGCGGGAACAAACCTTTGAATATCCCAACTGGTGAACAATTGTGACAGCACTACCAACAGAGATGTCAAGTTGAGCACTGAGTTGTTTGATGGTGATCCGTCGATCATCTCGAAGGAGTGTGTTCGCACGCTCCGCCATTGCAGGAGTCACAGCTGTGCACGGCCGGCCCGCACGCGGGAGATCAGACAGTCTTGCTTGACCTTGCGGCGATGATGACACACGCTTTGCCCAACGACTCACCGTGCTTTTTTCCACTGCCAGATCACCGTAGACATTCTGCAAGCGCCTATGAATATCTGAGATGCCCTGGTTTTCCGCCAAAAGAAACTCGATCACTGCCCATTGTTTGCAACGCACATCCGTTAAAGACGCCATTTTAACAGCTCCGTACAGCGCTGCCACCTGTTGGAAGTCAATGAAACTATACGAGACGAAGCGGGAATGTTTGAAAATATTCCACAAGAAATTTCCGGTTTTTTCAATCAAAATTGGCCCAGAAAAAAATGTGTTGCATTACTTATTGAACTGCCCTCGTAGTACACCTGCTTCATATCGTGTAGGGCCCTCGCAAGCACGCAGAAGTGCCGTAACACGACATGGCATGGGCTCGGCTAATGTCTGAAGTAGTGCTGGAGGGAAATGACACCGTGAATCCTGCAGGGCTGTCTACAAATCGTAAGAGTACTAGGGTTACGAGGTCTCTTCTGAACAGAGCGCTGGAGGCATCCTAGACGTGCTCAATAATGTTCATGCCAGGGGAGTTTGGTGGGCAACGAAACTGTTTAAAGTCAGAAGAGTGTTCCTGGAGCCAATCTGGAGCAATCCTGTTAGCGATGATGTTTCGTTGAATGGTTCGCCCGCTGACACTTCGTGATGACCCAGAATTGAAAACTGCAGCAATTTGCGGAAGGGTTGTATTGTCATGCTGAACGACTCTCTTCAGTTCTCGTTGGTCCCTTTCTTGCAGGATCTTTTCCAGCCGCATCGATGTCGGAAGTTTGATGTTTTACCGGATTCCTCATATTCAAGGTACGCTATTGTAGCACCAGTAACCGATCCAACAACTGTGCCAGACACTTGTTGTCATATATGTAGTGGCGTTGCCGAGCGCAGAGCCTTATTCTACCTGTATACATATCTCTGTATTTGAATACGCATGCCTATACCAGTTTCTCTGCCACTTCGGTGTAAATAATACATTCAATACGTTAGACTGGCCGCTACTGACGCATCTGCTGCAGTTTAGATAACTGATGCGTCTAGGCATGTCTCTCACACACATGCGCATGTGCTCGCTTTTAACAGTTCTACACTTCCAGTTTCTCAGATGCTTCTCGCACATGGCACCTGATGCACTCTAGCAAATGAGACCTTCCGATTCACGTGGAGACAGTACGTTTTAAATTGGTACTCTAGTTTTAAACTGGCAGTTGGTGACATTCCGAAAGTGTTTGAGAAGGTTGGTATCAGGCAAACATACCATCGACCACATTCTGGGTGATGCTTTATACACTCCTGGAAATGGAAAAAAGAACACATTGACACCGGTGTGTCAGACCCACCATACTTGCTCCGGACACTGCGAGAGGGCTGTACAAGCAATGATCACATGCACGGCACAGCGGACACACCAGGAACCGCGGTGTTGGCCGTCGAATGGCGCTAGCTGCGCAGCATTTGTGCACCGCCGCCGTCAGTGTCAGCCAGTTTGCCCTGGCATACGGAGCTCCATCGCAGTCTTTAACACTGGTAGCATGCCGCGACAGCGTGGAGGTGAACCGTATGTGCAGTTGACGGACTTTGAGCGAGGGCATATAGTGGGCATGCGGGAGGCCGGGTGGACGTACCGCCGAATTGCTCAACACGTGGGGCGTGAGGTCTCCACAGTACATCGATGTTGTCGCCAGTGGTCGGCGGAAGGTGCACGTGCCCGTCGGCCTGGGATCGGACCGCAGCGACGCACGGATGCACGCCAAGACCGTAGGATCCTACGCAGTGCCGTAGGGGACCGCACCGCCTCTTCCCAGCAAATTAGGGACACTGTTGCTCCTGGGGTATCGGCGAGGACCATTCGCAACCGTCTCCATGAAGCTGGGCTACGGTCCCGCACACCGTTAGGCCGTCTTCCGCTCACGCCCCAACATCGTGCAGCCCGCCTCCAGTGGTGTGAATGGAGGGACGAATGGAGACGTGTCGTCTTCAGCGATGAGAGTCGCTTCTGCCTTGGTGCCAATGATGGTCGTATGCGTGTTTGGCGCCGTGCAGGTGAGCGCCACAATCAGGACTGCATACGACCGAGGCACACAGGGCCAACACCCGGCATCATGGTGTGGGGAGCGATCTCCTACACTGGCCGTACACCACTGGTGATCGTCGAGGGGACACTGAATAGTGCACGGTACATCCAAACCGTCATCGAACCCATCGTTCTACCATTCGTAGACCGGCAAGGGAACTTGCTGTTCCAACAGGACAATGCACGTCCGCATGTATCCCGTGCCACCCAACGTGCTCTAGAAGGTGTAAGTCAACTACCCTGGCCAGCAAGATCTCCGGATCTGTCCCTCATTGAGCATGTTTGGGACTGGATGAAGCGTCGTCTCACGCGGTCTGCACGTCCAGCACGAACGCTGGTCCAACTGAGGCGCCAGGTGGAAATGGCATGGCAAGCCGTTCCACAGGACTACATCCAGCATCTCTACGATCGTCTCCATGGGAGAATAGCAGCCTGCATGGCTGCGAAAGGTGGATATACTCTGTACTAGTGCCGACATTGTGCATACTCTGTTGCCTGTGTCTATGTGCCTGTGGTTCTGTCAGCGTGATCATGTGATGTATCTGACCCCAGGAATGTGTCAATAAAGTTTCCCCTTCCTGGGACAATGAATTCACGGTGTTCTTATTTCAATTTCCAGGAGTGTATATCAAACTTCATCGTATGAGTGACGGTGACGAGGGTTACGTAGTGTAGTGTAGTATTGTCTTCATGATGTTACGGATCATTACAAGAATTAATAACGGAAGAGACTGCAGTTGGGCCCCAATATGGAGCACAACGGTTGTGAGTCGCACAGAGGGACAACAGAATTTAATATTCTAATGCGAGGGACGCGTTACCGTTAGCGTATTGTTACTATTAAACTGCTTTCTTATGGACATTTAATACAATTTATAAAATATATCTTGAAAGTTTCCATAGGTTTTTCGCTGTAACGTATTCTGAAATCGAACTGCAGTTAAATTATAACAAAATTCAGTCACACTTAGGCTTACAGGGGAGAAACACTTGGTGCAAGGACCGGTATTTGACGCTCAAGATATCCAAATGATATTGGGTATTGGAAACAAGTAGGCGAATGAACCGAATATTGTTCGATTAAACGATTTTCGATCAACCACAACCATAACTATGATTTGTCTATGATGGGCACGCGGATCACCCTACAGTAGATAGAATAACAACGCAAAACTACTTCTGGATACATCAGGTGCCATAATGTGACCCAGGGGAAACATTCTAAGGAAATGCGCAGTATCTCTGTAGATACAGATTGCAAAACTCTCATTTACGGGATTCTCGAGTACTGAAAAAACGAACATACTGCCTTCGGAGAAAATCCGCAATCACTTATTGTCAAACAGGTATTGTTGTCCATCTAGACTGCTTAATTTTTTAGTAATGACCGACTTCGGCTCTTCATAAACCATCTCCAGGTACAGCCTTATCGGTTACAAGAATACCTTGTCCAACGTATAAGCAAAATTTACATGCCATTTCACAGGAAGCTGTGACGTAGTATGTAAATTTTGCTTATACGTTGGACGAGTTACTCTTGTGACCGATACAATTAGACATGACAATGGTTTGTGAAGAGCAGAAATCGGTAATTACGAAGAATTAAAGCAATCTAGATGGAATGTCCTCTTGAGTATTGGTCGGCAATCTCGAATATAGAGTTTTATTAATAGAGGAGAAAGAGCAGATCCAAAGAACAGTCGGTCGTTTCGACAAGGATTCGTTCATCTACATCTACATTACATCTCCATGGATACTCTGGAAATCACATTTAAGTACCTGGCAGAGGGTTCATCGAAACACTGTCACAGTTCTCTATTATTCCAATCTCGCATAGAGCGCGAAAAGAACGAATTTCCGTACGAGCTCTGATTTCCCTTTTTTATCATGGTGATCGTATCTCCCTATATAGGTTGGTGTCAACAAAATATTTTCGAATTCGGAGGAGAAAGTTGGTGTTTGGAATTTCGTGAGAAGATTCCGCTGCGACGATAAACGCCTTTGTTTTAATGATGTCCAGCCCAAATCCTGTATCATTTCAGTGAGACTCTCTCCTCTATTTCGCGATAATACAAAACGTGCTGCCCTTTTATGAATTTTTTCGTTGTACTCCATCAGAAGTATCTGGTAAAGATCCCACACCGCGCAGCAGTATTCTGAAAGAAGACGGACAAGTGAAGTGTAGGCGGTCTCCATATTAGACCCGTTTCATTTTCTAAGTGTCCTGCCAATAAAACTCAGTCCTTGGTTAACCTTCCCGACAACATTTTCTGTGTGTTCCATCCAATTTAAGTTGTTTTTAATTGTGATTACCAGGTATTTAGTTGAATTTACGGCCTCTAGATTTGACTGATTTATCGTGTAACCGAAGTTTAACGATTTCCTCTTAGCACGCATGTGGATAACCTTTAATAATATTTAGGTTTAACTGCCAATTTTCGCATCATACAGATGTATTTTCTCAATCTTTTTACAATTTGTTTTGAACTTCTGATGACTTTGTTAGTCGATAAACGAGAGCGTCATCTGCAAACAACCTAAGACGGCTGCTCAGATTGTCGCCCAAATCGTTTATATACTTAAGGAACAGCAAAGGGTCTATAACACTACCTTGGGGAACGCAAGAAATCACTTCTGCTTTACTCGATGACTTTCTGTCAGTTACTACGAACTGTGACCTCTCTGACAGGAAATTACAAATCCAGTCACATAACTGAGACGATATTCCATAAGCACGCAATTTCACTACAAGCCGCTTGTATGGTACAGTGTCAAAAGCCTTCCGGAAATCCAGAAATACGGAAACACTCTGAAATCCCTTTTCAATAGCACTCAACACCGATGGAGGTGAGGCAGCGCTAAGACATAGGAACTGCATTGAGACGGAGGCGGTTCGAATCTGTATTAGTCGATATATATGTTTTACGTGATTTCCCGAAATGCTGAGCTGGTTTCTTTGAATGGGCATTGTCAAATTTCGTTCCCAACCCTACGCCAATCTGAGTTTGTGCTACGTTTCTAATGACACCTGCACCTACATCTGTCCTACACGATTCACCGTACGGTATGTGGTGGAGATTTCTTCGACTGAATTACTGTTTAACTCCTCTCTTTTACTGCATTTGCGAACAAAGAATGCGAATAACGACTGTAGGTTAACTTCCTTATGACCGCGAATTACTCTCGTTTTCCCCCTTGCTGTCTTTCCGCGAAATGTACTATACTTGAAAAGCGTCATTTCTCATATGATGCCTAAAAGGTTAAGCACTATGCTTCTTTCTCAATAACAAAATCACGTAGGCGTAGTTCACTGACAAGGGGAGGCCGCCAATTGTGAAATTCAGATTCGATTCATACTGCGCATAATAAAAGCTCATGGCCAGAGGTGTAATGTGGCAAAGCACCAAGATGCACTTCTCAGCCGTTGTCGAGAAAAACGACAGTTAAAAGAAACCGTTGCGGTGAAATACTCTCTACGATTGATAATTTCCTACAGCGTCGTGGCGCAGCGGTAAGCGCTCGGGTTCGTAATCCGAAGGTTGCCGGATCGAATCTCGTACCATGCAACTTTTTTTATTATAAGTTTTCTGTAATTCAAATATATATATATATATATATATATATATATATATATATATAAATTATTAATGAATTGCTTATGCATGTTGGTGAAGGCGGATCGCTCTCCAATTGTACCGCCTCCATTTTGCCGTTTTTTTAACAGGGTGTACCAAAGCTCTCCCGTCCGCACTGATTTTCGACGATGTTTTAAGTTGCGCTAGGGACCGCATCTACCTTCTTTCGAAGTTAGCAGGCAACTACGCTGTTATGCGGTGGCTCGTTTCGGCTCATTCAACATCTGTCCTTCAAGTGTAACGAACGAGTAACGGACTTTATATTTCATACCTGCCACAGCAAATTTGTGTTCGTGGGGTCTCTATTCTAATTCGAACGTTTCACTTACGCTATACGTATTCGTTTCGGAATATCGCTTCTACGTCATCCGTTAACTATACGTGGTTAACATTGTGAAGACAATTAATAACATTTGTGAAATACAACTTTGTTTGCGGAAAACATAACGATGTTCGAAGTCACCAGTTTTTCCACGACAAACGACTTTCAACAACTTATTATATGCATAATTGTTGCAACTGATTGCCGGATATATATATATATATATATATATATATATATATATATATATATATATATGGCGCGAGATTCGATCCGGCGACCTTCGGATTACGAACCCGAGCGCTTACCGCTGCGTCACGACGTTGTAGAAAATTGTTAATGCTAGAGAGTATTTCACCGTAACGTTTTCTTTTAACTGTCGATTTTCTCGACAACGTCTGAGAAGTGCATCTTGGTGCTTTGCCACGTTACACCTCTGGCCGTGAGCTTTCATTATGCGCAGTATGAATCGAATCTGAATTTCACAATTGGCGGCCTCCCCTTGTGAGATAGAAAAAGACGTGCAATAAATGGGATAACACAGGAGGATACATCGAAAAGCAGCAGACTTGAAGAGCGCCTATGTTTCCAAGAAAATCCAAAACTAAAAACTGCCAAGAGGCAATAAGGGTGCAAAGTTAAACATACGAGTTTGGAATGTCTGTATTTTTAGTGTCTATGTGGTACTATGGATGCTAGCATGTCTGAAGGAACAGACACCGTTGACAATTAGCAACTGTGTTAAATAGACGACGCGAAGTTAAAATCTAGGCGCTAGGAAAAGGAGAAGCCCAGTTGGAATAGTATAGTCCGTAGATGGCTGATACGTCAAGAAGAATGCACACACACATACACACACACACACACACACACACACACACACATAGATAGAAAGCTTTGGAATACTCTGTAAGTAGGCTGTTTAGGTTTTCTAGCGCTCTGTATGAAAATCACTGACTGTGCTGTGTGCAGCCTGTGGCTGGGTGGCATTGTTGTAACACTCGCCATTGTAGTGTTGGGCAGCTGGATGTTAACAGCGCGTAGCGTCGCGAAGTTGGAGGTGAACCGCCAGCAGTGGTGGATGTGGGGAGAGAAATGGCGGAATTTTGAAATTTGTAAGACTGGATGTCATGAACTGCTATATATATTATGACTTTTGATGACTATTAAGGTAAATACATTGTTTGTTCTCTATAAAAATCTTTCATTTGCTAACTATGCCTATCAGTAGTTAGTGCCTTCCGTAGTTTGAATCCTTTATTTAGCTGGCAGTAGTGGTGCTCGTTGTATTGCAGTAGTTCGAGTAACCAAGATTTTTGTGAGGTAAGCGATTTGTGAAACGTATAGGTTAATGTTAGTCAGGGCCATTCTTTTGTAGGGATTTTTGAAAGTCAGATTGCGTTGCGCTAAAAATATTGTGTGTCAGTTTAAGCACAGTCATGTATAATTGTTCAAAGGGGACGTTTCATATGTCGACCCTTAGTCTAGGATGCCTCACTGGAATCTTCTGAATTTTTTCTTGTAGTTTGTGCAATTAGTGCAGCCTTCGTTTATTGCTAGCGCGTAATTGTAGAGAGAATTTCCTTTGTAGTTGTAGTTTTTCATTCTTGTACAGTAAAACAGTTGTGGCATGCATGAAGATTTGCACCAAGTATTTCGCAGCTGCGCTTGTGATTAACTAGATATTATTTTCAGTGCTATGTTAATGTGTTTTCTTATTTTTGCTCTTCAAATTGTGCTTCTCTGTGTTGTCATGCGAAATATTGTGACAATAATGGCGTGTGAAAAACGTAATACTAGGCTCCAAAGTAAACTGAGAAATGACAGTGAAGACGAAAGCAGTGTGTTAGCGCCACCGTGTAATGAATTAACTAATGTTCAAACTAGTAATTTGGTAATTGTGCGTAGGGAAATGGAGCGGGCTGCAAATAATGGTGTAGGCAGTGAAACAATTAGTGAACAGGGAAGCATTATCGATCGATCGGTCGGCAACAGCTTGCCTCAGGAATCCGAAATGTTAGGACACAATCTTGCAAATACTGTAGATTCAGGTTTTGCGTCCTCGCCGTTTTCTCGAATAAGTCAAGACACATTTCTTGCTTTTCAAAATGCGAATATTTCCGGTTCAAATGCATGTCGAATAGCACTGAGGATCATGTTTCAGAAACCAGTGCATTGTTATTACAGTTTATGCAACAAATGGGACAAAAGCTTCAAAAGTTAGACACAATGGAACAAAAAACTTCAAAAGTTAGACGCAATGGAACAACACCAGAGACAAACACACAACAGTTAGACACAATGGAACAAAATCTTCAAAAGTTAGACACAATGGAACAAAATCAGAGACAAACAGAGCAAAAGCTTCAAAAGTTAGACACAATGGAACAAAATCTTCGGAAGTTAGACACCACGCTTGAACAAACAAGTGAAGATTTAACTACTGAGTTACATAACATCGAATCGAAATGTCAAAAAGTCTGTAATGACGAAAAACACAAATTTGTGAGCATTTTCAACCTATTTTTTCGCGGCATCAAAATGCATTACAGAATCACGAAGCAGCCATAAAAGAACTGCAAACTATTGTTCATGAAAATCATGAGACCTTGCAAGCTAAAATTGACTCAGTTGCATCTACCGATTTGGTTGCGCAACTTGCAAAAACTCAGGAGGAAATTAGTTCATTATCAGAGAAAGTAGTTGAACTTTCGGATCAGCTAAATAATTTATCTACGAAGGTAGATGATAATCTAAATGACACAAAACCGGTAGTCTTTAATGACACAGAAGAGTGCGAACAAATTAGGAAATTCAAACAAAATCAGAATCAAATTAATACGCAACACCAAAGAGAAATCCGGGAAGTACAAGATCAGCTGACACAGGTAATACAAGAATTACATATTTTAGAGGACACTCGCGCTCCAATATGGGAAGAGGGACATAGAAATACGGCACATCCACTAAATAATAACACAGGGCACTTCGGAAATTATGAAAGAAATTGGCAAGGTACACCGAATTTTGAAATGGAACCGCCGAAACGACGTAACAATGACCGACATGCGACTCGCCGACATGATGATTTTGACTATAAGCTGTTCATCACTACACGTAAATTCAAAACACTTAAGAATTCCGGCAACGACATTCATCCACAAATGTGGCTTCATCAATTCTCTCATTGTTTTCCTCCCAACTGGTCATTAGAGCACAGATTAGAATTTATGTGTGGCTACTTAGAGAATGAACCAGCTGTAAGAATGCGATCGGTCATTCACGATTGACACAGTGAAGGAGAATTTTATCATGCCTTCCTCTCAGCATATTGGTCTCAAGCTACACAAGACCGAGTAAAGCATAGCATCATAATGATGAAACATTTCGAGCAGTCTGAATTTTCCAGTCTTATGAAATATTTTGAAGACATGTTGCACAAGAATCAGTACCTGTAAAACCCATACAACCCCTCAGAACTCATCCGCATTTGCTTAATCAAATTACCTGAAAATTTGTGACATATTATTTTGGCAGGACATTGCAAAGACGACATTGAAGCTTTTCAGGGACTCTTACAAGAATAATAAATTGACACAGACAGTCGCGGGATGCAAAAACAGGAAAACAATCACTACAGGTCACAATTCCGTGACGACAGAAACAATAACTGGACACGACAAGTCTATTCTTACAACGCAAATCGTGACCAAAACAGACACCACCCATATGACAACCACTGGCAGAGTAATAATAGTTACAGAGAAAGATCGCATTTCCGTAGTAATGAATATGCCAGAGACAACCATAGAAACAGATAATATGGGAACAAAAACAATGATTATCAAGGGAGACAGAATAACTTCAGACGCAACAGTTCAGCGCGCAGTTACGATTCAGGAAGAAATTCCCCACCACGTGCCCGGCAAGAAAGAAACTATGGAATCTACCGACATGACGACAGACGATATAATCGTAACGACAGACCTGAATTGCATCAGAACTGGCGAGCTTCAAACAGGGCAGGGCCTTCTCGTCAAGGTGAATTTGTAGAAGTTAGGTCTCCTAATCCCAATAACGACGCACGCCAACAAAGAGATAGTAGACAATGACCCGCACCGCAGGCAGCCACGTGCGCCGGCTGGCTCAGAGAAAAATAACATAGACGCTAACCTTGAGAAAAATTTTAGCATTCCTTACCGACAGTACACGTATTTGAGTGATTAAATTGGTACATTCTTGCTTGTTAGTTGCACGATTACATAACGACTATCAGGCTTACATACTTAGAACATATACTGGCACTGCTAATGAGATTTTAATGCAACATTTTGGTTTACTTGAAAATACATTCTGGATTCAAAGTACTTTCAGTGAGATACCAGATGACACAGTGATTAGTTTATGTGACAGCTACACGATTTTATCACGACGCTACTAATGAGTGACAATATACAATGTTGCTTTTGCAGTGTTTCTGTTTTATATCTGCACAGTTTTTCTGTATTATTCTGGAAAGTGATACATGTTTTAGTAGTAACTTTTGTGGTATAGCTACAATGAGACAGCCTTTTCCGTAGCACAACAATACGTTACAGCACAGTAATTTCTTCATCACAACAATAAGCATAATAACTAAGATATCTATACGCAAAGCATTTCACTTTTGTTTATGATGAGGTAAGTACATTGACTTCAGCAGAACTTTGCTTACAGAGGACGATAACTACGACACTTCCACAGAATTATCTTACAGCAAGACGCACATTTAGCGCTACAGGACACGCATTTGAGAGATTAATTTTGTACTTAAGCCATTTATTTTTCAAGATTTTTGAATTACAAAGAAAGTTTTCCATGATACATTTCATTCCATTGCTGTAATCTGTAACACCTGAGGGTATAATTACATTAATCCTCAGGGGGGTACACACTTACTGTGTGCACCATGTGTGTGGCAAGCATAAAGAGCCCTAGCTAATATGGTATTTGCTTATACAACTTTACACATCGGTACCATATTCCTCTAACACACAAATTACACAGCTATCTGATCATTTAACTGAGAGATAAACATTTTTTTTACTACATCAGTGACACATGTTTACGCAATTACACAGTTGGGTAACTTCACACTTATGAAATTGTATTTTGTCTGTACTTTGTAAACTGTTCATATTTTTTTTGGAACCATTGTGATGCTATGAGAGCTTTGAATGATGTATTTGGTAAGGGAGCATGATTTTAAAGTACGTTTGAGGTAGATGACACTATTGAAATGAGCAGAGAATTTTTTTAGGTTTTGACATTATTGCAGAAAGCTACAACGTTTTTGAGATTTGACTGAGGTGTTATGATGTTATTTTTACGACAACGATGTGTTTTATGCTGTTGAGGTATGTTTATGATCAATAAGATGATGCTACCATAAATGAGGAATTTAATTATGCTACGTATTTATTTTGATGAAATATTGAAGAAGTGTCGACGAATATGCATATGTGTAATAAGGTAAGGAATAATGAGTAGTGGTTAGGGACTCTGACTTGTAAAAAAGAATGTTGGAAACCAAGAATTGTACTTTAAGAGTTATGAAAAGGGTGTAAATGCGTGAATGTATCACAATGCCGGCGAACATTTTTTGGACACTGTTATATTCATAAGATTTTGTTTCTACACATTTGCAACGCAAATTCTCGACCCGTGAAATTTTGTATATGAGACTGCCACTGTAGTGCAAACTGGTGTTGTAAATATTTCAGTAAGGAAGTTAAGTGACCTTCACCTTCTGTTTTGTTGCTCATATGTGAAGGTGATGTTTCAAAAGTTATTCTGATCTTTATGTATGTACTTATGTCATTATTTTTGTAACACTAGGCAGCTGCGCGACAGTCGCCTGGAAAAAAGCCATTAGTGTGTGCCTTTCAGAGGCATAGGTGGAGAAAAAAGGCCATTATCCTCACTATTGACATTTCTTTGTAGAAAGCATCACAAATACGACACGCTCAAACTTGAAAATATATGATTACACTGTGGAGCTCTTAATTTATGATATTTACTAAAATGCCTAATGAAATGATGAGAGACATTTTACATCTATTGTCTTTCTAGTTGAGAGATTGCTCATTTTGTTTAATATCTAGTTTCTAGCTGCACTGCAGCATTGGTTAAAATAAAATTTTATAGATGTACTAATATAAATATTTTATGCCTACAGATCCAGTAAATAATAATTTTGATGTACTTCAAAAAAAACGAAGGAGCACAAAAAGACATTTCCCTTCACAGGAATCGCATACGGAATTTTCTTTTCAACTACTTGGTAATTTGTTTGGTAGAATAACTTCTTGTGGTGCACCACTTTAATTACATAGACATTAAGATGTGAATATACATTTCCCTAGTCTGCATTGTTGTCTTTAGTGTAATATTTTTTTCTGCATGAGCTATGTCATGTTTAGATATAAGTTATTGCATTTGCTGCTGCTGTTTGCCAGGCGTAGTGCTACTAAATTTCACTTTACATTACTCTGTTAAGCAAGTTTTACTACTGATTTATTTTTCTTGTTGCTGCACGTTGGTTCATATTAGTTGTAATTTTGCATTTTTATCTGTTAACTTAGATTTACTGCTGCTTGCTTTGCAAATTGGCATTGTTTGTCATTGCTGTTTGTGTTAATTTGTTATGTGCAGCTGCATTGCCTCGTCCCTTGGTATATATATCTGAGCTCAGTAGATCTAAGTTAGCTTAAGAGGGGGTAGACTATATAAGAAACTAACTATGATGAACTGGAAGAAATGCATTGAGAATCTATAAGAAAATGGTTTGGCCAAACAAGTATTTTGAAAGAGGATGTGGACAGAATACAGAAAGCATACTTGGATAGGATTTTTTTTGGTGGAAACAAATGTTGAAATAAGATGAAAGATCTATGGAATGAAGTTTTGGGTAGGACTGCTGTACCAAATGTCACACTGAAAACAAACCCTGTACTTTCCTCATGTTACCCCACTATGATTTGTGTACCCTTGGGTATCTGTGTTCTTCCTGTCTTTATGTGTTTATCTGATGAGAGTTGAGTTGTAGAATTTTTCTAATACTATGTTATTTACTTTGTAAAGATGTTTAGACATCATTTATTCTGTTTTGTTGCTCATGTGTGAAGGTGATGTTTCAAAAGTTATTCTGATCTTTATGTATGTACTTATGTCATTATTTTTGTAACACTGATGTATATGTTTATTTCTATTCTTTTGTAAAGCCTGTTTTACTACAAATGTTATCTGTATTGTTATGTTCGTTAATGATGTATTTTGTACCTTTGTAATTGTATTCTTATGTTATAAAATTGTAATTGACACCAATTCATCATATTATTAACTTGTAAGTTCCATTTCACTGCACACGTTTCTGTTGGTCATAGTATATGGACAATATGTGAGAAGTTGGGACTGTTTGTGCTTGCATGTGTGTTAATAATTCAGCAAGGGACTGGTTAACTGCATTGCTGGTTCTAAGGACAATTCAAAAACTTTGTGAGTGCACAAGTGGTGGTTTATGGACTTGCTATATTCTCCGCAAGACTCTTCGATGGTGATTGTGCACCTGCACAGTCGCAACAGATGGCTGTTGGCCGTCTCTACAACGCTTAAAGTGGGTCTGCACCTTTGATGACCCATCAATACCATTATTTCTACAAGGACTGCAGTGGGTCTGCACCTCTGGTGGCCCACCAATACCATAATCTCTACCAGGGCTACAGTGGGTCTGATCTGTGATGACCTACCTACCAATATTCTTCAAAACTTCGACTGACTCTGCTGTGGGTTTGCTCTGTTGTGGCCCATTACCTGCCTGCATGTCAAGAGTCAGCACTGTCTTTCAGTTAGAAGGACAACACTACTTCTTCAAGACTGCATGGAAATCCACTACTTCTGTGTGCATTTTCTTTTAGTGCTCAGACTTTGAGAAAAACACTGCGATTTTGCTGTGATGTGATGAACGATCAGGACTGTCTTTATGGACAGTGAGAAAATTTTAGCTTTTGACCAACATTGTATCAATACGTATGTGCATTTGATTTCTTTGTTATTGTAATTGTGAAAAAATTTTAACAAATGTGTATTGGCCAGCGCCCAAAACAATTTGTAAAATTTTTTGTGGGGAGCATGGGGGCTATGTAAGTAGGCTGTTTAGGTTTTCTTAGCGCTCTGTATGAAAATCACTGGCTGTGCTGTGTGCAGTCTGTGGCTGGTTGGCATTGTTGTAATACTCGCCATTGTAGCGTTGGGCAGTTGGCTGTTAACAGCACGTAGTGTTGCGCAGTTGGAGGTGAGACGCCAGCAGTGGTGGATGTGGAGAGAGAAATGGCGGAATTTTGAAATTTGTAAGACTGGATGTCATATATATTATGACTTTTGATGACTATTAAGGTAAATACATTGTTTGTTCTCTATAAAAATCTTTCATTTGCTAACTATGCCTATCAGTAGTTAGTGCCTTCCGCAGTTTGAATCTTTTATTCAGCTGGCAGTAGTGGCGCTCGCTGTATTGCAGTAGTTCGAGTAACCAAGATTTTTGTGAGGTAAGTGATTTGTGAAACGTATAGGTTAATGTTAGTCAGGGCCATTCTTTCGTAGGGATTTTTGAAAGTCAGATTGCGTTGCGCTAAAAATATTGTGAGTCAGTTTAAGCACAGTCATGTATAATTGTTCAAAGGAGACGTTTCAACTCGGATAACATAGTTAATTTAAAGGGCTATTTTTAAAACTTTACATTACTTTGTTCCTTTACATTGGTCAAAACCAGTGGAAATTCAGTTGGCATTATTATAGATTTTCTCATTCCAACTGAGTGAAGAATTTAGAAGGTTTGATCTGGGCCTACATACAAGCTAGGGGGAAAAATCGAATGGGACGGAAATGGGTAGACGAGACGTACATGTACATAAATGATTGCAATTTCAGAAAAGTGGGTGATTTATTCAAGAGAAAGAGCTTCACAAATTGAGCAAGTCAGTATCGCGCTGGGCACATCTGGCTCTAACGCTAGTAGTTACGGAATATAAATTTACTAATTAGCTCGCTACGATCACTTTTAATTTTCGCACTGGCTACGACATTGACAGTATACCGTTCAGAACTCTTACTGAACGCTCATTGGCTGTAGGAGAATGTGTGACATAGGGGCGCAGAACAAGCCTAAACTCGACCGCCATTACTCCAATTATAGTCACCATAGACAGACGCTGTGACCCCGAGACGAAGGAGCAAAGCAAGCAGTGCAAACATGTGAATTCACCACCGCCAAAAAGGCAAAGACCTAATCATCATCGTGTGAGGAGATGCAGACTGCGACTGCCGTGATGTAGTAGTAAATGACTATGCTCGTGAGAATATTACCAAAACCTCCTTATAAGGTTACTGGACGCTTTCAAGACGAAGCGTTGCGGCCGAGCTGTGGTCGAGCGGTTCTAGGCGCTTCAGTCCGGAATCGCGCTGCTACTATGGTCGCAGGTTCGAATCTTGCCTCGGTCATGGATGTGTGTGATGTCCACAGGTTAGTTAGGTTTAAGTAGTTCTAAGTCTAGGGGACTGATGACCTCAGATGTTAAGTCCCATAGTGCTTAGAGCCATTTTTTTTCGAAGCGTTTTGGTACGCTATTCATGGAATGTCAAAGGGAAGTTAAATGTCGTATGGCACTGTTGGTCGAGAAATCACACGTGGTGGGTTCGGTTGTGCACATTCCTTGTGGATATGTGAGTCATGCTGTATGTGTATTTGTGGAGTGTATTAGTCGATCAGGGTATTACAGAACCTGGGAGCGGAGGGCGCTTCAGTTGGCTCATGCACTTACCTTACGGCTTGAAGGCGATCACAACGTGCTCTGCTACTCTAATGACCAGACAACTTGCTCGTGAAACTGTTCCGACTCCCACAGTGTATGTGGCGGTCGAAGCACTTGATATGAATTTTGTTTACTGTAACTTAATCCCGTGTTTCCGATAATAACATAATAACAGTGGGAGATGAAGTACGGTGATATTGTGGTTGGGTAATAGCCGAGGGTAATGGATTCGAGTCCGGGCAGAATATGGTGGCCGGTAGATGCGCAGACGGCTGGGCTCGTGTGGGGAGAGCGGTAGCCGCGGTGGCGGCGAGGAGGGGGGGGGGGGGGTGAGCGTAGTGGCTGTTGGGGGAAATGCTGAGCGCTGGAGAGGAAGTGCTGAACCCTACGCTCACGTTTTCCTTAGATATTAAGCGGAACCCCTGCTCACCCATAAATGCATGGTGACCATTCAAAAAGATCTGTCACCTCTACTTTAGTTACTATTTAAAATTTAAAAGGAATTCCTTCGAAAATGCCTGGCTTGTTAACCATTTGTACCTCTCAGAGACGTGTTTCTCTTATTACCATGTTAAAATTTGCTTATTTTGCCAAAATGCAGCAGAGTTTACACAGTCTCACCCCACCAAACTGTTGTGCAGACTCTAACAATACCACCACTTGCAAAGTAGGTTAGAAATCAGATTAATACTGTTGCTCGCGCAGCATATGTTCACTTTATCGGGCAACAACAAAGTTATTGGCTGTGGATGGTATCGTCAGAAAGGAAATAATGAAGTCAGTGTAAAAAAGTCATTAATTTTGGCACTTATATTGAATGGATTCCCACGTAGATTCCGTCGAAGTTGTTATGGCTCATCTTGTTGATTCTAGGGTGATTCCACTTTGACTGCTGGTCCAGATCTGTATTTTAGCAATATTTGAAAACCTAACAAATGCGTTTTTCAGGAAATTCTTAATGATCAAACAATCCCAGATCAGAACCATGGTATGGTAGAAATAATTTTTGCTTTGGTGTTCACGATTCACATTTTTATTAAACTTCTTGTAAATTCACATACACTTCTTCATCAAGAGAACAGTTTTGTATCAATCTTCATATATTTAGTTTCCACTTTAAGCAAACACAAGACTTGACTGTTCTTTTACAAAGCGAAATAACAACTTAACTTCTGCAAAGTGAAACAAAGACTGCTCTGTGCGCATTCGCGCCAAAACGGTTACAAGTAAGTCAAAGATTATGACAGTCTCACAGAAATGAATACATACAAGAACCATATCACTGTAATATATTGATACATCGGAGTACCTATACATTAATAAAACCAAATGTGAATATTGTCACAAAAATATGTCTGTTACTTCGCAGAAAAGTAGTATGATATTACTGGTATCGAGAACAGGGGTTGGAGTGCCGTAATGGTCACGTAAATAAAGAACCATTATAAAACGCAATTTGAAAGAGAATTCAGAAATGCTGGTTTATTAAGCTTTTTAAGTCAGGAACAGGAGAAAAGTAAGGGAAGTATCTTATGTAAAAGCACAAAATGGTTCAAATGGCTCTGACCACTATGGGACTTAACTTCTGAGGTCATCAGTCCCCTAGAACTTATAACTACTTAAACCTAACTAACGTAAGGACATCACACACATCCATGCCCGAGGCAGGATTCGAACCTGCGACCGTAGCGGTCGCGCGGTTCCAGACTGCCTAGAACCACTCGGCCACAGCGGCCGGCGAAAAAGCACATTCTGAGTAGAAAATAAACGTGTAATGTCTTCCTTACGTTGTTCCGAAACCTATACCATTTCTTGTTTCACAATCTATCAATTGTCCCTAAAAATTACATTCTTTTATGGAATAACATGGAAGGTAATAAAGTTTTGCACAATACCCGTATGCAAACTACTCTCCTCTTTGCATGCTATCATTTGCCAAAATGTTATTTCGATATCTCAGACAGTTCATGAAATGTAAAGAATGTTGTGGGTATTTGACTCTGGCTTTATCGCTGGCGCGGCGCGATCCCAAATGAGTGTGCTGAATCAGATCAGTTTCCTCGAGACTGGTAACAGACAGAGACCTCCACGCAAGTCTAAAGAAAAATTCGATGCGTTAGCTAAATTTCATACACAGCGACATATAATATGCACCAACGCGAAATCATAGTGACCCGTATTTTCCCGTTGCAAACTTTTTCGAATTTCCCGCAGTATCTTACTTCCACGCAAATACCAAAGTACCTATGACCATTAACGAAATGATGGGCACAGCGTAATGAACCTGACACGGAAAGGTACAAGTAGAGTAGAAAAGAAATTGTTTTACCAAATAGTTTCTGTGAAATCGTTTGAAAAAGGTTGCTGGGTATGTGCATCGATTCCGTCATAGACAGTTTTGCAAAGATTTGTAGGCCTCCCGTTCCGAACAAAAGAATGAAATAGCCCAATGCTTTGGACGAAAATTGGTCACTGCACAACAGCCACTGTATTCTGTGCGGACTCTACTTTTACGTTTCTGTTGAGTTGTTTGAATAGCACCAACCGTACTGCTGAGCTTAAAGTCCTCATCCGATGGACGGATAACCATCAAACAGTGTCACACCTCATGAGACAATGCGTAGAGTTAGATTAAAAATTTTAAACATTGCAGCGTTTTGGAGTGGGTGGAGAACTTGAAACGTCCCCTTAGAAAAGTTTATGAATGATTGTGCTGGTAAACCCCTTACGTTATTTGATTTTAAAACAGCTGAGCAAAACTGAACGTACTCAGACATTTCTCTCTTTCCTTATTCTGATCAACACTAAACTGACACACAATATTTTTAGCTCAACGCAATCTGACTTTTAATAATCCCTACAAAAGAATGGCCCTGACTAACAATAACCTATACCTTTCATGAATCACTTACCTCATAAAAATATTCGTTTCTCGAACTACTGCAATACAGCGAGCGCCAATACTGTCAGCTAAATAAAAGATTCTAACTACTGAAGGCACTAACTACTGATAGGCATAGTTAGCAAATGAAAGATTATGGTAGAGAACAAACAATGTATTTACCTTAATATTGTTCAAAAGTCATAATACATACAGGATGATTCAAAAAGAATACCACAACTTTAGGAATTTAAAACTCTGCAACGACAAAAGGCAGAGCTAAGCACTATCTGTCGGCGAATTAAGGGAGCTATAAAGTTTCATTTAGTTGTACATTTGTTCGCTTGAGGCGCTGTTGACTAGGCGTCAGCGTCAGTTGATGCTAAGATGGCGACCGCTCAACAGAAAGCTTTTTGTGTTATTGAGTATGGCAGAAGTGAATCGACGACAGTTGTTCAGCGTGCATTTCAAACGAAGTATGGTGTTAAACCTCCTGATAGGTGCTGTATTAAACGTTGGTATAAACAGTTTACAGAGAATGGGTGTTTGTGCAAAGGGAAAAGATCTGGACGGCCGAGAACGAGTGATGAAAATGTAGCACGCATCCAGCAAGCATTTGTTCGCAGCCCAGGAAAATCGACTCGCAGAGCTAGCAGAGAGCTGCAAATTCCACAATCAACTGTATGGAGAGTCCTACGAAAAAGGTTAGTTATGAAACCTTATCGTCTGAAATTGGTTCAAGCACTGTCTGCAGCTGATAAGATTAAAAGAATCGATTTCTGTGATTTTATCCTTGCTCAAATGGAAACGGATGAATCTTTCGTTTCAAAGATTGTGTTTAGTGATGAAGTAACTTTCCACACTAACGGGAAAGTCAACCGTCACAATGTCTGTATATGGGGCACTGAGAATCCGCGGGAAACAACTCAGTATGAACGTGACTCGCCTAAGGTGAACGTTTTCTGTGCCATTTCAGCCAATAAAGTTTTTGGTCCCTTTTTCTTCGAAGGTGCTACTGTAACTGGACTACAGTATCTGGAGATGTTAGAGAATTGGCTGTTCCCTCAGCTCGAACATGAAGCACAACAATTCATATTTCAGCAGGATGGAGCGCCACCACATTGGCACTTATCTGTCCGTAACTACCTGAACGTCAACTACCCGAGGCGATGGATCGGCCGCCAGGCAGCCCGTGACACAGCACCTCATCACTGGCCTCCAAGAAGCCCTGATCTTACCCCCTGCGATTTTTTCTTATGGGGGTATGTTAAGGATATGGTGTTTCGGCCACTTCTCTCAGCCACCATTGATGATTTGAAACGAGAAATAACAGCAGCTATCCAAACTGTTACGCCTGATATGCTACAGAGAGTGTGGAACGAGTTGGAGTATCGGGTTGATATTGCTCGAGTGTCTGGAGGGGGCCATATTGAACATCTCTGAACTTGTTTTTGAGTGAAAAAAAACCTTTTTAAATACTCTTTGTAATGATGTATAACAGAAGGTTATATTATGTTTCTTTCATTAAATACACATTTTTAAAGTTGTGGTATTCTTTTTGAATCACCCTGTACATCAGTTCATGATATCCAGTATTACAAATTTACTGTCTCAGATGGACACACGTCCAGATCATCTGCTCTCAAAACTCCGCCATCTCTCTCCACATCCACCACTGCTTCGCAACGCTGCGCGCTGTTCACATAAAAAAAAAAAAATGGTTGAAATGGCTCTGAGCACTATGGGACTTAACATCGTAGGTCATCAGTCCCCGAGAACTTAGAACTACTTAAACCTAACTAACCTAAGGACATCACACACATCCATGCCCGAGGCAGGATTCGAACCTTGTGGTATTCTTTTTGAATCACCCTGTATATCAGTTCATGATATCCAGTATTACAAATTTACTGTCTCAGATGGACACACGTCCAGATCATCTGCTCTCAAAACTCCGCCATCTCTCTCCACATCCACCACTGCTGGCGGCTCACCTCCAACTGCGCAACGCTGCGCGCTGTTCACATAAAAAATAAATAAAAGAAATGGTTCAAATGGCTCTGAGCACTATGGGACTTAACATCGTAGGTCATCAGTCCCCTAGAACTTAGAACTACTTAAACCTAACTAACCTAAGGTCTTCACACACATCCATGCCCGAGGCAGGATTCGAACCTGCGACCGTAGCAGTCCTGCGGTTCCGTACTGCAGCGCCTAGAACCGCACGGCCACCGCGGACGGCTGTTCACATCCAACTGCCCAGCACTACAATAGCGAACATTACAACAACGCTAACCAGCCACAGACTGCACACAGCACAGTCAGCGATTTTCATATAGAGCGCTACGTGGCGTTAGTAACATATAAACCTAAACAGCCTACTTACAAACTGTACAGGCACGCTTGCAGTTATCATGTGATACACTATTGACTGAATTGCAGATAGCAAATTAAATCTTGAAAGCTGCAATGTACCAGGCGACTTTCAAACTATCCCTCATGTACGTCGTTATTGTACTCCACATTAAGAGACGTAACTCTTACATTCTTTTGTAAGCACCCAGGAACTTTATTTGTGGCGTCACCCGTCAGTGGCAACCTCTGTAGCTTTTCGCCACAGTTTCAACTCACCGTGTGTGTTGTTGAGTTGTTGCGTGTCTCGGGTTCTCTCGGCAGCGGCTCCTCCGCAAACAAGCGCGTCGGCCGCAGCGGTGCCACAAAGGGAGGCGCCGGCCACGTATTTATCAAAAGGGGCCGTTCGGGAACTAAATTAATTCCTTTCTGGCCTGAAGCACGCGCCACAGCCACCATTACGAACGGATCGCAGTAATTATCTTGCGAGCGGCGCGCAAAAATAATTAAACAGATCATTTCATTTCAGCTTTGCCGGGGTACAGGGGCGGCGGGGTGGTGGGGGGGGGGGGGGTGAGAGAGGTGGGTCACAGTTTTAGTAATTAAAAGGACGCGGGGAGAGTGTTCTGCCGATGCGCGCACTCCGCTACTGCCAAAAGGGCGGGCCTCATCATCAAAAAATGAACGACACCCACAGTGGTACCCGAGGCAAAAATGTAATTTGTCTGCCCCGGCGCGGCAGTTCTGTTTGTTTGTTTCGCGTGGCGGCGGCGGCGGTAGCGACCGCTTCAGCCAGGCGCCCCCTGTGTTAATTATTGGAGTCCTGTAATTAATGGCGGCTCGGACCCCACCGGAACTTGTCAATATTTCACGCGCCTAAAGAGGGCCGGCGGCGAGACGGTAGCCTGCCGCCCGTTTCCTTCCTGGCATATCCACTGTGGCCCACACCCCCAACCCCTCCGACCGGTCTAGCGTCTATCCGCTACTAACCGACAAACGGTCAGTGTGTGGAGGAATCAGCGACAATCTCAACTGGCCGTTCGCGTCTTTTGTCTTCCCAGACGTACAGGTGCCACATCCCGCAGGTAACGTTCTCCTTAGGTCAGAGCGACACGGAATGTGTGAGGCAATATTAGGTATGTATGCCGGCCGTTCCCAATAATTCATCACCTCCGCCTTAGCCGGGCCTCCGAAATAATGCGTTTGTCGCATCTGCCGACTAATGCGTTATGCAACACCCGTCCCCGGGAATAACGCATTTGCGTGCAGCACCGCATTTAGATCATTCCTCTGCGCTCCTTCCCGCAGCTTCGTAACAGTCCGACTTCTCGACTCTTTATTCATACTGTCCGGCAACACGTCGTACATTATTTCTCTCTCTCGTGCGGCCTCATTACGCGTTATTCCTGCTCTCACATTCAAAGACAGTCGCACGTAGGCGTGACGGAGAAGCGTTTATCACAGTCGCCTTACCACGCGTTGCATCCCACCTCCAGTCTCTCGCTTACCTTCCTTTTTTTTTTTTTTTCTTTTACGCTGTACGTTATTCTAAACTTTCGCCAGCAACGTCACATCTCGTGCGTGAACTTCAATCACGCATGTTCAACGCCTGTCGTGTGGCGGAACATTTAGTACCCTGCTAATGACGCGATAGACACCTTCGATTGGGAACAGATATACGAACTGGTCCCCATAAATAGTCCTCTCTAGCCTAATAAAAAAAATGAGACCCCACAAAGTTATGGAACGGCCGACTAACAATATTTGTCCAACACGACCACCACTTAAATGGCGACGGCGAATAGGCTTCGCCAGCCATGTTGGGACGATTTTTATTTATAGGAACATAGCTTAGTTAAAGACAGCTACCAAAACGTACGTCAGTGGAATGATTTTATTAAGCTCACGACACGTGTTGCGCTTAAATTAATAACGTGGTTAGCACTTCGTCTTTTGTGTGTCTCGTTGATTCGAAATACGTTCCAGTAGACAAGAAACTAACTACGTTTGTGAATAGTAGTTAAAAATTCTGGCTCTGAGCACTATGCGACTTAACTTCTGAGGTCATCAGTCGCCTAGAACTTAGAACTAATTAAACCTAACTAACCTAAGGACATCACACACATCCATGCCCGAGGCAGGATTCGAACCTGCGACCGTAGCGGACACGCGGTTCCAGACTGAAGCGCCTAGAACCGCACGGCCACACCGACCGGCTTAAAAATTCTGCATTAATTTTCAGAAGTTACCTTCTTCAGATATACATCCACATCTGCAACTATACTATCTGATAAAAGTATCGGGGTACCTATTAATGGATATTACTGTTCAACCTTCACCTTCACGACTGTCTGAAACCTGCTGGAGACACTTTCAACGAAATGTCTCTGGAGCAATGACAGCTTAGTCTCCCAGAAGAGCTGAAACCAGAAAAGATTGTCAAGTTGGATGCTAGTGTTTGGAACGAAGTCGATGTTCTAACTCAACCCCAACGGCGTTCCTTGGGCACAGGTCGGGGCTCTGTACTGGCCAGTACATATCGGGAACATATGTATATGAAGATGGTATCTGTTCTTTCGGACACGCCCGACAGAACAGATACCATATATATATACAGGGTGAGTCACCTAACATTACCGCTGGATATATATCGTAAAGCACATCAAATACTGACGAATCGATTTCACAGACCGAACGTGAGGAGAGGGGCTAGTGTAATTGGTTAATACAAACCATAAAAAAATGCACGGAAGTATGTTTTTTTAACACAAACCTACGTTTTTTTAAATGGAATCCCGTTAGTTTTGTTAGCACATCTGAACATATAAACAAATACTTAATCAGTGCCGTTTGTTGCATTGTAAAATGTTAATTACATCCGGAGATACTGTAACCTAAAGTTGACGCTTGAGTACCACTGCTCCGCTGCTCGATCGTGTGTATCGGAGAGCACCGAATTACGTAGGGATCCAAAGGGAACGGTGATGGACCTTAGGTACAGAATAGACTGGAACAGCACATTACGTCCACATGCTAACACCTTTTTATTGGTCTTTTTCACTGACGCACATGTACAGTCTTAGACAATAAAACTGACCGCCGGCCAGCCGCCACAGAGACTAAGTCCGAGTCGTTCACTTTAGGTGGCCAATAAAACTGACCGCCCCTGACAACTCTTAAGTCCGGCCATCTGCACAATCTGGCAACACTGGAAGACGCGGAAGTGTTCGGAGGAAGTGTTGTCTACTTCCGAGACCTCGTCGGAGTGTGTGAGCCCGTGGCCTAGTGGTAATCGTCGTGCATTCTAAACTAATAGTCGCCTGTTCGCGTCCAACTGTAATTTTTTTTTTACCACATTTCGGTCTAAAGCTATGAGTCTGACTGAACATCGAAGATAATTCGCTTAACATTGTACCCACCAGCAATAACAAGTATTCCAGAAACAATTCCGCAGGACAGCTCGTGGCTGCGTCGTGATCTTAACACCTTACGCTCGCGCTGCAACGGCTACCGGCCACCGGCCAGACGCCACCCGCCGCCTGAAATACGGCGCCGCCCATGTGAACGCGGCGCCACGCTGTCACTGTATGTATCAACTGTCATTTTCGAATCTGAAGCTCTATTATCATCTTGCAGTTAAGCATTGGATTTTGCATACTTGAAAATCATGAATTACAGTTAAGCATTGTAAAATTGAGTCGCAAGTGGAAAAAGGTGTAACATCTGCAATACAACGTTTACTTTTGATATTACAGAGGGGTGAATGCAGAGGAGGCAGCTAGAAAGATTTGAATTGTGTGTGGAGCGAGTGCTTTTGGGAAGAATACGCCAGAAAAATATATTCATGTTTCAACAAAGATCGTTCTGGCATGAATGATTTTCCACATCAAGGAAGTCTCGACTAGTGATATATGTGATAGATTACCATTTTACCATCATGCGACATTTGCATTCAACAGGCAAAGTTCAGAAGTCTGGTGTGGGAGTACTGCATGCTCTAATTCGAAACAACAAAAATCAACGGAGTGCATATTGTTGAACGTCATCATGTCGCTCATTGAGCATTCGTATGCAGTACTGTTACTGGTGACGTGTTATGATGCCCTTATCGTTAACTTCCTAAGAAGAAATGAAAGACTGAGCCCCATCAAAAGACATAAACTCGAGCAAAGAGTAGTGTGAACATAATATTTTACATCTGATAGCTCCAAAAGTGTGTTTTGGGCTACGAATTCTGCCCCAAGGGGTGTGTGCAACACAGCTGGAATTTGTTGCCAACAACTGAGACACCTTTCGGTCGCAGTGTAAGAAAATCGAGCAACACAACTACATCACCTGTGCTACTGCATGATAACGCACTGTGTTGATTTGAGAAACAAAACTATCCAGGCGATTGATAGGAAAGTCATCTCTCACGCACTTGTATTGATAGACAAGTCCTCTCTCAAGCACTTGTCCCTCTCGTCATACATTCGTAAAATTTTACCTTTCCCGCTCTTGATCGGTCAGCCGTCAAGGCAATTCATTTCTAGACGAAAATACTCTTAAAACTACTCTGGTATAATGATATCGTTAGAACCAGTAGGTTTCTACCTGGCGCAGCATTTGTAAAAAACTTGAGCGTTGTCAGATCGTTTTAGATATCGTGAAAGAAAATTCTGCTGCTGATTAATTTCTCTTTGATGATTACTGTTGCGTGTAGTAAACCAATGGAAAATGCAATTAAAATATTCACTGTACTAATGCAAATTAAATTCAGCTTACTACAGGTACATCACGACGGCAGTCTATCTTAATAAAGCATTAACTGTCTGTAAGACGATTGAGCCTAATTTAACACGAATTAGTAGGGTATTACCGACCTTTGACTTCGAAAAGATCTGTATTTACTTCACTGTTTGTATCATTCGCAAGTATTACGAAAATGTGGCATTCCATAGATAAAATTATGTATTCACAACAACAATAAATATGTCTGCAGAAAACAAACGTGGCATTATGAATTTGGCAGTACCCTAAGGTTTTCGCTCTGACATTAAGGGTTACTGAAAGCAGCAGGACGAATTTTGCTGGAGCGTTGTCTTACGATTTCCTTATTGAGTTTGTATCTGCCTGCTTGTAGCTCTGAACCGGCCGGGGCGGCCGAGCGGTTCTAGGCGCTACATTTTAGAACCGCGCGACCGCTACGGTCGCAGGTTCGAATCCTGCCTCGGGTATGGTTGTGTGTGATGTCCTTAGGTTAGTTAGGTTTAAGTAGTTCTAAATTCTAGGGGACTGATGACCTCAGAAGTTAAGTCCCATAGTGCTCAAAGCCATTTGAAACATTTTTTTGTAGCTCAACTACAACAGAATTAAAAATCTGGTTTTCAGCGAGTCTCGAAAGGCGAACGAAAGCAGCTTGCACCTGGTAGCCAAGCATGTTACCTGGGAACTGTCTCTTTCCTAAAGTGGGAAGACGTCTTTTTGTGGTTGAACTGTTGGCAAATGTCAGTCAGACGTGTGCCATTGGTGTAAGCGTTTCGGTGTGTTGAATTTGTACCAATGATTTTTCTACAGGTTTTTTTCTGTCCCAAATAGAGAGTTGAAGTCTCCCATTAGTATTTTCACGTCATCTTGGTGAATTTTGCTCATAGAATTTTGAGTGTATTCCAGAATTATTCGAAATTTTCGGTGTTTTTCTTATTTTCGATGTTGGTGGGGCATGTGCATTGATGAGTGTATATTTTTTACTGGGGCTCTGAATGAGCATAGTCATAAGTCGGTTGTTGATGGGTGTGATTTCTACGACAGAGCTGATGAAAGATCTGTGTTCGAGAAGTGCAATGCAGAAGATTGGTACGCCTTTCGCTACCTTTTGTTGTATTTTGCTCTTGAAGATGCAATGGTTTCCGTAATGCAAAGTTTCATTGTCAATTACTCGTGGTTCTTGAAGAGCAAGAATGAGAATTTTTTGTCGGTCGATTTCTTTTGTGAGATTATTTAGGTTTCTTGTTTGGATCAATGTATCGATGTTTAGTTTTCAAATGAATGCTTTCTGCTTGTAGGGAAATTTACCCGAGATCTTCGATATTCTCTGCCGTGCTAACCTGGACTCCCCAGAGTCCGAAAATCCAACTGCCGCCTATCGGTAGCCAAGTTGTGTACCACCTGGGGTAAAGTTAGCTTTGCTTGCATAGTTCATGTTTTCTTGTGTTTCATTGGTTTGGTGTGGGTGATACCAGGACCGGACAGGACCAGAGGGTGTTGAAGCCTTTTGAAGCAAATATTTTCAGCCAAGCTCATTGAGCTAACAGACGGTGACCTGAGTAGCAGTGATTTTCACTCAGACGTGTCTGGATTATGGGTTCAACGGATTGAGTAGCCGTTCATGATTGTGTTAGTATTTGGTTCACCCCAAGTATTTGATTTCCTCGGTACCACCCATATGGGGGAGGGTTTCCGCTAGCGGCCACACGGGATTTTTATTATTATTATTATTGTCATTATGTCATCAGCAAATCCGATACGGTGTATCTTCCCATCACTGAAATGGATGTGTATTGTTCGATTCAGTATTTCCATCACATACACATGAGTTATAATTGCGTTACATTGCTGCTAGTGGACATATTTCTCACTTCTTCTTAGACAGTTGCTACCTGTTACTCCATCTAAATAAAGCCTGCAGCATTTTGCTATTTATCACACAAAAGCACATAATTTTGTGTGCTTCTTTTAAATAGTACACATAAATGTTTTAGAAATGGCTTAACAACTGAAAATGCTATATTCCCATTTCTCTGTGAGGCTTTGGACGGATTAAATAAAAGGTTGCGAACGTTAGGTGTTTTCTTTGATTTAACGAGGGCTTCTGACTGTGTTGACCACAAAATATTACTGCAGAAGTTGGACCATTATGGAGTAAGGGGAGTAGCTTACAGTTGGTTCGCCTCTTGCTTTAAGAACAGAAAGCAGAACGTAATTCTCCGCAATATTGAGAGTGGTAGTGATGTTCAGTCCCAATGGGGCACTGTTAAGTGGGGCTTTCCCCAAGGGTCGGTGCTGGGGCCACTGCTGTTTCTTATTTATATAAATGATATGCCTTCTAGTGTTACAGGTGATTCAAAAATATTTCTGTTTGCTGATGACACCAGCTTGGTAGTGAAGGATCTTGTGTGTAATATTGAAACAGTATCAAATAATGTATTTCATGAAATAAGTTCGTGGCTTGTGGAAAATAATTTGATGCTAAATCACAGTAAGACTCAGTTTTTACAGTTTCTAACTCACAATTCAACAAGAACCGATATTTTGATCAGACAGAATGGGCATATTACAAGCGAGACGGAACAGTTCAAGTTCCTAGGCGTTCGGATAGATAGTAAGCTGTTGTGGAAAGCCCTTGTCCAGGATCTTGTTCAGAAACTAAATGCTGCTTTATTTACCATTAGAACAGTATCTGAAATAAGTGACACTACAACACGAAACGTAGTCTACTTCGCATATTTTCATACGCTTATATCGTATGGTATTATTTTTTGGGGTAATTCTTCTGATTCAAAAAGGGTATTTTTGGCTCAAAAACAGGCTGTTCAAGGTATATGTGGTGTAAGTTCGAGAACCTCTTGTCGACCCCTATTCAATAGTCTGGGAATTCTGACATTGCCCTCACAGTATATATTTTCTTTAATGTCGTTTGTTGTTAGCAATATTAGACTATTCCCAAGAGTTAGCAGCTTTCACTCAGTTAATACTAGGCAGAAATCCAATCTGCATGTGGATTGCACTTCCTTGACTCTTGTGCAGAAAGGAGTGCAGTATTCTGCTGCATCCATTTTCAATAAGCTACCACAAGAACTCAAAAATCTTAGCAGTAGCCCAAACTCTTTTAAGTCTAAACTGAAGAGTTTCCTCATGGCTCACTCCTTCTATTCTGTCGAGGAGCTCCCGGAAGAGCTAAAAAATGAAGCAAATTCCAGTGTTACATTGTTGATTTTCTTTATTTAAACTTACGACTTGTCACCTGAATATGTTTTTTTATATTTCATTTTATCTGTTTCTAATATCGTGTTATAATTTCATGTATTGACTCGTTCCATGACCATGGAGACTTCTCCCTAGTTTGGTCCCACGGAACAATAAATAAATAAATAAAAATAAATAAAAAAGTAGTGCCAGGTGGCGGCGTAAGGCGAGTCCTCATTAACATCAGCACGCGGCGGCCGATTTACATGCCGCGTTTGCCGAGATGTGGGTGGATCCTAGTGTGCGGCCAGCGTCGATATCGCACATAGCATAGTTACAATTTGAATGATAAGCAGACATCAAGACACTGGTCCCAACGTGAACAAGTGTTAGCATACGGCGTCCAATCGTGCCAATGAGAAAGTTTCCTTAGTTCTGTAATCATTTATTTTAAATGTAAAGAGTAATTAAGCAATCACATCATTTTCACGGACGTCGCAGTAATGTGGGAGAGCACATCGCAGAATATTTAGCAAGAAGCGACCTTGTCTGCATCTGAAACCACATAGCATGCAAAAGGAGGCTACTTATTGCTAACGTTTTGTGACAGCAACTCTATATGCAATTCGTGGTCTGTGATCCACGATATAAAACAAGATGGCGACCATGCATCGTGGCACTGCACTCAGGTTCAAAAATGGTTCAAATGGCTCTGAGCGCTATGCGACTTAACATCTGAGGTCATCAGTCCCCTAGAACTTAGAACTACTTAAACCTAACTAACCTAAGGACATCACACAACACCCAGTCATCACGAGGCAGAGAAAATCCCTGACTCCGCGGGGAATCGAACCCGAGAACCCGGGCGTGGGAAGCGAGAACGCTACCGCACGACCACGAGCTGCGGACTGCACTCAAGTGACGAAAGTCATAGGACAGCGATATGTACGTAAACAGATGGTGGTAGTATCGCACGCACAAGGCATAAAAGGGCAGCGAATTGGCAGAGCTGTCTTTTGCAGTCACGTGATTCGTGTGAAAAGATTTCCAAAGTGATTATGGCCGCACGAAGGGAATTAACAGACAGAACGTGGAATGGTAGTAGGAACTAGACGCATGGGGCATTGTATTTCGCAGATAATTAGGAAATTCAGTATTCCGAGATCCACTGCGTCAAGAGCATGCCGAGAACCAAGTGGTCGACGGCCTTCTTTTAATAACCGAGAGCAACAGCGTTGTGTAGAGTTTGTAACGCCGGAAATGCATATCCTCCTATATCCATCTATTGTACTATAAATTTTTTTCCTTATTTTGTTACCTGAAGATATGACGTTTCCGTGTCTTTGTATATTGTAATTGTTTTACTATTTGTATATACATGCATTTATGTCGATGCATAATTGGTTTGTTCTGTAAATACTATTTGTATTTTTACGCTGGGTCTTGCCTAGGGAAAACTGTGCTATCGAACGAATACATCGATAGGTCGTGTGGAGAACCAAAGTGTTTAGGATCTTCGGTAGTGTTAACTCTGCCGCGTGGAGCGCGGGCAGAGCAGAGAGAGTCTGGCTGGGGTGGTGCAGTGGAGCAGATGTGTTGTGTGAAGCTCCCGCGAGTTGCCGCGCTTTCGGGATTTGGCAGCATGTAATTGCGCTCGACTTGCGATGATAGTTTCTGACACGGTGTCGCGGACGGGAAGCGTTAGCTGGCACACATCAAGAGCCCGTTTCGGCTGGAGACCGTGTCGAGAAGAAGGCGCGCCAACATCCAGCTTCTGCAACAGCGACGGCCGACAATGAATGACTGTCGCCACCTCCTCGATCGACGACTTCAGACCTTCAATCAACCAACAAGGAAGACTGGAAGCACGTAAAGTTTTAGAACTGTATGGCAGACCTCAGCTTTTCAAACTGTTCCATTTTCATAACTAAATTTACAGCAACTTAGCATGAACGTTTGTTGCTCATTGTCCCAATTGCATTACCAAGCAGGGTCCCTTCCTTTTCCGGAATGAACCCGAGTGTCGTTGAAATTCAAACGCCAGCATTAAAGTAATATAATTCGATTTCACTGCTTTAATTTCAAAGTTCAGTTAAGGTATTCATAGCCGGCTACAATATTTAGGTTACACAAGCACAAATTAAGAGTGCGAATTTTGTTATCATATTTTAGCTTACCTGTGACTGCAGCTCAGCTTGGTATGTACTAAATTTTACTATTGTTAATTGTTCAGAATCATTTCATTCAAGTTCAAAGTTAAATCTCTTATTTCTAAATTGCGTAGATTAAGTAGCTTTTGAAATGATTGTTAAGATAGCCCAAGACTAACCGTATTTTACTGACTTCGATGTGGTTCAAAAACAAAGCTCACTATTAATTTCAGTCACTAAATTAACTTTCAATTTTCCGGTTTTATTAATTCTTTTGCTAAATTAAGTCAGAGTGTAGCGAAATTTATTACTTCTGACAAACTTTCAGTTTTCACACTACAAGTGTCAACCTTCAGTTGCCACCCTTCTAGTGCTAATTATATGTGTAATAACCTTTCTTTTTCAGTTACTATAGTAATTGTCCATATGACTGGCGACCGTAATTTCCCCCAAATCTCAAATATCTAATTACCGCTAGTTAATTGTTAACGTAACGGCTGCACATTTACTTTCTTTGTTAACTTTACCACTTTTCAAAATTAATTTCCACCAGTTTCATTTGCATTTTTCCTTTCATTTAGATGTAACCCTTTCCTCCCTCTTTACCGACAGATTAACTTCGGTGACGATTGCTTTCCCCAAATTTCCATTAGGTACACGCGGTTTGATTTTTCACTGTCATTAAGGTCGATAAGTGAGGTGGAGGTTACAAGTTGTCACTGCTAATAGACAAGCAACACTGTGTAATATGTTCGCAGAAATCAATGAGCGAAGTACGACGAACGTGTGCGATAGGGCAGTGTAGCGAAATTTGGCGTTAATATGAGAGATTGGGGGGCACTCTCACTTCTGATACGGTGTCATGCTGCTTAATGATCTTAGGCAACATGATCTTTATTACTTGGTTGCTATACTGGATACGATCTGACTTCATTCATATGATGAAATGGCTGGCAGTAGTTTACACTCTTATTTGTGTGCTCTAGTGGAGGAATAGCGGTAAGCTTTACCTACGTTCAAAGGAAGAGGGTGCTGAGTTAATTGGCTGCAGTAAAAGCGCACGGCGGCTGAGAGCTGAGGAGAGCGCTTTTTCTGCGGAACCTGGCGAAAAGATTTCCGGGCTGCCAAGTCCCTCGGTCTCATTGTGCAGACACATTGGGTGGCGCCGGAATCCACCGGGGTTTCAGAGGCTCATAGGGAAGTACCTACGTTCCGAATCAGCCGAATGCGAGACCGCGTATTTGTATACTTCCGGGCGCACGCTTTTAATAACAGGTTGTCGCTGTCCGTGACTCCAGTCGGCGACAGCATAATGGTGTGCCGCAATGACCTGCAGAAGTATTCGCTGCTACGGCGTAGGGCTCCAATATATGCATCTCAGCATCCTGTTCTTTGGAGTCATATTTTTCTTTATGGACTAGGAGAGTACAGATCTTTGATAGTAGCGTAGTTTTTGGGCCATACCACGGATTCACATTTATGAAGTCAGATAAAGCGATTAGTTCTAGTTAGTGCGGTGTGTTGATCCCCAACCGACCATATTGTTCACCACAGACCGCATATTATTGAAAGCGTTTGTCAAATAAAAATGTTTGTGTGGCGTTTCTTTAACCACTTTTTTTTTGTTTGTCATGTGATGTTAAGAATGAATAACTTTATTCTTATTTAGACCACAACTCCTCCCAGTGTTCTGATTAACATATCCTTTGCCATTTTACTAAAGTCTTGATTGCATTAGAAAGAGTTGAACTTTGCAAATGGGTATGGCAGCAGACGACCAACGCAAGTGCGTTTGCTAACAGCATATCGCATGCAGCCCCTCTGGGAAATTGGGGCCTGCTCAGGTAAGTCCCGATTTCAGTAGGTAACAACTGGTAGGAGGGTTCATGTGGTGCAGACCCCACGAAGCCATGGATCCAAGTTGTCAACTAGTCACCGCGCAAGCTGGTGCTGGCTCCATAGTGGTTTGGGCTATGTTTATATCGACCATTGACTGGAAACGGTCATGTTCGGCTACTGGGTGATCGTTTGTTGCCATTCATAGACGTCATGTCTCTAAACAACGATAAAATTTTTATGGATGACGCTGCACCGTGACGCGTTCGATGTGTAGAATGTTCTGGACAATTCGAGCGAATGATTTGGCCGTCCAGGTCACCTGACATGAATCCTATCGACCAATTATGGGACATAATTGAGATGTCGGGTCGTGTACAAAACCCTGCACCGGCAATACTTTCGCGATTAAGGGCGGCTATAGAGACAGCAGGGGTAAATGTTTCTGCAGGGAACTTCCAAAGGCTTGAGGACTCCAGGCCATGTTCAGTTGCTTCTTACGCTTCTTAAGCATAATACACCGACAGTATAGCACTGTTGAGAGACATGTGGGAGGGATCGCTTGGCTGTACTGTGTAGAAAGCATTTTTCGTAGTTTTCGCTTTGCTCCCTCCCCCTCCTCCCTTCCCCCTCCCCCACCCTTATGAGAAAAACATGTAATACAGGATTCTCTCGTAGCAAATTCAGTGTACTTTTATGTGGCGTAGGGGTTTTTGATGATAACATGTAAATTTTTTGAGTTGTAGGGGGTGAGGGTGGCTGATTTCACGTTTTTGCAGAATGGCCAAAAAATCACTGGTTTTTTTTTTTCAGTGTCCTCTAGCGCCAATGTCGCTCTTTATAAAATAGCGCCTGACTAGTTCATTTCGCAGGAAATTTTGTGTAATTTCGTTTTGGATAGTGGGGTCATATTCGAGAAACGTACAGGTTTCTTGGTATAAGCGAAAAACTGAAAAAAGGCGAAAATTTTGAGATCCTTTTTTTAATTTTTCGTTGTGAAGCCGACGTTCTACAACGCACCAAACATGAAATTCAGATTTAGCCTCCAAAAACCATACTGAACCGTTGAGAAAAAAAATTCCGCCATTTTATTAGGAAAACTGCTGCTTTTAACACCAATTGACTGGGCTACCGGGACTCCTCGACTTCAGCACGCAGGACGCAGACTATAAGAGAGCGAACGCTATTTCAGACAAGGACGGCCTTGTAGGTTGTAACACGCAAAGACCTCCCATTGGCCGAAGGACAAACTGACAAAATACGAAATCATTTCATGGACCAAGTTGCTCAAGGAACTTATATCGACTAATGGAAGTTGAGTATAGCAGATATGCATAAAGTATTGAAAATATAACTATCACCATCCACTAAGGGAAAAATATAATGAGAAGAAATGAAACTGCTGGATGAACAGGCAACTTTCAATGTACAACATCATGCATTCACCACCGCAGTTAGGTGTGGATATTACTGTCGCTCTCGCGCTATGAGGAGGGAAGGTCAGGATTTCATGTCCTATCGACGACTAGAGAAGTAGCACATGCTCAGATTGGGGAATAATATGGAAGGAAATCGGCCATGCCCTTCCAAAGGAACCATCCGAGCATTTACGTTAATTATGTGAAACGTCCCCTTTCAACAATTATACATGACTGTGCTTAAACTGACACACAATATTTTGTTAGCGCAACGCAATCTGACTTTCAAAATTCCCTACAAAAGAATGGCCCTGACTAACATTAAACTATACCTTTCACAAATCACTTACCTCACAAAAATCTTCGCTGCTCAAGCTACTGCAATACAGCGAGCACCACTACTGCCAGCTAAATAAAAGATTCAAACTATGGAAGGCACTAACTACTGATAGGGATAGTTAGCAAATGAA
Source organism: Schistocerca serialis cubense (assembly GCF_023864345.2). Classification (NCBI taxonomy): domain Eukaryota; kingdom Metazoa; phylum Arthropoda; class Insecta; order Orthoptera; family Acrididae; genus Schistocerca; species Schistocerca serialis. The sequence goes on from NC_064645.1 coordinate 622,289,171, forward strand.
AGATATTAATAGAGAACGAACAATGTATTTACCTTGATATCATCATATATAAATATAGCAGTTCATGACAAATTACAAACCTCCGCCATCTCTCTCCCCACATCCACCACTGCTGGCGGCTCACCTCCAACTGCGCAACGCTACGCGCTGTTCACATCCAGCTGCCGCTGCCCAACACTACAATGGCGAGTATTACAACAATGCAAAGCAGACACAGACTGCCCACAGCACAGCCAGTGATTTTCATACAGAGGTGGCGTTACCAATAAAAAAACCTAAACAGCCTACTTACATAGCCCCCATGCTCCCCACAAAAAATTTTTACAAATTGGATTGGGCAGTGGCCAATACAGATTTGAAAAAAATTTTTCATAATTACAATAACAAAGAAATCAAATGCACACACTTATTGATACAATGTTGGTCAAAAGCTAAAAATTTCTCACAGTCCATAAAGACAGTCCTCATCATTCGTCACAGTAAAATTGCAGTGTTTTTCTCAAAGTCTGACCAGTAAAAGACAATGCACACAGACGTAGTGGATTTCCATGCAGTCTTGAAGAAGTAGTGTTGTCCTTCCAACGGAAAGACAGTGCTGACTCGACATGCAGACAGGTAATGGGCCACAACAGAGTAAACCCACAGCAGAGTCAGTCGACGTTTTGAAGAATATTGGTAGTTAGGTCGTCACAGAGCAGACCCACTGTAGTCCTGGTAGAAATTACGGTACTGGTGGGCCACCAGAGGTGCAGACCCACTGCAGACCTTGTAGCAATTGGTGGGCCATCAAAGATGCAGACCCACTGTAGTCCTGGTAGAGACAGCCAGCAGCCATCTGTTGCAAATGTGCAGGTGCACAATCACCATCGAAGAGTCTTGCGGACAATATAGCAAGTCCATAAACCACCACTTGTGCACTCACAAAGTTTCTGGAATTGTCCTTAGATCCAGCAATGCTGTTATCCAGTCCCTTGCTGAATCATCAACACACGTGCAAACACTATCAGTCCCTACTTGTCACATATTGTCCATGTACTATGACCAACAGAAACGTGTGCAGTGAAATGTTACTTAATTTGAAGAACTGGTAACAATTACAATTTGGTAACATAAAAATACAATAACAAAGGTACATGGTACATCATTAAAAACATAACAATACAGATAACATTTGTAGTAATACAGGCTTTACAAAAGAATCGAAATAACATATACATCAGTGTTACAGGAATTATAACATAAGTAAATACATAAAACATCAGAATAACTTTTGAAACATCAACTTTACACATGAGCATTAAAACAAAACAGAATTAATAATGTCTAACATCTTTACAAAGTAAATAACATATTATTAACGCAAATTATATTTGAGGATAACAGTATTCCTCATCATAGTTCATGTAACTGAGTATGAGAAAAATTCTACAACAAAAGTCTGATGAGGTAAACATATAAAGACAGGAAGAACATATATACAGAAGGGTACCCAAACACATAGTGGGATAACACAAAAGGAAAGGACAGGGTTTGTTTCATTGCAGTATTTTGCAAACAAAACTTTCTTTGCTTCTTGGAGATCTCCCTTCATTCATCATTATTCCCAAAAGTCCTATCTAAGCCTGCCTTCTGTATTTCGTTCACATCCTCTGTCAAAAATAGTTTTTCTCTCTGCTTTCTGTATTCTGTTCACATCCTCTGTCAATAATAGTTTTTCTCCACTGTACAGTATCCTTTTTATTTTGCCAGACCATTTTCTGATAGCTTCTCAATGCATTTCTTATAAATTTATAATAGTTAGTTTCTTATATAGTCTCCTCTTAAGCTAACTTAAATCTACTGAGCTCAGATACTAAACTAAGGGACGAGGCAATGCAGCAGCACATAAAACAATTAATATAAACAGCAATGAAAAAAATGGAAAATCGCAAAGCAAGCTACAGTAAATCTAAATTACCAAGCAATTCAACATTACAACTAATATGAGGCAATCCGCAGCACACAAAAAAATAAATCTGGCTTAGCAGAGTAACACAAACTAAAGTTCAGTGGCACTATGCCTGGCAAACAGCAGCTTATATCTAAACATGACATAGCTCAAGCAGAAAAAATAGTACACTAAAGATAACAATGCAGATAAGGGAAATGTATAATCACATCTTAATGTCTAAGTAATTAAAGTGGTGCACCACAACAACTGATTGTAAAAAGAAATATTACCATGTACTTGAAAAGAAAATTATGTGTTACTGTTACTAGTTCCTTCTTATTGTTCTTTCCTTTCCAAGTGCTCCTTTTTTAAAGAATGTGGATCATAAAATAATTATTTAATAGATCTGTTGACAGAAAGTGTTCACATTAGCAAATGCATTTTATTTTATAAAAGCAATGCTGCAACACAGCTGGAAACCAGATATCAAATGAAATAAGCAATTACGCAAACCAAAGCATAAAAATTTCATTCAATAGTCATGTGGCATTTCGTAAGTCAGTAGCTCTCAACTCTCGTAGAAAGACACTTGTCATAATCAGGTGTGCAGATGTACGAATATTTCCCATCAATTCATAAGCATTTCAGTAATTAGCACAAAGTACAAGTAATCATATGTTTTCATATAATGAGCGTGTAATATTTGCGATGCTTTCTACAAAGGAATATCAATAGCAAGGTTAATGGAAGTAATGAGGGTGTCGCATTTGCAATATTTTCTCTAAAGGAATGTCAATGGCGAGGATAAAGGCCTGCCTTTTTTCTTTTTTTTATACCTGTGCTTCCGGAAAGGCACACCCTAATGGCTTGTTCTCCAGGTGTCTGACACAGCTGTGTGCCCACGACGCATTACGTGCAGGTGGTCACTTAACTTTCTTACGGAAATATTTACGACAGCAGTTTCCACTACAGTGACAGTCTCATATGAAAATTTCACAGGTCGAAAATTTACGTCACAAATGTGTAGAAACAAAATCCTATAAATATAACAGTGTCCAAAAAAATTTTCGCCGGCATTGTGATACATTCACGCATTTACACACATTTCATAACTCTTAAAGTACGATTCTTGGTTTCCAACATCCTTTTTCACAAGTCAAGAGTCCCTACCCACTATTCATTACTCCTTACCTTATTACACATATACGTATCCATCGACACTCGTCAATATTTCGTCATTATAAATATGAAGCATAATCAAATAACTCATATACCCTCAGCCTATTAATCGTAAACATACCTCAGCAGCATAATACACATCGTCGTCGTAAAAATAACATCATAACACCTCAGTCAAATCTCAAAATCGTCGTAGCTTCCTCCAATAATTAAAAAAATTCTCTGCTCATGTCAAAAGTGTCATCTGCCTCAAACGTACTTTAAAAATCATGAATCCATACCAAATACATCATTCAAAGCTCTCATAGTATCACAATGGTTCCGAAAAAATATGAGCATTTCACAAAGTACAGACAAAATACAATTTCATAAGTGTGAAGTTATCCAACTGTGTAATTGCGTAAACATCTGTCACTGATGTAATAAAAAAAAGTTTAGATAGCTGTGTAATTTGTGTGTTAGAGAAATATGGTACTGATGTGTAAAGTTGTATAAGCAAATACCATATTAGCTAGGGTTCCTTGTGGTTGCCACACACATGGTACACAAAGTAAGCGTGTACCCCCCTGAGGATTAATGTAATTATACCCTCAGGTGTTACAGATTACACCAATGGAATGAAATATATCACGGAAAACTTTCTTTGTAATTCAAAAATCTTTAAAAATAAATGTTTTAAGTATAAAATTGATCACTCAAATACGTGTACTGTAGCGCTAAACTGTGCGTCTTGTAACATAATCTCTGTGGAAGTGTCGTAGTTATCGTCCTCCGAAAGTTAAGTTCTGCAGAAGCCAATGTACTTACCTCATGATAAACAAAAGTGAAATGCTTTATGTATAGATATCGTAGTTATTGCGCTTATTGCCATGATGAAGAAAGTACTGTGCTGTAACGTATTGTTGTGCTACGGAAAAGGCAGTCTCATTGTAGCTATACCACAAAAGTTACTACTAAAACATGTTTTACTTTCCAGAATAAAACAGAAAAACTGTGCAGATATAAAACAGAAACACCGCAAAAGCAACATTGTATATTGTCACTCATTAGTAGCGTCGTGATAAAATCGTGTAGCTGTCACATAAACTAACCACTGTGTCATCTGGTATCTCACAGAAAGTACTTTAAATCCAGAATATATTTTCAAGTAAACCAAAATGTTGCATTAAAATCTCATTAGCAGTACTGGTAAATGTTCTAAGTATGTAAGCCTTATAGTCGTTCCATAATCGTGCAACTAACAAGCAAGAATGTACACACACAATAACACTGTGACGTCTGTTCACTATAACAATGCATTCGTCATTTATGTTTCAATAAGTTCTCTTGATCTTGACTGGATATTTAACTTCAAACATTGTTGCATGTTAACAGTTTCTTAAGTCTGACAAGCATACTAGTAATGTGAAGTGAAAAGTTTTACAGCAATGACAAAGTTAAAAAGCAGATTATCTTTCAATAAACGGTTTTACATATGAAATGTATTGCAATCTTTTACCCTTTCTAGTGCGCAGCATATCAACTTCAACGCAATTATCATGCGGTATACGTCGTTAAAGAATACTGGAATTTTTCTTAATGTTAGCGTCTATGTTATTTTTCTCTGAGCCAGCCGGCGCACGTGGGTGCCTGCGGCGCGAGTCATTGTCTGTCTCTTTGTTGGCGCGCGTTGTTATTAGGATTAGGAGACCTAACTTCTACAAATTCGCCTTGCCGAGAGGGCCCAGCTCTGTTAGAATCCCGCCAGTTCTGATGAAATTCACGTCTGTCGTTTTGTCGGTAGTTTCCATAGTTTCTTTCTTGTCGGTCACATGGTGGAGAATTTCTCCCTCAATCGTAACTGCGCGCCGGTCCGTTGCGTCTAAAGTTATTCTGTCTCCCTTGATAGTATTTATTTTGGTTCCCATATTGTCTGTTTCTCTTATTGTCACTGTGATAGTCATTACCACGGAGAGGTGATCTTTCCCTGTAGTTATTACTACTCTGCCAACGGTTGTCATACGGGTGGTGTCTGTTTTGGTCACGATTTGTGTTGTGAGCATAGCCTTGTCGTGTCAAGTTATTACTTCTTTCATCGCGGGATTGCGACGGATGTGACCTGTAATTGTTGTGTTCCTGGTTTCGCGTTCCGCGATTGTCAGTGTCAATTTCTAATTCTTGTAAAAGTCCCTGAAATGCTTCAATGTCGTCTTTGCAATGTCGTCCTGCCAAAATAATATGTCGTAAATGTTCAGGCAGTTTGATTAAGCAAATGCGGATGAGTTCTGAGGGGCTGTATGGGTTTGAAAGATACTGATTCTTATGCAACATGTCTTCAAAATATTTCATAAGACTGGAAAATTCAGATTGTTCGAAACGTTTCATCATTATGATGCTATGTTTTACTACTTTAGCCACTTGTGTGGCTTGAGACCAATATGCTGAGAGGAAGGCATGGTAAAACTCTCCTTCACTGTGGCAATCGTGAATTACCGATCGCATTCTTACAGCTGGTTCATTCTCCAAGTAGCCACACATAAATTCTAATCTGTGCTCTAATGACCAGTTGGGAGGAAAACAATGAGAGAATTGATGGAGCCATGCTTGTGGATGAATGTCGTTGCCAGAATTCTTAAATGTTTTGAATTTACGTATAGTAATGAACAGCTTATAGTCAAAGTCATCATGTCGGTCATTGTTACGTCGTTTCGGCGGTTCCATTTCAAAATTCGGTGCACCTTGCCAATTTCTTTCATAACTTCCGAAATGCCCTGTGTTATTATTTTGTGGCTGTTCCGTATTTCTGTGTCCCTCTTCCCGTATTGGGGCGCGAGTATCCTCTGAAATACGTAATTCTTGTATTACCTGTGTCAGCTGATCTTGTACTTCTCGGATTTCTCTTTTGTACTGTGTATTGATTTGATTTTGATTCTGTTTGAATTTTCTAATTTGTTCATACTCTTCTGTGTCAGTGAAGGCTACAGGTCTTGTGTCATTCAGATCATCATCTACCTTTGTAGATAAGTTAGTGACCTTATCCGAAAGTTCGGCTACTTTCTCCAATAGTGAACACATTTCCTCAGCGTGTTTTTCTGAACCAAGTTTCAGAGTGTCCATTTGTGTTGAAATCGTATCTACTGTGTCCTTTAAGTTTTCTTGAGTTTTTGCAAGTTGCGTAACCGAATCGGTAGATGCAACTGAGTCAATTTTAGCTTGCAAGGTGTTGTGATTTCCATGAACAATGGTTTGCAGTTCTTTTATGGCTGCTTCGTGATTCTGTAATACATTTTCATGCCGCGAAAAAATGGGTTGAAAATGCTCACAAATTTGTGTTTTTATGTCATTACAGACTTTTTGACATTTCGATTCAATGTTATGTAACTCACTAGTTAAATCTTCACGTGTTTGTTCAAGTGTGGTGTCTAACTTTTGAAGATTTTGTCCCATTGCGTCTAACTGTTGCTGTGTTTGTCTCTGGTGTTGTTCCATTGTGTCTAACTTTTCAAGCTTTTGTCCCATTTGTTGCATTAATTGTAATAACAATGCACTGGTGTCTGAAACATGTTCCTCAGTGCTTTTCGGCAGTGAATTTGCACCGGCAACATTCACATTTTGACAAGCGGAAAATGTGTCTTGACTCATTTGAGAAAACGGTGAGAACCCAAAACCTGAGTCTGTAGTATTTGCAATATTATGTTCTGTCATTCCCGATTCCTGAGGCGAGCTGTTGCCGACCAATCGATCGATAACGCTTCCCTGTTCACTACCTGTTTCACTGTCTACACCATTGTTTGCCGCCCGCTCCATTTCCCTATGCGCAATTACCAAATTACTACTTTGAACATTAGTTAATTCATTACCCAGTGGTGCTGGCAAGCTACGCTCGTCGTCACTATCATTTCTCAATTTACTTTGGAGCCTAGTGTTACGTTTTTCACACGCCATAATTGTCACAATATTTCACACGATAACACAGAAAAGCACAATTTGAAGTGCAAAAATAGGAGAACACATTAACATAGCACTGAAAATAATATCTAGTTAATTGCAAGCGTAGCTGCGAAATACTTGGTGCAAATCTATATGCATGCCACAACTGTTTTACTGTACAACAATGAAAGGCTACAACTACAAAGGGGATTCTCTCTACAATTACGCGCTAGCAATAAACAAAAGCTACACTAAATACACAAACTACAAGAAAAAATCAGAAGATTCCAGTGAGGTATCCTAGGCTAAGGGTCGACATATGAAACGTCCCCTTTCAACAATTATACATGACTGTGCTTAAACTGACACACAATATTTTGTTAGCGCAACGCAATCTGACTTTCAAAATTCCCTACAAAAGAATGGCCCTGACTAACATTAAACTATACCTTTCACAAATCACTTACCTCACAAAAATCTTCGCTGCTCAAGCTACTGCAATACAGCGAGCACCACTACTGCCAGCTAAATAAAAGATTCAAACTATGGAAGGCACTAACTACTGATAGGGATAGTTAGCAAATGAAAGATATTAATAGAGAACGAACAATGTATTTACCTTGATATCATCATATATAAATATAGCAGTTCATGACAAATTACAAACCTCCGCCATCTCTCTCCCCACATCCACCACTGCTGGCGGCTCACCTCCAACTGCGCAACGCTACGCGCTGTTCACATCCAGCTGCCGCTGCCCAACACTACAATGGCGAGTATTACAACAATGCAAAGCAGACACAGACTGCCCACAGCACAGCCAGTGATTTTCATACAGAGGTGGCGTTACCAATAAAAAAACCTAAACAGCCTACTTACAATTAATTTGGAGAAACCTGAGGACAGACAGAGACTTTAGCCACCGTTATCCCAATACAAGCCCAATGTCTCACCACTTTGCCAACTCGCTCGGTACTTACTGAACAGATTACTGTCAAAATACCCGGGTATTTTTTGAATCTTCTCTATTGATGCCTCATAAATATCAGTGATTGACCACCAGTATTCCAGAAGTAAGCACTCTCAGGCTTCCTAGGCTTTGTTACTATCTAGGTGCATTTTCCTCATCGTATCAGCCTTCCACGGACCACACTAATTTCAAGTTACTCAGAGACAGCTTTATAAGCTCTTTCTTTCACGATGTATTAAATTTCCTTCCCAGTGAATCTTATTCTGGCATTTGCTGTAACCACAAGTAGTTTTGCATTGTTATTCTACTTTTACTCTTGCTAATAGGCCATCTACAAACAACACTTTCTCCACATTTTCTTGCACCTGGGACCTCACTCTACCACGGCATTCCCGCATGCGTTTGCTATGTTGTTGCCTCCTCTCTTCAGTACACGTTTTTTAAGTTTTTAGTGTTGGTTTTCCTTGAAAATCAAGGTGCTCCAGGAAGTTTCCTCTTGAGTGAAATGTGGTTCTGCATATCCTTCTGCGTTTTCCCTTCTTGCAGGTATTTTTCTACATCGAGGAACTACACCTTTTTGCTTTTCTCTTTGAGAATGGATAGTGTGTCCGTTCTCTTACGAATGGTGTCTGTGAACTTTTCGCCGGCGTTGTGACCGAGCGGTTCTAGGCGTCTCAAGTCCGGAAGCGCGCGATTGCTACGGCCGCAGGTTCGAATCCTGCCCCGGGCATGGATGTGTGTGATGTCCTTAGGTTAGTTAGGTTTAAGTTGTTCTAAGTTCTAGGGGACTGATGACCTCAGATGTTAAGTCGCGAGTGCTCAGAGCAGTTTGAACCATTTTTTGTGATCTTTTCCACATATCTACTGAGTTAATGGTCGTATCGTGTTTTGAATACATCGTTTCCTTCAGCTGATCTAACATTTGCCGCAAGACATTCCAGTCAATTACGCGAGCAGTTATTTAATTAAATGACAGACATACTCTGAACAATTACACCCACACAGGGTGATGGCGTAAAAGTACGACAATACGTGTAATCATCGGAAAATGACACGTCGCCGAAATAAGCTGACCGTATGAAGTAAATGACTGTAGTCTTAAAGCCAAGGTGTGAACTGCAGAGTAATCAAGTAGATGTAAATGTTTGACGAGTAATAACTGTAGACCATCAGCAGATAACTGCACTCCCATTTTCACAGGTTCTATAATGCACAAAAAGTATGAAATTCTAATGGAAAACTGCGACATCTCGCTTCAGTCGCCCACTTTACTGCGACTTTCCCATGGTTGGGCGATCCAAATATAACAAATACACGATCTACTCACAGAAGAAATAAAAACTTTGAGGTTCGCCGATGGCATTGTAATTCTGTCAGCAAAGGACTTGGAAGAGCAGTTGAACGGAATGGACAGTGCCTTGAAAGGAGGATATAATATGAACTTCAACAAAAGCAAAACGAGGATAATGGAATGTAGTCGAGTTAACTCGGGTGATGCTGAGGGAATTAGATTAGAAAATGAGACACTTAAAGTAGTAAAGGAGTTTTGCTGTTTGGGGAGCAAAATAACTGATGATGGTCGAAGTAGAGAGGATATAAAATGTAGACTGGGAATGGCAAGGAAAGCGTTTCTGAAGAAGAGAAATTTGTTAACATCGAGTATAGATTTAAGTGTCAGGAAGTCGTTTCTGAGACTATTATTTGGAGTGTAGCCATGTATGGAAGTGAAACGGACGATAAGTAGTTTGTACAGGAACAGAATAGAAGCTTTCGAAATGTGGTGCTACAGAAGAATGCTGAAGATTAGATGGGTAGATCACATAACTAACGATGAGGTATTGGGCAGCTTGCACAGGATAGAGTAGTATGGAGAGTTGCATCAAACAAGTCTCAGGACTGAAGACCACAACAACAACATCTACTCACATTATTGGGACCACCACAATTGTTCGTCGTCAAAGTGCAACAATCATTCACAGACGGCACGTAGCAGCACTAGCAGTGCACAGTATACAAAGTGTGTTTGAGGCGATGCGGAAAACAGTGTAATCCTTGTCGTAAGCAGAAATGAGCCGATTTATCTAACGCCCAAAAGGACATGTTCGTTAGCTTTGGAGCCAAGGGTGAAAGCGTCTCCGAAATGTCTGAGTTTGTAAGCTGCTCACGTGTGGCCATCGTTAAAGTATACCGTGCATGGCAATTCGGCGCTAAACACCGTGCCCCATCAGCCACATGAAGCAAGGACCTACCAACGGTGTCTCCTCAACAAGCGTTCAGCGAGTGTTGTGACATATGGGCCTCCGCTGCTGGTGGCTGGTTCATGCACCCATGCTGACTGCTGTCCATCGGCGACGAAGGCTGGAATTTGCACGCCTGTACCGCAACTGAACGTCCACTGATTGGCGACACGTGGCCTCCTCTGATGAATAACGTTTTATGCTCTGCCGAACGGATGGTCGTTGGCGGGTACGGCGTGAAATGTCTGAAAGTAGTCTGAGCGATATGTTCTGGAGAATGTTTCGGTGGCATTCCCTGGGTGATCCTGTCATTCTGGAAGGCATATTGGCTCTACGGAAATATGTGTCCCATATCGGGGCCATGTTCTACCCTATATGCTGTTTGTTTTCCCTCGAGACGATGGCTTCTGCCAGCAGGACAATGCAACGTGTGCAGCAGCTCGCAGTGTGAGTGCGTGGTGCGAAGAGCACAGGGATGAGTTTATCGCACTGCTCTGGCCACCGGACTCCTCGGATTTAAAGCCAGTGGAGAATCTGTGGGGCCACCTCGATTAGGCTGATCGCGCCATGGAGCGTCAACTGAGAAACCAAGCACAGGTGGACGCAGTACTGGAGTCGTCATGCTCCACGTAGCTATCGCTATCTTCCAGAACCTCACTGACTCACTTCCTGCACGTCTCGCAGCTTCCGCGATTGCAAAAGGCGGCGAGTGAGGCTTTTGACAGGAAGTCACATTAACGCGGGGTTGGACGTCAAACGGGCCGACTTGGAGCAGGAGAGGCACCACAGGACATTTTAATTTCCACTGTCCACACTTTTACAAGTAAATTCATAAAACTTTGTCAGCATGACCAGGAAGGATTCAGGATTCACACTCGTAGCAGCGGAAGTTCAAAAACATAACACAATAATTTTTTTTACATGTGAAATTTCATCATTTTTTCACTTACTATTGACTGCTTTTGTTGCTATAGGTACACTTTTCTTCATAATTAAGAGAGACTGTTCGATGAACTTTGCACAGCATACAAACCATACTTACAGGTGTCTGAAAGTCTAGAACATAATTAATTTATGAAAAAATGAATGAGCTGTTAGGTTTTAAACTTTATGTTTAGAAAAAATCAAATTTTGTAGTTAATTATCTCAATTTTTACCATAGTTTTTAATAGATTTGAAAAATTATAGAGTTTCATACACCTGTAAGTATGGTTTGCATGCTGTGCAAAATTCATCAAAGAATCTCTCTTACTTGTGAAGGAAAATGTGCCTATTGCAACAAATGCTGCCAACAGTAAGTGAAAAAATGATGAAATTTCATATCTAAAAAAAATTATTTTGTTATGTTTTTGCACTTCCACTGCTATGAGTGTAAATCCTGAATCCTTCCTGGTCATGCTGACAAAGTTTTATGAATTTATTTGTAAAAGTATAGACAGTAGAAAATGTCCTGTGGTGCCTCTCCTGCTCCAAGTCGGCCCGTTTGACGTCATACCCCCCTTAATGTGTCTGGACAGTGTATAACCCGTTCTACATCCAACCTGTTTTGCTCCTTGTGACGGTGTTATCATTGTGTACAATGGCCAAATTCAACGGTCAGTTGCATTAAGCATTCAGCAGGAAGAACGTCCATTGCAATCACTTGTCTTGTCTGATCAAAGGTATGTTTTATAAGGTGCATTGGAATTAAGCTCCTCAAGTCAGATCTGAGACACATCACACGCAACTTTCAATTGATTCGGTATGATCAATGAAAGACTGAATTGCACTCTGGCAATCCAATTCGAATAAATGCTTCACTCTGAACTCTCGATCTGTTTCGATCTTCGGTAGCTAGAAAGAGCTTAAAAATTCAAATGGCTCTGAGCACTATGGGACTAAACATCTGAGGTCATCAGTCCCCTAGACTTAGAACTACTTAAACCTAACTAACCTAAGGACATCACACACATCCACGCCCGAAAGAGCACAATGGACGTGTGTACATCAAGACTAACATCAAGATGTAAGATCAGACAGGGATAGTCATCGAAAGGACCAAAAATGTAGCCCAAGATGGTACCATGTATGAAACTAAATTGTGTTATTGTCTTTGACATGCATGTCATATAGTGGCGTGTACGTGTTCATTGCGCATTTAATAATGACTAGGGTCGGAAATAAATAGAAGGGGAAAATGAAGTGTTCGTTACTGTTGGACAGCCTCTGAGCAGCAGTATGAGTGCACTTAGTAGGTATGACGTTGTACACCCTCTGGTCTAGATGCATGCACTGAGTCCTTGCATCCCTTTCTATTTATTTTTCTTTTATCCAGACTGAGGTTCCCCGTCTGTCTCCTTAGCATTGATAGCTAGGTATAGAGGTGTTCGACACGGAGATGGCTGGTTCTAATCCTTGTGAGGCGAGACATTTTCACCTCCCGTTTTCGGACAGCAAGAGGAGATGTTTTGCGTCAAGTACTTGTTTGCCAGGCGTTGCGTCACTGTCCAGTATGAAATTTCGAACCTCTTGGCAGCGTGTCTCGGAGTAAAGTCATGTGACACTGCCGATGCTGATCTGTGGGGTGGATGAGGGCATTAGCTCAGCGGGCATTTCTGTTCGAGAAGAGAATCCTATGTGTCGGCATCGGGATTCACACTCTTCTTTCCGCAATGCCACAATGTACAACCACTCATCAAAACATACAGATATAAACTTCAAAAATAATTAGTCGGAGGAAGTCAACAGTAAATCACCTCGACTTTGTGGAGAAGTCTTTGTCGAGGGTGGCAGCGTGGGGTTTCTCATAATTGCTCCCATAGCTTATGTTCTGAGAACAAGATTGACTCTGACGTTTACGGTATCCAACAAAAAGAAATCAGTCAATTTAAAACATGCTGTTGCGACTTGTAATATACTGCATAACAAAAAAAGTGAAGTGTTCGAACACACTACATAACGCGGAACTAATCGCTGGATATCACGAGAGGCGAACCCGCCAACATGAAAGGAAGCGGCAGGTATTGTGTTCAAGTGCAGAGGAATGTGCGTGTTAGGAGTGCTCAGTGACTCAGAGTGTGGACTAGTCATTGGATGTCACTTCAGCAACAGATACATCAGGGACGTTTAAACTGTTGTAGAGCTACCCACGTTGATTGTTGGTGGTGTGAATGTGAAGTGAAAACGCAAAGGAACAACCACAACTAAACAAGCACCATGGACACTGTGGCAGTCGAGCATGCCAGCGGGTCGCTGCAAAAAATAGCGTGAAAACAGAGGAACGAATCGCTTGTTATTTCCAAAGTGCTACAGCTGTCCATTTAGGGCAACGACTGTGTCTACGGTGTCAAAATGAATCGAGTACAATGGTCGAGATGCTCCGCATAAGCCACACATTTCTGTAGTGAACGCTAAGTGTCTCTGAGCTGGTGTGAAGAGCCACGCCGCGGGACAGTGGATGAGGTGGAAACGACTGGTTTGAAGTGCTGTATCACGCTGTACCCTGTTACAACCAAATGGAAGAATCTGGTTTTGCGAATGTCTGGAGAGCGTAACTTGCCATTGCGTGTAATGTCAACAGACAGGTACGGTAGAGGTGGTGTTCTTCATGGTTAGGATATGGTCGCCTTACTGTGCTTAAGAAAACGCTAAACATGGAAGGATATCGACGCTTTACATCGTTGTATACTGCGTACAATAGAGGAACAGCATGAAGCCATTACAATGTAGCCGGCCGAAGTGGCCGTGCGGTTAAAGGCGCTGCAGTCTGGAACCGCAAGACCACTACGGTCGCAGGTTCGAATCCTGCCTCGGGCATGGGTGTTTGTGATGTCCTTAGGTTAGTTAGGTTTAACTAGTTCTAAGTTCTAGGGGACTAATGACCTCAGCAGTTGAGTCCCATAGTGCTCAGAGCCATTTTTTTGAACCATTACAATGTATGACGATGCATCCTGTCAGAAAGTAAGATCTGTGTGGCAATGGTTTGTGGACAATAACACTCCTGAAATGGACTCGACTGCCCGGAGTCCCCACCTAAACCCAACGGAACGCCACTGAGAAGAATCAGAACGTTGACTTCGCTCCAGACCCCTACCTCCAACATAACTACGGTTCCTGGTTTCCGCTCTTGATGAAGAATGATCTTGTATTCTACAGAGACGCCATTGAAAGTATCCCCCATCGGAGATAAAGCCATGTATGGATACTTTTGATCAGACAGTATATGTCTCTCGGCCGGCCGCGCTGGTCTCGCGGTTCTAGGCGCGCAGTCCGGAACCGCGCGACTGCCTCGGGCATGGATGTGTGTGATGTCCTTAGGTTAGTTAGGTTTAAGTAGTTCTAAGTTCTAGGGGACTGATGACCACAGCTGTTAAGTCCCATAGTGCCCAGAGCCATTTGAACCATTTTTTTTTTTTTGTCTCTCGAAATGACCACAACCAGAAAACGTGAGAAAAAAGATACCACACCAGAGAAAGTCTCAGAAAATGATAATAGCCCTATAGTTACTCTTCGCCACACTCCGTGAAATGGATTGAAGAGTGCAGATGTCGATGTACGAGGGGCGCTCAATAAGTAATGCAACATTTTTCTTTCTGAAAGCCGGATGGTTTTATTCAAGATTTCAGTACAGCATAACATTCTCCACTCTTTTGGCTATGAAACCCTATTTTTCAACACAGTCTCCGTTCAATTATTGACGGCCTTACGCCAATTTACTGAGAGCGCTTGTACGCCCGCATGGTACCACTCTGCTGGTCTGCATCAGAGGGAACATCTTGCTCTATTAGTATCCTCCCCGTCATCCAGGTACTGTTTCCCGCGGAGTGCATCGTTCACTGGGAAGAACAGACTGAAGTAGGAAGGTGCGTGATCTGCGCTGTAGGGTGCAGGAGGAAGAACAGTTCAGTGAAGTTTTGTGAGCTCCTTGTGGGTGCACGAACCAGTGTGAGGCATTGCATTGGCGTGGAGAAGGAGAGATTCGTTGGCATTTTTGTGCTGCGGTCGTTCCTCAAAGTCCTTAGGGTAGCACAATACACTTCAAAGTTGATCGTTGCACCCTGAGAGGGGAAATCAAACAAAAGACCGTCGCCATGAATTTACCGGCTCAGAGTGCAGCATTGAACGTTTCCTTCGGAGGAGAGGCCGTTTGGCGCCACTGCATGGTTTGCCAATTTCTTTCTGGTTCGAAGTGATTAACCCATATCTCATCGCCTGTGACGACGTTCGACAAAAAAAATGTTACGACCAGCATCTTAACGCGTAATCAATTCCGCACCGATGGTCCTTTGTTGCTCTTCATGGTCTTTCATTAGGCAACGAGGAACCCGGCGGGTACACACCTTCGATTACCCCAACTGGAGGACGAATATTTCAGCACTACCAACACAGATGCCCAATAGTGCAGCGAGGAGTTTGATTTTGTTTTAAAAAAATGGTTCGAATGGCTCTGAGCACTATGGGACTTAACTTCTGTGGTCATCAGTCCCCGAGAACTTAGAACTACTTAAACCTAACTAACCTAAGGACGTCACACACATCCATGCCCGAGGCAGGATTCGAACCTGCGACCGTGGTCGCGCGGTTCCAGACTGTAGCGCCTAAAACCGCTCGGTCACAACGGCCAACTGTTTGATTTTGTCCCGTCGATTAGCTCGAACGAGGGTGTACGCGCATTCCGCCATTGCCGGAGCACAGCTGTGTGCGGCCGGCCAGCATGCGGGAGATCAGAGAGGTTTGCACGATTTTGTTGGCATGGTGACAGACACCTTGTCCAACGGCTCACCGCGCTTTTGTTCACCGCCAGCTCTCCGCAGACATTCTGCAAGCGCCTATGAACATCTGGAATGCTCTGGTTTACCACCAAAAGAAAATAATAGCTTTCTGTTTGGAAACCACTTCCGTTACAGATGTCATTTTAAGGACTACGTATAGCTCCGCCACCTATCGAACTTCATGAAACTATTGGGGCTGAAGCGGGAACATTCCACGATGTCGCAGAACAAAGTCGGCATTTTTTCATCCGAAATTGGCAGAGAAAAAAAAAAGTGTTACGTTACTTATTGAACACCACCAGGGGCCGAAAGCCATTAGCACGTAGAAGTGTTCGCACGCCGTTGTCTAGCCGTTGAACACCCCGCGGTTACCACAACAGCAACAGCAGCCGCGGCGGGCGTCGCGAGCGTAGCGGCCCGTCTCGCGGCTCCGCGGTAGCGCTGACAGGTCAGCGCGCCGGCTTTTGTTTTTCCAGCGGCGGCCGCTGTGTCTGACAGCGGCAGGACCATTGTGGGCAGACTGACGGAAACAAGTTCGCCATTGTGCGCCGCTAATGCGGCTCGCGCGGGCCCGGTAGGCAGCAGCCGAGAGGGCCAGGTGCCGACGATCTGCCGAGAAAAAAGGGCGCCGGCTAAACGAGGGGGCAAAAGGAAGAAAAACGCCGCCAGGCGAGGCGAGGCGAGGCGAGGATCTTTTAAACCGTGCGTGAGACCAGTCATCTAACAGGATCGCCGCGCGGAAGGCTCGGGGCCGTGCGGTTCGGCATAATGGAACTCAGATTACAATAATTGATTGTTGACCATTATGAAGCGGCCGCGGTCGTTTTTTGAAGCACTTTCCCCGCGCCGAGCCGCGCCGTCCTTACAGATGCCGCGGCTTCAGACGTGTTAGCAGTGAAATGTTTAAAGTTGTTCGTCATAGGAAGGTCGATACGATATACACGGCGTGAGAATACAAAGTGGACGGGCTGGCGGGCGGCACAAAAAGCGGCCGCCTGAGTGGCGGGTATTATGAGCGGCGGCCGGCGCGCTCGCCTTGTCAGCGAAGCCAGCGCCAGATCCGCACACGGGTTCGCAGTGATAGCGGCCGCAAATGGCGCGCCATTACGCCTGCAGCAGGTGGACGAGGCTGCGAGCCAAAGCGACCTGTACGACACGTAGCGCGTTAACTTCAGAAGTGCGTCATTTTTTTTTCGGAAAAACGAAACCTTATTACAAAAGAGAAGAAAAAAGTTCCCAGCCAGGTGCAAGGCGCATTGGCGTCATTTAAAATGCTTAAGCGTCGAACAGCTTGTAACCCATCAGCACAGGTCTAATACCGTTCCAGAAAAATGCGAAGTCGTCAATAGGAATCAGTATGGTACAGTCTCAATAGCCAACGACTGTAACCAAAAAACCACAGACGCACCCACAATCGCTGGCTGAAATAAAGGCAAGAGAGAAAAAAAAATCCACTTTAAGATAAAAAAAAGACGTACCACGAAGGAATTTTCCGAATGGGACGGAAATCGGTAGAAATGGTGTACACCTACAGACAAGCAAATGATTTCAGTTTCAGAAAAATTGGATGATTTATTCAAGAGAAAGAGCTTCACAAACTAACCAAGTCAATAATGCGCTGCTCTACCTCTGTCCCTTATAGCAAGCAGTTTTTGGGCTTGGCATTGATTGACAGAGTTGTTGGAACTCCCGAGGGATATCATTCCAAATGCTGTGCAATTGCCACGTTAGACCATCAAAATCCCGAGCTTGTTGGAGGACCCGGCCCATAATGATCCAAACGTTCACAATTACGGAGACACTCGACGACCTGGACAGGATTTTGCAAGCACGAAAACGAGGAGCACCAACTCAGGCCTTGCGCTGGAGGGCGTTACGTAGTTGAAATGTAAGCCCAGGATGGATTGCCACAGAGAGGAGCGCAGAATACCGTCGATGTTCTGCTGTGCTCTGACGGTGCCACGGGTGACAACCCAAGCGGTTCTGCTGTGAAAAGAAATGCCGCAGCAGACCATCACTCCTGGTTCTCAAGCTGGTTCTTGTGTCGTCCCTTCCCTCCATCTGCTTTCGTCGATAGGAGACGCGACTCGTAATGATGTTCGCCCCCGTCAGTAT
Organism: Schistocerca serialis cubense; assembly: GCF_023864345.2. NCBI lineage: Eukaryota > Metazoa > Arthropoda > Insecta > Orthoptera > Acrididae > Schistocerca > Schistocerca serialis. The sequence continues at coordinate 622,307,261 of NC_064645.1, forward strand.
GACGTGGAACAGCACCCATAACTCTCGGAAAACACAGCTCATCGCGTAGTTAAGAAATATTCCATTGTTCGTCCGTAACAGTCTTACCAGTTTGTGTTAACTGATCGATTCTTTATCTTTTATCTTATGCCCAGTTAGTTCGGTTGAGCAGTGAAATCTTGGTTCTCAATACTATCATTACGGTCGTTTGTCACATCATCCTTAGCGAGGATTAATAATTGCTGTTCGTAATTCCGTTGCTATGCCGTTGCTACGTCAAATTATTAAGAACGGTGCAACGTAACTCCAGAGATCACTTATGTTGAAGTAACGTCCTTGTCACACGCCGTAATGCTAATTTTTATATTATTCACCTTTCACTGTCTGTTATTCCTGTCTTCACACAGTCACTTAAAATGTTTAAAAGACTCAATCACTAGCATGAACATACGTAATATTATTCCTTGAATCACGCAGGCGACACATCTGATTTATCTCTTGACTAATAGTTTAATAATCTTTTTGTAATTAATTGTTTGTCCCTATCACGCACACATACACACAGATACGTCATTCCAGATTAACTTCTCATCAGTCCAGTAATCGTGTCGTTGACAACAACTTTTGATTGAACGGCGTATTGGTTTTTCTTCATGTCTTTGTATTATTGTGTCCTACTCAAGACTACGAGTAGTTTTCGTGTCACTGATCCATCACTATCAAGTTCGCAACTGTTCTTCAGTCCGAAGGTTAAGTCCAGTAAATCAGTACCGCTCAATTAAAATCACCGTCGCGTTGATAACGGTAAAGATTACTTTATTCAGTCGAATGACTTGAGTATGGCTTTAGTCCCTCCCTCACGAACTATCGAACTTTCACAACTGAAACAATCTAATAGCGTTTGCTTCCAGAAGACTATCGCAATAGTACTCAAGAGCGACTCAAGACAAACTAACTAAACATTTCCATATCCGAGTTACATTACAGGCGCACTGAATTTCCTTTTCGATGCGGCTACAACTCTCTTCCGTGGTAAATGTTATCTATGACCGAATTACCTCCTTGGATTTAACCTTCGTTCATATGAATTTAAATTTATTCTATAGATGTTTAAAAGATAATGCATGACAACCCTTTCCTTTTATCTCCTGTTTTGTACGAGGCCTGTTTTTTAAGTAAGTATCGTTTTGAAATTAAAAAAAAGACGTGCTAATATATCTCAATAATTTTATTTTTACATGAAAGCCAGTACCTTAATCTACGCACTGACGCCATTACAGTCTGATTCTTCCTTGTTTACGTTGTGTACTGAGTGTTTAAGATGCCTCCGATAATCGTTGAGTCCCGCCGACTCTGAAGTACGGGCTGTTATAAGATTTCTTAGTGCTAAAGGCCTAAAAGCGATCGATATTCATCTTTGCAGTTTACGGAGAAAACATTATGAGTGATGGAATGGTAAGAAAGTGGGTGACAGCGTTTAAAGAAGGCCGCACAAATGTTCATGATGAACAACGGAGTGGGCGTCCTTCGGTCGTTAATGAAAGTTTGGTGCAGGAAGTGGACAGTAAGGTGAGATAAAACAGACGCTTTACGATTTCCTCCTTGCGGGATACTTTCATAATGTTTCTCGTAGTGCTTTCTATGGCATTGTGACCGAGCACTTGAATTACCGAAAGTGTGCACAAGTTGGGTACCGAAAATATTGACGGATGTGCACAAAAGCAAACGTTTAGACTGTGCATTGACTTTCCTTGATCGGTACCACAACGACGGTGATGATTTCTTAAGCCAAATTGTTACGGGCGATGAAACATGGGTGGTCTACGTCACACGAGAATCAAAGCAACAGTCCATGGAAGTTGAGCAAGGGCATCGTTTTGCTGCAAGACAATGCCCGTCCGCATGTGGCGAATCAGACCAAAGATCTCATCCCATCTTTTCGACGGGAAACTCTAGATCATCCTCCTTACAGCCTCGATCTTGCGCCCAGTGAGTACCATCTGTTCCTGCACTTGAAGAAACACCTGGGCGGTCAGCGTCTTCCAGACAGTGGTGATGCAGTGGTTAACAAGTCAGGCGGCAGACTTCTATGAGGAGGGTATTCAAAAACTGGTACAACGTTATGACAAGTGCCTCGATATTGATGGAAATTATGTAGAAAAGTAGATTAAGATACAGGCTTTCCTGTAAAAATAAAATTATTGAGATATCTTTGCAAGTATTTTTAACCTCAAATTCTTTTTAATTTCAAAGTTTTAATTGCAATTTTTTTTAAATTTCACATTAAAAAACACGCCTCGTATGTTACTCTCAGTATTTAAGTGTTATAGTTGTTAATCAAAACATTATCAGTGTAATTAATTTTTTTATCACCAATAGTTGTTGTCACTGTCAAGATGACTCACTCCCCTACTTTAAGTTTTCACAAAGATTGTTAATTGGGGTTTTCTGTCCTTGAGGCGTTACATTCTCAAGCCCCACAGCTGTCCGGCGCGTCTCCAGATACGTCTTTGCCATGAATCGGCCCTTAACTCGAAGCGAGGCTCATCACTGAAGACAATTCTACCCCAGTCAATAAGATTCCGGGTCGAAGACTTTCTGGAGACTCCTCGGAGACGGCCGGTGTGGCCGAGCGGTTCTAGGCGCTTCAGTCTGGAACCGCGCGACCGCTATTGTCGCAGGTTCGAATCCTGCCTCGGGCATTGATGTGTGTAATGTCCTTAGGTTAGTTAGGATGAAGTAGTTCTATGTTCTAGGGGAGTGATGACCTCAGATATTAAGTCCCATAGTGCTCAAAGCCATTTTTTACTCCTGTCGCCCGACAACCAGGAGTGATGATCTGGGCTGCCATTTTTTTTCTTAGCAAGAGCCCTTTAGTTGTTATCTGCGGGACCCTTACAACGCAGCGGTACGTTGATGATATTCTACGCCTCGTTTTGTTGCCCTTTATGGCAAGCCATCCTGGACTTACATCTCAGCAAGATAATGCCCGCCCGCACACGACGAGAGTTTCTTCTGCTTGTCTTTGTGTTTGTCAAACCCTACACTGGCCAGCAAGTTCGCAAAACTCTCCCCAGTTTGAACGTTTGAAGCATTATGGGCAGAGCCTTCGCGCTATCTCGGGATTCTGAGTCAGTTGAGCAGAATTTGGCACGGTAACCCCCAGGAGGACATACAACAACTCTATCAATCAATGCCAAACCAAATAACTGCTTACATAATGGCAAGAGGTAGACTGACGCGTTATTTTCTCAATTTGCGAAGCTCTTTCTCTTGAATAAATGATCCAATTTACCTAAAATTTTTATCATTAAAATTTTGTCTCTACACGTGCATCACATCTGCCGATTTCCGTCACATTCGAATAATTTCTTCATGGTGCGTCCTTTTATTGTCTTTGTGTATAAATGAAAACAATATACACAATGGATGCAAAGTGAGTAATAATTTTATTTCGCAAACATCTGTAGAGAATATGATAGTTCTTGCTTTTGTTGCCCTCGACAGCTTTGATAAAATATATTTTTATGTAAGCAGTGACACGAAAGAGCAGCCACAACATTTATGGCCCTGAGCACTATTGGACGTAACTACTGAGGTCATCAGTCTCCTAGAACTTAGAACTACTTAAACCTAACTAACCTAAGGACGTCACACACATCCATGCCCGAGACGGGATTCGAACCTGCGACAGTAGCGGTCGCGTGGTTCCAGTCTGTAGCGCCAGAACCGCTCGGCCACCCCGGCCGGCCCAACCTTTATGTTGAGGGAATAGCTTTGGCTGTTTCGTTGTCATTTGACAGACTTTAAAACTTACTTTTATCTTAAAATACACCTTCTAATCAAAAGACTCTGGACACCTATTAGTGGACATTAATATGGGGTGTGTCCACCCTATGCCCCTATGACAGCTTCTGCACTGGTGGGGACACTTTGAGTGAGATGTTTTAACGTCTGTCGAGGAATTGCAGTCCATTTTCCAACAGCCGAAACCACAGAAAATAACGGTGTTCGACGCTGGGATATGGAGTGAAGGCGATCATCTGTCCCGACCGAAAGCTGTTCGCCTGGGTTCAGGTCGAGACTCTAGGCAGGCCAGTACGTTTCAGAAATGTTATTTTCAACAAAGAAATTTGCGTCACACATGCTGGTTTATGACAGAGGGCATTGACATGCTAATAGAAACAGTAATCATCTACGAACTATTTCCTCTAAAATATCGTTATATCCTTCGTCATTTAGCGTTTTCTTAAGCACCATAAGAGGGCCTTCCCCTAACCATAACTCCTCCCCCTCCCATTCCATCTGCCACAGTGTAGCACCAACTCCATCGTACTTCACTGCTCTCTAGGCGTTCACCAAACTCCAACGCTTTCATCGGATTGCTACAAACTATAGCGTGATTCAGCACTCATTCGTTTCCAGTCATTCACTGTCCATTGGTGTCGCTACTTACGAGTACAACATGAGAAACGTTGCTTATTTGACTGAAAAAGTGTGCAACTTCTGATGACCTGCTTGAGCACTGTACACCCATCTTCTTAGCTTCCGACACACAGTACTTGTGCAAGCTAGGCTACTGGCACCACTTTAAAACTCACGACTGAATCCTACCGCTGATTTCGTGCGACTTTTCACAACTACCCTCTGCTGTTTTTGACGGTGTCTGTCCGCCAGTACATGCGGTGTGCCCGGCCTTGGTTGAGCTGTGGTTGTTCCTTCGCCTTTCTACTTCAAATTCACGTCTCCAACAGTTTACTTTCGCACCTTTAGAAGGACTGAAATTTCGCTGACGAATTTGTTACTCAGGTTACATCCAATGACCAGTCCACGTTCGAAGTCACTAAGCTCTCCCGATCGACCCATTCTGCTCTTACTGCTTCCCTTCTGACAACACTACTCCCCACCACCTTTTATACTGGCGGGTCTGCCTCTGAAGATATCTAACGATCAACCGTGCGTTACGTAGTTGTGTTCGGACATTTTTGACCAGACAGTGTATTTTCTCGGAAAGCTAGAGAACAGCATGAACCTCTGGCCTCCCTCCTGTCTATGTTCCTGAGACACGGAGTACGTTCCTCGGTGTTACAGCGTATAGTCAGCGCCAGCACACCAGTCGGGAACGACAGAGAAGAAACAGTTGTGAGAAGAGGTCAGCCAATCACACACTGACCAACCTCGCTCCAGGATGACAACGCGACAGCAGTGGCCTCTACATAAAGAGGACATTAGCGTCGCGCCCAGTTCCTCCAAATCCTCAAACGCCATGCACTCTGCCTCGGTCCGCAGCTCGTGGTCGTGCGGTAGCGTTCTCGCTTCCCGCGCCCGGGTTCCCGGGTTCGATTCCCGGCAGGGTCAGGGATTTTCTCTGCCTCGTGATGACAGGGTGTTGTGTGATGTCCTTAGGGTAGTTAGGTTTAAGTAGTTCTAAGTTCTAGGGGACTGATGACCATAGATGTTAAGTCCCATAGTGCTCAGAGCCATTTGAACCATTTGAACCAACTCTGCCTCGCCTTCTGCATACGACTTCTGTACCCCACGCACATCCTCTACGACCTCATCCCCTTTCCCCACTTTCTCCTTTTCCTTGAACACATCTGCACCCTGCATATTGTCCACCAACTCGATTCCCCTCATTCCCTGCTGTCTCGCTTCCTCTCCACCCCCAGCCTGTTGCCGTGCCTTTATCATTGCATCCCATCCTCTCTCCATCTCCACACCCTCCACCTCCTTTCGCAATGCAACTTCCAGCATCTACCCCTCCCGGATGATGAGCTTCACCCTGACGTCTACCCCTCCTACCAACTCTAACCCCACCTTCCTCCTGCCTCCTCCACAGGGCTCCCTCTCCCCTTCTCCCGAATGGCTTTCCCCCTCCTACAACCCCTCCCTCTCCTGTGCTCCTCTTCAGCGTCTCTGCACTCCCTCCTCCTTTGTCTTCCCTCTTCATCTCCTGCCCTGCCCATCTGCTGCCTTTTGGTGCAACCTCTGCCCCTCTTTTCCTCTTCCTCCCGTCCCCACTCCCTCCACTCTTTTTCCCTCCTCTCTGACCTCCATCAGCAGGTCCCTGCCAGCAGTTTTTATTCTTTGTGAGTGTTCTGTCCTTTCCAATGGTTTTGTTTTTCAAGTGTCTCGCCCTGTGTGATTTTTATACTGCGGTCACCTTTTAACTTGTGTTTGACTCCAGTGATTTTAAGTACACAACGAATTGCCAGCTGTGTTCTTTTAACTTTATGTCGACTTTTTAATTGTTCCCCAATGTCCCGGTATTAGTGTATATTTTAACTCACATCATCTCCATTTACTGTATTTTTATGTCCCCCTTTTTACCACCATTTTTTATGTAAGAGTTCTCCCTGTATTTTTGTTACAGCCATTTGACTGAAGAGCAGTGGACTGTGCCGCTGCCAGCCCTCCCCAGCCCGTATGGGGCAGGGGAATGAAATTCAACAAAGGAAAAAAAAGCCGCACCCAGCTGGTGGCAGCCCACTTCAATAGCAGCTTCAACGTTAGCCACTTTGTTAGCCCACGCATCGTAGCCTCTATCATTAGCCATCTCTATGGAGCACAGACTTGTATTTGTCTACCCTGAAGAATGATTATTTTGTATGTCACCCTCTGCTTGCGACACATCAGTGTTAACTATATGTAATTGTCTTGTTATAATAAAACTCATTAATAAGAGTTGTTTGATTGTTTGTCTAGCGAACCGAGTGTACAGGCTTCCTGGACACCACACTCGGTAACATCATTGTTGGAAACTGCGTACTACTTAGAGGTGCAAGAACCAAACTGAATGTATGACAGAAAGCGTGACCAACTGTGTAAGTTTTATTACTTTTGATAATGCATTTCTGCTAACTGCCCATTAGCATTTCATTTTGTGCTTCAGCTTACTGTATTACTTAATAAATCAAATAGTTCTAGCTAAAACCGTCATTCATCTGTGAGATACTAGCGACTATCCGGGGTGTTAGGGGTATTAGTGCAGATATTGTGATCATTGGTAGCTTAATACGAACCCAGTCCAGTGGATTACTTGTTTTTCCTCTGTGTCGAACAGTATTGCCACCATGTTCGCGTAATTTATTGCCTGATGTTTTCTGCGTAGTCCTAAGTGGACTATGCCTGTCAGTATAGACTAATCGTTTTGCCTCCACACATCCACATTTCAACACCTGACCTGCTGAACAGGGGTAAATAAACATTAATGGTTGCCACATGTACTTGACGTACTAATCAACCTACAAGCCTACTACTCCTAACAGCTATAATTATTAGTCTGCAGATGAAGTAAATATGATGTAACGTTCTTCAGTAGACTGGCCTCAGTCACCAATAAAAATATCTGCACTTACATCCCTAACACCCTCTATGTGATACACTTTAACTTTATATCTCCTCAAGTTGTTGTTTCGTTGAATTCATATGCGCTGTAGAAATCAAAGATTATCTTTCACTGAGAGATCTAAGAAAAACAGGACGGAAATCCCAGACAAACTACAGAACACACATAAAAACATGCTTTGTATTCGTTTTATCACACCGCAAATGAAAACCACCGTCTCCTAAGTGCAGAAAGCGAAGAAGAATGTCAGTTTGATGTCCAGATTACATTTTGATTGAGTGACTGACGAAGAAGTAGGAAATAAGATGAAACTCTTAGACTGTCACGTTCATTGAAAACCAAAATGCATTGCTGATGTTGTAGATAATATGTGTAGAACATATAATTACTTTTGAAATACAGTAATATGGCTATGATCGTATTTTTCAACACCGAACTTCTCAGAAATAAAACATCAACATTTATAATTCGGAAACGCTATAATCGGACATCGAGATTTTCCTCGAGGCCTAAGAAAATAATTGGTTATTGTTAAACACGATTTGCAAACCACAGTTTCAGAACAAGGTTTTCGTTTATCTCTGTCATCTAGACTGAGTGACATTTTATGGTTTGATCAAAGGAGAGAAATCGACACAAATGAAACCAAAGTACTACAAATGCGAGGAAGAGATGAAGACGAAAGGCAAAGAACTCTCGAATCAAAAACACATGTATAGTTCATGTGGTACTTACTTAGTTACCTACTTACTTATATCTTACATGCTTCATTATATCTCTGTCTCCAACATAGCACCTTCACACGCCAAAATTACTTTTAGGATATAATGACTGGTAAAGGAGACAGGCGATCTTTGTACATTAAAAATCGCATCATAACTACTGATGTATACATTTACAGCCGTACTCTACAAATCTATGTGAAGTGCATGGCAGAGGGTACTCCTCATTATATCAGCTATTAGAGTTTTTCTTCATATATGGAGCGCTGTAATCAATCTAATCTTGTCGTCACGAACAGTGCAGGAGCGAAAGGTAGGAGGTATCAGTATCCTTAGAGTCATAATTTAATGCCGGGACTTGCAACTCTGAAGGTAAGTTTTCTCCAGATAGTTTGCGTTTGTCTTCTTCTGCTAGTTTAGTTCCTTCAGCATCTCTTGTGACACTCTCCCACAGAGCAGATAAACTTGTAACATTTCGTGCTGCCTTTCTCTGTATACGTTCAGTATCCTCTATTAGTTGTATCTGGTGGAAGTCCCATACACTACAGCAATGTCGTAGAATTGGGTCACCGAAATGAGTTGTACGCAATCTCCTTTGTAGACGCTTAAGACTGTGTGATCGTTCTGTTTCATATCTCTGAAAAATGTTACATCCAGGTATTTGTATGACCTAACCCATTTCAACCGTGTCTCGTTGATACTTTAGAGATAGGACATTACATTTTTTTTTTTGTTTTTTTTTTGTTTAATGAAGTGCAAATTTTTACATTTTTGAACATTTAAAGCTAATTGACAATCGTTGCACTCCTTTGAAATCTATCAAAGTTTGACTGAATATCTGCGCAGCTGTTTTCAAACAGTACTTCATTATAGATAACTGCATCATCTGTGAAAAATCTGATACATTAATATTGTGTGCAAAGACATTTACGCACAAAATAAACAGCAAGGATACACTTACAGTTCACTGGGCCACACCCGAAATTAATTCGACATCTCTCCACGACTCTGCACACAGTTGTAGCCAACTGTTGTTTGCTATACATTTGACTATGTTTTCAAATAAAATTGTTAAGTTTGATACAGATTTTATGGTTTTATTCCTCCAAGACAACTTGCATTTATAATTTGGTTTTATTTAAGCAGAAACAAATAGTGTATCTCAGAAACGTTCCACGCCCAATTGTTGGGCAGGAGTTAAAAATAATAATTTGTTAAGGAGCCACTTCACGTATTTTTTTTCCTTTAGTTCCCTACAGGCGGCGGGTCGTTCCTTTACAAAAACTGGGTCTATAAATTTACCTACCACATTGCTTAGTGTTATTTAAAGGGATATGTACATTCTATCGCGACTACAGAACTGTCCTCAGCTTCCGATATCGCGTTGGCTAGCTGCCAGATCATCCCATTGTTGGGGGCCCTGCGACAATGCCCCCAAAATTTGAAAAACCGCCGGTAGCGCCGAATCTTGTAGCAAGGGAGAGGTGCTGGCATGTAAATACACAATTCAGTACCTAATATCGTGTTGTTGTTGCGGTATTCAGTCAGAAGACTGATTTGATACACAGTATGTGATCAAAAGTATCCGGACACCTGCCTGAAAATGACTTTCAAGTTCGTGGCGTCCTCCATCGGTAATGCTGGAATTCAGTATACTGTTGGCCCACCCTTAACCTCGATGACAGCTTCCACTCTCGCAGGCATACGTTCAATCAGGTGCTGGAAGGTTTCTTGGGGAATGGCAGCCAATTCTTCACGGAGTTGCTGCACTGAGGAGAGGTATCGATGTCGGTCGGTGAGGCCTGGCACGAAGTTGGTGTTCCAAAACATCGCAAAGCTATTCTGTAGGATTCAGGTCAGGACTCTGTGCAGGCCAGTCCACTACAGGGATGTTACTGTTGTGTAACCACTCCGCCATAGGCCGTGCATTATGAAGAGGTGCTCGATCGTGTTGAAAGATGCAGTCGCAATCACCGAATTGATCTTCGACAGTGGGAAGCAAGAAGGTGCTTAATACATCAATGTAGCCCTGTGCTGTGATAGTGCCACGCAAAACAACAAGGGGTGCAGGCCATGAAAAACAAGAGCACACCATAATACCATTGCCTCCGAATTTTACTGTCGGTACTACACACGCTGGCAGATGACGTTCACCGGGCATTCGTCATACCCACACCCTGCCATCGGATCGCCACAATCTGTACCGTGATTCGTCACTCCACACAACATTATTCCACTGTTCAATCGTCCAATGTTTACGCTCCTTACACCAAGCGAGGCGTCGTTTGGCATTTACCGGCGTGATGTGTGGCTTATGAGCAGCCGCTCGACCATGAAATCCAAGTTTTCTCACCTCCCGCCTATCTGTCACAGTACTTGCAATGGATACTGACACAGTGTGGAATTAATGTGTGATGGTCTGAATAGAAGTCTGCCTATTACACAGTACGACCCTCTTCAACTGTCGGCGATCTCTGTCAATCAAGAGACGAAGCCGGCCTTTGCGCTTTTTTGCTGCACGTGTCCCTTCACGTTTCCACTCCACTATCAAGTCGGAAACAATGGACCTACGGATGTTTAGGAGTGCGGAAAATTCGCCTACAGACGTATGGTACAAGTGACATTCAATCACCTGACCACGTTCGAAGTCCGTTGAATTCCGCGGAGTGCCCCATTCTGCTCTTTCACGATGTCTAATGACTACTGAGGTCGCTGATATGGAATACCTGGCAGTAGGTGGCAGCACAATGCACCTAATATGAGAAACGTATGTTTTTAGAGGTGTCCGGATACTTCTGATCACATAGTGTATCTCTCGACGCAAGTAATCGGTTGTGGCGTAAGTTAGTAGGGTGGTTCCATGAGTTTAATAAACGTAACAGATACACATAGCAGAGACTTCAGTCATCAATGATATAAACTCCCTTACTACGAGGGGCGTTCAGAAAGTAAGCTCCGATCGGTCGCGAAATGGAAACGACTATGAAAATCCGATAAAGCTTTGCACAGATGTGTTGGGTAGTGTCTCTAATATAACCCCAGTTAGCATCACGTCGCTCTTCTCATTTCTGAGCCCGCAGTGAGTGCGTAAAGATGTCTAGAAAATAGTGTCTGCCGCCAAGTACGAGGGCCTGGTGAGAAATTTCGCCTGAAGCTATGCAGCTAACATTACATAACTGTCGTGCTGTTTCTTCTTCAAGACAATTCTCAGCCGCATTCTGCAGGGGCAATGAAGATGCTCCTGCATCGTTTTCAAATGGAAATGTGAGATTACCCACAATACAGTCCGCAATTGTCTCCCCCTGAGTTTCATCTCTGGTCACATGAACCGCTGTCTTTGAAGACAACATTTTGACACAGACAACGAGGTGTAGGCCAGCGTGGAGAATTGGCGGAAAGCACTGGCGGCTGCCTTCTATGATGAGGCTATTGAAAAGTTGGTACAACGCTATGACAAAAGTCTAAGTCAGAACGGCGACTACGTAGAGAAGTAGCTGAAAGGTGTAGCTAATTGTTACAAGTAAAACATTTCTGATGTTCACTGTGGTTTCAATTTGGCAATCAATCGGAGCTTACTTTCTGAACAGGCCTCGTATTTACAACAGTCTGCCAACGTTGTGGTAACTTTTCCGTTCCGCGACTGCAGCAATCACCTGGTTTTGAGCTGAAGAACTCGTTAAGCCATAATCGGAGCACTTTTTCATCCGAAAAGGAAGTTCCTTGAAGGTTATTCGATAGAGAGCGACAAAGGTGAAAATCTGAGGGAGCAAGATCAAGTGAAACAGGAGGGTGCGGAATGACTTTCCAACCCAACTCCTGTATAGTGTTTTATGTCAGTCTAGTAGAATGTGGTAGGGCATTATGGTGGAGTAGCATGAGCTCGCTCAGTCTCCCTGGTCGTCATTCTTGGATTGTGTCTGCAAGACGTCTCAGTTGTTAACAATAAATGTCAGCAGTTATGGTTATACCTCGGGGAAGCAATTCGTACTACACCACACCGTTACTGTTCCACCAGATGCATAAAATTATCTTTTGTGGATGGGCTCAGGTCTTTCTACTGAGAGCTGCTGCTTTTTGTGGGCTCACTCATTTCTTTCTTTCCATTGTGTCATCATAAAGACACCACTTTTTGTCACCAGTAGCGATACATGAGAGGAATGGTCGATGGTGATCATGACCCAGCTGATGACGAGCAAGCAGTGATGTGCACATCGCCACCATCTGTTTTTTGTCATTTTGGCTTAGAGCACGCAGTACCGATATGCCCGATTTTTGAAATTTCCCTATTGCATGCAAATGTTCACGATGGTAGAATGATCACAACTCCTCGCATCTACCAGTTTTCGAATACACTGACGTGGATCTTTGTGGATAATGCGATTAAACGATCTTCATCAAACCTCGAAGGTCTTTCTGAACATGGAGAGTCACTAATGTTCCTAAAGCAAGAAAACCTTTTTCTTTTTGTGCTCTGTCCAGTGGCATTATACCCATACAAGGAGCAAAAGTTTCTGGTTGCCTCCGCTGCTGTCGCCCCTATATTGAACTCAAACATAAGAATATGTCGGAAATGTTCTGATTTCTCCATTTGGCAGTCCATTTTCTAGTGTCCACAGCTCGACTCACTATCTCCTAACGACAGAATGGAAATATGTCGACTTAAAATAGTGACAGTTAACTACAAATAAAAAAGACAATCGATAAATAAATCTGTAGGAAGCGGAACGCCAACCGGCAAAATGGAAACGCTACGATCTTATGCACCAGCCAAACATAATACAAGCAGCTCTGTGTTGCTACAGAGTCATCATAAAAAGCCATTACCCGTTATCGCGTGTCGACATATTCATAAAATGGCTCTGAGCACTATGCGACTTAACTTCTGAGGTCATCAGTCGCCTAGAACTTAGAACTAATTAAACCTAACTAACCTAAGGACATCACACACATCCATGCCCGAGGCAGGATTCGAACCTGCGACAGGAGCGGTCGCTCGGCTCCAGACTGTAGCGCCTAGAACCGCACGGCCACTCCAGCCGGCCACATATTCATAGATAATTGCATTGTGTTATTGTGGGATCATGGCAAAGGACAACTTTGAGTTTCTGTTGTTATTATTTATTCCAGAGTGACTGCGTGCAAATCATCGTTTTAAAACACAGCATAATTTTTGTCCCTGTACGAAATTATGTTCTCCGCAACATTGCTGGTGCGATGGCAGTACATTTCCGTCGAACAGCATCCTTACGTTCGTCACCGGCTCGCAATACGTGGCAGCAACCATCGGTTTAATCAACCCCCATAACGCATTATCGCAAGATAACAGATCAGGAATTCAGGGTGGCCACTCTAAAGGTGCAAGCAAATGGACAGAACCACGTCCAATCTATTTATCTGTGTATACCTCACTGAGATATTCTCTAACGGTAGTAACATACTGGGGTGGTGCTCCATTCTGTTGGAATCGCGGACGACCGAGTAGTCCCCCATCTTGCAGATATGGAATAAACCAGTCACTTAACATGGTGAGATACGTAACGTGATTCGCAGCATTGTCAAAGAATTGTGAACGAACCAAGTGTGTTTCTGACATTGCAGGCCAGATCGTGACATGTGGTGGGTTGCGTTCATGTTCTTCATAAAAATGTAGAATTGGTTTGATCATAGAATGAAGGCTTTCACGGCAGGTGTTGTCATCACTTAACACTTCCGGGCTGAGATGCAGTTGTCCATACATAAAACTCTCCCCTTACGTTTCGCCTTCGAGTGGGGAAGGCATCTTCCGAGGACAATGGGCGAATTGGTTTACTCTAGAAATAAATGTTTATCGCATATATTTTGCAGACTGCCCGAGAAGAATTCTTTTTCTTTGAAGGAAGAGTTGTAAAGACATCGAGCATTCCCCCACTAGCCTGACGTTTTTGTATGTCATTATCACTCCGTACGTTTAAAAACGAAAGTTTAAATGCCTTTACATTCAAATCATCTACCCTGGTTTTGGAAACGGCGAGTATGGAACTCCCAGTTCCTCTGCGACCGCTTATGAACGTACTTTTCCTGCGAACGTTAGACAGACAATGCACCCTCCACACACGTGGCCAGTCGTGTTGGTGGTCGTCCTGAGCGGGCTTGTCTCTTATGCAACCAGTTGAAAAGAGATTTTTTTCCACCGAAGATTATTGGGAATGATGGAAACGGTTTCTGAAACCTTACACTCTCTGCAACACCATACAGCAAACTGAACCATATTACAGTGTTCATACGTCGGTTCAAATGGTTCAAATGGCTCTGAGCACTATGGGACTCGACTGCTGTGGTCATCAGTCCCCTAGAACTTAGAACTACTTAAACCTAACTAACCTAAGGACATTACACACATCCATGCCCGAGGCAGGATTCGAACCTGCGACCGTAGCAGTCGCACGGTTCCTGACTTCGCGCCTAGAACCGCGAGACCACCGCGGCCGACATACGTCGGTTCCCCTCGACATCACAGGTTCTACTCCTCCCCCCACACCAACTAAACTTTCGTCGATTATCACATTAATTACTGCATGGGGCCTCATGATGTGTCCACTCAAACTCTTGCGACGTTCATTTATGCTTAAGTAAACTCGTTATGATCTTCAGCTCGGAGTAATCTGCGAACCTCCGACCCGTTAAATATTCTTAATATCTGTAAAAACCAGGACTTGGTAACTCCGGTCTTTTGATGCTATTATTGCGCCTTTAAAAACAACACAGATGTTATATATATTGTTACAGGAGACCTTCTGCGTAACGAATAACAAGCATTTTTTCAATACATACATATACACATTAACGACTGAAATGTCTTGTCCTTGGTATTCCTTGACATCGTGGCTGACGCAGAAGACTCATTGTCGCCCTTGACTGCTTTGCCCGTCAAGACTCCAAGCACATCTTCAACTCTCTTGGAACAGCACGGAGACGAGACGGAATATCTCACGCAAATAATAAAACACACAAAGCAAGACATTTTCCCTCGTCAATCTTCTTACATTATAATTAAAACTTTATATTCTGAATGGTTATCCTGGACAGCAAAAAATGCGTATAATTCTACTAATAAAGCTTGTTTATTTATGTTCAGAATTAGTACGAGATTTCCACTCAACGAAATTATTTATTTCCAAACTTCAGCTACAAAAATATGGAAACTCTTCGACCCTCACACTATCCCTATTACAATATAAACTAGACTGTTGTTTCTACGGATGCGTCTCAAATTAGCTAAAAAGTGGCAGCATACATGATTTGACTCGGTAAGAATCCAAAATCACCATCATCTGCCAAACATCCACCAAAGTACGCCTTCAGACACAGTGAAATGCATGTGGAACCTCATGCATTTTCAAGTGGCGTTGTGGTATGTCTAAAGAAACGACATCCCTAACTCTCATCTATGTCTTGACACCGGCTTATTAGATTATATAACACTACGTACAGCAGTAATCCCGTGTGCTCATACAAGATTATTATAAATGATTGAACTTGTTTCACACGGTTTCTGTAGCTATACTATTTTCCACCATATCAAAGAGCTTTGGAAAAACAGCAAAACTCAAAAAAGTTTTTTTGACATGTTATAAATGCTCCATATGTGACCCCTAGTGATTCTGCAGATATCAAGTCGATAATCAATTTCTTCCCATGTTCAGAGCAGCATGTCCCTATAAACTTGTTCAAAACATTATAGGGGTGGCGGTTATCGCTGAAACAACAGGTTTCAGTTATAGTGACCTTGGCAACAGGTCGGCAGCCACATGTTTCGACAATGCTACAGAAGTTTCGTTGGGAGGCTCTTACACGTACCCCATACAGTCCCGATTTCTTCCCGTGAAATTTTCATACTTCTAGAGCCCTAATAGAAGGATATACGCAGCCGTCGATTTGCTTCGGACGAAGAGACATGGGTACAGACATGGTTCCGTAGGCAACAGCAAACATTTTTCCATGACTGCACTGACTGTCATGTCTCACAGTGGGTTAAATGCATTAACGGTTATGGCAATTACTTTTGAATTAATGAACGGTTCATTTTAATTTTTCCATCTAACCTGTTTTCATTGGACTTCCCCTTGTATCTTAGTCCCAACAATGTTTGACATTGCAGATCTAAATATCATTTACGGAAAACCTTACACACCACTATAATCACCTAATCGATACAAGTCGGTGAAAGACGGAAGGCTTTTCCCGGTAGTCATATATTTTTGGTTGTAGCCAACGTTATTTAGCTGACAGTACTGTGTGTGGTAGTCATTGTTGTCTGCTGCGTTACTGTGTTAAACTTCACTCTGTTTAGTACCGTTTCCCTACCTTGTTAAGTGTACGAACAATTTAAGGCTCAAGCGACATAGGCCATCGCTTGGAGGGGCCAAGTAAGAGAAATGCACTGGTATCACAACTGTAAGATTTCTATGCAAGAAGTATCGTAATCGGTAGCTGCCGCTTGTGGGACCAAGCTGAGAAGGACACCAGGAGCGCCCTAGCGTAAGATGTGTATACAGTGCGTATCACAAGG
The DNA here is from genome assembly GCF_023864345.2 of Schistocerca serialis cubense. Lineage (NCBI taxonomy): Eukaryota > Metazoa > Arthropoda > Insecta > Orthoptera > Acrididae > Schistocerca > Schistocerca serialis. The sequence goes on from NC_064645.1 coordinate 622,323,858, forward strand.
GAAAGTGTACGAGTGATAAGGGGGCAGCGCGGTGGACGCCAAATGAAAAGTCGCTTGTGTGGAAAAATATTTTCGAACCGGTCCTGGATAAGTGTACGTAACTGATACACTTACAAACTTTAACCTACATGTCAGAGCATAAGGCTATTTCATTTTCAGTTACGAACAGTTATACGATTCTTACAGCCATTCGAGGCTTCTGGTTTCGTGGAAACATGAAGCGTAGGTTAACGTACGTGGGCAGCTCCTAACACCATAATGCGGTCCAGGTGGGAGCCGGGGTTCTTTCTCTTACTCCCTGCCACCCTCTCTGGCAATCAGCCAACTTACAGTTAAAGCACAAGATGCTGGCGACAAAAATTCTATTCTGCACATCTGAATGTTCACTTTATATATATTCCTACTGTATGGTCAGAACCTACGATAACGTGTCTCGATACTCGAAAAGTTTTTTGCTACTTCGCTACTGCAGCAGCGTCAGGTGGCAGGCATGTGTCAATATACTGCAAAACGGCTGTGTATTGCGTATGCGGAGTGGGGTAGAACGTTAAAATTGCAAATGAGGTAAATGAGGTCGTATTTCGGAGTTTATTGTGGCACTATGAGTTGTAGCAACTTCAGTGCGGATAGAAGAGGTTGACAGTGTTAAATCTCTGCGATTACAAGTCGATAATAAATTCAGAATATTATATATATATATATATATATATATATATATATATGACATCATTCACATTGCACATACGACTTGATTAGGTGCTTCAGTAATTCTGAATTTATTATTTATTATCGACTTGTAATCCTAGAAATTTAACACTGCCAACTTCATATTTTGGGATGACTCATCACACCGAGCAAAAGTGTTTAGAGTTCAAGTGTGATAAGACTCATTCGGGTGTAAATTCAAGAACATCATGTAGAAACCTGTTCAAGGGGCTGGATATTCTAACCACTGCTTCTCAGTATATTTATTCCTTAATGAAATTTGTTGCAAATAATATGTCTCTATTTCCAACCAATAGTTCGATACACAGTATCAATACTACGAATAAGAACAATCTATATAAAGACGTAAAATCGCTTACCATGGTCCAAAAAGGGGTTCAATTTTCAGGAACATACGATTTCGATAAATTACCACAAACCATTAAAAACTTGGTTTCTGATAAAGCACAGTTTACTTATAGTTTGAAAGGCTTTTTGGTAGGCAACTCCTTCTACTCTATAAATGAATATCTTACAGGGACTCATCTACCAGCTTAAGTAAAAACGTCTGTTAAATTCCACTTGATCACAATAATCAAGATTAGGTGTTGTTGTTGTTGTTGTGGTCTTCAGTCCTGAGACTGGTTTGATGCAGCTCTCCATGCTACTCTATCCTGTGCAAGCTTCTTCATCTCCCAGTACCTACTGCAGCCTACATCCTTCCGAATCCGCGTAGTGTATTCATTTCCTGGTCTCCCTCTACGATTTTTACCCTCCACGCTGCCCTCCAATACTAAATTGGTGATCCCTTGATGCCTCAGATCATGTCCTACCAACCGATCCCTTCTAGTCAAGTTGTGCCACAAACTCCTCTTCTCCCCAACCCTATTCAATACCTCCTCATTAGTTATGTGATCTATCCATCTAATCTTCAGCATTCTTCTGTAGCACCACATTTCGAAAGCTTCTATTCTCTTTTGTCCAAACTATTTATCGTCCATGTTTCACTTCCAAGATTAGGTATTTTGTGTATGAAAAATTTATTAAAAGTGCATAGCCATGTTTTATTCCGACACTGTATTTATTCTGTAAGTATTAGCAGTTCCACATAACTGTAATGTATTCTCAAACCTTAACAATCTCCTGACAAATAATCAGGGAAGTGAGTATTATAGTCAATTATTATATGTGTTTTATGTTATACTTTCTGGCACGTTCCGCATCCGCAAGAATCAGCTCATTTTTGGTCCATGATCTAATCTAATCTAATCCCAGTTGGATTTGGTGTACTTGAAGAACTGTTAATGCTTATGAAGAACAGAAAATTAAAACAATACAATTAACTGATGATTGATAGTTTTGGTCGAAAGTGAACAGAAATGCAGTTTGTGCTAATTGTAATTGAATAAGTGTTGGCTGTAATTTAAGCTGCACAAATAATTAAGAAGGCGACACAGGTGGACACGCTTAAGGATTAAATGTCACAGACGGGAAAGAGAAGCCTGGAAATACACACACATTTTGATATTTGGAAAACACAATAGATAAAAATAATTGGTATACGAAAAACACAGAAGCAAGGAAAAAGCCAGAAGGGCGTTTATAAGAAGTAGCTGCTGATCTTAAACAATGTAAAAATCTTGCATGGTTTTCAGCGTATCAAAATGAGTCTGAAATTCACAAAGGAACTCTGGAAAAGTCTGCTATCGTTGAGTGTAGAAATTATTTATTTCACAACTGCAGTTTCTGCCTTTGGGCCATTATCAAATGGTACTGTGAAAGATTTTTCTTTAACACACTTCAGACTCTGAAATCCTCCGACTCGAATACAAGTCATCGGCGAAACTAAGCATTTTCACTGTAGAAATAGCCTACAATAACATCAAACGAACGCGAAGTTTTGTAAATCGTGAAGTTATGTAAATTAGGTGAACGTCTGTGCCAGGTACGTGTATATACTCGTAAGCAGTTCCTTTTGAACTTGAACACAACAGGTTACAAGTCATTTCTCGTACTAAAAGATTTTGGATGATACGTTTGCGACTCTGGTACTGTGAACCGTGTATATTACATAGCACTGAGATTTTGTATGCTGACATGAGATCACCGCGGTGATACTTTCCCGTGACGTCACTCTGACGTATCCATGCCCAGTTTCGATCGTTGGGAATAACTATCGACTTTCGTGGTAGTATCCTATATAACACCTGGCAATCTGATTGTGCGGAGACGTCGTTGTTCCACAAGAAATTGACTTTTCAATAATCTTTCACTTTGTTGACATGCAAAAGATACGATAGCATGCCTTGCTTCTTTCTTTATTGCATGCTTTTATGGGCTAATAAAGGTACCTTTTTGCAAACGTGATCATTAAGAATGTTGTGCGTACTAGCTGAAAGCTGAAAATGTAACGAACAAGAAGCAGTATCAGTAAGCAAACAAACACTGCTCTCAGAGTTTCAGCTTCATTTGCTGTAGAGTAAAACTGGAATTAAATTGATTACGAAAACATTCTTTTCACATCATAACCTTCTCTTCTTGGTTATTCGAAATATACCAACAAACAGGTTACATTAACGAGGTCAAATGTGCCATTTACTAGAGCAAACAAGCATTCAAGAACAGAAAGAAGTTTGAAATTTCCTTCCTGACACTGTTATTCGTGTAAGCACCGTAATTTTTAGTATTTTAAAGGGCTGTTGCGTACTTTCGACAGAAATAATGAACAAGTATCAATTATAGACAGTAGTCTGCTAATGTTCTGGGCTCTGTTCACTCTGGCTACAAAACAACGCACAGCCTAAGTCCATAATGCCATTTCCCTTCTCTTTTTACCTCCATGGTTTCGCGACTGTTTGGCTCAGACTGTTGTATTCGCCGCTCACTTCACTCGTTTCACAACACTTACCGCATGTGTGACGTCATTTTGACTGACACGCAATATCGACGACTTGAAAAACTGCTATCGACTTCCGTTAGCGTTCGATACGGGCCTCTCACAAGATTTCATGAAGGATATTCGTGATCCACCGACAACGCCTGACAACATGCGTCAGCGCATTGTCAATGCATGTGCGAACATTACGGAAGGCAAACTGCTCACTGTTGAGAGGAATGTCGTTACACGTATTGCCAAATGCATTGAGGTTGACGGACATCATTTTGAGCAATTATTGCATTAATGTGGTATTTACAGGTAATCACGCTGCAACAGCATGCCTTTTCAGAAATGATAAGTTCACAAAGGTATATGTATCACATTGGAACAACCGAAATAAAATGTTCAAATGTACCTACGTTCTGCATTTTAATTTAAAAAACCTATGTTACCAACTGTTCGTCTAAAATTATGAGCCATATGTTTGTAACTATTACAGCGCCATCTATCACAGCGAAAAAGTGGTCCAACTAAAATGTTCATATTTCTTTACGTACCACACGAATATGTAATAAAAATGGGGGTTCCTATTTTAAAAAACGCAGTTGATATCCGTTTGACCTATGGCAGCGCCATCTAGCAGGCTAACCATAGCGCCATCTGGTTTCCCCCTTCAAGCTAGACGAGTCTCGTCCTTTGTAGTTTTTTCGTTTGGTGCTTATTTCGTGAGATGTTTGGCCCGGTCACTATCAATGGTCCACCCTATATAAAACACGCCATTCTTGGACTGATTTATTACAATCATTGTTATAGCTGGATGTCACATAATAATTTATCGATGGTTAACGCCTTCACATAAGAGTGTTCTCTCAGGACTTAGTTTTTATCGTCAATAATTTACAAATTAAGCGTCAGACAGGTTTTTGTTATAATTTTCAGTACATGGGTTCAAGGTAACAGAGCATCGAAAATTCATCACAAACGTGCCACCATTTTAATTAAATGTCGCTTAATAACACATCAACCATAAATAAGTCTTCAAGAGATACTAAAATAACCAAGACCGGCGACTAATTTCACATGACAGAGTGTTCGCGTAATGCATAACGTTGTGATTTCTGGAGTCGAAATGTGTAGGTTTGCTTCTCGCTATGTGCATTTTTTTATGTTAGCGTTGTTAACCCATTCTGATACTTTCTTATGAATGTAGTACAAGTACGTTCTGCAATATTCGATGTTATTTACGTTTCTGTCTGATTAGAAAACTAAGGATGAAATAAGTATTTAGTTTCCGCAAATTGTGTGGTTAGGCACGAACCTAAGAGGACAGCATAAACTGCTGCGACAGAAAAGAGAGGCAATGACATTCATATTCTTTTTTCTCACAAACATTTGGCTCCTTATTTCCGAAAATATGGCGACTTTAGAGTACGTGGATAGGCAGGAAACTAAGAGGACAGCTTAATTGTTGCGAGTGAAACGAGGAACAATAACATTCATATTCTTTCTTGTCACAAATATTTCGCTGATTGTTTCCGAACACGTGGGAATTTCCGAGTGTACAGTAGGGAACCTAAGAGTACAGCTTTAAAAGCTGTGACTAAAACAAGCTGTAAAAAAAGCTCGTATTCTTCCTTCTGAAAAATATTTGGCTCTTTATTTCCGAATATGTGGCTATTGTAGATTGCGTGGTTAGGCAGGAACCTAAGAGCACGGCTTAAACTTCTGCGAGTGAAACGAAATTCATATTTTTCCTTGTCACAAATATTTCGCTGTTTATTTCCGAATGTGTGGCAATTTCTGAGGGTGTGGTTAGGCAGGAACCTAAGAGAACAGCTTTAATTGATGCGAGTGTACCCAAATATTCATATTCTTCCGTGTCATAAAATCGACAGCAGTTCCTACGATGTCAAGAGGACATCACTTTTGCGGGAAGTGTTGCGAAAAGAGTGTTACACGCCGCTCACCGATCGAGTAGAAATATCTCTCGAATGAGCATTCAGACGCGCAGAACTAATTTTGTGTTGTCAACAATGTTGCCACCGTGGTCACCTGGTCTCGGGACGGCGTAGATTTGTCCGTAAAGCGTCCTATAAATTTGAATGTCATTATATTCGCTACGTATGTGCCGTGAGCTTGGTATAGGCGTTTTGTAGACATCATAACAATTTACATTTGGAGCCTCGAATAAACTGGGCTCTTAGCTTTAAAGAGAGAAAAGAAGGGTATCACGTCACGGCAGCGTCACGACTTGGTGAATTAACACTTTTCGTCACGTCACGTCACATCGGTTCGCTTTGTCCAGTTCCGAACGGCAAAAGGGAGGTATGAGTCACCATTCATTATAAAAAAAAAGTCAATTTATAGCACCGGAATTGAGGAACAAACAGCGGAAAAGTTGAATAATGGCCAAAAAACTTCATAACGGATGTTCGTGATCAGTTTTGTTTGGTAAAGTGATGAGATGCGAAACAACGTATCAGATCACCGACATTTACTTGATAGCGAAAATATATTCATACAAACACGTCAAACAATAGTTGCAAAGGAATAAATACAGCCTGTTTACCTTATCCATTATGGTTTGTTTTTTTTTCTTACGCCATTAACAACTGCATTTCCCTCTTTTATGAAAGCTAACCTTTTGACTTTATAGGTTATGTAACGGAAAGTATTTCGACAACTTACGTTATTATTTATCTACACTGTGGGCATGAGCCCTGTTCTGTTATTGCAGATATATGACCTGGTTTTCATAAAAGCACTCAATGGAAAAGACATCCAAGTCATCACTGAACATTTGCAATTTGCGAGGAATAAGGATTATAATGAAATAAAGACTACGAACACACAGAACTCAAAATCTACTGCTATATCATGAGTGAGCACGGCGAAGGTAGGTTAACTTACGTAACTGACGACGATACCGTCAAAATTTTCTTCCCGAAAAACGTTGATGTGCCATGCCGTGACCAGGTGTGACAGTCCATTGACGACCTATGTGAGTGCCTACATTTGAAATGCGTTGTGGAATGTTTTGACGTGACATAGGTAATTTCCAAGAATGATTGCCTCTCGAAGTCCCGGGGTCCAAACATTACATATCGAACGTGCGATCCTAAATCGATCACGCGACTCTGGTGGCCGGTGTTAGGGTCTAGTGAAGCAGGGGAGACAACCCATCGGCTTTGACCAATGACGTCATACATTGGTCATAGTAATGTCTTCACTTCGAGGCACAGATAATAAAACAGTGCTGTGCTCCGGATAAGCGCTATCATTGTACATTAAAATAATTATTCGTAATGATATTGAGGTAATTTAGAGTATTAGTTTGTTATTGTAGAACAATATTTAGTGTCTTATTTTCATTATAGAAATGGATTTGTCTGTTTGTGGGTATGTAATTTTCGTTACTGTCTGTCTACGCGAGCTTCGGTTATTCCTCGATATTTCCGTGTGGTAAGTTCACTTTTCCATTTGATTCTTTCATTGTATTTCACTATTTTGACATATTTCACTGTTTTATCCCCCCAATATGTGTATTTTCGTGTTGTGAAGTACGTAATAGAAATTTCTCAGCTGTCGATCTTCTTTCGTTTCCAGCACTAGTATCAGTGACACGTTTTCGAATGTGTACTTGCTATATTACAGGCGAAACCCCCGACACAACTAAAATATGTATCCCGTCCTTCACTTCGCTTTTACACTGACGACACAACTAAAATTTGTATCCCGTCCTTCACTTCGCCTTTACACTGACACTATATATGTCAATTGGCGAGCGAGATAACAAATGTAACGAATGGGATACTATTAGCGTCCAAGTCAACAAGAAAACTGTACCCCATAGTGAAGTACGGGATACAAATTGTACATATGTCGTCTTCTTGTCTCCGTGTACTTCAATTTAGGTACAGGTTTCAAATGTAACGTACGTCTATTTCCATCTTTTCGTCTCCAGTGTACATATATAGAGGTCAACGGAAGTCTGGTATACATATATTACATACGTAGGTCCTTCTGTCATCAGTAGTACTGATATGTACGTAACAAAAGACTGTTAATAATAGCGGAGACGAAATAAACACCACATCTACAATTTGTATCCCGTTTTCCACTTAGGGTTTGATACATCGTTCGAGTGAAGAACAGGACAGTAATGCTAGTGAAAACGAAGAAATCGACGTACGCTGAACTTGTATCCCGTACTGCACTTAAGCAATACAGTTCGAAAGAGTTTCGAGATACAACTGACACACATGTAACGTGATGTATTCTTTGCTAGTAATATATTTCATTCATTTCTTTCCATTTTTTTTTTTTTTGCGGAGAAATACTAAGATACAAACACGCGATATCGTTAACGTGAAAATACTACAGGCCATTATATATGTGAAGTACAGTTTTTCTCTCTTGCATTTCTTTGTTTCTGAACATTCTTCTCAGCTCTTTCACCTTTGTAATACATGCTCTCTCGCCAATTCTGACGTCATTGGCCAAAGCCGACGGGTTGTACCCCCTGCTAAACTAGACACGGGCGTTATGATCAATTATTTGTGATCGTCATTTTTATCTGTTTTCCGTAGTTCCCTTAGTGCTGTAAGTTACACACCTCCGCTAATTAATGGTAAAAAAGGAATTGTTCCCGTAACGCACACATCACATGGACTTTCACATGACGACATACCGACAACGAGTAAGGTAAGTCGTCTCCTTTGTAATTACAAGTATTTTTGTAACGCTCTTCTTTTGTCGTTGCTGCAGTGACCACCGTAAACATACACATAACGCCCGCCACCAGAGTAACGTGATCGATTTAGGATCGACCGCTCGATATGCATCGTTTGGACCCCGAGACATCGAGAGGCAATCATTCTTGGAAATTACGATGTCAGTGTGAGGTGGCCTTAATTAAACAGCGTTATCCCGAGATCACGTGACGATTCCAGTTAATGGCAACATGCGCAAATGCAATACTCACTCCAAAGATATTTCTCCTCCATGCGCTCACGAGCAGTTTTTTTTTTTTTTTTTTTTTTTTTTTTTTTTTTTTTTTTTTTTTTCAAGTACACTGTAAGATGACATATATAGTCTCTGGTCAAAGGTGTTGTTCTCAAGTTGTTATTTCAGTCAAAATTCCAAGTGTTGGTACTTTTCTACAAATAAACATACAGCCAAAACACATAGTATCTCGGTTGCAGTCATGTCCGAGGCTGGAAAATCAGACAGCAAGAGATCTCATGTTCAGGTGACAGAGATATCCAACGAGGAGGAGCTAGCGACGGTGCTGGAGGATGCAGGCGATAAGCTGGTGGTGATCGACTTCTTTGCCGACTGGTGTTTTCCTTGCAAACTGATATCCCCATTCGTCCTGGATCTCGCCAGGACCCACACAGATGTCATTTTCGTCAAGGTTGACATCGACGAGAGTGACGAAATCGTCGAGAGGTATGAGATACGCAGCATCCCAGCGTTCGTATTCATAAAGTCTGGCCGGAAGCTGGACTCCATCACTGGAGCCAATTACGATTTGTTAACGAAAAAGGTGGCCCAGCACAAAATACAGGCAGCGACGGAGGAAATTTCCATATTGTAAAACCTCTGCTTTTAATTAATTTTACTCGTTGTCCGACATACTGAGTTGAAATACGATGCGCTAAGCTTGAATGACTTTGTCTTTATAATTACCGTTTCTTACTGTTTGACGCATGTGTACATCCCGTGTGAAATGTGCGGGTCTGAAAAGAAGACAGAATTTTGCCAATGTGTTTATTGAGTAGTTGTCGCTTCGGTTTGAAAGTTAGCAGCTTGTGATGATTTTTAGTTTACTGAAAACGATACCACAAGAAATAATAGCTGGACCTGCCTGTTTTTATAGTGGAATATTTTTTTAATAGATTACATGATCTCAAAGCAGAGTTTGTCATAAAATGGTGGCGTTTACACGTGATTAAACCGGAGAGATGTTAGCATGTGTTTGGAAAGTAATCATTTGAGCAGAATCTTCCTTTACTGAGGACGATCGCAGAAAAAAACAACAATAAGCCGGTCTTTCTTCCTAGATATGTTTATTTGCGCGTTAGCTTATTCTCAAGGTACAGCTCATGACTGTTAGATGGTGTTTAAAAGATGATTATATCTCAACGAATATTATCAATTAACATGTAGTTATGGTGAGAGTAATTTAATTTGAATGCTTTCTGTTATTAATAAAAGCGATAAAAGGTGGGCCAGAAGCATTATTAATACTTACATTTCGGTGATACGGAATCGTATGTCAAATTGTTGACGACCCACCGGTACTTCAATTAATCATTTGCTAACATAATATTTTCTCATTCATTGTAAAGTATGATTTGTTTTAAAACGTCAAAAGCTGTACACATCCCTCTCAATTACAAGAGTAGTAATAACAGTATTGATCCAGATTTGTCGTTCTGAATTTAGCAGCGGATTCCACTTTATTTTTTTAGGCTTATATTTCTACTAGCACTTTGGTGAACTGCACATTTCTAACCCTTAACTGTAGTTGTGAAAAGTAGTAATGCTTCTATAGTCGTTGGTGCGCAGGACTCAGCTAATTTGATATTCTATTAAAAATAAAAATGTTTTACTTCTAAAAAAATTACTAAGCTTTGAACTAATACTTGACCAAAATGTAGCACTTAGCGTAACCAACGATAGGAACTTTTTTTTTTTGCCCTGATTTTCTCTAATTTCAGCCTAAAGTAGGAACATGGCATAGATATACTAAACAAAGGTAAAAAACTAATTAAACTTCTGTCGCAAGTTTTAAAATGTGCTTTTTAAAAGTACCAAAAAATTTAAAATCTCCATTTATAAAAATTCTGACGGTGATCCAAGCGACTCAGTTTACCTGCACGACTTGTACATTAGTTTAGAGCAAGTAAAGAAAATAGGTAGCCAGCACATAGCACACAAGTGTACAGTCTGCGTTCTTTTCTTAGGTGGACTGAATGACCATCTCTTTCTCTTATTTCTCTCCTATTTATGGGGCCTTGATCATTTTCCTATACTACCAACTGAAGTTTCAGCATATCTGTTTCAAGTAAGGTTCACACAAAATGTTTGCAAGCACTTTCAAAAACTTCATCCTTTTCTATCTCTCCATTCTTTCGTGCCCCAGTTGACTAATAGATGCATTCAGCTTGCTCTAAAATTCGCCTCACAAACTTCTAGGGGCTATAGAGAGAACTGAGTAGATAATATTTTGAATTGGAATCTATGTTTGGAAACGTACCGTTTTCGTGCTACAACCATTTGAAGACATGTTCGCAACGCGACCACTTTTACAAGTAATTTATTACTCGTGAACCAGTACATACCAGACGGTTCTGTGAACTACATCCATTGCAAGCGCAAATGCACGTGTCCTCGTTGACGAGGTCTCTTCAACGAGATGCAGTACAATCTTTGTCCGCCCCCGTAGCGCAACGGTAGCGTTGCCGCCTACAACGTAAGGGGGCCCGGGTTCGATTCCCGGCAGGGGGACTGGGTGTTGTGTGTCCATCATCATTTTCATTGTCACTGACGCGAAAGTCGCCGAAGTGAGGTCTGCGTAAAGACTTGCAATACGACGGCCGAACCCCGAAGGGGATATCCCGGCCAGAAACGCCATACGATCAGTAGTTCAGTACAGTCTCTTCCAATTCGGGTGTAGAACGTCTCCTTGCAGTCGCGCCTGCTGACGGTGAAGGCACTCTTTTCTCGAAGCCGTAGCGTGACCTTGCGATGGAGTTGGAAATTGTGGACAACGTACTTGAGGAAGGCGACGAGCAGCTCTTCCATTATCGTGAGCTTTGCCAAACAGAAGGATCACGTCAGTGTTTTCTGCAAATGTGCACTCAGTCATGTTGCTACGACACACACAGACACGTGAATGAGGCTCGAACCAGATCAGAGAGGTAGTTTAGACGTCAAATACCAGACGCTCCGACGTAAGTATCTCGCACCGAAACTACCCTGTTGCGTAGGTAACTAGCAAACATATTTCCAAACGGCTGTAGTATGGTAACGGTACATTACCTTGCATGGGTTACGGTTCATGATATTGTCCACTCGGTCCCCTCTACATGTGCTAGAAGTTTGTAAAGGGGATTTTGAGCACTCTGTATAAGGCAGTGGCAACGGCCTTGCCGCAGAGGATACACCGGTTCCTGTGAGATCACCGAAGTTAACCGTAGTCGGGCGTGGCCGGCACTTGGATGGGTGACCATCCAGCCGCCATGTGCTGTTGCCATTTTCCGGGGTGCACTCAGCCTCGTGATGCCAATTGAGGAGCTACTCGACCGAATAGTAGCGGCTCCGGCCAAAGAAAACCATCGTAACGACGGGGAGAGCGGTGTGCTGACCACACGCCCCTCCTATCCGCATCCTCAATTGAGGATGACACGGCGGTCGGATGGTCCCGGTGGGCTACGTGTGGCCTGAAGACGGAGTGTATAAGACAATCATTGGACACGCCTTCTGCGACTGCTTGAATATGTTGAACACATTTGGTCGGCAGAATCTACACATCATCATGTACTATTACAATGAAGAATTATTTCTGGTTTGTTATCGTAAAGCATGGGCGACATATGAATGACTGACTTGTTGTTCTGTACTTAACTCATAACTGTAAACCCGTAGTCATGAGCTGATTGGTCTACCCTTGTAGGCAAAGAATCATTTGGAATTTCTTACTTGGTTTTCTTTATGGTACCGACAGCAGTTCGACTTCACAACACTAGTAAGTTCTATCGATGTGTGACAGATATGATGTTACTACTGTAATTGAAAACTGACATATAATCGCAAACGTACTACCACTGGTATCGAACATTTTCTCTCTTCTTTTGTCAAAAAAGAGAAGCTATAGGTATTTTTTCCACATTACAAATGCGTACTGAATAGATAGTACGTTTCTTAATGTTTAAAATACAATATTCTTAGACAATATTTATTGGATTCACTAGGAATCTACATTTTGAAGGAACAGTGACCCGTCAAAGCGAGCAATATCTAATCAATAGTTACATTAGCACAGACGGTGTTATTCGCTTGGGAATTCTTACTGTAGGTATTTTCAATTTCTGTATTTATGCAATTTGCGTCAGTTCCTTCCGATCTTCTCTGTCTTCTGGTTTATCGAAGCGAAGGCATAATGTAAGTATATGAAACTGCAATGAAGACATCCACACTTCCAAATTTCTCATCCAGTTTATTCTTGATAACCGCATCAAATGTTATCTCGAATGTTTCATTTGGACCAAATACGTCTTGATCGAGAGGTGGTACAATGCAGTGTGATTATACTGTGACTCGTGGGACGAGTATTTGTTGCAACTGGTGTTTCAGCCCATGTGCACCTGATTTTCCGGTTAAATATTTCTGGTAAACAGTCTCTTCATTCAATTCAACTTCATGTTGAGCAATCTCTTCGCTGTCTAACAATCCAGAGTTTGAGTCATGTTCACTCTTTATCATAAAAGCTTCGTTTTTTTCTTAAAATGCATTACCTGAAATTGTGGTCGGAAGAGAATTACGCGCAAGTGTTGAGTTTTCACCAAATTCGTCTTGATAGCTACGTAATTCATCGTTCAACCATTGTGCTAATATGTTGTATACAGGGTGTTACAAAAAGGTACGGCCAAACTTTCAGGAAACATTCCTCATACACAAATAAAGAAAAGATGTTATGTGGACATGTGTCCGGAAACGCTTAATTTCCGTGTTAGAGCTCATTTTAGTTTTGTCAGTATGTACTGTACTTCCTCGGTTCACCGCCATGATTTTATACGGGATACTCTACCTGTGCTGCTAGAACATGTGCCTTTACAAGAATGACACAACATGTGGTTCGTGTACGATGGAGCTCCTGCGCATTTGAGTCGAAGTGTTCGTACGCTTCTCGACAACAGATTCGGTGACCGATGGATTGGTAGAGGCGGACCAATTCCATGGCCTCCACGCTCTCCTGACCTCAACCCTCTTAACTTTCATTTATGGGGGCATTTGAAAGCTCTTGTCTGCGCAACCCGGGTACCAAATGTAGGGACTCTTCGTGCTCCTATTGTGGACGGCTGTGATACAATACGCCATTCTCCAGGGCTGCATCAGCGCATCAGGGATTCCATGCGACGGAGGGTGGATGCATGTATTCTCGCTAACGGAGGACATTTTGAACATTTCCTGTAACAAAGTGTTTGAAGTCACGCTGGTACGTTCTGTTGCTGTGTGTTTCCATTCCATGATTAATGTGATTTGAAGAGAAGTAATAAAATGAGCTCTAACATGGAAAGTAAGCGTTTCCGGAAACATGACCGCATAACAAATTTTCTTTCTTCGTGTGTGAGGAATGTTTCCTGAAAGTTTGGCCGTACCTTTTTGTAACACCCTGTATATTGTCAGAGAGAGCTATTGATTCTCGTTTTTGATCCACGCTGATGCATGAGCTAAACTAAATAGAAGATGGGGATACATCTGTTTATGTCAACTGCTGATGTGATGTGTTAAAGAATATGATATGTGTACTGGTATGGCATACTTCTGGGGCAATTGCAAAGACATTTCAGCGACGTATACATCATTTTAAATTTGTACACTTAATTATTTAGATTTGAAAGCTGCTGGTAATGGTCGATGAAGAATATCCACTCTGTTAATTATTATTTGTATCATTTCAGATTATAAGAATTGTATGAAATTTCGAAGATACAAATGGTTTCTTACATTTAGTTAATCATTCAGGACGCACTCATGTTTGTTTTGAATATTGTTTTATATTTCTAATTCTTCTAACAGGTTTATTTGCAGTTCTTGGGGGCCCGGGTTCGATTCCCGGCAGGGGTCTGGGTGTTGTGTCTCCTTCATCATTTTCATCATCATTGACTCGCAAGTCGCCGATGTGGCGTCACCTAAAAAGGACTCGCAATACTGCGGCGTTGTTCTCCCCCGAATGAGGCCTCCCGGCCAACAATGCCATATGATCATTTCATTTCTACAAAATGTAATATCGCCAAGTTTTATTCGACGTTTGTCTCTCTGTTTCCCTGTCGGACCAAGTGAGCAGTGACAGTTGATTTATTTAGATCGTTGGGCCTGAGAGCATTCATGTATTCTCAGTATTGTACGTTGAAACTCCTCCCAGTTCGTTCAACGTAAAATTTTGGGCACTACAGAACCATTTAGTTTACATGAAAATTCAGACTTGTGTACTTCATTCACTAAATTTAAGTCATGAACAACGTTGCCTTTCACTTTATTGTTTGTGGAAAACTAATTTTGATATTTTTAGCACGGGGTAAGTTGCCCATCTGACATTACACTTCACCTATGAATGGTATGCTGACATATTTCACAGAGTTTGGAGGAGCTATTCCTGCCACAGTGCTGCCTGATGTAGACATAGAGCCACCTCTGTTACTGTATTTGTCTTTAATTCTACTGTGAAATTGTAATTGATCGCTGTTTCGTCTAGAAGTGTCCTACACATACAGAAAACTTGTGCCAATTAAATATACGTACATTGGACAATGCAAATCTACTATCATTATTGTTTTCTTATGGTTGATGAGATACACAGATCCTCTATAGATTTCGTAGATCATTTCCGGCTCTCTGGCCATTACCATCGATAATAATCGTGAAACTTATATTCTGGGTTATAGTTTCATCTTTTTTTCTACGATGCTCCAAAACGGCATGACTGGTTTGTTCTCCGACGTTAAATGCACATGAAATCCTCAAATTACAAACTCAGCTACTCGCAACTGCCGAGATCATGACTACACAGAGACCATCGTAACGTAACGTCATCCGAACATTATCGAGTACCGACGCTGTATTTTCTGGAGCTTAGGCCATAGATGAGATAGACATCGCTCGACATCCTTACGCGGAATCTAATAAGTCGATAATCTGATTTGTGGATACTGACTGCGGGTGGCTTTTGGGATTAATATTAGATTTTCTGTTCGGTAGTGTCTTCGGTAAAGAACTTTCCATTATAAAGATTAATTATCGTGCAACGTTTGACTGAACGGGAAAATTGATGGATCACAGTAAAATATGTTATAGTTTTGTTAGCACATTCGAAATCAAGTCGTTGAATTATTAACTGAATTTAATGAATGACATAGTTATTGAGCAGGTGCAAACTGTCTTCTGTTTAAGAGTACTTATTTGCGTGTTAATGTTACAAATTTAATGGTAAGTACTACAAACATCTTTTTCATATACGTATGTACACAAATTTGTGATATATCAGTTATACTGTCTTTCGTCTTTGTGTCTATGAAACGAACTTCCTTTTTTTCGTAATCATCAATACCGGTAACGGTTTTCCACAGATTAGGTTCCAAGGAGTAACTAAAACAGAAGAACATATCTGCATATAAATTGTCTTTCATTTAAACGTGTTGATGTTTGCAAATCACGTTTTTAGTTAAATGCTCTTACGTGTTGTGTGTGATTGACAACCGTTAGTAAATAAACAAAGTGAAACATCATTCTTTGAACTTTCTCTGTGTCTTCTATATTTCCTATCTGGCGGTGTAAGGCTCAATTTTACTTTAAGTATTTGATTTATATATCAGCTTGCATGATTTGCGTGAACTGGAACTAATGCACTATTAGCCATATTTTCGACTTAGTGATAATATGGTATGGAATTCCCACGATAGTGGCATGTAAATTTTTTTACTTGAAATAAATGTTATTTTTTTGTATCACCATCAAGGATGTAGGAAACTCTTATTTATATAACCACAACAGTTCCTTGTTAATTTTTCAGTTGTATTAATTGCTGTGGTGCATGTGGTTTAAGTGGAGCGAGGTTAGGGCGGGCAGTTGTGAAGATGTGAGCTCAGTTTCAATAAAAATTTATTTAACATGCAGAATATCAGTACTATATACAAAACATAAATCACTCTGGCAAAACAATTGACACTTCGTAGCCCAAACAAACTTTAGCAGGATTCAAGTAATAACACAAAATACCCTCTTTGAAAAACATCTGACATAGAATAAATAACCAGGCCTTACAATGGGCAACCAAAAACAACGTAACATAGTATATGAACATTGGACCTTACGGTCGTGACACTAGCAGGTCCTTATACTAGTACATACTCAACTTATTTAGGATAGAGACTAAGTAATATAGCAACTAACTGCTACTCCCTGCTGTATAACTACTAATTACAGCCAATCACCAAGACTTCAACTAGTAACAACACTGAAACTTCCTGGCAGATTAAACTGTGTGCCGGACCGAGACTCGAACTCGGGACCTTTGCCTTTCGCGGGCAAGTGCTCTGCCCGTGAAAGGCAAAGGTTCCGAGTTCGAGTCTCGGTCCGGCACACAGTTTTAATCTGCCAGGAAGTTTCATATCAGCGCACACTCCGCTGCAGAGTGAAAATCTCATTCTAGGAACAACACTGTCCATCTAATCACCGCTGTGTCCAAGTGATAAGTAATCCAGTTACACATATGATGTATCAGTCGCTTAAGGCAACACAACAGTTTTCACTAGACTTAAGAGAACCACTGGTTTGACAGCAACAAAATCAAAGTACAATTCAAAATCACTGTTTACGGAACAGAACCGCTGTTTCAATAGAAACACTCTTAGATTCTCATTTAACTAGTATAGTCGCACGTCCAGGCATGCCTAAAGACATAATATTCACTAGCCCTATCGACAGCAGTTAATGCACTTTCACAACATTGTACCTCGACTTAAACCCAACATCATCAAAATATAATATTAACTCGGAAAGCATTCTGCTTGTGCTCCTAGTAATCTGCTGAAACCATTCCTCACCTTGACAGGAGTGTTGTTCGTGTAAAGTTAGAAGATAGCACCAACACATTCAGGTTGATGTCCAGACGACCACCGTCCATACTGACCACTGTGCATCCGGTACTGTTCTGCACCATCTCCGTGAGGCTCCCTTTATTTAGCCCCTTGCAGACCAGGCTTGTTCGTGTCTCTCCAGGAGCTGACTGCTCCGTGGCGAACCTCTGCGTCGACCAAGACGAGGCCAAATAAATACTGGTCGAACTTCGTACACTGGGATGACAGTCATGGGACAGCGTTATGCATGTATACAGATGGCGGTAGTATCGCTTACATGAGGTATTGGGCAGCGCGTTGACGGAACTGTCGTTTGCACTGAGGTGACACGTGTAAAAAGGTTTCCAGCGTGATTATGAGCGCACGACTGGGCTTTGAACGCAGAAACCTTTAGGGAATTCAATATTCCGAGATGCACAGTGTCAAGAGTGTGCCGAGAATACCAAATTCCACGTATTACATTTCACCACAGACAGCGCAGTGGTCGACGGCCTTCAGTTAACCACCGAGAGCAGCGGCGTTTGTGTAGAGTTGTCAGTGCTAAGAGACAATCAACGCTGCGTGCAATAACCATAGAAGTCATTGTGGGACGTATGATGGACGTATCTGTTAGGACACTGCGGCGAAATCTGGCGTTAATGGGCTACGGTAGCAAACGACCGAGTGCCATTGCTAACAGCGTGATATCGCCTGCTGCACCTCTCCTGGACCAATATCGGTTGGATCCTAGACAACTGTAAAACCGTGGTCTGGCCAGATGAGTCCCGATTTCCTTTGGTGAGAGCTGATGGTAGAGTTCGAATGTGGCGTAGACCCCACGAAGCCATGGACCCAAGTAGTCAAAAAGGCACTGTACGAGCTGGTGGTGGCTGAACAATGGTGTGGGCTGTGTTTACAAGGAATGGACTGGGTCCTCTGGTCCAAGTGAACCGATCGTTGACTGGAAATAGTTATGTTCGGCTACGCTTCGCTGATGACATTGCTATCCTGAGTGAAAGTGAAGAAGAATTAAATGATCTGCTGAACGGAATGAACAGCCTAATGAGTACACAGTATGGTTTGAGAGTAAATCGGAGAAAGACGAAGGTAATGAGAAGTAGTAGAAATGAGAACAGCGAGAAACTTAACATCAGGATTGATGGTCACGGAGTCAATGAAGTTAAGGAATTCTGCTACCTAGGCAGTGAAATAACCAATGACGGACGGAGCAAGGAGGACACCAAAAGCAGACTCGCTATGGCAAAAAAGGCATTTCTGGCCAAGAGAAGTCTACTAATACCAAATACCGGCCTTAATTTGAGGAATAAATTTCTGAGGATGTACGTCTGGAGTACGGTGAAACATGGACTGTGGGAAAACCGGAACAGAAGAGAATCGAAGCATTTGAGATGTGGTGCTATAGACGAATGTTGAAAATTAGGTGGACTGATAAGGTAAGGAATGAGGAGGTTCTACGCAGAATCGGAGAGGAAAGGAATATGTGGAAAACACTGATAAGGAGAAGGGACAGGATGATAGGACATCTGCTAAGACATGAGGGAATGACTTCCATGGTACTAGAGGGAGCTGCAGAGGGCAAAAACTGCAGAGGAAGACAGAGATTGGAGTACGTCAAGCAAATAATTGAGGACGTAGGTTCCAAGTGCTACTCTGAGATGAAGAGGTTAGCACAGGAAAGGAATTCGTGGCGGGCCGCATCAAACCAGTCAGTAGACTGATGACAAAAAAAAAAAAAAAAAAAAAAAAAAAAAAAAAAAAAAAAAAAAAAAAAAAAAAAAAGAAACCTGGAGGCCATTTGCAGCCATTCATGGATCTCCTCATGTTCCCAAACTACGATGAAATTTTTATGGATGACAATGCGCCATGTTAGTGGTCCATAATTGTTCGAGATTACTTTCAAGAAGATTCCGGACATTTTGAGCGAATGACCCGGCCAGCCAGAATGGCCGACATGAATCCCATCGAATATTTATGAGGCATACTTGGGAGGTTATTTTGTGAACAAAATCCTGCACTGACAACCCTTCCACAGTTACGGACGGCTTTAGAGGCAGTATGGCTCAATATCTCTGCAGGAGACTTCCAGCGACTTGTTGAATCCGTACCACGTCGAGCTATAGCACTACGCCGTACAGTAGGAAGTCTTACACGATACTCGGAAGTATCCCAGGATTTTTGTTATCTCAGTGTACAATGCCCCAGCTCCTGCCCAAAACTTGTCAGCCGTTACCCAACAGCGGTCTCCGGCGCTGGTTAAAGTTGAAGTAGTCGCTTCCTCTTGGTACAGTAGACTGGCCTCTTGACTGCAACATCTCCAGATACAGGCAGCCAATCACACAGTCTCGGCCGTCGCGCCAATGCCTGGCCTCTGGCGACGCGCCACATGGTTCGCAGCTGCTTCCATAGTGAGAGGCACCCACATGCCTTGCTCATACTGTGGCATCAAGCAGTCAGGCCTGCAAGATGAGTGGTCTGCCAAGCGAGTGGATTCATTCTTATTTATCGAGTAACATGAACTCTCGTACTCACAATTAAGTCACTAATCAACCTCCTGTATGAATAATACGCAACGGAAACACGCATCTGACTATCAGTAATTTACAGAACTCTGACTGTTCACTACGCACTGGCAATACCACATTTTCTTTTTGTCTTTTATTTAACGGCTTTTATCAACACGTGGCCACCGCACTGAATATGAATGGCGCACACATTATAAATTCGGGACATCATGACAACATACAATTCGAAGGAAAAGTCCACCAATCTTTTTCTTTTAACTAACTTATTTATTCCGATAAATTCTATAACCTAAACACACAAATTCTATAACCTACAACAATAACACATGAGAAATTCCGCCCAGTGGGCATGGCTTAACATTGGTGATTCTCTACCTTATGGTCTCGAAATTATTTAACGCTACAGTGCACTTTCTGGATAGGATGGTGGATCTTTTATTATTTCTCACACTTCGACTCTCACAATCATCATCACGAAACTATCCTCCAGACTGAGCAGTACAGAAGGAACAAGCATAACCCGCTAATCTTTTGAAACTACCTTGCTACTCTCCCATGCAAACCACACATACCCAAATTACATGACATACACCACACTACGACATGGAATACAAAACACTAAATAGTCACAATATTATCACTTTCAGCTTTCCCACTTCAATTAGTATTTATCCCAGTTTCACACGACACTGCCCCACTTCGTAATTCTACTTTCCTACTATGAACTCTGGAGATATATGCACGTCTTCCTGTGCAATGCAAGCCAAGTGGCGTTGCTGCATAGACGGCCGACTCACCTTGCTTCTCTCTCAGAGTTCGAATCTTGCGTCACACGGAATCATATCACGCAAAGTAATATTAAGAACATATTCATCACACACGTGAGTCCTCAACTGATACCATGGACGAGTACTTCTCTTTATCCTTTGTCTCATACACAGATTGAGACTCACACAGTACTCACCACGTGGAAGTACTCGTCTCTAATTTCAAGTCCTCCACACGCCATTTCTTAAATATTTCAACTTATGGTACACACGCTATTTCTTAAATATTTCAACTTATTGTACACACGCTAGTCATTCAGCTTAACTTAAGCACACGGAAGTATTTCAACTTATTGCTACACGTGGTTTCATTGTGACCGTTGGTCACTTCCGAAGATTACTACAGTCCCATTAATATTACCTGCCTGACACTTAATTCTCCCCACAAAAGTTCCTGAAATAGAGAAATTATTATTTCAAACTACTCTTAAATATTCCACATGCATACCATGTCTCCACTCTTTTGTCATTACGGAGCACAACTAAAAAAGGTCTTAACAGCACAAGATCCAGCGGCAGAGTGCTGAAACATAGCCGTTCTTTAGGTCCTCTCCTACCTCTGCTGAAGTGGGGGAGCACCTTGCTACCGTATTGGTCAGCCACATTTCAGGTGCTCAAAGCTCAGGTAAGTTTCATCTCTTTGGTGCCACCAAAGGTGGCCAAATGATTGTCTCAAAGATGATCATATATTCACATTCACTATCTGCGGTTAGCAGACGACCATACATTCATTCATTTCACAGATCTCACCAAACTGGATGTAGGGATTTATTTTGTGGGAATGCACATGTGATCAATTAAATAAATAAACTGTCATTCTTTCCCACACTGGTATCCGGCTTCGCTGTATTAATTGAAATTGAGTTATTTTACAAAAAAAAAAAAATGTGTTGTTCTGACAAAAATAATGAAGTATGTCGTACCTATTTTCAATGTCGGGCGGTACTGTACCCTTTCAATAGCAGCACCAGCGCTGGCGACCAGAAGATGTTGCCAGTTCCGCGGTGTACTGCAGGTTGACCACCGCCATCCATGCACTCTCTTCACTGTGCATTAGTGGTCACATATCCCTCAGCAACCGCACTCCAGTGTCACTAGCGCCACATACCCAAGAACACTATCGCTAGTGCCGGGGGAAATAACTGTGACATTCGAGTCGGCACATCTGCTAGCATTAGGAATCAACTACACTTCTTTGCTCTTGGCTCAGAATTTAATATTTCTGATACCTGAACGCGTAAGAAAACTGATCTTTTCCTATAACACATATTCGGAAGCCTTTGGCAGATCTTCAGGAACTTAATGCGCTTCTATTGAACTGAACATCATTCTACCCGGTGGGAAATGTTTTGCTACCTTTTTCCCAAAGTGAGCACCAGGGTTAAGTTGTTGTATAGAGGGAACATGTATAGGTGTATCCCTGTGCCCATCTCAGATTTACAAGAAGAAACACACCAGAACAATAAGATATCAATAACAAGCGACAAGTATGACGAAAACGGAATAATACTGCAGTGATTTCAAGGTCATTCAGACATTACTAGGACGGTGTTCAGGATGTACAAAAACATCTTGCTATCCATGTGAATGGGTCAGTGTTGAGACACGAAATTTTGTGATTTTTTTAATGAAACGTGTGTATACTACAAGATACCTTTTGACTATCCTTACATGTTAGACGAACCGACGAAAGGCTCTTATTACGAAAATGATCCTGTTCCAGGTTATCTGAACAAATATTGTCATGCATTATGTGAGTTCTGGATTTTACGTTGACACGATGATGACAAAGATTTTGGGGCGACAAAGTTTTAGCGTTATTTTTGTCTTATTACTGCAGTTTTCTAATCAACGTTTCCTAATGAAGTCTACTTCTAAGCATCGTTTCAGTGCATGTATTTTTTACGCTGTTCACACTTATATTTGAATACTTTTCTGAAGATGAAGTAGTTTCTATCAAATGAACAAGTTGTCTCCCAGTCCTGTGTGAGTGTTCAACTGATGATGCACAGTGTAGCAAAATAGGGGAATCCACAGATAAACGGTAAGTATACCATAAGGTGAAAAACAATAAACTACTTGCACACATAGTGACCTTGAAACATCGCCTTGCATACATCCAGGGGCAGGGCTGTTGCAAGAAGGGGTGTGGTGGGCTGCTTTATTAGCAAAACCAACACCACTTCGATAACATTCACAGAATACACACAGCCTCATAAGCATTTGCAGAATCCCCACAGCTTTGTCCGAAGCAAATACACACACACACACACACGCACACACACACACATACACACATGATGTAAATAATTATCGAGGCATATCCCTGCTTCAGGTGGCATACAAAGTTCTATCGGCCTGTCTTCTTCAAAGAGCACAACACCAACTGAAAAACAAAACTGGTGCATACCAAGTTGGCTTTCGTCTCAGTAGATCCTGCACAGAACATATTTTCAATAAAGACCGTGCTAAAATACAAAGCAGTCAGAAACGGCCCAATAATTTGCACGTTTGTTGATTTTAGAAAGGCTTACGACTCAGTTGACAGACAACCACTTTTTGATGGGGACGTCTCTAGGCGTGCCAAAATAAGACTTAACGCTCAAAATTCTTAAATAGATAGGACATAAAACTATACCTTGGATACAAGAGGTCAATAAGGGCATACCAAAATCTCAGATAAGTTATTCAGGTATTTTGGACAGAAAAGTATTTAAGCAGGAAAGTTGACGGATGTGGAAGTTAAGTCAGAGAACGAAGCTCTGAAAAAAACAGGAACAAAATAGGCAGAGGAAGGGAAGAGAGCCCATGCAAAAAATATGAGAGCGATGTGGAAAAAAAGGAAAAAGAATTAAGAAGCTTTGCGTGATCCTGCAGGGTCTAATTCGCCCAGTCATAGCCCAGTATTTTACCAGCCATTAAAATCGAATCAGTCTACCAATGTACCTATAGAGCCGGCTGTTTCATTATCTGGCGCCCAAATTCGATTGCAGTTCGATCCTTGCACCCACGTTGGTTCTGAGACAATGGACCCCAGATTAAATCCTACAATTTTATTTCCATGTCTAAATTTTCTGTATTTTTTCCTGCAACATTTAAAAAGGAAATTAGCCCATTTTATTGACACTACTGGTGTAACTTCCAAGTTAAGATACACTTGGCGCCTGAAACACTGCTGCCGACTCACAAATTTAGTGCTACCAGGTTGTTTTTACGTATAAATTGTTTGTATTTCCATTTTATAACTCTACAAAACATACAGGGCTCACTTTATTGACACTACAGTTGAGACTTACAGTTTAAGGTACACTTGGCGACAAGTGTAATTCGATCTATGCATCCCGCTTAGTTCAAAGTGCACTGAGCCTTCGAATTAAGTGTCGAATTGTTATTTCCACGTTTAAAATGTATATAATATTGTCCTATAACGATAAAAAAAGCATTTGGTTTAGCTTATGCACATTGTGGTGTAACATACAGGTTAATGCTAGTTTGCAATGACTGTGGTTCGACCTTCGCACCCCTCGTGGTGGAAGACAATGGACTCTCAGATTATATATCTCTCTCTCTCTCTCTCTCTCACACACACACACACACAAACACACACAAATGCTTCTTTAATCACAATATCCATGACTGGACAGATCTTTCGTGTGGTGTATCTTTTAAACACGTATTTCCATAATACACAGCTATTACTGCTAACATGGAAATGCTTCACCTAATGTATGTAAGAAATGGCTCACATGACAGAACTACCCAATGTCAACTGCATTTCGAGATCACCAAACTACCTACTTTCAACTATGTTTCAGTGTCACCACCAAAAGACACGTCCAAGTTATTGTAAATAGGAGACACTTTTTTGGGATTGTGGCTTGGTAGTAAATCAGAAAACTATTATTCTTGTGCAAAATCCTTATTAATTTTTACATATTCATTACACAGAGAAAACAACAGTTTCTTCATTTTTGTTTGGTGTATTTGTAATAACACCCCGCTTAATTCTTGACTTACAATTTAAATCTACAAGTGAATAATTAATTTCTTTCCAGCCTGTAATTCAATACATGGAAGGTAATTACCGAACTATCAGTTTAATAAGTCACAGCAGCAAAATACTAACGCGAATTCTTTACAGATGAATGGAAAAACTGGTAGAAGCCGACCTCGGCGAAGATCAGTTTGGATTACGCAGAAATGTTGGCACACGTGAGGCAATACTGACCCTACGACTTATCTTAGAAAATAGATTAGGGAAAGGCAAACCTACATTTCTAGCATTTGTAGACTTAGAGAAAGCTTTTGACAATGTTGACTGGAATATTCTCTTTCAAATTCTAAAGATGGCAGGGGTAAAATACGGGAGCGAAAGGCTATTTACAATTTGTACAGAAACCAGATGGCAGTTATAAGAGTCGAGGAACATGAAAGGGAAGCAGTGGTTGGGAAGGGAGTGAGACAGGGTTGTAGCTTCTCCCGGATGTTATTCAAACTGTATATTGAGCAAGCAGTAAAGGAACCAAAGAAAAATTCGGAGTAGGTGTTAAAATCGACGGAGAAGAAATAAAAACTTTAAGGTTTGCCGATGTCAGAGACAGCAAAGGATTTGGAAGGGCAGTTGAACGGAATGGACAGTGTCTTGAAAGGAGGATATAAGATGACAACTAAAGCAAAACGAGAATAATGGAATGTAGTCGAGTTAACTCGGGTGATGCTGAGGGAATTAGATTAGGAAATGAGACACTTAAAAGTAGTAAAGGAGTTATTTATATAACCACAACAGTTCCTTGTTAATTTTTCAGTTGTACTAATTGCTGTGGTGCATGTGGTTTATGTGCAGTGGGGTTAGGGCGGGCAGTTGTGAAGATGTGAGCTCAGTTTCAATAAAAATTTATTTAACATACAGAATATCAGTACTATATACAAAACATAAATCACTCTGGCAAAACAATTGACACTTCGTAGCCCAAATAAACCTTAGCAGGATTCAAGTAATAACACAAAATACCCTCTTTGAAAAACATCTGACATAGAATAAATAACCAGGCCTTACAATGGGCAACCAAAAACAACGTAACATAGTATATGAACATTGGCCCTTATGGTCGTGACACTAGCAGGTCCTTATACTAGTACATACTCAACTTATTTAGGATAGAGACTAAGTAATATAGCAACTAACTGCTACTCCCTGCTGTATAACTACTAATTACAGCCAATCACCAAGACATCAACTAGTAACAACACTGAAACTTCCTGGCAGATTAAAACTGTGTGCCGGAGCACTTGCCCGTGAAAGGCAAAGGTCCCGAGTTCGAGTCTCGGTCGGGCACACAGTTTTAATCTGCCAGGAAATTTCATATCAGCGCACACTCCGCTGCAGAGTGAAAATCTCATTCTGGAAGTTTGTTATACTTACACAAATCTAATATTAGAACTATAGCAGTCACATTAGTTCTGAGAATTTCTTGGGTATTACCTTACTTTTATTACAACAAATATAATACTAAGACAACAGATCAAGCAGTTAGTGAATCAGTACTTGACTTTAACTACAGATAAGATAATTTTTTACTTTCTACTAGCGACATATAGCACATAGGGGGAGGAACTCAACGTCATTCCATCCATCGTTGGGTTTAGCACATAGGGGCAGGAACTCAACATTATGCAACCCATCGTTGGGCTTTATTATGTAAGAGGTTGGGATATATATACATATATATACCGTGTCGTTCTAAAACCTCACACACAAATCTACACCCAGCCACTCACACACACACTCACACACACACACACACACACACATATATATATATATATATATATATATATATATATATATATATGCAGGATGGTCCATTGATCGTGAACAGGCCATATATCTCACGAAATAAACGTCAAACGAAAAAACTATAAAGAACGAAACTTGTCTAGCTTGAAGGGGGAAACCCGATGGCGCTATGGTTGGCCCGCTAGATGGCGATGCCGTAGGTCAAACGGATATCAACTGCGTTTTTTAAAATAGGAACCCCCATTTTTATTACATATTCGTGTAGTACGTAAAGAAATATAAATGTTTTAGTTGGATCACTTTTTCGTTTTGTGGTAGATGGCGCTGTAATAGTCACAAACATATGGCTCACAATTTTAGACGAACAGTTGGTAACAGGTAGGTTTTTTAAATTAAAATACAGAACGTAGGTATGTTTGAGCATTTTATTTCGACTGTTCCAATCTGATACATGTACCTTTGTGGACTTATCATTTCTGAGAACGCATGCTGTTGCAGCGTGATTACCTGTAAATACCACATTAATGCAATCCTCAAAATGATGTCCGTCAGTCTCAATGCATTTGGCAATACGTGTAACGACATTCCTCTCAACAGCGAGTAGTTCGCCTTCCGTAATGTTCGCACATGCATTGACAATGCGCTGACGCATCTTGTCAGGCGTTGTCGGTGGATCACGATAGCAAATATCCTTCAACTTTCCCCAGAGAAAGAAATCCGTGGACGTTAGGTCCGGTGAACGTGCGGGCCATGGTACGGGGCTTCGACGACCAGTCCAACTGTCATGAAATATGCTATTCAATACCGCTTCAACCGCACGCGAGCTATGTGCCGGACATCCATCATGTTGGGAGTACATCGCCATTCTGTCATGTAGTGAAACATCTTGTAGTAACATCGGTAGAACATTACGTAGGAAATCAGCATACATTGCACCATTTGGATTGCTATCGATAAAATGGGGGCCAATTAACCTTCCTCCCATAATGCCGCACCATACATTAACCCGCCAAGGTCTCTGATGTTCCACTTGTCGCACCCATCGTGGATTTTCCGCTGCCCAATACTGCATCTTATGCCGGTTTACGTTACCGGTGTTGGTGAATGACGCTTCGTAGCTAAATAGAACGCGTGCAAAAAATCTGTCATCGTCCCGTAATTTCTCTTGTGCCCAGTGGCAGAACTGTACACGACGTTCAAAGTCGTCGCCATGCAATTCCTGCTGCATATAAATATGGTACGGGTGCAATCGATGTTGATGTAGCATTCTCAACACCGACATTTTTGAGATTCCCGATTCTCACGCAATTTGTCTGCTACTGATGTGCGGATTAGCCGCGACAGCAGCTTAAACACATGCTTGGGCATTATCATTTGTTTCAGGTCGTGCTTGACGTTTCACATGTGACTGAACACTTCCTGTTTCCTTAAATAACGTAACTATTCGGCGAACGGTCCGGACACTTGGATGATGTCGTCCAGGATACCGAGAAGCATGCATAGTACACGCCCGTTAGGCATTTTGATCACAATAGCCATACATCTACACGATATCGACCTTTTCCGCAATTGGTGAACGGTCCATTTTAACACGGGTAATGTATCACGAAGCAAATACTGTCCACACTGGCGGAATGTTACGTGATACCACGTACTTACAGGTTTGTGACTATTACAGCGCCATCTACCACAAAGCGAGAAAAGTGGTCCAACTAAAACATTCATATTTATTTACGTACTAACGAATATGTAATAAAAAATGGGAATTCCTATTTAAAAAATAAACGCAGTTGATATCCGTTTGACCTATGGCAGCGCCATCTATCGGGCCAACCATAGCGCTATCTGGTTCCCCCCTACAACTAGACAAGTTTCCTTCTATGTAGTTTTTTCCTTTGACGCTTATTTCGTGAGATATTTTGCCCAGTCACGATCAGATGAGTGGGTGGTTGGGTGTGGATGTGTGTGTGTGAGGCCTTCGAACGACACAGTAATCTTTGGTAACGTTTGGAAGATGTTATCTGACCAACTCCCGGTTACCAGTGAAGGCGGATTTACATTACACGTCAAACGAATGTCTTGTGACAAAACGGTGACTGATGGTGTATTCACGTCAGACGGAATGGCTTCTCACACTACGCAGCAAACATTGAAATCAACAAAGAAATCAAGTTTCAGAATGCTGAACATATACTTTTGCCCATTGTTTTCTTTGCTTCTACACTTCTTTCCAATTTACAAATAACGTCAAAAAATAGCTTTTTCTTATTCGGTCGAGCTGACTTTTAATATTAAGCAATTTCTATACAAAAATTTTTTCAGGACGTCGATTCATTTTATTTTTGTGCCGTGTAGAATTTTTCTTTGTCCTGATATTGTAAAACCTAAATGATCTGTCAGTTACAAAACAAAAAAATCAATGAAATAAGAAGCCACCCAATCCGGTGTTATGCCCAAGCATGGAGACAATGGTTAAGTTCAAACGTTAGCGGGCAACCAATTATCGTCCCATTACAAGGTTTTTACGTATACGACAGGCAACAACTAACGTAGCTCCACGTCTGTTTCAGTTGGAAATAGCCGATTGCGTTTTACATAATCATCTGGATAAGGTTTCTGCAGTACTATTAAATTTACAGGGATAGGTAGCAGTTCATTAAAATGGGATCTTGTCAAAATTCTTTCTCTGTGTGATTTTAAATAATGAGGCACCAAGACGGGCGTCATTCAGTAAAGACACATACTGTTTTGAACTACGTATAAGTGTAAATTTTGTGCACTTGAATATAAGAAAGATAATGATCAAAATACAGAGAACAATTCACAATCTTCACTGCAGTAATAAGCCTTACAACCACTGAGACCTTCGTCTAAAAATAGGTAGTTAATGAACTGACAACAAACCCATGTCATTTAGGTGGGATGGCTTGGAGTGTGCTAGACGAGATTAACGTATACTTCAACATCCATTTTAGTATCAATTACTCAAAACCATGCAAGTTTGTATTATTAACTTAAGTATTTATGATTCTTAGGTAATAACAAACACAATAAAGCTGCTGCAACACCTTTGTAACCACATCTCAAAGAAAATAGCACGAACTTGCAGAAACGTAGGAATATATCACAACTGAACAGCAAATATGAAATTAAATAAATTACGTAATAGTTCCAAAATGAAATCATAGTTTTGAAATTGTATTAATGAGAACTGTTGCAATCTTTGAATTGAAATTTAATACTTAAGTTTATTTAGCAATGCAACTTTGGTACTTTATAAACATGTAAAGGATTTAAATTACGGTTTAGAGATTCCAGGCAAATGGATTGCCACATATCCCACTTCTGAACATATACTAACACAATATTTTCATGGTCCATGTTCTAATACAGTTCTACTTGAAGTACATACATTCCCTTGATATGATGAAGACGAGCTGGAGGCAATCGTAAACTGGCGCTAAATGTCCACATATAATTTCATACTACAATCACACATGACCATATTACACTCAAGCTTGCTTGTGGACGAATATTGCTACTGAATGCACCGAGCCAGTTTTATTACATGTACATTCCTCAACATGAACTTAAAACTGTCACGTGATTTTATCTGAGGCTATAACCGAAACGTCATTACATCCCGTATTTACCCAGTTCCACACTAATACTCATTAGCAACAAGAAAGACAATGAACCGTTGCTGCCTCACATAGGTAAGTACCACAAACGTCTAATTAATATTATCATTTCAAGAGACTTGGTAATGAAGACATAAAATTGCAGCGGTAATTTCGAAATCAGGAGATGTTATTGTTGTTGTGGTCTTCAGTCCTGAGACTGGTTTGATGCAGCTCTCCATGCTACTCTATCCTGTGCAAGCTTCTTCATCTACCAGTACTTACTGCAACCTACATCCTTCTGAATCTGCTTAGTGTATTCATCTCTTGGTCTTCCTCTACGATTTTTACCCTCCACGCTGCCCTCCAATGCTAAATTTGTGATACCTTGATGCCTCAGAATATGTCCTACCAACCGGCCCCTTCTTCTTGTCAAGTTGTGCCACAAACTCCTCTTCTCCTCAATTCTGTTCAATACCTCCTCATTTGTTATGTGATCTACCCACCTTATCTTCAGCATTCTTCTGTAGCACCACATTTCGAAAGCTTCTATTCTCTTCTTGTCCAAACTATTTATCGTCCACGTTTCACTTCCATACATGGCTACACTCCATACAAATACTTTCACAAACGGCTTCCTGACACTTAAATCTATACTCGATGTTAACAAATTTCTCTTCTTCAGAAACGCTTTCCTTGCCATTACCAGTCTACGTTTTATATCCTCTCTATTTCGACCATCATCAGTTATTTTGCTCCCCAAACAGCAAAACTCCTTTACTACTTTAAGTGTCACATTTCCTAATCTAATTCCCTCAGCATCACCCGACTTAATTCGACTACATTCCATTATCCTCGTTTTGCTTTTGTTGATGTTCATCTTATATCCTCCTTTCAAGACACTGTCCATTCCGTTCAACTGCTATTCCAAGTCCTTTGCTGTTTCTGACAGAATTACAATGTCATCGGCGAACCTCAAAGTTTTTATTTCTTCTCCATGGATTTTAATACCTACTCCGAATTTTTCTTTTGTTTCCTTCACAAGAGTAGAAGAAATAGCCTTTCGCTCCTTGTATTTTACCTCTGCCACCTTTAGAATTTGAAACAGAGTATTCCAGTCAACATTGTCAAAAGCTTTCTCTCAGTCTACAAATGCTAGAAACGTAGGTTTGCCTTTCCTTAATCTTTCTTCTAAGATAAGTCGTAAGGTCAGTATTGCCTCACGTGTTCCAATATTTCTACGGAATCCGAACTGATCTTTCCCGAGGTCGGCTTCTACTAGGAGATAGAAACTCGAAAGAGCGGGAGACAGAAGTAGATATTAGACATTCTATTCTCCATGCTAATATATATAATCGTCGCACTAACTTATAAAATTACTATTATAGTGATTTCATAAAAATGTATCTTTTTACTAATTATTACTATTACTGTTGTTGTTATTATCCGCACAGTAAAATAAAAGTACACACAAAAGGAATTCGATGTAATGACTAGGCATTAAACGTCCGTAGATGACAATGTGCACGATTTTCATTGTCACACTTTTGCGACGTTTGAGATATAACTTATCGAATCACTTTTGATACCGGCAATTTACATCTTTATATGATGAAACAACAGTATTAAAACTTAAGTCCGTAGTAATACTTATTACCCTCAGAAGCAACAATGTAAGAAAACAGATAAAAATCACTCACCATTTACATGCGTCATGAAATTTTCCCATCGAAGACTGAAATGTGTGCTTATTGTTCCTCACTGTCGGCTTACGTAGTACTGTTAGGCCCCTGTGTCTCTTTGTCACTGAATTTGTAGTTTCAGAGCAAAAACACTCGGAATCTTTCAGCAATATTTGTAGTTGCAATAATCCCCATAAAAATTTGGAAGATAACATACTTCTACTTTTGGTCTCTGTTAGCCCAATTGCAGAAAATACTATTCTTTCGGCAGTACTTGAGTGGGAAAGACTTAGCAAGCACCAAACTAATTTGGTGAGTACAGGAAATTCAGGCTTTGAGTCAGAGTTCTTCCAAAATTCCTGTATCTCAACCAAGGACACCCATACCTTAGGGCAATGGGGACCACACCCTTTCCCCCAGGCTCTCAGGGAAAGGAGGAAATACAGTGTAGTCCGGTGGTTTTTGTTCAAGAAAATGATTTAAAAGTCAGTATAACGCAGGTTTTAACAGAGTCGGAACAATATCTTTTTAATGGATACTTAAATCACCAACCGTCTTCCAACATATTACAAATGTTTCATAAATTTTTTTGGAAATTGGTGGTGACGTCATCGGTCCCTAAGCTTACACACGACTTGATCTACCTTAAACTAACTTACGCTATGGACAACACACACACCCATGCCCGAGGGAGGACTCGAACCTCTGACGGGGGGAGTCGCACGGACCGTGACAAAGCGCCCTGGAGCAATGTTTCATAAGCCAGGTCTAGGCCGCCCCCTACAAACTATAGTATGGGCGCCCTTGACGCTTCAGTAGGGCTGTTTGAAGCTTGTGTGTTCCGAAGCAGACGCTATTCAGTAGCTAATTGCTGAAGTTCGTTATTAGCCACAATACTTGGAAAAACGCTGGAACCGGAGCCAGTAACTGGAAGCTACTCCCAGTGACTTAATTGCAGTATCCTCAAAAAAGAAACGGGACAAGATTTGCTGGACTGCCTCAGTTTATAAATCTGAGCAACGACCTTTGACCGCCTTAATGTCCTGATTCGAAACTTTCATCTTTTTCCAGAGGTATCTGCACCATCACACCGAAATACATCTCTTCAGGAGGAAGAAGGGTATGAGGATCTCTGCACTTAATTTTCTCCAACTCTGAGGTTTGCAGATGTTCAGGCTTGACGTAGCACTCAAGTAATGTGAGCGATAAAGAAGAAATATCGTAGAACCTTCAATATCGCAGCGCGTCAGCAATCGTTGGTTAATATATTAAAAAACTAAAAACGCCTAAATATGTTTTCCGTATTTGGCATATTTTTCAAGTTATCTACGCCGAAACCTGGGTTAACACTTAACACTAGGTGTTTTTTTTCACAATCGAGGCGGGTTTTTAGTTTTTTTAAGAAATATTGTCCCGCAATGTATGCACCTGAGAATCTTCGGTTTGAATATGCTTATTCAGTTGATTGAAAATCGGTAGAACGAATTCTAAGAACGCTAAACATAGTTTATTATAAAGTGTCTGAAGAATGATGTCACAAGTAAGTAACCGATCTTCTGAAGCAGCATGCTTAAAGGAAAGAACGAAAGAGTCATATCATATCGCTCTACTACTCGAGAAACTACCTCATCAAGAGATCCACCTTCGTTTGGCTTGGCTGTAGCATTTTGTGCAGCTTGACCCTCTTGGAACTCCTGTAATGCAGCTATTCACTTAGCGCTGGTATGAAAGTAATTGGAAGACCATAGAGTTCATTATGGAAAAAACAAAGGATATCTCTTTTCAAAAGGGCAGACAGGGAATTGTGCTTGTCAATCATGACACTAGTTCCATCGGCAGCATTCAACCAGGCCGCTGTAAAGATTAACAGCATTGCCCTCAGCTACTGCAATGAGTTCTAAAATCTCATCCCCTATCCTTCCATGTCCTAGGTCCACTCTAGCGACACCACTAAGATGCTTCCTGCTACTGAGATCAGTTGATTCAGCAACAATTACTGAAAACTTACTTTTGAGAAGCAAATTAGGTTCACTTACTTTCATCACCTTGTTTCACAATAGCAGTGGCCATGTAACTTATTCGGCGATTTCTGAATGCGAACATGCTGACTTCAGTAATGCAGGCAAATGTTCCATAATGTTGAAAGACACTTTATATTCAGCTATAAATGCACAGAGACTTATTTGCGCCTCCTTAACTTTGTCGCTCACGTTGAGTCCCGGAATGAACCCTACCAGTCTTGCAACACATTGCACATGCTTCTGCGTTTCTACATATCTGTCAATAGTAGTTTTCCCTCCCGAAGAAATATTTATTTCACTTTATCATCCCTTACAGTACGCAAAATTATCACACTTTTTACTACGTTGTAGTCAACACTTATATTTAGCTTTACTTTCCCACTCGCTTATGTAGTTTTGAATGTACTTTACTACATTATTTACGTTTTCAAACCATTTACTCATAACTTTCCAATAATTCCATACAGTTGGTACCAAGCGACACATCTTACCGTCACCATTATTATGCTTCGACGCCATAGCTTTGCAAGCACGTTAATCATTGTTACCCACGTTTTTCGCATAATTTTAGCTGCAAGAATACAGAACAACAACTTTACTTTCTTGCAACGAATAACGAAGAGGCTACTGCAGACTTATTTTGAGAACATTATAGGAAAATAAATGACAGGTATTTTACTTTCAACTTAGACTGTTGTGAGTCGTTACACTATACTGTCAAGAACAATTTTCCTTCCCGAAGAAATATTTATTTCACTTTCGCACACCATACTCTTGTAGTCAGGTATAGGGTTAATTATCGTTCCTCTGGCTCATTTTATAAAGAGATAAACGAAGGCTTTTAAATAACGTCCATGCGAAGAATAAACTTAAGCAACCTGAGTCAGTACTCGGAAAACTGAGGAATTCACAGAAAGGACTTCCAAAACTTTTCCCGAGCAGTAGAGTTAAGCAAGTAGTGTACCAACACTCGCGGAAATAAAAATTACTTTGGAGGAATAGACACAAACGTGATAAAAACAAGAGATTTGTCCTATGATTTGCTTTTTAGCAGTAGAGCAGTGGATTTTTTTAGAAACCAGGAAATCTCTTGCAAACACACAAGATCTGATGTCGTTTTCGCCTGCAGCTGTGATTTAAATACGGCAGATTGTTTGTTACCTCAGTATTATACAGATTTCCAAATTTTTATGCTTCATTTTAAAGCAGTCACAATAGGAAATTGTGGTACAAGCACTAACAGTAAATAAAAGCGGAAGTATTTAATCCGTAAAAATATATCAATTAGCTGCATGACACGGCTGTAACTTCGTTTTTTTATGGAACGCTTTCACTTTGTCGCGCTAGGAAGTCATTTGTCATTTTGCAATGCAGCTGCAGCATGATTAGGAGAGCCGAGACTCTGCAGAACAATGAAATGCAGTACAAAACCTAAGGACAGCGGTTGCTATCCATTCCGATCATATGAACAAAATACGACATGAGCTGGGACGCTTTTCGTTAACGGGAAAACACCTTTACGTTTATCTCTTCAAAGGCTTAAGGATAATTCCAGGTATCGAACACAGATTATTAAGTCTTCGACGTACCGAGTCTACAAAATATGCGATACTTTTGAAGTTAATATCTCTGTACTGACAATGTATGACATTTCAGATTGGCAGCGTCACTGTAATCACGTGACTTTTTGAGTCGAGACGTGAAAGATTTTGGGCCTAGTGCAGCAGGGGATACAACCCGTCGGCTTTGAACAATGACGTCACAAGTCGCCAGAGACCATGTATTACAAAGATGAAAGAGCTGAGGAGAATGTTGAGAAACAAAGGAATGCGAGAGAGATAAACATTGATCTTGTCAAAAGCCGAGAAGCGATTCTTCTTAGTGTTGTAGCTCCCTTCAGTAGCTGATAAGTGTTTTTTTGCTTTAAAAAAAAATCTCACGAGATAGAATAAGCTGATCCTACTTTATTAAGCAATAAAGTAGGATCAGTTTATTCTATCTCGTGAGTTTTTTTTAAAAAAAAAAAGCCAAAAAACACTTATCAGCTACTGTGAGATTTTTTTTAAAAAAGCCAAAAAACACTTATCAGCTACTGTGAGATTTAAAAAAAAAACAAAAACCACTTATCAGCTACTGCTAAAACAGAACATCAAAACCTGTTATGTTTTAGTTTAGTTTTTTTATTGATTGCTTAATAAAGTAGGATCAGTTTATTCTATCTCGTGAGATTTTTTTTTTTTTAAAAAAGCCAAAAAACACTCATCAGCTACTGTGAGATTTTTTTTTTTTAAAAAAGCCAAAAACCACTTATCAGCTACTGAAGCATCTGTATCTTAGGATCAGGTTATTATTAAGTACCGGCCGAATAAAAAACAAACAATTAAGTTAATTAAATCACACGTTTAATGATGTACCGAATATCAAGCGATCGCTTTTAGATTAACATTCAATTATTTTAATGATAGTGCTTATTAGAACACAGAACTGCTTTATTATCTATGCCTCGAAGTGAAGACATTACGATCTATGACTAAGGAATGACGTCATTGTTCAAAGCCGACGGGTTGTATCCCCTGCTGCACTAGGCCCAAGATTTTTTCCATCGATATTAGTATTCTGACGCACTGTCGGACTCTCTTTTCTTTAAAGTAATCTTTACTCTGATAAAATATTCCGTGAGTAACGTAAATAGTCTCTGGTCAAAGACGTTGTTCCGAAGTCGTTATCTCAATTAAAATTCGTAGAGCTGGTACATTTTCGTAAAGAAACATACAGCCAAACTCGTGATTCCTCATATGCAGTCATGACTGAGGAGGTGAAAACAAAAGAGAAGAAACCACGTATTGAAGTAAAAGAGATATCCACCCCGGAGGAGCTAGCGACACTGCTGGAAGAGGCAGGCGATAAGCTGGTGGTGGTCGACTTCTTCGCCGACTGGTGTGGCCCCTGCAAGATCATATCCCCACGTGTCACGGACCTCGCTAATGCCCACGATGACGTCATCTTCATCAAGGTTAACGTCGACGAGTGCGACGAAATCGTCAAGAGGTACGGGATAAGTAGCATCCCAACGTTCGTGTTCATAAAGGCTGGCGAGAAGTTGGACTCCCTCATTGGAGCCAACTACGAGTTGTTAACGAAAAAGGTGGTAAAGCATAAAACCCCTCCACCTACGGAGGAACTTTCCACATAGTAAAAGCTCTGCACTAACTAAGTTTACTTGCTGTCTGGCACACTGAGTTGAAATATGATGTGCTAAGTTTGAATAACGTTGTCCTTGTAACTACCTTTTCGTACTGTTTTACGTGTATGTAACGTCCCGTCTCAAGTGTGTAGAAGTGAAAAGAAGAGTGGGCCTTGGTCGTGTTTTTTTGAATTCTTGTTGCGCCGGCTTAAAAAATAGTCGTTAGTGGTGATCTACAATTTACTGAGAACGATATCACAAGAAATAGCAGCTTGACGTCCCACTATTTTAGTGAACTATTTTTTATTCGGCTGCAAGCTCTTAAAGTTGCATTTGTCGTGGTATGTTGGCACATGATTACACCGGAAAGGCAATAGTATCTGTTTGGAAACGAACCGTTTGAATAAAATATTCCTTTATGGAGGCCTATCTTAGGGAAAACAGCCTTTTCTTTGTTGAAATGCTTATTTACGCGGTAGCTAATTCTCAGGGAAGAGGTCATGATAATTAGATGATATCTATATATGATTACATCGCAATGAATATCAAGCATGATGCGATTATGGTGAAATTTATTTAAGTTGAATGGAATCCGTTACTAGTATAAGGGATGAAAAATGGATGAGAAACATTATTAATACTTACATTTCGGTGATACATAACTGAATGCCAAATTGTTAACAACCTATCTGTACCTTATTTAATCATCTGCATACATTATGGCTTCTCATACATTGTAGATAACGATCTATTTTAAAACATCAAAAAATGTACACATAAT
This sequence comes from Schistocerca serialis cubense, assembly GCF_023864345.2. Lineage (NCBI taxonomy): Eukaryota > Metazoa > Arthropoda > Insecta > Orthoptera > Acrididae > Schistocerca > Schistocerca serialis. The sequence goes on from NC_064645.1 coordinate 622,361,740, forward strand.
ACCCCTCCCCTCTTCCACGAGTAAAATTTAGCGTTCTTATGTTAGTAGCAAATTACATTCAAATATTAAAATTCTACTAGCCTACTACAAAATATTGCTGTCTTGTTGTGATGCTGTTGAACATGGAATTTAAACAGCGAACAAATAAACATATCAAAAGAAAAGATATTACAAAATATTGCTGTTTCTTCTAGATGTGTCTTAAATGTGCAGAAAAATCGGGTCGATCAACTATAACTACAATTAGCAAGTTACTATCATTGTTGTTTTGTCATGGTTGTTTGAGGAATACGTAATATTCGCGCAAACAAAGTTGACACTCGGCGCCATGACTGATGGGAGCGGCTGTAAATGGGAAATGCCTTTACGGTCGCTCCAATCAGTCGCCGTACCGTGTTTAGTACATGACACGTACCCTGTATCGATTTCGTAGAACATCTCTGGTTCTCGGCATAGAGAAGAAGTATCTCTAGAGTGAGCATTGCTTTCTACGCATGTTGTTAACATTAAGCTGGAATTGTCACCTGATCTCAGGACGAAGCTGTTTCTTTAAGGCTAGTTCACACTGATCGTCACGTCAAAACATTCCATAACCCATTTCAAATGGCGGCATTAGCAGAGGACGACGGTCCGTCACGTTGCGTGACGTCATGGCACGGCGCGTCACGTCCCGTCAAGGTTTCTCGGAAGGAAAGTTTTGACGGTATCGTCGTCTGCTAATATCGTTAAGTCAACGGACTTTTGAAGCACTCAATCATGTTATAGTAGTGGATTTCATGCTTCTGTATCTTCATAACACTTATTTTGTTATTATACATTGTTTTGTGATAAATTGCAAACGTTCAGTGATGATTTATTTGTCTTATAAAAGCGATGTCAGATATCTGAAAGCGATAAATTATTGAGGTTTTAGAACAACAGAACTGCCGCTCACAATATATATATTTAAGAACGAAAAGGTCAGCTTCAATGAAGGAGAAAAACAGAGCTGTTTGTATCATCAGTTATATAGAAAAAACATAATAGTCAGTATAAACAGGTTCCATCTATCGTTTTAGTTATTGCTTCTTGTGTCTGCATGTATACATTTCTCTAGCAGGTAAGTGCCTGGCAGAGGGTTCACAATTCTCTATTATTCCAATCTCGTATAGCACGATTTCCCTTATTTTAGCGTAGTGATCGTTTCTCCCTATTTAGGTCGGTGTGAAAAAAATATTTTCGCATTCGGAAGAGAAAGTTGGTGATTGGAATTTCTTGAGAAGATTCCGTCGCAACGAAAAACGCCTTTCTTTTAATGATGTCCAGCCCAAATCCTGTATCATTTCTGTGACACTCTCTCCCATATTTCGCGATATTACAAAACGTGCTGTCGTTCTTTGAACTTTTTCGATGTACTCCGTCCTGACCTATGTGGTAAGGATCCCACACCGCGCAGCAGTATTTAAAAGAGGACGGACAAGCGTAGTGTTGGGAGTCTCCCTAATAGATCGTTACATTTTCTAAGTATCCTGCCAATAAAACGCAGTCTTTGGTTATCCTTTCCCACAACATTTTCTGTGTGTTCCTTCCTATGTAAGTTGTTCGTAATTGTAATACCTAGGTACTTAGTTAAATTTACGGCTTTTAGTGTAGACTCATTTATCGTGTAACCGAAGATTAACGAATCCCTTTTAGCACTCAGGTGGATGACCTCACACTTTTCGTTATTTACGTTCAACTGCCAATTTTCGCACCATTCAGATATCTTTTCTAAATCGTTTTGCAGTTTGTTTTCGTCTCCTGATGACTTTATTAGTCGATAAACGACAGCGTCATCTGCAAACAATCGAAGACAGCTGCTCAGATTGTCTCCAAAATCGTTTATATAGATAAGGAACAGCAAAGGGCCTATAACTCTACCTTGGGGAACGCCAGAAATCACTTCTGTTTTACTCGATGACTTTCCGACAGTTACTACAAACTGTGACCTCTCTGACAGGAAATCACAAATCCAGTCACATAATTGAGACGATATTCCATAAACACGCAATTTCACTACAAGCCGCTTGTGTGGTACAGTGCCGAAAGCCTTGTTGAAATCCAGACATACGCAATCGATCTGATATCCCTACTTGTGATTCACAGGAACGATGTTTTCTAAACCCAGGTTGACTGTGTGTCGACAGACAATTTTCTTGAGGTAATTGATAATGTTTGAACACAATATATGTTCCAAAATCCTGTTGCATATCAGCGTTAACCATATGGGCCTGTAATTAAGTGGATTACGTCCACTATCTTTCTTGAATATTGGTGTGACCTGTGCAACTTTCCAGTCTTTGGATACGGCTCTTTCGCCGAGTGAACGGTTGTATATGGTTGTTACGTATGGAGCTAATGCATCAGCATACTCCGAAAGGAACCTAATTGGTGTACAGTCTGGAACAGAAGACTTGCATTTATTAAGTGATATAAATTGATTCACTACTCCGAGGATATTTACTTCTACGTCACTCAAGCTGGCAGCTGTTCTTGATTCGAATTCTGGAATATTTACTTCGTCTTCTTTTGTGAAGGCAGTTCGAAAGGCTGTGTTTAGTAACTCTGCTTCGGCAGCACTGTCTTCGATAGCATGTCCATTGCTATCGCTCAGAGAAGGCATTGATTGTTTCTTGCCGCTAACATACTTAACATACGACCAGAATCTCTTTGGATGATCTGCCAGGTCTCGAGACAAAGTTTCGTTGTGGAAACTGTTACAAGCATCTCGCATTGAAGTCCGCGCTAAATTTAGAGCTTCTGTAAGAAATCGCCAATCTTGGGGATTTTCCGTCTGTTTAAATTTGGCATGTTTGTTTCGTTGTTTCTGTAACAGTGTTCTACCCCGTTTTATGTACCAAGGAGAATCAGCTCCGTCGTTTTTTAATTTATTTGGCATAAATCTCTTAATTGTTGCCGACGCTATTTCCTTGAATTCAAGCCACATCTGGTCTGCACTTGTATTATTAATTTGGGATGAGTGGAGATTGTCTTTCAGGAAGGCGTCAAGTGAATTTTTATCTGCTTTTCTGAATAGGTATATCTTTCGTTTATTTTTGGAGGATTTGGGGATAACAATGTTCAGCCTCACTACGACAACCATGTGTTCACTAATCCCTGTATCGGTTTTGATGCTCGTTATTGACTCGGGATTATTTGTTGCTAAGAGGTCACGTGTGTTTTCATAACCCATTTCTATTCGCGTGGGCTCATGAACAAACTGCACGAAATAATTTTCAGAGAATGCGTTTAGCACAATTTCGGATGATATTTTATGCGTACCACCGGCATTAAAAATGTATTTTCGCTAACATATCGAGAGTAAAATATCATGAATAACTCATGTTATGAAGTTTGCTTCGGCCATTAATAAATTTTGTCGTTGTCCGTTTCGATGTTATACCATTTTGTATCTCGGATGGTGACTGATAAGCTCACCTTCGCCGTTCGGTACGGGGCTGAACGAATTCACGTGAAGTGACCTGACAGACAGTCTGAATACGCCCCGACGTGACGGTGCTGTGACGTGATATACGTTCATTTTGCTCTTCACAGCTAAGAGCTAAGTTTATTCCAGGTATCAAATGCAAATTGTTATGGAGTCTACAAAACGACTGTGCCAAATCCACAACTCTTACCAAGAGAATCTGTCTGTACTGGAGATATGATGATATTCGAATTCTATAGGTATATACGGACAAACGGACGCCGTCCCTCGATTGTGTGACAACGGTGGCAACGTATGTTGACAACACAAAACCAATTCTGCGCATCTGCATGGCCACTGCAGAGACATTTCTACTCTATGGTTCTCGGCCCATTTCAACTGTTAAAAACCTTCTTACTTTCTTAGTGAGGGTTATAGGTGTTCTTTTTCTTCCTTTCGTTTTCGAAGATACAAAAAGTGCGGTATTGTTCTGAGACTTCTACCGCTGCAGACGTCCTCGGACGCTACTGGGGTAGTCGTTTTATTTACCGACGGCAACTGTGCATACAGTCAACATATTCCTTGCTCAACTACTCGAAAGTGCTGAATACTAACTGCACGGAGGCTATGGTGAGGTGATGGCATCCGAACATTAACGAGTTTCGCTAATGTTTGTTCTGGAACGTAGGCTGTCGATGTGACAGACGCTGCACGACCTTATTAAATGGAAACCAACATCTCGATTAGCTGATTGTTCGATAGCGGCTCCAGGTGTTTTTGGAATAAATATTGTATTTTCTGTACTGTAGTGTCTTCAGCCAAGATTATTTGATTATAACGCTGAAGTCTTGTAAAGTATTTGATTGAAGGGGAAAATTTAGGAAAAGAAGTAAGATTTCATTTAGCAAGATATCAAGTCATTGAATCATTGGGTGAATTTAAGGAATGGCTTAGGTATTGAGCAGATGCAAACTGTCTTCTACTCAAAAGTATTTATTTGTGTATTAATGTTAACAGTTTACTGGCAAATTCTATAAATATCTTTCCCATAAATGTATATGCATAAATTTATGGAACATTAGTTACACCATACAGGGAACGACTAGCCAACTACTTTGGCATTTCAAAAGCTGTTCACTCAGTATTGATCATTAAAACCACTGATATCTTTATGTAGAAATAGATAGTTAATGACCAAACATTAATCATATGCAATTTAGGTGATGCCCATTGCGCATTTAGCGCAATTACCTCTTCACGCAAGCCTTTTACATTATATTTGTTCATAAAAACTTCAACAGTGACGATTCTCAGACAATAACAAACACAAAGGTGCTACAACGGATTTACAACGACACATCAATGAAAAGAACACAAATTTAACACAAATGCTAGCAAACACAGCAACACATTACAACAGAACAGCGAATATCCAGCTACATGAAATTAAATAAAGTACTAAAAGTTAACAAAGAAAAATAGTATTTTACAAATTGTACTAATGAGAACTGTCGAATGCTTTGAACTGAAATTTGGTATGTTAATTAGCATTAGTAATTTACAGGCCTTTTACATGATCTAAATAACGGTATTAGAGTTTCTAGGTAAATAAATTGTCACAGAAGTCACTTTTGAACAGACACTGGCGTCCAAAAGTAAAGCAACAAACCACTATTTCCGCGTTTTCTGTCTAATTCACAATATAATCATGCAGACTACCAACAGATGTCCGTACGATCGTGTTCTGCACGGCAGATGGCATTCTCGCCGATGGACAACCATGCCAACTATGACATCATGAACCTATGAAGCCGACCGCTGTGGCCGAGCGGTTCTACGCGCTTCAGTCTGGAACCACGCGACCGCTACGGTTGCAGGTTCGAATCCTGCCTCGGGCATGGATGTGTGTGATGTCCTTAGATTAGTTAGGTTTAAGTAGTTGTAAGTCCAGGGGACGGATGACCTCAGATGTTAAGTCCCATAGTGCTTCGAGCCATTTGAACCATTTTGAACCTATCAAACGGGGTGATGTTTTCTGGATAGTCCTACATCCACAATCGCTGTGTAAACAGTCACAGACGGTGCAGTATGGCACAGATGATGATGATGTTTGGTTTGTGGGGCGCTAGACTGCGCGGTTATCAGCGCCTGAACAAATTCCCAACCTTGTCTCACAAGGGGAGGCCGCCAATCGTGAAATTCAGATTCGATTCATACTGCGCATAATAAAAGCTCATGGCCAGAGGTGTAATGTGGCAAAGCACCAAGATGCACTTCTCAGCCGTTGTCGAGAAAATCGACAGTTAAAAGAAACCGTTGCGGTGAAATACTCTCGACGATTAATAATTTTCTACAGCGTCGTGGCGCAGCGGTAAGCGCTCGGGTTCGTAATCCGAAGGTCGGTGGATACAAATATTTTTTTTTTTAGTATTTGTTTTTTGTAATTCAAATATATATACATATATTTTTTCCCCGGCAATCAGTTGCAACAATTATGCATACAATAAGTTGTTGAAAGTCGTTTGTCGTGGAAAAACTGGCGACTTTGAACATCATTATGTTTTCCGCAAACAAAGTTGTATTTCACAAATGTTATTAATTGTCTTCATAATGTTAACCACGTATAGTTAACGGAAGACGTAGAAACGATATTCCGAAACGAATACGTATAGCGTAAGTCAAACGTTCGAATTAGAATAGAGACCCCACGAACACAAATTCGCTGTGGCACGTATGAAACATAAACTCCGTTACTCGCTCGTTACACTTGAATGACAGATGTTGAATGGGCCGAAACGAGCCGCCGCATAACAGCGTAGTTGCCTGCTAACTTCGAAAGAAGGTAGATGCGGTCCCTAGCGCAACTTATAACATCGTCGAAAATCAGTGCGGACGGGAGACCTTTGGTACACCCTGTTAAAAAAACGGAAGAATGGAAGCGGTACAATTGGAGAGCGATCCGCCTTCACCAACATGCATAAGCAATTCATTAATAGTATATATATATTTGAATTACAAAAAACTAATAACAAAAAAATTGTATGCCACGAGATTCGATCCGGCGACCTTCGGATTACGAATCCGAGCGTTTACCGCTGCACCACGACGCTGTAGAAAATTGTTACTCGTAGAGAGTATTTCACCGCAACGGTTTCTTTTAACTGTCGATTTTCTCGACAACGGCTGAGAAGTGCATCTTGGTGCTTTGCCACATTACACCTCTGGCCATGAGCTTTTATTATGCGCAGTATGAATCGAATCTGAATTTCACAATTGGCGGCCTCCCCTTGTCAGACAAGGTTGGGAATTTGTTCAGGCGCTGATAACCGCGCAGTCTAGCGTGCATGAATGATGATGAAATGATGAGGATATCACAAACATCCAGTCATCTCGATTCCCGCCGGGAATCGAACCCGGGACCTTGTGCTCGGGAAGCGCGAATGCGACCACGAGCTGCGGACGGTATGGCACAGAGAGGACGGCTACCAGACTCTGCGGTGAAGGCCCATAGGAAGAGTGGAAGCAGAACAATCGCAAACTGATGTGGCCTGGTGACGTAATGCGAATCGTTCTGTTGTTTTTCGGATATGGCGACAGTTTATAGAGACCGAAACTGTATACCGAAGACCAGGACAGGGACGACCCCGTGTCACATAGGAAAGAGAGGACCGTTGTTTGGCTGTACGAGCATGACTGTACCGCCTTGGTACAGCACGGCAACTGGCATCTGACCTCGCAGCATCCACTGGACTTCTACATCTACATCTACATACATACTCCGCAGTCCACCATACGGTGCGTGGCGGAGGGTACCTCGTACCACATCTAGCATCTTCTCTCCCTGTTCCACTCCCAAACAGAACGAGGGAAAAATTGCTGCCTATATGCCTCTGAACGGGCCCTAATCTGTCTTATCTTATCATTGTAGTCTTTCCGCGAAATATAAGTTGGCGGCAGTAAAATTGTACTGCAGTCAGCCTCAAATGCTGGTTCTCTAAATTTCCTCAGTAGCGATTCACGAAGAGAACGCCTCCTTTCCTCCGGAGACTCCCACCCGAGTTCCTGAAGCATTTCCGTAACACTCGCGTGATGATCAAACCTACCAGTTGTAAGTAGGCTGTTTATGTTTTCTTATTGGCAACGTTACATAGCGCTCTGTGTGAGAATCACTGGCTGTGCTGTGTGCAGTCTGTGGCTGGTTTGCATTGTTGTCTGCCATTGTAGTGTTGAGCAGCGGCAGCTGGATGTGAACAGCGCGTAGCGTTGCGCAGTTGGAGGTGAGCCGCCAGCAGTGGTGGATGTGGGGAGAGAGATGGCGGAGTTTTGTAATTTGTCATGAACTGCTATATATATTATGATGATATTAAGGTAAATACATTGCTTGTTCTCTATTAATATCTTTCATTTGCTAACTATGCCTATTAGTAGTTAGTGCCTTCGGTAGTTTGAATCTTTTATTTAGCTGGCAGTAGTGGCGCTCTCTGTATTGCAGTAGTTCGAGTAACCAAGATTTTTGTGAGGTAAGTGATTTGTGAAACGTATAGGTTAATGTTAGTCAGGGCCATTATTTTGCAGGGATTTTTGAAAGTCAGATTGCGTTGCGCTAAAAATATTGTGTGTCAGGTTAAGCACAGTCTTATATAATTGTTCAAAGGGGACGTGTCACAGTAACAAATCTAGCAGCCCGCCTCTGATTTGCTACTATGTCCTCCCTCAATCCGACCTGATAGGGATCCCAAACGCTCGAGCAGTACTCAAGAATAGGTCGTATTAGTGTTTTATAAGCGGTCTCCTTTACAGAAGAACAACTTCTTCCCAAAATTCTACCAATGAACAGAAGACGACTATCCTCCTTCCACACAACTGCCATTACATGCTTGTCCCACTTCATATCGCTCTGCAGTGTTACGCCCAAATATTTAATCGACGTGACTGTGTCAAGCGCTACACTATTAATGGAGTATTCGAACATTACGGATTTCTTTTTCCTATTCATCTGCATTAATTTATATTTATCTATATTTAGAGTTAGCTGCCATTCCTTACACCAATCACAAATCCTGTCCAAGTCATCTTGTATCCTCCTACAGTCACTCAACGACGACACCTTCCGTACACCACAGCATCATCAGCAAACAGCCGCACATTGCTATCCACCCTATCCAAAAGATCATTTATGTAGATGGAAAACAACAGCGGACCTACCACGCTTCCCTGGGGCACTCCAGACAATACCCTCACCTCCGATGAACACTCATCATCGAGGACTTAAACGAGAGTGGCCTTTATTGTCGGAGACCTGCATTATGTGTACCTCTGACACGCCTCACAGAAAGGAGCGTTTAAAGTGGAGTCGTCAACATCCCCCACCTGGACGATCGAACAGTGGGCCGATATTCTTTTCAGAAATGAGTCTCTGTTTGGTCTGGAGAGTGATTCTCGACGGATTCGCCTCTGGAGGGAAAGTGGAACACGATGTCGGAGTCCAAACATTGTGGTAAGAGACTGATATCGAGGAAGTGCGGCAGGGATTACGTTGACCACTCGAACACCTCTTCACGAAATTCTAGAGGTGACTCGGCAAGGTTTAGCTGCTGTCAGTTATCGTGGTAAGATCTTGGGACATCAAGGTGCTGTGGTGCCAGACTTCGTAGTGATGGACGATAATTGTCGACGTTATTAGAGCACGGGTGGTCGATGTTTCCTTGGAAAAGGAAGGCATTACACCTATGACGTGGCCTACTCGCTCTCCCGATTTGAATCCCATAGAGCATGTCTGGGACGCAGTAAGGAGACGGGCTGCATCCACCAACCACTCTCCAAGAACTGTGACTAGCTCTAATGCAAGAATGGGTGTTATTTCCTCAACAAATGATGCACAGCATGCCCCTTCTTCGTCAGGCCTGTATTGTTGACAGAGGTAGTCATACCCCACACTGAGCACATTAACCAGTGGTCGGAATGTGTGTGCAAATCCATTACGTTAGAAAAAAGGAAGAACATTTTTGTCTACCGTTATGCATCTTGCAGCTGTTCACTTTCTGTGCTGTTTACATTGTTTCTACTTTACTGTCACCTGTGTCTACTACTTTGTGGCAAAATAAGTGCAACCTTGCAGAATATCTGTTTGTTGCTTTAATTTTGGAGGCCAGTATGTGTTAACACAGTTACTATTTTCACTAGTCCATGTCTTAATACAGTTTTACTGAAGTCACAGCCTTCGCCTTGAAAAGATGAAGACGGGCTGGAGACACTCGTGAACTGGCGCTAGTAACGTTGTACACAAGTAATTCAGTACAAAACTCAGACATGACCACATTTCGCTCAAGACGGCCGGCGGGCAAATATTACTGCAGAAACCGTTGAGCCAATTTTATACCTATAATGAGTACTGCTTACAGTGTTAACTGTAAGATGGCAGAGTTGTGTGGGGAGTGCGGGGAGAGGAGGAAGCAAGCATTGGCCGGCGAGGGGAGAGGAGCCGTTGTGGGGGACAAGGCTCGGCTACCAGTTGCAGTGCTGGCACTACAAATTGCGCGTCATGCTTACACGAAAGCAGACGAAAGGCTTGGAAGTAAAACTCGCTTTAACTGTTGTTCGTAAACGAAACTGAAATCGTCATGTACATTAAAATCTATATATATATAAAAATGAATGTATGTATGGTTGTCTACTATGTGCTCACAAACCATTCATCCAATTGCAAAGAAAGGAAAAAAGGTTGTCGCTTACTACATTTTCTCAGTACATACCGTAAATCTGCCGCAGTAGGCATGACGTTTCAATGTATTATATCGTTACTATTAGCTCTAATCGCAACATATTTCGCATACAGTATCCACATATATCAGTAAATGGGCCGGCACATCTATGTTTCTTTACGACATATAATTCAGGAGATATGACGTGGTAAACCTCGTGATGCGTGAAAAAGTGCCGCGTCAGGCATGACGTATTGTTCTATTATTTCTTCACTACTAACACTATTCGCAACACGTTTCGCTAACGTGTTAAAAAAGTATATAAAACCACGGGCGTATTCCTAAAAAACGTTGTGCCAAAATTTTAAATCAATCGGTCAACAACTTTCCGAGATTTCTTCCATTGCGAAGCACGGGCGTACAGCTAGTGTTTAATAAATATCTTAACTGCAGCAATGAAGTACGCTTATCGCAAGGAAAGGAAACAGTCTGAAATAGAAATAAAATTTACGACGCAAAGAATGGCAGATTGTTTTTCGTATTTATTCGAGATGTCATACTTTTGTAAAAACATTTAAAGCCATGTGGTCCACCACTTTCACTGCCACTATGTTCCGTTTCTTTGTTTGATTAAAATAGAACAGAAACACAATTTACAACAAAATAATAGGAGATTGTTTTTGTTATTTATTCAAGCTGTGATCTTTTGTAAAAACATTTCACGCGATATGATCAGTCGCTTTCACTGTCACTGTCTTCCGTTTGTGTGTCTGAGTCTTCCTCACTCACATCTGATGTGGCAATACAATTTTGCGAGCATCGCTACGTAATACTGCTTTCCTTCTAACCGTAGGCCTACCGGTTGGGGTTGTTGGCGACTCCCGAGATCGGCCAGCAACTGCCTCTTCACTCATTTTGATAATGTTTAGCACAACTGTACAATAAAAACACGCAGAACAGTACAGCGCAAAACAATAACGAAGCAGACGACAATGGCTGCCTTGTACAACACAGTCAGCTACGTAATGTTGGCAGCAGTCGAAACTGCGTGCCTGCCGAAGCCTCCCGACGTGTACCGACTTCTACCGATTCAGGACTAGGGAGAGGTCTGCCATCTAAAAGTTTACACACTGTACTTTCAAAAGGAGCTAACTGGCAGTTTACATAAGGTTGCGACAACTGAGGCTATGCAGTCTGCCAGCAGTCGGGCGCCACATAACAGACCTCTGCAAGTTCTGCTCACTTAGCAAACTCGCTGTGCCTTGTGTAAGATATCTTGCTCTTGCAGCCATCATTATTTTATTGTCTGTAGTGGGTCGGGGGGCACAATGATCGCTGCAGGATGAAGGAAGGGCCATCCTTCTAGTTGTCACTGAGCGTTGTGTTTTAATTTGATGGCTTGGGAGGCGGGAGTCATATTGTGGGAACCGCAGACAAACATTAAGTTGGCCCGAGCTATCAGAGTTGGAGCTCATGTGTGCGTGAGGTGTGCTTGCTTGTGTGAATGAATCGTTTGTGTTTTTCCTCTTCCGACGAAAGCTGTGGTCAGAAGCTTACGTGCGTCTTTTAATTGTGCCTGTCTGCATCTTAGCGTATTATGTTTACGGTAAGTAGCAATCTATCTTTTCCTACATTGTTAATTTATAAACACTGTATCTCTGCTCGGTGAGAATGCATTGCCACGGTGGCGGCGCCGGGACATTGGAAGCGGCTTTACTGTGGGCGCAAGGAGGCAAGCGGCGACTTCTTCGGTAGGTAACGGCAGAAAGCTGGGTGCCCTACCGTTCATGCCTGAGACCAGGGTGCAGCAGCAGAAACGTCATCAAGCGGTGCCGTAAAGGAGGAAAGGCCATTTGTGGATGGACAGTTTTTGTACACGTCCGAGCAGGTATTGTTGCAGTGAGGATCTGCCTAGTGCCGTCAAACTGTCTTGAAACCACGTCACAGCCTCAGAGTTCTGCCGTACTTGCAGAGCCACTGCGTGGTATAGCGAGCACTCGTATTTCAGCAACGGATCCTGGATCGATTACGCGTTGCTACGTATCAATCAAAACTTCTGCTGTGTTGTAGCAGGCAACTGGTGTCTTTAAAAAGAATTATTATGTGCTAACTAACGAGGAGGTATTGAATAGAATTGGAGAGAAGAGAAATTTGTGGCACAACTTGACTAGAAGAAGGGATCGGTTGGTAGGGCATATTCTGAGGCATCAAGGGATCACCAATTTAGTATTGGAGGGCAGCGTGGAGGGTAAAAACCGTAGAGGGAGACCAGGAGATGAATACACTAAACAGATTCACAAGGATGTAGGTTACAGTAGGTACTGGGAGATGAAGAAGCTTGCACAGGATAGAGTATCATGGAGAGCTGCATCAAACCAGTCTCAGGACTGAAGACCACAACAACAGCAACATTTCGTTATAACCGTTTATACGTCTTCATTCGATCAAAACCTTGGACCAAGGTGCCGGTGTTACTTCTCTTGTGGTTTTACTGTTTGGGAACTTGTAAGCGATTTGTCTGTGCAACGGATTTTTATATCTGTTCATACGATACAACCTGACTGGAATGAAATGTTAGTGTCATGCAGACTTTAAGCTTGATCCAGAATGAAGTTTTCAATCTGCAGCGGAGTGTCCGCTGATACGAATCTTCCAGGCAGATTAAAACTGTGTGCCGGACATAGACTCGAACTCGGGACCTTTACCTTTCGTGGGCAAGTCCTCTACAACTTTGAGGTCCCAGGGTAAAGTTTTGGTAAGAGATTCCTCATCCCAGGCCATTGAGATTGACAGTCTATATCCTTGCAAAGGATGTGATGATTTTTTTTTTTTTTTTTTGCTATCTGGGTGGTAAATGGAAGGACGTTCAGTGACTGATTCCCAGTGGTGATGATATTTTAGACATCTCACTAAGAAAATATGGAGGAAATCTGGTTCTGGAGTATCTAAACAGTACGTTGTCTGTCTGTAAAGGCTTTTTATAATCTTATTCGTTTACATAAATTGTGCTTTTCACACAGCTGCCTAGCTTACAATGGAGGCACTGCTTAATTTTGAATGTCTGATAGATACCAAGCAGAAGCTTTGTTGATTGGTGTCTGCAGTAGTGTGAGATACTTTAGGTGGCCATCAGTGAATTCCGGATCTAAAGAGGTAAATCTTTGAGATCAAGAGGGACTAGCTTAAGCAGAGCTGGGAGTAGGCGTGGAGATTCTGGAGGAAACACAAATGGTTTAGATTATGAAGACATTAGCCGTTAACTTGAAGCAGAGAAGGGGTTTAAGGTTCTGAATGGATGGAGTGCATTTCATTTGGAACATGATGGAGCTTAGTGATGGAAGTAATACATGTAGTGATCAGTAAAGCATCTGGCTGTAGTGCTTAATTCCCTGACGAAGACGAAATAGAAGACGACGCAGGAGACGGAGAAGAAGAAGAAGGAGAAAATCGAAGATTTAATTGTATGGAGTTCACGAAGTTCTCACGGTCTCCTTGGTGTCCTGCAGTATCAGTCACCTTGGATGTGTGAGGGCAGTTAGGACCTCCAGAGGAATTTTGTGGATTGTGGTGCTCATGGACACGACCCTTCGCTGCGGGGGTGGATAAGGTACAGTTTCTCTCCGCTTTCTCTGCATCCCAGGCTATTCTGCCCTCCCCCCGTCCGTCCCCAGCCCTCTCCCTCCACCCTCCGACTCCCGCCAAGCTGCAAACCTGCACATCCTACTGAAATCGTTGTACAGAATTTCACGAGATATATGCTGGAGTTAAGGCCTGAAGATGGTGCACTGAAACACCGAAACTGGTAGCTACATAATAAATGACATAAAGAGGATGGCCGCAGGTCTCTCTCTCTCTCTCTCTCTCTCCCTCACCCTCTCTCACTTACTCACTCACTCACTCACACACACACACACACACACACACACACACACACACACATAAAATAATTGTTTTTCTATTACTGGCTTCCGTTTCCACGAGCGTACACATAGCTGTATTTACTCGTCTTAACAGTAGTCGGTTCTGAGTGTTATCTATGTGAATTAATACGTACACACTAACAATAACATAACTGAAATCGCAGAGGAAAAACTTAAATTCATTTGCAGAAAAGAGTAGTTAGCTTTCATGAACTTCTAGTAGGCGCTTCAGTCTGGAATCACGTGACCGCTACGGTCGCAGGTTCGAATCCTGCCTCGGGCATGGATGTGTGTGATGTCCTTCGCTTAGTTAGGTTTAACTAGTTCTAAGTTCTAGGGGACTGATGACCTCAGAAGTTAAATCCCACAGTGCTCAGAGCCATTTTTGTAATACAACTGACAGCAATTATAAAAGTTGTCTCTTTTATTGTACAATACAAAGCTGCCAAAAGTGTCGGCTTGTTAATAAAGTACAAAACCGCAGCCGAAATTCAATCGTTATAGCTCTTTGATTAACAATACCATATCATATTCTGACACAAGTTTTGTAAAAGAAGTGGAGAAGTCTTCCGACAACTGTTTCGAACGAGCGAAAAGTGAAGTGAAGTATACGGCTGCGTTAAAGCGGGTATGATGACTAGGAAAAGCCCCAGTGTTTCGAAGATTCGTATGTATCAAATGGTGAACTGGAAACGAGCCTGCAAATTGTAGTACCAGAGGCAAGAAACCTCTGCAATGTGTTACGAGGCTGTCTGCAAATAAAAGAAACAAATAAGGCTAAAATATATCATCATGCTTTTGAACGTTACCGCAGTGTGAAGGAAACATTATCAATGCAAAAAATACCTCTTATTAAAGTATTCCCGTAGCACAACACACAAACGTATGGTACTCCAGCGTACAAAGATCTGATGCCCACCAATTTATCGGTACAGCAGCTGCCGGTCACACTACCCACAGTAAACCCTTGTCCAGTCTCCACGGTCGGCTAAAGAAAATGTTTTGCTCCACAAGCGACAAATCATACGCCGCCCCCTCCTCCCCCCCCCCCCCCCCCCCCCCCACACACACACACACACATACGCATGCACACTTCATGCCTTCCTCAGACTTTAAGTATCCCTTCCTGCACATTGTAGCCTTGCCAAACTTTAAAAGTAAATCTAAATCTAGTGATGGTGGCAGTGGGTTGTTTTCTCTTTTAAAAGAAGTGCTATACAGAAATTCCTCTCAACAGAAATATATTCCTAAATGTTATTCCAGTTCTAAATATCAAGAGAAGAAACAAATCACTTCCATCTGAGGCAATTCCTGAGATCATTGTTATCTTTCAGCGAAAAAGACGTCCTTATTTATACAGGGTGGATCACAACATTAAAAATTGCCACTGTGAAAGTATACGATAACAGCAGCAAAGTCGTTCTAGCAAACGTGCGTCCGCAAACAAGCCGTTTGCTTCATAACTGCGACTTTGTGGCTGACTTCAGTATAAAATATTGCCCTAGTTGCAGATTTACTCTGATGATTCTGGACGTACCATCATATAGCGGGAGGTGGTAACATGTAATGCACCAAGGATCATCGTGTCGAACACGATCGTTTTGGTACTCTGGTTTTATAGATGTGGGGAAGCATAATGTTGCATGCATATACTGACGTCCAAATCTTTGAAACTGTTACACTCACCGGTCAACGCTACACTGTACTCCCTTCTTTTTAGGGGTCTACTCGGCCATGAACCTCATTTTTATAACAGAGCGAGGTGGAGTAGTGGTTAACATACCAGACTCGCTTTCGAGTGGACGACGGTTCAAATTACCGTCTGGTCATTCAGATTTAGTAGGTTGTCCGTGATTTCGCTAAATCGCTCCAAGCAAATTCCGGAATGGTTCCTTTGAAAGAGTACGGCTGATTTCCTATCCCCCGCCCTTGGAGCAACCAGAGCTTGTGCTCCGTCTCTAATGACCGCTCTGTTGACGGGACATTAAGCTCTAATCTTCCTTTCCCCCTTTCACTTTTATGAATGACAACGCGCGACTGCATCAAAGTGTGCAGATGGAGGAGGTCTTGGAACGAGAGTATACTCGGCGAATGGACTGGCGTCCGTGTTCCCAGACTTACATCTCATCCAACACATGTGGGAAGTGTTGGGGAAACGCAGCTCATCCATATGCTTCAACGACCATCCAGCAGTCATTAAAAGCGCTGGTGGAGGAATGGAGGGCGCTACCACAAAAACACCTTACCAGCATAGAAGCACTTTGCGGAATAAGCACTGCCATCCGTGATGAACAAAAACCCTAGTAAGAACCATGGCATGCCATTTATAATTCCAGCGGACCACCATAAATCTCGGTGGCTTCAGAGTAATTATTGTCTTGGAATAAAGGTGTCATTTCTTTTCGTCTAACTCCGTACTTCTTTTCGGTACGTTCTATACTATACCGTAGCATTTCGTTCTATGTAAGGTTCATGTTTCGTCGAACTGTCACTCAGTCACTCAGCAATGACACATCATGTGAAAATTACTTATTTCCTAAATATTTGCACACCAATATATATATATATATATATATATATATATATATATATATATATATATATATGCCAACCATTCAATTTAAACATTTACGTTTGCTATTTAAAAAACCAACGATGAAACCTATGTGCGTGCAACATAATCAAAGACAACACACATGGAAATTACGCAAGGTAAGACATCCAGATCGAAGCATTCAAAGAGCAGAATATAGAACTAAGCACGTTAATGTTACAAATAACCAAGTGACTGAAAAGTCCAACTTACAGAGGGCCTAGACACCTGGATTCCAGGTCACGAGACCAAACAATTGGAAGGAATAAAGTGCCAGCAAGAAAGAAAATATAAGCATTGGCGTGAAGCGCATGTGCTGTTTCAATATGGCTCCTATTCTGCTTCGACATGAGTGATGCGACTTTCTAAGCAAGGGTCCTTAAACACGATAGTCTCGATATACAAAGGGTACTAGGAAAGTTTCGCAATACGACGCAACAGTAAGCCGCTGGAGGATGATTGTTGCTGTGTTCTGAGAATACTTCGTACTTGCATTGTAGCCGCTGTGCCAAATCTGTCGGCACAGCCGTTCACTAGCACCGTTAGTTTGAAGTACTTACTATGGCATCGTAGTCACGAAGTGAGATTCGGGTAGTTTTGTGGTTCAACTTCGTGCGTGTTTATACATAGACCAGTGCTTTGAAGAAATGACTTTTGCACTCGGTGATGGTGCCCACATCGTGCAACTAACAATATTCAGGTGGCACAGAGAATTCCAGAGAGGAAATTTCATTCTGGGAAGGATGCTGAGAGGGTGGGACGGCCACGATCATCAGCTACGGAGGAAAACATTGATGCTGTGAGAAAAATGCTGGACGAAGACAGGCGAATAACCTATAAGCTGATAGCGGATACCTTAGGGCTGGATGTAACAGCAATCCGTTCGATTCCGCAGGATGATTTGCAAATAAGGTGTTGTGGACTGGCAAGACAGCCAATCCACTGTGACGGGTAGCCGAAAGGCACGCGTTTAAGCTCACGCAGGCTGGCGTGAGGTCTGGAACAGGTAAAGTAATTATACTAGCAAAAAAGGTACGTAGCTTCTGGAATACTTAACTTTAATCCATAATTGGTGAACATCGGTCTGACGGTACATGCATCACAAGATAAATAGCAAATGATAATGGCGCCTTGCTAGGTCGTAGCAAATGACGTAGCTGAAGGCTATGCTAACTATCGTCTCGGCAAATGAGAGCGTAATTTGTCAGTGAACCATCGCTAGCAAAGTCGGCTGTACAACTGGGGCGAGTGCTAGGAAGTCTCTCTAGACCTGCCGTGTGACGGCGCTCGGTCTGCAATCACTGATAGTGGTGACACGCGGGTTCGACGTATACTAACGGACCGCGGCCGATTTAAAGCCTACCACCTAGCAAGTGTGGTGTCTGGCGGTGACACCACATAAGGAAACTTTGTTGTCTCTGAGGTGCCGCATAGACTGGCGGAAGAGCAGACGACAAGACGTGTGACTTGGTGCCTGGAGGTGTTAAAGAAGTTTTCTAAGGGACGATCAAAGTATGAGAATAACATCGTGACAGGTGATTAGACCTGATTGTACTATTATGAGGTGCCGACGAAGACTCAAAATAAAGTTTGACACTCTGAAGATGATGATACACCCTTAGCTCAAAATTTTAAACATGGCTGAAGCAGAAACTGTTGAAAATCTTCACGGTAAATGATAACAGTCAAACAGTTGCAGGATAAAGATTTATTGAAATCGTTGACCACGGTTTCGGTATATTTAAATATAATAGGGAAAACGTGTACAATTCCACGTTTGCTGAACATCTATTGCTCTTACAGCATACGCCATGCAAATTGGATGACGTAGAATTGGTACACGACATGAGTAAGGGTTGCAAACTGGAACTGTTTGAGGAACTACAAATTTTCAAACATGTATCTCAAAAAGATGGATTTATTCTTAACGAACATGTGCAGCTTAGAAACAAGAATTTTTTGAGTAGTTTCTTGCTCTAACGTAATATAGTCTGGCTGACTAGAAACTAGTTTTCTTGTCTGTTGATGCCGGTGAGATGCTCCTTTCCAGTCTTGTTGGGATTTTACGTATTTTTGGTGATTGTTGTTCGCGGTTTTCGATGTGTATGTGTGGTTTAAATGATTCTGTCATGTTTTTTATTCATGACGACAGATGATTCGATTTATTACTACATTTTGTTCGTTTTCGCTACAATGTATCCTAGTCTTTAATTTGCGCATGATTCTCGCGCATAACACTAGTGCCCTCTCTCGTTAGATGTGTTCCTTAGCGCAAGCTTCACCTGCTTGACACTAGGACACAGGCAAATCGGTGTTCATATTTTCTATTGAATGTATGTGTTTTAAATGTTTCTGATATGTTTTATTTATTAAGACAGAGGTTTTGAATTAGCTCAACCTTTAAAATTTTGACACGCATGAGTATGTTCCCTGGGTTTTAATGTGCGCGAGTGTCTCGCGCATACCACAAGTGCCCTCTCTTGGTGAAACTGTCTGCCCTAGTGCTTCCACACCCTCTCCATGCTAGTTCACAGGCTAAGCGCTGATAATATGCCGTGTTCGCATCGACCATCTCTTCATAATTATGCCTTACAGGTGGAGGTAATATTTTAATTTTAACTACTGACGACGCCTTTGGCACGATTGTTTTATGTATCTCCACTGCAGGATGTGATTTTAGTAAGTGACTGAAAGTTTTTTGCTTGTAATACTTTGGTAATTTTCATGGTTACTTAAAGCTATAAGTGTTTTTTTTTCTCCTGTCTCAGTTATGGTGCTAAGCTATTTGCTAATGAAGGTGTCTTCCTGTTCAGGTGTGTTTTTGCTTCTGATGAAGGTGTATTTAGATATACTGCAACAGTGGTCAAGGATTTCAATAAATCTTTATCCTGCAACTGTTTGGCTGTTCTCATTTACCGTGAACACCCTTGGCTGTCAGAAAATCCCAATCAGTAAAGAAGAAAATAATGGCTGTTATACTTTCAGATCAAGTGGAATTTTGGAGCGTGTCGTTTTGGACACACAGAAGAGAGTCACATCTAAGTGGTACACTGATCAGTGCCTGCCCAAAGACATCCAATCTTTGAAGAACCTACGACCGAAGTCAAGAATGGACACTTGGTTCCTCCATCATGACAACGCTCCAGCCCACTGCGCCAAAGCATGCACCGTGTGGTTGAGGGGTACATGTGAAAGTGAAGGTCAAACGACTGCAGTTTCAAGTGATGTGGACCTCCCGAAGGCTTGGGACAACGAATGTGCCTTACTCCCTACAGAAACTTGGCAGAACTGGGTTGGGGAGTGGTTTCAGAGGATGGAGAGATGTATTCAATGTGGCGGAAATTACTTCGAAAAAATTAAATAAATAAAGCTGTATCGAAAAACTTTCCTAGTACTCTTTGTACATGGAGTTCTCCCACGTTACATGCATGTAATTCTCCGCTGAAATATTTAACAAATTTTAGAAGAATGCTAGTTCATAACTGTTAGCTGGCAATATGACAGACTTGAAACAGCAAAATCAACGATGTGGACCAGCTCTGCGCTTACTTCGACACTGCAGAATGCGGCAGCTCTGCATGATGGCCGATGTGGGCTCCACTAACCCGATTAACACTTTATGCGAAACAGTGAAAGTAGGAAGGTAAAACAGATTCCGTTTTGTCTTATAACACGATTTGAATGCGTATAAGACCTGCACTCTGCGAAGGATTCCCTTTTTATGTTTCAAATCGCTGAAGGATACAGAAACGAAGCCTAAAACATCAAACAAAAAACGGTTTCACAATATATAGTTCGAGTGCTGTCATGATGTATACGTAAAAATGCTGCCACAGCTGAAAGTAGGCAGGACGCAGTGGTTACAGGAAGAGACGAAATGTGCTGCGTGCGTTATTTGTGTGGCTGTTGGCGTAATCGTGTGACAAGTCTTTTGTGTTGAGAACACTGATTTCAACCTTCTTCAGATTTCAGTGAATATCTTTGGTTAGCACATATTTTATTGGGAAGTGATAAAAAACATATTACACGAAGATTTCATTTATTTTACTCGTTGGCCATGGTTATAAAACCTACGTCGACATCTGAAGAGAAATGGTGCATCTGCCACGCCTAGAACAGTAACGAGGTTCGATATCTAAAACATAAGTATGATATCTGCGGAAGTCGAAGACTTGTTGAACTACATATTGATATTCGAAGAGACTCAAAAAACGTATTCATTTGCAATAGGTAGACCGCACAGCGTATACACTAATAAAAGACTAGTAAGAGAGACATATAAATTTTCACTTCAGCGTTTAGAGCGACAATTCTTCGTCGGCGCTACTTGACAAATTTTCTCTTCTCTTCGCATTAATTTGACCGCAAACCTGTGACTGCTTGTCGATGGAGCGGGACTTAATATAGCTCGCACCGTCTTTTAGGTAGCGGTTCGGTGAAAGATGAAGTGCATAACGAAGAAGGCGACGGTCATTGAAGCAGCAGAGCGGATGGTGATACAAAAATAATTTCGTTAACCGTTAATACGAGATCCAACCACACAAGTGGCGTTTCTCGGCTGCAGTCGAAACTGGGTTGATCTATTTCTAATAAGTTCCCAAGTAAACAAACAATGGTATAAAAACGTTTCTTCCATTTAATAGTGCTTTGCATGGTACCTGTTAATCAAATCTGAATCAAAATCTGTGCAACCAGGTAGAAATTTACAGCGTACGATGACTCGCTGTGGCTTTCGCTTGTAATGTTGCGTAATGATGCCCACATCGCATTCCCTCCATCATTCGCACCTCTATGTGTTACAGTCCAGCAAGACGACGAGAACAGAAACAGTTTTCAGGTACTGCAGTCGTAGTGCGGGTGTCCACGATACACGTTTGAAAGGAACTCAACGTTAAAGATTTTAATAAAAGAAAAATAGTGACTGGAGTGAAGTAATTAGTGAAACATCAAAAGAGGGATGTACAAGCAAAGGAAAGGAGAATGCTTCTATAGGCTACCTATATGACTGTTGTACGTCAGATTGTCGTAACAATGCAATATTACAACAATTTAGATTGCTTCGGTTACAGACAGCTGATTGTCATTCAGTAATATCCATAAGAATTCGATAAATTAAAACGGAGAAGAGTAACGAAATGCACGCACACATTCTCTGATTTAGATTAAATTCAAAAAGTATTTTCACTTTTATGTGTTCTCGCTTTTGGGTTATTAATTCGGGGTCTACTACAATATCGTTCAAAATTTACTCAAAGCCACAAGGGGAAAAAATAGGGTAAGTCAACTTTTTTGTCGAAGTAATTTTGTTGCTTCTTTCGTTTAGTTGTAATGCCGTGGTTTACAATCCGCAAACGTATTACGGAAGAAGGATAGTCCCAGAAGTAATGACTTTTTTAATATACAGTATTATATTCCTGCTAAAATGGAAGAAGTCCAGCACCCACTTGAGAAAGAAAGTAAATATCGCGTTGGAACTTTTTATCTTTTATTTCCAGTTATTGAAGCTGCACTTAGTTAAACGAACTTATATGTTCGTAGACCCTGTGATAACATCAGGTTCATCTTTGTTCAGTATTTATATACCGAATATGAGGGTAATTAGAGAGTGAGTGGTGTCTTTCTTGTCCCCATTTTAATTTAATGATGTGGCTGAACAAGATGATCAACGTACACATTTTGCATATTTTGTGTGCCTGAGAGTAGCCAGAATACAATCATACACTAAATGGACTACTTAGTGCGCTTAAAGAAACTCATGAACACTGTAGTGGTTGCTTATCCCTTTAGGGTCCACTATTAACGCGGCTGTGACAAGAATGTGCTATTAATCGACACAAAAACTAGAACTCAATTGCCCAAAGACTGCGATGACAGTATAATAATGGACTGCGCGTGGTTATTGGCTGTAACATACAGAAAAGTGTGTCCTATTTTGCCACATGACGTGAGTCACACAACAGACTATGAATAACTCCGTTAATGAATCTAAAACATACTAAAACCAAAAGAAACAGTTTCTGGAATGGAATGTTGTATGACTGATTGTCTTTTGTTTTTTTAAATTTCTTTCTTGTATAATTTACTCTCGTGGGCTTACTTTCTTTTTCTCTTTAGTCTTTATGATGTTGAAGACATTGCTCCAAAGCGGAGGGGAAAGGCTTTAAAATATTTTATAGTGTATTCGGTAATAAATTATCGTGTCAGAATCACATTACCGACTTCGGCCAGCTGCAGAACTAGAAAACATCTACAAAATGTTACTGAAGACAAAATTACTCCCCTCCTTGTCGATTATGATAGTTCTGCATTAGCATTATTTGATGATTGATTGGGTGGAGTTCATTAAACACAATGGACTGAGTTGTCACTATTAGTGTATTATGTCCTCTGTCAAGTAAAAAAAATCACGAAATTTGAATAAAACTTCAACTTTCATGGACGCTTCAGACTTGGACGACATTGCCCACTTGAGAATTACTGTTCTTCCGACATGTGACCGTAACGTTCAGTACATTTCGCAGCTATCATCCGAATGCCGCCCCCAGCCCGCTGTCCACGACGAATCACCTATGTACACACCACTTCAACGACTTCTACGCTGGCGCACGCTTCAAAACAAGCAACGGTAAAACAATCACCGAGATGTTCGACTGCGCGTTTGTCGCAGTTCAGGGAGATTCTATTATTTTGTTCTCGTATCGATCGAGGGGCAACAGCGGGGACTGCACCGTATACAAAACACTATTCCCGCTAAAACAGAAACTTTCATCGTGTCGGTTACGTCTGATTTATGCGTTCAGTTCGATACAGTTGAGTATTTTGTAGAATTTCGACACTGCTAGGATGTAGGTCTTGACAATCAGAACAAGATAGTAGTGTTATCTCGTTTTACGCAAAACGTGGACATAATGAATTTTGCAAAAGGACGACTCAGTTTCAAACTTATTTCTTGTGAGACTACATTAATTTTACTTTATTTTACTTTTTTGAATAGAATTACTCAGCCTTCGTTTAAGGGATGATACCTGACTTGCCGAATCTCTTCTGTGTCGTTTTTAAATACTTGCGTTCTGCTTTGTTAAATGGATGCGAGACAGGGGAGAAACGTGCAAAGTTAAAAAAATTAAATTCTTTACAGACAGAAGATCCTCTTCAAACAACATGTATTTCAGGTACGTTAAGAAAAAAATGCTCTGTTGCGTGGTAAAAGGGTGCTGGGATGCGAAGCGTTTTCTGAAATTACTCAAAGCGCTTTCTGTACTCCGAATTTTCTTGTGAGAACTGACTATAAAGATTTCTTCTCTCTCTCTCTCTCTCTTTGTCTCTCTCTATCTCCCTTTGTGCCTCTAAGTAGCTGTGGAAATCTTCAGGCACTATGGATAAAATACGAGGGTCACTCCAAAAGAAATGCACACTATTTTTGTAAAAATACAGTTTTCATTCTGTACGTGTGAATGTTTTACAGTGTGTAGATACATCTTTCCCGCTTTTTTCAAACTTAGTTCAACCTGTTCCCGTGAGTGGCGCCGTCACAGCATGTCTTCAACGTGGCTGCTACACTTGACGTTCGTCAGAAGCAACGTGCTGTCATAGTTCCTGTGCTGTGACAACGAGACAGTGGGAAACATCCACAAGAGGTTGAAAAAGGCCTATGGAGATGCTGCTGTCGATCGCAGCACAGTTAGTCGGTGGGCAAGCAGGTTACGTGAAGAAAGAGGGCACGGCAATATTGAGGATTGTACTCACAGCGGCAGAGAGTTAACGAATTGGTGTCTGCTGACAGACGCATCACAGTGGACGAATTGTCACGCTACGTTGGGATAGGGGAAGGAAGTGTTTGCAGAATACTGGAAGTGTTGGCGTTAAAAAAGGTTTGTGCTAGGTGGGTTCCCAGGATGTTGACAGTGGCTCACAAGGAACAAGAAAAACGGCATGCAGCGAACTTTAGGAACAGTACGAGAATGGTGGAGATGAATTTCTTGGAAGAATCGTGACAGGTGATGAAACATGGCTCCATCATTTTTCACCAGAGACGAAGAGGCAATCAATGGAGTGGCATCATGTAAATTTACCCAAGAAAAAAAAATTCAAAACCACACCTTCTGCTGGAAAAGTGATGGCTACGGTGTTTTTCGATTCCGAAGGACTCTTGCTTGTGGACATCGTGCCAAGTGGAACCACCATAAATTCTGATGCATATGTGACGACACTGAATAAACTTCAAGCTCGACTGAGTCGTGTTCAACCACATCGGCAAAAGCAGCATGTTTTGCTGTTGCACGACAACGCACGGCCACATGTCAGTCAATAAACCATGGAAGCGATCACAAAACTCGGATGGACAGCACTGAAACAGCCGCCTTACAGTCCTGACCTGGCTCCATATGACTATCATCTCTTTGGGAAACTGAAAGACTCTCTTCGTGGAACAAGGTTTGAAGATGATGACTCCCTTGTGCACGCTGCCAAACAGTAGCTCCAACAGGTTGGTCCAGAATTTTACCGTGCGGGTATACAGGCGCTGGTTCCAAGAGGGCGTAAGGCCATTGAGAGGGATGGAAATTATGTGGAGAAATGAAAATACTGTTCCTAAAGGATGTATCTACACACTGTAAAATTTTCAAACATGTAGAATAAAAGACGAATTAAAAAAAATAGTGTGCATTTCTTTTGGAGTGACCCTCGTAAAATACGAGGGGCGCTCAAAACGTAATGCAACACATATTCCTCGGCCAGCTGCGGTTTAAAATATGCAGAATTTGTTATGGGACGTTGTAGAATATTCCCGCTTCAGCGCCTGTAGTTTCATGAAGTTCCGGTAGGTCGCGGCGCAAATGCAATCTTCAAAATGACGTCTGTAACAGAGCAGAGAGCTGTCACTGAGTTTCTTTTGGCGGAAAACCGGAGTATCCCAGGTATCCTTAGAGGCTTGCAGAATATCTACGGAGGCCTAGCAGTGAACAAAAGCACGATTAGTAATTGGGCGGAGCCCGTGTCATCGGCGCATCAACCTGTCCGATCCCCTGCTTGTCGACCACACACAGCGGTGACTCGTGCAACCTTGGAACATGCGGACACTTACTCGAAGTGATCGACACATCACAATCGAACACCTCGCAGCACAACTGGACGTCTCTGTTGTTAGTGCTGACACACTCGTCCAACAATTGGGGTACCCAAAGGTGTGTGCCCACTGGGTTCCTAGCTTTCTAACAAAAGACCATAAACAACAATGAAGGACTATCAGCGCGGAATGGCTCGCGTTAAAGAGATTAATCGTGACAATAATTGTCGAACATCGTCACAGGCGATGAAAAATAGCTTAACCACTTCGAACAGGACACAAAACAGCACTCCATGGACTGGCGCCACACCATCTATCCTCCAAAGACAAATTTCAAAGTCACACACTCAGCCGGTCAAGTCATGGCAACCGTCTTCTTGGTCTCTAAAGGGATTGAATTGTTGGATGTCCTCCCGCATGGTGCAACGATCAGCTCTGAAGTGTATTGTGCTACACTCCGGAAACTGAAGAAATGGGTTAAGCTTGTTCGTAACCACAAAAATGCAAATGAACTTCTTCTCCTTGACAACGCTAGGCCTCTCATAAGTCTGCACACCCGAGGGAAGCTCACAAAGCCGGCCTGAGTGGCCGAGCAGTTCTAGGCACTTCAGTCTGGAACCGCACGACCGCTACGGTTGCCGGTTCGAATCCTGCCTCGGGTATGGATGTGTGTGATGTCCTTAGGTTAGTTAGGTTTAATTAGTTCTAAGTTCTAGGGGACTGATGACCACAGATGTTAAGTCCCATAGTGCTCAGAGCCATTTTTGAAGCTCACAAAACTTCATTGGACAGTTGTTCCTCGTCCACGCCACAGCCCGGACCTCGCACTTTCCGACTTCTGTCTGTTTCGTCCAATGGAGGTTGCACTCCGCGAGAAGCAGTAAGTTTATTGATGCAGTAAGACGTTAGCTCCGACGTCGACCAACAGAGTGGTACCATCGGGCAAACAGGCTCTCCCAGTGATGTGGCGAAATGCCGTCGTGTTGAACACTGATTTGTTGTTAAACAGAGTTTTGCACGCAAGAGAGTGGAGAATAATGTTGTTAATTGGAATCTTGAGTAAAGCAACCTGCTTTCAGAAAAAAAATTGTTGCATTACTTATTGAACGTCGTTAGTAAATAATCTCCGACTTTCCTTTAAATGACGGCTCTTGGGATATAATACAACCTCCTACATATTGTTCCCTTATGGTTCATGAGGGCAAGATTGGCACAGAGGCGTGTAAGCATGAAACTTTATTGTTGTATTCCTAAACTATGTTTGTAAGCGTCAAGTTGGTATCTGAAAATTTTGTAAAACTTACTTTGACATGGAAACATGCAAATCTCAGTGCAGGGCAACAGAATCATATGAAAATTTAATTTTGAACGGAAATATTTGGAGCTCACGCTACGCGATGTGAAATCCAGGCTAGTCGGTACATCAAACACTTCGCCTGCGAGAAAGCAACCCGTTTCCAATGAAATTTACATAAGCTGTCTGACTGAAGAAAAAACGATTCAGATTAAAAATGTTGCCCCTGAATATGGCTGATTTTTATCTTCAGTCTTGCAAACTATCACTGAATCGAAGTTGTTAATTGCAATTACAGAGCAAATGAACATAAAAATTAACTCATTTTCTGATAAAACTGCTTGAAAATTCACAAGAGAGCACTTTACTGAAATCTATTGCCGCTATTAAGCCTCCGAACTGATACCGATTTTCTCACAAAACACTCTGACAACCACTGTGCGTCATAATGTACATAAACTTTAATGGCAGTTAAACTTTTTGGCCTATCTGTACGCGAGGAGCGCTCGACTGCTCTGCAACCTGGTACTATCAGGAGAACTGATTTGATTATCCAAAACCAAATTTCATTTGCCATACTTGTGCACTGCAAGAGGGTAGCATACAAATTTTCATAAAAATGTTTCTGAGTACACAACTCGCCTAGTGTAATGCGAGTAGGCAAACACAGTCATGAAAGTAAATTGAAATGGGGAATTAATCTTAACGACTGATAAATGAAGACAAGGACTCCAACTTTTCTTCATTAAGCCATGGCCGGCCGATGTGGCCGAGCGGTTCTAGGCGCTTCAGTCTGGAACCGCGCGACCGCAACGGTCGCAGGTTCGAATCCTGCCTCGGGCATGGATGTGTGTGATGTCCTTAGGTTAGTTAGGTTTAAGTAGTTCTAAGTTCTAGGGGACTGCTGTTAAGTCCCATAGTGCTCAGAGCCATTTGAACCATTAAGCCATGACAACAATACACCTTTTAATAAAGTTCTCACACCTAGACAAGTAGCAAAATATTTCTTAATAACTTTCTTGTGTAAATTGCCTTCCTTGACACTTATTGCAACTATCAGATATGTCCATGTGCTTCATTACTAAATTTTAGTGGCAAACTTTAGCCATACACAATGTTCTAACAACAAGAAACTATACAGTTACAAATTTAAAATACTGGATTACCTTAAATATTGCCTTTTGTCATTCTTGCATCTTGTCATCTCATTTCCTCAAAATATGATGTTAAAACAATCCCTTTTTAAATAACGTTGCCTCCACTAAATTACAGGTCAGCTTCATCGTTTTCAGACCACGTACATTACCAGACTGTGCAACACACATTTCTAGTTCCTTCAAAAGAAGTAACCCCTCTGACCAACAGCCGTTTCAAGAACAGACTTACAAAGATTATGGTTATAACAGTACTGCAGCGGTTGAATACGGTTATTAAATTCACAACTTCCTTTACATTTATGGTCAAAATTTCCTGAAAATCGTAATGGCAAATAAGACAGCTACCTTTCAAGCAGTCATTCTTCCAGCACTCCACACGTGAAAGTAACCGGTTAAAACTCTGTCACCCTCTGCGATGCACGTCACAGAAAATAAACGCTATTAGGCATACTAAAACTTGCACGATAGAGAAAAACTAAGGGGAGTGATACATACGAAAGTCTCATTACAAATTTAGAGGAAATGAGGAGAGACCTAATTTTAAAGACGAATGATATGCCACTATAACTTACAATTAATAAAAGTTAAGTACCTACGAGCATTTACTAAAATTCAGCAGTGGGCTGCAGCTTAATGTGATATGAAAAACAGGGATTTTATTCTATACATTTGACACTTCCGAAAGGGAGGAAGTGAGATTAGGGTATAACGTCCTGTCCACGACGATGTCATTGGAGACGAAGTACAAGCCCGAACCGGGGAAGAATGGGAAAGAAAAGTGAATGTCCTGTTGGGGACAGGGGATGAATACCAGGCATTTCCGTCAAAAGATTTAGGGAAACCTTAGAAAACCTGTATCTAGATAGTGGGACCTGATCGCCTTCCTACCAAATGCAAGTTCAGTGGTTGGCTTACCACCGCAACCACGTCACTCAGTTAATGCCCCAGGTCTCATAATCCTTTCATCATAAGAATAAACCTGATGTAAACAAACACAATCGCGATGATTGGCCAGAAGCCGTAGCACACGTACACTGGTGTTGCTACGCTTTTGAAAGTAGGTCCTACTTGTTCATCAGATACGTTATTACTAAGTTACGTTAAATAAAACTTTAAGATATTCAAATGTATTAACAGCTATCAACGTTTTTCTAAATCACGCTTTAGCTACGTAGTTTTTATTTAAAAATCGTGTACATTCACTGTCTCCGTACTGTTGAGCTCTGATTGTCGCGCTGTTAATGCGCAGTACGAAAATGGTTGAGGCTGCTTTCTGTTCCGTAATGAAACACGCGTATGGGATGCGGTTAAGAAGAGCCGAGAAATAGGCTGTTCTTAATGTTTTTCACAAATTTACGGGGATAATCGGCTTTAAAGTTTCCCAGCCATTGTATTTACTATAGTTAAAACATACACATACATCGTATGAATAGCGCAGTTGGTAGCGTAATGGAATGTTAACCAGTCGCAGATTAATGCCTCGTTCGTATTACTTCCTGATATATCATAATTTTTTTTTTTTTTTGTCGTTCAGTTTGAAATACCTACATCTCGTAATTATAAAACTTATCATCCTTTTTTATGAATAACATACATATTTTTGTTTCTAATTACATATTGTACGTGAAATTCCTGTTTTCATTTCAAATACAAATTCTTAATTATCGTTGTTTTATGAAAGATTGTTCATAAAAGTTACTGAAATTAAGGAAAGATAACAATTCAATTTTTAATGCAATAATGATAAATCCTCTTTATTTGGTCTATGTCCATCGTTTTATACCACAGAGGTAGATAAGTATCGTAGAAACATGAAAAACAATCATTTTCACAGCCTCGAGCACCTCATACAAATGCTGCATTTTTACATTTGCCACTGTACTATTACAGTATGAACCCAACAGAACTGATCGGGAGCCTTAGTTGCGGGATTTGGCCCGGGAAGTAGTAAGACAGTTAAGCTCCCAGACGTACTGGAACTAACGCCCGCTGCTTTTTGACGTCACTACCGTACGCTAGCGGGATGTAGAACTGCTCGTCAAAAAAGAAGAAGAGAAAATACGGTGCCTGGTTGGCTTCGTGGATTCTGTTGTTGATGCGTTAAACGCCGCTGTGCACGCTCTAGTTTACTAATCTTGTCTTCGCGGTCCCTAAGAGAACGATATATATCGAGTTGTAACGGACGGGTGCTTAAAATTTAAGGACGGAAGTATCTTTCTCTTGATGCGTCACTGCCAAGGAACATAGCTCGATTTAAATTGGACTGCTAAGGTATAGAACAGAAAGTGTTGTTATTGTTGATGTGGCCTTTAGTCCAAAGACTGGTTTGATGCAGCTCTCGATGCTACTCCACTCTCGATGCTACTCCATTCTGTACAAGCCTCTTCACTTCAGAATAACTACTTCAACACTCATACTTCTGCACCTGCTTACTGTATTCATTTCTTGGTCTCCCTTTAGTTAGTTAGTTAGATAGTTACGTGTTCCATTGATAAATCTCACGGTAACCATTATGATGTGGAACGTGTCAAGTGCATAAAAAATGCACACATGACATTTTTTTTGCAAAGCTTAAAAATTTTAGTACCTACTCCATTCTCTTAAATAGCACAAAATACGTGTATTATACATATAGATTTATTTATTCCTATTCAAGAATTCATCTATGGTATAGAAAGAGTTGTCAAGGAGATATGATTTCAATTTATTTTGAAAACTGTTACTACTGTCTCTCAGACATTTTATTTCATCTGGTAATTTAGCGAAATGTTTTACAGCAGCATATTTTACCCCTTTCTGTGCCAAAGGTAGGTTAAGTATATGACAGTGTAAGTCTTTCTTTCTTCTGGTATTATAATCGTGAATGTCACTGTTGTTGAGAACAAATTGCATTACTGAGTAAATGTAGTGTGAGGCTGTTGTAAGAATTCCTAACCTTTTAAAGAGATGCCTACAAGATGTGCGACTGTGAGTCCCACACATTATTCTAACCACTTTTTTTTGAGCAGTGAATACTTTTTGCGTAAGTGTTGAGTTACCACAAAATATTATTTTGTATGACATCAGAGAGTGAAAGTATGCAAAGTATGTTACCTTACTAATTTCCATATCCTCAAAATTAGCAATTATTGCGATTGCAAACGTTGCTGAACCTTGTCGTTTTAGGAGATTCAAAATATGAATTTTCCAATTAAAATTCTCATCTATATGCACATCCAAAAACTTAGTATGCTCTAACCTGGCTACTAACTTCTGTTGATGTGTTATATTTATTGAAGGAACTGTACTCCTGGCACTAGAAAATTGGATGTACTGTGTTTTTTCAAAGTTCAGAGCAAGCCCATTTGCAGAACACCAATCAATAACTTTTCCAAAGTCACTATTTGTATCATTTCCTATTGGAGTTTCCTTTACTGGATTAATAATGATGCTTGTATCATCAGCAAACAGTGTCAGTTTAGCTTCTTGTTTCATCCACATACATCAAGAACAGAAGGGGACTCATGATCGAACACTGTGGAACACTTAATGTAATTTCACCCAGTTAGATGAAGTGGGAAACTTACTTAAATCACTTAAACAATTTTTGCTTCCTGTTCCTTAGGTTAAGACTTAAAAACTCATATGCTGTTTTATTTATATCAAAGAATTGTAATTTCTGTAATATAATGTCATGGTTCACACAAGGAAACGCTTTGGGTAAGTCACAGAAAATTTCTATTGGTGACATTTTACTATTTAAAGACTCTATTATGTGGGCAGTGAAAATGTCTATTGCTGTCTCATTGGGTCAGCATTTCTGAAATCCAAACTGTGATTTACTAAGTATCCCATTACTGCTGAGATGGCTAACCACTCTTGAGTACATGACTTTATCGAAGATTTTTGAAAATTCTGTAAGCAAGGGTAATGGCTGCTAATTATTGACATATGTGGTATCCCGCTTTTTGTACACAGGCCTGACAATGACATATTTTAACCTGTCAGGGAAAATACCTTGAGGTAGTGATGCATTACAGATGTGACTCAGAACATCAGCTGTAACTGCTCCACGTTGTTTTAACATCTTGTTACTGATGTCATGCACTCCAACACAACATTTATTTTTCAAAGATTTAATGATTTTCCTTATTACTAGCCTTACACTTTTACTTACAACCTGTTAAGTCCTTTACGTTAATCAGTTGTGCATCATGGTCTGATAATCCATTTACCACAGGGAAAGC
This sequence comes from Schistocerca serialis cubense, assembly GCF_023864345.2. Taxonomy (NCBI): domain Eukaryota; kingdom Metazoa; phylum Arthropoda; class Insecta; order Orthoptera; family Acrididae; genus Schistocerca; species Schistocerca serialis. The sequence goes on from NC_064645.1 coordinate 622,394,140, forward strand.
ATGTGTTAGTTTTACATCCTCCTGCTGCACAAATACATTATATATTAGAGTGCTACTGTCTTGAGCTGTACGTGTAGGGAAACTGATCACTGATTCTAAGTTATATGTCGTAAGTAACACATCTAGTTCACTTTTCCTATCAGAATTGCTTAGAAAGTTTACATTGAAATCACCACAGATCAACAACTTCTTCTTTTTGTTTGACAGACGGACTCAAGCTTTTTTTGTGCCCCACACTTCCCTCCAGTACTTAACCTGTGATCCATTGATGTTTCAGAATGCGTGCTATCCACCCATCCTTTCTTTTAGTCAAGTTACGGCACAAATTTCTTGTCTCCTAAGTTCTATTCAGTACCGCCTGATTAGTTACGCGATCTTGGCTAAACTCTTTATCGTCCTTGTATCACTTCCTTACATGGTTACACTCCAGACAAGTACCTTCAAGGGAAGACTTACTAACACTTAAATATAAATTCGCTGTTCTTCGAAACGCTTTTCCCGCCACTGCCAGTCTACATTTTATGTATTATCTACTGCAGTCATCATCAGTTATTTTGCTGCCCAAAGAGCAAAACTCATCTAATACTTTTAGTGCCTTGTTTCCTGATCTTGTTCCCTCAGCATCACCTCATTTAATTCGACTACATACCATTACCATTGTTTTGTTTTTCATCTTGCATCCTACTTTCAAGACCCTGTCCATTCCGTGCAATTGCTTTTCCAAGTTCTTTGCTATCTCTGACAGAATTACAATGTCGTCGGCAAATCTCAAAGTATAATATCTTTTCCCTCGACTTTAATTCCTTCTCCAAATTTGTCGTTGTTTTCCTTTACTGCTAGCACAATATACAGTTTGAATAACTTCGGGGATAGGTTACAACCCTGCCTCACTCCCTTCTCGATCTCTGCTTCCCCTGTATTGTCCATCGACTCTTATAACTGCCATCTGGTTTCTGTACAAGCTGTAAAGAGCCTCTCGATCCCTGTATTTTCCCCCTGCTACCTTTCGAATTTCAGAGAGAATATTCCACTCAAACGTATCAAAAGATTTCTCTAAGTCTACAAATGCAATAAACGTAGGTTTGCCTTTCCTTGACCAAACTTCTAAGAGAAATCGTAAGAGTAGTGTCACCTCGCCTGTTCCTATATTTCTCCTGAATCCCAACTGATCTTCCCCAAGGTTGGCTTCTACCAATTGTTCAATTTTTCTGTAAACATTCACACCTGTCATCAGCGTTCTTTGTGATTGGAAGAGGGTAACTGAAAGAAATACGCAACGAGACGAACAGAAATAACACTTTTAATCAAAAACAATAATTTCACTTAAGTCCTAGCAATTTATGATGTGCCGTGGGCATTACAAAGGTGGGACATGGGTCTTAATAGAGTGTGTGATCACTAAGGAATGCAGTGAATGCTCTGCAACATGCTACGACGTTGGTAAGGATTTGTTACAGTGGGGTGTTCCATTACTCCACCAGAGTGGTTGACAACTGTTGGATAGTGATTGTTGTATGGCGGAAGTGCTGTAATATGTCTTGTCAACGCATCCTGCACGTACTCGATGGGATTTAAATCGGGGATTCCACCGATTTAAATCCCAGTCCCTGCAGGCAAGTTCCTTTTGCTGAAGATTCACTCGTTCAAGAACTCCTGCCCTACGCTATTCGGTGCAGTCGCGCGTTGTTGCCCATGAAAATGAAGTCACGCCCGAACGTAGCCCTGGGAAAGCGCACGTGGGGAAGGACTACATTGTCACAATAACGTTGACCAGTGACTACACCGTGTCCAAAGATTTAGAGGTCAGTACGCCCGTGCAACACTATACGTGTCCACACCATAACATCTGGAGCACCAGAACGACCATGGTTGATAATCTTCGATATTTGCTTCTGTACCGTCATATGGCCAGACGTGGGAACACGTAGCGCACCCAGGAACATTGTCGAGCATGTGTCGGTTTAGCGTTATGCTGTTGGGAGGCCTAATGTTGCATCGACGTAGTGACCTCCAGATTGAAGGGAGTCTACTGGGGTACACTTGTATGTGGCAGCCGAATATGATAATAATATTAATGAAAACTAAAATGCAACTATGATACTATAAACGACGTATGTCTCTGATAGGCTTTGTAAAGCGGATCGCTGATTGTGCACTACCGCAGAGCCGAAGATACTGCTTATGGTCTGAGTCTTAGTATTTTTGGAGAAAGAGAGCGCTGGGCGCATAGTTGTAGGTAGATGTCTGTGAGGGAAAAAGAATGGTCTAGGCAGTTTTTGTGGTGTGCTCTGTGAAGCCACCAAACGTTAGTTTAATGTAGGAATTAGGAGAACATGTAAGAATAAGTCTTCATGGAAACAAGGTAAAGATGCTAAATAATTCTGATTTTCGTTTGCCAGCGCGTTAGTACAGATGTGTTGGCTGATAATTTGTAATTATTGAGAAACCCCAGAATATACGTAAACTCATAGATAAAAAGGCTAGTTTGATATTTCACTTTTGTAATGCTCCTAAGATTTGTTACCAGAGCTATATGTAATTTGATGATCTGCATTAATGTTGGATAAGATTTGCTGTAAAAATCTCATTGTTTGTGTATCAACTAGTAAATATGATATATTCTTTTTTTGTCCAATGTAGCTTCACTTGTCAAATGTTTCTGAAAAGCCAAACTTAACTTGCAATATAGCTTCGTCCAAACTGGCTATGAAGAGCCAACGGTACCGACCGGCCGCCGTGTCATCCTCAGCCACCAGGCATCACTGGATGCGGATTTGGAGGGGCATGTGGTCAGCACACCGCTCTCCCAGCCGTATGTCAGTTTACGAGGCCAGAGTCGCTACTTCTCAATCAAGGACCTCCTCAGTTTGTCTCTGAAGGGCTGAGTGCATCTTGTTTGCCAACAGCGCTCGGCAGACCGAATGGTCATCCATCCAGCCCAGTTCTCTTTGTAGTACTCAGAATGTGTCCTACCAACCGATCCCTTCTTCTAGTCAGGTTGTACCACAAATTCCTCTTCTCGCCAATTCTATTCAGTAGCTCCTCATGGGTTACGTGATCTACCCATCTAATCTTCAGCATTCTTCTGTAGCACCGCATTTCAAATGCTTCTATTCTCTTGTTGTCTAAACTGTTTATCGTCCACGTTTCACTTCCAAACATGGCTACACTCTGTACAAACACTTTCAGAAAGGATGTTCATCTCATATCCTCCTTTCAAGACACTGTGCATTCCGTTCAACTGCTCTTCCAATTCCTTTGCTGTCTCTCACAGAATTAATCATCGGCTACCTTCAAAGTTTTTATTTCTTCTCCCTTGAATTTAATTCAGACTCCATATTTTTGTTTTACTTCCTTCACTGTTTGCTCAATTTACAGATTGAATGACATCGGGGATAGGCTGCATCCTTTTCTCACTCTCTTCTCAACCACTGGTTCCCTTTCGTTCCCTCCCTATAATTTACCCTTGCCACTTTCAGAAATTGAAAGAGAGTATACGAGATATAAATGTATACAATATATAAAAGAACAGTGCATTGGCGGAGCTGTCATTAGCACTCAGGAAATTCATTTGGACAGGTTTTCGCCGTGATTATGGCCGCATAACAAGCATTGCCAGACTTTCAACGAGGAATTGTAGCTTGAGCTAGAAGTATGGGACATTCCATTTTCGAAATCGTTAGGGAATTCAATATTCCGAGATCAGTGTCAAGAGTGTGATGAGAATATCAAATTTCAGGCATTACTTCTCACCACGGGCAATGCAGAGGCCGACGGTCTTCACTTAACGACCGAGAGTAGCGGCGTTTGCGTAGAGTTGTCAGTGCTAACAGACAAGCAACTCTGCGTGACGTAACAGCAGAAATCAGTATTGGACGTACGACGAACGTATCTATTAGGACAGTGCAGCGAAATTTGGTGTTAATGGGTAATGGCAGCATGCGACCGACGCGAGTGCCTTCGAAACATCACGACATCGCCAGAAGGGCCTCTCCTGGACCACATCGGTTGGAGTCTAGACGACTTGAAAAGCGTCGCGTGGTCACATGAGTTCAGATTTCAGTTGGTAAGAACTGATGGTAGGGTTCTTGTGTGGCACAGACCTTACGAAGCCATGTACCCAAGTTGTTAACAAGGTACTGTGTTTGCAGGCTGGCGGTGGCTCCATAATGGTGGGGCCTGGGCTGTGTTTACACGAAGTGAGCTGGCCCCCGTAGTCCAACTGAGCCGATCACCGAATAGAAACGTTTATGTTTGGCCACTTAGGGAGAATTTGGAGCCATTCATGAATTTCATGTTCCTAAACAAGGCCGTCGTATCAGTTGCTCGCGATTGGTTTGAAGAACCTTCTGGACAATTAAACCGAATGAAATGTCCACCCAGAAAGCCCGACATGAATGCTGTCTAACATTTATGGGGCATAAAAGAGAGGTCAGTTCGTGCGGATCATCCTGCAGCGGTAGCACTCGCCGTTATGGATGCCCATAGAAGCAGCGTCGATCAGTATTTTTGCAGGGACTTCCAACGACTTGTTGAGTCCACGCCACGTCGAGTTGCTGGGAAAGGAGGTCCGATACGGTATTAGGAGGTATCCCACATCTCAATGCGTGTCGTTTATGTAGGTCAGGAACAGCAGAGGGCGTATACCACTACTTTGGGGAACGCCAGATTTTGCTTGTTTTATTCGATGTCTTTCCGTCAGTTACTACGAAGTTTGACCTTTCTGACAGAAACTCACGATTCCAGTCGCACAACTGAGGCGATATTCTATAGGCCCGCAGTTGGATTAGAAGTAACTTGTGAAGCTCGGGGTCAAAAGCCTTTTGGTTTCCCTGTCTTTAGCATTCATTACTGCATGAGAATAAAGAGGTAGTGGTGTTTCACAGGAACGATATTTGTAACGTCCACTTAGAAAAATTAATGAATTACTGTACTGATAAACATATTATGTTATTTGATTTTGAAACAGCTGAGCAAAACTGAACGTACTCAGACATTCACTAAAGTGACACACAATATTTTTAGCGCAACGCAATCTGACTTTCAGTAATCCCTACAAAAGAATGGCCCTGACTAACAATAACCTATACCTTTCACAAAAATCTTCGTTACTCGAACTACTGCAATACAGCGAGCGCCAATACTGCCAGCTAAATAAAAGATTCTAACCACTGAAGGCACTAACTACTCATAGGCATAGTTAGCAAATGAAAGATTTTGATAGAGAACAAACAATGTATTTACCTCAATAGTGTTCAAAAGTCATAATATATATTAGTTCATGACATCCAGTCTTACAAATTTACTGTCTCTGTCCAGGTCATCCGCTCTCAAAACTCCGCCATCTCTCTCCCCACATCCGCCACTGCTGGCGGCTCACCTCCAACTGCGCAACGCTACGCGCCGTTTACATCCAGTTGCCCAACACTACAATAGGAAACAATAATGCAAACCAGCCACAGACGGGACACAGCACAGCCAGTGATTTTCATACAGAGCGCTACGTGGCGTTACCAACAAAAAAAAACTAAACAGCCTACTTACATATTTTATGAATCCGTGGTTGCTATTTGTCAATAGGTCGTTTTCTTCGAGGTAATTCATAATGTTCGAACACAGTGTATGTTCCAAAATCCTATTAAAAATCGTTATTAGTGAAATGGGTCCACAATTCAGTGGATTACTCCTATTTCCTTTCTTGGGTATTGTTCTGACTTGTTTAACTTTCCAGTCTTTAGGTACGGATCTGTCGATTAGCGAGTAGTTGTACATGGTTGCCAAGTATGGAGATACTGTATCAGCATCCTCTGAAAGGAACCTGACTGGTACACAATCTGAACCGGAGGTCATGCCATATTGATATAAGCTACATTTAACTTATATGGTCGTTGTGCACACAGCACTCCATGGAGTCGCCAATCTATAAGCTGCATGTTTAAGTAGCGTGGTTTGCTGGTTGGTTTGTCCACGCCAAACTAAGTAAAATAAAGGACTTTTAAAGAGTGGAAAGACGAACTAAGAGGAGGCAGGACTAGGACGAACAGAAGAAGTGGGAGAACGTAGAAGGAGAGCACGGGCTTTCACACGCGCTGTCGGGCGTGCGCTCGCTTTCGACGCTGGGATTCATGGACGGGCCATCGGCTTTTTGCCTCCACGCGGCTCCCCTCCTAACCCCTCTGTGTACTCCGCGGCCTCCATTCGTTACGAGCGCGGGATGTTGTTGCCGGCTGCCATGTCCTCCCTAATATCCAGTCGTGATTAAGAAATAAAAATTCCCCCCGGGTCCGGTGTGGGCTTTTGAAGGAGCCGGCGGCCGCCTCGCGCGCAATAAATTGTATTAAAAGCTTCACGCGACCAATTGGTGGCGAGAGTTAACGCCGTCGCCGCTGCCAGCGCCTTAAACAACGCGTATTTATTGCGCCGCTCAATCCTGCGGGACGGCTGAAGGCTCAGGTAGGGGAGGGAGGCAGGCAGGAGCTGTTGATCCCCAGACGTGCCGCTCTCGGATTACTGGCTGTTCTAAGGCTGTCCAGCGTTAAGCGGGCGTTAATAACTGGGACGGGATTCTCCCCGGGCCTCTTTTTCCCACTTTCATTTTATTCTATCCTAGCGTTCAGTTCTCGAGACGCACGTATTTCGACCAAAAAGACTGCACTGCAATCACGCGTGGCAGAAGAATCAAACGAGGTACTACATGCCAACCAGTACGGTTTCCGAAAACATAAGGCATGTGACACGCAACTTGCGCCTTTGTCACATATACAGAAAATCATGGATCAAGGCAGTCAAGCAGCTGCAGTATAACGCGACTTCCGAAAAGCTTTTGACTCAGTACCACACAAACACCTTTTAACGAAAATACTGCCATGCAAATATAAAACGGAATTTGGCACTGGACTCTCGATTTAGGGCTAGGATGGACAGGGATCGGATCTTGGAACATGCAGTAGAACTTAGGTGTGCCTGGAGAACTGTCTTGGGATCCTAGCTGTTCATCTTACGAGGGCAGTTCCCGCTTCGTCTCGTATAGTTTCATTGACTTCCGACAGGTGGCAGCGCTGTACGGAGCTGTTAAAATGGCGTCTGTAACGGATGTGCGTTGCAAACAACGGGCAGTGATCGAGTTTCTTTTGGCGGAAAACCAGGGCATCTCAGATATTCATAGGCGCTTGCAGAATGTCTACGGTGATCTGGCAGTGGACAAAAGCACGGTGAGTCGTTGGGCAAAGCGTGTGTCATCATCGCCGCAAGGTCAAGCAAGACTGTCTGATCTTCCGCGTGCGGGCCGGCCGTGCACAGCTGTGACTCCTGCAATGGCGGAGCGTGCGAACACACTCGTTCGAGATGATCGACGGATCACCATCAAACAACTCAGTGCTCAACTTGACATCTCTGTTGGTAGTGCTGTCACAATTGTTCACCAGTTGGGATATTCAAAGGATTGTTCCCGCTGGGTCCCTCGTTGTCTAACCGAACACCATAAAGAGCAAAGGAGAACCATCTGTGCGGAATTGCTTGCTCGTCATGTGGCTGAGGGTCACAATTTCTTGTCAAAGATTGTTACCGGCGATTAAACATGGGTTCATCACTTCGAACCTGAAACAAAACGGCAATCAATGGAGTGGCGCCACACCCACTCCCCTACCAAGAAAAAGTTTAAAGCCATACCCTCAGCCGGTAAAGTCATGGTTACAGTCTTCTGGGACGCTGAAGGGGTTATTCTGTTCGATGTCCTTCCCCATGGTCAAACGATCAACTCTGAAGTGTATTGTGCTACTCTTCAGAAATTGAAGAAACGACTTCAGCGTGTTCGTAGGCACAAAAATCTGAACGAACTTATCCTTCTTCATGACAACGCAAGACCTCACACAAGTCTTCACACCCGAGAGGAGCTCACAAAACTTCGGTGGACTGTTCTTCCTCATGCACCCTACAGCCCCGATCTCGCACCGTCGGATTTCCATATGTTTGGCCCAATGAAGGACGCAATCCGTGGGAGGCACTACGCGGATGATGAAGAAGTTATTGATGCAGTACGACGTTGGCTCCGACATCGACCCGTGGAATGGTGCCGTGCAGGCATACAGGCCCTCATTTCAAGGTGGCGTAAGGCCGTAGCATTCAATGGAGATTACGTTGAAAAATAGTGTTGTGTAGCTAAAAGATTGGTGAATAACCTGGTGTATTTCAATGCTGAATGAAACAACCCCTGTTTCAGAAAAAAAATTAGTTGCATTACTCATTGAACTGCCCTCGTATGTATTAATTATGTGGACTCTTGCTATTCATTCTGCATACTAGTGATCTGGCACACATTATTCATAGTTACGTCAGACTTTTTGCAGATGATACCGTTATGTATGCTGAACTACTATCTGAAAAAACTGCACATTCTCGAAACGCCAGATAAAAAGAATGACATAAAAAATCTCAAGGCACCCATTCTAAAATCCCTACCAAAGATGCACAAACAACATACCCTTTTAAGATCAGCCATCAGCTTCAGAAATGCTCCATTGTACCATCGAACCCAAGAGACACACACAGTACTAAATACAGTATACAGTTTTGAAGACAACAGGAACTTACAAAACTCAGTGGAACTAGAAGAGAGCATCAAGAGCACAGACATAACAGACACAGCAAGTCTCATGTCATTTGGTGTCACATCAGTGCACATTTGCCTTTCAATAAATGAAACAATCAACATCATCATACAAAGACTAATCAACCAGGAAACACACCACATACACGCATTAAAGAAATAGCAACCATACTCAAGATCATAAGGGCACAAAATTAATTTATGTTCAACAAAGAATTTTATTCCCAACATAGAGGACTACCAATGGGATCAAATAGGATAACAAATTAGTGACCTTCTAGTTAACACACTCATGAACAACATAGAGAACAAGATCTTCACACACGTAATAAAACAAAAAAAACGGAATTATTTACTGGTATCGTTACTTCTATGACATAATATGTCTAATTGATGAATCACACCCACCCACCCACCCACACACACACAAACACACACACACACACACACACACACACACACACACACACAGCCGGCCGGAGTGGCCGTGCGGTTCTAGGCGCTACAGTCTGGAACCGCGTGACCGCTACGGTCGCAGGTTCGAATCCTGCCTCGGACATGGATGTGTGTGATGTTCTTAGGTTAGTTAGGTTTAAGTAGTTCTAAGTTCTAGGGGACTTATGACCACAGCAGTTAAGTCCCATAGTGCTCAGAGCCATTTTAGCCACACACACACACAAACACAAACATCTACACAATGAAATAAACAACTTAACACACAGAAATTCACTTCATATTAGAAACAGGCAGCACACTAAATTTTCTCGATCTCATGAGACGATAAACAATTAACATCCATGACTTGGTGATATTCAGGAAACTAACAACGAGCACCACCATTCACAATCTATCGAACCACCCGATGGCACACAAACAAGCAGCCTTCGATTCATGCCCCCCCAGATTGAACAGAACATCCATAAGCAAACAGAATTACACACAGGAGCTAAACACAACAAAACATATAGCAGAAGAAAATGGTTATGAGCCCCATATGTCAGAGAAATTAAACCAACGAATTTGTAATTGGAAAAAGAATTAATGCACCACACAAACACAAAACCTTACTCACAGAACGACACAACACACAAACAATAAATCACCTACAAGACACAACAGTGCAACAAGACACACGCAAAACAAAATGGCAAATATTCGCCTACAATAACAAAACTGTCCACAGAATAGGCAACATATTACAGAAACAGGGACTTCAAATAAGATACAGGACAGAAAACAAAACACAAAACACTCAGAACACAAGAGACACCCACAGATAAATTCAACAGATCAGGAATATATGGACTCACATGCAACACTTACCAGTCAGTATACATTGGACAAACATGCAGGAAAATTAAAACAAGATACTCAGAACAGAGCCCTAAAAAATTAGCAGCACCCATGGCACATTTGCTGACCACCCAATAGCCCATAACCACCATCCAGCTACATCAGCAACAGATTTAAAAATACAGAACTCCAGCCACAGGCTATACCACAAACTAAAAATAGAAGAAAACTTCCACATACAGAAGGCAATAGCAGAAGGAAAACAAGTTTTAAATGAATACACTGCACTCTGTAAAGGCACATTATTTAACACAAGGAACTTTACAGTAGCTAAAGGAGCTTACACACACACACCACACACACACAAATACAAAATAGGAAAAGAGAGATCAAAGTAAACAAAATTCAAATAAAGCGCCAAACTCACTCGCGAACAAATAAGCGCCGATGGGGTTAGGGCACAGAACAATATCGTGCACATCGCGTTTTGTGAAGTGAAAAGGCGTTTGTGAAACCGAAATTGCACAAAGCACGTTTAATACGTGTGTGCAGTGCCCTCAGAACTCGGAAGAAGGACCAGTCTCAACAAAACGGGAGTAATAACAAAATATATGTGCAAAACACTGTGCACATCAAAATCACGATTTTAAAAATCAAGGGATGTGATAATTCACGTATGAAATTCACATTTGCGTCGTTTGGTTTGGAGGTGATACGCTATCAGTGCAGGACACCGTACAGATGGTCCTGCGAAACCATGTAATGTAAAGTCAGGTTTAGAACAAAAACAAATAAAACATTCTTTAGGAATAATTTTGTTAAATCAGTCACAACGTAATATGTGTTCACTTTTCAAGTTGTTCACTAAACAAAACCCACTGATGATGGCACAGATGTGCCGAAACATGTTTGGGTAACAAGATAAACTGTGTTTCGCATAAAAGGCGGAGCCTACATCCAGTAACTGTAACTGCAAACAACAACAACAAAGAAAAAAATACAAGAGCTGCAAATTCAAAAAAATGAGTATTTGAAAACGATGTCTTGTAGGTGTCCACCACTGGTACGTTGACAGTCGGACTGTCTGTAATGCAAATCATTCATGACACGCTCAAGTAGCTGTGTAGGAATATTTCTGATTTCTACACGAATTCTGTCTTTCAGTTCCGCAGTGGTAGATCGAATTCCAGCATACACTCTGTGTTATAGGAAACCGCAAAGGAAGTATTCACATACCGATTAGTCTTCAGATCTGGAAGGTCACAAAATGTCCCCTTTCCTTGAAATGATCTGGTTACCAAACACTCTGTGCACTACTGCCATTGAAATGTAAGCAAAATGACACGTAGCACCATCTTGCTGAAACCTATACTCATTTGCAGGAAATTGTTCAAGAACAAAAGCTAGGAACCATGGCATCATACCTCTGAGATGTGAGTCTGGTTGCCCGTCCATGTCCATCCTAAAAAAAGAAGGGGCTAATTATGCCCATTGAAGAGACAGCCCACCACACTGTGGCTTTTTGGCTGTGTAAGGGGCGTTAAAATTCAACGTGATAGGATATCATTGATAAGATTCGCTGATGGCGTTGCTATCCTCAGTGAAAGTGAAGAAAAATAACATGTGTTGCTGAATGGAATGACAGCCAACGAGTACAGAATATGGACTCCTCACGGTAAACCGAAGGAAGGCAAAAGGAATGAGAAGTAGCAGAAACGAGAATAGTGAGAAACTTAAGATCAGAATTGGTGATCACGAAGTAGATGAGATAAGAAATACTCCTACCTAGTCAACAAAATAACCAATGACGGACGGAGCAAGGAGGACATCAAAAGCAGACTAGCACTAGAATAATGTGCATTCCTAGGCAAGAGATGTATACTGGTATCAAACATAATTTTTAATTTGAAGAAGAAATTTCTGAGAAATGGTATGTACGTACGGTAGTGAGACGTAAACTGTGGGAAAACGGGAACAGAAGTGAACCGAAGCGTTCGAGATTGGCGCTACAAACGAATGTCGAAAATTAGGTGGACAGATCAGGTAAGGAAGGAAGCGATTCTCCGCATGATCGGTGAGTATAGGAATGCATGAAAAACATTGACAAGAAGAAGGGACAAGATAGTAGAACATCCGCTAAGACATCAGAGAATAACTTCCATACTAGTAGAGGGGGCTGTAGAGGGTAAAAACTGCAGGTGAAGACAGCGATTGTAGTATATCCAGCTGATAATTGAGGACGTACTTTGGAAGTGCTACTCTGAGATGAAGAGGTTGAAGAGGTTGCCGCAGGAGAGGAACTCGTGGCGGGCCGCATCAAAACAGTCAGAAAACAGATGTCTAAAAAAAAAAAGAAAAAAAAAGAGAAGCACGTTGACGAAGTTGCTGAACAGTAACAGTTGTTCTGTTTGTTGACATGACCACTAAGATAAAAATGTGCTCTTCACTCATCCATAGCAAATTTAATTTAAGTAACCTTCATTGTCCCTAATTTTTTTCAACAGTCCAACACAGTCAGTCATTCGCTTTTAATAGCACTTACATTTAACTGTCGCACAACAGTATCTCGTACGCTTGCAACTTTAAATAATTCCATAAAATTCTGTTTTCACTACGGTTGGAGCTCACCAGTACTGCCGCCGTTTGACTCAAAGAACTCTAGAGTGTCGTTTCTGTGAGCGACGACTTCTGAGTCGTCCGGGCGATTTCAGCTTAAGCTTTCCTGTTGCTTCAAAATTTTCACCCGTAACCTGACTGCATGTGTCGATGGTACAAGATCATTCTGTCTGAGGTCGAAATGACGACGGTATTCCCGTCTAGCAGCGGCAACACCGTTTTGTACAAGTCCTTTACAGTAACAGCGCGTTCAGGTATGTTCCACACACCATCTCAGCTAATGGCGCACATATCTGAAACATATTACAAACATTCCGCGTTGCCAATAGTAGCACTCCGCTTTTAGGCACTAATTAAAGGAACCCGCTTTTCTGCCACAGCCAGTAGTAGCAGTAGTAGTAATGATAGTACAATGAAACCTCCTTAAACTGATTCTCCGGTTCATCTGGATCTTTTTTTCTCTTTTAACTTTAAAACACTAGCTGTACAGTATTTAATACTCTAAAAGACAAGATAAGATATAATACAAGCGTAGCTACAAGACCACATTAACACTTAAAATAATATTAGAGATATAAATACATACAAACGCAGCTGCATAGGACCTTACAGACAAAATAAATTCCGTTCAGAAATGTGTAGCTTGATAACCTTCCGTTATCTGCCTTTCTGAGAAGCGCCATGAAGTGTTTACAGTAATAACTACCATATAAGTGTCTTTCAATTGTATTTCATAATAGCCTGTAAGCATTGATCCGCTATTGTTGAAGGAGGGTAAACTGAAACGTGTAACTAATTTAGGTGACTAGCCTTTAACATAAAGTCAAATTATGTAGTTATAAAATTTGCAGTGTCAAGTCGATAGGATAGTTCGATGCAATTCCAAAATTTCCTTTTCCATCATTGACGGTGGTGGGCAACCATATTATCTGCTCTCTGCCACCTTAATTTTATTCTCTTCAAAATAACAAAATTTTTTACTTAAGACCCCTTTTCTGGTAACTAATTTGCGCTTATATTTTGCTAATTTTATCTGTAACACATTATTAATAACGTGTTTTACCTTTTCTGAGAACAATTTGTTCTCATAATGCGCAAAGATTTTCTTATTACACGAACAAACCTATGAAATGTACAACCTGTTTTAAAATATTAGGTAACAACTCTTTAACCCTTAAAAGGAATATTTTGTTAGATTGGCAACAATGGGAATGCCTCTGTTGCTTCACACAACTTCTTTGTCAGCCTTGTGGTGTGATCGATTGTTGATGGTGACGTTCGTAAGTGAAGTAATTGTTGTTTTCCCAAATACGACAGTGTTTGCGAGACACGTATTTCCAGTAATGCAAGTTTTGTTGCGTGTTTATTAGACACGTATTTCCAAAATTTATGCTTTTACTTTCGGTGAGTAGAACTACGTGGCGCTAATTTCTTTTTCTTTGAGACGTTCTGTTAAGTTACAAGTCCTAGCATTTTTTGTATTATATTGTACAGGTGGGAAAATGGAGCAGTTTCCATCTAAATCAAGAAAAAGAAGAGAAATGGAAATATTGAGAATATGTGATCCAAATGTTGAAGAGAAATTTGTAAGGATGTGAGAAGAAGAATTGCTTTTGACTTTTCTATATGCTGAGTCAGTCTTACCAATAATCATTTCTTTTTCGATTTCTTAACAGTTTTCATGCAGGCATTTCGTCTTAGCTTCTCTGCACTTCCAATTTTGTTCGTCCGTAAGTGACATATTTCTTTATTTCTGAATTTCCCTGCACGTTTTTTTCTTCCTTATTTCGTCAATCAACCGAAGTATCTCTTCTGTTTTCCATGGTTTCTTCGTAGTTACCTTCCTTGTAACTACGTTTTTCTTTCCAACTTCTGTGGTTGCTGTCCACTCCTCTTCATATGAGGTGCCTACTGAGCTATGCATTATCGCAGTGTCTACAACCGCAGAAAATTCAAGCGTATCACCTCATTCCTTATTACTGTCATATCTCACTTCTTTGCGCAGTGGTTCTTTGCGACTAGTCTCATAAACTTCAGCGAGCTCAATGCTAAAGACGTCATATCTCCTGAACCACGTGTCGTAAAATGATATAATTTTGCAGATACTTTCAATGATATATGCGAATACTGTGTGTAAAAGGTGTCTCGGATAGACTTACTAGTAAAGAAGTAGGGAATTAAAACGTTGTGTCTGATGCGACAGTATTTCTGCATAAACAGCGAAAATTTAGTCATCTTTAAACTTTTTCCTTTCAGTATTTTATGAGGAATGTCAGCGAGAAAAAGTTTCTTAAAGGCTTGAAATTATGTGTAAAGTTTGTTGCAAGTGACTGAGTGCTGTCATTTTCAAAAACTGGATCAATATAGTCCGGGTGTTTGGGCGTCGTGAGTTACATTTCTTTTTTCATCCCTATCGGCACTCCTTTGCCAGGTAGGTTTTTGTTATCCCCACATCGTTTCTTTGCAGATAGTAAGTGATATGTCTACCAAGTTCGGTTCAAACCGATCAAGTAGTTTAGGTGTACATGTGGAACATACACATATTTTAATAATGTCTATGGATTGAAAGTGACCCTTTAACACCCAACCATCAGAGTGTCTGTGTGCTTATGTGTGTCTGTGTTCTGTGTGCGTGTGTGAAAGCGGTACATCTGTATAGAGGGTAACGGTTGGGGAGGGCCTTCTTTGCAGCCAGACGTCAGTAATTGTTCTCAGCAATATGTGATACGCGCAAAGGCGATCTGTCAGTCTCCTGATACACCTACTTCGTCTGTGAACATCACTTAACCAGTTAGGGTTGCGTACTTGACATCCGTAGCTGGTCATCAACAAGCGTTCCTAGACATCGTAGTTGCGCATGGCGAGCGCCTGTTAACAGCACGTGTAAATGCCGTACCACCTGTTCTTTCCTGAGCTCCTCTTCGTCTTCAGCTTCCCTTTCTCCTTGTTTACGTCTCGTCCCCTGCGGTTCCTTCGCAGACAAGCGAAACGACGCGCTCTGCCTTCACACATGTCCCCAGCCCCAGCGGCGGCCTCCTGCACGGGACACGGAATTCCTTCGTAAATATTTTTTTCCCGTATCTCATTTTATATCTCTAGGGAGACGTAGTGTATGTAGGGTCATTAGGACTTCAAAACACAACCAAGAAGAAAACGAAACATCATCGTGCATTCGACACACTCCTAAGTTGGAACCTGTGTGGGATTCCAGGCAATAACTTTTCACCGAGAGCTTTAACACCGGCAATAAAGTAACGTAGTGACTGACTTATTGGCTAAGCTCCGCGTCCACACAATGACAAAACATAAAGTTCAGGCGAGGCTATCGTCTGTTAATATAGTCACTGACTTCTCTAGACCCTGGTACTGAGGGTCGTAAAACGAGTCGTAGTATAAATACGTAAGACAGAACAATTCTAGCTTGATGAAGTGCTAATATCGCCAGTTTCATAAAATTTGCAAATAAGTCTCGGGACAGATACAGAAAATTAAGATTCGCAGTATTTATCACAAGCAGTGACTCTGTTAATGTTATGTACTATACGAAATGCATGAAGACTATGTAATCAGTTACTTCCACCGTAGCCGGAAACGCTTTCTTAAACTGTTAAAAAAGAAACACCAGTGTGCTGAAGAGATATTCAAGCGATGCATCTGGGACCTTGTGCTTTCATTGCAGGACAGTTTTTTCCCGTATTGGCTCCCGTGCTGCTTGGGGGGTCTTTATTGACAGCTCCTTCGGAATTTTGACCCGCTGCCGTCTGCCTCAGTTTCTGCCTGACACTACACCCTCAAGACTTATATATTGGGCGTAGCAACAGATGGACAGTAACAAGTTTTGAGTGTCTGATAATTACATCTTTCGCGCCAGCCTCTTGTGATAATGAACACAGTATACTGATATCAATATTTGGGTACCTCCATGTATGGGTAGAGGCTATAAACAAATTAAAAAGTAAAAAATTCAGAGTAAACATTTTCATTCTGCAAATTACGGAGCACCTTCATAAAAGTTGTCCAGACTTAATTCTCGAAAATTCGCTGGTAGTTCTCCCTCGTCACTTACGTACTTTGCTCCAAACGATCATCTCTCACCTACTCTATGTCGATCTCCTATATTTAATTATGAATTTAAAAATCTTTCAAATTTGCTTGACATTCAGCGGTGAAAAATAAAGCTGTGTTTATTCTTTCAAACGTTGTCCAAGAGACTGTTGAGGTATCTGCTTTATTCACAATAAAACTTTTCCCTCAGTGCTGATAATGTTCGGATGACTGTATGAGAAAGGTTAAAATTCGTAATCAGGGGTGGTATGTTGTGCGATTTTATGGAACATGCATCCACTCTGTAAAGTGATGACAGTACCTTAGAGTAAATACAGACTACTCTTACGTGACGTGTTCCCACGTCACGTCAGGCACCGTGGGACCACGTCAGACATGAAGCGGTGTTCACGTCGGCCTGACGTGTAGCAACATGAAACAACTACTTCGTGTGCATTGCGTTTCCCGACAGCTAGTTTAGAACCTGCAACAATGAATGTACTCCGTGTTTTTGACGTACTGGAAGAACAAGAAGAAGAAGAAATAACTGCTCTGGTATTGCATCCATTTGCTCGTCTAGGGAATGGGTGCATTCTATCAATATAGAGCGAGATGAATTCGGGGAGTTCCAAAATTTAAAGCCTCAGCTAATAGCAGATGAAGAGCGGTTTAAGTGCTATTACAGAATGACAAAATTCTATCATCTCCTGAGCTAGGTTGGTCAGATAATAGAGATACGACTTGCAATTTGCTTCAGGTAAGTGCTAACCCATTATTTAGTTATTTATCTGGGAGGGAAAAAAATTATCTCAGTGGCATTTTGGAATTTTTATTGAATTTATTTTCACAGAGTGCGTTTTTGTTATACATCAGACAGGTAATTACAAATTAGTGAAGTTTTTTTGCTGTTTCTCTTGCCAAGTGTAGGAGAACGTTGAGTCCGTTGAGCAATCCAAGCTGTGTTCAGATTGCTGAGGAGATGGTGTTGAGAAGGGTTGATGGAATGATGATGGATTTGTATTAGGAGTATTGTGGTAATCAGGGTTCACCTGAAATGAGCTCCCACATGCAGCTTACGACGCTGCCCCCAAAACAATGTTGCTCACTTCCATCTTCACTCTGATTTGCTCACCAGGATGCAATGTTTTCACATTTTTCACCATGCTGAGGAAAAAAAATTCGCATTCATCGTCTACGATGCTACTTGACTCACTGGGTGCACTTTGAAGAAGCTTTGATTGTCTTTCATAATTCTAGCCATTTCTTGTACGGATGACAGCAAACGTTTTTTTTCCCAACATAAGGCCTTACGGGTTTTTCTTGTTACGAAAGTTGGATTCAAAAAAGCCAATTCATCTTCAAATTTCCATTTGCTCAACCTCTTTGCTGCCTGACCTGATTTTGTGGATCTACGGTGTTTAGCCTGGATGTACACTTTCCGTAGTTTATTTCAATTGTCTTTACATTCATTACTTAGAACAGAGAAATTAGTTTAGAATTCTAGGTTAGTCTTTAGTTATCTATTAGTTATTCATTTATTCTCCGTTGGCGCCCAAATACAGTAAAAGATGCCTAAATCCCGAAGAACAAGGTAAAGAGTAATACAGGGTGAGCGCAAAGTCTTACCCTGGTTATAAAAATTTATAACAGGATAACCGTTTGACATAATAAGTTACATTTGGTGCCGTTACATAGGCTGGTGTTACTAGTTTTTCTTAAGGCCACTTACGTTAGTAAACATCAACGTGTGCTCCCTTGGTAGCTCGGAGAATGTCGAGGCGGTATTCCAGTTCCCGCCAGGTGTTTCGTAACATGTGTTTTGTCACAGTAACCACAGTAGCTTGTATCGTAGTCCTCAGTTCGTCGACGTCAACAACTGGTATGACGAAGACTCTGTCCTTGATATAGCCCCCGAAAAAACAGTCAAGGGGCTTAATGTCTAGAGATTGGGGTGGACAGCTTGGACCGTTCCTTCGAATCTACCGAATCGGATATTACTCCCCTCTCCAGACATTACATACTAACGTATGTAACGGCATCAAATGTAACTTATTATGTCAAACGGTTATTCTGTAATAAAGTTTTATAATCAGGGCAATACTTTGTACTCACCCTGTACTTCAATAATTGGGCATTTTTTCGCTGTTCACGGGTACTTGATACTTGGAAATTTTTACAGAACAGTAAGTTTTTAATTTCGCATTGGATTTTCAACTATTTGAGAAATAGTTAAAGACTGTTGCGAAGTAATTTGGAAAACTCTAAGCCGATTTACAGGTCAGAACCAAAGAAAGACGAATGGAAACAGATCGCCAAGGATTATGATGAGAAGTGGAATTATCCACGCTGCATGGAAACTGTGGTCGGCAAGCACGTTTAAATCCGATGTCCAGCTGGTGCTGGTTCGTTGTACTATAACTACAGAGGCACATATTCCATTGTTTTATTGGCTTTCGTAGATGCAAATTATAAATTCACGCTGTTGACGTTGGAGCTTACGGCAAAAGTAGCAATGGAGGAACTTTTGAGCGATCTGAGATGGGGAAAACATCTGAAAGCAACAAATACCCCTTCCACAAGACAAAGAGCTACTACCAACAATGGAGAAGTTTCTTTATGTAATTTTTGCAGATGAAGCCTTCCCTCTTAAAACCTATTAGATGTGTCCTTACAGTAAAGCAGCCATTAAAAGTGACGAAGAGAAGGTAAACAACTACAGCCATTCAAGAGCTAGACGGACTGTAGGAAATGCATTCGGAATTCTAGCTGGGCGCTGGAGACTATTTCTAAAGCCTATTGAAACTAAACCAGAAACTGCCGATGTAATAGTTTACCTTCTACCTGTCTACACAACATGCTTCGGAATACAACAACCAATATTTCCTCTTTCGAGAAAAAATTCGGATGGGAAGTGAACACATTCATGGTGTAGCCAACCTAGCCAACCTCGAACCTATTCGTAGAAATTTCGTAAGACAAGCGGTCTTTACCAGAGATAAGTTCAAAAAGTACTTCGTTTCTCACTATGGTTCAACCAGTTGTCCTTGGCAATGGCACTCCATTCGAAAGGGTAGATTTGCTCCGTGACACATCCAGTATTATAACTGATCGTTTTAAGTTCAATGTAACCTAGTTTCAGTTTCAATTTTGGGTGTTATTTTTAGTTATAAATTCATATAACCCAATTTATATGTATCTGAGCACTATGCGACTTAACTTCTGGGGTCATCAGTCGCCTAGAACTTAGAACTAATTAAACCTAACTAACCTAAGGACATCACACACATCCATGCCCGAGGCAGGATTCGAACCTGCGACCGTAGCGGTCGCTCGGTTCCAGACTGTAGCGCCTAATTTATATAATAAATATCTGTTATATTCATATCTGGTTTTATTTTATATTGATTGATACTTTTTTCCTTTCACTATCAAATATAAAGTCTATTGAGATATTATAAATAGTAAAAAAAGAACAAACTAATAAAATATATGGAAAAAATAACTGTTTTCACTACCCTTCAATGCTGAGTTCTTCTGCTATTTCGTTCTAAGCCTCTTTCCGTGAATGTTGGTTACGATTTTTCCGGATTGTAGGATCATGCAAACCGGACTTGACCGAACGTACCCAATCAACATCTCATCCATCTTCAAATAATAACTGGAAATGGTACAGGAGAAACCACTTGACTTTTTGGACGCCTTCCCACTACTGACGAAAAGTCTAGATATCTTGATATTCTTCCTACGCATCATAAGGGGTGTAGTGTCAGATTGCATCATCCAACGCATTCTCACGTCACGTCATCTCAATATAAACATATGCGCACAAAACCCTGATTGCATTTTTATATCACGTGCTTTATGACGTTAGCCCGCGTGTTCCCACGTCACGTCACGGTGGTCTGTATTCACAATTACTCATACCGTCTTCAATGATTCTGTGGGACATACATCAGAACCGGTGCCTTGTTGCATTCAGAATATGAAAAGCGCGGCAAAATACAGCTACTGTGTTTCCCATGTCATCATTACCTATTTCGTTCTTTGGAACTTACTAAAATGAGGTAAAAGCAAAATTATTGGAAATGGGAAGCTGCTCTACTCTATCCTGTGCAAGCTTCATCATCTCCCAGTACCTACTGCTACTCTATCCTGTGCAAGCTTCTTCAACTCCCAGTACCTACTGCAACCTACATCCTTCTGAATTTGCCTAGTGTTTTCATCTCTTGGTCTCCCTCTACGATTTTGACCCTCCACGCTGTCCTCCAATACTAAATTGGTGATCCCTTGATGCCTCAGAACATGTCCTACCAACCAATCCCTTCTTCTAGTCAAGTTGTGCCAAAAAATTGCTATTCTGTCCAATTCTGTTCAGTACGTCCTCATTCGTTACGTGCTCAACCCATCTAATCTTCAGCATTCTTCTGTAGCACCACATTTCGAAAGCCTCTATTCTCTTCTTGTCTAAACTATTTATCGTCCATGTTTCACTTCCATACATGGCTACACTCCATACAAATACTTCCAAAAAAGACTTCCTGATACTTAAATCTATACTCGATATTAACAAATTTCTCTTCTTCAGAAACGCTTTCCTTGTCATAGCCAGTCTACATTTTATATCCTCTCTACTTTGATCTTCACCAGTTATTTTGCTCCCCAAATAGCGAAGCTCATCTACTACTTTAAGTGTCTCATTTCCTAATCTAATTCCCTCAGCATCACCTGTTTGAATTCGACTACATTCCATTATCCTCATTTTGCTTTTGTTGGTGTTCACCTTATATCCTCCATTCAAGACACTATCAATTCCATTCAACTGCTCTTCCAGGTCCTTTGCTGTATCTGACTGAACAACAGTCTCATCGGTAAACGCAGAGTTTTTATTTCTTCTTCATGGATTTTAATTCCTACTCCCAATTTTTCTTTTGTTTCCTTTACTGCTTGCTCAGTTTAAACATTGAAAGACACTCACTCCCCAACCACTGCTTTAGTTTCATGCCCGTTCCATTTTGTTTCAGTACAAGTTGTAAGTAGCCTTTCGCTTCCTGTGTTTTACCCCTGCCAGCTTCAGAATTTGAAAGAGAGTATTCCAGTCATCATTGTTAAAAGCTTTCTTTCTCTCTCTGTCTGACGAGGCATTTGAAGGCCCAACGGTATCGACCGGCCGCCGTGTCATCCTCACCCCACAGGCTTCACTGGATGCGGATACGGAGGGGCATGTGGGCAGCACACCGCTCTCCCGACCGTATGTCAGTTTACGAGACTGGAGCCGCTACTTCTCAATCAAGGAGCTCCTCAGTTTGCCTCACAAGGGCTGAGTGCACCCCGCTTGCCAAAAGCGCTCGGGAGACCGGATAGTCACCCATCCAAGTGCTGGCCCAGCACGACAGCGCTTAACTTCGGAGATCCGACGGGAAGCGGTGTTACCACTGCCGCAAGGCTGTTGGCCCCAAAAGCTTTCTCTAAGTCTACAAATGCTAGAAACGTAGGTTTGTCTTTCCTTACTCTATATTCTAAGATAAGTCGTAGGGTCAGTATTGCCTCACGTGTCCCGAGATTTCTACGGAACAGAAACTGATCTTCCCCGAGGTCGGCTTCTACCAGTTTTTCCATTCGTCTGTAAAGAATTCGTGTTAGTATTTTGCAGCTGTGACTTATTAAACTGATAGTTTCTCAACTGTCAACACCTGCGTTCTTTGGGAATGGAATTAGCATAGTCTTCTTGAAGTCTGATGGTATTTCGCCTGTCGCATACATCTTGTTCACCAGATGGTAGAGTTTTGTCAGGGCTGGCTCTCCCAAAGCTATCAGTATTTCCAATGGAAAGTTGTCTACTTCCGGAGCCATGTTTCGACTTAGGTCTTTCAGTGCTCTGTCAAAATCTTCACGCAGTATCATATCTCCTATTTCATCTTCATCTACGTCCTCTTCCATTTTCATAATATTGTCCTCAGGTACATCGCCCTTGGATAGTCCTCCTACATACTCCTTCCACCTTTCTGCTTTCCCTTCCTTGCTTAGAAATGGTTTTCAATCTGAGCTCTTGGTATTCATACAAGTGGTTCTCTTTTCTCCAAAGGTCTCTTTAATTTTCCTGTAGGCATTGTCTATCTTATCTCTAGTGATATATGCCTCTACATGCTTACATTTGTCCTCTTGTCATTCGTGCCTAGCCATTTTACACGTCCTATCGATTTAATTTTTGAGACGTTTATATTCCTTACTGCCTGCTTCATTTACTGCATTTTTATGTTTTCTCCTTTCATCTGTTAAATTCAGTATCTCTTCTGTTATCCAAGGATTTCTGATAGCCTCCTTCTTTTTACCAAATCGATCCTCTGCTACCTTCACTATTTCATCTCTCAAATCTACCCATTCTTCTTCTAATGTATTTCTTTCCCCAGTTCTTGTCAATCGTTCCTTAAAGCTCTCTATGAAACTCTCTGCAAATTTCTCCAGGTCTATCTTGGCTACAATAATGCCTTCACTACGCTGTTCTTAGTAGCTAACCTGCGCTCCTATTTTTTTAATTTCATTATTAAACCTGCTCCTGCATTACCCTTCTTTGATTTTGTGTTGATAACCCTGTATTCACTTGGCCAGAAGTCGTGTTCCTCCTGCAACCGAACTTCACTAATTCCCGCTATATCTAACTTTAACCAATCCATTTCCCGCGCTTCAGTCTGGAACCGCGCGACCGCTACGGTCGCTGGTTCGAATCCTGCCTCGGGCATGGATGTGTGTGATGTCCTGAGGTTAGTTGGTTAGTTAGGTTAAAGTAGTTCTTAGTTCTAGGGAACTGATGACCTCAGATGTTAAGTCCCATAGTGCTCAGAGCCATTTGAACCATTTGAATCCATTCCCCTTTTAAAATTTCTAACCTACCTACTCCATTAAGGGATCTGCCATTCCACGCTCCGATCCGTAGGATGCCAGTTTTGTTTCTCCTGATAACAACGTCCTCCTGAGAAGTCCCCGCCCGGAGATCCGAATGGGGGCCTATTTTACCTCCGGAATATTTTAACCATGAGGACGCCATCATCATTTAACCATACAGTAAAGCTGCACCCCTTCGGGAAAAATTACGGCTGCGGTATCCCCTTGCTTTCAGCCGCCCGCAGTACCATCATAGCAAGGCCGTTTTGATTAATGTTACAAGGCCAGATCAGTCAATCATCCAGACTGTTGCCCCCGCAACTACTGAAAAGGCTGCTGCCCCTCTTCAGGAACCACACGTTTGCCTGTCCTCTCAACAGATACCCCTCTGTTTTGGTTGCACCTGCAGTACGGTTATCTGTATCTCTAAGAGACGCAAACCTCCCCACCAACGGCAAGGTCCATGGTATGAGATATCAAGCTGAAAACATTAAAGATACCCACTCAGGTCGTAACAACTATAAATAAACTAAAAATCAAGATCAAATTATATGCAGATCAATACTGTAATGGGAAGTCTGTCTCGTTAAGTGACGAACGGGACAGCAAATTCACACTGTAATGCTCACTAACAAATGCACGTACGAACACTTATCCATCATATTTTTGTCTAGGACAAACATAACCAGCTATAGTTCCAATTCCGCCCATGGTTTTTTGGAGGATTCCCAGTATATGTAATCACTTCCAAAGTATTCCCAATTTCGGACCCTTCAGCCTCACATCCAGTTTGCTAGGACTTGGCTGAAAAGACTCAAGCTA
This sequence comes from Schistocerca serialis cubense, assembly GCF_023864345.2. Lineage (NCBI taxonomy): Eukaryota > Metazoa > Arthropoda > Insecta > Orthoptera > Acrididae > Schistocerca > Schistocerca serialis. The sequence continues at coordinate 622,418,399 of NC_064645.1, forward strand.
TATAACGCCCTAATCACCTACAAACTCAATAATTTATTCGTTATACTACATACGAGCAATAAATAAATTCATTTGCAACCCTTCCAGATGTTGAAGTTTTAATTGCCAGAAAAGTACATTCAGTATGGAAATCTTTCCAATAATGTTCCACAAGTTCATAAAGGTACTCGAGTATATTTCAACATTGTGCATCATTTTGTTTTGAAGCTCTATCAGTAGCTGTGTATGTACAACTATGCGAATCCAAGTCCACCTATTATACAAACCACTGTTGTATTTATATATGCCCAAACGCCTTCAGCACCTGTGCACCATAGTCAGTGTGTGCTTTTGTTCAGCTCTGTAAAATGTAAGCATGTTTTAGGTAATGATTATTCTAACGACATTATACTTGATAACAGTTTATGTCTGTTTTGGTTATTACCTTATGTTTCTATTGTTGTGTTCTGTGGGACCTTCTTTATACACACACCAGAAAAAGTTTTGCATCACCTCGGTGCCGAGAGTTCCGGAACCTGTACAGGAGATTGGAATAGAGATCAACATAAACATCATTTCCGCTCTTTTTATTGCTCATGAAAACCACACATTGCATTGCCATAATCCGTAGGTAGCGGTCATCCACTGCATTAGTAGCCCTTGGGCGCACTGAGGGATGCGTGTCATCGACAGTTCCTGTCTTTCTGTACCTCCTCCATGTCCGAACAACATCGCTTTGGGTCACTCCCAGACGACTGAACACTTCCCTTGTTGAGAGATTTTGCTGGCACAAAGTAACAATGGGGACGCGATCGAATCGCCGTATTGACAGTCTAGGCATGGTTGAACTACAGACAACACGAGCTGTGTGTGTACCTTCTTCCTGGTAGAATGACTGGAAATGATCGGCTGTCGGACCCCCTCCGTCTAATAGGAGCTGCTCATGCACGGTTTACATCTTTGAGCGAGTTTAGTGACATCTCTGAACAGTCAAAGGGAGTGTGTCTGTGATACAATATTCACTGTGAACGTCTGTCTTCAGGAGTTCTGGGAGCGGGGGTGATGCAAAACTTTTTTTGATGTATGTATTACCGTATATTGATAACCTATCATCTGCAACTAAATGATGTTACAGTGACTTTGGTTGGTGAGCTAGCAAATAGCTTCATCTGTGTAGTGTAGCAGAGAAAACACGTAGAGGCGCTGGAGCACAAACACGCAGACACAAACACACACACACACACACACACACACACACACACAGGAGAAAGAAGGAGGACAAAGTTCAAATTTGGCACCAAACTCAAACGATAAGAAGTGAAAGTCAACAGGGACTGGACACACAGCAACAACTAGAGACTGAGCAGAGATATAAGCACTGTGTTTGATGAAGTCAAAAAATATAGTTAATAAATGGAGTTCCGCAAAAGCATGTGTCATGTGTGTGGGGGCGGGGGCGGGGGCGCATTTCCGCAACAATTGAAATGTAATTGGGAACGGATATTCCAATACTAACTGTAAGTAATTTCGATACTTCTTGAGGGTATTTTTGTTCTGTCGTTGCAACTACAGAAATGCGTTTCGCTTAATTGAGGAAAAGCGTCTGTAATTAAGTTATTTACATTTTGATTTGATTTTTAGATCTAAAAACAGTTATATGCTCAAGAATTATAAAGCAACTACGGACACTATGGCCAAACAAAGGAAGAATTTAATGTCGCCTTCTGAAGCATTTCCAGTTAGCCTCTACTACCAGTCTTCGAAGATTCATGTTAATTTGTATAAAACAGTTGAAACCATCAGATTAATTCTTAACGAACTGTTTTCGATCAAAAAACGCAAATCAAAATGTAAATAACTTAATTACAGACCACTGATGATGCTTTACCTGGATAAAGTAAAACGCATCTGATGAAAAAAAATCACGCATTTTTGTACTTGCAACGACAGAACAAAAATACCCTCACGAATAATAAAGCAACTACGGACACTATGGGCAAACAAACGAAGAATTTAACTTCAATACTGACTGTAAGTAATCGCAAAATACAATCACGAAACATATTCACACAATAGTCACGTTTCATAGGTAAAGCGATTTGCTAACTCGCCAACCAAACTCATAGTAACATCGATTATTTGCGGTTGCAAGCTACCAATGTAAAGAAAAGTAAAGAGAGTCCTACTGCATCCAATATTGTAGAAAAATAAAGTAATAACTACGACAGGCAAACTGTTCTAGGCCTAATTTCGTTAGAACAATTATTACTTAAAACATGTTTACGTTCTACAGAAGTGAACAAAAGTACCCACTGAAGATGGCACAAAGATACCGAAACATGTTTGGGGTTTGATAAATAACAGTTATTTGCATAGCAGATGGGCCTGAAATCCAGTAATTTATATTCTGAGGGCGGATTGTTTATCATTCATTATTGAACAAGTAAATTCTAAATGTTTATCCATGCAGTACCGAAATACAGTTCAGTAATACCGCAGACGTGCTATCAGTTAACATGTCTCTCCATCGGAGGCTAAATTCGGTTTGTTAATTTTGATGAAGTTTATCAATAATGCTGGATAACGGTTTTTGATCGGGACACACATTGTCATAGCAGATGGCCATACTTTGTAATTATTCCGCTTAAAGCGTTTCACATTTTTATCCGTCGCTGTCTCCCTAACACTACCAGACTCTCAGTGAGTGAGTGGCTCCCGGTCGCGCTGGCAACACGGACTAGCTCCGGCAACAATGTCTTAATTCGCAATACGTTCCAGGCGCACTACATTTAAGAAAATGTTCAAATACTTAATGAGGCGAAATAACACTCCTCTGTCCGCAGGCGGTGGTCTAGTTGTTAGCATCGCTGTCTCTAGACCGCCGGATTCGGGGTTCGATTCCAGGAGGGCCGGATAATGTCTTCGCCTGTGCTGTCCTCACCGTTTCATCTCATCCTCGTCGATGCACAAATGCCGATGTGGCGTCAAGTTGACAGACTTGCACCAGGCTGGCGGAAAATCCCAGACGGAGGCTCCCAGCCAGTAATGCCACACTATTATTCCATTTTTTACAATACATCAAGAAGACGAAAGTTAGTACTATACTCTGTTCATCATAGGAATAAACCATATGCAAACATTACATCATGTATTCTTCCCCATATGCTTGCATCTCATTGGAATTCGTTTCACTTGGAGCGGAAGGCAAGCTGTGTTCAGTACAGTCAAGTACAGTAATAAGGATAAGTTTTACGCTGTGTTACACGCACGTCGACGGAGCGATAGTGCGGGATGACAGATTTGCCGGCGCCTATAACATGGACTACACTGGCCAGCCAGCTGGTCCAAATAAGTACTGATGTATGGAGCAGTAGTTCAGGCGTAAAAAGAGACGAGCAGAGAAACAATACAGCTTCTAATGTCATTTAATTTTTAAAGAGAGTGAAATAATATTCGGCAAAACTCCAGCACTTCTTAGGTGACCAGACGGAAAGCGTAAAATGCTCTCGTTCTCACCTAACTGTTCTAATTACAAACAAGAGAGATGAAAATTCCTAAACACAAGGTAATTTTTCTGAGCGAGCTATGTATGATGCAAAAGCATACAGCAGGCAATTCACCGTGTTGTTGAATACTGAAGCCACTGACTGGTAATCTCTTAATCCTTCCCTATCCGAATCCGATAAATACATTTCATTTCTTGAACTTTCGTCTGGCTACATTGATAACGAGTCGATCAACAACAGAATCGACGAAGCTAACCAGGCGCCGCATTTTCTCCTCTTCTGCATCCCGCCTTCGTTCGGCAGTGGAATGTGGAAAGGCTGCGTGCGTTATTTGCAGTGCGTCTGGCACACTTCTGTTGGGTTCATATTGTAATGGTTCAGCGACAAATGTAAAAATCCAGGTTTGTTCTCGATTGTGTGAAAATGATTGTTTTTCATGTTCCTACGACCAGATTACATCTGTGGCATAAAACAATGCACATAGTCCAAATAAAGAGTATTTGGTTTTCTATTTTTGTCCAAAAAACTGAATTGTTATGTTTTTTTTAATTTAAGGAATCTTTATTAACAATCTTTCATAACATATCGATAATCAAGAATTTATATTGGAAATCAAAAAGGGAATTCCGCGTGCAATATGTACTGGGTGATCAAAAAGTCAGTATAAATTTGAAAACTGAATAAATCACGGAATAATGTAGATAGAGAGGTACAAATTGACACACATGCTTGGAATGACATGGGGTTTTATTAGAACCAAAAAAATATAAAAGTTCAAAAAATGTCCGACAGATGGCGCTTCATCTGATCAGAATAGCAATAATTAGCTTAACAAAGTAAGACAAAGCAAAGATGATGTTCTTTACAGGAAATGCTCAATATGTCCACCATCATTCCTCAACAATAGCTGTAGTCGAGGAATAATGTTGTGAACAGCACTGTAAAGCATGTCCTGAGTTATGGTGAAGTATTGGCGTCGGATGTTGTCTTTCAGCATCCCTAGAGATGTCGGTCGACCACTACACACTTGCGACTTCAGGTAACCCCAAAGCCAATAATCGCACGGACTGAGGTTTGGGGACCTGGGAGGCCAAGCATGAAGAAAGTGGTAGCTGAGCACACGATCATCACCAAACGACGCGCGCAAGAGATGGTTCAAATGGCTCTGAGCACTATGGGACTCAACTGCTGAGGTCATTAGTCCCCTAGAACTTAGAACTAGTTCAACCTAACTAACCTAAGGACATCACAAACATCCATGCCCGAGGCAGGATTCGAACCTGCGACGCGCAAGAGATCTTTCACGCGCCATCTATCCGACATTTTGTGAACTTTGTTTTTGTTTTTTGGTTCTAATAAAACCCCATGTCATTCCAAGCATATGTGTCAATTTTTACCTCTCTATCTATTCCGTGGTTTATTAAGTTTTCAAATTTATACTGACTTTCTGATCACCTTGCAATTAAAAACAAGAAGACTTGCATTATTCATAAAAGATTATAATGAGTTTTACAATTACGAGATGAAGGTATTTCAAATTGAACAAAAAAAAGACCGAACCAGCGATCCATGTACTACAGGAATTTATCAGTTTACTACGCTTTTTTTTTTTTTTTTTTTTTTCGTAGCGGACGTCATATGACATCCGTTGAAGTTAGCTATTGAACCTTTCACTCAAATTTTTCCGAACACGCTGAGCTACCGTGCCGGCTGCTATCGATTACGCTGTATATCCGATTTGTATTTATGTGTCAACTGCAGTAAATATAGTGCCTCGGGAAAGTTCACAGCCGATGTTGATCTGTAGATTTATGAAAATCATCAAGAACAACCTATTTCTCGGCACATTTTAACCGTATTCCACACGCGTGTTTCACTACGAGGCAGGAAGCAGCCCAGCCATTTGCATACTGCAAATTATCAGCGCGACAATTAGACCACAATAGTACAGAGACTGCGACTGTACACGATTTTTGAAATAAGAACTACATAACTAAAGCGTGATTGAGAAAAACATTGATGGCTGTTACTGCATTAGAATATCTTAAAGTTTCATTTAATGTAACTTAGTAGTACGATATCTAATACTTAAGTAGGACCTACTTCCAAGAGCGTAACAACACTAGTGTATGTGTGCTACGGCTTCTGACCAACCATCGCGCTTGTGTTTGTTTACATCAGGTTTATTCTTATGGTGAACAGAGTATAGACAGTCTCAGCAGATGTGCGCCTTCTCACAAATGCACCAATTAAGCGACATTTTTATCCTGGTGGGAACTCTCTGTGAAACGGTATCATAACACCCGATGGGTTCTTTTATTGGCCCTTTAGCACATCCCATACAATCAGTCGCTCTGCTAAGTAAGACTGGCATAGAGACACTCTAACAAAACAAATTTATCTAGTGGTATTAGTTTATGCAGTTTTCTGTGATTTAAACTTGTAAGTTGTGTATCTGCCAGGCACGCAGTATAACGATGAAGAAACACAGACGAAAGAAAGTGAAATAAGCTGGGATTACACAAGATTCCTTGATTTAGGCCAGTTAGCTCACCTTTCTCTGACTGTTTCCGTTAGGAAGGCGTTAAGTTCTTCATACAGGATGGTTCCATGCTGATGTTACTAACTTTCAGGGATGATGAAGAAGGTAAGTGTTTCAGTTTGAGGTCAAGGACTTTGGACAGGAAACAACCGAGTCGATAGTTATAAGCCGAAATCGTTCTACAACATCTGACAGTGAAATACGTTTTCCAGTACCGTTGTTGCTAGGGTAGGCACCTTTCTGAGGTGGTAGTATCGACCAAAACAAGAAAAAAGTTTCCAGTACACATGGGTTATGAAATGCACACATTAAGAGGCATGAGCACTTATTCACCTTCCATATTGTGAAACACATGTCTTCTACTGCAAGTTCTTTGGTTTCCACACTTCTGAGGAGGTGGTATGGACCAAAACAAGAAGAAAATGTGCATACATTAAGAGCTATGAGCACTTGTCCATCCTCGATACTGTGAAACACATGTCCTCTACTGTACGTTCTTTGCATTCCACATTTTTTCAAATGGTTCAAATGGCTCTGAGCACTATGGGACTCAACTGCTGTGGTCATAAGTCCCCTAGAACTTAGAACTACTTAAACCTAACTAACCTAAGGACAGCACACAACACCCAGCCATCACGAGGCAGAGAAAATCCCTGACCGCGCCGGGAATCGAACCCGGGAACCCGGGCGTGGGAAGCGAGAACGCTACCGCACGACCACGAGATGCGGGCCCACATTTTTTGAGGAGGTTATATGGACCAACATAAGAATAAAATGTCGAGAAAGTGTGGGCTCTATACTGCATACCTTAGAAGCTATGAGTACTTATTCATCTTCGCTACTGTGAAACATCTCCAGTACTGAGCAAGTGCCTATAGCTCTTAAGGCATGCATTTTAGAGCCCATGCTTACTGGATGTTTCTTGTTTTGGCTCACAATACCGCCTCCAAATACGGAAACCAAAGAGGTTGCAGTAGACGACATGTGTTTCATATTATTGAAGGTGAACAAGTGCTCACAGCTCTTAATGTATGCATTTTAGAGCCCATGTTAGCTACCCATTCTTTTTTTCTTGTTTTGGTCCATACTATCACCTCTGGAAGTTGCCTACCCTACAGTCGTAGCAACAATAATACCGGTACGTGTATGCAACTGTCAGACGTATCAGAACGATTTTAGCCTACAGATTTCGACTCAATCGTTGCCGGATCAGGGTCCCTTACCTCAGATTGTTACCTTTACCCTTCCCCATCACCCATGAAAGTTTGCAGCACCATCTCGGAATCACCCTGTTATAGGCCTTTCAGCCAGTTAGAATCAAGAGCAGAATGTAGACATTTTTATTCGCCATTTCATGCTCCTTCTGAAAGCGCTTCAGTAAGGTGCTGCATCCTGGTAAAGCTTTATCAACATTTTCTGCAACGATGTTCTTGGGTAACGCTCTTCTTTGAAACGAACTTAGTCGTACACATCATCTTCAGCGGAACAAAAAGCCCGTTCCCCGGCAAGCGGAGTTAGCCGTGGCTACTAGAGGGAATGGGGCTAGCCCATACGGGTGGCCGGGAAATACGTTACAGTTGTAGACATACAGTCCTCGTTACTAACCCCAACAAATACAGCAACTTCATGTACAGTGTGATCGTGGGCACAGACACTGCCGACAAAACAATGCGATACCTTCAAGAGCTGTGTTCACCAGCACCAGTGTATAATATGCTGAGGGGCTGCGATGTTGGTGAGTCATTTGTCACGGTCATCGGCACTCAGGCCTGTCTTTGCACACTCAGATGTGACCCTTCAGGCAGTAACAATGCTGATTACAGAAGTGAACAGTGTTTGCCATATTCATTCTAGGGTACAACCACGCCTCACCAACGAGTATGTACTCCAGCTGGTCAGCTTCATCGATCTGAACGTTGTAGGATTGGATGTATCGACAGACTGCTGCACATGTTGGGCACAAAGTATGATGGTATGTTGCTGCTTTCAACAGTGATCAGTGGAACATTTCCACATCTGTAGACCAGGTTCCGCAAGTGTGCGTAGTACAGACACACGTCAAGTCAATCTGTATCATAGTTAACTCAGAGATAACACTTTTAGTATGACAACTACTATTAAAATGATTTTATTGTCTGAAGTGGCAGTGTGAATAAATTAAAAGTGTCTATGAAATATTAATGATAATACTGGCAGTACTTGTAGTATCTGATATAGCGAGTTCTGGGGAAAGAAAAGTAAAAGAGACCGCATCTGCTAAGATGGAAAATGAGGAAGAAAGGTTGGAAAGAATTGTCGAAAAGAGGGATGTACAATGCGAACGAGTGCGTACAGAGACAATGGTAACCATTATTGTTGCTTTCGTAGATATGTTATTAACACTCTTCTGAAGCTGGAGATTAATTCAGTTCTCTAATACAATGCAGGCGGTTATTTCAGAGTCGTGTTATTCCTACAGAGAAGGATTTAAGAAAGTGGCTGAACGATGGACAGAAGGGATTTTGCTCTGATGCGAACGGGTATTTCTGCCATGTTGTTGAGGCAAGATAGTTCGAGGAAATTTAAGAGGAACAGTGTTCATTAATAAGACAGTAGAGAAGACAGAAGGTATTGAAATCTCTGGGCTTGTCCGCATGCAGCCAAGATGCGTGTGATCAAAGAGTCGAACATCACAGATATGACGAACACAGGCATTCATAACCAGTTACAGGGACCGTGGGCTTTCCTGAGAAATGCTTTGCAGGATAAAATCGCTGTAATCAATAATTGGAAGTATTAGTGTTTATACGAGCTTCTTATTTTTAGGTCAAGAGGGAAGAGCTTTTTATATTTTTGTAAGGCATGGAGAGATGCTGATGCCTTCTTGAACACTACAGTAACGTGCTCACTCCAATTTAGATTTTCGTCTATTATTACTCCTAGACTATTTGCTGAAGTTGATGCTGGTCCCACTTAGAGTTAAAGAAGGTCGGGATTTCGATATTTCGGGCTGATGAGCCTAGAGTAACCAACCAGTACTGCTTGCGTTTTGGATGGGTTGAGTTTTAACCCTATTCCTGCTCTCACAGTGATAGTGCACACAGGTCGGTATTGAGATTCTCTATAGCTGTATCACGTTTATTGGTTTTGCACCTACATACAACTCTAGGTCATCAGCGTAACTGGTGAGACATGATTTACGTACAGTGAAAGGAGTACAGGACCCAATACTTAACCCTGGGGGACGTCTCATTTTTATCTACCTTCACTGTGACTTTATGGTGCTGGACGTGATGCATTGCTGGAAAGACGTCAGGTTTAGGCTATAACGTCCCCTTGAATGTACTCAGACATTTCTCTCTTTACTTATTCTGATCATCACTAAACTGACACACAATATTTTTAGCGCAACGCAATCTGACTTTCAATAATCCCTTCAAAAGAATGGCCGTGACTAACAATAACCTATACCTTTCATGAATCACTTACCTCCTAAAAACCTTCGTTACTGGAACTACTGCAATACAGCGAGCGCCAATACTGCCAGCTAAATAAAGGATTCTAACTACTGAAGGCACTAACTACTGATAGGCATAGTTAGCAAACGAAAGATTTTGATAGAGAACAAACAATGTATTTACCGTAATAGTGTTCAAAAGTCATAATATATATATCAGCTCATGACATCCAGTCTTATAAATTTCGTTTTTCTGATGGACACACGTCCAGATCGTCCGCTCTCAAAGCTCTGCCATCTCTCTCCCCACATCCACCACTGCTGGCGGCGCACCTCCAACTGCGCAACGCTATGCGTTGTTCAGATCCAACTGCCCAACACTACAATAGCGAATATTCCAACACTGGCAACCAGCCACAGACTGCACACAGCACGGCCAGTGATTTTCATACAGAGCGCTACGTGACGTTACCAACATAAAAACCTGAACAGCCTACTTACAAGGTGAAATCATTGCACTACACTTGGCGCGAAATTTAGACTGCTAAGTTTGGCAAGCAAATTGTCGAAGTCTACAGTGACAAACGCCTTCTCTTGTGCATCTGTGGTAAGGTTCAGGTCATCTTTTACATTTATTAAACCCGATGTTGTGCTGCGATGTTTACGAAAGCCTACTTGGCGTTTCATTTGGTCTGAATTTGTTATCATGCTGAACTACCTGTCACCTCACTTGTCAATAAATGACCTTTGTTCTTGAGAGTGTAGCATTTTTTTGTTGGGCGGTTCACAAACACGACGGATCATTTTTGCCATTCTGTATCGTCTCCACGCTGAGTCATCTTGCTGTGCTGATGATTCCATAGAGCGCTTGGCAGGTACGGACCACATTACCCCATTTCTGACGGCCGGGGTGGACGCTCACATGACCAGTTCTGCAGCATCTACAGCTCTCAAAAGCGACCAGTCTGCTCTTTCAAGGGTACGGGTAGTATTTTGTTCGCCGAGCTTATTACTCGTATTTTCTCCGTTCGCTGCCACATCCAAATTAGGAAACGACTTGTTGGGACGCGGCACGGTTCCGCGTGTTGTTTTTAAAGCAGTGCTCCTTTCCGTGTTATCTTGTAATCGAACGGGCCGCGGCGGCTCGGGCAGAAAAGGAGCAAGAGCTGGCCGGCGCTTAGGGAGCGCGGCGACAGAAAGAAGGATGTGGCGGCCGCCGCCGGGGACCCCCGCGGTCCGCCGCAGTCCATCACGCCGCGGGTCCCACACGCGACTCGCAACGACGCCGCCGGCTCGGCCACGGCTGAGGGCTCCACCACGGGCTCCGGACCCGCACCGCTGCACGTGCGAACGCACTGGCCCGCCGCTCGCCGGCCGACGTGGCGAATTAATAGCACACCTCCTGCCACTAGAGACTGTAAGGGGGTACCGCAATATAAACGAGCATCGTTCTTCTGATTTTTTTATTTTCCAATAAAAAGCACGGGAAGTGCAGGTCGTTTCTCTACATAGCTTCCTGCTTTCGAAACACATTTTCCCGAGCGAATTGGTAACTTCTATATCTCGTTCTCGTAGAATGAGATTGCCTGTTGCGCAAACACGTTATCTGATCAAAAGTGTGCGCACATCTGTCAGCGCTAACTGATATGAGTTGTGTGTGACACAGAGCCTTTATGGTGGTTTGAACCCTGCTGACGACATTTCAGTGAGGTGTCTGAAGGTCTGCGGAGGAGTGGCAGCCCATTCCTCCTCAAGAGCCGAAACTAGAGAAACTAGTGATCAGGGACGGTGGTGTCTGGAGCGAAGATGAGGATCTAACTCGTCTCAAAGGTGTTCCATTGGCTTCAGGCAGGGACTCTGCGCAAACCAAACAATTTCGGGAATGTTCACAAATCACTGTCTCAAGATGCTGCTCTATGACTGTATCGCTGATTCAGTCATTGTCTACGAATTGTTCCTCTACATTATGCAGTACATGATCTACATATACATCTACATCCATACTCCGCAAGCCACCTGACGGTGTATGGCGGAGGGTACCTTGAGTACATCTATCGGTTCTCCCTTCTATTCTAGTCCCGTTCGTGGAAAGAAAGATTGTCGGTATGCCTCTGTGTGGGCTCTAATCTCTCTCATTTTATCCTCATGGTGTCTTCGCGAGATATACGTAGGAGGGAGCAATATACTGCTTGACTGCTCGGTGAAGGTATGGTCTCAAAACTTCAACAAAAGCCCGTACCGAGCTACTGAGCGTCTCTCCTGCAGAGCTTTCCACTGTAGTTTTTTTTCGCGATTACTAAATCATCCTGTAACGAAGCGCGCTGCTCTCCGTTGGATCTTCTAAAATTCAATTATTGCCAGAATGAGATTTTCACTCTGCAGCGGAGTGTGCGCTGATAAGAAACTTCCTGACAGTTTAAAGCTGTGTGCCGGACCGAGACACGATCTTGCAAAATGTGTGCATATCCTTCCACATTTAATGTTTTCTTAAGCGCAAGAAAGGGATCACACCCTAACCAAGAAAAAGACCCCCATCTGCTAACTCCAGCTTCTTCTGCGCTTCACTGTAGGCACTACACATGACGGAAGGTAATGTTCTGCAGGCATTTGCAAAACCAAAATCCTTCCCTCGGGTTGCCACAGGTTATAGCTTGATTCATAACTCCAGATCATTCGTTTCCAATCAATTGACCAGTAGCGTCACTTTTTCTATAACCTAAGGGGTCACTTGCCATTGACTGCAGAAATGGCTGATTTAAGAAGTGAAAGTCGCGACATCTTTCTTCTTATCTCGTGTTTTCTACTGAAAATCTCATGCTTGTACTCTTGTTAACTTTACTATTACAGACATCGCTTCAACTTTTTTTTTTAATTGGTCCTGTGCGCAACAAATAACTTACTTGGTCTTTCTGCTTCCACTGTTTGATCTGCCGCATTCCATTATTTAATAAAAACATAAAAAACCTATTATTCATGCTGAGTGCAATGCATGTTCTGTATGGCGGCTCCTGCTGTTGCTGCGGCTGCTGCTGCTTACTACAACTACATATAATTCCAGAGAAAGGGTTTTGTCAAATCTAAACTCGATAAATGATAACCCAAACAAGTCATTCCTTCTTTTTTTTAAAAAAAACTATATTCTGAAAGCGATTCTTTCTCATTCAACTAACAAAACGCTAGAAGCTCTTTGAATAATCGCTTCGTATGTAAATCTGCCTCCAGTAGCATTAAAGCAATATTACACTGGCTTCAAAACTGCCACTAGTTAATCCGTGCGCTGCGACGCGCGACAACAATATCTTAGATTCCAGAGTTTGTGTATGCGCGCTTTAAATCCTAAGAGAGTATTGCCAACTCTCAGAAGGGCTACTCGATCATCGTACCCCATTCGTTTTAACTCCCTACGCACAGTCATTGTGCTACCTGGACTACTAATAGCACTTTGGAGCTCATGTGCAATATCTTCCGCTGATTTTATGAGATTCTTTTAACACACGCCACAATTGTGGATGTACTTGGCTTAGCTGTTGTTATTCCTTCGCGTTTCCACTTCACAATCCCACCAAAGAAGTCGATTTGGGCAGCTTTAGAAAGGTGAAATGTTCCTGATCGATTTGTTACTCAGTTGACATCCAGTCATCCTGACCGACCCATTGTGCTATCACTGCTTCTCTATTGACAGCTCCCGCCTCCTTTTATACCTAGGGCTAGCTATTTGTCAATTCCGCACTATATAGGTTTCGTCCGGACCCTTTTGAAACCGAGTGAGGTGGGGCACACTGGACTCGCATTCGGGAGGACGACGGTTCAATCCCGCGCCCGGCCCTCCTGATTTAGGTTTTTCGTGATTTCCGTAAATCAGTTCAGGCAAATGCCGGAATGGTTCCTTTGACAGGGCACGGCCGACTTCCTTCCCAATCCTTCCCTAATCCGATGAGACCGAAGACCCAGCTGTCTGGTCTCCTCCACCAAATCCACCCCCATCCATACTTTTGAAGAGACAATGGAGGCCTCAACCCCAGAGTCATCGTTGAGCCTTTGACCTCTCGGAACTTCTTTGACTGGACCAAAGACATGGCAGTCGTAGGGAGATCTGGGCTGGCTGTACGGAGTGTATTCAAATGCTTCCCATCTGAGTTGCTCCAATTTTTGTTTTGTCAAGCTGTTGTACAGAGACGTCGGTTGTCTTGCGGAAAAATCATTTCTATCACCAATAGGTCGCACTGTTTGCGGCCATATGTGTCTCTAAGCTCTCTCAAAACCTCGCAGCAGTATGCAGTGTTTATTGTCCGACGTCCGTACGAAAGGTACGCGTAGATATGCACGCCGAAGAAAACAGCTGCTGTGAGTTTGCTAGCTGTCAACCGTGACTTGGCTTCCACAGGGCCGGGCTACCCCTTTTTTCTCCACTATCTGTTTGCTTCTCTTAAGTCAGGGGATAATGATGCACCCATGTTTCATTACAGGTGGTAATGTCAGTCAGAAACGAGACACCGGCCGGCCGAAGTGGCCGTGCGGTTAAAGGCGCTGCAGTCTGGAACCGCAAGACCGCTACGGTCGCAGGTTCGAATCCTGCCTCGGGCATGGATGTTTGTGATATCCTTAGGTTAGTTAGGTTTAAGTAGTTCTAAGTTCTAGGGGACTAATGACCTCGGCAGTTGAGTCCCATAGTGCTCAGAGCCATTTGAACCATTTAGAAACGAGACACCCTCCAAACTCACACACCACTAACTACTCGATTTTTGATCAGTTATCGTAACGCGAGAAAACCACCAGGTGCACTCTTTCCTAAACACTAGCTCCGCTATGAAAATGGCAAATGTCTTGCCACAGCTTAACCCGATCTCATCTTCAATCTCACCGAACGTCAAGCGCCTGTCGCCCTAAGGAGGTTGTTGAACACGGTGAATGTCCTTGTCGGTTTTGCTGGTGCGGGGTTGGTGACAGTGGCCTTCATTCTCACGTTGCTTGGGCCAAATAAAGGCTCGAGATGTTGAAAGTGTCGCTTCCTTCTTCAGTCAGTCTCCTGAGGATTTTGCGTGCTTTTATTTTCTCCCAGATATATAAATCTGTTTGTTTTCTTGATGTTGACATACTTGGTTTTTAAAATTTCTGGTGAGTAGTTTTTATGGTTCCTGTATTTTGATTTTGCAAAAGGCTATTTGACCTGCCTTTTCAGCTGTCTTATTCATAAGTTCGTCTTTGCTTCGCATTTTCCAAAGTTCCGTCTTTAATTACGAGATCGTCTGCAAAAGCCAGACAATTTATTCCTTCTTTCAGTCTATCCAGCTTCAGATAATTATTAAAATTTTTTTCTTCCTGTGTTTTCCACTCTCTTATAACTTTTTACAGCATACAGTTGAATAACAGCGTGGCTGTCTGAGTGCTGATACAACATGGAAAGGGCTACAAGTTGTTCCTAGAAATTCAACTTAAGATATTGTGCTCGTAAGAGTTTGTTTAGTTAGTTGCATAGTTTTCCTACCCAATGCGAGTTCCATCATTGTACTGAGGAGTGAGTTCTGTCTATCGAATCACAAGTCGTTTTAAAGCTAACAAATATTAGCACTATCGTTTTATTTGATATTTTCATATCCCTAATTATCTGGTTCACGTTTAGAATTTGCTTTGGACAGGATCTGATGCCCCTAAATTTAGATTCATACTCTCTGCTTGTTTATCTAATTGAAATTTAATTTGTCCAGTAGTTATTTCGGTAAGATCTTGCATCCTAATGTAGTAATAAAATCCTGTGTAATTATTGATTGATATAAGTTTTGTTTCCTTATTTATGAAGTGGGTGAATTTACGCGACCTTCCAGTTTTCTGAAATTGTTTCGGTGGCTTGGACATTATCTAGTTAACTGTGACACCTAGATTTCCACTACCTATTAAAATTCCACGTGAGGCTTAGTTTATTTTTAAATCCTCTATGTAACATTTAATCACATCGAAACTTGGCGGCCGGCCGGTGTGGCCTAGCGGTTCTGGGCGCTGCAGTTTGGAACCGCGAGACCGCTACGGTCGCAGGTTCGAATCCTGCCTCGGGCATGGATGTGTGTGATGCTCATAGGTTAGTTAGGTTTAAGTAGCTCTAAGTTCTAGGGGACTGATGACCTCAGATGTTAAGTCCCATAGTGCTCAGTGCCATTTGAACCATTTTGATTTGACACTTGGCGTTTTTCAGTTTTCATTAGCAATGTTGTCATGTAAATACATTTACTTGGTTGGTTTTTCACAGGTCAAAAGCTTTTCAAAATGTGTTGCCAGGTGCGTAGAGTTCTCTTCAATTTTTAAATGTGAATTCTCCATTTTTTTCCCGAAGGAAGAAATATTAGGGTTTAACGTCCTGTCGACATGGTGGTTATTAGAGACGGATCAAAAACTGGAATGTTTCAATTACGAGCAAAGGAAATCGGTAGTGCCCTTTTAAATGAACAATCCCGGCGTTGGCTTTGAGCGATTTACGGAGATCACGGAAAACCTAAATGAGGATGGCTGGACGCGGATTTGAACCGTCGTACTCTCGATTGCCAAATGGTTCAAATGGCTCTGAGCACTATGGGACTTAACATCTATGGTCATCAGCCCCCTAGAACTTAGAACTACTTAAACCTAACTAACCTAAGGACATCACACAACACCCAGCCATCACGAGGCAAAGAAAATCCCTGACCCCGCCGGGAATCGAACCCGGGAACCCGGGTGTGGGAAGCGAGAACGCTACCGCACGACCACGAGATGCGGGCTCTCGATTGCCAGTCCAGTGAGTTAAGCACTGCGCCACCTCGCTTCGTTTTCTTTCTTGAAGCATGGCGACAGCGGAACGTGCCCTGATATACAGTACTGTAATAATCTCTTGTATTACAGTTTTAAAGTGTCTTTATATGGTTTTAAGTCACTCCTTTTCAAAGATCCTACTTTGTGCCCTAATTATTTTAACTACATCTTGTTTAGATTTTTTTTTTCAAGTGATCTCTTTATACCACATAATCATGGATTGTTTGCAATCTTCTGTCTATAACTAATTTTGTCAAATAACATTTTATAAATCTTTTCTTTCATTATCTGTCATAATAGCAAGAATCGTAAAAAAATTTTATCAGACAGAATTCTGATAATAAATATGTTTCTAAGTACGCATTTTACAAATTAGATGTACACTGCTCTGCAGAAAATAAGGACGAAGTCCATAAATTAACATAAATGAAACTTGGGGCAGTTGTAGGAACAGAAAAAATTGTGTGCATCAACCAGTGAGCAGTTACAGTACGAGTGATAATGCGCTTTAGAAGAGCATGGCCCAGATACAACATATGGATTACTTCACATGAAGAAGAACCATCGGGAAACTGGGACGAAGTATGGCGAGTTAACAAAGGAGTTTGGTAGTGCTCACACCATTGTTTCACGTGCATGGGGAGCGATCCGAGCAACAGGCCCTGCTGCCAAATCAGTGGTCGACTACGGTCAGCATCAGCAGCAGATAACCACCACACACTGCAACAGGCAAGAACGGAACCACGTCAGACAGCGGGTGCAGTTGCAACCACATTTAACAGGACTGAAAAGGACGCGACCTAATCTTCGACTTTGGGACGGGACTGAGTGGTGAGTGGGTGAGTGGTCTCTTCGCCCGACAACCAGTACGTTGTGTTCCGTTGGCACCCGGCGGTGGTGTCTAGAGCCTAAGGACTGGACCAACGACGAGTGGGATCGCTTGACTTTCTCGGATGAGGCCAGATTCAGTCTGAGTAATGCTTCTGGACATACCCTCCTATAGCGAATGGGGGGAACACATAATGTACCTAGGAAAATGGTCGAACATGATCGTTTTAGTGGTCCAGGTGCTCAGCTGTAGGGAGGCATAAAGCTGGAGGGGCGAACTGACCTCCGATACGCTCACTGGTCAACGTTACAGTGACGCTGTATCCCTTCCCCATGTACGTCTTTTCAGGGGTGTATTCAGCTCTGGTTTCATGTTTGTGGATGATATTGTGGGGCCTCATCCAACAACGCAGGTGGAGGAACTCGTGGAACGAGGGTATATTCGGCGAGTGGACTGGCTTGCCCGTTCCCATGGAGCACGTGTGGAATGCGTCGCAGAACGTCCACATGCACGGACGACCATCCAGCAGCCGTGATGGAGGAATGAGATACCCTGCCACAGGTACTCCTTACCAATCTAGTGGCCAGCATGGGATCACGTTGTAGAGCATGCATCTTGCATTGTCGTCCGAGGTGATCACACACACTGTTAAAAACTATGACTCACTTTTTGCAATGTTCAGGGGTCAACCCTAAATGACGGTCACTTCCGTGTTATTGTTATCTTTGAGTGAAAGTGTCATTTCTTTTCTTCTAATTTTGCAGTTCCTTCAGTTACCATGTGCTTTATACCATAGCACTTCTTTCTACGTATGGTCCCAGTTTCACCGAGCTATGTTTCTTGGCTGTTGAAACATCCCCTTAGAAAAATTAATGAATGACTGTGCTGATAAACCTCTTACGTTATTTGCTTTTCAAATAGCTGAGCAAAACTGAACGTTGTCAGACATTACTCTCTTTACTTATTCTGATCAACACTAAACTGGCCGGCCGAAGTGGCCGTGCGGTTAAAGGCGCTGCAGTCTGGAACCGCGAGACCGCTACGGTCGCAGGTTCGAATCCTGCCTCGGGCATGGATGTTTGTGATGTCCTTAGGTTAGTTAGGTTTAACTAGTTCTAAGTTCTAGGGGACTAATGACCTCAGCAGTTGAGTCCCATAGTGCTCAGAGCCATTTGAACCATTTCAACACTAAACTGACACACAATATTTTTAGTGCAACACAATCTGACTTTTAATAATTCCTACAAAAGAATGGCCCTGACAAACATTAAACTATACCTTTCACAAATCACTTACCTCACAAAAATCTTCGTTACTCGAACTACTGCAATACAGCGAGCGCCACTACTGCCAGCTAAATAAAAGATTCAAACTACTGAAGGCACTAACTACTGACAGGCATAGTTAGCAAATGAAAGATTTTGATAGAGAACAAATACTGTATTTACCTTAATAGTGTTCAAAAGTCATAATATATATAGCAGTTTATGACATCCAGTCTTACAAATGTGCTGTCTCTGATGGACACACGTCCAGACCATCCACTCTCAAAATTCCGCCATCTCTCTCCCCACATCCACCACTGCTGGCGGCTCACCTCCAACTGCGCAACGCTACGCGCTGTTCACATCCAGCCGCCCAACACTACAATGGCAGACAACAATGCAAACTAGCCACAGACTGCACACAGCACAGCCAGTGATTTTCATACAGAGCGCTATGTGGCGGTGGCGTTACCAATATAAGGACCTAAACAGCCTACTTACACTGTGACACATCATGCGAAAGTTACTGTCGTCTTTAAGTTTTGCACATCAGTGTAATTCCGTGTGGCTCATCCCGGAACGACCCTTTCAGTTCAACTCCACTTCCAGAGCTTACCGCGCTATACTAGCATTGAGGTGACAAAATTCATGGATAAGAATAAACATATACAGATAGCGGTAGAATCGTGTACTCAAGGTAAGAAAGGACAATGCATTGGCGGATCTTTTATTTGACACGAGTGATTCATGTGAAAAGGTGTCCGACGTGGTTACGGCCCCACGACGAGAATTACCACACTTTGAACATGGGACATTCCATTTCAGAAATTGTTAGGGAGTTCAATATTGCGAGATCCACAGTGAAAAGAGTGTGCAGATAATACCAAATTTCAGGCATTACCTCTCACCATACATAACGCGATGATCGATGGCCTTCACTTAACGGTCGAGAGCAGTGCCGTTTGCGTAGATTTGTTAGAGATAACAGATAAGGAGCATTGTGCCAAATAACTGCAGAAATCAATGAATCAGTTCGGACAATGCGGCAAATTTGGATTTAATGTGCTATGGCAGCAGATGACCTACGCGAGTGCCATTGCTAACAGCACGTCATCACCTCCAGCGTCCCTCTTGGGCTCGTGACCATATCGGTTGCACCGTAGACGACTGGAAAACCGTGGCCTGGTCAGATGAGTCCCGATTTGAGTTGGTAAGAGCTGATGGTAGGTTTAGAGTGTGAAGCAGACCTCGCGAACCTGTGGCTCCAAGTTGATGACAAAGCATGCGCAAGCCGGTGGCGGCTCCATAGTGGTATGGGCTGTGTTTACGTGGATTGGACAGGGTCTTCTGTTCCAACTGAAACGATAATTGACTGGAAATGATTATGTTCGGCTAATTGGACACAATTTTGAGCCATTCATGGACTTCATGTTGCCAAACAACGATGGCGCTTTTCTGAATGACTATGCACTATGCCACCGGCCACAATTGTTCGCGATTGGGCTGAAGAACATTCTGGACAATTTGGCATCCCCGATCGCCCAACACGAACATTTATGGGACACAATTGAGAGGTCAGTTCGTGTACAAAATCCTGCACTGCCATCACAGGACCACAACTGTTCGCAGCTGGTTAGAAGAACGTACTGGACAACTCGAGAGAGTCATTTGGCCATCCAGACACCCAATATGAATCACATCGAACATTGATGCGATGTAATTGAGAGAACAGGTCGAGGACAGAGTCCTCCACCGACAATACTTCAGCAATTATGGACGGCTATAGGGGCAGCATGGCTCAATATTTCCGCAAAGGGACTTGTCGAGTCCATGCCCCATTGAACTGCTGCACTACGAAGAACAAAAGGAGGTCCTATATGATATTAGGAGGTATCCAGTAATTTTTATCACCTCGGTGTATTTAACTCACCGTTTACAATGCTGGAATTAACCAATTACAAATGATTCCACCCTGCAAAAATTTGAGACTGCCCCGGTCCAGATAGTCAGGAATCTGCAGTGCCGACTACTAACTATAGAGCCAGCGTTATCAAGTTCGTGTCTACCTAAGCCTTGTGTCGGACTGATCGCATGTTGGGCTGATGCGGCGCGCGGTAACTGGTCGTGATGTGGAGGGCGGGACCAGCCGCAGCGGGGAGCCGCTGGCTGTTCGGTAAGCGGCGGTAATTGCTTGTAGCGGCGCGTCGCCGGCGATTTACGCGCGGTAACGCCGGGCCGTTAGGCCGCCAGGGGGCGGCCGGCTCTCCGTCACCAAACCAGACACTCCTCGCCGGCGTCCCTCGTCGCGCAACGCGTTCACCACCTGCGCGGACGGCCGCAGCGTGCGGTGATTTAATGTCGTAGCGTGCCGCAGCAACACTTCATATCTTATTTACCGTGCGTCGCCAGTGGTAAACGACGAATCCGGGTTTAGTTTCAAACGCGGAGCAGGATCCAATGAATGTTCCCGTCTACGTCCGTCTCATTAGTAACCTAACAGACGTAAGGAAGGAATATCAGAGTTTAGTGTCTTGTCAATATGAAGTCATTAGAGATGCAACACAAGCTCGAATTGAGGGAGGATGGGGTGGAATCGTCTGTGCCTTTTCCAAAGAAACCATTCCGGCATTTTCTTTAGAAAAATCAGGATGCAAGTCCAGTGTGCTGACCACTGACAGAACAGCAGTTCGGCAGGACAAAGACAGAGAATGGAAAACCGTTTTGAATGGTACGCGTGAAACTAACTGTCATTCAACGAGGAAGCTTAAATCAAGCTGGCCGAAGAGAGATTCGAATCCTGCTTCTCCCTGTCTCCTGTGTCGCACTACTTTGGGGCGAAACAGATCACTTATCTGAATGATACTTCGTCTGACCACCACTGCTGCTACACTACTGGCCATTAAAATTGCTACACCAATAAGAAATGCAGATGATAAATGGGTATTCATTGGACAAATATTTTATACTAGAACTGACATGTGATTACATTTTCACGCAATTTGGGTGCATAGATCCTGAGAAATCAGTACCCAGAACAATCACCTCTGGCCGTAATAACGGCCTTGATACGCCTGGGCATTGATCAAACAGAGCATGGATGGCGTGTACAGGTACAGCTGCCCATGCAGTTTCAACACGATACCATAGTTCATCAAGAGTAGTGACTGGCGTATTGTGACGAGCCAGTTGCTCGGCCACCATTGATCAGACGTTTTCAATTGGTGAGAGATCTGGAGAATGTACTGGCCATGGTAGCAGTCGAACATTTTCTGTTTCCAGAAGGGCCCGTACAGGACCTGCAACATGCGGTCGTGCGAGCCACGGGTCGTAACACATCTGAAATGTAACGTCCACTGTTCAAAGTGCCGTCAATGCGAACAAGAGGTGACCGAGACTTGTAACCAATGGCACCCCATACCATCACGCAGGGTGATACGCCAGTATGACGATGACGAATACACGCTTCCAATGTGCGTTCACCTCGATGTCGCCAAACTCGGATGCTATCATCATGATGCTGTAAACAGAACCTGGATTCATCCGAAAAAACGACGTTTTGCCATTCGTGCACCCAGGTTCGTCGTTGAGTACACCATCGCAGGCGCTCCTGCCTGTGATGCAGCGTCAAGGGTAACCGCAAGCCATGGTCTCCGAGCTGATAGTCCACGCTGCTGCAAACGTCGTCGAACTGTTCGTACAGATGGCAAATCCAGGCAGGAAGTGCACCTAACAGCAAAACTTACAATGCCTGGAGAAGACAGCTCGGTCGGTCGTCGAAATATTGCGCTAAAAATGGAAAGAACAACTCAGATAAACATCCGAAAGCTCACTCTTAACCGATCGTGACGAGAAAGAAGCTGCTGCTGGACTGCCGTGGTCTAGCCTTGGCTGTAGATATTTTAATATGTGGTTCTCTTTGTGGCGTCGTCGTGTGTGCAGATCTCGACGTAAAACGCACGTAGTGTTGCCGGGGTGTACTAACTTTTGAAACTTCCTGGCTGATTAAAACTGTGTGCCGGACCGAGACTCGAACTCGGGATCTTCGCCTTTTGCGGGCAAAATCTCTACCTTGCACTTGCCGCGAAAGGGAAAGGTCCCGAGTTCGAGTTTCGGTCCGGCACACAGTTTTAATCTGCCAGGAAATTTCGTATCAGCGCACACTCCACTGCAGAGTGAAAATCTCATTCTGTATGCCAACTCTTATTTTGTTTTATTCGAAGCTTCAGTTCAGTTGTTATACTCTGGTCACTTACAAGACCTCAGATTAAGAAGGAACACATCGCTTCGAGAAGATACAGGTCGTTTTAATTTAAATAGTTTATATTATAGTCACTGAGTGTGATACTAATGAACTGTTTATTGCACACACTACAGAACAGCCTGCGTCGACGTACTTATTTGGCCCTCGCTATTGATTCTGATTTTTAATTATATTATTTGCAAAGTTTATTGCCTTACCTTTCTGTTTTGTTCTTTACATAAATTTTCTCTTCCCACACAGGCCATGAAGACCCAAAGGCACCGACTGGCCGCCGTGTCATTCTCAGCCCACAGGCGTCACTGGATGCGGATATGGAGGGGCATGTGGTCAGCACACCGCTCTCCCGGCCGTATGTCAGTTTCCGAGACCGGAGCCGCTACTTCACAGTCAAGTAGCTCCTCGGTTTGCCTCACAAGGGCCGAGTGCACCCCGGTTGCCAACAGCGCTCGGCAGAACGGATGGTCACCCATCCAAGTGCTAGCCCAGCCCGACAGCGCTGAACTTCGGTGATATGACGGGAACCGGTGTTACCACTGCGGCAAGGCCGTCGGCGCTCTTTACATAGGCCAATAAATATTCGTTATCCCCAACAAGTTATCAAAATGTGCAAAGTTTACGTCAGACCAAAGATTCTAACAGTCCGCAGTACTGACACTTGAATGTCGATCTCGATACTGTTAACTTTATCGAATATTCACAGTAAAATGCAATTAATTTTACCTTTTACTTTTCACTTGATAATTCCATTTAACGATAAATATCACAAATCCTCAGTTTTAACCAGTAAAGAATCTATCTTTCTCTCTCTTTAAATAAATTCAAGTCTCTGAAACTTAGCTTTTGATGATGAAAATTACGCCGATTTGGCGCCGCTTATACTTCTGTAAAGTGATTGGTGCACTTTCTAAATAATATGGTATATTTTCAGTACTGCACTGTACACACCATGCAGCATTAGCAGTCGCAACAACAGTAGTAACAGCAAACACAGGGCAGGAATCGGGACAGTAATGAGCTAATAGTGTTGTTTTCGTGCCCGTATAGCCAAAAACAAACTACTGTATTACAGTTTTGTTCTGTTATACCTTTGTGTTTTTAGTCATTTTACTTCCTTTTCATTAAAACTTTTTACTTAAATATTTCAAATAATGCTAATTAAAAATTATTATGAAAGAAGAATTAATGAAATATTTCCCTGACTCTAACGGAAATGCGATAGTAGTTACAAAAAACTGAGAGATCACACACGATTTGTGGATTTTGCAATTTTTTGATACAATTCGCATCCCAGTCCAACGTTGGGTTCAAGAATAAACTCCGTAGCACATCAGAATTCAGGTAGGCGAACGCAGCGATGTTCAACCATTGTCACGAAAGATGGCGAGGCGCGCCTGCGGAAGAGAGAAAGACAGATCCCAGTGACAAGGGAAAGTGAGGCGACTCGAATATTCTAGAAACTTGGCGTAGGAATACTTCCATCAAATCTGAAATGTAAGACACTGTTTTCGTGGGAAGAAACCCCTCGGCAACAGCAGGATGAACTCGTCCCTCGCCCTGAGGGGTGGGAAAACAAAATAGCCCTTCTATAAAAATGCCATTTGTAGTACACAGAACGATCACTTGAAGGTATGCGAGTGAGTTTACACGTGTCACACGTGTCACTCATCGAATTAGCTAAATTAGAAAAATTGGCCTGTTTGACGCCAGTCTGCTAAAAAGTTACAAATAGGATTAATGCCCCTTTGTTCTCCACATATCATGACGGGCGTTCGCTGAAATCAGACCATGTAGCTGGTGCTCTATGAATTCTGGTGTGCTGCACATTTGCCTTCGATTTGCCATTATTACTTATGTCCACCAACTCAACTGGAGGACGCAGAGCCTCGACAATATTGTCTGTTTTTACCAGACGCATTGGGTACTAATTTGCTGTCAACCAACGTCTTTCCAGACCCATAATTTAATTCAAAGATTGTGTATGTGCTGCCAGAGCAAAGGAAAGAAGGAAGAATAGGGTTTAACGTCGCGTCGACATTGAGATAATTAGAGACAGAGCACAAGTTCGGAATGTTTCAAGGATGGAGAAGGAAACTGGGCGTGCGGTTTCAAAGGAACCAGCACGAAATTTGCCTGGAGTGATGTAGAGAAATCACAGGAAACCTAAGTCTGGATAGCCGGACGCGGATTTTAACCGTCTTCCTCCCAAATGTGAGTCTAATGTGCCAACCACTGCGCCATCTCGCTCTCTCTAATGTCAGTACGATTGCAGACCAGGTAAGGTAAATCAAGTGAGATTTAACAGGTTGCACCGTTGCTGATACGAACCAAATTGCAGAATTCGTCAGGTGCAGGGCTGGGTCGTGAACGCCTGTTATTCTCGCAGTTCTTTTCTGGAAAGACGTTGAATGTTTGTCTACTTTTCACCTATCCGCTATAAATCGGTAAATAAACATTAATGAACTATGTGGTCTACAAAAAGTATCGAGAAACATATGTCAGTGGACAAGCGGCGTGATATCATTGTATGACGGCCACAATATTTCGTCAAGCGACTACTTTGTCATAATGAGATGTGCTGACGCACTGACTGGTTAGTGTGCGGCGTGCAGCTTTCGTCACTTGCCCCCCCCCCCCCCCCCCCACCCTGCCGCGGACCAGCCGTTCTGTTTGTTCTCGACGCTCAGCGTCTCCTTTCTCTCTCCTCCAGTCGACTTTCATGATGTACAAAATCGCTAGACTGAAACTGACCGGTGAAAAAGGTAAATTAGTCTACGCTATTGTATCAGTGATCTGAGATCTATTGCTGTCTGCTTGTTCTAAGGAAGAGGCTAGATCTCACCAACGCGCCGGTATATAAATTCCACTTAGCGTCTCCAAGAAATAGCATAATGGCGGCAGTCCTGTGAATAATTCTAGAGGCAACTCTCACCAGTATTCGTGGATAATTATTGAAAGACAAAAAAAAAAAAAAAAAAAAAAAAAATTATATACAGTAAAACTTGCTAAAAACGGCACATTTATAATTCGGAAATCTGCCCAAACCGTACAAATATTTCACTCCAGACGCATTCAGTGCACTTTTAAATGCTGATTTTTCTGTAAAGCGGAACGTGCCTAACGCGAAAACGGGAAGCAAATCTTGGAACATACTTAATTACTTAATAATTCATTGCATGAAGCGGGGGAGGGGGGAGCCTATACAGTACTACTGTATGACAGTTCATTAGTTATTCACGACTCTAGAAGGACGTTACCATTAACACCTCTGTTAAGCGGCGCAAAACCAAGAAAAGAGGTCCAGTGCGGCGCTGCTGGTGTGAACCTAAAACTGCGCCGCTCCCTGCAACAACAAGTTACACTCAGTGTCGATAATCATAGTAAACGGTTGCTTCGCCCTGTTTGTCGGCTTTCTTATTTTCCTCATCATTGACGCACGCCGGCTCATACAAGAACATTGTTGCGCATCTACCAACACTCTGGTGCAATGTGCGCAGTGAAAGAGGTGGGTATTGTTCCGTTAAACAATGGTTTTTACTCGGCAAGGTAATTATTTTCTGCCAGTTTCAGATGACAAGTAGCACTTTTAGAGATACAGTAACATCATGTCGAACAAACGATATGTGTCGTTACCACTTAAAGACAAGATTAATGTGAGAAAGGCAAACTCTGTGGGAGAAATTATGTTGCGTTTCAAATGCGGTAAAACACAAACTTATGTGACTTTAAGAAACAACGATAAGATTCGGGGCGAATGGATGAAAAGGAACGGGCAGGTGAAACGAAAGGCGAAGAAGAGCGAAAAATGAAGAAATAAGCGAAATAGTGTGGGAATGGTTCGTAAGTACGCGGGCAAAAATCTTACCTTTATCTGGACCCATGTTGTAGAGTGAGGCTCTGAAAGTCACTAAAAGAGCTTTGAATTATGGAGTTTACGGCATCCACAGGATGGCTGGACAGTTTCAAAGCTAGGCACAACATCGTGTGGAATGAAGTGTATGGGGAAGCTAAGGATGTGCAGGAAAGTATAGCAACATAACAGAAGACAATACTGTCCAACTTAATTGTGAATTATGAACCGAAAGACGTGTTCAGTGCCGATGAAACTGGACTGTTTCATCGCGCGCTGCCTTCGCTAGCAATTCGAGGTGAAAAGTGCGCCGGCGGAAAAATTTCCAAGGAAAGACTCACTGCACTGCTGTGTGGATCCATGTCAGGTGAAATGGAGAAGCCATTTTGGTGGCTGGAAAGGCGGCAAACCGCGTTGTTTCAAAAACATAGACGTCAGTAAGCTTCCAGTCACGTGGCGAAACAATAAAAAGCCGTGGACGGTGAGTGGTCTTATGGAACAACGGCTGGGATCTCTCAATGCCAAAATGAAAAAAGGAAATCGCCAACATCTCCTTTTCCCAACCTGCCAGCCGAAAGTAACGTTATCAAATGTGAAATTGGCTTGGTTCCCTCCAGGTTCAACCAGCTTCATACAACCCATGGACCAGCGAGTTATTTACACACTCAAGTGTCATTATAGGCGATTACTGATGCAATTTCTTTTTCTTAGTGTTGAAGAAGCAGAAAGTGCGTTTGCTCTTGCACAGTCAATTTCTGTTCTGGATGCAGTAAATTAGATTGGCTTGGCAGTAAATGAAATAAAACCCGAAACTGTTACCAAGTGCTTCAATAAATCGGGGTTTGGGGGTTAAGAACAAGACGCTTTTGTGGCCATCGAAGGTTAAGAAAAAAGCAGCAGCAGTTGCCGAATTAATAAAAATGCGAAACATTTCATGTAGTACAGATGATTACATTCGAAGTGATGACTTTCTGTCAACTCACTCCACATGCACTTTAGCAACAAACTTGATAGAAATTCACAACACATAGGATGATGATGAAGAAACAAAGGAAGAAGAAGATGAGAAAAATGATGTCCCTAGAAAAATTAATACACCTGAAGAAGCCATTGCATGCATAAACGACGTTATGCAATTTGCAGGACACACTAATTCTCCCAACTTGTTGGAACTATTGTATGGTGCAAAAAATTTCCTAGAAAAAACAGTTTTGAACAGGAAATTAAAACAAGTTTCCCTCCTTGATATGTGGCGAAAAAGCGAAATGTAAAGCAAATAAACATGGGAGCAACATGTATGTACATTCAATAATAAACGAATTTAAAGTTCGAGTAAAAATATGGCACATATTAGAGCTACTTTCCGCTCAATCAAGTATGGGGCACGGGAGGAATAATTGTTTAAATGCCGCTGTGTGCCCTGTAATGAGTCTAATCTCGGTTTGAAGTCTCTACGGGAGCGATGCTAAAGAAGCTCCAGGATATTCCTGGTTTCCGTTTTTAATACTGGACCTTGAAACCTTGTAAGTATGATTTTGCGGAGTAGTTGGTGTCTATATTTAAGCGTCAGACAGTGAAGATGTTTTAGCGTCTTTGTCATGCTATCTCATGTGTTAAACTAACCTGTGAACATTTTTGCAGCTATTCTTTATAAAAGGTGTTCAAAAATTCAGTCTCCAAACTGACAGCTATGATGATGGAGACCATAACAAATACATTTTGTAAAGCAACCAGGTATTGGAAATACAATCCAGGAGGGTATTGGTTGTGATTGACAATAAAACAATGATAAATGTGTTTCAGTCCTTTATCATTCAGATCATTGTTACAACACATGTTCAAAATGAACACCGTTATCTTCAGTGCGGAGTCTATATTGCCATACCAGCATAATCTGAGTGCATTCGGAAATGTGTGGTGTGTTCTGCACGGGAATGGCCTCTGCAGGAATTGTTACAACTAATTTCTTCTTAGGGCAAGAATACATTTAGATTTTTGTGTAGCCCCAGAGAAAGTAGTCTAGTGGAAAAAGGTCGATGGATGTTGCAGGCCAATGCAGGTGTCCTCCCTGTCTGGATCGCTCAGAGTACAGGTTAATGCTGCTCATCCTGATTCTGCAACACGCAACCGGGGCCCATCGAGCTGTCTCAATGCAAACAACAAGACATTGCAACACTAGGTACCTCAAATCAAATTAAATTTTACAGCGTTTCAAAAATGTTCTGTTTATCTCATTTGTCATGGGCGTAATTAAGCATGCTTAGTGCCCACTCAAAATACGTTTCTGACAGTTGGTGGCCTAACGAAAAATATTTCTTGTTGGCTCAGTCGTAATATCTTTCAGTCTGGGCACTGAATTATTGAACAATCTGTATATGTTCAATATCTCCTGTTAGTATTACTTGATGTTTGCCACACACACACACACACACACACACACACACACACACACACACACACACTTGAGAATTCAAGTGTTGGTTGCACTGATATTTTGTAAGCAATTTCTTTTGTCGATAGCGTTTTCCCAGTGTCCTACCAATGAATCGAAGTCTGCAACCTGCTTTTCTTACGAAGGCGCCTAAACTGTCCGTCCAAAAAGTTCTGGGGCCAATTTTATTCTTAGCGTACAAGCGACGTCGTCAACGGAGTGATTACGGCGGCAGCTTGAACTAACAACTGTAAACAACAGATGTACATTCGACCAGTTACTTGTGGCCAGGCAGTGTCTAGTAGAGGACGCGCAGGCATAGTTGTTGTGTGACAAATCGCATTGGAGCAATGAATTGAACATCTCTAAATTAAGTGTTCAAGACATTCTCCAGAATGTTTTGAAGGAGAGAAAAGTGTGTGCAAAGTTTGTCCCTCTAATCTCGCCTACCGAACAAACAGAGCGACACTTGAAAGCTTGCTGCGACTTCGATGACATGAAAATACGCCGACAGTTCTTCTCCGTAAAAAATCATCGCGGGTGACGGAGACTTATTGTTATCAATATCAACTTAGTACTAAACGACTAAACGTAAAATGCGTCTCTGATGTTCATTATGACCTAAGAAGGTGTGAGTGTGACTCGGGAGTTTAACATCTCGAAGAAGGACTTTGGAATGTTTCTCGCAGTTTCATATGGTTGTATAAATATTATGTGCGTTGTACCAGCACCTCCTACAATAAGAAAGCAGGATTTGCATTCCATATCGTAACTGAGCTCGTTCGTGAGTGTAATTGCCACGTCATTAAACGTGAATTGTTTTTCTTTACTTTGTGTGCATTAGGCTGTACGATCTGTGTGTGTTCGATCGACCTGTGATCTTTTTATTATCGAAATGCCATTTCGTTCTTCTGTGCCGACTTATAGAATAACTCCCGACGGAGGCCCAGAAAATACGGTATTTAAATTTCTGGGGGACGAAACGGTGAGGAAGAAATGGTTGTCAAGAAATCACATGAGGAACTTCGCTACTTATTCAAAGCTGTGTTTTCGTTTTGTTTAAGTTTTTACAAGAGGATAGTTTTAGTGAAAAGGACTACAGTTTATCATGATTGTAATTGAAAGTCATGCAGATACTTCTTCAAGAACGTTAGCTTCCTTACATTCGTATGAGACTACGTTCCCTCTGTAGTATTTCTTGCTAATAATACAAATCGGTCTGGCTGTAGTATCCAGTTCTGTTTTCTGCTGTAAAAACTTTCAGTAAGCTGCCCGTTGTAAAACGACAAGAAACTTCGGATAGTGATACCCAGTGAACGAAAACTAAATTAATAGCAGCTATCATATCTGCAGTTCTCCCGCACATTTGGCTATCTTAGCAACGTGATGTTCAAAATCCATGTCAGTAATTCATTGCATAATACAGTAAGCGAAAATTCTTTTCATCTTACAATGCACAAATATACTAACTGGTTTTCTTTAAAATTATCGATAGAGTTCCCCAAAATGGAAAAGTGCCCGAGTAGGTGAGCAAATGGAAAGGTTGGAACTTTTTTATTAATTTTCAAGGATTTATAGCCCATCAGCAGACGGCCGATGCACAGGATATCTTTTTTGTTTTCTTTTTTTAGGAGATGCTGATTGTAATCGAGTGGCGATGGGGGGGGGGGGGGGGGGGGGGGATGGTGCAGACTATATAAACACCTGAAGCATTGACCACTATCTTAACTTTCCTCTATTTTTAGTAATCTAGTTTTGAGAAATTTTGACAGAGTATGTGATAATTTCATTTCGTATCCCTACAAATTCTTACATTATGGCAGTTGTATGAGTTGACCGATTTTAATTGTGACCTGGTAATATTGTAGTCGTAGGACACTAGCACTGTGCATTTTGTGAAGGGACCAAGTTCTCATTTCTAATATTTAAAGCACGTTATTCATCTTTGATCCACTTTCCAATCTTATCAGGATCTGATTGAGTGTTTGTGCAACTTTTTTCGGACATGGTATGAAGTAGGGAGAAGTTCGAAACGCAGAATTTAGCAGGTTACCGAATGAGAAGATACTGTCAGAAAGCATCCAGTAAATATAAAAGAACCAATGTTTAGGATTACGATCCCGTACACGCTACAGTGATATAAAAGTCAGCGTAGTACTTCAGTTCGTGAGACGTCGTGCATGTCTCTGTGTCTTCAGTCTTCCATCTTGTGTAACGCATCTTGATCGCGGAAGTGCACGGGAGACCAAACAGAAAGCGAGAACACCTGCTTGCCTGGCCGCACTGACAGCGCCGAGGCAGCCTTCCCCACAGGACCCGTGCTCCCGTGATAGGGATCACTTGCTGCGACATCAGAATCCCGCTTAGAGATAATCGATTGATCGATCACCCAGTCTGCGTCGTGTGTTCTGTTTTGTTTTGAAACTTGTCAGTCCACTGTATACAACACACTGTTTGATCTGAAGTTTTCGTAATTTGTAAGAAGCCTGTTGATCCTTGTGAGGTGTAGGAAACCAAATATTTTTATAGTGCCGAAACGGTACAAAAATGTAGCAGTTTTCATCATCTGTTGACTGACGCTCAAAGCAAGTTCATCGGAGCAAAGAATCTTTGAATTTAAAATCTGATTACCAAACTACACGTTCACGGGCTATTGAACTTCTGTGGTTGAATACAAAATGTTTCTTCTGCATACATCTTCACCTTGGATCAGACATATGGAAATCACTTAGGATCAGGTCTGATGACTAAGGGGTTTGCGGTAGATGCAAAGAGCTCTGGTCGCCTGTAGCCATATCGTAAAGTGATGTCATGGTGGCATATTTTTGACTGAAGGATGAAATATGATGGTTTTTTAGAAAATTTGAATATGTAGCCCCATTTCTTTTAGACACTGTGGTAAAATTCGTAAATTTAGAAAACGCATAGTAGGTCAGGAAATTGGCATATTTATTCCGTGCATGCACGAAACAGGTACACGGATTATACCTTTAACATGTTATATATTCTTTGCCTACAGCTAAAACGATATCATTAACTTTATCCAGATTTGCCTTATTGTTGGCTGTGAGCATCCGCGAGCTCATAACTCTGGCTGTAAAGTTTATATCAGCCACTGCTCACATAATTTTATTTAACATTTATTGGCTACAACGAAAGGACTAGTAAGATTCTAGTAGGATATTTGAGGATATGTTAATTTCTGCTGTACTCTGACGAAGCCATCAGCCAAGAAACATTGTGGGTTACTCACAACGCATAAAATTTCAAAAACGGTACAGTCAATGAACGAAACATAAAAGTTATATCAACACTGACTGGCGTAAAATTGATAGAAAAATATCATTTAAAGTAAATGCAGCAGAAGTAATTCCCCTCAGTTTCTAAACGAAAGATTGTTAAACAGAACACAGTGTAATAAAATCCTCTCCGTTCCACTGCATCGCTCAGTCACCTTCTCCAAGTCCTTTATAGTAGCGGGAACCCGACTCTGGAATAACCTCCCTCGTTATGTTAGAGAACCTAAAAACATGACCGGCTTCAAAAAAACAGTTAATGACGCATCTGCTTAAGCAACAGTAATGCCTTCCTCTGTACATGAGTGCACTTCACCTCATTACTTCCCTCTCTCCCCCTCCTTAAACCTCCCTTACCCAAAACTCGCTATACTAGTAAACATCTACTTTACACACCAAAATATTAATGTACATCTGCACAAACCTTCATTACTATTGCCAATCTTTCTCATGTTTGTCATTATTATTTGATTTTTTTTTACTGTTATTATTATTGCTTTGACCATAATCTGTATGTATAGCACCTGATGTAAAAATACTGCCAGCATTTACTTTATTAGGTCTTAGTCATGTTTATCATTATTATTTGATTTTTTGTTTTACTGTTATTATTATTGCTTTTATCATAATCTGTATGTATAGCAACTGTTGTAAAAATACTTCCGCATTTACTCTATTAGGTCTTAGTCACTAGTCTTTACTCATATTGTCACTAGAGTAAGCTAATTTTCTCATTTAAACTATGTTCATGATGTTACTCTGATGTGTGAAATGCTGCATGTGTGGAACACTGTTCCGATGTAAGAGAGGGCCTGATGGCCCTAATCTGATCAGGTTAAATAAATAAATAAATAAGGAGTGTGTCAGAACTCTCCGTTGCATCAAAGAGTATATCCAACTTATCGCTATTCTTTGTATTGTGTAAGCACTCAGATATCGACAGTAACAATCTGGGGGTGAAACTTGGTGTGCGATTGTAAGCATTGTTTGGAGACGAGGTCTGTCTGCGAGACTGCAAGTTGTAGTGTTAGTCGAGATTTCGAAGACAGAAGGCGCGTTACGCTGCCCTCACGTCGGTGATGGCACATCTTACCACACTCAAGGCCTGATTTCATTTATGTAGCCAGGAGAGATTTAGATGGCCTAACTATGCTTGAAGATAGAATTCAAGGTAAACTTCACAAGCATAGCGCAAAAGCAATTGCAAGGTTAGGCTTGTGATTGTTAGTCCGAGTTTGCAATAATTCCATGGTTTGCTTCTCAGTTAAAGAAGCCTTCTTATCCTCCAAATAATAATAATTATTCTTCACATCTAATTAATATATAACTGCTGTGGTTATTATATATTAATGTAACTTTGAAAATGAAATAAATTGTTCATCTGGCACTCAGCCATTATTGATGCCTATGACATTGTAATTGTCATTCTCTATTATTGGCTACGGGTTATGATGATTCTGAAGTTTTAAATAGATCTATAAAATCCCTTCTCACAAGTTATTTAGTACTGAACAGGACCCAAACAAACTCCTTTTTAGTAAATTCATTCTTAGTAACAATACATATAACATAATACACAATATAAATAACATATATATATGTAACAATAAGTTTTAGCCACTGCTGCTGCATGCTGCTGCGAATTGCTGTAAACCACATGGAAAAAGGCTGTCATCTAAAGAGGTGAGTGCAAAATTTTAGGGTCAAAACAGAGACTGACACACTACAACGTGTCATGTACTCTAATCCAGTAAATTGCGTTGCACAAGCCAAATTCTGTATCTCTTGCAAATTCTTATTCAAATACGCAGTCAGATAGCTTATCCAAATGTTAGTTTTAAGTTTTTCATGTAACGATCTGTTGAGGGTTTCAAGGACAGTGAAACTGACACTCATACAACTCGCACACAATGTTACGCCGGTTAGATTCCACGTACTGATAGCTCAGATTGCTTATCGAGTCAATTTTCACAGATGAACACAGGCAATATTTGCTGTAGCTACGTTACAATAGTTTCATGTCTGTCTCGCTACAATGATGATATATGTATTAAATTATTTAATTAACTCCCCTAATAGTATTTTATGGGATATTGTAAACCTACATAGATAAGGCATTAAATCCGATATTTACATGAATGAAAACTGGCTCATACCACAAACTAAAATCAGGCCAAATTTAAATTTTTCACTTATACAACAATTTTTCAAGCTATTTGTCACCGTTTCTAGAAAAACGAATCTCGAAATGCACCTACATGCACTCAAATTACGCTTGTCTACTACTTCAACACTGTGTACCTTAAAATGGCTGCTACTCCTTTTCTCTGCTTGATTAAAAAGGACTCAGAATGAATTCTGTTGTGTCGGTAGCTGGGCCGACACCGTGAAGTTGAGATGGCTGAAAAGGCAAGCTAGACTAACGCTGTAGCCGATAGGGCACGCAAGGCTAACGCCGACGGGCGTGAAGTCTGGAACATGAGAACTTATAAATGAATAAGAAGAAAAGTATGTAGATGCTTATTACTTATCTTTTTATTAGTCCTTGGAATACATCTCTCTTGAATACTCGTAAGCTATAGGCACTGATACAAATGGCGCCTTGCTAGTTCGTAGCCATTAACTTAGCTGATGGCTATTCTGTCTCTCGGCTAATGAGAGAGAAAGGCTTCGTACATCTGGTCGATAGCTAGGTTCTCGTACAACTGGGCGATAGCTAGGTTCTCGTACAACTGGGCTGTAGCTAGGTTCTCATACAACTGGGGTAAGTGCTCTCTCGTATCACGAGACCTGCCTTGGTGGTGGCGCTAGGTCTGCGAGTACACAGTGGCGACACGCGGGTCCGACATGTACTAAATGGACCGCGGCCGATTTAAGCTACCACCTAGCAAGTGTGGTGTCTGGCGGTGACACCACAAATTCCGTGTTAATTTTTTCGGATACAGGCCACAGTGTGTACGTTTAACTTTAAAATAAAAGAAAATAATATATTTCATTCTTAACCAGCCTGACTAATAAGACACCAGTGAAATGTAAGGGTTGTAAACTTTTCTTTCTTCATATCTTCCGACTGGTTTGATGCGGTCCATCACGACTTTAACTCCTGAACTAACCTGTTCATTTCAGAAAAGCACTTACACGCAACGTTCTCTGTTATTTGTTTGACATATTCCAATCTATGTCTCCCCTTATAGTTTTCGCCCTCTACTGCTCTCTCTAGGACCATGGAAATTATACTCTGGTGTCTTAACACGTGTGCTGCCATCTTCGGCTTCCTTCTTGTGAGTGTTTTCAAAATGATCCTTTCTTTGCCGATTCTTTGGTGAGCCTCCACCTTTCTTATTGTGTCAGTCCGCTTAGTATTCAACATTCTTCTGTAGCATCACGTCTCAAGCGCTTCAGAAATTTGGAAATTTGTGGTAAGGACCATGGGACTAAACTGCTGACGTCATCGGTCCCTAGGCTTACGCACTACTTAATCCCACTTAAAGTAACTTAGGACAACACACACATCCATGCCCGAGGGAGGACTCGAACCTCCGACGTGGGGAGCCCCGCGAACCGTGAAAACACCCCTCAGACCGCGCGGCTACTCCGCGCGGCTTAAGCGCTTAGATTTCCTTACTCCAGTTTACCCAGAATGTAAATATCTTCAACATTTCGCGGCCCTGTCAGCAACTGTATAAATATTAACTTTAACTTTAATAACCAAAAGCCTCAGTTGCACCGTTTACCTAGAATTTACCTAGGTAAATCCATAAATTATCGTCAGACTGTAAAACTTATCTGGAACTGCTTCGGACCCACTTCGCGACCGCGATGCGGCAGCCACGAGTGCTGTGCTGGAACTGTAGTTTTAGCTTGACGATGTCCACGATGGACAAACGGTAGTTCTGAAGATGGTTGGGTTATCCCGACTGAAACCTACGTAAATTCTAGGTAAACGGTGCAACTGAGGCTGTTGATTATAAAAATTAAAATTAATATTACCCAGAACGCATGATTCACTTCCATTCTGTGCTCCAAACGCGCATTCTCAGAATTTGTTTTCCTCAAATCAAGGACTGTATTTAATACCAGTAGACTTCTTTTAGCGAAGGATCCTATTTTTGGCTCTTTTTGGTTGTGTTAGTCTGCTTTTTATATCCTACTTGCTTAGTGCGCTATGCGTTATTTTGCTTCCAAAGTGGCAGAATTCCTTTATCTACTATGCTGTGCACAATTGTGATGTTGCGGAACATAAAATGGTGCAAGTTGTTGCTACTGTTGTCATATTCTTAAAATCCGATACATTGCTTTTGATTACGTAAAGATACAAATATATTCTGTAAATAAATGTATTTTTGAATTAGCTTTTAAGTCATTCTACAGACCAGTTTATTGGCCTTATATGAATGTGGCCCGTGATAACAGACATGAGTGTTATTCAGCAAAATATAAGAAGAGACACTTCAATAGATACTCATTCACGGCCAGGCAGATGCAACTATGTTTCTAGCGTTGTATCCAGCCGTTAAGAGTTGCAATTCATCAATTGTCAGTGAATAATTAACACAGTAAGACAGTGAATTATTGACTTCTTGCTACTAAAAGAACTGTGTGTTATCATGAGAGAAAACCAAAAACAAATAAGTATGTAATACACACAAAATATCATTTTTCTGTTTATACCTAAGGAAGAGAGTGAGTTTATAATATTCTGAATCGGAAGCGATATCCGGAAACGTATCTTTTTCGTGCTACAGCCATTTGAAAATATGTGTACTAGGTGGGTTCGCAACAGGGTAGTCATGCTTACGTCGGATTGGCTGATGTCATTTGACGTCTTTCATCTACATCTACATCTACATTTATACTCCGCAAGCCACCCAACGGTGTGTGGCGGAGGGCACTTTACGTGCCGCTGTCATTACCTCCGTCTCCTGTTTCAGTCGCGTATGGTTCGCGGGAAGAACGACTACCGCAAAGCCTCCGTGCGCGCTCTAATCTCTCTAATTTTACATTCTCGATCTCCTCGGGAGGTATAAGTAGGGGGAAGCAATATATTCGATACCTCATCCAGAAACGCACCCTCTCGAAACCTGGACAGCAAGCTACACTGCGATGCAGAGCGCCTCTCTTGCAGAGTCTGCCACTTGAGTTTATTAAACATCTCCGTAACGCTATCACGGTTACCAAATAATCCTGTGACGAAACGCGCCGCTCTTCTTTGGATCTTCTCTATCTCCTCCGTCAGACCGATCTGGTACGGATCCCACACTGATGAGCAATACTCAAGTATAGGTCGAACGAGTGTTTTGTAAGCCACCTCCTTTGTTGATGGACTACATTTTCTAAGCACTCTCCCAATGAATCTCAACCTGGTACCCGCCTTACCAACAATTAATTTGATATGATCATTCCACTTCAAATCGTTCCGCACGCATACTCCCAGATATTTTACAGAAGTAACTGCTACCAGTGTTTGTTCCGCTATCATATAATCATACAATAAAGGATCCTTCTTTCTATGTATTCGCAATACATTACATTTGTCTATGTTAAGGGTCAGTTGCCACTCCCTGCACCAAGTGCCTATCCGCTGCAGATCTTCCTGCATTTCGCTACAATTTTCTAATGCTGCAACCTCCGTATACTACAGCATCATCCGCGAAAAGCCGCATGGAACTTCCGACACTATCTACTAGGTCATTTATATATATTGTGAAAAGCAATGGTCCCATAACACTCCCCTGTGGCACGCCAGAGGTTACTTTAACGTCTGTAGACGTCTCTCCATTGATAACAACATGCTGTGTTCTGTTTGCTAAAAACTCTTCAATCCAGCCACAGAGCTGGTCTGATATTCCGTAGGCTCTTACTTTGTTTATCAGGCGACAGTGCGGAACTGTATCGAACGCCTTCCGGAAGTCAAGAAAAATAGCACCTACCTGGGAGCCTGTATCTAATATTTTCTGGGTCTCATGAACAAATAAAGTGAGTTGGGTCTCACACGATCGCTGTTTCCGGAATCCATGTTGATTCCTACATAGTAGATTCTGGGTTTCCAAAAACGACATTATACTCGAGCAAAAAACATGTTCTAAAATTCTACAACAGATCGACGTCAGAGATATAGGTCTATAGTTTTGCGCATCTGCTCGACGACCCTTCTTGAAGACTGGGACTATCTGTGCTCTTTTCCAATCACTTGGAACCCTCCGTTCCTCTAGAGACTTGCGGTACACGGCTGTTAGAAGGGGGGCAAGTTCTTTCGCGTACTCTGTGTAGAATCGAATTGGTATCCCGTCAGGTCCAGTGGACTTTCCTCTATTGAGTGATTCCAGTTGCTTTTCTATTCCTTGGACACTTATTTCGATGTCAGCCATTATTTCGTTTGTGCGAGGATTTAGAGAAGGAACTGCAGTGCGGTCTTCCTCTGTGAAACAGCTTTGGAAAAAGGTGTTTAGTATTTCAGCTTTACGCGTGTCATCCTCTGTTTCAATGCCATCATCATCCCGTAGTGTCTGGATATGCTGTTTCGAGCCACTCACTGACCTGGTTCGAGTCTCATTCACGTGTTAGCGCAACAGTTAAGCACACATTTGCAGAATACACCGACATGATCCTTCTGTATAGCGAAGCTGACGGTAGTGGAACAGCTGTTCTTTGCCTTTACGAAGACCGTTACGTACAATGTCTGACTCCATCGCACACCTTTTTCGCAACAGTTACGCAACGGCTTCGAAGAATGGATATCTTCACCGTTAGCAACCGGCACTGTGCTGCTCCAAGGAGACGCCGCACACCCGAACTGGAAGAGACCGTACTGCATCATGTGCGAAAGAGCCCATCAAGGAGTGAACGAGCAATTGCTCCCAGTACGATCTGGTATGTTGTGAATGACCATCAGCAACATCCATACCACCTCCAACACTCCATACCACATCCAACACTCAGCCACGTGAACGAGGCTCGACCAGGAGAAATAGAGGACAAATCAAATCAGTCAAACCGATGTAAGCACCTCCCAACATGACTAAAATATTGCAAACCTACGTAGCAATGTTTTCAAACGGCTGTAAACATGGGTTCCTATTCAAAATATTGTTACTCACTCCTCTCTATAAGTCCTAGAACACCCCGTAGACAATTACGCAATGCGACCATCGTATTGTTATCATCCGGTGGATTTCCTTCTTTTCATGTAGTGGACTTAATTTGCGGCATGTACACGAGACTTTTTTAGCATACGGTGATGATATAAGGAGCGATCAAAAGTTTCCGTCTGAGGACGTTGCTGCAGTGTTCATGCAACAAAGTGTAACCCCGATGCGGGCGTAAAAGCACCGACATGTAGACAAGGGATTAGTGTGACATTCATTGTGACACAAGATGGTGAATGCCTTCATGGAAAAATGTTTGCGGTTCCTTAGGGTGTCATCAATGGCATTTCGTTTTATTGAAATAAAACACCATCAGTGGTCTGTAACGAGAGGTATCTAGAATTTGGTTATGCTTTCCAGACCGAAACAGATCGTTTCTTCAAAACAGTTCAAGCAAACACCCGCTTTCACGATGTGAGCGTAAAGTGGACACAAAATACCACCAGCTAAATCAATACCTTTGCAATGAACTGTTTTTAGATATAGAAAAATAGCAAAAGGATGTCTCATTCCCGGCCAGTTATTGTCTTTTGTCGGCCGGTGTGGCCGAGCGGTTCTAGGCGCTTCAGTCTGGAATCGCGCGACCGCGAGGGTCGCAGGTTCGAATCCTGCCTCGGGCATGGATGTGTGTGATGTCCTTAGGTTAGTTAGGTTTACATAGTTCTAAGTTATAGGGGACTAATGACCTCAGATGTTAAGTCCCATAGTGCTCAGAACCATTTGAACCATTTGTTGTCTTTTATACAAATAAAACGAAATGTGCTCAGCGACAAAATAAGCATTTTCATGTAGTTTCGAAGGTGGATTCGTTGTTCGTTGTGTGTGCACGTGTTTTGTTATGTGTATGTGGGGCTGCTCTGTTGTGAGAATCGTAATTTTTTGCCGTGTCTGTGGTAGGAGACTTAAGTTGTTATTTAGCCTCCATATGTTCTGCACCTCTGTTAGTGCTTTAGCAGCATGAGATCAGTGAGTTTCTTATTACTTATTAGTTATTTTGTAAGATTTCTTTGTATTTGAAAGTATTAGAACTTTTTCTGTTACAATTGCTTATTTAACTTTTTTACATTGTCCATAATAAAGGGACACACTGACAGCAGCCATATTGTCGCTTTTCAGCCTTCTATTAAAGTAATTAAAATAAAGTGCAATACAACAACGAGGGTTAGCTTGATGAGATGTTGATTTGCGTTGTCTTGAAACTGAAAGGATGATGCCATTGTGGGCTCCTGGTTACATTTTATAGGTGATCGATTTGAATACACATGTCGCAGAGAAACTTACGTGAGAAAGGATCTAGGAAGGCCAAGATACGGGACCTCAGTGGGCTTAGGTGGGTAGGATTGCAGATGTTGAAAAGGAGTGGACTGGTGCATTAACTGAAACAGGATGAGGTAGGGTCTGTTGTATTTGTTAGGGCGGGTAGATTTCTGGGATGATATGCAACTGAAATTATACTGGGAAAGGACATGAAGTATATGGAGATTCAAACACGCTTTTTCTACTTTTCATTCTCGACTCCAAGAATAGGGTGTCTGATACCCAGGCATTTAATGGGTGTTGTGAGGTTTCAGAAAATATTCCAGTGGATTGGGAGTGGGGAAAAAGAAATCTCAGTCGGGAATATTTATGGGGTATGGAGTTCCGATATTCACCTGATAACTAAGGGAACCTCCCTAAAACCATGGCCAGGACCGAGGGATTGGAAATATTTTAGTTTATTTTTGGGACAATGTTATCCGTCGTGCGAGACAGAAATTAAAATCAGATATATGGATGTATACAGTGTATCAAAAAGGATGGCGCAAACTTACACGTCTGAAAGTACACGATAATAGAAGCACAAATGTCAAGTAAACGTGAGCTCTAAAAGGCATACCTTAAGAGCTATGAGATATTCTTGATTTTCGATATTGTGAAACAAATCTCCTCTACCGGAAGCTCTTTGGTTTCCGTATTTTGGGAAGTGGTAGTATGGACCAAAACAAGAAAAAAATGTCAAGTAAACACGTGCTCTAAAATGCATACCTCACCATCTATGAGCAGCTGTTCATCTTCAGTACTTTGGAACACAATTCTTCTAATGAACAAGTGCTCATAAGTTTTAAAGTATGCATTTTAGAGCACATGTTTACTCGATAATTGTTTCTTGTTTTGGTCCATACTGCCACTTCCCAAAATATGGAAAGCAAAGAGCTTGTAGTAGAAGAGATTTGTTTCACAATACTGAAAATCTTGAATATCTCATAGTTCTTAAGGTATGGGTTTTGGAGCCCATGTTTACTTGTCACTTGTGGTTTCTAGTATCGCGTATTTTCAGCGGTGTAAGTTAGCGCCATCCTTTTTGATACACCCTGTATGTGCCTCCGTATGCATGTGGCAGAGTGTCTGAGTGTATGTGCTGGATGATCGTAAGCTGAGCCAAGGTCAGAAAAGAAATTGGTTAATTTACAATTTCACGAATAATACAGGGTGCGTCAAAAAAAATGTATACACACTTTGAAGCGTCATAGAAAATTTATTTCCCGTTCTACAGCGTTAAATTTCTGGAAATGGAAAGCTTAAAGTCCAATTGGAAAAATAAATGTACTTTGCAAATGTGATTAATGTTCAGAAAAAAATGGTTCAAATGGCTCTGAGCACTATGGGACTTGACATCTGTGGTCATCAGTCCCCTAGAACTTAGAACTACTTAAACCTAACTAACCTAAGGACATCACACACATCCATGCCCGAGGCGGGATTCGAACCTGCGCCCGATTAATGTTCAGACTGGTGGCCTTCAGCATCAATACATTTCTGAGTATGAGTCACCACTGATTCCATACATCGTACCAAAGCGTCCAATGAGATTTCTACGTACACCGCCTGAATCTCATTCCAAAGTGTGTCCAGGTTACGTGGTTTACGTTTGTACACCTCATCTTTTACTGTGTCCCATAACAAGAAATCCAGCGGCGTGAGGTCTGGAGAGCGTGCAGGAAACTCGATTTGTCCCCTGCGTCCTATCCACTGGCCTGACACATTGTGATCCAGGTGTGCTCGTACGTCCCTATGATAGTGCGACGGGGCGCCATCTTGTTGGAAATAAAACTCATCATTATCGTATAATGCACGAATGTCAGGGAATATTGAAAGGTGGCTACACTGTGCCACTGCGCCAGAGAGTGCGCCAAAGAGTACTATTAAGCCGCCTCCACAGTGCGTGTTAAGAGTTCATAGCAGTCAGTGCTTGTGAAGAGATCGTAGAGGACAGTTTTGTCGAGAGCTCGTGGTTGTTGTGAAGTTGGAGCAAGATGTTGTAGTAAAGAGTGTAGTTCCATGTTTTATGCAGTTATTTGATGGGAGAGATAGCAGATGTTATTGTAATGAGTGCATTTCATCAATATATGAAGGTAAAACTTACAATGTTCCTTTATTTTTTGTGTATCTGAAATAATGTATCACTACAGGTTCAGTCAACAAAGCATCTGGCTTGTGTTCTTGGATTAGAGTGTAATTGTGATTTTCTTGCGTA
The DNA here is from genome assembly GCF_023864345.2 of Schistocerca serialis cubense. Classification (NCBI taxonomy): domain Eukaryota; kingdom Metazoa; phylum Arthropoda; class Insecta; order Orthoptera; family Acrididae; genus Schistocerca; species Schistocerca serialis. The sequence continues at coordinate 622,461,230 of NC_064645.1, forward strand.
ATTATAGTTTTTCTAAATTTTCTTTTGTCACGTCAGCATAGTTGGTATTTAAAAAGAAAATTCTTGTCTTGTTGGAAAAGAACCGTGCCAGATGTGGACGTTGAGTCACACTCCCACATACAGAACAGTTACTCTTGTGCTTGTTGGCTTCGTAGATTTTTATAGTTGCTGGGGTCTTAATTAATTAATTGTGTTTACGAAAATCTTCTTACATTGTTTGTTGCAGTCAGATTGCGTAATAATACTGGTCAGGGCCAACCGATTACGAGACTTACGTAATCGGACATACAGCTACAAACAAAAAAAAAAAAAAAAATCATTTTCAATAATATTTAAAATAAGCCCCCATGCACGTGGCGACCGCTGCTTCGGATCGTCCCTTGGAATTTTTCTGATTGTGAAAATTGTAGACTGTAGTATTGTTGTAGTAATTTTGAGTTTAGTGATTGTAGTCTGTATTGAGTGTGTAGATTTGGTAATTGGCATTCTTCTAATGGTATTTTTCAAAATTTAATTTTTATTGCCTTGTATACGCGTTTGACAATCTTGTGCAGTTATTTCAATTGTTCGATTGATCGTGTTTAAGGGAGACATTGCGTGTGAATAGTATTGTTGGAGATAAGGGGTCATTGTGTGTGATTTTCGTACAGTGACGAATCTTTCGTATATTTTGTAAATGATTACGCGATCAATGAAAAAGGCAAAAATGATGAATAGTGAGAATAACGAAATTGTTAACATGGCGAACTCGCCAACAGAGGAAAACAGTATGATGGATAATGAAGTGGAAAACAATGTAATAAGTCGGGAAAATAGTCCGGAACCATTTCAAAATTTTTCTCAATCAGAAAATTCACAGAATCCGAGATTAACGATAGAAGATTCTGAAATTGTATCGAACACAGATAGCTTTACAGCTATGACGGAGGAAACTGGTTTTGCGGGAAATGTTAGGCGCGAAAAGAATTGCGAACCGGCTACCTTGGAGCAGTTGATGGGTGCAATATTAAATCTGGGATCACAAATGGGAACAATGGTAACACAGATGGGAACAATGAAAACTGAGATGGGAACAATTAAAACTGAGATGGGAACAATTAAAACTGAGATGGGAACAATTAAAACAGAGATGGGAACTTTGGGATCTGAAATTAAAACTGATATGGGAACAATGGAAACTCGGTTAGGATCTGAATTTAAAACAGAGATGGGAACTTTGGAAACACGGATAGATTCACGAATAGGGACATGTTTCAAAAATATGAAAGATGAATTAAAGAAAGAAATCAGGGAAGAAGTACAACCGATTCTGAATTCTCACAATAATAGATTAATTGCAGTAGAAATTAGACAAAGGGAACAGGATAGAGAACAGGAAGAAAGAGATCGCGTGATAGTACAGAAATTTTCAGAGTTAAATTTACAACGTGCACAAGACAAGGAAGAAATAATTGAAAGAATCGAGGAATCCGTACCAAATGACAGAATAAATAACTTAACGCAGCAGTGTGAACAGTTAACTACCAAATGTGTCAGTACTGAAACCCGAGTCGCGACACTTACGGAAGACGTAAATAAACAGAAAGAAAAAATAGGTGACTTATCGGAAAGAGTTGAGGAAATTTCAGATAAATTGACAAATCTTAGTTTACATGGGGACAGAGATTCAGATGATACAGCCCCATTGCCATTTGCAGAAACCGAAGAATACCAGAACATAAATAAGCATGTTGAAAATCAGGGAAAATTTAATGAACGCGTGAAAAGGGAATTTGAGGCATTACGAAAGCAAGTCAAGCAGATCGAAGGCGAAATAGTAGGAAAAGACAGTAGAAGAAACTTAGAATCACAGATAGCAGAGGGGTATGAAGAAAGTAATTTATTTCATTTACGGGATGCAACAAGAGAGCGCCAGGCGCGCGAACTTTACAATAATCGACATTCGGACTGGGACAGACGCGGTAGGTCTTTGTCGCCACGAGGCGAAAACTTTGATTATAAACACTTTTTGACTGTCCGGAAATTTAAGATCTTCCGCAATTCTAAGAATGACATACATCCATGTGCATGGCTAGATCAATTTATGCACGCACTTCCGCCAAAGTTGCCATTAAGTCACAAACTTGAAATTATGTGCAGCTATTAAAGTCCTCAGGGGATTCACTACACTAAGTGAATATGTGCCGTAGCGAGCATAGGGCCCCGAGCTGTAGTGGTGCTATTTCCCTTTTAGTTTTCTGTACCGCTGCCTCCTCTTTTACTATTCTTTGCATCTGTCAAACGAACTCTTCGACTATCAATCTATCTAGAGAGTAAGTAAATAATAACCTGATATGACGATTTTACCCAAATGAGATTTCGAAAATTACTGTTTGAACTTATTAATGTCCTCAGGGGATTCACTACTCTAAGTGAATATGTGCCGTAGCGAGCATAGGGCCCCGAGCTGTAGTGGTGCTATTTCTCTTTTAGTTTTCTGGACCGCTGCCTACTCTTTTACTATTCTTTGCATCTGTCAAAACAACTCTTCGACTATCAATCTATCTAGTGAGTAATTAAACAATAACCGGATTTGACTACTTACCTAAATGAGATTTCGAAAATTACTGTTTGAACCTATTAATGTCCTCAGGGGATTCACTACTCTAAGTGAATATGTGCCGTAGCGAGCATAGGGCCCCGAGCTGTAGTGGTGCTATTTCTCTTTTAGCTTTCTGTACCGCTGCCTACTCTTTTACTATTCTTTGCATCTGTCAAAACAACACTTCGACTATCAATCTATCTAGAGATTAAGTAAACAATAACCGGATTTGACTAATTTACCCAAAAGTGACTTTGGAAATTACCGATTGGACTTACTGTACCTATAGCAGCATTCATTCGTAGCTTAAATGAAATTTTACCTGTTATCTTCGTGACAACATTACTTCATATGTTGACGATATTCTCATTGCTAAACGTTCGTGGAGTGAGCACAACAAAATTTTGGATTCATTGTTACGTATCTTTGCAAGAATTGGCATGACAGTGAACTTGGAAAAATCAGAATTTGGTCGTTCTCAGGTGAAATTTCTCGGTCACATTATTTCTACAGAAGGTATTCTTCCTGATCCAGAGAAATTAGACGCTATTCGTAATTATGCTGTTCCTACTACAAAACGTGATGTTCGTAGTTTCCTTGGTGTCTGTATTGTTCTTCGACGCTTTGTTAAATTGGACAATTTGGCCACACCTCGTTTTTGCGATCTATCTGGGAAGTTCTTTTTAAACGAAAATCGGTCGACAACTCCGTTTGGTTAGTTTGTATTCCTGATGAGTGGGTCAATAAATTGATTTGGTATACGCATTTCAGTTATGCACACTTTGGTTCCCGAAAATGCTTTCACAAATTACGAGAAAATTGCTACTTCAGTAATATGGAAAAACGTATTCGATCTGTTCTTGCCAAATGCAAATTATGTCAAATGGCTAAGCCTCCAACGATTTCTCACAGAGCACCGTTGTTTCCCATCATTCCAGCGAAATTAAAGGAGATGGCTGCAGTCGATTTGTTTGGTCCAGTGGTTCGTTCTACTAATGGTTTTGCGTACATTTTCGTAGCAGTGGAGTTGACATCAAAATATGTGTGTTTTACACCTTTACGCAAAGCAACAGCTCGTTCAGTATCTAACGCTTTCATCAAACATTTTCATAAAGAAGTTGGTCATGTTAACAAGGTTATATCAGATAATGGATCACAGTTTCGCTCTAAAATTTGGCTTCGTACTCTACAGCGTCGTAAAATTAAACCAATCTTCATTTCACTTTTTCACCCTCAATCTAACGCTTCAGAGAGATGGATGAAGGAAATCAATAAATTGTGTCGACTTTATTGTCATCAGAATCACAGAACTTGGGATCAGTATCTTCATATTTTTCAAAACATTCTGAATGAACTTCCTAATGACTCAACTTCCTTACCACCTCTATTGGTATTAAAAAATAAAGCACCGACAAATCGCATATCTGAAATCATTCCTTTTCCGCCTTCACGGAAACTGCGGCATTCTGAAGTTGTCAACTTGGCTCTGCAAAATATTGCATCTGCGGCTGCTAGAAGAGAGAAATCAGCGAAACGTCCTGGTCGTTTAAAAACTTTTTCAGTTGGTCAAAAGGTATTAATTAAGTCCCACCGTTTGTCTCATAAAGGAAAAGGCTTATGTCGCAAATTTTTTCTGCTTTATAACGGTCCATATAGGGTTCGCAAAATCATTCATGATAACACTGTTGAAGTAGAAACTCTTAAATCGCGACGCTTTAAAGGAATACATCATATATCAAACGTAAAAATTTTTGTGGAATGACATACTTGTGAAAAACGAACAGCTAGATGTAAACACGCAGAGAGTACAAGGATACCGCGCTGTGTTTTGGCGGCGGCACATACTCAAAGCAACAGTGAAGTCTGCGCGCCGCACAAGGCAGTCGTTGACCGCGAACAATAGCTTCCTACGTCATGCGCCCACAGCTGATCGAGCGCTCAGTGCGAATGCACTGACAGACATAAACAAATACACAGTTTAATTTCTCCGACTAAATTCAGTATAAAGCTATAGTGACTTGATGAATTGTGTTATTAACATTCAGTATTTTTCAGGATACGGTTGTATAAAATATTTAAGAACTACAGGTAAATTCTGTGTGTCTCCGACGTTAAGACGACTTGCTATCGAGAAAATTTCAGAAAGAATGTAATTTCGAAGAAGAAACTAATAAACTAAAAAAGGTAACTGTTAACTGAGTTCATTTTTCAGGTAACATGTTTCCACTTAGGTACGTACTTTAGACGTAATTTGCTGCTCGCGATTACGTGATTCATGCCTTGTGCTAAATTTTATGTTCTATGAAATTACTTGTGAAGCGACGTGCTTGCGTACGTTAACTGATTTTGACAATGATTATTAATGAACTGGGTTGTGACTTGTATATATTATACATCGCTTGGCTACACTGCTTTTTCACTGATGTCATATTTTTTTTTTTTTAATTATGTGCCTGCTGTGCTTATTTATTTAAATTATAATTGTAACCTGATTTATTGTGCTGATGTGGTTAGGTATGTAAGTTATACTTTGTGATTTATCTGCTTGCGCCTTCATGTTTACTTATTAAGATGACTTATGAACATTTATTTGCGTATGCTGATATGATGATAATGACCTGTTTATTACGTAAGATATATGTTTGCTGCTTTTTGTATGGATTACATATTTACACATTTCTGTTTTGTTGCCATAACTGCTCTTTAATTTGGCGTATAGCAATGCTGATGTACAGTGTATAAACATAGAGTTTAGGTCACACTATTGGATTAATTATAGATTGTTCGCTTGGCAGAGCCTCGTTGTAAGAATTGTGCTGCATCCACTTGTTGACATTCTGCTCTCTACTGGTATATTTACTCGCTATTGCAAGTTTTGCTTACGCTCAGTGCCATATTTTTAAGATAAAGAAAATTAACTGCTATAATTCGACGAACGACATTGGTACAAGGAACTTCGTTGAAGTCACATGGGCTGAGGTTTCATGGAAGCTGTATAAATGTATGCTAATAGGAAGGAAGCTAACGACATGACATACCAATACTAGGTTTAGACCATTAACAGTTATTACACTGCATTTTTCGTGAGCAATTGAAATAGGAAGTGACACTTGACACAAAAAATACTCCACATGTTTGCTTCTGCTATGATTCTTGAAGTGGTGTACACACTGTGAAATATTATGATCATTCACACTCCGTAATCGTACTTAATTACTGAGAGTTATTCGAACTAAGTCTGTTAGAGGTCAGGTATGCATTTCTTTTATTTAATGATGGACAAGGAACCAAAATGTATCTTATAATTTATAATGAGTAGAAAATTTGGGTCAGATGGATTACACAGAGGTTGTGTGTGGACACTGTGTCTTCGGATTGTATGGGATGCTGAATTGAAGTTGCATTAGGATTTTATCTGTACTTGTTCGAGGAGACTGACTAGAGGAAAGAGTTGTTATGGAAGTGAAATGATATTGGTGCTGAGGTTTATATGTAGCGACGTATTATTGAGGTATTGAGAGTATATGAAGTTAATGATTACTGGAGTTTTTGTGGACAAGAGGTAAGGTAAATGATATTGATGATAAGAGTTATATGTATCGACGTATTGAAGAAGTATTAGTGACGTATTGAGATTATGTGATGCTAATGATTATGGGAGTTTTGGTGTATAAGAGGTAAAGTAAGTGAGGAGCATATTTTTTTGTTGGTCTTATGGAACAAGGAGGATGAAGAGAGCAGACTAGAACACTAAAATAGAAGGAAGATAGTCTATACACACACTTTGTTAAATCACTAAGCAGTATATACCTTTTTTTTGAAGAGAGGAAGTAATTGCATATCTTGGCTCACTGACAGTTGTTCAACAACAGTACATTTTGATCTGGCTTGGCAAACATTGGTCTTGACATGATGACTATGACGTTGACTAACTATTATTGACTGTTATACATTGCTGCCAGTACTAGTTGATACACATGATGAACATCAGATTTTGACAGAATTACATTTACACAGTTAACGCTATTCAATTACACAGTAGTACTTAATGTGGATGAAAGATGAGTGAGTGTGTTTTGTGTGTTTTCCTTTCCTAATCCTACCCACCTATCTCCTAAATATTATTTTATTTGTTGGTAGTGGCTTGCACTGACACCCATGAATATTATAGGTTTACTGGTATTTGTGTATTGTAATAGTTAATAGGACAATTATCTGATATCATTTGTGTGTTTGTTATGATTTGTATGTTACTGTAAAAGCATTTGTATGTGCATTCAAACTATTGTTCATGCCTGAACTATCTGTTTAGTGAAGATAAATATTCTGAACTGTTACCTGCACTTTTCAACATGATGTGTGACACTAGGACATGTTTAATTGGTGCTCATAAACTCTGATGAACAGTGTGAACAGTGCTAGTGAGTTTGATAGAACTGTTTTTACTGAAATGAAGTCACTGGTTGCTGTCTGCACCAACTCAACATTGCTGGGTGCCTCTGATGGACTGCTTCTACTGAAATGATGTCACTTGTTGGTGTCTGCACCTACTCAACATTGCTGGGTGCAACTGATGAACTGTTTCTACTGAAATGAAGTCACTTGTTGCTGTCTGCACCTGCTCTCAACATTGCTGGGTGCAACTGATGAACTGTTTTTACTGAAATGATGTCACTTGTTGCTGTCTGCACCTACTCAACATTGCTGGGTGCAACTGATTGATTGCTTCTACTGAACTAATGTGACTTGTTGCTGTGTGTACCTCTGCAACTTTACTGGGTGCCACAGATGGAACTGTTTCTACTGAAATAATGTCACTTCTTGCTGTCTGCACCTGCTCAACATTGCTGGATGCCACTAATGGACTGCTTCTACTGAAATGGTGTCACTTGTTGGTGTCTGCACCTGCACTCAACATTGCTGGGTGCAACTGATGAACTGTTTCTACTGAAATGATGTCACTTGTTGGTGTCTGCACCTGCTCAACATTGCTGGGTGCAACTGATGGACTGTTTCTACTGAAATGGTGTCACTTGTTGGTGTCTGCACCTGCTCTCAACGTTGCTGGGTGCCTCTGATGGACTGCTTCCACTGAAATGGTGTCACTTGTTGGTGTCTGCACCTGCTAAACTTTGCTGGGTGCAACTGATGGACTGCTTCTACTGAAATGATGTGACTTGTTGCTGTCTGCACCTGCTCAACATTGCTGGGTGCAACTGATGGACTACTCCTACCGAAATGGTGTCACTTGTTGGTGTCTGCACCTGCACTCAACGTTACTGGGTGCAACTGATGAACTGTTTTTACTGAAATAAAGTCACTGGTTGCTGTCTGCACCAACTCAACATTGCTGGGTGCAACTGATGAACTGCTTCTACTGAAAAGATGTCCCCTGTTGCTGTCTGCACCTGCTCAACATTGCTGATGCCACTAATGGACTGCTTCTACTGAAATGGTGTCACTTGTTGGTGTCTGCACCTGCACTCAACATTGCTGGGTGCAACTGATGAACTGTTTTTACTGAAATTAAGTCACTGGTTGCTGTCCGCACCAACTCAACATTGCTGGGTGCCACTGATGAACTGCTTCTGCTGAATTAATATGACTTGTTGCTGGGTGTACCTGCTAAACTTTACTGGGTGCAACTGATGGACTGCTTTTACTGAAAAGATGTTACCTGTTGGTGTTCTTTTTTGTATAAACTAATCATTGCAAGCATTTTATGTGAACATTTGTATAAACTGATTTTTTGTATATTGTGTAAACTATTATGTAAAGTCACATGTATGAAAAGAAGTTGTATTGCTTACTGTATTTCATATGTTAGGTTAGTAAAAGGTCAGTGCAAAGCCAAAATTTTTAACTAGTTATGTGATGTTTAGGTATTAATATTATCTTTTATTTTTGTTTGTATTTTTCTGGACGAATTTGGTGGTATTTTCACCACCAATGCTGGCAAAAATACCATCAAATTCTGGCCTGTGGAGGAAGGGCATATGAAAGGTGGCTACACTGTGCCACTGCGCCAGAGAGTGCGCCAAAGAGTACTATTAAGCCGCCTCCACAGTGCGTGTTAAGAGTTCATAGCAGTCAGTGCTTGTGAAGAGATCGTAGAGGACAGTTTTGTCGAGAGCTCGTGGTTGTTGTGAAGTTGGAGCAAGATGTTGTAGTAAAGAGTGTAGTTCCATGTTTTATGCAGTTATTTGATGGGAGAGATAGCAGATGTTATTGTAATGAGTGCATTTCATCAATATATGAAGGTAAAACTTACAATGTTCCTTTATTTTTTGTGTATCTGAAATAATGTATCACTACAGGTTCAGTCAACAAAGCATCTGGCTTGTGTTCTTGGATTAGAGTGTAATTGTGATTTTCTTGCGTAATTATAGTTTTTCTAAATTTTCTTTTGTCACGTCAGCATAGTTGGTATTTAAAAAGAAAATTCTTGTCTTGTTGGAAAAGAACCGTGCCAGATGTGGACGTTGAGTCACACTCCCACATACAGAACAGTTACTCTTGTGCTTGTTGGCTTCGTAGATTTTTATAGTTGCTGGGGTCTTAATTAATTAATTGTGTTTACGAAAATCTTCTTACATTGTTTGTTGCAGTCAGATTGCGTAATAATACTGGTCAGGGCCAGCCGATTACGAGACACTACGTAATCGGACATACTAAAATTAAAAGTATTTTCAATCTTTTATTTAATTAAGCCCCCATGCAATATGGAGTCAGCAAGCATTGTTAGGTACGTTTCTCCAGTAACAGTACCTTCAAAGTGAAAAGACCCAATGAGTCCCCTTGCAGACAAACCACACCACACATTTACAACAGGCAAATTCACAGCCTTTTCAACTGTAATGTGAGGATTATCTTCAGCCCAGTACACACAATTGTGCCTATTGACAGTTCCATTGAGTTTGAATTGGGCTTCATGCGACTCAAATTATGCTACCATATATCCCTGTTCACGTCTCACCATCTCCTGAACCCATTCACAAAATTCTAACCTTCGATCTGGATCGTCGTCACTTAGCTGTTGTACACACGAAACCTGCCTTTCTTCAGAATGCGTAGCACACTACTAGCACTTACATTACTCTCACGTGTCGCTTGCCTTGAAGATTTTTGAGGCGAACGCTGAAACAGTTCCAAGACCGCAGTTGTCGAATCATCACTTGTAGCTGTACGAGGTCGCCCTGATCGACCTTTATGCACATCACACACTGTTCCAAGAATTTCGAATTTGTCTCGTAGACGTGTAATTGTTAACCTTGAAGGTGGTTCTGTACCATACTCACTTCTCCACTGTCTTCGAACCGCAGCTACATTCTCAAACTTCCAGTACCACTTAATTATCTGCTTCCGCGCTTCAAAGCTCAAACGCACGTCCGCCATGTTGCAGTTACTTCCTTGCCACTGCTGCCACCTGTTGAAGAAACATAACATTATTTATTAAAAAACTAAAAACCCGCCTCGATTGCGAAAAAAGCACCCAGTGTTAACCTAGGTTTCGGCGTAGATAATTACACCTTCTTCAGAACAATAAAACCCACAAGTGCCTAAGAAGACCTTTGTCAATGATTAAAAGAACACTACAGCTATACATTTATAAACGAAAAAAGGAAAACACAAACAGTACATATGTATAAAGTCAAAACCACTACTTAACTAAATTGTGTACGCTGCACCTCACACCGGCCTATGTTCAATGGGCCATGACCCGCCATAAACTGCAGCTACCAGCTGGCGGGTCATGGCCCACCGAACATAGGCCGGTGTGAGGTGGAAAATGGTTGAAATGGCTCTGAGCACTATCAGTCTTAACATCTAAGATCATCAGTCCCCTAGAACTTAGATCTACTTAAACGTAACTAACCTAAGGACATCACACAACACCCAGTCATCACGAGGCAGAGAAGATCCCTGACCCCGCCGGGAATCGAACCCGGGAACCCGGGCGCGGGAAGCGAGAACGCTACCGCACGACAACGAGAGCTTCGGACGGTGTGAGGTGGAGCGTACACCATTAAGTTAAGTAGTGGCTTTGAATTTGTTTGTACATATGTATTGTTTGTGTTTTCCTTTTTTCGTTTATAAATGTATAGCTGTGGTGTTCTTTTAATCATTGACAAAGGTCTTCTTAGGCACTTTTGGGTTTTATTGTTCTGAGGAAGGTGTAGTTATATACGCCGAAACCTAGGTTAACTGTTGAGGATTGGCAGGAGCCAACCCACGGAGTTTGGAGGAAGCCGAAAGGCACGCGTTTAAGCTCACGCAGGCTGGCGTGAGGTCTGGAACAGGACAAGGAATTTAGACTTCAGAAAAAAGGTGGTACTTGGTGGAATACTTAGCTTTAATCCATTAATGTTGAACGTAGCTCTTGTCTGTACATTATTTACAATATCAATAGTAACTGAATAATGGCGCCTTGCTAGGTCGTAGCAAATGACGTAGCTGGAGGCTATGCTAACTATTGTCTCGGCAAATGAGAGCGTATTTTGTCAGTGAACCATCGCTAGCAAAGTCGGTTGTACAACTGGGGCGAGTGCTAGGAAGTCTCTCTAGACCTGCCGTGTGGCGGCGCTCGGTCTGCAATCTCTGATAGTGGCGACACGCGGATCCGACGTATACTAACGGACCGCGGCCGATTTAAAGGCTGCCACCTAGCAAGTGTGGTGTCTGGCGGTGACACCACATTAACACTAGGTGCTTTTTTCGCAATCGAGGCGGGTTTTTAGTTTTTTAATATATTAGCCAACGATTGTTGACGCGCTGCAATGTTGAAGGTTCTTAAACATAACATACTTTCTCACGTATATTTAACCTTGTAGAACGGGAAATAAATTGTCTATGACAGTTCAAAGTGTGGTTCAAATGGCTCTGAGCACTATGGGACTCAACTTCTGAGGTCATTAGTCCCCTAGAACTTAGAACTACTTAAACCTAACCTAAGGACATCACACACATCCATGCCCGAGTCAGGATTCGAACCTGCGACGTAGCGGTCGAGCGGTTCCAGACTGCAGCGCCTAGAACCGCACGGCCACTTCGGCCGGCTTCAAAGTGTGTATACATTTTTTGACGCACCCTGTATATGTACGAAATGAGCATCAGCACGTCCTCATACTCTCACTAATTTTCAAAACAACCATCCAAAGATGACAAAGCGTTTAATCTTGAAAAAGTATTCTGCAGCTGTGGCTCTATATTACTTTTTTCCCATGTGGACAGCAGCATTGTGGTTTGTTGGGCAATCTAGACTGTCATTTATCGTGACTGCACATCTTTTATCATGTCCTTTTCTTTTCGTTTTTCTTTTGTGTTAAACATTTGGCCTCCAGTACTCATCTCGTCGCACGATGTTGACTGTATTTAGTATTCGGCGCCATTAACGGCAGCTATGCGTTAGCCTATTGTGCTGACATTCCAGTGATCGGCGAATGAGAGGGCGGCGCGGCGCGGCGGGTGCATTCCGCTGCCACGTCGGGGAATCCCCAGTGACAGCCGGGCGAACCGCCGCGTCATCCGGCCGGCGCACCACGGATTCCCAGACCAGGGCCGTGCAGCTGCAGTTGCGGCCTTGGCTCTCAGCTTTGTTACTCCTCCCTGAGATCGACGAGTCGCCTGGTAAAGGCTGTGACCCCAAGTCGTTGTCCCTTGAGACCAACGAGTTGAGTGCTTTCTGCTGGAAAGTTGTAACGCCGGAAATGCATATCCTCCTATTTCCATCTATTGTACTATTATTTTTTTTTGTTACCTCAAGATATGACATTTCTGTCTCTTTATATATTGTAATTGCTTTGCTGTTTGGATATATATATATATATTTATGCACTTATGTCGATGTATAATTGGTTTGTTTCGTAAATATTATTTGTATTTTTACGCTGGGTCTTGCCTAGGGAAAACTGCTATCGAACGATTACATCGATGGGTCGTGTGAAGAATCAAAGTGTGTAGGATCTTTGGTAGTGTTAACTCTGCCGCGTGGGGCGCGGGCAGTCGGAGTCTGGCTGGAGTAGCGAGTGGAGCAGGTATGTTGTGTGACGCTCCCGCGAGTTGCCGCGCTTTCGGGCAGCATGTAATTGCGCTCGACTCGCGATGATAGTTTCTGACATGGTGTCGCGGACGGGAAGCATTAGCTGGCGCACATCAAGAGCCCGTTTCGCCTGGTGACCGTGTCGAGAAGAAGGCGCGCCAACATCCAGCTTCTGCAACAGCGACGGCCGACAATGAGTGACTGTCGCCACCTCCTCGATCGACGGCTTCAAACCTTCAATCAACCAACAAGGAAGACTAAAAGCACGTAAAGTTTCAGAACTGTATGGCAGACCTCAGCTTTTCAAATTGTTCCATTTGCCTCGCAAAATTACAGCAACTTAGCATGAACCTTTGTTGCTCATTGTCCCAATTGCATTGCCAAGCAGGATCCCTTCCTTTTCCGAAATGAGCCCGAGGGTCGTTGAAATTCAAACGCCAGCATCATTCGATTTCACTGCTTTAATTTCAAAGTTCAGCTGGCTACAATATTTAGATCGCACAAGCACGAATTAAGAGTGCGAGTTTTGTTACCGTATTTTAGTTACCTGTGACTGCAGCTCAGCTTGGTACGTACTAAATTTTACTATTGTTAATTGTTCAGAATCATTTAATTCAAGTTCAAAGTTAATTCTCTTATTTCTAAATTGCGTAGATTCAAGTAGCTTTTGAAATGATTGTTGAGGTAGTCCAAGACTAACTGTCTTTCGATGTGCTTCAGAAAGAAAGCTCACTATTAACTTCAGTCACTAAATTAACTTTCGATTTTCCGGTTTCATTAATTCTTTTGCTAAATTAAGTGTAGCGAAACTTACTACTTCTGACAAACTTTCAGTTTTCACACTACACGTGTCAACCTTCAGTTGCCACGCTTCTAGTGCTAATTATATGTGTAATTACCTTGCTTTTTCAGTTACTATAGTAATTGTCCTTAGGACTGGCGACCGTGATTTCCCCCAAATTTCAAATATCTAATTACCACTAGTTAATTGTTAACGTAACGGCCGCACATTTACTTTCTTTATTAACTTTACCCCTTTTCAAAATTAATTTCCACCAGTTTCATTTGCATTTTTCCTTTCATTTAGATGTAACCCTTTCCTCCCTCTTTACCGATAGATTAACTTTGGTGACGATTGCTTTTCCCAAATTTCCATTAGGTACACGCGGTTTAATTTTTCACTGTCATTAAGGTCGATAAGTGAGGGGGAGGTTACAAAGTCACGAATCCAGTCTCAAGTCCAGATCGAAATTCGACAAGCTCGTATTTTGTTTACTAAACGACAGTGCGGTACTACATCGAATGTCTCCCGAAAGTCAAGGAACATGGCGTCAACCTTAGCGCCTTTGCGGACAGCGCTCTGGATTTTTTTTGGATGAAGAGAGCGAGCTGTGTTTCGCAAAATATCTGTTTACGTAATCCATTTTGATTTTTGTAGAGAACCTTTCAGTTCTGCAAAAACGTCATAACGCGTGAGCACAAAACATGTTCCGTGATCTACTACAAATTGTCGTCGGCGATGTAAACCGCTAATTGAGTTCTCCTTTCCAGCGACCCTTCCTGAAAACGGGAATGATCTGTGTTTTTTTTTTCCCCCCTTCAAACCCTTAATCGCTGCTTTAAGGGGAACTATTTCTTTCGCATAATCTGTGTAGAATCTCAAGATATGTCCTCCGTTAAGCGACTTTAGTACATCTTACATTCCTTGAACATTCGTCTCAGTCTTCTGCGGTGCAACACTTTCGCAATTTCAGACGAGGAACTCTTCCGCGGTGAAACAATTTCGGAAGATCTGGTTCAGAATTTCGACCTTCGTTCTACCCTTTTACTTTTTGGTGCCAATATAGTCACTGAGAGACTGAACAGATGCTTTAGATCAGCTTAACAGCTTTTCATCCGACCAAAACTCCTTACGATATTTAGTCAGGCGGTTGACAATGTATAACTATCGAATTCACTGAACGTTTCTCGCATTGCTCTCTTTACGCTGATACTGGTTTCCTTCTCTTTCTTTTTGACAGCTAGATTTTGACATCACTTAACTCTGTGATGCTTTCTTTGCTTTCGCAGCAACTTTCTAACAGGACTACTGAACCACGGTGGATCTTTCCCGTTATTCCCAAGTTTTCTCAACACATGCTGGTATAAGACGTAAAGTTACAATGCTCTTGAATTTTGTCCTCTTTTGCGCTATATTTTTCTCGTCAGAACAGAATATTTAACGTCGACAACTCAAATACTCTGCAATTTATTTTCTATCACCCTTTATTTTCTATTAATCTTGCTAAGCAGCAACATATTTATACATGTCTTAAGACTACTTAAAACTCATAGTCATTGATGCTATCACAGCCGTATGATTGCTGAAGACCTTTACGTTAATCGATTCGAAAAGTTCAGGTCTGTTTGTTGTTAGGATGCCTAAGACGTCGCCCTTACGAATAACGTTTCTGTTTCTTCACCAGTAACCTAATGGAATAAACTGAATAAGCCTAGCGGAATAAACTAAACAGCGTAATGGAGAAAACTATAACAAAATACTCGAACAATCGTAACGTATTTTTTAATTAAGTACCTCCCATGTGTAAAGTGTTATTTCAGTTACCGTAAGAAAAAACCATTAAAAAGACAGAACATCCGTTTGGTTACTTAGAAGAGGAATGCATCTTTGCGTTATGCAATGCTTTGTGATTTCCGAGTTTGGGAAGTAGGTTGTAACATGCCTGAAATCCTTTTCAATCTAAAGTTTGCTACAACTTTGATTGTAATTTCCTCCCTTAAGATCAGTCAACAAAAAACGACTGGAAATATCCTTAGATGAAATCCAGTGATTTTTGGAGAAGAATCGAACACACAATAATTACAGAACTGATAAAAGTAAATTAGCGACCAAAATTATGAAAAGAAGATATTGCTTTTTGTGTTCGTAAAACGATAACAACTATAAATACACTAACAGAATTCAGATGTGGCGACTAGGTGTAGAAATAAAAAAGTTGCCTTCAGTAAATGTCATGCACCGGTAAATTAGGAATACTCCAAGGATGACAGAAGAATTTTGGGGCAAAGTGTTCGAAGTACTTGCATTGCGCCGAAATACAAGCTTCAGTTCGTGGCTAGCCGCACGGAGTGGCCGCGCGGTTTGCGGCGTCATGTCACGGACTGCGCGGGCCCTCCCGCCAGAGGTTCGAGTCCTCCCTCAGGCATGGGTGTGTGTGTTGTTCTTAGCATAGGTTAGTTTAAGTTAGTTTATGTAGTGTGTAAGTCTAGGGACAGATGACCTCACCAGTTTTGTCTCTTAGGAATTAACACACATTTGAACATTTTGAACAGTCCGTGGCACATGAAACTATTTTGTGAGACCCCAGAGATTCCATTTTTGCTCATAATACATAGAAGAAAACTCCTTGACATTGTATCCGATTTTCGAACAGGAAAGTATATATTAGAACACCCGTTTGGACCTCAGCGAATACAAAACCTACTCTGTATCACAAATATGAGGCTCGTCCGGTAAGTAAGTTTTCCTATTTTATCTCTCTACAAGACAATCTGTGCTCTTGACATGTGAGGGCTACTGAGATCGATTGGTACGTGCTGACAACGCTCACACCGCCTTACTATGCGTACTATAGTATGTTGCCAGTAAGCCGTTAATTAGCATGAAGTTACCACTACAAAACGTATCTGCTTTTGAGCTGCGCTCTATCATTTTTTTTTTCAGTAAAACAGCTATCCGCTGTCGACATCCGTTAGGAGTTAACGCCTGTTTATGGAAAAGACTGTATGAACATTCAAGCAGTTCGACCGACGTTAGCGTGTACAGTTTTTGAAAGAGTGCCAAGACGTGAATGACGAGGAGCGTACAGGCCGTGCCACGCTTATTGAGTGAAGTCCACAAGCAGCAAAGGATGGATTCGACCAGATTGTTTCTGGAAATGCATCAGAGACAGGCAGATCCGCCTTGTCAGTGGGGATGACCTGGCTTCATCAATAGACCCCTGTGATAAAACATCAGAAACCTGGCGAAAGTAACCTTTCCCAAATGAGGCAGAGGTCACACATTTGGTGGGAAAGTTCTGGCAAAGCATGTTCGTTCGGGGCTGTCGGGGTGTCTTACTTCTTCACAATCTGCCTTGCAACACCCCAAAGAATACAAAGAGGTATTGTAATGTCGTGATGAATCTGCAAGCTGCCCTCAATACTTTGTCTAGGAAAGTTTTCATCCTTCATGGCAATGCTCGGCCCCATGCAGCTGGGATGGCCCAGGCAGAGCTCGGAAGATACAGGTGGAAAGTGTTCCAGCATCCTCCATATTCGTGAACTCTTGTCCCAACTGGTTTTCACTTGTTGGCCGAACTCAAATTCATCTTGGGGGTCAGCCCATGGAGACTGAGTAGAGAAGTAACAGAAGCATTGTGGAATGTCAATAAAATTATATTAACATGATAAATTGTGTGTAATATTTTTCATAAAATAAGGAAACTTACTTATTGGACGCCTCTCGTAGCTTTTGATTGCGTGAACCACATTCATCTCTTTTTGTAGGCAAATTTCGAAACGTATCAAGTTCCTTCCATATTTTCACAGATCCAAGGCGTATAGGTCTTTCTCGTCTACACTTTACCCATGTAATGACAGATCAGAATGATATTTCCAGAAATGTGCAATTGAGACATGCCCACTGCGGAACACAAACCAACTTCCTCTCCAACCCTTAACGTTTCATTTTATTGCTTCTTAAATCGCAATACCAACTTTTAGATATATGTTATCTGCTCTACGTAGCTAAAAATATTCAATTTTGTTCAATACTGTTTTTAACGAAACGACACATTACCCATTCTGACACACTTTCTAACAGCTTGAATCTATTCGTTAGTCGACGGTATTAAAACTGAAATTGTAGCCCATGAGATATTTAGGTTTTCACATTGCGACACATGTTAAGAGAAGAATTGTCAGAAGGCTTTAAGTCACGGAAATGAACCACCGTTCTTCTTTCGCCAGGCTTTGGGTGGCACCCCATTTGCAAATATGGGAAATGACAACTCCAGTGAAAACTTATCCACACCGATCTATTTTAAATGGCTTCCATAGCTCTAGCACTACGCGTTTACACATGAAAATTATCTTAATAAAAAGAACATAATCGTTGTCTTTTAAAAGTTTTGCTTGCTGGCAGTGCACGCTACCTGTAAGCTCACGTAAGCTTTCAACGAGGAATTCGTAAACCTTGAACGTAAAAATTCGAATACGTGAATGGTTAGCAAAATCTGACTGCGAGAAAGTAACCTGAGAGTGCCTATCTGGTTCCCGTCTGTTTAAACATTCGTAATAGCAAGAATACTGTATGAATTCTACACTACGAATCGTTAAACTTTTAAACTTATAAATTGACCCTCGAAAAACTCAGTGTTCCCTTTTTTTATTATTTCATTTTGGCTTAGCTGTCGCACAAAGGAAACACCATGACGCTCTTCTTGTCTTGAAATTCGTTGCACTTCCTGAGCTGTAACTGTCTACTGAGATCCGCCTGGTGGAATGCGCCTTTTCTTTTCTTAAAAAAAAAAAAGGGAAAGCATCCTCGGTTCATAACAAATCTGAATAAGGATAATGGTAACTCATATTTTGGCACGGACATTGGAGGCAACAATGACTTGGGATAAATTATAACATCAATGCAATTAGTCTTCTGATTAGAAAAGTTCTGTACTGGAGAATTATCTCTTTCTTTGCTTCACAAACATTAATACACAAAAACATTACAATTCTTTAGCGGACAAACATAAGTAGTCTTTAACACCCAGATCTTTTCAAAAATGTAACTCGTAAATATGACATTAAATGTTCAACAGTTATTCCTCCCCCAGGTTCAAATTAAGAATTATGCATGGCTGTTAATTTTTCCCTATACTAAAGCCCAATTTAGTATTGAAGGGCAGCGCGGAGGGTAAAAATCGTAGAGGGAGACCAAGAGATGAATACACTAAACAGATTCAGAAGGATGTAGGTTGCAGTAGGTACTGGGAGATGAAGAAGCTTGCACAGGATAGCGTAGCATGGAGAGCTGCATCAAACCAGTCTCAGGACTGAAGACCACAACAACAACAACAAAAGCCTCCGAATGTCTCAAACAAGAATGCGCAACTACAAGCTGCCGAAATAAAGTACAAAATCTAAAATCAATTACCTTAAATCCTCTCCTATTACTCATCAAAATAATCATTATAAAATATTCTTCTCAAAATGCCTCCTTGTCTTCCCTCATCTCAAATAATTAATCAGTAAATCAACGACCTTTTCCTACCGGAGGATATAATTACAACCGTAACACTCGGCCTATGCAGTACTACTACTCATGACACACCACTGCCGACTACCGTGGCTCCTCATTTCACAATTAAGTGTGCACCACCTCCCGCGCACCCTGCAAAGCAGAGATAGTCCAAGCAAGCCTCCGGGCGACGCAGTATCTCTAATGACACAGCGCGCTTATAATTTCAAACAGTGCAAAGGCGTTCATGACGTCCAAATACTGGAGAAATACCCACGAAATTATGTACAGCCTCCTGTCACACATTCATACTTACGAAGATTTTTTTTTTCTTATTTTAGCACGTGTACAGCTTTCGATAAAACCCGCATAACGCACTCACGGAAAGGAGTGCCCATTTGCTGTGTGCCTCGCGCTTACCGTCTGGAATCGTCCACCTGGAGAAGGCTGGATCAAGTTTAGGGATGTAGAAGTGTTGGGGGAGCGAGGATTGAGGAGGGGAGTGGGAGGGGGGGGAGGCGATAGGAAGCCCAGCCGCCTACCAACAAAGCAGCCTCGCCGCCTCGAGGCCGACAAAGCTCGCTCGAATTAAAACATCCCATCGGCGGGACATGTCAGGCGGAGAGAGAGGCAAGTGAGAGAAAGAGCGATGGAGGGGGAGGGGGAGTTATGCCCCGAGAATGCGGCGGATGGAATGTGACGCGGCGAGCCGGCGGGGTGGGGGAGGTACCGGGTAGGCACCCCGGGGTGACGTGGCCGTGCCTCGCGCGTATGCAAACTGCGCTGCCGGCTCCCGCCCCTCCCCAGTGTCGCTAGCGGCGCATTGCCTGTATCCACAGATGTCTTCGCGGATATTCTCATTAATAATTACTTCGCAGATAAAAGCCTGCGCCGACGGGGAGTATCAGCGCATTTGTCTGCGGATATCAGGAGCAGTAACTACTCTATTGTTAAAAGTTAAAGGGCATTTTCGTTTGTGGTTTATGAGATCGATAATAATTAGTGGAAGACTCGGTGGTTTTGGACGCTTAGTCTGATTCGGAATTATATTTTCTGAAAGTTGTATTGCAACATTTCTCGCACTAATATACACGGTCCAGTTACATTAGTGCAACCGCCGCCTACGATCGACGTCAACGTGCAGTAACCACTCACAGAAGGCAGGTGGCAGCACTAGAAGTGGAGGGGAAACAACGCGTGCCGAGGGATGCGGAAAACAATGCAGTCGTTGTAGCAATACGGAAAGAGACCGATTTCTGGGACCTCCAAATGAGCATTGTCATCCTTAACGAACAGCTACAGTTACGTAACAAAAAAATTTTTAACGGTATAAAGCCGTTACTCGATATCTGACTTTGGCTCTCCTTGTGCAGATTGCCGAAATGTTCTTTTCCTTCTAAGGTTGTCCTATGTTTTTCAATTATCAAATGTTTCTTCGCTGCATTTCACATCTATATTACTTTCTACAAGTTGTCATTCAGTCCTATCTACATTTTCATAATGATGTTTTCATGTTTTACCTTACTGTTATAAGCTTTGATGTAGGGAAAATGTTGTGTTGTATGCTACTATCAAACAAACATTGTTTTCCATTATGTACCAATACTGTTTATTTATAATCATTTCTGCCTATATTTCAATGTGAAGTAGCCTAATTGTATCTACGGCTACTAGATGGCGCGCTCGTTGCAGTGCCGTGTTCACCTGGCTGCATTTGTTTTCGCGGCCACCTCAGTCCGTTTTGCAACCGGCACCACGCAAGTAACGAGCAGCCCTTAGTGGCTCGCCAATACAGTTTTCTTTATCTTAAATATCTTTGTGACTAATGCCTTTTTGGCATATTTATTATTTTATAAATGACATGTAAGTACTGCCAGTCTTTCACGATGATTCCGTACTTATACTCTATCATACGTTTTTAGTCATAATTCTCCGACCATGTTATAGAATATAGACCATTCTTTGATTTAAATTCTGAGGAAGACACTCCTCACAGTGTTGAAACCCGGTTAATGCGTTAAAAATACTGACCGAGGGCTGTTTTTCTTTCGATTGTAACTATTCACGGTCTCTGAACGTGGAGCCATGTACAAAATTTTGCATTGTCAATGGTTTTTCGGCCAAGGCTGGAAGCATTTCCTAAACGGGCAAGTTTGTAAACTGTTCGTGTGCCGCCGTGATTGAAGTCTAACGTGTGGGGTAAACTGACGCTATCCAAAACCGACGCCGTGGCAACTGTGGTACACCATCACCATGCGCCATAGGAGACAGGGGTGAATGACGGCTGCGGAGATGTTGCATGGGGGCTTAATTAAATATAATGCAAATAATTTTAATTTTTTGATTTAGTAGCTGTCTGTTCGGTTACGCTGTCTCGTAAACGGTTGGCCCTGACTAGTATTATTACGCAATCTGACTGCATAGAATAGCAACAAAGAATGAAAGGAAATTTCCGTTAACACAATTAATTAATTAAGTCCCCAGCAACTATAAAACGTACGAAACCAAAGCACAAGTGTAACTGTTCTGTGTGTGGAAGTGTGATTCAACGTACACATCTGGCACGGTTCTTCTTCAATAAGACAAGAAATTTTAAATACCATTTATACTTAAGTAATTAAAAAAAATAGAAATACTATAATTGCGCAAGAAAGCCAGAATTACACTCTAATACAAGTACACGAGCCAGATGCTTTGTTGACTGAACCTGTAATGACGCATTATTTAAGACATTGAAATAATAAAAAAAAGGAATTTTTTTACCTTCATATATATTGACGAAAAGCACTCTGATCACTACAATATCTCCATTCGAACAACATCTGCTGTCTAGCCCATCAAACAACTGCATAAAACATGGAACAAGCTCTCCCTACTACAACATCTCAACACCGACTCACTACTACTACTTCTCAACAAGCACTGACTACTGCCACATCTCGACAAGCACTGCCAGTGGAGGCGGCGGAATAATACTCTTTGGCGCAATCTGGCACTGTGGCTCAGTGTAGCCACCTTTCAATGTGTACGGGCGAATAGACGTGCAACTGTCGAGCAACTGCCCAGCCAGGCGAACAAAGTGAGCCAATAGTGATATACAGGACATAAGATCTCGCCTGAGGGATGCGATCATTTTTATGTCAATAACTGGCAACCAATGCTGTACAATCGCAAATAAAGTCGTGGGATGTTCAATTGACTCTTTTATTAGAACATGTCTTGAAGCAGAGCGTATACTGCTTGTGTCGCAGTCATACGTTATTCGACACTTTCTTTGGGTTGTCAAGGCTGTACGCCTGGTTGGTTACGAAGGAGTTGAAGTTTGTGATGTCTGAAAATGGGTGCAGTCCCGAAACGCGTAACATGTTCTAATAAAAGAGCCAATTGAACATCTCATGACTTTATTGCGATTGTACAGCACTGGTTGCCAATTATGTACCAATAGTGTCTCAACGTCAGTTCAGCGATCGTTGCTGCGTATGGGCTTCTCAGTTGACGCCTGGCTCATGCACCCATGCTGACTGCTGTTCATCGGCGACGAAGGCTGGAAATTGAAAGCCATTGAGAGGTGACAGGTGGGACTTTCAGATGAATCACGTTTCATTTTCCATCGGACCGATGCCCTTCGCCGTGTACAGCCCTGCAACAATCTTCTGAAGTCTCCAGGTCAGACGAGAGAGCATTATGGTCTGGGGAATATTTTCGTGCCATTCCCTAGCTGATCTCGTCATTCTGGGAGGACAATGGATCAACATAAATATGGATCTAACTTTGGGGACCATGTCCATACCTATATGCCATTTGTTTTTCTTGGTACCATGGCATCTACCAGCAGGACAATGCAACGTGTCACCCAGCTCACAGTGTACGTGCGTGACTTCAAGAGCATCAGGATGAGTCTCCGGGCACCAGACACTCCGGATTTACACCGAATCGTTAATCTGTCGGACCACCTCGATCGGGCTGCTCGTGTCATGGATCCTCAACCGTGAAACCTAGCGCAGATGGCCACAGCGCAGCTGTCCGCATTGCTCCACCTCCCTGTGGGTACTTTCCGGAACCTCACTGACTCTCTTCTTGGGCATCTGCTCTGCGAGAAATGTTTATTCAAGCTTTCGGCAGGTGGTAACATTAATCTGACTGGATCGTATATGAAAGTGAAAGTTTGTTCGCCTTCTATACATTTCTGTATCATTCATCCGATGGCGATGAAACTTCAGTGAGCTCTTGTGTGCACGCTTGCAAAGGTGTCTGAGGGGGGATGAGAATTCCCTACTTCCCATTCTGGTGCGAGTGGGTGTGAAGAGGGGGTCACAAGCGAAAATATTCGAAAACGGCCTACGGGTTTTTGTTTACTATACAGGGCTATTACATATGATTGAAGCAATTTCATAAATTCACTGTAGCTCCATTCATTGACATATGGTCACGACACACTACAGATACGTAGAAAAACTCATAAAGTTTTGTTCAGCTGAAGCCGCACTTCAGGTTACTGCCGCCAGAGCGCTCGAGAGCGCAGTGAGACAAAATGGCGACAGGAGCCGAGAAAGCGTATGTCGTGCTTGAGATGCACTCACATCAGTCAGTCATAACAGTGCAACGACACTTCAGGACGAAGTTCAACAAAGATCCACCAACTGCTAACTCCATTCGGCGATGGTATGCACAGTTTAAAGCTTCTGGATGCCTCTGTAAGGGGAAATCAACGGGTCGGCCTGCAGTGAGCGAAGAAACGGTTGAACGTGTGCGGGCAAGTTTCACGCGTAGCCGGCGGAAGTCGACGAATAAAGCAAGCAGGGAGCTAAACGTACCACAGCCGACGGTTTGGAAAATCTTACGTAAAAGGCTAAAGCAGAAGCCTTGCCGTTTACAATTTCTACAAGCCCTGACACCCGATGACAAAATCAAACGCTTTGAATTTTCGGCGCGGTTGCAACAGCACATGGAAAAGGATGCGTTCAGTGCGAAACTTGTTTTCAGTGATGAAGCAACATTTTTTCTTAATGGTGAAGCGAACGGACACAATGTGCGAATCTGGGCGGTAGAGAATCCTCACGCATTCGTGCAGCAAATTCGCAATTCACCAAAAGTTAACGTGTTTTGTGCAATCTCAAGGTTTAAAGTTTATGGCCCCTTTTTCTTCTGCGAAAAAAACGTTACAGGACACGTGTATGTGGACATGCTGGAAAACTGGCTCATGCCACAACTGGAGACCGACAGCGCCGACTTCATCTTTCAACAGGATGGTGCTCCACCGCACGTCCATATGATGTTCGGCATTTCTTAAACAGGAGATTGGAAAACCGATGAATCGGTCGTGGTGGAGATCGTGATCAGCAATTCATGTCATGGCCTCCGCGCTCTCCCGACTTAACCCCATGCGATTTCTTTCTGTGGGGTTATGCGAAAGATTCAATGTTTATAGCTCCTCTACCAAGAAACGTGCCAGAACTGCGAGCTCGCATCAACGATGCTTTCGAACTCATTAATGGGGACATGCTGCGCCGAGTGTGGGAGGAACTTGATTATCGGCTTGATGTCTGCCGAATCACTAAAGGGGCACATATCGAACATTTGTGAATGCCTAAAAAAACTTTTTGAGTTTTTGTATGTGTGTGCAAAGCATTGTGAAAATATCTCAAATAATAAAGTTATTGTAGAGCTGTGAAATCGCTTCAACCATTTGTAATAACCCTGTATTTACTTGACTTGGACTACTGTCAAAGTATGAAGTGCAATCTCTCTTTTATTTGCGTTTTTCATTACATCAGCCAGGATGCAAGAATGAACCCTGCAACGGGGCAATGTTTTCTCAGCGTATATGCACATCTACGTAAGCGGGTGAAACCGCTGGCAAAAAGCTAGTAGAATTTTATAATAATATAATAATATAATTTCTTATGACTCGATGTCACAAGATTATACGTTGGTTGATTTTTGAAGTATTTTTTCTACCCTTTGCAATTTTGGTTGTCCAAATTTTCGGAAGTTTGATTTGAATATTAAGCATTAATGTATAAAAAAAAGTAATTTTTGTTGCAAAGAAAATCTAATTGGGCTGTAAATGGATACAATCTTGAACTTGTCTGTCAGCTCATCTAGTTAATCAGAGAATTACTTAAATTCTTCCTTTTTGAAACCTACTGCCCCTGAAAACTTGAGGATAAAGCTTTCAACAGCCTTACGTCTTTTCATACTGAACCGGTGCTTTATTTTTAGTTGTTCTGCATATATATACACTATATTCAAGAACTCATTTTATTCAAAGACGTTTATATAATTTTTAACATGATCGTACAACGTTGTTTCCTTTTCATCACTGAATGTTTTCAGAAAAAATCTGAATATTTCCTAAAACAGGTTTCATGGCCTCCTCTTCGTTTTCCCGCAAAGCTTTATGTCTGTCACGTAATATACTTCTTGGAACTGAATATTTCTCACTCGTTTCCCTTGTTGTCTTCCCAAGAATTCTGCCTTTTCTTCAGCTTCCTTCATGTTATTTCCATCCCAACTGTATTCTGTCTTCTCTGTCTTTACCTGTTAAGGACAAAAATTGAAATATTACGTTTTTATGCTATCCGTTTTATCCGGCATAGCCTGAAACTGTATACATTGATGCAATCCGAATGTACTGCTGTGATAGTTTTAACATTTCTATGTTTTTAGTTGTACTAGACAGTGTCAGAGATCGAGTGAGGCACCGCAGTCGTTATCACACTGGACTCGCATACGGGAGGACGCCGCTTCAAATCGCGTCTGACCATCCTGATTTAGGTTTTAGGCGATTTCAATAAATCGCTTAAAGCAAATGTCGGGATGGTTCATTTGAAATGGCACTACCAATTTCCTTCTCCATCATTCTTCCTTAATTGGAGCTTGTGCTCCATCTGTTGCGTCAAACACTAATCTTCCTTCTTTTGCATTGTCATAGCCTGTATCTTACAAAATACCAGTTGTATCTATAGATACAATAAAAATTTAATATTCCTTACTTCCAAACCAAACAAAGCACATCACTTCAAAGATTGTGCACCCAAAAACTCAGCCCGCATCTCGTGGTCGTGCGGTAGCGTTCTCGCTTCCCACGCTCGGGTTCCCGGGTTCGATTCCCGGCGGGGTCAGGGATTTTCTCTGCCTCGTGATGGCTGGGTGTTGTGTGTTGTCCTTAGGTTAGTTAGGTTTAAGTAGTTCTAAGTTCTAGGGGACTGATGACCATAGATGTTTAGTCCCATAGTGCTCAGAACCATTTGAACCAAAAACTCACTTTGTGACAAATAATTTCTTGGCACTTCGAAAAGCATTATTGTTTTGATTGTGAATCGTGTGAGTAGGGCTGTTCCTCCATAGTTCTCACTGCAGTGCCACGGCAGATGCTGTCACTAATGCTAGGGCTTAGAAACAACTCTTGTCCGATACAATCCTCTGACCAATATTATCCAAGAGTCTCCGATTTTTCTTTTAATTCACTGTTATAACCAGTTTGGAACGAAGTGCCACTAAATTGGCTGCGTCGCGAAGTGACCTAGAAGCGGTATGTTCGTTGCTGGCATCTGAAAGAACTAAAGATAACGACATTCTCGTATTCTTGGTTCCCCGCAAAAAATACACGTGCATCCTGTTTCCATCGTACCAGCAGCTGGCTTATGCCTGAGTCGTACCTGTTTCTTAACGGAGGTCGCTTATACAGTTGCCGAAAGCTATCACAAAGCTCTCTGAACAATTACCAGGATCCTCCGTCCCCTTGAATTCTCGCTGCATGGTCTAGCACCTGTTCGTGTACCACGACACAAATAATGTTCAATATAAAATTTAGTAAATTTATTAGAGTTTCCTTTAAAAACTGTATGCTTGTAAGTACTCAGTGTAATATTTAATTCAGTAAGAAGCGTACCACGTTGACATGATTGAACATAATCGTGGACTACCGTATATTTGATAAGTGAACTATATGATTAACGTTTAAAGGCATCCAAATTGTGACAACAACTTGTAATTCAACGTAATTTTTTTCCATTATCAGAGAAATATTCTACAGGAGATTTTACAGAAGAATTAAGACACGTATCAATAATACAGGGTGATTCAAAAAGAATACCACAACTTTAGGAATTTAAAACTCTGCAACGACAAAAGGCAGAGCTAAGCACTATCTGTCGGCGAATTAAGGGAGCTATAAAGTTTCATTTAGTTGTGCATTTGTTCGCTTGAGGCGCTGTTGACTAGGCGTCAGCGTCAGTTGATGCTAAGATGGCGACCGCTCAACAGAAAGCTTTTTGTGTTATTGAGTACGGCAGAAGTGAATCGACAACAGTTGTTCAGCGTGCATTTCGAACGAAGTATGGTGTTAAACCTCCTGATAGGTGGTGTATTAAACGTTGGTATAAACAGTTTACAGAGAATGGGTGTTTGTGCAAAGCGAAAAGTTCTGGACGGCCGAGAACGAGTGATGAAAATGTAGCACGCATCCAGCAAGCATTTGTTCGCAGCCCAGGAAAATCGACTCGCAGAGCTAGCAGAGAGCTGCAAATTCCACAATCAACTGTATGGAGAGTCCTACGAAAAAGGTTAGTTATGAAACCTTATCCCGAGGCGATGGATCGGCCGCCAGGCAGCCCGTGACAGAGCACTTCATCACTGGCCTCCAAGAAGCCCTGATCTTACCCCCTGCGATTTTTTCTTATGGGGGTATGTTAAGGATATGGTGTTTCGGCCACATCTCCCAGCCACCATTGATGATTTGAAACGAGAAATAACAGCAGTTATCCAAACTGGTACGCCTGATATGCTACAGAGAGTGTGGAACGAGTTGGAGTATCGGGTTGATATTGCTCAAGTGTCTGGAGGGGGCCATATTGAACATCTCTGAACTTGTTTTTGAGTGAAAAAAAAAACCTTTTTAAATACTCTTTGTAATGATGTATAACAGAAGGTTATATTATGTTTCTTTCATTAAATACACATTTTTTAAAGTTGTGGTATTCTTTTTGAATCGCCCCGTATAACGGCTTGTGTCGTGTTGAAAATGATCATGATCGACCTTTACGTTCCTAGTTAATGGAAATGAGGTCCAACTTCTGCAGAGGAAAATTCAGACTAAGCGCAAACCTTTCGTCGGAGCTCGGGGTGAACCGGGCGGATTCAAGTAGTAAATTTTCCCAAGCAGCGGGCAGTAGCAGCGTTTACGTAGATATCTGGACTACTCGCCAAATCTGTGCACGAAGTCTTTAACGGCGTCATACTTACACGGGGTGAATCGCCTAAGACTTGCACCACAAATATTGCGGCAATGGTAAGTGCTGTTGGTGGATTGGTTGTCAGGGGCTCGTATTATTAGCTAATCAACATTTTTTTTTTTTTTAATTATGAATTTGGCCAGCTATGGACCGCATACAACTTAAGACTTATGGTGTTTCTTTTTCTTCCGTTCTTCCCAGTACTTCTTCATTTTCTCGCCAACTGCTCGTCTCTGCTCATCTGTCCACACTCTCTTGGGTCGAGGTTTTGGCGCATCTTCTTCATAGTTTGCGTTTTCTATAAGTAGCCTAAAGTTATTCCTGTCACGTATTATTTCTTCTGTAGCACCTATTTTGTTGGCGTCTTTCTTTACTGCTTCTATCCATCCTACGGTGTTTTTCAGCTTACTAACGTAATTAAAAATTTTCTTTGTAATTCGTGTTTCTTCCATTCTTTTTAAATGTCCATAAAATTTTAGCCGTCTCTTCCTCATTGTATCTGTGATCTTTTCTGTATTTTTGTATAGGTCTTCATTTCTCCTTTTAATCCACCTGTTTTCCTTGTTTTTCTCAGGACCTAGAATTTTTCTTAATATTTTTCTCTCTCTTTTTTCTAGTTCTCTTAATTCGCCTTTCTTATTCAATGTTAGGCACTCTGATCCATATGTTGCTTGTGTCCTAATAACTGAATTATAATGTTTAATCTTTGCTTGTATGAATATTGATTTCCTATTGTAGTAGTTTTGTGTTAATTTATATGCAAATTCCAACTTTTTTATTCTTTCTTTATTTGTTGTGTTATCCAGTCCATTGGCTTGGATCCACTCCCCCAGGTATTTGAATCTATCAACTCTTTTAATTTTTCCATACTTTGTTTTCATAAACTTTTCTGTATTATGTTTGTGTTCTATATACTCGGTTTTTTCGTAGGATATTTTTAGCCCTGTCTTTTCAGCAATCTCGTGTAACATATCAACATTTTTATAATACCTAGAAAGTGTATTTTTTGTGCAACAATACTGGATAGAATAATGCCCATTGACATTAACAGACCAAAAGTAGGGTAAATTAGAATGTCAGTGCTGTTTGTTGCAGGATTCCAGTGCGCGCCATTTACGAAACGTTGTAATTTTGAAAAACACCCACACTGACACTTGTACAATCCCTTTGGTAATAGATAGTGTCGGAAGTTCCATGCGGCTTTTCGCGGATGATGCTGTAGTATACAGAGAAGTTGCAGCATTAGAAAATTGTAGCGAAATGCAGAAAGATCTGCAGCGGATAGGCACTTGGTGCAGGGAGTGGCAACTGTCCCTTAACATAGACAAATGTAATGTATTACGAATACATAGAAAGAAGGATCCTTTATTGTATGATTATATGATAGCGGAACAAACACTGGTAGCAGTTACTTCTGTAAAATATCTGGGAGTATGCGTGCGGAACGATTTGAAGTGGAATGATCATATAAAATTAATTGTTGGTAAGGCGGGTACCAGGTTGAGATTCATTGGGAGAGTGCTTAGAAAATGTAGTCCATCAACAAAGGAGGTGGCTTACAAAACTCTCGTTCGACCTATACTTGAGTATTGCTCATCAGTGTGGGATCCGTACCAGATCGGTTTGACGGAGGAGATAGAGAAGATCCAAAGAAGAGCGGCGCGTTTCGTCACAGGGTTATTTGGTAAGCGTGATAGCGTTACGGAGATGTTTAATAAACTCAAGTGGCAGACTCTGCAAGAGAGGCGCTCTGCATCGCGGTGTAGATTGCTCGCCAGGTTTCGAGAGGGTGCGTTTCTGGATGAGGTATCGAATATATTGCTTCCCCCTACTTATACCTCCC
Source organism: Schistocerca serialis cubense (assembly GCF_023864345.2). Classification (NCBI taxonomy): domain Eukaryota; kingdom Metazoa; phylum Arthropoda; class Insecta; order Orthoptera; family Acrididae; genus Schistocerca; species Schistocerca serialis. The sequence continues at coordinate 622,491,206 of NC_064645.1, forward strand.
GAGGAGATCACGAATGTAAAATTAGATAGATTAGAGCGCGCACGGAGGCTTTCAGACAGTCGTTCTTCCCGCGAACCATACGCGACTGGAACAGGAAAGGGAGGTAATGACAGTGGCACGTAAAATGCCCTCCGCCACACACCTTTGGGTGGCTTGCGGAGTATAAATGTAGATGTAGATGTAGATGTAGAATAAAGAATAACACATATCAGTTATGTGGATTCTCACCAGCAACGGGACAACTGACCATCACTGGTTGTCTTCAAAATGACCACCGGCAGCGGCAATAGGTGCGTCCAGCCTGCTGTTGCGGAGATGTTCGAGCAGGCTGCAGTAATACGTTTTGCATACCGTCGGCTGTAGCTAGTATGTCATTCAGCATTTCCCGCAGAAAAAAGTCTACGGGCGCCAGATCCAGGGAACTGGACGGCTATGCTACGGCTCCTCTGCGTACAGTCCAGCCATTTGGAAAATACTCGTGACGACATGCACCGTACTGCGTGCAGTAAGGTCTCGACAACCGTCATGGTGGCTCTACAGGTTCCTCCTAGTCTGCAGAGCAACGTCTTCCAGCACCCGCGGAAGATGGAATGTTAGGAGGCTGCGATAATTGTCTGCGTCCAGTGTTCCGTCTATGAAAAACGAGCTTCTGAGCTGATGGTTCATTACCCCACACCACACGTTTATACTCCGTGGTCGCTGACGTTGCACCTGAAAAAGACAAATGGAGACTGTCGACAGACCAATAGTGCATTTTTCGGTGGTAAATACGGCTTCATCACTAAAAAAGATACATGATACATCTGACTATCCTGTCTTAACGCCCATGCACACAAGTTAATTCAATTCTCATAATCGTTTCAATGCAGCTCTGGATGGAGAGAGACGTTATAGGAATGGAACCTATGGTGATGGAGAATGCGTAGGAGCCATTCCTCAGTCATGCCACTTCCTCACGCGACTGCGCTGGTGCTAACGAGCGGATCAACTGCAATCGTGGTAAGAACATTATTTTCCCCCTCTTCTGTCGTCTCCCGTCACTTGTTTCCTTCTGTTACGTTGTCCAGGCGTTACACTACCACTTTCACGTATGTGGTTGAAGAGGTTGATAACTAACTGCCCGCATCTCGTGGTCGTCCGGTAGCGTTCTCGCTTCCCACGCCCGGGTTCCCGGGTTCGATTCCCGGCGGGGTCAGGGATTTTCTCTGCCTCGTGATGGCTGGGTGTTGTGTGCTGTCCTTAGGTTAGTTAGGTTTAAGTAGTTCTAAGTTCTAGGGGACTGATGACCATAGATGTTAAGTCCCATAGTGCTCAGAGCCATTTGAACCATAACTAACTGCCGAGATGGTTGACGTCTGTTGGGATATCTTGCCGCATACACCGTAGAAGAACGAACTGCATTCGTCCTACACTTTCCATACACCATGAGCATGTCGGCTTTTTCTGCGTTGGTAAGTCCCATCGTCTATTCACTCATGCCCGGTCCTCACAGCTTTACTTCTGCCAGTACCTCCTCTCCTACCTTCGAAACTTCCTGGCAGAAGTAAAGCTGTGAGGAGCGGGCGTGAGTCGTGCTTCAGTAGCTCAAATGGTAGAGCACTTGCCCGCGAAAGGCAAAGGTCTCGAGTTCGAGTCTCGGTCGGGCACACAGTTTTAATCTGCCAGGAAGTTTCATATCAGCGCACACTCCGCTGCAGAGTGAAAATCTCATTCAGGAAATATTGTAGTTCTTTAATACTACACGAAACAATTTCTTCAAGTTTCACCAGTGGTGATAACATTGACTAAAAGTGTACAGTTCTCAGGGTAAAAATGGTCCATGCCTCAACTACAGCAGTAGTCGTTCTGAGGCAATTGAGGCGAGGTCGGCCAATTATCACTTCAGTGTGGATGCACACCAGGCTCGAACCCACGGTAATCGGCTAAAAGCTGCAAGTAATGAGGAGAATGGACAAGGGGCATTAAATAAGTAGTGTGTGGACGAGTTGAGAATTTGAGTCTGACAGGAGGCGTGCCAGGGTAGTCGGTGCAGTTCCAGTGACCATTGATTGTGTGGTGATGGTGCAGTGGTCACCGCATCTGCCAAGTAAGCAGGAGGCCCGGGGTCGAAGCCCAGTCCGGCACAAATTTTCAACTTTCCCCATTGATGTAATCAATACCCGCTCACAGCCAATGTCCGTAATTCATTTGTGTCTTAATTAATAGAGATTGCTGGATCAAAATGGTATCAGTTCTTTCAGACATATCCGAAAGTACAGACGCCATACACACTTACACACACACACACACATATATATATATATATATATATATATATATATATATATATATATATATATATATATATATATATAACCTGTTGGTCCACTTATACTCCACAGCTATTGAAAACTCCGAACATAGACATGGATGGTGGCGGGCCGATGAAATCTTTCACTCTTTCCTTGCGTACTGCATAACACCCACTAAAATCAAAGGCGTGGCAAAGGATGATTTCGCTCCGACGATATTTCGCCTGCTGCCGCACTGCACCAAATTAATTGTAACACTGATATCATCAACAAATATCGGGTAACTACTCGCTAAAAGTGAATTTATGTGAGGCAATACCACTTAATTACCGTCACTGACGATCTTATATAGACGTGGCTAACGTTAGTTACTAACAGAAAACATCACGCTAGGTATTATCGAGACACTGTGATTCAAGGAAAATATAACGTATCAATATGTTTCATACGTAACGCTCGGTGCGTTTTGCACCAACTACTTATAATCCTCCACGCTGAAACTCAGACAATTGTGATGAGGTTGTCATAACTACACCTGAAAGTGTTTCCCGCTCTACAACACGTGACATTGCTCTACTATTTTATAGTAGCTGTACGCGGGCGTTGCCTGGGTCAGAATATATTGCACGGTTGGTGGTCACTCTACTTATCAGATTCATGCATTCCATTAAACGCACGTCATAGATAATAATTAAATACTATTATTTAAATAAAACAGCTCAGAGTCAAAATTTATTTAATTTAATAAGAAATATATTGTATACACTTATTTAAAATTTTATTTCTCTCACAACACTTGTTTGTACACTATGTTTGCAGTTTCATTTTTCGGACTAAACAATTCTGAGGTAAAACAACTCGTGAGCACTCGACGCCGCATGGAAAGCATGATTTGTTTATCACCACGATAATGGAATATTTGGTCCTGTGCTTTGTTGACGGTCATGTTGTAAGCCAACTTTACTGGAAATTGTAATCGTCTTAAACTGAACGGCAGTGCAGACGATAGTAAAGATATTTGTGATGTAAATATCGTCTGCTCTTTTTCCTTGCCAGTCATTATACCGTCTTCGATGACGTTTTTCTGCAGCTGTCTGATGAAGACTCTTATACCATTACACAATTCACGGAATTCAGATTCCGCATTAAAATGGCTGGAGAACCAACATTCAATTTGATGGCAGTGTAACGGCGTTCCTAGAACACTGAATAAATTTAAAAATTTAGTAGAAATATTTGCAGTTACATTTTGATCAGTCATGGTCTCCATCGACATCTAAATGTTCTCTGTTAAGAAGAGATGCTTTCGTTTGCATGGCGGCGGCTAATTCACAAAGCAGCCCTCCACTGGAGAGGGACGGCAGCTGACGGTAATTCGATGCTGGTTCAGATAGTATCTCCATGTCGTCCCCACGACGGCATTAGCTGAATGACCGACTAAAAACAGGGGAGCACAAAACATCCGCAGAGAGTTTCGGCAAGCAACACCGCACAGGCCTGCTTTTTAAGATAAGTTATCTAAAGTATACTGTTTCGATTACTGTGCAGAGAAGAACTTATCTCTAGACACAGATCTTTGTAAACTCGTTGTGGTTTCAGCGGTCACAGTGTTCAACAACTGCTGCCCAAAGTCTATGGTAATACGAGAAGAATCCAATAGGGGTACGGATGAGATTAGGGAAAGAAATCTGAGAAGCCATCTGTGGTTAAAAAAAAGAAAAAAAGAACCAGATTTCATGACTGACGACTGTGAATATATGGCGTGTATGAAACAACACTGGAACATCAATTACGAGGGCATGCTGAAAAGTAATGCCTCCGAAATTATTATGTGAAAATTCTTAAGCTTTTTAAACATTAATGTTATTAACATTCTACATACTTATTCTTCATCTCTACATGATTATTTCTCAACATAATGACGCTGTCGACGAACACATTTCTCCCTACGAGAGACACGTTTGTTGATATGGTCACTGTGCAATATTTGACTTTTTGATGAAGCTTCAATCTCAACTCTGTTTGCGTAGTTTCATCACTATCAAAGTTTTCTTTAAGTTTTGGAAATCGCGTGGACATCGGATTGTTGGAAATGTCTCAGCGCTCGTGTGTGATTTGACACTGTCGTGCTGGGGGAGAGGGTGTTCCATGCGTGGACGAACTCAACGAATCCGAAACTGGGTTACAGCACGCTGTTTCTCACCCACCGGCAGTTACGATACACACCGCCATGTTACAAGCTGCAGTATGGAGCCCTTTAGCGGCAAAGAACTGAAAATAATGACGAATAAAGACGTAGAATGATAGTAACACTTGTTCTATTTAAAAAAACGTTAAGTGTTTTTACATAAAAATTCTGATAAATTACTTTTCAGATCGCCGTCGTATTTACACTACTGGCCATTAAAATTGCTACACCAAGAAGAAACGGAGATGATACACGGGTATTCATTGGACAACTATATTATACTGGAACTGACATGTGATTACATTTTCGCGCAATTTGGGTGCATAGATCCTGAGAAATCAGTACCCAGAACAACCACCTCTGGCCATAATAACGGCCTTGATACGCCTGGGCATTGAGTCAAACAGAGCTTGCATGGCGTGTACAGGTACAGCTGCCCATGCAGCTTCAACACGATACCACAGTTCATCAAGAGTAGTGACTGGCGTATTGTGACGAGCCAGTTGCTCGGCCTCCATTGACCAGACGTTTTCAGTTGGTTAGGGATCTAGAGAATGTGCTGGCAAGGGCAGCAGTTGGACATTTTCTGTATCCAGAAAGGCCCATGCAGGACCTGCAACATGCGGTCGTGCATTATCCTGTTGAAATGTAGGGTTTCGCAGGAATCGAATGAAGGGTAGAGCCACGGGGCGTAACACATCTGAAATGGAACGTCCACTGTTCAGAGTGCCGTCAATGCGAACAAGAGGTGACCGAGACGTGTAACCAATGGCACCCCATACCATCACGCCGGGTGATACGCCAGGATGGCGATGACGAATATACGCTTCCAATGTGCGTTCACCGCGATGTCACCAAACACGGATGCGACCATCATGATGCTGTAAACAGAACCTGGATTCATCCGAAAAAATGACGTTTTGCCATTCGTGCACCCAGATTCGTCGTTGAGTACACCATCGCAGGCGCTCCTGTCTGTGATGCAGCGTCAAGGGTAACCGCAACCATGGTCTCCGAGCTGATAGTCCATGCTGCTGCAAACGTCGTCGAACTGTTTTGTGCAGATGGTTGTTGTCTTGCAAAGGTTCCCATCTGTTGACTCAGGGATCGAGACGTGGCTTTCACGATCCGTTACAGCCATGCGGATAAGATGCCTGTCATCTCGACTGCTAGTGATACGAGGCCGTTGGGATCCAGCACGGCGTTCCGTATTACCCTCCTGAACCCACCGATTCCATATTCTGCTAACAGTCATTGGATCTCGACCAACGCGAGCAGCAATGTCGCGATACGATAACCCGTGTAAGTAGGCTGTTTAGGTTTTTTTTAATGGTAACGCCACGTAGCGCTCTCTATGAAAATCACTGGCTGTGCTGTGCAGTCTGTGGCTGGGTGGCATTGTTGGAATTTGCCATTGCAGCGTTGGGCAGTTGGCTGTTAACAGCGCGTAGCGTTGCGCAGTTGGAGGTGAGCCGCCAGCAGTGGTGGATGTGGGGAGAGAAATGGCGGAGTTTTGAAATTTGTAAGACTGGATGTAATGAACTGCTATATATATTATGACTTTTGAACACTATTAAGGTAAATACATTGTTTGTTCTCTATCAAAATCTTTCTTTTGCTAACTGTGCCTATCAGTAGTTTGAGCCTTCAGTAGTTTGAATCTTTTATTTAGCTGGCAGTAGTGGCGCTCGCTGTATTACAGTAGTTCGAGTAACGAAGATTTTTGTGAGGTAAGTGATGTGTGAAACGTATAGGTTGTTAGTCAGGGCCATTTTTTTGCAGGGATTTTTGAAAGTCAGATTGCGTTGCGCTAAAAATATTGTGTGTCAGTTTAAGCACAGTCATGTACAATTTTTCTAAGGGGACGTTTCATACCCGCAATCGCGAGGGGCTACAATCCGACCTTCATCAAAGTCGGAAACGTGATGGTACGCATTTCTGCTCCTTACACGAGGGATCACAACAACATTTCACCAGGCAACGCCGGTCAATTGCTGTTTGTGTATGAGAAATCGGTTGGAAACTTTCCTCATGTGAGCACGTTGAAGGTGTCGCCACCGGCGCCAACCTTGTCTGAATGCTCTGAAAAGCTAATCATTTGTATATCACAACATCTTCTTCCTGTCGGTTAAATTTCGCGCGTGTAGCACGTAGTTTTCGTGGTGTAGCAATTTTAATGGCCAATGGTGTAGAAATGTACAGATAAATATCGAAGACCGTAGGAATATTGTTTTCCCATCGCATATGTACATATTGTCTCGTGGTGGAGCTTGTGATTTTTTCTGAAACACGATTTTCCCACTATAACGATCAATGACATACAATCAACTATGATTCTCTTGATCTACGTTCTGTCTATTATCAAGTTTCAACGATTAGTGTGTCGTGCAGCCGGCTGCGGTGGCCGAGCGGTTCTAGGCACTTCAGTCCGGAAGTGCGCGTCTGCTATAGTCGCAGGTTAGAATCCTGCCTCGGGCATGTATGTGTGTGATGTCCTTAGGTTGGTTAGGGAACTGATGACCTGAGATGTTAAGACCCACAGTGCTCAGAGCCATTTGAACTATTTTGTGCCGTGTAGCTGAAATGGAGATGAGAAACTAATCTGGTTCGTGCATCAGACTAATACTCGTTCATCCAGTGTCTGGACCGTGCTTTCACCGCCATCAGCATTCTGTCTCTCCGAAAGGGGACTCCAAGCCAAAACGTGCCATACGCGCATTTCATTTTTGTGTACGAGAAAGTTAGAAGCTAAAAATCATTAAAGTTAGTGGGCAAAGGCACAAGTAAAAGACAACAAAGCCGACTACGTCAAATCCGATTGTTATAGTCTTCAATCCTAAGACTGGTTTGATGCAACCTTCCCCGCTAACCTACGCTTTCAAAGTTGCTTCATCACACATAATTGTTGTCATCTATACCCACTTGTACTTGCTGTTATCAAGCAAGCCCCTTCTACAATGTTTACCACCCATACTTTTTTATATTACAAAATTAACTATTCTTTTATACCTCAGATTATGTTCTATCAACTTATTCTTTTTTATAGCCTAGTTGTGCTTAAATTTCTTTTCTCTCCATTCGGTTCAGTATCTCTTCATCAGTTATTCCACCATCTAATGATGTCACAACAAGTTTCTCTTTTTCGGAAAAGTTTTTCTTGCTACTGCTAGCTTGCATTGTATATAACTTTTACTTTTGTCACAGGTATATCATTGGCCAAATTACAAACTTCATCCATAATTTTTAGTGTCCCATTTCCTGATCTCATTGCCCCAACACCACCTGATGTAATTCGACTGCACTTCGTCATATCTCGTATGGGTTTCAAAACAATGAACCAAAGTTGTAGATCGCCCGCTGCTGCAGATACGAAATGGCAACATGACACTTCACATTACTGGATCATTTTACAAGTGTGAAGATTGTAGTATAGTATAGCACAGAAAGTAGCGAATGTTGTGCAAAAAAATTATCTTCCACTTTCTGCAAATTTCAGTATACACTCTAAGACAAAACCGACGCACAGTAAACGAGTTATGCAAGATGGTTACAAACTGATATTTATACAAGTATCGGTAGAAAATACGAAATAGTAAACATTTGCAGCCGATTGATGAATGTATGACGCTGCAGCGCAATGTCACAGCGCATTTGGCAAGGATAGTACACAGGGGACATGTCGATGCCACAGTGTAAAGTCTTTGCTAATTTACAATACTGGCCATTACAATTGCTACACCAAGAAGAAATGCAGATGATAAACGGGTATTCATTGGACAAATATATTATACTAGAACTGACATGTGATTACATTTTCACGCAATTTGGGTGCATAGATTCTGAGAAATCAGTACCCAGAACAACCACCTCTGGCCGCAATAACGGCCTTGATACGCCTGGGCATTGAGTCAAACACAGCTTGCATGGCGTGTACAGGTACAGCTGCCCATGGAGCTTCAACACGATACCATAGCTCATGAAGAGTAGTGACTGGCGTATTGCGACGAGCCAGTTGCTCGGCCACCGTTGACCAGACGTTTTCAATTGGTGAGAGATCTGGAGAATGTGCTGGCCAGGACAGCAGTCGAACATTTGCTGTATCCAGAAAGGCCCATGCAGGACCTGCAACATGCGGTCGTGCATTATCTTGCTGAAATGTAGGGTTTCGCGGGGATCGAATGAAGGGTAGAGACACGGGTCGTAACACATGTGAAATGTAACGTCCACTGTTCAAAGTGCCGTCATTGCGAACTAGAGGTGACCGAGACGTGTAACCAATGGTGCCCCATAGCATCACGCTGGGTGATACGCCAGTATGGCGATGACGAATACACGCTTCCAATGTGCATTCACCGCGATGTCGCCAAACACGGATGCGACCACCATGATGCTGTAAACAGAACCTGGATTGATCCTAAAAAATGACGTTTTGCCATTCGTGCACGCAGGTTCCTCGTTGAGTAGACCATCGCAGGCGCTATCAATTTCCTCCAATTCGGATAATTCCTTCGTGGTGTTTTTTTATCTTTTTTTCTGTCTTAGAGTGTATTTGCAGGTATCCTGGGAGGAATCGCCGCATCTTAAGACTGCAGTGTAGCGGAAGCCCTTTAGATTTGCTGATACGTTCAAAAATTTCATCTGAGAGCTTACTGGAAACGGGACAAAGAAGACATACTTCAGGCATGGAGCGGTTACTAGCTGTAATTTGCTTTGTTTTTCTGCTGTCGGCCCCATTACAGGTGATAACGTTGATTAAAATGAGACCTTTGCTCACAAGCAGACCCGGTAGAGTAAGGAAACATTCTCAGGTCTTCATTTATCCACATGTTCGAAAAACTAAAAGCAATAGAAAATTTAACATTGCAACAATGAATACGGAAACTCAACATAAAGCTGGAACGCTATAATAACCAAAAGAATTCTTGGAGCATACTTCACCAGATAATGTGCCAGGCATGGGAGATTTCACATCAAATTATTACAGAGCTAATTTTGCTGGTAAAGAAAGCTGAAAGCCTGGTTAAGTGATGCACAGGAATGGAAGAACAGTGTGATTAATACCTACCATGTTAGTGATCGAATACTGACAATAAAAGTGAAGTGCCCTCCAGTAAATCTATGCATAATACAAATGTACTTCCCAACAACAAACAGTCCAGATGAACATAGCGAAGATACATACAATCAAATAGAATTGCCAGAAATAGCAACTGAAAATTACAGTGTCATGATAATGATAAACATTAATGCCTGTGTGGGCAGCCACCACAATTCAAAATGGGTTGGCAGATTTGGATATGAAAACATGAAGAATTCTGTGAACACTATGAAATGGTCCTAACAAACACATGGTGCAAAGTTCCTAACAGAAGAAGGTATACTTGGAGATAGAGCTAGATATGAAATAGACTACATTCTTGTCAAACAAAGATACAGAAATCAATTAAAACCTAGTCATTCATACCATGGTTACGACGTTGATAGTGATCTCATGATATAGCCAAATGCAATATTAGGTTTAAGAAGCAATAAATTACTATTGGGCTAAGTGGTGTATATAAAGAGTGAAGAATGAATACGCAGCTTAGAAATTTAGGATGCAGACGGACAAGATATACCATGAAACTGTAAGCTGGAGGGAAATATGAAGTATCACCGAAGGAGTACAGAATGTACTTGTGGAGAAGAAACTGGACAAGGAAACAATGGATGACACAAGAAATACTGGGTCTTATATAAGAACGGAATAGTTTGAAGAAAATGAGTTTTGGAATCGAAAACGAAATAACAACTATGAGCCTCATAGAGAAAGCTAAATGGATGATACAAATAAATAGAGCCATAGAAGACCTAAGACATACAAACACAAATATATTAAAAAATTAGATCACTCTAGTTCAAATGTAGAAATCGTGACAACATACACAAAAATAAAAAATAACATTTTATTTGAACCTGAAAAGATAGCAAATAGGTGTAAAGGATACATTGAAGAACTGTATAGTGGAGAGGATGACAAGGATGATTCTGGGATACGTTGAAGAACTACATAATGAATGGAGAGGAAGCCAGGGGTGATTCTGATTGCATAAGAGGTGGAAAACGAGTTCATAAGTTGTAACAACAACGACGCTGTACTATTGTACATATAATAAATTTTTTTATTCTGATTTTCGATAAATTAGTGTAATCGATGTTCTGATTTCATTTCTTTTTCTTTTCATGTCATTGTGTTAAGAAAACTGCAAACAAATTTCGATGTGAATTTTAATGTTTATGTCAAATTTCAAGCAATATTGCAATAGAATTGAAGTTTAACAAATGTTGAGACTGCTGTAAGATGTTAAAATTGTAATTGTGCGTTTGGTCCATACGTGGGCAATGTATTAGAATATGTAGAATGCAAAACCTCGGGTGAATACCTTGTCTGTAGGAGAGCGGTAAAAGGTGGATGGCAGGCGAGCGCGGGAAAATGCACACGGGCGCTGCACGGTATAACGGGCTCAGCAGTAGTAGTCGGAGTTGGGCGTTGGTCTGAGCAACACGTTCTGGATCGAAGAGGCTCTCCTGGAAGACGCAGTTTCATTGAGCCTCGGATAAGCCGTTCCGACGCCTATACAGCATGGCAAAATTCCATGGGCACTAAATGGAAAAGTATTGTGACGCTATGAAGAAGTAAAGTGCCAATACGTCAAGAGCCATAGCTGTGGTTGTATGTGTGCTCTGTGCCTCGCCATCCCGCCGCCTGCCAACCACAGCATCGATACGAACAGGTTGAAACTTTTAGTACTGTATTCGTGTGTACCAGTGTTACTTTTGTTCTATACTGTTCAATAACAACTTAAATTTTTACCAGAACTGTCCTATCATTTAATTATCCTCACAACTAACCTAGCCAGGGTCCTTTCCAAATGTTGTGCAATCCGAGTGTCCCGAAATGAAGAACTAAAGTTTATGTTAATAATAATTACCTGCAGACCTAGCTATGTTAGAATGATGTTTAAAGAACTTTGTTGTTAATGAAATAATAGACGAATAACATAGGTCTGACAAAGTTGGAAGATAATTTTGAAATTGAATTAGTAATGAAGTTTAATTATTTTGAGGCAGATATAATGGTATTTTAAATGAGCAGGAAATAAGATAAAAAGAGTAGTATCTCATATATTGGAAATCTTGAGTGCTTGATGATTTCAATAATAAACTGTTTTAATACAGTGATCATAACAGTTTCAGCCCCCCCCCCCTTTTTTATTCATTTGAATTCTGAAGTGTTCTAAACTGATTAGACCAGCAAAGTTAAAGCCAATCTAAACACCAAAATTTATCAGTGTTTTACATTTATCAAAATTGACAGTGTGTGTGTGTTTCGAAAGTACTATTTCTAGGGTAACCTATGCCCGATTTTAATCAGATCAATGGACAGTACGAAGTTTTGTAGTAAACATTATAGTGTAATGTTATGTATTTACGGTTTATCCATATCAGTACAGAAAGTGAAATTATCAGTTCAATAGATTTTCTGGTTCTAAAATTTACCATATTATGCAGTGTTATTACGTGTTGTTTTGTATAAACGTACATCAACTTGTACAGGGAAGAAACTCAGTTAATGTCTAATTAGGCTGGCGACCGTATCATTAACAAATTGGTAGCATCTGCTGTGTTGTTTCTTGCCCGGCCTAATGTGCAGTTGCATTTCGTATTTGGTTGACGTATCATTGTTGTTACTGAGTGGGTGTAAGTCTGATTTGCCTCCATTCAGGTACACGCGGTCAACATATTTACAAAAATCCTTTCTCATAAGGTGAAGCCCGTCAACTTACCATAGTACAGGCTTTAAGGAGTATCGTGTGCACTAGCGCAGCTTTACAAAGTCCACCAATCACTGAGTCAGACTCAACAGTTATTTTAACGAACTGAACAAAAAAGCATCGAATGGATACAGTTAACATTCCGGCTGAGTTATTAAAGAATGCTGGAGATAAGGAGAAAGAAGAACTGTACACATTTATGTGTGTCTACGATGAAGTTAACGGCAATGGAATTAATAAAAACTAAAATTATTACTACACCTAAGAAAGTATATATCAATGATTGTTCAAATTACAGAAATGAAATGAAATATACATATGACATTCTTGGCCTTGAGTCTCCTAATGGGGACTTCGGCCGCTTGGTACGAGTGTTATCATTTCACGCTACTTTAGCGACTTGTGCGTCGATGTTGCTGAAACGATGTTGAGTGCAAAACACACACACACACACACACACACACACCATTCCCAAGTAGAGGACATCCTCGAGCCGACTGGGAGTCGAACCCAGAGCCCCACGATCGAGCATCAGCAAGCTAACCACCATACCACGACGTGCTGACTTGGCATTATTAAACCATGCTTCAAAAATTCTACTCATTAGGTGTTAATGAAAGACTAAAAGGTAGGATTCACCCAAATTTAGGTGAAATGGCTCAAATGGCTCTGAGCACTATGCGACTCAACTTCTGAGGTCATCAGTCGCCTAGAACTTAGAACTAATTAAACCTAACTAACCTAAGGACATCACACACATCCATGCCCGAGGCAGGATTCGAGCCTGCGACCGTAGCGGTCACGCGGTTCCAAACTGAAGCGCCTTTAAGCGCACGGCCACACCGGCCGGCAAATTTAGGTGAAGACCAGTTTGTATTTAGGAAAGGAAAGGGAACCAGGGAAACTACCAAGTGGTTATAGTTAAACTGACGGTTTTCCGAGTGCAGCAGAGCACGTGGTATGCATCGCAGGATTCTCAAACATCGTAGGTAAGTTCATTAATCAGTGCGCTCGCGGAATAAGCTGAAAATATAATAGTTCCACTTTCTGTCGCCAGGTGAAAATATGGGGCTGTAAGGAGTCACAATGTGAAACTCTTCCTGTTTTGACGTCAATGTGCTGCTTATCGCTTGGTGATAAATGTTGATTTCATTTGTAAAACGACTATTGGTGTAAAGTGTTAAAAAGGTTGAAGTTTTCCACACGAAAAGAACGGCAGCAGTAACACCGCTACATTGTGGCAATATCGCCGACAGAAACAGCTGCGAAGAGGCCCCACATCAATAAATGGACTAAAGAATATGATCAAGACATTTGGAGAAGCAGGTGGATTAGATGGTGGAGAGGAAGACAGCCCATTCCCGTGGGACATTTTACTCTGCACGGTGCTGTGAATGGACCAAACCGTCGCAGGTAGGGTTCTACTCAGCCATATGTTGTGCTAGAACATTCGCTGCAGTCAGCTTACGTGACTGTGTGGCGTAGTTTCACAAGCTCCTCGGAGTGTTTTTCCTAGAGGGATGACAGCTCGCGGGCCTCATGGGTGTATAGTGACATCTGCACGTCATAAGGACTTCCCTGTGTAACACGTGATTCCAGCTTTACAATAACGCAACTGTGTCTACATCACCATTTTCTTAGAAAATGGGGCATCACAGCGGGTCACTTGCCAGATGAAAGATTTGCTTCGAGAAACCTTCGGTAACGCCCACATAACTTCTAGGTCATTTCGAGATGTGTGGCCTTCCAGTGACTCCGAGCTAAATCCCTGTGACTTTTGGCTGTGGGGATATCTGAAAGATAGTGTATATTAGGGGTGTATCTGGACTCTTCCAGATATGAAGGGTAACATGCGACGATATATCGTAGAAAACTGAATTATACTGGAATATGCTGGAGAAATAACGGATTTTTTTTTCAGGGTATACAAAAACGAGAGTAGGCCTTCAGAGATAGATGTCAAAGGCGCTAATAAAGGGGTTGGAATAATGGGTCTGACGAGGTTGTCATCTCTCTCTCCTTCTTCATTTATTAATTTATTTGTGGAAATTGCAATATAAACAATGAACAGCAGCACCAAAAGTGTCAAAATTAATAGAAAACGATATCACCATATTCAGTTTGCTGGTGATATAGTAATTTCAGCAGATTCTGAGAAGGACAAGAACTTTATGTTAAAAATTTCGTCCAAAGCATTGGATAGCCACAAACTGAAACCAAATACAAACAAGACAGATATAATGGTGGTAGATAATCGAACAGACAAGTAAGGGCAAGCGTTAAGATTGGAAATAAAATGCTAATGCAAGTAAATGTAGTTTGCTACTTTTACTTGGGAAGTAGGCTTACAGTATGACATGAGAACAGAAGTATAAAGGGAATTAAAAGAAAGATTACAATAACTAAACCAGCACCTGGAAATAAGCGTAATTTCTTAACAAACAACCATCTTGATATTGAAGGAAGAAAGAAATTAATCATGATAATTATCTGGAGCATTTTAAGGTACAGTTTTGAAGGGCGAACTCTGGGTTATAAGGAAAGAAAATAAATATAGGCAATAGAGATGTGGATATGGAGAAAAAAAACCGTTTTGAACCGAAAGAAAATCTAATGAAGAAGCATTAAAAGGGATTAAAGAGAAAATGGCGGCGATTAACACTATACTGATCGATGTAAGAGCTTGATAAAAAACATTTTGGAAGAAAACACCGCAGGGGGGGGGGGGGACACAAGAGGCACGCCCAGATCATCCATATTACAAAGTTTTATCAGTGGAATGAACCGCAGCAACTGCAACCAAATGGTGAAGACGGCAAGTGTCTGGTTAGGATGGCTACATCAGCACGTCTGATGACGATTTTCTTCGAGAGCAAAGTATACACTGGAGTGACGAAAGTGATTGGATGCCTCCTAATATCATATCGGACCTCATTTTGCCCGTCGCAGTGTAGCAACTTGACGTAGCATGGACTCAACAAGTCGAAGTTTCCTGCAGGAATATTGAGCCATGCCGCCTCTACAGCCGTCCACAAACCTAGTTCGTTTAGGTCACTTCTTTGCCAGTTCCTTTCTTCAATTAAAGTGAATCCTTAACCACCAACATGGTGTCTTTAGTTTGTAAGTAGGCTGTTTAGGTTTTTTTATTGGTAACGCCACCTCTGTATAAAAATCACTGGCTGTGCTGTGTGCAGTCTGTGCCTAGTTGTATAAAAATCACTGGCTGTGCTGTGTGCAGTCTGTGTCTAGTTTGCATTGTTGTCTGCCATTGTGGTGTTGGGCAGCGGCAGCTGGATGTGAGCAGCGCGTAGCGTTGCGCAGTTGGAGGTGAGCCGCCAGCAGTGGTGGATGTGGGGAGAGAGATGGCGGAGTTTTGAAATTTGTTATGAACTGCTATATATATATATATATATATATATATATATATATATATATATATATATATAGATAGATAGATAGATATTATGATATTAAGGTAAATACATTGTTTGTTCTCTATTAAAATCTTTCATTTGCTAACTATGCCTATCAGTAGTTAGTGCCTTTCGTAGTTAGCTGGCAGTAGTGGCGCTCGCTGTATTGCAGTAGTTCGAGTAACCAAGATTTTTGTGAGGGAAGCGATTTGTGAAACGCATAGGTTAATGTTAGTCAGGGCCATTCTTTTGTAGGGATTTCTGAAAGTCAGATTGCGTTGCGCTAAAAAAATATTGTGTGTCAGTTTAAGCACAGTCGTGTATAATTGTTCAAAGGCGACGTTTCAAGTTATTTTATTAAAACACATAGTACTAATACCGACACGTTTTCGAGAGATGTGCTGGCGTTCTGAAACAGCATTTTTTTCACACAATTTAAGTTAAACCAGTTGCTGCTTTAATTTGTCTGCTATAATGGCTATCCAACTTTTTTAATTACAGACCAACTACTGAAACTAGTTTCCATTGTTTTCAAAAATAAACTTACATTGTTGAGACTCATTAACGAACACTGTTGAAAATATAAGTCTAATAGGTTTAATGCTAGCTGGGCTTCAGCTTGTTTCTTGCTTGTAAATCAGCACGTTGTGCCACACTGGGGTTTGATGACGTAATAGAAAAAAACAGTACAACTTTCTCAGTAAGTTTCATACGAATTAATAAATTATTAACACTGGCAACTCACTCCTGAGAGAGCACCTATATATGTATGTATCATGGAATACTACAGAACATATTCCCATTCAGTTAATAAGGAAGTCGCAGAATCATTTAGAAAGCTGCAAAAATTTGGGGTAGAAAGACGTGATCCAGCATCCAGCAAACTCGCAGTACACGATTCCAAAAACATAACTATTTCACCACGACCAGATTGTAGTAGGCTACACTCTTTTCCGTGACTTTACACTTCATAAATCCTATAACAGCAGATTTTCTCGTTGATTTACTGTTTTTAATACATTCACCAGGCATGCAGTTAGTAGTCGAATAGACGGACAAAACAACGTTATTTCAATATACACTGGCACACGTTCGTGTAGTAATCTTCTACAGACATGGGTAGATAAATGGAAAACTAAAATAAATATAATAATCGAGTTTAGACCCGGGGTGCAAAAGTGTCCCACCTCTGAAGTTTAACTACACTACTGGCCATTATAATTGCTACACCACGAAGATGACGTACTAGAGACGCGAAATTTAACCGACAGGAAGAAGATGCTGTGATATGCAAATGATTAGCTTTTCAGAGCATTCACACAAGGTTGGCGCCGGTGGCGACACCTACAACGTGCTGACATGAGGAAAGTTTCCAACCGACTTCTCAAACACAATCAGCAGTTGACCGGCGTTGCCTGGTGAAACGTTGTTGTGATGCCTCGTGTAAGGAGGAGAAATGCGTACCATCACGTTTCCGACTTTGATAAAGGTCGGATTGTAACCTCTCGCGATTGCGGTTTATCGTATCGCGACACTGCTGCTCGCGTTGGTCGAGATCCAATGACTATTAGCAGAATATGGAATCGGTGGGTTCAGGAGGGTAATACGGAACGCCGTGCTGGATCCCAACGGCCTCGTATCACTACCAGTTGAGATGACAGGCATCTTATCCGCATGGGACTAACGGATCGTGCAGACACGTCTTGACCCCTGGTTCATGATATGGGGATGTTTGCAAGACAACAACCATCTGCACGAACAGTTTGACGACGTTTGCAGCAGCAAGGACTATCAGCTGGGAGACCATGGCTGCGGTTACCCTTGACGCTGCATCACAGACAGGAGCGCCTGCGATGGAGTACTCAACGGCGAACCTGGGTGCACGAATGGCAAAACGTCATTTTTTCGTATGAATCCAGGTTCTGTTTACAGCCTCATGATGGTCGCATCCGTGTTTGGCGACATCGCAGTGAACGCACATTGGAAGCGTGTATTCGTCATCGCCATACTGGCGTATCACCCGGCGTGGTGGTATGGGGTGCCATTGGTTACACGTCTCGGTCACCTCTCGTTCGCATTGACGGCACTTTGAACAGTGGACGTTACATTTCACATGCGTTACGACCCGTGGCTCTACCCTTCATTCGATCCCTGTGAAACCCTACATTTCAGCAGGATAATGCACGACCGCATGTTGCGGGTCCTGTACAGGCCTTCCTGGATACAGAAAACGTTCGACTGCTGCCTTGGCCAGCCCATTCTCCAGATCGCTCACCAATTGAAAACGTCTGGTCAATGGTGGCCGAGCAACTGGCTCGTCACAGTACGCCAGTCACTACTCTTGATGAACTGTGATATCGTGTTGAAGCTGCATGGGCAGCTGTACCTGTACACGCCATCCAAGCTCTGTTTGACTCAATGCCCAGGCGTATCAAGGCCGTTATTACGTCCTGAGGTGGTTGTTCTGGCTACTGATTTCTTAGGATCTATGCACCCAAATTGCGTGAAAATGTAATCACATGTCAGTTCTAGTATAATATATTTGTCGAATGAATACCCGTTTATCATCTGCTTTTCTTCTTGGTGTAGCAATTTCAATGGCCAGTAGTGTAATTGCTTGCTAAAAGGCACCAAATACCTCGCAACCTTTGAAAATCGTTTTATCAGAAATGACTGAGTATTTACTGATAAGCCGAGATAGGTGTCCGCTTATTATGGCCTCTCTTCCATTGAGCGAAGTATCTGGGAAATCCAGTTATGGCGCTTGCCGTATCCTAATAGTTAGACCTCATAAAAGCTGCAACGGCGATAAGTCATTATTTGACGTTCAATTGTAATAAAAATTACGATGTATCATACCAAGATCCCCCCATGAACCATGGACCTTGCAGTTGGTGGGGACGCTTGTGTGCCTCATCGATGCAGATAGCCGTACCGTAGGTGCAACCACAACGGAGGGGTATCTGTTAGACAAACATGTGATTCCTGAAGGGGGGCAGCAGGCTTTTCAGTAGTTGCAGGGGCAACAGTCTGGATGATTGACTGATCTGGCCTTGTAATATTAACCAAAACGGGATGGTGTTCTCTTGGCGTTCCACGAATCGGAGCGAGGAATGTCAGATTACTGAATCTGATAGATAGACTAGCAAATTTAAAAAGGGAAATGGATAGGTTAAAGTAAGATATTGTGAGAATTAGTGAAGTTCGGTGGCAAGAGAACAAGACTTCTGGTCAGTTGAATACAGGGTTATAAATACAAAATCAAATAGGGGCAATGCAGGAGTATTTTTAATAATGAATGCAAAAAATAGGTGTACGGGTAAGCTACTACAAACAGCATAGTGAACGCATTATTGTAGCCAAAATAGACACGAAGCCCACGCCTACCACAGTAGTACAAGTTTATATGCCAACTAGCTCCGCAGATGACGAAGAGACTGAAGAAATGTATGATGGGAGAAAAGAAGTTATTCAGATAGTGAAAGAAAACGAAAATTTAATAATCATGGGGGACCGGAATTCGATAGGAAGAGAAGGAAAAGTAGCAGGTGAATATGGAATGGGGGTAAGGTATAAAGGAGGAAGCCGCCTGGTGGAATTTTGCGCAGAGAATAACTTAATCATAGCTAACACTTGGTTTTAAGAATCAAGAAAGAAGGTTGTATACGTGGAAGAGGTCTGGAGACCCTGGAAGGGTTCAGATAAATTACGTGATGGAAGACAGAGATTTAGGATCCAGATTTTAAATTGTAAGACGTTTCCAGGAGCAGATGTAGACTCTGACCACAATCTATTGGTTATGAACTGTAGATTAAAACTGAATAAATTGCAAAAAGGTAGGAATTTAAGGAGATGGGACCTGTACTGTCTCCTTCTGCCTCCTTTGGAGTATGGTCTGATGATGATCTAAAATAGATTGAACCCGGTCACGAGTTTTAAATAAATGTGTATATGTGACCAAAACTGCTTTTTAAGTTTTATGAAATACCAAAATTAGATGTGTTATGAGAATTGTCTGTTGTGCAGTTAGGCACCTCAGCGGCGAAACTGAGGCACCATTCTTTTTTACGAAAAAATCCAAATCTAATAGCAGGGTTGTTGGGGTTGTTTTTGGGGAAGGAGACCAGACAGCGAGGTCATCGGTCTCATCGGATTAGGGAAGGAAGTCGGCCGTGCCCTTTCAGAGGAACCACCCCGGCATTTGCCTGGAGTGATTTAGGGAAATCACGGAAAACCTAAATCACGATGGCCGGACGCGGGATTGAACCATCGTCCTCCCGAATGCGAGTTCGTGTCTAACCACTGTGCCACCTCGCTCGGTCTAGTAGCAGAAAGTACTAACAAGCTTTGATAATAGAGCTTATTAATGACCACAGCAATTGTAGTTGTGGATGTACTTGATAAAGGTTGTGTGGCAAACTTGACAAATCTTGTATCATAAAATCTTCACACTTTAGAGAACTTAAGAATAAGAAAAGTGTCATCCAAATATTTCAAAACGTCTACAATATTTGCACGAGAAAACAAACTGTCTGATACTTTAATTACATAACTTAGAGGTTACGCATCCTTCAGTAAAGAAAAAGCGGAAAATACAGTTCTCTCTAATTGAGGCGAATGTTTTGGATTGATCATCATGTTCGCCTTACGTATTATCGAGTGTACGATCACGAAAGTCGATAGACAGCTCTTTCCAGCTTCAATATTGCTTGTCACGTCTGAGACTCACGAGAAAGACAAGCTGAGGCTTGTAAGTCACACCACGTGACACTGCAGATCTTATGAGTGCCAACAGCCGTCTCTGGCGTGGAACGAGTAAATATTTCAGACAGTTTAATAATTCTTGACTCATGGTTTATATGCTTGTAAGCTCTCTATAGCACACGACAAA
The DNA here is from genome assembly GCF_023864345.2 of Schistocerca serialis cubense. Classification (NCBI taxonomy): domain Eukaryota; kingdom Metazoa; phylum Arthropoda; class Insecta; order Orthoptera; family Acrididae; genus Schistocerca; species Schistocerca serialis. The sequence goes on from NC_064645.1 coordinate 622,511,803, forward strand.
GTCAAGACTTTATGTGGGTACACTATGTGTTCAAAAGTATCCGGACATCTAGCTCAAAATAACTTACAAGTTCGTGGCACCCTCCATCGGCAATGCTGGTATTCAATATGCCACCCTTAGCCTTGATGACAGCTTCCACTGTCGCAGGCACACGTTCAGTCAGGTGCCGGAAAGTTCTTTGGGGAATTGCAGCCCATTCTTATCGAAGCGCTGCGCTAAGGAAAGGTATGGATGTCAGTCGGTGAGGCCAATCACGAAGTCGGCGTTCCAAAACATCTCAAAGATGTTGTATAGGATTCAAGCCAGGACTCTGTGCAGGCCAGTTCGTTACAGGGATGTTATTGTCCTGTAACCACTCCGCCACAGGCCATGCATTATGAACAGGTGCTCGATCGTGTTGAAAGATGCAATCGCCATCCCTGAATTTCTCTCCAACATGGAGAGCAAGAAGGTGCTTAAAACAGCAATATAGGCATGTGCGGTGATAGTGCCATGCAAAACACCAAGGGGTGCAAGCTCCCTCCATGAAAAACACGGCCACACCATAACACCACCGCCTGCGAATTTCACTGTTGGCACTTCACACGCTGCCAGTTGACGTTCACCGGGCATTCACCATACCCTCACCCTGCCATCGGATCGCCACATTGTGTACCGTGATTCGTCACTCCACGCAACGTTTTTCCACTGTTCAATCGTGAAATGTTTACGCCCCTTTCACCAAGCGAGGCGTCGTTTGGCATTTACCGGCGTGATGTGTGGCTCATGAGCATCCCCTCGAACATGAGATCCAAGTTTTCCTCACTTCCCGGCTAACTGTCATAGTACTTGCAGTGGATCCTGATGCAGTGTGGAATTCCTATGTGATGGTCTGGGTAGATGTGTCTATTACACATTACGACCCTCTTCAACTGTCGGCAGTCTCTGTCAGTCAACAGACGAGATCGGCCTGTACGCTTTTGTACTGTCCGTGTCGCTTCACGTTTCCACTTCATTATCTCATCGGAAACAGTGGACCTAGGGATGTTTAGGAGTGTGGAAATCTCGCGTACAGACGTATGGAACAAGCGACACCAAACACCTGACAGCGTTCGAAGTCCGTGAGTTCCACCGAGCGCCCCATTCTGGTCTCTCACGATGGCCAATGACTCATGGGGTCGCTGATATGGAGTACCCAGCAGTATATGACAGCACAATGCACAGAACATGAAAAACGTATTTTTTGTGGGTGCGAATACATAGAAAGAAGGATCCTTTATTGTATGATTATATGATAGCGGAACAAACACTGGTAGCAGTTACTTCTGTAAAATATCTGGGAGTATGCGTGCGGAACGATTTGAAGTGGAATGATCATATAAAATTAATTGTTGCTAAGGCGGGTGCCAGGTTGAGATTCATTGGGAGAGTCCTTAGAAAATGTAGTCCATCAACAAAGGAGGTGGCTTACAAAACACTCGTTCGACCTATACTTGAGTATTGCTCATCAGTGTGGGATCCGTACCAGATCGGGTTGACGGAGGAGATAGAGAAGATCCAAAGAAGAGCGGCGCGTTTCGTCACAGGGTTATTTGGTAACCGTGATAGCGTTACGGAGATGTTTAGCAAACTCAAGTGGCAGACTCTGCAAGAGAGGCGCTCTGCATCGCAGTGTAGCTTGCTCGCCAGGTTTCGAGAGGGTGCGTTTGTGGATGAGGTATCGAATATACAGGGTGATTCAAAAAGAATACCACAACTTTAGTAATTTAAAACTCTGCAACGACAAAAGGCAGAGCTAAGCACTATCTGTCGGCGAATTAAGGGAGCTATAAAGTTTCATTTAGTTGTACATTTGTTCGCCATTTCAGCCAATAAAGTTTTTGGTCCCTTTTTCTTCGAAGGTGCTACAGTAACTGGACTGCAGTATCTGGAGATGTTAGAGAATTGGCTGTTCCCTCAGCTCGAACAACAAGCACGACAATTCATATTTCAGCAGGATGGAGCGCCACCACATTGGCACTTATCTGTCCGTAACTACCTGAACGTCAACTACCCGAGGCGATGGATCGGCCGCCAGGCAGCCCGTGACAGAGAACTTCATCACTGGCCTCCAAGAAGCCCTGATCTTACCCCCTGCGATTTTTTCTTATGGGGGTATGTTAAGGATATGGCGTTGCGGCCACCTCTCCCAGCCACCATTGATGATTTGAAACGAGAAATAACAGCAGCTATCCAAACTGTTACGCCTGATATGCTACAGAGAGTGTGGAACGAGTCGGAGTATCGGGTTGATATTGCTCGTGTGTCTGGAGGGGCCATACTGAACATCTCTGAACTTGTTTTTGAGTGAAAAAAAACCTTTTTAAATACTCTTTGTAATGATGTATAACAGAAGGTTACATTATGTTTCTTTCATTAAATACACATTTTTAAAGTTGTGGTATTCTTTTTGAATCACCCTGTATTGCTTCCCCCTACTTATACCTCCCGAGGAGATCACGAATGTAAAATTAGAGAGATTCGAGCGCGTACAGAGGCTTTCAGACAGTCGTTCTTCCCGCGAACCATACGCGACTGAAACAGAAAAGGGAGGTAATGACCGCGGTACGTAAAGTGCCCTCCGCCATACATCGTTGGGTGGCTTGCGGAGTATAAATGTAGATGTAGATGTAGATGTCCAGATTCTTTTGATCACATAGTGTACCTTTTCAATTAGATATTGATTTCCCGTCGGTCCTGCGTCGAACCGAGTGTTCGCGAAGTGTGGCGAACAAGACGACTAGCGTGACGTCACAAGTTCGTTGTGGGGCTCGTATTTCTCATGGGCCACGGTCACGTCGAAATGACGTCACATTTGCGGGAAGTCCTGTGAGCTGGGTGTGAGCCACGTGGGATTTGGTGCGGGCCCTGCGCCTCTAACTGATGCCAATGGCAGAGAGCGGCAGGATCAGCAAACAAGCGGCCGCTGCCAGCCATTACGCACGCTGTCCAGGGTGGGGTGGGGTGTACAATGCGGGCGACGCGACGCTAACTGGAAGATTGTGGGGCCGGCGGGCGCGCCTGCTTCGTTTAGGCGCATCAGCGCCAAGTGTCCCGCTCCATTCAGCCGCCGCTCTTTTATTTATTGTTTGGCTATTATGCCCTTGCTGGCACTCAAAGAGCTTCCGCCGTATGCAGCCGCGTGCGGGCCGGGACGTCATGGCTGGCGGCGCGCCGCTTCACATCACGTCACATCCGCCCCTTCGCCCTCTGCCTGCTGCGCACAAGACACTGGCGACCCTGATACAGACTGTCGTCTTCCGTGCTGTTGTTCAGCAAGAGCAGTAAATATCCAAGATGCAGACATACGGGAGGTAAATAATTCACTTTTATTTCCAGTATTTCAGGTAGAGGTTATTGAAGCTTACTTATACACAAGCAAAACAGTCACTTTTTATCGTCAAGCTCAATTACCCCGATGTTCCGGCAGGTATGTTATCTTCATGTTCCCACGTACACTATTTGATCGAAAGTATCTGGACACAGTGGATATGCATATGGGGTGTGTCTACCCTTCGCGTTGTGACACCTTGATCTCTGCTGGCTACACTTTCACTGAGCTATCTGAGTGCCTCTGGAAGAAACTGTCCTGTTATATGTTGGACCAGCCAAACTGAAGTCCCACTGCGAATGCTATTCTTGAACACGAGATGAGTTGGTATAAGTTCGTAAGCAGCTCGAAGTAGCCGTCATTACTGTCAGGGGATTGGCGGCTACTGTGAATCGGTGTGGTGGAAGAGCTCCTGAGGGTCACGTATCTGTCGTACCGGCGCCAAAGGTAGCTCAACTGCTATCCTCCGCTGTGGGTCCTGGCTTCTCTGCAGGAGATGTCATTACTCGTTCACATGACTGCGAGTCGCATGTCAATGGTGGATCTAAACGTCCTGTACAGGGAGGGCAGGGATCAGGGAAGAATTTGGGAGTTGTACCAATCCCTTTGGTAATGTTAAATGGGATAAGATGTTTGAGGTACTCAAAAAAGTAGGAATAGACCATAAAGATAGAAAAATGATATGGAACCTGTACAAAAACGAGACAGCAGTTATCCGTGGACGGACAAAACAAGAAGAGGTGCAGATACGGAAAGGTGTCCGGCAAGGTTGCGCACTATCCCCTGTTATCTTTAACGTATACATTGAAGAGGCGCTGAAAAAAGCAAGGGAAAATTCACAGACAGGTGTAGTAATTCATGGCCAACGAATAGATATGAAAAGATATGCCGATGATATAGCTGTCCTGGCTGAAAGTGAAGAAGATCTTGTAGTCCTACTGAATAGAATGGATAAAGTTATGGGTGAAGAATATAATATGAGATTTAATAAAGCAAAAACAAAAGTAATGGCATGCGACAAAGAAGATCAAGTGAAAGTCCAAGTTCACGTAGGCAATGAACTGCTTGAACAAGTTGATAAATTTACTTATCTGGGCAGTAATATTACCAGGGATGGAAGGAGCAAGGCAGAAGTGAGAAGCAGAATTGCTCAAGCAAAGGCTGCTTTTAACAAGAAGAAAAACATTAACATCTAAGAGCATCAGCCTTGAAACCAGGAAAAGATTTTTGAAATCATATGTGTGGAGTGTGGCATGCTATGGGTGTGAAACATGGACTCTCGGGACAGAGGAACAGCAGAAGCTAAATTCTTTTGAAATGTGGTGCTATAGACGCATGCTCAAAATAAAATGGATCGACAAGGTCACAAACGAAGTGGTTCTGGAAAGAGCAGGTGAGAAGAGAAACTTCTGGAGTTTCATTGTTAGAAGAAGAGTGCAATTTACAGGCCATCTATTAAGACATAGACTCCTGAACGCAATCATAGAGGGATATGTCGAGGGAAAAAGACCAAGAGGAAGACCACGACTGAGGTACATGGATCAAATCGTGAGAGATGTGGGATGTAACACCTATAAAGAAATGAAGAGAAAAGCTGAAAGACGCACAGAATGGAGACAAGCTGCCATTGTAGCTGTTGCAAACCAATCCTTGGATTGACCACTACAGAAGACCAATCCCTGTAACCAACAAGTTCGAGGTGCTGTCTTTCACTGAATCTGAAACGAGGCAGTGGGACTCGTGTCACCTGTTTTGGAGAAACTTATTTTGTCCGGTGTCGAGAGGAGGCAAACGCAAAAGGGTAGGGCTCTATTAATCATCGAAAGTTGAAAAGTACGGCAAATGCTGGTACCCCATAGGGAAATGGCAGCAAGAGATATGACAGAACTCCCTTGCACTCAGTGTGTATGCCTTGGGGTCCCATTCAACATGTTGAAGAGTCTATTCCGGCAAGCATTGAAGGAACAGGGTGCAACCAACTGCAGATGGTGGCGCACGTTGTAACGAACGACGCCTGTCGTCTGGGTTGTGAGACCATACTTGGAGCCGGCCGAAGTGGCCGTGCGGTTAAAGGCGCTGCAGTCTGGAACCGCAAGACCGCTACGGTCGCAGGTTCGAATCCTGCTTCGGGCATGGATGTTTGTGATGTCCTTAGGTTAATTAGGTTTAACTAGTTCTAAGTTCTAGGGGACTAATGACCTCAGCTGTTGAGTCCCATAGTGCTCAGAGCCATTTGAACCATTTGAACCATACTTGGATCATTCCAGCGACTGGCAGAGAAAGTAAAGAAGACCAGCCTTGTGCACGGAGTTTCAAAGAAGCTCACAGTTTGCACCATTGTTCCCCAGATTTGACCGTGGTTCCTTTGGTTCCGAGTCGAGTCGAAGAACAATCACAGACTTCGATGGTTGTGTGACAAGCTAGGCTGCGACTTTCTCGACTTGCGCCATAAGGCTAAGAACTGCAGGGTTCGCCTTAAAAGCGTTAGGTGTGCATTACACATCATATGCTGCTACTCAGATAGCTGACTGTATGTGAGTTGCCCACAAGGGCTTTTTAGATTAGGCGACTCTCCATCCAATCCAAATAACGATAACTGTAGAAAACCCAGAAATATCAGTGTAAGTTTGAAATACATCCCTCTCACAGATTAGAGTATTAAAATCCTAGTACTTAACTGCCGAAGTACTCGCAACAAAGTGCCAGAGTTTGAAGTGCTCTTGAAAGTTTGCAATACTAGATACAGAAAGCTGGTTGAACCTTGAAATTCATGGCAGTGAGATTTCTGGGGAAATTTTAATTATATATTGGAAGGATGGACAAATGGGAAATGAAGGTGGTGTATTTGTCGCAGTAAACAAGAAACTCAGATTCACCGAGATAGAAACTGAAGTTGCATGTGAGATTGTTTCGACAAGACTACCGCCCACATATATCTCGCGTAATGATCACAACGAAAAGATCCGAGAAATTAGAGCAAATACGGAGACTTACAAGCAGTCGTTCTTCCCACGCACAATTCGTGAATGGAACAGGGAAGGGGGGATCAGATAGTGGTACAATAAGTACCCTCCGCCACACACCGTAAGGTGGCTCGCGGAGTATAGATGTAGATGTAGATGTAGACTCAGTATCAGTTGCGGGTATAAGAAGGTAATTAGATCCTCCTATCGCCCACCAGACTCATCTTCTGATGTAACCGATAACTTTAGAGAAAACCTCAGTTTGCTTGTATATAGCTTCTCCAATCGTACTGTAATTATCGGTGTAGACTTCAATTATCCAACAGTCTATTGGAAAAACTACAGTTTTGTTAGTGGTGGGCGTGACAAGACTTTCTACTAAACTTTACTAAATGCCTTCTCTGAAGACTACCTAGAGGAGATAGTTAGGAACCCCACTCATGATGGAAATATAGTGGATCCAATGGCATCAAACAGACCTGATCTCTTTGAGTACGTCCACATCGAAACTGGTATCAGTGACCTTGACACTGTTGTGGCAACAATGATTACCAGACTATAAAGGCAACTAAAACAAGCTGAAAGATATATATCTTCAGTAAACTAGATAAAAAGTCCGTAGTGTCATATCTCAATGAAAAACTTGAAACTTTACGTACAGGGGAGGGGCATGTAAAGTAACTCTGGCTCAAGTTTAAAAGAATAGTTGACAATGCATTGTAGATACGTAACCAGTAGAACAGCTCATAATCGTAGGGAACCTTCATGGTATACAGTCACTGTAAAGAAACTTCTAAAGAACCAGAGATTACTTCATAATGGGAGTAAAAAAAAGCGTAGGGGTATAGAAAGAGATGCGCCGAATGAAACGCATTTGGCTGTCAAGAGAGCAACGTGTGGTACCATCAAGGACTATCGTAGCAGAATACTGTCAAATGATCTTCCACAGAACCCAAAGAAATTTTGGTCGTATGTAAAGGCTGTTAGTGGCACTAAAGTTTGTTTCCAGTCCCTTGCTAATGAGACAGAAAACGAAATTGAGGGTTGCAAAACAGAAGCTGAAATGTTTAACTCCGTTTTCAAATGTTCCTTTACAAAGGAAAGTCAAGCAGACTCGCCCCAGTCTAATCCTCATACCACTGAAAAGATGAGTGAAATAGGTATTACTGTCAGTCGTGTTGGGAAACAACTGAAATCGTTAAGACTGAGCAAAGTTCCAGGGCCCGATGGAGTCCGAAACAGAATCTATAATGAATTTGCGGCTGAGTTACCCCTCTTCTAACAGCAAAAAACCGTGTCCGGTAGTAGGAAGAAAGCACCTGTCTCGAAGATGGGGTAGTGGAAGATGGGGTATTGGAAGTGAACCACAAAACTGGCGTCAAATATCCTCGACTTCGATCTGTCGTAGAATTTTAGAACACGTGATATCTTCAACACAATGACCTCTTTCAACCAGTATGGATTCCAGAAACATAGATCATTTGAAACCCAACTCACACTTTTCTCACATGACATACTGAAAGTTTTGGACTAAGACAATCAGGTAGGTGCAGTATTTCTTGATTTCCGAAAAAAAGAACCATACCTACGCTTATTGTCAAAAGTTCGCTCATATGGGGCACAAAGTGAAATTTGACTGTATTGAGGACATTTTGATAGGAAGGACGCAGCAAGGTATCTTGGATGGAGACATCGTCAGATGTAGCAGTAACGTCGGGTGTATCTCAGGGAATTGTGTTGGGACCTTCGTTTTCTCGTGTTGTATATTAATGAGATTGCGGACAATACTAGTAAGTAACCTCAGACTTTTTGCAGATGATGCAGTTATTTGTAATGGAGTATTGTATGAAAGAAGCTCCATAAATATTGCGTCAGATCTTGTAAAAACCCGTTCAATAGGTAGGATTGCACAAAATATTTATTTACTTAAGACAACCAGTTTTGCTGTTAACTTTGAAACTTCTTAAATAAATAAATATTTTATGTGATCGTGGCTGTTGAATGGTTTTTTTCACAATTAAAACAGGTCGCCCTTCAGGACTCTCGAAATGAGAAAATTCAGTTAGGTCTTGATAACATTTCAAAGCGGTGCAAACACAGGCAACTTGCTCTAATTGTTCGGAAATGTAAAGTTGTGCTCTTCACAATGACTATAGTACCAGTGAGACACAGTTGCAATCGACCAACTCATACATATAACCGGGTGCAGCATTTTGTAGGGATAGAAAATGGCCGGCCGCTGTGACCGAGCGGTTCTATGCGCTTCAGTCCGGAACAGCGCTGCTGCTACGGTTTCAGGTTCGAATCCTGCCTCGGGCATGGATGTGTGTGATGTCCTTAGGTTAGTTAGGTTTAAGTAGTTCTACGTCCACGGGACTGATGGCCTCTGTCCCATAGTGCTTAAAGCCATTTGAACCATTTGATAGAAAATGGAATGATCATACAGTCTCAGTCGCGGTGAAAAGCAGGTGGAGGACTTCGGTTTATTGGTAGAATACTGGGGAGATACAATCAGTCTACAAAGGAGATTGCATACAAATCACCCGTGCGACCCATTCTAAAATATTGCTCAAATGTGTGGACCCATACCATATAGCACCAACAGGGGATATTGAACGTAAACTGTTAAGGGCAGCACGAATGATCACATGTTCGTTTGACCCATGTGAGGGTGTCGTAGAGATGTTGAATTAGTAAGTTCTTGAAGACAGAGGTAAACTATTCCGACAAAGTCGACCAACTCTCAGGAACTGGCCTTAAATGATGACTCTACAAATATACTACAACCTCCCGTGTATCTCTCACTTGGCTGTCGTGAGGTCAGTATCAGAATAATTACAGCACGCTCAGAGGATTTCAGGAAATCATTCTTCCTGTGCTCCATGTGTGAATGGGGCGGGAAGAAACACTAATAAGTAGTACAATGGGACTTACCCTCCGTCATATCCTCGATTGTGGTTTTCAGAGTATAGCTGTAGACGTAGATGTGGAAGAACGACCGCCCATTCTTCCTCAAGAGCTGAAACCAGAGGACACTGGGGCCCGAACTGAAGTCTACGTACCAGCAAGGGATTCCATTAGGTGAAGGTCGGGACTCTGTGCAGGCCAGTCGATTTTAGGCATGTTATTGTCCACAAAGCATTGTCTCATAAGTGCTGCTTTGTGAGAGGGTGCATTGTCACGCCGATACAAAAAATTATCGTTTGCGAACAGCTCGTCTACTGTTTGCAGTGTACGGTGCTGTAAAGTGTCTTCATATACTTCCGCATGTGGCGTCCTCTTATGCGTAATGAGGGCACCGAAACTTTACGACGGAAGTTTCCCCCACGCCGTAAGACCACCTCTTCTATACTTCACTGTTGACGCTGCACACTATGGCAGGTGAAGTTCTCTGCGTAATCGCCAAACCCAAAGCCTTCCATCGGACTGCAACAGGACGTAGCGTGATCCGTTACTCCAAATCATGCGTTTCGTCAACCACTCTCTAGAGACGCTGCTCTTTACTCCGCCTCAAGAGTCGTTTAGAGCTGACTACAGAAAAGTAGGGATTATGACTGGCTGGTCAACCGTTGTACCCCGTCCTCTTAAACTGGACAGCTGATAGCGCTTTTGACCTCAAGAATGACCCCTCCCGCTGATTTCATGCGATTTTTTTTTTTTTTACAAGCACCCTCCACAATGTTCGACAGTCGCAGTGCGTTAGTGCACAAGGTCTGCTGGGCTTAATTTAGCTGTTCCATCGGGCTTCCACTACACACTCACACCTCCAACAGTTGACTTAGGCAGCTTTAGGAGGAGGTTTGAAAAATCCATGTTGGATTTGTTACTTGGATGACATCCGACGACACGTTCGAAGTCACTGAACGTTCCTGATGACCCATAATGCTCTTACTGCTTCTCTGTTAACAACACAGGACTCCCATCTCATTTCATGCTGGCAAGTCCGCCTCTCGAGAAATCTTTTGGTCAGTTCCTATTACATAGAGGTATCCAGATAATTTTGACCACTTAGTGTAAATGTGTTCATCGCCGTCCCGAGCATCGTGTGATGCTTCAGTTATTTTTATGATATTTAATAAAAACAGCCGCGCAGGGTAGCTGCGCAGTCGAGGGCGTCTTGTCACGGTTCGGACGGTCGAGTCCTTCCCCGGGCATGGGTATGTGTTGTTCTTAGCGTAAGTCAGTTCAAGTTAGATTAAGCAGTGTGTAAGCCTAGCGCCGATGACCTCAGCAGTTTGGTCCCATAGGCACTTAACACAAATTTCCAAAATTTTCCAAATGAAAGCAAAACGCAAAAAAGATAGTAAAATAACTTTGAATCCCAATTTTCTGTGTGTCCCCGAGGCAAGAGTGAGACGAAAATTACGTATCGTCACTCCCTCAGTACGAGAGCAATTTGAGGCCAGGTTAATTTCAATTCAACCCCTTTCTTACTGTAATTATTGGTGTTCACTTAGTTGGCGGTTACCGTTACTCAGGCTTGGCATGAAGAAGGATGCCTGTATTCAAGGATACTTCATGGGATGTAGCTGACCATTAGGACCAGCCTGCTAATGATAACATAACAGACTTGGAGAGGCCTTTCAGAACGTTCTTGGTATAACTCGTTGTAGTAACAACCGTTTAGAGTGACAATAGAAAATAGTGCCTATTCTGGCAGTCTACTGTTTTCTTGGTGGCAATGCAGCAGGGTCACTCATGCTCCTGGAACGGTCAACATTTTATCACCGCGGACGTCACTGAGTCTCTTGTTCAAATGGTTCAAATGGCTCTGAGCACGATGGGACTTAACATCTATGGTCATCAGCCCCTAGAACTTAGAACTACTTAAACCTAACTAACCTAAGGACATCACACAACACCCAGTCATCACGAGGCAGAGAAAATCCCTGACCCCGCCGGGAATCGAACCCGGGAACCCGAGCGTGGGAAGCGAGAACGCTACCGCATGACCACGAGCTGCGGACAAGTCTCTTGTGATAGGCGCACTTATCGGAGTGACGGGAGCCTTTGAAAATCGAGTATGACAATAACTGTTCGCGGGACGTAAGTGATTTACACGATCCACGTGACAGGAAGACAACCACCGTCCGCCGTCTGTATAACACCTCGAGATAAAATGGCGGTAACACGACTACATGCTCCACCGTTTCTCCTCATTCCCTCTATCGCTCGTCCGAACCCCATAGTGGCTTCCTTTATGTCATTTTGTGATTTTAATTTAGGCTTGATGACATGTGAAATCTTGTATTGAATACTAGTGCCATCTTTCCTTTCGACTTCAGTATGTGGGGCGGCTGGTGGAAAATAATGTTGTTATATAATGTTTGGTTTAATGTAGAAAAGATGCGTTTCCCGGCCGATGCACCATATGTGGGGCGGCTGGTTGGAATTAATTGTTATTTAAATGTTCCTATTATTTATGCTGTTGTTTTGCCGTTCTCAACACTGGCTCTCTAACTACAATATTGGCAACCAGAAAGTGATTAGCAAAATGTGAAACCTGTAATTAGAATTCCTAGTGCCCACTTCATGTGAGAAACACACTTATAGCTGCAGCTTATAGCTCTGAGGAATTAGGAGATTGTCTGGGATTCATAATCAAAAACGATTTTCTAAAATAGTTGAGTATATTCTGAAAGTCACAGATGAAAAAAAAAAAAAAAAGAATCCACACAATCTGACTAACAGACCAGTTCAGAGTCTAATGCGCTGATGCAACTGTAACTCTCCAAATTAAATACGAGTATTTAAATGAATGCTCGCCATAATTTGATGATAATGTTCATCAAACGCCACGCTAAATAATGGTAGAATGTCTGTCCCGCGGCGGCACGTGAAAATCCGACATACGCAAACTGACGATGGATAATTAAAGTCATCCCAGAATTAACACTTCACTCGAAAATGATTTCATGGTTACGCGTATCCCAAGTAACTTAATACGGCATCCGAGGCTGTTTATAGCAATGATACCGACGCGACGCCACTCCCGACACAGATGGCGTGCTATTCAGCCTCTGGAGAGAACTGGGGCCTTCTTTTCTCGCGCAGCGTTCTTATATATAAAGCCGCGGTGCGGACGGCTAAAGGGAACGCCTGATCAAATCGGCTCTCCCGACTAGCCGCTGGGCTAGTAACGCACCACATTCAGTTATCGAATAAATCATAGCTTCTTTTGCTGATGGCCGATGAAGCTCTCAATTTAAATGTGCATTCAGCATACAGGTAAGTATTCATAATAAAAGTTTGACGTGGCTAAGTTAAATATTTTGGGCGAGAGAATTAATTTAATTACACTTCACGCAGTAGACGAGCTCTGAACTTGCCCTTTGGAGATACGCTATCGCTATAGTTTTATAGTTATTCAATTGAAATTTTTCACATCTTTATGATTATAGCGGATCTCCACTCTACTTAAATATAAACATCCTAGCCTCATTTATTAGCCTACTTAATCTATCTTAATTTTTAAGACAAAAACCAGAAAATTATGAATTTCAATTAAAATCTTAATTTGTGAGATCCAGAAGACTGTTTCTATTAAATAATTATGAAAAAGGAATGTAAATATAAATTTTTAAGTCTCTAGCTCTTTTCTGTTGCGCCAATGATTTTTACAGGAAAACATCCAAATTTCGAAAATGGTTAAAGTTATCGAATTGATATTCAACACATATTAATTTAGTATTACTCCTGACATGCTAGAAACGTTTTATGTTATTTACTTGATTTTTAAAGTATTGCGCAATATTTATGACGTCAGAGCTAGTTACAGCGGACTAGCTGACACACAATGGAAAGACTTATGTGAATTTATTACAGCGTGAATAGGCTGCTTCCCTACAAGTACTTAATATTCTTTTATCTATTTGTTCATAAATCTTACATGTTGGTTACTTCTTCATCTTCCATTTCAAAGAGATTATGTTGGATCGTTCCGAAAGCAAAGGAGTTTAACAGAACTGTTGTCGCCATCTCTTCATCGGTCGTCCAGTATCGAGTCGTTCAGTGTTGTTAAAGTGTGATGCTTCCCGTGGCAGGCGCTCAGATGGAATCATTTTGATGTAGTCATACCATTGTCTGTTTGTTAGTACCTAATCTCTTCTGTCATTGCTGTTTTCACTCCCAGTTAGTGTCTTACGTCCACTTCACACTCTGTCTCTTAACATTAATCGAAGAAATGATCTTAGAAACCTCGTCTCAGCTGCTTCAATTCCTTGTTCCTCTACTTTTCGTAGAATCCAGTTTTCACAACCGTACGTAAGAATAGGTTTACCAGGCTTAAGTGTTTTCTCTTTCCTCATACAATGAGGTGACAAAAAATCATGGGGTGAGCGATATTCACGTACACAAATGGGCTAGTATCGCGTACACAAGGTATAAAAGAGCTCTGCATTGGCGGATCTGTCATTTGTACTCAGTTGATCCACTTGGAAATGTTTTCGACGTGAGTGTGGCCGCATGATGGGAAACAACAGACTTTGGACACGAAATGTTAGTGGGAGCTAGATGCATGGGACATTTTATTTCGAAAATCGTTAGGAAATTCAGTATTATTAGATTCAAACCGTCAACAGTATGCTAAGAATACCAAATTTCAGGCAATATCTCTCACCACGGACAACGCAGCGGCGTTTGCGTGGAGTTGTCAGCGCTAACAGACAGCACTGCATGAAATAATCGCATAAATCAGTGTGGGGCGTACAACGAGCGTCTCCGATAGGACAGTGCAGTGAAATTTAGCGTTAATAGGCTGTGGCAGCAGACGACGTACACGAGTGCGTTTGATAACGGCCCAACATCCCCTGCAGCGCCTCTCTTGGACTAGTAACCATACTTGTAGGACCCTAGACGACTGGAAAACCATGGCCTGGCTCTGATTTCAATTGGTAAGAACTGATGGGGGAGTTCGAGTGTCGTGGAGACCCCACGAAGCCATCGACTCTAGTCGTCAAGCTGGTGGTCGCTCCATAACGACGTGTGCTGTGTTTACATGGAATGGAATGGGTCCCCTGGTCCAATTGAACAGATCATTGACTGGAAATAGTTACGTTCGGCTACTTGGAGACCGTCTGTAGCCAGTCATGGACTTCATGTTCCCAAACAACAAAGCACTACGTCACCGGGCCACAACCATTCGCGATGGGTTTGAAGAAGATGGTGGACAATTCGAGCGAATGATTTGGTAACTCAGATTGCCCGACATGAGTCCCCTTGAAATTTAAAGGGAAATAGTCGGGAGGTCACTTCGTATACAAAACGCGTTTCCAGTTATGGGCGGCTTCAGAGGCAGCATTCAAAAAAGGTTCAAATGGCTCTGAGCGCTATGGGACTTAACTTCTAAGGTCATCAGTCCCCTAGAACTTAGAACTACTTAAACCTAACTAACCTAAGGACATCACACACATCCATGGCCGAGGCAGGATTCGAACCTGCGACCGTAGCGGTCGCGCGGTTACAGACTGTAGCGCCTAGGACCGCGCAGCCACCCCGGCCGGCGAGGGAGCATTGTTTAATATTTTTGCAGCGAACTTCCAACGACTTGCTGAGTGCATTACATGTTAATTGCTGCACCACGCCGAGCAAAAGGAGGTTCGCCACAATACTAGAAGGTATCCAATGACTTTTGTCGCCGGCCGCTGTGGCCGAGCGGTTCTAGGCGCTGCAGTCTGGAACCGCGCTGCTGCTACGGCAGCAGGTTCTCATCCTGCCTCGGGCATGGATGTGTGTGATGCCCTTAGGTTTGTTAGGTTTAAGTAGTTCTAAGTCCAGGGGACTAATGACCTCAGATGTTGAGTCCCGTAGTACTTAGAGCCATTTGAACCATTTTGACTTTTGTCGCCTCAATGTTATTCTGCAAGGGTACTTCCTCATATAAACATTTACAGGATTAAATTTCAGTATTCTTTGAACCACATCCGAATTAATTTTTTGTACTGATGTACCTGCCCCGAGATATTTGAATGAGTTTACCTCTTTTGTTATCTTATTATTTATCACTATTTTTTATTCTCACGAGTTCCCTTTCATCGCCATTGCTTTCATTTTATTTACTTATATAACCATTCTATAAGTTTGTAAAATATTATTCAGATTAACCACATTTTCTTCTAAAGTGCTCTCGTTGTCTGCGAGAAGAACCTGGTCGTCTGCAAATAAAATAGCATTAGTACCCATGAATTCGTTCCTTCCTAGGTCTTTGCTCTTGGGCCTCTTAGAAACCCGTTCTTCTAAAACTTCAGTGATACATACATATTACAAAACGATACCGACAAGCTTCAAGGGGTTTTAGATGGTGTGTTGAGGACAGAAACCCGCGTCCAAAAACTGCATCCAGCGATGTTACTGAGCGTCGAACTTACAGACAATGGTGCCTGCCGCTATTACTATCCACAGTTTGTTCTTCAAGGTAACCTCTAGAAGTTTCACGGTATAGTACATCTGCACATCAAAAAGAATTAGTGAGAGACCACACCCTTGTTTTAATCCCTGGTTTACATTCAACAATTTTTCTGTTACGTATACTACTTTTAGTGCTATCGTATTGTGACTTAATGGTATTCAAGACATTTAGAGATACATTGCAGTCATTATATCTCTCTCCCACATACACATTGTAGGCCTTCTCATAGTCTCTGAAGAGCAGAAATTGTGGCTTTTTGAACTCTCTTCGATAGGATGACGGATCAAATCCGAGTCTCGCGATCGGTATTAAGGTGTCCCGTGATTTCCCTAAATAGCTCCAGGAAAATACCGGAATGGTTATTCTGATAGGGGCACAGCCGATTTCGTTCCTCATCCTTGAAAAATTCCAAGCTTGCGCACCAATGACTTCCATCTCGGCGTTTCATTACATACAATACTCCTTTTTCCCTTGCATTGAACTCTTCACTTTTTGATAAATCGTTTTAGAAGAATTGTAGCATCTGCACAGGATTTAGCTTTGTAAAATCCGCATTGCTCTTCTCGTAAAAATTTTTTCTGCTGTCGGCTGGAGTTGCCTTCTAATGAAAGACACACGTATTGGCTCCCCTTACCAGCCGTACAAGTGTCACCTGTAATAACTGATCGTGTAACCAGCCCCAAATATTGGCTGTTAACTGCAGGTCATCCAAAAAGGACATCACATCATCAGTGGACTTCCCAGAGAAGGGGGTGGTCAAACTCGCTACGGCCGCATCTAACAAAGGGACAGGTTGTCGGCTAGCTCCAGTCCTTCCTCCATGGTTGCAAGCTTACTACACAAGTCTGCATTATCTGTTTTCAATTGCGCCACTTCATTAACCAATGCTTGAACAGCCTCCCGAGTAGTGACACACTGCACTTAAGACTCCGCCATTGCGAAACCTTAGTCTCCAGTCTACGCTATGGGATACAAAATTTACTCCCAGCAGCCCGCACAACACTGTACACACTTATATCTCATGTTTTATCATCGCTACTAGCTTTATGGCTCGAGGTGACAACAGTTAATACAAATTACTGGTAGTGACTCCGTACATGGTGCAGAGTTACACTGACTCCATCTTACAGATTGACAACAATGCTCCTTCACATTACCGTTACGCCTATAATCTGAGGACTCCTTTTTCTTTTCTTGTATATGCTTATACACTACTGGCCATTAAAATTGCTACACCAAGAAGAAATGCAGATGATAAACGGGCATTCATTGGACAAATATATTATAGTAGAACTGACATGTGATTACATTTTGCGGTCGCTGTCGACCTCCATCATCTTTACCTGAATTTGCCACCATTTTGAGCGGAAGAATGGTATAAGTTTCCACTGTAATACAGCGCCTATATTTATCCGTTCCGAAACTAGTGGAAGACATTTTTGAATGGCAAATGGTTTTCTACACCGTGTTGAGCATTGTATTGTGTTGTGTCTTTTGGTGTTACTTTTGTCCATCTCTCGTATACGTTCTGTTACGCTCTACAATAACACTCCAGCCCTCGAACTTATTTCTCAGCAGTTCTGTCTGTCCTAACAGCTGCCAATATGCATTTTCACATGGCTCACTGCAGTAAACGTTCTAGTCTCACATCCAGGTCAAAAGAGCTACTATAGACTGACAGTGTATATATACTAAATCTTGTTTAGTTTGCCCAAAGTATTTAAAGTTATGTTTACCCTCCTGTTCATTTCTTTTGCTATTCATCCAGTCGCTGCCTCCAATGGCCCCAAACAGAAAACTCATGTGGAGTTTCAGCGAAACGACTAAATCACAGCGGAATGGAAGACCTCGTGGAAAAGATTTGGATACGGCGGCTCATCATACAGTCTAACGCGGATCTCGATGTCGAACAATGTGCGAGGAGCTCTTGTCCGTACACCAGCATTGTGCTCTTTCTGCAGAGGTGCAAACGGTACGACAGATCATCGTCTATCCTACTTTACAGAGCAGACAAGCCTCCGAACGCCACGCTCTTTGAAGTGTCGTGGATGTCCAAACATTTAGCGCCTAGTGGTAGTTTCGCTGTCCTTCCACCTCTTCCCGTAGATGCTCAAGATAGTAACACGTGAACATTCGACCTGCTTCATCGTTTTCGAGACACTCGTTCACAGGCTTTGCGTAATAACACTTGTCTCAATGGATTTCCCCATTTCCAGCCCAGACCTTCCATAGAGTGATCCGCTGGGCCGTGACTGCTCCGCGTACATACACTCCTGGAAATGGAAAAAAGAACGCATTGACACCGGTGTGTCAGACCCACCATACTTGCTCCGGACACTGCGAGAGGGCTGTACAAGCAATGATCACACGCACGGCACAGCGGACACACCAGGAACCGCGGTGTTGGCCGTCGAATGGCGCTAGCTGCGCAGCATTTGTGCACCGCCGCCGTCAGTGTCAGCCAGTTTGCCGTGGCATACGGAGCTCCATCGCAGTCTTTGACATTGGTAGCATGCCGCGACAGCGTGGACATGAACCGTATGTGCAGTTGACGGACTTTGAGCGAGGGCGTATAGTGGGCATGCGGGAGGCCGGGTGGACGTACCGCCGAATTGCTCAACACGTGGGGCGTGAGGTCTCCACAGTACATCGATGTTGTCGCCAGGGGTCGGCGGAAGGTGCACGTGCCCGTCGACCTGGGACCGGACCGCAGCGACGCAGGGATGCACGCCAAGACCGTAGGATCCTACGCAGTGCCGTAGGGGACCGCACCGCCACTTCCCAGCAAATTAGGGACACTGTTGCTCCTGGGGTATCGGCGAGGACCATTCGCAACCGTCTCCATGAAGCTGGGCTACGGTCCCGCACACCGTTAGGCCGTCTTCCGCTCACGCCCCAACATCGTGCAGCCCGCCTCCAGTGGTGTCGCGACAGGCGTGAATGGAGGGACGAATGGAGACGTGTCGTCTTCAGCGATGAGAGTCGCTTCTGCCTTGGTGCCAATGATGGTCGTATGCGTGTTTGGCGCCGTGCAGGTGAGCGCCACAATCAGGACTGCATACGACCGAGGCACACAGGGCCAACACCCGGCATCATGGTGTGGGGAGCGATCTCCTACACTGGCCGTACACCACTGGTGATCGTCGAGGGGACACTGAATAGTGCACGGTACATCCAAACCGTCATCGAACCCATCGTTCTACCATTCCTAGACCGGCAAGGGAACTTGCTGTTCCAACAGGACAATGCACGTCCGCATGTATCCCGTGCCACCCAACGTGCTCTAGAAGGTGTAAGTCAACTACCCTGGCCAGCAAGATCTCCGGATCTGTCCCCCATTCAGCATGTTTGGGACTGGATGAAGCGTCGTCTCACGCGGTCTGCACGTCCAGCACGAACGCTGGTCCAACTGAGGCGCCAGGTGGAAATGGCATGGCAAGCCGTTCCACAGGACTACGTCCAGCATCTCTACGATCGTCTCCATGGGAGAATAGCAGCCTGCATTGCTGCGAAAGGTGGATATACACTGTACTAGAGCCGACATTGTGCATGCTCTGTTGCCTGTGTCTATGTGCCTGTGGTTCTGTCAGTGTGATCATGTGATGTATCTGACCCCAGGAATGTGTCTATGAAGTTTCCCCTTCCTGGGACAATGAATTCACGGTGTTCTTATTTCAATTTCCAGGAGTGTACTTTTCTTTTGCCTCACGTGCCCCAACGCCACCAGGCGTCATTCAACGTCGCCGTGGGCAGTGGTCAAAGTGTTCTGGCATATCAGTGTGTATAAGAAAGCCGGAAATTTTGAACAGCTCAATTTCAACTTGAAACTATGAAGAACCGCTTTTCTGAACTTTAATGTTGAACTAAAATTAAGAGTAACTTTGTCCATTAAACAGTATGGGACCAGAGACTGGCACTCTACCATGTCTGGTTTAATAGACAGACGTTGTTCTCACTCTGGAAAGAGAAATGAACACACAAAGGCCACGACTATAAGTATAAGAACTCTTTCTCCAATATTCACCTATTTCACATCTCACAAGGGGAGGCCGCCAATTGTGAAATTCAGATTCGATTCATACTGCGCATAATAAAAGCTCATGGCCAGAGGTGTAATGTGGCAAAGCACCAAGATGCACTTCTCAGCCGTTGTCGAGAAAATCGACAGTTAAAATAAACCGTTGCGGTGAAATAATCTCTACGATTAATAAATTCTTACGGCGTCGTGGCGCAGCGGTAAGCGCTCGGGTTCGTAATTCGAAGGTTGCCGGATCGAATCTCGCGCCATTCAATTTTTTTTATTATTGTTTTTGTAATTCAAATATATATATATATATATATATATATATATATATATATATATATATATATATATATATTTCTTCTTGGTGTAGCAATTTTAATGGCCAGTAGTGTATAAGCATATACAAGAAAAGAAAAAGGAGTCCTCAGATTATAGGCGTATATATATATATATATATATATATATATATATATATATATATATATAAACTATTAATGAATTGCTTATGCATGTTGGTGAAGGCGGATCGCTCTCCAATTGTACCGCCTCCATTTTTCCGTTTTTTTTTTTTTTTTTTAATCAGGGTCTACCAAAGCCCCCCCGGTCGCACTGATTTTCGACGACGTTATAAGTTGCGCTAGGGACCGCATCTAACTTCTTTCGAAGTTAGCAGGCAACTACGCTATTATGCGGTGGCTCGTTTCGGCCCATTCAACATCTGTCATTCAAGTGTAACGAGCGAGTAACGGAGTTCATATTTCATACCTGCCACAGCAAATTTGTGTTCGTGGGGTCTCTATTCTAATTCGAACGTTTGACTTACGCTATACGTATTTGTTTCGGAATATCGTTTCTACGTCTTCCGTTAACTATGCGTGGTTAACATTATGAAGACAATTAATAACATTTGTGAAATACAACTTTGTTTGCGGAAAACATAATGATGTTCGAAGTCTCCAGTTTTTCCACGACAACCGACTTTCAACAACTTATTATATGCATAATTGTTGCAACTGATTGCCGGGAATTATATATATATATTTGAATTACAAAAAACAAATACTAAAAAAAAAAAGATTGTATGGCGCGAGATTCGATTCAGCGACCTTGGGATTACGAACCCCAGCGCTTACCGCTGCGCCACGACGCTATAGAAAATTATTAAGCGTAGAGAGTATTTCACCGCAACGGTTTCTTTTAACTGTCGATTTTCTCGACAACGGCTGAGAAGTGCATCTTGGTGCTTTGCCACATTACACCTCTGGCCATGAGCTTTTATTATGCGCAGTATGTATCGAATCTGAATTTTACAATTGGCGGCCTCCCCTTGTCAGTAGTGTTTATATATTGAAATAATCCTAGACAGTTGGAAGTACCGGTAAAAGATTAATGCCCATGCTCAAAGTATAAGACATGAAAGGAATCACTATATTCATATAATAGAAACATTGCCTTTATAAAAATAGCGCTTATCATCAAGGAATTCATTTATAACAGCTGACAACACAGGTAAAATACGGGCAACATTTTTCCGTTCTGCTAGAACAGCGTAATTCTTGTAAGTGTAAGTTCAAGCGAAGTTTTCGTGATGTAGAAGATTAAAAATGTTGCTTGATTTGTAACCGTAAACATAGAAAGATTGAAGGTAACACGTTTATACACCAACGTCGCATTTCCCGATATTAACTATATTGCACTCACAAAAAAAACAATGTTCTTTTTACAGGTCTTTGAAACATCAGCGTATCTATACATGGCATTTTCTTAGTACGCAAACTGCAATACGGAAGCTATCAAAGGCGGCATTTTAGGTCTGAAATGATGGAATCCAGCTTAGCATAAAAATAAATTGGGCGTTCACAACTAGCGTCGCAGTGACCAAGCAAAGGAATTCCAAGCAAAGGTGGGTGAAACCTGGTAATTAAGGAAGGCAGGAATGGGTTGTGATTGCGGACGGGTCCCGTATCAGTTACTATTGGTTTGCTTTGCAATTTCACTCATTTATTTTAATAAATAATTTTTTTAAACAAGCCAGTGAGGGCGCAATCAGACTTATAAGACACGTAACCACAATCACAGCTGAAGGCCTTTACCGCGAAAAATGACAATTATTAAAAAAATTTAACAAACATATAATACAGACAGCAAATAATTTTTGAAAACAACCCAATGCGGTTGCAATCAGAATTTTAAGGCAAGTAACCACAATCACGGCTGAAGGCCTTTAACGACAAAATGGCAATTATAAAAAAAAATTAACAAATATACTGCCAAACGGTGAATGGCATTGCAAAAGTTAATTTTAAAAAAAACGAACAACAGATCACCAAACAGGTGAGACAAATGATGGTAACTTAATAAAACAATAATAAAATAAAACACAAGGGCCAGTGACAGGTGGTGCTCCGGGAATCGACCTCTGAGTAGGTCACATCAAAAACACTTTCGCGAGTGAAGAGAAAGTCGGCCAAGAGTTGCATTCAGAGCACAAGATGGTAACTCGGACTAGTGGCAGTCTAACGAGCGACTAATGATAACCTTGGTGAGGCTACCTGACATCTAAGGAAACAAATGCAAGATGTAAAATTACGCCAAAGCCGGAGCCGGCGATCTGGGCTCCGCCCGCAGAATACTGTGCTTAGAGCTCCCAGAACAAGAAGGAATGACTACCACTAAGGTAGAAGAACGCCACCCAACCTACAAGCAACAAGCTGTCAAACTTACACGTCTCACCGGACAACGGCGGCACGGCGAGGAAATGCACACCCCCGTTACATACACTAACCCCCAGGGCAGGTAACTGGGGCGTTAGCGGTAACAAGACAGAAAACTACCGCTGGCTGCACTTAACAATGTAAGAAGCTGAATATAGTAAATAGCTCAGGAAGGCTAATCAGATCCGCCTTCCCCAGGTACTTCACTCGCCGCTTTTCGCTTGGTTCAAACGGCTCTGAGCACCATGGGACTTAACATTTGACGTCATCAGTCCCCTAGACTTAGAACTACTCAAACCTAACTAACCTAAGGACATCACACACATCCATGCCCGAGGCAGAATTCGGACCTTCGACCATAGCGGTCGAGCGGTTCCGGACTGTAGAGCCTAGAACCGCACGGCCACCGCGGCCGGCGAACTCTACATTCACACCACCCAGAAGAAGCACGAGGTCGCCCCAGAGATAAGGCAGCAGAACGACATATCGATAAGCGCCGCTGCTGCCACTAGCGGGCAGCTAACGCTTACGAAACCGTGTGGCGCCAGTGAGCACGAGAAGAAGACAAATAATGCAACCATGCCAACTAAACGATACAGTCTGACAGAAACCTGCACACGGCAGCAGCGCGAGCCGCAGCACGGCTCTGTGGCACAAGAAACTTCTGGGCAGCGCAAATTCCGAGCATGGGTTTGAGTTGTCAGCAGCGCCTGTTTTTTGATGCTTGAAAGTAGCTCTGTGGCAGCTGCTTAAACAAACCCAGTGAGATACGGAGCGCCGATCTTTAGCAGCAGCGCGACCCGGAGACGGGCAGACAGAGGAACCCGTTGGCCGGCAGGTAACGGGCCGCATCGCAGGTGTCTGAGGCTGCGTGGCCGGCTCCCGGGGCTGTGTTTGTTCGGCAAACAGGCCGGCTGGGCGGCTTCCGCGTAGCACAATGGCCACCCCAGGCCAGGGGATGCGGGCGCCAGCCCTGGACCTCTCTGCGCGCGTGGCCTGCCTGCTGCTTGTACAGTCACTGGTCGCGGTTGGCTGGGAAGGCGCTAACCACGCGGCACACCCTGAGGTCGAGTCGCGACAGGCGAAGTCAGCAGCCGGCGCTATTAGCCGTTGCGTCTTGTGTTACACTCCCGCCGTTACTCATCTCCTCACCGCGCGCCTTCGTAGATGCCATGAAAGTGTTAACGGCCTGTACTCCTGAACACCAGTTACTTCCCAGTGTCCTATCGTAGTAATGGAGCACTGAAAGGTAAATCGCCCACGAGGGTAGAGGCTGTTACACTTCCGTTTCGGAAAAGTCGACATGATATCAAACACTTAATGAATTTTCGACCGGCTGTGAGCAGTAAGTTACGGTACTAAAACATTCAGGTTGTCTACACAGAGATGCTCCAAACGCAAAATTAAAATACGAGGGTCACTCCAAAAGAAATGCACACTATTTTTTTTTTAAAATCCATCTTTCATTCTACATGTTTTAAAGTTTTACATTGTGTAGATACATCCTTTAGGAACAATATTTTCATTTCTCCACATAATTTCCATCCCTCTCAACTGCCTTACGCCATCTTGGAACCTGCGCCTGTATACCCGCACGGCAAAATTCTGGACCAACCTGTTGGAGCCAATGTTTGGCAGCGTGCACAAGGGAGTTATCATCTTCAAACCTTGTTAGACGAAGAGCGTCTTTCAGTTTCCCAAAGAGATGACAGTCACATGGAGCCAGGTCAGGACTGTAAGGTGGGAGTTTCAGTGTTGTCCATCCGAGTTTTGTGATCGGTTCCGTTGTTTCTTGACTGACATGTGGCCGCACATCATCGTGCAACAGCAAAACATTCTGCTTTTGACGATGTGGTCGAACACGACTCAGTCGAACTTGAAGTTTCTTCAGTGTCGCCACATATGCATCAGAATTTATGGTGGTTCCACTTGGCATGACGTCCACAAGCAAGAGTCCTTCGGAATCGATAAACACCGTAGCCATAACTTTTCCAGCAGAAGGTGTGGTTTTGAATTTTTTTTTCTTGGGTGAATTTGCGTGATGCCACTGCATTGATTGCCTCTTCGTCTCTGGTGAAAATTGGTGGACCCATGTTTCATCACCTGTCACAGTTCTTCCAACAAATTCATCTCCACCATTCTCGTGATGTTCCTAAAGTTCGCTGCATACCGTTTTTCTTGTGTCTTTGTGAGCCACTGTCAACATCCTGGGAACCCACCTGGCACAAACCTTTTTTAACGCCAACACTTCCAGTATTCTGCAAACACTTCCTTCCCCTATCCCAACGCAGCGTGACAATTCGTCCACTGTGATGTGTCAGCAGACACCAATTCGTTAACTCTCTGCACATTGTCTAGAGTGTGTGCAGTACGAGGCCTGCCGCTGCGAGGACAATCCTCAATATTGCCGTGCCCGCTTTCATCATGTAACCTGCTTGCCCACCGACTAACTGTACTGCGATCGACAGCAGAATCTCCTTACACCTTTTTCAACCTCTTGTGGATGTTTCCCACTGCCTCGTTTTCACAGCACAGGAATTCTAT
This sequence comes from Schistocerca serialis cubense, assembly GCF_023864345.2. NCBI lineage: Eukaryota > Metazoa > Arthropoda > Insecta > Orthoptera > Acrididae > Schistocerca > Schistocerca serialis. The sequence continues at coordinate 622,536,803 of NC_064645.1, forward strand.
GACAGCACGTTGCTTCTGACGAACGTCAAGTGTAGCAGCCATCTTGAAGACATGTTGTGACGGCGCCACTCACGGGAACAAGTTGAGCTTTGAAAACAAGCGGGAAGGAAACTGTAAAACTTTCACACATGCAGAATGTGTTTTTACGATAATAGTGTGCATTTCTTTTGGAGTGACCCTCCTACATGAATTTATTTCCTTATTAAAAATGAGTTGTATTCCACGTTAATTAAAAAAAATATTGCAGCATCTAATAAAAACGCTTTCACATGAGCCCTTGCGGCGACGCAAATAATGTCTAGTCTGCATTCACTTTCCATCCAGATCTGCGGAAACATGTCCGAAGGGATAGTACCGATGACTTTCATAATCCGAGTGCGGGGGTCTTGATGGTCCTGAATTTCAGTGGCGAACATTCTGTCCTACACGTAGCCCCAGAGAAAACAATCCAATGAGAAAGTGGAGGACAACTCACAAGTCCATCTCGGTTGGTACAGCCTCGTCGAATACTGTTCGATTCAGAGTGTTCCGAACACGCAGCGACCAGTGAGATGGAGCACTACCTTCCTGAAACCGAAAGGCTGGTTACAGGTCTTCATTCTGGAGGAAAGCAAACATTTTCAACATGTACAGACAGGTACGTCCTTCCTTTGCATCCTGTACATCGCTCCTGCGACAGTCTCTTCAGCCATTAGGAACTACACAGTTATCCTGTCGCACCTGAGTTCACACCAGACCTTCACCTTCAGGCTATGTCGAACCTTTTCCATCATACTACCTGGATTCTGTGACCCCAAAATGCGACCCTTATGTTATTCATCATTCCAGAGACTTGAAATGTCGATTGGTCAGAAAGCAGAACACTTGACCAGAAAGCAGGATCCTGGTCGATTCGGTTAAGTATTTCACGTGCATAGCCATATCGATGTTGCTTGTCACCGGGTTTTCTGGCCTACAGAGTCAGCACCTTGTATTAATACAGGCTCAACCGTTTTTGAGGACGTCACGAATAGTTGCTCGTGGCATCCAAGTTCTCGTGAAGCCGGAGGAACTGACCTGTGTCGACGTCGCTGGAACGCTTAATGGACATTCTTCAGAGACACGCCGATCGCCTGCACGCCGCTTGAGAATGCTGCCCCTGTCCAGAAACTGCCCAAGCCATTCTTCTGTCCTTTTGGCGTCTGGTGCAACTTCCTGTGAACAGAACAAAACTGTGTTCGCACCATAAAAATGGACATGCACCAAAGCACAGTTTATGCCTTCTCCTAAAACGACGCCATTTTCACTTAGACGGACAATGAACCAATGAAACTTTGACAAAAAAGGCAGAAACTTTAGATCCCTCTACAGACCTGAAACAAAGAAAGATATACAGTTTTTTGAAATATAAAAAATTAAGTAGTGCCGCCAACTCATGAATTCCTCAAGCTTATTCGACTCACACTTTTCTTCAATTATTTTATGTTCTGTGGTAAGATTTATCATGAAAGTGATGGGTCCGCGATGGTGTGTAGCCTTTCTGGTATTCTAACTGAAATTTTTGTCAACAACTTAGAGAAAAACCTTCTTCAAAAATAATTTGCCAGTCACAGATAAAATCGTTATTTACCGTAGATACGTGGACGACATTGTGATCGTGTACCGTGGTTGTGATCAGGATATTTTGAATGTCGACCGGCTTTGAACCGAGTGTAGCCTGAAATTTGTTTCACTGCTGTATTACAGAATAATGAGAGTCTCAACTTTGTAGATGCGAAAGAGTGTGCCTCACGTACGTTAGATACCTATCGTAAATCAACAGCCACTGATATTATGATCAGTATTACTACAATTATGGCACAAATGCGTGCATATTTTCATTCAATGTAGAATAGATTTCTCAGATCCCAGCACTGAATGCTTGTAGAAGGAAAATCATATTATCATGCAGATAGGTCATGCCAATGGTTGTTCCAGTTTGTGCGTGTCACTGGAAAAAAGTTTTCGGTAAAATAGATCTTCAGCGTAATGTAACCCCAGAAAACCACTTTATGCTTCTATCTCTTACTCAGGACCACATAGTGAGACCAATGCAAGTGCTTGAGTGCTTTTAGTAAAGAGAAATTGGAGATTAGCTTCTGAACGCGGAAAAAGCTGGGCATTTTGTTCTGAAATTCTGTTAATGACAAGCCAAATAAATATAACACCTGAGGCGTCTACAAAAATTAATATGGTTCCTGCGATTCAGTTTACATGTCTCAAATCGATAGGGAATTTGTCAGTGGGTTTCGTGAACACACTTGTAAGAATAATTTTGCAATTGATTGCTATTTATCACAGTGAGGGACTCTGAGACACGCGCACCTCCCTCCAATATTTCAATAAAGGCTTAATCAGTCTTATATCAAACAATTAAATATTATATGCGGAGATAGAAAATCACGGGAACAACTGAAATAGCGCATCACTTCACTGCAGTTTGCATTTATTGTAACACTTGATAACATACCAAGAAAATGTCGCGTGTTACACTTGACAGATAATAGCATTAGAACAATAATGAACACCTGATTCGGTTTTATGCACTTTAATTAAAGTTCAACAGATGAACACAATGTAAGTTCTCCCATAAATATAAATATGCCCGTAGGCGCGTTAAAGAACTGGCTATAAACATCCACTTATAACATCAAGGCAGACACACTGCATTTAAAGGGAAAATAATTAGGAAGTTTACATATTGACTAGAACATTAAGGTGAATAACAGGAAAGTGCAGCGTCCACAACACCTTACGGCGACAGTTAACCTCCAATAAGTTCCTTTCATAAGCACGATTAAAAACTGGTAGAAAAACACTAAACTGGAAATTGACAAATCTATACTCAAAGGAGCCGCACTCCATCTAAACACCCGAAAAATGGCAACTTAACGACTACCTAAAGTGGCAAATTAAGAATAGCATGCTTATAGATTGACTAGAATAACGGAATAAATAACACATACACGGCTTCTGACAGCCGACAAACTGTGTTGGACTAGTGAGCAGTGATTAATTTAAGCTAGCCACAACATACGCTAACCAGGTTAGCGGCGTATTTAAAGAGAAGCATCGAGCAAGAACCCTGGTCAAATGGTTCAAATGGCTCTGAGCACTATGGGACTTAACATCTGTAGTCATCAGTCCCCTAGAACTTAGAACTACTTAAACCTAACTAACCTAAGGACAGCACACACATCCATGCCCCAGGCAGGATTCGAACCTGCGACCGTAGCAGTCGCGGGGTTCCGGACTGAAGTGCCTAGAATCGCTCGGCCACCGCGGCCGACGAACCCTGGTCAGAAGGTAATGGAACCAGTACTAATTTACAAGTAATTACACCATTAAAATCAACTGATGACAGGTTGACCATTACCGATGTGGCGTACGATGGAAAGTCAATAGGCTGAACACTCAGCTGAAACCCAAGTATAATGCTGAGCGGCGAAACGCCCAGCCCAATGCCTGTTTAGCGCGAACACCTAGTTTGAGAACAAAACAACAGGATGATATTGCACCTTGCAGTACAAAAGTCAGTGCCCGAATATAGCCTTAACCCAAGGCAGGACTAAAGCACACTAGTTTCTCTCTCAATTAAAATTTCCAAAACAATCAAAACTAGCAGGATTCCCTTACACGGCAGACGTGCCAAAACTTCCGTTCATACCCCAGAAGCAACTAGCGCAACATTAATCATTGACACATTTCCAATAATATTTTAAAACAACATACTTAAATACCTTTGTTTACCATAAGCCTTAATTAGCGAGGCTCTGTTATTGATGCCACGCAAATGAGGTAGCAAGTTAAGGTCTACAATTCTACTTTGCCATTTAACACGCATCGTGACGAGGAAAGAAAGAATCGAGCTAATTAATTGAAAGTCACTACTTGGATTCGGTATTTGACGACGCGCTTAAAATAAACAGACAAAGGTGAGAGTCAAGCACACGCAGAACACGAGCATAACGTAAGCATTAAATAAACTGCTCCTTGTTCAATCATTTACACACCGACGAAACAAATAATCTTCGCCGAATTACTGCAGATGCCGGAATCCCCAGTTGCTTGGAAATGACGCAAATAATGGTGGAAACGTCTTACTTTAAGTCCGATGACATCTGTAGGATAGGAGTTTCAATGAACAACCAGGCCTCATCCCCTTAGATCCACCTGCTACCAAGACAGTAACATTGGCTGTTATCACGGCTTTAACGACGCATCACACCTGACACGGGTCACGCCAAACCATCAACAAAAAGGCGTGGCCTCCTGTATACTCCCAGACGTCCGCAATTAGAACCCCTCTTCCAGACTGAGGCTCTCCCGCAAACACGGCAGGCAGCCGGCCGCAGCAACGCCACAGCGGCCTCTGGCTAGGGTAAGGGAACAACAGAGCACGAAGCGGGAATTTCAAAAGGAACGCGCCACAGACAAGGAGGAAACGCAGAGAACCTACCGTGACATTTCGTCACAGTTCAGACACCTTATGTTTCCCACGGGTAGAGGACTGCAGATACGACATGCTGAGCGAAAAGGGCAAGAGCTGGATATGTTAGAGGAATTAAAAGTCTTTATACGACAATCGTGCAACGCATCTTTAACTTTCAATAAACAGCTGTCTTCTAGAAGCAAGTTGTTCTTTAAAATATTCAGTGAACTACTGGGTCTGTAATTCAAAAGGTTTCCCGCATGTAATATCCCATTCTTTATATCTATCTCCACGCGGTTGTTTCCCATCAATTTTGTTCTTTGTATTTCGAGAGGGTTCGAGTCCCCGGCATCAGTGACGCCAAATATAGTTAATGGTCACGTACCGGAGAGGTAATAGGAAATTATATTACGCCCTCTATTTTTCTTTGCATTCCTATGGTCTTTTATTATTACATTGTTGATTTTACTTTTAACGAGTTTTACTTGCACGCTCTGCTTCAACTAATCTCGCGGGGTTTTGAGTCTTTATCCAGTCTTACGACTGCTTTTATTATTTCGTTTTTATTGTACCTCATTAATTTGCTTTCCTTCATTTGCTATATTTACGTAATTTTATATGAAAGTTTGAATTGCTGTAACTGTTTTGGAGTTTTTAGTCCGTTTATCTGTCGGTTTACATGTATGTGTCTTTTATCGATGGTATTTTCTATATAACTGTAAACTTTTATTCTTCGTTCGTTTTATTATTCACATTTTGTAAACTGTTTTAAAGGTTTAAGTCTGTATGCTTCATCCGTTACGAAAAATAATAAGATTCTGCTTTTATCTCTAGATGACACTAATTCTGTATTCATCACCGCCCTCTGGTGGCTTAGACTGTCTTTCTGGTTATTGCTTACAGCTAGTCAGTTAGCCTGCCATGACACCTTTGTTTGATACATACCTTCTTCATCCCTATCTGATCACCAAGATATTCACGGTGTGCATTCGAGCTATTGAGTTATGAGGATGCTTGCAGTTTCATACTCTTGTGTATTCTTTGTACAGTTACATTTTCTGTTGTTTGCTTTGCCTTTCTGGTTTACATACAATCTGAGAATGGGTTCTTCTCGAAACGTGTAAAATAATGGCATTGGTTTATCAGCTGGTGGTTTCTTATTTAGTGAACAATACACTAACTGTGAAGTACTTTTAGTAGTAGTAATAGTAGCAGTAGTAGTAGTAGTAGCTTTATTCATCTGTAGATCTCTTTTTACAAGGGTATAGGACATGTCAAAGTATTTACAAATTTAGGAGAATTTAAAAGAAGCTAATTCGTATACACATACATTTACAAACTTCTAGTTAGAGACAATCATTAGATTTGCTCCTGTTATGCAATACTTCTTTTACAAATAACTTATTAAATAATGTAATGCCACTGTGCTCACCCGTATCTCGCTATCATTCACTGCACACACTATACACACATTGTTATATAACACTTGACTCACTACACACACACACACACACACACACACACACACACACACACACACACACATATATATATATATATATATCACACTGGTGATCTCTGGGCCACACTGGTGATCTCTGGGCCATTTTCTGCGCCGCAATTTTGCCATTTGATATCCTGAAAAACTGAGTCAGCATCCCTCTATAATGAGTGAGATGTTCAGCTCAGAAAGAGGAAGAGATGTTAGTACTGCGCTATGCATAGCTTGGGAGTAAGTTTTTCTAGAAAAGGAAAAAAAGAAGGAAGAAAACGTAGTGTGAAGGTGTTATGTGGAATGTTGGATGCTTTATAATCATCATTATTATTTAATTGTATAACATTTTTTTTACCAAACCCCTACTCTGTTTTATCTAAGTAATCCTTCAATGTATGGCATAACAAGTACTTTTTAGCTGCCTTTTTAAATTAGTGCATTTTGGTAATTTATTGTACAGTTTTATTCATTGGTATAAAATGCTGTTTTGAGTTTTATGTTTATTTTTTCTTGGTTAATGTAAGTTGAGTCTAGTTATTGTTCCATGGTCATGTAGTAATTACCAATGTTATTTTTGATGTGTTCAACTGACTGGTAAATGTATTCACACGGAGCAGTTAAAATCCCTAGTGTTTTGAACAAGTCTTTACAATGGGCTCGACTACTATTTTTTGTTATTGTTCTTATGGCTCTTTTCTGGAATTTGAAAATTGTGTTCATATTTTGCGCATTTGTTCCCCAAAAAAGAATGCCATAGCTAAGAATTGAGTGTACATATGAATAGCATGTAACTAAAAGACACTGCATGTTACACACTGAGGGTAGGATTCTAAGGGCATAACATGCTGATGACGTTCTGTTTGAGTGTTCACACCACGTCAATTGAAAGTCAGTACTCGTTCCTAGAAATTTTGCATTTGCTGCACAGTCTATAGAGTTGCCATCTACATTTAACATTGCCATTTTCCGTCTTCAAATTGAAATTCATGGCATTAGTTTTCTTTATGTTCAATGTTACTTTATTACTTATTGACCAATCGTGAACTTTCTTGAGAATTTATTGATGTGCATCTGGATACTCACCGTATGATGGCGAACAGTTGATCTGTTGAAATACTGTGTCAAGATGACAACATTATCCGGCTGCATACCCGAGAAGAGTATCGTCATACATCGTTTCTGTCAATTGTTTATGTTAATCAACCGGATACATTCTTTTCACAATGTGGCACTACACAGTCCCACAAATTTAGTGTTTTTTTCAGTGTGAGTGTCCTCCCAGATCACGTTCAGGGAGAAGTCACTGCTTAGCATGGAGAAAGATACATTATATTTATCTACAAGATGTCTGCAAGACGCTGCAACACAACTAAAATGTTATAAACAGATCAGTAAAGCGAGGCCAGTTTTATCGTCTGGGACATTATTATGTTACACATCACGTTAAAAGGGACTGAATCGCAAATTCCAAACTTCCCATGCAGATGCTGTACTTCCCTGAATTCTCTTATTTGTCTGATTTCCAAAATAGCTCCTTTGTGAAGGACTCAGCCAGTTACTTCCCCTGTTATCCCACGTCAATTGTAATTTACACCCACTTTTATACTAATTCCATTCCTTCTTACAATTTTCCTCCTATTCTTTGCCCTCGCCAGTTCTACCAGCACTTCCAACTTACGCTGCAGCTGTGGTGGTCTCTCCGGTTTTTCATGTAGTATATCCACATCCATCACATTTATCCAGGTTCTCAATTACAGAGTCCACTCCATAATCACAATCACCTGAACAGCTCCTGTTACCACCAGCCTCACCAGCATGTCCATCATTCGGTTTCAATTCCTTAGCCATCATCACATCAAATGGACAGTGTCGCAGGGCTGGCACATCCACCAATTCCTGGACACCAACACTAGGACCGCAGTACCTACAGCTGGACAATAACAAAAAAATGGCTCTGAGCACTATGGGACTTAACATCTGACGTCATGAGTCCCCTATAACTTAGTACTACTTAAACCTAACTAACCTAAGGACATCACACACATCCATGCCCGAGGCAGGATTGGAACCTGCGACCGTAGCGGTCGCGCGTTTGCAGACTAAAGCGCCTCGAACCGCTCGGCCACAGCGGTCAGCTAGACAACATTCACTATTATGACACTCACCGCTGCATTCTTCTTCTTCTTCTCCTTTTTTCCTACTTCATGGTTTAGGCATTCTTGCTGTTCCGGCTTTACAGTTGCCTCCATCGTGTCCTGGGTTAACATCGATCTCTTTTCCCCTCCGGGTAAAATCGAGTGCTGTCCTGCGAAGGCCTTTCCTTTCCATCCTTTGTAAGCTATCGGTCCATTTCTGTCTATTATTTAATATTTTATTACGTGCTGGTTCTGTATTTAGGCCTTTCCTAATATCGTCATTTCATAAAAAATGCATCCTTGTACAACCTTCAACACAGCTTAAGAGTCTCATTTCTGTCGACTGAATTTTACACAGCTGTTTTTGAGTTGGCGCCCGGCTCCGCTGCAATAAAGCAATGTGGGTAAAGCTATTACATTATAAAATTTCATTTTTCCTAACCTTACTTCCAAAAGTTCTATGAGTAGTCCTACAGACAGCTTGAAATTTGCTGACTTTTTACTCGAAGTCTTTGTCATTGTAAAAACTTATGTTAAAGCCAAGATATTTAAAATCCAATATTTCCTCTAAACCGTTGTTTCCTAGAATAGTCTTTGATCTGACTGGATCTTTTCCATAATTTTCATTTTATTAACTGTTATTTTTACGTTAAATTATTAACATAGATTATTTAAACGACACTTAGATTTTTGTAACTGTGTGCCATTCACTTCTATTGTCTGCAAAAAGAAGAGGGTTCAATTAGACACAGTTTGGTAATATAATTCCTGGATTTATTAACAGTCCTCATTTCTTTAAAACGTAGTCAGTGTATGTATTAAAAGAAGTGGGTGATAAGCTACACCCTTTTCTAAGTCCTGCATTTGCTAGAATCCCTTCACTTCTTTGATTCCTGTGTCTACAACAAAATTTGTTTTTCTGTAGTCTTCTTATTATCAGAATTAGGTGTTGTGGATAGCTCTCATTTTACAGTACTGTCATTTCATTCGATTTATCCTTTCAAACACTTTCTCATAATCTAGAAAAGCATGATTTTTTTTTCAGTATATCCATTTTGGATGACAAACTGCGACTGTGACTTAAATTGGCGATTTATCTGATAATAAATATGCAACCAGTTGCTTTTTTTACGATTTATTCAACCGTGAACATATTTTCGAGCTACTGCAGGCTCATCATCAGATGGAGGTGTTACAAGAACATTATGTTGTGGACCAAGTGCAGCTAGATGCAGTGCTAGTGCTGTGTTGGTGGAAACGACGGAAATTTAGTAATCGGTGACGAATCGCTTACGAACCCGAAATTTTTTTATGTCTTGGGTACTTACAGTGCACTGTGTTGTATCCGTATCAGATCTTTTCCTATAACGTACATTGTTAAGCTATGTACACAACTACACACAGTATTTAGCTGCACTTGGTTTTACACTAATTCACAGAAAGGAAACACTGAACGCTTGTACAAAGAATATGGATATGTTAGCTATTACACTTTACTACATCATTGTCTTTGGCAAGAGATGCTTTGTATTACAGTACAAGTATTACTAGTACATATATTATATTTCAGTAAAATTTGCTAGTTGCAGGAGTGTTTTTACATTGGCAACAAAATTTTTAAAATGGGTTAAAAGTTATAGAGAAGATAAACGAACAGAGTGGAATATTTAATGCATAACTAAACACTTTTTGTAAGTTGCAGGATACCACAGATGTTACATGACAAGCAGTCCGCCCCTGGTAGCTGAGTGGTCAGCGCGACGGAATGTCATGCCTAACGGCCCGGATTCGATTGCCCGCTGGGTCGGAGATTTTCTCCACTCAGGGACTGGGTTTTGTGTTGTCCTTCTCATCATCATTTCATCCCCATCGAGACGCAAGTCGACGAAGTGACGTCAACTCGAAAGACTTGCACCAGGCGAACGGCCTACCCAACGGGAGGCCCTAGCCACACGGCATTTCCATATTCCATGACAAGAGGAACAAGATTTATGCAGGAAGATGAGTATGTGTTATTACCGTCATTTTTGTTGTTTCGGTTCCAGGGTGTCCTGGAGATTCTGGAAGAAAAGGTTTTGTGTTGATTCAGTTTGTTCATTTAGGATTTTTTTGGAGTGATTTTAATTTGTGGATTGTAAATCTCTTATTGTTGAAGGAAGTCAATCCGTATTCCTTTCTCAGCAATGTGTAGCACAGAAAAATTGTCATTGATATCACCAACAGAGTGCTCAAGCACCCCACAGATGGCGAATTTACATATCCCTGTGGAGTCAGGGAAATAAATTCGTATGTGGAACACATGGCCCGCTGGTCACGAAAGAGTTAATTATTTACGAACTTTCCAACGAGGTACTCATCGGCCATTGTCAAGTGGTGAGTATTGAATGGTTGCGGTTTCCGTTTTTATAAAGCTATGCTACTGGCTGTTAGTCACTAATACCCAAAGCAACGCCGTATAAGGTAATGTGAGTGAAACGTTCGTGTGGCATTATCGGCTGCGAGACTCCTTTCGGGATTGTTCGGCCGCTTGGTGGATCTCTCTGTATTTGAAGTCACTTCTGCCACTTGAGCATCTTAGTGATGAAGAGGAGATGAAATGATTAGGGCCACCCAAACAGACTGTTCCCGAGCGGGGGAAATCTGACCTTGAAACGTCCCCTTAGAACAATTATACGTGACTGTGCTTAAACTGACACACAATATTTTTTAGCGCAACGCAATCTGACTTTCAATAATCCCTACAAAAGAATGGCCCTGACTAACATTAACCTATACCTTTCACAAATCACTTACCTCACAAAAATCTTCGTTACTCGAACTACTGCAATACAGTGAGCGCCACTACTGCCAGCTAAATAAAAGATTCAAACTACGGAAGACACTAACTACTGATAGGCATAGTTAGCAAATGAAAGATTTTACTAGAGTACAAACAATGTATTTACCTTAATAGTCATAATATGTATAGCAGTTCATGACATCCAGTCTTACAAATTTCAAAACTCCGCCATCTCTCTCCCCACATCCACCACTGCTGGCGACTCACCTCCAACTGCCCAACGCTATGCACTGTTAACATCCAGCTGCCCAACACAGTGGCAGACAACAATGCAAACTAGCCACAGACTGCACACAGCACAACCAGTGATTTTCATACAGAGCGCTACGTGGCGTTACCAATAAGAAAACCTAAACAGCCTACTTACAACCTGTCCGGAAGGATGCAGCACTCATTCCTCCCGCGGTCAGAAAAATAGGAGACGTTCCTTCCGAGATCGCAAGGGTCTGGAATAGAGTGGAACCCATTGCTCCTGTCTAAAGCAGGTAGACGTATCTATCGCCGCCGGTGACGACCCTTCGGCACATTAGGCGGGAGTGTGTTGTCACACAGCAGAACCGTTAGCATTCTCGTGCGGGCTTTCTCTGTTCAGAAAATGGCGTTCATCCCGGCCCATTCTTCAGTCTAAACCTTATGAACATGCAAGAAAATCTTTCCAGCATATGCACTCGTAGCAGAAGCTGTACAAACTTTTTCGCGTTTTTCGTGAATATTGTTAAATGTCACATGGGACTTCCCCATTTTTTACTAGTCAAGTTCCAAACTTCACCATTTTTCACAATCCCCAGGAGGAGCCGTATTTTTTTCTGGATGTCAGAATGAATCAGTTGTGTCTCTGCAGGAGCCTCAGAATGTCCTTTTGTTCATATTGGCATGAAACCAGACGTTCGCACAGTTCTTTCCGTCCCAATGTCAAACCAACACCTCTCCCCACTATCTACCTGTAGGATCCCCTCTGTATGCTTTAAGCGTCAGAGTTTTTTGCTCTCAGAGAAATTCGCGTCGACTAAACAGCGCGGGTCTGCAATGAAGTTGTTGACCGCCTCGTTATGAAGAGCATTACGTAAGGACAGTTCCGCCCAAAGCCGTTCCCTTTTAGGGATTTTAACTCTATGGTCAAGAAAGCTGCGTGTCACAACTGGAATTGTGAATGCCATGTATCCGAGCACTATAAGGGTGATCACGTGCCGGCTGTACAACTGAACGTCTATTCTCGGCAATTGTTTACGTCGACGAAGCTTCTTAAGTGTCGTGTGACCTTTGTCATCCACATGAGGCTGGAAAACGGGACTTACCCGGCCACCTACACCGGTTGAACACATCGCCTCCGGACAATGATCAGGACACAACGGCGGAGGCGGATTTAAACGACGTCGTATTGGCATGTACAAAGTGCTCTGCCACACAGGAAGACCTGTAGAAAAAAATTGTTTCGACAGGCTACTGCATCCTTACAGATATAGAGGCTTTACTTGACTGATTCAATATATACAGATAATATATACAAGTAATATCCGCTCTCGAACTATTTGAAAGGCGCCAGTATCCAGCTTTGACCTACAAGTTGTGTACATCTTGTCCTCTCTTGGAAATTCTCCTCTGGAAGCGGCCCGGTTCGTAAACTTGGTCGTACTTTTGTGTTTTTCCTTTTTAATTTATATAGCGAACTCGCCAATGTTTTTCACACTTTTATAATTGTTCCATTGCGAAAATTGCACTAATGTTAACTTTCCACTGCTGTAACTACTGCCTCTTTTGTGATTTTATTTTGCATTAAGAACTTATATTTGTACATCGAACTTTTTTTATTGATCTACCGTGGACATTGCAATTATATTAATATGTTAGTTTTGGAACTGCTGTTGGCTGTATGGTCTTTGCAACCCAGACATATGCCGTGTTTCACTGTTTGTACACTGCCACATCTTGGTCATATATTTGCGGTACTCACACATTAATTAAAACTGAGTTTTGAGTAATAATTTACAGCCATCGCAGCTTTCGGAGAAAATAAACGCCCGTTTGGTATCCTAAGCGAACAGGACGAGCAAATAGCCTCTTTCGAAAGTTCTCGACTTAAACAATGCAACGCAGTTCTGGCATGATGTCTGCAGTTGTTGTTTGGTTTCAAGATTTTTGTACAGGCACTATGAACCACACGACCACAGCATTTTACAGTATGCGATAGGCATAACCTTCTCACCGACTGGGGTGGCCCGGTGGTTAGCACACTGGACTCGCAGCCGGGAGAACGAGGGTTCAAACCCGCTTCCGGACATCCTCATTTAGGTTTTCCGTGGTTTCCCTAAATCACTTGCGGTAAATGTTGGGATGGTTCTTTCAAAAGGGCGCGGCCGCTTTTCTTCTCCATCCTTCCCTACTCCGAACTTGTGCTCTGTCTCTAATGACCTCCTTGTCGCCGAAACCGGTTAAGAAATTAAATTTCTTTTATGCAACTGGTTGCTGATTATTTCGATATATACAACTACAGTTTCTGAGGATGGATAAAATACTAAATATAGAAACATCATTGACATATTATACAGAATTAAGGAACGAAAATAACAAAAAATGTCACTAAAGTTGCTCGAACCACGTTAATAAACAGAACTCAGTCACCAAGGAAGAAGGCTGCAGCTACGCGAAAGAGCTTGCCCCCCTTCTAACAGCCGTGTACCGCAAGTCTCTAGAGGAACGGAAGCTTCCAGATGAGTGGAAAAGAGCACAGATAGTCCCAGTCTTCAAGAAGGATCGTCGAGCAGATGCGCGAGACTATAGACCTATATCTCTGACGTCGATCTGTTGTAGAATTTTAGAACATGTTTTTTGCTCGCGTATCATGTTGTTTCTGGAAACCCAGAATCTACTCTGTAGGAATCAACATGGATTCCAGAAACAGCGATCGTGTGAGGCCCAACTCGCTTCATTTGTTCATGAGACCAAGAAAATATTAGATACAGGCTCCCAGGTAGATGCCATTTTCCTTGACTTCCGGAAGGCGTTCGATACAGTTCCGCACTGTCGCCTGATAAACAAAGTAAGAGCCTACGGAATATCAGACCAGCTGTGTGGCTGGATTGAAGAGTTTTTAGCAAACAGAACACAGCATGTTGTTCTCAATGGAGAGACGTCTACAGACGTTAAAGTAACCTCTGGCGTGCCACAGGGGAGTGTTATGGGACCATTACTTTTCACAATATATATAAATGACCTAGTAGATAGTGTCGGAAGTTCCATGCGGCTTTTCGCGGATGATGCTGTAGCATACAGAGAAGTTGCAGCATTAGAAACTTGCAGCAAAATGCAGGAAGATCTGCAGCGGATAGGCAACTGACCCTTAACATAGACAAATTTAATGTATTGCGAATACATAGACAGAAGGACCCTTTATTGTATGATTATATGATAGCGGAACAAACACTGGTAGCATTTACTTCTGTAAAATATCTGGGAGTATGCGTGCGGAACGATTTGAAGTGGAATGATCATATAAAATTAGTTGTTGGTAAGGTGGGTGCCAGGTTGAGATTCATTGGGAGAGTCCTTAGAAAATGTAGTCCATCAACAAAGGAGGTGGCTTACAAGACACTCGTACGACCTATATTTGAGTATTGCTCATCAGTGTGGGATCCGTACCAGGTCGGGTTGACGGAGGAGATAGAGAAGATCCAAAGAAGAGCGGCGCGTTTCGTCACAGGGTTATTTGGTAGGCGTGATAGCGTTACGGAGATGTTTAGCAAACTCAAGTGGCAGACTCTGCAAGAGAGGCGCTCTGCATCACGGTGTAGCTTGCTGTCCAGGTTGGGAGAGGGTGTGTTTCTGGATGAGGTATCGAATATATTGCTTCCCCCTACTTATACCTCCCGAGGAGATCACGAATGTAAAATTAGAGAGATTCGAGCGCGCACGGAGGCTTTCCGGCAGTCGTTCTTCCCGCGAACCATACGCGACTGGAACAGGAAACGGAGGTAATGACAGCGGCACGTAAAGTGCCCTCCGCCACACACCGTTGGGTGGCTTGCGGAGTATAAATGTAGATGTAGATGTAGATGTACGATACGAGATGTTTGGTTCCAGGGGCTTTCGGATTTACTGCTGACGCAGTTACCTACACGCAAGCATTTTGCCGGGGCAGGTAGCTGCGTCCGGCCATTAATGAGCGACCTCACCGAGACGTCGGCGACGGCCTTGTGCGGGGGCGGAGGAGTGAGTCCCTGGGGCCTGCGGAGAAAGCCAGGTGCAGTGTCCTGCGTGCCTCGCCCCCGCTGGCTGGTGTGACAACCGACCGCAGTGGACAATGGGCGCGACCAACCCCTGACACGCGCTCTGTGTCCCAGCCGTGGGAAGAAAACTCCCTCCGCTGTCTGCTCAATACCCACTAAACTGCCGCCAGGCCTCACGCTGTTCTGTGCGTGCATACAGGTTGGGAACCGCCCTTTGCAATACACTTTCAAAAAACTTTCAGGAATACTGTTCAACTCCTGAGTTACGAGGTAAAACATAGATTCGGATACGTACGTCATATGCAATGAGAAATCAAAACTGTATGACTGCTGCCCACCACGTCGTCGGATTCCGCCTGATGGCATTTTGGCCACGTGACACGCTGAGAAAAGTACACTACTGGCCATTAGAATTGCTACACCACTAATATATGCTACAGACGCGAAAGTTAACCGACAGGAAGAAGATGCTCTGACAGGCAAATGATTAGCTTTTCAGAACATTCACACAAGGTTGGGGCCCCTGGCGACACCTACAACGTGCTGACATGAGGAAAGTTTCCAACCGATTTCTCATACACAAACAGCAGTTGACCGGCGTTGCCTGGTGAAACGTTGTTGTGATGCCTCGTGTAAGGAGGAGAAATGCGTACCATCACGTTTCCGACTTTGATAAACGATCGGATTGTAACCTATCGCGATTACGGTGTATCGTATCGCGACATTGCTGCTCGCATTGATCGAGATCCAATGACTGTTAGCAGAATATGGAATCGGTGGGTTCAGGAGAGTAATACGGAACGCCGTGCTGGATCCCAACGGCCTCTTATCACCCGGAGTCATGATGACAGGCACCTTTTCCGCATGGCTGGAACGGATCGTGCAGCCACGTCTCGATCCCTGAGTCAACAGATGGGGACGTTTGCAAGACAACAACCATCTGCACGAACAGTTCGACGACGTTTGCAGCAGCATGGACTATCAGCTCGAAGACCATAGCTGCGGTTACCCTTGACGCTGCATCACAGACAGGAGCGCCTGCGATGGTGTACTCAACGACTAACCTGGGTGCACGAATGGCAAAACGTCATTTTTTCGGATGAATCCAGGTTCTGTTTACAGCATCATGACGGTCGCATCGGCGTTCGGCGACATCGCGGTGAACGCACATTGGAAGCGTGTATTCGTCATCGCCGTACTGGCGTATCACCCGGCATGATGGTATGGGGTGCCATTGGTTACACGTCTCGGTCACATCTTGTTCGCATTGACGGCACTTTGAACAGTGGACGTTACATTTCAGATGTGTTACGACCCGTGGCTCTACCCTTCATTCGATCCCCGCGAAACCCTACATTTCAGCAGGATAATGCACGACCGCATGTTGCAGGTCCTGTACGGACCTTTCTGGATACAGAAAATGTTCGACTGCTGCCCCGGCCAGCACATTCTCCAGATCTCTCACCAACTGGAAACGTCTGGTCAACGGTGGCCGAGCGACTGGCTCGTCATAATACGCCAGTCACTACTCTTGATGAACTGTGATATCGTGTTGAAGCTGCATGGGCAGCTGTACCTGTACACGCCATCCAAGCTCTGTTTGACTCAATGCCCAGGCGTATCAAGGTCATTATTACGGCCAGAGGTGGTTGTTCTGCGTGCTGATTTCTCAGGATCTATGCACCCAAATTGCGTGAAAATGTAATCACATGTCAGTTCTAGTATAATATATTTGTCCAATGAATACCCGTTTAGCACGTGCATTTCTTCTTGATGTAGCAATTTTAATGGCCAGTAGTGTATGTAAGCGGAGCAGAGACGGACGGAAGATCACCTTAAGGAAGATATCGGCTGCAAGTGGGGAAATCCATTGAGAAAAGCGACTCTTACAAACTGCAGATTATTATTATGCAGAGCTTGTGAATGGATCTTTCGGAAACGGCGCAGCTGGTGGAGTGTTCACGTACTACTGTCTACGAAAAGGGGTAGTATTAGGACAGTGAACTAGCACTAGGCGCTAAATGGCTGGACGTCTACAACTCTTCATAGAACGTTAGGCTCGGAGGCTTGTCTGCTCTGTAAAGTATGATGGATGGGGATCTGTAGCATCTCTGTCAAAGGAGCACAACGCTGGTGCACGCACAAATGTTTCGGAGCACACCGTTCATCGCACATTGTTGAACACGGAGCTCCGAAACAGACCAGCCCTACGTGTTCAATGTAGACTCAATTACAATCCTCAATTACGATTGCAGTGGGCACGTGGCTATCGGATTTCGACTGCCGATCAATGGAAAAGTGTCGGCTCTTCGAATGAATCACATTTTTTGCTAGGCTTGGTCGATGGTCGTCTCCACAAAAGCCGTCATCGAGGTCAATGTCAGCTCGAAACGCGGAGCGCGCCGCGGATGCAGCCTGGTGGGAGCATTATTATGCTAGGGGAGACTTTCTCCTGCGCTTGCATGGGACGTGTGGTAGTACTCGAAGACACACTGACAGCGGCGTATCACCTGCAACCTTTCAAGCTTGATGTTCTCCCCGACAGCGTTGTCATCTTTCAGCTGTATAATTGTCAGTGTCTCGGAGACACAACTGTGCTACAGTGATTTGAGGAGCATTATAATGAACACACGTTGATGGCGACCAAATTCGCCTGATGTAAATCCTATGCAACCCATCGGGGTCGCTATCGGGCACCATTACTGCGTACGCAAATCAGCGGCGCGTTATTTACGCGAATTACATGACCTGGGCGTAACATCTAACGCCACCAAGTTACCGTCGGATCCCTGATATGCAGAATCAGTGATGTATTTCTTTCCAACGACGGACACATAAGCTATTAGGCAGGTGGTCATGTTTTGGCTCGTCATTGTAGAAGACGTTTCATGAACAATAGCGAAAACTGACACTGGTCAAAATATACGACAATAGGAGCTAGAACATTCCAATGTAAACTTTTGTATTACATTCTTGTCTACTTGAGCTCAGTTTTCACCCCTGGCTTCCCGAAACAAGATTGACAATACTGCCTTAGCATGTTATATGTTACAATTTGCTGTACATTCATTCCTGTTAAAGTCCACGTGTATCCTTGCACTTCCATGCAATACTGTTCTCGCCTTAGCAGTTCTTTCTACACCAGCAGTTTATTCTGTAAAGCTTGACAGGACAGTACAAATCGTTACTCCAGTGATTCCACCTTACCAACCGGACTGCTGTACACTTCGCTTCTGAGATATCCTCTGACGTAAAAATGTACATGATTGGAGTTAGGTGATCTTAGATCCCGAGGTACAGACCTTGGGCGATGTATCCATCTTCGCTCATTTTGTGGTGTTAGATATCTTCATGTATCAGCAGCAAAATATTCACGTGTTCTGTCATGCATGTAGGTGCCACATTCCCCAACATGGGAAACTGGTGACACCTGAGCTCAGTTTGAGGGAGACTTAATGAAAAAGTTTACGTTTGCTTCATACTCCTGTCAGTGGCCGTTGATAACGAACTAATTCGCAAATGTCTCTCACAGCTCGTATGCGGACCCATTTTTACAGGAAAGGTTTTTCTTCCCTTACAGTATACGCCGAGGTGACAAAAGTCATGGGATACCTCCTAATGCGCTCATTTTGCCCACTGCAGTGCAGCAGCTCGACGTGCTACCCACCGACTGAAGTCGTTAGAAGCCAGCTATAGAAATATTGTACCTCACTGCCACTGCAGCCGTTCGTAATTGCGGAAGTGTTGCCGGTGCAGGATTTCGCGCACGAACTGGCCTCTTGATTATGTTCAAGCAATGTTCGACGGGATTCATATCGGGCGATCGGGAAGCGTGGGAGGGGGTGGAGGGGGTTGGGGGTACGCGGGGGGGTAGGGGGCAAATCATTCCTTCGAACTGCCCAGAATGTTCATCAAATCAATAGCGCCCAGGTTATATAGCACACTGTCATTCATAAAAAATTCCGTCGTTATTTGGGAGCAAGACGTCTACGAATGGCTGCAAACGGTCTCTTAGTAGCGGAACGTAGCCAGGACCCAATCCATTCCATGTAAACACAGCCTACACCATTGTGGAGCCACCACCAGCTCCAACACTGCCTTGTTGACAGCGTGGGTCGATGGCTTCGTGGAATCTGCGCCACACTCGAATCCTACCGTCTGCACTAACCAACTGAAATTGGTGCACAGCCGACCAGGCCACGGTTTTCCAATCGTCTAGAGCCGAACGGTAGGGTCGCGAGACCAGGAGAGGCGGTGAAGGCGATGTCGTGCTGTTAGCAAAGCCTCTCTCTCGGCCCGGTCCTGTGCTGCCGCAGCGCATTAACGCCGGATTTCGCCGCACTTCCCTAGCGGATACGCTAGTCGTAAGCCCCTCACCGATTACTGTGGTTATTTCACGCAGTGTTGCTTGTCTGTTAGCACTGACACCTCTACGCAAACGCCGCTGTCCTCGGTCGTTAAGTGAGAGCCGTCGGCCACAGCGTTGTCCGTGGTGAGATACAGTGCCTCAGATTTGGTCTTCTCGGTACACCCTTGACACTGTCGATTTCGGTATACTGAATACCCCAACGATAAAATGGAAATGCCATGTGGCTAGGGCCTCCCATCGGGCATATTGTTCGCCTGGTGCAAGTTGTTGTGACTTGGCAAGACAGCCAAGCCACTATGAGAGGAGCCGAAAGGCACGCGTTTAAACTCACGCAGGCTGGCGTGAGGTCTGGAACAGGTAAAGTAATTGAGACTAGCAAGTAAAGTACGTAGCTTCTTGAATACTTAACTTTAATCCATAATTGGTGAACATCGGTCTGACGGTACATGCATCGCAAGATAAATAGCAAATGATAATGGCGCCTTGCTAGGTCGTAGCAAATGACGTAGCTGAAGACTATGCTAACTATCGTCTCGGCAAATGAGAGCGTAATTTGTCAGTGAACCATCGCTAGCAAAGTCGGCTGTACAACTGGGGCGAGTGCTAGGAAGTCTCTGTAGACCTGCCGTGTGGCGGCGCTCGGTCTGCAATCACTGATAGTGGCGACACGCGGGTCCGACGTATACAAACGGACCGCAGCCGCTTTAAAGGCTACCACCTAGCAAGTGTGGTGTCTGGCGGTGACACCACACAAGTCCTTCGAGTTGACGATACTTCGGCGACTTGCGTGTCGATGGGGATGAAATCATGATGATATGGACAACACAACACCCACACTCCCTGAGTTGAGAAAATCTCCGACCCAGCCGGGGATCAAACCCGGCACGTCGGGTATGACATTCCGTCGCGCTGGCCACTCTGCTACCAGGGGCGGACTCCCCAGCGATTACCGAAACTGAATGTCCCATTCGTCTAGCTCCAACTGCCATTCCGCGTTCAGATTCCGTCGTGCAGCCATAATCATGTCTTTTCATATGAATCACCTGAGTGCAAATGACAGCTTCGCCAGTGAACTGTCCTTTTACACCTTGTGTACACGATACTGCCGCTATCTGTATACGTGCATATCGCTATCCCATGACCTTTGTCACCTAAGTTATTTCGTCCGTCGTTTATTAATTAACTAAACAAACACTAGTTTTGGCCTTGTTTCACAATTTTATTGTTAATGTTATTGCACAATCTCTGTTTCCGATTACAAGCCCATTTTCAAGTACGTTACTGATTCCCAAAGATGATAATGCGCAGATAAACATGATGAGAAGGCAAAGATAATCATCTCAATTTCTTAAGGTATCGATCCATAGCTTAATGTGCAGTTAAGTCAATGACCATTTTTTAACAAATTACATACATTATTACACATTCAGAAATTACACTACAATCATAATACATCCAGTACATGTCAGATTACAACGTCATCCTTGAATATTTGTAGGTGGCTTTCGGCCTATTAAAACGCAAATGAAATCAGATACTGTGTACCTACTGTATACTCAGTAAAAGAGTATGTGTTGTGAATGCCTGATATTAAGGATCGTAACACTACCATGGCAATAAAGACAGATCTCCATTACATGTATATTAGTGTGTGCAGTAATGTGAAGTAATAATTTGTGTTTCTCTGAAGATGGAATAATGTAGTCTCGAGACATGCTGTATTAAGCAAATTTTCGTCAATTGGTCCATAATATTCCCCGCACTGATATCAGTAAAACCAGATCGTCCGATGCTGCCTGAAGTAGTCAGGATAATGAGTAGCTTACGGTCTTGCGTTTAGCGTTGCTGGCTCTCGATCACAGAGCGCCAGGTTCGATTCTTGGCCATGTCGGAGATTTTCTCCACTTATCGCTGGGTATTCTATTCATCAATGACAACGAAGTCGCCGAAGAGGAGTCAAATAGAAAGATTTCCCGAACGTTTCTCTTGATGGGACACCCACAACTGTTGATCATCATCAGTGATAAAATCCGCTACAGTTGTAAAAATTATTATTTCTGAAAAGGGAAGCACTACCCGGTTTCAGTACCTGTGTCCCATCTTCAGGTGGATCTGTAAAATTATAAATCAATAATAACATCAATCTACATTGTTAATGTAAGAAAAACTAAACAGAACCAACAGTAATTCTTAGAAAAACCCCAGTACGTACATTAAAGTGTGAGTCCATAAAGAATGAATAACTGAGGTTAAATTGGTTAATGTAGTTTATCCCTGATACATGGCATGAAACGGGAATCCTCTGCAATCCTAGGTCTTCCTGAAAGCATCTCTCAGAGGAAGATCTACATAGAAGAACAAAGGACTCCGGTTAAAAGAGCGGAGACCGCCGTTGAATTAACTATAAAGTATTAACGGACCAACATCCCAAATCCCCATCACAAAACTTACGATGGTCGGGCTTAAGAGCATGCTGCCATAGATCAGCATGAAGATACGAGTATATAGGCAATCTTTCGAACGAACGTCCAAAAAAGAGGCTTATATAAACTGCGCACTTGTACGCATCTATGTGAAAATGAAATGTATGAATTACTAAGAGACCATACTGCTGAGGTCATCGGCCCCTAGACTTACCCACTGCTTAAACAAACATGCTAAGAACAACACATACACCCATGCCCATGCCCGAGGGAGGACTCGAACCTCCGGCTGAAGGGGCCACGTAATCCGTGACATGGCGCTTCAAACCGCGCGGCCACTCCGCGCGGCTCCAGGCATTTATCAAAACACAAAGTAATCACCTGAGTAAAATTTGTAACTCGCCAGTGCTGCTTATACACCCATCAGACCCGTATCAAGCACAATCCAAAGTGGAAAAACCGGCGGAAGCGGTCGTGTAGCAATAACGTAAGCGAGTGACGTGAGTAGTCTACTAAGGGAGTTATTTTGCGTTTTCACACGTGCCTGGAGATATGCAGTCTATATAACCTCGTTTTTTGACGTTTCAGTGTTCGATAGACAAATTATCTGTTTTCTTGAAGATCAATGTGTGGCGCGCCTTTGAGCTGGACCGTTGTTTAGTTTCGTGATGGGGATTTCGGATGACGGTCCGTTAAGACTTTACATTTGCTTCAGCGGTGGCTTTTAACTGGGGACCTTTGTTGATACAAGTAGATATTCCTCTGCGAGAAGCTTCCAGGCTGGATTGAGGAGATTATCCTGTTTCATGCCATGTATCAGGGATGCACTATTTTAACATATTTCAACCTACTTCAACTTCATGTAATGCCCCTACGTAATCTGATTGTAATATTAGGATATTCCGGTTGCGAATACCAGCGATGACGCACTAGCGTAATTGAGTCGCTAACGCTCTTTGCTGTGACGACAACGCTCTGTGCTGGAAAAAAAGCATCTACTTTTTTTCGTAATTGTTGGAGATAAGGAATGCTGATTGGATTTATTTTTTTTTTTTTATTTTATTTTTTTTTTGAGGTCTGATAAGTTTGCATACAGACGTAATTTGAAGAGCAGAGATACAACTTGTAATCACAGTTATCTAGAATAAAAAAATTAATTTGTGAATTATTCGGTGTTGGATCCCCGGACCTTCATAAAACAATTAGCGTGTTTAGCAATACAGTGCATGGTGATTTCTCCGCGAGTTAACAGTACTGGGCGAATCTATTACAATCACGGTCCGAACTACGCGCAATATTTCGCCGTCAGCTTGTGTGTTGAAGACGCTCCCTAAGCGACCAGTTTGTTAGTTGTTCAACCTTCTCATTCTGAAAATGCTTCCAGAAAATCTTACGGCGACTATGAGTATTTTAGCAACCACGAGAGACGGAGTCTTCATCGCAAGTTGTAGCAGTTACCTCCGACTTTGCCTGGCGTTCTCTGAGCAGCGGAGAAACGGATACCTCCGACCGCCAACTCTTCCTGTACTTAAGCCGTTCTCTCCTTACAGCAGCGACGAAGAAAACGTATTCATCTATAGTCAATTTTTTTTCACAGATTATTTGTATTAGACAGGTAAAAATTTTTAAAATGTTTGCATCTAGGCAAAAAATCAAAAGGGAGTTTTAAATGCAATACCTGTCTTATCTGTGTCAAAATCAAAGGTCAAGCAAGTTAATTCATTAATTTTTCTTTATGAGTAGCAGTTCATTTTGAAACGTCCCCTTTTGAACAATTACACGTGACTGTGCTTAAACTGACACACAATATTTTGTTAGCGCAACGCAATCTGACTTTCAAAATTCCCTACAAAAGAATGGCCCTGACTAACATTAAACTATACCTTTCACAAATCACTTACCTCACAAAAATCTTTGCTGCTCAAGCTACTGCAATACAGCGAGCGCCACTACTGCCAGCTAAATAAAAGATTCAAACTATGGAAGGCACTAACTACTGATAGGGATAGTTAGCAAATGAAAGATATTAATAGAGAACAAACAATGTATTTACCTTGATATCATCATATATAAATATAGCAGTTCATGACAAATTTCAAAACTCCGCCATCTCTCTCCCCACATCCACCACTGCTGGCGGCTCACCTCCAACTGCGCAACGCTACGCGCTGTTCACATCCAGCTGCCGCTGCCCAACACTACAATGGCAGACAACAATGCAAACTAGCCACAGACTGCACACAGCACAGCCAGTGATTTCATTTTCATACAGAGAGTGCTACGTGGCGGCGGCGTTACCAATATAAGAACCTAAACAGCCTACTTACATAAAGAAAACATAAACAGCCTACTTACAATTTTACTCAGTTATCCATCCTTTGTGGACTCACATTTGAAAGTACAAACAGAATTTTTTCCTAAATTTGTATGTTGGTTCTGTTTAGCATTTCTTATGTCAACTATATGGATAGGTGTTATTATTGATTTATAATTTTGCAGATATAGCTGAAAATAGGGCACAGATTCTGAAACTGGGTTATGCTTTCCTTTTTAGAAATAAAAAAAATTTTACAACTGTAGCGGATTTTATCACTGATGAAAACGGCTTGCACCAACCGGCCAAACTCTCCAGAAATGGACTCCCGGCCAAATCTGCCATACCGCACATTATTTCATTTCATGTATAGCAAAGCATCACGACATCGCAAGAGTATCGGTAACGCTTTTCTTGAATACTTCGAAGTCGATTATAGTACACCGCTGATGTTGAGTTTCTCAAAACAAGTAAAATTTTCGGGTACAATTCCTTTTATTTCCTCAGTTTACTTTGCTGGAGAGCATGGCTGTGATATCGGGGTGCGCAGTGGAGACTGTCTGTGTCGTTGTTTCGTTAGGAAGGGAATTAAAAGAAAAAAAACGTGTGGTTTGGTTCTAGCACATGGACTAGCCCTTTGGAAGGGCGCCAAGATGGTCTGCCAAAAGACGAATCACAAATCTTCCTCCAAAAGCCATTTTGGAGAGAGATGTCATCTGAGCCTGGATACAGTCCGGTGGCAGAGTGTACGCCGTCGTCTATCCTGCACCAAATAGTGCTAATAAAGATGTCTGCCACCATCAGGATTCGAACTTGTTACCAAGAGGTTGATTACCGCCAAAGAAATGTGCATAAGCATCCTCATATACGGAATCAGACAATAGTATTATAGCCTGTAATTAAGTGAAATTTTCTTTATATTCAGTGTCTGATATTCAAGGGCGTGAACTGTTGCGTGAAATTATACTGGAAACTTTATCATCGGTAGTTGTTGTTGTTGTGGTCTTCAGTCCAGAGACTGGTTTGATGCAGCTCTCCATGCTACTCTATCCTGTGCAAGGTTCTTCATCTCCTAGTACCTACTGCAGCACACATCCTTCTGAATCTGTTTAGTGTATTCATCTCTTGGTCTCCCTCTACGATTTTTACCCTCCACGCTGCCCTCCAA
Organism: Schistocerca serialis cubense; assembly: GCF_023864345.2. Lineage (NCBI taxonomy): Eukaryota > Metazoa > Arthropoda > Insecta > Orthoptera > Acrididae > Schistocerca > Schistocerca serialis. The sequence goes on from NC_064645.1 coordinate 622,562,219, forward strand.
TACTAAATTGGTGATCCCTTGATGCCTCAGAGTATGCCCTACCAACCGATCTCTTCTTCTAGTCAAGTTGTGCTACAAATTTCTCTTCTCTCCAATTCTATTCAGTACCTCCTCATTAGTTACGTGATCTACCCATCTAATCTTCAGCATTCTTCTGTAGCACCACATTTCGAAAGCTTCTATTCTCTTCTTGTCTAAACTATTTATCGTCCACGTTTCACTTCCATACATGGCTACACTCCATACAAATACTTTCAGAAACGACTTCCTGACACTTAAATCTATTATCGATGTTAACAAATTTCTCTTCTTCAGAAACACTTTCCCTGCCATTGCCAATCTACAGTTTATATCCTCTCTGCTTCGACCATCATCAGTTATTTTGCTCCCCTCATCGGCAGTAACGTTTAAAAAAAAACTGCGGCCTGATAGTCTTTTGTTTAGTCTCAATTACTTTCGTAAAAATAAACAATAATATACTTTAATTGTCACTAAATTTTGAAACTGTAAAATAGCTATGGCCCACATTTAACTTGGAAACAATTCATCTAGTATTTTACTGAGCGTGAAAAGAAATGAAGATTACTTTCGTAAAACTGCAATCACAAAAATCATCAAATTTCGAGAAAAATATATGACTGCAGGTTCTAATGAGTGTAAAACGTAAACAGCAAAGACACGCAAAATAGCTTTTGAAATAATCGCAAACCGAAAGAAAGTTTTTCAACGGCGGCGTGCCCCAACGAATTACTAGCAGATGACAAAGTCGACAAGTTCAATGACCCATGTTCCGTATGCTCATATGCGCTGAGTAATCGCCAGGTACGCTTACAGAAATATCGCACGTGATCCATAGCAGACAGAGCTGTCCTCTTCGCTGGCGTCAGACAGCACAGAGGCCAAGAATTGTAAGTACTGTAGTACCTTTAATACACGGGTCCTCTAATAGGACAGTGTATCTACTCATTCATTCACTTCTCCGAGCTAACTGACGGCCATCTCAAGCGTTCTGACGTACCGTGCCTGAAGTATAGGGCGTTTTCATCAGGCAGCGTCTCCACTGCTCTGCATTTTATCGGGTATACGAGGAATGTTTAGAAAGTAAGTGTATTAGATTTTTATTTTTTTGTATAAGAAAAAGTGTATTTGAAAAAATAATACTACTGGATATTGTTAATAAACTTCCATATAATCGCCATCCCATTCGATCACAAGTTTGTTTATACCCTCGTCGAAGACCTCTCTCGCCAGCTCCTTCCCTCACTTCAGAACCTCTTTCTGCGCCTTCTCCCCTATTGAGAATTTATTTCCACTGATGCATGCCTTCAGGGAGGTGAAAAATCTGAGGGTAACGAGTCAGTGGAATACGAGGTACGGTTCAAAACATCCCAACCAAATGAGTCCAGGAGCGCCTTGGTGGCTAATGCTGTAGGAGGACGGGTGTTGTCCTGGAACAAGCACACTTCTCTCGTCAGTGTCCCCCCCCCCCCCCCCCAATCCCTCTCGGTTTGAATGCTCCTTTTGACCGTTTTTAGGATCTCACAATGTCGTTGACCATTGATGGTCTACCCCACAGGCACAAATTCGACCAAAATTGTGCCTTTTTGGTACCAAAACACTGAGGCTATGATTATTTTGCGCGAAATTGTGATTTTGAATTCTTTGACAGATGGGGAATTGGTGTGACGCAATTGTGGTGTCTTCTTCTCTCAGATGTGTAATGAACCACCCATTGTGCATCGCCACCCACATTAGAGCTCAAAAGATTTCCACCTTCCAATTCAAGTTGTTCAAGAAACTCACGGGCACTACTGACCGGATTTTTCTTGTGCTGCTCTATCAGCTGTTTTGGGGCCCCTCTTGTGCACAGTTTCTGGTATCCCAGCGTTTCTGCAAGTGTCTCGTATGAGAGAGTTCTGGAGAGATGTGAAAACATTGCAGAAATTTCATCCACTGTCAGCCGATTTTTTGCACCAACTCATCAGTGAAAATAGAAGCTTCTCCCCTCCTCTGCTCGTCACGAACATCTCATCTACTCACGATGAACTCCCTACACAACTTAAACATACTCATTCTGTTCATTAACACCTTCGCCAGAAACCGTTTTGATTCACAAAAAAATTTCCATAGAACAGGAAACGAATCACAACACGTGCCTCACACTTGGCGGGATTTCTTACCATCTTTCACGCTCCTGGACACTACAACGAGAATTTAGGTAGTGCCGTGTTCCGGCGACGCTCGCGCTAGGCTGGGTATCCCCCCTTTCTCCACCACGCAGTATTACCAACCCTCGAAAACAAAAAAACAACAACCCGTTATGGTCACAGTACACACACATGCTTCGTATGTAGCTTACTGTGGGACACTTTCACAATTTTGGGTTATGTTGCTCAATACTTCTTCACTTCATAGAATTATATATTACTATAACTATTAATATTAATGTTATTACTATTATTACTGCAGCCACATCCACTTTCTTAGGCTTCAAGAAAATATCGACCATTATCTTCTCGTCTTCTCGGCAGACATACTAACTTGTTCGATTCTGTTCAAAAATGGCTCTGAGCACTATGGGACTCAACTGCTGAGGTCATAAGTCCCCTAGAACTTAGAACTACTTAAACCTAACTAACCTAAGGACATCACAAACATCCATGCCCGAGGCAGGATTCGAACCTGCGACCGTAGCGGTCTTGCGGTTCCAGACTGCAGCGCCTTTAACCGCACGGCCACTTCGGCCGGCCGTTCGATTCTGTGAATGAGAGAATCTGAGCACATAGAAATAGTGCAGATATGAGATGTATTTCTACGTTAGAAATTTAGTATGAAATATGAAACAATATTCTCACCGCAAAGAAATTTTGTTAAAATAACTTCCCGTCCCAGTTGCCAAATGCGGAAAGACGCAACCAGTAAACAGAGAGGTGAATGTCCGGCGTTTAATAACACGCTTGGTTAGTAGGCCCGTAATTCACTTTGCAGAACCTGCCGCGCGGAGCCTCTACCGAGTCACTTGCACGCTGAGCACGTACAGAACATCCACTGTGTCTCATAATTTAAGTAACAGCAATGAAGATGCTGTGTTGACATGAGCGTTTCCAGTAAAATGTACCTTCACTGCCTGCTTACGAAGCTCGGCAGTTATACGCCAAATATCAGCATAAATCACGACTCTGTGTGAAAAAGGAAGCTAACATGTTGTTGCTGCGTGAGAGAACCATAATTGCCTCCTTGCTTTATGTATACGGTACTTTGCGATAGTCCTTACTGGATGGAGAAAGATGATTACAAATAAGCGGCTCTTACTTGTTCTTCAAAGATGCAACTGCGGCATACAAAGTCGCTGATTCGTTCATTTTTTGAAGAGAAATTTTATATGACTTTATTAATGTCTATGTCACACAAGAAAAACTTTAACGACTTCCGAAATTGTAATAACGCAATCGTGTCATCAAAATCGAAAAAGACATCAAAGCTGAGTAAGAAGCGTCATGTTCCTTTGTTCTGACTGTGCAACATATCGGATTGCAGCTCTGACGATGTTTCGTGAGAAAAAAAAAAGAAAAAGAAGTAGAAAGAGAGAGAGTGACGACTGAAAGTTTGATGTATGTGAACTGCGACGGAAATACGGATTTAAAAATGCAGAAAGGAAGAAAGGCGGCTGGAATATAAATTGTGATGCATGAAACGGAGAATTACGAGAAGCTTGTTTTGGTGGAAGGATGAGCTGAATTGAAACATCAAGAAAAGTTTGAATGGAAATTGGAGAGAAACTTGATGGACTGAATTAAAGGACATGCCAAAGCTAGTAAAAAAATTAAAGATAAATAATTTTAACAAATTTATGAATGAAGAGTTTTTTTTTCTAAATGATTGGTTGTCACTAGAGAGGGGTCCATGGACATACCGTTCCATAGCTCTGACATCTACTTCAACAGTCTAAGATACGGGTTGATCATACATACGGTGGTGTAGTGGAAGTGGAGACGAACAATTTGAAGTGGGACACTTGCGATCTATCAAATCAGAGAACTACCTCAAATTGGCATCCAAATACCATCTAAGCTACAGCACATCCGTTACGCGAGATTTTCTATGTTCTCTCGTACTATAATTCATACAGAAAAAATGAATAGGACCTTCCCTGTAAGAAATTTAATGTTCTTTTTGCTAGAGGCAATGATTTCCGAGTTATTCAAGAAAAACGTACAACGAGTCCTCCCTCGGTCATGAGTGTGTGTGTTATTGGCTCTGAGCACTATGGGACTTAACATCTGAGGTCATCAGTCCCCTAGAAGTTAGAACTACTTAAACCTAACTAACCTAAGGACAGCACGCACATCCATGCCCGAGGCAGGATTCGAACCTGCGACGGTAGCGGTCACGCGGTTCCAGACTGTAGCTCCTAGAACCGCTCGGCCACCCCGGCTGGCTTGCTGAACCCATGTCGGTTCTTAAACATGAGGTTTTCGTTCATCAGAAGTCATAATCCGTGAGCGTAAAACGCACTCCATAACACAGACATTGACGTAGAGATTAATGCGTTGATCGCCGGGACTCGTTTCCAGTCGTTCGTTACTATTCCTCCAGATCCCTTTAATAAATAAATCTTTTTCTTTAACTTTTCCCATCATGACAGCCTTTGTGAACGGTACGTGATTAGATGTGATTTGGGAACTGTTTCATTTCAGTTCTCCGATGCGATATTCTTCTCGACATCGCAATCATGAAGGATGGAATGAAAGTTCTGCACGTTATAAATTTATTGTGCAAACTTTGATAGCATTTATTCCTGCTTTTACTGATTGCTTTTTTGATCTGTTTCTGAGACGGCGAAGGGGGTACGCCTCGTAATTTGCTTGGACGAATATAGAAAACAATGCACCTCCGGACCTGGATAATAGTATGTCGTGTGGAGCGCGGCTTTGCTCAGGCCGAGGCTCACCTTCAAGTCTCGAAAATCAGCGTTTAACGCATTAAGTTATATGGAAGACTAAGCTTGCATACTGATGACACGAAACAGCGACAGCTGCCCACCGTGAGACTGAATGGCATCAGGTGGCGTTGCTGTCACGTGACGCGTTACGGAAAGAACATAAGCGACGTTAAGGACGGCATTTGGGGAAATCCACTGAATACGCGACTTTGATAAAGGGCAAGTTGCTTCCAAGGTTCCCGGGTGTATTGTCGGATCCAATCGTCGAAGGTCCACAATATTTTGGAGAATAACAGTTCCGCCTTAATCAATGATGTGTTTGCTGCGTGCTGACGGTATTTCGACCTGCCGGTCCAGAGTTCTGGTCTCGCCGGCATCTCGCGTTGCTCGGCAGTGGGGGAGATGGAAGACGGAGCAACTGAGACTCCACCCCCCGCAGCCACGCAGATCCTCCTCTTCCACCCCTGAGCAAGGCGCGGGATCGGCGAGGCCCGAACTCTGGAGCAGCAGACATAAAGACCGACAGCACCCAGCTGACAGATCATCGACGAATCCAGGGCCTTCGACTTCGCGTGACACGAAGGCTTCGTGTACAAACTCTCTACGGACAGGATAATGACGTCACACGTGGTCTTTGATTAATCCTACCTTGCTGGGAAGATACCGACGTCACACGTGGTCCTTCTTTAGTTCTACTTTGCTGGGAGGACCGTCCACGTCAGAGCAAGACGAAGGATCATCTAGTGACCGGCAGATAAGTACAACGGACCGCAGGATTCGCTGCTCTGCCCCTTGTGTGCTCCCTGTACATTGGCGACGCACCTAAGGAGCCGCGTGTAGAATGGCCCTTTACGCAGATGACACAGCGCTGTTCACCAGCAGCATGAATGTCCAGACAATTTGACTCTGTCCATTATAATTATCCGGGCTGTTATGACGTGGTCGGTTGATGAATTCTGTGTTAATTCCCAACGGTTCGTCTCCGACTGCGGGAGACATCATCAAGGGGGTCCGTAGCTCGATGGAAGGTCCAACACACACACTGTCAGTCAGTAGCGAGCCAGTGTGTGTGTTGGACCTTCCATCAAGCTACGGACCCCCTTGAAGATGTCTCCCGCAGTCGGAGACGAAACGTTGGGAATCACCACAGAATTCATCAACCGACCACGGCATAACAGCCCGGATAATTATAATGGACAAGATATTTCCGGCCGTGAAAGTTGCATCAGGAGCACCGGCGACGAAGTGGCGACCTAACTCCAATCCCGCCGACCATCAGGCAGTAGTCTATGAAGACTATGCGAAGGAAGCTGCAGCCAGATCTGCAGCCTGTAAGCGTCATGGTAGGCCCCATCCCACGGATGAAGGCCGCAAATTATCTCGGGATGACCCTCGATAAAAGGCTCACCTGGGCCACACATATTTGTGACGTCAGAAGCAGCGGCGCACTTCTACGCCTTGAATCCGCTGCTTAATCCACAACCGTCTTTGTCGCTGCACCACGATGTTACGTTCTACATAATACTGGTCGGACCAGTGTTTGAGTACGCGGCCGAGGTGTGTGGGGGGGTCTCTGACACACATCGCTGTGTAGCGAAGGGTACAGAGCCGAGCTCTGAAACTCGCTCTGCTCTTCCCAAGCCTGTCGCACGGAGACATTGGAATTCCGCTTTTGCGGGACAGAACCCGGCAGAGTGGACGTGCCTTTTACGAAGAGTCGTGTCAATCCCGTGATCGGCCCACTACTGAACTGGGCTACCAACCACACCATAAACCGCCCGCATCTCGTGGTCGTGCGGTAGCGTTCTCGCTTCCCACGCCCGGGTTCCCGGGTTCGATTCCCGGCGGGGTCAGGGATTTTCTCTGCCTCGTGATGGCTGGGTGTTGTGTGCTGTCCTTAGGTTAGTTAGGTTTAAGTAGTTCTAAGTTCTAGGGGACTTATGACCACAGCAATAGAGTCCCATAGTGCTCAGAGCCATTTGAACCACACCATAAACCAAAAAACATGTACGACTGAACAGCAGCTGTGAGAACGATTTTCTTCGCAGCAGCCTGAAGTAAGTTCACCTCCACATGACAAGAGGCCGATCTTGCTGCGAGAATAATTTTCTCTGCTGCAGCATGAGGAAAAAATGGCTCTGAGCACTATTGGACTTAACGTCTGAGGTCATCAGTCCCCTAGAACTTAGTACTGCTTAAACCTAACTAACCTAAGGACATCACACACAACCATGCCCGAGGCAGGATTCGAACCTGCGACGGTAGCGGTCGCGCAGCTCCAGACTGTAGCGCCTAGAACCGCTCGGCCACTTCGGCCGGCCAGCATGAGGAAAATCATCGCCACTTTACCTGAGGCCAATCCAAGAAGTCAGTTAAAACATAATACCACACCGATAGGTTCAGAAGGAATAACGTTTTAATGTTCAACTTGCACTCGTGCTCAGCAAGGAATGCTCGACACTTACAGCGACTAGTGGCAGATGTATTCCATCAGCACCATCTGATGATGACGAAACGGTTATTCGTCGAAATATCAAGGACCTTCGTCGACTGGTTCTGGCAGCACACCCATAAACCTTGGAATCAGCATAAACGCCGGGAAAACCTCGTATCATGTAAAGGTTAGGTTATAACTACCTGACGCCTGGGGACGATCTTCTGGGAACGGCGAAACTCGTCTTCTGTTTGTATGCTACTGTCGTGAGCATCTATGGAAAGTAATTGGTGGAATCGCGAGTTGGCGACAAGTTATTGGACGTCTACCATCTCATCACAAAACGTGTAAATCGGAGGCTTGTTCATACTGTAAAACAGTATAGGAAGAAATCTAATGCGGATCTAGTGACGTAATAGAGAACAATGCCGGTGCGGGCAATAATGCTTCAGACCACACGGTCTCGCAGTAGATGGCCCCTACCTTTTCCCACGCTGACCCAACATCATCGAAAACATTTTAATAGGTATGGAGGGTCATCGAGCCTGGATCATAGACAATGGAAGTTGCCTGTTCGAGTGAATCGCGTACCTTGTTACACCAGACTGGCACAACTGAAGACATTCTTTTCTGTAGGGTACAAAGGCGTGGCCGGCCGAAGTGGCCGTGCGGTTCTAGGCGCTGCAGTCTGGAACGCGAGACCGCTATGGTCGCAGGTTCGAGTCCTGCCTCGGGCATGGATGTGTGTGATGTCCTTAGGTTAGTTAGGTTTAAGTAGTTCTAAGTTCTAGGGGACTGATGACCTCAGAAGTTGAGTCCCATAGTGCTCAGAGCCTTTTGAACCCATTCTCCCAGTCGTTGCTGGCTGAAAGTATTGGTGATTTTGGTTATACCACGTGAGGAGCTCAAGATGTTATCTTGTGATTTTTCACTGTTGATATGTGAACGAACTGACCTCGTAACTCGTACATGTAACGTAGCACATGGTTTCAAGAAATTAAAAGTACTCACAGAGCAAGCGAGCAGCATTTGTGCCGCACTCTGCCGCTGAAAATTGCAATTGTTCCCCACTCTACAGGAGTCACTAAACGTTGGTGTTATACATGGTGTTTCCGCACGAGGTTGAAAAAATTTAACAGGCCGTAGAAGATGCTCCACTGAACAATTTGAGGTGGGGAACCTGGGGTGGGAGAAGGCAGATTAAGGAGATAATAGGAATAAAATCAGATTGCTGTCCTTTTTTGTTTACGTTAGTTAACTGCAAATACCATCAATGACACAATGAACGTACCCTTTGTACTGTATCTTACGAAATGTGCTGAAATTGATGGCTATCAACGTCAATGCAGGCATGACATCGGCGAATAAGACTCTGACGCACCCTGACAAATATCCCTGGTGGGTTTCGAATCACAAAACCGGTGCCGGTTCTAGGCGCTTCAGTCTGGAACCGCGCGACCGCTATAGTCGCAGGTTCGAATCCTGCTTCGGGCATGGATGTGTGTGATGTCCTTAGGTTAGTTAGGTTTAAGTAGCTCTTAGTTCTAGGGGACTGATGACCTCCGATGTTAAGTCCCATAGTGCTCAGAGCCATTTGAACCAATTAAGTGAACTTTGCTTGATATTCAGTGTCTGATATTCAAGGGCATGAACTGTTACGTGAAATTATACTGAAAACTTTATCATCGGCGGTAACGTTTTGAAAAAAAAAAAACTGCGGCCTGATACTCTTTTGTTTAATCTCAATTACTTTCGTAAAAATAAAGAATAATAATACTTTAGTTGTCACTAAATTTTGAAACAGTAAAATAGCTACGGCCCACATTTAGCTTGCAAACAATTCCTATAGTATTTTACTGACCGTGAAACGAAATGAAGTTTACTTTCGTAAAACTGCAACCACAAAAATTATCAAATTTCGAGAAAAATATATGATTGCAGGTTCTAATGAGTGCAATATGCAAATAGGTTAGTTAGGTTTAACTCGTTGTAAGTTCCAGGGGACTAATGACCTCAGAAGTTGAGTCCCATAGTGCTCAGAGCCATTTGAACCATTTTGAACAAAGGCGTGACTTCCGGTAAACCACGTGAAAGCTGTTAGTGAAAAGGGAAAACGGGCATACGATAACAGATGACAGTAGGGACTATTCTGAAGTACAAAATCGAATAAACCTATACACGTACCTCACAGACTTCCGAATACAACTGTTTGTAACTTTCACTCTTTACTTTAAGGCTTCATGAACGCACACGAGAATTGTGCATACAGATACACATGGGTTGCGTTAGGAGATGCTGTTATGGATTATAACAATGTCTTGTTTGAATACTTGACAAGAATATCGATCGATTTACTGCACGAGCAGTAGTAACAGAAATAATATCTCTGGAAGAACTTCCAGAAATAACACTATCGCGAATTCCGTATCGGTACAACAAGACGTTAATGAGTTCTTCGAGCATCGGAATGCGCGCAAACTGGCAGCTGTGAATGGATTTAGACTTAACGGGGTGTTGCATGTACAGAGAAAACTGATGCTCGATACGTTATGCCTCTGTAGCCAATCACATGCGCAGCAGCTTAGAAAGGAAGGCGTTTTGCAAATGAGTTGTTGGCAATGGCAAGTTGATCCTGAGCATTACGTTTATCGATAAATTGACGTTTAAAATCAACAAGCAATCGCAGCGTGTGTAAATAGGATCCAGTGACATGGTGTAGCGACAATAAACTAGCATTCAAGCCAAGCTGGGTTCAAATACCGGTTAGGCCATTCAGGTACATTTCCCGGCTTGAATCAGTCGAAAAAGCGTTCTAAACTTCCCCCAGTCTGATTTTTTGCTTTGTCTCTAATGACCTCATCGATAAAAGGCTGCTAAAATCAACTCTAATGGCTCAAATGGCTCTGAGCACTATGGGACTCAACATCTGAGGTCATCAGTCCCCTAGAACTTATAACTACTTAAACCTGACTAACCTACGGACATCACACACATCCATGCCCGAGGCAGGATTCGGACCTGCGACCGTAGCAGTCGCAAGGTTCCAGACTGAAGCGCCGAGAACCGCTCGGTCACACTGGCCGGCTAAAATCAACTCTATTTCATGATAAAGTGGTGTAGGATCGCTGCAGACAGTAATTTTCAGCGTCGTTTCTCAGTTGACGCGCGACACGATATCACACTGATAGTGAACTCAATGGTCCTTATGAATATTTACCCAGAGGATTTGAATAGTATTGCTTTTGCGGGAATGATTAGAGTCTCACTGTAAAGGGATAGCATCTTTAAAGATCATCACCTCTCTTGACATTGTGGATCCATGAATCCATCGCGGCGGTTGACTTTCTCGTGTCCCTATGAACGTGGTTTGGTAAGCAACAAAAAGTAACCATCTATTAGTCTTTAACTCCAACATTTGAACACGTGCCAGTTACGAATAGATCTCGGATGTAATTGAGAAGAGAACAAGCGTTTGCACGTTTTTTTTACGGCAGATTGGTTCTTTTTGTTCCTCTTGCGCACCTTTTTTCATTTTTCATTTTTTTTAAACAATGAGCTATTCGCGAAGTAGAACATATGCATTCGCGAAGTAGGACATATGCAACATATAGTCATATTCCAGGATCGGAACACGCATCTAGAACAGAATTTAGAGATTAATTTTGCACATTGATCTTTTATGCTTTTTGTAAACAGTAGTCACTCGTGCTCTTTTCCAATCACACAAGGCTATACACTTTGCAAGGAAATTGTCGGCAAATGTGACCCAGGTATGTAGCTAATTCTGTAACGTACGTAAAATCTAACTGAAATTCCGTGACCACGTTGTGACTTGCTGGCGTAGTATTCCTTGTTTTCGGACAGCGTTGCTGCTAGCATTGATATCAGTCATTCGTGAGTCTGTGCGTTAGTCAGACAATGGAGACGCAGCATCCTCATTTGTCCCTAGCTAGTTACTGGACGTATGCTATCTTTTACTTTTTTGAACGAACCATCAAGCGTTTTGAGGAGATGCACTACGCCAGACCTGTCCACCGATGTGGTTCACGCCCACGCCACAGCAGCGAGCAACCGGTCTCCCCGTAGCGACTAGTGGCGGGGGGGGGGGGGGAGGGAAGAGAGGAGAAGAAGTGATCGATACGTGGTAGCTGAGAATCAGAAACTGCTGCCAACGAGTCTGTTCTGTGGCCGCTAATGTTAACTCTATGGAAATGTACCGCTTCTGGTGGTTTATTAATGCCTTTCGTGCCAAATTCTTTTTGTAATACTCTTGCGTTGACGGGAAGTGACAATAAAGTGAAATTTACACTTCTTTCAATTGATGAAGCGAAGAACATAGTGTAATGACACATTCCGACGCAGAGACATACAATACCTTAAAAACTGCGCCAAAGATTAAATTGAGAGGCATGTAGATTATAATCTTTGTAATGTTCACATTGGATTCTCTTTTGTTTCATACTCCAAGGAGCTAAGGGACACTTTCGATTGTTGCCTCGTGGAAGATGGACGTAATTTTTGGTGTGTGCGGAAAGGCAGCCATATAGTTAGTAATTATGGTTTGTGCGACGAGCACAGCAAGTCTTATTGTGTTGTGAATAAAAAATAGTGAGAAGTATCGAAGTGTTACGAAAATTATTTAAAGCGACGTAGCATTGTATTCCTTGGTTTCCACCGTCTTCGTGAAGTGAACCGATGCCGACTTAGGAAGATACACACGGTCAACAAAGAGAAGAACATCGATGGCGACTAATGAATTAATATTGTGGCAGAAGGACTAATTCTACGTCTAAGGTGCGAACTCTGATTAAATCAACAATGACTTAGAATTCAAAATGTAATTAATCGGAGTGGTAAATTATATTACAGGCATATTTCAAGCAGCACTGAATTTGTCCGCATTCAAGCCGGTCAATACAATCCGTAAAAAAGCCTTTCAAAAGTTCTAAAGTTACAGTTCCATGTCCGTAATTTTTCCCTTTTTCAAAAAACCAATAAATTTAATTTTTTTATTTATCTTGCCACAATAGGCATCTTACAAGGAGACGGCACGAGCGTCGGGTCGGGGATTTGTCCGAAGTTTTGTGTGGTGAAAAAGGACCCCTAACACCTCACGTGGTTAAGATATTAGGACGCACTACCCGGAAAACCCCGGGAAAAATCGATCCAAAGTTTCTTCGGTGCCTTATGAGTATAAAATTTAGTTCATTGCCGAGCTGCTGTGTGGCCTAAATCTTTGCCGGCACGGTAGCTCAGCGTGTTCGGTCAGAGAGCCGGTTGGCCTCTGTAATAAAAAACTGAGTGGAAGGATCAACCAACGAACTTGAACAGAATGTCTTGCGACGTCCGCAACGACCAGACACAACAACCAATAAAGAACAAAATGCAAAAAAAAAAAAAAATAAAAAAATAAAAAAAGATATTTAGGGTTCGGACTCTTACGCCTGAGGTCTCTGGTTCGATTCCTCCTCTTGTACTTTTTTTTCTTCTGTTTCATTTTCTTTTGTTATTCCACCAATTATTGAGAAAGTTTCCCAAACCTAAATTATCTTCAACAAATTAGTTACATTATTGAATAAAAATTATTTTCTTTTTGTCCAACAACACAATTCATGGCGGTGGGTTTTTACATTTTTCATTGTAAAGTATATAAGCAGAATCATTGGGTTTATAATCAAAATAACAAATTCGATTGGGAAACATTCAATTTATACGTATAATAATTATAAACAAGAACTGCTGTGGTAATTATCGTAAAAACAACCAAAGCAATAATTTTTGCGACATCTTGCACAACATATAAAAGCGGATTTTTTACAGTCACAGGGCGTTTGCAGTAAATCTGTACAGAAATATGCCCAATTAATATTTACGAAAATGTTTTGAGTTTCTGATAATTTTGAGGCAAACTGGGCATATTGAATAATGTCTCGGAATATTGGTGACGATAACTGATGGTGAATTATAGAATGAATTTTTATACAGTCTTCCCGGGAATTAATTTCACGATTCTCCTGTAACAATGGGCTGCAATTTTGCAAGCAACAGAAGAAGAAAAAAAAAGTGCCGGAGGAGGAACCGAACCCGAGACCTCTGGCGTAAGGGTCCGACCGCTGACCATGTAGGCCAGACGGCGGCTCGGCGATGGGCTAACATTTTATACTCATAAGGCACCTAAGAAACTTTGGATCGATTTTTCTCGGGATTTTCCGAGTAGTGCGTCCTAATATATTAACCGTGTGAGGTGTTAGGGGTCCTCTTTCACCACACAAAATTTCGGACAAATCCCCGACCCCACGGTCGTGCCGTCTCCTTGTTAGTAGAAAACGTGGAACTTCTTACGGCTAATGCAGCATGACGATTGTAGTTTTCGAAGGAAAGTAAAATTGACATCAACTTATATTTCATGACTTTTTCTTCTTCTTTCGTTTCACCCTTTTTGGGGTACGTTGGATCAATAATTTTTTGTTTGTTCTTCTTTTCCGAGTGCCCAGTATTTCATTATTCTTTGAGATTTTCTTTTCCTCTCTTCTTCCAAGACAATGTGTTTTGCTTTTTGTGTAGATTTGTGTTGTTTTATTCACGCTTTTTTTCACTTTCTTTTTCACTATTACATAAATGTCTGGTACCATTTTGTGAGCACTGCTAATCGTAAGACATGCTTTTCAGTTGATGTCTATCAGTGAGCTTGTAATGTTACGAGTTATTCGTCCACCTAGGTCTGGTATTGAGGAGAGATGAATCTGTCGTACAGCTGAGCTCTGGCGGACTGCCCCAGGGCAGTCAAAGCGCCGTGGCCGAATCTGAGTCAGCGCCCGGTACGGGCCAGCCGGGTACATAGGCGAGCTGGAAATCTGGATGGCTGTTATTCGCATGGCCTTTATGCAGGAGACAATGCTCCAGAAATGGCAGAGTTTCGAACTATCTGAAAATTGACTTCTTACAGCTCTTTGAGATTTGACAGTAACTCACAGTCAAATATTGATGCAAAACTTAATACAAAAAAATAGTTCAAATGGCTCTGAGCACTATGGGACTCAACATCTGAAGTCATCAGTCCCCTAGAACTTAGAACTACTTAAACCTAACTAACCTAAGGACACCACACCCATCCATGCCCGAGGCAGGATTCGAACCAGCGACTGTAGCAGTCACGCAGTTCCGGACTGAAGCGCCTAGTACCGCACGGCCACCGCAGCCGGCGGAAACTTAATACAACTGTGATCTAAGAAAAATGAGGTGCATCTAATGGCACAACAATATTTTCAGTATCTTTAAAACCACAGAAGTTAATATTTGACAGTGAATAAACATTTTCACAATGAACCACTGAATTAAAAGTTTTTAAACACTACGTGCTATTTCAACATACAATTTCTCAGATGATAGCATTGCACTACAGATTTCACCCTTGAACCTTTGTATCTGTGCCTATTTTATTTATTGATTTGTTATGTCTTTTGTATCTTTTTCTTACGCGAATGTTTGTCAGAATTTCATTTTGCCCACATTTACATAGCAAATGAATGCAGCAAGAACACGTCACGTATTATCATAATTAAGTAGTTATTTAATATACAGTTTACTATTTGCCAATAATTTTATTTAAATGTTAATTTCCAAGTGTGATTAAAAAACTTTGCTAATTTAAAAGTGGGCAGCTGCATGTGTTACTGGACACCAGAATTGAAAAAGAATCAACAGATGCTTCTGTCAAGAAGGCATAAATAACTGTTTGAATAAAATTTAACGACAGATCGTTGTCATTTAACATGAGCGCATTTGCACAAGAATATTAGCTTATATATTTAAGAACAAACTTTTATTTGTAATTATTGTGAATGATCCGAGTGTGACCGAATATTTATAACAGTTCTTTATTTTTTGTTGTTATACATTAATTTAATCAAGAATGTGGTCATCATGAGTCAAACCATATTTGTAGGGCATAAGAACGATGTATTTTTGGTGTGGAAGGTCTTGAACCAATGTAAAAGCACACAGTAGCGGAACCTACGGGAATCATGTGGTGACTGAATTCTCGAGTGAAGAGTTCAAGGGAGCGATTCTGGAGACTTGGTGTCGAGTGCTGGAAGAAGGCAGACCTGCTCATGGTAACGTGCGTAATTCACCATATAGGTGATTGATTCTGGGTGGGAAACGACCGCTACAATACTGCAACTTTTGAAGGGACTCACGAGAGATGCGAATGTCCCCAGAGTAGAGCTCCAATTTTCTCCGCTTGTATTACGGAACTGTGGATACACAGAGTACGAATTACTATTCAGAATGAGATTTTCACTCTGCAGCGGAGTGTGCCCTGATATGAAACTTCCTGGCAGATTAAAACTTTGTACCTGCCGAGACTCGAACTCGGGACCTTTGCCTTTCGCGGGCAAGTGCTCTACCATCTGAGCTACCCAAGCACGACTCACGCCCCATCCTCGCAGCTTTACTTCTGCCAGTATCTCGTCTCCTACCTTCCAAACTTCACAGAAGCTCTTCTGGTTCGTAGATCTTTTATAATGTGCTGTTTTTTATCCACATGACAACTTGGTGTGAGGTCGAGCTTAAAATGAACACGTTTATAACAAAAAGGTTTTCTAAGATCTGAAGATGACAACAAAGTCTGTCCAACCCGGTTGTTTTACATAAAGAAATATTTATGCGAACTTGGCTTTACAATGTTTTTAGCAAGTAAAACAGGTCTCTCCTTCTGTGTTGTTAAAGTGAGAAAATTCAGATATAAATTAGAGTTACTAAAAAGTGATGAAGTTACCAAAGCAGATTTTGTAAAGTTCGCATCATACAAAGTAGCCGCAAGTTGAGCACGGACATATAAAATAAATTCAGCTGTTTTCGTGAAATATTTTAGTAGGATTGAAGTTACATAAAATCATTGATGTACATTTTGTTTTCATTTATGTCTCTTTCATTATGCTGCTGTTTTCAATATTATTTTGAAACATTTACAAATAATGACAGCAGGTAGAAATTTCCGAATTCGTGTATTTCATTCGGGGAGTGATTTAGAAGATGCGAAATTGCACTATTTGTGTTATTCCGAATTGAAACGCAAAGTTCTGAAGGAACATTCACTGCAGCGACTACAGCCGTTATGAAATACATGAAACGTATTCGCAATTGCGAATATGGACAACTATCAGCTTGCATGTCCGAAGAAACTTTGCGTCACCATTCAGACACACAGGCATTGCAATATCGTATTTATACGCCGACACCCGGCAAGCGACTTTCAATCAAAAGTCTCCACTATACGGGAATATACGTAATGGATGTACAAGTACAGGTTATAGACACATGGTTGACCACGTGTGATGGTTTGGGTCTGGCGATGAGTCGTGTTTGGGAAGCCAAATGGTAAGTCGACCGCTCGGGGAAAGCAGGCTATCCAGGTTCGAGTACCTGTCCGACAGAAATTTTCACTGTCGTCATTCTATTCTACAGCAGATGGTTGTCCCTATTCAGAACTGCGAATACATTTTTTGATTTAGAAGAGTTGACGAATTGGAGTGTTTGGTTTTCCACCAGCAGGTCCAGATTGTACACCGATTAGGTTCCTTTCAGATTACGCTGATACAATAGCTCCCTACTTAGCAATCATATACAACCGCTCGCTCACCGATAGGTCTGTACCCACAGGCTGGAAAATTGCGCAGGTCGCACCAGTGTTTGCAGTAGGGTTTTGGAGCATATACTGTATTCAAACATTATGAATCACCTCGAAGGGAACGATCTATTGGTACGTAATCAGCATGGTTTCAGAAAACACCGTTCTTGTGCAACGCAGCTAGCTCTTTATTCGCACGAAGTAATGGCCGCTATCGACAGGGGATCTCAAGTTGATTCCGTATTTCTAGATTTCCGGAAAGCTTTTGACACCGTTCCTCACAAGCGACTTCCAATCAAGTTGTGGGCCTATGGGGTATCGTCTCAGTTGTGCGAGTCGATTCGTGATTTCCTGTCAGGAAGGTCGCAGGTATCGTCTCAGTTGTGCGAGTCGATTGGTAATTTCCTGTCAGGAAGGTCGCAGTTCGTAGTAATAGACGGAAAATCATCGAGTAAAACTGAAGTGATACCAGGTGTTCCCCAGGGAAGCGTCCTGAGACCTCTGCTGTTCCTGATCTATATAAATGACCTGGATGACAATCTGAGCAGTTCTCTTAGGTTGTTCGCCGATGATGCTGTAATTTACCGTCTACTTAGGTCATCCGAAGACCAGTATCAGTTGCAAAGCGATTTAGAAAAGATTGGTGTATGGTGTGGCAGGTGGCAGTTGACGCTAAATAACGAAAAGTGTGAGGCGATCCACATGAGTTCCAAAAGAAATCCGTTAGAATTCGATTACTCGATAAATAGTACAATTTTCAAGGCTGTCAATTCAACTAAGTACCTGGGTGTAAAAATTACGAACAACTTCAGTTGGAAAGACCACATAGATAATATTGTGGGGAAGGCGAGCCAAAGGTTGCGTTTCATTGGCAGGACACTTAGAAGATGCAACAAGTCCACTAAACAGACAGCTTACACTACACTCGTTCGTCCTCTGTTAGAATATTGTGGCGCGGTGTGGGATCCTTACCAGGTGGGACTGACGGAGGACATCGAAAGGGTGCAAAAAAGGGCAGCTCGTTTTGTATTATGACGTAATAGGGGAGAGAGCGTAGCAGATATGATACACGAGTTGGGATGGAAGTCATTAAAGCAAAGGCGTTTTTCGTCGCGGCGAGATCTATTTACGAAATTTCAGTCACCAACTTTCTCTTCCGAATGCGAAAATATTTTGTTTGAGCCCAACCTGCAGAGGTAGGAACGATCATCAAAATAAAATAAGAGAAATCAGAGCCCGAACAGAAAGGTTTAGGTATTCGTTTTTCCCGTGCGCTGTTCGGGAGTGGAATGGTAGAGAGATAGTATGATTGAGGTTCGATGAACCCTCTGCCAAGCACTTAAATGTGAATTGCAGAGTAATCATGTAGATGTAGATGTAGAAGATGCGAATTGTAGTGCCTGTGTTATCCCGAATTAAGATGCAAAGTTCCGAAGGAATATTCACTGCAGCTACTACAGCCGTTATGAAATACACGAAACGTATTCACAGTTGCGAATATGGACAACCATCAGCTTGCATGTCCGAAGAAACTTTGCATCACCATTCAGACACACAGGCAGTGTGTCACACGCCGACACCAAGCAAGCGAGTCTCAGTTAAAAGTCACCGCTATACGGGAATATACGTAATGGATGTACAAGTACAGGTTATAGACACATGGTTGACCACGTGTGGTGGTTTGACTCTGGGGATGAGTCGCGCTTGGGTAGCCAAATTGTAAGTCGACCGCTCACGGAAAACGGGCTATCGAGGTTCGAATACCAGTCAGTCACAAATTTTCACAGTCGTCATTCTATTACAGTAGAGCGTCGATTATCCGAACGTCGGCCAACCGAACGACCGCTTAACCGAACTGTGTACTCGCTCGCACCTCTTACTCTCCCACCATACCGTCCATCATCCTCCTCACTCCCAAACCAAGTTTCCCACAGCAGTCGCCGCACTGGGCCACCGTTGGCGGAACATTGCTTCTAATGGGACCTTCACAAGGCGCTGCTGACGGGCCGAGCCGCCAGTCGCTGTGTTTCAACAATCAGCACACTTTTGTCGGCTCGGCACTGGCACTAGAAGTAGCGGCCATATCAAAGCTGTTCACAGCAACAGCTGCGCCAGCTTTGAGGCGCGCCGCTCCGACCAAATGGTTCAAATGGCTCTGAGCACTATGGGACTTAACATCAATGGTCATCAGTCCCCTAGAACTTAGAACTACTTAAACCTAACTAACCTAAGGACATCACACAACACCCAGCCATCACGAGGCAGAGAAAATCCCTGACCCCGCCGGGAACCGAACCCGGGAACCCGGGCGCGCTCCGACCAGTTTGAAGGGTTGCGCGCCCCCAAGAAGCTCTTCTCACAGTGTAAACTAGAGTTGGGCAACACGATTGTTTTTCCCGATTCGATTCCTACGATTCAATCTCACATTGTGAATCGATTCCTACGATTCGTTCACGATTCATTCTAGTCTGCGATGGCACGATTCTTACGGAATGCAAAAAGTTCTACATCTTACTCACAGATGGCAGGACATGTCTGAAATTTTCAATGGGGTTAGAATCGAACTGTGTCTTGATAAGATGTGCCAGAAATAGTTTATTTATGGGTAAACAAGCATATAACGTTACAAGTGTGATTCTCGATTTATACGTGTAATGCCTTAATTGATGGAAGGTCACGTTTGATTTGATTGCATCTATTGTTTTATTTCAGTATGCCAGGAAAGAGATTTGTGCGAAAGGTGGTGCAAAATTGCTTCCTTTGTTCACACGCATCCCCCACTTGACTGCCATCTGGCGGTCGTAATCATTCGGCACGACTCGGCATGATTCGGAAGCTGCCTTCGAAGCATAGCGTACTAAGAATCGATGAATCGTTGGAACTTGGAATCGTCACGACTCGGAAACACGCAATCGTTCCTACGGTTCTTTTGAACGACGATTCGTCCGTATCACGATTCGATTCTTACGATTCTTTATTTAGAGTCGTTCAAATGAACGACTCATTCACGAATCGACACAACTCTAGTGTAAACAGTCACCTTCTGTTCTCTGTTGCGACCACTTGTGTGCTGCTGCGTGAAGAAGTGAACTTGACGATACAGAATGCTTAAACGTAAACGTGTTGTCCTTTCTATGAGAGACAAGTACGAGATTATTAAAAGGTTAGAAGAAGGTGAATACTATATATTCCTACTGAAGTTGCCTTTGTATGTTACTTTGTAATACTAAAAGAGATGCCTGTTTTTATGAATAAATTTACTGTACAGTACTTCTCTTTGGCAAATAAACATGTACAGTTCGATTATCCGAACAAACCAGTTTTCCGAACACCCATGTCCCCCAATTACTTCGGATAATCGACGCTCTACTGTATACAACAGATGGTTGTTCATATTCGGAACTGCGGATACATTTTATGATTTAGAAGAGTTGACGAATTGGAGTGTTTTCCCACCAGCAGGCAGAAGTTGCCTAATCCGCGTGAGCGGCAGTAGACTGCAGCTAGTGGCCGTAAGTGTGCCGCGGGAGGAGGTGGTGGTAGACCCCACTCGGCATTCCGGGCCTTAGCCAGGCCGCAAGATGAGACGCACGTCCGTGACGTGACGCAGGGTGACTCACGGTGAGTTTTTGCGAACCACACAACTGAATGGTTCTGCGCACGTTAGAGCGCAGCCTGACCTGACAACAGTTCCTGCGCTTGGTGACCCTGCGGACCGCAGTTTCCTGTACGCAGTTTACTGCGAGGCTCACGGTGGTTCTGGCTGTTGGTAGTTCGAAATGGAAGAAAAGCTTAATTGAAGCCGTATCTGTTCGCAAAGTTCTGTATGATACAAGCCATGAAGATAGCTTGAAAACGAAGCTGAAAGCTGAGAAGTGGGAGGAAGTGGCCAAGGAAACGGACATACGAAATGGTAAGTTGGATTGTAATTCGTTAACATTCTACATTGACATTGTTAAAACTCTGTAGCAAATTTTCGTGATGTGCTCTGTACTGGTTAATGTTTATCGAAAAAGATGCCTCAGGTTCCTTACAATATCATTCCCTACTAGCGTATAGCCCTCCACAACATTGACATTGTTAAAACTCTGTAGCAAATTTTCGTGATGTGCTTTCTCCTGGTTAATGTTTATCGAAAAAGATGCCTCGGGTTCCTTACAATATCATTCCCTACTAGCGTATAGCCCTCCACATCTACCAGTGAAAACGGAATAGATGGATTTCACCACGTCTTTGATATCAATATAGAACCGGAACTGTCGTCCAAGTGATGACACGAAGTTCTATGAGCATTGTTTAAATTGGTTTGTTGTTGGATAGTCTTTATGACTGATAGGATTCTGTGTCTGCTACGAAAATACGGTTTCTGTTAATTGATAATAATGAAATTTGCCCACTTCTCCCTACATATACAGTAGCTCTGGCGACAGCAAGGGCTTTTCTCACCAGCTACTCTGCCCCTTCTGACTCACGCCATATGGTCCTCCTCGGGCCTTCTTCGGCGTGACAACCTGTAGCCAGTGCCATCAAAGCGATGTAACACACCGTTTCGAACTCAAACTCAGAACCGGGAATCCGATTCTGAACTTATATCTATTAACATAGCAGAAGTAGTCGCCATCTCTGCCAGAGCCAAAGTTCCTCAGCAAACCGCGTATTGAAACTGCGATCCAACTTGCGATGATTGTCGCCGTGGCTCACGCTGTCGTGAGGAATTTGGCGTGAGCCCCCCAGCGTCACCTCACGGGCCTGCGACTCATTTTTTTTTTTCTTTATTGTGATTTCATGCCCCTGCCCCATATGGGCAGGGGAGGGCTGTCAGCAGCACAATCCGCCGCTCTTCAGCCGAGTGACATGACAACTAAAACAAGAATAAAATAATACATACATAAGGAGGTAAAAAAAGGGGAACATAAAACAGAGTAAGGGGAGAAAATGGAGGTAAAAATCACTGACATGTAGAAGTTCATTGGGGACAGTTAAAATAGTCACCAGAAAGTTAAAAAACACAGTTGGCGATTCTTAAAACACAGAGAAGACACTGGATGCACATGCACAGTTTAAAAGTTGGCCACAGTATTAAAAACACTCCAAAGACAACACACTTAAAACCCACTTGGAGCACACACGACGAAGAGTAAAACTACCAGGCGGGACCTGCCGAGGGAAAGGGCAGAGAGGATGCGACTCATCTTGCGGCCCGCCTATTATACAGGCGAGGCCGCGCGTCGTCAAAGCGAGCACCGCCTCATTGTGCGCACGCATCTGTTTGTCGCCGTTCTGCATTTCCGCGTCCACTTGCGGCCGGCGCGTGGGTGGTCTCGCGGCCTGCGGCTCGCGGCTCGATTACGTCCCGTTAGGACCTCCTACCGGCAGCGCACAGTCAAAATAGCGCCCGCCCCCGCAGCACACGCCGAGACAAAGGCCGGCCAAGCAGAGCCTCGGCGGTTGCCACCCGGCGGGC
Source organism: Schistocerca serialis cubense (assembly GCF_023864345.2). Classification (NCBI taxonomy): domain Eukaryota; kingdom Metazoa; phylum Arthropoda; class Insecta; order Orthoptera; family Acrididae; genus Schistocerca; species Schistocerca serialis. The sequence goes on from NC_064645.1 coordinate 622,584,690, forward strand.
CCTAAACGGCCCCGTTCAGTGTTTGCTGTCCTCCCGTGAGAAGGCGTGAGCGTGTCTAACAGGTGGACGCTAGCGTGCACCACATATCGCAGGCAAGACTTGAGTCCAGCCCTTAACTACTATCGACCGTCTCTCAGACCGCTGCTAATTTTTGTGTCGAGATATTTCGCACACCCCTGCAGAGGCAAATCGACTCTTCCATGTACCTTCCTATTGGCTGTCAAACTACATGTGCCAGCATTCTTGCATTGTTGCTGCTCTTTGTTTCGCAATTATTAGCCTTGTGAAGTCTCACAGACGTACCATACTGTTTGCGTACCGCGTTTTTATTGCATGCTACTGTTTCTCCTGAAAGGAGAAAATAAAAAAATGCATTCAATGAAGCAGGCAAAAAGGAATAAAAACGTCTCAAAAATGATATCGACAGGAAGCGCAAAATGGCTAAGCAGGCATGGCTAGAGGACAAATGTAAGGATGTAGAGGCTTATCTCACTAGGGGCAAGATAGATACTGCCTACAGGAAAATTAAAGAGACCTTTGGAGAAAAGAGAACCACTTGTATGAATATCAAGAGCTTTGATAGAAACCCAGTTCTAAGCAAAGAAAGGAAAGCAGAAAGGTGGAAGGAGTATATAGGGGGTCTATACAAGGGCGATGTACTTCAGGGCAATATTATGGAAATGGGTGAGGATGTAGATGAAGATGAAATGGGAGATACGATACTGCGTGGAGAGTTTGACAGAGCACTGAAAGAACTGAGTCGAAACAAGGCCCCCGGAGTAGACAACATTCCATTAGAACTACTTGGGAGAGCCAGTCCCGACAAAACTCTACCATCTGGTGAGCAAGATGTATGAGACAGGTGAAATACCCTCAGACTTCAAGAAGAATATAATAATTCCAATCCTAAAGAAAGCAGGTGTTGACAGATACGAAAATTACCGAACTATCAGTTTAATAAGTAACAGCTGCAAAATACTAACGCGAATTCTATACAGACGAATGGATAAACTGATAGAAGCCAACCTCGGGGAAGATCAATTTAGATTCCGTAGAAATGTTGGAACACGTGAGGCAATACTGACCCTACGACTTATCTTAGAAGAAAGATTAACGAATGGCAAACCGACGTTTCTAGCATTTGTAGACTTAGAGAAAGCTTTTGACAATGTTGCCTGGAATACTTTCTTTCAAATTCTGAAGGTGGCAGGGATAAAATACAGGGAGCGAAAGGCTATTTACTATTTGTACAGAAACCAGATGGCAGTTATAACAGTCGAGGGACGTGACAGGGAAGCAGTGGTTGGGAAGGGAGTGAGACAGGGTTGTAGCCTCTCCCCGATGCTATTCAATCTGTATATTGAGCAAGCAGTAAAGGAAACAAAAGTTCGGAATAGGTATTAAAATCCATGGAGAAGAAATAAAAACTTTGAGGTTCGCCGATGACATTGTAATTCTGGATAATACAATGTAGTCGAATTAAGTCGGGTGATGCTGAGGGAATTAGATTAGGAAATGAGACACTTAAAGTAATAAAGAAGTTTTGCTATTTGGGGAGCAAAATAACTGATGATGGTCGAAGTAGAGAAGATATAAAATGTAGGCTGGCAATGGGAAGGAAAGCGTTTCTGAAGAAGAAAAATTTGTTAACATCGAGTATAGATTTAAATGTCAGGAAGTCGTTTCTGAAAGTATTTGTATGGAGTGTAGCCATGTATGGAAGTGAAACGTGGACGATAAATAGTTTAGACAAGAAGAGAATAGAAGCTTTCGAAATGTGGTGCTACAGAAGAATGCTGAAGTTTAGATGGGTAGATCACGTAACTAATGAGGAGGTATTGAATAGAATTGGGGAGAAGAGGAGCTTGTGGCACAACTTGACTAGAAGAAGGGATCGGTTGGTAGGACATGTTATGAGACATGGAGGGATCACCAATTTAGTAGTGGAGGGCAGCGTGGAGGGTAAAAATCGTAGAGGCAGACCAAGAGATGAATACACTAAGCAGATTCAGAAGGATGTAGGCTGCAGTAGGTACTGGGAGATGAAGAACCTTGCACGGGATAGAGTAGCATGGAGAGCTGCATCAAACCAGTCTCAGGACTGAAGACGACAACAACAACTGTTTCTCCATGGCGGGGAAAGCTGGTCCTTCTGTGCAACGTGTGTATGTGAGACAGATATCCTCACTTGCAAGATGAGCCTCGGACACCGAAAGAAGAATTCGAAAATCGAAAAACGTGTACCTTTTGCCCTCCTCGTCTGAAGAGGAAAACAAGATATCCATGTCAACAGCGTGGTGTTCCGATTTGTTTGGAGTGTTCCAGGAAGGTCTGCGTGAAGTGTTTGCAGGTGGAAATTGACTAAAGTATGATTCAGTGGCACATGAAAACAAGTATTTAGTTTTTACTTGTAATTTTAGAAGTAAAATGGTGGCAAAGTTTCTCCATTCATAGACTTATGGACTGAAATATTCGCTCTACATTGAAAAGTGAGTCGTAAACTGAAAGCTGACTTCCCACAATTTATTGTAAGTCATGTCGGATTTTTCCACCTAGTTATATTGCCAGTTTGTAATATAATCCCTCTGATGAAAATCTATGTGTGAGTAGAGAGCTAACTGTTTGCTGTTATTTTCGCAACTCATAAAATAAAAATATACTCCAGATTTCGCTTTGTTTTAATTGTTGAAGTGTTTAAAATACCGCAGTGTTTAAAAAAATCAAATTTCTACAAAAGCCACCTCTAAGAAGTGTAATGAATGACTGGAAGTCAAGAAACTATATATATTCAGCAAAATTCTGGTTTGATATATAAAATAGAAAAATGCGGTCTGTAAGACCCCTCCATATTAAATGTGTTCCTGTGAATGACCGTAGTAGTTAAGGGCTAGGGATGGCGTTTAGGGTGACACACTCAGTTATCTCTAATATCGCTGTTTTTCTACCCCAATTTAACCTGACCGCTAAAAAAAAAAAAAATTAAAAAAAATGTTCAAATGGCACTGAGGACTATGGGACTTAACTACTGGGGTCATCAGTCCCCTAGAACTTAGAACTACTTAAACCTAACTAACCTAAGGACGTGACACACATCCATGCCCGAGGCAGGATTCGAACCTGCGACCGTAGCAGTCGCGCGGTTCCGGACTGAAGCGCATAGAACCGATCGACCACCGCGGCCGGCACCACTAAAGCAGTTCAAAATCATCGGTTCCTGAAATAACCGACCTCAGTCTTTAATTCCTACTGTTTCCTGTAATAAACGCAGAAATCAAACAAAGATTAAAAAAATTTACTCTTTCAGTTTCAAGATAGATAGATTGAAAACATTAAATAGGCAAATAAAACAATATCTAGTTCCTCCACCATTCGCTGCTTTTCTCGAAAATTGATAAGTCGTTGAATACTGTGGTGTGCGTACTGTAAGACCTTCGGTACACACACCGTCAGATTATTTGACTTGTCACTCTAACGAAGTAGCCGAGTGTCAGCAATATGTCTCGTGGTCTTATCGTGGCGTGTTTATCTTCTGCCGTTAGGTCAGACGATAGAAATGCCACTTGCACGTTTAGAGTAGCAAATTGACGGTGACCAACTTTAAACAGAACTTGATTAATTTTCACACACATTTATTAAAATAATAACAAGTATAAAAATAACTTAACTTGGTTCTGGATGCTATTTACAATTGACAATCTGAAGTTCCTTTGGTCTTGGTACGTTAATTTTATTCTCACATATCTCCGATACTTGACAGAGCGTCTATACATTTCTCTTCATGGCTATGTACAGAAATATGATAATCTTATTAGGCGCAGACTGAAACTTTACTATAGGCTGATGCAGACTAATGCAGACTGACTAATCGGAGGTCAGTACACTCGTTATAATACCTCGCGGGTTCAGGGGTATCACAGCGCGAGTGTGATCCGCGAGGAGAAAAGGTTCTACGTTAGCAGCAATCTCATTGGCTGCGTTACATATTAATACGCGGATCGGCGGAAGCAGAATTTGGTCCGTCTTTATGACAGCGCCATCTCGTAGTGCGGAGACGGACGAGCGCTGCGCCTGCGCTGTTGTGCTTAGCGGGGCGCGCTATAGTGGGAAAGTTGTGTAGGCGCTGACTACGCGGAACTATGTACACAACAAAATGGTTCAAATGGCTCTGAGCACTATGCGACTTAACTTCTGAGGTCATCAGTCGCCTAGAACTTAGAACTAATTAAACCTAACTAACCTAAGGACAGCACACACATCCATGCCCGAGGCAGGATTCGAACCTGCGACCGTGGCGGTCACGCGGTTCCAAACTGAAGCGCTTAGAACCGCACGGCCACCCCGGCCGGCTGTACACAACAAAAACCACGATAGATCGCATGTATTTTCCAACTGACTCTAATTTTTTTTAACTCTTCAAGAATCATGTCGTAATCGGGGATAAAACCTCTGTTTGGCCATTACGGATAATTAGCATCAAAAGGTAAAAACTAAGGTTGAAGAACTGTGTTTTCCGTGCTAATTTGTCCGATTTAGGGGCTACAAGCAGATAAAGGCATATTATGTTGACATAGGCAGCAGATCAGCAACTTTCTGTTTTTTCTGTATACTGGGTGTACAAAAGATCTCTCCGCAGTGCCGTATGACTGTTAGCCGCGCGTACCGTATGCCGCAGTGAATATACCGAAATGAAACTCAGCGAAATACAAGTTATTAATTTATTGAATATTCATTTTTACTTACAAATTTTCACATTAAATGTTGAAAGTGTCCCTCCTGTTGAATACACAATTCAATTCGTTGAACCATTTTTCCGAACACAAGATGTAACAGTTCTTCTGTAACAGCGGCAATGAAAGTGGATATAGCAATTTTCAATTCATTGGTGGATTTTGGACGGTTTTTATACACTGTTGCTTTCGCTGCACCCCAGAAGAAAAAGTCAGGTGGTGTTAGGTCAGGTGATCGTGGAGGCCAAAGTCCTTGTGAAATTATTGAATCACCAAAAACATCAGCAAGCAGTGGCATTGAAACGCGAGCTGTATGCGCGGTTGCACCATCTTGTTGAAAATAACCGTTCAGTATTTCACTTAACACAAGTTCTCCTATGAATGGGTACAGAATATCACTGCAGTATGGTCATGCGTTTATTGTTTCGTTGAAAATTATGGGACCCGCAATCCAAACTCCTATTTTCACAGAATGAAGCGGTTCCTCATGAACACGTAATGGATTTGCAGTATTCCACATACGAGAATTTTGCGGGTTCATGTACCCGGATAAAAGAAACCACGGTTCATCAGTGAAAAACGTTACATTAAGAATATCCCTTCCATTTTGTTGTACGAAATTTTTGAACGAATGACAATAATGCAGTCTCTTGCCACGATCACTATTTTTCAGTTCTTGTACGACTGTCACTTTGCATGGGAAAAGTTCTAATTTTTTCCTTACAGCTGTGTGGGCCGTTCCGACACCAACATCGACTTCCTGGGCGAGTTTTCTTACTGACTTGTTCGGACTCACGGACATTTTATCGGAAATATCGAGTAGTTTATCCTCAGACAAAACGCAAGGACGACCACTTCTTGGTGCATCTGTCACTGAACCCGTACTTCTAAATTTGTTAATCAAATCTCGGGCAGTATCGCGATGTGGGAGTGTTGCCTCCGGGAACACTGAATTAAATGTTTGACGAACTGAAACAGGTGTATTTACCGCCAGCTTTGAACACTTGTTCGACTGAAAACACATGTTCTTCAATGGTTAGCATTTTAACAGTGACAAAAACGAAACAAACGAACAAAGGAACTAAACTTAAACGTTCACGTCAACAGGTAAGGACGCACACCAACCATACTACTGACGCTGGCTGAGTTGAACGAGACAGATGAATGTTGAGAGAGTCCACTTGAAGGGAAGTAACCCAGGCTGGCGAACAATCATACGGCACTAGCGGCTAACCATCATACAAAATATTGTAACCAGATGTTTTACTTTCAAGAAACTGGAGTTTTTATGGCTACTTAAAAATCACCATTCGCCTTCCAATATATATATATATATATATATATATATATATATATATATATGTATATATATGCGCTACAGTCTGGAACCGCGCGACCGCTACGGTTGCAGTTTCGAATCCTGCATCGGGCATGGATGTGTGTGATGTCCTTAGGTTAGTTAGGTTTAAGTAGTTCTAAGTTCTAGGGGATGATGACCTTAGAATTAGAAGTTAAGTCCCATAGTGGTCAGAGTCATTTGAACCATTTGAACCACAAATTTTACGGAAATGGAAAGTGCTATTGATGTGCGGTTTCAGCAGAAGGATTAGTAGTCTGATACTACAAGCAAATCAACAGATTGTAATAACACTTACAAAGTGTGTTTTGTGCAAACATACACCTTTTTAAGTGGAACAATGTCTATTGACATTAACAAATTAAAAGGAGTGTAAATTACAACGGCAGTCGTGTTCGTTGCAGTATTATAACGCAACTCGTGTGAGAGATATTATATTTTGAAAAATTTACACACCGGCACTTGTTTGTGCTAGGTATGACGTTGTTATGTTTGCTTACAGTGTCCTTCTGTGTTCCTTGAGTGCCCTGCGGCTTGGCTGTCAGTCAGCGTGTGACAGTCCAAGCAGTAAGACTTGAGTGGACGAGGGATTTACCAGTGCAGGAGCCGGCGGGAGGGGCCGTGCGGTTCTAGGCGCTACAGTCTGGAGCCGAGCGACCGCTCCGGTCGCAGGTTCGAATCCTGCCTCGGGCGTGGATGTGTGTGACGTCCTTAGGTTACTTATGTTTAATTAGTACTAAGTTTTAGGCGACTGATGACTTCAGAAGTTAAGTCGCATAGTGCTCAGAGGCATTTGAACTATTTTGAACCATTGCAGGAAAACCCGACTTGCTCATGGCGTACGGAGAGTGTAGAATGTTCCAGACGATCTTCCCCTGTATAGTGTGAGAATGTGAAACGGTAGCGAAAGCCCCCAAGTTTTTATGTTACGCAACACTAAATCACCACTGAACGGAAAAAAATCGTTAAAACTGAGTTTTCACTGTAAGTTATTTGTGTTAAAACATTATACTGATTTTAAAAACTGAATTTCGTTGTTTTCTTTTCTGTAGGTACATAATATTAATTTTAATGTTTACTGTTATTAAACAGTATAATAACTAATTAATAAGTTGTAACAGCCAAACCACAACAATCATGAATTATTTTTAATTAGTTCCGCTGTGGCTCGTTATAATTAGGAACTAACGTACGATATACGTTTAGAAGGTGTGGTTAGCTGGAAGTTTGGTGACGTCTTGTCGAAATGGGTTACCATTGAGTTCCGGAATTAAAACTGCTCTTGCCCAAAAAAATTTTTTAGTTTATTCATGCATTCCAAAGTGGCAATGTAACAAGGGCTGTAGAGAGGACGGGTATGGCGAGTATTATACAAGAAAAGGAATGAGATTGTCAATGACTCCTGCCAAAACTCAGCAAAGTGATGTCCATGAGGAAAATAATAACATCTTTAAGGAAGACAGATTAAGGTTTAACGTCTGGCCGATTGCGAGGCGAGCATATTAAAGATGGTTCGATACTGTGAGAGTCTGTGACGAGAACTACGATTGAAAACATCCATATCTTATTCCAGGGAAGTATCGCGGCATTAACTTTGATAAAATTGGGGTATATGGTGAAATGTTAATTGCCGATGACCTGGTGCGGATTTGAAGCTATCTTATCGAGAAAACGCGTCTAGTCGATTACCTATTAGGTAATCGTGCTCGGCAAACTGTCTTCATTTCCTTCTCATGTATTTTCAGCAGGATATTCGACGTTTAGCTATAACTTGCAAGCATAACGTGTTTTCTGTAGTTCAATTCCAAGTATCATTTCAATGGGACCTTAACCTCTGATCATCCCGCCTTTTTTGTACGTACTTGTAGATACTCTAATAAGTCTTGTGATAAAAAAATCCTACGTTGAGTATACAGCCCTAATACGCTCGCGACATCAATACAAGCTTCTTTTCTACAAGTGATATTACGCTAAAAGCGTAATATTTCTCTCTGTGGCTACCCACGTAATGTCCTTATTCACCAAATGACGTTTTCTGTGTTGACCCTTGTCCTTTTCGCTACCTGTAGTCGAGACTTCTCAGACAGAGTGACAATCTGAAATAACACTTGTTAACATTTGTAACGAAACTTTTCACATCTAAAACTGGAACGTAAGCTTAATGGTACCACTAAGGCTACTGAAACACCACAGTTTAATTTCGTTTTTGACATAAAAGCGTATAATGGCGTCGAACCGATTTCTTGGAATCACATATAGTACATGTCGCTGCAATACTTGCGAGAATTTTCACTGAATACAATGACAAACGCTACATTACTGCTGTCTTCTTTTCAAGAAATTGAACTACTGTTGAAGTAAGTAAGTTATTGCATTTAAAGTAAAACTACAATCGCTTCATTATGTCGACGGAAGTGGATCACCTCCTGTAGAAGATTGCCTAGCGTCTGACTGACTCTGTAATTAAACGGGTCTAGGGAGATACCCTTGGTAGAAACAAACATAACAAGTAGTTTTTTTTAGCGGTCGAGGACGTGTTTACAATAAAAGACTTTAACTTATCGAGTCTTGGGGGAATTCCGGGACTACAGTGAAACCTAACAGAGGGTTAATTGGGTTCTGAGGTTGAGTAAATATGAACAGAAAGCTAGAAGTATGGAAATGTTTTGCGCTGAGCAGGTATGGGGAGGGCTACGGACAATGACAAGATTAGTGTGAGGGAGAGACTGGGTTTTACCGGCAGGGCGACTACAGGTGGTCAGTGGGTAGCCGCGATGGACCGCAAGTAACTGGACCCTGATAAATACGGCTGGCTAACGGCAGACATAGCACACCCTTTCATAACATTAAATGAGGCTAGGAAGACTGGTACAGTAAACGCAAGAGCATCAAATCAATCAGTAAAGGGTAATACGTCATATGAAAAATTGCCAACTGCAATCATTAACATACTTACAATTAAACCACTCATTGCATTACAAATGTTTACATTTTTATGAGTGACAAATAATTTTATCATGCACTGTAAACAATACGGCCGGTAATGGCATTGCACTGTAGCCATCAACGAGACAAACAAGGAACATTACAGAAACTTCCTGGCAGATTAAAACTGTGTATCCGACCGAGACTCGAACTCGGGACCTTTGCCTTTCGCGGGCAAGTGCTCTACCAATTGCACTACCGAAGCACAACTCACGCCCGGTACTCACAGCTTTACTTCTGCCAGTACCTCGTCTCCTACCTTCCAAACTTTACAGAAGCCCTCCTGCGAACCTTGCAGAAGTTTGGAAGGTAGGAGACGAGGTGCTGGCGGAAGTAAAGCTGTGAGTACCGGGCGTGAGTCGTGCTTCGGTAGCTCAGTTGGTAGAGCACTTGCCCGCGAAAGGCAAAGGTCCCGAGTTCGAGTCTCGGTCGGGCACACAGTTTTAATCTGCCAGGAAGTTTCAACAGTGGTCCTATCACACTTCCCTGGGGCACTACCGACGATACCATTGTCTCTGATGAAGAATCGCCGTCAACGACAACATACTGGGTTTTATTATTTAAGAAACCTACGAGCCACTCACATATCTGTGAACTTATTCCACATGCTCGCACCTTCGTTAACAGCAGACAGTGTAGGGCGCGTTCCTGGGACATTTACGAACCAAGCTTAATTCAGTGCCGTACATTTGCCCCTCTGTCCCATTAAAAGCAGAGCAGTAATGTCACAACTCATTTCAGAGTTGAAGCAGTAGAACACAGTCTGACAAGGCAACTGTCCTTTCTGACATGCTGAAACCTACCCGATTTTTTTCTTTTTGTACAGGAAAAATACACCTAAAGCAACATAGTGTGAAAATTTTATATGCTAAGACACACTGCAAGTACTTAAAACAATGATATTTGCCAGATTCCTAGCTCGCTTGGCAGCTGGAAAAAACGTACACCTCTGCCGTAGCTGTAGCAGAAAGCTACGGTGGGCATATATCCTTGGGTGATGGCACGTTGGTAAACAGATAACGCGGCACAACGTGATCTTAAGCGAATTTCTATTTCCATTGATAGTTTCTCTGACACATTTGTTCGAAGTTACTACTCACTCGAATTTGCAACTTATTTAATATCCATACTGATTATCAGTTGCCTTTGCAGTATCAATAATTGTTAACAATTGAGAAAAAACTTAATTAACTTTCTTTGTGATTTCTTGGCGTATGCTTGCTAATTGCATCTTTCTTTGTATAGGTTCCAGAATGTCACACTAATGTGGAATCCAGTTAATGTTTTCAGCCTTGCAAAGACTAAATATGGACGTGGTACGCAGTTGAAATTCACCTACATCTCCTGAAGACATACATATGTGTTATTTATTATTTACTTTCATGGACATTCATTCCAACGATGTCGACATTTCATTAGAAATTATGGTATTGGAAGAAACATGAAGTAACTCTGACAGTTCCATGAATTGTGGTTCAAATGATGATTGTTGTGCTAATTAAAGTCCAAAACAGAAACAAAATATCTTCCAAGCCCAAAGAAAACATATACATTAGTAGCTGTCAGTAACAAGGAAAGGGCTGTAAATTTATTGCTTAAATGAAGAAGGGAGAGAACGCTTGAACTTATGCAGTGTGCAAAGCCAGCTTCGTCTAGTAAAATCTGAACATGTGTTGTATAAATGGAAGAAAGCTTTACATGAAGTATGAAACACATGCCAGAATGAAACTCACAAAAATGTGAAAGAAAAACTGCTCGAAAGAATTAGAAATGCTTGTGAGAATCAATGAACCGTTACCGAGAGATATCTTTTAATGTATGTCGCAAAATCTGGAAAAACGGTAGAGACTAGTTTTCGATGTTACTTCAGAAACGCCTTCTTACAATTTGCAGAGAATATTTCATTGCTTTTGTTGGGCTCTTATCTTCGGCATAACGATACATCTGTCTTTAGTATAGCGAGGGAAAGACGTAATATAATACGGATTCCACACGGAACTAACAGTGTGATTCACCGTCCAAATAAAAACATTTTCAACACGAAAGTTTTTTCAGATAATTGCCGGACAATATAATTCCCGATCGCTCTTAGTCATTCCAGGTTTGCCAGCGACACGGTATCGTTAACTTCAGTCAAGTCATTTGTGCATTATCAGTTTGCATCACCACATTTTACGAATTTGATCAAGTGTGTGTGGTGCGCAGCAAAATATGCAGAACAACGGCACGACCATTTCATACTCTATTCCAGTTCTGTGCAAACAAAACTAGTAATTACTGTGAAGTGCCCGAATGTATTAATATTTTACCAGGTGTGCCTGGTGTAAGGAAAATATTTGTTTTCTTTGTCCAATAGCCATTTCTCATTTTTATGAAGACTGCAGGAAAAAAAAACAAGGAACTGTTTCTTTGTTAGTAAAACACATATTATTCAAAACTTATCGTTGTTATTAAATATATAACGTCAACATATTAAAGTTCCGTCCGGCCGATGTGGCCGAGCGGTTCTAGGCGCTTCAGTCCGGAACCGCGCGACTGCTACGGTCGCAGGTTCGAATCCTGCCTCGGGCATGGATGTGTGTGATGTTCTTAGGTTAGTTAGGGTTAAGTAGTTCTACGTTCTAGGGAACTGATGACCTCAGATGTTAAGTCCCATAGTGCTCAGAGCCATTTGAGCCATTTTTTTTTTTTTAAGTTCCGGTTGATGGAAGTCTCTGCTAGTCGCTTGTGTAACAATTACATCTGCAACAGTTCAGCTGTCAATATGAACTGCAAATTATTCAACAAATTTAATGAAGTGAGATATTTCTGGTGTAGTTTAATTGCTTAAATGTCACGGGTGTGCACTTTGGTCTTCTCGTTACACTTCGCTACATTCTCTTGTCACGGCTACGTCTGCTTATTCGCCGATTCGAGCGCTAGGCAGGTAGGGCTGTGCAAACCGCTGTTGCAAGCGGTTCTTCGTCCGTCAAAAATGAGAAACTTTAATATTTTTTAAATAGTACTTGCAGTGCGCCTTAGCACCTAAAATTTTCACGGTGTATGTCTTTCGGTGTATTTTACCCGCGTGAAAATATTCAGGGTAGTTTCGACATGTGGGATTGGACCACTCGCTCGTGAGTGATATGCTTTATGGAAGTGGTAACAGATCTTCTGAAATATTCGCTCTGAACAACATCCCAGTAAATGAACTTTTAGTGAGAGCGCGGTCCTCGCGTATGATCAGGAGAATATGCCCTTTGAAAAGAAAAAATTAGCTTTGAGGTGTCTGTACTGCGTTTAGTACACGTTATTGCGTAAATACCAGAACACGTGGGAAAGGGATCAGGACTGTGTGGAAATACTCGCCGTTAGCAACGCGTGTGACGGAATCTCTGGCTGCTACGAGTAGCTGTTCAGAGGTCGGAGACCATAATTACAGGAGGAAACAAAGGAGTGAACGAATCAGACAGAAAATCAAGGATCAGACAGCATACCTGTAATTCAATTCCAGAGGGCCACAAAAGAATAAAATGGCGTGTTCTTGATTGACGAGTTATTAGACGTTATTGCAGAAGGAAATCAAAGAAGCGTTCCGAGAAAGCGCCAGGTGTTACTCGGGTCTGAAGCAGCTATCAGGGCCAAGTAAAGTGGAGAAAGAATAAGAAAGAACTGCGCTTTTCCTTTTCAGCATCAAATTTCAAACGTGGCTAAAGGCTGTCTGGCGAGGATCTTCTTTGAAGTGGCCAGGCCGACAAAGAGGAGGCATTCATTGTAAAGGTAACGCAATGAAGGGAGAGGAAGAGGTAAGTGAAGGCAGCACACTGTGCGCCTCTTACGAAGAAGGTGGAGAACCCTCCGGAAGGGGCAAGGTATTTTGCACAGTAGCTGATGCGCACCAACTGCTCGAGAACGGCACCCCGGGAGTCTTACGCGTGAACAGGTAACATTCCTTCCGCTTAGCAGGCGTCAGTCCTCCCCGATGAAGTAGCGACACGGAAAGAAAGAGTTCTAATATTGCTATCGGGTTTCGCTGTCGCGGCGCTAACAGTGCGATGAACGCGCGCGATACGAGGGCTTGAGCGCCCAGGAGTTCAGAGCTGCGCTCCGCTGCGGTGTGGTTCCCACCGGCGGCGATCGCCGGGCTTGTGTTTCACCTCACGATTCTCCAGCGCGGCTCCGGTTACTGTTTTGGTCCAGCGGGCCGCCTAAAGCAAACTCCGGCCGACATCCGCAGGCAGACAAAAGGCCGAGCCGCGACGCCTGCCGTTGTCTGCGGTGTTGTTATTGTTGTCCGAGAGCTTGCTCGACGGCGCGTGAGCACAACACTTAATGTTCCCGAATGCTGAGGGGCTCGAGTAAACAGTGAACCGCGGGACAGGGTCGTCTCGAGCCGTTCCGCAGTCTCGCTAGAAAGCACTTTTCTCCTCCGCAGGAGCGGGTCCAAGGAAGAGGGTCACGATTAGTGCTGGAGCTTGATCACGACTCCAACTGTTCGAACAGTTGACAATGCGAGCAATCTCGGGTTTTGCCAGTGAGCGCTGTACTAAACTCGAAAGACTATTCCATGAAGTTAAGCCGTGACGCAACCCGTCACAGCCACCATATTAGGCCTACCTAACAGCCAACTTGACTAGAAGAAGGGATCGGTTGGTAGGACATGTTCTGAGACATCGAGGGGTCACCAATTTAGTATTGGAGGGCAGCGTGGAAGGTGAAAATCGTAGAGGGAGACCAAGAGATGAATACACTAAGCTGATTCAGAAGGATGTAGGCTGCAGTAGGTACTGGGAGATGAAGAACCTTGAACAGGATAGAGTAGCATGGAGAGCTGCATCAAACCAGTCTCAGGACTGAAGACCACAACAACAGCAACAACAGCCAAATCCTTACAGTTTGCTGTTACATGGCGCTGTCTAGGTTTAGTTTGTAGTTCAATGAAAGAATCGTTCTAGAGTCGGAACTACAAGCAGTACTAACAACCCCTAATGACCCTCGCCAATGTGTCGTACCCAGCGAACACCGTCACGGTTCTGTACGAAAAGGCGCCCTTCAGTAGTCAGTCTCTCCAGTTTAGCTTTGAACTCACTGGTCTTTGCTCGCGATTTCGACGCGCACATCATCTGATGACTTCTGTTGGTATTATTCCATGACCCGCGATAGCGTCATTTGTACATCGTGGATTTCAATCATAAGAATATCCGTGAATCACGTACTGGAGTATCTTCCACAGTGCAGGTTTTATGTAAATATGACCTTGTAAATAAATAACTTACGTCAATCACGATTAAGACCTGCGACCTAGTGACGTCGGTTGGTGCTACTCCAAATGGATGTTCTTAGAGTTACTTATTTTCGCGATCGAAATTACAGTCAATTTAATATTATTTGCTTCGTTTGTTAGAATTCAGTACCGGATTGATTTTCTTTTGTGATTCATCTGAATTTTACCGTCTTGTTTTAAACCAGAATAAAAAATGGTGAGTTTCTTCCACGTTATACTGTAGCAAATATCACAACCAGTCGCAAGTTTTTATGAAATAATTTTATTATACTTGTAACGGGACATCCTCCTCTAGCATTAATTTTCCTCAACAGCAGCTGTAGATACCAGCAAGATCTAAAATTTATGAAAAGGAATTACTTTATTTTCGATGTTACAATCGATAAGTACTAGCTCTGAATGTACAGTTAAAGTTATATTTTTTTTCACAAGCTGCGACATTGTTTCGAATAAAACAGTGACCCGTATATACAACAAGTTTCCTTTAATGTACGTCTATGGTCACAAACTTTTTGTTAACAGATTACCCGTTTCGGTCTAAATGACCATCATCAGATCTGCAGCAAAAACATATGATGTTATTTTGACGATGCTGGTGCTGATTCTGCATTTAACATTTGACGATGCCACTATGGCTGCAGTACATTAGGACTTTGTTTTTATAAAAGAGGTGTGCCTCTTCACACTTAAAGCGCACAAATGCAGTAGTCAGTAGTACTTTTCATTATGGTCTATTTATTGTTTTTTAAGGTGTAGACAATCTGCGAGTGTATTTATGTTTTTTCCCCATTTTTTGCCGCAGATCTGATGATGGTCATTATAGACCGAAACCGGTAATCTGTAAACAAAAAGTTTGTGACCATAGATGTAAATTAAGGGAAACTTATTATATTTTTTTAGAAACATTTGAAACTACGAATTATTTGGCACACTTAAAATTTCTGTTATTAATTACGCAATTTAGTACGGTTTACTATGTTTATATCTGGATTCATTTATGAAATATTAATTGAAACTAACAGAAATTCATGTGTCAAGAAAAAAGTTCTAAACGCTTTAGAGTATTGTTGTTTTCTCTGAGTGAAGGGTACTAAGTATGCCTCTTATATGATGGGACGTATTTTTGTATTTTGGGCAAACAATGTAATTTCGGATTTGTTAATGTCAAAATTCACAAGACTGTATGATGTACTAAAATGTGACAAATATTAACGTAACAACAAAAATTCCGCAACAACGATCTTCAAATTCAATTCAACCATGAGGACCTAAAATGTGAGAATTTCAGCTTCAAGAATCAGACCCATAGATGAGAAGAACTGGAGCCAATCCTACACGAAAAGCTAAGTAAACTAGAAATTTTATTGTAATCTTCGCTCCTCTAAAATTTTCCACAAAACACTTTGCTTATTGTGGACTATAACTGGAATTAGGAAGGAGAGGGGAGATTACACATTATTAATGTCCGCAGCTCTTGGTCTAGTGGCTAGCGTTGCTGCCTCTCAACTACGGGGTCCCGGGTTCGAGTCTCGGCCGGGTTGGTGATTTTCTCTGCTCGGGGACTGGCTCTCTGTGTTGCCCTCGTCATTTCATTATCATCATCATCATCATTCGTTTCGGTGGCTAAATTGGACCGTGTACAAATTGGGACTTTATAAGGGCGCTGATGACCGCGCAATTGAGCACCCCTAAAGCCAAACATCATCATCATCATCATCACACACTATTAGCAGTTTCGAGCCTGAGCTCATCGTCAGAGGGTAGCGTTGACTTCTTTGCTAGTTTTACATTTACGTCCTACAATATAACAATTTTTTTTGTAACGCAAGTTTATAAAACGTTTTACATTTGCATTCTAAAATATAACAACTTTATATTACACTTTGCTATATTTCAGGATGCAAATGTAAAACCTTTTGCAAACTATGCGTCACAAAAGCTTTGTTTTATTTTAGGACACAAATGAAAAATTTACAAAGAAGTCAACGCTACCCCTGACGACCGGCTCAGGGGCGAAACTAGTAATGGTGTAATAAAACCATTTCAAAAAGCTTGCGAGTGGTTGCAGTATTTGCTACAGTGTAATTTACGAAACCAGCTGCGGGGTGGTCCTACCAACATGGATAAAACTCCGTTCTTACACGACATTTCACCATGTGGAAGGATATCGAAATAGTCACTGGTAAATATCACTTGGAAAAATTATGGTAGTTTCTAACAACCAAATAAAACACTGTATTGGGTTCAGAGTCGAGTAATATTTTTGAAGGAGAATACTTGCGTCTTTGATTGTTAGCTTTAAACATGGAATTCATAAATGCTGAATGAGGACTCTAATTGTAAATTAGTTCAAATGCAGCAGGAGATTGTACGGTGGTAGGATTTATTAGCATTTCCAGCTGAGCATTGCAGAAAATGCCTAACTTCTTGAAGAATTACCTACATTATGGCCGCTGGTGAACAATGACTCTCGTTTATGTGGTACATCGACTGGTCGTATGATTATCTGTTTTACAGAAGTGAAAATAGTGAGTTTTCTCAAAAATGTAGGGAGAGTCCATTTTCCGAAAACCAGTTAGTAATTCTTTGAAAAACACCATTAACAATTTTTTCTGTGGCTTTCTGTCTAATGGAATTTATTATAACACTATTATTGTCTGCAAAAAGTACCAATTGTGCTTGTTGAACATTAAGTCGAAGATCATTCACGTACATAAGGAATGGGAGTTTATCGCTTACTAACGTTTTGCTGTTCACACAGTAAAACTTCATCATCAGACATTACTTTCTAATTTATTACTTCTGTAGCACACAATCTGCAGACAATATACACATATACCACTAAATGCACCTGCAAATTAGTATCATTGAACGACACACAGTTCAGGAGTATAACGACATAAACGTGGAGATGCGTGAAAACTTGCTTTTGCTTAAAAAGGAGAGCAAATTATCCAGACTACACTCTTCATTTCATAAAGAGAGCATTTCGCATCTTCTAAAAAACTTTAAGCATAATTTAAAACCTTTTATAAACTTTTTAACGGTAACGTGCTTGACTTTAAATATTTGACACCGTGTCCAATTTATGAAGTCTGCGTTTGAAGCTATTTTGCAGATGGTGTAACCTTTCTGAATAAAAACGTTTATCTGTTGTGTACTGGACTGGTTTTCTTAAACTTTATGTATCTGTGTTGCCGTTCTGAGCAGTGGTGTAATTGCAAACACGCTATCTGATAAAATGGGTCGCCAAAACCATTAGCAATTGTGTAACTGTATCTGAACAAACTTTTACCACAATAATAAAGAAACAAAAGCTCTATGCTATAGAAACTGTCCTGTTAAATTCTGTATTGTGGACTGCGTGAACAGTCCATACTATGCATGACGCCACATTACAAGACTTGTAATTCCAACACACAAAACTAACAGAATGAAAAATGCTGCATAAAATTAGAAGCTGAATTTTTAAAGAATAAATATCCCAAATGTTTCTGTCAAAATTACGTCTAAATTTTGATGCGCACACTGACTAGATGAAGTTCCAAACATTAAACGATGCACAAGCAGATGTAACACTACCCTGTAGAAATAAAACTATCTGCATACGGAATAAAATCTGAACTGAACTTCTTAAAATTAAACCTGATAATAAATTTTGAAGTGCAAAGCTAACTGTAAATCATCTTGCTATGTTCCGGCTGTGACTTGTTATAGCTTATCTGTGGCAACGGAAACTCGGTACTGCTTGAAGTGATGAACACAAATATGTACTGCAGCAGCAAATCAACTAAATAAAGGAAAAGCTAGCGCAGTGCAACACGAGAGCGTGCAACTATTCTAAACAGATCATGCTTCCTTTTTAAGCAACTGCTTTCGGCCCAGTGCAGTGTGGCAACACACATTTACAAGAAAAATAAAGTTTTGTGAGGAGACGGAAGTAGAATTTGAGGGTTATGAATTACTGAAATGAGACTAAACTTTTTAAAGAACTATATTGTGAATAATGAAACTCATTCTTTAGCTACTACTATCGTCTTTAAAAAATTACCTCAAATTAAAAAAATACGACTGCTGAGAAATTAATTATTGAAAGGGTAAAGGAGTGGTAAATCTACACCTCTGAGTGCACCGATAATTTCGCGTTACCACGTATGAACGAAGAAACCAACCATTCAAATCAATTAAGAAAAATTCTACTACAACTCATGTTTTCCAGATACATAGCACGCTAGCAGTGCGGCGACAACAGTATCTGGATATCTTCACTTGTCAAATTAATCTTTACCAAACCATATTTAAAAAAATTACATTCTCCTTCTCTTTCTTTCAGTGCTCTGCAAGCTATTTCCAGACTGATCAGTAGCACGAGCAACACCCAACTTACTCACTGGCTTCTGTTACAATGCTTCAGCAAGACAATGCTACTAGCTCCACTATTGGAAACGTCTGTCTGAAAAATATACAGTACACAAACATGAAGTATGACACGTCGAATGAAAATATGGAGCTCACACCACTTTTCTTGAATACCAAATATAAGCTAGAAGCATAAGCTCGATTCTTTAAAGAATTTCGGGTTTATAGGTATTTTTATTAATAGCAAATTCTTGCATGTTATACCAAAGATATACAGGGGAGAGTGTGGCACCTTCGAACACTTTTCAGACTTTCGTCTCCGCCCAGCTCTGTAGTAGAAGATTTATATGTCCTCTTTGTCCATTTTAAACTGGTAGTACTGATTTTTTTTCGTGATACCGTCCTTTTTCTGAAGTTACTAAATTACTCTGTAAAATTATGGTTTGCGCCTAAGATCAAAGGTTCTATTGGAATCTAAAGAGTCACAGTCCAGAAAATCATATCATTACTGTATTTAACAGCTTATCTGTTACATTATTACTACACGACACACCAATAATCAGTGTGTGAAATCAAATTGCATAGAAGTATTATCAAAAATCAGTTACAAGTTTATATATATATATATATATATATATATATATATATATATATATATATATATATATATATATATATATATATATATTGAAATAGTAGCTGTTGAAAACTAATGCTGATTTCCATTTTCAAAACAGGTGGAACTGTTAAGAAGTTAAAGAAACTCAGTTTATTTACAATTATCACAAGGTGTATCCCACAGGATTCCTTATATATCTGAATGACCTTCCACTTATCATTCAACAAGCAGAATTGGTACTTCCTGCAAACAATACTAGTTTTATAATAAATTCCATTGGACCGTAAACCACAGAAGAAATTGTTAATGATGTTTTTCAGAGAATTATTAAGTGCATCTCAGAAAATGGACTCTCCCTACACTTTGAGAAAACACATTATGTTCACTTCTGTACAGTAGATAGAGTCATACCAGCAATCGATGTACCACATGAACGAGAGACAGTGCTCAGCTGCGCCTGTAATGTAGGCACTTATTCAAGAAGTTAGGCATTTTAGCTGCACAATCAATACAGATAATCCATCACAATTTGAGAAGAACGGTGATGTCCATACCTACAACATTAAAGGAAAAAGATGACCTTTATTACCCATTATTAAAGCTGTCAGGGGCTCAGAAAGGAGTTCAGTTTACAGAACAAAAGTTTTTGATCATTTTTCCAGTAACAGAAAATATCTAAGCGAAAACATTTCTCCTGGACAATTTCTAGCCCACAGACTTATTTCTATTTAAGAAACCTTGTTTTTAAGTGAAGTTGCTTGAGTAGGACTATAAAATAATGTGTTCATTAATGGTAACCCTACTCATGTTTACATATCCTGGAAACATGTTTACATACCCCGTAAACAGACTCCTTCCAGATAATTTCGATAAAAGATTTGTTCAAATGATCTATGGAACATGTAACTAAGTAGCTAACAAAGAAACTAACTAGATAATTAGCATTTGATCTCTGTAGAGCCGGGATGTCTTTAGGACCTGAGTGGCGATACGGTTCGTGCTTCGCACCGTCTTTGATCTCGGAATGTGACGCCTTCCATTGGCCATACCGTAGGTAAAAGTTTTTGCTATAACAAGCAATATTCCGGTGGCTGTTGCGAAGTGGGTGTGCTCGCGAACGTGTTAGATGGAGCGTGCTACCAACATCGAAGTTGGCAACGAAAACTGTCTCTATTATTATGCATACTGCCAAAGGTTAACAGCCCGTTTCATGCTTCACGAGTGAGTGTTGCGAGATGAGGTTCCTCTTCGTCGAAACGTCTTGGCTCAAACTCGTCCAGGGGTTGAACCGCTCGTGTCGCATTACATGGCCTAAATTAGACACTTGTGACCCTTTGTTTAAATTGTCTTGCTGATGGCATGTTTGCGAAATTGTACGAAACATACAAAGTTAATATAACATATAACAACAGGAATGATAATATCGGGAGCTAAATTAACGACCCATGAATGATGCAGGCCACACAGTTGCGATTTGGTTAGAATAATATTTATTCAGAAATCAAACTATTAGTGAAAGTGGTTGTATTTAGAGTTACTGTTACACTCGAGCGCATATCCACTGACACAGTTCGATCATTTACAATTTCATCGCGAAATTCAAGTCCAGTACTCCACCTTGTTATCTACGTGAAAAGTTCGCACCAGGCGTGTGGCTGCTCTCCGCTCAGAGACGAAGTCCCGCGATGCCATACAATGCGAAATTTTCTAAATCGTTTCACTTCCTAGCAACCTGAAGACCGTCAGTCCGCTTTCGCGTCTCAATCCAAACTGTACCCTTTGGTGTGTAGACCAGAACTGTCCACTTTGGTTGTGGCCGAGCGGTTCTAGGCGCTTCAGTCCGGAACCGCGCTGATGCTACGGTCGAGGGTTCGAATCCTGCCTCGGGCATGGATTTGTGTGGTGTCCTTATGTTAGTTACGTTTAAGTAGTTTTAAGTTCTAGGGTGCTGATGACCTCAGTAGTTAAGTCCCATAGCGCGCAGAGCCATTTGAACCATTTGTGCACTTTGGTGTCTCCATCCGAACTGACCCTCTGCCCTTCTCCGACCGCGTCTCCTGCGTGCCAAACATCTTCGCTCAACTGACTAGTGCAGTTCCCTTCCCTGAAACCGTCCATCAGATTGGCTACAGCTTATTATACATTATTTTACATTTTAACATATTTAAATAATCAAAGCTTGACCACTTTGACGTTCTAAATAAAGTAACAATAATATCAATTACATAATGAACGTTAAATTCTTTTACATAAAACCAATACAATTTCCTTCTTAACTTTGAATGTCACGGCCGGTAGCCTTGCACTAGTGTGCTTTCTGATAAATAAATAAAGAACAAAAGTAACTATTATGCACTAAACTTCACATCAAATAATCTATTACCTAAGGATTCAATAAGGTGTCATGCTGTCATCGTTCAGTGTGTTTTGTGTGGAGGAAATGATGATCTGATGCTTAAATGAAAATACTGATAATTTAAATTTACTATATCTTTTAAACAAATAAAGTTCAAATGGTTCAAATGGCTCTGAGCACTATGGGACTCAACTTCTGAGGTCATCGGTCCCCTAGAACTTAGAACTACTTAAACCTAACTAACCTAAGGACATCACACACATCCATGCCCGAGGCAGGATTCGAACCTGCGACCGTAGCGGTCTCGCGGTTCCAGACTGTAGCGCCTAGAACCGCCTGGCCACTCCGGCCGGCAGAAATAAAGTTACAGATTTGATATTTACATTTGTCATTTTAATGATGTGCTTTTATATGAAATGTCGATCGTTAAGATCGACCAAAGCGTTCAGATTTTAGCATTCAGGTCTTTGTTTCAAAACTTGTTAATTTCACTGTAACGGTGAATCCTAAACTATTATAGATATGATCAGTATTCAAATTTTATTGAGATAACCATGAAAATTTAAGAAAGGTGGTAGAGTAAAATTACTGTGGCTTCATTCCCTGAATTACTACAGAATTAATTGGTTTTCATAAATGTTTCCCTTTACGGCCGATCTGAGGTCCTGCGCTTGGGCGCAGACAGCTCCTACCTGGTTTCCCTATGACGTAGGTTCTCGTCTGTCTCACTCGCACACTACAGTGCTTTGGACTTACAAGCCTGGCCTCATTCAGCACAATAGACGCTTGTGGATGTCCCCATCTCGTGGCGTATCTGCGCTCTTTGTGGTACACGGTCTTGGACGGCAGGATTCGTTTCACAATTCCTGGGAGGCTGCCTGTTTCGGCCATATACTTAAATGAGAGTGAAATGCTGGTTAACTCACAGTGTTAACGTAGCGTTTTCTTCCGATACGAATTTGCAGTCCCTGAAAACATAATCTATCGTCTTCCTGACTAGCAAGTCGGCGGCAGTGTAGGGTCGGAGGGTTCGGTTTCATTCGTACTCTCCACTTGTGATAATTACCAAGAGAAACTGAAATTGTTTGATCGAATTACGATTGTGGATTTGTAAGAATTTGGCTATCATAATCGCAATCCTGCGCTTTTTTATGGCCTCTTTGTACAGGCTGCTATGAAAACTCATGTTTCTCGAATTCTTTCTTCAGAGACTCTTATGTTTCCTCTCCACATGCTTTCGCAGTGCCTTTGTAATCACGATGACTGTCTAATCTGGTGCAAACCGTACCTCAGGTTTTAGCTATTGACCTCGTATGTTTATACTAAGGTCTAGAATGGGAACCTCATTATATTTTCTGCTCGTTTTCACCCTATAACAGAAGTTCAGTCTAAGCTGCTGATAAATTTTTTGCACATTCTGTAGACAATTTTCGGTAATTCCCTCCCTGTCATTCCAAAGATCACAATCTCCGCGTTCTGTAATATGTTAAACTTACGACATTACGCACACAGGTACCCTAGTGTGCCCTCTTTCAGAGCGTAAAGTAAGTCTCGCTGTACGATGTCACGAGATGTGGCACTGGTACACAGAGGAGACGCATACAAATCGTTTCAATTTAAAGGCGTAATTCACGTTTAATACACTCAAGTTTAAGAGTCGGTTTTCAGGAATAATCTCACTGCATCAGTTCGAGTATGAGTCAGAGTGGGTCCTAACTTACAGCAGTGGTTCAAATTTACGATTAAAGTTCGAAGAGAGTGATACGTGCCAAGCCGTTAGTGGTTGCTCAGGCAGTGGAAGGGCTGAATAATGGGAAACTGAACATCATTTGCTGCAAAATATAAAGTATTAAGCCCCAAGGTGTTGCGATATGTCAATAATTAATATGTTGTTGTTGTTGTGGTCTTCAGTCCTGAGACTGGTTTGATGCAGCTCTCCATGCGACTCTATCCTGTGCAAGCCTCTTCATCTCCCAGTACCTACTGCAACCTACATCCTTCTGAATCTGCTTAGTGTATTCATGTCATGGTCTCCCTCTACGATTTTTACCCTCCACGCTGCCCTCCAATACTAAATTGCTGATCCCTTCATGCCTCAGAATATGTCCTACCAACCGATCCCTTCTTCTGGTCAAGTTGTCCCACAAACTTCTCTTCTCCCCAATCCTATTCAATACTTCCTCATTAGTTATGTGATCTACCCATCTAATCTTCAGCATTCTTCTGTAGCACCACATTTCGAAAGCTTCTATTCTCTTCTTGTCCAAACTATTTATCGTCCATGTTTCACTTCCATACATGGTTACACTCCATACAAATACTTTCAGAAATGACTTCCTGACACTAAAATCAATACTCGATGTTAACAAATTTCTCTTCTTCAGAAACGCTTTCCTTGCCATTGCCAGTCTACATTTTATATCCTCTCTACTTCGACCATCATCAGTTACTTGCTCCCCAAATAGCAAAACTCCTTTACTACTTTAAGTGTCTCATTTCCTAATCTAATTCCCTCAGCATCACCCGACTTAATTCGACTACATTCCATTATCCTCGTTTTGCTTTTGTTGATGTTCATCTTATATCCTCCTTTCAAGTCACTGTCCATTCCATTCAACTGCTCTTCCAAGTCCTTTGCTGTCTCTGACAGAATTACAATGTCATCGGCGAACCTCAAAGTTTTTATTTCTTCTCCATGGATTTTAATACCTACTCTGAATTTTTCTTTTGTTTCCTTTACTGCTTGCTCTATACACAGATTGAATAACATCGGGGAGAGGCTGCAACCCTGTCTTACTCCCTTCCCAACCACTGCTTCCCTTATAATTAATATAAGAATAAGAAAAATACAATAAGAAAGGCGGGTGCCTTGCTGAGTTACAATCGGCTCGCTCTCCAGCAACATAGCGGGAGACAGGAGTCAAACCCCGGCGTCGGCCACTACTCTGGACCCACATACCGGTTGAGTAACGCAACTACCACGCATTTCTGAAACATACGCAGATATCTTAAAACACATACAACAAGTGCAAACAGAGAGGAGTTTAGAGCTGAAATAACTGAGAAAATAGACCAGTTGCCTGCCAGTGAAAAAGTACCTCAAAGTTTACACTAACAACACAGAATTGTGTATAAATCCCTTCCAAAACAAGATCATGTAATGGTATTCAAGTGGTAGTCTGCATCTAGGTGATCGTGGTAGCGTCCCTCCCCGTTACAGTTCAATGAATGCACAATAACAGTTCAGTAAAATGCGTGACGGAGCCATACATACAGGAATTTCTTAATGCAAATAGTTTACTCGGCGATAAGAAAAGCTTACTTAGCAGGAGAAAAAATTACTCGGGAAGTTCCAGTTAGCATTTGGCAGAAAATAATGATTTATACGATGTTTTGTTAAGAACGATGGAAAGTTCCTTCGAACGCGCGTAGATATCCGAAGGAACAGTCACTGCGGCGACTACAGCCGTTATGAAATACATGAATTGTATTCCCAGTTACGAATACGAACAACCATCAGCTGTATAAGGGAATGATGACAGTGAAAATGTGTGCCGCAGTGGTACCCGAACCCGGTTGTCCAAAGAAACATTGGATCCTTCTTCTTAAAAACGCGGGCACTGCAGTATCGTATTTTTCCGCCGACAGCAGGCAGCGTCTTTCAATTAAAATGTCTTCCCCTGTACGGGAATTACATAATATTTGTACGAGTACAGGTTGTGACGCAGGGAAAACGACTTATTGATGTCTGGGTCTGGCCTTCGGTCTTGCACGGATAGCCAAAGCGTTTAAGGCGGTCGCTCGCGTAAAGCGGAAAATCTGTGCTCCATTCCTCCTCCGGCACAAATTTACGTTTTCGTCACTCCCTTATGCAGGCGATGGATGTTCGTATTTGCAATTGTGAATACATTGAAGCAATTATTTTCATAACCCCCTTAAAAACATATTAGTCAGACAAGAACGAAACTCTTTGGTAAACGTACACCACAAAAGACTAAGCTGTACTGCTGTTCAGACACTGCATTTTTGAGCATTAAAAAGGAGCTCATTAAACATAGAGAACAAAAACTAAATTTACATCTATATCGACAGATAAACAATAGGCATGACTATTTTACCATCTTCTTGTCAGAGAGCCAGAACCCAGCAATATGCCAGAAATAGTGATGTATCATCCAGGAACCATCTGAAGATGAACTTGAAAAGGTTCGAAAAACGCTTCATGGAATTATAAATAACTATTCAAAAAACTGACTTGTTGCAGTTTTATGTATTTACATTCAATTAACAGTCACTGGTTCTAAAATATCTGTAATGTATAAGGTTAATCAATTGACATTGTGTTCCATCATTAAAATTTTTCAGATTCTTGAGTGCGTATATTTTTCTTTTTTGAACAATTCGCTCAATACACGTATCGTATGGGTACGTAAGTTAGCACGTAGCGATATTCCACTAGATAACTGATATGTTTTTTTCTCGCATTAAAATACGAGTTTCAGTGTCATGATAGTTAAGATTGTAACATTTATATACCATAAATTACTTACAGATCCCAAAAGTGTTGATAAGTTTCAGCATTAAAGCAGTTTCGTAGTAAATTCTGATGTCCAGTTCCAGAGATACAGATTGTTACTAAGACAACGTAAATAATTTTCCTTGGGCACCACCTCTGGTTATTTGTTCCGTTAATCATGAATGTTTAATATAATCTTTAGATACATATTAATTAGAAATATTCTCGCCAACTCAAGTATTTAGTTAATAGTAATATTTCAATGTTAGCCTTTTATGAAACAGTTTTAATGTTTAGGCCACAAGGTGGTAGTCTTTCAAAATGACCCTCTGTGGTTTAATTATTCTCAATTCACTTGTCTAGATTTAATGGCTGACTTGAGCATGCTTACGCTACTTGCTGAACGTCAGAACTGTGACTTTGTATTCCTTTTAAACTCCTTCCTTTTCAAAATCAGTTATTGAAAGCTCGTCGTGGGTAAATGACTATTCAGGTAATAATTTTTTTTAAACTAATGACAGTTTAGTTTCTTTCCTTTTAAATGTAAGTGCTTTACAATGATCGAACATCGATTATGAATGAGTGATTGCTAAAAAACGAATAGCCTCACACTAAGCGAGATGAAAAACACACACAAAAAAAACAGAATAAATCCTAGGTGCCACCACCACTTTATACCTGTACTTAAATTTCAAATTTTCAAAATATGACCGTCTTTAGGTGTTGGTCTTTCACATACCCACTAGCAGATCCTAAATATGTAGTCGCTCATCACTTTTACTAAAGAAATAATGGTAGCAGTTGGAATTTACCTTTTAAAATGGTTCAGGTAGGGTAATGTGGTCTCAATGGTTACGTAATTAACAATATGTGCGGGGCAAAATAATCCAGTTCACCACCGATCTGGGTTTCCCCGTGCTTGACTCGTCGATCCAGAAAAGCTGTGGGAAAAATGCTCGATAAGCAATTATTCCAGAAACACAACAACTTTACTGCCCCGTAGTACAATTTTATATTGCAAAAAGTACAATCACTGCTGACACTCAAGTGCCTTATAGTGTGTCTTAGTATTCGCTAACCAACCGCAACACCCAAATACAATGGCGCGTGCGCTGGTTAGTGTCACAGGCACCACAACAGTAACCACTTCAGACAGCCGGCCGGAGTTGGTTGGTTGGTTGGTTGGTTTAAAGATTAAAGGGACCAAACTGCAAAGGTCATCGGTCCCTTGTTTCATAAAAACACAGAGCACAGTGAAACTTTCCACCAGTCAGGCGAAGCACTAAAATAAAAATTCCGGGGGAAGAAAAGCCCCATGGTCAATGGTAGAACAACACGGAAAACGGAGCACAGCAACAAAACCAACAGAGAGAACAAAGGCAGAAGGAATTAAAACTGCGCAGCAGAGGACTGTGGCTGGCTGATCACGAAAATAATAGGATGAGCCAGCCACTCTGCAACACGTTAAAACCTCCAGCCTATAAGATTAGGGTAGAGTCGAATGACAACACAAAACTACGTAAAAGATACAGCACAAAAGAGGGTGACGCAATAAAATTAGAGGGACCTATAAAAGCCACTTGCTCGAATAAAACTTAAAACACGATCTGCCATAGAGACATCGTCACCTGAGTGGCCGAGCGGTTCTAGGCGCTACAGTCTGGAACCGTGCGACCGCTACGGTCGCAGGTTCGAATCCTGCCTCGGGCACGGATGTGTGTGATGTCCTTAGGTTATTTAGGTTTAAGAAGTTCTAAGTTGTAGGGGACTGATGACCTCAGAAGTTAAGTCCCATAGTGCTCAGAGCCATTTGAACCACTTCAGACATAATTTATTTATTTTTTTTTTTTTTCATCAGTCTACTGACTGGTTTGATGCGGCCCGCCACGAATTCCTTTCCTGTGCTAACCTCTTCATCTCAGAGTAGCACTTGCAACCTACGTCCTCAATTATTTGCTTGACGTATTCCGATCTCTGTCTTCCTCTACAGTTTATGCCCTCTACAGCTCCCTCTAGTACCATGGAAGTCATTCCCTCATGTCTTAGCAGATGTCCTATCATCCTGTCTCTTCTCCTTATCAGTGTAATATTTACTGCAGCCAAAAGTTTGGCATCGTCGTAACTGAACGACTCACGAAGTCTAGTATCACATACTGACGCAGCGTACAAGCCACGCTTGACTAAGCCCGTAGCAACTTAAATTCACTTGACCATTCGTCAAATTTCACGCAAAGTACGAGGATCTCGACTTTGACAAAATTCAGTAAATAATTACACTCATCAGCCCTAGACCAGTTACTGCACTCTTCAAACCCTGCATTTTAAACGAAGCTCAGTCCAAGAACAGTTTCCAATACTCTTTCGATAAGATCGCGGAAAATTCCTCACTGACGAAATAACCTGTCCAGTTTTGCTCCAGACAGTTATATCTACGACATTAGCTAATGCGTCTCACCGACCCAAGATCGCTACCTCTCCAGCTCCTCAATAGTGACTGACTGAAACCCATTTCAATACCATAGTTGTACCATTAACTCAGACAAGTGGAGGGCGCTACCATTATTTGTTAACATAGTAGAGAACCTCGTGGCCGTCGGTTGAGCTTCTAGCGGTCAGCTCGCCCAGCCCCTGCTGTCGGCCAACGATGCACGGATGATGTTTGCCGTCTCTGTAGGGATGCTTGCATTACTAGATGCAGTTCGGATTTTTATAGGATATATACATCAACACATGATTGTTACAATGAAAAGATAAATATCGCATCCTATCCTTTAACTGATCTTACTTCATGGCTGCTGTTAGAATAGATTGAAACAGTTAGATTGTATTTATAAAAGTAATTTTGATCCGTTACACCCGCCACTAGGAAGGCAAACAATTTCATTCCTTTCAAAGTCACTATGTTGGTTGCAGGAAGCCTCCTTGCTCCAAATGTTTGTACCGACCTTTTCGGCTGTGAGACTGTGTGAATTCTTTATTAGAGGTTAGACACAGATGGCGCAGCGGTAGCTATGCCACTAGACTATTGTAAGAGGTCCATGATTAAGAAATTTGTTGCTAGCGCATTCGAGCAGATGTAATTTCGATGGATTGCTCACCACCGCTGCCAAATTTTTGCCCCCCCCCCCCCCCCCCCCCCCCCATTGGAGGGTTATGTAAGAGGTCGACGATTAAGAAATTTTTTGCTAGCGCATTCGAGCAGATGTAATTTCGATGGATTGCTCACGCGCTGCCTGCGATATGTAAGATATAAGAGAATCTGAGACCAGAGAGCAGTGTTGACTGCATTGGGAACTGTGTAGCTGTAGCAGTAAGTTGTTGCTAGCGAGCAGTCTGGTGTATGGAGTTGGCTGGGCCGGTCGTGTGCTGCGATGGCGGAGTCTAAGCGTTGTAGTATAAGGTAAAAGCAGCCTCGCGCATATGTAGTATTGTTACATCAAGTCACATGTAAATGTTTCTAAAAAAATCTCTTAGTAATAATCTTTCTCATAGAAAGTAACTTTTGACGATCATTCATTTCAATTTAAAGAATTTACTAATTTCTCCAATCCTTGGTCATCCCGATTATTGAAAAGAAAAATCAGTTGTTTCCTTTTATAAATGACAAATCTATCGGCCAACATTGCACAGGGCTGTGCCAGAATAATTTCTTATAGGAGCAGATATATATGCGCTATCCGGCGACCTTACTGAGGTAAGAATTTTCAATTTATTCAGTATGATCTTTCAGGGCCATGACGCAGCACTGCTGACGTCCAAAATTTACCAGGTTAAATTGACAGTCCGTTATTGAAAGGTTATAAGTGAGTCGCATTTTTATTATTGAGAGATTAGTCACATTGTATTATTAGTAGGTTAAGGAATTTATTTTGTGGGGAAGTTACACTAAATGTGAATATTATTCATAATATTAATTTATTTTGTGGGGAGGTTACACTATCTGTTGGCGGATCACATTGAAACCATTATCAGTACGTCTCAGGTGACACATGCCGTCATCGGATCAAAAACGACATCCTCTTTCCAGGTGTACACTCGTCCTTAAGCGGTCGAAAATTATGATGTTATATTGTGGCTCACTCTTCCTAGAGATTCAGATGGCTTCATGTGGTACATTAGACTGCTCACCGTGTTTTCATTTAGGGTGATCACATTTCACACCGACAATAAGAAATAAGGATTTCATGAGGTTCTATGTATGTTATAAAGACTCAGTATTGCCGGCTAGTAGAATCAAACTGGTAGGTTTGGCCACCTGATTGAACTGGGTTTCTTCCTTCGCACCCGTTTGCATCTGACCTACGTATATGTAAGTAGAATGGCTCACCACTTGAGCCTGTGCAATACAGTTGTGCCATGTTTTTGATGTCAATGAATGTGAAGATGTTTGATGAAAACTGGTACGCTAAATGTAATGTAGCTTAGTCTTATAACAAATGGTTTGTGTGACCAATACGTGCCGTGCTCAACGATCCCATCTGGCCGAAGAAACACATCACTGTAAATTATCATTTATGCAGTACATTCTGCCACCGTCTGGCAATCGAAATATGTACAGCTCCCTGTCTTTGTCGTCATGAAAACTTGTTCCCACATCAGGGCTCGAATAGGGTACCTCCAGGCTGAGTGTTGCTGCACTAGTGTACGCAAGTGGCCTTAGATACGGAGACAGGTAGTTCTTGTAACTGAAGCAGTCAAAATGGATGGTTTGTATAAATACAGTATATCACTAAATATAGTCATACTAATAATTTACATGAGGCTTTGCCTGCGTGCGCGTTCGACATGTACAGTATGTTACACACATCTCCTCCCCACCTCTCCATCCATCTCTTCCTCCCTCCCATCCTTCTGTGCATCTCGCCCTACAACCCCTCTCTATCAGTATCCTCCTCCCCACCTCTTTGTCTCCCCTTTCTTTATCCATCTCATCCTTCTCCTCTACATGACCATCTCATCCTCACCCATTTCTGCCCATATCCTCCTACCAACCTCTCTGTCCAACTCCTTCACCTCCGCTCTGTTCCTCCTTCCCTTTTCCATCCCCTCCAGCTCCCTAGCCTTCCCCTCCTCCGTCCATCTCACCCTGCCCCTAGCATTGCCCATCGACATGTGTAGTCCGTGCAAAACAGGTCGATAAAGCAGATCAGTACAACTCCAACGTAACACATCTCTCAGACGGGACAGTCCATTTGTCAGGAGCTGTAAAACCGTTATTTCCTCCTGACATGCAGACCTCCCTGTAAAGCAATTCGATAAGCCAAACAGCCTAGACGGACCTGACAGAAGCACAATATGGCCAATATCTCTGTTCCTATTGGAGCTAGGAGGTTATAAGCCCCACAGTGATGATATTTGTGTTTTCTGTTTGTGTGTCAATTTCGGTTGAAATTAGCCCTGGGATATGGGAGGAGACACCCTTTAAACACACATTTTGTATCGTTATCTTGTTCGGATTTAAGAAACCGAAAAAAAAATTTGGCGGCACCATCTCCGGTGGGCCATTTGAATTTGAGCACACAACGGCTGGATTGACTAACTTCAGTGCTAATTGCCTCAGGAATGGCGCAGCATATTGCATGTGTTTCTTAACAATTATTTCCCAGCACAACGTACCTTCCAAGAGCCTTACAAGGTTTTCAGACTGTTTCTGACCACCCTATATTTTGAGGTGAATGCGTTAGTATTCCGCAGCCTGAGAGTCTTTATGTAATTATTAATATACAAATTAACAGGACATCTATGACAAAACATGGTATGTTCCACATAGATAAAGAATTGCAGGAGAAAAAAAGTCGTTGTTCTAAGTTCTCTGAAACAAATGGATGTTCGTACAATGCAGGCCTTCACTGTTGTTATTTACGTACTTGATGAATTTTGTTCTATTGGCATTACACTGTGGTCTGCACCTAACATTTCATCTCCAGATGCTAGAGACATCACCAGAGGCCTTAAAGACACCAGCGTTTCCAGGCGAAAAGTTGGCCACTGGACCACAGACAATGGCCTAATACCCGTAAAATAAAATTCTGTAGTCTGTTGCATGAATCTGATAATTTTGCTTTTGAAATACTCGTATTTAATCAAACGCAAACAAGCAATATTACGATTAAATTATATATTATTTATATTTGAATTTCAGAAGTTAATAATAAAAGGAATTATACAAAAAATTTTGTCAGCTTACCTTAATGTTTGCTCCATTCAAAACATAAAAAATGCACTAAAAATATAGCTATTTCACTGCATGAACCCAAAAAACACAGTACCTTTTTACTATTCATCATCTTCATCATACCATGAATTTTTGTACTAAATTTCAATCTGAGAGTGTTCTTGTAGTTGTCGTTGCTGCTACTATTGTGTTTGTTGATCTGTCCCCTTTCTGCCCTTTACAATGCGTAGTTTAGGCACTTTGCTCCTTATTCCAGAATAAAATTTCAGTGTTCTTCAGGCATAAATTATCAGAGATCCCTCAGTTCCTTCAGTTTACCTGCATTTAATGTTAGGCGGTACTGGCGGAAAGTTATAAGGCGTATTCTGGGTATCTTACTTTTTTTCCAGTGTTTATTTCTTTATATTGTTCCATTTCTGGGTTGTCTGAATATGCAGTGCAGTATTTTTCTGGTAAGCATTGTGTAACCATGATACTTGCAAACTTTTTTTAGTCTCGCAGTGTTGTTATCAGTGTCTTTCTTTCTAAATATTAGATAGTTCTTAATATTTTCAGCTGACACAAGGTTTTACTGGAACATCCGCTTCGTATGCAAAGGCTGTTTATTCTTATATGTTTCTACCAATTTGTACAAACCTTCTCGTGTGTAGAGGTTGTTTCCATAAGAGAGTGCAAAAATTTAATAGAACGTAACGGATACTGTACTGAACAGTTTGAGTTAGGAAACCTGAGATCGGAGAACTCAGCTTAAGGAGATAACACGAATAAAATCAGATTACTGTATACCTTTTTATTTACATTAGTTATAGTTACCTGAAAGTCGATCATTGACACAGTGAACGTACCATGTGTACTGTATCTTACAAAATGTGCTGAAACTAATGGCCATAAACCTCAATGCAAGCACAACATCAGCAAACAAGATTCTGACGTACCCTGACAAATATCCCTGACGTGTTTCGACTCACATCACACGCAGCTACAATTCTGGCAATTCCTTGTTCCTTGCAATAAATAAAGAATATATATGTAAATAAACAGCACAGTACATTTGAACTTGTACGCATGTTAGTTGTAAATATGGTGGAAAACAATAGAGCTTGTCAAAGCGGTAGACAGTTTACTTCTATATCTCCTTATGCTGGCGTTTCCCACCGCAGGTCTCTACCTCAAATTGTTCAGTGGAGCATTCTCTATATCCTGTTGCATTTTTGTACGTTCTTACGGAAACCTCATGTATACAGCAAGGATTCTTCTGTTCTGTAACACTGAAGTCACGGTTACAAGAAGAATGTATCCGCAGGTAGCCTATAGGAAATTTATGTTCCCTGTATGAAATAATTTCCGAACATGAACATCATAGTTCCAAAAGGATACAAAATCCACAATTTTGTTTCGGCTCCCACGTGAGCCAGATTGTTTGGCTTTTGTCGACACTTCTAGTTGTTTGAGGTATGCATATAAACATGATAGCAGTTTCTGTGATCTCCATCCAGTAATATCCTCCGACCACATACGAGTGGGGTTCTCCTTTAGAGCCGTGGACTTCAAGATTTTGTGTCCGTAACTGCCTGGAATAAAATATGACACTGATATATATGGCGTTGGTAAGCTTTCCTCCGTATTAGACGCTATTGTGGAAAGTGTCACTTCCAGCAGCGTTCTCAAAATTCATTTTTCATTTGCGTTTGGGCTTTTTCAGCTTTCCGAAGGTGCAGCTCTTTGTCTCTCAGGACGATCCTTTCCTCTGTTTCTGATTTAGTATTGCTTTTTTTATTTCCAGCAAGTCACACTGTGTACATGTGTCTAAACTGGGTTTATAAAAATGTAGATTAAATTCTGTTCTGAAAATGTGTGCGAAGAAAGTGAATATTGTTGGTTTTTGTGCATTGCCAGTTAATCACTTCATACACAAGCCATATAGCTTTTATCAGGGAGTGCTGGAGACACGTAGTTTCTGTTATGGTTATGTCTCCTTGTGTAATGACTGCTGTATATTGAAAAACTGCTAATGAAACACTTCTATCTGCATTTATAATTAGTATTAAATTTCGTACGTACATTGTACCAACCTTATATTTAATATTTTGCTTCAGTTCTCTAGTGATTCAAATTACTAAAGGTTTCAGCACAGCAGTCATCGTTATCACCTATAAACAATAACATGTTATTCATATATTTACCCAATTAAAGATGAAATATATTTTAACTCCAAAGTACATTATCTGAGTTATTAGACTCAACTCAAATTGAAAAGACATCGAAATTCTTGTTATTTTGTTCACCCATTTCCCTAAAGGTTATAAGGTTCTTGCAGTAGAGAATGCTTATTAAATCACTAGTGGCTTCTGTGGGATGAGAATGCAAACAGGTATGAACTCCACTAATTTGCAAGTGGTAACAGATGGCATTAGCAGTCAATCATTTGTATTAACCCATCTTTTTTTTAATATTAGTTATCTAGTCCATTTACCAGGTCACAGAATTCATCAAGCACGCAAGAAGATGGGCTGCGCAAACGATTTTTACCAACAGTTTTACTACCGTTGAAAGGCTCACCCGTACTAAAAGAAGACGGTATTTTTCCACGTAGCTCATATTTACTGTGGCCGTCTATCTGGCAAAACCAGTAAGAGCAGTACATTATGTAAAGTAGAACGTAGTGAAGCAAATCATGTGAATAAAATGCTATTTTAATTGTTGTAGCACCTTGTTCTAGGTAAACGGTCAATAGTTGTATTGTGGAACGAAGAAGATGTCTAAATACAATATATCTAGGTTGTTGTTTCCTACAGAAGTTATATGACCAGTTTTGCGTAAGTCATGAACTGTTTTGTCGATGGCATTAGAGACTCTAATGTCACCGTCCTTTAGACACAAAAGAAAACGAAGCAGCGTTTCTCAGCATTTCTTCGATTATTTATCAATACACTCCTTAGGCTGTCGATGATCTGTACGGCCGTTAGTATCCGTTTGTGGAGCGCCGTCTGTAGATACACCATGTCACATCTGACAAACAACATTTCCTGCCGAGCGTACGACCAGAGTGCTTTCGGGTTTTGCCTACATATCGAATGACTCACAATGGCCTCGGTGGTCGCGACGCTCTGCGTAAGTCGCGGAGAAACAAAAGACAACAGGATTACGGAGCTGGTCGCGGCGGCGGTTAAATAATGCGTTGCGTTGTGTGCTCCCCGGGGGCCGGAGAGGATGCGGCCCGTCATTACCGCGACGCTGCATAATGCACAGCGGGCAAATCAGTAGCCGCGCGCGCCATCTGCCGCCTCCCACGGCCGGCCTGCATTATACAGCAGGCACGTCCTCATGCGCGGGGGCGGAGGCGGAGAGGTGGGGGCGGCGCCCGCAGGACACGGAACAGGTGGAGGCGGCCGACGGCTTTGAGCATCCGTCGCGTGGACGCCGACGTATACGCTCAGCGAACGGTGGTAAAAATCGGGAACTTGTCATAATTCTTTAACTACGCCATCTTTGTTGTTGATCTTGTACTTAACGTGTAGAGTAATTTCAACGAGCCCAGGTTAACTCGGTATTTTATTTAAAACTAGCTGAGAAACCCGGCGTTGCGCCGGTGTTCTAGTAGTCCATCTCTTCCATTGTCTCTCTGTCCTTCTTCTCACTTTCTCTGTCTGTCTCTTCTTGCCTCCTCTGTCCATCTCCATCTCCTCCTTTCCACTCTCTCTATCCACCTTTTCCTTCCTCCTCTCTCTTTATCCATCTTTCCTCCACCCTTCTCCACCCATCTCCCCACCACTGTCTCTGTCCATCATCTTCACCCCTACCTCTCACGGTCTATCTCGAACACCACCCCTCTCTGTCCATTCCTTCACTCCCCCACTCTCTATCAGTCTCGTCCTGCTGCTCTTTCTGTCCATTTCCTCCTCCCCTCTCTCTGTGAATCTGCTACTCCCACATCTAACTACATCCCCTCCCCCTCCGGGGGGAGCTACTCACCCAGCAGCCAGCCATGTAGGTTTCGGCCACAACCCATTTAGGAGAAATAGAGAATGAGCAACCCATCAGGTCAAGGCTGAAGGAAACTTCTTCCTGCAGAACCCGACCCTGTCGTAGACAACAGCCAGAGGGTGAGCACAAAAGCACAGCCAGGAAATGAGATATTGAAAGCACACTACGTTTTGATTGTCATTAGGCAGAACGTTCTTCAGTTATTGCAAGAGGAGACTGTAAAGAGCTTCATTCTTAGTCATGGTTCCATCATTAAAACAATCTGAAAATTCTGCAGCCATCACAAATAACAAATTTTAGTTTTAATGAGAGACAGCCATTTCTTGGCAACCATATAGCGAGGTAAAGTGGATATAAATTTGGCAATATTCCTAAACTGTCTGTTATTCACGCATACTTTTTCAAACTACGGTCCACATGAACTGTTATGTGCAACTGTTTTCAGCAACAAGTAATATTCAGCATATTTCTGTTTAATTTCCAGTGACATAAAATTTTGCCGCGCGGTCTGAGGTCTGTTGCCAGGCTCACGCCGCTCTCCCTGTCGGAGGTTCGAGTCCTCCCTCGGGCATGGGTGTGTGTGTTGTCCTTAGCATAAGTTAGTTCAAGATCGGTTAAGTAGTGTGTAAGCCTAGAGACCGATGACCTCAGCAGTTTGGTCCCATAGGAACTTGCCACAAATTTCCATAAAATTTTGAATTCAAATGACTAGTAAACATTAGAGGCTTAATAACTTTACACGTGGCTTAATAAATGGTAATAAACATTTGCGTGTATCAATACGTCTTCTACTTCGGGAAGAGAGAGCTTCTTGGCAATGACACATGCGGTCCTTATTGACATCCTGTCCACAGCGGCTGAGCGTATGTGGAGTCCCAGCATTGGAAACTTGAGCACTACGTCCTCATCACCGCAGTTGTAGCCATAGTTATATCCCCTAGCAGCTGAATCGACTCACGTGCGTCAGAATTATCTTGCAACTGCGACTCGAATAACTGATCACTTTCAATAACTTGAAATAAATGCGCACATCGCATTAAGTTTAAAAATATTTTCGTACAGCGCTCAGTTCCGAGTACCAGATAGATAATGGTACAAACATTTGAATGTGTTTCTGTAACTAAGAGGAAGGAAGGGTGGACAACTGCATATGAATGCAAAAGACGAACACAAGTCCTTGCGTTTGACGGCTTTCTGAAGGCGCTGTATCCTGTGATCTTCGATTTC
Organism: Schistocerca serialis cubense; assembly: GCF_023864345.2. Classification (NCBI taxonomy): domain Eukaryota; kingdom Metazoa; phylum Arthropoda; class Insecta; order Orthoptera; family Acrididae; genus Schistocerca; species Schistocerca serialis. Next base: position 622,622,258 of record NC_064645.1, read on the forward strand.
TGGAAAATATTTTGTTTACTAAATAGAATTCAGCCTCGATAGAATGTTTCAGTTTTAAAAGCAGTCTTGCCAGGTCGCATGCAAACTCGTACAATGCCGTTCATGTACGTCGACAGCGTGATTTTCTGTTGAAATGCGTGCTTCTGTCTTCAAGAATATGTTTTATTTTATTTCGTCATGATTATTTCTGTTTTATATTTTGTTAAATTAAATGTTATTATTCAATACTGACTTCATAAATCAATAATGAAATCTTTTTAAGTGAACCCTACCATTTTCTTTTATCAGTGCACGATTCTGCCCAATCTGATCTAAGAAATATGAGATCAGTTTAACACGGGAACTTGGAGAAAAATTCTACGTACCACGGGATTGATATATAAGAGAGTATGAGCGATCAAACGGGGTGGCGTGTCCTTATAGGTAGCACAGCTCGTATGTCTCTCGAAAATTCGGATCAAACCACGGTCTCCTCCATTCCAAGAATATCTGAAGTATCTAGCTGCGTTTTCTTATACATCATAAACATTGTTTTGAAACACTACTGCAGACCTCAGTCATTTCTCTGGTTTGCACTAATTGCTACTTAGAGGGACGTATATGCCCCAAGAGACTTCATAGAATATACAAAATATTGGTAAGTGGTGCTTCAAAACAATCTTCAAATGTTATGTCGGAAACTTGTGTGCGATATTACATGTTTTTCATTATCAGTAGAACAAATCTGTTTTGGTACTGATTTGTTATACTTTTTTCCATCGTTGCCGTTCTGATAAAATCATTTACAATTCAAAATTTAACTCCAGAAATTCTAGAATCCCATGAAAACATGGATCTAGTTAGGTTCGTTGGACACTTGCGTCCCTCTTCACTGATTTTCAAAATCGGTCAGTTTAAAAATTTTTCGGTAGTGAAAGTGTATTTTGTTAGCACAAAGCAAGACAGATTTTAACCTTTTATTTTTCAGATATATACAAAATAAAAGGTTTAAGAATGCTCGAATTATTAGTCTTTATGGAATTGCAGCAGTTCAGAGCACAGTGGTCTATCCATCACTATGTACGAGAAGCAGTCATAAGGTTTTAATTATCACCTCGAAAAGCTAATGTTACGTAATTAATTTTTTGTTTGTTTACATCTACATGTTTGCAGTTCTGGTACGTGCTGAAATTCTCACGTTACAGTACGGTAGCATGCCGATCAATAGCCCACTTTGTCAATGCAGTCATTTTAAAAGTGAAGTATAGCTTGAATTGTGCCTCTTTGGTAGATAGCACATTGTCCAGAAATCCAGAATCACAGAATACAGCATTTTGAGGTAGTCCTCAGACACAAGCACCTTCATTCGTTTTTTACATGGTTCATATGTGTGTGTTTTCCGGCTTCTTTAGCGGAGGTCTGCAGTGCTGTTTTGCGGGGATTTCAACATGTACAGGAATGCAGCTTGTACTTGACAGCAGACACCTTGTAGTAGACCATTAGCTGCACTTCAAACGTATTTACTTGCTAGATCACTGTACAGGGATACAGCCCACATCATTGTCATATACTGTGCACGTCTGCATTAAACGACGTTCCTGTCACGTGTAAAAACTTTTATATGATTGTAAATGATGTCGAGCTCAGCCGTACACATATCGTCACGTATACATGTTATAAGACTGCCAAACACTATACATAAATGCCGGCCGGTGTGGCCGAGCGGTTCTAGGCGCTACAGTCTGGAGCCGCTAGACCGTTACGGTCGCAGGTTCGAATCCTGCCTCGGGCATGGATATGTGTGATGTCCTTAGGTTAGTTAGGTTTAAGTAGTTCTAAGTTCTAGGGGACTGATGACCTGAGAGGTTAAGTCCCATAGTGCTCGAGCCATTTGAACTAATTTGAACTATACATAATAAGAACGACGACCTCCTTAAAATATCATTAAATACGGTCACCAGACAATTTCTTCTTTATGTTGTATAGAAAGTGTAATGTCACTTGTCTCAGCCACATTTCCAGGTCTTATTGGAACTATATGAGCACCCTTAGTATGTACAACTTGCACTTTGTCTCTGTCTTTGTAAACATAACTTACTATTGCAAGAGTGGCATGACATTGTAGCTTTCGCACTTGCTGCCTAAGGGCTTACACACAAGACTACATTTCACTAATATAATACGGGTTAAAGTGATTTTATGTGCATTTAAATTAATCAGTTTGTTTGTTACGATGTTACGTAGATCAAATACCTAATAAATGTTTTTATTTATGTTTCATGTCTAGCAAATGAGCGACGCAGCATGCTAACGACATTACCTTTCGGTAGCAGTCGTAGACATGGGACAGGCCATTGCCACAACTTACGTGACAGTCAGCGACCACGGGGATGACTCCATCGTATTACTTAAATTTCTCCTAGGATTTAAAACAAAAGTGACTGATACGTGCATCTCGTATATAATGTTAAAGTTGCTGAATTCTTTATCAGTTTTACTCAACAACACACATATTAATTTCTTATGTACAAAAAATATCTCTGTCAACTTGAAGCTTAAGAATGATGGCGACAGAGAATATTTACTTGCAAAAGTAAAGTAATTTATTGAGAATTTAAGTACATAGTGAGGCAATACATGCCTACGGATTTAAAGAAGCAGATCATAACATTAAATTTCATTAAATGAAAAACTTATCGAAACAAGCGTTCTAAAGGAAATCTCCGAAAAATTGTAAAAACCAATTATCACAGAGCAAAAGAGAATGTTTGGTTCCAAATATACGACAGATAATTAAATCTTCTATATTCTTGATACGACTATAACGTACCTGGGATATAGTTAATATACTACGTTAACTACGTTATTTTGTTAACAAAGAAAAACATTGTGGCCTAGATTTTGGGGGAAGCTGTTATTTCCAGCATGGCCCCCCGTCAAGAGAAAAGTTAAACTTTTCGGAGATCCAGTAGTATCGCCCCCCCCCCCCCCCCGCTCCCCCCTCCCCATGATGTGGCTCAACTCCAGATTGTCTGATGTCCATGCATTCAGTTTATCACCTATAATGCCTTTATGATTACATACCTGGGACGTTGTCATTGCTATGTGTAGTATAATTTAACGAAGAAAAACTGACAAGTCAAGCATCACGATTTAGGCGACTACCTCATATATCAATACCTCCAGCACTGAATTTTTATGTTTCTACATTGAGTAAAACCACGTGTATCTTAACGCAAATTGCATTCTGTTACAGCATGTATGTCACACACTTCTAGATTATATTACTTGTAAGTAATGAGAGAATTAACGATCCATTGTTATGAATTCATATTTCAGGAAAGAATTTGAAAATTGTTTTCGCCAGCACCACAAATCGAGAAGTCTACAAAATAAAGTTCTTGTTAATACACACCATGTGGTGACGGCCATTCAGTATTTTGAGAACTGTGTAAAGGTAAAAGCTATCATTTGAGCAAATTATAACGTGACAGACTGCCGTATCTATGCGAATTACCCTCACATCGACTTAAGAAACCGCAAACACCGTGACGTCGAAGAGGCCAATTTCAGATTAGTGCATGCAATACGAATGCTCTGTCACTGAATCGAATTTCACGGAAGTTGCACTCGGTGTCTAAGTAAATATTTGTAGTCTCTGTCATGTAATGTCATGAGTAGTATACTGACTGAACGGATATCGTGAGGCCGTAGCGGAGAAAAAGAACGGAAAAAAAGTTAACGTGCCTCGCGAAACAGACTGGGGAAACACATTTCGTTGCACTTATAATTCACTCGAGATAGAAAGTCCACTGGTGCGAAGAGGAGGTGATCGTTCAGCGTTTGCCCGAGACCTGGTGTTGTATGGCTAATTTATTAATCGTTAGTTCTTCGAAGCTTTGCAGACGATCAGTATTTCCTGTGTATACTGACAGTAAGGCATTAATGTATTGCATCAATCAAGGACACGGAACTGGATTCCTTACTAGCTGGAAATGTTCGCAGCTATTGACAAGCCACTTGGTAACGCGTCTTAACGCGCAAGTGTATTCGAATGCAGCATGACACATTCGCTAGCCTCCAAAGTATATAAAAATGAAAGATTGCGTGACTGCAGAACAATGGACACCATTTCAACCGATCAAGTGCCATAAACTGTGCCTTAGAGGACTGGAACATTACGTAATGTCTAAAGTCATAGTGCGACCGATTGCGCACATTGCTCTATCCATGAAGATGAATCAATGCAACTAGTTACTGCATGTATCTCACCCTTACCTCTCTTCACGAATTTCACTTAACGCACTATATTGTAACAATAAATTCATCTTACAATGCGCACATCACGATTACGCTACGTAAATCCAGTCTACAATATAATGAATGTGATAAAAAAAATCCGGATACGTGCAAATAGGATTGGTGCACCGGGAGTTCCGTACAAACTTAACTATGCGTATAGATAGTTCATACGACCCGGGAATCGAGAATACCAACGATATGTGCCTGTCATCGATGTCGATACTGACAAGATATCAAAATATGAGACGTAAATGGACGTATATCTTGATTACATTGACTTAGAAGCTTATTTCTTTACATCACCAAGGGACCGTAGATTTTAGTATGTGACACATATTTCAACTTCTTGAGAAAATGAGTTCTTTACAGACGGACACATAGTCGTACATCAGAAAATTTTTTTTGCATGACATAATTTTACAATGTAAGCTACCGCTTCTGTTTTGCTCTTTTCTGCTGATGGGTAAGCTTACGAGCCGAACGTATAAGTGAAAAATTTTGCACAACGGATTTTTATAACGCTAATTTGTCACCCTGACACGGTAAGCCTATGCTTTGCTCTATATGCGACATCAACTAGTCGTATGCAAATCTGGTTGGTTTCTAACCATATCCTCAGTATATGCTAGAATGTTCAGATGTGCTGACCTACAAACACTGCCTCCACCAGGTGGTTGCAAACATGAAATACACAAATAAGGACATAATAAAATGACCAAGGAAAGTAGTAGCTATGAAATGATACACTCGGTAGTGTTAAATTCTTTACTCTTCTGCAGTTTACTCTATGCAAGATTACACAGTACGAGCAATACAGGGTGATTCAAAAAGAATACCACAACTTTAAAAATGTGTATTTAATGAAAGAAACATAATGTAACCTTCTGTTATACATCATTACAAAGAGTATTTAAAAAGGTTTTTTTTCACTCAAAAACAAGTTCAGAGATGTTCAATATGGCCCCCTCCAGACGCTCGAGCAATATCAACCCGATACTCCAACTCGTTCCACACTCTCTGTAGCATATCAGGCGTAACAGTTTGGATAGCTGCTGTTATTTCTCGTTTCAAATCATCAATGGTGGCTGGGAGAGGTGGCCGAAACACCATATCCTTAACATACCCCCACAAGAAAAAATCGCAGGGGGTAAGATCAGGGCTTCTTGGAGGCCAGTGATGAAGTGCTCTGTCACGGGCTGCCTGGCGGCCGATCCATCGCCTCGGGTAGTTGACGTTCAGGTAGTTACGGACAGATAAGTGCCAATGTGGACTCTCCATACAGTTGATTGTGGAATTTGCAGCTCTCTGCTAGCTCTGCGAGTCGATTTTCCTGGGCTGCGAACAAATGCTTGCTGGATGCGTGCTACATTTTCATCACTCGTTCTCGGCCGTCCAGAACTTTTCCCTTTGCACAAACACCCATTCTCTGTAAACTGTTTATACCAACGTTTAATACACCACCTATCAGGGGGTTTAACACCATACTTCGTTCGAAATGCACGCTGAACAACTGTCGTCGATTCACTTCTGCCGTACTCAATAACACAAAAAGCTTTCTGTTGAGCGGTCGCCATCTTAGCATCAACTGACGCTGACGCCTAGTCAACAGCGCCTCAAGCGAACAAATGTACAACTAAATGAAACTTTATAGCTCCTTTAATTCGCCGACAGATATTGCTTAGCTCTGCCTTTTGTCGTTGCAGAGTTTTAAATTCCTAAAGTTGTGGTATTCTTTTTGAATCACCCTGTATTTTAGTTCTGCCTATTCACATTTGGTAATCGCTCTGTCTGGCACTGTCCTGTGATATACTCGCGGTCGTTAATTCAAGCGCAGAATACTGACATCAGCTATGGCAATTGCAGTTATATTTAGAACTACACTCGCTTTTAGCAACGTGAAGCCTCAGCATAGAACGAAAAAGACACGTGATCAGCAATTTACTTTACTTCCCTAACCGCCGTTGCTAATGTACGACCACTATAGTGATCTAACGCTTATCGTTGCAAAGGTTCTCGTCTCAGCGAGATAACGTAAATTCTACCGCACCAAAAGCTTCCGTAGGCACCTCCACGGCTGTCGTGGAACACCAGACGATCCTTAGGCTCTCGCTACTCTGTCCCAGTAACGAGGTCGCACACCTCGCAAGGACCAACCTCTATCCTCGACGCCCCATGAACAAGTGTTTCTCAGTCGCTACGCTTTTTCGTAGCTCCTGTTATTTTTTCTTCCCCCTTTTAATGTGCGTGGCCAATCATGTTGCTGGAAGGCGTTCGTTTCCGAGCGCCGACCAATCTCATTTTTGCAACCGACCGAAGCTTCTAGAAGTTTCGAGACTGTTCCAGAAGCTTCCGCTCCGGCCGTTGGGAAAACCACCTACACGCCGCCACGCGTTTTGTGAGCGAGCCCTCAGTGTCTTCTCCTTGTTCTCGGCCACGTGGCTTCCGCTAAGCCGCGGTCCACCCGCCTGGGGTTTCCAAAGTAGCTCACGGGCGCTGTTGTCTTCAGCTCTCAGGCCTGCCTGCCTCGCTTGTGTCTTTCCCGTTCTCCTGCCAGCCTCCCGTCTCCGTCCGCTTCACTATCGCCCAACGTGCAGATATTCTGCTACAAATTAAGATCCCTAGCCGATGTCAGTATCGTTAATGGTTTCCTGTCTCGATGTTTATACTATTAAAGGGCCTTCTCTCCGGAGTGGTAGTTCTAATGTCGCTCAAAATGATGCCACCTTGCAACAAATTAACAATTTTAGAATTTTTTCCTTTTATTTTACTGTAAAACTTTACTTATTGCCAACTTCCATGAGTCTAGGTCAACGGGAAGTATCCTATAGGTTTTGATGAGTTTGTTCCAGAGTATCAACATATGTGACATAAACGGCCGTATCCTTTGATTGCATTGACTTGAAAGCTTAAACTTTTTACACCGCAAGGGGATTATATACCTTACAACGCGAAATAGATTTCAGTTTGATACGTCTACTGGTTCCAGAGAAAAAGGTTCTTAAAAGGCGGACGAACAAATGTTTCATGTGATATAGTCAAAAATTAAGTTTTCGGATTTTGCCTTTACTTGTACTATGGAATCTTGCTTCCTGCCAAATTTCGTGATTCAGTCAACGAGAAATGACGAGTGAGTTTGAGAGTCTCAAAATATGTGACATAAATGGCCGTCCTTTTGATTGCATTGATGCATAAGTTTATATTTTGTACACTGTCAAGCGACCGTAGACCTTAATAAGTAACATACTTTTCAACTTGACATGTCTACCAATTTCTGAGAGAGGCAGACAGACAGACAAGGAAGTGATGCTTTAAGGGCTACACTTTTACTGATTGAGACACAGAACCCTAAAGAGTATATACTTATGCACCTCAATTAATCGCTATGTTGGATGATTATTAACTTTATAGGATTAACCTATTAGTGACGAGTTTTATCATCAGGCATCAAGATAGACAAATCACTTCATTAGGTTCAGAAAATATACCTCCCTACATAGAGATGGAGAAAATGTTTGGTGCAAGTTTCGCAAAAATGGGCTATCATGTAAATGTTTTTGGTGACAATATGCTGATTTTAAAGAGGAAAACACTTCCAGGGGCAGATGTAGTCTCTTAACATACCGTATTGATTAAGAACTGCAGGTTAAAACCGAAGAAATTACAAAAATTAGGAAGTTCAGGAGACGAGACCTCTATAATTTGAAAGAACCAGAGATTGTTGACAGTGAGTAGTCCAGCGTCCGGAAAGAAAATGGTAAAATATAAATTTGTATGAATTAGACTTGAAATTCTCAAAATTAGTTGAAAACATATGTGTGTTGCATGTATGTAAAAAAAACTTCCTTTCGACTGAAACTCTCTCTCTCTCTCTCTCTCTCTCTCTCTCTCTCTCTCTCTCTCTCTCTCTCTCCCCCCCCCCCCCCTTCTCGCAGCAAGACGATATGCGGACAGCCACACATGTTATTACAAAGAATAACGTAACTTAAAAATAGGAAATAATAGTCAAGAGTAACTGCTTTCAGTATCAATTCATTATGCTACATAGTTAACACAAATCATTAGTTTTACTTGAATCATTCAATGACTCCTTCGTTAGATGGCACGACCAGCAACATTTTACACAAATGCCTGTGTTCTTGCCCTAGCAGAAAATTAATGGCTGGAAGCGTGTCATTCGCTAGGATGCCTACGCCAGAAGAAAGTGCAGAAAAAGGCTAAAATATTAGCACATCAATTAAGAAGAACACTTGAGAATCGATATTAAAGCAGTGGTAAATTATCGAGGCCCTTGAAATTTGGAGGCCGCCCCCGCGACCTCCTCCGCATCCTCCCCCCAGCCCCCAACCCCTAGTTCGCCGAAAATATTGAGAACTAGGAATAAGCGATAGACTTAATACGAAAATTTTGGACTATGGAGTAGATGAAGCGTAGGAAACAAAATAATCCATGATGGACGGAAGAAAGGGGACATAAAGGGCAGAGCAGCCCAGAGAATGAGGGCACTCCTGGCGAAAAGAAGCGTACTTGTAACAAAATAGGCCTTAATATGAGGAAGAAATGTGTAAGGCACGTACGTCTGCAGAACCGTGCATTCTCAGAACAGACACCGGCTTTACTAGACTGAGCTCATTGTCTGTCACTCCCAACCACTCATCCTCACATAGCCGCATGATTCTGTACCACAACTGCAAGGTGTTCCCCTGAACACGCATGTGCCCTGGTACCAAGCAGAAAGACACCTCGTTCCCAGCCTTTGTAGTTGGAGGGCTATGGGACTCAACATCTGAGATCATCAGTCCCCTAGAAGTTAGAGCTACTTAAACCTAACTAACCTAAGGACATCACACACATCCATGCCCGAGGCAGGATTCGAACCTGCGACCGTAGCGGTCGCGCGGTTCCAGACTGAAGCGCCTAGAGCCGCTCTGTCACACTGGCCGGCCGTCTTGGATATTCTGAACGACTTTTATCTGCCGGGTACAAACATTGGAGAGACTAAAGGGCACTCAGGGAGTCGGAACAGACAAGGTATTTAGCAGTCGAAAAAGCATCTGCTCCAGTGCCACGATAGAGCTGTCGACGAAGTCTCCCTGTCTAGACCAACCAGCAAAAAATACAGCTACATAGTCGCGGTGCTTATTTATGATGTCAAAAAAATCATATGCAAGAGTTCGACCTCTCCTGTATTGAACCAAATCTAAAATTATTTCAGCCTCCACCGTAACCAGTCTTGCAGTCGGTTAAAACCCCTGATTTGAGACTGTACATGCCACACAGGAACTGGCTCCAGCACGGATCCCCCCCATACGGTCTCGTTGCCCGTGGACTACTGGTAAAGAAGCGTTCCATTGGTGGACGAGTAACGGTACATCAGACCAGTCAGAAGACTGACAGACTGAAAAACAAATCGTCTACATCTACATATATACTCCGCTAGCCACCAAGCGGTGTGTGGCGGAGTGCACAATGCGCTCCAAAATCACATTTCCCCCACTCTGTTCCACTCGCGGATCGTGCGAGGGAAAAGCGACTGTCTGAACGCCTCAGTACGAGCTCTTATTTCCCTTATCTTTGAATGGTGATCATTGCGCAATTTGAAAGTTGGTGGTAATAATATATGCTCTACATCCTCGGTGAAGATCGGATTTCAGAATTTAGTGAGCAGCCCCTTCTGTTTAGCTTGCCGCTCTTCTTTGGACCTTCTCAATCTCTTGAATCAGACCCAACTGGCAAGGACTGCATCGCTTCAGGATTCTACCAGTAAACCATAATCTACAGTTTGCCTTGCCCGTTACTTGTGTAATCTGATCATTCCATTTGAGATCATTTCGAATAATGACACCCAGATACTTGACGGACGTTACCGCTTCCAAAGACTGGGTATTTATTTTGTCATCATCATCATCAGTTATCTGCTATATTAGCAGGTCCTTTGCCTCTCCATTTTCTGCGATCCATTGCTTCCTTCTTAAGTCTGCTGTATGTTGTACCGTTCATCATGTCATCCAGTATCTGGAATCTCTTCCTTCCTCGCTTCCTTTTCCCTTCTACATAACCTTCTAAAACTGTTTTTATCAGTCCGTCATTCTTTCTTAATATATGCCCAATCCAATTTCTTTTTCTTCTCTTTATTACATCTAGTAACTGTCTTTTCTCTCCCACTCTTCTCAGTACCTCTTCATTTTTTACTCTGTCCATCCAACTTATTCTTTCCATCTTCCGCCATGTCCAGACCTAAAAAGCCTCCAGCCTTTCTCTGTCTTTTTTCCTCATAGTCCATGTTTCAGCGCCATACAGAAGAACACTCCATACAAGACATTTTATGAGCCTCTTTCTGAGTTCTCTGTCCACACCACTGCAGAAGATTCTCCTTTTCTTATAAAACGCCTCTTTTGCCATTGCTATCCTTGTTTTAATTTCTGTGGTGCACTTCCAGTCCGTGTCTATCCTGCTTCCAAGATACTTAAAATTTTGCACCTGTTCTAGTTTTTCTCCATTCAGCACAATTTTTATTTCCTTATTTCCTCCTATTGCCAATACTTTTGTTTTATTTGTGTTAATTTTCATTCCATATTTTTTTCCGTTAGTTGCAAGGTGTCCACCAAATCCTGTAATTCTTTTTCCCCTGTGGCTAGAAGGACCATGTCATCAGCAAATCTCAAGCACCCTACTCTTCTTCCTCCAATTTCTACTCCTTTGTCATCTAATGACCATTGGTCAATCATATTTTCCAAGTACAGGTTGAAAAGAGTAGGTGATAAACAGCATCCTTGTCTTACTCCTTTCCCTAGTCTGATCCAGTTTGTACTTTCTCCTCTCACTTTAACTGAAACTTTTTGATTAAGGTATAATGAGTTTATAAGTCTTCTGGTTTTCCAGTCCACTCTCTTTTCCCTCATAATAGTCGCCAGCTTGTCCCAAACCACATTGTCAAATGCCTTTTCTAAATCGATGAAGCACATATATAGGTCTCTTCCTTTTTCAATAAACCTTTCTCCCAAGATTCGTAGGAGCCCTATTGCATCTCTGGTGCCCGTATTCCGTCTAAAGCCAAACTGCTCCTCGCCGAGATTCTCCTCTATTACTTTTTCAAGTCTTTTATTAATTATTCTTAACATCACTTTGGCTGCATGTGAAATGAAGCTGATTGTCCTGTGCTCGCTGCATTTCTTGGTTCCTTGTTTTTTCGGTAAAGGAATCATTACTATTGTCAAAAAGTCCTCAGGCCATTCACCACTGTCATATATTTTATTACATAACCTCAACATTTCTCTTATTCCATTGTGGTTCAAGCATTTTAGTATTTCTCCCGGTATTGTATCTGTACCTACTGCTTTGCCATTTTTCATTGCAGCAATGGCAGACTTTACTTCTTCCATTATAATGGTCGGTCCTTTCTCTTCATTACTTACACTGTTGTGTGATTCAAGTTCCAGAGTTTCTGGTTTGCTATTTGTGTCATATAGCTCTTTTATATATTCTTCCCATCTCTGGAGGACATCGTCACGATCTTTGTACACTACCTCTTCGTCTTTACTCAAAATTTCCATAGTAGCACTTCCTGCTCTATTTTGTTCCCATGTCATAGTCTTTACTCTGTTGTATAGTAAGTCGTATCTTCCCTTCCTGTCCAGTTCTTCAATTTCATCACATTCCTCTTTTAGCCATTTTTTCCTAGCCTGCTCTGTTTCTCTTCGCAGTTCGTTATTTAACCTTCGGTATATCTTTCTTGCATCTTCAGTGTTCTTGTTTTTCAATTTTCTTCTCTCCTCCATCTTCGAAATCATTTCTTGTGTGACCCATGGTTTTTTTTCCCTTTTCCCTTTTACATATCCTATATTTTGCTGTCCTGCTTTAATGATTCCTTCTTTCAGCATATTCCAGTACCCGTTGGCATTATCAGGTGCTTCTTTGTCTCGTAATGTGTTTAGAAAGTCCCGAGACACCATTTCTGTAATTTGTTCTTTGTTGGACCTTAACTTCTCTAGATCCCACTTCTTCACCATTGTCGCCTTTTTCAGTTTTTTCATTCTTATTTCTATTTCTGCCATAAGTAAGTTGTGGTCACTATTAATATCTGCACCTGGTAATGTGTGCACCTTCTTGATTCCATTCCTGTATCTTTCTTCTACCAGTATAAAATCGATTTGGTTTCTGTATTTATCCCCTGGTGATTTCCAAGTGTAGAGCCTCCTCTTATGGTTCTTGAACCATGTGTTTGCCGCTATCAGCTGCCTTTCCCCGCAGAAGTCAATTAACCATTCACCTCTGTCATTTCTCTTTCCAAGACCATGACTGCCTACTATGTTTCCCTCTTTCGCTTCTCCCACAATGGCGTTCCAGTCTCCCATTACTATTTTGCAGCATTTTTTATTTTCGTCCATTATTCTCTCTATTACATTGTACGTTTCCTCTACAATTTGGTCATCATGTTCTGAAGTTGGCATATACACCTGGACAATCAGTAAATCTTTTTGTGCTCCTTTCAGCCTTACACCAATAACCCGGTCATTTGCATAGTCTACATATTCCACACATTTAGCCAATTCCTTTGTCATAATCATTCCTACTCCATTAATTCCTTTTACTTCACCTCCTGAGTAGTAGAATACATATTCATCTGACTGCAACTCTCCATGTCCATTCCATCTTACCTCAGCAACTCCTACGAGGTCCATATGATTCTTCTCCATCTCTCTTTTAAGGTTTTCTAGTTTTCCTGGTTGTAGCAGAGTTCTGACATTCCAGGTACCAATTCTCGTTTTGATTTTTTGCCTCCTTTCAAGTCGTCCCCCCCGGAGATCCGAATGGGGGACTATTTTACCTCCGGACACTGATTTAACATGAGAGGAAGCCATTTTTTGTGCATAAAATGGAGACTGCATTATGCAGGGAAGATAATCTGCGGTGGTATTCCGTTGCCTTCCGCAGTTCTGGAGGCCGCCCCTAACACGGGATGCAGACGCCTTTTGCAGCCGCCCGCTCCGGGTCAGACGCTGCATAAGAAGTATAGGTTGGAAAATGAAAGACCCCTAGCCCTCGAAACCTAATAGCGTCAGGGTCGGAAAAGAACAAGAGCTGGCCGAGGGTGGCCAGTTAGGAAAGATAAAAGTGAGGATCCTGGCATAAGTAAGTGGAAGCAATGCCAGGACTCAGCTCGGGGCCCCGTGGTCGCCAGCCACGTATCACTAGGTGTGACTCCCTGAGGAGATTTATTTTGTACTCGTACATTAATTGAGATTTTCGCTATATTATACGCAGTAGGTTACACTTACTAATATTGAGAGACAACTGCCACTCATTACACCGCGCATTTATTTTCTGCAAATCCTTATTGATTTGTTCAGAACTTTCGTGTGATACTACTTTCCTGTAGACTACAAAAATGGTTCAAATGGCTCTGAGCACTGTGGGACTTAACAGCTATGGTCATCAGTCCCCTAGAACTTAGAACTACTTAAACCTAACTAACCTAAGGACATCACACAACACCTAGTCATCACGAGGCAGAGAAAATCCCTGACCCCGCCGGGAATCGAACCCGGAAATCCGGGCGTTGGAAGCGAGAACGCTACCGCATGACAACGAGCTGCGGACTGCAGACTACAGCATCATCGGCAAACAATCTGAGACCGCTGTCAATACCATCAACCAGATCGTTTATGTAAATAGTAAAAAGCAGAGGACCTATTACGCTGCCCTGGGGCGCACCTGAATTTACGCTTGTTTCTGTTGAAGTCACCCCTTTCAGGACGACATACTGCTCACTGTCTGTCAGAAAACTTTCTATCCAACCGCATATGTCATCGGATAGACCATAAGCGCGCACTTTTTGGAGCAAGCGACAGTGCGGAACTGAGTCGAACGTCTTTCGAAAGTCGAGAAATATGGCATCAACCTGAGAGCCGGTATCTAGAGCTTGTTGTATATCATGCACAAAGAGGGCCAGCTGTGTCTCGCGTGACCGCTGTTTCCTAAGACCGTGCTGGTTTCTTCAAATGGTTCAAATGGCTCTGAGCACTATGGGACTTAACTTCTGAGGTCATCAGTCCCCTAGAACTTAGAACTACTTAAACCTAACTAACCTGAGGACATCACACACATCCATGCCCGAGGCAGGATTCGAACCTGCGACCGTAGCGGTCGCGCGGTTCCGAGCTGATTTCTGCGGATGAGCTTCTATGAGTCTAGAAAGGTCATTATGTCTGAACACAAAATATGTTCCAGATTCTACAACAAATCGATGTCAGTGAAATTGCCCAGTAATTATGTGCATCCGATTTTCTATCCTTTTTATAGATTGCTATTAGTCGGCCCTTCTTCCAGTCCCGTGGAACTTTCCGCTGTTCCAATGAGCTCTGATAGATGATGGATAAGAATGGTGCTATATTTGTAGCATAGTCAACATAAAATCTTCCGGGGGTACCGTCTGGGCCAGAAGCCTTCCTGGCGTCTAAGGATCTTAACTGTTTTACAATCGTAAATACACTAAACACTATGTCAGCCATCCTTTCGTTTGTTCGATAATTGAAAGGGGGAATGGTGCCGCAGTCCTCTACCGTAAACGAGTTTTTGAAAGCTAGGTTTAGAATTTCGGCCTTCTGTTTATCATCATCAGTTACATTACCCGAAGAGAAGGTATTGAATTATTTGTAGCCTTCATAAATTTTACTTACGGCCAAAATTTTTTGGGGTTATTTTTAGAAACTGCAGATAAAATATTGCTTTCAAATTCTTTAAAAGAATCTCTCATTGTCCTTCTGACAGCTGCTTTCGTTTCGCATAATTTCTGTTTGTCAGCAGGGCAGCGACTACATTTAAAACGACTATGCAAAATTCCCTTCTTTCTCAGCAACTTCCTAATATGTTTGTTGTACCAAGGTGGATCCTTTCCCTCTCCTATACATTTACTAGGCACATACTTCTCTAGCACATGGTGGACAATACGTTTAAATTCCAACCAAAGATGCTCAATATCTTTGTGTACCGCGGTGAATGCTTGGAGCTGACTATGAACATATTCATTAATGACACTTTAATTTGCTTTCCCAAACAAGAAAACTCTACGCTGTTCCTCTCATATGTCACTACTGTAATTCATAGAGTATATGCCGATATGGGCCCTCCTCGTGTCAGTAAGCATCAAACGTTCGGCATTTCAATGGTTACCCGAGTCTGGTGCAGATTAGCGCCACAGAGCTACTGTTTCTTACGCGTCATTAAAGTTGAATAGCTTTGGCTGCTGCGCAGCTGGGCAGGCGGGTGGTTAATAGCCGTGCTCCGCTGGGCGCGGTGCGTGCGCGGCAGACGAGCGGGCGACGCGAGTTTGAGCAACAGTGGCGGAGGGTGGGGCCACAGGGAGGCGGCCGGCCCGGGCCCGGGCAGCGCGTGCGGCGTGCGTGCCAGCGCGTGTGTGCCGCTTCCCACGGCGCGCATCAAAGTTTCAGCGCGCCGGCCTCGCCGCCGCCATGGATTATCAATTACGGGCCCGCAGATCAGACGGCGGTCAAGAGGGAGCAAGTGCCGTGTCACCGCCCCAGCCCAGGGCGACCAGGACTTCCTTCTCACAAGGGGAAGGCCTCAGACACGGCCGACCGATTCAGCTCAAATTTGGCAGGTCACTTGTGTACAACCTAAAACAAAGGACTGTAAGATATTTTGAGTCAACACCCCTGCAATTTTGAGACAATCACCCCTAAAGGTTACGACGAGCAATCGACTCAAAATTGGAGGGATCGATAGATAATTGTAAATAGAGCATTTTTCATCATCACGTATAGGTTCCGAAAATGCATACTGTTTCAGAAGTCGAGGTAAGAAACTTTTACAACTGCCGCTTCTGTACCCACATGGAAAACGCTTTGTCAACATTTGGACATTGTAGACACTATTTATGCGGTAGTACAACAAAAAATATGTCAGCAAAGGTTGTAAGTCTGACATTGGTAAAAAAATAAAATAAAATAAAATAAAAAAACAACAATAACAAGAAAATAAAAATAAAAAAATAAATAAAAATATAAAAAAGAGTAGCGTTGAAGTCTCAGTCTGAGCTTCATACTAAAAAAAAAAAAGCCCCCGTAATCGTAGGTAGTTGGTCGCTGGATCGAGTACCGTTCGTTATTTTTTTTTTATAACACAGTCATATTCTTTACTATTTACATTACAATTGATATAACGGGAAAATTACATGTAATCAGATGAACTCTCATTAAATTTACAATGTTATTTGGCAATCTACATTTAAAGAAAAAAAAAACATAGCGCAACTGCCAACGTAAATGGCTGGGACTCGGAGAACCCGGGTTCGAATCTCGAAGAAACGTAGCGGATGTTGTTCTTTTCGTTTGTATTTTTCCATATCTCAATTAACAGGGATAGGAAGGTTAATAAGGTCGGTATTAATATCATTCCTTATTGATTTACTTACCTTATTAACCCTCCTATCACTATCAATTGAGATATGGAAAAACACAAACGAAAAGAATAACATCCGCTACGTTTCTTCGAGATTCGAACGCGGGTTTTCCGATTCCCAGCCAATTACCTTGGCCGTTGCGCTATCGGTGCTGTCGGCGAAAAGCGTTTACCATGTGGGTACAGAAGCGGCAGTTGTAAAAGTTTCTTATCTCGATTTCTGGAAAAGTTTGCGTTTGCGGATCCCATACCTCATGATGAAAAATTCTCTATTTACAATTATCTATCGATCCCTCCAATTTTGAGTCGATTGCTCGTTATAACCTTTAGGGGTGATGTTCTCAAAATTGCGGAGGTGTTAACGTAAAATATCTTAGAGTCCTTCGTTTTACGTTGTACACAAGTGAGCTGCCAAATTCGAGCCGAATCGGTTGGCCGTCTCTGAGCCCTTCCCCTTGTCAGTGCACCGGCGGCAGCAGGCGCAAAATACTGCGTGCGAAACAAGCCGAGGCGTATTACGTTTTTGCAATTCCTCAATCGGTAGAAACTGAGGCCTTATAGGATCTGTCTGTCTGGATGTGCGACTGTTAAAATCCCTTTTTTAACGGTAGAATTAACCGTTTGAAATTTACGTCACTTACTAAGAGGGTTGGGTTGGGTTATTTGGGGGAAGAGACCAGACAGCGAGGTCATCGGTCTCTTCGGATTAGGAAAGGACGGGGAAGGAAGTCGGCCGTGCCCTTTCAAAGGAACCATCCCGGCTTTTGCCTGGAGTGATTTAGGGAAATGATGGAAAACCTAAATCAGGATGGCCGGACGCGGGATTGAACCGTCGTCCTCTCGAATGCGAGTCCAGTGTGGCTTACTAAGAACAGTGCCCATTGGCGGTGTAAAAAATTCAAGCCCGTAAGTCAACGCCACCAAAAGATACTGACATTTATGTCGTATATTGTTACTCGCATGCTTCCTTATCAAAATATATAGGGTACTTTCCGTTGGTCTAGAATCATGAAATTTGACAAGAATGAATGTTTCACGCTAAGACCATAGGGGGGAAAAATCTGAAACTGTAAATTTCTATTTATTTCACATGAAAAAAAAATTTGTCATTCGTTATCAGATTGTTTGTCTGTCCGTCCGTCTCTTAAGATCACTTTTTCTCAGGAACGCGTAGATGTACCAAGTTGAAATTTATGTCAATTACTGAGGTCTACTGTCCCTTCGCGGCATAATAAGCGTTAGCTTTTAAGTCAATGCAGTCAAAAAGTACGGGCATTTATGTCACATATTCTGTTACTGGCTGGCCGGGATGGTCGAGCGTTTCTAGGCGCTACAGTCTGGAACCTCGCGAGAGCTACGGTCGCAGGCTGGAATCCTGCCTCGGGCATGGATGTGTGTGATGTCCTTAGGTTAGTTCGGTTTAAGTAGTTCTAAGTTCTAGGGGACTGATGACCTCAGAAGTTAAGTTCAAATGGCTCTGAGCACTATGGGACTTAACTTCTGAGGTCACCAGTCCCCTAGACTTAGAACTACTTAAACCTAACTAACCTAAGGACATCACACACATCCATGCCGGAGGCAGGATTCCAACCTGCGACCGTAGCTGTCGCGAGGTTCCAGACTGTAGCGCCTAGAACCGCTCGGCCACCCCAGCCGGCCCAGAAGTTAAGTCCCATAGTGCTCAGAGCCATTCTGATACTCGCTAACATACTAATCAAAACAAACAGGGTACTTCCTGTTGATCTAGAACGATGTAATATGGCAAGAAGCAAGGTTTAGGAGTACAAGTAAAGAAAAAGAAATCTGGAAATTGTTAATTTGTAATTGTATCACACGAAAAAATATTTCTTATGTTAATTGTTATCCGGCTTCAAACGTGAAATTAAAACAACCAGTAGTTCTGCATCCAGGCTGACTGGGTAGCAATGGCAAAATTGTTACACTAGGCAAGGAATTACATTATTGCTCGTATGACGTGTTTCGGAATTTATCCGTCATCAGGAGCGATTACTGCATCTACTTATTGCGTTTCAGCGTGTATGTGTAACGTATATTCGCAGACTAGTCTGAACAATAAAGTTATGCCTTGCCTGATGTTTGACTTCTACCACTGCGACCCAATCAGATCGAATGGAGAACTGTAATAATGGTCTCGCGGCTCTGCATGACTTTATGGCACATTTAAATAATTGAAATTAAAACATTCTCGAAAATATTGGAACCCTGTGGCCGATATATTGCCAGTATCACTGTCCACAATAGGCAAAAATGGTCGAGATTCTGAATTCCCAGGATGAACGAACTAATTAAGTTTCTACGGGACCCTCACTGCCCCTGAGCATTTTCTTAGTCACTGGACAGTTGATTGCTATTATGAATTTGCATTTTTTTGGCCTTCTGGCTGGTTTGGTGCCTCTCGCCACGAACTCCTCGCCTCTGCCAATCTCTACATCTCAGAGTAGCAGTTGCACCAAACGTAATCAGTTACTTGTTAGATATATTCCCATCTCTGTCTTTCCCTGCAGTTTATACTCTCTACAACTTCATCAGACACCATGGAAATTATTGTTTATCGTACGTTGTGTCCATTCCTCTCGTCAGTGTTTTCTTCATATATCTTTCCTTGGGGATTTTGCTGAGAACCTCGTCATTTCTTATCAGCATACCTAATTTTCAACATTTTTCTGTAGCACAACACCTCAGCCACTTCGATTCTCTTCTCTTCCATTTTTTCTCACAACCTGTGATTCACTTCCATATTAAACTGTGCTCCAAACGTACATTCTCAGAAATTTTTCCCTCAAATTAAAACCAATGTTTGATTTTAGTAGAATTCTTTTCGCCCGGAATGCCCTCTTTGCCTATACTAGTCTGATTTTTGTGTTCTCCTTTCTTCGTTCTTCATGTGTTAATTTTCTTCCAAGGTAGTAGACTTCTTAACTTCAACTACTTCGTGTCCGCCCCTGGTAGCTGAGTGGTCGCCGGCACGGTAGCTCATCGTGTTCGGTCAGAGGGCTGCGTGCTCTCTGTAATAAAAAAAAACTGAGTCAAGGAATCAACGATCAACTTGAACGGATGAAAAAAAAAGTGGTCAGCACGACGGAATGTTATTCCTAAGGGCCCGGGTTCGATTCCCGGCTGGGTCTGAGATTTGCCGCGCTCAGGGACTGGGTGTTGTGTTGTCCTAATCATCATCATTTCATTCCCATGGACACGCGAGTCGCCGAAGTGGCGTCAACTCGAAAGACTAGCACGAGGCGAGCGGTCTACCCGACGGGAGGCCCTAGCCACACGGCATTTCCATTTTACTACTTCGTGTCCCCATTGTTGATGTTTAATTTATCGCTGATCTCATTTCAGCTGCTCCTGATCATTTTTGGCTTTCTTCGGTTACTCTCAAAGTGTGTGAGCATTAGGATGTTCATTACGTTCAAAAGGGTTTTGCAGTTCTTCCAGACTTTCGTTGACGATAGGAATGCCAACAACGAATTTAATCATCGATATGCTTTTACCCTTTATTTTAATCCCATTTCTGAATCTTTCTTTCATTTCCGTCATTGTTTGTTCGATGTAGAGGCGAAAGATTCTTGTCTTTCACATTTTCTAATCCGAAAACTTCGTTCGTGGTCTTCCATGCCGATTTTTCAGTCTTGCTTCTTGTACATGTTGTATATTACCAGCATTTCCTTATAGCGTACACGTATTTTCCTCAGAATTTTGAACATCTTCAACCATTTTACACTGACGGACGCTTTTATTGGATAGACATGATCCAGCGAAAAGCAGCACGATTCGTCATGGGGACATTTAGTCAGCGCGAGAGCGTTACGGAGATACTGAACAAGCTCCAGTGGCGGACACTTCAAGAAAGGCGTTACGCAATACGGAGAGGTTTATTATCGAAATTACGAGAGAGCACATTCCGGGAAGAGATGGGCAACATATTACTACCGCCCACATATATCTCGCGTAATGATCACAACGAAAAGATCCGAGAAATTAGAGCAAATACGGAGATTTACAAGCAGTCGTTCTTCCCACGCACAATTCGTGAATGGAACAGGGAAGGGGGGATCAGATAGTGGTACAATAAGTACCCTCCGCCACACACCGTAAGGTGGCTCGCGGAGTATAGATGTAGATGTAGATGTAAAAAAAAATCCTATGAAAGTGTCTCGATTTTTCCTAAGCCAAGCTGTTATTATCAGGTATGTACTCCGCGAGTTACTTTACGCTGCATGGCGAAGGGTACTTTGTGTATCATTGTCGCTTTCTCCTTTTTCCTGTTCCAGTAGCATGTGGATCACGAGTAGAACGATTGCTTGTAAACTTCCGTGTGGGCTCGAATCTCTAATTTCAATTCTAAAGACAAACTGATCGTTATGTAACAGATTACAGTTTTTATTTCCATTCACCCGTATATTACTCTTTTAAATGAGTTAAATTTTGTCATGGATTGCCGAGAGAATAGCAAGATACACCTCGCCAACCCCTGCCGCTGAACTCTGGCACGTGTTGACGCAGCTTGGTATGACGTACAAGAATCAGTCATCCAGGGTCAGTTCGACTCGATTCTTTGCCCTTCAGATACATTGCATGTAGCAGCTCTGTGCACTAAATTTCGCAACTGTATACTCCCAAATCGCAATGTACTCACAAGAAGAGCCCACGGAACATTCATTTGCCAGCTCCCATATTACTTGTGAAAGATGGTAACCGAACCATTCGAAGCGAGTTTCAATTTACATACAGGGTGTTTCAAAAATGACCAGTATATTTGAAACGGCAATAAAAACTAAACGAGCAGCGATAGAAATACACCGTTTGTTGCAATATGCTTGGGATAACAGTACATTTTCAGGCGGACAAACTTTCGAAATTACAGTAGTTACAATTTTCAACAACAGATGGCGCTGCAAGTGATGTGAAAGATAAAGAAGACAACGCAGTCTGTGGGTGCGCCATTCTGTACGTCGTCTTTCTGCTGTAAGCGTGTGCTGTTCACAACGTGCAAGTGTGCTGTAGACAACATGGTTTATTCCTTAGAACAGAGGATTTTTCTGGTGTTGGAATTCCACCGCCTAGAACACAGTGTTGTTGCAACAAGACGAAGTTTTCAACGGAGGTTTAATGTAACCAAAGGACCGAAAAGCGATACAATAAAGGATCTGTTTGAAAAATTTCAACGGACTGGGAACGTGACGGATGAACGTGCTGGAAAGGTAGGGCGACCACAGGGGGCAACGCGCAGCTAGTGCAGCAGGTGATCCAACAGCGGCTTCGAGTTTCCGTTCGCCGTGTTGCAGCTGCGGTCCAAATGACGCCAACGTCCACGTATCGTCTCATGCGCCAGAGTTTACACCTCTATCCGTACAAAATTCAAACGCGGCAACCCCTCAGCGCCGCTACCATTGCTGCACGAGAGACATTCGCTAACGATATAGTGCACAGGATTGATGACGGCGATATGCATGTGGGCAGCATTTGGTTTACTGGCGAAGCTTATTTTTACCTGGACGGCTTCGTCAATAAACAGAACTGGCGCATATGGGGAACCGAAAAGCCCCATGTTGCAGTCCCATCGTCCCTGCATCCTCAAAAAGTACTGGTCTGGGCCGCCATTTCTTCCAAAGGAATCATTGGCCCATTTTTCAGATCCGAAACGATTACTGCATCACGCTATCTGGACATTCTTCGTGAATTTGTGGCCGTACAAACTGCCTTAGACGACACTGCGAACACCTCGTGGTTTATGCAAGATGGTGCCCGGCCACATCGCACGGCCGACGTCTTTAATTTCCTGAATGAATATTTCGATGATCGTGTGATTGTTTTGGGCTATCCGAAACATACAGGAGGCGGCATGGATTGGCCTCCCTATTCGCCAGACGTGAACCCCTGTGACTTCTTTCTGTGGGGACACTTGAAAGAACAGGTGTACCGCCAGAATCCAGAAACAATTGAACAGCTGAAGCAGTACATCTCATCTGCATGCGAAGCCATTCCGCCAGACACGTTGTCAAAGGTTTCGGGTAATTTCATTCAGAGACTACGCCTTATTATTGCTACGCATGGTGGATATGTGGAAAATATCGTACTATAGAGTTTCCCAGACCGCAGCGCCATCTGTTGTTGACAATTGTAACTACTGTAATTTCGAAAGTTTGTCTGCCTGAAAATGTACTGTTGCCCCAAGCATATTGCAACAAACGGTGTATTTCTATCGCTGCTCGTTTAGTTTTTATTGCCGTTTCAAATATACCGGTCATTTTTGAAACACCCTGTATGAACGTCAGTTCGGTGATTCGATCTGTTGTGCTGCCATCCGTGAACGGCATTTCAGGGGGTGTTTCCCATCAGGATAACGCTCGCCCACATACCGTTGTTGTAATCCAACGTACTTTACAGACTGTCGACATGTTGCCTTGGCGTGCTCGATCACCAGATCAGTCTCCAGTCGAGCACATAAGGGACACCTTCGGCCGACAAGTCCAGCGTTACCTACAACTACCATTAACCGTCCTGTATTCATCGGCCAAGTGCAACAGCCGTAGTACTCCACCCCACAAACCGACATCCGTAATCTGTACAATATTTTTTTGACACCGACCTACATCGGGAGAAACGATCACCACGACAAAATAAAGGAAATCAGAGCACGTACGGAAATATAAAGGTGTTCCTCCTTTCCGCGAGCTGTACGAGATTGGAATAGTAGAGAATTGTGAAGGTGGTTCGATGAACCCTCTGCCAGGCACTTAAATATGATTTGCAGAGTATCCATATAGATGTAGAACACAATGCTTGCACATTTCCATGCTTGCATTCAACTTCCTGGCTGTTACACTGGTTATTAATATACCAGAATTTTACATTTACAATGGCTTATCTTAACCTACGATCTTGCAATTTAATCATTGAAATATGTTACCTAGAAAAATGTATTCCCGAAGCTTCGTTACCCTACATCAGCTACTTTTTGGCGTTGTGATTTTTTTCCGCCAGTGTATGTGGGGCGTGCCAAAGCATTAGGCTCAAAGTTATGCAGATGGTAGAGGATTCTGAACTCAATATTTTGAGATAAGTATCAAATGCTAGGAAATGAAATTTCAAGAGGTATATCTGTAAACTCTTGACTGATCAATGCGTGCGGGACGAGAACTTCTCAACTCGTTATCACTTATAACAAACCTGCCTGCCACATCGGCAATGGTGGCACTACCTGAGAAAGACAATGCACATTTGTCTGTTACGTATCCATGACGGAGTTAACCGCTGTGTATACAATTGGCAACTAGTTGTTGAAGACAGATTCTTCCCCGCTACAGAACTTGCAGAAATTCATTTAAAGTATGGCATAAGTTAACCATCGTACAGAGCGAATAGAAACCATCACCATGGGAAGACGTTTTTCGAACTGGATCGTACCCAACTACGCTTAGCACAATATCACGAAAAACACTCAATTTATTATTTATTCAAGCCCATTCTGAATTAATTACAATTACGGAGTAATCTTATCTTTCTATAAATTACAATATAGTCGTTTAGCACCATGAGCTTACAGTGGAAAGCACGTAATAAAAGAACGAAATAAAGACAGCCTCCATGCTTGCAGCAGATATTGAAATAAAAGAACGAATCTTTCACTAACAGCATGTTCTTCTTTGTTCTCTTTCTGCCATGAAAATATTTCACAACGGGAATACAAGATCACATGCGTGATTCTATTTTGTTTATCAATTATATGAAATGTGTGAGCTTTATGATACCACTGAAAATTTCTACCTCCACCTTCTGCTGAGCCGACGTAACATATGCTACTTATTTAATTCACAAATCATTTTCATCGAAACCATTAAAACTTGTTTCATAGCCGACCTTTATACACAATCGTGACAGTACGGTCTTTCACTGTCGACATTAAATTGTTTTCCCCTATCGCTACATATTTCTTTTTATTGGCTTTGTATTCATAATATCCATCCAAAGGTATAAAAAACGATACCTCGCACAGCTGAGAAAATTTTACCACCTTTAAAACTGCGGAAGTTAATCATTTCTGTGGAATAACTTACTGGTTTTTGTTAGTATTGGAGAAAAAAGAGAAACGTTCAAAAACCAGATTTTGTGTTATCGTTGAAAAGCCGCTGCTCACTGGGATTGGTTAATTGACTGATTTCCTTCATGTAGTTTCCAAAAAAAAAAAAAAAAAAAAAAAAAAAAAAAAAAAAAAAAAAGTGAGGGTTTAACGTCCCGTCGAGTTCGAGGTCATTAGAGGCGGATTTGGTTTCCAGTATCATTACAGCGACATTATATTGAAAATTAAGTTACTCATAAACCTGGTTTACTGCTTAGGAGCGAAACTTCAGTACAAACACTTCATAGCGGCCTTATTGTATCACGTTTCAGGAACTGGAGCGGACGCGGTCGGTCTAACGAAATTTTTTAGCTGGCTACTGGTTATTAATACAGGGTGCTTCAAAAAGGATTTTAAAAATTTAAAAAATTCATACAAATCTATTGAAAGAAGATACAGAGCTGTGTTTAGTGTTATTTTGTAGGGAAACATATCAAGTTTTTTTACCTTAAGCTAAAGATGTTGTATGTGGCTTCCGTTGGTTATCCTGCACACATCCGATCACAAGTCAGTTTCTTCTGAAACTCGCTGTAGCATTCCAGGTGTAACTTCCTCAGTGGCGGCGTAAATTCTTGCTCTAAGTTCAGATAGAGAAGCCGGCACAGGAGGTACAAACATGATATGCTCGATGTATCCCCATTAAAAAAAAAAAAAAATCGAGTGGTGCCAGGTCTGGAGAACGTGAGGGCCATGCAATTGGCGCATCGCGGCTAATCCGTTGACCTGGAAAGAGCTCACTGAGAAAATCCCAGACGTCAGTCAGGTAGTGGGGTGGTGCACCATCTTGCATAACGTAAACATTTCGTTCTTGGTCATCCTCATCGATTTGTGGTATCAAAAATTGTTACAACATATCCAGGTACACTATCAATTTGATGGTTCTCTCACTGAAAAAAGGGGCTGTACACTTTGTTCTTGCTCAATGCACAAAAAACGTTCAGTTTAGGGCTACCACGAACATGTTGCAATCTCTGATGAGAATTTTCAGTGCCCCAAATCCAACAGTTATACGTGTTAATCTTGCCACTTAAGTGGAAAGTCGAATCGTCAGGAAAGGTAATTTTTTCCAAGAAATGTTCATCCTCATGTAATCTATTTAACGTATCCACACAGTTCTTCCGAGCAATTTTATCAGTGTCTTTTTACTGCTTCTACGATCGTCAAACTGTACGGTTTCAAATGCAAACGGTTTCTCACCACACGCCAAACAGTCGTATGTTGGATTTGCAGTTCGCGAGATGCACGCCGGGTCGACTTCGTAGGGCTGTTGACAGAACGTTGTCTCACTCGCTCAACAACGTCCTCAGATGTGCTTGGACGACCTGATGATTTCCCATGTCCTACCGACCTCACTGTTTCTACAAAACATTTATGCCACTCATAAATTGTAGGCCTACTACGAGGATGTTGAAGTAGTTTCGTTTTTGGGGCGCTCATTGCGCGATCATCAGCGCCCGTACAAAGTCCCAATTCTTACACAGTCCAATTTTTTCACAGTCAAATACTAGGAGGGTCTTAAGCATATTTGGCACGGAAATTACGCTGAACTGTTGTCGTCGACTTCGATTCTTCAAACCAAAACACATAGCTAGCACGCTCGGGTCCAGTGAAGGCAGCCATCTTTAACGCAACTGTCGCTTGCGCTCCTTTCGGTGCGATTCGGCACTAGCGAACTACGTGAGACGAAACTTGGTATGTTTGCCTACAAATTGACACTACAATCACCTCTGTAAGTACTATGAACTAATTTATATGAAGTTGTAAAGTCCTTTTTGAGACACCCTATAGATAAGCATTTCCTTGGCCATTATTATGTATGGTTTATTACATGTTCCAGAGGCAGCGTAGAACAGAATTAGCAAAGCGTACCGTAGAGGATGGTCCGCAGCTCGTGGTCGTGCGGTAGCGTTCTCGCTTCCCACGCCCGGGTTCCCGGGTTCGATTCCCAGCGGGGTCAGGGATTTTCTCTGTCTCGTGATGACTGGGTATTGTGTGCTGTCCTTAGGTTAGTTAGGTTTAAGTAGTTCTAAGTTCTAGGGGACTGATGACCATAGATGTTAAGTCCCATAGTGCTCAGAGCCCGAGCCATAGAGGCTGCTGCGCGAGGAGGTTACGAACAGAAAAAAAAAAAAAAAATTGACACAAAATGAGAATAAATTGAAGACAGCGTCGAATTAGTCGAAGACAGATATCGCTTTTGTAGACGCGCTTTGCAGTGGAGGGTTCGTTACTCCCACGCGAACAGTCCTTATAAAGTTGAGAAAGTAACGACTCTTGGGGTGCAATAAACTTCATATAGTGTGTTGTAGACTTTTTACCGCAGTGCGCTCTAATTCGCAGGCATCCATCGCCTCCACTGTGTCTACTTGTCTGCAGTAGAAACGTAATTAAGTAATTGCTTCACTCGCGACAATTTCCGGCGCGCAGTGGCGTCCACATTTCTTCCGTCCTCTTTGCGTGGGGCTGAAATGTCTCCCAGTCAGGTCGGCCAGTTCCCAGTGTGCTTTGCGACGGAAAAGGTCTGGCAAGTTGGCCCTCTTCACAAACCGAAAGCTTTGTTGAAAATGCCGTGGTAGTTGTGATCTTTGAGGACTCGTATAACAGGGATACTGCGAGTTTGATATCGAACAGAAGCGCTTTATTAATAGCAAATTGCGTCCGCTTGTTTTATAGACAACCGGCCTGTCCCCCAACTCAGAAGAGTTTTACTTTTGGGCACGAAAATTCCGTAGTCGAAGGTGCCGTCTTTTAATAAGTCACTGGTCTGTCATTACTTCAGCTTCAAAAGAAAAGTGGCTACAGAATAATTCAAAGAAATCCCAACTTTCATTCTTTTTAGACACAGTATCGGAAAACACGCATTAAACATTTCAGAAGTACTTTGCTTCATTTCGAATTCTCTTTGGAGGGTCATTGTTTTTTCATTGATATTGTCAGACGCCTACGGCCAGGGTCATAAAGTGTACATTTGTATCATGTCAGAATTAGTTCTAAAGGATTAAGCCTGACATGCTACAAACGTACGCTAATGATCCCTAATTCAGATAATGCACCGTGAACGACGCATGAAATGTGTTCGCTACTCTGGAGCTTTAATCACGTAGCCGACAGCAGTTCGCTATTTATGTAATTCTTCGTTTATCCGTTTACAGTGTTTACCGAAGAAACGATTTTACGGCGATATGCAGAAGAACTAATGCTACTTTTAAGAAGTATGAAAAACAGAATATCTTGTGAAACAGATGGCATTACTGTGGAAATTTTAAAAATACTGGTCTCTTTTGTGATTTCAGATTATTACATGATTTAATAAACGTCAGCACAGACGTAAAATACTGACATTTTGAAAGAAGTGTACAGAAATAAATTATGCATTACGAGTAAACCCCGATAGCCTATACATCATACTGAATCTGTAAAAAGCTTGTACAAGGACCCAAAATTATAATAAAAGCTGACAAAGATAAAAATGAATAAATCATTACCAAACTAAACAACGCTGTAGGCCGCCACCAGGTCTGTTTAATGCGTATAAAATGATCTGATAAAGAACTGAGGGCGGGAAGTAAATCCAGAGATACAGATTATTAGAAACAATATGTTTATATTCTTGTGCATGCAGATGTTGTAACTGTTTTGGAAGAAATTGAACATCTACGAAAAGTAGCATATAAATTAGATCAATTAGGGAAAAGAGAATATTACCGTCGATTATCAATAAGGGAAACTTAAGTCACGCCTCAAAAATAGTAATAGATAGAACCGCATTTGAGCAAGTCTCCAGTTTTAATGGTTTAAGATGCAATATAAGATACGAACAACAATATAGAAAATAAGATTAACAAGAACCATTATCAGTCAATATGCTGAATGACAAAACATTCCAAAACAAAATACGAAAGGAGACAAAATTATTTTTTTATAAAATAAACGCTATATGTGTATTGCCGCTTGGTATGGTTCCCTAAAAAGCGTGCGTGATAAAGTGATCCAACGGCAGCAAGAATGAGATTTCTCAGGAAAGTGAGAGGCGTTACCTGGGAAGACCATATAAGAAATGACGATATAAGGAATGAATTAGATATTTATAAATATTAGTGCCCCCTCATGAACCATGGACCTTGCCGTTGGTGGGGAGGCTTGCGTGCCTCAGCGATACAGATAGCCGTACCGTAGGTGCAACCACAACGGAGGGGTATCTGTTGAGAGGCCAGACAAACGTGTGGTTCCTGAAGAGGGGCAGCAGCCTTTTCAGTAGTTGCAAGGGCAACAGTCTGGATGATTGACTGATCTGGCCTTGTAACAATAACCAAAACGGCCTTGCTGTGCTGGTACTGCGAACGGCTGAAAGCAAGGGGAAACTACAGCCGTAATTTTTCCCGAGGGCATGCAGCTTTACTGTATGATTACATGATGATCGCGTCCTCTTGGGTAAAATATTCCGGAGGTAAAATAGTCCCCCATTCGGATCTCCGGGCGGGGACTACTCAAGAGGATGTCGTTATCAGGAGAAAGAAAACTGGCGTTCTACGGACCGGAGCGTGGAATGTCAGATCCCTTAATCGGGCAGGTAGGTTAGAAAATTTAAAAAGGGAAATGGATAGCTTGAAGTTAGATATAGTGGGAATTAGTGAAGTTCGGTGGCAGGAGGAGCAAGACTTCTGGTCAGGTGACTACAGGGTTATAAACACAAAATCAAATAGGGGTAATGCAGGAGTAGGTTTAATAATGAATAGGAAAATAGGAATGCGGGTAAGCTACTACAAACAGCATAGTGAACGCATTATTGTGGCCAAGATAGATACGAAGCCCACACCTACTACAGTAGTACAAGTTTATATGCCAACTAGATCTGCAGATGACGAAGAAATTGAAGAAATGCATGATGAAATAAAAGAAATTATTCAGATTGTGAAGGGAGACGAAAATTTAATAGTCATGGGTGATTGGAATTCGAGTGTAGGAAAAGGGAGAGAAGGAAACATAGTAGGTGAATATGGATTGGGGGACAGAAATGAAAGAGGAAGCCGCCTGGTAGAATTTTGCACAGAGCACAACATAACCATAACTAACACTTGGTTTAAGAATCATGAAAGAAGGCTGTATACATGGAAGAACCCTGGAGATACTAAAAGGTATCAGATAGATTATATAATGGTAAGACAGAGATTTAGGAACCAGGTTTTAAATTGTAAGACATTTCCAGGGGCAGATGTGGACTCTGACCACAATCTATTGGTTATGACCTGTAGATTAAAACTGAAGAAACTGCAAAAAGGTGGGAATTTAAGGAGATGGGACCTGGATAAACTAAAAGACCCAGAGGTTGTACAGAGATTCAGGGAGAGCATAAGGGAGCAATTGGCAGGAATGGGGGAAATAAATACAGTAGAAGAAGAATGGGTAGCTTTGAGGGATGAAGTAGTGAAGGCAGCAGAGGATCAAGTAGGTAAAAAGACGAGGGCTACTAGAAATCCTTGGGTAACAGAAGAAATATTGAATTTAATTGTTGAAAGGAGAAAATATAAAAATGCAGTAAGTGAAACAGGCAAAAAGGAATACAAACGTCTCAAAAATGAGATCGACAGGAAGTGCAAAATGGCTAAGCAGGGATGGCTAGAGGACAAATGTAAGGATGTAGAGGCCTATCTCACTAGGGGTAAGATAGATACCGCCTACAGGAAAATTAAAGAGACCTTTGGAGATAAGAGAACAACTTGTATGAATATCAAGAGCTCAGATGGAAACCCAGTTCTAAGCAAAGAAGGGAAAGCAGAAAGGTGGAAGGAGTATATAGAGGGTCTATACAAGGGCGATGTACTTGAGGACAATATTATGGAAATGGAAGAGGATGTAGATGAAGATGAAATGGGAAATATGATACTGCGTGAAGAGTTTGACAGAGCACTGAAAGACCTGCGTCGAAACAAGGCCCCCGGAGTAGACAATATTCCATTGGAACTACTGACGGCCGTGGGAGAGCCAGTCCTGACAAAACTCTACCATCTGGTGAGCAAAATGTATGAAACAGGCGAAATACCCTCAGACTTCAAGAAGAATATAATAATTCCAATCCCAAAGAAAGCAGGTGTTAACAGATGTGAAAATTACCGAACTATCAGCTTAATAAGTCACAGCTGCAAAATACTAACACGAATTCTTTACAGACGAATGGAAAAACTAGTAGAAGCCAACCTCGGGGAAGATCAGTTTGGATTCCGTAGAAACACTGGAACATGTGAGGCAATACTGACCTTACGACTTATCTTAGAAGAAAGATTAAGGAAAGGTAAACTTACGTTTCTAGCATTTGTAGACTTAGAGAAAGCTTTTGACAATGTTGACTGGAATACTCTCTTTCAAATTCTAAAGGTGGCAGGGGTAAAATACAGGGAGCGAAAGGCTATTTACAATTTGTACAGAAACCAGATGGCAGTTATAAGAGTCGAGGGACATGAAAGGGAAGCAATGGTTGGGAAGGGAGTAAGACAGGGTTGTAGCCTCTCCCCGATGTTGTTCAATCTGTATATTGAGCAAGCAGTAAAGGAAACAAAAGAAAAATTCGGAGTAGGTATTAAAATTCATGGAGAAGAAATAAAAACTTTGCGGTTCGCCGATGACATTGTAATTCTGTCAGAGACAGCAAAGGACTTGGAAGAGCATTTGAATGGAATGGACAGTGTCTTGAAAGGAGGATATAAGATGAACATCAACAAAAGCAAAACAAGGATAATGGAATGTAGTCTAATTAAGTCGGGTGATGCTGAGGGAATTAGATTAGGAAATGAGGCACTTAAAGTAGTAAAGGAATTTTGCTATTTGGGGAGCAAAATAACTGATGATGGTCGAAGTAGAGAGGATATAAAATGTAGGCTGGCAATGGCAAGGAAAGCGTTTCTGAAGAAGAGAAATTTGTTAACATCCAGTGTTGATTTAAGTGTCAGGAAGTCATTTCTGAAAGTATTCGTATGGAGTGTAGCCATGTATGGAAGTGAAACATGGACAATAAATAGTTTGGACAAGAAGAGAATAGAAGCTTTCGAAACGTGGTGCTACAGAAGAATGCTGAAGATTAGATGGGTAGATCACATAACTAATGAGGAAGTATTGAATAGGATTGGGGAGAAGAGAAGTTTGTGGAACAACTTGACCAGAAGAAGGGATCGGTTGGTAGGACATGTTCTGAGGCATCAAGGGATCACCAGTTTAGTATTGGAGGGCAGCGTGGAGGGTAAAAATCGTAGAGGGAGACCAAGAATGAATACACTAAGCAGATTCAGAAGGATGTAGGTTGCAGTAGGTACTGGGAGATGAAAAAGCTTGCACAGGATAGAGTAGCATGGAGAGCTGCATCAAACCAGTCTCAGGACTGAAGACCACAACAACAACAACAACAAATATTAGTGAAGTGACTGAAGAAAATAAATCATAATGGAAACATCACCTGCCAAGACAGAGTGTAGAGAGAATCCAACGCCAGCCACGCTTGACCAGCGAAGACTAGAGAGGGCGTCGGAAGACCTAAAACGACGTGACACAGTGCAAAGCGAAGACGGAACAACAACACACTTTACATATATTTGCGAACCTTTATGAAACTTTCTCTGCTTGACAGCCTCCACAGAATGATGAATGTTTGGTTCAAATACACGGCAGACACGTTAATCTTCTTTATTCTTGATACGACTATAATGTACATGTGAAATAGTCAATACACTACGTTATTTTGTAAACAACTGACCTCCATGATTAATCCAGCTTCGTTGCTAATCATCTGGTTGATTTTTGCGGACTTTGGGTCACAGCTAAACACACCCGCAACTCATTTTCCTCAGTTTTAACTGTTGTTGGACTGCCAGATGTTGATGCATCCGTAACAAATCTATGTTCTTCGGGTCTATCTCGTATGTCGTGCACTGGTTGTCTAGACTGTAGCTTTGATCTAAAATGTCTTCCCCATTCACTAACAACTGCAGCACCAACACTTTTATAAAATGTTTTTAACGCGAAAATTCTTTCTTCTTTTGTTAACATCGTGACAATTCGGAAAACTGCAGCTGTAAACACGTCTCACAGATCACGCTTTCAACAATTCACTAGTTTGATTATTGTGCTTAGATTAGATTAGATTAGATTAATACTAGTTCCATGGATCATGAATACGATATTTCGTAATGATGTGGAACGAGTCGAATTTTCCAATACATGACATAATTAGGTTAATTTAACAACATACTTAAGTTAATATAACAACTTTATTTTTTGTGTTTTTTTGTTTTTCTTTATTTTTTATTTTTTTTAATATTTTTGTTTTTTTTTCTTAATTTATATCTAAAAATTCCTCTATGGAGTAGAAGGAGTTGTCATTCAGAAATTCTTTTAATTTCTTCTTAAATACTTTGATACTATTTGGTAAGTGACCAAGGACTTTAGTGGCAGTATAATTCACCCCTTTCTGTGCCAAAGTTAGATTTAATCTTGAATAGTGAAGATCATCCTTTCTCCTAGTATTGTAGTTATGCACACTGCTATTACTTTTGAATTGGGTTTCGTTGTTAATAACAAATTTCATAAGAGAGTATATATACTGAGAAGCTACTGTGAATATCCCTAGATCCTTAAATAAATGTCTGCAGGATGATCTTGGGTGGACTCCAGCTATTATTCTGATTACACGCTTTTGTGCAGTAAATACGTTATTCCTCAGTGATGAATTACCCCAAAATATGATGCCATATGAAAGCAATGAGTGAAAATAGGCGTAGTAAGCTAATTTACTAAGATGTTTATCACCAAAATTTGCAATGACCCTTATTGCATAAGTAGCTGAACTCAAATGTTTCAGCAGATCATCAATGTGTTTCTTCCAATTTAATCTCTCATCAATGGACACACCTAAAAATTTGGAATATTCTACATTAGCTATATGCTTCTGATTAAGGTCTGTATTTATTAATGGCGTCATACCATTCACTGTACAGAACTGTATGTACTGTGTCTTATCAAAATTCAGTGAGAGTCCGTTTACAAGGAACCACTTAGTAATTTTCTGAAAGACAGTATTGACAATTTCATCAGTTAATTCTTGTTTGTCAGGTGTGAGTACTATACTTGTATCATCAGCAAAGAGAACTAACTTTGCCTCTTTATGAATATAGAATGGCAAGTCAATAATATAT
The DNA here is from genome assembly GCF_023864345.2 of Schistocerca serialis cubense. Classification (NCBI taxonomy): domain Eukaryota; kingdom Metazoa; phylum Arthropoda; class Insecta; order Orthoptera; family Acrididae; genus Schistocerca; species Schistocerca serialis. The sequence goes on from NC_064645.1 coordinate 622,656,275, forward strand.
AATAAGAACAACATAGGACCCAAGACTGACCCTTGTGGAACCCCATTCTTGATAGTTCCCCAGTTTGAGGAATGTGCTGATCTTTGCATGTTACGAGAACTACTTATTTCAACTTTCTGCACTCTTCCAGTTAGGTACGAATTAAACCATTTGTGCACTGTCCCACTCATGCCACAATACTTGAGCTTGTCTAGCAGAATTTCATGATTTGCACAATCAAAAGCCTTTGAGAGATCAAAAAAAAATCCCAATGGGTGGTGTTCGGTTATTCAGATCATTCAAAATTTGACTGGTGAAAGCATATATGGCATTTTCTGTTGAAAAACCTTTCTGGAAACCAAACTGACATTTTGTTAGTACTTCATTTTTACAGATATGTGAAGCTACTCTTGAATACATTACTTTCTCAAAAATTTTGGATAAAGCTGTTAGAAGGGAGATTGGACGGTAATTGTTGACATCAGATCTATCCCCCTTTTTATGCAAAGGTATAACAATAGCATATTTCAGTCTATCAGGGAAAATGCCCTGTTCCAGAGAGCTATTACACAGGTGGCTGAGAATCTTACTTATCTGTTGAGAACAAGCTTTTAGTATTTTGCTGGAAATGCCATCAATTCCATGTGAGTTTTTGCTTTTAAGCAAGTTTATTATTTTCCTAATTTCAGAGGGAGAAGTGGGTGAGATTTCAATTGTATCAAATTGCATAGGTATGGCCTCTTCCATTAACAGCCTAGCATTCTAATGAACACCTGGATCCTACTATATCCAAAACATTTAGAAAATGATTATTAAAAATATTTTCAACTTCTGACTTTTTGTTTGTAAAGTTTTCATTCAATTTGATGGTAATACTGTCTTCCTCTGCTCTTGGTTGACCTGTTTCTCTTTTAATAATATTCCAAATTGTTTTAATTTTATTATCAGAGTTGCTGATTTCAGACATGATACACATACTCCTGGATTTTTTAATAACTTTTCTTAATATAACACAGTAGTTTTTATAATTTTTGATAGTTTCTGTGTCACTACTCTTTCTTGCTGTCAGATACATTTCCCTTTTCCGGTTACAAGATATTTTTATACCCTTAGTAAGCCATGGTTTGTTACAAGGTTTCTTACGAGTATATTTAACTATTTTCTTGGGGAAGCAGTTTTCAAATGCATTTACAAAAATGTGATGAAATAAATTATATTTTAAATTGGCATCAGGTTCACGGTACACCTCATCCCAGTCTAACTGCTGTAGGCTTTCCCTGAAATTTGCAATTGTTAAATTGTTGACTGAACATACTACTTTGGAGGACTGTTTAGTATTGCTGAATGGAGCTATGTCATATATTGTAACTAGCTGTGCACCATGATCAGAAAGACCATTCTCAACAGGCTGAGCATTTATCTGGTTAAACTTATCTTGGTCTATAAAGAAGTTATCTATCAGTGAGCTGCTATCCTTTACCACCCGAGTAGGAAAATCAATAACGGGTGTCAAATTGAAAGAACCGAGTAATACTTCAAGGCCATTTTTCCTATTATCCTCTTTCAGAGACTCTACATTGAAGTCCCCACAAATAATAATTTGCTTCCCCCTGTCTGACAGATAGCACAACAAGGAGTCCAAATTTTTCAGAAATAGATGAAAATTTCCTGATGGGGACCTATATACAGTTACAATTATAAATGTGCCTTTATTTAATTTAAGCTCACAGGCACATGCTTCTATATGTTTCTCTACACAAAACTTTTTTGTTTCTATACTTTTTGCACAATGATAACTTTTGACATATATGGCAACTCCTCCTTTCTCCATATTTTCTCTCATTACATGTGCAGAGAGCTTATAACCACTTACATTTACCTTATCCATATCAGTAACAATGTGATGCTCAGACAGGCATAGTATATCTATTTCATTCTCAGCTTCTAAATCTTCCAAACAAACCAGAAACTCATCTACTTTATTCTTTAAACTCCCAATATTTTGATGAAATATACTTACATTATTTTTAATTATACTTTTATGAGAACCTTTCCTTATTCTAACATTTGCAGTACTCTCCTGTCTGAGTTTCTCATTGTGCTTAGGCCTAGTTCCTATACCAGTGGTCACATGGTGTTCAGAGAGGCATATTATGTCAATTGGGTTGGGTGACTTTAGTTCATCAATGCAATTACCTAGGACTGAGATACAACTTGGTGGAGATAAAATTTCTGGTGATTGGTGAAAATTTATAATTGATAGCTGTGATTGGTGATCCAATGTGCTAGAATTGTGCTGTTGAATTTCTTTCCTAAACTGAAGAATTGTTTCAATCCTGACCTCTCGTAGAACTTGACATCTTTCTGTCTTACCTATCCTAAAAAAGGTGCTGCTCCAACACCTGTAGCCACTGGTATTTTACCATTCATGGCAGTGCCTTCCCCCCTTAAATTTCCTGCTATTACCCCAGCCAGTTTCCCCTTCCCTTTCCTGTTGAGATGTAGGCCGTGCCTGGTATAGTCCCACCTACTGAGATAATCAACAGGAACCACACCAATATGAGGCCCCGCACCCGACACAAGCAGCCGTTCCAACTCCAAATTAACTCTCCCAACAGAAGAGTTCAAATGAGGCCGGTCATGGCGTCTCAGGACAGATACAAATTCAACATTGGTGTGTCTCGATGCCGACGCAATCTTTACCAGGTCACACTCTATACTGTACCCAGGATCTCTGTCGATGCTGTTCCCTGGCCCTCTCACAATAACCACGGTGTCTTCCCTGGTAAATCCTTTACAGAGTGAACCTAAATTCTCTGTCACCTGATCCAGACTAGCACTTGGTTTGAAAAAATTTGTGACCTGGAATTCTGGTCCTAATTCCTCCTGCAGAAGTTGGCCTACACCTCTGGCATGAGAACTGCCTAACAACAAAACTTTCTTCCTTTTCGATGACTTTCCTACATTCTTTTTCAATTTCCTATTGAAAGTTTGTTGTGTCCTGCCTACACCTACCTCTGCTTGAGGCTCATCAGTTTCTAACTGAAGCAACAGGTCAAACTTATTTTTGACATTCACCACAAAACTGTCAGACTTAGTTCTAGGCCTGTTCCTTCTGCTACCTGTTGCCACTTCCCACCTCTCTTTGCCCTTCTCCCTCCTTAACCTGTCCAGATCTTCCCTAGCCTGTTTGTCATTGCATTGTATACCAACAAGACAAGACATAATTATCACCATTTGGTTCAAATAGCTCTCAGCACTAGGGGACTTAATATCTATGGTCATCAGTCCCCTAGAACTTAGAACTATTAAAACCTAACTAACATAAGGACATCACGCAACACCCAGTCACCACGAGGCAGAGAAAATCCCTGACCCCGCCGGGAATCGAACCCGAGAACCCTGGCGCGTGAAGCGAGAACGCTACCGCACGACCACGAGCTGCAGGCTATCACCATTTGCTAATAACAACTTAACTGGTTACCATTTGTTAATAACAACTTAACTGGTTAAAACTTCCTGCTGTACTAGATCTTGCTGTTACTTTTTTTTTAACCAATTGTCCAGTAACTTTTGCACCTCTCTGAATATTATTGAATATACAAGCAAAATTATATCATTGAACAACTCATAGTTCAGGAGGCATGACGTCATGAACTTGAAGACGCTTGAAAAATTTGCTTTTGCTTAATGTGGGGCGCGAATTACCCGTATTATATGCGACCAGTGTTTCACAATCAGAGCACTTAGCCACCTCCAGCCGTTAAGCATAATTTCGAACCTTTTTTCTAAACTTCCTTTCTATTACATGCTTAACGTCAAATGTTTGACATATTAACTTATTTGTAAAGCACTCAGAAGTTCGATGCTGTTTTATATACCGATGCTCGATTCCTTAAACAATCGGTGTTTACTGATGCTTCACTAAGTCGTATCGTCGACCGCTCAGATAAGCTGAAAGCAGTTTCTTGTTGCACTTGATAAAATTATTTACGAGGTCTGTTCAAAAAATTCCGGAATATTCGTGATTTCGTACTAGTGGTGTGCTGGAGCAAAATGCGGCTGGCATTCCTGAACACACCTATGTTTAATGTGTAACTACCGAAAGTTTCATTGTTGTATTGAGTAGGACGTTGTGAGGCAACGTTTGTGAATTTCGAGATGGCAGAGTTAGAGGAGCAACACGTCTGCACTAAATTTTACGAGAAACTCAAGAAAACTTATACAGAGATACATCAAACGATGAAGGAAGCCTACGGTGATGGCTGCTTAAGCCGTACTCCCTGTTACGAATTGTTGATTATGGTTTAAAAATGGCCGGACGGAAGTTAAAGATGACCCTCGTTCAGGACGCTCTTGTCGGGAACGTCAACGAAATTGTGGTGCCAATCGAAGACTGATTGCCCGAGACATTGCAGAACAATGTAAAATTTCAGATGAATCATGTCATGAAATCCTGACACAGCATCTTGGAATGTATCATGTTCCCGCCAACTCGTCCCACGGTTCATGAGTCAAAACTCGAAGGACCTTCGCCTCGCAACCTGTAAAAGCTTTTGAGTCGCGCAAATGAGAATGAGATGTTCCCTAAGAGAATCATAACTGGCGATGACTTTCAAATGGCTCTGAGCACTATGGGACTTAACATCTGAGGTCACTAGTCCCATAGAACTTAGAACTACGAGGGCAGTTCAATAAGTAATGCAACACTTTTTTTTCTGAAACAGGGGTTGTTTTATTCAGCATTGAAATACACCAGGTTATCCCCCAATCTTTTAGCTACACAACACTATTTTTCAACGTAATCTCCATTCAATGCTACGGCCTTACGCCACCTTGAAATGAGGGCCTGTATGCCTGCACGGTACCATTCCACTGGTCGATGTCGGAGCCAACGTCGTACGGCATCAATAACTTCTTCATCATCCGCGTAGTGCCTCCCACGGATTGCGTCCTTCATTGGGCCAAACATATGGAAATCCGACGGTGCGAGATCGGGGCTGTAGGGTGCATGAGGAAGAACAGTCCACTGAAGTTTTGTGAGCTCCTCTCGGGTGCGAAGACTTGTGTGAGGTCTTGCGTTGTCATGAAGAAGGAGAAGTTCGTTCAGATTTTTGTGCCTACGAACACGCTGAAGTCGTTTCTTCAATTTCTGAAGAGTAGCACAATACACTTCAGAGTTGATCGTTTGACCATGGGGAAGGACATCGAACAGAATAGGTCTATAGTTCTGGCTTTAAACTTTTTCTTGGTAGGGGAGTGGGTGTGGCGCCACTCCATTGATTGCCGTTTTGTATCAGGTTCGAAGTGATGAACCCATGTTTCATCGCCTGTAACAATCTTTGACAAGAAATTGTCACCCTCAGCCACATGACGAGCAAGAAATTCCGCACAGATGGTTCTCCTTTGCTCTTTATGGTGTTCGGTTGGACAACGAGGGACGCAGCGGGAACAAACCTTTGAATATCCCAACTGGTGAACAATTGTGACAGCACAACCAACAGATGCCAAGTTGAGCACTGAGTTGTTTGATGGTGATCCGTCGATCATCTCGAACGAGTGTGTTCGCACGCTCCGCCATTGCAGGAGTCACAGCTGTGCACGGACGGCCCGCACGCGGAAGATCAGACAGTCTTGCTTGACCTTGCGGCGATGATGACAAACGCTTTGCCCAACGACTCACCGTGGTTTTGTCCACTGCCAGATCACCGTAGACACTCTGCAAGCGCCTATGAATATCTGAGATGCCCTGGTTTTCCGCCAAAAGAAACTCGATCACTGCCCGTTGTTTGCAACGCACATCCGTTACAGACGCCATTTTAACAGCTCCGTACAGCGCTGCCACCTGTCGGAAGTCAATGAAACTATACGAGACGAAGCGGGAATGTTTGAAAATATTCCACAAGAAATTTCCGGTTTTTTCAACCAAAATTGGCCGAGAAAAAAAATGTGTTGCATTACTTATTGAACTGCCCTCGTACTTAAACCTAACTAACCTAAGGGCATCACACACATCCATGCCCGAGGCAGGACTCGAACCTGCGACCGTAGCGGTCGCGCGGTTCCAGACTGAATCGCCTAGAACCGCTCGGTCACACAGGCCGGCCCAACTGGTGATGAGACGTGGGTCTGTGGTTATGATGCTGAGACCAAGGTTCAATCTTCACAGTGGGCCAGGAAAGGTTCTAAAAAAATGTCAAAACTATCCGATAGTTTTCTCTGATTTAGAAGGATTAGTTCATCATGAATTCGTACCACAGGGACAAACTGTTAATCGATGGTGCTTTCGGGACGTGTTGCGTCGCTTGCAATAAAATGTGAGAAGGAAACGGCCTGAAATGTGGCGAGACAGTTCATGGCTCTTGCATCACCATAACGCACCGTCACATTCATCCTCGTTGGTGTGTGTGACTATTGCACAAGAAAAGAAATCTGCTGCCTCTTCCTCCGAACTCTCCAGACCCAGCCCCTGCAGACTTTTCTCCTGGAAACCACTTTGAAAGGAAGAAGATTTGCAACGATAAACGAGATAAAAGAAAATTCACAGACAGCGCTTCGCGCCATCCACCAAGAGGCGTACCAAGACTGCTTCCGGAAGTGGAAACGGCGTTGAGAGCGGTGTATCAATTGTGGAGGACAGTATTTCGAAGAAGACCATGCACCATAATTAAAAGGTAAGCGTAAAAATATTTTTTGGACAAAGCTCTCGAATTTTTTTAAACAGACCTCACATGTTCCTATTCACAGAGGTATTCAGTGATGCTATAACGCCGTTATGTTCACTGAGTCGAAAAGTTTGGGCCTGTTTGTAACCAGGATAACTAAGCTGTTACCCTCACACGGCCGGCCGAAGTCGCCGCGCGGTTCTGGCGCTGCAGTCTGGTACCGCGAGACCGCTACGGTCGCAGGTTCGAATCCTGCCTCGGGCATGGGTGTGTGTGATGTCCTTAGGTTAGTTAGGTTTAACTAGTTCTAAGTTCTGGGGTACTAATGACCTCAGCAGTTGAGTCCCATAGTGCTCAGAGCCATTTTTTTTGTTACCCTCACGAGTCGGTTCTCTAATCAGCCGTTAAACATAATTTTCGGATATGGCATTGAACAATGTCACAACAACCCATCTGTTGTTAGACCATTATTTACTTACGCGTTTTGGACTTAGTCCCTCTTGAGAGCATCAATCAGAAAACGTTAATACTGAGTATCGTGTCAAATTATTTCAATCTTGACACTATAGTTATCCAGTATTTTTTTTTGAGTCATCAGTGTTCTGACTGGTTTGATGCGGCCCGCCACTAATTAACCACCTGTGCTAACCTCTTCATCTCAGAGTAGCACTTGCAACCTACGTCCTCAATTATTTGTTGGAGGTATTCAAATCTCCGTCTTCTACACTTTTTGCCCTCTGCAGCTCCCTCTACCACAATGGAAGTCATTCCCTGATGGCTTAAAAGATGTCCTATCATCCTGTCCCTATCCTTGTCAGTGTTTTCCACATATTCCTTTCCTCTCCGATTCTGCGCAGATCCTACTCATCATTATCAGACCACCTAATTTTCAACATTCGTCCATAGCACCACATCTCAAATTCTTCGAATATCTTCTGTCCCGGTTTTCCCACAGTCCATGTTTCACTACCATACAATGCAGATTTCTTCCTCAAATTAAGGCATATGTCTAATACTGTTAGACTTCTCTTGGCGAGGTTGACCTTTTTTCTGCGTTATTGATCTTCTCCTTGCTCCGTTCGACATTGGTTATTTTGCTGCCTTGGTAGCAGAATTCCTTAACTTCATTTACTTGGTGACCATCAATACTGATGTTAAGTTTCTCGCTGCTCTCATTTCTACTACTTCTCATTACCTTTGTCTTTCTTCGATTTACTCTCAATCCATATTGTTTACTCATTAGACTGGTCATCCCATTCAACAGCAGTTCAAGTAATTCTACGTCACTTTCACTCAGGATAGTAATGTCATCAGCGAATCGTATCACTGATATACTTTCACCTTGTATTTTAATTCCGTTCTTGAACCTTTCTTTTATTTCCATTATTGCTTCGTCGATGTACAGATTGAACAGTAGGGGCGGAAGACTAAATCCCTATCTTACACGCCTTTAATCTGAGCACTTCGTTCTTGGTCGTCCACTCTTATTAATCCCTCTTGGCTCTTGTACATGCTATATATTACCCGTCTCTACCTATAGCTTACCTCTATTTTTCTCAGAACTTCGAACATCTTACACCATTTCACATTGTCGAGCGCTTTTTCCAGGTCGACAAATCCTATTAACGTGTCTTGATTTTTCTTTAGTCTTACTTCCAATATCAACCGTACGTCAAAATTGCCTGTCTGGTGCCTTTATATTTCCTAAAGCCTTCAATGTACTCTTTCCATCTATGCGCTCTCTCCTCTGCATTTAACTGTAGAATTCCCGTTGCAGTCTTAATATTACTAGGCTTGCTTTTAATTTCAACGAAGGTTATTTTGGCTCCCTTATGCTAAGTCAGTCCTTCCGACAATCATTCCTTTTTTGATTTCTTCACATTTTTCATGCAACCAGTTCGTCTTAGCTTCCCTGCACTTTCTGTATTCCTGATCTTCCCTGAAAATTGTACTTTCTTGTTTCATCGATCAACCAAAGTGTTTATTCTGTTATCCATGGTTTCTTCGTAGCTACCTTCTTTGTACCTATCTTTTTCTTTCTAAGTTCATTCATTGCCCTTTTTAGAGATGTCCATACCTCTTTAACCGTACTGCCTACTGAGGTATTCCTTATTGCTGTATCTATAACCTTAGAGAACTTCAAGCGTATCTTGCCATTCCTTAGTACTTCCGTATCTCACTTCTTTGCGTACTTATTCTTCCTGACTAATGTCTTAAACTTCAGCCTACTCTTCAGCACTACTACACTGTGATGTGACTCTGTATCTGGTCCTGGGTACGTCTTACAATCCAGTATCTGATTTCAGAGTCTCTGTCTGAACATGATGTAATCTAACTGAAATCTTCCCATATCTCCCTGCCTTTCCCAAGTATACGACCTCCTCTTGTGATTCTTGAGCAGGGTATGCTCTTATACTAGCCGAATTTCATTACAGAACTCAATTAGTCTTTCTCCTCTTTCATTCCTCGTCCCAAGCCCATGTTCTCCTGAAACCTTTTCTTCTCTCCCTTCCCCTACAACTGCATTCCAATTTTCTATAATTATAGATTCGTCTCCCTTTACGTAGTGTATCACCCTTTCAATATCCTAATATACTTTCTCTATCTCTTCGTTTTTAACTTGCGACGTCGGCATTTACACCTGAACTACCATTGTCGGTGTTGGTTTGCTGTCGATTCTGATTAGAGCAACCCTATCACTGAATTGTTGACAGTAACACACTCTCAGCCCTACCTTCGTATTTGTAATGAAGCCTACTCCCATTACACCATTTTATACCCGTGTTGATATTACCCTATACTATTCTTACCAGAAATTCTTGACTTGTTTCTATTTCACTTTACTGACACCTATTATATCTAGATTGACTCTTTGCATTTCCCTTTTCAGATTTCCCAGTTTGCTTGCCACGTTCAAGCTTCTGAGAGTCCATGCCGCGGCTCGTAGAACGGTACCCTTTCCTTGGTTATTCAATCTTTTTCTCGTGGTCATTTATTGAGCATACAACACACAAATACAGGGTGGCCAAAACAAAATTGGCCCAGAAAATATTTACAATATCTCGGAAGCATAAATATCACAGTAGATGCTGGATACGCCGCCATAGGTATCGATGCATCACTGTGCTCGACTTACCAAACTGTGAAACACAGGTCACAACGCTGCCTGAGGGATAGCAGCAATGCCGTTTCCATTGTGTTATTGTAGATTTTTCAATTGCGTTAGTATTGTTTGAGCACATCACGGGGGAGAGAGATCGAACAATCGAGATGGTGAAAGACAGCACTGCCTCTACTGATTGTTCTCTTCTCGCCAAACACCTCACGTACTCATGGCAAATTTGTCAAAGCGGCGTAATCTGTTGCTCTGTCTTGCTGAAAGTATCCATGCAGCCTACCTTTTGTGATTTGACCCACTTATCGACGGAACGGTTTCTGGACATACAGGTTAGCATTAACGGTTTGGTGAAAGAATCGTGTTGTGACGCGGCAGTTAGACATTGCGCTATGAGTTCACATATCCTGACATACTGAAATAGTATTCAGATGAAGCAAAGAGAAACTTGATTCCACTTGGCTCAGAAACCATTGGCAGAACTCAACACGCAAAATTTCGTCTGGACACTTTCACTCATGCGGAACAGTAATTTGTAGCTACACAGATGGAGGCCATTTTTGAAAATGTTTCGACAATATGCTCTCTTAATTTCGACTTGCACGGATAAACGGCGTTGAGATTTCGTCGTACTCTGTACTTGCACAGATAAACGGCGTTGAGATTTCTTCGGACTCAGTCCCAGACTTTATCCTTCGCTAATGTCTTGTTAACTGGTGTTCGAGTTCTTTTCGGATGGTTACGGTTTTCATGCGCTACAGAGCCCGTTTCACTCCATTTTGTCACCTATTCTGAACTGCAGGCTGTGCTGGAGGTTTCGCCAAAACATTTCCAGTCTCGAACTCTTACAGTTCCGCACACGTCGTCCACAAACTGTGCTTCGCATAATTCTCGACAACGAACACGAGCTATTTCGTCGTTAGCACCATTTTGTGTTGCATTCAGCTGATCATTAAACGCGACTGCTCTTCTCACTCAGTCAAATGTAATAAAAAAGCGAAGCACTCGGGACAGAGCATCCGGGATACGCAAAATCACAGTTTCCTGCATGTTCTGTGATGGGCAGTTCTCCTGTTCACTAACAAAGATCAGTTCGGCATCTGTCTAATAAATATTCTCCAAGGATGCTTCAATTTTCTCATCCTGGGCAACTCATTACACGCAAGCTAATTTCAAATGCATGAAAAAATCACAAAATGAAACAAACGTATTCGGACGTAAAGTCCTAGTTTTGGTTTAAAATTGGCAACCTGTAGTATATAAATTTTGCATTTCCTAGTCAATTACCTGCTAGCCACAGATAATATGTACGTGTAGTAGTTTAGGGTTCCGTGCAGTACTACATGCTGCTCGCTAACTTCATTGAAAACTCTTTGGTAAAAAAAGGCACTTTACTTTCGATTTAATGTTTGTTCGTTATGCCTATTTCGCTTGCGACCATATACGGTTTGTAATTGACTCTCAGCAGTTGTTACAAACATATTGCAAAGAGAGATACTGTGAAACTTGTTCTCGAAAAGGAATAAAAAAATAGAACTAAAGTAATTCTGGGCATCCGCGTGCATGATTGCATAAGATACCATACTTATGCGTTGGTTGATGATCAACGAAATGTGTTTATATAATGTGCTAACCATTCTGAGCTGTCTGATGAGATTAACTTCCAGGATAACTTGCAACTAATAGTCTCTTTCGTAAAACCGAACCTGCACTTTGGCGAAGAAGTGTCACCTCAAATATTAACTTCATGAGCTGAATCGGTATAGAGCACTACTAACTCAAAGGACTGTGACCGGCTAGTAAAACATGCGTGGTCCATTATAAACCCTTGTCCCTCTATTTTACTTCATCATACTACCACCTGTTCATCATAGTGTACTTTTTTCAGCGGTATCACTGATCGGTCTGTTTAACTTCACACCTACCTGTTTTCCCGTGCGCTGGCTTGTTATGTAATCATCAGATGGTTCAAAATGGCTCTGAGCACTATGGGACTCAACTGCTGAGGTCATCAGTCCCCTAGACTTAGAACTACTTAAACCTAACTAACCTAAGGACATCACAAACATCCATGCCCGAGGCAGGATTCGAACCTGCGACCGTAGCGGTCTTGCGGTTCCAGACTGCAGCGCCTTTAACCGCACGGCCACTTCGGCCGGCTAATCATCAGATGTACGGCAAGAACTGACTGCACTGAGCCTCCAAACGTTCCACTCTTCTGCAGAATGACAGTCTCAATAATTACCTGTGAAAACCGCTTCCGTTGAGAAGTGTGTTACCGCTCTCTCCCTTTTGTATGTTAAGTACATTATCGAATCCATCTCATGAAATCTTATTCCAAAATCTTCAAGTAGGTCAATCTTCCTTGCTTTGTTCCTTATGCACACGACCTCTGAATCCTCTTCAGTGACTTTACAGCGTGTGATCGATCTCATACAGGTGCTTGGCTGCTACCGATTTTCCATAACTGCCCAGTCTCAAAGCTTTATACATTGGCGAGAATGCTCTTACTGTTTTCTATACACCTGAAATCGCATGATGCACACTTTATTTTATACAGTGTGTTGAATAAAAAGTGCGTTTCCGCACCAAGACGCACCATTGATCAAAACTAGAAGAAAAATCTTATAATGATATGTCCGTTAACCACTACCTGCTGAAGATGTGTGCCAGTCTATCCTTTCGTTTCCATCTGTCTGTTACGTACAAGTAGACACCAAAGGCAGTGCTGTATCTAGTTACCACGTATCCTGACACAGTCTTCAGCCCTTTTTCGCACACACCTGAATCCATTCGGATTTGGCACATGCATTGGTCACACACTCTCGTAACGTTTGTACATTGCCGATGGGTTGGACATACACCAATACCTTTAGATCTCACAACAACCAGAAATCCAACACAGTCAGATGCTGTGAATGGGAGATCGTGCTACCAGTCCTCCTCGACCAATCCGTCCCCATGAAACGTTGTGGTGAGGTACTGTCGCACGATCCGTAGAAAATGGGATATATAAACCACAGTCGTTGTCTTCCTGCAAGGATAACGTTCTCCAACAGCGCTGGTCTTTCATCTCTCAGAAATTGGTGATGCACAGCACCTGTTGTAAATTTGTGGCAAGATCTTATGGGACCAAACTGCTTACGTCATCGGTCCCTAGGCTTGCACACTACTTAATCTAACTTAAACTAACTTACGCTAAGGACAACACACACACCCATGCCCGAGGGAGGACTCGAACCTCTGACGGGAGGAGCCGCCCGGACCGTGACAAGTCGCCTCAGAACCTGTTAATCTCTTTGGTAAAGTGATTGTCCTGCGACACTGTCATCGACAATTGCTGCTCATACATTAATACTGACATGGTCCTGATGCCTCACCTCCATGGTAACTCGAGGATTTGCATCTGTCCGCATGTGTGTATTATGGTAATTTACTATGCCATCTATCGTGAATAATATGCAGGCTTTGACTTGCGGATCTTCAACGGTCCATGTCCCAGCAGGTATCTGATACTATCGTATCGATATACAGGGTGATTCAAAAAGAATACCACAACTTTAGGAATTTAAAACTCTGCAACGACAAAAGGCAGAGCTAAGCACTATCTGTCGGCGAATTAAGGGAGCTATAAAGTTTCATTTAGTTGTACATTTGTTCGCCATTTCAGCCAATAAAGTTTTTGGTCCCTTTTTCTTCGAAGATGCTACTGTAACTGGACTACAGTATCTGGAGATGTTAGAGAATTGGCTGTTCCCTCAGCTCGAACAAGAAGCACAACAATTCATATTTCAGCAGGATGGAGCGCCACCACATTGGCACTTATCTGTCCGTAACTACCTGAACGTCAACTACCCGAGGCGATGGATCGGCCGCCAGGCAGCCCGTGACAGAGCACTTCATCACTGGCCTCCAAGAAGCCCCGATCTTACCCCCTGCGATTTTTTCTTATGGGGGTATGTTAAGGATATGGTGTTTCGGCCACCTCTCCCAGCCACCATTGATGATTTGAAACGAGAAATAACAGCAGCTATCCAAACTGTTACGCCTGATATGCTACAGAGAGTGTGGAACGAGTTGGAGTATCGGGTTGATATTGCTCGTGTGTCTGGAGGGTGCCATATTGAACATCTCTGAACTTGTTTTTGAGTGAAAAAAAAACCTTTTTAAATACTCTTTGTAATGATGTATAACAGAAGGTTATATTATGTTTCTTTCATGAAATACACATTTTTAAAGTTGTGGTATTCTTTTTGAATCACCCTGTATTACAAGCTAGCGTCGGTGCCTTGACATGTTGTGTCTGAAGTTCCCCTGCCGCGTCACGAGAGGGCGCAAGCTCCGCATGTGTCGGTTTTAAGATACTGCGCAAGTGCGATAAGGGGGAGAGGCTTTCCAAGTACGACGGCGTTCAGTAAGTAATGTAACACATTTTTTCTCGATCAATTTTGGTTCAAAAAATGCGGAATTTGTCGTGGAATATTCCCGCTTCAACTCCTATAGTTTCATGAATTTCCGACGGGTGGTGGCGCTATACGCAGCCTTCAAAATAGCGTCTGTAACGGAAGTCGGAGATGCGTTCCTAGCTGTCATTGAGTTCTTACCTTTTTTTTACGGAAAACCAGAGCGTCACAGATATTGATAGGAGCTTACAGAATGTCTACGGAGACCTAGCACTGAAAAAAAAAGCACGGTGAGTCGATGTAAGAGACGTCTATCACTGCAAAAGATCGCTCAAAGCTGTCCGCTTTCCCGCGTGCCGGACAACGGTGGACAGCTGTGACTCTGCAATGTTGGAACGCGCGGACACTTCCATTCGAAGTGATAAGACGGATCGCAGTCGAATATCTCGCTGCACAAATGGACTTCTGCTCTGTTGGTAGTGCCGGCCGAAGTGGCCGAGCGGCTCTAGGCGCTACAGTCTGGAACCGCGCGATCGCTGCGGTCGCAGGTTCGAATCCTGCCTCGGGCATGGATGTGTGTGATCTCCTTAGGTTAGTTAGGTTTAACTAGTTCTAAGTTCTATGGGACTGATGACCTCAGCAGTTAAGTCCCATAGTGCTCAGAGCCATTTGAACCACTTTGAACCTCTGTTGGTAGTGCTGACACACTCGTCCACCAGCTCACAAAACTTCATTGTACTTTTCATCCTCATCCAACCTACAGCTTGCGTCTCGCAGTTTCTGACGTCCATCTTTTTGGACCAATCAAGGGTGCGCTCCGTGGGAAGTAGTAAGTGGAGGTTATTGGCGCAGCAAAACGTTGCCTCCGACGCTGACTAGTAGAATGGTACCATGCTGGCATACAGACTCTCCCATTAAGGTGGCGTAAGGCCGTCGCATTGGATGGAGCATTGAAAAACAAAGTTCCGCAGCCAACAGAGTGGGGAATAATATTCCGAATAAAACGAACCTGCTCTCAGAAAACAAAATGTGTTGCATTACTTATTGAGTGCCCCTCGTACGTTAAACCGGGCGTCTCCTGGCAGAGCCGATCATATCAACGTGGTCCACGCACAGTGGCGATTCCCAACTGGATTGGCCTTCGGGAGGCGGCGGATTTTTCCCGTTTAGAGTTGTCTTTGTGATTGGTAGCCACATGTAAATTCTTCGATCCTTTCGTCGCATTTCCATTGCGTGTAAAGAACATTTCCATGTGATACATTCAGGTTTTGATCGTGCGACGGAAGTAGCTCACCGAGGTGTACCTGCCATGGGACCGTTGTGGCAGTCATTATCATCACAAAACGGAAGTTAACGGTGAGGTTCCGTCTTATAAGTTACATATTAACGTATAGTTCAAATGGTTCAAATGGCTCTGAGCACTATGCGGCTTAACTACTGTGGTCATCAGTCTCCTAGAACTTAGAGCTACTTAAACCTAACTAACCTAAGGACATCACACACATCCATGCCCGAGGCAGGATTCCAACCTGCGACCGTAGCGGTCGCGCGGTTCCAGACTGAAGTGCCTATAACCGCTCGGCCACACCGGCCGGCTAACGTATAGTAGTACCAAAGGGAGTGAACGTACTACATGCATGGGTAAATCTTCATTGGGCTCGTGCAAAATCAGCTACATCGTTATCTACGTATCGATGACAATTGGTTCTTTGTTTGATGTCTAGAAATCAAGTGCTAGCTATTGAGGAGCGATATGTTAAATTTTTACTTAAGATTCCAAAAAGAGAGGCAACGACAACTTACTGCGCACTTGTGATGTAATTTAATTTGTATATATTGTACCCAGTGGTGGGAACTCTGGTACTTTCCCTTACATTATTTTTAATGGTTTTAAGACGTTATAACATGCTTGGTAATGTTGTTTATTTCCGTTTTAGATAATGTTTCATTACACGTCTCTAAATCTGGAATCTGGTGAGAACGCCCCTACAGACCCCTGGCGAATGTACCAGTTTTGAATGTCTTTTTTCAGGGTAGGTCTTTAACCTGTTTCATCGACTATTGGCCTGCTCTTTCGGGTATTTTAATTAACTTGTTGATTGTAATTTAACAACTGTTATTGGAATTCTGTCGGTTACTAGTTTCGAATTAATTCAACTCTGAGGTCCAGAAAACTTTTTAAGGGAAAGTATTTCGATTTTTAAAGTGTCTGATTTACTTGTTGGTGATTTTAAACAATAGTGGTTCAAATGGCTCTGAGCACTATGGGACTTAAACTGCTGTGGTCATCTGTCCCCTAGAACTTAGAGCTACTTAAACCTAAGTAACCTAAGGACATCACACACATCCATGCCCGAGGCAGGATTCGAACCTGGAAACGTAGCGGTCGCGCGGTTCCAGCCTGTAGCGCCTAGAACCGCTCTTTAGACAATAACCTTACGAGTGTTAAATTTAATGAAGAAGTATACTCAGGTTACCAGCTTTGCCTCCTGTAAAACTGTTAGTGTGAAACGAATCGTGAAATTTTTTCTTTCTTAGTGTGGCCTTGGCAGTTTACCACTGCTGACTCCCTCATCCTTACCATTTCAGTATTGATTTCTGGGCACTTCATTATGGAAACTGTTCTTCTACGAGGGCGTGTCGAAAAGCAATGCCTCCGAATTTTTTATGTGAAAGCACTTAAAGCTTTTTACATGAGACAAACATTATTAACATTCTACATCTTTATTCTTCGTGTCTGCATATTTATTTACCAGTATAGTCGTCCTGGTCACGAACTCATTTCTTCCAATGAGAGACCAATTTCTTGATAGAGTTTGACTTGGTTGACGCCTCTGTTTGTACCGCTTCATCCTTATCAAAGTGAAGTCCTCGAAGGTGTTCGTTAAGTTTTGGAAACTGATGAAACTCGGCTGGGGCCAAGTCGGGCCTGGATGGAGTATGACCGACGACAAGGCAATCCGACGCAGCGGTCGTGTGTGGTCCGGCACTGTCATCTTGAAGGATAGGGTGTTCCATGTGTGGACGAACCTTTCGAACTCGAGCTTTTTAGTTGTATGAGTACAGCACGCTGTTTCTCGCACATCGACATAGTTACGTTGGGCACCGCTACACACGTTATACTATGGAGCCGTCTAGAGCTGCATCTGGCGTCAGCGAAGCGCGGAAGTCAACGGAGTGATATCCATGACATGTAATACCTCGGCCGTTATTGAGAACAGAATAAAAAAATTCGGAGTCATTATTTTTCAGCAAGTCCTCGTAGTTTTAACTATTACTACCTACTCTTTTTATTTACCTTGTATAATGTTGCTTCTTTACTTTACCTGTTCCAGTAAACATCCCCTACTGACAAGTACATCCGGATTTGCTGAAATTCTCAAAAGCTTTCGCTAAATCGAGAAATGTTTGCCTTCCTTTAATGAGTCGTCTAAGATATTTCATAAGGTCAATATTGCCTCCGAGTTTCTACTTTTTTTCCGCAAACCAAACTGACGTTCCACCGAACATTTTTTTTCGGTTCATTCAAAGCATACTGACCTTAATGCTAGATACGTATCCCCTTCTCCCACATCCATCAACAACTGTGTATTCTACATTTATGATGTATACATCCAGGCTGAAATAACGAATGAAAATTTGTAGCAAGACCAAGATTCGAACTTGGGTTTCCTAGTCACTAGGCAGATGTGCTAACCACTACACCACCCAGGCACAGTGGCTTTGCAGAACTGCACGGACTACCCTCGCATGAATCCCTCCTCAGTCCAAATAACCGTTCACGCCTCAGCCCACATGATATTATCCCTAAACTCGAACAGCACTGCAGAGGTTACCCAACTGCATTGTAATAGCACCTCAACCTCCAACGAAATGGGGGATCCTGTCTGAATTCCAGTCATAGCTGCTGTAATCAAATGAAAGTATATGGTTGCAGAGACTTTTTGCTTCAAAAATCTATGATGTATACATGCAGGGTGAAGTAACAAGTGAAGATTTGTACCAGGGCTGGGGTCCGAACCCAGCCTCCCGCCCACTAGACAGATGCGCTAACCACTACACCACCCTGACACAGCGGCTTCGCACAGCTGTAAGGACTACCCTAGGACACCTATTCCAATGCGGATAGAGATCCTCTGCAATGCTGTTCGAGTTAGCAGGGAATACCAGGTGAGCTGAAATGTGAATGGGAATTTGGATTGAGGTGAGAGCTGTGCTTAGGGTAATCCGTGCGGTTGTGCATTACCCCTGTGCCCAGGTGGCATCATGATTATTGCATCTGTCTAGTGACAAGGAGATCCGGGTTCGAATCGCGACGCTGGTACAAAGTTTTATTCGTCGCTTGAGTCTGCGTATACACACCACAGATGTCTGAGACCTGAAAAGATCTCTCGAACCGTATATACTACTGGCCATTAAAATTGCTACACCACGAAGATGACGTGCTACAGACGCGAAATTTAACCGACAGGAAGAAGATGCTCTGATATGCAAATGATTAGCTTTTCAGAGCATTTAGACAAGGTTGGCGACGGTGGTGACACCTACAACACCTACAACGTGCTGACATGAGGAAAGTTTCCAACCGATTTCTCATACACAAACAGCAGTAGACCAGCTTTGCCTGGTGAAACGTTGTTGTGACGCCTCGTGTGAGGACGTTTCCCACTTTGAGAAAGGTCGGATTGTAGCATATCGCGATTGCCGTTTACGGTATCGCGACATTGCTGCTCGCGTTAGTCGATATCCAATGACTGTTAGCAGAATATGGAATCGGTGGTTTCATGAGGGTAATGCGGAACGCCGTGCTGGATCCCAACGGCCTCGTATCACTAGCAGTCGAGATGACAGGCATCTTATCCGCCTGGCAGTAATGGATCGTCCAGCCACGTTTCGATCCCTGAGTCTACAGATGGGGACGTTTGCACGACAACAACCATCTGCACGAACAGTTTGACGACGTTTGCAGCAGCAAGGACTATCAGCTTGGAGACCATGGCTGCTGTTACCCTGGACGCTGCATCACAGACAGGAGCCCCTGCGATGGTGTACTCAACGACGAACCTGAGTGCACTAATGGCAAAACGTCATTTTTTCGGATGAATCCAGGTTCCGTTTACAGCATCATGATGGTCGGATCCGTGGTTGGCGACATCGCGGTGAACGCACATTGCAAGCGTGTATCCGTCATCACCCGGCGTGATGGTATGGCGTGCCACTGGTTACACGTCTCGGTCACCTCTTGTTCGCACTGACGGCACTTTGAACAGTGGACGTTACATTTCAGATGTGTTACGACCCGTAGCTCTACCCTTCATTCGACCCCTGCGAAACCCTACATTTCAGCAGGATAATGCACGACCGCATGTTGCAGGTCCTGTACGGGCCTTTCTGGACATAGAAAATGTTCGACTGCTGCCCTGGCCAGCACATTCTCCAGATCTCTCACCAACTGAAAATGTCTGGTCAATGGTGGCCGAGCAACTGGCTCGTCACAATGCGCCAGTCTTGATGAACTGTGGTATCGTGTTGAAGCTGCATGGGCAGCTGCACCTGTACACGCCATCCAAGCTCTGTTTGACTCAATGCCGAGGCGTATCAAGGCCGTGGTTGTTCTGGGTACTGATTTCTCAGGATCTATGCACCCAAATTGCGTGAAAATGTAATGACATGTCAGTTCTAGTATAATATATTTGTCGAATGAATATCCGTTTATCATCTGCATTTCTTCTTGGTGTAGCAGTTTTAATGGCCAGTAGTGTAGTTTCATTTGATTTCTACATTTGAATCGTTGCCTTCTTCCACTACGGACTCAGGGAGTGCTTTACATTCCGCAGCTTCTGTCCCCTCCCGGCAGTGCCCCGCGTCGCCTCCGCGAGGAAACGAAGCGCTACTCGAACCATTAGCGGCGACAGCTGCCCCTGGTGCCAGCCGCGGCTTTCCGACTGCCAACCCTCGGCAAAGGGTTGCGGCAGGCGGAGTGAAGCGTGCTCGAGTGGCAACACGCTCCGCTGCGTCCGGCACGCACTACGCACCGCCCCACCCCGCCACGCTGTGTGATTTGTCTCAAACTGGCCCACAAGTGGGTCCCGCAGGAGTCGGCCCCGCTGCTGCTGAAGACGTCTTGTTAACGGACGAGGCCCCACAATACCGCCACGTTAGCCGTCGCAGCGGATGCAAATTCCTTCTTTCACGCGGATAAACGAGGCGTGAGCTCCTTGCGTATTCTGTGTAGCCATTACGTGCTAAATCTAGCGTGTGTTGTCGAGAAACGCCCTTATATATACAGTATATTTCCCGCGTCGAAGCTCATTCAGATGGTGTCAGACCATGAAATTGTGCTCGAAACGTTAATAGGCGAATGAAATTAGTTCCACATCCGACACTTCGTGAGAAAACTTTTGCCGTAAGCCGTGTTTCCCAGCAGTATTGTACCCACAGAAATTACTGATTCGCTTGAGTGAAGCAGTGAGAAATTGAATGGAGATAGGAATCGACGATGGCCCGTATAAAGGCTCATGAGGTTATTCGCCTCTACTTATTTATGGAACCATGAGAAGGTAACTAGATGGCCAGACCTTTGTACGAATTAGGCCTCTCTCGGAAAGGAATCTGTTCTTTTCTCACTGTGCCACGTCATTCTACAGGGTGTAACAAAAAATTATGACCAAAATTTCAGGAAACATTCCTCATATGAAGAGCAGTAAAATGAGTTAAAAAGCCTTCGGCACACGGACCGTACTTTCGAAGTACATCCTTGAGTGTTCTGAATTCAACGCGCTACTGAACGCCCAGAAATGAGGCGACTAGTGCATCCGGTACGTGTGTCTCAACTTGGTATCTGTGATCACAGTACGATCCAACGGCAGTTGTCGGCTGTACTGGCTCACAAATCACATTGTTTACGAAATGGACGGGCGTAAAATTACTACCTTAGTGCTACTAAAACGCACATTCCCTCCATTGGCGCCGGCTGGGGTGGCCGAGCGGTTCTAGGCGCTACGGTCTGGAACCGCACGACCGCTACGGTCGCAGGTTCGAATCCTGCCTCGGGCATGGGTGTGTGTGATGTCCTTAGGTTGGTTAGGTTTAAGTAGTTCCAAGTTCTAGGGGACTGATGACCTCAGCAGTTAAGTCCCATAGTGCTCAGAGCCATTTGAACCATTTTGAA
Source organism: Schistocerca serialis cubense (assembly GCF_023864345.2). Taxonomy (NCBI): domain Eukaryota; kingdom Metazoa; phylum Arthropoda; class Insecta; order Orthoptera; family Acrididae; genus Schistocerca; species Schistocerca serialis. The sequence continues at coordinate 622,677,608 of NC_064645.1, forward strand.
CCTCCATTGGCCATATGTTGTTCTGTTCGTAGAATACGTAAATAAAAACTACGATACCCGTGAATATCGCATAAGGCAAAGAGGAAAGTACCTTCTCCAGTCAATAAGGACATCGGCTTATAAAAGCTCTGTTACTAGTAGTGTGCATTAAATTTACAATAGTTCTTCGCAGAAGATAAAAATTATTTAATCAGTCTCACTATTTAGCAAAACCTTAAGGACGTTTGTACTTGATCACTTTCTTATTGAGAAGCAGAATCTTTACAACTACGAAATGCAAAACTTGAAACAAGAAAGTGAAAACTATTTTACTGCAAGCTGCGTTGTAGATAAAGCCAATCGAACAAACTCACTCCTCAGAGAGACCCCACTTGTATTTAAGTAACATCGAATATTACAGAATATTATTCCATGAAATTAATAAGAAAGTACCATAAACTGTTAGAAAACGTGATAGTTAACAGAAATATTTGGGTCCAGTGGGACGCTAACCAGCAACTCAGGATTTGTTATGTTACTAATCTAGTGCTCTATTCTTTCCTCTTTCTCTTTCCTTATTTCTTTTTATTTTCGACTCTACAAAAATTCATTGCGCTAGGACTATAAATGATTGTCTATCATGTTTCGCATCTTACCATCTCCTGAAAGCTTTAATCGTAGATATGTTACAAAATGACATTTAACTGTCGAAAATTGTACCGATGACACATATGACTTTCAAGTTCACTGGCAAAGCAGACTGCAGTGACACATCATAGGCTAGACAGTGTTCTGGGTTTGTGATGGCAGGGAGGGCGGAAGACAGTGTTAACAAGCTGTAGAGTCCCCGCATCTCACGTTCGTTGCATCGGTGTAGTACTGCTGCAAGTTGAATCCAATGTTGCCAGATAGAGATTGGTTTCCCGTGGTTTTCTCATTATTCCGCGGCCTTGAAACGGCACACTTTTACACGCAAATTTCAATAATTCTGTAACCACCAGTATAACGTTTCCTTTCATTACAATGAATCGTACAATTAACGACTAGTTTTCGAGTGATCCGCAATTTGTTGGTGCTTAGAAACGACGTACATGCAGATGGACGTCCACTGAAAGCCAAAAGACGTCTCACGACTGTGTACTGAAGACAGATGGCGTCATCTGACGTAGGTGGCGTTCTCCCATCTCATTAGTCTACGTTCAAATGCAAATTCAGAGCCGGCCGGTATGGCCGAGGGGTTCTAGGCGCTTCAGTCTGGAACAGCGCTACCGCTACGGTCGCAGGTTCGAATCCTGCCTTGGGCATGGATGTGTGATGTCCTTAGGTTACTTAGGTTTAAGTAGTTCTCAGTTCTAGGGGACTGATGACCTCAGATGTTAAGTCCCATAGTGCTCAGAGCCATTTGAACCATTTTTTTTTTTGCAAATTCAGAGAGTCTGATATGCTAGATATTTCCCTGCACGTTTGGAAAGAGTCCCCAACGAGCTTTTTCCACGCTGTGACACCATAAAGTCGGCACATTCGACGTTCAAATGCACGGCCCGTGTGTCAACGGCTGCAAATGGACACGGCACCGGTAACGCTTTATTTCTACGTTAAAGTTCAATATCTATAACTCTTCAACTCATTGATCACATACATTGAAACGAAGTCTCATCCTTGAACAACACATGTACACTAAAGTGAGGACTGACACAGTGTTGAATAAACCATTTGTAGACGCGTACCAGTGCGGGAAAATCAGCTACTGCCTGCACACGCTGTACATTTATCAGATACAGCAGGTTCTCATGTAGCACTTTCCAGACGGTCATTTGGTCAAAATGATCTGTTACATCTAATTAAGTGTCTTGACACTGACACTAGAGTTGTCGACAATTGCACTGAGACGTTTCTTCTCCAGCTAAGGTTTCCCTGTCCTTCTAGACCTACCCCAGTCGCGAATAGGAGGTTTAGAGGACCAGTGATACCTAACAGGACGATCGATTGCTTCAAACATCCTCCTGTTGAGGCATCGTCATTCTGGAAATCTTTCCCGATACCAACTTTGAGCGACACTGCCATTACCATCTGCTAATATCTGTAGTATATGGAGATCTGCCAACATGCATTTCAGTTCACTTCCTTCGCACTGTACCGGGAATACATAGCGGTTCCCTATGAGCAGGGAGAGGATTTCTATCATCGGGAAAATGAACGACTGGCACAATGTTCGTTGTTTGCATAAACTTGGTAACTAAATTGAAGAACAGTGTCATGAATCTGCGTTCTTTAAAGTGTAGCCCAGCTTTCAACACACGTTATTTGGTATACCATAATAATATGTCACTTACTTTTGGAGTCCCCTCGTAAATGAAATGGGGTTTTCTGTGTTTAACGGTAACCACGTCAGACAAATAAGTTAAAAGATGGGAACAAAATCAAGTATGGATACATCCGTTTCCTACAGTAAACGTAAACAGTAAGACATAATATAATGGTAATAGATTATTTATATCAATGTAGATATTTAAAGCAGGAACAGTGTGATTTTTATTTTCTTCTTATACTTACAAATTGACGTATATAGTCTTCCCAAAGATTTTGTATGCCGTTCACCGTTCGACGAAATCTACTTTTACACTGGCAGTAAATTACCAACCACTGAAAAACTGATATTACTCTTGACCACTATATTTACCAAATTTATACTGGAATATGCGTTGATAAAATAAGGAATTCAGCTACCTAGGAAATAAAATAACCGATGACCGAGGCAGCATGGAGGATATAAAAAGCGGACTAGCAATTGCAAAAGGGCATTCTTCGCCAAGAGAAGTGTACTAGTATCAAACATAGGCCTTAATTTGAGGAAGACATTTTTGAGAATGTACATCTGGAGCACAGCATTGCATGGTAGTGAAACATGGACAGTGGGAAAACCGGAACAGAAGAGAATCGAAGCGTTTCAGGTGGGTGCTACAGACAAATGTTGGAAATTAGGTGGACTGATAAGGTAAGGAATGAGGAAGTTCTACGCAGAATCGGAGAGGAAAGGAATATGTGGAAAACACTGATAAGGAGAAGGGACAGGATGATAGGACATCTGCTAAGACATGAGGGAATGACTTCCATGGTACTAGAGGGAGCTGTAGAGGGCAAAAACTGTAGAGGAAGACAGGGATTGGAATACGTCCAGCAAATAACTGAGGACGTAGATTGCAAGTGCTACTCTGAGATGAAAAGGTTGGCACAGGATAGGAATCCGTGGTGGGTCGCATCAAATCAGTCAGAAGACGGATGACTAAAAAAAGAAAAAGAAAGAAAAAGGATACTTCGTTCCAACATTTCCAGCTTTCTGCGCTCTTCCGTTCGCAGATGGAGCGGCGGAAAAATGTCTGTCTACATCCTGTGGTACAGGCACATGGCTTTTTGTCGCCTTCCAGACATATAAGGTCACAGAACCTTGAGGCTATGCTGTGTCTGTTGTATCCTGCTTTTACATAGTACTACCTCAGTTTTCACGTATTGGTGGGTCTACCGTAAGTGGATAGGTATCCGGCCACAAGGATAAATAAAAACCGTACGATAGGATAAACTCTACGAAACAGAAATATTCCAACATCCACCAACCCTGTGCAGGGCAACAATGTACAGGGTGTTTCAAAAAGAATATACAAATGTTTTAAGACTTTTTAACATTTATAACATTCAACTTTTAGTTATAAATAACACATAAAATGAAAGAGCAGCTCAAACAGATTTTCTTGCAAGTGTTCAACGGACCATTCGTCACACACCGAGTCCATGAGCGAGTTCTTCCCAAACCTTGATCAGTATTTCTGGAGCCATTTCTGCAACAATGCTGTTTATAACGTAGGGTAGCTTAGCTGGAAGCGGGGGCACGAATACGTGATCCTTTGTGACCCCCAAAGGTAAAAATCGCATGGCATCAGATCGAGTGTGAATGTGGAGGTCAAGCAAAACAAGCTCTGTAACCCTGCCCCAGGCAACCAATCCAGCGGTCAGGTACAACATCATTTAGCCTAGCGCGTACTGAGTTTTGCCAGAGAGGCGGCACACCATCTTCCTGGCAAATAAAGTTTCTTCATTCAGCTTCTTCCAGTTGAGGAAAGAGCGACAGTCCTAGCGTGTCAGGATAAGAAACACCAATTACAATTGCTTCACCATAAAACTTAAAATTAAACTTACCGCACAAAAAAACATTCAATTTAGGGAGTATGACTGTAACTCTACCATGTCGTGGGGATTTGCTGACAATGTGTGTGTTCATACCTCCACTTAGATGAAATGTTGATTCATCACTGAAGACGATCGAGAAAATCTTCATAGTCAAGGAGTAACATTTCGTTTGCAAAGCTGGAACGTAATCAGTAGTCTGTAGGCTTTAGAGCTTGAAACAACTGCTGGTGACAAAGATGTAGTTGTAATTGTCTCCTTAAAAATCTCCACACAAACGTCACTGGAAATGCCAACTCACGACTAGCGGTCGGAACTGATTTCTTGGGGTGCTCACATTCATGTTCTTCAGTCGCTGTTCGTCGTTCCAAGTCTTCCCTTTGCGCACAGATACATAGACAAAACTGTTGACGTGCTCATTCATCCGCTGTACACTTTAGGATTGTAACTTGAATGTACACTACTGGCCTTTAAAATTGCTACAGCAAGAAGAAATGCAGATGAGAAATATATTATATTAGAACTGACATGTGATTACATTTTCACGATATTTGGGTGCATAGATCCTGAGAAATCAGTACCCAGAAAAACCACCTCTGACCATAATAGCGGCCTTGATACGCCTGGGCATTGAGTCTAACAGAGCTTGGATGGCATGTACAGGTACAGCTTCCCATGCAGCTTCAACACGATACCACAGTTCATCAAGAGTAGTGACTGACGTATTGTAACGAGCCAGTTGCTCGGCCACCATTGACCAGACGTTTTCTATTGGTGAGAGATCTGGAGAATGTGCTGGCCAGGGCAGCAGTCGAACATTTTCTGTATCCAGAAAGGCCCGTAAAGGACCTGCAACATGCGGTCGTGCATTATCCTGCTGAAATGTAGAGTATCGCAGGGATCCAATGAAGGGTACAGCTACGGGTGGTAACACATCTGAAAGTGCCGTCAATGCGAACAATAGGTGACCGAGACGTGTAACCAATGCCACCCCATACCATCACGCCGGGTGATACGCCAGTATGGCGATGACGAATACACGCTTCCAATGTGAGTTCACCGCGATGTCGCCAAACACGGATGCGACCATCATGATCCTGTAAACAGAACTTGGATTGATCCGAAAAAATGACGTTTTGCCATTCGTGCACCCAGGTTCGTCGTTGCGTACACCATCGCAGGCGCTCCTGTCTGTGATGCAGCGTCAAGCATAACCGCAGCTGATAGTCCATGCTCCTGCAAACGTCGTCGAACTGTTCGTGCAGATGGTTGTTGTCTTGCAAACGTCCCCATCTGTTGACTCAGGGACCGAGACGTGGCTGCACGATCCGTTACAGCCATGTGAATAAGATGCCTGTCATCTCGACTGCTAGTGATACGAGGCCTTTGGGATCCAGCACGGCGTTCCGTATTACCCTCCTGACCCCACCGATTCCATATTCTGCTAACAGTCATCGGATATCGACCAACGCGAGCAGCAATGTCGCGATACGATAAACCGCAATCGCGATAGCCTATAATCCGACCTTTATCAAAGTGGGAAACGCGATGGTACGCATTTCTCCTCCTTACACGAGGCATCACAACAACATTTCACCAAGCAACGCCGGTGAACTGCTGTTTGTGTATGAGAAATCGGTTGGAAACTTTCGTCATGTCAGCACGTTGTAGGTGTCGCCACCGGCGCCAACCGTGTGTGAATGCTCCGAGAAGCTAATCATTTGCATAGCACAGCATCTTTTTCCTGTCGGTTAAATTTCGCTTCTGTAGCACGTCATCTTCGTGGTGTAGCAATTTTAATTGCCAGCAGTGTAGTAAATACTTCAAAGCCTTAAAAGCCGTATATCGCTTAAATTGTGAAAGACTCTTTGTACGACTGAACACACCAGCTCGACGGAGCGGTGACCTGACGGCGGAGTGTGTGCTGGACGGCGTGGGAACAGAAGACGCTCGCTTTGCGCTGCCTGCCAAGTGACCGCTACCGAGGCATGCGGACCTAGGGCGCCAGCCGGAACTGCAGACGGGAGGCACCGAGCGCCCTATCGTATCGTATCGTACCGCCTCGTCTCGCATAGCCTATCTCGCCATCAGATTCGCCGACTCTGACCGCGCCGGCGGACAATGGTCCGCGCAAGAATCCGATACGGCGATCCGGGATCGCGGCGAGTCCACACAAGTGCCGGGACAGATGCACCGCCTCAGCCCGTCACGGCCCGACCGCCGCTCGGGTTCCGCCGCCTTTGCCTCTTGTCGGGAGTCTCATACCTCTGCTTCTGTTTGGCCTCTGTGTAGCAAACAGAGGTGAAGCGAATGTCGAACGCGTGCTGCCGCTGAGTCGCGAGCGGGCACTGTACGTCTCCGAACAGTGTTCACGATTCTATAGTACACCGCGGCTGCCATTCTCGTTAAGTGACAGGGGGGCGACGAGTCCGGAAAGAGGGCGAATGCTGCGCAGAGGAGCGTAGCGGCAGTGCATCCCTGCAAGGGGATATTTTAATGAATTCAACGATTAGCCTCAATTTGTCGTCAACTGTAAGTCGCAATCTCCTCTCCATGATTGGTCTAGACTGCAATAAACGTACATCAAGGGAAGTATGTGGAGCAAGAACAGGAAACTGGTTACAAGTGAAGCGCAGTTTTGGTTGGCAAATATGAAGGTGATTACAGTTTCTTAAGTCTACACTTGCATCTACATCTACATGATCACTCTGCAATTCACACTTAAATATACTAGGATGGTATCTGTTCTTTCGGGAATCGGCAACGCGCCGCGAGTAATGAGTATAATGGGCGGGGGTACTACGAATGTAGTGCGGGACAATATGTTGAGAATGTGGGTTTCGCGTGATACGTGCCAGAGATAAGACCCAGCAGTCGCACGATTATCTGTGTGCCATTGGTGGCTCAGATGGATAGAGCGTCTGCCATATAATCGGGAGATCCCTGGTTCGAGTCCCGATCGGGGCTCACATTTTCATCTGTCCCCGTTGACGTATGTCAACGCCTGTAAACGGCTAAGGGTTTTCATTTCACTGTAATTTCACACTTAAATGTCTGGCAGAGGGTTCGTCGAACCATTTTCATACTACTTTTCTACCATTCCACTCTCGAATGGCGCGTGGGAAAAAAGGAACACCTAAATCTTTCCGTTCCAACTCTGATTACTATGATCATTTCTCCCAACGTAGGTGGGTGTCAATAAAATATTTTCGCATTCGGAAGAGAAAGTTGCCGTTTGAAATTTCGTAAATTATCTTCACGGTGCTTCACAGTTTTGAGGGTTTATCAGCGCTTACTGTACGCCCTAGCGACCTAAACTGGAGAAAAACCTTAAACCAGGCCGTAAGTGTGGTTAATGTGCTGTACTAACATGGGGTATTCAGAATTTGAAGAAATGAGACGTGGTGTATCACAAGGTTCTATTTCGGGTTTAGTATATAATCTTCCTTTTAGAGTTTCATTAGGTGCAAATTTTGTTCTTTTCGCAGATCATGTAAATCTAGGAACAGAAGGCACTACCAGTCCTCTGACTGCAAAGGCAGCTAACGAAATATTCAAGAGAGATGGTTAAAAGCAAATAGATTTTCAGTGAATTTTGACAAGACTCATCACATACATTTTAGTAGTTCTGATAAAACTTCACAAGCTATAAAAACATTGGTCTCAAACGATGAAGTGGAATGGCTTCAGTTTTTCGGAGTATAAATAGTTCAACAACTGCCTAAAACTAATAAAACGCTTTAGTTCAGCTATTGTAGTACACGTGATTACTGCTGTAGGTTATTTGAAATTGAAGGAACTAGCTTATTCTGAATTTTCTCGTTCACTAATGGTCTATGGATCAATGTTTGGTTACACTCACCCTACAGGGACAGTATCATCAGCATCCTAAAACATGTTGTAGGAGACACCTTTAAAAAAAGCTTGCTATTTTATCAGCTGTTCCACGGTACTCTTAATGTCCTTTATCGTTGCCAATTTCTCTCTTCTCAAAACATATTGAAAATCAGGAATATAAGATTAGGACGGGAACCAATGTGTACAAAAAATTCAAAAAGTTAGCACTAGTACCGAAAGAAGTTATATATGTTGGTACATGTGTATTCAACAACCACCCAGAGGCAAGTACATCTCATGCAGATAATGTGGTATACTTTAAGACTGAGTTACAGAACATTCTTTTAGACAACTCCTTCTATTCCACTGAAGAGTATCCGCATAGAAAGTCTCAAACATTTTATTTTAGGTTATACTGTGATTATAAATAGTACCGAGGAGGTACGAAAATCAAATGTGTGTGAAATCTTATGGGACTTAACTGCTGAGGTCATCAGTCCCTAAGCTTACACACTACTTAACCTAAATTATCCTAAGGACAAACACACACATCCATGCCCGAGGGAAGACTCGAACCTCCACCGGGATCAGTCGCAAAGTCCATGACTGCAGCGCCTGAGACCGCTCGGCTAATCCCGCGCGGCGAGGAGGTACGAAAGAGCAGTGCAACATTAAGGCTAAATACAAAGTACCATATTACGGACGTGATTCCTAACAAGTGAGAAATTTCGTTGTGGCTGAAACGTGGAAAACGCAGCTTTTTAGTTGACAAAAGCAGCCACTATATTTTGTGTGTCATTAGTCTTTTGACTTATCAAGGGCTTATTTCAATAGTGGTACAAGTCCATTACCTCCACTTCTCTACCTATAGTGCTTCTGAAATTAATGATCCAAACAAGAAAGGTTCATCTCTAGCAAGAAGCCATATGCTTGAATATTTCTGGTATCTCAACTGCAGATTTTTCAGCGCTCATTTAACTTTAGGACTTTGTATCTCAAGATGAACAACAATGGGCTTGTACCACTATTGAAATAAGCCTTTCATATGTCGCCGTCATTTTTACAATCTGCATTTTATATCATCTCTACGTCGGCCGTTGTCAGTTATTTTGCTGCTCAAAAAACTCATTTACTACTTTTAGTGGCTGAATTCTTATTGTAATTTCGTCAACTGATTCATGTCGATCACATTTCATTACCCCTGTTTTACTTTAGTTGATGCCCATCTTATAATATTAGTTCAAGATCCTATCCATTAATTTCAACTGCTTTTCCAAGTCCTTTGCCGTCTCTGACAGAATTACGTCGCAAAACATCTTCTTCCTGGGCTAAAGTTGATGGAGATGAAAATGTAATTGTGATCGGTGACTGGAATTCGATACTGCAAGACAAAAACCATAGTAGGAGACCAGGGGAAGGGACTGTAGTAGAAGCTTTGAGAGATGAAATAATGAATCCGGCAGAGGTTTAAATAAATAAAATGATAAGGCCTTATGGGAATCCTCTGATACCAGAGCAGATACTGAATTTAATTGACAAAGAGAGAAAATATAAAATGCTGAAAATGAAGAAAGCGAAGGGGTTATATGGACGTCAAAAAGAGGAATTGACAGAAATTGCAAAATGACTAAGCAGGATGGGCTAGAAGACAGTGCAAGATTGTACAATCATGTATAACTAGGTGAAAGATAGATATCGCCAATAGGAAGCTTAAATAGGCCTTTTGAGAGAGCTGAAGCAACTGTTTGTATATCAAGAGCTCAGATGCCAACGGAATATTTAGAAGAGAAGGGAAAGCTGAAAAGTGAAAGGAATTTATAGAGGGACTCTACAAGGAAAATGTACAAGAAAGTATTATAGAAAGGTCAATAGATAACAAACATGTATGAGAGGACCCAGCTCGGAATCGCGGATTTGGAGGCTCATGGTGCTCTGTTCCTATTTGAGCTGGCAACAAAGGATCCAAAGTTTTTGGTTTAGCCCGGACCATCAGACATTTGTATATGCATTAGACGATCCGTCTTACTGTACCTATGTTACAGTATATTAAGTAAGGTTTGAACGAAGAACTGTAGATACAGAAAAGATTTTAATTGGGGTGAAATGAAAGCTTAGCTAATGGCACCATTTATATGTGCACCGATCGGATTTTACGTGCAAAAACACCCTTCAATATATCCGGACTGGTGTGAGACTGGTGGTTCACATTTTCTATACCGGTGTGTCGATTTTTGATCTACGATAGGTCTCAACAATTGAGAAAAAAAATCTACCTTCATTTAGATTTTACGTGCAAAGAACACGTTTTTGTGAGAGACCTTTGAAACGCGCTGCTTCTATACGTTAAGTTTGAACGAATCGGTTCAAACTTTGCACGAAGGTAGATAGATACATGGACGAAGTCAGAACGAAATTCTTTTATCCAGTAAGTATTATGTTTGTTAAAATTTTAAAATGGATATAAATGTAACACGTAAAATTCGTTCTTACTTGAATTGAATGCCCAGAAACTCTTTAAAGTGAATGAAATAAATAAAAAATTCATTCTTACGATAAAATTGAAAACTCGATTTCGAAAAACCTATCTTCATTTGATTTTACAGGCAACGCCTTTTCTGAGCTTCTTCACGCGAGCCACTTCTATGTTTCGAACTTCAGAAATCGGTTCAAATTTTGTAAGACGATAGATAAATGCATGTAATTAATGATCGTCCTGTTTTTTCCGAAAGCTTTATCCGTTGCTACGCTATAACGAACGTGATTCGAAAGATAACAAAAAAAAAAAAAAAAAAAAAAAAAAAAACTTATACCGGGTCAGTCGTCGCCCGAGTGAACAAAAATCTACATCAGTTGCCAAAGCCTGGCAGTATAAATCTGCTCCAATCATAGAATAAAAAAAGGCTAACACATCGTGGGCAGAGTTAGAGATGTTAAAGAAGGGAAGTAGCTTTTGGACTTATCTGGCAGATTCAAAGACGTTTACATTAAAACTGTTTGACAAATTCACGCTTTTTTTACGCACTAACCCTGTTTCATCAACGCAGCGAGCTCTCTTAACTGCAACGTGTAGGAACGCCTGCACGTTCCAATTTAGATTGGTGAGTCATGTATCCTAAACTTTAATGTCACGTTGTCTTACTACACGACATTGTAAGTAGGACGTTTAGGTTTTTATGTTGGTAACGCCACGTAGCGCTCTGTATGAAAATCACTGACTGTGCTGTGTGCAGTCTGTGGCTGGCTGGACTCATTGTTGGAATATTCGCTGGCGTAGTGTTGGGCAGTTGGATGTGAACAGCGAGTAGCGTTGTGCAGTTGGAGGTGAGCCGCCAGTAGTGGTGGATGTGGAGAGAGAGATGCCAGAGTTTTGAGAACGGACGATCTGGATGTGTGTCCGCCAGAAAAAGGAAATTTGTAAAGATGGATGCCATGCATTTATATATATATATATATATATATATATATATATATATATATATATATATATATATATATATATGGCGGACACACATCCAGATCGTCCGTTCTCAAAACTCTGGCTATACAATGATTTTTGAGCAATATTAAGGTAAATACATTGTTTGTTCTGTATCTAAATCTTTCATTTGCTAACTATGCCTATCAGTAGTTAGTGCCTTCAGTAGTTAGAAACTTTTATTTAGCTGGCAGTATTGGCGCTCGCTGTATTGCAGTAGTTCGAGTAACGAAGATTTTTTGAGATAAGTGATTCATGAAAGGAATAGGTTATTGTTAGTCAGGGCCATTCTTTTGTAGGAATTATTGAAAGTCAGATTGCGTTGCGCTAAAAAAATATTTTGTGTCAGTTTAGTGATGATCAGAATAAGTAAAGAGAGAAATGTCTGAGTACGTTCAGTTTTGCTCAGCTGTTTGAAAATCAAATAACGTAAGAGGTTTACCAACACAGTCATTCATAAATTTTTCGAAGGGGGCGTTTCAACATGACAAACGCAATGACATCATGTATCATGTTACTTTGCTTGGCACGATGCATTGTATTACATGACATGGGTACTAATACCAACAAGCAAAAAAGCTCAAACGTATTATGATGTTTTGATTTAAATGTCCTTGAAGCTGCCATGCACAATGAGGTGACAAAAGTCATGGGATGGCGATATGAACAAATACGGATACCGGCAGTACGCGTACGCAAGGCACAAAAGTACAATGCTTTGGCAGAGCTGTCATTTGTAATCCCGAGGTTCATGTGAAAAGGTATCCTACGTGATTATGGCCTCACGACGGGAATTAATAGGCAACTGGAGCTACACGGATCGGACATTTTATTTCGGAAATCCCTAGAGAATTCAGTATTCCGAGATCCACATTGTCGACAGTGTACCGAGGAAGCCAAATTTCAGGCATTACCTCCCACCACAGACAGAGCAGTGGCGTTGACGTCGAGTTTTCAGTGCTAGCAGACGGACAACAGCGCGTGAAGTAACCGCAGAAATCAGTGTAGGACGTACTAGGAACGTACGCGTTAGGATAGTGCTGCGAAATTTGTCATCAATGGGCAGCAGACGACCCATGGAGTGTCTTTGCTAACCGCACCACATCGCCTGCAGCGCTTCCGCTGGGCTCGTGACCATATATGCTCGACCCCTGACACTGGAAAACCGTGTCCTGGTCAGACAAGTTTGGATTCCAGTTGGCGAAAGCTGATGGTACCGTTCGAGTGCGGCCCAAACCCCACGAAGCCACGAATGCAAGTTGTAAGTAAGGCACCATGCAATCTGGTGGGGGCTCCATAATGGTGTGGGCTGTGTCCTCTGGTCCGATTGAACCTAATATTGGCGATAAATGGTTATTTTCGAATACCTGGTGATCATTTGCAACCGTTTTTGGACTTAATGTGCCCAGAAACGATGGAATTTTTGTGGATGACACAATTGTTCGCTATTGGTTTCAAGAACGTCCTGGGAAGATCGAGAGAATGATTTGGCCACTCACATCACTCGATGTGAATCCCATCGGACATTTATGGGACATAATCGAGAGATTAGTTTGTGCACGAAATCCCCCTCCAGCAGTAGTTTCGCAGTTATGGACTGCTACAGAGGCAGCATGGCCCAGTACTTCTGCAGCGCACTTCCGACGACTTGTTGGGTCCATACCACGTCGAGTTGCTGCTCTACGTCTCGCTAAAGGAGGTCAGACACAATGTTAGGAGATATCTCGTGACTTCTGTCACCTCACTGCAAGTAGAAAAGCTAGTTCTCTTGTGTTACATCCCTAACTCTGCCCAGCACATATTCGCTTTTTTGGTGCTATTATGGGAGCAGTTTTCATTCTGGTAATTAGTATAGTTGGGGAATTCCAGTAGGTAACGTGGTCCCGCGGAACAGAGAGAGGAGGTGTTTGAGAGAAGAGCGCGGTGCAGGATCCCAGACTAGGCTAGCGCGGGACTGGTCTCGCATTCCAGGCGCGCCGGCAATTAGGCACACAATGCGGCGCTCTCTCATACAGCCGCCAGGGTCCGCAGTCGGCAGGCGGAGAGTGGGGGCCGATGCGGAGGCGGTGGGGGCGGCGCGCTGGGCAGGCAAAAAGCCACGGGAACTTCCTGTCTGGAAACTGCACGCACGTTCTGTGGTGTCACCGCCAGACACCACACTTGCTAGGTGGTAGCTTTTAAATCGGCCGCGGTCCGCTAGTATACGACGGACCCGCGTGTCGCCACTATCAGTGATTGCAGACCGAGCGCCACCACACGGCAGGTCTAGAGAGACTTACTAGCACTCGCCCCAGTTGTACAGCCGACTTTGCTAGCGATGGTTCACTGACAAAATACGCTCTCATTTGCCGAGACGATAGTTAGCATAGCCTTCAGCTACGTCATTTGCTACGACCTAGCAAGGCGCCATCACCAAGTTATATTGAGATGATAATACTGTATCAACAAGACCAATGTTCACCAATTGTGGATTAAAGTTAAGTATTCCAGCAGCTACGTACTTTTCTTTATAGCATTCATTACGTATCCTGTTTCAGACCTCACGCCATCCTGCGTGAGCTTATAGCGTGCATTTCGGCTTCCTCAAACAACACGGTGTTGGCACTTCTGCCGACACTTCACATTCTCTTTCGTTTTAATCCCGTCTCATGAAGTTAAAGCTCAATGGATGAAAAATTACGGGTCGTCTCCGGACACACCACACTAATACCGTCACTAGCACTTATAATGGGTTCAGTTCTACGTGGAAGAGAGTCCACAAGTTTCTTCAGGTCTGCTACATCCAGCTGAAGCCACCTCCTACGTATGAGTGGCGTTCAATAAGTAATGGAAGACCTTTTTTTCGAAATCAGGTTTATTTTATTCAGAATTCTAGTACACCGTATTATTCATCTTTCTTTTGGCAACAAGCACTTATTTTTCAACATAATCTCCGTTCAGTGCGACGCTCTTGCGCCACCTTACTGAGAGAGCCTGTATGCCCGCGTGGTACCACCCCACCCGTCGACGTCGGAACCAACGACTCGCTGCACCAATAACCTCTCCATCAAATGTTAAATGAAACAACAAGTTTACTGTTACCAGTCACCGTTTTACTTATTTCCACGACGCGTTTCAAAGGTTTAAACATCCACCATCAGGTGGATTTACATCAGTTAGTATGACATTTTTCTATGTGTTGTGTTACGATTTTTTTGGAGGAACTTGTGGCACTGTCTAGTGGAGAAACAAGACACTATTTCAAAACAGGATTTTGGGTTTCTTCTGACAAAAACTGAACTGATATCTAACGGTAAACATAAAATAAGTTAAATATAGTACCTCCATTGGTCACAGGTTCCTTTCGCAATCGTAACACATCACATGTATACTGTCGTATTTGTAAACAAATATGGCGCCTGCAATCCGCAGCGGAAGAGAAGACATAATCGCAAAGTACAAAGAATATACATCGTAGCAACATTATTACAGAATAATTATTTAAAGGATTTGGAGGTGTTTGTTTTGAGGTCTCAAAATCCTTCTGTAATAATGTTGCTACGATGTATATTCTTTGTACTTTGCGATTATGTCTTCTCTTCCGCTATAAGAACCTTGCACTCAGCAGATTGCAGGCGCCATATTTGTTTACAAATACGACAGTATACATGTGATGTGTTACGACTGCGTGAGGAACCAGTGACCACTGGAGGTACTATATTTAACCTATTTTATGTTCACCGTTAGATATCAGTTAAGTTTTTCTCAGAAGAAACGCAAAACCATGTTTTGAAATAGTGTCTTGTTTCTCCACTAGACAGTGCCACAAGTTCCTCCAAAAAATCGTAACACAACACACAGAAAAAGTCATACTAACTGATGTAAATCTACCTGATGGTGGAGGTTTAAACCTTTGAAACGCGTCGTGGAAATAAATAAAACGGTGGCCGGTAACAGTAAACTTGTTGTTTCAATTAGTGTCACTAACAGTCACGGTAAAGCCTAACCTA
The DNA here is from genome assembly GCF_023864345.2 of Schistocerca serialis cubense. Taxonomy (NCBI): domain Eukaryota; kingdom Metazoa; phylum Arthropoda; class Insecta; order Orthoptera; family Acrididae; genus Schistocerca; species Schistocerca serialis. Next base: position 622,693,067 of record NC_064645.1, read on the forward strand.
AAATGTTCGCATTTAAACCTCTCCATCAGCCATGTGCTGCTTCTCGTGGAGTGCATCCTTCACCGAGCCAAACAGATGGAAGCAAGAAGTTTTGAAATCCTGGCTGTAGGGGGTAGAAAAGGGGGTAGACTTCCATGATGACATGATAGAAGAAGGAGCAGAGAGTCGATATAGAAGATATAGAGGGTACCATTAGAATCAGAATTTAGAAGTGTTGCGGCGTAAAGCCAAGCGCCGGCACACCAGTTGGGAACGATAGAGAAGAGATGGCTGTGAGAATAGGTCACCCAATCGCACGCTTACCGACCGCTCTCCAGGACGACAACGCGACAGAAGAGGCCCCTATGTGAAGAGACATAAGCGCCGCGACCGACTGGTGAAAGCCCAGTGTAATGGCAGCTTCAAGATTAGTCAGTTCTATATATGCGTCAACTCTAGTTACTTCGTCTGTACACTCTACGTAGCACAGACTTGGAATCGTCTATACTGAAGAAGATCGATTATTTTGTACGTCGCTCTTTGCTTGCAACACTTGTGTGTAGTGATAGAAGTTAAGTATTGTAATAATTCATTTTGTAACAAACTCTTTAATACGATTTGTTTGAACGGTTCAAATGGCTCTGAGCACTATGGGACTTAACTTCTGAGGTCATCAGTCCCCTAGAACTTAGAACTACTTAAACCTAACTAACCTAAGGACATCACACACATCCATGCCCGAGGCAGGATTCGAACCTGCGACCGTAGCAGTCGCGCGGTTCCAGACTGAAGCGCCTAGAACCGCTCGGCCACCCCGGCCGGCTTGTTTGAATGTTTGTCTCGCGAACTCAGTAAGCAGGCTTCCTAGACACCACAAAAAGAGATTTGGAAGGCTTAAGACAGGATAAGGCAGAAGAGACACATTACATTCCATCGGAATTTTCAAAATTATTGGGAGAAGTGGCAACTAAATAACTCTTCACGTTGGTGTGTAGAATGTATATGACTGACGATGTAGCATTTGACTTTCGGAAAAATATCATCCACACAATTCTGAAGATTGCTAGAGCCGACAAGTGCGAGATTTATCGCACGATCAGCTTAACAGCTCATGAATCCAAATTTCTGACAACGGTAATATACAGAAGAATGGAAAAGAAGTAAATGATATGCTAGATGATCAGTTTAGCTTTAGGAAAGGTCAAAGCACCAGAGACACAATTCTGACGTTGGCATGATTATGGAAGCAAGACAAAAGAAAAACGGCGACACGTTCATAGGATTTATCCACCTGCAAAAGCGTTCGACTATGTCAAATGGTGCAAGATATTCTGAATATTATGGAAAAACATGGATAAGCTATAGGGAGAGACGGGTAATATACAATATGTACAAGAGCCAAGGAATAATAGGAACGGAACACCAAGACAAATGGTGTAAGGCAGGGATGTAGTCCTCCATCTCTATTGTTCAATCAAAGAAGCGACAATGAAAATAGAAGAAAGGGTGAAGGCTTGAATTAAAATTCGAGGTGAAAGGATATTAATCATGTGATTTGCCGATGACATTGCCATTCTCATTGAAAGTGAAGAAGAAAAATGGTTCAAATGGCTCTGAGCACTATGGGACTTAACTTCTGAGGTCATCAGTCCCCTAGAACTTAGAACTACTTAAACCTAACTAACCTAAGAACATCACACACATCCATGCCCGAGGCAGGAGTCGAACCTGCGACCGTAGCGGTCACGCGGTTCCAAACTGATGCGCTTAGAACCGCACGGCCACACCGGCCGGCAGTGAAGAAGAACTACAAGGTCTGCTGAATGGAATGAACAATCTAATGAGTACATAAAATGGATTGAGAGTAAATCCAAGAAAGACGAAATTAATGAGAAGTAGCAGAAATCAGAATAATGAGAAAGTTACCATCAGGATTGATGGTCACAAAGTAGATAAAGTTAAGGCATTCTGCTATCTAGGTTGTAAGGTGGCTGTAATTTCGCACCTTACCAGCACCCATCTACATACTTTGCTGTGATTTACAACCGGAATTAGGTATCATTTGATAGGTTGTACCAACATATATATGAATATTTAAAGAAGACTGACATTGTCATGTACACCTTGTAAATAGTTTTTAACACTTATTGAATGAAATGTGACGGAGTGTCTTTATTATTAAAATGGCGTAATGAATGAGTGACTATACTAGTAGAGGTTGGAAAGCCAGTGGAAATGATGGCAGGCGTGACTCAAGTCCTGGGTGGAAAAGCCCGCACAGGTGTGTTGGTCCTGCTTGATACAGGAAGTGGCCAAGACAGACGGTCGGGTCACCTGAGCGCTGAAGGACAATACAATGGCGGCTGTGTGATAAAGCAGTGGGGCCAGAAGGACAACCGGATAATACTTCGGGAACTCTGAAAATCTTGGATGCAGCAGAGAGGAACGAGGAAGCTTTACCTCGGAAATCATGCAGGCTGGGTTATTTCTGAGGAAATTTTTACTCTGACAAGCGTAATTAACGAGGATAGGTATTTCCTCGCAAACTTTCCGCGCTGGACGACAAAACACTAAAATGTGGTTGGTCGGCGTTCGGAAGAATCTGTAGAGAGGGAGAATATTCCGTGCTTTCTAGGACATGATTCGCCTTCTGCAGCTACGAGGGAGGGGAGCCGAGCTTTGCTGGGAAGCCAGCAGTGGGGAGAAAGAGGTCTTCTGTTTTGAGCGCCCGTGTTTGACGGTTGCTCAGTATCAGCTTTTGCTGGTACAAATGGAATTGCTGTCTTTGCTCTCAGGAGATTTTATAGTTAGAATAGTTAGGCACTGTACTGTTGCGAACCTATACGATTCCGGACTTCGCCTTCGGTTAGGGAGTCGTCATTGAGTATGCAGCGTTCAGCCACTGAGTGCGCTTCTTCTGCCTATACTCACGTTGAGACGTTATTTGAATTGCGTCCTTGTGGCTCGGAGTTCGCGTGTCTTGTCTGTAGAACACAGAGAGGAGAAGCCAGTATTAGATTATACTAGTCAGAGGACCACCTTCTGCCGTCCTAGTGTTTGAATGTGGTTTTTTTTATTTTTTGTGGCTGGAGTTCTCCTGATGTCGCAGACGTGTAAGAGAACCATCACTCCGTCGCATCGGACGCAGTACATACGGTGATATTGCTAATTGCTTCGGCTTATTACAGTTATAAGGCTAAACAGTGTAACGTTCTTACGTTAATTTGCTATGAAAGCGGTGCTGATAGACAATAAAAGCGGGTTAAAAGCTGTGAGCTGTCTGAGAAAGTTAACCTTGCATTACTGAGCAACTGTTTCACCAGGTATGCAGTCTAGCTTACCAAATTCCCAACCAGACTATCATTAATTATAATCTTATAATAGTCATACGACACCCGGTGATATATATATATATATATATATATATATATATATATATATATATATATATATATATATAAAAGAGAATTTAAATAAAGGGGACTGATGACCATAGATGTTAAGTCCCATAGTGCTCAGAGCCATTTAAATAAAAAGAAATAAATCAGTTTATATTTGGAAATTTATTTTAACATTGATCATTGAAATTTCAGCATATTAAACTTGAGTCATAACTAAGCTGGTTCCTTATTTAGGACTGTGAAAATGTGAGTTTGTAATCTTACGGAACACATCAAATATGGAGCCAAGATTGGGAGACTGCATACAACACTGCATTCATAAAATAACACACGAAGAACGTTGAAACATATGCAAGAGGAAATTAACCACAACCAACCGATTCAATTTTCACCCAAAGAAGTTACGTTCGTAGCGCAATCCTGTCCGTCATGAAATTACCACACACTGGTATACTAAATTCATACTAACTCTCTGTGAAATCTTCCCGAAAAGAATAGCTGAGGGCTACTTTGCTGCTTTCACCACATGCTTCACGTGGTCAACTTTGTTTACACAAAGAGTGTAACTCCACAATAATTTTGATAATCAAAATAAATTACATCGAAACGCAATTTACTAAAGAAAAATCTGGAACTGGTACTATCGTCTTACTATTAACCTGATGGGTCAAACAGTTGTATAAGCACGTGGTTCTGGTCTCACAAAGTACACCCCACGTGGGTTGAACATAAAGAAAAGTTGCTATATTGAAAAATATTGTCAAGACGAGACGTTATAATCACACGAGCATTCGCATTTAAGATTGATGATCTTAGTTAGAGTTACTGATCAACACGTGGTTCCACTTTACTCACAAAGTAGTGACAAAGCAACTACCGGAAGATATTCTGAACTTCACACGCGAATTACACTGTGTTGCAATTTAAGATAACATTGGATATTTTAGAGCTAAACCTGAAATAAAGGTGATTAAATTTTCAGCTAGGCTGAACTTAAGAAATCCATTGTCCTACGGACTTAGCAGACACGCGCTTAGCCGGAGATCTTACCACTTCAGACGCTCGCCGCGGACAGACTGCCCTGGTCCCTTCCTGAGGGGTGCCTCACAAATACAAACGGAAGTGGCCAGAGAGGCAGCTTCCTATACCAACATGACAAGGGACAGACAGGACCATACTAAGAATAGAAACCTCTCTGCTTTTAGAAAACGCAGCTACCTGTTCCGACGTTGGTTCTACTGTTCTCTAGCAGACAGGCTTGTCTGCTACCCTCAAGCATGCAACTAGAAATACATTTGCTCATTCATCCTCTCACACAGAAGGGAAGGGGGATGACAGTATCTTATCGTATAAAGTATATAAAAGAAAGCGAATGTAGGTTCCGTATGAGACTGTGTGACATGAATTACATATAAACTGTGTTTTAAAGTGTAGTAGTGTGACAGATCTTCTTGTTTATGTGTAAAAGTAACACGTTCCACTGCTCAGTCTCCTCCCAGATAGTCAGAAACACCACAGTAAATTTAGAAGAGGAATTTACGCCGTAAATGACAACAGATTTAAGAAATTAACATGAAAGGAATCCAACAGAGACCTTTCAACAGCTGTGATCACGTAAGTTTTATTTCCACTGAGCTTGTACACCACTGTAGATCATCTTTGGAAGTGGTGTCTTGTAGTGTTTGGTACGTAGATGATGTCAGTCGACTCGCATAGCCATAAAAAGGGGCAGATTTGGGTAATTGATCAGTAATATTAAACCATCTCATTATAAAAATTAATGAATTACTGTGCTGATAAACCTCTACGTTATTTGATTTTCAAACAGCTGAGCAAAACTGAACGTATTCAGACATTAGTCTCTTTACTTATTCTGATCATCAATAAACTGACACACAATATTTTTAGCACAACGAAATCTGACTTTCAATAATCCCTACAAAAGAATGGCCCTGACTAACAATAACCTATACCTTTCATAAATCACTTACCTCACAAAAATCTTAGTTACCCGAACTACTGCAATACAGGAAGCGCCAATACTGCCAGCTAAATAAAAGATTCTAACTACTGAAGACACTAGCTACTAAAAGGCATAGTTAGCAGATGAAAGATTTTGATAGGGAACGAACAATGTATTTACCTTAATAGTGTTCAAAAGTCATAATATATATATCAGTTCATGACATCCAGTCTTACAAATTTACTGTCTCTGATGGACACACGTCCAGATCATCCGCTCTCAAAACTCCGCCATCTCTCTCTCCACATCCACCACTGCTGGCGACTCATCTCCAACTGCACAACGCTACGCGCTGTTCACATTCAGCTGCCCAACACTACAATAGGGAATATTACAACAATGCCAACCAGCCACAGACTGCACACAGCACAGCCAGTGATTTTCATACAGAGCGCTATGTGGCGTTACCAATATAAAAACTTAAACAGCATACTTACAATATTAGTTAGGAAATATAAACATTTGTAATATAAATGGGTTTTTAATCTACAATGAATTTATAAGCGGAAACAACATTTATCGTTTAGTAGTTACTAGTTCCCTTAATCATTCATTTATGTTTAGATTGTAATTTATATGTTAAAGAGCAAGAACGAGGATATAATGTCACAATTAATAGATCCTAAGATCTGCTTCTGGGGATAGGCAGACAGGGCGAAATCTTGATTTTCGCCTTCAGTATTTTCCGTTGCGCACATTCCTTTTACAACCGCCTGGAGTAGCATCATGGAAGGTACCAAAATAATCAATGACGGACAGAGCAAGGAGGACACCAAAAGCAGACTAGCACTGCAAAAAGGGCATTCCTGGCCAAGAGAAGTTTACTGGTATGAAACATAGCCCTAGAAGAACAAATTTCTGAGAATGTACGTTTGGAGCACAGCCTTCTATGCTAGTGAAACATGAACTGTGGCAAAATCGGAACAGAAGAGAATCGAAGTATTTGATACGTGTCGCTGCAGATAAATGTAGAAAATTTGGTGGAGCAATAAGGTAAGGAATGAGGTGGTTCTCTGGAGAATCGGCGAGGAAACGAATGTAATCAAAAACACTGAGAAGAAGAACAGACGGGATGATAGGACATCTGTTAAGACATGAGGGAATTACTTCCATGGTACTAGAGGGAGCTTTGGAGGGTAAAATCTGTAGAGGAAAACAAGAGATTGGAATACTCATACATCCAGCAATCAAGTGAGGACCTACGTTGGAGTGCTACTCTGAGATAAAGAGGGGGAAATAAGTTTGTGACGGGCCGCATCAAACCAGTCAGAAGACTGACAACAAAAGAAAAGGGTGTGTGAGGAAGAACAGTCCAATGAAATTTTGTGATTTCCTCTGAGGTTATACAGACTTGTGTGACGCCTTGTGTTGTCATCGAGAAACAGAAGTTCGTTTGAATTTTTGTGGCGAGGAACGCGCTGAAATAGTTTCCTGAGGGTAGCGCAACACACTTCAGAGCTGATCGTTGCACCATGATGGAGGACATCAAACAGAGTGACCCTTTCAGTTTCCAAAAGGCCGTCCCCGTGATCTTAACGGCTGAGGGTGCCGCTTTCAACTTTTTCTTCGGAGGAGAGATGGTGTGACGTTACTCCATAAATGGCCGTTTTGTTTCATCGCCTGTGACGATGTTCACAAAAATTTGTGACTATCAGCGTCGTAAAGCACAGATCGACCCTCGTTGCGCTTTATGGTCTTTTTTGTTAGGCGGCGAGGAACCTAGCGGATACACACGTTTGAGTGCCACAACTGGTGGGCGAGTGTGTCACCGCCACCAACAGAGACGTCCAATTGAGCAACGAGGTGTCTGATTGTGATCCGTCGATTCTTTCGACTGAGAGTGTTCGCACGTTCCAGCATTGCAGAAGACACAGTTGTGTGCCGTCGGTGGGCACGCTGGAGATCGGACAGGTTTGCCCGACCTTGTTGCGATAGTGGCAGACGCCAAGGCCAACGACTCATCGTGCTTTTGTTCATTGCCAGGTCTCCGTAGAAATTATGCAAGCGCTTATATGTATCTGCGATGCTCCGGTTTTCAGCAGTAAGAAACTCAATGACGGCTCTCCGCTTGGTATACACCTCCGTTACAGACGCCATTTTGAAGGCCACTTATAGCGGCGCCACCTATCGGAACATCATGAAGCTATAGGGGCCGAAATAGAAACATTCTACGATGTCCCACAGCAAATTCCGCATTTTTTCAGCCAAAACTGTCTGAGAATAAATGTGTTGCAGTACTTATTGAACGCCCCTCGTAGTATTTGTACTTAACACGACAATGCCTAAAGCAGCTTCATCAATACCTGAATAACGCGGAAGTCAATGCTAAATGTCCTACGCAAGCTGCGAACAGGCGCGGTAGGGAGGCGGCTTCGGCTGCTGCGTCACGGGGTACACTGCTCGGTGCAACTGCACATCGCCCCACCACCCGCCTTGTTAGGAAAACGTCGTTGCTGTTGATGCATGAATCCCTCCTCCCCCCGCCCACCATAATCCGGTATTTACTACACGACAAGTGGATTCGTTCTTTATTTTCGGTCCAGTTTGCCGGTTTGTTTTTCTAATCACACTACCCTCTGCCTTACCCTGTACATATAAAGGCTAAGTGTCATATACAGGTACGTGTCTTTGGTTTTCTGACTGAATGTTTTCCTTATAAATTGTGCATATAATTCAGTACATTTCTTTAAACTTAACTCATAGTTTACAGTTCGCTATATCATCTAGCCACACGCCCACACACCTGCCTACCAGCGGACTTCCGGATCCTTGAGAATGTTGGTTCGATTTCTTCCGTATTGTGTTTTAACACTTCCTACAGAGTGGGAATTATTTGCCGTGTCTTACGTAATCTTGACACCTGTTTCATTAAAAGTGTCGTTATTGAATAAGTGGCACCTTATGGATCTGGATCGATATTTTGTTTTGACGTAGTTAAATTAATGTTATTATTAGTTTTTATTAGTGTATGGCACACCGGTAATTAACAGAGGTAGTTAATCTGTGGTTGACCTCCGATAAATGGTTTTATATTTTACTATCATATGACAACATATTGAGATTGTACTCATCAATGTATAACTGTGATTGTTTGCTTCTAATGATTCAAATGATTGACATTAGCATTATATACCAGTTGTTTTGTCAATATTGAACACCGTAGTTATCTATGAAAACATGTAATTTTCACCTCCAGTTAGCAGGTTAACTTTACTATTATGTGGCATATACAGGACGTCTAAAAACAAACAGCGACAAACTTTAGGGACAGGTTCCTTAGAACAAAACGGGAAAAAATATCTACTAACCAAGAGCTCTAAAGCGCATACCTTCAGAGATATGTGCTCTTGTTCATCTTTGTTACTGTGGAACACAACTCTTCTACCGTAAGCTCTTTGCTTGTCATATTTTTGGAAGGGGTAGTATGGTGAAAATAAATAAATAAATAAATAAATAAAAATAAAAAAACAGTCAAGTAAACATGGGCTCTAAAATACATACCTTAAGAGCGGTAAGACCTTATTCAGTAACATAGATGTGTTTCACACTACCGAAGATAAACAAGTGGTCATAGATCTTAAAGCATGCATTTTATATCCCATGTGTTCTAGACTTTTTTACTTATTTTGCTCAACACTCCCTCCTCCCAAAATACGGACAGCAAATTCCTTGCAGTAGAAGAGATCTGTTTCATCGTATCGAAAATGAACAACCGCTCATAACTCTCAAGGTACTCGTTTAACAGCCCATATTTAGTAGACTTTTTTACTTATTTCTGCTTGAGGAAACAGTCCCTAAAGTAACTCGTTTTTCGGGACATTTTTCGAGATATCACGTATATATTTTGTTCCCTAGTTTACATTCATACTGTGTGCAACTGTTCTATCGCTGTATTTCTATATTTATCATTGACTTTGATGTCACACCCTGTACATTTTGGTTCTTATTAAATGTCTGCTACATATTTCCTCTCTGTATGATTTTTTCCCTTAAACTTTACACTGCCCTTTTATTATCTAGCTCTTTTTATTATATAGTTTACACTGTCATTATTGTTATCTTAACACAGGCACCTGAATGTGGGCTAGTGAAACGCCGAAACTGGTCGCATAAATAAGTTACATTCAAAATATAGCCGGCTGAAGGTGGTGTTAATTTTACACTCATACATAGCGTACAAGAAAGCATAACACCATGAACAGCTAGACGTAGGACGTTCATATTCACAGGACATTTACTGTATTATGTTCTGCAGAAATGATTAGCGTTTGAACCACGTCGGCCTGTGGGTTCAAGGTCAGCATCGATATTGCGACACAACACCGTCTGACAGTAAAACATGCCTGCGGCACTCGTTGTCGCTGTAAACCGACGGTGATGGGTCAGCGAGACTTGAACAGGCGTTCAGAATTTCTCGCAGACGTATGCGTGAACCGTACAGTCAAATCAGTGAGTTTGAAAGTGGCCGCATTATTGGCAAGAGAGGATGTGATGCATCCATCCGGGAAATTGCAGCTCGTGTGGGGCGAAACGATTCGACATGCAACAGGTGTGTGCAGAATGGTTCAAGAAAGGTTGTAGAACATAAGTGGATCAGGTCACACCACCCAGACCACCCCCCGAGAAAATCGACACCTCATCCGAATAGCATTGCAGGACAAATCTAGCTCTGGCGAAACAGTGGAGCAGTGTAACACATCCTACACCGTAAGTGATGACAGTTCGTCGCCGTTCATTACGATATGGGTTACGTGCACCTACCCATGACGAATGTACAGAAACATGCTAGACGGCAATGGTGTGGAACGGGGGACCCTGTGCCTACTACGCTGAACCGAGGTGACTAAAATGCTAATTGTTTCTGCAGAACATACTAACGCACCAGTCCTGTGAATACGGACTCCCTATCTCTAGTCGTTCAAGGTGTCCTATTTTTCGCGAATATGAGTGTACCTTTGGTGAAGCAATGGTGCTCGGTGTTGCCGTCGTGCGATCTGAGTATCGGCTTCGGCTTTCGACGAGGCGCGCGCTTCCACTGGCCGAGGAGCTGCGACGCTTTCAGAAGGAGCAGAGCTCGGCGAGGTGCGATAAAACACAGCTCCGCGGCTGCACAAAGAGGCCGCCCCGCGGGGGAGTAGCAGGTGACACAGCAGAATGTTTACAGATGCAAAGCAGATGCAAAGTGGCCGGCGCTGCGCGGTGCACGGCGCGCCTCTGCTGAGTCGCGAGGCCGGCTCTTACGCGGCGCCGAACGTGACTTCTGGCCAAAGGGGAACCCGGCCGCCGATGCTATCTGCGCTCCCAGTCTTGTAACTGTTTAACGCGCTAATTAAATTCCGGGAACGCCACAAGAGCTCTCGTATTATACCGAACTAGCGTGCGGAGAAGTGTTCCGGCGAATTAATGTGATTGCCTTGCAGGCTGTGAAGAGAGGTGTTACAGATCACGATACATTCCGTAGGCGATAAAAGATAATTCGGGACTTTGTGCGCCATGCTGATGGAAGGATCAATAGCCAAGAAGTAATCTTACCGTAATGATTCCACAATAATTTAGTGAATAGTGTCTGATACTCACTGTATTAGCAAAAAGAAGTGATCTACTAAGGGAAATCGAACGAACAAAAACTGAGAACAATACAATTTAAAAATGTCTGAGAAAAACATTAGTCGTGTTGGAAAGGACCAGAAACGAACAATAACGTTATTCGCTTTGACTACGTAGGCTGTCAAATCGCGCGAAAAAAAGTACTTAATACTAATAAATCACTATCAAAATACACTCCTGGAAATTGAAATAAGAACACCGGGAATTCATTGTCCCAAGAAGGGGAAACTTTATTGACACATTCCTGGGGTCAGATACATCACATGTTCACACTGACAGAACCACAGGCACATAGACACAGGCAACAGAGCATGCACAATGTCGGCACTAGTACAGTGTATAACCACCTCTCGCAGCAATGCAGGCTGCTATTCTCCCATGGAGACGATCGTAGAGATGCTGGATGTAGTCCTGTGGAACGGCTTGCCATGCCATTTCCACCTGGCGCCTCAGTTGGACCAGCGTTCGTGCTGGACGTGCAGACCGCGTGAGACGACGCTTCATCCAGTCCTAAACATGCTCAATGGGGGACAGATCCGGAGATCTTGCTGGCCAGGGTAGTTGACTTACACCTTCTAGAGCACGTTGGGTGGCACGGGATACATGCGGACGTGCATTGTCCTGTTGGAACAGCAAGTTCCCTTGCCGGTCTAGGAATGGTAGAACGATGGGTTCGATGACGGTTTGGATGTACCGTGCACTATTCAGTGTCCCCTCGACGATCACCAGTGGTGTACGGCCAGTGTAGGAGATCGCTCCCCACACCATGATGCCGGGTGTTGGCCCTGTGTGCCTCGGTCGTATGCAGTCCTGATTGTGGCGCTCACCTGCACGGCGCCAAACACGCATACGACCATCATTGGCACCAAGGCAGAAGCGACTCTCATCGCTGAAGACGACACGTCTCCATTCGTCCCTCCATTCACGCCTGTCGCGACACCACTGGAGGCGGGCTGCACGATGTTGGGGCGTGAGCGGAAGACGGTCTAAGAGTGTGCGGGACCGTAGCCCAGCTTCATGGAGACGGTTGCGAATGGTCCTCGCCGATACCCCAGGAGCAACAGTGTCCCTAATTTGCTGGGAAGTGGCGGTGCGGTCCCCTACGGCACTGCGTAGGATCCTACGGTCTTGGCGTGCATCCGTGCGTCGCTGCGGTCCGGTCCCAGGTCGATGGGCACGTGCACCTTCCGCCGACCACTGGCGACAACATCGATGTACTGTGGAGACCTCACGCCCCACGTGTTGAGCAATTCGGCGGTACGTCCACCCGGCCTCCCGCATGCCCACTATACGCCCTCGCTCGAAGTCCGTCAACTGCACATACGGTTCACGTCCACGCTGTCGCGGCATGCCACCAGTGTTAAAGACTGCGATGGAGCTCCGTATGCCACGGCAAACTGGCTGACACTGACGGCGGCGGTGCACAAATGCTGCGCAGCTAGCGCCATTCGACGGCCAACACCGCGGTTTCTGGTGTGTTCGCTGTGCCGTGCGTGTGATCATTGCTTGCACAGCCCACTCGCAGTGTCCGGAGCAAGTATGGTGGGTCTGACACACCGGTGTCAATGTGTTCTTTTTTCCATTTCCAGGAGTGTACATAAACCAAGTGGTTGTTCCAATAGTGTTATAAGAAAGTTAATTATACAGTAGGCAGAAAAATTAAACCGTCAGTACACGCAATTCGGGGTTGAGATTACTTGTTGCTGTGGTCTTCAGTTCTGAGACTGGTTTGATGCAGTTCTCCATGCTACCCTATCCTGTGCAAGCTTCTTCATCTCCCAGTACCTACTGCAACGTACATCCTTCTGTATGTGTTTACTGTATTCATCTCTTGATCTCCCTCTACGATTTTTACCCTCCGTGCTGCCCTCCAATACTAAATTGGTGATCCCTTGATGCCTCAGAACATGTCCTACCAACCGATCCCTTCTTCTAGTCAAGTTGTGCCACAAACTTCTCTTCCCCCCAGTCCTATTCAATACCTCCTCATTAGTTATATGATCTACCCATCTAATCTTCAGCATTCTTCTGTAGCACCACATTTCGAAAGCTTCTATTCTCTTCTTGTCCAAACTAGTTATCGTCCATGTCTCACTTCCATACATAGCTACACTCCATACAAATACTTTCAGAAACGACTTTCTGACACTTAAATCTATACTCGATGTTAACAAATTTCTCTTCTTTAGAAAGCCTTTCCTTGCCACTGTCAATCTACATTTTATATCGTCTCTACAGCGACCATCATCAGTTATTTTGCTCCCCAAACAGCAAAACTCCTTTACTACTTTAAGTGTCTCATTTCCTAATCTAATTCCCTCAGCATCACCCGACTTAATTCGGCTACATTCCATTATCCTCGTGCCGGCCGGTGTGGCCGAGCGGTTCTAGGCGCTTCAGTCTGGAACCGAGCGACCGCTACGGTCGCAGGTTCGAATCCTGCCTTGGGCATGGATGTGTGTCATGTTGTAATATTGCTACATTAATTTTGCTATGCTGATATCGGTGCTAATTGACAATGAAAGTGGGTTAAAAGCCGTGATCTGTCTGGGGACGTTAACCGTGGATTACTGGGCAACTGTTTCATCAGATATTTAGTCTAGGTTTACCAAGCAGACTAACATTAATGATAATCTTTTAATAGTCATACAAAACCGGTAATATATATATATATATATATATATATATATATATATATATATAAAGAGAATTTAAATAAAAAGAAAGAAATCAGTTTATATTTGGAAATTTATTTTAAGATTGTTCATTGAAATTTCAGCATATTATACGTGAGTTATAACTGAGCTGGTGCCTTATTTACGATTGAAAAATGTGAGATTGTAATCTTACGGAACACATAAAATATGGAGCCAAGATTGGGAGACTGCATACGAGACTGCATTCATAATATAACTCACGAAGAACATTGAAACATAAGCAAGAAGAAATTAACCACAACCAACAGATTCAGTTTTTATACCCAAAGAAATTACGTTCATACCACAATCCTGTCCGTCATGTAATTACCACACACTGGTATACTAAATTCATATTAACTCTTTGTGAAGTCTTCGCAAAAAGAATAGCTGAGGGCTACTTTGATGATTGCACCACATGCTCCACGTGGTCAATTTGGTTTACACAAAGCGTACAACTCCACAATAATTTTGATAATTAAAATACATTAGATCGAAAAGCAATTGACAAAAGCAAAACCTTGAACTGGTTACTAACGTCTTACTATTAACCTGATGGGTCAAACAGTTATATAAGCACGTGGTACTGGTCTCGCAAAGTACACTCCACGTGGGTTGAACATAAAGAAAAGCATAAAGAAAAGTTGCTATATTGTAAAATATTGTCCAGACGAGACGTTATAATCACACAAGCATTCACATTTAAGATTGATGAACTTAGTTAGAGTTACTGATCAACACGTGGTTCCACTTTACTCGCAAAGTAATGACAAACCAACTACCCCAAAATAATCTGAACTTCACACGAGAATTACACTACGCTGCAATTTAAGATAACCTTAGATATTTTAGAGCTAAACCCGAGATAAAGATGATTAAATTTTCAGTTAGGCTGAACTTAACAAATCCATTGTCCTATGGACTTAGCAGACACGCGCTTAGCCGGAGATCTTACCACTTCAGACGCTCGCCACCGCCAGACTGCAACTCTCTACCGCCCAGCGTTCTTCCTGAGGGTGGCTCACAAAGACAAACGGAAGTGGCCAGAGGGGCAGCTTCCTATACCAACATGACAACGGACGGACAGAGCCATACTAAGGATAGAAACCTCTTTGCTTTTAGGAAGCGTAGCTACCTGTTCCGACGTTGGTCCTACTGTTCTCTAGCAGACAGGCTTGTCTGCTACCCTCAAGCATGCAACTACAAATACATTTGCTCATTCATACTCTCACACAGAAGGGAAGGGGGATGACAGTATCTTATCATATACAGTATATAAAAGAAAGCGGATGTAGGTTCCGTATGAGACTGTGTGACATGAATTACATATAAACTGTGTTTTAAAGTGTAGTAGTGTGACAGATCGTTCTTGTTTACGTGTAAAGGTAAAACGTTCCACTACTCAGTCTCCTCCCAGATAGTCAGAAACGCCACAGTAAATTTAGAAGAGGAATTTACTCCATAAATGACAAGAGATTTAAGAAATTAAACATGAAAGGAATCCAACAGAGACCTTTCATAACCCCAACGCTCCGGGAAAAGACTGTGCAGGGAATTTTCTGGCCATGCTAGGACATTCCCAAGCAGGCTTCTCACACCCTACTTAAACCAAAAGTGTAAAGAAAAGGCAAAAGGTCACCAGCTACGTGCTAAAACACAATAATTTCAACAAATCTTTAAAATCTACTAATTTGAAACAGAAAAAAAAGAACACAATCTGTGACACCTATTTAAAAGATATTGTAGACCTAATTCGGTCAGCAAGTAAAAACAATGGTTCCTGTGTCATTAATATGAAAACAATTTCTGGTTGTTACCCTTATGGAGTTCACCAGTATTTGCTCATTGCAAGAGCCAACTGATCACAGGCAAATTTATGACTGTTTATTAACAAGCAAAATTTATGAAAATAGCAAAGGTGCCACAGCAATTAAAAAAGAACATGAAATAACATCAGTATTATAAAGCAGAACATTACAATGCACAATCCGCAAAAGCAAAAATTGATAAGAAAAAAACCATGTTTTACAAAGTCGTTATCGCAAAAAAATTCTATATCTTATAAAACTAATAATTTGTAGAATTAACATAACTATGTGGCATTAATTTAATCACTCTACTATATTTCAGTTAGTTAGCAAACAATGAGCACTGTGTCATTATACTGAAACTACAATAATTATGTGATTATTACCCTTAAGGGGTTCCTCACAGTAAATATGCCCCATGCAAAGGCTAATCGATCACAGTTCAATGAGAATAAAAAGCTATCTGACTGATAAACGAAGCAATGCCACCTGAATGAATTTACGAAACAAAATAACACAAATCTAATACATCACACAAGAACAAACATTGATCAATAAAACAGTACAATAGTCAATATCTAATAAAAAACACCAATAAATAAAACACCTTGCAAAATACAAGAGTCAAAGTCTAAAAAGAACAATAAATAGAACACCTGCAAAATACAAGAGTCAAAGTCTAAAAAAAAATAATAAATAGAAACCTGCAAAATACAAGAGTCAGTCTAGTAAACACCAATAAATCGAATCCCTGC
The DNA here is from genome assembly GCF_023864345.2 of Schistocerca serialis cubense. Lineage (NCBI taxonomy): Eukaryota > Metazoa > Arthropoda > Insecta > Orthoptera > Acrididae > Schistocerca > Schistocerca serialis. The sequence continues at coordinate 622,709,336 of NC_064645.1, forward strand.
AAAACACACGAGTCAAAGTTTCTGTGACAGAAACACACGTATATGCATTGAACTAAGAACCGTATAATCACTGTTCACTGATACACTCACTAGTTCCACTGTTCCGAGGCACAATATAAGGGGAGGGGAAGGACAGTATCTTATCATATACAGTATATAAAAGAAAGCGGATGTAGGTTCCATATGAGACTGTGTGACATGAATTACATATAAACTGTGTTTTAAAGTGTAGTAGTGTGACAGATCGTTCTTGTTTACGTGTAAAGGTAAAACGTTCCACTACTCAGTCTCCTCCCAGATAGTCAGAAACGCCACAGTAAATTCAGAAGAGGAATTTACTCCATAAATGACAAGAGATTTAAGAAATTAAACATGAAAGGAATCCAACAGAGACCTTTCAATGTCCTTAGGTTAGTTAGGTTTAAGTAGTTCTAAGTTCTAGGGGCCTGATGACCTCAGATGTTAAGTCCCATAGTGCTCAGAGCCATTTGAACCATTTGAACCATTATCCTCGTTTTGCTTTTGTTGATGTTCATCTTAAATCCTCCTTTCAAGAGACTGTCCATTCCGTTCAACTGGTCTTCCAAGTCCTTTGCTGTCCCTTACAGAATTACAATGTCATCGGCGAACCTCAAAGTTTTTATTTCTTCTCCATGGATTTTATTACCTACTCCGAATTTTTCTTTTGTTTCCCTCACTGCTTGCTCAATATACAGATTGAATAACATCGGGGAGAGGCTACTTAGAATACTAAAACACAGTCTTACAGTGATATTAGAAAACAGCTGACTATCTAAACTTCAAGGAATACATTTCAGGATGACAGCAGACACTAAAAAAAAAGAGACACAATATCAGAATGAGCAGTGACACACTAGACTTGAAAACTTAAACTTGTAAATGGTAACTAAATTGTGATCAGAACAACGAAGTGCTACCCGAGGAGTATCGCAATGCCTTTTTATACCTGTAGCGCAATAGATTGTTCATGATGAATATGTCAAAATATCCTGTATATTCACTTGGTTCATAACCTTAACGATTCACCTGCCCCTAACAAAGTCGAATTGTCCCAAAGGCACAAATAAGTCAGCCACTTGATCCGCTTTATACCTTCTCCCGTTTCACTGTTGTCACTACCAAACTTCTGACAGTGGAAATGTTCCCACCTACCTCAACTGAAAAATAGATAGGGCAGTGCCTTATTGAATGACGGTTGTCTAACAAGCGAAACATTGTATCACAAGAGATATCTTCGTCACAGTGTGGTTAAAAAATCTCCCTTTCCGCCGGGACCTGAATTAACCGCCATCAGTAGTGAAGCAGCCCGTGTCAAAGTACGATGTTGCACCATTGGATCCCTCGTTAATCTTTAAGTTCCCACTTACAGTAGGCTGATACGCTGTTCGAGTGCTGTCAAAGAAATCCAAGGGTCTACCGCCACGAACAAGATAGCGTCCAGAGTAATATCTAGTAGGCACATTGATTTGTTTCGAGTTTCTTGTCTGTTTCCACAGAACAAATAGTTCATGGGCGCAGGTATCGTAATGAAATGTAAAGACTGCTTTCATAAGATGTTACTGCCGCCTGTGTAATAGTAAGACTCAATCATCAATAGAATAAGGGTTTTGTAAGTTACCTTTTTCATGGGTTTGTTACATTTCCAATGAATCTGTCTGGCATCTGCCTTTGCTTCTTTTTCTTAGTGTGGTTCATCCACTTTAAATAACTTCGCACATATCTTCCTATGTGTTTAATGGATGTGACTGTTTCCAGTGATATGTTAATAATAGTGTACTCGACAGAAACGAGCCTTTCCGTCTATTTCTGCACAATGTGGTACATTTGTTTGTGTTGAGAGTAGCCTTAGAAGTGAATGAAAATTTTAGGATTAGCGAATGAGTGCCACGTGTGGTCTGTAAAAACAAGTTCGAGGGCCTGCAAAGTCAAGCTCGAGAAGAATTAAAAAATAACTCCAAGATAGAAGCGGTGCATAATATAGATAAGTGGAACTATTTACAAAGAGGCAGGTGGCTTTAGCTTTGATTCGGAAGCGCGACTCACCTGCGCGGGGAACAATACAGTCAGGCAGCATCCGAAATCCAGTAGGAAGGAGTGACAAGAACAGCCAGAAAACAAGAATTGCTACAGACTTACAGCACGTTAATTGAGAACACAAGAAAGTACATGAGGATCTGAAATGCCTGCCTCAGCAGAGAGTGCTCCTGTTTACACGTACATAGAATGTCCTAGAATATTACAATAGTCTCTAAAGACCTAAGTTTGAGAACCTTAAATTCTAACTAATCACAGGAAGTGGGATCGAATTGCTGACACTAACCAACGACCATAGCACCTACACCGCTCCGGAAGTCACACAGCATTGCTACACCTTTTCGCAAAAAAATCGACCTGCCGTTTCGGAGTAGATTTTGGCCTCGATAAGGAACTACTCTGGTCCTTAGTATGACGACTATGGAAGATCATCTTGGTCTAGCCGTTTTGTCACGTCCTCAAGGGCACTGCAACGTTCAAATGGAGTTACTTCCGCCAATAACCGTCTTCATGTTCCTCCTGTCAAAATACACTACCGTACATCTGCGTCTCAGTAATATGTATGGAATTCATGTGAAGACATGAACAAGGTTTTTGCGCTTTCGTTTTCTCGATGCGGGTTGACCATCCTACACTTCCTAGGGGACGTTCGACAAGCAGCGAAGGCTTCGGTACAGGACGAACTAGAGCGTTTTATAATAATTCCGATAGCTTACGGGTACATGAAACATCTTTCTGATGTAATCATCTTCAGCAACGTCAGGTTGAAATGGAAACGTCGTCGTTGTTTCAGCTCTTCGTTCGTACTGTATCCAAATGTGACGCCAGGCACTGTCCTATGGCAGTCTCTCTGCTGTATAGGTGGGCTTAAGTCATGGTACCAGAAACAGCCCCAAAAACCTCCGTCTCCTACTACTCCCTCACACACTGTGAGAGAGAATTCGCTGTACTCGACGCCTTGTATCTTTATAAAAGACGTAAAACAGCACTCAATACAGTCATCCTGGCACTTACAGTCCAGTTTTTGTGTTTCTCGGCCCACTAAGGATGTGGAAGATCGTGTGCCGCTGGGAGAAATGGCTTCGGTGAGGTATCCGACACCGAATGTGCATTGTGTGCAGTTCCCTTAGCATTGCTTCCTAGACAACTGCTTGAGATATCTAACATCATCCATCTTAAGGACTGAAGGTAGCAGTTGTGAAAATAATAGTTATCGTCATTCACGATATAACAACAAACGCCGGAATTCTATCCACAACACAAGTTTCGGGAGTCATGTTCTCATCATTCGGCTGTCTGGGTTCAGCCCTTGCCGGCCACTGTGGCCGAGCGGTTCTAGGCGCTTTAGTCCGGAACCGCGCTGCTTCTGCGGTCGCAGGTTCGAATCCTGCCTTAGGCATGGATATGGATGATGTTCTTTGGTTAGATACGTTTAAGTAGTTCTAAGTCTAGGAGACTGATGACCTCAGATCTTAAGTCCGATAGTGCTTAGAGCCATTTGAACCATTTCGTTCAGCCCTTCATACAAAAGCTAAGCGCTTAAGTATGGCAAACAGAACTGTTCCAATGGAACCGTTGGTGGCTCATTGCAGTCAGTATACATGTTACACTCGATAAAGCACCAGCTGCTGATTCCGTAGTTTAACTTACAAGTGGTAGACCGAACTCAAACACGTGCATTGAGCTCTGTAGTTCTAACCAAATGTTAACTACCTGTAGGATCTGAACGCTGAAGGGGGCTAGCACCTGAGTATTAATGAATCATTACAGATTTCGGTTAGGCGGGCTACTAGCTGTAAGTTACTATTATTGCCAAGGCTAGCGTCAAAGCCGCGCGGGATTAGCGGAGTGGTCTGAGGCGCTGCAGTCAGGGACTGAGCGGCTGGTCCGGGTGGAGGTTCGAATCCTGCCTCGGGCATGGATGTGTGTGATGTCCTTAGGTTAGTTAGGTTTAAGTAGTTCTAAGTCTAGGGGACTGATGACCTCAGATGTTAAGTCCCATAGTGCTTAGAGCCATTTGAACCATTTTTGACTGATTTCGGTGTGTGTTTCCAACCAACCTCCGTAACTCGCGCACTGGCCGCTACGCGGCTACCGGCGGAATACAAACCACAACCACTGTAACACGGTAAAATGTACAGAAAGTGATAGTGACAGGTGTAACTGCCATGGCTACTCACTGAAATCAAGGAACCAATGGTGAGAGGCCAGGGGACGCATCGATATAGGCCAGGGGACTCATCGATATCAAGCGTACCGATGGACACCGAAAACTATGAGTATTACAACCACGTTGTTGCTCCTGGATCAGGCTAGACGAAGTCGCTGATCAGAAATTGTAACGAGTAATAAATATTGAACAGTAGAATCAAATTTGAAACTCTAAAGCAAATTTCGAACATAAACACCAACCGTTAGAAGACTAAGGTTTTAATTTACATCCTAAATGAAATGTGGAATGAAAACCGTCGGTTCTTAATTGCAAAATCAGGCACACTTTAACACTTGTCGATTCCAGAGCTATCTACCACGAACGAAAACCAATGGTTTTGAGTAAACCGTACTTATCTTTTGGAACAGAGTTCGAATACGCAATAAAATTGGGGGTTTCCATTTGAAAATACGAAGTTGGCCTCTCCCACACAGGAGCGGTATTAGCAGTCGTCCAGTAGTTGCACGCGAAATTTTCGAGCTATTCAGCTGTCTCAAGTTAAAACAAACCCCAGATATATAAAATGTTGTGATTTATTATTAATTTACCTTGCTAGCTGAAGTGTCAAACCTTAGAAAGTGAAAGTAATCGATATCGTTTGGCGAGCATGTAATTATTATTTTCCTTCTAGCTATAGAGTTCCTTTTTAAATTATCTTACCCTTGGCACTCATTTTAAGGTATCTGCTTGCGGAGTATTAAAATTCAGAATTAAATATATTAAGCGGGTTGGAATATCAAAACTGTATACTTATCGTAGTGAGTCGTTATCGTTACCAAATCGTCAGCTTTGTCATATCACTTTAGCCACCCCACCCCCTTTATGGCTTCGATGGTGGGCGCCAGACAATAAACTGTTGTTTTCACCACAAGTAAAAACAACTTATTCGGACCTCTGTTTCAGAATAGATCGCTCGTTCTTCGCGGAGAGTATGTTACAGTTAACCATTCGTGATGCAGATATGCCCTTGCTGCAAAAGACGAAGATACTTTAGAAGCTCCGCTATGTTCTTCTGTTCTTACTGCATGTAAATAAACAAATTTCAGTTCAACTGTGTCTGTCAAACAAACGTAGCCCTCCACGTATCCGCCAAAAGAGGCGAATATGCTTTCGTAAGGGGGTGACTGGTACAGGATGGTCAAAATAAAACTGGGCCGGGAAATAATTACAATAAGACTGAAGTGAGACTGACTTTTGTTAACATCGCAGAAGATGCTGGAAATAGCATCCCTTTCGCGCCATTTTGTCGCTAAGTTTCGCTCTGCAAGCTTCGCTGGAGATTTTGTCAAAACACTTCCGCCTTAAACTCTTGCTCAAACAGTTCCATGTGTCCTGTAAATTGTGCTTCACGTAATACTTGACAATGAGCACGTGCTGTTTCATTGTCGCACCACTTTGTGTTGAGTTCAATTGGTCACTAAATACCTCTGCTCCTCTCACTCACTGAAACCTAATGACACTTAAATGTTCCCGGGGAAGAGCATGCAGAAGGTGGGCATGTGCCGACATGTGACAACAATCGACAGGTGTATCGAACTCACGGTTTCCAGCATTTTCTGTGGCGAGCAATTCTCCCGTTCATTAGCAAGGATAAAATCTGTGTCACTCTTACAAATACACTGCCGGAGAAAAATTAGTACACCCTTTTAGAGGTTTCCAGTTCACTCAAGATTTATTGTTGCAATAGTACATGTGGAGCACATGAAATGATTACATTTACATACCAATACCACAAGCGGTTCTGAGGTAGCGGGTATCGACCCATGCCGAAACTACCATATTAGTTCTTGGTTTAGGCTCCATGGGTGGCAATGCAGGCGCTGACTCTTGCATCCAGATGGTGAACACTGTCTAAGATACGTTGTGCCACTCCTGCTCGGCCTGTTCACGTAGTTCTGTAACGTTGTTGTTTGAGGAGTCGCACGTGTCACTCCTTGTCCCATCATATCCCATAAGTGCTCGATTGGAGACAAGTCTAGAGATCATACTGGCCAGAAACGTTTCCTACACATCTTGCAGAGTGCGTTCATTTTTAGGCGCAGTGTGCGGGCGAGCACTATCCTGGTGGACCAACACATCACATTCCTGTTGCAAGCATTCTGCACGTACCCAGCGCTGGTTAGCTTCCCCTCCAGGAGGACCTAAGGTGGAAGATAGTTGTAACTTATCACACCCCAGACCAAAAGGCCTAGCTCGGTGCCAGAGTGACTTCGACGAATGCACTCTGCGAGACAGCGCTCTCCAGATCGACGCCGTAAGCGTATGCCACCATCGCATGCGTGCTTGCAGAATCTATTTTCGCGCCATTCCATCTTCCAAGTGATCCTTTGACGGCACCAGTCGAGCAGTGCACGTCGATGCTGTGGCGTGAGTGGAAGAGGAGCTAGAGGTCAGCCCGCCTGCAGTCCCACTGCTAATATCCGGTTCTCAACAGTTCGTGTTGACACGTCTGGGCTCACAAGCCGTCTAGTGTGTGCTGTGGTAGCTGTACGATCTGTCACCGCTGTCCTTACAATACGACGATCCTGACGGTCGTCTGCGTGGACGTCCTGAACCTCGTTTACAAGTGTGAGACTGTTCGCGTGACCACTGACCCCAGCATCGTTGTACAGCTGACGCAGCACGTCCAACTTGGGTGGCAATTCTCCGAAAGGATCATTCCGCCACTCGGATGGCCTCAATTTGAAACCCTTTGAACTCGCTCAGTTGGAAGCAAGAGTGCGTCTCCGTGGCATGGTTGGATGCTCGCTTCACACGTTTGCGCCCGCCACACTGATTCTTTTGGCTGTGCGCATTCCCTATTAATGGGCAGATACACGTGGCGCTCTGGTAGCTGTTTCACTACACTATTTGTTGGCGGACGACGTTGAAACCATTGTCAGTTCATCTACAACCCACATCCCCACCTCCCGCTGTCATATGCCGTCATCGGATCAAGATCGACGTCGTCTTTCGAAATGTACTATTTTTTCCGACAATGAATTTTCCGGTCCAGTTTCATTTTGTCCATCTTATGTTTTGTCCAGAAGTTAGTTCTGTTGTGAGTCTTTTCCTTTGGGGCCCGTACCTCAAGAAATCGCGGCAGACACATCACATGGGGACGATCTTTTGGCCAGTTGCATGAAATAAATACGTGGGCCAGTTGGTAGATAGGCATTTATTATCTCCTACTGACTGAAAACCCAGCGTTTCCCGAGTATGTATTTATTCCAATCTTAATTTAGCCCAGCTCCTCCTCCCCCCTCTGTCCATCTGCTCTGTCTCCTTCTATCCTGCTCCTCCACCACTCTATCACCTCCTCACCCCCTCCTCCTACCCCTCCATTTGTCTAGCTCTCCGTCAGCGCTCCCCCCCTTTCCCTCTCCTTGTCCATATCGTCCTTCTCCTCTTTCATCATTTCCACCTCCTCCTTTCTGCATCTCTTTCTCACCCCTCTCTCTGTCCATCTCTTGCTGCCCCCTCTCTCTATACATCTCCTCTTCTTTCCTTTCCATCTCCTCCTCTTTCCTGTCTCTCTCCATCTACTCTTCCCTTCCCATCTCCTCTTCCCTTGCTTTGTCCATCCTATCCTCTTTTCTCCCAGTTCCCAGTTCACTTCCCCTCCACCTCTCTCCATACATTTCCTTCTCCCTCCTGTCAGCGTCCATCTCCTCGTCGCCCCCCCCCCCCCTTGACAGTTCATCTCATAATAAATTGGTTCAAATGGCTCTAAGCACTATGAGACTCAACATCTGAGGTCATCAGTTCCGTAGACTTAGAACTACTTAAACCAAACTAACCTAAGGACATCACACACATCCATGCCCAAAGCAGGATTCGAACCTGCGACCGCAGCAGCAGCGCGGTTCCCGACTGTAGCACCTAGAACCTCTCGGCCACAGCGGCCGGCCTCATAATAAAAAAATGCACGAAGTTCGGTTCAAGAAGAGATTTTTATCCAAAGCTTAGCCCCCCCCCCCCACACGCACATCTCACATACGTTTCATTTATATTTAACATGTTTCAGTCATATTTGTACATGCATTTCACCTATATCTCGTTTTCACGCAGCTCTGCCTATGACGTCATATCTCCTGAACTATGTGTCGTACAATGATATAATTTTGGAGGTATGTCCACTGCTAAATCTGGAGAGATAGTAGTAAACAAGTAATAAATTGAATGTTCATGCATAATGCGGTAGTTTTACTGGATGAACAGCAAAATATTTTAGCGATTACATTTTTTCCTTCATTTTGTGACAGGTGTCAGCGAGAGAAATCCTCGGAAAGCTATGAAATCATGTATAAAGTTGGTTGCAAGTTACTAAGTGTTCTTATTCTCAAATACTGTGTGAACATAGTCTGCCTCTTGGTGCGTTATGAGCTACGCTACTTTTTCACTCCTACCTCAAGCTCTTGGAGTCTTAGGTGGTTCTTACACACACAGTGATTCTTTCAAGACAGTAGGTGATGTGTGTACAAAATTCGATATGCGTGTCAAGTTGTATGAAATCGATCCTGTGGTTTAGGAGAAGATGTGGGAAACAGATCAATACACACTCGTACATAAAGTGTTATGATATGTATGGCTTTGAAACCTTTGTTACACAGATTTGCAAACGCAAGAGTCACCTCGTTTTATGGACCGGGACTTTGAATTCTACCTCTGATTGGGTATGTTGTGTTAAGGACTTTTTGGGCTTTGTTGATTGCTACTGTTTTGAGCTCGTGGTACTGGTAGTCGTAGTGCTCAGTCGAGACTCCTATGCTTTTTGCCACCGACTTAGCGTCCGTCTTGGTTTTCGTACATTAGGCAGTTTGCAGCAGTAACCTGCCTACTTTGTGCCAGGGTACGACATCAAAGTATTGGTAATAGTTGCTTTATCTGTTATACAGACAATTCGTTTCATCCGATGTGATCCTACAACTGGACGCGCTCTATAACCGTACAAACGCCTGTCTATTCATGCATTGTCCGTAATTTCTACAGGGTAAACCAAAATTGGCGCACTCGGACGGCATAGGGCGCTTCCTTGCATACTAAAGGCCCAGAAATGTCGGTAGTTGAAGGACGTCAAAGAAAGGTAATTTACCAGTATTGTAATCACATGTACGACAAGTATCTTATGTAGTTGCATTGAAACCTAGTAATCAAGGAAGAGAGCATTCGCTTTCGATTTTGGACGGGGTCGTAATTAGTTACTATTGGTTGGCCTTTTTTATCATACACAGTTTATTCAAAATCAGCAACAAATAAAAATAATAGCAATAATTTAAGAATTATTTCACGGCTGAAAGCCTTAATGGGCATAAATTAAGAATTGTATAAACTTGTTGTAACTTACAAATACAGTTATTAAAATATAAAATATCTTAAAGCCTACTGCTAAAATGCAATAACCAAATTAGGATTTTAAAACAAGTAACCATGCTCACGGCTGAAGGTGTTAATGGCAATAAATTAAGGATTGATTAAACTTGCTGCAGTTCACAATTACAATTATTAAAATATAAAGAAAGTGACTAAAGGTCTTAAAGCTCGCACAGAAAATACAATTGCCAAATTTGAATTTTGAGACAAGTAACGACGCTCATGGTTGAGGGCCTTAATGCAATAAATTAAGAATTGCTTCACTGCTGAAGGCTGTACTGGCAATAAATTAAGTACTTTTTCATGGCTGAAGGCCTTAAACGCCGAGAATGGCAATTATTAAAAAAATTTAATAAACTTACTGTCAAACAGCAATGCAATAGCCAAATTTAATTTAAGAGACAGGCAACTGATCACCAAACAGGTGATACAAATGATGGTAACTTGGTAATACAATAATAACACAACAATAAAACCCAAGGGCCAGTCACAGAGGGTGCTCCAGGAATCGACCTCCGAGAAGGTCGGGCAACAAACACTTTCGTAAGCGATGAGATAGGCAGCCAAGAGTTGCATTCACTTCACAGGATGGTAACTCAGACTAGTGGCAGTCTAACGAATGACTAATGATAATCTGCTGAAGCTACCTAACCTCTGATAACCAATACAACGATGGAACAACACACCAAGGCCAGAACCGGCGATCAGCACTATGTCCTCAGAATGCTGAGTTTAGAGCGTCTGAAAGGAGAAAGGAACCACTACTAACAGAGCAGAAGAAACCCCATCTGACCTAAAAATCAAGGAAACTGTCGAAACTACACGCCATACCGGACAGCAGCGGTAAGGCGAGGAAACGTACACTGCCGTTACATACACTAACCCCCAGGGCAGGAAACTGGGGCGTTAGCGGCCAGCAGGCAGGAAAAATACCGCTGGTTGAATTTAACAAACAGTAACACACAGAATGCTAATCAGATCCGCCTTCCCCATGCACTCCACTCGCTGCTCTGCGTCTCGGCGACACTGCGAGCAGCAACACGAATTCAAGTCACTGGAAAATCGCAAGGTCTCACTATTCGGATTAAAATCCACTCGAGACTTGTTGGATCCGGTTGATGACTAGGTCGTGTACCCTCGCGACCACAGCCCTTCCATCCGGCAGTGCATGCGTGCCGCCAGCAGTCCTGGCATGTTGCCGCACTGCACGCGTGGCTCCTCCGGAGTCCCCAACCGAACTGGTCACTCACACGACCCGGAAGAACAACCACCTCACCCCAAAGATAGGGCCACAGCTACTACACAACGATAACGCCGCTGCTGCCACTAGCGGACAGGCAATGCTTGCAATACCAAGTTGCGCCGGTCAACACAAGAAGAAGACAAACAACCTCAACCATGTCAACTAAACGATACAATCTGGCATCCAACAGAGGACGGAAACTTACAAAAGCATCAACGCGAGCCGCAGCAAGGTCCATGCATAGCACTCGCAGTGCATAGGATGTTGTATTAGAATACTCGCGTCGTTGATTCGATTAGTGATCTAGGAGTAGTTTTTCTCTTATTTTGTAATTTTAGGCTGCATGATATAATGCCTGGTTCATTAATCCCAATACAGTAATTGCAGCAGGCCTTAAGCAAAACATCTGCAAATATTTAATAACAATATAGAAGTTAGAGTATAAATGTTACCGTTTCTATCGTTACATGTTTGAAGGCGAATTTTTCCTTTAAAAATTTACCGTGCACTGTCAGTTCCCATCCATTATACCTCTCCAAGCTTTCCTGTCCGTTGTCAACATTGCTTACATTTTCATTCCCTTCGCCTGAAAATAAAAAATCCTTCACTTGCCTTTATTCTAGTCAGTTCTGCTTTTTTTTCTTTTTTTGGTTATCAGTCTTTTGACTGGTTTGATGCGGCCCACCACGAATTCCTCTCCTGTGCTAACCTCTTCATCTCAGAGTAGCACTTACAACCTATGTCCTCAATTATTTGCTGGATGTATTCCAATCTCTGTCTTCCTCTACAGTTTTTGCCCTCTACAGCTCCCTCTAGTACCATGAAAGTGATTCCCGCATCTCTTAACAAATATCCTATCATCCAGCCGGCTGCTGTGGCCGAGCGGTTCTAGGCGCTTCAGTCCGGAACCGCGCTGCTGCTACGGTCGCAGGTTCGAATCCTGCATCGGGCATGTTTAGTTTAGTTAGTATTAAGTAGTCCTAAGTCTAGGGGATTGATGACCTCAGATGTTAAGTTCCATAGTACTTAGAGCCATTTGAACCATTTTTTCCTAACATTCTGTCCCTTCTATTTATCACTGTTTTCCACATATTCCTTTCCTCTCCGATTCTGCGTAGAACTTCCTCATTTCCTACCTTATCAGTCCACCTAATTTTCAACATTCGTCTGTAGCACCACATCTCAAATGCTTCGATTCTCTTCTGTTCCCGTTTTCCCACAGTCCATGTTTCACTACCATACAATGCTATACTCCAGGTGTACATTCTCAAAAATTTCTTCCTCAAATTAAGGCCGATATTTGATATTAGTAAACTTCTGTTGGCCTGGAAAGCCTTTTTTGCCATAGCTAGTCTGCTTTTGATGTCCTCCTTGCTCCGTCCGTTATTGGTTATTTTACTGCATAGGTAGCAGAATACCAAACTTCATCTAATTCGTGACCATCAATACTGATGTTAAGTTCCTCGCTGTTCTCATTTCTGTTAATTCACATTACCTCAGTTTATCTTCGATTTAGTCTCAGTCCATATTCTGTACTCATTAGACTGTTCATTCCGTTCAGCAGTTCATGTAATTCTTCTAAGCGTTCACTCAGGATAGCAATGTCGTCAGCGAATAGTATCATTGATATCCTTTCACCTTCAATTTTGATTCCACGCCCGAACTTCTCCTTAATTTCCATCATTGCTTCCTCGATGTAAACATTGAATAGTAGGGGAGAAAGGCTACATCCTTGTCTTATACCCTTTTTAATGAGATAACTTCGTTCTTGGTCGTCCACTCTTATTATTTCCTCTTGGCTGTTGTACATATTGTATATGACCCGTCTTTCGCTATAGCTTACCTCTACTTTTTTCAGAATTTCGATAGTCTTGCACAATTTTGCATTGTCGAATGCTTTTTCCAGGTCGACAAATTCTATGAACTTGTCTTGATTTTTCTTCAGTCTTGCTTCCATTATTAACCGCAACGTCATAATTGCCTCACTCATGCCTTTCCTTTTCCTAAAGCCAAACTGATCGTCTTCTAGCACATCCTCAATTTTCTTTTCCATATATTATTCTTGTAAGCAACTTGGAAGCATGAGCGCTTAAGCTGATTGTGCGATAATTCTCGCACTTGTCAGCTCTTGCCGTCTTCGGAATTGTGTGGATGATGCTTTTCCGAAAGTCAGATGGTATGTCGCCAGACTCATATATTCCACACACCAGCGTGAATAGTCGTTTTGTTGCCACTTTCCCCAATGATTTTAGAAATTCTGGTGGAATGTTTTCTATCCCTTCTGCGTTATTTGACCTTAAGTCCTCCAAAGCTCTTTTAAATTCTGATTCTAATACTGGACCTCTATCTCTTTTAAATCGACTCCTGTTTCTTCTTCTATCACCTTATACAAATTTTCCCCCTCATAGGGGCTTTCAATGTATTCTTTCCGCTCTCTAGTCAGTATTTAACAGTGGAATTCCCGTTGCACTTTTAATGTTATCACCCTTGCTTTTAATTTCACTGAAGGTTGTTTTGACTTTCCTGTATGCTGAGTCTGTCCTTCCGACAATCATATCTTTTTCGATGTCTTCACATTTTTCCTGGAACCATTTCGTCTTAGCTTCCCTGCACTTCCTATGTCTTTCATTCCTCAGCGACTTGTATTTCTGTATTTCTGAGTTTCCCGGAACATTTTTTACTTCCCCCTTTCATATATCAACGGAAGTATTTCTTCTGTTACCCGTAGTTTCTTGGTTCAAATGGCTCTGAGCACTATGCGACTTAACTTCTGAGGTCATCAGTCGCCTAGAACTTAGAACTAATTAAACCTAATTAACCTAAGGACATCACACACATCCATGCCCGAGGCAGGATTCAAACCTGCGAGCGTAGCGGTCTGCAGCGCCTAGAACCGCACGGCCACACTGGCCGGCCCATGGTTTCTTCGGAGTTACCTTCTTTGTACCTATGTTTTCCTTCCCATCTTCCGTGATGGCCCTTTTTAGAGACGTCCATTCCTCTTCATCTGTACTGCCTATTGAGGTATTCCTCATTGCTGTACCTATAGCCTTAAGCTGTCTTAAGCTTCAGCCTACTCTTCATCACTACAATATAGTAGTGATCTGAGTCTATATCTGCTCCTGGGTACGCCTTACAATCCAGTATCTGATTTCGGAATCTCTGTCTGACCACGATGTAATCTAACTGAAATCTTCCCGTATCTCCCGGTCTTTTCCAAGTATACCTCCTCGTCTTGTGATTCTTGAACAGGATATTGGCTGTTACTAGCTGAAACTTGTTACAGGACTCAATTAGTCTTTCTCTTCTCTCATTCCTTGACCCAAACCCATATTCTCATGTAACCGTTTTTCTGCTCCTTCCCCTACAACTGCATTCCAGTCCCCCATGATTATTAGACTTTCATCCCACTTTACATACTGTATTAACCTTTAAATATCCTTATGCACTTTCTGTATCTCTTCATCTTCAGCTTGCGACGTCGGCATGTATACCTGAACTATCGTTGTCGGTGTTGGTTTGCTGTCGATTCTGATTAGAACAACCCGGTCACTGAACTGTTCACAGTAACACACCCTCTGCCCTACCTACCTATTCATAACGAATCCTACACCTGGTATACCATTTTCTGCTGCTGTTGGTATTACCCTACACTCATCTGACCAGAAATCCTTGTCTTCTGTTCTCTGCACTTCACTGTATCCAGATTGAGCCTTTGCATTTCCCTTTTCAGATTTTCTAGTTTCCCTACCACGTTCAAGCTTCTGACAGTCAACGCCCTGAGTCATTGAACGTTATCCTTTCTCATGGTAACCTCCCGCTTGGCAGTCCCCTCCCAGAGATCCGAATGGGGGACTATTCCGGAATCTTTTGCCAGTGGAGAGATCATCATGATACTTCTTCAATTACAGGCCACATGTCCTGTGGATACACGTTACGTGTCTTTAATGCAGTGGTTTCCATTGCCTTCTGTATCCTCATGCCGTTGGTCATTGCAGATTCTTCCACCTTTACGGGCAGTTTCCCACCCCTAGGACAAGAGAGTGCCCTGAACATCTGTCCGCTCCTCTACCATCTTCGACAAGGCCGGTGGCAGAATGAGGGTGACTTCTTATGCCGAAAGTCTTCGGTCGCCAATGCCGATTATTAATCAAAAATTAAGCAGCGGCGCGACCGAAGACGCCACCCATAGACCAAGGGTGCATTCCTGTACTTCTATGCAAATCACTTAGCCACATGGTCTAAATATACATTTTAGCGCTTCATTTGGACCCAGTTCACGCTGTAGCTTCTTTTCATTGGTGGTATTGATTAGTACTTATTATCATGCCTAACACGTTCATCACTGTTGTATATCCTTACGACACTGTGACATTTCCTCCGATGAATGTGGAAGATTTGATAGTGCACTTCTTTGCTGCTCCTGTAACTGTGGAGGTGGCTTTGCTGCGAAGAGACCACGGAAGCTGGCCGGAGTGGCCGAGCGGTTCTAGGCGCTTCAGTCTGGAACCGCGGGACCGTTACGGTCGTAGGTTCGAATCCTGCCTCTGGCATGGATGTGTGTGATGTCGTTAGGTTAGTTAGGTTTAAGTAGTTCTAAGATCTAAGGGACTGACGACCTCAGATGTTAAGTCCCATAGTGCTCAGAGCCATTTGAACAATTTTTAGATCACGGAAATACGACCCAGAGAGTGGATAAGTTAGTTGGATGGTTGATTTGGGGTAGAGAACCAAACTGTGAGGTCATCGGTCCCATCGGACTCAGGTAGGATGGGGAAGGAAGTCGGTCGTGTCCTATCAAAGGAACCATCCCGGCATGTAACTGAAGCGATCTAGGGAAATCACGGAAAACCTAAATAAGGATGGCCGGACGTGGGTTTGAACCGTCGTCCTCCCGAATGCGAGTCCAGTGTGCTAACCACTGCCCCACTTCGCTCGGTTAGTGACTGTGACAGTGTTGGTTGGCTGGTGGTTGGTTTGGAGAAGGGAACCAAACAGCGAGGTCATCGGTCCCACTGAATTAGGGAAGAGTGAGACAGTAGGACGTGACCTTTCAAAGGAACCATGCCGGAATTTGCTTTAAGTGAATTAGGGAAATCACGGAAAACCTAAATCAGGAAGGCCGAACGAGAGTTTTAACCGTCGTCCTCCCGAATGCGAGTCCAGTGTGCTAGCCACTGCGCCACCGTGACTAAGTGTTCGAAGACGCAGAGAGTTATTTTTGAGCATATACTCTGATGACAATGTATGTTTTGTGGAAGACATGCTATCGCTGATAGTGTATTTAAAATACAGGATGTGTATGTTTAACATTTCCACAATGACAAGCTCATATCCTATGATGACAAGCAATTTATTTTTAACTGATTATTAGACTTCATGATATTTCTGGCATGTCTGACAACAACTGTTATATTCAGTGTTAAGAAAACTTTGTTGTAAGATATGTATCGTTTAGGAATCAGTGTAATGACAAATCAAAATTATATTTAAAAAATAATATTACGCCTGGTACCACAAGGCGAACCATCGAACCCGAGAATTAAAACGCAAAACTCTATCCAAAGCACTAAATGGGCTGCAGAGATACACTGTATTGAACTGCAATTTTGAAGAACTGCCATACTTCGACGTCCGTTTTTACTAAAAATATTCACGGGGCGAAATTTTACTACAGACATATTTGTACTGTTTATATCCACGACATCGTGATGTGACGTGAAGGTGCGCGAATTTTGGTTCACCATGTAGGCCTATAGATAAAATCATGCTTGAATCATTTTTCGAAAGCTTAAAAGTCAGGTTCGCCCACTACTTAAATGAGGGCTAGGAATAGGCAAACCTCAATCGACAGCTGAGCCTCTGACTTCTTATTGATGATACACGTGAGTACTTCGCCACGCCAAGCACAAGAATGCAAACAATCGTGTCCTTGAAGCATCTGTGATCGATGCAAACGAATATTTTTTATTTACTGTAACCGGTAAGCCGTAACATAGGAAGTCAATTCGGTGGAGCCGTTCGGCGGCTGCAGGAAACGACAGTATTACAATATAAATGATCAGTTTCCTCGTCGATCCATTACTGCCCATAATAACGGTCATTTTTAACCACTCTCTAACCTCCAGCTTCTCTCCAATGGCCTCGGAAAAGGGATTCATAAAACCTCTAACCGAAAAGAAATCTGCCAAACAACATCATAATTACAGAACGATTTGCATTCTACGAGCATTATCTAAGGCCTTAGAATACATAGTTCGCAATCAGCTTACCAGTTACTTAATGTCAAATAATCTTCTGGATGAACACCAATCTGGTTTCCTGGAAAATCACAGCACGACGACTGATCTTATAAAAGTGACTCAAACAAGCTATGGACAAACAACAGGCAACCGTCATGTGGTTTTTGGATTTTAGCAAAGCTTTCTACACTGTCAACTTCTACATTCTAGTTGCTAAACTCAAAAGTCGAAACTTTTCTTCAAGTTGGTACAATGGTTCCACTCATACCTTACATTCCGCCAGCAGCATGCAATTATTGGAACAAAGAGGTCAAAATGGAAGAATGTAGTATCAGAAGTCCCACAAGGAAAAGTATAGTGGCTTTAATTAATTTTCTCATTATGTGTTAATGATGTGTCGGCTATTATCTCCCATTGCAGATATCACTTACAAGCTGACGACGTTCAGTTAAACCCAAGTGCAAGCGGAACAAATCTGTGAACAGCCATCCAGAACCTGACATTTGCTTTATCAGAACGGACGCAGAACATAGGTCTGAAACTTAACCCACTTAACGCAAGCAACCCCAGTCGCACACAATGACCTATTATTCCTCACTTCAGAGAATCTTTTCCACACTTAATACTAAGCAGCATAGCAATCATCTTTTCTTTTTCTGCAAAAAAATTGGGGATTATTCTGGACCATCACTTAGACTGGACTGCACACACAACGGTAGTCTGCGAGAAGGTATCAGCATCACATCATTCACTACAGAAATATAAAACAGCATTTTTTCTCGAGATTATAAAGAAACTCGTAGAGTCACTAATACTCGCCATCCTTTCTTATGGTGGTCCTATTTTCCAAGAACTTCCATGTGTGAGGTGACGTCGGCTGGAACTGGTAATGAGTGCTTGTGTACGATACATTTGTCATGTACAATATTTCGACCATATCACTCCTGCCCATGAATTATTGTCATGGCTACTTGCTGATTTGGGTAGAGATTATCATATCCTGTGTTTCCTGTATCGTCTTCTCAGTCGCTGAATTTCTTCCATTTATCTTCAACCCTTACACTATATCTGAAGAACTCAGCAAAATACTCTTCTCAACAAAGTAAGCTTCTCTCCGTACCAATACACAACTCTACTACGTTCTTTAAATCATTTTCTGTGTAAGGGACCCGATTTTGGAACAATGTAAATTGTTTCAAACTTCAAAAAACAGCTAATGGTCCAGCCCTTGCCGCAATAGTTATGTTTTCTTGCAGCTTATCCTTGTAGACCCTCCCTCCCCTCCACTTTTCTTTCTCCATGTCCACATTTTTCTCTAGTAAAATTCTCTACTTTCCTATCATCCAAAGTCACTTTAATTAGAATCCGCTCCTCTTTATTGTCCGTTCCACTTCTTCTAATACCAAACAAGGCTTCAAAAGTACTAAACTAGTCAATATCTGTCTTAATGCCTCAATTTTATTACTGTTATTATTAGAATTGTTATTATTATTATTATTGCATTTTACTACTTTTTATTAATAATGTAAATTATTATCATTGAGTTTGCTGTGTATTAACTAATTAATGTTATCCATTATTTTATTATCATTATTTATGTTGCCATTATTACTATTGCCAATTGTTGCTTGTATTACTGATGCAAATTATTATTATTGTGATTGTTAGTAACATTTTTTTATATTTGTTGTTCCTGGTCGAATGTAAGACAGAGCCTTAAGGCCCTAACCTGGTAAGGCTAAATAACCATCAAATAAATAAATAAATAATTAGAAATAGTAATTATACAGAAAGTTATTTTATAGTTGGCATGAAAAAGAATATTTTCAAAATAGATATTCTTCTGAGTTAGTACGTTTGCTATCTTCACCGACAGCTGGCAGAAAGGGCGGCACACAGTGCTTAACATCCATACTACTAGAGACACTCTAGCAAAAGACATTCAGTAGACGAGACCAGGAAAATGTTTCACTTATCGCAGGAAGTCAGCCAGCAATTTAATACTGGTAGGCGCTGCACGGAAGAGAATCCTTTGCACAGATAAAAATCACATTATGCAAGAAAAAGCGGGGAATATTATGTTGCACCTATTAAGTATTTAGAGATGGCAAATTCTGTTGTTGGAAGCAACGGAGTACAACATACAACTAATAAAAAGAAGACTTTAATAAAAATTAACAAAAAGTATAGAATTTATTTTGTAACGTCCCCTTAGAAAAATTAATGAATTACTGTGCTGATAAACCTCTTACGTTATGTGAGTCCGCAGCTCGTGGTCGTGCGGTAGCGTTCTCGCTTCCCGCGCCCGAGTTCCCGGGTTCGATTCCCGGCGGGGTCAGGGAGTTTCTCTGCCTCGTGATGACTGGGTGTTGTGTGATGTCCTTAGGTAGGTTTAAGTAGTTCTAAGTTCTAGGGGACTGATGACCATAGATGTTAAGTCCCATAGTGCTCAGAACCGTTTGAACCAACGTTATCTGATTTTGAAACAGCTGAGCAAAACTGAACGTACTCAGACATTTCTCTCTTTGCTTATTCTGATCATCACTAAACTGACACACAATATTTTTAGCGCAACGCAATCTGACGTTCAATAATCTCTACAAAAGAATGGCCGTGACTAACAATAACCTATACCTTTCATGAATCACTTACCTCACAAAAATGTTCGTTACTCGAACTACTGCAATACAGCGAGCGCCAATACTGCCACCTAAATAAAGGATTCTAACTACTGAAGGCACTAACTACTGATAGGCATAGTCAGCAAATGAAAGATTTTGATAGAGAACAAACAATCTATTTACGTTAATAGTGTTCAAAAGTCATCACATATATATCAGTTCATGACATCCAGTCTTACAAATTTCGTTTTTCTGACGGACACACGTCCAGATCGTCCGCTCTCAAAACTCCGCCATCTCACTCCCCACATCCACCACTGCTGGCGGCTCACCTCCAACTGCGCAGCGCTACGCGCTGTTCACATCCAGCTGCCCAACACTACAATAGCGAATATTACAACAATGCCAACCAGCCACAGATTGCACACAGCACAGTTGGTGATTTTCATACGGAGCGCTACGTGGCGTTACCAACATAAAAACCTAAACAGCCTACTTACAATTTCTCTTCATCGCAAATTTATAAAGTGATACCTAGTTTCTATTGCTCAAGCAATCATCTTTAGAGCATTAAAATTTAGTTCCAGTTAGTAACTCGTTAATGTAGTACAAATGTGTACTTTGCTTTAATGACAGTACGTATTTGTACTACATGTAACGAAATATTAATGATCTGAGGATGATTGCTTAAGCAATCGAAACCAGTCAAAATTTTATAAATCAGTGATGAAGACGATTTATAAATCTCATATTGACAGTTAAGACAGCTAAGCCTCACAAACTTGACCATGTCGAGTCTCATAAAGATATAATACGCTTGTTTGCTCAAATTTACTTGATTGCAACAATGTAATCCCCTTAAACAGCTCATCAGCGGCCACTAATGGGAAGTGCTTTGCCTGTTCGCCTTCGCCGTCGTAATAAGACGGACAGCGCAGAGCGGCCGGTCATTACGCTGAAACGTGCGAGGCGTTCGCGTGGGCGGCGCTGCTGTCAGTTAGACGCAGCAGACGGGGGAACGGGCCGGTGGGACGACTGTGATGCGTTGGCAGAGAGCAAACAGCCCGAGCTCTGCAGGCCCGTCACGTGTCAATCACAGTGGCATGAGAGTGTCTGACATAATACAACGGGCGTTCAATTTACATTTACATTTGTGCTCCGCAAGCCACCCAACGGTGTGTGGCGTAGGGCACTTTACGTGCCACTGCCATTACCTCCCTTTCCTGTTCCAGTCGCGTATGGTTCGCGGGAAGAACGACTGTCTGAAAGCCTCCGTGCGCGCTCTAATCTCTCTAATTTTACATTCGTGATCTCCTCGGGACGTATAAGTAGGGGGAAGCAATATATTCGATACCTCATCCAGAAACGCACCCTCTCGAAACCTGGCGAGCAATCTACACCGCGATGCAGAGCGCCTCTCTTGCAGAGTCTGCCACTTGAGTTTATTAAACATCTCCGTAACGCTATCACGGTTACCAAATAACCCTGTGACGAAACGCGCCGCTCTTCTTTGGATCTTCTCTATCTCCTCCGTCAAACCGATCTGGTACGGATCCCACACTGATGAGCAATACTCAACTATAGGTCGAACGAGTGTTTTGTAAGCCACCTCCTTTGTTCATGGACTACATTTTCTAAGCACTCTGCCAATGAATCTCAACCTGGTACCCGCCTTACCAACAATTAATTTTATATGATCATTCCACTTCAAATCGTTCCGCACGCATACTCCCAGATATTTTACAGAAGTAACTGCTACCAGTGTTTGTTCCGCTATCATGTAATCATACAATAATGGATCCTTCTTTCTATGTATTCGCAATACATTACATTTGTCTATGTTAAGGGACATTTGCCACTCCCTACACCAAGTGCCTATCCGCTGCAGATCTTCCTGCATTTCGCTACAATTTTCTAATGCTGCAACTTCTCTGTATACTACAGCATCATCCGCGAAAAGCCGCGTGGAACTTCCGACACTGTCGTTTATATATATTGTGAAAAGCAATGGTCCCATAACACTCCCCTGTGGCACGCCAGAGGTTACTTTAACGTCTGTAGACGTCTCTCCATTGATAA
This sequence comes from Schistocerca serialis cubense, assembly GCF_023864345.2. Taxonomy (NCBI): domain Eukaryota; kingdom Metazoa; phylum Arthropoda; class Insecta; order Orthoptera; family Acrididae; genus Schistocerca; species Schistocerca serialis. Next base: position 622,731,140 of record NC_064645.1, read on the forward strand.
CAACATGCTGTGTTCTGTTTGCTAAAAACTCTTCAATCCAGCCACACAGCTGGTCTGATATTCCGTAGGCTCTTACTTTGTTTATCAGGCGACAGTGCGGAACTGTATCGAACGCCTTCCGGAAGTCAAGAAAAATAGCATCTACCTGGGAGCCTGTATCTAATATTTTCTGGGTCTCATGAACAAATAAAGCGAGTTGGGTCTCACACGATCGCTGTTTCCGGAATCCATGTTGATTCCTACATAGTAGATTCTGGGTTTCCAAAAACGACATGATACTCGAGCAAAAAACATGTTCTAGAATTCTACAACAGATCGACGTCAGAGATATAGGTCTATAGTTTTGCGCATGCAACACACTTTTTCTCAGACAGTTTAGGTAGAAAAAAGCGGACTTTGTTGTGGGACATCGTGGAATACACCCACGTCAGTCCCTATAGTTTCATGACGTTCCGACAGATGGCGACGCTATACCTTGTCTTCAAAAGTGCGTCTGTAACGGAGGTGCGTTCCAAGCAGGGAAATTTCTTTTGGCGAATAACCAGAGCGCATCGCTGACATTCTTGGCGTTTGCAGAGTATCTACGAAGATCTGCCAGTGCACGAAAGCACGGTGTGTCTTTGGACGGAGCAACAAGGTCGCGCAAGCCTGTTCGATCCCCTGCGAGCCACCGGCCGCACACAGCTGTGGCTCTCGCAGTGTTGGAACGTGCAGACACTCTCATTCGATTTGATCGACGAATCACAATGAAACACCTCGTTGCACAACTGGACCTCTCTGCTGCTAGTGCTGAAACACTTGTCGACCAGTTGCGATACTCAAAGGTGTGTGCCCACTACGTTTCTCGCCGCCTAACAGACGGCCATCTGTGCAGAATTGAATGCGCGTTACGAGGCTGATCTGACAATATTTTGTCGAACATCGTCGTGGCCGATGAAACTTGGGTTCACCACTTCGAACCTGAAACAAAACGGCAATCCATGGAGTGGCACCACAACTCTCCTTCGGAGAAAAAGTTTAGAGCTGCCCCTGAGCCGGAAACGATACGGTCTGTAGGGGTTATTCTGTTTGTTGTCCTCCATAGAGCAACGATCAACTCTGAAGTGCATTGTGCTCCCCGCAGAAAATTAAAGAAACGAATTCGCCACACAAATGCAAACGAATTTCTCCCTCTCCTTGGAAGCGAGAGGCGTCACTCAAGTCCGCGCACCCGAGAGGGACTCACAACACTGCTCTTCCCAATCCACCCTACAGCCCGGATTTCGCACTATTCATCTGTTTGGTCCAATGAAAGGTGCACTCCGCGAGAAGCAGTAGGGGAGACCCTGTACTCCTCGCCAAAAGCGATTTTGTGAAGAACCGAAGCAAGGTAAGGTCAGTTTTATTGTATCATTAAATATGACTTACTTGGTGGAATTATTATTTATAGTCATTATTTTGGTTAGCTCCATCTTTAACCTATGTCACCTCTATATTTCGATATATTAAAATGTGTTAGACATCTTGTAGCTATCTTTTTCCAGCCTGAGAGCGTCCGGGGGACGATGGTCCCGTTTCTCTTCAAACGTGTGACTCGAGTTTCCTCTTGCAGATAACTCATGTGGTTAGAAATCGAATTCTGAAAGCTTCATAACAACTCTGAAGTCGAACAAAAATGCGGCAGGCTATTGAAGCAATGGGAAGTGGCGAAATGGCCTCCAAAAAATCTATTAAAATATATAGTACTCAGAGAATGTCATCGAACACACAACTGGTACTGTGACCGTCTAAAGTGACACCTACCGCTAGAGCTCAGACCTATAACAAGCGTTATGTAGATACATTTTTCTCCATATTAAAAACCCTCTTGGGTGACAAACAATTTCCGCCCCATCGAATCTCTAACGTCGATGGGAGTGGTGTAACTACTGTCCAAACAAAATCGATTAAGGTCCTCGCCTTGCAAGGAAAGAAGCAACTAGGAACCTTCACATCTGCAGAACGTGAAGTTCTGTCCACAGCAGTGATTTGTACACTCTCTGGCTCTGAGCACTATGGGACTCAACTGCTGAGGTCATTAGTCCCCTAGAACTTAGAACTAGTTAAACCTAACTAACCTAAGGACATCACACACATCCATGCCCGAGGCAGGATTCGAACCTGCGACCGTAGCGGTCTCGCGGTTCCAGACTGCAGCGCCAGAACCGCGCGGCCACTTCGGCCGGCTACACTCTCTGGGGCACATTTCATCACCCATCAGGATGAAAGCCGAATTGGCTTATGGTGCTCCACCAGCAACATTATTTTCTTGTGATTCTTCAGGTTCTATGCAATTCGAAATTTTTTCTTCATAGTTTGACCATTTCCTGAGCCATATTAAGTCATCAGAAACGGACGCTGCTTTTACGATAGTGGATGATCACATGACACACACCAAGAATCTATACCTCATTATGCGTACAAGGGAAAACAAAGTGGCAATAGTTGCAGTTCCGCTCCATTGCAGCCATAAATTTTATCCATTGGATGTATCAACTATTTAACGCATTTTATGTATCTGCTATAGAGAAGTTTCTTCGCAACAATCCTGGGCGAGCAGTGACCAAATACCAAGTGAGAAGTCTCTTTGGAGAAGCATATCTCGGAACGGCAACACCCATAACAACCATTAATGGATTTAAAAAATAAGGCACTTGTCCTTTTAATCCTGATGTTTTTGAAGAAGAATATTTTGCTGCCTCTTTGCCAGCGGACAGACCTCTTATCACTGAAGATAGGCGTTTGTTTTCCAATTCAGAGAGCCTGCAAATTGAACCAGTTCCATCTACATCCTCTAAAAGTGCACCACGTGTTACTACTCCAATGTCACCGCACGCTAGTTCTTTTGTGGTTACTCCCGCAGATATTAGCCCGCCATCCAAACCAGGTCAAGTTCGTTGGTAAGAGACGAAAAGGGGATCTCTCGTATTACTAACTCGCTGACCATATAAGCAACAGCTGACTGACGAGAAGAATTTGAAAGCAGCAAAACAATAGGAAAACGGACTGAAGAATGTGCAGAGCACGAGACGTAGAGCGCAGAGGAAACTTGCTGCTTCAGATAAGCAATCGGAGCTCAACACCAGCATACAAGAAGAGAGGATGTAAAAGAAGGACACCTTGAGGTCAGAGTCCTCCCTCGGGTATGGGTGTGTGTGTGTTGTCCTTAGCGTAAGTTGGTTTAAGTTACATTAAGTAGTGCGTGAGCCTAGGAACCGATGACGTCAGCAGTTTGGTCCCATAGTCCTTACCACAAACTTCCAATTTGTTCACCTTGTCGTGAATATTGTGCTGGATCTGATGATGACTGCGACAATTTCATTTGCGATTTCTGTATAAACAGATGTAGGAAGTAAAGTTATGCAACGATTACTGCATTTCCCAAAGAAACTGTTGTATAAGAATGTTAAATTTAATTTCAAAAAATTGTTTTCAAATTGGTTTATGATAATATTTTTATTTCATTTAGTAATTTTTTATAGGCATATATAGCCTATAACTGTATTAAAATTAATTATTGCACTGAATTATGGTTTCCTCTAAGTATAGAAGCAATTATTTAATTTTATTTGCGTTTCTTCTACAAAAAACCACATTGCCCAAAGTCCTGGGTCCAAGTGGTCACTATGCAGACATTCAAATTGTTTTTGTTAATATAAATGTGTTTCAGTTTTAAAAACTGGTATGCATATTTTTTTCAAGTACCCAAACATGTTTCAGCACCACGGTGCAAACATCAGCGGGTTTCCGTTTATTTATTCTGTAATGTGAACATTTTTACTAATTGATTACAAAATTATGTGGATATTTAGTTCAAATAATAGTTCGTTTCTTTTTTTAATACCTTTAAGCTTGGTGTGCACGGTTTTTCAGGACCACTTGTTAGTTGGTTATTACAGGTAGCTTCTCATCTGCAACCAAACAATGTTGATGACATTTTTATTTACGTTTTCGTGTGGCAAGCCCTTTTATACTCAGCATAATGGTGAGGTGCCGCAATGCACACGTAAATATAACACGTATTTTCACAAATAAGGTCGTAAAAGCACTTTGCACTTCACCAAAACACAGTGTAATTGTGGCTGTTGTGTGTCCCAGCCAATTCAGTGTTCATTTGTTCACCAGAGAGTTTGGCGAAAAATTTGGATTTTGTTTACATTTTATCTTTGTGTGTGTGTGTGTGTGTGTGTGTGTGTGTGTGTGTGTGTGTGTGTCTGTTTATTTTCTGTGGGCTTCTTAGTTATTTGGGTTGTCTTTTTACATGACGTTCCCTTTGTGTGTAAATGGTGAGTCTGCAGAATGTAGTATATCCATTTTTCGTGTGTTTGTGTACTCTGTGTGTGTGTGTGTGTGTGTGTGTGTGTGTGTGTGTGGCGTGTGTATGTGTGTATGTATGTGTGTAGGTAGACTTTATCTGTTTGTGTCGTCTTTTTTGTGAAGTTCCTTTAATGTGTTAAATAGTGTGCCCTTGCAGAGTGTAGTGTATTCATTTATGACCTGTTTTCCTTCTGCTATTGGCTTCTGTATGTGGAAGTTTTCCTTAATAGTCAGTTCGCTGTACAGGCTGTGGCTGGGTTTTAGTATTCTTAAATCTGCTTCTATTGTAGTTGGGTGGTGATTGTGGGCTACAAGAAGATCAGCAAATGAGCCATGGGAGCTATTGCTTTTTAAAGCTCTGGGATGTTCTGAATATCTGGTTTTGGGGTTTCTACATGTTTGTCCTATGTACTCTGTGTGGGAAGTGCTGCATGTGATTTTATATATTCCTGAGCTGTTAAATTTATAGTGTGTGTTTCCTGTATTCTGATGTTTTTTTGTGTTGTGTTCTCTGTCCTGTATCCTATTTGGAATCCCTATTTCTTTAATATGTTGCCTATTCTGTGAACAATCTTGTTATTGTAGGTGAGTATGTGCCATTTCGTTTTATGCGAGTGTTGTTTATCTGTTGTGTCTTGTGTGTGGTCATTGAGTGTGTTTTGCGTTGTTCTGTGTTGGGTGCGGATTTGTGTGTGTGCAGTATGTTCATTTTTCTACAGTTTACATATTTTTTGGTTTAACTTGTCTACCATATGGGTATCATATCCATTTTCTATTGCTATTTGTTTTATTGTGTTTCGTTCATGTGTGTAGTTCTGTTTGTTCATGGGTGTTCTGTTTAATCTATGGAGCATGAATCTGAAGTTTGCTTGCTTATGTGTCAATGGGTGGATCGACAGGTTGTGAATGGTGGTGCTTGTGGTTGTCGGTTTCCTAAATATTGGGAAGTTGTCTGTGTTGTTTGTTTTATGTATGATGAGATATAGAAAATCTAGTATGTTGTTAGTTTCTGTTTCTAATGTGAAGTTAATTTATGGATGTAAGTTGTTTATTTCATTGTTTAGCTGTTCTATGTGTGTATGTGATTCATGAATCAGGCATAATATGTCATCGACATAACGTACCTGTATATAACTTTGTTGTTTTTTGGTTTTATTATGTGTCTGAAGATCATGTTCTCCAGGTTGCTCATAAATATGTTAGCCAGAAGGCCACTAATTGGGGATCCCATTGACAGTTCTTCATGTTGAGGATAAAATTCTTTGTTGATCACAAAATAATTTTGTGATATTATGGTTTTGAGTATGGTTTCAGCGTTTTACTACGCCATCTTCAGGCCCTGTGTAGAGACAACAATGGTACCAGTATGAAGTAGATAAACAAAAAAGGGTCATGGTGTAAGTCTTATAGACAGAGGTAATATGTAATAACATAAGAATAACAATACCAACCAGTACAGGAAGTTACATGTAGTTACAGATTTATTAAGGAATAAAATAAGAGAACATTGCACACCATATTAAGTTAAACTAGTGAGCAAAGTATATAGTCATATAAAAGTAAGAAGGAAATCAACTAAACGGATGTCAATATTTCATGTTATGCACAGATAATCACAATGCCCATGAAACAACTAGAGTAAAATAATATAGTCATATACTGTTAAGTTAAAACATGAAGATAAAACGTTTAATTACAGGCTGTTATATACTAGTAAAACTTAAACCACTTATTGGAGGCTAGCCCCGCAACTATCTGTATCATCATATACTATTAATAACTAATAAAAGGAGAATAAAACTACATCAGTGCAATTTTTCGATTGTAACCCATAAGATGCAACCTGTTTAAGATGCGTACAACACATCGACACCTACAACGCTTGAAAATTGCCTGTAACGCCGAAATAGACCAATCGTGCAAAATTTAATAAACTGAGTCCTTATGGAAGCAGTAAAGGGGGAAAACTTCCAAATGTCCTGTAAAAAATACGAGTATTTAGTGTTGTGGTACCACACAGGAAGGAAATATTTTGGGTTTGTTTGGAAGGTCACGAACACGTAACTCTTTGTATTGTTCAGCGTTCCCCGATCAGTAAAATTAAGATCACGGATAAATTCTATGTTTTATGCGGACTGCGTGTGTTCTTTACTCATTATCAATTTTATCCTTCCTCACCTTTTTTAATGATACCTCTTTCATCCTCAGTACTGTTCACTGGCCAATTGCTTGCGTTGCTTCGCACTACTCGTATTACACAGTGACTTCTCAGCCAGCCTCTAGTACTGCAGAATGTTTCAATTTGATCCAGAGTCCGCGATGTGACCATTCTACAATTAAAGAGAATAATCCGTTGAGAAAAATTAAGCATTCATGTAAAGGTGCAAGGACGTATCCTCACGTATAGTTTCTTCAAACTCTGACTAACTGGTCAAAGCGTAAACAACAGCATGTCCTATAACTAAGAATCTCTCTCCAATATGCTTCATCAAAATAAATAAAAACAAACACACACACACACACACACACACACACACACAACTATGGAAACATGTATGTTTCTTTTTGAATGGGTCGTGGTTGCAACGAGTATACAGCAAGCGTTGAGCGTAGCTGGTATAGGCCGACTTCTACGGGTTGAATACCTTTACTTACAACTTTTTTAATAGTGAAAGAATTTATTCGGCTATTCACATTTACTTTCGTAACTTACTTCTTCTTGTTTGTAGATTGTAGGATAAATATGTCGTGCGCTGAAACACGAACTCGCAAATTGCTCGAAGAAAGTCGACGACAGCAGTGAACATCTTCCCGCATACGAAAAGAAAGAACATTTGAGAAAAATATGACGTCTTGAGTGCTAACAGCTCTGTAAAGTACAGGAGAATAGTAGCGTTTTTGCTTCTGTGACAGTCTCTCAGGAGAGTTTGGTGTCCGCGGAGAACAGCGCCTTAGTTGTCGGCGACCTGCACAACACGATCCGTACTCTGGTCTCATTCTGAATCCCTAAGCTCCGTGGAAAAGAAAAACTTTAGAATTTCAACTGCTCATATATTAGTAAGATGCAGAGCAGTAATATAGTATACACAAAGTGAGAAGGAAAAGATTCATCCATCAGGAATAAGAAACGCAAACTACGAGAATATATTTGAGAACAGAGATCTATGCAAGATTAAATTGATAAATGTGTTCAGCACGGTATAGTAGAAAATGAATATTAAGCGGATATATAGAACCAGAGCAACTATTTAACAAATACACGTACGCAAACAGCGAAATATGTGGCAGGTGCGAAGAAATCAAAAGAAAAGGAAGCCTCAAGTGGAAAATGGTCACTAACAGAGATGAAAGTTTCAATCAAACAATTTGAACGTAACTGAACGTAAAAGAACACTCCCGATTAAGTGGAAAAAAACAGGCACGTGGAAAGGTCTTTGAGAGTCTGTGAGCATATTCTATAACTACTGGTAATAGAAACAAATGAATACAACAAGAGCGTAAAGAAAACATAATTGAAACTTCATTTGGGCAGACAACACGTTTCACTAAAGTTGCACTCTACCAACACTGTAGTTGGGTAGGTTCGGTACATTATACACATGTAATAAATGGTAAGCTTATCGGCTGTATTTGTGGCAATGGCGGGAAAAGAAACACAAATGAATGTATAAGATAGAAACTGGCAGTCGACGACTTCTTTGTTTTTTTGTTTTTTGATTTGCACATAATTAGAAGCGCACGTCATTCAATTTTAGTCCTTTCTGTATTTTATACTCTTACAGTTGCATAATATGAGTAATAAAAATTAGTTGATCGCGTAACTTCAGCACTTTTATGTAATTACAGTAGTTACTTTTGACTCAACCACAGTATACATGCGCAGACATAAAAAATATGTACTCGTATTGTTTTTATATTGCACTTAGCAGAACGCGTCTGCTAGTATGACAGAGCACGCGGCCGCGTCACCTGTACTCTGTTTCCCACAGATCGCAGAAGCAGGCCCATCCACTGTATTGGGATCCGGTTGTTTTTATTTTATGCCGTACCGTGTTTTAGCGAAGTTTTGTTTTCACCTATGGAACATTTTTGGGTAAAGAGATTCCGAGGTTTTCCGCTCTATTGTTTTCGCCATACGTTCACCTGAAGATGCGGCTTTTAGTGCCACAAAACCGGTAGTGGTCCATTAATAAAGGACTATATACAGCGTTTGTTAATACCCAAGACGATATTTGACGTATTTTTGTTTTGTGGTTTTTCTTTATTTTATCTTTTTTGAGGAAATTGCTTTTCGTAGCGCTACATGGTAAATCTCATTTGTTTTCTTTACTTTTACTACAGCTTCCTCTATTTCACGTTTCAAATCAACACTTTTCAAATTAAATACGAAGTAAACATTGACAATTTTAATTTTGCTATAAATACTGTTTTCTGTAACAGACAGGAGGTTAACTATATAGAATAAAAATGTTCCATAGGTTACGCGCCCTTTTTATAGCCTCATTCATTTCTAGACCGTTCATAGCATCCAGTTTGAGGGGAATACGATAAGACACTGATCGCATATGCAAAGAAAGCGACCGTTATGAGGTAACGCCCAGAGATATGCAACTCACCGAACGTGGAGGTAACGTGGGTACGACTTAATCTGACCAAAGCTACTAGGAAAACTAGGATTGTCTACCCTTACTTACAATCGTAGACCTACTGTAGTTTTGCAGTTCTACATTTCACCAGTCGAGCTAATAGACGGCATAGTAACGGACAACGGGACAAAACTATACGAGTATTCCGAGATTTTTGTAAATGTTAGTATTGTTTTAAAACATTTTAGAGGTAACGTCAGTTGTGTAAAGCTGTATGAGGTACGAAGACTGAAAACACATCGGGAGATGATGATGTTCAAACAGAAACTGTTAAAGCTGGCGACAAAGCAATATAAAAGAAAATTGCAAAATTTTTACAGATCGTCTGTGGAGAAAGACACATGCTCACTACTGGAATAATATTGTATTTATTCCACTCCACAAGTAGGAGACTGCAGACAGAAAAACTACAGACTAATCCATTATTTACAAGATTTTCACTAAAATGATTATCAGCTGCACAGAAACAAACACTGGACTCAAGTCAAGCAAAGCAACAAATTGGCCTTATATTTGAAAATGCCACAAAGGATTGCTTGCACGTGTCAACCTAATTACAGAAGGCAGCAGTAAATACGAATTATCACTCTTCTTGGCGTTCTTAGATTTGAGAAGAAAATTTACTCAATTAACAAAATATGTACTAACAACCTTCAGACACATGACTGATTTTTGCTTGATTTAGTATGTGAATAATATACACGTCAGACCCACAGATTCCATTTGTCGTCATCACAATAGTAGCAAACATAGAAAGTAAGTCAAGCAAGGATATTCCATATCAAACCGTTCTTTGCGGGCCTAGACGTGGTTTTGAAAGTCCTTCCGTTGCAAAAAAGGAAGAAGGATACATGTAAATGGGAGTGTATGAATCTGAACCAACATCTTTCACCTGGTGACAATGTACTCTTTGCCTCTAGTGAAAAACTTTAACAGGGAATCGAAGAAAAGTACAGAGAACGATTAAAAGTAGACCTGAGAATCAACTCTAACAAGAGTAAAGTAATGCTTAATGAATTCATCGAAAGGAGAATTGAACGAGTTAATGTATTTTGAACGGCGCAAGACAACGTCTTGATTGACAGCAAAATAAATAAAGAGAAAAATCAGCTCATAGTCATGGCTACAAACAGTGTATACAATCATCTTGCTGGTGTTGTAAGCTCTTATTGATGTTTATCGCGTTTTAACGATTTTTTACACATTCTTATTTACAATGCAGGATGCAAATGATTACATAATAATGTACACACTTATTGTAAAGGTCTCCAGCTTCATAATAGTCTCTAAGTCGGCAAATTATTCATGAGTACACACAGTTCTTAATGCTTCACGGTAGATGTTGATAGTCACCCACCGTTGCAAGTGATTGTGGCTTTATTGGTAGAGCAGCGTTATTGAAACTAGCCGTGAATAAATAAAATGAAATGATCATCTTTTCTTTTTTAGGTACTTTGGTAGCTGTGGAAGACATAATGGACAATGTATGTGAGTTCAATTAACTTATTTCATCTGTTCTCAACCTGGTTCAGCTCTGCGGGTATTCGAGAGGATGCTGAAAACTAATGGCTACGAACTTTTTTTTTTGAGTGAGAACTCTTAAACCTTTGTAAATAAAACAAACTTTGCTAACTTTTTACATCCATATTCTTCTTGTTGCGACAGCGCCAGGTGGGTTTTCTCTTTTCCAAATTAGCTCTATTGATGACTGTTTCACTGTTAATGAATCGCTTGATACCACTTTTGGCTATCTTCGCATAATTATCGGTTCTGGCTACGGTGCTACTTTTAATTGCTTTTATTCATCATTTCTGTTTCTTCATTCTACTGGATAAATACGAGGATGATCAATATGCTTATTCTACGGAAATAAACGCATTCTGAAAAACTAGTCATCGAGATATTTTTAATCTCAAATTAAAGCGAAACCAGATAAAAGTAAATCTCAATACAAAACAACTTATATTTACAGTAATGTCTGTTTTGCAAATAAAGGATGCATATCTGGTAAGGTCCGATCGATTTCGAGATGGAAACCACTGCGAAACTAAAAAAAAAAAAAAAAAAAAAAAAAAGCTAGCTAGGCCTTCCAGTTGCTACTCTTTTCATTTGTCGTAGCCTTATACCAACTTTCCAATAATGTCGTCATAGAAGATAACCTCCTGCACTTTCTGCCAATTCTCTACGTCGTCCTCAAGCCTGTTGTGTGTGCCAAAATGTTATCTTCATACCCAACGGTTCATGCGAACAGAGATGAACATCAGAGGGAGCCAAATCCGGGCTGTATAGTGGGTCATCAAACGCTTCGGACCGAAAACGCTGCAGCGCCGTCCTCATTGCCCCTGCAGTGTGCAGCCGAGAACTGTCATGAAGAAGAAAATGCATGACAGGTACGTTATGTGGGGTTGCCTGAAATCAGGCAAAAACTTGTAATGCCCATACTTGGCGGCAGAACACTATTGGTCTAGACATCAAATGGTTCAAAAGGCTATGAGCACATTGGGACTTAACATCTGAGGTCATCAGTCCCCTAGAACTTAGAACTATTTAAACCTAACAAACCTAAGGACATCACACACATCCATGCCCGAGGCAGAATTCGAACCTGCTACCGTAGCAGTCGCACGATTCCGGACTGAAGCGCCTAGAACCGCTCGGCCATAACGGCCTGCTAGGCATCTTTACGTGCTCACTGTGTGCTCAGAACTGAAAAGACAGATATGAACCGATTGACAGAGGCTACTAGATACACTGCCCAACACATCTGTGCAAAGCTTCATCAGATTCTCACTGTCATTTCCATTTCGTGAACTTCGGACCTTGCTCCCAGAATTGCTCTCGTACAAAATTAATTTCACAGTTTTCATTTCAGTATCAGTGTAACATCCTTGAAGTAAGCTTTGTATCCGAAGAGTCGTTGGTTGTAAGTTAATTTCTCATGGTAAGAGCAGTCCGTGTGATGTCTCTGGAGCAGCCAGTCGAAACATGCTCTGTTTCAGCACCAATCTGTTTGGTATTTCTGTCTTGTTTTGTGAAATACTGCATGCTGAATTTATGAATTTATGTGATGAGAATGGAATGTATTGTCTGTGCAAACCATACACGAAGGGAGTTTTGCTGGTTTAAATAAACAGCCAAATAGAAAGTTTCTGTTATACTCAATGAACTGATTAAATGCCAGACCATTATTAACACCAGGTTAACAATAGAAACTTACCTCGAGGCAATGATGCCAAAAGTAAGTGGACCCTATCTTCAATCATTTTTTGAATATACTCCACTCCAAATTCTAAGTGCAAAATAGAAGTGACTATTAAATGCCTTCGTTCAAGTGATTGTTTCTAATAATATTACTGTGGGAACTGGCTACTTTTCCATGTCTGCATATTTATTTATTTCTCAACATAGTCGCCCTGGAGATGAACGCTTTTCTCCCAGCGAGCGACCAGTTTGTTTAATACCGTCACTGTAGAATGTTTGACTTTGTTGATAGAGCCACAACCTGCTTGCACTACTTCACCACTGTCACTGTGAAGTCCTCGATGGTGTTAAGTTGTAGATGAAGATCGGGTGGGGCCAAGCCAGGACTGTATGGAAGGATGACAGTGAACCCAAGACGTTGGATTATTGCCGATGTCGTAGCGTTCCAGTGGGGTCTGCCATTATCCTGCTGCAAGAGAAGGTGCTCCATGTGTTGACCAACTCTTCGAACTGGAAACTCGATGAAACTTCCTGGCAGATTAAAACTGTGTGCCCGACCGAGACTCGAACTCGGGACCTTTGCCTTTCGCGGGCAAGTGCTCTACCATCTGAGCTACCAAGCACAAGTCACGCCCGGTCCTCACAGCTTTACTTCTGACAGTATCTCGTCTCCTACCTTCCAAACGCTGTTTCTCACACGCCGACGCAGTTATGTTACACACCGCCATGTTATACGCTACAATTCGAAGCCCTCTAGCGGTAGAGGGCTGCAAATATGTAGACACGTCGACTAAAGATATAGAATATTAATGGCGTTTTATTCAACAAGTTTTAAGAAGCATTACTTTTCAGCACGCCCTCGCATTGCGGATGAGTTTTGGTTTTCTAAAATCACAACTTGTCTCCTCGTTTTACCATGAAGTTATTGAAACTGCGCTACGTTTGTAGACGGTCTTTAAATTAAATCGTCTTTACGTTATTAATCTGTTATGCCTCGAGCATAAATGCCATCTTGCTCTACTCATATGGTGCCATAGAATTCACAAGGAATATTCGTAGCCGCGGATATTTACCAAAAGCTCTGGGGAATTATGCTCAACCGCATCTTTGTCATATATGCAGTTAAATATCATTGTATTGTTTATTATACAGGGTGTCCCTGATTACATAAATTGATAACTCAGGCTAGAAGTAAGACACAAATATGAAACTTGTGTCGAATTGTTTACAACTACAAAAGTTTTTTTCTGTTTTAGGTTCGCAGTACGTAAGTAGTGGATGAGGTGCAGTGCCCAAGAAACCATGTTAACCAATCAGGAGAAGGCACAGTGTGTCCTGTGGTACCATGAGACACGATCAGCAACCACAGTGCAGAGACAGTTCCAGACAGCGTTTGGAAGGAATCCACCTGATGTCAAGAGCATTAAAGCCTGGTATGAGAGGTTCAAGGACACAGGATCGGTTGCTGACCTTCCGATGTCCGGTCGACCAAGAACCTCAGCAGACAGGGTGGAAGCTGTAAGGCAGTCTTTTCTGTGAAGTCCGAAGAAATCGGTGCGCAGGGCCTCACGTGAATTACAGATGCCAAAAAGCTTTCTTCATGACATTTTACACAAACGTTTATTGTTTCGTGCATACAAAGTGCAAATCGTTCAGGCCTTGTTGCCCAATGAAGTACACATCGAGGACGATGATGGTTATCTCAGACGAATTGCCTTTTCCGACGAAGCGACCTTTTTTGTCAGTGGAGTAGTGAATCGCCATAATGTGCACATTTGGGGTTCACAACCCCCTGGCAAGGTCATAGAGTGCATCAGAGGCAGTCCAAAGGTGAATGTTTGGTGCGCGCTATTGCACGTTCGAATTATCGGGCCATTCTTCTTAGCTGAGGCTACCATCACATCTGCAGTGTATCTGGACATGTTGCAACTGCATGCTGTTCCTCAGCTGCTTCAGTATCACCCCGACGTCTTGTTTCAGCAAGACGGTGCACCGCCTCGTTGGGGTTTGGACGTCCGTGCCTATCTCGATATGACCTTTCCCGGGCGATGGATTGGTCGTGATGGGCCAACGGTTTGGTCTCCACGCTCTCCTGATATAACCCTATTAGACTTCTTTTTAAGGGCTTATGTCAAGGACGAGGTCTACCTAACACGTGTACCAGATCTTGAAACCCTGCGGCAACTGATAACCACAGTCGTTGAATCAATCCCTCCATTGATGCTGGCTAATGTGTGGACGGAAATTGAATATCACCTAGATGTGCTACATGCTACCAAGGATGCTCATGTGGAAGTTTACTGATGTGTGAAAAAAACTTTGATAATTTGTAAACAATTAGACACCAGTTTCATATTTGTATCTTACTTCTAGCCTGAGTTATCAATTTATGTAATCAGGGAAAGTCTTTTCGGACACCCTGTATTTAAATTGATTATCTAGTCTACAGTAAAGTAGAGGAATTATAGCAGCGTTATATATAGTTGGTGTTATGTTACTTGTTACGAACATATCAAAATAATTACTTTTGTTTGTGTATGCACTTTTCTCTCTTTCCCTTACTTAGCTACAAGGAGAAAAGCGGCGTAATCATTTTGAGATTTCAACAGACTGGATCAGGGCGCGGTGGCTACCAGTATTTATGACATGTTCTGACACTCTTCGTGAAATGTTCTGGCTTTCTTCAACCAGGTACTGAACTGTTACGCCTGTCTGTGAGTCGGTTAAAGATGCGAGTATTTTTTGTATGGGAGGGGTGCGGAGATTTGATACCCTTTTTTCTAAATTAAATGGATAATCGACCGGTTCACAGATGAAACGACGTGGACATAGTAAGAAAATTATGTAAACCTAACCTGTGACTTTTCAAAAGTGAACTTATGTCTGTTGAAACAAATAATTATAGTTTCTTTAACAAGGGATCTTGTCTTCCTCACTCTCTTGTGTCTTAGCTTCCGATGTAGTCGGACGCTTTGATAGGACGTGTTAATATATCACTTAAACTCTGAAACATTCTGATTTAAAATGAATTACTGTATGTACCTTATCCTAACCTATAGTTATCTGTTTTAGCATTAATCTGAGACGAGGCGACGTGGATGTCTTGATAAGGTGCCGCCATTGTAGTTGCCTATATGTAAATTTGCATGATCAACCATAGAACCCACCTTCATTATCTTTTCATGATTACAATTTGTTGTACATATTTTTAAGCATCCCAGCTCAGACCTTTATTACCAATACACGGTCTAGCAGCAGCCTATTAATGGCTAATCGCGAAAACAAACTACGCCGATTTTATGGTAAAACTTTTATTCATTTCATTTTGTGTATCAGAACATCTCGTTTTTCCTTATAATACTGCTGCTCTCACCAAATCCATTAGTAAACAATTTTAATGATTAACTCTGAATTGGAGAAG
Organism: Schistocerca serialis cubense; assembly: GCF_023864345.2. NCBI lineage: Eukaryota > Metazoa > Arthropoda > Insecta > Orthoptera > Acrididae > Schistocerca > Schistocerca serialis. Next base: position 622,746,743 of record NC_064645.1, read on the forward strand.
AAAGGGAGAAGGGAGTGGGGGAGAAGCCATCTACTGCCGCAAACCTTCTCGCCCCCTGGGTACGTCTAAATTCTCCACTTACACGCGATGCTACAGCAAAACGAATAGCACGAGTTTGTAGTTTTACTTGTCCCCTTGTGGTACTGAAGCACATATGAAAGACGCGGAAGCGTGCCCGACACAAACGCCAGAGAACGTAACCGCTGGAAATGACACCTCTTCCACCGCGCGGTACTTAGCGATCGTCTCCGTAATTCATCGGTTTAATTCAGGAAGCCTTTGGTCTACCGCAAGTAGCACTTTGTGTACGGCCGACAGAGACGCCGTCCCGCTAATGAGGGCCGGTATTACACAAGAGCAGGGGGTGTGGCCAGGGGGCGGTCGATGGCCCGCGTCCATTATTGAGAGCTTGCGTGCTATTGGCCGGCGGCCGGTGTCCGGGGAAGCCCCGCCGGGCGGCTTTTGTTACCTGCGCGTGCGACGACGCGACTCCCCGGCTGCGGCGGCCGCAATAAACACAGTGAATGTTTGAGCACTCGGCCGCGTACGCTGCCGAGTATTCGTCTAGCGTGTCGTCCACGTGGCAACGCTTTCGGACGCTGTTTTTAGTAATAAGAGCGGAGTTTGTGGTGAGGCTGACAGAACATGCGGTAACGGTTTAGCTCCTGTACGGACCTGCGGAATTATTTAGGACCGATAGCCTGCATGCTGGAGTGGAGATTTAGCTTTTCGCTGTATATCACGTTATCCACTCAGAAATACGTCAGCTGCTTCCTGTTTCGACTACGTCTTTGTCTCCCTTCTCCGTGTTCATAATTGGGTTTCCATCGCCTGTCTTTGTCCTCTAACACAAAGGTTTCCAAAAACAAAGGAAACAACTTGTGTCTCCACCATTCCATATTACTTTATTTCAGGCTGGTCCTTACCTATTTTTATTCGTTGTGTGTATAATGGACCACTTCAAGTATAACTAATTTAATGTTATTCTTCCTCTATTTGCGTACCCACTAGGCTCTTATTCTGTTTGAATGGGTTTCTCGCGACCAGGTGTTGCCTGCTTATTCTTCCTCATTCACTTTCTGAGTATCTCGGTTTCGACGGCAACCTGCTTACGGTCCTGCATGTCTTACATTGCCACTAGTGCTACATTCTTTCCATAATGATTCTCTTGACTCCTTGCAGATAATTAGTTTGTATTTTTCCTGTTTTTATGCAATCTAGACTTCTTGTGGTCATTCATCCTGATGATACTCTTTTAAAATATGAATTGAATTGTTTTGTTCTCTAATCGAACGTTGTCGGTTTAAGTTTTTTTTTCAGTTCCTCATCTCCTTGTAACCTAGTCAACATTCCTTTCCGTTTCCTTTAGTTTTTCTTGTTTTTCTTTCTTCTTCTTCATTTGTTCCTGATACGAGAGCTGTTCTAAACGAAAGGTCTGATCGGTCGCGAAATGAAAACCACAGTGAAAATCAAAAATTTTTTTATTCCCAACATTTACCACACCTTCCAGTTACCTCTTTAAATAGTCGCCGCTCCGACTTAGACATTTGCCGTGGCGTTGTACATACTTTCCAGTTCCCTCGTCACAGAAAGCAGCCGCCTGCGCTTTCCGCCAATTCTCAACGCTGGTCTGCCTTTCGTTGTTTGTGCCAAAATGTTGTCTTCGTAACCAGCGGATCATGTGAGCAGAGATGAACAACGGATGGAGACAATTAAGGGCTGTATTGTGGGTGATCAAACACTTCCCATCGGAAATGCTGCAGGAGGGTCTTCATTGCCCCTGCAGAATGCGGCTGAAAATTGTCTTGAAATAAACGCATGGCATTTAAGTTATGTGGGCTGCATAGCTTCAGACCAAACCTTTCACCAGATCCACATACTTGGCGGGAGATACTGTTGTTTTAGGCACTTCTACGTGATCACTTTGCGCTCTGAACTGAAAAGAGCGACGTGAAGCGATCGACAGGGACACTAAAGACACTGCCCAACACATCTGTGCAAAGTTCCATCGGATTTTCAAAGTGGTTCCCATTTCGTACCCAATCGGACCTTACTTTCGGAATAGACCTCGTATTACATGCTTAATCTGATGTATTTAACCAAGTTCCGTCACCTACTCCGAATAACAACCGAAAAACTCCTGACAGTTTCTGAGTTAGTTCTTGCTCTAGGCCTTTCTTAATTATAGGTCTTCAGATTTATCTTGGTAGGCTTTCGGGACTGTAGACAATTTTCATAAAATTCTCCTCATTGGTTAAAATTTCAGTTCCCTAGTAGTATCATATATCGTGATGAATGCGAGTTTCAGCAGTGCTGGTTATCATTCTGCAATACGGAGCGGTCTACAACCCAGAACAGTTTTATGAAATATTGATTTTATATTTTCGTCTTCCTTCACCCTTCACGTAGTGCCCTTTACATATTCGTTCTGCTTTATGCTTCATTTCCTGTACGTAGCTCTTGGTTCTCGAAATATCTTTTTTGTCTCTTATCAGTAGCTCAGCATTCAGCATGTGATGCATTAATTCCCGGTTATGCAGCATTACTGAAAGTATTTCAAAACACACCTCAGCCACGATCACTTCCGGCATATTATTTCCAATTGTTGGACAGGAAATTTTGATTTTAAACTGATTCTTCTTGTTTTCCTCCATTTTTGTATCAATTTTACCCTCTTCCATTGCCTGACAGTTTCTGAGAAACGGTTAAGTATCAACATTTGTGAAAATCATCGAAATGTTTTGCGTAGAAGAATAATTACAGCAAAGTTCTGTTAAACCTGATGGTATAGTTTTGTTCCTTATACTTTTGCTTTAAGAAATTGTTTTTGCGGCCACATGGAACGCTCCCTACAACCGCTGCTCAAGATTAAAGGACCCATTGCAGCTGGAAATTTCCGAAGCCCTCCTGTTAGACGTGTAGCAAAATAATTTTATGTAAGCCATTTTCAATATGCTTTCTATCAGCAGTCATAGGACTATTGAGATTCCCGTAATGCCTGTTACGAGATCACTGATATTACGTGTCGACTATTTTGTTCCCTCTGTGAACGGTTTTCGAAGACATTTTTCTACAAGTCTCCTTATAACTTTATAAGTTCTTTTTTTTTTCTTTATAAACTTTATAAACTTTGGTGTGCACGCTACACTAAAGTAGATATTCCAGAAAAAATTTCATCATCATCATCATCATCATTTAAGACTGATTATGTCTTTCAGCGTTCAGTCTGGAGCATAGCCCCCCTTATACAGTTCCTCCATGATCCCCTATTCAGTGCTAACATTGGTGCCTCTTCTGATGTTAAACCTATTACTTCAAAATCATTCTTAACCGAATCCAGGTACCTTCTCCTCGGTCTGCCCCGACTCCTCCTACCCTCTACTGCTGAATCCATGAGTCTCTTGGGTAACCTTGCTTCTCCCATGCGTGTAACATGACCCCACCATCTAAGCCTGTTCGCCCTGACTGCTACATCTATAGAGTTCATTCCCAGTTTTTCTTTGATTTCCTCATTGTGGACACCCTCCTGCCATTGTTCCCATCTACTAGTACCTGCAATCATCCTAGCTACTTTCATATCCGTAACCTCAACCTTGTTGATAAGGTAACCTGAATCCACCCAGCTTTCGCTCCCATATAACAAAGTTGGTCGGAAGATTGAACGGTGCACAGATAACTTAGTCTTGGTACTGACTTCCTTCTTGCAGAAGAGAGTAGATCGTAGCTGAGAGCTCACTGCATTAGCTTTGCTACACCTCGCTTCCAGTTCTTTCCCTATGTTGCCATCCTGTGAGAATATGCATCCTAAGTACTTGAAACCGTCCACCTGTTCTAACTTTGTTCCTCCTATTTGGCACTCAATCCGTTTATATTTCTTTCCCACTGACATTACTTTCGTTTTGGAGATGCTAATCTTCATACCATAGTCCTTACATTTCTGATCTAGCTCTGAAATATTACTTTGCAAACTTTCAATCGAATCTGCCATCACAACTAAGTCATCCGCATATGCAAGACTGCTTATTTTGTGTTCACATATCTTAATTTCACCCAGCCAGTCTATTGTTTTCAACATATGATCCATAAATAATATGAACAACAGTGGAGACAGGTTGCAGCCTTGTCTTACCCGTGAAACTACTCTGAACCATGAACTCAATTTACCGTCAACTCTAACTGCTGCCTGACTATCCATGTAAAGACCTTTAATTGCTTGCAAAAGTTTGCCTCCTATTCCATAATCTTGTAGAACAGACAATAACTTCCTCCTAGGAACCCGGTCATATGCCTTTTCTAGATCTATAAAGCATAGATACAGTTCCCTGTGAAACGTCCCCTTTGAACAATTATACATGACTGTGCTTAAACTGACACACAATATTTTGTTAGCGCAACGCAATCTGACTTTCAAAATTCCCTACAAAAGAATGGCCCTGACTAACATTAAACTATACCTTTCACAAATCACTTACCTCACAAAAATCTTCGCTGCTCAAGCTACTGCAATACAGCGAGCGCCACTACTGCCAGCTAAATAAAAGATTCAAACTATGGAAGGCACTAACTACTGATAGGGATAGTTAGCAAATGAAAGATATTAATAGAGAACAAACAATGTATTTACCTTGATATCATCATATATAAATATAGCAGTTCATGACAAATTTCAAAACTCCGCCATCTCTCTCCACCACTGCTGGCGGCTCACCTCCAACTGCGCAACGCTACGCGCTGTTCACATCCAGCTGCCGCTGCCCAACACTACAATGGCAGACAACAATGCAAACTAGCCACAGACTGCACACAGCACAGCCAGTGATTTTCATATTGAGCGCTACGTAACGTTGCCAATAAGAAAACATAAACAGCCTACTTACATAGAGAAAACATAAACAGCCTACTTACACCTGTTCCACTCATAACACTTATTAAAAAAATTATTTATTTTTAAATTTTCGAAGAGTACTATATCCTTGATGCAGAGTGTTTAAATAAATATGTCAGGAACTTGAAATGAAAACATTTGTCTCCAACGAACAACTGAAGCGAAAGTGCTTCAGCTCTAAACTATATTCACCCTGTTACATTTTTCAAATGTATAGCAGTGAAATTAAGAAGCTATATGAAATGGTGAGAAAATACGCAAATGATAGTGGAGCAGCTTAATGGCAGACGTATCTGTGAACGTGCGTTGCATCCGTAAAGGAAACCTCGTAAAAGACGCTGCCAGGGTACTCCTCCAGCGTTTGGAGTCCCCCTTGAAGTAAGCAGGATAGCATCCATCGAACAAAATAGATGCTCTGGATCGTGGCAGGTCGGTATGGTTTGTGTGGAAACCTAACAGAGGTGTTCAGGGTACACAGATGGGAATTTTTTTGAAGTATGACCGCGTTCGTCTTATAAAACCTTGTCGGTTAGAGACCCAGTATTGCAACAACTGAAGACTTGAAATGGGAAACGCTGAAAGTGCCAATAAACCGCTGAATGTACCATAGCCAATACCCTGAGTTAGGTTGGAAGTACCAGAGAAGCCGCCTTGTACCTAAAAATACCTACGGTGGATTTAATAGTGTAAGTCCCTTTGTTCGTAACATCAGGAAGCGTGAATGTACCCAGCGCACTTGGCCGCGGTAGTAAACGGGTGGCTACCTGTTCCTCGCTTGCTTTCCGGCAAACTTGTTTCACTTATTTTGATCTGAATATTTTGTGTCCAGTGCTTGATGGTGGAAAGCAAAGGCGGGATTAGAAACACAAAGAAGAATACTGAGCTAAGAATTCACAGAAAGCTGTAAGCACTAAACTACAGAACCGATGTTGCTCAGAAAGAACCCCCTTAACGTGCTATAAGTTGAAATCGTTAGTACACTGTACAGAACAATGAAATCAAACAAAATACGATATATTTTTGTGGTTGAGACAGCATGATCTTCAGAAACTACAAAATAATTTCACTTTCCACTGAGCAACAAATTAAGTGCTGAAAAAAAAGAAGGATTTCGATTTACTGGAGTTAAATGCAGTGAATATTATTTCTCCTTGTGTTAGTGACGTCAGTTCTGTATTCTTTGTCCTGCTCAGAAACAAGTAAGGTGACGCTGTGCACGTTCAGTGATTCCTTCTTAATGGAGCACGGCACTTACATCTTGACCTAAAATTTCATATTAATATCTTTTAAAGATTTTCTCTTTACTTTTGCAACACTTCTTCTGTCTGACATTACAACTGTATACGAACCGTATAATTTGCATTCTTTTGTACAAATTTATTGGCAAGGAGAATCTGTCACGGTGTCTTCCTGTTTCCTAGCTGGGTGTATTCCAATCTCTGTCTTCCTCTACAGTTTTTGTCCTCTACAGCTCCCTCTAGTACCATGGAAGTCGCTCCCTGATTCCTTAACAGATATCCTATCATCCTGTTCGTTCTCCTTGTCGGTGTTTTCCACATATTCCTTTCCTCTCCGATTCTGCGCAAAACCTCCGAATCCTTACCTTATCAGTCCACTTAATTTTCAACATTCGTCTATAGCACCACATCTCAAATGCTTCGATTCTCTTCTGTTCCGGTTTTCCCACAGTCTGTGTTTCACTACCATACAATGCTGTACTCCAGACGTACATCCTCAGAAATTTCTTCCTCAAATTAAGGCCTATGTTTGATACTACCTGGTAGACTTCTCTTCGCCAGGAATGCTCTTTTTGCCAGTGGATGTCTGCTTTTGATGTCCTTCTTGCTCCTTCTGTCATTGGTTATTTTTCTGCCTAGATCTTATTTCAGCCACTTCCCATTACTTTCGCCTTTCTTCGATTTACTCTCAATCCAAATTATGTACTCATTAGACTGTTCATTCCGTTCAGCAGATCATGTAATTCTTCTTCACTTTCACCCAGGATGGCAATGTCATCAGGGAATCGTATCATTGATATCCTTCCAACTTGAATTTTAATCCCACTCCCTGAAACCTTCTCTTATTTTCAACAACGCATCTTCGATGTCCAGTTTGAACAGTAGGGGCGAAAGATTACATCCCTGTCTTACACTCTTTTTAATCCGAGCAATTCGTTCTTCGTCGTCCACTCTTATTATTTGCTCTTGGCACCTCTACACATTCTATATTACCCGTCTCTCCCTATAGCTTACCCCTGGTTATCTCAGAATTTCGGACATCTTGCACCATATTACACTGTCGAACGATTTTTCGAAGACGACAGATCCTCTGAATGTGTCTTGATTTCTCTTTAGTCTTGCTTCCATTATCAATCGCAACGCCAGAATTGCCTCTCCGGTTTTATTACTTTTCCTAAACTCAAACTAATCGTCATTTAACACATCCTCAAAACGTGTGTGAATTCCTAAGGGACCAAACTACTGAGGTCATCTGTCCCTAGACTCACACACTACTTAAACTAACTAATGCTAAGAACAACACACACACACCCATGCCCTAGGGTGGACTCGAATCTCCAGCGGGAGAGGCTGCACAATCCGTGACATGGCGCCTCTAACTGTGCGGCCAATCCGCGCGGCTAACACATCGTCAATTTTCGTTTCTATTCTTCTGTATATTGTTCTTGTCAGAAACTTGGGTGCATGAGCTGTCAAGGTGACTGTGCGATAATTCTCGTACTTTTCAGCTCTTCGGAACTGTGTGGATGACATTTTTCCGAAAGTCAGATAGTATGTAGCCTGATTCATACATTCTATGCACCAACGTAATAATCGGTTTCTTGCCACTTCCCCCAATGATTTTAGAAATTCTGGTGGAATGTTATCTATCTCTTCTGCCTTATTTGACCTTGATTCCTCCAAAGCTCATTTAAATTCTGATTCTAATACTGGATCCTCTATCTCTTCTAAATCGACTCTTTTTTTCTTCTTCCATCCCATCAAACAAACCTTTCCCCTCAGAGAGGTCTCCAATGTACTCTTTCCATCTGTCCCGCTCTCTCCTCTGCATTTAACAGTGGAATTCCCGTTGCACTCAATGTTACCACACTTGCTTTAATTTCACCGATGGTTGTTTTAACTTTCCTGTATGCTGAGTCTGTCCTTCCGACAATCATTCCTTTTTCGATGTCTTCATATTTTTCCTGTAGCCATTTCGTCTTAGCTTCCCTGCACTTCCTATTTATTTCATTCCTCAGTGACTTGTATTTCTGTATTTCTCGGAAGATTTTTGTACTTCCTCCTTTCATCCACCAACTGAATTATTTCTTCTGTTACCCATAGTTTCTTCGCAGTTACCTTCTTTGTGCCTATGTTTTCTTTCCCAGCTTCGGTGATGGCCCTTTCTAGAGACGTCCATTCCTCTTCAACTGTACTGCCTATTGCGCTATTCCTCATTGCTGTATCTATAACCTTAGAGAACTTCAAGCGTATCTCGTCATTCCTTAGTACTTCCGTATCCTACTTCTTTGCGTATTGATTCTTCCTGACTAATGTCTTAAAATTCAGCCTACTCTTTATCACTTCTATATTGTGTTATGAGTCTATATCTGCTCCTGGGTACGCCTTACAATCCAGTGTCTAATTTCGGAGTCTCTGTCTGACCACGATGTAATCTAACTGAAATCTTCCCGTATCTCCCGGCCTTTTCCAAGTATACCTCCTCCTCTTGTGATTCTTGAACAGGGTATTCGCTATTATTTGCTGAAATTTATTACAGAACTCAATTATCCTTGCTCCTCTCTCAGTCCTTCTCCCCAGCCCATATTCTCCTGCAACCATTGCTTCTACTCCTTCCCCTACAGCTCCATTCCAGTCTCCCATGACTATTAGATTTTCATCTCCCTTTACGTAGTGTATTACCCTTTCAGTACACTCATATACTTTCTGTATCTCTTCATCTCTAGCTAACGACATCGGCACGTATACCTGAACTATCACTATCGGCCTTGGTTTGCTGTCGCTTCTGATTAGAACAACCCTATCATTGAACTGTATCCTTCAGGCATTATATAATGTAATGCAGAGTGGCTAGCAGTATATAGTGCAACGTTCTTAAAACAAACTATTCTGGAATACTTAAATGAGTTCCGGAGCATATCGCAAATAAATTAAATTGTCTTTTGTCTAAAGCAGTGACGGAGGAAAGCGATATAATCTGATCTCTCACGAAAAAAATAATAATAATAAAATAATATATACTAGCTACAGGCTCAGGGGTGTGCAGTGCTGGCTGTAATGCTTTGAAACGTAAATGAAATTCTTTTGGCTGTTTAGTGAAAACATTTAAGAAAAATTCAACGTCTTTAAAAAACACATGACCTGGACAGGAAGGCGGTGTTGATTGGCGTGAATCACTAACACTGACTTTTTTAATAGTGAAATTGTATTCGAACTTAAGTTTGGCTTTTGAAAACAGCTGGCAATTGAAATTATATTGCCCAGAAAAGTTACAACCTTCTTAGTAATTAAGTCACAAGAATAAGATTTAGACAGCAAGAATTATCCGACCTCACTAAAAAAGCATGAACATTGTAAGACGTGTATATTTCTATTGTCTATTGCCAAATCACAATTTATGAAAGATGTTTATATTTTGTTAATAGGATTAAGTAGGAATAATTAATATTTGTCATGTTGGAAATAATTGTGGTAGCAGGGAATGTCTGCACAAAAGTATTGTTGACAAGAGAGACCGCACATTGATACAATTTTAAAAAGGGCGGGAGAGACCGTGTACGGATACATTTTAAGAAAAGAGCGGGAAAGACCGCGCATTGATACATTTTGTAATGGTAGCAGGGATTGTCTGCACCAGAAAGCATTGTTGGCAGGAGAGACCGCACATTAGCGTTCGTAGGAAGTCAGTAGTAAGCGAGAAGTGAAGCGAGTCGGTAGCAGGTCTGAAGCGAGAGGTTGAGAGGAGCGGTGTGCCTGCCAGCCACCAGCTATGATTTACAAGAGATTATAAACGGATGTACAGAGACGTCAACTAACTATTATCATAAGAGGAACTAATATTATTGAATTATTTTCTTTGCGAAACTTAAGACTACTGAAGGTATGTTTGCGCAATGCTAGTTGTAAGATTATTGTAAAAAAGTAAGTCCCATTTGAACGTTTGTAAAATCATTTCATTACCAACAATAAATATTTGAAGCGTTTTCAGAATATAATTAAATTATGCCAGCAATGTTGCATTACTGATTATAATCCATCCCAAAAACCATCAACATAAAACTTTGCAAAAATTTTATTGTTGTCAAGAAAGAGTGTAACTATGAATTACGTAACTTCAGTCAAAATTAATTAAAGAGTAACGTCAGCTTTGCTATTAAAGAATAACGTCAGTTTTGGTGATAAATAGAGCCACTTATTATGACAGCCCACCAGGAGTTAATAGAGTATAGTAAACCAGAGTACGTATATTCATGTCGCAGTTTGATGTAGCAGTCAGATGGCGATCCAGTAACAGTAAAAAAGGTAAGGAACAGTTTTGGGTTATTGCAGGTAACGAGTGAAGTCCACGACGACGACACATTCTATGTTTCGTCGAAATAATCCGAAAATCACTTTTAAAAAGCAGCAATTAAATTTGTATGCGAAGAATGAGAAAGAGAATAAATTTCAAAGGGAAGATTTAATTTGTTATTATTAAGCAAGAGATCGAAATCCTAAGGGAAGGTTACATAGGTTATTGTAAAAGGGAAGGTTATCAATAACAAAAGAGGTATAGAGGAGACGGGAAGGTTTCAACACAAATCATCAAATTACATATACCTGTGTTAAAAAAATCTTAGAAACATTACAGAAGGGAAATATCTAACTAGCCTTTACATCAAATCTGTTTGAGTACAGTCTGATGTTACCCAACAATTGTAAATGATGAGCCAACTCATGTACACTACCGAGCAGGCAAAACGAAAGTCATAAATATTTCGCATGTTTACCTTGCTTGCGACAAGATTTTTGCTTCCTCATTCATTCCTTCAACAATACATGTACTCGTAATTCCTACATTAATCCTACACTGGGTGGCTTCGTAGAGCACACCACAAAAACTGCCCGCTCCATCTTCTTTCGCTCACAGACAGCTACCCACTAATGTGCGTCAAGCGCTCTCTTATTCCAACACTAAAATCTCAGACCAGAAACAGTATCTTTGGTTCTGCGGTCGTGCACAGTCAGCGATCCGCTTTACAAAGCCTGTCAGAGACATACATCGTTTATAATATAGTAGTTTCATTTTGGTTTATATTAGTATTATTAACGTATATGGGTGACAGATACAAGTGTGTCCTAGTACACTCATTTCAATGCACATGCTTGTAGATGTGGTCTGCAAGTTTCTGCTTACCGTCAAAGAGTTGACCAACTTTCACTCGGCAGTGCTGTAAAATACAGGAGGTTTTTAACGCCCGTCCACAACACAGGCCTGCCAAATGCTTGCTTGCCCTTTGCTCATGTGTACTCACGCTAGTTGTAGCTGGTACGACTCTTGGTCAGCATTTCATTTCTCCTGTCTGCTTGTTTCCTCGCAATAAAATCCGACTCATTTAACTAGTTAGATAGGCGGTTTACAAGGCATAACGGTGGTAACGCTTTCGACATTCGTTTAAAAGGATTAATTCACGGTAATATCTCTCGAGATGACCCAGCTGCAGCAGTAACAAAGAAGCTTTCCTCGCCTGCGTACGACCTCATATAAATGTTAATACCTAACTGGCTCCTAATCCGGTAACCGGTCCACTGTGCAGGCTACGGTTCTCTAAACTTGGTCGTTCGCAAGCCCTACAGGCTCCTCTGGGCTTCCTTTTACCGCTTCATTAAAGTGCAGTGAAATTCCCGCTTGTGACAGGGCAAAAGAGTATACAACTGCCGAGCTTTTTTTAATAAAACTTATAGAGTCTAATTTAATTTCATGTCACATGCCAGAAATCCATCTTCGAACCAAATGCAGAAGCTATGTAGTTTCGCTAAGATCAACTATACGAAAAATATCGTGATACTAGCATTAGAGATATAAATCTTCATTTTACACCAGAGTTATATTCCGTTGAGTGAATCAAAGCCGCAATTAAAGAGCTAACACGTGAGTTTAGCAATGCACATTGCCTCCTCATAATTCCCACATTACGCTTATTGAAATTACTGGGAGTATTTTGCTGTTTTTCGAGTGCGTTCAGAGAGTCCCAAACTTTTAGTGCCAAAATTTTACAGACAGTAGGGAATCCTAAATCAAGACAAGGTACCAATAATTGGAAAGCACTATTTTATCAGTGCGCACGCATCAACTTGCCTTTGGAATTCACGGTCCGAGAAATTGTGGGGATGCTTATGAGAAAGGTTGTAAAACGAAATGGTCAGTTTTTTGTCGCAGGTTTTGCTAATGACGAAGCAGTTTATGACCAGTTCTCTGTCCTAGAGATTTTTGCAGCTGTCCTTCTGCCTATAGTTAGTCAGCTCACTCCCTGTCCAGTTACGAACTAAATAATGGTTCTCATGTTATACAAGCAGCATATACGGGTGGGGATGACACATGAAAAATATTGAAATAAAACAGTGTTCCAGTACGATATCTTACTCTCTTCTAGATGTCTTGCCTTAAAGCTACAACGACTCCGTTGCAACAGCTCTGTAACGTAAATACGTTAAAGGAAGCAAACGAACTTTACTTTCTAGTAAATGTACATCTTTAGTGGAGCAAGTTACTCGGCCATTAGAACAAAAAGATGGAGAGATTGAATGAGTTGAGGTTTTATATTTTGAATAATCATATTTATTGAAAATTTTAATAAAATTTAACGTGACTATAACCCAACAGAAAAGAAATTAATTCAACGTGGTCTCACAGTCCATTATTAGGAAGTATTGTGCTAACATAATAAACCGCCAATCTTGCCGTCACAGCAGTGATTATTTAACAGATATTAATCCTGTATTTATTTCAATAAGTTGAGAACTAACACTCAATTTAAAAAAAATTATTCAACAGCTTGGCAACTGATATTCCATGAAGAAAGCAATAGCCATTATACCTTTCACTCATTCAAACATGTTTTCCAGCAACTGTTAGAAAACAATTATGCTTTTAGTTATTTAAAATAGGCTGGCACATAACAATTAAAAACAACAGCCAACATATCCTGCAGTTATTCCAGCAACGCTGACTTACGGCACAGTCATGCTTTATTTCTTTAAAATTGATTAGCAAGTAACACTTAACTGAAACATATCAGCCACTTTTCAAAGTATAGCTCTGATCAATAAGAAAAACACCTTTGCCATATAACTCCCTTCAGTGCAACATTTAAGGAAACATAGTGAATAAAGTTGCTTAGTAACTGTTAAGATTATCATTAAAAACTTTCTCGCCGATGCGCCCAACTAACGGGAACAAAATACTGTTTAGGTTGAAACTTCCTGGCAGATTAAAACTGTGTGCCCGACCGAGACTCGCACTCGGGACCTTTGCCTTTCGCGGGCAAGTGCTCTACCATCTGAGCTACCGAAGCACGACTCACGCCCGGTACTCACAGCTTTACTTCTGCCAGTATCTCGTCTCCTACCTTCCAAACTGTTTCGGTTAATGTAAAGTTATAAATAACGTTAGCTTCCCTTTTTCGCTGCGTGCTGCACTGGCATATCCCTCCCTCACACATGTGGCTGGCATTTAGCATATTTATTTATTCAAGTAATGTGTGTAAAAGGGAATCAAACCCGCACTCACTTTTCTTATTATCAAGGTCTTTAAGTACTTCCCCTGTTCACTACAAATGTAACCCCGCGAATATACCTGTATGCATCCATATAAGTGAGTGTCAATTACGTGAGCCCAAGTTGGATACAGGAAACAGTATGTAGAAACATCAGAGTCAATAGAAACACTTCGGATGCTTCAAACTCAAGAACACAATCTGCTGGTGGACTCAGAAAGGCTAGCTGCTAGCCACGACAAAACCCAGCAGATACAACAATAGGCCAGATTGGCTACACACGCCACATATGCACACTCTTCCATGTTACAGGTCCACCAGAGCGCTGACAGCAGATATACAGTTTTCCAGCACTCAAACGTAGTGCAACTCGCCGGACCAGCTGCTGACAGCGCGTTAACCAGGCAAAAGGCGAAATCAGCCCACTGTCCAGTCACGGCCCACTCGTCCTCGCTCCGTACCAAGCGATATACTGTGAACAGCGGACAATTTGTCGGGTGATTCGGCAGCCATTGTAGTGGTAAACTACATCCACATCTACATCTACATGATTACTCTGCAATTCACAATTAAATGCCTGGCAGGGGGTTCATGGAACCACCTTTAACCTGCTTCTCTATCGTTCCACTCTCCGACAGCGCGCGGAAAAAACGAACTCTTAAATCTTCCCATGCGAGCTCTGATTTTTTTTATTTTATAATGATTATCATTTCTCTATATGTAGGTGGGCGCCAACTAAATATTTTCTCACTCCGAGAAGAAATTTGGTGACTTAAATTTCATTAGAAATTCCTGCTGCAGCGGCGAAAATCGCCTTTGTTCTAATGACTGCCACAGTAATACTCCAAAAGAGGGCAGACAGGTTAGTGTAAGCAGCCTCTTTAGCAGACCCGTAACATTTTCGAAGTGTTCTGCCAATAAATCGCTTTCTTTGGTTTGCGTTCCCCACAAAATTATCCATCTGATCGTTCTGGTTTAAGTTATTCGTAACTGTAATCACTAAGTAAATTGTTCAAATGGCTCTGAGCACTATGGGACTCAACTGCTGCGGTCATCAGTCCCCTAGAACTTAGAACTACTTAAACCTAACTAACCTAAGGACATGACACACATCCATGCCCGAGGCAGGATTAGAACCTGCGACCGTAGCAGCAGCGCGGCTCTGGACTGGAGCGCCTAGAACCGCACGGCCACCGCGGCCGGCAATCACTAAGTATTTAGTTTAGTTACACCCTTTAGATTTGTGTGATTTTTCGTGCAACTGAACTTAGCGAAATCCGTTTAGTGCTCATGTGGATGACTTCACACTTTTCATTATTTAGAGTCAGTTGCCACTTTTTACAACATGTGGATATCTTGTCTAAATCATCTGATGACTTTACATGAAGGTTTGTTGTTGTTGTGGTCTTCAGTCCTGAGACTGGTTTGATGCAGCTTTCCATGCTACTCTATCCTGTGCAAGCTTCTTCATCTCCCAGTAGCTACTGCAATCTACATCCTTCTGAATCTGCTTAGTGTATTCATCTCTTGGTCTCCCTCTACGATTTTTACCCTCCACGCTGCCCTCCAATACTAAATTGGTGATCCCTTGATGCCTCAGAACATGTCCTACCAACCGATCCCGTCTTCTGGTCAAGTTGTGCCACAAACTTCTCTTCTCCCCAATCCTGTTCAATACTTCCTCATTAGTTATGTGATCTACCCATCTAATCTTCAGCATTCTTCTGTAGCACCACATTTCGAATGCTTCTATGAAGGTAAATGACAGAATTATCTGCAAAAAATCTAAGGGGGCTGCTCAGATTGTCTCCTAAATTTTTTATATAAATCAGGAACAACAGAGGACCTATAACAATTGCTTGGGGAACAGCACATAATATTTCTTTCCGTCAGTTGTTATGAACTGTGACCTTTCTGACAAGAAGTCACGAATACAGTCATACAAGTCAAACGATACATCGCCGCCGGCCGAGCGGTTCTAGACGCTTCAGTCCGGAATCGCGCGACTGCTACGGTCGCAGGTTCGAATCCTGCCTGGGGCATGGATGTATGTGATGTCCTTAGGTTAGTTAGGTTTAAGTGGTTCTAATTTCTAGGGGACTGATGACCTCAGATGTTAAGTCCCATAGTGCTCAGAGCCATTTGAGCCATTTTTGATACGTCGTCATGCAATTAAATTAGAAGTCGCTTATGAGGAACGGTGTCAAAAGCCTTCTAGAAATCTGAAAATATGGAATCAATTTGATGTCCCCTATCGATAGCACTCATTATTTCGTACGAATAAATCGCTACTTCTATTTCACAAGAACGATATTTTCTGAATCCGTCTTGGCTACTTGTCAATAAATCGTTTCTTTCGAGGTGATTCATAATGTTTGAGCGCAGTACATATTCCAAAATCCTACTGCAAATTGACGTTAGTGATATGGGTCTTTCATTCAGAGGATTACACCTATTTACTTTCTTCGACATTGCTGTGATTCGTGCAACTTTCCAGTCTTTGGGTACGGGTCTTTCTACGAGCGAACAGTTGTATGTAATTGCTAAGTATGGAGATCTGAAAGGAACCTGATTGGGATACAATCTGAACTGGAGGCCTTGCCTTTCTTAAGTGGGTTAAGCTGCTGGGTAGTTGTTCTTCATTCGAATTCTGGAATATTTAATTCGTATTCTTTCGTGAAGGAATTTCGGAAACCCGTGTTTACTAACTCTGCTTTATTGGTTCTGTCGTCAATAACATCACTGTTGTTATCCCACAGTGAAGGTGTTGATTGCGTATTGCCACTGGTGTATTTTACATAGGACTAAAATCTATTTCGGTTTCCTGCCAGATGTGGAAACCATTAAAAGCATCTTGCATAGAAATTCCCTCTAATTTCGAGCTTCTATAACACTTCGCCAATCTTCGAGATTTTGCTTTCTTTCAAATTTGGAATGCTTTTTTTCGATGCTTTTACTTATGCATCTTTGGTTATAACACATCTTCCTTTCAGTTATGTTATAAACATAATATCTTATTTAAGCATGTAACTACATGATAACAATTTAATTTGTGACCTTTCACTATTAACGAACATTTTTGTGTACTACAAGAAAGTTCCCAAAACTGTTTGTGCACAACAAAATGCAGCTTATTACATTAGCATGAGCGCGAATCGTGTCATTTCGTTGCTTAGTGCTCTAAATTTTTGAAGTGAAATGTTTTTGTGTCACATGATTTTTTCCAGTACCTTGTACTCTGCATTATTACCTTTCCGGCCATATGCAGCACGCAAGTGAATCCTGACACTACACTGTGTGGTGTTCCCATCAACATCTGAGCTATTTTACAAGTACAGCACAAATAAATGAAATGTTTTGATCCTCACGTCCAACACCACTGTCCACAATAGCAGCTACTGTTAAAGAAAGAAAAAGAATGTAAAGCTAGTGATGTCACCCCTCCAAATATTAAAGTGCTGTATCTGAGAGTCTCTAAATAAAACATCTATCGTTATCCTTTTCCACGTACTTGCGAAAAGTAATATTGCTTCCTTTCCCGAATTTATTTCTGCGACTAAACGTTGCATAACTCTTCACCATTTTTTCTTCATATACACCGTAATGTGTAGACGGTACAGTTGTGACTAACAACTGTTGTATGTATGCACCCGAAAAAGTATAATGTTCGATCTGTATCGTTACGAGCCATAATACACTTTAATTTCTCAGACTCTTACCACTCAAATGGCGTCCAGCCGAAGGTTCAAAATATCCCTCGCCCGGAGCGCTCTCGGGGTGTCCAGTCATTTTTGGAAGCTCTTTGTTCCGTACTCACTACACTTCCACCTCTCTGCCCCATAGATAAAATCAGTGAGCCAACAAAATGGTTCAAATGGCTCCAAGCACTATGGGACTTAATATCTGAGGTCATCAGCCCCCTAGACTTATAACTAGTTAAACCTAACTAACTTAAGGACATCACACACATCCATGCCGGAGGCAGGATTAGAACCTACGACCGTAGCATCAGCGCGGTTCCGGACTGAAGTGCCTAGAACCGCTCGGCCACAGCGGCCGGCTGTGAGCCAACAATCTGGTTCACGCCAGGCAGCGAAAATACTGCCGACTTACGCTACTTGTTGGTAAAGTGCCCACCTTGGTACATTAGCAATGTAGATTGTATTCCTAAAACTGTTGAGTGACATTTATGACGAGTAAGTCGTTTACACACACTACCCAACAGCATGATGCCTAATAAAGCACTGTGCTTTTCAAAACACTCTTCGGATTGATAATTGCTTTACTGCTTTTAATCTATAATTTCTTTAGAACTGAAATAATACAAAACGAGGTTGGTCTGATAAGTCTGGTAAAAAAAAAGCAAGAAAAAATGTTTGCTTCGTAAACAACTTTCCTTATTTCTCGACACAGTCGCCTTTGAGGGATTTACAGTTGGTCCGGTGATCTTCCAGATTTTTCATTCCATCGGAAAAATAGGTTCTGCCAAACTCTGCAAAATACTTGCTTACTTCCTGATTTGATTAAAATTTCTTTCCAGAAAGTCGAAGTTCCAAGTGATGGGGAAGAAGCAGCCTGGGGCTAGGTCTAGTGAATAGGTTGGGTGAGAACCAGTTCAAACCCCACTTCACACGCTTTCGCCATTGTTACCGCTGATGTGTGGAATGGTGCATTGTCCTGATGTGTTTGCCTTTTGCGGCGCACTTTAACCAACCTTAGCATATTGTTTTGAGTGCCGTTTACACTGTGATGTGTAGTGATGGATCCAGGTTTCATCAACAGTCACAAATCGGCGCAAAAGGTACTGCGAATGGCTATTAAATGTCACCAGACATTGTTCTGAAATGAAACTTCCAGGCAGATTAAAACTTTGAGCTGGACCGAGACTCGAACTCCGGACCTTTGCCTTTCGTAGGCAAGTGCTTTACCAACTGAGCTACCCAAGCACGACTCACTACCCCTCCTCACAGCTTTACTTCTGTCGGTACCTCGTCTCCTACCTACCAAACTTTACAGAAGCTGTCCTGCGAACCTTGCAGAACTAGCTCTCCTGAAAGAAAGGATATTGTGGCTTAGCCACAGCCTGGGGCATCTTTCCAGAATGGAAGGTAGAGCACTTGCCCGCGAAAGGCAAAGGACCGGAGTTCGAGTCTCGGTCCGGCACACAGTTTTAATCTGCCAGGTAGTTTCATATCAGCGCACACTCCGCTGCAGAGTGAAATTTTCATTGTGCTGAAATGTTGTGCCGGATATGCTTTTGGTCAACTTTGAGCAATCGTTGTAATCACCTCGCACACAGCTTCTTCACAGCCAATGCTTCGTGCAGGATATTATGTACTCGCTCAGCTGATAAGCCTACAGTCTCAATAACATCACGAATTTTTATTCGGCGTTCTTGTATTGTTATATCATGGATTTTGTAATTTTGTCAATGTTTTTCTTTGTGGTGACCTCAACTGGACGTCCG
Source organism: Schistocerca serialis cubense (assembly GCF_023864345.2). Lineage (NCBI taxonomy): Eukaryota > Metazoa > Arthropoda > Insecta > Orthoptera > Acrididae > Schistocerca > Schistocerca serialis. The sequence goes on from NC_064645.1 coordinate 622,765,868, forward strand.
GAGCACGCTTCGCCTTCGGTGCTTGTCCGAAAACGTTTAAATCCAAAAATCCAAGAGTAAACGGTTCTCATTGATGCTACAAAAGTCCGCGCAAACTTCATCAGATTCTGTTTTGACCTGTGCGGCAGTCCAACACTCCAAACGAAAACGTTTAATAACAGCACGAAACTCGGCTCTCTCCATTTTCAACCACAGTCGACACACTGACCAATTCAGACGGCTGTCAACAATGAACTGTACGCTATATTTTATTGAAGTTCTTTATACAATCCTTCGATTAATAAAACTTACCAATTTGAAGGCACGACAAAAATGTTCCATTCTTTCATGGAAATTTACCAGACTTATCAAAGCAGCCTCGTACTTCCTTCCTAGTAATTGTAGTTCAGAGCTTGCATTCGCCTTAGTTTGCATAAATCGGAAAAGTTGCCTAATAAACTGCATTGTTGAATCAATAATGCTCTCCCTAAGTGCACGCAGCTCGTGGTCTCGCGGTCGCGTTCTCGCTTCCCGAGCACGGGGTCCCGGGTTCGGTTCCCGGCGGGGTCAGGGATTTTCACCTGCCTCGACATGACTGGGTGTTTGTATTGTCCTCATCATTTCATCACCATTCATGAAAGTGGCGAGATTGGACTGAGCAAACTTTGGGAATTTGTACGGGCGCTGATAACTGCGCAGTTGAGAGCCCCACAAACCAAGCATCTTCGTCATCTCCCTAAATTGGATTTTAGAAAACTGTCTCACTTTGTTCTTCACGCGTAAATAACTCCAGTAAGCGCGGATGGTATTACGGAATACAGTTAATAATAATTCAAATCTCTTCACTCGACTTTTATGGCACTACACACAATGAAAATTGCGGAACAAGTCAGAGCCCGGAGACACGTGGGGGCGTTCCCACACCACAGACCTGATTCTTTCGCTTGCACCGCGGTCATCACTTTCCAAACTGACAGACTACCATTGCCCTGTGTTGTGCGAAGTACCAGCACTGAGCAGTTTTGTCTTCGATCGACTTGTTGTTGTCTTCTTATCCTGACACGTGATTGTCATTGGGTTTGCTTCGTCTTCTTTTTTCTGTCGCCAGTAGATCTATAACTCCGTTGAAGTTGCATTTGTGGTGAGTGCCTTGGCTGGTGAACGGCTGTGAAATTATTCGCTGATGTCATGAGTTCAGCACAGGGGTTGCTGGGTTGTGATGAATGTCCTTACTGGCCCAGCATGTCCGCCCATCTGGTGCCTGACTGCCAATGGAGCCACTGTCCAAGGACAGTCTGCTGTGGCAGATTTCTTTCGCAGGTACTGACGGCGTAGGGAACGCCCCACTCTTAACAGCCAGTGCTTGCTGCAACCTCTAGTATTCGTGCCCAGTCTGATTTTTAAAGCTGCTTATTGCCATCTCATTTGGAATTTGCGCTGACCCGATAACTTTTTACTGAAAGAACTGTAAGTAGGCTGTTTAGGTTTTCTTATTGGTAACGCCACGTAGCGCTCTGTATGAAAATCACTGGCTGTGCTGTGTGCAGTCTGTGGCTAGTTTGCATTGTTGTCTGCCATTGTAGTGATGGGAAGCTGGATGTGAACAGCGCGTAGCGTTGCGCAGTTGGAGGTGAGCCGCCAGCAGTGGTGGATGTGGGGAGAGAAATGGCGGAGTTTTGAAATTTGTAAGACTGGATGTCATGAACTGCTGTGTATATTATGACTTTTCAACACTATTAAGGTAAATACATTGTTTGTTCTCTATCAAAATCTTTCATTTGCTAACTATGCCTATCAGTAGTTAGTGCCTTTAGTAGTTTGAATCTTTTACTTAGCTGGCAGTAGTGGCGCTCGCTGAATTGCAGTAGTTCGAGTAACGAAGATTTTTGTGAGGTAAGTGATTTGTGAAAGGTATAGCTTAATGTTAGTCAGGGCCATTCTTTGTAGCGATTACTGAAAGTCAGATTGCGTTGCGCTAAAAATATTGTGTGTCAGTTTAAGGACAGTCATGAATAATTGTTCAAAGGAGACATTTCAGAACATCTTTAATGATTGGAGACCAATGACACGTGTCACCTTATCATGCAACAAACAATGAATATAAATTTTTAAAGACGTGACGTGAACGCTTGTATCCTCTGAAAGTATCTCAAATGTGGACTGTGACTAAGATATTAATGTAGCCAACAGGCATATCACATGATTAAATACTGGATTCCATAACATATTACAAAACACACAATTGCGTTTTTATAGAAAAGACGGACACGCGAGTCCAGCATCAATAACTTAACGTCTATCTGCGCTAATAATTAATGAGTGATTATTCGCCACGTTATCTTCAAAAGAGGAGAAATAGCTCGAGCTACGCCTCTGGACTTCACCTGCATATGTTTTAGCAGTACCCGCGAATTTACCCGTTCTAAAAAAAAAATCTCTGTCCAAACTATTTCAAACGTCTGTGCCGATCTCTCGCATTGCAGTGCCATCTCACCAACACGGCATTGCGTGAGTGGCGACCGATGGTACGAGTCTGAAGTCCGTCGGAATGTCGCATTAGGATTGCTCGTGCAGCGACGGTGCTTGCGCAGTCCGAACTCCTTCATAGCAGATGCCTTTCCGAAAGAAAAACTTTAATACTCAAAACGAGAAGGGCCAAGACACGCCGTCCGGAGTAAGACTGCCCAATCCTCCCTCACTGCCGTCGTATCTGAGTTTGGAACACCGCGCATGTCTCTTCCTCTCGACCAATCGTAGGGCTGTCCCGAAACACTCCTCCAATCACAGCAAACTACGGTGAACTTAAGGCCCCCACAAGATCAGCAATTGTGGACCAACCAATCAGCATCTTCTGCACGAAGCAGCGGTCGACTGGCCCGAATCCCATGCTATGGCGGTCGTTCGCCCTGTTCGTAAGTTTTCTCGAAACAGCAACGGGAAATTTTAGGGGTCTACGTTCTCTCGGAAGACTCTGAACCTGTATTTCCTGAGTATTCTCCAGACGATGTTACTTTGACTAGTTTGTGGTGTCCTGTTGCCTTCCAGCAGAATATTTGTTTATTCTTCAGATCAGCTGTCAACCCACTCCGCTTTCGCTCTGGATAACGGGAATGGCTAGCCTCGCCCTACCCCCTTGCTCGGATACGCTTTTGGTGCGGACCGCGTTTCGCCGAAACTGGGACCTGAGGTCCACTTTTATTTTCGCTATAAGCGGCTTAGCCATAGTCCGGTGAGCGCCAGAATTCTCTGTGTCTCTCCCGGAGTACACCTGCCGAAAGGATGTTATGAAGGTCCACCGACTTCGGACCCATGAGAAACATGCGTACAGAGGCCCGCACAAGTAGCTTCAGAAACTGTTTACACGTGCGGAAATGTTAGAATGAAATATACTACTGAAATCAGATTAAGGAAGGTTACAATCAGGTTAGAAATATCGACAGTACCCATCGAATCTCATAACCACTCATGTTTCATGCTCTCATTAAAACAGGAATGCAAAATTGAATTATTACACATGATGAGATTCTACGTTGATTAAAAAAGTATGAGGAAAAAAATTAGGCCGATTTCTCACATCAGCGCAGGTTTCTAACCATAACTGTCCACTTGCCCATATGCGCAGGTGTCAACCTTGGATTGTGCTGGAGTCTTGTTATACATTTCTGAGGTTCGTCATAAGAGAAAGAGCAGCCATTTTTTTTGTGTCATTCTGTGCTGCTGTACTTAATGACATCTCTTATTATTACTCCCTTGGGATTATATAGTACAGGGTGTCCCAGGATATGACGGGAACGATATTCGAAGCAAAAATGCCAAGTTCGCTGGGGTCCAAAGTGTGTACTTTCCATACTTTGGCAGGAGGTTGTATGCACCAAACCAAGAATGAATTGTCCAATAAACATGCACTCTTAAGTGGACGCCATAAGGGCTATGAGAACCTGTTCAGTGGGAGAGATGTGTTTCACAGTAGCGAAGATGAACACGTGCTGATGGTTCGTAAAGTATGCACTTTACAGCCGATGTTTACTGGGCACTTATTTCTTGTTTTGGTACATACTAACATCTCTCAAAATATGGAAAGCAAAGAGCTCTCAGTAGAAGAAATTTCTTTCACAGTAGTGAAGGTGAAGAAGTGCTACAGTTCTTAAGTTATGCAGTTTAGAGTCCATGTTAGCTACACTTCAAAAATAGCTCTAAGCACTATGGGATTTAACATCTGAGGTCATCAGTCCGCTAGACTTAAAAGGGGAGGCCGCCAATTGTGAAATTCAGATTCAATTCATACTGCGCATGATAAAAGCTCATGACCAGAGGTGTAATGTGGAAAAGCACCAAGATGCACTTCTCAGCCGTTGTCGAGAAAATCGACAGTTAAAATAAACCGTTGCGGTGAAATACTCTCAACGATTAGTATTTATCGAGAGCGTCGTAGCGCAGCGGTAAGCGCTCGGGTTCGTAATCCGAAGGTCGCCGGGTCGATTCTCGCGCCATGCAATTTTTTTTTTTTTTAGTATTTGTTTTTTGTTATTCAAATGTGTCTACACACACACATATATATATATATATATATATATATATATATATATATATATAAAAAAAATTCCCGGCAATCAGTTGCAACAATTATGCATATAATAAGTTGTTGAAGGTCGTTTGTGGTGGAAAAACTGGCGACTTCGAACATCATTATGTTTTCCGCAGACAAAGTTGTATTTCACTAATGTTATTAATTGTCTTCAGAATGTTAACCAGGTATAGTTAACGGAAGACGTAGAAACGATATTCCGAAACGAATACGTATAGCGTAAGTCAAACGTTCGAATTAGAATAGAGACCCCACGAACACAAATTTGCTGTGGCAGGTATGAGATATAAGCTCCGTTACTCGCTCGTTACACTTGAAGGACAGATGTTGAATGGGCCGAAACGAGCCGCCGCATAAAAGCGTAGTTGCCTGCTAACTTCGAAAGAAGGTAGATGCGGTCCCTAGCGCAACTTATAACATCGTCGAAAATCAGTGCAGACGTGAGAGCTTTGGTACACCCTGTTAAACAAACGGAAAAATGGAGGCGGTACAATTGGAGAGCGATCTGCCTTCACCAAAATGCATAAGCAATTCATTAATAGTTTATATATATATATATATATATATATATATATATATATATATATATATATATATATTTGAATTACAAAAACCTAACAATAAAAAAAAATGTTGCATGGCACGAGATTCGATCCGGCGACCTTCCCGATTACAAACCCGAGCGCTTACCGCTGCGCCACGACGCTGTATAAAACTATTAACCGTAGAGGGCATTTCACCCCAACGGTTTCTTTTAACTGTCGATTTTCTCGACAACGGCTGAGGAGTGCATCTTGGTGCTCTGCCACATTACACCTCTGGCCATGAGCTTTTATTATGCGCAGTATGAATCGAATCTGAATTTCACAATTGGCGGCCTCCTCTTGTTAGAACTACTTAAACCTAACTAACCTAAGGACATCACACTCATCCATGCCCGAGGCAGGATTCGAACCTGCGACCGTAGCAGCGGCGCGGTTCCGGACTGAAGCGCCAACAACCGCTCGGTCACAGCGGCCGGCTACTAGACTTTGTTACTTCGAATAATCGTTCCTGTCATATCGCTTAATACTGACCATTCCTCTTGGGAAATCGCGTATAATCTCACTGCATGCCTCAGTCTCTTGACGGCTGTTGCAGGGCACTGGTAAACGTGTAGTTGGCTTAACATGTGTGACAAATTAAAACTGAAAGCCGTAACGGAACTCTAACCCATATGCCTGACTCGCGGGCAGTGCGTGGCCAGTTTCGGTACCGGGCACGGTTCAAATATTCAGCTTTGCAGCTGTAGTTTTGAAGGAATGGCAGTAACAGTAAGGTAACAGTAACGTCCTGTCAACCACGAGACTATTAGAGACGGAGCACAAGCTCATATTTGGAAAGTTTTCAAAGTTACCATCACGGCATTTGCGTTAAGCGACAACCCCGAATGCGATTCCAGTGTCTTACCATTGCGCCGCCTCTTACGCCTTTGATTCGGTTTGTAAAGAGCGCTTGGAAAAGCAATTGGCAGCTTACGGGTTTAGAATTCCTGTCATAAATATCAATTCCCCGGGTACACTACGTGGAAATGTGGAGTCTCAGTGTTTGGACGGTGTATGAGGATTATTCGGAAAATAAGGTCCGATCGTTCACGAAATGGAAACCACTGTGGAAATCAAAAATGTTTTATTCGCAACAGTTAGCCACGCCTTCCAGCTACTTCTCTACATACTCGCCTCTCCGACTTAGACATTTGTCGTAGCGTTGTACCGACTTTCCAATACCCCATCATAGAAGGCAGTCGCCAGCGCTTTCCGCCAATTCTCTACGCTGGGCTCGAAGAAATAATTCCGAGGTATTTACGACCATCATTTTTCCTATCTTCTATTTTTATTCTTCTTAAACGTACATCCATTACTTTTATTTTTATTTTTTAAAGTTTAAAAAAATGGTTCAAATGGTTCTGAGCACTATGGGACTCAACTGCTGTGGTCATAAGTCTCCTAGAACGTAGAACTACTTAAACCTAACTAACCTAAGGACATCACACGCCCATGCCCGAGGCAGGATTCGAACCTGCGACCGTAGCGGTCGTGCGGTTCCAGACTGTAGCGCCTTTAACCGCTCGGCCACTCCGGCCGGCAAAGTTTAAAAGCTACACAAAAACAACAAAAAATGCAAAAAGTTATAAGAAGCTCATTTCCAGGTGGTGCAACATAAGCAACTGTGCACGCGGACGTGGATGCTGCAGAGTTTCTCAATCACCCCTCCCACTCCCCTCACCCAGGTCGTGACGAGAGGCAAATTTACAACAAACATTAAGAAATCAGGTCGTGTGTCAGTCAGTTGCAAGATGGAAGGCACAGAAACCCCTTCACCACGGTTTCAAAATGTATTAAAATGTCTTCTTCAGAAGGATATTAGGGACAGTTGGAATACATGTTGTAGCGGAGGTAAAAATAGCCGAAAGGCGTCAGTAAAATATAAAATTTCACCTCCGTAACATTATGCCCAACATTGTGGTCATCATTGCGTACCACCTCACTACTGTCCAGTTCATGCACTAGCTCTTGGAACTGATTGGCTGCTTATTATGTCTTCATGAAGATTTCATCCCACAGTCGGTGCTTCAACCATGTGCAATGCTCCGGAAGCTGCTCCACTCTCGGTTCAAGAGAGAACGCCCAAACGACGACAGATTCGTCCGCTTGTGAAAAGATCAATGCGCGAAGCAAGAACTACAAAAGTCGGCCCTTAGTGAAACATCTGGTCCAGAACCAGAGAAAATTGTGGTCCTTGTAAAATCGCAAAGCGGTAAGGCTTACATCCAATAACTCATTCACCAGTCCGGTGTGACAATTGAAAATAGCAAGACGAAAGCCGAAGTTTTAAAATTCGCGTTTAAGAAATCGTTCACGTATGAGATTCGTACAAACAGAATCGTACAAAAATACCGCGTTTTGACCATCGCACAGAGTCCAGTAAGGATGACATAGTGATAAGCATTCCTGTCGTAGACAAACAAGTGAAAGAGTTGAAAGCAAATACGTCGCTAGGTCCGGATGGAATCCCTATTCGGTTTTGCAAATACTATTCTATGGTTGCGGTATGTCGATAATTATACTTTTGGACCGTTGAAGATAGAACTCTACATCTTTAGCCCCTTACTTAGGTTGCATTTATCGCTAACCTCTCGCCAAGCATAAAGTCCCAAGCGACTGGAAAAGAGAGCAGATGATTCCTGTAGATACAAGGAGCCAAAGAGCGGGCGTTTAAAGCTACAGACCAATATCGTTACCATTATTTTGCTGCTGAATTCTAGAACATATCCTCAGTTCGAATATCATACATTTCCTTGAGACCGAAGAGCTTATGCCCAAGAATCTGCACTGTTTTAGAAAGCATCGCCCGGTGAAACTCAGCTTGCCTTTTCTCACACGGTATAGTGCTAGCTGTGGATGAAGGGCAGCAGACAGATTCCATAGTTCTAGATTTCCGAAAACCATTTGACACGATACCCCACTGCGTACTGTTAAAGAACATACGAGATTACGGAATAGGTTCCTAGATATGTGAGTGGCTCCAAGTCTTCTTAAGCAACAGAACCTAGTATGTTGTCCTCGACGGCGAATGTTCTTCAGAGACAAGGGTATCGTCAGCAGTGCCGCAGTAAAATGTGACAGGGCCGCAATTATTTTCTGTATACATAAATGATCTGGCGGAGGGAGTTGGCAGCAAACCGAGGTTGTTTTCTGATGATGCGGAGGTGCACGATAAGGTGACGAAGTCCAGTGACTATGATAGAAAAAATTTCTAGGTTGTGTAGCAAGCGGTAGCTGGCTCTAAATGTAGAAAAGTGTAAGTTCATGACGATGAGTAGGAAAAGCGAGATGAGTAGGAAAAGAGAATACAGCATTAGTAGAGTCCTACTTCACATAGCCACGTCGTTTAAATATATTCACGTAGCGTTGCAAAGCGACATGAAATCGAGTGAGCGTGTGAGTATTGTGGTAGGGAAGGCAAATGGTCGACATCGATTTTTTTTTTTTTTTTTTTGGGATGATTTTGGGAACGTGTGGTTCATCTGTAAAGGAGGTCTCATATCGGACGGCAGTGCAACCTGTTCCTGAGTACTGCTAAAGTGTTTGGGGTCCGCACCAAGTCAGATTAAAGGAAGACATCGAAGCAATTCAGAGGCGTGCAGCTAGATTTGTTTGCTGTAGGTTCGAACAATACGCAAGCATTACGGAGTTACCAGAATGAGATTTTCACTCTGCAGCAGAGTGCACTGATATGAAACTTCCTGGCAGATTAAAACTGTGTGCCGGACCGAGACTCGAACTCGGGACCTTTGCCTTTGGCGGGCAAGGGCTCTACCAACTGAGCTACCCAAACACGACTCACGCCCCCTCCTCACAGCTTTACCCCTGCCAGTACATCGTCTCCTACATTCCAACTGTGTGCTCGACCGAGACTCGAACTCGGACCTTTGCCTGCGAAAGGCAAAGGTCCCGAGTTCGAGTCTCGGTTCGGCACACAGTTTTAATCTGCCAGGAAGTTTCATTACGGAGATGCTTCGGGATCTCAAATGGGTATCCCTGGAGGGAAGGCAACGTCCTTTCCCTGGAATACTGTTGAGAAAATTTAGAGAACCAGCATTTGAAGCTGACTGCAGAACGATTCTACTGCCACCAACATACATTTCGCTTATGGACCACGAAGACAAGATACGAGAAATTAGGGCTCATACGGAGGCATATAGATAGTTCTTTCCCCTTGCTCTATTCGCGATTGGAGCAGAAAACCCAATGACTAATAATGGTACAGGATGCCCTCCGCCACGCACCGTACGGTGGCTTGCGGGCTATATATGAAGATGTAGATGTATATGTACCAAAATGTAACATATCTCTGAAGCGTCTATAAAATTTGGTCTACGGTGTTCGGGTTCACACTATACAGTAAACAACTGTAATTTCGTGAATAATGCGTCGCCGTACTAACACAACATTGTGTTTACCAAATGCCAGTTACGTCTACAGACTCTAAAGACACCCAAAGCATGGGTGAAATCGGTGATACAATATTGCAAATTTGATTGTGTCTAAAATAAAAAGAAGTTAGTAATGAAGTACCACAAAACTAGTTTCATACTTCTTCCTAATACCTCGCGACTATCGAGTGATTCAACCTACTCCACCTCAGCAAACTGACCATCGTTCCGGACCAGCTCACACGAACTCTGTAACTTTTGCCCTTCACAACACACAAGAACTCCACAGCTTTCTCGGAACTGCCCTTACCACCAGTACTCTAACTCTGAAACTAGCAGTAGACTTGCGATTTCCTCTTGACCGCTCTCCGCAACGCGCCAGTAACCCATATTGGAGGAGACTAGCAATTTTAAACAAGTACTACTACATTTTTTATTACAGATTTTACGAAATTTAAATTCTGTTAAATATCCTGACACAAGGTTTAAAGGAAAGAACTTACAGTAAATTCGGACAAATTTGCCAAGAAGGGCAACGTTGTCAACTTCTGCATAAGATTATATTTGGCGCCCTACCAAGTTCCTTAACCATCCGATAGAGGCGCCAGTGCTTTCATTACACAGGACAAACAATGAATGACAGATGTGGAGCTGAATTTAGATTTATTCATTTTTCTGTCAGAGCTTTTCCTTTCGGCTTGTGGAACACGCGTTTTCTTATGGTCTACAAAAGTGAAAATACGTCTTTTGTTCAGTGCAAGTATATGCGTATTATTACGTTCCTGGATCACTTTTAGAAACAAAACAGTGTGGTGTACTTAGCTTAATAACATAACTTGGCAATGCTGCACATGGACGCTTGGTTAAAACGGGACAACTTCAGCAACCTAGAATTTTTCATTTTTCTTATCTCTTTCAGTCTTTTTTAAAATCAAGGTTTTTGGGTCCTTGTACAAGTCGCGAAAATTCCGAGGCTCATTATAACCAAACTGAGAGTATGCAGGTATCAAGATTTTTGTTCTGAAGAGGATCAACCGTTTGTGAACATAATGAAGTGAGTGTCGGAATGGCAACTAAAGCTGGGAATATTTGTTGACAAAAAAAATGTGTCAAGCGTTTTCTTATTTAACTCATTCTTCTACGGAGACGGGGATTTCTTCCAACAATAACGCTTTACTTCCCAGACGTGCTGCCCTGAATTTAAAAGATATTATGCACATGATTAATCCTCCTTATGATCAAAACTGAGGCATATTTTTTTCTGGTAAAAATTACAGTTTTTTTAAATTTTTAACTTCGAAGTTTTGAATTTTTGTGTTTACCTTTCTGTATAATTTGCTTTGTTATCTTTGGAATAAAGTGTTTAATACCAATGTGCAAATTGTTTTCAATGCTTTAAAAGTCTTTTTGTGCTGTTGTTTTTTTCCTGATCTACACTGGTTTTAACACAGTTGCCTAAGTTTCCCAGTTTGCCAGGCAACTTTGCCAATCGTGTTTTTCAATATTTTTGTGTATAAATGCATAACAAAGTTTTCATCTGTTCACGTATTATGAAGCTAGAGATCAAGACTCATGTTTTCGTTGATTTCAGAAAAGCTTTTGGTATTAGGTAACAGCTCCTGTTTTAGGGCGGTTTCAACGTATTTGAATTAAGTACAAAAAAAAAAAAACAGGCAGAAAAAAGTGGCAAACTTGTCCAATTTACGGTGCTTAAAGATGAGCTTCAATTGAAAGCACTTTTATTCATAAGATATTTTTCAGCTAACGACAACACGTAAGCTTTGTACGTAACACATTTCGCTTAAGTGCAGTATGTACACTCCATTATTTTGCCAGTGCATTGTTTTGTTCTGGATGGGTACTAATCAAAACACACTTTGAATAAGTGCAGTATGTCCAGTCCACCATTTTCCCATTGCAGAAATATTTTCTGGATAAATATTTTTCCTTTTCTGATTTTCTTGTTAGTATTCAGTGCGGGACGAACCCGTTATTATTTAGCAGACTGTAAACGTCTGTACTTTCTCAAGTTACAAAATGTTAACGAAAATTAAAATTATCGCATGTTTTTGTCTTTCTCCGGTGCATAAATACAAGTGGAGAAACACGCATTTCCGTCATCAATACAATTTTCAGTGAGGTAGACACCGAACATCGCATCTTATGGCACGATGTTCATCAGACCATGTAATACATCTCTTACTTGTCATGTGTCAAGTAAGTTACACAGAAGCAGTAATGAATCTACTTCTCTTTGTTACTTTCGGCTTATTTTCTTTTTTATTGCAAACTAGTTTCCTACCTGTCTCTTGAACTGAAGATGGATCGTGAGTGAGATTTGTCAGTCACCGATACAAAATATGATATTTTTACTGTAGCGATGTTTTCGAGCAGCTGCAACCCTGCTGACCCTGTTACTATCGCGCTTGCCTAACAAAGCTTTCAATTACCGGCACTAGATTAAACACTGCTACAGCCAGCGCGCGGGAAGGTTGTTCCTTTTTCTTCTTGTGGGCCCGAGAACCGTGTCGGATTTGCTGTTGACAGCAGGTATAATTACCCTCTAGACGGTGCCTTTAAACTGTCAGCAATGTGACCTGTCATGCAGCAAGCTCATACACTTGTGCAATACCCTACGCAAGCAGCTGCGTTAATTGTAGCTTGCAGTATTCTATAATTCCTTCCCATTTTCGAGACTCTTAGTTTTTATGCCACTTAATTCTCAAAAAAGTTAGTTGTGAAGTAAGTGTACAGCATGTAAAAATGAAAATATTTCTAATATTTTGTTTTGTTTGGAGGGGGTATGTCGTCCTCCCCCCCCCCCCCCCCCCCGCCCCCTCCCCTTTGGATCCGCGCGAGTTCAAATCCCACCCAGCTGTGACAAAAAGCGGGAGTGACGGCGGGTTATATTTTCCGGGCCGGAGGGGGGGAATTGCCTGTTTGTTACGAACATTCACTCGTAGAACCAACCCTAGTTCCGCACCTGTAATGACGTGGTTATCGATGAGAATTTAGACGCTATTCTTCCTTCCTTACAAACAATAGCGCTACCAAACACCAGCATTATGCAAACATATACTTCACTATTTGTCCGTGACGAAATTCTCCTACGCTGTTTCTTCTTTGGAACTCATACATCGTAAAGATGAAGGAAGATTGACGGTCTGTTACTAATCACATGTGTGCATTTTACGGCCTGTTTGCCAAGTGAAGCCGCTACGGCTTTATAAAAGAGAAACCAAAATCTGCCGTCGTATTTACGTGTCAAAAGTCAAAAATATTTTCCATTCACTGAGTATGTTGAAATAATACTAAAATGTAAACAAGACAATGAGCACTTTGTCGAATTTTTATAATAGTAATGTTAGCTTAACAGACGTAGTAAGTCCTACACGTAACTCCAATGTAGAAAATAATTGCCGAAAAGGAGCGCGTGGTCGTTTTGTAAACATTGTAACCCCCTTTATTCTGGATACACAATTTTTCGTTGAACATTTTGCAACTGCAACGGTGAACAGAACTTTCGATTGTGAACAGAAGTTGCCTTTACTCATAGGCCTAATCGTTTTGTTTACTAAAGCAAAATGTGTTTCGGGATTTGTGTCCATTACCACACACAGTTGTTTACTACCACGGCCTCAAGTATTTCAATGCTTTTCACAGTCTTCTTCATATATTCGCGGAGCACAGAATTATAGCAGATGTAATAAAACATTTAAATTAGATTAAAATCACTATAATCTATAAATTCTGCTAGGAAATTTACTAATTCAGCTGTATTGTCTACTGCAAATGTTTGGAGAAAACATTTTCTTGAAGTAGTTGCTCTGGGTTGATTTAAGGGTTATTTACGAAAGGTCACTTTTTTTCTTACAAAATCGGTTTGTTGCTTCACACGTCATTTTTTTGTGTCTAGCCTTAACTGCGTTCGATAGATAGGCCTGGAACAAAGATTATCTCTAATGAAACTGAGTAAGAAAATAGATTATGGACTGATCTTACAAAATAACCTCTTTGAAAGACAATCGGTACTCATATAGACATAATGGTGCTACTCGAGATACTTGTGGCTGGAAATAGAAATTAATTGCAACACACACAATAATGATTATATTAATCCTAGATGTTTTTGAATCTGCTTATGTATCGCAGGAATTCCGAAACTTGTCCTGTGATGGAACATTTGGAGAACCCTGGTAGTCCGATGGATCACTCAGTTTATTTTGAAGGTTAATAAAATTTTAAAAAGTGAGAAAACTTGTTTATGTCAGTAATTACTTTAATTTTTGTCGTAGTTAAAAAAACAGAAATCATTATGAAATCTTAAAAAATAATTAGGATTGTCAAAATGTTGAGAATGTAAAGTTCCATGTTATTAATAGTTTTTCGCCTTGGCACTTATTCACTTCCTGCAGAACACTATGTTCTTTAGACCACAATTTAGGGAACCCTGGTCTATCGTATGACCCACGGAACACAGCTCTGTAACGCTGGAGGTAACTATTGAAAGGTTGGAGAATGGCCTAATTTTTAATTTAAGAACTGAAGAATGTGGTTGAAATGGTACCTTCACTCTTACCGTAAGATAGTGCATTAATTTTTAAACCTAAAAAGTATTTGTTCGAGCTGCAGCCTTCATATTCGTCGCGAGATAATTCAATAACTCCATTTATATTTAAAAATTTTATACTATTCGTACCTTGCTGAACCATTTACATAGATCAGAAGATGATCCAGGGACATCGAAACTACTCATGCTGTAAAAAGTGGTGCAGTTGCGACTGAAAAATAAACGATAGGCCTACATTAAAAATTTTAATTTGTTGGAGTCCCCAGAAAGTTAATCAACAAACTCGTTAAGCCCTCCGTGAGTATTACATAGTGCATAAATTTAGAAGAGAATAATGGGGGTCCTAAACACAGTGTTGGTACAATTCTTGAGCTAGTACAAAAGGGGAAAAAAAAGAACTCGGTGAACAGCAGAAAGAGTGCGTAACTCTTTAACACAAACATGAAAACTAATAGGGTCTGATGCAATTCATGAAACGAATAAACTCTTGAGATCCGCTGGAAGTCACACTCTTGACTGGGATTCAGACAGGATTACACAAAGGCTTGTATTAAGGCCGCACTTAATTCATGTCCAATCAGCGTCTGTGCTTTACCCGTCGAGCGAGCTCCTCGGATTATTAAAGCCGCGAGAGAAATGTGTCTGTCGCGAGAGCGGAACAGGTTGTGGCCGCGGCGCGAGCACAATGTGCGCGTTCACAACTCTGTAGGCCGGACAGCGTTCACAAATCAGACCGGTCGCCGCGGCCGGCCCCCACCTCGCGCCACGTGTCGCGCGCGTCACCTGCCGGCCCCGCCCACGCCAGCCGCCGGCCAATGGCAGCGCAGGCGGGGGGCGTGGCTCGCCGAAGACTCCCGCGCACCTGGCCGGCTCAGCTCATTACTGGGCGCGGCGCTCAGCTGTCACGGTAGCGGCCGACCATTGTTTTGCTGCTGGCGACCGCCACATAATAACTATAGCGCTCTGAGAGAGAAGCTAAAGATTCTTCATACCACCAACGTTTGTTCAGTAGCATTATACATAAAAACCATTCGCCTTAAAATCCACTGACGCAGTCATTTATCGTGAAACACAGCTTGCTTTATTTATAGACAACATCTTGCAAAGTAGTAGATGCAACCGAACAGCTACATCCGTCTTCCTGGATTTACGAAAGACGTTTAACGCAGTATTTAACCGGTGGCTACTAATTAAGCTATGATCATACGGAGCAGCTCCGCTGATATGTGATACGCTCGACGAATATTAGAGTAACAGAAACCAGTATGTTATACCAGATGCGTTATACTGGACGGCTAATGAGAGATCAAAAAGTTCCCGTTGGAAGGCCATACAGTCCAGTATCAGTGTCGATCAGGCAAATTGCCGTCGGCATTCACGCAATCATCCCAGCGACGCACCGAAGACACACGTGTGGTAGAACAGCGTGAAGAAGTCCGTAACTGCCTGCTGATCCTCGTCTGGTTGGAATCTTCAACCCTCCACGATTTTTTTTTAAGAGACCGAAGTCGTGGCAAAAATGGTTCAAATGGCTCTGAGCACTATGGGACTCAACTGCTGTGGTCATAAGTCCCCTAGAACTTAGAACTACTTAAAACTAACTAACCTAAGGACAGCACACAACACCCAGCCATCACGAGGCAGAGAAAATCCCTGACCCCGCCGGGAATCGAACCCGGGAACCCGGGCGTGGGAAGCGAGAACGCTACCGCACGACCACGAGATGCGGGCACCGAAGTCGTACTGATCCCATGCGAAGAGTTCAGGAATGTAGGGTGGGTGCTGGAGAGTCTTCCCCTTGAATCGACGTAAATTCAGCGTTACATTTCCAATGGGCGTCTTGTGTCGAGTCGCGACCAGCACGGAAGCTGGTGCACCATTCCACAACGGCTGTTTTCGACAGACGTGCTGCGTCACACACATTCTTCATTCTCCGATGGATTTCTACCGCTGTTTGTGCTTCGGCAGCCAAGAAAAGAATAACAGGACTTTGGCCCTGTATGGGCACATTCGCTAATAATGTCGCCGTAGTTCAGGTTTCCATATTTACCGTACGCGCGTTGGAAAGACACGAATGCTATATTAATCCCTTACCCACAAGTCGGTGCTTATACACCGAGTCCGAGTCGCGCTACACTGCATACGAGGTGCGACAATAAAGTAATGAGACTGATGTGAAAAAAATTGTTGCTCACCGTTTTAGACAAGTTTAGTGTTGTCTCCTTCAAAGTAGTTCCCTTCTGTTGCACACACTTTTTCCAGCGCTTCTGCCATTGATGGTAACATTTCTGGAACTCATCTTCTGTAACATCCTCCAAGACCCTCGTCACAGCTTTATGGACATCTTGTGTTGCTTGAAAATTGTGTCCCTTGACCGCCGTTTTGACTCTTGGAAATACGTGGAAAACAGTCGCACGGAGCGATATTGGTGAATAAGGTGGCTATGGTAGTACTGAAATTTGTTTTGAGGTTAAAAGTTGCTGTACTGACAGAGCAGTATGGGATGGCGCATTATCGTGATGCAGAATCCAATTATCAGCAATGTTGGCACGGACACGAAGAACTCTTTTACGAAGTCTTTCTAAAATTTCTTTCTAGCAACACTGGTTAACTGTTTGTCCAGGAGGCACCCACTCTTTATGAACAATTCCTTTGGAACCAAGGCCGGCCGGAGTGGCCGTGCGGTTCTAGGCGCTACAGTCTGGAACCGAGCGACCGCTACGGTCGCAGGTTCGAATCCTGCCTCGGCCATGGATGTGTGTGATGTCCTTAGGTTAGTTAGGTTTAATTAGTTCTTAGTTCTAGGCGACTGATGACCTCAGAAGTTAAGTCGCATAGTGCTCAGAGCCATTTGAACCATTTTTTTTTTTTTGGAATCAAAGAAGCACACATGCATGCATTTCACTTTTGACTTTGACATGCGAGCTTTCTTTGGTCTGAATGATCCCTTTCAACACCATTGCGAACTTTGGCGTTTTGTCTCTGGATCGTACTGAAAAAACCAATTTCATCACCAGTGATAACACGGCTCAACAATTCTGGATTGATTTCAGTTTGCTCTAACAGATCGGCTGCCACATTTTTCCGTGTTTCTCGCTGTTGTGGTGTGAGATTTTTTGGGGACAATTTTTGCACATATCTTTCTCATACCAAGATCTTCAGTTATTATTAGACGAAACGTTTCTCGATTGATGCTCAGTTCTTCTGCAATCATTTTCACGGATAATCTTCTATCAGATGGTACGAGTTCACGCACCCTGGCCGAGTTGACACCCGTATGTGAGGCTAATGGTTGTCCCCAGCGGTCTTCATCTTCAACATTCGTTCTGCCTTCACTAAACGTTTTATGCCAACGAAAAACTTGAGCTCTTGACATAACCTCCTATCCAAAAGCCTAAAGCTTACTGTAAGTTGTCGTCGAGTTTTCACCCAGTTTAACGCAAAAAGACATGGCATACCGTTGCGCAATATTATGCGGTTCCAATTCTGTGACGAGAGACACAAACATGTGTTAACTTATTACAGAACAACTCACGACTGATCAGTTGCACCGATGTGCCACTTGGACTAGAAGCAGCCTATAGACCAAGGTCAAAGATATTGTGCCTACGCAAGTCTGCAGGGTTGCCACATCTTGCAAAGAAAATCAGTGTCATTACTTTATTGTCACACTTCGTATATGTACGTTGCAGCAACGCCATCAAATGGGAACTTTTTGGTATCTTCTTGTGCACTGTCCGAAGAAAACCGCAGCACCAAAAAATAATTATTAATATAGAGTAATGAAATTTCCGGAATAGCCTGCATTTGTCTTGGTAACATATTTAAATGGTTAATGTTGCAACATCACAGGTTAATGTAAGTGCGAGATACGCCTCTGAAAATGTGAAATGCTGGAACATTAGTAACCGGTCTAAGAGCCAGAATGATGAATGCTAAACATGCAGACGGCACCATTGTCAGTTGTCGGATGTCGTTTGTGGAATGCCTGTTGCACTTGGCCAGTAAATACAGGGACGGTTAACGCTCTTGTGGATGGCACTGGAGTTGTCATCCGATGACGTCCCCTAGCTGATCGATTGGAGATAGATCTGGTAAGTGGTCGAGCGTTATATTGTTGGAAAACAGCTCCTGGAATGCTATTCATGAATGCTTTGCCGTCAGGGTCTCTGGGATGACCGCGAGAGTGCTCCTGCTCTCAAACGAAATCGCGTCACAGACGTTAACTATACGTGTAAGTCCAGTGTTTTTAGCTCGCAGACAGGTTGGTTGCAGCCCCACAAATAGCGTCTATCAAGCCAACAAACGACCATCACTGGCATCTAATCAGAACGAGCTTTCATCAGAAAACATGAAAGACTAGCCTGCCCTCCCATGAGCTGTCTCTTGACATCACTGAAGCCGCAAATGGCTGCGGTTAGGGGGTCAGTGAAGTGTACGCTACGGGGCGTCTCCCTCGGAGCTGTCCTTGAAGTAACCGATTTGTAACAGTTCGTTGTGTCACTGCTATGGTGCCAGTGCTACCCAAATTGCTGCTGCAGATGCATTATGATGCGTCAGAGCCATACGTCGAACAAGATGGGTTTCCTCCTAATAGTGCCACGTGGCCGTCCCGAGGCCGGTATTCTTGCGACCGTACTTTCCCGTCGCCAGCAACCATGTACAGTGGCAACATTCCTGCCGAGTCTTTCTGTGATATCGTAGAAGGATCATCCAGCTTCTTGTAGCCCTATTATAGGATCTGTTTCAAACTCAAAGACGTGCTGATAATGGCGTCTTTATCGCCTTAAAGACATCCTTGACTAATATCAACTCACCATGTCCAAACTTAAAGGTAAGTAGCGCTCACGACTGTTACAGCGTGTTTTTAAAGCAAACCTTATTTGCATCGTCATAGTGGCGTTACTAATGCCACTCTTATGCGACTGGCGCGTGCCAGTTGGTAGACACCATCTTTCAGATGCAAAAACACCCCTACCAACTTTTGTTTATGTCGCACAACTCCTTCTTGGGCTTGCGGTTTTTCTATCCTTCAGTGTACATAGGATGTCCGCCAAGGTCGCTGTATTCTACATTTATTTTCTTAGGGAATTAGCCTATAGATTAAAATAACTGAAAACTCTGCCTCGTTTGTGCCCCGCGCTGCTGCTATGGTCGCAGGTTCGAATCCTGCCTCGGGCATGGATGTGTATTATGTCCTTACGTTAGTTAGGTTTAAGTAGTTGTAACTCTAGGGGATTGATGACCTCAGATGTTAAGTCCCATAGTCCTTACAGCGATTTGAACCATTTTTATTTCTGCACCGAAACGGAAATGTACTAAAATTGCACACAACTAATATTGGGCCAGGTACGTTTTAAGGCGACGCCTTTCAAACTGTCACTGTTGTTGGTTACCAAGATAGCACAGACCGCTAGAGAAGCTCATTGGTTCGAACAAGGATGCCAGGAACTTAGGATGCATTCCTGGGAGGTAGTTGGTGGTAGGAGCAGCCAGCTAATGGGAACCCAAGTTCTCCCAGAACTCGGTGCTAAGACAACAGCCGCTAGGACAACAGCCGTTCAGCGTGGCAGTTGTAAATAGTACCTACCCTGACAGTCTGCTGTTTTCTTGATGGGTCCGAGTTTCCAAATAGGACCCAGCAGAATCACTTTTGTCGTTGTTCTGGAGTAGGCAATACGTAGCGTCCGTGCACAACACAGATCTCGTACATGACGACGAGCTGCCGCTAGCAGAGCACGATCTACCCCAGCGGTGTCAAACCTGTTAGCTTATATGGGCCATGTTGGAAGAAGACGAGTATTTCTGGGCCGCATATAATACGGGACGGGGGTTCAACTTTAAAATATCAAATGGGAACCCTCATTTTTAATGCAGAATCAGATTCTACATAAAAAAACTACGTATATTTTGTCTTAAACATTTGTTTTGATTCTTGGTAGTTGGCGCTGTAATTCAAGAAAATACATGTTCTCATTTTTGCGTGGAAAATGGTTACGGCTAAATAAAAAATACTTATTTACTTCGTAAATTTTGATTCGCTAAAACTAAAACTCTCCCTCTCTCCCCATATGGTGGGGTTTGAGAGAGAGGAATTAGAGTTTTACAAATGTTGACCCAAATATTAATTTGTTTCCGCAGATTCGGATAAATTTTGTTTGTTTCGTGGTCATGAGGCCACACAACCTTTAATTACCAAACAAATCATCTGACTAGCTAACTAACTAACCAAACATCCTACTTACTAACGACTGAAATCATTAACTCGCAGACTAAACAAAGTAAAATACTAACTGAGGATAAGACTAACCCATTCGCTAGCTAAAGATGAACGTATTCCCGTTTAAGATTTGTTGGTCCTGAAAAGGAACGATCTGTTTCGTTTTATTGTTGATTACTTGCAAATACTTGCAAGTAAATGAATTTCGGGCTGTCTGTTTCGAGTGAGTGCTGTCGCCTCTCTCTTTCGGCCTGCTTGTTGTCCGTAAATCTCTTGCATCTCACCGTTTTATGAAATCAAATGTTCAAAGTAATGACTTCCATCTTCGATGCACACATCTTGATAACACGTCGGGAGTAATTTCAGCGCAAGCATCTCTTATTCTTTGCATCATGTTTTTGCGAGTGGTAGGCGTTTCCTGATGAACGATATGTTTTAGATAACCCCACAGGAAAAAATCTGGTAAGGTAAGGTCAGGCGATCTGGCTGGCCAATTCACAGGACCTGCCCTGCCGATCCAGCGACCAATTTAAATCAATAAATTTATGCATGTCGTTTAATACGTTTTTCCACCATAAACTAAAAGACTCAAATTAAGCAAGCACCCCAGTTGTGAGACTTCTCGACAAACTCTGAATCTAATAACAATTAGGTTCGTGAGTCACTTAGTTTTTTAGTTAATGAGTTAGTAAGTAGGATGTTTGGTTAGTTAGTTAGCTAGTCAGATGATTTGTATGGTAATTAAAGGTTGTGTGGCCTCATGATCACGAAACAAACAAAGTTTATCCGAATCTGCGGAAACAAATTAACATTTGGGTCAACATTTGTAAAACTCTAATTCCTCTCTCTCAAACCCCACCATATGGGGAGAGAGGGAGAGTTTTAGTTTTAGCGAATCAAAATTTACGAAGCAAATAAGTATTTTTTATCTATCTGTAACCATTTTCCACGCAAAAATAAGAACATGTATTTTCTTGAATTACAGCGTCAACTACCAAGAACCTAAACAAATGTTTGAGACGAAATGTACGTAGTTTTTTATTAAGAATCTGATTCTGCAATAAAAAATGAGGGTTCCCATTTCATATTTTAAAGTTTCCCCCTGACCCACCCCCAGGGGGCTGGGGTGGCGGGGTAATTTTAGCACCAGCAGATGTCCCCCTCGAGAATAATCAACTTTTGATTCTACACATTTTTTCGTGTGAAGCTTATTTTTCGAGTTTCTCTGGTTTGTCAACGTAAAATTTACATCCTGTATAATTGATTGCAACTGTGGCTCGACAGTACTCCTCAAGTGGATTGAAATATCCACCTGTGTTTACCGTGCTGCCTGTCTGCTTTGACAGTAATACACTACACATTAATAATGTAATTCATGCTGCTTAGGAAGCTATCAAGTGGGCTGGCGAATGAAGAAACTGATTTGAATTAAATGTCGCTTCTTCTTTTATGGTGTGCTTGGACCAATACGACCAAACTGCCGAACACTTTTTATCGTTCTGCAGCTGCCGCGTTCAGTGTATGCTCCACACGTTGTACCAACGAGTCTAATACTCTATTCAATTTATTTCCTTAATCGCAGCATTTGGCGATATTTTGTATAATTTTGTGGGCTTTACTGCGAATAACAGACCTATGAGGCGCCATTGGAATTACGGATGGCGACTGACCATCACTTGTGATCCCTCATCTTCAGTCGCCATACCACACACGCTGGTAATAATGCAACGCTATACACAGTTAATTCGCAGTACAGCACAGCCACGGCATAAAGACGTTTCTGTATAGTGGGTGGGGTGTAAGGGGCAAGAGAACGGATAGCCGCTACGGGGCGACGACGAGCAAGGGAAGCAGCTTCCACCATCACGTACGGTATGAACATCCTCTGATTCGTACGGATCATCTGCTGTGGTAGAAATTGCACATGAAAGTAAAAAGATTTGGCGAAAGTCTGTTACAGAGACGCTCGTGTTCAAATGAGGTTCTTATTTGTAGCAATAGATACGATATTAAACAAGTTAAAACAGAATTACAGTGGTCTTGCACAGCAAACACTGGCAGTGCTTGTAATCCACTTTCTAACTTATGCCGACTTCTAGTGATCATTACCGCGGTTAAAAAGATCTTTTATCACAATTGTACAAAAATAACATAGGACTTCCTTGTATTTCCGTAAATCAATTTCATTATACGTCTCTAAATCTCTAGTTTCGTGGTTGCAACTGAGGTAGCCGTAAGATAACAGATCAGCGCGTCTGACGGATTGGCCGATTGTAAGAACGAGACACTGGGGTTTCAAGTAGAACATAGGCGGCAGTGTTAAGAATGGGAGGGACCAGAGAGAGGACACCATACTGTGTGGCGAGAGTTTCCAATTGAAAATATTCAGTTTATCGTAACTTTACAGAGACAGATTATTTTTTCTCTTCTTTTACCGATCGAGACATAGAAGCTCACTTCTTCAACCGCACTGATTTGCTTTGGGCCGCATGCGACTTGCGGGCCGCGGGTTGGACGCGCGTGTTCTGCAGGCTGGTTAACGCACCGGCATGCTCCACAGTTACTCCTTATTGGTTCAGATGGCTCTGAGCACTATGGGATTTAACATCTGAGGTCATCAGTCCCCTAGAACTTAGAACTACTTAAACCTAACTAACCTAAGGACATCACACACATCCATGCCCGAGGCAGGATTCGAACCTGAGACCGTAGCAGTCGCGCGGTTCCAGACTGAAGCGCCTAGAACCGCTCGGCCACAGCGGCCGGCTACTCCTTATTGCTAGCATTTCTCTCTCTCTCGGTCGTCTCGGCCTTATAGTGGCTCCGGTGACTGCGTTTTTTGAAGTCTCGATAGGGTACTAGCTTGCATCAGCCAAATTCCGACACGTGCTGGTAAATATTACTCTCTCACTCTCTCTCTCCCTTTCTCTCTCTCTTTTTCAACAGTCTTCTGCAACTTTGATCCCATGAGAAACCGATGTACGTAGCGACTGTAGATTAATAATGGAAGGGTAGAACACAGCAATCACTTGCAATCCCATTGTTTTTTATTATTATTACTTTTGCATATCCATACTTCAGCTGTAAATAGCTATCTACATCTTCAATTTTTTGGTCCTGTCCTCCTCAGTTGCGCGTAATACTACGGTGTGTTGATGATTTCAAAAAACATTGCATTGAAAAAAGTGTTCAGTGCATAGTGCTGTGGAATGCAGAAAAAACAGCAAATTGGCGCTCATAGGAAGAAGAACAAGACCAAAAATGCAACAGGAGCGTAATATGTAAGAAACTGTCTACGCAACCTGCCACTGATGATGCCTTGCAGAAAATAAAGGCGAAACGCGTATGGCACTAAAATTGTGTTTTATTCAGTTGCTGTCAGACGGTCCATAAGTGAAAATCATCAACACACCGTAGCTATCTACAGCTCATTCACCATTCGAGTGAATTACCTTCAAACAAACTCACAGCAGTACAAGTCACCATATGACTTGACACAGAATAATAAAAAACCAGTGAGACTGCGAGTGACTGCTGTGTTCCTACGCTTCCTTAAGTACCGTGAGTGGTTTGGTGCGCCCACCACGAATTCATCTTTGTGCCAACCTGTTCTTCTCACAGTAGCACTCGCATCTACGTCGTCCATTATTTGTTCGATCTTTGTCTTTCACTACAGTTTCTACCCTCTACAACTCCTTCTCACACGAGGAATCAGCAGTATTCTCATAAAAAAAAGCTATTTTTGAATCACAAACATTCTACGTAATATTTCCCTGTGGACAGAATGTAATTAGGCGGCGAGAATCCTACCTAGTTGAATGTTGCACACCTTACATCAGTTTGACGTTTCTTGCATTCTATGAGGGCACTTCAAAAAGTGAAGTACACATTATTATAGCACACCAAATAATTTTTCTTCAATGCCACACTACAGTTCAAAATGACGCAGATACCTAACACTATTTTTCAACGGAATGTCTATAAAGAACGGTCGGAATGTTCTACCCATCGTTCATTTCCTCGACAAGGGAAATTCGCCCGTTCGTCACGGTGCCAATCGAGAACCCTTTTGTGAACATCCTGATCGCTGGAAAATCTATGACTACTGTGAATCAGTTCATCGATTGACTGAAGACTTTTCTCTGTGGTCGATGCCGATGGCCTTCCTTCCGGATCAGCACCACCCACGTCTTTGCTGCCTTGGTGAAACTGCTGACACTATTCACTACACCCGGATGGAACACTGCATTTGGTCCATTTAATGCTAGAATTTCGCGGTGGAAATTTGTGTGCAACTTGCACGTT
The DNA here is from genome assembly GCF_023864345.2 of Schistocerca serialis cubense. Taxonomy (NCBI): domain Eukaryota; kingdom Metazoa; phylum Arthropoda; class Insecta; order Orthoptera; family Acrididae; genus Schistocerca; species Schistocerca serialis. The sequence continues at coordinate 622,790,502 of NC_064645.1, forward strand.
CTGCCCACAAGAACTGTTCTGCCCGCGTACTTCGAATCTGGCGGAGTACGTTTCCAGCTGCCGCGCCATTCCAGTCCCACACTGCGATGCACCTGTCATCCGAACGGCAGCAGAACTGTATCTGTAAGAAACCCGGGACATGTACTCTCTTCTGGCAATGCGCCATTCTTGCTGTACAGTAGTCGTAGCGTGGGACGTTGTGCGTAACTTACTTTCTGGAGTCCCCTCGTACCAGACTGGTGTTGAACAGCAGACTAACAAATGAAGTGAACATTCTCTCATATTAGTTTTTCTCTTTCTTCACAGGCAGGCCACAGACAAGCCAAGACTGCAAAGAACAACTTTAATACTTACGCGTAATTCTGTTAAATGTTTTTTGTATTTCCACTGTAGACTTAAAAATGAGTTTTCAATCTCCAGACATGTCGCTGCATTAACAATTTAAGTAAATCAACAAAATTAATGAGTGGTAGCGGCCTGTGAAAATTTTTTTCATATTTTTGTAACAGTCACGGTCGATTAAAACTCAACTGGAATATGTTCACTAGTAACAGTTCGTGCACGGCCTCTAATTAGCCACTACCAACTCTCGTCGACAAATACGAAAACACCAAAACAGGAATAAATAAACTTGTTGTAGCTGGGATTCACAGTCATAAAAATTTTTTTGAAGGACATCATCTCTACGCCAGGGACTGTTATAAGTTTTTATTACACTATTGGAATTTCGGCCTCAGGCCATTATCAAGTGCTGCCATAATATCAGCACTTCATAACGGCCTAAGGACGATTTTGCAACAGTGTAGTAAAAACTTATAACAGTCACTGGCGTAAAGATGATGTCCTTCAAAAAAACAAACAGGAATAGGCCTCCACAGTCCAAAGTCACCAGGAAGAGAGCCACTAAAAACATCACTGACAAGCTTGGACGAAACAAATGAAAATTATCCATGATATAATCCTAGCCAAGTCCGTCACTGTTATCCAACACCACCTGCAGTTAGCTAATACTCTCGCTATGCTCTGATTTCCCCCCTTTTTACTAAACAAGTTCGCGCTTTTAATCAACCTTACAAGAATTCCACATCTGCGCCTGGGAACGCAGTTCGGATTCTGTCAGCCCTCTGCACTGCAATAAGTAGCTCTGTTGATCACTAAGGAACATCTACTGCCGACTTCACAACTTTACAAAAAGCACCACCTCCACACCGGAGTCACAACCAAGCAGGCTGCAGGCCGGTTCCTCAGTTTCGAGAGCTCTAAACAGCTCCACAAAGTTATTTAACATTTCGGTCTACCAGGAGCAGAATGTGGCATCTTCATTGGCCATTTCCTGCTCCCACATCTTCTGTATGATGCAGCTTCCTGACAGGTCTTCTAGGAGTCTAGCACGGGTAATGGGAAACACCGGCCGTGATGGAGAAATTACATGACCGTTCAGTAATTCTAGTCGGTTCTGACCGTCGCCAATTTAGGAGGATTAGGAAAGACAGGCCCCACATCTTCTTTGGACCGAAGAAACCGCCGGCCGGTTTGGCCGTGCGGTTCTAGGCGCTTCAGTCTGGAACCGCGAGACCGCTACGGTCGCAGGTTCGAATCCTGCCTCGGGCATGGATGTGTGTGATGTCCTTAGGTTGGTTAGGTTTAAGTAGTTCTAAGTTCTAGGGGACTGATGACCTCAGAAGTTGACTCCCATAGTGCTCAGAGCCATTTGAACCATTTGAACCGAAAAAAACCCTCTTCCCACCTTCCCCTGCGAATAGAAACTGGTTGAGGTGACTGCAGTAGCTAACAAGGCTAAAACACCTGGGCGGCCAAGGACATGACTTACACAACACGATAAAACAATGATCAACACAGATGACCTGCAGTGTATGGACTCCGTCAGCGAAAACTGTTTCCTCATATGAGTCACTCTAGTTGGCACAGCACAGCAGACTGTAGACAGAAGTGTGACTGGTGTAGCCCAGCGGTGCTTGTATGGCAGACGAGTCGGTAGATACCGTTGTATCGCTGCCGTGACATTCGGACGCGACAGCTTCCGAGACAGTTGCTAGCTGACATCCGGCCCGCAGAAGCAGCGTCTGCCTTTGTGTATAACGGTTGTTGTCAGAGCCGGGCGGCACTCTCAAAGCGAAATGGTACCGCCGGTGCAGCTACTGGTCCCTGGGGGCAGCACGGGTGCCCCAGCGCTGCCGGACGCCAGCAGCAGCAGCAGGAGGCGGCGGCGAGCGACGCAGGCGGCGGCTAACAGTACCGTGTCGACTCCCCGAGGCTACGGACAATGCCGGCCAACGGGTCACCCGGCTACCGTTGCCGCTGGGTCCCCAGACGCCGCCCCCGCCATTAGCATCCGTCACGCCGGCAGCGTCACAGGCGCCGCTCTGGCCGCCGGTCACTGCTGCACGGTGCCTCACAATGGCCATTAGTTCCGCTTTTGTTCAAGCACACCAATCAGCAGCACAGCCATTCACCAATTCTAAGGGCTCTATCCAAAGTGGAGCAAGATCTAAATACCGAGAAGACTAGTACTGTATGTTGGCTGAATAGGTCGCAGAAGCCTGCGTAAAATGACTATATTACTCAGATTGCTCACTTGAGGCGTTTCGGGTATATTTCCATCGTCAGATATCCAAGGACACAGAGGGTGAAAAGATACAAGCTCAAACGTTCAATTGTGTGTGAATTTCTAAGGGACCAAACTGCTGAGGTCATCGGTCCCTAGACTTACACACTACTGAAACTAACTTAAGCTAAGAACAACACACACATCCATGCCCGAGGGAGAACTCGAACCTCCGAAGGGAGTGGCATCGCAGGCAGTGACATGGCGCCTCTAACCGCGCGGCAGATAAAAGCATTAGAACACTACCGGCCATCGAAATTGCTACACCAAGAAGAAATGCAGATGATAAACGGGTATTCATTGGACAAATATATTATACTAGAACTGACATGTGATTACATTTTCACGCAATTTGGGTGCATAGATCCTGAGAAATCAGTACCCAGAACAACCACCTCTGGCCGTAATAACGGCCTTGATACGCCTGGGCACTGAGTCAAACAGAGCTTGGATGGCGTGTACAGGTACAGCTGCCCACGCAGCTTCAACACGATACCACAGTTCATCAAGAGTAGTGGCTGGCGTATTGTGACGAGCCAGTTGCTCGGCCACCATTGACCAGCCGTTTTCAGTTGGTGAGAGATCTGGAGAATGTGCTGGCCAGGGCAGCAGTCGAACATTTTCTGTATCCAGAAAGTCCCGTACAGGACCTGCAACATGCGGTCGTGCATTATCCTGCTGAAATGTAGGGTTTCGCAGGGATCGAATGAAGGGTAGAGCCACTGGTCGTAACACATCTGAAATGTGACGTCCACTGTTCAAAGTGCCGTCAGTGCGGACAAGAGGTGACCGAGACGTGTAACCAGTGGCACCCCATACCATCACGCCGGATGATACGCCAATATGGCGATGAAAAATACACGATTCCAATTTGCGTTCACCTCGATGTCGCCAAACACGGATGCGACCGTCATGATGCTGTAAACAGAACCTGGATTCACCCGAAAAAATGACGTTTTGCCATTCGTGAACCCAGGTTCGTCGTTGAGTACACCATCGCAGGCGCTCCTGTCCGTAATGCAGCGTCAAGGGTAACCGCAGCCACGGTCTCCGAGCTGATAGTCCATGCTGCTGCAAACGTCGTCGAACTGTTCGTGCAGGTGGTTGTTGTCTTGCAAACGTCCCCATCTGTTGACTCAGGGATCGAGACGTGGCTGCACGATCCGTTACAGCCATGCGGATAAGATGCCTGTCACCTCGATTGCTAGTGATACGAGGCCGTTGGCATCCAGCACGGCATTCCGTATTACTCTCCTGAACCCATCGATTCCATATTCTGCTAACAGTCATTGGATCTCGACCAGCGCGAGCAGCAATGTCGCGATACGATAAACCGCAATCGCGATAGGCTAAAATCCGACCTTTATCAAAGTCGGAAACGTGATGGTACGCATTTCTCCTCCTTACACGAGGCATCACAACAACGTTTCACCAGGCAACGCCGGTCAACTGCTGTTTGTGTATGAGAAATCGGTTGGAAACTTTCCTCATGTCAGCACGTTGTAGGTGTCGCCACCGTCGCCAACCTTGTGTGAATGCTCTGAAAAGCTAATCATTTGCAGATCACAGAATCTTCTTCCTGTCGGTTAAATTTCGCGTCTGTAGCACGTCATCTTCGTGGTGTAGCAGTTTTAATGGGCAGTAGTGCAGATGTCTATGTAACAGTCTGTCAGCTTATATTACATAAACATCTAGTAACGCTCTATCCTGTGACTCTCTCTGCATTTGGACATCTAATGATAGAAATAAATGCCAAACGCGTCAAGTTAGCAATGAGAGTACTAATGTCATTTTTCGCAGCTGTATGACTTTTTTGGAGCGACCTGTTCGGCTCCAGTACAGTAATACATTATAATATAACTAAGGTCGATAACCTCATTCAAAATTGTTTTCATGTCTCAAATTTTTTTAAATTTCTTATCGAAATGCAATCCACTAAAATGGACCGGTTTAACTAAAAAATTCATGTGAGAGGTGAAGGTAATAGGGAGCCATGGCGTGCAGGTAAGAAATTAGACGTTGAGACTGAGGAAGAGGGGTGGGGCTGAGAAGAGAGGGTGGAGAAGAGTAGGGGAAGGGTGAGATGAAAAGTTGGCTTCAGTGAGCGTCGAAGAAAAACGTGGTAAAGAGGATAGATAGAGTAGCAGTAATATATATATATACACGGTGGTCCACTGATCGTGACCGGGCCAAATATCTCACGAAATAAGCGTCAAACGAAAAAATTGCAAAGAACGAAACTTGTCTAGCTTGAAGGGGGTACCAGATGGCGCTATGGTTGGCCTGCTAGATGGCGTTGCCATAGGTCAGACGGATATCAACTGCGTTTTTTAAAAATAGGAACCCCCATTTTTATTACATATTCGTGTAGTACGTAAAGAAATATGAATGTTTTACTTGGACCACTTGTTTTCGTTTTGTGATAGATGGCGCTGTAATAGTCACAAACGTATATGTACGTGGTATCACGTAACATTCCGCCAGTGCGGACGGTATTTGCTTCGTGATACATTACCCGTTAAAAATGGACCGTTTACCAATTGCGGAAAAGGTCGATATAGTGTCGATGTAAGGCTATATCGATGTTACCAAACTTATCTTCTTCAGAGACGCTTTCCTTGCCGTTTCCAGTCTACATTTTATATCCTCTACTTCGACCATCATCAGTTATTTTGCTCTCCAAATAGCAAAACTACTTTAAGTGTCTCATTTCCTAATCTAATTCCCTCAGCATTACCTGATTTAATTCGACTACATTACATTATCCTCGTTTTGCTTTTGTTGATGTTCATCTTATATCCTCCTTTCAAGACACTGTCCATTCCGTTCAGCTGCTCTTCCAGGTCCTGTGATGTCTCTGACAGAATTACAATGTCATCGGAAAACCTCAAAGTTTTTATTTCTTCTCCAAGGATTTTAATTCCTGCTCCGAATTTTAATTTGTTTCCTTCACAGCTTGCTGAATGTACAGATTGAATAACATAGGGGACAGGCTACAACCCTGTCTCACTCCCTTCCCAACCACTGCTTTCCTTTCATGCGCCTCTGGTTTCTGTACAAATTGTACATAGTCTTTCGCTCCCTGTATTTGACCTCTGCCACCTTCAGAATCTGAAAGAGAGTATTCCAGTCAACATTACCAAAAGCTTTCTCTATGTCTACAAATGCTAGAAACGTAGGTTTGCCTTTTTCTTTATCTTCTAAGATAAGTCGTAGGGTCAGTATTGCCTCACGTGTTCCAACATTTCTACGGAATCCAAACTGATCTTCCCCGATGTCAGCTTCCACTAGTTTTTCCATTCGTCTGTAAAGAATTCGCGTTAGTATTTTGCATCCGTGACTTATTAAACTGATAGTTCGGTAATTTTGACAGCTGTCAACACCTGCTTTCTTTGGGATTGGAATTATTATATTCTTCTTGAAGTATTTCGCCAGTCTAATACATCTTGCGCACCAGGTGGCAGAGTTTTGTCAGGGCTGGCTCTCCCAAGGCTATCAGTATTTCCAATGGAATGTTGTCTAGCCCCGGGGCCTTGTTTCGACTCAGGTCTTTCAGTGCTCTGTCAAACTCTTCACGCAGTATCGTATCTCCCATTTCATCTTCATCTACATTCTCTTCCATTTCCATGATATTGTCTTCAAGTACATCGCCCTTGCATAGACCCTCTATATACTTCTTCCACCTTTCTTCTTTCCCTGGTTTGCTTAGACTTTTCTCCAAAGGTCTCTTTACTTTTTCTATAGGCGGTATCTATCTTACCCCTAGTGATATATCTCTCTACATCCTTATATTTGTCCTCTAGCCACCCCTGCTTAGGCATTTTGTACTTTCTGTCGGTCTCATTCCTTTTTGCCTTCTTCATTTACTACATTTTTGTGTTTTCTCCTTTCATCAATGTTTCTTCTGTCACCCAAGGATTTCTACTAGCCCTCTCCTTTTTACCTACTCCTTTTTACCTGATGGAGAATCAAGTAAGTAAAAGAGGTCAAATAGTGAAGGTAGCAGAGGATCGGGAACCATAATCGTAATGAAAGGGTATACCATGTACGATTTATTTATTTATTTCTCTAGTAACAGCCTGCTGCCTGTTGTTATATTGTAGATCGTGCTTTGAGTGATTTTACGTGTTATATCATACAAATTCAGTTTTATTACTAGCGCATATATTTTTAGAATTTTACAAAAGGATAAAAAAAACAAAATATATAAAAGAGTAGATATGTGTGTATACAGTTTTGTATACAACTTTGTGTACGATACAACTTGACCGTCAAGGTACCTTCACGAGTTCCAACAGGCCCATTGACGCCCACGTGAATGTTTCCCAGGGACTAAAGCTTGTCTCCGTCCCGCAGCACAGGTGTCAACGAGCTGTTCCCCTGGTAGACGACGGATTCGCGCCTTCCCATCGGCGTAATGAAAAAGGTATCGGGATCCATCAGACCATGCAACGCTCTACCACTGTGCCAACGTCCAGTGCCGGTGGTCACGTGCCTATTTCAATCGCAGAAATACATCACTGATACTGCTTACGCGGCATTAGATGTCTGCGCACAAGCCATGTAATTCATGTAAATAACGGGTCGTCGATTTGCTCACGTGGCGATGGCGCCCGGTAACGACCCAGATGGGCCCCATAGAATTTACATCAGGTGATGTTTCCGAAATGCTCGTTCCCAGCCTCCGGGCCATCACAATTCTACGCGGACAGCACGCTCACTCATACTAGAAGCACCGTACCTACTCCAGGTGGCGCTGCTCTTGCCTGGACGGTCTTGTATAGATAGCAGGTCGGTGGTCATAATGTTGTGGCTGATCACTAAATACTTGTAGCAACGCTCGTATCCTATGATCCTGTTTGCCCTTGGATATATGATGATGGAAATAAATCCGAAGCACGTCAAGTGAGCAATACGAATAACAAAATCATTTTCCTCCGGTTGTAGGACTTTTTTGAAGCGACCTATTCAGCTCCAATGCAGCAGTACTAACTACATTATGATACAACCATGGTCCCCTGCCTCCTACGAGGTTTCATGTCTCAACTATATTACCGAAAAGAGCGTTGGTGAAGTATAGACAGGCGAATAAGCAGCACTAGTTGAAAATGGGAACTAGAATAACTGAAAACCGAGGGACTGGTAAAGCGCTATGCTCACGAAACAGACAACCTAGCTAAAAATTTCCAACGTGGTGGAGTAAATGAAAACTGGGATCAAATTTAATCAGGTGTATACAAAGCAGCAGATAAGATAGTTGGGAAAACTAAACCCAAAAACAAGAGGAAATGGATTACAGCAAATGTTACTGAGCTTATAGAAAATAGGAGATTATACAAAAACACAACTGATGTACAACGAAAAGCTGAATACAGAAGACTAAGGAATTTAGTCAATAAAGCTAGGAAAGCAAAAGAGAATTCTTTTGAGGAAATGTAGAGGGAAGTGGAAGAAAATATGGAAAACGAAAGAACTGATTTAGCCTACAGGACAGCAAATAAATTTTTTAACAAACGTGAAGGAACACTCTCAGGTACAATAGAAAATAAAGGGGGGAAAATGCTGTTTGCTGAAGACGTGGTGAAGAGATGGAAAGAATACATTGAGGTGTTGTATGTCTCTTCCTCTTTCGGAGGAAGAAATAGGAAGAGAAGAACAAGTAGACGAAGATGACAAGGGAAATGACATTCTGCCAGACGAATTTGATATAGAAATAAAAGAACTACAGAACAACAAAGCAAGGGGTATTGATGACATCCCTGCAGAACTAATAAAGAATGCTGGTGACAGCATGGAACTGATGCTGCTTAAACTTAATAGGTCCATGTATAACACAGGAAATATACCGAGCTACTTTCAGAAATGCATCATTACCAAAGAAGGCAGCAGTTACAAAATGTGAACGGTACCGAACTTTAAGCCTAATATCACATGCATCGAAAATTCTCATACAAATAATTCTGAAGAGAATTGAAGAGATGGTGGAGGATATGCTGAATGAAGATCAGTTTGGTTTCAGGAGGGGGCTGGGAACAAGAGAAGCGATACTAGCACTGAGACTCCTTATCGAAAAGCAATCACGGAAAAATAAACCAACTTATATTGCCTTTGTACATCTGGAAAAGACATTTGATAACGTTATCTGCCAAGAGATGTTTAGAGTGCTGAGGAAAAGTTGAATGAAGTACAAATACATCCATGTAATACTCAGTATCTAGAAGAATGAGGTGGCAGTGATTAGGAACTGTCACCAGGAACAATAAGCAAATATTAGAAAAGTGCTAAAACAAGGATGTGCTCTCTTTGCTCTTATATTCAACGCTTACTTCTAGAAAGCTATAGACCAAGTTCGAGAAGCTACTGAGGTGGGGATCAAAATTAAGGGCAGACGATAGACATGCTATGTTTTGCAGGTGATATTGCTATAGTGTGTTAGCGCTGCCGAGTAATGAATTAACTAATGTTCAAAGTAGTAATTTGGTAATTCTGCATAGGGAAAATGAGCGGGCTGCAAATAATGGTGTAGGCAGTGAGACAATTAGTGAACAGGGAAGCATTATCGATCGATCGGTCGGCAACAGCTCGCCTCAGGAATCCGAAATGACAGGACACAATCTTGCAAATAGTGTAGATTCAGGTTTTGCGTCCTCACCGTTTTCTCAAATGAGTCAAGACACATTTTCTGCTTGTCAAAATGTGAATGTTGCCGGTGCAAATGCGCTGCCGAAAAGCATAGAGGAACAGATTCCAGACACTAATACATTATTATTGCAATTAATGCAACAAATCAAACAAAATCAGAGAGAAACACAGCAACAGTTAGACACAATGGGACAAAATCAGAGACAAACACAGCAAGAGATTAAAAAGTTAGACACAATGGAACAAAAGCTTCAAAAGTTAGACTCAGTGGAACATACGCTTGAACAAACACGTGAAGATTTAACTACTGAGTTACATAAAATCGAATCGAAATGTCAAAAAGTCTGTAATGACGTAAAAACACAAATTTGGGAGCATTTCCAACCTATTTTTTCGCGGCATGGAAATACATTACAGAATCACGAATTAGCCATAAAAGAACTGCTAACTATTGTTCATGAAAATCATGAGACCCTGCAAGCTAAAATTGACTCAGTTGCAACTACCGATTCGGTTACGCAACTTGCAAAAACTCAGGAAAACTTAACGGATACAGTAGATGCGATTTCCACACAAATGGACACTCTGAAATTTGGTTAAGAAAAACACACTGAGGAAATAAGTACACTATCGGAGAAAGTAGCCGAACTTTCGGATCAGTTCACTAACTTATCTACAAAGGTGGATGATGATCTGAATGACACAAGACCTGTAGGCATCACTGACACAGAAGAGTATGAACAAATTAAGAAATTCAAACAAAATCAGAATCAAATTAATACGCAACACCAAAGACAAATCCGGGAAGTACAAGATCAGTTGGCACAAGTAATACAAGAATTACATATTTCAGAGGACACTCGCACTCCAACATGGGAAGAGGGACTTAGAAATACGGAAAAGTCACAAAATAATAACACAAGGCATTTCGGAAATTATGAAAGAAATTGGCAAGGTGCACCGAATTTTGAGATGGAACCGCCGACACGGCGTAACAGTGACCGATATGCTACTCGCCGACACGATGATTTTGACTATAAGCTGTTCATTACTACACATAAACTCAAAACATTTAAGAATTCTGGCAACGACATTCATCCACAAGCGTGGGTCAATCAATTCTCTCATTGTTTTCCTCCCAACTGGTCATTAAAGCACAGGTTAGAATTTATGTGTGGCTATTTAGAGAATGAACCAGCTGTAAGAATGCGATCGGTCATTCACAATTGCCACAGTGAAGGAGAATTTTACCAAGCCTTCCTCTCAGCATATTGGTCTCAAGCCACACAAGACCGAGTAAAACATAGCATCATAATGATGAAACATTTCGAACAATATGAATTTTCCAGTCTTGTGAAATATTTTGAAGACATGTTGCACAAGAATCAGTACCTGTCAAACCCATACAGCCCCTCAGAACTCATCCGCATTTGCTTGATCAAATTACCTGAACATTTACGACATATTATTTTGGCAGGACGTTGCAAAGACGACATTGAAGCTTTTCAGGGACTGTTACAAGAATTGGAAATTGACACAATCGTGGAAGCGGAAACAGGGACACAACAATTACAGGTCACATCCGTCACAATTCCGCGATGATAGAAATAATAAATGGACACGACAAGGCTATTCTTACAACGTAAATCGTGACCAAAACAGACACCACCCGTATGACAAACGTTGGCAGGATAATAGTTACAGAGAAAGATCGCATTTCTGTAGTAAAGCATATGACAGAAATAACCATAGAAACAGACAATGTGGCAACCAGAACTATTATTATCACGGGAGACAGAATAACTTCAGATGCAACGGTCCACTGTGCAGTGATGATTCAGGGAGAAATTCTCCACCACTTAACCGACAAGAAAGAAACTACAGGAACTACCGACATGACGACAGACGATATAATCATAACGACAGATCTGAATTTCATCAGAACTGGCGGGATTCAAACAGGGCTGGGCCCTCTCGGCAAGGTGAATTTGTAGAAGTTAGGTCTCCAAATCCTAATAACGATGCGCGCCAACAAAGAAACAGACAATGACTCGCACCGCAGGCAGCCACGTGCGCCGGCTGCCTCAGAGAAAAATAACATAGACGCTAACCTTGAGAAAAATTCCAGTATTCTTTACCAACGTATACTGCATGATAATTGCGTTCAAGCTGAAACTCTGAGGACTATGAAGAGTAAAGGATTGCACCACATTTCACGTGTAAAACCGTTTACTGAGAGGCAATCTGCTTTTTAACTTTGTCTTTGCCATATAACTTTTCACTTTTCATTACTAGTATGCTTTGTCAGACTTAGAAACTGTTACCATGCAACAATGTTTGAAGTTAAATATCCAATCAAGAACCAAGAGAACTTATTTAAAAAGAAATTACGAATGCATTGTTGTTGTGAACAGGCGACACAGTGTTATTGTGTGTGTACATTCTTGCTTGTTAGTTGTACAATTACGTAACGACTATAAGGCTCACATACTTAGAACATTTACCAGTACTGCTAATGAGATTTTAATGTGACATTTTGGTTTACTTGAAAATACATTCTGGATTTAAAGTACTTTCTGTGAGATACCAGATGACACAGTGGTTAGTTTATGTGACAGCTACACGATTTTATCACGACGCTACTAATGAATGACAATTTACAATGTTGCTTTTGCGGTGTTTCTGTTTTATATCTGCACAGTTTTTGTGAATTCTTCTGGAAAGTAAAACATGTTTTAGTAGTAACTTTTGTGGTATAGCTACAATGAGACAGCCTTTTTCGTAGTACAACAATACGTTACATTATAGTACTTTCTTGATCACGGTAAGTTACGTAATAACTAAGATATCTATACGCAAAGCATTTCACTTTTGTTTTGCATGAGGTAAGTACATTGACTTCTGCAGAACTTAGCTTTCGGAGGACGATAACTACGACACTTCCACAGAGATTATCTTACAACAAGACGCACAGTTTAGCGCTACAGTACACGTATTTGAGTGATTAATTTTGTACATAAAACATTTATTTTTAAAGATTTTTGAATTACAAAGTTACAAAGGTTTTCCGTGATACATTTCATTCCATTGCTGTAATCTGTAACACCTGAGGGTATAATTACATTAATCCTCAAGGGGGTACACGCTTGCTTTGTGTACCATGTGTTTGGCAAGCACAGGAAGCCCTAGCTAATATGGTATTTGCTTATACAACTTTACACAACGGTACCATATTTCTCTAACACGTAAATTACACAGCTATCTGATCATTTAATTGAGAGAGACAAACTTTTTTTTTTACTACATCAGTGACAGATGTTTACGTAATTACACAGTTGGATAACTTCACACTTATGAATTTGTTTGTATTTTGTCTGTACTTTGTGAACTGTTCATATTTTTTCGGAACCATTGTGATACTATGAGAGCTTTGAATGATGTGTTTGGTATGGGATAATTATTTTTAAAGTTCGTTTGAGGTAGATGACACTATTGAAATGAGCAGAGAATTTTCTTTAGGTTTTGATATTATTGGATGAAGCTACGTCGATTTTGAGATTTGACTGCGGTGTTATGATGTTATTATTACGGTGACGATGTGTATTTTGCTGCTGAGGTATGTTTATGATCAATAAGCTGATGCTATATGAGCAATTTGATTATGCTATATATTTATTATGATGAAATATTGGAGAAGTGTCGACAAATATGTATATGTGTAATAAGGTAAGGAATAATGAGCAGTGGTTAGGGACTCTGACTTGTGGGAAAGGATGTTGGAAACCAAGAATCGTACTTTAAGAGTTATGAAATGTGTGTAACTGCGTGAATGTATCACAATGCCGGCGAAAATTTTTTGGAAATTGTTATATTTATAGGATTTTGTTTCTACACATTTGCAACGCAAATTCTCGACCTGTGAAATTTTTTATATGAGGCTGTCACTGTAGAGCAAACTGGTGTCGTAAATATTTCGATAAGGAAGGTAGGTCACTGTAAGCACCCAGCTGCATGACAGTCACCTGGAAAAAGCTATTAGTGTGTGCCTTTCAGAGGCACAGGTGGAGAAAAAAGGAGAGGCCATTATCCTCGCTATTGACAGTTCTTTGCAGAAAGCATCGGAAATACGACACCCTCAAACTTGAAAACATGATTACACTGTAGAGTTCTTAATTTATGATATTTACTGAAATGAAATGATGAGAAACATTTCACGTCTATTGTCTTGCTAGTTGAAAGATTGTTTACTGCATTATGAAATGCCTAATGGCTAGCGAATGACGTTTCACGCCTTTCTTTGCCTATTTTATTTAATATCTAGTTTCTAGCTGCACTGCAGCATTGGTTAAAATAAAGTTTAATGGATGTACTAATATAGATGATTTATGCCTTCAGATCCAGTAAATAATAACTTTATGAACTACTTTAAAAAAAACGAAGGAGCACAAAAAGACATTTCCCTTCACAGGACTTGCATACATAATTTTCTTTTCAACTACTTGGTAATATTTCTCGTAGAATAAGTTGTGGTGCACCACTCTAATGACATAGATATTAAGATGCGAATAGACATTTCCCTTATGTGCATTGTTGTCTTTAGTGTACTATTTTTCTGCTTGAGCTTTGTCATGTTTAGATATAAGTTATTACATTTACTGCTGCTTGCTTTACGAATTTCCATTTTTTTGTCATTGCTGTTTGTATTAATTGTTTTGTGCTGCTGCATTGCCTCATCCATTAGTTTAGCATCTGAGCTCAGTAGATTTAAGTTAACTTAAGATGGGGCAGGCTATATAAGAGCATGAGTTGTGATGAATTGGAAGAAATGCATTGAGAAGCTATAAGAAAATGGTTTGGCCAAAAAGTATTTTGAAAGAGGGTATGAACCAAACAAGTAGGGTTTAGGGACAACAGGTTTAGGTAGGATTTTCTTGGAAATAAATGATGAGGTAAGATAATGGAAAATAAATAATTAGGTAAGAAATATGTGAACATATAAATACAGAAAGCAAGCTTGGATTGAATTTTTTTGGTGGAAACAAATGTTGAAATAAGAGAAAAGATCTATGGAATGAAGTTTTGGGTTGGACTGCAGTACCAAATGTTACCCTGAAAACGAACCCTGTCTTTCCTTTTGTGTTATTCCCCCATGTGTTTATGTACTCTTGTATATTTGTCTTTTTCCTGTCTTTATGTGTTTAGCTAATAAGATTTATGTTGTAGAATTTTTCAGATACCATGTTATTTTCTTTGTAAAGATGTTTAGACATTATTTATTCTGTTCTGTTTTAAAGCTCATGTGTGAAATTAATGTTTCGAAAACTATTCTCATTATTTTATATATTCACTTACGTCATAATTCCTGTAACACTGATGTATCTGTTTATTTCTATTCTTTTGTAAAGCCTGTACTACTACAAATTTATCTGTATTGTTATGTTCTTTAATAATGTATTTTGTACCTTTGTTATTGTATTCTCATGTTATAAAATTGTAATTGACATCAGTTCTTCAAATTTCTGATGGTCATAGTATATGCAAAATATGTGAGAAGTTGGGACTGTTAGTGTTTGGACGCGTCTTAACAATTCAGCAAGGGACTGATTAACAGCATTGCTGGTTCTAAGGACAATACCAAAAACTTGGAGAGTGCGCAAGTGGTGGTTTATGGACTTGCTATATTGTCCGCAAGACTCTTCGATGGTGATTGTGCACCTGCACAGTCGCAGCAGATGGCTGCTGGTCATCTCTACAAGGACTACAGTGGGTCCGCATCTTTGATGACCCACCAATACCATTATTTCTACAAGGACCACAGTGGGTCTACACCTTTGATGACTCACCAGTACCATTATTTCTACAAGGACTGCGGTGGGTCTACACCTCTGGTGGCCCACCAATACCATAATCTCTACCAGGACTACAGGGGTCTGTTCTGTGATGACCTACTTAACAGTATTCTTCAAAACTTCGACTGACTCTGCTGTGGGTTTGCTCTGTTGTGGCCCATTACCTGTCTGCATGTCGAGAGTCAGCAATGTCTTTCCGTTGGAAGGACAACACTACATTTTCAAGACTGCATGGAAATCCACTACGTCCTCGTGTATTTTCTTTAAATGCTCAGACTTTGAGAAACACACTGCAATTTTACTGTGATGAACGATCAGGACTGTCTTTATGGATTGTGAGAAAATTTTAGCTTTTGACCAACATTGTATCAATAAGTGTGTGCACATGATTTCTTTGTTATTGTAATTGTGAAAAAATTTTAACAAATGTGTATTGGCCAGTGCCCAAAACAATTTGTAAAATTTTTTGTGGGGAGCATGGGGGCTATGTAAGTAGGCTGTTTAGGTTTTCTTATTGGTAACGCCACGTAGCGGTCTGTATGAAAATCACTGGCTGTGCTGTGTGCAGCCTGTGGCTAGTTTGCATTGTTGCCTGCCATTGTAGTGTTGGGCAGTTGGCTGTTAACAGCGCATAGCGTTGCGCAGTTGGAGGCGAGGCGCCAGCAGTGGTGGATGTGGGGAAGTGAGATGGCGGATTTTTGAGAATGGATAATCTGGAGGTGTGTCCATCAGAAACAGTACATTTGTAAGAATGGATGTCATGAACTGCTATATATATTATGACTATTAAGGTAAATAC
Organism: Schistocerca serialis cubense; assembly: GCF_023864345.2. Classification (NCBI taxonomy): domain Eukaryota; kingdom Metazoa; phylum Arthropoda; class Insecta; order Orthoptera; family Acrididae; genus Schistocerca; species Schistocerca serialis. Next base: position 622,806,418 of record NC_064645.1, read on the forward strand.
ATTGTTTGTTCTCTATTAAAATCTTTCATTTGCTAGCTATGCCTATCAGTAGTTAGTGCCTTCAGTAGTTTGAATCTTTTATTTAGCTGGCAGTAGTGGCACTCGCTGTATTGCAGTAGTTAGAGTAACGAAGATTTTTGTGAGGTAAGTGATTTGTGAAACGTATAGGTTAATTTAGTCAGGGCCATTCTCTTGTAGAGATTACAGAAAGTCAGATTGCGTTGCGCTAAAAAAATATTGTGTGTCTGTTTAAACACAGTCATGTATAATTGTTCTAAGGGGACGTTTCAGACCATCCACATTTAGCTTTCCGGTAATTGGCCTTAATCGTCTGAAGGCTAATGCCAGGAAGGACCCAGCTGATTTCCTACCCTGTCCTTCCATAATCTAAGCAGGTGCTCTGTTTTTTATGTCTTCATCATCAATGGGGTGCTAAACTCTGATCATCCTTTTAAATTTTCTCTTTTATTGCTGCCACTTGAGTTACGGTGTTACTAACAAGGTAACCTCCCCATCGCACCCCTCTCAGATTTAGTTATAAGTTGGCACAGTGGATAGGCCTTGAAAAACTGAACACAGATCAATCGAGAAAACAGGAAGAAGTTGTGTGGAACTATGAAAAAAATTAGTAAAATATACTAACTGAGTAGTCCATGCGAAAATATGCAACATCAAGAAGAACACGAGTCAGGGACTGCCGTGGTCCCGTGGTTAGTGAGAGCAGCTACGGAACGAGAGGTCCTAGGTTCAAGGCTTCCCTCGAGTGAAAAGTTTAATTTTTTATTTTCAGTTTATGTGACAAACTCTTATGTTTTCATCACTTTTTTGGGAGTGATTATCACATCCACAAGAAAACCTAAATCGGACAAGGTAGAAGAATCTTTTTACCCATTCGCTAAGTGTACAAGTTAGGTGGGTCGACAACATATTCCTGTCACGTGACGCACATGCTGTCACCAGTGTCGTATAGAATATATCAGACGTGTTTTCCTGTGGAGGAATCGGTTGACCTATGACCTTGCGATCAAATGTTTTCGGTTCCCATTGGAGAGGCACGTCCTTTCGTCTACTAATCGCACGGTTTTGCGGTGCGGTCGCAAAACACAGACACTAAACTTATTACAGTGAACGGAGACATCAATGAACGAACGGACAGATCATAACTATGCGAAAATAAAGTAAAATTTTCAGCGGTGGGAAGACTTTAACCTAGAACCTCTTGTTTCGCAGTTACTCACGCTAACCACGGGACCACGGCGCTCCGGAGCTAACATTCACCTTGATGTTGCTTATCTTCGCATGGACTACTCAGTTTGTATATTTTACTAATTTTTTTCATAGTTCCACACAACTTCTTCCTGTTTTCTCGACTGACCTGTGTTCAGTTTTTCAAGGCCTATCCACTGTGCCAACTTATAACTAAATCTGAGGGGGGTGCGATGGGGAGGTTCCCTTGTAAGTAAAGACCGTTTCGCAACAAAGGGTAAAATGCTTAGTACACTTACAAGATTTTTATTTCACAAGATCACACAGATTGTAGCAAAGATATGTTAAAAGGCGCCATGGCTGGTAAATGGGCAAGCCTATTTTGCTAATAAACGTAAGTTTGCATGCTAGCGTCTGTAAAATGTGGAGGATGTAGGCAGTGGACGATTCAAGCTATGCAAGGAGGAAACAAGACAGTGTGAATTACAGATCGCTCAGAGACGATTGGCGCACTAGGGCTTCTCGAGACTGCAGGTAAATCAATACAGACAAGCGTCAGAGAGAGTACTGTGTGTACTGTGAGGTTGTAGTGTTTACCAGTGGTACTACTTCATTTATTACATGACACACACAGCTCTTCACGTAAACAACAGTAGGGTATAGTGCTGTCTTGCGTTCCCTAGTTTCATACTACACATACGAGAATGAGCAATGGCGGTTGTGTACACAACTGCAAAGTCTGTAGACAAGCTTGTCCTGTATGAGGAATCCCAGAGGTATGCAAGAGAGGTTTGCCGCTCTACGAAGAGCACCATGTTTGCAAGCCTGGAGAGGCATTTATGTGAAACAGACGGTCGCCACGTTGGACGCCCGCGGACAAGCCGGAAGGAGCTCTACTTCACAGTTTTGCAGAGTAACCTTCTAAGCACATCCGACCTGCAGCACACGCCATAGGTGTGAACCACAGGGCAGCGTGACACGTCCTACTCGAAATGCACCTACATCCAGACAAACTGAAGGCTCATAGGATGACTAAGGAAAACTTTCCTCGCTGTGTCAACTTCTGCAGATGACTGCTCGAAGAAAGCAGGCATGATCCAATGAAGTATCCTGTTTCCTGGTGAGTGCACTTTTAACAGGGACGGCATGTTTAGTGCCAGACAAAAACCATGTCCGGCTGGGAGAAAATCGCGGGCTGCTTATCCGGCGCCTCCAACATCGCTTTCCTGCAAGTGTGTGGGCACGTCTCATTGGTGACCATGTCACTGGTTCTTATCTCGGAGAGATTTCCTACCTGGATTGTTGTCTTTTGGACATCGTCGTGCCATGTGACTGCAGCAGGATGGCACTCCAACACACTTTCACAATGTGGTACGTGGTAACTTGAATGACACCTTTGGCAATAGACTGGACTCGGAGGTCCAATAGCCTGGCTCCTCGCTCACTGTGCCTGACACAATTGTATTTTCATTTCTGCGAGTACAGGAAAACGCCGGTGAGTGAGACACTTGTAGAGAGAGCAGAAGATTTTGTGGCTCAAATACAAGTGGCAGCTGGAGTCGTAGATAATATGTCCGGAATTTATCCAAGGGTTTCGCAAGACAGCATCAACTATACAGAAAACATGTCGAAGATGGTGGCGATCGTTTTGATCACTTTCTGTAAACGAATTGAACTGGTGTTTACTGACACTAATTTGCATTATTTCCTTTATTTCTAGCCTAGTTTGTGAGGCCCTAACTGGCTACATCCTCCTTCATATTTCAGAGACGCTAGCGCGCGAGCGAAGCCTTTCCGCACATAAGTTCATTAGCACAATGTGGTCAGATGGTACCTATCACCACACCTTGTAACAACTTTTGATACGCCCTGTATTTACAATTTATAAAATATCTGGAATTCATTATTTAGGCAACTATCATAACACATGATAGCGTTTTTAATACTGACCATCTCCATTTCTTCATCAGCGCACAACGTCGAACTCCTTAATCGTACACTGTCTACGGATCACAACATTTGTGACTGCACTCTAAGACCATGATGAAGTTGTGCAAATTGGTCACAAATTGATATTCATACAGGTATCAAGACCTAAGTCGAAACAAGGCCCCGGGAGTAGACAACATTCCATTAGAATTACTGACAGCCTTGGGAGAGCCAGTCCTGACAAAACTCCATCACCTGCTGAGCAAGATATATGAGACAGGCGAAATACCCTCAGACTTCAAGAAGAGTATAATGATTCCAATCCCAAAGAAAGCAGGTGTTGACAGGTGTGAAAATTACCGGACTATCAGTTTAATAAGTCGCGGCTGCAAAATACGTACACGAATTCCTTACAGACGAATGGAAAAACTGGAAGCCGACCTAGGGGAAGATCAGTTTGGATTCAGTAGAAATGTTGGAACACATGAGGCAATACTGACCCTACGACTTATCTTAGAAGATAGATTAAGGAAAGGCAAATCTACGTTTCTAGCATTTGTAGATTTAGAGAAAGTTTTGACAATGCTGACTGGAATATTCTCTTTCAGACTCTGAAAGTGGCAGGGGTAAAATACAGGGAGCGAAAGGCTATTTACAATTTGTTCAGGGAGCAAATGGCAGTTGTAAGAGTCGAGGGGCATGAAAAGGAAGCAGCGGTTGGGAAGGGAGTGAGATAGGGTTGTAGCCTATCCTCGATGTTATTCAATCTGTATATTGAGCAAGCAGTAAAGGAAACAAAAGAAATATTCGGAGTAGGAATTAAAATCCTTGGAGAAGAAATAAAAACTTTGAGCATGGTCAACGAAATTGTAATTCTGTCAGAGATAGCAAAGGACCTGGAAGAGCAATTGAACGGAATGGACAGTGTCTTGAAAGGAAGATATAAGATGAACATTAATAAAAGCAAAACGAGGACAATGGAATGTAGTCGAATTAAATCAGGTAATGCTGAGGGAATTAGATTAGGAAATAAGACACTTAAAGTACTTTTGCTATTTGGGGAGCAAAATAACTGATGATGGTCGAGGTAGGGAGGATATAAAATGTAGACTGGCAATGGCAAGGAAAGCGTTTCTGAAGAAGTCAAGTTTTGTTAACATCGAGTATAGATTTAAGTGTCAGGAAGTCTTTTCTGAAAGTATTTGTATGGAGTGTAGCCATGTATGGAAGGGAAACATGGACGATAAATAGTTTGGACAAGAAGAGAATAGAAGCTTTCGAAATGTGGTGCTACAGAAGAATGCTGAAGATTGGATGAGTTGATCACATAACTAATGAGGAGGTATTGAATTGGGGAGAAGAGGAGCTTGTGGCACGACTTGACTAGAAGAAGGGATCGGTTGGTAGGACATGTTCTGAGACATCGAGGGATCACCAATTTAGTATTGGAGGGCAGCGTGGAGGGTAAAAATCGTAGAGGGAGACCAAGAGATGAATGCACTAAGCAGGTTCAGAAGGATGTAGGTTCCATTAGGTACTCGGAGATGAACAAGCTTATACTGGATAGAGTAGCATGGAGAACTGCATCAAACCAGTCTCTGGACTGACGACCACAACAGCAACATCAACGATAAATGGAAAACAGTGACACTGCAGGGCAATTTCACCGTGCAGCTGGCAAGGATAGTAAACAATGGACATTTCAGTACTATGTCACAAAGTCTTTATGAATTTCATTCCGTGTACTCAGTCGGACAGTAACTATGCCTTGCAGAGAGGCGCGCGAACAACACATGCTGATGTCAGCGTTTGAGAGAGAAAGTGTTGTTGGGCTCAAAGAAGCCAGTTGGCGTAATTGGTGTATCGCTCGACATCTGAATAGGAGCGATGCTGCTATTCGACGATATTGACAAGAATGGGTGATCCTTTCCCGGATATAGCATCAAAAAGGAAGCGGTCGATCAAGAGAAAGAAAAGAGCGAGAGGGTTGAGCAACTGTCAGAGATGTGCTCAGAGCCTCGGGCTGGTAGTCATCACCGGTCAGGCGTGCAACTGGTGCTTCAGTAACCACAAGGACAATTAATAGGCGGCCCACACAGAGGGAACTGAGCTCACCGTGCCCCTTGCTCCAAATAACGTTGACCTCTATAGGCCAACAAAACTGTCCGATGTAGGGTCGGCCACATTCGGCCGGGAATCCTATTGACTGGAATAGAGCTGTGTCCTGTGAGGAGTACCGCTTCGAAATGAGTCCGATGACCGTCGAAGATGTGTGAGACGTCCAGGACTGAGGTGGGATCCCAAGCTGAGCATCGCTCGCCATACTGCCCGGCAACCAGAAGTGATGGCCTGGGGCGCCATTTCATTTCATAGCAGGACCCCTTTGGTTGTCACCCGCGCCACCCTCACTGCACAGCGGTACGTCGGTGATTTACTACGCCTCTTTTTGCTGCCCTACATGACAAGCCATCCTGGGCCGCCTGCACGCAATGAGAGTTTCATCTGCTTGTCCTCGTGCCTTCCAAATCCCACCCTGGCCTGCAGGTTCACCGGATCTCTCCGCAGCTGAGAATGTTTGGAGTGTTACGGGCAGGCCCCTACCACCAGCTCGGGATTTTGACGATCTAACGTGCCAATTGGGTAGAACTCGTGAAACGTCCCCTTTGAACAATTTATACACGACTGTGCTTAAACTGACACACAATATTTTTAGCGCAACGCAATCTGACTTTCAAAAATCGCTACAAAAGAATGGCCCTGACTAACATTAAACTATACCTTTCACAAATCACTAAATCACTTACCTCACAATAATCTTCGTTTCTCCCACTACTGTAATACAGCAAGCGCCACTACTGCCAGCTAAATAAAAGATTCAATCTATGGAAGGCTCTAACTACTGATAGGGATAGTTAGCAAATGAAAGATATTAATAGAGAACAAACAATGTATTTACCTTGATATCATCATATATAAATATAGCAGTTCATGACAAATTTCAAAACTCCGCCACCTCTCTCCCCACATCCACCACTGCTGGCGGCTCACCTCCAACTGCACAACGCCACGCGCTGTTCACAGCCAGCTGCCCAACACTACAATGGCGAGTATTACAACAATGCAAAGCAGCCACAGACTGCACACAGCACAGCCAGTGATTTTCATACAGAGGTGGCGTTACCAACAAAAAAACCTAAACAGCCTACTTACACTCGGCACGATATCCCCCGGGAGCACATCCAACAACTCTATTAATCAATGGCAAGGTCAATATCAGCTTGCATAACGGCCGGAGGTGAACCAACGCGTTGATGACTTGTTCAGTTTGTCGGTGACGCCACTTACTGCTCTGTATCAACAGTTGGAGGTGAGCCACCAGCAGTGGCGGATGTGGGGAGAGAGATGGCGGAGTTTTGAGGGGTTACTATATGCGGACGATCTGGACATGTGTCCGTTAGAAAAAGGAAATTTGTAAGACTGGATCTCATGAACTGATATATATTATGACCTTTGAACGCTATTAAGCTAAATACATTGTTTGTTCTCTATAAAAAAATCTTTCATTTGCTAACTATGCCTATCAGTAGTTAGTGCCTTTTATTTAGCTGGCAGTATTGGCGCTCGCTGTATTGCAGTAGTTCGAGTTTGTGAGGTAACTGATTCACGAAAGGTATAAGTTATTGTTAGTCGGGGCAATTCTTTTGTAGGGATTATTGAAAGTCAGATTGCGTTGGGCTAAAGTATTGCGTGTCAGTGCAGTGATGATCAGAATAAGTAAAGAGAAAACTGTCTGAGTACGTTCAGTTTTGTTTAGCTGTTTCAGTATCAAATAACTTAGAAGTTTACCAGCCCAATCATTTTTTACATACAAAGGGGAAGTTTCAAGTTTGTGAACCTCCTTTGTTGAATGAATCATCCAATTTCTCTGAAATTGTTATTCAATTTTTTAGTAGATTTCAAGTGTTTCAGGGTATTTCTGAAGGAGAGCTAAACGAGCTCCGTACTTCAGAAAAGGTCTAGAAGGGAACATCTAATTCTCCACTCGAATTCAGCAATATCGGGTCACGGAACAGGTGCATCTGGCATCGTGACCTCGGCACCTTAGGGGCAGGTAGCTTATGGCTGGCGGTGGAAGACGAGCCTATCAGCTTTAAATCTTGTGCTGAGAAAGTAAATTATTGAAAACTGATCCTATAATTATTCGTTTAGGACAGTGATACCGAAGATGGAAAGTAGCGCAAAGGTAACGTATAATGAAAGGAGACACAAATTCCTACCTTATAAAAAACCATAGATTCAGACTTACAGCAAAGTGAAATCTACTGCCGAACAGGTTTGGAGATACTCGAACAAGAAAAAAAAAAAAACAGGCAGGAAATCGGTAACAAATGCAGTGAAAGAAAAAAGAAATGGAGAGTGTAAAAGGGAAGTGCCTACTACTGTTTGACTTTTACTTCCTTGAAGCGTGAAGAAGCAGGAGATGCGTTTTGTCACAGCTTGCAAATTTGTAGAAACTTACATTGACATAGACGTTTGAGGGATGGTTTCAGAGTTCCAATTTCAGGCTACCAAGATTTGTGGTGGGTACTTAGTAGACAAAGCTTCAATAAGGATTCCATGTCTGGAAGCGTACCATTTGCATGTAAAATAAGTTTGAAGATCGGGTCACTTTCAGATCTCTCGCTTCACAGTACTTACACAGCGGAGTCAATAGGTTCTGACCTGCATGCTCTACATGAGCCGATGACGTGGGCAATTTTTCGCTTACTTGTCTCGGTGGTTCTCTTCTGAGAGACGAAGGACGTTCTCCTCAAAGTCGAGAGTGCAGCAGCCCGTGGACAACCACGGTCAGTCCTCTTTGTTGCGACCGTTGTCAGTGTCTCGCAGCCATCGTTTTTGTCTGACGAGACTGGTATGTGATGCTGCAATTATAACAGGGACTGAGGACGGTACCATCTTCTCAGTTTACGTGCGCAATGTGAAACGTAAGATTTGAAAGTGATCCGACCTTCAAACTTATTTAACGTCAGATAGGTATACTTTCGGACAACGGTTTCTTACCAAAACTTCATGTACTAAGTCCACTCTACAAGAAGTCTGTAACAGGAACTATGAAACGCCCTGTTTGTTTAATTAGGGCCGTAGATCAAATGGTTCAAATGGCTCAGAGCACTATGGGACTCAACTTCTGTGGTCATCAGTCCCCTAGAACTTAGAACTACTTAAAGCTAACTAACCTAAGGACATCACACACATCCATGCCCGAGGCAGGATTCGAACCTGCGACGTAGCGGTCGCGTGGGCCGTAGAGTCCTCTGCACATTTACAGAGCGTCGAATACGATCCGATAGTTTTCACTCGTGTTTTAACTCATCGTTTGACTCGGCTCATTCTCAAATTGACATTTTTGTGATTACGTTGAGAAGAATACAAGCAGTGTGGGCTAAATAACTTTCGGCCGTACTTCTGAGGAAACAGTAGAGAGACAAGTATCAATTCGGAATAAAACTGTGCAATGGCAAAAATGGTGAAGTGCACTTTTTGAAATACGTTTCATACAGATACTTAAATGTTATCGTCAGCTCACAAATATCTTTAGCATACAAGTCCTTTCAATTGAAGCCCTCTTTTCTTTCTGGGAATAGGCCATCTGAGGACAACGTTCAAATTGCAAATCTTCAATCTTTGCTCTTTTCTTCCGGTATGCTTTCATCTGTTCACTATGTTTCTTCTCTCTGTCCTCAGACCATTTTCAACCAGCCTTTTTAGCTACCCTGCCTTCGAATCCTTTCATTTTCAATACTTTTTTTCGCGAATAGCTTCTCTGTTGTTTATATCTGCTTTGCTTATATTGTTTCTTTTAAATCCTTTTTCTCTTCGTTGACCCAGTTTGTTGTGGGCTTCCGACCCCACAAATATTTCAAAATTTTATTAGTTAATCTACTGTCTTGCATTCGAAATAAATGTCCAGAAAACACGAGTCTTCTTTTTCTCATTACATTAGAAATGTTTTCTATATTTTTGTTTATTTCAGCATTACTTTGTAATTTCCAATCTTCTGCTCTGTTTTGTGGTCCTAATATTTCCCTTATAATTCGCTGTTATAGTACTTCTAATTTATCTAAATTATACCGTAGTTTAATGCCAGGCGTTCGCTTTATTCTTTTGTATGATTATTTCTTTATCCTGTCTGTCAAGGTATTTAATATAATGATTTACCTTTTTGTTAATTTAGTAAGAAAATTTTTCGGCAATATTAATTAATGGTGTACTTACTGGTGTTCTCCAGAGTTGTTTCTATTTCCGTTTCGATGGGCGTCCAAGCTGTATTCTCTAGGTACTGTGAGGTTTGCTGTTATGTGTACTCGCTGCCTGGACTCCAGTCAATCAGTACCTCGACAGAACCGCCGGAAGCACACCATTAATATAACACTACTCTTGAGCTTGACACTGCTACTCATTAACAATACCCTCAATGCCGTGTTTTGAGAAGTCGCTGACAGAAAAACACAGGTCACCACTTAGCTGCGGAGCTCGTATACTGGCAGTAAGAGCAGTTTTGAGCAAGTTTCAGACTTCGTGTGTGTTGGACAGTTTACAGTTGTTGAGTTCAGGTGAGCCGTGAAGAAGGACGCAGAAGGAAACTCTACAAGGTTGCAAAACATTCAGGGCATCCTAAGCCGCTTTGCTCTGGAAAATGTTTCGTGAGACCCATTTGCGGGCAGAGCTCATCCTATCAGAAGCATCTTAATTGTAGGCAATGCGGAAAGGCTCACGATGCTCAGCTGTTTTCAGATTAGTTGATGGAAGGTGACTGAAGATGTCTTCCAGGCTATTACGTCCACCCCCTGAGACGAAATTGATTAAATGGTTTGCTCTCACGGGTACTGTTGCTAAGGAGTCTCCTTGTGGCTACTACTGATCATTATGCGTGTACGACAGCCGCCTACGGTTCACGATTGTGCTTTGTATCCCTCGCTGCACAAACATAGTTAAATATATGACGACTGTGAGTGGCGAATTCCAGATGTACCATCTGGTTGTTCGTCGAACAGACAGAAATCACACTGTGTTGTTGATGGAAATGATGACGGTATGACAAACACCGTAGTAGGTGTGAACCCTGTCACTCCAGCAGTATCGCAAGAAGGTAGCCGAAGAAGCGGATTTCGTTCCGCATAAGTTTTCCGACAGTGTGAGCAGAATGATGAAATTTCTGTCTGCAAGTGCTTTTGCTCACGCAGCAGTGCGTGGTAAAGTATGTGGCAGTGCAACAAAACCGCGAGAGTTAAAAAGTTAACAATAAACGCTTTTTCTGGATTGCAAAAGCTATTCCTTATCACTCCCTAAATTTTAGAAATTATGATTACTCGTTTTTGATAAAGACATTTGATAGAAAATCACGTCGATTTCGAGATGGTCCTCGTTGCGTCATAGCCTTACACATTCTGAGCAGTCAGTGTAAAGTATATGCATTGGAATCATCGTTACTATGATTCACATTATTCACCAGTGGAAAATTATAAGTGAACACCCCTAAATATGATACTAAATTTTAGTAGGAATCAGAAAGTGGCTGACGGAAGTAAAAATTAAACTGTAGTGAAGTGTGTGTAATGGCTGTATTTATAGGAGACCGTTTGTTTATTTACATACGATCGCAGGAAATCGATGATGCTCTCCTCCGAGATCGCATGATGCTGTATGCGAGGTAGGCCTGTATACTATCGCCACTACAAGTTGTATAGGTTAACTGCTGTCTTTTGTTTATTCTACAGATGCAAAAGATGCAAAAGACGGTACAACCTGTATATGTGCAACTGCGGAAAAAAGAGGCCAAAAAATAAAAAAGGTAACATGTCCTATCGCCACTGTTTGTCGTTTAGATGTTTGTGGAATAAGGAACAAAAATAAAAAGCAGGAAAAATTTAGGCTATGTGTAAATGCCCGTGGACATCAGACACCAGGGATAAGTTTGTCAAACGACATAGCCCTAGTGATCAAAAGTCAAAAAGGTTTAGAGAAAAGAAGATTTGAATAAAATGGTCAGTCTGTTTAACAAAGGACGTTTATTTAAGAATAAACAAAGCTAATACAAAAAAGATGATTTGTAGAAAGGAAAACGATGAAATGCTATTCATTAAAATTGGGAAATACAGTGTAGAAGAAGGGGAATAACCTTACTATCTAAAAGCATAATTAGTGATGACAGACGAAGCAAGGAGGACTTCAGAAGGGGTTTAGATATAAAATAATACCACGAAATTAAGCAAGCTACCTCTGAAACCGGCCACCTGAAGTACAATATTTTATAGACGTGAGTAATTAGGAGGTTCTGAAAAGAATAGGGAAGAAGACTGTGGAAAACGCTTGATCAGAAGAGGGGCCAGAAAAGTGTGACACCTCTAAGGCACGCGGAAGCACGGCAGTTCACTGCTACCTGACGAGAAATACTAGGATAATTATTGGAGCATATAAACATTAGGATATTGGAAACAGATTTTCGGTGTATTATTTAAGTGTAAATTAAACGAGTTGTGCTATGGAACGAAGCGACGAGAAATATCATGAACAACACGAAGCCTGCTGGAAACGATTTTGAAACTAAATGAAAGAAACGAGGTCCAATGTTAGTCTGTCGTTGGTGACAAAAGCGCGTCCGATTTTGATGTGAGGGCGTGAATCCAGCACAAACTAACAACAGCAGTAGAGGGGATGGGGAATGTAATTCAGCGATTGGTCCAGCTGTTGTTGGCATGTTCTCATTGCTAGACCTCAAGTAGGGACTGCTCCTTGTGATGCAGCAATTTTGTTTCAAGTTGAAGTCTTCTAGTAATATACACTACGTTATTAAAAGTATCCGGACGCCCCCAAAAACATATGTTTTTCATATTAGGTGCATTGTGCTGCCACCTACTACCAGGTACTCCAAATCAGCGACCTCAGTAGTCATTAGACATCGTGAGAGAGCAGAATTGGGCGCTCCGTGGAACTCACGACATTGAATGTGGTCAGGTGATCGTGTGTCACTTGTGTCATACGTCTGCACGCGAGGTTTACACACTCCCAAACATCCCTAGATCCACTGTTTCCGATGTGATAGTGAAGTGGAAACGTGAAGGGACACGCACAGCACAAAAGCGCCCAGGCCGACCTCTTCTGTGACTGACAGAGACCGCCGACAGTTGAAGAGGGTCGTAATGTGTAATAGGCAGACATCTATCCAGACCATCACACAGGAATTACAAACTGCTTCAGGATCCACTGCAAATACTCTTACAGTTAGGCGAGAGGTGAGAAAACTTGAATTTCATGGTCGAGCAGCTGCTCATAAGCCACACATCACAAACGACACCTCGCTCTGTGTAAGGAGCGTAAACATTGGATGACTGAACAGTGAAAAAACGTTGTGTGGAGTGACGAATCATGGTACACAATGTGGCGACCCGATGGCAATTTGTGGGTATGGCGAATGCCCGGTGAACGTCATCTGCCAACATGTACAGTGCCAACAGTAAAATTCGGAGGCTGTGGTGTTATGGTGAGACAGTGTTTTTTTTATGGAGGGGCCTGTGCCCGTTGTTGTTTTGCGAGACACTATCACAGCACAGGCTTACACTTACGCACTTTTTTGCCTCTCACTATTGAAGAACAATTCGGGGATGGCGATTGCATCTTTCAACGTGATCGAGCGCCTGTTCACAATGCACGGCCTGTGGCGGAATGGTTATACGACAATAATATCCCTGTAATGGACTGGTCTCCAGAGTCCTGAACTGAATCCTATAGAGCACCTCTGGGATGTTTTGGAACGCCGACTTCGTGCCAGGTCTCACCGACTGACATCTTACCTCTCCTCAGTGCAGCACTCCGTGAAGAAACCCTCCAGCACCTGACTGAACGTATGCCTGCGAGAGTGGATGCTGTCATCAAGACCAAGGGTGGGCCAACACCATATTGAATTCCAGCATTACCGATGGAGGGCGCCACAAACTTGTAAGTCATTTTCAGCCAGGTGTCCGGATACTTTTGATCACGTAGTGTATAGGGCGAACAGGAAAGAAATCTTTTCGTCAGACAGCGTCTCCACAAAGCGGAAGAACTGTTAGCCTCAAATGCTGCAACCAATCGTAAAAACCGAACCCACACGACGGTGCTTGGTTTTGAGACATCTCTTGTGAAATTAATTTTAAAAGTTAAATAGAACTAGTGATGCATTTCATGCATCTATCGTTTAAGTATTTTTGTTACTTTTTATGCACCAAGCAACTATGAATAAGATGCCAAAAAACATACAATACCTCATCGATGTTGCTGCGAGACTGCCATCATAAACAAACATTCGCATTGTTTAATAGTGCAGGCGAAATGGGAGCTAGAGAAGTCAGGAATGTACGTTTTGGCGTACAAAAAAAGTATGGAGCAGTCTCAACGCTAAAACCCATATACTGGTATCGTGAAAGTTACATGCCTCGTGTTGCAAAGAAGACGTATAGTGTGTATCGACGTGTAATTACTGATTTATTTACCTGTGGTAATTAAATGCAGTACGCAAAATGTTCCTACACGGGATGCATGAGACAATTAAAATGAATAGTGACACAATTAGCAGTCAGAGGAGAGGTCGAAATAAAACGATCGAGAACATCGAGTTCGCCACAACAGCTGGGGACAAGAAGAACCGCATACCAGTTAAGGGTGTTGCTGCTACTGCGCTTGTCGACGGACCTTGTGTTTTCTGTGGTTGTAGACTTAATTTTAGTATTGACATTAATGATACTTTTGATCATGGTAATGGTTGGCTCACTGTAGCCATTGTACGTGGAGGTACAGGAGTACCTACTGTTCCTGGACTTGAAAGTTTTGTCGATAGAGACAGTATTGCCTATCGTACCTACCATATGGCAGAACTTGCAAATAAAGACTTTGGTAAATCTGCTTATATGTCGCCTTCTGCATTGTCTTTGTATACTCGTAATAAGAGAAAAATATCTGTAAATGATTCTGTATTCATTTGGGTTAAAGGTAAAGGAGTATGTGAATATGTAAAGTTTGTTGGTGACTGTACTTTGTATTTTCATAAATAAGTTCTTCTGTGTGCAACTCTGCTATAAAACATGTGAGCCATTGACACTCGTTACGAGCTCTGCATCTTTCCTATCTTTAAAAGTACTACTTGACCACTGCACACAACGAAAACTCGTCAAAATGGATCAAATGTCTCAGAAATGCAACTGGATATATTATTATTTAAGGGTCGCCTAACCACCGGGAAGATGTAGCACATTAAGGATCTGAAAATCTAAGTCAGACCGAGAATGCAACACTTTAATAAAGTGAACATTTGACAATGGGTAAGACAGAGAAATGTTCTAAAAACTATAATAAATTAAAATATACTTCAAACTTCGAGGAATTCGTGTTTAATTGGGAGACTGCAATAAGAAAAAATGACGTTCACATCTGGCTAGCTGGGAAAAGCAAGATAAATGAGGCAAATATTTAATGTAGAAAATCGAGCATCCAATATGCATAACCAGATGAGTTAAATGTGGGCTGCTCAAAAGATGGATTACAGTATTCCCTGGGAGTTATATTCTTTAAGAACGATCGGCCGCTGTGGCCGAGCGGTTCTAGGCGCTTCAGTATGGAACCGCGCGACCGCTACTGTCGCAGGTTCGAATCCTGCCTCGGCCATGGATGTGTGTGATGTCCTTAGATTAGTTAGGTTTAAGTAGTTCTAAGTTCTAGGGGACTCATGACCTCAGATATTAAGTCCCATAGTGCTCAGATCCATTTGAACCTCTTTTCAGATGCTGCAATTATGGTGTCCACCCATGGCACAATTAGGCTTTTAACCCGGAAGTCTTCCTCTTACCATAACCTGGACTCAGAAATTCAGTTTAGAGTGAGCAAGAACCAGCGTTATTATTACTCTCCGTGACCAACAGTTTGTCTTACTTCTACACTGAAGAGCCAGAATAATTATGACTTCCGGCTTAATATAAATTTCCTTTACTTCAGATCTGTGGTCAATTTTTTTTATTTTATTTTATTTTTATTTATTTATTTTTTTGTCATCAGTCTACCGGTTTCGGTCTGTATCGACCATCTTCAGATCTGTTTCATAAAAACATGTCCTAATGTACTGGACATGTTTTCATAAAACAGATCTGAATTAGGCGAATTTGGTCGAAGAGACATCAACGTGAGTCACTATAATGCTCCTCAAACCACTATAGCACAGTCCTGCACCGAGGCACGCACAATTATACTGCTGAAAGCTGACATCGCTGTCGGGCAAGACACGAAGCGTGAAGGGATGCAGGTGGTTTTCAGCTGTCAGCGTATCTTCGAGTACTGCCACAGGTCCCATGCAAGAGCAGGAGAATGTCTCCCATAACATAATAGTGTTCCCACAAGCCTTCATCCGTGGCGCGCTGCACGTTCCGAACCGCCGTTTGTGGAGACGACCTAGGGTAGCAAAGATGTGATTCACCCGAAGAGGCGACACGTTTCTATAGATCGACGATCGAATCCCGATACTCGCGTGCCCGCTGCAGTTGTAACTGACGATGTAGTTGTGTCAACATGGGAACACGTGGGGGTGGTCTGCTGTGAAGCTCCACAGCTCCATGTTCAACAATGCACGGTGAACGGTATGCTCCGAAACACTTGTGCGTGCACCAGCATTGCACTCTTTCGGCAGAGACGCCACAGATCATCATCTATCTTACTTTACAGTGCAGACAATCCTCCGAACCCCACTTTCTGTGAAGAGCCGTGAACGTCTAACCATTTAGCGCCCGCAGATGCTCCCGACAGTGAGACATGAACATTCGACCAGCTTCGCCATTTTCGAGACTCTACTTCACAGGCACTTTGTCAAAGTCGCTTATCTCAATGGGTTTCCTCATTTGTAGCCCATATCTTCGCTAGGGTGATCCCCAGTCAGAGTCCGCTTCGCTTACATACTTTTATTACCACGTGAAGTACCCACAACGCCCACAGGCTGCATCCGGCACCCCCGATGCGCAGTGGTCCTACTGTTTTGGCTTATCAGTGTACATGAGTTACTGTGCACACCATCATCTTCCGAGATGGCAACCGCGTTCGCTGGGTTGCACGTTTATGTTCCTGGTTTGACGAACACTCGGGCACCCCGTTGCACCTCGATTGGCCCGCTAAACCATCTAATCTTCATGCGACAGAAAACGTCCGGGACAGTTTGGAGTAAGAAGTGCTACGAAACAACACTCCCGCAATTCGTTAGCTCAAACGGGAACACCAATGAGCGGCTTAAGCTGAAGAAGCTTGTAGACACTCTCTCTCGCAGAATTAAGGCTATTGCCAAGGCTGGAAGCAGTATTATCATGTGACTAGTGTTTTGCTTCTTATGACTTTCGTCACCAGAGCAGTCTTATCCCAGGCTGTGACACATGGTTCTAATTGACACAGAATATTCCGTAATGCAGAGCAAATTAGAAAACCAGTCTTCATTTGGTTGGTTATCCCTGAGAGAGCAGCACCTGCAACAAGTAATTAAGTGAAGTTGCAACAAGTGTCAGTGAGAAAACGGTTTTTGTTATTTTTCATACAATGATATGTTTCAAAATTTCTTGTGATTCATAACAAGCAGAGACCTGCCGCTGAATTCATCAACCGTGCGACTGCTACGGTCGCAGGTTCGAATCCTGCCTCGGGCATGAATGTGTGTGATGTCCTTAGGTTAGTTAGGTTTAAGTAGTTCTAAGTTCTAGGGGACTGATGACCTCAGATGTTAAGTCCCATAGTGCTCAGAGCCATTTTTTTTTTTTTTTTGAATTCATCATTGATAGGAACACGCGGTATGAGATTTCTTCAGAGTAGCGCTTTGTTTAAATAGTGAAGCGTGTCAGTTTCCATTCCTGGCTGGTTTTGTTTTTGCATTACCAGTTTGGATAAGTTCTGTTTGGAATAATTACTTTGCTTGAAGTATAAAACCGGTTACAAGTCGTGTTCCTCTAATTTCACTGCAGCTTTTCTGTGTATCTGAACTAAGTAACGGGAGGTTTTGTGAGGCCCAGTTTATGTCCTTAGCTGTGGTCAGAAACTTCAGATCACTAATATGTTTCCAGAATGAGATTTTCACCCTGCAGCGGAGTGTGCGTTCATATGAGACTTCCTGGCAGATTAAAACTGTGTGCCGGACCGAGACTCGAACTCGGGACCTTTGCCTTTCGCGGGCAAGTGGTAGAGCACTTGCCCGCGAAAGGCAAAGGTCCCGAGTTCGAGTCTCGGTCCGGCACATAGTTTTAATCTTCCAGGAAGTTTCACTAATATGTTATCAAAGAATTTTATGAAAAATAGCGAACTATCATTTGTCAATGTCAGGTTGATGATAGGGTGAGTGGTGATCCCCAAGTAAATACTGCCAGAACTATGACATTAACTCGTAAATAAATTGAATCGGAAGCAGTAATAGAATGGGATGCGAAATAATTTTGTAGACAACACCACCTCCCCTCCCCACTCCCGCTCTGTTTAACATGTAACTTCCATAGAGCAAGCATTGAAGGAAACAAAGAAGAATTTTGAAAAAGGAATTAAAGTTTAGGGAAAATAAATAATAACTTTAATACTTGTCGATGCTAAAGGCCTTGGAACGGAATGGACAGCATTCAAAAGAGGTTGTAGTAGTTTAACGGAATGGATAGTGGTGGTGGTGGTTAGTGTTTAACGTCCCGTCGACAACGAGGTCATTAGAGACGGAGCGCAAGCTCGGGTTAGGGAAGGATTGGGAAGGAAATCGGCCGTGCCCTTTCAAAGGAACCATCCCGGCATTTGCCTGAAACGATTTAGGGAAATCACGGAAAGCCTAAATCAGGATGGCTGGAGACGGGATTGAACCGTCGTCCTCCCGAATGCGAGTCCAGTGTGCTAACCACTGCGCCACCTCGCTCGGTCGGAATGGATAGTCTTCAAAAGAGGTTGTAAGTTTAATACTGACAAAAGTAAAACAGTGGTGGTGGAGTGCAGCTGAATTAAATCAGGTGTTGTCGAGGAAATCAGATTAGGAAATAAGATTACAAGGAGTAGTTAACAAGTTCTCCTATTTGTGGTGCAAAACACTTGACGATGAGAAAAGGAAATAGGATATAAAACGTCAGCTTCCAAAAGCAAAAAAAAATTCTTTGAAAAAGAGTGATATTTTAACAAAAATTTAAGTGACAGGAAATCCTAAATGAGTGTCTGGAGTGCAACCGTGTATGGAAATGAAACGGGGTCGATCAACTGTTCAGGCCAAAGGAGAACGAAATCACTGAAATTTGGTGGTACAGAAGAATGTTGAAGAACATATAGTTATACTGGATAATTAATAATAAGGTACTGGATAGAACTGCAGAAAAAAAAATCTGTGTAGCAATTTGAATGAAGGGAGGGAGACAAAGAGACAACAGGGAACAGTTAATTTGGTAAAAGTTGTAGAGTGAGACCAATGTTTGAATACAGTAAACCAATACAAATGGATGTAGGTTGCAGTAGTTATACTGAGATGAATAGGCTTGCACAAGATATAGTGGCCTGGAAAGCTGCGTCAAAATAATCTTTGCACTGAAAACAACAACAACCTATGTTGATGTTTTAAAGGCGTAAATGGTACTCGCAATAATCTGGAAACGAGACTTCATTGTCCTGCCCCTTGTAATGGTTCTTTATTTACGTGACCATTCCGGCTCTCCAACCCCAGTTCTCGATACCAGTAATATCGTACTACTTTTGTGCGAAGTAACAGACATACTTTGGTGACAGTATTCACATTTGGTTTTATTAATGTATAGGTACTCAGATGTATCGATATATTACAGTGATATGGTTCTTGTGTGTATTCATTTCTGTGAGATTGTCTTAATCTTTGACTTATTTGTAACCGTTTTTGACGTGAATGCGCACAGAGCAGTCCTTGTTTCAGTTTGCAAAAGTTAAGTCGTTATTTCACTTTGTAAAAGAACAGTCAGGTCTTGTGTTTGGTTAAAGTGGAAATTAAATATATGAAGATTGATACAAAACTGTTTTCTTGATGATGTGACACTTAAAAAGAAGTATGTGTGAATTTACAAGAAGTTCGTGAACACCAAGTCAAAAATTATTTCTAGCATACCATTATTCTGATCTGGAATTGTTTGATCATTAAGAATTTCCTGAAAAACGCATTTATTAGGTCTTCAAATATTGCTAAAATACAGATCTGGACCTTCTAGCAGTCAAAGTGGAATCACCCTAGAACCAACAAGATGAGCCATAACAACTTCGACGAAATCTACGTGGGAATTCATTCAAGATAAGTGCCCAATTAATGACTTTTTTTACAGTGACTTCATTATTTCCATTCTGACGATACCATCCACAGTCAATAACTTTGTTGTTGCCCGATAAAGCGAAGATATGCTGCGTGAGCAACATTATTAATCTGATTTCTAACCTACTTTGCAAGTGGTGGTTTTGTTAGACCCTGCACCTAGGCAACCCGCGGATATTGGCAATACTGCCCTCACTGGGTTCCTGAAGCCAGGACCTCGAGATCTAAAACCAGTGCTCAGGAGTGCACTGGAAGCCTTGTAGCCGAGAGAGCTGATTACGGGTTTGTTCTATTTTCTATATGATAGCAAAAATTTGCCTAACGTACACCGAACCTTCTGCTTTCAGAACTGTTACTGACTGGAAGAAGTAGTAAAGAAGCTACAACGTCTGTAACTACTCTGCTACGTTAAACACGTCCTGCGCATTTTGCCGGTGGGATCACTTCGTGTACGTCATTTCTTTTTTTAATCGTTGGAAATAACTCAACGAATAATCAGCTAAACAGCTAAACAGCACCGACGAATGTCAGCCATGTGCCATGCGCCGCATCACGACGCCTGCGTTTCGTTTGCAGTCGGAAACTGTTTCCTCGGAACCAAAAACTCCGCCCGGGAATAACACACGTCAGTGGGCGCTCCGCGTAACGAAATGTTAGTAAATTTCGCGCAGTATTTAGCCAAGCGGGAACCTGCTCGGTTTGTATTTCTGGCCCGCGTGTGGCAAACGGAGAAGATAAACTCGGTATTCGTGACAGCTTATCCCAGAGGCGCGCCGACTGATGGCGTCATTCGTCAGCCGGTGTTTGGCCAGCGACTGTTTGGGCCGGACTCGCGGCTCTAAACACCACCCTCCTCCACCCACCTCTGGGCCCGTCTTTTTGTCCGGATCGCGGGAGCGTCAGCGCCGAATCCGTCGCGAGCACACACAAACACTGTCCCTCATTGCTGCTAACTTTTCGTCGCTTTCGTGGTATACCACTAGCTCTTAATTTCGTTTTTCGTTTCTATTTTTCACTTGCAGTGCTTGGACGTCATGTCGGATGAAACCTACGGTGTTACGGTGACGAATGCCGTCAACGTTTCTTTAAAACAAAATGACGATCCACGCTGACATGATACCGCGGTAACCGTATCGTCTAGATTTTACAAATGTGGTGCTAATGACGAGGTGAGGAGGGAATAGACAGCAATACACACTAAGCATGAGCGTAGGTGGCACGAGGCATAATATAGCTTCCACAGCTTCAATTCGAACGAAGTTTCTCAGATCATAATTTCTACCCTTAACCAGAAGTGTTCTTTGTGAGTCACCGACAAATCTGCGGCTTGGAACCAAAATGAATATTACACTCTTGCAGTTTCACTCCCTCCGACGCCCCCTCTCGGCCTACATTTCAAATTATTATTGGTCATAAAATTATTTTCATCTACACCGATACTCTGCAAACCACTGCCAAGCGCAGAGAGTGCTTCCCTCTGTACCATTTATTAGGGGTTCTTCTCGTGGAGCTCGAGAAGAATAATCGCTGAAACGACTCTCTATATACTGTAATTAATATACTTTTGTCCTCACGATCCCCACGGGAGTAATATGTACGTTGTTGTACTGTATTTCTACCTTAAACCTGGTTCTCGAAGCTTTTTAAGTAGCCGCTTTCTTGGGACAGTTTGTGTCTCAAACAAGCCTGTAACTACAAGGAAATGAATACCCTTAGCTGGATACAGGCGTTGACATGAGTCAACGGGGACAGATGAAAATGTGTGACCGGACTGGGACTCGAACCCGGCATCTCCTGCTTACATGGCAGACGCTCTATCCATCTGAGCCACCGGGGACACAGAGGATATCGTGACTGCAGGGATTTATCTCTGGCACGCCTCCCGTGAGACCCACATTCTCAACTGGTTGTCCCGCACTATATTCATAGTGCCCTTCCCATTATACTCATTACTTGCGGCTCTAGTACCGATTTCCGTAAGATTTCGGGCACTGCTTGTGCATGCGCACTGAAGAAGATGGTCAAATGGCTGGTGAGCCTTAACTATATATATATATATATATATATATATATATATATATATATATATATATATATATATATATATATGAAGATTGTTATGGCTAGCCGGCCATTGACCTTCTTTTCCTGTGCTGGATCCACACACATTGTCCGAGCTCTTACGGGACTCGGTAAGATTGTCTGCTACGGGTAATGAGTGTAATGGGCAGGGGCACTTCGAATGTAGTGTGTGGACATTATGCTGGGAATGTGGGTCTCACGGGGAGCGTGCAGGGGATAGATCCCTGCAGTCGCACTACTCTCTGTGCCCTCGGTGGCTCAGATGGATAGAGCTTCTCCCATGTAAGCAGGAGATCCCGGGTTCGAGTCCCTATGGGATCACACATTTTCAACTCTCCCCGTTAATTTATATCAACCCCTGTATGCAGCTGAGGGTATTCATTTCCTTGTAATTTCATTCTATCGAGCTGCATGGTCACCCATGGTATCTGTATTCATATATATAAAGCCTGTAACTGATTGTGCTTTCTTCGTACACGTGCAATAGCTACTGTCAGTCCTTCTTGGTACAGATCTCATACGCTTGAGTAATGTCCTACGACAGTCGTTCTAGTGATTTGTAAGCAATTTCCTTTGTACAATGAGGTGACAGAAGCCATGGGATACCTCCTAATATCGTGTCGGTC
The DNA here is from genome assembly GCF_023864345.2 of Schistocerca serialis cubense. Taxonomy (NCBI): domain Eukaryota; kingdom Metazoa; phylum Arthropoda; class Insecta; order Orthoptera; family Acrididae; genus Schistocerca; species Schistocerca serialis. The sequence continues at coordinate 622,828,600 of NC_064645.1, forward strand.
CTCCTTTCGTCCGGCGTACTGCAGCAGCTCGTTGTGGTATGGACTAACAATTCGTTGAACGTCCCCTGCAGAAATGTTGAGCCATGCTGTCTCTATATCCGTCCACATCTGCGACAGTGTTGCCGGTGCAGGATTTCGTGCACGAACTGATGTCTGGACTACGTCCGCTAAATGTTCGATGGGATTCATGTCGGACGATCTGGGCGGCCAAACCATTCGACCAAAATGTCCAGAATGTTATTCAAACCAATCGGGAACAATTGCGGCCCGGTAAGAGGTGCATTGTCATCCATGTACATTCCATCCTCGTTCGGGACGTGAAGTCCGTGAATCACTGCAAATTGTCTCCAAGTAGCCCATCATAACCATTTCCAGTCAATGATCGGTTCAGTTGGACCAGAGCACCCAGTCCAGTCCATGTAAACACAGCCCCACGACTATGGAGCCAGCACTAACTTGCTGTCTGTTGACAACTTGGGTCCATTGTTTCCTGGAGTCTTGCGCCACACTCGAACACTACCATCAGCTCTTACCAATTGAAATCTCATCTGACCAGGCGACGGTTTGCCATTCATCTAGGATTGAACCGATATGGCCACGAGTCGATATCGTGCTCTTACCAAGGCAGTCGCCTCGGTCGTTTGCAGTCGTAACCCATTAACGCCAAATTTTGCCGCACTGCACTAACGTATAAGTTCGTCTTATGTCAAACATTTATTACTGCGGTTGTTTCAAGCAGTGTTGCTTGTCTGTTAGAGCTGAGATCTCTACGAAAACGCCGCTGCTCTAAGTCGTTAAGTGAATGCCGTCGGCCGCTGGATTGTTGTGGGTGAGAGGTGATGCCTGAAATTTGGTATTCTCGTCACACTCTTGACACTGTGGATGTCTGAATACTTAATTCCTTAACGATTTCCGAAATGGAATGTCCCATGCGTCTAGCTCCAACTGCTCCGCGTTGAAAGACAGTTGACTACCGTTGTGTGGCCATAATCACGCTGGAAATCTTTTCGTATGAATCAGCTGAGGACAAATGACAGCCATGCCAGTGCACCGCCATTTGTATATGTTCTCATCGCTATCCCATAACCTCCCTCAGAGTAGTCTGATTTCATTTCCGTAGTATTTTACCAATAATACGAAATCTTCCATCTGCATTACCCCAGACGGAGCAGTAATTATTATGAGTAAGGGTTGACTGATTCGAATTGTGCCTCATTGATGTTGTAGTCCTAGGACACCACAGCTCTTCATTTTGTGTAGTGCATAATTTTAAATTTCTGAACATTAAAACGAATTGCCAATAGTTACACTACTTTGAAACATTATGAAGATTCGACTAAATATTCGTGCAGTTTTTCTTAGACAGTGGTTAGCATAGCTAACCGCATCGTCTGGGGAAAGTCTGAGGTTACTATTAATACTGTCTGTTCATTCACTGACATACAACATTAACAGAAAGAGTACCAAGAACCTTCCCTGGGGCACACTTGAAGTTACTTCCATATCTGTCGATGACTCTCGATCCAATGCTGCGTCCTACTCACCAATAAATCCGGAATCCAAATTTCCTTTGATGCCTCATTTGATCGCACTTTCGATAATAAGCGTAAGTATGGCACTGATAGGATGTCTTTCAGGAGTTAAGAAATACTTTATCTTCCTGACTGTCTCGATCCATGGCTTTCAGGATGTCATGCGAGTAAAGTACATGTTGGGTCTCGCATGATCGGTGTTTTCGAAATCCATCTGTTTGGAGTGGAGGAACTCGTTTTGTTCGACATATCTCATTACGTTTCAGCATAGAATATGTTCTAAGCTTGTACAAAAAATGAGTGTTAAGGATATTGGACGGTAATTTTTAGGTCCCTGTTTGCTAACCTTCTTGTAGAGGTATGTGATTTGTGCTGATGACATTTTCTTCAGCTTCCTGCCGCGTCGCAAGGTTAAATTTCCAGAAGGTTCTTCGTACTACTGGGTGTGTTTATTGTTCGAAGGAATTAAGTTATTAAAAAGGGTTAACTCAAGTCTCAAATTCTTTTTATAATCTTATACTGATTCCATGGGGTCCGGAAGATTTATTCAGTATTAGCGTTTTAACCTATATCTCCACACTATTTAAAGCAGTCGAATTCTTTTAATTTTAAACTTAAAGCTCACATTCTTCCAGACATGGGATTGCTAAACCGTGCGATCTTGTGGCTAGACCTACCCATCTCTCCCGCGTCCCTCTTTCGATTATAGTCGCTCAATCATGAACTGCTAGAAAATGGTCTATATTCACTAACTCGTAGCAAGTCAGTTACATATCGAAGTCACTGTTTATTAACAATCACGAAATCTCAAGTACAACTGCTCAAATTCGCATTAGTCCTCTTCATTATAATTACAATACAAACTGAACTACAGGCTCTATCATTTGGTATTATATCCACATTATTTATATAGAAACTAGTTTAATGTTCGTCTTGATTTAGACGTGTACCGTTGAACCCACCGTATATAGTTTAAACATCATAAATGACTCTTATTACTCACGCGTTGTTCTTAATCTTAATCACGCTGTTACTTCTTAATAACGTCCTGTCAAAATTTCTTCGCGTGTATTATTAATTTCTTTTCACTTTCATCACGTTTCCCTGCTTTACACACGGTCTGCCGTATTTCGTACTTTGCCTGACTAGAAAAGTGAAGCGCCCAGAAAACATGCTCGGATGTTAAAGTTGAGCCGTGGTCGGCTCACGGTAATGCCGTTTTTCCTTTTGGGCATTTTGTCACCATCGAATGGCGTCTTACTCCTCCCTCAGTTATTATCTCAACGAGTTGCTCACTTGCCTTCGTCAGTGGCAGCAGCAGCGTTTAGCAATACTGGTACTGCTGTAACTTCTTTGGTGTCGCAGTTATATTTCTGTGTCATGGTGTGTGTGGCAGTTGGTCGGTTGCGGCGGAGCAGCGAGGAAGTCTCTGCGGCGTGTAATCAGGCCGGGGTCGCTGGCGGCGTGCACTCGCAGTCGATTTTGTGTGGCACTAGCTGCGGGAACTGCTAAGTTCGTCACCCACCGCACCTGCATACTGGAGTTGAGTCATCAGTGAACCTGTCATGAAAGCTCAACTGTTGTGACATCTCTTCGTTGATTGCTTGTTGTTGCATCCTGGCTGTCCCCGCAAGCAGCAACGTGATGGTGTGTTGGAGTCGGCAAAATTTTGCAGCCGTCTCCCTGTGTGGTGTTTAACCTTTGGAATGATCATAATGTATTAGTGAAGTGCACCAGCGGTATCTTCTGCCTTACGGCCGTTAACGTTCCGGTTACCAGTCCTGGTCGCTAGAGCAGTTTTGCGACAGTGTGTTTTCCTTGTCGTTTTGATGCTAACCGGCACGGTGTGTAGTTCGACAGCTTGGTGTTGTTCTCTTTTTCTCTTTGAGCGTTTATTCTGCCTTGACTGTGTTTATGCGCCAATCCTTCTGTGAACCTCGTCTTCGCTGGTACCTTTGGTTGTCGTGCTGTTGGTCGGGTGGAAGGGAATTGATTAGGTGGTTGGTTGGTTTATCAGCCGTCCATAGGTCTTGCTGCAACCCGATTGTTTAGTGTTACGCTTGGCTGTCTGTCTCACCTAAACTGTGGATAGAGTTTCCTCCCCAGGCCAACCCTTGGAACACTTCTGAGCACCACTGTTTGTTGTTTGTGATTGTCATTTTATTTGATCGCAGGTACTGTATCAGGCCTTCAGCCGTGTATTAATATTGTCTGTTTTATGCTTAGTATATGGCCTTCAGCCGAACTTCATAACAACCTTAAGATTAGACCTTCAGCCATGTTTCATTTACCATTCTTGTTGCTCTGTATTTAGGCCTTCAGCTGCGTTTGTTTCAGAATCTGTGGCTTTAATATGTAAATACTTGTCTGTAAGGTTTGTCTTTAATTATTTTGAATTCCTGAAACGGCCTTCAGCTGTGTTCTGTAAATGTTTACCTTAAGGCTATCTTTAATTATTCTCGAGTAATTTCTTGGGCCTTCAGCCTACAAGATACTTAAAGTTTTCTTAAGATGTTTTTCTGTTGTACTGTGTAAAGGCTTATCCTTAAAGTCTGTCTTTTATTATGGAAAGAAAAATTTTTAATTGGGCTTTCAGCCGAAGAACTAACTTGAATTTTCCTTAAATCCTGGTGTTTTTAAAGCAATCATTTACACTTATTCTGGAGAAGTTACTTCACCTTCAGCCGTGAATTGATCTTTGTTGTTTTAAAGAGAAAACTGTGCATTGGTTTAAGGAATACAGTTGTGTGTGTTCTTGGGTAACTAACAGTAACTGACCTTGGACCATTTTCCACAATCTTATCCGCTCTGTTCTGCGAAACGAGATTTCAAAAGTACCTTTGCTCACTTACACGGCATCGGCGTGTATGTTAATCATTAGAGCCGCAGTTCTCTGTGACTGGTAGAACTGCCACCAGAGTGCGTTAGTGTTCATGTTTAGTGGTGCAACCAGGCTTGGAAAGGCGTCAGGACATGAAGATGCCACATACTCGTCTGAGTCAGCGTTATGAGTTCTCGACGTTGTTTGAAAGGGACCTTATTGTGGCTCTCCATTGGGTCGGCTGGCCGAATCGTGCAATATCCACGTGGGGAATTCGGATATGACAGTGGTCCGATGACGGACTGTACTGGAACGTAAGAGCAGGCATGCCCGTCATCAGGATTTCTGTCTACCATGTCTGATCACCACAAGGGCATTGCGCACCAAACACCTCTCAGCCCTTTACATCTGTGGCTACCAAACGAGAACAAGTAACGGACTTCCTACAACATTCTGCGTCATTCCATATCATTGGATGGAGACCAGCAGTAGCCGGAAAACGGGAGTAAACATCTCATGCCTGGGCTGCCTTAAACATTACAAGACAAACAGGCGTTTGGGGTGGTGCCGTGTCCGTGAAGGTGAAGCAATGGCTGCTGATAAATGAGGTCGCATTTTGTACAGCAATGAACTGCGGTTCTGCAGCACCCGAGAAAACCATCATATTCAAGTACGGCGCGACGGGGAAAGAGGTCGTCCCATTCAGCCAATATTTTGGAGAGATTCAGCGGTAGTCCTCCTTGCGTCATGGTGCCGCGAGCCCTAGGGTATGGCTTCATTTAGTGACAGCACAACAATATATCATGGAGATCTTGCATACTCTTTTTTTGCCTTTCGTGAAACAGTTTTGTGTTGCCTTTTTTTAACAGGAAAAGCTCGCGCTAAAGTCTTATGTGTCCACGAATTTTCTGTGTGATATTGAGGCGCTGCTGTGGCCAGAAAGATCCCCTAGATCCGTCCTCAACTGAACGTGTGTGAGCCTTGTTCGGTCGTCAACCCTGCCTCACTGCTAGTCTTGTGGATATCGCTTCGGTCGCCCATCTTCTCTCACGAGAGGATACAGCGGCTATGTGTCACCCTTGCCAACTAAATCACTGCCAGGTTATTTCTAAATTTGACTAGATTTTGTGATCACTGAAATAACTTCACGTACCCTCTCAACTAGTGAAGTTTCATTTTTTTCTCCTTCCCTTCTAGGTGCTCCACTTTTTTGAACAGGCAGTATTTCATGCTATGTGCTGCGCCATGCCGACTATCATATAACTGCCCTGTTGACACTATCTAATGTCACAACGCGACAAAATTAAGCATCGGCATCCGATGGACAGACGAAGCTCATTTTTCTCTGACGGGTGAGCTAAACATACAGAATTTCCGAGTACGGGGATCTTCACCTCCAGTCCCTGTGATGAAGTTCCTCTGGACAGCGAACGTATCATCGTATGGTGCGGCTTCACGGCTACGTTCATCATTGACCCATTCTTTTTTGAGCAGGTTGGCGCTCAAAGACCAAAGACGTGCGCTGCGACTGGCCAGTGTTACCGCGGTATGCTCCGCCAGCATGTCATATCCGCCTTACAGGACAGAGACGCATTGAACTCAACAGTTTTCCTGGAAGACGGGGCCCCACCACATATCGCTTGTGAAGTTCACCTGCTAGAAACGATCGTATTATCAGCCGATTTGTTTCCAAATCCTTGGACGGCACAATCACTTTATTTCACTCGCTGTGATTTCTGGTTGTGAGGCTACCTGTAGGACATGGTTTACCAGGGAAACATTCACACATGTGCTGATGTGAAGCGCAGCATATGAAGAGAGGTAGCCAGCATAACTACGGACATTCTTCGTTCTGCTGTGTAGAATGCAATGCTGCGTTTTCAGACTCTTCTGGACACTGATGGGCGCCATATCGTGCCCCTTCAGTAGCGGTAACGGAGCCGGTACGTAATGGTAAGATGTACAGTAGCAGTGCATTAAAAGTGTTTCAATTGAATTGATTCAGCATTATTTCTCGTCCCCATGTCTTTGACAGTAATGCTACCATGTTTGATACTCGTACGATAATTAGCTTTCGAGTTATAACATCTTAAATAGGGAAAGTTTAATTAGAATCACCCGGCATGTATATATATACGAGAGCGTGCTCGAATCCAATGCATTTCGCAGGCAATGCTGTTACATCCTCTACTATCCGAATCCCCTATAGAATGCTGGTCATGGACTGCTGAAGACATCGATAGCATCATTACTCTACAACACTGGCTGATCTTCCTCATCAAAGGGTATAAAAGCGGGCGCAAGTCTGTTATGAGTAGTGTCGTCAGTCATCACTCTTGTCACCATGCTGAAACCTTGACGGTGGAAATTGTTGTTACTTTCCGACTTCTCTCTCTCAGTGTTATACGAGGGTTATTCGGAAAGTAAGGAACGATCGGTCGCGAAATGGAAAGCACAGCGAAATCCGATGAAGTTTTGCACATGTGTATTGGGCAGTGTCTCTAGTATGCCCGTCAATCGCGTTACGTCGTTCTTTTTAGTTCTGAACACACAAGGAGCACATAAAGATGCCTAGAACAATAGTGTCTCCCGCCAAGTACGAGGTCCTGGTGAGAAATTTCGCCTGAAGCTATGCAGCCAACATTACAAAAGTGTCGTGCGTTTTCTTCGTCAAGACAATTCTCAGCCGCATTCTGCAGGGGCAATGAAGATGCTCCTGCATAATTTTCAGTTGGAAATCTTTGATTACCCACAATACAGCCCGTAATTGTCTCCCTCTGAGTTTCATCTCTGCTCACACGAACCGCTGGCTATGAAGACAACATTTTGGCACAGACAACGAGCTGTAGGCCAGCGTAGAGAATTGGCGGAAATAACTGGCGGCTGCCTTCTATAACGAGGGTATTGAAAAGTTGGTATAACACTACGACAAACGTCTAAATCGGATCGGCAACTATGGAGATAAGTAGCTGGAAGTTATAGCTAACCGTTGCAAATAAATCAGTTTTGATTTTCACTGTGGTTTCCATTTCGCGACCTATCGTTCCTTACTTTCCGAATAGCCCTCGTACTTTAACTTTTCCACTGATTGATTGCTTGCTATTATCTCAATTTGACTAGAGAAATTGTTCTCATCATGTTTGTCAGTACTACATAGTACCTTATCCACGAAGTCCAAAGCTATTTTTACTGGTTGTTTCTCTTGCATTTTCTGCCTTCATTCGATAACGCTAATGCTACTTTAAACCCTTATGTTTTTAGTTTCCTGAGGATACAATACCAACTGAGCTGTCTGGTATGTCTCACAGGGAGAGTCGAAGTTTGTGTCTGCCAGTCCCTCCTTCCAGTTCTTTCAAACACAACAGCAGTTCTTCAGCATATCTTTGCTAAAACAGCACTCTTGTGTGGAAGAGTATGGAGCTGGATGACGTGAATTACCTACGATCGTGGATTACCTTAAAAAGTGGATGGTAGGCTCTTCAGTGGAGAGTGCCTTCTTTTGAAACTTCCTAGCAGATTAAAACTCTCTGCAGCAGCAGCATTTGACCCCAGAATTTCGTCTGTACCAACTGAGCTACCCAATCAACCGTAAACACTTCAATTTCCAATTGCCTGTCTTGTAATATTTCAAATCTCTCGTAAGTCTGTAGCAATCAAAGCGTCGTCGCAAGACTCATTCAAACTCACGTATTTGTTTAAGCTGGCCTCAGTATACTGTGACAACTTAGATAAGGCTGATATCTAAACTTGCTTCTTCGTTGCACGCAGTTCAGTAACCCTGCGGATTCCCGAGGACGATGCTATCGTTCACAGAAATGTTGTAGCGCCGGAAGAGTGTAGCGAAATGCAGGAGGATACGCAGAGCATTGACGTTTAGTTGAGAGACTGACGATTGAGCCTGAACGTACTGAAACGTATTGCGCATAAATAGGTGGAGAATCCATTATTATTCGTTTACCTTATTGGCGATAAATACCTGGAAAAGCAACAGCTGTATGATACACTTTAAAAGAGAGAGAGAGAGAGAGAGAGAGAGAGAGAGAGAGAGAGAGAAAGGGTGCGACGAAGTTATTACAAGAATGAGACGGAAGTCGTTAGCTATGATGTAAATGTACAGAGAAACAAATGATTACAATTTCGGAAAAATTTGATGATTTATGCAAGAAAAAGAGCTTCACAAATTGAACAAGTCAATAAAGCGCTGGTGCACCTCTGGCCATTATGCAAAGAGTTATTCGGCGGCTTCGCATTGAGTGTTAAACGTACTCCTGGGGGATATAGTACCAAATTCTGTCCAATTGTAGCGTTAGATCATCAAAATCCCGAGATGGTTGGAGGGCCCTGCCCATAACGCTCCAAACGTTCTCAGTTAGGGAAAGATTTGGAGACTTTGCTGGCCAAGATAGAGTTTGGCAAGCAAGAAAATGAACACTCTCTCGCCGTGCGCGGGCGGACATTATCCTCCTGAAATGTAAATCCACGGTGGCTTGCCATGAAGGGGAGCAAAACGGGGCGTAGGATATCGTAGGCGTACCGCTGTGCTGTAAGGCTGCCGCGGATGACAACCAAACGACTCCTGCTATGAAATGAAAAGGCACGCCAGACCATCCCTCCTAGGACCTTTTTGACTGGAATCCCGCTTAGAGCTGACCCTCGGTGATCAGCAAAGACTTGTCTGGAGACGCTAAAAGGTGGCTACACTGAGACACAGCGCCAGAGATTGCGCCAAAGATTATTATTCCGCCGCCCCCACTGGTGCAGTAGTAGTTCAGAGGATGTCGAGTGCAGTTACTCTGTTGGGCGATAGAGTAGATGCTGTTCGGTTGGTGTAATGTATAGATGGAAGATGTAATAATCACAGTGTATTTGAGAAAGGAGATGGGCTTTCATTTACGATGCTGGTGTAATGGAAAATTTTCGTCAATATATAATGAGGTAAAAAGGTATTACAGATTTCTTTAATGACAATGCCTCTTGGTCACAGGTACAGTCAACAAAGCATCTGGCTCGTGTTCACGTATTAGACTTATAATTCTGGTTTCTATGTGCAATTATAGTATTTCTGGTTTTTCATTTAGTTCATTGTAAATGGTGTTTAAAATATTTTGTCGTTTTGAGAAAGAACCGAGCCAGATACATGTACGTTGAGTCACACTACCACACACAGAACAGTTACACTTGTGCTTTGTTGTTTCGTAGCTTTTGTAGTTGCAGGGGACTTAATTAATCAATTGTGTTAATGGAAATTCCTTGTTATTCTGTATTTTTATTTTATGCTGTCAGATTGCGTGCTGATACTAGTCAGGGCCAACCGGTTACGAGACTTCGTAACCGGTCACACAGCTACTAAAATTATTGCATCTTATTCTTTTAATTAAGCCCCCATGCAATGCCCCTTTTATTTTTTCGTTAGGGTGTGTTTAGAAGTAACCTGTCGGTGTGACCTTCACTGGAATGACTACACAAAACTATTTGTAAGAAAACAAAGGTCCAGCTTTCACTTGAACAGTCCTAAGGAACTACTTTATCCACGAAATTAGTTGTTTACGGAATTTTGTCACTTTCACCACGGCGCAAGAGTAAGGTAGAGCGTATCAGACGGTACACAGCATTGAACTCCGTTGTATACATATCTCCAGATGTGAAAACACAGCTTGTGTAGTCCGACGAGGAGTAGGAGTACAACAAGAAAAATTCAAGAGCTGACGAGAATTTAGAGACTCCCCCAATCAACTATACTGGAATACGTAGCGATTTACACCAGCTCTATCCTATCTCGTGTGTAAGCGCCACTCACAAAGACAAAATTAGCAATCTGACTGAGATGCGAGTGCTCTGTATTACTCTGTTGCCTGGTCGTTAGCCAGGTTCTATAAAGTTTAGGTTAGTATCCCAATATTTCTTCAGACTGGTTACTCGCAGTTCTGGATACTTCAGTTGAAAGATCTTCTGAATTGAAGCCATCATCCATTACCGGAAGGAAGCAGAAAATGAGGTGATATCTTCAAATACATACACCAGCCAACTGCTCGTCCTTCCAGCCCCGACTTGTGTAAACCCCTATAGACTATAGAAATCCAACACATGTTTGCTACAACAAAGTAGGAAAACAGACAATTTTCTGCAGAAGTTTCTAGAATAAGCAAAAAGTCAATGAATTAAAAATAATAAAATTAAGAATATTAGAACTTGAAAGGTCTCTGTTGTATTCCTTTCATGTTAATTTCTTAAAACTGTTGTCATTTACGGCATACATTCCACTTCTGAATTTACTGTGGTGTTTCTGACTATCTGGGAGGAGACTGAGCAGTGGAACGTGTTACTTTTACACATAATCAAGAACGATCTGTCACACTACTACACTTTAAAACACAGTTTATATGTAATTCATGTCACACAGTCTCATACGGAACCTAAATCCGCTTTATTTTATATACTGTATATGATAAGATACTGTCATCCCCCTTCCCTTCTGTGTGAAAGGATGAATGAGTAAATGTATTTCTAGTTGCATGCTTGAGGGTAGCAGACAAGCCGGTCTGCTAGAGAACAGTAGGACCAACGTCGGAACAGGTAGCTATACTTGTTAAAAGCAAAGAGGTTTCTATTCTTAGTATGGTCCTGTCCGTCCCTTGTCGTGTTCGTATAGGAAGCTGCCTCTCTGGTCACTTCCGTTTTGTATCTGGAAGCACCCTTGTTAGGGTCCCAGGTCAGTCTGTCCGCGGCGAGCGTCTGAAGTGGTAAGATCTCCGGCTAAGCGCGTGTCTGCTAAGTCCGTAGGACAATGGATTTCTTAAGTTCAGCTTAACTGAAAATTTAATCACCTTTATTTCAGGTTTTGATCTAAAATACCTTATGTTATCTTAAATTGCAACGCAGTGTAGTTCGAGTGTGAAGTTCAGAATATCTTCCAGTAGTTGCTTTGTCACTACTTTGTGAGTAAAGTGGAATCACGTGTGGATAATCCATAACTCTAACTAAGATCATCAATCTTAAATGCGAATGTGCGTGAGATTATAATGTCTCGCCTTGGCAATATTTTTCAATATAGCAACTTTTCTTTATGTTCAACCCACGTGGGGTGTACTTTGTGAGACCAGTACCACGTGCTTATACAATTGTTTGACCCATCAGGTTAATAGTAAGACGATAGTAACCAGTTCGAGGTTTTTCTTTTGTAAATTGCGTTTCGATGTAATTTATTTTAATTACCAAAATTATTGTGGAGTTACGCTCTTTGTGTAAACGAAGTTGACCACAAGTAGCATGTGGTGTAATCATCAAAGCAGCCCTCAGCTATTCTTTTTGGGAAGATTTCACAGAGAGTTAGTATGAATTTAGTATACCAGTGTGTGGTAATTACATGACGGACAGGATTGCGCTACGGACGTAACTTCTTTGGGTGAAAATTGAAATGGTTGGTTGATGTTAATTTGTCTTGCATATGTTTCAACGTTCTTCGTGTGTTATTTTTTGAATGCAGTGTTGTATGCAGTCTCCCAATTTTGGCTCCATATTTGATGTGTTCCGTAAGATTATAAACTCACGTTTTCACAATGCTAAATAAGGCACCAGTTTAGTTATGAATCAAGTTTAATATGCTGAAAATTTCACGGAACAATGATCAATGTCAAAATAAATGTCTAAATATAAACTGATTTATTTCTTTTTATTTAAATTCTATTTTTATATATACAGGGTGAGTCACCTAACATTACCGCTGGATATATTTCGTAAACCACATCAAATACTGACGAATCGATTCCACAGACCGAACGTGAGGAGAGGGGCTAGTGTAATTGGTTAATACAAACCATAAAAAAATGCACGGAAATATGTTTTTTAACACAAACCTACGTTTTTTAAATGGAACCCCGTTAGTTTTGTTAGCACATCTGAACATATAAACAAATACGTAATCAGTGCCGTTTGTTGCATTGTAAAATGTTAATTACATCCGGAGATATTGTAACCTAAAGTTGACGCTTGAAACTTCCGACGTTCAGTTGCGTGTTGTAACAAACACGGGCCACGCTCGGCGAGCAGCATCTGCAGGGACATGTTTACCATGACGACCGTGTTTACGAGTGTGGCTGTAGTGCACTGTTGTGGTTTGGTCTAGCTGTCGCAGTGTCCGCATGTAGCGCTTGCTGCTATTGTTATTCTGCATTCGTCTCCGCACGCAGACCAACTGTAGTACACCGTGTTAACATAGCCCCTCTCCTCACGTTCGGTCTGTGGAATCGATTCGTCAGTATTTGATGTGGTTTACGAAATATATCCAGTGGTAATGTTAGGTGACTCACCCTGTATATATATACGAAGATGGTATCTGTTCTTTTAGACATGTCCGAAAGAACAGGTACCATTTTCGTATATGTATCGTTGATATGAAACGATTGGTCTAGGGCCAGCCGGCTCTGAGCCGCGGTAGCGTGCAAAATTGCCCCGCTCACAGGACGGTGCTCCCCTCTCCGAGTTGTTTACATCTGCGTCGCGGTATTTGTGTATCTGGAGTCCACTAATAACGTACCTCATGGCGCACTCTTACCGTGCGACGATCAAAGTAACGTTTCAGGCCGAAAATCCACGACCAAGAGCCTTTGAAGTTGAACTGTTCATACGACAGGATCATGGACGCGATCGGAATACATTTTTCCATCACAGGAAGTGTTGTATACATCAAGATGTCGAAGAGGCGCTATGCGCTGAAGTTGTCCAACAACATGCCTCCAGAGTAAAATTTAAACACTCTGATGGACATGTAGGTACAGTGACAGTGCAACGTTCTAAAATTGTGATTTTCCGTGCAGCCAGTCTTACTATGCGGCCAGTAATACGTCAAGAGCATAGTTCCTTGTGAAGTGTCCATTATACTTTGCAGAGACGTGCGGACACTGGCCAGAATATGAACCGACCTCGAAAGGGTAGGCCATAAATCACATCAAAAAGTGATGACCAATATATAGCTGTCACAAGTAAACGTGATCGCTTCAAAACAGCGCCAGTTTTATCGTGCGGTATTCGGTATTCGAACCTTGAGAGTGTCTGAACTCGCTTTCAAAGTGCCTCAGGAAGTGGTCATTTCCGTTTTCTAAAAATATGGCAACGTCTTGGGTCACCTCGCGGAGAAGTGGCAAACATGTATTACCTACTCAGAGTTGAATGGCGTCCGGCTGATCAAAACTGAACTGACGAAACACGTTCCATCGTGCTTGATGATTGGCGATGTCGAGGCCATCGTCATATACAGTGGCCAACCTCGAACGGCCTCCGGATGTGGCCAGGAAGTACACGTCCGGTCCGAATGTTTACGCCAACGGTTGATACAGACACCGCTGGGGAAGTGACTGGCGCTCAGGCCCCTACCCGTCACCTACGTGGCGGTAGCATAGAAGCCTGCCCCGTAACTCCAGGATACGCCTGAAGCCTCGTCAACGCCGCCCACCGAGACACAATGTGCCAACCAGACCAGCATGGCGTCACCTCCAGGGCTCGCACCGGTACCATCCAAACTCAAACTGCGACGGACGACCCTGCTCGAACCATGGACGTCGATCTAGATGTCGTGCCTTTATCCAGACGGGTATGGCATCGGTTGATGGGCAACCACATTCTGATTCGGAAAAATACATTAGGAAAGTAAAAATAACGTGGCTGCGTGGTCAGCGACCGTTTACAAAGTAAAAGTAACGCAATACCAGCCCTCGGTCGCAAAAATTAAGTCTTTTGACCTGGTTTCGGCACTACTAGAGTGCCTGCATTAGCAGTAAAACATTCAAACTGGTTTATAATGTAACTACAAAAATTAAGGAAAAAATGTTTATATAAGTGTAAGTACTGACTAACAGTACAAGAAAGCAACAGTACTTTCATGTCACGTTTAAAATAAATATCAAGCGATGAAGCTTTCTAAAGCAGAATACGTGGAAGGCAAGCCGCTACTCATAGTATTTCCGAAACAAGGTCAAAAGACTTAATTTTTGCGACCGAAGGCTGTTATTGCTTTACTTTTACTTTGTAAACAGCCACTGACCACGCGGCCACGTTTAAAACTTTAGCATTTGGAAAGAGTAGTCCCCTAGGACGCGCAAGAAATGCCGACGAACGCCCTCCGATGACGCTCTCCTTCAGATGGCCTCATGATATGACGGCCGGATGTCTGATGGTGACTTTCCTTATTGCGTTCAGTCACACGGTGCGGCCACTCCTGACGCCCCTCCTGTGGCGAATCCTCTCTCAATCCAGAACACGTACCCGATGTCTCCAGTACAAGGCGACGACAGCTCCAACACTGCTCTTGTCGCACCACCCACTTCCCGCACTCTGACAGTAAACGACTGCCACATGCCTTCAACATCAGCATCCTGGATTGATGACGTGGAAGAAGGAGCGGATCAGACCACCAGCGTGTTGCGGAGGAAGCACCCTACAGAGACGCTTGAGCAGGCGCCCTGCCAGTAATCATGGCGACTGCTTCAAACCCGGCGGGTCTGCACCCGCCGGATGCTTCCATCGTGCATTCTGCATCCACAGCAAGGGACGGTACACAGCCACCATCCAAGCCAATCACAAACTGGCCATGTTCCGAGATACTACTGATATTGCACACCTACAAGACATGTTCGCCGCTGACTGCCGAGTGCTCACCAGTTACACCGCTCCGCCCATGTTTCTCATGCCTCCGACACTGGTAGCGGCATCGCGACAGACTGGCTGCAAAGGATGCAACGTACCTGCGCACGTCACGGGGTATGGCCCTCACCCTATTCGGCGTGCGTATCTTAATATCTACGCACCCCCTGGCACTAGCCGCTGTCATGTCCGACATGCGTTCTTCGCCGAGGAAGTCACGCCACTCTTCATAGGCCCAAAAGACGATTTGATGCTCGGTGCGGACTTCCACTTGACACAAGGGCCCGCTGACCAACTGCCACGGCACTCGCCTTGTGCAGTTTTCTCGGTGATTATCGATCGGCTGAGACTCATTGACACCTGCACGAAGCTCCATGAAAACCAACCGGGTTACACATTTTACACTGCTCATTCGTCAAACCGCACAGACGGCATGTAACTGTCCACTTGCTGATGGGACCCACCGTGCAGAAGTCTGCGCCACGGCCTGTTCAGACCGTGAAGCATACATCTGCGACGTCAGTCTCGTCCGACAGAGTGTGTGGCATAGTCGTGGTCTGTGGAAATTCAATGTCGCCCACCAGGTGTCGCCGTATAGATGAGGATGCGCGGCCAGATCGTCGTAACGCCTTTGACCCCACCTTATCTTAGTGGCTTTCCTGTGCAAAGCTGACCCTCCCTAAAACATTGATGAGCTATGGTAAGGAAGTCAAGGCATGGCGAACTAATAGCTTGCACTTCTCTTATTACATTCTTCGTGACTATGACAATGCCTTCCTCATCAGCCTGGTAGACTGTGGTACACTGAACGAAGGGGCAGATATCCTTGATCGTGCACCGTCACCTGGAATGCACTGTAGTCCGATATCGGACGTCTAATCGCATGCCTCAAGAACATCCTTTGATATACCACTTCCTCCACGAAACACAAACAAGACGCAGCTCTCTGATCCACGTCTTCACTGATCCAGAAGGCCACCGCATGAGACGCAACACACCTCGGCCCTGCTCTCCACAATCATTTCGCCCGATTATATCAGCTGTACCGGATTCAGCAGAACTGATCAAAGAGGTCGCTCGACTTACTACAAGTGCTCTCCCAGATAGCGCATGAACTCCAGGAAGGTATGACCACAGGTGAAATACATGATGCTATCAAGGCGGGATATAATAACAGATCGGCCCAATGGTATCCACATCGAATTTTACAGAAGTTTTAACTCTTTGTTACCTTCCAAACGGACAACCATCGCACAAAGTTGATGCCCCCGATTACAGTGGTCCCTAACACCTTTCCCGATGGGATCGCTATATCCATTCATAAACCGCACAGGTGACTGAGGGTGCATGATTATCGACCAATCACGTTACTCAATAGCGATATGACAGTTTTTACATACCTGCAGGCATCGCTACTCGAGAGAGCGCACGTCACGTCACCTCCTGAGACTAGACTTCCCTAGAAGGCGACAACAACATCCGTACGGGCCTCTGTCATTACCAAGACGTGATAGCATTTGCTCGTCACCAATGTCTCCCTGGTGCCTTGACGTCGCTGGACTTCATGCAGGCCTGCGACCGTGTAGTACAGTCCAATTTGCGAACACTTCTCCAACACATGGGTTTCCCCGGCAGTTTTCTCACAGTTTGATCGGTGCGACCTCCAGAGTCACGTACTACGGCTGCCTCACGCCACCCATGGTCATATCACGATATGTACGGCAAGGTTGCTCCCTTTCCACGATTTTATATGCTTTCGCTCTAGAACCCCTGCTCCAGGGACTCCGCACCATTTCTGTTGCAGACGGCCTAGTCTTTTATCTGCGCAGTGGGAATGAAGTTCGAGCACCGCCAACGTGGTTGGCAAGCTACGGCGAAGCATCGAACAGCTCTCTCAACGTGTCCGAATCCAGTGTCTTGTTCATTGGTGATGGCGTGCTGAAGAGAAGCGTCGTCCCCCTTAGCGTCGCCGCCATAGTTGGGTGTCTTGGCCCTGAATTCACAGCCGATCTCCTTTGCTCAAAGACTATTAACTGTAGGCGTTTGCTACAGACCATCAGAGCTAGCCGTGCAGATCACTGGCTGCGAGCCCCAGACATCTGTCAACACGCCCAATATGTGAACATCTACCACGCCTCCCGTATACCACACGTGGCCCGACATCTCCTGATGGCGCTGTACTCTTTCGTCAGCTCCGGGAAGTTGTTCAAAGTGCAGTATCACTCCCTTGCACTCCCACAGGACTGTGGTGGGGTGGGACTAATACATGTGCCGACCAAGAGTCACAGCTCTCTGTATCAGCTCTCAACTCAAACTCTAGCATCGTTGCCTGCAGAGCCTCACTGCACTCCTATTCCTAATTTTGCAGCGGTCTATTTGTCCGCCCCAGTTGCGGCATCGACCATCCCATCCCCCTTTTATCATATCCAGCGACTCCTCTTGGACTTCCGTTGTGTCTACCGGTCTCTACCACTTACACGTTTGTTTCAGACGAAAACAGTTACAACAGTCCCTCCCACCCAACTCAATTGAAACTGAGTATTCCCAGTATGTATGGCGGGCGGCACATACGGGAGGAGGTCGACGCTCGCTTTCTCGAACCCGACGTCTAATCAGCTTGATGCATCACCGTGAATGGCAAACACGTTAACCAACATCAGCTGCATCGCATCCATCTAGCTGACTCGCTCCTCGGTACCCACTGTGGAGTGGAAGACACAAGCGACAACAAGTTCCACATGGTCTAACATCCGATGTCTGTACACTTTTGCAGCGTATTTTGATGTTTCTTACCCGCCAAACACCCTCTAAGATCGATATCCACACATTTTTATTCCCGGAGGGGATTTGTTACCCCACCACGAAAACTTACTCTGTGAACTGGATCTGTGGCCATAAAATTCGTTATCTCTTTAATTCTGGCCATAAGTCAGTGCTACGATATTGGACGTATCTCAACGAACGACACTGCGTCCTAACACGCAACTTCTCTAATTTCTTAGTGAGCACCTTTAATGACGCGCCTCGCAGCTGAAACATCAATGAGAAGCTGAAAACTGATCTGCACCTACCCGAAACGAACAGAACTGATAACGGAATCTACGCCGACTCAACAAGCAGAAGCGTTTGGACGTGCTGGCTGACCTTGTCAAAGAGGGCGGAGGAGCGGACAGAGGTTCAGGGCAATCTCTTGTCCATGAAGTGGAAACTGCCCTTAAAGGCGGAAGAGTCAACAATGATCAAAGGCATGAGGATGTGGAAGGCAATGGAAACCACTGCATTAAAGACACATAACGTGTATCCACAGGACTTGTGGCGTGTATTTGAAAAAGGATTCCTTGTGAAAAGGATGATAGGGCAGATAGTGTGTTACTGTGAACAGTTCAGTGATAGGATCTTCTTATCAGAATCGACACCAAACCAACACCGACAATGATAGCTCAGGTATACATGCCGACGTCGCAAGCTGAAGGTGAAGAGAGAGAGAAAGTAAATGAGGATACTGAAAGGATAATACAATACGTAAAGGGAGACGAAAATCTGACAGTCACGGGGGACAGGAATGCAGTTGCAGGCGAAGGAGTAGAAGAAAAGGTTACAGGAGAATACGGGCTTAGGACAAGGAAAGAGAGAGGAGAAAGACTAACTGAGTTCGGTAATAAATTTCAGCTAGCAATAGCGAATACTTTAATTAAGAATCACGGGAGAAGGAGGTCTACTTGGAAAAGGCCGAGTGATACGAGAAGATTTCGGTTAGATTACATCAGCGGCAGACAGAGATTCCGAAATCAGATAGTGGATTGTAAGGCTTTGTAACCTCACCACAGATTAACCCCGTAACCTCCCAATAAAAAAAAGGTGACTAACCTCTCAATAAAAATGTGACTCAAATATAACCTTTCAATAATTAACTGACTGGTAAATGTAGACGTCAGCAGTGCTGCGCCATGGCCCTGAAAAGTCATTCTGAATAAACTGAAAATTCTTACCTCAATGATGTCGCCGGACAACGCGTATATATCTGCTCCTGTAAGAAACTTTTCTGGGAGAGCCGAGTGCAATGCTGGCCACTAGATTTTGTTATGTATGAAAAATCGACTGATTTTATTTACGATAATTGGCATGACTGTCAAAAATTATCATTATAAGTAAGATTATTATTGAAGAATTGTTGAAAAATATTTAAATGTGACTTTGATATAACAATAGTACAAGATCAGTTGTAGCAATTAACATATGCGCGCGGCACTAAACAATAGTAGTTTGCTTTTACCCTATACTACATCGCTCAGGCACCGCCATCGTTCTCCACGACCGGCCTTGGTAATTCCATACAGGACACAGGTGCTCTCTGTGAGCTATACAACTAGACAACTGCTCTCTGCGAGCGACCTGGCTCAGCCGCCCGACCGCGAGCTACAACCACTGCTGCTGCTGACAGTGCGCTCTGTTCTGCGATTCCACTGTAACTCACCGCAGGCAGCGCGTGAGCAATCTATCGAAGTTACATTTGCTCTAGTGCGCTAGCAATAGATTCCTTAGTCATGGACCTCTTACAGCGTGTCCTGGAGCAGATATAAACTGAAATCACAATGTAGTAGTGATGAAGAGTAGGCTGAAGTTTAAGAACTTACTCAGGAAGAATCGGTGTGCAAAGAAGTGGGACACGGAAGTACTAAGGAACGAGGAGATACGCTTGAAGTACTCTATGGCTATAGGTACTGCAATAAGGCAGTACAGTTGAAGAGGAATGGGCATCTCTGAAAAGGGCAATAACAGAAGTTGGAAAAAAAACATAGGTACAAAGAAGGTAGCTGCGAAGAAACCATGGGTAACAGAAGAAATACTTCAGTTGATAGGTGAAAGAAGGAAGTACAAAAATGTTCATGGAAATCCTGGAGTACAGAAATACAAGGCGCTGAGGAAATAAATAAATAGGAAGTACAAAGAACCTAAGACGAAATAGCTGAATGGCAAACGGAAGAAATTGGAAACGAAATAATTGTTTGAAGGACTGACTAAACATGTAGCAAAGTCAAAATAGCCTTCGGTGAAATTAAAAGAAAGGATTGGAACATTAAGACTGCAATGGGAATTTCACTGTTAAACGCAGAGGATAGAGCGGATAGGTGAAAAGAGTTCATAAAAGTATCTGTGAGGGAGAAGATTCGTCTGGTGAGATAGGAGAAGAAACAGGAGTCGATTTAGAAGAGATAGGGGATCCAATATTAGAATCAGAATTTAAGAAAGCTTTCTAGGAATTAAGATCAAATAAGTCACAAGAGATAGAGAACATTCCATCAGAATTTCTAAAATCGTTTGGAGGAAGTGGTAACAAAACGACTATTCACATTGGTGTGCAGACTGTATGAGTCTGGCGACATACCATCTGACTTTCGGAAAAATATCATCCACAGGGGTCCGAAGACTGCAAGAGCCGACAAGTGCAAAAATTATCTCACAATCAGCTTAATAGCTCATGCAGCCAAGTTGCTGACAAGAATAATATTAATAAGAATGGGAAAGGAAACTGATGATGTGTTAGGTGACGATCCATTTGGTTTTAGGAAAGGTAATGGCACCAGAAAGACAATTCTGACATTGCGGTTGGTAATGGAAGCCAAGACTAAAGAAAAATCGAGACACTTTCATAGGATTTGTGTTCCTGGAAAAAGCGTTCGATAGTGTAAAATGGGGCAAGATGTTCGAAATTCTGAGAAATGTAGGGGTAAGCTATAGGAAGAGACGGGCGGTATACAATACGTACATGAGCCAAGAGGGAATAATAAGAGTGGACGATCAAAACTGAAGTGCTCGGCTTAAAAAGGGTGTAAGACAAGGATGTAGTCTTTCGCCCCTATTATTCAATATTTACATCGAAGAAGCAATGATGGAAATAAAAGAAAGGTTCACGAGTAGAATTAAAATTCTGGGTGAAAGGATGTCAATGATACGATTCGCCTGGTGACATTGCTATTCTGAGTGGCAGTGAAGAGGAATTACATGATCTGCGGAAAGTAATGAACAGTCTAATGAATGCGGAATACTGACTGAGAATAAATAGGAGAAAGACGAAAGTATTGAGAAATAGTAGAAATGAGAACAGCGAGAAGCTTAACATCCCGATTGATGGTCACGAAGCAGTGAGTTAAGGGATTCCGCCAGCTACACAGCAAAATAACCAATGACGGACGGAGCAAGGAGGACATCAAAAGCCCACTAGCACTAGCAAAGAAGGCATTCCTGGCCAAGTGAAATCTACTGGTATCCATATAGGCCTTAATTTGAGGAAGAAATTTCTGAGAATGTACATTTGGAGCACAGCATTATATGGTAGTGAAACCGGAAAAGAAGGGAATCGAACCATTTGAGGTGAATAGCTACAGGCGAATGTTGAAAATTAGGTGGACTGATAAAGTAAGGAATGAGGAGGTTCTGAACAGAATCAGATAGGAAAGGAATATGTGGAAAACGCTGGCAAGGAGAAGGGACAAGATTATAGGACATTTGTTAAGACATCAGAAAGTGACTTCCATGGCACTAGAGGCTGCTGCAGAAGGCAAAAATTGTAGAGAGAGACAGAGATTGGAGTACATCCAGCAAATAACTGAGGATGTAGGTTGTAAATGCTACTCTGAGATGAAGAGGTTAGCACAGGAGAGGAATTCGTGGTGGGCCGCATCAAACCATCCATAAAGCTGATAACTCAAAAAAAAAAAAAAAAAAAATTAGAAATCAACTGACTGTAGAATTACAAAACATGCCTTATGCCCACGTAAAGAAAATCTGCTCTATGAATATCAATATGGGATTCTGCAAAAAGAGGGGTTGCGAAACTCAGCTTGCTCTGTCCCTCCATGAGATCCAGTGCGTAGACAAAGGAGTCCACTTTGACGATGTTTTCCTATATTTCCGGAACGTATACATTGCAGTTCCGCACAGTCACTTAATGAAAAAAATACGAAACTGTCGAGTAGAGGCCCAGATCTGAGACTGAATTCAAACTCAGCATGATGTTCTTAACAGAACAAAATGGAATTCAACGAGGGAGTGTTCGGGGTCCGTTACAATTTAGAACGAATATTAATTATCTATTTGATGACGCTGGAGACTCCACGAGGCTGTGCGGGGGACGAAACAGTTGTGTGTAGAAAGGATTCAACGCCAAAAGTCTGTAGCGAAATGCAGGAAGATCTACAGGGTACAGATGACTGGCGCACGGACCACCAGTTGGCCTTGCATGTAAGTGAATGTAACGTATTGTGTTTAATAAGGCAAAGAGATCCAACACTCTTCGATTACAATGTAGTGACAGGCCACTGGAAACAGTAACTATCCAGAGCACCTAAAGTGGAACGAAAAGCATACCAGGGTGAGATATTTTTGGAGAAAATTAAGGAAATTTAATTCACCCACGACAGAATTAGCTGACAACACTTGTTCGACCGATTCTTGAGTTGTGCTCATCACTATGGAACCGTCAGCAAGATGGATTAACAGATCCAACGAAGATCACCACCGTTCGTCACGGTCCGCAGCTCGTGGTCGTGCGGTAGCGTTCTCGCTTCCCGCGCCCGGGTTCCCGGGTTCGATTCCCGGCGGGGTCAGGGTTTTTCTCTGCCTCGTGATGACTGGGTGTTGTGTGATGTCCTTAGGTTAGTTAGGTTAAAGTAGTTCTAAGTTCTGGGGGACTGATGACCATAGATGTTAAGTCCCATAGTGCTCAGAGCCATTTGAACCATTTTCGTTCGTCACGTGATCATTGAGTTGGCACGACAGCGTTCTGGAGGTGTTCACCAAATTACAGTGTAGGCGTAGGCGAGAACTCACGTATTTGTTACCAATCACAGTGACGGAGACATCGCAGTTTTTACAATAACCGCTTTACAGTACCTGGCAGGGATGTCGGTCACAACTGGAAGTCGCATGTAATGTACCAACTAAAAGTAGCATTTAACAAGCAACGTCCTGTGCCATGTGTTGGCCGGAGTTCGTACCTCGTTCTGAGAATCATGTTTCATGCTGTGGTCAGAGAAATGAACCAAGAAGGTAATTTGCTTTGACAAAAAAGTTACACACCGTGTTTTACCTGACGGCAGCAGCAATTATTGAACCATCCTTCCCCCCCCCCCCCCCCCCCCCCCCGCCAGAAATCGTTGCTGTGTAGCATATCCCGAAGTCTACGTTAGGTCGAAACGTGATAATTCGACTTCGAGTTGGCGAAACTAACGAATGTGATTGCTAAATAGAGACTGCAGTAACAGATTGACCTATAGTGCAGCCTAATGTTTACATTAGGGCAATATTTCAGCACTGATAATTCACTTTTCGTATAATAACAAAAGCTGAAGGATAAATTCATAAAACATATATTAGATAATTGACAAGGCTCCGACTAATATTTTGATGCGTACGGTAGACAAACATCGTACATAACCTATAAAAATGCAAAAGAAAGTGTGGCGATCGGGCACTATGTAAGCTACAGATAGTTTTTCAATACTACAATACACAGGAAGAGTTTTATGTGTATCTTCAAGCATTGCACGTAAAATAGTCCCGATGTCGACTGATAACCTTGGACAATATAGCCAAATCTTTATCAGTAAATACACCTCGGAAATTTTAGAGCTATGGGACGGCTTCAACAAGCGGAAAATGGAATTTTCGTTATTCATTCCCAGTGTATTTCACACTTATTTACCGTCCCTTCCAAATATCACAACTACTACAGTGATACAGTACTGAAATACTCAGTCTGCACACGTTACAGGCAAGATCGTAGCTCTTCAGCTGTACTGTAGCAGTTCACTTGGCCAGGAATACCAATTAGCATATATACTTGTCAGTGCCTGTTAGTTGCTACTTTCGTTTAATTACAGCGTAAAATCAACGGTGACAAAGCACAGATATCGCATTTTAGTGTTACGGAGGATACAAGTTGTGAATTCGTAACACTGACTTTAAACTCTGACAAATCGGAAGTAAAAATCGCAGTTACGGGAAAGTAGCATTCACAGAAATCACTGATATCGAAAGTCACAGTCTCGCTCATCCCTGCTTCACTGGCACGTCATACAAGAGAGGCACCGTGTTTCACGGAAAGGGTTCTGAGAAGATAGATTCCAAATACAGTCGGGCAAAATATTGCTTCTTCTTACTTACGTCTAGCGAAGTGACTATGACGAGAAATACAGTGAAACTAGAGCTCATACGAAGTAGGGGTGTAAAAGTACCCTATGCCAGATACCGGAAGATGGTTTGCAGACTTTACGTGTCGAGAGGGCTGTTCAGATCGTCTGGTAAATTATTTATAAGGATTAGGAACAGCAGAGGGCCTATAACACTTCCTTGGGGAATGCCAGATATTACTTCCGTTTTACTCGATGACTTCCTTTCAACTACTAGGACCTGTGACCTTTCTGAGAGGAAAGTACTAATCCAATCACATAACTGTGACTACAAAGGCACATTGTTTAAATAGAAACCACTTGTCCTCACGGTATCGAACGCCTTCTGGAAATCCAGTAATGCGGAATCAATCTGAAATCCCCTGTTGATAGCACTAATCAGTTGATGAGATTAAAGAGCTGGTTGTGTTGCACTAAAACGATATTTTCTGAATCCATGCTGACTTTGTGCCAATACATTGTTACCTTATATGTAATTCATAACGTTCGAACACAGCACATGTTCCAAATTCCTACTGCAAATGAAGGTCAGTAATATGGGTCTGTAATTCAGTGGATTACTCCTATTTCTTTTCTTGAGTATTGGCGTGGCTTGTGCAACTGTCCGGTCCTTAGGTACAGTATTTCGTCGAGCGAACGGTTGTATACGATTGCTAGGTACGGTGTTACTATGAAATGAATCCAGTTATACGAGAAGGGCCGGTAGATTTGCCTTTATTAAATTATTTGAGTTGCTTTGCTAAACTGAGGGTATCTATTTCTAAGTCGCTCATGATGGCAGTAGCTCTTGATTCGAATTATAGAATATTTACTTGGTCTTTTTTGGTGACGAAATTGCGGAAAACCGTATTTAGTATCATCGATTTAGTGGTCCTGTCATAAGTAACATTACCATCGATACCGTACACTGAAGTTATTGATTGTGTCATGCTGCTGCTGTACCTTATACACAACCAGAACCTTTCGATTTTCTGCCAGATTTCGAGAAAGTTTCGTTTTGGAAATTATTAAAAGAATCTGGCACTGAAATCCGCACTGAACTTTGAGCTTAACTTGTGCCATGTAGACGCAGAAGTTTGATTGTACAACTGGCACTCAAACACTGGAAACAGTGACAGCTGTTCAATACCCAGGAGTATGCGTCCGGATCGATTTAAGGTGAAACGACCGAATAAATTCATTTCTCGATATTTTTAAGTAGAAAATTCGCACTGGATCTATTTTATGACAGCTGTTTTCTGTCTGGAACCCTTAGCAAGTAGGAGATAGAGATCACCGAAAAAAAAGCAGCACGTTCCACCACAGGATCTTTCAGCTAAGTAGGGCAGGTGTGCATAAAGTTCCAGTGACAGATGCTACAAGAGAGGTGTCGCACATCAAGAAGGGGTGTATTGTCGTAATAGCGGAGTGTAGGTTCCCAGAAGAATAAAACCACATTTTGTATCACGCATACGTCTATCCAGATTATCGTGATGGTGGCTTATATGAAGCAGGATGTATTATGAAGTTGTTACATAAAATTCTATCCGCCATATTTTGTAAGTTTACTTGCGGGAGGAAGTTGTATGAATAGGTAAATCTTGTTTATCGATATCTCGATATTTAACTCTCTTGAAACATTATAAAAATAGAAAAAATAAAATTTACACACGTATTAGTTGTCTCTGGTGCATACATACTCAATTTATGTCACATATTGTAATATGTCCCATAGTTCCTTAGTCAGCATTACTCATAAATCGTTTACTTACCCTCGCAAAGTAGGCAAAAATTAGCGGTGTCCTGGCAATTCTGCCTCAAAGTGCTTTATTCCGGTAATGGTACCCAAAAGGATTTCTTGGCCGTCTTAAAAAAATGTGTGTGAATTTCTAAGGACTCAAACTGCTGAGTTGATCGGTCCCTAGACTTACACACTACTTAAACTAACTTATGCTAAAACAACAGATGCCACGCGCCGCGGCTGGCCGTCATAATTAGTCCGGTAAGGGGAACTGCTTGTTTATCCGCAAAGCATCGCAATGCTTCCTTAGCAGTAGTGTAATGAAAGACTAATTTACGAAGCTTGTAATAAAATTGTTGGAAGCTGTCCAAAAATAGCTAAAGTAATAAGTTGTCATGTATGTACGCTACAGTGAAAGGTAGTTTGTCAATGCTAAACTCCTCTGAGACGGAAGCGAAAGATCATTCGCATTTCTTGGTGATGAAGCAGTTTCAAATTAGACCCACTTTAAATGCAGGTGGACTGATCATTGTTCGCGCCCTTTGTAAGTGTTCCAGGAGAAGAAAGGCGTTTCGCACCAGACATGACTGCCAGTGAGAAAAGAAAGGAACAGACCAGCTCTTTCTGGGCATTCTCGCAAACAGTTAATGCAGCGCCGAGTAGTTTCGAACAATGCGGTGTTAGTCGTCTGTTTCAAGGCGAAAAGGAAGTTCTTCAGCAGGTCGTTTTGAAATACATTTCCCACCACGCATGAGAGTCTACATATTTCCGGCCCGCTTGTGCACTGAGACTGTAATAAAGATCACAATGGGACAGGAATGATAGCACCTAATAACTGGCTTAATTTTATTGCTATTGTATAACTAAAAGTAACGACAGGCTATCTTTCGTTTCCGCTAGACATCTCCAAATTTTCTGTAACCGTTCGCGCATTATGGAGCTGACAAACTGTGGAAGCTGCCATTTGACTATAAACATCGGCAACCACTAAACGAATCAATCAGGAATACTAATTACATCTACTGATCTAGTTAATGAAGTTAGAATTTTGAATTATGCTCTGATCGTAACATTTGCGTCAATACATTGTAGCTCCTACCGAAACAGTTACATTCTATACTCTTCGGTCAGTTTTCGAATCCGTGTAGCGAAATTAGGTTGTTACTTAGCGATGCACGTCCTCTGCGATGATCAGAAGCTTTCTGATGTCACTGACAGTTAGTAAGATTGGTTCCCTCATTTCTAATTCTTTGTACTCGCATCAGTACAGTTATTCTACATCTATAAAGAGGCATGTGTTTAATAATGCGTGTCTTATTCAAGACAGTACCCTAAGTGGTGTAAAAGACAACATTGTGAAATAGACAACATTGTGTGCCTAAAGAATGGAAAGTCTGGAAAGAATCAAGGATGAAAAATGGCAAATGTAAAATCAGTACTACTGAAGATGTTTTCCTTGAACAAATGGATCATGTATTCCTGCAATTAGCCATTATTAGTACCTGCAAAGACGAATCCTTAATACAAAAATTTCATCGACTTTCTAAATAAAAATCAAAGCAATAAAAACTGTGTCTGTTCCAATAGCATAATGCTACTGTTTATTTCTTTTATACACGATGAAATAACATGATTAATATTATAACAGGTTCAGCCGTACACTGACCATATCCAGATAATTAATCCCTAGTCGAAACTGTTAATGACTGCAATCATGTTTGATTGTGTCTAAGACAAATAAGAAAGATTGTTAGTCACTTTTTCCATGGACATAGTGTTTATTTCAAGAACAAATTCTCTCGTTTAAAAAGAAAGTAAAAGTATATAAGTAGATATCAAAAAGAAACATATACAAAGTGATAACAGGCTGTAGAAATTTGGAAAATAGGAGAACTAAGTGATGCAAGCACATCTCTCAAAATAATTTACAAATTGAAACATACTATTGTTTAAGGTATTTTAAATCCCACTGTGCAAATACAAGTAGTGATATTTTGTCACCAAATACACTTCATGCTATTGATACAATACATCTTCAATGGTTTTTTAATGAAACCGGAGTGGCACTTATTGTGTCGTATTTCACGTAAAGAATTTTGTAGTTTTACAAAGCAATGTGAGACCAGGCAAAAACAGCAATACCACATGAGGGAATACATCAGAATAGTGCAATGAGGCGACATTTCCTGATGTAGGAGAAAATTGGACATGAAATACCACAAATAAAATCACATCTCAGTATCTTTCGTAACAAACTATTTTTAGATCTAAAAAGCAAGCCAGAATGCAAATGTGTTTTATTACAAACGACTGATGATGTTTTATATTAATAACACGATAACGATACGCGTTTGGTGACAAAAATGCGCACCATCTTGCAATTCACAGATTGATTTCAAAAGTCTTCATTAATTTTGGAGCAACTACGGGTAGTATGATCACACAAACGGAAAATGAAACTTTCCAGTTTAGCTACGGAAAAGTGTACTTGGAAGAAATAGATTTTAAGGTATCCAACCGTTCTGAAATATCCTACGAAGGATAGGCAAATAATTGCCAATATATTCAAAATGAGAAAAGCAGAAACCTGTGCAATACGGTCTTAAAAAAAAATAAACGTTCTGTGAGAAAGCCATCTATTGACTTTGATCTTAGTTGGGGTGCAGAAGAGGGGCTGTTGGACGCTAACGGAAAAAAATTATAAGTAGTATAACTACGACAACATATCAAAGCTAATGAAAAGTTTACGACGGAAAGAGAAGTGGATGGATATGGAATGTTATCGCAAAGCAGTTAAAAAATCTATAAGGAAAATTTGCAAACAAAGAGAAGATGCAAAACCGTAATAAACACGAGATGAATTTAAGGAACGCAATTCATGAAACTACTACAGAACATTCAAAAAGCAATTGACCAACTACTCTGCACCATTACTGTACTTCGAAAACAAACATGTTGTTCCCTCACCAGTAGTTAAAATTGTGATATCCCAGCTTAATACCTTTAGAAATTATTTAACAGTAAAAAACCACAATTAAATTATATTTCATTCTGCACAGATAAAACACGACTCAGAACCACTGCCCATAGGGGAATTAACGGCGGTAATACAATTTCTTAAAAATAACAATATTTCAGAAGTAGATCTAATGCTGCAGGAGAGAACTTCATTACGAAACTCAAGTAATTTTTTATGAAATCTGGCGCATCGATAAGTTCATTCCAAACTAGAAGACGACAATTACATATCCAGACAAGTATCGTGAAAACTAAATACTTTGTCACTTACAAAATACATTGAAAAGCTCTCCTCAGCACCACAGAATCACAACTTACTTCTCAACTCGGCAAATACCACATTAGATTCAGATGAAGGCTACCATGCAGACAACAGATTCTTATCCTGAAGAATTCAATGAAATATTTCAGCAGCAAACACAGACAAAGGGTAAGCCATTAAGTTCGTCGATTTCAAAAATTCTTACGAATGCATAGACCGGGAATGTCTCTTCATAATACTACCTGATTTGGATTAGACCAACAGACAACAAGTATCATAATCGAAACACAGACATAATATCAAAAGTAAAATGTATGGAAGAATCCGAAGAATTTCAAATAGCCGCAGGAGTACGACGAGGGAAATGTCTGTCCGCATTCCTGTTAACCTGGACCCTTGGGAAACCTTGTAAGAGAACGGAGAAAAGCAGGAGGAGATTCACACCGGCTGATGACCAAACACAATTTAAAATACTGCAGGAACGAAGTGGAAAAACTATACTTTTAATTTCACCAGAAAAAATTCAAGATTGTATCATAACAGCACTGACCACACACGAAATCGGCATTAACAAAGTATTTCATGTTAAACAATTTAAATATTTAGGTAAATGGATCACTGAAAACTGAAACGAAAAAAAGATCACAGAATATAGAAAACAGAAAATACAGGAAAAAGAACCACGTTCCAGTTAACAAAAGAATCATTTCTTGGAACTATAAACAATCCAACATTATACAACACTGATCAAACCCGAAGCACTCTTCGTACCAGACACACTCTCCAACACAAGGCATTAAAAGTGCATTAGAAATTAAAAAAGACCTAAAATTATGAGGAAAATCTTAATGTCGAGAATAAAGCATATAATACAAGAAAAACGTAACACAGAAACCTAAATCACGATTGCATTGCGTAAGTGAACACACCAGGTAGAAAGAATGGACCCAACTGGCTAACGCATGAAATCCTCATATTGTTAAAAATTAGATTACTGGTCCTAACTGCTACCAATGTACAGAAAAATACCTTAAGGAAATAGACTTACCAACTATGAAGTGCTGAAGTTTACTCGGAAAAGTAACATACATATGGGATTAGAGGAAGAAAAGATCATAAGAAACAGACATGGACGGAGTGGTAAAAACACACTAATTTCTTAAGCTTCTTCTTCTTCTTCTGCTGGGCTAAAAGTAAGGCCAACAAGTGTTTTTTTTCGCTTTGTATTAAGAGACTCGTTCCCGGAAGAAGAAGAAGAAGAAGAAGAAGGAGAAAAGAAAGGAGAAAGAACATCAGTGACATTCGGTGACGGTATGCTTAATTATCGAAGGCCTATTAAGCATAACTGTTTAGCCGGAACAAAACCCGTTAGTAGAAATACGAATTTAGACATGTTTAGCATGAGGTTTAGGTTGAAACAGAAAAAGAAGTAAAACAATTTTTCGTCCTTGAGCATGACAGAGATAATAGGAAAATGAGGAGCACACCACAAAACATTGATCTGGAACCGAAAAGAAAAATATTCTAAAGATATCTGTTTGGTTTGCATGGAAGTTCATTAAAGTAAACGTGGAAAACAGAAGAGTTTAAAGAAAAGTAGAACTTTTTTACAGGTGATTTTTGAATCATGTACATCGTGTTTATAAGAAAGAAATAGATCACAAGCAGAAAAGTGGTACACATCACAAAAGGGCACTAGATAAAGAAACAAATATGTGTTGAGACTAACATTTTTTGAACTAGTACTAAAAGAAGTGATGCAAGACGAAAATGGTTACAAAAACCAAAGTGGTGCAAGATATCACATAAACTGCTGAGTATATTCGTTTCAGTAAATATTAGTGATAAAAAAAAGGAAGTTAACTGTTTGAGCAGAAATTAAAAACATCTCTTAAAAAAGGTTCTATACAATAATAGTTCTCATTATTCTGTTGAAACCGCTGCGTGAGGTCAGTTAAAGAAAGAATGTGCACCTGGGTGAGTATAAAATATTACGACTGCCTCTCACGCTTTCATTTTTCTTAGGATTTGCATCTGTTTTTTTGCGTGCATGCCTTAATACACGCTCGTTAGAATGCTGCATTCTACATTTAGATCTTATCTGTCACTTGGTCATTATTCATTTGCAGCGTACATTTGCAGCCATTTCATCAGCGCACTTTTTGTGGACTCCTGTTCCCTACCTTTCTCTCTATCTATACACGGACTCACTCACTCGTCCAAGGAATCGCCAAGTAAACACACACACACACACAAACACACACAGGCATGTTCCTTTACAAAGAGAGGAAAAGAAAGTATGGATACCTGCTCTTGAGTCACCTTTCAAAGCGGATGAATTTATCACTCAAATAAGTACGCGTCAGCGTATCTGAGAATCAACAAAATACTGGTCGGATGAAATGAGTACTTTCGTTTTTCTTTCTAAACTGGAGTTAAAATATTGTCGTTATTTTTAGTATATTTCCTCTGTAAACTACAGTAGTAGGTGAGAGGTAATCATGTTACTCAAAATATCAACAAACATCCAATTTCAATATCCTAGCCGTCGTTGAGCCTAATTGTTCTACACTACCTGCACGATTGTAAAAGATGAATAGCACTGGCGATTCTGTTGTGTGAATAAAACTAGACTGTAATTTTTTAATGTTTAATTTTTTCAGCCGACTGGTAATAATTCAAATGTAACTGAAAAGAATGGAATTCAACTTTACACGAGCTCTATACGCCAATATGGTACTGCTTCACAGGTTTTGTGATGGAAATGCCGTTGTTGCTTCTGCAAAATGCCACTGAGAACCGGAATCAAGAGGGTTCACTTGTGCTTTTAACAAAACTCGAGGAAATGATGCAGTTCTCTGAAGATAGATGTCACATACTTTATCTGAAGATGTTTTCAGCAAAGTGTAGATCATGTTGTAACTATTCTTCAGGCGGTGAAACATAGTTTTACTTCAAGCATACGAAGAGTTCTAACACTTCAGTGTTCCACATACGTAACACAAATAAATAGGGGGAGAATTACCTCAATGTGTCTTGCATCTTATCCAGCATGAGCTGGTCTAACATATTCAG
The DNA here is from genome assembly GCF_023864345.2 of Schistocerca serialis cubense. NCBI lineage: Eukaryota > Metazoa > Arthropoda > Insecta > Orthoptera > Acrididae > Schistocerca > Schistocerca serialis. Next base: position 622,860,854 of record NC_064645.1, read on the forward strand.
ACGGTGTATGAAGCTCGACTATTCGAATTTTGTCACTAGGTATTGGAAACTGCCATTAAATCTAGTCGTACGGTTCACTGATGAAGCTAATTCCACGCAGGTTGTTGAAGCGATATAATTTCAGACATTCGACTGAAGGAATTTTCAACATAGACAGTCTTAAAGGGCTCAGTTAATGAACCTTACTGCTAAACGAGTTGGATTTTATACGAGGCTGAGCATGTTCATTCTGCGTGACGAAACGTCTGTACATTATACTTGTCAGTAACATATAATTATCCAACGTTTTTGGCAGTTTTTGACAGACTGGTGAGCCCACTAGGCATATATATTCTTCATCAATGTCAGTGAAGTTTATTGTAACAGATTGTTTTCTTTGTGTTTCCTGAAACGCTAAGCGTACAAAAAAAAGAATAAACACAAACAGTTGATTAGTCAGCGGCCCATTGAACAGTACCCCAATATAATTCCACCACGATCGTGAAGAGAGCTGAAAAGAGTATTTGGCATGGTGATGAGATTTTTATATATTTGTTTCGAAACATAAATACGAAGAAAAACTTTCAAGTGGAGTAATACAACTATTAAAGAGAAGAAGAGTGTTTAGAATAAAGGATAATAGGAAGATGAGAAGAGGGATACGAGCAGATACAATGAGAGTTTCAAGAGACACAATGGAAAACGTGGGTGAATGAAAAAAATTACACAAAGACTGTTATGCGAGAAGAAGTAAGTAATGGGTGAAATGTGCCAACACTCCCTACAAGGTATCTCGCGAGGGACAAGGTAACTTATACCAATCCCTACCGCCCCAGATATAGTGAACAGGGCGTTCCCAGGAAGCTGCTGAGTATTGAACGATTGCGTAGTGTTTGCGCGTTGGATAAACCTCCTACTATATAGATTGTGTCCGTAACATATTAGCTTAGGTTTGAGGTAACTCGTTACTAATACACTGACAGAAAAACAATCGTACATCAAGAAGAAGTTGTGCGACATAAACGGAAGTCGGTAGGCGTGCTTTTACATCTGAAAAAGTCTGTTAAAATTTCGCTCCAATAGCGTAAGCTGGTGGCGCCACTATGAGGATGCAAAACAGGTTTGCTTTAAACAATTATGTGGCACAATTATGTGGCACTCATTAAAATTTCCACTTACCTCACGGCTAGTCAAAATGTTGCAGATTCCTCGTAAGCACAACAGCAAACAGCAAGCGGGCAGCGGCTAAGCTAGATTTCTATTTTTAAATAAAATTTCCAAACGGTATTCAAACTATTGCATACCATATGGTGCAATGTGGTAATGTTTAAAAATAAACCTTCTTTAAACAGTGGGATGGTGAGAGTAACTATTCCTATGAAACGATATTTCAAGACAACGATTTTAGAATGAAGTATGTAAACAAAAAGAATAAAACTTCACGTGATCTTTACACATTACATTGGTCTGAACAATACTACGCTTAACAAAATGAACAATAATTAAAAAACGGTATAATGTTGGCAGAGAATTTCTATAAAAACCCAACACCTTAATAAGTTGCTATGTTAATATATGACTCAGGGAAGTGGTGTCGTCCGTCTCTCAGCTCTGAGCAAGTGAACGAAGTCCAGTAGCTGACAATAATCGTTGCGACAAAGTAGCTGGGCCGTGCTGCCGTCATTTTATCTCTGCTGTCCATTACTATAAATCTTTCTTTATCTAACAGATAAATCACAAGTGAACAGAAAACTGTATGTCAGTCACCTACCACACTTCAATTAAGAACGTATCAGACTATGCAGAGGCAAAGACTGTATGACAACAAGACCAAATACTAAAACTTACTGGCAGATTAAAACTGTGTGCCCGACCGAGACTCGAACTCGGGACCTTTGCCTTTCGCGGGCAAGTGCTCTACCAACTGAGCTACCGAAGCACGACTCACGCCCGGTACTCACAGCTTTACTTCTGCCAGTACCTCGTCTCCTACCTTCCAAACTTTACAGAAGCTCTCCTGCGAACCTGGTAGAGCACTTGCCCGCGAAAGGCAAAGGTCCCGAGTTCGAGTCTCGGTCGGGCACACAGTTTTAATCTGCCAGGAAGTTTCATATCAGCGCACACTCCGCTGCAGAGTGAAAAATCTCATTCTGAAGACCAAATACTGTTTAACAGTAACATAACTTGCTCACTCTCTCTTACAAAAACCAAAATTACATGCCCATCTTACAAAGCTGGAAGGAAAGTAGTACGATACGAATTTGCATATAACGATCAAAACTGAAACAACGCTTTCACTGTTCCACTCACAAGAAGAAGACGGTAAATAAAAAAACTATACTCTGTTCCTCAACGTAGTGCAAAAAGATCCACTAAAATTGTCACCAATTGCGTAGACAATATTTCATTGCAGCAAATAAATCTACCACATCGCTGCGACTGACATATTATGAGAAATCATTTGACTCACTTGTCAGTTTGAACAAAATCTGTAACTTGAGAAATATGACGAATGTTCCAACATATGCTAGTATATGGAATAATACGTACATGAATGTTATTATCGGGCCAAACCAAGATTGCAGTCGCCGCGGTTGCTGATGGGATCCGTAGTAAATAGGAAATGCCTTTACGGTCGTTCCCATCAGCCACCGCGCCGACTGTCATCTTGGTTTGCGCGGATAGTACAGATTCCAGTAGATTAAATCAATGCAGTGGAAAATTCAGAACTGCCGGCCGGGGTGGCCGAGCGGTTCTAGGCGCTGCAGTCTGGAACTGCGCGACCGCTACGGTCGCAGGTTCGAATGCTGCCTCGGGCATGGATGTGTATGACGTCCTTAGGTTAGTTAGGTTTAAGTAGTTCTAAGATCTAGGGGATTGATGACCTCAGAAGTTAAGTCCCATAGCGCTCAGAGCCATTTTTGAAATTCAGAACTAAAAGAGGAGCCAGGCAATCAGATTCCACACCACAAAAAGAAAGCCGCCAAGAAACCCTAAATTGGGAAAAAAAGGAATACGTCTCAATGAGAAATATCTAAATTACTGCCTTTTATATATTACTTTTTGCTGTTTGCCTCAAGTGCAGAAGAACTTTAATGTTGGGAAGAGTTTAACAGTGGAAATCCGAAAACAGATACGAAAATCAATTATGAATAAACTTGAATTATATACCGTCATTATTTGACATAGACAAGTGTACAAATTAACAATGAAATGACTTGCAGAATTAGCCCAGGGGATTTTATATTTAGGCATAATTACGATGACGGCTAGATGGACGGAAACAACTTAACTGAGGCTGAACAAGGCTTGCAATGTGTTTGGCAATTGAAATCAATGCACAGACCGCTGCAGAGAGAAAATTCGTTCTGGAAACAGTCCCCAAGGTGGAGCCTAAGCAATTTCGCTGCTATACCATTGCTTCCAGCAGTGCTAGTCCCGCAAGGTGCACAAGGAAGGCTTCGTGAACTTCGGAGGGTTGGAGGTGAGGTACTGGCGAAAGCGGAGTTGCGATTTTTCATCGTGCCTCGTGTTGAAATAGTTCAGTCGGTACAAGTATAACAAAGAGATTCATATGGCACAATGCACGCGGAATCTGGGAACGGACACAAAAAAAAAAAAAAAAAAAAAAAAAAAAAAAAAAAAAAAAAAAAAAAAATAATCTGCATCACTACCGACGACGGCAACGCAATATGTCGAGACACAAGAAGTTGTGAAACAAGACCAAAAGCGATAACGCGGACAGGAAAGTGATATCGTAATCTGGTTACTGGGCCAGCTCGTGCACCGCTTGATAACATCAGAAACAGCCATTTTAACGGAATAGGCTAACAACATAACACCGTGAACTGAAGAAAAAACGAAATTATATATAAAAAAAAAGTTTTGCAAACTACGCAAGAGCATGGAAGTTATCCCTGCTTCTGAGATATTAAGCTCAGTGTGTAGAGTGTTGATTTCTCTACTTATTATTTTGTATTTAAAATGAATACTAAAGCATTACTGTATTTTAAATGCAGCTTACGCACTCTATGTAGGATAAAGATAGTGAAAAGAAAAAAAAATGCAACAACGAAGGAGAAAAAATATATTTCATTTATTTCTGTATTCGTTTTTCTTTCACAAGAAGAAATATTTTCTGTTTCTGTACATGACCAAGTCATTGGATTTAGCAAAACACCGGAATTCCTTACATTTGTAAGGAACAAAAAGAGACATAAAAGTTTTCAAATGAATGAAAAATTCAGGTAATGTATATCCATCAAAAGGGACTTAATTTCGGTTCCACGAAAGGGGAATTTTACTTAACATTTAATTTACAATTAAGAAGAAATTCATGTTAAACAAATAATAAAAAAGAACTTGTCATATCAAACGAAATGCTTAGGTTAATTAATTTCTTCCATCTTCCAAAATATTTGTTAGATTTTAGCAAAAAAGATAAAAAACACTGACGCCAGACCGATAAGGGAACTGAAGGTAGTCTATGGAAAAAGAATGAATGGCTCTAAGCACTATGGGACTAACATTTGAGGTCATCAGTCCCCTATACTTAGAACTACTTAAACCTAACTAACCTAAGGACATCACACACATTCATGCACGAGACAGGATTCGAACTTGCGACCGTAGCAGCCGCGTGGTTCCGGACTGAAGTGCCTAGAACCGCTCGGCCACCGTGGCGGGCGGAAAAGAAGCCGGTGCAGCACTTCGCCGTGAAACCCAAAGATCCCGGATTCGTGTTCCGATGCGGAACACAGTTTTAATCTGCTAAGAAGATTCCAAGCAGCGCACATCCGGATGAAGAGTGACAATTCATTCTGGAATCTAAACAGAACATTCAAAATTAAGTTTTCGATATGTTTGAAAAGATCAATATATATCTCCAGCTTTGACCTATGGCAGTGAGACATGGACCTTTGATGTGAAAATCGTTCATAAACTGATGACCGCTCCGCAAGTAACTAAGAAATGCCTGATTAGAATTTCAAGGAGTGACAGGAGACAAAGAAACGAACCAGCAAACAATCTAGAGTTGATGACATAATTGTGATTTTAATCAAAATGAAAGGAACGTTTCTAGGACTGAAGAATGTGCAGCAGACAGAGCTCGGTCAAGAAAAGGCCGAGGCAACAGAAGGCGGACACATGACATTGGAAATTATACAAGAGGAGCGTGGATGTGTATAGCTAAAGATCGTTATTCAGGGGTAAGTCTTCTTCGTCCGGTAGTGTTCGTCAAATGGATGGTGACTATTACCAGAATTTTGTAAAGTATTCGTGATCGTTATGTACTTATAAATCTTTCAGCTTGTTCTTCGTATCGACTTGCTCATTTTAGTGAGGTCAGGCGAATAACATGTCATCAGCCAAAGGTTGCACCACTCTCGTTCAGTTGGCTAATGATTTCATCGTCCTTGGGACGTTAAACCATAATCTCCCATCCCCTCTTTTGAACATGACATTCAAACAGCTTGAAATTATCCACAGTAGCAGCGACTGCCATTCTTGTTGTTCTTATAGGTCCCGGGTGGTTATAATTAAACTAAATACATTCACAGAGAACCAGCGTGGGCTGTAACTATCGTATGGCAGCGAAACTTAGCAGATATGGAAATATGTAACCAATCTATGCTGGAAAAAAACTAGTTGCAATTTTGATCACTACGTTCAAAACTGGAGCTGTGAATGCAAGAAAGACTTGTAGGGTTTCCGTAAGTAATGGATTAGCAAGAGGACGAGTGAGAGAGGGTCAAACAAGTAAGTAAATCATAATGTTGATTTTATTATTAACTGCCACTTAAACAATTTGTTCAGTACGAGACGTCGAGGAGAAGCTGCATCCGTAAAGCGAGGTGGTCAACAAGCACCGGATTTGCACCTGGTGCTCAAAATTTGAACTAATTCTTTTCCAGCGTAAATCAGTTCAGCTTTAATGCATTAGAATATGTCATTAGATAATTACTGCACACAGTAGACCTCTGTGAGTAGCTGCACTTAATTATAGCCAAGCCGGTACAGATTAATTATGTAAAATGATTCCCAGTTTTTGGCGCAAATGATGCTTGAACGTTTCACGATTGATGGAAATAGGACTAATAATTCGCTATTAAGTTTCCTGTTGGACAAATGAAATAGATGATATGCGTCATTTGAGTTGTGGGAACATCCCATCCTATAAAATGCAGCAATGCATTTCAGCATACATATTATCTGCATCCACATCCAAACTCAAATGCTAAAAGTCACAACACGTTACTAGACGAAGTATCCCAGACCCATATAAATTGCTTCTTATCCTGATATATTCAAGGGTGTCGCGCAATAAAAACTATTGCTCATACTTTTCAGTACAAATAGAATCTCTCTAAAGTCCTTGCACACAATATATCCAGGAGTGATACGTTATTATAATTTTGGATGAAATTAGGATCCCGCGATTTGAAAACCAGCAAAACACATAAGTAAAAAAATGTGGCCAGGTGCGAGCAGGACTTGCTTACTGAGGGTTCCGTATAAACTCAATTTTCCATTTCGGAATCGAGGATATTGACAATTTTCGCCTCTTATTTATATTGATACTGGCACGATATCGGTCCCGGGGGTTCCAAGACTTTCGAGAATGATTTAATTTCAGATTTGAAGTCAGATAACAAAAGGCAAAAGAAATATTTTTCTCGTGTGATATAGTTACAGATTATCAATTTTGGATTTTTTTTTCCTTTCCCTGTAGTACGAAACCTTGCTTCTTGACGTATTCCATGATTCTAGGCCAATGGGAAGTATGCTATAGGTTTTGATGAGTGATTTTTATAGTATCATACGATGTGGCATAAATGACCGTAACTTTTGACTTAACTGTCTTAGAAGCTTCAAATTTTTACAGCGCGGAGGTACCATAAATCATAATGTGTCACATACATTTGATCTTGATACGTCTACTCGTTCCTCAGAAAAAGCGGTTCTTAACAGCTGAGAGAGGGACAGACGAACAACAAAGCCTTCATATAAGAGTCTACAGAAAGAGGCACAGAACCCTACAGAGGGATGGTGCTCAATCTCTAGAAGCCACGAAAGCCTCTGCAATATTTTGTAGGGAGCACATTGTGCTCATGTGGGAGCGATCTAGATGCTTGTAAAACAATAAACTGGTAGCCAAGATCGCAGGAATTGTTTTTATTCCATGGTTACCTGCGATCTTGGCTACCAGTTTATTGTTTTAAGAGCCTCTGCAAATTGAGCAGTAAGTTGTACAACAACACAAGAACATTGAAGATGAAAGCTAAGAACTTTGTTCTAGTAGCTATCTGCATAGACGGATGAAATGGTTTAGCTCATCCAGGATGGAGAATTGATCCTCGTTCTACCCCTCCAGAGTACCCATACTAGGGACAACGCATTACAGTTTGTTGAGAATTTTTACAAAAAAAAAAAAAAAAAAAAAAAAAAAAAAAAAAAAAAAAAAAAAAAACAGGTTTCTCCACACCCCGAAGAATAGCCCGAATTGACAGAAACTCTGTAGATTCGTAATATGACGATGCAGCAATAAGGGATTAATGTAACACGCGACGTTATTGTCAATTAAATGTGGTTCCTGAAAAGTGCCCGGAAAGGTAAGTCCAACACTACGTCAAATTTAGTCAGAGACTTGAAAGTGGAAAGGTCAAAACAAGTATCGGAAACCACCATCGGCTTCAAAGCGAATTTCAGTACTCTTTGGCAGAGAGCCTAAGAACGTTGCATTCTCGCCCATCTCTGGAAATATTTCCATTTATTATTTACTTGACACGTTCCCCTGTCCTTAATACTACAGCGCCAGATTCCACATCTATTAATGAGCAACGATCTGGAGAAGTCAGAGAGACTGTCATGTTTTATATTTATGCCAAAGTGATGTCAAATTAACAACACATCCAGTTTTTTTCCAATATTGTAGAAGCTTTTGCAAAAATGAACTAATATTCCTCCCTCACGAAAAACCGTGATTTTCTAAATATCGACCACATTACTTGATGGCCATATCGTAGTTCGAAACGTTGTACAGTAATTCACCAAATTCTGTTTTAAAAAGCAATATTAAATTGCTGAATAACTATTTATTCGTTAATTATACTCAATTTATGAAAAATTTATAGTTGTATGCAGTATTATCTAACAGATACAGTTATAATGCACTATGGAATATAATTTTCAAGTAGAATTTAGCAGCAGATTGTCTACTCTATTAAACAAAATGAGATTTTGTCATACTATCGTTAACCGATAAGAAAATATTTTCTCATAGCTTCTAACCAACACTCCCACATCTGCATCTACATAGAAACTCCGCAAGCCATTATACGGTGCGTGGCGGAGGCTACCATGTACCACTACTAGTCATTCCCTCCCCTGTCCCCCTCGCAAGTAGAGCGAGGGAAAAACGACTGTCTGTAGGCCAGCGTAGGAGCCCTAATTTCTCGTATCTGCCTTCGCGGTCTTTACACGTAATGTACGTTGGCGGCAGTAGAATCGTTTGGCAGTCAGCTTCAAATGCTGGTTCTCTAAAGTTCCTCAATAGTGTTCCAATAAAATAATGTCACCTTCCTTCCACGGATTTCCATTTGAGTTCCTTAAACATCTCCGTAACGCTTACGTGTTGTTCGAAGATACCGATAACAAATTTAGCAGCCCACCTCTGAGTTGATTCTACTTCTTCCTTCAGTCCGACCTGAATTTCATCTCTTTTTGATTGCTGTTATACTAACCATTCTTAAAACTTTAATGCTATTAACAATTTTGTAAAGAAACGACATTAAATGAGAAAGTAATTAAGGAGAAGAAAAATTATGGAGATTCTACCACTGAGGGAGATTCTCAACGGAAATCTTTCTGTTGTATGTAACTCCATTTTAACGATCATCTTTATAGTAAGTACAAATTGGTGACATGTATTTTACTATAAAATATAGACCAAACGGTAACAGAAATGGTCATTTGACAGAACATAAATTTCTTTAGATCCGAATGGCATATATCATATACTTTCACGTACACCATGACGGCACCGGGTTTCTTTGCTCCTACACCTCGCCTTCAAATATCTTTGGTCAAGTAGTACTGAACAGTTTCAGATTTGACTGTTGTTTGTTCGCCGGCCGGTGTGGCCGAGCTGTTCTAGGCGCTTCAGTCTGGAAGCGCGCGACCGCTACGGTCGCAGGTTCGAATCCTGCCTCGGGCATGGATGTGTGTGATGTCCTTAGGTTAGTTAGGTTTAAGTAGTTCTAAGTTCAAGGGGACTGATGACCTTAGATGTTAAGTCCCATAGTGCTCAGAGCCATTTGTTGTTTGTTCTATCTATATGAATGGAAGCAATGACTTTGTAAAAACAGTTAGCTCTGTTCTCACGAAAGCTGGAAATCTTCACTGTCCTGGAAAAAGTACTGGTTGACAACATAAGATTACTTCCATGTACGGAGTGGTGATTAAGAAATGTTCGCACTCTTTGCACTTCTAAGTAACAACTTCCCGGCTTTTCTTCAGTTGTTACACTGACGTAATGTTGTCTCACCAGTTTCTTTTCATTCTGCACTCTAACACAACTTTAATACCGAAACGCTACACTACCTCCCAGTTATCGATGTTACATAAGTTAGATGATTTGAATATCACCTTTAAGAAATACAGAAACCAGCAACATTTTTGTACAGCTTTATTTTATACAAGGACGTGTTTCGGAGTTTCACCCATCTTCAAGTTGCGTAAACGTTTATACTTGCATCACCGCGACGCTTTTATCAATTGCATTTTGAATGCTACACTGCACAGAATGAGAATTCGTTAACTACTATATTTCTCGAGTTCCTATTTACGTTGTCTATTGATTAAACGTAAATAGAAACTCGACAAATATGGTAGCTAATGCAACTGTTATTTTGGACAGGGCAGCGGCGTAAATAGTTTCTGTTTACGTTGCTGACTGATTAAATGTAAACAGAAACTTGAGAAGCGTGGTAGGCAAGAAAACTGCAATTTTGGACAGGACAGTTGCAGCACTCAAAATGTAGTTAGTAAAAATGTTATACCGTTGAAGATCTAAATGTGTTACGCAAGATGGGTGGAAGCTCGGAAAGCACCCTAGAATAAAATAAAGGTAAACATAAAAATGTCTGATTTTTGTATTTCTTTAAGTATCTCAATCCACAGCTACGGAGCTCAATCATCATTAATTTGTTAATATGGATATATTAAGATCAGAAGGTTATTACTGACTTGCACACATACCCCTACAATTGCTCTTTCCTTTATACGTCTGTGTAGATGAATAATTTCATTCTCGTATTTCTAATCAGACGGAAGACCAACCGATCTTCTATAACTCAAGCTTAACAAAAATAAATAAGGAATTGCCATTCATTTCGTTAAATAATTTCACCATTTGTTCATCCAAGTACCAAAAATTTAGTTACTGCGTCTCTTTTTATTTGTTTACTTTTCATTCACAGGGCCGTTTCTACACCATTAGGCAAGACTAGGCGGCCGCCTACAGCGACAAAGTTTTAGAGGCGGAGAAGGGCAGAAAAGATAAATTTCAGATCAAAAAGAGGAAAAATTGAGCAAATGAGAAAAAATGAAAAAGAGGAAAAATTGAAACACCTAACCTTTTTTCAAAAACATGTGGAACAGTTACTTAATAAATATTTGCTTACTTTGACGAAAGTGGATGCTGAAAATGATCAGGTTTATTCCTGATTCTAAAAATATTGCAGTTGAAATAGAAACACAATAACAACACGATTATCCAGATGACCTAGTTTCATGCAATTTCTAAATTCAAGGAAAAATTAATTCGCACCAGAAAACGGTTCCACATCTTTATTAATCCATCTTCTTGCAATTAAATAAAATAAGCAAATGAAACCAAATTTGGTTGCACAGTTGAGTTCTAGTGCAAAATGTTCAGAACATACTTCCTATTTCAATTATTTTGGGAAATTTCAAAACCGATAACAAAAAATAAGAAATTGAGAACATTTGTTGTCCTTAATCAGTTTTATAGGAATTGAGGACTAACCATGAAAACTGAGGACTATTCCCTGAATATTAAGACGTCCGGTCGCCTTAGCTTACATCTTCACCTACATATACATGATTACTCTGCAATTCTACATGATTACTCCGCAATTCACAATTAAGTGCCTGGCAGGGGGTTCATCGAACCATCTTTAAGCTATTTCTCCACACTCGAACGGCGCGCGGGAAAAACGAATCTCTTAAATCTTTCAGTGTGAGGTCTGATTTCTGTTATCTTGTCATGATAATCATTTCTCCCTCTGCGAGTGGACGCCAATAAAATATTTTCACTGTCGGAGGAGGAAGATGGTGACTGAAATTTCACGAGGAGATTCTGCCGCAACAAAAAACGCCTTTGTTTCAATGATTGCCACCCCAATTGACGTATCATATCCATATCACTCTCTCCGCTATTTCGCGATATTACAAAACGAATTGCCCTTCTTTGAACGTTATCGATGTCCTCCGTTGGTCCCACCTGATACGAATCCCACACCACACGGCAGTACTCCAGTTTAATGAATAGAAGTATAATAGGAGATTTGCATTGTTGTACCGTTGGATGTTCGTGGTAATGGAGGGGGACCTATGGTAGTAGAAAAGGTGGGGCATCATTTTTCAGTTCTTGTCTAGGGCGACAAAACACCCAGCGACGTCTTGAACACCCAGACTGTAAAGTAAACACGATTAATTGGTTTTGGTCCTGTCTTAGTTCTTCTTCAATAATGCTTAGTCCTTTTCGGGATTCTTTCTTCCCTACTTGTGCAGCAACCATCATATATTCTATGTTATTCGTCTGTTGCTACTGATCTAGAGTATGTTGTTAACCTCCCGTTAGACGTGTCAAATTCCATAATGCCACTAGTCGTGACGTATCTCCTGGATACATGCGATGATTTTTGTATTTGATTGTTTGCTTTATTTTTATTTATTTTTTGATTTGTTTTTCAAGATTGAGTTCTCTTTCTTGGTATATGTAGATTTGACATAGGCAGAACTGAACAACAGGCTCATTAAATTTTAAAGCTGACGTCAATTGTTAACACCATATAATGCAGAAGTTTATCAAATAGTTATAACTATAGAATTAAGTTGATTATAGATTTAAGTAAGTTATTGAACTAATAGTAGTGTCCTGTCTGCAGATGGACATATTTCACAAACTATTTTTGCATGCTTTTGCAAACGAAGGGGCGTACCGGTACATCATTTTTCACACACCTACTTGCTGAAGCAAGCCTCTTTCTGTCTACTTCTAAAATGACTGGCACCTTTGTTCATTTCATTTTCCCTCGATCCAAATGGAATCGGGCGTTTTCTTGCTGTGGTTCTTTGTGTCTGTATTTTACCAGCAATGACTTTATATCGACTAGTACTCTTCCACAGTAATCAGAAACAAAACTTTGATGTACTCAGGCCTATCTGATTATTTATTCATATTACTCAAGAAAATACAACTGAGTTGATGTCTACAACGTTTCGCATCTGGGAAAATATTACCATAAGCCTTCTCCTTGTTTATCTAGCTAAATTGTAGGTCGCACAGAGTTATCAACTACTTCCGCTCCAAGTTTGGTGTCATTATAGTGAGGTATAATCTCTGCCTTTTTCTCTAATCCTTCCGAAGTCTCATTTTACAATATATACACACTGGAAAGGAGAACCGCGCTTTTCCATTTTTTATAATCACTAATGCAATTTTTATGTTGTGTTTTGCACTAATCAAAATAATAATTTTCACCACCTAGCAGTCCTTTCTTTTTTCCTCCGCATCGCCTTCGTGATCTGCATCTTATTCTACAGATCTTGATTTTGTTATGTCTTCAGCTTCGGAATCAGTTTTTACAAAATGATCTTCAATGGGTGCCTCATCTTCGAAAAGAAGACGATGTACATCTTGCAAATACTTAGGATTTTATAAATCATATACTTTACTTATTTTCAAAACTAGGATTCACAGTAATAACGAAATGTACCCTCATTTACCAGCCAATAACGGAACTACCGACTTGAGCACACCCTAAACAATGCCATGGTTGCATTCTACAGATGCGACAAGGAGGCACGTGACTTGGCACGACATATGTGACGTATATAACATGATACACGTGCTGACGTGTGTCTCGTTTGCGACCTCGGTATTATGGAGATAAATGGGAAACTTCTGTGAAACAATAACAAAGGTATGATGTAGGATGTCCCGAGCCGGCAACCCGAAATGTTCATTTATTGTGTCCGTATTGAAGAAAAATTATGCTGTGTATATCACAGACATAGACGCGGCTAAAGATGGGTGAAACTGCAAACGATACACAAGAAAGAGAGGACCACTTTATTACGTGCATATCAGAATATATCTTCGTAAGAAGCGGCCTTTTCACAGGGTCTACAAATATTTGCCATTTTCAGTAGAAATTACGGTACTGAAGAACGACTTGTGTCTCTCTCGGATGGAGGGGGAACATCTGCTTCACAAAGGACACAGACTTTGTTTGCGGAGAGAGCTGCTAATGCTAATGACACGAGATCTGAGTAGCAGCGACGCACAATGCGCACGCGTCCGCTTCCCACCGAGCCGCCATTGTCGGCGCCGCGCTGCGGGATACGCCCGTTACAGGACCCGCCGACAATGACCGAGGGAGACGTTTAGCTGCCCGCGAGACAATAACAGTCGCCCTAACATGACTCCCAGCCGCCCCTCCGCACAAAGGCGTGTCGCTGGTCCGTGCAACCAGTAAATTCTCCAGCCAGTGTCTTTGTGAACGCCAATGCCTCAAGAGGAAGACGTCCCTTTTGGGCGAGAGACTAGTCCGTCTTCTCTGATGTTACGAGAGTGCTTCATTCTGTTACACTGTGTCTTCCGTATTCGCTGTCCTTTCCTCCATTACAGCACAATACATCCGTGAGTTAAATGTCTTTCAAGTTGCCAAATAAGTCGAAAAGCTAGTACCCCTCTTTTACATCCGTTACACTGCCCAGGACATATACGCCTTTCTGTGCTACGACAGGAGCATTTTTTGTACTGGTACATCTGTGATTAAACATTCGTTTCCTTATTTGTAATGTAGTTTTAGTATTCATAATAACTAAAATGGCTCTCAGCACTATGGGATTTAACATCTATGGTCATCAGTCCCCTAGATCTTACAACTACTTAAACCTAACTAACCTAAGGACAGCACACAACACCCAGTCATCACGAGGCAGAGAAAATCCCTGACGCCGCCGGGAATCGAACCCGGGAACCCCGGCGCGGGAAGCGAGAACGCTACCGCACGACCACGGCTGCGGACTCATGAAATTAGATGTAAAATAAAAAAAAGGAAAAAACCATCACCCTTAAACGCTGGCACTAAATTTGTTGATCATCTACACTACTATCGTGGCAGAAGACTTACTGGCACTTTCTGATCTGACTCGCTTGGAAATTATATTCTTCATGAAGCTCCCGTTGCACATGGTTCTTTACTTACAACCTAGCTACGATAAAGGATCTCCGATTGCTGGGAAAACTTGCTAAATCTCTAGAACAGGAGTTCCAGTACGCCCAGTTATACCTAAAATATCCCGGACCCACCGCGCGTCGTCGGTGACACATGGCCACAGGTGATGTAACCCCGTCATCCGCAGGGCCTACAGGTTTGTCAATCAGAGTACAAAAGCTACGGGCTTTCTCAAAATTTTAATTTGACAGCACTGTTTTAAGCATAGAGAATAATTTATTTTGCCTCTTGCTCATTTGTGTAATCAATTTCTATTGTTATTACTGATAAAATATCAGACAGTGCTCAGGAAATAATGTAGAAAATGAAGATTGCAATGGAATTTTCGGAACATACAGCCATAAAATGAGCAAGAGTAAAAGATGTAGCATATATAAAGAAGGGTGGTGAACAATGCCAAAGAGAATGGAGATAGGCATAATTTCTTTTATTTTTGTCCATATTAGCAATAAAGTATGAGTTAAGTAATGACTTCTGCTTATTTTTTGCAAAATATTCAGAGCCCGCATGTTCACTACATAAATTTTAATTTACGTCAAGAAATTTATCAAAGTTGTCTACAGTGCATTGACATTCTCCCCTCTGTATTCATTTTAACAAGAAATGAAATGGAAAACGGAATTTCAACATAATTTTAAGCTCAGGAAAGTCCTAAATCTAAACAAAACCACGAAACAGCAATGTTACCGTGAAAATACCCCAACATGTAGTTACACGTAATTTATTGGGTATGTCAACACACAGAATCCCTCGTCAAACGATGGAATACAATCTCGGGATGCTAAAAACCGACCGGTTAAAACCGATACAGGTATTTTATTCTGAACAGCCAATATTTTTAGGTATTTGTTTGCTCTCGGTTACAACAGATGTTTTTTATTCTTTACTAATAACCAAGTTAAAAAAGCGAAATATCAGTTAGCCATAGCAGCAGTGCTGAAATTTCTCGTTTTTAAATAAACTCCTTTTTTTTTTAAGGAGTAATTTTTATTCGTAAAATTTGCGTTGGTTTGAAATATTGCGTTATTATAAGTAAATGGGAAAAGTGATCAGTGGTATGTTAATGACAATGTCAAAAGAGACGAATAATATATACATGGCAATAAGAATTGGTACAGCATTGTGAGACAATACTGTCCCTGTGTGTCGTGGCTTAAGGCCCACGTGTAAGCGCAAAGTTCAAGACTTTCCGCCATCCGACCTGTCGTCGCCAGACATCCGCTGTTTTGCAGAACGGCACCAACCCTAGTCTGGAAAATATTTTTACGAAGTGGCGTAGAAAAGAGAAAGGAAATTAAGACAACAGTAATAAATAAAAAACTTAACAATAATTCATTCATAGTATACAATAAAAATAGAAAGTAACTGGTTTGCTGCCTGTCTTTATATAATACTCATATACCTTTATCTACTTGTAGTCCGTGAAAATGGAGAAAACACAGTTCCTCAGTTTTCACCCTTTACCATAGATTATTTGCAATGCCCATGTAGTGTTGATCCCCTATTACAAGATGATTTTTGAGCAGAGTTTCAAAAAATTAGAACTAATAGCACAATAATGGTGATTTTTTTGTAGTATTCAACCATTTATAACTTTTCGAGAAAAGCAGCGAACGGCGGAAGGAGTAAATCTTTCTTTGGATATTTCATTTAATATCTACATTCTGTATACCTTGAAACTGAGTCAACATTTTTCAACCTTTGTCCGATTCCTACATATATTACAGGAAGAAATAGAAATAAAAAACCGAAAGAAAATCGGTTATTTCAGAAGCCGGTTATTTTGACACAAATCGAGTTAAGAGATGACTAATGTGCTAATTCTGAGATGAGTTGTGTGTATCAGAGGTGTCGATAGTATTTTACGGCATAGGCTTTGGTTCTACGATAACAGATGTGTTGACAGTGTTTTACGGCACAGACTTTAAATACCCTATACGCGCTTGAGAATTAAGGTAAGCTATTTGCGGCAGCGAGTGTGGCTGCGAGAATAAACTCCTTGCTGATATAGCATCCTTGACACTGGATTAAAAATACATTTTACTATGGCTTGATATACTGGAATAGAAAGACATGCTGTCGGAGCGGATCTAATTATATTGTTGCAGACAGTCATTAATGAAATAGAGAATTAAGTTCCTTTAAACGCTAAGGCGCAATATCACGTGAACAGAAATACGAAAATGGTTGTTTTGTTAAAGAAAGCTATCGCATAAATAAATATTTATTCAAAGGCGACAAATTTCATCATTTTAACAACTTTGGACCGAGCGAGGTGACGCAGTGGTTATCATACTGGACTCACATTCGGGAGGACGGTGGTTCAAACCCGCGTTCGGCCATCCTGATTTAGGTTTTTCGTGGTTTCCCTAAATCACTTCAAGCAAATGCCGAGATGGTTCCTTTGAAAGGGCACGGTCGATTGCCTTCCCCATCCTTCCCTAATCCCAAGGGACTGATGAGCTCGCTGCTTGGTCCCCTCCTCCAAACCAACCAACCGATTTTGGAAATTTGTGCGTCAAATTTACATGTACTCGGCGGCTTTACGAGCGTTAGTTCGATCCTGCATACAGTCCGGTTCCGTCGCAATACGCACTTTGCTTGGGAACTGTAATTTACTAATACTTTCTTCCCCCCAAAACTTAGACGACTGCATTCATACATTCCAGAGCAAGGCTGATGTGAGAAATAAATAAGTCTTCAGGAGAAAGGCTTGCAACAGCAGCGGTGCGTGGTATCGCTACCATTCGATCAGTACGGCGATTGTACGAACCTACATCATTAAGTAAAGTTATTAAACACAGCCAAAGTCCTGAAAGCTTAGATCCATTTAAAGGCACTCTTAATTAAGGGGGAAACTTCTTTGTGAAGCACATTAACATTCGACTTAACATTCAAGTAACATTCATTCCAACTCAGGATAAAATGGCATGAAAAAAAACTATATAACTAAAAACCAGTTGTTTTAGAGACAACTGCCATCCCCTAATACAATCCGATTGGAGAAAGGACTGTGCAAAGGCCACGGAAAAGATAGCTAGGCCGGAACAGGCCTAAGACCTAATCCTGGATTGGCAGAAGATGATGAAGAAGAAGAAGAAGACAGTAAGGCAACGTGAGCAGGTAGATATCCGACATGCGTGGTCCTATTGTAGTGCAGGCTGGCGAGGGGAGTGCGGCGGGGGTTCCCCGGCAGCTGCGGCAGTGCCCTGTGATCAGCTCGCCGCTCGTTATGGCCGCGATATGCAAACACCTGCCGACGCCTCATTAAACTGGCGCCAGCCATTGTGGCCGCACGCTCTGGCGCCGCCGACAAATTACCGCCCAGCTGATCTGTGACTCAAGGCGCGCCGCCGCGCCGCAAAGTTACCGACTCACTCTGCCCCCGCCTGGGGGGAGAGCGCGGCTCCCAGCACGAGTCTTTCACTCTACAACGGAGTGTGCGCCGTTTTCAAAATTCTTGACAGGTTAGGACTGTGAGCTAGATCGGGATTCGTACACACAACTCGCCTTTCGCGGCCAAAGTTCTTGCCGACTTAGCTGCCCAGGCACGATACACTATCTGCCCTCATTTTCGAAACAATTGCTTCGACTGTGGCTAAGGCATTTCCTCGTTATATTCTTACTTCCAGGAGTACTGTAAAGTGTGGCCATGAAAAGTCGCTGGATTGTATACCTTAGATAGCATCTACAATACAAAATGCAACCCCTTCATTTACCACCATCCCTATCAAATTCAGCAGGAATCATTATTAAAGAAGAAATCTACACTCCTGGAAATTGAAATAAGAACACCGTGAATTCATTGTCCCAGGAAGGGGAAACTTTATTGACACATTCCTGGGGTCAGATACATCACATGATCACACTGACAGAACCACAGGCACATAGACACAGGCAACAGAGCATGCACAATGTCGGCACTAGTACAGTGTATATCCACCTTTCGCAGCAATGCAGGCTGCTATTCTCCCATGGAGACGATCGTAGAGATGCTGGATGTAGTCCTGTGGAACGGCTTGCCATGCCATTTCCACCTGGCGCCTCAGTTGGACCAGCGTTCGTGCTGGACGTGCAGACCGCGTGAGACGACGCTTCATCCAGTCCCAAACATGCTCAATGGGGCACAGATCCGGAGATCTTGCTAGCCAGGGTAGTTGACTTACACCTTCTAGAGCACGTTGGGTGGCACGGGATACATGCGGACGTGCATTGTCCTGCTGGAACAGCAAGTTCCCTTGCCGGTCTAGGAATGGTAGAACGATGGGTTCGATGACGGTTTGGATGTACCGTGCACTATTCAGTGTCCACTCGACGATCACCAGTGGTGTACGGCCAGTGTAGGAGATCGCTCCCCACACCATGATGCCGGGTGTTGGCCCTGTGTGCCTCGGTCGTATGCAGTCCTGATTGTGGCGCTCACCTGCACGGCGCCAAACACGCATACGACCATCATTGGCACCAAGGCAGAAGCGACTCTCCTCGCTGAAGACGACACGTCTCCATTCGTCCCTCCATTCACGCCTGTCGGGACACCACTGGAGGCGGCCTGCACGATGTTGGGGCGTGAGCGGAAGACGGCCTAATGGTGTGCGGGACCGTAGCCCAGCTTCATGGAGACGGTTGCGAATGGTCCTCGCCGATACCCCAGGAGCAACAGTGTCCCTAATTTGCTGGGAAGTGGCGGTGCGGTCCCCTACGGCACTGCGTAGGATCCTAAGGTCTTGGCGTGCATCCGTGCGTCGCTGCGGTCCGGTCCCAGGTCGACGGGCACGTGCACCTTCCGCCGACCACTGGCGACAACATCGATGTACTGTGGAGACCTCACGCCCCACGTGTTGAGCAATTCGGCGGTACGTCCACCCGGCCTCCCGCATGCCCACTATACGCCCTCGCTCAAAGTCCGTCAACTGCACATACGGTTCACGTCCACGCTGTCGCGGCATGCTACCAGTGTTAAAGACTGCGATGGAGCTCCGTATGCCACGGCAAACTGGCTGACACTGACGGCGGCGGTGCACAAATGCTGCGCAGCTAGCGCCATTCGACGGCCAACACCGCGGTTCCTGGTGTGTCCGCTGTGCCGTGCGTGTGATCATTGCTTGTACAGCCCTCTCGCAGTGTCCGGAGCAAGTATGGTGGGTCTGACACACCGGTGTCAATGTGTTCTTTTTTCCATTTCCAGGAGTGTATTTTCTCTAAGAACTTGTGTAAGCGGAAACGAGCGACATTCATTATACGAACTGCACTACTGATACACTTCCAAGGTAATATGGCTGTTGTGATGGTCTGTTCCTGTAACTGATGCCAAGAGGGTGGCACTGGCTGTTGTGCCAACAGATAAAATTGAACTCAAAAAGCTGTCTGACGGAGCCACCTCATTATAGGAGCATTAAATTTTGTTTCTGTATTTAGGATTGTTTATAGTCTCGATTTCCACTATCTCGAAACCAATGTCGGTAGTATTTTCTCATAGCTACAGAGAATTCTATACAACTGTGATTAAACATTTGTTTCCGTATGTGTAATGTAGGTTAAGAATTTACAGTAACTGGCGAAATTACATCTATACTACTATGAAACTGGATGTATGTGTGTGTGCATGTATACATGTGTGTGTGTGTGTGTTCCACATCTCTTTACCACTGGACCAATTTCAACTAAAACTGCTACGCATTTCTCTTACCGTCAGACAAACTCGTTGTGGGGATAAGAACATAAGAACCACTTACATGTCATAGTTCAACAGATACGACGTCAAAAACAATGAGCTGTGTGAAAAACTGGAGCATCATGTATGACGTTTAAATTTATTACTTCTTTGCTACTAACTCTATCCGCAACATATTGCGCAGACAATATCCAAATATGCCGCTGAATTTACCTACACAAATATTTCATTGTACGACACATACTTCAAGGGATATGACGTCATAAACTCTGCAATACGTGAAAAAATATCGCATCATGCATGAGTTTCAATAAACTTCGTTTAGAAAATGCATGTTAATTTTGCCGCTTTGAATTTTACACATTTATTCCGGCCGGTTTCGGTTTTCAGACATTATCCAGGGAAAAGCTCAAAACAATAGCTGCGACATTTACATTACAAATATCATGCCATAGACGAATGACATTTTGCAGAGCGTATAATGACACCCATCACCAGTTATCGATGTAACACTGTGACTCATTCAGCTTAGGTACAAAGACTGGTCACCCAGTCATACGTCAAAGTTAACATACACTGAAAAGCCAAAGAAACGGGTGTAGGCATGCGTATCCAAATACAGAGATACGTAAACAGGCAGAACAGGGCGCTGCGGTCGGCAACGCATATATGAGACAAGTGTCTACCGCAGATGTCACATCAGTTACTGCTGTTACAATGGCAGGTTAAGATTTAAGTGAGTTTGAACGTGCTGTTATAGTCGGTGCACGAGCGATGGGACACAGCATCTCCGAGGTAGCGATGAAGTGGGGATTTTACTCTACGACCATTTCACGAGTGTACCCTGAATATCTGGAATCAAGTCTCCGACATCGCTGCGGCGGAAAAAGATCCTGCAAGAACGGGGCCAACGACGAGTGAAGAAAATCCTTCAACGGGACAGAGGCGCAACCCTTCAGCAGATTGCTGCAGATTTCAATGCTGGGTCATCAACAAGTGTCGGCGTGACGCACCATTCAACAAACCATCATCGATATGGACTTTCGGAGTCGAAGGCCCAGTCGTGTACCCTTGAAGACTGCACGACACAAAGCTTTACGCCTCGCCTGGGCCTGTCAACACCGACATTGGACAGTTGATGATTGGAAACGTGTTGACTGATCGGGAGAGTTTCGTTTCAAATTGTAGCCAGGGGATGGACGTGTACGGGTATGCGGACAACCGCTTGAATCCATGGAACCTGTGTGTCAGCAGGGGACTGTTCGAGATTGTGGAGGCTCTGTAACGGTGGGGGCCGTTTGCAATTGGAGTGATATACGTCTAAATACGACTCTGACAGGTGATGCATACGTAAGCATCCTGTCTGATCATCTGCATCCATTGATGTCCATTGTGCATTCCGACGGACTTGCGCAATTCTAGCAGGAGAATGCGATATCCCACACGTCGAGAATTGCTACAGAGTGGCTCCAGGAACACTCTTCTGAGTTTCAACACTTCCGCTGGACGCCAAACTCCCCAGACATGAAGTTGTCTTGCATAAGGCGGAATTCCACTCCAGTTCTGATGTTTCGTATAAGATTCTCAATTGCTGTTGATTCAATTTCTTTGAATTTACTCCCGATCTTGTCTGCACTAGTATATTTCCTGAGGATTGGGGACTGTCTCTTACGAAGGCGTCGAGGGAATTTTTCCTTCCTGGAAGATTACAATTGTGTACTGGACTGGGAATCGAACCGGGACCTTGACTTTTCCTGAACAGTGCTCTATCAAATGAGAATTCTTTTTTTAGGGGGGGGGGGGGGGTCAGCTCTGGCGATCCTGCGAGAGTTAGAGCTGCGTGTGAGGGGTAGAGGGGGGGGGGGGGGGGGAGACGGGGACCACACGCAGCAGAGCGCGGCCGGGCCCCCAGGGGACAGCGGTCGCGTGCTCAATGCGTGCCGTTGTTTGTGTCGGCCGCTCCGGGACAACGGAAGCGCAGAGAATGGCACGCTTTGTCTCCGTCTCGGCATTTACGACGCCTGCCGCTATTCTCGCGCCCCACGGGGATCCACCTGTTTGACGACGCCCGCCCAGTGTCACGGGGTGCCGGCGGTCCCGTTGCGACGTCAATCACGCGGCTCTGTGCTCGTCTGGGTCAACATTCGGGCGACACCGTATTCTTCTACTGCGTTCCACGCTACTAACTGATGTTGCTAATCCGCTTCTGATTGCCTTCCCGCAGTCAAGTTCTTTGTATCTCGTTAAGATCCTTCTGGGTGTACTTCCGCGTCACCACTGAATACTTAAACTCGAATGAAACAACAAGTCTACTGTTACCAGTTTATTTGTAACACGCTTCGAAGGTTTAAACCTCCACCATCAAGTGGATTTATATGTTATATATTATGTTATGAGACCAAGACGCTGTTGTGTTCTATTATATTCTTATTGTGTGTGTGGTTGCTCTGATTGTTGCCAGCATCATATTTCAGGGGTAAGACAAGGCTGCAACCTGTCGCCACTGTTGTTCATATTATTTATGGATCATATGTTGAAAACAATAGATTGGGTGGGTAAGATTAAGATATGTGAACACAAAATAAGCAGTCTCGCATAAGCGGATGACTTAGTTGTGATGGCAGATTCGATTGAAAGTTTGCAAAGTAATATTTCAGAGCTAGATCAGAAATGTAAGGACTATGGTATGAAGATTAGCATCTCCAAAACGAAAGTAATGTCAGTGGGAAAGAGATGTAAACGGATTGAGTGCCAAATAGGAGGAACAAAGTTTAAACAGGTGGACGGTTTCAAGTACTTACGATGCATATTCTCACACGATGGCAACATACTGAAAGAACTGGAAGCGAGGTGTAGCAAAGCTAATGCCGTGAGCGCTCAGCTACGATCTACTCTCTTCTGAAAGAAGGAAGTCAGTACCAAAACTAATTTATCTGTGCACCGTTCAATCTTTCGACCAACTTTGTTGTATGGGAGCGAAAGCTGGGTGGATTCAGGTTACCTTATGGATAGGGTTGAGGTTACAGATATGATCCTAGCTAGAATGATTGCAGGTACTAGTAGATGGGAACATTGGAAGGAGGGTTCTGGCGCTGCAGTCTGGAACCGCGAGACCGCTACGGTCGCAGGTTCGATCCTGCCTCGGGCATGGATGTGTGTTATGTCCTTAGGTTAGTTAGGTTTAACTAGTTCTAAGTTCTAGGGGACTAATGACCTCAGCAGTTGAGTCCCATAGTGCTCAGAGCCATTTGAACCATTCAGCAGTAGAGGGTAGGAGGAGTCGGGGTAGGCCAAGGAGAAGGTACCTGGGTTCGGTTTAGAATGATTTTGAAGTAATAGGCTTAACATCAGAAGAGGCACCAATGTTAGCACTGAATAGGGGATCATGGAGGAATTTTATAAGGGGGACTATGCTCCAGACTGATCGCTGAAAGGCATAATAAGTCTTAAATGATGATGATGATGATGTGTGTGTGGTCTTCAGTCCACAGACTGGTTTGATGCAGCCCTCCATGCTACCCTATCCTGTGCAAGCTTCTTCATCTCCCAGTACCTACTGCAACCTACATCCTTCTGAATCTGTTTAGTGTATTCATCTCTTGGTCTCCCTCTACGATTTTTACCCTCCACGCTGCCCTCCAGTACTAAATTGGTGATCCCTTGATGCCTCAGAAAATGCTCTACCAATCGATCCATTCTTCTAGTCAAGTTGTGCCACAAATTTCTCTTCTCCCCAATCCTATTCAACACCGCCTCATTAGTTATGTGATCTACCCATTTAATCTTCAGCATTCTTCTGTAGCACCACATTTCGAAAGCTTCTATTCTCTTCTTGTCCAAACTAATTATCGTCCATTTTTCACTTCCATACGTGGCTACACTCCATACAAATACTTTCAGAAACGACTTCCTGACACTTAAATCTATACTCGATGTTAACAAATTTCTCTTCTTCAGAAACGATTTCCTTGTCATTGCCAGTCTACATTTAATATCCTCCCTACTTCGACCATCATCAGTTATTTTGCTCCCCAAATAGCAAAACTCCTTTACTACTTTAAGTGCCTCATTTCCCAATCTAATTCACTCAGCATCACCCGACTTAATTCGACTACATTCCATTATCCTCGTTTTGCTTTTGTTGATGTTCATCTTATATCCTCATTTCAAGACACTGTCCATTCCGTTGAGCTGCTCTTGCAGATCCTTTGCTGCCTCTGACAGAATTACAATGTCATCGGCGAAACTCAAACCTTTTATTTCTTCTCCATGGATTTTAATTCCTACTCTGAATTTTTCTTTTGTTTCCTTTACTGCTTGCTCAATATACAGATTGAATAACATCGGGGAGAGGCTACAACCCTATCTCACTCCCTTCCCAACCACTGCTTCCCTTTCATACCCCTCTACTCATATAACTGCCATCTGGTTTCTGTACAAATTGTAAATAGCTTTTCGCTCCCTGTATTTTGATATTCTTGTTACAATAGACATTTCGCAGTGAATGCCATCTTCACGTTATATCAGGTTGTCTTGATATCCATATGGCATTGGTTTCAGTTTGCTCCTTTGGCGTTAGTGGAGCTATAGTAGATGTTAAACTAGCTGGAACAAATATTTCTGAAGTTGTCGAATTATGGAGGTTTATTTGGTAATGACGTTATTTGACGGTTGTTTTGACAGTTGAGTCAGTGATGTAATAAGAATATAATCAAATACTGCAGCGTCTAGGTTTCGTAGCATAATACATAATGTCCTTATCTGACATATAAGACGCAGTAGTCCCAGATGAGTACGAAATGTGGATTTACATGAGTTGTTACGAAATGTGTGTGTTGTCTTGAGACTGTGGGTTAACCTGTGCCACTGCCTAGCGGAGAAACAAAACACTATTTCAGAACGTGGCTCTGTGGACGTCTTTGACTAAAAGCTAAATATAAATGTAAATGTGAAAATAAAACAATTAAAATAGAAAACCTCCAGTGATCAGAGGCTCCCTTCTCCGTCGTATTATATCAGATATAAACTGTCACTCTTCGTGAACAAAGATGGTGTCTGGAAACTGCTAGGTGAGCAGAATATATCATCATTGTTTCACAGTGAACCTTAAAGTATTTTGGAGATTTTCGGTGAGTTAATCAATACATCTGTCAGAGTAAATATTTCAAGTGGTACAAAATCTTTTTCTGGTAATTTTATATGGCTTAAATTTCGTTCTCGTTAGTGTAATGAAGTGCCGCATTGAAAACATTAAGTGCGATAATTATTTTGCCAACGGTGGCAAAAGTATAGGTAAGTAACAATTTTAGCTGGGATTCGGAGACAGAGGATGAAAGGAGAGTGACAAAGAGCGCAGTGTAGGATACAATAGAGCTGTGGGTTTGTTAAACTTTCATCCTCCTCCTTAAATTTTGAAGTAATACATTGATACCGAATCAGAGATATGCAGACAGATATACACTTAAAAATACTTAATACATAACTTTTGTAGATTATGAAAAAGCGTTTGATACAGTCGGTAGACACTAACTGGGTCAGATTATTCAAAAACGAGGTTTCCAAATGCACATGATTAACTTTTTTAATGCTCTTTACAAAGAGACAAAAAATCATAATAGAAGACGGTGATAACTTCACTAAACTAATAACAACGATGCGATCTGTCTCCATCCCCTTCTAATATCTACATAGATAACCTAGTAGAAAAGTAGAATAAATGAAAAGCACAATACTGTGTATATTCTACTGGATTAATTTATTTCGTTAACCGCTTTTCGGTTAATAACACCATCATCAGACTTTAAATGAGTATCGTAGTCAAAGAGGCTACAATATTTGTAAACAACATTGGAATAGATGTTACTTATCTATAGTGAGGTACACAAACACACACAGTGTCATCTTCGACAGTCATTTAATATCGCATCAGACATTACCCGACGCGCTTTTAACGTTTATATCACTTTCAATTACAACGCTATAACTTGTTTGTCCCACAACCTGATACGATAACGTCACAGAGTGCCGAGCGGGACTGCTCAAACGACCACACCCAACAAGCTGCCCACTTGCCTGCGCAAAGTGCTTTTCCTTCAAAAACTGGCTCATTTCGCCGAAATCGTTACATCGAAACGTTCACTTGTTTATCTTTCCAAAGTCTTTTTTTTTTTTTTTTTTTTTTTTTTTTTTGTTTTTTAAGCAAGTAATAGCAAATAACTGTCTGACTACCCTTCGTTACCTGGGTATGTATTTATTATCTTCTATTAGTCCATCCCCTCTGTCCCCTCTCTCTGTCCACATCCTCCTTCACCCTATGTCTGTCCATTTGTCCATTTCCTCCAACCACTCCCTATCCATCTCCTTCATTCCCCCCCCCCCCCCACTCTCTGTCTCCTTATACCCCTCTCTCTGTCCCTTCTGTCAGTTTCCTCCTCACCCCTCTCTTTGACATTCTGCTCCTTCCCCCTCTCTCCAACTCGCCCCCCCCCCCAGTCCTGTTCATCTCCACCTCATTCCTTTCTCTGTCCATCCCCTCCTTTTCTCTCTCCATCTATCTCCTCCTCTTCTCCTTCTCTGTCCATTTTCTCATCCCCCCTCTACCTGTCCATCTTCTCCACCCACTCTATGCCTCTACCTTTCTCCCCCTCTCTCTGATCTTCCCCTCCTCTTTTCTTTCCATCTCTTCTTCTCCCCTCTGTCAGTTCCTCCTCCCCTCTACCTGTACATCTTCTCCCCCTCATCCTTGTCCATCTCTTCCTTCCCACTCGCTGTCAATCCATCTATTCTTCCACCATTTTCTCTCCACGTTATGAAGCTCGTTCCATTAGGAGGGTGGTGGTTCGTAACCCAAAGTATTTCTTTCCAAAATGTAATTAATATGTGTACCAAATTTGGCTAAAGTCGTTCCAGAGGTTTACGGGGATGCTATTTTGTCGAAAACTGACATTCTGAGCCCCTGGCTGTGTACAAAATATAGGTTGATTCTTACAGAGAAGAAACAGGAACCAGCCACTTTTTGCAATGCTGTTTATTTATTTAAATAGCACCATTACCGTTTTCGAACCAAAAGGTTCATCTTCAGACGGCTAGTTCACGTTGAGATACATTTTACATTAGCTTTCACGTTTTGCTTTCCCAAATGATGAAATTTCCTTGTGGTGATGGTGTCCTACAACCAAAACAAGATGTGTGACAATGTCTTTTTAACTGTAATTGTGGAGATATATTGGTTACTTACGTTGAAAGAACGGTAAGTAACCAAAACGTCGCCACTAGCATAATTTGTTATCATTTAAAATCGCTGTGAGACACAATTACAGTTACAAAGACATTGTCACATATCTTGTTTTGGTTGTAGGACACCACCACCCCAAGAAAATTCCATCATTTGGAAAAACAAAAAGTGAAAACTAATGTAAAATTTATCTTAACGGGACCAGCTGTCTGAAGATGAACCTTTTGGTTCGAAACCGGTAACGACGATGTTTAAATAAATAAATAACACTGTAAAAAGTGGCTGGTTGCTGTTGTCTTCTCCGTAAGAGTCAACCTATAGGTTTACGATGAGCTCTTAACCCGTGGCTTTGCCCTCTTACAAGCATGTCAGATATACTTCACACATATTTAACACGCTTACACACGTATTTGTAGACATATTTCACCTGTAGCTCTAGCGAATTTCGCCATGCAGTTTCATTTTCACACAGCTCAGTGTTTATGATGTCGCATCTTCTGAACTATGTGCTGTGCATTGATATAATTTTGCAGTTACGTCCAGTGGTATATGTGGCTAGTGACTGCGAGATGCGTTGTGATTAGAGGTGAACGTAAAGAAGTGATAAATTAAAATAACGTGCATGATGATGCAGTTTTTCAAACAGTTTGTTTACGGCGTCATTGATCCTGAACTACATGTCGTACAATGATATATTTTTGTAGGTACATTCAGCGACACATGTGAATACTGTCTGCGAAAAGTGTAGCGAATAGCGTTAGTAGCAACCTAGTAATAAAGTTAAACATATTGAATGATGCGGCAATTTTTCGCACATCCCAGTGTTTGTGTTGTCATATCTCCTGAACTGAGTCACAAAATAATGTAATTTTCCTGGTGTATTCAGTGGTATATGTGAATACTGCATGCAAAATGTGTCGTGAATACAGGAAGCAATAAATTAAAACGTCATGTTTCACGCAGCAATTTTAATGCATGAACTGCGAAAATGCATTAAGAGATAAATTTTTTTTCCTTTCTTCATTTTATGGGGATCGTCAGCGAGAAAAAGTGTCTCAAAGGTTTGAAATTATGTGTAAAGTTTCTTATAAGTTAGTAGGTGCTGTCACTCTCAAATACTGGATGACTAAAGTGTGGGTAATCACATTCGTTGGCTACGCTACTTTTTCAACCCTATCATTTTAATCGATCCAGTAGCTTATGAGGAGATGTGGAACATACAGTACGTATGTTCATACATTCATTCATTTTTATAATATGTATGCATATTTCAAATTTGAAACGTCACTTTGACGAAGGATTCCAGTATGGTCAGCTTGGATTTCTAATAACGTATTTATTACTATTTCTTGAAGTTACTCACAACGAGGCCAAATCTATACTGGGGTATCTACGTTCCGTCGTAGTGCAAGGACAAGGTCTCCAGTCGAATTGCACTTTTCTATTCTCCAGGTTCAGCTATGTTGACCATCTGTCATAACAGAATGGGTAATCTGCGTATCTCTTACGACACGGGCAGCCATGGCAGTGAGGGTAACTGTACTGAAATTAAATTGTGACGTACAATAGTGTAATATGTATCGTACACACTCCCCATCTAAATTAATATACGCATAAGGAAGGCCGCTGCAAAATGATCGAAACGTCGGACATTTTAGTGTTTTAATGCAAGAAGTATTTTAAAACTGAAGCAGATATAGAGCCAGAAGGATTATATGAGATTACCAGCCGCGATATCGTTTTCTCCCTAAAGACGGATATGTCATAGCCTACTTCTCGAAATGAAGGCGAGTATTTTTATTAAACGTAAAGAAAAGAAAACATAAACATAACTTTTTGGGGTTACAGTCTGTAAACTGAAGAGCGAGGAGGTGAGTCCCCATTCTCTCTCAGCACCTTTACGTCCTAAGGACCAAACACAGGCCGTTTCATAATCAATACCTGCCCTTCGGCTGTGTGCCTTTTAAATCAGAACGACGCAAGGTTCAAATGGTTCAAATGGCTCTGAGCACTATGGGACTCAACTGCTGAGGTCATTAGTCCCCTAGAACTTAGAACTAGTTAAACCTAACTAACCTAAGGACATCACAAACATCCATGCCCGAGGCAGGATTCGAACCTGCGACCGTAGCGGTCTTGCGGTTCCAGACTGCAGCGCCTTTAACCGCACGGCCACTTCGGCCGGCAACGACGCAAGGCTTATACACAAAATGTAATAAAAAATAAAAATATACGGAATAGAGAAAAAAATAATATAACTTGCGCAAGAAACACAGATCAGTTGTATGCAAACAATCCATGCTGCACTGCACTGATATACTGAAAATATTGATTGACTATATGCCTGTGGGGCAAGTAAGGTGTTCTTCTGAGAAAAGTTACTTCCCCCAAAATCGGAACCGCTCGCTCTTGATTTTACAGACAGGCTACATACAGCCATCTCATGTTGTAAAATTTCTCCAAAATGAAAAACCGACGTTGTATTGCCTTTCCTCTGTGTTTACAAATGGAGAAGCTGGTGTGCTGTCCGACATAGCATCACAGTACAATTTTAAAAACTGTTGATTTCATTATTTCGCTATGGAGTTATTTTACAAAGTGCCTGTATCTGGGACGCTGCTGAGGTAATCTGTCTCTCCCTCCCTCTCTCTCTCTCTCTCTCTCTCTCTCTCTTTCTCTCTCTATCTCTCTCCCCTTTCTTACAGAGGCATAAGTCTTTTAAACGGAGCACATAAAATTTAGTAAAAAATATTAAATGATAGCTTGAGTGCAACAGCGTATGTATTCCTAGGAGATACACAAAGTGAATTTAGTAAGGACGTTCCGTGAAAGATTTTTAGTATTTAAAGAATTCTAGAAAAACGACACGAAGCCAGTCTAGAGAGACAAGTTTCTTTTGTTGACTACGAGAAAGCTCATTAGAAACACACTACGGACAATTATGGAAGAAAGTGGATATACCTGTATCTTATAAAGACAAGCAAAAATTTATGTAAGGATTCTAAAATAATTATAAACGTAGACACCTCAAAAACGGGAGACATAGCAGTAAAAAAAAAAGCCGTCAGGGAGCGACGTAGCGTGCCAGCTACACTCTTTAACACCTGTATTGAGGATCTCATAAGAAAATGTAAGAATGCCGTACATGAAGGTATACGACCGAAAAGAGCTATCACATGAACGTGGTTCTATATGCAGGTGATGTAGTCCTACTAAAGAATATAGAAACAGACTTACAGTATTCGGTGTGTGGATATATAAACTAGTATGACAATGCTACAATCTGAATGTCCACCACCAAAATTAAAGTTATCGTGTTATTGTGAAAAATGCCCAATAATATCAAAAATATTGTTGTTGAATACAAGCCTCTGGAATGAGCTTCTAGTTTTAATTTTTAGGCTGCGATATGAACGTGGATAAAGGTAATGATGTAGAGAATGATGGATATATGTCAAACTACAAGAAAAATCTTAAAAGAAAGACAGAAAATAATTTACAAAGAAGACTGTACCTTCCTTCTTCTTCTGTGGCAGTGAATCTTTCATTGAAAAAAAAAAAAAAAAGAAAACCGGAAGCAGCAATAATTGGCTGAAATGAGAATTCTAAGAAATGTAAATCTGTAGGAATGCACGAGACATTAGTGACCCTACGATTTGTCTTAGAGAACACGTTAAGGAAAGGCAAACCTACTTTTACAGCATTTTTAGACTTAGGGAAAGCTTATGACAATGTTGACTGGAAAACTCTCTTTGAAATTCTGACGGTAACGGGGTAAAAGATAGGGAGGGAAATGTCATTTGCAACTTGCGTAGACACCCAGATGGCTGTTATAAAAGTAGAGGGGCACGAAACGGAAGCAGTGGGATAGAAGGGAGTGAGACAGGCTTGTAGCCTAGACCCGATATTGCTCAGTCTACACACTGAGCAAGAAATAAAGCCGACTAAAGAAATTAATGTCCAGGGAAAAGAAACAAAAACTTTGAGGTTTGCCAGTGACACTATAGTTCTGTCAGAGGGAAGAAAGGGCAGTTGAACGGAATGGGCGGTGTCTTGAAAGGAGGATATAGGATGGACGTCAACGAAAGAAAAACAAGGATAATGGAATGTAGAAAAATTAAAACGAGTGATGCAATCAGAATCAGATTAAGGAACGAAACAAAGTAGCAGATGAGTTGTGCTGTTTGGTCAGCAAAATAAGAGAGGATATAAAATGTAAATTGCTAATGGCAGGAAAAGCGTTTGTGAAGAACAGAAATTTGTTAACATCTATAGAATAGCATGGAGATATACATCAAATCATTCTTCGGAGTGAAGACCAGAACAACATCAGTAACAAGATCTGTCTAACGTAATAAAGTGAAGCACCTGCAGCTGTCGTTTTTTGTTTTTTTATTATATAGCAACTAGTTTCGGTGTCTCAGTACACCACCTTCAGGACTTAACTGATGCTGAGGGGGCGAACGCCTCCCGTATACACGATCCCATCAGTGGCCAACATCTATGAAGTGAGCTCTGTAGAATACTGTAAAAGCGATGTTTTGTCTGTGTTGGTACTTGGTGGCTGCAGACACAACAACGCCTTTACGGTATTCTATGGAAGCCAGTTCTTAGATGTTGGCCACCGATGTGATCGTGTATAGATTGCAGTACATCCAATTAGGGTCGCTTATGGCGTGAAGATGGTCTACTTAGTCACGGAAACTGATTGTAATGTAATAAAACAACATCAAAACGATGGCTCCAAGTGTTTCATTTCGTTACGTAAGTGAACGGCTGAAGTCCCGCAGATCGCCCATCACAGGGATCGACATACAAAATTAGATCTGTCAAAGGTTAGTCAAGGAAGAAGCTTCTAAGAAATAAGAATATACGAGAAGCAATGGAAATATTTAACTTATAACAAAGGAATAAACAGGAAGAAATGAAGACAACCTCTTAAACAAACGGATGAAGACGGGCATCTAGTCATTGTCAACAAGTTCAAGCCCTCAGGAAGAAGAGTAGCTGGAAGACCGTGAAAGAGATGGTCTTAAAAATGTAAAGTCGGAATAGGCTTGTTGCCTAAACATCGAACTGAAGACGACGAGGAGAAGAAGAAGAAAAAGACGGTGTGGTGGAAGGAGTGGTACCACCACTGCTCACCCAGTGTTCTACTTGAGGAAAGCGGTGCACACATCATTCAACCGGTTGCTGACAGCCGTCTCTTACATTCCATGGGGCAACAGGTAACAGCAGATCCCCATAAGATTTCATTCTATTAATAACTCTATTGCACAACCTTGTACCTGGAAAGGTGATATTTTCTCACATACAATAAGCCGTCTGTTTTCAGACGACTTTTCGCTTGCCTCTGAATAATATTAATCCTCTACAAAGTGCCCTAAACAGAAAGTAGTCACTTACGAATGGAAATTCACTGAACACGCCTAACACAATCAGGTGAAAATGTGTTATAGATAACAAAGCACGAATTATCAGTGGAAAAAAGTACTTATTATCAGAAGATAAACAAATAAACGTAATCATTGAAGTTTTCTTACCGACAGGAACGCAACGTTTGCTTTGAGGGAATTAAAGTAACCATTGAATAATTCATTATTTGTATATACATTTTCATCTTCGATGTTAGCGTCGTAAAACTAAAAGTCGTGTAGTTTGCATGGGGGCTTAATTAAATAGAATGCAAATAATTTTAATTTTAGTCGCTGTCTGTCCGGTTACGCAGTCTCGTAACCGGTTGGCCCTGACTAGTATTACTCCGCAATCTGACTGCACAGAATAACAACAAAGAATGGAAGGAAATTTGCGTTAACACAATTAATTAATTAAGTCCCCAGCAACTATAAAAGCTACGAAACAAAAACTACGGAACAACAAAGCACAAGTGTAACTGTTCTGTGTGTGGAAGTGTGATTCAACGTACACATCTGGCACGGTTCTTCCTCAATAAGACAAGGTATTTTAAATACCATTTACACTGAATTAATTAATTAAATAAAACTGAAATACTATAATTGCACATAGAAACCCGAATTACAGTCTAATATATGAACACAACCAGATGCTTTGTTGACTGAACCTGTGACCAAGAGGCATTGTTAGTTAGGAAATTTAAAAAAAAAATAAAAAATAAAAATGTTTTTTACCTTCGTATATATTGACTAAAAATACACTCTGATCATTACAAGATCTCCATTCGAACAACATCTGCTGTTTAGCCCATCAAAACAACTGCACACGACATGGCCTCAAATAGTACAGCTATCAACATCCTCTCAGCAAAGCACTAACCACCACCACTTCTGAACAAGCACTGCCAGTGGAGGCGGCGGAATAATGCTCTTTGGCGCAATCACTGGCGCTGTGACTCAGTGTAGCCACCTTTCAAGTTCTCCAAAAGCTGCACAATTAACCGAAGGAGATGTAATTCTCGGAAATACTGACATGTCCTTGAAAGTGGAGCATTAGCTTAAACACAAAAACAGAAGGTTGGGACTAGAGCCGGGGTGTTATTAGCAACTTATTTCTAAACCAAAAGCAATAATCACGGACAGCCCACGACGATCATGTGTCTGTTTATAATGCTTATAAGTACAAAAGAGACAAGAACGTACACTGTAACTTAGCGAAGATGCCATGTCACATGATTCACTGTGTTCCACTACGTATCTACAGTTACTGCTGCAATGTACCTCATTCAGAAGCTTCTTAATCTATCACATCAAAATGAAGAGATTTTGTAATTGAAAACTTTAGCTACAGGATTCCTAGGATGAGTCACAACTGTGACAATTTCACTTGCATTGCCCGGTACACAACCTCACGTCTTATGATCTCTCACTCAACGATTTTGCTTTCGTTATGCTGTCTAATGTTCCCTATTAGTACAGCACAGTACGTAGTGCGCTGTACGACAGTGTTTCATAACGACTTACTGCTAAAGTAACATGGTCATAGCACTGCCTTTACACAACGGTAAGTGGTGATGAAACGTCCCCTTTGAAGAATTATACAAGACTGTGCTTAAACTGACACACAATATTTTTTTAGCGCAACGCAATCTGACTTTCAAAAATCCCTACAAAAAAATGACCCTGACTAACATTAACCTATACGTTTTACAAATCGCTTACCTCACAAAAATCTTGGTTACTCGAACTACTGCAATACAGCGAGCGCCACTACTGCCAACTAAATAAAAGATTCAAACTACGGAAGGCACTAACTACTGATAGGGATAGTTAGCAAATGAAAGATTTTAATAGAGAACAAACAGTGTATTTACCTTAATATCATCAAAAGTCATAATATATACAGCAGTTCATGACATCCAGTCTTCCAAATTTCAAAACTCCGCCATTTCTTTCCCCACATCCACCACTGCTGGCGGCTCACCTCCAACTGCGCAACGCTGCGCGCTGTTCACATCCAGCTGCCCAACACTACAATGGCAGACAACAATGCAAACTAGCCACAGACTGCACACAGCACAGCCAGTGATTTTTCATACAGAGCGCTACGTGGCGTTACCAATAAGAAAACCTAAACAGCCTACTTACAATGATTCCGTGACTAATCAATAAACGTCTTTGACTGTGTCAGCTCTTCACAGATTACCGCAGCTCGAATCCTTTCCTACATGCAATGAATGATCCGTGAGTTAAAGTGACACAAATGTAATCCTCATGTTTCACGATGTTTCTTTCTTTTTTCAAAATTAGCCTTTTGTAAGTATGATACTTGAGCTAGCAGTACAAGGTAAAAAATGTGGGGGAAGACAGAGACTGCAATATCCGACAAATAAGTGAGGACGTTATGCCTAAGTGCTGCTCTGAGGTGTAGAGTTTGGCACAGGGGTTAATGGCGGGCCGCATAAAACCAGTCACAAAACTAATGAAAAAGAAACCTTCTCACAGAAGCAGAAACAAACTCTCATACAGCACTCAGCACAGAATTCGATGCGGATATCAATGACATTAGAACGAATTCCTCACTTTTTTCGCTGAATCCAAACTGCAATGATGTTTCCTGGTAAATGAAAACTGCGACCTATAAGTTCCTTTGTCCCACTCAACAAAACACCACAGACTCTATAATGAACATATTCCAAGACTGGAACTTTGTATCCAGAGCTGTATCTTATAGTGTGCGACCGGTACCACTACATTTCCCTCCCTCCTCCTCAACGCCCCCCCCCACCCCCCACCCCTTTTGTGTTTCATTTTCTCGGGGTGTATGTGGGAGAAAGTAACGTACTGACAAACTCTTCTTGGTAAATAAGCACTCCGAATTAACCAATAAAATATCTCGGTGGTGCTTCGCTCCGCTGAATGACGCCGCCTCGCTTGCTGAAACAATCCGTGGCGGAACACGCTAGTTTTCTTTGAATATTCTCTATTTTCTCTATTAATCCTGGCTGGTAATTTCCGCGGTTACTTTTGGCCATCCAGCACGCTGATCTCAGGCACGCCGTTTCCCACTGGCGTACAGGGCCCGCTCACCGGATCTAGTAGCTGAGATCTTCCCCGGAGGCCGGGTTCCTTCGTGTGTGATACAAACCGGCGGATCTTTGCGGTTTATCCATGGACCAGGACTACGGTGGCTGCTCGGGACAATTTAGGAACAAAATGGTGGCAGTAACCAGCAGTTTGTACTATATGTACGCATATATATTTCTCGAAAAAAATATCTTACAAAATGAATAAAAAAATGGAATGGAGGATTCCAATATACCAGACATATGGATCCAATTTTTAATCGTGGGCATTCCTCCAGGAATCACGAAGGCTCGATATCCTAGGAAGAGGACGTTCTTGATCGACTGTAAAATACAGTAATTCGAAACACCTGTAAAATAATGGACACAACGCAGTTAAGGATAAGATAATGATGAACATAGTACTTTTTATCATCACTCAGGATAGTGGTGGTTTATACAGTGCGAAGAGCGTTCAATAACTAGTTATTTCATTGCTGAAAGCAGCTTGGTTTTATTCACTATTCCAATACACCATATTATTCTTCATTCTTTTGGCTACAAAACGCTATTTTTCAACATAGTCTCCGTTCAATGCAACGGCCTCAACTCATTTTACTGGCAGGGCCCGCACGTCCTCTACTGGTCGAAATTGGAGCCAACGTCTTGTTGCAACCCATCATCCACGTCCGCAACTCGTGGTCTGCTGGCTAGCGGCATGGTAGTTCAGGGTGTTTGGACAGAGGGCTGGCTGGCAGTTCTCTGTAACAAAAAAAATGAGTAAAGGACTCAACGACGAACTTCAACGGATATCACGTAACGCAACCACAGACCAAGTGAAACCAACGATAATGAACAAGATGTATTAAAAATAAAAGTGGCTAGCGGTGCTGCCTCTCGATCACGAGGTCTCGGGTTCGATTCCCGCCCGGGTCAGGGATTTTATTCCCCCTGGCGACTGGGTGCTTATGTTGTCCTCATTTAATCATGATTAGGGAAAGCGGCGGGACTGGCAGTCCAAAGATTAGGAATTTGTATGAGCGCTGATAACCCTGCAGTTCAGCGCCTCACAAACCAAATGTCACCATCATCCACTTACTGCTTCTCGATGACTGCATCCTTCATTGGACCTAAGAAGCCGGGAGGTGCGAGACCTGGGCTGTAGGGTTGATAAGGTAGAATAGTCCAATGGTTTTTTGTGATGTCCTCTCGAGTGCGCAGACTTGTGTGGTGCCAGTTGTGCAGCATGGTGTTTAAACGTGATCCGTCGGTCACCTCGAATAAGTGTGTCCGAACGTCCCAACACTGTAGGAGTCAAAGATGTGTGAGGCCGGCTGGCACGCGGAGATCGGGCAGGTTTGAGAGAGTTTGTTGCGACGATGACAGACCGGTCGCACAACGACTCGCCGTGCTTTTGTTCGCTGCCCGGTCTCCGTAGAGTCGTAGACATTCTGCAAGCGCCTGTGAATATCTGTGATGCTATGTTTTCCGCCAAAAGAAACTCTATGATAGCTTTCTGTTATAACGTGCCAACGTTACAAAGCCATTTTGAAAATTACGTTGTACAGCCGCCACCTATCGGAACTTCGTGAAACTAGATGGACTTGAAGTGGGAACATTCCACGATGTTCCACAATTTCCGCAGTCTTTCAACCGAAATTGGACGAGAAAAAATATGTTATATTCAATCACTATTGGTTTCCCCGTCTTAAGCTCACTGTAATTAAGTAAAGAGAATTTTACAACCTGTTATATTGTGCTAAATGAGAACACACATAACTTCAGTTCGATTTCCAAAAATAAGATGAAGCGTAAATAACACAAATGCAGCACAAGAAAAAGTAGAAAAGGCAAAAACTACCACGAGTATACGTGTAACAAGGTTTGGAAAATATGTAAACAACAGGCACAGAAGATGCTTGGTAAATAAAAGAAATAAAAGCGAAACGTGTCTGGCGTAAAATTCTTTTTCATTGATTGCAGTAAGCTTAGGACGGAAAAACCAATAAAAATTGATTTCAGCAGCTGATGCAGAAGATAGCCATGCAGAAAAACATATTATGTGTTGCATTACTTAGTGAACGCCCGTAGTACTTGTATTTCATCCCCCACTTTTACTCTTATTTCAAGCGCCTACACTTTTCTTAGCTCTTTTCTGAAATTATTGAACGTATTTCAACTTTTCTTTTGCAACGACAAGAAAATCTGTATTTTTGTCAACAAATGCGTCTCGTTTTATTGAACTAAAACATCATCAGTGGTCTGTAGTGAAACATATCTACAATATGGCTTGATTCCAGATATAAGAAGAGTTCGTTACAAAAGGTGTTGATTTTTCTTACCATACGAGTATTTTATGTCCGAATTTAGCTCACATCTCGAAAGTGCACGTTTTTGAGACGCCCCCCTAGCTCGCTATCGTTTCTTGTAGGTGGCTGCAAAGACGGATTCAAAATAGCTTCAGAAATTATAAGCCAACAATAGACAATATGGCCACACAAATGAAGAGTTTCTTTTCTGATATTTTGTTTCAACTTTTCCACCATCTTGGTTCATAGTTGGAATGCTGTCTAGAAATGCTTAAACCATTCCTTAGTACGCCGTATTTTTACATTCTTGTTCGTGTAATATTCATGTGTCAGTTTTCACAAACAAAGTTTTCCACGACACAGTTGGTCGAGTTATTCACTACGCTTGTAGCAACTAAAACAGGTCGACAGCCGAAAACCAAGGAAAAATCTCAGACTTTCTGGACGTAGCCCTTCACAGAAATCCGCACGCGTGTGCTCAGCTGTGTTGGCTGGAACGCCAGATCTAAGAACTGCAGGTAGGTCGAATGTCCACTGACACACAAGCCAGACCAGCGGGTTTTGCAGAATTCGGAAATCTCGTGAGCCGTCGCTAAAATGCGCTCGTGTCTGGCCAGCCAGTGATCCCAGACTGACGCGACGCATTGAAGAAGGAAGACTTCATTATTTCTTCCGTGAATGGATTACGTTTACTTGGAATTCGTCCTTCAAATGTCAGCTTAACATCTGTCTATACAACAATTTTCTCTGTGGAGAATAGATGAAGCCCAATCTGGCAAACTATGCGGGAGATGAGAGCCTCAGTGGCGTTTCTAAGGAAGGAGGACTTCTGTAAGAGCAGGCGAGGTGGCGCGATGGCTAAGACACTGGACTCACATTAGTGAAGAATGACATAACCTTCTTCTGACTATCATCATCCAACTCTTTTTCCCGTCGGCACACAGTTGCCTCCTACAACCTAATGTAGCAACATTCACCTCTCTATCCACGTCAATCTCAATGAGGGCACGTTAAACTATTCACACCTTTTTTGCGGGTCATCAGCTTTTTCGTTTGATGCGGCCCACCACGAATTAATCTTCTCTGCCAACGTCTTCATTTCAGAGTAGCGCTTGCACCTAACATCCTTAATTATTTGTGGGGTATTTTCCAGTCTCAGCCGTCCCCTAAGAAATTTATCCTCTGCTGCTCCCTCAAGTACCAGGAAAGTTATTCATTCACGTCTTAACACATATCCTGTCATTCTGTCGCTTCTTCTGTTGACGTTTTCTACATTTTCTCCTCGCCGATTCTGCGAAAAGCTTCCTCCTTTCTCATTAGTCTATCTAATAGTCAGCATCCTTCTGTACCACCACATTTCAAACGCTGCGATTCTTTTCTTTTTCGGTATTCCCACAATCCATGAGCAACTTCTCCACTCCGAACGTACGTTTTCAGAAATTTCTTCCTCAAATTAAGGCCGATGTTCGATACTAGTAGATCTTTTTCGACAAGAAGCCGTCCTTGTCTGAGACAGTCTGTTTTTTATGTCCTTTTTGTTTCGTCCATCATGTGTTACTTTGCTTACAAAGCAGCAGAATTCGTTCGCTATGTAATGTTGATGGATTAAGTTGTTCTGAAAGCGGTGCTGATATTCGAGACAATTAAAGCGGGTAAACAGCTGTGAGCTATCTGGGGAAGTTAGCCTTGCATTACTGAGCAACTGTTTCACCAGGTATCCAGTCTAGCTGACCAAATTCCCAACCAGACTAACATTAATTACAATCTTTTAATAGTCATCTTACGACAACCGGTGACATATATATATATATATATATATATATATATATATATATATATATAAAGAGAATTTAAATAAAAAGAAATAAATCAGTTTATATTTGGACATTTATTTTAACATTGATCATTGTTACGTTCAAATTTCAGCTTGTTGAACTTGATTCATAACTAGACTGGTGCCTTATTTAGGATTGTGAAAATGTAAGTTTGTAGTCTTACGGAACACATCAAATATGGAGCCAAGATTGGAAGACTGCATGCAACACTGCATTCATAAAATATCGCACGAAGAACGTTGAAACATATGCAAGAGGAAATTAACCACAACCAACCGATTCAATTTTCACCCAAAGAAGTTACGTTCGTAGCGCAATCCTGTCCGTCATGAAATTACCACACACTGGTAATACTAAATTCATACTAACTCTCTGTGAAATCTTCCCGAAAAGAATAGCTGAGGGCTACTTTGATGATTACACCACATGCTTCACGTGGTCAACTTGGTTTACACAAAGAGTGTAACTCCACAATAATTTTGATAATTAAAATAAATTAGATCGAAACGCAATTTACAAAAGAAAAACCTCGAACTGGTTACTATCGTCTTACTATTAACCTGATGTCTAACATTCTGCGTGGTGTCTGTTTGTTCTATGTCGTGTCTCCCTACCACTTTCGCGCAACGACGCTCTGAGCGTGTTTTTTAGGGAATTGACTAGTTTGAACCTGGGACCTGTTGCTGGTAAGGAGACGCCAGACCACACATGACATGTAGAGTTCAGAAGAGTTCAGTGAGACTAGCGATAATATAATCAAATTCTTAATGATTTCAGCGTCAGCTCCACTGCACTCCCTGTAAAAGAATCTTAATACTAACTAAATTTAGTGGAAGGGGTTCAAGGCTTTCCTATTTTTAGTTAGCTGGTAAAATAACGTCGAAAAAGCAGTTAAGTTTACCATTGGAAATTTTATTCTACTCACAAAACATTGTTTACAAATTGCACTATTGATAAAAGGAAATATTTTAATACAGGATGATAAAAACCAACTGCGTTCAACAAAAATGTGAACGAATATTCCCTGAATGGGTTTCCAAGTTCTACAATGGATCGAAGGATGACCTATGCCATATCACATCTATAATCTAGATTTAAGTTAAGTTTCATAAAAGAGAAAACTATCAAAATAGTCTACAGTGACCCTCAATTATCTTTAATTACTTATTTAACTTGTCGTAAAGTACAGAGGCTGATGTGGCTTCTCGTTAATTATATAACAGAAACATCATCGCGTTTCAGATTTTTACTTCACGTAGCAAATCTGAATACCATGAGCTTTAATTGACGATCGACACTAGTATTACGTGGAAAGGGGGTGTAACAGATGAGACTTCTGCAGTTCTGAGTGAAGCCTTATGCGCTCAAAAATGCGGCATCGCGTGCGTTCATTACCTTGTCGGTGTTCGTCAGGGGGCGGCGGGCAGCACAGCTCCGTCCAGCTCGCCCTCTCGGAAGCAACTCTCAAGCAACTCTCCCCTAACTTCTCCTTACTACAATTTACCGAAGTTGGTTTAAAAACAACTATCTGGCTGTGTTTTCATCTGACCAATCAGGGTCTCAATGTTAACCTTAAGCTCCGTCTACAAAAATTCTGTCAATCCAATGAGAAATGTTATGCTTTTCGTGGTGGGGCAATGTTTTTAAAGTTTCCAACGTAACAGAGACGCGAAAAAGTCTCACGCTAAAACTTGCAGCTGGTGTGGCCCATTTAGTGTTATCGTAAGATCTATACTGTTCTTCTGGAGGGCTCTATCTTTTAACATGGGCTGGGGGGTGGTCCTGGTATTTTACTTTTCGCGGTGGGGCAATGTTTTTAACGTTTGCAACGTACCAGAGACGCGAAAAAGTCTCACGCTAAAACTTGCGGCTGGTGTGGCCCTTTGTTATCGTAAGATCTATACTGTTCTTCTGGAGGGCTCTAGCTTTTAACATGGGCAGGGGGGTGGTCCTGGTGGTTAGCTGGCGACGTGGGTGTCCGTCCCTTATCGTAGGGCCTTCTAGCTTAACACGGTTCTGCTCTCGGCTTCTGTTCTCGTTTCTCCCCTCGGAACTGCGTCTGTCTCACGGTGGGAAGGTATGACATGCATTTAGGCATTCTTGTGTTAGTCTGTGGTATTCCATTTGCTCACTCGTTACTCGTATTACTTTGGTTAATTTAATGTCACGGTTTATTCGGAGCTATGTGACATACTACTGGGTTTGCTTATCATGTCAGGGTTTTCATGGAAGGTGTTGGATTTGCCTGACACCTTACAGATGGGTCAAACAATTGTATAAGCACGTGGTACTGGTCTCACAAAGTACACCACATGGGGGTTCAACATAAAGAAAAGTTGCTATATTGAAAAATATTGTCAAGACGAGATGTTATAATCTCACACACATTAGCATTTAAGATTGATGATCTTAGTTAGAGTTACTGATCAACATGTGGTTCCACTTTACTCACAAAGTAGTGACAAAGCAACTACTGGAAGATATTCTGAACTTCACACTCGAATTACACTGTGTTGCAATTTAAGATAACATTAGATATTTTAGATCTAAACCTGAAATAAAGGTGATTAAATTTTCAGTTAGGCTGAACTTAAGAAATCCATTGTCCTATGGACTTAGCAGAGACGCACTTAGCCGGAGATCTTACCACTTCAGACGCTCGCCGCGGACAGACTGCCGTTGGCCCCTACCGAGCGTGCTTCACCGATACAAACGGAAGTGACCAGAGAGGCAGCTTCCTATACCAACATGACAAGGGACGGACAGGACCATACTAAGAATAGAAACCTCTTTGCTTTTAGAAAGCGTAGCTACCTGTTCCGACGTTGGTCCTACTGTTCTCTAGCAGACAGGCTTGTCTGCTACCATCAAGCATGCAACTAGAAATACATTTGCTGATTCATTCTTTCACACAAGGGAAGGGGGATGACAGTATCTTATCACATACAGTATATAAAAGAAAGCGGATGTAGGTTCCGTATGAGACTGTGTGACATGAATTACATATAAACTGTGTTTTAAAGTGTAGTAGTGTGACAGATCGTTCTTGTTTATGTGTAACACGTTCCACTGCCCAGTCTCCTCCCAGATAGTGTCAGAAACACCACATTAAATTTAGAAGTGGAATGTATGCCGTGAATGACAACAGATTTAAGAAATTAACATGGAAGGAATCCAACAGAGACCTTTCAACTAGTCTATTGCGTGGTACCCTATTTTGACGATAAGTTTGTCTGTAGCCTCATATCTGCTACTACTCATTAATTTCGTTTTCCTTTCATTTACTCTCGATCCATAGGGTGTGCGCATTACACCTCATGCTATTCAACAAGCCCTGGAATTCTTTTTCACTTTCAATAAGGATAACAATCTTATCATTCATATCCTTTCACTCTGTATTCCTTCCCACTGCTGAACATCCCTTTTACTTCCGTCGGAGTTTCTTCGATGTACAGATTGAACAATAGGTAGTAAAGACTACATTCTTGATCTACAGTCTTTCTAACAAAAGCACTTCTTGGATTCTAATTCCTATTTTTCCCTCTCGATCCTTGCACATATTCACATTATCCGTCCTTTCCTCTAGCTTGCAGCTGTTTTCCTGAGAGTTTAGAATGTTATCACCAGTTTACATTGTCGAACACGTTTTATAGGTCGACAAATCCTATGAAAGTTAACTTTTCTGGAATCTTACTTTCGTTATCAAGCACAAAGTCAAGACAGCCTCTCTGTCGCCCTTGCCTTTCCTAAAGTCGAGGTAATCGTCATCTCACAGATCCTCAGTTTCCTTTTGCATTGTATTGTATATGTCGTTCTTGTCATCAAGGTGGATGCATGAGATGCTATGGCTATTTTGCGGTAGTTCTCGCACGTATCTGCCCACTGACCTATTAGTACTGTATTTGGTCAATGGTAGGTGTGGAGCTGGCACCTACAGCATAGTATCATTAACGGTCTAGTACCTACAAGCTTCCACGTTAAATGACTTTTGAGTTCCAATTTTTCCGACGATGTATTGATTTTTGCACACTTTTGGCATGGTAAATATTTAAGCAAGGAAAGAAAAGGCGGCCATGAAATGAGTACACATTAGGGGAGAGTCAAGAAGTACGGATTGGTTTACAGTACCGGCCAGTACGTGATTTCCCTTACCGTCTTCAAAT
The DNA here is from genome assembly GCF_023864345.2 of Schistocerca serialis cubense. Taxonomy (NCBI): domain Eukaryota; kingdom Metazoa; phylum Arthropoda; class Insecta; order Orthoptera; family Acrididae; genus Schistocerca; species Schistocerca serialis. The sequence continues at coordinate 622,905,076 of NC_064645.1, forward strand.
GGCAGAAGTGTACAGTACGCAGAAGGGAGAATGTGCAGTAGAGTCGCATACCGTTTTCTTCTCTTCAGTGCTTTGTCTGCTGTAAGTGCTTGATTGTGTTACTGTAGCTCTTACCGCACGGAGCAAATGTTAAGGCCTGTGGTCTCTTGTTTTTATGGTAAATGATGAATTTAGTTGCTAGATTTCGATTATGTAACTTAAGGAATGGCATGCGACAAACGTTTCGTTATGATGTCTATAAAGGAACGTACAATGTGATGTATCCTCGTGCGTGTTCGGCGTGCTGTACGCCATTCTCTTGTCCTTCACTATCGGCCAGAAGTAATTTCAATTTTTAAATTAAATTTTGTTCTTCTTACTTCTTTTGCGATTGACATGTAGGGAAATGACAAGAGAATAAGAGGAAAGTAAATAGCTGTGAGCAAAGTTGTGTGTAACAAAATGACCACGAGGGAGTGAGCTGATGCACTTTCAACGTTTAGAAAAGAAAAATATCGCCACCGGAGAGAAGAGAGTAATAGCAGAAGAAGCAAAGTAAAGAAAGTTGAAGAAAGCTGAACTTAAATCGGGTGTTCGAAAATGAAACAGAGACGCAGAGTGGCCACAGAAAGCCAATTACAAAACGAAGAAGTAATGAGTCAACACATGACTTTGAAAAGTGTATTATGTGTTTGGAGCTATTCGAAGAAGATTGGGTGTTGTGTAAAAAGTGCAGAGGCAGGGCGCATGTTGGATGTATGGGTCACGAGAATATTTTGTCAGTACAACGAAATCTAGTCCAGAGTTTCAAATTTTACTTTTTTTACTCACTCGATGACTAGTTTCGGACCGAAAGCCATGTTCAAATCATCGTGACATAGTCAAAAATAGTATTTCTGAAAATGTAGAAACCATTTCAATAGTGTGCAGCGCTGTAACTGTTCGTTTGCACATTTTTGGCATGGTTTTTACATTTTAGGAAATGCTATTTTTGACTACGTTACGATTATTTTGAAACAGGTTCCGGCCCGAAACTAGTCATCGAGTGAATAAAAAATGAGTGAAATTTGCAGCTTTGCGCTGGTTTTTCGTTGTACTGATTAAATGAATTTTCTGACCCACAGCTATCCCAGCACGTCTGAAGTTAGAGAATATCCCGTATTTTATTTGTGATCTCTGTATAACAGTGAGTCAAACATTGATGAAATGAGCTGAAAGAGAAACAATAGCTTCCCTTGCTTATGTGTTCCATCATTATTCAATAGTATCAGTGCAGTGTACCATCAACAGCTGATATTGTCACCGCAACTCGTAGTCTGTCCGCAGCTCGTGGTCTTGCGGTAGCGTTCTCGCTTCCGGCGCACGGGGTCTTGGGTTCGATTCCCGGCAGGGTCAGGGATTTTCTCTGCCTCGTGATGACTGGGTGTTGTGTGTTCTTCATCAACATTTCATCATCATTGACTCGCAAGTCGCCGAAATGGCGTCAACTAAAAAGGACTTGCAATACGGCGGCCGAACTTCCCCCTCACGGGGCCTTCCGGCCGACAATGCCAGACGATCATTTCATTTCATTGTCACAGAATAGAGTTGGGCAACACGATTCTTTTTCCCGATTCGATTCCTTCGATTCAATCTCACATTGCGAATCGATTCCTACGATTCGTTCACGATTCATTCTAGTCTGCGATGGCACGATTCGTCCGGAATGCAAAAAGTTCTACATCTTACTCGCAGATGGCATGACCTGTCTGAAATTGTCAATGGGGTTAGAATCGAACTGTGTCATGATATGATATGCCAGAAATAGTTTTATTTATGACATGCATATGACGTTACAAGTGTGATTCTCGATTTATACGTGTAATGCCTTAATTGATGAAAGGTCAAGTCTGATTTGATTGCATTTATTGTTTTATTTCAGTATGCCAGGAAAGAGGAGTCGATTTGTGCGAAAGGTGGTGCAAAATTTCGTGGTATGCCAGTTTGGTTGTGGGGCTTGAACGTATCTAACTACAGACGTCTGTTTTATAGTAACAAAATCTAGCAGTGAGGCAGACGTGGTTTGACTCATCTCATCCTATGTTTTTTTTGTGCTAAGATGTCTTTCTAAGTCCACCCTTCTAATTCATAATGCAGCTGACAGCCCTCCCACACAACAAATTTAGCTTAACTTTCATTTCTTCTAAATACAAAGCATAGGTATTTTGCTTTTAATTTGTCTGAGAACTTGCCGCTGTCACAACTATTTACGTGAGAAGACGACACCGCCAAGTGTCAGCTTAGTTTTCACGAGTAATATTACGGCCCACGAACTTCGTTTGTTCGTTACGAGCTTCCTTTGTTCACACGCATCCTCCACTTCACTGTCATCTGGCGCATACAATATATTTAGCAGATTTTACCTTAATCATGTGGCATCCAGTTCCAAAAATTATATAATCGTCAATAATTCCACGTCCCGGACGTTAGCACATACATCAATCCTCGGCATCATTCGGAAGTTGCCTTCGAAGCATAGCGTACTAACTGTAAGAATCGATGAATCGTTGGAACTTGTAATCGTCACGACTCGGAAACACGCAATCGTTCTTACGATTCTTTTGAACGACGATTCGTCCGTATCACTATTCGATTCTTACGATTCTTTATTTAGAGTCGTTCAAATGAACGACTCATTCACGAATCGCCACAACTCTATCACAGAATAGGAAATGGCCGATATTGCAAGGCACTGTCTGAAAGCCTTGTAATTTGAGCACCTTCACTTTCCATTTAATTAAGTACTATACATATAAAATACAAATCATTTCACTGTGCTACTCATAGAACACGTCATGAGGTAAGAGAACGGTATTCCGATTAACCACAACGGTTACACAATAAACTCAAAAAACCTAAGCCGGCCGATACTACATGGTTCTCCCCCACATTCAGCGTATCACTCTTCTGAAGGAACCGCACTCTTCGAACGCCTGCTGTTTGCATGAACAGTGATAGAAATTATTTCGACATTTTCCGACATTCACCTTTTCGGCCGAGTGGCTCATCGATCAAGTGCCACGTTAGCAGCTCTGGAAGGGTCCGTTACGCGACAGGTGGGGCGCGCCTGATGGAGTGTGGCGCTCCATCTGAAGGCTATCGAGAGCCGCGGCCCACCTGCTGAGCTGTCCGGCCACAAGACGGATGCGCCGTCCCCAGGGCCGGTCTGTCACGTTGCCGACGGTAGCGCGCCCCGCCCGTGTACATACAAGCACGCGGCTCCAAACACGGGTACGTCCACATCTGTTTGCCAGCACCTGACATTCAGCCATCATTAACAGCCAGTTCACAGACGCAGGCAAGATCTATCGTAATAATAGCATTCTTCCAGAGACCAGTAACTGTTCTCGTTCTCCAGATGCATTTCGCAACTTCTACTATATCATCACTCTGTCCACAAGTTTATCACTCACAACATCGTCATGAGGTTTTTTCCCCCTATAATGCAAAATCAGTAACCCAACGTTCTACATTATTTGTTCACCTAACCGTTCTGTGTCCTTTCAAATTTTCATCTCCATCCAATGTCACTAACCACCATAATTATTTCACTATATCTTCATAAACATCTGTCCTGCCAGTCTTTCCTTCGGAAATAATGAACGAGCTGGTACCGACCATCTGCTTTAATCCATGACGTAATCAAAATAGTGAACGCACACCACTATCAAAATCTACTACACTACTGGCCATTAAAATTGCTACACCACGAAGATGACGTGCTACAGACGCGAAATTTAACCGACAGATAGAAGATGCTGTGATATGCAAATGATTAGCTTTTAAGAGCATTCACAAAGTTGGCGCCGGTGGCGACACCTACAACGTGCTGACATGAGGAAAGTTTCCAAACAATTTCTCATACACAAGCAGTTGACCGGCGTTGCCTGGTAAAACGTTGTTGTGATGCGTAGTGTAAGGAGGAGAAATGCGCACTGTCACCTTTCCTACTTTGACGAAGGTCGGATTTTAGCCTATCGCGATTGTGGTTTATCGTATCGCGACAATGCTGCTCGCGTTGGTCGAGATCCAATGACTGTTAGCAGAATATGGAATCGGTGAGTTCAGGAGGGTAATACGGAACGCCGTGCTGGATCCCAACGGCCTCGTATCACTAGCAGTCGAGATGACAGGCATCTTATCCGCATGGCAGTAACGGGTCGTGCAGCCACGTCTCGATCCCTGAGTCAACAGATGGGGACGTTTGCAAGACAACAACCATCTGCACGAACAGTTCGAAGACGTTTGCAGCAGCATGGGCTTATCAGCTCGGAGACCATGGCTGCGGTTACTCTTGACGCTACATCACAGATAGGAGCGCCTACGATAGTGTACTTACCGACGAACCTGGGTGCACGAATGGCAAAACGTCATTTTTTCGGATGTATCCAGGTTCTGTTTACAGCGTCATGATGGTCGCATCCGTGTTTGGCGACATCGCAGTGAACGCACATTGGAAGCGTGTATTCGTCATCGCCATACTCGCGTATCACCCGGCGTGATGGTATGGGGTGCCATTGGTTACACGTCTCGCTCACCTCTTGTTCGCATTGACGGCACTTTGAACAGTGGACGTTACATTTCAGATGTGTTACAACCCGTGGCTCTACCCTTTATTCGATCCCTGCGAAACCCTACATTTCAGCAGGCTAAAGCATGAAAGGTGGCTACACTGTGCCACTGCGCCAGAGAGTGCGCCAAAGAGTACTATTAAGCCGCCTCCACAGTGCATGTTTAGAGTTCGTAGCAGTCAGTGCTAGCAGAGAGCTCGTAGAGGACAGTGCGTGTTAAGAGCTCAGGGCAGTCAGTGCTTGTGAAGAGATCGTAGAGGACAGTTTTGTCGAGAGCTCGTGGTTGTTGTGAAGTTGGAGCAAGATGTTGTAGTAAAGAGTATAGTTCCATGTCTTATGCAGTTATTTGATGGGAGAGATAGCAGATGTTATTGTAATGAGTGCATTTCGTCAATATATATGAAGGTAAAATTTATAATGTTCCTTTATTAGTTGTGTATCTGAAATAATGTGTCACTACAGGTTCAGTCAACAAAGCATCTGGCTCGTGTTCTTGTATTAGAGTGAATTTTGGTTTTCTTGCGTAATTATAGTTTTTCTAAATTTCTTTTGTCACGTCGGTATAATTGGTATTTAAGAATTCTTGTCTTGTTTGAGAAGAACCGTGCCAGATGTGGACGTTGAGTCACACTCCCACATACAGAACAGTTACTTTTGTGCTTATTGGTTTTGTTGGTTTTTTAGTTGCTGGGGACTTAATTAATTAACTGTGTTTACTGAAATTTTCTTACATTGTTCTTTGCAGTCAGATAGCGTAATAATACTAGTCAGGGCCAGCCGATTACGAGACACTGCGTAATCGGACTTACAGCTATTAAAAACTAAAAATCATTTTCAATTATATATTTAATTAAGCCCCCATGCACGTGGCGACCGCTGCTTCGGATCGTCCCTTGGATTCTTCTGATTGTGAAAATTGTAGACTGTAGTATTGTTGTAGCAATTGTAGTTTAGTAATTGTAGGTTATATTGCATGTGTAGATTTGTTAATTGGCATTCTTCTAATGGTATTTTTCAAAATTTAATTTTTATTGCCTTGCATACGCATTTGAGAATTTTGTGCAATTATTTCAATTGTTCGATTGATCGTGTTTGAGGGAGACATTGCATGTGAATGGTATTGTTGGAGATAAGGAGGCATTGTGTGATTTTCGAACAGTGACGAATTTTTTTTTTTATGTTTTGTAAATGATTACGCGATCAATGAAAAAGTCAAAAGTGATGAATAGTGAGAATAACGAAATTGTTAACATGGCGAACTCGCCAACAGAGGAAAACAGTATGATGGATAATGAAGTGGAAAACAATGTAATAAGTCGGGAAAATAGTCCGGAGCCATTTCAAAATTTTTCTCAATCAGAAAATTCACAGAATACGAGATTAACGATAGAAGATTCTGGAATAGTATCGAACATAGATAGCTTTGCAGCTATGACGAAGGAAGTTAGTTTGGCGGGAAATGTTAGGGGCGAAAAGAATTTCGATCCGGCTAACATGGAGCAGTTGATGGATGCTATATTACATTTGGGATCACAGATGGGAACTTTTCGATCTGAATTTAAAACTGAGATAGGAACAATTAAAACTGAGATGGGAACAATTAAAACAGAGATGGGAACAATTAAAACAGAGATGGGAACAATGGAAACACGGTTAGACTCACTTGGATCACAGTTAGGATCTGAATTTAAAACAGAGATGGGAACTTTGGAAACACGGATAGATTCACGAATAGGGACATGTTTCAAAAATATGAAAGATGAATTAAAGAAAGAAATCAGGGAAGAAGTACAACCGATTCTGAATTCTCACAATAATAGATTAATTGCAGTAGAAATCAGACAAAGGGAACAGGATAGAGAACAGGAAGAAAGAGATCGCGTGATAGTACAGAAATTTTCAGAGTTAAATTTACAACGTGCACAAGACAAGGAAGAAATATTTGAAAGAATCGAGGAATCCGTACCAAATGACAGAATAAATAATCTAACACGACAATATGAACAGTTAACTACCAAATGTGTCAATACTGAAACCCGAGTCGCGACATTTACAGAAGACGTAAATAAACAGAAAGAACAATTAAGTGACTCATCGGAAAGAGTTGAGATGATCTCAGATAAATTGACAAGTGTTAGTTTAGCAGTAGGGTGTGAAGAAAATAATTTGTTTCATTTACGGGATGCAACAAGAGAGCGCCAGGCGCGCGAACTTTACAATAATCGGCATTCGGACTGGGACAGACGCGGTAGGTCTTTGTCGCCACGAGGCGAAAACTTTGACTATAAACACTTTTTGACTGTCCGGAAATTTAAGATCTTCCGCAATTCTAAGAATGACATACATCCATGTTCATGGCTAGATCAATTTACGTACGCACTTCCGCCAGATGTGCCACAAAGTCACAAACTGGAAATTATGTGCAGCTATTAAGGTCCTCAGGGGATTCACTACTCTAAGTGAATATGTGCCGTAGCGAGCATAGGGCCCCGAGCTGTAGTGGTGCTATTTCTCTTTTAGTTTTCTGTACCGCTGCCTACTCTTTTACTATTCTTTGCATCTGTCAAACCAACTCTTCGACTATCAAGCTATCTAGTGAGTAAGAACAATAACCGGATATGACTGTTTTACCCAAAAGTGACTTTGGAAATTACCGATTGGACTTACTGTACCTTCAGCAGCATTCATTCTTAGCTTAAACGAAATGTTACCTGTTTATATTCGTGACAATATTACTTCATATGACTTACTGTATCTTCAGCAGCATTCATTCGTAGTTTAAATGAAATTTTACCTGTTTATCTTCGTGACAACATTACTTCTTATGTTGACGACATTCTTATTGCTAAACGTTCTTGGAGTGAACACAACAAAATTTTGGACTCATTATTACGTATCTTTACAAAAGTTGGCATGACAGTGAACTTGGAAAAATCTGAATTTGGTCGTTCTCAGGTGAAATTTGTCGGTCACATTATTGCTACAGAAGGTATTCTTCCTGATCCAGAGAAACTAGATGCTATTCAGTTCGCAATGACATTCTTTTTAAACGAAAATCGGTCGACAACTCCGTTTGGTTAGTCTGTATTCCTGATGAGTGGGTCAATAAATTGATTTGGTATACGCATCTCAGTTATGCACACTTTGGTCCCCGAAAATGCTTTCATAAATTACGAGAAAATTGTTACTTCAGTAATATGGAAAAACGTATTCGATCTGTTCTTGCCAAATGCAAATTATGTCAAATGGCTAAGCCTCCAACGATTTCTCACAGAGCACCGTTGTTTCCCATCATTCCAGCGAAATTAAAGGAGATGGCTGCAGTCGATTTGTTTGGTCCAGTGGTTCGTTCTACTAATGGTTTTGCGTACATTTTCGTAGCAGTGGAACTGACATCAAAATATGTATGTTTTACGCCTTTACGCAAAGCAACAGCTCGTTTAGTATCTAATGCTTTCATCAAACATTTTCTTAAAGAAGTTGGTCATGTTGATAAGGTTATATCAGATAATGGATCACAGTTTCGTTCTAAAATTTGGCTTCGTACTCTACACCGTCGTAAAATTAAACCAATCTTCATTTCACTTTTTCACCCTCAATCTAACGCTTCAGAAAGATGGATGAAGGAAATCAATAAATTGTGCCGTCTTTATTGTCATCAGAATCACAGAACTTGGGATCAGTATCTTCATATTTTTCAAAACATTCTGAATGAACTTCCCAATGACTCAACTTCTTTACCGCCTCTATTAATATTAAAAAATAAGGTACCGACAAATCGCATTTCTGAAATCGTTCCTTTTCCGCCTTCACGGAAACTGCGACATTCTGAAGTTGTCAACCTGGCTCTACAAAATATTGCATCTGCGGCTGCTAGAAGAGAGAAATCAGCGGAACGTCCTGGTCGTTTAAAAACTTTTTCAGTTGGTCAAAAAGTGTTAATTAAGTCTCATCGTTTGTCGCACAAAGGAAAAGGCTTATGTCGCAAATTTTTTCTGCTTTATAACGGCCCATATAGAATTCGCAAAATTATACATGATAACACTGTCGAAGTAGAAACTCTTAAATCACGACGCTCTAAGGGAATACATCACATATCAAACGTTAAAATTTTTGTGGAATGACATACTTGTGAAAAACTAACAGCTAGATGTAAACACGCAGAGAGTACAAGGATACCGCGGTGTGTTTTGGCGGCGGCACATACTCAAAGCAACAGTCAAGTCTGCGCGCCGCACAAGGCAGTCGTTGACCGCGAACAATAGCTTCCTACGTCACGCGCCCACAGCTGATCGAGCGCTCAGTGCGAATGCACTGACAGCCGTAAACAAACACACAGTCTAATTTCTCCGACTAAATTCAGTATAAAGCTATAGTGACTTGATGAATTCTGTTATTAACATTCAGTATTTTCCAGGATACGGTTGTGTAAAATATTTGAGAACTTCAGGTAAATTCTGTGTGTCTCCGACGTTAAGACGACTTGCTATCGAGAAATTTTCAGGAAGAATGTAATTTCGAAGAAGAAACTAATTAACTAAAAAAAAAAAGGTAACTATTAATTGAGTTCATTTTTCAGGTAACATATTTCCACTTAGGTACGTACTTTAGACGTAATTTGCTGCTCGCGATTACGTGATTCATACTTTGTGCTAATTTCATGTTCTATGAAATTACTTGTGAAGCGACGTGCTTGCGTACGTTAACTGATTTTGACAATGATTATTAATGAAATAGGTTGTAACTTGTACATATTATGCATCGCTTGGCTGCACTGCTTTTTCACTGATGTCATTTTTTTAATTATGTGCCTGCTGTGCTTATTTATTTGAATTATAATTGTAACCTGATTTATTGTGCTGATGTGTTTAGGTATGTATGTTGTACTTTGTCATTTATCTGCTTGCGCCTTCATGTTTACTTATTAAGATTACATATGAACATTTATTTGCTTAGGCTGATATGATGCTAATGACTTGTTTATTACGTAAGATATATGTTTGCTGCTTTTTGTATGGATTACATATTTACACATTTCTGTTTTGTTGCCATAACTGCTCTTTAATTTGGTGTATAGAAATGCTGATATGCTGTGTATAAACATAGAGTTTAGGTCACACTATTGGATTAATTATAGATTGTTCGCTTGGCAGAGCCTCGTTGTAGGAATTGTGCTGCATCCACTTGTTGACATTCTGTTCTTTACTGGTATATTTACTCGCTATTGCAAGTTTTGCTTACGCTCAGTGTCTTACATTTTTAAGATAAAAAAATTAACTGCTATCATTCGACGAACGACATTAGTACAAGAAAGTCATAGAAGTCACATGAGCTGAGGTTTTATGGAAGCTGTATACATTTATGCTAATAGGAAGGAAGCTGACGACATGACATACCAATACTAGGTTTAGACCATTGACAATTATTACACTGCATTTTTCGTGAGCAATTGAAATAGGAAGTGACACTTGACACAAAAAATACTCCACATGTTTGCTTCTGCCATAATTCTTGAAGTGGTGTACACACTGTGAAATATTATGATCATTCACACTCCGTAATCGTACTTAATTACTGAGAGTTATTCGAACTAAGTCTGTTAGAGGTCAGGTATGCATTTCTTTTATTTAATGATGGACAAGGAACCAAAATGTATCTTATAATTTATAATGAGTAGAAAATTTGGGTCAGATGGATTACACAGAGGTTGTGTGTGGACACTGTGTCTTCGGATTGTATGGGATGCTGAATTGAAGTTGCATTAGGATTTTATCTGTACTTGTTCAAGGAGACTGACTAGAGGAAAGAGTTGTTATGGAAGTGAAATGATATTGGTGCTGAGGTTTATATGTAGCGACGTATTATTGAGGTATTGAGAGTATATTAAGTTGTTGATTATTGGAGTTTTTGTGGACAAGAGGTAAGGTAAATGATATTGATGATAAGACGTATTGAAGAGGTATTATTGAGGTATTATTGAGATTGTGTGAAGCTGATGATCATTGGAGTTTTGGTGGATAAGAGGTAAAGTAAGTGAGATGCATATTTTTTTTTTGTTGGTCTTATGGAACAAGGAGGATGAAGATAGCAGACTAGAACACTAAAATAGAAGGAAGATAGTCTATACACACACTTTGTTAAATCACTAAGCAGTATATACTTTTTTTTTGGAGAGAGGAAGTAATTGCATATCTTGGCTCACTGACAGTTGTTCAACAACAGTACATTTTGATCTGGCTTGGCAAACATTGGTCTTGACATGATGACTATGACGTTGACTAATTATTATTGACTGTTATACATTGCTGCCAGTACTACTTGATACACATGATGAACATCAGATTTTGACAGAATTACATTTACACAATTAACACTATTCAATTACACAGTAGTACTTAATGTGGATGAAGGATGAGTGAGTGTGTTCTGTGTGTTTTCCTTTACTAATCCTACCCACCTATCTCCTAAGTATTATTTTATTTGTTGGTAGTGGCTTGCACTGACACCCATAAATATTATAGGTTTACTGGTATTTGTGTATTGTAATAGTTAATATGAAAATTATCTGACATCATTTGTGTGTTTGTTATGATTTGTATGTTACTGTAAAAGCATTTGTATGTGCATTCAAACTATTGTTCATGCCTGGACTGTCTGATTAGTGAAGATAAATATTCTGAACTGTTACCTGCACTTTTCAACATGATGTGTGACATTTGGTCGTGTTTAATTTCTGCTGAAGAACTGTGTGATCAGTGATGGCAAAAAAAATTATGGACTGTTATTTGTACCTTTTCTACATGATTGGTGCCACTAGGACATGTTTAATTTGTGCTCATAAACTCTGATGAACAGTGTGATCAGTGCTAGTGAATTTTATAGAACTGCTTCTGCTGAGAGATGTGACTTTTTGCTGTTTGCACCTGCACTCAACATTGCTGGGTGCAACTGATGAACTGTTTCTACTGAAAAGATGTCCCCTGTTGCTGTGTGCACCTGATCAACATTGCTGATGCCACTAATGGACTGCTTCTACTGAAATAATGTCACTTGTTGGTGTCTGCACCTACTCAAGATTGCTGGGTGCAACTGATGAACTGTTTTTACTGAAATGAAGTCACTTGTTGCTGTCTGCACCTACTCAACATTGCTGGGTGCAACTGATGAACTGTTTCTACTGAAATAATGTCACTTGTTGCTGTCTGCACCTGCTCAACATTGCTGGGTGCAACTGATGGACTGCTCCTATTGAAATGATGTCACTTGTTGGTGTCTGCACCTGCTCAACATTGCTGGGTGCAACTGATGGATTGCTTCTACTGAAATGGTGTCACTTGTTGGTGTCTGCACCTGCTCAACATTGCTGGGTGCCACTGATTGACTGCTTCTACTGAAATGATGTCACTTGTTGGTGTCGGCACCTGCTCAACATTGCTGGGTGCCACTGATGGTCTGCTTCTACTGAAATGATGTCACTTGTTGGTGTCTGCACCTGCTCAACATTGCTGGGTGCCACTGATTGACTGCTTCTACTGAAATGATGTCACTTGTTGGTGTCGGCACCTGCTCAACATTGCTGGGTGCAACTGATGGACTGCTTCTACTGAAATGAAGTCACTTGTTGGTGTCTGCACCTGCTCTCAACATTGCTGGGTGCAACTGATGAACTGTTTTTACTGAAATGAAGTCACTTGTTGCTGTCTGCACCTACTCAACATTGCTGGGTGCCTCTGATGGACTGCTTCTACTGAAATAATGTCACTTGTTGCTGTCTGCACCAACTCAACATTACTGGGTGAAACTGATGGACTGCTTTTACTGAAAAGATGTTACCTGTTGGTGTTCTTTTTTTGTATAAACTAATCATTGAAAGCATTTTATGTGAACATTTGTATAAACTGATTTTTTGTATATTGTGTAAACTATTATGTAAAGCCACATGTATGAAAAGAAGTTGTATTGCTTACTGTATTTCATATGTTAGGTTAGTGAAAGGTCAGTGCAAAGCCAAAAATTTTAACTAATTATGTGATGTTTAGGTATTAATATTATCTTTTATTTTTGTCTGTATTTTTGTGGACGAATTTGGTGGTATTTTCACCACCAATGCTGGCAAAAATACCATCAAATTCTGGCCTGTGGAGGAGGGGCATATGAAAGGTGGCTACACTGTGCCACTGCGCCAGAGAGTGCGCCAAAGAGTACTATTAAGCCGCCTCCACAGTGCATGTTTAGAGTTCGTAGCAGTCAGTGCTAGCAGAGAGCTCGTAGAGGACAGTGCGTGTTAAGAGCTCAGGGCAGTCAGTGCTTGTGAAGAGATCGTAGAGGACAGTTTTGTCGAGAGCTCGTGGTTGTTGTGAAGTTGGAGCAAGATGTTGTAGTAAAGAGTATAGTTCCATGTCTTATGCAGTTATTTGATGGGAGAGATATCAGATGTTATTGTAATGAGTGCATTTCGTCAATATATATGAAGGTAAAATTTATAATGTTCCTTTATTAGTTGTGTATCTGAAATAATGTGTCACTACAGGTTCAGTCAACAAAGCATCTGGCTCGTGTTCTTGTATTAGAGTGAATTTTGGTTTTCTTGCGTAATTATAGTTTTTCTAAATTTCTTTTGTCACGTCGGTATAATTGGTATTTAAGAATTCTTGTCTTGTTTGAGAAGAACCGTGCCAGATGTGGACGTTGAGTCACACTCCCACATACAGAACAGTTACTTTTGTGCTTATTGGTTTTGTTGGTTTTTTAGTTGCTGGGGACTTAATTAATTAACTGTGTTTACTGAAATTTTCTTACATTGTTCTTTGCAGTCAGATAGCGTAATAATACTAGTCAGGGCCAGCCGATTACGAGACACTGCGTAATCGGACTTACAGCTATTAAAAACTAAAAATCATTTTCAATTATATATTTAATTTAGCCCCCATGCAAGCACGACCACATTTTGCAGGTCCTGTACGGCACTTTGAACAGTGAACGTTACATTTCAGATGTGTTACGACCCGTGGCTCTACCCTTTATTCGATCCCTGCGAAACCCTACATTTCAGCAGACTAAAGCACGACCACATTTTGCAGGTCCTGTACGGGCCTTTCTGGATACAGAAAATGTTCGACTGCTGCCCTGGCCAGCACATTCTCCAGATCTATCAGCAATTGAAAACATCTGGTCAATCGTGGCCGAGCAATTGGCTCGTCACAATACGCCAGTCACTACTCTTGATGAACTGTGGTATCGTGTTGAAGCTGCATGGGCAGCTGTACCTGTACACACCTTCCAAGCTGTGTTTGACTCAATGCCCAGGCGTATCAAGGCCGTTATTACGGCCAGAGGTGGTTGTTCTGGGTACTGATTTCTCAAAATCTATTTGTCCAATGAGTGCCCGTTTACCATCTGCATTTCTTCTTGGTGTACAAATTTTAATGGCCAGTAATGTATAAACAAAATACATACTCTAATAATAACTGGTTATCGTCATCAACTTAGAACCTAAGTGTCACTTCCAACATAACCTAGACCTCTGACAGTGCTACAGGTAAATCACCACAACACACCATAGAGTGCGGACAATTTGCCAGTACATGTGCAGTCGGAGCTGGAGGGGAGACAACAGTAGCAGTGGCGAGGGCGGGCCAGGTGCAGCGCATAGCTGAAGCCTACGCACAAACACAAATTTTGTATAATTTGTAAGCTACAGCTAGTGAACCTGCGAACCATCCTATTGACAGATTACGTCACTACGAATGGTAATTCGACAGATATAGATGCATGAAGTCACTTGGTACACCCGCGTATCGAAAAAGAAAAGGTCGAATAAATAAAGAATGAATTGGTAAAACCAAGTCCAACCAACCACTGCGAGAAGGTAATCTCATGAAACAAAAACTGACCAGTTGCGAGTAGAATTCGTCCTTTTAGAATTTCATACTGTAACGTTCATTTAAAAGTTTATGTTTGTTAATGAATAAGAAATGCGTAATATTTGTGTCATGCAAATTTACTGTGTGATGTGCTGTAGAGCAAATGACTTAATCAGAAAAACTAAAAAAACAATTTTCATAATGAAATCAGTCCTTCTGAAATTCACCCAGTCTAGTGAGCTCCAAGTTCAAAATGGTTCAAATGGCTCTGAGGACTATGGGACTTAACTGCTGAGGTCATCAATCCCCTAGAACTTAGAGCTACTTAAACGTAACTGACCTAAGGACATCACATACATCCATGCCCGAGGCAGGATTCGAACCAACCTCTCGGCGACACCGGCCGGCGTCAGAGATGTGCTCAGAGTCTCGGACTGATAGTTATCAGCAATTGAAGCAGCTGAGACGAGGTTTCTAAGGTCATTTCTTCGATTAATGTTAAGAGGCAGAAGGTGAGGTGGATGTAAGACACAACTGAAAGTGAAAACAATAAAGACAGAAGAAAAATAATGGTTCAAATGGTTCTAAGCACTATGGGACTTAACTTCTGAGGTCTAGAACTTAGAACTACTTAAACCTAACTAACCTAAGAACATCACAGACATCCATGCCCGAGGCAGGATTCGAACCTGCGACCGTAGCGGTCTCGCGGTTCCAGACTGTAGCGCCTACAACCGCTCGGCCACTCCTACCGGCAAGCACCAAGTTCTATGGCCCCGTGCAATAAACTGATAAAATTCCCTATGCAGATAAACAATGAAATATATTTCTCTTAGCTCTAGACTCTCAACGGATGTAATCTTGGTATTCTGTTCTCTCCACAATAGGCATAGAAAATATTCAGTCTTGGCACAGCGAAGTGAAATGTCGGCCGTAAAATAGCTTCATACAAATAATATCAGTAGATTAGCTGATGAATGAATAATCTTACAAACGTTCAGTGAAAAGACTGGGTATTGGGTCAGCGCTGTGCATTGCTGCCCACATTGAAACTGCTACAAACACTAATACTTTTCTGATTCTTGCACATTAATATTTTTCTGACTCTGATCGAAAAAATGATTTTTTTTTAAAAATACTCACTGGATTTAAATGAACACGATATGGAAGAGGGTGAGGTTCTGATAAAGGGATATGCTAAGACCGGATGCTTCAGTTTGAAAATTATATTCTAAATAAAGTTTCTCCTTCAGGAAATCTGATATGAAACATTTTACATTAACTTCAGAATCAGCTAACTTCTTAACTGTTTTACAGTTCTCACTTACTGTCATAATTAAAAACATCTGACATCATTTGACAAAACAGATTCCAAAATCTAACTTTTCTGTATGATCGTTTGACACAATAGATTCCAAAATTTAACTTCTCTGTATGAGGATTACAAAACACACAAAATATTACAAATCAGGTATACCTAATCAAACTATACATTAAATCTGCTGGAAAATACTTGGTTTCTACATTCAAGGGTCGGCACTGTAAAAATTAGCGAAATCCACACTGCGTTGCTGCATACTTAAAACTAAATATACAAAATTTCATTACCTTACAAATTTGTTCCAGTTGCTCTACTTTTGAGTTACGGTATAATTCATCACTTCATTTTATAAAAACTGTATTATGCTGCGTCCATAGACCAACAACTAAATTCTCACAACTAGCCACTAGCTTTAAGCCTTACATCCTGCCTATAACAGAGTGCAACGGCAGGCAACTGCTAACTGCGTTCCGCGCGACCCTACTCAACAATCGATTCTGCCACTCAGGCAACATCTTTGGTTCAGTTGTGTGAAAAATACAATCTCTTCTACATATAACAATCGTTTCAGGTCATTTTTCTTGAATTACATAACAAAATCGGGCTCCATGTACAAGTGGACCCCTCACATACAAACTTAATTACGTATATAAACTGTCCATCCATCGAGTGGCTCGTGAATCTCGACTATTTTTACCTGTTATCGATATTCAAACTGGCGATAGATCGGTTCCGGGAATTGCAAGGCACTAGAGAAATGCTTTAATTGCAAGTCATAAGTAAGATGGCACATGAAAAAAAGAAATAATTTCTGATTTCTACCTTTACTTGCTCTGTGAAACCTCTCTCTTTGCCAAATTCCATTATTCTAGGTCATAGAGAAGTACGTTATAGGTTTTAAAAATGAATTTGCGAATATCTAGATATGTGACCCAAATTGTCGTATCTTCTGATTGCATTGATTTAGCAGTTTATAATTATGACAACGCTAAGAGGCTATAGATCTTAGTACGTGACGTAAAATTTCAGCTTAATACATTTATTCGTTAATGAGTAAAAGGGGTCTTACAAACGGACGCACAGAAAAGACAGTCGGATAACATTAAAAAAAAAAAATTTCCGTCATATAACTACTAATCCACAAATTGCTTTCTTTTTCTTTACTTGTACTGCGCAACCTTTCAACGGACAGGCAGAAAGTCCTATAAAGGTTCCGTTTCTACTTGTTGTGGTACGGAATCCTAAAAAAGGAGTAAAAATGTGACGCAGAGGAAAAATTCGCTTACTGGGAAACCAACAAAAAGTTTTCAATACTACCCAAGTATAAAATTTTCTTCTCCTTCTGTCTTGTGTTTCTTGGGAAGTAGCTATGTTTATTCTCTCCCCTGGAAAAGCTATTGTTTCCCGAAACCCTCTTTAGTTCACTGTTTAATCATATTTGCCTATTCTCACATTAAGTTAATGTCATTCTATGTAATCATGGCAACGGCCTTGCCGCAGTGGATACACCGGTTCCTGTCAGATCACGGGAGTTAAGCGCTGTCGGGCGTGGCCGGCACTAGGATGGGTGAGCATTTGGGCCGCCATGTGCTGTTGCCATTTTTCGGGGTGCACTCAGCCGCGTGATGCCAATTGAGGAGCTACTCGACCGTATAGTAGCGGCTCCGGTCAAAGAAAACCACCGTCACGACCGGGAGAGCGGTGTGCTGACCAAACGCCCCTCCAATCCGCATCCTCATCTGAGGATGACACGGCGGTCGGATGGTCCCGATGGGCCACTTGTTGCCTGATGACGGAGTGCTGCTGTGCTGCTTTATGTAATGATAAATGTTTCATTATGAAGAATTCACCCTCTGAACTACATTGCGCGAAGGCTGCGGTGCGATGCTACGTAGTAGAGAGACAGTAACAAATATGCTTGTACAACTCAATCGCGATATTATTGCACTTTACAGAGCAGCCTGCAAACCTTGTTAGCATCCAGCGATGTTGCAACGTTTAAGCTACTATAAGAATTTGTCAACAGTGCCAACAGGAAGATACAATTCTAATGCTCCTGGTACTTAAAATGCCAGGGGAAGAGCAAAGCTCGATTAAGTGACTGTATCCCTACGTGCTACTCCGCAGAGTATGGAACGCTCAGCTTCTAAACGTTTATCACTATGTACCTCTATGCGTACTAGTCCGAATACCGGTGCAACTAAACGTGTGGTTGTGATACACGACTTTGCTTCTTGTAAACTGTTCTCCTATTCTGTCTAGAAGGTACTTATTGACCTGCACAAGTATTCAGTACTACATCCGCAACTTTTTAAATAATTTCCACAAGACGTACAAAGGACATTTTATTGTTAATTTATATATACCTGTATAGCAATTAATGTGGACTCAGTTGGAAATACACTCCTGGAAATGGAAAAAAGAACACATTGACACCGGTGTGTCAGACCCACCATACTTGCTCCGGACACTGCGAGAGGGCTGTACAAGCAATGATCACACGCACGGCACAGCGGACACACCAGGAACCGCGGTGTTGGCCGTCGAATGGCGCTAGCTGCGCAGCATTTGTGCACCGCCGCCGTCAGTGTCAGCCAGTTTGCCGTGGCATACGGAGCTCCATCGCAGTCTTTAACACTGGTAGCATGCCGCGACAGCGTGGACGTGAACCGTATGTGCAGTTGACGGACTTTGAGCGAGGGCGTATAGTGGGCATGCGGGAGGCCGGGTGGACGTACCGCCGAATTGCTCAACACGTGGGGCGTGAGGTCTCCACAGTACATCGATGTTGTCGCCAGTGGTCGGCGGAAGGTGCACGTGCCCGTCGACCTGGGACCGGACCGCAGCGACGCACGGATGCACGCCAAGACCGTAGGATCCTACGCAGTGCCGTAGGGGACCGCACCGCCACTTCCCAGCAAATTAGGGACACTGTTGCTCCTGGGGTATCGGCGAGGACCATTCGCAACTGTCTCCATGAAGCTGGGCTACGGTCCCGCACACCGTTAGGCCGTCTTCCGCTCACGCCCCAACATCGTGCAGCCCGCCTCCAGTGGTGTCGCGACAGGCGTGAATGGAGGGACGAATGGAGACGTGTCGTCTTCAGCGGTGAGAGTCGTTTCTGCCTTGGTGCCAATGATGGTCGTATGCGTGTTTGGCGCCGTGCAGGTGAGCGCCACAATCAGGACTGCATACGACCAAGGCACACAGGGCCAACACCCGGCATCATGGTGTGGGGAGCGATCTCCTACACTGGCCGTACACCACTGGTGATCGTCGAGGGGACACTGAATAGTGCACGGTACATCCAAACCGTCATCGAACCCATCGTTCTACCATTCCTAGACCGGCAAGGGAACTTGCTGTTCCAACAGGACAATGCACGTCCGCATGTATCCCGTGCCACCCAACGTGTTCTAGAAGGTGTAAGTCAACTACCTTGGCCAGCAAGATCTCCGGATCTGTCCCCCATTGAGCATGTTTGGGACTGGATGAAGCGTCGTCTCACGCGGTCTGCACGCCCAGCACGAACGCTGGTCCAACTGAGGCGCCAGGTGGAAATGGCATGGCAAGCCGTTCCACAGGACTACATCCAGCATCTCTACGATCGTCTCCATGGGAGAATAGCAGCCTGCATTGCTGCAAAAGGTGGATATACACTGTACTAGTGCCGACATTGTGCATGCTCTGTTGCCTGTGTCTATGTGCCTGTGGTTCTGTCAGTGTGATCATGTGATGTATCTGACCCCAGGAATGTGTCATTAAAGTTTCCCCTTCCTGGGACAATGAATTCACGGTGTTCTTATTTCAATTTCCAGGAGTGTATCTCAAATGTTTACCGACGGCGATTTATCATTTCTTATTGTGTTAATGTTTTATAGTATACTAACAGCGTGCATCCTGCGTTCCATTTTCGTCTTGTTTACTCGTTAACGTACCCTCTGACTGTAAATCTTATTTATGTCGAATGAGTCCTTTGTTAATTCCACGTTACATCGTACCAGAGTCGATTAGCTCACGAATTGTCAGAGTCAATTTTAAAATGACATCTGTGATCAGCTGGCTTAATGCGAAAACTCCGAAAGTCAATAAATTTAAAAAAAAAAGTATTATTGCACTTGGTTTCGCGTGGCCGTTATCGTAAACACGAGTAACGTTCCAGTAAACAAGTACACATGTGACTAAAGAAAACGCATCGCACTGTGAATGATTTCAAGGCAGCTGTGCCTCTACTGTCAAATTGTTCAGCGTGTCCTCGTGAAATATCACGATAAAAACTCACGGTAAGTCAACCGAAGTGCCCTCACTCCCAGGTGCGATCATATTGAGGTCGACCAATAGCGTGTGTGTCGGCAGGCATCAGTCAATTGAGGTGGCCGCCTCTTCGGGACATAAGGATGGACTCGCCCACAACGAGACTGCTTTCCTGCACCAGGGCCTCGGAAAATGCAAGCAAGATAAATATAGTATAGCAATACTAGCTCCGTCATTATCTACGTTCGGCGTCAACGTGTAATAACCACTTACAATCGGCAGATAGCAGCAGGGGGACGTGGGAAACAGCGCGGTTGTTAAGTTTATTCTCATGTATTGTTCCGCCTTAGTCGCGCATTTTTCATTAGATTACCTGGATCATCTTCAGATGTAAGTAGTTGAGTCAGACGGAGAAGGTATCTACCAACAGGACAACGCAACATGTCACACAGCTCGCAATGTGTGTGCTTGGTTTGAACAGCACCAGTACGAGTTTACCGTACTCCCCTGGGCACGATACTTCCCGCACTTAAACTCTCTATCGAGAATCCGTGGGACCATCTCGATCGGGCTATTCATGCCATAGATCCTCAACGGAGAATCCTAGGGTAGTCGATCCTGGCACTGGAGTCAGCATGGCTCCACGTCCTCGTGGGTACCTTTCTGTACTTCACTGGGTCTTTTCCAGCACATCCGAGATGCAAAACGTGGTTATTAAGGCCTTTCACGGGTAGTCATATCAGTACTATTTTCTATTTGGCTCTGAGCACTATGGGGCTTAACTTCTGAGGTCATCAGTCCCCTAGAACTTAGAACTACTTAAACCTAACTAACCTAATGACATCACACACATCCACGCCCGAGGCAGGAGTCGAACCTGCGACCGTAGCGGTCTCGCGGTTCCAGACTGCAGCGCCTAGAACAGCTCGGCCACTCGGGCCGGCTACAATGTACTGTTCTATCTCTCTTTGCACACGTGTGACATTATAAAACATAACACTTTTGTCAAAAGTAATAGGCGATGTCGAGTATCAGTAGTTTCACCCAGCTATTACGTCTTTTGCAAGCGTTTCTTTCCTCGTCTATGCATTTTAATTGAACGTCGTTGTGCAACTGTACTCGGGAGGATAGTGTTGTGCGAAAGTACTGTGATGCGACCACAACTGTTGGTTCTATGATTGCACTAGAAGAAGGCTTATCAAACTAGAACAGATGAAATATTAGTTCACATAAACGAATGAAAGATTTACTTTGCCAAAATTCTTTCCCACAGGAGTATTGGATAATTTACAGTTGTCATGGAGTAGCAAAGCATCACTTGACGCACTAATTAACAAACTCTTCTCTTGAGGTGTGTTGTTCAACTTTAGCAACACCACAATTCATCTGAAACTTTAACTACTTGTTGGTGCTATGCTAGGATGTTGCTGTAGCCGATGTTTCTAACTATGGCATAGCTCTTGCTAGCTCGACGCTATACTGACCTCAGTGTGAGGGTGTTGTAGTGCTGAGAGGGGAGGCGTGGTCTTCAGGAGCGAACTGCAGCGAACCCTCACAAGGGAACCTCCCCATCGCACCCCCCTCAGATTTAGTTATAAGCTGGCACAGTGGATAGGCCTCGAAAAACTGAACACAGGTCAATTGAGAAAACAGGAAGAAGTTTTGTGAAACTGTGAAAAAATAAGCAAAATATACAAACTGAGTAGTTCATGGGAAGATATGCAATATCAAGGACATAGGAACGGCAGGAGCGCTGTGGTCTCGTGGTAACGTGAGCACCTGCGGGATGAAAGGTCCTTGGTTCAAGTCTTCCATCGAGTGAAAATTTTAATTTTTTATTTTCAGTTTATGTGACAAACTCTCATGTTTTCATCAATTTTTTGGGAGTGATTGTCACATCCACAAGAAAACCTAAATCGGGCAAGGTAGAAGATTCTTTTTACCCATTCGCCAAGTGTACAAGTTAGGTGGGTCGACAACATATTCCTGTCATGTGACGCACATGCCGTCACCAGTGTCGTATAGAATATATCAGACATGTTTTCCTGTGGAGGAATCGGTTGACCTATGACCTTGCGATCAAATGTTTTCTGTTCCCATTGGAGAGGCACGTCCTTTCGTCTACTAATCGCACGATTTTGCGATGCGGTCGCAAAACAAAGACACTAAACTTATTACAGTGAACAGAGACGTCAGTGAACGAACGGACAGATAATAACTATGCAAAAATAAAGAAAGTAAAATTTTCACTCGAGGGAAGACTTGTCGCCAAGTGTACAAGTTAGGTGGGTCGACAACATATTCCTGTCATGTGACGCACATGCCGTCACCAGTGTCGTATAGAATATATCAGACATGTTTTCCTGTGGAGGAATCGGTTGACTTATGACCTTGCGATCAAATGTTTTCTGTTCCCATTGGAGAGGCACGTCCTTTCGTCTACTAATCGCACGATTTTGCGATGCGGTCGCAAAACAAAGACACTAAACTTATTACAGTGAACAGAGACGTCAGTGAACGAACGGACAGATAATAACTATGCAAAAATAAAGAAAGTAAAATTTTCACTTGAGGGAAGACTTGAACCAAGGACCTCTCACTCTGCAGCTGCTCACACTACCACTGGATCACGCCGCTCCTGAGCTTAGACTGTAATGATGTTGCCTATGTTGTCCATGGACTACTCAGTTTGTATATTTTGCTTATATTTTCACAGTTCCACACAACTTCTTTCTGTTTTCTCAATTGATCTGTGTTCAGTTTATCAAGGCCTATCCACTGTGCCAACTTATAACTAAATCTGAGGGGGTGCGATTGGGGAGGTTCCCTTGTCAGTAACATCTAACGCTATTTAACAATGAAATTCGCCAAACAGCCGCGCAGTTCAGATGTTATTTTATTTTACTTTCGCTAGTAGTTTCGGTAATTCATTATACCATCTTCAGGCCCCATATGCACTGGCGCCAGTACTTTTGTCCCGCTAGTGCCATCTTTGGTTTCGATTTTCCTTTGGCCGGCTGCGTCGCGAGGTACTACGGCGTCGAGAGGTTTACCCTTACTTTCTGTGCATGCTCACTGGTCGTGTTAAGAGAGGGATGGTGCGGCCGGAGATGGCGGCGAAGTTGGGTTCTGGCACGACGTGTGGTGTTTGGTTTTGTACTCAGCATGGAGATTGAGATGAAGACCTTGCCGGAGCGTCGCCTGAATTAACCGTCCGCCTGCTCATATCGTGTGTGTTTGATTAAATCGGGTGCAACTGTGTGCTTAGTTATGGCTACTGATGGTTAACCAATGTTGTCCGCAGTGTGAGTTTGGTCCTGAGTGTGCCATGGCAAGTTAAGTCACACATGCCATGCTAACGGGCCTTAGGCACTCCACCTTGGTTTCTTACTACTTGATAAAGGATCAGCAGATTTATGTAAGCAAGCCTAGTGAGCTGCTCATTAATTAGTGATCTGTATGTTTATGGTGGTGTTAACCGCGGTTTTTAAATACAAGTATCTACACATTAGCGACGAATAACGAAAGACGATGCTATCTCGTAAAATTACATCATGTTTCATGAAAATATAGTTCTGAACAGCCTTGTCCTGAAAATGAACTCAGCTGTTGCTATCGCGTGGTGTTATAGTGTTTAAATGATTGCTTAAGTGGCTGAGTTAAAAAACCATTTTTTTTAGTTTAGCTTTCCTGTTTTAAATGTTATGGTTCTATGTCTTGTGTAGTATGAATATGTGAATGCAAGTGTGCTGTTGTACTTGGTTTATGTTTCAGTTCCGTGGAGCGCAGTGCATTTGGTCCGGTACAGTGGGGCGTGGCATCAGGGCTTGACGACTTGACCGTTGTCAGCGGAACTGTGATTCGTTTGGCCGGCTCCATGTTGAGGCCCTCTTCCTAGGTCACGTCTTTAAGTCGAGTGTTGCTTCGCTCTTGATCTCTACCTCCGTCAGGTCGTTAACCTTGGTACGCCGTTCCTCCGCCACTCTGGCGAATGTGCTTTGGGCTTGAAGTATGACTTCGATCTTGTAATGTTCAGTGGTACTCTGTCATTAGTGCCCGATCGGATTCATTAAGGCTCCGCTTGGTTAATTGTCTTTTTTTATCATTCAGGATGTTGTTATTTGTACCTTGTGTGTGAGCTGTAAAGGTTTAAATTTTTATAAACCAAGGTTTTATGTGTGTATGTTGCATGGGGGCTTAATTAAATGCATATGAAAATGATTTAGGTAGCTGTATGTCCGATTACGCAGTGTCTCGTAAACGGTTGGCCCTGACTAGTATTATTACGCTATCTGACTGCAAAGAACAATGTAAGAAAATTTTCGTAAACACAGTTAATTAATTAAGTCCCCAGCAACTATAAAAATCTACGAAGCCAACAAGCACAAGAGTAACTGTTCTGTATGTGGGAGTGTGACTCAACGTCCACATCTGGCACGGTTCTTTTCCAACAAGACAAGAATTTTTTAAATACCAACTATGCTGACGTGACAAAAGAAATTTAGAAAAACTGTAATTGCGTAAGAAAATCACAATTACACTCTAATCCAAGAACACAAGCCAGATGCTTTGTTGACTGAACCTGTAGTGACACATTATTTCAGATACACAATCAATAAAAGAACATTGTATTTTTTTTACCTTCATATACATTGACGAAATGCACACAATAACATCTGCTATCTCTCCCATCAAATAACTGCATAAGACATGGAACAACACTCTTTACTACAACATCTTACTCCAACTTCACGACAACCACGAGCTCTTAACACACACTGTCCTCTACGAGCTCTCTGCTAGCACTGACTGCTATGAACTCTCGACAACCACTGACTTCTACGATCTCTCCACAAGCACTGACTGCCACGAACTCTAAACAGGCACTGTGGAGGCGGCTTAATAGTACTCTTTGGCGCACTCTCTGGCGCAGTGGCACAGTGTAGCCACCTTTCATATGCCCCTCCTCCACAGGCCAGAATTTGATGGTATTTTTGCCAGCATTGGTGGTGAAAATACCACCAAATTCGTCCACAAAAATACAGACAAAAATAAAAGATAATATTAATACCTAAACATCACATAATTAGTTAAAAATTTTGGCTTTGCACTGACCTTTCACTAACCTAATGTATGAAATACAGTAAGCAATACAACTTCTTTTCATACATGTGACTTTACATAATAGTTTACAATATACAAAAAATCAGTTTATGCAAATGTTCACATAAAATGCCTTCAATGATTAGTTTATACAAAAAAAGAACACCAACAGGTAACATCTTTTCAGTAGAAGCAGTCCATCAGTTGCACCCAGTAAAGTTTAGCAGGTACACCCAGCAACAAGTCACATTAATTCAGTAGAAACAGTTCATCAGTGGCACCCAGCAATGTTAAGCAGGTGCAGACACCAACAAGTGACATCATTTCAGTAGAAGCAGTCCATCAGTTGCACCCAGCAATGTTGAGCAAGTGCAGACAGCAACAAGTGACATTATTTCAGTAGAAGCAGTCCATCAGAGGCACCCAGCAATGTTGAGCAGGTGCAGACACCAACAAGTGACCATCATTTCAGTAGAAGCAGTCCATCAGTTGCACTCAGTAAGGTTTAGCAGGTACACCCAGCACAAGTCACATTAGTTCAGTAGAGGCAATCCATCAGAGGTACCCAGCAATGTTGAGTAGGTGCAGACAGCAACAAGTGACTTCATTTCAGTAGAAACAGTTCATCAGTTGCACCCAGCAATGTTGAGCATGTGCAGACACCAACAAGTGACATCATTTCAGCAGAAACAGTCCATCAGTTGCACCCAGCAATGTTGAGAGCAGGTGCAGACAGCAAAAAGTCACATCTCTCAGCAGAAGCAGTTCGATAAAATTCACTAGCACTGATCACACTGTTCATCAGCAGAAATTAAACACGACCAAATGTCACACATCATATTGAAAAGTGCAGGTAACAGTTCAGAATATTTATCTTCACTAATCAGACAGTTCAGGCATGAACAATAGTTTGAATGCACATACAAATGCTTTTACAGTAACATACAAATCATAACAAACACACAAATGATGTCAAATAATTGTCCTATTAACTATTACAATACACAAATACCAGTAAACCTATAATATTCATGGGTGTCAGTGCAAGCCACTACCAACAAATAAAATAATATTTAGGAGATAGGTGGTTAGGATTAGTAAAGGAAAACACACAGAACACACTCACTCACCTCTCATCCACATTAAGTACTACTATGTAACTGAATAGTGTTAATTGTGTAAATGAAATTCTGTCTAAATCTGATGTTCATCATGTGTATCAAGTAGTACTGGCAGCAATGTATAATAGTCAATAATAGTTAGTCAACGTCATAGTCATCATGTCAAGACCAATGTTTGCCAAGCCAGATCAAAATGTACTGTTGTTGAACAACTGTCAGTGAGCCAAGATATGCAATTACTTCCTCTCTCCAAAAAAAAGTATATACTGCTTAGTGATTTAGCAAAGTGTGTATAGACAATCTTCCTTCTATTTTAGTGTTCTAGTCTGCTATCTTCATCCTCCTTGTTCCATAAGACCAAAAAAAAAAAAAAAAAAAAAAAAATATGCTCCTCACTTACTTTACCTCTTATACACCAAAACTCCAATAATCATCAGCTTAATCTCAATAATACCTCAATAATACCTCTTCAATACGTCTTATCATCAATATCATTTACCTTACCTCTCATCAACTTCATATAATCTCTATACCTCAATAATACGTCGATAAATATAAACCTCAGCACCAATATCATTTCACTTCCATAACAACTCTTTCCTCTAGTCAGTCTCCTTGAACAAGTACAGATAAAATCCTAAGGCAACTTCAATTCAGCATCCAATATAATCCGAAGAGACATTGTCAACACACAACCTCTGTGTAATCCATCTGACCCAAATTTTCTACTCATTATAAATTATAAGATACATTTTGGTTCCTTGTCCATCATTAAATAAAAGAAATGCATACCTGACCTCTAACAGACTTAGTTCGAATAACTCTCAGTAATTAAGTACGATTACGGAGTGTGAATGATCATAATATTTCACAGTGTGTACACCACTTCAAGAATTATGGCAGACAGAAGCAAACATGTGGAGTATTTTTGTGTCAAGTGTCACTTCCTATTTCAATTGCTTACGAAAAATGCAGTGTAATAACTATTAATGGTCTAAACCTAGTATTGGTATGTCATGTCGTTAGCTTCCTTCCTATTAGCATAAATGTATACAGCTTCCATAAAACCTCAGCTCATGTGACTTCTATGACTTTCTTGTACTAATGTCGTTCGTCGAATTATAGCAGTTAATTTTTTTATCTTAAAACTATAAGGCACTGAGCGTAAGCAAAACTTGCAATAGCGAGTAAATATACCAGTAGAGAACAGAATGTCAACAAGTGGATGCAGCACAATTCCTACAACGAGGCTCTGCCAAGCGAACAATCTATAATTAATCCAATAGTGTGACCTAAACTCTATGTTTATACACGGTATATCAGCATTTCTATACACCAAATTAAAGAGCAGTTATGGCAACAAAACAGAAATGTGTAAGCAAAACTTGCAATAGCGAGTAAATATACCAGTAGAGAACAAAAAGTCAACAAGTGGATGCAGCACAATTCCTACAACGAGGCTCTGCCAAGCGAACAATCTATAATCAATACAGTAGTGTGACCTAAACCCTATGTTTGTACACTGTACAACAGCATTGCTATATACCAAATTAAAGAGCAGTTATGGCAACAAAACAGAAATGTGTAAATATGCAATCCATACAAAAAGCAGCAAACATGTCATTAGCATCATATCAGCATAAGCAAATAAATGTTCATATGTCATCTTAATAAGTAAACATGAAGGCGCAAGCAGATAAATCACAAAGTATAACTTACATACATATCAGCACAATAAATCAGGTGACAATTATAATTTAAATAACTAAGCACAGCAGGCACATAATTAAAAAAATAGGACATCAGTGAAAAAGCAGCGCAGCCAAGCGATGCATAATATACACAAGTTACAACCCAGTTCATTAATAATCATTGTCAAAATCAGTTAACGTACGCAAGCACGTCGCTTCACAAGTAAATCCATAGAACATGAAATTAGCACAAAGTATGAATCACGTAATCGCAAGCAGCAAATTACGTCTAAAGTACGTACCTAAGTGGAAATTTGTTACCTGAAAAATGAACTCAATTAACAGTTACCTTTTTTAGTTTATTAGTTTCTTCTTCGAAATTACATTCTTCCTGAAATTTTCTCGATAGCAGGTCGTCTTAACGTCGGACACGCACAGAATTTACCTGAAGTTCTTAAATACTTTATACAACCGTATCCTGCAAAATACTGAATGTTAATAACACAATTCAACAAGTCCTTATAGCTTTATACTGAATTTAGTCGGAGAAATTAGACTGTGTATTTGTTTACGGCTGTCAGTGCATTCGCACTGAGCGCTCGATCAGCTGTGGGCGCGTGACGTAGGAAGCTATTGTTCGCGGTCAACGACTGCCTTGTGCGGCGCGCAGACTTCACTGTTGCTTTGAGTATGTGCCGCCGCCAAAACACAGCGCGGTATCCTTGTACTCTCCGCGTGTTTACATGTAGCTGTTAGTTTCTCACAAGTATGTCATTCCACAAAAATTTTAACGTTTGATATATGATGTATTCCTTTAGAGCGTCGAGATTTAAGAGTTTCTACTTCAACAGTGTTATCATGTATAATTTTGCGAATTCTGTATGGACCGTTATAAAGCAGAAAAAATTTGCGACACAAGCCTTTTCCTTTGTGAGACAAACGGTGGGATTTAATTAATACCTTTTGACCAACTGAAAAAGTTTTTAAACGACCAGGACGTTTCGCTGATTTCTCTCTTCTAGCAGCCGCAGATGCAATATTTTGTAGAGCCAGGTTGACAACTTCAGAATGTCGCAGTTTCCGTGAAGGCGGAAAAGGAACGATTTCAGAAATCCGATTTGTCGGTGCTTTATTTTTTAATGTCAGTAGAGGCGGTAAAGAAGTTGAGTCATTAGGAAGTTCATTCAGAATGTTTTGAAAAATATCAAGGTACTGATCCCAAGTTCTGTGATTCTGATGACAATAAAGACGGCACAATTTATTGATTTCCTTCATCCATCTCTCTGAAGCGTTAGATTGAGGGTGAAAAAGTGAAATGAAGATTGGTTTAATTTTACGACGGTGTAGAGTACGAAGCCAAATTTTAGAACGAAACTGTGATCCATTATCTGATATAACCTTATCAACATGACCAACTTCTTTAAGAAAATGTTTGATGAAAGCATCAGATACTGAACGAGCTGTTGCTTTGCGTAAAGGTGTAAAACATACATATTTTGACGTCAACTCCACTGCTACGAAAATGTACGCAAAACCATTAATAGAACGAACCACTGGACCAAACAAATCGACTGCAGCCATCTCCTTTAATTTCGCTGGAATGATGGGAAACAACGGTGCTCTGTGAGAAATCGTTGGAGGCTTAGCCATTTGACATAATTTACATTTGGCAAGAACAGATCGAATACGTTTTTCCATATTACTGAAGTAACAATTTTCTCGTAATTTGTGAAAGCATTTTCGGGGACCAAAGTGTGCATAACTGAAATGCGTATACCAAATCAATTTATTGACCCACTCATCAGGAATACAAACTAACCAAACGGAGTTGTCGACCGATTTTCGTTTAAAAAGAACTTTCCAGATAGATCGCAAAAACGAGGTGTGGCCAAATCATCCAATTTAACAAAGCGTCTAAGAAAATTACAGACACCAAGGAAATTACGAACATCACGTTTTGTGGTAGGAACAGCATAATTACGAATAGCGTCTAATTTCTCTGGATCAGGAAGAATACCTTCTGTAGAAATAATGAGACCGAGAAATTTCACCTGAGAACGACCAAATTCAGATTTTTCCAAGTTCACTGTCATGCCAACTTTTGCAAAGATACGTAATAATGAATCCAAAATTTTGTTGTGCTCACTCCAGGAATGTTTAGCAATAATAATATCGTCAACATATGAAGTAACATTGTCACGAAGATAAACAGGTAACATTTCGTTTAAACTACGAATAAATGCTGCAATAGGTACAGTAAGTCCAATCGGTAATTTCCAAAGTCACTTTTGGGTACATTAGTCAAATCCGGTTATTGTTCACTTATTCGCTAGATAGATTAATAGTCGAAGAGTTGGTTTGACAGATGCAAAGAATAGTAAAAGAGTAGGCAGCGGTCCAGAAAACTAAAAGAGAAACAGCACCACTACAGCTCGGGGCCCTATGCTCGCTACGGCACATATTCACTTAGAGTAGTGAATCCCCTGAGGACATTAATAGCTGCACATAATTTCCAGTTCGTGACTTTGTGGCACATCTGGCGGAAGTGCGTACGTAAATTGATCCAGCCATGCACATGGATGTATGTCATTCTTAGAGTTGCGGAAGATCTTAAATTTCCGGACAGTCAAAAAGTGTTTATAATCAAAGTTTTCGCCTCGTGGCGACAAAGACCTACCGCGTCTGTCCCAGTCCCAATAACGATTATTGTTAAATTCACGCGCCTGGCGCTCTCTTGTTGCATTCCGTAAATGAAACGAACTATTTTCTTCAAACCCTTCTGCTAAACTAACACTTGTCAATTTATCTGAGATCCCTTCAACTCTCTCTGATGAGTCACTTAATTGTTCTTTCTGTTTATTTACGTCTTCTGTAAGTGTCGCGACTCGGGTTTCGGTATTGTCACATTTAGTAGTTAACTGTTCACACTGTTGCGTTAAGTTATTTATTCTGTCATTTGGTACGAATTCCTCAATTCTTTCAATTACTTCTGCCTTATCTTGTGCACGTTGTAAATTTAACTCTGAAAATTTCTGTACTATCACGCGATCTTTTTCTTCCTGTTCTCGGTCCTCTTCCTCTTGTCTGATTTCTGTTGAAATTAAGCTATTATTGTGAGCCTTCAAAATCGGTTGTACTTCTTCTCTAATTTCATTATTTGATTCGTCATTCGTATTTTTGAAACATGTCCCTATTCGTGAGCATAACCGTGTTGTCATTGCTTCCATCCTGGCTTCTAACCGTGATCCGACATTTAATATTGCACTCATTAACTGCTCCATAGTAACTGGTTCGAAACTCTTTTCACCCCTAACATTTCCCGCGAAACCAACTTCTTTCGTCATAGCTGTAAAGTTATCTGTGTTCGATACTATTTCAGAATCTTCCGTCGTTAATCTTGGATTCTGTGAATTTTCTGATTGAGAAAAATTTTGAAATGGTTCCGGACTATTTTCCCGACTTATTACATTGTTTTCAACTCCATTATCCACCATACTGTTTTCCTCTGTTGGCGAGTTCGCCATGTCAACAATTTCGTTATTCTGACTATTCATCATTTTTGCCTTTTTCATCGATCGCGTAATCATTTGCAAAACACAAAAAAAAAAATTCGTCACTGTTCGAAAATCACACACAATGACTCCTTATCTCCAACAATACTATTCACACTAGATGTTTCCTTCAGACACGATCAATCGAACAATTGAAATAATTGCACTAATTTGTCAAACGCGTATACAAGGCAATAAAAATTAAATTTTGAAAAATACCATTAGAAGAATGCCAATTACCAAATCTACACATTCAATACAGACTACAATTACTATACTACAAATTACTACAACAATACTACCGTCTACTATTTTCACAATCAGAAGAATCCAAGGGACGATCCGAAGCAGCGGTCGCCACGTGCATGGGGGCTTAATTAAATATAGGATTAAAAATACTTTTCTTTTTTAGTAGCTGTCTGTCCGATTACGTAAGTCTCGTAATCGGTTGGCCCTGACTAGTATATTTACGCTATCTGACTGCAAAGAACAATATAAGTTTAGTATTAGTAGCTGTATGTCCGATTACGTAAGTCTCGTAATCGGTTGGCCCTGACTAGTATATTTACGCTATCTGACTGCAAAGAACAATATAAGTTTAGTATTAGTAGCTGTATGTCCGATTACGTAAGTCTCGTAATCGGTTGGCCCTGACTAGTATATTTACGCTATCTGACTGCAAAGAACAATATAAGTTTAGTATTAGTAGCTGTATGTCCGATTACGTAAGTCTCGTAATCGGTTGGCCCTGACTAGTATATTTACGCTATCTGACTGCAAAGAACAATATAAGTTTAGTATTAGTAGCTGTATGTCCGATTACGTAAGTCTCGTAATCGGTTGGCCCTGACTAGTATATTTACGCTATCTGACTGCAAAGAACAATATAAGTTTAGTATTAGTAGCTGTATGTCCGATTACGTAAGTCTCGTAATCGGTTGGCCCTGACTAGTATTATTACGCTATCTGACTGCAAAGAACAATGTAAGAAAATTTTCGTAAACACAGTTAATTAATTAAGTCCCCAGCAACTATAAAAATCTACGAAGCCAACAAGCACAAGAGTAACTGTTCTGTATGTGGGAGTGTGACTCAACGTCCACATCTGGCACGGTTCTTTTCCAACAAGACAAGAATTTTTTAAATACCAACTATGCTGACGTGACAAAAGAAATTTAGAAAAACTGTAATTGCGTAAGAAAATCACAATTACACTCTAATCCAAGAACACAAGCCAGATGCTTTGTTGACTGAACCTGTAGTGACACATTATTTCAGATACACAATCAATAAAAGAACATTGTATTTTTTTTACCTTCATATATATTGACGAAATGCACACAATAACATCTGCTATCTCTCCCATCAAATAACTGCATAAGACATGGAACAACACTCTTTACTACAACATCTTACTCCAACTTCACGACAACCACGAGCTCTTAACACACACTGTCCTCTACGAGCTCTCTGCTAGCACTGACTGCTATGAACTCTCGACAACCACTGACTTCTACGATCTCTCCACAAGCACTGACTGCCACGAACTCTAAACAGGCACTGTGGAGGCGGCTTAATAGTACTCTTTGGCGCACTCTCTGGCGCAGTGGCACAGTGTAGCCACCTTTCAATGTTACCAAGCAATCTTTAGATGCCAAGGGTCTCTTTTATTAATTGTTTGTTATTTTAAATAGTGTTTATCTGTACTGGCACCTACTTGATTATTCTTTAGTCAGAAGTTTACGCACCGGCTGCCTTCAGTAGGGAGCGTTAAGATTTTAGAAGTCAACTTTTTATTCCTTGGGTTTAATAATATTTGTTTACGTTATTCCTTTGATATGAAATGTTATTGCAAAGGGGAGTCTATTGTGTTTGGCAAGTTTTGGTTTCATTAAATGTTTTTACTAAGAACAAGTGTAATTAATGCTTTATGCACTGGTTAAGTAAATGTTCATAGGAGTTGGAGAAAGGTTATTGTAATTATGAACAGGTTGTTAAACTCTAATTTACCTTGTTGTATTAAATTGTGTAAGGTAAAATTGTTCAACACAAGCCGTGTATGTTTCATGTTATGGCCCTGCTGCTTTCTGTGTGGTGCTAAGATGCAAAAGCGCACCTCATGCACCTCTCAGAACTAATCGATATTGGCATACTGTGGCCATATGTTTCTGGATGTCGTGAATTCTCAAGTGCTTCCTTCGAAGAGTTGACTGCAACCGACAGCTATAGTGAAGTCTTCGAAGGAAGCACTTGATCATTCACGACATCCAGAAACATATGGCCACAGTATGCCAATATCGATTAGTTCTGAGAGGTGAATATGGGCCTGAGGATGGCATAATGAATTACCAAAACTGGTAGCGAAAATAAAAGAACATCTGAGTTGCATGACTGTTTGCTGAATTTTATTGTTAAATATTTGACCAGCCACTGTCCCATGTCCACAATGCACCAACAGAGTTGCAGTAATGTCTGTGGTATCGATCCACGTTGCCAACTTTAGCGTGGTAATGAGATATCTGTACGATACGATAGACAGGAGTTCAGATCCCTGTTCTGTCATTCTCTTTTGTTTTCATAGATATCGTTATTAATTTCCCGAAGTGACGGTTGCCACGATACATTCACAATCATTCCTCACCATCTCAAATGACCTTAGTATCAATGTTCTGGTAAAATATACCACTCCTTTCTTTTTATTTTGTTTCTGTTACCTGATCGCTTCATATTTTATCTGCATACATCAAAGTAACATTTTTCCATCCGATCCGACTAAAAATCTTAAGAATTTTTGGTCTTACGTAAAGCCAGTAAGCGGAATACAATCGTTTTACAATCGCCCAATGATCATACTGGCAGTGAATAGAAATATGACAGACAGAAGGTCGAAATACTGAATCCACTCTGCCGAAATCGTATTATGGCGGGAAACCATTACACGACACAGCCTATCGATCATCGCACAAACGCCGAAACGGCAGATATTGAGACATATGATAGATGGATGAAGGACTGCTCGATGTGGACCATTGTACTGTTTCTCCTGGGTGGTCTTGGGTTTTAAAAAATGTGAACTAAATACTACGATAAATTTTGTAAGGAACCTATAAATTACGCCAAGGAAGAAGAAATAGAACTACAATGGACATGTTATTCCATGCACTCTTGCGCTTCTATGCATGAACTATCTTTCCTTTGTCATTCGCTTATCTTTTCTGCTTGGATTCGGACCTAAGAGGACGTTCTCGTGTAAAGCTCATCTTGCTGTACCAGCTAATAATGTAAGTTGTACTTAAAACCAGAAAAATATAATGGTTATTTTGTCAAAAGAATTTGTGTATGCGGTCAATCAATTTGTAATCTGATACCTGAGTTGTCCTAAGTAGATATGGGCCTTAATTTTCATTGTTAGGCGCTGTCTTAGAAAATCTTTAACATCTTTCTTTTAGCTCATCTACGAGACGTGACGTCGATTATGACAATTAACCTTCTTTCAGAACCTACGATCCCGGCGGCCTCTGATAATGATTCAACAATTTCTACCTACAGCTTTTCTTGATATAACGAGATAACATGCCAGGCAGAAAAGATCTGGTCACAGGATTCCAGTTCCACTATAGAATTTCATTTGTAGATGCTACTCTTCTTATCTTATATTGGGGAATCGAGAGGAAACCACGATATTAAGTTACGTATCGGAGTAGTTTACATCAAACAGACTTGTGAAATATTTTCTGGTGCAATAAGCACACGACTTCTCACGAGCCTGGAATATATCTGTGGTGTTGGGTAAAGAAGGAAAGGACAATTCATCGACGATTACGTAACTACCCTGAGAACTGAGCTAGTTTATTAATTACTGATCTGTGTCGGGCTAACTTAAGAGATATTGCACTATTAAGAACAATTTTGTGAGTCATTTGCAGAAAAGAGTTGCTACTATTGAGTCATTAAGAATACGGTTACACTGGCAGACTGCCGTATATTTTTTACATATCACTGTTTTTTACTTTTACATTGCACTATGCCAGGCCGGCCGGTGTGGCCGAGCGGTTCTAGGCGCTTCAGTCTGGAACCGCGCGACCGCTTCTGTCACAGGTTCGAATACTGCCTCGGGCATGGATGTGTGTGATGTTCTTAGATTAGTTAGGCTTAAGTAGTTCTAAGTTCTAGGGGACTGATGACCTCAGATGTTAAGTCCCATAGTGCTCAGAGCCATTTGAACCAACACTATACCAGAGACCTGTGAGGTTGTAGAAATATTATGCGATATAACTATTTCCCCGTCTATTAGCAGTTTACCGTAGGTTGCTGGAGCAATGTTCATTTTATTTTAAAATGTTGCAGTTTTCATTTGTTGCAGTCGAACGAAAATGGTATATGATATCATAACTTCCACAGGGAGTGACGGCGGCGCCCTTTTCTCAGTTTCTGCGTTTGCCATGAAGCGGGAGTCCTGAGAACGATTCCATCTTCAGAGTGTTCAACAATTGCACGACGTTTCGAACATGAGAAAGACACTCACATCCTTGCAGAAAGGCTGCCGAATATAGGCAGCAGTGGAAATGTGACAGCTATGTCAGTCGAATGCAGATGACGTCTCTGGCGGAGTAACCACCATGGACAAGTGCGGGATGTCTCAGTATCACTCATAGACAAAGGGACTTAGCAAGCGGTGGAAACATCTGGAATCACCACCACCAGAAAATGTGAAGACCCAATCATTATCAACCAAGTAAAGGTGCTGTTTACAATGTATATAAATGATGCAGTAGAAAGCGTCAGGTGCTCTTTAAGGCTATTCGCAGATGATGCAGTTGTCTACACCAAAGTACCAACGCCAGAAGATCTGAGTACAATATTTACTGTTCGTAAATCACTTCATTGCTGTACTCCTTACTTCTGAACTGGTAGAAATTGTTCGCCTTCCGGCTGCTAATGCTTTGTGTCTAATGATGCTAATAATAATAATAAAACTGTGTACAGTAATTAGTAACCCTTATGTAATTACTGCTGTGGCGTGCTGTCAGTTAATTCATTTATCTGTTTCGAAGCGAGTAATGAAGCAATTTCTGGGCTACTGCAGGTACTATATACAACATGGAGAAGACATTTTCTTGAGACATTAACATTTGTTACATGACAAAGCATGACATACGTGTAGTGGGTGGACTATGTGAGGAACCTGTAATCTCCACCAAATAAATGGTTCAACACGGTTCAAATGGCTCTGAGCACTATGAGACTTAACATCTATGGTCATCAGTCCCCTAGAACTTAGAACTACTTAAACCTAACTAACCTAAGGACGGCACACAACACCCAGTCATCACGAGGCAGAGAAAATCCCTGGCCCCGCCGGGAATCGAACCCGGGAACCCGGGCGTGGGAAGCGAGAACGCTACCGCACGACCACGAGCTGCGGACCCAAATTAATGCTACTAGTTGAGAAAATGGAGTTATTGATAGCTTATACAACCAGGATTATAGTCAAAACATTGTGGGAATATTAATGATCTTTTGAAAATAATTTAGTTTCGTGACTGAAATAGAACAGAATCCATCAGTTTTTACCTCTCAATAATTTCATTTTAGCTCTCAGTGGGTAATTACCCCCAGGTTGGAAATCACTGTATTAAGGGGCGTAGGACGTCAAACGGAACGACTTGGAGCAGGAGAGACACAACAGGAATTTTTAATTTCCACTGTCTATACTTTTAAAAATAAATTCATAAATCTTTGTCAGAATGACCAGAAAGGATTCAGGATTTATACTTATAGTGGTGGAAGTTCAAAAATGTAATAAAATAATTTATTTTTTTACATTTGTATTTCACCTTTCGTTCACTTACCATTGGCGGCATTTGTTGCTATAGGTACACTTTTTTTTATAAGTAAAGGAGATTCTTCAATGAATTTTGCACAGCATACAAACCATACTTACAGGTGTATGAAACTAGAATTTTCCAATTCTATTAAAAACTGTGGTAAAAACTCGGATAATTAACATAAAATTTGAGTTTTTTCTAAATATGAAGTTTAAAATGTAGCAGCACATTCATTTTTTCATAAATTAAATGATTTCTAGAGTTTCATACAACTGTAAGTATGGTTTGTACGCTGTGCAAAATTCATCGAAGAATCTCTCTTACTTATGAAGAAACGTGTACCTATAGTAACAAACGCAGCCAACAGAAGTGAAAAAATGATGAACTTTCACATGTAAAAAAAAAATATTTTGTTATTTTATTGAACTTCCACTGCTATGATTGTGAATCCTGAATCCTTCCCGGTCATGCTGACAAAGTTTTATGAACTTATTCCTAAAGGTATAGACAGTGGAAATTAAAATGTCCTGTGGTGTCTCTCCTGCTCCAAGACGGCCCGTTTGATATCCTACCTCCCTTAAAGTAATAGCGTTCAAATAGAACTGCAACTCTTACAGTATCGTGCTTGGACGGCACCCTTTCGGTGTCCATAAAATAAATGTCGGTCGTGCCTAAGCGAGGTGACTTGGGCGCGGTGTCACAGTTACGAATTGGCGTCTTTGTGGGCAGGTGAGCCCGGTACCTGCCGGAACAGAAGCACCGCCGGCCCAGTAGCCGGAGACACGTCCTCCGCTTTTCGGAAGTAGTTTGTCGCCCGCTGGGAAGGCTCGGTGCAGGCCTGAAGGGCTCGTGATTAACGCTCCGGGGCGCCGGGAAGGCGGCGCGGCCAGTCATTTGTCTGGCCCGCAAACAGAACAGTGGCAGGCGGGCGGCCAAAGCGCACGCCGCCAAAATCTCTACTGGCTGCTGGCGTCGTTTACGCGCGCACGCCTCCCCATCCGTACCTGTCCAGCTAAGCCCGCCAACAAACCGGAGGGCCTCCAGCAAACATTGACCGGCCCCGCCAAGAGAGACGCAGGCGGCACGCAGATGTATTTATTACTCTCAGTCGGGCGTCCTTTTAGCAAATGGGCGTTTCCTGGAAATGCACGGGACACCGGTTGCCTTTCAGACACTGCCCACAGAACCCGTCCTAAACTTCTACTATTAACGTTTACTTAGTCTTTTTTCCTAGTCTTCTTTTCAGTTGTCGGCACAAAAAGGAGGAGTTTAAGCAGACACGCCGTGTCTTCCATAACACTAGGGAAACTTGGCGAAACAGCTGTTGTAACCCGCCCCTTCTCTACCTCCTTAAATAACTAAACTATGCACTTAAGTTTACACAAACCCGCCAAGTGAAAATATTTCGTTACGTCAGACACGCAGGCGGCTATTAAGCCAAATCGTGTGCTCCTAAGCCAGTCTGTGCACTGCATCGTGTCGGTACGCATCCGAGGGTATGGATTCTGTTGGTGAAGAAAAAGTAGGGTCAAGTGTTCTGGATAGCTGTTGGATTAGGGACCACTTGCATACCCACCATCCTAAAGTACAGGGCCGAAGTATGAATATTACACACTTTCTTCTGCTTAGACATACGGAGCAAATCAGTTGGTTCTCTTTGCATTTGATGTGGTTTACGGTGGGCTTTAGGTGTCTTATTGCAGGCACCATGAGCTCATCTGAGATTCCTTTGAAAACCCCAAAAATCTTTTTTTTTTCATTTTTTCGTGTCACAAGCGAACCGCGGATTCCAAGACGGCTAGGCGCCGTAAATGGCTGAAATTTCTGAAATTTCTGCATTATATTTCTGAGATTCAGATCTCGAACAACCTTGAAAATTTTCTCGGTATCTTCATCCGTTTCCGAGATACAGAGATCCAAAATTATTAGCTCATGAGCGGTTCTTTACAGGACCCCAAAGAAATCTTTTTTAAACATTTTTCAACCGAATTGAGGATCCCAAAACAGCTATGCATCACAAATGGCTGAAATTTCTGTGATACATTTATAAAATCGCGATATTTCGAACAACCTTGAAAATTTTCGTTGGTATCTCTACCCTTTTCCGAGATAAAGAGGTTCAAAGTTACCCTATATGTACACGCATATACTCTAGGCATTTATCTAGATGTCTCACTTCCCGTTTTTGTCTTTATCTGTTACTGAGAAACACATCAAAAACATGATTTTTGGGTACCAAAACAGGGCCGCAGATTTCGAGACGGCTTTGGTCAACAATTGGGTATAATTTTTACGGTGTATTCCTAAGGTTCCGATCGCGTCCACCTTGAAAATTTTCTTCATATCTTTATCCATTTCCGAGATAAAGAGGTTCAAAGTTGCGCTACGTGTACGTGTGAAATACGCACGTAAAATCCGGAGTGAGGCGAGAGTGCAGTTTACAAAGTGAGATAGCAAGGACAAATATACCATAAAAAGTTCAAATGTGTATGATTTCCTAAGGGACCAAACTGCTGAGGTAATCGGTCCCTACACTTGCACACTACTTAAACTAACTTTTGCTAAAAACAACACACACACTCATGCCCGAGGGACGACTCGAACCTCCGGCGGCAGGGGCCGCGCAATCCGTGACGTGGCGCCTCAAACCGCGCGGCCACTCCGCGTGGCTGTCATAAAGTGTCACCATTATCATCAGCAAGGTTCTGGGAACCTCATGTTGTAGTACTGAGGTGCATGCAGAACTTTTGAGCACTTAAAATCCGATCGAAATGGTAAAGTTAATCTTGTATTATTCCAGTTTCGCGTAAGTAAACTATCAAAATTTTACTGATCAACTATGAGCGACATGCCCTACTGTGGAGAAAAAATAAGGGAACCAGTGGAAAAATACTCCTATGTGAGCGCAAAATGCGCTACCAGTTTCGGAACTTCAGGGCACCATCTTTAGGCCGTAGCTGATGCTGAGCGGATTAACACCATCCATATTCACGATGCTTCATTGGCCAACATTTGTAACTGGTTTTCGCAGCCTACCTGTACCCGCGATGTTGTCTCTCCAACCATCAGCTATCATGATTGGAGAGACAATATCGCGGTTACGGGTAGTCTGCGAAAACCAGTTACAAATGTTGGCCAATGAAGCATCGTGAATATGGATGGTGTTAACCCATTCAGAATCAGCTACGGCCTGAAGATGGTGCACTGAAGCACCGAAACTGGTAGCCTCACAACAAATGACATCATAAGGCCTGCTGTAGGCGTTTCATCTTCTTATATAAGTGAACGGCCGTAGTCCCCCAGACCTCCATTCACAAGGGTGGACATACAAAGACTTGTTTTAAAAGATTATGACTGAAAAATGGGGTACCAGCTGCCTCATTCTACCTTCCTCAGCACCTTTAAAAATTTTCCCAAAAAGTTTCACATGTGAGCGTATTCCTGCTCTTCTTTTTCTGAGAGAGAACAGTGGTAGTCGGAAAGGGGCGGAAGAGTAATAAAGACTGGTAGATAGTGGGCAGTGGTTGTGGTATAGAATGAGCGAAGTAGACAATGATAGTGTGAGAGAAAGAGAGGGTCACAGTGGCAGTGGAACATCTTGACAGTGACAGAACAGTGCTAGGAAAAGAGTGAAGAAGACAGCGGCAGTGGAGGGGAATGAAGAGACGGAGAGCCAGTGACAATGAGAGATAGTCTATGACATGACAACTAGGAAGAGAGAGATATTGACACTCAGGAGAAACAGCAGCAATTGGAGGAAATGATAATAGCAGTAAGAGACAGAAAGAAGGAGACAGTATGAGTGGAGACGGTAGTAATTGTAGGACAGAGCGAAGAAAACTGGCTGTGAGACAGGAGATGTTGATAGTTAGAGTGACTTAAAGAGATAAAGAGTTAGGCTGAATGAGTCAGCGGGAATGGGCAAGAGGAAGTGGATGGGTATGAGTGACTTACAGGGGGTTTGAGCGTGTTACGGTTAGGGAAGTTTGTGGGAGAGAGGGAGGTGAGTTGCACGTTGAAAAGAGCGCGAATATGATTACATGCCAAAATTTTTGGGACCACTTTTCCCACTTTTCAGTAAAAGTCTTTTAAACAGGAACATATTCGTCTTTTTTTGTGACAGGAGCATTTCTTCACCAGTATTTATAGGGTACTGTTTTTAATGATTGTTTGCGAATGATAAAAAATTACTATAGTTTATGATTTCTTACCAACCTCTGTCACGGTTTGCACTGTCACGGTCACACCACGGGCTGGTGTGAACAACGCCCTTTAAATTCCTGTGAAAATGCCTTCAATCATGTCGACGTAATCATAGGTCGACCACAGCACTGTTGCATCACTGATTTATTTATTTATTTTATACATTTTCTTCCGTAGGACTAAACTGAGCAGCAAACCTCCATGGTCAGAGAATTAGTCAGTACGTGAAGGTAATAGATAAAATAAAATATAGACGAATTCTGTGCATATTACTAGCTGCATACAAGCTCATTCTGAGAAATAATGATTAAGAAAAACAATTTGGTAAGTTATGCCGTTTCCAAGTTAATTAGCATTGAAGGAAATGCTGCAAAATCGTTCAAATCTTATATCTCTGGCAGGAAACAAAGGGTTTTATTAGGAAAGAGACATGTATCAAGCTATCAGGCATCATCCAACTGGGAACTAATTACATGTGGGATCCCACAAGGTTCCATTTTGGGGCCCTTACTTTTTCTTGTGTATATCAATGACCTTTCATCAGTAACATTACCAGACACCAAGTTCGTTTTGTTTGCTGATGATACAAACATTGCAATAAATAGCAAATCAAGCGTAGTCTTAGAAAGATCAGCTAATAAAATATTTGTGGACATTAATCACTGGTTCCTAGCCAATTCTTTGTCACTAAACTTTGAAAAAACACACTTCATGCAGTTCAGAACTTGTAAGGGGTGTCCCACGACTATATGTCTAATATAAGATGACAAGAAGATAGAAGAAGTGAACAGTGTTAAATTCTTGGGATTACAGATTGATAATAAATTGAACTGGGAGGAGCACACCACAGAACTGCTGAAGCGTCTTAACAAATCTCTGTTTGCAATGCGAATTTTGTCAGACATAGGGGATATAAAAATGAAAAAGCTGGCATACTATGCTTACTTCCATTCCATAATGTCATATGAGATTATTTTTTGGGGTAATTCATCAAGCCAAGCTAAAGTTTTCCGGGCACAAAAACGTGCAGTAAGAGTTATATGTGGTGTGAACTCAAGAACATCCCACAGAAGCCTGTTAGGGAACTCGGGATACTAACTACTGCTTCCCAATATATTTATTCCTTAATGAAATTTGTCATTAAAAATATATCACTTTTTCAAACCAACAGCTCAATTCATGGAATCAATACTAGAAATAATAATCTTCACAAGGATTTAAAGTCACTTAGTCTTGTACAAAAAGGTGTGCATTATTCAGGAACACACATTTTCGATAACTTGCCAGCAGCCATAAAAAGCTTAACAACCCATGAAATTCAGTTTAAGAGAAACCTAAAGGATTTATTGGTGGCCAACTCCTTCTACTCCATTGATGAGTTTCTCAGTAAAACCAACTGATCTATATATATATATATATATATATATATATATATATATATATATATATATATATACAATCTAACTTCTGCACCATTTCAGTGCAGTAATGTGTTCATTGTAAATAAGTATTATAGTAGTTGTATTACATGTTTATTACCTTATAAATAAATAAAAAACTTTTTTATTTTAAATTCAGTGCGTTAGTATTTGTAAAATGACTTTCATATAGTGTTCATTAAAAAATGACGATCATTCCACTTGGGACCTGTGGAATGGTACA
The DNA here is from genome assembly GCF_023864345.2 of Schistocerca serialis cubense. NCBI lineage: Eukaryota > Metazoa > Arthropoda > Insecta > Orthoptera > Acrididae > Schistocerca > Schistocerca serialis. The sequence continues at coordinate 622,948,262 of NC_064645.1, forward strand.
TTAGGTTATTTGTTTTAGTTGTAAATATTTCTCATGTATTGTTGTTTTTCTGACATGTTCCACATCCTGGAGGACCTCCTCACTACGGATCAATTGGAATGAAAGTAAATCTAATCTAATCTAATCTGAAGTTAGCTAATTAGGCTGTTGCGTGCGAAAATGAAGAGCCCGCTAGTACAATTAGCGTCAGTTGCTCTTACAGCGTAGATGATAGCGCACGAGGCTGTTCAGCCTTTGTCTCGCGTTCGATCCTTACTACTGATCCATGTCCAATTTTTTTTTTATCGCTCTCGTGTTCGGTGTTAGGAAACCAAACGAGGAACACGCCTGGCAACACCATTTTTGGCGAGTCAATTGAATTTGCCTACGCAACGGCCTCGGAAACTGTACAATGTATCGAACTTTTTCCTTAACAATTATTTCTCAGCACAACCTCCGCTGCAACACCGTTACAAGCTTTTTATACTGTTTCTGACCACGCTGTTTACTACCATAATCAACACTGTAACACAGGAATTAGTTTACTTTTTTTCCTGGAACTTCCCGACTCTATATAAGAGTGATTCAAAAGGAAATCCTTCAATATTGGCTGGAATATGCGAGGATTACTGCTAAGATTTTTCAGTTACTGTGGTAGCCTACTGAAAGGGATGTAGCACAAAAGGGGAGGCGCGGACCAAATGAAGTTGGATTTCTCTGAAAGTTGTTAAATCTCGGGAATAAGCTCAAATTGTTGACAACAAACGACATTAAAGAAAATATGTATCGAGTTACCAATATCAGAGTTCCCAGACTTCCGAACAGGGATTTACGAGATGTTCACGAAATTACTAGACATATTTTCGAACTGCCCACTTCTGTGCAAAAAATACCCTTTTTAAATGGGAGGATTTACCCCAGAAAATCATGCCCTTTGTCATAAGCGAATGAAATGAACGAAGAACACCTATTTTCGTGTTGGGTGATCACTTATAGTAGATAGCATTGTGATGATAAATATAGCAATATTCAGTTTTTGGACAACATTCTGAACATGGGCTTTCCATGACACGTTACCATCTATCTAAACACCTAGAAGAATCATATGCCTAGTCTGTGTAATCAGAATGTCGCTTTTAGTTGAACTGTATATTATAAACCGTAAAAATTGAGTTTTACAGTGATTTATCGTCAATGTATATTCTAGAAGCCACGAATTTAGGTCATGAACTACAGCATTTTATACATTATCTGTATTGCACTCGACATCCTTCAGTACCAAGGTAGTGTCATTAGCAAACAGAAATATTTTAAAATCACCTGTAATATTAGAAGTCACACCATTTTTATATGTAAGACACAGTTGCGGTCCCAGCGCTGACCCCTGAGGGACCCTCTCTTAACCGTGACCCAATCAGACTCCATGCCTATTGAAAAACATTGTGCTGGAGCTATCCATAAAGAAACAGTTTCTGTTGTGGGTTGGCAGGAGAGCCAACACCCTATTAATAGAGGAAGCCGAAAGGCACGCGTTTTAGCTCACGCCGGCTGGCGTGAGGTCTGGAATAGGACAAGGAAATTAGAATTTAGAAAAATCGACGTAGCTGGTGGAATACTTAACTTTAATCCATTAATGGTGAACGTCGATCTGACGGTACATGCATCGCAAGATCAATAGCAACTGATAATGGCGCCTTGCTAGGTCGTAGCAAATGACGTAGCTGAAGGCTATGCTAACTATCGTCTCGGCAAATGAGGATGTATTTTGTCAGTGAACCATCGCTAGCAAAGTCGGTTGTACAACTGGGGCGAGTGCTAGGAAGTCTCTCTAGAGCTGCCGTGTGGCGGCGCTCGGTCTGCAATCACTGATAGTGGCGACACGCAGGTCCGACGTATACTAAAGGACCGCGGCCGATTTAAAGGCTACCACCTAGCAAGTGTGGTGTCTGGCGGTGACACCACAGTTTCTGAAAAAAAAATTAACAATACTAAAAAACCAAATTTTGTTATATACATTTTAAAGGTGTGCTCTTAAACTATTTTTCTACATAATCAATATTCAAACTGAGGTACTTATCGTACCGTGACACAAGTTTTCAGTACCGTCTCTGTAGAAATCTGTCGCCTGCAATTGTAACCACCGGTTTATATTGGCTCGCAGTCTGACGTTGTATAGCGAGCCATGTCTTCATTGCTGGGAAGAGGTGGAAGTCGCACGGCACCAAATCCGGGCTGTATGGTGGATGATCAAACACCTCCCATCCAAAACCGCGTAGGAGCTCTCGCGTATCATTGGCCGTATGTGGACGCGCGTTGTCGTGAAAACAAAAAAAGGCAAACGAACTTTTGTACTAAGTTTTCCCGGACGCTTGTTTTGTATCGTTAACCTAAACTTTGTTAGTGTCTGACAGTACCGCTCTGAGTTAACTGTTGTGCTACGTTCTAGGAAAGCAACGAGAATCACTTCCTTCCAGTCCCAAAACACAGTGGTCATAATGGTTCTTGCTGACAGTGTGCATACACTTTCTTGGTTTCTTGGGAAAATTAGTGTATCAGGATTTTTGTTTCACAATTGGCATGCTTCATCCAAGTCTCGTCCCCAATTATGGTGCTATCGATAAAGAAGGTTTGATTTTTCTCGTAAACTTCGAGGAAGGTGAGTCTTCAGCCAGTTTCTGGTTTTCTATGGTGTTTCGTCAGGATTTTGGGAATCCATATAGCACAAAATGTTTGATAACAAAGCTTCTCCGCCACAATTTCATGTAACAAACTTGATGGCATTTGAGGAAAATGTTTTGAAAGTTCCGTAATCGTGAAACGATAATTTTCTCGAATTTTGACGTTGATTTTCATCACCAGTTCGTCAGTCACTAGGCTTGGCCTACCATTGCAGTCGTCATCGTGAGCATTGGTACGGCCATTTTTAAAATCAATGCCCCACTGCCTCACCCGACTTTTACTCATTATTCCTTTCCCGTACACATCACAAAAATCGCGATAAATTTCAACTGGTTTGCACTGTTTTGCCAACATAAATCTAATCACGAAACGTACCTCACAAATAAGAGATTTTCTATTGCAGCGCACATTTTAACACGTCACAAGAAGCAAAGTAGCAGCGGCACAGACCACACGCTGTCACCGCTGGATGCTTACGAGTAGCCCCCCACCTCCACCTCCCGCCCTCTGCCGCGATAGACCAAAACATCTGTTACTTTCTGAATAGCGCACGTATCTTTCATTGTGTCAGTGTGCCACATGAAGCCATTATGGACTCGTTTAAAGAATATCGCCATATTTTGTGGAAGTTTGGACGAGTTGGCAACACAGGCCACGATAAGGGCGACGGTAACGTACCGACGCGATCAGCAGCGGCTGCAGCCGCCGACAGCAATTAATAAGGATTATTACTGGCTTTCAGCGACTGTTACAGGGTTTCCGCAGCTGGCGGATCAGAGTGTTTTTGCGCGCGCGCCACACCTCGCCGTTGTCCATTTGTCAGAAGTCAGCCTGCTCGTCACGAGGGTCTGACCGGCGGCACACCAGAGGCCGCTACAAATGCCCGTCCAGCGCGCCCGTGTCCGCCCACGCCTTTGCGGGCGGCGGCCTTCAAACGTGCCGCCGACGGCGACAATTTAGACGCGTCCAGCTGCACAGTAGCCGCCTCGCGTGCCGCACTCTGTATCTGTCCTCCGAAGCATGCCTGACACGGTCCACACACCAAAGGCGGCAGTAACCGCCGCACTGCTGTATCGTCTACTTCCTATTAACACACTGAGTTGACAAAAGCCGTAGGCTAGCGAATTGTACCGGGTCACCAAAAAGTCAGTATAAGTTTGAAAACTTAATAAATCACGGAATAATGCAGATAGAGAGGTAAAAATTGACACACATGCTTGCAATGACATGGGGTTTTATTAGAACAAAAAAATACAAAGTTTACAAAATGTCCCACAGGTGGCGCTGGACAGCAAAACGTCAGTGACTGCGCATGACAATTGTGTATTAGAGGAGCTGTAATGAGAGAGAGAATCAGATGCGCCAGCAGTCGCAGCATGTTGACGTTACCTGAAAAGGCGCTTTTAGTGAAGCTGTATTATCAGAATGGGGAATGTGCTAGTTCAGCGTTACGATCCTATCGCCATAGGAAAGGGATTCGAACGGATAAAGGTCCGTTGACAAATGCAGCTGTGGTGAGAATGATTTCGAAGTTCGAAACCACGGGTTGTTTAGACGATAGACCCCGTAGTGGCCGACCGAGCACAAGACGTAATGCTGCTGAGACAGTTCATCAAGAAATGGAGACTGTAGCGGGTTCGTCTATGCACGGGGAAGTCAGCGCTCGTGCAGTCGCACGTCGCACCAGCATTCCATACACTACTGTTTGGTTAGCACTTAGGCGTACCCTCCGATGCTATCCGTGCAAAATCCATCGGCATCGTGAACTGTTACCTGGCGATTTAGTGAAGCGCAGGGCATTTGCGGTGTGGGCGTTTCAAAAGATGGCGGAAGATGACGATTGGTTGAGCAACGTGTTGTGAACCGACGAAGCTCATTTCACGCTCCGAGGGTCTGTCAACGCCCACAACTGCAGAATTTGGGCTACCGAAAATCCTAGAACTGTCGTGGAAACTCCATTGCACGACGAGAAAGTCACGATATGGGTTGGATTTACCACATCTACCGTTATCGGGCCTTTTTTCTTCGAGGAAATGCGTGATTCTGGTTTTGTAACTGCTACCGTGACGGGTGAGAGGTACGCCGATATGTTACAGAATCGCAATCATCCCCAGCTGGCTGATAAACACCTGCTGGAAAGTACAATGTTTATGCAGGATGGCACTCCACCCCATATTGCTAGACGCGTGAAAAACTCTTGCGCGCGTCCTTTGGTGATGATCGTGTGCTCAGCCGCCACTTTCGTTATGCTTGGCTTCCCAGGTCCCCAGACCTCAGTTCGTGCGATTATTGGCTTTGGGGTTACCTGAAGTCGCAAGTGTATCGTGATCGACCGACATCTCTAGGGATGCTGAAAGACAACATCTGACGCCAAAGCCTCACCATAACTCCGGACATGCTTTACAGTGCTGTTCACAACATTATTCCTCGACTACAGCTATTGTTGAGGAATGATGGTGGACATATTGAGCATTTCCTGTAAAGAACATCATCTTTGTTTTGTCTTACATTGTTATGCTAGTTATTGCTGTTGTGATCAGATGAAGCGCCGTGTATCGCACATTTTTTGAACTTTTGTATTTTTTTGGTTCTAATAAAACCCCATGTCATTTCAAGCATGTGTGTCAATTTGTACCTCCCTATCTACATTATTCCGTGATTTATTCATTTTTCAAATTTATACTGACTTTTTGATCACCCGGTACATATACAGATGGCGGTAGTCTCTCGTACACAGGGTACTCAGGGATATTTTACTGGCGGAGCTGTCATTTATACTCAGATAATTCATGTGCATAGGTTTCCGACTTGATTATGGCCGCAAAACGGGAATTAACAGACTTCGTACGCGGAACGGTAATTTCAGCTAGACGTGTGGACATTCAGCTTCGAAAATCGTTAGAGAATCCAACATTCCGAGGTCCACAGTCTGAAAAATGTGCCGAGAATACCGTGGACATCGCAGTGGTCTTCACTTAACGACCGATAGCATCGGCGTTTGCTTACGTTTGTCAGTGCTGACAGACAAGCAACATTGCATAAAATAACCGTAAAAATCGATGTGGGACGTACGATGCACATATCCGTTACAACACTGCGACGAAATTTGGCGTTAATGGGCTATGGCAGCAGATGGCCGACACGAACGCATCTGCTAACATCACGACATCGCCTGCAGCGTCTCTACCGGAATCAAGATCACGTCGGTTGGACCCTAGACGATTGGAAGACCGTGGCCTGGTCACATGAGTCCCGATTTCAGTTGGTATGAGCTGATGGTAGGGTTCTAATGTGGTGCAGGCCCCATGAAGCCAAGGACCCAAGCTGTCACAAATGCACTGTAAAAGCTGGTGGGGGCCCCACAGTGGTGTGGTCTGTGTTTAGATAGAATGGACTGGGTCCTGGAGTCGAACTGAACCGATCATTGATTGGAAATGGTTTTGTTCTGCTACTTGGAGACCATTTGCAACCATTCATGGACTTCATGTTGAAAGGTGGCTACTCTGAGTCACAGCGCCAGAGATTGCGCCGAAGATTATTATTCCGCCGCTTCCACTGGGCAGTAGTATTTCAGAGCATGTCGAGGGCAGTTGTTGTTCTGTTGGGCGAGAGAGTAGACGCTGTTCGGTTGGTGTAATGTTTAGATGGAAGAAGTTGCAATTGTCAGAATATATTTGAGTAAGGAGATGGGCTTTTCATTTATGATGCTGGTGTAACGGAATATTTTCGTCAATATATAATGAGGTAAAAAAAGTATTACAGTTTTCTTTAATGACAATCCTTCTTGCTCACAGGTACAGTCAACAAAGCATCTGGCTCGTGTTCATTTATTAGACTTGTAATTCTGGTTTCTATGTGCAATTATAGTATTTCTGGTTTTTCAATTAGTTCTTTGTAAATGGTGTTTAAAATATTTTGTTGTATTGAGAAAGAACCGAGCAAGACACATGTACGTTGAGTCACACTACCACACACACAACAGTTACACTTGTGTGCTCTGTTGTTTTGTAGTTTTTATAGTTGCAGGGGACTTAATTAAGCAGTTGTGTTAATGGAAATTCCTTGTCATTCATTATTTTTATTTTTGCGTGCTAATACTAGTCAGGGCCAACCGGTTATGAGACTTCGTAACCGGTCACACAGCTACTAAAATTATTGCATTTATTCATTAATATTAGACCTTTCTTTTTAATTAACCCCCAATGCAATGTTCCCAAAGAACGATGGAATTTTTCTGGGTGACAATGCGCCATTTCACCGGGCAAGAATTGTTCGCAACTGGTTTGAAGAACATTCTGATCAATTCGAGCGAATAATTTTGCCACCCATGGAAAATTTATGGGACACCATCGAGAGGTCAGTTCGTGCACAAAATCCGGGGAACTGACAACACTTTCGCAACTGCGGTCGACTACAGAGAACAGCGTGCCCCAGTATTTCAGAGGGGCTTCCAACGGCTTGTTGCGGCCATGCCACGTAGAGTTCTTGCACTAAGCCGGGCAAAAGAAGATCCGACACGATGTTGGGAAGTATCCCATGACTTTCGTCACGTGTACAATACAAATTTGTATCCGTAGTTGCAGCCTTGAACGATACAAGGTGGATTCTTTATGCTGGCCGATTATGTGACGATGTTGCGATAGTGATGAAGAAGGCTAAGTGTATCGATTTGAGGTAAGGAACGCTGTTCCAGAAGCGGTTGAGTTGAAACTTATAAGCGAAAATCGTTCTGATATCTCTGACAGTGGATCTCTTCCGCTGCAATTTCTTTGATTCCATATTTTGAGAGGTTCAAGGCAAAAATGTGCAGTAACCATGGGCTCTAAAGAGCTATGTGTACTTGAACATATCTGCTGTTGTGAAACACACCTACTGAACAATTGTTCATAGCTCGTGAGGTATACGTTTTAGAACCCTTATTTACTAGACAATTTTTCTTCTTGTATGGGACGCCTAGTCTCAGAAAGTAAATAAAAACATTTCCGTTCCTCGGTTCCAGACTAGGTTTTCGGTATGTGTTCCACGGATGTAAGACAACTAATGGAACTGCTATTTTGCTCACACATATTCCCGATTGGGGAGCCCTTCCCTCAACACCAGTTCACCGAGAACTTGGGATGTGGCTGTAAATATCGAAGATTTACAATGGGTCGAAATCACAAACAGGCCGCCCTATCTTCGGATAGGAACATGCAAATTTAAAAAAGGAAAAGAAATGGAAATCCTGCTAAGTTTGTACAACATACACAGATACAGGTGTGGTCTGGGAGGGTGAGTTAAAAGAAAGAAAAAGGTATAAGCTGCAGTCAACACCACAGTTCTCCAAAAGGCTTGGTCCTATTGCAGGTTGTTCACCCTTACGTTCCGTCGATCTGACAAAAGTCTGATAAAAATATGGCCTCTAAAATTCGTACCTTAAGAGCTACGAGAACTTGATCATCTTCGATACTATGAAACAGGTCTCTTCTACTGCAAGGTCTTTGCTTTCCATATTTTGGGAGGAGGTACAGGGTGTTTCAAAAATGACCGGTATATTTGAAACGGCAATAAAAACTAAACGAGCAGCGATAGAAATACACCGTTTGTTGCAATATGCTTGGGACAACAGTACATTTTCAGGCAGACAAACTTTCGAAATTACAGTAGTTACAATTTTCAACAACAGATGGCGCTGCGGTCTGGGAAACTCTATAGTACGATATTTTCCACATATCCACCATGCGTAGCAATAATATGGCGTAGTCTCTGAATGAAATTACCCGAAACCTTTGACAACGTGTCTGGCGGAATGGCTTCACATGCAGATGAGATGTACTGCTTCAGCTGTTCAATTGTTTCTGGATTCTGGCGGTACACCTGGTCTTTCAAGTGTCCCCACAGAAAGAAGTCACAGGGGTTCATGTCTGGCGAATAGGGAGGCCAATCCACGCCGCCTCCTGTATGTTTCGGATAGCCCAAAGCAATCACACGATCATCGAAATATTCATTCAGGAAATTAAAGACGCCGGCCGTGCGATGTGGCCGGGCACCATCTTGCATAAACCACGAGGTGTTCGCAGTGTCGTCTAAGGCAGTTTGTACCGCCACAAATTCACGAAGAATGTCCAGATAGCGTGATGCAGTAATCGTTTCGGATCTGAAAAATGGGCCAATGATTCCTTTGGAAGAAATGGCGGCCCAGACCAGTACTTTTTGAGGATGCAGGGACGATGGGACTGCAACATGGGGCTTTTCGGTTCCCCATATGCGCCAGTTCTGTTTATTGACGAAGCCGTCCAGGTAAAAATAAGCTTCGTCAGTAAACCAAATACTGCCCACATGCATATCGCCGTCATCAATCCTGTGCACTATATCGTTAGCGAACGTCTCTCGTGCAGCAATGGTAGCGGCGCTGAGGGGTTGCCGCGTTTGAATTTTGTACGGATAGAGGTGTAAACTCTGGCGCATGAGACGATACGTGGACGTTGACGTCATTTGGACCGCAGCTACAACACGGCGAACGGAAACCCGAGGCCGCTGTTGGATCACCTGCTGCACTAGCTGCGCGTTGCCCTCTGTGGTTGCCGTACGCGGTCGCCCTACCTTTCCAGCACGTTCATCCGTCACGTTCCCAGTCCGTCGAAATTTTTCAAACAGATCCTTTATTGTATCGCTTTTCGGTCCTTTGGTTACATTAAACCTCCGTTGAAAACTTCGTCTTGTTACAACAACACTGTGTTCTAGGCGGTGGAATTCCAACACCAGAAAAATCCTCTGTTCTAAGGAATAAACCACGTTGTCTACAGCACACTTGCACGTTGTGAACACCACACGCTTACAGCAGAAAGACGACGTACAGAATGGCGCACCCACAGACTGCGTTGTCTTCTATATCTTTCACATCACTTGCAGCGCCATCTGTTGTTGAACATTGTAACTACTGTAATTTCGAAAGTTTGTCCGCCTGAAAATGTACTGTTGTCCCAAGCATATTGCAACAAACGGTGTATTTCTATCGCTGCTCGTTTAGTTTTTGTTGCCGTTTCAAATATACCGGTCATTTTTGAAACACCCTGTAGTATAGAAGTGAGCAAGAAAAACTGTTCAGTAAACATGTGGTCTAAAATGCATACTTCAAGAGCTATGAGCACTTGTTCATCCTCGCTAGTGTGTAACACATCTCTTCGACTGGAAAAGTTCTCATAGCTCTTTAGGTACGAGTTTTAGAGCCCACGTTTACTAGATATTTTTTCTTGTTTTGGTATAAGAAACCTGTCCTTAAGGCTTGTCGAAGTTTTGTGGGACACCCTGTACGTTGCTGTAACGCTTTGGACTCCTTCAATACAGCTCCACGTTTCTGAAAAGCATTGAAGGAATGTTAGGGTTTAACGTCGCCTCGACATCGCGGTCATTAGAGGTGGAGTATGTTTTCGTTAAGGAGGAAGAAGGAAATCAGACCTGCCCTTTCAAAGAAACCACGATGGCATTATCGTGGAACGATTGGGGAAATCAGAGAAAACCTAAATGTGGATGGCCTGAGGCGGATTTGAAACATCATCCTCTTGAATACAAGTCCAGCGTCACCTCGCTCGGTCCTATCTTCTGAGAGACATATTCAACATGTGAAAAGTAAGTAAACTAAGAAGAAATACAGTTTACAGGAAAATGTGTGAACCACCTTCGTTTTGCTGATGATATATTACAGTTCGCCTCTTGTGCAGATAAACTTAAAAACAAATACAGTAACTTAAATAAAGCAAACCTGAAAAGCGGACTGAAAATCAATTCCTATAAAAAGGAAAAAAAATTAATTATCTTTTCAACAGACGGTATTACGAGTTAACATTGGAGGCACAGAATCAGTTGATAAGTTTTTGTAGTTAGGGGCAGATGAAGACGGGGGCATGGACAGCAACAAAAATAAAACAGAACAGTAAAAATTGCTTCCAGTGCTTAATAAGTACCGATTCGTCTGAAATGGAAAATTTATCAGTGCATGTTTTTTAGAATTACGATATGAGACATGGACTTCAATCCGTGAACCATTCAAAAGCTGGTGGTTAGAAACTAAGCTTCTAGAGTGTCTAAAAAACTAATATCATAATTAGTGTGTATTACGTGATTTGACGTGTGGTAGTTAACGATGGACTTTTGATACGAGAACTTTTCAAAAATTGAGAATTGTTTAGCAAGTCAAGGGAACATGCTTGATTGGCATTACTAGGAGAGACAGGAAGGTAAACAAATATGGAAACATACAACCGACTCGAGGAGAAGGTATTATTATAGGACGTACTTAATTGATAGGAAGGAAAGAGTAACGTTACATAGTGTATGTAGCTTTTATGACGAATCTGTTTTTGACTGGAGAAAAACTACAACTGGTGTTCTATAGTGTTGAATTCAAGGACCACTCTTGTCCTTAGCGTAAATAAATGTCTTTCCATTTTAGACAGATAAAGGAGAAATAGCTCTCATTGCTGATGATGATGATGTTGCAAGTATTATAACCGATCCTAACAGAGCTGCAACAACAGAAAGAGCTGCTATAACTAAGGGAACTCAGATTCCTTTTTCTTCTTGACTGCCTGTTGCCATGGCTGCTATACTCAAAGGTATTATTACTTGGTTCTCAGTTAATAGTCTGTCATTTAACTTATAAAAAAACGCAATCGATTCAGCTGTCTACGCGGGAAAATATATTGTCAATAACAGTACCGTGGAGGGGGGAGGGGTGGGGAAGAGAGGAAATATGTAAAACATTCAGGGGCGTGTTTATTGGTCAGAATTTGAACTGGAAATCTTATATAACTGTTCTCAAATGCTTAAGTGCAGCTACATTTGCTTTGTGTGTAATTGCTGATTTCGATGTAGAAAGCAATCAATGTAGCTTACTTTGCGTACTTCCATTCATGGATATTATATGGAATGATTTCCTGGGTCATTTCCACACAAAGACACGAAGTATTCATTGCACAGAAACAAGCTGCAAAGATAATACATGGCGTCCATCCGCGAACTTCGTGTACGTAAGTATTTAAAAATTAGGCACACTGCCATCAGCTTCACAATAAATTACTCTCTTATGAAGTTTATTTTGAATACTCCTGCCCAGTTCGAAAGTAATAGTAGCGTTCATAAATATAGCACTACGAACAAAAATAGCCTCCACAGGCCACAACTTAACCTTACTATTTACACAAAGAGGAGCAAATTATGCAGCCGTAAAAATATTAGACTATCTCTCTTCAGAATTAAGGGTGCTGACAGATTAGACATAAAACAGAGGGGACGGAAATACTTTTTTGGTTTTAACAGAAGTTCGTGCTGCACGAAACATGCGAAAAAGTAATTATTTTCAATCTTGTCGAATTTTATTATTGTACAGTAATTCCATTCCCTTCTAAAATTTATCCTTGTGGGTACGTGGGGTCTACTGCACAATAAAAGTCTATAAATAGAATATTATTATTTTTGGGAAAAATGTTATTGTTTTTGCAGTGTATTTTTCAGCCACAAACACTTGAGCAATTGGTCGAACAGTCCACATGTGTAGTGTGGGCTATTGTGTCCATAGTGCCCGTTGGACAATACTGACCGGCAGTACACCCGAGGACTGTTCGATCAACAAATACGCCGAGAGAAACTGAAGAATCACTTAAGCAATTGTTTGATGCTGTAATTCATTTTCTTCATTTAGACATTCAGAATGTGACGCTAAAAAAACTTTCCCAGTTTCTCTGCGATTGCGCTTAAAATAATTAATTCATAATAATTTTGTTTTAGATAATTAGAAAACGATTTTGACACAAAATCCACATATTTCGAAACACAATTTACCGACATATCCATCACTGAATTCGAAAATGAATGTGCGTTTTGTCAATGGTATCAGCTACCTAAAGACAAGCAGACCATAGGAACAATAGCACAGTCCGTCAGTTCACCTGATGATGGCGACATGTATGATCGCCGAAGTATTGTGCCCGTTGGACACTATAGACCGGCAGCACACCCGTGGATATTTTGATTATCAAATACGCCGGGAGAAACTCAAGAATCACAATAGCAAACGTTGTTTTTGTTTTTCCTAAGGAATAAATACATAATAATGCCCAGTGATGCCGCGCCTGTAGAAAGAAGGTGTATTTGTTCGTCTTAGAAGCGAAATCTTTTCGTGATAAACGAATTTTGTTTAGTGTCTAAACAAAAAATACTTGAAAGTAAATGGTCGAGAGTGCTGTACTATTTAGTGTTAAAGCATTTTTTGTGTTAGGTGTCTGAGTGCTACAAGTTTTTTCACAGTACTTCCGAGAATAAGAAATAATATTAGTGGAAATTACAAGAATGCGGAAAACAGGTTGGCTATGAGATATACTGCGAAGAAATTCCCTACAAGGAAGACCCACTGAAGGAAATATTTCAGAGAATTAAGAGATGAAGAAGACGTGGCACACTGGGCGACATTACGAGGGAAAAATTTTTGGGTGCAGGCAACGGATAAACTAGGTAACACAAAACGATGGCTATAGTTGGTATACATCGACGAAAATCAGAATAGGAAGGAGTAAAGGTGGAAGTCGTTCCCTAAAATGTCAACTTTCAAATAATACATTCTTTTTCGAGTTCTGAGTTGCAAGTACGAGTATGTTGCAATGAAGTTCTGCATGAGTTTATCGATTGCTTAATGCATTACAGTCTTTGACCAGTCTAGTGTTGGCATATCTGGTAGCCTACACTTTGGAGGCAGTAGGTACGGTCAGTCACAGACCTGCGTGTGCCGTGTAGCGTGTTTGTCAATCCAGTTGAACAAGGGAAAAAGCATTCTCATTCTGTTTCGGATTCTGTTCTTGGTTTCCTCTCGCCTTGTCACGTCACTTCCACGTGCTGTGTTCTGGTCTATTGGAGTCGCAGCTTGCTGGAGTATCTGGACTGACGTTCCTTCCGCATGTCAGTCCTCGGGCTACAAGCTATTGAAAGTATGCTGAGCTGGCGGCATGCGTTTCGCAGCCTGATATAATATGTGTATCATATCCTTAAATGTGCCTTCAAGTGTGTTCAGACTGAACTTCTGTTTCTTAGTGAGGCAGATCGTGGTCAATGCACATGGTTTTTCACTCGTTCATTCACAGGGCATGTGTACTATGTACAACACATTCCCGTTAATTTTTTCAATTTTTCACACATTTGGCCTTGTATACTACATGGTCCATCGCAGGATAAGAATTATCTTACGGGTGTCATAGTTTTGAAATGAGTCTTAATAATTAGAATTTAATTAAAATATCTACGATTTTATCCCTCGTCTGTCACTTATGGAAATTCGTGTTAAAATTCCACACGTATTTCTGGTTTTTACTCTCGAATCTGTATCTAATCTGAGCTTACACTCTGCTGAAGAAAGTGCCTTCATCCACAATGTCAATCAAGCGAAGTAAACGTGTGATCAGCAGAAGCGTTTTTCAATTCTTTACATGCCTTCACTGATCAGAAAGTATGTAGTACTACTGTGACTCCAAGACCACTTGCTGTTTACCAGAGGATGTTCGACGAAATTATTACACCTCATGTTCTTGTGTGGACAGGTAGCAAGGTATCAGACAGAGGTTCACATCCTCATAGCACCTGATGTACCTACAATAAGATCAATTAAACGTTCACCGAATCTTAACATGGGACTTCTAGAAGAAACTGGGATCTTAAATTCATTCAAAAATTCATCTAGGCTATTTCTTCAGTTGCGCAATGTAAGCCTGCCCTACTCTTGAATATGCTTGTGGAACACTGGCCAGAGAGCGTTGTAGATTATTTCATGGATCAAAATCGATATACATAAAAGTAAAAGCATGTATTGTATGTATGTATGTTTGTTCCACATCTCCTTCTAAACCACTGAATGGATTTCAACCGAACTTGGTACACATATCACTTACTGTCTGGAAAGAACCACTTAGGGGACAAGAAGGTCTGATCTCGAAGGATAGGGGTGAAAAAGAAGCGTAGCTCAGTACACCCAAATAGCCGGACTTAATTTATCCAGTATTTGAGAATGAAAGCAGTTACTGACTTGCAGCAAACCTTACGCACAAATTCAAACCCTCTGAAACATCCCCTTAGAATAATTATACATGACTGTCCTTAAACTGACACACAATATTTTTAGCGCAACGCAATCTGACTTTCAAAAATCCCTACAAAAGAATGGCCCTGACTAACATTAACCTATGCGTTTCACAAATCACTTACGTCACAAAAATCTTCGTTACTCGAACTACTGCAATACAGCGAGCGCCACTACTGCCAGCTAAATGAAAGATTCAAACTACGGAGGGCACTAACTACTGATAGGCATAGTTAGCAAATGAAAGATTTTAATAGAGAACAAACAATGTATTTACCTTAATAGTGTTGAAAAATCATAATGTACATAGCAGTTCATGACATCCAGTCTTACAAATTTCAAAACTGCGCCATTTCTCTCCCCACATCCACCACTACTGGCGGCTCACCTCCAACTGCGCAATGCTACGCGCTGTTAACATGCAGCTGCCCAACACTACAATAGCCAACAACAATGCAAACCAGCCACAGACTGCACACAGCACAGCCAGTGATTTTCATACAGAGCGCTATGTGGCGTTACCAATAAAAAAACCTAAACAGCCTACTTACACCTTGAGAGACTCTTTCTCGCTGTCAACCCCCCACAAAATGACCCTTACTACATTGTCGCCTTTCATGCACTAAAATTGCCCCATCGGGCATGTCGTTTTGATTTATTTCTTCTTTACTAACGCCTCTTTTCGCAAGACTTTTGCAGATAGTATTCACATACACAACTGCATTTACCTGCAAATATATATCGTTGTACGACAATGTGTGACGTAATAGCCACTGAGAGGGATGAAACACTGCCGCATCCTTCATGGTGTTTCAATGTATTAGTTGTTCACTACTAATCGCATTTCGTAGACGATGATGCTTGGTTTGTTGGGCGCTCAACTGCGCGGTTACCAGCGCCCGTACAAATTCCCAACCTTCGCTCAGTCCAAAATCGCCTCTATCATGAATGCCGACGAAATGATAAGGGCAATACACACACCCAGTCATCTTGAGGCAGGTGAAAATCCCTGACTCCGCCGGGAATCGAACCCGGGACCCCTTGCTCGGCAAGCGAGAACTTGACCGCGAGACCACGAGCTGCGGACGCATTTCGTAGACAGGACGCATATTTCACGAGGTGTGGCGTTATAAACGTTGAGGTGCGCGAAAGCAAAGCTGCAGAGGGAAATTCGAAATTGGCTACAGATACAGGTGAGATATATGTGCAAATATGCGCGAAATAAATTTATGAGAAATATAGGTGACATGTGCGCATGTGGGCAGAGTCGCGGCTAAAAGGCTACTTCTAAACCCCTGAATCAATTTCAACCAACTTAGTACACATATGACTATCAAAAGAGAATACTGCGGAGGTAAGAACCAGCAACCTCTTACTGGGATAGGGTTGATAAAGTGGAAAGGTGGGACGAAGAGGGTGACGGACAGAGAGGTAGGAGGAGGTGATGGGCAGAGAGAGGAGGGGATAATGGGCAGAGGGGAAAGCAGCAGATAGGAGAGGGGAGGAGATGGACAGAGAGAGGAGGCGAAGCAAATGGACAAAGAGGAATGGAGCGGATGGACAGAGGGAGAAGGGGGGAGGGAAGCTGATGGACAGAGAGGGGTGTGGAGTTGGGCAGAGAGAGGGGGAAGGAAGAGATGGGCTAATAGAACTGGTATAATTATAATGCTGAGCAATTAGTAAAGGAAACAAAAGAAAAGTTCGGAGTAGGTATTAAAATCCGTGGAGAAGATATAAAAACTTCGAGGTTCGCCGATGACATTGTAATTCTGTCAGAGACAGCAAAGGACTTGGAAGAGCAGTTGAACGGAATGGACAGTGTCTTGAAAGGAGGATATAAGATGAACCTCAACAAAAGGAAGACGAGGATAATGGAATGTAGTCGAATTAAGTCGGGTGATGCTGAGAGAATTCGATTAGGAAATGAGACACTTAAAGTAGTAAAGGAGTTTTGCTATTTGGGGAGCAAAATACCTGATGATGGTCGAAGTAGAGAGGATATAACATGTAGACTGGCAATGGCAAGGAAATCGTTTCTGAAGAAGAGAAATTTGTTAACATCGAGTATTGATTTAAGTGTCAGGAAGTCGTTTCTGAAAGTATTTGTTTAGAGTGTAGCCATGCATGGAAGTGAAACATGGACGATAAATAGTTTGGACAAGAAGAGAATACAAGCTTTCGAAATGTGGTGCTGCAGAAGAATGCTGAAGATTAGATGGGTAGATCACATAAGTATTGAGGAAGTACTGAATAGGATTGGGGAGTAGAGGAGTTTGTGGCACAACTTGACTAGAAGAAGGGATCGGTTGGTAGGACATGTTCTGAGGCATCAAGGGATCACGAATTTAGTATTGGAGGACAGCGTGGAGGGTAAAAATCGTAGAGGGATACCAAGAGATGAATACACTAAGCAGATTCAGAAGGATGTAGGCTGCAGTAGGTATTGGGAGATGAAGAAGCTTGCACAGGTTAGAGTAGCATGGAGAGCTACGTCAAACCAGTCTCAGGACTGAAGACCACAACAACAACAACAATTATAATGCGGGGCAATATCAGGTACACAGCTTTTATATGATTTGATACATGTACGGGACATTGTTCTAGCGTAACCACAAGCGCCGGAACGAAGAAGAACGCAAGACCAGAGACGGTTGTGAGGCGACGTATGCCAGTGACCGCCCCACGCCAATAGCAAATAAATAAATAAATAAATAAATGGTTCAAATGGCTCTCAGCACTATGGAACTTAACATCTATGGTCATCAGTCCCCCTGAACTTAGAACTACTTAAACCTAACTAACCTAAGGACATCACACAACACCCAGTCATCACGAGGCAGAGAAAATCCCTGACCCCGCCGGAAATCGAACCCGTGAATCCGGGCGCAGAAAGCGACAGCGCTACCGCACGACCACGCCAATAGCATCCTCTGCAACAAATGAATATAAACGCCGCTCCTGCCAGCCTCGGCGGGACATTAGTGGGAAGTATTCGCGGAGTATTAGCACGGCCTAGGAGAGAGTGCTACGAGAACAGTTAGTAGTGATCCACAAACTGTGTGATAAACTTGCCCTGAACATGACATATATCGCCGGACTCAGATTTATATTGCCTGTCGCCCATCGCTTGCGACACCTGTTCTAAATCCAAAGTTAAGTATTGTCAATCTGCTTTAATGAAATAAAACTACTAATGTTGTTTGCTTGAATTGTTGTATAGCATTCCGAGAACGCAGCATCCTTTAAGGAACCCTGTAAGAGACGGGTGGGCAAGACCCAAAAGACATGGTATTGCTACGGTCGCAGGTTCGAACCCTGCCTCGGGCATGGATGTGTGTGATGTCCTTAGGTTAGGTAGGTTTAAGTAGTTCTAAGTTCTAGGGGACTGATGACCACAGACGTTAAGTCCCATAGTGTTCAGAACCATTTGAACCATTTTTGAACATGGTATTGAACTCGCGTACTGTCGTGTACTTCAGTTACAAAGAAAAGTAGGAGGCTTATATTAAGAGTGGAATCAAACGCGTGGCAACAGTGACGTCTTTAAAACGTAGCTACAAAATGAGCTAGAGCGTCTCATGGGAAGACCGCGTACATATTGTGATAGCTCCCGTCTGGTTCGATGATCGAAGTGGAGATTTCGATGCTTCCGGTTTACGTTTCGTAACAGGGAAGGAGGGTGCGTGTGGGGTGCCCCCGCTCTGTGCCAGGTAAGTTTGTCCACACTCAAAGGCCCCGCACAACAGTGGCGCGCCTTGCGCCTGTTTGTCCCGGCAGCGGCAGCGGCAGCGGCGCGGGAGGACGTGTCCTTTGAGGGGCCGCCAACAGCCGTAACAAATTCCCGGCTGCGGCAGCCGACCGACGTCAAAGCGGCGCCCGCCGGAAGCTGCAGGCTACAGCCTTTGTGAGGCCGGAGCCGCAGAAAAATCACCCGCACGGAAATTTCGCTGACCTGCGTGCAGCATTAGCGACGGAATCGTGACTTCTATTGTTTGGCAGCAGGTAACGCAGACGTCACCTGACCCACTCTCCGAGTGGCTGACTTTTGGTCAACACCACCGAGCGAAGCGTCGCACTGTGTTCGGTCCCCCCAGTGTTTGCGTTTACAGTATCAAATGGTTTCTCGGAGGTTGCTACCGGACACAAATTTACGTTAAGTAACATTTTCCAGCTATAATGGCAACACGACAGAAGTACCCGAACACCGTGCCTTGTTGGTATAAAGCAATTTAAAGCAGTGTTAACTGTTGATCGGCAATGACTTTTCAAAAAAATATTAAAAATTTTTTCAGTCCGCTTTACTGATATCTGAAAAACGTTTCATGTTTTTGACGTAGGCACGGTCAATTAAGGGTCAATATGGCTTTAAAGTGTTATACATCAAGGAGCCAAATGTGTGAATAGTAGCGCTGTATCAAAAATCTCTTCATATTTTTTGTGGTGTCACCGCCAATAATACTTGCTAGGTGGTAGCCTTTAAATCGGCCGCGGTCCGTTAGTATACCTCGGACCCGCGTGTCGCCACTGTCAGTGATTGCAGACCGAGCGCCGCCACACGGCAGGTCTAGAGAGAGACTTCCTAGCACTCGCCCCAGTTGTACAGCCGACTTTGCTAGCGATGGTTCACTGACAAATTACGCTCTCATTTGCCGAGACGATAGTTAGCATAGCCTTCAGCTACGTCATTTGCTACGACCTAGCAAGGCGCCATTATCATTTGCTATTTATCTTGTGAAGCATGTACCGTCAGACCGATGTTTACCAATTATGGATTAAAGTTAAGTATTCAAGAAGCTACGTACTTTTTTACTAGACTCAACTCCTTTAACTGTTCCAGACCTCACGCCAGCCTGCGTGAGCTTAAACGCGTGCCTTTCGGCTACCTACTAGTGGCTTGGCTGTCTTGCCAAGTCACAACATTTTTAAGTCCTCAAACAAGAATTTGAAGGTTAAGTTGCGATTTTAAATTCCATCGTGGAGCCAATAACAAGCGAGTGTTGGGAACTCACAGAAATAATAAAAAGAGACTTACAGCTTTGGAAATTGATCACTTGAGAAATGTAGTTTTTCCCGACTTGAGCACGTAGGAAATGAGAAAGTAAGACAAATAATGCGGACCCATTATACGAGGCGTGTTTTTAAAGTAAATACCATTTTGAAATACCGTCCCAATAGCTCCGCCGTAGGCATATCGCGCAAGCGCACCGTATAACGCACTCGGTTGGCAAGCCACATACGTCATTAAAGTCATTCAGCCTGTTTGCGTTTGTTTGTGTTTCAAGTATCTCCACCCATTAAAGAAACTTGCCAACTGTAAAATACACGCTGTGATTCGTCTTCTTCGTGCTAAAAGCGGGAAATCGGCTGAAATTCGTCGTCATATCGGTAAAATGTATGGGTAAAACATTAAGAGCGATGGGAAGGTACGGAAATGGGTCAGAGTTTTAAAGATGGTCGTAAGAACGTGCATGAGGAGGATCGAAGTCATTACGGATGATTTATTTCAGAAATTTGATGAAAAATTGAGAGAGAACAGACACTTCACGATTTAGAAGTTAAGTGATCAGTTTCCTCAAGTGTTAAGAAGCGTGCTTTATACAATTGTAACACAACACTTAAATTATCTAAACTTATGTTGACGCTGGATACCGAAAATATTAACGTTTAGCCAGTTCTTTGACTTTTCTGAAGTGGTACAGTGAGGAAGATAGCGAGTTTTTAAGCCGAATTGTCACTGGCGACGAAACATGGGTGGCTGACGTCACACCTGAACCAAAGCAGCAATCCATGGAATGGCGGCTTTGAACATCACCCAAGAAAGCGAAGGTCAGGCAAATAATTTCAGTCCAGAGAATCATGTGTACCGCTTTTTGGGACTGGATGAGCGTGTTCCTTGTGCATTTCTGCCTGGTGGGGACACCATAAATGCTGCGACTTACTATGAGACTTAAAAAAAACTGTGCCATGGAATCCATAATAAAAGGCGTGACATGCTGAATAAGAGGATCTCTTCGCTTCACGACAATGTCTATCAATACGCAGCCAATCGAAATCCGTAGATTCCCGAACTTAGCGCTCAGTACATTTGAAGAAGCATCTGGATGGTCACTCCCACGACGACTATAAAGATGTCAAAAAGACCGTGGCGCAGTGAGTGTGTGATCAGGCGGCAGGTTTCTACGAGGACGGTCTTCAAAAGGTGGTTGTATGTTTCGATAGGCGCCTTAAGATTTTACAGTGTTCGATATGTAGGACATACGAAAATGAAAGGCACGATTAATCAATTTAAAGAGATCCACTTCAGTTGTACTAGTTATTTATTCAAGCCATAACTTGTTTCAGGATTTTAAGCTGGGATTATACCGTGCGGCTGCCCGACAGCAGACAGTTTCCGCCAAGATGCAATGATATTCAGCCCTCGCACTGACTGGGCCGACCGCATATTTTGCGTTACCAGGTGCAGTAAATTCATACACTTGAATATGGGATTATAAAAATCCCGAAACCGGTCGTGGTTTGAGTGAATAATTAGTTAACTGAGGCACTCTTAATATTCGTGGGTTATTATATTGAAACAGGCTTTCGTGTAAATTTATTTTATTTTTATTTCAAAATCGTACTTGCTTTAAAAAAAAAAGCCTCGTAATATTGTAGATGGAACTGATCAAAGGCGGCTAGGATGGTTAGGGCATTTCAAAAGAATGGAAGAAGGCAAATAAGTGGCCAGAGAGAGAGCACTTTCATGACAACCTCTTGAAAGAAGAAGAAGAGGAAGGTCACGCAGAGGGGGAGAAGAGGATGAAAAAGAATGGCGAGATCGAGGCATTTGGCGACAGAGGTACAAAATACAGTGAGAGCTATAGGACACCCACGACAAGAACAAGATATTTTTGAGTCACGGTCTATTAACAGTCAACACGGCTTTTTACCTGTAGGCTTTACCGCAGTCTCCACAAAGAGGAATGCCAGTATGATTCCTTTGTAAAGAATAAGGCCGATTCCCATCCCATCATTTCAGTCTCCTAGCTAGTGCCCCATATCTAATGACCTGGCTTTCGACAGGGCTTTTAACCGCAATCTTTCCTGTAATTTTGAACGTTTCACCATGTCAGTTATGAATGGGAATTGAAACCATACAGATGTAAAATACTACTTCCCAGCTGTGCCCATTGGCTAGTGGTGGTCAATGTTGTAAGTACCAGTGCCGGATTTCCGGTTTCCGGAGGACAGGGAATATTCTCCATCCTGGATATATTCTCCAATCTTCTCTTAATCAGACTAGATAAGTGATTATCTGGCCAAAGCCTGCTGTTTCCAAGCACGAGTTATTTCCACAGGATACAAAGTGTGTCCTAAAACCCCTAGGGAAATAACTGCTGAAAGTTTTGGTAAGGAGCAGCATCTTGAAAGATGGCAGATCCTTTCAACGAACCTTTCTTCCATTTAGTTCACTCAGTCCAACTGATAATTATATGCTCTGTGGTCAATGAGACTACAATAGATGGTTGACAATGGTAGCTGAATTCAATAGTAGCTAGATGCATGAAGTTATTTAAGGTGGAGGAAAATACTTGTTTTGGTCAAACAGCCACATCTGTGAGGCATAATGGTGTCAGTTTGGAGAATACGGCACGCTTCAGTTTATACAGAAAAGTGAAGGGTACCCAAGCCAGCAATTTTTTTTTTTTTTTTTTTTTTTTTGACATCAGTCTTCCGCCTGGTTTGATAACGGCCACGAATTCCTATCCTGTGACAAGCATTTCATTTAGAGTAGCGCTTGCAGTCTACGTCCTCAATTATTTGATGGATGTATTCCAGGCTCTGTCTTCCTCCACACCCCCATAGTTTTTACCCCCTACAGCTGTCTCTAGTACTGTGGGAATTATTAGCTGACGCCTTAAGAGATGTCGTACCAGCCTGTCCCTTCTTGTTATCAGTTTTTTCCACGCATTCCTTTGCTCTCCTCATTCCTTACCTTATCAGTCTACCTAATCTTTAACGTTGTTCTGTAACACCACATCTCAAATGCTTCGATTCTCCTCTTTTCTGGTTTTCCCATGGTCCACGTTTCACTACTACACAATGCTGTATTCCAAACGTACATTCTCAAAAATTACTTCCTCAGGCTGAGACCACTCTTGGGCGGGAATACCCCTTCTGCCAGTGCTAGTCTGCTTTTTATGTTCTACTTGCTCAGTTCATCATGGATTATTTTGCTGTGCAGGTAGCAAAATTCCTTAACTTCATCTGCTTCGTGGTCACCAATCCTGATGTTAAACTAATCGCTGTTCTATTTTCTGCTATTTCTCATTACTTTTTCCATGTAGTCTCAATCCATATTCTGCACATAAGCACAGCAGAAGCCGCCGCAGGGGCCTGAGAGCCACATGAGGTCACTGGCCACAGGGAGTGGTAATCTCGATGCTGGGCCACAGCGCATTGCCCCCCCCGAAGCAAGAGAGAGAAAAAAAAAAAAAAACAGTGGTTTCAACTTCTTTCCCCAGTTGCATCGGAAGGAGGGAGTGGCGATTGTTCGCGGCCGAGTCAAAGCACGTTCCACAATTTATGCCGGGATCCTCATTTCGTATCCCGGGAAACTTCCTGTAACATCGGTATCAGCTAGCCAGTGGAACCATTTCGCAGCGATACTGCTGGAAGCCTGGCACTGGTTGGCCGAAAATGCTGTGGCGTTTTATTTTTTATTTTTTTTTTAAGTCACATACATTCACAGATCCACTCGGCTTTCCATGTGTGAAAAATAAAAGAGTGTTGATTGTAAGGCGGTCCATGGCCTCCAAAATCGTAATAGTGAATGCCTTTCGATGCCTTGAGATGTGCTGCTATTGGAGTCTTATGGAGGGAGGTTGTACAATACACGAAGTGATGCACAGTTGTCGCGCGGGAGTGCTTTCCGAGTTCTCAATTGGTGATTCTCCCTTTTTGGCGCAGACTCAACATGGAGCTTTCTGCGGACTTGCATGTATTGTGAGAAGCAGAAATTCGATCGCGGACCGTGGAACAGTGCGGCTGAATTTTTATGTTGTAATCGAAGGAGGAGATCTGATTTTGGACTTCGAGTCTGGGCGCGAAGGTGGATCTGAACGAAAAAATTTATTCCAAAGAAAGAGCTTGGCAAATTGAGTCAGTAACATGTCTGTCCACGTCTGGCCCTTATGCAAGCAGTTATTCTGCTTGGCATTGGTTAATAGAGCTGTTGGATGTCCTTCTGAGGATATCGCACCTAATTCTAACTGGCCTTTTAGATCGTCAAAGGTTAATAGTATTTTTGAGACTATTTGCTGACACCTTGAGCGAGAGATACGTAGTGTCCATCTCGGAGAAACTATGACCGTTGTATGACATCCTAAAACATCGTTCCTGCATGTTTCATTTCTTCCAACCCGAGTGGAAAACTTAGACATAAAGAAAACGTTTCCTGTAGCAAATGTAACGCAGCGGGTTGTAACCTACCCAATGTATTTGTTTTGTTATGAAACTCAGCCCAACTTTATCTCCCATTCTACAACAGTCTACATGTTACCAAAACTGTTACCCACAAACTGTTATCCAACACAAACTCATATGCTAACCTTTGGCTAAACAGGACCTAATTTGAATTGAACGGCAAATGGTCTCAATATAACTTGTCTTTAGTTTACATGCGCAACTGAAGTAAAACAATTATCTGTCCTAATCAAAATTTCCACTTACCTCGCGTCTTGACAGCATTGTTCCAGATTACTCGAAAGCAGAATAGCGAACAGCAAGCAAGCAGCAGCTAAGCTAGGTTTCTGTTTCTAAATAAAATTTCCAGTTGTTGCATACCAAGTGTGGTAATGGGTAATTATAAACAGTCGAGTGGGAAGAGTAACTATTCCTGCGAAATGATATTCCAAGACAACGATTTTAGAATGAAGTATATATTCAACATAACATAGGTGTGAAAAATACTACGCTTAACAAAGTGAACAATGATTCAAAAAGGGTACAACGTTACAGAGAATTTCTACAAAAATGAAAAAAAAAACAGCTTACTTAACCAATACGTCAATGTATGACTCACAGAAATGGGCTGCTCTTTTCTCAGCTCCGAGCAAGTGAACAAAATTAACTAGCTCCTAATAAGCATTTCTACAATTTAGGCAATTTAGGTCTGCAACGCCGCAGTCTTACCTCAAACTTCTTCTCTCTTTTTTATGTTTTTTTTTTAAAGCACAAAATTTATATTCCTTTCACCTTTCATTGTATACACCTTATTCAGCCTTGCTATCCTTTGTAATAAATCTTTCTTCATCTAACAGATACAATCACAAGTCAACACATCACTACTAAATACCTCCATCACCTGCCACCTTTCAGCCAAGAATGTGTCAGACTGCTCAGCGGCAAAGACTGTGCCACGACAAGGCCAAAGATTGTGTTAAAGTATCGTAACTTACTCTCTCTCTCTCTGACGTGCGAATCGATAACATACAAAAACCAAAATGACATGACCACCTTACAGGATGTTTACTGTATCAAATGCAAGATTTCCCTAAAAATATACGTAGGACGACTGATAAGTCTTTCAGTAAAAGGTTTCAGGTACATATTACTTTAAACATTCCAAATCTGCATTTAACCTCGCACCTATGGGAAGACGGACATAGAATCACAAGTCTTGCTGAAAATCCTGTTATCCTCTGCAGAAAAGAAAAAGGTCAGTTTTGAAGCTATAGGAGGCAGATACAAAACGTATAGTATACAGAACACGTTGAGTAGTCATTTGGTCTTAAAGCATCCTAATTTTTTGACAAATTTTGATTGGTTGTAGATTAACTATATTGTAAGGGAGCGACCCAGTGCTATTAGTCACGTGCGTATTGCTACACGGCGTCCATGTGATAGCTACTATTTACCTGGGCAGTCAGTGTTTCCTGGTGGGCGGTGAAGCCAGGACCCATTTTTGCCGAATTTTGCGTGTTCGGTTCGAGGTAGGTGAGAAAGCGGCGTACCTAGTTTATTCTATTTTGTATCTATGGTCTTGCACTATTTCCACCGTTAATTACGTTACGAGCTAAATCTTCGAAATCGGTTTTGGCCTTCAGCACTCTTTTTCTTATAGATGCTCGAGCATCCAATGAATGACCAGGATATCGGGTTAATATACGCGGTAACGTAATTAGAGGATATCACATGGCCCACCTTCTCAGTTAGCCTTCGTTCGCCTAGTTTTTTAAACACTGATAGTCTTCTTAGAATGGCAATACCTTGCCCACTATCGTCGTGTTCACCTAATGATGGATTAATGTAATATTTTTTTAGTATAAGTCTTGAAATAATCCTTATATAATAGCACAAATTTGCATTGCAGGTTATAATTAAAATTCATCTCCTAAAGAGAAGGCTGAAACTGAAGTTGCGGATGCGAACTACGAAACTGGTAGTGTAGTCAATTGAAATCAAATTTTACCGCCTGTCAGTGGTGTTTTCATTCATCACATAAAGTTAGAACAGCAAATGTTGAAAATTAATCGTCTATTTGTAAGACGTTTTACAGTAAACCTGGACTATAGGCATAATCATAAAATGTCAAATTACACAGACTAATCACACATTTGCAAGCCATCAATTTTAACGCCTAACTTTGTCAAATTAGAAATGAAGAGCCGTGGAAGCAGAGACAACGGGAGCAGAGATCGCAGCATCCCTCGCAAACCTACATACCGCATCAGGCTGGAGTAGGTTCTTCGCATTCTCCAGAAAATATTGGTATCAAGTTGCGGCAAGCAAAATAATCACGTCGCACTTTCATTTAAAGTGTAGCAATCAAATGGTTCAAATGGCTCTAAGCATTGTGGGACTTAACATCTGAGGTCATCAGTCCCCTAGACTTAGAACTACTTAAACCTAACTAACTTAAGGACATCACACACAACCATGCCCGAGGCAGGATTCGAACCTGCGACCGTAGCAGCAGACCGGTTCCAGACTGAAGCACCTAGAACCGCCACAACGGCCGACAGTGTAGCATTCATTTGTATTTTTAACTGACGTACGGTTTAGTGACTTTTATCTGCTGAAACTGTCTAAGTATCCAGAACATCCTCGTAGGTGAATATTTGTTATATTTACTGGATCATTCCGTACCACTAGTTATTATTGACTGTAAATTCAATTTTTTGGCGGAATTGAAGATTAATGGCGGGAGGACGATAATATAATAATAATAGCAATGAGGATAAAAAGGTCCCAACACCCCTCGACTCTATTTTTCTTCACGTTGGTTGTCGAGCTGTTCACCTCGTTTTTGGGGAGTACGGGAGCTGAACAGCACCCCGAGCTGTACAACGAAGTCGTTTCGAGATGCTTGTTAAACGAACTTTGATGGCGTCCGACAACGAGCTAAAAACACGTAATGTTAAACAGACGCTGTTTTGTTAGTGGTTTTTCGTCCGTTACGTTGATTAGGGGGAGAGGGATGGGAGGAGAGAAGTTTTTACAAGGAGGAGAGAACGCTTAGGGAGAAACACTCCATTGCCGGTGACACCGAGTCTGCCTGCAAGAAACCGGCCGAACGGACTAGATCTGAGTCCAATTACCGCTGCCGATGTCAGCTGTTTGTCAGCGGAGTGGGCGTGGCGGGTGTCGGGTGTCGCCACAACAAGAAACAGCCCCCGCGACACGCCCCCTGCTGCTAGCGGTGGCTCAACAGCGCTCTTCGAGCAGCCTTCTGCTTCGCGTCAGCTGCCCGGCACACACGCTCCCCGGTTTCCTGCCTTGCGAACACGTGGGACTCACAAGCACGCGAATAAGCCCGTGTCGCACCAGGTTAGGCCGAATATGTTTCCACTGCCACCTTTCAAACGTATCCGTAACTGTAGTCCAGCCCTGCTATGTGGCCGCGAACGGTAATGCACGAGGGGCGACCAACAAGTAAAGCAATGCATGTTTTTTTCGCAAAACAGGTCGGTTTTATTCACGATTCCAATACATCATACCATTGGCTACAAAACCCTATTTTTTAACATACTGCCTTACGCCACCGTACTGGGAGGGCCTGTATGACGTCATGGTACCGCTCTACTGGTCGAGGTTGGAGCCAACGTCTTGCTGCACCAATAACCTCCCCGTCATCCATGTACTGCTTTCTGCAGAGTGCATCCTTCATTGGGCCAAATACACTCCTGGAAATGGAAAAAAGAACACATTGACACCGGTGTGTCAGACCCACCATACTTGGTCCGGACACTGGGACAGGGCTGTACAAGCAATGATCACACGCACGGCACAGCGGACACACCAGGAACCGCGGTGTTGGCCGTCGAATGGCGCTAGCTGCGCAGCATTTGTGTACCGCCGCCGTCAGTGTCAGCCAGTTTGCCGTGGCATACGGAGCTCCATCGCAGTCTTTAACACTGGTAGCATGCCGCGACAGCGTGGACGTGAACCGTACGTGCAGTTGACGGACTTTGAGCGAGGGCGTATAGTGGGCATGCGGGAGGCCGGGTGGACGTACCGCCGAATTGCTCAACACGTGGGGCGTGAGGTCTCCACAGTACATCGATGTTGTCGCCAGTGGTCGGCGGAAGGTGCACGTGCCCGTCGACCTGGGACCGGACCGCAGCGACGCACGGATGCACGCCAAGACCGTAGGATCCTACGCAGTGCCGTAGGGGACCGCACCGCCACTTCCCAGCAAATTAGGGACACTGTTGCTCCTGGGGTATCGGCGAGGACCATTCGCAACCGTCTCCATGAAGCTGGGCTACGGTCCCGCACACCGTTAGGGCGTCTTCCGCTCACGCCCCAACATCGTGCAGCCCGCCTCCAGTGGTGTCCCGACAGGCGTGAATGGAGGGACGAATGGAGACGTGTCGTCTTCAGCGATGAGAGTCGCTTCTGCCTTGGTGCCAATGATGGTCGTATGCGTGTTTGGCGCCGTGCAGGTGAGCGCCACAATCAGGACTGCATACGACCGAGGCACACAGGGCCAACACCCGGCATCATGGTGTGGAGAGCGATCTCCTACACTGGCCGTACACCACTGGTGATCGTCGAGGGGACACTGAATAGTGCACGGTACATCCAAACCGTCATCGAACCCATCGTTCTACCATTCCTAGACCGGCAAGGGAACTTGCTGTTCCAACAGGACAATGCACGTCCGCATGTATCCCGTGCCACCCAACGTGCTCTAGAAGGTGTAAGTCAACTACCCTGGCCAGCAAGATCTCCGGATCTGTCCCCCATTGAGCATGTTTGGGACTGGATGAAGCGTCGTCTCACGCGGTCTGCACGTCCAGCACGAACGCTGGTCCAACTGAGGCGCCAGGTGGAAATGGCATGGCAAGCCGTTCCACAGGACTACATCCAGCATCTCTACGATCGTCTCCATGGGAGAATAGCAGCCTGCATTGCTGCGAAAGGTGGATATACACTGTACTAGTGCCGACATTGTGCATGCTCTGTTGCCTGTGTCTATGTGCCTGTGGTTCTGTCAGTGTGATCATGTGACGTATCTGACCCCAGGAATGTGTCAATAAAGTTTCCCCTTCCTGGGACAATGAATTCACGGTGTTCTTATTTCAATTTCCAGGAGTGTAGATGGAAGTCGGAATGTGCGAAATCGGGACTGGAGGGTGGAAGAGAAACTCAGTTTCTGATGTATAAATTTTGTGTCATGGAATAAGGAAGTAAGAATGTATTTCCCTGTCGAAGTAATCCGATACTTTTGTAGCTACATCTACATACAAGACATTCCGGCTATGAACGTATCATAGTGTTGGAAGTTACCTTAAAAATTTATTATTATTATTGACAAATTTCTATTTATTGCTTTCGCATTCGCAGTTTCTTTGCTTGAATTGTGTGAAAGGTTGTTTGAGGGATTCTACCTAAGCTCCCAGAACTCTGTTTCACATTTATTTACTTCCCTGACATGAAAAAGGAAGCCCCTTGAAATATGAAACATATTTTTTTTTTCTTTTTCTCTTTTTAGTTTACCTGTGACAATGAATAACACTCGGGCAACTGCTCTCTGGATCTGCTGCTACTGCTGCTTTTGAATGCTATTAAAAAGGCGCGTCTCAAATACTGAACTCCGCGTGCAATGAGACCACGTGTCTGCATTGTAAACAGCAGTTGTAAAACTTTATCTCGGTAATGACAAAGACTGGGCAATGGATGATGACGTGGTAAATTACGTTATTACTGATTCCTTAATAAGGTGTATTGACAAATTTAGAAAAGTCACTTTGCAAAAGTATTCTTCATCATAATCAAGAATTGCACAGACATGATATTACAAAATACTTACGTTCATCGCAAGTTGCATTAATTGCGTTAATCTTTCGTGAACAGTCGTTAGTGTTACCTAATAAAGAAGAAAGTTCTCTGTTGGATATCAAATTCTTATAATGGTGTGCAGACAGCAGCTCGCACGTAATTGTATCAAAGAAAATTAATTGTTAGCTTATTATCTCTCTCGCAGTAAAGATATCAGAAACAGTTTTCTCAATAATGATGAATTTTCGTCATTCTTGCCATGCCGCTCTCTCGGGCGTGGCTCACTTCACTTCACGATTACCCAGCGCGGACTGACTTATCTCTGCGTCCAGCACCGTGAGGAGATGCTATGCGCTGTTGCAGCTGACATTGCGCGCTGTTTGAGAAACAGTGAATGATTATGTCTTTTTTTTAAAAAAATTACGTAAGCAGCAGAAGAACAAACGAACTATTAGGTTAAAGCTGGTGGGAAAAATGAACACATAAATCTTTCCGTGTGAACGCTGATTTCTTTTCATTAGTCATTATGGTCTTTCCCCCTCTTCGTAGATGGGAGTCAACAAAATATTTTCGCATTTGAAGAAAGAAAGCTGGTAACTGAAATTTCCTGAAAAGATCTCGCCGCAATGAAAGTGATTGTCACCCCAACTCGCGCATCATATTCGTGGTAGCCTCTCCCCTATTTCTTCATCGCACGAAACAATCTACCCCTTCTTCGAACTTTTTCCATGTTTTCCGTCGGTCCTATCCGGTAAGGATCTCTTACCGCGCAGCAGTACTCCAGAAGAGGAAGGAAAAACGTACTGTAGGCAGTGTCTTTAGTAGATTTGTTGGGTCTTCCGAGTGTTCTACCTGTAAAACGCCTTCCCCTGCACAGTTTTATGTGACGGTTCCAGTTTAAGCTATTCATGATTGTAATCGGCAGGTGTGCAGTCGACAAGCTTTAAATCTGTGTGATTTTTCGCGTAACCGAAATGTAGCGCATTTTTTTTTTTTACTCATACAAGGAACCTCACAGTTTTTATTGCATAGAGGCAATTCAGTCAACTGCCACTTTTCGTGTCCTGCAAATTTTCATAAGCCATGTTGTGAATAGTACTGATCTTCTAAGAAGTTTACTGTATGATAGAGGGGAGCACCATACGCAAAAAAATCCAAGGGCGTGCTCAGATGCTCTCCTATTTTATTTTACTATTCAGGCACTTAGGCGATACATGTGAAGCCTTCTGAAAATGTAGAAATATGGAATCAACTTGATTGAGATCGCCTGTTATTAACATTACTTCGTACAAATTGAGACTCTTTACTAAAGAGGCAGTTGTGTTTCACAAGAACGATATCGTCTGAATCCAGTCTTCTCGGAATGGATAAATACGAGTCCTGTGCGGTTTTCAGTAGAATCTCATCCCATCCTTCCTGCAAAGTAGTGGCACGTTCAGTTAACGATGATGGAGGTGGATGGCGATCACATGTGCCTGTCTCCGAAGTAGATCACAATGACTCAATACCATTCCGATCTGATAAATTTGGTGACCAGTGGAGATGGGACGATTCACCCTCGTCCTCACAAAATCTGTCCCGAACTCTGTGAACCGGGGCCATATCGTTTTGGAACACAGCATCACCATTGGGAACAAATACTGTATCATGGCAAGGGCGTGATCAGCCAAAATGGTCGTATAATCCTTGGCGGTAATGGCTTGCAGAGTAGCCATGTGATCCATAGGTGTTATGGGTATTATAGTGTCCAGGAAGTATGCATACTCGGTTCGCTAGACAAACGTTCAAAGAAGTAGTATTTATCACAAAAAGAAAATTACAATACTTAATTTTGACAATTACACAGATGTTTCGTAAGGAAAGGTCGACATACACTACTGGCCATTAAAATTGCTACACCCAGAAGAAATGCAGATGATAAACGGGTACGGCCACCATTGATGAGACGTTTTCAATTGGTGAGAGATCTAGAGAATGTGCTGGCCAGGGCAGCAGTCGAACGTTTTCTGTATCCAGAAAGGCCCGTACAGGACCTGCAACATGCGGCCGTGCATTATCCTGCTGAAACGTAGGGTTTCGCAGGGATCGAATGAAGGGTAGAGCCACGGGTCGTAACACATCTCAAATGTAACGTCAACTGTTCAAAGTGCCGTCAATGCGAACAAGAGGGGACCGAGACGTGTAACCAATGGCACCCCATACCATCACGCCGGGCGATACGCCAGTATGGCGATGACGAATACACTCTTCCAATGTACGTTCACCGCGATGTCGCCAAATACGGATGCGACCATCATGATGCTGTAAACAGAACCTGGATTCATCCGAAAAAATGACGTTTTGCCATTCGTGCACCCAGATTCGTCGTTGAGTACACCATCGCTGGCGCTCCTGTCTGTGATGCAGCGTCAAGGGTAACCGCAGCCATGGTCTCCGAGCTGATAGTTCATGCTGCTGCAAACGTCGTCGAACTGTTCGTGCAGATGGTTGTTGTCTTGCAAACGTCCCCATCTGTTGACTCAGGGATCGAGACGTGGCTGCACGATCCGTTACAACCATGCAGGTAAGATGCCTGTCATCTCGACTGCTAGTGATACGAGGCCGTTGGGATCCTGCACTGCGTTCCGTATTACCTTGCTGAACCCACCGATTCCATATTCTGCTAACAGTCATTGGATCTCGACCGACGCGAGCAGCAATGTCGCGATAAAATAAACCGCAATCGCGATAGGCTACAATCCGACCTTTATTAAAGTCGGAAACGTGGCAGTACGCATTCCTCCTCCTTACACGAGGCATCACTGCAACGTTTCACCAGGCAACGCCGGTCAACTACTGTTTCTGTATGAGAAATCGGTTGGAAAACTTTCCTCATGTCAGAAGGTTGTAGGTGTCGCTGGTGAATGCTCTGAAAAGCTAATCATTTGCATATCACAGCATCTTCTTCCTGTCGGTTAAATTTCGCGTCTGTAGCACGTCATCTTCGTGGTGTAGCGATTTTAATGGCCAGTAGTGAACAAAAGAATCAGTCCTCTTGACGTTAAACAATCCCAAGTCTGTGCTAGATAGAGAGTACAAGCGAAGTGTCTAGAGTTGACGCTGCTAATCTTGAAGCTGCCATTGAACTGGGCCGTCACCAGTCGGTCGCGGCGCTGAAGTCCTCTTCACACAGGGGCCGCTGCTGTCGCGTTGTCTTCCTGGAGAGTGGTCAGTCAGCGATTGGCTGACGTCTTCTCTTAGCCATGTCTTCTTTATCGTTCCCGACTTGCGTGCCAGCGCTTGGCATCACGCCGTAACGGATATGACTGCTCAAATCATTACCAAACCCCGCCACGATTCTCTCTTGGGACATAAACTCGATCAGAAGTTGGAAACAGGGTGAAAAAATACTCGTCCGTTCAAATAACTTTCTTCCATTGCACCTTAGTCCAGTTGTATAGCTTTGGCACCACGTTTTTCTGTTGCGGGTGTTTACATCACTGATTTGGGGTTCTGCCGGCCGGTGTGGCCGTGCGGTTGTAGGCGCGTTAGTCTGGAACCGCGTGACCGCTACGGTCGTAGGTTCGAATCCTGCCTCGGGCATGGATGTGTGTGATGTCCTTAGGTTAGTTAGGTTTAAGTAGTTCTAAGTTCTAAGGGACTGATGACCACAGATGTTGAGTCCCATAGTGCTCAGAGCCATTTGAACCATTTGATTAGGGGTTCTGTAATTCCAGCTCGTACTGCAGTTTTCTGTTTATGGAGTTCTGTCCGTGTTGTTTTGGTGCTGATGGGGTTTACAGGTGCGCAAGCGCGACCGATTTCCCCCCAAAACCAGAT
Organism: Schistocerca serialis cubense; assembly: GCF_023864345.2. Classification (NCBI taxonomy): domain Eukaryota; kingdom Metazoa; phylum Arthropoda; class Insecta; order Orthoptera; family Acrididae; genus Schistocerca; species Schistocerca serialis. Next base: position 622,982,106 of record NC_064645.1, read on the forward strand.
AGGTTAGTAGTTAAATTGATCAACTGCTCCCGAAGTAGCCTACAGGCCTGCAGAGACCTCCCAGCAGCTTTAGGGCTCAGTCTCTGCCTACGGAAGATCATTTTAGAGTGAACATGGCATACGACGCGCTTGCAGTTTCATTAAGTAGAATGGAAGGGAAAATTTTAGTTGCGAAAGGTAACACCTGCGGGTTTAAAAATCATTGAAAAGTGGTGTAGCGTGATGGATATGAACATTAAAGGTTACATTAGTCTTATTAAACTCTTTTCTATTGAGAAGCTGGATGTTGTGGAGATTCAAGAAGACCACCACACGCAGAAATACCTTGTGACAAAATTCAGAGGCAATAATTATTTGTGATCTTAGGAGAAAAGGAACAGAAGACATTGTAAGAGACCATCAAACCTAATTTACAGTCAGCTAAAAGCAGAACATACGCAAGAAATGACAATCAGACAAAGCTTTCGTAAATCTATCTACGAAGCTAGGGGGAAAATTCTGCCGCAATTGCTGACGATGTTCATAATGTTATAAATATGGTAAATCAGGGAACTGCAGACTCGACAAAGTTCTTGATAGAAAATAATGCCCAGAAAAAGATTGCAATATTTTGTAAAGCTGAAGACCTTAAAACACTTACGCACTGTGATTCAATATATGTTTATGTAGCATTCAAATGTTGTACAATTTTTTTTCCAGGTGTTTACAATACTCGGGCTATTTCATGGACGTCATATTCCAGTGGTTTTGTCTTTATTGAACGACAAGGAACTTCGTCATATCAGTACGTCTTTCAAACAGATATTGATAAATGTAATGTTTTCACAGTACGAATACAACATAATGAAAGCTGTGAGGTCCAATGAAGCAAATTTCATTTAACCCAGAGCTGATGGCGAAAAATACGAACATTGGGACTTGCACATAACTACTACGCAAGCAATGAAATTGGAAATTTTGTTTGTGTATTTGGTTTGCCGTTGCTGGTTTCTGATATACTTGGTGACTGTTTCGTTTAGGATTTTGTGTCAGTGATGCCGGCATCGGAAAAATTGCACACGTTTTTTTTATAACTTAGTGGAAACTTACATAGATAAAATCCCTCTTTCCTCCATCAGTGTGAGCAAATCTAAGCTATAATAGACAGCGAACCACCAATGCTTGTGAAAGGTCACACAGAAAATAGAACTATAATAGTCAGGTCTACTCCTAGAGTCCAGACGTTTACGAATTTCTTGAGGTGATGAAGCAAATTATACTTGAAATTCTTCAGAAACCAGGGAAAGGAAAGGAACTATCCAAACTTGACTTTCATGTTACAAGACGTGACAAATTTTAAAGCTGGAAAGATTTTCAGGTTACATTATGTAAAGTTGGTTTTTCGTACAAAATCAACCCAGGAATTATACAGTAAAAGAAAGGAGAACATTGTGATTTTTATTTGTACACACACCTATTAGGATATAAATAAAGATATTTTGTAAATATATTTAGAAATACAAAAAAATTAAATACGTGAATATTTTTGAACGTGAGTTAGTAGTGCACATGGGTAACGTCAAATAAACGGGTATTCTCAACATGCATTTTCTTTAATGAAGTTTGTTTTTAACAACATGAGCTTATTCACAAGCACTATCAATTTTCATTCAGTTAAAATTAGAAATTCAGTCTCTATTTGAATCACACCTACCTGACTCTTGTGCAGAAAGGTGTATGTATTCTCCTGCGTCCCCTTTCACTAAGCTAAAACAAGACGCCAAAGATCTTAGCGGTAAACATCGCTGTTTTCAGTTTAGATTGAAAAATGTTTTCACGGAGCTCTCCTTTCAGTATGTCTAATAGTTCCTACGAGAAATTTCAGCCAGTTCCTGTCTTTCATTGCTGTTGTGCTACACTCATAAATTAAGTATAATCGTAGAATGTGGTGGCATCACCATGCAGATGTGCCGCACAGCGGATTGGTATACTCTGGATCAGGTAGTCGAGCAGTTGCTGGGTTATAGCCTCCCATTCTTGCAACAGAGCCTGTCGGAGCTCCTGAAGGGGTTGAAGACGTGCAGCGATATGTCGACCGAGAGCATCCCAGACGTGCTCGATGCGGTTTAGATCTGGAGAACAGGCAGGCCACTCCATTCGCTTCATATCATCTGTTTCAAGGTAGTCCTCCACGATGGCAGCTCGGTGGGGCCGTGCGTTATCATCCATCAGAGGAAGGTGGGACCCACTGCAGCCCTGAAAAGGCGGACATACTGGTGCAAAATGATGTCCCTATCCTCCTGACGTGTTACAGTTCCTCTGCCAAAGACATGCAGGGGTATACGTGCACCAATCATAATCCCATCCCACACCATCAAACCACGACCTCCATACAGGTCCCTTGCAAGGACATTAAGGGGTTGGTAGCTGGTTCCTGGTTCACGCCAGATGAAAACCCAGCGAGAATCACTGTTCAGACTATTCCTGGACTCGTCCGTGAACATAACTTGGGACCACTGTTCCAATGACCATGTAGTGTGTTCTTGACACCAGGCTTTACGGGCTCTCCTGTGACCAAGGGTCAGTGGAATGCACCTTACAGGTCTCGGGCGAATAAACCATGTCTGTTCAGTCGTCTGTAGACTGTGAGTCTGGAGACAACTGTTCCAGTGGCTGCGGTAAGGTCCCGAGCAAGGCTACCTGCAGTACTCCGTGGCCGTCTGCGGGCACTGATGGTGAGATATCGGTCTTCTTGTAGTGTTGTACACTGTGGACGTCCCGTACTGTAGCGCCTGGAGACGTTTCCTGTCTGCTGAAATCGTTGCCATAATCTTGAGATCACACTTTGTGGCACACGGGAGGCCGGTGCTAGGATCTGCTGTGTTTGACCAGCCTCCAGTCGCTCTAGTATTCTACCCCTCACAGCATCATCAATATGTGTTCTTTGAGCCATTTTCAAAACACAGTCACCATTAGCACGTCTGAAAACGTCTGCACACTTACTCGCTGCGCATGCACCAACACACTCTGACGGGCACCAACACATCTCAGCGTATGTGGACTGCTGCCGGCATCGCCGTGCGACGACCGCAGGTCGAATGCACCGCATGGTCATACCCCGAGGTGATTGAAACCCGCAAACCGCCCACCAGAGCTTTGTTTCACCATGTATCATTTAATTTATGAGCATGAGTGTAGTTTATATCCAGCCCCTTTACGGACGTTTCACGGTCTAACGGAAGTAGACGAGTAAAAAATGGAATATTCATATCGCATTTTACCAGGTTCACAATAACCGCGAAAAAGTTTTACTGCTTCTACTATACTTACATATGTTAGAAAGCTTTGTTTGTCTGCAGTGTTCATAAAGTCTAGACTGAAGAACGGGCCTGGATGAGAGCAGTTTTTCGGGCATAAAAGTCCGCACAACAGTAATGGTTCCGCGGGCTGGCCACACACTCCAGTCTCTTCGCCCAATGCGCTGAAGGGCCGTAACCAGCGGCGAAAGATATATTTATCTGCTTTAAACGGGAGGAATTGTCCCCATGCTTTTCCGGACCCTTAACGGCTCGGCAGCAACGGATCCCATTTTTCTGACCGCGGGAGTGACGTTCAGTTCTGTAGGAACTTTTGCAGCTGTTGACATATTTTTCGTCGCAGTCCTGTTCGGTAACCACCTGTCACGATCACTCACCATGCACTTTCGTCCGCGTTGTGACTTAGCGGATGACATTTTTCCGCTTTCCCTGCATGCGGTATAAATCTTGTATATGGCGCCTCTTGAAACACCGAACATTTCTGCCCCTTTGGTCGCGTAAGCACCCACCACATGAGTAGCTACAATTCGGCAACGTTAGAATTCACTCAGCCCTGACAAACCGCAATCACAACTACTCACAACACTGTTCCGACCACGACTAACACTTGCTATGTATTGAGGACATCGCACAGATGCCGTTCGTGATCAAATATATCAGCGCAACCTCCAAGCTTGACTGTCTACGTTTACGATGAAGCATGGATTTGTCGCAGTGTTTCCATATTTTTGTCGAGTTCCTTGTGTTTCGTATTGTGGGAACACAACAAATGGTTCAAATGTCTCTAAGCACTACGGGACTCAACATCTGAGATCATCAGTCCCCTAGACTTAGAACTACTTAAACCTAGCTAACCTAAGGACATCAGACACATCCATGCCCGAGGCAGGATTCGAACCTGCTACTGTAGCGGCAGAACCGCTGAAGCGCCTAAAACCGCTCGGCCACAGTGGCCGGCGGAACACAACAAATGTCCCAAAATCGTATAGCAAGTCGATGTCGTAGTTGCGAGGCTGCGTGCAGCCGGGCCAGTCTTCGCACCGCCCAGCAGCGCGCGGACTGTGGAGGAGCTGCCAGCGTCTGGTGACGGTCGGCCCCCGGGCCTGCGGCCGGAGGTGTCGGGTGTCGGCCACCGCTAATAAGGCCCAACACTCGGCCCGCCATTGTGCCTGCGCGCCCTAATCCTCGCGGCACAACACAACACAACACAGCACAACGAAAAGCAGCGCGGCACGCCAGAGTGTCGGATTGCTGCGGTCTCACTCCTCTGACGGACCCGCCCAGCTGTCCGGCTGCGTTTCGCGTCGCTTCTGTGATGCACCCGCCGTTTGCTCGGCTTCTCGTGTCCTGGACGCTGGACTGGAATAACGAACGCTGACCACTGCAATTTTCCCAGAAATATGAGTTCTCGTCGCGGTTTGACAGACCCGGCACCATTCTTGCGTGGTCAGCTATTACTGGCCGCTGTCACAATCACATACAGTGTACAAAACGTACGGCTAGCCCAGCAGCCTGTCCTTTGCTATTTACTTTAACGTGAAATCAGAACTCTCTACCTCCCCTATTCTCATTCAAGAACTGAACAAAGCGTTTATAAAATCAGTGAAGCGTATCAGATGGCGTGACGTTACCTACCATGTTAGCCCAAAATGATTCGAAAGTAATAAGAAAGAAATTTTAAGGTGCTGGTTTTAATGCTTCAGGTGTTCTGCATAATTCCACCCCCCCCCCCCCCCCCTCCCCAACTCCGCCTCCCGCCAGCACTTGAGTATGATGCACAGAACGTTCATACGTCAATATGAAACGGCCAAAAAATGTCCCCGTTTGGAACTATGTTCGACTAGCGCTTCACACTGGTTTGAGTATAGGTTATGCTTTTTGCAGCCAAAGCTTTAATGCTTCATCACCAACTGCGACATGGTCGCGTATACAAACAGTGATCCAATACTGTCAAATCACAATATGAATTCTTTAGAAGATGACCGGTTTCAGTCCGTAATGACCATCCTCAGATCTATAATATGCAAATATATACATCTAGTGAGCAGTGTGTCTTTCATCATAATACAGCAATACGTATCACAATATACACTCATACAACCAGGGAGATGTACAGAAACGGTAAAACGTACCTTTTTCTACCATGTCCTAAAGTGATAAGGCCATAATGGCATCGTCAAAAGATATAGTCAGCATAGCATCGTCATATAGATCTAAAATAAGGTGTAGAATAGGCCGCATCGTCCACACAGTCATTATTGCAACTGGCTACTGAAGTACAGTAGCTACCAGAAATCTGTTTGCCTACTTCAGCCCTAGATGTTGCTACTGTCGGCTTAGATGTAGTCATCATTTACACCAAAAACATAATGTGAAAAAATTTTTATGATAGTATATTGTGATACTTATTGCTGTATTATGTTGAAAGACACACTGCTCACTAAGTGTATATATTTGTATTTTATAGATCTAAGGATGGTCATTACTGTCTGAAACCGGTCATCGTCTAAAGAATTCATATTGTGATCAAAGACTGGAATAAAAAACATTTAATCCTTCATGTGTACTTTAGTACATTCTTATCTTGTGGTAGCTTCGTACTTATAATGCCAACTCTCGTCACCAGCGACTTTTTTTCGTTAAAGAACTGTCTTCATTTTACAGGTTAGATTTGTTCGGGAATTAAGGTGTGCAGGACAAACTTTGCATGTACTTTTCGTTTCTTCAGGACATTGTGGAGAATGTCTTGCACTCCAGATACGTCGCTCCACTGCGATTTATAACGCAACAATGTACACACACTGCAGCCGCGCGTCCATTGCTTAACACTTCCTCTTTGCACTTGACTGGTCGAATGCACATCGGTTGTTTACAGTTCTTGGTCCAAGCCGGCGGCGTTATTACTGCGCTGACGTCACTTGAACATCAGGAATAATATCATCCTCGGAATCTTTTTGGAGGGAATTACAATAGTTTTTCTCAAAAATCAGCACGTAGGTCGTCATAAGCTGATTCAAAGATGCTCTTGGGAAATCCCAGAACGTTTTAATTTGCCACTTCTTTCATAATGATTCTATTCACAACAGATTTTGCAGGCTGTATCCGCTTATCTCACTGAATGTACGTGCAAAATTCTATCATCGGCCGGCTCATAGTACAGGAGATATGACGTTATAAACATTGAGATGGGTCAGAAACTAACTTTTCTTAAAACGGAGGGAAAATTATCCAGACTATACTAATGTAGTCATGGTCTTCCCTTTTCCTTAGTGTATGAGTGTACAATGGAAACCTAATAAAACCAACACATTTAGGACTTTGCTTCTTCAACCATAAAAGTGTTACATGTCTAACGTCAAATATTTAACACTTCAACTCAGTCGTAAAGAAATCAGATGTTTGAAACACGGCTATTCAGGTGTTTAAAGAATCGGGGTTGGGGGAGGGGGTGGGGGTTATTTGCATATTCTGTCTGTCTAATCTACTAGGTGGCACACCAGTGCATAATACTTATATTATTAGTCTGATTTATAATTTTCAGATCACTTCTCTTCTTCGTGTTGCGTCTGCTACGTTACGGTCAGATTCAAGCTTACTGAGACGAATAAGTGACACGTTTACGAGGCAAATATATATTCTGAGGCTACTTTCAGAAATGAATGTGGGCTTTAACTGCTCCCAAAACCCTGGTACTTACTGTATTCCCAAAACATTGTGTTTCATTAAAGACAATAGTACGTTAAGAAGCCTCTAGTTTAAGGCAGGTGACTGAAACAAAGGCGCATCGCACGTGAATAAAAAGATTCGCAGGGCATTGCAGTATTTTAAGAAGAGCCAAAGGACAGATGGTTCAAATGTTCAAGTGGCTCTGAGCACTGTGGGACTTAACATCTGAGGTCATCATTCCCCTAGAACTACCTAAACCTAACTAACCTAAGGACATCACACACATCCATGCCCGAGGCAGGATTCGAACCTGTGACCGTAGCGGTCGCGCGTTTCCAGACTGAAGCGTCCAGAACCGCTCGGCCACAGCGGCCGGCAAGGACAGATGGATGTAGTGATTAAAATAAAGTCATTTTATTGCATTAATGCATAACAAATTATACTCTAGTGTATGTTGACTTAATATTTTGAAATTGAGTAATTGGTCCGTAAGAATCAATGAGAATTCCGGATGATCAAGCCGTGTGATACCCAGCTTCCTCAGTTCGTTCACGAGATCCAGGAGGCTGCAATGTCCCACTTTGCTGCAGTATTGGGTTGCTTGCTTCTTAGTGAACAGCTATCGGCCGGTTGTTACCTTTGAGAAAAAGCAAGAAACTAAACTAACGTTAGATGTTCCTCATGTATGACAGGATCGTTACTGTTTACAGTGTATAAAAATAGCATTGCAGACAAGTTTATAACGCACTGAGGAAATTTTCTGCCAGTTACACGAAGATTTTCAGAGGCCTCAAATATCTATGGATAGTCATGTGGAGCGATTTAAGGCGAAACGATGACATGTGTTTAACTGTGAGGAAGCCAGATTCACCTTAATAAATGATTCCTGGCTATTGTTTGTGGTATGAGATCTTCGCCAAGTTCCATTAAGTGAACTGATAGAACGTATTCGAAGAACTGGGGGATCCATTAGGGGTTTGTTTCCTAGCGTAAAATCGTCACAGAAATGCTTTTCAAAAAAAGGAAAAACATACTGCCATTCGACCTATTACAGAGGAGTTGATGCGAATTGTGGGAGTGCTATCTCTACAAATTCCTGAAGTACTCTTTCTAATACCATGTACTCGTACTGTCTTCCAGCGTAGATATCATGTGAAGAGCATTGCTGTTGTGGTCTTCAGTCTGAATTTGAGTCATAAAACTGCGGTATGCTACTGTAGACTATCGTAAGTAGGCGCACACTACAGTAGATTTCCTAGTATCTTTGGATGTTTGGTTCATTGGTTGATTCGGGGGAGGGGACCAAACAACGAGGTCATCGGTCTCATTGGATTAGGGAAGGAAGTCGGCCGTGCTCCTCCGCAGAAACTATTCTGACATTTACCTGAAGCGATTTAGGGAAATCACGAAAACCTAAATCAGGATGGCCGGATGCAAATTCGAACCGTCGTCCTCCCGAATGCGAGTGCAGTGTGCTAGCCACTGCGCCACCTCGCTCGGTCCTAGTAGCTTCGCTTGGTCAGTTAAGATCGTACCCGAGTTACCTGTACGTTGCGTATGTTGCATACCTGTGGGGCGGTACCTCATAACGATCGCTTTCTTTAGGTACAGTAAGAGAATCTTACTAGATTTCCATATAAACCGGAAGCGGTGAACTGCCAGGAAAGTGAGGATATATATAAGGGCACATTACCAACAGAAATTTTGGTTGTACATAGTGATCCTCCTATCTGATACGAAAAATTAAACAGTACTTATAGAAAAATTGAAATGGTTAATGTTTAATTCAGTTTTATTCCAAAATTGTCGATGAGCAACGTGAAACAGAGGGATGTTCTAATAAAAAGAAAGAAACAATACGGATTAATTATATAGGGCTAGCAAACTCAATTTTCTCAAAACAGAGGTAAAATTTAGTTTCGTAGACGAAATATACCGCCATGAAATAAAAAATGTGTAAAATAAAAAATACCAAACATCGCTTCATCAAACTTACATAAAATATGTTTCTGCTATTCATAGCCGGCCTGAGTGGCCGAGCGGTTCTAGGCGCTACAGTCTGGAACCGCGCGACAGCTACAGTCGCAGGTTCGAATCCTGCCTCAGGCATGGATGTGTGTGATGTCCTTAGGTTAGTTAGGTTTAAGTAGTTCTAAGTTCTAGGGGACTGATGATCTCAGATGTTAAGTCCCATAGTGCTCAGAGCCATGTGCTATTCATAAACAGCGATCGCCTTCATCAATAATAACAGGAAACTCTTGCCTTTGATCATGATGAAGAATGTTCTATTGAGAACAAAATTACATCTGTGTGTGTGTGTGTGTGTGTGTGTGTGTGTACTTTCTTATTCATTTGTGCATGTAAACTGTACTTGCATCTAAAGTGATTGCTTGCCTTGTATAAAAGCGCGGAAGTTACGCGATCAACTAGTTTTTAATTACTTATATATCGCAGTTTACATTCTGTAAGGATACGTAATGCCCAATGGACTAACACTGCGTGGTGTGCGGTTCTAATTATATGAAAATATACGACCAAACAAACAAAAAACAAAGATAAATCGTCGGCTCCCAGTTTTTCTTTATACTTTCATCTATGTTTCTTTACCTACTAATGCGGCAAACACTGCCTGTAGTCCTACTATTTACTACTTCATTTATACACTGTACCAAATCTAGCAAACCGTTGTATTGGCAGATCACAACTCTAGTCCGAAGACTAGTTTGATGCAGCTCTCTGCCCAACGCTCTTCATTTCAGCATAGCTACTGTAGCCTATATCCTTTTGAACTAGCGTACTGTAGTGAAGCCTTGGTCTCCATCTATAATTTCCACCCCGCTCCCCCCCCCCCCCCCCACTCTTACCTCTATTACGAAGAGAATATGTGTCGCAGGATGTGTGCTACCAAAGGATACCTTTTATTAATCAAACTATGCCATTCATTCCTTTTCTTCTGAGTTCGATCCAGTCCCTTTTCACTAACTGCCCATTTTATCAGTCCAATATTTAGTATTCTGTGCGGCACCGCAGTTCAAAACCGTCTATTCTCATCTTGTCTGAACTCTGTATCGTCTAGGTTTCACTTCCGTATGAGGGTACCCCCAGACAAATACCTTCAAAAAAGAACACATTTATCTTAGATGTTAACACATTTCTCTTTTTCAAAAACATTTATCTTTTGCTATTGTCACTCTTCATTTTATATGTTCTCTACTACCGACTCGTCAGTTATTTTGTTGCACAAACTACAGAACTCATGTACTACTTTTAGTACCGGCCGCTGTGGCCGAGCGGTTCCAGCCGCTTCAGTTGGGGAACCGTGCTGCTGCTACGGTCGCAGGTTCGAATCCTGCCTCGGGCATGAATGTGTGTGCTGTCCTTAGGTTAGTTAGGTTTAAGTAGTTCTAAGTCTAGGGGACTGATGAGCTCAGATGCTTAGAGCCATTTGAACTATTTTGCTACTTTTAGTGTTTCCAAATATAATTCGTCCAGGGTCGCCTGATTTAATTCGACTTTATTTCATTACTCTTGTTTTACCTTTTTTCATACTCGTCTTCTTTTCAAGACACTATCCATCCCATTCAGCTGATCTTCCAAGTCCTTTGCGGTTTCTGAAAGAGATACGCTGTCATTGGTAAAAAATTTTCATTTCTCCTCCCTGAACTTTAACAGCATTCCAAATTTATTACACTACTTTCCTTTACTGCTTGCTCATTGTTCAAAGTGAATAAAAATGGGGTCACTCTCTTCTCAACTAGAGCCTACCTTTCATGTTATTCAACTCTTATAAATGCAGTCTGGTTTTGTACAAGTTGCGAATAACTTTTCTCTCCATGTATGTTACCTCTTCTCTCTTCAGTATTGCAAAGCCTGTATCCAGTCAACACAGTCAACGATTTCTCTAAATCTTTAAATGCTACAGATGTAGATTTGCCTTTCTAAAATCTATCTTCTACGTGGTAGGGTGAATATTGCCTCGCATGTTCCTGCATTTTTTCTGAAGACAAACCGATCTTTCTCGAGGGCAGATTACATCAGTCTTTCGAGTATTTTGTAACTGAAGCCCACAGAAATGAAATTAGAGAAATCTGAGCTTATACTACAACGTGTTGGCGATCATTCTGCCTGCGTAGTGTCAGAGAGTGCAACTGAAAGAACAAAAAGGAATCCGGATCGCTGTGTAGCCTATATGACGCACCATACATATTACGTGCAGTTTTTATTGCTTGGATCAAAATATGATCTTCAGGGATGTAGAACACGTCATTAAAGAACAATACATACGAAGGGCATTTGAAAAGTCTGTGCAAAAATAAAAACTACTTACGTGTTTGGGGTAAACCTTTTTTGTTTTTCGACATAGTCTCCTTTTAGTCTTATACACTTCGTCCAACGCTGTTTTAATTTGTTGATCCCTCCCGAATAATAGGAATTGTCCAAGTCTGCAAAATAGCTATTAGCTGCTGCAATCACCTCCTCATTTAAATAAAATCTTTGTCCCGCCAGCCATTTCTTCAAATTGGGGATCAAGTAGTAGTCCGAGGGAGCCAAGTCTGGAGAGTAGGAGGGATGTGAAACGAGTTGGAATCCTATTTCCATTAATTTTGCAAACCACAACTGCTGAGGTGTGTGCTGGTGCATTGTCATGATGGAAAAGTACTCTTTGCGGTCCAATCGACAGCGATTTCTTGCAGCTCGGTTTCCAAACGATCCAATAACAATGAATAATATGCACCTGTAATAGTTTTACCCTTTTCCAAATTGTCGATGAGGACTATTCCTTGCGAATCCCAAAAGACAGTCGCCACAACCTTTCCGGCCGAAGGAATGGTCTTCGCCTTTTTTGGTGCAGATTCTCCCTTGGTAACACATTGTTTAGATTGTTGTTTGGTCTCAGGAGTATAGTAATGTGTCCATGTTTCATCCACAGTAACGGAACGACGCTTAAAGTCCTGCGGATTCTTCCTGAACAACTGCAAACCATCCTTGCAACACTTCACACGATTCCGTTTTTGGTCAAGCGTAAGCAATCGCGGAACCCATCTTGCGGATAGCTTTCTCGTGTCCAAATGTTTATGCACAGTGTTATGTACCCGTCCATTCTAGATGCCCACAGCACGAGCAATCTCACGCACCTTAACTCTCCTGTCATCCATCACCATATCATGGATTTTATCAATGATTTCTGGAGTCGTAACCTCCACAGGACGTCCAGAACGTTCAGTATCACTTGGGCCCATGTGGCCACTCCGAAAATTTTGAAACCACTTGTAAACTATTCTAATCGAAGGTGCAGAGTCACCGTAATGTTTATCAAGCTTCTCCTTAGTCTCCTGAGGCGTTTTGCCTTTCATAAAGTAATGTTTAATCACGACACGAAATTCTTTTTCGTCCATTTTTTGACAATCACTCGACTTCCTTGATCCACACGAATGCCAAACACAAAGAAATAGACCAATATGGCTGAAACTTCGTGTGCGTTCTTTCCAAAGATGCTACTAACTAAAACCCGATACGCGCCGGTGGTGCCATCTCTCGGACTCTCCACGGACTTTTCAAACGCCCCCCGTATAACATATATACAACAAAAAAAAGAGTAATCCTTATACGCCTTCAATAAACATTAAGCAAAATGGCTCAAGTGGGTGTGGAATAGCTTAACTACGTTTAACTTTTCTCATCTAAGAGGAAATATTAAACTTGCACAAAAAAATGTAAATGCACAATACGCCGTGGTGCGTGTAATGCTTCTTAGGATCTTGTAGTCACACATTATCATAGAGAAAGTCTATTTACTATAATTATTTGTGTTGGTCACATTACAGTAATTAAAATATGCAAATGTCTTATATCACATAACATTCACATTATTTCATACACTGCCGTGATAGGATAACATGTCGGACTTCCTTTTTCCCGGTGTAGTGCAGCACCTCGACAGTTAACATGTCAGACGCATTATCTAGATCTTTAAATGCTGTAGATGTATATTTACCTTTCCAAAATCTACCATCTACGTGGTAGGGTGAATACTGCCTCGCATGTTCCTACGTTTTTTTCTGACTGCAAACTGATCTTCCTGGAGGGCAGATTATATCAGTCTTTCCACTTTTCTGTAGTTAATTCGTGTAAGTAAGGCCCATGGCGATGAAATCTGAGCTTGTACTACGAAGTGCTGATCATTATGTCTTCGTGATATCAGAGTACAGAACTGGAAGGAGAAGGAGGATTCCGGGAGACTATGTAACCTATAGCACACATCGTACAGATTAGATTAGATGTAGGTTTTTGTTTGGCTGCATGTCATAATCAAGGATGTAGAACACGAATGCAGAACACATATTTAAAAAATGAGGTATTTTTATGTCCCATTCACAGAAACTGAGCAACATGATCCTCGAGGATAAGGAATAAGTAAAAATATCTTTAACATTGTCTCTTAAATGTAAAATACACTGAGGTGCATGAAATATTTCTTAGGAAATTGTAGTCACACATTACCAAAGACAATGTCGGTTTACAACACTTCCTTACATTGGTCATATTACTAAACTTAAGACGTGCAGAAGTCTGATTTCACTCATGCCATTTAATATTATTAATAATCTGTATAGATCAAACGATTCTACTAAGAAATTCCTCAGTGTAACACACGGATTTGGTCACCAATAAATCCTTTAGGCTTCTCTTAAACTCATCTTTATTAACAGTTAACAGTTTTAATCTGCCAGGAAGTTTCATATCAGCGCACACTCCGCTGCAGAGTGAAAATCTCATTCTGGAAACATCCCCCAGGCTGTGGCTAAGCCATGTCTCCGCTATATCCTTTCTTTCAGGAGTGCTAGTTCTGCAAGGTTCGCAGGAGAGCTTGCATGGGGGCTTATTTAAATATATATGATTGAAAATAATTTTTTAGTTTTTGTATGTCCGATTACGCAGTGTCTCGTAAACGGTTGGCCCTGACTAGAATTATTACGCAATCTGACTGCAACAAACAATGTACGAAAATTTTCGTGAACACAGTTAATTAATTAAGTCCCCAGCAACTATAAAATCTACGAAACCAATGAGCACAAAAGTAACTGTTCTGTATGTGGGAGTGTGACTCAACGTCCACATCTGGCACGGTTCTTCTCCAACAAGACAGGAATTTTTTTTTTTTTTTAAAAAATACCAATTATACTGACGTGACAAAAGAAATTAGAAAACTATAATTACGCAAGAAAACCAGAATTCACTCTAATACAAGAACACAAGCCAGATGCTTTGTTGACTGAACCTGTAGTGACGCATTATTTCAGACACACAATTAATAACAGAACATTGTAGTTTTTACCTTCATATATATTGACGAAATGCACTCATTACAATAACATCTGCTATCTCTCCCATCAAATAACTGCATAAAACATGGAACAAACACTCTCCACTATTACATCTTACTCCGACTTCACGACAAGCAGTGCCCACTAGCACATCTCGGTACGACTAACTACAACGAGCTCTCAACAAGCACTGACTGCTATGAACTCTCGACAACCACTGACTGCTACGAGCTCTTAACACACACTGAGGAGGCGGCTTAATAGTACTCTTTGGCGCAATCTCTGGCGCAGTGGCACAGTGTAGCCACCTTTCATATGCCCCTCCTCCACAGGCCAGAATTTGATGGTATTTTTGCCAGCATTGGTGGTGAAAATACCACCAAATTCGTCCAGAAAAATACAGACAAAAATAAAAGATAATATTAATACCTAAATATCACATAATTAGTTAAAATGTTGGCTTTGCACTGACCTTTTACTAACCTAATATATAAAGTACAGTAGGCAATACAAATTCTTTTCATACACGTGGCTTTACATAATAGTTTACACAATATACAAAAAAATCAGTTTATACAAATGTTCACATAAAATGCTTTCAATGATTAGTTTATACAAAAAAGAACACCAACAGGTAACATCTTTTCAGTAGGAGCAGTCCATCAGTTGCACCCAGTAAAGTTTAGCAGGTACACCCAGCAACAAGTCACATTAGTTCAGTAGAAGCAATCCATCATAGGTACCCAGCAATGTTGAGCAGGTGCAGACACCAACAAGTGACATCATTTCAGTAGAAGCAGTCCATCAGAGGCACCCAGCAATGTTGAGTAGGTGCAGACAGCAACAAGTGACTTCATTTCAGTAAAAACAGTTCATCAGTTGCACCCAGCAATGTTGAGCAGGTGCAAACAGCAACAAGTGACTTCATTTCAGTAGAAACAGTTCATCAGTTGCACCCAGCAATGTTGAGTGCAGGTGCAGACACCAACAAGTGACATTCTTTCAGTAGGAGTAGTCCATCAGTTGCACCCAGCAATGTTGAGCAGGTGCAGACAGCAACAAGTGACATTATTTCAGTAGAAGCAGTCCATCAGTGGCACCCAGCAATATTGAGTAGGTGCAGACAGCAACAAGTGACTTCATTTCAGTAAAAACAGTTCATCAGTTGCCCCCAGCAATGTTGAGAGCAGGTGCAGACACCAACAAGTGACACCATTCAGTAGAAGCAGTCCATCAGTGGCACCCAGCAATATTGAGAGCAGGTGCAGACACCAACAAGTGACATCATTTCAGTAAAAACAGTCCATCAGTTGCGCCCAGCAACGTTGAGTTGGTGCAGACAGCAACAAGTGACATTATTTCAGTAGAAGCAGTCCATCAGTGGCACCCAGCAATATTGAGTAGGTGCAGACAGCAAAAAGTCACATCTCTCAGCAGAAGCAGTTCGATAAAATTCACTAGCACTGATCACACTGTTCATCAGAGTTTATGAGCAGAAATTAAACATGTCCTGCTGGCACCAATCACGTAGAAAAGGTACAGGTAACAGTCCATAATTTTTTTTTTTTTTTTTTTTTTTTTTACAATCACTGATCACACAGTTCATCAGCAGAAATTAAACACGACCAAATGTCACACATCATGTTGAAAAGTGCAGGTAACAGTTCAGAATATTTATCTTCACTAATCAGACAGTTCAGGCATGAACAATAGTTTGAATGCACATACAAATGCTTTTACAGTAACATACAAATCATAACAAACACACAAATGATATCAGATAATTGTCCTATTAACTATTACAATACACAAATACCAATAAACCTATAATATTTATGGGTGTCAGTGCAAGCCACTACCAACAAATAAAATAATATTTTGAGATAGGTGGTTAGGATTAGTAAAGGAAAACACACAGAACACACTCACTCATCTCTCATCCACATTAAGTACTACTGTGTAACTGAATAGTGTTAATTGTGTAAATGAAATTCTGTCTAAATCTGATGTTCATCATGTGTATCAAGTAGTACTGGCAGCAATGTATAACAGTCAATAATAGTTAGTCAACGTCATAGTCATCATGTCAAGACCAATGTTTGCCAAGCCAGATCAAAATGTACTGTTGTTGAACAACTGTCAGTGAGCCAAGATATGTAATTACTTCCTCTCTCCAAAAAAAAAGTATATACTGCTTAGTTATTTAACAAAGTGTGTGTATAGACTATCTTCCTTCTATTTTAGTGTTCCAGTCTGCTCTCTTCATCCTCCTTGTTCCATAAGACCAACAAAAAAATATGCTCCTCACTTACTTTACCTCTTATACACCAAAACTCCAATAATCATCAACTTAATCTCAATACGTCACTAATACTTCTTCAATACGTCGATACATATAACTCTTATCATCAATATCATTTACCTTACCTCTTGTCCACAAAAACTCCAATAATCATCAACTTCATATAATCTCTATACCTCAATAATACGTCGATAAATATAAACCTCAGCACCAATATCATTTCACTTCCATAACAACTCTTTCCTCTAGTCAGTCTCCTCGAACAAGTACAGATAAAATCCTAATGCAACTTCAATTCAGCATCCCATACAATCCGAAGACACAGTGTCCACACACAACCTCTGTGTAATCCATCTGACCCAAATTTTCTACTCATTATAAATTATAAGATACATTTTGGTTCCTTGTCCATCATTAAATAAAAGAAATGCATACCTGACCTCTAACAGACTTAGTTCGAATAACTCTCAGTAATTAAGTACGATTACGGAGTGTGAATGATCATAATATTTCACAGTGTGTACACCACTTCAAGAATCATAGCAGAAGCAAACATGTGGAGTATTTTTGTGTCAAGTGTCACTTCCTATTTCAATTGCTCACGAAAAATGCAGTGTAATAACTGTTAATGGTCTAAACCTAGTATTGGTATGTCATGTCGTTAGCTTCCTTCCTATTAGCATACATTTATACAGCTTCCATAAAACCTCAGCTCATGTGACTTCTATGACTTTCTTGTACTAATGTCGTTCGTCGAATTATAGCAGTTAATTTTCTTTATCTTAAAAATATGGCACTGAGCGTAAGCAAAACATGCAATAGCGAGTAAATATACCAGTAGAGAACAGAATGTCAACAAGTGGATGCAGCACAATTCCTACAACGAGGCTCTGCCAAGCGAACAATCTATAATTAATCCAATAGTGTGACCTAAACTCTATGTTTATACACAGTATATCAGCATTTCTATACACCAAATTAAAGAGTAGTTATGACAACAAAACAGAAATGTGTAAATATGTAATCCATACGCATAGCAGTAAACATGTCATTAGCATCATATCAGCATAAGCAAATAAATGTTCATATGTCATCCTAATAAATAAACATGAAGGCGCAAGCAGATAAATCACAAAGTATAACTTACATACCTAAACACATCAGCACAATAAATCAAGTTACAATTATAATTTAAATAAATAAGCACAGCAGGCACATAATAGAAAAATATGACATCAGTGAAAAAGCAGTGCAGCCAAGCGATGCATAATATATACAAGTCACAACCCAGTTCATTAATAATCATTGTCAAAATCAGTTGTCGTACGTAAGCACGTCGCTTCACACGTAAATTCATAGAACCTGAAATTAGCACAAAGTATGAATCACGTAATCGCGAGCAGCAAATTACGTCTAAAGTACGTACCTAAGTGAATTTATGTTACCTGAAAAATGAACTCAATTAATAGTTACCTTTTTTAGTTAATTAGTTTCTTCTTCGAACTTACATTCTTCCTGAAATTTTCTCGATAGCAGGTCGTCTTAACGTCGGACACGCACAGAATTTACCTGAAGTTCTTAAATACTTTATACAACCGTATCCTGCAAAATACTGAATGTTAATATCACAATTCAACAAGTCCTTATAGCTTTATACAGAATTTAGTCGGAGAAATTAGACTGTGTATTTGTTTACGTCTGTCAGTGCATTCGCACTGAGCGCTCGATCAGCTGTAGGCGCGTGACGTAGGAAGCCATTGTTTGCGGTCAACGACTGCCTTGTGCGGCGCGCAGACTTGACTGTTGCTTTGAGTATGTGCCGCCGCCAAAACACAGCGCGGCATCCTTGTACTCTCCGCATGTTTTCATCTAGCTGTTCGTTTCTCCAAAGTATGTTATTCCACAAAAATTTTAACGTTTGATATATGATGTATTCCTTTAGAGCGTCGAGATTTAAGAGTTTCTACTTCAACAGTGTTATCATGTATAATTTTGCGAATTCTATATGGACCGTTATAAAGCAGAAAAAATTTGCGACACAAGCCTTTTCCTTTGTGAGATAAACGATGAGACTTAATTAATACCTTTTGACCAACTGACAAGATTTTTGAACGACCAGGACGTCTAGCTGATTTCTCTCTTCTTGCAGCCGCAGACGCAATATTTCGTAGAGCCAGGTTGACAACTTCAGAATGCCGCAGTTTCCGTGAAGGCGGAAAAGGAACTATTTCAGAAATGCGATTTGTCGGTGCTTTGTTTTTTAATATCAATAGAGGCGGTAAAGAAGTTGAGTCATTAGGAAGTTCATTCAGAATGTTTTGAAAAATATGAAGATACTGATCCCAAGTTCTGTGATTCTGATGACAATAAAGACGACACAATTTATTGATTTCCTTCATCCATCTCTCTGAAGCATTAGATTGAGGGTGAAAAAGTGAAATGAAGATTGGTTTAATTTTACGACGCTGTAGAGTACGAAGCCAAATTTTAGAACGAAACTGTGATCCATTATCTGATATGACCTTGTGAACATGACCAACTTCTTTAAGAAAATGTTTGATGAAAGCGTTAGATACTGAACGAGCTGTTGCTTTGCGTAAAGGTGTAAAACACACATATTTTGACGTCAACTCCACTGCTACGAAAATGTACGCAAAACCATTAGTAGAACGAACCACTGGACCGAACAAATCGACTGCAGCCATCTCCTTTCATTTCGCTGGAATGACAGGAAACAACGGTGCTCTGTGAGAAATCGTTGGAGACTTAGCCATTTGACATAATTTGCATTTGGCAAGAACAGATCGAATACGTTTTTCCATATTACTGAAATAGCAATTTTCTCGTAATTTATGAAAGCATTTTCTGGGACCAAAGTGTGCATAACTGAGATGCGTATACCAAATCAATTTATTGACCCACTCATCAGGAATACAAACTAACCAAACGAAGCTGTCGACCGATTTCCGTTTAAAAAGAATGTCATTGCGAACTGAATAGCATCTAGTTTCTCTGGATCAGGAAGTATACCTTCTGTAGAAATAATGTGACCGAGAAATTTCATCTGAGAACGACCAAATTCAGATTTTTCTAAGTTCACTGTAATGCCAACTCTTGCAAAGATACGTAATAATGAATCCAAAATTTTATTGTGCTCACTCCAAGAATGTTTAGCAATAAGAATGTCGTCAACATATGAAGTAATATTGTCACGAAGACAAACAGGTAACATTTCGTTTAAACTACGAATGAATGCTGCAGTAAATATAGTAAGTCCAAACAGTAATTTTCGACATCTCATTTAGGTAAATAGTCAAATCCGGTTATTGTTTAGATAGATTGATAGTCGAAGAGTTGTTTTGACAGATGTAAAGAATAGTAAAAGAGTAGGCAGCGGTACAGAAAACTAAAAGAGAAATAGCACCACTACAGCTCGGGGCCCTATGCTCGCTACGGCACATATTCACTTTAGAGTAGTGAATCCCCTGAGGACACAGGTAAAATTTCATTTAGGCTACGAATAAATGCTGCTGAAGATACAGTAAGTCCAAACGGTAATTTCCGAAATTGGTAACAGTTACCAAAGGCTAAAAAGGCAGTATATTTTCTACAATCAGGGTGGAGTTCTATTTGCCAAAAACTTGCGCGCATGTCAATCGTGGATAAAACTTTAATTCCATGAAAATGTTGAAGAAGTTCATCTAAATTTTGTGGGCGGTCAGTTTCAGGAATGATGATGTTATTTATCTGTCTGGAATCCAGAACCAAACGAATTGACCCATCCTTTTTAAGAACAACGTGTAATGGGCTAGTATAAGGACTGACTGCAGGCTCAATAATGCCCTGATCTAACATGTACTGAAGTTCATTCTTAACCTTGTCTCTGTAAGCCAAAGGAATAGCGTACGTTTTTCCGCGAAATGGTGTGTGTTCTTTTACTTTAAATAAATATTGTAAGCCTTGTATAGTTCCTGTGTGATGACTAAACACTGTAGCATGTGAAGTCAAAATGTGGTGCAGCTCTTCTCTTGCAACGTCATCTGGCACTTCAGCTTTCTTAACCTTTTCATTAATTAATTCTTCGCTATTAATTATATCATCCATCGCGTCTCTGTATCTGTTGTCATTATCATGAATAAACACATTGTCGTCATAATGCTCAACGAAAACATCAGAAGTAAGAAACCTTAAACATTTTGTATCTGACTCAGATCTTGTTAAACACTCGAAAAATTTTAAACATTTCGGCATTCCGGCAACAGTCAAATTCACACTTCCTTCTTTAAAGTTCAAAATTGCCTTATGTGTGTTAAGAAACTCCATACCTAAAATAATTTGTGTACTGAGTAATGGAACAATAATAAAATTAGCAGAAAATTCGTATCCTTGACAAATGAAATTTAAGCTGGTCTGTTGTTTGACTTCCACACTTTTTCCGGAAATCGCTCCTCGAATTGTAGTTTTAGAAATAGGTAACACAGGACAGGCAATAGTTCTTTCACATACACGAAAAACTGATTCACTAATGACATTCAATGGGCTCCCAGAATCTAAAACTGCAGTGAACTTATTCTTACCCACACATACTTCAATAACAGGATGTAAAAATGCGTCTACATTATTTTCCTTTTCATCTAACAAAATGTCTCTCATGTCTTCCAGGCGTACGTAGTGTAAAGTCATAGTGTCATTACTTTCTGAACCGTCTATATTGCTGCCAGAAGCCGAAGCTGCAAGTCATTGTCGATTGTTTGCGTCACGTCTTTGAGTATTCGCGTCATTTCGCGGATCAATTTCTACTATTTGCACTTGTCTTTCTGAATTTCTGTCACGTGGAGGATGCCAATTAGGTCCCTCCTGTCTGTTAGATGCAAATTCTTGGCTGTGTCTGTTATTAAAATTTCTGTTTTCCTGTCTGTCTGCATAACTACTTCTTGTGTAATTTCGACTGTCATTTCTGAAATTATTGTTGTATCTACTACCCTGATTATTTCTGTAGTAAGAATTTCTATTACTGTATGAATAATTTCTGTCCTGATGATACCGATTACTGTTTCCGTATGATTGATCATTCCGGTACGAATTACCGCTATTGTCTGTGTAATTTCTGTTAGAACGTCTGTTATTGTCATAGGGCTGGTATCTATTGTCCTGTCTGTTACGTCTATCGTTCTCAAAGTTACTCACATAACGCCCGTTCCGATCACTATCTCTTTTCTCTGGAAATCTATTGTAAATACTGTTACTGAAAAAGTTACAAGAGGTCCCGTCGTCGTTGTCATACTCAAGTTCTTGCAACAAAGTCTTAAAAGTCTCAATGTCGTCTTTACATCTTCCGGCCAAAGCAATTTGTCTTATGGATTGTGGCAGCTTAGTTAAACAAATGCGAATTAATTCAGTCGGGCTATAAGGGTTGGACAGGAACTGATTCTTTCAAATCATGTCTTCAAAGTACTCTGCCGGCGTGCGGAACTCAGACTGTTTGAAATTACGCTGCATAACAAGACTGTGTTTGACTCTGTCTTGTGTGTTTTCGGACCAGTATGCCGATAGAAATGCATGATAAAAATCATTTAAATTATTGCAATCTCTAATGAGTGCGCGCATCCGCGTCGCCGGTTCGTTTTCTAAATATCCACACATAAATTCCAGTTTGTGACTTAGTGGCCAATTTGGTGGAAGTGCGTACATAAATTGATCTAACCATGCACATGGATGTATGTCATTCTTAGAATTGCGGAAGATCTTAAATTTCCGGACAGTCAAAAAGTGTTTATAGTCAAAGTTTTCGCCTCGTGGCGACAAAGACCTACCGCGTCTGTCCCAGTCCGAATGTCGATTATTGTAAAGTTCGCGCGCCTGGCGCTCTCTTGTTGCATCCCGTAAATGAAACAAATTATTTTCTTCAAACCCCTCTGCTACCTGTGATTCTAAATTTCTTCTGCTATCTTTTCCTACAATTTCGCCTTCGATCTGCTTGACTTGCTTTCGTAATGCCTCAAATTCCCTTTTCACGCGTTCATTAAATTTTCCCTGATTTTCAACATGCTTATTTATGTTCTGATACTCTTCGGTTTCTGCAAATGGTAATGGAGCTGTATCATCCGAATCTCTGTCCCCATGTAAACTAAGATTTGTCAGTTTATCTGAAATTTCCTCAACTCTTTCCGATAAGTCACCTATTTTTTCTTTCTGTTTGTTTACATCTTCCGTAAGTGTCGCGACTCGGGTTTCAGTATTGACACATTTGGTAGTTAACTGTTCATATTGTCGTGTTAGATTACTTATTCTGTCATTTGGTACGGATTCCTCGATTCTTTCAAATATTTCCTTCTTATCGTTTGCACGTTGTAAATTTAACTCTGAAAATTTTTGTACTATCACGCGATCTCTTTCTTCCTGTTCTCTATCCTGTTCCCTTTGTCTGATTTCTACTGCAATTAATCTATTATTGTGAGAATTCAGAATCGGTTGTACTTCTTCCCTGATTTCTTTCTTTAATTCATCTTTCATATTTTTGAAACATGTCCCTATTCGTGAATCTATCCGTGTTTCCAAAGTTCCCATCTCTGTTTTAAATTCAGATCCTAACCGAGTTTCCATTGTTCCCATCTCTGTTTTAATTGTTCCCATCTCAGTTTTAATTGTTCCTATCTCTGTTTTAAATTCAGATCGAAACTGCTCCATTGTTCCCATTTGTGTTTTTAACTCAGATCCCAAATTTAATATTGCACTCATCAACTGCTCCGTACTAACTTGTTCCAAATTCTTTTCGCCCCTAACATTTCCTACAAAACCAGTTTCCTTCGTCATAGCTGTAAAGCTATCTGTGTTCGATACTATTCCAGAATCTTCTATCGTTAATCTCGGATTCTGTGAATTTTCTGATTGAGAAAAATTTTGAAATGGTTCCGGACTATTTTCCCGACTTATCACATTGTTTTCCACCTCATTATCCACCATACTGTTTTCCTGTGTTGGCGAGTTCGCCATGTCAACAATTTCGTTATTCTCACTATTCATCATTTTTGCCTTTTTCATTGATCGCGTAATCATTTACAAAATATACGAAAGATTCGTCACTGTACGAAAATTACACACCGTGACTCCTTATCTCAACAATACCATTCAAATGCAATGACTCCCTCAAACACGATCAATCGAACAATTAAAATAATTGCACTAAATTGTCAAACCCGTTGACAAGACAACAAATTTAATTCTGAGAAAAAAAATACCATTAGAAGAATGACAATTACCAAATCTACACATGCAAAATAAACTACAATTACTAACTACAAATTACTACAACAATACTACCATCTACTATTTTTACAATCAGAAGAATCCAAGGGACGATCCGAAGCAGCGGTCGCCACGTGCATGGGGGCTTATTTAAATATATATGATTGAAAATAATTTTTTAGTTTTTGTATGTCCGATTACGCAGTGTCTCGTAAACGGTTGGCCCTGACTAGAATTATTACGCAATCTGACTGCAACAAACAATGTACGAAAATTTTCGTGAACACAGTTAATTAATTAAGTCCCCAGCAACTATAAAATCTACGAAACCAATGAGCACAAAAGTAACTGTTCTGTATGTGGGAGTGTGACTCAACGTCCACATCTGGCACGGTTCTTCTCCAACAAGACAGGAATTTTTTTTTTTTTTTTAAAAATACCAATTATACTGACGTGACAAAAGAAATTAGAAAACTATAATTACGCAAGAAAACCAGAATTCACTCTAATACAAGAACACAAGCCAGATGCTTTGTTGACTGAACCTGTAGTGACGCATTATTTCAGACACACAATTAATAACAGAACATTGTAGTTTTTACCTTCATATATATTGACGAAATGCACTCATTACAATAACATCTGCTATCTCTCCCATCAAATAACTGCATAAAACATGGAACAAACACTCTCCACTATTACATCTTACTCCGACTTCACGACAAGCAGTGCCCACTAGCACATCTCGGTACGACTAACTACAACGAGCTCTCAACAAGCACTGACTGCTATGAACTCTCGACAACCACTGACTGCTACGAGCTCTTAACACACACTGAGGAGGCGGCTTAATAGTACTCTTTGGCGCAATCTCTGGCGCAGTGGCACAGTGTAGTCACCTTTCAAGCTTCTGTAAAGTTTGGAAGGCAGGAGACGAGATACTGGCAGAAGTAAAGCTGTGAGTACCGGGCGTGAGTCGTGCTTCGGTAGCTCAGATAGTAGAGCACTTGCCCGCGAAAGGCAAAGGTCCCGAGTTCGAGGCTCGGTCGGGCACACAGTTTTAATCTGCCAGGAAGTTTCATATCAGCGCACACTCCGCTGCAGAGTGAAAATCTCATTCTGGAAACCGATAACTTGTTCCATGCCTGATGGTATCGATTCGTACAAGGCGTCCTGTGCCATAGCCTTCCATGCTGCGTTCACCTGGTTCCAAAGTTGACCCGTGGTGATTGGCGCAGGGTCACGGCGCGCCACCCGTCGTTTCACCATATTCACACATTTTCGATCGGTCACAAGTCTGGTGACTTGGCGAGCCATGGTAAAAGGCTGACATCCTGTGACACCAAGAAGGCAGGTGTTCGCGCAGCAACATGTGGTCGTTGTATTGTCTTATTGAAAAATGGCGTCTGAGGTGCTGTGCAGAAAGTGTATGGCTGCGAGTTGCAGGATGTCAGTCACGTACGCCACACTGATCACAGTGCCCTGGACGTGTAACAGCTGTGACTTGTGGTTGTACCCAATAGCGCCCCCTGCAAATGCAGTCACTGTGATGCCACTCCCCTGTCTGCTTGCATTCGTCCGGAAAGACCGATGCGATTCCTGTACCCAGTGACGTCCTTCCACACACCATTGCCGTCCATTCGGCACATTCGCCAAAGGTAAGCGGAGAAGTGGACGACGCGCACGTAACCCAACCCATAATAAGCGGCGATGGACTGTCACCCCCCCAATAGTGTGCAATGTGTTATACAGTTCCTCTGTTCAACGAGAGGGTAGGAGGACGCAGTTCTGTCCTGCAATACCATTCGGATGCGGTGTCAGTCTTCTCGGGGAGTGGCCTGACCTGACCCATCTCGTGGTGTCCTACGGCCTTCCGTGAACCATTCTGAACACACCCGTTGCACGGCCGAAATACAGGGTGATTCAAAAAGAATACCACAACTTTAGGAATCTAAAACTCTGCAACGACAAAACGCAGAACTAAGCACTATCTGTCGGCGAATTAAGGGAGCTATAAAGTTTCATTTAGTTGTACATTTGTTCGCTTGAGGCGCTGTTGACTAGGCGTCAGCGTCAGTTGATGCTAAGATGTCGACCGCTCAACAGAAAGCTTTTTGTGTTATTGAGTACGGCAGAAGTGAATCGACGACAGTTGTTCAGAGTGCATTTCGAACAAAGTATGGTGTTGAACCTCCTGATAGGTGGTGTATTAAACGTTGGTATAAACAGTTTACAGAGAATGGGTGTTTGCGCAAAGGGAAAAGTTCTGGACGGCCGAGAACGAGTGATGAAAATGTAGCACGCATCCAGCAAGCATTTGTTCGCAGCCCAGGAAAATCGACTCGCAGAGCTAGCAGAGAGCTGCAAATTCCACAATCAACTATATGGAGAGTCCTACGAAAAAGGTTAGTTGTACCTGAACGTCAACTACCCGAGGCGATGGATCGGCCGCCGGGCAGCCCGTGACAGAGCACTTCATCACTGGCCTCCAAGAAGCCCTGATCTTACCCCCTGCGATTTTTTCTTGTGGGGGTATGTTAAGGATATGGTGTTTCGGCCACCTCTCCGAGCCACCATTGATGATTTGAAACGAGAAATAACAGCAGCTATCCAAACTGTTACGCCTGATATGCTACACAGAGTGTGGAACGAGTTGGAGTATCGGGTTGATATTGCTCGTGTGTCTGGAGGGGGCCATGTTGAACATCTCTGAACTTGTTTTTGAGTGAAAAAAAACCTTTTTAAATGCTCTTTGTAATGATGTATAACAGAAGGTTATATTATGTTTCTTTCATTAAATATACATTTTTAAAGTTGTGGTATTCTTTTTGAATCACCCTGTACTTCCTACCACTCGAGCAGCTATTTCCCGGATGGATGCATCAGATTCTCTCATGCCTATAATGCGCCCTCTTTCAAACTTTCTGATCTGACGGTACGGTTCGCGCTTACGTCTGCGAGGCATCGTGCACGCTGCTCGAGTCACACTGATCCATTACCTTTCATTTACAGAGACAACGAGAGCAACTGGTACACTCTACCGGTAGTTAGCGTTCCGCCGCAAAATTGACGTTGACCTTGAACCTGTGGGCCGACATCGTTCAAATGCTAATCATTTCTGCAGAACATATTAAAGTACACTACTGGCCGTTAAAATTGCTACACCAAGAACAAATGCAGATGATAAACGGGTATTCATTGGACAAATATATTACACTAGAACTGACATGTGATTACATTTTCATGTAATTTGGGTGCATAGATCCTGAGAAATCAGTACCCAGAACAACCATCTCTGGCCCCAATAACGGCCTTGATACGCCTGGGCATTGAGTCAAACAGAGCTTGGATGGCGTCTACAGGTACAGCTGCCCATACAGCTTCAACACGATACCACAGTTCATCAAGAGTAGTGACTGGCGTATTGTGACGAGCCAGTTGCTTTTCAATTGGTGAGAGATCTGGAGAATGTGCTGACCCTGGCAGCAGTCGAACATTTTCTGTATCCAGAAAGACCCGTACAGGACCTGCAACATGCGGTCGTGCATTATCCTGTTCAAATGTAAGGTTTCCCAGGAGTCGAATGAAGGGTAGAGCCACGGGTCATAACACATCTGAAATGTAACGTCCACTGTTCAAACTGCCGACAATGCGAACAAGACGTGGCCGAGACGCGTAACCAATAGCACCCCATACCATTACGCCGGGTGATACGCCAGTATGGCGATGACGAATACACGCTTCCAAAGTGCGTTCACCGCAATGTCGCCAAACACGGATACGACCATCATGATGCTGTAAATAGAACCTGGATTCATTCGAGAAAATGACGTTTCGCCATTCGTGCACCCAGGTTCGTCGTTGAGTACACCATCGCAGGCGCTCCTCCCTGTGATGCAGCGTCAAGGGTAACCGCAGCCATGGTCTCCAAGCTGATAGTCCCTGCTGCTGCAAACGTCGTCGAACTGTTCGTGCAGATGGTTGTTGTCTTGCAAACGTCCCCACCTGTTGACTCAGGGATCGAGACATAGCTGCATGATCCGTTACAGCCATGCGTATAAGATGCCTGTCATCTCGACTGCTAGTGATACGAAGCCGTTGGGATCCAGCACGGCGTTCCGTATTACCCTCCTGAACCCACCGATTCCGTATTCTGCTAGCAGTCATTAGATGTCGACCAACGCGAGCAGCATTGTCGCCATACGATAAACCGCAATCGCGGTAGGCTACAATCCGACCTTTATCAAAGTCGGAAACGTGATGGTACGCATTTCTCCTCCTTACACGAGGCATCACAACAACGTTTCACCAGCCAACGCCGGTCAACTGCTGTTTGTGTATGAGAAATCGGTTGGAAACTTTCCTCATGTCAGCACGTTGTAGGTGTCGCCACCGGCGCCAACCTTGTGCGAATGCTCTGAAAAGCTAATCATTTGCGTACCACAGCATCTTCTTCCTGTCGGTTAAATTCTGAGTACTGTGGTATCATCCTTCCAACAGAAGATATTACGAAGCTGTAATTCCTAAAATATATTGCTGTCATATTTTAGACGTACACTGGAGGGTGGGGGGGGGGGGGGGGGGGGACGACTCTAACAACCCCTGAACTGCATATATTATGCTTTTCAAAGTTTAGTGACAAAGAACTGGCTACAAGCTATTTATTAATCTCCATGGAAATTTCGTTAACAGGTCTTCTGAAAACTGAATTTATTATTTCTTGCAGAGTTTATATCGTCTGCAAACAAAACTAACTAGCAGTTGGTAATGCTATTGATAAAAAGTCATTAATAAACAGAAGGATATGTTAAGTTCCAGAATGACTGAACCATCCGTGATACAAGCGTAATTAGTTGCTGTTTTCATGATAATTCGTAACTTAACACAGGACTTTTTCTACATACATCTTTTGCTTTGTGTCACATTGTTATGATATGGAACACTGTAACGTTCAGATTTGCTTACAAAGATATTATGATTTACACAGTCAAAGGAATACAGTGGTTGGCAGGCTACAGATGTCTACAATCATTTTATTTGTTGATTAAACATACATATTGGTATTAAAATACGAACTACCGTTCAAAATCTAAGCTAATTTGCAACGTAGTCACTAATTTTGAGGCACGAAATAGCAGCAATGTGGTAGGCATTCCACACCACTTTAACCATTCCCTGTCAGGCTGCCTGCAATGACATTATCAAGATGGCGGAAGATGAGAAATTCGAAAATTAAAGACAGCAGATAGCAGGATATTTAAAAAAAACTACAGATGGCGGTGGGCAACAAATTTAAACATTGCAGATGGTACTGGTGGTTTTTTTTTTTGTTTTTTTTTTTTTTTTTTTTTTAGCAAAAGCTGATGATGGCACGAAAAATCTTACAGCAAACAATTGTGCAGTATTTTTGAATTATGTTCAGTTGTATTACATTTTCTTGAGGTGAATTAAAAAATTAAAAAATGTGTTGAAAATACTCCAGTATTTCTCAAAAAATTACATACGCTTCTTCATCTGAACCGTATAAAATTTACGCCACAAAAATGTATCAGTTTAGCTCCTGAAATTGACTCAATTTGCCCTGAAAATATATCAGTTTGATCTGAAAATGTATCAACTTGCCTTCAAAATGCATCGGCTTGGCCCAAAATGTATAAATATGTCCTGAAAACGTTTCAGATTACACCAAAAATACAGGGTGTTACAAAAAGGTACGGCCAAACTTTCAGGAAACATTCCTCACACACAAATAAAGAAAAGATGTTATGTGGACATGTGTCCGGAAACGCTTACTTTCCATGTTAGAGCTCATTTTAGTTTCGTCAGTATGTACTGTAGTTCCTCGATTCACCGCCAGTTGGCCCAATTGAAGGAAGGTAATGTTGACTTCGGTGCTTGTGTTGACATGCGACTCATTGCTCTACAGTACTAGCATCAAGCACATCAGTACGTAGCATCAACAGGTTAGTGTTTATCACGAACGTGGTTTTGCAGGTGCAATGTTTACAAATGCGGAGTTGGCAGATGCCCATTTGATGTATGGATTAGCACGGGGCAATAGCTGTGGCGCGGTACGTTTGTATCGAGACAGTTATCAGAACGAAGGTGTCCCAACAGGAAGACGTTCGAAGCAATTGATCGGCGTCTTAGGGAGCACGGAACATTCCAGCCTATGACTCGCGATTGGGGAAGACCTAGAACGACGAGGACACCTGCAATGGACGAGGCAATTCTTCGTGCAGTTGACGATGACCCTAATGTCAGCGTCAGAGAAGTTGCTGCTGTACAAGGTAACGTTGACCACGTCACTGTATGGAGAGTGCTACGGGAGAACCAGTTGTTTCCGTACCATGTACAGCGTGTGCAGGCACTATCAGCAGCTGATTGGTCTCCACGGGTACACTTCTGCGAATGGTTCATCCAACAATGTGTCAATCCTCATTTCAGTGCAAACGTTCTCTTTACGGATGAGGCTTCATTCCAACGTGATCAAATAGTAAATTTTCACAATCAACATGTGTGGGCTGACGAGAATCCGCACGCAATTGTGCAATCACGTCATCAACACAGATTTTCTGTGAACGTTTGGGCAGGCATTGTTGGTGATGTCTTGATTGGGCCCCATGTTCTTCCACCTACGCTCTATGGAGCACGTTATCGTGATTTCATACGGGATACTCTACCTGTGCTGCTAGAACATGTACCTTTACAAGTACGACACAACATGTGGTTCATGCACGACGGAGCTCCTGCACATTTTAATCGAAGTATTCGTACGCTTCTCAACAACAGATTCGGTGACCGATGGATTGGTAGAGGCGGACCAATTCCATGGCCTCCACGCTCTCCTGACCTCAACCCTCTTTACTTTCATTTATGGGGGCATTTGAAAGCTCTTGTCTACGCAACCCCGGTACCAAATGTAGAGACTCTTCGTGCTCGTATTGTGGACGGCTGTGATACAATACGCCATTCTCCAGGGCTGCATCAGCGCATCAGGGATTCCATGCGACGGAGGGTGTATGCATGTATCCTCGCTAACGGAGGACATTTTGAACATTTCCTGTAATAAAGTATTTGAAGTCACGCTGGTACGTTCTGTTGCTGTGTGTTTCCATTCCATGATTAATGTGATTTGAAGAGAAGTAATAAAATGAGCTCTAATATGGAAAGTAAGCGTTTCCGGACACATGTCCATATAACATATTTTTTCTTTGTGTGTGAGGAATGTTTCCTGAAAGTTTCGCCGTACCTTTTTGTAACACCCTGTATATTAGCTTGCCCTAAAAATGTAACAGCTTACCCTGAAAATCAATCAGTTTTCTCCAGAAATGTATCAGTCTGCTCCAAAAATTGTGCAACTTTCCCAATATTACAGACTATACTATATACTTGCAGTGACAGTTTAATTTAATCATGGAACTTATGTGTTTCCCCACAATAAATAGTTTTCGCCATCTACCTTTCATGATGGATAGCCATTGGAGCATTACATTGTGCTTCGACGAGAGAGATCTCAAGTAATTCCGAAAATTCAATATAACGTTCCCTCTGGAGCAAAACACACGCTTAGTGTCTGCATTTAATGCTGTTGCATCAAAAAGTGTTCAATTAACACAGGACTGGAAACTCTCATCAGCGAAAATTTTATAATCAACTTTTTACCTCTTCTTTTCCATAGTAAGTTCAACGAGCGAAATATGCGTAAAAAGCGAACATTGAATGAGTAGTAAGAGGAGAGTTTTCGACGTGGGAATAAGACTGTTAGCTTTGCTAACTTTGCATTTTAAGCAGTAAATTGTATCAGCAGTAGGGCCCCTGTATGTTTTGCAATGTGGTATGTGTATCGTATTCCGCAGAGCCGAGAGTCAAATACATTGGATATTAGCGAGTCGAGACTTGTAGGTACAAGCAAAATGCTCAGTCACCGAGGTCAGGGACGTGGTGAGAAACTCTCTGCTGGTGCGTGAAATATCAACTAAATGTATCGACAAATATCTTACTAATTATCGAATAATTACTTATTTGGAATAAGTATCATCGCGACACTCATACACTGCTATTAAACGTACTTTTTCTTTATGCTCCAAACAGTGTAATCTGGCAGTCCTGACATAAGCCGACCTTTCTTCATCGAGATTCCCAATAAAACATTTTATACAACATTTTAGTCGATTTTTACTATCAAGCAGTTTCTTCAAAAAATTACATGAAACACGAGTAAAAGATGTCAATAAAACGCCAAAGTAAGGCTGCCTACCTTTTTCCAGACAATAGTGAAAGGTTGCTAGATGCAAATAGATGAGGGTGTAGGAGTAAATTATACTCAACGAGTTTCATTATACAATCATACATAAAATTTAGATAATATTATTGCGAACTCAAAGCTATAGGATTGCCTTAGCAAAAGTGGACCCATCTTAGTTAGGGTTGTGGCGGTTTAAAGCTTCCATAACTGAGTACAAGGGAGTGCCCGTTGGACACTATAGACCGGCAGCACACCCGTGGATATTTTGATTATCAAATACGCCGGGATAAACTCAAGAATCAGGCCCTAAGATATTCTACACGGAGAAATGGACATCTCCCGTCTCGTTTACTCAGCGACTGTTTCACACACACCTCTTATCCTGCGTCTTTCCCTATGGCACAGGCTTGTACGTTCAGTATTGTTCTACCGTGCCACTCTCTCGTACTCAGTTACGGAAACTTAAATCCGCGACACCCTAAGATAGGCCGGCTTTTACTAAGGCAACCCCATAGCACCGAGTTCGCAACATTGTCTAAATTTTGTATATGGTTGTATAAGGGAACTCGATGCGGGTATTCCGCTTCTGCACACTTACCTGCTTGCACCTGGCAAAAATATGGGCAACTTTATTTTGATGTTTTATTTACATCTTTTACTCTTCGCCGATGGCAATTTTTTAAAGAATCTGTGTTAGGATATGTATCGAAAAAAATTAACTGAACTGTTTTTAATTAAAAATATCTGTGCACGGGTGGCAACCCTAGCACTTATTGTTTGTTTATACGTTACAGTGTGTAAAATATACGTTATATTAGGAAACTTGATGACGGAAGTTCGGTTTAAGTCGAAATCATAGAAGCTGATAATTTATATGTACTCCACCACTTAAAAACTTACACTTCGATGACGTTAGCAGTTTTCTGTCATCAAAAATGCAAGTTTCGTTAATTGAAATTAGTATATGGTACTTGATATACTAGCTGCAAACAATTTAAAAATCCGTTGGAGCTGTCGCCATTTTGGCATTATTGCGTATTTCTGGAATACTGATATTTATCGCCGGCCGAAGTGGGCGCGCGGTTCTGGCGCTGCAGTCTGGAACCGCGAGACCGCTACGGTCGCAGGTTCAAATCCTGCCTCGGGCATGGATGCGTGTGATGTCCTTAGGTTAGTTAGGTTTAACTAGTTCTAAGTTCTAGGGGACTAATGACCTCAGCAGTTGAGTCCCATAGTGCTCAGAGCCATTTGAACCATTTGAACTGATATTTATCCGGATATGCTACAAATAAAATTCGTTGTCTATAGTTTAACAGCACACACGGTTAGTAACTTATCATCATTTCAAAATTACCAGGTCTGACCTGAAGCTCAGCAACCGATTAGTATTCCAGTCCAAGAGAATCTCTCTCTCTCTCTCTCTCTCTCGCCAACGCAGAGTCTATTATTTCGTGGTGGTTTAACGAAAATTATTGCACAGTCATTCCATTACAGAATTTGACAAAATAACATTTTCATCCCATCATGATAACACAGAAAACTTGTATAAAAACGTTGACCAATGTTCACCCTGCATAATCTGTTTGCTTACTAAATAAGAGCTGTTATCCGATCCCTAGTAACACAGCTCATAACAGATCACGCCTTTCTATATACACGAATGTCATTTACATAGCGAAAATGAAACATCGGAGGAATTATTAATATGTTGCATCGTGTCACAAAATACGAACGTCTTTGAGTATATCTAGAACGCAAACAAAGTGAATACGGGAATAACTGTTGATTAAACACCGAAAATAACACAAGTGTACATGAATTATCATTAAAGGGGCCTCACCAGTAGCAGCAAATAATCTGGAGACAAATTTTTTCACTGTTGTTGCTCCAAAGACCTATTGTTGGCCTGGTGCTGCGAAAACAATTTCTTAACAGGAACTTACACAGTTTTGCGAGAACCTATGTATTATGTTGTTTTCGTGTATTGGTAACCCTGTTAGTTCTCGCGTTTGTTGTACTTTTCCGACATTAAGGCTCTCATTTGTAGCTCTCGTAGGTGCTAATGAGGAAAATTTGCTGTGAAATTCTGAAAGATATTAAATCAATGCGTCTCGCAGCAAATGGTATACGCACTGCTACGCCCAGATGCAGAAGATACTGTTTGAATTAAAGATCAGGCACATCGCCTATGATATGACATGGATTTGCAAACACAGTAAGATGTTCTCGAGAAAAATTTTACAACACCCGTATTGTATGTGGAAGACTGCATTAAGCGTGCGCGGCATCTTTCAAAAAACAAAGTTGGCAGATGCACAACTCAGGAGCCGCATGGGGGAAAACTGATGTCTCTGTGTCGTCCTAGATGAGCTGTTACGCACAAAAATATCTCAATTTGCTTAATATTCGAAAGTACGCAAGAAATCTGAATTTTGCTTAACTGGTGTCACACGCAAAAACTTTCGAACGATCTGTTGGAAGTTTTAATAATGCTTCATTAATCATCTCAATAAACACTCATATTATTCCTATAGGTTTGTCGAAATAAAAGTTGATGTTTCTACAAACCATTTCATATTATTTCATAGATCCCTATTCTTCCAATGGTCGGCCGGGGTGGCCGAGCGGTTCTAGGCGCTACAGTCTGGAACCACGCAACCGCTACGGTCGCAGTTTCGAATCCTGCCTCGGGCATGGAGGTGTGTGATGTCCTTAGGTTAGTTAGGTTTAAGTAGTTCTAAGTTCTAGGGGACTGATGACCTCAGAAGTTAAGTCCCATAGTGCTCAGAGCCTATTCTTCCAATGAATTTGGCTTGGCGTAATATGACGCATATACCGATTCTCTTAGGCAGGCTGATGGCTGAATTCGCTTACTGAGCGTTTTATTTATTCCAACAAGGCTTGTCTTGCTGACAACTTATCAGCATAATACGACACGCAGCTGATTAGGCATTAGCAAGCTTAAAGTTACCGACAAAACATTTTTGCGAGCTCCAGTCTGCCTGTGTTTGATGAATTGGTGAAATATGAAATGCTGGAAAGCAGCATCAGTGTGCATGAACAGACGACAGCAACTACCGATTCATCTGAACTGGGCTTATACCTCTAAAATCGTTAGCAGCTACTCGAGGTGAATTACTGATGCTGAACGAAACGCAATGTGATTCAGTTTTACGATTAAACTGTAGTCGCCTTTTCACAGTTGGAAACTGGCTAAGAAGACGCAAGTCGCCGAAGTGGCGTCCAATTGAAAGACTTGCACCACGACATTGATCCACTCGTAATTCTTATTACCGTAATCCGTAAATACGACGCCCTTTCCATCTAGCGGTGATGAACAGCATATTGTATCTTCTAAGGAGCGTGCAAAACCGAATCTTACTGGCAGAAAACGTTATCCGAAACAGCGATCTACTGTCCAGCAAAATCGCCCAGACATTTATTTAATATCACTATTTCGTTTTGTATAATTACTGACCCGTTGCTTCGTTCGCAAAATGCTCGCGAAAGTACGACACAAGGCATGTTGCATCTAAAATGACAAGAACTGTTGTCAGGTGATATAGATCACGACCAAAATGTGTTTCATGATGTCTTACCTGTATTGAATAAAGTAGTTGAATCTCTGTCAGGCAAATCTGTAGCACTTTTTGGACTTGCTTTACCAATAAATTCTGATATAACTACATTAGGTCATATGGAGTATTTTCGAGAAACAAAGACAGCCAGGTTGGTTGGTTGATTTGGGGGAGGCACCAAACATCGAAGTCATCGATCCCTTCGGTTGAGAGAAGGATTGGGAAGGAAATCTGCCATGCCCTTTCAAAGCAACCATCCCGGCATTTGCCTGAAGCAATTTGGAGAAATCACGGAAAACCTAAATGAGGATGGCCGGGATCGGGTTTGAACCATCTTCTCCCGAATGCGAGTCCAGTGTGCTAGCCACCGCTCCACCTCGCTCGATAAACTACAGTCAGTACCGACTTTTACACGCAGTTAAAAATGACTGTCATTGGAACCACGAAAAAAGTTTACCACTTGATAATGTCATCAACGAAAGAATTTTCCTTTTCTTTAATGTGCCTGGAGGCACTGGTAAGACATTTTTAATTAATCTGTTATTCGCAAAAGACAGACCTGGTGGAAAATTTGCCCTCAATGTGGCATTGCCTGGCACTACTTGGGAATCGCATTGAAACGTCCCCTTTGAACAATTTATATATGACTGTGCTTAAACTGACACACAATATTTTGTTAGCGCAACGCAATCTGACCTTCAAAATTTCCTACCAAAGAATGGCCCTGACTAACATTAAACTATACCTTTCACAAATCACTTACCTCACAAAAATCTTCGCTGCTCAAGCTACTGCAATACAGCGAGCGCCACTACTGCCAGCTAAATAAAAGATTCAAACTACTGAAGGCACTAACTACTGAAAGGGATAGTTAGCAAAATGAAAGATATTAATAGAGAACAAACAATGTATTTACCTTGATATCATCATATACAAATATAGCAGTTCATGACAAATTTCAAATCTCCGCCATCTCTCTCCCCACATCCACCACTGCTGGCGGCTCACCTCCAACTGCGCAACGCTACGCGCTGTTAACATCCAGCTGCCCCTCTACAATGGCAGACAACAATGCAAACTAGCCACAGACTGCACACAGCACAGCCAGTGATTTTCATATTGAGCGCTACGTAACATTGCCAATAAGAAAACATAAACAGCCTACTTACATAGAGAAAACATAAACAGCCTACTTACATAGAGAAAACATAAACAGCCTACTTACATAGCCCCCATGCTCCCCACAAAAATTTTACAAATTTTTTTTTTGGGCAGTGGCCAATAATGATTTGATAAAATTTTTCATAATTACAATAACAAAGAAATCAAATGCACACACTTATTGATACAATGTTGGTCAGAAGCTAAAATTTTCTCACAGTCCATAAAGACAGTCCTGATCATTCATTACGGTAAAATATAGTGTTTTTCTCAAAGTCTGAGCAGTAGAAGGAAATGCACACGGAAGTAGTGGATTTCCATGCAGTCTTGAAGAAGTAGTGTTGTCCTTCCAACGGAAAGACAGTGCTGACTCTCGACATGCAGACAAGTATTGGGTCACAACAGAGCAAACCCACAGCAGAGTCATTCGAAGTTTGGAAGAATATTGGTAGGTAGGTCATCACAGAGCAGACCCACTGTAGTCCTGGTAGAGAGTATGGTATTGGTGGGCCACCAGAGGCGCAGACCCACTGCAGTCCTTGTAGAAATAATGATATTGATGGATCATCAAAGATGTAGACCCACTGTAGTCCTTGTAGAGATAACCAACAGCCATCTGTTGTGACTGTGCAGGTGCACAATCACCATTGAAGAGTCTTGCGGATAATATAGCAAGTCCATAACCACCACTTGTGCGCTCACAAAAAATTTGTTTGACATGTCCTTAGAACCAGCAATGCTGTTATCCAGTCCCTTGCTGAATTAGTAACACACGTGCAAACACTAACAGTCCCAACTTCTCACATATTGTCCATATACTATGACCAACGGAAATGTGTGCAGTGAAATGAATGCTTACAAGTTAATTAGTTTGATAAACTGGTGTCAATTACAATTTTATAACATGAGAATACAATTACAAAGATACAAAATACATCATTAAAGAACATAACAATATAGATAACATTTGTAGTACAGGCTTTACAAAAGAATAGATATAGACATATACATCAGTGTTACAGGAATTATGACATGAGCACATACATAGAAGATCAGAATAACTTGCGAAACATCAACTTCACACATGAGCATTTAAACAGAATGAATAATGTCTAACATCTTTACAAAGTAAATAACATATTATTAATGCCAATTATATTTGAGGATAACAGTATTCCTCATCATAGTGAATGTAGCTTAATATTAAAAGAGAAAAAAATTCTATGAAACTACACAGAGACAGGAAGAAAACAAATACACAAGGGTACACAAACACGTACTGGGATAACACAAAAGGAAAGGACAGGGTTCGTTTTCAGTGTAACATTTGGTACTGCAGTCCATCCCAAAACTTCATTCTATAGATCTTTCGTCTTATTTCAACCTTTGCTTCCACCAAAAAAATCTTATCCAAGCATGCTTTCTGTATTCTGTTCATATTTCTTTCAAAATAATTATTTCTGATTGTACAATACTCATTTGGGCCCAAATCCTTTTTATATAATTTCGCAATGCATTCTTTACCTATTCTCCATAGTCAGTTTCTCATATAGTCTACCCCCTCTTAAGCTAACTTAAATCTACTGAGCTCAGATGCTAAACTAAGGGACGAGGCAATGCAGCAGCACGTAAAACAATTATTATAAACAGCTATGAAAAAAATGGAAAATTTCAAAGCAAGCTACAGTATAAATTAGCAAAAGTCAAATTCAATAACACTATGCCTGGCAAACAGCAGCAACTTATACCTAAACATGACATAGCGCAAGCAGAAAAAATATTACACTAAAATGGCCATGTCTAATACCTATGTCACATCTTAACATTAGAGTGATGCATCACAATTTATTCTACAAAAGAAATTACCAAGTACTTGAAAAGAAAATTATGAATGCAGTTGCTGTGAAGGTAAATGTCGCTTTGTGCTCCCTCATTTTTTTGAAAAAAATTATTATATACTCGATCTGTAGACAGAAAATATTTATATTAGTACATCTATAAAATTTTATTTTAACCAATGCTGCAGTGCAGCTAGAAACTTGATATTAAACAAAATGTGTAAATAAATACATAAAGCAAGCCATATGGCATTTTTCTTTTTTCTTATTTGTTCATACTCTTCTGTGTCAGTGAAGGCTACGGGTCTTGTGTCATTCAGATCATCATCTACCTTTGTAGATAAGTTAGTGACCTGATCCGAAAGTTCGGCTACTTTCTCCGATAGTGAACACATTTCATCAGTGTGTTTTTCTGAACCAAGTTTCAGAGTGTCCATTTGTGTTGAAATCGAATCTACTGTGTTCTTTAAGTTTTCTTGACTTTTTGCAAGTTGCGTAACCGAATCGGTAGATGCAACTGCGTCAATTTTAGCTTGCAAGGTGTTGTGATTTTCATGAACAATAATTTGCAGCTCTTTTATGGCTGCTTCGTGATTCTGTAATGCATTTTCATGCCGCGAAAAAATAGGTTGAAAATGCTCACAAATTTGTGTTTTTACGTCATTACAGACTTTTTGACATTTCGATTCAATGTTATGTAACTCAGTAGTTAAATCTTCACATGTTTGTTCAAGCGTGGTGTGAAGATTTTGTTCCATTGCGTCTAACTGTTGCTGTGTTTGTCTCTGATGTTGTTCCATTGTGTCTAACTTTTTAAGATTTTGTTCCACTGTGTCTAACTTTCGAAGATTTTGTTCCATTGTGTCTAACTTTTGAAGCTTTTGCTGTGTTTGTCCCATTTGCTGTATTAATTGTAATAACAATGCACTGGTGTCTGGAACATGTTCCTCAGTGCTTTTCGGCAGTGAATTTGCACCGGCAACATTCACATTTTGACAAGCAGAAAATGTGTCTTGACTTATTTGAGAAAACGGTGAGGAACCAAAACCTGAATCTACAGTATTTGCGAGATTGTTTCCTGTCATTTCGGATTCCTGAGGCGAGCTGTTGCCGACCGATCGTTCGATAATGCGTCCCTCTTCACTAATTGTTTCACTGTCCACGCCATTGTTTGCCGCCCGCTCCATTTCCCTATGCACAGTTACCAAATTACTACTTTGAATGTCTGTTAATTCATTACTCTGCGGCGCTAACACACTGCTTTCGTCTTCACTGTCATTTCTCAGTTTACTTTGGAGCCTAGTATTACGTTTTTCACACGCCATTATTGTCACAATATTTCACACGACAACACAGAAAAGCACAATTTGAAGAGCAAAAATAAGAGAACACATTAACATAACACTGAAAATAATATCTAGTTAATTGCAGCTGCGAAATATTTGGTGCAAATCTACATGCATGCCACAACTGTTTTACTGTACAACAATGAAAAACTACAACTACAAAGGAAATTCTCTCTATAATTACGCTCTAGCAATAAACAATAGCTACAATAATTACACAAACTACAAGAAAAAAATCAGAAGATTCCAGTGAGGTATCCTCGGCTAAGGGTCGACATATGAAACGTCCCCTTTCAACAATTATACACGACTGTACTTAAACTGACACACAATATTTTGTTAGCGCAACGCAATCTGACCTTCAAAATTCCCTACCAAAGAATGGCCCTGACTAACATTAAACTATACCTTTCACAAATCACTTACCTCACAAAAATCTTCGCTGCTCAAGCTACTGCAATACAGCGAGCGCCACTACTGCCAGCTAAATAAAAGATTCAAACTACTGAAGGCACTAACTACTGATAGGGATAGTTAGCAAAATGAAAGATATTAATAGAGAACAAACAATGTATTTACCTTGATATCATCATATACAAATATAGCAGTTCATGACAAATTTCAAATCTCCGCCATCTCTCTCCCCACATCCACCACTGCTGGCGGCTCACCTCCAACTGCGCAACGCTACGCGCTGTTAACATCCAGCTGCCCCTCTACAATGGCAGACAACAATGCAAACTAGCCACAGACTGCACACAGCACAGCCAGTGATTTTCATATTGAGCGCTACGTAACGTTGCCAATAAGAAAACATAAACAGCCTACTTACATAGAGAAAACATAAACAGCCTACTTACATAGAGAAAACATAAACAGCCTACTTACAGCATGACCGGTGGACAGAATCTGATACCAGACACCTTACCAAAGGCTTGTCGATCCATGCCATACAGAATCGCTGTTGTATTGCTTTCCATTCGTGAACCAAAACGCTATTAAGAAGGAGATCATATCGTTTGGCACATCTGTATGGGTGTTGACACGTACGGCTGCAGTATTCTATGAGCAGTGACGTCACTTTAGTTGCGTGTGTGAAAGCAACTTTAACCAGTGCGCCACCTCTAACGGTCTAAGATCGTGAAAGCGCCGTTAATCAGTCCACCCACTCCTCTAGCCAGCGCCGATTCGAGAACGTTTTTCCACACGAGCAAAATACCATTTGGCTCCCCAGTCCCTCCCACACCCTCGCAGGCTCGTTGCTTTCCCTTATGCGCTTAGAAAGATCTTTAAAAATAATTCTAAATTCAGTAACGTCGGAATTTATTTTTATTCTCACCAACCCGTTCTTTAAGAGTGGATACCTAACTGAACGTCCTCCACAGTTTGTAACTCCCAAGCAGTTCGCCTTCGATGTTGATGGTGCGGACCTTTATGATGACTGTGGCGCGCCATTTTTCGCTTCGTCTTCTCGATGCAAGCTAAAGCTTTTTTTATACATTTTTTGAATATCGACCAGTCCATTTTTTGAAGTGTAATCCATACATCCCACAGAAGGTTGATCCCTGCACCTCTGGGACACTCATTTTCTGTCGCCCTTCTGCTGCCCATAGTGAGTCTTTAGCAGCTAATATTTTTCCTGTCATAATTATTAGTGCAACACTTCCAACTGAGCCTTACTAAAGACTGTTTATCTGTATGAAATTTAGCCCAAGTTTATCTCCCACTCTATAAAAGGTCTAATTGTTACCAAAACTATGCACCCACAAACTGTTATCGAACTTAAACTCGGGTGCTACTCTTTGACTAAACAGAACCTAATCTGAATTGCACTGTAACTGGTTGAATACAACTTGTCTTTGTATCAAATGCGGCGCAAGTGAAGAAAAACAATTACCTGGCTGTAATCAAAATTTCCAGTTACCTCGCTTCTTGACAACATTTTTGCAGATTTCCAGAAAGCACAACACTAATCTGCAAGCAGGCAGCGGCTATGCCAGGTTTCTATTTTTAAATAAAATTTCCAAAAAGTATTCAAACTGTTACATGCCATATGGTGCAATGTGGTAATGCATGATGATGAACCTTCTTCAAAACAGTGGGATGGGGAGAGTAACTATTCCTATGAAATGATATTCCAAAACAACGGTTTTAGAATGACATATGGATCCAAAAAGACAGAGTAAAACATCGCGTGATCTTCACACATAACATTGACCTGAACAGTTGAAACACGTATGTTGTGTGGCGGCGATGGCGAGGCATTGCAGAGTCTCTGACCAGAGAGCTATTTGTCGTTCCTAGTCTACGCTTGACCGTGCGAGTGTTCAGTTGCGAGTTAGAGTTCGACAGTAGTAGCGCATGCGAGATGACGTAGTCTGTAGTAGTAACGCGCGAGAGATGGTCGCAGTTGTGTGTGTGGAGTCGGCGGGCGTCGACATGGCACTCTGGTCAAGATTCAGGACGAGGTATATTATTTTTTAAATAAGGTAATGAAGCAGCATTGCGCTCAGCTAATAAAGTATTGTAATTGTAACTAATTTGTTCAAGAATCGCCCCAATAATAATTTTGTTTTCAAACCAAGCACTTTAACAAAACAAACATTTTATTGAAAGAATATTTGCCTTCCATTTCCTTAAAGAAAAATTTACTTAAATTCAAAGAATATTTGCGACGCATTTCGTCCAAGCTATGGCGAAAATAAGAGCAGATGCAGTTTTACTGAGCTAAGAATTTGAGTTTAATTATTGCACAGGGCCTAAGATCGACATTTCGATCTATTTGCGTTTTCATTATCATTGAATTGACTTACATTTTTGTGGGGAGCTTATACCTGGGTCAGATTGCTAATTTTCATTTAATTGTCATTGTCTTTAAAAATAATTATGGGGAGGTTACACTTAGCTCTAGGTCCATTTCCATTTGAGTAAGATTAGACATACATTTCTGTGGGGAGGTTACACTTGGCGACACCCGGTCCAGGATCGTATTTCGTAGAGAATCTTCTGAAACGTAGCCAGATATCTGCTCTTATTTGCTTAATTATAATTAACATTTGGCGCAACGCTT
The DNA here is from genome assembly GCF_023864345.2 of Schistocerca serialis cubense. NCBI lineage: Eukaryota > Metazoa > Arthropoda > Insecta > Orthoptera > Acrididae > Schistocerca > Schistocerca serialis. The sequence continues at coordinate 623,025,181 of NC_064645.1, forward strand.
TTACTAATTTGTGAATTTCTTTCCATAGATCATCGGCAATTCTTTGCTCTGTTGTATTTGTGTGTTGTTTTTGCATTGTGCTTATTTTTTTTGTGAATAATTGTGACTATTGTAAAAATACCGCGAAAGACTATGAATAGTGTATCGCGAGGTATTATGAATGAATTTACCGACTTAAACAACGTGACTGATAGTAATTGTGACACGCAGTGTAATGATAACAATCCTGCGTTCACCGACAATCAGTGCGTTCCAACCTCTAATGATGATTATTATCTTACTGATGAACAAACGAACTCAATTGTCTCCTCTGTTAATTTGACGACAATTGATGACGCGGGGCGTTCTGTTGGAATGAGCGCTGCCCAGCTTAACACACCCGGTTTGGAAAATTCAAATAACGTACAGACAAATTTTTCTAATGAAAATGGACAGGGTACTGAAAGTACGACGGATCCATTTAATTCAGAAATAGTGACCGATAGTGTACATTCGACTGGCAAACCTTTTTGTAAATCTCAAAATAACCAAATGGTTATAGAAAGCGAGACAATTCCAGATCCACCATTAAACAGCACTGAGAATAGAAATGGTAATTTTGGCTTGGATCAAACGACGGCATTATTGCTACAATTTCTTGAATCAAACAAACAAAATAGTGAAGATAACAAACAATTCAAAGAAAATTTCAAACAACTTAGTGAACAGGTCAAACAACAGAACGAAAAACAAGACAAGCTTAATGAAAAATTAGACAACAATTCCAAACAGCTTAGTGAACAAATTAGAGACGTTGCCGCGCAGTGTCATGATACCAAGGAACAGTTACGCGAGGAAATAGAGGCTTGTACAATGCTCTGAAAAAGCTACACAATTACGCGACGAGTTTAAAGCAATGACAGCAGAACTTTCGCGCACAATGGATGAAAAGATTGACGCGAAATTCGAACAACAGAACACTCAAATTAACGAACGTCTTAGTCTTCACATACAAAACAGTGATACACGTTTCCGCAAATTTATTCAGGATCAAAATAAAGTCAAACGTCAAGTCATGGAAACAATCACTGCTCAGAGACAAGAAGACAAACGTAAAATGTTTGCGAAGGCAAAAACGTATGTAGACAATAATATTGCCACAGTGTCCGACGAAATTAATATCATCAAACAGTCGAACACAGAATTTCGTGACGAAATTTCGGATCTTAAATCGAAAACAGACACATACACAACCGGTTTTCAAACAGTGACCGACAAACTCGAACAATTAGAACTAACACAGGATTCTGACGTCGTCAAAGCTGACGTTAAAAAACTGAACGAAACCACACGTAAATTGCAAAAACAGATTAATGCCACTGACACTAAAACCGATGATCAGGTAAAAATACTGACTGAAAAATGTGATGAACTGGCCAGTCGTATTGACGTCATTGAAAGTAATAATGACAGGAAATCAGACGATACTTCACCGGTTTCATTTAATCAAACGCCTGAATTTCAAAATTTACAGCAGACAATTAATGAGATCGATTCGTCTAATAACACGTTGCGTAGAAAGTTGTCAAGTTTACAACAAGAAGTAACAGAGATGAAAAGTATTTCAGTTAATAACACATCACAGCAGACGCCACTTTGGGAACATTTGTCAGACTCGCGCAACGCGTATAATTTGGGTAATCTACAGAGAGTACGGGACTTAGATTCCGAACAACCACAGTTCAACAGATTCTCTTACAATCCTGAACCTGTTCCATCACACAGAGACGATAATTTCGATTACAAACATTTTCTGTCAGTAAGAAAATTTAAAGTGTTTAAGAATGACAGGACACAGATTCACCCACTGGATTGGATACAACAATTTAGCTTTGCTTTTCCACCGACTTGTCCCGTTACGCATAAACTTGAATTTATTTGCAGTTTTTTGGAAGGCGAACCGGCAACTCGAATGAGACCGATCGCGAGACAATGTTGCTCGGTAGAAGAGTTTCAGAATGCTTTTCTGTCAGCGTATTGGTCGAAGACGACACAGAGCGGAATTAAAGATCAGTTAATTAGTTTACCGAATTATGAGAACTCAAATTTTCCGAGTGTGACGCAATTTTTTGAGCACATGGTGCAACAAAACCAGTATTTAAGTGAACCCTGTAGTGAACCTGCACTCATTCAATTATGTATCTCTAAATTACCACGATCATTAAGAGTGTCACTTTTAACAGGTCAGCAAAAAGAAAATATTTCGGCATTCAGGGATCTGCTGCAGCTTTTAGAAGTGCCGCAATCAGATTATTCATTCGTAAACAAAAATTTTTCATATAACAACCAAGACCAACAGACGTACAGCAATTATGATCAGACACGTAATTTTAATAGGAAAGGTGACAGACGCTTTAGGAATGACAACCACCAAAACTTTAATAAGAGACAAAATTCTAATTATCAATATCGTCAAAATTTTGAGCAACAGGAATCACATTTTGGTAACAATAGACGTTTTCCACCACAACAGCATGAAAGTCAGCCGGTTGGAATACATAACCAACAATGTAATGCACAAGGTCAACCCAACTTTAATGTTTCGCCGCGTGCACGTATAGTCCCAGATCCAACAAATAGTAACGCACGGCAGCAAGGAAATAACTACGTACAGAGAAGACAGTATTTCAATTCCTATCGCAATGCACCGTATAGGAATAACTATCACGACAGACGTAAAAATGATGAGCACAATTATCAGCATACATATAATAACAGTCGATCTTACCAACAGCAAAATCATCCGCAAGAACATATTCTCGTGAATGAACCCGACAGTAGGTATCATCCAGAGCGTAACACGTCTGGAAGAAGTAATAGAACTGTTCAAATAGTAGAAATGCCACAGAATCCTCCTGATAACAATAACACATCAGATAGAATCTGACTAGATACCGTACAGGTCGCATCTTCCAGTAACACGAGCACTACTTTAGACACGCAGAATGTTGTTCACGAAAATGTAATTACTTTTGACGACATCAGAGACCCTATTTTGCAGGAAAGACCAGTTATTCAGAAAACTATTTCACATCCTGTGATCGAAATTAAAATTGGTTCATCGAAATTTTCAGCAGTAATCGATTCCGGATCACCTATGTCAGTAATAAATGAAGAAACTTTTAACGAGTGTAACAAAGAAAATACCTATCCCACATTACCTTTAGGCAAAACGAAAGTGAAAGGAGCAGTATCGAGTAAAGGAGTAGACGTTAAATTACAGACGCATTTATCATTTTGTATTGCAGGTCACACATTTCACTCAAATTTTTGGATTGTTCCTTTATTGACAACAGACGTTATTTTAGGTACTAATTTTCTCGTACAACACGACGCAGTGGTTGATTTTCAAAATTCCTATTTAATGTTGAAGGATGAAAATGTGCAATTGGCTTTAGAATTTCAGCACTCTTTATCTGCGGAAGAACAAACAATTAACCGCACAGAGGTCATTTCCGTAACACGTAACATAGACTGTAATTCCACATTATTCACTGATACGTACGTACATAACTATAACACTCCAGACGAAGCTGACTACGACGTAATGCAAATGATTTCTGATAAAGTTAAACAAAGCAGTGCAAATACAGACGACGAACGAACGCAGTTACACAAAATTCTTTTACAGCAAGCTCTAGTTTTTGACAACATTCCTGGTACTATGTCCGGATTTATGTATGAATTTCAAGTCAAACAGCACGACACATTTAAAGCTAAGCATTATCCCATTCCATATATCCACCGAGAACAAGTTAAGAAAGAATTGCAGGATATGCTTGACCAAGGAATTATTGAACCGGCAGTCAGTCCGTACATAAACCCGCTACATATTGTTAAGAAAAAAGATGGCTCACTTGGCCTCGTACTTGATTCACGTCACATCAATGACATAATTATTAATGAAACAGATCGACCACAGACATTAGAGGAACTGCTACAGAAATTTCATGGTACGGCTATTCATTCTACATTAGATTTGAAATCGGGATTTTGGAAAATTCAGCTTCATCCGAATTGTAGAAAATATACAGCATTTCTCTGTTTTGGCGACTGTTATCAATTTTGTAAATTACCGTTCGGCTTAACTATTTCTTCTGCAGCTTTTATTTGCGGTTTGAACACAATACTTCCGACAGAACTTAAAGACAGAATCACGACGTACGTAGATGACATTCTTATTGCAGAAGCTAACTGGACTGAACACAATCTGATTCTAGAACGACTGTTACGAACTTTTCATGCACATGGACTCACAGTCAATCTCAGTAAATCGCATTTTGGCAAAACTTCTATAAAATTTCTTGGACACGTAGTTTCAGCAGAAGGCATTGCGCCTGATCCGGAAAAACTTCAAGCTCTACGTGACATTACTGTTCCTACAACGAAGAAACAATTACGCAGTTTTTTGGGCTTATTAACTTTTTTCGCAAATTTATTCATCATTCTGCTTTAGACACACCTAGATTATGCCAATTGACAGGTAAAAACACTATTTGGTCATGGGATAAGCAAGCACATTCAGAATTCATGAACCTGAAAGAAGCCTTGTTGAATGCTCCACTTTTATCGCACCCAGATCTTACCAGAAATTTTTCCATTGCGACCGACAGTTCTAACACCGCTTTAGGCGTACATATTTTTCAGGAAATTGAAGAATATGGCTCTACAGTAATCAAAAACATCGCATTTGCAAGCCGCATTCTGTCACCTGCTGAACGAAATTACTCCGTTACAGAATTAGAAACATTATGTGTTGTATGGGCTTTTACGAGATTTCGGCACTTTCTTTATGGCAGACATACCACCGTTTACACAGATCACAGAGCTATACAATTTTTACTTTCAGCTAAATTTACTCACGACAGGTTAAGTAGATGGAAACTTTATTTACAGGAATTTAATTTTACGATTGTTCACATTCCCGGCACACAAAATGTTATAGCAAACGCACAATCGCGTTCTCTCAGCAACAATCAGCAAGACGTAGCAACCAACTTCTGCAAAGCAAATTTCAGCGTCATGTACATTCAGCAAGTTGCATTTGAAAATTTTATTTCGTCGTCATTACAGGACATAGCAAAAGAGCAAAGTAAAGACAATGTGTGGAGAGAAATTAAACACCTTTGGCAAGATAAGAATAATGTTACGATTAGGAACCACTACACTGTACGCAATGACATTCTGTTTCGCCGCTCTCATCCAGACAGCAACAATTGGTTATTATGCATTCCTGACGAACTTGTTAACAAATTAATCTGGTACACTCATTTAAGCTACGCACATTACGGAGCCAGAAAATGTTTTCTTATACTGAGACAGAACTGTTATTTTGCCAATATGGAAAAACGTATACGACGAGTTTTAGCGTCATGTAAAATTTGCCAGAAAGCTAAGTCAGACACCACTTCACATATTCCTCCATTATATCCCATTATACTTGTTAAATTAAGACATATGGCCGCAGTAGACATTTTTGGTCCAATTCCGAGAACTAATAGAGGTTATTGCTACATCTTTTTCGCTGTTGAACTCACTTCAAAATTTGTTACTTTCACTCCGTTACGCAAAGCTACTGCTAAAACTGATTCGAAAGCATTTGTAAAACATTTTCTATTTTATGTAGGGCATGTGATGAGAGTAATTTCCGATAATGGATCACAATTTCGTTCTGCTATATGGACACGCATGTTACGAGCTAGAAACATTTCTCCGATCTATATATCCAAGTACCATGCTTCTTCGAACCCTTGTGAACGATTAATGAAAGAAATTGGTAAACTGTGTAGAATATACTGCCACAAAAGACATATTGATTGGGACAGACACATATTCTCATTCCAAGATGTAATTAATTCCATTCCAAATGAATCCACTGTGCTATCTCCGTCTGTTATACTGAAAAACGTTGAACCACCAAACAAAATTGAAGAATTAGTAACATTTCCTACATCTCGACGATTACGACACCACGAAATAATTGACATTGCGCTGAACAACATCAAACGTGCCGCAGAGCGCCGGAGAAGACAACAAAAACAGGTTTGTACGCACCGAGACTTTCACATTGGACAGAAGATATTAGTACGAACACACTATTTATCCAATAAAATAAAAGGTAAGTGCAGTAAATTTGAGCTTCTATACGCAGGTCCATATCGGATTCGCAGCATTCCTTACCCCAATGTTGTACACGTCGAAACTCTGAGAACCAGAAAATCGAAAGGAAACCAACACTTATCCAATATTAAACCCTTTATTGAATGAAACCACTTTATGATGTAACATGCTATGATGCCATTTACTAATTTTTATGATCACTTATGCAATTATATTTATGCGACTACTTATTGATGATTATCGTATTCTTTCTTGGCAAGTGCCCGGCAAGGTAAGGTTAGCAGGTCACTTTTCTTGTCGTTACATATCAGACTGTGCACATTTTTTCCAGTGACAATTACGTATTTTATGAATAATTATGCAATGTTATCTAATGACATGTTAATTTTGTTACATTTTTTCTCCATTAAAGTCGTTAATTCTAGCCTCTATTAACTACACTACATACAAGCTGAATAAAACGAACGTCACATTTTTTTTGTCTTTCTTATGCATATACGATTGTTTCATGTTTTGTTGTATGCGCTGTGAAATAGTTAAGGTATAACACACACCAGTTGACTTTGACATTTTTTGCCCTATGATATCTCAACATCGTGACTATTTTACATTTTTCTTTTCTTTTTGCTGCTGCATTGTGATATTCTCTGTACATTTTTGCCTTTGAACACTGTCTATGCTTTTGACATATTACGTTTTCTGTCATAATATGCTGTATGCTTAATTGTGTCACCATTAACCAGTCATTATTTAGTGGGTATATATTTTAAATGCAAGGCATTAATCTTTGTTCATCAATTTCAGAAAGAAATGACACGTAAAGGAAATAAATTAAACAGAAATAGGAATTTTACATACGGAATAAACGAAAGAAGATGCAAAAAACCTTATGAGGAAGAGTAAATGGATCAGAATTAACAAGCATTAACAAGAATATACTACACTCCTGGAAATGGAAAAAAGAACACATTGACACCGGTGTGTCAGACCCACCATACTTGCTCCGGACACTGCGAGAGGGCTGTACAAGCAATGATCACAGGCACGGCACAGCGGACACACCAGGAACCGCGGTGTTGGCCGTCGAATGGCGCTAGTTGCGAAGCATTTGTGCACCGCCGCCGTCAGTGTCAGCCAGTTTGCCGTGGCATACGGAGCTCCATCGCAGTCTTTAACACTGGTAACATGCCGCGACAGCGTGGACGTGAACCGTATGTGCAGTTGACGGACTTTGAGCGAGGGCGTATAGTGGGCATGCGGGAGGCCGAGTGGACGTACCGCCGAATTGCTCAACACGTGGGGCGTGAGGTCTCCACAGTACATCGATGTTGTCGCCAGTGGTCGGCGGAAGGTGCACGTGCCCGTCGACCTGGGACCGGACCGCAGCGACGCACGGATGCACGCCAAGACCGTAGGATCCTACGCAGTGCCGTAGGGGACCGCACCGCCACTTCCCAGCAAATTAGGGACACTGTTGCTCCTGGGGTATCGGCGAGGACCATTCGGAACCGTCTCCATGAAGCTGGGCTACGGTCCCGCACACCGTTAGGCCGTCTTCCGCTCACGCCCCAACATCGTGCAGCCCGCCTCCAGTGGTGTCGCGACAGGCGTGAATGGAGGGACGAATGGAGACGTGTCGTCTTCAGCGATGAGAGTCGCTTCTGCCTTGGTGCCAATGATGGTCGTATGCGTGTTTGGCGCCGTGCAGGTGAGCGCCACAATCAGGACTGCATACGACCGAGGCACACAGGGCCAACACCCGGCATCATGGTGTGGGGAGCGATCTCCTACACTGGCCGTACACCACTGGTGATCGTCGAGGGGACACTGAATAGTGCACGGTACATCCAAACCGTCATCGAACCCATCGTTCTACCATTCCTAGACCGGCAAGGGAACTTGCTGTTCCAACAGGACAATGCACGTCCGCATGTATCCCGTGCCACCCAACGTGCTCTAGAAGGTGTAAGTCAACTACCCTGGCCAGCAAGATCTCCGGATCTGTCCCCCATTGAGCATGTTTGGGACTGGATGAAGCGTCGTCTCACGCGGTCTGCACGTCCAGCACGAACGCTGGTCCAACTGAGGCGCCAGGTGGAAATGGCATGGCAAGCCGTTCCACAGGACTACATCCACCATCTCTACGATCGTCTCCATGGGAGAATAGCAGCCTGCATTGCTGCGAAAGGTGGATATACACTGTACTAGTGCCGACATTGTGCATGCTCTGTTGCCTGTGTCTATGTGCCTGTGGTTCTGTCAGTGTGATCATGTGATGTATCTGACCCCAGGAATGTGTCAATAAAGTTTCCCCTTCCTGGGACAATGAATTCACGGTGTTCTTATTTCAATTTCCAGGAGTAGAATAGCAGTCTTAACTAATTTTTTCTTTCAGAATACAAGGCGATTGATGCAGGCTGTCAGACAGAACTACACATCTTAGTTTTAAGTGATGAAATATGCTAGAGATAAGGAATAGTTGTGTAATGAATAATGAAGTGATTTTTTTGCAGATGATAATGAATGCTGCTGAAGAGTAATGATGAAGAATATGCTACTATGAATAATGAAGTTTTTCTTTATAGGTGATGATAATAATGAAGTTATGATAATATGGATAATGAAGTTTTTCTTTACAGATGAGGATGATGCTGAAGTTTATGTATTTATGCTATGTAGTTATTTAAGTATTTGTTGCAGTTTGTTTTGACAGTATGTTTTATATCGTATGGTATGATGAGTGAAGGTTTTGGAAAGGACAGCTATGGAACACATTTTTTTATACACATTTCACTACCTGTTAATTCGAAGTTTACTACTTTTCAGCATAGTCTGCGTTTCTTCTCTCAGCTCAATAATTAATTTTGTATTTTTTTTCAGGAGAAGCCTTTCGTGATACTTACTAAACTTGTTACTTATTAAACCTATACTAGTAGTTGCATTTTTTTACCCAGTTGTTTCACAACCTTGCTACAGCTGACTCATGACGAATGACGTTACACATTTTTCATTTACAGGAACAACCCAGAAGCTTTTTTTTTTCTTTTTCTCTTCTTGCTTTCCCTTATAATTACCCAAAGCAATGCATTGCTAACTAACTAGCACAGAAACAAAAAAAAAATGTATTACCAGTCCCAAATAATGCTACTAGTTTAAGAGAATTCTGAGTAATACTGATCAGCTCTGAATAGTATGTCACTTCAGTAATGACTTCTTAATGATACAAAAAAAAAATGCTTTGTAACTGGCAAATAACTACCACTATTTATTGTAATGAGACTACTTATAATGCCCATGATTATTAATGCTATGACTGTAATTAACTGATTTTTAATCATGACTTCTTAATGGTGTGTATCACCAGTTTCAAATAATGCTACTCATTTAAGAGAGTTCTGAATAATACTGAATGATGAACAATGTTATATACTATTCAATACTTGCTGGCCATTAAGTGCCAATAATTATATAACTAAATGAATTATGTTATTAATTATGCCATTAATTAGCTCCTGTTTTCAATGATGACTTTTCATGTTTTGGTAACTGGCCAATGAGTGCCAATAATTTGTATAACTCAATGAATTCTGTTAATGCTATGCCAATAATTGACTCCCCTTTTCAATGATGACTTTTGATGAACATTATTCTGTCATACTAAATATGCTTAGTGACTGGCCAAGGACTGCCACTGTTTATTGTAATACGATTACCCATGATGCCAATAATTTAATTTTATGAACATTATTCTGTAATACTAAATACATGGTACAGAAATGTTCAATAACTGGGCTATGAATGCCGCAAACTACTAATGTAATTCTCAATGAAGACTACTATGTGACTTAATGTCCTTCACCTTCTGACCTAACTACCTGGAATTACTGTAATATCCATTTGTCCTGTCCATCCTCATGATTCTGGAGCACTATATTTGGTTTTTGCACTAATTCTACGTTGGTGTGCCTTGTAAGAGCGTGGTGTTGACATGCTGTCCACCACCGTGAGCGATGAAGACATTATTATGGTCCCACTGTTTGGTGTACCTGATGTACTGCCAAAATGATAACAGGGAATATTACTACGACATTTCAGTGTCTTGGATACGCTGATAAATACTTCTGGGAAAAGAACTGCAAATTGTCTCACTTGATGTTGTACTTCTGTGGAAAGATATGGACTTTCAGTGCAGCTGCGTGCAACCTAAGTGCTACAACCATGATGCAATCCTTCCTATTCCTTCCCTAATTCTTGTAAAATGAAAAAGTCATATACAGTGCGTGTGCACTTCCTTTCGTTTGTTAATAAGATCAGTTATCCTGAAATTACTAAAGACTTCTATAGTGCATGTGCACTTTATTACACTCCTTGATTTGTTTTTTTGTTGTAGAAAAATACTAGAGAGTACTACAGTCCGTGTGCACATTTGTCATTTGTCAATATAATTTGTACTCATTAGGTTTATTTGTCGTAAAAATATTAGAGAGTTTTTCAGTGCGTGTGCACTTTATGCCATTTGTACTTATTACGTATATATTTTGTGACTTTCTGATATGCTCTGTACTACAGTGTGTGTGTATTTTTGCCGTTTATTAATATATTTTCTGATTTGCTGATATATTCTCAACTGCACTGCATGTGCACTTATGTCACTTGTCAAAATGATTTTTTACCTTTGCGTTTATTTGTTATGAAAATGCTAAAGAGTTTTTCAGTGCATGTGCACTTATGTTATGTGTTAATATGTTTTCTACTGAACTTCAGTGCCTGTGCACTTTTCTCATTTTTCAATATGATTTGTACTCATTCTGTATACCTTTTATGATTTCCTGATATGTTCAATACTTCAGTGCGTTTGCACTTATGTCATTTGTTACTCATTGTATATACATTTCGTCAATTGCTGATATGTTCTGAATTGCAGTGCATGTGCACTCATGTCACTTGTCAACATGATTTTTTGCCATTCTGTTTATTTGTTCTGAAAATGCTAAAGAATTTTTTCAGTGCATGTGCACTTTGTTATCTATCAAAGAATTTGTATATACATTTTTCTGATTTGCTAATATGTTTTGTACTCATATTTTGTCTTTGTCTGAAATGTTTTGTACTCGGTGCATGTGCACCACATTTAATTCATGTACTACATCTGAATATTCTGTAAATTGTAAAATTGCATTAATTAAAAAAAAATTTGCCGCGCTTGGCAGGTCCAAATGACTCACCATCGCTGCCAAATTTTTGCCCCCCCAGTGGAGGGTTATGAAACACGTATGTTGTGTGGCGGCGATGGCGAGGCATTGCAGAGTCTCTGACCAGAGAGCTATTTGTCGTTCCTAGTCTGCGCTTGACCGTGCGAGTGTTCAGTTGCGAGTTAGAGTTCGACAGTAGTAGCGCATGCGAGATGACGTAGTCTGTAGTAGTAGCGCGCGAGAGATGGTCGCAGTTGTGTGTGTGGAGCCGGCGGGCGTCGACATGGCACTCTGGTCAAGATTCAGGACGAGGTATATTATTTTTTAAATAAGGTAATGAAGCAGCATTGCGCTCAGCTAATAATGTATTGTAATTGTAACTAATTTGTTCAAGAATCGCCCCAATAATAATTTTGTTTTCAAACCAAGCACTTTAACAAAACAAACATTTTATTGAAAGAATATTTGCCTTCCATTTCCTTAAAGAAAAATTTACTTAAATTCAAAGAATATTTGCGACCCATTTCCTCCAAGCTATGGCGAAAATAAGAGCAGATGCAGTTTTACTGAGGTAAGAATTTGAGTTTAATTATTGCACAGGGCCTAAGATCGACATTTCGATCTATTTGCGTTTTCATTATCATTGAATTGACTTACATTTTTGTGGGGAGCTTATACCTGGGTCAGATTGCTAATTTTCATTTAATTGTCATTGTCTTTAAAAATAATTACAGGGAGGTTACACTTAGCTCTAGGTCCATTTCCATTTGAGTAAGATTAGACATACATTTCTGTGGGGAGGTTACACAGTACTATGCTTAACAAAGTGAACAATGATTTAGAAGGGTACAATGTTAAGGGAAGACGGAAGGCAAGTGGGCTTCAAATATTCGATTTTCAGGTTTTGGCGTATTTGAAATGCCTGGTCTTTCCTGCGTGAAATAGTTTTTGTTTTATATAAGTACGACAATTTTTTCGTGAGATATGATTGTTTTCGTGACGCTCTGTGCAATCTGGCATTTAAATGTCACGCCTTCCTTTTTGCGCCATGCAGAGATAATGCACAGCTTCTTTTACTCTTTGTATATTATTTCATGCTTCTATTGTTTTATCGCTTCAGTGTTTCCTACCCTGTATCTACTATCAAATGGTTCAAATGGCTCTGAGCACTATGGGAATTAACTTCTAAGGTCATGAGTCCCCTAGAACTTACAACTACTTAAACCTAACTAACCTAAGGACGTCACACACATCCATGCCCGAGGCAGGATTCAAACCTGCGACCGTATCGGTCGCGCAGTTCCAGACAATGAATGTAATTAACCCCACATTTAGAGGCCTTTGTAAAGATACCTTGTTGAAGAAACGTCTTCATGGGAAAACCCAAAATTTAAATGAATGTGTGAATTCTGTCATTTGGAACTGGTTATCGAGAACTGTATATGTTCAGCTTACAACCCTCAAATTTGGTGTTTATGCTGCTATTTTATGCTTCAATGACGGTGTAATTAGAAAACTGGATGTTTTGGAGTTATTGGGCATAAAATCTAGTGGAAATACTGCAAAATCCGCAAATCAGATATTGCTAATGTAAAATGCACAAAAGAAGCCAGACAGAAAAGAAGATTGACCAAGAGAAGAAAAGAAGATCAGTATGATTCAGATGATTTTCTGTATGGTGCAGGAAAATATTAGTGGTAAGTAATTCTCATCAATAACTATACTAGGATTGCAGTATTAAACTTTAAATGGATTTTTCTGAAAACTACATTTTTTTTTTTACTTTCAGATGCCATTATTTGATAAACTAATGGGGTTAGAAACATGAAATTTGGTCCATTTGTACTTCAGATGGTAATAAGTTACTTTAAGTAAATTGAGAACCGCCAAACAATCAGAAACTGTTTTACAACAATTATTGTACAAAAAAAAGTTGAATTATACTAGTGAAAGAATAAAGTTTTTTCTTCAAAACCATAAGAGGTATTATGTTCATTCTACTTGTAAATTGAGGCATATATGTTATATATATCCGTTAAAAATTTCATTTTTTTATCACTTATAGTTCTTTGAAAAGTGTACCTGTTCAAAGGGCGAAATAGCATTGGCAGAATAGGGATTAAAACTGCCTTCCGTCTCCCCTTAACAGAGAATTTCTATAAAAACCAAACAGCTTAATCAGTTGATATGTTAATGCATGACTCAGAGAAGTGAGGTGGTATTTCTCTCTGCTCCTAACAAGGGAACGAAGTTAACTAGTTGACAATAATCATTGCGACAAACTAGCTGCTCTGTGCTGCTGTCTTACCTCAAACTTCTTCTCATGAAAAAAATCGACATTAATATTCTTTTCGCCTTTCAATATATAAATAATATTCATTCTTGCTGTCCATTACAGTAAATCTTTCTTTATCTAAAAGATACAATCAGAAGTCAACGCAGCACTACCGAATACGTCCATCACCTACCACAAAAAAAGTGGTTCAAATGGCTCTGAGCACTATGGGACGTAACTTCTGAGGTCATCAGTCCCCTAGAACTTAGAACTACTTAAACCTAACCAACCTAAGGACATCACACACAGCCATGCCCGAGGCAGGATTCGAACCTGCGACCGCAGCGGTCGCACGGTTCCAGACTGCAGCGCCTAGAACCGCTCGGCCACCCTGGCCGGCTCACCTACCATAATTCAATTAAGAATATATCAGACTGCACAGAGGCAAAGACTGTGCCACAACAAGACCAGAGATTGTTTAACAGTAACAAAACTCGCCGTCCCCCTCTCTCTCTCTGACGTGCACATGGGATAACCTACAAAAATCAAAATGGCATGGCCACCTTACAATTGAACTTGTGACCTCGCACTCAAGTGTCGCTTGTTTCGCTTGGGCCTTAAACGGGCCCTGCCCCCGGCTCTGTCTGTGGATTGGCAGAAAGAGTTTTCCAACTTAAGCCTCCTGAAGAGTCTGAGCAGGAAGCGAGCTTGGAGGGTGTACCCGCGGCGCACAGTGGTCTGTCTGGTGGGATCAGAGCGGCCGGGTGCGCGCAGCATTAACACGTCGGCGGCCGGGGGTCCGGCCGGCCTGTGAAGCGGCCGCCCGGCTGACTAATGGCGGCGACAGCGCGCGCACAATACCGACAATGATTTTCAATGCGCCATAAATATATCAGCGGGGCGGTGTGCGTGAGAGGCCGGCGCCGCCGCCGCGGGGGGCCGTGTAATGCGCCCCCAGAGCCCGCGCCCGCTGTCCGGACATCAGCGAATTATTGCCGCCGCTCCGGCCTCGGTGCTATCGCCGCGTTTCGTCGCCTCTGCCCGAGTGGCTACCTGCCGAGTATCCGGGCGAGAAAATCATCACGCTCTTCGCGATACTCCCGGCAACGGCAAACGTGCTACCCATTTCTCTTCGCGCAGGCGGGTGTAAGCTCGGCCCATTCGCTAGTACCGGCCACAAGTTAATTTTCCGCCTGACACGCAGGAGAGCAACACTCCGTTTCCAGAATGAGATTTTCACTCTGCAGCGGAGTGTGCGCTGATATGAAACTTTCTGGCAGATTAAAACTGTGTGCCCGACCGAGACTCGAACTCGGGACCTTTACCTTTCGCGGGCAAGTGCTCCACCAACTGAGCTACCGAAGGACGACTCACGCCCGGTACTCACAGCTTTACTTCTGCCAGTATCTCGTCTCCTACCTTCCAAACTTTACTGAAGCTCTCCTGCGAACCTTGCAATTCCGTTTGCTCAAAAACCTTCTGAGTTGATCATCTTCTTCAAAGAAGTAAGGGTGATTTGACGAACGGTGGTACCTTTATGGGAGACATGCACGACATTTCGTCAACAAGTCTCAGGTGACCTCATCGTGATGTCCGCGCAATCGCCGGCCGCTGTGACTGAGTGGTTCTAGGCGCTTCAGTCTGGAACCGCGCAACCGCTACGTCGCAGGTTCGAATCCTGCCTTGGGCATGGATGTGTGTGATGTCCTTAGGTTAGTTAGGTTTAAGTAGTTCAAAGTCCTAGGGGACTCATGACCTCAGATGTTAAATCCCATAGGGCTCAGAGCCATTTCAACCTTTTTTTTTTTGTTTTGCGTGCAATCATTGTTGGATACTGGAGCACAAAAATCTTACAAACAGGATTAACCGAGCTAGAAATAAATAACAGACTACACGAGACGGTCTCTTTAGTTTCGCATTTTGTAATGATTGAGATACCCTCCTCCTTCTCTTCCTCCACTAGTGCATTTCTGTTGACGCCCCAACCTCGCAACGCTCTACAGAAGGGCAACAGGTCGTTTCCATATTCATAACTTCGGGACAGCTTTTACCGCGACGGCGAGTGCTTGAGGAGATAAAGGCATTTTCAGGAGTGCCCCAAGGAAGTGTGATAAGCCTGCTCTTACTTTTTATACGCATAAATGAACTGACGGACAGTGTGAGCAGCTATGGAAGTTAGAACGATGACATTCACACCACAGCGTAGTTACGCTGTGACGCTGTGGCATGCGCGTCATCGTTCTAGTTCAGGATATAAGATGACTGGGACAAAATTTCTTGTTAGTTGGGTGAATGGTAGCTTATTCAAAAATCCAGAAAAATGGCCGACCGATATGGCCGAGTGGTTCTAGGCGCTTCAGTCCGGAATCGCGCTGCTGCTACGGTCGCAGGTTCGAATCCTGCCTCGGGCATGGATGTGTGTAATATCCTTAGGTTAGTTAGGTTTAAGTAGTTCCTAAGTCTAGGGGACTGATGACCTCAGATGTCAAGTCCCATAGTGCTCACAGCCATATGAACCATTTTTTAACCAGAAAAATATTACTGCAGATGAGTAGGAAAAATAACACCGTAATGTTCGAATACGGCGTTCGTAGTGCGCTGCTTGACAACATCGATTACATATGTGGGCAAAACGATGTCAAATGGAATGAGCGAGTAACGATGGTAGTAGCTAAGGACAATTGTCGACTGCGGTTTGTTGGGCGAATTTTAGAAAAGTGTGGTTCAGCCTGTGAAGGAGGCCGCACATGAACACTAGTGCCACCATTTCTTGCGTACTGTTAGAGTATTTGGGATTCCCACCAGGATTAAAGAAAGACTTCGAAGCAGTTCAGAACAGTGCTGCTAGATTTGTTACTGGTAGGTTCAATAAACAAGCGAATCTTGCGAAGATGCTTCCTGAACTAAAACGAGAATTCTTGAAGGGAAGACGATGTTCTTTTCCTGAAATACTAGTCAGAAAATTTAAAGAACCGCCATTTGGAGCTGACTGCGCAACGGCTCTACGTACATGTCGCAAAAGGACCATGAAATAAGGCTTGTACGGAGACATATAGACAGTCGTTTTCCGCTCGCTCTCTTTGCGAGTGGAACAGGAAAGGAAATCACTATTAGCGGTAAAACGTTCCCTCCACCATATTCCACACGGTGCTGGGAACTGTCAGCGAATACTTGTCTCGAACAACAGTTGTTCCTCATGACATGAGCCATCACTTCTACACGTTTGATGCAAAGACTTTGAAACACCCTCTGTAGGAACAATGTCGAAAGAGAAACGGCCAATACTCAGAGATATGATAGGTACGTCCATTCGAAGCAAACAAGTCTAGTAAACAAGGGCTATAAAATGTGTATCTTATCAGCCACTAGCACTTCTTCATCTTAGATATTATGAACTAAATCTCTTCTACTGTATGGTCTTTGTTTCCCATATTTTAGAAAAGGCTGTTACGGACCAAAACATTCCTTTGAGCTATGAACAATTACTCTGTAAAAGACGTGTGTTTCACAATAGCAACAATAGCACAGTAGCACAATAGCAACAAGAGTTCATATCTCTTATGGTATGCATTTTAGAGCACGTGTTTACTAGAGTTTGTTTCTTCGAATGATCGTTCTTGTTATACCCCTGAATACTGACCATTCCTCCTGGGACACACTGTATTTATACTGAAGAGCCGAAGAAACTGGTACACATGCCTAATATCGTGTAGAGACTCCGCGAGCACGCAGAGGCGTCGCAACACGACTAATGTCGGAAGTAGTGCTGGAGGGAATTGACATCATGAATCCTGCGGGGCTGTCCATAAATCCGTAAGAGTACGAGGGGGTGGAGATCTAAACAGCACATTGCAAGGCATCCCTGATATGCTCAATAATGTTCATGTCTGGGGAGTTTGGTGGCCAGCGGAACAGTTTAAACTCAGAAGAGCGTTCCTGTAGCCACTCTGCAGCAATTCTGGACGTGTGGGGTGTTGCATTATCCCTCTGGAATTGCCCAAGTCCATCGGAATGCACAATGGACGTGAATGGATGCAGGTGATCAGACAGGGTGATTACGTACGTGTCACCTGTCAGAGTCGTATCTAGACGTATCAGGGGTCCCATATCTTTCCAACTGCGCACGCCCCGTACCATTAGACAGCCTCCACCAGTTTGAACAGTCCCCTGCTGACAAGCAGGGTTCATGGATTGGTGAGGTTGTCTCCGTACCCGTACACGTCCATCCGCTCGATACAATTTGGAACGAGACTCGTGCGACCAGGCAACAAGTTTTCAGTCATCAACAGTCCAAGATCAGTGTTGACGGACCTAGGCGAGGCGTAAAGCTTTGTGTCGTGCAGTGGTCAAGGGCACACGAGCGGGCCTTCGGCTCCGAAAGCCTATATCGATGATGTTTCGCTGAATGGCACTTGTTGATGGCCCAGCACTGAAATCTACAGCAATTAGCGGAAGGGTTGCAATAATGTCACGCTGAACGATTATCTTCAGTCGTCATTCGTCCCGTTCTTGCAGGATCTTCTTCCGGACGCAACGATGTTGAAGATTTGATGTTTTACCGGGTTCCTGATATTCATGGTACACTCGTGAAATGGTCATACGGCAAAATCGGCACTTCATCGCTACCTCGGAGATGCTGTGTCCCATCGCTCGTGCGCCTACTATAACACTATGTTCAGACTCATTTAAATCTTGATAACCTGCCTACAGGAAAATTAAAGAGACCTTTGGAGATAAGAGAACCACTTGTATGAACATAAAGAGCTCAGATGGAAACCCAGTTCTAAGCAAAGAAGGGAAAGCAGAAAGGTGGAAGGAGTATATAGAAGGTCTATACAAGGGCGATGTGCTTGAGGACAATATTATGGAAATGGAAGAGGATGTAGATGAAGATGAAATGGGAGATATGATACTGCGTGAAGAGTTTGACAGAGCACTGAAAGACCTGAGTCGAAACAAGGCCCCCGGAGTAGACAACATTCCATTGGAACTACTGACGGCCTTGGGAGAGCCAGTCCTGACAAAACTCTACCATCTGGTGAGCAAGATGTATGAAGCAGGCGAAATACCCTCAGACTTCAAGAAGAATATAATAATTCCAATCCCAAAGAAAGCAGGTGTTGACAGATGTGAGAATTACCGAACAATCAGTTTAATAAGCCACAGCTGCAAAATACTAACACGAATTCTTTACAGACGAATGGAAAAACTAGTAGAAGCCGACCTCGGGGAAGATCAGTTTGGATTCCGTAGAAATACTGGAACACGTGAGGCAAAACTGACCTTACGACTTATCTTAGATGAAAGACTAAGGAAATGGAAACCTACGTTTCTAGCATTTGTTGACTTAGAGAAAGCTTCTGACAATGTTGACTGGAATACTCTGTTTCAAATTCTAAAGGTGGCTGGGGTAAAATACAGGGAGCGAAAGGCTATTTACAATTTGTACAGAAACCAGATGGCAGTTATAAGAGTCGAGGGACATGAAAGGGAAGCAGTGGTTGGGAAGGGAGTAAGACAGGGTTGTAGCCTCTCCCCGATGTTATTCAATCTGTATATTGAGCAAGCAGTAAAGGAAACAAAAGAAAAATTTGGAGTAGGTATTAAAATCCATGGAGAAGAAATAAAAACTTTGAGGTTCGCCGATGACATTGTAATTCTGTCAGAGACAGCAAAGGACTTGGAAGAGCAGTTGAACGGAATGGATGGTGTCTTGAAGGAAGGATATAAGATGAACATCAACAAAAGCAAAACAAGGATAATGGAATGTAGTCGAATTAAGTCGGGTGATGTTGAGGGTTTTAGATTAGGAAATGAGACACTTAAAGTAGTAAAGGAGTTTTGCTATTTGGGGAGCAAAATAACTGATGATGGTCGAAGTAGAGAGGATATAAAATGTAGACTGGCAATGGCAAGGAAAGCGTTTCTGAAGAAGAGAAATTTGTTAACATCGAGTATAGATTTAAGTGTCAGGAAGTAATTTCTGAAAGTATTTGTATGGAGTGTAGCCATGTATGGAAGTGAAACATGGACGGTAAATAGTTTGGACAAGAAGAGAATAGAAGCTTTCGAAATGTGGTGCTACAGAAGAATGCTGAAAATTAGATGGGTAGATCACATAACTAATGAGGAGGTACTGAATAGGATTGGGGAGAAGAGGAGTTTGTGGCACAACTTGACCAGAAGAAGGGATCGGTTGGTAGGACATGTTCTGAGGCATCAAGGGATCACCAATTTAGTATTGGAGGGCAGCGTGGAGGGTAAAAATCGTAGGGGGAGACCAAGAGATGAATACACTAAGCAGATTCAGAAGGATGTAGGTTGCAGTAGGTACTGGGAGATGAAGAAGCTTGCACTGGATAGAGTAGCATGGAGAGCTGCATCAAACCAGTCTCAGGACTGAAGACCACAACAACAACAACAACCTGCCATTGTAGCAGCAGTAACCGATCTGACTACTGTGCCAGACAAATGTTGTCTTATAGTGGCGATACCAATCGCAGCGCCGTATTCTGCCTGTTTTCATATCTCTGTACTTGAAAACGCAGTGTAATAACTGTGTTTTTAATTTCTGTTTATCATATACTAAACTGTGACTCTTTGATTTCTCCAAACACAACAGAACGGTAATCTTCCATAAATAAATTAAGCACATTATATTTTGGTTGTAGTATTCTATATTTTATTCTCATTTTTGGTGCACAAGCAAGGTAGCAGAATGCATTAAAATCTTCTCTGACTTCTTGCCGCACAGTGTCACAATTTGAGCGCGACTTTACGGAAAGCCTGCTCTCTTTGCATCTTCCTCATAGAAGCCACTGGAAATGCAGACTCGGAATTTATATTGCTGGTACTTCCACTGATATAGCTACTGCGGTATAGAACTATGTGGCAGTTGCAAACGTTCTGAATATCACTAGCCCGACACAGAAGACTCCTGTGATTCTGAAGAAATTCTAGTCACTTGAAGGTGAACACTAACGACACAAACTGAAGAGAAGCACAGAGAACTTCGCCGGCCGCTGTGACCGAGCGGTTCTAGGCGCTTCCGTCCGCAACCGCGCTGCTGCTACGGTCGTAGGTTCGAATCCTGCCTCGGGCATGGATGTGTGTGATGTCCTTAGGTTAGCTGGGTTTAAGTAGTTCTAAGTCTAGGAGACTGATGACAGATGTTAAGTCCCATAGTACTTAAAGCCATTTGAACCATTTCACAGTAATAACTCATTAGAATCAGTCTGAACTGGATTGTTGCAGTAACCACACGTGCTAATCAATAAGATGTATGAGGTAGTATGTTCCGCATATTTTGAATCATCATATATCATTACATGCACTGTGTTCTCTATTGGTTTGTACATAATTTTGTCGAGAGTAACAAGATTTAGGAAGACTGAGACGGAATTTTATAAACTGTTTTAAGTCAATCATTTAAACTAATACTGATGTCTTTGTATGTCCATCCTTCTGGTTGGAGGTTTGAGGGACTTCTGCCGTTCACTTATATAATAAAATGGAACACTTACAGCCATCCTTACGGTGTTATTTATTTTGTGGCTACCAGTTTCGGCGCTTCAGTACACCATCTTCGGGCCTCAACTGATTGTGTACTGAAGCACCGAAACTGGCAGCCATATAATAACGTCGTAACGACGGCTGCAGGTGTTCCATTTTAATACAGTTCTGACGTCAGTACGGCTTTATGTGACTGGCATTTTCCATTGGAGACATAAGATTTTATTCGTTGCCCGAATACAACGTACTGATTTCGTTACACCGACTGTAGTAAAAAAGAAGACAAGGGTAGACTCAATAGAGAGAGAAAGAGACAGAGAGAGACATCTATACAGCAGAGAATAATCTCTCTGTGATATTTCGAGCCGACCAGAGTGGTCGAGCTGTTCTAGGCGCTACAGTCTGGAACCGCGCGACCGCTACGGTCGCAGGTTCGAATCCTGCCTCGGGAATGGATGTGTGTGGTTTCCTTAGGTTATTTAGGTTTAAGTAGTTCTAAGTTCTAGGGGACTGATGACCTCAGCAGTTGAGTCCCATAGTGCTCAGAGCCATCTGATATTTCGAAATTGTATTTTAAAAATTGGCTCTTAATATAAGCCATGAATTGAAAGGACGGGTGCAATAGATTTGTACCAGTTTCATTACCTTTCAAACTGCATGTCCTTTCTGTTACATTTGCAGTGTATCATTGGTTTTTGCAGCTCGGTTCGCCGAAACCGAGAGCTGGTTGGGTTTCCCTTGTTGACTCCCTTTATAGGAAACTCGGGCGCACTTTATAGCAGCCTAAATGGCGCCTCGCGTGCTGTTATTCTCCATGCTTCTGCCTGGTCTCCAGAAAAACATCATTTGCCACGATGCTGTACTGTATCGATGCTTGTAGTGATTCGATTCCTTGCTATATTTATTTTCTTTTTCTACCTCTACATCAATACGCCGCAAACCACCCGACGATGTGTGAAGGAAGGTACTTCTCTTACCACTATCTCGTCCGCCCCGGTAGCTGAGTGGTCAGCGTGACAGACTGTCAATCCTAAGGGCCCGGGTTCGATTCCCGGCTGGGTCGCAAATTTTCTCCGCTCAGGGACTGGGTGTTGTGTTGTCCTAATCATCATCATTTCATCCCCATCGACGTGCAGGTCGCCGAAGTGGCGTCAAATCGAAACACCTGCACCAGGCGACCGGTTACCCGACGGGAGGCCCTAGCCACACGACATTTCCATTTACCACTATCTGATTCCCCTCCTCCCCTGTTTCGTTAGCGAATTGTGCGCGGAAAGGATGATGTCGAAAAACCTTTGTATTGTCTCTGATCTCCCAAACCTCCTCGTTGTGATCATTTCCCGAGGTACAGGGTGACAACTGTTGAACTACATTAAATAAAATCGTCATAACTTCTCAACAGTTTGCGTTAGGACGTTCAAACTGCACAGTTGGCCGCGGGGCATGATGGGAAATAGTATGCGCATGCACAGTTGTTTTAGCAACGAAGCCCACTTTCATGTGGTTGGGTTCGTCAATAAGGAAAATAGAGCATTTGGTGGACTGAAATCCACATTTCGCGATCGAGAAGTCTCTTCACCCTGAAAGGGCCACTTTGTGGTGTGCTATGTCCAGTCACGGAAGAATTGGAGCGACATTCGTTGATGGCACGGTGACTACCGAATGGCACGTGAAGATTATGGAAGATGATTTCATCACCATTATCCAACGTGACCCTGATTTCGACAAGATGTGGTTCGTGCAAGACGGAGCTCGACCCCATCGAAGCAAGAGAGTGTTTGATGTCCTGGAGGAGCACTTTCTGGACTGCATTCTGGCACCCAGAGGCCACTGACATAGCCCTCGAATGGCCGCCATATTCTCTGGATGATTGGCCGCCTTATTCTCCGGATCTGAACGTATGCGATACCTTTTTGTGGAACAATATTAAAGACAAGGTGCACATCAATAGTCCCAAAACCATAGCTGAGCTGAAAACAGCAGTTCAGGACGTCATCGACAGCATCGAGGTTCCGACACTTCAGTGGGTCATGCAGAATTTCGCTATTCGTCTGCGTCAAACCGTCGCCAATGATGGCAGGCATATCGAACATGTCATAACCTAAATCCGAACATCTGTAATGACGTTCACATGTTGAATAAAGTATGCGCACGCCATAGTTTCTAATTAATTTACATTTATTCCATATAGTTCAATAATTGTCACCCTGTCCGTAGCTTGTGTGGGAGGAATGCATATTTTATCCAACTTTTCCCGGAACGTACTGTCTCGGAATTTCTTTAGCAGACCACTCCATGATCTACAACGGCTCTCTCATCGTAGCGTCTGCCAGTGGATTTTGTTGAGCATCGCGCCGACTAAACGATCCTGTGGAGGAATGTGCCGTTCTTCTCTGTCTCTTCTAGTAGTCCTGTCTGTTAAGGGACCCAGACTGATGGGCAATACTCAAGAATCGGTCGAACAAATGTCTTGCAAGCCATTTCTTTCACGGAGAGTTATATTTCCCTAAGATTCTTCTTCAGTCTGACATCAGCTTTTCCTACTACTTGCGTTATGTGATCATTCCACTTAAGGTTGCTCTGGATATTTTACTGTCATTGCCAGACCCTGCACCATTCATCAATCCTCTGTAGGTCCTTTTGCAAATTGCTACAGTGCATCTGGTGTTGCTATCTTCTTATAATCAAGCACATCATCCGTGAATAGCCTTATGGTGTAACGCTGTTACTTTAATTTGCTATGAAAGCGGTACTGATAGACAATAAAAGCGGGTTAAAACTGTGAGCTGTCTGGGGAAGTTAACCTTGCATTACTGAGCAACTGTTTCACCAGGCATCCAGTCTAGCTTACCGAATTCCCAACCAGACTAACATTAATTATAATCTTTTAATAGTCATACGACAACCGGTAATATATATATATGTAAAAGAGAATTTAAATAAAAAGAAATAAATCAATTTATATTTGGAAATTTATTTTAACATTGGTCATTGAAATTTCAGCATATTAAACGTGAGTCATAACTAAGCTGGTGCCTTATTTAGGACTGTGAAAATGTGAGTTTGTAATCTCACGGAACACATCAAATAGGGAGCCAAGATTGGGAGACCACATACAACACTGCATTCATAAAATAACACACAAAGAACGTTGAAACATATGCAAGAGGAAATTAACCACAACCAACCGATTCAATTTTCACCCAAAGAAGTTACGTTCGTAGCGCAATCCTGTCCGTCATGTAATTACCACACACTGGTATACTAAATTCATACTAACTCTCTGTGAAATCTTCCCGAAAAGAATAGCTGAGGGCTACGTCGATGCTTTCACCACATGCTTCACGTGGTCAACTTGATTTACACAAAGAGTGTAACTCCACAATAATTTTGATAATTAAAATAAATTACATCGAAACGCAATTTACTAAAGAAAAACCTTGAACTGGTTACTATCGTCTTACTATTAACCTGATGGGTCAAACAGTTATATAAGCACGTGGTACTGGTCTCGCAAAGTACACCCCACGTGGGTTGAACATAAAGAAAAGTTGCTATATTGAAAAATATTGTCAAGACGAGACATTATAATCACACGAGCATTCGCATTTAAGATTGATGATCTTAGTTAGGGTTACTGATCGACACGTGATTCCACTTTACTCACAAAGTAGTGACAAAGCAACTACCGGAAGATATTCTGAACTTCACACGCGAATTACACTGCGTTGCAATTTAAGATCACATTGGATATTTTAGAGCTAAACCTGAAATAAAAGTGATTAAATTTTCATTTAGGCTGAACTTAAGAAATCGATTGTCCTACGGACTTAGCAGACACGCGCTTAGCCGGAGATCTTACCACTTCAGACGCTCGCCGCGGACAGACTGCCGTGGTCCCTTCCTGAGGGTGCCTCCCAAATACAAACGGAAGTGACCAGAGAGGCAGCTTCCTATACCAACATGACAAGGGACGGACAGGACCATACTAAGAATTGAAACCTC
Organism: Schistocerca serialis cubense; assembly: GCF_023864345.2. Taxonomy (NCBI): domain Eukaryota; kingdom Metazoa; phylum Arthropoda; class Insecta; order Orthoptera; family Acrididae; genus Schistocerca; species Schistocerca serialis. The sequence goes on from NC_064645.1 coordinate 623,050,324, forward strand.
TCTGCTTTTAGAAAGCGTAGCTACCTGTTCCGACGTTGGTCCTACTGTTCTCTAGCAGACAGGCTTGTCTGCTACCCTCAAGCATGCAACTAGAAACACATTTGCTCATTCATCCTCTCACACAGAAGGGAAGGGGGATGACAGTATCTTATCATATACAGTATATAAAAGAAAGCGGATGTAGGTTCTGTATGAGACTGTGTGACTTGAATTACCTACAAACTGTGTTTTAAAGTGTAGTAGTGTGACAGATCGTTCTTGTTTATGTGTAAAAGTAACATGTTTCACTGCTCAGTCTCCTCCCAGATAGTCAGAAATACCACAGTAAATTTAGAAGAGGAATTTATGCCGTAAATGACAACAGATTTAAGAAATTAATATGAAAGGAATCCAACAGAGACCTTTCAATGGAGCTTCCGACATTTTGTACTAGAACACTTATATATATTGTAAACAGTAACTATTTTATCACACTTTCATGACGTACTCGTGAAATTACCTTTGCATATGTCGATTTTGTTCCGTTCAGTGCGATATCTTAAGTTCTAAGTGCCAAGAAGGCTTAAACCTTGGCCGCAAATCTGGTCCGATACTCGGTAAGATCTTTTTTTTTTTTTTTCAGTAAACAGCAATGCGGGACCATGTTGAACGCCTTCCCGAACACAACGAACACGGCATCAACTAGAGTGCCTCTGCCTACAGCATTTTGGGTGTACTGGAGAACGCTCCAGAGCCAGCTGAGTTTCACAAGATCTCTGCTGCCTCCTTGTGTTTCAGTTGCACAGTACAGGTTTCAGTTGCAGGCGGTGTACTGGCTTAGGAGTGTGCGTCTTCCAGCGGCCACATCTTGGAATCTTTTCCACAGTAATTAGGCCGTACTAGGTTAGCGGCCGATGGTTCGCTCGCATAGACAGTATGGCGTGCACAGATCTTTTTTGTTTTTATTTAATCGAATGTGTATGTTGTTCACGTGTAGCTCTACGCACTATGAAAGAGTTGGTGACCCTTTACATGGTTGCCAGTCTTTGCATAACTGCAGTAGTCCAAGAGTTAATTTAATTCCATATAGCAAGTTTAAAAGAAAAAAAAAAGAGGCAAATCGGTCAAGTGGTTCTGTAATTACACCCGGTAATGACCTCTCTCATCTCAGACGGATATTCCTGGGTATGGTATCGCATTTAGACGTTGTATCTATTTTGTCAAGGCTAGTTTAAACAGCAATTACAAAAAATATTTTTATAAACATATACTAGGCCTACTGAAAAATTAATGCATTAAAGATTGATTTCTTTTGCCATGCAATTCTTCCAAAGCCGATTTGTCGTGTGAAGTTAAATAGCGTTCTTTGATTCAGTTTACAGGTAGCAATACATCTAATTAAGGCCATAGAAGCCTGGTCTTTTCCGATTGCGCTATTGACAGAAAAGGGATTCTGTTGTCTCAATAAAATATTTCATAAAACATTTCATCCCCTATTTCATCCTCTTATAGCTTGAATTTCCTAAAACACTAAAACACGTTGCTTTTTTCAAATTTCTAAACTAGAAGTGAAATACCAGTTTAAATTATGTAGCTTTAAAATGCTATATTAGTTCTTCAATAATGATTTATTTGCTAAAAACATTTTCACCATCTCACCCCATTACGGGCTGACTTTCCAAAAACGTTGGAACACTTATTTTTTTTTATTTCTGACCGTCAAACCAAATACCAATTTTCGTACTTTTAACTTCAAAACTGCCTTAATAGAGACACATTTCCAAAAAAAAATCGTTCCTTAGTTCATCCCGTTAGAGGTGGAATTTCGAGAAATTTCTTCACAGACGATACCTACAATATAAGACGAACACACTCTCCAAATTTCAGTTCTGTCCTTCGCGGTTTGGGCTGGGTGATGGTGAGTCAGTGAATTAGTCAGGACATTTCCCTTTACATACAGTGTGTCCCACTTTAAACCGTAGCGCCTTTCATACCGGTTAATTATCTCTAGTCGAATTGCGTGTGAAGTGGTAACACTGTCTCGAAAGTTTGCTACACTGTATTTTATCGGAAAGATGAGTGCAGCTGTGTGTTCGTGCGTCAGTTTTTCTGAGAAACGCGTATTGTTGAGTTGTTACAGAAATAGGGCAGACGGCATTAGAACAGCGAATTGATATTGCGGAGTGTCACATGAAGACATGCTCATTCAGGGGAAGTAAAGAAAGGTTTCAAGCGAAGTATTCTGAAAGAAAATTCCCCCACAACCAGCACTATTGAACACCTCTGCAAGAACTGGGGGAGTGTAGGATACGTTCAGAATGTGCAGGGGATGGGCGACTGACAGTGAGGACCCCTGAAACTATAGACAGTAGTCGCTTGGGCATTAAGAGAAGTACCCGCAAGTCGGCAGGGAGGTTATCGCAGCAGGCTGGTGTTATCTCGTCCATCGTGTCATCTTGTACTAAAAGATGTGAAACTAAAAGCGTATAATGTGTGTTCGGCAAAAGTTGAAATTTGAGGATCAGGAAAAAAAAACATAGTTTATTATTGTAAACGGCTGCTGACGTCAATTCCTAGCGGGTACTCGGATTCCTAGCTTTACTTCATGTCAGATTAGGCCTTGTTTCATTTGTCAGGTTACCTAAACTCCCACATACTCTAATGAAGAACCTCACCACTAAGAAAAGTTAGGTCTTTGGTATGCTTTGTCCGGCATGTGCATTATTGGGCGCATACTTTTCAACTACATCTCAAACAGTGCCATATATCTGGATATCTTTGATTGTTTCTATGCACAATTAACAGATGCAAAGATGCTGTCTGCAGTATTGCAACAAGATAGAGAGCAACCGCTTACACATCCAATCGAAGTATGTTCTACGTCACCAATGTGTTCCTTGAAGACAGACTTGTCAGTAATGGCCTCCGGCCGCCATGGCCCCGGACTTAACATGGCGTGATTTTTATTCATGGAGTCCTCAAAAAAAAGCAATGTGTATCCTGGTAACCTTCGCACAATAGACGATTACTAGAGAAATTAACAACATCACGCCTGCAGAATTACAGCATGTTCATTCCATGTAGGCTTTCACGGCCGGCGTCTTTATCAGTAAACTCTTCCGGGCTAAGTTGCCGTGGTCGATCTGTAGAACTTCTTCTCCCTGACGTTTCGTTCTCAACTGCGGAGAACATCTTCCGAGGTGAGTCGACGACTGGCTGCTAGGAGCTGGGGCCGCCGCTTATATAGAGATCGTAGGGGGCGCCACCACACGTCACATGGCGTCGATGTGCAGCTATCTCTGGCTATCGTCTGTTCTCTCGATTGCAGGCAATCGATTGTCACGTGATTGATTCAACGTCGACCGCCATATCTTATCCAATTTTAATCCTTCTTCTTTACGATTAAAATTATATTGATGTTTGTGGATTTCAATTGCCTCTCTATACATACGTGTATAATAGTGCGACGTCCTCGCTAGCACGCTTGTTTCACCAAATTTTATGTCGTGATCTCCATCCTTAAAAACATGTTCCGCTACTGCCGATTTGTCGATATGTCCCAAGCGACAGTTTCTTTTGTGCTCCGTCAACCGTGTATTGATGCTTCTTTTGGTAGTTCCTATGTAAACCCTGCCGCAACTACACGGAATTTTATATACCCCCTGGGGTGGCTAGGGGGTGACGAGCATCTTTTGTTGATCTTAGGCATTCACTAATTTTCTTAGTAGGCCTAAAAATGGTCTCTACCTGAAACTTGGCTAGTACTTTTCCAATGCGATCCGTGATATTATGGATGAACGGAAGAAATACTTTTCCAGCTGATGGTTGTTGCTGTCTCCCATTTTTAGGCATTTTTCTATTTGGGTGAAGTGCTCGATTAATCTCGTTTTTTGTATAACCATTTTTCGCAAAGGCCATTCGTAAATGATTTAGTTCTTCTTGTAAGTAGCCTGTGAAACGGAGGCTTATCCTCCGAGATTATATGGTTTACCAAAGATACATAAACCTGATGTTCCTTTGAGACCAATAGTCAGCGCAATTGGAGCTCCTACCCAAGAACTAGCCAGACACCTTGCCTCTTTGTTACAACCTCACATAGGCAAAACTGAGAGTCATATTAAAAACTCTCTACACTTCATTGAGAAATTGAGGGAAATTACTGTCGGTCCTAATGACATACTTGTCAGTTTTGATATAGTGTCTTTGTTCACGATGGTTCCAGTTGATGAAGCTCTCTCCCATATAGCCAATATGTTCCCTACTGATATAGTAGCCTTGTTCCAACACTGTCTATCCTCAACCTATTTTCAGTATAATGGTGAATTTTATGAACAGATCGATGGGGTAGCCATGGGAAGCCCCCTAAGTCCCGCAATTGCGAATTTATTCATGGAATATTTTGAACATCAAGCATTGCAGTCGGCCAAAAAAAGCCCCTCGAAGTGGTATCGGTATGTGGATGATACCTTTGTAATATGGAATCATGAGGAAGAAGACTTGAATGATTTTCTGGTACACTTAAATAGCATCAACCCAAAGATTAAATTTACTATGGAGAAGGAGAAGAATGGACAACTTAACTTCTTGGATGTATCAGTTATCAAACGGGCGGATGGGACCTTAGGCCATAAGGTCTACAGGAAAGGTACACATACCGATCGCTACCTCCATAAGAACTCAAACCACCACCCTAGGCAAAAGAGGGGGGTCATAAAAACACTGGTGGATAGGGCCAATAATATTTGTGAACCAGGCTACTTACAAGAAGAACTAAATCATTTACGAATGGCCTTTGCGAAAAATGGTTATACAAAAAACGAGATTAATCGAGCACTTCACCCAAATAGAAAAATGCCTAAAAATGGGAGACAGCAACAACCATCAGCTGGAAAAGTATTTCTTCCGTTCATCCATAATATCACGGATCGCATTGGAAAAGTACTAGCCAAGTTTCAGGTAGAGACCATTTTTAGGCCTACTAAGAAAATTAGTGAATGCCTAAGATCAACAAAAGATGCTCGTCACCCCCTAGCCACCCCAGGGGTATATAAAATTCCGTGTAGTTGCGGCAGGGTTTACATAGGAACTACCAAAAGAAGCATCAATACACGGTTGACGGAGCACAAAAGAAACTGTCGCTTGGGACATATCGACAAATCGGCAGTAGCGGAACATGTTTTTAAGGATGGAGATCACGACATAAAATTTGGTGAAACAAGCGTGCTAGCGAGGACGTCGCACTATTATACACGTATGTATAGAGAGGCAATTGAAATCCACAAACATCAATATCATTTTAATCGTAAAGAAGAAGGATTAAAATTGGATAAGATATGGCGGTCGACGTTGCATCAATCACGTGACAATCGATTGCCTGCAATCGAGAGAACAGACGATAGCCAGAGATAGCTGCACATCGACGCCATGTGACGTGTGGTGGCGCCCCCTACGATCTCTATATAAGCGGCGGCCCCAGCTCCTAGCAGCCAGTCGTCGACTCACCTCGGAAGATGTTCTCCGCAGTTGAGAACGAAACGTCAGGGAGAAGAAGTTCTACAGATCGACCACGGCAACTTAGCCCGGAAGAGTTTACTGATAAAGACGCCGGCCGTGAAAGCCTACATGGAATGATTCGACGCCTCTACGGGGAGGAAATGTCAACTAGGGTACGACGACTGGAGAACCTACGCAAGAAGAAAGGTCAACAACTTTGCTCACTCACTTTTCTGCTACGCTGTCGTGATACCGGTATAGTTCCCAAGTTTTTTAAAAGTGAGAAGAATGTTTCATTCGCCACAAGCTAACCGTATTTATTCTCGTATGGAACTGGCATTACTACGTGAGCGGATACATCAGACACGACGAGGACTGGCGGTATGTGATGGCCAACTGCTAAATCTTCATTTACTTATTAGCAATACTATGCAGTTTTGTCATTGGAACAAAGTGGACAGTTTAACATTTAGATCTATGGAGATTAGTGCAGAAGTGTCTTCCAATAGGCAGAAGGACAAGTTTGATCGTCTACAAGAGGGTCGACAGGAAACAGCGATTCCAAACAATTCCCAAACGGTTATTAATTTATCGGAAAAAGAATTGTCTAATGAAGAACTTTCTGTTCTGTCTAAAGGAGGGAATTTTGCAATAACTCCATCCAAGATTCCTGTGGAGGACATTATTGCTAATATAGAGGCAGGAATTCGTCAGTTACCATCATATTCTGCTGATGAAATTAGAATGGAAACCTCCAGGATATTACGCAAAGCTAAGCCACCCAGCAGCAATCTGTCTCAAGGGGAAAGGAAGGCATTGCGGGAGATCAATGCAGACAAGAATGTTATTATAGTTGCCGCTGACAAGGGAAATGTTACTGTTTTAATGAATACTGAGGATTATCACAAGAAGATCAGTGATCTCCTGGAACCCAGCACATACAAGAAGTTGAAAAAGGATCCCACAACGAATGTGCTGAATGCCACCAAGCGTCTGATAAAACAGTCTTCAATTCCTACAGAAGTTAAAAAGTATCTTTGTGAAACGGAGGCTTATCCTCCGAGATTATATGGTTTACCAAAGATACATAAACCTGATGTTCCTTTGAGACCAATAGTCAGCGCAATTGGAGCTCCTACCCAAGAACTAGCCAGACACCTTGCCTCTTTGTTACAACCTCACATAGGCAAAACTGAGAGTCATATTAAAAACTCTCTACACTTCATTGAGAAATTGAGGGAAATTACTGTCGGTCCTAATGACATACTTGTCAGTTTTGATATAGTGTCTTTGTTCACGATGGTTCCAGTTGATGAAGCTCTCTCCCATATAGCCAATATGTTCCCTACTGATATAGTAGCCTTGTTCCAACACTGTCTATCCTCAACCTATTTTCAGTATAATGGTGAATTTTATGAACAGATCGATGGGGTAGCCATGGGAAGCCCCCTAAGTCCCGCAATTGCGAATTTATTCATGGAATATTTTGAACATCAAGCATTGCAGTCGGCCAAAAAAAGCCCCTCGAAGTGGTATCGGTATGTGGATGATACCTTTGTAATATGGAATCATGAGGAAGAAGACTTGAATGATTTTCTGGTACACTTAAATAGCATCAACCCAAAGATTAAATTTACTATGGAGAAGGAGAAGAATGGACAACTTAACTTCTTGGATGTATCAGTTATCAAACGGGCGGATGGGACCTTAGGCCATAAGGTCTACAGGAAAGGTACACATACCGATCGCTACCTCCATAAGAACTCAAACCACCACCCTAGGCAAAAGAGGGGGGTCATAAAAACACTGGTGGATAGGGCCAATAATATTTGTGAACCAGGCTACTTACAAGAAGAACTAAATCATTTACGAATGGCCTTTGCGAAAAATGGTTATACAAAAAACGAGATTAATCGAGCACTTCACCCAAATAGAAAAAAGCCTAAAAATGGGAGACAGCAACAACCATCAGCTGGAAAAGTATTTCTTCCGTTCATCCATAATATCACGGATCGCATTGGAAAAGTACTAGCCAAGTTTCAGGTAGAGACCATTTTTAGGCCTACTAAGAAAATTAGTGAATGCCTAAGATCAACAAAAGATGCTCGTCACCCCCTAGCCACCCCAGGGGTATATAAAATTCCGTGTAGTTGCGGCAGGGTTTACATAGGAACTACCAAAAGAAGCATCAATACACGGTTGACGGAGCACAAAAGAAACTGTCGCTTGGGACATATCGACAAATCGGCAGTAGCGGAACATGTTTTTAAGGATGGAGATCACGACATAAAATTTGGTGAAACAAGCGTGCTAGCGAGGACGTCGCACTATTATACACGTATGTATAGAGAGGCAATTGAAATCCACAAACATCAATATCATTTTAATCGTAAAGAAGAAGGATTAAAATTGGATAAGATATGGCGGTCGACGTTGCATCAATCACGTGACAATCGATTGCCTGCAATCGAGAGAACAGACGATAGCCAGAGATAGCTGCACATCGACGCCATGTGACGTGTGGTGGCGCCCCCTACGATCTCTATATAAGCGGCGGCCCCAGCTCCTAGCAGCCAGTCGTCGACTCACCTCGGAAGATGTTCTCCGCAGTTGAGAACGAAACGTCAGGGAGAAGAAGTTCTACAGATCGACCACGGCAACTTAGCCCGGAAGAGTTTACTGATTACAGCATGTTGTTCGTAACGTCAACACAAGAAGTCAGCGACGCCTGGACGCCCATAGCCACTACTTCCAGCATCTCTTATAAACAGGTAACTACATGTTTTTAACGTCACTGTCATCTATTCTCTTTTAGTTAGTTCATAGTTACTTGAATCTAGGGCGTGAGGCGTACTGGTCTTATGTTGGACACCCTGTATATGGAGATTGCAACAGTGCTCATTTCGTTAGCGCAACGGCTGTGATTCAAAGCAAAGCTGGCGAGCTTTATTTTTTCAAAATAGCGGTCGCTTAGTTTATTTAGCGCAACGCACTTCGCAAGCAGCGTGTGGACTGCAACCGCTGACGTGTATGAGGCTTTGCGCGCTGCATAGGCACTTCGGAGAACTAGGGAAGAGCTATTTCAAGATGTACAGGCTTTTTTAAATTTTCTTATTGACCACGAATGTGAAGATTACGAGTATGTTCAAGCGGTGACAGAGGCAATAAGGAAGAAAAGGAAATTTAAGACGAAAAAGGATCTCAGAATATGAAATGAAGATGTAACATGTGGTGTCACCGCCAGACACCACACTTGCTAGGTGGTAGCTTTTAAATCGGCCGCGGTCCGTTAGTATACGTCGGACCCGCGTGTCGCCACTGTCAGTGATTGCAGACCGAGCGCCGCCACACGGCAGGTCTAGAGAGACGTCCTAGCACTCGCCCCAGTTGTACAGCCGACTTTGCTAGGAAAGGTTCACTGACAAATACGCTCTCATTTGCCGAGACGATACTTAGCATAGCCTTCAGCTACGTCATTTGCTACGACCTAGCAAGGCGCCATTATCAATAGATATTTAACTTGTGATGCCTGTACCGTCAGACCGATGTACACCACTTATGGATTAAAGTTAAGTATTACATCAACTACGTACTTTATTTGCTACTAAAAATTCCCTTAACTGTTCCAGACCTCACGCCAGTCTGCGTGAGCTAAAAGCGTGCATTTCGGCCTCCTCTAGCAACACGGTGTTGGCTCTTCTGCCAACACTTCATAACAAATGAAATTAAAGAGAACTAAAAAGCTTACATTACCCATGAGTTGTGGGATAAGACAATACCAAACACTTATCATCTCTTGTATGTATTTAGACAGGAGATGGCTTAGAAAATCTTGAAACGACTTAAAGATTCTGCACGACTGTACATAACAGACGAAGAAATTTGGCTGAAGGACTGTAACACTGTCAAAGATTATGGGTCGATAACAATGATAAAACTGAAATAACGAATGTAGACCAGGAAAAAGAACAAGATAATGAAATACACCAAGGATGTAATATTACGTTGGAGGAGATACAAGCAGTGTTAAAGCAGCTGAATAATAAAGCAACAGGACCCGGTAATTATAATGGAAGACTTATCAAATGTGGAGGATTAATGTTAGAACTGAGGCTGTTCCATTTATTGAATGGATGTTGGAAATGAAAGATAATACCCGACTCTTGGAGACTGATGGAAGTAATAGTACTCAGTAAAAAGGAACTAGAAATGTTTGTGAAAATTATGGAGGAATAAGTCTGTTGAAGATTGGCTATAAATTATGTGCACGAATAATTGATAACAGACTGAAAATAATTGCTGATGCCCTTTTACTGGAGGAAAAAAATCGTTTTAGAAAGGACTATCGTGCAGTGACAATGTTACAATAGTGCGGCAGATAATTGAAAAGAGACAAGAACATAACCTGGAGACTGATATCGCATTTGTAGAGTATGAAAAAGGTCTCGACAGAATGAATATACTTTTGCATTTGCATGAATATACTGTGGAATACAATAGGAAGACGAGGTTATCCTAAACATTTACTACAGGTGATGAAAAATTTATAGTTAAATAACGAAATTTTAATTAATGTAGGAGACACAGAGGAAGGGAACAATAGCGATTAACAAAGGAGTGCGACAACGGGTGCAGTCTCCTACCCGTTAGAAAATGGAAACAAGAAGGTAAGCCACGACTAAAATTAATTCATAGAGATATACTTGAATACTGTACTCTTTGTTGACGAGCGTATAATTTTACAAAAGTTTGCGGATGATTTACAATCTACATCGCTTGGAGTTAACACGCAAACTCTATAACTTGACAATATCAGAAAATAAAACCATAGTTATCGCTTTTAAAGGGAAATACCGAGTACATCGTAAAATGATGCTAAATGCAAAATCAACTGAGCAGCTATCTCACTTTCAGCTGTTTGGATGTAATATAAGTTATGAATATGATAATGACATCTCCCTTAAATTAAACAAGTTTCAAATAACATGTGGCACTATGCATAGAATATTAGACAATAAAACCAGGAGAGATACTAAGACAGAATCCTACAAATCCAACACCTATGCTCACATACGGAAGTAAGACCTGGATACAGTCAGCTGAGATTAAACTACGGAAAGTAAAAGGATGTACTCTAAGATATCAAATAAAGAATTCTGAGATAACGAATGAATTAAATATATCTTGGATGAATGAAAGAATAGAATATGGAACAATAAATTGGTAGAAGTATAATGAAAGAATGGGACCAGAGATAGACATACAATAGACTATAGAGTAAAGAAAAGTGAGATACATGAAGACAAAGGGAAAGTTGGCTTTTGTGAAGACGAAACGGGCTGTAAGCCTCCTCCTTGAAATGAAGGAGAGGGACAAGACCACGAGTGTATTTATCGCTGCGATTATCACTAATTTGTCACATGGAAGGCCACATTTTAATATCTCAAGTCGATCGCATCATTTCTGGCCATAGAGTGCTGTTCTAAATAATGTCGTTTACGCAGGGTTTTTTCCTTTAAATTAGGCCTGCTGTCGACATCCACTTTGAAAGAAATCAAAAAATGAGAGTTCTGAAGCAATGTACTCTGCGAGTGACATTAAACTATATTTATAGAAAAAGTCACCCAGTTCTTACTGTTATTCTTTCCTAGAGTTTATTCGATCGTAGGAGGCCACTGTTTTTCATGATGTGAGTTTTAAATTTTGTTTTAACTTTATGGGCGGAAGCCTTACCATGCGTCACACATGTTTTTCAATGTCTTTTATGAAAACATTTCTCCTTGACACTCAATGTACAGTAGCGTAGTTTTAACTGCAGCGTAAAATTATTGGTTACAAACTGTGTGCTCTAGCATTGGGGATAGTGTAATAGTTTATATAGAGTGCGTTCTGAAATCCGGATATGCATATATGTGGGTGCCACAGTGGCAAACAATAGTAAGCAGACATATGAGGTACAAACGAAAGGGTCGAGTGGAGGAAAATAAAACAAGCAAATAAGCCCAGTAATCATGGGTCCGGAAAACAACGGTTTCCCCGATACGATGCATTGCATCTGAGTACATGAACACCTCACAACAGTCTCCAAGCATCAAAACTGAAGATACCCACTTGAGAAGAAAAACATTACGATTGTCGCACTTGGCAACTGTTCATGTTTCAGCATGTCTTTTCATCTATGCCTGAACTTGTTAAAAAAATCTCAGGCGTGTTCCGATCGCATTGACGACAATTCACAATGTGTTCCTCGAGTTCACTGGTACTATCCATCAACAGGGCTGGAATACAATGGAGTTTTTAAATATCCTCACACAAAAGCTCCAATGGGATCAAGTCATGGGACAAGGAAGGCTATGGTATTTGCAAGCCACGACTGACACAGCTGCAGTCGAAGATTCGTGCTACGTATTCCCGTACAGCTACCTGTAAATGTGCCGCTGCACTATTACGCATGTATCACATACGCATCCTTTCAGCATAAAACTTATCATCCGAATTAGACATTTTAGTGATGTACGATTATTGGTTTGTTTCATTGCCTTCTATTCGCCCATTTCGTTCCTACCTACAGTATAATAAAAACCCCGACTTTATCCTCTTACCAAAATATCTTCTCTCTGATCCCAACCCTTTCTCTCTCCATACCTCTCTCTTTCGGTACGTTTTACCTTTTTTGTTCTTCTTTTCAAAACAGCAAAAGGCCAAATATACCGACAGATTTTAAATGGCATGTAATAGATTATATGTTCAATAAGTAGCTCTTATTAACCGGAACGCTGGTATGAACATCACAGTGCTTCACTATGTGTAGTCCTGTTGGAGAAGGTATGCGTCTGCCTCTCTCCAGTTTTCGAACTGACTTGCCCAAGCAATTATAGGAAAGCGGGGAGGGGCTATAGTTTTACACGGACTCCGGATCATAGTCCAGCTGGCCATTTTTGACATTAAGAAACGCTGTTATAAACGAAAGTAGCAGTAAGTGAGAGAATAAGAAAGGACAGGACTTAAACGGGGATTCTAACCCTGGACAGTTCAGTGTGCAATATGGCACTTTACCGTTGGGCTACCGAGTCATGTGACGTTTTGCCAATTTGTATGGAACATTTGTTCTCTTTCAGAACTTATGTAATAGACTGAAATTAACGGCAAATAAATCAATAAGTAATTTTATGAGTAATGTTCTAGGGTGCGTAGAGAACACACGAACTATTATTACATTTGTAAGAGAAACCTACGCCCCACTTGGACGTCGAAAACATTACCTTCCCTTTACGTGACACTGAAGCATGCAGACCGTCCCTGATGCAGTTTTGAAGTCTAGTTTTTCCAGTTTTCTTAACACGTGCTCCTGAGTGTAATCACACATTTAGAATGTGTCCTTTTGCTGATTGTCCGCAAGCTTGATTTCAACAGCTTTTGTAGCACGCCCAGTCTTCGTTATTCCCCGTGTCTTTTCTGCTCGCAGCGGACAATATCGATGTTCCAAATCGACTAATCGCGCGGAACGACGGGCGCGCACGTTTGTTCAGCTGCCGCGCGCGAGTGCAGCATCGACAGCGGCGCGGCTTAAAAATTCGTTTCGGCCGCGCGATAAATATCGATAGTAATGAGAGACGGGGCCATTGTGGTGGCCCGCAGATGTCTCTGTTTCGTGACCCCAGCCCTCCCCGGCACCAGGGAGGAGCCGCTAATGGATGCGGGTCCCCGAGACGAATCCCGCGGCCGCCTCGCTTTTCATTACCGGGATTTGTACTGCAGCAGCCCGGCCCGGCCGGTGCTGATGTTTCCATATAGAACGGTCCCTCCCCGTTCCGCCGCCTGCCTTTCTCACCCCAGCCCCGGCTGGCAGTGTCGATACACACTCATTCCTGCCTCCACCACCGCTATGACCTCCCACTCCGTGACCCCAGACCAGACCCTAATGTATTTCTGTGGCATCAGAGGAGCCGCCGCCCAGGGGGGGAAGCGGACAATATTTTGGGGGAGGGCGACTTCACGGTTCCCGCGCCGCGGCCGCGTGTGGACAAACACTTTTTGCCGCCGGCTGTCGGCGCGGTTTTCCGTTTCCTGAGTTATGGTCGCACCGCTCCGCCGACGTCTTCATCTGCGCCATCCGTAACGGACGGTCCCTCCGTGTACGGCTGGTGCCACACCCATCTCCGGCACGGCGATCCTTTGATAAGGAACTCACACTTCCCGGTCGTTTTGTATTTGCCCCACAATACATGCTGCTGTGTCCGCCAGAACAGGCTGTACAATGCCATGCTCAGGAAGGAGAGGGCGCCACATGGCAGGGATAGCCTCCACTGTGGTGCAAACTAGTTATGGTCAGGCGGTGAACCTCCTTCGTGCTAACCAGCATAGTTTTCGAAAACGTGTTGTTGTTGTTGTGGTCTTCAGTCCTGAGACTGGTTTGATGCAGCTCTCCATGATACTCTATCCTGTGCAAGCTTCTTCATCTCCCAGTACCTACTGCAGCCAAAATCCTTCTGAATTTGCTTAGTGTATTCATCTCTTGGTCTCCCTCTACGATTTTTACCCTCCACGCTGCCCTCCAGTACTAAATTGGTGATCCCTTGATGCCTCAAAACATGTCCCACCAACCGATCCCTTCTTCTAGTCAAGTTGTGCCACAAATTTCTCTTCTCCCCAATTCTATTCAATACGTCCTCATTAGTTATGTGATCTACCCATCTAATCTTCAGCATTCTTCTGTAGCACCACATTTCGAAAGCTTCTATTCTCTTCTTGTCTAAACTATTTATCGTCCATGTTTCACTTCCATACATGGCTACACTCCATACAAATACTTTCAGAAACGACTTCCTGACACTTAAATCAATACTCGGTGTTAACAAATTTCTCTTCTTCAGAAACGCTTTCCTTGGCACTGCCAGTCTACATGTTATATCCTCTCTACTTCGACCATCATCAGCTATTTTGCTCCCCAAATAGCAAAACTCCATTACTACTTTAAGTGTCTCATTTCCTAATCTAATTCCCGCAGCATCACCCGACTTAATTCGACTACATTCCATTATCCTCGTTTTGCTTTGGTTGATGTTCATCTTATACTCTCCTTTCAAGACACTGTCCATTCCGTTCAACTGCTCTTCCAAGTCATTTAATGTCTCTGACAGAATTACAATGTCATCGGCGAACCTCAAAGTTTTTATTTCTTCTCCATGGATTTTAATACCTACTCCGAACTTTTCTTTTGTTTCCTTTACTGCTTGCTCAATATACAGATTGAATAGCATCAGGGAGAGGCTACAACCCTGTCTCACTCCCCAACCACTGCTTCCCTTTCTGTCCCTCGACCCTTATAACTGCCATCTGCTTTCTGTACAGATTGTAAATAGCCTTTCGCTCCCTGTATTTTACCACTGCCACTTTCAGAATTTGAAAGAGAGTATTCCAGTCAACATTGTCAAAAGCTTTCTCTAAGTCTACAAATGCTAGAAACGTAGGTTTGCCTTTCCTTAATCTTTCTTCTAAGATAAGTCGTAGGGTCAGTATTGCCTCACGTGTTCCAACATTTCTACGGAATCCAAACTGATCTTCCCCGAGGTCGGCTTCTACCAGTTTTTCCATTCGTCTGTAAATAATTCGCGTTAGTATTTTTCAGCTGTGACTTATTAAACTGATAGTTCGGTAATTTTCACATTTGTCAACACCTGCTTTCTTTGGGATTGGAATTATTATATTCTTCTTGAAGTCTTCGAAAACGTAGATCGTGTAAAACGCGACTTTCAACTTTCTCACATGACGTGCTGAAAGCCTTTCATCAAAATCTATCTAGTATTACTCGATATCCAAAATGAATTTGACTCAATATCACATCTACGCTATCATAAGCTCGATCGTATGATGTAACAAGCGAAATTTGTCAATTGGTTGAGAATCTTTTGGCAGGCGCCTCAAACTACTCGGCCACTCCGCGCGGCGATGACTGGCAAACTTGTGTGGCCGATCGGTTCTAGGCGCTCCAGTCGGGAACCGCGTGACCGCTACGGTCGCAGGTTCGAATCCTGCCTCGGGCATGGATGTGTGTGATGTCCTTAGGTTAGTTAGGTTTAAGTAGTTCTAAGTTCTAGGGGGCTGATGACCTCAGAAGTTAAGTCCCATAGTGCTGAGAGCCATTTTTTGATTGGAAAACTTGTTGCTTGCTCGGGCGAGTCTCCTTTCAAATTGTATCGAGCGGATGGAAGTGTACGGGAATGGAGACAACCTCATGAATCCATGGACCCTGTATGTTAGCAGGGGACTCTTCGAGCTGGTGGAGGCTCTGTAATGGTGTGGCGCATGTGCAGCTGGAGTGATATGGGACCCATGACACAACTCTGACAGGTGACACGCACGTAAGCATCCATTCATGTCCACTTTGCAATTCCCAGAATTACTACAAAGTGGCCCCAGGAACATTCTTCTGAGTTTAAACTCCCCAGACATAAACTTTATTGAGGATATCTGGGATGCGTTGCAACGTGCTGTTCAGATGAGATCTCCACCCCTCGTGTTCTTACAGATTTATGGACAGCCCTGCAGGATTCATAGTGTCAGTTCCCTCCAGCAGTGCTTCAGACATTAGTCGAGTCATCGCTACGTCATGTTGCGGCACTTCCGCGTGCTCACGGCGGCCCCGCCACAATATTAGGCGGGTGCACCAGCATTTGGCTCTTCAGTGTATATCATATTAGGCGTTGTGATCGTCTGGAGAGGCGGTATGAAATGGAAAGAAATCTCTTGTTAGTGAAGGCGAGAGGAAATCTTACATTTTTTGAAGGCGGGATCTGAACTGGATGCTAGCGGAATCAAATTTAGAACACTCCTCCAGCATTTGAGGTCCGTATCAAGAGCGCATGAGAGCTGATGACGAATAAATTCATACACAATGATAGGATCAAAACACATAAGCAAAATCAATTCGAAAGGTCATCAGGGATGCTCATAAATTCTCAGGAATTACCCAGAAATCACCAGAATGAGATAAGAGCCATTAGAGCGCATTCTGAGACCCACTATCTGATCAGAAGTAACAGGACATCTATTAGTGGACATTAATACGCGGTATATACCCCCTTTACCTTTATAACAGCTTATACTCTGCTGACAACACTTTTAATGACGTTGTAAGTAGGCTGTTTAGGTTTTTATATTGGTAACGTGACTGAATATCTGTGGAAGAAGGGCCTCGAGACGGAAAGCTAAAAAACGTAGTGGTATTTGGTGGTAGAGTATGGAGCTGCGTTTCATTGCGTTTGCAATCTGGGAAGGCCAGTCCATTTCAGAAATGTTGCTATCCACGAACCAACATCTCACAGATACTGCTTTATTGCAGTTCGCAGTTATTTGCTCATACAGCCATCGCCTCCGAACTCTTCCTCTATTGTACGCAATACATAATACTGAATAACGTGTTCATTTCCTTCCGCATACAGCGTTTTCTGAATCGCAATAATGGCAACACACCCTAACCACCCGTTAGTGTAACATCACCTCCTCAATATCTCATTGTTGACACTATAAGCGATGGTTAAGTATCACTTTCCAGCCATTCACCGAACCGAAACCATCCCATCGCGTTTCCAGAAGGCACAGTGTGATTCATCAAATCAATCATCTTTAGTCATCCACTGTTCAGTGATATCGCTCTCTACAGCCTCTTAGGCATCGCACAACACAGGCTACAGAAATGTGTAGGTTATGAAGAGCTTCTCGATATTTGTACCCCATTCTTTTTAAATCTCTACACACAGCCATTGTGCTAGGTGGACTAGTGGTAGGACTTTGAAACTCGCGAGTGGTTCTTTTCATACGATATTTTATAACAGCCCTCCACAACGGTCGACGGTCCCTGTTCGTCAGTACTTGAGATCTGATTGATCTGGATTTAGTTCTAGTTGGTCCTTCTCGTTTCCACTTCAAAACCATATAGTCAACTCTTGACCTGGGCAGCTGAAATGTCCCAGATGGATCTGTTATTCAGGTGACATCCAATGACTACTCCAAGTTCGAAGACACTGAGCTTTTCTGACCGACCCATTCTGCTGTTACTCCTTTCCTACTGACGACGCAATACTCGCCGCCTTCTTTCATGCTGGTGTATCCGCCTCTCGGCGTGTAAACCCATGAGAGGAAGAAAATAAAGACTATTACTGAGTAGTCCTCACCAACCACTGTTATCCACGCTACTATGGACCGACTTCAACATCGGCGAGTCTTGAAAAAGTTTTTCTTCTTTTTTTCATTAATCTCCGCATTGTTCTGATGCGGCATGCCAGGGTATCTTATCTCGTACCAGTCTTTCTTATCTCGTACCCTTTTATTTCAGAGTAACGCTTATACCCTTTCACAATACGCTTCCATAATTACCTGTTTTACATACTCCAATCTCTCCCCTACGATGTTTGCTATCTGGCTTTCTTTAGCACCACGGCAGTTATTCGCTGATGTCTCACCCGTTTACTAATGCATTATCTTTCTGCTAATAGTTAGTTAAACGTTTATTTATTATAGTCAAGTCTGTCGTGAAACTCCTAGTGTCTTATCAAACGTATTATCTCAAACACTTCGATTATCTTCGTTTCTGGTTTAATGAAAGTCGTCGATTCATTTGTATACAATGTTGCACTCTAGACAAATGTGTTCAGAAATGTGTGATACCTTAAGGGGCAATCCTAAATTCCTGTTTGGGGGCGGTGTTGCAGCGTATATGCGACGCAGCGCGACTCTGATGTGAGTATATAAGCACCGACGGCTATGTGTTATGGGTTTTTGATTCTGTTC
The DNA here is from genome assembly GCF_023864345.2 of Schistocerca serialis cubense. Classification (NCBI taxonomy): domain Eukaryota; kingdom Metazoa; phylum Arthropoda; class Insecta; order Orthoptera; family Acrididae; genus Schistocerca; species Schistocerca serialis. Next base: position 623,068,585 of record NC_064645.1, read on the forward strand.
AAAGTTGTTGTGGTGGTGTGTATGTTTTACTGTAAAACGTATGAAAATGTAGCAGGAAGAATAACAGTATTATTCGAAAGAAATAAATAATCTCTGATAATTCTTATTTATGTGCTGCTGAGCCCGACTATAATGAATTATTTTGTCATACCTTATCACTACAAATAAGTATTGAAATGCTGTTTCACTAATTCAGTATGTGGCATTAAAATGTATGCACCAAATAATTAATATATCGCACCACAATATCTTCTCATAACAGAACTGGTGTCGTAAATATTCTTTTTATTTAAAGTCACTGATGAATTACTGTGAGAAACATTAATCTCACGAACCAGCCATAAAAATTGGTTCATTTACTTATAGTCCAAGATGTTCTACTGAATGTTATTTTAACTATTAGAATACAAAAATAACAAATTCCTGTCGGTTCTTGTCCTGGGAGTTCAAATATTGGAATATCGATCGAAATAATTAATGTCTGATTATTTCTTCAGTTTGAAATTGCCGCTCCATATGCTCACGTATTGGCGGCAGACAAAGCACAGTCTGTACTGATGCGGACACAAAACATGAAACATTCACACTTCGTTATCTAGTTACAAAAAAAGTCCATACACTAGAATTCCATGTAGCAAATTGTAGTTATATTTTTCTTTTGATCACTTATGAGCTACCTTTTACAACATTTAAAAGAACAGACCTTAGCTTATCTTCGATCTCATCCGCTTCATACAACATAGAGAACAATAGAAGAAGTTTTTCACAAATACAAATACAATACATTCTTTTCGTGGTACTATCTTCCTAACATGCGTGCGGGAAATGCGGAATCCTTAATTATGGCGACATAATTACCAAATGCTTCCAAACAGGACCAGCGTTCTTGGCTGCCTGAGGGCAAACACAGGTAGACATCCATCGAATATTGAAGAAAGTGTGTGGGGCAGCATGCCTGTCGAAAACCACCATTGTGGAAGTGTGTGCCAAGCTTCTGCGATAAGGGAAGCAGCTGCTTCATAATAATGCACTTCCCCATATTGCAAACGTCGTAACGAAGAAGTTACACCAATTTAAGTGGCAGACACTTGAGCCGTACAGACCTAATCTCTCCCCATGTAATTTCGATGCCTTCTGTTCTTTAAAAAAAGGTCTTGGTGGTTTGGCAATTTCTTTCGGACGAGGATGTGCAGCAGTCAGTTGCATACTCCTTCACGCATCAGGTCACGGTGTTACAGCAAGTGCGTATCTTCAACCTGGTGCGTCGGTGGGATTGTTGCCTCAGTGACCACGGCGCTTTTGCCTGACTGGCATACCGATTCTGAATACTACGGCCTTCGAATGGAAGCTTTTCGAAGGCCCTTATTGAAGACTTTTATTTAAAGTAAATGTATTCGCTGTTGCAATTACGAACAACCACCAGCTATATAAGTGAATGACGGCAAAGAAAACTTGTGCCGGACACGACCTCGAACCCGAAGCGGTCCCCTCAGCCACTTTGGCTGTCCGTGCACCAGTCACAGCGCACCTTAACTTCCATATGTCGTTGTTCCTGCATCACTACGTTTACTCGTACACACATAACGCAGTTCCCGTCCGGGGAGGACATTTTAATAGAAAACCGCAACCTTTTGTTGGCGGATAAATGCAGTATTACGCTGCCTGTGTTATTAAGAAACATGATGCAGTGGCCCTCGGACTTCGGATATGCATGCATGTCTGTTGGAATATTGCATCGTTCTTCCTAACAACTCAGGTAGTGCAATATCGTACCAGCCTTTTATTAGTGAATAATGCTCTCTTCGACTGTGCTGGTCTGCTTTAACGGCCACCTTGATTCTTCTGTTAAATTTTATTTTGCTTGCAAGGTAGCAAAATTATTTCGCTTCAGCCAGTATGAATGAAAACCCACTGGACTAAATAAATGCACTTAAAACAGTACTGAGACGCCCCGCTAATCCCGCAAGACAGGACAGATAGTATAAATTGTGGAAAGGGGACAAAATAATGGCTGTCAGTTTCACTCGAACATACAACTTTATTATTTGATGAAACATTACAAGATCCCAAATTTTTTGTTTTTTGTTTTAAAGGAAACACACAGCTTTAATCCTTGGGACTTAATTAACGGCTGAAAGCCACTTGAATTTAAAAACGGCTGAAGGCCAATAACTTAAAACGCAAGCATAATCAGAAATTTAACAGGCAAGCCTTATCTTAAAACAGTTATTTAGTTAGGCTGAAGTAAACAAACTCAAATCGGCTGAAGGCCTAACACTTAAAACTCCATAACATTAATTTTTCTTTAAATATCAAAGGCCTTACGTGAGGCAGTACTTTGAACTAGGCTGAAGGCCTTAAGAGGAAAACAACTCCAATTTTTAAAAAAATCGGGTAGAAGCCATACAAGTACAAACAACAAGAACAATTTAAAAAAAAAAAGTAGGGCAGTGCACCCTAGGGCGCTGGGATGTTCGAGGGTCGGCCTGTAATTCAATCACTAACGCTCCATTAGGTGAGACAGGCTGTCAGGCGAACCATTCAAGACCCGACGACAACCCAACCGACCGACAGTCAGTCAGCAGACCAATAATCAAAATCAGCTCCGCTCCACACTTGCACCAAAACTCAAACGATGGTAACACCAGAGACCGTGGAACAACAACCAGAACGGATGATGATGATGATGATGATGATGATTAGTGTTTTAGGGCGCACAACAACGAGGTTATCAGCGCCCGTTCCCAAAAGATAACCAGAACGGATCACAGGCAACCCATAAGCGGTGGACGACCCAAAAACACGTCGTCTAATCAGACGGCCGACCAAACGACCAAGCGAGGTCGCTGCCACTCAAACGTATGTGTCGGCAACCGTCGGGCGAGTGACGGCTATCCTGTCCTTCCTCCCTACTCCACACCAACCGATCAACTCAGAGCCAGTACGCCGACAACATTTAAATTAACTTGTCAGTCAAATCACATAAACTACGCACAGTTTCACGAACACTTGCACGAAGAACTAGACGATGCAATGACTATGCAACACACCCAGTCAACCCACAAGCGATCGCCGGCCAAATACACCTCCTCCGACAAGACAACCGACCGACGATCAACCAAAGTCGTCCACACTCCAATCATGTGTGTCGGCAGTCATCGGTGCATAATGGCTATCCGCGCCTCCCTGTCGCTGCATGCCCCACTGGTGCTACGACGCGACTACGCCAACCGACCAACTGCTACACATCAGCAGGGAGACAGCATGCCATGCGGCTTTTCGCGGAAGATGCTGTAGTATACAGAGAAGTTGCAGCATTAGAAAATTGTAGCGAAATGCAGGAAGATCTGCAGCGGATAGGCACTTGGTGCAGGGAGTGGCAACTGACCCTTAACGTAGACAAATGTAATGTATTGCGAGTACATAGAAAGAAGGATCCTTTATTGTATGATTATATGATAGCGGAACAAACACTGGTAGCAGTTACTTCTGTAAAATATCTGGGAGTATGCGTGCGGAACGATTTGAAGTGGAATGATCATATAAAATTAATTGTTGGTAAGGCGGGTACCAGGTTGAGATTCATTGGGAGAGTCCTTAGGAAATGTAGTCCATCAACAAAGGAGGTGGCTTACAAAACACTCGTTCGACCTGTACTTGAGTATTGCTCATCAGTGTGGGATCTGTACCAGATCGGGTTGACGGAGGAGATAGAGAAGATCCAAAGAAGAGCGGCGCGTTTCGTCACAGGGTTATTTGGTAAGCGTGATAGCGTTACGGAGATGTTTTGCAAACTCAAGTGGCAGACTCTGCAAGAGAGGCGCTCTGCATCGCGGTGTAGCTTGGTCGCCAGGTTTCGAGAGGGTGCGTTTCTGGATGAGGTATCGAATATATTGCTTCCCCCTACTTATACCTCCCGAGGAGATCACGAATGTAAAATAGAAAGATTAGAGCGCGCACGGAGGCTTTCAGACAGTCGTTCTTCCCGCGAACCATACGCGACTGGAACAGAAAAGGGAGGTAATGACAGTGGCATGTGAAGTGCCCTCCGCCACACACCGTTGGGTGGCTTGCGGAGTATAAATGTAGATGTAGATGTAAAACAAGTGGGCAGTCGACATCACAGGCTACACACAGTTTCACAAACACTAGGACGAAGAACACGACCAATGCTAAGAGCAGTGACTGTGCAATCCCAAGGACGAACCACGACTTGAGACACACACCGCCAACCCATAAGCTATCGGCGAGCAAATACACGTCGTCCGGTAAGACGAGCAACCGACGATCAACCAAGACCATCCCGACTCAAACCATATGTGCCGGCAACGGTCGGGCGAGTCATGGCTATCCGAACCTCACCGCCGCTCCAACCCGACCCAACTTCTGCCGCGTGCCAACTGTCCGGCTGCTGGCGCGTTCCAACTCGCAGGACGACACATGACGACCGGGAAGTAATAGCAGTCCAGCAAAGATAATACGGAAGGGCTTCTATCGATAAGCGCTGCTGCTGCCGCTCACGGACAGGCAAGGCACCAACTCAGACACACCAGTAATTGAAAATTAACGTAACGAGGCTGCAATACAGGGTGTTAAATAAGAGATGGCAAGAACAAGAGCCACGCTCGGCCCAAGTACACTAGCAGAATTGGAAACTGACAGTCGCGTCACCATCCGCTGCTGACTGAAGTCATGAGAGTAAATTGGTGAGTGCCCTGGTGACCATTACGACCACCTGCTTTATAGCTTCCCTGTCTATCTTTGTAATGTAATACATCACCGAATCTGTGTGTTAGGGATCTGACAGTTTGTTGGTAGGTTTGTGGAGGTATGTGGCATTTGATATCTACGCACAGGTCATGCAATTCGCTTGAATAATGAGCCGCTAATTTGCGTGCGCGGAGATGGCGCTGATAGCGACCCAGATGGGTTCCATAGGATTTACATCATGCGCATTCTGTCGCCGAGGCGTCAACGTGAGTTCACTATAACACTCCTCAGTCTAATGTAGCACAGTTCTGGCTTCGAGACACGAACAGTCATACCGCTGAATGATGACATCACCGTCGGGGAAGACACCAAGCGTGAAGGAATGTAGCATCCAGCGTGTGTTCGATTACTACCGCAGGCCCCACTCAAGCGCAGGAGAATGTCTCCCACAGCATTATACTGTTCCCATCAGCTTGCGTCCGTGGCGGGCTGCACGCTTTCTTTGAGCCACCGTTGATCTCGATGACAGCGTTTGTGGAGACGACCAGCTACTTTGTGTAGCAAAAATGTGATTCATCCAAAGAGCTGATACGTTTCCATTGATGGACCGTCGAATCTTGATGGTCCAGTGCCCAATGCAGCCGTAATTGCGAGGTGATTTGTCAACACGTGAATACGTAGCAGTGGTCTGCTGCTGAGCTCCATGTTCAGCAATGTATGATGAACGGTGTGCTCGGAAACACTTTGAAACGTCCCCTTAGAAAAATTAATGAATTACTCTGCTGATAAACCTCTTACATTATTTGATTTTCAAACAGCTGAGCAGAACTGAACGTACTCAGACATTTCGCTCTTTACCTATTCTGATCAACACTAAACTGACGCACAATATTTTTAGCGCAACGCAATCTGACTTTCAATAATCCCTACAAATAATGGCCCTGACTAACATTAACCTATACCTTTCACAAATCACTTACCTCACAAAAATCGTCGTTACTCCAACTACTGCAATACAGCGAGCGCCACTACTGCCAGCTAAATAAAAGATTCAAACTACTGAAGGGACTAACTACTGATAGGCATAGTTAGCAAATTGATAGATTTTGATAGAGAAAAAGCAATGTATTTACCTTAATAGTGTTCAAAAGTCATTTTATATATATATATATATATATATATATATATATATATATATATATATATATATATATATATCAGTTCATGACATCCAGTCTTACAAATTTACTGTCTCTGATGGACACACGTCCAGATCATCCGCTCTCAAAACTCCGCCATCTCACTCCCCACATCCACCACTGCTGGCTGCTCTCTCTCCCCACATCCACCACTGATGGCGGCTCACCTCCAACTGCGCAACGCTAAGCGCTGTTAACATCGAACTGCCCAACACTACAATGGCGAACAACAATGCAACCAACGACAGACTGCACACAGCACACCCAGTGATTTTCATACAGAGCGCTAGGTGACGTTACTAACATAAAAACCTAAACAGCCTACTTACAACTTGTTCGCGAACCAGCATTGTACTCTTTTGGCAGAAATGGCAGAGCCACCATCTACGCTATTTTACAGAGGAGACAAGCCTCCGAACCCAACGTTCTGTAAAGAATCGTGGACGTCCAACCATTTAGCACCCAGTGGTAAGTTCATAGTCCTTCTACCTCTTTTCGTAGGTGCTCACGACAGTAGCACGTGTACATTCGACCAACTTCGCCGTTTTGTTTACAGGCTCTGCGTAAAAATAATCTCCCCCTGGACACAGTTGCTTATCTCAATGGATTTCCCCATTTGCAGCCCGTATCTTTGCTACTGTGATCTCCTGTCCGTGTCTACCGTATTTTTGGTACCGCGTCACGTGCCCACAACGCCACCAGGCGGTGTCCAGCGACGCGGTGGGCAGTGCTCATAATGTTTTGGCTCATCAGAGTATGTGCAAGTCGTTCGTGTGGAATCAGTTGTTTAAAATGAATCGACTTGGAGGCGTGACTGGCAGAAGGCAACTATCGTGTTTGAAGCGACCGTGGCCACTCCGCGAAAGACTCGGTGTTATTTGTTGGTTGATCAAGACAAACTGTTCAACGCGTGTACTGGGAATGGTGTGACACCCACAGCACCGTAACATGGCTTAAGAAGCGTGGTCGCAAAAATGTTCTGACCGGCAGCCGAGTGTCACGCCTCGTCAGTAACAACCGGTCTCATACCAAGTGGAAGTTGCTGCTGTCGGTGAATGCTGGTGCATCTCAACCAGTTCGTGGGAGAACACTGCAAAGGGAAACGCATGCGTTGGATATGTGGAGTCGGGTACTTCGCAGAAGGCCATTCCGCAGCGGTACATAAAGCTGCACGCCGTCTATGGGCGAAACAACACAGAAACTGACCAGATCTGCCCTATCGCATAGATCGATTTCGACCCAGAAACTTTGGAACCATAAGTAGCTGACTGAAGATGTCGAGTGCGTGATACAACGAGTCGTGATTTTGCCTGTTTTCAAATGAAGCGGCTACGGCCGAATGAGACTTTTGTGGAGGGTGACGGTTTAGAGGTGTCATTGAAATGTCGTGTGGCTAGGGCCTCCCGTCGAGTAGGGCGGTAGCCTGGTGCATGTCTTTTTAGTTGACGCCACTGCGGCGACTTGCCTGTTGATGGGGATGAGAGGATGGTGATGAAGACAACACAATACCCAGTTCCTGAGCGGAGAAAATCTCCGACCCAACCGGGAAACGAACCCAAGCCCCTTAGCATGGCATTCCATGGCACTAACCACTTAGCTATCGAAGCGGACGAGGTGTTATTAATGGAACGACTTGGGTCTACTCACTGCAGTTACTGTGAACATCAATCAGAGAGTTTATTTCAACATTCTCAGTAAGGAAGCGTTACCCTTTCTTCTATACCTTCATGTTGTGTTTAGTGTGTACACTCACAAGATGAAAAACAGCCATGTTCAAGCGTACGTTCCTGGATTGATGAACACTAAAGGTCTCCGTACCATCTTGCGTTGCCCAATGAATCTCCAGATCTTAATACCGTATAAAATGTATGTAACTATTTGTAACAGTGGCTGAAACGTAGTTTTAGACCTCGAAAAAATAGGCTTGGCAGTTGAGTAGAATTTTAAGTTTCCCGTTGGTGACGCAAGAGACGAGAAAAGCAAGTTAGTACCCAGCAGCCGGGTAGGATGGCAACAAGGAAGATTTTCTGATGTTATACGTAATGTGACTGCTACGCACCAGGTGTCCAAATCTCCTGTACAGAGGAATGAAATCGTAGAGAGAGGAGGAGGATGTCATGGTGCTGACCACACAAGTTAAATAACAAGGCATAAGTCAGACCTTCAGTCTGGAACCGCGTGACCACTACGGTCGCAGGTTCGAATCGTGCCTCGGACATGGATGTGTGTGATATCCTTAGGTTAGTTAGGTTTAAGTAGTTCTAAGTTGTAGGGGACTGATGACCTCAGAATTTAAGTCCCATAGTGCTCAGAGCCATTTGAACCATAAGTCAGACATAACAACAGTTATTCATAGCACTGACGCTGCAGGATACGTCCACTGCTTCTTCTGAGGGCTACAAACGAAATGTCCAGAAAGGGGACCAGTCAAGAAAAGCAATCCATGTGAAGTCAAGACTAATGGAGAGCTGTGGACGACAGCCGCTATAGAGACCTATGGGTAGCCCAAACAATGGGTCCAGGGAGCAGCGAACAGTCTTCGTTACGGAGGAGTGTGTCCTGGCCGCCGCCCACCTTCTGTTCCTGTAGATGCACAGTAATTCTGCAGGCCTATTCTTGAAGGTTGCAGTGATGTCGCACACCCCACGCAGAGCCAGTGGGTGCCGTCTACAGTGTCAATGAGTGCATGATTGCTCTGGCAACCCAAGGCCCTGAGCTCCTAATGCCAGAGGCAGTGTTGAGAACACTGTCCGAAGTGTGGCCAATGCGCCAAGATGTTACTGGGCATGCCCCACGAACATTAAAACGGAAGAGACAGTGTGGCGTGTGTGGGTGTCAGTGAATTCTTGTGCGTCTAGCGTCCTTCTGCCTGCCGCTATTGTTGGCAGCTCTGAATGAAGACAACAGTGGATTTGGAACAGAGAATGCACGTTTGTTAATGTTAGGTGGCAAGCAGCCCATCTCTCACTGAGTTACGGCTCACTATGCTTAAGGAGAAAATGTGCAGCCTGATTTTCTCTTCGAAGACCTAACACCGTCACCTGATGTGGGGTCTGGTGTTGTGGGCGTTGTAATAGCAGTCGGTATCCCTACAGTTTGGTAGCTATAGGGGAAGCAATCATCAGTGTGGCTAAAGCTTGACATCGATCAACTGAAGAAATATATGCACTCTCTTCCTCGCCGAACTGAGGCCATTGCCATGGACAGATGCGGCGTCACGCGGTACAAGTGAAGACGACCATTCTGTTCGGTGCGCTCAGGTAGCGCGGTGACAGATGACCTCTGATCTCCCAGCGACAGGGCCGCACCTCCCGCGGGAGGCGAGTCCGTCAACAGCCCGGCCGGCCGGCCCACCCCAGCGCGCTCAAAATACCGGCCGGCGGCTGAGTTAGTGTCCGGCGTCACGCGGCCGTGATTAGCCTCCCGCGGCGATCGCGCGGCCACGCCTGCCCCGCAGCGCCTCGCGTGCGCCACCTGTCCCACCGCCTGGCCTCGCGGGGCCTGCTTCTTGATTTATTCCCCCGGCCGTTACCACCGGCCGATATGACGCTACGCCTTGCACCTGGAAACAGAAGTGATCGCTCCACCGCGAGAGGAGCGAGGCACGGACGTCTGAGACATACCGCGGGCGCCGTCACAACCCTTCATATCAAGCAGATTTCGCAACAGATTTCATCCATACTGGCACTCAACAACAAAAGTTTTCCGTCAGCCCTAACACATGGCACAGAATATAAAAATTGGCTCTGAGACTTGCGTAAACAGCTGGCCGCTGTGGCCGAGCGGTTCTAGGCGCTTCACTCCGGAACCGCGCTGCTGTTACGGTCGCAGGTTCGAATCCTGCCTCGGGCATGGATGTGTGTGATGTCCTTAGGTTCGTTAGGTTTAAGTAGTTCTTAGTTCTAGGCGACTGATGACCTCAGATATTGAGAACCATAGTGCTTAGAGCCATTTGAACCATTTGAATTCGCATAAACAATGAGGTGACTAAAGTTATGGGATACTTCCTAATGTCGTGTCAGACCTCCCTTTGTCCAGCGTAGTGCAGGGACTCAATAAGCCGTTGGAATTCCCTGCAGAGATACTGAGCCAGGCCGCCTCTATAGTCATCCATAACTGTGGAAGTGTTGCCGGTGTAGTATTTTGTGCACGAACTGACCTCTCGGTTATGTCCCACAAATGTTCGATGGGATTCAAGTCGGGTCGTCTGGGTCACCAAATTATCTGCTCGAATTTTTCAGACTGAGCCCCGGTGACATGTCGTCGTTCTTTGGGAACATGAAGCCTTCACAAAATAAGACGAAGTAAATATTCCAGAATTCGAATCGAGAACAGCTGCCAACATGAGTAACGTAGAAGTAAATATCCTCGGAGTAGTGAAGTAACTTAAAACACTTAATAAAAGAAAGACTTCTGGTCCATACTGTATACCAATTAGGTTCCTTTCGGACTATGCTGATGCATTAGCTCCATACTTAATCTTATACAACAGTTCGCTCGACGAAAGATCCGTACCCAAAGACTGGAAAGTTGCACAGGTCACACCAATATTCAGGAAAGGTAGTAGGAGTAGTCCACTAAATTACAGGCCCATATCGTTAACGTCGATATGCAGCAGGATTTTAGAACATATATTGTGTTCGAACATTATGAATTACCACGAAGAAAACGTTCTATTGACACACAGTCAACATGGGTTTAGAAAACATCGTTCCTCTGAAACACAACTAGCTCTTTATTCACATGAAGTGTTGAGTGCTATTGACAAGAAATTTCAGATCGATTCCGTATTTCCGCATTTCCGGAAGGCTTTTCACACTGTACCACACAAGCGACTCGTAGTGAAATTACGTGCTTATGGAATATCGTCTCAGTTATGTGACTGCATTTGTGATTTCGTGTCAGAGAGGTCACAGTTCGCAGTGACTGACGGAAAGTCATCGAGTAAAACAGAAGAGATTTCTGGCGTTCCCAAAGGTAGTGTTATAGGCCCTTTGCTGTTACTTATCTATATTAACGATTTTGGAGACAATCTGAGCAGATGTCTTCGTTTGTTTGCAGGTGACTCTGTCGTTTATCGACTTATAAAGTCACCAGAAGACCAAAAAAAAAAAAAAAAAAAAAAAAAGAAAAACAAAACTGCAAAAGATTTAGAAAAGATATCTGAATGGTGCGAAAAATGGCAGTTGACCCTAAATAACGAAAAGTGTGAGGTCATCCACATGATTGCTAAAAGGAACTCGTTAAAGTTCGGTTACACGATAAGTCAGTCTAGGCTAAAAGCCGTAAATTCAACTAAATATCTAGGTATTACAATTACGAACAACTTAAATTGGAAGGAACACATAGAAAATGTGGGGAAGGCTAACCGAAGACTGCGTTCTATTGGCAGGACATTTAGAAAATGTAACAGATCTACTAAGGAGACTGCCTACACTACGCTTGTCCGCCCTCTTTTAGAATACTGTTGCGCGCTGTGGGATCCTTACCAGATAGGTGTGACGGAGTACATCGAAAAAGTTCAAAGAAAGGCAGCAGGTTTTGTATTGTGGCGAAATATGGAAGAGAGTGTCACAGAAATGATACAGGATTTGGGCTGGGCATCATTAAAAGAAAGGCGTTTTTCGTTGCGACGGAATCTTCTCAAGAAATTCCAATCACCAGCTTTCTTCTCCGAATGCGAAAATATTTTGTTGAAACCGACCTACGTAGGGAGGAACGCTCACCAAGATAAAATAAGGGAAATCAGAGCTCGTACGGAAAGATGTAACTGTTCATTCTTTCCGCGCGCTATACGACATTGGAATAAGAGAGAATTGCGAAGGTGGTTCGATGAACCCTCTGCCAGGCACTTAAATGTGATTTGCAAAGTATCCATGTAGATGTAGATACAGATGAAGTTCATGAATGGATGCAAGTGGCCTCCAGATAGCCGTTATAACCATTTCCAGCCAATGATGGACCATGTAAAGGCAGCCAACACCATTATGAAGCCAGCACCATCTTGCGCAGTGCCTTGTTAACGACTTAGGTCCATGGCTTCGTGGAGTCTGCGCCACACACTAACCCTACCATCAGCCCTTACCAACTGAAATCGGGACTCGTCTGACCAAACCACGATTTGCCGGTCGTCTAGGGTCCAACCGATATTTGGACAACATGGTTTCGGATTAACAGCGATTAATATACACTAACTTAGTTTAAAGAAAACAGTCTTAATCGGGTTTTTTATTTATTTAGTGCCGACCGGTTTCAGTCCATCGCAGATGCCATCTTCAGGGCGAACATACCGCTCCTGCCACACCTTGGTAGACGTGACGCCACCAGCAGTCGACCATATGTTCGCCCTGAAGATGGTCCCTGTGATGGGCTGAAACCGGTAGGCACTAAATAAATAAAAAACGAGATTAAGACTGTTTTCTTTATACTAAATCCAACCGATATGATCACGAGCCCGGAAGAGGCGCTGCAAGCGATGTCTGCTGTTAGCAAAGGTTTTCACAGCGGTTGCCTGCTGCCATAACCCATTAACGCCAAATTTAGCTGCACCGTCGTAAGACATATGTTCGTCGCATGTCACACATTGTTTTCTGCGATTATTTCGTGCAGTGTTGCTTGCCTGTTAGCACTGAAAATTCTACTAAAACGCCTCTGCTCTCGGTCGTTAAGTGAAGCTGTCTCCCACTGCATTGATGAGAGGCATGCCTGTGAAAGGGTACAGTACCGCCCAACATTGAAAATAGGTACAACATTCTTCGTTATTCTTGTCAGAACAACACATTTTTTTGTAAAATAACTCAATTTCAATTAATACAGCGAAGCCAGATACCAGTGTGGGAAAGAATGACAATTTATTTATTTAACTGATCACATGTGCACTCCCACAAAACAAATCCCTACATCCAGTTTGGTGAGATCTGTGAAATGAATGAATGTATGGTCGTCTGCTAACCGCAGATAGTGAATGTGAATATATGATCATCTTTGAGACGGTACTTGGGTCACCTTTGGTGGAACCAAAGAGATGAAATTTACCGGAGCTTCGAGTGCCTGAAATGTGGCTGACCAATACGGTAGCAAGGTGCTCCCCCACTTCAGCAGAGGTGCGAGAGGACCTGAAGAACGGCCATGTTTCAGCACTCTGCTGCTAGATCTTGTGTTGGTAAGACCTGTCTTAGGTGTGCTCTGTAAGGACAAAAGAGTGGAGACATGGTATGCTTGTGAAATACTTAAGAGTAGTTTAGAATAATAATTTCTCTATTTCAGGAACTTTTGTGGGGAGAATTTGAGAGGCACCCACATGCCTTGCTCATACTGTGGCATCAAGCAGTCAGGCCTGCAAGATGAGTGGTCTGCCAAGCGAGTGGGGTCATTCTTATTTATCGAGTAACGTGAACTCTCGTACTCACAATTAAGTCACTAATCAACCTCCAGTATGAATAATACTCAACGGAAACGCACATCTGACTATCAGGTATTTACAGAACTCTGACTGTTCACTACGCACTGGCAATACCACATTTTCGTTCTTATTCAACGGCTTTGATCAACATGTGGCCATCGCACTGCATATGAATGGCGCACACATTATAAATTCTGGGTATCATGGCAACACACTATTCGAAGGAAAAGGCAACTAATCTTTTTCTTTTCACTATCTTATTTATTCCGATAAATTCTATAACCTAAACACACAAATTCTATAACCTACAACAATAACACATGAGAAATTCCGCCCAGTGGGCATGGCTTTACATTGGTGATTCTCTACCTTATGGTCTCGTAATTATTTAACGCTACAGTGCACTTTCTGGATAGGATGGTGGATCTTTTGCTATATCTCACACTTCGACTCTCACAACCATCATCACTAAACTTTCCTCCAGACCGAGCGGTACAAAAGGAACACGCATAACCCACTACCTCTGAAACTACCTTGCTACTCTCCCATGCAAACCGCACATACTTAAATTTCATGAAATACATCACACCACAACATGAAATACAACACAGGGAATAGTCACAACATTATCACTTTCAGCTTTCCCACTTCAGTTAATATTTATCCCAGTTTCACAAGACACTGCCCCACTTCGTAATTCTACTTTCCTACTATGAACTCTGGAGATATATGCACGTCTTCCTGTGCAATGCAAGCCAAGGGGCGTTGCTGGATAGACGGCTGACTCACCTTGCTTCTCTCTCAGAGTATTATAGTTTGAATCAAGCATCACACGGAAACATATCACGCAAAGTAATATTAAGAACATACTCATCACACACACGAGTCCTCAACTGATACCATGGACGAGTACTTCTCTTTATCCTTTGTCTCATACACAGATTGAGACTCACGCAGTACTCACCACGTTGAAGTACTCGCCTCTAATTTCAAGTCTTGCAAACGCTATTTCTTAAATATTTCAACTTATAGTACACACGCTAGTAATTCAGCTTAACTTAAGCACACGGAAGTATTTCAACTTATTGCTACACGTGGTTTCATTGTGACCGTTGGTCACTTCCGAAGATTACTACGATCCCATTAATATTACCTGCCTGACATTTAATTCTCCCCACAAAAGTTATTGAAATAGAAAGATTATTATTTCAAACTACTCTTAAATATTCCACATGCATACCATGTCTCCACTCCTTTGTCTCTACGGAGCACAACTAAGACAGGTCTTAACAGCACAAGATCCAGCGGCAGAGTGCTGAAACATGGCCATTCTTCAGGTCCTCTCGCACCTCTGTCGAAGTGGGGGAGGACCATGCTACTGTATTGGTCAGCCACATTTCAGGCGCTCAAAGCTCCGGTAAGTTTCATCTCTTTGGTTCCACCAAAGGTGGCCAAAGGATCGTCTCAAAGATGATCATATATTCACATTCACTATCTGCGGTTAGCAGACGACCATACATTCATTCATTTCACAGATCTCACCAAACTGGAGTAGTGATTTACTTTGTGGGAGTGCACATGTGATCAATTAAATAAATAAATTGTCATTCGTTCCCACACTGATATCCGGCTTCGCTGTATTAATTGAAATTGAGTTATTATTAGAAAAAATATGTTGTTCTGACAAAAATAATGAAGTATGTTGTACCTATTTTCAATGTCGGGTGGTACTGTACCCTTTCAAATTAAACGTCAGGCAGGTAATATTAATGGGATCATAGTAATCTTCCGAAGTGGCCAAGGGTCACAAAGAAACCACGTGCAGCAATAAGTTGAAATACTTCCGAGTGCTTAAGCTGAATTACTAGCGTGTGTACTATAAGTTGAAATATTTAAGAAATGGCATGTGCAGGACTTGAAATTAGAGACGAGTACTTCCACGTGGTGAGTACTGTGTGAGTCTCAATCTGTGTATGAGACAAAGGATAAAGAGAAGTACTCGTCCATGGTATCAGTTAAGGACTCGTGTGTGTGATGAATATGTTCTTAATATTACTTTGCGTGTTATGTTTCCGTGTGACGCTTGATTCAAACTATAATACTCTGAGAGAGAAGCAAGGTGAGTCAGCCATCTATCCAGCAACGCCCCTTGGCTTGCATTGCACAGGAAGACGTGCATATATCGTCCAGAGTTCGTAGTAGGAAAGAAAAGTTACGAAGTTGGGCAGTGTCTTGTGGAACTGGGATGAATACTAATTGAAGTGGGAAAGCTGAAAGTGATGGGATTATAATGTTGCGACTATTCCTATGTTGTATTCCATGTTGCAGTGTGGTGTATGTCATGTAATTTAAGTATGTGTGGTTTGCATGGGAAAGTAGCAAGGTGGTTTCAGAGGCAGTGGGTTATGCATGTTCCTTTTGTACCGCTCGGTCTGGAGGAAAGTTTCATGATGATGGTTGTGAGAGTCGAAGTGTGAGATATAGCAAAAGATCCACCATCCTATCCAGAAAGTGCACTGCAGCATTAAATAATTACGAGACCATAAGATAGAGAATCACCAATGTAAAGCCATGCCCACTGGGCGGAATTTCTCATGTGTTATTGTTGTAGGTTATAGAATTTGTGTGTTTAGGTTATAGAATTTATCGGAATAAATAAGATAGAGAAAAGAAAAAGATTGGTGGCCTTTTCCTTCGAATAGTGTGTTGCCATGATACCCAGAATTTATAATGTGTGCGCCATTCATATGCAGTGCGATGGCCACGTGTTGATCAAAGTCGTTGAATAAGAACGAAAATGTGGTATTGCCTGTGCGCAGTGAACACTCAGAGTTGTGTAAATTACTAATAGTCAGATGTGTGTTTCCGTTGCGCGATATCCAAGCAGGAGAATAACTTTTAACTTAATTGTGAGTACTAGAGTTCATGTTACTTGATAACACAAAAATGAATCCACTCGCTTGGCAGACCACTAATTCTGCAGGCCTGACTGCTTGATGCCACAGTATGAGCAAGGCATGCGAGTGCCTCTCACCTGAAATGTTGTGTTCTCGGCACACTCTTGTCACTTTGGATTCTCGGAATATGAGATTACCTAACGATTTCCGACGTGGAATGTGCCATGCATCTGGCTGGAACTACCATTCTGCATTCTTAGTCTATTAATTCCCATCGTGCGGCCTAATCACGTCGGAAACCGTGTAAGTAGGCTGTTTAGGTTTTTATATTGGTAACGCCACGTAGCGCTCAGTATGAAAATCACTGGCTGTGCTGTGTGCAGTCTGTGGCTAGCTTTGCATCGTTGGAATATTCACTATAGTAGTGTTGGTCAGTTGGCTGTTAACAGCACGTAGTGTTGCACAGTTGGAGGTGAGCCATCAGCAGTGGTGGATGTGGGGAGAGAGATGGCGGAGTTTTGAGAGCGGATGATCTGGACAGAGACAGTAAATTTGTAAGACTGGATGTCATGAGCTGAGATATATATATATATATATATATATATATATATATATATATATATATATATATATATATATATATATATAATGACTTTTGAACACTATTCAGGTAAATACATTGTTTGTTCTCTATCAAAATCTTTCATTTGCTAACTATGCCTATCAGTAGTTAGTGTCTTCAGTAGTTTGAATGTTTTATTTAGCTGGCAGTATTGGCGCTCGCTGTATTGTAGTAGTTCGAGTAACGAAGATTTTTGTGAGGTAAAAATTCATGTAAGGTATAGATAATTGTTAGTCAGCTCCATTCTCTTGTAGGGATTACTGAAAGTCAGATTGCGTTGCGCTAAAAATATTGTGTGTCACTTTAGTGAATGTCTGAGTACGTTCAGTTTTGCTCAGCTGTTTGAAAATCAAATAACATAAGATGTTTATCAGCACAGTAATTCATTAATTTTTCTAAGGGGACGTTACATAAATCGTACTTTAAGAGTTAGGAAACGTGTGTAAATGTGTGAATGTATCACAATGCCTGCAAAAATTTTTTGGCCACTGTTATATTTGTAGGATTTTGTTTCTATACGTTACTAATGCAAATTCTCAACCTGTCACTGCTGTCGTAAATATTTCGGTAAGAAAGTTAAGTGACCTTCACGTAATGTGTCGTGGGCGCCCAGCTGATCGATAGTCGCCTGAAAAAAAAAGCCATTAGGTGGAGAAAAAAAAAGAGGCCATTATCCTCGCTATTGACATTTCTTTGTAGAAAGCATCGCAAATACGACACGCTCAAACTTAAAAACATATGATTACACTGTGGAGCTCTTAACTTATGATATTTACTTAAATGCCTAATGAAATGATGAGAAATATTTTACATCTATTGTCTTTCTAGTTGAGACAATTTTTTGCTCCCTTTGGAGACGCCATTTGCCTAGTGAATGACGTTTCCTACATTGCTTTGTATATATTTGCTCATTTCGTTTAATATCTAGTTTCTAGCTGCACTGTAGCGATGGTTAAAATAAAATTTAATAGATGTACTAATATAGTTATTTTCTGCCTACAGATCCAGTAAATAATACTTTTATGATCTACTTCCAAGAAAACGAGGGAACATAAATAGACATTTCCCTTCACAGGAATTGCATAAATAATTTTTTTACGATTTGGTAACTTGTCTGCTAGAGTAAGTTCTCGTGATGCATCACTCTAGTGTTAAGATGTGACATAGGTATTAAACATGACCATTTTTACTGTAATTTTTTTTCTGCTTGAGCTTCGTCATGTTTAGATATAAGTTGTTGCATTTGCTGCTGCTGTTTGCCAGGTATAGTGTTACTGAGTTTGACTTTGTATTATTCTGTTAAGCCAGTTTTACTACTGATTTATTTTTCTTTTTGCTGCAGATTGGCTCATATTAGCGATAATGTTGCATTTGCTTTGCCAATTTATATATATTGTTGCTTGCTTTGCCAATTTGCATTTTTTGTCATTGCTGTTTGTGTTAATTGTTTTGTGCTGCTTCATTGCCTCATCCCTTAGTATATATATATATATATATATCTGAGCTCAGTAGATTTAAGTTAGCTTAAGAGCGGGTAGGCTATATAAGAAACTAACTATGAAGAATAGGGAAAAAATGCATTGAGAAGTTATATGAAAAAGATTTGGGCTAAAATGAGTATTCTACAATGAGAAATATTTATTTAACAGGGTTAGATAGGATTTTTTTTGTGTTATTCCGCTATGTGTTTGTGTACCCTTGTGTATTTGTGTTTTTCCTGTCTTTATGTGATTAGCTAATAAGATTTATGTTGTAGAATTTTTCTAGTACTAAGCTACATTCACTATGATGGCGAATACTGTTGTCCTCAAATATAATTTGCATTAATAATATGTTATTTTCTTTGTAAAGATGTTTATAGACATTATTAATTCTGTTCTGTCTCAATGGTCATGTGTGAAATTAATGTTTCGAAAACTATTTTCATTATTTTATATATTTACTTATGTCATAGTTCATGTAACACTGATGTACATGTTTATTTCTATTCTTTTGTAAAGCCTGTATTTCTACAAATGTAATCTGTATTATTAAGCTTTTAATGATGTTTACTGTACCTTTGTGATTGTATTCTCATGTTATAAAATTGTAATTGACACCAGTTCATAAAATTAAGCTACATTTCACTGCACACATTTCTGTTGGTCATAGTATATGCACAATATATGAAAAAAGGGAGTGTTAGTGTTTGCACATGTGTTAATAATTCAGCAAGGGACTGGTTAACAGCATTGCTGGTTCTAAGGACAATTCCAAAAACTTTGTGCCTGCACAAGTGGTGGTTTGTGGACTTGCTATATTGTCCGCAAGACTCTTAGATGGTGATCGTGCACCTGCATAGTCACAACAGATGGCTGCTGGCCATCTCTACAAGGACTGCAGTGGGTCTACACCTTTGATGGTCTGCTCTGTGATGACCTACTTACCAATATTCTTCAAAACTTCGACTGACTCTGCTGTGTGTTTGCTCTGTTGTGGCCCATTACCTGTCTGCATGTCAAGAGTCAGCCCTGTCTTTCTGTTGGAAGGACTACTTCTTCAAGACTGCATGGAAATCCACTACTTCCGTGTGCATTTTCTTTTATTGCTCAACTTTGAGAAAAACACTGCAATCTGTGAGAAAATTTTAGCTTTTGACCAACATTGTATCAATAATTGTGTGCATTTGATATCTTTGTTATTGTAATTATAAAATTTTTTTTTTCAAATCTGTCTTGGCCACTGCCCAAAATAATTTGTAAAGTTTTTTGTGGGGAGCATGGGGGCTATGTGAGTAGGCTGTTTAGGTTTTTATATTGGTAACGCCACGTAGCGCTCTGTATGAAAATCACTGGCTGTGCTGAGTGCAGTCTGTGGCTGATTTGCATTGTTGTTCGCTATTGTAGTGTTGGTCAGTTGGCTGTTAACAGCACGTAGCGTTGCGCAGTTGGAGATGAGCCGCCAGCAGTGGTGGATATGGGGAGTGAGATGGCGGAGTTTTGAGAGCGGATGATCTGGACAGAGACATTAAATTTGTAAGACTATGTGTCATGAACTGATATATATATTATGACTTTTGAACTCTATTAAGGTAAATACATTGTTTGTTCTCTATCAAAATCTTTCATTTGCTAACTATGTCTATCAGTAGTTAGTGCCTTCAGTAGTTTGAATCTTTTATTTAGCTGTCAGTATTGGCGCTCGCTGTATTGCAGTAGTTCGAGTAACGAAGATTTTTGTGAGGTAAGAATTCATGAAAGGTATAGGTTATTGTCAGTCAGGGCCATTCTTTTGTAGGTATTACTGAAAGTCAGATCGCGTTGCGCTAAAAATATTGTGTGTCACTTTAGTGAATGTCTGAGTACGTTCAGTTTTGCTCAGCTGTTTGAAAATCAAATAACATAAGTTGTTTATCAGCACAGTAATTCATTAATTTTTCTGAGGGGGCGTTACAACCGTTTCACACGCTCCGGCAATGCGCTGCCCGTTTTTACTTGTGTACGTGATACTACCACCATTTGTTTATGTGCACATCGCTATTCCACGGCCTTCATCCCTTCAGTGTACACAGGTGACAACTTCCTGCTTGCTACTCTCACCCATAGTCTCCAAAAACAGCATCGCTGGTCAATGTGCAGCGGAGTGTGTGCCTACTTGAAACATCCTGGCAGATTACAATTCTGAAGTTTGCAAGGTAAGAGATGGGGCACAAGCGCAAGTAAATCTATGAGGTGACCGGGTTACGAGTCGTCCTTGGTAGCTCAGTCGGTGGTGCACTTCACTGCGAGTGGAAATAATCCCAGGTTCGAGTTCAACGCCGACACACAGTTTTAATCTGGCAGTATCGTCTACATCATACGCCGCGAACCACCTAACGGTGTCTGGTGAAGGGTACTTCTAGTAGCACTACCTGATCCCCTCCCTCCTTATTCCACTCGTGACTAGTGCGTGGGAGCGATAGTCAGTAACTCTCTGTGTTAGCCGTAATTTCTCGGATTTTCTCGTCGTGTTCATTTCACAAGACGTATGTGGGTTGAAGTAACATGTTGTCTGACTCTTCCTGGATAGTGCTCTCTCAACATTTCAATAGCAAACCTCTATGTGATGCACAACATCTCTCTTGTAGTGTATGCCTCTAGAGTTGAGCACCTGTGTAATGATCTCGTTCCGACTAAATAATTGCGTGACGAAATGAGCTCTCTTCGTTGGATGTTCCCTATCTCTTCTATCAGTCCTACCTGCTAAGTACACCAGACCATGAAGAGCACTCAAGAACTCGTCGAACAAGCGCCTTGTAGGCCACTTACTTCGTGTGTGAGTTACATTTCCTTAAGATATTTCCAGTGGAACTCCGTCTGGCATCTGCTACTATTTATTTTATGTGTCCCTTTCACTTAAGGTCGCTCTGGATAGTTACTCATAGATATTTTACATTGGATACTGTTCCCAGGAATTTGTCATCAATAGCGTAGCTGTACAGCAGTGGATTCTTTTTCCTGTGCATGTGATAGAAGAAGAAACCGGAGTCGATTTAGAGGAGATAGGGGATACAGCATTAGAATCAGAATTTAAAAGAGCTTTGGAGGACTTAAGATGAAATAAAGCAGAAGGGATCAATAACATTCCATCAGAATTTCTAAAATCATTAAGGGAAGTGGCAACAAAACGGCTATTCACGTTCGTGTGTAGAATGTACTGTCTGACTATTGGAAAAACATTGTCCACACAATTTCGAAGAGTGCAAGAGCTGACAAGTGCGAGAACTATCGCCCAATCAGCTTAACAGCTCGTGCATGCAAGTTGCTGACAAGAATAATATATAGAAGGATGAAAAAGAAAATTGAGGATGCGCTAGATGACGATCGGCTTGGCTTTAGGAAAGATAAAGGGACGAGAGAGGCAATTCTGACGTTGTGGTGATAATGGAAGCAAGACTAAAGAAAAATCAAGACACGTTCATAGGATTTTTATACCTGGAAAAAGCGTTCGACAATGTAAAATGGTACAAGACGCTCGAAATTCTGAGAAAAATAGAAGTAAGCTATAGGGAGAGATGGGTAATGTACATTATATACAAGAGCCAAGAGGGAATTATAAGAGTGGTCGACCAAGAACGAAGTGCTCGTATTAAAGAGGGTGTAAGACAAGGTTGTAGCCTTTCGCCCCTACTGGTCAACCTGTACATCGAGGAAGCAATGATGGAAATAAAACAAAGATCCAGGAGTGGAATTAAAATTCAAGGTGAAAAGGTATCAATGATGCGATACGCTGATGACATTGCT
Organism: Schistocerca serialis cubense; assembly: GCF_023864345.2. Lineage (NCBI taxonomy): Eukaryota > Metazoa > Arthropoda > Insecta > Orthoptera > Acrididae > Schistocerca > Schistocerca serialis. The sequence continues at coordinate 623,090,676 of NC_064645.1, forward strand.
ATCCTGAGTGAAAGTGAAAAAGAATTACATGATCTGCTAAGTGGAATGAAACGTCTAATGAGTACGGAATTTAGATTGAGAGTAAATCGAAGAAAGACAAAAGTAATGAGAAGTAGCAGAAATGAGAACAGCGAGAAATTTAACATCAGGATCGATGGTTACGAAGTACATGAGGTTAAGGAATTCTGCTTTCCTTTTAGTGATTTAATCGTATGGCTACGGCCCCTCGTCTGGCAGACCGTTCGCCGGGTGCCGGTCTTTCAATTTGACGCCACTTCGGCGACCTGCAGTCGATGAGGATGATACGATGATGACGAGGACAGCACAACACCCAGTCCCTGGGGGGAGAAAATTCCCCGACCCAGCCGGGAATCGAACCCGGGCCCAGAGGATTTACAATCTGTCACGCTGACCATTCAGCTACCAGGGGCGGACCAGGAATTCTGCTACCTAGGTAGTAAAATAACCCATCACGGACGGAGCAAGGAAGACAACAAAAGCAGACTAGCACTGGCAAAAAGGGCATTCCTGACCAAGAGGAGTCTCCTAGTATCAGATATCGGCCTTTATTTGAGGAAGAAACTTCTGAGAATGTACGTTTGGAGCACGGCAAAACATGGACTGTAGGAAAAACGGAGAGAAATCGAAGCATTTGAGATGTGGTGCTACAGAGGAATGTTAAAAATTAGGTGGTCTGATAAAGTAAGGATTGCAAAGGTTCTGCGAAGAATCGGGAAAGAAAGCAATTTGTGGAAAACGCTGACAAGGAGAAGGGACAGGACGATAGGACATCTGTTAAGACATCAGGCATTGACTTCCATGGTACTAGAGGGAGCTGTAGAAGGCAAAAACTATAGAGAAAGACTGAGATTGGAATACATCCAGCAGACGATTGAGGAAGTTGGTTGCAAGTGCTACTCTGAGATGAAGAGGTTGGCAGAGGAGAGAAATTCGTGGCGGGCCGCATCGAACCAGTCGGGAGACTGATGACTCAGAAAAAAAAGCAATATCACTCACAGATTTTCATGAAAACATAATTTATTGGTTTCTATTAAACCGTTTCAAGATCGTCTCGTTCACTTAAAACACTACCGACCAGCTAGCCACTAATTCTGTGGTCCCATGTGAGTGATCTGCCTACAAGGCTCACTTAAAAGCAGTCGTTTAGGATACCAGAAAGAACCTGAGCAGAATTCCACCCTCGCGCTTCCGGACGCTCTCAGTCGTCCGTACTAGAAAATAAAAAATAAAATAAAATAATGAGGTTGGTCACACAGGATCGGCAACTGCTGACCTCATAAGCACACTTTAGCACAGTACCTCCGCCCCACAGGGCAGACGACACCACCTACAGTTGGTCGACTTACCCGATTTCGCGAGCTCCCAGGGCGTTACAAGAAATTGACAGCTATCCCTTTCACCCAAGCAAAATTAAGAGCAGAATCAAGGCACTTTCGTTGGCCTTTTGCTGCTGCCACTGAAACCTTACCGTCTCCTCTATACCTCTTTTGTTACGCAATAACCGTCTTCTCTATATCTCTTTTGTTACTCAATCTTCCCTTCTACAATAACCTATGAAACCTTTCCTTAGGATTTCTATCTCTTGCTTCATAATAAAAAATGAAATCTTCCCTTTAAAATTTATTTTCTTTCTCAATCATCGCATACACATTTAATTGCTGCTTATTAAAAGTGATTTTCTGATTATTTCGATGAAGCATAGAATGTGTCGTCGTCGTGGTCCACAGTCGTTACCTGCAATAACCCAAAACTGTTCTTACCTTTTCTACTATTACTGGATCGCCATCTGACTGCTACATCGAACTGCGACATGAATGTACTTACTCTGGTTTACTATATTAACTGGTGGTGGACTGTCATAATAAGTGGCTGTATTTATTACCAAAGCTGACATTATTCTTCAGTAGCAAAGCTGACCTTATTCTTTAATTAATTTGACTGATGTTACGTAATTCATAGTTAAACTTTTTCTTGAAAACAATAAAATTTTTGCAAAGTTTTACGTTGCTGGTTTTTGGGATGGATTATAATCAGTAATGCAACACTGCTGGCAAAAATTAATTATATGCTGAAAACGTTTCTTCAAATATTTACTGCTGGTAATGAAATGATTTTACAAACGTTCAAATGGGACTTACATTTTACAATAATCTTACGACTAGCATTGCGCAAACATACCTTCAGTAGACTTGAGTTATCAAAGAAAATAATTCAATAATATTAGTTCCTCTTATGATAATAGTTAGCTGATGTCTCTGTACATCCGTTTATAATCTCTTGTAAATCACAGCTAGTGGCTGGCAGGCACACCGCTCCTCTCAACCTCTCGCTTCAGACCAGCTACCGACTCGCTTCACTTCCCGCTTACTACTGACTTCCTACGAACGCTAAAGTGCGGTCTCTCTTGCCAACAATGCTTTCTGGTGCAGACAATCCTTGCTACCATTACAAAATGTATCAATGCGCGGTCTTTCCCGCTCTTTTCTTAAAATGTATCCATACGCGGTCTCTTCCACCCTTTTTAAAATTATATCAATGTGCGGTCTCTCTTGCCAACAATACTTTGGTGCAGACATTCGCTGCTACCACAATTATTTCCAACATGACAAATATTAATTATTCCTACTTAATTCTATTAATAAAATATAAACATCTTTCTTACATTGTGGTTTGACAATAGAAATATACATGTCTTACACCACTTACAGTGCTTCCGTAAGGTACTGCTTCCAGCGAGTATTATTAGTACTGGAAAACACTGGACATCTTGGGAAAAATACTCGTCCTTGAAATCAGCCTACCTAGCCCTGACCACCATCCATGTAGGAGGACTAGGGATAGAGCAGTCCATCATCTTCAGACAGAACAAAAACACTCTTTCCCTTGCAAGCGCAGACTCCCAGTGGCGACTACAACAGGGCCCACCCGGCCGGAAATGAGACGTTATTTGGTATCTGAGGGGCATTCGTACAACTCTTCACTTTGTAAAATATTGGGCAAATAAGTAGTTTTATTGATATCTATTCGCAAAAGAGCGGCTGAACTTGAAGTACCACAGAAAACAACGTGTGACCATAGTGATAAAAATAATTGCAAACTAAAGCATGTAGACAGATGTAATTCTTCATGCTTTCCCGGCGATCTGTTGACATCTTGGATATTCGGGAATCCAGCCGGATGTTCGCGTCGTTCTCGCACGATATTTCGACAGCGAGGCACGCTGTCGAAATATCGTGCGAGAACGACGCGAACATCCGGCTGGATTCCCGAATATCCAAGATGTCATGCAGACAGATGTTTGTGAATGAATTATCTGACAACGACGTGAAACAACGAATTGCAGCATGCCGTGCTCCGTTGTGACAATTTTCAAATGTTGTGTCTCACCCATGAGAGGTTCTTTTCTGGTGAAACTGCGATATATGGTTGCTTACGCAGGATACGGATTTGCTAGTCCAAAGACAATAGTCATTACGTGCAGCAGTTTTAAAGGAACCCGCCTCATGTGGGATGTACCAGGAGAGCAGCATGACATCTACTCGGACCTTTTTCTTCTTTTAAAGGTACATGAATGGAAATTCTTATTTGTTCATATTGCAAATGTGCAGCCCGAGGAAGAGGGAGACATGGATTATGTGTCTTTTTAGAGTAGGGTGGAACTCCAGCACACTTTGCTTTTTAGGTGAGTTTCTTGATCAACAATTTCGAGGCTCAGGTACATCCCCAGCCCCCATTAAAATGATTAAGACAAGTCCAGGACTTTCCAGAACATGCAGCTTATTATGGAGAGCAATCAGGTCCCATATGATATTGAAGATAAAATCGCTTCAGCTGCATTTTAGGTGCATCATCAGGTGCGATAAAAACAAGTCATATTCTGGTCAGAAAAGAGAATGGAATGACCCAACGTTCATAGTCATCGCGTTCTCTTTTCTGATTAGAACATGATTTTATTGCACCTGGCGATGCAGCTAAAATGCTGTGAACCACTCGTGCTTATAAATAAAGTACAGATAAAGCGGTTTTGTCTTCAAAATCAAATCATCAGGCTTTGGCTACCCTGTCTACAAAGTGTTCTGCGTAGGTCCCACAGGGCTCAGCGTTGGTGCAAAACTGATGAAGAATCTCGTAAAAGCGTCGAGGAAGCCTTTCGAAGCATAAATCCTGAAGTCGAGACGAATAGTTTCCCACAGAACACTTGTGGTCCATCAAGTGGGGAATCTGCTACAAATTGGCCTCCAAAAACAACCTACGGTACAGCGCATCCACGGTGCGAGAGATTTTCAGTATTCTTTTTTTAATGAACACACAGTCATTTGACTGTTTTGTTCTTACTTAATTATGACCTAGGTTTCGGCCTTTCGAGCCATTTTCAAGTGATTGAGTTTCTGTCATTAACGTATATTGGAGGACATGTTAATGACATAAACTCAGTCACTTGAAAATGACATAAAAGGCCGAAACCTAGCTCGTAATTAAATAAACAACAATACTGTCCTTGCTGGTAATTCTCAGATTAAACGGTACCTTAGAATCAGCCAACAAATAACAATCACAAATAAAAATTCAGTCATTAAACTGGAGCACAACTTCAGCAATTGAACTTAAAAACAAATATGACACTCGATAAATAAACCCATAGAAGTTATAGTACGAATTCTTGTAACTAAAACTTGTAAGTGTAACCAATTGAATCTCTTTTTTTATCCTGTTCATCTCAGAACAGCAGATGCAACCTACGTCCTCAATTATGATGTATTCCAATATCTGTCTTCCTCTACGGGTTTCCTCTACAGCTCCCTCTAGTACCATGGAAGTCATTCCCTGATATCTTAACAGATATCCTCTCATCCTGTCCCTTTTTCTTGTCAGTGTTTTCCATTTATTCCTTTTCTCACCGATTCTGTGGAGAACCTCCTCATTTCCTACGTTATCACCGCCTAATATTCAACTTTCTTCTGTAGCACCACAGCTCAAATGCTTCAATTCTGTTCTGTTCCGGTTTTCTCGCAGTCCGTGTCTCACTACCATACAATGCTGTGTTCCAAACGTACATTCTCAGAAATATCTTCCTCAGATTAACGCTTATGCTTGATATCGGTAGTCTTCCCTTGTCCTGGAATGCCCGTTTCACCACTGCTAGTATGCTTCTTTGTCGTCCTTGTTCCGTCTGTCATGGGTAATCTTGCTGCTTAGGTATCAGAATTTCTTAACTTCGTGTACTTCGGGTTCACCAATTCTGATGTTAAGTATTTTTTTACGCTACTTCTCATTACTTTCGTCTTCCTTCAGTTTACTCTCAGTCCATATTCTGTATTCATTAGACTGTTCGTTTCATTCAACAGATCCAGTGATTTTTTTTCATTTTCACGGCGGATACCAATGGAATCAGCGAACCTTATGACTGATGGCCTTTCACCTTTAATTTTAATCCAACTCTTGAATCTTTCTTTCATTTACGTCACTTCTTCGCTGTATGGACTGAGTAGTAGGGGCGAAAGACTACCTCCCTGTCTTAACTGTTTTTAGTCCGAGCACTTGGTTCTTGATCTTCCACTCTTACTGTTCCCTCTTCGTTTTTGTACACATTGTACATTCCGTCTTTCCCTGTAACTTACCTCTATATTTCTTAGAATTTCAGACATCTTGCATCATTTCACATTGTCGAACGTTTTTTCCAGGTCGGCAAATCCTGTATCTTGATTTTTCTTCAGTCTTATTTCCTATCAACCGCAACATCAGAAATGCCTCTCTGACGCCTTTACCTTTCCTAAAGCCAAATTGATCGTCACCTTGAGAGGCACCCACGTGCCTTGCTCATACTGTGGCATCAAGCAGTCAGGCCTGCAACATGAGTGGTCTGCCAAGCGAGTGGATTCATTCTTATTTATCGAGTAACATGAACTCTCGTACTCACAATTAAGTCACTAATCAACCTCCTGTATGAATAATACGCAACGGAAACGCACGACTGACTATCAGTAATTTACAGAACTCTGACTGTTCACTACGCACTGGCAATACCACATTTTCTTTTTTCTTTTATTTAACAGCTTTTATCAATACGTGGCCACCGCACTGAATATGAATGGCTCACACATTATAAATTCGGGACATCATGATAACATACAATTCGAAGGAAAAGTCCACCAATCTTTTTCTTTTCACTCTCTTATTTATTCCGATAAATTCTATAACCTAAACACACAAATTCTATAACCTACAACAATAACACATGAGAAATTCCGCCCAGTGGGCACGGCTTTACATTGGTGATTCTCTACCTTATGGTCTCGTAATTATTTAACGCTACAGTGCACTTTCTGGATAGGATGGTGGATCTTTTATTATACCTCACACTTCGACTCTCACAATCATCATCACGAAACTTTCCTCCAGACCCAGCGGTACCGAAGGAACAAGCATAGCCCACTAATCTTTTGAAACTATCTTGCTACTCTCCCATGCAAACCACACATACCCAAATTACATGACATACACCACACTACAACATGGAATACAATACAATAAATAATCACAACACTATCACTTTCAGCTTTCCCACTTCAATTAGTATTCATCCCAGTTTCACACGACACTGCCCCACTTTGTAATTCTACTTTCCTACTATGAACGCTGGAGATATATGCACGACTTCCTGTGCAATGCAAGCCAAGTGGCGTTGCTGGATAGACAGCCGACTCACCTTGCTTCTCTCTCAGAGTTTGAATCTAGCGTCACACGGAATCATATCACGCAAAGTAATATTAAGAACATATTCATCACACACGAGAGTCCTCAACTGATACCATGGACGAGTACTTCTCTTTATCCTTTGTCTCATACACAGATTGAGACTCACACAGTACTCACCACGTGGAAGTACTCGTCTCTAATTTCAAGTCCTGCACACGCCATTTCTTAAATATTTCAACTTATGGTACACACGCTATTTCTTAAATATTTCAACTTATAGTACACACGCTAGTAATTCAGCTTAACTTAAGCACACGGAAGTATTTCAACTTATTGCTACACGTGGTTTCATTGTGACCGTTGGTCACTTCCGAAGATTACTACGATCCCATTAATATTACCTGCCCAACATTTAATTCTCCCCACAAAAGTTCCTGAAATAGAGAAATTATTATTTCAAACTACTCTTAAATATTCCACATGCATACCATGTCTCCACTCTTTTGTCTCTACAGAGCACAACTAAGACAGGTCTTAACAGCACAAGCTCCAGCGGCAGAGTGCTGAAACATGGCCATTCTTCAGGTCCTCTCGCACCTCTGTCGAAGTGGGGGAGGACCATGCTACTGTATTGGTCAGCCACATTTCAGGCGCTCAGAGCTCCGGTAAGTTTCATCTCTTTGGTTCCACCAAAGGTGGCCAAAGGATCGTCTCAAAGATGATCATATATTCACATTCACTATCTGCGGTTAGCAGACGACCATACATTCATTCATTTCACAGATCTCACCAAACGGGATGTAGGGATTTATTTTGTGGGAGTGCACATGTGATCAATTAAATAAATAAATTGTCATTCTTTCCCACACTGGTATCCGGCTTCGCTGTATTAATTGAAATTGATTTATTTTACAAAAAAAATGTGTTGTTCTGACAAAAATAATGAAGTATGTTGTACCTATTTTCAATGTCGGGCGGTACTCTATACCCTTTCAACCTAACAGATCTTTTGTTCTCTTTTCCATTCTTCTACGTATTATTCTTGTCATCAATTTGGTTGAATTAGCTGTTAAGCTGATTGTGCGATATTTCTGACACTTGTCGACGAAATTTTCGAAATTGTGCGGGTGATATTTTTTCCGAAACTCTGATGGTACGTCTCTAGTCTAATACTGCTACACACCAAAGTGAATAGTCATTTTGTTGACCTCTTTACCACATTCATTGAGCGTATTGGCATAGGATGACAAGGCGATTGATCGGTCTCGAATGGCTCATCTGGGCTGGAATGCAGAGCTGCGTTTTACGGATTGAGATTCCAGTGACATGAACCTGACAAAGCACTGGCTTTAAACTACATCTACTAATGATTTGCAACTCTTCAACGTTCCTTTAGATTAATGACTGCTGTACTTTAGTCTCTCGAGGTCCTGTGCCGTACGTAACGTAACTGAAATGGATGCCGACTATGCAGGAGTGGGACCTCCAGCGACCGGCTGTGCACAGTGGCCAAGAGTCTCGCGCCGTCACACGGTGGGACGGCGCGGTTGCGCAGCGGGTCAATTGGCCGTGATTTACATGGGAACGCCACCCCTGGCATCGATCCGTGTCAATGGGAGTCAGCGGCCGGGTCGCGTCACCCGGCGATCGCTCCCAGACGCTCGGCTCTCTGCGGCTGACACTAATGTGCTGAACGATACGGCGTGGACAGCGCTGTCCCTTCGCAGCAATGATGACCGTGTTACTGAGTGCAGCGCAGGGCTGCAAAAGTAACGACTAATTTTGTACTGCATGTATTCGCTATTGGGGAGACACAAACTCCTTACCAAGTACGTTTGTTTGGCTGGCCGTCTTCCGCAATAATTGCCGCAATTTTCGCCGCCAGAGTCATTTCGATTTTATTTAGAATCCCCGCTGCTCATTCTGTAAAGTATACATAATACTGGTGTCCAAAATTAAGGATAAAAGTAACTTTCGCATGGTGTGTCATTGCCAAATAAAATAGCTCGATGGGGCGTAGCTGGGAGAGGGGGGCGCGAGGTTACGAGGGAATTTGACTCACAGAGCACCCCAGAAGTGCCTCACACAGACAGCATTCCAGGGTGCCCCTGAGGGCTACAACACCAAGAAGAACTACTTCTCGGCTTTTGGCAACATCAGTGTGGGTGTACGCGTGTTTGTGTGGATTTTTTACATAATATTTATTTCAATTGCGGTAATACGTAAAATGGTTCAAATGGCTCTGAGCACTATGGGACTCAACTTCTGAGGTCATCAGTCCCCTAGAACTTAGAACTACTTAAACCTACCTAACCTAAGGACATCACACACATCCATGCCCGAGGCAGGATTCGAACCTGCGACCGTTGCGGTCGCTCAGCTCCAGACTGTAGCGCCTAGGACCGCTCGCCCACTCTGGCCGGCGGTGGTAATACATAGTCAGATCACCAATTAATTTCGTACTTCTACACACAAGATCGCCTTGAAACCATACTGCAACAGACTCGTTCACTTTACGATGATTCCAAGTCCTAACTGCCAAAGGCAAAGTACCAGTGTCTCTGTTGAACACCTCATTAATCTGAATTGTGCGATAGCCAATTCCTTCTCTACTACTAAAACTCTCCAGACCCAACTTATCTTTAAGATCACCACAACGTACTACAGCCGCAGTAATACATCCGTTACCGTGTTGGGCCACACCATTCTTCGTAACTGTAAAGTTCAGTACACGTCACACGAACACAGATGGGCCTTGCACAAAACTTGCGATTGACGAGGCTGAAAGGTAACAAAGGAATACGTATAAGAGGAACAGGATTGACACTTTTATCCAAAAAATAATTACACTGAAGTCACCAACATTACAAACGGCGGAATATCGTTCTTAATAGCTTGTATGATCACTATGGATGGCAATGCTTGCTTTGCAACGTGCTATCATCCTGACCACAAGGGTGGTAACGAGTTCTTGTTGTAGCGCTTGCTGTACATCCCTATCGTGATTGACAACTGCTCGATGGTTCAAAATGGTGCAAATGGCTCTGAGCACTATGGGACTTAACTTCTGAGGTCATCAGTCCCCTAGAACTTAGAACTACTTAAACCTAACTAACCTAAGGACATCACACACATCCATGCACCAGGCAGGATTCGAACCTGCGACCGTAGCGGTCCCGCAGTTCCAGATTGAAGCGTCTAGAAAAGCTCGGCCACATCGGCTGGCCTGCTCGATGGCCGTTGGTGGTGTAGACGAGCTGCAGTATGTCTACCCTACACATCCACACGTGTTCGACGGGATTTAAGTCGGGATAAGGGTAGTTCAGTCCATTTGCCTAATATCCTCTCGCTCCAAGAGTTCCTCCACCAGCACTGCTCGATGCAGTCGCATACTCTCATCTATGAAAATGATGTCAGGACCGAATACAAGCCTGAGAAGACACACATGGGGAAGGAGTACAGTGTCACAATAATGTTGAGCGATGAGGGTCCCGGTTCAAAGATCTGGAGGTCAGTACACCCACGCAACTTTATGTCTTTCCAAACCACATCACCTGGACCAGCAAAACGATTATGTCGACAATGTGCCTTGCTGCATTACGTATCTTCATATGGCGACAGGTGGGAGCGTATTATGTATAATTCACAGAATGACCACTGGAAATGCTATGTAAATAAATTGCAGTTAGCTTAAGACGAAAAAACAGTAATAAGTGAAAGTTACAGAGTATTTATTACTCGTCACTTTCGCTGCTGATTATCAGCTATATAATTATTGCAACTGCATAATTATTGCAAAGTAAACACATGTGAGCACAATTCACAATTTAATTTTACAGTCGCACTGAACGCTTAGTAAGGAACTTTGGAAAGCCGAACTAATTCCTGCACAGCTCATTTGGCCATTTATTATTCCTGCATGGCTTCTGAATTCGCAGAACTAATGAAACTTATCTGGAAGTAACGAATTGGAGACCTGCAGGTATTTCCGACTCGTTCCGAGCCGGGTGCGAACAGAATGAGTGAAAGAAAATGTGACGACAGACAAAATGTTTTCTCAACTTCGTGTCACTATCGACTTGACCTCCAGAGAATAACAAACTGGAAGAATACGAATCGATGATAGCTACGTGTGTGGATGAAGACATACGAGTGACGATCCCGATGAGGATAACAAATTGGAGGAATGTGAAAATTACGAGTCGATTCCAGCAGAAGATGCTTGCGGGGAATAAAATTTTTGAGTAATGAAATGTTCCAGGGAGCACGAAACGGTACTTCGAGTCTCTTGCCATATTCACTACTTAGAAACGAATACATACGATGTCCAACAGCCCTAGAGCAGAATACCTATTCCCGGTCTCATAATGAAAACAGTGCAAAGACAGTTTGATGTGTTTGCTAAAAAAACGTAGTAAGTGACATTCGTTTGTATTTTCTTTCTCAACATGCTCTTGGTAGAGCTTAATGCGAATCCCCTCGCGACATTCTAATTTTTCAGTCCCTCAGCAAATATTTTCTTCTGGCTATGCAAAATAATCGGTTACAGTAGGATGGTTCAAATGGCTCTGAGCACTATGAGACTTAACATCTGAGGTCATCAGTCCCCTAGACTTAGAACTTCTTAAACCTAACTAACCTAAGGACATCACACACAGCCATGCCCGAGGCAGGATTCGAACGGTTACAGTAGGAATAACCGCTTGACCTGATATCACTTATTTCGCTAAAACCGACTGTTGATTGCATAAAAAAACAATTCACTAAGTGCGGTCAAATACAGGATATTGCATGGATGGTAAACTAGTGCGCTTTTGCCGTCGCAACATTAAGTGTGTGAGAAGGCGTGTTGCCATCGTGAAAGAGCTGTACTTTGCCTGCCAAACTTCAATTACTTCCACTTCAGAACATTATGAAGATTGTCAACAGGGTGCTGAGAGATAGATGTTGCGTTACTCTTTTGCAAAAAGTGAATCATGATGGTATCCCATGTTAATCCCAAAGGACAATCGTCATTAATCCATTCCCTAACAAAATTGTTCTTACTTTTTCGATGCACGTCTTGGCCAACCTACTGCTTTGTCTCTTGGGTATAATGGTGTACGTACGTTTCATTTACAGCCACGTGACTCCAAAATTCACACAACGGATTACCCGCCAATGTTGGGAACATGATTTTGAAGTTGATTTTACCGACCAAGGTGGTGCAGTGCCCAAAACATTGGATCATGAAAGCATCGAAATTTAGGTCTAAAACGCTTAAGGTAAATATCAGGATGATGTCTTTGAAGCGGACACGGTCGATTTCCTTCTCCATTCGTGTCCCATTGCTTTGTCTCTAACGAACTTGCCGACTGTACAGAAAAAAAGAAAGAAAAAAGTATCAACCGTGACCATGCTTCTTCGGGCGGTTTTGGTCTACCATTCATCACATTCATTGCCTTTCGTTTGTAGAAATCCACTCAGAACATAATGTACTCGAGCGTAACATACAGCTACCGTATCAGTAGTCTCAAGAAGCACAACGGTTCGACACTCATTAAGGATATCACGAATTTCCTCTGTATTTTTTCAGGAGTAACCTGAAACGTCTCATATACTTCGAGCCGGCACAGCAACGTTCAAATCCATAAACTTTCGTTCAGGATGAGCCTTTAGTGCTGTACTGAGTTCTTTTGAAGTTCCCTCAGTCCAGCGAGTATCTGGGCACAGTCCATATTCTTTGGAGATATTGTATTTCCGTATCATAGTTATCTTTAGCAACAACTGTGCTATATTGATCGAAGTAGATGAAAAGAAATGCTGATACCTAGGCAGCAACCTAACTCTTGACGGACGGAGCAATGATGACACAAAAAGCAGACTAGCACCGGCAAACAGAGCATTTCTAGCCAAGGGAAGTCTACTATTATCAAACATAGTCCTTAATTTTAGGAAGAAATTTTTGAGAATGGACGTTTGGAGCACAGCATTGTATGGTGGTGAAACATGGTGTGTGTAAATACATGAACAGAAGAGAATCGAAGAATTTGAGATGTGATGTTACAGAAGAGAGTTGAATATTAGGTGGACTGATAAGGTATGCAATGAGAAAGTTCTCCGAAGCATCGACAAGAAAAAGGTTATACAGAAAACACTGACAGGGACATGATGGTAGGACGTCTGTTAAGAATAACTTCCATGGTATTAGACGGAGTTGTAGAGGGTAAAAACTACAGAGGAAGACAGACATTGGAATACATCCAGCTAATAATTGAGGACACAGGTTGTAGTTGCTACTCTGAGGTGAAGAGGTTGGCACAGGAGACGACTCTGTCATGGGTCATTCCCTGGCGACCACGAGATACATACCGCCCCACAATACTGAATTACTTCATTTGGAAGTACTCACTCATACCACACTCATCTCTGAAGCAAAATCCCCGTCGGACAAGTATCAAAGAAGGTGTGTTCTCTAAGCCAGGAAACGGTACATTACGCTGATATTACAAAGATGAGATTGATATGTTCTGTCAATTTACAAGTAAAGCCTTTATCAACTGTCCGTGAAGATTACATTATTTTAATCAGTAAAACACACAGCCACTGTTGAACAGACAGCAAGTACTAATAGGACAAAAATGCATGCGAAATGAACATTTCTATAACAAAACGTATACTCTTTTTAGCATTCAATCTGTACAAGTTCATTATAGAAGCAATTCAAAATCTGTAACCTGATGTGCACTAACTGTACTAGTAACCCAGCAACTAAGTCCAACGAAATAGGCTCTAAACACAAATGTACCAGAATTACTAAAATGTTTCTATATTTATGCTGCCCGTGTGTATTCTTTGTCGCCTGTTGAAGAACCGGGTGTAAACGGGGAGGAGGCTGGAGCGCGAGGCAGGAGGTGACATTCCATCTCCCGGCCATGGCCCTCTGGCAGGTGGTCTAAGTAGCGACTAATGAACCGCCAACGAAAGCGTGGAGGGTAATTTGTGGTGAGCCGCAAGTCGAGGGCGGAACAGAACAAGAAACGCCGGGCTCCGCTTGTGGTCGCGGGTCGCGCAGCTGTCGTATGTCAACGTCTTCCTCGCAGTCACACGACGCGTCAACTGTGGCTAGGTGAGTCCATCAACACACTCTGTTTATATCTCGAATAACGGCCGCTTGACGAACTCCCAGAGAAGTTCATTGGGTGCAAAACCCTAAGAAAATTTGTTTATCCCCGAGACAAGACTCGTAGTGGCCACGCTGGTCTAGCGGGTAGGGCGCTAGACTCTGACCCTGGAAGTTCTCCTCAGGTAGGACCGCCCCCGTCCGCTCAGCTTGTCATAAAGCTAAATACCGGGGATGTTTCCCGAGGATGAAAGGTGTCCAGGACGAAGAGTTCGCCACCAGACTCCTCCTAGTGCCGCTGGGAACGAAAGATTGCACTCTATCTGCATCAGATCAGAAGCTCAGTCACGGGTAGAGCACCAAAGCAACACTTTTATAAATCGCTACGGAGAGGCTTATTACTAAAGGGTACACTTCGAAAGAAGAGTCACCCAACATATTACTTCGTTCCTAACACAAGTCACGAAATGACTATGATGGGAAAATCAGAGAAATTCCGGGCTTAGCGACAGTCGTTCTTCGCGCACACCAAAAGCAAACTGAATAGAAAAGTTAAAGGGGAGAGAGGACAGAGCAGATGACATTGATGCTCAATGAACACTCCTCCACACATCGCAAGCTGGTTTCCAGAGTGCAAAAGTGTATCTCGAATGTCAGAGTGACGGCGAGTTTAACCGTAATCGTCTGTGGTTCATAGCGAGACAAACAGTTACTATTCTTCTCATTGCTAATACATAAAATATACAGCTCACAGGAACGTGCTGCACATACTAAACACAGTGCCACCAGATAAACACAAACACAACTACAATAAGAGCGCGGCTGCCCCCGTCAGAGGTTCGAGTCTTCCCTAGGGCATAGGTGTTGTCTTGTCCTTCGCGTAAGTTAAAGTTAGAGTAAGTAGTGCGTGAGCTTAGGGACCGATGACCTCAGCAGTTTGGTCCCATAAGATCACACCATAAATTTTCCTACAATAAGAAGTTAGACGTAGTAATTCAAATACCAGAAAACAATGGCTGCAAAGAATTTATAGTTACAAAATTTAAAGAGAAAATGCAGGAACACATAAAAATAAAACAGGCCTAACAAGTAGAACAAAATACGACACCAGCACTCACCACAAACACCTGTTCGGAAATTACCACTGCTACACAACAAGGTCACGGTACTAAAGGACGGCACACATTCATTTACTGAAACGAAGTGACGCACAGAATTGGTAATATCGTTAGGAACCTAGGTATAAAAATAGCTTACAAAAGTAATAATTCAGTACAGAAAGGTTTAAAGAAGGAGACGTCAGGAATCTACCAGCTCCACTGTAACAGCTGTGATGCTTGATATTCATAATAGATCAGCGGAACCTTTGAAATAAGAACATAAAAGAAGTATGGAATTACGGCACCAGCCACTCACCATTTGCAGAATATCTCCGACAGGAATACCATGTACCAACCACAATAGAAACAGATAGGGAAGTAATAAGACTCCCCAATAAAATGCTTTTCCTGGCACAAAAAGAAAGCTTCCTAACTTAAAACGTAGTCCCAGAAAAGGAAGACATAATGAACGAACAAACAAACATCAGACACTGAATGTTATAGAAACTAATAAAACATGTAGTAGATAAATGACAGTTCCTCTAGCCATCACGAAAATAGTATCACAAACAAAAGGCAACATATCCACAAAGGACCACCTACCACAGTACCATAGTAAAGTAGCTTTATCAAAGTAATTATGTATGCACACACAAGTTATGATACATATCTCTCCTGCACGCACTCAGTAGGCGAAAAATCACACTCTCAGAGGAACAGCAGACGCTTCCACAACCACAGATAACAAAACAAATTGCATCACATCTCGCGACATCGAAACAAAATTCGCGAGGTGTATGTGCCTCAACACAACACCAAACAGTACGCTGCATGTATCTAGAGACAGTTAAGTGCAATGTTCTAAAAACCGAGCACCTTAATATGAAAGAACGTTATGAATGCAGTAGGAAGAAAAAAGTCGTGCGTGATCATTGTAATTCAATACGTTTTAATAATGTAAAACATAGGAACTCTCTATGATCTTGACAAACAGATTTGGAATATAATCCAAATCGTTGTAGTGACCACTGAAAATACTTTGAAATAAAACGAAACACGTTTGGTATAAATAAGACTTCTATTGCAGTCGAAAAAGACGGAATGTAATCAATATTACTTGTTTTAAAAGAGTGGTTCCAACACGAAACGTCTTGGACATAACGTAAGGTCCCATAAGACGTACGTTTCAAGAACGGACAGAAGTAAAATACATCTACATCTACATGACTACTCTGCAATTCACATTTAAGTGCATGGCCGAGGGTTCATCGAACCACAATCATACTATCTCTCTACCATTCCACTCCCGAACAGCGCGCGGGAAAAACGAACACCTAAACCTTTCTGTTCGAGCTCTGATTTCTCTTATTTTATTTTGATGATCATTCCTACCTATGTAGATTGGGCTCAACAAAATATTTTCGCATTCGGAAGAGAAAGTTGGTGACTGAAATTTCGTAAATAGATCTCGCCGCGACGAAAAACGTCTTTGCTTTAGTGACTTCCATCCCAATTCGCGTATCATATCTGCCACAGTCTCTCCCCTATTACGTGATAATACAAAACGAGCTGCCCTTTTTTGCACCCTTTCGATGTCCTCCGTCAATCCCACCTGGTAAGGATCCCACACCGTGCAGCAATATTCTAACAGAGGACGAAAGAGTGTAGTGTAAGCTGTCTCTTTAGTGGACTTGTTGCATCTTCTAAGTGTCCTGCCAATGAAACGCAACCTTTGGCTCGCCTTCCCCACAATATTATCTATGTGGTCTTTCCAACTGAAGTTGTTCGTAATTTTAACACCCAGGTACTTAGTTGAATTGACAGCCTTGAGAATTGTGCTACTTATCGAGTAATCGAATTCCAAGGGATTTCTTTTGGAACTCATGTGGATCACCTCACACTTTTCGTTATTTAGCGTCAACTGCCACCTGCCACACCAAATAACAATCTTTTCTAAATCGCTTTGCAACTGATACTGGTCTTCGGATGACCTTACTAGACGGTAAATTACAGCATCATCTGCGAACAACCTAAGAGAACTGCTCAGATTGTCTCCCAGGTCATTTATATAGACCAGGAACAGCAGAGGTCCCAGGACGCTTCCCTGGGGAACACCTGATATCACTTCAGTTTTACTCGATGATTTGCCGTCTATTACTACGAACTGCAACCTTCATGACAGGAAATCACGAATCCAGTCGCACAACTGAGACGATACCCCATAGGCCCGCAGCTTGATTAGAAGTCGCTTGTGAGGAACGGTGTCAAAAGCTTTCCGGAAATCTGGAAATACGGAATCAACTTGAGATCCCCTGTCGATAGCGGCCATTACTTCATGCGAATAAAGAGCTAGCTGCGTTGCACAAGAACGATGTTTTCTGAAACCATGCTGATTACGTATCAATAGATCGTTCCCTTCGAGGTGATTCATAATGTTTGAATACAGTATGTGCTCCAAAACTCTACTGCAAACCGACGTCAATGATATAGGTCTGTAGTTAGATGGATTATTTCTACTACCCTTCTTAAACACTGGTGCGACCTGCGCAATTTTCCAATCTGTAGGTACAGATCTATCGGTGAGCGAGCGGTTATATATGATTGCTAAGTAGGGAGCTATTGTATACGCGTAATCTGAAAGGAACCTAATCAGTATACAATCTGACCTGAAGACTTACCCGTATCAAGCGATTTGAGTTGCTTCGTAACCCCTAAGGTATCTACTTCTAAGAAACTCATGCTAGCAGCTGTTCGTGTTTCAAATTCTGGAATATTCCATTCGTCTTCCCTGGTAAAGGAATTTCGGAAATCTGCGTTCAATAACTCCGCTTTAGCGGCACAGTCGTCGGTAACAGTACCATCGGCACTGCGCAGCGAAGGTATTGACTGCGTCTTGCCGCTAGTGTACTTTACATACGACCAGAATTTCTTCGGATTTTCTACCAAATTTCGAGACAATGTTTCGTTGTGGAACCTATTAAAGGCATCTCGCATTGAAGTCCGTGCCAAATTTCGCGCGTCTGTAAATTTTAGCCAATCTTCGGGATTTCGCGTTCTCCTGAACTTCGCATGCTTTTTCCGTTGCCTGTGCAACAGCGTTCGGACCTGTTTTGTGTACCACGGGGGATCAGTTCCATCTCTTACCAATTTATGAGGTATGAATCTCTCAATTGCTGTTGCTACTATATCTTTGAATCTGAGCCACATCTCGTCTACATTTGCACAGTCAGTTCGGAAGGAATGGAGATTGTCTCTTAGGAAGGGTTCTAGTGACACTTTATCCGCTTTCTTAAATAAAATTATTTTGCGTTTGTTTCTGGTGGATTTGGAAGAAACGGTATTGAGCCTAGCTACAACGACCTTGTGATCACTAATCCCTGTATCAGTCTATCCGCTCTAGATTGTTTGTGGCTAAGAGGTCAAGTGTGTTTTCGCAACCATTTACAATTCGCGTGGGTTCGTGGACTAACTGCTCGAAATAATTTTCGGAGAAAGCATTTAGGACAATCTCGGAAGATGTTTTCTGCCTCCCACCGGTTTTGAACAAGTATTTTTGCCAACATATCGCTGGAAGGTTGAAGTCCCCACCAACTATAATCGTATGAGTGGGGTATTTATTTGTTACGAGACTCAAATTTTCTCTGAACTGTTCAGCAACTGTATCATCGGAGTCTGGGGGTCGGTAGAAGGAGCCAATTATTAACTTAGTTCGGCTGTTAAGTATAACCTCCACCCATACCAATTCGCACGGAGTATCTACTTCGACTTCACTACAAGATAAACCACTACTGACAGACACAAACACTCCACCGCCAATTCTGCCTAATCTATCTTTCCTGAACACCTTCTGAGAGTCCGTAAAAATTTCTGCAGAACTTATTTCAGGCTTTAGCCAGCTTTCTGTACCTATAACGATTTCAGCTTCTGTGCTTTCTATTAGCGCTTGAAGCTCAGGGATTTTCCCAACACAACTACAACAATTTACAACTACAATTCCGACTGTTCCTTGATCCAAGCACGTCCTGTATTTGCCATGTACCCTTTGAGATTGCAGCCCACCCCGTACTTTCCCGAGGCCTTTTAACCTAAAAAACCGCCCAGTCCACGCCACACAGCCTCCGCTACCCGTGTAGCCGCCAGCCGAGTGTAGTGAACTCCTGACCTATTCAGCGGAACCCGAAACCCCACCACCCTATGGCGCAAGTCAAGGAATCTGCAGCCAACACGGTCGCACAACCGTCTGAGCCTCTGATTCATAAAGAGGTGTATCTTACCTTCTTATACTGTAGATCAGTTCTGAAATATAGTCGAGTAATTTGACGAGCTTTATGGGGATATGCCGGCACAATCTTTCCTTAGCCAATGGGTGACGTGAGTCGTACAGTGTATTTGTCGTTGGTCTTAAGATTTGAAACTTATTGCTGTGCAGGCATTTTGAGAAGTAATAATCATGGGTTTCTCACACGTTCTTTCGATTTTGAGTGTAAGCATTTTTGTGAATCGGATCCACTATTCCGTAAAACACAGTTTCTTCTCGCCCAAACATGTTTCGCCACTGGTGTGGGTTCGTCGACAGTTTATTCAGAAGTTCTGTTAATGTAATAGAATCATTAAGACTCTGTTTGTATTTCGTTTGCACAGTATCAAGAAACGTTAAGTGCCTATTTCATCTCATCTACATGAAAGGCTGACCCATCTGAGGTTTGTTTCGCCCTTGACCATTTGTCCCTGTCTGTCTTGTCTTTGGATC
Organism: Schistocerca serialis cubense; assembly: GCF_023864345.2. NCBI lineage: Eukaryota > Metazoa > Arthropoda > Insecta > Orthoptera > Acrididae > Schistocerca > Schistocerca serialis. Next base: position 623,110,345 of record NC_064645.1, read on the forward strand.
AACGATCGTCCTTTTTTCTTGGTTTGGATTATACTTGAGCAATTACTTGCATTTTCCTTACCATTTCCTGTACTTGACTATTTCTTCGTTCAGATTAAGTATTTCAATTTTTTTCTTGATCTCTATATTACTCTTCCCATTAACTAATGTGTAAGTAACTACCACTCTCAGAAATCTCGTTTCCATCCATGTAATAACGTGGATACTGCCATTACCTTATACCGGTACGTGTAGTTTAAAGAATGTACATCTTCCGCTACTTTCAAAATGCTCTTTGATTATGCCGCAGGTATACTAGAATTCCAGTAGCTTTCGACTTACCTCATCATTAGATAAGTAAATAGGCCTAACATCCCATCGAAGATAAGGAATTTGCAGTGAATGACAATGAGTGTGTGGTGAGTGTATGTGTGTGTATGTGTATGTGGGGGGGGGGGGGGTGAGAGAGAGAGAGAGAGAGCGAGAGAGAGAGAGAAAGAGAGAGAGAAAGAGAGAGAGAGAGAGAGAGAGAGAGAGAGAGAGAGAGAGAGGAGAGAGAGAGAGAATGAGGCAAACACAAAGTTAATGGTGATGAGTGAAAGTGTGTACATGAAAGATATTTTGTGAAAGTATCTGAACGAGAAAGAGAGGAAATGATAAAGAGAGAGAGAGAGAGAAAGAAAGAGTCTACATGAGACACAGAGAATCTTGTTGACATATGTCAGATGTCAAATAGTACGCATATACCTAGCTCCAACTATTGTATCTACTGACGATGATAGAAGAGTGACGAAATGCTTTTAGGCCAGAGAGAACGAAACTTACAAAAAAAAAAAAAAATCATGCCTGTGCTATTACAATTGTGACGGGTAACTACAAACCACAAAGTTGACGTCTTTTATTTTTGGAACAGAATCACAACCCAGAATCCCCCGCGCTAATGCTAAGTTGCGTTGAGCATATAGCAACTTAGCTCAAAAGTCGGAGGAAAGCAAAGAAGTGCTGTCTCATCACTAAAGGCATTCCTAATAACGCACTGTGATGTTCAAACCAACCTTATGTCAAGGACATGTTTAGTTTCATTAAAATATGTCGCTATCCCTGCCGCCATATATATATGTACATACTTCTACCGCTTCCAGCAGTAAAACGATGAAAGATAGATTTGATGAGAAACGGGTGGGGACAAATTTGACTGCTACATTACGCCCTCGTCGTTTTTACATCTTATTGTGATCTGTAGCGTAAAAATGTATAAGAAGATAGAAACACTGCTTCTCTCTTTCTGGGTAGACGACAAGGAGGTTCAACGACGAGCGACGACATAGACTACTAAGAGTTCTTAGAGTAGATGTAAACTTGTTCTCAACAGAAATCAGGACTGCTTAGCATATATTTCATCTATAAACTTGGCTTACATAACAGGTGTTTACATGGTTAACACCGAGATGTTTCCACACATCCCAGTGATAACAGTGCCTGTGTGGAAGGGGTGGACGCGGCAGGAAGCGATGGTATCTGACCCGTCCACGGGCGTCCCACTCCGGCAGTGGCTGTGAAGGAAGGATTATCCTCCGGCCGTGCTGCACTGCTCACTGGCCGGCTCTGAGTACACGCAGCACAAACATTCCATCGTTGAGTGGTGAAGAGGTGTCCGTGCGTCCTACACTCGAGGGTGTGCCACGACTGTACGTGATCCCTCCCATGACTACTTCCATCTCAGTGAGACAAATCCCACGTACTTGCCAAAATGAAATAATTTAGAAAGACGTACGAATGAAATAGCACGATTTCAGAGAGCTTATTGGTCTTATACAGATATAATTTATGATGTAGACTGTAGGAACAATTGAGAATTTGCACCAACGTGGGGAATCGAACCGGTGTCTCCTGCTTACGAGAGAAGTGCGTTAGCCGCTAAGCCACCTTGGCACAGTGCCTCAGACAACTACACAGATTACCTTGGCACGCCTCCCTCCTCGATCCAAATTCTCACTGCCACCCCGGTCTACTTTAAATTTCCCCGTACACACTAACTTTAGAAAGTGCATGACACAGAGTTTTATTAATCTTTCATTATTGTTACTGAGATGCCTGGGCTAGCAGGGCAGAGCGAATTAGGTCAAAATAAGTTGCTGTCAGTTGTACTCAACATATAAACTTCATTTATCAACACAGAATATTACAACAAGGATGCAAAACACTCAAAACTTTAATCGACCTCCTTTGATTAACTTTAGATCAGCTGAAGGCCACACTAAAAATCCAATACAAAGGCCCCAGCAAGAAATTGAAATGCAAGGTTCTTCTGGAGGTTTCACCCTAGAATATTTTCAAAATCTTCAATCTAAAGAGGCCGAAGGCCTTAGAAATTTAATTTAAATTGAACTTGGGTGCAGGCCGCATATTAAGCAATAAGAAAAGTTTCAATCAAAAGGCAAAAGGCCTTATCTTAAAACATTTCATGCAAAATTCGGCTGAAGGCACCTATAAAGAATAACAAGCTCACGCCTTAAGGGCAAGATAAGAATATTAATTTAAGAGATTAATACTCAGCTGAAGACCACATATCAACAAAATATGTTTAGCGGCTTAAGACCTAGAAAAGGAGTTTCAATTTAAAAGACAGAAGGCCTTATCTTAAAACATCTCATGTAAAATTCGGTTGAAGGTCCCATATAAAAGAATAACAATCTCTTGCATTAAGGGCAAGACAAGGACATTAATTTAAGAGATGTTGATACTCGACTGAAGGTCACACATCAACCAAATAACTAAAACCCAAACAACTAAATTACTATGTAACACACAAGGAGCGGCGCTCAGAAGTTTCCAAGGACGGCCTGGGATTGTAACGCCAACGCCCGTTTAGGTGAGACAGGTAGTGTTGTGTCCAACGACTTCTTAATTTGAAGGCAACTCAACCGACAGACAGCCGACGAACCAATCAACAAAATCAGTTCTGCTCCACGCAACCAGTAAAACGACCACAAGATCTCAATACAACGACACACAAAATATTGGCGCCCACAACGACCAGCAACACTTGAGCTGTCAAACTACACGCTGCACTGGACATCAACAACACGACGAGGAAAATACACTGCCTAAAATTACACCAACGAGCAGGGCAGGTAACCGGAACGTCAACGGCCACAAAGCAGAAGATACCGCTGGTCAATTTCAGTAACAATGAATAAATTCAGTTAAGTTAAACTACACAGGAAGACGGCTGGAATCTTAGCCGACTTGAATACACAAACGTTGTTGCTCGTGGGAATGTCCCAAAAGCGACAACCAGGATCAAACGAAGAAATGCAAACAGTTGAGGCTCGATAGTAGGTTAAGTGAGGACTCAACTTTCATGACCATGATAGTTTGGCGACGAACTTCGTAGCACCCGCAAGCAGCACTTCACACTCCAACCGCACGCGCACACCGCCAGCGGCCCGGGCCAGTATACGTGCGACGGAGACTTCCTTCCTGCTCCATGCCAACCGACCTTCGACCATAGATACTAATAGACTGGGCAAGCAGTGCAGCGGCTATACGTCTGGCGTGGCTGCAACATAGAATCACGTGACTGTTGGCAGAACGTAGGCGCGAGTTCAAGGCACCATTCTGATTCCTGATTTCACTTCCAGTATTTCTCAGTGGATTTCCTCCTAACTTCACCACATTAAATGTAGCTTATGTAAACACAGCTAGAAGTGATAAATTATTGCGTAACCACTGTACAAATGTAGTTTTACAGCCATTACTTCACAATGAACTTTGTGAACTGCTGAAACACTTTCGATGTTCGGCAATATATTCGCCGCGAATATTTCAGTGTTACCAATTATGAGATGCATTCTCTACTCACAATACGCGTTATGCACTGCATAAAATGTAAATATTGCGTGTGTGTCTTTTAGTGCCTTGGTTGTAGAAAGTGTTATAGACTTCATAAATCGGCATAAACAACAAAACCTGTAACGTAAACACACGTGTTCACATCGAATGTAACGAACTCAATTGTGTCGTTCATCCACAAAACGTAAAGCAGTTTCATTTGAAAGCTCTTTTTTGGTTTAAACAGTTTGTTTCGTAGATGTATCAAATAAGATATCTACAAAATCAGTACCTACTTACATGAATACTTGTTCCACAGATCATGAATACGATACTTCACAATGATGTGTCAGTTTAATGAAAGGTAGACCTATCATCACATGACAATTCTTCCAATGACTTATTTATGCCTAAAAAATCGTCTACTGAGTAGGAGCTGTCATTCACAGATTCTTTTCGTTTCATTTTAAATGCTGGTTGGCTATCTGTCGGGCTTTTAATGCTTTTTGGTAAATGACCAAAGATTTTTGTAGCAGCATATTATTTATCCCATACATTACAGCTTATTACCTGGAAACTAACATAGGCCATACAACTACCTTTTTGCAAATGGTATTCAGTATCTGTTTCTGATATTCGTATGTATTGTAACTGGGAAGTACAAAATAAAACTAAACCCTGATGAGAAAGGAAACCCCTAACTTGTTTTTGCAAATTGTTCTCTAAAATAATACCAGCATAATTCACCCCTTTTTGTACCAAAGTCAGATGTAATCCAGGATAGTAAAAATCATCCTTTCTTCTTATGTAGTAGCAATGCACATTGCCATTGCTTTTGGAGTGGGAAGGGTTATTGGTAATAAATATCTCTCTCTCTCTCTCTCTCTCTCACACACACACACACAATATATATGTATATATATCTTCTTCAAAGTGCTTCGAACAGATGCGTGCGTGCGCAGTAGGCTTGAAATCTTTTCGTTTCACTGCCTGTATCCACATCTGCCTGCGCCCTTCATCCTTTGGAAACCTATACGAAAGAGAAAAAGCAGCTTTGTAGCTTACCATTTCAAGAAATATATACGATTGCAATGTGCGCCTGGAAACACACACAGCACTTCAAACCGCCAATTTACGTAACTGTGGCGTTCTGGGTAAGGATATGATACACAAAATAGTTTATCAGTATTCAAGAAATGCCGCTAAATTATACTAATAATACTTACACGTGAAATTTAATGTTACTTCCCTTCACAAAACGCTCGGTACAACCATAAGCACAACAGGATACCACCATTGTTTTGCCAATAGTCACGTGGTATAGCAGTAGAGATGTTGGTGCCACGAAATATACGTCATGACCAGTCTACCAATATCTATGGTCGAAGCAACCGACCGACTCCCAGGTCCGGAAATGGTGAAAGGACCAAGTATAGGTCGGCCGATGAGACGACCAACCGAACGACCAACCAACGGTCGCCCCGCTCCAACCCCCCTCAGTCGGACAGTTCACGTGTGTCGCCAGGGGTCGGCGAGCACTGGCTGTCGGCGCCTCACCGGCGCTCCGTCCCCGACTTCACTGCTGCTGCGTCCCGACTGCACTGCTGGTCCGTCTCCACCTGACTGCCAGACACACGACGGTGGCCGAGCGGTTCTAGGCGCTACAGTCTGGAACCGTGAGACCGCTACGGTCGCAGGTTCGAATCCTGCCTCGGGCATGGGTGTGTGTGATGTCCTTAGGTTAGTTAGGTTTAAGTAGTTCTAAGTTCTAGGGGACTGATGACCTCAGAAGTTGAGTCCCATAGTGCTCAGAGCCATTTGAACCGTTTTTAGACACGCGACGACCCAGAAACATTATCGATCGCTCCAGAGATGGTACGACAGTGAACTTATCGATACGCGCTGCTGCTGCCGCTCACGGGCAAGTAAGGCAGGAAGTTAGTGACGCCAGTAAATGGAATAAGAAAACGAGGCGGCAGTACCGTAACAGAAGATGACAAACAATAAATAGCATGGTTCAAATGGCTCTGAGCACTATGGGACTTAACTGCTGAGGACATCAGTCCCCTAGAACTTAGAACTACTTAAACCTAACCAACCTAAGGACATCGCACACATCCATGCCCGAGGCAGGATTCGAACCTGCACCGTAGCAGTCGCGCAGTTCCGATCTGAAGCGCCTAGAACCGCTCCCTCACCGCGGCCGGCTTAATCTGTTTGGTCGGATAGAGATCTGAACCGAGTCCACCAGAGTAAGAGTGCGGTGTCGTCCCACTGCGCCACGTCAGTCGTTAAATGCAGAGGAGGAAGGATTCGCTCGCTTTACAGCAGAAGATGTGATAACAAGGGGTGTTTTCGGAATACACGTAAAATCCCAGATAGTTGTGCGTCAGTGCAACGGGATGCAGACAGTTCGACAGTTTGCATGTCTCATAAACACGAATAAAAGCTATAGTAAATTCAGAATATGTTATTTTAATTTTAATACCTTCGGCAAACTGCAAGATTCATTTTTTGAAAAAATATTCAAATGTGTGTGAATTTCTAAGGGACCAAACTGCTGAGGTCATCAGTACCTAGACTTACACACTATTTAAACTAAAATATGCTAAGAAGAACACACACACCCATGCCCGAGGGTGGACTCGAACCTCCGAAGGGAGTGGCCGCGCAATCCGTGACATAGCGTCTCAAACCGCGCGGCCACTTCCCGCGGTGATTCATTGTTTCAGGAACACTTTGCCTGGAAAATACAGCGGCAACAATAGACTCGGTAACGACGGTTCAACTTACGTAAGAGAAATTCAATGACGAAAACTATTTGTAGACTGTGTTTCGTCACAGAGGTGAGGTTGTAACCGCCTTACTCCGTTTTTTTCTGTACAGCAGCCAAATACGGTTTAAATAAACTCCGTTTCCTGGAAGACACCCATAAATAATCCGCGACCTGTAAAACATAGATCACATTTGATTTATTTATATTTAACTGAAAATGCATCATTTACAGCTTGGCTTACGCAGAGTGGCACGTTTTCATATACTTTATGACGTGCCAGTTTGTCATGTTTTAGTGTCATTCTGTGCGTCCACGCAGTGAATTTCCGGATATAATTTTACACTCTCCATTCATACGGCTTGCCATTTCACTCTGCTGAATCTGGGGTGCCTTTGGTTGCATTTAATTGGTCCTGCGAGGCTGTGTTTCACTCCCGCAATGTTGTCTTTGATCTACACGGTCTCTATACGTTTCCTATCCTAGAGTACTCAGTTCGAGGCTCTGCTCTCGTGCTGCTTAAAAAGGTTGGAGACGGGTTGTTTAGTGAATTCCACAATTTTTTTCCCTTTTTGCTTGCAATCATACGCATAATAAGTGTACAACATTTGTATCAAACAGCATCCAGCGTAAAAAAAATATATATTTCAGTTTTTGCAGCGTGCATTCAAGAGGTTAACAATTCCAGATTTAGTCCAGAAGGTACACAACAACCCTGAGAGGCCGGCAGGAGATGGTGTGTCTGGCTGGGTAGGTCGGGAGCCGCTTTTGTGGAGTGGCGGCGGCGCTATCCGGTTCCCAAGGGAGCGCGACGTGTTTGGCGCGAGATAAAGGGTGGTGCTGCGCGGACCGGCGAGGCGACCACGTGGCCAAACAGCGGGGGTGTCGCCCGCCGCCCGGCTGGACCGGTGCTGGAGGCTGCGGCCCGCGCCACAGCAGAACAGGCCGGGAAGGGCCAGGTGAAACAACACGGCGGAGCTCCGCCTGCACGCCGCCACCCAGCCCTCCGCTGCCACAGCTTCCAGAGCTGTGTGTCGGGGATGCCTGCTGCGCCCCAGAGGACTCAACTGGACGTGTCGCAGCCACGTCGTTACTGTCACTTCTTAACCGTAACGCCATCAGGATCTGTACGTGCTGTTATCCACAGAAGGTCATTGCATGGTCATAACAAAGTACCTCAGCGTACTGTAGTTTTACTGCCTGCAACATATGAATTACACTCCGATTCCAAATCATGGTTCCTAGTGGATGAAGTGAAGAGAAAAATGGATTTTCAATTACACTGCTTTCCTCTTTTTTCTTTTTTTTGCCTTACACCATTTCACTACTATCGATGGCCCATCACCTAGCTAACTACACAGACCTTTATTATCCGTTACCTTTTGAGGCAAGGTACTCATAAAACACATATTCCTATAGTTATTTCTTAAGCTTTGTTTCAGTCATAAATCTTCTGACTCGTTTGAGGCGGCCCGCCACGAATTACTCTCCCCTGCCAACCTCTTCATCTCAGAGTAGCACTTGCAATCAACGTCGTCAGTTTTTTCCTGAATGCATTCCAGTCTCTGTTTTCCTTTGTGGTTTTTACCCTTCGCAGCTCCCACTAGTACCATGAAAGTTATTCCGTGGTATCCTACCTGTGGTGTCACCGCCAGACAGTTAGGTGGTAGCCCTTAAATCGGCCGCGGTCCGGTAGTATACGTCGGACCCGCGTGTCGCCACTGTCAGTGATTGCAGACCGAGCGCCACCACACGGCAGGTCTAGAGAGACGTACTAGCACTCGCCCCAGTTGTACAGCAGACTTTGCTAGCGAAGCTACACTGACAAATTACGCTCTCATTTGCCGAGACGATAGTTAGCATAGCCTTCAGCTACGTCATTTGCTACGACCTAGCAAGGCGCCATAGCATTTGATAATTATCGTGTGAAGCATGTACAATCAAGAGCGATGTTCTACAATTATGGATTAAAGTTAAGTATTACAGCAACTGCGTCCGTTTTTCTAAGTTCTCATTTCCTTGTAATGTTCCAGACCTCACGCCAGTCTGCGTGAGTTTAAAAGCGTGCATTTCGGCCTCCTCTAGCAACACGGTGTTGGCTCTTCTGCCAACACTTCACTACCACCCTGTTCCTTCTTCTTGTCAGTGTTTTCCATGTCTTCTTTTCCTCACCGATTCTGCGAGAACCTCCTCATTCCTTATCTTATCAGTATACCTAATTTTCAACGTTCTTCTGTCGCACCACATCTCAAAGGTTCCGTTTCTCTTCTGTTCTCGTTTTCCAGCTGTCCGTGTTTCGCTACCATACAATGTTGTGCTCCAAACGTACGTTCTCAGAAATTTCTTCCGCTTTATTGAATAATTACGTTTTATTTCATGAACCGGTTTTCGAACCTTTTCAGGTTCATCTTCAGATGGTTTCTGGAGGTTACACCATCATTTCTAGCATAATGATGTAACTTCCAGAAACCATTTGATGATGAACATGAAAATGTTCGAAAACCGGTTCATAGAATGAAACACAATTATTAAAAAGAGTGACTGGCTGCAGATTTATGTAACTTATTTACATTCAAGTAACAGTCACGCTTTCTAAAATATCCGTAACGGATAAGCTTAAATTCTTCCTCAAATTAAGGCCTATGTTTGATACCAGTAGACTTCACTTTCCCAGTGCTAGTCCTTGCTCCGACCGACATGGGTCGTATTGCTACCTAGGTAGCAGAATTCCTTAAGATTTTCTTCATCAACGCCAAATTTGTTTCAGGCTGTTCTCCTTTCTTCTACTTTTCTTTCCTTTCCTCTTTCTTCGATTTACTCTTAATCTGCATTCTGTACTCATTAGACTGTTCATTCCATTCAATAGATCTCGTAATTCTTCTTCCCTTTCAGTGAGGATAGCAATGTCAAAAGCGAGTCTTAACTTTGATATCCTCTTACCCTGAATTTTAATCCCACTCTTGACCCTTGATTTAATTCCGCCATTGCTTCTTCGCTGTATAGATTGAACAGTAGAGCTGAAAGACTACATCCTTGTCTTATCCGGTAACTTCGTTCTTGGTCTTCCTTACTGTTCCCTCTTGGCTCTTGTACGTGTATTGCCCGTCGCTCCCTATAGCTTTCCCCTTATTTCTCTCACAATTTCGGAAATCTTGCACCATTTTACATTGTCGAACGCTTTTTCCACTTCGAAAAATCCTGTGAAGTGTCTTGATTTTTCTTTAGTCCTTCTTCCATTATCAACCGCAGCGTCAGCATTGACTCCCCGGTGCCTTTACCTTCCCTAAAACCTAACTAATCGTCACATAGCGGATCCTCAATTTTCTTTTCCATTCTTCTGCATATTACTCTTGTTTGCAACTGGGATGCATGGGCTGTTAAGCTGATTTTTTGATAATTCTAGCACTTGTCAGCTCTTGCAATCTTCGGAATTTTGTGGACGCTGTTTCTCGGAAAGTCGGGTGATAATCGCCAAACTGATACATTCTGCACACCAATGCGAATAGTCGTCTTGTTGCCACTCCCCCCAATAATTTTAGAAATTCTGTTGGAATATCCATCCCTTCAGCCCTTTGCGATCTTAAATCTTCCAAAGATCTTTTAAATTCTGACTCTGGATCTCCCATCTCCTCTACATCGGTTCGTGTTTCTTTTGCTGTCACGTCATCAGACAACTCTTCTACTTCAAAGAGGCCCTCAACGTATTCCTTCCACCTATCCATTCCGTCGTCTGCATTTAACACTGGAATTCCCATTGCACTCTAAATGTTAACACCCTTGCTTTTAATTTGACTTACCCATATGCTGATTCAGTCCATCTGGCAATCATTTCTGTTACGATTTCTTTTCATTTTTTATGCAGCCATTTCGTCTTAGCTTCGCTGCAGTTCCTATTTATTTAATTCCGAAGTGATTTGTGTTTCTGTGTTCCTGACTTTCCCTGAACATTTTTGGACTTCCTTCTTTTATCGATCAACTAAAGTATTTCTTCTGTTACCCATGGCTTCTTTGCAGTTACCTTCTTTATACCTATGTTTCTCTTCCATCTTTTAGTCATTGCCCTCCGTAGAGGTGTCCATTCGTCTTCAACTGAACTGCCTACTGAGTTACTCATTGTCGCAGTACCCACAGCCTCACTGAACTTCAAGCGTATCTGTTCATTCCTTAGTATTTCTGTATCTCATTTCTTTGCGCATTGATTCTTCCTGATTAGTCTCTTAAACTTCAGCCTACTCTTCTTCATTATTGAATTGTGATCTGAGTCTCTATCTGCTCCTGGGTACACCATACAATCCAATATCTGATTTCGGAATCTCTGCCTGATCATGATTTAATCTAACTCAAATCATTCCGTATCTCCCGGCCTTTTCCAAATATACCGCCTCCTCTTGTGATTCTTGAACAGAATATTCGCTATTATCATCTGAAATTTATTGCAGAATTCAGTTAGTCTTTCTCGTCTCTCATTCCTTCTCCCAAGCCCATATTCTTCCGTGATCCTTTCTTCTTCCCCTTCCTCTACAAACACATCCCAATCCCCCATGATTATTAGACTTTCATCTCTCTTTACGTACTGAATTACCCGTTCAGTATCCTTACATACTTCCTCTGTCTCTTCGTCTTCGGCTTGCGAGGTCTATATGTATATCTGAACTGTCGCTGTTGTAGTTCATTTGCTGTCGGTTCTGATGAGAATAATCATAATACTAAACTAATCACAGCACCTTACTCTCTGCTTTGCCTTCCCATTCACAACTAAACCTACTCTCTTTACATCATTTTCCGCTGCTGTTGATATTATCATATACTCATCCGATCAGAAATCCTTGTCTTATTTACATTTCCCTTCACTGACCACCAATATATCTCGATTGAGCCTTTAAAGGCACATCTGCGAGGAAGAGCGGATTTCACGCACAAACTATTTGAAACGTAATAAATAAATAAGTAATCAATTAAAAATTAAGTACTATGAATGGTTGTATCGACTGTAGGATACAACCGCAGAAACAACTGTGGAATCGCATCTCTCATTTGTTTATGTGAAACGGACGACACCTTTTGTTTTAGAAGCGAGCCAAGACGGACACTTTTCTGCGATTACGGTGGATTTGTACGGCACACCGCCATTATCATTCATATTTTATAGAGGCGGAGTCATACTAGTCGCACCTGCATAGTATTACTTACAGCAACTGATTTACTGTAAGTCTCATTGTAAATTTATTGTTTGTATGTGATAATTCAATATAGTGATATTACCCTAATATTTGTTTCATTTTTCGTTAAAAGTCGTCCTCAGCTATACTGCGTCTGGACAAGGCGAAAGGTTCCGTGTTCATTAACTGCACTTAAGTAGTCCCGTGCGATGAGGAAATGTTTTCGATGTCCGATAAAATGAGTTTTCATTTGAAGAGATAGCCAAGGTCGAGTAAAAGAGTCAGAACGCACCTACCACACAAAGCCATTGTCAAGCGCACCAAACAAGAGTAATTTATTAACAAACATAATTTATTTAAGAAATTTGTTAATTATTTTAATAAATATGGCCCACTCTCTGGCCTTTATCGATGCACGAACCGGTCAGTATTAACAATTAAAAAAATAATAAACTGGACTGTTTATTGTATATGCAAACTGGCGAGCAGCCATTACAGCAAAATATTTTCCGATCAACTACTATCCTTGCTCAGTAAAACCGTCATTTTTGCTACACAAAACCTGACGAACTTAATTTTTACGAATTTAATTTCTCAGTAGTTTAAAGATTTTTTCCTTCCACAATACATTACCTATAGCATGGTAAGAACACGCAAACAGTTCACGAAAACGGAGCACGATAGACAGCAAACACAAACAGAATTGGATATGGACATTGAACTATATTGACAGTAAACTCTAATGTTTACTGAGCGTTAATGAGCAATCAGTGGTTGAAACGCATAGTGACAGTAATTTTGTTAACATGCCGACCATTAGTCAGATATTAAAAGCTAGCGCAGAACCAATTATTGCCCGTGACGTCATGTCAACTGGCGTGGCGGGGGCAGAGTAGATTTAATCGGCAAATATTGCTAATATGCTTAATATTATAATCAAACAAATGACCGAAAATAAAAAAGGCAGTGATGCACGCATGACATCAATACAAAATCATATGACCACAAACACACAAAATCATATGACCAAAAATAAGACACAGACGCGCGTATAGAAGCACTAAGAGCAGACATACAAAAAGATTTGACTGTACTAAAAATGTGACGAGATTAAGACCTATTTGATAACACTAAAAACCATTAACGACGCTTTATGGGAAAGGATAGACGAAATAAACGTAAGACTGAGTGGACAAGTGACTGAAATTGATCAATAATTTTCCCAACTAAGTTGACAACAGGAAGAAACTACCGAGGACGTGAAGTCACACAGTTAAACGCCACTTGTGAAGGTGTTGCGACTCAAAGTGAAGTCTTGCTCGCCGGAACACGAATCAAACTGAAGACAAGGTAAACATGTTGACCAAACAATTAACAGACAAGCTTCGATTAGACAAAACAGTCATTTCGCAAAATAAATGAAGAATTTCTGAATTGGATTGGCGAGAAGAACAAATATTTCGATCAATGAATAGACGAAAAATTACCGGCAGTTGTGCATGAACTGTGACAGAATTTGTTAAAAATAATAAACACATCACTAAGTAACGCAGCACAGTAAAATAATTTAATGACTATGAACAACCGGACTGTACTAATGGTCACAATCAAAACGTTCAATACGGAAGTGAAAATCTATACGGGTATGACCCGTATCCCATGTACAAACCATAGACATCACATTGTCAATAAAACACACCAGCATATTCATCACCAAATCACAATCGTGATATCAATGAACAATGTGTTCCCTTGCATTCAGCAGGTAACCATTACAAGAATCATCAAATCACAATCATGATATCTGTTGTCAATACGGTCCCTTGCCTTCGGCAGGTGAGCACTACAATAATTGCAGTGAAGGAACCAGATATTTCTGTGCTAAAGAGGAAGAAAGGCTAATCAAACATCGCAAATTTCGATCGTTTATTCCGGTAAAACCTAGTGTACACCCTGTGATTTTTCTCAAACGCGTTTGCGAGATCTTGGAGTGACCGGAAAAGAATTTCATATGTAATAGGTTTCATCCAGGGAGACGCAGCTGTCTGGACATAGAACGGAGCCAACAGATGTGTAACTTACGAACAATTCGAGAAAGCTTTCTTGGCCAAGTTTTGGTCTCCGTCTCAGAAACCAGATCATGTGAGCAGAGCCTTTCAGTGCCAGATATGGTAATTTACAAAGGTTTTTGAGAAATACGTAAACATCACACATTTACTAGACAATCCTTGCGCCTTGCCACGGTTCGCGCGGCTCCCCCCGTCGGAGGTTCGAGTCCTCCCTCAGGCATGGGTGTGTGTGTGTGTGTTGTCCTTAGCGTAAGTTAGTTTAAGTTAGATTAAGTACTGTGTAAGCCAAGGGACCGATGACCTCAGCAGTTTGGTCCCATAGTACTTACCACAAATTTCCAATTTTCTAAAACACGACAAGTATTGCACAAGACACAAAATCCAATTAATACAACAAGGCGGCGAAACAAGCACACAGACGCTTATATCAGATGAAGAGTGTAATGATTTGAGAACTTTGATTACTCATAAGTTAGAAGAAACAGCTGCTCTTACTGATGAACGTAATGAACTTTCTGAACTACTATCTAAGTATGTACAGATTTTCGCAAAACGACCGCTGTCGTTAAGACATACTCGTATATTTACAGAACTGAAGTCAAGCTTCGCCAGATTTTCTTTTGTAAGTCTTACCGTGTACTTTCATCTCATCGACCTGCGGTGAGGCGTGAAATAAAACAGATGTCGCAGTGGAAGATTATAGAACCTTCTATATCTCCTTACTGTAGTCCGTTACTTGTTGTGATGAAGCCTAGCGGAAACGTTAGACTCGTGTTAGATGTCCGAGCTATAAATGAGATTATATTATCAGTTTGCTCAAAGACTGGGAACTTAGAGGAACAATTGCAGACATTATTAGGCGATAAGTGCTTTTCCACCATTGACATGACAAACTGGTTATGGCAAGTGGCAACCACTCCTGATTCCGGAAAACATACTCCTTTTATATTCGGGGGGGAGGGGGGGGAGGGGGGCGAACATATCAGTTCTGTGTTCTGCCTTTCGGATTGAACGTCAGTTCTGGTGTATTCATAACTGCGTTGGATATAATGCTTGAAGACAAATTAGCAGAAAGTTTGACACATTATGTAGATGACATTTTGATCGCCATAAAGACGTGGAAAGAACATCACGAAATACTTGAAAAAAAATCCATACTAATTTGCACAAGCTTAAGAAATCTAAACTTCATGTAGTGAGATAAGGCATCTAGGGCACATAATAAACGCACAAAGGTATACGCCCTGATTTGCATAAGCTAGATGATATTATAATTTTCCTAGTCCACGTACTAAAAAACAACTGAAGTCGTTTCTAGGATTCTGTTCTTTCTTCCGACGTTTCCTACTACAACTATTAAGCAGTATACACCTTCTAAAGTTACTTAAGAAAAACCACGTATGGATCTGGACAGAGCAGTGCCAGCAAGAATTTGAGAATGTAAATCATGTATTAGTAAATTCAAACCTTTTAAACCGTCCAGATTTTGGTCTATATGTTTGTATGAGTTGTATTGCGTCATGCACTGGCTTAGGAATTTGCGTATTTCGGGTGGACAACGACGGAGAAGAGGAACAGGTAAGGATCATTCGATTTGCTAGCCGAATCTTATGCGAATGTGAACGAACATATTCAGCAACTGAATTAGACTCTCTTTCAATTGTCTGGGATTTTAAAAAGTTTAATTATTGCGTATACAGCAAACACGCGAAAATCTATTCTGATCACCAAGCCCTGACATTTTTATTAACCTATCCCAGGTTATCACGCTGGGCTTTGTCGTTGCAGAATTACTCATTTGACGTTGTTTATATTTGAACCATGGACCTTGCCGTTGGTGGGGAGGCTTGCGTGCCTCAGCGATACAGATAGCCGTACCGTAGGTGCAACCACAACGGAGGGGTATCTGTTGAGAGGCCAGACAAACATGTGGTTCCTGAAGAGGGGCAGCAGCCTTTTCAGTAGTTGCAATAGCAACAGTCTGGATGATTGACTGATCTGGCCTTGTAACACTAACCAAAATGGCCTTGCTGTGCTGGTACTGCGAACGGCTGAAAGCAAGGGGAAACTACGGCCGTAATTTTTTCCCGAGGGCATGCAGCTTTACTGTATGGTTAAATGATTATGGCGTCCTCTTGGGTAAAATATTCCGGAGGTAAAATAGTCCCCCATTCGGATCTCCGGGCGGGGACTATTCAAGAGGATGTCGTTATCAGGAGAAAGAAAACTGGCATTCTACGGATCGGAGCGTGGAATGTCAGATCCCTTAATCGGGCAGGTAGGTTAGAAAATTTAAAAAGGGAAATGGATAGGTTAAAGTTAGGTATAGTGGGAATTAGTGAAGTTCGGTGGAAGGAGGAACAAGATTTCTGGTCAGGTGACTACAGGGTTATAAACACAAAATCAAATAGGGGTAATGCAGGAGTAGGTTTAATAATGAATAGGAAAATAGGAATGTGGGTAAGCTACTACAAACAGCATAGTGAACGCATTATTGTGGCCAAGATAGATACTAAGCCCACGCCTACCACAGTAGTACAAGTTTATATGCCAACTAGCTCTGCAGATGACGAAGAAATTGAAGAAATGTATGATGAAATAAAAGAAATTATTCAGATTGTGAAGGGAGACGAAAATTTAATAGTCATGGGTGACTGGAATTCGGCAGTAGGAAAACGGAGAGAAGGAAACGTAGTAGGTGAATATGGATTGGGGGTAAGAAATGAAAGAGGAAGCCGCCTGGTAGAATTTTGCACAGAGCACAACTTAATCATAGCTAATACGTGGTTCAAGAAACATGAAAGAAGGTTGTATACATGGAAGAAGCCTGGAGATACTGACAGGTTTCAGATAGATTATATAATGGTAAGACAGAGATTAAGGAACCAGGTTTCAAATTGTAAGACATTTCCAGGGGCAGATGTGGATTCTCACCACAATCTATTGGTTATGACCTGTAGATTAAAACTGAAGAAACTGCAAAAAGGTGGCAATTTAAGGAGATGGGACCTGGATAAACTGACTAAAGCAGAGGTTGTACAGAGTTTCAGGGAGAGCATAAGGGAACAATTGACAGGAATGGGGGAAATAAATACAGTAGAAGAAGAATGGGTAGCTTTGAGGGATGAAGTAGCGAAGGTAGCACAGGATCAAGTAGGTAAAAAGACGAGGGCTAGTAGAAATACTTGGGTGACAGAAGAAATACTGAATTTAATTGATGAAAGGAGAAAATATAAAAATGCAGTAAATGAAGCAGGCAAAAAGGAATACAAACGTTTCAAAAATGAGACTGACAGAAAGTGCCAAATGGCTAAGCAGGCATGGCTAGAGGACAAATGTAAGGATGTAGAGGCTTATCTCACTAGGGGTAAGATAGATACAGCCTACAGGAAAATTAAAGAGACCTTCAGAGAAAAGAGAACCACTTGTATGAATATCAAAAGTTCAGATGGAAACCCAGTTCTAAGCAAAGAAGGGAAAGCAGAAAGGTGGAAGGATTATATAGAGGGTCTATACAAGGGCGATGTACTTGAGGACAATATTATGGAAATGGAAGAGGATGTAGATGAAGATGAAATGGGAGATATATTACTGCGTGAGAGTTTGACAGAGCACTGAAAGACCTGAGTCGAAACAAGGCCCCGGGAGTAGACAAAATTCCTTTAGAACTACTGACGACCTCGGAAGAGCCAGTCCTGACAAAACTCTACCATCTGGTGAGCAAGATGTATGAAACAGGCAAAATACCCTCAGACTTCGAGAAGAATACAATAATTCAAATCCCAAAGAAAGCAGGAGTTGACAGATGTGAAAATTACCGAACTATCAGTTTAATAAGTCACGGCTGCAAAATACTAACGCGGATTCTTTACAGACGAATGGAAAAACTAGTAGAAGCCGACCTCGGGGAAGATCAGTTTGGATTCCGTAGAAATGTTGGGACACGTGAGGCAATACTGACCCTACGACTTATCTTAGAAGCTAGATATAGGAAAGGCAAACACACGTTTCTATCATTTGTAGACTTAGAGAAAGCTTTTGGCAATGTTGACTGGAATACGCTCTTTCTAATTCTGAAGGTGGCAGGGGTAAAATACAGGGAGCGAAAGGCTATTTACAATTTGTACAGAAACCAGACGGCGGTCATAAGAGTGGAGGGGCATGAAAGCGAAGCAGTGGTTGGGAAGGGAGTGAGACAGGGTTGTAGTCTCTCCCCGATGTAATTCAATCTGTATATTGAGCAAGCAGTGAAGGAAACAAAAGAAAAATTAGGAGTAGGTATTAAAATCCATGGAGAAGAAATAAAAACTTTGAGGTTCGCCGATGACATTGTAATTCTGTCAGAGACAACAAAGGACTTGGAAGAGCAGTTGAATGGAATGGATAGTGTCTTGAAAGGAGGATATAAGATGAACATCAACAAAAGCAAAACGAGGATAATGGAATGTAGTCGAATTAAGTCGGGTGATGCTGAGGGAAATAGATTAGCAATTGAGATGCTTAAAGTATTAAAGGAATTTTGCTATTTAGGGAGCAAAATAATTGATGATGTTCGAAGTAGAGAGGATATAAAATGTAGACTGGCAATGGCAAGGGAAGCGTTTCTGAAGAAGAGAAATTTGTTCACATCGAGTACAGATTTAAGTGTCAGGAAGTCATTTCTGAAAGTATTCGTATGGAGTATAGCCATGTATGGAAGTGAAACATGGACGATAAATAGTTTGGACAAGAAGAGAATAGAAGCTTTAGAAATGTGGTGCTACAGAAGAATGCTGAAGATTAGATGGGTAGATCACATAACTAATGAGGAAGTATTGAATAGGATTGGGGAGAAGAGAAGTTTGTAGCACAACTTGACTAGAAGAAGGGATCGGTTGGTAGGACATGTGTTGAGGCATCAAGGGATCACCAATTTAGTATTGGAGGGCAGCGTGGAGGGTAAAAACCGTAGAGGGAGACCAAGAGTTGAATACACTAAGCAGATTCAGAAGGATGTAAGTTGCAGTAGGTACTGGGAGATGAAGAAGCTTGCACAGGATAGAGTAGCATGGAGAGCTGCATCAAACCAGTCTCAGGACTGAAGACCACAACGACAACAACAACAAGATATTTAGGTAAAGGACAAAATCACTGCTGACGCTTTTTCTCGTCTTCTTCTAGGTTTCAATGACGGTATACTAGTCTAGAAAAAGAGAAAGACCATAGAATACTTTTAATGCAGGATAAAGAATATTACCATTATTACATTGATTTGTGTAAAAACATGGCAGATTTATAAAAGTCAGATCCACACTGGAACAAGGTAAGGACCTTGACGACTAATCAACCTAATCACATACTGTCTAGCCGTTATAGGATATATCCAGATGTGTTATTTTATCGTCGACATGCAGATGGCTGTAACTGGTGTGTATGTATACCCAAGGACTCAGAACACAGCTTAATTGCACACACACACACTTAGTTTGGGGACATTATGGGGCGAAGAAGTGTCTAGGCAAACTCATCACATACAGTTATTTTACCACCATGAGGAGAAAGGTTCACAACGTACTCAAAACTTGTATATCTTGTCAGAAAGTTAAACCACAAAATTTATCATCAAAGACAGATTTACATTCCATACTACCCAGTAAATCTATGGAAATCGTTATTACACAGATAAGTGTACACCATCCTACAAATAGCTGTGCCGTAAAATATGCATTAGCCTTTTATGACATATTTTCTGAGGATGTCAAACCTTACGCCATCAAATCTGCGACTGAAAACACTGTCATAAGACGATCTTCACGTGATTACATTCATCGCGTGGGAAAACCAAAAGCAACTGTATCTGACAGTTCCACGTACTACTCAGGTTACAAATGGCCCAAATTCTTAAAGGATAATGATATTAAGAGCATTTTTATGCAGAAACTTAGGCCTGAATCTAATCCAACACAACGGACTTTCAGGAGACTGGACAGGTTTATGAGGACATATATACCTACAGAACATTCTAACTGGATAAGCTATTTAACTCTTTTTCAAGATGTATACAATAATCTCAATATATACGATACTAGTTCTCTTGTATGAGAATGTACCAAGCTATGCAAACGATGCAGTCTAGCCATATTGTATACAGCGGCACTACGTCTTTACCATGATTGATCTGAGGATGGCTGTATGAATAACCGAAACTAGGTATGTTCTATGTTGTTTGTAATCTACACAATTAAAAAACTTATAGCATAAAAAGATTTTTGTAAAAAACTTAAAATCGCCTTTCTCCATTACTGTATAATGTCAGGTATTACTATTTCTTTTTTCTTTTCATCTACATGTGTTCAGTTCTGCTACACTCTGACATCTCCACTTTAACAGGGGGCTGTGTCATTTTGTTTACGCTGCTGTGACGAGATGCTAGAGTATTGTGGCGCGGTAATGCCAAGCTCACATATTCTACGCACCCATTCATCAGTCATGGACTAGCACACCTTCCTACACTTTTCCATGTAACCTGTTATTCAGCGTTTACATTCCACTTCAATGTACGAGGGTCACTCCAAAAGAAATGCACGCTATTTTTGTAAAAATACAGTGTGAAAGTTTTACAGTGTGTAGATATATCCTTCTCGCTTGTTTTCAAACTTAGTTCAACCTGTTTCCGTGAGTGGCGCCGTCACAGCATGTCTTCAAGATGGCTGCTACATTTAACGTTCGTCAGAAGCAACGTGCTATCATAGGATTCCTGTGCTGTGAAAACTAGACAGTGGCAAACATCCACAAGAGGTTGAAAAAGATGTATGGAGATGCTGCTGTCGATCGCAGTACAGTTAGTCGGTGAGAAAGCAGGTTACGTGATGAAAGCAGACACGGCAATATTGAGGATTGTCCTCGCAGCGGCAGGCCTCGTACTGCACACACTCCAGACAATCTGCAGAGAGTTAACGACTGCTGACAGACGCATCAAAGTGAAACTTCAAGCTCGACTGAGTCTTGTTCGACCACATCGGCAAAAGCAGGATGTTTTACTGTTGCACGACAATGCATGGCCACATGTCAGTCAAAAAACCATGGAAGTGATCAGAAAACTCGGATGGACGACACTGAAACAGCCGCCTTACAGTCCTGACCTGGCTCCATGTGACTGTCATCTCTTTGGGAAACTGAAAGACTCTCTTCGTCTAACAAGGTTTGGTGATGATAACTCCCTTGTGCACGCTACCAAACAGTGGTTCCAGCAGGTGGGTCCAGAATTTTACCGTGCGGGTATACAGGCGCTGGTTCCAAGATGGCGTAAGGTAGTTGAGAGGGATGGAAATTATGTGGAGAAACGAAAATATTGTTCCTAAAGGATGTATCTACGCACTGTAAAACTTTCAAATATGTAGAATAAAAGATGGATTAAAAAAAACAGTGTGCATTTCTTTTGGAGTGACCCTCTTATTAACCGTTCTATCACTTCGCTAACTGGAAGCCTTACACTTGGTAGCAGTGGCTTTCGCCATTTTAGAAATCGACACCGTTGAAGCGTCGAAGGAAGAGTGATAGAACCGTTACTGTTTACATACATACACTGGTGTGCAAAATGCAAGGATGAAAGTAGTTTTTGCATGATTTGTCACTGTCAAGTAACATATCTCGATGAAACTTAGACTGTACATACAAAGAGCTGCTACAGACTAGTACAGAAGGTAACTGAAAGAAATACGCAGTGAGACAAACAGAAATGACACTTTCATTCAAAGTCAATTATTGCAATGAAGTCATCGCAAGTCATGATGGTTCCTGGAACTGTACAGTAGCCAAGACATGATCCTGATGGGTTGTGCGATCACACAGGTATGCATGCTCTGCAGCGCGCTCCCATGTTGGCTGGTAAGAACGTCTTATGGTAGGGCGTTCCATTTCTTTGCCAGCACGGTTGACAACTGCTGGAAGGCCGGTGGTTCATGTGGATGTGCTGCAAAACGCCTCCCCACCGCATCTCATACGTCCTTGACGGGGTTTGTCGTGAAAATGGGGAGGCCAGTCCATTCACCGAATACCATGTCGTTCCAAGGACTCCTGCACCTGTACTGTTCGACGCGATCGCGCATTTCACTTTTTAAAAAAATCTAAAGTGAGGGCCAAGTGCTACCCTGAAAAGACGCGCGTGGGGAAGGAGTACAGCGTCACGGTAACACTGGCTGGTGAATGTATGATGTTCGAAGACTTGGAGACCAGTATGCCCATGCGGCATTATGCCTTCCCACATCTGGACCACCAAAACGATGTTGTTTGACAATAGAACGTTTTCCAGTTCATAACGGTGTTTGTATAGCAACCAGTATGTAAGATGTGAAGAAACAAGCAGTCTTGGTTGCAGTATTAATTTTTCTTATTATTTCCCGATGACGCCTTTCACGTTCATGTAGACGTCTTGGGACTGGCTGACATTTGGCAGCGATGGGCGTATGGGATACCGCACATACAATATCCCAGCAGTTAGTCCGGCCGTTGTGACCGAGCGGTTCTAGGCGCTTCAGTCCGGAACTGCGCTGCTGCTACGGTCGCAGGTTCGAATCCTGCCGCGGGCATGGTTTTGTGTGCTGTCCTTAGGTTAGTTAGGTTTAAGTAGTTCTAAGTCTAGGATACTGATGACCTCAGATGTTAAGTCCCACAGTGCTTAGAACCATTTGAACCCAGAAGTTAAATGTTCGCTGTCATATCTTTAAAAGCACTGCGCATGCCCTTATTGCGCTATGTGGTGTAATCCAATGCAAACCAACCAGTGTGACGTGGGCAGCACGGCATGTTTAGGATGTAAAGTTGTACTGTAGTACTGATCCCGTCTGGTTTGCACTGAACTGCGCCACATGCCGTAATAAGGACAACTCACAGTGTCGTTAAAACTTTGTTCGACATGTTCCTGTGTGCATTACGTGTTCCCACCTCTGACCGTGTGAAGATACGTCCAGCATGAGAAGGGGTGAAAGGTTAGTGGCGACAGAAGCAGCCTCCGCCTCTCGCTATAGGGTGGCTTGCTCAGTATAAATGAAGATATACGTAGGGCCTTCAGAAAAAAAAGTTACACATGTCGTCCCATTCTAAAACAATACCACCACAAGAGCGGCATGTTGTCAAAAGTGAGTCCGTTTTCTCGGTTTACTGCAGACAGTAACACGTGACAGGTGCATCAGAGTGCGCGACTGAAATGGTACGGCGACTGGAAATTTAGTCGAAAGTCAGACATACGGGGCAGTTCGATTCTTGTGAGCTAAACGTTTAAGCTGCACACAGCTTCACAAGGAAAGCCAGATGGTTTCTGGGCCAAACGCAGTATCACGTCCGGCCGCAGTGAAACTCTGCCAAGAATTTGGACAAGGCCGCACAAACATGCACCATGCGATTTACATCTTGTCGACAGGCTAAGATAACATTTGAGGAAAAAGAGATTTTTTTCGACGATGAGAATTTTCCCACAGCGGTTCTCGAATGGCTCAACGACCACGAAGCGGATTTGTGTCATTGAGGAAGTGAACGACTGGGAGAACGTTCTATTGTTTACAGAGACTCGGGGGCCTTATTGGAAAATTGAGGTCCTTCTCCGATCCCTGCTGCCTGATGACGATGAGGCCAGCGACACGGAAGGCCAGTCCCAGCTACGAAATCAAGATCTGGACAGAATAGCTAACAACAGGGCAGTCTACCCCTTCTCTGAAGAGGAGGTGGCTGGCCACATCAAAGAACTAAAAACAGGGAAAGCCCCCGGCCCAGATGGCATTGTGGCGGAGGTGGTGCAGTTCCTGTCACCTCAACTGGTGGCGCCACTAACCCAGCTATACAATGAGTGCCTAAGACAGGAAAAATTCCCGAAAATCTGGAAAGAGGCAAACGTTGTGATAATCAAAAAGGGACCCGACAAGGACCCAGCGGATGTCAAGTCCTACAAACCGATCTGCCTACTGGACATCCTTGGGAAATTATTTGAGAAACTGCTAGCTGACAGACTGACTGCACACCAAGTGCTGTGCGGGATGAGTGGCAGGCAGTTCGGCTTCAGGCCGGGGCGATCGGCAACTGATGCCATCACTCTGGCGGCTGAGGTCTGCGACTCTACCCCGTACAAGTACGTTGTTGGCATCATGGTTGACATCAGTGGCGCCTTTGACAACCTGTGGTGGCCTTCGCTCTTCTCCTGCTTGCGGGAGAAGGAGTGTCCAGGGTCGCTATATGGTTGCCTGAGGAGCTATTGTGAAGGGCGGGAGGTCTGGCTATCATCCCCTAGCGGTAGAGTAGGAAAAACTATAACTAAGGGATGTCCCCAGGGTTCCACCTTAGGTCCCCTGTTCTGGGATATCCATGTTGTTGTTGTTGTTGTTGTGGTCTTCAGTCCTAAGACTGGTTTGATGCAACTCTCCATGCTACTCTATCCTGTGCAAGCTTCTTCATCTCCCAGTACCTACTGCAACCTACATCCTTCTGAATCTGCTTAGTGTATTCATCTCTTGGTCTCCCTATACGATTTTTACCCTCCATGCTGCCCTCCAATGCTAAATTTGTGATCCCTTGATGCCTCAAAACATGTCCTACCAACCGATCCCTTCTTCTAGTCACGTTGTACCACAAACTTCTCTTCTCCCCAGTCCTATTCAATACCTCCTCATTAGTTACGTGATCTACCCACCTTATCTTCAGCATTCTTCTGTAGCACCACATTTCGAAAGCTTCTATTCTCTTCTTGTCCAAACTAGTTATCGTCCATGTTTCACTTCCATACATGGCTACACTCCATACAAATATTTTCTGAAACGACTTCCTGACACTTAAATCTATACTCGATGTTAACAAATTTCTCTTCTTCAGAAACGATTTCCTTGCCATTGCCAGTCTACATTTTATATCCTCTCTACTTCGACCATCATCAGTTATTTTACTCCCTAAATAGCAAAACTCCTTTACTACTTTAAGTGTCTCATTTCCTAATCTAATTCCCTCAGCATCATCCGATTTAATTCGACTACATTCCATTATCCTCGTTTTGCTTTTGTTGATGTTCATCTTATATCCTCCTTTCAAGACACTGTCCATTCCGTTCAACTGCTCTTCCAAGTCCTTTGCTGTCTCTGATAGAATTACAATGTCATCGGCGAACCTCAAAGTTTTTACATCCTCTCCATGAATTTTAATACCTACTCCGAATTTTTCTTTTGTTTCCAATAATAATGAAAATAGCTGTTGAATATATAACATTGTAGAATTGTTATGACCCACTAATCACTAAGGTGGTGGGTTCCTTTTGCATAAATATTATTATTGATGTTGAAATAAAGATTTAAAAAAAAATAGTGTCATATGTGTCACTTTGATGCAGAGCGCAGCATCCAGTATAGTTACTTGACCTGGCACAATAGGGTAACGTCCCCTCGTAGATGTACATGTAGGATCGGAACAGCATGCAATACACCATGTTTCATGACTTTTCAAAAGTCTATTGTTTTACAGTACCTTGTGTTGTTCTCTGATCTAGCGAATGAGGCAGCCTGTAATACTCGACGGAATAGTACGTAGCCTAAGCGTAGCTGCTACCACGCAGCACAAACTCATAGCCCCAGCGCTGATTGCTAAAAACTTTTGGAGTAAATACCGTTAAGTTTATTATCCAGTGATTGTGACAGGAGGTGGCTGATCTATCAAAACTACGTATTAAATGGCTCTGAGCACTATGGGACTCAACTGCTGAGGTCATAAGTCCCCTAGAACTTAGAACTACTTAAACCTAACTAACCTAAGGACAACACACACATCCATGCCCGATGCAGGATTCGAACCTGCGACCGTAGCAGTCGCGCGGTTCCAGACTGTAGCGCCAGAACCGCTCGGCCACCAGCGGCCGGCACGTATTAAATGTTCAGCAGCTTCTGGAGTTGGAAATTTGTAGCCTGTAACAGAAGTGCGTCATGTTCCAATGTTACTGGAAAGAGTTCGTCTGGGCAAGTGAAGGACGGTTGAACCTGCGGACCGACTTAGTCACACGATGCAGTCATCTATTGTTCTGGAATTCCTTGGGCTCCACTTGAGTTCCCATCCTGGTCTCCTAGGCAGTCCTGTTGTGACTGTGAAGGCCATCCGTGTTGAATGTCACGTGACCATTGGCGTCATTGTGCCTAAGCAGCTCTTCTCCAATGCGCTGGTTGACTTATGACCTGATAGTACGAGCACAAATGATGATTTCCATTGAACGTGAAACGTCCCCTTTAGAAAACATTATGTGTTACCGTGCTGGCAAACTTCTACGTTATTTGATACAAAGACAGCTGAGTAAAACTGAACGTACTCAGACAGTTCTCTCTTTACTTATTCTGATCATCACTAAATTGACACGCAATATTTTTTTAGCGCAACGCAATCTGACTTTTAATAATCCCTACAAAAGAATGGCCCTGACTAACAATAACCTATACCTTTCATCCATCACTTACGTCACAAAAATCTTCGTTACTCGAACTACTGCAATACAGCGAGCGCCAATGCTGGCAGCTAAATAAAAGATTGAAACTACTGAAGGCACTAACTACTGATAGGCATAGTTAGCAAATGAAAGATTTTGATAGAGAACAAACAATGTATTTACCTTATTAGTGTTCAAAAGTCATAATACACGTATAATTTTGTGACATCCAATTAAACAAATTTTCCTTTTTTTGAAGGACACACGTCCAGATCGTCCGCTCAAAGCTCTGGCATCTCTCTCTCTCCCATCTACCACTGCTGGCGGCTCACCCTCAACTGTCCAACGCTACGGGCTGTTCACATCCAACTGCCCAACACTGCACAAGCGAATATTCCAACAATGAGTCCAACCAGCGACAGACAGCACACAGCACAGTCATTGATTTCCTTACAGAGCGCTACGTGGCGTTACCAACATAAAAACCTAAACAGCCTACTTACAAAGTTCAGCATGTTCAGCTGACGTACTTTTACTTATAGATCCTATACTGTTGTAGGATCCTGTACATGAATGTAGAACTTCGTACAGTACCTTTTAGATTCACTAGCTCGACCGATTTTAGTCGAGTCGACTGTTTTCTCACACTGAGAATTTTATTCAGGTATTTTGTCAATGCGATTATATTTTGTCGCGACCGTATGAATTTGGTCGACCATTTCTTCAGAGGAATCATTCTTCAGGCATCGGGAAGTTTCAAGTGCGCAACATGTGAACGGCCTAGTTCGTGAACATTTATCCAGTAATGTTCGGTTATTAGTACTGGAGATCCCAGAGTAACCCCTCACCTTAGTTTTTATCTACCAAGTAGTTTTACTTTTTAAAAGACTGAAAGCAACTTGTTTCTCGACTTCACCTATTTGTACGAAACGTGTGGATCGCATCACTTACGATGACTATCAACAAACAAGCATGAATTGGACATCTTCTAAAGTACGAAGAAGTCATTGCAAGTGTCACGCTTTATAAGATTTCCCATTTCTAATAAATTTACCCAACGTATTCGTTCAACCTCAAGTATCAGCAGAAGGCTGTTGAAGCACGTGACTCAGTTGTAGATCTCCATAAAGAGTCTAACAGAGAAGTAGGCGGTCATTTATCTTGAAAGGCGTGAGCACGTGTCAAGCCTTAACATCTAAAATGGCCAGAGTAAGCTGTCCTTTATAAAGAGAAGGCAAATTGGGCTCTGGGGGGGGGGGGGGGGGGGGGGGGGGGGAGGAGGGCTGCATCCCTCACAGAGCGGGCAAAGCCAGGCGGCATGTGTGCGCTCACGGACGACGGATCCTTAGCTAGTCAACACGAGACGCACAGTGTTTGGAACAACGGTTATGCGCAGGCGCTAAAGTCGGAAGCAAGTGTATAGATAAACAAAGAAATTGCTTAAGGATTTGTACCCAGAGTATTACTGTCTTATTTTTCTGCCCTGTTAATTTTCATTTCGGCGTCTAATAGGGTGTTTCACAAATCCTTTTACATCTTTCTAGGAGCTGCAGAGCTGACTTAGTACATAGAGATTTTATAAGAAACCCATATTCGGAAATGCACGGCGTGGCTGAAAATTTGAAGTTCAGATCACTTTCAGATCTCTCGTTTTACTGTACGCAAGCAGCGGAGACAATGAGCTCTGACCTGAAGATATAACAAAACTGTTAAAGAGAATGCTGCCCGTCCTCTGTTAGGGTACTGCTGGCGGTACGGGATCCTTACCAATTTTGACTGACGGGGGACATCGAGAAAGTTCGAAGAAGGGCAGCTCGTTTCGTATTATCGCGAAATAGGGGAGAGAGTGGGACAGATACGATACGCGAGAGGGGGAGTCAATCATTGAGACACAGGCATTTTTCGTGAGAGGTTTTTCACAGAAATTTCAGTCACTAAGTTTCTTCCTTTCTCCTCCGAATGAGAAAATATTTTGTTGACTCCCAGTTACATAGGGAGAAATTACCATCGTAATAAACTAAAGGAATCAGAGCTCGCACGGAAATACAAGAAAGAATTCCGGAACTTTATCCACAAAATTTTTCTACTCTTACATTTTTTTATTGTACATGATCTCGTCGAAATACTCTTTACCACAATTAATAGATCGCTCCCAACGCTGTTTCCACTTCCGGAAGCAGTCTTAGCACGCCTCTTGTTACCTCGTCTATCGTTGCAGATCTCCGCTCTTTCAACTGGATTTTCAATTACAGAAATTAAAAAAAAATCTGCAGGGGCCAGGTCTGGAGAGTACGGAGCATGAGGCAGCACAGTGATTCTGGTTTTTATGCAATAGTCACGTTCACCAACAGGGATGAATGTGCAGGTGCGTTATCGTGATGCTAGAGCCATGAATTGTCCCAGCACATTTCAGGCCGTTTCCCTCTTACATCTTCTGGCAGGCGTCGCAACACGTCCCCCTAGTACCAGGATACCTGTGGTACCAATTCGTAATGAACTAATCCTCCAAAGTCAAAAGAAAACTATCAGCAGCCTTTGATGGTTGAAATGGCACTGAGCACTGTGGGTCTTAACATCTGAGGTCATCAGTCCCCTAGACTTAGAACTACTTAAACCCAACTAACCTAAGGACATCACACACATCCATGCCCGAGGCAGGATTCGAACCTGCGACCGAAGCAGCAGCGCGGTTCCGGACTGAAGCGCCTACAACCGCTTGGCCACAAGGGCCGGCAGCAGACTTTGACATTTGATCTGACGTGAGGAGCTTTTTTTTTTTTGTTTTGTTTTTGTTTTTGGTCTTGGAGAATCTTTCCCGACAGATGTGAAGATTGAACCCTGGTCACAACATCATAGCCGTAGACCCAAATCTCATCCACAGTTATGATTCTCTTTAAGGAACGTCTCATTGCGCGATCCAAAAGCTCTTCAGAGATTGCGAGGCGCAGGTCTTTCTGAGCTTGACTAATGTGCCGTGGGACAAATCTGGTGGCAACACGGTGCATTCCAAGAGACTGTGTCAGGAGTTCTAGACATGATACAAATGAAATGTTACAATCTTCTTCAATCTCTCGGACAGTCAGTCTTGGATTGGCACGCACAATTTCGTTGACATTCCTGACATGAGTGTCGTCGGCAAATGCCGAAGGGCGTCCTGAACGAGGGTCATCTTTTACTTGCGTCCGGCCATTTCTAAACCGTGTGAACCTTTCGTAACACAGAGTATAGCTTAAGCTCAAAATGGTTCAAATGACTCTGAGCACTATGGGACTTAACATCTGAGGTCATCAGTCGCCTAGAACTACTTAAACCTAACTAACCTAAGGACATCACGCACATCCATGCCCGAGGCAGGATTCGAACCTTCGATCGTAGCTGTCGCGCGGTTCCGGACTGAAGCGCCTAGAACCGCTCGGCCACCGCGGCCGGCGCAGCTTGAGCACTTCTTACCGTAGGATTACTCTGTAACGGTTTTCTTTGAGTTTAATGGAAAATTTAATGCAGACGCTTTGCTCCTCTAACTGTGCCATCTCAAAATTCGCAAACTGTGGGACACAACGTTCTAATCAACACAGCACTGAACAATAGCTAACAGACATACAACAATGAAAGTTCCAGCAGTTACACATGAAATACAGGAGTGTGCAGGGATGCCAACTGCATTTCGCTCCAACACACCATTGGCGCGAAATTATGAATGTTTCGGAATTTTCTGAACAGATCTCATACTTTGGGTTTTCATTTTTCTCATGTGCTGTTCGAGAGATGAATGGTCGAGAACTGCGAATTGTAGATGTAGTTGTGCGCACTGCAGGAGCTGCTACACGTGGTGATCCTGCTGTTCGTTGCTCTGGGTGTCTACGACGTACGCTTTCACACACATGGTCCACAAAGCCTGGTGTGTGTCGGTAGAATACGATAGAAAACCCCTCCTAGTTTTGAACGTAGCAGTTTCTCGCAGGCGCTGTTGTAATGGGACGAAAATGGTGTGTGATGGGCAGAGGCGTCCCTGACAATGTGCCTGATACATGCGTTATGCAGATCCACCATTACGTACCTCGCCGTAAAGCGAGAAATTTGAAAATGATCCGTTACTCAAACCTATTTTGTATCCAAAGCGCACGTATCCGGACATGGACTCCTCATCAAATGGCTGTGAGCGCTATGCGACTCAACTTCTGAGGTCATCAGTCGCCTAGAACTTAGTACTAATTAAACCTTACTAACCTAAGAACATCACACACATCCATGACCGAGGCAGGATTCGAACCTGCGACCGTAGCAGTCGCTCGGTTCCCGACTGTAGCGCCTAGAACCGCACGGCCACTCCAGCCGGCGGACTCCTTATCAAAATGATCTACTAACTACCCTCTGTAACCTCTTCAACCTATAACTGGAATTTTGAAACACACTGTGTAAACAAAATTGACACCTACAAAATTTCCACAATTCTGTACGGTTTCTGTGTCCTAAATAAGTTTATTACTGGCTACACAAATTGCCATTAACGTACAGCCAGCTACAAGGACTGTATGCGGCCAGGGCGTACAAAAGATGTTTTTGAGTTCCTCAAAGCACAGTCTTTCACACACTCACAAAAGTACGTCGATCATATTCAACGGGCCTAGAACACATGTACTTGTTCTTCCCATCGGCGCTTTTTTCTCATGGCCGCAACTAACAACTGTACATCCAGTCCTGGAATTGTGTCATTACCTGAAGACTGGGAAAGACAAAACAAGTATCTGGTGAATAGCCGTGTACATTCCACTAGGAGACATAAATGAAGGCTGCACTGTCCACAGTTTTAATAAGGCAATAATCTCTGAATTGTAACTAATACTTCAGCCACAGTGATCTCCAGTTCCTTGTAACCTGCCGTGCTGTTCAATCACACTGTTCGTTTACTAGCCACCCGGTCACTTAAAGAGTGTTGTCCGGATGTCAGTTCCGCTTTCGGAAACTGGCTTTGTTTCTTGTAAGTAACATTCCATCTCAGTAACGATATACCTCTCATGAGTGTACACGTAACATTTTCACGACGGGTTTGGTATTTCACTCATCAAATCTAATTAAACATAATCTATAGTCTCAATCAGAGTGTTCACCGAATTTCGTACAATTCCATGTCTGTTGATTTCGTAACCATGCAACAACTACAGTGGAAGTGTTAACTATTTTCGGCAACGTAAATATTGACGTTTTGTAGGCGACGCGTCCGACAACATTCGTGCCCAAGACCTGTAAATAAAATTTGATTGGACAGTTGGCGTTCCCCACTGCTATTGGTCGACGATGTGACGTCATGTAGCAACTTCCTTAAGCTTGAGAATAGCCCTGTAAGACGTATCCTGCACATTACACAATATATTTGTGGAATGCTTTAGTTTCCACTGAAATAATGAAATGCACGTTGCAGTTCTGTTATTGCTAAACTTTAATGGCACATTTTGTAAGTTGCCATGCTTCAAACACACACTGTGGATTTAAATAATCAAGCAACTATCACAACGAAACATGTACAGAGCTCAGGAAACCGTTTTTGCAGTTTTCTGCCAAAACAAATATTGGAAATGAGTACACAGTTTTCTAACTTGGCTCAGAGAGAAGTTTAACAATGGAAAAAGATCTAAACAGGGCAATATTTTGATTTTGTAAGCATCACAAGTGGAAAAAAAATACTTTAACTGATAAGTAATCATCCAAGAACCTTAATTGAACAGAGTAACTAAGCGAAAACAATAACACTCACGAAATCACACAGCTTCCAACAGACAAGTACGGGTGTCAAGAGTTTCTTAGTGGCATGCGCACAACAAACTACATTTATGTACTTTTAATCGCACCATTACTCTTTCATATTTTCTATTAAAGTGGGAGGAGCATGTTGTCCCATATTGCTGAACTTCACTGGTATAAACCATTACATCGAGCACTGCAAATTGCGATTCACAGGAAACATAAGAGAGTTCACTTACCATGCCTTCTGTTCAGCAAAGCTGAGAGGTGGTGTGGCAAGTAAGCAAAATCATTGGAACAATCAATCCTGGAATACTGCTGCGTAGTTGGAGTTCCACTGTTGTCAAACAAACACTGTCACAGAAGCCACATTGCTGCGGTTAATCTACGTTGTTGAAAAATTCCTTCGGTTCCTCTGTTCAGCGCGGTGTGTCATCACTCGTAGTACCACAAGGCAAATTAGACGATGGAAACGCACAAGTCTTCAACACTCATTTCCGCAGTAGATTCAATATTTCTGAAATCAGGTGTAACACAGTTTATTCGAAATGACGATGCATATTCCAGGTGCATCATTCCTACAGTATGTAGACAACCAAATCTTTTGGATACTTGCATCCCTAGGGGAAGCGTGAAGCACTGTGTTACATCGAACGGCAGCAAAACCTGTGGTTGTTTCCACACCCTCAAATCACTCACTGAACAGAGTAACTAAGCGAAAACAATAATACTCACGAAATCACAAAGCTTCCAACAGACAATTACGGGTATCAAGAGTTTCTTAGTGGCATGCGCACAACAAAAGACATGTGTGCATTTGTTTCTGCGCACTGGTTACTGCGTCCACCAGACTCTTGACGCCAACAGCGAAAACTCACGTCCAACTCTCTCACACTTTCCGTGTTCTCGAAAGAGGCAACTGTCGTCTCAAAAACGACTAGCGGAGCTATTCCATTGATAAACGCAAATAATAGAGCTCACAGGTTGAAAGAGTACACTGAAAACCTCAACGACGGGAGGAACTGTCTGATGACGTTATTGAAGAAGAAATGGAACTCGATACAGAAGGCATAAGTTGTAGTGTTGGCAGAAGAGCCAACACTGTGTTTCTAGAGGAGGCCGAAATGCACGCGTTTAATTACACGCTGAATGGCGTGAGGTCTGGAACAGGACAATATCTTGAGAACTGCAAATAAAGTACGTAGATGATGTAATACTTAACTTTAATCCACAATTGTAGAACATCTCTCTTGATGATACATGCTTCACATAATAAATATCAATTGAATACGGCGCCTTGCTAGGTCGTAGCAAATGTAGCTGAAGGCTATGCTAACTATCGTCTCGGCAAATGAGAGCGTATTTGTCAGTGAACCATTGCTATGAACGTCGGCTGTACAACTGGGGCGAGTGCTAGTAAGTCTCTCTAGACCTGCCGTATGGTGGCGCTCGGTCTGCTATCACTGACAGTGGCGACACGCGGGTCCGGCGTGTACTAATGGACCGCGGCCGATTTAAAGGCTACCACCTAGCAAGTGTGGTGTCTGGCGGTGACACCACATAAGTGATCAAGTATTAGAATCAAGTATAACAGATTGAGAGGTTTGCGATGAAATAAGGAGAGAGACATTGAAAAAATTCCGTTGTAATTTCTTAAATCATTAGAGAAAGTTGCATCAAACGCGAATTGAAGTTGGTTTGTAGAATCTATGACAGTGGAGTCATGTCATCAGACATTTGGAAAAATATCATTCCACACAATCCCCAAGAGACTGAGGGGAGATGAGTGTGGAGAATATCGTACAAACATCTTAACAGGTCATGCATCAAAACTGCTGACAAGAATAATATACTTCTTCATGCTTTCCCGGCGATCTGTTGACATCTTGGATGTTCGGGAATTCAGCGGGCTATTCGCGTCGTTCTCGCACGATATTTCAACAGCGTGCCTCGCTGTCTTCTTCAGGCTCTACCTGAGACTGATCCTTGGGTCGATCGAGTTCAGTATTTATGCCTGGAAGGAGCTGGGCGTTCTTCGGTCCGCGCCGAGTCGAGTGTTCCCTCAGTGGTCCGCGCCCGCCAGACCCGGCTTCAACGGACCCCTCCAGTCGCGGATGTTCCGACTGCCGTCCGCGCCCGTTTTGGCCGTCCCCAATGGTTGTGGACGTCATCTGAGGTGTGTCAGACCCTATCTGGGATGTTGGGTACTCTGTCTCATGACTGTTACTATGATTTCCACTTCTGTTTCGTGCTGGGCGCTCCATAATCGGTCCGCTCCATGTGTTCCGTCTGCGGTCCGCGCCCGCCAGACGCGGCCATATTGGCCCTCTCTGGTCGCCGGTGTTCCGACCGCCGTCCGCACCCGGCCTAGCCGTCTTCTGAAGTCGAGTTCATGATCTGGGATGTGTCAAATCTGGTCTCTAATGTCCGACACCTTGTCTCGCAGCTGTTCTCTCGGTCTATTTCTTGTAGAATCCCGGAGTGTCCTGCGTTGAGTTTTCACAAGTTAAAGTGCTGGATTCCAGGCAGTGCTGATGTGGTATCCCGAGTCACAGTTGATTACATTATCTGTGACCTTAATCTCAATGGCTTCTTTAATGACACTGTCCCAAAATCTTGAGGTTTGTGTCACAATCTTGGTGTCATTGTAATCCATTGAGTGACCAAGTTCCAGACAATGCTCTACTATGACTGATTTAGTTGCCTGTTTGAGTCTGGTGTGTCTCTGGTGTTCTTTACGCCTGATGTCCACAGCACTGGTGGTCTGGCCAATGTATGACATCCCACACTGGCATGGTATGTTGTAAATACTTGGCTTTCGTAGCCCCAGGTCATCTTTTACATTCCCCAGCATAGCCCCAATTTTGGTGGGTAAGCAAAATATGCTCTTGATGTCATATTTCTGGAGAATCCTGTTGATTTTGGCAGAGATAGATCGGGCGTATGGCAGGTATGCCATCTTCTTTGCCTCTTCTGGTTCTTCTTCTGGATTCTTTGGCTGATCGGCAGGTTCAAGTGCCTTCTGGATATCTCTAGAGGAGTACCCATTCGTGCTGAAAACTGATCGTAAGTGTTCTATTTCTGTGGCCAAACTATCAGGATCTGACAGAGTTTGCGCTCTGTGGATCAGTGTTTTGAGCACTCCATTTTTCTGTGCCAGATGGTGGCAACTGCTGACTTGTAGGTATAAGTCAGAGTGCGTAGGTTTGCGGTACACACTGTGTCCAAATGTGCCATCTGCCTTTCTCTTCACTAGAACATCCAGGAACGGAAGTAGTCCATCCTTCTCCATTTCCTTTGTGAACTGAATATTCGGATGGCAAGAGTTCAGATGTAGCAGGACTTCATCTAAGTTTTCTCTACCATGGGGCCAGATGACAAAGGTATCATCCACATACCTAAAAAAGCACTTGGGTTGATATGTGGCTGAAGAGAGTGTCTCCTATTGAAACCTTTCCATAAATAGGTTGGCCACCACTGGTGATAGAGGGCTGCCCATCGACACCCCTTCTGTTTGTTCGTAAAATTGAACCCCATATAGGAAGTATGTCGAGGTCAGTACATGCCTGAATAAGGCAAGGAGAGCCCCATCAAACTTCTCTCCAATAAGCTCAAGTGACTCATTCAGTGGTACCTGTGTGAAGAGAGACACCACATCGAAACTAACCATGATGTCTGCGTCTGTGATGTGTTGCTGGCTCAGCCGTTGCAGGAAATCCTCTGAGTTCCGGATGTGATGTGCACATTTACCAACATGTGGTGTCAACATCTTCTTCAGGTATTTCGCAGTAGGGTAGGTTGCTGCGCCAATATTGCTGACAATAGGTCGCAGAGGAACCCCATCCTTATGAACCTTGGGGAGTCCATACAGTCTAGGTGGTGCTGACACTTTGTGACGCGGCTTCTTGATGACTTGTTCAGGCAGGCCCGTCTCCTTCAACAGCGCCCTGGTCTTTTTGTCCACTTTCCCTGTAGGGTCGCTTCCTATTGACCTGTATGCAGGATCCTCCAGAAGCTGTCGCACCTTTCTGTCATATTCTGTTTCCTTTAGGATGACTGTGGAGTTCCCCTTGTCTGCGTGCATCACCACAATGCTGTCATCCTCCCGGAGTCGCCTCAGTGCCACCCATTCCCGCTGAACACTGATCGTAAGTGTTCTATTTCTGTGGCCAAACTATCAGGATCTGACAGAGTTTGTGCTCTGTGGATCGGTGTTTTGAGCACTCCATTCTTCTGTGCCGGATGGTGGCAACTGCTGGCTTGTAGGTATAAGTCAGTGTGTGTAGGTTTGCGGTACACACTGTGTCCAAATGTGCCATCTGCCTTTCTCTTCGCTAGAACATCTAGGAACGGAAGTAGTCCATCCTTCTCCATTTCCTTTGTGAACTGAACATTCGGATGGCAAGACTCTTCTCTCTCATGGCCAAAGACTCCTCTTTTCTGTTTTTCACTATGTTCTTCAATTTTTTCTTACTTTTTCTTTTTTTCTTTAAATCTTAATTCTTGAAATTTAATTTTTCGCGTTTAAAATGGAAAAAGGTAAACGTAACCTTCTTAGGTACTAGGATATTATTTCTCGTCCAGTAAAGTCCATTAGCATCTAAGAGCATCGTCAGTCATTGAATTCTCACCCTTTTTCCTAGTCAACACAAACCGAGAGAAATGATTAAATACTTTTGGAACCGCTCAACGTATTTCTGCTTCACCTTTGTCGCATGATTCAATTTTGCTCATGCAGATAAGACCGAAAGTCCAAGATGTCCGAAGTGGATGCGGTTATCGAGTAGCCAGTGAAATGAGCCACGTAACAAGTATTTCACTCGTGTTTGCTCCCTGAGAACATGTGACAGTCCGGCTGGAAAACAATGTTGAAATCTACGATGGTAGGGACGCTTAGACCACAGGTTATATTGTCTAGGAATGGATATACACGGATGAGATAAAACACTGTGACCACCCGCTTCATAGTTTCTTTGTCCGTCTTTGGAACAAAATACAACACTAATTCTGCGTATCAGGGATCCGACAGTTTGTTGGCAGTTTTGTGGAGGTATGTGGCACTACATGTCTACGCATAGATCATGTAATTCGCATAAATTATGGGCCGTTGATTTGCGCTCTCGTTGATGGCGCCCGATAGCGACCTATGAATAGGATTTACGTCAGGCGTACTTTTGTCACCGAGACATCAACGTGAGTTCTCTATAATGCTGCTCAAACCACCGTAGCACGGTTCTGGCTCCGAGACACGGACAGTTATACTTCTGAGAGGTGACATCGCCCTCGGAGAAGACATGAAGCATGAAGGGATGGAGGTGGTTCGCAGCTGCCATCGTGTCTTCGATTACTACCACAGGTCCCACTCAAGAGCAGGAGAGTGCCTCCCATATCATAATACTGCTCCCACCGACAGCCTGCCTCCCTGGCACGCTGCACATTTTGAGTCGCCGTTCACCTCCATGACGGCTAGTGTGGCAAAAAAATGTGTTTCACCTGAAGAGCCGACACGTGTCCGTTGATCGACGGTCGAATCCCGATCGTACCGTGGCACCTGCAAGTTTAATTGACGATGTTGATGGACCAACATGTGAACATGTATGGCTGTTCTGCTGCGGAGATCCATTTTCAGCAATGTACGACTTATTCGAGCACCAGCATTGTGCTCTTTAGGCAGTTCAACAAAACACTTGCCACACAGGAACATGCATCAGTCTCTGTCGTTAAATTCGTGTTGACAAAGCAATAATTACCTCTTGCTTTCACACCACTGCATTTAAAACATTTTCTAATATCCAAGAATTTAAAAACAGTATCCTCTAAAAAAATTAATTTTCCATGGCTGTCACATTCATATAACTCCTCAGTCTTCAACTGACAATAACTCTCGATTTCTTATAGTTATTTTCACAAAAATTCTGTAGTATACTCTCGGACTGAAATTACTTTTAAACTGATCTGAAGAAATTACGTTTTCTTGGAGACATGCTGAGTATCAACTTTATCTTCAATGGGGATGGAAGCTTTGGTACAAATTTTAATTCATTACTTCACTTCTGTCCTTATCGAAGATTTAAACTGTTCTTTTCTCAAAAATTACCCACAGACCGTCTTCCTCCACCCAATGAAAGCGCTCACGGTCTACTAAGGAATCCCCAACCGTTGGCGAGAAAGATCTAACGTTAGAACCTTCTAGAATTTCAGTTATGTCGCAACCACTGTAAATATTGATTATTGGACAACGGTAGTCTTAGGAGGGCTTAGATCTTTATACCTGTTCAAGTTCCTTCGTTTCTCTTTCCCAAAGACAGACATGTCTTCACTGAACTACATGTGTTTAACCGCCAACGTGCCTCAAATAATACAATTCCGCCAGTTGGTATTTTTTTACTCTGTCCAAACATTTTATTATGTACATCATTGTACTCTCTTACATATAATTAAGATTTATAGAACTGAGGGCTTTTCAAACAAATGGTTTCAGGCATATTTAACAAACAGAATGCAAAATGTTGTGCTGAATAATTCAAGCAACGTTGTTAGGAGAGAAAAAAATAGTGACTCGGAAGAAATATGGGTTCATACACTGATACCATATGTGAATGACCTTTCACTTAGTAGCCTATTAATCAAGTAGAACTGGTACGTTTCACAGACGTTGCTAATGGTAGATTAAACCTCGTTACTGAGAAACCACCAGAAGAAATGGTTATCGATGTTTGCTAACGAATTACTGTTTCTCTGAAAAAGAACTGTCACGTAATTTTGAGAAAACACAATATATTGGGTTTGGGTGAAGATATCGATAAAGACTTGCACCTGAAGGATATTGCTGATCTGCTCAAACAATTCAGTTCAGGTACTTTTGTTCTTCGTATAGTGATGGTCTTGGGAACTAACGGATTAACCTGACATATTTTGCATATTTCCTTTCGATAATATATTACGGAATAATTTTCTGGAGGTGCTTCATCACTTAGAAAGGAAATTCGTCACACGCCATCACAAACTCAGAAGACTTAGGATGTCCACACCTACAACACTAAAACAAAAAAGTACTTCTGTTAGTCTTTATTAATGATGTCATTGGCTCAGAAAGGAATTCAGTACTCATCAATATAAGGTTTTGATCATTTACCCAATAACACAAAATGTCTGCAGGTAGTAAAGCAAGTCTTGAATGTACTGAGGGGAGGTGTGCCAAGGTAGTCCGTGCGGTTATGATGACCACTGTGTCCGGATGGCGCAGTTGGTAGACCATCTTCCTAGTAAGCAGGAGACCCGGGTCTGAAACCTGGTTTGACACTAATTTTCAACTTTTTGCATTGATTTAAACCAGCGCCCACTGGCAGCTAATGTCACTTATTCCCTTGTGTTTTAACCTAAAACTATTACCTTTGTTCAGTCTTTCTATTACAAAATACGAATTTTTATTTAAGAACTGGCTTTAAGTGTAGTTGCTTGAGTAGGAATCAATAAAAATATGTTGCTTAACGTTAAATTTAGGTCAGTGTGCCATTTAGGAACCTCTAAATGGCCAATATGTAGTCATCCACTGAAACTAATCCCGTATACATGTCCTGTAAACTGACTCGTTGCACGTATTTAGACAAAAAAAATACCATTCAGAATTTGTAACTAACCAATTATTTCCAATCTGTTTTTGTTAACCTATATTCGGGCATACATTGCAAGTTCTGTACGATTTGTTCCTGTATTTCTTCACTACTAGAAAAAACTTTTTTAGCCAAGATATCATTAATTAATGTTTATTATTGACGGCTGGTTTCGAAGTAGAAACCGTCATCTTCTGACCATCAAAAAATTTTTGGTTGCAAGTTGCGTTAAATTATCAGTTTATCACGATTTATAACGAAAACTTTTTTGAAGATCAGAATATGACGGTTTCAACCGTCGAAATCAGTCGTCAAAAACAAATATTGATGAAGGCGATCTTGCCTATGAAAGTTTTTCAAGTTAAATGTAGATCGCTCCTTCCATTTTCTCAATATTAAAAACTTCAACCTTCAGTAGTTCCGTGAATTCTCAATTCTTCTGGTATTTCAGTTATTCCAAAGTATTATACTTAATAGTGGTTTTGTTTTAGATGGCTTCATATGCAACATTTGTGGCGAATTGTACGGAGACTCCGTCCGTTGCCACCAGAACGGATGAATGAGTTCAGAGCGAGCGTACTGGAGGGACGTGTGGCGCGGTGCCTGGTGCTGGAAGGAGCGGGCTGGGAAAGGCGCGCGGCGTGACCTCCAGCAGTCCAGGTGCCGCCGGCCTGGAGAAGAGCGGGCCTCGCGAGCCATTAAGCAGGTCTTCCGCGCCGTCGCGCCGCTGCGGCCGCCGTGGCCACAGCTAATGGCGCGGCAAGCACCCTCCGCCAGGTGCTCCGCCTAAGCCGTTGCTGCTCGCCTTCACGGTATTGGCGCTACACTGCCGGCTCTTCCCCCGTGCCCTTTGTTGTTCCTCTGAAAGGGCTTGTGCGCCAAATACAGCTGAAAGAAAAACGGGTCAGGGCTAAATGCCCTCTGGAGGAAGGCGCAGAAGAGAAGGTTGTAACATAAGACACTGCAAAACGTCGACGCCAGACGCCAGTAACGAGCAGACATTACTTCCTTTTTTCAACACACAATTCCTGACAAAAAAAGTGAAACACCCAGAAAACATGGTCGGATGTGAATGTAACTTCCCACACGTACACACAATCGGCGGATCTGTGATAACAGCTGCAATTCTCCGTTGACAGGCAGAGCAGCCACCAGAGTGCATTAGTGTTGTTTGTTTTCAGTGTTGTTACCAGGTTTCATAGGACACGAAGGGGGCATTAGCGGCAACATCCAGTAATCACGGTGAAAGACACGGAGATGCCGCATAATCGTGTGAGACAGCACTATAAGCTGTTGGAAAGGGACTTCATCGCACACCTCCATTTGACCGACTGGTCGAACCGTGCAACATACAGATACAGGGGGACTGCATGGGAACGTGAAGCGAGGCATACCAGTCGTCAAGGTTCCAGTGGACGTCTGACCAGCACTCGGGGGCGTCGATGTATTGTGCACCAGGCACATCGTATCCCCTTCACGTCTATGCCTCCAAACTGAGAGCAAGTAATTGTTTCGAGATTGAATATTTCACTCTGCAGCGAAATGTGCACTGGTATGAAACTTCTGGAAGATTAAAACTGTCTGCTGGACCGGGGATCGGACCCCGTTCCTCTGCCATTCAATGACAAGTCATCTGCCGACTGAGCTACCCAAGCACGGCTTGACATGTCCTCACACTTTTACTTCCACCAGCACCTCATATCCTGCTCGGGTGCCAAGCTTTCTAAGTCAGTAGAAAATATTTTGTACGTGGAAGGTAAAGAATCCAGCTTCGAGTCGCAACCCGGCACGAAGTTTTCATCTGCCAGGATGTTTCATATCAGCGCACACTTCGCAGCAAAGTGAAAAATACGTTTTCTAAACATCCCCAAGGCAGTGGCTCAGCCATGTTTCCTTACTTCCATAATTGCTATTCTCGCAAGCTGTGCGGAAGAACTCCTGACAAGGAAACTTCCCATACCATCCCCCTCAGATTTAGTGGTAAGACGTCTCAGTGGATAATCCATCAAAAACTGAACACAGATCAAGCATGAAAATAGAAAGAAGGTGTATTAAGCTGCGAAAAAAGAGGCAAAACAGAAACAGTGAACTGTCCAAGTTCAAGAAGTGCAACATCGAGTGAATTATAGGAACCACGGCGTGGTGGTTGTGTGGGCACAGTGTTGAGCTGCAAAGCCGGCGATCCATGTTCACACCTTCACCGTGCCCCTTCTTTCCATAGAATTATGAACCTCCCTTCCGGTCACTGACGTATCTGTTCACCTCCTGTAGTCTTGGGAATTGTCACACTATACTTTGGTTACAAAACATGAGTCACGTGGTAAGAATATATTACCGTCGCAGGCAAATGTGAAGAAAAGTGAAAGCAAGCGAGATGCCGCATAGACCTCTCACAGGAATGAAAACAACAAATAAAAGAGTGTGAACTATGTTACAACAAAGGAATTCAAGAGTCAAAACTTCCAAAACGAAACGCAGGAATGATAACATGTGTTACTTGTGTAGAACAAATAGGAGGTACGTACTTCTGGAGGTCCTATACTTACACCCTGCTGTTGCTAACTGACGTTACACCACGATACAGACACAAATGTGAATACAGCGAGCAGACACGCCAGTGACCGGGCGGACAGTTCATAATTTTGTGAAAAAAAAGGGGAAAGTGAGGCGGCACCAGGAGATTTGAACACCGATATCCCCATTCGCATTCCAAGACCGTGAGTACTGAACCACGACAGCCCGGCTATTCAAATTCGCTCGAAGCTGCACATCTTTAGTTTGGACCGTTCACTGTTGCTATTTTGCTTCTTTTTTCACAGTTCGGTGCCCTTTCTTCCGGTTTTCGTGCTTGATCTTGTTCAGTTTTCAACGGACCATCCACTGGCCCATCTTACCAGTACATCTGAGGTGAGTGCGATGGGGAATTTCCCTTGTGAGATGTAGTGTGTAAGTCTAGGGACCGATGACCTCAGCAGTTTGGTTCCATAGGAATTAACCACAAATTTCTAATTTCGAAATTTTTCCTTACTCGCCGATGGATCCGGGTAGTCAAGAGCCGCGACTGATCGTTGAAGTACGTACCTCCTATTTGTTCTACAGAAGTACCACATGTTATGACCCCTGCGTTTCGTTTTGGAAGTTTTGACTCTTGAATTCCCTTATTGTGACATAGTTCACACCCCTTCGGAGAAGTATTGGCGGGAATAAAGGTGTGGGAGTGGGAGGGAAAGACTCTGAGTCATATTTAGGGGCTCGGTTGGTAGAGCGAAAGGTAAAGGTTCCGGGTTCGTTTCCTGGTTAGACTCATAGTTATAACTCGCCAGCAAGCTTCAACTAATGATTGCCTGCAACATTATTGCATCTCGCGCCTTTGGTCGGCGATAATAGCAGTCGGACAAGGAAATTACTGTCCCATGCATAGGCTGCCGGAAACACCACAACACAAAAGGCTTAGACTGATGCCTTGAGCAGGAAGCATGGACTGCTGATGAATGGATTAGCAATGGGTCCAACGATCACTCGCGGTTCTGCACTACGCGGGATCCGTCGACGAGTACGGAAAAATTTGGAAATTAGTAATTTGTGGTAAGTTCCCACGGGACCAAACTGCTGAGGACATCGGTCTCTAGGCTTACACACTACTTACTCTATCTTAAACTAACTTACGCTGAGGGCAACACACACCCATGCCCGAGGGAGGACTCGAACCTCCGACGGAGAGCCGCGCGAACCGTGGCAAGGTGCCTCTGACCACGCGGCTACCCCGCGCGGCTCGACGAGTATGGCAGCGACTTGGGGACAGGTACCTTTCCTCCAGTGTTTTGGGGAGGTGCAGCAGAGCTGCTCCAGGTGTCGCGGTATGGGAACAGTCGGGTATGCTGGAGGGAACTCCGATGGTACAACGGTAAATCACGGACGTGCTACGTTCTCAAGCGTCAACGTCACATGGAACAATACACACCTGTCTCTGCGCACTGTCTGCGTGTGTCCGCAGTTCGTGGTCTAGTGGCTAGCATTGCTGCCTCTGGATCACCGGGTCCCGGGTTCGATTCCCTCCAGGGTTGGGGATTTTCTCTTCCCGGGGACTAGGTGTTTGTGTGTCCTTATCATTTCATCATCATTCGTGAAAGTGGCTGGACT
This sequence comes from Schistocerca serialis cubense, assembly GCF_023864345.2. NCBI lineage: Eukaryota > Metazoa > Arthropoda > Insecta > Orthoptera > Acrididae > Schistocerca > Schistocerca serialis. The sequence continues at coordinate 623,154,072 of NC_064645.1, forward strand.
GCACTGTGTAAATATTGGGAGCTGATGACCGCGCAGTTGAGCACCCCACAAACCAATCATTATCTAACTGTCTGCGTGATGGCGGGATACTCTCATGACCAGCAAGACGCCCAAGTCTATTCCCGACGAAACGTATGTGGGACCAGCTCAGACCATCGCAGTGCCAGTATCCAGAAGATCAAGGACTGGTTATAAAAGTCACCTTGCCTGAGGAGAGAATACAAGGCCTTTCTGAAAGCTTTGCCTAGGGCATGCAACCAGCCCAGAGGGGACCCAATTTAATACCGATAAACATCCTTTGTAAATTTGACTCGATTTTGCAACCACATACCCTATCAACCCGTTAACTTTAATTTCATTTCCTTCTCCTCTCCAGGACTGTTCAGTTTCTTATGTCAGGTAGTGTAACACGATATCTTATCGCCGATAGGAGTCAAAGTCCCCTTGGAAAATCACTGCTTCACGATGGACTTCATCGTCAATGGAAAACTCAGCAAATATTCCGTTAGAGCACAGATGTTTTTATGTCTTTCACGAGGCGTGTCTCATATAATTAATGTAGAATTTCCAGAATGAGATTTTCACTCTGCAGCGGAGTGTGCGCTGATATGAAACTTCATGGCAGATTAAAACTGTGTACCCGACCGAGACTCGAACTCGGGACCTTTGCCTTTCGTGGGCAAGTGCTCTACCAACTGAGCTACCGAAGCACGACTCACGCCCGGTACTCACTGGCAGAAGTAAAGCTGTGAGTACCGGGCGCGAGTCGTACTTCGGTAGCTCAGTTGGTAGAGCACTTCCCCGCGAAAGGCAAAGGTCCCGAGTTCGAGTCTCGGGGATCCAGCATGGCATTCCGTATTACCCTCCTGAACCCAACGAATCTATATTCTGCTAACAGTCATTGGATCTCGACCAACGCGAGCAGCAATGTTGCGATACGATAAACCGCAATCGCGATAGGCCACAATCCGACCTTTATCAAAGCCGGAAACGTAATGGTACGCATTTCTCATCCTTACACGAGGCATCACAACAACGTTTCACCATGCAACGCCGGTCAACTGCTGTTTTTGTATGAGAAATCGGTTGGAAGCTTTCCTCATGTCGGTACGTTGTAGGTGTCGCCACCGGCGCCAACCTTTTTTTCTTTGTGTTTTTTTTTTGTGGTTTTAGGGCGCACGACTTCAATGGTCATTAGCGCCCAGGAATGCACTGCGAGGCACAAGGTTAAAACAGCAACTAAAAGGGACAACACTATAAAAGACATATTAACAGGCAAAGGATTAAAAAAAAACAGCATAATCAAATGTCCTTGTGTGAATGCTCTGAAAAGCTAATCATTTGCATATCACAGCATTTTGTTGCTGTCGGTTAAATTTCGCGTCTGTAGCACGTCGTCTTCATGGTGTATCAATTTTAATGGCCAGTAGTGTATGTATATGTGATCATTTCACCTTAACTGACGGTTTTGAATGACTCCATCGGCTAATGATCGAACGTATTTTGAAACGATAAGGGAACTTTCAAAGGTGATTTTTTTTTAAGGAATCGAATCGTTCTGCAGAAAGCCGCCATAAAGAGAAAATACAAAGTAACAGCAGCATCTTGGAAAGAAAAGGATACAAAAGTTATGGTCTAAAAACTGCCACCTCCTAAAAAAGACAGTTTCATACAGTCACAGATAAATGGGCTGTGAAGGTATTTTTAGTGTCTTCTGTTCCGCAGGGTGTTTAATAACAAATTCATGTGCCACGCATGATTCATGTTTGACAGAACTGTGAATGCGTACAGCCCCTCCCTCGGTCGGGCACCCTCTGTCGAAACCGGCACATACACAAGATGTACCGTTCGCGACTCGACACACGTGGTCGTACACGGAAATATAAATCAAGCCTTTCGATACCCGTGACCGGGTCGTCGCCGGCTATTATTCACCTTTTTAGCTATACACATACATACGCACACAATACAGGAGTCTGGGAAGCTGGGGCGGGGCTGGTTCCGCATCGAACAGGGGCTCGCAGAAACACAAAACCGTCGCGCCGCGTCCAGGTGGAGATGGAAACATCGCAGACAAAAGAGCGCCGCTCTGCTATACCCGCCGCCGGTTCCCCGGCGGGTATCGTCCCAAAACAAACTGATCACCGCCCAATAGATCCATCCCTCTCCCCCCCCCCCCCCCACCACCACCCTCCCACCCCTCCCACCCCTTGCCCTGCCGCCGATTCCGAAACAGCTGCATCGCGCAGCTCAGCAGTTTGAGGCTTCATGGCTCGTCGACATCTTCATCAGCGGTGACGGCGACAAACGGTTCGTAGCCCCGCGACCCTTCCGCGGTCACCGCTTGATTGAGCGCGCTGACGTGATGCTCGGATTAATGGCGGAACTGATACGAAATATGGCGAGTGGGGAGGGACGCCGATGGGGCCTGCGGTCTCGGGAGAGCACAACCCACTGCGGCAGTCATCTGTTCCGCTGCGGCTGGCGTACCTACCGCATCGTAATAGCGATTACGTCTACTACTGATGCTCCACTTTCTATATGCTTCTATTCTTAAAGGTTATTATTCTTTAGACGTACACAATACGCTTCAACCTTCGCCCTTAATGTCACTTTTATTATCACTTTTTTTCCAGGTGACCAACCAGAGTAACAGATCACTTTGAAAGCTGCCACTACCGTACCTGTTTTACTTGTGAGTGCATAGCAAGCTAGGACAATGATAGTAGTGCCTGGAAAAATCCCCTTTATAAGAAATTTGACCCATGAATGAACAAACAACGTGATTTGACTACTCGTACCCAAAAAGATGAGGTAGTCAGCAAAGTTTCGTAGCGCAATGGAACACAAAGTAAAAAGAAAGAAAAATTGCACGTAAGATGTTCCAACTGTTCTAATCCGTATGATTTTACGTTTTGGCCATCCACAGGTTAGTTACATAATAGAAACATTTTTTACAAAATTAGAAATTATTAACCTCTTCCACAAATCTTCTGTTAGCTGCTTTATTTGTTAATAGTTCCTTTATTGCAGGATCACACACGGCCGATTTCATGATAATTTAATTGAATCCTAAAATGTGTGCCCCCATCTCGTGGTCGTGCGGTAGCGTTCTCGCTTCCCACGCCCGGGTTCCCGGGTTCGATTCCCGGCGGGGTCAGGGATTTTCTCTGCCTCGTGATGGCTGGGTGTTGTGTGCTGTCCTTAGGTTAGTTAGGTTTAATTAGTTCTAAGTTCTAGGGGACTGATGACCATAGATGTTAAGTCCCATAGTGCTCAGAGCCATTTGAACCATTTTGAACCTAAAATGTGTACATCTTACACTCATGCTCATAAATTAAGGATAATGCTGATACATGATGAAACAACGCTCTAGTGGGCGGCTTGCGGGTTTAAATCACCTCGGGGTATGACCATGTTGTGCATTTGACCTGCGGTCGGCGCACGGGGGCGCTGGCAGCAGTCCACGTACGCAGAAGTGTGTTGGTGCATGTCAAAGGACGGTGCAGCGAGTAAGTGTGCAGACGTTCTCAGACGTGCTAATGGTGACTGTGTGTTGAAAATGGCTCAAAGAACACATATTGATGACGTCATGAGGGATAGAATACCACGGCGACTGGAGGCTGGTCAAACACAGCAGGTCGTAGCACGGGATCTCCGTGTGCCATAAAGTGTGATCTCAAAATTATGACAACGATTCCAGCAGACAGGAAACGTGTCCAGGCGCTACCGTACAGGACGTCTATCGCACCATCAGTGCCCGTAGACGGCCACAGAGTACCCCAGGTAGCCTTGCTCGGGACCTTACCGCACTCACTGGAACAATTGTCTCCAGACACACAGTCTACAGACAACTGAACAGACATGGTTTATACGACCAGAGACCTGCAAGGTGCATTCCACTGACCCCTGGACACAGGAGAGCCCGTAAACTCTGGTGTCAGGAACACAGTACGTGGTCATTGGAACAGTGGTCCCATGTTGTGTTCACGGACGAGTCCAGGTATAGTCTGAACAGTGATTCTCGCCGAGTTTTCATCTGGCGTGAACCAGGAACCAGATACCAACCACTTAATGTCCTTGAAAGGGACCCGTATGAAAATCGTGGTTTGATGGTGTGGGGTGGGATTATGATTGGTGCACGTACACCCCTGCATGTCTTCGACATAGGAACTGTAACAGGTCAGGTGTATCGGGACGTCATTTTGCACCAGTATGTCCGCCTTTTCGGGGGTGCAGTGGGTCCCACCTCCCTCCTGATGGATGATAACGCACGGCTCCACCGGGCTGCCATCGTGGAGGAGTACCATGAAACAGAAGGTAACAGGCGGGCGAAGTGGGCTGCCTGTTCTACAGACCTAAACCCCATAGAGCACATCTGGGATGCTCTCGGTCGATGCATCGTTGCACTTTTTCAAACCGTTACGATACTTCAGGAGTTCCGACAGGAACTGGTGCTAGGATGGGTGTCTGTACCCCAGCAGTTGCTTGACCACCTGATCCAGAGTATGCCAACCCGTTGTGCGGCCTGTGTACGTGTGCATGGTGATCATATACCGTATTGATGTTGGGGTACATACGGAGGAAACAGTGGCGTTTTGTAGCACATGTGTTTCGGGACGGTTTTATTAATTTATCACCAATACCGTTGACTTCTGTGTCTTGCATGTTCCCTATGTGCCTATGCTATTAGCGCCAGTTTTGTGTAGTGCCACGTTGGGTGGCACCACATTCTGCAGTTATCCTTATTTTATGAGCACGAGTGTAATACAACCTATCAGTATAAATACATTCCTCATTGTAGAATCCGTACTATGCAGAAGTAACTGCACACGGTATGCCCTAATACCTAATAATGCGAAAATGATTCACTGTAACACAAAGTCTCGAGGCATTCGTTGCTGCAGGGCATGTCTTGAAGTTCTCTGCAAGACGCACTCGCTGTATTTGGTTGATAAATTGTGCATAATACTGTGTCTGCTGATGGCATTTCATTATAATTTGTAATATTCGCAATTTATTCACGGGAACCACTCCTGGCTACACACTTATTTTCAAATACACAAATACCATTAAACTGAAGACAATGTTGATTAACAGATTTTTGCTCTGCTAAAATAACAATGCAAAACGGCAAAGAACACCTAGTCGAATTAACGTCTGCACAATTAAAGTCAGAAACACTTATGAAAGCACAAGTTCTTTTAAATATAATATCGGGTAACATGAAAAATTCAGTAAAATATTGCTTAAATAATCTTACAATTATTAATATTTTTAAAAGCTCAAATTCTTGTGGGACACCAAAACTGGCAGAAACTTCCGACATGTCTCCCGTGGGCTCCACATAAACAAATATCAACAAATTCTGGCCACTGGCATAAGCGGTATACTGCCGAAGACGATCAAATCTTCTGCAGCGTACAGTTTCCTTATTTATCTTTAACAAAGCAAAGCCGATTAACATTTCGATGACAAACTGAAAAGGAACTACTATTAATATCATGCAGCGGTAACGTAAATTTATTATTTCTATTCAGTCTCACAAGAGGTGGCCTGTAGTCTACACACGTGATGTCTCGTGTGGCTTCGAATGGCTCTGAGCATTATGGGACAACTTCTGAGGTCATCAGTCCCCTGATGTCTCGTGTATGCACGAGCATTTAAACTACTGAGAATTTATCATCTAAATCCTACTTAACACGATAGCTATCAAATTACAATACAAAGCATGTCTACTTAAAACCACCCTGGAGAAGTTCAGCGCGTTTGCACGCCGCTAATGCTACGTTCATTTCACAACGTGGTCAAGTGCAAATGCATTCGGTAATTGGGTAGGGCCTAATAACTTTCCAATCAGAATATGCTACGCAAATTATGGAGAGATCACTCCTGTAGTTTAAGATATGTCCCAGATTGGAAATGAAAAGGCTTCAAAGTAGACTGCGCACCACATCTCACTACTGGCAGTATGGATACATCAAGTTTCTAACATGCAACATCCGTCATTCGGAATAGAGTTCAAGATACCGATCTCACATGAAGAAAGCAGAGTACTGTAACAGCTTAGCACTTTCTTATTTGTAGCCGCAGAGAACACTACATGTCCCACATTCCTTAAGACAAAAGCGAGAGTAAGTACAGCCCTTTACAATGCCTTGTTTTGGCTCCGAATGGAACAAATCCTCCAGTCAATGTAATACGACTATACAGGGTGTTACAAAAAGGTATGGCCCAACTCTCAGGAAACATTCCTCACACTCAAAGAAAGAAAATATGTTATGTGGACATGTGTCCGGAAACGCTTACTTTCCATGTTAGACCTCATTTTATTACTTCTCTTCAAATCACATTAATCATGGAATGGAATGGAAACACACAGCAACAGAACGTACCACCGTGACTTCAAACACTTTGTTACAGAAAATGTTCAAAATGTCCTCCGTTAGCGAGGATACATGCATCCACCCTCCGTCGCATGGAATCCCTGATGCGCTGATGCAGCCCTGGAGAATGGCGTATTGTATCACAGCCGTCCACAATACGAGCACGAAGAGTCTCTACATTTGGTACCGGGGTTGCGTAGACAAGAGCTTTCAAATGCCCCCATAAATGAAAGTCGAGAGGGTTGAGGGTAGGAGAGCGTGGAGGCCATGGAATTGGTCCGCCTCTACCAATCCATCGGTCACCGAATCTGTTGTTGAGAAGCGTACGAACACTTCGACTGAAATGTGCAGGAGCTCCATCGCGCATGAACCACATGTTGTGTCGTACTTGTAAAGGCACATGTTCTAGCAGCACAGGTAGAGTATCCCGTGTGAAATCATGATAACGTGCTCCATTGAGCGTAGGTGGACGAAACTAAAATGAGCTCTAACATGGAAAGTAAGCGTTTCCGGACACATGTCCACATAACATCTTTTCTTTACTTGTGTGTGACGAATGTTTCCTGAAAGTTTGGCCGTACCTTTTTGTAACACCCTGTATACTGGACAGTCTCATCATCCGCAATGCTGACACTACTTACGACCACTCGAAGCTTCACTTCCTTCTTTCAGAATCAAGTTGCAGAATAAGCTGCAACAAAACTGGCTCCTTTCAGAAACCTGTATCCACTGTCTTCAGTCCACAGCCAGTGCGTGAGCCCGGCTAGACTCACATACCTGCATATAGGGATGGTAAAAATCGAGTGAAAATACCGGTATTGTAGTTCTGAATAACCGGTGTTTTTCGGTATTTGTTTGGTCTTGGTCTTAAACAATTTTTAAAATTTTTCACTAACAACTCGGTAAAAAAACCCTTAAACAAATTTGCCAGAACTATTTTATTTATTTATTTATATATATATATTTTTACAAGCGAGTGATTTGTAAGATTTTCATTCAAATGGTTCAAATGGCTCTGAGCACTATGGCACTTAACATCTGAGGTCATCAGTCCCCTAGAACTTAAAACAACTTAAACCTGACTAACCTAAGGACATCACACACATCCATGCCCGAGGCAGGATTCGAACCTGCGACCGTAGCGGTCGCGCGGTTCCAGACTGTAGCGCCTAGAACCCCTCGGCCACCCCGGCCGGCAAGATTTTCATTACTTTTAAATATTGGGTTATTGCAGAAAACAGAAAGAGCAATCAGTGCTATTTCAATAACAACGCCAACAGAAGCAACAAACATATGACATATGAGTCGGTACAGCTTTACTAAAGCAATAATGGACCTGTTGTCATGTGGCGTAGCCTGTTAGACATTACGTGTGTATGTGCAGTGTGCAAAACTAGCCCTTCCTGGTCTATACAGCAGTTCCTCACTGTCGTTCTCGGACATCGGTTGTGTTGCGGAATGACACCATTCCTAGCTTGGGAGCATTTTAAGAAGTGCAGCAGCAATGAAGTAATTGCTCCATATCTTTTAAAATATTAAAAACTGGAGAGGCATAAAAAACGTGAGATATCATATAAGCAGAAAATGTCTACAATGTCCGTTGGAAGATAATGTAAATCTGATTTGTATATCTGCAATTTTATTGCCGTGCTATAAACTGGATTTAACAACTCAACCCTTACTACTGTGACTGCTTCGGGGTGAAAAATTGAGCCGGCCGTTGTGGCCGAGTGGTTCTAGGCGCTTCTGTCTGGAACCGCGAGACCGCTACGGTCGCAGGTTCGAATCCTGCCTCGGGCATGGATGTGCGTGATGTCCTTAGCTTAGTTAGGTTTAAGTTGTTCTAAGTTCTAGGGGACTGATGACCTCAGATGTAAAGTCCCATAGTGGTCAGAGCCATTTTTGAAAAATTGATACCATCCGTAAGTGACGATGTAGGAAAGTCATCGACTTGTGACCGTTTGCTCTCGCCATCGCCGCACCCGTCTCTTCTTCGCCGTCTATACTGCAGACAGTGACGCCGATTTCTGCAACAGCCTCAACCCCAAATCGATAGAGATCTCCTACTCCTTCAACTTTACTGGATCTTTTCGGTCTATGTTCGAAGTCTACTTTATTGCTGGAAATAATAGGAATAAAAACAGAAAATCAGTTATTTCACTAACACTCTATTCTGAGCGGTTTTGGCAGTCAGGGTGAACTGCAGAAGAAAAAAACCGGCATAATCGATAACAGTTTGTTTCAGCTGTAGCGGCCATCCATACCCGTGTGCGCAAGCCACTCCTACTTGCGGCCACACCGTACCATCAATTCCGAGTACCCACTTCCCTCTGATTGCAGAACAAGCGGCAAATTCTAAATGTGCGGCCAACGGGCACAACATGTTAAACTTTGTAAGTGGCATTTTTTTTTACCAAAAAATGCTTTTTCAGTGCTGTTGTGTTCTAGCTACTCTGCTGCATGTCCCTAGACTTGTTTCAAGTGCCGAATAACGGAGAACACATTTCAAACATTCATTAATAGACTTGAAGGAACGGCCAACAGCCGTAATTTGGCACCATCGTCAGGGCCCTGTGCACGTAGATGGGTAAGTCATTTAAACGTTTGTTCTACTATATGGACCACTATATCCAACTGGTTTCCGTAGTCCTCTTCTCGGTAGATGTGGGCGCTTCACACCTCTAAAGACAACGTGTATAGCGACCCGAAGATGGTGTCAAACAGGCACAGAAATTGATACTTAAATGACATTACCTGTGTTGGTAGCCACATTCCTTTCACACAAGGTGGAATTACAGAAACTCCATGAACAGATGGCGCATGGTCTTTGTGCCAAGCGGTGCCACTGTGTAGAGTTCCACGTGCCATGCGTCAAAGTCTCCCCCATTTAGTTGACGCACCGTTTTTGCGGTAAGCAAAGTGCATATAAGCTTTTGTTTCTATCAATAAAACATCTTCTTAATGAAAGGAGATAATAAGTTTCAAAAATAGTAAAAAAAAGTTGTGGAAGTAAGCAGAAAAAACAACATCGGTGTGGAAAATGTAACGAGAAGCCATTTCTTCCTCAACAGCACAGGGAGCTCTGCAGGAAACATTGCAACTCCTGAACCCAGGAAACAGGAAACAATACTGAAAGATTTTTTTTCTCGAATTTAATTTTGTTATTCTCCCGAAAAAAAATTAAGATGCATGAGATATGGCTTTTGTTCGCTACATTTCTACTATCTAAAATGTTGCTGCTGTATTTCTGTAGCTGTATTAACACAAATGAAACTTAATGCCTCAGTATTAACTGCGCGTGAAATAAAAACTTTCTTATTGTCACTTATGACCAGCCAGCTCCCTGATATACCACCTGGAAAGTTCTTAATAAATTATTTATTTTCTAAATTGTTTCATTTTATGTGCAGTAATGAGGTATGCAGCATAATTCTGTGTTATCGGAATACTTTCTCAGTTTGCTGAATACAAATCACTTGCGTACAAAAAGATATTCAGCACATTGTTTCCTGATTCTCCTGACATGTAAGACTTGGCACTCAGAACATTTGATATTTCCACTCTTGAAATGTCCTCCAATGGATCAAGTGAGAGTGTAATATCGTACATTCACAAAAAGCGGTAGAATAGCCCTGTACGTTTTACACTTGCAGTAATACTGTTCAGAGACTGAGAAAGTAACGTTAAAGGCGACCGCTATGCTCTGATAACTCAATGAAAGACAGATATTGATCCTCGCATGTGTCAATAAAGACATGTACCGAACAAATACCTATCCTAATTCACAAGGATACACCGTTGCAAAAGCATGTCCCACAGACGCAACGGAAAAATAACGCCAACGCGACGCAGGTAAGCAACTATATCACAAATTAACGTGGACGCTGCAGTTTAGAAATGTCCATTTCAATATCACACAACGCAAATGTAGGCAGCACGATGTTAACAGCTTCAGGCGGAGACCAAGAAAATGTGTCTCTCCATAATGGCCCTATAGAACTTGAAACTTCTGTAGCGAGCCACCTTAATCGCTGACAGGGCTCCGCACAGTTTGAAGATATGCCTTCTCCCTTGTCGTCTAAAGAGAAGACTTCTCTAGCAGACGAAAACGTGGACTATTCAGTTCTTGAGGTGCAAGGGATTCGTAGATCACGCTCTGGTTACTTAACACGAAACAAGTTTATAACAGACGGCTTTCAACTTCCCTGAGGCAATATTGTTGTGACAGCCTGCAAAGATTATTGTCCGTCACCGTTTGTCCATAGTGGAAGAAGGATTCTGCAAATGTACTCAAAGAAGGATTCTACTGAAATGTTAATAGTCGTAGGTACTGAACTAACTTTTATTTCCTTACAACATTAATGTTTTCTGGCATTCACTGTTCATCTTCTGATACCGAAAGTAAACGTTTAGAATAAGAACCTAATGTTCGCAAGTGCTGCAATATATATATATATATATATATATATATATATATATATATGTGTGTGTGTGTGTGTGTGTGTGTGTGTGTGTGTATATGTGTGTGTGTGTGTGTGTGTGTGTTATAATTTGTATTGGAACATCTCTGATACTCCACCTCACATCTGTGCTACATGTAAATTTCCATGATTTTACCCTTCGTTACGTATTATGAACAACAGCATCGGAGAGTTAATTTGCAAGAAATATATATATTCTACTTATCTTAGATAACATCTTAAAACAAGGTAGGCCTACGTTCATGATATTAAAATAAATTTTGAACAGTTAGAGAAAGCTTTTGACCGGAATAAACTTTTCGAAATTCTAAAGGTAGCAGAGATAAAATGCTTAGAGTGAAAGGTTATTTAAAACTTGTACAGAAACCAGATCGCAGTTATAGCACTCGAAGGAGATGTAAGGGAAGTAGTGGTTGAGGAGGGAAAGATACAAGGTTGTAGCATATCTTTGATGTTACTCACTTTGTACACCGAGCAATTAGTAAAGAAAAGCAAGAAGAAATTTGGAAGCGGAATTGAAACCCTTGGAAAAGAAATAAAAACTTTGAGGTTTTGCGATGATATTCTAATTCTGTCGAAGGCTGCAAATGACTTGGAAGAGCAGTTGAACAGAATGGATAGCGTCCTGAAAAGAGGTCATAATCCAAGATGCTACTCCAGGCTGGGGTAAAATGAATGTGCGCAGCGGAAAATACTAAATGCGAAAATCAAGATTTGGCCCTGTCTGTCAATCCCCTGAAGCAGATCTTAGGATCTCTTAATTGTAATATTATTTCCTCCTTCTTGCTCTTTAACATATAATTTACAACCTAAACTTAAAAGAATGATTAAAGGCGCTAGTAACTACTAAATGATAAATGTTGTTCCTGCTTATATATTTACTGTAGATTAAAAAAACCTTTTATATTACAAATGATTATATTTCCTAACTAATATTACTGATCAATTGCCCAAATCTGTCCCTTTTTATGGCTACGCGATCTAATATAAGTAACGCGAGATGACAGACATCATCTACGTACCAAACATTAGAAGACACTACTTTCAAAGACGATCTACGGTGGTCTCCAATCTCAGTGAAAATTAAACTTCACGTGATACAGCTGTTTAGCTTTATAGCCCTAATAAGTCGAAGCAATTAGCAATTATCACCGTATGTACTGCGTCCGGTGCGTGGCAGATGGTTCTCGTACACGTTGCGACAATAGAAGAACTCCAGCCAAAAAATAAACCCTTTCAAACACTAGGACGGCAGAAGGTGGTCCTCTCACTAGTATAATCTAATGCTGCCGTCTCCTCTCTGTGTTCTACAGACGAGAAACGCGAACTCCCAGCCAGAAGGATGGAATTCAGATAACGTCTCGTCGTGGGTATAGACAGAAGAAGTGCTCTCAATCACTGAGCGCTGCATACTCAACGACGACTCCCTACCCAGAGGCGAAGGCCAGAATCGTATGAGTTAGTACAGTGCCTAACCATTCTAACTATAAAATATCCTGAGAGCAAAGATAGCAAGCCGTCTGTACCAGCAAAAGCTGATATTGAGCGATCGTCAAACATGGGTGCTCAAAACGGAAGACCCTTTCTCTCCACTGCTAGCTTCCCAGCAAAGCTCGGCTCCCCTCCATCGTAACTGCGGAAGGCAAATCATATTCTCGAAACCACGGAATATTATCCCTCTATACAGATTCTTCCGAACACCGATCAAACATATTTTAGTCTTTTGTCGTCCAGCGCGGAAAGTTTGCGAGGAAATTCATACAATGTTACTCTTCTCAGAGTAAAAATCCTCGGAAATAATCCAGCCTGCGTGATTTCCGAAGTAACGCTTCCTTGTTCCTCTCTGCTGCGTCCAAGATTTCCAGAGTTTTCGGATATCCTTCCGGCCTAGCTACAACACCAGCCAGCCGCCACTCTATTGTGCTTCACCGCTCAGGTGCCCCCACCGTCCGGCTAGGTCTACTTCCTCTGTTAAGCAGGACCAACACACCTGTGTGGGCTTTTCCACCTAGGACCAGAGTTTCGCCTGCCGTTTCATTCCCACTGGCGTTCCAACCTCTACTAGTATAGGCAATCATTCATTACGCCGTTTTGAATATAAAGACACTCCGCCGCCTTTCATGCAATAGGCGTTAACAACTATTTACAAGGTGTACGTGACAATGTCAGTCTTCTTTAAATATTCATATATACGATGTACAACCTATCGAATGTTACCTAATACTGGTTGTAGATCACTGCAAAGTATGCAGATCAGTGCTTGTAAGGTGTGAAATTATAGCCACCTTACAATAAGATGAACATCAAGAAAAGTAAAATGAGGATAATGAAATGTAGACAAATTAAATCGGGCGATACTGACAACTGAGTTAGGGCATGAGACACTAAAAGTAATAGATGAGTTCAGTAATAGATGAGTTGAGCTATTTGGGCAATAAAATATCTGGTGATTGCTGGGTCAGAGAGGATGTGGACTGCAGACTGGCAAAAGCAAGAAAAGCATTTCTGAGAAAGAGGCATTTCTTAATATTTAATAAAAATGTAAGGGAAAAGAAGCCTTTTCTAAAGTTATTTGATAGTAAGCAGTTGAGACGCGAAGACAATAGCAGTGTTTCTACAGAAGATTGCTGAAGATTAGATCGGTAAATCGAGTAACTCTTTAGGATATACTGAACCGAATTGGGCATCAGAGAAATGTATGCCACAGCGCGGCTGAAACAAGGATCAATTGATAGAATACATCAATCAAATCGTGAAATTGGTAATGGAAGGAAGCGCAGAGTAAGGTTCAAATGGCTCTAAGCACTATGGGACTTAATATCTGAGATCATCAGTCCCCTATACTTAGAACTACTTAAACCTAACTAACCTAAGGACATCACACACATCAATGCCTGAGGCAGGATTCGAACCTGCGACCGTAGAAGCAGCGCGATTCCGGACTGAAGCGCCTAGAACCGGCAGAGTAAGGGGGAGGAGATAAAAACAGTAGAGGCAGACTAAGGCACGAATACAAGTAGCAAGTTCAAATGAACGTCGCCTGCAGGGTATAAACTAGCGTTGAGAGTTACATCAGACCAGTTGTCGGACTGATGGTCACAACAACAACAACAACAACAAATGGGCTTCTAGAGCATTGAGTAATCTGATTATCAACCACTCAACATGCTTATTATAGTCTCTGACCATTCACTGTTTATGTGTTCATACCCTTATCCAGTCTCTCAGCTCGTTCACACAGATTAAGATTAGAGCGAAACCGATAAGCAGATGGCACAGGCCAGTAAACCACATGCTCCCATAAACAAGCGATGTTTAAAATAACTGCAGGCCAAATGTAGTTAAGTCTGACACTGTGTTAACGTTATTACACTTTCAACTATATGTGTGACGTTCTTCCACTGAAGAGCCAAAGAAACTGGTACACTTGATCAATATCGTTAGGGTCACCGTATGCACCCAGAAGGGTCGCAACACGACGTGGCATGGACACAACTAATGTCTGAAGTAGTGCTGGAGGGAATTGAGACCATGAGTCCAGAAGGGCTGTCCATAAATCCGCAAGTGTACGAGGGGGTTGAAATCTCTTCTGAACAGCATGTTGCAAGACTTCCCAGATATGCTCAATAATGTTTATGCTTGGGGAGTTTGGTGACCAGCGGAAGTGTTTAAACTCGGAAGAGCCACTCTGTAGAAATCCTGGACGTGTGGGATGTCGAATGCTGGAGTTGCCCAACTCCGTCGGAATGCACAGTGGACATGAATGGATGTAGGTGATCAGATAGCACGCTTATGTACGTGTCACCTGTCAGAGTCGTAGCTAGAGTCAGAGTCGTATATTAGGGTTCCCTTATCACTCCAACTGCACACGCCCCACACCTTTACAGAGCTTCCACCAGCTTCAATAGTCCTCTGCTGACATGCAAGGTCTATGGATTAATGAGGTTGTCTCCATACCCGTACACATCCATCTGCTCGATACAATTTGAATCGAGGCTCATCCGGCCAGGCATCATGTTTCCAGTCATCAACAATCCAATGTCAGTGTTGACGGGCCCAGGCGAGGCGTAAAGCTTTGTGTCGTGCAGTCATCGAGAGTGCACGAGTGGGCCTTCGGCTCCGAAAGCCCATATCGATGATGTTTTGTTGAATGGTTAGCACACTGGCACTCGTTGATGATCCAGGGTTGAAATCTGCCGCAATTTGCGGAAGGGTTGCACTTCTGTCACGTTGAACGGTTCTCTTCAATAGTCGTTGGCCCTGTTCTTGCAGGATCTTTTCCGGCAGCATCGATGTCAGAGATTTGATGTTTTACCGGATTCCTGATATTCACGGTGCACCCATGAAGTGGTCGTACGGAAAAATCCCTCGGAGATGCTCTGTCCCTTCGCTGGTGCGCTGACTATAACACCACGTTGAAACTAACTTAAATCTTGATAACCTGCCATTGTAGTAGCAGTAGCCGATCTAACAACTGCGCCAGACCCTTGTCTTACGTACACGTTGCCAACCGCAGCGCCATGTTCTGCCTGTTTACATATTTCTGTATTTGAATACGCTTGCCTGATACGCTCGCTAAACCCGCTGAGCAGAACAGGTAATTAGGATTGTGGAAAGGGCCAAATTAGGTTGGGGTCAGTTTCACCTTCTAATTGTAATTTAATAACACATTTACAACCAAAGCGACAAATAGCTGAACTTTTAACAAATGCAACTCTTTCACGGCTGAATGCCTCCAAACAAGAAATCTTACAAATCAACAAGATAAAAATGCAGTTTATTTGCTAATGAAATAATTTAAAAAAACATATATCACAGCTAGGTGGAAAGCCTCAAGGCAAAGTAGATAGAACAAACATATGCAAGGTGCAATACAAATTGCTAAAGGCCACAATCAAAAACCAAAATTATAAAATATATAACCATAATCTTTTAAAGGCATAAGGCCGCAATGTTTAAGCTTGAAAGATAATTTTAAGAATAAAGTTGCAAGGCTGAAAACCCACAATTAATTTTCCAAAATTTTTAAAATAATATAACCATAAGCCTTAATTTTTAAAAGCTGAAAACAGACAGTTAAAGACCGGAGAGAAAGACAATAAAGACAACGGCACTCAGGGAGGTCGGTCTGCCCTCGTTCACTTAGGTGAGACAGGTGGTGAGCCCAACTACACTTGATCCGTCGTAACCCAACCAGGGGACATTCAAGGACCGACCGACACAACGACTTGCTTGCCACCAATCAGTACATGAGAACTGAAACACCAAAGGTTTACGAACATGATAAGCCACAATGAAGTATGTATTAACTGTCAAAATTACACACCATGTTGGACAGCGGCAAGAGGTGAGGAATTTACATCAGTGGCCAGGGCAGGTAACCAGAACACTAACGGCCATAAGGCAGAGCTGGCCGCGGTGGCCGAGGGGTTCTAGGCGCTTCAGTCCGGAACCGCGCTGCTGCTACGGTCGCAGGTTCGAATCCTGCCTCGGGCATGGATGTTTGTGATGTCCTTAGGTTAGTTAGGTTTAAGTAGTTCTAAGTTCTAGGGGACTGATGACCTCAGCTGCTGAGTCCCATAGTGCTCAGAGCCATTTGAACCACAAGGCAGAAAATTCCGCTGGTACACTTGAATTTGAAATACGGTAATATGGCATATAGCATGGCGGCTAAATTTCAGCAATTGAAACACTCGGTGTCGCTCACACGAAAACCTCCCCAACAGCGAATCACCACACAACATGAATGGACGTGGCTTGGATAGTTGAAGCCCCTACTCAACTTTGACGTCCTGGGACGGTGAACCTCGAAGCTCGTAGCGATCGGACAGCTCCACACACGCTGCGACACTGATCAGGGACCGCCAGCAGAGCCACACGACTGCACCGCGCAGAGATAAATTCCCTGGTCCGCCGCAACCGACCGACTCCTGTGAGAATGCCAACAACATCTAAAATAGTCGTCAGTGGGCATAACGCCAACTACGCACATAACCTGACAAACACTTGCACGTAGCCCTGAACGCTACCCAACGGTAACTAGGCACACACGAAAACAAATCTGGAGTCGATGCACAAACATACAGCCGAGTCATGAACGATCGGCGAGCCAAAGCGCGTCGTCCGGTAGGATGACCGACCGACGATCCACCAAGACCGTGGGCTGGCTCAGGTCATACGTGGCGGTAATGGTCGGGCGAGCCATGTCGACGCAGATCTCACTGCTCCAACCCGACTGCACTAGTGCCGCATTGCAACTCCCCGACTGGCAGGTCCGGACTGCGCTCTAGACACGTTCCAACCGACTGGCAGCGTGAATTGACGACCAGAACTCCCTTATGACAGACAGCGACCGGGAAGTAATATCAGTCGAGCAAAGATACTGTAAGAGTTTATTACATTGTTCAACTTATATGCTCATGTTTTAAGATTCAGCGAGTCATTCATTAACATTCATTAACGTAACAAATAATTTGAGATTAATATTGTTAAAAAGGAGAACTTCAGGAAAGCATTTAATCGTAAATCAAAATTAAATGAAATATCATTTTTATTAAGGCCCACCACGTAAGTCGGCACCAATCAAAAAGTAATAATAACAATAATAATATATTAAATTACGACGGCCGACGGACGCGAGATTGTGGCCCACACACGTGCGAGAGTATTTTTCTTACCTCCGTTAACCATTGTATTGTAGTCGGAGTCCTGGCTCTGGCTCTCGGCTATGGTACTGAAAATAAGAGTCGTAAAGCTACGTATTTCTGCAACTTCGTGGGGCTGTGGAGAAAAATTAATATTATGTTAATAGCGGGCGAGTATTTCGCTTCCGCTAATTTTCATAAGTTAATATCGCCACGTAATGGCGTCGTTGGCTGCATCGGCCGCTGCGATTGTTGAACTGTAAATTACTTGAATGCAGGTTAATTCAAGGAAGGCGGACATGAAATCGGGATCACCTCTTACAAATTGAAAGTGCACAATAATATTAAATGAATATATTATATGCTTAACTCATACAAATATGCTTACATTTGCCAGCACTCGCAAGATGTCCGTCTATACACAATCAAGACAAGAGAAGAACTGAAGACGACTAAAAAATTAACAAAAGAGCGAATTATTCCTCTGCAATCGAAACCTACCCAGAGAAATTATTATTTTACGGCTACATGTTAAAAATATATTATTCAATTTTTAAATGTCTCTTCTTTATAAATACGGTTTTTTAAGTCTTTTCGAGCAAAGATACTACAAGAGGGGATAAATCGATACGCGCTGCTAACGCCGCGCACGGTCAGGCAAAGCAGTAATTTAAATTAACGTAGTGAGATGGAAGTGTATTAAAAACTGGGCGTAAAATACATGATGGCGGGAACACGAGCCACACACGGCTAACTGCGTATACCAGTTTCTTTGGCGCATCACTGCATTTACCACTTAAGGAGCAATGAAACAAAAAAAGGTGGTAGTCGTTATTGAGTTACGTGTGAGTATTCATTGCGCAATAGTAGACGCAATCGCAGTCGCTACACTATTGTAAGTGTACAGTTTAAATGGACACAAGTCGTGACCTACAGAGAGGAAATTCAATGGGAGACATAACAGCTTCAGACCTGAGGCAAGGAAATCTCCTCAAGTGTTATCGAACCACCTAGTGCAAACTGTTAATATCTACTTTCTCCGTTGATCAAAGTAGCCCAGCATACTCAACTATTCGCAAGGAACAACTTATGAAGTTAGTGTAATTAGACGCAACGATTTGTTGAATTTGAATGAGAATGTTAGCAACTGAGTGACGTGGAAATCGTCCGTAGCTCTGAACAGTACTTCATTCTCTAGATGTTCAGACGTTCTCACGTTGTCTTAGTGTCCAATTGAACAACACAATGTACGCGTAATTGTCCGTTAGCAATTGTGAAGCAGTGGAATTTCGCGCTGTCACGGCCGAGGCACACAGCTCCGCCAGCTGCGAGCGTAGCTGGCTCGTTAATTGCGGAGCTTAATGACGGCTGCCGCTACCTCGCGGCCGGAGTCAGATACGCGGAACCGGCGCGAGTTTGACACGGCAACAAGAGCGCAACAAAGGCTCCGCAATTGTGCGCTCCAGACAGGCAGGCGAGAGGAGCGCGCAGGGACAATGCGGTTCCCGGAGGTGTCTGGCCATTGTCTGCCCGCCGAGAGAATAAGCACACGCCACAGTCGTACCCAGGTACCGCGCCACTTTCTGCTCAGGAGACAGGAGGGCTAAGACATGACCATGTTGTGATCTACCACTTGGCGCCGCACATTCATGTGTCTATCAACACATACCTGCAAATGTTCCTTCGCAAGGAATCCTTAGGCTCTTTCTTTAGCCTTTGCTTTGAAGATGTTCTTGCTTGTTTTGATGTATAGCCAGCCGTGGTGGCCGAGCGGTTCTAGGCGCTTCAGTTCAGAACCGAGCGACTGCTACGGTCGAAGGTTCGAATCCTGCCTCGGGCATAGATGTGTGTATGTCCTTAGGTTAGTTAGTTTTAAGTAGTTCTAAGTTCTAGGGGACTGATGACCTCAGATGTTAAGTCCCATAGTGCTCAGAGCCATCTGAACCATTTTTTTTATATATCCACTACGATTCCTCTCATGTGCGAGTGTCTCCACCTCAGAGTAGGACTTACACCCAACGACTTCAATTATTTATTATCTTCCACTACGGTCTTTTGCCGTCGTCGGCTCCCTTTAGAGCAACCTAAGCAACTCACTGATGTTTTTAAGACATGTACTATCCTCCTATCCCCCCTACTAGTCAGTTTTCCCACAAAGTTCTTTCGCTATTCTGCAGTGGGCCTCATTTCTTATGTGTCTACTAAAGTTTCAACATCTATACATAGCACCGACCACATCTCATACGCTTCGATCCTCTTCTTTTCCAGTTTTCCCATAATCCGTGATTCATTTCAATACGATGCTGTGCTCCAAAGCTCCATTTTGAGGAGTTGTGACCTCAGATTGGCTGTGATAGCTTGCTTATCATCTCAGCCACGCTTCGTCTGTCGTGCATTATTTTACTTCCAAGTCAGAATTCCTCCACTTCATCTACAACGTAGTCACCAGCTTTCATATTAAGTTCATAGCTAATCTCTTCTCTCATACTCCTCATTACCTTCGTCTATCTTTGATTTACACTCAGTGCATATTCTGTGCCCCTTACATGATTCATTTCATTCAACAAGTCCTGTAATTCATCCCCACTGTCGCTGAGGATAGCAATGACATCAGCAAATTTTATCATTCACATTCTTTCACTCTGAATTTTAATCTCATCTCTTGTTTCCGTCGTTACCTTTTCGATGTATAGTATCAGAGAAAGACTGAATCTTTGCCTTAGGACCTTTTTAATCCCATCAGTTCTCTCTTCGTCTTCAAATTGTTATTATACTTCTTTCGCCAATGTTCACACAGTACACCACTGTATTACCCTATATCGGTAAATTAATAAAAGAAGCAATGAGAGGGTTAACTGTGGCGAGATCGCAACTCGGTATCACGTTGTTATACAGACTTACTCTCCAGGGGCTACAGAAAGAGAGGACTCGACGTATGCGATACACTAGGTGCTTCCAATAAATTCGATGAGTGATCCAGCATCTAAATGGCAACGTGTTTTACAGATGAGCACATAGAGAGCTATGCCTAGAAACGGAACTTACTGGCGAACACTCTGAAAACAGATCATCTTGCTGTACCCAGCCGAAAGTAGTGGATACATGGAAGGAGCAACGCGTAAATATCACGTTTCGTCACAGACTGCTGTGGGCGAGAGAGAACACATCTGGTATCAGCGTGAACATTCTTTTTTTCCCTCTTCTGGATAGTTCGATGGGAATCGCCACGACTTCCTCTTCTCTGTTAACCACTCCGTTAGTTGTTGAATATATTCGCCTGTAGGTTTTCGGCGTCTAAGGCTCCTTCAAGTCTTTGTGAACTTGTCAGTTTCTCTGGTCAGTCTAAAAGATGCCCATTTTCTGCCAAATTGTATGGACTTGCTGTAATGACAGTCTGTTTCAACCACGCTAGAATTTGCTGCTGTCAGCGTATGTGTTGCATCTCAACCAGTTTCCGAGGGAATTTTACGAGGGGAACTGCTAGTAATGGTCATTTGGATTAGGGTACCTCACAAAATACTGTTGCCACTGCGGCTCATAAAGCTGGGTCAAAACAGAAAAAGAAGGGCAGTAGCCGAGTAGAGGCGTTTAGCGCCGAGTCGACGAGCCGCGACTTTAACAATCTTCAGGCGATCTAAGACATCCAGTGCACCGACAGCCCAATGAGGCGTTTAACTTGCCGAGTCCGCAGGGTGTAGTCTTTGTTGGAGGCGTTCTTTGATATTTTAGGGATGTTCGTCGTGCCCTGAGGCAGATGCGCCACACGAGCCGCAGAGGTCCTACTACTGATGCTCAAACTACTCCAATACATCTCCCTCAGCCGGCTGTGGTGACCGAGTGGCTCTAGGCGCTTCAGTCTGGAACCGAGCGACCGCTACGGTCGCAGGTTCGAATCCTGCCTCGGGCATGGGTGTGGTTGATGTCCTTAGTTAGGTTTAAGTAGTTCTAGGTTCTAGGCGACTGATGACCACCGATGCCAAGTCCCATAGTGCTCAGAGCCATTTGAACCATTTTTTTCAACACCTCCCTCGACGATACAATTCTCATGCCGCAGCCCACTGCCATTCCCCTTGTAAACTCGCCAAGGCTCTCCGATACTGAAACAGCACATTAGCAATGAGCGAAATAGGTTTAATCCTGTCTGAGGAGACGTTGGTGATATATTAACCGTATAAAGCTGGCATTCCTGAGATCTACTGTCTCTCACCTTGATCTATGATAATGATGTAAGCCAAAGCAACCAATCCATACCGCCAGTGTGGCGTAATGGATAGTGCATCTGCCTTACAAGCAGAAAACGCAGGTTCAGGTCTTGGAACAATTTCTGATTCATTGCTTTGGCCTACATCATTGTCATAGAAAAAGGTGAGACTCACTTTGTCTCAGAAATATCAACTTTATACGATTAATATGTAGCGCATGCCTGGGTAAAGGCGTGATTATCCCCATTTCGCTCATTGCTAATGTCCTATTCCAATATCGGAGATCCTTGGCAATACTGCTGTAAGTTTAGAAGGAGATAGCAATGGGAGACGTACTAGGGTAGTCTGAGCGGCAGCTGTATTTGTAGCACCAGTGAGACGTGACGGATAGAGCTTTTTCCTAGTAAGCAGTAGATTCGAGTTCGAATCCCGGTGCTGGTGCAAATTTAGATTCATTGTATTGGTACTTAAAATCCGTCTTGATTGCAAATTTTTTTATTATTCATATGACCGGTTTCACATGTGACGTAGCATGTGAAAGTTGCTGGATTTGGACGGGTTACTCCTGTAACTGAAATATCAGATCTGAAGATGGTTCTGAATGAACCGAAACCGGTCATATGAATAATAAAAAAAAATTTGCAATCAAGACGGATTTTAAGTAACATTATAAAATCACTGATTGCTGTTATCCCATAAGACATTATGTCTCTTTTTGCAAATCATTGTATTGGCCTACATCATTGCCGTGAATATGAGTTAGGATGTTTGTTTCAACCAACTCGGTTACCAAGTGTTGCCCTTTCTTTTTGCCCTTCATTATGAACGTGCTGTGGACACTTCCTTCTTCCAATGTGACAATAGCAGTGTTGACAGGCACGCGCGATTTCGTTTCTGCTTTTAGCACTAAAGAGTTTTCAGGCGGTTCCTCACATCTGATTAGCTGAATACCGGGCTGGTATCGACGTCCCGGTTCAGTCACAAGATCAGTAAAAATTTAGAAAAATGTTCTCACACTTTCCCATGGGATAACGCTAGACGCTGACAGCTACGTTTACACAAATTCCGTTCCAGAGATGACTGCGATGAGGACAGCGGGTGGTCATCAGCAAACAGAGCTAACTCTGCTTGTAGTACATTAGACGGAAGGCCTTTACACAAGTGAGAAACAATTGAAGACCTCACTTTCCTAACGTGTTAGGGAGCATTTCTTTTTTTTTTTTTTTCAAAATTGATGTTTGATGTTATCCGCTTTTAAGGCGCTACATCCATGCGAGTGAGTCTATTATACTAAAAAGGTTTCATCATAATTATGACGAAGGTAACGAATCATAACAGTGACGAACAGAGGGTGCTGGTGCTAGGTTTTCAGGCCTTCTTCATTGTAAACGTGCTTGGCAATCAGCGCTGAATTACATCAGTTTAATGCGCGAACATAATAGCTGCCATATTGATTGTCGTGTCGTGGAAGTAACCCTTTGCACAATAGCAATCGATCTGCAACAAATATTGTTTGTTCCAACTCTAACACGTGCGGATATGTTCTACTTGCTCCAGCTTTCATATTACAACTTCTGTGTTCATGCTCACATAAACAGTGGGGCAATAGTGTAATTGTGACATGAAGGCGAATGAGCTAGTGGAGCTAGCAACATAGCATCATGTCTATTACATGTTCTGAATTGCACTAAAAATACCGTTAGTTTAACTGGTAACGAAAGGAAACTTTTTAACTGGGAGTGACAAATGCTGAGGACAAAACAAAAACCGTTCAGTTATAAATATGTACATGCTCGTGATTAAGACATCGCCTCACCTGAAAATTCGAGCCAAGGAATAGAAGATTCGATGTAGGTAAACTGAAAGATCCACAGATAGCTGAGGGGTTCCAGCTGGAACTCCGGAATAGATTCCAGGCTCTGGAACTGGAGATGGCTGAAGATAATGACACGGAGGAATTGTGGACAGAAGTTAAGAATACTTTTGTGCGAGTGAGTGAAAGACAAGTAGGCTTTAAAAATCGCCTGCGCAGAGATTGGATGTCCGAACATACCTGGAGGAAAATCACCCATAGAAAGGAGGCCAAGGGAAGAATAAATCAGAGCAGGACCAGGCAACAAAAGGCACAGGCACAAGATCACGTAGGTGGATGCAACACTTTAAAGAATTTCTAAATAGAGACCTCGGTGGGGAGGTAGAAGAACAAGAACAAACGGAACGCAATGATCCTAGTCCCAGCATTGGTGTAAATGCACCCACGAAAGCAGATATTCGGATAGCACTGAAGCAGATCAAGAATGGGAAGGCACCAAAACCAGATAATAATATAAAATCTGTTAACAGACTTGGACACCACTGTCGAGTTATTGTACATTCTCTTAGAGAAGATATGTAGAGAGGAGAAACTGCCAACAGATTGGAAACGAGGTACTATCGTGAAAATACCCAAAAAAAGGAGATGTTATTAATTACAACAACTGGCGGGGCATTACCCTATTGTCAGTACCGAGTAAGGTACTTTCGAGGATCATTTTAAACCGCATTAAGGATTCTGTAGAAGCATAACTGAGGAGAGAGCAGGAGGGTTTTAGGAAACATCGAAGCTGTGTGGACCTTATCAATACTCTCAGAATTATGTTGGAAGTAAGTGCGGAGTGGCAACACATCCTCTATGTTACCTTCATTGACTTTGAAAAGGCTTTCGAGTCTGTCAATCGAAGAGTCATGTGGGATACTCTTGCAAAATATGACATTCCAACAAAGATTATTAACATCATAAAGGAAATATATATAGACTATGAATGACAAGTACTACACAATGGAGAACTAACAGAGCCTTTCCTCGTTAATTCGGGAGTACGACAAGGGTGTATTCTTTTAAGAACACTGTTTCTTTTGGTGTTGGATCATGTGATGCAGAGAGTGATGGGGGAACGGAAGAGAGGTGTACAATGGGGGATGTGGGATAGGCTCGAAGATCTAGATTTCACAGACGACATTTGCTTAATGGCACAACGATATCGAGACATTGAAGAGAAACTGGCCAGGTTACAGAGGCGAAAATTACAGGCCTCAAGATAGATGTTCGTGAAACCAAGGAAATGTGGATAAATTCGAACATCACGAATAGGCTGGCCATTAATGTAGAGGACGTAGAACAGGTCCAATCTTTCCTCTGCCTCGGAAGTATAGTCACGGATACAGGAGGCGCCGAGGAGGACGTCCGTACTCGATTCCGCAAAGCGAATGGTGCGTTTGTACAACTGTACCCCGTCTGGAGAAATAGGAACATCTCAAAGAAGACCAAACTCCGGCTTTTCAATAGTAATGTGAAGGCTGTTCTGTTGTGTTATGGTTGCGAAACTTGGAAGGTGACTAGCCACATCAAAAACCAGCTCCAAGTTTTTATCAACCGCTGTCTCCGGCATATTTTAAATGTGAGATGGCCAGATACAGTGACAAATTAAGATCTTTGGAGGGAGACAAATCAGCAACCAATCAATATACAAATCAAAGAAAGAAAATCGAACTGGATTGGGCACACATTGAGGAAACCAGATCGAGCTATTGAAAGGATGGCTTTGGATTGGAGCCCTCAAGGAGTTAGAAAACGTGGTCGTCCCAAACAGACGTGGAAAAGGACGATCGAGAGAGAAGCTGCAGAGGATGGGAAAACCTGGAGTGCAGGAAGAGACTTGCTAGAATTCGTACGGGCCTATGTTCCAGAGGGAACATAGCGAGGTCATCTGGAATAGTGCACATCAAAAGAACATTGAGTGGGACTGAACAAAGGGAAAGTGTAAACATCGTAAAGAAAAACAAAACTGTTGGCGATTTCAATCAGATACGACTTTACGGCCGCGCGGGGTAGCCGCGTGGTCTTTGGCGCCTTGCCACGGTTCGCGCGGCTCGCCCCGTCGGAGGTTCGAGTCCTCCTTCGCGAATGGGTGTGTGTGTTGTCCTTAGCGTAAGTTAGTTTAATCTAGGTTAAGTAGTGTGTAAGCCTAGAGTCCTATGACCTCAGGGTTGGTCCCATAGGAACTTATCACCACCATAACTTTCTTTAGTGCAAAATATTTCACCATAGTTTGCTGAAATAAAAAGGAGTTATTTGCTTTGGTACCCTTTATACCACACCACCACAGCACCATCGGTGGAGTAACGGTTAGCGCACTGGACTCGCATTCGGGAGGACGACGGTTCAAACTCGCATCCAGCCATCCTGATTTAGGTTTTTCGTAATTTTCCTAAATCGCTTCAGGCTAATGTCGGGAGGGTTCCTTTGAAAGGGCACAGCCGACTTCCTTCTACATCTTTCCTTAATCCGATGGAACCGACTACCTCGCTGTTTGCCGGCCGGTGTGGCCGAGCAGCTCTAGGCGCTTCAGTCCGGAACCGTGCTGCTGCTACGGTCGCAGGTTCGAATTCTGCCTGGGGCATGGATGTGTGTGATGTCCTCAGTTCTAAGTCTAGGGGACTGATGACCTGAGATGTTAGGTCCCATAGTGCTCAGAGCCATTTGAACCATTTTTGAACCTCGCTACTTGGTACCCTCCCCTCAAATCAACCAACCAACCACGCCGACAAAATTTTCGAAATTGTGAATTCACAGCGGAACAAATTATTTTACACTGAATTCTTTATGCATATGCTACTTAAAATTGCATTTATATAGTGTTAATTGGCATAAATGAACCGAAAAATATATTTAACTTTTCAGTATTTCGTTTTGAGGCCCTTTCTCCTAGAACCTCCTGCTTTCTTTCGGTTGGATATGACGTTTTTTTTGTGATGATATTTGCACGCTCAGATTAGAGACGCGATAGCGATACATGCAGAAGGCGAGCGCATACAGCACAACGCAACGCAGCAGGCCGGACAGACGCCTGCAGCATCCGGCGTGTTTGCGCAGCTGCGTGCGCGGCGCGCGTGCGGTCGCTCCTACTGTAGTGCTAGCCGGCCGCGCCGCGGTGCGTGCCGTCGCCCACGCAACATCTGCCGCGGGCCCGCGGCGCGTGACCATCGCCGCTCGCGGTCTCAAGTGGCGGCGCTTCCCGCTGTCGCGCGCCGCGGCAGATTAGAAATTTAAATGCAATTAACGCGGGGCCGGCCGATGGTATCGGCGCCGGCGGCGGCGGCGGCGCGTGCGCACAGTGGCCGTGCGGTCCCGTCCTCGCTGCCCACCCACGCCGGCCGCGACAGATGTTTCCACAAACGCCGACGCTCCCTGTTGCGCCCGCTGCGGACTTAATTGTCCGGATGGCAAGCGCGCGCCACCGCCGCCGAATATGTTAACCTGCGGTGCGGCACGAGCGCAGTATATTAGCCGTCCCTCTGTTGTTAACAGAATTACCTCCACGGTACATCCTCGATAAGCACATGTCACGACGTTTAAAAACACGACTGCCGCCCCTCGTTATTAAGTCAGCTACGTGGGGCTGTGGTGTGCAAGCCTTCTCAATTGCCGGTTAACAGCATGCAAAGCCCGCAGCAGAAAGATTGAAATCTAGTTTGTTGTTCGGCGTATAATACGGGGGTCAGTCCAAAAGAAATGCACACTATTTTTGTAAAAATACAGTTTTCATTCTGCATGTGTGAGAGTTTTACAGTGTGTTTATACATCCTTCCCGCTTGTTTTCAAACTTAGTTCAGCCTGTTCCCGTGAGTGGCGCCGTCACAGCATGTCTTCGAGATGGCTGCTACACTTTGTAACGCCGGAAATACATATCCTCCTATTTCCATCTATTGTACTATAATTTGTTTTCCTTATTTTTGTTACCTGAATATATGACATTTCTGTGTCTTTACATATTGTAATTGTTTTACTATTTGTATATATATATTTATGCATTTATGTCGATGTATAATTGGTTTGTTTCGTAAATATTATTTGTATTTTTACGCTGGGTCTTGCCTAGGGAAAACTGCTATCGAACGATTACATCGATGGGTCGTGTGAAGAATCAAAGTGTGTAGGATCTTTGGTAGTGTTAACTCTGCCGCGTGGAGCGCGGGCAGAGAGGGAGTCTGGCTGGAGTAGCGAGTGGAGCAGGTGTGTTGTGAGAAGCTCCCGCGAGTTGCCGCGCTTTCGGGGTTTGGCAGCATGTAACTGCGCTCGACTTGCGATCATAGTTTCTGACATGGTGTCGCGGGCGGGAAGCATTAGCCGGCGCACATCAAGAGCCCGTTTCGTCTGGTGACCGTGTCGAGAAGAAGGCGCGCCAACATCCAGCTTCTGCAACAGCGACGGCCGACAATGAGTGACTGTCGCCGCCTCCTCGATCGACGGCTTCAAACCTTCAATCAACCAACAAGGAAGACTGGAAGCACGTAAAGTTTTAAAACTGTATGACAGACCTCAGCTTTTCAAATTGTTCCATTTGCCTCGCAAAATTACAGCAACTTAGCAGGAACCTTTGTTGCTCATTGTCCCAATTGCATTGCCAGGCAGGGTCCCTTCCTTTTCCGAAATGAACCCGAGTGTCGTTGAAATTCAAACGCCAGCATAATTCCATTTCAGTGCTTTAATTTCAAAGTTCAGTTAAAGTATTCATAGCTGGCTACAATACTTAGATTACACAAGCACAAATTAAGAGTGCTAGTTTTGTTACCATATTTTAGCTTACCTGTGACTGCAGCTCCGCTTGGTACGTACTAAATCTTACTATTGTTAATTGTTCAGAATCATTTAATTCAAGTTCAAAGCTAAATCTCTTATTTCTAAATTGCGTAGATTCAAGTAGCTTTTGAAATGATTGTTGAGGTAGTCCAAGACTAACCATATTTTACTGAATTTCGATGTGCTTAAGAAAGAAAGCTTCTTATTAATTTCAGTCACTAAATTAACTTTCGATTTTCCGGTTTTGTTAACTCTTTTGCTAAATTAAGTCAGAGTGTAGCGAAATTTATTACTTCTGACAAACTTTCAGCTTTCACACTACACGTGTCAACCTCCAGTTGCCACGCTTCTGGTGCTAATTATATGTGTAATAACCTTTCTTTTTCAGTTACTATAGTAATTGTCCTTAGGACTGGCGACCGTAATTTCCCCCAAATCTCTAATATCTAATTACCGCTAGTTAATTGTTAACGTAACGGCCGCACATTTACTTTCTTCATTAACTTTACCCCTTTTCAAAATTAATTTCCACCAATTTCATTTGCTTTTTTCGTTTCATTTAGATGTAACCCTTTCCTCCCTCTTTACCGACAGATTAACTTTGGTGACGATTGCTTTTCCCAAATTTCCATTAGGTACACGCGGTTTAATTTTTCACTGTCATTAAGGTCGATAAGTGAGGGGGAGGTTACAACTTGACGTTCGTCAGAAGCAACGTGCTGTCATAGAATTCCTATGCTGTGAAAACGAGACAGTGCGAAACATCCACAAGAGTTTGAAAAAGGTGTACGGAGATGCTGCTGTCGATCGCAGTACAATTAGTCGGTGAGCAAGCAGGTTACGTGATGAAAGCAGTCACGGCAATATTGAGGATTGTCCTCGCAGCGGCAGGCCTCGTACAGCACACACTCCAGAAAATGTTCAGACAGTTAACGAATTGGTGACTGCTGACAGACGCATCACAGTGAACGAATTTTCACGCTACGTTGGGATACGGGAAGGAAGTTTTTGCAGAATACTGAGTGTTGGCGTTAAGAAAGCTTTGTGCCAGGTGGGTTCCCACAATGTTGACAGTGGCTCACAAAGAAACGAGAAAAACGGTATGCAGCGAACTTTTGGAACAGTACGAGAATGGTGGAGATGAATTTCTTGGAAGAATTGTGACTGGTGATGAAACACGGCTCCATCATTTTTCACCAGAGACGGAGAGGTAAATAATGGAGTGGCATCATGCCAATTCACCCAAGAAAAAAAATTCAAAACCACACCTTCTGCTGGAAAGGTTATGGCTACGGTATTTTTCGATACCGAAGGACTCTTGCTTGTGGACATCATGTCAAGTGGAACCAGCATAAATTCTGATGCATATGTGACGACACTGAAGAAACAATTAAGCTCGACTGCGTAGTGTTCGACCACATCGGCAAAGGAAGTATGTTTTGCTGTTGTTTGACAATGCACGGCCACATGTCAGTCAAAAAACAATGGAAGCGATCACAAAATTCGGATGGACAACAGTGAAACACCTGCCTTACAGTCCTGACCTGGCTCCATGTGACTGGCATCTCTTTGGGAAACTGAAAGACTCTCTTCGTGGAACAAGGTTTGAAGATGATGACTCACTTGTGAACGCTGCCAAACAGTGGCTCCAACAGGTTGGTCCAGAATTTTACCGTGCGGGTAAACAGGCGCTGGTTCCAAGATGGCGTAAGGCAGTTGAGAGGGATGGAAATTATGTGGAGAAATGTAAATATTGTTCCTAAAGGATGTATCTACAGTCTGTAAAACATTCAAACATGTAGAATAAAAGAACCATTTAAAAAAATTGTGTGCCTTTTTTTGGAGTGACCCTCGTATATGTAAAGGTATAAGGGAGCGCTCGGTTCGGTGCAACGTTGAACGAATTTTTCGTTGTTATCGACGTTATGACTAACTCTTCAAAATTTCATGTTACCTACAGTACCGTTGTAAACACGCATTGGCGCATTGATGCGGTTTATGATTAAAAAGTAGAGTAAAATAGAGGGCCCTTCAGGAGGAATAGTAAATATCTTAAGATGTGATAGTGTATACTAATTCGAATGAAACATTCCACATGTTTCCAGTTTTTTGGGTACGGAGATTTGTTATAATTTCGTTTGTTCGTATTTCTGTTGCTATTGGTTTTATCCGTTTTTAACTTCAACCTGTGAACTTTACTTGAATTTACATTGATGAATTTTTCAACTATGACTGATTTCTTTGTCAGTTCTCCTGCGCCCTTTATACATGCCGCACGTAGTTACAAATGCCAAGTATCCCGTCATATTTTTTCTAGTACACATTTCGTAATGGATACGCTGCTTCTCGGACAGAATGTGTAAGTGGGCTGTTTAGGTTTTTATGTTGGTAACGCCACGTAGCGCTCTGTATGAAAATCACTGGCTGTGCTGTGTGCAGTCTGTGGCTGATTTTCAGTGTTGGAATATTTGCTATTGTAGTGTTGGGCAGTTGGCTGTTAACAGCGCGTAGCGTTGCGCAGTTGGAGGTGAGCCGCCAGCAGTGGTGGGCGTGGGAAGAGAGATGTCAGAGTTTTGAGAGATTACTATGTGAGCACGATCTGGACATGTCTCCGCCAGAAAAAGGAAATTTGCTAACTATGACTATCAGTAGTTAGTGCTTTCGGTAGTTAGAATCTTTTATTTAGCTGGCAGTATTGGCGCTCGCTGTATTGCAGTAGTTCGAGTAACGAAGATTTTTGAGAGGTAAGTGATTCATGAAAGCTATAGGTTATTGTTAGTGAAGGCCATTCTTTTGTAGGGATTATTGAAAGTCAGACTGCGTTGCGCTAAAAGAAATATTGTGTCAGTTTAGTGACGATCAGAATAAATAAAGAGAGAAATGTCTGAGTACGTTCAGATTTGCTCAACTGTTTGAAAATCAAATAACGTAGGAGGTTTATTAGCACAGTCATTTATAATTTTCCAAAGGGGACGTTTCAAATGTAACAGACGATTTCCTAGCCGCAAAATACAAATGTGTTTACTAGAGTTTTCAATAAACTACAGGAGACTGGTGTAGTGCTCAGCACTCATATTTAATCTTAACGTGCAAATGAACAGCGTATGGATGAAGTACGCTGCGCAATATAATTAAAGTATCACTTTTCCGAAACTCAGTCACTCCCACCCATCGCGACACTGAAGTTTGAAATTTGACTCAAAAGTCTGTAGAACCTTCCTCGGAAATGGTGCAAAAGCTTGAAACAGCAAGGTGTCGATACTTTCCAAAAAAAAAGTCACAGCTCAAAAGATCATGTGACGTATAAGGTGGGTTAATGATGTCACGTTGTCAGGAAATTTCACCATAATTCTGGCTAACGCTACCGTGGACGCGCCGTACGATCGGAAGGCCATCATACCCCCTCTTACCCACATTTCACCCTTTCTTTTAAAACGTCTACGATGGAAGACAGAACCACCGAGCAAAACGTTCTAGACCCGTCGCCCCTCATAACCGGCACGAAAATACCACAGTGGGTGGCATAAAGGGTGTCAGTGAAACCACCACTTTCCGGGGGCGTTGCTGCCCATAGGGTGTTGCTGCCCACACAAAAATGGTTCAAATGGCTCTGAGCACTATGGGACTTAACTTCTCAGGTCATCAGTCCCCTAGAACTTAGAACTACTTAAACCTAACTAACCTAAGGACATCACACACATCCATGCCCGAGGCAGGATTCGAACCTGCGACCGTAGCGGTCGCGCTGTTCCAGACTGTAGCGCCTAGAACCGTTGGACACACCGGCCGGCGCTGTCCACACATTTTGCGGTCGAAAACGACAGTTCTCAGTGAGATGAGCAACAGAAAGACATTTTTACAATCCTTGGCACTCCTGACACATGCCGGCGTTCCTATCTTCTCCAAGGACGTCGTGGGTCTGCATCCCAATCGAACGTGATCGCACCCATTTGGAGCACACAGCAACCGCAATTTTTGGCCCTGTGTACAAGCTGGAACCACTGGGTACCATTCAAAACCATTCGACGAAATTTGAACGTGGTCCGAAGTAGCTAAGGGTGCTTATATTTTTTTACAGCTCCTACTTTGTGTCTTCCCATGGCGTCATCATGGGGGGATGCGACATTGACACACGCATGAATAAAACGGCAGAGGCTCCCTCTAAGACGTCACGCCCCAGTTCGGAAAAACTCTTGGTGACTCCAACGCACCTTACTGAGAATTTTGAAAATGCATCTGTACAGACAGTATCCGTGACGAGAGTCTCAGGCACATGCAGGCAGGCTGCTCTTTCGTCGCTACAATGATGCTCTTGCACCTGATAGGACCAAAGGGGTTGCCGGACTGCAAACGTTTATTATTTCAACAACAAAAGAAAAAGCTGGAGATCTTTCCTTTCCTATCTTTCTATTACTTTCTTCTGTATTACATTTTTCAATTAACACTCTCTGTGTACTTCAGCTAATTTTATTTTCCTTGTAACTAACTGTTATTGCTCTGGTTTTTTATTGCCCAAGACAGTATTTGCTAGTAATGTGCAACAGTGTGTGTCATTACATGTAAAATCGTAAAAACATGTTTTTAAAATATTAGGCAACAGGTCTTTAAGTATGGAACAAATGAAGTCAAATAAAAATGACTTTGTTGGATGTACAGTTCCTGTGCGAATTTTAAAATTTTCCCGGCGAATTGATTGTTTAAAGAAATTTCGGGCTTGCAGCCGGTCGTCGTTCAATACCTCGCACGATATTTTAACTGGGCACCTATCTTCAGGTGAGCCGTCGCAGACTGGCGAAAACGTCCATCGTTCCGCAATATATACCGCGCTGCAACTATTCTGTGTATGCGTAGAAAACTTGACAGATGGACGACACTGCCCGCCGGCAGTGCCCTCGCTGGTGGAATAGCGGAACTCAGTCGCCCTCTGCGTTGCTGTTTGCCGCGGCCGTCTTCGATTTGAGCAAATCGTGGAGATGATGGGATTCCATCCACTGTCCAGCTGGTAGCCGCTGTCACGGTTCAACAGATTTTCCGCCAGGCGTTTTTCTACAGATTCTTTAATAATGGAGTCCCAGAAAGATGTTGCTGTGGACAAAATCATTGTTTTCTCATACTCCGTTGAATGTCCCGTGGAAACACAATGTTCAGCAATAGTGGACTTGCTTGGCTGCAAAAGGCAGGTCTAACGTTGATGTTCAGTATAGCATTCTTTCACTGTGTGTGTGGTTTGACCTATGTAAGTCCTTTACTGATCTCATAAGGTCCGCAATCTGCGATGGTGGGCGTAAAACCACTTTTGCCTGAAATTTTCGGAGGATTCTTGCTATTTTAAAAGAAGTGTTGCCAACGAAAGGAAGAAAAGCTAAAGATTGTTCCGGCATGTTCTCCCCTTTATCCATTTCCTGCTTCTCAATGTTAACTGTTAGTGCCCTGTTAATTTGCTGTCTTTAGATGGGCGAGTTCTTGAGGTAAGCTATCTAGATCTGAGACAATATGAGCTCAATGAACAAGTGTTTTAAGCACACTAATGGTTTGCGACGGGTGATAGTAACTCGATGCTTGCAGGTACAAATCAGTATGAGTGGGCTTCCGATAAACTGAATGTCCTAGAGAACCATAATTCTTCCTTTGAATCACGACATCCAAGAAAGGCAAACAACCATCTTTCTCTATTAGCATGGTGAACCGGATATTGCTATGATGGAGTTGAGGTGATGTAGAAACTCCATTAATTTGTCTTCTCCATGAGGACACACTACGAAATTATCATCCACATACCTCCAAAAAACTGTTGGTTTCAGGGTAGCTGATTAAAGCGCTCTCTCCTCAAAATTCTCCATAATAAGGTTGGCCACCAAGGGAGACAGGGGGCTACTCATGCCGACACCGTGAATCTGTTCAAAATACAGTTGATTAAACATAAAATGAGTTGAGGAAAGAGCGTGCCTAAACAAAGCAGTGATATCAACAGGAAACATGTTACCAATCAGTGTCAAATAATCTGCAAGAGGAACTTTTGTAAAAAGTGAGACCACATCAAAACTTACTAGAAGGTCTACACTGCTAAGACGAAGAGCCCCCAGTCTATTGATAAAATCAGCTGAGTTTCGTATGTGGTGTGAGCACTCGCCCACGAAAGGTCTCAGGAAGGAAGCGAGATGTTTTGCTAAATAACATCTAGGAACTCCAACGTTGCTCACTATTGGACAACCATCTTTATGAACCTTTGGAAGGCCATACAGTTTTGGTTGTGTACCTCCATGTATGGACTAAGGGTAAATGGAAGAAAGACGAAAATAATGAGAAACAGCAGAAATGAGAACAGAGAGAAACTTAACAGCCAAGAAGTAGATGAAGTTAACGAATTCTACCAGCTATGCCCCAAAATGAGCAGTGACGGACGGAGCAAGGAGGACGTCAAAAGCAGACGCAGTGGCAAAATGGCCAAGAGAAGTGTACTAGTACTTAATTTGTGGAAGAAATTATTGACAATGTACGTTTGGAGCACAGTACTGTACGATAGCGAAACAGGGACTGTGGAAAAACCGGAACAGAAGATCATCGAAGCATGTGAGATACTGTGCTACAGACGAATGTTGAATGAGCACTTACAAGAATAAGGGACAGGATGATACGTCAGCTGTTAAGAAGTCAGGGAATAGCTTCCGAGGTACTAGAGGGAACTGCAGAGGGTAAAAATTGTAGACGAAACAGATACTGGTATACATCCAGCAAGTAACAGCGGACGTAAGTTGTAAGTGCTACTCTTAGATGAAGAGGTTGGCACAGAACAGAAATTCGTGGCGGGTCGCACCAAACCAGTCAGAAGACTGATGGTTCAAAAAAACCAAAACAAAAAAAAGTCATCTGGCTGATTTGATGCGGTCCGCCATCACTCTGTGCCAAACTCATGAACTCACAGACTCATAGTAGCACTCCCATACTACGTTCTTAGTTGTTCCTTGGATATTTCCCAGTCCCTTCTCCCTCTGCAGTTTTACCCACGAAGCTCTTTCAAGCATCACGGAGGTTATTCTCTGATGTCTTATAATCCCTTTTTCTAACCACCATTTTTCACAAACATCTTTCCTCGCCGATTCTGCAGATTCTTAGCAGTCCACCTAATGTTCAGCACCCTTCTGTAACATCACATCCCGAACACTTCGATCTTTGTTTTTTTCATCTTATCCACAATCCCTGTTTCGCTTCCATAGAATGTTGTGCTCCAAAAGTACATTCTCAGAAATTTCTTCCTCAAATTAAGGCCTATGCTTGATACGAGTAGACTTCATTTAGCAATGAATTCCCTCTCTGCCTGTGCTGACCTGTTCCTTGTTTCGTGCGTCACGTGTTACTTTGGTTCCAAGGTAACAGAAATCCTTAACTAACAGAATTCCTTAACCTTCATGCGCTCGCGCTAGAAATAGTCACGCGAGCGCTCGCGCGGGCGGTCGGCCGAACGCCCGAGAGTTTACATCAATCTCTTGAGGTTTTCCGTTTTTAAAGGTCATATTTCCATAAAATATCGACATAGGATATCTCACGCAATATTGCAAACACATTTGTAATCAAAATTATTTATTTAACAATAAAATATACAACGGAATACAAAAAGGAAGCCAAATACCCAAATGAAATATAAGGACATTTTTTTAAATTGTAATGTTTTGGGACTATATAATGTTATACTTAAGACTAGAATTATTCACTGTCTAAACTCGTCACAAGAAAAGATAATTTTGCTTTGAAAAAGAATTTTTGATTGAAAACGTCACAAACATTTCTCTCAGATGAAAAATGAAGATCAGTCTGTATCCATTTCATTTTCGTTTTGAGGCTGACAACAATTATTGCACGTAACTGTCGTGGTTGAATGTCGTAGACAGACGATTCTTCCCCATTCACTGCATTCTCGCTTTGCTTTTATATTCTTTTTTGAGCCACACAAATAACAAATTCCTCTCCCTGTAGGGGTTGATACAGCTGGATAAACTACGTCATTCTCTCTGTAATTTTCCAAAAACACTAACAAATCTTTTGGTAAATGCTTCAATTTAGCTCTTTCTTTCAGGTTTTCGCTCATCAGTTCCAAAGATAACGCATGTAAGAGTTGTCTTCTCGTTTTTTCTTTCGTATTACCTGTGTTGAATTGGAAAATGCGTAAAGAATTTATTCCTGCCAAGTCAAGTAAGCGGAAAAATATATATGCAGGCCACCTTTGTGTTCTTCTTGATGTTGAAATTCTGGAGCACATGCACATTCACATTCACTAGAGAATTGGAGAGTCTATAAAATTGAGGAATTATAGGGGAATTACAAAAAGAAATACTTACATTCTGAAGTAGACGAGTAGAACAAAGTCTCGTAAGCGCTCGCAAGGCGGAAACTGACCGTTTTTGTGTGCCGTAAGCGCTCGCAAGGCGGTTAGCTGACCGCCGAACGTGTTCGGACCTATTTGAACTTGTCCTGAGAGGCACAGAGGTGCGACTTGGACGAACTTTGAGCAGCACCTGTCGGAAAAAGGTGCAACTAGAGAATACGTCCCTCCCGCCGCCTCGTTACCTTTGTGGAGTAAGTATAACGCGAAATTGCAAAATGGCGGTCACTTCACCGCCCGCGCGAGCGCGTGAAGGTTAATATGGTCGCCATTTATGACGTTAAGTTTATCCTTTGTCTTTCTTTTACTCTCACTACGTGTTCTGTGCCCAGCGGACAGGTTAATTCACTTAATTCTTTTAATTCACTTTCGATAAGGATATAAATACCATCAGGATATATGATCATTGTTTATCGTTTCACCCTGAATTTTAATCAAATTTCTGAACCTCCTTCGACGTACGTGTTGAACAATTGTAAATAAGACGACATTCCTGTCTTACGGCTTTTTTTTATTCTCTTATTCTTCCCTTCTTATAGCTTTCGCTTGGCTGTTGTACATTAAGTACTTTAACAGTCTCTTCCTACAGTGTATATTTAGTTTCTTTTCTGAGAATTTCGAGCGGCTTTGACTCTTTCCTCCTATTTAACGCTGTTCCAAGTCTACAAATTCTACGAAAGTCTGAACTTTTGTTTGCTTGGCCACACTATCGAGTGCAACGTCTAAATCGTTTATAAGGTGTCTCTGCCTTTACTGAAACGGAACTGATCGTCATCTGACAGATCTTCATTTTTTCCATTCTTCTGTATATCATTCTGTTCAGCAACTTGGACATATGAGCTGTTAAATCGATTGTGCGACCGTTCTCGCATGTATCTGCCTTTGCTGTACGATTTCATATGTCCGAGATTAACCCTCACATCTTAAGGTTCTACACATTAACTTGCATAATTTCTTTATGTTAAATATACAAATATTAATAGTTAAAAATGAGTCACTAGCTTTTCTACAAATCATTAATAGAAGTTCCTTGGTCGTTCTTTTAGTTTCACGCTGTCATTGTTATTTTACGGAGTGGAAAATTGCAATATATCGTTTAGCTTGTACACAAGTCGAAACTGCTTGTTTTACTTAACCCGCTACGTTCTGATTTCTACGTTGAATGCAAGTACTACAATCAGTGTGCTGAAATAGTCGTGCTAATGCGAGACAGTGGACATGTGCACTTTTATTCCAAGATTCCTACTGGACGAGTTGTGTAAATTTGCTCTGCGTCACATTAAGATAGATTATATGGAGTTACATTGTTATATATTTTGTTGTATTGACATCTAGAGGGCAGCCTTATTGTTGTTTCGCGGTAAAGTCGAGTTGGGTTTTCAAAGTATTCTATTATCTGGATCGCATCGACACACAGTGTTACCTCACTGTGACGTCGCTAAGGTTTTACAGTTGTCGAATGCGGATTAAATTCAGTTGGGCGGGGTTGCTCAAATAATTACGGCAGGGGTAGACAATTCGAGCGTAGGAAAGCACTTCCTTTCACTTTAGTCCTGTCAGTCCGATACACGTCATAAAAAGGTATACCGTCACCTTAGAAATAATTGTTACGTGTCTCTGAACCTAAACGTGACACGTAGGTTACGAAGGTGGCACACCGATACGTGAAGAAAGAGATTACCCTGGTAACGGTACGCTATTGTCTGTATAAATGTGCTGACTCGCTAACAATTCGTTATCGGACATTTTGTCTGTGCTGTAGATATTGCATAATGCATGGGGTGATGCAGTGGTGAAGTGGAGTTCTAAAACCCAAAATTAGTGTAGCTCTGTTTGATTCTATGCGGAGCTTGGTTTCAGAATGTGTACAGGATGTTTCCAGCGTTAAATACTTCGAAGGGTCCTATAGTCCCCTTTCATTATTATCTTATTTGCTTTCCAGTCCACTTTGCATCCTGCAAAACAATTAAGGTGTTTTCGTTGCTAAACTTCGTACTAGAGAAGACTGAGCTATGATTCAATCAGGCCGTAGCCTATTTCTTTCTACGATTTGCAAGCATCATATGGTTGCTATGTTGGTTCTTTTCAGACATCTATAACGCCATTATAAGTCTTCCATATTTTTATATGTAACCCAATTCACGACTATGATTCCATAAAATTTTTGTCCCTTGTTCTTCTATTCCAAAACGCTCTGGCATGCTTGAGTGAATGATTGTGGGTGTGTTTCATTTTGCTGTACGGTGGTTTAGTCTGCTGCAGAGAAACAGCCGTAGTCTTACAGAATGGCCAACCGTGGTAGTTTTCAGGTAGGCAAAGAGGTTTGTTCCCTTTGTGTGAAAGTTACTGGTATTAGGTTGGTGTCGGAAGCCTCATCTCTGGGTTTTCCTGGCCTCGGGGTTGAGAAGTTTTGCTGTGAGATGGACAGTCTGCTTCCAGCTCTCCGAAGGTCAGCAGCCGACGTCTCTTCGAAGATGGGTGAGTTGATATAGCCGCTCGTTGTCTTATAGCGAGAGGGGAGCTTTTAGCTTTTGGCCTCACTTTTTGTCTTATAAAGATTGTTTTGCTGGGTCGCAGCTAGGAATGCAAGGCTTTTGAGGACTTTCAGTTTGGTTCCTAATGCAGAATTTGGTCCGTAAGAATAACGTAGCACAAAAGGGTTCCATATGTTGAAGCGATCTCACGTAGGAATGCACCCTCGGTTCAGTGTGAATGTTTGTGTGCCTGCGACTGCGGGACTTCCGAATCTGGATAATTTTTGCCTCTTTGTGAATTTTTTTTGTTTCATTACTGTATGTCCGTTGGAAACCATCCACATGGGTTAATATTAAGAGTTTGTTGGCTCTCTGCCATTACCATTTGTCTAATCAAATGTGTACTCTGTAAAATGTTAATTGTTTGCGCCTTCATGGTTTAATGTTGGTAAAATTTGA
The DNA here is from genome assembly GCF_023864345.2 of Schistocerca serialis cubense. Lineage (NCBI taxonomy): Eukaryota > Metazoa > Arthropoda > Insecta > Orthoptera > Acrididae > Schistocerca > Schistocerca serialis. The sequence continues at coordinate 623,193,714 of NC_064645.1, forward strand.
CCACGGTACGTAGAAACTGTGTTTCCGCAAACCACGTGGCCACACGAGTTGACTGTGAGCCTAACTCTTCCGTAGCCCCCTGTCTCGGTCCTATAGTTTGCTTTTTGCTCTGATTTTGGAATATTTAACACATTCTGTCCGGATTACTGAATTGTATTTCTAGTTTGTGATTTCATGTTAAGCGTGTAAGCGTGTATGTGTGGCTCTCGTTCCTCCAAACCGATTCTCAACACTGGGTTTGATGAAGCACGGTTTCAACAGAGGTTGAAAGACTTTTTGATAGGCAACTCCTTCTATTCTATAGATGAATATCTTAACAGAGACTGTTAAGCCAGCTTAATTAAAAATGTCCGTTAGATTTCAGTTTAACAGTACTTGGTCACAACAGTCAAGATTAGGTATTTTGTATATGATAAATTTATTAATTGTGCATAACAATGTTTCATTCTGACAGCACGTTAATTCTGTAAATATTAGCTCTTCCAGTTTACTGCAGTTTATTCACCTATTTCGACAATCTGCTGACAAATTATCAGGGTAGTAAGTATTATATTCAAATGTTTTATGTTTTTGTCTTATACTTTCTGACATGTTCCACAACCAAGAGAATCATCTTATTTTTTGGGTCTATGGAACGAAAACTGAATTTAATCTAATCTAATTTTAAAAATCTGGTGGTATGTCGCCTGCCTCATAGATCCCGCACACAGATTTGAATAGTCGTTTGGTCTCCACTTTCCCCACTTTCTCCCTTATTTGATCTGAAGTGTTCCATTGCTCTTTTCAATTTTGACCCGAGCGCTGGCTCAACTATCTCCTTCATATCAACTCTAAATTCTTCTTCTGAATGTATGATATCGAATTCCCTTCAGGGACGAATGAAAAATTTGACTAACATCCGGTGCCGTCGCAGAAGAGTGTGGAAGGGCCAGATACCAAACACATTTCAGCAGTGCATAGATACGCGTTCAGATAAGGGATGGAGGGCGTTTTGGACCAGTATCATGAACTGATATGGGTCGTCTCTCATCGGTATCAGGAGTAACTTGGGGCTACACAGGATCCTCCAACCTTTTGTCCGTCCCTATATTCAACATTTCGGGGGATGCCTTCGTATTTCAAAACAATAACGCACGAGTTTGAATATCATCGCTTCCAGGAGGTACGTGCTGACATGAGGCTGGCTGATAATGCTTCGGAACGGGTGAAGCTTGCGGTGCATCATCGCAACAGGTCTCCTCAAATACTAGACGGCAGGTGCGCCGCCGTGTGAGAGGGACACAGGTCCGAGTGGTCTAGACCAGCATGTGGACAGCACGCCAAGGAGGGTGCAAACGAGTTACAATGCACAGGGCACAGTAACACAGTATTTACTGAATGTTATCCAGCATCAGATACCGATTCTATAGATGTGCAATGATGTACATTGTTTTTTTTCACAGTAAAATAACATTTTTAGTTTCACAATTCGTTTATTTCCTGCTCCCTAGTATATGTGTCTGGATGACAAATTGACCGGCAGCTAATTGTTTACAGGACATCTGCCACAGCAGCAACCAGTCAGAGCATGAGTTTGGTCACAGCTTCTGTCCTCTACACAGTTGTCACATCGCAGTGCTACTTCAGTTGTCGGTCCCCAGTAGTTGCGGGCATCAATTGCGTCTCCGTAAAATTACTGCGATTTGTTCTTACATGCTTTTTGTATGTGAGGTATGTTTCTTTTACTGGATGTGTTAAGCTAATGGTATATACCGAAATTACCAGCAACAATAAGATGACGCTCGCAAATAATGCGACGGTTATAATCTTTCGAAGAAGGGTAATATATGCCTGAGACCAGTTAAGGATTTTTTTTTAAAATTGGAAATTTATGGCAAGTTCCTATGGGACCAAACAGCTGAGCTCATCGGTCCCTAGGCTTTCACACTACTTAATCTAAGTTAAACTAACTTACTCTAAGGACAACGCACACACCCATGCCCGAGGGAGGACTGAAGATGCCGGCCGGTGTGGCCGAGCGGTTCTAGGCGCTTCAGTCTGGAACCGCGCGACCCCTACGGTCGCTGGTTCGAATCCTGCCTCGGGCATGGATGTGTGTGATGTCCTTAGCTTTGTTAGGTTTAAGTAGTTCTAAGTTCTAGGGGACTGATGACCTCAGATGTTAAGTCCCATAGTGCTCAGAGCCATTTGAACCATTTTTTTTTGTGTAACAGCTTACCAAAGCGAACAATGCACGTCAACGAGGAACGTATGAACGTATTCGGTACTCAGTCCCAGAGCTGCTGTTACCGGAGGCATGTTGTGTTTGTGCGAACTGACAATATCCGCACCACTGTCAATAACTTTGTTTTTCCGACCCAGGTATAAGCACCCACGCACACAGTTACACACACCCGCACGCACACACACACACACACACACACACACACACACACACACACACACACATTCGCAGAGATACAGGTGCTGTAAAATACCTTGTGAGAAGTTTAAAAAGGCCTCCGCAAAATTTCTTCATTTTACCTAGCATACTTAAGTGTCTACCATAAATAGGAGAGGCGGATAGTGGATCATAATTATATTTGTGCTACATATATAAAGCGTTATATTTGTACTATATAGATGACACAAACATTACACTCTCGCTAAGAATAAGTGTCATGGAGAGACCCTACACAGCTATAATTGTATTATTTTTTTTACTAATAATGATCGCCAGCCTCTCAGTGGCACATGAGCAAGCTTAATCTGTCACAGCTCCTCGTTGTTTGCAGCCAAACAGGCTTGTCTAATACTCCCCAAAATCACTCCAAGCGTGATTACTAAAGTGTAAATTATACGCCGCGACCAATCCCACTTAAACGCCTAAATGTTTCCTGGCGACATCCTCGCAAACTGAGAAGAGTGTTGGGATAATAGTTAAAAATACGAATGTCGAGCATTCTCACAGCTTTAAATGCGAACATTTTAGGTTACGCTTTACCGTGGCTGTTATTGACATTAAAAGAAACAACAAGTTTACTGTTACCAGTCACTGCTTTTTATCTCCACCACGCGTTTCAAAGGTTTAAACCTCCATCATCACGTGGATTTACATTAGTTAGTATGGCATTTGTGTGTGTGTCGTGTTACAATTTTTCGGAGAAACTTGTGGCACTGTCTCCAGTGGTCACAGATTCCTTTTGCTGTCGTAACACATAACATATATACTGTCATATTATGTAAAGAGTTCAAGTGTACATAATATCACAGTATACATGTGATGTGTTAAGAAGTGAAAGGAACCTGTCACTATTGATACTCTTAAAGTTTGCGGCTGGGACATTCTTTTCTGTATGTTGGTTGACTCCTCTATGGAAGTACGCTATCGAAATTTTAGCAGTTAACGGTTGAGTGATGACTATTTGACATTAACACGTCGGCCATTGTACGATGGTTTTATTTCCTGTATTTTTAACTACTTTCAAATTAAAATTCAAGTCGGGTAATAGACTCCCGTCAAAGGGTGTTCCTAAAAGGTCCGATATGACGTGCTGCAAGACACCAGATCGTTCTTCGAACAGGCGCATGTTACCCTCATCTCCGGCAAGCTTTCATCCAACAAATCGCTAGCCCACCCGCTGATGCGGCCGCGCCGCCACCACGCGGTTGCGACCCCGCGGGCAGGCGCCTCGAGTTACGTATGGCGAGCGCCGCCTTCCGCGTCACCGCGTCGCCACCCACTCGCCAGCTCGCAGCAGCGGGTGCGCGCAGGTCGGCCGCCGGGCTCGGGTTTCTGGCCGACCGCAGCTGGCGGCGTGGATTATCTGCCGGCGATCTGCAGCTCTGCGCGCACCCATTGTGCCAGTACTCGTCACGGGCCCCTCTGATACCTACCGGCTTGTATCTACAGCGGCCATTTGTCAACCACTCCACAGCCACCTTTACTTCTCCAGATGTTCAAATAAACATGTCGCTCACTCATCTTCCCCTGTGAGTGCTACAGATCTTCCACTACTGTACCTCAAAGGAAACTCATCTCAAATTACCAACCCTTTGCCTTACAGCATGTTTCAAGAAGGCTATACACACGTCCAAGTACTATGTCGTCGAAACTATCGATCGCTACGCCACGGCTCGGATATTGGAGCAGCGAATGCAGGGTTATTACAAATGATTGAAGCGATTTCACAGCTGTACAATAACTTTATTATTTGAGATATTTTCACAATGCTTTGCACACACATACAAAAACTCAAAAAGTTTTTTTAGGCATTCACAAATGTTCGATATGTGCCCCTTTAGTGATTCGGCAGACATCAAGCCGATAATCAAATTCCTCCCACACTCGGGGCAGCATGTCCCCATCAATGAGTTCGAAAGCATTGTTGATGCGAGCTCGCAGTTCTGGCACGTTTCTTGGTAGAGGAGGTTTAAACACTGAATCTTTCACATAACCCCACAGAAAGAAATCGCATGGGGTTAAGTCGGGAGAGCGTGGAGGCCATGACATGAATTGCTGATCATGATCTCCACCACGACCGATCCATCGGTTTTCCATTCTCCTGTTTAAGAAATGCCGAACATCATGATGGAAGTGCGGTGGAGCACCATCCTGTTGAAAGATGAAGTCGCCGCTGTCGCTCTCCAGTTGTGGCATGAGCCAATTTTCCGGCATGTCCAGATACACGTGTCCTGTAACGTTTTTTTCGCAGAAGAAAAAGGAACCGTAAACCTTAAACCGTGAGATTGCACAAAACACGTTAACTTTTGGTGAATTGCGAATTTGCTGCACGAATTCGTGAGGATTCTCCACCGCCCAGATTCGCACATTGTGTCTGTTCACTTCACCATTAAGAAAAAAATGTTGCTTCATCACTGAAAACAAGTTTCGCACTGAACGCATCCTCTTCCATGAGCTGTTGCAACCGCGCCGAAAATTCAAAGCGTTTGACTTTGTCATCGGGTGTCAGGGCTTGTAGCAATTGTAAACGGTAAGGCTTCTGCTTTAGCCTTTTCCGTAAGATTTTCCAAACCGTCGGCTGTGGTATGTTTAGCTCCCTGCTTGCTTTATTCGTCGACTTCCGCGGGCTACGCGTGAAACTTGCCCGCACGCGTTCAACCGTTTCTTCGCTCACTGCAGGCCGACCCGTTGATTTCCCCTTACAGAGGCATCCAGAAGCTTTAAACTGCGCATACCATCGCCGAATGGAGTTGGCAGTTGGTGGATCTTTGTTGAACTTCGTCCTGAAGTGTCGTTGCACTGTTATGACTGACTGATGTGAGTGCATTTCAAGCACGACATACGCTTTCTCGGCTCCTGTCGCCATTTTGTCTCACAGCGCTCTGGCGGCAGAAACCTGAAGTGCGGCTTCATCCGAACAAAACTTTATGAGTTTTTCTACGTATCTGTAGTGTGTCGTGACCATATGTCAATGAATGGAGCTACAGTGAATTTATGAAATCGCTTCAATCATTTGTAATAGCCATGTACATTGTCTAATTTATATTCGTTGCATTTGCATGTCGTTTTTCTTCTGTTTGCTTGGTTACTGTCACATGTTGCAAAATGGCTACTCCGCAGCAGAAATCATTTTGTGTTCTCGAGTTTGCGAAGTGTAATTCCGTGCTTACAGTGCAAATACGATTCAGGTTGAGGTACCAATCTGATCCTCCGAATGGATGGAACGTTCCCAGATGGTATCGACAGTTCGCAGACACAAGGTGTGTATGTGTGCCCTCATGTTGACAAATATGACGGAGTCGCCAACTGCGTGAATATCTGAATGAAATTCTACCAGTCGTTGGATTGGTCGTCAAACAGCCGGCGACTAAGCACTTGTGACTTCTTCCTGAGAGGTTTCATTAGGGACAAAATTTATGAAACATCGCTACCACAGAACCTAGAAGAATTGAAGAACCGGATTGCGTACTGCCATAACATCAGTGACGACGAACCTTGTGGTTAGTTGTGTGCACCCACGGGGCTGCCCTGAGTACTGGAACAGGGCGCACTCGGTCTCGTGATGACAACTGAGGAGCCTCTTCGACAAGCGGTGGCTCGATGGTCTGCAAAGCCGACAACAGCCGGGAGAGCGGCGTGCTGACCTGACGACCCTCCATACCGCATCGAGATGACGCCTTTGGATGAGGGCGACATGCCGGTCAGTTGGTCCCTATTGGCCTTTCTGAAGAAGGAAGGTTAGATTAGATTAGATTTACTTTCATTACAATTGATCCGTAGTGAGGAGGTCCTCCAGGATGTTGAACATGTCAGAGAAACAATAACACATGACAAATATTTGCAACTGAAACAAATAACCTAATGTACCATTCCACAGGTCCCAAGTGGAATGATCGTCATTTTTTAATGAACACTATATGCAAGTCATTTTACAAATAGTAGTGCACTGAATTTAAAATAAAAAAGTTTTTTATTTATTTATAAGGTAATAAACATGTAATACAACTACTATAATACTTATTTACAATGAACACATTACTGCACTGAAATGATGGACCAGACAGTATCTCCTGTTGCGAGACAGGGCTTGGTGTCTCATCAAAACTGAAAACAGTTTTATAAACTGGCATTCTGCTCCTCCTAGTGTATCTCCTACGACGGTACGGCATGGCTGTGTGCTGCGTGCTGCTGCCTGCAGTCGACTGATGCAGAAACAGGAAGCGCGCCGAGCGCTCCATTCACGAGCGTCTTATCACTACGTCACTTCCGCTGATAAACTTTGATTTTTGCCCGACGCGGCCCTAGTAATACTAGGGGCCGCGTCTCGCTGCCTGCCTCGGTAAACGGCTAAGTCCCGCTCAAGGTCACCCGCCTATAAGGCGGCGCACACAGCCATTGGTATTAATCTTTCTTCTGTTCCTGGTATACAATAAAAAAGGCTTGTCTGTAGTTACAATAGCAGTACCATAATCTCTGCTTCCAACAACACCAATCGAAAATGTTTTATAACAGATAATATCCCTGTCGTAGTAAGCCTCCAATCCTTGCAAAGGCTCACCAAAGCAAGTGTCATCCATGAATTGCCTGGAACAACTTCATTTGTGGTACAGGAGAACGTAATTTTACAGCCAACAAATGTTATTGGACCAGACAGTATCTCCTGTTGTGAGACAGGGCATGGTGTCTCATCAAAACTGAAAACAGTTTTATAAACTGGCATTCTGCTCCTCCTAGTGTATCTCCTACGACGGTACGGCATGGCTGTGTGCTGCGTGCTGCTGCCTGCAGTCGACTGATGCAGAAACAGGAAGCGCGCCGAGCGCTCCATTCACGAGCGTCTTATCACTACGTCACTTCCGCTGATAAACTTTGATTTTTGCCCGACGCGGCCCTAGTAATACTAGGGGCCGCGTCTCGCTGCCTGCCTCGGTAAACGGCTAAGTCCCGCTCAAGGTCACCCGCCTATAAGGCGCCTATATGGCTGTGTGCGCCGCCTTATAGGCGGGTGACCTTGAGCGGGACTTAGCCGTTTACCGAGGCAGGCAGCGAGACGCGGCCCCTAGGTTTTACTGATAAATTCATCAATGGAGTAGAAGGAGTTGGCCACCAATAAATCCTTTAGGCTTCTCTTAAACTGAATTTCATTGGTTGTTAAGCTTTTTATGGCTGCTGGCAAGTTATTGAAAATGTGTGTTCCTGAATAATTCATACCTTTTTGTACAAGACTAAGTGACTTTAAATCCTTGTGAAGATTATTCTTATTTCTGGTATTGATTCCATGAATTGAGCTGTTGGTTTGAAAAAGTGATATATTTTTAATGACAAAAATCATTAAGTAATAAATATATTGGGAAGCTATAGTTAGTATTCCTAGTTCCCTAAACAAGCTTCTGCAGGATGTTCTTGAGTTCACACCACATATAACTCTTACTGCACGTTTCTGTGCCCGGAAAACTTTAGCTTGGCTTGATGAATTACCCAAAAAATAATCCCATATGACATTATGGAAAGAAAGTAAGCATAGTATGCCAGCTTCTTCGTTTTTTTTTCCCTATGTCTGACGCCATTCGCAATGCAATTAGAGATTTGTTAAGACGCTTCAGCAGTTCTATGGTGTGCTCCTCCCAATCTATTTTATTATCAAGCTGTAATCCGAAGAATTTAACACCGCCCACTTCTTCTATCTGCTTGTCATCGTATGTTAGGCATATATTCGTGGGACACCCCTTACAAGTTGTGAACTGCATGTAGTGTGTTTTTTTCAAAGTTTAGGTGACAAAGAATTGGCTAGGAACCAGTGATTGATGTCCACAAATATTTTATTAGCCGATCTTTCTAAGACTATGCTTGATTTGCTATTTATTGCAATGTTTGTATCAATGGCAAACAAAACGAACTTGGCATCTGGTAATGTTACTGATGAAAGGTCACTGATATAGACAAGAAAAAGTAAGGGCCCTAAAATGGAACCTTGTGGGACCCCACATGTTGATTAGTTCCCAGTTGGATGATGCCTGATGGCTTATGTCTCTTTCCTAATAACACCTTTTGCTTCCAGCCAGAGATATAAGATTTGAACGATTATGCAGCATTTCTTGTTACGCCATAATATTCTAATTTACTTAAAAGGATATTGTGATTTACACAGTCAAATGTCTTCGACAGACCACAAAATATACCCCAGTTGCCTGCAATTTTTTGTCTAATGAATTAAGCACATTTTCACTGTAAGTGTAGATAGCCTTCTCAATATCAGAACCCTTTAGAAGTCCGAACTGCGACTTTGACAGTATGTTATTTGAGATAAGATGGTTATAAAGCCGATTGTACTTTACTTCTTCTAAAATTTTTTAGAGTGCTGGCAAAAGTGAAATTGGAGGGAAATTTGATGCTATTTCTTTATCTCTCTTCTTAAACATTGGCTTAACTTCAGCGTATTTCAACCATTCAGAAAATATTCCACTGATGAACGACTGGTTACCCGTTATTTAACTCAGAATCACATTCATTAATTAACTTTGTTGATATTTCATCATACCCACTAGATGTTTTTGATTTTAAAGATTTTATGATGGACATTATTTCTGCTGGGGTAGTGAGGGTCAAATTCATATTATGGGAGTTACTTGAAATGTCTGGTCTGAGGTATTCCATAGCAGCATCTACAGAACCTGACAACCCCATCTTTTCAGTAACAGTTATAAAATGTTTGTTAAAAAGTTCTGCTACACTATACACATGTAACCAATGAATCCTTTACTCTTAATGCTATTTGTTAAAGCTTAACGTCCCACCAAGAGCGAGGTCATTAGAGACGGAGCACGGATTACGAAAAGAGCCATTCCACTATTAGCCTAATGTGATTTAGAGAAATCACAGAAATCAAAATCTGGAAGGCCGGACGGGGATTCGACCGTCGTCCTCCCGAGTACGACTCCGATGTACTAACCACTGTGCCACTTCACACGGTGGGTGACCCGGGTTTTATTCCCGGAACTTACACGGATATTGCCTTGATGTGTGAGGACTGACGCCAGCTGAGGAGCTACTTGAATGAGAAGTAGCTGCTCCGCGGTCTAGAAAGTCGGTAAAACTGCCGGGAGAGCGGTGTGATCATTCGACATTTCTCCATGCCGCATCCCATGACGACGTTGGAATGGATGATACGGCGGTCGATCTGTACAGACGGGCCAACTAGAGCCTTTGAACGGACATAACGTTCTTCTTATTTTAAACACTGCAACGCTTAAGTTCCTTTATTTTCTTTTCACTGTGAGAATTCATTGAGGCGGTTCTTCTGTGTTAACAGTGCCACAATGGAGGACCAGCTAGCTGCTTGCATTGCTAGGGGTGGTGTGGCGACAGTCCCTAGATGCGGACGCAATATCAGAAGTGTAGGAAGTAGAATTACAGGATGTATGCTGTAATTTGTTAAAATCATAACTTGAAAGCTAATAGAGATAGAACATCATGGTTTATTGCAAAACATTCAGCAAAGTCTTTTTTCACGTTATGCCACCCATCTACAAGTCATCGCTACAGCGTCAGCCCTTGTATTTACATGCACGAGCGGTGGTAATATCGTTGGAATTGTGTACTCGCGATCCTTGACGTAACCCTAAAAAAAAAAAAAGTTTTGTCGGTTGTGTCATTCAGCACATCCCTCCCATACCGGCATCGATTATTCCGCAGTACCGTTGTAACAGATTTGGATTCTGCTTACCAGATGACACATCGACCCTTCTCCTGGACTGTCCCCACTTTGATGCATTCCAAATCTGTAAAAAAGGACAAAGGAAAAAAACTTTCAGTGCTGCTAAACGTATTACAACAAACTACTCTCTAATATGAAGTGTCGAGGCAACATGTAATTCCACCTTTTACGCAACGGCACAAACAGCACAATAGGCTATAGGCTGGTAGGACTGGACCAAAGTAACACATCAGGCAATCACCATCGGCAGTTGCACCGAACATTTTATTTGGCACCTTTAAACAAGAGAACTTGACTAATGAAATCATCACATGTTTAAAACCATCACACATCTTTAAACATTACCATTCAGGTGAAAATAAAATTAATTCACTTTTAACACTCATAAAAACGCGGAACTTACGGCCTATTACACATTTACTGAAATGGGTTAAATTTTATATACTCTAAATTGTAATCAAGCTGAAGAACAATTTACTAAAATTTAGCTAATATAATCTTTCATTACGACAGTGATTGTTATTACCAAAATAATTCAGAGTTCAGGCAACAATCAGATACCATGGCACACAACAGGTTACTTAAATGGTAGGCTCCACATAATTTATCATATAAAATATAAAATTTCATGTGGCCAAACAAGCTCTTGAGATTCAACAACTACACTCAGCAAACGGACGCCCGCCCGCTCAGCTGTTTCCAGTACAGGCTCGACATGGAACCCCAATGGAACCCCAGACGGGAGCAGTAACGGTCACGAATTGGCACGAGAAAATCCCAGGACTAGTGGCTATCTACAGCAGACTGACATCTGCATTTAATAAATAAAAACACAATAACTCATTACAACGCATCATCAGTAAAATTAATACATGACATTAATTACAATATCGATCTACTGTCATTGAAGGAATTCTAGGACCACCATCAATAGAATCCTTTTCAGACTATTAAACACACAATAACAACTGGCCTCTCAATAACTGGTAAGAATTTAGGAAACTAATGATTTCAAAATTATACACGTGTCTCTTAGACACACTATTAGTTCAAATAGAAACGTAACAGTAATGTTACTGGCCATCTTAAATCCGTGGTGTGATATGAATACAATAACCATGCGGTACTTCAACAAGGGGCAGCAAACTGCTTTCAATGGCGGTTAAACCTTGACAGTAGGGATCTACAACGGAATGTCTCAGCACTCCAGGCCCTCGTAAATGTAAATGATCACACCACATAAAACGTTACGTATTACACGAATTAAAATCAACACATTGAAGGCCAGACTCAGTAGGAGTAGCGACGAACGCCCAAGGAAATACAGTCAACCGCACAGAGCCCAGTAGTGTATTCCGACCATTCATAGGACAAGCAAGGCCCTTACCCTCTTGCTTGTTCGACGAAGCCAGCCGCTGCAGATCCCGATGCCAGGAGACATGAAGCAAGCGGAAAAAACACCAACTGCTTCCCAGTAACGTCTCTTTCCACGCCGGCGATATTTGCCACGGCGCCGTCACCAGGGTAACAGCCCCATCTGGACGTGCCCTGCTTGCTAGCTGACACCAGACCTTAGCTGTCCACCATAGTTCCCAAAACGTCGTTACTGCTCGACGTCCAAAAGCAAAATCACCCCATCTTCCTCAGCTTTTCCTCTCGCTCCCGATCGGCGCGGTAGGTGGCGCAATCACGCGCTCCGCGCACACCGCCGGAAAGATGACCCATACCGACGGCGGGAATATTGCTGATCGAGTTACACGGTTCATAATAGTTTCTGAGCTATTACTGTTAGATGGCTTGTAAGAGGTCCATGACTAAGGAATTTCTTGCTAGTGCACTCGAGCAGATGTAATTTCGATGGACTGCTCACGCGTTGCCTGCGATATGTAAGCTATAAGAGAATCTCAAACCAGAGAGCAGTGTTGTATGCAGTAGGAACTGTGTGGCAGTAGGAGTTAGACATAGCTAAGAGTCTGGTGTATCGAGTTGGCTGGGCCGGTCGTGGGGAGCGATGGCGGTGTCTAAGCGTTGTAGTATAAGGCAAAAGCAGTGTCGCGCATATGTAGTATTGTTATATCAAGTCCCATGTAAATGTTTTTAAAAAATCTCTTTCTTATAAAAATTAACTTTTGACAATCATTCATCTCAATTTAAAGAATTTACTAATTTCTCCAATCCATGGTCATCCCGATTATTGTAAAGAAAAATCAGTTGTTTCTTTTTATACATGACAAATCTATCGGCCAGCATTGCACTGGGCTGTGCCAGAAAAATTTCTTACAGGAGCAGATATATACGCGTTATCCGGCTACCTTATTGAGGTAAGAATTTTCAATTTATTCAGTATGATCTTTCAGGGCCATGACGCAGCACTGCTGACGTCTAGATTTACCAGTTTAGATTCACAGTAAGTCAATTATTGAAAGGTTGTATATGAGTCAGATTTTTTAATTAGGAGGTTAGTCACATTTTATTATTGGTAGGTTACGAAATTTATCTGTTGGGAGATTATGCTAAATGTGGATGTTATACCCATTTTTCTGTTGGGAGGTTACACCGAATGAGAACGCTGTAATTATAGATTTTGTTGTTGGGGAGGTTATAGGCTTACATATACGTAAAATTCTAGCTGGTTCCATCCTAATAACATCAGGCGACTGCTGTGAAAGCTGACGAATCTCTGCCTCAACATTGAGGTTGACGGTCTAACGTTCAGGACTATGGAAGCTAGAGCAGAGATATCAATTAATAGACAGAAGAAGTAGTTGGCTAGTTTACAGAAGAACATGTCGGTTGCTTCAGTTGAGGATAATTCTCGAACTGTTATTAACCTGTCTGACAAAGGTTTGAGCGAAGTTGAAATTTCTGTTCTAACCAAAGGAGGCAATTTTGCTGTGATGCGTTTAAAAGTACCTACAGAAGATATTGTAGCAAATATTGAGGCAGGGCTCTGTCAGCTTCTACAGCAGTAGGCTAATGTTATTAAGACGGAAACAGCTAGAATTTTACGTACATCGAAGCCACCTAACGGTAATTTGTTTCAGGAACGAAGGAAGGCGCGGAGGGATATCATCTTAGATAAAAGCATTATCGTTCTTACCGTAGACAGCGGTAGGGCCGAGGTCCTCATGGGGAGTGAGAACTATAATGAAAACATCAATAACATTTTGGATCCCACCAATTACAAAAAAAAGTGCTTCAGTAGGACAGACTACAAAAATTTTTAAAATCACTAATCAATTGATGAAAGCGTATTTACTCTCCCTTGACGACAAGAAGCTACTCCGCCAAACGGAAGTGTACCCGCCTAGGCTCTATGGATTACCCAAGGTGCACAAACCACAGATTCCTTTGAGGCCTATTGTGAGTTCTGTAGGGTCTCCCATACACACGAACTAGCTAGACACCTTACCTCACTGCTGCAAACTTACGTTGTTGGAGCTGATAGTCATATTAAAAATTCATATCATTTCATTGACAAATCAAAAGAAATGCAAGTGTGCCATGTTGAATCCTTGTTAGTTTCGAGGTTTTGTCGTTACTTATAATGATGTAATTTTTTTATTTATTTATAAAAATGGTTCAAATGGCTCTGAGCACTATGAGACTCAACTGCTGTGGTCATCAGTCCCCTAGAACTTAGAACTACTTAAACCTAACTAACCTAAGGATAGCACACACATCCATGCCCGAGGCAGGATTCGAACCTGCGACCGTAGCAATCGCACGGTTCCGGACTGCGCGCCTAGAACCGCGAGACCACCGCGGCCGGCATTTATTTATAGATGCAATCACATTCTTACGATACAGTCATAACCGGTTTCGGCCATACGGTGACCATCTTCAGATTCTAAAGGCGGCATACACTGAACACAGGTTCATTTTTACAAAATAATCAATCACTCACTCCACTGACAAAATGTCGTTTTTTCCAAAAACTTACAATGACTCCAGCGAATGAAGCTATCTCATGTAAGCTGATAATTTTCCAGCAGATATTGTGGAGTTACTCAGACACTGCCTCACCACGACCTATTTTCAATACAATAGTCTGGCTGCTGCCAATTTGTTTATGGAGAACTTCGAACAACAGGCTTTGCAAACAGGCGGAAAAAGACCAGCCAGATGTATCACTATGTCGATGATACTTTCGTAGTCTGGACATACGGTGCAGAGGAATTTGATGCCTCCCCTGATACATCTCAACAGTATGGAGATGGAGAATAATGACCAACTGAATTTCTTGATTGTGTCTGTTATCAATGGACGAGAATGGACGTTATGCCGTAGTGTATACAGAGAAGATACGCATACTGACCAGTACCTGCATAAAGACTCTAACCAACACCCCAGACAGAAAAGAGGGGTGATTAAACCCTTGGTAGACAGGGCACACAAATGAAACTTCCTGGCAGAATAAAACTTTTTGCCGGGCAGAGACTCGAACTCGGGACCATTACCTTTCGCGGGCAAGTACTCTACCGTCTGAGCTATCCACGCACGAACCACGCCCCCTCCTCACAGCTTTACTTCCGCCAGTGCCTTCCAAACTTCACAGAAGCTCTTCTGCACTTGCTCGGGAAAGGCAAAGGTCCCGAGTTCGAGTCTCGGTCCGGCACACAGTTTTAATCTGCCAGGAAGTTTCATATCAGCGCAGACTCCGCTGCAGAAAGAAAATTTCATTCAGGACGCACAAAGTTTGTGAAGCGACTTACTGGTTATTCTAACAAGGAGATAGACAGAGCACGTCGCCCTAGGGAGAGAATCAGAACCGATGAGAAAAGAGGGCCGCCCAAAGGGAATGTTTTCCTTTAGGTAACCAGTACGATTACAGATAGCATTGGTCACCAGCACGATTACAGATAGCATTGGGAAAGTGTTGAGCAAATACGGTGTGGAATTACCTTCAGACTGACCAGGAATATAAAAGAATGTTTAAGATCTGCAAAAAATATACGACATGCCTTGGCTGCATCAGCTGTATATAAAATTCCTTGTAGTCGCGGACTGGTTTATATTGGTACAACAAAAAGGAGTGTTAACACCCGTCTCGTTGAGCACAAGAGGAATGGCGGACTGGGACACGCGGATAAATCGGCCTTAGCGGAAATCTTTACCAAGACGGTGATCATGAAATAAAATTCGAGACGAGTGTCATACCGAAAACATCGCATTTGCATGACCGTATGCAGGGAGAGGCTATTGAGATTTATAAACACCAAAGTAATTTTAACAGGAAAGAGGAAGTAAATATGGATGCAACGAAGGAATGACGATCGATTACTTTCAATCGAGAATGTTGGTATTACCAGCGACAATCTCGTAGCCGACGTCAAGTGATAGACTATTGTGCCCTCTACATTACCTATATATTCGGCGCTCCCTAGAGTTCTGGTCTACCTCTGAAGATGTCTTCCGCAGTCGGAGAGGAAACGTTAGTAGAAAGTTTTATACATCGAGCACGGCCTAATAACCCGGAAGTTTTAAGTGATGACAACGGCAGACGTGAAAGGTTACAGTGTATGACCTGCTGGGTCCTGTTCAAAAGCTGTGTCCCTGCGAGAAAACAGCAAACTGTCAGGGCAGCCACTATTTTCTATTGCCGTTCCTACAAACAACGCATCTTGCAAGCGAGTTGTGAGTGAACTCTCCAGATCTATTGGGTTGCCGTTACCCGGTTGGCCCTAACAGGTAACTACCTTCCAGAAAAGTACTCCTGCACTCGCTGCGTCCTTCTTCGAACCAAGGAGCAACTTTTATGGTCACTGCTATACTGTTGACCATCAATAATTATAGTTGGAAGGCGTTTTCTTAAAATTAACGTGGTCCAAAATAACTCCTGTTCCCGGAGAATAATGTTAAGTAATGTCCGTCTCTCTCTCGTTATGAAACGTCCCCTTTGAACAATTTATATATGGCTGTGCTTAACCTGACACACAATATTTTGTTAGCGCAACGCAATCTGACTTTCAAAATTCCCTACAAAAGAATGGCCCTGACTAACATTAAACTATACCTTTCACAAATCACTTACCTCACAAAAATCTTCGCTGCTCAAGCTACTGCAATACAGCGAGCGCCACTACTGCCAGCTAAATAAAAGATTCAAACTATGGAAGGCACTAACTACTGATAGGGATAGTTAGCAAATGAAAGATATTAATAGAGAACGAACAATGTATTTACCTTGATATCATCACAAGTCATAATATATATATCAGTTCATGATAAATTA
This sequence comes from Schistocerca serialis cubense, assembly GCF_023864345.2. NCBI lineage: Eukaryota > Metazoa > Arthropoda > Insecta > Orthoptera > Acrididae > Schistocerca > Schistocerca serialis. The sequence goes on from NC_064645.1 coordinate 623,210,106, forward strand.
CAAACCTCCGCCATCTCTCTCCCCACATCCACCACTGCTGGCGGCTCACCTCCAACTGCGCAACGCTACGCGCTGTTCACAGCCAGCTGCCGCTGCCCAACACTACAATGGCAGACAACAATGCAAACTAGCCACAGACTGCACACAGCACAGCCAGTGATTTTCATATTGAGCGCTACGTAACGTTGCCAATAAGAAAACATAAACAGCCTACTTACATAGAGAAAACATAAACAGCCTACTTACATAGAGAAAACATAAACAGCCTACTTACATAGAGAAAACATAAACAGCCTACTTACATAGCCCCCATGCTCCCCACAAAAATTTTTACAAATGGTGTTGGGCACTGGCCAATACAGATTTGACAAAAATTTTTCACAATTACAGTAACAAAGATATAAAATGCACACACTTATTGATACATTGTTGGTCAAAAGCTAAAAATTTCTCCCAGTCCATAAAGACAGTCCACATTGTTCATCACAGTGAAACTGCCGTTTCTTTTCTCAAAGTCTGAGCAGTAAAAGACAATGCACACAGAAGTAGTGGATTTCCATGCAGTCTTGAAGAAGTAGTTTTGTCCTTCCAATGGAAAGACAGTGCTGACTCTTGACATGCTGACAGGTAATGGGCCACAATGGAGCAAACCCACAGCAGAGTCATTCGAAGTTTTGAAGAATATTGGTAGGTAGGTCATCACAGAGCAGACCCACTGGAGTCCTGGTAGAGATTGTGGTATTGGTGGGCCACCAGAGGTGCAGACCCACTGTAGTCCTTGTAGAGATAACGTATTGGTGGGCCATCAAAGATGCAGACCCACTGTAGTCCTTGTAGAGATGGCCAGCAGCCATCTGTTGTGACTGTGCAGGTGCACAATCACCATTGAAGAGTCTTGCGGATAATATAGCAAGTCCATAAACCACCACTTGTGCACTCACAAAGTTTTTGAAATTGTCCTTAGAACCAGCAATGCTGTTATCCAGTCCCTTGCTGAGTTATTAACACACGTGCAAACACTAACAGTCCCTACTTCTCACATATTGTCCACATACTATGACCAACAGAAACGTGTGCAGTGAAATGGAACTTACAAGTTAATAATATCATGAACTGGTGACAATTACAATTTTATAACAGAAGAATACAATAACAAAGGTACAAAATACATCATTAAAGAACATAACAATACAGATAACATTTGTAGTAAAACAGGCGTTACAAAAGAATAGAAATAAACATATACATCAGTGTTACAAAAATAGTGACATAAGTACATACATAAAATAATGAGAATAGTTTTCGAAACATTAATTTCACACATGAACATTGAAACAGAACAGAATTGTAAACAACTTTACAAAGAAAATAACATATTATTAATGCCACTTATATTTGAGGATAACAGTATTCCTCATCATAGTGAATGTAGCTTAATATTAAAAGAGAAAAAAATTCTATGAAACTACACAGAGACAGGAAGAAAACAAATACACAAGGGTACACAAACACATAGTGGGATAACACCAATAGGAAAGGACAGGGTTCGTTTTCAGTGTAACATTTGGTACTGCAGTCCAACCCAAAACTTCATTCTATAGATCTTTCGTCTTATTTCAACCTGTGCTTCCCCCAAAAAAATCTTATCCAAGCATGCTTTCTGTATTCTGTTCATATTTCTTTCAAAATAATTATTTCTGATTGTACAATACTCATTTGGGCCCAAATCCTTTTTATATAACTGCGCAATGCATTCTTTACCTATTCTCCATAGTCAGTTTCTCATATAGTCTACCCCCTCTTAAGCTAACTTAAATCTACTGAGCTCAGATGCTAAACTAAGGGACGAGGCAATGCAGCAGCACGTAAAACAATTATTATAAACAGCAATGCAAAAAATGCAAATTGGCAAAGCTAGCAGCATAAATGAGCAAAAGTCAAATTCAATAACACTATGCCTGGCAAACAGCAGCAACTTATATCTAAACATGACATAGCGCAAGCAGAAAAAATATTACAGTAAAAACAACAATGCAGATAAGGGAAATGTATATTCACATCTTAATATCTATGGAATTAAAGTGGTGCACCACAACAACTGATTGTAAAAAGAAATATTACCATCTAATTGAAAAGAAAATTATGTTTTACTGTTACTAGTTCCTTCTTATTGTTCTTTCCTTTCCAAGTGCTCCTTTTTTAAAGAATGTGGATCATAAAATAATTATTTAATAGATCTGTTGACAGAAAGTGTTCACATTAGCAAATGCATTTAATTTTATTTTATGAAACCAATGCTGCAACACAGCTGGAAAACAGATGTCAAATGAAATAAGCAATTACGCAAACCAAAGCATAAAAACATCATTCAATAGCTATGTGGCATTTCGTAAGTCAGTAGCTCTCAATTCTCGTAGAAAGACACTTGTCATTATCAGGTTTGCAGATGTAAGAATATTTCCAAGGATAATGGCCTCCCCTTTTTTTTTTTTTGCTACCTGTGCCGCTGAAAAGGGCTCGCAATAATGGCTTTTTCTCCAGGCGTCTGACACAGCTGGGTGCCTGCGACGCATTACGTGCAGGTGGTCACTTAACTTTCGTACGGAAATATTTACGACAGGAGATTCTGCTACCGTGGTAGTCTCATATAAAAATATTTCACAGGTCAAGAATTAGCGTTGCAAATCTGTAGAAACAAAACCCTATAAATATAACAGTGTCCAAAAAAAATATTCGTCAGCATTGTGATACAGTCACACATTTCATAACTCTTAAAGTACGTTTCTTGGTTTCCAACATCCTTTTCATAAATCAGAGTCCCTAAACACTACTCATTATTCCTTACCTTATTACACATATACGTATCCATCGACACTCGTCAATATTTCGTCATTATAATCAAATAACTCATATAGCCTCAGCCTATTAATCATAAACATACCTCAGCAGCATAATACACATCGTCGTCGTAAAAATAACATCATAACACCTCAGTCAAATCTCAAATCGTCGTAGCTTCCTCCAAGAATTAAAAAATTCTCTGCTCATGTCAAAAGTGTCATCTGCCTCAAACGTACTTTAAAAATCATGAATCCATATCAAATACATCATTCAAAGCTCTCATAGTATCACAATGATTCCGAAAAATATGAACAGTTTACAAAGTACAGACAAAATACAGTTTTATAAGTGTGAAGTTATCCAACTGTGTAATTACGTAAACATCTGTCACTGATATAGTAAAATAAATGTTTGTCTCTCTCAGTTAAATGATCAGATAGCTGTGTAATTTGTGTGTTAGAGAAATATGGTACCGATGTGTAAAGTTGTATAAGCAAATACCATATTAGCTAGGGTTCCTTGTGGTTGCCACACACATGGTACACAAAGTAAGCATGTACCCCCCTGAGGATTAATGTAATTATACCCTCAGATGTTACAGATTACAGCAATGGAATGAAATGTATCACGAAAAACTTTCTTTGTAATTCAAAAATCTTTAAAAATAAATGTTTTAAGTACACAATTAATCACTCAAATACGTGTACTGTAGCGCTAAATGTGCGTCTTGTTGCAACATAATCTGTGTGGAAGTGTCGTAGTTATCGTCCTCCGAAAGCTAAGTTCTGCAGAAGTCAATGTACTTACCTCATGATAAACGAAAGTGAAATGCTTTGCGTATAGATATCGTAGTTATTACGCTTATTGTTGTGTTGAAGAACGTACTGTGCTGTAACGTATTGTTGTGCTATGGAAAACCCTGTCTCATTGTAGCTATACTACAAAAGTTACTACTAAAACATGTTTTACTTTCCAGAAGAATTCAGAAAACTGTGCAGATATAAAACAGATACACTGCAAAAGCAACATTGTAAATTGTCACTCATTAGTAGCGTCGTGATAAAATCGTGTAGCTGTCACATTAACTAACCTCTGTGTCATCTGGTATCTCTCAGAAAGTACTTTAAATCCGGAATGTATTTTCAAGTAAACCAAAATGTTGCATTAAAATCTCATTAGCAGTACTGGTAAATGTTCTAAGTATGTGAGCTTTATAGTCGTTACGTAATCGTGCAACAAACAAGCAAGAATGCACACACACAATAACACTGTGTCGTCTGTTCGCAATAACAATGCATTCGTAATTTCTGTTTAAATAATTTCTCTTGGTTCTTGGCTGGATATTTAACTTCAAACATTGTTGCATGGTAACAGTTTCTAAAGCATACTAGTAACGTGAAGTGAAACGTTTTATGGCAAAGACAAAGTTAAAAAGCAGATTATCTTTCAATAAACGGTTTTACATGTGAAATATGGTGTAAACCTTTACTCTTCCTAGTACGCAGAATTTCAACTTGAATGCAATTATCATGCGGTATTCGTCCGTAAAGAATACTGGAATTTTGCTCAAGGTTAGCGTCAATGTTATTTTTTTCTGAGCCAGCCGGCGCACGCGGCTGCCTGCGGTGTGAGTCATTGTCTGTTTCTTTGTTGGCGCGCGTCGTTACTGGGATTAGGAGACCTAGCTTCTACAAATTCACTTTGACGGGAAGGCCCTGCCCTGTTTGAAGCTCGCCAGTTCTGATGCAATTCAGGTCTGTCGTTACGATCATATCGTCTGTCGTCATGTCGGTAGATTCCATAGTTTCTTTCTTGTCGGTCACATGGTGGAGAATTTCTCCCTGAATCGTAACTGCGCGCTGGACCGTTGCGTCTAAAGTTATTCTGTCTCCCCTGATAATATTTATTTTGGTTCCCATATTGTCTGTTTCTCTTATTGTCTCTGTGATAGTCATTACCACGGAGAGGTGATCTTTCCCTGTAGTTATTACTACTCTGCCAACGGTTGTCATACGGGTGGTGTCTGGTTTGGTCACGATTTGTGTTGTGAGAATAGCCTTGTCGTGTCAAGTCATTACTTCTTTCATCGCGGAATTGCGACGGATGTGACCTGTAATTGTTGTGTTCCTGGTTTCGCGTTCCGCGATTGTCAGTGTCAATTTCTAATTCTTGTAACAGTCCCTGAAATGCTTCAATGTCGTCTTTGCAACGCCCTGCCAAAATAATGTGTCGTAAATGTTCAGGTAATTTGATTAAGCAAATGCGGATGAGTTCTGAGGGGCCGTATGGGTTTGACAGGTACTGATTCTTGTGCAACATGTCTTCAAAATATTTCACAAGACTGGAAAATTCAGATTGTTCGAAATGTTTCATCATTATGATGCCATGTTTTACGCGGTCTTGTGTGGCTTGAGACCAATATGCTGAGAGGAAGGCATGGTAAAATTCTCCTTCACTGTGGCAATCGTGAATGACCGATCGCATTCTTACAGCTGGTTCATTCTCTAAGTAGCCACACATAAATTCTAATCTGTGCTCCAATGACCAGTTGGGAGGAAAACAATGAGAGAATTGATGGAGCCATGCTTGTGGATGAATGTCGTTGCCAGAATTCTTAAATGTTTTGAATTTACGTGTAGTAATGAACAGCTTATAGTCAAAATCATCATGTCGGCGAGTAGCATATCGGTCATTGTTACGTCGTTTCGGCGGTTCCATCTCAAAATTCGGCGTACCTTGCCAACTTCTTTCACAATTTCCGAAGTGCCCTGTGTTGTCATTTTGTGTCTGTTCCGTATTTGTATGTCCCTCTTCCCGTATTGGGGCGCGAGTGTCCTCTGAAATACGTAATTCTTGTACTACTTGTGCCAACTGATCTTGCACTTCCCGGATTTCTCTTTTGTACTGTGTATTGATTTGATTTTGATTTTGTTTGAATTTTCTAATTTGTTCATACTCTTCTGTGTCAGTGAAGGCTACAGGTGTTGTGTCATTCAGATCATCATCTACCTTTGTAGATAAGTTATTTAGCTGATCCGAAAGTTCAACTACTTTCTCTGATAATGAACTAATTTCCTCCATGTGTCTTTCTACTGTGTCCTTTAAGTTTTCCTGAGTTTTTGCAAGTTGCGTAACCGAATCGGTAGATGCAACTGAGTCAATTTTAGCTTGCAAGGTGTTGTGATTTTCATGAAAAATAGTTTGCAGTTCTTTTATGGCTGCTTCGTGATTCTGTAATGCATTTTCATGACGCGAAAAAATAGGTTGAAAATGCTCACAAATTTGAGTTTTTACGTCATTACAGACTTTTTGACATTTCGATTCAATGTTATGTAACTCACTAGTTAAATCTTCACGTGTTTGTTCAAGTGTGGTGTCTAACTTTTTGAGATTTTGTTCCATTGTGTCTAACTTTTCAAGCTTTTGCTGTGTTTGTCTCTGATTTTGTTCCATTTGTTGCATTAATTGCAATAATAATGTATTAGTGTCTGGAATTTGTTTCTCTACGCTTTTCGGCAGTGCATTTGCACCGACAACATTCACATTTTGACAAGCAGAAAATGTGTCTTGACTTATTTGAGAAAACGGTGATGACCCAAAACCTGAATCTACAGTATTTGCGAAATTGTGTCCTGTCATTTCGGATTCCTGAGGCGAGCTGTTGCCGACCGATCGATCGATAATGCTTCCCTCTTCACTAATTGTTTCACTGTCCACGCCATTGTTTGCCGCCCGCTCCATTTCCCTATGCACAATTACCAAATTACTACTTTGAACATCAGTTAATTCATTACTCGGTGGCGCTAACACACTGCTCTCATTTTCACTGTCATTTCTCAGTTTACTTTGGAGCCTAGTATTACGTTTTTCACACGCCATTATTGTCACAGTATTTCACACAACAACACAGAAAAACACAATTTGAAGAGCAAAAATAAGAGAACACATTAACATAACACTGAAAATAATATCTAGTTAATTACAGCTGCGAAATACTTGGTGCAAATCTATATACATGCCACAACTGTTTTACTGTACAACAATGAAAGGCTACAACTACAAAGGAGATTCTCTCTACAATTACGCGCTAGCAATAAACAAAAGCTACACTAAATACACAAACTACAAAAAAAATCAGAAGATTCCAGTGAGGTATCCTAGGCTAAGGGTCGACATATGAAACGTCCCCTTTGAACAATTCTTACACGACTGTGCTTAACCTGACACACAATACTTTGTTAGCGCAACGCAATCTGACTTTCAAAATTCCCTACAAAAGAATGGCCCTGACTAACATTAAACTATACCTTTCACAAATCACTTACCTCACAAAAATCTTCGCTGCTCAAGCTACTGCAATACAGCGAGCGCCACTACTGCCAGCTAAATAAAAGATTCAAACTATGGAAGGCACTAACTACTGATAGGGATAGTTAGCAAATGAAAGATATTAATAGAGAACGAACAATGTATTTACCTTGATATCATCACAAGTCATAATATATATATCAGTTCATGACAAATTACAAACCTCCGCCATCTCTCTCCCCACATCCACCACTGCTGGCGGCTCACCTCCAACTGCGCAACGCTACGCGCTGTTCACAGCCAGCTGCCGCTGCCCAACACTACAATGGCAGACAACAATGCAAACTAGCCACAGACTGCACACAGCACAGCCAGTGATTTTCATATTGAGCGCTACGTAACGTTGCCAATAAGAAAACATAAACAGCCTACTTACATAGAGAAAACATAAACAGCCTACTTACATAGAGAAAACATAAACAGCCTACTTACATAGAGAAAACATAAACAGCCTACTTACACTTACTTCCCTAGCAAAACGAATGCAATATCACAAGCGCCGCCCTCAGTCTTCGGATTTGGATGATACTTGGGCAGTGCGATCCGACCTTTAAAAAATATAATAATGAAGCCCAGTTGCCAATACTAGTTGCAAACAAAATTTTATTCCACTGTCTTCTCGATCGAGCACAGAAACAACTACAGCCAAAAATTTCAGAAGATCAGGTAGGATTCAGACCAGGGAGTCCCCATCTAGAGCAGGCCTCGAATATAAAGCTAAGCACATGGCATCAGAGAATTTGTACAAAAAATTTGGTAATAGCACATTTGTTGATTTCAGAAAGGCCTGTGAATCAGTTGACCACGAATCACTCCTTCAAATATTAAAAAAAAAAAGAAAAAACGATATCTAGACCTGAAAACACACGCATTTATAAACATACAGAAAAACATAACGTTCAAGACTAAATTTATGGCTGAAATCTCAGATACTTTCGAAATCAAAACGGGAGTAAGAAAAGTAGATGAGCTCTTTCCAGTACTTTTCAACTGCGTCTTTAAGAAGGTGATAAAAGAATGGCGCAAATAGAAACTAAACGTCAAAACAGACTAAGGCGGTGGCAAGTTATTGCCTAGCACTTTCATACGATTAAGCAATCGTAACTCGTGACATTTCATCCATTCCAAAATCAGAATGAACTCTTGAAAAAACTGTAGAAAAAGTCGGTCTCCGAATGTGTTTTGGAAAGACGTGATAGATGACTTGCAACAAACAATTAGCAAAATTCGTATAGACTAAGTATCAAAAAATTAAACGAGTTCCACGATTTAAATGTGTCAGTGAAGCCATTCATGAAAAATTAAACAAAAGCAAACGGCATTAGATGCCAAAAGACGGGTATTGCATATCGACTTACTCAAAATATCTGTAACAAGAAATGTATCCCCAAGCACGAAACGAAGACAGTAGAATATAGCATTTAAATTAGAACGCTAATTTTGAACACTAATTTTGAACAGAAAAAAAACAGAAACTGAAAACAGTGAGAAAAGTAAACGCAAAATTGTAGCCCCAAATCTTGGAGACAAACGATACAGATCCAGGAGTAAACAGACAGTCAAACAATATGCAAATGTCCATAGTGACGTTACAAAAGGAGGCTAAAACCCTATGGACAGATTAAACCGAATGAACACAGACAGACTTACAAAACAAGAATTGTTTGGCAACTTGAGTACAGCCAAAACGTATATGAAATGGAAATGAAAACTCATCTGAAATTGGCAGAAGTTACTCGAGTTGATGACCAAATTAGCAATACCTTCTAGTCCTAATATCAAAAAGGCAAGTAGGTCAAGAGAAAGAAGAAGACTGGAATGACGTGGTCTGAAGAGAGTTAGCCGGCAGGACGAGAATGAAAGAAATATGGCCACAAAGGAAGGCAAATGCCCAGCTCAAAGTACTGGGTGATCAAAAAGTTAGTATAAATTTGAAAACTGAATAAATCATGGAATAATGTAGATAGAGAGGTACAAATTGACACACATGCTTGGAATGACATGGGGTTTTATTAGAACCAAAAAAATACAAAAGTTCAAAAACTATCCGACAGATGGCGCTTCATCTGATCAGAATAGCAATAATTAGCATAACAAACTAAGACAAAGCAAAGATGATGTTCTGTACAGGAAATGCTCCTTATGTCCACCATCATTCCTCAACAACAGCTGTAGTCGAGGAATTATGTTGTGAACAGCACTGTAAAGCATGTCCGGAGTTATGGTGAGGCATTGGCGTCGGATGTTGACTTTCAGCATCCCTAGAGATGTCGGTCGATCACGATACACTTGCGACTTCAGGTAACCCCAAAGCCAATAATCGCACGGACTGAGGTCTGGGGAACTGAGAGGCCAATCATGACGAAAGTGGCGGCTGAGCACACGATCATCACGAAACGACACGCGCAAGAGATCTTTCACGGGTCTAGCGATATGGGGTGGAGCGCCATCCTGCATAAACATCGTACGTTCCAGCAGGTGTTTATCAGCCAGGATGGGGATGATGCGATTTTGTAACATATCGGCGTACCTCTCACCCGTCACGGTAGCAGATACAAAACCAGAAACACGCATTTCCTCGAAGAAAAAAGGCCCCATAACGGTAGATGTGGTAAATCCAACCCATACCGTGACTTTCTCGTCGTGCAATGGAGTTTCCACGACAGTTCTAGGATTTTCGGTAGCCCAAATTCTGCAGTTGTGGGCGTTGACAGACCCTCGGAGCGTGAAATGAGCTTCGTCGGTCCACAACACGTTACTCAACCAATCGTCATCCTCCGCCATCTTTTGAAACGCCCACACCGCAAATGCCCTCCGCTTCACTAAATCGCGAGGTAACAGTTCATGGTGCTGATGGATTTTGTACGGATAGCATCAGAGGGAACGCCTAAGTGCCAACCAGACAGTAGTGTATGGCATGCCGGTGCGACCTGCGACTGCACGAGCGCTGACTTCCACGTGCATAGACGAACCCACTACAGCCTCCATTTCTTCTTGAACTGTCTCAGCGCCGGCCGCGGTGGTCTAGCGGGACCGCGGCACTGCTACGGTCACAGGTTCGAATCTTGCCTCGGGCATGGATGTGTGTGATGTCCTTAGGTTAGTTAGGTTTAAGTAGTTCTAAGTTCTAGGGGACTGATGACCACAGATGTTAAGTCCCATAGTGCTCAGAGCCATTTGAACCATTTTGAACTGTCTCAGCAGCATTACGCCTTGTGCTCGGTCGGCCACTATGGGGTCTATCGTCCAAACAACCAGTGGCTTCAAACTTCGAAATCATTCTCGCCACAGCTGCATTTGTCAACGGACCTTTACCCGTTCGAATCCCCTTCCTATGGCGATAGGATCGTAACGCTTGAAACGTCCCCTTTGAAAAATTTATGAATGATTGTGCTTAAAGTGAGATTCAATATTTTTAGCGCAACGCAATCTGACTTTCAATAATCCCTACAAAAGACTGGCACTGACTAACATTAAACTATACCTTTCACAAATCACTTACCTCTCAAAAATCTTCATTGCTCGAACTACTGCAATACAGCGAGCGCCACTACTGCCAGCTAAATAAAAGATTCTAACTACTGAAGACACTAACTACTGATAGGCATAGTTAGCAAATGAAAGATTTTGATAGAGAACAAACAATGTATTTACCTTCATAGTGTTCAAAAGTCAATATATATATATATATATATATATATATATATATATATATATATATATATATTAGTTCATGACATCCAGTCTTACAAACTTACTGTGTCTGATGGACACACGTCCAGATCATCCGCTCTCAAAACTCCGCCATCTCTCTCCCCACATCCACCACTGCTGGCGGCTCACCTCTCCAACTGCGCAAAGCTACGCGCTGTTAACATCCAGCTGCCCAACACTACAATAGCGAATATTACAACAATGCCAACCAGCCACAGACTGCTCACAGCGCAGCCAGTGATTTTCATACAGAGCGCTACGTGGCGTTACCAATATAAAAACCTAAACAGCCTAGTTACACGCTGAACTAGCACATTCCCCATTCTGATAATACAGCTTCACTAAAAGCGCCTTTTCAGGTAACGTCAACATGCTGCAACTGTTGACGTGTCTGATTCTCTCTCTCAGTACAGCTCCTATTACACACGATTGTCATGCGCAGTCATTGACGTTATGCTGTCCAGCGCCATCTGTCGGACATTTTGTGAACTTTGTTTTTTTTTTTTTTTTTGTTCTAATAAAACCACATGTCATTCCAAGCATCTGTGTCAATTTTTACCTCTCTATCTACATTATTCCGTGGTTTATTAAGTTTTCAAATTTCTACTGAGTTTTAGACCACCCGGTACTTTTCTGTTTTGCTAATGAGCTTACTTGGCAATAATAACACTAACGGTCAATTACGTTTGTGCAGCACCAGGCAACATACTGGAAAATTTTTGCTACGCGCATTGGTACGACTTGCCATTGGGAGCAATTTTGGATTGATAAGCATCGAGCCCTAGGAGGATTAGTGCTGTTTTGGATGACAAACTTATTGTGTGGCCGAACGGTTGTAGATAACAAACTATCGTAGTTATCGGACGGCGGATTGCAGGCGGCAGGCTGTGAAATGCGTGGTAAGCCCCGGAGCTTACACGGCGGCTGGTGATGGCATCAGCGGCTACCGGACAAAGGCGCCGGCAGCTGGACACGGGGCAGATAGCCATCTCTCGCCGTGGCCGGCTGGCTTTGTGTGGGCCCGCGGCGCGGCGATTAGCATAGCGGACCGCTCGCCTGGCTACGCCACGCCACGCCGCGCGCCCGTGCGGCCAAATTGCGCGGAACGAGCCGGCCACTTTACTCGGGGACCGCGCGGCCCGGCAGCCAAGGGGCCAGCCAGCCAGCTGCCCGCCCCGCGATGAGCCAGGCGACCGCCGGGCTCGTGTTACCAGCCCGCGAGACCTGCTCTCTGAACATACACACGCAGTCTGCCGGCTGGCTGCTCAGGAGTCTTGACCGGGTGCCCTCAGATAAAGGAACTATAGTGTTTTTTTTTTTTTTTTAATGTTTCAAATGGCTCTGAGCACTATGGGACTTAACATCTGAGGTCATTAGTCCCCTAGAACTTAGAACTACCTGAACCTAACTAACCTAAGGACATCACACACATCCATGCCCAAGGCAGGATTCGAACCTGCGACCGTAGCGGTCGTGCGGTTCCAGACTCTAGCGCCTAGAACCGCTCGGCCACACCGGCCGGCGTATAGTCTTCAATGACCCGTTACTGAGTAATTGTAATGCTTCCCATAACTGTCTTTGTACCATTTCATAAACTCACATCTATAAAATATTTCTGTAGTTTGGACGCACAGTCATGTAATAGAGGTAGAATTGTAAATACAGAAGCGTGTGGGTAATGTGAGAATGTCTTGTATCCGTCCTTTAAAGTGATGCAGTTTAGTACAGTTGGCCAGAAATTCTCGCTGGTAGAGGGTTAGCAGTCAGTTGAGTAACAGACGTCGTGACACTGATGCAATTTACATTCGCGAATGTTTCGAGGTAAGTTTTTGTTATTAAATTTGTCTACCTGTCTTGTAGTTATCTTTATTTTGCATCAGGTGGCTTATAAAGGATGATATTGACAGTCCTCTATCAAATGTAAATAAATGTGTGTCTGAACTCTTACGGGGACTTAACTGCTAAGGTCATCAGTCCCTAAGCTTGCACACTACTTAACATAAAGTGTCCTAAGGACAAACACATACACCCATGCCCAAGGGAGGACTCGAACCTCCGCCGGGACCAGCTGCAAAGTCCTTGACTGCAGCGCCTAGACCGCTCGGCTAATCCCGCGCGGCTGTAAATAAACAGGGTGTTATAAAAAGGTACGGCCAAACTTTCAGGAAACATTCCTCACACACAAATAAAGAAAAGATGTTATGTGGACATGTGTCCGGAAACGCTTAATTTCCATGTTAGAGCTCATTTTAGTTTCGTACTTCCCCCGATTCACCGCCAATTGCCCCAATTGAAGGAAGGTAATGTTGACTTCGGTGCTTGTGTTGACATGCGACTCATTGCTCTACAGTACTAGCATCAAGCACATTAGTACGTAGCATCAACAGGTTAGTGTTCATCACGAACGTGGTTTTGCAGTCAGTGCAATGTTTACAAATGCGGAGTTGGCAGATGCCCATTTGATGTATGGATTAGCACGGGCTAATATCCGTCGCGCGGTACGTTTGTATCGAGATAGACTTCCAGAACGAAGGTTTCCCGACAGGAAGACGTTCGAAGCAATTGATCGGCGTCTTAGGGAGCACGGAACATTCCAGCCTATGACTCGCGACCGGGGAATACCTAGAAAGACGAGGACACCTGCAATGGACGAGGCAATTCTTCGTGCAGTTGACGATAACCCTAATGTCAGCGTCAGAGAAGTTGCTGCTGTACAAGGTAACGTTGACCACGTCACTGTATGGAGAATGCTACGAGAGAACCAGTTGTTTCCGTACCATGTACAGCGTGTGCAGGCACTATCAGCTGCTGATTGGTCTCCACGGGTACACTTCTGCGAATGGTTCAGCCAACAATGTGTCAAACCTCATTTCAGTGCAAACGTTCTCTTTGCGGATGAGGCTTCATTCCAACGTGATCAAATTGTAAATTTTCACAATCAACATGTGTGGGCTGACAAGAATCCGCACGCAATTGTGCAATCACGTCATCAACACAGATTTTCTGTGAACGTTTGGGCAGGCATTGTTGGTGATGTCTTGATTGGGCCCCATGTTCTTCCACCTACGCTCAATGGAGCACGTTATCATGATTTCATACGGGATACTCTACCTGTGCTGCTAGAACATGTGCCTTTACAAGTACGACACAACATGTGGTTCATACACGATGGAGCTCCTGCACATTTCAGTCGAAGTGTTCGTACGCTTCTCAACAACAGATTCGGTGACCGATGGATTGGTAGAGGCGGACCAATTCCATGGCCTCCACGCTCTCCTGACCTCAACCCTCTTGACTTTCATTTATGGGGGCATTTGAAAGCGCTTGTCTACGCAACCCCGGTACCAAATGTAGAGACTCTTCGCGCTCGTATTGTGGACGGCTGTGATACAATACGCCATTCTCCAGGACTGCATCAGCGCATCAGGGATTCCATGCGACGGAGGGTGGATGCATGTATCCTCGCTAACGGAGGACATTTTGAACATTTCCTGTAACAAAGTGTTTGAAGTCAAGCTGGTACGTTCTGTTGCTGTGTGTTTCCATTCCATGATTAATGTGATTTGAAGAGAAGTAATAAAATGAGCTCTAACATGGAAAGTAAGCGTTTCCAGGCATATGTCCACATAACATATTTTCTTTCTTTGTGTGTGAGGAATGTTTCCTGAAAGTTTGGCCGTACCTTTTTGTAACACCCTGAATAGTTTCGTAATGTAATGTAACGAAATTTAAGATTGCCAGCATGTAGGTAAAGCGGAAGCGTGCAGAAGATGGCATTGTGGGAACGTTTTCGCAGTACTCACATCGAATAAATTACTTCTAATGCGTTTTGCGTCTATTTTTTAGATGCCACTGAAGCTAACTGATCGGAATAAAAGCCTATTTTAAAGAAGTCGGATGCTGAAAACATGACTAAGGTTATAATAGTCTTAAGGGATTAAGAGGAGTAGTAAAAGCGTTCTCTGTACCTCAAACGATACTCCAAAGACGTTTCTTTAAATCAATTGAAGGCATAAAGTCTGAAAATGAGTCCTTGACCATATTTTGGCACTTTATTTTACAGATCCGGCAACTTTTACACTCCACTATTACTGGTTTCGGCTGCTGCCATCTTCAGATCTGGTAAAAAAAAAAAAAAAAAAAAAACGTGTAAAGAACTAAATTCAGTTTGCTAACGCTAAGTCTATAAAAGCCTGGTGCTACATACGAAAGATAAAAAGTGATTACGTGAATAACAGCCATGTATACCAGCCATGCACACCATAAAAGCTCATGGAAGAAACTGCAGACATAGTTGAACTCAGTGTGTATTTTTCTTCCTCTGGTCTGTTCAGTTTCCCCTCTGTTGTTTCTTTTGTTGAGAATTGTGCAGGATTCTTGGTTTTCATTATACTGCTAAAATGCTTTCTCATCTCAATTTCTTCTGAAGAAGAAGGTGTTCTTGTGTTTCTGTCATCCAACTGGTCTTTAATTTGCTCACATTAAGGATGTTGAAATTTTTCTTAATGAGTCTGTTTTCATCCATCCTACATAGGCATCCACAGAGCTGTAAACGTCCTTTCCTAATCTCTGATGTTGCCCGTGCCTTCTTATAGATTCGGCCGGTCGGTGTGGCTGAGCGGTTCTAGGCGCTACAGTCTGGAACTGCGCGACCGCTACGGTCGCAGGTTCGAATCCTGCCTCGGGCGTGAATGTGTGTGATGTCCTTATGTTAGTTAGATGTAAGTATTTCTAAGTTCTAGGGGACTGATGACCTCAGAAGTTAAGTCCCATAGTGCTCAGAGCCATTTGAATCATTTTTTTTCTTATAGGTTCTTTGTAGGTCGTTTGGCCCAAGTACCGTCTCGGAGAATAGCACCGTATATTTTTCTAAGAATTTTTCCTCCTTGTTTCTCTACGTTATGAACTTTTCTCATACCTCTAATAACTACGATTTTGCCGCATACAAGGCTTCTGGTGGAGCAACCGTGTTGTAGTGTTGTAGTTTTGCCTTAGGAGATACTGCACTTTTGTTGTAGTGATTCCATGTCAGTTTGTACGCCGTTTAGAATTTGAATATTCTTTCTGTGTTGGAGATTGTGTTCAGTCCTGTGGGTTGGACGGCTTTTCCAAAGTACTTAGTGATTTTTCCATACTGTGTTTTCGGCGAAAGCTTTTCTATTGATTTGGTTTTCCATATTCAGAGTTTTTCGTAGGAAATTTGGAGCCCAGTTTTACAAGATACTTCATGCAGTTTATCTAGTGCTACTTTGCCCTCATCATTGTTGTTCGTTAATACAGCGAGGTCATCTGCAAAAGTCAAGCACTTCACAGAGCCTCTTTCTCTTTTCTCTTTATTAATTTGGATACCTTCGGCGTCTGTTCACCACTATCTGATTTTTTGCAGTACAATGTGGAACAACAGTGGCGATATGGCGTCCACTGTTCGGACTCCTGCGAGAATTTCAAATGAGTTTGAAATTTCTACCATTTCATTGACTCTAATTCTTCTAGGCATGTACACAATGTGATCAAAAGTATTCGACACCTCCAAAAACATACGTTTTTCATATCAGGTACATTTTGCTGCCACCTACTGCCAGGTAATCTATATCGGCGACCTCAGTAGTCATTAGACATCATGAGAGAACAGAATGGGGCGCTCCGCGGAACTAACGGACTTCGAACGTGGTCAGGTGGTTTGGTGTCACTTGTGTCATACGTCTGTACGCGAGACTGCCACACTCCTAAACATCCCTTGGTCCATTGTCTCTGATGTGATAGTGAAGTGGAAACGTGAAGCGACACGTACAGCACAAAAGCTTACAAGCCGATCTAGTCTGTTGATTGACAGACATCGCCGACAATTGAACAGGGTCGTAATGTGAAGTGGGAAGACGTCTATCCAGACCATCACACAGGAATTCCACACTGCATCAGGATCCACTGCAAGTACTATGAGAGTTAGGCGGGACGTGAGAAAACTTGGATTTCATGGTCGAGCGGCGCTGCTCATAAGCCATACATCACGCCGGTAAATGCCAAACGACGCCTCGCTTGGCGTAAGGAGCGTAAATATTGGACGATTGAACTATGGAGTGACGAATCACGGTACACAGTGTGGCGATCCGATGGCAGGGTGTGGGTAAGGGGAACGCCCGGTGAACGTCATCTGCCAACGTGCGTAGTGCCAGCAGTAAAATTCGGAGGCGGTGGTGTTATGGTGTGGTCGTGTTTTTCATGGAGGGGGTTTGCAGCCCTTGTTGTTTTGCGTGGCACTATCACAGGACAGGCCTTCATTGATGTTTTAACCACTTTCTTGCTTCCCACTGTTGAAGAGCAATTCGGCGATAGCGGTTGCATCTTTCAACACGATCGTGCACCTGTTCATAATGCACGGCCTGTGGCTGAGTGGTTACACGACAGTAACATCGTTGTAATGGAATGGCCCGCACAGAGTCCCGACCTGAGTCCTGTAGAACACCTTTGGGATGTTTTGGAACACCGACTTCGTGCCAGACCTCACCGACTAACATCGATACTTCTCCTCAGTGCAGGACTCCGTGAAGAATAGGCTGACATTCCCCAAGAAACCTTCCAGCACCTGACTGAACGTATGCCTGCGAGAATGGAAGCTGTCATCAAGGCTGGGGATGGGCCAACATCACATTGAATTCCACATTACCGATGTAGGGCGCCACGAACTTGTACGTCATTTTCAGCCAGGTGTCCCGATACATTTGATCACATAGTGTATGTAGTGTTAACTTCTTATATCCTCCTTGCTCCGCCCGTCATGCGCCATTTTGCTTCATAGGTGTCAGCAGGCATTGACTTCATCTCTTTCTCCCTGATGAGTCTATTGGGTCTTCTAATTTATAGATTTACTTTTGAAGATTCAGTCGTTTCCCTGACTATCTCAATCTAAGTGCCTGAGATCTTATGCCCAAATGGGTTACTATAGGTCATAAATCAACCTACCGAGAAGATCCTTCCATTTAATGGATTTTTTTACGAATTAAATCTGGATTCTAGTTATAGCTGCAGTTTCATCATGTTTTCCTAGACATTGCAACACTTCTTTTCCATCGTCGCTGAGAATTAGAATTGTATATACAGGTACTTATGGGATGATACAAATATACTACCCCCCCCCCCCCCCCAAAACCGCATCCTGGATTTGCACCTACATCACGGTGGGATACGAGAGTGTAAGACGAAAATAATCCAACAAGCATGGTGACTCTACGACAACAACATCTGTTTGCTAGCTAACGTAAATTCAGACAGTTTTCTACAAAACGCACGCCGTATCGAAGACAAGCTACCAAAATAATTACCATATCAATTCTCTGCCGTAGCTCTTCATTGTATGTTTGAACGATCTGAAGCAAGTCCTAACCCACATCTACATCTACGTGATTGCTCTGCTATTCACAATTAAGTGCCTGGCAGAGGGTTCAGTTAACCATCTTCAAGCTATCTCTCTGCCGTTCCACTCTCGAACGGCCCGCACTTAAATTTTTCTGTGCGAGCCCTGATTTCTCTTATTTTATCGTGATGATCATTTCTCCCTATGTAGGTGGATGCAAACAGAATGTTTTCGCAATCGGAGAAGAAAACTGCTGATTCAAATTTCATGAGGAGATCCCGTCGCAACGAAAAATGCCTTTGTTTTAATGATTGCCACTCCAATTCACGGAGCATGTCTGCGACACTATCTCCCCTGTTTCGCGATAATACAAAACGAGCTGCCCTTCTTTGTACTTTTTCGATGTCATCCGTCAGTCCCACCTGATGCGGACCCCACACCGCACAAGCAATACTCCAGAATAGGGAGGACAAGTGTAGTGTAAGCAGTCTCTTTAGTAGATCTGTTGCACCTTCTGCCAATGAGTCGCAGTCTTTGGTTTGCTCTACCTTCAACATTATCTATGTGATCGTTCCAACTTAGGTTATTTGTAATTGTAATCGCTAAGTATTTAGTTGAATTTACAGCCTTCAGATTTGTGTGACATATCGCGTAATCGAACTTTAGCGGATTTCTTTTAGTACTCATGTGAATAACTTCACACTTTTCTTTATTCAGGGTCAATTGCCACTTTTCGCACTACACATATATCCTATCTAAATCATTTTGCAATTCGTTTTGGTCATCTGATGACTTTAAAAGACGGTAAATGACAGCATCATCTGCAAATAATCTAAGAGGACTACTCAGATTGTCTCCTATGTTGTTAATATAGATCAGGGACAATAGAGGGCCTATAACACCGCGGGATTAGCCGAGCGGTCTTGGTCGCTCCACTCATGGACTGTGCGGCTGGGTGTGTGTGTTTGTCCATGGGATAATTTAGGTTAAGTAGTGTGTAAGCTTAAGGGCTGATGACCTTAGCAGTTAAGTCCCATAAGATTTGACACACATTTGAACATTTATAACAGTTCCTTGGGGAACGCCTGATATTACTTCTGTTTTACTCGATGACTTTCCGTCTGTTACTACGAACTGTGACCTTTCTGACAGGAAATCACGAATCCAGTCGCACAACTGAGGCGACATTCCATAGGCACACAGTTTAGTTAGAAGGAGTTTGTGAGGAACGGTGTCGAAAGCCTTCTGAAAATCTACAAATATGGAATCAATTTGACACCTCCTGTCGATAGCACTCATTACTTTATGAGTATAAAGAGCTAGTTGTATTCCGCAAGAAATATTTTCTGAATCCGTGCTGACTATGTGTCAATAAATCGTTTTCTTCGAGGTACTTCATAATGTTCAAATACAGATGGTTCAAATGGCTCTGAGCACTATGGGACTTAACTTCTGAGGTCATCAGTCCCCTAGAACTTAGAACTACTTAAACCTAACTAACCTAAGGACATCACACACATCCATGCCCGAGGCAGGATTCAAACCTGCGACCGTAGCAGCCTCGCGGTTCCGGACTGAGCGCCTAGAACCACTAGACCACCGCGACCGGCTTCAAATACAGTATAAGTTCTAAAACCCTACTGCAAATCGACGTTAGTGATATGGGCCTGTAATTCAGCGGATTACTCCTATTTTCCTTTTTGGGTATTGGTGTGACTTGAGCAACTTTACAGTCTTTAGGTGCGAAACTTTCTGTAAGCAAGGGGTTGTATATAAATGTGGAGTTATTGCATCTGCATACTCTGAAAGGAACCTGACTGGTATACCATCAGGACCGGAAGCCTTGTCTATATTAAGTGATTTAAGCTGCTTTGCTACACCGAGGATATCCACTTCTATGTTTCCCATCTTCGCAGTAGTTCTGATTGGAATTCTGGAATATTTACTTCGTCTTCTTTGATGAAGGAGTTTGGGATAACCGTGTTGAATAACTCTGCTTTGGTGGCACTGTCATCAGTGACTTCACCGTTGTTATCACGCAGTGAAGGTATTGATTGCGTCTTGCCACTGGTGTGCTTTATACATGACCAGAATCTCTTTGGGTTTTCTGTCAGATTTCGAGACAGAATTTCGTTGTGGAAATTTTTAAAAGCATCTCGCACTGAAGTAAGCGCCATATTTAGAACTTCCGTAAAACTTTGCCAATCTTGGGGATTTTGCGTTCTTTTAAATTTGGCATGCTTCTTTCGTTGCTTCTGCAACAGCGATATGACCCGTTCTGTGTATCATGGGAGATCGGTACCATCACTTATTAATTTATGTGGTATATATCTCTCAATTGCCGTCGATACTATCTCTTCGAAATCATTCCACATCTTTTCTACGCTTACGTGATCGGATCGGAAGTAATGAAGACTGTCTCTTAAAGAGGCGTTAAGAGCATTTTTATCAGCTTCTTTACATTGATGTCCTTTGCGTTTCTTATTGATGGTTGTGGGTGTTACATTATTCAGCCTAGCAGCAACTGCCTTGTGGTCGCTAAACCCTGTATTCATCATGATAGTCCATATTTGTCCAGGATTATTTGTTGCTAAGAGGTCAAGTATGCTTTCGCAACCATTTACGCTTCGAGTAGGCTCATGAGCTAATTGTTCAAAATAATTTTCTCTTTACACTGTGTGAGTCATGAGAAATTTCACAAGACCTCGAAATCGTAGCCAGCATTGCCCTCAGTTGTTCCTAAATGCACAGATATCTATTTATGTAATGTAGGTGAACTTAGGGAACGACAACTCCAAAGTGATACAGCGTTGTCATCATAAACTGCTTTCAAGGGAGCGTCTCTGTTTTATAGTACTGAAAAAACACAGTAATACATACAATGATCAGCCAGAACATCATGACCAACGATTTACTGTCAACATAAACACGTCAAGGCGATAGCAGCGTCACCTGGCTAGGGATGACTGCTAGTCACACACACGCACAGTGCATTTAGTCACAATGAGGGTGCTGTCCGTGTGTACAATGAGGAACGCGCGGTATCTACCTTAGCTTGACCAAGCGTAGAACGTGATGGCCTGGAAGCTCGGCACAAGCATTTCGGAAACTGCGCGACTTTCCCTGGCGTTCGAGGACTGCTGTGGTGAGTGTCTTCAACACGTGGCAAAACCAAAGTGAAACCACTTCCAGACCTTCTAGGGTTGGACAGCCACCAGCCACTGCAGATGTCAGATCTCGTAGGTTGGGCAGACTGGTAAAACAAGACACGGCGAACCGTAGCAGAACTAACATCATACTTTAAGACACTGGGCAGAGTACAAGTGTGACTGAACACAAAGTACAGCGGACACGAGAGGCCTCCACGGCCGACGATCCATGCACGTGTCATGTCAATGATAACACCACGACATCGGCAACTACGACTGAAACTGGCACGTGTCCGTCGGCACTGGACGTTGGCGCAGGTGGCAGAGAGTTGCGTGGTCTGATGAATACCGGCACTTCTAGGGGAACTGCTCCTTCACACTTGTACTGCCGGACGGAAAGAAACTTGCAGCGGCTCCATTATGCTCTGGGGAACATCCATGTGAACCAGTGGAGCTCGTTCAAGGAATCATTTCAAGGAACCATGACGGCCAAGGACTATTGTCCACTGGTTGCAGACCACGTGCACCCCTTCATGATGATCATGGTTCTCAATGGCAATGGCATTTTCCAGCAAGATGATGCGCCGTGTCACAAGGCCGGGAGTGCGATGCAGTGGTTCGAGGAACACGTTGGCGAGTTCCAGTTGACGTGCTGTTTCCCCAACCATTAGATTTGAACCCAATCGAACATATTTGGGATGTGACTGAACGTGGTATCACAACTCATCGTCCCACTCCGCGGCGTTTACGGGAGTGTGCAGATGTGGTGCCAGCTCCCTCCAGTGACCTACCAAGGCCTCATTGCTTCCATGCTATGACACGTCGCCGCTGTTATCAGCACCAGAAGTGGACATACCGCCTATTAAGTAGGTAGTCATAATGATCTGGCTGATCAGTGTATATAAAATTCACTTTTGAAAATATGACATTTTCATTGACATTTCTTAGATAATCCCAACGGATGTGTTATGGTTTTAGTTTGCAGTAATCTAGTTCTACTCCTTCTAACAGTGCGGTGTGACTAAAATTCGCTGCCCTATTACGCGACGTAATTGCATCACTGCCGGTGAAGCGATTGTCAATCAGCGGACCTGGATGACCTCTCACCATTGCCCACCCAGTCAAATATTTTTAGTAGGGCCCTTAGCCTCGTTTTAAATCGCAAGAAAAGGTTACAGAATACGACTGAAGCATCCAAACACTAGACAACATACTTGGCAAGCAAAATCTGTTTTGATGTTCAGCTGGATTTTTTGAATGTCCTTGGGAAAAAAAAAGAAAAAAGTCTAGGGATACCTGTTCAAAGCTTTGACGGTCCAAGCATAGCACTAAAATCAAACATTCCTATTTCCTCAGAAACAATAGATTGTTCACCAATTGATAAACGTATCCAAGTCTGGTTCTTCGGCTATCATCTCCCTCATACAGCACAAAACGGTCGCCGGATAATAACATTAGCTCAGGCTAAATTCACGTATCTTTGGAATCGCATCCTCCGTTTGATAGTTCGCTACAGCAAAGTAATTGTACTAATACTCCACGTGCGCTGGATCGAAATCGTAAACGCAGTCTACGTAACTACGAGTTGTCGATAGCACTCGGCGTCCAGGCTCCGCAGCACCTGCCCTCTTTCCTTCGGGAGAATCCGGGACTGACACTCCGATTGAAATGTCACATTTGTGTGTATTAGCTGACAGTTATAGTTTATATTACACTACTGGCCATTAAAATTGCTACACCACGAAGATGACGTGCTACAGACGCGAAATTTAACCGACAGGAACGTGATGCTGTGATATGCAAATGATTAGCTTTTCAGAGCATTCACACAAGGTTGGCGCCGGTGGCGACACCTACAACTCGCTGACATGAGCAAAGTTTCCAACCGATTTCTCACACACAAACAGCAGTCGACCGGCGTTGCCTGCTGAAAGGTTGTTGTGATGCCTCGTGTAAGGAGCAGAAATGTCTACCATCACGTTTCCGACTTTGATAAAGGTCGGATTGTAAACTATCGCGATTGCGGTTTATCGCATCGCGACATTGCTGCTCGCGTTGGTCGAAATCCAGTGACTGTTAGCACAATATGGAATCGGTGGCTTCAGGAGGGTAATACGGAACGCCGTGCTAGATCCCAACGGCCTCGTATCACTAGCAGTCGAGATGACAGGCATGTTATCCGCATGGCTGTAACGGATCGTGCAGCCACGTCGCGATCCCTGAGTCAACAGATGGGGACGTTTGCAAGACAACAACCATTTGCACGAACAATTCGACGACGTTTGCAGCAGCATGGACTATCAGTTCGGAGGCCGTGGCTGCTGTTACCCTTGACGCTGCATCACAGACAGGAGCGCCTGCGATGGTGTACTCAACGACGAACCTGGGTGCACGACTGGCAAAACGTAATTTTTTCGGATGAATCCAGGTTCTGTTTACAGCATCATGATGGTCGCATCCGTGTTTGGCGGCATCGCGGTGAACTCTCCTTGGAAGTGTGTATTCGCCATGGCCATACTGGCGTATCACCCGGCGTGATGGTTCAAATGGCTCTGAGCACTATGGGACTTAACTGCTCTGGTCATCAGTCCCCTAGAACTTAGAACTACTTAAACCTAACTAACCTAAGGACATCACACACATCCCTGTCCGAGGCAGGATTCGAACCTGCGACCGTAGCGCTCGCGCGGTTCCAGACTATAGCGCCTTGCACCTCTCGGCCACGCCGCCCGGCCCCGCGTGATGGTATGGGGTGACACTGGTTACACGTCTCGGTCACCTCTTGTTCGCATTGACGGCACTTTGAACAGTGGACGTTACATTTCAGATGTGTTTCGGCCCGTGGCTCTACCCTTCATTTGATCCCTGCGAAACCCTGCATTTCAGCAGGATAATGCAGGATCGCATGTTGCAAGTCCTGTACAGGCCTTTCTGGAGATAGAAAATGTTCGACTTCTGCCCTGGCCAGCACATTCTCCAGATCTCTCACCAATTGAAAACGTCTGGTCAATGGTGGCCGAGCAACTGGCTCATCTCAATACGCCAATTACTACTCTTGATTAACTGTGGTATTGTGTTGAAGCTGCATGGGCAGCTGTACCTGTACACACCATCCAAGCTCTGTTTGACCTACGCGTATCAAGGCCGTTATTACGGCCAGAGGTGGTTGTTCTGGGTACTGATTTCTCAGGATCTATGCACCCAAATTGCGTGAAAATGTAATCACATGTCAGTTCTAGTATAATATATTTCTCCAATGAATACTGGTTTATCATCTGCATTTCTTCTTGATGTAGCAATTTAAATGGCCAGTAGTGTACATTGATCAGCCAAAACATTATGACCACCTCCTAAATAGTATGTTAACTCCGCCAGTACAGCAGCAGTTCTGCATGGCTGGGATTCGAGAAGTTCTTGGAAGATTTCCCGTGGTATATGTAAGTAGCAGTAGTTTTATTCATTCATACATCACTTTTACAAGGACATTGGACATGCCGTGGTTTCATAGTTTAAGAACAACAAAAATAGCTAAATACTTATTTACAGGCTTTTATATATTGGGCGGTATGTAATTCAAGTGCAAGTACTGAGAAAGATCCAGTGTGGGCTGTAATCATCGTACGGCAGCGAAACTTGGTAGATTTTCTAATGCATTAATGCGGAACCACATTACCCTGAAAAAGACTAGTTGCAGTTTTGGCTACCAGGTGCAAATCTGTCGCTCTGAATGCATGAAAGACGTATACAATTGTCTCTGTTGATCCATCGTGGATACGGGACGGTGGCTGGTCAAATATTTTCCAAAGAAATATCGTCAAATAGCCGTATGTTCTCAGAATTTATTTTATTTAGACGACTGGTTGTGGCATCTCATTAATACCATCTTCAGGCACTGCATGTGTAGACAGATATATCGATAGTTGCATAACTGCAGGCATCAGTATCTGGATTCCGTGAATTG
Source organism: Schistocerca serialis cubense (assembly GCF_023864345.2). Lineage (NCBI taxonomy): Eukaryota > Metazoa > Arthropoda > Insecta > Orthoptera > Acrididae > Schistocerca > Schistocerca serialis. The sequence goes on from NC_064645.1 coordinate 623,235,490, forward strand.
GCTTCTGGACTGTTTACCTCGAACACATGACAATAACAGTTGTTAGCAAGTCTTCGAAGTAAAAATTCCAAAAAGGAATTTTCAGAATCCAGATATTGATGGCTTCAGTACACAAGTATCGGTATATCTGGTTCTCTGTGACGGGAGCGCATTGAGGCCTGAAGATGGCGTTATAGAGAGGCCGAAACTTGTTGTCTAAATGAAATAACTTCTCAACATACGGCTGTTTGTCGATTTTCCTTGGTATATTATTAAATAATTGTGGCCGAACAAAGAGTCGAACATACTCTCACCCGAATACAACACCAGTCTGTCTACAACAGTGATAATTTAGTTTATTCCTATTGCACAATACTGGTTTGCAAAGAAGGTTTTTTTTGACATGTAAACAGTTATTGCTTGGGTTTTCATTATTTCTCAGTCTCAGTCACTGCACATACTACAAATACTACAGACACTGTACCCATTGTTTCGTAAAGTAACACTACACACACTAGCAGCTTGACGTTGTGCGCATAGCGACGATGCTTGATCTTCATTTTGTGCACCACAACTTCCAATTCGCTAGCCTGAAAAATTGGGTCACCATCCCAAAATAACAAGTGAGATGTTGATCTCAGGCAGTATTATATAGAAGATAATTTTGGGTGCTTTTCGTGAAAAGAAAATAGAATAAGAGAAAAGAAAGAAGGGAAAAAAAAACAGTCTGAAGGTGTTAGCCTATGTGAAATGATAGATGTTTCATTATTAGGCTGATGCGTAGGTTCGTAGCGTTTATCAACAATTGTAATAAACACAACAGATATACATAGCAGAGACCTTAGTCATCAGTAATATATTCTCCTTCACTATTTACAACAGTCTGCCAACGCTTGGGTAAATTTCGATTCTGCGACTGTAGAAATCACGTGGTGCGAGGCGAAGAACTCTCGAGCCATATTCGGAGCGAAGTTTCATCCGGAAAGGAAGTTTCTTGAAGGTTGTTCGATAGAGAGCGGACAAGATGAAAATCTAAGGGCGCAAGATCAGAGGATAAGGTGGGCGCGCAATGACTTCCCAACCCAAATCCTGTATAGTATTTCTTGACAGTCTAGCACGTCGTGAGCGGATGTTATCATGGAGTAACATCTCTTTAGGTAGTCTTCCTCTTCGTTGTTCTTGGATTGTGTCTGCAAGACGTCTCAGTTGTTGACAATAAATGTCAGCAGAGATAGTTACACCTCGGGGGAGCAAATCGTAGCACACCACACCGTCGCTGTTCCACCAGATGCGTAACATTATGAAACGTCCCCTTTGAACAATTATACATGACTGTCCTTAAACTGACACACAATATTTTTAGCGCAACGCAATCTGACTTTCAAAAATCCCTACAAAAGAATGGCCCTGACTAACATTAACCTATACGTTTCACAAATCACTTACCTCACAAAAATCTTGGTTACTCGAACTACTGCAATACAGCGAGCGCCACTACTGCCAGCTAAATAAAAGAGTCAAACTACGGAAGGCACTAACTACTGATAGGCATAGTTAGCAAATGAAAGATTTTTTATAGAGAACAAACAATGTATTTACCTTAATAGTGTTCAAAAGTCATAATATATATAGCAGTTCATGACATCCAGTCTTACAAATTTCAAAACTCCGCCATCTCTCTCCTCACATCCACCACTGCTGGCGGCTCACCTCCAACTGCGCAACGCTACGCGCTGTTCGCATCCAGCTGCCCAACACTACAATGGCGAGTATTACAACAATGCAAACTAGCCACAGACTGCACACAGCACAGCCAGTGATTCTCATACAGAGCACTACGTAACGTTGCCAATAAGAAAACATAAACAGCCTACTTACATAGCCCCCATGCTCCCCACAAAAAATTTTACAAATTGTTTTGGGCAGTTGCCAATAATGATTTGATAAAATTTTTCATAATTACAATAACAAAGATATCAAATGCACACACTTATTGATGCAATGTTGGTCAAAAGCTAAAATTTTCTCACAGTCCATAAAGACAGTCCTGATCATTCATCACAGTAAAATTGCAGTGTTTTTTGTTCTCAAAGTCTGAGCAGTAAAAGAAAATGCACACAGAAGTGGTGAATTTCCATGCGTCTTGAAGAAGTAGTGTTGTCCTTCCAACGGAACAGTGCTGACTCTTGACATGCAGACAGGTAATGGGCTACAACAGAGCAAACCCACTGCAGAGTCAGTCGAAGTTTTGAAGAATATTGGTAGGTAGGTCATCACAGAACAGACCCACTATAGTCTTGGTAGAGAGTATGGTATTGGTGGGCCACCAGAGGTGTAGACCCAGTGCCGTCCTTGTAGATATAATGGTACTGGTGGGTCGTCAAAGGTGTAGACCCACTGTAGTCCTTGTGGAGACGGCCAGCAACCATCTGTTGCGACTGTGCAGGTGCACAGTCACCATCGAAGAGTCTTGCGGACAATATAGCAAGTCCATAACCACCACTTGTGCACTCACAAAGTTTTTGGAATTGTCCTTAAAACCAGCAATGCTGTTAACGAGTCGCTTGCTGAATTATTAACACACGTACAAACACTATCAGTCCCTACTTCTCGCATATTGTCCATATACTATGACCAACAGAAACGTGTGCAGTGAAATGTAACTTACAAGTTACTTAATTTGATGAACTGGTGTCAATTACAATTTTATAACATAAGAATACAATTACAAAGGTACAAAATACATCATTAAAGAACATAACAACACAGATAACATTTGTGGTAATGCAGGCTTTACAAAAGAATAGAAATAAACATGAACATCAGTGTTACAAGAATTATGACATAAGTAAATACATAAAAGATCAGAATAACTTTCGAAACATCACCTTCACACATAAGCATTAAAACAAAACAGAATAAATAATGTCTAAACATCTTTACAAAGTAAATAACGTATTATTAATGTCAATTATATTTGAGGATAACAGTATTCCTCATCATAGTGAATGTAGCTTAGTATTAGAAGAGAAAAAAAATTCTATGAAACAGTACACAGAGACAGGAAGAAAACAAATACACAAGGGTATACAAACACATAGGGGGATAACACAATGGAAAGGATAGGGTTCGTTTTCAGTGTAACATTTGGTACTGCAGTCCACCCCAAAACTTCATTCCATAGGTCTTTCGTCTTATTTCAACATTTGTTTCCACCAAAAAAATCCTATCAAAGCATGCTTTCTGTATTTATATGTTCACATATTTCTTACCTCATTATTTATTTTCCATTATCTTACCTCATTTATTTCCAAGAAAATCCTACGTAAACCTGTTGTCCCTAAACCCTACTGTTTTGCTCATATCCTCTTTCAAAATACTTTTTTTGGCCAAACCATTTTCTTATAGCTTCTCAATGCATTTCTTCCAATTCATCGCAACTCATTCTCTTATATAGTCTACCCCCTCTTAAGCTAACTTAAATCTACTGAGCTCAGATATATATACCAAGGTATGAGGCAAAACAGCAGCACATAACAAATTAACACAAACAGCAATGATAAAAAATACAAATGCCAAAGCAAGCAGCATAAATTAGCGGAGCAATTGGAATATTACAAGTAATATAAGGCAATGTGCAGCAAACAATAAAAATAAATCAGTAGTAAAACTTGCTTAACAGAGTAATATAAAGTCAAATTCAGTAACACTATGCCTGGCAAACAGCAGCAGCAAATGCTATAACTTATACCTAAAGATGACAAAGCTCAAGCAGAAAAAATAGTACACTAAAGACAACAACACAGTAAGGGAAATGTATATTCACATCTTAATATCTATGTCATTATAGTGGTGCACCACAACTTATTCTACAAAATAAATTACCAAGTACTTGAAAAGAAAATTATGTATGCAGTTCCTGTGAAGGTAAATGTCTTTTTGTGCTCCCTCATTTTTTTGGAAAAAATTATTATTTACTCGATCTGTAGACAGAAAATATTTATATTAATACATCTATAAAATTTTATTTTAACCAATGCTGCAGTGCAGCTAGAAACTAGATATTAAACAAAATGAGTTAATAAATACATAAAGCAAGCCATATGGCATTTCCCTCAACTAGCAAGACAATAGCCGTGACATTTTTCTCATCGTTTCATTAGCCATTTTAGTAAATATCATAAATTAAGAGCTCCACAGTATACTCATATGTTTTCAAGTCTGAGTGTGTCGTATTTGCGATGCTTTCTACAAAGGAATGTCAATAGCGAGAATAATGGCCTCCCTTTTTTTTTTCTCCACCTGCGCCTCTGAAACGCATACACTTATGGCTTTTTTTTTCCAGACTAAGTTAAAAAGCAGATTATCTTTCAATAAACGGTTTTACATGTGAAATGTGGTGCAATCCTTTGCTCTTCCTAGTATGCAGAGTTTCAACTTCAACGCAATTATCATGTGGTATACGTCGGATTCTGTAAGGTCCATTGTAAACTAGAAAGAATTTGTGACTCAAGTGTTTCTTCTTATGTGACAATGAATGAGCTTTAATGAGAACTTTCTGACCAATATATAATTTCTTTGCATTTGCTTTACCGTGTAGTTTTCTCCTTTTGTCTGCTGCAGATTTTATATTTTTAATAGCCAAATCAATTATGTCTTTGTGTCGAAGTTTACGTGTATTCGGGAAAGGTACAAGCTCTCTGATTCTGTTCGATGGTTCTTCATTCTTCAGTACAAGAATAGTTGGTAAAGCAATGGAGTCATGAGGCATTTCATTCAGCACGTTTTGAAATAAATGTAAATATCTGTCCCAATGCTGATGCTTTCTGTGACAATAAAGTCTGCAAAGCTTATTGATTTCTTTCATAATCCGTTCGGAGGGGTTACAATGTGGTGAGTACAATGAAATAAAAACAGGTTTGATTTTATGATTCCGAAGCATGCGTGACCAAACAGCAGATCTGAATTGAGGTCCGTTATCTGAAATGACTTTACCAACGTGTCCAACTTCATGTAAAAAATTTTTAACAAAGGCGTTGGATACAGACCATCCAGTGGCTTTACGTAACGGTGTGAAAGAAACAAATTTTGAAGTAAGTTCAACAGCGACTAGAACGTACGAAAATCCATTAGATGTTCTGACAAGCGGTCCCAAGAGATCAACAGCAGCAAATTCTTTTAATTTAGAAGGAATGATAGGAAACACCGGAGCACGAAGGGAGATAGTAGATGGTTTCGCCTTTTGACAAAGTTTACAAATAGACAAGACTCTTCGAATTCTCTTTTCCATATTGTTAAAATAACAAGTCGTTCGAAGAATATGATAACATTTTCGTGGACCAAAATGTGCGTAGCTGAAATGAATGTACCAAATGAGCTTATTAACAAAATCGTCAGGAATGCAAAGTACCCATAGCTTGTCATCAACAGTGCAGCGTTTGAACAGTATGTTGTTTCTAACCAGATAATAATGCCGAATCTGTGTGTGTGTGTCTTTTCATGCCATTTGCTCTTGATGTCTTTCCAAATCGGATCTTTATCTTGTTCATGAGCAATGTCCTTTAAAGATGTGGTGATGAAGTTTTCAAAGGCGACTTTCTGAATGTAAAGAATACTGAAATTTTTTTCGAGGTTGCCTTCTCTGTTACTTTTCTCAAGCTCAGCCGGTGCGCGTGACAGTGCGTCCGCAACAATGTTCTTCTTGCCGGGAATGTAGACTATTGTGAAGTGGAATTCTTGCAGAAACAATGCCCAACGCTTTAACCTGTCATGATTTAATTTTGAAGACATAAGAAATTGTAATGCACGATGATCACTGTATACTTTTATGTGCTTACCAGAAAGAAAGAAACGGAATTTGTTAAATTCCCAAACGATAGCTAAAGCTTCTAATTCAGTAACGGAATAATTTTTTTCAGATTTTGTTAGCACTCGGCTAGCAAAAGCAATGGTTTTCTGAACGGTAGTGTCATTTTCTATGGTTTCTTGAAATAAATGGGCACCAAGACCGACTTTAGAAGAATCTGTGCTAAGGCAGAAATCTTGCGACAGATCTGGATGAGCTAGTATTGGCGCGTTAAGTAGCGATTCTTTCAAGGAATTGAATTCCAACTGTGCTTGTTCGTCCCAGTTCCAAATAGTATTTTTTCCAGTGAGAGAACAAAGTTTTGGTGTAACAAGAATTTGCATATTCAGAAAACGACGGTAAAAATTTACGAGACCTAGAAAACTGCGGACTTGTTTTTTTGTGGATGGAACTGGAATGGCTCTGATTGCTTCTAACTTTTCAGGATCCGGCTGAATGCCTTCAGAAGAAATAATATGTCCCAAAAACCTCACCTTTGACCTACCGAATTCAGACTTTTCCAAGTTAACAGTAATTCCAGATTCTGCAAAAATACGTAACAAACTGTTGAGGATGCGATTATGTTGTTCCCATGAGGCTTCTGCTATCAGAATATCGTCCACATATAAGGTGATGTGACGTTTTAAGAACTCAGGTAATATGGAATTTAGCCCGGGAATGAATGCTGCTGAAGAAATGTTCAAACCAAAAGTAAGTTTACGAAACTGATAACAAACGCCGAAACAAAGGAAAGCTATGTATTTCCTTCGTTCTGGATGAAGCTCGATCTGATAAAAACTGGATCTGAGATCAATGGAAGACAACACTTTTACACCATTAAAATTTTGAAGAAGTTCTTCCAACGTTTGCGGCCTGTATGTTTCAGGAATAATGATAGTATTGATTTGTCTCGAATCTAAGACAAGCCTGATCGATCCATTTTTCTTCTCAACAACATATAATGGATTGTTGTATGAGCTTACTGCAGGCTCAATAATGCCCTCGTCAAACATAGATTGTATTTCTGTTCTAACACAGTCCCTATAATGCGCCGGAATTACGTATGGTATAACACAAAATTTAGTATGCTCACGAACACGAAATTGGTATTGAAATATCCTGATTGTTCCTGTTTTGTGAGTAAAAACTGTGAAATGTGCTTGTAAAATCTCAAAAAGGTTCTGCCTATCGGAGTCATTACAATTCTCAATTGTTTGAATTTTATTCTGAATTAAGTCATTAGTTTCAAATATGCCGTCGATATCATCCCTGTCAGTATTTGCAGAGTGACTGTTAGTGTCTAGTTCCGTAGAAAATTCCGAACTGTTGTCTAACAGAAGGTAAAGCCGATTAATTTCCTCATCATGGTTTGAGAGCCAATCTTCAAATTTCAAAGCTACTGACTTACCTTCTTTTTCTAAAGTTATTTCAGCATTGTGAAAGTTTAAGATTGCTTTGTATTCATTCAAAAAGTCTACTCCCAATATAATTTCCGTCGACAATAATGGAACAATAAGAAAGCTCATAGAGAAGCTGTGGCTTTGACAAAAGAATTCTAAATTGGTTTGTTGGCGTACATCTAAACTTTTTCCAAAGATTGCACCTTGTAATTTAATCTTACGTAACGGAAGTGTGGGACAATCGTTCGATTTGTTGCATTTGATAAAGGCTGTTTCACTAATTACTGAAATGGGACTGCCAGAGTCAAGTACTGCTGTAAATTTTACATCATTTACTGTAATGTGAATCACAGGATATGCAATGTTGTTATGTTTTACGTCGTGTTCCTGGAGTAAGATGTCCCTAATGTCTTCCATTTTTACGTAATTACTGGCTACGGCAGCTGCGTCGTCAGTTTCATACTTGCGTTTCGTGGCTGCCAGCGGTATGAGTCATTGTCTGTCTCTTTGTTGGCGCGCGTCGTTATTGGGATTAGGAGACCTAACTTCTACAAGTTCACCTTGTCGAGAGTGCGCTGCTCTGTTTGAATCTCGCCAGTTCTGATGAAATTCAGGTCTGTCGTTATGATTATATCGTCTGTCGTCATGTCGGTAGTTCCTGTAGTTTCTTTCTTGTTGGTTAAGTGGTGGAGAATTTCTCCCTGAATTATCACTGCACGGTGGACCGTTGCGTCTGAAGTTATTCTGTCTCCCGTGATAATAATAGTTCTGGTTGCCATATTGTCTGTTTCTCTGATTGTCTCTGTGATAGTCATTACTGCGGAGAGGTGATCTTTCCCTGTAATTATTACTACTCTGCCAACAGTTGTCATACGGATGGTGTCTGTTTTGGTCATGATTTGTGTTGTGAGAATAGCCTAGTCGTGTCCAGTTATTATTTCTTTCATCGCGGAACTGCGACGGATGTAACCTGTAATTGTTGTGTTCCTGTTTTCGCGTTCCGTGATTGTCAGTGTCAATTTCTAATTCTTGTAAGAGTCCTTGAAAAGCTTCAATGTCGTCTTTGCAACGTCCTGCCAAAATAATGTGTCGTAAATGTTCAGGTAATTTGATTAAGCAAATGCGGATGAGTTCTGAGGGGCTTATGGGTTTGACAGGTACTGATTCTTGTGCAACATGTCTTCAAAATATTTCACAAGACTGGAAAATTCGGATTGTTCGAAATGTTTCATCATTATGATGCTATGTTTTACTCGGTCTTGTGTAGCTTGAGACCAATATGCTGAGAGGAAGGCATGATAAAATTCTCCTTCAATGTGACAATCGTGAATGACCGATCGCATTCTTACAGCTGGTTCATTCTCTAAGTAGCCACACATAAATTCTAATCTGTGCTGTAATGACCAGTTGGGAGGAAAACAATGAGAGAATTGATGAAGCCATGCTCGTGGATGAATGTCGTTACCACAATTCTTAAATGTTTTGAATTTACGTGTAGTCATGAACAGCTTATATTCAAAATCATCATGTCGGCGAGTCGCATATCGGTCATTGTTAGGTCGTGTCGGCGGTTCCATCTCAAAATTCGGTACACATTGCCAATTTCTTTCATAACTTCCGAAATGCCCTGTGTTATTATTTTGCGGCTTTTCCGTATTTCTAAGTCCCTCTTCCCGTGTTGGAGCGCGAGTGTCCTCTGAAATTTGTAATTTTTGTATTACTTGTGCCAACTGATCTTATTCTTCCCGGATTTCTCTTTTGTACTGTATATTGATTTGATTTTGATTGAATTTCATAATTTGTTCGCACTCTTCTGTGTCATTAAAGACTACCGGTTTTGTGTCATTCAGATTATCATCTACCTTCGTAGGTAAATTAGTGAACTGATCCGAAAGTTCGGCTACTTTCTTCGATAGTGTACTTATTTCCTCAGTGTGTTTTTCGGAACCAAGTTTCAGAGTATCTACTGTGTCCTTTAAGTTTTCCTAAGTTTTTGCAAGTTGCGTAACCGAATTGGTAGATGCAATTGAGTCATATTTAGCTTGCAAAGTCTCATGATTTTCATGAACAATAGTTTGCAGTTCTTTTAGGGCTGCTTCGTGATTCTGTAATGCATTTTCATGCCGCGAAAAAATAGGTTGAAAATGCTCACAAATTTGAGTTTTACGTCATTACAGACTTTTTGACATTTCGATTCAATGTTATGTAATTCAGTAGTTAAATCTTCACGTGTTTGTTCAAGAGTTTGTTCCAATGAGTCTAACTTTTGAAGCTGTTGCTGTGTTTGTCTCTGATTTTGTTCCATCGCGTCTAACTTTTGAAGGTTTTGTCCCATTTGTTTCTGATTTGGTTCGAGCTTTGTGTCTAACTTTTGAAGATTTTGTTCCATTGTGTCTAACTTTTGTAGCCTTTGTCCCATTTGTTGCATTAACTGTAATAACAGTGCACTGGTGTCTGAAACATGTTCCTCAGTGCTATTCAACAATGAATTTGAACCGGCAATATACGCATTTTGAAACACGGGAAATGTGTCTTGAATTATTTGAGAAAATGGCGAGGACGAAAAACCTGGATCTAAAGTATTTGCAGGATTGTGTCCTGTCATTTCGGATTCCTGAGGCAAGCTGTTGCCGACCGATCGATCGATAATGCTTCCCTGTTCACTAATTGTTTCACTGCCTACACCATTATTTGCAGCCCATTCCATTTCCTTATGCACAATTACCAAATTACTACTTTGAACATTAGATAACTCATTACATGGTGGCGCTAGCACACTGCTTTCGTCTTCACTGTCATTTCTCAGTTTACTTTGGAGCCTAGTATTGTTTTTCACACGCCATTATTGTCACAGTATTTCACACGACAACACAGAAAAGCACAATTTGAAGAGCAAAATAAGAAAACACATTAACATAGCACTGAAAATATCTAGTTAATCGCAAGCGCAGCTGCGAAATACTTGGTGCAAATCTACATGGATGCCACAACTGTTTTACTGTACAAGAATGAAAACTACAACTACAAAGGAAATTCTCTCTACAATTACGCGCTAGCAATAAACAAAGGCTGCACTAATTGCACAAACTACAAGAAAAAAATCAGAAGCTTCCAGTGAGGTACCCTAGGCTAAGGGTCGACATATGAAACGTCCCCTTTGAACAATTATACATGACTGTCCTTAAACTGACACACAATATTTTTAGTGCAACGCAATCTGACTTTCAAAAATTCCTACAAAAGAATGGCCCTGACTAACATTAACCTATACGTTTCACAAATCACTTACCTCACAAAAATCTTGGTTACTCGAACTACTGCAATACAGCGAGCGCCACTACTGCCAGCTAAATAAAAGATTCAAACTACGGAAGGCACTAACTACTGATAGGCATAGTTAGCAAATGAAAGATTTTTTATAGAGAAAAAACAATGTATTTACCTTAATAGTGTTCAAAAGTCATAATATATACAGCAGTTCATGACATCCAGTCTTACAAATTTCAAAACTCCGCCATCTCTCTCCCCACATCCACCACTGCTGGCGGCTCACCTCCAACTGCGCACGCTACGCGCTGTTCGCATCCAGCTGCCCAACACTACAATGGCGAGTATTACAACAATGCAAACTAGTCACAGACTGCACACAGCACAGCCAGTGATTCTCATACAGAGCGCTACGTAACGTTGCCAATAAGAAAACATAAACAGCCTACTTACAACATTACCTTTCGTGGACGTGCGCATTTCTTTGTACGAGGAGTTGCTGCTTTGTTTGGGCTCCATCATTTCTCTATCTTCCTTATGTTAGCATAAAGATACCATTTCGCGTCACCAGTAACGACATAGGATAGGAATGGTCGGAGATGTCCACGAGTCAGTTGAAGAAGAGCAAGCAGAAATGCACATACGGCTACCAGCTGATTTTTGTGCTCTTGGCTTAGAGCATGCGCTACCCATACACATGATTTTTTGGATCTTTTCCACTGCACGTATATGTCGCACGACGGTGGAATGTTCACAGTTTATCACATTTGCCAGCTCTCGAGTATGCTAACGTAGGTCATCATGGATTCATGCCTTTAAACGATCTTCATCAAACCACGAAGGTCTTTTTGAACGTGAACAGTCACTAATGTAAAAACGATCCAAGTTAAAACGAGAAAAGCAATTTTTGCCGTGTTCTGTCAAAAGGCATTACCACCATGCACAGCGCAAATGATTCTGGCAGCCTCCGCTGTTGTCGACACTCTATTGAAGTCAAACAGAAGAATATACGAGGGCTGGAACTTTAATAGTGGCAACTATTTATTTACAGCTCGTACAAAATAGATACGTGTTTCAAAGTTTTACTGACCTTCAAAGAAGTCACTAGAATTGTGTACAACCAGTTGCCAGCGATGTGGAAGTCGTAGGATACTCTCTGCAGTGCCAGTTGTGTTAACAGTTGGAGCGGCGCGATCTAATGCCCAACGAAATTGTAGCAGTTCTGAAGCGAATGCCATGAAGTGTTTTCTTCAGTTTAGAAATGGAGTTGAACTTACGAGGGCTTAAGTCAGGGGAGTGCAGTAGGTGGTATAGCACTTAGCAGCCCCATCGGTCAAACAAATCAGTAACAGCTTGCACTGTACGTTCTTGAGCATTATCCTCCAGAATGATGGTCACGTCCTGCAAAATGTATCATCACTTCTGTCTCTATGCTGTTCATTTTTGGAACACAACCTACGACCAGCTTAGAGACAGGAGTGATGACACTTTCTGCTGGACCTGACCATCATTTTGCAGGACAATATTCAAGCACGTACACTGCAAGCTGTTGCTGATTTGTTTGACTGATGGGGCTGCATTCCCCTGACTTAAGCCCTTTTGAGCTCGACTCGATTTTTAAACTGAAGGAAACACTTCGCGGCATTCACTTCAGAACTGCTACAAATTCGTCGGGCAATAGAAAAAATGGTTCAAATGGCTCTGAGCACTATGGGACTTAACATCTTAGGTCATCAGTCCCCTAGAACTTAGAACTACTTAAACCTAACTAACCTAAGGACATCACACAACACCCAGCCATCACGAGGCAGAGAAAATCCCTGACCCCGCCGGGAATCGAACCCGGGAACCCGGGCGTGGGAAGCGAGAACGCTACCGCACGACCACGAGATGCGGGCTCGGGCAATAGACCGCGCCGCCCGAACTGTCAACACAACTGGCACTGCTGACAGTATCCTACGACTTCCACATCGCTGACAACGGGTTATACACAATTCTGGTGACTACTTTGAAGGTCAGTAAAACTTTGAAACACGTATCTATTTTGTACGAGTTGTAAATAAATAGTTGCCACTTTTAAAGTTCCAACTCTCGTAAGTCGGAAATGTTCTGATTTTTCCACGTTGCACTCCATTTTCTTGCGTCCATTCACTATCGCCAAAAGACCAAATTACAATATGTAAATTCAAATAGCAACAGTGAACTACGAATAAAATATGAGAATCAATAAATAAACCCATAGCAACCGAAATACCAACATTCAAAGCAAATACGCTACGAAATTATGGAACAACCTAATTGACTCCGGGAATCGAAATGAAAGACAAACTGGGTGTTACATTTACAAAAAAGTGTTTTCTGTTGGGAGTCCTGGCATCGAGCTCACATCAGACCACAGCTCGCAGCACCTGACGAGAACACCTTACTGACGACGACGCTGTAAGTCGTAAACAAAGATGATGTACATCGTTCCAGTGATCACAAACTGTTGACTGGTTTGTTTGTTATGCGAGTAGTAGTTAACACCGTGCAGTCTTTTCACGTTATGTTTCGAACTTGAAATATGTACCTCCGCAGCAACACGCGCCTCTTTCTTCCGTTCTTGATTTTTATCGTTTGATTTCATTGGCAATATCCATCCATGTTTTTTTACACATTAGCTACCATCAGTTTTCGCTACTATCTACATACAATGATGTACTTACACTAATAGAAGCATTACCGCCGTTCAGAACAAATTTGAATGCATTAACAAAGGAAGGAGTATAATTATTACTAAATTACTGGTAAAATTTACGCCTTGAATACACGCCACAACGTGTTAGTCCATTGCGTCTTCTTGGAACCCATATGCAGCTATGTACGGGAATCACGGAGGAACTAAACAGAACTCGAGCGGTGTGTCTTGTTTTTTGGGTCATCAGTCTTCCGACCAGTTTGATGCGGGTGCCAAGAGTTCTCCTCCTATGCCAGCTTCTTCATCTCGGTGTAGCTCTTGCACCGAACATGCTCAATTATTTGTTGGGTATATTCCAATCTTTGTCGTCCCCTAAAGTTTCATCCTTCCTTCTACCTACACTGAACTGTCTGTTGTGGTAATCATTATTGCGGTATACATAGCCTTAGAGAACTTCAGATGTCCTGCGCGCATCAATAAAAGACAGTATTATGCATCTGGTGGAACAACCACCAGGACGGTGTGGTGCACTACGGATTGCTCTCTCCGAATGGTAACCATGACTGCTAACATACATTATCAACAACTTGGATGTCTTGCAGACGCAGACCAAGAACAACGACCAGGAAGTGATGCTACTCGACGATAAAGTTCGCTCGCATTCTGCTAGAGTGCTAGACTGACATTGCTTCAGTATCTCATTCCTTTCTAAGTTGATTCTTCGGAACGCTTCTCTTAAACTTCAGTCTACTCTTCAGCATTACCCAATTTTCGCTACTTAAGCCAGTGTCCGCATCTCGTGGTCGTGCGGTAGCGTTCTCGCTTCCCACGCCCGGGTTCCCGGGTTCGATTCTCGGCGCGGTCAGGGATTTTCTCTGTCTCGTGATGGCTGGGTGTTGTGTGATGTCCTTTGGTTAGTTAGGTTTAAGTAGTTCTAAGTTCTAGGGGACTGATGACCATAGATGTTAAGTCCCATAGTGCTCAGATCCATTCCATTAAGCCAGTGTAATCGGAAAATTATTTACCATAGGGATACCCATCTTTTTAGGAATCATGATGAAACAGTGCGTTGCAGGATTTGCTCTGTTAGTAATGTTAGCGTCGTGACTTGCTGGTAGGCGCCGCTGCTAATACGGCGGCAGCACATGCATCGGTGTGGTCACAGCTGCAGACAGTCGACAATGGACGAGATGAGCAGGGCTTCACTCGTATAGCTGTATTATCAAAACGACAGCAATAGTGATACTGCTCTTCGCGAATTGCAATGCGGGAGTACGGAGAGGGTCATGGACTGTGAGGCTAGTTCCGTCCGAGGTTCGAGTCCACCCTCGGACATGCGTGTGTGTGTTTGTCCTTAGGATAATTTAGGTTAAGTAGTGTGTAAGCTTAGGGACTGATGACCTTAGCAGTTAAGTCCCGTAATATTTCACTCACATATGAAAAGTACGAAGAGCTCCCTTTGCGCACTGGGGTTGCAGAACCTGATTCGGAAGTTCCTGGGAGAGGCCGACGGCCAACTGCACCACAAATTGTTTAAGAAGTTACTGTTGCCATGACTGACAATGCTGGGCGCATCTTAAACAGTGCACCAGCTGAAGTTTCCATGGTCCACCCTTCGAAAAGTCTGCAAACAGTTTTGAAATGGAAATGGTATCTCTGGCGCGGTTCCAGGTTGCCGCGGACGCAGATTGTCGTCTCATTGGGCAACGTTTGTAGCCTGGAACATAAACATGGTACGCAATTAACAATTGTTAACGTCTCATGTGTAAATTAAAATCTATTTCTTTCAATGGTTTATTCATTATTTCTCTTCCACATGTTCTTACAAATGTTTACACAAAGTTTCATTGTCCTGCGATCGGTGTTCATGGGAGCCCTCTTAAGTAGCGAAAGTTTACTTATAACCACCCTATGTATCTGTCATGGGTTCGCCTTAATTCGATTTCTTAATCTCTGTCTGGTCGTGACATAACCCACCTGGAATCGTCTGTTGCTATACGTACATATTTCATATGCTTCACTCATTCCCTTTGTGTCTCCAGTTAAACCAGCTGAGTCTACTTTCCCTTATGGACGTTATCACTCGCTGTAGAAGATGGTCAGCTATTCCCTTTGAAACGACCCTCTGCCCGCAGGATGTGTTCTGCAGCCACGAGAAGGAGCCTAAAGAGGACTCGTCCGTCCCTGTGTGTGCTGCGCAAACACGGCACGTGCGTGGGCGTCAGCCCGGCTGCCCGGCCATTGTGCCTGCGCCGCAAGATGGCCGCGGGCGACGCCTGACGTCTGCCAAGCGTTACGGACACCGAGGGGCGTCGACTCTTGCGGCGGCGCCATCTTCCGCAACTGGGCGCGTCACGAGAGCCGAGATACTGCCTGTCTACTTGTTTGTTCAAGAATAAGCCGCGGCATTCACCTAAATTAAATGCCTTTCGGTTTCATCCTCACCGCAATCACTTTAGTCTGTTGCGTGATAGCGATTTCCATTGACTGCCTCCTCAACGCTTTCTTCGTCTTAAAGCCGCTGGTGATGGGTGGAAACGCCTGAAAACTTTCGAGTGTAACCAGGTGCAGGGTCCATACGCATTACGAAAATTTAAGTATCCGTGCGTAAATCAATGTGTGTGTGTGTGTGTGTGTGTGTGTGTGTGTGTGTGTGTGTGTGGTCCACGTCTCCTTCTAAACCACTGGAGACATTTCAACCAAAGTTGGTGCAAATATTCCTTACTGTCAGGCTGTGGAGGGTTAAGAACAATTCAGAAGATATAACGTCATAAAAATGAGTGAAGAAATGCCGTATCACGTATGACTTTTGAATGTGCTACTTCTACCCTACCAAATATATCCGCTAACAATTTTGCAGACAGTATCCACATACGCCGCTAAGTGCACGTAAAAAATATATCGTGATAACACACGTAGTTCAGAAGATATGACATCATAAATATTGAAATGCGTCATTGAGTATGCCGTTTAAATTTATTACTTCTTTTCTGCTAACTCCATTAGTAACACATTTTGCAAACATTTTCCACATACGCCGCTGAATGTACCTACAGAATTGTGTCATTAGATGACATATAGATCAGGAGATATGACGTCATGAAGACTGAAATGTGTGAAGAACTGCCGCATAATGCTTGACGTTTAAATTTATCACCCCCTCGCTACCAACTCTATTCGCAACATAGCTCGCAGGCTGTACCCACACATGTCGCTGAATGTTCCTACACAGAAATATCGTTGTACGACACATAGTTCGAGTGCTACGACGTGATAAACACTGAGATTCGTGAAAAATTGCCGTATCACGCATGAAGTTTTAGTACAGTTATTCCGTACCACTAACACACTCCTACAGTCGGGTCAAATCCAGGAAATCCCAGATACCCAGCAGCGTTTTTGACAGCTTTCAACTGCGAAGCGCAAACGTCTGTAGGTGACAACAATAGCCGTCTACACAGCTACAAAGGGACGTTGCCATAGAGACGTTTACAAAATCTGATCCTGGACACGTGAAGCAGCTGCGAATTACATAACCTGCGTGGAAACATCTAATGCCACATACCTCCACAAACCTACCAGAGTCCGTTATGTATTTCATTCCAAGGACGGACAAACAAGTTATTAAGCAGACGATCATAGTCTTTTGGCTCCATCAGTGTATGGCCATAGTTACTTAGTGCTATGTTATCCTTGCGAAGCCGGGGCGGGTCCTTATTAGGTTATAAACATGTCTTGCTGTGGAAGAAATCTTTGTCCTAACATGGAGGAAAGGCAATGCTAAAACGTGTTTTTGAAATATTATAGCGTATTGTGTCTTCATTATTAGATGGGTCATATACGGTTTCTGACATTTTGTTTTAGGTTGTTACATTCCTTTTCTCCAGACCTTAAATGTGGTACGTTAGATTTTATCGATGACTTAATACAGAAGTACGTGACACATGGGATTATGCTATGGTGTATAGTTACTTGGATAATGCTTCGTCCATGCTGTGTTCGTTATATATGTTTAATAAGAGTTATCAATATCATTTAGACTCACGAGACAAAGGTAGTGTGTCTCTGAATTGTGCACCACTAAATTGTGCCATGTTTCCCATCAGTGCATTTAGGGAACCACAAATCGAATCACTGGAGGGGAGTTTATACACTGCCTACCGGCTGAACTTAAGTGCTCATTCATTTCAGTCAACGTCCTTGAGTTCATTGGCAGAGAGGTCACAAGACGATAATAACAAAAGAAGAGATTCTAACATTACAGCAAATACTGATTGAACTCCATGAGACACAGAAGGCACTGGGCAACGGTCTCGATCCGCTGCTCACACCGGATAGAGATTGGTGGGAGATACATGTCTTTCAGACACATGTGCACACCACACACACACACACACACACACACACACACACACACAAGCGTGCGTGCGCATGCGCTCACACAGACACACTCACAGTGCCGTTCCAGATGAGTTCAGCTGGACTGAAGTCAGATGGTCCGAGGATGCTGCACTAGCACCCCATGTTTGCGGAGTTGATTGCAACAGAGAGGTTTATATTCACTCTTGTTTAGACCGTTGATTTTCAGTTTAAAAAACCTCCTGGCAGTAGGAGCCACGAGGGGAATTGGGACTCGTCAACAATCTCAATGGCTCTTACTGGTATCAAGCGAAGGGTGTAACTATTTAGTCCCTTCTAAATGTAATCTTGCACAGTTTATCATAAGTGTGCTACCAGCTTAACACAGGGTACAAAGGAACGACACAGGGAAACAGCGACTGTAAGATCCTGTTATCCTGATGCTGCCCCAGACGCAAGCAAACATGCCAATTAGGCTGTCTGGTACGATTCTTTTTTCTTAAGCGCAACAGAAATAGTTCTTAAGCGCAACAGAAATAGTGGATATGCATTTAGTTCTGGGCGGGGGTGATAGAAATGTGGTAGTTAAATGGGTTATTTGATATTAAGACAGCGTACGGAAATCTGACGTCCCGTACCCCTGTCGGATATACAAAAACATGAACTTAGATTCAGCCAACGAAACACATTAAAACGACTCTACGTTTCAGTTCTTAGGCAACGCAGCAGTATATTGTCCAAGTTAATACAGAAATGTGCGCGCCACTGGTGCTAGAAGAAATTGAGGTACTAGAATTTGAGGAGACTCTCAAGAACACTGAGGAGCCAAAACGTAATGACCGGCTGCTAAAGGGCATCGCGCACATCTGAGAATCCTATCATGGTCATCGACATCCATGTCGACAGTGGCGGTTATGCTTCGAGAGGTCTCCCTGTTTCGGATCGCGATACAGCGCTGGTTTGTGGTCACGGAGCTGGCGCCCGGTAGTGCCCCACATGTGTTTCATCGTGTTGAAATCAGGTAAATGTGGTGGCCAAGGCGTAGGCGTGAGTTCACCAGCGTGTTCCTCAAACCACTGCTGCACGGTTCTGTGCTCCCGACAAGGAGTTCACACTAATGTTCACGTATTCCACAGCTGTCATCGTGCCTTCGATTACTACCGCAGGCCCAATGGAGGCCCAGGATTTTAAATCCTGTGGTTTCACGTTTTGAGTATCATAATTTGGGCAACTTCGTGTATTCGCAAACAATATTCTTAAACACGGAAAAGACACAAGGATCTGCGGCATCAAAAAAGTACTACTACGTTCACTCGCTGAAAACTAGATGAACAACAATTTTCGCGTGATTAACACTGCTTTTCCCACTGTGAACGAAGGCGTGCGTTACTCTGCACCTTTAATTTTCAATAGGATGTCAGCAGAGCTGAAAAAAATTTAGTGATAAATGACAGAATTTCAAATACAAACTGAAAAAAATTCGTCTGGTGCACTTCTTTTATTCTCTACAGGAGTTCCTTGCAGTCCTTTAAACCCTTGCACAATAACTTATTGTTTTTTGCGTACGTATTGTAATTATTTTTGTGTTTTTATTACTATTATTTTTATTTGTGAAGTAACACTTGTTTTTAAGTTTCCTCATCAGCCTCCTGCGAAATATTATGTTGTGACTCGTTTCATGACCAAGTAAACATACCTCGTGTGTTCCCACGTAGGTTAACGGAAAATTAAAATCATGAGGTCCTCGATACCGTACCTCGTTTACGATATACCTCTCTCTCTCTCTCTCTCTCTCTCTCTCTCTCTCTCACACACACACACACACACACACACACACACACACACACACAAGCGCGTGCATTCAGAGAATCCTGTTATGGTCATCGACGTCCATGACTACAGCGACGGTTGTCCTTTTAGAGGTCTCCATGTTTATATAAAACGAAATCTCATTAAGGTTTTACACGCTGAGAAGAACCGAAAGTGCCTGCTCTGGAAGGTTTCTCAACACATATACACCGAAGCTTTCTGCCTTTTGTGAAAAACAGTGAATTCGTTTTTTAGCATCATACTCGTATATACAGCCCACTTGCCCCAACTGAAATGTCTGCCAGCAGAACTTTCGTCCACTACAAAAAAGGAGATGCTATTTTCTATGTACCGTTAAACTCGATAAAATGCAATTCAGAAGGGAAACAGTAAGAACAGAGTTTCTGAGAAAGATAAATTTGTTAGTAGTTGATAAAATTTTAGTAGGTATTTCTGAATGTATTTGTGTGAAGTGTAGTTTTGTACGAAAGCGAAAAGTGCTCGATAAACAGTTCAGACAAGAAAATAAGAGAATCGTTTGAAATGTAGTTCTAAAGAAGACCATTGAAGATAAGAAGGACTGATATGATGGCTAATGAAGCATAACTGAATCGAATTTGAGACCTGAGAAACTTATTAAATAACTTGAGTAAACTAATGGATCGGATCGTAGGACACATACTCAGCCATCAAAAAATCGTAGCAGATTCATCTCGATATAGGTTGCAATGGTTATGCAGAGATGAAGAACTTTGTGCAGGATATGGTACACTATGATGGAGGAGCTACATCATAGTAGCCGTAGGACAAAAGATCCCAACAGCGACAATGACAGCAAGAAAGAGAGCGTAGAAGTATTTATGTGTAGTATAACGCCTAATTAGCCAAGAAGTGTCATACTGAAGTGTTTCAGGTTGGCTTGGCCTGCGTGGTGGTTTGTTATACTTCACCTCACGCACCAAACACTTAAATAAATTGCCACCTGAACACTCCTTTTTTGTTTGACGAATGTTGCTTACTGCACATTCGGTCGCCGTTAAGTTTTATCAATCAGGATCCAGCTAATGTGCACCCTGAATCCGCGGGCCTTCTTCCTCCAGACTTCATCTCGTTACAAGCTGCAGACAAAGCTGTTGAAAATCAACTTGCGTCATTCACTCCAACACATAAATAAGAAGTCAGATTCAATTCATCTTCTTATATCATCTTCAAAATTACAACTCAATACATGGTAAATGAGGACAGCTACCAATTTGTATACTGCCTCACTGTACTACTTACATAACAGATCTGATATTCAACTTGATAATAACAATTACTTTTACTATCTTTGACATTTCGCGCTCTTAGATTTCATGGAACTCTTTCTTCGGCACCGTCCGTTCCATGGAATTGCTATCTCCATCTCAGCTGGTACGGTAGTCTGACTGCTACCCACTCACTTCACAACAGTCACTGCATCTTTAGCTCTGGTACCAGCACCTACGATTTAAAACACCTCCCAACAGTGCGGTGATCACCACTTATCGACTACTCTGTCACTAACATCATTTCTCTGACATATGTATTTAAGGACATGGTACCTATTATTCAAGGAATGGGACGTATCACTACAATAGAGCACTTCATCATTAATGCCATACAGTTATTCCAGGCGTGTTCCAATTGTGGCCCGCTTGCTAAATCTGTAAATACAAAATACTGTTAATTGTCAGCAAAGCTAATGGCACTAAATTTCTGTTAAACATAGAAAATCCATATTTATAGTTGAGTGCATGAATGACTCTTTAACATTTACTGAAAAGCAGATTACTGAACCATTTCGCAAGTCACGTGCTAGCAGATTCTCTGCAGCTCACGTATGTCCCATTAAAGTCGTTATGCCTCTAGGAGGTGCGCAACACACCCTGAAGATGTCTTTATTGAAAGCTTCTTGGAAGGACACTTACTGCTACTTAAAGTTCGTTGTTATCGGCCCACGTTTCGCACATCATCCTGACTGGCACGCTTCAGCTCTCTGGCCTACCTTACCAGTTTGCATTTATTTCGCGCACTCCTCTCCAATTTCTGCTTTGCTCATTAGCTCACATTCTTACACAGTTCTCTGAGCGCTACATATGCTACTCATTTGCTTAACATTCAATATAATATACGTGTATATCGACGCTATATATATTCTAACTTTCTGCGTAGTGTCTGTTTGTTCTAAGTCGTGTCTCCCTACCACTTTCGCGCAGCGACGCTCTGAGTGTGTTTTTTAGGGAATTGACTAGTTTGAACCCAGGAACTGTTGCTGGTAAGGAGACGCCAGGCCACACATGACATGTAGAGTTCAGTGAGACTAGCGATGATACAATCAAATACTTAATGATTTCAGCGTCAGCTCCACTGCACTCCCTGTAAAAGAATCTTAATACTTACTAAATTTAGTGGAAGGGGTTCAAGGCTTTCCTATTTTTACTTAACTGGTAAAATAACGTCGAAAAAGTAGTTCAGTTTACCATTGGAATTTTTATTCTACTCACAAAACATTGTTTATAAATTGCACTATTGATAAAAGGAAATATTTTAATACAGAATGCTAAAAACCAACTACGTTCAACAGAAATGTGAACGAATATTCCCTGTTGGGTTTCCAAGTTCTACAATGGATCGAAGAATGACCTATGCCATATCACATCTATAATCTAGATTTAAGTTAAGTTTCATAAACGAGGAAACTATCAAAATGGTCTACAGTGACCCTCAATTATCTTTAATTACTTATTTAACTTGTCGTAAATTACAGTGGCTGATGTGGCTTCTCAATAACTACATAGCAGAAAAATCATTGCGATTCAGATTTTAACTTCTAGTAGCAAATGTGAATACCACGAAGTTTAATTGACGATCGACACTAGTATTACGTAAAAAGGGCATGTAACAGATGAGACTTCTGCAGTTCTGAGTGAAGCCTTATGCGCTCAAAAATGCGGCATCGCGTGCGTTCATTACCTTGTAGGTGTTTAGGCAGTGTCAGGGGGCGGTGCAGCTCCACACAACTCGCGGTCTTGGAAGCAACTCTCTCCTCGATTCTCCTTACTACAATTTACTGAAGTTGGTTTAAAAAAAAAGGTATCTGGTTGTGTTTTCAACTGACCAATCAGGGTCTCAATGTTAACCTTAAGCTAAGCCTACAAAAATTCTGTCTATCCAATGAGAAACGTTATACTTTTCATGGTGGGGCAATGTTTTTAACGTTTGCAACGTAACAGAGACGCTTAAGTCTCACGCTAAAACTTTCAGCTGGTGTGGTCCTTTCAGTGTTATCGTAAGATCTATACTGTTCTTCTGGAGATCTCTATCTTTTAACATGGGCTGGGGGGTGGTCCTGGCGGTCGGCTGGCGACGTGGATGTCTGTCCCTTACCGTAGGGCCTCCTGGCCTACACGACTCTGCTTTCGGCTTCTGTTCTCGTTTCTTCCCTCAGAACTGCGTCTGTTTCACAGTGGGAAGGTATTACATGCATTTAGGCGTTCTTGTGTTAGTCTGTGGTATTCCATTTGTTCACTCGTTGACCGTATTACTTTGGTTAATTTAATGTCAGGATTTATTTGAAGCTATGTGACATACTGCAGGATTTGCTATCATGTCAGGGTTTTCATGGAAGGTGTCCAATTTGCCTGAAACCTTACAATATATATATATATATATATATATATATATATATATATATATATATATATATATATAATATGAGGTATCACAGGAAAAATTGGTCAGTATATATGGGGTACCGCAGGAGAAATTGGTCAGTAGTCATGGACATGACAGGAACGATCATTGGAAGCAAGAATCTTTGGTAAAAATGGACTCTAAAATGCATAGAGCTATGAGCACTTCTTCGATATTGTAAAACAAACTCTTCTACTAGAAGCACTTTGCTTTCCATAGTTTGAGAGGTATGGACCAAAACAAGAAAAATATGTCCAGAAAACGTGGGATATGAAGTGCATACCTCAACAGATATGCGCACTTTTAAGGTAAGCATTTTAATCCCATATTTACCAGAAATTTTTGCTTCGAATGATCGTTTCTGTCATACCCCTGAATATTCAGAATTCCTCAGGTGTTTCAAAGACATTGCGACAAACGTCCAGCGGTAATACATCAGGGGAACGACTTTGCAAGAGACACAGTGTTCGCTAAAGGTTCAGCGACGACGCTAGGCATCCTTTAGTATTCTCTGAACTTCATAGCAGTGACTTCTAACCAGGTGCGCAGTATGCTACCTATAATACCCAGTAAATAATAGTGAGGGTGAGTTTCAACAAGGAAAACCGCGAGAATGGGTGCCTCTAAGAGGATACATCTTTAATGTTGCCCAGCCTGCCGCATCTCACATGAAGCAGATGAGTGGATAATAGGCAACACACATTGCATACAACGCTGTAAGGTGCCTATACTCTGCCACCTCTCAGGGACTTAGCCAGTGTGTGTCAAAGAAATGGTTTTGAATATTTTGTAACTATAGAGCATCCGCGCTTGTGCAAGGACACAGTTTTTGTTCTTTTAAAATGGACACAAATAGTCTCGACTGCAAAAACATTTATTTCGATAGTAACCGTTTTCGGTCAATTTTTGACCATCCTCAGACCCTTATACCATGATGGTAGTCGGAGGCGGTGAATGGAAAGGGTGTTCTAACCCCACGAACGTCAACTGCAACAGAAACCGGTTACCACGGAAATAAATGTTTTTGCAGCCAAAATTGTGTCCATTTTTAAAGTACTTTTAGTCAGATCATTGTTCCTCCACGAGAAATATTTTCAAAAATTTCTAGCTACAGTTTTTGTTTTGTTTAATACCAAATATGTTACACCACAGTTGTGACCCCGCAGTGGTTTTTTATTTATTCTTCCTCTTTTTATATATTACGTGTGCCATGTGGCTGCCAACAGAAATCATCCCCAGTCGTAAATTAATGCACCACATCATCGTTACCGATTCGGCCTTGTGCCAAACTGTATTTCGTTTTTATTTGCCTGTCAGATATGTCGTTGTCGTTTTTATGTTGAAAATTACGTTTCTTCTTCTCATTGGTGAATTCTGGTTGATGTTACGTTGTTGCTGCTTAAATACACGTTTCACCATTTCAGTTCCTCGGTTCCAACCAAGGACTTTGGTGGTTTACCTTGACTTTCAGGTGATCTCCTGTTTAGCCCCATCTCCCAAATATTTGCAGTTGGGAATCCTTTTGGTTCACTCCGAACGTGCTGAGCTTCGGCTCAAAAGAAACAAGTTCTATAACAGTCCACCTCGCCTTAGAGAGTAGGGGTAAATTACACTCCTGGAAATTGAAATAAGAACACCGTGAATTCATTGTCCCAGGAAGGGGAAACTTTATTGACACATTCCTGGGGTCAGATACATCACATGATCACACTGACAGAACCACAGGCACATAGACACAGGCAACAGAGCATGCACAATGTCGGCACTAGTACAGTGTATATCCACCTTTCGCAGCAATGCAGGCTGCTATCCTCCCATGGAGACGATCGTAGAGATGCTGGATGTAGTCCTGTGGAACGGCTTGCCATGCCATTTCCACCTGGCGCCTCAGTTGGACCAGCGTTCGTGCTGGACGTGTAGACCGCGTGAGACGACGCTTCATCCAGTCCCAAACATGCTCAATGGGGGACAGATCCGGAGATCTTGCTGGCCAGGGTAGTTGACTTACACCTTCTAGAGCACGTTGGGTGGCACGGGATACATGCGGACGTGCATTGTCCTGTTGGAACACCAAGTTCCCTTGCCGGTCTAGGAATGGTAGAACGATGGGTTCGATGACGGTTTGGATGTACCGTGCACTATTCAGTGTCCCCTCGACGATCACCAGTGGTGTACGGCCAGTGTAGGAGATCGCTCCCCACACCATGATGCCGGGTGTTGGCCCTGTGTGCCTCGGTCGTATGCAGTCCTGATTGTGGCGCTCACCTGCACGGCGCCAAACACGCATACGACCATCATTGGCACCAAGGCAGAAGCGACTCTCATCGCTGAAGACGACACGTCTCCATTCGTCCCTCCATTCATGCCTGTCGCGACACCACTGGAGGCGGGCTGCACGATGTTGGGGCGTGAGCGGAAGACGGCCTAACGGTGTGCGGGACCGTAGCCCAGCTTCATGGAGACGGTTGCGAATGGTCCTCGCCGATACCCCAGGAGCAACAGTGTCCCTAATTTGCTGGGAAGTGGCGGTGCGGCCCCCTACGGCACTGCGTAGGATCCTACGGTCTTGGCGTGCATCCGTGCGTCGCTGCGGTCCGGTCCCTGGTCGACGGGCACGTGCACCTTCCGCCGACCACTGGCGACAACATCGATGTACTGTGGAGACCTCACGCCCCACATGTTGAGCAATTCGGCGGTACGTCCGCCCGGCCTCCCGCATGCCCACTATACGCCCTCGCTCAAAGTCCGTCAACTGCACATACGGTTCACGTCCACGCTGTCGCGGCATGCTACCAGTGTTAAAGACTGCGATGGAGCTCCGTATGCCACGGCAAACTGGCTGACACTGGCGGCGGCGGTGCACAAATGCTGCGCAGCTAGCGCCATTCGACGGCCAACACCGCGGTTCCTGGTGTGTCCGCTGTGCCGTGCGTGTGATCATTGCTTGTACAGCCCTCTCGCAGTGTCCGGAGCAAGTATGGTGGGTCTGACACACCGGTGTCAAAGTGTTCTTTTTTCCATTTCCAGGAGTGTATATGCTAGCCGTAGTGGCTCTGTTTGTCATGTGCTACCTAAGAAGTATTGGTAAGTGTACTTCCCAAACAGATAATTATTTAAAATGCATTCTGTGTCTAATACATTTCTCTCAATTCTCTCCATAAACAGAATGTCTTTTCTCAATTGTCAAGGCATCTTTCACCAGGTTGTGTGTTTAAATAAATCATCTGTTATGTCATTCAAATAATTTGAAATCGGAAGAGAAGTTCCGGAAGTAAATTTTTTTAGTGTAACAAAGAATCACTGCAGATTAATGAGCAACAAGACACAAGCTGTGTTTGGGAAGCCATTAGGTGTCAGATGTTAGAGATTTTCCTCTACAAGGAGTCAAAGCGATTTTGAATATTCTTACAATTTAACATGAATCACTTTACCTTCATTTCTGTTTTTTTTTCATTTTTTCTCATACTGTAACTTTTCGGTCTAAATGAAGCCCAACTTGTAATCCACTTCTTATCTCCCAATTCATCAATCTGTTAACCTAAAATACAACCTGTTTCCACAGTATTTTTGCCATTATCAATATATGAATATACTACATTGCCTGTATCAAATTACATAACACCTTATCCCAGTTTATCTATCACATCATATAATCTGAGTCTCCATTTGATGCAGTAAATGATACTATAAAAATATTTGTAGATGTATTATGTTCCACATAATAATCCTTGAATTTTTTCCATTTGAACCATTTCTTCAGTAATAAAATTCATGTGTGTATTATCTAACTGATCATCCAACAGTATCTGATAACATTTTTGTAAATCTGTCACATACCCAGTTTTACTCATATTGTGATATTATTCTAATTTTCCCCATGATGAATTGAGACACATCTTAGCAACACCTCGTTTTCCAAGATTTACTTTTATTTTGTCAAGTTCGAAGTCAATACATATTTTTCTTTGACATATTTTTTTATACATATCATCATCACCTAAATCATGAGGACTGGTTTATTATTATATTTTCATAAAGTCTTGAACAAAATTGATATTGTCTATAATTTTTAGACCTAACTGTTCAATCTGTAACAACATTCATTTAGTTTCTAAGTAAACAATCTATGGTTTTATTGTATTTTTAACACAATAATCAAAATGAAATATGAAACATAACCTTGAGCGTAATGAGCTATTGATGTATAATTTTTGTTTTCTTTAGAAATCAGCCAATGACAGAATTCCTCATTTGTATGAAATTTGTAAACAGTATATCCATTAAAATTGAGAGTAATTATGAGATTTGAAATGCATGTTCCTGTTTCTTGCTGAGCTTCATAATCAAACAACATGTATTTTGCAATATATTTATGATGAATTTTCTTTGGTTTTCCTTCTTCACTACACCAAAATTCTTATCGATTAATTATGTTATTGGATTCAGAACATTCAAAAACATAATAAGTTTTAAGTTCATCGTTAATGTAAGAACCATTCTTAACACATGTTGAACAACCTTTGTCTTTATATTCTTCATTTTTTCTTTCACAAATGCCACATTTTTGTTATCTGTATTACATGTAACAATGATGATGTTTTATTTCTAATTGTTGTTTACAGTTTCTGTATTGTTCCAAGCTACAGTTATGCTCTTCCAATCTCAATCAAATCTTTTTACATTCTTCAGAGTTGTAAGTTATATCACAAACCTCTTGGTGATCATTTAAACATTTTTCACTATAACAATATCTATTACAGTTTTGGAAAATATACCTTGTTCTTCATAGTTTTGTATTTAGGTTCCTTATATAATATACATATTTTTTCTTCTATGTTACATTTATATTTATCCTTCTTGTAAAATGATTTATCACATTTATTACAGAAATATAACAATCCTAGAAATGCCATAATACTTGTCATTACATCAAAATCAATGTGAATTTTATACAGATAAATTTTTACTGCTTTCTCAGGACTATGATAAATAACCAAATTGAAATTTTCACCACAAACAACATTTATTTGAGTATCTCATACGTTTTTAGCATTTTTGATATCATCTAAAGTAAATCCTTGATTGCTATATTCACCTAACTGATTACACAGAACTATGGTTACTTTTTTTTGTGATTTGTATTTATCACCATCTCTGATTTTCTTAATTTCAGCAGAAGCTAGTTCTCTATCTAAGGTAAAATTTGTGGGATGTGTTAACTCTCTTATTACACCTCTAGGACAACACGGATTATCATCATCTTTAATTCTAGTAATACACCTTTTGGCCTTTTTACACTCAGTTGAAATTGTTATTTTATTTTCTCTATAACCTCTTGGAATTGTTAACCTTTGAATAGTAAATGAAATATTTGCTATGTCAATAGAGTCATCAGATGTTTCCTTTCACAAGGAAGGGTCCCAATTGCCGCTTCGGTGTTGGCAATGATGTCCTCCATAAGTATAGTTCTCGGGATGAAAGCGAAATTCCCTCCTTTTTGAAGAACAGACACTTCATCTTCGTTCAGTGAGGTTGACCAATGTGTGTGACATGTCAGGAATCGCCTTGTCGGTCTGCTTCCGGCATCATTCAAACTTTTTCTTCTGTTGCTCGGTGCTGCACTCGAGTTCGTTCTACATGCTCCTGTGAGTGATGCTGTCGATCTTGTCCCAGTCGTCTCGGTGCATTCTGCTACTTAATTGATAGAAAATTTTCAAAAGTTCCTGATCCATTCTTACCAGGTCTCTCCGTCCGTGTTGTATGAATTTGCTCAGACAGAGGAAATACGCACTGAAACAGCCAGGATACTGCGCCAAGCAAAACCACCAGCTTTCAACCTGAAATTAAGAGGTACAAGCCATTAAGGATCTCAACGCCCACAAGAGTATATTGGTACTGCCTGCCGATACGGGGAATGCGACCGTCGTAATGAAGACTGAAGATTATGAGCAAAAGATCCGAGACCTACTATATCCGACGACGTCCGAAAACTAAACGCAGATCCGACGCAGCGTATCACACGGAATACGAATCGATTAATCAAGCTGTCTTCCCTGCCGGCGGACATACAGAGAAACCTGCGCAACACAGAAACCCTACCACCTCGGCTGTATGGATTACCCAAGATCGATAAGGATAACGTTCCACTAAGACCGATTGTTAGCGCTCCTGGCTCACCGACGTATAAACTGGCCAAACACTTGGCCTCTCTGCTCCACCCACACGTGGGGAAGACCGACACATACATAAAGGACTCAGGACATTTCACTGACAAGCCGAAGAGACTGAAACTTCTACCAAACGACAACCTGGTGAGCTTTAATGTTGCTTCTTCGTTTACGAAACTGCCACTCAGTGACGCTCTGGAGCACATCGGTTCTATTTTCCTGCAAGACATCACAAAGCTCTTCCATGCATGTCTCACCACGAGCTATTTCACGTGGAATGGAGATTTCTACGAACAGCTGGAAGGCTGTCCAGAGGTGGCCAACTTCTTCATGGAACAATTCGAAGCAAAGGCACTGGACTTGGCGACTCGCAAACCTAATGTGTGGTATATATACGTCAATGATACTTTCGTTGTTTGGAGCTATGGTGAAGAACAGCTCACTGACTTCATGAGACACTTCAACAGCCTCCATACAAACAAAAAATTTACCATGGAAGTAGAAAAGAACAAAAAACTGCAATTTCTAGATGTGCTGGTCGCAAGGGATGGCGAAAACCTGGGACACAGCGTGTATAGAATACCAACACACACGGACTGAACCAGGAAAGAGGCATAATTAATACGCTCCTAACGCGAGGAGGACGAATATGTGAGCCGCTGCACCTCAGACGCGAAATGCAACACCTGGAAAGCGTTCTGAGGAGCAATGGGTACTCCACAGATTATATTAGAAGTGTAACAGAGACAAACACTCGGCGAAGTAAGAAATCAAAGAAAGAAATGTCGGGTAAGGCCTTTCTGCCATACATTCCCAGAGTGACGGACAGAATCCGCCGTATATTGAGCAAACATGGCGTAAAGACGATTTTCAAACCGACAAGGAAGATCAAAGAGTGTCTTAGTTTGGTAAAGGAGAAAAGGGACCCATCTGCAATGTCGAGAATGTACCGTATACCATGCACATGCGGAAAAGTTTATGTCGGGATGATTGGACGATCAATCAACACCAGTATCAAAGAACATAAGCGACATTGCAGGTTGGGGCAGGTGGAGAAATCAGCCGTGGCAGAGCACGCACTGAATCAGACCGACCACGTAATAAAATTCGCCAGCGCGGAAGTTCTGGCTATAGAGAAGCACTATCACACGCGCTTGTTCAGAGGAGCTGTAGAAATACAAAAACACGCGAACTGCTTCAATAAGAAAGAGGAAAGCCTTAAGGTAAACGGATCCAAGCTTCCCGCACTGCAGCGAAGGAGTGTCGCAGGTAGCAAGAGGAGAACCGCACCGGAAATGACCGCGGAGAAGCTCTCGGACGTTGTCGCGCCACATACATATAGTCTGTGGCCGCGAACTTGGCTCCAGTTCACCGCCGGCAATGGAGATGAAGGTTTGACAATGCCAGCCACTCGTGCTGGCGAAACGTCAGTAAAATCATTCGAGGAACGTCGGCCGAAGAACCCGAGACAGAAACCAATAGGCAGTTTGTCAACAAGTGGCCATGAAAGCCGTAACAATTTTGAAATATCATGAAGTTGGGTGACTGTAAAACCCTCAAAGATCGCACCATTTTAGTCTCTTTTATTAAAGGAAAAATATCATTAGGATAGTGATAAAATGGGAAACATTACACTTTCGAAAAATATGAAACATTAAACTTTTAAAAATCAAGAAGCTGTATTGTTCATTATAAACTCGACGGCAAATCTTACGTCTACTTGAACACTTATTCTTAAATGTGAGACTTACGTTAAACCAATTTAAATCTTTAATTTCCTAATGACAAACACATTTTTACACCCTGTTTATTATTCATTCTTTTACGTAGATAATAATATTTTAGAATGTTCATTCCTCAAATTTCGTTTTAAATGTTTCTTGTAATTTTCTGACATAATAGATTTTCCACATAAACAGTGCACTGTAATACATCTGTTTCTTTGATAGTTCCTAATACATTCCTTAGTGATATATATGAATGCTTATCCTTAGAATATTTTTTTGAGTAAAAAATATCAATCGGCTTCTTTGCTTGGCATTTTTTACACTTCTTAACTTCTATTTATTAAGAGAATTTTTGTTAGTTTCATTAAAATTATTCTTTCAAAAAATTAATCTGCTTTCTTGTTGCTGCACAGTAGATACTTGTACAGATAAAATACTTACTCATAATTTTCTACTGTCACTAGTAGTTTTACTATGTTTTTTATTTTTATTTATATATTTTTAGTAGAATACTCATTTCATGAAAAAGAAATTCACATCAATAATCAAATGGTTTTAGACACACTCTTAAGGAAATTACAAAACTAAATCATAAAAAATGGAGCTGAATTTATTCACAAGAACAACAACAATAAAGAAGTGGAGTCAACAGTTACATTTACATGCAAGTACAAATTTTACATCGAATTCCAAAGGGCAATAATTTGACCACTTATGAGAATATTGATTTAGGGGGTCAAAAGTTTGAGCCCTTGTGGTGATATAGATTGTTTTTTTAAGTATTCATAAACAACATAAGTATTGTCTCCATTGAGATGAATAAATAATTCACAGTTTCATGAGTTAACGGTTTTTCTGAATATAGATGTATCTTCGTTTGGATAACATATGCCTAGAAAGAATGAAATTCTAAGTTTCTTCATTCTTAGTGTAGCCATTTCTGAATAAAAATTGTATTAATAAAATTTGATCTGTATAAAAAGAACCAATTCAAAGCACATCTGTTTCAGTTGCCATTATTTTTCAATGACCTATGACGAATATTTTTGAATTTATTCAGAAACATAATTAGCAACTAAATTTAGACAGTTAGTTTCAAGCTATTGAATAGAAAAAGGAAATTTAAATGTTACTGTACAGAATTTCAGAGATTTAAAGAAGAAGATTATTTATCATCAATTTCTTAAAGAAATTGAAATTTCATACATAGAAAAAATACTACAATCCTTAAGCTCTAGAACAGGAATACATTCAAAATGAAATTAAAACTTCAAGAGCAAAAAGTCTTGTTCAAAAAATTGAATTTTATTTACAGTTGAAAATTTTAGAAATTCAATAATGACATTCAAAACCAAACAATGTAAATGAGTGAGAAAATATTATGCTACATGAGAAAAAATTGTATTGAGATGTCTAAAATATACAACACCTGTTGAAATAAACGTCAAAAAATTATTGAACAGCAACCAATAGACTTCAAGCAAAAGATAAAGAATGTCTACAACTAAGAAGTACCATACCTGATGTAGTACAAATGAGGAAAGAGCAGATTATCTACATTGCCACATCAAAGCAGTAGGCTAAGATGAATTATTTCAAAGTTGGTGGTGCCTAAAAATAATCTTTCAGAAAGATTATCTGGTTATAAGAATGGAAGATCTAAACAAGATAAAATATTTAATGTCGGAAAATATGAATGTGCAGATTACAAATTAGTGGAACATGTACTTAATATTTATTTTTGTGTACACTCAGTAAATAAAAGTAAAGAAATGCGCAATACAGTCTGTTTTATTGTGTTGAGAAATTATGTGACCGATCCAAAGATATTGCTGATGAAATAAATGAGAAGAGGAAAATTATTTATGACGAAATTTTGATTTTGCATGTTATAGACTTTGAATTTATCTAACTACTTCTTAGCTACCCTGTCTATTCAGTCCCAGAGTAAAAAATCTACTTTTATTAATAAATTACTGCAAAGCTAGTTATTCACGGCTATAACATAATTCAACCAAACAAAGGGACTCGTCCTATTGGTGCCCTCACAAAAATTCACCATTTTAATAAATATTTTTTAGTATAAATGGGCAATTATTTAAGCAAATTGATTAATAGTTAAAACTTCTCCTAAACACATAAAAACACAAATAACAGAATACAGAACTTTCAATAAACGACTGTTTAGAACAGTGTGAAATAGCATAACATGTAAATATAATAGATTATTCTTACTCACGCAAACAAACTTTAATAGAATGTATTGATAAAGTACAACACAACCATAGGGATTTGAAAAACCTTGTATATCCTAAAGATTTGGAAATAGAGGTATTACATGTAAAACAACTATGAGCTATTGCAAAAATTTTAAATATAGAAAAACACTATGACTATCAGAGAGAAGAGTTAATGTATTTAATAATAAATATAAATTAGTACTAGAAAAATCATTTGCAAAGGACTTAGAGTAGTAGAAAATTGTAAAATTAAAACAAATAGCAAAAAATTATAAAGTTTGTGGATATTCATAGATTATCGATAGTAGATGTTTCGAAAAACAGAATTAATAAAATTAATATTACTAGAAGAGGAATGGGTTAAAAGATTACAAGGATTTAACTTTGATGATGCAATACCCTTGTAGGACCCATCTTGCCAGACCCTGGAAAATTGATTTATTCAAGTTCTATGAGTGTGCTCCCTGGTAAGTTTAAAAAATTTTTATTTTGAGTACGAAGTTTCATAAAATAACATTATTTTTATCTACCCCATTATTATGTGAATTATCAAATCCCAACCATTTAACACATATTCTATTTAAGTCCTTTCTCAAAGCTTTTTCAACAAGATATACATCAGGATCTTATATTTTCTGTAGTTCTTGTTCATAGAAATTTCTTTTGGTATCTCTTAATTTGTAAGTGATTGGATTAGAATGTATTACACTTTCCATTTCATAAATTTATGTTGACCAATTGTCCATGTATCCTTTCAAAAACACCTTTACGTTTAGTGATTCTCATTGTATGCCCTTTTCTAATAATTTCTTTATAATTAGACACAAAAACAGTTGGTTTATAATTATTCAATAATTTCTATTGGTTTCATTTTCATTGTCAAATGTTTTGTGTTACTACATTCCTCAAGTAGATTTTTAACTAAATCAGCATCACCTGAAGCAGACTTCAGGCTCTCTCCAATCCATCTATAATTTCCTTGAAGACTAAGCTTCTACCACATTTTTTCTTTAAGTGTTGTATTAAATATTTCAACAACATAGGCGTTTAATTCAGTAAAATTTGAATAATGATTAATAAAACCTGGTAGTCAAGGGAAGGCAGGATTCATTTACGATTGTGGATGGGGCTGTAACAGTTACTATTGGTTGCCTTTTACAGTTTTATTTTATTTTATTTTATTTTAAACCAGTAGTTCCAGACTCAACAACAAATAAAAATACCACACATTATTAATGAAGGAATAAGCAACTGTGTAAATAATAGTGTTTTCAGTGAGCTACAAATCACCCTTAAATACAGATACAGCCGATAATGTTTTAAAAGCAAGCCACCGTGATCTGGGAGAAGGCATTACATGCCAAGAATGGCAATAAGTTAAGAATTGTTTAAGAACTCGCTGCAATGTACAACTTACATGTATTGAAATATTATATATAAGTCACCACAAACACAGCAGAAGTCATCAGACGCCAGGAATGGCAGTAAATAATGTTTCAAGGCTTACTGCTAAAATATAAATACAAAATTAGAATTTTAAGGCAAATGACCACAATCATGGCTGAAGGCCTTACATGCCAGGAACATCCATAGAACACTACACTGCTAGATTTATTCCAGAAAGTGACCAGAACTATTAAATAGACATATAGAACCTTTAATGTAGGCATTACAAGGTATTGTAATAAATAATATAATAATAAATCACTAGGACCAGTACATAAGTTCCTTAAAGGGTACTGAGGCAAATTATACCCACAGAAGGCGTGGGCTGAAGGAGCATTTCACTGAACTACTGGCCATCAGACCTCCTTTTAGAACACATGTCTTACAAGAACAAAGGGACCATAGATGGTGCTCCAGGAATCGACCTCTGAGAAGGTCCGGCAACAAACACTTTGGCGAGCAATGAGACAGGTAGCCAACAGTTGCATTCACTTCACAAGATGGTAACTCAGACCAGTGGCAGTCTAACGAATGACTAATGATAATCTTGCTGAAGCTACCTGACGTCCAATGAACCAAATGCAAGAACGGGTAAGTATGTGAAAGCTGGAACTGGCGGTCTGATCTATGCCCCCAAAGGAACCACTACCACCCACCGGCCTACAATCAAGAAAGCTGTCAAAACTACACGCTTTACCAGACAGCAGCGGGAAGGTGAGGAAACATACACTGTCTTTACATACACTAACTCCCAGGGCAGGTAACTGGGGCGTTAGTGGTCACCAGGCAAGAAAATTTACCGCTGGTTGAACTTAACAAATTGTAACAAGTTGAACGCAGTAAATAGTAATAAGAAGTTGAGAAAAGCTAATCAGATAGGCCTTCACCAAGCACTCCACTCGCTGCTCTTCGCCTTGGCGACACTACGAGCAGCAACACGAACCCAAGTCACTGGAGAATCGCGATATATCACAATGGTGGAGGTTTCTCTACTTGGATTGAAATGCACTCATCTTAAACCTTGCTGGATCCGCTTTACGAAGAGGTCGTTCACCCTCGTGACCACAGCCCTTCCATCCAGCAGTCCCAGTGTGTTCTGGTACTGAGCAGACTTGACTCCTCCTTAGTCCCCAACCAAACTCGCACACTCTCACGACTCAGAAAAAGTTAGGTCAACAGTTATTACATATCGATAACCGCCACTACTGCCACTAGGGGACATTAAATGCTTGCGAAACCGAGTGGCGCCAGTCAATACAAGAAGAAGACGAACAACCGCAACCATACCAAGTAAACGATACCGTCTAGCCT
This sequence comes from Schistocerca serialis cubense, assembly GCF_023864345.2. NCBI lineage: Eukaryota > Metazoa > Arthropoda > Insecta > Orthoptera > Acrididae > Schistocerca > Schistocerca serialis. Next base: position 623,271,431 of record NC_064645.1, read on the forward strand.
GCAACAGAGGGTGGAAACCTACAAACAACACCAACGTGAGCCGCAGCACGGCTCAATTAATATTGCACTTTTTTATCAGTTCTTCAAGATCTTTATTGTAGAATTCTTTACCATTATACGTTTGTCAATTTCTTGGTCAACGTATTTTAAATATTTTTTTCAAAAGAATCCATTGTATTCTTACTTCTATTGTCTTTAACCAGATTAGCCCAAGCGAATTTTGAAAAAAACATCAATCATAATTAATAAATATTTATGTCATTTATTTATTTTGGAAATACCTTTCAGATTACTTGAATCCATTTTGAATAGGTCTGCTTGCTATAAATCATTAATATCAAGTGAAAAATGTTTTCTTATCAGTTTATGTAAGTCATTAACAGCTACATCATGAATAGGATTCAGTCTGAAGCCTCAGCAGCCTTGGCTACTCATCCTTCGATGTACATATTTAAACGATCACCTACAAAAAATATTTAACGAATATACTCTTTTCACTTTTACAAATTGTACAAAGGCCTTCAATAATTTGTGTATCATTTTTAGTTGTTACTCTGTGAGGCTTATGTGTTTCAGTAAATTATCTACACTTCTAACAGTAGATATGATTATCCACTTATATAGATAAATAGTTTATTGAATTTGAAATTTGAATTGTTTGGTTCTAAAGATTTCAGTACTTCTTCATCTTTATCAAGTTTCATATCTAAACTCTTGTTAATTAGAGTATCTAATGACTTTGGTTGCCTTTCCAGTGAATCTATTTTATTCAATGCATGATGAAGGATTGTTTTCATGTTATTTATTTCTTTACTGTGATGTTCCATCATGCCATCACAAATCCCATTTCTTTGTTTCAAGTCTGCGAGAATCTTGTTGTATTTATATTTTATAACATGGTATTTTTCTAGGTATTGTTCTGTAACAGCATCAAACATGCTTACTGGATCCTTTAATTCTACTAACCTTGTACTTTTAAAATCAGTTTATTCTTTAGCCACTTTAAAAATGCCTTCTAATTCTTTATGAAACTGTTTGATTAAATATTGTATTTTGGATCTATTTTTGATTCTCTTTCATTTAAGTTTAATTTATTAATTTCAGACATGCAATTGCCAGGCTGCTTCTGTCTCTGCAGCTTATTCCTAGACATGTCCATTTATTAAATTCAGAACATAATAAAACTTTAATTATCTGAACACAGATTTAAAACAAATAGACACATATGACCACTTATTACTCCATCAAAATTGTGAATTCATTGTCCATTATAGTACAACTTACTTGAACTGAGATATTTAACCAATTCTTTGGGGATGCTTCCTCCAAATGAATCAAAAACTATTTTCTTTAACGTTTTTCTTATAATAGCATATCCAATAAGTACCAACAAGATCACATTTATCTAAATTTACTATTCCACGTTCAAAATTTTTTGGTTATCAGGTAATTCATCAATCATGTACACAGAAAAAAGTGTGGGATTTTTAATCATTTAACTAATTTTTCTATATCGAAATTTCTTAATGCATTATGACACATATGAATTAATTTTTGAATTTTTTTCTACAGTCACTTTCTTTCTTCTCCATGACTAGATAATGTCTTTTATAAGAATGAGATTTTTCACTCTGCAGCGGAGTGTGCGCTGATATGAAACTTCCTGGCAGATTAAAACTGTGTGCCCGACCGAGACTCGAACTCGGGACCTTTGCCATTCGCGGGCAAGTGCTCTACCATCTGAGCTACCGAAGCACGACTCACACCCGGTACTCACAGCTTTACTTCTCTAAGCCATGTCTCCGCTATATCCTTTCTTTCAGGAGTGCTAGTTCTTCATGGTTCGCAGGAGAGCTTCTGTAAAGTTTGGAAGGTAGGAAACGAGATACTGGCAGAAGTAAAGCTGTGAGTACCAGGCGTGAGTCGTGCTTCAGTAGCTCAGATGGTAGAGCACTTGCCCGCGAAAAGCAAAGGTCCCGAGTTCGAGTCTCGGTCGGGCACACAGTTTTAATCTGCCAGGAAGTTTCATGTCTTTTATGTTCTTCCAATTCTTTATCCCCTTTCTTTTTCTTTATAAATGCATTTGTAACAGCAGCTGCACCACCAGACACTGAGCTGAGAGCAGTTAAATATGGTAATGCAACCATTAATTACGGGAGGAAAGCATCGTCATGTTCTGTTAGTTGTGAACCTCCTTTCTATTTTGTAAGATATTCAGTAATCTTTTTTACAATAGGTATACCTAAAGCTATGATTAAATTACCACCTACTTTCTCATCATCCTTATAGGTTCTTGAAACTTCATTTCTATCTCTGTTTCTTTTATGTACAACAGTTAAAAAATTATCAATACAACGAAATTGCTCAGTATTCAATTTAATTTTAACTGATTTTGATTCAGTCTCACCACTTGGCAGCCATCTGTAAACAATGCTGAATGTGGTCATTTATATAGCTAAAAATTTATTAACACTTGTGCAAGCCCCATCAGTTTTCATTGAGATGGCATACTAAGCTTGCTCAGCTGGTTTGAGTTCAGCACCCACACCTAATTTTCGTTTCTGATGCATTATTTCTTTAACTGCTGTTCCAACTATTCTTCACCTAAAACGCATCAGAAGCATGAATTCCTTCTTTTGCAGCTAATTAAAGTTCTTTACCTGCTTCATGTATTTTTTCCAAATCTTTACTGTCTCTGTAAGTAAATGGAATTCCTTTTGGATTGTTGATTATAAAATCACTAAATTTATTAGTTAAACTCTGTGTTATTCAAACTTATCATTCTAATAATTTTTATTTCTCACTAATTCAACTGGATGAATTACTGTTAATCTCTTCATTAAATCACTAACATTATTCATCCAACCATATCCGTTCGGTGTTTCTGTATATTTTTTTTTACTAAACCTTCAGCAATTTTTCTCACTTTGAAGTGAGTCAACTAAATCTTTTGTCTCAATGATGGAAAAAATGCATCAACAGTTTCTTTTATTAAATATCTTTATCTTTAATTGATTTTTTTGGATTATTATCAGACTATAATGCTCCCAAATGGTACAAATATAACTGCATACTTTGATAAATAAGAATGGGTATGTTTAGTATTCATGTCATCCACAGTTATTTGTCTTTTAGTTAAAACATCTATTAATTCATTTGTACCTTCTCATGTCCTATCACCAACTGTTAATTGATCCCCATCAAATTTTACTGGTAATTTATCAACAAATTAAAACTTTGTCATCACTGTTATTAATATAGTCTAGCAGTCATTCCTTGTGTGTTTTTTTAGTGGCTTGTTCCTCTCTATATTTAACCTTTACATGATTCTTCAATAAATCTTGTATTTCTGATTCACTTAAAGTATAGTCATGCTGTGGAGTTTCATAGTGATTAATTGACAGAATATCATTAAATTTTTTTAAATAAAGATTGATGATAAGGAACCATTTGCTTTTCCAACCTCTCTGGTTTCCTCGGTAGCTTCAAGAACATTGTCATCCAAATCTTTGAGTTCTTCTTTTATTTTATCGATTGTATTAGTAATGGGTCGATCTCCTTTTTTAAATTTTTTGTATTCCATTCTTGGTTCTTTTTTCCATTTTAAAATTCTTCTTTTAATTTTTCTTTTATTCTTCAACTTGTTTAGCTTTTTTACAATCTGTGGGTCATATTCCATAGACATTTAACATAAACGAAAAACATCATGGAATTTTTTTAAATAAACAAAAACATTAAGTAAAATTATTTTACATTGCTATGAATGTTTTTATTTTTATCTCTGAACTTGCTTTCATTCAGTTTTCTAGTCATGTCTATTGTAAAGAATCCAAACTGATCAATCCAGCATTTGCTACACGTTTCCTTAAATTCATCCAACTTTAAATCTCCACCAACAAATTTGTGATAAATGTGATTTAAATTTGTGTTATCCTGCCTGAAAGTAACTTAAAAATTGAAATTATCTCTGAGTAATTGTTTTGATACTTTTCAGTATGTTTGAGTGAAATAAAAACAATCTAATCCTTTATACCTACCACTAGTAAAATATTCACTAACTGTATCTTGATTTTCAAGAATGATATCGTCAAATACAACAACTGCTTTATCTTGACATTTGTGTGACATAATGATGTCACCACTATTTTCAGTAAAAGTAGTAATTTTTCATTAATCTTCAATTTTTTGACTTCATTTATTAAACTCTTGGTATTTCGGTTGATCTAAACTTTTAGAATGAACATACAAATGATTAATTTTTTTCCAATTGAACCATCCTGGTGCTAGAATACAACTGTCAATCATTAATGTCGTTTTTCCGCAACTTCTTGGTCCTATTAATCCACATCGAACAGAGCTAGGCAAGAGTTTGACATGCTTGTATTTTGACTTTTTCTCAGGAATTCTTATTTTTGCCTCTCAGTCGGTTTTAGTTTATTTAATAAATTTTTATTAATAAACGAGTTATTTTTTCAGTTGAGTGGTAAGCTGTTTGTAACAAAAAATTACTGTACCTAGATGAAACAGTTGTAGTAACACTGCGCTAGTTAGTTTTTATATACCTTTTTTCCCTCCAAATATTAGATCAAGAAATAATAAATTCTTTTGTGACACAGAAACAACAGAAATTCCTATCGGTCAATGTAGCTTGAAAAAATTGGAAAAATTTATTGTTTCGAAAAAGCCTAATATAAACATCAAAGCAGATGAAATTTTAAACAGAGTAACTTTGGAGAGTGATGTAAAATTATTTATGGATATAAAGGATAGCACTGGAGTGTGCTTGGAATTAGTGATCAAATTGTTGAAGCTAGTTAAAAACTTTTGCTAATGATGTTCCTAAAATTATTCCATTCTAATTAAATGAACTAAATTTTAATCTAACTGATGGAATATTTGTGAAGCGTACTGATGATTTTCATTAAGAAACAAAGATCTTTGCTTCTCTCAAGGCTAATGCAGAATTTGGTGGACCACTAATTCATGAACAACATTATCCAGTATTTATTTAAATTTTTGATATTATGTAGGGCTTAGAAATAACTATAACTGATGAAAATGATAATGCATGTGTGTGTGTGTGTGTGTGTGTGTGTGTGTGTGTGTGTGTGTGTGTGTGTAAAATGTGACTACATGGAGCAGCACTCAGCTCTCCTGGCTCATGTCACACTACCAGACATCTAAGTAGCAAGTTCTCACTCAGGCAGCTTTCCAATTGGGCTTATGAGGCGCATGCACCGTGACTAATGAGGAAAAATCTCCGGCAGTATGGAAATTAAAACTGGGTTCTCTGTATGGCAATCATATAAGCTGAGCGCTTCTTTCCCCTCTATATATTGCCAGATACACCTTCCATGACTCGACTTCTGTTCCTTCTGATTCCCATACATCCTCCAGTTCTGAATACCCATTAGCTAAAGACGTTTCAAATGTATTTCTTAGCTTTTTGTACCTTCACCAACCATCATCTTCTGACTGATGATAAATTTATGATGACTGCTCAGCTACAGAAGTGGAAACAATGAACAGGAGTCACTTTTCCACCAACCAAGCGAAATTATTGGTGTCCATGCACTCATTCAGTCCGCTTCTACTGACTGCTACAGTTAGAGTGCAGACAGAATAACGTGGCCAATAGATGTTCAGTTGACTGGGAAGCCACGGGGGTTGCGGGCAGCCGGCAGAGTGCTATAGGAGAATGCTGAGCACTGAAGAGGGAATGTCGTTCTAAACTGAGGGCAATGCTCAGATTTTTTGTAAATATTAAGAGGAGCCTCTCCGTGTCCACACTTCCATGGTGACTTTCCAGAAGGATCTACTGTCGCTTCTGTTTTGTTAGTATCTGAAACGAGTTCCGATGGAAATACAACAAAAGCAGCGATTTATTTTAGACTTAATCTTTCACCATTTCTAACGTTCAGTGAAGCGTCATGATTGATGAATTTTGACTGAAACCTACATTTCTCTTGTTGCTGTGTTACGATTTGCTCCTCTTGCCAAAAAAGCAGCAGAGTTCACACAATGTCTCGTCATTAACATGTTGTGCAGACACAGTTCAGACGAATTCTGAAACAATGATTTACTAAAGTAATTGATGAACTGAAAACAAGTAAGGTCAATAGCTCGCAAAAGATCCCATCCGTTGTACAAAAATAAATATGTAATGTCTTCACTTCGTTCCAAAAATCACAGCATTTCACATTTCACCATCTATGGATGACCTTTAAAAACTACACTCTCTTATCGAAAAAGTCTGTAGTGGGAGAACAATAACTATACAGTAAAATACTCTCCTCTTTTTGTGCTATCATTTACCTAAATATCGTTTCGCTATCAAACCGTTTATGAATTATGAGGATTTTTATGAACATGTCATTCTGACTTTTCTGTGGCGTACACGACCGCAAATGAGTACACTACACAAAGCCAATTGATCGAGATTGGTGACAGAGACCTCCACCCACGTCTAAAGAAAATTCAATGTTAGGTAAATTTTATACGCAGTTACGTATGAGGCTCTTAGAATAGCAGAGGCATATGCACCAAAGTACGCTTTTTTAGTTTCTTCTCGCAACATATGTTTTGAAGCGTGCTGTTTCATGCCTGCTAAGTGTGAATGGTCAATTAGGCCTTGGATATGAACCAACTCAAAATTTGACTACAGTCTGACACGTCCGGCTACAGCTGTATCATGAGAATAACACAGGCGTGCAAGCCACCCTGCCAGCTGGCCTGGATCTCTGTCGAGTTCAGTCTGCTGCGTGCGAAGACAGCTGTAACATGCAATCTCGTGGCCTGTAGCTGTAAACCTTTTAATGTCATGATAACGAGATACCAGTTTAAAGACGAAGGAATGTAGCAACAGCACATAAGGAAGCGCAAGTAAATGACACCTGTCGTCTTTCACTATTACAAGGTGATGGTACGATCAGCTTCGTGAAATATCTGATTTCTGATTTCCTGAATCCCAAAAATGGCTATGTAAGTAGAGGATACATTCGCTTGCCTCGAACAAGTACCAAACACAAAATTTCTGATTAGTGGGCCAAATTTATTTAAATATTAATGAATTAAACTAATAAAACGGCGCCACCTAATTTGATGATTTAATAAAATACTAATCCATATATTGGATATACAATAATCATGATAAATTTCATTGAGTTATTAACAAGAGGAGGTGCAAACTGAATGATTTTAAGGTTTGTGACTAGGAAGCGGAATGGCGCTGTAAGATGTAACAGCAACGAATTTAGCAGTAATTAACATTTATTTCCTCATTAAAGTTAACACACACACACACACACACACACAGATGTTAAGTTAAAAGACAGTTACGTGGAATGCTAGCGCCTGAATCTCGGCACATGGTACGTTATACAACGCAAGAACTGAACCGACACGTGTGGAGGCAAGTCTGCTAGATTACTGGTTACAGTTTATAAGGATCACTCGCACCACGCACACTGATCACTCACACAACAAAATATAGAATTTATAAGAAAGCATCCATACTCCACATATAAGCTCACAGGGTCAGAGTGTGACTGGGTTTAACTGTCAGTTTCAAAGAACAAAGCCCACTTCCGAAATTCCGTACAACTCAGTAATTTTGTAAATAAATTTACCAAAGGACAGCACATCTACGCCACGATGCAACTGAGGCTTCAATTCGAACACGAGAGGCTTTACGTCGAATTGGAGTCTCATAGCTTCCAAAGAAACGCACATGTGGGCTACTAAGTCTGTAGGAGTGAAACAGAGATCGGACAGTAAATTAAATAAAATTTAACACAGGCATTCCACAAAGCATACGGCACAGTCATACATGATATACGAAACTAAATAAAACTGTACATTACGTGGCGGCACCTCTCGTTCAAGTCAAGTTGCAGTTGCACAAAAGATCTCATCGAATGAACTGAATACTAATGAAATTAACGCTGTTCCGTGACTGAAATAGTTGATGTGGCACGATTATCAATGCCACGCACCAGAGTAACTACCGGAAATTCAAACAAAGCTTACTCTTACACATTTAAACTTAACAACTAGAGATATACGCCGAGCACCCTTACTCACCGCCGTCCTAGGGAAGAGTAAAACGAACCTACCCCGTCGCCGGGGTCTACACAGAAACCCGGAACGGCTCAAATAGCATAAGCGGTTTCTACCTGTATGAACTTCACAGTGGATGCTGACCATTGTCCACTGATGTCTCTCTGATCCAACATTTAAAGTTCTACACAAAGGTTGGTTAAACTGTCCTTAACATTCAGGGAAACCTCCTGGCAGTTAGGAAAACCCCAAGTGCCAAGTACAGACAAACCACACGTTCGTACTAGCAAACGTCTGTGGGGACGGGAAAGACATGACATGAATACATGATAATGGATTACGCAGATACATACAGAACATAGTTATGAATTTGAAATCGAAAAAGACATTATCCTTTTTCGCTGAAACGCCGCTGAGAAACGCAGCTGTAGTATCACGCATTGTCTCGTTCATCTTTCTCTCCAGGCATAGTCGTACCGAACATTTGGGTCATTAAGAACTGTAGCAAAACCGAAGGTTGTTTTCCAGGATCAATGGAACGGCTCACATGTAGATGTTTGACAAGTGCTGGTCGCCAAGCTTTCAGAGGGAAGAGTTTTTGTTTTTCCAGCAACTATGGTTTGGCATTAAATCTACAAAAATAAGCTAGTGCATTGCGATAAGATCGTATGAAGAGGTACAATCATCATTTCAATCATTCAACTATCAGTCTACCGACTAAATAGACTAAACCTGTAATTATTTTATGAGAAAAACTTGGAGATCTTCACATTCCTGCGAATCATCATGCGTACTTCACAAGTAGATTTACTGGTAAAGGAAACGTGTATCATATACAAGAGGGAGAAGAAGAGGCAGTATCGGATGATGACATTTAATATTACTGACGCACTCATGGTGCCTCACAGCACCAAGCCTGGACCAGCGCTTAGTCGTCTGTGGTACGCTACACTTTATATTTTGTGGTTACGTATTTCTTTGTATTCATTACCTTATTCATTATGTTTTATTGTACGTTTCTCATTACTTGTATTAATAATTAGTATTAGATGAAGTCTTGCAAAATGTTAACCTTACAAGAAAACAGTTTCGGCTATCACGCACATGAAGGCTTACCTTATGTAAATGGTTCCATTGGCTCTGAGCACTATGGGACTTAACTTCTGAGGTCATCAGTCCCCTAGAACTTAGAACTACTTTAACCTAACCAACCTAGGGTCATCACACACATCCATGCCCGAGGCAGGATTCGAACCTGTGACCGTAGCGGTCGCGGTCGCGCGGTTCCAGACTGTAGCACCTAAAACCGCTTAGCCACTACGGTCGACTTACCTTATGTAAGTAACATTCGACAAATTAGCTTTCAGAAATCTTGAATATCTGTGAAACAGCATTTTACAATCACATTTTATATGTTCACATCTGAACACTTCTTAATGTGAAACTTGCCCAGAAGTAAAGCTGTGAGTACCGGGCGTGAGTCGTGCTTCGGTAGCTCAGCTGGTAGAGCACTTGGCCGCGAAAAGCAAAGGTCCCGAGTTCGAGTCTCGGTCGGGCACACAGTTTTAATCTGCCAGGAAGTTTCATATCAGAGCACACTCCGCTGCAGAGTGAAAATCTCATTCTGGACTTCTTAATGTCTTTATCGATCCTGTTAATAAAGCGCAGTAAACCTTTATCACATTGTTCTCCAAAATTACCTTTGGGTATGTACACTCCATGGTGGAGCGTTAATCGCGTTTCTCTCAACACTACATTCTGGTGCATTCGCCTCTGCTATTCTAAGGGCGTTATACGATACAGTATGCACCAAATGCAAAATTATAGTAACCCATATTTTTCATTGCAAACTTTTTCAGATTTTCGCACAGTGTCTTATTCAATTGCAAATATCACAATAACTGTGACCATTAAAGAAATGATGGGAACATCGTCCTGAAGTTGACATACAAAGCTACAAGCAACGCAAAAATAAAATGAAATCTTTATACCGAATGTTTTCTGTAAAATTGTTTGAGGACGATTGCGTGGCTTTCGCCTCGATTCTGTCAGCGCAGCGCGTCGTCAACCGGCCGAAAGTGCACAAACAAGTGAACTCGTTCAGCGTTTCTGGCCAAACTTGGTCACTGTGCACCGGTCACCATATCCTGCGCGGACTCTTTCCTATTCCACTGACGATCGGGCCCAACTGCACAGTGGCGCGCGCTTCCGCGGCCCGCAGCTCGGCATGCCGGTGGCGGTGCCGGTGGCGGTGTCTGCGGCGTGTATCGAACGCCGTGGCATTGTGCGCCGGATTACAGGGCGGCAGCCGCCCGCCTGATTACAGAGCCGGCCCGCGGCGGCAATTACCGCACTTCTGCAAGCTCACCGCCCGCCGCCCACCGCCCACCGCCTGGGAACCGGCCGACACGCCGCTTCTGGCCGGCGGGCCCGAGCGCGCACCACACCTGCTAGTGCTGCCGCTGCTGGGTACCGGGCTCACCACTCAGTCAACACTGTGTCGTAACTCACCCTGGAACTTGAAACATCACTAATCGCATCTGCTCCACTGCCAAAACGTACACTGAGGTGACAAAATCCGTGGGATATAGCGAGTTGCTCATGTACAGGTGGCTTCAGTAACATGTACACAAGGTATAACAGGGCAGTGCATTGTCGGAGTTGTCATTTGTACTCGGGTGATTCATGTGAAAGGTGACCTATGTGATTGTGGCAGCACCATTGTAATTAACACAAGTTGAACGCTCAATGGTGGTTATAGCTAGACGCATTTCCGAGACCCACAGCGCCAAGAGTCTGCCGAGAATACCAAATTTCAGGCGCCACATCTCTAATGATCAAGTGCTCCTAACTTTTAAGGTATGCGTTTTAGAGCACGTGTTTGCTGGACATTTTATTCTTATTTTGATCCATACTACCACTTCCCAAAATATGGAAAACAAAGAACTAGTAGTAGAAGAGATTTGTTTCACAGTATCGAAGATCAAAAATTCCTCGTAGCTCTTACGGTATGCATTTTCGACCCTATGTTTACTGACACTTTTTTCTTTCAGTGTCGTGTACTTTTAACTGTATGCGTTTACTCCATTAATTATGATACACCCCGTATAGATGAACAGTAGAAGCGAAAGCTGAAATACATTTTCCCGAGAATGCCGACCATCTTCCATTGTCATTTTTCAATGTCGAAAGGAAGACAAATTATATGGATGTGTCTTAATTTTCTTAAGCCTTGCTTCCATTATTAAGCGCAACGTCAGCACTGCCTCTCTGGTCCCTTTATCTTTCTCAAAGTCAAACCTCATCATCTAACAGATCCTCAGTTTTATTTTCCATGGCCGGCCGGTGTGGCCGAGCGGTTCTAGACGCTTCAGTCTAGAACCGCGCGACCGCTGCGGTTGCAGGTTCGAATCCTGCCTCGGGCATGGATGTGTATGATGTGCTTAGGTTAGTTAGTTTTAAGTAGTTCTAAGTTCTAGGGGACTGATGACCTCAGATGTTAAGTCCCATAGTGCTCAGAGCCATTTGAACCATTTTTTTTTTATTTTCCATTATTCGTGTATGCATGCATCATTTGTTAAGCTGCCTGTCCGATAGTTGTCGCACTTATCTGCCCCTGCTGTCTTCAGGAATCCGTAGCTAATATTTTTCTTGAATGTCGTGTGTCTCCAGATTCTACACACCAACTTTGATGGTTGCCACTTTCCCCCATTATGTTAGAAACTACAAAAGAATAATGTCTCTACTTTTCACCTTATTTTATCGCAAGCCTTGCAAAGCTCTGTTAAATTCTAATACCAGATCCTGTTCTCGATAAAGACTCCAATTTTTTCATTTGTTATTTCATCAGACATTTCTTCTCCTCGTAGAGGGCTCCAAGGTGGTTGTTCTAACCACTTGTTCCTCCTCTGCCTCTAATTGTGGAATTCTTCTTGCACTGCCAGTTTGACGCCTCGTCTTTAATTTCGTAATGACAGAATCGTGGTGGCGCCTTACGTCCTAAGTCTTCGGCCACCATTGCTGCGCTTACACGGTTCGTAACGCCCGGATATCCAGAGAAACAAGAAGCTGACACTCTTGGAGCCCACAGTAGAGGAGGAGGACGCGGTCTGTTGCGGTGTTGATGGGACGACTACTGAGAGAACTCGACTAGTTTAATGTAAGACGAAGACCCAGAGTCCAAAGTGTTATTATTCTATTTCATTATATGAACGTCGCTAATGTGCTGGCAGTCTTTTTAACCTCATGAGCTAAGTTTTAAAACGTGATAATCAGAGTATTGTGTCTCGAAACGCGCTGTTGAGTCGTGTGTGGGACGGAAAACTGTTCAATGCAGCCTGTTATTAGTTTTAAAATATAATAACCACTACCTCACATCTTTCACACGTATAACATGCAAGTTAATTAAAGAAACAATATGACAACAGTCCGTTTTGTGAAACTAGAGAAGATTTCAACAAAAAAAAAGATTATAAATTTTTATACAGTATTCAAAACGGAGCTATATAGGCACCAGCCCCAAAACTTTGCTTTAAAAAGGACAGTGCACAAATGGTGCATAAAAAACTAGAAAGCTGCAGAGAACTTCGAAAATATTTAAAAAGGACACCTAAATTGTCCTGAGCTTACACAAAGCCTTCCAACCAGAAATTCCCCTAAAAGAAACCCAGATTCGGAAACACTAAATGAGAAGGAAATTACTAAAAATTAAAAAATAATATATGAGGAAATTCCTGCTCCCTTGTCTTTCAGTTTTAGCACATTTCTCGGATACTTTTCTGAAAATCTGACATCGACATCATTAAAAAACTTCACATCACTGTACTGGTTTCTCCAAGGGGTTCCTAATGCCTTTACATGAAGTATTGTAAATTACCCTGAGCTTACACAAAGATTTGCACCAGAAATTCCCCTAAAAACAAACCCAGTTCGGAAACACCAAACGAGAAGGAAATCACTATGCAAGTGAAAAGTTAAAAAAAAAAAAAAAAAAAAAAAAACCTGAGCATCTAGCATGTGAGCCCTGCTTGGAGGTTTCACACTGCATGAGCAGATTCCAGCCGCCTTGTCTTTTAATTTTAGCACTTTTGTCGGGCACTTTTGTAATATGTTTCAATATCACCATTAACAGTCGTCACACCACTGTACTTGACTTGTCAAGAGGGCTCTAATGGCTTTACATTACGTATGTCGCTAGATTTAAAAAAATACCTCCTCCTTCAGCTTATCGGTTGACAAAGGAGATAGGAGCATTACACATACACAAAATCATGTGCTCTCCGCTACGTGCCATCATTTGCGGAAAACCTCGTTTCGATGTCTTGAACCGTCGAAGAAATAAGAAGGGATTGATGACTCAGGATTCGATGACTTGCAAATATACGTACCATCATCAGCAAGTATGGCGCCGACCTGGGTGGATGTGCCTTTCTTCCAATGCTTTCGAGAGGCGCAGTGTCGTTACTGGCACTAAAGTCTTTGGTCACTTACCAAATAGTATCAAAAGTCTGACAGATAACCAACAAGTATTTAAGAAGAAATTAAAAGAATTTCTGAATGACAACTCCTTCTACTCCATAGAGGAATTTTTAGATATAAATTAAGAAAAAAAATATTTAAAAAATAAAAAAAAGAAAAAGAAAAAAGAAAAACAAAAAACACAAAAAATAAAGTTGTTATATTAACTTAAGTATGTTGTTAAATTAACCTAATTATGTCATGTATTAGAAAATTCGACTCGTTCCACATCATTACGAAATATCGTATTCATGATCCATGGAACTAGTATTAATCTAATCTAATCTAATCTAATCTACTGCTGGCGTCACGATTTGGGGAGCAGTCAGAGCACGGCTGCGTCCTCATGTGTTACCTCGCATGTGATAATTCCGTAATGTCATTTTTAAATAGAACAGTGCTCTTCCACAAACGGCGCGTGTCTATGAATTCGAAGGTACTCCTGTAGCCAACAAGATCACCAGATCTGTTCCGAATAAAGTATGTGTGAGAACAGTTCTGACGTCAGCTCCGTACCAATATCCAGTATATCAATGGATATTTACGACAGTCGTGGGCCAGCTTGCCTCATGGGAAGATGCAACGGCATTAAAACGCCCAAAACGCACCGGTGCATACTCTTCATTACCGATAAGTGGGTGCATACCGCCCACATCTCCCTGGCCTGGGCCACGCTGACTGCTGCCGACAGGAGTGCAGTGCTAATGACAAGGGCGCTGGCATCACCAATTTGGTTGGTTGATTTGGGGGCATGCACCAAACAGCGAGGTCACCGGTTCCCTTGCATTAGGGAAGGATGGGGAAGGAAGTCGGCCGTGACCTTTCAGAGGAACTATCCCGGCATTTGCCTGAAGCGATTTAGGGAATTCTCGGAAAACTTAATCAGGATGGCCGGACGCTGGTTTGAACCGTCATCCTCCCGAATGCGAGTCCAGTGTACTAACCACTGCGCCATCTCACTCGGTATCACCAATTTATTTCAAACTTCGTACATCTTTAGCAGGCGATTCAAATAACATAATGTGCATTAGTAAGGTGCGCTGCTCTGGCAAATCCGAGAAAATCGACAGAGAAGTTTTACGCATCTTCTATGTGGCTTATCTATCTCTGTGTAAGTGTGTAAGTGCCGGCCATTTGAACTTCATGGTGGTCAAGTGCTCCCTCTGTAATAAAAAAAATTGAGTTAGTGGATCAATGATGAATTTGAACAAACATCATGGGGCGTCCGCTCCGAACAAACAGAACCAGTAACGAACAAAATGAGATCAACAAAAAAAAAGTGCTTGGAGTTGGAGCCTCGTAAGACGAACGTGTATGACGCGACGGTTCGACTCCCGGTCAAACTTAAATTTTGTAGTAGGATTGTAAATTCTGTGATGTTTAAAAAATTTGCTTCTGTACTATTCGTTCTTGCTACATAAGCAATGTTTCACCGTTACGCAGGTTAACTGCCAAATGGGGCCTGCCTCTCTGCAGCTCGAAGTGTCGACGTGTAAAGTAGTTCCAGGTATCTTAGCAGACTGTATGTATAAGGGATTTCGCAAATCGCGACAGGCATTCATTTTCGATAGAACACTATGCATTTCTTCGTTTACTTGTCGATAGTTATAACTATGCTTGAAACTTCCTGACAGATTAAAACTGCGTTCCGGTCCGAGACTCGAACTCGGGACCTTTGCCTTTCGCGGGCAAGTGCTCTACCAACTGAGCTACCCAAGCACGACTCACAACCCGTCCTCATAGCTTCACTTCTGCCAGTATCTCGTCTCCTACCTTCCAAACTTTGCAGAAGCTCTTCTGGTAGAGCACTTGCCCGCGAAAGGCAAAGGTCCCGAGTTCGAGTCTCTGTCCGGCACACAGTTTTAATCTGCCAGGAAGTTTCATATCAGCACACACTCCGCTGCAGAGTGAATATCTCACTCTGGAAACATCTCCCAAGCTGTGGCTAAGCCATGTCTCCGAAATATCCTTTCTTTCAGGAATGCTAGTTCTGCAAGTTCGCAGGAGAGCTTCTGTAAAGTTTGGAAGGTAGGAGACGAGGTACTGGCGGAATTAAAGCTGCGAGGACAGGCCGTGAGTCGTGCTTCGGTAGCTCAGTTGGTAGAGCACTGGCCCGCGAAAGGCAAAGGTCCCGAATTCGAGTCTCGGTCCGGCACGCAGTTTTAATCTGCCAGGAAGTTTCATATCAGAGCACACTCCGCTGCAGAGTGAATATCTCATTCTATGAATATGCTTGTTCTAATAAATAAATTTAACTAAGAATCGTAAGTAGTCAAATAACACGGAATTCTCTAAAACTTCATGCAAATACATGTGTTTTTTTTTAATTTTATTACCACACATATGTCACATAAATTAAATAATATGACCTGTGATGAAAAAAATGTGGATCAAATTAAGTTTGAGCGGGAGTCGAACCGTCGTCTCATACACTTTCATCTCACGAAGCTCGAACGCTAACTACTTGTGTACCATGAATTGTTTGGCACTTAACGCACAGATGCATAAGCGACATAACAGACCCGTAAAAGGCGGCCTGTGTGGCCGAGCGGCTCTAGGTGCTTCAGTCCGAAACCACGCTTCTGCTACGGTCGAAGGTTCGAATCCCGCCTCGGGCATGGATGTGTGTGATGTCCTTAGGCTAGTTACGTTTAAGTAGTTCTAAGTCTAGGGGACTGATGACCTCAGATGTCAAGTCCCATAGTGCTCAGAGCCATCTGAAGACCCGTAAAACTTCTCCTGAGATTTTCTCAGAATTGCCAGAGTATTTCACCTTACTGCTTGTTGTCGCCTTACTACTTTTTCTTTTAGTGGCCTCCTAAACGTGTACAGCGTTTGAAGTAAAACTGTGATCTCAGAGTCGTGACCTCCCCTTGTGTATCACTGCTTATTCTTCGTGTTTTGCTGTTATCACGTAACGATAAAACAAATATCGCCCTAGACTAATTTGGGAGCGCTGTAACGAGTGCATCCGTAAAATTACGATTGAAAAATACTTTTTTTCATAATGGGAAACAAACCGACGCTTTTTGCTGACACTAGCCGTCGCATGAAAAACGTGACGAGCAGTGATTTTTGGAAAAACTCCAGTTACACAATGTAAAAACGAAATTGCAAACGTCTGTCGAAACACCAGAGAAAATGCACCTGACGGCTGTTAGGAGAGACACTTCCTAGCTGAGTTGTCACTGATGAAATTATATTCTTTGCCTCTAGTGCAGAGAATCTATAGTAACGAATCGAACTTAATACAGCAAGCTTGAAATTTGGCCCGAAAATCAACCATAGCTACAATGAAATGAAGTGCAACTGATGAACCGAAAAAGAAATAGAACACATTTACATGCCTTCATACAACCATAATTACCTTCAAACGTTTTCATTGTAATTCTTCCGTTCGTTTTTATAGTTTATCTGCACTAGAAACAAATAGTTCACTAACATTAGCAAAATAAATGTGGTTTAAATATGTTCAATTAATCACAGTTTGGGGTGGAAAACAGCTGTACCAACACTGAGAATAGTCCTATTACTATTTACGTTTGTGGCCTCCTGGGCCATGCGATGTACAAGAAACGGCATTTTCAAGGCATTGCTTTAGCTTTTCTTTGCGCCCACATTACTTTCATCCTCTGAGAGTGGGCGCACCTCTGCTCATCAGAGCATTTTTTTTTTTTTTTCGATCTTCTTGGGTTTCCCTGCCAGGCCAGTTCTCCAGTCGTAAATTTTCTGCCCAATTTCTTTTCTGCTCGATTAATCATGATGTGTTATTCCTTCAGGCGTTCTTTTACTCCACCGATCCATTTTATTATTTCAGTTTTAGCTTCACTGAGATATTCGCAGAATTCCGCAACCTGTCTAGTTATCTGATTCGTTACACTCTTTTAATACGCATATAAAATTTTAGCCAACGTTTTCACTACCGCTCTCTGGAAAAATAATAAATGCTAGTACTTTGTTCATCTTTGAATTCTACTGGTTCACTTATCTTCAGAACTGCCTAGAAATGAAACAAAAGATGTGATTACGATCCTTGCCACGTCCCAAGTTTCCTTTATTTTGAGGTGCATTTTTGCCTTGGAAATATTTTTGTAGGTCCGAAGGGTGTTTCCATTTTGTGCCAAAATTTCATTACTAATCTTTTCTGGACCTGTCTGTTAAAAGTGTCTGTCAAAATACTTAAACTGAAAAACTCCCTCGATTTTTCTGTCCGTAATATTAAGCATTTTGGGAGTAAGATTGTTGCTAGAAATTTACTTTGTTACTTATAACGATATTTGAAGACCTACTCTTTCTCCTAATTTTTTAAAGAATTTATACTTGTTTTTGTGCTGTTTGAATGTCCTCATGTAGGTAGTCTGTTAAAGCTAAGCAGTCTATTCTAACATGGATCCTTCTAATTTGACTAGTTCGTTAATTTTAAGCTCCGATTTCTGTTATACCCGCTCCTGTTTTACATTTTCTAAGGTAGATGAAGAGTAATAGACAAGATCCATAGTCTTGTCTCACTCCTGCTTTTATTTAAAAATGTTTCGAAATTTCTCCCACGAATTTTGCCTTATATTTTGTGCCATTTAGTGTTTTACTAATAATTGGAGTGGTTCTGAAGTCCGGACCTTGATCTTTCAGAATTCGGAACAAAGCCTTACCGTAAAATGAGGCATACGCTTTTTTAAAAAATCTGCAAAGATACAAACTACTTTATTATTATAAATTTTTGACGTTTAGGGATTAGTTTCAAAACTAAAATTTATTCTGGGAAAGATCTATTTGACTTGAATCTGCTTGAGATTAGCCAGTTTTACATTCAAGTTGTAGTTGCCTTCGCTCCAGGAGACATTGAGATATGTAAAATTTCGAATGCAATAGGGAGAATGGAAATCTTTCTGCAATTATTAACATTAGTTTTATCTCCCTTCCTATGAAGTGGATCTGTAATGTAGTTTTCAAGTCATCCGGAATTTTCTCCGTTCACCAATCGTTTTGCATGCTAAATGTAATTTCCTGTAATATTTTTACGCCAGCTGATTTCAAAACTTGTGCAACAGTGTCGACTGCACCAGATGGTTTTAATTTGTTCTGATCATAGTTGACGTTTCCGTAGCTTTCTCATCTTATTTGCTTTCGCAAAGGCTTTTTTCCAGCAATTTATCTAAATACGGTTAGTAATGAAATTACGCAGAAATGAATTAGTTTCATTCTTTATACACAGTTTTGGCTACATTGCGTCGACCAAACTTATTTCTGTTAATTTTTTAGTAGCTTCATGCTCGCGCCGTAAAATGACGCAGCAAACAAAACTAACTGCACTTGGTTGGAGGAGCCATCCAAATCCATTTAGGCAACTCAAAATTTAAAAAAAAGTAAATCAATTTAGGTAACTCAAAATTTAAAAAAAAGAAACAATCTTGATAACAAACGAAGACTTGTCTGATAAATCCCGCACTACTCTTTCCAATACTATAGTCATCACCTTTCCCTTACAGGCGTATCGCTAGCTCCGAGCATTCAATGCATTATGATAAAACTGGGTAGAAATAACACAGGTCTGCGACATAAAAATCGTTTCAAATTTAGTATGTGATTTTTATAGTGTTTTCAACGCTGATTTCGGGAAAAATAGTGAAAAAATTCCATCACGTACAGTTATTTCACAAACTGCTTGTCTAGTTCTAGCTTTTTCGCTATTTCAGCACTCTAGTGAGTTTGAATTTTGGTTTTTAGGCTCTCCCTAAACTATTATTTAGCCATTTTTATACTAGATATACGTAAAATAAAGATTAATTAGGAGAAACCAGCAGTATTTTCCTGTCAGCGCCTGTCTGTCACGCTGCCCCTTCCCCCGCCATCACCAAGCAGTGAGCTTCTGCTATTGTCCTTCAGTTCACAGTACCTCTTCACTCTCTGCTGTTCACGTGTTGTTGTTACTAGTGCTTTAAAGTAGTGACTGTTTTCCTGTGTTGTGAAGTTGTTTTATGGACAATGGACAGTGGCTACAAGGGGATGTGTAAACTCGCCAGACTGCTTCTGCTACATTTGTGGTAACCATGCCGTTAAAAAGCAAGAAGAAACACTTCCGATTTTGGTGAAAAAGTATATTTCTCCTATTTTAGTATAAAGTTAGACGATCAAGATAAGCCTTGGGCTCCACACAAAGTTTGTTCGGTGTGTGTTGAAGAACTGAGGCAATGGTTTTAATGTAAAAAGCAGTCCTTAGGTTTTGGGATACCAATGGTTTGGAAGAAGCCCAAAAATCAATGTGATGACTTCTATTTTTGTTCTTGTGACGTACGAAGTGTCAGTTTGAAAAACAAAAAGGATATTTCTTACCCTAACATCCAATCAGCCATTCGTCCGCTTCTTCATGGACCTGAAGTACCAATACCCTCTCCTCCAGATTCTTTGGATGATATAGATGATCACGAGCCATCAGCTCAGCAAGGTAATAGTGAAGAAGACAGAGATTGCTACGATCCTGGGACAACCGATCCCATTCCAGGCTCACAATCCGAACTGAACGATTCGGTTAGAGACTTAGGTCTTTCCAAAGAATCGTCAGAGGTTTTAGGACCTAGATTGAAATATAAACATATGTTGGCTCCGGGTACATCCTTTTCTTGGTATCGATCGAGGGAAAAGGAGTTTGTATCTTTCTTCTCTCAAGAAGGTGACCTGATGTTTTGTAGTGATGTTCCTGGACTTATGCCACATTTCAAAATAGAATATGCTCCTGATGAATGGAGACTTTTTATTGATTCTTCAAGAAGAAGCCTTAAAGCAGAACTTCTACACAATGGCAATAGGTATGCTTGTATACCAGTTGGACACTCGGTTCACTTAAAAGAATGTTACGGAAACCTTGAACTGGTTTAAAGCAAACTCTGCTATTCAGACCACAGACGGACACTATGTGGTGATTTAAAAGTAACTTTAATGCCGCATGGTCAACAAAGTGGCTATACAAAGTTCCCTTGCTTTCTCTGTGAATGGGACAGTAGAGACAGAAAGCAACACAGAATAAAAAAAGCTTGACCCTTGAGAGAAACCTTACAGGTAGGGATTAAAAATGTTGAGAGGAAAAGCCTTGTGGATCCCAAAAAGGTGTTACTTCCACCACTTCACATTAAGTTGGGGCTGATGAAACAATTTGTTAAGGCATTACCAAAAGAAGGGGCGTGTTTCAGATATCTTTGTAGTTTATCCGAGGCAAAGCTAAAGGAAGGAATCTTTGTCGGACCTGACATTAGAAAACTAATGACAGATCCCAACTTCGTGGACAAAATGGAAACAAAAGAAGAGGCAGCATGGACATCTTTTAAATTAGTTGTTACAGGTTTCCTAGGAAACAAAAGAGATTCACACTACAAGACAATCGTCGCAGACATTCTCGACAACTTTAAGAAGCTGGGCTGTAACATGAGCATTAAAGTTCATTTTCTCCACTCACATCTTTACTTCCCTGCAAACCTTGGTGATGTAAGTGAAGAGCAGGGCGAAAGATTCCATCAAGACATCAAATAAATGGAAAGAAGATATCAAGGAAGGTGGAACGTCAACATGATAGTGGACTACTGCTGTATGATAAAAAGAGATGATCCTCAACGAGTCCACAGCCGAAAAGCAATAAAAGAAGCTTCGACAGAAAGCGGGAGCGTTAGTATAAGGACTTACGAGCTTAAAGAGAAGTGGAAGTGTTCTGGAAATGTAGTTTAGAACATGAGTTATAAATGAAATAAAATTTTATAACGTTGGAAAAAATGTGATAAATTGCTTGAATTTTGATATTATACCCAAAAATACTCCATTTTTTGCGAAAAAACCTGACGTGATAGAAAAAATGGATTGCATTTTTGAAATCAGCGCTGTAAAGCACATAAAAGTCAGTTATCAAATTTCTAAAAACTTTCAAAAAATATTTTTTGCAGACCTGTGTAATTATTATCAGTCTATTTATTTAATTATTACTCATTTAATGTGTGGCACATTACATGACATGGTAGTAATATGACAGCGATCCAACGAATTAAAAAAGTCAGAAATGTGGTTAGTATAATGAAGAAAAATGCAATCCATGTTCGTGACACACTCAATGAATTAAACTGCCTGTAATCCATTATCATTGGACCGCCAACTATTTTTGCAATGCTATTTTGTGTTCTCATCAAAATGTTTGTACGTAACAATCTTAAGAAATCTAAGACCATTAAATTAAATCCTGTGCGTTTTATTATTGCTTCCCATTCCATTTTTTCTCTTACTTCTTTCCTTTTCTCTAGTTTCCTATCTCATACATGTCAACTCCACACGCTCATACACACACACACACACACACACACACACACTCGCGCGCGCATAATACACACACCCGCGCGTGCGCGGACACTTGATGAGTATGAGCACATGAACAGTATAGAAGCAAGTAACCGGTATATTGTTTATCTTCACCTATACCAGGAGATAATGATGTGGAGTTAAAAAATATTCACGTTGTCTTCTTTGCTTTTTTGGCCTCTTTTTCCGCAGTTGTATTTATACGAGTTGTATAGGTTTATTGCTGTCTTTAGCAACTATGATATAAGTCTTATTAAGACCAGACGCGTTTCGGTTTACTTTAAAGCACCTTCGGAGGTCGCTGTAACAATATGACGTTTTCTCTTACAATTTTGGTTGTTACGATCATCAGCAATTCTCATTCATTACTTATTACTATAAAGAGTTTTTATTCTTTTCATTACTAAATGTTTTTTGCTGTTTATCACATTCTTTTTCGTCTTCCACATGTAACTGTTCAGTATGTACTCACAGAACTTTGATTTACACTTCCGTATTGGGAAGTATCACTGTGATGTCCTCTCGCCGTTTGGGTGTTTCGTATTGCTATTGTGCGATACGTTTGTCTTTTGTTTTGACAGTGTTGGAGGCATCTGTTACCGCTCTGTGAGTGCTTATAGTTTCCGACTAGGAAGAGAGAGAGAAAGAAGGAGAGAGAGAGAGAGAGATGTTTTTCCTCTAAAGTACTTTTTACTGTAGTGTACTTTTGTTTTTTATTTATTTATTTACTTTAAATTAGGGGTAATTATCTTCATTGTGTGTGTTGTGTGTGTGTGTGTGTGTGTGTGTGTGTGTGTGTGTGAAGGGAGGCAATATGTCCGCTTCTGTTTGTGTAAGTTATTGTTGTATTGTGGTACAGTGGTGGACGGTATATGGTAGGGATATTGACTAGTTTTTGATATTATTTTGTAGTGTCTAAGGGGGTTGTTCTTTCTCATCAATATAATTTACTAGTTTCAATAGAATCTGCTTGCTGATGTTTGTCTAGTCATTTAATAGTGTTTTTTCTCTGTTATTGCTTTCTGAATTTGCAAGTTTTCTTGTTGTGTAGGAGACGTTTGTTGCTGAATCTGATAATTTTTATGTCCATTTTTGTTGTGGTGGGAAGATTGCTTTCTTGACGGAGGTATTTTGCAAAAGTTGAGAGGCTGGTGCCATATTAGCATGCTCTTCTTACTTCAAAAGTTCTGTCTCTCTGTCCTGAGTATTGAGCACCACAGTTGTTACACTGGAGTTTGTAACTGCCAGCTTCTTGGTACACGTCCATTTCATCTTCCTTTTATACACATTTCTCTATGTACACTATTTTTATTCCTTGTTTCTGGAGGGAAGTTTCTTTCCATATGTAAGTATGTACCAGTTTCTCTGATGAGTTTCTATGTCGTTCTCTTTTTGTGTATTGGTGGTGATGTGTGTGTGTGAGGGGGGGGGGGGGTCGTGATGTGGGTCCCTGGGTTTGTGTGGTATGTTTTTATATTTTTTCTGGAATTTATGAGGAATTCCTGGTATCCATTATTTTTTGCTATCTGAATAATTCGGCCTGTCACCTTACTATGGTCATGTTTGTCAAGTGGTACTGTGTTTAATCTGTGGATCACATCTGAGAGCAGATTCTCTTTGGGTCTGTGGGTGGTTAGATTATTGATTTAATATTGTGTCTTTGTGGTGTTTTTCCTGTAAATGCTGAAAGAGCATTGGTTATTTTTTGTGATGGATACAGCTAGGAAATTTATTTTGCCTGTTTGTTGTGCCTCTAAGGTGAACTTTATGTTTTTCTGTAATGTAATGTGTTTATCTCTGCTTGTAATTGTTCTATTTTATTTTCTGGTTCATCTACTAAGCAGAGGATGTCATTTATGTATCTCCATCAACATAGAGTATTGTATCTCCCTGGTATTATTTTCTGGAAAATTCTTTCTTCTATTTTGTTCATGAAGATGTTGGTAACTTTCCTAAAATTGGGGATCCCATTGAGAATCCTTCTTCTTGTAAGTAGAATTCTTTGTTGAATTCAAAGTAATTTTGGCCAGTAATGAGGTGCAGAATTTTGCTAATGTCTGTTATGTGTTCTTGTGCTAAATGATTGTAAACATCTAAGTCTTGTTCTATTATTTTGATGGTTTCTTTAACTGTGATTGTGGAGTACATGTTTTCTTCATCAAATGACATCAGCACAGTTTTTATGTGGTTTATTAGTTCTCTTATGTTTTTCGCTGTTCCGTCATTTTATGTTTCATATTGTTGTGTGAGTGGGCTTAGCGCATGCCTGACGAGGACGTATGTTAGTGCTCTTATGCAGTTAACTATGGGCCTCATAGGGATATTTCCTTTATGAAACTTTGGTTGGCTCTGGATGTATTTAGCACATTTTTCATTTTTGTGTGAAACCTGTTTTTTAGGTCTGACTTTAGTTTTGTGATTTTATTTTATGAAATGAATTATTGTGTTTTGTTATTGTATTCTTGTTTAGCCATAGGAGTAACTGTGTTCCCGTTGTCTGCCTTTGCTATGATAATTTTGTCTCTGTGTAGCTTCTGTGGAAGAGTTTTCAGAGTTTTAGCTTCTGTGATTTTCTCCCTTGTTTTATTGTGTTCATATCTTGTACCTATGATGTTTTTAATTTCTTTGCCTGTTACAGTAGTTCTCCTCTTAATCCTATGTTCATGGTGTCTGTGTCTTTCCTCTTTTCTTGAGACAGTATGTTCTCAGATTCTTCTTCTTCTTCTTCTTCGTTTCACCCAACTTTGGGGTACGTTGAATCAATCACTTCTGTGTGTTCTGTGCCTTTCTTTTCGCCCAGTACTGCTTCATTCTTTCTGATCTTGCTTTTATTTCCTCATCAGAGATGACAATCGTTCTTTTCTTTCTATTTTGGAGCTGGAATCCCTCTTTTCTGTCTTTGCTTATCATTTTTGCGGTCCTGTCTGTGAGCATTTTTTCTGTGATGTGTAGTTCTCTTAAGTCTTTCTCTGTTTGGATAAACCAATTTGGTTTGGATTTTTTATTCCTGAAGTAGTCAAACATTCTTTTTGTAAGTCTATTTGGGTTCATTCTGAGAATGTGCCCATAAAACTCAATTCTTCTTTTCCTCATTGTATCCGAAAGTTTTTCTGTGGTTTTGTAGAGTGTTTCATTTTTGGTATGAATTAGTTTGTCGTTATGAAATTTGGGGCCTAAAATTTTTCTCAATATTTTTCTTTCTTTGATCTCTAGCCTTTCAATCGGGCCATGGTTAGTGATAGATAATGTCTCAGCTGCATATAGTGCTTCTGGTTTAATGACAGTGTTGTAATGTTTTATTTTTGAATTCCATGAGAGGGACTTTTTATTATAAGTATTTTTAGTAAGCTGAAAGGCTAGTTCAACTTTGTTTCTTCTTAATTCTATTGCTTTTTTCTCAAGGGCGTTCCAGCTAATCCATTCACCAAGATATTTGAATTCTTTAACGATTTCGATCTTTTGGTCTCTTACTTTAAGATATTTCATTAGCTTTTTTATATTTGTGATTATTTTGTTTTTTTTCAAAAGAAATTTTAAGGCCTATTTTCTCTGCTTGTTTCTGTAATTCGAGGATCTGTTCTTTGGCTTCTTCCCATGTTTCAGCTAGTAGGGCCATATCATCCGCAAATGCTAGGCAATTAACCTTGATGCCTTTGTTTTTTGTTCCTAGTCGGATTCCACTATTGATTTTCTTGTTCCATTCTCTTACTATTTTTTCTAGGGCACAGTTAAATAACAATGGAGAGAGTCCATCACCTTGTCGTACTCCAGTTTTTATCTCAAATAGGTCTGAGAGTTCTCCCATAAATTTAATTTTGGAGTATGTGTTGGTGATGGTTTCTCTAATTAGGTTTGTAGTTTTATTGTCTAGGTTCAATTCTTTTAATATGGAGATTAGAGATTCCCTGTCTATGGAGTCGTACGCCTTTTGAAAGTCAATGAATGTGATGACATACGCTTTTGCTCTCGATTTTTGGTAGGCCATAAGATTTTTGAGGTTTAGAATTTGTTCTGGGCAGGATCTTCCCTTCCTGAAGCCTGCCTGGTATTCTCCAAATTGAAAATCTAGCTGGGGTTCTGCTCTGTTCAAAAGGACTTTAGACAGTATTTTGTATGCTACGTCAAGGAGCGAAATCCCTCTGTAATTGTTGGGGTCTGTTCTGGATCCCCTCTTATGAATTGGGTGAATGAGGGCCATCTTCCATTCATCCGGAATTCTTTCTGTTTTCCATATTTCTTCAAATATGTTTTGGAGCGATTCTATGGCATTTCTATTGACATTTTTCCACAGTTCAGCTGTAATTTGGTTCTCTCCCGAAGCCTTATAGTTTTTGAGATTCAAAATGATTGATTGTAGTTCCTCGACGGTGGGTGGTTCTGAGTTAGGACTTGTTGAAGTTGAGTTGCTGAAATCCATTTTTTCAATTGGTTCTTTACAGTTGAGAAGGTTTCTGAAATATTCCCTCAAAATTTTGCAATTATCCCTGTTGTTGTGTGCAATATTACCATTTTTATCTTGTAATTGGAGTGTCGGTGGGCTGTACTTGGTTATTTTTTGTTTAAAATTTCTGTAAAAGCTCCTAGTCTTGTTTTTGTTGAAGTCTTCGTTGATCTGCAAAAGGAGTTGATCTTCTTGTGCTTTTTTAATTCTTTTGAGGTTTTTACTCACTAGTTTTCTTACACTCAGGAAATTTTGCCTATTATATTCATTTTTCTGAGATTGCATCTGTTGCCATGCTTTCTTTCTTTGCTCAATAAGTTTGTCACATTCCTCTGTCCACCATGCGTGTTTTTTGATTTTGGTTATAGGTGCTATTTGTTCAGCTTTGGTTAGTAGGCTTTCCTTCATTTGATCCCAATTTTGGTTCCTTATATCTTGAGTCGCGAGGGGAAACTCCTTCGAATTCATTATCTTTTCTGGATCGTATCTTCTGCTTTTATTTTATAGATTTTGTAGATTTTATAGATTTTCTATGAAATGTTCATTTACTTTAGGGTTTACATTCTATTTTAAACCTTTTTCTAGTAACTGTGTTTCTTCATCTTTAACTTCGGTGTCTGTGAGGTTTATGAGACGTGGGTAGAACTGATCCCTGTGTCTCTGTCTGTTTGGTGCATTTGACTGTACTTGTTTGTTCATTAGTGTCTTTAGTTTCTTATTCTTTGCTTTAGCTGTTCTATGGCAATACAGGTGTGTTCCTCAACCATGTCCAGTATATAACAGAGAAAGGTGTTATTATTTATAGTGTCAGCTAACTGCAAATATATTTCACACTGTTTACAATTCAGTTCGTGTTCTAATTTAAGTTGCAGGCAGCATTTCTGGGATAATGACTTTGAGCTGCGTGTGAACTGTTTCTGATTGTTACAATGGCATACTTCGATAGAAGGTTATTAAATTTACAATACTTATTAAAACTGATGTGTTGAATCGTCTGATGAAGCTTGAGATGGATGTTTTGGCACTTCAGGTGAGAGCCTCCAGGACATGGTTTGACCTCTTTTTTACGCAGTTGCACATATACAAGTTATATAGGTTAGCTGCCGTCTTTAGCCAAGGTCATAAAAATCTTATTAAGAAAAAATAAATTTAAAAAATTACTATATGTAATATCTGTCTCTCACACACATTCTCTCTCTCTCTCTCTGTCTCTCTCTCCCTCTCTCTCTCTCTTCCTAGTCGGGAAATATAAACAGTCACAGAGCGATATCAGATGCCTCCACACTGTCAAAAAAAGGAAAAAAAAGACAAACGCATCCCACAGCAAAATGAAACACCCAGAATGTCGAGAGGACATACAAAGTGACTCTTCCAACAAAGTAGTATAAATGTGTTGGGCGTAGTGAAAGTGCTATGTGCACATACTGAACACATACATATGGAAGACGAAAAGAGTGGAATAAAAAACAAAACAAAAGACCGTAGTAATGAAAAGAACAAAAACTGTTTGTAGTAGTAAGTAAATTATGAGAACTGTTAATGATCATAACAAACAAAATTGTAAGAGAAAAAACATATTGTTTCAGTGACCACTGAAGATGCTTTAAAATTACGCAAAACACGTCTGGTCTTAACCGACTTTTATTAATGTTGCTAAAAACAGCAGTTAACCTATACAACTTCTTAATAAGTATCTTGTATACTTGTCTTGTGGCTGAGGCTCACTTTTTGTCTGTTTGCTTTCAAACAGTTACAGATTTAAGAGAAAAATGGTTCTGCCTTGAACAGACGCAAATTCTTCTTGACATCCATACATCTTTCTGTGAAGTTTCATCATCGTAATTGTCATCATCATCTTTTAATATCATATCTTGATGGTTGGATGGGCTTTAAAGAAAAATTTATGCATACTCAAGGCAGAACGACATTTCCCATAAATATGTATCTCATATATTTACTATTTCTTAAGACAGTGTGCAGCTTTGAGTATGTGTTTGATTTTCTCCTCACTCCGTAATCCTCTAGACCCCAGAAAGCCGCCGGAAGCCGAGAAATAAAATTCTCCCTGCAGGAGAAACTTGCTTCGTCAGAGCAACAAAGCATCCGAGGGGCAATTACTGTTTCAATTAAGTAAGTGTTTTATTATTTCCACCCCTCCGCACATAAACAGCAGCGATGGTCCTTCAGATGTACTTCGCTGCCGCGAAGTCCAATTTGCAGCTATTAAGTGTCCGTAAGGAGAGTGACTCGGCGAAATTTACGCTCGCTAACAATACTAAATTAAAATAATTAATTAATAATGATCCTGGCGGCACGGTCCAAATATTTTTCCCAGCGCGTTGGGGGTCCGGCGGCTCGGACTCGTGTGTTTACGACAGTGTTCGTTACCGCCAGTGCACGTTACGTTTAGGCCACCGCCCCCACACAAGTGGACTCATTACCGGCCGCTAATTGCGCGCCACAATCAGGCCTTAATTGGTCGTCCGCCGACAGCTGCAGCGTTCAACTATCGACGCTGGTGGCGCTATCGACCCTGCGAGTGTCGACCATCAGTCGCCGCGGCGTCTGTCAGCAGGATGAGCAGACGTCGTGTCGGGTAATCGGAATGTGATGGCCCAGCACATCGCACTAAATAATGCGGAATATATGAGCGACAAGTTGAGGACCAATTTCTTTCATAGGACCGATAATTTAGTGTTGTGAGTCTGAGGGAGCCTCTGTTCATTGTAATAGAAAATCAAATACGTGTAACAAATCCTGGACTAACTTTTTTCATAGTATCAGTGACTGAATTTTGTGATCTAATGTTAAGGAAACGCTGCATTTACCGGATGAAGAGTATGGCATATGAAACTGATTTGTTGGAAACCTTACCAAGACTTTCACGGCCTGGTTTACTTCACATAAAATTCCGGGCCGAGAGGTCGTTGTCGAAGTTTAAAACATCGAGAGCTGTTCAGTAAAGCACAATAGTAAGTTTTTTTTCCAGTCATAAATTTTCTCGCTAGAATTTGAACTTTAAGGTATTCTGTTAGTTTAATGTGGAAAACATTTTTCTGCCACTCCTGGTTCCCGCCTGTGACAGGCGAGCAAGCTGAGACATGATCAGTATCGCCTACTGTAACAATGGAGGTAATGTGCAATGAACAATACGCGGCTCTGAAATTCTGCTTTCGTCTCAACAAATCTTCAACTGAGGCCTATGGAGAGTTCTCTACTGAACAGTTTGAAGATGGTTTAAATTGTTATAAGATGGGAGAGAATCAGTTTAAAAAGTGGACCGGGACCTCTAGTTACTGCTCACGATCACAAGACCACTGATTTCTAGGCGAATACAATGCACCAATAAATTCTGAGTCTAGTAAATCTGGATCCCATGAACATCTGAAGCACTTTGCCAGTTTTATTTTCTAAGGTGTCAGCTGCAAATGGGCACGAAATGTCGGTAAAGAGCTTTATACATCGACCACGGCCTCTCAGCTAGAAATCTAAACTGACTTACCAGTTGCGTCACATATCTTTAAACTTTCAACGGTACGGGTTTTTGCGATATGTCGTGTAATACTTTCACACATACTTCTCTCTTGGGTTCGCCCCCATTTACAGAGATAGTTAAACTGTGGCTTACAGTATTCAGTATTAATTGCGTGATGAGTGGTTGGTTGGTTGTTTTTGGGGGGAGGAGACGAGACAGCGAGGTCATCGGTCTCATTGGATTAGGGAAAGAAGGGGAAGGAAGTCGGCCGTGCCCTTTCTAAGGAACCATCCCGGCATATGCCTGGAGCGATTTAGGGAAATCACGGAAAACCTAAATCAGGATGGCTGGACGCGGGATTGAACCGTCGTCCTCCCGAACGCGACTCCAGGTTGCTAGCCACTGCGCCACCTCTGTCGGTGCGTGATGACTGTTCGTGGTTGTAAGCTGCTTATACAACGAAGTTATCAGACTTCGGGGTTTCGAGAAATAGAAAGATGGACTTCCAATGACAGTCGCAACAAGTATATATTCCCCTGAACCCCCTAATAGCTACTGCATTTCTTACATGTGAAGTACGCAGAATGTATTTTTATTCTAAATTTAAACTCTCAAACATTATTCAGTAATGTTTCCTGAGCTATAGCGTACACTTCTAAGGAACTCATTGATTCTAGTACCTCGTTATCAAGCAAATGTATTTTCCAGTAGGTTAAAAGGATACCCCCTACAAAACGCACCTTCGCATACATCCTAGGTTTTTTTCCCTGGTCAATCAAACAGATGATCATTTCCCTGGTAACGTCTAGCACAGTTTTTCCTATCATCGTCAAACTTACGATGACATATCCTGTTCCTTTTCCTTTGCTGAATCCAAACTGATACTTTCCCACATTTTGCTAAATTTCTCTTTCAAATATTACGATTATTTGCCCATACAGGTTTATTGCTAAGATATGAATTATTACATTTTACGGTGTAGTTTTCCTTAGGTGAAGAGAACAGATTTTAAATAATTCTCTAGGCCAAATGTCTTTGTCATATATCGTAATGGCAGTATTAGTCAGGATCGATATTTCTCCATTTTCCAAGGCTTTTTGATCTTCACTAGGTATTTTATCACAGCCCCTTGCTTTAGCCATTCGTCCAGTTCGTCACATTCCAATTCATGATCGTATCTTACAAGTCCTGTAATTACTCCCTGTGCTTTTTTTAATTCCTCAACAAGTTCCTCACATATTAGCCTCTTATCTTCCACGCATGCCGTCGTAGTACTTCAAGCACATTCTTCTATTCTCACCTCGTGAAAATTGGAAGCCGGGCAGAGATACAAGTGTTTATGAAGTAGTTAATGATAAACCCGTGATCTGTCAAGAGCCAGCATTTTAAAGATGCCGGTCGAAATTGAAAGAGAGATTTTCTATGGCCCCTGTCGTACAAGAATAGGGTGCAAACACTAATGTACGTTCATTGAATTCATTGGTAATAATTAAAGCAAAGAGGGAACATTGCTTTTAATTTCCTAATAAAAAGTGTTAGAAAAATTAATTCAACATTTATCCAAATGAATAACACATACATCAATGTCATTAACAAGATTACAATTTCAACAGTCTATTTTCCGTGCACAAGGAACCATCATATGCATTACAATGCTCCTGTTACGTCTGGGATCAGAGATGACAGTTTGCATGATTCAAATACCGAACGCATTTATATGCCTTGACTGTTCTAATCGTACTGAATTGGCAGTGGAAACGGGTAGGAGATATGATGGTACTCTAGAGGAAACAGTAATCAACACGATCTCGGTTCGAATGCTGCCATCGCTTAAATTTTGAATAAAAATCACTGGAAATGGCGGCCGAAGATTTTCAGCATAAGAAGTCACCCTCATTCAGCCAAAGGCTTCGTCACAGAGGGCGGAGGAGCGGACAGAGGTACTCGCTTGCTCTTGGGGTTGGAAACTGCCCCCAAAAGGCGGGAGAATCAGACATTATCAAGGGCAAGAGGATGCCGAGGGCAATGGAAACCAATACATTAAAGACATATAATGTGTGTCTACGGAACGTATGGCCTGTAACTGATAAAGTGTCAAGATGATTTCTCCATTGGCAAAAGATTCTGGACTAGTCCCCCATTCGGATGTCTGGGAGTAGACCGCCAGAGGGGTAATGACCGTGAGAGAAAGATGGGATAACTGACGAAAGGAAAGCGTTCTACTAGTCGGGACGTGGAATGTAAGAAGTCTGAATGTGGTACACAAGTTAGAAAGGTAGGAAGGTAAGGTAGAGTATGGGTTACAGCGAACAGTTCAGTGGTAGGATTCTTCTCTTCAAGAATCGCCAGCAAACCAACACGGACACGTTGGTTCAGGTATATATGCAGACACTGAAAGATGAAGATGAAGATATACAGAAAGTAGATAAGACTGCTGATCGGGTCGTTCAATAGGTAAAAGTTGAAAGGACACTACTGGGGCACATTTGTATGTGGCATCGGAATATGTTTTTATAAACGATGTATGACTTTGATAGGCTTTATATCGCTTACTGTGTAAGGCCTCAGACTCAGATATACTGCTTCTGGGCTGAGATTATAGTAGTGTTGGAGTAAGAGATCGCTTGGCGCACAGTTGTAGGTAGCTGTTTGTGAGCGATAGACGGTGGAGTAGGCAATTTTTGTGGTGTGCTGTGTGAAGCCACCAAGTGTTAGATTAATGTAGGTATGTCAATATTGTTGAACTTGGAAGTGGAATTCTTCGTGCAAGCAAGGTAAAGCTGTTCAGTAATTATGGTTTCTGTTTTTGCCAGCGCATTAGTATAGATGCGTTGACTGATAATTTGTAATTGTTGAGTAACCCCAGAATGAACGTAAACTGTTTTGATAAAAAGGCTAGTTAGATATTTCACTTTTACAATGCTTCTAAGATTTGTTAAAAAAGCAATGTGAAATTTGATGATTTGCATTTATGTTGGAGTAATGAAGTGAGGTAGTACTTGCTGTTTAAATCTCATTGTTTGTGAATCAGTTGTGAGTAATGTAACTTCAATTGTCAGATGTTTTTGAAAAGACAAACTTAACTTGCAATATAATTTTTCTAAAATGCAATGTAATTCTCCTAAAAAACTCAGTGTTAGTAATTCACCACAATCAGTACCGCCTCCCAGTCCAGGTCATATATTTCTCAAAGAAGTTAGATTTTGTTAAATACACTCCTGGAAATGGAAAAAAGAACACATTGACACCGGTGTGTCAGACCCACCATACTTGCTCCGGACACTGCGAGAGGGCTGTACAAGCAATGATCACACGCACGGCACAGCGGACACACCAGGAACCGCGGTGTTGGCCGTCGAATGGCGCTAGCTGCGCAGCATTTGTGCACCGCCGCCGTCAGTGTCAGCCAGTTTGCCGTGGCATACGGAGCTCCATCGCAGTCTTTAACACTGGTAGCATGCCGCGACAGCGTGGACGTGAACCGTATGTGCAGTTGACGGACTTTGAGCGAGGGCGTATAGTGGGCATGCGGGAGGCCGGGTGGACGTACCGCCGAATTGCTCAACACGTGGGGCGTGAGGTCTCCACAGTACATCGATGTTGTCGCCAGTGGTCGGCGGAAGGTGCACGTGCCCGTCGACCTGGGACCGGACCGCAGCGACGCACGGATGCACGCCAAGACCGTAGGATCCTACGCAGTGCCGTAGGGGACCGCACCGCCACTTCCCAGCAAATTAGGGACACTGTTGCTCCTGGGGTTTCGGCGAGGACCATTCGCAACCGTCTCCATGAAGCTGGGCTACGGTCCCGCACACCGTTAGGCCGTCTTCCGCTCACGCCCCAACATCGTGCAGCCCGCCTCCGGTGGTGTCGCGACAGGCGTGAATGGAGGGACGAATGGAGACGTGTCGTCTTCAGCGATGAGAGTGGCTTCTGCCTTGGTGCCAATGATGGTCGTATGCGTGTTTGGCGCCGTGCAGGTGAGCGCCACAATCAGGACTGCATACGACCGAGGCACACAGGGCCAACACCCGGCATCATGGTGTGGGGAGCGATCTCCTACACTGCCCGTACACCACTGGTGATCGTCGAGGGGACACTGAATAGTGCACGGTACATCCAAACCGTCATCGAACCCATCGTTCTACCATTCCTAGACCGGCAAGGGAACTTGCTGTTCCAACAGGACAATGCACGTCCGCATGTATCCCGTGCCACCCAACGTGCTCTAGAAGGTGTAAGTCAACTACCCTGGCCAGCAAGATCTCCGGATCTGTCCCCCACTGAGCATGTTTGGGACTGGATGAAGCGTCGTCTCACGCGGTCTGCACGTCCAGCACGAACGCTGGTCCAACTGAGGAGCCAGGTGGAAATGGCATGGCAAGCCGTTCCACAGGACTACATCCAGCATCTCTACGATCGTCTCCATGGGAGAATAGCAGCCTGCATTGCTGCGAAAGGTGGATATACACTGTACTAGTGCCGACATTGTGCATGCTCTGTTGCATGTGTCTATGTGCCTGTGGTTCTGTCAGTGTGATCATGTGATGTATCTGACCCCAGGAATGTGTCAATAAAGTTTCCCCTTCCTGGGACAATGAATTCACGGTGTTCTTATTTCAATTTCCATGAGTGTATTTTCATTTATCAGCCAAAAGAATTTCATGTGCATTTCAAGTATTATGGCCAGCATTGCACATTGCTGAGCCTGTAGCTAGCGTATTTTTGTTTTTCACGAGACATCACAATATATCGCGTTAGTCCGTTGCTGCTTTAGAGTTAGACAGTAGAATTTATTTGTTATGTGCCCAGAGACCAAAGTTGTTAGTACTGAAAAGGGTCAGAGGATTCAGTGCCTAAGGGGCTGAATGCATTTTACCGTGGCTTTATTTCTTTATTGGTATTGGGAGTTGCATTGCTCAATCAATTCGTGTTAACAATAACACAGAATAAGCACACCACTTGCAGTTACAACACGCTACATGATAACTCGAGTTCAGTATCCATTCCGCAGTTCACACATTCATTCAATGTAACCGTAAAGTTTATTTTTTAAAAAAGAACTTTACAAAGGAGATGAAAACCTAATGGTCTTGGGGCGACAGGAGTGTGGTTGTAGGGGAAGGAGTAGAAGAAAGGGTTATGGGAGAATTTGGGCTTGGTACTAGAAATGAGACAGGAGGAAGAGTAGTTGAGCTCTGCAATAAATTTCAGGTAGTAATAGGGAATACTCTGTTGAAGAATCACAAGACGAGGAAGTATCCATGGAACAGGCCGGGGGATACGGGAAGACTTCAATTAGATTACATCACGGTTCAGAGATTCCGAAATCGGTAACTGGGTTGCAAGCAGTACCCATGAACACATACAGACTCAGATCAAAATTTAGTAACGATGATGAGAAGGCCGAACATTAAGAGACTAAGAAACTTCCTGGCAGATTAAAACTGTGTGCCCGACCGAGGCTCGAACTCGGGACCTTTGCCTTTCGCGGGCAAGTGCTCCACCATCTGAGCTACCGAAGCACGACTCACGCCCGGTCCTCACAGCTTTACTTCTGCCAGTATCTCGAGATACTGGCGAGATACTGGCAGAAGTAAAGCTGTGAGGACCGGGCGTGAGTGGTGCTTTGGTAGCTCAGATGGTAGAGTACTTGCCCGCGAAAGGCAAAGGTCCCGAGTTCGAGTCTCGGTCGGGCACACAGTTTTAATCTGCCAGGAAGTTTCATATCAGCGCACACTCCGCTGCAGAGTGAAAATCTCATTCTGGAATTAAGAGAGTAGTCAGGAAGAATCAATGCACATAGAAGGCGGATACAGAAGTAGTAAGGAATGAAGGAATACCCTTGAAGTTCTCTAAGCAATTATAGACACTGCGATAAGGAATATCTCAGTAGACAGTTCAGCTGATGAGGAATGGATATCTCTAAAAGGGGCAATCGCAGAAATTGGAAAGAAAGCCGTAGCTAAAAGGAGGGTAAGTATGGTTAACATCAGATCGACGGAAGAAGGAAGTACAAAACTGTTTAGGAAATTCTTGAATACAGAAATACAAGTACCTTAGGAACGAAATAAATAGAAAATGCAGGGATGCTAAAGCAAAATGGCTGCATGGAAAATGTGAAGAAAGCGAAAAAGCAATGATTGTTGGAAGGAGGGAGTTAGCGTATAGAATAATCCTTTGGTGAAATTAAAAGCACGGGCGGTAACATTAAGGTATAATGGGAATTCTACTGTTAAGCGCAGAGGAGAGAACGGATAGGTGGAAAGGGTACATTAAAGGGCTCTACGAGAGGAAAGGCTTGTCCGATGACATGATAAAAGAAGGAACAGGAGTCGATATAGAAGAAACAGGGGATCCAGTATTACAACCAGAATTTAAAAGAGCTTTGGAAAAATTTCTAAAATTGTTGGGGGAAGTGGCAGCAAAACGACTGTTCACGTTGGTGTGTTGAGTAAGGCTCTGGCAGTATACCATGTGACTTTCGGACAAACATCATCCACACAATTCCGAAGATTACAAGAGCTGACAAGTGCGAGAATTAGCGCAGAATCAGACTGACAATTCATGCATTCAAGTTGCTGACAAGAATAATATACAGAAGAAAGGAAAAGAAATTGAGGATGTGTTAGATGACTATCACTTTGGCTTTATGAGAGGGAAACGCACCAGGAAGGCAATTCTGAAGTTGCGGTTGATAATGGAAGCAGGACTAAAGAAAAATCAAGACATGTTCATAGGATTTCTTGAGTTGGAAAAGCGTTCGGTAATGTAAAGCGGCGCAACATATTTGAAATTCTGAGAAAACTAGAGGTAAGCTAGAGAGAAAGACTGGTAACATACAGTATGTACAAGAGCCAAGAGGGAAATGTAAGGGTGGAAGATCAACAACAAAGTGCTCGGATTAAAAAGGATGATGTAATGTTTCGGCCCTTCTGTTCAGTCATACATAGGAGAAGCAGGGATGTAAATAAAAGAAAGGTTCAAGAGTGGGATTAAAATTCCAGGTGAAAGGATATCAAAGATTCGCTGACTGAAAGTGAAGCAGTTTTACAGGATTTGCTGAATGGAATGAACAGTCTAACGAGTACAGAATATGCACTGTGAGTAGATTGAATAAAGACGAAAGTAATGAGAAGTATAGAAATGAGAACAGCGAGAAACTTGACATCAGGATTGGTGATAACGACGTAGATGAAGTTAAGGAATTCTGCTACCTAGGCAGTAAAATAACGCAAGGAGCAAGGACGATGTAAAAAGTAGACTAGCACTGGTAAAAAGGGCATTCCTGGCCAAGATAAGTCTACTAATATCAAACATAGTTCTTAATTTGAGGAAGAAATTTTTGAGAATGCACGTTTGGAGCACATCATTTTATGGTAGTGAAACAAGGACTGTGAGAAAACCTCAAAAGAAGAGAATCAAAGCATCTGAGATATGGTGCTACAAAAGAATGTTGAAAATTATGCGGACTGATAAGATGAGGAATGAGGAGGTTCTCCGGAGAACCGGCAAGGAAAAGATTATATGGAAAACACTGACAAGAAGAAGGGACAGGATGGTAAGACATCTGTTAATATATCACGGAATAACGCCCATGGTACTAGAGAAAGATGGAGATGGTAAAAGCCGTAGAGAAAGACAGAACCTGAAATACATCCAGCAAATGACCTGGGGTGTAGGTTGTAAGTGCTACTCTGAGATGAAGAGGTCGGCACAGGTGAGGAATTCGTGGCGGGCCAAACCAATTCGAAGAGTGATGAATTAAAAAATAAATAAATAAAAATAAAAAAAGGACGGAATTTAATAGGCTGCTTACCGATTGCCATAACTGATGCTAATATTTACAGTTAGGGGTGGAAAAAGCAAGCCATCTAGCTACAGATGTCAGTCACTCCTTTTATTCCTTCACACTCTTTCTTAGACAAATGGAGGTTTATTCTTTCGTTTTATAAAATGCACTTACCAAAAATTGCCAGACGCTATTCAGTTTAGGCAGACACGTAGCAGTCGGTCAGTGAGGTCTATAATATCCTAAAAAAATATTTGACCAACCAGGTAATCTAATCAAAATCCTTTCTGGCGTTTGTAAAAATGAGGAAGCAAGGTTAGTTTAAAGTCATGTAGATGACAAGGTCCTCAGGGAAAGAACACACGTTCGGATGAGATATGGATGGGGAAGAAAGTCAAACGTATGACACCCCAGTATTTAATGGTGTGCATTCGGGTGTTCAGCCAAGTTGTTGATTCTATTCTATGCACGATACTCCAATGACAAACACAGCTGTCTTCGTCTGGATCTGTGCTGTTAAGCCTATGTAATTTCAATATGATGCGGACCCGGCACACTTTGTACACGCTATAATGGACCATATTCATCTACAGCTTACAAAATCTTAGTCCTGCTTGTCCTGTCTGTTGGCAAGTTGTGATATCATATATGACCCTAATTGTGCTGTCCCCGATTACAGCGATGTAGATAGTGAAGTAGCGGCAGAGGCCGATAGTGAAGGCTACTGGCCGAAAATCTTCTTCTGACTGCGGGAAATAGCGTGTGGTACGTCAGACTCATGTCTCCTGGCGGTGCGAGGGCATCCACTGGTTTCGCCACCTTTCCTGTTTCTGTTATTCTTTGACATCGCCAGTGGAGAGATATGATCTGTTGATTTCAAATATAGGTAGATAAAAATTCTATATCAAGACCGCAAAGTTTCTTTATTGATTACCGGTTTCGGTTCATTGTCAAGCCATCCCCAGATCAAACTAAAATGTTGTTCAGTTTGATGCAATCATTACACTTCGCGAATTCTTAGAGTTGAATCGCCCTAAAATGAAAAATCTTGTTGGTTATGTAAATTGACAACGTTAAATCTTTTATCCATTGTTGATAAGGAACACTGCGACTGTGATGAATAAAGATTTCTTGTAAAAAGTGCAACCAGTCGCCTTTTGCTTTGTTCTTCAATTTTTTTATAATTCCATTAGCGGTTTCGAACCGCCAAGCGATTTATCATTAGATGGTGCATACATTAACTGCCTGCAGCAGTGTGGGAGTCATGTAGAGGGATTAGTAAAAATCACTCCAATCATTACCGGTTTCGAACCGCCAAGCGATTTATCATCAGATGGTACACATATTAATTGTCTGCTGCAGTGTGGGAGTCATGTAGAGGGATTAGTGAAAATCACTCCACATGACTCCCACGCTGCAGCAGACAATTAATATGTCTACCATCTGATGATGAATCGCTAGGCGGTTCGAAACCGGTAATGGAATAATAAAAAGTTGAAGAACAAAACAAAAGGCGACAGGTTGCAGTAATCTAAATAAAACTTTGACAACGCTAATCACTAATCACTGTAACAATATCTGATTAGTGGTTAACTTTGTTAATACACATAACCAACTACGATTTTTCGTTTTAGAGCCATTTAGCTCTAAAAATACGAGGATGTGTAATGTGTATCAAACACTGAACAACATTTCAGATTGATCTGAGGGTGCCTCGACACCAACCAAAGCCAGTAATCAATAAAGAAAATTTGCGATCTTCATATGGGATTTTTATCCACACAAGGTTTCTTCTTTGGTTCACTGAGTCTAGGTGGTCTCTTGGCGCCATCCAAGACGCTGCTCACAAACAGAGAACTGAGAGTAGGAGGGATGAGAATAAAAGTGAACCATAGCAAGATCAAAACAAATTACGAAATGATTTAGGTGATATATCTGCATGATACGAAAAGTCGCAATCGACCCTAAACAATAAGCACCAAAAAAATTTCTTTTAATTTCCGTTACGAGATAAACCAAACAAATGTAAAGGGTGTCGATTCAACGAAATACCTAGGGATGTCAGTTAGAATTATTATAATGTTGTTCTACCAAGAATCGACGGAAGATTCAGTTAACATGATTACAATTACAAACAATTTGCATTAGAAATGGATGTCTGGATACATGACACGGGACTACAATGAGACTGTCACGATCGAAGGAAGTGAAATATGGGAAGTGTGAGCGGGGGCAGCCGTATAGTACTCGCAAGATGATGATGATAAATACGCAACCAGTTGCTTTGTCCTTTTGGATTTTTGAAACGATTAATTTTCTGTGTCATTAACTAGTTTTCGAAGCACTGCGGGCTCATCACCAAGTTGGACGTCTGACACCGCACAATAACCCTGGGTTCGGCGTGGGGCGGCGGTGGGGTGAATGGACTGCTGTGACCTGTTGTGGGCTCGTGAACCACTGAGGCTACAGCGGGGACGAAGCCTCTCCGTCGTTTCTAGGTCCCCAGTTCGATACAATAAAATACAATACAGTGTGGCAGAAGATATGCTGATCTGAAGCTTTCTGTTGTGATATCACCTTCATAGTTGCGCCACGTCATTCCAGAAACGATTAGTGATATACGTATATGAAGTACTGAAGCACTTCATCTGGTCTGTACAGCTGGTCTTCGTCGAATCAACCAGCCCCAGACTTCGCACATACTGAATACAGCTACACAGACAATACTTTCAGTCGGCGATTCATTCACGTGCATCTACAGTGAAGAGCCAAAGAAAGAGGTACATCTGTCTAATATCATTTAGGACTCCCGCGAGGAGGCAGACGTGCTGCGACAACACGTGGCATGGACTCGGCTAAAGTCTCAAGTAGTGCTGGAGGGAATTGACACCATGAGTCCTGCAGGGCTGTCCATAAATCCATAAGAGTAGCGGGTGGATATCTCTTCTGAACAGCACCTGCAATGCATCCCATAAAAGCTCAATACTGTTCTTGTTTGGGGTGTCTAAACTCAGAATGGTTTAATTCGTACCTAACTGGAAGAGTGCAGAAAGTTGAAATAAGTAGTTCTCGTAACACGCAAAGATCAGCACATTCCTCAAACTGGGGAACTATCAAGAATGGGGTTCCACAAGGGTCAGTCTTGGGTCCTTTGTTGTTCTTATTATATATTAATGACTTGCCATTCTATATTCATGAAGAGGCAAAGTTAGTTCTCTTTGCTGATGATACAAGTATAGTAATCACACCTGAGAAACAAGAATTAACTGATGAAATTGTCAATACTGTCTTTCAGAAAATTACTAAGTGGTTCCTTGTAAACGGACTCTCACTGAATTTTGATAAGACACAGTACATACAGTTCCGTACAGTGAATGGTATGACGCCATTAATAAATATAGACCTTAATCAGAAGCATATAGCTAAGGTGGAATATTCCAAATTTTTAGGTATGTCCATTGATGAGAGATTAAATTGGAAGAAACACATTGATGATCTGCTGAAACGTTTCAGTTCAGCTACTCATGCAATAAGGGTCATTGCAAATTTTGGTGATAAACATCTTAGTAAATTAGCTTACTACACCTATTTTCACTCATTGCTTTCATATGGCATCATATTTTGAGGTAATTCATCACTGAGGAATAAAGTATTTATTGCACAAAAGCGTGTAATCAGAATAATAGCTGGAGTCCACCCAAGATCATCCTGCAGACATTTATTTAAGGATCTAGGGATATTCACAGTAGCTTCTCAGTATATATACTGTCTTATGAAATTTGTTATTAACAACCAAACCAAATTCAAAAGTAATAGCAGTGTGCATAACTACAATACCAGGAGAAAGGACGATCTTCACTATTCAAGATTAAATCTAACTTTGGCACAGAAAGGGGTGAATTATACTGGCACTAAAGTCTTTGGTCACTTACCAAATAGTATCAAAAGTCTGACAGATAAACAACAAGTATTTAAGAAGAAATTAAAAGAATTTCTGAATGACAACTCCTTCTACTCCATAGAGGAATTTTTAGATATAAATTAAGAAAAAAAATAATATTAAAAAAAAAATAAAATAAAATAAAAATAAAAAATAAAGAAAAACAAAAAACACAAAAAATAAAGTTGTTATATTAACTTAAGTATGTTGTTAAATTAACCTAATTATGTCATGTATTGGAAAATTCGACTCGTTCCACATCATTACGAAATATCGTATTCATGATCCATGGAACTAGTATTAATCTAATCGAATCTAATCTAATCTAAGAAGGGTGTTCCTGAAGCCACTCTGTAGCAATTCTGGACGTGTGGGGTGTCGCATTGGCCTGCTGCAATTGCCCTAGACAGTCGGAATGCACAATGAACACGAATGGTTGCAGGCGATCAGACAGGATGCTTACGTACATGTCACCTGTCAGAGGCGTATCTAGACGTATCAGGGGTCCAATATCACTCCACCACACACCTCATGCCGTTACAGAGCCTCCACCAGCTTGAACAGTCCCCTGCTGACATGAAGGGTCCACGGATTCAAGAGGTTGTCTCCATACCTGTACAAGTCCATCCGCTCGATACAATTTGAAACGTGACTCGTCCGACCAGGAAATACGTTTCAAGTCATGAACAGTCCAGTGTCGATGTTGACGGGGTCAGGCGAGGCTTAAAGCTTTGTCTTGTGCAGTCGTCAATCGATGTCGGAGATCTGATATTTTACCGGATTCCTGATATTCATGGTATACTCTTGAAATGGTCGTATGGGAAAATCCCCACTTCATTGCTACTTCTGAGATGCTGTATACCATCGCTCGTGCGCCGACTGTAACACCACGTTCAAACTCAGATAAATCTTGATAACCTGGAATTGTAAGAGCAGTAACCGATCTAACAACTGCGCCAGACTCTTGTCTTATGCAGGCGTTGCCGACCGCAGCGCCGTATTCTGCCTGTTTAGATAACTCCGCATTTGAATAGGCAGGCCTTTACCAGTATCTTTGGCGCTTCAGTGTATTTGTCTGTGCAAGCACTGTCTGTGCAGACAAGTCGGTGCAAATATCTGAGCGTAAAGCCTGCACCAAGTTGCATCGTGGCAACAAGCCTTCGTCGGCGTGTCGGCACCACTCGTGGCGGACAGCGAGTTGCCGCGGGCTGCGTAGTGGCGCCACCCACGCGCCGGGCCGGCTGACTCAGTGGCGTGCCACAAGTCGGCGCCGCGCAGGAAGCGGCGGCCATTACGCCGCGCTCGCCGCCCCCACTGCCGCCCCCGTCCCCGGGCGAAGCTGCCGCCCCCGCGCGGCGTCGCGCCGCCCCCGCCTTCCTGTGCGTCTCAGCAGGCGGCGCGCGCTTTCCCACAGTCCGCTCGCGTCGGGTTGCTGCCGGTTACAATTAGCCTCGCCGCAGCCGCCATTCGCGCGAGAAATTCCCTCAACACCAATTACCCCATCAAGCGTCCTACGGAAATTCTCAAATAGTTTGTATGTGGGCTTGAGACTTTTTTTTCTGAAGCGCACGAGTGGCCTCGTCGTGAATGTAAAATTCGTTTTATGCGCAATGTTAACCAGTCATCGATCAAATAGTTGAACAGTCCAATACTTTACTGGCAGTGGTGCACCTCTAACTGACGTCCGATGTAGAATTAAAGGATAAATTTTCTGCTCCGCGTACTATAAATTTCCTCGTAGACTGATCAGCTTCTATGTTGGAATCAACACGGATTCCGCGAACACCCATGGTGTGATAATACCTAGGTGGCTCTATTACTTCCTGAGATTCAGAAGGAAGTACATAAATGAGGACATACTGACACCTTTTCTCTTGATATCAACAAAGTCCTCTATAAATTATTCCACCTTTTCTTACTGAACAAAAACACTCTCTGACCAAATGTATGCGAACACCACTTAGTGGACAGTAATATTCAGTGTGTTCAGCCGGTTTCCGGAAACAAATTAGTGGAGGTCAGTGTGCGGTGTGTCCTCCCTTCGCCTTTATGACGGCTTCAGCTCTGCTGGATACATTTTCAATGAGGTGAATGTCAGCCCATCCTTCTTCAAGAGGTGAGGCAGCGATGTTGGACGCTGGCGTCTGGAACGAAGACGACGTTTTAACTCGTCCAAAAGTGCCATCTTGGGCACTGATAAACAGCTTCAACTCTATTTTGAGAAGCTACAATGCCTACAGCCGTCCTTATGATTTTCTTTATTTTGTTGCATCTAGTTTCGGCGCTTCAGTGCGCCGTCTTCAGGCTGTAGTTGATACGGAAGGGGTTGACACGATTCCTATATACAGGGTGGTCAGAAAATGTCTGAAACGCTTGTCGTGATTGGATCACTGAAAGCCAAATCTTCAGGTGAACACTAGAGCTGAGAAAGTTTGTATCCAACATTAGTTGCCATCAGAAAAAAACACCGCTAAAAAGTGGATGTCATAGAATAAAACAGCCCGACTCCAATATAGTAGATGGGTCCGTATCTCCAGTCTATACGCAATCGCGTGATAGTGTCACGAAACCGGTAGTCATCCAATAATAAATGAGAGTACAGCTGAAGCTGTTTATTAATACCCGAGATGACTACTCAAGGCTGTGGTTGCTCTACCTACAGAGTTGTCGAACCAGATGAGTTCCATTGGGTTCAGGTGGGGACTGTTGACAGACCAGTCCACTTCAGCAATGCTATTGTCTGCAGGCCATCGTCTCACAGATGCTGTCTTATGACTGGCCTCATTGTCATGCTGAAACAATCGTCTCCAAACTGTTTCTCTACTATAGGCAGCACACAATGCTGTAAAATATATTCCTATCACTCCTATTTTAGCATTTTCGTACCCGCAGTAGTGGGATCACTCCCCAGCCACTAAA
This sequence comes from Schistocerca serialis cubense, assembly GCF_023864345.2. NCBI lineage: Eukaryota > Metazoa > Arthropoda > Insecta > Orthoptera > Acrididae > Schistocerca > Schistocerca serialis. Next base: position 623,315,904 of record NC_064645.1, read on the forward strand.
AACGTCATTACACTGTAAAATCACCTCCTTCGCACTTCACTATTGGCACGACGCAAGACAGCAGCTAACATTCTCCAGGTATTCGCCAAACCCAAACGCTTCCATCGTTATAGCGGTTTAGCGTGCTTCATTCCAGTCATCCAGTGTCCAGTGCCATCGTTCTTTACACCGCTTCAAGTGTGGATTAGCACTGACTACATAAATGTGTGGCTTATGAACTGCTGCTCGACCACTTTACAACATTCTTTGTAACTCGGTAAGCTCAGTCATTGTCTTAGTTGGACTTGGTAACTCACTTGTGATTCCTTCCACCGATTACATATGTTTTTTATACAACCGTCTTCCTCAGTGCTCAACAGTTACTGTACATGCGGTCTGCATGATCTTGATTTAGGTGCTGTTGTTCCTTTGCGTTTCCACTTCACAACCACTTCACAACCACTCCACCAAAAATCTACTTGGCTAGTTTTAGGACAGGCGTATCTCCAATGGATTGTCTACGCAGATGATATCCAATGACTGCTCCGCGTTCTAAGTCACTGAGCTCTTGTGGTAGACACACTCTGCTCTTACTGGTTCTCTACTCAGAAGAAAATACTCCCCGCCTCCTTTTTTACTCGAGAGTCTGTCTCTAGTGACATCTAGTGGCCAAATCTGTACTGCATAGGGGTGTCCCGATACTTTCGATCCAATTGTGTATATCCAAGTTACATTTGCTGTCACAGTGTTCCAGAAGGACTTCGAATTTCCTCGGTCGAATTGTTTGAGCATTTTCTTAGAAACACTGACACTAGCATGCTTTTGAACTTCGGTGAAATCGCGCGAACTCCATCGGCAATAGATGTTTTTCACAGGTGAATTTTCAAGCAATGATTTCTTAACCAAGTAGGCACTGCATGCAGTGCTGTCTTCAGTTCACTAAAGAATAACGCAATGTCACAGTAAGTCACACACCTACACTTTCATTTATGTTCAGCATGGTGTCGATGTATTATAGAACAATAATCGATTTTGGTCGATCCTACAGAAAATCGTCGCTGACGGAAACACAGCTATCACTAACTTTCGCAAACCAATTTGTGAAAGTTGAACGAAGTGATTCAAGGCAATGTTGCTAAATTTGGCTGCAGCAGAAATGGCAAAAAGTTGTCTGATGAAAATCTTCACCTAAATTTCCATTTTTCCGCAGCGTGGGTTCATTAAACGGCCACTGTAAACAAACTACTAATCCAGTATCTGAGCTACCATTGGTTTAACAACACCTGAAAATTTTAATAGAATAATATCACACATTAGTAGTGCCATATAGAGGTCGTTTCTGGAAACTCAAGAGCCGAATTTTGTAAAGTACAACAGATAAATACATGTAATTTAAAGCGCAGCTATCGATACCACTAAACAGCTAAAACGTTCATTGAATTTCAGCTGCAGGGTGCCTATCTAACAGCTTCTAGGGGCAACAAAATAATCTTTACCATACATATAATTACTGACCGAATTTAAAAATTTAAAATGCTGTCACAATCTAATCATTGGAAGGTATAATCTCATATTAATTCTTTAGCACAGTAAGTCAAGTATTAAAGTTAAAGACCGTATATATCCTGAGGTATCTCACCTCACGGTACGCAGATTATCCAAGCTATATTCATCGAGTATTTGAGAATGAGAGCACTTAGGTTCTTTCAATAAATTCTACGTATAATTTCACACCTTTTCAAAACCCTTTTTCGCAAACACTTCACACAAACGTAAAAAATTTACCGCTTACTACATTTTCGCTGTTCATGCAGTTTAACCTCAGTATCAGGCAGGAGATTTTAATTTATTACTTCTTTGCTATTAACTCTATTCGCAATCGTTTCTCAAACAGTATCCAAATATGTCACTGAATATACTTGGTTAATTATATCATTGCTCCACACATATTTCAGGATATACATCATAGCCATTGTTAGGTGGGTATGGGGAATGGAGGTTGGGGACGTGGTAAGGGGGAGGGGGTGGAGTGGGGGGGGGGGAAGACACAAACATCGAGCACCTAGGAGTATTCATTCGTAGCAATTTAAGATGATACGACACATATCTCTAGCCGTGGATAAGGCAATTACTAGTCTGAGATTCATCCGAAGAATTATGAGGGCCGGCCAGAGTGGCCGAGCAGTTCTAGGCGCTTCAGTCTGGAACCGCTGACCGCTACGGTCACAGGTTCGAATCCTGCCTCGGGCATGGATGTGTGTGATGTCCTTAGGTTAGTTAGGTTTACGTAGTTCTAAGTCTAGGGGACTGATGACCTCAGAAGTTAAGTCCCATAGCGCTCAGAGCCATTTGAACCATATTTGAATCATGAGGAAGTGTAAATGCAATTCAACGACGAAGACTGTCGGGCAGTGACAGTGTCCACGGAATAAAAAGAACTCCAGAGGCGGCAGCGCCGCCCAGCCCCGCCCAGACTGCTACCGCCATGCGGTAGAGCTGTTCAGTAACTACTGCTGGAGTGCTAGTTGTTCTTCAGTGTTTGCTGTTAATAAATATCGGTAAACAAATATAACACTAGGCTAATTTGGGACCAGTCAATCGAATGGGCACGTAAAATTCCGCTTTAAAATCCATTTCAGTAGTGATGGGAAACAAACCGACACTTTCTCTCGGCACTGAGCGTCGAATGAAAGACTTGAAGAGCAGTATTTGTTCGGACTGACTCCTGTTACACTTTGCGAAAACGAAACCTCAAATATCTGCCGAAACACCAGAGGTAATACGCCTGACGACCGGTCCGCGGCGCGCACTGTATAGACATGCAGGGTGTAACAGACGTAAGTGCAGGTATTTTTATGTGTGGTACCTTAGTATGAACACACATCAGTGTATTGATTGTTTTTTCTCTGCATCGAACAGTCTTCCAGGAAACGCGTCACCTTATTTACTACCTAATCTTTTCTGTGCGGTCACACTTACTCTATTACGTGGGCTACCGCAGTCAGTACAGACTAACCATTTTGCGTCCACGCTTCCACACTTCAACACCTGACCTACCGCCCAGCGGAAAATGAACATTAGTCGGTTGCTCTTGACTCACGTGCTTGAAGGTACTACCCAACCTAAGAACATACAACTTCTAGTAACTATAATTATTACTCTGAAAAAGACGTAAATACTGATGTAATGTTATACAATATAGTACAGTCACCAACTGAAATATCTGTACTTGTACCCATCAATTAATGTACGAGGGTCACTCCAAAAGAAATGCACACTATTTTTTAAAAAAAATCAATCTTTTATTCTACATGTCTGAAAGTTTTACAGTGTGTAGATACGTCCTTTAGGAACAATATTTTCATTTCTTCACATAATTTCCATCCCTCTCAACTGCCTTACGCCATCTTGGAAACAGCGCCTGTATACCCGCACGGTAAAATTCTGGACCAACCTGTTGGAGCCACTGTTTGGCAGCGTGCACAAGGGAGTGATCATCTTCAAACCTTGTTCCACGAAGAGATTATTTCAGTTTCCCAAAGAGATGATAGTCACATGGAGCCAGGTCAGGACTGTAAGGCGGATGTTTCAGTGTTGTCCATCCGAGTTTTGTGATCGCTTCCATGGTTTTTTTTACTGACATGTTGCCGTGCATTGTCGTGCAACAGCAAAACATCCTGCTTTTGCCGATGTGTTGGAACGGTCGAACACGACTCAGTCGAGGTTGAAGTTTCTTCAGTGTCGTCACATATGCATCAGAATTTATGGTGGTTCCACTTGGCATGATGTCCACAAGCAAGAGTCCTTCGGAATCGAAAACCACCGTAGCCATAACTTTTCTAGTAGAAGGTGTGGTTTTGAATTTTGTTTTCTTGGGTGAATTTGCATGATGCCACTCCTTTGACTGCCTCTCCGTCTCTGGTGAAAAATGATGGAGCCATGTTTCATCAGCTCTCACAATTCTTCCAAGAAATTAATCTCCACCATTCTCGTACTGTTCCAAAAGTTCGCTGCATACCGTTTTTCTTGTTTCTTTGTGAGCCACTGTCAACGTCCTGGGAACCCACCTGACTCAAACCTTTTTTAACGCCAACACTTTCAGTATTCTGCAAACACATCCTTCCCCTATCCCATCGTAGCGTGACAATTCGTTCACTGTGATACGTCTGTCAGCAGTCACCAATTCGTTAACTCTCTGCACATTGTCTGGAGTGCGTGCAGTACGAGGTCTGCCGCTGCGAGGACAATCCTCAATACTGACGTGCCCGCTTTCATCACGTAAGTTGCATACCCACCGACTAACTGTGCTGTGATCGACAGCAGCATCTCCATACACCTTTTTCAACCTCTTGTGGTTGTTTCCCACTGTCTCGTTTTCACACCACAGGAATTCTATGACAGCACGTTGCTTCTGACGAACGTCAAGTGTAGCAGCCATCTTGAAGACATGCTGTGACGGCGCCACTCACGGGAACAGGTTGAACTAAGTTTGGAAACAAGCGAGTTAGAATGTATCTGCACACTATAAAACTTTCGCACATGCAGAATGGAAACTGTATTTTTACAAAAATAGTGTGCATTTCTTTTGGAGTGACCCTCGTAAAGTACACCGTACAAGTAGGCGAGGAGGTCCATTACCATTTGGTTACACTATCAGCAGTAACTACAGTCAATTAGGTAGCAGTAACCGTCCCGACCGACCAAAAGTGGAATGACAACAAAAAATCTCATTGCAAGAAGAGAAGATGCCACGATATAAAATGAGCCCTCGAAAGAAGGTGTACAAACTATAGCACCATTTGTATAAACTCAGTTAAGAGCATGCAAAGGAACCTAATTACTAATCACAGTTCAGTTAGGGAAGAATATATTTTTATATTTTAGATAAATGCCATGTTCCAAAATTATCGATGAAATGATGTAAATCAGCTGTGTCGTATCTCAATCGTGCAGTAATATCCCTGAAAAAAAAAAAATTTGGTCTGCATTCTGAGTTAATTAGGGACAGTTACGTTTTCTTTATTTTCCGTCAGTGCATGTGATGCTATCATTCGCTGATCGCATAAGTGTATGTGTTACAGATGCTAGTTTTATTTATCAAGGCCTGGAAACTGTTTCCTCTGTGACATCTTTCTGGTTCTCGGTCTAAAATGTATCCTTTGTGATAAGATGACAGATAGTTGAATTACTTGTCAAGACAGTGTTAAGATAAAAAATTTGAAACGTAGTTTTTCCTTCAATTCGCTCTCAAAGAATATGTCGCCTCGTAGCCTTATCCGCGACTGCACTGCGCCTGTCATTATGTCTGAAGGCAACCCGGCAGATGTCTGCAGTCTTCGCAACGGCATGGCGGCGCACATACAGGTACGTAGCGCATGTAATAAATACCAATGTCCATGAAGCGATTTGTCAGATACATTAAAACATACAAGTCCCCACGAGTTTCGTTCGAAGCTTCCCTCTTTCACGTGAAGCCTGTGACTGACCTGTCACTGTGCGAAAAGAAAAGGACTACCTCTGCGCCGGCCGGAGTGGCCGTGCGGTTCTAGGCGCTACAGTCTGGAGCCGAGCGAACGCTACGGTCGCAGGTTCGAATCCTGCCTCGGGCATGGATGTGTGTGACGTCCTTAGGTTAGTTAGGTTTAATTAGTTCTAAGTTCTAGGCGACTGATGACCTCAGAAGTTAAGTCGCATAGTGCTCAGAGCCATTTTGAACTACCTCTGCCTCCAGACGGTGCTACTACTTTTGCTAAGCGCAAGAAAACACTGTCTACATAAATAATCCCAAATACATATATATTGACGAGTATTTATTGTTAAAATACACGCAAAGAAGTACTTTTCCAAAGACTAGTCGACGTGTTCCGTACAAAGTCCGTTTAATAATAATAGACGTAGCAATCAGTAAATTGACTTAATTCGTTGATTTTTCATTTTCCACCCCAACATATATACATTTCTATGCTGCCTTATAGAAAATTTTTCACACGTAAGCTGCAGCCATTCATTTTATACGAGATGATTCAGGTAAGCGCTTCAGCTCAATTATTTCCGAAACCGTTTAAGATATTGTAATTCTGGTTTCATCCAGATGAATTGCGAGAAGTCCTGAATTACCTCTTTTCATGGCTACATTAATTACGGAGCTATCAGAATTAAAATCTTTTAGTTAAAGGTGATAATCACAGTGAAGCCACCGCGATTCATTATGGTCCCCTGGACATTACAAAAGCGGAACATGTCTCCTAAGGGGAGACATGGTAACTATGGACGGCACCTCCACCTGCGATGCCGTCACTCACAAAAATGCATCCCTGTAAAGACGCGCATGGGGAAGGAGTATATTGTCACAACAACTTTGACAAGTAAGCGTTTGCGTTCAAGGATTTGGAGTTCAGTACGCCCCATGCAACATTATGCTTCCCCACACCATGCACCTGGAACACCAAAAGGAATGTTTGTCAATGTTCCCACCTTTCCCCATCTGTGTGTACGTGCAGCACTGTCGGATATGATCGTTTTGGTGGCCCACATATGGGTAATCATAATGTTGCATGGAGGTACTGACCTCCACATCTTTGAACGCGGTACATTCACTGTTCTATGTCATTGTGACACTATACTCCTTCACTATGTGCGTCTTTCCATGGGTGCATCCTGCCCTGACTTCATTTTTATGGATGACAATGCGCGAGCGCATCGAATAGCGTAGGTGAAGCAGCTCTTGGAAAGACAACATATTCTGCGAATGTACTCTCCTGCCCGCTGCCCCGACTTAAAAATTTCACTAACCGTTATTGGCATGCGTTGCGGAGTCATACTGCAATACGTCCACGTACACCAGCGACCATCTTGTAGCTGTCAACCACACTGGTGGAGGAATGGAACGGCCTACCACAAGGACTCTTTACCAACCACGTGATCAGAATGTGAGCGCGAGAAAGAGCGTGCACACACCCGATAAAAAAGCTTATTCTGCAGTTTGTAATGACCAGGAGACCTCATAAATTGCGGTGACCTAAAGTATTATTGTTGTCTTTGAATAAAAGCGTCAATTTTGTTCGTCTCATCGCGATTTTTTTCGGTGACCTTCTGTACTATATTGCAGCAATTCTTTCTACGTATGTTCGAAGTTTCATGACCATGACACATCGTACAAAAGTTACTTTCGTCCTTAAGTTTTGCACACTATTGTACATAACAGTGCTGAAAATGAAACTGGAAATTGGAGTGTCTTAATTTAATGCAAATTCGTGAAAATTCTGTGTAATTTCAATAAAAAGTTATGCAACACTTTGAGGTATGTACTAGGAAAGTCAGTGCTACGTTTTGTTACTTTTAAACACCAAGGCTAATATGAAAGAACTAATGTACATAACTTGAATAAATCGGTCAGAAAACTCGAAGCTAAGAAAGTACCTTCTTAAGCCTCACATGCAGCGCCATGGAACAAGGATGAACAAGAGAGTATATTGTGGTACAGTGCCAGCTTTGCAACAGATGCCTCCGTCTTACACCAAGTCTCACACTGCTTATGTGGAGAATGCTTTTTCTTGGAAGACGATATAGTCTGCATAGTCTGCAATCATCAGCGTCTTAGCACAACAAGAAACACGGTTTACTGCTGTCGTCTGTTTCATACACGTATGGCCATATTACATGCCCTACACAAGTCGTGTTCATGAATATTACTATGTCAAATAGGAATACTGCAAATAATAGCCAGACACAGGTGTAGACTCATATCATAGCCTAACAGACCCAAAAGTTAACACTGCGCTGGAATGTATGTACGATAAAACAACTTTACTGCAGAATCAAAATTAAAGAATCTTTAAATACGTAATTTTTATTGACAGTCACATGTCTGTCATAGTCATGTTCACTTCCATCCTGACGGAAGAGACTGAATTGTCTTTAGCAGTTCATTAGCGGAGCAATGGACTTCAACAGAGAAGGAGATAAATTAGGGAGGGTAGGTCATCACAGATATGAGGAAAACAGGATAGATGTGGCAAGTATCCGAGCATCAGCCTGACATTTCACGCATTACAGTAAATAAAGAAGATTAGGTACCATAGTAGCAACTCAGATATCGGAATTAGCAATGGAAGGTCACCTGAAGAAAAATTTCCGAGTTCATTGCTAAAGCTGGTACCATACGATAAAGACTTTAGCCTATCAGTCTACAGATATGGCCTAATGGATAAAAATAGTCATCTCTGATATAAAATATTCAGATTCTAAAAGACTACAGTTGGACCTGCTCTGTCTTGTCTACATATTCACCTTTTTCTAATAATCTTTCCGTTTGGTAAACATTAATGTAAAAATATTTAATACAGCAGGAAAAGGAAACTTTCGTGTCGAATAGGGTGCGAAGAGAAATGTAAAACTTCTCGTATCGAAACAACGCAGTTTGCTATTTCAGAGTCTGCAGCTCGTGGTCGTGCGGTAGCGTTCTTGCTTCCCGCGCCCGGGTTCCCGGGTTCGATTCCCGGCGGGGTCAGGGATTTTCTCTGCCTCGTGATGACTGGGTGTTGTGTGCTGTCCTCAGGTTAGTTAGGTTTAAGTAGTTCTAAGTTCTAGGGGACTGATGACCATGGATGTTAAGTCCCATAGTGCTCAGAGCCTTTGCTATTTCAGAGATTAGCTGAGAAAATTATTAATGGCAAAAATTAAACGCGTTTACCTTTATTAACGAGTAAAATTTCCTTATTATGAATAAAGCAGCGAGCTGTGTTTGGGATGTCTGGTATTATCATCAGATGCTGTTCCCTGACGGCAGCTCGCCGATGCAGGGTTTCGGTCGGGGTACTCTTCAAAACGGGAAAGATATTAGAGCTGTGTCCACTACTCTCCAGTTACAGACTATCTGCAAACGTTTAGTAGAGTTCTGTCTTATGTAATAAAGACTTTCAACAAAATTTGGGTTGGCTAGTTTTTACCCTAATGAAATAGCTTTCATGTGCACATCCTCGCTACCTGAATGATCGTACAGTTCGCGGGTAGGGATACATACTACATTATTACAGTTTTTCAGAATTATTGTTGCATTCTCGGATGTTCCGCCTGAGCGACGATTGTCATTACCCTCTGTACGAGGCAGAACTTCTCTGATTTTATATTCATGTCCATTATAAGAGACGTAACTCGGAGACAGTGATACATTTTTTCACTCGCCATTGAACGTTCTACCTCCAAATTTTAATATCAAGTCAATTCATGAGGCACGACCTCTTTCTTGTAGCTCCTCTCACATACTTTTCTGATTTCAGCTTACTGCGCTACCGCATGACGAACTCACCCACCACCTAACGTTGTCAGGCTCACAGAATGAGTATAGATTTTCAAGAGTCTGTTGGGCGACATATTTCTGTCTCGTTTATAGGTGAATTATACTTCATTAGGATTGTTTCACTCAATCTCAGGTCGGTACCAGCGTTCCTCCGAAACACATTTATGTATTCCTTCTATCGCAAATCGTTCCTCGATACTAGATAGTTGTGACTCACTCCACTAATTGATGGGCGTTTGAGCATGAAATAATTTCGGGTATTTATCGTGAATTATACGTTTTACGTTACATTTTATTAGCGTTCTGTCGGAGAAACCCGGCGTTGCCCTTGTACTTATTTATAGTTCTGCGCCCACGCCTGTACCACGCAGCATCTGGCCTTGTGCTTAATAATGTTAATTAAACACAGTCTCGATCACAGAGTCATTTATTAAAAATATGACCGATTACGGTCTCTAGCAGCAGGCCAGCTACAGATAATGCACCATCCCATTGATGATCATGATGCTTGGAACATCCGTGTTGTCCCAACTGTCACAAATTGCCAGCCTGATGGTGCATTATCTGAAGATGGTCTACTACTAGAGGCAGAAACCAGTCATATTTTTAAAAAATGACTGTGCGATCGAGACTGTTTTTACCAGTTTCACTTCTGACAGATCGCTGTTCCCCGATAATGTTATCTAAAATTACTTGTGCTTCATTTTTATGACGTCATATCTCCTGAACTATCTCTCGTAGAATTTTATAATTTTGTCGGTACGTTCAGTGGAAATACGAATACTCTCTGCAAAATATGTTGTGAATGGAGCTATTAGCAATGAAGTACTAAATTTAAACGTCATGCAAGATGTGGCAGTTTTTCACGCATCTCATTGTTTATGACGTCATACTTCCTGAGCTACGTATCGTACAGTGATATAATTTTGCTTTTACATTCGCTGGTATATGTGCATACTGTGTGAAAAACGTGTCAAGAATACAGTTTGTAATAAAGAGGTAATAAATTATAACATCATACCACATGCGATACTTTTACTGCATGAACAGCTAGAAAATAGTAAGCGATAAACATTTTTCCTTTCACCATTTTGTGGGGGTTGTCAGCGAGAAAAAATTTCGTAGAGGTTTTATATTACGTGTGAAGTGTATTGTAAGTCGCTAAGTGCTTCCATTCTCAAATACTGGATGAATGAAGTCCACAGCGATTGTCATCTTACAGTAAGGTATATGTGTACCAAAATTGATTGAAATCGATCCAGGAGGTGTGGAGCACACATATACATATACACACACACATACATACTTTTTTATAAGATGTAAGATATTAATGGAGAGGTAGAAATATCTCCATTGTTGATAGTTTGCATATCTACCTGACTTTTATATCAATTTTCTAACCATTCCACGTGCTTGTGCCTAACTGCAACTTCCTCATATAGCCTCACAAAAAATATGACGTTATCCATTACGTTGTTTGTGTAAATCACGAGTTGTAACCTTCTGTCACACTTTGTTGTGTAAGTTGTTGTTACTTTCGCTTCTGACTGTGGCTCGCCACTGAGTACGGTGCGGCATGTAATCTCTCTCTCTCTCATTTTCTTTTCTTTCCCGGAGATATCTTCAGATCCATTCCTCCACCTAATCCAGTTCGAAACTAAACCTAAGACTTTTCGAAAGGTATCAACTCAGCAAGGACGTAAGTTTAGTTAGCTACAGACTTAGAAAGACAGTCAACGAAATAACCAACCCTAGGTTTTTAATACCGCAAAACATTTTCAAAAATAGGTCTTGGGCTGAAGTACTTTTACTTCGTAAAACACGAATTCTTCTCGAATTACTAGCCCAACAGTGTTTACCATCGACAATTTCTGAATATTCCTCGAAGTTGATAAATTAGTTATTACGGTATGTAATAAAAGTAAGGACCTAAAGATGTGGCCTGAAGGTCAAACCATCAACCACTGTTTTTTTAAAGCAATAGCATGAAATAATTTCATAATAAAATTAGCAAAAAATGACCACAGTTGCGGCAAGACCATTCGTCGTTCCGTCAGCATGACAAAACGTCCACCTATCCAGCTTTGTGCCAAAAATCAGATGACAGAATTCTCTCACACAGACCTCCTTTCACGAGAGTTTCTCTTGCTAAGAAAATTAAAATCACTACTAAACGGACCGAATTTTTGCACCGTTAATGACACTGAGAAGATGTCATGACGATGAACGAAGGGCGTTCCTATTCACGCTGTTATCTATGAATGTTTGACTTAGTGGAAAAATCGCCGGAAGATGAAAAGAAATAATTTTTTTTGGTGTAGATGAAAGTTTCGTAACAAGATAGAGAGTTCTTTGGTGAAGCCAAAAACCAAGCACACATAACCTGATTAAAACCATTTTTTTTAAAAAACAACCAAACTTCATTTGTTATTGACGCATTGATCAAAATAGATCTCTGAGCTGAGGAGCAGGAATGGACTTTCCTTAGAATGATATTAATATCCAATTGTCTCAGAGGGTGGCTTACAAAATTGGGTTAAGATATGAGATGAAAAAAAATCCTGGCCATTACAACGCAAACAAAAATTAATCTCTGCAACGCCATAACAGTAGTCCGATAAAAGACATTGCCAGCGAAGAAGGGTAAGAGGACTACCGATTCCACATCTGCATCTAAATGACTACTCTGTCATTCCTATAATAACGGAGAAAATGAGCGAGCAGAGCTCCATACAATCATTGCTGAAACGTTAAGTGATTGCATGGAAATGCATTCAACGGAAAGGTATGTCCACTGTTCCGTGGAAGAAGGTTTTGACGTTGACGCTAGTGAGGGCAGATGGTGTCTTTTCGAACACCGGAAGTCAAGCTATTCTCTCTTCCCTCACTCATGTTATAGAAGTAGACTTTGCGCTTTTATCTCAGAACAAACGAGACCATCTGAATGCTGCAATTGTCGAAACACCAGTACAAAAGCTAATGGAAATATATGAGAACATCGAGGATATTGGTCAAAAGCTTAGAGAATTCTCCGCTTGTAACTTTTAAAGATAACCAGCACCTTCTTTCAAAAGAAAGGTATTTAAAATGTACTGAAGCGCAAGAGGAACTAAGTCCCTTATTGATTAGATAATTGACAACCCCTGAAAAGCGGTACAGCTGATTGTCACGCATGTTTTTCTCTATAGCCGAAATATTCGTTTTGTGAGAATCAGCAACTGTACTGATATTTAACATAATTCTCAACTATCGTTACGTCTTAGTTGCACATTTCAATTACACGACATGTTTCGACTCCTTAAGGTCATCTTCAAATACAGAACAAAGTAAAACTAGATATACACCATCTAATATTTTACAATAAATTGAAACAATTCTTTTCTATCTATTGTAAAATATTAGATGGAATATGTTTACTTTTACTTTTTTTAAATCTGTAAATGATCCTGAGTGATCGATGCATGTACTCTAACTAAAAATGTGAATAATAAATTAGAATTTTTCTAAACAAATGTTTCAGAGGACATGATTACTTTATACTCCAAAATACAGATAATGGCCAGAAACAGAAAAAAGTGCTAAACTTGCTGAAAAAAGTAAGATACACACCTTGCTGACGAAAAGTATTAGATATCTCTACCAGATAAAATAAGTTAACTACCGTAAGTGCAAGACATACAGCTGAAGAAGAATGGCAAACTATTAAAAATACTCTTTTTGTAAACAGATGACGAAGTTGTTGGCAAAACAAATAACACTTTTCACAGAAGAAAGCAAAGTTTAAATTTTTGGGACGAGGAGACAGAGCAAGCAGTGAAAGGAAGAGAGCAAATATGTAATTTCTACCTACAATCACAATCTCAAGAACATCTAATATATCTCAGGAGAGAAATACAGCTATAAATGAAACAAGCAACAGAAATTACGGCAACGTAGATTTGATGTTGAATAGACAACAGTCAATTGCAAACAAATTAATGACACATGAACCGAAAAGAGAAAGGTACAACATAAATAAAAAACTTTAGAACGATAGGAATAACAACAGAAAAACCTCAGAGTTGACGTTTCAGTAGAAGAGGAAGTGTGAAAATTGCCTAGTCAAACAAACATAAAACTCGTCGAAATGAATGAATTAAACTTAGCAACGCAAAAATTGAAGTACAAGAAATGGAGAGGGACAGAAATAACAAACGCCAAAGTGCTTAAATGCAGAGTTCTTTCAACGAAGGAACGTATGCTGAATCTTATTAACCTGAGGACTGCGGGTATGGCACCTGAGGAGTGGAATACTGTTAAAATTTTCTCTACATCCAAGAAAGGCAAAAAAAAAGACCTAAATCACTCGTTAACAAAGGCAATAAAATCCACAGCACTATCTTAAACAACAGAGTGCGTCCTACCTCTGATACATTTCCATTACAAGGAGAAATTGGTTTCAGAAAAGGCCGAGCATGGGGGAGAAATGTATAGAATTTAAACAACAGACGAACGTGGAGTTTGTCGACTCCGAAAAAGCTTTTGAAACAGTCAGTAGAGAGCTACCGAGGCAGATTAAGGAAAAAAGATACTTTCCGAAGCATCTAATTACCTCTGTAATAGCTCTAAAGCTCTCTGCAAAGAGACAAAAATTATAATTGTAGAAGGAGGTAACTTCCATAAACTACTAACAACAACACAGGGAGTTACAGAAGAATGTGGACCATCTCAAATTCCATTCGAAATCTACGTAGACAACCTAATCAGGGCTTGGAAGCAAAATATCAGCTACGGCATAAAGATCAACAGAGAGAAACGTTTTAAGACTCTATTACACGCAGATGATCAAATAACAATTCAAGTAAATGAATGTAACTGTGAAATCTTCATTAAAAAAAATAAGGTTTGTTATACTCAATGGAAAATAGCTTCTAAGATCTAAAATTATAACAAATAATGTAATACTGGAACAGATAACCATCTTTCAGCATGTCGGTTGCGACGTAGGATGAAATTTAGACAGTGATATAAATAATAATAACCTAAAATTTGACTCGATCATGGAACAATTAGAAATACGCTACAAAATCATACTACACTCTTTTCTCTATGGGTCTGAAACCTTGGTTCCCACGCAAAGGGGTATGAACAAGAACCAGGCTGCAGAAATTAAGCCGGGCTGGTGGCCGGGCGGTTCTAGGCGCTACAGACTGGAACCGCGCCACCGCTAGGTCGCAGGTTCGAATCTTGCCTCGGGCATGGGTGTGTGTGATGTCCTTAGGTTAGTTAGGTTTAAGTGGTTCTAAGTTCTAGGGGACTGATGACCTCAGCTGTTAAGTCCCATAGTGCTCAGAGCCATTTGAATCATTTTTTTGCAGAAATGAGATTCTAGATAGTGTTAAGGGCCACAACAGTAAATGAACTGCAAGTTGATTCAGTATGTAAAAAATAAATCTAACCAGAAACAGATGGTAGCAACTGCAGATAATATGTAAGATAATGGACTTCAGAAACAAATTCTAGACAGCAAACTTAGAGGCACAAGAAAGAAGGGAAGTCCATGAAAGAAATGGCTGGACCTTCTTTACCGGAACAGGAGAAATCATATAATCCATGAAAGGAGGAGAAGAAGAAGGAAATGTCCTCTCAATCTCCTTTTATTCTATGCTTGGTTTGTGTGATACACTGTGAAGGCTCCATAAAGACTTGTATACTCTTATTCTTAGTGTGAGTGCTCTTCCACAAAGTATCTGAAGACGGATAATTATTTAGGTTTTATAACACCTGGCCGACACTGTGCATAAATAAGACCATAAAACTGATGAAGCAATTTTAGTTAAAAACCTCTATTTTAATAGTACGAAAGTCGTATCTATAGAAGGAGAAAAATCCTTTTGTGCGTTATTTAATGCTTACAAAGAAAATAAAACTCTACTTATAAAGTAAAAACGATCTACGTATTACCTTCTAAATAATGTTTGGTGTGTTCGCATGTATATATCTTCTCGAGCATATAAAACTCTGTTTTGAATTGTTTGGACCACACGTTTCCAATTGTTTCATTTCTCAGTATTTAACCAAACAAGCTTTACGAAGAATATCAGTTACGAAGTGTACTTTGAACTTATCGTAGTTGTTCCTTAATTATTTACTTCCTCTTCTAGGATTACGTTACTAGTCTGTTCTGACCTCAGTTTTCCTGCCATGTCTTCATGGGTCGAGTAACATCTGCTCTTCCATCAGAATTACAGACCTATATCGCTAGCGTCGATTTTCAGTAGGATTTTGCAATGCGAACTGTGTTCGAACATTATGGATTACCTCGAAGAGAACCACTTATTGGCAAAAAGCCAACAGAAAATCTTGTTTTCGTGATGCTCAGTGGGCTGTTTATTCTCACGAAGTAATGAGTGCTATCGACAGGGGATGTCAAATTGATTCCATATTTTTAGATTTCCAGAAGGCCTTTAACACCGTCTCTCACAAGCGACTTCTAATAAAATTGCGTGCCTATGGCGTTTCGTCTTAGTTGTGCGCCTGGATTCGGGGTTTCCAGACAAAAAGGTCACATTTCGTAGTAACTGACGGAAAGCCATAGAGTAAAACAGAATTAATATATGGCGCTCGCCAAGGAAGTGTTATAGGCTCTCTGCTGTTCCTGATCTACATAATCGATTTAGGAGGCAATCTCAGTAGCCCTCTTAAATTGTTTGCGGATGATGCTGTCATTTGCCATCTCATAAAGTCACCAGATGGTCAACACAAATTGCAGAACAATTTAGATGAGATGTTGCGAAAAGTAGCAGTTGACTCCAAATAATGAAAGTGGGAAGTTCTCCAGATGAGCACTAAAAGGAATCCGCTAAATTTCGGTTGAGTATGAAACACATAAATCTATAGACTGTAAATTCAACTAAATTCTTGGAGATTACAATTTGAATAACTTAAATTGGAATAATCACAAAGATAACGTTGTGGAGAAAGCAAACCAAAGACAGCGATGTATTGGAGGAACACTTAGGAAATGCAACAGACCTACTAAAGAGACTGCTTTCACTACTCCTGTTCGTCCTCTTCTGGAGTAATGCAGAGCAGTGTGGGACCCTTATCAAATAAGACTGACGGGGCGCATTGAAAAGGTTCAAAGAACGGCAGCTTGTTTTGTATTACCGCGAAATAGGTGAGAGAGTGCCGCGGGTATGATAGACGAATTGGGATGGCAATCATTGAAGCAAAGGCGGTTTCCGTTGCGGCAGGATCTTGTCATGAAAATTCAATCACCAACTTTGGTCCTCGGAGTGTGAAAATATTTTGTTGGTCCCCACCTACATAGGGAAAAAATGATAATCATATTAAAATAAGAGAAATCAGAGCTCGGGCGGAAAGAATTAAGTGTTCGTTTTTTCGGCGTGCTGTTCGAAAGTGGAACGGTAGAAAAATAGCTTGAAGATGCTTCCATGAACCCTCTGCCGGGCACTTAATAGTGAATTGCAGAGTAGTCATGTAGATGAAGATGTAGATGATATCTAAAGGCAAGCTTCGGAATTCTCCATTCTAAACGTTTGGTTTTCCTTATTTCTCTAGTTTTCGGAAATTCTGTCATTCATCAAGAATGTATTTAATTGCTGCCTTATCTCTCTGATGTGCTTGTTGTCTTTTAGGGAGTATCCTTTAACTTATCTGAGGAATCGCATTTCAAATGCTGCATTTTGTTTCAATAATTTCTTTTATTCGTCCACTAATGGCTTCCATATATCAATGTTGGCACGCCGTGGTCATAAAATTTGAATCTCTTCTTTCATCTTAACCTTTAGTGTCTGCCGAATTGTTTCACACATATATCGATATCGTGGAAGCTTTTTCGACAGTCAATGGGGATACTGCACAATTGCTGTACCGTCCACTAAAAAGAAGCCACCAGCTGATAAATCAAAAACTTATTTGACGCCTTTCGGGTGCAACCTGCGCTCAGATTGCCATGAATATTTTGGTGATAGTATATAACAAAAAAAACTGTCATGAACATCTTGGTGACGCGGTGTATAAAGACAGTATGTAACAAAAAAAGCCATTACGGCAGCTTTATTTGTTACATACTGTCAATATATATCTCATCACCAAGATATTTATGATAATTTGAGGATGGGTTCAAAATGGCTCTGAGCACTATGCGACTTAACTTCTGAGGTCATCAGTCGCCTAGAACTTAGAACTAATTAAAGCTAACTAACCTAAGGACATCACACACATCCATACCCGAGGCAGGATTCGAACCTGCGACCGTAGCGGTCGCTCGATTCCAGACTGTAGCGTCTAGAACCGCACGGCCACTCCGGCCGGTGTTGAGGATGGGTTCTACCCGAAACGAGTCAAATAAAGTCATTGGTTTTACGTGATGGCTTCTTATTCAGTGACCAATACAGAACTCATGCATTATTCCTACTGATTTGCAATATGGTGGCATTCCTCCTGCGTGACTTTATGTCACAGTCACAGACTTTCTGATCACTTCGCCATCTTCTTTAAAAGATAAATCACTCCCACCTGAAGCTTGAAACTTTGGTTGATCGTCAATTAATTATCATACTCTCATTGGTTATTTTCCTTGACACGTCATTATTTTTCTTTTTGTCCCAGATATCCGAAAAGTATAACTTTCACAATTGATAATTAGCATATGTAATGAGTTCTGAAATTAATCTTCGTCATCCCGCAGGACCAATTCATCATCTGCAAAGAGCATATTACTTATATAGATGCTTATTCAATTTTATTCTACTGCGTACATATCCCTTCCAGTCCCTAATTATTTCATCTATGTATACAGGGTGGTCAGATACGGTCTGAAAAGTTTATACGGGTGTTCCATGTCAGGGTGTGCTGAGAAATTGTTAAAAAAATTCGATGCGTTGCGCATTTCCGAGTTAATTAGCCAATTGGAGTTAGTGAATCAGGCCGTTGCGGCCGCAGGTTCAAGCAGACCTCAGAGGCGATGTCACCAGACGTGTGTTCTTCGTTTGGTTTGCTTAAACAAACAATAGGGCGATACAAAATCGAACCTAAGCTAAAGGCCGAGTAGTCTCATACGCTGTCATCTAAGCTTTGAGAACAACCGACACCAATTGCAGCTGGTAGCCGGCTTGAACTTGCGCGAGCAACGGCCTGACAGGCTAACTCCAATGCTAATTAATTCGGAAATGGCGCAGCGTATCGAAATTTTTCTTAACAGTTTTTCTCAGTACAGACTACCCTGCAACACTCTTACAAGCTTTTCAGACTGTTTCTGACTACCCTGTATACTGAAGAGCATTGGGCAGATGCTGCACCCTCGCCGTACTCCTAGATTAATCAGAATTCCTTCCTTTAACAATTTTTATCTTTGCTTACATACGTAAGGTGTTTTCTCTTCTCCATTATCTGTTTTAAGCTGAATATACATCGAAGCACCAAAGAAACTGGTATAGGCACCAGTATTCAAATACGGAGATATGTAAAGCGGCAAAATACGGCACTGTGGTCGGCAAACCCTATATAAGACAAGTGTCTGGCGCAGTTAGATCGGTTACTGCTGCTACAATGGCAAGTTATCATGATTTAATTGAATTTGGACGTGGTGCTATAGCCGGCACACGAGCGATGGGACCAGCGTCTCAGAGACAGAGATGAAGTGGGGTTTTCCCGTATGACCATTTCACGAGTGTACCGTGAATATCAGGAATCCGGTAAAACATCAAATCTCCGACATCGCTGCGGCCGGAAAAAAGATCGTGCAAGAATGGGATCAACGTCTCAAGAGTATCGATCAGCGTGACAGAAGTGCAACCCTTCCCAAAGTTGCTGCAGGTTTCAATGCTGGACCATCAACAAGTATCAGAGTGCGACCCGTTCAACGAAACATTATCGAGATGGGCATTCGGGGCCCACTCGCGTACCCTCGATGACTGCACGACACAAAGCTCCACGCCTCCCCTGGGCCAACATTGGACTGTTAATGACTGGAAACATGTTGCCAGGTCGGACAGGTATTGATTCAAATTGTAGCGAGCGGATGGACGTGTACGGGTAGGGAGACGACCTCATGAACCCATGGACACTGCATGCCAGCAGGGGACTTTTCAACCTGGTAGGGGCTCTGTAATGTTGTGGGGCGTGTGCACTTGGAGTGATACGTCTAGAAAAGACTCTGACAGGCGACAAGTACGTAGACATCCTGTCTGATCATCTGCATTCATTCGTGTCGATTGTGCATTCCGACGTACGTGGGCAGTTCCAGCAAGACAATACGACACCCAACACGTCCATAATTGCTACAGAGTGGCTCCAGGAACACACTTCTGAGTTTAAACACTCCCCAGACATGGACATTATCGAGCATATCTGAAATGCCTTGCAACGTGTTGTTCAGAATAGATCTCTACCCTCTTGTACTCTTCCGGATTTATGGACAGCCCTGTCAGTTCCCTCCAGCACTACTTCAGCCATTAGTCGAGTCCATGCCACGTCGTGTTGCGGCACTTCTGCGTGCTCGCGGGGGCCCGACACGATATTAGCAGAGGTACCAGTTTCTTTGGCTCTTCACCGTATTGGCCACGCAAGGTCTCCATTTTCTGAATTCAAATTGTTCTTCCAGGAAATAAAGTGTTTATTATTTAACCACATAATTTGTGACCAACATTTAGTGGAATTGTTCCATGGTAGTTATTACAAGACCTTCTGTGACTTTTCTTGAAAAATGGGATACTAGCTCCTGAATTCTGGTAAACTGTATTTTGACATTTTGTATTACGAATGGTATCTGATAACCTAACCTCACCGTTCGGTTCTGAGTGAAGCGGAATGGCGCGATGAGGTTCCGTCTAGTCTGGATATGTCATCTTTTCGTCCCCGATGCCGATGGCGTCTAGTGTGAATCAGCCTGTAGCCGCTGCCCGGTGGCTAGTGCTCTCATATGCCATTCAACAGACTCGTAAAAATTTGCGCCTAGTTTTCTCCAAATTAATGCATATTTGCATTATACTAGAATAGCATCCGTTACGTATAAGCATGTACCACAAACATGCGACAGAGATCCAAATAGGTAACCCGTTGGATGTACGCTATGTGATCAAAGCGGGATTGACAACCAGATGTCACCAGAGGCAGACCCGACAACATAAAATAATCTGTGAGAAGAAACGGGTACGTGTGTGACATACGAAATTTTGGGTTGGTCCGGGGAGTGTGGTGGGATAGCCAAAATGTTTTGGTTCAAATGGCTGTGAGCACTATGGGACTTAACAGCTGAGGTCATCAGTCTCCTAGAACTTGGAACTACTTAAACCTAACTAACCTAGGGACATCACACACATCCATACTCGAGGCAGGATTCGAACCTGCGACCGTAGCGGTCGCGCGGTTCCAGGCTGAAGCCCCTAGAACCGCTCGGTCACTGCGGCCGGCCAAACTGTTTTGGCTACCGATCGCGATAAGCGGAAAATCCGGATACGAGTCCCAGCCCGGAACAAATTTTCACGTATCGCTTTAGATGGTACGTCAACACCGATGGGCCAAAACATCATCACCACTTCTTTAATAGCGTGTTGTTCCACTTTCCAAACACAGTATAACAGAGATTCTGCTTGGCCTGGATTCGGAAAGTCCTTGGCAGTATTTCAGAAGTGTGTGGTAGCAGACGTCTACGCACAGGTCAAACATTTCCCGCAAATTGTGGGATGGTGGTTTACGAGCACACTGCTGGCGCCCGACATGAGTTGCAATGGGTACAGATCAGGCACATTTGCTAGCCATGACATCAATGTGAGTTCACTATAATGCCCTTCAAACCACTGTAGCACGAGTGTGACCTTGCAACGGGGACAGCCATCCTGCTGTAAGATCTCATCGTCGTAGGGGGAGACGATGCAGGTGGTCCGCAATAATGTTCACACAGTTCACTACTGTCGAGATGTCTTCGATTAGCACCACAGATCCAATGGAAGCCCAATCCAATGTACCCCTCAGCGGCCAGTGTCTGTACATGTTTCGTCCAGCCATTCGCCTGAACAACGGCGTGTAAGGACCCACCTATCTACCTGGTGTACCAATAAATGCGATTCATTCGACAGGCGAAACGTTTCTATTGATCTACGGTGAAAACTCAGTGATCGCGTGCCCCCTGTAGTCTAACTGACGATGTCGCTGGGTCAGCTCAGGAGCACGTAGAGATCGTGCGACGGGGAGCTCCATGTTCAACTGTGGCCTGTGAACGGTGTGCTCCGAAACACTCGCGCCTGCACCAGCATTGTACTCTGCCGTCAGATCTACCACAGATCGCTGCCTATCCTGGGTTACTCAGCGGGGGACCCTCTGACCTGTACGTTTTGTGATGAGACACGGTCGTCCAGTGCTAAACGGCCTACTGGTTATTTCACCATCCTTCAACCACTTTCCATAGGTGGTCACGACAGTAGTACGCCAAAAGGCGTTGCCGTTTCCAAGATTCTCGTTTCCAGCCGCAGCGCCACAACGAAGTGCCCTTAGTCAAAACCGCTTAGATCAGTCGTTTTCCGCATTTTGAGCCCTTATCTTCACTTTTGACTGCCCATTCGTCTCTGTTCCGGTTACATTCTTTCCTTACTGCGTAACGTGCCCGCAACACCTGCAGGAGCCATTCAACCTCGAGATGGGCAGTGGTCATTATCTTTTGGATCATCAGTGTATACCTATTACAGGTAAGTTGAATTTCAAGAATAAACTTCTGTATAAAAGGAGGCTAGGAGTCTTGTGATTTCAGCAGGGAAGCAGTAACAGCGGTATGAGTAGGCCAGGCGTGTTTAGTGACTTCGAACGTGGACTGGTCATTGGACGCCTGATCAGTAACAGAGCCATCAGGGACGTTTCAACCGTACTAAAGCTGTCCTAGACGACTGTTAGTGTTGTGAATATGAAGTGGAAACGCGAACTCATGTGCTGATGGACAGTGACCTTTGAGCATTGTAGACGGTGGTTATAAAAAAAAAGAAAAAAGTCGCACGAAATCGGCGGAAGGAATCACTGTTCAGTTCGAAAGTGCTACCAGCAGTCCATTTACTTCAATGACTGTACGTTGGAAGTTGAAAAGAATGGAAAACAATGGTCGGGCAGTTCCTCATGAGCCACATACTTCTTTAGTCAGCGCTTGAGGAGGTGTAAAGAGCGATGTCATTGGGCAGCGGATGGCTGAAAACGATTGATGGAATCACGCTGTACCCTGTGGCAATACGATGGAAGCGTTTGGGTTTGGTGACTGCTTGGAGAACTTTACTTTCCACAATGTGCAGTGCCAAAGGTGAAGTACTGAAGAGCTGTTGTTACGGTGTTGGTGGTTTTTGTGGTTAGGCCCCTTACATCGCTTAAGAAAACGATAAATGTTGAAGACTGTTAACATACATTACAGTGTTCTGTACTGTGTACAGTAGGGGAACAGTTTGGAGTCGACGATATGTGGGGAAATTGTTTTTAGAGAATAAAATTCCTGAAATGGATTGGCCTGACCAGATTCCCGACCTGAGCCCAATGGAACATCTTTTGGATACTTCTTTATTTATCATTTGGTCATTTATTTATTTATTGACGTTACAGAGTGATCCAGTGTTTTTTGCTACTAAAAACTGGGATAGGTTAGTCGTAGAAGACCCCAGCGTCCAACACCACTACTGTTTCTGGTTTCGACTCTTCAGGAAGAATAGGCTAGCATTCCTCCGCATACACTCGGGCGCACTATTGAAAGTGTCCGCAGCAGAGTTCGAACAGTCATAAAGGCGAAAGCTGAAAAACCCCATATTTACGTTCGGATACATTTGATAAGCTAGTGTATGCTTCCCTTGTGAGATATGTGGCTTAGTTTAAGATTTTATTGTTTTTGATTAGACAGCGACCTTCTTTGAGGAACATAAGAGCGCACGGATGTGGTCTTTGTGTGTGTGTGTGTGTAAGGTGTGCGTGGCTGGTCGCCTGTTTGCAAGCTTCGTCATCGACAGTGGCAAACTCCGCGGCAGGTGATGGTAGCGCGGGATACAAATCGTCGACTCGCTCGCCAGACCGGTCAACAAATACGACAGGCGGGTATTAGACGGCCACTTCCCTAGCGGCGAGTCTGCACCGTTGCTGCCCGCAGGCGTAGCGGCTTCCGGCCGGCCGCGGGAGACGGCCGGGCTGTGTCTTCTGCCGCCGGAGCCGGTCGGCGAAGACCTGTCCGACAGCTCGTGTGTGGCGCAGAGTGGCGAGGGGAGCGGGGGGAAAAAAAATGAAGACAACGGGCGGGGACGGCGCAAGAAAAAGAAACTGTTATTGTTGCTGCTCTTCTGCCCGGAGCACTAGGTACAATGTCTGCGGAAGGGTGAGACGGGCGCCGGAGGGGGTGGGGGATTTGGAGGAGCGCCTCGATTGTTCTGCAGCGGTTGCGGAGATTCCAGAGCGCGATACGAATACCGGAACGACACACTACAGGCTCGGCGACAGCGGCGGACGTAAGCAGAAGCACCGGGAGAATCTTGCAAAGGGACGACGGCGAGGGGAGTGCGGGGTGAGAAGGGATCAGTTGTCGGCAGGAAAGAATTAGCGCGCAACGGCAAAAACGCAGGGGCACGGGCCGTTGTTCCTAGATGCTCGTCCAGATAACGCGAGCGACACCGCGCGCTACGGTTGGGGGACGGGAGGTGGTAAGTTTGTAAGAGGTAGCGAGGTACAAATGAAGTGGAGTGGATGCATATCAATAAAACATCAACACGGCACGCAGAACCGTCCTCTGGCCGCCGTGAAATACGCCTGTCAGCGCCGCCACGGGGGCGAGTCAAGGAGGGTGCGCACCCCTCGCCGTTTGTACCTGCACCAGCCCCCCCTCTCCCCCTCCCCCTCCCCCTCCCTCTCTCTTCCACCCCTCGCCGCTCGCTCTCGAGTGCGGCGCGTCTTTTCCCCGGCGCGACTCGCATGAATTTGATTCAGGCGGCTGTCCTTACCGCCTGAAAGGGAGATTCATTTGCGGCCGCGGCGGTCGGCTGCGCTCTCGAGCGGAACGTATAAATCTGTCGCCCGTTCTGGCCTGGCCCCGCACTTAACGTCTTAATGCGGGGCTCGCCTCGCGGGCTGCTTTGTGCCGCGCCGCACCGCACCGCACAGCACAGCTACTTGCGCACACCGGGCCGCGCCTCTCCACTCGCCCTCTGCTTGCGTGTCTGTCCTCTGCACCACTCGACTCGGAGCAAAATTCTGCGACAAGCGTTCCTTTAAATCTACCACAACAGTTTTACGTCTACACCTTCATACATACTCCGCAATCCAGCATATGGTGCGTGGCGGAGAGTACCTCGTACCACAATTATCATCTTCTCTCCCTGTTCCACTCCCTGTTGTGTACATAGTTCAGCGTAGTCAGCGCGTACACAACTTTCCTACTAGAGCGCGCCCCGCTAAGCACAACAGCGCAGGCGCAGCGCTCGTCCGTCTCCGCACTACGAGATGGCGCTGCCTTAGAGACGGACCAAATTCTGCGTCCGCCGATCCGCTTATTAATATGTAACGCAGCCAATGAGATTGCTGCTAACGTAGAACCTTTTCTCCTCGCGGATCACACTCGCACAGTGATACCTGAACGCGCGAGGTATTATAACTAGTGTACAGACCTCCGATTAGTCAGTCTGCATTAGTCTGCATTTGTCTGCATTAGTCTGTACCAGTCTATAGTCAAGTTTCAGTCTGCGCCTAATAAGATTACCATATTCCTGTACATAGCCATGAAGATAAATGAATACACACTTTGTCAGGTATCAGAGATATGTGAGAATAAGATTAACATACCAAGACCAAAGGAACTTCGGACTCGCAATTGTAAACAGCAACCACAATCAAGTAATGTAATGTCTATGCTTTTTATTATTTTAATAAATATGTGTGAAAATTAATCAAGTTCTGTTTAAAGTTGGTCAACGTCAATCTGCTACTCTAAGTGTGTAAGTGGCATTTCTAACGTCTGACCTAATGGCAGATGATACACACGCCACAAAAGACCACGAGACATATTGCTGACACTCGCCTACTTCGCTAGAGCGACATGTCAAATAATCTGATGGTGTGTACCGAAGGTCTTACAGTACGCACACCACACTCCCAAACAGAACAAGGGAAAAATGACTACCTATATGCCTCTACACGAGCCCTAATCTCTCTTATCTTATCTTTGTGGTCTTTCCGCGAAATATAAGTTGGCAGCAGTAATATTGTACTGCAGTCAGCCTCAATTGCTGGTTCTCTAAATTTCCCCAGTAGCTATTCACGAAAAGAACGCCTCCTTTCCTCTAGAGCCTCACACCCGAGTTCCTGAAGCATTTCCGTAACACTCATGTGATGATCAAACCTACCAGTAACAAATCTAGCAGCCGGCCTCTGAATTGCTTCTATGACCTCCCGCAATCCGACCTGATAGGGATCCCAAACGCACGAGCAGTACTCAAGAATAGGTCGTATTAGTGTTTTATAAGCGGTCTCATTTACAGATGAACCACATCCTCCCTAAATTCTACCAATGAATCGAAGACGACTATCCACCTTCCCCACAACTGCCATTACATGCTTGTCCCACTTCATATCGCTCTGCAATGTTACGCCCAAATATTTAATCGACGTGATTGTGTCAAGCGCTACACTACTAATGGAGTATTCAAACATTACGGGATTCTTTTTCCTATTCATCTGCATTAATTTGCATTTATCTATATATTTAGAGTTTTAGTTCGTAAACTGTTCATTCAGAAGACTGGTTTGACGCTGCTCAATCCTGTGCAAGACTCTTCTTCTCCAAATAACTACTGCAACCTACATCCTTCAAGGTCTGCTTACTGTATTCAAAATGGTTCAAATGCGACTTAACTTCTGAGGTCATCAGTCGCCTAGAACTTAGAGCTAATTAAACCTAACTAACTTAAGGACATCACACACATCCATGCCCGAGGCAGGATTCGAACCTGCGACCGTAGCGGACGCTCGGTTCCAGACTGTAGCGCCTAGAACCGCACGGCCACTCCGGCCGGCGCTTACTGTATTCATCTCTTGGCCTCAATCTACGGCTTTTACCGCCCATACTTCCCTCATGCTTAATTGGTGGTCTCTTGATGTCTCAGAATGTTTTCCATCAACCGGTTCCTTCTCATCAATTTGTGCCACAAATTTTTTTTCTCATCAATTCTTTTCGTGGTTAGCACACCGGACTCGCATTCGGGAGGACGACGGTTAAATCCCGCGTCCGGCCATCCTTATTTACGTTTTCCGTGATTTCCCTATATCGCTCCAGGCTGGGATGGTTCCTCTGAAAGGGCACGGCCGACTTTCTTCCCCGTCCTACCCTAATCCGATGAGACCGATGACCACGCTGTTTGGTCTCTTCCCCCAAACAACCCAACCCAACTCTATTCAGTACCTCCTCGTTAGTTACGTGATTTACCCAAGTAATCTTCAGCATTCTTCTGTGGCACCAAATTACAAAAGCTTCTATTCTCTTCTTTCCGAAACTGTTTATCGTCAATGTTTCACTTCCATACATGGCTACACTCCAGACAAACACCTTCAAAAAAGAATTCGTAACACTTAAGTTCATAATCGATGTTAACAAATTTCTCTTCGTTTTTCTTACCCCTGCTACTCTACATTTTATATCCTCTCTGTTCGGCCACCATCACTTATTTTGCTACCCAAATAGCAAAACTCAACTACAACTTTAAGTGTCTTATTTCCTAATCTAATTCCTTCAGCATCATCAGTTTTAATTCCACTCCACATTACCCTTGTTTTGCTTTCTTTGATGTTCATCTTATGTCCTCCTTTCAGGACACTGTCGATTCCGTTCAATTGCTCTTCTAAGTCCTTTGCTGTTTCTGACAGATTTATGTCATCGGTAAACCTCAAATTTTTCAATTCTTCTCCCTAAGCATTAATTCCTGCTCCAAATTTTTCTTTGGTTTCCTTTTCTGCTTGAATAAGATTGGGGATAGGCTACAATTCTGTCTCACTCCCTTCTCAACCACTGCTTCCCTTTTGTGCCCCTCGGCTTCGCTCGCTGTATTTTACCCCTGCCATGCCATCACCTATTTACTGAGTTGTCTGCATCTGTCATGTTCTAGGCGCTTCAGTCCGGACCCGCGCTGCTGCTACGGCCGCAGGTTCGAGTCCTGCCTCGGACATAGATGTGTGTGATGTCCTTAGGTTTAAATAGTTTTAAGTCTAGGGGACTGATGACCTCAGATGTTAAATCCTATAGTGCTTAGAGCCATTTGAACAATTTTGAGGATCTGTCATTTCGTCTCTTCCTTGGTCATCCATCCTTTTCCTTCCAGTATGCTCTCTTCAGATTCCTTTGGGAGATACAATTATTGTGTTTTATTTTTTATAACTTTTAGGCTCAGATGGCTCAGATGGATAGAGCGTCTGCCATGTAAGCAGGAGATCCCGGGTTCGAGTCCCGGTCGAGGCACACATTTTCAACATGTCCCCAATGAAGTACATCAACGCCTGTTTGCAGCTAGGGTGTCCATTTACTTATCAATTCATTTCTAGCAAAGCTGCATGGTCTTCCACGGTAACTGTTCCTTCGGGAGCACATACTACCGTCACATATAGTTAAATAATGATTATGTCTTAATGCACACGCTGAAAGCGAGGACGTCTTTCTTTCCAGTTTTCTTCCTGTTTACCGTTAGTAGATCGTTTCTTCGCAGATTTTATAGATTCTTTAATCTACTTCTACATACACACTCCGGAAGCCACCACACGGGTCACTGCGAAGAGTGCCTCGTACCAGCACTAGTCATTCCCTTCCCTGTTCTTCTCGCAAATGGAGAGCGGGGAAAACGAATGTCTACACCCCTCCGTGTGAACCCTGATTACTCTTATCTTGTCTTTGCTGACCTTGCGCGAAATGTACGTTGGCGACAGTTCATTCTGCTGTACACTTGAAAACGCCACTTCTCTAAATTTTATCTGAAGTGTTTCGAGAGAAGAATGTCGTCTTCCTCCCATGGATTCCCTTTTGAGTTCACACAGCATCTGTGTAACACTCGTTTATCGATAGAACTTATCGGTAACAAATTTACCGACTCGCCTCTCTATCGCCTTGATGTCTTCCTTTAATAAGACTTGGTGGGGATCGCAAACGCTCGAGCAGTATTAATTGAATTTTCTCATTTTGAAAAATCAGAAGTAGTGATTTCTTTTACCTCGTAAAAAATTTATAAAGCCAAGATCACATAAATATTTCTTTATTTACAACAACCCGTTTCAACAGACTTTGCTGTCATATTCAGCTACTAAAAAATTGTTTTTCTTGTAAAACGTGTTCTTTTTGAGTTGGAACCACATGTCGGGCTGTCACGCTATTGGATAAAATGTAGAGTATTGTGCAAAGGTTTGTCATAAATAAAACATTTACAGTCAAAACGTATCTTGTGCACAGCGCCATGTACGTATATGAGGCGCTCACAGCCGATTATTACATCATAAAAATCACAGTACACAATAAAATGCGCCGGAGCACATCTGTTGAATTGATTGGACATGTTCTAATCATTGAAGATCCACCTTAGACGGCGTAAATGGTATAATTGTAGTACTCAAGAATGAGTTAGACTAGTGTTCCAGACGTGGTCTCATTTATAGATGAGCTGCATTCCTAGAATTCTCCCAATAAATTGAAATGGACCATTCGTCTTCATTACTACCGAACTTTCCTGCTCGTTCCATTTCATATCGCTTTTCGCCGTTCCAACTAGATACCTAATCCACGTGACTGCGTCAAGCAACACAGCACTATTACTGTATTTGAGCATCACAGTGTTATCCTTCCTACACGTACGTATTAGCTTATGTTTTTCTACACTTAGAATAAGCTACCACTCACCACATAAAACACAAATTCTTTCAAAGTCATTCTGTAACCTCCTACATTCATTCGACGACGGGATTCCCGTACACTACAGCGTCTCCAGCAAACGGCCGCAGCTGTTACATCGTTTATGTATACAGAGAATAAGAGTGGTTCTACTACACTTCCCAATGGCGCTCTTGACGATATCCTCGTTTCTGGCGAAAACTCTCCGTCCAGGACAACGTATTGAGATCTATTACTTCGAGCCACCAACAGATCTGGGAACCTATTCCGTATGCTTGGCCCTCCGTTAAGTCTGCAGTGGGGAACTACGTCAAACAATTTTCGGAAACATAGTGATATGGAACCTGGCTGTTTCCCTTCATTCATGATTCGCAACATATCGTGGGAAAACAGCAAGTGAATTTTGTACGAGGAACGCTTCCTAAATTCGTACCGATACATGGACAGAAGCTTTTCTGTCGCAAGGAAAGTTATTATATTCAAACTTAGGTTACCTTCAAGAATTGTGCAGCAAAACCGATGTTAAGGATACGAGTCTGTAATTTTGTGGGTCCGTTCTTTTATCCTTCTTATATACATGAGTCGCCTATGCTTTTTTCAAGTCGCTTGGCTGTTTGCGTTGGGCGAGAGGTTCGCGATAAATGTCAACTAGGTAAGGGGAAAATTCCGAAGAGTACTCTCTGTAAAACCGAACTAAAATTCCATCCGTATCAGGCGATTTATTTCCCTTCAACTCTATCAGCCGCTTCTCAAAGCGAGGGATTCCAATTTCCACGTTTTAGTTATGTTTCAATGTGTCATTTCATCTCTTCCGTTGGACCTCCATCGTTTGCCTTTCAGTACGCACTCTGAGGCTATCTTTCGGAGGTGTAATCACGCTCGTTTATTTTTTTTATATACATTTTTTCCCCATAAGCACAAGGCCTTTTCATAATGTCGTAAACGGTTTCTACCACCCGGAAACGATATTCACATTGTTAATAAATGAAAACAGGAGACAAGTAATCATCTTAGAATGCAAAAAATCTACCATTTAACTATCTATATAGTGATCATATCTAAAGGCAGACGCTCCAATCTGTGTTTCTTTTCCATTTTTTAACATTACATATATACTTACTTGGTAGATTTTTATAGATTTTACAAGTATTCTTTGTCCCCTTTTTGTCTACTAGCACCTTGTGAACACGAAAACGTATAGCCGATTAGTGTGCTTACAGCTCTGAATGTGCCAAATATTACTAAACCCACTAGCATTGCCGGGCATGACGTGATTTGATAGATATGTTCCTGGTGGAATGATTCTGTATGCAAAATGTTGTACATCAGTGTGGACTTATAATATTGGTTTCTACTTTGCGTATTTGTGCTTGGTTTATTGCATTTTTATTACATTCTGTATTTTTTGTATTGAAATCTCTGATAAATTTTTAGGTCTTGAATATCTAAAATTTTTTCTCCATGGTATATGCCATTATTTTCTTGAAATCAGTTTCTTGCACGAGCGTCCGCGTTGATACACACGTTGTGTCTTAGCCTCATTTTGCGATGAGACACTATACATATTTTAAAAATCGGAATGTAATTGACATTTTGTTTACGTTATTCGAGTTTATGTAGTCCCTTCTTGTCGTCTTCCTTAGCACAATTTTCTGTTATTACTCCAGAGCTGAGATAACTGTACAGTTAGCCGGCCGCGGTGGTCTAGCGGTTCTAGGCGCTCAGTCCGGAACCACGGGACTGCTACGGTCGCAGGTTCGAATCCTGCCTCGGGCATGGATGTGTGTGATGTCCTTAGGTTAGCTTGGTTTAATTAGTTCTAAGTTCTAGGCGACTGATGACCTCAGAAGTGATGCAGGACTTGTATGCGTGACCTGTATTTATGATCCAGTGATGCTACCCCGAGACTCTGAGATCAACGTTCATGACCTTTTTCAAAGATCATAATTTGGCACAATATCTTTATGTCAATTACTAAAAATTACAAGTTTCGTGCAAACAATAGATCAACTTCATTTATACAAAAACTTACATTATTTACAAGACAAATTTATTTGTATTTATATCAGTTTTCTTATGTAAGGCAATACGTTAATAGGGGCGGAATGAAGTGCCATATGCTTTTGCACCACCAAAACTGTGAAAGAATAGCAATTGCCACCTCTGTCTGGGGTGGAAGCACTTCGTAATTATAAATGAAAGCCACAAAATTCTGGATGTTCTATACTGTTAATTTATTTCGTTACCGGTTTTCAACTTACAAGGCCATCATCAGACTTTGACAATCGCCTTCAAAGAAGATAAAGTACTGGTCAGTAACACTGAAGAAGATATCGAACATGGAGGTTGAGGTGCAAATATCATCTTTCACAGTGTAAAGCAACGAAACTGAATATGTTATATTGTAAATAAGTGTAAAGGTAACAAACCAGAAAAACACGAGTGGAAAGAATATGAGGACAACATGAGTAAAGAATTACAGTCAACAAAAGAGAAGATGTACGTACATGTGGTAAAACAACATAATAGTCTATGTGAGAGTTTAAATTAAATTATCAATCGCACTCAAATAAAATAGTAAATAACACAAGAGTGCTGAAGAATAGCATGAACAGTCATTATATACGAAAGGTGATGAAGAAAACAAGTAAAAGAATGGACAATTGTGACAGTACGTGCATAAACTAAACGATATATAAGTGGTGTACTGAATTTTTGTTACTGCAGGGTAGATAACGGAACAACATGTGGGGTACATAGACAATGGCAATTCGATAAACAATAACAGAAATAAGAGAAAGTGGATGACTTACGACTGGAAACTCAAAACATGGTTAGCAAAAAACTGTTTCTAGTTGCAAGAGACTATGTATAATTAGTTAGATGGCTTCCCCTCTGGTGTCAGCTCTTACTCCACTTCCAACACAAATATTCATGCAGCGCTTGGAATATCTTTTTTCGTAAAAGACCGTTGAGTCCAAACATAAATACTGCTTCCGATATTTAGAATAGGAACTGTGTTTGTGGACAGGCACTACAAGACTGCTCAACACGTTTTTAATAACTTCAACAGCCAACATAAAAACATTCAGTTCACAAACGAGATTGTCACACAAATCCATAAAATTCCTCTATCTAAACACTGGTATCAGTACAAGAACACAGTACTCCAAAATATATATTAGTAGAAAAACTACAACTACAAACATAGTAACACCGTCCTACTCACAACAACCAATATCACACAAACAAGCAGTTTTCCACACGGTGCTGTACTGTTTTTTGTCTGGTCCAACGTCCAAAGATTTCCAAGCAGAGTTAGACGCAATAAGATTTATTGCCTGCACCAATGGATAGCATGGATAGCATGGATAGCACAGCCCCGAATCACAGCGTATTACTAAAGAAACAGAAATTGAAAATCATGCTCCTCCTCTACGCTGTCTCTGCTGTTCCTTCCAATGTCTGCAGGAAGTGGTGTACCGTCCCATACTTAGAACAGGTATCACAGAGTGAAGCCAAACCACAGAAATCCTACAATTATAAAGATCCATACTACATCAGAACGCCATAGTACAATGTATTTTCAATATCAAAGGCAAGACTTAGTTACTAGTCAACAATAATAAAATGTCAATTTTTGTGATCTTCCGAAAGCATTTGATTGTGTAGACATTGTTACTATTTTAGTTAAACTTAAGTTTCATGGAAATGATGGCTTCACACACAGTTGGTTTTAATCATACTCAACAAGCAGAATGCAAGATGGTGTGATGAATAATTCAAACAATATTGGAAGGAGAGTAAATTTTAGTGACTTGGAATAAATCACATGGGTAGTCCCACAAGGCTCAGTTTTGGGTCGACTCCTATGACCTTCGACACATTCATCAAGCAGAGCTGGTATTTTTTGCAAATGATACTAGTGTTGTAACAAATCTCATTAGAGTGATAGACAATTATTAATTGTTTCTCTGAAAAAGGACTCTCCCTTGATTTTCTGAAACAACACTGCATCCAGTTCTGTACAACAGATAGAGTCATACCAACAATTGACGTAGCACGTGAACAGGAGACTGTATATAGGATAGAATGGTGATACGGATTTGTGGGTATACATACTGATAAAAACTTAAATTGGAAGAGGAAAATTACTGAGCTGCTCAAACGATTAAGTTCAGCTACTTCTCTTTTTTCTATAATTGCTAGCCTAGGAAACAAACGAATGAATCTCCTGACATATTTTGCATATTTGAGTTAGTAATGTCTTACAGAATACTTTTATGGTGTTACTCATGACTTAATAAGAAAGTACTAATTTCACAAAAGCGACCAATAACAATAACACGCGGTGTTCACCTGTGGTCGTCAAGTAGGTACCCCTCCAAAGTGTCGAGCATTTCAACTGCACTGTCTCCATACATATATTCACCTAAAGAAATTCGTCATAAATAGTCCGATTTGAGAGGAATAGTGATGTTTGTACATTAGAAGAAAAAATTTACTCTTATTGCCCACTATTAAAGCTGTCAGCGGATCAAGAGGAATTAACTAGACAGCAAAAAAACTTTTGACCATTTGCCGAAAAACATAAAATATCTGACAGATAGCAAAGCAAGTTTTAAATACAAACTACAATTGTTTATCCAGGATAGCTTCCTCTATTCCATGGACGAATTTTTTTTAAAGGAACTAGTAGCCTATAAAAAACGCCTAGTTTTTCAGTTCCATTATTAGGACCAAAAAGTAATGTGCTCAGTAATGTTAACACTAATCACGTAAATGGAGACTGTAAACTGACTCGTTCCACATCATTTCGATAAAAGAATTGTTCAAATGATCTTGGGTGAACATGTAACTTACTAAAAGTAGGATGTATAAAACCACTTATCATGATTGTGATAAATCCTGTGCTGGGCTGTCAGGCAGTGACAAAGCAACTAGGTTGAATGAACATGAACGCCGCTCGAAGTTGCAGAATTCTAACTTCGCTCTTGTTGAACATGTACTGACTGAAGTTCATAGCTGACAGCGACGGTCCCATGTCTCCCACTTAGCAAACAAGGAACAAAAATTGAGTTCTGGAAGGCCTGGAAATCAGTAGACACCTGATACACAGCCCACATTTAATATTAACTGAGAAAACACAGCTCAATACTTCCCCTGTCCGAAACTTCGCGTAAGACCCACATTTCTCCAGTTGTTCTCATTCTGTCTGTTCCATTTTATTCCTTCATTTTTTATTTATTTCTTTTATAGTAATCGTCAGTTCACTACATATCATAAAACGTTTATTTACTATGTGAACAGCTGCACAATAACATAAATTCTTCATATTACTGATACCCCGCGTGTTTCAGCTGCTCCAGCCTGTGGCTGTTATGCAACCCTCAATGCCTCCAAAAACCACACGCGGAGCTTTCATATTCTCTCGCTCGCTACATGCATACTGTTAGTCCTACAGAAACAATGAACAGGACCTAATTGTAGGAAATTTAAATTAGTAAAGTTTTGTACTGGGATATATTTTCGCTGGAGGCCGTGGTTTTCGAGTTATTCCAGAAAAACGCGCTTGGATGGCACTTTTGTGCATTCTACTAGAATAATTCGAAAACTACGGTTTCTAGCTAAAACGTGTTCCAGTACAAAATTTAGCTACATTACTTTTTTCTACCGGAAGGTCTCGTTCATTTTTTCTGTAGGGCTAGCAGTTTGCGCTTACAGAGCAAGGGAATATGAAAATATTGTACGTGGTATTGGAAGGTGCTGTTAGCTGCGGAAAACCTGTAGGTAGGGACAGCTGAATCCCCATGTATAGCTTAGCTTAAGTATTTCCTGCTACAACTGTCAGTTTTATCTTTCACTCGATATTTGCATCACCTTCCATCCGTAATAACATTTCATGCTATCCTCCAGTACGGTAGCAGGAAGGAAGATTAGGCTTTAACGGCGTCGAAGTCGTTAGAGATGGGGCAGAAGCTCGGATTGTTCCAAAGATGGGGAAGGAAACGGGTCGTGCCGTTTCAAAAGGAACCATCGCGGCATCTGCCTGGAGTGATTCTCGGAAATCACGGAAAATCTAAATTAGAATGCCCGGATACGGATTTGAACCGTCATCCTTCCAAATGCAAAACCTTGCTTGGTTCCAGTAGGGGAGAGTGTAGTACTTACACGACAATGTACCTAAGAACACATGATGTTTCCTGAGTGGCGTTGCAGTCTTGTGACTGATTTCAGAATCACGGGAAGGGAAGCGCACTAGAAAGAGCCATAAGCAGTTTCCGGCATTTTGTAACGTTTCTTTTGTTGTGAGGTATTAGGTTGTGTTCTGTACAGCGTTTGTACATTTTACAAGTTCTACATATTGAAGTTCTGCATAATATATTAAAGCTATTTGTAGGAAATAGTTATTTGTTCAGTTACAGTGTTTTATGGCAAGTAAAATTCCATATAATTTTTAAACTAGTTACATAACGCGTGGGAGGTTAAGCCGTACTTCGATGGTGGTGCACCGTATTGTACCTTGAAACGCAAGAAGTTCTTCGACCATGGAACATGTGATGTCTGCAAACGAACTGAGTTTCTTTAATGTCTTAACAATTTTCCGTGTCTTCAAAATGGAATTTGTGTTAGTTGGTTCAAGTGGCTTCGAGCACTATGGGACTTAACATATGAGGTCATCAGTCCCCTAGAACTTAGAACTAATTAAACGTAACTAACCTAAGGACATCACACACATCCATGTCCGAGGCAGGATTCGAACCTGCGACCGTAGCAATCGCGCGCTTCCAGACTGAAGCGCCTAGAACCGCTCGGCCACATGGGCCGGCTTGTGTTGGTTACCAATTGCTTCCACTTCAGAACGTTTTCAATATCTAACTGGTTTTTGAAAATACTTCCTCTTAATTTGATTTCCGTTACTGATTACTGGTGTGTAGTAGAGAAATAATGTAACATATAGACTATTAACTACAGTATTCATTTTCTCGATTGCAACACTTTAGATTAGAGTAGAATATTTGTTCCTAAGGTATATGACCGTATTTTACCTTGAAACGGTTTTTTGCCTCCGGGAAAACCCCCAGGCAGTTACAAAAAGAATCATCACACACGACGTTCTCCACATTTAACGAGATGCAGCCGTGCCTCTCCTAATTAGACAGTTCAACATCGCAGGGCTGCAGACTTCCTGTCATATTTACTGTCTGCCTGTAGATACGGGGCTACGACACACGATATGACGAGCTGTAGCAGCCACAGTAAGTGCATATCAATGGTAAACACACGTTTCTTCAAAATGGTTCAAATGGCTCTGAGCACTATGGGACTTAACAGCTGAGGTCATCAGTCCCCTAGAACTTAGAACTACTTAAACCTAACTGACCTAAGGACATCACACACATCCATGCCCGAGGCAAGATTCGAACCTGTGACGGTAGCGGTCACGCGGTTCCGGAATGAAGCGTATGGGAAAAATTTAACATTTAACGTCTTTATATCTCAGTTCCCTGTTTGATAAATCGATTGAAGTTGTGGCGTGTACCTTTCTTCCAAGGCATTGGCAGCAATAAGATCAGAATTGTTACCATAGATTACTAGTGAATTGTCGTTGGATGCCACGCCCTTTGCCTTCCGGTTGGTGCGTCGGTCCAATCACATATAGCCAAGTGCGATTAGTGTTAGTCTTAAATTAAACTTTGCTTCACTATCTCTTAGCTACGTCAAGCTCGAGGGCACCAGCCTGGCGCGATAGTTCAAAAGAGCAACAACAGCTTCTACATGAGGCAGAAATTAGGTCTCATGTTCAAAACAGATCAATCCTAACTTCTAAATATTCGATTTGCTTCTGAACTACTAATCGGATCTCGAAGAGAGGAACGTCGTTGAATTCGTCCTTTTAGGACCAGGATACTTGCAGCTGAAGTTACTTCAGCTCCATGTGAAAAGCGAAGTGGATACCGTTATCTTTGTGGTCAATAAAGCTATGGAAAGTGGCTGTATGCCATTTCGTATGAACTTTTTCACAATTCGTTTGGGTAAAGAGGGCATTTCGATACCTCAAACGGTTCCGGATATATTTGAGGAGAACAGCTTACCTAAATCGAGTGTTTCTGGTTTAATGAGGTCAACGGCGAGATTAACTGCGCCAGCTAAATCATCCAGTGAGTCTACGAATAGACAGTATGTGCAGAAGTGTTTCGATTTCGTGTATGACATTTCCTATTTTACAGCTCAAGAATTACTACACCAAGATTTTATGATGCGTGCGATATTCTCCATCCTATCAAACTGCATGAATTTTTTACGTGTTTTCGAGCGAGACTTTTACAGGTTCGCAAAAGAATAATAAGAAACGTGTGTTTGCCGGCCGGAGTGGCCGAGCGGTTCTAGGCGCTTCAGTCAGGAACCTCGCGGCCGCTACGGCTCACCGTGCTTTTGTTCACTACCAGGTCTTCTTAGAGATTCTGCAGGCGCCTATTAATATTTGTGATGATCTGGTTTTCCGCCAAAAGAAGCTCAATAACAGCTATGTGGTTGGAACGCACTTCCGTTACAGACGTCATTTTGAAATCTACAGCTAGCCCCGCCACCTATCGGAACTTGATGGAACTGTAGGGGCTGTAGTGGGAATATTCCACGATGCTTCACAACAATGTCCGCATTTTGTCAACAGAACTTGACCAAAAATTGCATTACTTATTGAACACAATATTACTGAACGTCCTTCGTCCTTCCATCGCTTGGCAGAGTTCAGGTTCGATCTTGAGGCATTCTGTGCAGCATTCCAGCCTCCTTCTAAACTTTTTTTTTTACATTTTCGCTGAATTGTTCTTATTGGACGCCGTCTGTAGATATACTCAGCTGCTCTTTCCCCGTTCCTTCTGTACTCTACGTAAAGAAGTAGCATATCTAGGTTCTCTTCGTTTTTAAAGACCTGTATTGTTTTCAAACTAACAAGCAGTCGACATGTGAATGACACAGAGAGAATGAAAATACATTTCGTCTGTATCGCTTTTATACCGGTATCGCGTTGGTGGACGCTGTTTCCTCCTTATCCGACGGGACGTAATTCCTTATTTGGGTATGAAATCTCGAACTTCCGTGTCATGACAGCAATTGGTTTCATGTTCAAAATAAATAAATCCTAAGTTGTATAATAATGTAATTACTCGGGTATTAAAAATCGGATTCTGAAAGGTGTTCAGTTCACCTCTTTTAGGACTACGATAGTACCAGCAGAAATTAATATAGTTCCATTTAAAAAAGCAAAATTGATACCAATATCTCTGTAATGAATATAGCCATGAAAAGAGATTGCTTGTCATTTAGAACTTCCTCACAATTCTCTTGGGTGAAACTAGATTTACGGTATCTTAATTGGCTCCAGAAATATTTGAGGTATAAAATAGGGTCTCGAACGAAAAATATATGAAAATGTAACATGATATAAATTTTCATTAATCAAAGAGATTAAATAAATATTGTTAGCTCCACTGCGTTTTCTTTCACGTAATTTAATGTGATGTGTGTATTTATTCAGGCAACAATGCAATGTAATTAAATTAGTCACAAGGAGGATGGTTTCTGAATAAACAGGCAAATGGTAATACCCGTTTCATGTATTGAAAAATTTATAACGTTCGTAGAACCTGTGCTTTTCAACGGAAGATCTGAAACAGTCAGCACAAATAATTCAGTTGTAGAGTGATAGCAGAAGAAACTAGGCCAAAACTTACAACTTGAAGTTCTTTAAAAGATAAAACTACGTCCTCTGTGCCTCCTGCATGAAACAGTTGGGAAGCGTAACTGAAACTGCAAGTGATGGAAGGAAATAATCTAGATTTGAAAGCTAATAAATGTTAAAAATTTTAATGCGATGATATTCATTGTTCTATGTGATTCTTGGTTTTTAGAAAATTTAATGATAATATGTTGGTAAAATAAGACAATCTAATTCAAAAGACTGTACTAATCTTTCTATTTCAGATGTGGTTACTTTGATCGAGCACACTTAGTTCTGTAGTACTCGTACAGCACTTGAACAATATAATATTGCACCATGTGGAAGCGCAACACGAGCGTTGTATGTGTAACAGTCGCTGAGATTTATTGAATTGAATGTAAGAATAAAATTAGTACTGGCTATTGGAATTCACCTCGGCTTCTTAATATTCAAAGTTAAAAATGGTACAGTGACAACGTGGCGTATCATTACTGTAGATGAACTGTTAGAGAATTCGTTACATTATTCAGATAACGACAACATTAACTTTAAGAACTAATGTTATCTTATCGAAAACTGATGTGAAGCTGCGCCTGTTTGGAGATAAAGATGACCACCAATTTGAAGCAATACAATTATTTACTCTTTTTATAGTTTGTAAACATAGAATTTACCGTTCTTAAACCTCAACTGTAGCACATGATTTACAAAGATTCTTCTACACCTCATTGTCAGATATCAGATGTAGAATAAATGCGCCGGCCATGGTGGCCGAGTGGTTCTAGACGCCTCAGTCCGGAACCGCGCGACTGCTACGGTCGCAGGTTGGAATCCTGCCAGTAGTTCTAAGTTCTAGGGGACTGATGACCTCAGATGTTAAGTCCCATAGTGCTCAGAGCCATTTGAACCATTTTTAGAATAAATGCGTAAAACATGCACAGCTTTGAGATTTGAAACATTTAAGTACTGTTTTGCTAATTCAACACAGAAAATACTTAATTGTCACTGGTTGTTGTTTTCATTCCTCTAAGCCACTGTTTGTTTTGTCGACAAGCATGGAGAGGCTGTTTTCTGATGTTTACAGTGTTTTGATTTAGGGAACTTGTAGTCACTGACATGTGGTACAGAGGAACTTGATAGCGATTTGTGAAAATACAAGTAAGTATTCTTTTGCAGTGAAAATACTTTTTTCCCCTGTTCCTCCTTCCTCGAATGATTTAGCACTTTTCTACCCTCCTTTGCCTTGTTCTGGTAAGGTTTTACAGTAGGCTAATTTTCCTTGCATATTCTTTGTCGAATCTGTAAATTTCACTTACGAGTATTTATTTGTAGCAGCACATCTGACATCCTCCAAACTGTCTGCTTTTCTGATTTATCAGGGACTCACATTGCATTTCTATACATTGTTCCACGAGTAAAACTTTTGTTATGTTCCCTCATTTTTTGTAGAAATTCTGCATCACACAACAATCGTTTACTTTTCTACGGTGCTTGGGAATCACTATTCTTCTTTCTACTAGCCCTTGTCACTTTTCTATTTGTTCCTGTTTTTTTCTTTTTTTTTTTTTTTGGTTTGTCCTACAGAGAACATGAAGTATGTCTCCTTTCCTTTCAGAAGTTTTTCATTCGTACCCTACGGCGTTCTATTATTTATTGCCCCAATATTGCGACTACTTTTTGCTTTGTTCTCACCTGGAAGACCTTGAAACTATTTCCTTTACTGTATTCTCTTTTGCCCGTTTCTTCGTCCGTTATTTCCATTTCCCTCAAGTCTGCTCCAACTTCCTTGATCCACCTCATTGACGTTTTTGGGTTTCTGTCAAAAAAGTTAAAAATCGTGTTATTATTTTCTAATCTAGCCATTTTACGTATCCACAGAATACAACTCTTCGTGATTGTGTCTAATATTCCTTCTATTCTTTCTATTCTTTCATAAATTTTGTTTCTTACTTCGTAATTTCCATTTCCATTGTTTTATTTTGGTCCGAAGATTTTAGGGACTATATTTCTTCGCATCTTTGCTATTTCACCTAATTGTTATGGCTGTATTTAACGAAAGGTATTGTGCAGCATATAGGCATTCTGGTCTGATGACAGTGTTGTAAGGCTGCAATTTTTTTCTGATGTGGCTGCTCAATGCAATCAAGAGTAGCTCCACGTCTTCCACGTTGATACTTGCTGCCTTTCGTATCTGTTCTCCCTGTACTTTTACCGCTGTTCTAACATTTTCTTTCAGTTTCTTCATTAGTTATTCACCCTCTAAGCTAAACAGGCGTAGCAATACTACTTTACATCGCTTTTAACGGCAACGGTTTAAGTTTCTAATTTATTGCTTGTTTTATATAAAAGTAGTCCACATAACAATGACTTCATCCCTTCTTCTAGTCTCTTTCACTGGTGTTTTTCGAGAATCTCTGTAACGAAATGCTAATAACACCTTTTGAAACTTCCTAGCAGATTAAAGCTGTGTGTCGGACTGGGACTCCAATCTAGGACCTGTGCCTTTAGAGTGCACGTGCTTTACCCACTGAGCTATCCAAGATGACTACCTTCCAGACTTCGAGCCCCGGTCCGGCACATAGTTTTAATCACCCAGGAAATTTAAAATCAGCGCACACTCCGCTGCAGTGTAAAAGTTAATTATGATACGCCTTATGTTGTAAAGCACAAGACCATATACCATTATTTGTTATAAGAGCATTCCGTCAAATAACGCTGTTCGAAGAATCTTCCAAATGGAATCCGTTACTGTTCACGGGACCCTATTCACCCTCCTCCTTCCCCCCTCCCCCCCTCCCACCCCCAACCACTCCCTACACTCACTCCTATTCCCAAAATTATAGTGCATCATTATGTATCTAACTAATGAACTCAGTATCTAGAGAATGTGAAACGCTCATATAACGGTGCTGCTTACGATTATAGGGTCATATGATTATGAGCTACAGCTTAATCCACTCACATCATGGAATTCCTAATTAACAGCAACAGAGTCACTTTTAATTAGGGCATAAAGGAGATAAATTGAAACTTTACTGCCCATTGACATTTTACGACACTTCTGTTGGTATCTTTGCGCCTGTGTATAACGGGAAGAAACTGCGTTAGCCACTTTTTATAAGATGAAGGAAGTAGAGAGGCGACATAAAATTATTGCTTCCTGTTGCGACTGTAAATCAAATTTAACTCCACAGACTAAGCACTTCCAAATACCGACGGAAAGAAAGTTGTGCGCTCTGGTCAGTCTTTTTCCCGTGTGGCGTGTGTGCCGTATATTAAGCGGGCAGTCCAGCCGCCTAACAGGGCAAAAGGAAGCCGGGAAAAGCAGGCGGCGGTCAGGATCAACCGGCTTACCGCTCAGTCTCAGGTCGGCGCCAAGGACCGGGGCCGGCTCTGTTGTGCCGCGCGCGTTTTCGATTATTCCGTCGCCTTTCAAATACGCCGCTAACTCGACAAGACGACAAATCCTTTTAGAAGAGCGGATCGTCCATGTTTGATAGACTTTTGAAGGTGTACAGTCAACGCAGACAAATACTTGGGTTTAAGAATTTGTGGATATTCGGAGCGGAGTGATTACATAGGCTCTGCCACAGGTCAGACTTCGGCTGTTTGGTAGAATAACTGGGAAAATAGCAGTGCTTGCAGAGCACTCGTGTGGCTCCTTACAACAATTCTGCTCTGATGAGTGCGACCCGCACCAAATAAGATTCTCGGGGAGTGCGACCCACACCAAATAAGATTCTCGTGGATTATTGAACGTATACAAAAATGGGCAGCACGAATGATCACATGTTCGTGTGACCCACAGGGAAGCGTCGCTGGAGTGCTAAAAAACTGAACCGACAGACGCTTCCCGTATTGCTCCTGAAGAAACCGCGAAAACAGCATTCAGCTACTGCGCGCATTTAAGCCACCATTCTTCCGCGCTCCATACGCGAATGAAAGAAACCGCGATACAACATGGTATAATGGGAAATACCTTCTGTCGTGCACTTCACAGTGGTTTGAAGAGCAACGAGTTACACATACGATAGCTATTCGGAAAGTAAGTTCCTATCTGTCGCGAAATGGAAACCACTGTGAAAATCCAATTAAGTTTGCACAGATGTGCTGGGTAGTGTCTCTAGTACGCCCGTCTATTGTTGTTCTTTTCAGTTCTGAGCGCTCTGTTAAGACGTAAAGATGCCTAGAAAATATGTCTCCCGCCAAGTATGAGGGCATGGTGAGAGATGTCGTGCAGCCTACATAACGTAACTGTCATGATTGTCGTTCTTCATGACAGTCTGCAGGTGCAATGAAGATACTCCAGCAGCGTCTTCGATGGGAAGTGTTTGATCACTCAGAACACAGCACGTAATTGGTTCGTCCTGAGTTTGATCTCTGCTCACATGAACAGATGGCTATGAAGGCAACATTTGGCACAGACAACGAAGACCAGCGTAGAGAATTGGCGGAAAGCACAGGCGGCTGCCTTATATGACGAGGATGTTGGAAAGATTGTTCAACACTACGACAAATGTCCAAGTCAGAGCGGCGACTACTTAGAGAAGCAGCTGTAGGGCGTAGCTTACTATTGCAAACAAAACATAAGTTGATTTTCACAGTGGTTTCGTGACCCATCGGAACTTACATTGCGAACATCCCTTGTACAGGTAGATACAAATTCTTTCTATCAACATTGCTCTGATGGAAAATTGGCGAAACTTAGAAGTTTAGCAATGGTCAGAATTGTACAGAGGTTTTGTGCAAATTTAAGCGTTTTTAGAATGGGTTAGATTTGTTCAGTATATGAGAAAGTAAAGTTAGGCTTAAA
Source organism: Schistocerca serialis cubense (assembly GCF_023864345.2). Classification (NCBI taxonomy): domain Eukaryota; kingdom Metazoa; phylum Arthropoda; class Insecta; order Orthoptera; family Acrididae; genus Schistocerca; species Schistocerca serialis. The sequence goes on from NC_064645.1 coordinate 623,359,588, forward strand.
AGTGGCGCCGATCACGAGGAAGTAAGACATTTAGGACAAGTTCAGGTTGGACAAGGATTTGGCACTTTCATAGGGACCATCCCAGCATTCATGCGAAGCGATATGGAATGTTTCTCACTCTCTCTCTCTCTCTCTCTCTCTCTCTCTCTCTCTCTCTCTCTCTCGCTCGCTCTGTCTATTTGTGTGTGTGTGTGTGTGTGTGTTTTTGTGTGTGTGTGTGTGTGTGTGTGTGTGTGCGTGTGTTTATGTGTGTCTGCGTGATTATAAATCAGTCCTCTATCCTCTTCTGGAAAAAAGAATATTCATTTTGACGGTTCCACTTACGCATTTGAGGCGCTAAGAACGATACTGCATGTATTATGAGTATCTTTAAGCGAGTTTAAAATTAATATTCTGACAGCTACCGCTATTCATTTGTTCAAGCGGTAAAATAAATTACTGCATTAAGGGGAAGCCAAGGGGATAATTATTTTAATGAATTAATAATTATGTCCATGGAGCTGAACAAGAAATGTAATTACACGGATAACACCTAATACTTGTGGTAAAAATGCTTACGTAACCATGGGTTAAGACGACATATTGCTAACACATTAATCTTCGGCAAATGGAAAGTCATGTGATATTTCCATTACCTAAATTGGAGCGTACAGGAGGATGTGCGGACACAATAGAGTAGGGTTAGAGAAGCGGTCTGGAAACGGACAGAACGCTTCTGAAAAAATGTGAAGACTATACGAAGATCAGCAACTTTCACATGCTACGTCACATGTGACGTAGCATGTGAAAGTTGCTGGATATACGAAGATCTGCACTCTGGGCAAATACATCGGTGACAGCAATATACAGGATGTATCAAAAAGAATCATCCAGTTTTAAAAAATCATAGCTACCGTGTTATTTGAGATTTGTAGGCTATGTGAACAACAGACTGTTTGAAAGAGAAAACTCTTGAGTTTTATCAACAGGACGGAGCGCCGCCACAACGGCATCTGGAAATGCGGGATTTTTTAAATAAAAGGGTTACTGAACGATGGATCGGTCGCTCTGGACCAAACGATTCAGTCTCACATTACTGGCGCCCAAGGTCACTGGACCTGACTGCAGGTGATTATTTCTTGTGGGGGTTTATAAAAGAGTTCGTTTATGTGCCTCCGTTACCAACAATAATGAATGAAGTGAGACATCGCATAACAGCAGCTGTGGAAGCGGTAACTCAAGATATGCTCGCTGCAGTGTGAGAACAATTTGAATACCGCATTGACATGTGCCGCGCTTCTCAAGAGAGGCATATTGAACACCTATGAAAAGGTATGAAAAAAAACTTTTTCATTTTCCCGTACATCAAAAAACAAGATTCATTGTCTGCGTGTATTAGTTTCAGAAATATAGACTTGCCAAATCGATTCTTTTTGATACACGCAGTATTAGATACTGCATTTCTTGAGATATTGAGGGGAAGTTTCAATCAAAGAATAAAAATTAGTCTTCTCACATTTTTTATTCGTTTGGTTTTCGCCGAAAGAGATGACTTTGGTTTCCGAAAGGACGAATTTCTGAGTTTAGTTCGGAACGACATGAATAAAAGCAGGAGAGCCCTTGTCGACGAGTTTTATGGAATGCAACTCTATCATCATAATTCCTGTATCAATATACCGGCTGGTAACAGCGTGTAAGTTTCAGAACAAATGGGACACGGAAGTCAGCAATACTGATACGAATAGGGGCAAAACACGTCAACTATACAAGACGACTGAAGGGCTATAGCATTGCAACACAGGCGATATTTACTACTTTTCACTAGAAGTGACCACGATAGTAAACAAAGCATTACAGGGAACTAACATCTGATGCAGACATATTTCCAGTCATACTTCGAAGTCTCTCGGCAACAGCAAAGCAATTGGGGGTTCGATAAAATGACTTTCCTAGTGACAGTCTGTCTCTCGCAGCAAGTAGAACGTCGAATGTTTCGCAGGAATGGATTATTACTATTTAGTGGTACATATTTGTATTGGGTAATCGTGTTAGACTATTAGTACGTGAACGAGAAACAATAACGATTTCCTAAAGGAATGTTACTCATCACTATATCTAGCCGACAGTCAATCGAATAGCACAGTGCTCAAAACATAAAGTCGACAGCGATGTACGAGGGTCTAACTGCGTTGAACACTCGTGGAGTTGAGGGACCGTTAATATGACCCGCTACTTTAAGCTCTGTGTAAGAAATAAAGATTGAGAGTGCTCACTTTATCGTAAAAATGCAATTTATATTTGTTTTTACCCAAAAGTGTAACACCACAGTTGCAGCATCGTCATTGGGCATTTGTTTATCTCTTCAGAAAATATAGCTTTGGCTCAAATGGCTCTGAGCACTATGGGACTTAACTTTTGAGGTCATCAGTCCCCTAGAACTTAGAACTACTTAAACCTAACTAACGTAAGGACATCACACACATCCATGCCCGAGGCAGGATTCGAACCTGCGACCGTAGCGGTCGCGCGGCTCGAGACTGTAGCGCCTAGAACCAAAATATAGCTTTATAAAATGAATTAATTTGGAATCTCTGAGCACAAAATTTATCACTACTATTAGCGATGTACTCCTGCTTTACCTTGCGTCTAGGAAAGACTGACATGTTGTCAAGAGAGAAGTCTGTGATTGATAAAAAGACTGAACAGTTGTATAGTAAAACACTTCCTCTGTTCGTAGTTGATCGGTTACGATTATCACTGCTCATCTTCGTATGAGCATGAACAGTCGTCGTCCTCGTCTTGCATATAGGAATTAAACGTCTTCCTGTTTCGTCTTCAGAAATTTTATTTCCACTGATTCTTTGTTCGATTTTTTCCTCTCTTAACCTTCGCATTGTAACAGAAGATTTTCTTAGTCTTTGAGAGACCATTCGGTTGGCACGTTGTTCACAACCACCTCTGTATTTAGTTATTACCTTACTAGCTGTTTAAGGCCACTCGTCTCTGTGGCTCAGTCTGGTTAAATGGAAAAGAAAGAAAACAGAGCACATTTTCCCAGTATGTTTGGGAACTGGATATACGTCCTAATCTCTTTCCCCCCGCTGTCTCTGTCCGTCTCGACCTCCTTTACACATCTCCTCCTCCTTCCCTCATCTTCTCCTCCTTCCCTCACCCTCTGTCTATCTCTTCCTCAGCAGTTGCCTGCACTAATTAATTACATTGTTTCTGTGTAAAAACTTTAACTACTGTATTTCTCGACTGTTTCAATTTACGTGTACCTTGTTGTACAGACCAAAAAGAGAGATGGTTGGCTAAAAGCAGCAATAGCGTTTAACAAATGCAAATCAGGAACAGTGTTTCAAACGTTGAAACTGTGAGTAATACAGTAGTAGGAGAAAAATGGTACTGGTTTATGTACACATTCGGATTTTGCGCTATTGTCTTAGACAGTTAACGTGGCTGTGCCCTAAATACAGATTCTTTCATGATACATTTCAAATCTGGCGAGAGTTACGTCACGTACATATCCTTCTTGCATTTTTCATAATTTATGTACGGTAGATACGCAACAAAATATTCGTCACAGAATTCTCTGATTTATAACGCAACATTTATAACTTCTTCTTCCAATTTTTGTCTTTCACAAATATGGGGAGAATGTTGGATACGATGAATTCTCTTCAAAACTAGAGAGGGTTCAACCAATCATAAAGCAGGGACGACCTGTCGTGCTAATATATGTTAAACATGGGAAAAATGTTGTCAACGCCGAACTTAGACGTCAGGCTACGCTACGAAACAGTTTTTAACATAACTTTTATTCACTGTCCAATTTCAATGACTTCGCTAGATCAGTATTAAATAGTCACCCTCCAGACTACGCTACAGATCAATCTGTCTCCGCATCCAAGATTTACGTGTGGATCTGTCTGATGAGGTGGAGTGGGGGGCAAAAACACATTCGAACAACAAATTCTGCTACATACGTGTAATTGACTCTTTTATTAATGTTACCATTAGTGCTGTTCGTACTGCTACTTACTACCTCAAATGACCCAAATATGCATGTCATTGTTTCTATGACTGCTTCACATTTAGTAGCAATGCGTTTTCGACAGAAATAGCTGTAATTGTTTGCACATGACACTATTAACAACGCTCATATTTCAATGTCGCTTTATTTAATGAAGCTAACAGGCCCAATAAACTTCTAGCGCTACATAAATCTCACACTGAATGCAGAATCCAATCAGCGGTGAAATAACACCTTGCTACCAAGTCCCTCATATATGAAAAGAGCACACACTGATTTGTCCTAAGCATAGGTGCAGAGTCCGGTCAAAAAGTGAGATTTTGTTCCACAAATCCTGACGCGTTTCGTTAGCTCAGCTACTGTAGTCTGTTAGCAGCGCTAAATCAGAAAATGTATGTGTTTCATACACTGGTTGGTCATCCAACCAAATAGGTTGCCCTGTCTGGTACACTTCCAGTACATGAAGTGTAGCACAAAACGAAGATTTACATCTTTAAAGAGTAAATATAGTGACGGTTCTTACCTGCAAGAGTTATATCACGTCCGGTTATTCTGGAAATTCTGCGGTTTGCGTATCTGCAAGGGTTGTATTGTGTACGGTTATTATGTAATTTCTACGATTTGCATCGGAGAAAAAAAATATTGATTTCTGTGTCGGGCGTTTTCGATTTTTTCGAAAGGGCAAAGTCGCACACTGTTTTACTGACGACATTCACAGCACATAAAAACTGTATCTCGGACTGTTGGTTTGTTCCACAGTAACTGAGGTTTTCGTTGCGTTATTGAACAGACGCAACGATTGTTCAAATTTTTATTTGGAAACGAGTAGGGGCATTTTCAGTGGCTGACCAATTATAATTAGAATGTAACATGAATTGAGTGAATATCTCGCCTTCACTATATATGCTAAGTAAACTAACATTACATTATCACTTACTACAAACCTTTTGATTGTGTTACTGAGATTATTTCGCAGTACATTTCCAAATGAAAAACACAGTCTCTAGTGAGGATGGGACTATGTGATATAATTTACAACCTAATCTTTGATAGTCAGTCACTTTGCGTTGGAATCAACTTCGTATGCATCGATAATTTCACCTATTATAAAGCTGTCAAGAATTTCTCAAAAAAGGACACACGAATGACACAAAGTTTATGACAGTACACGTATATCAGCACCTGTAGGCAGCGTAGGGTCTTGATTTAATTGTCATTTATGACAGTAATTTATCTTACACTGGCCGAAAAATCTGCTTTTACCTACTAAAGGCAAATGCTCCTCTTTTCACGACTTTTCTTTTTTAGCAGCAGCAATAACTCGCCACTTTTCTTACTAATAAAAAGTTGTGTAAAGAAACGGGATAACGCAGCACAACATTAAAATTTTGCTCTTAAGGCAAAATGTAATCAAACAGCTTTATAATACAGCCACATGACAATTCTGTCATGATGTTGGCGACTTGCGCAGTGCGATACGCTCATTCTAGAGGTATTACTGCTCTATTTTTGTTATTATCATTGTCCAGTAGTAATTACTACATATTTGGTAGACGTGAAGCCGCTGACAAAGAAACTGATATATTTTATTGCTGAAAAAGCGATGAACTTGCATCGACTCGTACTGCAAATTTTTCGTGATAGTAGTACAATTATAAAAGTGCGGAATTAGTTATACATGGAGGTGACTTTGAAACTGTATCGTATCTCAGAACAGTAATACATATGAAAACGTATGTAATGTATTATTTAGTTTGAGCTTATACAGTATAAGACACTGTAACTATTCACGCCTATTCTAATAGTACATTTAGCTCACAGTTCATCTACTATTGTATTGTAGTGCTATATTCTGTCTGAATTTATGCCGTAAATAAGCAATAAATATAATATGGACAATGACTTATTTGTAGCATACTGAAATACCTGATCAGCGGTAATGCATTCCTGGCTCAATTCCAGCAGCATCGCCACAAGACTGTGTTCTCCACGGTGGTGCCATTAGTCTGTGTTCACCAGGTAAGTTCTTCATTATGCCATAGCACTTGCCTCTTCTGTAAAATAATATTGAATTATGTGGCATGTTTCTGGCACCATGATAATCCCTAGCGCTTTTTTTTTAATAGCCGACAGTATTATCGTTCCAGGAGTTGTGATAAGCAGTGGTAAATTCTTCTCATACTATCAGTTTCTTCGGTTTTCAAACGGTTCAAATGGCTCTGAGCACTATGGGACTCAACTGCTGTGGTCATAAGTCCCCTAGAACTTAGAACTACTTAAACCTAACTAACCTAAGGACAGCACACAACACCCAGCCATCACGAGGCAGAGAAAATCCCTTACCCCGCCGGGAATCGAACCCGGGAACCCGGGCGTGGGAAGCGAGAACGCTACCGCACGACCACGAGATGCGGGCTCTTCGGTTTTGTCCATGCTCTTAATTTATGCGATACTAGGTTCGCTTCTTCATTTTGGTTCGTTGCCAAGATAAAAATTTTGAACACAATAATGATACGGCCCCTACTATTGTCGTCGTCATAACATTTATTAAGTCCCATTTATAGTCCTTGTAAACGTAAGTTCTTCACCACATAGGAGTCGTTATTTCCAGTTTGTTTAAGAGCGCAATAGCTGTTTATCCATTTAAGACAACCGCCGACAAATTTTTAGTCACTATGATGAAGTAATGCTGTGTTGAATAAACCAGGTGGCAAGTATCGAGCTAGGACGGTTGGCAATTTTAAGGATCTCCGTGACCAAGTCGAGCTGTGGTCTGTGTTCATTTCTCCAGTAACTGTTAATGTTCATGTTTCCTGTAACACCGTTTTTCAGATAGTGGGAGGCGTCACTACTAAATTTTTCAATTTTATCGCAAAGACATGACGAGCCACATGAGACTCTGCAACGGATCATAATATACGTAAAAACAAAACTTGTACCATTTAATGAGTTCTTGGACAATGATAAAAAATTGCCGTTGCAGACTGGTTCCAGTTATTGAATTCAATGTATATTCAATACGTGATTTGCACGATATCGATCGTAACTGTGTTGAACAAATCAATTGATTATGTCTGCATGATCTGTTTGTGTATAAGGCTGCGAGCTGGCCTTTTACGGATTACAAAATAGCACATTTCTTAAATTAGAAAAAAAGATAAACATATTACTACTTGGCCCTACTCGTATTGTTATTGAAACATGTTCAAACTGGAATAGCAAAGTAAATATATTTATCTTCCGTACTACAAATGCTATAATTTTTTACTAAAATTGCGTTTTTGTCCAGAAGAACGATTTAGATTTAGATTTAAAATTTTCTTTGTTACTTTGTCAACCATTTCACGTTATTACGCATGTTACTATTATTGCTACTCCAAGTCTTGTTCTCAGCGCAAACGATTTCATTTACACTCGTACCGACCAGCGCATAGCATTGGCTGGAACTTAGTAAGAAGTTAATTAAGGCACCAATCTATTGACACACTTGTATATACTGTAATTAGGCAGTTATTTTGAATCATAGGACGTAGTTTTTAAAACCTTTAAATGGGAAGCACTGTTCCGGTACATTATACCGCAAGAAGAGAAAATTACGTACACATTTCGTGAATAGTCGGGGCAATGTTAGAAGACGTTTGCAGAAAATGCTACTATATCAACTGTTGACAACAGACGCCCAAACACTGAAGGCCAAAGAAAGAACAGTTTAGTAGTAAGAGACAGAAAAAGCGTAAAATGTCGACATGAGAAAAACGCTGAACATATTCTATCTGTAGGAAGTAATAAAATTGACGTATATTTAAAAGTGTATGTTTTCACTGAAAATGAATGCACAGGAGCTAAGAAGCGCGAAGAAACTTACGTAATGCCAACACAGACAACTTTGTCAATATGTTTCTTTCTTTCAAATCCTGTGTTCACCGATACGCACGAATATGCTTCATACCTAGCATAAAATATATTTGTACACTCCTCTGCAGAGTGAACTTGATAAAAACATTTATAAGTTAAAAATGGAAAAAATGTTGAAAAGTTTACCTCATAAAACTGAAAACTTTGCCAACTGTGTTAAAGCAAGTGGAAATCAACGAAACATACAAGTTTTTTTTGAAACGATGAAGTTTATTTATTAAAAGATATGGGCAAAGCAATATTCAGAATATTAAAAAATCAGTTTTAAATTTGTAGGTTTCAGATCTCGGTGAAGATTCTGATGTTTTCATCAGGAAACGAAATTTTTCCCCAAATTTCATTTTAGTGTCTTGCACAGTGTGTCTGTTTTTTGTCAGGCTTGTTTGAGAAGTAAAAGCGTTGCTATGTCAGTTGTTCACAGGTATGAAAACTTGGTCTCATTATCCCCATGGAACGAAAAGAACTTGTTTAAGGCTTTTTCTCCCTCCTTAATGCTCAATGCAGTCTGGCGTCCTGATGTTTTTGGATGGATGGATGGCTGGAGCACTTCACTTAATATTCAATGGTTGTAAGCAGAATGTGATAGCAGTCAGCTTCTTCCACACTGCTCATTTCCTTAATAAACTCTGCAGTGTAATTTCATCATTGTGATGATACCTGCAATCTCCCAGCTCAGGGGTAACGCGTCTATATATTTAAAAAGCAGGTAAAACGAAAAAAAATTATCCGAAACATAGGCATCCCAAGTGTGGGCAAGAGGAGGCACTTCCTCCTGCTAAAATCTGAAAGTATAGACTTATCTAACGTTGTCGAGCGCCAGGGAAATATTGAGAATTTAGCAATCACTCTTCTTTTTAATTTACAACAACTCAGCATCGTTCTGCAGTCAAGATAAACAGCAAAACTGTGCCTAAATACAGCCTCCAATCTTTTCGCTGTCGCTTTTTGAGGAATCATTTTTACTAAGATCTAGCCTGTCAGATATAATAGAGAATGAGACTCTGCACACACGTCCATCGTCCAGCAGAAGAGCAAAATGTGTTGGACCAATAACTATTCTCTTCACTGATATTTTCAAATTAGCCAACGCAGCCGGTGTCACGACTCCGAATCGATTAAGTTTTTCTGAAACTTCTTTTAACCTATCATTCAGCTGATCTTCAGTTCCTGGAAGTGGATGAACAACAAAATGCAATGACGACATTTCTTCTATTTCTTCCTGCGCCAAATGTTTTCTTTCAAATCAGATTTGTAACACACATAATTTCACACAATCCCATCAACAATCACTACATACAGCCATCTTCCACGACAGCGATCAAACTACGAGTAGATTGTGCTGCACTCTGTGTTTTCCGACCAATATATTGAATAGCAGAACAGGACGGCTCAAACACCTCTAAGTCATCCAGCCCCAATTCCTACAAGGAAGACCCTCCACTTTGCTGCACAACAGAATCACGACCCGTCATGGTCTGCTGATTGTACATTCAGTTTTATACGACCGAGCTACTGCAGTTGGCTTTGAACAACTCTGTAGTTGTCTACATCCGAAGATGATCTGAGAGCCTAAATGCACCTAGTCTTAAAAAGAAAATACACTTCTTTCGTTAAAAGAAAGAGAGAACAGTGAAATTTTGAAATCGAAAATATGTCCTCTTCTGGAACTGGGAGCTACGCACACACAGCGTAGTAGAACACAACGCAACGTGCAGTCATAGAGCTTTGAATTCCACAATACATCTGTGCTGGCATGGCTGCACAGGAATGTGACGAACTGGAGAGATGAGGGGTGCCTTGGTTCAGTCTAAGGCAATGGGACTGGCACATTTTTAGGTGGTTTCGGAAAATTTTGCGCTTCCATCTTGTCGTATCTGGCTCTGGTTTACAGCTTATGTAGCTTTGAAAACACATTTTGTTTACTGTAATCATACCAGCCAACATAAAAAGTAGAAAGCGTGATAGTAATGCAATAGACCAATTAGAATGGTCAGATGTAAAGTTTCCAGACGAACAAGATGTTCACGTCAAAGCTCAACAAACTTTTTTTATTTATTAATTTATGTATTGCTTGTTCCCTGTTTTTACACTTCGAGGTGTATTGACGTGGCCATTTTTGTTTTTTGTTTTTTTCTGCAGAGACCCAAAAAATGTTTTTAAATAGCCAGATTTTTTTCTTTCAAATTAAATATTTTTAATTTTTAGTTTCAACCTAACAGTATTGGAATATGAATAACTTTTTGGTGAAGGTTTTGGAGCATTATTCCGTAATTATGTAATTATTCTCAATTTAACCACATGGGGATGTAACTTTAGGTCATTGATTTGGAAAGGTAGTATCCGTATTCATATTGAAGTGTTCTTCTTGTACACTTTTGAAATCTGCTTAACGTTTAGATATGAAAGTAATGTACCTCAATCGTTAGAGATATAGTAAGTTTTTTGAGCTTTTTGTGAATTTTAGTTCGCAGAGCTTGACGCGTTTTTCGGACCAACTATAGCAGCTATATTAAGAATGGCAGTTTTAGAGTCTTGCCCGCTCTTGGATACATTTTTGTAAACTCCCATCATCTACAGAAAAAACAGTTACGAAATTATAGGCCGTCAGGTTCTTCCGTTTCCTGGTGCAAAATATTATTAAACCCAAATGGAAAAAAAATGCTCTGAACACTATGCGACTTAACTTCTGAGGTCATCAGTCCCCTAGAACTTAGAACTACTTAAACCTAACTAACCTAAGGACAACACACACATCCATGCCCGAGGCAGGATTCGAACCTGGGACCGTAACAGTCGCGCGGTTCCGGACTGAGCGCCTAGAACCGCACGGCCACTCCAGCCGGCCCCAAATGGAATGTGATATTTACAAGTAAAAGTAATTAAAAGATACAGTTACACAGTGCACGAACCAAAACAACTAGTTCATACTCACAAAATGTATGAGGATGGTGAGACATTTTCGTAGAAAAAAAAAAAAAAAACTGCGCTGAAGACCTGTGAACTTCTGGGAATCATGTAAACGCTCAAAATGGTTGTTGTTAAATTTCTTCTGCGAGCAAAGCAGACAGTAGCGCCTCTATGAATTAGTTAAGAAACTTAGCACATCGCCAAATATAATCTTTCCAAAAACCGTCAAAATTACCCCACGTAGCAAAGTGGTCCTCCGTGAGGCTGTTTATAAACTCTCCTAATAAAATGATGACTAAAGACGAAAATTTATGAAGATTTGATAGTTTTAGTGTGTGTTTTATTTCATCATAGCGATGGAAAAACTTTGTGAATAGAATTTTGGGACTGGAGAAAAGTTTCTTCTGGCCCTTTACGACAACAGTTTCAAAACTGCTTCATTTCAATTAGAAATTTGCAACACTAATGGCTTGGAGCAGAAATTTAGATATTACTCAAGAGGAGCAGAGTTTTAATGCCTGTAAAATTATCCAGAGATAGGTTTTCTATAATCTCCATAAATTATCTAAGATAAAAGAGAAGTAGGTTCTTTCCAGGAGACCTTACTACTCTAGCTCAAAGTAGTGCCTCATCTCTAATGAACCCGCAACAATTCGTGTGAAGTATGATCCAACGACACAAGACGGTTGCTGAAAATATTCAAATGTGTTTTTGTGGCATGTTGCGGTACAAAAAAACGTGTCACTTTAGGAAGCGTAGAGAAGGTCACTGTTACCTAAGCGTTAACTAAATAGTCCAGAATTAATCAAACCTCATTTCACTTCACATTCGATGACGTCGTTTCAACTGTGATGCTTCTTCAGACAGAAGATAATTTACAAAAATCAAGCTTTTATAAGCCTAGCCCGCAACTGTAGATCTGAATACCATATGCAAAAATTAAACATCGTAACGTGTCATCGTTCCTTTGTAAATTATTGTAATGCATTCTGAAAATAAATATCTATATGTGGGTGGTACATTATGATCACTGACATCGGACACTCTGTCACCTCTGTTCGATATAAAACGAAACGAATAAATTCGATGAAACTTTGATGAAAATAATTTTAGAACACGTTACGAAAAAATCATTTACTAAGTACTATGTTCAGCCTTGTACAGATTGTAGAACTATATATACAGGATGAATCTCTCAAAATCTATGTAGCGATTTCAGTAAGTTGTGATTGTTCAGCTGCAGGGAGAATTTTCAATTCTAAATGCAGAATGAATATTGAGGAAAGGAACTCAACAGCGAACGGTTACGGTATTTTATGTCTGTACTGAATCAGTACAAAACTATAGCGCAAAGCGCGTTCTGGTGATGAGAACTATGTGATGCCGACCGGCCGCCGTGTCATTCTCTAGCAATGGCGTCGTTTGGAATTGCGTGGGGTCAGCACACCGCTCTCCCGGGCGTTGTCAGCTTTCCAGACCATGGAACCGCTACTTTTCGGTCAAGTAGCTCCTCAGTTGGCATCAGGAGGCCAGGTGCACCTGGCTGCCGTCCTCCTAACAAGGAAAAAATCCCCGGCGGCTTCGGCAATGAATCCGGGTCCTCCACATGAGAGTCAGACATGCTGATCGCTCCACTAAGTAGCCGGACAAACGTAAGATAGTGAAACAAGTAGTATTTTAAACCTGCTTGTATTTGAAGAGAGCTTCGGGTTGGGCGTACTACATATCTTCCCTTCAGTTCGACACGCCTGTTGGTGTGTTTTTGTGATCCTCAAGGAAACATTGTAGTGGTAGACGGTACTAGAAACTTACAGCAGACAGTGATGGCATTTCTGGGAAGGCTTGCAGGAGATTTCTTCTACGTTTGCACAACCGCGATGGCTATGTTCAAAAGTATATACTACTGCTACAGCATAGTAACACGCTAAAACAAGATATGAAGTAAAATGAAGCCTCCTCGTTACAGTACTTTTCGCGTAACCTTCATAAAGAGAAAAGGATTTTTCAGAGATCGTGTAGTGCTGATAAAAAACTATTATTTACACTGTAGCCTGTGTGCATTGTTAGGGAAAAATGAGAGTTTCTGCAGTAAAACATTCACCGTTTCTAGTACAACTATACTTAATATCGAGTCTATGGAGTAAGCAAACTGTGTTTTTATAGTCACTACATAGGTATGCTATTTCTTCTGTTTGTACAGGTTAAAAGGAGGTAGGACCTACAAAATTTTATGAAGAAACATCAGAATTTATGTACTTGCCCCCCTGGGTAATAGATGTGAGAGTTTTCACCATAACGTCCGTATCCTGACTAGGTAGATGATACAGAGTAAATCTGTTGTGTAGCTCACTATACAGCAGCAAGTGTCAATTTGGTTCCGTGTATCCGTACCACATGGACATCTAGGAACTTTAGAAACGGCGAAATATTCCCTACCAGCTCCAACTTACAAAAAGTGTACAATCTGATGTATATCTAGGATACCAGTTTTAAGATTATGCTGACAGATGGTTATTTCTGAATATTTCTGCGTGGGTCCATCAATACGTGATAGTAGAGTGGGAAACTAGTTTCAAAAACCGTATGTCTCTAGTTTACGAATAGTGAGATATTCATAACAAGTAGTCTAGATGTTTCTTTCGGTCACTTCTACTATTTAAGTAATGTGGGAATAGCTACAAAGTAAGTGGCAAGTGACGGCACAATTTGAGATACGCTGTCAGTTTACGTGAATAACTAGTAATTATTATTGTTGAACTCTTCTTTAGCGCACCTATGCTGCCTCACTTTTTTAAAATTTTATACAGGGTGGTCATTGATCGTTACCGGGCCAAATATCTCACGAAATATGCTTCAAACGAAAAAAAAACTACAAAGTACGAAACTTGTCTAGTTTGAAGGGGGAAACCAGATGGCGCTATGGTTGGCACGCTAGATGGCGCTGTCATAGGTCAAACGGATATCAACTGCGCCATCTGGTTTCCCCCTTCAAGTTAGACCAGTTTCGTTTCTTATAGTTTTTTCGTTTGATGCTTATTTCGTGAGGTGTTTGGGCCGATCACTATCAATGGACCACCCTGTATATGTTTGTAACATTTCTACAACTTGATAATTTATGGAATTATATTAGGACTATCGTACTATATTTTCGAAAATTCTACGTAAGGATACAGGATTTGTGAGTCATGCACCTGCAACTAGCAGGTTGTTTTATCATCATCAGCAGCAACAGCGTCATTGTTATTATTACAGATACGGTACGAAGGTTAGCTGACTTTACCATAAATTGCCAGCATATTTTTGAAAAATATTTATTTATATTTGCACACACAGGTCCACCAAGTTGTGAGAGTGGATATTTGCACAAGACCTCGTCCTGTTCGAAGTCACTGTTACGATTGTTTCACAGTAGCAGTGACGCGATGTTAACAATTTGCACTCACCGTCCTTGGGACATGAGATAATCACGGCCTTCTGCAGATTATATTCGATTAAATACTGCGGTAAACACTAAATACAGATGTGTGTTTAAAGGGTACATAACACATTCGATAACTGCTAACCTTGTCAAAACTCTAGGCAGTAACGTAATACTATGCTGCACGCCAGGCTATTTTATCGAAAAACTGATCTCCTCTTTGTTACAGTAGTTCTGATAATGCTGGGAAGTTGTCTGTCTTTGCAATTTGGAAATACGAAATTTAAAAAAATTCTTCTTTAATTTATAATGGTATATTTATACATTAGTAATTATCATATATTCCCAACCCTCATGCATGCGTTACCACAGTACCTGAACAATATTTCAGTCTGATGAGAAGGTACGTAAAATATGTCAACCAGTTAGATAAATAATTACGTAATTAACGTTAATTTATGGAAGAGATGCCTATAGATTTAAATAATCAAGTGGATACCGTTTACGTTGATTTCAAAACCGCAAATTGGACAGTTTGTTAAATAAAATGGCTAAAATTGTTCCACAGATATGAAGTCTATTACTTTTAAGCAAAATAGTAGTAGCTACTAAAAGACAACAAGATAGCTGTAAGGACCAAGTCGTGTTTACAGGGAACTTAAAGGACATATCCAGGAAACCAGAGGAAGGTGCATCGAGATTCCAACGAAGCCGAACTCTTGCTACAAAACAAAAGCTGTACGAAAGCCGACGAAGCGTATAGATAGCCGTATGAAATGATCTTAATGAATTAGAAAATATAATATTATCCAATCAGTTGTAAAAAATCCTAGCAGTATTAATTCTCCTGAAAATCTGGTAACTGTACAAAGTTGTCTGTCAAATATTTTCGATCATAGCGGCACAGATGAACGCCTAAGTGTTAAATTCTTCTGTCGAACACATTGCCTATGTACACAGGCGAGAGTGACCGCCGTAGAAACAAGAGCGCGTGGCATTAAAAATAAATCACTCTGGGGGGGGGGGGGGGGAGGGGGAAGGACCACAGATTTTGGAGAGCTAACCGTCAGATTTTATATTGAATGTGGTGATGAAATGGCACCTCCTCTAGCGTCAGTCTGCTCTATTCCGCTGTAACAACGGTGATTTGAAAAAGGCGCGGGTCATTTCAACGTATAAAAAGCGGTGCAAGATTGACAGTCAGAACGATAGACTCATAGTTGCAATTCACGTCAATTTCTTCTAGAATTAAGGAATATATACTGTGGTCGCGTACGATTTTTCTCGAGACTGAAGAACTCCCCCGCAGTTGTGCACGAATAAGAAGGATTCCCGCAAGCAACGATCGTGTGAAACTCGGTTTACTTTGTTCGTTCATGAGACGCGAAAGCAGAAGACTGCTGTGTTTCTTGACTTCCGGAAAAGAAACCGGTACAGTTCTACTTCATTTCCAAGTAAACAAAATCACATAGCATATGCGAATAGATATGAGATTGGATTGAAGACTTCCTAGGACATAGAACCCAGAATTGGACTGAAAACTTCCTAGGACACAGAAGCCAGAATGTCATTCTTTGTGGGAAGGCATCGTGAGAAACAAAGCTAGCGGAAGGAGAACCACGATGCAGCGTGATGGCGCCGCCCCTGCACACGACATGCACCGTCAGACAAAACAAAGTGAAGCACCCAGAAGGAGAGGAATACACAAAACGAAGCTTGACGCGTTGAGAGGATACGTAATGTTATTTCAGTGATTACAATAGTGAGTTAAATCTGCGAGGAACTTTTGATGGTATGTGCCTACTTATTACTACGGCGTTGCACCCTATCTGGCCTAGATGCATGTACTAACTATGCTGGAATGGCTGTCACAAAGCCGCTGTATCCCCTCCTGAGGCCAGGCTGCTGCAACTGCTACTTGGTATCTTGGATGGACTTGACCTCCTAGCTGATCCCACACGTCTTCTATTGGAGACAGATATGGGGATCTTACTGGCCATGGGAGCATCTCGATATCACGCAGATAGTCCGTAGATACTTGTGTAGTGGGTGGATCAGCGTTATCCTGTTGGAAAATGACATCACAATACTGTCGCTCGAAAGGTAACACACGAGGATGTCAGTGTGTAAGATATTCCTTATCGCAGGTAAGAGCGCATTTTACTTTATTTCAGTTTTGCTATTTTACATACGAGAAGTGAATGTATCAGCGCTGCAGTACGTATGGAGTAAGGAGTGAGCTGTAGGTTCCCACACTGGCTAGCAGAGGCGGTTGGCCATCTGGCGCTTTCAGAGCCAGTGAGACGAGGTGCCGATGCAGAAATCACTCGAGGCGTTAGCAAAGAGATACGTAGGGAAAGTACGTTTACCGTGGCGCGAATCAAGTAATTGTTATTAATAAATACTTTCTAACAAAAGTTGCCTTTAACCATTCAAACATTGGGAGGAGCCTACGGGTCGTAAATAGTGTCTTTTAGTGATTTTACAATGCCAGGTAACGTTGATAGCAATAAATAAACGAATAACTTTGGCATAACCGCAGACGTCCGATCTTACATGAATTTTATCGATTGTATGCTCAAGTTACAGACCGTGCTCCACAGTGTGAAGTTGCCGATAGGATGCCTTTCGATCTAGTTATGTGGTAAACCATGTTCACGTACCGTTAGTAGTTAGCTGATAATCAGTGAGAACGAGTTTATTTTATGGTGTTTCTTAAATAAACGCATCCCGTATAAAAATTATTTGTACAAAAAACTTTTCCCCCTTCATTGTGTAAAACATAGACAGTAGAAAAAAAATCGCAAATTGGCATTTTTAAGAAGAGAAACAGCACCAAAAATGCAACAGGAGCGTAATACGCAGAACCTCGTTGTCGCAACCTGTAAGTACAGTTCAAAATATTACTACATAATAGCGAAGACAAACCACCAGAACTGTTTATAACCTAAACCAAAATGTAAACTAAATAGCAAAAATACGTACGTATTCCAGGCCACTGAAGATATCTTGCAGAAAATAAAGGCAAAACGCGTATGGCACGAAAATTGTTTCATCCAGTTGTAGTCAGACGGTCCATAAAGTAAAAATTATCAGCATACCGTAATATTACACGCAACTTAGGAAGACAGGACTACAAAAATTGGTAGACTATAATATTGTGCCTTCAGAATCCGACGGCGCTGCGAAGGCTCTGCAAGTGGACATAAAACTACGAGAGCATCTCCACATAACAGATAGGAAGAATTGCCACGCGGCGGCTTACTGAGTCACTTCACGAACGGATTGGCTTAATTATCGCAAAACTCGGATGGGAAAGAGGGGCCAGTTGTACTGTACACCTCTTACACCGCCATCTGTGGACTCGCCGGCTAAACTGAGACATATCTGAAGATTTAGTATAACTGAGGGCTTCTGGAAAGTGAAGTAATATTGTGCCGTCAGAGTTCCTTTAATCATTGCCAGACTTCATATGAAGCCACGCCCCATGGCTCCCCATGCCAAGTCGCTAGGAGTAACCACCACTGCACCTGTCTAAAAAACTTGAAGAATAGGAACTCTCACCGGGTCGCCGCCATAAAATTCGATGATGATCATCTGGGGTGGTGCAGAACAGTGATTCATCGCTGAATCCATTGCGACGCCAGTCATCAGTAGCCCATTTTCCCGATCACAGCTCAACTTCAATCGCAGCCGCTTTTGTTGTGCTGTTAACAGCAGCTTAGGCACAGGACGGTAATTCGCTGGCCCGGCTGCTGGTAGTCTCCAACAATGGTGCCGGATGACGCTGAGAGTCCGTAACTTCTTCTCGGTCGGCAGGCGCAGACGTGAAAGGGTTACGATGCTATTGGTCCTCCCTTGTAGTGCTCAGACGCAGTCGACCGGAACCTGGAGAACGGGTACACTTGCCATCAAATTTCCGTACTGCCCAACATTGGACCACTGCCACAGTCGAATGCCCCACAAATGTGGATGTTGCACGATTCGACCAGCCAGCCAACTGGAGAGCCACACTGACGCTTCTCTCAGGCTCTGTCAGGAGCTGATAGCGCTCCCTCACACGAGTCAGCGGCACCGTGTCCTTTACGAAGATCGCGTTACAGCTGATGCTGTTCACGTCCATTTTATACTCCACTAGTCCTGGATACAACACTGTACACGAACAATGCTAAATCAGTCTGTTGGAATTTCTACCTCTCAAAGACAATTGCAACTCTAAACATTTACATATCCGCCGACGGTTTTTACACATACGACTTACATTGACATCAGGCATTTCTTGTGGGTGCAGGCCTATGGCGCACTTTGCAGACGGCGCATATGTATAAGTGAAGTCATCAGAAATGTGTTACATAGTACTGACAGACTTTCAGATGATCCAAGGATTGGCAACTGACTCTAAATATTGTCAGACGTAATATAATGGGTTTAATTAGATAAAGGGATTCGATACCGTTTGACTATGTGCCACTGGAATCAGTCAGAGTGTTCAAGTATCTGCGAACTTCTAGCCGCATCATTTTAAGGGAGAACAAATATAAATTTAACCGTGGGGAAGAGAGATGCTAGCCTCAGTTTTATTGGAAGAATCTTGAGAAAACGTAACTCTTGCACGAGAGAATTTTTTGTACGAGACTCTTGAGTCTGGGACCCTGACCAAAGAAGCAGAAAAAGATTATTTAAAAATGTACGATTTTTCACTGTTTTGTTAAGTCAGAGTGGGGGTATCGTGGAAACGTTACAAGAGAGGCAATGTGAATCTCACGGACTTCCGAGATCCGACGTTCCTAAATGAATCATGAAACATACGACCACGACGCCAAAATTACAGAAATTTTGATTCATACGGCCATACAATAGCCTTTCTTCGGCGTATCATCTGTGGATGGGAAAGAATGGGAAAGGGGAGACAAGATAGGAGCACTATGAATACTCAATCAGGACTGAGTTGAGGCAATAAATTTTACTGTATCTAACTCTGCTTTAAAATCATCTATGGATTTGGGGACTGGGGTAAGATAGTGTAACATTGAGTGGAAAGCTGCATGTTTGTGAGCTAAGGGGTGTGTAAATTGGAAATTTGTGGTAAGTTCCTATGAGACCAAACTGCTGAGGTCATCGTTCCCTAGGCTTACCCACTATTTAGTCTTAAATTAACTTACGCTAAGGTCAACACACAAACAAATGCCCGGGGGAGGTCTCGAACCTCCGATGAGGAGAGCCGCACGAACTGTGGCAAGGCACCTCAGACCGCGCGGCCTATGACTGTGTCTGTAGGTGTAGTTTTGCTATAAATTTTGAAACAATGTGTCTGCGTACTGATGTCAATGGTGAGACCTAGGATTCTGCTATCACAGTAGCTCAGAGCTATAGAGCATTGTACGATTTACACCTACAAGATGTAAAAACAACTGCTACGTTAATAAGAATTCCGCTTACAGCTGCCAAAACTTTTGTTTCATTGATACACAACCGGTTTCGCGGCCTAAAGCCGCATCATCAGGAGCAACAATGTTAAAAGGTCAGCCGCGCAGAGTGGCCGCGCGGTTAGAGGCGCCATGTCACTGACTGCGCAGCCCCTCCCGCCGGAGGTTCGAGTCCTCCCTCGGGCCTGTGTGTGTGTGTGTTGTTCTTAGCATAAGTTAGTTTCAGTAGTGTGTAAGTCTAGGGACCGATGACCTCAGCAGTGTGCTCCCTTAGAAATTCACAGCCAAGGTATATTATTTAATGAATATTGTCTACATTGGCGAATAAGGAGTGACAAAGACGTGATCCAATGATTTCGTAGAAATTTCAGGTAGGTCTATCACGTACTTATAGACCCTCGTTTTAGAATCTGCCTGCGTCGGTGTAGCGGCAAGGCAACCAACTGTTGAGAAGGGTGTAAGCGACCCGCGAGGTGGTCTTAGCCGCTCGTGCGGCCCGCTTCTACTCCGCCCAGCAGTGGGCAGGCAGATTTTAAACCAAGTGTCTATAACTACGTGATCCACCCACCTGCAGTTATCTGATCCTTTATCATCCTTTGTTCGCCAATGTAGTATAGGCAATATTCACTGAATAATATTTCTGGACTATGTGCGTTGGGAACACCTAACAACTTTCAACAATGTCACACCTGACGATGTGGTTTTAGGCCGGGAAATCTTTTGTGCTTGAGTAAAACAACAATTTTACCACGTATCAGTAATTCGTCTTAACATCGTGCCTTTCGACAGCTAGGCGTGCTCAGAATATAAAATAATTTGCGAGTAGCTATTATTTTGACTTAGCTTGTGTTAAACCTCCATTTAATTATTCCGTTGTGATATGAGGAAGTTCCTTGTCACTGCGAATTCTGAAAGTAGTTCTGTCAGATTGCGTTTGTACACTTATGGGTCAGATATCATATGAAGGGGAATGTTTCAGGCACTGGAAACCGGATCGTAGTGTCTTTCGAACACAAATGTTAAAGTATAAAGTGGTGGCAGGATTTCAACATTTTTGTGAGGGGCGCCTTGCGCTACAACAATCCTGCCAATTCCTAGTCTTCGGGAAGTCAGTCCGCAGCGGCGGTCGCTACGAGGCGGTGTATTGGAGCAGATGGCTACACGACTGTGGGGCCGTTTGGTGACAACAGCGGAGTAACTGGAGCGGGCGGTATTTACGGGGTGGGGCGTTATCAGGTGACAACGCCGGCGGCAGCAGCAGCGGCTCCCCAGCTATAAGCGCCTTACCAGCGTCCGCCGCCCAGCACCTGCAGCCGCAGATAATCTCCGGATGCCCGCCGACTAGCAAGCGCGGCCCGGCGTCGTGGGAAACAGCCGGCGTGCGGGCAGCGGCCACTCTTACGCTCGTGTCGAGGAGTCCCAGTCTCATACCGCCCGCTCTCGTTCTCGTAAAAGTGATGGCTGTCAGTCCTTTAATCTCTGAGCAGAAACTGAATAGTTACGTCAGCATCAAGTACACGGCGTTTGCCTGTTCCGTTACAACTGTGGCTATGAAAAATAAGAGGCATGGATTATGTTTACAAAATCACTGTACGTATTCAATAGTCTGCCCTCTAAATCGATACACAGGTGAAAATCGTTTTAAAAGTGTAGTCGTTTTTAGGGGATTTCAGTTTTTTCGGATGTCCTTAAATGCGCCACGGAGATGTCCTCACAGTGCCAACACTTTGGGACTGGGCTAGAACCAAATCTGGCGAATACGGTGCGTAATCCAGGACGGTTTGCTGGCCAAAAACTCGCACACAATCTTCGCTTTGTGAGGTATGGTGTTGTCGTGGAGGAGCAGCCAGGAACCTGCCTCTCGGTATTCGTATCCAGTCTGACAAACTTTCTTGCACAAACGATGCAGGACTAAAATTTAAAAAAAATAAAAAATAAGTAAAAAAATTATGTTGCCTCACTGCTCCACCGACCACCGACGTTTTCTAACAAGTATCAGCCAGGACGGCTGCTGCAGCACTTCTACACAGCGTTTTTTGAAACAAGACACAAACGAATTTATGACATTAGCTGCCACTGGCCATGATTGTAAGCAATGGGGAAAGTTAAAAGTTTGTGCCGGACTGGGATTCGAATCCTGGTCTCCTGCTTTGTAGGCAGATGCGCTGACCGCTGCGCCATCCGGACGGAATTGCTCGGACTACCCTAGCACTCCTCCATTCACACTCAAATTCACAACTTAAGCGGACACTGATGTATCTTGCCTGTCTAGGCTTTTGGAAGTGTCTACAAGATCTCGATCAGGACTTCAACGCAGTTCCCTGGTTCCCAGGATCAGTGGATCATGGGACTAATAAGTAGATGCGACGACCATCGTGTTAGGCGTGTGAACGGTGGGGGAGCTTTTGGGCTTCAGATCCCCGTGGAGAGTTTCAATTTACGTAGCAGCTGCGTTTTCTACAGTCGACGATTACTCGGCGTACCGGCCTGATAAAATAATCATGACAGAGTAATTCTAGATCTGCTTCCGATCAATCAGTAGCAGTTCCACCACAGTGATCGAGCCTCAGCTTGCGATTAGGAATGGGTGACAGTTGCTTGAGCACAATAAACTTCCCGTCACAGGGACACAACCCGGTTGCTCGGCTGATTTACTGGCCGCAGTTCGCTTCCTGGAATTTCGACTTTTTGAATGCCGAGCCTTGTTCGGGCCATTAAATGTATCGGAACGGATGTACAGAGAGGGT
Source organism: Schistocerca serialis cubense (assembly GCF_023864345.2). Lineage (NCBI taxonomy): Eukaryota > Metazoa > Arthropoda > Insecta > Orthoptera > Acrididae > Schistocerca > Schistocerca serialis. The sequence goes on from NC_064645.1 coordinate 623,382,013, forward strand.
AAACCTGTCGAAAGGGTGTACGGCAATAGTAAAGGCGAGGGGAGGCTGTGGCGGCCCAAGAAAGAATGAAAGGGAGGCTACAGACGTAGCCTGCTTCTAAAATAACAAAAGAAGAGAAGAACGAGCCGCGAAGTGAAGAAAGGCTGATCCGCACAGTAACAAGAAGCCGGAGGCCACTCTGTGTTCTCTGGGCCTTGCTGTTCCAGGCGGGGCGGGTTTAGAGTTACAAGTAGGCGCATCCCGAGGCTGGCAGCAGGGGCGCGTCGAGTGCCCTGAGACAAAACGGCGCCCCCGGCTCGCCCGGTGATTGATGACCTTTTGATTGGTTGCTTATGCCAGCGCCGGCCGGCCCGGTCCCGCTCTCAGAATGCGCCCCGGCCGCGGCTGCTCCATTTGCAGCCCATTGTCTGCCGCGGCTGGGATCCCACCAGCCACCAGCCTGCTCAATTGCGCGCAGACCGCTCCGTTCAGCCTGCTCTCTTTTTTCCTCACCATTCTCCCTCGCGCCAGTCCCCGTACCTCAGCCGTGCCTCTTTTATCCCGATTGTTATTCTTACAGAAGGGTTGTTATGACGCTTTCCAGATCAGCACCGTCGCCAGAACACCGTACTCGTTCAGTCCAGTTTGCGACTCGCATCGGCCCCCCCCCCCCCCCCCGCCCCTCTTCCCCTTCCTACACGCTCCCAAACCCCTCCCCCCGCGTCTCTCTCACACACACACACCCTTCCACCCTACACTAGCCCCTCCTCACCGCGATTTAGATGTTGGCCTACCGCTTGCATACAAAACGCGCCTTCATGGGCGATTTAGTTTAACGACGTGGGCGCCCGCTAGCCGCCACAATGCACGCTCGTTTTCGCCAGCCGCATTTTCTATAGCGACTGCATGCGTGTTTATGTTGTCAGCGCACCGCCTGGTCTATAAAGTTCGCACCCGGCGCTAAAATGTTGTGAGCGCTCGGTGGTTTACGATTCGACACACTATATCGTTTTTTCGGCCTGTCTCTCTGGTTGCGTCATCCCTTTTAGAGACCCTCCAAACAACGAGTAACGCTGTAATGTATTTTAAACTCGTATGTCTCATAAGCTGACCATAACTCTCTGACTCAGCACCACTTCAGTTCTTGTCTGTCAGTTTTGGAATTATTTAGAAGATATCTACTAATTTGCCCCTAGAAAATGACTAACATGTTACAATTAAATTTGAGTCCGTCAACGTAAATGAAAAGCACCGTGGTTAGTCAAACGGATGAAAAACGTATGTCCAGAATTGGTCTCTAGAATCATTATTTTCCGTCGCCTTTGCTTCCTATATTTAAAATAAAAGAAGGCAAAAGAATAGTAATGGCAGCGAAGGGCTACCAGAAAACACCAAGCTGGTAATTACCCCTTGGAAAATATGGAAAACTTTGCCTGCCTAGGAAGTATAATTTCTCGATATTCTAGCCATGTCAAGGTTTACAACACGGTGCAGAACAGCTCACACATACATAAGTTGGTGCATATGGTCTTAGCGTTTTTCCATAAGCGGAACAGATACACATGACAGAGACTTAATTCATCAATAGCCGGCCGCTGTGGCCCAGCGGTTCTAGGCGCTTCAGTCCGGAACCGCGCGACTGCTACGATCGCAGCTTCGAATCCTGACTCGGGCGTGGTTGTTTGTGGTGTCCTTAGATTAGTTAGGTTTAAGTAGTTCTAAGTTCTAAGGGTCTGATGACCTCAGATGTTAAGTCCCACAGCGCTCAGAGCCATTTGAACCATTTTTCTCTTTAGTCATCAGTAATATATTCTCCTTCACTTTTTACAACAGGTGGCAATACTGGGCTAACTTCTCGGTTCCGAGGCTGTAGAAATGACGTGGATTTGAGACGATGAACTTGTCGAGCCATTTTCGGAGAGCATTTTCATCCGGAAGTTGCTTGAGAGAGACCAGAAAATACGAAAATCTGAGAGCGCAGGATGAGAAAAAGGTAGGTGCGGAATGACTTACCAACCAAACTCCTATATCCAGAATGAGATTTTCACTCTGCAGCGGAGTGTGCGCTGATATGAAACTTCCTGGCGGATTAAAACTGTGTGCCCGACCGAGACTCGAACTCGGGACATTTGCCTTTCGCGGGCAAGTGCTCTTCCATCTGAGCTACCGACTCACGCCCGGTACTCACAGCTTTACTTCGGCCAGTATCTCGTCTCCTACCTTCCAAACTTTACAGAAGCTCTCCTGCGAACATGGCTAAGCCATGTCTCCGCAGTATCCTTTCTTTCAGGAGTGCTAGTTCTGCAAGGTTCGCAGGAGAGCTTCTGTAAAGTTTGGAAGGTAGGAGACGAGATAGTGGCCGAAGTAAAGCTGTGAAGACCGGGTGTGAGTCGTGCTTCGGTAGCTCAGATGGGAGAGCACTTGCCCGCGAAAGGCAAATGTCCCGGGTTCGAGTCTCGGTCGGGCACACAGTTTTAATCTGCCAGGAAGTTTCAAACTCCTATATAATGTTTCTTGCCAGCCTTGCAGGGCAAGGAGGGGCGTTATCGTGGAGTGGCAACACTTCACGCAGTCTTCTTGGTCGCTGTTCTTGGACTGCGTCTACAAGACAGCTCATTTGTTGACAGTAAGCGTCAGCAGTGGTGGTCACACCTCGGGGGTGCAATTCGTAGTACACCACACCGTCGCTGTCCCTCCAGTTACATAATATTATCTTTTGTGGACACGCGCAGGTCTTTCTACAGAGAGTTGCTGCCCTTTTTGGACTCAACCAGTCTTTCTTTTACTTATGTCAGCATAAAGGCACCATTCCTCGTCACCGGTAAGTGATGCAGGATAAGAATCGTCTATGTAGTTCATGAGTCAATTGATGGCGAGTAAGTACAGATGCACACTTGACCACCCGCAGATTTTTGTGATTTTGGCTCAGAGAGTGCGGTACCCATAATCCAGATTTTTAAAGCTTCCCCACTGCACGCAAATGGCGCACGATGATGGAAATATCACAGTTCATCACATTTGCCAGTTTCTGAGTACACCGACATGGATCATTGTGGGTTGATGCGTTTAAACGACCTTCACCGAACCCTGAAGGTCATCCTGAACGTGGAGAGCCACTAATGTCAAAACGATCCTCCTCAAAATGAGAAAATCATGTTCTTGCCGTGCTCTGTCCAATGGCATTGTCCTTATCACGGCGCAGATGGTTCTGGCTGTCTCGGCTGCTGTCACTCCTCTACTGAACTCAAACAGAAGAATATGTTCTCCACTTGGCGTTCCGTTTCCTAGAGTCCACAGCTCCACTCACTACCTCCAAATGACAGAACGACAATTTGTAAACTCAAATAGCAACAATAAACTACAGATAAAAAATGACACTCGATAAATAAACTCACAGCAACTGGAATACCAACGTGCAAAGCAAATACGCTACGAAGTTATGCGCCAATCTGATATTTGCATTTTATCTTGTGTCTATGGTACCCCAACAAAATCAGTTATGTACAATAGCTACTTGAAAACAATCATAAAATGTGCTATACAGACATGCAACCTCGCCAAGAGTGTATCATCAGCGCTCCTGGCGTGGGAGATGAAGTTCTTGGCAACGATCAGAAAACTCAACTGGGCAATGTATGTTTAAACTTCCTATCCTTCCTGGAGCTATGGGTGATCAAAGTCGTATATTGAACTGGACAAAAAATTGCCTCAGATTGCAATTAAATGCATTTCATTTTATTATAACATTGTCAACCTCGCTGCTTTTGGCCGTGTCATCAGCTGTAGATATATATACCTCGAATAGACTCACCTACGTCTGCTAAGTCTCGGAGACTTGACCTCTTTGAGAATGTTCACGTTGAAACTATTATTAGTGTCTATGAGGTGGCTGCAGCAACATTACTACCAAATTACGAAGGGTATATGAAACAAGCAAGAAGAGTTGCATGTTCAGTTAACTAGATAAAGCACTCTCTAGTGACCTGGTCGCATCCAGTGAGAGAACAATCAGTTGATGGAGTGACGCTCAATAGAGTTATAAATAAGCTTGTAAACTACTTCGCAATAGGCGTATAACAAATCTTAGGAATGTAAATATAAAGACGCTGAATGAAATGCGTTTGGCTCTCTAAAGGGCAATCCGTGAAGCCTACAACCACTACTGCAGCTTATCAAAGACCTCTCACAAAATACAGAGATGTTTTAATCATCTGTAAAGGCTACCATTAACACTAAAGTTAGTGTCTAGACACTCAAAGATGACACAGGAACTGAAATTGAAGGGAGCAAATCAAAAACAAGTATGCTTAAACCCGTTTTCAAATTATCCCTTACAAAGGAGACCGAAGAATATTGCTTTTGTATTTAATTCTCACTCCAAGGCAAAGATGTTTGATATAGGTCGCGTTAGTGTTAGTGGTGTTGACAAACAGTAGAAATCTCTAAAATTCAACAAGGGCTCAAGGATCTCCAAAGTAGTCTATAGAGTGGCTTACCTAGCCCCTGTTTTAACAATAATTCAGCGTGGAACCCTCGAACAAATGCGCGGTGTTATTGCCAGCCATCTGTTGTAGAATCTTATAACATATTCTGAACTGAAACTAATAACTATTCGCGAACAGAGCGTCTTCCTCCATGCGCTTCCCAGCATATTTTCGTGCGGTTCTGAGAATTTCGTTATCAGTCTTGAAAGCTTCTCAACCATGTCTTTGTTCTTTATAGTGGTGACAACACCACATGCTCCTCAGTCGCTGTCTTTTGCAATCTGCAATCTATAACGAAACTGGATGATTACGCTTTGCTTCATCATTCTATGACACGAGTCCTCACATTCGTTCACCCCGACGTGGTATGAGACATTAGCGAGCAAAACTGCGCGTCATACAAACAGAGGCGCCTGAATGATCACCTATCGAAGGTCTAATAGAGGAACTTTGCCGATGTAGTTCTCTCATTATTTTGCCATTGCAATCTACGTGATGCTGTTGAAACTAACACGGTAAAGACCCTGACAGAGAATCCACTGACAAGTGCTGTTGAGAGCTTTATTTTCTACAAACAGCCATCACACAGAACGTGTGACATCGGTGCCTCGATCAGTTCAGAAGAACATTTGGGCATCTTTATACGTATTGTCAAGGTGTACTATCTCGATGAAGATTACTTGGAACCGCGCGACTGCTACGGTCGCAGGTTCGAATCCTGCCTCGGGCATGGCTGTGTGTGATGTCCTTAGGTTAGTTAGGTTTAAGTAGTTCTAAGTTCTAGGGGACTGATGACCACAGTAGTTAAGTCCCATAGTGCTCAGAGCCATTACTTGGAAAGTGAGTAGAGATGTTTGTTTTATATCATTCGTCGTAATGAATAAACTCACCTTGTGAGTATGGTGCAAGCTACAAAATATACCTTACGTCCACCGACCATTGCGTGGACATCAGAACCACCAATCAACGGGCAGTCTCCGACCTGTTTTCTTTAGGCGAACCAAAGAACAAATGAACTACCTGCAGTACATTAATGTTTTGTCCGAGGGGCCTGGCTAAAGTTGACAGTCTGTGCCCACCGGCGGTAAGTTTTCAGCCAATGCTCACACAGTATTGTTTATTGGCTAAAAGAGTTTCGGCATTTCTGCCATTTTTAATACTCCTACGAAACAAGGAACATATTGCCTCGTAGTCGATGGCTGCGTCAGAAAATAACAATTGTTTCTTGTTTCGTAGAGCTACTGAAAATGACAAAGATATCGATACTCGTTTAGCTAATAAACAATACCGTGTGAGCATCGACTGGAAACATTTTTTATAGGTGTTCCACGACGAATGATCAGTATTCAGTGATACGTCCGGAATGCTTACTTGAAGCAAAAATGCCCTATTCCGAATGGCTTTCGAGGTAGAACGCATTTAATATACTTTGTTATTCATGGAGATGATAGTTACACACAAATGGTTGAATCATGCTTAACAAACAGAGCGCAAAATGTTGTGCTGAATAATTCAAACAATGATGGATGGCAGAAAATTTTATTGACTGGCGGGAATAAAAAACGGATTCCAACAGGGTTCAATTTTGTGTTAACTCGTATTGCCGTGGCAGAAAGACATCCCTAGCAAAGGGGATGAATGAAACAAGGTAGGCTGGATTAGAATAAAAAGTGAACGATGTTGCGTGGGTAAGACACAAATCTGCACCCCACTAGCCAAAAAACAAATGTACGTTAAATGTGTTCCATCTCGGAAACCACTCAGAGTAGGGCATATGTCCATGTGCAGATTTTTTGCTTCAAATTATCCTCCCTGTCATATACCTAGATATTGAGCATTCGTCCTGGGATGCCCTGTATACGGAATTCCTATATATTCAGAAAGACTTCCCTCATTTCATAGAAAATAAGAAGAAAATAACACTCGACAAAATATGTAGACTCGAACTGCTGATGTAGCTTCACTTAGATAGAACAAGTACGGGTTAAAAACTTCACCCTGAGAACGTCTAGTAGAAGCAGTTTTCCATATATACATATTTTTATATATCCAAAGAGCACAAGCAGTGAAAAGAGAAAATGGTTTAATGATCTGCCCATGACGAGGTTGTTAGAGACGCACCATGATTTCGAACTGGGAAAGGATGGAGAAGGAAATCAGCAGCGCTCTTTCAAAGGAACTCTCTCGTTCTCTATGGAAATCACAAAAAATCTATTTCTAGAGGCTGAACACAGATTTGAGCCGCTGTCCTGAGTATATGAGTCCACTGTATTATCACCACCCGGACTCGCTCAATCCAAAGCACGTAGTTCGGATATTGATCAGTAACTCTCATGAAGTCAACCCAAAAAGTGGCTGAAACGTTATCTACCGGTGTTTCAACAAACACTGTCACTAAATAATTCTTTCCTAATACAAATGGGCGTCATTCGTCTTGAAAACATCTTGTAATTGGCTTTACACTTTCGTGTCAATAATATTCATCATCTATTTCCCTGTAGAAAGTAAACGAAATTGCAGGCTATGGTTTGCGATAAAAACTTTTGAAGAAATGTGACAGACATAAGAACCTTCGACAACTTTTATTCGTCTTTTCAGACAGAAAAAAATCAGTGCCTTAATTCGTGACATTGCGCCTCTAACTGCACGGCCACTCCGCGCGACTACTAATCTCTCTGGAATTCTGAAGACATCGGGGATAAAACAAGTGTGAAAGGTTCACGAATTGTACAGAAATCAGAGAGCAGAGTCGAAGAACGTTAAATGTAAGCGGTAGTTCACAAGTTAGACAGCGTTATAGCCCATCCCTGACGTCATTCAATCTGTAGATTGGACAAATTGTGAAGAAAACCAAGGATAAGTAAGGAAAACCTATAAACGTCAGGGAGAAGAAATAAAATCTTTAAGGTTTGCCGATGATATTGTAATTCTGTCAAGAACGGCTAAGGACTTGCAACAGTAGTTGAATAGAATAAATATTATGTTAAGATGAATATCAAAAAAATGAAAACACGGCTAGTGAAATGCAGCCGGATTAAATAAGGCGACAATGGGAGACATTAAACTAGTGGATGAATATTATTATTTGGGCAGCAAAATAAGTGTTGCAGGAGAATGTTGAAGATTAGATGGATAGAGCGGATAACAATGGAGAGGTACGGAATCGAATTTTGGAGAAAAGAAAGAAGTATCGAAATTTGACTAAAAGAAAGGATCCGTTGAAAGACCACTGGCTGCGGCAATATGGTATCTTCTGTTTGGTAATGCATCAAAGAGTGTGTGTGTGTGTGTGTGTGTGTGTGTGTGTGTGTGTGTGTGTTTGTGTGTGCGTGTGTGCGTGTGTACATGTATATATATTATCAGCTCTTCTCGAAATATGAAAAAAATCACGAAGTATAGCAAAAGATAATACATAAATGCTGCATCAGCATTGTTTCTTTGAAACTAAGAATTGTTGCAAGCGCACTAACTTGTCTCATAGTGGCGTGTAATGCAAGTCGTTCCACCACACACTATTTTTGTTGATCTCGAAGCTCCATTAATTCATGAAAATGAGCATAATTTCATTTTAGTGCAGCGTTTCCCTTTTCTTCCTCTATATATGTTACTGACCCCGAAAAACACTATTCAATTCACGTACGTCAACATTTTCAAGAATTTTTTTTGTGGGGTTGGGGGGGGGGGAGGGGGGTTCATCAGGGTTCTGACTGGTTTGATGTGGCCCGCCACGAATTCCTCTCCTATGTCAACCTCTTCATCTCAAAGTAGCACATGCAACCTACGTCCTCAATTATTTGCTGGATGTATTCCAACCTCTGTCTTCCTCTATGCATAAACAGCATAGGTCATAGCAAATTTGTGTACTCTGATGATAGGCTACATGCACTCACAGCTACAATTAATTGCTTACTCTTAAATTGGCTTGATTTTCAGAAAATTCTCTGTAAATAGATGTCGTTTCTCTCGTCTGCTGCAATCATCCTGTTTCCTGCAGCAGCTAATTTCGTCGTGCTTATTCAGTTGAGACATAATTGTCTTGAGTGTTACTGAGATGGGCATTTTAGGACTCATAGTAAGGTCATTGCTTACTAGTGTTGCATTGGCCTAATTTTATGTTATTTGATTTTTTTTTTCAGCTTTGCAGATGTGTTTGTATTATAAGCAGGTTGGGTCTTTGTCCCATACTCATCTTTGTCTGATTTAGTGAGAATTAGCACTTACTTTTGTTCGAGCCATTTGCAGGTGTCGATTTACCTTTTACTTTCTCACTCACTAAAAAGTATTACGGGAATTTGGGGGCATATGGAGAAATTGTCGATTTTTGAGAATACGTGGCATTAGATTTTCACGTTATCACTTGGAGGACATACACATCTATTGTTTGTGAACCTTCGTGCTTATTCTTTGAATTTTTTTTTTTTGGGGGGGGGGGGGTCGGGGGGGAGGGTTCTGACTGGTTTGATGTGGCCCGCCACGAATTCCTCTCCTATGTCAACCTCTTCATCTCAAAGTAGCACATGCAACCTACGTCCTCAGTTATTTGCTGGATGTATTCCAACCTCTGTCTTCCTCTACTAATTTTTCTCTCTACATTTCCCTCTAGTACCATGGAAATCATTTCCTCATGTCTTAACAGATGTCCTGTCATTCTGTCCCATCTCCTTATCAGTGTTTCCCACGTATTCCTTTCCTCTCCGATTCTGCGCAGAACCTCCTCAATCCTTACCTTATCAGTCCACATGATTTTTAACATTCTTTCAGTATCATTCTTTGGATATGTTTGCAATTAGTCTCAAGTTTCTCCTTAATCATTTTCCTCCTGAAATCATTTCTCAGTAGTATTACTTTTATGTACTGTTTTATGCTTAATTCACGTCCATAGCTAATGCGAGCACTGCTTACTGTAAACAAGTTGCCTGCAGTAGAATTAATAATATTTAAAACTGCATTCAGCGCATAAAATACTCTCTTCTTTGCGTGAAATTTTCAGCTAGTATAAGCCAGATTTAAGGTGTGGAGGACTACGAGATATGGATATGTCGCAGTCCTAAATATACAGCGAGTTGGTTTTTTTGGTTCTTACTATTAGGTGTTAGCCATTACAACGTGCAGTTCACATCAGCACTAAACGCATTTTCTCTGCAAGAGAAGATGCAGGTATACTGACAGATCGTCTTAGAACGACTTGATTATAATTTTGCATTACTTTAAACGTCCTAAAGATCGCATTATATATTACGTTGCGCCATGAAAGTGTGCTTACTACCTAATATTTCATTAACAGTGATCAGATCGCGCTGTTGTTCATTCATGGGTCATAATTTTGTACTAAAACGGGAATATTTTCAGGGCGTTAGTACCAGTGTCATAACTACTATGCACTCAAGCTAATGTTTGACATGTAGTTGTTGTTGTGGTCTTCAGTCCTGAGACTGGTTTGATGCAGCTCTCCATGCTACTCTATCCTGTGCAAGCTTCTTCATCTCCCAGTACCTACTGCAACCTACATCCTTCTGAATCTGCTTAGTGTATTCATCTCTTGGTCTACCTCTACGATTTTTACCCTCCACGCTGCCCTCCAATGCTAAATTTGTGATCCCTTGATGCCTCAAAACATGTCCTACCAACCGATTCCTTCTTCTAGTCAAGTTGTGCCACAAACTTCTCTTCTCCCCAATCCTATTCAATACCTCCTAATTAGTTACTTGATCTACCCACCTTATCTTCAGCATTCTTCTGTAGCACCACATTTCGAAAGCTTCTATTCTCTTCTTGTCCAAACTAGTTATCGTCCATGTTTCACTTCCATACATGGCTACACTCCATACAAATACTTTCAGAAACGACTTCCTGACACTTAAATCTATACTGGATGTTAACAAACTTCTCTTCTTCAGAAACGACTTCCTTGCCATTGCCAGTCTACATTTTATATCCTCTCTACTTCGACCATCATCAGTTATTTTACTCCCTAAATAGCAAAACTCCTTTACTACTTTAAGTGTCTCATTTCCTAATCTAATTCCCATAGCATCACCCGATTTAATTTGACTACATTCCATTATCCTCGTTTTGCTTTTGTTGATGTTCATCTTATATCCTCCTTTCAAGACACTGTCCACTCCGTTCAACTGCTCTTCCAAGTCCTTTGCTGTCTTTGACAGAATTACAATGTCATCGGCGAACCTCAAAGTTTTTACTTCTTCTTCATGAATTTTAATACCTACTCCGAATTTTTCTTTTGTTTCCTTTACTGCTTGCTCAATATACAGATTGAATAACATCGGGGAGAGGCTACAACCCTGTCTCATTTCTTTCCCAACCACTGCTTCCCTTTCATGCCCCTCGACTCTTATAACTGCCATCTGGTTTCTGTACAAATTGTAAATAACCTTTCGCTCCCTGTATTTTACCCCTGCCACCTTCAGAATTTGAAAGAGAGTATTCCAGTTAACGTTGTCAAAAGCTGTCTCTATGTCTACAAATGCTAGAAACGTAGGTTTGCCTTTTGTTAATCTTTCTTCTAAGACAAGTCGTAAGGTTAGTGTTGCCTTACGTGTTCCAACATTTCTACGGAATCCAAACTGATCTTCCCCGAGGTCCGCTTCTACCAGTTTTTCCATTCGTCTGTAAAGAATTCGCGTTAGTATTTTGCAGCTGTGACTTATTAAACTGATAGTTCAGTAATTTTCACATCTGTCAACACCTGCTTTCTTTGGGATTGGAATTATTATATTCTTCTTGAAGTCTGAGGGTATTTCGCCTGTCTCATACATCTTGCTCACCAGATGGTAGAGTTTTGTCATGACCGGCTCTCCCAAGGCCATCAGTAGTTCTAATGGAATGTTGTCTACTCCCGGGGCCTTGTTTCGACTCAGGTCTTTCAGTGCTCTGTCAAACTCTTCACGCAGTATCTTATCTCCCATTTCATCTTCATCTACATCCTCTTCCATTTCCATAATATTGTCCTCAAGTACATCGCCCTTGTATAAACCCTCTATATACTCCTTCCACCTTTCTGCCTTCCCTTCTTTGCTTAGAACTGGGCTGCCATCAGAGCTCTTGATATTCATACAAGTGGTTCTCTTCTCTCCAAAGGTCTCTTTAATTTTCCTGTAGGCAGTATCTATCTTACCTCTAGTGAGACAAGCCTCTACATCCTTACATTTATCCTCTAGCGATCCCTGCTTAGCCGTTTTGCACTTCCTGTCGATCTCATTTTTGAGACGTTTGTATTCCTTTTTGCCTGCTTCATTTACCGCATTTTTATATTTTCTCCTTTCATCAATTAAATTGAATATTTCTTCTGTTACCCAAGGATTTCTATTAGCCCTCGTCTTTTTACCAACTTGATCCTCTGCTGCCTTCACTACTTCATCCCTCAGAGCTACCCATTCTTCTTCTACTGTATTTCTTTCCCCCATTCCTGTCAATTGTTCCCTTATGCTCTCCCTGAAACTCTCTACAACCTCTCGTTCTTTCAGCTTATCCAGGTCGCATCTCCTTAAATTCCCACCTTTTTGCAGTTTCTTCAGTTTCAATCTGCAGTTCATAACCAATAGGTTGTGGTCAGAATCCACATCTGCCCCTGGAAATGTCTTGCAATTTAAAACATGTAGTATAGCATTTGAAACTGTGCAGAAACTCAAGATGTAATGTTACAAAGTAACGGTGGTGTTTCGACTTACTTATTCAGATAGTGTTGCTCGACGCCAGTACTACAACTGGTTACTTTAATCTGTGCGTTGTGGTCAGGTTGATACTGTGATGCTCAATTTTTCTGCCTTGTCTGGCTACATGAATTCGGAGAAAAATTGATGTTTACTTTCTGGGACCTCTGCATGACGTGAAACCGGGACTGTGGTGCGAAATTGGATCAACCCGAATTACTGAACAGCACTTTTACCACCAAACCTAAACCTAAACTGACTAGTACGTGAACAATATAATACAGCCTGCTTTATGGAATTAACAATTAACGAATAGACTTAAGTTGTTCCATGCAGGACCATGTAAGAGGACACTCTGCAAATGAGTCTGTGACCGTATTAAGAAGTGTAATTGATTGTAGGAACAATCTCAATCATCATAAGAGATTGTAAAGAGACATGGGATGTAGAATAGGACACTGGTGACCAATCCAAAGATTAGGAACCGTATATCATCTTCACTTTCACTGTCGGCTAAAATGCGGTCATACAAGCTTTTTCTACACTGGGGATTCGAGCAGGCTACAACAAAGTCGAAGGCACTCGCGACCTCGCACTGAAGAGCGTAATTTAGCTGGAGAAGATATTTATGTAAATACTGCGGTTGGTGAGTTAATGCTTTTGATAACACACGTAACTACCGAGAGAAAAAGAGATCTCAGCATTCTGAACAGACTGTTGAGACCATCAGATCCAATTTTTTTTTTCAATGTAGTCAGTTTATGGATGTCACTTCAGTGAAGCTAAAGATATTAGTACCTCTGCTAACGTCATGATAATGATTCACAATGTGAAATATTCAAGGGTCAGAAATTGTACGAAATGGGAAAAACCTAGCAGGGGCTCAGACCAACTGGCAATTTTTCACACACTGGACTTATTAGTGTCAGTCAGTTCCCATTTTTTGTCGAAATCAAATAAAGGGATTGCACGAAAATATGGAAACACCGCGAGAAATGCATGCTTGAATATAAATGCAGATGGTAGCCAAGCCTGCAGGTTTCGCTATTGTAATTGACCACCGGCACCTGAGCAAAGCCTCAATGCGTTTGTGATATTCCTGGCTGTGGCCGCCAGTGTTTTATTTTGCTAGAAGCTCGCGTTGATGCAGCTTGATACACGCAAAGTAGCATATGGTACAAAAGTGGAGTGAGGTACAAGTGACAGATGGTACAGCATGTACCAGTCCCGTGGGAAAGTCCGCCATTTGCACTGAACTTGATTCTGATTGGTTGGCACATTCGGGTGTTAGGCGCCAAAACGCCTAACTTTTCTTATTAATTATTTATATACTTTTCATTGTATGTAACCTGGATTTTAGTATGACAATCTCCCATGGCTACCCTACGAGTATATCGTTTTTGTTCATTAAATTTCTCTAGTTTTGAGAAACGTAAGAGTAACGATATTGCAACTGAAGTGCTCCAGACATCTTCGGGTCGCTTTGGCGCGTCTCGAAGACGAAATACTTCGTCTGCGCTAGTTAGATTATTTCGAGCGTTCTGGCTGCGCTAGTTAGATTATTTCGAGCGTTCTAGTGGGACGGACGCGTAACTCGGTTTCGGGTGTTCAAGAGGAACGGACATGTAACTATGTTTCAGTAGTTCAGGAGGAAAGACCATGTTGTACTTTATATCGGAAGTGGATAGAAAAGTTACCGTACAATTAAGAAAGCTATGTCGAATGTTGTAAAAGACAGTATAAAATGTGTGATTATTTAAAATATAACAAAACAGGATACATTAATGAAAAGTGTCGCCTACCACCATTGTCAGTACTACATATCTTGTCCTCTGTAGATATAGAGACTAACCCGGGCAAGTGGCAACGCATAAAAAGCACAATCACAGGTTCAAGTTGACAGGATAGCAGCCTCCGCCGAAGAAGATCCCACGACCAACGAACTGTCTTCTGCGCTGGGGACAGAACTTGAGAAGACGACAGGTTGGTAGAAAGAACGGTTAGAGATTCTTATTCAATCTCTCCAGATCTCTCCAGCTTCCAGATCTGACTTCCAAAGGACACGAATAATTTATACGTTGCAAGCATCAACCGTAGTCATAACAGTATTCAGTGTAGTTGTGAATGCATTATATCGAAACTAAGCGAATTCGAACATGGTAATTGTTGATGCTCTTGTGGTGGATGCTTCCATAACCAAGGTAGCCGAAGTGTTTGGTGTTTCAAGAGACGTAGTATCAAAGATTTCAATCGCACACAGGGAAAGCGGAAAACATCATGGGCTAAGTCACAACGCGGACGAAAGTGTGTGATGAGCGAACGTGACAGGCGCTCATAGGAGAGGATTTTGACGAAAAATAAGAACACGACGGCTGCAAAAGTCGTTGCAGAACTGAATGTCGCACTCGCGAACCCTGTCAGCACCAAAACAACACGAAGGGAGCTCCATAAAGTGAGAATTATAGGGTGATCTGGAATTCCAAATCCACACGTAAGTGATGAAATGCCCGTAACAGGAAAACAGTACCGAAGTCATAAATCGTGGACTATGGAGCAATGGAAGAAAGTCCTTTGAACAGATGAATTTTGTGTCACACTATTTCCAACTTCCGGCCCATTGTAAGAGTGGCGTACGCCCTCCCCTGCTTAAGGCTCAGACCGCTTGCTCCAAAGAGTGAAGCATGACTGGGGCTTGGTGTTGATTTCGGCAGCGATATCGTGGTATCCCGTGGCTCCACTGTCACTCTGAAAGCCAACATTCTGGCAAATCAAGTCTATCCCACGGTACAACGTTTGAGGCCCCAATGGTGAGGCTATGTTCCAAGACTCGGGGAATATATTCACACAGCTCGCGTAGTGATCACCAGGATGAATTGTTGCATCTCTCCTGCCCAACACAGCCACCTGATACCTGACCACAATATTATTGAGCCTTTGTGGTCTTCTTTGAAGGATGCGTAATGGCCAACCACCTCCACCATCGTTACCTATACTTGGCACTATTTTGTAGAAAGAGTGGTATAGGCTAAGACTTCCTTGAAAACCGTACGGAACCTGTATTTATCCATGTGCGGTGGCTTGGTTACTTTCGTCCATTACCTCCACATACCTGTGAAATCACTGCAGCAGATCGCCGGTAGGAAAGTCAAGCAGAAACCTACCATACTGCAACTCGCATAGGCTGCATAAAACGTAACTATTTTAAGAATCGGGAAAAGTCTTAATTTTGAATGAAAGGTGGAAATATTGGCAAAAATTCGGTATATTCTGAACCTTGCGATGTACACGTTCACTGCCAAGCCCGTGCTAACCTTAACACAGTCAGGTACAAACCCTTTCATTCACGTTAGCAAGTTTATGGTGACGTATTTCCCGAAATCTGAACAGCTACTGAGCATGGATTGTTCTTAAATGAAAATGCTCGCCACACTATTAAGTTTAATGGTGTCTAATGCACTCACGTTTTTAGTCACAGATCCGCTCAGTATGACACATGGAATTACTGTCTTCTCTCATACACAAAATTACTTACAAAATCCATACTTTCTAAAAAAAAACACACTGGAATAAATATGCCTTCACTTTAAAACACTTTTGAAACATATAGCAAAACTAAAGCCGGCAAATTATAACTTCCTTCGGAGCTGATACTACACACAACTCCCTTAGACTGCTGCAAGCCTTCTGTATCTCCAAGAGAAAAGAATACTGCGTTCTGATTGGCCAGTTTTCTTTCAGGCCAATAGGAAAACATTATTCTCACGCGTTAGTCCGCGCTTTTCATGAGTAACCAATCAACAAATAACGCGCTTTCGAACTGTACTTTTTCCAGAAATAAATATTTAATATTCTGATATTTTGCTTATACTTTACGTTATTAACAATTTTCATTTGCACACGAATAAGCTTTCCTTTTACCATAAACTTACTTAACGTATTATGATACAAAATTCCCCGTCGTCTGCATTCACACTGTCTTAAAACTTTCTCACACTAGTTCGTACAGCGTTCATCAGTAGAACAATGATCTACT
The DNA here is from genome assembly GCF_023864345.2 of Schistocerca serialis cubense. NCBI lineage: Eukaryota > Metazoa > Arthropoda > Insecta > Orthoptera > Acrididae > Schistocerca > Schistocerca serialis. The sequence continues at coordinate 623,398,179 of NC_064645.1, forward strand.
TATTTACTTCAGACTACATTTACGCATAATTCACACTACTAAAAGCAGATACAAAACTGTAAAAACAATCAACAAAAAAGCCTTCAAGAAATAAACAGAAAAATTCACAAAAACATTCTCTTGACCTGTTTCTTGAATGTCTCTGTTCACTACTGGACTCTGGTGGTCGAAATTCTTAACTACATTATAGTTCCTTCTGTTTAGTCTCTTCCGTTACTGTCCTGTGGCAGACAAAAAAATTAGAATGTATTCAACTGAACCCGCTTCAGACCATCTGTCACTGTGCACGCGTGAGTCATTCTCCCGATACACAGGCTCCAGACAGGGGCGATATAAGGCCTCATATTCCGAAACGCTCCCCATGAACCATGGACCTTGCCGTCGGTGGGGAGGCTTGCGTGCCTCAGCGATACAGATGGCCGTACCGTAGGTGCAACCAAAACGGAGGGGTATCTGTTGAGAGGCCAGACAAACATGTGGTTCCTGAAGAGGGGCAGCAGCCTTTTCAGTAGTTGCAGGGGCAACAGTCTGGATGATTCAATGATCTGGCCTTGTAACATTAACCAAAACGGCCTTGCTGTGCTGGTACTGCGAACGGCTCAAAGCAAGGGGAAACTACAGCCGTAATTTTTCCCGAGGACATGCAGCTTTACTGTATGATTAAATGATGATGGTGTCCTCTTGGGTAAAATATTCCGGAGGTAAAATAGTCCCCCATTCGGATCTCCGGGCGGGGACTACTCAAGGGGACGTCATTATCAGGAGAAAGAAAACTGGCGTTCTACGGATCGGAGCGTGGAATGTCAGATCCCTTAATCGGGCAGGTAGGTTAGAAAATTTAAAAAGGGAAATGGATAGGTTAAAGTTAGATGTAGTGGGAATTAGTGAAGTTCGGTGGCAGGAGGAACAAGACTTTTGGTCAGGTGAATACAGGGTTATAAATACAAAATCAAATAGGGGTAATGCAGGAGTAGGTTTAATAATGAATAAAAAAATAGGAGTGCGGGTTACCTACTACAAGCAGCACAGTGAACGCATTATTGTGGCCAAGATAGACACAAAGCCCATGCCTACTACAGTAGTACAAGTTTATATGCCAACTAGCTCTGCAGATGATGAAGAAATTGAAGAAATGTATGACGAGATAAAAGAAATTATTCGGGTGGTGAAGGGAGACGAAAATTTAATAGTCATGGGTGACTGGAATTCGTCAGTAGGAAAAGGGAGAGAAGGAAACATAGTAGGTGAATATGGATTGGGGGGAAGAAATGGAAGAGGAAGCCGCCTTGTAGAATTTTGCACAGAGCATAACTTAATCATAGCTAACACTTGGTTCAAGAATCATAAAAGAAGGTTGTATACCTGGAAGAATCCTGGAGATACTAAAAGGTATCAGATAGAGTATATAATGGTAAGACAGAGATTTAGGAACCAGGTTTTAAATTGTAAGACATTTCCAGGGGCAGATGTGGATTCTGACCACAATCTATTGGTTATGAACTGCAGATTGAAACTGAAGAAACTGCAAAAAGGTGGGAATTTAAGGAGATGGGACCTGGATAAGCTGAAAGAACCAGAGGTTGTAGAGAGTTTCAGGGAGAGCATAAGGGAACAATTGACAGGAATGGGGGAAAGAAATACAGTAGAAGAAGAATGGGTAGCTCTGAGGGATGAAGTAGTGAAGGCAGCAGACGATCACGTAGGTAAAAAGGCGAGGGCTAATAGAAATCCTTGGGTAACAGAAGAAATATTGAATTTAATTGATGAAAGGAGAAAATATAAAAATGCAGTGAATGAAGCAGGCAAAAAGGAATACAAACGTCTCAAAAATGAGATCGACAGGAAGTGCAAAATGGCTAAGCAGGGATGGCTAGAGGACAAATGTAAGGATATAGAGGCTTGTCTCACTAGGGGTAAGATAGATACTGCCTACAGTAAAATTAAAGAGACCTTTGGAGAGAAGAGAACCACTTGTATGAGTATCAAGAGCTCAGATGGCAACCCAGTTCTAAGCAAAGAAGGGAAGGCAGAAAGGTGGAAGGAGTATATAGAGGGTTTATACAAGGGCGATGTACTTGAGGACAATATTATGGAAATGGAAGAGGATGTAGACGAAGACGAAATGGGAGATAAGATACTGCGTGAAGAGTTTGACAGAGCACTGAAAGACCTGAGTCGAAACAAGGCCCCTGGAGTAGACAACATTCCATTAGAACTACTGATGGCCTTGGGAGAGCCAGTCATGACAAAACTCTACCATATGGTGAGCAAGATGTATGAGACAGGCGAAATACCCTCAGACTTCAAGAAGAATATAATAATTCCAATCCCAAAGAAAGCAGGTGTTGACAGATGTGAAAATTACCGAACTATCAGTTTAATAAGTCACAGCTGTAAAATACTAACGCGAATTCTTTACAGACGAATGGAAAAACTGGTAGAAGCGGACCTCGGGGAAGATCAGTTTGGATTCCGTAGAAATGTTGGAACACGTGAGGCAATACTAACCTTACGACTTATCTTAGAAGAAAGATTAAGAAAAGGCAAACCTACCTTTCTAGCATTTGTAGACTTAGAGAAAGCTTTTGACAATGTTGACTGGAATACTCTCTTTCAAATTCTGAAGGTTGCAGGGGTAAAATACAGGGAGCGAAAGGCTATTTACAATTTGTACAGAAACCAGATGGCAGTTATAAGAGTCGAGGGGCATGAAAGGGAAGCAGTGGTTGGGAAAGGAGTGAGACAGGGTTGTAGCCTCTCCCCGATGTTATTCAATCTGTTTATTGAGCAAGCAGTAAAGGAAACAAAAGAAAAATTCGGAGTAGGTATTAAAATTCATGGAGAAGAAGTAAAAAACTTTGAGGTTCGCCGATGACATTGTAATTCTGTCAGAGACAGCAAAGGACTTGGAAGAGCAGTTGAACGGAATGGACAGTGTCTTGAAAGGAGGCTATAAGATGAACATCAACAAAAGCAAAACGAGGATAATGGAATGTAGTCAAATTAAATCGGGTGATGCTGAGGGAATTAGATTAGGAAATGAGACACTTAAAGTAGTAAAGGAGTTTTGCTATTTAGGGAGTAAAATAACTGATGATGGTCGAAGTAGAGAGGATATAAAATGTAGACTGGCAATGGCAAGGAAATCGTTTCTGAAGAAGAGAAATTTGTTAACATCGGGTATAGATTTAAGTGTCAGGAAGTCGTTTCTGAAAGTATTTGTATGGAGTGTAGCCATGTATGGAAGTGAAACATGGACGATAACTAGTTTGGACAAGAAGAGAATAGAAGCTTTCGAAATGTGGTGCTACAGAAGAATGCTGAAGATAAGGTGGGTAGATCACGTAACTAATGAGGAGGTATTGAATAGGATTGGGGAGAAGAGAAGTTTGTGGCACAACTTGACTAGAAGAAGGGATCAGTTGGTAGGACATGTTTTGAGGCATCAAGGGATCACAAATTTAGCATTGGAGGGCAGTGTGGAGGGTAAAAATCGTAGAGGTAGACCACGAGATGAATACACTAAGCAGATTCAGAAGGATGTAGGCTGCAGAAGGTACTGGGAGATGAAGAAGATTGGACAGGATAGTGTAGCATGGAGAGCTGCATCAAACCAGTCTCAGGACTGAAGACCACAACAACAACAACAACTTTCCGAAACGGCTGCAAGCTGTTTTGAATGCCAGCGGTTTTCTTGCACCGTATTAGGCGAAGTAGTGTGTTGTATTTTTGGTGTTTCCGTACTTTTTCCACCGTGATCGAGAAATATGTAAAATGCATGGGATACTAATTACGAGATTCGTTGATACACATCACTCACGATCCATCAAAATAGAACTGCCAAACATGTTAAGACAGTGTATGTCGTAGACCGGAGTAAATGGTAAGATGACTTATTTAACAAATACGGCAACCCGGAAGAAGCTCTTACGGAAACTAGGCAGAGGTGAAGTGAAAGGCCGTGACAGTTGCAACGCCAAAGCAGGTTTTGCTCCCACACGTCTGAGTCACGACTGTGGGCCGCTGAGAGGCTTCCCAATCAGACGTTTAATAAGCTGAGCCGTTATGCGCACACTGTTTGCCGAGAAGCCAGCAAGCGCCGTCCGTAATCCGCCGGCAGTCGCAGCTGAGCTCACAGACAGTGGAGAAGCTTGGCCGCTGCTGTCACACAGGGAAGTCTACGACTGCCCCTGACTGAATACTAGACCGCGCAGGGCACATTGTCAACTGCGTAGTAAGTTGAACCCAGGTCTAAAGAAGCTGTTGGTTGGCAGGTTGTACCCATCAGTGCTGTTCCTGCTAATGAGGCTTTCATTTACCACTATGTACTAGCAGCCACAAGAGAACGCCTGCGCGGCACCGATACTTTGCTACAGAGAAATGTCGATCCTGGGAACAAACGGCGTGATCACCTGCTACAGTAGCATAGGTAGTGGCCTTCCGAACAAAAGCGTCTCCACAGACATCAGGAATTTGTACCGTTCGACGATGTCTACAATGGTATGTCGGTTGTTTCTTAAAATTAGCCTTTATAAGCAGTTGTATGCAACGGAATAATGGAGAACCGAAAAAGAAGAGAATCGTAGCGTTTGGCATGTGGTGCTAAAGAAAGATTTTCGTGAAATGATAAGAAATAAGGAGGTTTCCCACAGAATCGGCGAAGAAAGGAACATATGGAAAACGCGGACAAGAAGAAAGGACTAGACGTTAGGACATGAGTTAGGACATCAGGGAATATCTTCCGTGCTGCTAGAGGGAGCTATAGAGGGTAGAAACTGTAAGGGAACACAGGGACTGGAATATATCCAACAAATTATTGAGGGCTTGTATGAGAGTACTGGTGCTACACTGAGACGAAGAGGTTGGCACAAGAGAGGAATTCGTGGCGGACGACAGCGAAACAGTCAGAAGGCTGATGATACAAAAGAAAATAACAAAAGAACCCAATAGTTTTTACGACCTGAAGAGACCCGCTGACAAAACTGTATAAATGTCAGTTTTGTTTTATAGAATTAGAAAATGAAGCAGCACGTTACCATAACGAATTTTATTCTAACTTGAATTGACTATGGGAATCTTTGCACTAGGGATTGAAAAAACCAACCAGTTAAATCCGATACCGGTATGAGTTCCGAATACCGGTATTTTTCGGCGTTTTTTTTTTTTTTTTTTTTTGTATCTGTTACGTCAGGTGACTTTTACTTTTCACTAATAACTGGGGGGAAAAACCTAAATATCAGTTAGGTATAGCAGCAGTGTTAAAATTTTTCGTTTTAAAAGAAACCTTTTTTAAAAAAGAAAAACTTTTATTCGTCAAATTTGCATTCGTCACGAAATATAGCGTTATTATAGAAAATGGGAAAAGCGATCAGAGATATTGTAATAACAACGCCGACAGAAACGAGCAACGAACACATTGCATAAGAATTAGTACAGCATTGCTGAGATAATAATATCCCTGTTGCCATGTGTGTACTGATACGTGCAGTGTATAAGACTTGCCCCCATCTGGTCTACACGACAGACATCCGTTGTACTGTAGAATGGCACCAACTCAGTCAGGAAATATTTTTACAAAATCACGTAGCAGTGTAGTACAATCCTTCATTTACTTTAAAAGATTGAAGGTGAAAGATTTAAAGGAGAAAGGAAATTTTGGTAACAATAATAAATTAAGAAATTCACAACAATTCATTCTTAGTATAAAATAAAAACAGAAAGTACCTGACCTTCTGCCTCTGTCTACATAATAATCCTTTATCGACTTGCAATCGTTGAAAATGGGCAAATTAACATAAACAACAGAGTTCTTCAGTCTCCGTTTTCACCCTTTAGCACTTATTCGTATTGCTCAAATAGTGGTATGATCCCCGAATACGTAATTTTATAGCAGTTTCAAAAAATTAGAGTGGGAGTACACTACTGATTTTTTGTAGTATTCATCCATTTATCAGTTTTCGAGAAAAGCTGTGAGTGCACAAGACTATTTAACTGTCACAAAGATATAATAAAGCATATGGTAAAGATTCAGCCAATAATTCTCATGCAGCTCATTGCGGCCGGACGAGCGCACGTAAAGGGAAAGTGTGGCCAGCGGTAAATAACACGAAACGCGTAAACACCAGGGCAGCCACGAGCAGTGATGTTCCCGGATCTTGTAGGGCAAGTAGGAGTACTCCACCCCAGATCTTTACATGAGAGAGGAAACCAATGTAGGCAAAGAGGGGTGGAATAATTTGGAAGACGGAAAAATAAGCTAGGTGAAGGTGGATGCAAGACACTGTGTCCGAACAGGGCACGCCTTCAGAGTGCGCATATAAAGCGCATCCAGGAGCAGCAAAAGGCAGAGTCGGAGCAGAAGTTGAAGAGAACACAAGTGGGTGCAACACCGAGGCCCTTCGAGAGGGTAGCAGCAGCTACGAATGGGACTTTAAAGGCTTCAGCCACAAAAAGACAGTGATCTACATCTACATCTACATGGTTACTCTGCAATTCACACTTAAGTGCCTGGCAGAGGGTTCATCGAACCATTTTCACACTACTTCTCTACCATTCCACTCTCGAATGGCGCGTGGGAAAAAGGAACACCTAAATCTTTCCGTTCGAGCTCTGATTTCTCCTATTTTATTATGATGATCATTTCTCCCTACGTAGGTGGGTGTCAACAAAATATTTTCGCATTCGGAAGAGAAATTTGGTGATTGAAATTTGGTAAATAGATCTCGCCGCAAAGAAAACCGCCTTTGTTTCAGTGACTGCCACCCCAACTCGCGTATCATATCAGTGACACTCTCACCCGTACTGCGTGATAACACGAATCGAGCTGCCCTTCTTTGCACTTTTTCGATGTCCTCTGTCAATCCTACCTGGTAAGGATTCCATACCGTGCAGCAATATTCCAGCAGAGGACAGACAAGTGTAATGTAGGCTGTCTCTTTAGTGGGCTTGTCGCATCTTCTAAGTGTTCTGCCAACAAAGCGCAGTCTTTGTGTCGCCTTCCCCACAATATTATCTATGTGGTCTTTCCAATTTAAGTTACTCGTAATTGTAATTTCTAGGTATTTAATCGAATTGACAGCCCTTAGATTTGTGCGATTTATCGTACAGCCGACATTTATCGGATTTTTTTTAGTTCCCATGTGGATGACCTCTCACTTTTCATTGTTTAGTGCTAATTGCCACTTTTCCCATCATATAGAAGTTCTCTCTAGATCATTTTGTAATTGGAATTGATCGTCTTATGATTTTACTAGACAGTAAATTACAGCGTCATCTGCAAACAATCTAAAGGGCTGCTGAGATTATCACCTAGATCATTTGTATAAATCTGGAACAGCAGAGGGCCTATGACACTACCTTGCGGAACGCCAGATATCACTTCTGTTCTGCTCGATGATTTACCGTCTATCACTACGAACTGTGACCTCTCTGAGAGGAAATCAAGAATCCAATCACACAACTGAGACGATACTCCATATGCACGCAATTTGATTAATAGTCGCTTGTGAGGAACGGTATGAAAAGTCTTCTGGAAATCTAGGAATATGGAATCGATCTGAGATCCATTGTCGACAGCACTCATTACTTCATGGGAATGTTGAATAAGAACTATATTTTCTGAATCCGTGTTGGTTATGTATCAGTAAGTCATTTTCTTCAAGGTGATTCATAATGTTCGAGTACAGTATATGCTCCAAAATCCTACAACAAATTGAGTTCAGTGATATGGGTCTATAATTCAATGGGTTACTCTTATTTCTTTTCTTGAATATTGGTGTGACATGTGCTACTTTCCAGTCTTTAGGAACAGATCTTGCGTCAAGTGAGCGGTTGTGTATGATTGGTAAGAAAGGCGCTATTGTGTCTGCATATTATGAAAGGAACCTGATTGGTATACCATCTGGACCGGAAGACTAGCCTTTCTTAAGTCATTTGAATTGTTTCGCAACACTTAAGATATCTCCTTTTATGTCACTCACGCTAACAGCTGTTCTGGTTTCGAATTCTGGAATATTTACTTCGTCTTCTTTCGTGAAGGAACAGAAAACTCTATACTCGAGTGGACGCAACTGCAACTGTTAGATAAGTAGCAACTTTGCCTCTTCATCTAAATAGTATTGAACAGAGACAGCCTGTCTCTGTCTCAAGCAGTTGTCGTATGGAGTTTCACTTGTTAGTATGAATAAGTCAGTTTTTAGTACATGTCTCCTAGTTAGTGTGAATTACGCCATGGGACAAATAATGGAAAAGTTAGGCCATGGGGGTCAGTGATTCAGTAGTTGGTAGAATAAGTTGTAGCAAAGACACTTCTCTGTGTCGATAGTGACAAAGTACGAGAAGCACCGTGAGGAGATGTCTGGCTGATCCTGTGGGAACTTGTAAGAATCTGTGCACAGAAGAAACGGTAAAGGACTTGACATCTCACATACCCGTATCACTTATGTTAACGGTCAAATTAAGTGGCCTAAGGGAGAAGTTGTACCTTACCAATACCGCAGACCAGCCCTGCCTGAATCCCGTACCGGCCGAAGTTTCCGAGCGGCTCTAGGCCCCACAGTCTGGAGCCGCGCGACCGCTACGGTCGCAGGTTCGAATCCCGCCTCAGGCATGGCTGTGTGTGATGTCCTTAGGTTAGTTAGGTTTAAATAGTTCTAAGTTCCAGGGGACTGATGACATAAGAAGTTAAATCCCATAGTGGTCAGAGCCATGTGAACCAATTTGAATCCCGTCTTATCCCCCTGGTACCAAGAGCTTGTCAGATGGATTTACACGGTCTACAACGCCTTAAGGGGCTCCGGAAAGGCTCAAAATCATGAAAAGTTCAATTTTTACTTTTTTGCGTTTTCTGAATCTGCAGACTATTACCTTTTAATAGATATATAATTTATTCAATTCCGAAGACTACAACTACTTTAAAATTTTTTTGGAAATGTGTTCTACATGGGCGTGACCCACTGTGGCGCTGTTAAACTGCTGTCAAATGGTGTTATTATTAACGTCCGTGTTCATCAGGTACATTTTAGTGATGTGAGATAAAGTATGTGTTGTGGCTAAACTGTGATGGTTCAATATATATCGCTGGTGTGATTGTCGATTGTTTCATGTTTATTTACTCTGTCATTATCTCGAAAATATTCGTAATTAATTCTGTTTCTTGAGTCTCTGTTTTGTTGAAGTATAATAATGAGTAAAAGTAAAGTTATTAGAAATCCTCTGAAGGCTTTTAAGAAAAGGAGAAATGTTGGAAAGCCAAAGGTATGTGTTATTACTGTAAACAATAAAGACGATAACCAAGTGAGTGAACCTAACCTCTCAAGTACACCTGCCCATAGTAGTCAAAGTGGGAAAGAAAATACTTCACAGAAGAAGCTTGGTTCAATGAGTGAAAACTATGAATGTTTTATGGACGAATCGGATGTGAATGAAATATTTGATATGTCGGTTCTCAAAGGAATTTTTTCAAACTGTGTAAGATGTATTCATTGTAGTGAAGTTGGTCTGGAACTCTCCATAATAAAGCACGTAGGACTTGCTAGTGAAATACAACTGAAATGTGATAAGTGTTCATACATGACCACCTTTTGGAACAGTGTTGCAGTAACTGCAACTGAAGAAAATGGTAGCAAAATCTACGAACACAACAACGAGCGATGCTTGCTTTAGACAAGGAACGCCTTCGGGCTGCAGACAGGGCTGTAAAGAGTCTAGAAATACAAGCAAGAGTAAACAGGAGGAGGAACAAGAGGAAGCTGGAGGAGGAGTTTGCAGAGGATGAAGATAATCCATCCTATGGACCTGGAATGCACTAAAAAGTTAATCCAATCTTTGTCGCTCGATTCCCAAAACTTTTATTTTCTCATACTAATTACATGTTTTCTAAAGATCTTCCAAACATATTTGTTTCAAACTTTTAGTAAATGTTACACAGTACCTTCTGCATAATTTAACACAGCCTTTTTCCAAAAAACTGTATATTTTTGAATATATAAAAAAAATTGCAAAAAAATGTTGTGAATTTTCATTACAATTGAAAAAAATCATCTTTAATAACTGAACTAAAATTTTGTAAAATCCCTGTGTTAAGTTGTAGCCCATATTCCAATAAATAATCTGTAAAAAAAGTTCAACTTCCTACCTTAAATACTTTGTGAGGAAAGATTTAATTTATAAGCGTTATTTTAACATTGCAAGTATAGGGCGTTCCGGAGCCCCTTAAGTAGCCACGGAGATTCTACTCCCTCTCATCTCCTTTATAAAGATTCATTAAGGTAACCACGCAGTCACCGTGTCGTTAACGTCCTGAGTTCGCCAAGCGGCCCACACCGACACTGTACTGCTAACCTGGACCTGTGCCGGGACATGACAAAGCAGCCAACGGTGGACGGAGTAAGTTTCCTTTAATTTGCTTATTTTACTTAATATTTTGGTTCTGTGTCTTGAGACTCAGAGAATCAAAAATTTTAAGTCTTTCTTCGATTTTTCGGTTTGTTACGGGAAATAATAGGAACAAAAAACGGAAAACTGATTATTTCAGAAAACGGTTGTTTGGAGCGGTTTTAATAGTCAGATTAAACTGGCGTGGGGAAAAAACCGTTTTTTTTATTGGAATTATAAAATCTCCCAGTTCTTCTTGAGCAACTGGCTAGTACCAGATCTTCACCTTTCCGTTTAGGGTCTGACTTTGTACTTTTTGTACTAGTCCTAGACGTTGGGTGAAATCGAGAAACGGGGCAGAATTATCATGAAACTGAAACAATTGAAGAAAGGAAAGAAGAGCATCATATAATATTTAAACGTCCCTAATGTGTCTCCAGACAACGGTGAATAAATTTTGGAGGGATCAATTTGTACAATTATCTAAAAATAACTTAAGTATCTTTAAAAATTTAAAAATATTATGCCGTTGCATTTTCCATTTCAAATTGTGCCAGTAGGAAGAACATCCCTGGTTGTGTCTCAGCCGAATTAGAGAGCAAAAGAAGTTCGAATCCGGTGCCGTGTGTAGTGGAGCCTCAAAGCAAGAAACTGACGGCAAGAAATCAAGAGTTGGAGCACACTACCTTCAGAACAGATGTCGCCGATATTAGACGTAGGGACTGCTGAAAATTCCAGTCCAGGATTTTTCGGGCACGACGTTTCACCCATTCCTCTAGACCTCCGAGACACTCACTAGATTTCTTTTCACTCTATTGTAATTATTGGCACCTAAATAGCTACAGCGACAGAAATTACTAATCCAGAGTCCGAACCAGGTTGACACAAGAGGGAGTCAGCGTGCATTGTTATGTAGATTCCTGGCAGATGAATTTTTACTGGAATGTGACGCTAACGCGAATTCTCTGTCGTTGGGAATCCTACTACCTGCTGAGCATTCCACTCAAGCATCAGAAGCCACCCCACACCTTCGGACGTGGATGTGAATTTGAATGCCGATCCAGTATACAGTTTCATCTCAGCGCGTAGTCAGCTGCAAGTCGAAAGATTCGTTCTCGAAATATCACATTGCCATAATTGAGGCTTTTTTCTTGATATTTTACCTCCCAGGAGTGCTAGTCCACTAAGGCTTTCAAAACAACAGCTGTAGAGAAACAGAAAAAAAGTTGGAAACGCAAGCCCTGCACAATTACCCAAAAATGTCTCACGGCAAGTAAGGCTTACTTTCTTGTCTCGCAGCTAGCGCGCCGCGCCTTACGTTATACGAGCGGGGAAAGAAAGACAAACAATCTGCATAAATAAATTTATTAAGAATGGTTCATCATTAACATTGTCAACTCGCCCCGGTCTCCCCTATATCACTGCCAACAGTTTCGGTTACCAATCCCAAGGCTAATTGCAAACAGATCTCTATTTCTTTGGGTTGCCAGATCCTCTTAATTTCAGCGTTAAGTGTTGCGGCCTACGTCCTCAGTTACGTAACTTACACACTCATATCTACTCACCCTGATACTTCTCTCTAACCACAGATTTCAGCAACGAATCATACTGCAATATGTGCCCACTATTCCATCACTGAGATTTACTATGTTCCTCAGTATTTTTTCTCGCTAACACGCCGCAGAATGTCTTCATTCCCTACTCTATCAGTTCGATATTCAACTCCCTCCTGTAATGCCACCTTTATAAGGCTTCATTTGCAATATTTTATTTGGGCTGTTACCAGCAGCAGATATACGAGTATGTTGCAGTATCTGGTTTCGGTCCAAGAGCATCATCTGCCTCCAAAAATTGGTCAATACAAATGACGAATCTCTCATGTAGAAATATTAAATCGGATTAACTGCGAAGCTCATTAACAGTAGGAAGACAGACAATGATTCCCCATACAGTATCAGCAATTATCACCATAAACAAGAACAATTTCTGTCACCTCCACGGCCCACGTTTGTTAGCAGTACTTAGCTGTGCCCCATCAGACGTGGATAAGGCTTCGGATCATAGGGGAGTCATCCTTACTGCTAACAAGCCACAGATACCTCAGATTTTAAAAATTATGACACTATCCACTGACTGACAAAGAAAAATGAAGCACCCAGAATATACTGTTGTATACTTCGTTCACTTATAGATCATCGACGGGCATGTAAATGATCAGAGTTTCAATTCCCTGTGACAAGTATTACGACTACCAGAGTGCTTAGTGTTGTTCATGTTTTGTGTTGTTATCCGGCCTGGTACATGCAAGGGGTGTAAACAGTGTTAGACACTAGTTGATCACTGTGAAGGGCACGGAGATGTCACGTACTCGTGTGAATCAGAGCTGTCAGCAGCTGGCAGAGTTGGAAAGTGGGCCCATTGTGGATCTCTATTTGCCCGGATGGTCGAATAGTATGACATCCAGATTTATTGATCATTTAATGTGACAGTGGCCCAGTGCACCAAGTATGTCGTAGCTCCTTCAAATCTACTACTGCCAACCGAAAACAAGTAAAGGACTGAATGAAACATCTTGTGTACACTTTTTTAGATTTTATTACGCAAATCCAGATTTCGGCTAGTAGCTAGCCATTCTCAATGCACTACTTTCTATTCTCAATGCATGTAAGTCTCTGCTATTCGGGCATCAGCCACAGTTCTTCGAAGAACAACAGTGACTTACATGCATTGAGAATAGGAAATAGTGCATTGAGAACGGCTAGCTACTAGCCGAAATCTGGATTTGCGTAATAAAATCTAAAAAATGATGACTGACTGCTGCACTCGATAATTTATATGACTCTTAAATATAATTCATCGTCGAAACAAGTGCTTCATAAGGCTCTTGTTCGATCGATTCTTGAGTAATTTTCACCAGCCTGGGACCCTTACCATGTAGGACACAAGAGACAGAGATAGAGAAGATCCGACGAAGAGCTGCTCGTTTCGTCGCGATCGTTCGTTTGGCGCGAGAATATTACAGAGATACTCAACACACTTCAGTGGAGGTGCTACAAGAGAGGCGTTGTGTATCACAGAGAGGTTTACCATTCGAGAGCGTACTTTCCGGAACGAGTCATACTTTCTTCCACAAATATTTCACGAAATAACTACAACGAGGAAGTTCGAGAATTTAGAGCTAATACGGAGCCTGTCCGACAATCATTCCTCCCACACACCATTCGCGAATGGATCAGGGACGAGGGGGTGAGGGTCAGATAGTTGTACTGGACGTACTCTCCCCTACACATCCTCAAGTGGTTCGCGGAGTGTTGGTGTAGATCTAGTTAATTCTGCCGACAAAGAGTAATCCAATCTTTTACTTCTCATAGAGCCTAAATCACTGCTACAAAAACATCACTTAGTTGCAGTGTCTCCATTCTCTGTAGCCTACTGCTACTTTTTCCGGTGTGTATTTCACTTGACTTGAGTAGCCGTGATTCCTGATCCGACGGATTTCCTTTCCACCCCTAACCTTTCTCTGCATTCAGCCCGGAGCAAACCCTAGAGCACTTGTGGTGTGCGTACACACAGTACAGTCACATTAATGACTGTGTTCGACATCAACGTATAATAACCACTCACTAATTTCAGGTGGGAGCACTAGCAGTGGACGATATATAAAGCGTGTTGGGAGAATGAGGGAAACAGTGCAGCCGTTGTCCTAACGCAGAAACGGAGCGTTTTATCTGACATCCAGAAGGGCAGGTCACTGGCTTTCACCCCTAAGGTGGAAGCAGTTCCGAAACAGCTAAGACTGTAAACTATTTGCGTACCCCGTGCTTAAAGCATACCGTGCACGGAAAAGTGGCTCTACCCAATACCGGAATCGAGGTAACTATAGTGCACCACAGCCCACAGATGACACGCGTGAATGACAGCTGCTAGACGTATACAAGCAAATATAGGAGCAGCTCTAGAGCAACTGACCGCACAGATGAACCAAGGGGCTACGAACGGTGTTTTCTCAATGACCGTTCAGCGAACATCCCTTCGTATACTCCGCAGCATGCGCCTGGTTCAGGCACCCACACTGACGCTCTTCGTCCGCGACGTATGCAGAAATTTGCGCGCCTGTATCGCAAGTGGACTTCCACTGAATGGCAACACGTGGCCTTTTCAGATGAATCACTTTTTGTGCTCCCTCGAGCAAGTGGTCGTTGGAGCGTAGGGAGTGAAACATCTGAAAGCAAATACACTGCAACTACAGCCGGAAATCTTCAGACCTTCTCATCATTCTAAAAGGCATAACGGATCAACAAAAGTGAGCATGTGTTCTTGGGAACCATGTCCGCCTCTACATGCGGTATGTTTTTCCTCGGCACGATGGTATCTACCAACAGGACAATGCACATAGGGTTCAGTGTACGCGCGTGCTTCGAAGAGCACAAGGATAAGTTTTCCGTACTCCCTGGCCACCAACTCCTCGGATTTAAATCCAATAGCGGGCCGCTGTGGCCGAGCGGCTCTAGGCGCGTCAGTTCGGAACCGCGCTGCTGCTACGGTCGCAGGTTCGAATACTGCCTCGGGCATGGATGTGTGTGATGTCCTGAGGTTAGTTAGGTTTAAGTAGTTCTACGTCTAGGGGATGATGACGTCAAATGCTAAGTCCTCTAGTGCTTCGAGCCATTTGTACCATTTTAAATCCAATAGAGAATCTGTGGAACCACCTCTGTAGGGTTCTCTGCGCCATAGAGCGTCAACCGAGAACCTAGCGCTACTGGCCACAGGACAGTGGTCCGTATGGCTCGACATCCCTGTCAGTCAGTTCCAGAGCCTCATGGACCCTTTTCCTGCGCGTCTCACAGCGGTCCACGATTGCAAAAGGGTTTATTCGGGCTTCTGGTAGGTGGTCATATTAATGTGACAGGACTATGTACACTCATGCTCATAAATTAAGGATAATGCTGATACATGGTGAAACAACGCTCTGGTGGGCGGTTTGTGGGTTTAAAACACCTGGGGTATGACCATGCGGTGCATTTGACTTGTGGTCGTCGCACGGTGGCTCTGGCAGAAGTCCACATATACAGAGGTGTGTTGGTGCATGTCAGAGTACGGTGCAGCGAAAAAGTGTGCAGACGTTTTGAGACTGGTGTTGAAAATGGCTCAAAGAACACATATTGATGACGTTATTAGGGGTAGAATACTGGGGCGACTGGAGGCTGGTCAAACACAGCAGGTCGTAGCACAGGCCCTCCATGTGCCACAAAATGTGATCTCAAGATTATGGCAACGATTCCAGCAGACAGGAAACGTGTCCAGGCGCAACAGTACGGGACGTCCACAGTGTACAACATCACAATAAGACCGATATCTCACCATCAGTGCCCGCAGACGGCCACGGAGTACTGCAGATAGCCTTGCTCAGGACCTTACTGCAGCCACTGGAACAGTTGTCTCCAGACACACAGTCTACAGACGACTGAACAGACATGGCTTATTTGGCTTATTCGGCCAGACTTGCAAGGTGCATTCCACTGACTCCTGGTCACAGGAGAGCCCATAAAGCCTGGTGTCTACAACACAGTACAGTGGTCCCAGCTTATGTTCACGGACGAGTCCAGGTATAGTCTGAACAGCGATTCTCGCCGGGTTTTCATCTGGCGTGAACCAGGAACCAGATACCAAACCCTGAATATCCTCGAAAGGGACCTGTATGGAGGTCGCGGTTTGATGGTGTGGGGTGGGATTATGACTTGTGCACGCACATCCCTGCATGTCTTTGACAGAAGAACTTTAACAGTTCAGATGTATCAGAACGTCATTTTGCACCAGTATGTCCGCCTTTTCAGGGGTGCAGTGGGTCCCACCTCCGTCCTGATGGATGATAACGCACGGCCCCACCGAGCTGCCATCGTGGAGGAGTACTTTAAAACAGAAGTTATCAGGCGAATGGAGTGGCCTGCCTGTTCTCCAGACCTAAACCCCATTGAGCCCGTCTGGGATGGTCTCGGTCGACGTATCGCTGCACGTCTTCACACCCCTAGGCAGTTCAGCAGCTCCGACAGGCACTGGTGCAAGAATGCGGGGCTATACCATAGCAGCTGCTCGACCACCTGATCCAGAGTATGCCAACCCGTTGTGCGGCCTGTGTACGTGTGCATGGTGATCATATCCCATATTGATGTCGGGGTACATGCGCAGGAAACAGTGGCGTTTTGTAGCACATGTGTTTCGGGGCGGTTTTCTCAACTTATCACCCATACCGTAGACTCACAGATCTGTGTCGTGTGTGTTCCCTATGTGACTATGCTATTAGCGCCAGTTTTGTGTAGTGCCACGTTGTGTGGCACCACATTCTACGATTATCCTTAATTTATGAGAATGAGTGTAGTTGCCTATAAGGGAAGACATAATGGCTGCGAAGAGATGCAGCAACTGTTGGATAGTTGTTGCTGATTAGTTGCTTCAGCCATATTCACATCTACAAAAATTTAAAAAATTTAAACATAATGGCAGCTGGAATGAGTCAAACTCCTCTACTGTTTGATTACATGGTTTGAGAGCAAATAGAAGGAACGTGAAAATAATGAGAAGGAGAGATGAGAGAAAAAAGTTATCAATATTGCTGTTCACGAAGTAGACGTAGTTAAGGAATTCTGCTGTCTTGGAAGCAAAATAACACGAAGCAAGGAGGATATACAGTAAAAAGCAGACACGGACAGTCAGAGAGGACATTCCTAGCAAAATTAAGTCTCATGGTATCAAGTATAGCCCTTGAGGAATAAATTTCTGAGAATGTACGGCTGGATCACAGGATTGTGAATGGTAGACTGTGGGAAAACCGAAAAAGAAGAGAGTGTTACAGAAGCACATGCATTAAATATTGTGGGGGCTGATAAGAAAGGACATGTTCCGGTCTTATGCAGAATCGGCGAGCAAAGGAATGTATGGAAAACGCTGACAAGAAGAATGGACAGGATGACAGGATACGTGTTAAGATATCAGGAAGCAACTTCCGTGGTACTTGACGGAGCTGCAGAGGTAAAAACTGTTGGTGAAGACAGAGATTGCTAAACATATAATAAATAATTGAGGACGTATAGTGCAAGAGGTACCCTGAGATGAAGAGGTTGGCACAGGAGAGGGATTCGTGGAGGGTAGCATCAAACCAGTCACAAGACTGATGACCACGAAACAACGTGTCAATTTTTCTGCCTCCGCAGCCCTCTTTTTCCCACCTCCGATTTAATGGTGCTTATTAGCTTTGGGGGCGGCTTATATTCGCGTCAATATAGTGCATACTTATAAAATTAACGAAGAAACACCATCTGGATCACGATTTCTTTTTTAATGACTATAGGTTTCGATCTGCCCTGCAGATCACCTTCAGGTCTAAGCTGGAAAAGAAAAAGCAAGCGGTAAAATAATATTAACGAAAGTGTAGCTTTACACACAATCCCATCAAAGGTATCACAAATAGCATCAAAACACCACGAACCGACACATCCCTGACACTGCAAGGTGTAGTTTCTCAGTAGTGGGGTGAATGACCAAAATTTACGTCAAAATATAAAGGATGCATTGGCGAAAATAATTGTAGTCAATCACGTGACTTGTCTACAGTTCATCTAGAACTCTTCCACACATAAAAGGGTTCTTCCATCATAAAAAAATTATCAGCA
The DNA here is from genome assembly GCF_023864345.2 of Schistocerca serialis cubense. Classification (NCBI taxonomy): domain Eukaryota; kingdom Metazoa; phylum Arthropoda; class Insecta; order Orthoptera; family Acrididae; genus Schistocerca; species Schistocerca serialis. The sequence continues at coordinate 623,416,220 of NC_064645.1, forward strand.
GGATTAACAAAATTAAAAAGGACGTTAAGCTAATACATTTCAGTACGTAAAAGATAAAATACAAATGTAGGCAACAACTTCATATTGAATTATACATTGCACATGTTTATACATTTCGTAAGACAGCACAAAATTAACAAGTACATCTGACTTGCAATGTGTTAGTTCGCCATTCGTTAAAACAAATTTAAGAATTTGCCTTAATTTAACAAATAAAAATACTGAAGAGTCTTATTGTAAGACAAAAACAATTGTAGCTTTTATCAAGTCATATTATTACATACTGTTAACAAAGCCACTATTTCACAGTAGGGCTTACTTTGTAGTGTGTTTATGCATGTCACAGGCTGCAGTCTGCAACAATATAGGGCCAGTTAAAGGTATTCTGCACCTAAATGCTTTTACCTTTCCTCTACTTTTCCGACTGAAACCGAATTTTAAAATCATATCAGTCACGTGAAGATGCAGCAATAACTAAGTTTTGAAGCCCTTTATTGGTTTTTGAGTTTTGAATTTTTAATATGACTTTAATGGTACTTTGGAAACCAACTTTTGGTACTAAGACCTCAACTTCTGCTTTCCATATTTTTTATGTACCTTCACAAGACACTGTCCAACAGGTCTATGCATTCATTTTATGAGAAATGTTATTAATTTACCTTTAGTACTTTTTGTAAATTTAAAACTTAAATGTTCTGTAACTATAGGTAGATAAATGTGATAATAACATAGACAAACTACATTTTTGATAATATAAATTCACCAGCACCTTACGCTTTCCGTTCCTGCTTCCTTTAGGCTTCTTGTTGTTATAATTTCAGGAACAGGATGGCCGTTCTCTTGATTTTTTTTCTTCTCCATCTTGTGGATTGTTTGATTCGTCGTTGATCTCTAGATAAGCAGATCTTCTTCTGGCAGGATGATAAGGAAGTGATGGGACTCTTGCTTTCTTCAGTCTCCTAACATCCCATACTGTTTGAAGTAACATCTTGTACAAGAAAGAAAAGTAGTTTTTGTTCCCCTCAGAGTAGCACTTGCAACGTGTGTCCCCCATTATTTGCTGGATGTATTCCAATCTCTGTCTTCCTCTACAGTTTTTACCCCCTATAGCACTCTCTTCCTTCGTCAGTGTTTTCCATGTATTCCTTTTCTCTGTGATGCTGCGCAGAACCTCCTCGTTCCTTACCTTATCGTTCTTCCTAATTTTTAGCATTCTTCTGTAGCACCACATCTCAAATGCTTCGAGTTTCTTCTCTTCCGGTTTTCCCAAAGTCCATGTTTCACTACCATACAATGCTCTGCTCCAAACTTACATTCTCAGAGATTTCTTCCGCAAATTTGATACTAGAAGATTTCTCTTGGGCAGTGCTAGTCTGCTATTGCATGCCCTCCTCGCTCCATCCATCGTCAGCGACTTTGCTGCTTAGGTAGCAGAATTCCTTAACTTCATCTACTTCGTGATCACCAATCTTGATGTTTAGTTTCTCACTGTTCTCATTTCTGCTACTTCTCATTATTTTCGTCTTTCTTCGATTTATTCTCAGGCCATATTTTGTACTCACTAGACTGTTAATTCCATTCAGCAGATCCTGTAATCCTTCTTCACTGTCACTGAGGATAGCAACGCCATCTGTCAATCTCGTCACTGATATCCTTTCACCTTGAATTTTAATTCAACTCTTGCATCTCCCTTTTATTTCCGTCCTTGCTTCTTCGATGTATAGATCGACCAGTCTTATACCATTTTTAGTACGAACGCTTTGTACTTGGTCTTCCAATCCCATTATAACCTCTTGGTTCTTCTACATATTGTATATTACCCGTCTTTCCTTATAGCTTACCCCAATTTTTCTCAGAGTTCCGAACATCTTACACCATTTTACATTGTCGAACGCTTTTTCCAGGTCGGCAAATCCTATCAACGTGTCTTGATTGATGGACACCGTTATCGCAAATATTGAAATAAGAGGGTTGGGTTGGGTTGTTCGGGGAAGGAGACCAGACAGCGAGGTCATCGGTCTCATCGGATTAGGAAAGGACGGGGAAGGAAGTCGGCCGTGCCCTTTGAAAGGAACCATCCCGGCATTTGCCTGAAGCGATTTAGGGAAATCACGGAAAACCTAAATCAGGATGGCCGGACGTGGGATTGAACCGTCGTCCTAATCGAATGCGAGTCCAGTGTCTAACCACTGCACCACCTCGCTCGGTCTTGAAATAAGAGTTACGGTAAAATTCATTCTGTTCACTGATTCATGTCATATTCTTTTCTTTTGGCTTCTGCCTAGCACTATTGCAACACTTTTCTCAATAACCTGAAAAGTAATTTTTCCTCGAAAAAAATCGTTTATGATTAATATAGTGCATCACTTAGGAGGTATGTCAATAACGCAATAACTTTATTTCAAGGGAATAAGGACGACAACAAGCAGATAGATGCAGAAAAATACGAGTATATCATGCCTCTTAAAATATTCGTTAATAAAAGATGGTGAATAAAGTCTTCCGCAGTGACTGTTAAAACGCTTTTATTAAAAAGTCACTAGCGGTTTCGCATCAATAGAGATGCATCTTTAGGTGAATGGTTCTACTAAACCAACACGCTGCGGCAAAGTGATTGCTTAGAGCCAAGTCACGTCGTTCATAGTCAAGATAGAAGCAGATAGCATGCTAAAAGATATAGGCCTGCCCAGTTTACGCTGGCGCCAGACACACAGTTTTAGGTTGTCTACGTCATGGTGTTCCACAGTCCCAACGCTTTTAGCATTCTGTCTGTTTCTAACTTGACAATGAACGACGGGACTTCGCTCTAAGCAGTCACTTTGCCGCACCATGACAATGCATTCCAGTTGATCCGGAACCGGTAGCGACCTTTTAATAAAAGTATTTTAACAGCCAGTGCTTAATATTTTACTCACAATGTGGAATTTTAGCTGCTGTTGCCAGACCCTTAAAAATGTTTGTTATTCTTGTCCATATATAAACAGCTTGTGTGTTTACGTATTTATAGACTTTTTCCATGATGATCCACTGTCACCAAATAGTGGTTGTAGTGGTAGATAGCCTTTGGTGTCATGCTGTTAGTAAGAGAGTTTGGTCGCAGTACGTGGAGGAGGGTGAGTGTGGCGTGCAAAAATCCGCGAAATATGGAGCAATAAATATTCTTAGGAAAAGTAATACACCCTTTGACTTGCCAACACAACCGTACATACGAAAATGCTTTTATTGTTTCATTGGTCCGACATAATACTATGCTTGCATGGTTTTGTCATTCAGACTTTAGTAAGGATGGGTAATATCAAATAGACCAGTTTTAATCTCGCAGAGCGTTTTCGTCAATCACACTTCACCGACGATCAACGTAGACACAAAGAAAGAAATCGAGACAGACCCAACGATGAAAAACTGGTAATTAACAAATTAATAATCGATTGGTTCTCTACAGAGATTTCGGGTGAATATTTCTCTTATTCTTTGTGAGGGTAATCCTTATCATAATTTAGCGCGTTTTCGTCAATCACTTCTGCATTATTCTTCGTGAGAATAATCGCCCACCACAGTACGGTTGAAACACGTTGAGGACTCTATCACTATTAGATTTGATAGTGAATGAAACAATAAAAACATTTTCACATATACGGCAAAGTTCGTCAGTCATATTTCTTAGCTTTTTGTAAGAGTATTTATAGCTCCATACTTCGCGAATTTTTGCCCTTCATACTCATCCACTCCCACGCACTGCGACCAAAGTACCTTTTTTTGGGTCATCGGTCTTCTGACTGGTTTGATACAACCCTCCACGAATTCCTCCCTGTGCCAACCTCTTCATCTCAGAGCAGCACTTCCAACCTACGTCCTCAATTATTTGCAGGATATATTCCAGTCTCTGTCTTCCTCTACAGTTTTTGCCCTCTACAGCTCCCTCTAGTACCATGAAAGTGATTCCTTCATGTCATCCTGTCCCTTCTCCTTATTAGTGTTTTCCACATATTCCTTTCCAGTCCAATTCAGCGCAGAACCTGCTGATTCCGTACCTTATCAGTCCACATAATTTTTAACATTCGCATGTAGCACCACATCTGAAATGCTTCGATTCTCTTCTGTTCCGGTTTACCCACAGTCCATGTTTCACTGCCATACAATGCTGTACTCCAAATGTACATTCTCAGAAACTTCTTCCTCAAATTAAGGGCTATGTTTGATACTAGTAGACTTCTCTTGGTCAGGAATGCCCTTTTTGCCGTTGCTAGTCTGCTTTTGATGTCGTCCTTGCTCCGTCCGTCATCGATTATTTTACTGGCTAGGTAGCAGAATTCCCTAACTTCATCTATTTCGTGACCATCAATGCTGATGTTAAGTTTCTCGCTGTTCTCATTTCTGCTACTTCTCACTACTTTCGCCTCTTTTCGATATACTCTGAATCCGTGTTCTGTGTTCATTAGATTGTTCAATCCGTTCAGCAGATCAAGTAATTTTTCTTCACTTTCACGCAGCAATGTCATCAGCGAATCGTATCATTGATATCTTTGGACCTTGAATTTTAATGCCATTCCTAAATCTTTCTTTTATTTTCATCATTGCTTCTTCGATGTACAGATTGAACAATAGGGGGGAAAGACTGTATGCCTGTCTTACACCGTTTTTAATCCGAGCGCTTCATTCTTGGTCGCCCACTCTTCTTATTCTCTCTTAGCTCTTGTACATTTGTATATGATCCGTCTCTCCCTATAGCTTACCCCTATTTTGCTCTGAAGTTCGAACGTCTTGCACCATTTTACACTGTCGAAACTTTACTAACAGTTTAACTGCAACTTCCTGGCAGATTAAAACTATGTGCCCGACCGAGACTCGAACTCGGGACCTTTGCCTTTCGCGGGCAAGTGCTCTACCATCTGAGCTACTGAAGCACGACTCACGCCCGATACCCACAGCTTTACTTCTGCCAGTATCTCGTGTCCTACCTTCCAAACTTTACAGAAGCTCTCCTGCGAACCTTGCAGAACTAGCACTCTTGAAAGAAAGGATACAGCGGAGACATGGCTTAGCCACAGCCTGGGGGATGTTTCCAGAATGAGATTTTCACTCTGCAGCGGAGTGTGCGCTGATATGAAACCTCCTGGCAGATAAAAAGTGTGTGCCCGACCGAGACTCGAACTCGGGACCTTTGCCTTCCGCGGGCAGGCATTCTACCATCAGAGCTACCGAAGCACGACTCACGGCCGGTACCCACAGCTTTACTTTCATATCAGCGCACACTCCGCTGCAGAGTGAAAATCTCATTCTGGAAACATCCCCCAGGCTGTGGCTAAACCATGTCTCCGCTGTATCCTTTCTTTCAGGAGTGCTAGTTCTGCAAGGTTCGCAGGAGAGCTTCTGTAAAGTTTGGAAGGTAGGAGACGAGATACTGGCAGAAGTAAAGCTGTGGGTACTGGCCGTGAGTCGTGCTTCGGTAGCTCAGATGGTAGAGCACTTGCCCGCGAAAGGCAAAGGTCCCGAGTTCGAGTCTCAGTCGGGCACACAGTTTTAATCTGCCAGGAAGTTTCGTATCAGCGCGCACTCCGCTGCAGAGTGAAAATCTCATTCTAGTTTAACTGCATTCATAATGCCCTTAATGTGACGCACGTCTGTATGAATCTCATATCTGGAATGGTACTCATGCTGTCTCCCACATCACGTAACAACTGAGATCACGGTTCCTAAGACATGGCTCCATCTACGTCGGTACGTACCTATTATTACGATCCGCGAACGTTGTGTCTTAAACGGATGATACGACAAACATATTTAATACAATTAGAACTTTTGTTGCCAGCACTCGACATCTGCGCTCGGCCGTATTGTTGCAGAGGCCGGCGGCTGTTGACGAGCGGAGCGACCCGTCTGCTGTCGACGCGCGCATCGTTCACGGTCGGCGACGCACTTTGTGCGCTGAGCGGCCGGTCGGGACAACCCTTTCCGTGCGAGTGCGCCGGCTGAAAACACGCGAGGCAGCCAGCGGCCGGCAGCAGGGGACGGGGCAAGGGGGGGGAGGGGAGCAAGGGACGGCCGCGACGCGGACTTGTGACACGTTTATTCTTTAATACTTTTCAGGTGTCAGGCGCGCGAGGAATTCCTGCCGTATACATACAGCTGTCAATCCGAGTTACCTTTTTGGCCCGCGGGCTTAATCCGACGGAAGAAATGAATCTCCCGCTGTCGCGCGGTGGCCCGGGAACGCCACAAAGGGGTTCGCGCCGCAGCGGCGGCCGCGGTCCGGTTATGCCGTAAGCCGTTTAGGAGCCGCCCCGGCACCCAGCAGCGCCCAGGGGGTCCGCCGCGCCACCGCCCGTTCACCTGGTGCTCGCCCAAAATGGTTTAACTTTTTCCGCAGATAAACCAATTACCGAATTCGCCCTCCTCCCGTGTTCCGCATGCAAGCGTGAATGTGTGTGTGTTCGCGTCAAAGCGAGAGAGAGACTATTGGCAGCGGAAGGTGGGGGGAGGGGGAGCAAGGGGTACAACAGCTAAGCATTCTGTCTCGCTGAAAGGTGATTGACTCCCTGCGTCTTCGAAAGGAATGGGTAGGTTTGCTTAAAGTGCTCTGCCACTCACCGGAGAACCGCCTGTCTTGTTGAAAAGGGTTGAGAGTGTCCGGCCAATACGAGGCCATAATTCGTAGCGACTGGACCGTTCACTCGGTTTCCACTTGGAGGCTTCTGAGTTATCTGGCGTCTGTGCTATTCTCTATGGGAATGCGTTAAGAACATAGATGAAACAACTCACGCTAAAGTTGTTTTACTTAGACTCTCTATGGTTCGACCTTGCTGTTCTTTTCCGAAGATTGTTGCCCGAAGATTGGTTTGGTGCAGCTCTCCGCACTATATCCTGTGCAAGTCTCCTCAACTCAGTATAGCTACTGCAAACTACAGCCATTTGCACATACTTACTCTATCAAGCTTTGGTTTACAGTACTCCCCCTCTCCCCACCCCAATCCCTCCTCCGGCCCTCCCATCCATTAACAAATGTACGATTCATATATACGTAAAGCGCAGAACTCGGGATGCTGGCAAGACTGCGGATGTTCTACGGTGTTAATTTATTTCGTTAAACGGTTTTCGGTTTCAGACTTTGACTGTCGTCGACAAAGAAGATACAATACAGATGAACACCATTGGAAAAGATAGCCCTATTACATGTCGGAGCGTGGTCCAAACACATAATAAATGTCACATAAAGCCTATCAACTACACAGAGATGAGATTAGCAGCGGAAAACCTATGGACATTAAACTCTCACACACAGAATGCCTCCTAACAGTAAAAGAACAAGCGCTTCTCTCGTGGCAGTAAGAATAGAATCAAAAACAACAAACAAGAAGTAAAAGCTATGCACATATACAGACAGTCATACCGAGACAGGCATGGTTTGCAAAGTCCAAACATTCAAGGAAAATTATAACATCCATTGGGAGAATGCGTCTCAGTCATGGATCATTCCCTGCCCATTTACATAGAAGCGGCGTATCGGAGACACTCTACTGTGACAAAAGCCACGTCTAGATGCTATGAGAAAGGCAGAGTCAACATTTTAAAGAAGTTCTTCAAATTTGGTCATTGCCAGGCGCTTTGCACGATCCCAGTTCTCGGACACACAATCAGAAGGACCTACGACGCCATATCCAGATTTATAGCAAAAGAAGACGTAAACATTTAAAAGGAATCGTGAGCACTGAACTTAACTGAAGAAATGAATTAACGACTAAGTTGTTAGCTGTCAACTGTGTCTTTGTAATATAAGTACAGCAGTCTCGATCTGAAGACGTATATGAATGAAGACAGACAAATGTTACCTCGCTATGTATATGTGTTCCAATACATTTAAATAATGGTGGCTAAAAAGTTTATATGTTAAAAGCCAATAAAATAAAAATAATAATAAATGTCATGTTTGATAATGTAATGGCAGCGTAATTCAAAATATTAAACAGTACATAACTGTAAAGAGAACAACCAGGAAATACATTAACACTATATATCGGAAAAAAACGCTGTGTGTGTTAGGGGGAGGGGGGGGGGGACCAAGATGAAGTGAAGGAGGAGAACAACATTGTCAAATAATTATATTCAACACAAGAGTAGATGTACTTGCCATGAAACAACGTAGTCGGCTATGCAACACATTAAATTAACAATCACAATTACATAAAATTATTACCAGAGTATTGAAGAGCAACCGAAACTAGTTAACGAGATAAATTAGCACTGTACAAAATTCCGTAGTATTCTGCTTTTCATTTGTAGTAATGAATTTGTTCTATCAAGAAGTAACAGCTCACAAAAATGACGATTCCTTGACAGTTCAGGATGTTTAGAGCCAACAAATCTCTTCTTTTAGTCAAACAACACGATAAATTTCTTTACTCTCCCATTTCTTTTCAGTACTTCTTCATTAGTTGTCCGATCTACCCATCTAATCTTTAGTATTCTGTAGCATGGCATTTCAAAAGCTTAAACCCAAATTCACATATACTTCACAGGATGTTAACACGTCATAATAATTTTCACACAAAATGAGAAACAAAAACCCGTTGAAGATAGCCCACAAAGTTTTCAGACATATCTGGGTAAAGCAAAAATAATCAGACGGTGTCTTACGTAAGGCAGAACTTCTCTTTAATTTTTCTTTACAAGTACGGAAGGTAAGAAGAGCTACAAAATCCAAAAGACAACACTATCCATTTCCGTCTTTCTGAACTGCTTGTTGTCTACGTTTCACTTCCATACATGGCCACACTCCAAATAACTTCACAAAAGACCTTGGCGACAGTTAAATTTGTATTAGATGTCAACAAACTCCTCTTTTCCAGAAACTATTTTCTGGTTATTACAGTCTGCCTCTTGTATCCTCTACGGTTTGGTTCCCAAATAACATAATTCAAATTTTAGCGCCTCACTTCTTATTTTAAGTCTCTCAGCATAGCCTGAGTTAATTCGATTGCATTCCATTAGCCTTGTTTGATAACCTCAGTTCAAGACACTGTCCATTTTGTTCAACTACTCTTCAAAGTTCTCGACTGTCTCTGAGGATTTAATTTATCGGCCAAGCTAAAAGCTTTTATTTCCTCTCCCTGAAGCTTAATCCTTTTGCAAATTTCTTTTTGGTTTTCTTTAATCGTTACTCAATGCACAGACTGAATAACTTGTGAATATGCTACAACCCTACCTCGCTCCCTTCTGAACTACGGCGTCCCTTTGATGTTCTTCGATTCGTACAACTACAATCTGGTTTCTGTACAAGTTATAGACAACTTTTCACTCCTTGTGTTTTATCCCTGCTGCTATCAGAATTTGAAGAGCGCATTATAAAAAAAATTTCGAAAGCTTTCTCTACATCTACAGATGCAATGCAGTTACATTTCTGTTTCCTTATTCTCCAAATTTTGAAACGCCTTTTATAATCTGTGTCACATGACCTGTCGTCCCTTGCAGTTTCCCGTCTCTACCTCTCCTTCCATTACCATTGTCTTCTGAAGAATCTTTCTTTCATATTTATTTCGTTACTTTCGCTACAACCTCTTTCTTGATTATTTAATCTGTCTTTTTAATTTTTTACATATATCTGCCAGTTTCTTATTTCCTACTTTTGCTACTCTAGATTTATCAGTTTCATACATGCAAAGTTTCAGAAACTTCTCGTCTAGGCCAACTGTCCAAGATTACCATATTATTTTCCAAAAGAATATTACTTCCACCTAATTTCGAACGTCATCTCTAATGATCAGTATGTACTGATAACCCTCATAAATTGAGATGAGAGAAGAAGAAATTCTATTAAACTGCATCAGGGGTGATACGCATGTTTATTTTGTTCCAAATGTAAATGACTTGCTCTTTTTAATTACATGCCACCTGAAGTAATTAAGAGACGAATGACGTAGGAAATATAAAAAAAAATGCCTTGTGCTGTTATCAAATATTTTCACATGAGGGACTCGACACCTTTGTAGATCTATGCAAAACTGGATTAAATTTTAGTCTGCACTGGTATTACATATTAATTGTTTGTTGATTGTTGTTGTTGTTGTTGTGGTCTTCAGTCCTGAGACTGGTTTGATGCAGCTCTCCATGCTACTCTATCCTGTGCAAGCTTCTTCATCTCCCAGTACCTACTGCAACCTACATCCTTCTGAATCTGCCTAGTGTATTCATCTCTTGGTATCCCTCTACGATTTTTACCCTCCACGCTGCCCTCCAATGCTAAATTTGTGATCCCTTGATGCCTCAAAACATGTCCTACCAACCGATCCCTTCTTCTAGTCTAATCATACAGTAAAGCTGCATGTCCTAGGGAAAAATTACGGCTGTAGTTTCCCCTTGCTTTCAGCCGTTCGCAGTACCAGCCCAGCAAGGCCATTTTGATTAATGTTACAAGGCCAGACCAGTCAATCATCCAGACTGTTGCCCCTGCAACTACTGAAAAGCAAACGCGTTTTGAGATGTTTTTCACTAAAAATTGTTAATTTTTTCATCCTGCTTGTGTTGGCGACATTGACGGCCGACTCTGCGTCATTTGCTGACTTGGAAAGTTGCGAACGATGCCCGCCTCTCGTTGTGTGAACGTTGTCCTTTATGTATGTCATGTCTCGGTGGCTCAGCGTGCTGACTATGACTCTCTGCTCTTCCATTTCCTTTTAAGTAGTTTGTTGATTAAAGAACTAAAGATGTGGCCACAGAAGCACAAAAAGTGAATGGCGCTCAGAACGGGCAGAGTTGAGGTTATAACATAAAACACCTAAATAAACCACATTACATGGCAATAATAAAAGATGGCGAAATGAAATTTTGCATGATAACTGATATTAAAATCAAACCGAACTTAACGTCCTTGAAGGCATAATAGATATGACAAAATAGTTTGTGTGTTGGATGCCACTATTGTTGACCTTTGACCCGGACGATCATTTCAATTGAATTTTAGGCCCATTCCACAGCACTTTCTTCGCACATTCGTGTTCGTGGACGATTATTGAATCTATCATCACAATTATGTATCCAGGCAACAGTCAACAACATGGACAAAACTTGCGAGAGCTCAGTTAAGAAGACGAGGACCTTTCAACACGCGGAATTGTGTCGGCCACGACTATTTCGAAATTTCGTGTACATGTCACAGATGAATTATTCGGACAAAGGTACGATCTTAATAACTAATAGCTACTGAACATTTTCGGGTAGTTTCAAACAACTCTTGACGGAAAAACAACTAGAATGTGACTGTTCAGAATGGTGAACACTCACCACCTGAGATTTAAAATCATTCGTCGACCATCTTAATCTCTTGCCTAAGCTCCAAGATAGTTCTTCCTATTGTCTAAATTGAAAATTTGCCTTCCCTAGAAAAAAATTTCGTCCGAGGAATTTACTGCTTGCTTGAATGTGTATTTAACAGCGTCTGACGAAATCTACTTCTCAGATAGTATGTTAATATTGGAATATCGAGACTCAGACATATAAACGTTGAAGATACTGTAATGAGCATTGAAATTCTTCTTATTACGTTTTTTATGGACTAAAGTCTACCCTTACACATCGTGTTGCAGCCCTATCGAGTATATTTTAGTATTTCACCTGACTGTGAATCAGCGTGTGGGCTTCCAAATACCTAAGCGAAATAATCTACATCTACATCTATACTCCGCGAGCCACCTTACGGTGTGTGGCGGAGGGTACTTATTGTACCACTATCTGATCCCCCCTTCCCTGTTCCATTCACGAATTGTGCGTGGGAAGAACGACTGCTTGTAAGTCTCCGTATTTGCTCTAATTTCTCGGATCTTTTCGTTGTGATCATTACGCGAGATATATGTGGGCGGTAGTAATATGTTGCCCATCTCTTCCCGGAATGTGCTCTCTCGTAATTTCGATAATAAGCCTCTCCGTATTGCGTAACGCCTTTCTTGAAGTGTCCGCCACTGGAGCTTGTTCAGCATCTCCGTAACGCTCTCGCGCTGACTAAATGTCCCCATGACGAATCGCGCTGCTTTTCGCTGGATCATGTCTATCTCTTCTATTAATCCAACCTAGTAAGGGTCCCATACTGATGAGCAATACTCAAGAATCGGACGAACAAGCGTTTTGTAAGCTACTTCTTTCGTCGATGAGTCACATTTTCTTAGAATTCTTCCTATGAATCTCAACCTGGCGCCTGCTTTTCCCACTATTTGTTTTATGTGATCATTCCACTTCAGATCGCTCCGGATAGTAACTCCTAAGTATTTTACGGTCGTTACCGCTTCCAGTGATTTACCACCTATGGCATAATCGTACTGGAATGGATTTCTGCCCCTATGTATGCGCATTATATTACATTTATCTACGTTTAGGGAAAGCTGCCAGCTGTCGCACCATGCATTAATCCTCTGCAGGTCCTCCTGGAGTACGTACGAGTCTTCTGATGTTGCTACTTTCTTGTAGACAACCGTGTCATCTGCAAATAGCCTCACGGAGCTACCGATGTTGTCAACTAAGTCATTTATGTATATTGTAAACAATAAAGGTCCTATCACGCTTCCCTGCGGTACTCCCGAAATTACCTCTACATCTGCAGATTTTGAACCGTTAAGAATGACATGTTGTGTTCTTTCTTCTAGGAAATCCTGAATCCAATCACAAACCTGGTCCGATATTCCGTAAGCTCGTATTTTTTTCACTAAACGTAAGTGTGGAACCGTATCAAATGCCTTCCTGAAGTCCAGGAATACGGCATCAATCTGCTCGCCAGTGTCTACGGCACTGTGAATTTCTTGGGCAAATAGGGCGAGCTGAGTTTCACATGATCTCTGTTTGCGGAATCCATGTTGGTTATGATGAAGGAGATTTGTATTATCTAAGAACGTCATAATACGAGAACACAAAACATGTTCCATTATTCTACAACAGATTGACGTAAGCGAAATAGGCCTATAATTATTCGCATCTGATTTATGACCCTTCTTGAAAATGGGAACGACCTGCGCTTTCTTCCAGTCGCTAGGTACTTTACGTTCTTCCAGCGATCTACGATAAATTGCTGATAGAAAGGGGGCAAGTTCTTTAGCATAATCACTGTAGAATCTTAGGGGTATCTCGTCTGGTCCGGATGCTTTTCCGCTACTAAGTGATAGCAGTTGTTTTTCAATTCCGATATCGTTTATTTCAATATTTTCCATTTTGGCGTCCGTGCGACGGCTGAAGTCAGGGACCGTGTTACGATTTTCCGCAGTGAAACAGTTTCGGAACACTGAATTCAGTATTTCTGCCTTTCTTCGGTCGTCCTCTGTTTCGGTGCCATCGTGGTCAACGAGTGACTGAATAGGGGATTTAGATCCGCTTACCGATTTTACATATGACCAAAACTTTTTAGGGTTCTTGTTTAGATTGTTTGCCAATGTTTTATGTTCGAATTCGTTGAATGCTTCTCTCATTGCTCTCTTTACGCTCTTTTTCGCTTCGTTCAGCTTTTCCTTATCAGCTATGATTCGACTACTCTTAAACCTATGATGAAGCTTTCTTTGCTTCCGTAGTACCTTTCGTACATGATTGTTATACCACGGTGGATCTTTCCCCTCGCTTTGGACCTTAGTCGGTACGAACTTATCTAAGGCGTACTGGACGATGTTTCTGAATTTTTTCCATTTTTGTTCCACATCCTCTTCCTCAGAAATGAACGTTTGATGGTGGATAATGTCCTCTCTGGTAAGCCGTCAGGTATTTTATCGTTTCGCCCAAGGGGGGGTCCCTCTAACCTAAAAAACCCCCGTGTGCACGCCACACGTACTCTGCTACCCTAGTAGCTGCTTCCGGTGTGTAGTGCACGCCTGACCTGTCTAGGGGGGCCCTACAGTTCTCCACCCAATAACGGAGGTCGATGAATTTGCAACCATTATAGTCGCAGAGTCGTCTGAGCCTCTGGTTTAGACCCTCCACACGGCTCCAAACCAGAGGACCGCGATCGACTCTGGGCACTATGCTGCAGATATTAAGCTCAGCTTGCACTCCGCGTGCGATGCTGGTTGTCTTCACCAAATCAGCCAGCCGCCGGAAGGAACCAAGGATGGCCTCAGAACCCAAGCGGCAGGCGTCATTCGTTCCGACATGTGCTACTATCTGCAGCCGGTCACACCCAGTGCGTTCAATAGCTGCCGGAAGGGCCTCCTCCACATTACGGACGACACCCCCCGGCAAGCACACCGAGTGCACACTGGCATTCTTCCCCGACCTACCCGCTATTTTCCTGAGGGGCTCCATAACCCGCCTAACGTTGGAGCTCCCTATAACTAATAGGCCCGCCCTCTGTGACTGTCGGGACCTTGCCGGAGAATCGGCCACTGGCCCAACAGGCGAGGCATCCTGTGGTGGCTCGGAAACGATGTCATCACCACTAGGAAGCACCCCGTACCTGTTGGAAAGGGGTAAGGCAGCTGCCACGCGGCCAGATCCCACCTTCGCCTTTCGGCCAGGCACGCGCGAGCCCACCACTGTCCGCCATTCACCCTGGAGTGATGGCTGACCGGTAAGATGCTCACTGCCGGAAGACGCAGCGACATCAGGGGTTCCATGTGATTCCAAGGCCACCGAAGTAGGCATAGGTCTCACCACAGTTGCCCCAACGCCACTATGAGCCGACGCCTGCGCCTCGAGCTCGATGAGCCTAACAGACAAAGCCTCCACCTGCCCCCGAAGAGTGGCCAATTCTCCTTGCGTCCGCTCACAACAACCACAGTCCCTACACATGACTATGTTTACCCTACTCTATACGGTGACAAATTCCCAAGATAATCTTCTGATGAGCTACTCTGATAATCAAGAAACACTCACTGAAATACGAGACGCGAAAACTACGCTAGGTTTTCCCAGAAAAACTATTTAAAAGCTAAGCGCAGCAAATAAGTACAAAAACGCTTTATACAAACAGTACTCGCTGCTGCTGGTGCTCTCGCTCTGGCTGTCACAAGACAACTGCTGATTCAAGTGACTAGTGGCTAACGGCCGCGAAACAAACAAAAGACGGTTTTAGGGCGCTTTCTGTTCTAAACGATCAAGAAAACACTAAGAAATCTAACACGAAAACTACGTAAAGTTTTATCAAGAACTGTTAGTTACTATGCAGAGCAGATAAACACAAATAGAATCCCTTCCTTAGTGGAAGGTCGTAAACAAAATGCAAAATAAACGCTTTATACAAACAGTACTCGCTGCTGCTGGTGCTCTCGCTCTGGCTGTCACAAGACAATGAGATCTGCTGCTCCGTTCTGAGGAAAGATAGTATGAATTTCTCCGTTGATGGCCACTCAAGCCAACAACAAAAGTCTCCGGTTAGAAATACATTACTCTGACGGAACATTTCTGTATAAGACAGTCCTTTAAGAGCCGGCCGGAGTGGCCGAGTGGTTCTAGGCGCTACAGTGTGGAACCGCGCGACCGCTACGGTCGCAGGTTCGAATCCTGCCTCGGGCATGAATGTGTGTGACGTCCTTAGGTTAGTTAGGTTTAAGTAGTTCTAAGTTATGCTCGTCTCTGTTGCCACCTACCTGTATCTTAAGGTAACGTTACAGAGATCACCTGATTGCAGGAAATCCCCTCAAACCCTATATTTTACTTGCAGGAGAAGTTGTAAAATTGGAGTAGGGGAATTTTTGGATCCTACCTCGACCTTTTCTAAATTGCGGTTAGCGACAAATAAAGATATGTGTGCCACTGCTGGCTGGGAGGCCCCGAAGGGTTCTTTAGCCGCCAAATCGGAAAGTGGTTTTTCCTTCCGCGTACAACGGTCCATTTTCATACGGTGTATGAGAACTGCGTGTTAAGTGTATCTGGCTGAATTTTCTCGTTATGAGAGTATAGAAGGGCGATCTGTTTTAATTGGTAAAAACCATTCAAAAGCCAAAATCGCACAAAATATTTTTTATTCAACACAATGAATTTCAACAGTGTTTGCCATCATCTTCAGGTCTTAAACATCTTTTTGTTGTAAAATATGTTCATTTACGGCAAAAAGGTGTTTAATACCTGAAAATGACACCAAAGACTGTTGAAACGGGTTATCTTCAATAAAATATTTAGAGCGATCTTAGGTTTTGAATGATTTTTAGCAATTGAGAGTAGCTGTTGAATAGTGGTGAATGCCATGTGTGTATGTGTAATTTGCTGTCATTATTGTGTTCTATAATTGACATCCATTAGCTGTAGAATCTTACAATATGTTCTGAGTTCAAATGTAACGAGATATCTTGAAAAAAGTGACGTCCTTCGTGACAACGGGTATGAATACCGGAAACATGGATGAAGTGGAACCCTAGCTCGCACTTTTCTCACGTGACATGGATCAAGGCACTCAGGTAGATCCAGTATTTCGTGAATACCGAAAATCATTTGCCTCAGTACTTCTCACACATTTGTTATCGAAAGTACGATCGTGTGGGGATCAGGTGAAGTTTAATTCTGGATTGAGGATTTCCTGCTAGGGATAGCGCGGGCAGTTGTCGTGGATGAAGAGTCATCGACAGATGTAGAAGTAACTTCGGGTGTGTCCCAGGGAACTGTGTTGTGGCTCTTGCTCATCATGGACCTAGCAGGCAATATAACAATAATCTCAGACGTTTTGCAAACGATGTTGTTATCCAAAATAACTGTCTAAAAAAGCTGCGCAAGTATTCAGTCCTTAACGTGTTCAAAGTGATACAAAATACGAAGAGCGTTCAGTAAGAAGCGTAACACATTTTTTCTCGGCCTATTTCTGTTGAACAAATGCGGAATTATTGTGGGGCATCGTGGCATTTGCCCGCTTCAGCCCCTATAGTTTCATCAAGTTCCGAGAGGTCATGGCGTCCGTAACGAAGGTGTGTCCAAAGCAAATATCTATCATTGTGTTTCTTTTGGCGGACAACCAGTACATCACAGATATTCAAAGATTCTTGCAGAATGTCTACGGAGACGCAGTGAACAAAAGCACGGTGAGACGTTGTGCGAGGCGTCTGTGATCATAGCGACGAGGCCGCGGAAAACCTGTCCGATCTCCTGCGTGCTGACCGGCCGCACACATCTGTAGCTCCTGCAGTGTTGGAACGTGCGGACACTCTCTAGACGCATCACAATCAGACACCTCGGCGCTCAACTGGACGTCTCTGTTGGTAGTGCTGACACACTTGCCCACCAGTTGGGGCACTCAACAGTGTGTGCCCGCTCCGTTCCTCACCGCTTAACAGAAGACCATAAAGGGCAACGAAGTGCAAAATTGCCTCCATGTTACGAGGCTGATCGTTACATCTTCAAATGTGATGAGACACTGATTCATCACCTGGAACCGGAAACAAAAACGGCAATGCATGGAGTGGCGCTACACCACATATCCTCCGAAAAAAAAGCTGAAAGCTGCACCCTCAGCCGGTAAAGTCACGGGGACGGTCTTTTGAGACTCTGAAGGGGTTACTCTGCTTGATGTCCTCCCCCATGGTGCAACAATCACCTCTGTAATGCATTGTGCTACCCTCAGGAAATTGAAGAAACGACTTCATCATCACAGAAACTTCTCCTTCTCTATGACAATGTAAGGCCTGCGCACCCAAGAGGAGCTCCCAGACCTTCATTGGACATCCATCCTACAGCCCGTATCTCGTACGTTCCGACTTCCATCTGTTTGACTCAATGAAGGATGAACTCCACAGGAAGCGGTATGTGGATGATGAGAAGGTAACCGGCGCAGCAAGACGTTGGCTCCGACTTTGACCAGTATAGTGGTACCATGCGGTTATACAGATCCTCCCAGGAAGCTGGCGTAAGGCGGTCGTATCGAAAGGAGATTATGTTGAAAAATAGGGTTTTGCAGCCAAAAGAGTCCCCAATGTGTATTGGAATTATGAATAAAACCAACCTGCTTTTAGGGGAAAAAATGTGTTTCATCACTTATTGACCGCCCTCCTTACTTTTAACGGTCAGAAAAATAAAGTTCGCACTTCACAAAACGAGAAACCGTAGCGTTATTTGACTACAGTATCAGTGAGTCATAGTTGGAATCTGTCAACTCACACAGATATCTGCGTGTAACGCTGTGTAGGGATAGGAAATGGAACAGTCGCCGGCCGGGGTGGCCGAGCGGTTCTAGGCGCTTCAGTCTAGAACCGCGTGACCGCTACGGTCGCAGGTTCGAATCCTGCCTCGGGCATGGATGTGTGTGATTTCCTTAGGTTAGTTAGGTTTAAGTAGTTCTAAGTTCTAGGGGACTGATGATCTCAGATGTTAAGTCCCATAGTGCTCAGAGCCATTTTTTGGAACAGTCACATAAGCTCAGTCGCAGGTAAAGCAGGGGACAGACAGAGGTTCATCGGTAAAATGATAGGGCAACGCAATCTGTGTGCAAAGGAGATTGCTTTCAAAACACTCGTGCGACCGCTCTTAGAATGCTATTCAAGTGTGTGGGACCGTTACCAAATAGCACTAACAGGGGTATCGAAAGTATACAGAGAACAGCAACACGAATGGTCACAGGTTCGTTTGACTGCACTGAGGTTTTGAAAGAAGTGAACCGGCAAATGCTTGAAGACAGAGGCAGACTGTCACGTGAAAGCCAAAGTACTAAGTTTCTAGAACGAACTTTAAGTGGTGGACTTACGAGTGTGCTACAGTTCCCTTCGTATCGCTCCCGTAGAGATCGTGGGGACAAGGTAGACTAAAAATAGCACGTTAAAAGTATTTAAGTAATCATTCTTCTCGCGCTTCATAGGTGAATGGAATGGAAAAAATAACTGGTACGATGATGGGAAACACCGCCAGCCACGTACTTCATCCGCTGGGCTGAATAAAACTCTCCTGGAAAATATTTATAAAACTTGCGCGGAAATGACCGCTGTTAATGAACAGAACTTTCCATGACAGTTAAGTGTGGGAAAGCATGATTTCGCAGCACCTATCTGTTTCTGTCACGTGTATGCAAATGCTCATCTCCTGCTTGCTCTGTCCCGAGTACGAGGGGCGTCCAGAAAGTAAGTTCCTATTGATAGCGGAATGGAAACCGTAGTGAGAGTCCGATGAAGCTTCGTATAGGCAGTGTCTACAATGGCCGTCGATCAACTCACGTTGCACTTTGCAGTTCTAGACGCACAGTGTGTAAGTAAAGATGCCTAGAAAATAGTGTCCTGCGAAGCATGGGTGCCTGTCGAGAGATTTGATTTCATGCGACCCTACATAACTTAAATGTCATGCCCTTCCTTCTTCATGACAATTCTCGGGCGCACGTTGCAGGTGCAATGAAGATGCCCCTGAAGCGTATAACATCCCGGACATGGCTCCCTGTGATTTTTCATCCCTGCTCATATGAACCGCTGGCACACACCTTTTGGCACTGAAGACGAGTTGCGGATGTGTGTAGAGAATTGGCAGAAAGCTCAGGCGGCAGCTTCCTATGACGACGGCACTGGAAAGTTGGTACAACGCTACAAGAAATGTCTCTGTCGGAGCGGAGAATATGTGGAGAAGTAGAGAACACATTTTTTATTTTCACTGTAGTTTCCATTTCGCGAGCGATCGGAACACCCTTCGCACGACGCAGCGTCATTACGTTCGAATGAGAGAGAGAGGAGCAGGTGTATTTAGTAACCGTCTGAATGTAACACGAAACGGTGCTCACGATGAAACAGTGCGTGTTTATTGTCGTGTGTTATCCGAAGCACAATTAACAGAAAACGAGTACGTAAGTGTTTTCACAAGAGAAGTGGAAGTTTTTTGGCAAACTCTCCATCAAAGTCTATAGTGAAAGACGTAGTCACAAAATGGTGCGAAACGGAATCTGTAGCGAATAAAAACCGTAATTATCCGAAAACAGTTCGAACCGTAGGGGACAGTGTTGGTTTGAAGGGAAGCCTGGGACAAAGTCCGAGGAAATCTCAACTCCTGTTATATGTTCAAGTGGGCATTAAGAGAGGCTCGTGTCGAAACGCTATAAAGAAGAATCGGCGTCTGTATCCTTACAAATTTACTGCTTTACATGAATTGAGGCACCCAGACAAACTTTCGCGTGTTGAGTTCTGCCTATGGTTCCTGACTGAAGTGGAATCAGCACTTTTGGAACCTCAGCTTTTTATTTCTTCAGGGTGAGGCCTAACTCATCTTGTCAGATTATGCGAATCCACCGAACGTGCGCCATTATACATCGGAAAATCACCATCAGTACTTCGAACAGCACTTGTATATTCTCACGAGTGGTATCAGTCTAGTGACACGAATCTTTCGCCAAGGTGTTAATTTTAATCGGCATGTTCAAAAGTTTGTAATCCATATGTTGATCAACTAACAGAAGAATAACAAGTGTTTGAGTATTTTCAGCAAGACGAAGCAAGAGCACACTCCGCCTTGACAATCTTCTCACGACTGTACGATGTGCTCACTGAGAAGGCGGCAGTTAGCATAGGCACTGCAATCTCTTGGTGTGCGATGTTAGTTAAGCATTTAGCACATCCCTAAGATACTGTGAGATCGGAACTCGTTGACCTGTACAGTGAACCGATTGATCCCCATGAGAGCCTGTGAAATGAAAAAACGAAGTCGCGCAACGGACAACTAATTGATCTAAATTAAACAGGGCTGACCCAACTGAACACAAAATATGGCGATCACAACTTTCATATAAATAATGATAAGGGTTTCCATCAAGTTACTAAATGAAACTAAAGTTCACTATAAAAATATGATATATTGCTAGATGCATTTATATGATACTGTTCAGGGAATGAACAACACAGATAACTGCCAAAGGGAACTAAGATGTAAAGACATGTACAAAACACCTTGTCATAGGTTTCTGGGTTTGAGATAAAATGATACAAAAACTGAGTCCAAGAATATTGGCAATGATTGCTGAATAAATTGATAACCTAACGACAAGACCCAGAAAAGTATGAAGAAGTACCAGTTCTCTCGCCTAAGCACGTATTGAGTGCAGGTAGCTGCCTATGAATTAGTTGAGAAGAGCGAAACTTTGATTTGAACCAAATAACTTGGCGGTCCCCTTGCCACAACGTACGCAAATGTGACTCATACTTACCACTCTGCTGATACCCAGACGCAGAGGACAGTTGTAGTAGCAGCTGAGAATTCTAAGTTCTGCTCTGCTATCAGTGATGAATTCTAATGTGAAAACATCTCTGTTCCTTCCCTAGCACCCTGTGATGCAGAAGCGTACTCTTTCATGCTCTAAGATGAAGTGTTCTGCTGTCCTCCTCCACAAAATCTAACTGGGTCTGTCAGCATTCTGTAGTCAATCACAATATACATTTCAAGTTCCAACCATTAAAAAGTTTACAACTGCCACAGTTTTCCTTCTCCTAACGAAACTGTCATGATTAATGAATACTCTTCAGTTCTTCCTTAAGACTAAAGACAAAAATCCGCTCCCACTATATATATGTTTCTTCATGCTTCCTCCAGTTTTTGTCCACGTTATGAAAATAATTATCATGAGCCAGTTGTGGGCTTCCTCACAAAAATTAAACATCAACACGTGTAACCTTCCCACCCTGCAACCGCCGTCTCCCATAAAGTGTGCCGTGTTTCTCTCCTGGCGCTGAAGATCTTATCTTTTCTAAAGGGCTTTCTTTAAACTCCTCGATTTCGGAAAGTCTGCGACATGCTGTGCACTCCCCCTCGGCCTGCTGCTTCCTCAGCAATCACCTACTGTTTTCGCAACTGTTGAAAAAACAGTGTTTTTTTCCCAGCCCCTTCCTGCCTAGCTTCTGGTTTTCAGCGGAAACATTTTTTACTGTCTGACTGCTGCACATTCGTTCGGCGCTCTTGTTTTTCCTCATAGCTTGCTGGCCATCCCAAGTTTATAGAAAGACGCTACTATGACCCTTCATCACACAGAGTTAAAGAAAATGGTTGCATACATTATGCAATCATTGGTATTGGATTTAATTGCATGCATACTCCCATGCAGTGTTAAAATTTTAAATGGATTGGGTATCCTCATCTGAATAATGTTTTACTAATAAGGTTATGGAGCACTTTTGGAAAAACTTTCCCATAACATTGGCCACCTCAATCGCCAGATTTCTCGCAGTGATTTTAACTGTGGGGCGAATTGAAGGGTCAGATGTGCTCAAACAGGTCTCAACAGTGGAAGAGCTACTGCAGAATATAGAAAAAGCTGTTCCTGCTATCTGTCAAACAGAACTGCGACGCGTGTCTCATAGCTTGTAAAATTGAGCACAGCACCACATGAACGTCAGTAGTCGCCACTTCCAGCATCTTTGATGACGTTCATTAACTAAGATAAATCTCACATCACTCTAGTTGTTGAGAAAGTTTTATTTTGCTCACTCTGTAGATGAGAGGGATTGGAACGCAGTGCTGGCACATAGCCTACTTCTCTCGAATAATACTAATGGGCCTCTGTGTTTAACGTCACCATCCAATGAACGATCACCATCAACAGTGTCATATGGCCTCAATATGAGACACTGTAGAGAGGTATGGAATTTATTCCAGCACAATGGCAAATGAGTGGTCATCAAAAACTGTATGCCAAAAAATCTCCTTCCCGTGCAGGCCGAACCTCATCTGGCAGGTTAGTTTTGTCATATCTATGCAGATTTAAGAACTGCACAATATTGGAGCATGGAGACCAAAGTTTGAACAGACTTGCTTGAATGGATGCTTATGGACTGGAAACCGTCGCGAATCTGACAACGTTGGCAGACTAAACGTACCGTTGACTGGCTACAATGTTTGTTCCACCAACAAATTGCTAATGTGCACGAAATTCACAAGAATCACTAATGTTTGCAGACATTGAAATAAAGAACGGAGTTCAGAGTGAAATAAGGCTCCAGTATGCAATTCATTGACACAAAAAAAGAAAGTTACTGGTTCTGTGGCAACCAGTTGTTGGTAGAACTTTGAACGTAAATTAAAAGTGCATTGCAATACATTACATTTAACTATGTACTACAATGTTAGAATCGTGCGAAAGATGACTCGTTGGGTGTGCTAACGTTGGACAGAAAGCAGAGGAAACAGTGCAGTGCTGTATGTGGCTGATAGCAGAAAGTCAGTTGAAGTAGTGCAGTGAGAGGCGACGGCAGTGCATAAGTCAGTTGCAGTACATGCTGTCCGAAAGAGCGGGAGGCCAGTTCAAGCGGCCTAACAATATATTTACGAAACACGAAAAACATACATGGATCAAGATTGAAGTGGCATGTCGTATGGGTGCAGATCAGTGTTTTCACAGACTCCGTGAGGCCCATGGTCATGCTGTAGCAAGGCGAGTGGATGGATGAAAGTGTTTCGCGATAGCAGGCTTGTCGTTCAAGATCGGCCCAATGAATAGAAAAGCTCTGGTTCTCCTCACAGTGAACCAGCTGACAGCAAAGTGATGGTTATTGTGGCTTTGATATCCATGGGCTAATCCTGCATTACGATTTACTGCAGGGGCCGGCGGTCACTGCATCCTGCTATCGATATTTCTTGTGACATCACCTTCGCCGTGCACTGACAAGAAAGCGGCGGCAGTTCCTGGCACTGTATCCCATCATTCTTCATGAAAGTACAATATTCTACACAGTGGAGGAGCTCTCGTTATATGGGGATGGGAGATACTGAAACATAGTCGTGTTCACCCAATATGAGTCCATGCGATTACTACCTGTTCGCCAAAATGAAGGAACTTCCACATTGCACGTGCTACAACACAAGAGAAGACATCGTCCATGGCATAGGGCGGTCCCTGCGAGACATCTTTCACGAAGGATAATTGTACATATATACCCTCGTTTGACTATCGCACAGAGCCCCGTATAGATGACATAGTAATGAGCATAAGCCTACAGGTCCGGATAGAATCCCAACAGAGATTTACAAAGATTCTCTACAGCAATGGCTCTTACTTAGCTTGCATTTATTGCGAATCTCACGCCCAGCGCTATGTCTCATATTAAAGAACAGACCCGCAGAATTGTACATATATACTCTCGTTTGACTATCGCACAGAGTCCCCCATAGATGACA
The DNA here is from genome assembly GCF_023864345.2 of Schistocerca serialis cubense. Taxonomy (NCBI): domain Eukaryota; kingdom Metazoa; phylum Arthropoda; class Insecta; order Orthoptera; family Acrididae; genus Schistocerca; species Schistocerca serialis. The sequence continues at coordinate 623,440,229 of NC_064645.1, forward strand.
TAGTAATGAGCATAAGCCTACAGGTCCGGATAGAATCCCAACAGAGATTTACAAAGATTCTCTACAGCAATGGCTCTTACTTAGCTTGCATTTATTGCGAATCTCACGTCCAGCGCTATGTCCCATATTCCTGTACTCCTATACGTAATAAGCGTAAAAGAGCAGACCCGCAGAATTACGGACCAATATCCTTATTATCTTGTAGAATTTTAGAACATGTTTTTTGCTCGAGTATCATGTCATTTCTGGAAATCCAGAATCTACTATGTAGGAATCAACATGGATTCCGGAAACAGCGATCGTGTGAGACCCAACTCGCTTTATTTGTTCATGAGACCCAGAAAATATTAGATACAGGATCCCAGGTAGATGCTATTTTTCTTGACTTCCGGAAGGCGTTCGATACAGTTCCGCACTGTCGCCTGATAAACAAAGTAAGAGCCTACGGAATATCAGACCAGCTGTGTGGCTGGATTGAAGAGTTTTTAGCAAACAGAACACAGCATGTTGTTATCAATGGAGAGACGTCTACAGACGTTAAAGTAACCTCTGGCGTGCCACAGGGGAGTGTTATGGGACCATTGCTTTTCACAATATATATAAATGACCTAGTAGATAGTGTCGGAAGTTCCATGCGGCTTTTCGCGGATGATGCTGTAGTATATAGAGAAGTTGCAGCATTAGAAAACTGTAGCGAAATGCAGGAAGATCTGCAGCGGATAGGCACTTGGTGCAGGGAGTGGCAACTGACCCTTAACATAGACAAATGTAATGTATTGCGAATACATAGAAAGAAGGATCCTTTATTGTATGATTATATGATAGCGGAACAAACACTGGTAGCAGTTACTTCTGTAAAATATCTGGGAGTATGCGTGCGGAACGATTTGAAGTGGAATGATCATATAAAATTAATTGTTGGTAAGGCGGGTACCAGGTTGAGATTCATTGGGAGAGTGCTTAGAAAATGTAGTCCATCAACAAAGGAGGTGGCTTACAAAACACTCGTTCGACCTATACTTGAGTATTGCTCATCAGTGTGGGATCCGTGCCAGATCGGTCTGATGGAGGAGATAGAGAAGATCCAAAGAAGAGCGGCGCGTTTCGTCACAGGGTTATTTGGTAACCGTGATAGCGTTACGGAGATGTTTAATAAACTCAAGTGGCAGACTCTGCAAGAGAGGCGCTCTGCATCGCGGTGTAGCTTGCTCGCCAGGTTTCGAGAGGGTGCGTTTCTGGATGAGGTATCGAATATATTGCTTCCCCCTACTTATACCTCCCGACGAGATCACGAAAGTAAAAGTAGAGAGATTAGAGCGCGCACGGAGGCTTTCAGACAGTCGTTCTTCCCGCGAACCATACGCGACTGGAACAGGAAAGGGAGGTAATGACAGTGGCACGTAAAGTGCCCTCCGCCACACACCGTTGGATGGCTTGCAGAGTATCAATGTAGATGTAGATGTAGTTGCAGAACCCTTGAGTATCTTCTTAGTTCGAATATAATAAACTTTCTTGAGACTGAGAAGCTTATGGCCACGAATCAGTATGGTTTTAGGAAGTATCGCTTGTGTGGAATCCAGCTTGCTCTTTTCTCATATGATATACTGCGAACTATGGATGAACGGCAACAGGCAGATGCCATATTTCTAGATTTCCGGAAGGCGTTGGGCACGGTGCCCCATTGTATGGTGTTGACGAAGGTAAGAGCATACGAAATAGGTTTCGAGATAAGTGAGTAGCTCGAAGACTTCTTACATAATAGAACCCAGTATCTTGCCCTCGACGGTGAGTGTTCATCAAGGTATCGTCTGGAGTGTCCCAGGGAAGTGTGACAGCATCTGGCGGACAGGGTGGGCTAGCATTCTGCGCTTGTTCACTGATGATGCTCTGGTGTACGAAGATGAGTGACTATAGGACGATACAAGATGACTTACACAAAATTTCTAGTTGGTATTATGAATGGCAGCTGGCTCTAAAAGTAGAAAAATGCAAGTTAATGCCTATGAGTAGAAATCACAAACAGCGTCCAGATACAGCAGTAGTGTGTCCTCCTCGGCGCGGTCACGACATTTAAATATCTGGGCGTAACGTTGCAAAGCGATGTGAAAAGGAACCAATATGTGAGGATTGTGGTTGGGATGGCGAAAGATCGACGGACGATTAGGACTGACAGACGAGTAAAGTTCTGCTACAGAATAAGTAGTTTACTGCTTGTCACAGTTACTTGTTTAAAAAGCTGGGTGTAACGCTGCAGAGCCATATGAAATGCAACAAGCATTTGTGGATTGTGATAGTGAAGGCGAATGGGAGAATTTTAGGAAAGTGTGGTTCTTCTCTAAAGGAGACCGCTAGTGCGACATATTCTTGAGTACTGACCGAGTGTTTCGGATCCGTACCAGGTCGGATTAAAGGAAGATATCGAAGAAGTTCAGATGCGAGCACCAGTTTGTTGCCGATAGGTTCGAGCAACACGCAAGTGGTATGGAGGTGCTTCGGGAACTCAAGTTCGAATCACAGGAGGGAAGGACGCGTTCTTTTCGAGCAAAACTACTGAGGAAATTTAGAGAAACGGTATTTGATCCTGACTGTAGAACTATTCTACAGCTGCCAACACGCATTTCGCGAAGACACGAAAATTTAGGCCTCATACGGAGGCTTAGAGACAGGCGTTTTTCCCTCGTTCTGTTTTTGAGTGGAGCAAGAAAGGGAATAAATATAGTGGTACAGGCTACGCTCCGCCAGGCACCATATGGCGGCTTGCGGAGTATGTATGTAAATGCAAAAGTAGGTGGACATGCTGACGCTGTACGACGCCTACCATTTGTGCGGGGAAGACGAACGAGATGGAGAGAAATTAGTTCAAATGCCTCTAAGCACTATGGGACTTAACATCTGAGGTCATCAGTCCCTTAGACTTAGAACTACGTAAACCTAACTAACCTAAGGACATCACACACATCCATGCCCGAGGCAGGATTCGAACCTGCAACCGTAGCAGTCGCGTGGTTCCGGACTCAAGCGCTTAGAACCGCTCGACCACAGCGGCCGGCAGATGGAGAGAGATTGAGGGATTGTAATACAGTGAGTATCCGTCAATAGCTTCTGGTGTGAATTATAATAGTGTTGCCGCGACTTTCTATCCAACCCATGTACTTGTATATGCATCCCTTGTTAGATTTATTGGAAGGGTTCCCGAAAAGTGCACTATATCTGTGAAGAAAATCGCATAGAAGGCCCTAGTGCGACAAACTCTACAGTATTATTCAAAGTCGTTGTCTAGTAGGTATGACAACAAAGATACAGTTAATTCATAGACGCGCCTGGTAGGACTGCAACTAGAGTGATACAGCCTGTAAGAACTTGTTACGCAAGTGTACATGGAACTTAAATAGGGACCTTGCAAGATACCATGTTGAGTAAATTTAGAGAACATACATTCGAAGAAGACTGCGACGATAGGGCTATCAACATCGTACAATGAAGAGCCAAAGAAACTGGTTCACCTGCCTAATATCGTGTAGGGCCCCCGCGAGCACGCAGAAGTGCCGCAACACGACGTGGCGTAGACTCGACTTATGACTGAAGTAATGCTGGAGGGAGAGTACGAAGGGGTTGAGTTCTCTTTGGAACAACACTTTACAAGGCGACCCAGATGTGCTCAATAATGTTCATGACTAGGGAGTTTGGTGGCCAGCGGAAGTGTTTAAACTCAGAAGAGCGTTCCTGGAGCCACCCTGTGGCAATTATGCACATGTGGGGTGTCGCATTGTCCTGCTGGAATTGCCCAAGTCCGTCGGGATGCACAATGGACAGGAACGGATGTAGGTGATCAGACGGGATGCTTACATACACATTGTGGTGTCACCGCCAGACACCACACTTGCTAGGTGGTAGCTTTAAATCGGCCGCGGTCCATTAGTACATGTCGGACCCGCGTGTCGCCACTGTCAGGGATCGCAGACCGAGTGCCACCACAAGGCAGGTCTCGAGATACGGACAAGACTCGCCCCAGTTGTACGGACGACGTAGCTAGCGACTACACTGACGAAGCCTCGCTCCTTTGCCGAGCAGATAGTTAGAATAGCCTTCAGCTAAGTCCATGGCTACGACCTAGCAAGGCGCCATTAGTAACATTGCATTTATCTAAAGAGTCTCACTTGTATCGCCACAATCTCCAGATGTACCAAAAGGATGGATTAAAGTTAAGTATTCCAGAAGCTACGTACTTTTCTTTATAGCATTCATTACGTATCCTGTTTCAGACCTCACGCACCCTGCTTTGGCTTAGCGCGTGCCTTTCGGCTTCCTCGCATTGTGTGTAGGCTGTCTTGTCTAGACACAACACACATCACCGTCAGAGTCGTATCTAGACGTATCAGGGGTCCCATATCACTCCAACCGCACACGTTCCACACCATTACAAGGCCTCCAGCAAGTTGAACAGTCCCCTGCTGACATGAAGTGTCCATTGATTCATGAGGCTGTCTCCACACCCGAACACGTCCATCTGCTCGACACAATTTGAAACGAGGCTCGTCCGACCAGGCAACATGTTTCCAGTCATCAACAGTCCAATGTCATTGCTGACGGACCCAGGCGACGAGTAAAGCTTTGTATCGTGCGGTCATCAAGGCTCCGAAAAGCCCATATCGATGATGTTGATGGCCAAGCATTCAAATTTGCATCAGCCTGCGGAAATTTTGCACTTCTGTCACATTGGACGATTCTCTTCAGTCGTCTCTGGCCCCTTTCTTGTAGGATCTCTCTCAGGCCGCAGAGATGTCGGAGATTTGATGTTTTACCTTATCCCTGGTATTCACGGTACATTCGTCAAATGGTCATACGGGAAAATCTCTACTTCAGCGCTACTTCGGAGATGCTGTGTTCCATCGCTCGTGCGCCGATTATAACACCACGTACAAACTGACTTAAATCTTGACAACGTGCCATTGTAGCAGCGGTAATTGATCTAACAACTGTGGCAGACACTTGTTGTCTTACGTAGGCGTTGCCGACCGCAGCGCCGATTTCTGCCCATTTACGTATCCCTGTATTTGGAAACGCATGCCTATTCCAGTTTCTTTGGCGCTTTGTATATGTCGCGTAGTGATTATGAAAATGAGAGAGGCGTGTAGAGAGTCAGTCGTTTTTCTCCTCTCTCCATGTGCAAATGGAATAGGACAGAGAATGTTCGTACGATTTACCTCCTGCTATGCACTCTGCAGAGGTTAGCGGAATATACAGGGTGTTTCACCATTATAGGTACAAACGAAAAGGGCGAGTAGAGGAAAATGAAACACGAAAATAATCGTAGCAATATGTGTTTGTAATAAGATTGTGTCAGAAATGTAGAATTTGGAATAACTGATGGAAAGTCATCGAGTAAAACGGTAGTTATATCTGGCGTTCCCCAAGGAAGTGCTGTAGGTCTTCCCTTGTTCCTAATCTATATAATCAATTTTGGAGACAAACTGAGGTGCCCACTTACCGTCTAGTAATGTCACCAAAAGATAAAACCAATTTCTAATTGATTTAGACATCTGTTTGGTTCGAAAAGTGGCAACTGATTCTAAACGACATAAAGTGTGAAGTCATTTCACGTGACCACTGAAAGCAATTCGTTCAATTTCAGTTACACGATAAATCAAACAAATCTAATGGCTGTCAATTGAGCTATATACCTAGGGATTACTAACACGTACAACGTAAATTGGAACGATCAAATAGATAGGTCGTGGGGAACGCTAATCAAAAATTGTGTTTTACGGGCGTAACGGAAGATGCAACAGGTTTACTGAAGAGACTACATTAGGCTTGTCCGTCCTGTTTGGAGCAGTACTGCGCAGTAAGCGATCGTTACCAGTGTGGTATCCTGCCCACTCGTCGCTTATAGGGTGCCTAAATAATGCTGCTTTCTCGGATAGTTATACAACATATCAAGCAAATCACGTCAATGGTTTTTATTACAATAAAGTAGATTGATAATACTTAACTTTGGTTTACAAGAACGTGTCGCAAGCAATGGGCGACATGCAATCAATCAGTTTCCTTTGCTATATACAATTTCTATGCAACTTAGTAACACAGCTTGTGGATCACTAACAACGGCTGTCATAGTGCTCTCTTCTAAGGCGTGGTTTCTACTGGTGTCCGTCTTCTACTGTCTGCCGAGGGTGGCAGTAGCGGCGTTTATATTCTTCAAGTGGTTCAAGTGGCTCTCAGCACTATGGGACTTAACTACTGAGGTCATCAGTCCCCTAGAACTTAGAACTACTTAAACCTAACTAACCTAAGGACATCACACACATCCATGCCCGAGGCAGGATTCGAACCTACGACCGTAGCGGTCGCTCGGTTCCAGACTGTAGCGCCTAGAACCACTCGGCCACTCCGGCCGGCGTTTACATTCTCTTCACATAGAGGCCTCTCCTGTCGTGTCCTGGTCAGCGGTCTATTGGCTGGCGTCACCTCACAGCCTTCCCTGCTCTTGCGTTCTTCATCTTCATACCGGTGTATGTCGCTACGCCGGAAAACCAGAAAGGGTCGCCAGAGGGCATAGAAAAACTTTAAGGAAGGGCAGTTCGTTTTGTGCTATCGCGCAATAGCGGGGAGAGTGTCATGAATCATTAAAATTATGGAGTTTTCCTAGCAGCGAGTTCTTTTCAACAGCTTTGTCCGGAGGATGCGAAAAATTTTGTTGACTGCCACCTACATAGAGTGAAATGACTGTCGTAATAAACAAGGGGTAATCAAAACTCGCACGGGAAGATTTACATGTTCATTTTACCAGGCGCTGTTCGAGAGTGGAAATGTAGAGACATATAGTCTGAAGATGTGTAAGTAGGCTGTTTAGGTTCTTATATTGGTAACGCCGCCGCCACGTAGCGCTCTGTATGAAAATCACTGGCTGTGCTGTGTGCAGTCTGTGGCTGGGAGGCATTGTTGGAATTTGCTATTGTAGTGTTGGGCTGTTGGCTGTCAACAGCGCGTAGCGTTGCGCAGTTGGAGGTGAGCCGCCAGCAGTTGTGGATGTGGGGAGAGAGATGGCGGAGTTTTGAAATTTGTAAGACTGGATGTCATGAACTGCTATATATATATTATGACTATTAAGGTAAATACATTGTTTGTTGTCTATTAAAATCTTTCATTTGCTAACTATGCCTATCAGTAGTTAGTGCCATCCGTAGTTTGAATCTTTTATTTAGCTGGCAGTAGTGGCGCTCGCTGTATTGCAGTAGTTCGAGTAACCAAGATTTTTGTGAGGTAAGTGATTTCTTAAAGGTATAGGTTAATGTTAGTCAGGGCCATTTTTTTGTAGGGATTTTTGAAAGTCAGATTGCGTTGCACAAAAATACTGTGTGTTAGTTTAAGCACAGTCATGTATAGTTTTTCGAATGGGGACTTTTCAGATGGTTCAACGAATCCTCTGCCAAGCACTCAAGCGTGAACAGCTGAATACTCAGGTAGGTGAATAAACATAGGTTTGGAAACAAATGGCTTCCTCGATACTAAGCATTACGGCACAGTACGTAAACACCATACGACAGAGACCCCGAGAATCCAAACTGCTGATATGCACTTGAAGAGAAATGTTTCACAAGTGTTCTATATTTCCACCGTTCATGTGAAGGTAGGCTTCATCACGTCTCTTCAGTAACGTCCGCACTCTTTTAGAAATACCAGACGTGTCCCGAATGCAATTACAATCATCCATAACGCGTTCTCGGAGCTCGACACTATCAACAGGGCTGGAATACAGCGAAGCTTTTAAATGTCCACACACTACATAGTCAAACGGGTTGAAGAAGTCTGAGGACCTGGGAGACCATAGTGTTAACAATCCTCAACCGATACATTTGTTGTCGGAACGGTATTTCTCGGCACTTACGTATCCGGAATCATGATGAAATCAAACGAGGGCAGTTTATGACTCTGTAATTTACGCGTCATTTGTGGTGATTCGAAATGGACTTAGCCATATACATTAACAGTGTAACATTGCCATGACTGCAGTGATACATACGCCGTACCAGGACCTACACTGACGGAACACCAAGAAGATGACATTTTCTTCAAATTTAACGCCAGTCATATGAGAGTTGTGCTAGTAGCGTCAATATGAGAATGTAAATAGGGTTTGTTATAAACACCCGCTGTTAAGGTCGTGAGCGTTAGTTACCTTTCAGGCTGGATGTGGGGAGACGCCATTATCAACAGCCCACTGAGTTTGAGCGAGTTCGTGCAATAGGGCAACGAGAACCTGTGTGTTCCTTCCGCGATAATGCAAACAGTTGACAGGACTGTAGCCACTGTACATGATTCAAAATGGCTCTGAGCACTATGGGACTTAACATCTACGGTCATCAGTCCCCTAGAACTTAGAACTACTTAAACCTAACTAACCTAAGGACATCACACAACTCCCAGTCATCACGAGGCAAAGAAAATCCCTGACCCCGCCGGGAATCGAACCCGGGCGTGGGAAGCGAGAACGCTACCGCACGACCACGAGCTGTGGACTGTACATGATTTCTGGCAGCGGTGGTCAGGGGGTGGTGCGGTCGCAAGAAGGCCGGGCTCCGGACGGCCACGTGGCACTGCAGAGAGGGAAGACCATCGGGCTCGTCGTATGGCTCTGGCGCATCGTACTCCACCTGCAGCAGCAATCTGAGCACCACAGAGACACAAAGAGCCGCTACAGATCGGTTACTTCAAGGACAGCTCCGAGCCAGACGCCCTGTAGCGTGCAGTCCACTGACCCCAAACCGCCGCCATTTGAGACTTCGGTGGTGTCAAGACAGAGCTCATCGGAGGGCAGAGTGGAGGTATGTTGTATTTTCTGATGAAAGCCGGCTCTTCTCGGTGCCGGTGGTGGCCGTGTGTTGCTTAGAAGGAGGCCCGTTGAGGGCCTGCAAACCCCCACGCGGATCCTGTATGATCTCATCCCCTTCCCCCACCTCCTCCTTTTCCTTGAAAGGATACGGATCCTGTACACCTCCCGTAAACTTGATCCTCCTCACCCGCTCGTCTCCCCGATCCTGTCCCATCCCCGCCCGCTGCCGCGCCTGTATTCCCACGTCCCGCCCGATCTCCATCTCTCCACTCTCCTTACCCTCTCCCAAGGTAGCTTCCGCCAGCTCCCTCTCCCTGATGATGTCCTCGTCCCCTCCATCTACCCCTCCTATCAACTTTGACCCTGCCCTGCCCCCCACTTCCGGTGTCCTTTCCTTTCGGCACCCTCCCTCCCTTCTCTTCTCTTCCCTTTTTTTTCCTTTTCCTTGTCCCCTCCCTCCCACCTCTTCCACCGGGCTTCCTCTCCTCCTTCCTCCCTCCCCCCTCTCTCCCCTGCCTGTGGCCTCTCTGCTCTCCCCTCTCGCTCTCCCACTCCCCTTCCTCCTCCTCCTCCTCTCTTGGCAGGTCCCCGGACTCGCACACGCATAGTGAACATTCGCGCGCCGGAGATCATCGCCTTCTGTGTCTCGTGTGTGTGACGTCGTTTAGTGTTTTTTGGTGTCCGCCGTCCCACTACTACGTTCACTTGTGCCATCGGATTCATCAGTGTCTTGTGCGCCGTGCCGACGTGTTTTCAGTGTTGTTATCGTCACGTGTGAACGACTCCGTGTTTTTTGTGTCTCTGTGACCTCTCTCTTTTGCCCGCCACTTTGTTCACTATCATTCTCCGTTCTTATACTATTGTAAACGCTATGGCTGAAGAGTGGCGTAGTGTGCCACTGCCAGCCTACCTGATTTGTACAGGTTTTAAAATAACAATAAAGTAAAAAAAAAGGGCCCTGCAACCAGTCTGTCGACGTGCTAGACACACTGGAACAATATACTAAGATCGTATCTGTTCTTTCGGACTGGTGCGCAATAGACGCCCGCTCACATAGACTGGTTTTTAGGATGTTAATTAAAATAGGAAATTGACCCCTGAAGTTGTGACATGTCCGAAAGAACAGATACCATCGGTGACCATGCAGCTCGTTCGGGTGAAATTATAATGAAATGAACACCCTTACCTGCTTACAGGCGTTGACATACGTCAACGGGGACAGATGAAAATGTGTGACCCGACCGGGACTCGAACCCGGGATCTCCTGCTTACATGGCAGACGCTCTATCCATCTGAGCCACCGAGGACACAGAGGATATCGCGACTGCAGGGATTTATCTCTGGCACGCCGCCCGCGAAACCCACATTCTCAACTACGAATGTCGCGCTATCCTCTGTGTCCTCGGTTGCTCAGATGGATAGAGCGTCTGCCATGTAAGCAGGAGATCCCGGGTTCGAGTCCAGGTCGGGGCACACATTTTCATCTGTCCCCGTTGACATATGTCAACGCCTGTAAGTAGCTAATGGTGTTCATTTCATTGTAACACTGGACCAATGTCTGGAGCTATGGTCTGGAGTGCTATTTCGTATAACAGCAGGAGCACTGTCGCGATTATCCCACGCACCCTGACTGCAAATTTGCACTCCAGACCGGTGATTCGACCTGTTGTGCTGCCATTCAGTAACAGCACTCCAGGTTTCTTTTCCAACAGGACAGCGCTCGCCCACATACCGCTGTTGTAACTCAACATGCTCTGCAGAGTGCCGACACGTTGCCTTGGCCTGATCGATCACCACATCTGTCTCCAGTCCAGCACTTACGGGACGTCATCCGACGAAAACTGTAACGTCACTCACAACCAGCATAAACCGTCCCTGTATTGACAGACCACCTGGAACAGGCGTGCAACTCCATCCCATAAACTGACATCCATCAACTGTACAATATAACGTATGCAACTTTGCATGCTTACATTCAACATTCTGGTGTTTACATTGGTTAATGATGTGCCAGCATTTCACATTTGCAATGGCTTATCTCGCGCTTACATTAACCTGTGATTTTGAGATGCCGCGCGGTCTGGGGCGCTGCAGTTATGGACTGTGCAGCTGGTCCCGGCGGAGGCTCCAGTCCTCCCTCGGGCATGGGTGTGTGTGTGTTTGTCCTTAGGATAATTTAGGTTAAGTAGTGTGTAAGCTTAGGGACTGATGACCTTAGCAGTTAAGACCCATAAGATTTTACACACATCTGAACGTGTTTGATTTTGAGGTGTTAATGAGTTAAATATGTATAACCAGACGAATGTATTCCTGAAATTTCATCAGTGTACGTTAATAATTTTTTGGGGCTGAAATTTTTTTTTCCCTCAGTGTATTAAGAGATACATAATAAATAATGGCTACATAATATGGGTTTTCTCCTTGTCATATTTTACCAAATGGTAGTAAACTGGTCCACTGACTTAAAAAGAAGGGGCGTTTCCTTGTTTTCTCACGTAGGCGCCGACCATGGTCGGCGTGTCACTGACAATGTAGTGACATAGCCTTGACTGCACTGATGTACAGATCGTATCGGGGAAGCGACCTATGTTCTTTGCGATTATTTGCTTGTTTCATTGTGCTCTATTCGCCCTTATTGTGTGTGCCTGTAATAAATACCCACGGCAAGTAGAGGCAGAAACATGAACTGGTGCGCAATAGACGCCCACTCTCATAGACTGGTTTTTAGGGTGTTAATTAAAATAGGAAAGTGACCCTCGAAGTTGTGACAGGCTTCTTAGCCCTCGCTGCGACATTGTAGCCATTCAAGGCCGCTGCAGGGGAGACGCGAAGCGCGGCCGTCTACAAAAGGCGGCGCCCGCGAGTCGCCACCCCTCGCGATAATATTTGGCTACGCCGTAATTGGCCGGCGCGGGCACAAAGCGCCGATCGCCGGCCATTGTCGCCGCCCCCACCGCAGTGCCGTTCGCGCTTTGTGCGCCGGCGGCTGCGGCCCGAATGCGATCTCGCCAACTGTCGCATTGCCGGCGCGGCTCGACACAACGGCCTCCCGCAGCCGCAGCGCCGCCGGACGTGTTTTATCCGCCGAGGCCGTGTTTGGCACCGCGGAATCCCCGCTGTGCAAATACGCCGCCCGCCTTTGATCGCGCTGGGCTCTCCTTGTCAAACACTGCTGACTAATCGGGAACACGGGGCGGCTGCTAATGTAAGAGGCTTCCCCTGAGCATACTTCACGTTTTCCGAAAAGGTCGTTGTCGATGCTGAGATTGCCGCGCGCAACCACAGCAAAATAGCGCTGTTGTGTGCATCTGCCCAGCTGCCAGAGCTGTAATTCTGTTCCACTGAAAAAGTGTCAGTTAAAAATTACGCGGATGTGTAACTTCTTGGCAGATTAAAACTGTACGTCAAATCGAGCCTCGAACTCGGGACGTTTGCCCTTAACAGGCAAGTGCTCCACCGACGGAGCTATCCAAGACCGACTCACGAACCGTCCCCGCAGCTCTATGTTCGCCAATAAATCATCTCCTGCCTTCCAAAATTCACAGAAGCTCCCCTGGGATAGTTTTACGAGGTGCATTCAAGTTCTAAGGCCTCCGATTTTTTTTCTCCGGACTGGAAAGAGATAGAAACATGCGCATTGTTTTAAAATGAGGCCGCGTTCATTGTCAATACGTCCCAGAGATGGCAGCACCGTACGGCAGATGGAATGTTACCGCCAGCGGCGAGAATGAGAACTGTTTTAAATACTTAAAATGGCGACGTTTTCCTTACTTGAACAGCATGCAATCTTTCGTTTTCTGAATTTGCGTGGTGTGAAACCAACTGAAATTCATCGACAGTTGAAGGAGACATGTGGTGATGGAATTATGGATGTGTCGAAAGTGCGTTCGTGGGTGCGACAGTTTAATGAAGGCAGAACATCGTGTGACAACAAACCGAAACAACCTCAGGCTCGCACAAGCCGGTCTGACGACATGCTCGAGAAAGTGGAGAGAATTGTTTTGGGGGATCGCCAAATGACTGTTGAACAGATCGCCTCCAGAGTTGGCATTTCTGTGGGCTCTGTGCACACAATCATGCATGACAACCTGAAAATGCGAAAAGTGTCATCCAGGTGGGTGCCACGAATGCTGACGGACGACCGCACGGCTGCCCGTGTGGCATGTTGCCAAGCAATGTTGACGTGCAATGACAGCATGAATGGGACTTTCTTTTCGTCGGTTGTGACAATGGATGAGACGTGGATGCCATTTTTCAATCCAGAAACAAAGCGCCAGTCAGCTCAATGGAAGCACACAGATTCACCGCCACCAAAAAAATTTCGGGTAACCGCCAGTGCTGAGAAAATGATGGTGTCCATGTTCTGGGACAGCGAGGGCGTAATCCTTACCCATTGCGTTCCAAAGGGCACTACGGTAACAGGTGCATCCTACGAAAATGTTTTGAAGAACAAATTCCTTCCTGCACTGCAACAAAAACGTCCGGGAAGGGCTGCGCGTGTGCTGTTTCACCAAGACAACGCACCCGCACATCGAGCTAACGTTACGCAACAGTTTCTTCGTGATAACAACTTTGAAGTGATTCCTCATGCTCCCTACTCACCTGAGCTGGCTCCTAGTGACTTTTGGCTTTTTCCAACAATGAAAGACACTCTCCGTGGCCGCACATTCACCAGCCGTGCTGCTATTGCCTCAGCGATTTTCCAGTGGTCAAAACAGACTTCTAAAGAAGCCTTCGCCGCTGCCATGGAATCATGGCGTCAGCGTTGTAAAAAATGTGTACGTCTGCAGGGCGATTACGTCGAGAAGTAACGCCAGTTTCATCGATTTCGGGTGAGTCGTTAATTAGAAAAGAAATCGGAAGCCTTAGAACTTGAATGCACCTCGTAATCTGTCAGAAAGTCTTATATCAGCGCACACCGCTGCAGAGTGAAAAATCTCATTCTGGGAACATCAACTAGGCTGTGGCTACGTTTCCTCGACAGCCTTTCTTCAAGGGGTGCTAGTCTTGGCAGTTTCTCAGGGGAACTTCTGTGAATTTTGCAAGATAGGAGATGAGGTCTTGGCTGTGAAGACACCACGAGTCGTGCTTGGCTAGCTAATTTGTAGAACACTTGTTCATGAAAGACAAAGGTCCTGATTCCAACTACCCGTCCGGCACACGCTTTTTAATCTACCAGAAAGTTTCGACTCAGCGCACATTCTACCGCTGAGTGAAAATCTCATTCTACATGGAATTTATCAGTCTAAATAATCATTACTGACTGGTCAGAGATTCCCACTCTTGCCAGGGATTTTTCATTGGTTGGACGAACAGAACGATGTTCACTCTGCCTCGCGACGCCAGCTGACGAGGTACGTGAATGAGAAGCAGCGGGTCGAAGGTCTGCGTAGCCGATAACGTCAGGTACAGCAGTGTGGTGACCCAACCCTCCTCCATAGCACATCCAGATGAAGCAACTGGATGAGGATGACACGGCGGTCGGTCGGTATCGACTGCCCTTTCTGAGGAAGGAAGGAAGATTAGACTTTAACGTCTCGTCGACGGCGGGGTCATTAGAGGCGGAACACGGTTTACGAAAGGTTGGGGGAGGAAATCGGCCGTACCCTTTTCGAAAGAACCATTTCGGCATTAGCCTGAAGCGATATAGAGAAATCATAGAAACCCTAATTTTTGATGACCAGACGAGGATTTGAACCGCCGTCCTCCCGAATGCGAGTCCAGTGTGCACCGCCTCGCTCGACCAGAACGGCGGAGCTTACCACTATTGCTAAAAATACTACTTCAAAAAAATTTTTTGTTAACTAGATAGATGCTGTCCTTCTCGGTTACTGGCTCTCTCATTATTTCCACCCCATCCTCTCCCTCCACCTGCCCACGCGAATGCGTCAGTTATGTCTGCGTGCCTATATGTTCCCATGGCAGATTATGGTGACCTTTTTCTTCACTTTTAACTTCAGTCTACATCTGGGCATCTGTAAGTGTATTGTGAAAGAAACTGAAACAAAACGGCTTAGACAGAAGGAAGGTTTCAGCACAGGCTTGGGTTTGGTATCGTACTCCGCGACCACAGTATTAGTCTGCTAGTGCGGTCAGTGCACTCAAGTTGCTGTGTCACGTAGCACGCAGTTCACTAACGATGAGGTTCGCTTGGTTCACGAGACTGTTTGAGTAGCAGAAGTCACCGAGAGCCTCAGCACTCCATTCCAAATCAATGTTCCACAAAAGTCAAATGTCCACAGTAGGGCAGGGCCGATGAGCAGCATGACGATCGACGTCATAGATTAGCAGCAAATGGCTTGCGCTTTGTTTCTTTTTTCCTCTATTCAGTTTTTGTGATATCCGATCTCCTCCTGCTGACTCCCACGTCTTTGTTTCATGTAAGGGCTTTAGGATCACTTTATTCCACTTTGGGGAAAGGTTTCTCAGGAACAACCGAGGTCCATATGACTACCCGCAATATTTTTGTTCTAAAAAGTTGTCATGAGGACTACAGCCTTGATATCTTTGAATATGGTAGCGTATCTTTCCTTTCCCGCAGGCAAAAGTGGGGGATTATTTAAATTTTGATAAAAATACGCAGAGCGGGAGATTCAAAAAGAGTCTGATTGGACACAAGGGTAGAGAACTGTTTATAAGAAAGGGGAGCTGGCTGTTAATGCGAAGGAAAACTCTCGGATTTTTGCAGAGTACTTTCACGACCTGCTGAACTGGAACCACCTGAAGACGAACTGGAACTGAATACTGACACAGAAGAAAGAGAGCCACGCCCTCCAACCAGGGATGAAGTCGCACATGCCATAAGCGATCTAAAGAATAATAAGGCAACTGAAGAAGATGGTATAGCAGCCGAGATGATAAAGTGGGGAGGCAACAAAGCAATAGACAACACGACCAACATAATCCACCAGATCAGGAGAACAAAGAAGTTGCCAGAAGGATGGAAGAATGCAATTATACTACCAATACATAAGAAGGGGGACAAGAGAGATAGAAACAACTACAGAGGAACATCGCTTCTAGAGGTCGGATACAAGGTGCTGTCAAAACTATTGCTCTGGAGAGTAGAAGAACAGGTAGAAAGTACAGTTGGTGACTACCACGTGGGATTCAAGAATGTAAGAGGTTCTATAGAACAGATATTTATCTTGAAGCAACTGATAGAACATAGGACCTTAAAAAACAAAAAGACAGTAATAACCTTCCTGGACTTCACAATGGCATATGACTCCATCGGCAGACAGACTCTTCTTAGGATCCTGAAGAACAGAGGATTTGATGGAACTACACAAGAACTCATGAAAGAAATTCTGACAGACTCAAAAGCAAGGGTGAGATTCAGAGGAGCACTGTCAGAAGAATTTGAGATCAAGACTGGTGTTAAAAATGGAGATGGATTGTCACTGTTGTTGTTCAGTATAGCATTGGACGAAGTTATCAGGCAGTAGAGAGCAATAAACGAGGAAATGGGAACACCAAAGACCAATGTGGGGGACAAAAAGGACAACAGGGCTCAAGTGGACTGCCTAACCTTTGCAGACGACATAGCAATAGTAAGTGAGACTGAAGAAAACGAAAGGACACGACAACTTACGTAAGGTAGCCAGAAAGGTGGGACTGAAGATCGCCTATAACAAGACAAAGACATTAAATACCACTGCAGACTGGGAAACACCGGAAGGCACTGTGCAAATGGTGGACAAATTTAAGTACCTGGGAGAATTTATAACAGGAACAGGAGCAAGGAGGGAATAACAAAGAGGATAAAGAAGATGTCAGCCTTCTGTATGACGAGAGAGATATACAATAAAAAGGCAAAGATAAGCCTCTTCAAGGCAACGGTGAGGAATGCAGCATTATATGCTGCTGAGACGATGACACTAGAAAGAAATTGGGCAGAACAACTAGAGAAATAAGAGAGAAAAATACTGAGAAAAATACTTGGTTCCAAAAGAGGTGGAGAGACGTGGATGCGAAGACCTAGGGAAGAATTGTACCGGGACATGAGAACAACACCCGGGGAAATCAGACTCAAAAGGGCAAGGTTTGCCGGACATATAGTTAGGATGAGTATGGATAGAATGACGAAGAGAGTGTGGGAAACAACAGGAAGGACAAGGGCGAAGGCAGGAACCAAGTGGATTGTTGAACTTCGGAAGGACTGGTTGGAATTGGGGATCAAGGTCGAAGGAAAGGAAAATTGGAGGAACAAATATACACCGACCAATATGCCGGAGATCAACGACAGAGAAGAATATAGGAAAAGATTAAGGTGCCATCAGTAGAGCCGACAGGAGAAAAGGACACTGAAGATCTCGGAAGAAGAGGGGGAGAGAAGAAGAGAAAGAGTGAAAAGGTTCTGGGAGAAGAAGAGGAAAATGCAGTCCACGAAGGGGCTATCCGTGGTCCTACAGAGGTCGTAACGCAACAAGAAGGGTTAAAAATCTTACACACGTCAAAATGCGGTTAAACTTTCTACTGTAGTGAATCACCATCGTTGAAACACTTATGCCATCGCGCATCATGATTTTGTGATATATGAGGCCCTGGTGGTTCTTACCCACATCATTGTTTGAAGGTTCGTTGACTGTAAAAATACTATACTGGCTTCCAAGTAAAAAGTGGTAATAGATATTAATCCGGACTTGGTAAAAATAGATCGGCCGGGGGATAATTCTGTCGAGAACACAATGTTTAAACGACGCGACGCGACAACCAATAGGTCGTTGTGCCTTCAAACAATGTGCGTACAATTTCCTGGTACATCTTGACCCAATTTTCTCATGTCGAGAAATCAGAAGGAGCGATGTTTTACTTGGTGGCATCTTTCAATAACCAAGGTCGCATAAATCTGGCTTTATTATTGACAACTGGTTTCTACAGCTATAGCTGTCACCTTCTGGTCTTCAGAACTTCTTTTCTATCTCCTAATAAACGGATTTAGTAACAAAAATTTTGTTAATACCACAAGATGACAGTTATCTCTATCAAAACCGATTCTCAAAAATAAAGGATTTATGCAATCTTGGCTATTGAAAGTTTTTTCTTGATATATCTACCTGAAACATATGACATCTTTAAATGAAATTAATATGGTAATGACAATATCTACACACATCTACACATATACTCCGCTAGCCACCAAGCGGTGTGTGGCAGAGGGGACTATTCGCGCCAAGTCATATTTCCCCCTCTCTGTTTCACTCGCGGATCACGCCTGTCTGAACGCCTCAGTACGAGCTCTAACTTCCCTTATCTTTGAATGGTGATCATTGCGCGATTTCAAAGTTGGTGGTAATAATATAAGCTATACATCCTCGGCGAAGATCGGATGTCGGAATTTAGTGAGCAGCCCCTTCCATTTAGCGCGTCGTCTATCTGCAAGTGTGCCCCACTTCAAACTTTCTATGAGATTTGTAACGCTCTCGCGATGGCTAAATGTACCAGTCACGAATCTTGCCGCTCTTTTTTGGACCTTCGGAATCTCTTGAATCAGACCCAACTGATAAGGGTCCCATACAGACGAACAATACTCTTAAGACTGGACGAACTAACGTATTGTAAGCAATTTCCTTTGTTGAAGGACTGCATCCCTTCCGGATTCTATCGATAAACCTCAATCTATAGTTCGCCTTACCCGTTACTTGTGTAATCTGATCGTTCCATTTGAGATCATTTCGAATAGTCACACCCAGAAACTTGACGGATGTTACCGCTTCCAAATACTGGTTATTTACTTTGTACTCGTTGGGGATTTTCGCTTTGTTATAAGCAGTAGGTTACACTTACTAATATTGAGAGATAACTACCAGTAATTACACCACGCATTTATTTTTTGCAAATGCTCTTGATTTATTCACAACTTTCGTGTGATACTACTTTCCTGTAGACTACAGCATCATCGGCAAACAGCCTAATGCCGCTGTCAACACCATCAACCAGATAGTTTATGTAAATCGTAAAAAGCATCGTACCTATTACGCTGCCGTGGGGCACACCTGATGTTATGCTTGTTTCTGCTGAAGTCTCCCCATGCAGGAGAATAGTTTCTAGAATAAATGTGGGTACCAGTACTTGCGGATAAAATGAGGATTACTTGATAAATCAGATATGACACAGACCTATCAACACATACCTCCTAATACATCGAGATCTGAAACGCGAGTAGCCAGAAGAGGGTCTTCGCTTCCTAAAGCGTCATTTGTTTTTCAGAGAAATGAATTTGGTACAGTGGCTGCTTATTACGCCTTATGCATACTGTCTTTAGTATTAGACTTTACATATACATTTTGTGATATAAGTGTTTCTTATGGGATGATGGCTTCTTCGTGAAAGTAATTTTATTTTTTTTATAAAACAGCCTTTTTTTTATAAAATACTCTTCAATAAGTGCCAAGCGCGTGGTTCTGTTGTGCTTGTGTGTAGCAGCTGTTGGTCGGTACAACAGAACTGGTCACTCTTGATCAGTGGTTAGGTTGAAAACTTCCTAATGGGCTCTACTAACATGTCCATGTGGGAGTCATAGTGGAAATTTGTTATGCGTAATTACCTGTTCCCTCTTAGAATCCATCAAATTCATTTATTTTCTATGGGAAAGATGGAAATGAGCGTTTGGCGTCATTGGCCGAGAGGCCCCTTACGGGGCAGGTACGGCCGCCTTGGTGCAGGTCTTATTACATTCGACGCCACATTGGGCGACCTGCGCGCCGGCTGGGGATGAAAGGATGATGAAGACAACACCCAGTCCCTAAACGAAGAAAATTCCCGATCCAGCCCAGAATGGTTCAAATGGCTCTAAGCACATTGGGACTTAACATCTTAGGTCATCAGTCCCCTAGACTTACAACTACTTAAACCTAACTAACCTAAGGACATCACACACATCCATGCCCGAGGCAGGATTCGAACCTGCGACCGTAGCAGCGGCGCGGTTCCGGACCGAAGTGCCAGCCGGGAATCGAACCCGGCCCATAGCTATTGGGACGGACATTTATTTTCTATTATTTGCATGCTGTCAATACGAGTTATACTTGTTACGTCCCAGACAGAACTTCCATAAAGCATTTTCACTACCACCGAGCTCATACACTCTTAATTTAGCAGACATATTTAGTTTGGGGCTTGTAAAAAGGGATAATTTTCTTGGCAGGGGCAATTGTTTTGTGTGTAGGTCATCCGCATTCTTTTGGAAAAAATAATTTGACTTTCAAGCACAGGACTGTTGATTTCCATGGAATGACCTTCTTGTGGAGTAATAGCACTCTTCGCAGTGAAGGTCCTTTTTTTTCTAAAATAGACCACTGCAGGATTTCCTGTATTCATCTTGACTTTATGCTTGCCGGCCGGAGTGGCCGTGCGGTTCTAGGTGCTACAGTCTGGAGCCGAGCGACCGCTACGGTCGCAGGTTCGAATCCTGCCTCGGGCATGGATGTGTGTGCTGCCCTTAGGTTAGTTAGGTTTAATTAGTTCTAAGTTCTAGGCGACTGATGACCTCAGAAGTTAAGTCGCATAGTGCTCAGAGCCATTTTTGACTTTATGCTTCCGGTACTACAGTTCGATCGACGAACGATGGCGGTTCACGCAGGTCGAGTCGCTGACGGGGACAGCATTGTTGTCGGCATGCGCACACAAGTGATTTGTGCTTGACAGAAGCGTGTATCATGCAATCTATGTCTCTCGCTTGCTTGTGTAGAATTTATAGTTTACCACCACCATCAGCGATGAGAACCCGCAGCAAATAGAATAAAAATTCACTAAACAGCTCGCCGCAATCACGTTTAATGTTCCCTTTGACTACTAGATTAAGAACAGAGTACTCAGAACACTACTGGAAGCTCATTGTCTGTTGGTGAATGGGTGACGTAGGTGCGCAGAACAAGTCTCAATTCGGCCGACATCGTCCGTGACTCCAACTATAGTCGCTGGCGATGTCTAGCTGGTGTTGCTGTCGGCGAATATATGTATGGATAATCCTTCCGGTTTTAATTGAATCAAATGTGGGTTCTTGGTGAAACGTTGTAAATTAACTAAACAAACACTGTTTTGGCCGTATTTCACAATTTTATTATTAATGTTACTGCACGACCCAGGTTTCGGACTATAAGCCCATTTTCAAGTACATTACAGATTCACCAAGATGATAATGCACAGATAAATATGATAACAAGGCAAAGATAATAATCTGAAGTTCTTAAGTTATCGATCCATAGCTTAATGTATAATTACGTCAATGATCATTTTTTAACAAATTACATACGTTATTACACATTCAGTAATTACCTACAATGACCTGACTAAAGTTATGTTTCAGCTAAGAACTTTTAACTACGATGGACTGGGGCCCAAAGTTTTGCTTCTATCCTGCGGTTGTGATCTCATCTAAAATAGGTGAATCACTGAATTGAGTTTGCTAGTTTAATAATACGTGTGGGGATATACACACCAGTCTTTTAATTTCTAAAATTTCTAATTGGTTCAGTTTGGCCCCCTTCCCCTCAGTGTGTAAGACTTATACATCTATTGTGTATTTGTGGTTATTGTTCAGGCAATGTTCTGGAAAGGCTGAACCAGGCTTCTTCAGTCTTCAACTTCTCTGGTGTTCTTTAAGCCTGGTGCACATTGACCTCCTCGTCCGTCCAGTGTAGCAAGACTGACACTCCCGGGATGTGATTTTATAAACCCCACTTTTTGTGATAGCTGGTTGTTTCTTGCATTGAACAAGAAACTACCTATTGTCTGAGGGACATAGAAAAACACAGAGAAACCCTTTGCCTTCAAGATGTTACTTTTACTGTTTAATGTTTTCCCAATAAAACGTAATCTGCGCCATTTCTTTTCCAGTTTGTCTCTGTTTTTTCCTGGTGGACAACAATGGCTTTTTTTCCTTTTACAGTCATCAATCTTCTGACTGGTTTGATGCGATCCACCACAAATTCCCCACCTGTGCCAACCTTTTCATCTCATAACAGTAAGTGCAACCTACGCCCTCAATTACTTGCTGGATGTATTCCAATCTCTGCCTTCCCTTACACTTTTTACAGTCTACAGCTCCCTCTAGTACTGCGAAAGTCTTAACAGATGTCCTATCATCCTGTCGCTTTTTCTTGTCAATGTTTACCATATATTCCTTTCCTCGCCGATTCTACATTTGCTGTAGCATCACATCTCTAATGCTTCGACTCTCTTCTGTTCCGGTTTATCACAGTCCATGTCTCTCAACCATACAATGCCGTGCTCCAAACATAAATTCTCAGAAATTTTTTTTCTCAAATTAAGACCTATGTTTGATACCAGCAGACTTCTCTTGGCGAGGAATGTCCTTTTTGCCAGTGCTAGTCTGCTCTCTTTGTCCCTCTGGCTCTCTCCGTCATGGGTGGTTTTCCTGCATAGGTAGTAGGATTCCTTAACTTCATCTACTTCGTGATAGCCAATTTTGATATTAAGTTTCTTGCTCATTTCTGCTACTCCTTATTATTTTCGTTTTTCTTTGCTTTTGCTCTGAATCTATATTCTATACCCATTAGAGTGTTCACAGCATTTAACACATCCTGCAATTCTTCTTCAATTTTATTTAGACTAATGTCATCAGCGAATCTCTTCTTTGATACCCTTTCAACTTGAATTTTAATTCCACTCCTGAACCTTTTTTTTTTTTTATTTCCGTGATTGCGTCTTTGATGTATACATTGAATGTTAGGTGTGAAAGAGTGCAGCCCGTTTACCACCTTTCTAATACGAACACTTCCTTATTGGTCTCCCAGTCTTATTGTTCCCTCTTAGTTCTTGTACGTATTGCATATTAGCCGTATTTCCCTATAGCTTACCCCTATTTTTCTCAGCATTTCGAACATCTTGCACCATTTCTCATTCTCGAATGCTTTTTTCAGGATGACGGATCGTATTAACGTATTTTGATTTATTTTTTTTTTCAGTCTTGCTTCCGTTATCTATCGTAACGTCAGAAGTGCGTCTTTGGTGTCTTTACCTTTCCTTAGGCCAAACTGATCGTCATCTTGTTGTCTAACAGATCCTCAATTTTCTTTTCCATTCTTCTGTATATTATCTTTGTCAGAAACTTGGATGCTTTAGCTGTTAAGTTGATGGTGTGACAATTCTCGCACTTTCAGCTCTTCATATTCCCCGGAATTGTGAGGATGATGTTTTTCCGAAAGTCAGATGGTGTATCACCAGACTCACATCAACTTGAATAGTGGTTTTGTTGCTACTTCCCCCACTGATTATAGAAATTTCTGTGGAATGTTATCTATCCTCCTGCTTTATTCAAAGCTCTTTTAAATTGTCATTCTAATACTAGATCCCCTATCTCTTTGTTACAGGCTCCTGTTTCTTTTCTTATCACCTCTTCAGACAAGTCCTTCTGCTCTTAGTGACACTCAGTATACTCTTTCCACCTATCCGCCCTGTTCTCCGCGCCGCGCGAAGTAGCCGCTTGGTTTGAGGCGCCATGTCACGGATTGCGCGGCCCCTTCCGCCGGAGGCTCAAGTCCACCCTTGGGCATGTTTGTCTGTGTGTGTTGTTCATAGCATAAGTTAGTTTAACTAGTGTGTAAGTCTAGGGACCGATAACCTCAGCAGTTTGGTCCATTAGGAATTCGCACATTTGAACTTTTTTTTTCTTTGCATTTAACGATAGTATGCCTATTGCACTCTAAATGCTACGCCCTTCCTTTTTAATTTCCCTGAAGATTGTTTTGATTTTTCTATATGCTGAGTCAGTCCTTCCAACAGTCATTTCTTTTTCGATTTCTTCACGTTTTTCATGCAGCCATTACGCCTTTGCTTCCCTGACTTCCTTTTTATTTCATTCCTCAGTGACTGAACTTCCCAAAATGTTTTTGTACTTCCTTCTTTCGTCGATCAGTTTAAGCATTTCTTCTGTTACCACGGTTTCTTCGCAGTTACCTATATTTTTCTTCCAGTTCTTTGAACTGCCTAGTAAGCTATTCATTATTGCAGTATGTATACCTGTGGAGAATTTCGAGCGGATCTCTTCATTCCTTAATATTTCCGTATCCCACTTCTTTGCAAATGTTTCTTCTTTACTAGTCCCTTAAACTTCAGCCTGCTCTTCATCATTACTAAATTATGATCTGAGTCTATATCCGCTCCTCGGTACACCATACAGTCCAGTATATGCCTGACTGTGATGTAATCGAACTGGAATCTTTCTGTATCTCCGGCCTTTACCGAATATATCTGCTCCTCTTGTGATTTTTGAACGGAGCATTCGCTAGTTGTTGCTACCTGAAAGTTATTGCATAGCTCGATTAGTCTTTCCCTCCTCTCATTTCTACTACCAAGCCCTTTGTTCTTCTCCTTCCCCTACAACCGCATTCTAATCCCCCCCTCCTCCTCCCTCCCGATGACTATTAGATTTTCATCTCCCTTTACATATTGAGTTACACGTTCGATATCCTCATATACTTAGTCTGTATCTTCATTCGTCTGCTTACGAGTTTGGCGTGTATACCTGAACTATTGTTGTCGGTGTTGGTTTTCTATCGATTCTGATGAGAACAACCCTATCAATGAACTGTTCACAGTAATTCATTCTCTACGTTACCTTCCTATTCATAACGAATCCTACTTCCGTTATACCACATGCTGCAGCTGTTTATACTACCCTATACTCATATGACCAGAAATCCTTGCTTTTCTTCCATTTCACTTCACTTACCACACTATATCTAGACTGAGCTTTAGCATTTTCCTTTGCAGATTTTCTAGCTTCCCTACCACCTCCAAACTTCTGACATTCCACGCCCCGACTCCTAGAACACTATCATTTCGTAGCTCCCATTCTTTTCTCGTGGTCACCGCCCCTTTGGCAGTCTCCTCCCAGAGATCCGAATAGAAGATTAGTCCGGGACCTTTTGCCAATGGGGAAACTATCATGATTCTTTATCAATTACAGGCCACATGTCCTGTGGGTACACATTGTGTCTTCAATGCAATGGTTCCCATTGCCTCGAGCATCCTCGTGTCCTCCATCATTGCTGACTCTCTCATCCTTAAGAGGCAATTTCTCGACCAAGGGCAACAGAACTCTGTCCACCCCTCCGCCCTCTTTGACGAGGTCAGTGGCTGAATGAGGGTGACTTCTTATGCCAGAAGACTTTGGCTGCCATTGCTAATGATTTTTATTCAAAATTTAAACACTGTCGGGATTCGAACCCTAAACTGACGACTATATGGTTACTGATCAATGACTTTTTCCTTTTCTTCCCTTCTTCTTGATTTTGTTCATCACTATTCTCGACATTTGGCCTGGGTGGATGTTACATGGCATCCTCTGAAGTTCTTAGTTGAATATTTCATTCAGTATTTTTTTTAATTATTATTGTTACAGGAGGTAGCCAGCCCTCTCATCGAACACGCTGATCTACCGCGCCTGTACCACTAGACCAAGTATGTGAAGATAATAAAGCCTTATTATCCCAGGGAACTAAACAATTTCAAAACGAGGAGGTCTGGTAATTTCATTTATACACACACATCAAAAAAAGTTTTGCGTCACCCCGGTTCCCAGAACTCCTGAAGATAGACGTTGACTATGGATATTGTATCACAGACAGAGTCCCCTTGTCTGTTCATAGACGTCACTAAACCCGCCCAAAAATGTAAACAACCATGCATGAGCAGCGCTTATTATACGGAGAGGGGCCGACAGCCGATCAGTTCCAGTCATTCCACCAGGAAGGAGGTACACGGCTCTGTGGTTCAACCATGCCTAGACGGTCAATAGCGCGGTTCGATCGCGTCCGCATTGTTACTTTGTGACAGGAATGGCTTTCAACAAGGAAAGTGTCGTCCAGGCATCTCGGCGTGAACAAAAGCGATGTTGTACGTACATGGAGGACATAAAGAGAGACAGGATCTGTCGATGACATGCCTCGCTGAGGCTGCGCAAGGGCTACTACTGCAGTGGATGACCGCTACCTACGGATTATGGCTCGGAGGAAACCTGACAGCAACACCATCATGTTGAATAGTGCTTTTCGTGTAGCGACAGGACGTCGAGTTACCACTCAAACTGTGCGCAATAGGCGGCATGATGTGCAACTTCACTCCCGAAGTCCATGGCGAGGTCCACCTTTGCAATCGCGACACCACGCAGAGCGATACAGATGGGTCAAACAACATGCCGAATGGACCGCTCAGGATTGGCAACAAGTTCTCTTCACTGATAAGTGTCGCATATGCCTTCAACCAGACAATCGTCGTGTTTGGAGGCGACCCGGTCAGGCTTAACGCTGAAGACACATTGTCCAGCGAGTGCAGCAAGATGGAGGTTCCCTGCTGTTTTGTGGTGACATTATGTGGGGCCGATGTACGCCGCTGGTGCTCATGGAAGTCGCCGTTAGTGCTGTATGGCATGTGGATGCCATCCTCCGACCGAGAGTGCAACCATATCGGCAGCATATTTGCGAGGCATTCGTCTTCATGGACGATAGATCGCGCCCCCATCGTGCACATCTTATGAATGGCTTCCTTCAGGATAATGACATCGCTCGACTAGAGTGGCCAGCATGTTCTCCAGACGTGACCTCTATCGAACATGCCTGGGACAGATTGAAAAGGACTGTTTATGGACGACGTGACCCGAGGGATGTAAACCGAATCGCCCTTGAGGAGTGGGACAGTCTAGACCAACAGTGTCTTCATGAACTTGTGCATAGTATGCCACGACGATTACAGACATGCGTCAATACAAGAGGACGTGCTACTGGGTATTAGAGGTACCAGTGCGTACAGCAATCTGGACCACCACCTCTGAAGGTCTCGCTGTATGGTGGTACAACGTGCAATGTGCGGTTTTCAGGAACAATAAAAAGGAGGGAAATAATGTTTATGTTAATCTCTATTCCAATCTTCTGTACAGGTTTCGGAACTCTCGTAACCGAGGTGATGCAAAAAATTTTTTATGTGTGTAGATGGCGAGCAATATAGGCAAGCCGGCGTTTGAGACTTGGTATCCGAACGTTGCCATTCAATGAGCACAGATAATCGTGTTACAAAGAAAACTAGTTATGACTTTTATTGAAACAATAAGACGCGTTCGTTATCTATTCTTCCTCCAGGGTCTGCCATGCGCTTGCTTGATATCTAAAAGGACGACTGCTGTCAATTTCGTGCTTGGAAAGTTCCTCATTGTTTGTTCGATATGTTCCAAAATCTTTGGCTGGAATCCAAATTGTTCTGGACGGCTTGTCTCGTCCAACATTAGGGACATGTCAATTCTTTTCTCTGTTAATGGTCCGAAAACTTTACTTAATCTGCTAAGCAGGCTTGTTGGGTGTTGGTCTGCAGCATACTTGAGCTCCCTGGCACCTTCAGTGTGGATGGCTCCTGTGCTTCGTTCTAAAAGAAAAGAAAAAAAAAAAGACGCACGACGAAGAAGTACCCGAATGGGACGGAAATCGGCAGATGTGTATACATGTACAGACAAATAAATGATTATAATTTCAGAAAAAATAGGTGATTTATTGAAGTGAAAGGGCATCACAAACTGAGTTAGTCAATAACGCATTGGTCCATTTCTGGTCCTTACACAAGCAGTTATTTGGGTTGACGCTGATTGGCACAGTTGTTGTATGTCCTTCTGAGGGTTATCAAGCCAAATTCTGTCCAAATAGCATATTACGTCGTCAAAATCGCGAGTTGATTGGAAGGCTCTACTCATAACGGTCCACACGTTCCCAAATGGAGAGAGATCCGGCGACCTTGCTCTCTAAAGTAGGGTTTGGCATGCAGAAACTCTCGCCGTGTTGAATGGGCATTAAATGTAAGATAAGGATGGCGTGCCACGAAGGGAAACAAAACAAGGTGTAGAATACCGTCAACGTACCGCTGTGCAGTAAGAGTGCCGCAGTTATCGGAACTCAGTTCGTAGCAGAACTTATCACTGAAGAAAGATCTACTCCAGTCAACGAGATTCGATGGTGAAGGAGTGTCTAGAGACGTCCCACACAGCGGTGGCATACCATCCCGATAGTCACCCGTCATACTGCCTAACAATCAAGAGTGATGGTCTAGGATGCCATTTCTCTTCATAGCAGGATCCATTTGGTTGTCATCCGCTTCATCCTTACAGCACAGCGGTACTTTGATGATAGTCTACGCTCCGTTCTGTTGCCCTTCACGGCATTCAGCCTAGGCTTACATTTCAACAAAATAATACCCGGCCTCACACAGCGAGAGTGTCTTGTGTTTCGAGCATTATGGTAGGGACCCTCCAGAATTTGGCACGATATCTCTCAGGACATCCAACAACTCTGTCAATCAATGCCAAGCCAAATAACTGCTTGTATAAGGGCCAGAGGTGGACCAACACTTTACTGGCTAGTTTAGTTCCTGAAGTTCTTTCTCTTCGATATATCACTCTTTTTTCTGAAATTGTCATCATTTGCGTGTCTGTACATGTACATAATATCCACCGATTTTCCCCCCATTCGAAGTGCGTCGCTCTTTTTTTTTCAGTAGTCACGCGTTGTAAATTCGCTTCAGGAGCTCAAATAGTTTTGTTGGTAATTTTTTCAGTTTTATGTTCAAGATCTCGTCAAGGCCTTGTGCCTAGGCGTTCTTCTGATGTTAGTTCTAACATTCTAGGGAACAGGTATGGATGGTTGCACCAGTGTTTCATAGTTTTGGATACGTTCTGCCATTTAGTCTATGGTGAATTCGAACTCTCCACTGATTCTAGCTGTTGCTGGAGGAGAGATGTTTGCCCTTCAGATTCCGTGGCAAAAGTTTCTACTTGACTTTAAGGGTCCACAGAATAAAGGCATTGTGGTGTGAGCGGCGGGGTCCTCATTGTCTTTTCCGGTCGTAATTTTTTAACGAGTTCCTTTCATCATTTGTTGCAAGTAAAAAGCTGGATATCTACCGTCTCCGGTGACTCTGCTTTCTATACAGAGTTTTCGATATACATTTGTTGTGCCTTAATTCTTCGACCAGTGGTACATAACCATGTGCCCTGATAAACAGCGCCATCGATAAATACTGTCACTGATGCTTTCATGCCTGCCTTTGCTACTTTGTAAGCTAGGCGTTTGAACGTAATGACTATCTAATCATTGTACCAAAGGCAAGCGTGGGACAAGTATTGTTGTTTACCTATTGTTTATGCTGGTTCAAATGGTTCAAATGGCTCTGATCACTATGGGACTTAACATCTTAGGTCATCAGTCCCCTAGAACTTAGAACTACTTAAACCTAACTAGGCTAAGGACATCACACACATCCATGCCCGAGGCAGGAATCGAACCTGCGACCGTAGCGGTCGCGCGGCTCCAGACTGTAGCGACTAGAACCGCGCGGCCACTCCGGCCGGCGTTTATGTTGGCCCCAATTGTTTCCTCCGGTGTCCACATCTTAGGGACGGTGGTGCCTCGGAGGCGCACACCTGAGACTAGGTGGCGGTCAGAAGTGAGAAGGTTCACTGCTCTTAGACCATGTATCTTCGTATCATTCTCGTTATTTCATTATCCAGCACATCAGGACCCTGATAGGCCACAGTAGGTACGTGCGTTCGTTCCTTGGATATCCAAATTTAGCTGTCCAATTGTCTTTGCTCAGCCACCAATCCTTTTGAATTCATTCTTTACGCGTTTCATGACCCGTGTTTCGAGTTGAAATCGGCATCAATAACAACCTTGTCGAATTTGTTAATAATTTTGTCCATCTGGGCGCTTGGTGTCGAATGCGTTGGAGTAACACTAACCCATCCCATGCCGGTTCATGCCGTTACTGCTGTTGCCCCGAGATCCTGCGCTTGAGGGAAACGTTCAACTTAGTATTAGGAACTTGAGCGAAGAAAGAAGGCCGTTCTGTCTTCCTTCCTGTCTTCTGTCTGTCTTGTAGCCAGTCATTTTGTTAGATGGAAGTCTGCGGTGAGCAAAAGATTGACTATTATTTGTTGGATGATGAGACTTGTAACATGTCTTTTCTGTTGTAACTGGCCTTATTTATTTAATCACCAGTAGACGCGAATGCTTCCATAAGGATAACCAGTTTTGACTAGAAGCCTCTAGTTTGGCTCACCTTTCTACCAACAGCGATTAGAGCAGGGGTCGTCAACTGACAAAGGGCAGCGGTGCCTCGGCTGCGTATCTACCTGTTGTATTATTTAGCATGTTGTGATCCCCAAATAGACTAGCTAAGGTAATGCTGCGGTTAAGTTGGCCGGTGGCCCCGGAGTACTAATCTTTGCATGTCAGCACAATTCGGAACACTTCGACTGTGGTCTATTTGAGATAGCTGCCAACCTATGCGGTCTAACAGACGTAACACTATAATAGCGTGGTAAAGAGACACTATCACAAAAGCGTGCTGAATTATTTAAATGCCAGTTTTCTTCTACATATAGCATTGTATTAATATTACAACAGCCTTAATTAATTTAGTGTTCCTTGCTACAAATAAGTACCGCATTTGAAGATGACCTTCGCTCTAGGGCGCATTGACAAATGTGCGTTACTTCCGTGTCAAAATTTATACGATAGCAGCTGATCGGTACCAGTCACGCACGCCCCTGAGTTGTCAGTAACGAAAAACAATCAGTACAACTTTCGCCCTCTCACATCCTCTAATTCCACATTGGCTGCGCTACTTTCCTCCATGCCCCTGGCTGCCAACTTTGCTTAACTCACGGCCGAATTCACCATTGTCAATTAAAACTAAGCGCATTTTAAAATATTACTATCTCTATAAGTATTTTTGTTTGTTACTGAACATGTGAACCATACTCTTAAGAAGTTCTTAATGTTAGTTGCTCAATGCATATTGTTAGGAAACACGGCGGAGAATAGCGGGCCGCACAAATAGTAGTTTATTCCGGCCGCATGTGGCCCGCGGGCCGAAGTTTGAGTGTCCAATAGGTTGCCTTTTTTATTGTTTGAATGAGCGGATTTATTTCTACGTAGCGGAATAGCTGCTTTGGCTCTTGGGCTGTTCGGTGCACTGCCACACGGGCGTGTGGTCTTAATGCTTGTTGTGTCCTCGAAGATGCCTTTTCCCCCCTCGTGGGCGACGCATATCTTGCAGTGGAAGCGGTCTCCCATTCTGTGTGAAGTCGTTGGCGTGTGTCGTCTTGGGTGCAGGGGTTTCCTGTCTGGCGAGGTGTCTTTGAGACTCCGGGCTTTTTAAAGCCTTTTGAAAATCTTCACTCTTGTAGGAAGATGGCTGATTCTGTGAACAGTTGTCACAATTTCTGGGCGCCTCTCCCGGTGCGGTACATTCTCGACGTGGTGCTCCTTTCTACATTTGAAACATCTTGTGAGAGTGAGCAGTAGTTTGTGGCTTGTGCGTCATCTCTGACAGCGCTGGTTCGTCTCGTGGAACTAGTCTTCAATTCTCTCTTGCTTGTGTAAGACGTATTTGACAACATAGCAACACTCGCCGTGGAGTTTAGTAGGTTGCTGCAAAAATTGTTAAGGGGGTAAGTTTTCCGGTTGCAGTATACTTGCATTTATATCGATGGACTTCAAATACATCGATGCCTTGCACCATCAGGTTCTTTTGAACATTTTCTTCCGGAGCCTTTGCCATGTCCTGGCAGAATTTAAATATTTTACATAGTCTTCCACAGTCACCAAGAAATATTTAATACAGTTTTCTTGATAAACTACCCTTATATTACCTCTGAATGCATTTTTGGCTGGTTAGTGACGCATTAGAGGGACAATGTTGGATCTTCTTGGTTTTGACTTCTCTTGCTTTTTAGCTGTGTATTCCATTCCCTCTTCCATCTTCTGCGTGTCGACGTGTTGAGATTCTAGTCGCTGCGATATTTTCTTGCTCAAAGCCTTATTCCCTTTGACTTCACTATAAGACTGCTCTAATCCGCCTACAACTTCGTTTTGGTGTTTCGTTTCTGCCTGGGACGATACTTCGTTTGCCATGGTGCTCTGATGCTTTCAGACCCGCCTATTCTTCGTTGCCACCTTCACAGTCATAAGACAATCCCGATGTTATAATCTCACGTTTCTCTGGACGCGTCGTATTTTCTCGATTTCCTATTTTCCGCTCTTTTTCCTCTCAGTTTGTCTTTCAGCTCATGATTTTGATGTTCTGTCTCGACTCGGCGTCGATTGGCTGTACATGTCGTTTAAAAAGAGTGTCACGTATTCCTACAGGAGGTAATATTTGTAAGAATAGAAGAAAAGTTCCTATAAAGATATGTCCGGAATCCAATACTTGTTGATACACTGTCTGTGGAAGATCCGTAGCTCACAGCCTCAATTTTATTTACACAACAAGCAGAGTACACAAGAAATGGTGCAGTCAATTCAGGCTATAAGCACCTATGGGCACATACAGTCAGCAGGGATGCTGAGGCATCATGACAGCTCAGTATCATTATATGAGCAGCAATTGCCGGTGACACACTCATAAAGCCATACATTTTACAAAACGGACTAACAGGTGCTGTGTATCATCGACTTCGGTGCAATGATTTATTGCGGTGTTGGAGAACTTTGTCCTTGAAGAAGGTCAAAGCCCGTGATTTACGCACGACTGGCCATCATCCCATTTTTCACGCATCATGCGATAGTGCCTCGCAGCAACATTTCATGGGCGGTAGATCCGTCGAGCAGGTCCGTAGCATGGCCTACCCGTTTACCGTACCTGAACCCATTGGATTTCTGGCTATGGGGACATTCAAAGGCATTTATGTATGGCCAACTCATTGAAAATGTGCAGACGTTACAGGAGCGTATGGTCAACGCATGTGACGCAACCCGAATGGAGCCAGGCGTACTTGAATGGGTGTGTGAATAAGGACTGAAGAATGCGTCAGGATACGAGATATATACGTGCAGCATTGCCTGTAGTGTATTATATTATATAACAGGCAGATGGGAGTGAGAGGAGAGGTGCCCATATCTCAACATGTATTTGTTCCTGGGTATATCTTTATAAGAACTTTTCTTCTGGTTTTGACCAATGCTATCTCCAGTAGGATTATGCGACTTTTTTTAAAAAAAATACCCTGTATATTTTCCAATATTACTTGTAGCCCAGTGTAGTTCTCTGCCCCGTGGCAAGTGTGGGAGGTCTGTTGAAGCGTGATGACAGGAGTACTGTGAGGAACAATGGCGGCCGCGTCGCTAGCTTACGGCTCTTTCAGACCAGCAGAGTATTACATGTCGTCGACTCTGTGATCTCAGTGTGCCTGCCAAAGATGCTCATACTTCGTCCCTTGCTAAACTACAACATATAGTAGCTGCTACGAAATGTCACTAGAACACATAAAGGAAATGCTTTCCGATTCTGCTTCCCTCATCAGCCTATTACATCTCATAATGGCATAAGATTCCAAACCAGAAATAAGTAAATAATTCTGTATCACAAACCGACCGACGGATTTTACAACTGAAATAAAACAGCCCTCGGTCACTATTTTTCACGAACTAACCGGGTTTGAACACTGCTAGGAGAGTCTTCCTCAGAATTTAAATCAAAAAATGGTCTGTAACATGGTCACAGAATTATGACTAAAAACGTATGATACAGAGTATAAGTACAGAATCATCGTGAAAGACTGGCACTACTTATATGTCATTTATAAAATGATAAATATGCCAAAAGGGCATTAGTCACAAAGATACTTAGGATAAAAAATTGTGATGGCGCGCCACTAAGGGCTGCTCGTTACTTACGCGTTTACAGATTGCACATTAATGCAATAAATGCTCAAAATGATGTCCGTCAACCTCAATGCATTTGGCAATACGTGTAACGACATTCCTCTCAACAGCGAGTAGTTCCCCTTCCGTAATGTTCGCACATGCATTGACAATGCCCTGACGCATGTTGTCAGGCGTTGTCGGTGTGTCAGGATAGCAAATATCCTTCAACATTCCCCACAGAAAGAAATCCAGGCACGTCAGATCCGGTGATCGTGCGGCCCATGCTTCGACGACCAATCCACCTGTCATGAAATATGCTATTCAATACCGCTTCAACCGCACGCGAGCTGTGTGCCGGACATCGATCATGTTGGAAGTACATCGCCATTCTGTCATGCAGTGAAACTTCTTGTAGTGACATCGGTAGAACATTACGTAGGAAATACACATACATTGCCATGGATAAAATGGGGGCCAATTATCCTTCCTCCCACAATGCCGCACCGTACATTACCCGCCAAGGTCGCTGATGTTCCACTTGTCGCAGCCATCGTGGATTTTCCGTTGCCCAATAGTGCATATTATGCCGGTTTACGTTAACGCTGTTGGTGAATGACGCTTGGTTCCTAAATAGAACGCGTGCAAAAAATCTGTCATCGTCCCGTAATTTCTCTTGTTCCCAGTGGCAGAACTGTACACGACGTTCAAAATCGTCGCCATGCAATTGCTGGTGCATAAAAATATGGTACGTGTGCAATCGATGTTGGTGTAGCATTCTCAAACACCGAAGTTTTTGAGATTCCCGATTCTCGCGCAATTTGTCTGCTACTGATGTTCGGATTAGCCGCGACAGCAGCTAAAACACCTACTTGGGCATCATCATCTGTTGCAGGTCGTGGTTGACGTTTCACATGTGGCTGAACACTTCCTGTTTCCTTAAATAACGTAACTATCCAGCGAACGGTCCGGACACTTGGATGATGTCGTCCAGGAAACAGAGCAGAATACATAGCACACGCCCGTTGGGCATTTTGATCACAATAGCCATACATCAACACGATATCGACCTTTTCCGTAATTGATATACTGTCCATTTTAACACGGGCAATGTATCACGAAGCAAATACCGCCAGCACTGACGGAATGTTACGTGATACCACGTACTTATATATTTGTGACAATTACAGCGCCATCTATCACTATGCGTAAAAATGGTCCAACTAAAACATTCATATTTCTTTACGTGCTATACGAATATGTAATAAAAATGAGGGTTCCTATTTTTAAAAACGCAGTTGATATCCGTTTGACCTACAGCAGCGCCATCTAGCGGGCCAACCATAGCGCCATCTGGTTTCCCCCTTCAAGCTAGACGAGTTTCTTTCTTTGTAGTTTTTTTCGCTTGACGCTTTCTCGTGAGATATTTGGCTTGGTCACTATCAATGGACCTCGCTGACAGCGTTACAATATTTCATTGCAGATACACAACAATATCTGAAACCCTGGGAGAATACAATTAGGCTGCGAACGAGTGTATTAATGTGTAGAGGGTGCTAGTCTGTAGCGTGCGGCATATGGGTGGTTCAAATGGCTCTAAGCTCTGTGGGACTGAATATCTGAGACTTGGAACTACTTAAACCTAACCAACCGAAGGATATGACACACATCCATGCCCGAGGCCGGATTCGAACCTGCGACCGTAGCAGCAGCGCGGTTCCGGAATGAAGCGCCTAGAACCGCTCGGCCACAGCAGCCGTGTCGCGGCATATGGAGACTTGGATCGGACGGAGGATGTTTTCGGATAGCCGAGGAGATTAAGACGACCCCCTCCTGTAAAGCCGGAAATTCGGGTTCGACTCCGCTCCGGCACAAATTTTCATCTGTAGCCTTTGGCTTCGCTCAATGCCCCACAGCATCTAAATATCAGATATTTCTCTCGTCATTCATAGAATTTAC
Source organism: Schistocerca serialis cubense (assembly GCF_023864345.2). NCBI lineage: Eukaryota > Metazoa > Arthropoda > Insecta > Orthoptera > Acrididae > Schistocerca > Schistocerca serialis. The sequence continues at coordinate 623,475,671 of NC_064645.1, forward strand.
CGACTTGGAAAAAGCGTTCGACAGTGTAAAATGGTGCAAGCTGTTAGAAATTCTTGCAAAAGTAGAGTTAAACAACAGGCAAAACGGGGTAATATTCAGGATGTACAAGAGCCAAGAGGGAACGATGAGGCAAGACCAAGAATGGTGAGCACGAATTAAGAAGGGTGTAGTCGTTTACCCTGCTGTCCAATAAATACATCGAAGAAGCAATGACGGAAATAAAAGGAGGATTCAGAGTGGGATTAATTCAAGGTTAAAGGATATCAATGATAATGTTCGCTGATGACTTTGCTATTCTTAGTGCAAGTGATTGTAATTCTGTCAGAGACAGCAAAGGACTTGGAAGAGCAGTTGAATGGAATGGACAGTGTCTTGAAAGGAGGATATAAGATGAACATCAACAAAAGCAAAACGAGGATAATGGAATGTAGTCGAATTAAGTCAGGAGGTGCTGAGGGAATTAGATTAGGAAATGAGACACTTAAAGTAGTAAAGGAGTTTTGCTATTTGGGGAGCAAAATAACTGATGATGGTCGAAGTAGAGAGGATATAAAATGTAGACTGGCAATGGCAAGGAAAGCGTTTCTGAAGAAGAGAAATTTGTTAACATCGAATATAGATTTAAGTGACAGGAAGTCATTTCTGAAAGTATTTGTATGGAGTGTAGCCATGTATGGAAGTGAAACATGGACGATAAATAGTTTGGACAAGAAGAGAATAGAAGCTTTTGAAATTTGGTGCTACAGAAGAATGCTGAAGATTAGATGGGTAGACCACATAACTAATGAGGAAGTATTGAACAGGATTGGGGAGAAGAGAAGTTTGTGGCACAACTTGACCAGAAGAAGGGATCGGTTGGTAGGACATGTTCTGAGGCATCAAGGGATCACCAATTTAGTACTGGAGGGCAGCGTGGAGGGTAAAAATCGTAGAGGGAGACCAAGAGATGAATACACTAAGCAGATTCAGAAGGATGTAGGTTGCAGTAGGTACTGGGAGATTAAGAGGCTTGCACAGGATAGAGTTGCATGGAGAGCTGCATCAAACCAGTCTCAGGACTGAAGACCACAACAACAACAACAACAGTGCAAGTGAAGAAGAATTACAGGAATTGTTGATTGGAATGAATTTGGACTGAGAGAGACCCGGTTATGAATAAACCTCCACTGCTCGCGGTTTGGGCACTATATTGCTTTTGGCAATTCAGCTCGCCCCCATTCTTTCCCAGCGAAGCTTCGCGGACGACTGGCTTCGTGTGAGGCCCCGCGAGACCTCCCGGTAGGGCCGGTGGCGGGATTAGAGCGGCAGGCCTTGCAGCGCTCTGGGGGTAAACAACGCTGTCGCCGGGCCTTTGTGTGCTCGCTTTAACTCCGCTGCCATTCTGCCCCGCGTCAAAACGCGGAGGTGGCCAGAATGAGGCTGTCACGAGCATCCAGGCTTCCCCCTTTCGTGTCCGCGCGTCAACACTTTGGCGCCTGCGATGGGATCACCAGCTGGTGAATGATGCCTGGTTAGAGGCAGCGGACCCCCGCGGAGGCGATGATGACCGCCGCGCAGGGTAGGCGATGATGAGCTGTCAGCGGCGAAATCAGCGGACATGACGGGTTCTCTGCTCCCCACGCTTCTTGGTCCTTTCCTTCGCGGAACAGTGGCAGCCCAAACTGTCCACGTAGGCCGCTCAGGTACATGAAATTGAAAATTACGGCCACACAAATATCTGTCACACTTTCGCCCAGTATTCCTCAAAACTACCTGCTTATTAAGTCAAGGCCTACCTGCACCCAGAGAGACCTCCCTCACCGGAAACTCCGTATACCAACAGTGAGGTGCTGTGCCGCCCTGTTAGAGTCGTGTCGACGTAAACATAGTTCAAAAATGGCTCTGAGCACTATGGGGCTTAACATCTGAGGTCATCAGTCCCCTATACTTAGAACTTCTTAAACCTAACTAACCTAAGGACATCGCACACATCCATGCCCGAGGCAGGATTCGAATCTGCGACCGTAACAGCAGCGCGGTTCCGGACTGAAGCGCCTGGAACCGCTCGGTCACAGCGGCCGGCTTCCCGACGGCAGTGGCACTTTTCAGCTAGATAACGCACCATTTTATAAGGTCAGGAGTGTGATGGAGTGGTTCGAGGAACACAGTGACGAGTTCTCGTTGATGTACTGGCCCGTTAACTTGCCATATCTGTACCAGAGCGAACATGCGTGGGATGGGATTGAACTTGGCCCCCTCCCTGGAATTTATGGGAATGTGTATGCAGATGTGGTGCCAGCTCCCTCCAGGGGTCTACCAAGGCCTCATGGCTTCCATGCCACGACGCGCCACCGCTGTTATCCGTACCAAAGGTGGACGTACCGGCTATTAGGTAGATGGTCGTAATTTTCTGGCGGATCTGTGTACATAAGCAATAATATAGGTAACATAAGCTGTAAAAACAGATCCTCCTGTATATGTGACTTCAAACCATGAAAACTATTTTCTTTATACACTCCTGGAAATGGAAAAAAGAACACATTGACACCGGTGTGTCAGACCCACCATACTTGCTCCGGACACTGCGAGAGGGCTGTACAAGCAATGATCACACGCACGGCACAGCGGACACACCAGGAACCGCGGTGTTGGCCGTCGAATGGCGCTAGCTGCCCAGCATTTGTGCACCGCCGCCGTCAGTGTCAGCCAGTTTGCCGTGGCATACGGAGCTCCATCGCAGTCTTTAACACTGGTAGCATGCCGCGACAGCGTGGACGTGAACCGTATGTGCAGTTGACTGACTTTGAGCGAGGGCGTATAGTGGGCATGCGGGAGGCCGGGTGGACGTACCGCCGAATTGCTCAACACGTGGGGCGTGAGGTCTCCACAGTACATCAATGTTGTCGCCAGTGGTCGGCGGAAGGTGCACGTGCCCGTCGACCTGGGACCGGACCGCAGCGACGCACGGATGAACGCCAAGACCGTAGGATCCTACGCAGTGCCGTAGGGGACCGCACCGCCACTTCCCAGCAAATTAGGGACACTGTTGCTCCTGGGGTATCGGCGAGGACCATTCGCAACCGTCTCCATGAAGCTGGGCTACGGTCCCGCACACCGTTAGGCCGTCTTCCGCTCACGCCCCAACATCGTGCAGCCCGCCTCCAGTGGTGTCGCGACAGGCGTGAATGGAGGGACGAATGGAGACGTGTCGTCTTCAGCGATGAGAGTCGCTTCTGCCTTGGTGCCAATGATGGTCGTATGCGTGTTTGGCGCCGTGCAGATGAGCGCCACAATCAGGACTGCATACGACCGAGGCACACAGGGCCAACACCCGGCATCATGGTGTGGGGAGCGATCTCCTACACTGGCCGTACACCACTGGTGATCGTCGAGGGGACACTGAATAGTGCACGGTACATCCAAACCGTCATCGAACCCATCGTTCTACCATTCCTAGACCGGCAAGGGAACTTGCTGTTCCAACAGGACAATGCACGTCCGCATGTATCCCGTGCCACCCAACGTGCTCTAGAAGGTGTAAGTCAACTACCCTGGCCAGCAAGATCTCCAGATCTGTCCCCCATTGAGCATGTTTGGGACTGGATGAAGCGTCGTCTCACGCGGTCTGAACGTCCAGCACGAACGCTGGTCCAACTAAGGCGCCAGGTGGAAATGGCATGGCAAGCCGTTCCACAGGACTACATCCAGCATCTCTACGATCGTCTCCATGGCAGAATAGCAGCCTGCATTGCTGCGAAAGGTGGATATACACTGTACTAGTGCCGACATTGTGCATGCTCTGTTGCCTGTGTCTATGTGCCTGTGGTTCTGTCAGTGTGATCATGTGATGTATCTGACCCCAGGAATGTGTCAATAAAGTTTCCCCTTCCTGGGACAATGAATTCACGGTGTTCTTATTTCAATTTCCAGGAGTGTAGTTATAATTCTGCTTATCAGTGTCATTATTGCCAAGTGGAAGATATATTAACGTTATCCCTGCCGGTCGACACTTGCCTGACGGTGACTGGTGAACCTTGGCGGGGTCGCGAATCCCTGGGCGGAAGGCGAAAGCAGGTGCTGGCCGCAAGGCTGTACCCTTACGCCTCCGTAAAAGGTTTGAAGTGCTGCCCACTGCACTGTGTGTTGAGACGCACTTGTTCTCTGCCCAGCATTGAAGTCTGACGTTAGGTGCGCCACAGTTCGCCGCCTGTCATGTTTCACGTGTCTCTCCAGCCTTCGACGTCCGACATCTGTAATGAGGTTTGGGTGGCCGCCCAACGCCAAGAAGTCTGGACGTGATTACGACCATCTACCTAATAGCCGGTACGTCCACCTTTGGTACGGATAACAGCGGTGACCCGTCGTGGCATGGAAGCCATGAGGCCTTGGTAGATCCCTGGAGGGAGCTGGCACCACATCTGCATACACATGCCCATAAATTCCAGGGAGGGGGCCAAGTTCAATCCCATCCCACGTATGTTCGCTCTGGTACAGATATGGCAAGTTAACGGGCCAGTACATCAACCAGAACTCGTCACTGTGTTCCTCGAACCACTCCATCACACTCCTGACCTTATAAAATGGTGCGTTATCTAGCTGAAAAGTGCCACTGCCGTCGGGAAGCCGGCCCCTGTGACCGAGCGGTTCCAGGCGCTTCAGTCCGGAACCGTGCTGTCCATGCCTCGGGCATGGATGTGTGTGATGTCCTTACGTTAGTTAGGTTTAAAAAGTTCTAAGTATAGGGGACTGATGACCTCAGAAGTTAAGTCCCATAGTGCTCAGAGCCATTTTGAACACTCCTCCAACAGTGGCTGGCCATATGATGTAAAATCCAATTCTTGCTTCCATCGGGCGATATCGATATGAATCGAAGTAATGAAACGGACATGTTTCCCGGTTCCAAAAAAATATTGTTCAGCCCCATACTGATGCATACTAAAGCGACCGACTGATTTGTTCGGATAGATTTCCTGCACATTCCCGAGTAGGCAAAACGTAGCGCTCATTCGCTCCCGTCGACGAATATGTCATCAGGGATGGAACACTAGCTCGGATTAGAGAAGGACGAGGAAGAAAATCGGCCATGTCCCTTTCAAAGGAACTATCCGGCCTTTTCCTCAAGCCAAAAAGGAAAATAATGTATAATCTAAATCTGGATAGCTGAAAGGAGATTTGAACTGCCGTAATAGTCTCTTTTCACAGCTATACTAATCGTAGGAAAATAAACATCAGCTTAACTTACTTATATGTAACTATTGTAATTTCTGAAGCTGTTATCGAAGATATAGAGTAGACGAATTCAACTGCGTCTCGTTATTCAAAATTGCATTACGAGTTTCGGAGTAATTACAGTATTTATATCTTAGCATTTAACTGTTTCGGACATGAAAGCAATCACTGTGTTATGCGGAAATTCGTGGTTTCACACCCAAATATGAAATTACGTCACTCGGAGAAGGAAGAAACTGTGTTTCTTCACCACGATGCTGGTATAGAAGGAAAACAGGGGAAACATAGTTTTCACTCCGTAAAATAGATGTTCTGGCAGCTGTTGCTCGTAATCCACATGTTAGATCCGGAGATATTGCAAGAGGAATAAGTCAACCCAGAGTTGTTCGCAATTTGCACGCAAACAGCTTCCGTCCCTATCATGTGTCATTTCACTGTCAGATTAACCAGCGCTATTGTAGAAAATGCACAGAATTTTGTCGCTTGGTTCTGATGCGACAATAGGACTATAGGTTGTTTCTTCAAAGAGTTATCTTTACCGACGAAGCTACCTTCATAAACCGTGGAAAGCTGAGTGTAAGAAATATGGTATATTGGGCAGCGGAAAATCCGGACGGGGTTTTGGCAGGTTTGCTGTGGCGTGTGAATGTTTGCTTCGTCTTTATTAGAGAGCACATGTTAGGTCCATATTTCATTCAAAAAACCTCGATGGGTAAAAGATCGCATTATTTCTTACCGGAGAGTTACCCGGTCTCCTAGAGTTATTAATACTCTAAATACATAGATGTAATGGTGCCAGCACGATGGATGCCCCGCTCACTTCTTTCTTGTGGCTACACGCTGAGGTGGCAAAAGTCATGGGATAGCGATATGCATATCTACAGATGGAGGTAGTATCGCATACACAAGGTATAAAAAGGCAGTGCATTGGCGAAGCTGTCACTTGTACTCAGGAGATTCACATTGTAAGGTGGCTATAATTTCGCACCTTACAAGCACTCATTCACATACTTTGCCGTGGTCTACAACCACATTAGGTGTTATCTGATAGGTAATACGAGGGCAGTTCAATAAGTAATGCAACACATTTTTTTCTGAAACAGGGGTTGTTTTATGCAGCATTGAAATACACCAGGTTATTCCCCAATCTTTTAGCTACACTACACTATTTTTCAACGTAATCTCCATTCAATGCTACGGCCTTACGCCACCTTGAAATGAGGGCCTGTATGCCTGCACGGTACCATTCCACTGGTCGATGTCGGAGCCAACGTCCTACTGCATCAATAACTTCTTCATCATCCGTGTAGTGCCTCCCACGGATTGCGTCCTTCATTGGGCCAAACATATGGAAATCCGACGGTGCGAGATCGGGGCTGTAGGGTGCATGAGGAAGAACAGTCCACTGAAGTTTTGTGAGCTCCTCTCGGGTGCGAAGACTTGTGTGAGGTCTTGCGTTGTCATGAAGAAGGAGAAGTTCGTTCAGATTTTTGTGCCTACGAACACGCTGAAGTCGTTTCTTCAATTTCTGAAGAGTAGCACAATACACTTCAGAGTTGATCGTTTGACCATGGGGAAGGACATCGAACAGAATAACCCCTTCAGCGTCCCAGAAGACTGTAACCATGACTTTACCGGCTGAGGGTATGGCTTTAAACTTTTTCTTGGTAGGGGAGTGGGTGTGGCGCCACTCCATTGATTGCCATTTTGTTTCAAGTTCGAAGTGATGAACCCATGTTTCATCGCCTGTAACAATCTTTGACAAGAAATTGTCACCCTCAGCCACATGACGAGCAAGCAATTCCGCACAGATGGTTCTCCTTTGCTCTTTATGGTGTTCGGTTAGACAACGAAGGACCCAGCTGGAGCAAACCTTTGAATATCCCAACTGGTGAACAATTGTGACAGCACTACCAACAGAGATGTCAAGTTGAGCACTGAGTTGTTTTATGGTGATCCGTCGATCATCTCGAACGAGTGTGTTCGCACGCTCCGCCATTGCAGGAGCCACAGCTGTGCACGGCTGGCCCGCACGCGGGAGATCAGACAGTCTTGCTTGACCTTGCGGCGATGATGACACACGCTTTGCCCAACGACTCACCGTGCTTTTGTCCACTGCCAGATCACCGTAGACATTCTGCAAGCGCCTATGGATATCTGAGATGCCCTGGTTTTCCGCCAAAAGAAACTCGATCACTGCCCGTTGTTTGCAACGCACATCCGTTACAGACGCCATTTCAACAGCTCCGTACAGCGCTGCCACCTGTCGGAAGTCAATGAAACTATACGAGACGAAGCGGGAATGTTTGAAAATATTCCACAAGAAATTTCCGGTTTTTTCAACCAAAATTGGCCGAGAAAAAAAATGTGTTGCATTACTTATTGAACTGCCCTCGTACATCGTATATATGAATATTTGAAGGAGACTGACATTGTCACATATGCCTTGTAAATAATTGTTAACACTTATTGCATGAAAGGTGACAGAGCGTCTTTATCATCATACTAGTAGAGGTTGGAACGACAGTGGAAATGAAACGGCAGGCGGAACTCAAGCCCTGGGTGGAAGGCCCACACAGGTGTGTTTGTTGGTCCTGCTTAAACACAGGAAGTAACAAGACGGACGTCGTAGCACTTAAGCGCTGGAGCACAATAGAGTCGCGACCGGCCGTTTGGTAACCGAACCGAAAGGATTATACTTCGGAAACACGAAAATCTTGAACGCAGGTGAGAGGAACGAAGAAGCGGCACCTCCGAAACCATGCAGGCTGGGTTATTTCCAAGGATTTTTACTCAGATGCGTACCATTGTACGAGTATAGGTTTTTCATCACAAACTTTCCGCGCTGGACGACAAAAGACTAAAATATGGTTGGTCGGCGTTCGGAAGAATCTGTAGAGAGGGAGAACAGTCCGTGGTTTCAGGAACATGATTCGTTTTCCGAATTACAATGGCGGGGAGCCGAGCTTTGCTGGGAAGACAGCAGTGGAGAGACGAGGTCTTCTGTTGTGAGCGCCCGTGTGTGACGGTCACTCGATATCAGCTGTGTTGATACAGATGGACTTGCTGTCTTTGGTCTCAGGAAAGTTTATAGTTAGAACAGTTGGGCACTGTACTATTGCGAACCTATACGATTCTGGACTCCACCTCCGGGTTGGAAGTCGTGGTTGAGTAAGCAGCGCTCAGTAATTGAGAGCACTTCCTCTGTCTATACTTACGTTGAGACGTTATCTGAACTCCGTCCTTGTGGCTGGAAGTTTGCGTTTCTCGTCTGTAGAACACAGAGAGAAGAAGACAATATTAGAGTATATTAGTCAGAGGACCGCCTTCTGCCGTCCTAATGTTTGAAAGAGTTTATTTATGACTGGAGTTCTTCCTCATCGCAGACGAGTACGAGAACCATCACTTGGACGCACCTGACGCAGTACATACGGTGATATCGCAAAGTGCTTCGGCCTATTAGGGCTATAAAGCTAAACAGCTGTGGTCACGTAAGTGTTATTTCCACTGAGGTTCTACACCACCGTAGATCATCTTTTAAAGTAGTGTCTTCTAGTGTTTGGTACGTGGATGATGTCAGTCATTTTGCGTCATTGATATTAGATCGCGCAGTTATAATAAGGGGCAGAGTTGGACAATTGATTAGTAATTTTACTTAGGAAATGTAAACGTCGTAATATAAAGGTTTTTTTTAATGTACAATAAATATATAAGCAGGAACAACGCTTATCATTTAGTAGGATTAGTTGCCTTCATCATTCATTTATGTTTAGATTGTAATTTATAGAACTAAGAGATCCTAAGATCTGCTTCAGGGGGTAGTCAGACAGGGCAAATCTTCATTTAAGCGTTTATTATTTTCCGTTGCGCACATTCATTTTACACCCACCTGGAGTAGCATCATGGAATGTGAAAAGGATTCCGATGAGCTTATGGCCGCAGGACATCAGTTAACGGAATTTTGAATGCGGCATGGAAGCTAGACATCTAGTAGGTTCCATTACGAAAATCGTTAGGGAATTCAATATTAGGAGACCCACAGTGTCAAGAGTGTTCAGAGAATACCAAATTTCAGGTATTACCTCTGACATCGGACAACGTGGTGACCGAGGTTCTTCACTTAACGACCGTGAGCAGCGGCGTTTGTGTAGAGTTGTCTGTGCTAACAGACCAGCAACACTACGTGAAATAAGTGAAGAAATCAATGTGGACCCATGGTGTCAACAAGGCACTGTGCAGGCTTGTGGTGGCTCCATAATGGTACAGGCTGTGTTTACATGGAATGGACTGAGTCCTTTGGTCCAACTGAACCGATCATTGACTGGAAATGGTTATTTGCAGCCATTCATGGACTTCATGTTCCTCAACAAAGGTGAAATTTTTATGGATGACGATTTCACTGGACCGCAATTGTTCGCCACTGATTTGAAGAATATTGTGGATAATTCGAGCGAAAGATCTGGCCACCCATCGAACGTTTATGGGACATAATTGGGAGGTCAGTTCGTGCACAAAATCCTGCACCAGCAACACTTTCACAATTCTGGATGGCTATAAAGAAGCATGGCTCAAAATGCCTGCAGCGGACCACCAACGACTTGTTGAGTCCATGCCACGTCTAGCTGATGCACCACGCCGGTCAAAAGAAGATCCGACGCGATATTAGGAGGTGTCGCATGACTTTTGTCATCTCAGTGTAAACACACTCGTCCATGTCTTTCCTGTGTAGGTAGAACCTGAAGGCGTTATCAGTTAGCCTGCACGCTCACCTAATTTGACAGCAGTGGACTTTTTCTCTGGGGTAAACTCACAATTGAAGTCCTCGCTGAAGTTACGACTGCCCAATAGGATTTAAAACGTCGTATTGCTGCAGTATCTGCAATGACATCGGAGGAATCTTTTCAATCTGTCCAGGAGTCCATGTACCAGCGGCTGATAACGTGAGTTACGACTGACGTTGGGCACTTCCAACTCTTGATGATATAAATGTTAAGGGTGTATTTATGACCATATTGTATCATGAGTGACTTTTGGTTCCTCAAACCAATGTAATGCTGGTGTAATTTTGCGATGTAACCGTCTCTCATGCGTTAAACTCATGGCACGAAGTTATTATTCAACGATGTTTTCCCTCAGTTTCCTGTTTTACATATCAGTTCAATTTTTGACCTGCACCTTTCTTTCGAGGCTCTGGCAGAAACAAGAACAGGTTACAATAGTTAAATGGTGAATCATTCCTTCCTCCTTAGATAGCACATCCTTGGCCTTGTAGCTGACATGCCGGTCCAACCACATGTAGCCAAGTGTGATTAGCATCAGTTTTAAATTTTCGCCTTCACAGTTTGGTATGACACGGCATGAGCCAGTAAGTGGTCTCACTTTCAAGACATGTACCCCCTAAGCTCTAAATAATGTAATTTCTCTGAAACTACTTATATAATTTTGATGAGTGAAATGCTGTTGAACTCGCCTCTTTTACAACTACTATATTAGCAGCAATAATTTTGAAAAATGAAGTCGATAAAGATATATCTTTAATTAGTAGAGCTATAAAAGGAGCCTATACGTCATTGAGATAGAATTGTTCCATAATCCATTTGCGGAAAAAACAGAATTACCTTATCTTAAACTATTCAGGAAATATCTGAGATGTTCAGCTTCAGTGAATCCTGCATAAGCATTTATATCACCCAGGAGTAACATCTACAGCATATACAGGAGAAATTAAAATAAATGTTAAATTATACTTTATTTCTGAAATTTAGTTAAAATTTTGCGAGGAGGAAGAAAGAGATTGAATAAGAGTACAATAAGATAAAAAGCTGAAGTGGGAGTGGGAGGGAAGAAGGTAAGGAAGATATTATGGAACTACTAAATATATAAGAATGCCAATAACAATAATAATAATGATAATAGTGCACAATATATAGGGAACTCCAATACCTGTAGGGGGCGACTCTGTAATCTGAGTACTGGTCAATTTTTGGCATTCGGACTATCAATGTGTTGCTTTCCTCATTCTGGCAAACGTCCATAAAAGTGTTTACTTGGTTTGTATTTGCCACACGCTGTGTCATCTGACGGATAAGTTAGGGATTGCCCTCCTGTGCTGATGGCATGCATGTTATGACTCCGCAGTCTAGCCCAGCCTGGTTTACCATCATTGCTCAGGGTCTTATACGTCATGGTTCCTGGTTAATCCTCAAAACAACACGGCTTCAGAGTAGACGGCCACTTCAGTGAGTCTGAAGAAAAGTATCGCCTGGACTTCCTCTGTTGTAGCAGGGGCTTTAGTGATCCACAGATGTTCCTTATAATCTAGGGGCCTCAGTGTTCATCGATAACCTTCATAACCTTGTTTAAAGGTCTTATCTTGTCTGAAAATCCAAATACTTTCTCTTTTCCAAAAAATATTTCTAGCTACCTATAAAGCTGAGCACACGCTTCTATGGTACGTAACATATCGTAAACCCTCCTTTCCCTTAGTATGACTGCCTGCGTTCGACTTCTGTAGCCTTCGATCATTCCCTACATCTAAATGCGCACGCTAGAAGCCACTATCTGATGCAAATTTGAGGGTAGCTTACACCTGAGTTAGTCATCCCCTTTCCTGTTCCCCTTGCAAATGCAACGAGACAAAAACGATTGTCTGTACACTTCCCAGTGAGCCTGCATTTCTCTTATCCTGTATTCGCGGTCCTCATGCGAAATACATTTTGGTGGCAGCGGAGTCGTTCTGCACGTTGTCGTAAAAGCTGGGTTTGCTAAACTTTCTGAATAATGTTTCGCGAAAGGAGCTCATTCCCTCCAGTGATACCCATTTCAGTTCATGAAATATTTCCTTAATACTTAGGTGTTGATCGAACCTTCCGATAAGAAATCTAGCAGCACACGTGTGAAGTGCTTCGATGCCTTTCTTGAACCCAACTTAGTGGGGGACCCTAACACTATAGGAGTACTCGAGAATGGGTTCTGTACGCGATATTCTTACATACTACCGACATTACGTGCTCGTTCCATTTCGTCTTGCTTTGCAACGTTGTGCCTAGGTATTTAATCAACTGTGCCAAGCAACGGAACTGCTAATATTGTATTCGGCCATTAAAGGATTGTTTTTCCTAGCTGTTATCATTAACTTACATTTTCCACACATCACAAGAAAAAGAAATTCTGTTCAAGTCATCCTGTATCCTCGTACAGACACTCAACGACACTTTCCCGTACACTACAGTGTCATCAGCAAACAGTCGTAGGTAGCTGGTGATCCTGTCAGTCCTCAGGTGTTCCTACTTCCCCACTAAAGCTTGTGACTTTGACTCTTTTGTTGACTGTACAAATGTAGTCACTGGGCTGTCTCATAAAATCTGATGGAGCCAGGTGATTTATTTTCTACCACTACATATAACTAGTGAGTCAGGTATTGGTAGCAAACCACTGGCACTCACGATCATAGCGAAGCCGCGAACTAAATTTATGTACTCATTTTACATGTACACAAATACTGCACAAACTGCTGTGTAGTCATATTAACAGAATCTTCCGTCGGTTCTTGGTAGAACAACATTATAATAATAAATGAAAAGCACCAGTTTGCTTTTGTTCTACAATATTATTTTTATTGCTAACCGGTTTTCGGCTTACAAGGCCATGTTCAGGCATTTACTGAGTATTATCATTCGCGCTGCTGCTGCTGCTGCACAGGCAACTGCATTGAACGCTGCCAAGATGCCTTACAGAAGATACCGTCGTCGTGCAAGACAGACAATATATAAAACAATTGAAGACGTAGAAATGACAACATCGGCTGCCGACAAGAAAAAGAATACTATCAAGTCTGTCGCCGCGCACTCTCTACTGGATGGACCCGCCGTATTCTGTGGTTGCAGATTAAACTTTATTATTGATCTGAATGATACCTTCTCCCATGGTAATGGCTGGTTAACAGTTGCAATCGTACGAGGAGGTACAGGCGTACCAAATGTATCAGGATTGGAGAGCTTCGTCGATCGGGACGTCATAGCCTATCGAACGTATCATGTGACTGAAAATGCAAATAAAGACTTCGGCAAATCATCATATATGTCACCCTCACCCTTTTCCTTGTATACACATAGTAGACGTAAGATATCTGTTAATGAAACTGTATTTATTTGGATCAAAGGTAAAGGTACCTGTGAATATGTTAAATTTGTAGGAGATTGTACAATGTAATTTCACAAATAAAGTTATCTGTAGCGCAGCTTAAAAACGGACAAGTGTACATCTAGAATCTGTCGACATAGAGTATGCAACAGCATGTTACGTCAGCTCTCTGAACAGTACATAAATAACAATGGAGTTGACAGGAAAACCTTTAGCACAAAATAAGAATAGCATGCCTACATAACAGTTTCTATTGATAAACAAAACTATTGAAATAAGATAAAATTAGTACTAGGCAAGGCTGCATCAAGAGGTATGAAACACGGAGAGTGATACACAACCAATTAAAAAAGAAGAGACAGTTGTCAATGTAAATACAGAATACACAAGGAACTGTTTATCGTATTGATGTAGCTTAAGTTCCTTGTGTATTCTGTATTTACATTGACAACTGTCTCTTCTTTTTTAATTGGTTGTGTATCACTCTCCGTGTTTCATACCTCTTGATGCAGCCTTGCCTAGTACGAATTTTATCTTATTTCAATAGTTTTGTTTATCAATAGAAACTGTTATGTAGGCATGCTATTCTTATTTTGTGCTAAAGGTTTTCCTGTCAACTCCATTGTTATTTACGTACTGTTCAGTTTTTACTATTTCATTGCAAAGATGTTACTCACTGTATGTTTCTACTTCACTCTAGATGTGTTACTTCTCTTCCAATGTGGTATGCTAACATTTAACTTCTTTGGTGATAATACTCAGTAAATGCCTGAAGATGGCCTTGTAAGCCGAAAACCGGTTAGCAATAAAAATAATATTGTAGAACAAAAGCAAACTGGTGCTGTGTAGTCCATTACTTTGTACCAGTTTCTCTCTTTCTTGTACCAATCACAAAGTGACGATGTGGCTATGTGGAGTCTGCGCCGAATAACATGGCCGGTAAATCCGCAGTTGACATGGCACGCATTTGGAGGGCAGTAGTGGTGGGGGTTGTGGGCAGGTGCTGTAGGGGAAATGGCGAGCACTGGAGGGGAAGGGCTGTTCTAAACTCATGCCTACGTTCAAATTTTTTCAGTACGAAGTGGAGCCCCTCCACACCCATAATTGCATGGTGACCATTCATAAAGATCAGGATATCAAATTAAGCACCTTTCAGCAGTCTAGTTTCTAAACTTATTTATTTGGGTACCAGTTTCAGCATTTTACTACGCCATCTTCAGGCCCCTGACCGACGTGTAGGGAGATTCTACCTAGCTTGTGATCGAAACAAGGGCCAGCAGCGATCACTCAGACCATCACCAACCGAGGTAGAATCGCCCTACACGTCGTTCAGGGACGGAAGATGGCATAGTAAAACGCTGAAACTGGCTGCCAAATAATCTAAGTTCAGATACAAAAAAATTGTTCAAATGGCTCTGAGCACTATGACTTCTGAGGTCATCATTTCCCTAGAACTTAGAACTACTTAAACCTAACTAACCTAAGGACATCACACACATCCATGCTCGAGGCAGGATTCGAACCTGCGACCGTAGCGGTCGCGCGGTTCCAGACTGTAGCGCCACCCTGGCCGGCTAAGTTCAGATACTAGACTGCTGCATCGACCAACCGAGTCCCGCAACCATCTCTAAAAATATGGACGTACAGAGATTCAAAAGGATCAGTCACCAAAAGAAGATATCACTGAAAATGCGCCGGCCGGTGTGGCCGAGCAGTTCTAAGCCCTTCAGTCTGGAACCTCGTGACCGCATCGGTCGCAGGTTCGAGTCCTGCCTCGGGCATGGATGTGTGTGATGTCCTTAGGTTAGTTAGGTTTAAGTAGTTCTAAGTTGTAGGGGACTGATGACCTCAGATGTAAAGTCCCATAGTGCTCAGAGTCATTTGAATCATTTTTTGCTTAAAATGCAACAAAAGCAGTGATTTATTTTCGCCTGGCTTGTTTGTGACTTTTAAAGAAGCGTAATGAATGGCGAATTTTGAGTGAAACCTACAAAACACAGCAGAGTTTCAACAGTGTCATATCACTGACACATGCAGATCGAACTGTGAGATAATTCTGAAACAGTGGTGTATTAAATTTATTAACTGAACAACTGGAGAAAAGTAAGTTCAGTATCTTATGCCAAAGCACATCCTCAATGCAAAATAAATGAGTAATAACTTCACTTATATTGTTCCAAAACCCACAGCATTTCTTGTTTCACCAGCTATCGAATGAGCCTTAAATTTACATTCTTTCGACGAAAAAGTCTGTAGTTAGTGGAATAACATGGTAGATAATGAAGTTTTTCGTAATAACCATAGGGCAAAACACTCTCCTCTTTGAATGCTATCATTTGCCAAAATCTCGTATCGATATCTCAAACCATTTATGAAATGTAAGGAATGTTGTAGATATTTCAATGCGGCTTTATCGCTGGGGCGGCGATATCGCTAATGTCTGTGATACATCAGATCAGTTTTATCCATCATTTTTATTTGCAGCTCCTCGTACGGCCGAGTTTACAGTTAAAATTGTTGGCTGTGAGGTCCGCCAGTCTTGCAAAACACCATTTCTCTCGGTACCCAAACATGTTTCGGCACCACTGTCCCATCATCAGTGGGTTTTCGTTTTTATTTATTCTGCGATGTGAACAGTTTTGTTAAATGATTATAAAATTATGTGCATTTTTAATTCAAACAACAGATCGTTTCTTTTCGTAAATACCTTTACATTTGGTGTGCATGAATTTTCTGGATCTCTTGTGTGTTGATTACTACAGGTAGCTTGTCATCTGCAACCAAACGATGTTGATGAGAGAGTTTTTTGCTGGGAGTTAACCTATCTTCTAGAATGTAATTCAGTTTTTCGCGATGTTTTCGCACCTATATTAGTTTCTACTTACGTTTTCGTGTGGCAGGCACCTCCGTTCTTCGCATCATGCTGAGGTGTTGTGATGTACACGTAACTATAAGAAGTATTTCCCACAAATAACGTAGTAAAACACTTTTCACTGCACCAGAACACAGTGTGATTGTGGTTTGTTATGTGTCCCAGTCCAGTGTTCATTTGTTCACCAGAGAGTTCGGCGCCAAATTTGGATTTTGTTTGCCTTTAACTTTGTGTGTGTGTGTTTGTGTGTGTGTGTGTGTGTGTGTGTGTGTGTGTGTGTGTATGTGTGTGCGTGCGTGTGTGTGTGTGTGTGTGTGTGGCTGTGTGTGTGTTTTCTGTGCACTTCTTAGCAGTGTGTATTGTCTTTTATATGGTATTACTTTTGTGTGTAAATGGTGCGTCTTTACAGATTTTAGTGTATCGATTTTTCGTGTGCGTGTGTGTGCGTGCATGCGTGTGCGTATGTGTGTGTGTGTGTATGTGTGTGTGTGGACTTTATCTGTTTGTGCTGTTTTTATCTGTAAAGTTCCTTTAATGTGTTAAATAGTTTGCCCTTGCAGAGTGTAGTGTATTCGTTTAAGACCTGTTTTCCTTCTTCTATTGCCTTCTGTATATGGAAGTTTTCCTAAATGGTCAGTTTGCTGTATAGGCTGCAGCTGGCTTTTAGTATTCTTAAGTCTGTTTCTGTTGTGGTTGGGTGGTGATTGTTGGCTACAAGGTGGTCAGGAAATGTGCTACGGGAGCTGTTCTTTTTAAAGCTCCGAGATGTTCTGAATATCTTGTTTTGAAGTTTCTGCATGTTTGTCCTATGTACACTGACTGGCAAGTGTTGCATGTGAGTTCATATATTCCTGATCTGTTAAATTTATCCATGGGTGTTTCTTCTGTTCTGATCTTTTTCTGTGTTGTATGGCCATCCCGTAACCTATTTGGAGTTCCTGTTTCTTTAATATGTTGCCTATTCTGTGAACATCTTTTATTGTAGGTGACTATGTGCCATTTCGTTTTGTGTGTGTGTTGTTCCATATACAGAAGGCAATAGAAGAAGGAAAACAAGTCTTAAACGAATACACTACACTCTGCAAGTGCACACTATTTAACACATTAAATTAACTTTACAAATAAAAACAGCACAAACTGATAAAGTCTACACACACACGCACACACACACACACACACACACACACACACACACACACACACACACAAACACACACACACACACGGAAAATAGATACACTAAAATCAATAAAGACGCTCCATTTGAAAAAAAAAAGGAATACCACATAAAAGACAACACACACAGCTAAGAAGCGCACAGAAAACACACACACAGACACGCACGCACACACACGCACACACATCCACACCCACACCCACACACACACACACAAACACACACAAAGATAAAATGCAAACAAAATTCAAATTTGGCCCCGAACTCTCTGGTGAACAAATGAACACTGACTGGGCTGGGACACATAATAAACAACAATCACACTGTGTTCTGGTGCAGTGAAAAGTGTTTTACTACGTTATTTGTGGAAAATACTTGCTATAGTTACGTTTGCATCACAACGCCTTAGCATGATGCGGAGAATGGAAGTGCTTGCCACACGAAAACGTAAGTAGAAACTAATATAGGCGCGAAAACATCGCGAAAAACTTAATTACATTCTCGAAGATAGGTTAACTCCCAGCAAAAAATTTTCTCATCAACATCGTTTGGTTGCAGATGACAAGCTACCTGTAGTAGTCAACACACAAGAGGTCCAGAAAATTCATGCACACCAAATGTAAAGGTATTTACAAAAAGAAACGATCTGTTGATTGAACTAAAAATGCACATAATTTTATAATCATTTAACAAAAATGTTCACATTGCAGAATAAATAAAAACTTAAACCCACTGATGATGGCACAGTGGTGCCCGAAACATGTGAAATGTCCCCTTGGAAAAATTATAAATGACTGTGCTTAAACTGACACACAATATTTTTAGCGCAACGCAATCTGACTTTCAAAAATCCCTACAAAACAATGGCCCTAACTAACAATAACCTATACCTTTCATGAATCACTTACAAAAATCTTCGTTACTCGAACTACTGCAATACAGCGGGCGCCACTACTGCCAGCTAAATAAAAGATGCTAGCTACTGAAGGCACTAACTACTGATAGGCATAGTTAGCAAATGAAAGATTTTGATGGAGAACAAACAATGTATTTACCTTAATAGTGTTCAAAAGTCATAATAAATATATCAGTTCATGATATCCAGTATTACAAATTTACTCTGTCTGATGGACACACGTCCAAATCATCCGCTCTCAAAACTCCGCCATCTCTCTCCCCACATCCACCACTGCTGGCGGCTCACATCCAACTGCGCAACGCTACGCGCTGTTGACAGCCAACAGCCCAACACTACAATAGCAAATTCCAACAATGCCTCCCAGCCACAAACTGCACACAGCACAGCCAGTGATTTTCATACAGAGCGCTACGTGGCGGCGGCGTTACCAATATAAGAACCTAAACAGCCTACTTACACATGTTTGGGTACTGAGAAAAACGGTGTTTTGCATTACTGGCGGACGTCACATCCAACAGATCAGTTTTCTCTAGACTGGTGAAAGATAGAGACCTCCACCGAAGTCTAAAGAATAATTGAATATATTAGCTAAATTTCATATGCAGTAACATATTATGTCCACGCATCAAACGCATAATCATAGCGACTCCTGTTTTTGATTGCAGACTGTTTCTAATTTCGCACATTGCGTTAGTTCTATGTAAATAATACATAGCTACGACCACTAACAAAATGATGGGCACATCATCTTGAACCTGACATATAAAACCATAAGTAATGCAAAATTTATTTTTTTTACCGAATAGTTTCTGTAAAATCGTTTGGGACAGACTGCAATGCGTGCGCCTCGATTCTGTCATCGCTGAGGAGCGAAAGGTGGAAAAGACTGCGGGCCTCCTCTTCCGAACAAACGAAAGGACTCACTCAGCAACTCTATTCACACTGATCATTACTATCTGACTATTATTATCTTTTTGTCAGATATACGAGGGACACAGTATTATACTTTTACAGCCTGTCTGGAATATTCATCCTTTTAATTTACCCAGTGGTCTTTTTTCTTCGAAAAAGTTCCACGTGAAGTCCCTAAGCATTTCTGCAGCAACGTGAGCAAATTGCTGGTGTTCGTATAGATGGTGGTTCCGTAACCAAGGTAGCTGAAGTTCCTGGTATTGTAAGAGGCAGCGTATCGGAGATTTATACAGTATACAGGGAAAGCAGAAAAAATGTCATCCTGTAAGACACAAGACGGAAGAATTTGTTGAGTGATCGTGACAGGCGGTCATTGAAGAAGATTCTGACGAAAAATAAGAGAGCGGCAGCTGCAAAAGTCACTGTAGAATTGAATGTCGCACTCCCAAACCATGTCAGCATCTAAACAACAGGAAGGGAGTCCGTAAGCAGGGGATTACAGGACGATCTGGTATTCTAAAACCAGTCGTCAGTGAAATAAATGAACGTAACAGGAAAACGTCGTGCCGAAGCCATAAAGCCCGGACTATGGAGCAATGGAAGAAAGTGATTTGGTCGGATGAGTCTTGTTTCGCACTGTTTCCAACTCCTGGCCCAACTTACGTCTGCTGTACTCCGTCCCAAGCCTACGATGCAGACAGTCGCTGCCGGGAATAAAGCATTGTGGGGTGGGAGAGAGGGGAGGGATGGGGGAGGATTCCGTGATGCTTTCAATAGCCATATCGTGGTATTCGATGGGTGCTTTACTTATTCTGCCAGGTCGCATTTTGGCTAACGAGATCCATCTCATGTACAATGTTTGTTCCCCAATGGCGACGCTATATTCTAACACGAAATGTCTCCTGGTAACACAACTCGTGTCGTTCTGGACTAGTTTTGTGAGCACATGGATGAATTGTCACTTAAACCTGGAAACGACAGTCACCAGATCTCAATATTATAGAGCCCCTGTGATTTAAGAGTCTCTTTCCACCTCCATCGTCGTTGCTGCCCATTCGGAGACTGCTGGAAGCTGTTTTGAACGATAGCGATTTCCCTACACCGTATTAGGCGTTGTAATGTGTTGTGTTTTTACTGTTTCCATTTTACTGTCCACCATCTATATTTTCAGAGTATGGATGTAGAGATGCGAACGTAGATGTTCTCAGCGAGACGTTCTAGAAGGCAGCTGCGACACGCCGAGATAAGGAATGTAAGGTGTTTGGTAAGTAAGGAGATCTGTTGTCAACACGGAAAGGGGTAGAAACAGGACGTGTATTTGTGCAGAAAGCGCGTTTTATTATAGTACGGAGATGGTAATCTGAGGCGTTCCCCCGGCAGGCCGCAGCCGGGATTAGCCAGTGTCAGCGGCGGCGGCGGCGGTACCAGAAGGGTTGCGGCCGCAGCTGCGGCGCGACAAAGCGGTTGTTTGGCCGTCAGCGGCGGCCCGGCCCGGTGTTTATCTAGCTGTGACAGCCGCGCTCTTTGTCCCGTACTCCGACACGCTGCCGGTTCTCGCCTCCTCCCGGCGTGATCTGCATTCGGCCGGCCGCTCGCTGGACCAGCTCCACTGTGCTAGGGGCCACAGCACCAGCCCCCCTCCCCGGTTATTTCGCTCCGCTGCTGTCACCGCAGGAACCACCCAGCCGCTTTGAGTGAGCGTTGCCACAGGCTGCAGTTGAACGGGTCTATTGCTCGTCCAGCGTTGTGAATCTCCTGACATACAGCTCCCGGTTTCGAATCTCGGCGGTGATTTCGGAAGTTGGTTGAGTTGCGGTACACATAAGATTAGCGAACCCGACTATGCTTCGCAATTGCTTAATACGTATGAGAATTAGAAGCACATTCCGAACTCCTTCCCCCACATCCTCTCTCTCTCTCTCTCTCTCTCTCTCTCTCCCTCTCTCTCTCTCTCTCTCTCTTATCCACCTCCTCCTCCCTTTGTCCATTTCCTCATCCTCCTCCGGCCACTGTGGCCGAGCGATTCTAGGCGCTTCAGTCCGGAACCACGCGGCTGCTACGGTCGCAGGTTCGAATCCTGCCTGGGGCATGGATGTGTGTGATGTCCTTAGGTTAGTTAGGTTTAACTAGTTCTAAGTTCTAGGGGACTAATGACCTCAGCAGTTGAGTCCCATGGTGCTCAGAGGTCAAGAAAGATTTTAAAGCGTCAAAGACGCTATTACCTACACCTCACTGGGTCTGAACGAGGTCGCGTAACAGGGCTGCAAGAAACTCGATGTTCCTTCTGCGATACTGCAGAAAGACTTGGCAGGAGTGTAGCCACTGTACATGACTGCTGACAGCAGTGGAGATGTACGGTCGCAAGGAGAGCGGGATCCGGACCGCCACATTTCACTACCGAGATGGACGACCATCCTCTTCGGTGTATGCCTCTGGCGCATGGTAATCCACAGGAGCAATTTGAAAATCAGGTGGCGCCACAGTGACACAATGAAGTGTTACAAGCCGGTTTCTTCAAGGATAGTTCCGAGCCAGACGACCTGCAGCCCATTCCACTGACCCCAAATCACCGCCATTTGCGACTTAAATGGTGTCAAACGAGAGCTCATTGGAGATGAGGGTGGAGGTCTGTTGTGTTTCCTGGTGAAAACTGGTTCTGTCCCGGTGCCAGTGATGTCCATTTGTTGATTAGGAAGAGGCCAGTTGAGGGCCAGCAACCAACCTGTATGAGGGCTAGACATGTGGGACATGCACCTAGAGTTATCGCCTGGGATGCGATTGCGTTTTTTTTGCTTGACGTATTCTAATCTCTGTCTTCCTCTACAGTTTTTGCCCTCTACAGCTCCCTCTAGTACCATGGAAGTCATTCCCTCATGTCTTAGCAAATGTCCTATCATCCTGTCCCTTCTCCTTATCAGTGTTTTCCACATATTCCTTTCCTCTCCGATTCTGCGTAGAACCTCCCCATTCCTTACCTTATCAGTCCACCTAATTTTCAACATTCGTCTATAGCACCACATCTCAAATGCTTCGATTCTCTTCTGTTCCGGTTTTCCCACAGTCCATGTTTCACTACCATACAATGCTGTACTCCAGACGTACATCCTCAGAAATATCTTCCTCAAATTAAGGCCGGTATTTGATATTAGTAGACTTCTCTTGGTCAGAAATGCCTTTTTTGCCATAGCGAGTCTGCTTTTGATGTCCTCCTTGCTCCGTCCGTCATTGGTTATTTTACTGCCTAGGTAGCAGAATTCCTTAACTTCATTGACTTCGTGACCACCAATCCTGATGTTAAGTTTCTCGCTGTTCTCATTTCTACTACTTCTCATTACCTTCGTCTTTCTCCGATTTACTCTCAAACCATACTGCGTACTCATTAGACTGTTCATTCCATTCAGCAGATCATTTAATTCTCCTTCACTTTCACTCAGGATAGCAATGTCATCAAGGAATCGTATCATTGACATCCTTTCACCTTGTATTTTAATTCCACTCCTGAACCTTTCTTTTAATTCCATCATTGCTTCCTCGATGTACAGACTGAAGAGTAGGGGCGAAAGGCTACAGCCTTGTCTTACACCCTTCTTAATATGAACACTTCGTTCTTGATCGTCCACTTGTGGGGCGGCGATTAATTTATGGAAAAATCTAATTGCTGTATAAATGCTTGCATGTTGAATCAGTTTCTGGCTTTTAGAATGTTGTTAATGCTGTCTTTCGCCGTTCTCAACACTGGCTCTCTATTTACTTTTTAGCACCCAGAAAGTGATTTAACAAAACGTGGAGCCAGTAATTAGAGATCCTAGTGCCCACTTCATCTGAGAATACCATTATAGCTGCAGCTTATAGCTCTGAGGAATTAGGAGATTGTCCGGGATTTCTAATCAAAAACGGTTTTCCAAAATAGTTGAGTATATTCTGAAATTCACTGATAAAAAACACAAGTATCCCTACAACCTAACTAACAGAGCAATTCAGAGTCTAATGCGCTGATGCAACTATAAATGTCCAAATTAAATGTTAAAAGGAATGCTCGCCATAATTTGATGAAAATATTTCATCAAACGCCATGCTAAATAATTGGTAGAATGTCTGTCCCGCGACGGCACGTGAAAATACGATAATACGCAAACTGAAGCTAGATAATGAAAATCATCCCAGAATTAACACTTCACTTGAAATGTTTTCATGGTTCCGCGTATCTCTAGTAACTTAATACGGCACCCGAGGCTGTTTGTAGCAGTGATACCAATGCGACGCGACTCCCGACACAGATGGCGTGTCATTCAGCGTCTGGAGAGAACTGGGCCTTCCTTCCTCGCGCAGCTTTCTTATATATAAAGTCGCGGTGCGGACGGCTAAGGGAACGCCTGATCAAATCGGCTCTCCCGACTAGCCGCTGGGCTAGTAACGCACCACTTCAAGTTACATAATAATTTATAGCTTCTTTTGCTGACGGCCGATGAAGCTCTTAATTTAAATGTGCATTCAGCACGCAGGTAAGTATTGATAATAAATTTTTGACGTGGCTAAGTTAAATATTTTGGGCGAGAGAATTAATTAAATTACACTGCACGCAGTAGATGAGCTCTGAACTGGCCCTTTTGAGATCCGCTATCGCTATAATTTTATAGGTATTCAAAAGAAACTTTTCACATCTTCATAGTCATAGCGGACCTCCAACCTATTTAAATCTAAAGATCCTAGCCTTATTTATTAGCCTACTTAATCTATCTTGCTTCCTTCAGTTTTGAGGTGAAATCCAGAAAATCATGAATTTCCACTAAAATCTTAATTTGTGAAATCCAAAGTACTGTTTTTATTAAATCATTATGAAAGATGAATCTAAATATAAATTTTGAAGTCTCTAGCTCTTTTCTGTTGCGCCAATGATTTTTTTTAGAAAAACGTCCAAATTTCGAAAATGGCTGAAGTTATCGAACTGATATTTAACACACATTAATTTAGTATTATTCCTGACATGCTAGAAAAGTTTTAGGTCATTTGCTTGATTTTTAAGGTAGTGCGCAACATTTATGACGTCAGAGCTAGTTACAGCAGACTGGCTGGCACACAATGGAAACTGATGTGAATTTACTACAGCGTGAGTAGGCTGCTTCCCTACACACTCTTATTATTCCGTCTTGGTTGTTGTACATATTGTATATAACCCGTCTCTCCCTATAGCTTACCCCTACTTTTTTCAGAATCTCGAACAGCTTGCACCATTTTATATAGTCGAACGCTTTTTCCACGTCGACAAATCCTATGAAAGTGTCTTGATTTTTCTTTAGCCTTGCTTCCATTATTAGCCGTAACGTCAGAATTGCCTCTCTCGTCCCTTTACTTTTCCTAAAGCCAAACTGATCGTCACCTAGCGCATTCTCAATTTTCTTTTCCATTCTTCTGTATATTATTCTTGTAAGCAGCTTCGATGCATGAGCTGTTAAGCTGATTGTGCGATAATTCTCGCACTTGTCAGCTCTTGCCGTCTTCGGAATTGTGTGGATGATGCTTTTCCGAAAGTCAGATGGTATATCGCCGGATTCATATATTTTACACACCAACGTGAATAGTCGTTTTGTTGCCACTTCCCCCAATGATTGCGTATGACAGCAGAAACATTCGTTTCCAGAAGTTTTATATGAAGGGATGTTGTTCGGACATGGAGGAGATACAGAGCGACAGGAACTGCCGACGACACGCCTCGCTCAGGCCGTTCAAGGGCTACTACTGCAGTGGATGACCGCTACCTACGGGTTATGGCTCGGAGGAACCCTGACAGCAACGCCGCCATGTTGAATAATGCTTTCGTACAGCCACAGGACGTCGTGTTACCACTCAAACTGTGAGCAGCAGGCTGCATGATGCCCAACTTCACTCCCGACGTCCATGGGGAGGTCCATCTTTACAACTACGACGCCACACAGAGACATACAGATGGGTCAAACAACATGCCGAATGGACCGCTCAGGATTGACATCACGTTCTCTTCACTGATGAATGTCGCATAAGCCTTCTACCACACAATCGGTGGAGACGTGTTTGGAGAGAGCTCGGTCAGCCTGAGCGCCTTAGACATACTGTCCAGCGAGTGCAACAAGGGGGGAGATTCCCTGCTGTTTTGGGGTGGCACTATGTGGGGCCGATGTATGCCGCTGGTGGTCATGGAAGGCGCTGTAACGGCTGTGCGATACATGACTGCCATCTTCCGATCGATAGTGCAACCATATCGGAAGTATATTGGCGAGGCATTCGTCTTCGTGAACGACAATTCGCTCCCCCATTGTGCACATCTTGTGAATGACTTCCTTCAGGATAACGACATCGCTCGACTAGAATGGCCAGCATCTCCTCCAGACATGAACAGTGTCGAACATGCCTGGGATTGATTGAAAAGGGCTGTTTATGGATACGTGACCCGAGGGATCTACACCGAATCGCCGTTGAGGAGTGGGCCAATCTGGACAACAGTGGCTTGATTAACTTGTAGATAGTAATGCCACGACGAATACAGGCATGCATCAATGCAAGAGGACGTGCTACCGGGTATTAGAGGCACTGGTGTGTACAGCAGTCTGGATCACCACCTCTGGAGGTCTCTCTATATGGTGGTACAACAAGCAATGTGTGGGTTTCATGAGCAAGAAAAAGGGCGGAAATGTTGTTTATGTTTATCTCTATTCCAATTTTATGTACAGGTTCCGGAACTCTCCGTGTAAAAGGCTGAGACAAAGCGGTCAAGAACTTTTTCGAGATGATTCGGAACATTTCCCCTTTATTTATTTTATATTTACTTGCATTTTATACAAAATTATATAGCTTAAGTCCGTTCGAATGTTTAAACGTTTATTAGAGCATCGCATAAAAATTGGAAGTCATTCGCTCAAAAACTATTCGAGTTTTTTGGTAACAATGTTGGACAGCGACTTGTCTTTGTTTTAGTAATACAGATAATAAATTTCTGTTATCCTTTCATCACACTTCAGAAAAACTCTTCGTTTTCCTGGCCTTTATCTTTCTTCTTCACGGGATTAGAAATTTAATCTTGATTTGACAGTGTTAGTGGTAGAGAGTGGCCGAATCCAATTCTTGCCTCCCCCTCCCCCCCATTTTCCCGTCCCACCCTTCTCCCAAACGGAATGTAATTTGTGTATCTCGTCTGCGCCTACTATTGTCCCACTGAAGTGGGACTTGGGTACCTGCCCGGTATTAACTTGGCTGGATGTAGGAACCCGTCTAAAAACCACATCCAGGCTGGCCGGTACGCCGGACCTCGTTATGAATGGGACGTGCATACTTGTTTGTTGGGCGTGAGATAGCGAAGACAGGTTACGCCTGCAGAATAATGAAGTATTCCTGTCCATCTTTCGGAAAGCCGTCAGCCTACCTCATGTCTAATAGGAGTGAGTGACTGCGAAGTTTATTGACTTTACGAACTTAACACTACAGTCTTGTAACCAATTTTATAGAAAGCACGTGGCGCCATGTTGCAAAACTATTGTATGTTTAGTGGCTTCTGTACCTTCTTTGTTCATCCCTATTACTTGTTACAATTATGAGGTGAAATAAGAGCCACGTTCTGTGCGTGTTATGTTCGGCGATTTTTGATTAGTGTCTTTCGCGCGTCCCACGCTTGAATCTTAGCGTATACAGTATAACGGCCAACCGGTAATTCAGTTCGACACTTCTTAACCACGTGGACGATCTTGCTTCCTATATTTTTCCTTTACAGCCCAAATGTACTTTCTGAGTGCGATTTCCCAGTGTTTTTTGTAATCAATATTCATTGTATATTATAAAAGTAAGCGTACAAAGTGCGTGCCGCTAGGACCCAGAACATACCCGGGTACGATCAACGGAGTTACATGGTGTGGTAGCCCTCTATCCTCTATCCATGAAGAATGTTCCCGTTCTTAACTAAGGGAGTACCTTCGAATATATAAAAGCTGAGAAGTTTTGCCCTCTAGGACATTCCAGAACATTCGAGAGTTTTCTGGAATATTCCAGAACATTCGGTAGTAAGCGAGAACATTCCACAACATTCCAGAATATTTCGGAATGTTCTACAGCGATTCAGTATGTACTGGAATGTTCGGAAGTAGTGTGGAACATTTGGGAAGACTCTAGAATGTTTGGGAAGATCCCGGGACATCCCAGATCATTGTCGAACATTCCACAACACTCTAGAATGATGTGGAGCATTCTGGAACGTTGTGGACCATTCGAAGTCTTTTTGCTATGTTCTGGAATTCGCCACTGGTGCGGTTACCCATTGGTAGGTGTACATAAAGTAAGACCAGTCGTGGGTTCGGACGTCAGTTTGTTATCAGTGGCGAGGGGATAAATCAAAAAAGTAGTGCAGCGAGTGAATAAAAACAACCAGTCAAGTGTGAGTAATCAAAGTGACACAGTGACTGAATATAAATCGAAAGTAAAGCGTCAAAACCGTGTAAAGTGCATTCAGTGTATTTGTTAATAAAAAGTTGATTTGATTTGTATTTAGACAGTGCCCAAACGTAAAAGAGGAGATCTTTCCAGTTCTGAAGCAAAACGGCGAAAACAAAAAGTACAGCGGAAAACAAAACAGACAAAGAGCACGAAGTGAAGCACGTTTAAGTTCCCGACGACCGAGAATGAGCCCAGTGAGAAGCAGAGACTTCGAAGAACTGCGAAACGAACGAATTGAAGGATCAGGAATTGCGACACAGTCATATATCTGGGGTTCACTGCTCCGGTCAGGAAGCTCATATGAGATTATGTGGTAGTTGAAATGAAAGGTTAACTTTAAAGTCTGCAATTTCCAATG
This sequence comes from Schistocerca serialis cubense, assembly GCF_023864345.2. Taxonomy (NCBI): domain Eukaryota; kingdom Metazoa; phylum Arthropoda; class Insecta; order Orthoptera; family Acrididae; genus Schistocerca; species Schistocerca serialis. Next base: position 623,503,713 of record NC_064645.1, read on the forward strand.
AAATTAGCCCACAGTTTTACGACTAACAAAGTGCAACGACAAACTTTAAAATGTTGCGGCATCACCCTCAAAGAGTCCTGCTTCTCTCACGGTCATCTATGCGTACCTTGCTCTCGAGTAGGAAATTCGAAAAATTTATACATATATACCCCTGATGACAAATTGAAAAATATTGTTCACAGACAAATATTCTAATACTTAGAATAGGTTTTCAGTAAAAAAAAAGGTAACTTTTATACCTTAACAAGTATTGTAAACAGTTAGAATACACTCCTGGAAATTGAAATAAGAACACCGTGAATTCATTGTCCCAGGAAGGGGAAACTTTATTGACACATTCCTGGGGTCAGATACATCACATGATCACACTGACAGAACCACAGGCACATAGACACAGGCAACAGAGCATGCACAATGTCGGCACTAGTACAGTGTATATCCACCTTTCGCAGCAATGCAGGCTGCTATTCTCCCATGGAGACGATCGTAGAGATGCTGGATGTAGTCCTGTGGAACGGCTTGCCATGCCATTTCCACCTGGCGCCTCAGTTGGACCAGCGTTCGTGCTGGACGTGCAGACCGCGTGAGACAACGCTTCATCCAGTCCCAAACATGCTCAATGGGGGACAGATCCGGAGATCTTGCTGGCCAGGGTAGTTGACTTACACCTTCTAGAGCACGTTGGGTGGCACGGGACACATGCGGACGTGCATTGTCCTGTTGGAACAGCAAGTTCCCTTGCCGGTCTAGGAATGGTAGAACGATGGGTTCGATGACGGTTTGGATGTACCGTGCACTATTCAGTGTCCCCTCGACGATCACCAGTGGTGTACGGCCAGTGTAGGAGATCGCTCCCCACACCATGATGCCGGGTGTTGGCCCTGTGTGCCTCGGTCGTATGCAGTCCTGATTGTGGCGCTCACCTGCACGGCGCCAAACACGCATACGACCATCATTGGCACCAAGGCAGAAGCGACTCTCATCGCTGAAGACGACACGTCTCCATTCGTCCCTCCATTCACGCCTGTCGCGACACCACTGGAGGCGGGCTGCACGATGTTGGGGCGTGAGCGGAAGACGGCCTAACGGTGTGCGGGACCGTAGCCCAGCTTCATGGAGACGGTTGCGAATGGTCCTCGCCGATACCCCAGGAGCAACAGTGTCCCTAATTTGCTGGGAAGTGGCGGTGCGGTCCCCTACGGCACTGCGTAGGATCCTACGGTCTTGGCGTGCATCCGTGCGTCGCTGCGGTCCGGTCCCAGGTCGACGGGCACGTGCACCTTCCGCCGACCACTGGCGACAACATCGATGTACTGTGGAGACCTCACGCCCCACGTGTTGAGCAATTCGGCGGTACGTCCACCCGGCCTTCCGCATGCCCACTATACGCCCTCGCTCAAAGTCCGTCAACTGCACATACGGTTCACGTCCACGCTGTCGCGGCATGCTACCAGTGTTAAAGACTGCGATGGAGCTCCGTATGCCACGGCAAACTGGCTGACACTGACGGCGGCGGTGCACAAATGCTGCGCAGCTAGCGCCATTCGACGGCCAACACCGCGGTTCCTGGTGTGTCCGCTGTGCCGTGCGTGTGATCATTGCTTGTACAGCCCTCTCGCAGTGTCCGGAGCAAGTATGGTGGGTCTGACACACCGGTGTCAATGTGTTCTTTTTTCCATTTCCAGGAGTGTATGTTTTCAAATGGCTCTGAGGACTATGCGACTTAACTTCGGAGGTCATCAGTCCCCTAGAACTTAGAACTACTTGAACCTAACTAACCTAAGGAAATCACACACATCCATGCCCGAGGCAGGATTCGCGAACCTGCGACCGTAGCGGTCGCTCGGCTCCAGACTGTAGCGCCCAAAACCGCACGGCCACTCCGGCCGGCGGAATATGTTTTCAATAAAATATTTTTACCTCTTATACTTCGAAGTGCATGCTCTTTTTCCATCTACAACACAATCTCATAAAACTTCCAGCTGGCTATATCTAATGAAAGAGTTCGACAGGCTTTCACCTTCACTAGCACTTATTCATGCATTGTGTGCCTTAAGTATTTGACCATATTTATCCGTAATTTTAACACTCCCCCAACTATTTTTACGTAATATGAGTAATTGATTTACACCACAACGTTTACCGACTTCATTACCGCAATCCAATACATTTATGTATCTTTCCCATGGTCACAATCTCGTTTTTTGTAAAAAACTGAGCTGCATACATTGCACACACGGGTACATAAAGAGTTTTCTTCCAGCGCACGGGGTAAGTTTGTCGCTTCAAGAGTCAACGAGATGCAGGACAGACAGAGTAAAAACTGCGAGTATGTCTGTCGCGGACAAGCACAGGTCTAATAAGAAGGATTTCCAATTTCAAGACATAGTTCTGTGAATAAATTCATGTTAAAATTAAGTCCTGTGTATTAAGGTATTGTCGAGCCCAACTCAAATTAGGGACTAAGTTATATTCGTTTAAATAATTTTCCTGTAAGAGATAAATGTCAGTATGACTCAGAGCAGCAACTTACGGGCGTTGTCCTGGATACAAGTTTCTACATCTACTACATCTACATCTACATCGATACTCCGCAAGCCACCCAACGGTGTGTGGCGGAGGGCACTTTACGTGCCACTGTCATTACCTCCCTTTCCTGTTCCAGTCGCGTATGGTTCGCGGGAAGAACGACTGTCTGAAAGCCTCCGTGCGCGCTCTAATCTCTCTAATTTTACATTCGTGATCTCCTCGGGAAGTATAAGTAGGGGGAAGCAATATATTCGATACCTCATCCAGAAACGCACCCTCCCGAAACCTGGCGAGCAAGCTACACCGCGATGCAGAGCGCCTCTCTTGCAGAGTCTGCCACTTGAGTTTATTAAACATCTCCGTAACGCTATCACGGTTACCAAATAACCCAGTGACGAAACGCGCCGCTCTTCTTTGGATCTTCTCTATCTCCTCCGTCAACCCGACCTGGTACGGATCCCACACTGATGAGCAATACTCAAGTATAGGTCGAACGAGTGTTTTGTAAGCCACCTCCTTTGTTGATGGACTACATTTTCTAAGCACTCTCCCAATGAATCTCAACCTGGTACCCGTCTTACCAACAATTAGTTTTATATGATCATTCCACTTCAAATCGTTCCGTACGCATACTCCCAGATATTTTACAGAAGTAACTGCTACCAGTGTTTGTTCCGCTATCATATAATCATACAATAAGGGATCCTTCTTTCTATGTATTCGCAATACATTACATTTGTCTATGTTAAGGGTCAGTTTCAGCAGAGGAACATAACAAAGCACTGTCAGTACACGACAGACCTATAAAATATTCAAATTTCATGTTTGCTGTGGAATGGGTGGGCACTTAGTATCGGAAGTTTACCATGGGTAAATGTTTACAACCGTCTCGGATCAGTATATTGGTTACGTACGTGGCATTATCACTAAATTTACATCCAATGAATGTATATACATAGAAAAAAAAGTTTTGCTTCACCCCGGTTCCCAGAACCACTGAAGGTAGGCGTTGACTGTGCATATTGTAACACATACACAGTCCCTTAGACTGTTCAGAGATGTCACTAAACCCGCCCAAAGATGTAAACAACCAGGCATGAGCAACGCCTATTAGACGGAGGGGATCCGACAGCCGATCAGTTCCAGTCATTCCACCAGGAATTAGGTACACGGCTGGTGTTGTCTGTAGTTCAACCATGCCTAGACGGTCAATACCGTGGTTCGATCGCGTCCGCATTGTTACTTGGCGCCAGGAAGGGCTCTCAACAACGGAAGTGTCCAGGCGTCTCGGAGTGAACTGAAGCGATGTTTTTCGGACATGTAGGAGATACAGAGAAAAAGAACTGTCGATGACATGCCTCGGTCTGGTCGCCCAAGGGCTACTACTGCAGTGCATGACCGCTTCCTAAGGATTATGGCTCGGAGGAATCCTGACAGCAACGCCACAATGTTGAATAACGATTTTCTTGCAACCACAGGATGTGCGCAATAGGCTTCATGATGCGCAACTTCACTCCCGACGTCCATGGCGAGGCCCATCTTTGCAACCACGACACCATGAAGCGCGGTACAGATGGGCCCAACAACATGCCAAGTGGACCGCTCAGGATAGGCATCACGTTCTCTTCACTGATGAGTGTCGCGTATGCCTTCAACCAGACTATCGTCGGAAACGTGTTTGGAGGCAACCCAGTCAGGTGGAACGCCTTATACATACTCTCCAGCGAGTGCAGCAAGGTGGAATTTCCCTGCTGTTTTGGGATGACATTATGTGGGGCCGACGTACGCCGCTGGTGGGCATGGAAGGCGACGTAACGGCTGTACGATACGTCAATGCCATCTTCCGACGGATAGGTCAACCATACTGGCGAGGCATTCGTCTTCATGGACGAAAATTCGCGCCCCCATCGTCCATATCTTGTGAATGACTTCCTTCAGGATAACGACATCGATCGACTAGAGTGGCTAGCATGCTCTCCAGACATGAACCCTATCGAACATGCCTGGGATAGATTGTGAAAATGTTTATGGACGACGTGACCCACCAACCACTCTGAGGGATATACGCCGAAGTGCCGTTGAGGAGTGGGAAAATCTGGACCAACTGTACCTTGATGAACTTGTGGATAGTATGCCACGACGAATACAAGAATGCATCAATGCTACAGGACGAGCTACTGGGTATTAGAGTTACCAGTTTGTAGAGCAATACAGCAATCTGGACCACCACCTCTGAAGGTCTCGCTGTATGGTGGTTACAACGTGCAATGTGTGGTTTTCACGAGCAATAAAAAGGGCAGAAATGATGTTTATGTTTATCTCTTTTCCAATTTCTATACTGGTTCCGGGACTCTCCGAACCGAGCTGATGCAAAACTTTTTTTTATGTTTGTATTAAAAATTCACTTACTTCACAGCGCCGAAAATACACTGCCTGGCAAAGAAAGTGGAACATCCAGAAGGGGAGGAAACGAAACTTTACAGGTTGAGAAGGCATGTGATGTTATTTCTCTGATTACGATCTCGAATCAAATTTACAAAGAACTTCGCACCATGATCCTAGTTGTCAGTATGATGCTGCACAGTTCTGGTCTTTATGCACGCGCTGATTCCGTAGGAAAGGGTGGACTAAAGCCTTTGTATGCTCTCCTGAGCCAAAGTGCCTCACAGCTGTTGAAACTGGTCCTTGATATCCTGCATACCGGGACTGACATGGAGACCGAGTTAGTTCCAGGTATATTCTATCGGGGCCAGATCTGGGGATTTCGCTGGCTGCGGAGGTACGAAATCACCCTGACCGTTCATATAAACATGTGTAATTTGTGAATGAGCATTGTCCTGTTGAAAAACGGCTCCACTATAGTGTCAGATGAGAGTTAACAAAGAGGACGCAGATGTCCGTAACGTGCCGTTGTGCCGTCACAGTCCCCTTCCACCACACTATCAGCCTCGGCCTGAAGTCATATGCGGTGACTCCCCACACCACGACACTAGGAGTAACAACACTATGTCCCTCCAAAACATTGGAAGAATGGGACTTCTCGCCAAGTCACCCTCTTAGTCTACAAAGATAGTCATTACCGCGACTCATCGCTGAACACAAAGCGACGCCATTCATCAGCAGTCCATGGCTCCCAGTCATACATAGTACCATTTCAGAATCAGGAGTTTGTGTGGCGGTATAAACGGCAGTCCACGCTTGGGACGGTATTCTGTAGTCGGTCTGCTGCTAGTGTGCGACCAACAGTGCTGGATGGCAAAGAATGCCGCGAAGAGCCCATTTCTTGTAACTTCTGAAACCTTCCCGGCGTATTTTTTCTTCTAATAATTTTCGTACTTGCAGCCGGATCCCGTCGACATTCCCCCACGATATTCCGACCCAGGGACGTCCGATCATCTTCAGGTGAAGGTGGTGGGCCATAATATCGTGGCAGAATGTCAACAGGATCAGACTGCACACCCGAAACTTACTAGAAGGCTATTTCTTGTTCTTGGACGGCAGGCACAGGTGTGAAGCGGCTACGATGTGCATGGTGCAACTTCACTTGGGTTGGTGATAAAATTAATTGGCGCCAGAAGGGGTCTTGACAGAGCATCACAAGATACAAAAGAAGGTAAAAGTCAATAACAGCAGCACCATGTGAATGGCAGCGGGTAACATTGTAACAGTTCATTAGCGACGGGCCGATTACACTGCCTGGGCCATGAACTGCTCACAGGTTCGCCGCACACTCATCCACATACAGGTAAACGGCACGTCCAGTCGGAGCATCGTTGCTGCTTACTCGCCGCAGCCTAAGAGAGTCGCCAACGACCATATTGCTGTTGGTCTGACCGGGAACATACCTCTCCTGTCGTCAGCGCACTGCTGCCCATTCCTCAAGGAACAGACGGCACCCTCTTCTCAACGCGCCGGCAAGCAGCGGACGGATCGCGACTGGTAATGAGCGTGTCGAATAACGACACAGCCGTGAAGTGCATATACGGGCCAGCCGGTTCTATGGAGACATTGCAGTAAGATTCTGCGGGGAGACGTGACAGAATGCCAGAAATGGCTGTGTTTGGACGTGTCCATGGTCGTGAATGAAGTTGCCCGATTTATTTGTGTATCTACTCTGGCTGCCCAACATGTCTACATGTCCACAGGTATCAAATTTGGCCGAAAGCTGTCAGTCAATGTAAGTCGATCGCTACCAGTTTACGAGACAATTTTGCAAAGGTAACTGCGTGTAATGGACGTACACTATGTGATCAACAGTATCCGGACACCTAGCTGAAAATGACTTACATGTTCGTGGGGCCCTCCATCGGTATACCTGGAATTCAATATGGTGTTCGCCCACCCTTAGCTTTGATGACAGCCTCCACTCTCGCAGGCGTACGTTCAGTCGGGTGCTGGAAGGTTTCTTGAGGAATGGCAGCCCATTCTTCACGGAGTGCTGCACTGAGCAGAGGTATCGATGTCGGTCGGCGAGGCCTGGCACGGTGTCAGCGTTCCAAAACGTCCCAAAGGTGTTCTGTAGGATTCAGGTCAGGACTCTGTGCTGGACAGTCCATTACAGGGATGTTATTGTCGTGTAACCACTCCACCACATGCCGTGCATTATGAACGGGTGCTCGATCATGTTGAAAGATGCAATTGCCATCGCCAAATTGCTCTTCAACAGCGGGAAGCAAGAAGGTGCTTAATACATCAGTGTAGTCCTGTGCGGTGATAGTGCCACGCAAAACAACAAGGGGTGCAAGCCCCCTCCATAAAAAACACTACCACACCATAAGACCACCGCCTCCGAATTTTACTGTTGGTACTACACACGCTCGCAGATGACATTCACCGGGCATTCGCCATTCCCACATCCTGCCATCGGATCGCCATATTGTGTACCGTGATTCGTCACTCCACACAACGTTTTTCCAGAGTTTAATCGTCCCATGTTTACGCTCCTTCCACCAAACGAGGCGTCGTTTGGCATTTACCGGCGTGATGTGTGGCTTACGGGCAACCGCTCGACCATGAAATCCAAGTTTTCTCACCTCCCGCCTGTCATAGTACTTGCAGTGGACCCTGATGCAGTTTGAAATTGCTGTGTTATGGTCTGCATAGATGTCTGCCTATTACACTCTCTTTAACTGTCGGTGGTCGCTGTCATCAACAGACGAGGTCGCCCTGCACACTTTTATGCTGTACGTGTCCCTTCACGGTTCAAATGGTTCAAATGGCTCTGAGCACTATGGGACTTAACATCTATGGTCATCAGTCCCCTAGAACTTAGAACTACTTAAACCTAACTAACCTAAGGACATCACACAACACCCAGTCATCACGAGGCAGAGAAAATCCCTGACCCGACACCCCCGGGATAACAAGGCCGTCCAGCAGTGTTAGTGACGTCACACTAAGCGGCCCATAGCCGACGCAGCTGTCCACGGACACCTCCGTACAGACGCGCCTGATGCTAACGATCTTCTCTCCGTCATACAGAAAGGAGCCAACTATAATTCGAACCAAAGACCAAATTATTTATATTCTTGTAAACAGCATAAAGGTTCATAACGAAATACCGATTACATATACGGGCAGGAATAAGTTTAATCGATTGCGGAACTTTGCCACTATTTTATAATTGTCAGAATACTATTTAGCTTTAAAACTCGCATACAGGTGGTGACAAATGCCAACTGACAGCAGGACTTAACATTTTCAAGCTATTACACTGAAAGTAAATTATCTTAAACACTGTCATACATAGCAAAACCCGCACAACTTTCGTTTACAATAAGGTAACAAGAGTTCGCTTTATCTCATAAAACACATGACTATTGTGAATTTACTCATGTTCATGGTGACAGCTCTTTTCAAGAATTTTTACAAATGTATCCCCGGTAATAAAGAATGGGAACAAAAGATAGATATCAAATATTCTCCTTCTAACATAGACATCACCGAACACAAGATTCTGTCTCGCACTGTGATACTAAGGGACTGCTCTTTCCTTTAAGAAAAGCCTGACGATTTGAAGTTCACTCTGCTATTGAAGATACACTTCTTGAAACAATATTAAAAATGTTATGAAAGGTAAGGAAATGAAAAACAACCAAGTGCATTACATGTAAGAATGTGAGCAAAAGGCTGAGGCTCTCTTTACTTACCATTTTCAATCTCTCTACAGATTTTCCACGTAGAAATCACCAACTGCAAGTCTCATTATTGCTGTCTGTTACTAACAAAGTGCTTTTCTATTTAGAAAACCTGACAATTTGATGTTCATTCTGGTACTGAAGATACACATTTCAGAGGAGTTCTAGAACCTATTCCTGCCCGTATATGTAATCGGTATTTCGTTATGAACCTTTATGCTGTTTACAAGAATATATATAATTTGGTCTTTGGTTCGAATTATAGTTGGCTCCTTTCTGTATGGCGGAAAGAAGATCGTTAGCACCAGGCGCGTCTGTACGGAGGTGTCCGTGGACTGCTGCGTCGGCTATGGGCCGCTTAGTGTGACGTCACTAACACTGCTGGACGGCCTTGTTATCCCGGGGGTGTCGCCTGACCCCGCCGGGAATCGAACCCGGGAACCCGGGCGTGGGAAGCGAGAACGCTACCGCACGACCACGAGCTGCGGACCGTCCCTTCACGTTTCCACTTTACTATCACATCGGAAACAGTGAACCTAGGGTTGTTTAGGAGTGTGGAAATCTGGCGTACAGGCATATGACACAAGTGACACCCAATCACATGACCAACATTCGAAGTCCGCGATTTCCGCAGAGCGCCCCCTTCTGCTCTCTCATGATGTCTAATGACTACTGAGGTCGCTGCCATTGTGTACCTGGCAGTAGGTGGCAACACAATGCACCTAATATGAAAAACGTATGTTTTTGGGGGTTTCCGGGTACTTTTGATCACATAGTGTATTTTGGGGTCCGGTACCTCGCCTAGGCCATTGCTAGCGGTGACCCGTGAAGCAGTACGTCTTCAGTTGGTCACACAGTACAGAAAATGGTGAGGAGCTGACTAGATGCGATTTTGTCTCTTTCCAAATGATGGAAGGTGTAGAGTGTACCGTCGGTCCAATGTTGCGTCAACCCACTTTGTGTGAGTGGGAGGTGTAGTTAAGGCCGAAGGTCTTTTTCACATCTTCAGGGGCTTGTTTCCGCACCACGAGTTGAGCCGTCTAATTCAAGTTAACGTGAACTTGAAGAAGGATGTTTACTTCAAAGTTCTCGGTGTCCGAGTGTTACCCTCTCCTCGGCACCTTCATACTGAATATGCCGTGGACGCTCCCTCCCTCCATAGTGAGCACAGCCGTGTTCGCAGGTCTGCACACACGCTTCACCGGTTCGGGAATCACACGATCTTATTATCATAGGAATCTAGTCACGGATGATAGGTATGCCACAAGAAACTTGTGGATGCCTCTCCTCATTACCAAGGCAAGAGGCGGTGTTACAAGTGATACCACCTGGAGGTGACTACTCTTTTTTGTTTTATTCTGTTCACTTAATAACCTTCATAAGTTCATATCGTCAATCCTGAACGTTGTTAACAGTGATACAGTAAAGCTTAATTCGTGAAGAATGTCATCGCTTGTAGCGTCACTTCTGACATATCGTCTGATGGTGACGTCTACATAAACTAGAAACACGCACAGGTCTTTACCAGTTCAATATAGAGGGAAACTACTCATATACCCACGAGTAATTGTGGTTCTAAAAATTGGAATCGTATATGAAATTTTTGTGGTCTGGAAAATAAAGGTGCCGCATCAGTGTCTGCTGTGAACCGTCGTGGACGAACAACAGTTAAAACAGCATTTGGTTTACGTACCGTATGTTCTGAGCTTTAGGAATGAGGGTTTCGATATTACTTAGCGGACTTTGACATGTCACCTTTTCTTGTCGACCCGTACCACACATAGGCGTGATCAAAGACCTTGCGTACAATAACAGACAATAGCATACGATATTACAGAGATAAATACTTGACTAGACGTCAGATTTCATACAATGTTTGAAGTATTACGATCAGGATTTTAAAAATTACAGACATTGTCACGAATCATTTCTTAGTTACTAGGCATTAGATATTAAAATCTGATTACAATAGTAGTGACAATTCTACTCAGACATGACGTCAAATGTCTGAGAAGAATTATTGCTACTATTATAATCTGGATTTTAAAAAATTAGAGATATCTCGATAAATCATCCTCTACATTTGTCCTGTGTCTGGTGATCCATAAATGAATCTTTATTCTAATCACTAATGCCAAAATACTGTAATGTTTTTATATGTAAATCAGCTTCACTTACGCAATAAAGGAGACTATGTATGTAAATTACCATTCCGCTTTGCTTAGGATTTGTTTCTTAAGGGGCTCCGGAAAGGCTCAAAATCATGAAAAGTTCAATTTTTACTTTTTTGCGTTTTCTGAATCTGCAGACTATTACCTTTTAATAGATATATAATTTATTCAATTCCGAAGACTACAACTATTTTTAAATTTTTTTTGAAATGTGTTCTACATGGGCGTGACCCACTGTGGCGCTGTTAAACTGCTGTCAAATGGTGTTATTATTAACGTCCGTGTTCATCAGGTACATTTTAGTGATGTGAGATAAAGTATGTGTTCTGGCTAACCTGTGATGGTTCAATATATATTGCTGGTGTGATTGTCGATTGTTTCATGTTTATTTACTCTGTCGTTATCTCGAAAATATTCGTAATTAATTCTGTTTCTTGAGTCTCTGTTTTGTTGAAGTATAATAATGAGTAAAAGTAAAGTTATTAGAAATCCTCTGAAGGCTTTTAAGAAAAGGAGAAATGTTGGAAAGTCAAAGGTATGTGTTGTTACTGTAAACAATAAAGACGATAACCAAGTGAGTGAACCTAACCTCTCAAGTACACCTGCCCTTAGCAGTCAAAGTGGGAAAGAAAATACTTCACAGAAGAAGCTTGGTTCAATGAGTGAAAACTATGAATGTTTTACGAGCGAATCGGATGTGAATGAAATATTTGATATGTCGGTTCTCAAAGGAATTTTTTCAAACTGTGTAAGATGTATTCATTGTAGTGAAGTTGGTCTGGAACTCTCCATAATAAAGCACGTAGGACTTGCTAGTGAAATACAACTGAAATGTGATAAGTGTTGATACATGACCACCTTTTGGAACAGTGTTGCAGTAACTGCAACTGAAGAAAATGGTAGCAAAATCTACGAACACAACAACGAGCGATGCTTGTTTTAGACAAGGAACGCCTTCGGGCTGCAGACAGGGCTGTAGAAATACAAGCAAGAGTAAACAGGAGGACGAACAAGAGGAAGCTGGAGGAGGAGTTTGCAGAGGATGAAGATAATCCATCCTATGGACCTGGAATGCACTAAAAAGTTAATCCAATCTTTGTCGCTCGATTCCCAAAACTTTTATTTTCTCATACTAATTACACGTTTTCTAAGGATCTTCCAAACATATTTGTTTCAAACTTTCAGTAAATGTTACACAGTACCTTCTGCATAATTTAACACAGCCTTTTTCCAAAAAACTATATATTTTTGAATATATATATATAAAAAATTGCAAAAAAATGTTGTGAATTTTCATTACAATTGAAAAAAAAATCATCTTTAATAACTGAACTAAAATTTTGTAAAATCCCTGTGTTAAGTTGTAGCCCATATTCCAATAAATAATCTGTAAAAAGTTCAACTTCCTACCTTAAATACTTTGTGAGGAAAGATGTAATTTATAAGCGTTATTTTAACATTGTAAGTATAGGGCGTTCCGGAGCCCCTTAAAGACACTGTTACAAATTTTAGTTTCAAGTATTCCAGCTACAAGGCTTCAAAATTTTGTCAGGTTTCGTCCAGCTGTGATGGTGCGAGTTGCGTGCGCTGCATATGAAGAGAGTGAAGTGGCTCAGGAACCTGTTCCGGCCTAAGTGACGGGCGCCAAGGGAATGTCTGGTCCTCAAGGGCACTTGAGCGTCATTTGCATGACACAGTCCGAACAAACCAGCGCTCCGGCAGTGGTCTGCGGCTGGGAAAAGGCTAAGTACAGAATCATAAAAGGGTGATGTGGTGCGGTAAAATCTGGCCACTTAGGCGTTAACCCGTTATAGCCGGCGACTTGCAGTCAGCGTTAAGACCAGTGCACGGTGCTTCAAGTGGCTGGACGCCTCAGAGTCCCCGCACCCCAGCACATCGGCTTAACAGGCGCCGCAAAACCACAAGCGAAAGCGCGGCCTGCAGGGAGTTTTCAGTTCTCACACGTTGCCCAGTATCTTCCCTCGTACTTGAGCTGTGTGTACACTACCCCTCATCTATCTGCGAGTCACGCTGTACAGCTACTACGGTCCCAAATTTATCCCCTTTAGGAAGCAGAGTAAGCTGTCGGTGCTGTCAAGAAGGGTCAAACAAATACCCCACAGTATTCTCGATGAGAGGGGCAATTTTGGCAGTTACTTTCTTCAGTTCTGAAGCAATCTTTATCTTACATCTTTTCACTCGGACAACTGTTCAACAACTGTTCTTGCTGCCCCGACCCCTATCCTCCACAGACGCTACACATTGCTGCAGTAATGGAACACGTATATCTTACACATTAATGAGAACAGCCAGATCTCGAGATTAGGGATTGCCCACCGACAGCAATTACTCACCATCACACTCACATAGACGGCCCCACGCCAAATGCAACGTCATCCGCCGGGAGGGATCCATTTCCACCGAAGGTACTTAATATTACTCAACTACAGACTACCTTTTTATCTCTAAAGTTACGTAGAAGTATTCAAAACTCAACAAAAGACTACCTTTTTATCTCTAAAGATATTTAGAACTGTTCAAAACTCAACCCAAAACAACGTCTATGCATATACATGGTATTTAGCTCAAAATATATCAGAAACGATTTGTTACCATTACAGAAAAAACTTCAAAAACAATGTACTTTTACCAAACTTTATATCCCATTTCCTTGTTTCTCACAGCAGTTATTACGGATTTCATCACCACTCTGTCCCACTTCTTCCTGGGCGGCATCTGAAACAAAGTGAAAAATTATGTTCTAAATTTCGTCCCCTGGACCTATTTAGAGACGGATGGGGAGATGAAAATAGGAACATCCTACTTGCCAATATGGCGGCTCCCTACACTATGTGAAGTACACCAAACACGGCAAAACGCTCAGATCATTCACTTTATAGCTTGCCCTAAACAGATATGTCAAATACAACTAAACAAACACATTATAATAATTCGAAAAGAGCATTTACAAATAGTATTTAGACAACTCACCTTTTTACAAATCAGAATACGTTTCCTCAAACGGCCACGCAGAGGACTGAACGTATGAAACTTTCACAACTAACAGGTTGCCATGAGCACAACTAACGAAAAATATCACCGATGGTGCCCCTACCGGCAGAACAGAGAACCTTAGGGGGACGAAATTAGACACGGAGACGAAATTTCGCTCCTTTACCTTATGACTGATAAATCGTCTCCTTCACCTAACACTCGAAATCACTGAACAATGAAAATTAACAAATTACAATAATCGCTAAATGCACGCAAAGCAACTCGACAAATACCTTTTGGTTGCTGAGTCATCTCCGTATCAATATCAAATTCCAAAAATCTTTCTCCCAGTAATATTCAATTCTTAGCTTTCTCCACTTCTCGGAATTTCTCATCTTCAAAAGAGAGCCAATCGCCCTGATCCAGAGCTCCTCAGCTAAGCCAATCGGTCGCCCTCACATCTCGCCCAACACTCGACTATCACTGGCTCCTCGCTATTATTGTTCTCCTGCAGAGCCCTATTTTACTCAACAATGCTTTTTTAAACTGATACAGTGACTGAAATCGAAAATAAAATGTTAAAAATGTGCAAAGTGTGCCTACTGCACGTCTAATAAAAAGTTGATTTGATTTATGTTTTAGACAATGCCCAAACGTAAGAGGACGAGATCTTTCCACTTATGAAGCAAAATGGCGAAAACAAAAAGAAGAGCGAAAAAACGAAATAGTCGAAGAGCGCGAAGCACGTTTAAGTCCTCAACGAACGCGAAGCAGAGAAACCGACAAATAACGAGATGAACGGATTGAAGAACCAAGAATTGCGACAATTTTATAATTACACTGCGAACTTAAGCCAGCAGTGAAAATATCAACCTACGAAAAGTGCGGATGAGGACAGGTAAATAGTACAACCTAACAAATAAAGCATTCCACTACGGAAATCTGGAAATTTGTGGTAAGTTGTTATGGGATCAAACTGCTGAGGTGATCGGTCCCTAGGCTTACACACTACTTAATCTAACTTAAACTAACTTACACGAAGGACTATGCACCCACCCATGCCCGAGGGAGGACCTCCGAAGGGGGCAGCCGCTCGAACCATGGCAAGGCACCCAAGACTGCGCGGCTACGCCGTGCGGCCATTCCACTACGACTCGAAGAAATAATATAACAAACACAAATACGTCGTAATCTGAAACTTTTGCAACGCGAAAAAATTCAGTAGAGAAATACTTGGATTATGTTGCATGAATGGAAAAATTCGATTGGCACCACTGGAAGCACATCCGCAGGATCTTTTACGTTACATGACCGGGAAACTCCAGAATTAAAAACACTTTCTTCAAAATATAAAAGCGTACAACGGCTGCTTCCAAATAAATTATTTCGGTGCCACTTCGATCAACACCAGCAGAGATGAAATCTATTATGGATTTTTTCTTTTTCATCCAAGGACAAATGTATCACAACATGGGATCATTACGACCATTACCCAACGAAGACCATAAATTCCTGCAAGTATATGTCATCGGAAATGAAGAAACAGAAGTTGATCAGCAGTGCACAAATATCAGTGGAATGAGACAAGAAGTAGTCCTTGACGTACAGAGGATCTTACACGAATACAATCAACTGATTCACCTATTCAGTAGACCAAATGATTTCTGATGACTGCAAAGTTATAATTCGAGCCGACAAAAGACCACACGAAGAATACGAACCTCAATTTAATGCATCTCATATAGACACAAGCCGTGACATAATTGTATACGAAGAAGTGAAGGACCACAAAGCATTGCAGACACACACCGTTCATATCATGCCTTCCAGCATCCATTGATGTTTCTGCACGGAGAGGACGGGTATCATTTTAACGTGAAACAAATCGAAACTGAAACAGGCGTAGATACAAACACAAAAGTCCCGTCCAAGGAGTTCTATGCTTACCCTTTAACGATCAGAAACAATGAAACATACAATCACATTCTCCAAACTCGCCGTTTATTCCAACAATTCCTGGTAGATATGTATGCAAAAATAGAAGCGGAACGGATGCTTTACATAAAACTGGATCAGAAGAAACTAGATACGGAAGAATGCATCCACCTTCGAGCCGCAATCATAAACTATGGAAATATCGATGACACTGAAACAATGGTAGTCGTACTCTCATCATATATAGGAAGTCCGAGACATGTGCACGAATACACTCAAAATGCCATGACCAATATCAGAAAATATGGACGTCCTGAACTCTTCATAATATTATCACGTAACTTGTAGTCGCCAGAAATCAAAGAACAGCTACGATACGGACAAACCCCCTATGCATCGATACGACATAATAGCCCGAGTTTCCCGACAAAAACAAATGAGATTCATTAAAGTCACCACAAAATAGCACTCTTTGGGACCGTTAGTTGCTGGATGTACACATACGATCGGCAAAAACGAGGACTGCCTCATTCACACAATCTCATATGCATACACGACAGAATTCATCCCACGGATATAGACAAAATCATCCAAGCTGAATTTCCCAATCCACAAGGAGATCCGGAACTGTAAGGGGTAGTAGTGAAAAACATGTCCGGCCCCGGTAGCTGAGTGGTCAGCGTGACGGAATGTCAATCCTAAGGTCCCGGGTTCGATTCCCGGCTGGGTCGGAGATTTTCTCCGCTCAGGGACTGGGTGTTGTGTTGTCCTAATCATCATCATTTCATCCTCATCGACGTGCAGGTCGCCGAAGTGGCGTCAAATCGAAAGACCTGCACCAGGCGAACGGTCTACCCGACGGGGGGGCCTTAGCCACACGACATTTCATTTCATTTCAGTGAAAAACATGATTCATGCACCATGCGGCCATCAAACCACACTGCACCGTGTATGAGTGATGGAAAATGTAGGAAAAAAATATTCAAAATCATACTTGGACGACACTTACACCGGAGTTGATGGCTATCCTAAATACAGAAGACAATCACTCAAGAACGGTGGCTTCACAGCAAAAATACGAATAGGGGGCAGCGAATAACGGGAAATAGATTATCAGTAGTTAAAAAACTGGTCGTGTGACATTATTGGCGGGGATGCCCCGCCGGGGAAAGTTCGTCCGACGGATGCAAGTCTTATTTTAATTGACACCACTTTGGGCGACTTGCACGTTGGTGATGACAACACAACACCAGTCCAGAACGCAGGCCCGCTGTATGGTAGGCAAGCACGTTACCATTCAGCTAAGCAATCGGACTACCAATCTGTAGTACCATATAACACACTACTTCCCAAAATGTTCCAAGCAGACATATGCGTAAAATACTGCAATTCAGTAAAATCCACCAAATATGTCTGTAAATATGTGAACAAAGGCAGTGACATGGCAGTATTTCAAGTAGCCAAAGCCAGCGAACGACAAAACGGAAACGACGAGATCCTGATGTATCAAATGGAAGGAAATACACTCCTGGAAATGGAAAAAAGAACACATTGACACCGGTGTGTCAGACCCACCATACTTGCTCCGGACACTGCGAGAGGGCTGTACAAGCAATGATCACACGCACGGCACAGCGGACACACCAGGAACCGCGGTGTTGGCCGTCGAATGGCGCTAGCTGCGCAGCATTTGTGCACCGCCGCCGTCAGTGTCAGCCAGTTTGCCGTGGCATACGGAGCTCCATCGCAGTCTTTAACACTGGTAGCATGCCGCGACAGCGTGGACGTGAACCGTATGTGCAGTTGACGGACTTTGAGCGAGGGCGTATAGTGGGCATGCGGGAGGCCGGGTGGACGTACCGCCGAATTGCTCAACACGTGGGGCGTGAGGTCTCCACAGTGCATCGATGTTGTCGCCAGTGGTCGGCGGAAGGTGCACGTGCCCGTCGACCTGGGACCGGACCGCAGCGACGCACGGATGCACGCCAAGACCGTAGGATCCTACGCAGTGCCGTAGGGGACCGCACCGCCACTTCACAGCAAATTAGGGACACTGTTGCTCCTGGGGTATCGGCGAGGACCATTCGCAACCGTCTCCATGAAGCTGGGCTACGGTCCCGCACACCGTTAGGCCGTCTTCCGCTCACGCCCCAACATCGTGCAGCCCGCCTCCAGTGGTGTCGCGACAGGCGTGAATGGAGGGACGAATGGAGACGTGTCGTCTTCAGCGATGAGAGTCGCTTCTGCCTTGGTGCCAATGATGGTCGTATGCGTGTTTGGCGCCGTGCAGGTGAGCGCCACAATCAGGACTGCATACGACCGAGGCACACAGGGCCAACACCCGGCATCATGGTGTGAGGAGCGACCTCCTACACTGGTCGTACACCACTGGTGATCGTCGAGGGGATACTGAATAGTGCACGGTACATCCAAACCGTCATCGAACCCATCGTTCTACCATTCCTAGACCGGCAAGGGAACTTGCTGTTCCAACAGGACAATGCACGTCCGCATGTATCCCGTGCCACCCAACGTGTTCTAGAAGGTGTAAGTCAACTACCCTGGCCAGCAAGATCTCCGGATCTGTCCCCCATTGAGTATGTTTGGGACTGGATGAAGCGTCGTCTCACGCGGTCTGCATGTCCAGCACGAACGCTGGTCCAACTGAGGCGCCAGGTGGAAATGGCATGGCAAGCCGTTCCACAGGACTGCATCCAGCATCTCTACGATCGTCTCCATGGGAGAATAGCAGCCTGCATTGCTGCGAAAGGTGGATATACACTGTACTAGTGCCGACATTGTGCATGCTCTGTTGCCTGTGTCTATGTGCCTGTGGTTCTGTCAGTGTGATCATGTGATGTATCTGATCCCAGGAATGTGTCAATAAAGTTTCCCCTTCCTGGGACAATGAATGCACGGTGTTCTTATTTCAATTTCCAGGAGTGTACATCAACAGTAAAGAAGTAGCGTGAGCCAGCTGTGCAACATCTAGCAGTACATTTGGAGAATGGACAGAGAGTTTACTTCACAAAAGACACCGCAAGAAAAATTGCAAGCGAACAACCTCTGAACAGAACATTAACCGCTTATTACCAACGCATCCATTCTCGACAACATTACAATATGTCGACGACCCTACCTGTTACATGTGGAACAGAACAAGAAAAATCTTTCAGTGACGAAAACAAGGAATTCCAGTAGGAGATCATCCAGGAATCATGAAAACTGGCGCACTAGGCCGCGTATACACCGTACATCCAAAACAACGCCGAATGTTTCCATCTCCGGATGTTGATACACAAACAAATTTCATAGATCACAAGACTGTTGACGATTACCTATGCCAGACGTACACATAAGCATGTCAGTGCTTAGGACTACTGGAAAATAACCACTGGGATAATACAAATACAATAAACCTGACTTACATTCTCAGATGAACAACTGAGAGAGTTAGTGGCCATAATTGTAACAACAACATCGAATCCAGAACAGTTATGGGACTCCTTCAAAGAGAGTATGACATACTGTATCAGATCCGACAAGCTCATCGTGAACTGACCATCGAATTGAACGACAACATCTTCAATGAAACACTCATTCGTCTAGAAGGTAAATGTACTGCGTATTTGAAAGCGCAATTTTGGCAGTTAAAAATAATATTGTTGACGATATCAACTTTAATATTCGAAAAAACTCCTGGTGAAGCAGAAAATACAAATCAATCGAACTATGGTAAACGTTGAAGGAAGTGTGAACTTCCCTACAGAATTTCTAAATTCTTTGCAAGTACTAGGAATGCCTTTACAGTGCCTTCGGATTAAAATTTTATCTCCGATCATACTACCCACAAATCTGAACTCACCAAAACTGTGCAATGGAACAAGGATGATCATAAAACAGCTATCGAATAACATCATCGCAGCCGAACTTACGATTGGAAAGTACAAAGGACACACACTATTTATCCCCTGAATACCACTCATCTCTAATGAACTGCCGTTCCAATTTAAAAGACTGCAATTTCTAATCCCATTAGCCTACAGTTTTACAATTAACAAAGCGCAAGGACAAACTTTAAAATACTGTGGCATCAACCTCAAAGACCCCTGCTTATCTCAAGGTTAACTATGTGTCGCTTGCTCTCGAGTAGGAAATTCGAAAAATTTGTACATCTATACTCTGGATAGCAAAATGAAAACAGTTGTTTATAAACAAGTGTTGTAAATAGAATATTTTCAATAAAGTTTTTGCCTCATATACTTTAATAAATATTGTAAATAGAATAAGTTCAAATGGTTCAAATGGCTCTGAGCACTATGGGACTTAATTTCTAAGGTCATGTCCCCTAGAACTTAGAACTACTTAAACCTAACTAATTTAAGGCCATCACACACATCCATGCCCGAGGCAGGATTCGAGCCTGCGATCGTAATTGTCGCGCGGTTCCAGACTGTAGCGCCTAGAACCGCTCGGCCACACCGGCCGGCGCATAGAATAAGTTTTCAGTAATTTTTTATTTCTTCTATTTTAAAGTTTATCCTTTTATTCCAACTACCACACAATCTCATATAACTCCCTGAGCGAAAGCTGGTACCCCAGCTTGTATATAATATGTAGAAGAAACAAGAGGGAACAGTAAGAGCGAGCCAAGAAGAACGAAGTGCTCGGACTAGAAAGAGTGTAAGACAGGGATGTAATCTTTCGCCCCTAGTGTTCAATTTGTACATCGAAGAAGCATTGATTGGAAGTTTCAGGAGTGGAATTAAAATTGAAGGTGAAAGGATATCAACGATACGATTCGCTGATGACATTGTTATCCTGAGTGAAAGCGAAGAAGAATGACGTGATCTGCTGAATGAAATGAACAGTCTAACGAATACAGAATATGGATTGAGTGTAAATCGAAGAAAGACGAAAGTAATGAGAAGTAGCAGAAAGGAGAACAGCAAGAAACTTAACATCCGTACTGGTGATCACTAAGTAGATGAAGTTAAGGAATTCTGCTAGCTAGGCAGCTAAACAATCCATGACGGGCGGAGCAAAGAGGTTATAGAAAGTGGACTAGCACTCGCAAAAAGGGCATTCCTGGCCAAGTGAAGTCTAATGGTATTAACATAGGCCTTAATTTGCACAAAAATTTCTGAGAATATATATATATATATATATATATATATATATATATATATATATAGTGAAACATGGACTGTGGGAAAACCGGAACAGAATAGATGCGTTTGATATATGGTGCTACAAATGTATGTTTAAAATTAGGTGTACTGATAAGGTAAGGAGTGCAGAGGTTCTCCATAGAACAGGCAAGGAAAGGAATGTGTGAAAAAACACTGTCAAGAAGAAGGACATTTGGTATAACATCAGGGAATGACTTCCATGGTACTAGAGGAAGCAGTAGAGGGTAAAAACTGTAAGGGAAGGCAAGAAATAATTGAGGATGTAGGTTGCAGGCGCCACTCTGAGATGAAAAAGCTAGAACAGGAGAGGAATTCGTGACGGGCCGCTAACATTAGCATGGAAACGCCATTTCTTGTCGTTAGTAACGATAACCCATAAGAATGGTCGATGTTCACGAGGCAATTGATGAAGACAAAGCAGAGATGCAAATACGGTCACTCGTTGACTTTTGGGATTTTGGCTTAGAGATGCGGTAGCATACACCCGATTTTTGAACCTTCCCCATTGCACACAAAAGCCGCAAGATGGTGGAATGATCGCAGTTCCTTACATCTGCCAGTTCTCGAGTACAGTGACGTGGGTCGTCGTGGATTAATGCGTTTGAACGAGCTTCATCAAACCCCGAAGGTCTTCCTGAACGTGGACAGTCACTAATGTCAAAAAGATCCTCCTTAAAACGAGAATATCATATTCTGGCCG
Organism: Schistocerca serialis cubense; assembly: GCF_023864345.2. Taxonomy (NCBI): domain Eukaryota; kingdom Metazoa; phylum Arthropoda; class Insecta; order Orthoptera; family Acrididae; genus Schistocerca; species Schistocerca serialis. The sequence continues at coordinate 623,525,371 of NC_064645.1, forward strand.
TGCTCTGCCCAGTAGCGTTACCCCATTATACGATGGAAATGTTTCTGGCATCCTCCCTCTCAAACAGTGTGCTCCCTGCCGCCGTTGGATAAGCAGCTGAGCAGCAAGTCGTATACTCCTAGCTCACTCATTTGTTACATAGTTTAATTCTTAATTTCTTTGCGTGTTTTTGGTACTTGCATTGTTTAATTCATAAATTTCGGGCGTATTATAGTATTTGAGAGTTGTAGCATCGCGTTTTAGTACCTGAATAGTGTAAATTTGCGTAGTCGTTTGTCTACTGTTTTTGTTTTGAACGGCCAGTGTCGGTTGGTCGCAGTCAGTGTGCTCCCTGCCGCTGTTGGATAAGCAGCTGCAGCAGCAAGTCGTATACTCCTAGCTCACTCATTTGCTACATAGTCTAATTCTTAATTTCTTTGCGTGTTTTTGGTACTTGCATTGTTTAATTCATAAATTTCGGGCGTATTATAGTATTTGAGAGTGTAGCATCGTGTTTTAGTACCTGAATAGTGTAATTTCGCTTAGTCTCCTTCCGCCGCCGAGCAGTGTCAGCAGTGCGCAAGTAGCAGCATTACTGCATTTACTAGGCAATCTTGTATTTTAATAACCGTTTAAATTTTGTCGATTTGTTTGCGCTCTCTGTAGATTAGTTCAGACGTTCTTTGCAAAACAGTTTTTAGCATGGATAGGGACTGCAACTGCTGTGTTCGGATGCAGGCTGAGTTGGCATCCCTTCGCTCCCAGCTTCAGGCAGTGTTGGCTTCGGTCACACAGCTTGAGGCTGTTGCCAATGGGCATCACTGTGGGGGTCCGGATGGGGGTTTGTCGGGGACGGCCAGCTCGTCCCACGCATCCCCTGATCGGACTAAGACTGTGGTTGCCCGGGATACTGCCCGCATTGAGGCTGATCCCTCACCTGTGGTAGAGTGGGAGGTCGTTTCAAGGTGTGGCAGGGGGCGAAAGACATTCTGGAGGGCTGAACGGAAAGCCTCTCCAGTTTGTCTGACGAACCGGTTTCAGGCTCTGTCTCAGGCTGATACTGATCTTCGGCCTGACATGGCTGCTTGTCCTGTTCCAGAGGTTGCCCCTCAGTCTGCAAGATCCGGGCAGTCGCAGAGGGTGGGCTTACTGGTAGTTGGGAGCTCCAACGTCAGGCGCGTAATGGGGCCCCTTAGGGAAATGGCAGCAAGAGAGGGGAAGAAAACCAATGTGCACTCCGTGTGCATACCGGGGGGAGTCATTCCAGATGTGGAAAGGGTCCTTCCGGATGCCATGGAGGGTACAGGGTGCACCCATCTGCAGGTGGTCGCTCATGTCGGCACCAATGATGTGTGTCGCTATGGATCGGAGGAAATCCTCTCTGGCTTCCGGCGGCTATCTGATTTGGTGAAGACTGCCAGTCTCGCTAGCGGGATGAAAGCAGAGCTCACCATCTGCAGCATCGTCGACAGGACTGACTGCGGACCTTTGGTACAGAGCCGAGTGGAGGGTCTGAATCAGAGGCTGAGACGGTTCTGCGACCGTGTGGGCTGCAGATTCCTCGACTTGCGCCATAGGGTGGTGGGGTTTCGGGTTCCGCTGGATAGGTCAGGAGTCCACTACACGCAACAAGCGGCTACACGGGTAGCAGGGGTTGTGTGGCGTGGGCTGGGCGGTTTTTTGGGTTAGATGGCATTGGGCAAGTACAGAAAGGGCAACAGCCTCAACGGGTGTGGGGCAAAGTCAGGACATGCGGGGACCAAGCAGCAATCGGTATTGTAATTGTCAACTGTCGAAGCTGCGTTGGTAAAGTACCGGAACTTCAAGCGCTGATAGAAAGCACCGAAGCTGAAATCGTTATAGGTACAGAAAGCTGGCTTAAGCCAGAGATAAATTCTGCCGAAATTTTTACAAAGGTACAGACGGTGTTTAAAAAGGATAGATTGCATGCAACCGGTGGTGGAGTGTTCGTCGCTGTTAGTAGTAGTTTATCCTGTAGTGAAGTAGAAGTGGATACTTCCTGTGAATTATTATGGGTGGAGGTTACACTAAACAACCGAACTAGGTTAATAATTGGCTCCTTTTACCGACCTCCCGACTCAGCAGCATTAGTGGCAGAACAACTGAGAGAAAATTTGGAATACATTTCACATAAATTTTCTCAGCATGTTATAGTCTTAGGTGGAGATTTCAATTTACCAGATATAGACTGGGACACTCAGATGTTTAGGACGGGTGGTAGGGACAGAGCATCGAGTGACATTATACTGAGTGCACTATCCGAAAATTACCTCGAGCAATTAAACAGAGAACCGACTCGTGGAGATAACATCTTGGACCTACTGATAACAAACAGACCCGAACTTTTCGACTCTGTATGTACAGAACAGGGAATCAGTGATCATAAGGCCGTTGCAGCATCCCTGAATATGGAAGTTAATAGGAATATAAAAAAAGGGAGGAAGGTTTATCTGTTTAGCAAGAGTAATAGCAGGCAGATTTCAGACTACCTAACAGATCAAAACGAAAATTTCTGTTCCGACGCTGACAATGTTGAGTGTTTATGGAAAAAGTTCAAGGCAATCGTAAAATGCGTTTTAGACAGGTACGTGCCGAGTAAAACTGTGAGGGACGGGAAAAACCCACCGTGGTACAACAACAAAGTTAGGAAACTACTGCGAAAGCAAAGAGAGCTCCACTCCAAGTTTAAACGCAGCCAAAACCTCTCAGACAAACAGAAGCTAAACGATGTCAAAGTTAGCGTAAGGAGGGCTATGCGTGAAGCGTTCATTGAATTCGAAAGTAAAATTCTATGTACCGACTTGACAGAAAATCCTAGGAAGTTCTGGTCTTACGTTAAATCAGTAAGTGGCTCGAAACAGCATATCCAGACACTACGGGATGATGATGGCATTGAAACAGAGGATGACACGCGTAAAGCTGAAATACTAAACACCTTTTTCCAAAGCTGTTTCACAGAGGAAGACCGCAATGCAGTTCCTTCTCTAAATCCTCGCACAAACGAAAAAATGGCTGACATCGAAATAAGTGTCCAAGGAATAGAAAAGCAACTGGAATCACTCAATAGAGGAAAGTCCACTGGACCTGACGGGATACCAATTCGATTCTACACAGAGTACGCGAAAGAACTTGCCCCCCTTCTAACAGCCGTGTACCGCAAGTCTCTAGAGGAACGGAGGGTTCCAAATGATTGGAAAAGAGCACAGATAGTCCCAGTCTTCAAGAAGGGTCGTCGAGCAGATGCGCAAAACTATAGACCTATATCTCTTACGTCGATCTCTTGTAGAATTTTAGAACATGTTTTTTGCTCGCGTATCATGTCATTTCTGGAAACCCAGAATCTACTGTGTAGGAATCAACATGGATTCCGGAAACAGCGATCGTGTGAGACCCAATTCGCCTTATTTGTTCATGAGACCCAGAAAATATTAGATACAGGCTCCCAGGTAGATGCTATTTTTCTTGACTTCCGGAAGGCGTTCGATACAGTTCCGCACTGTCGCCTGATAAACAAAGTAAGAGCCTACGGAATATCAGACCAGCTGTGTGGCTGGATTGAAGAGTTTTTAGCAAACAGAACACAGCATGTTGTTATCAATGGAGAGACGTCTACAGACGTTAAAGTAACCTCTGGCGTGCCACAGGGGAGTGTTATGGGACCATTGCTTTTCACAATATATATAAATGACGTAGTAGATAGTGTCGGAAGTTCCATGCGGCTTTTCGCGGATGATTCTGTAGTATACAGAGAAGTTGCTGCATTAGAAAATTGTAGCGAAATGCAGGAAGATCTGCAGCGGATAGGCACTTGGTGCAGGGAGTGGCAACTGACCCTTAATATAGACAAATGTAATGTATTGCGAATACATAGAAAGAAGGATCCTTTATTGTATGATTATATGATAGCGGAACAAACACTGGTAGCAGTTACTTCTGTAAAATATCTGGGAGTATGCGTACGGAACGATTTGAAGTGGAATGATCATATAAAATTAATTGTTGGTAAGGCGGGTACCAGGTTGAGATTCATTGGGAGAGTCCTTAGAAAATGTAGTCCATCAACAAAGGAGGTGGCTTACAAAACACTCGTTCGACCTATACTTGAGTATTGCTCATCAGTGTGGGATCCGTACCAGATCGGTCTGACGGAGGAGATAGAGAAGATCCAAAGAAGAGCGGCGCGTTTCGTCACAGGGTTATTTGGTAACCGTGATAGCGTTACGGAGATGTTTAATAAACTCAAGTGGCAGACTCTGCAAGAGAGGCGCTCTGCATCGCGGTGTAGCTTGCTGTCCAGGTTTCGAGAGGGTGCGTTTCTGGATGAGGTATCGAATATATTGCTTCCCCCTACTTATACCTCCCGAGGAGATCACGAATGTAAAATTAGAGAGATTAGAGCGCGCACGGAGGCTTTCAGACAGTCGTTCTTCCCGCGAACCATACGCGACTGGAACAGGAAAGGGAGGTAATGACAGTGGCACGTAAAGTGCCCTCCGCCACACACCGTTGGGTGGCTTGCGGAGTATCAATGTAGATGTAGATGTAGAAGAATATATTGGAAATATTCCGATTTCTCCACTTCACACTCCATTTTCCAGCGTCCACAGCTGCAGTCCCTATCTCCAAATGACAAAATGGTAATAGAAGAAAAATAGAAACATTGAACTGCAAATAAAAAATAACAGTCGATGAATAAATCCATATCAACCAGAATGTTAACATGCAAAACAAAAATGCTACGAACTTATGCACCACCCTAATACAGTCACGTTGTACTCACGTTACCCTAATCTCCCGCCATATGGTCATATGCCATGTATATTAATCAGTAATATAGACCACTGAAAGTAAAAATGGAAGTAGAAAACGAAAAACAGTTATAAAATATTAAAAAGATAGTACATGTCCTGGCACAGTAATTTGCTACAATCCACTTTCACGCGAGCAATTCGAGTCGTGTGCTTCAAGAGCAGAGCAGGCATGATATGTTTATTCAAAATAATCATTCATGCACTTTGAAAACTTTATTACACTGATACGCTGCATGTACCGTGTAATTAAAAAAGCAACGCTTACATTATTAATTTATTTTTATATGTTTATTTACTGTTTTGTTGTCTGTTATCTATATAACAGATGAAATTGAATGTTGCGCATGATTTGGCATGAATATACGTAGTACACAGTATTTTAACATTTTTCAAATGTGTTAATAATAACTAAGCATTTCGCTGTTGAAAGAGGAAAAAATCTACATAGAACGACTACATTAAAAGGATAAAAAGTCTACAATCTGCCATTCCGCCATTTGGCGCACAGATATCTGTTCATCCGGAATCCAGAAGGCACACGCTACTGGTCTATTACACTATGCAGCATTGGTGATCACAAATTTTGTAATTTATAATTCTCAACTACACTACTCTATAACACTACACAGCATTACACTACATGGCACTACACTACTGTACTTGCTATCAGAACCAAGCTGGATTTCTCGTTTGTATAGATTAGCCCCCGGCGCACTGAGGTGCAACTCTGGATTCACATGGGCTGCGCTACTGCGACAACAGTGTCTAGAGACTAGGAGATGGTGGTCAGGGTCCAGGAAATTCTTCCCGGTCCTCCCTGTGGCTCATAAACTCTATGCTTCCAGAAAGTTGTTGTAGTTGGATACCCTGCCGCAGTGCTTCTCGTTGTCATGATGTATGGTCTCTTCCCGGTTGTCTCTCAGCCATGTAGGCTCGCAGTTCATATGGTGATGTTTTAGCTAAGTTCAGATTCTGCCACAGATCCTCATTCCTTATTATATTATACATTGTCGCATTTCCAAAAATGCATTCCTGTCCAGGGCTATAACATCTTGTCTAAAGGCACATTCCCAAACGATATGATACGGGGTGCCGATTGGTCCACATTCACAAGTGTCTGTGGTGTGCTGTCTTATTTTTAGTAAATAGCTGGGATATAGAGACTTACACAGCATCATGCGATTGCTTCTGGGCAAAATCTCAGAGCATCGTCCAATTCAAAACTTGCCAGCCGCGACACGCGCCCTGTATCACACGTCACAGTGACACGTTACAGAGCCATCAGCTGATCTGACAGCACACAGTAGTGCTACCCTGATATTCAAGTACCCGAACATAAACCTTAATGTAACATACAATGAACTATTTCATTTTCTATTCAAAAATTACAGTGACAGGTACACTTCAAGAGCTATTGGTACATTGGCATATGGTATGAAATGGTTCAAATGGTTCTGAGCACTATGGGACTTAACTTCTGAGGTCATCAGTCTCCTAGAACTTAGAACTACTTAAAACTAACTAACCTAAGGACATCACACACATCCATTCCCGAGGCAGGATTCGAACCTGCGACCGTAGCGGTCGCGCGGTTCCTGACTGTAGCGCCTAGAACCGCTCCGGCAACCCGGCCGGCCATATGGTGTCGTAAGCAACTGTACATACCAGTAGATTCGACATACAATCACTGAAATACACTGCCGGCCAGAAGTTTTCGATCACTCATCACAGCTATGGATTTGTGGTTAAAATGATTTCATTTTGAATATTCTATCATATCGTCTTTCTGGTAATAAAACAAGTAAATGTAAAGACTAAGCGGCTCATTTGTGTATTTGACTGTTCCCATAGAGAGGCGCTGATGAGTAGCCAGAAAAACAATGACTTTTTTTACCTAAGACGATTCTATTCAGATAGTTCTATTCCTTCAGATACCTCTGTAGCAATCGGTTCACGTTAGTTCACAGTACATTGTAAGCATCAAGCAGTGGTGATCAGGTTCATACAATATTACCTCATAATGGGCTGTCGTAGTGGGACAATAGAAACAAAAGCTGACGTAGCAAAATCTATAGTGGTGCAAACATTGCAGCCGATCAAGCAAACTGTTGCCAATGCAAGTGTTTCGGGATCTGCAACACCTCCAGTAATATCATTTCGGGAAGGTGAGTCCATATATGTACAGAGTAAACAACAGAGGACTTTCACTGCACCTGAAGTTCGCTAGAAAGTAATTACTATGCCAGCTGCTCCAATCTCACTCTCAACAGTGCAACACTGTCTTCGTGAACAAGTTTGGGTCAAATGGCTCTGAGCACTATGGGACTTATCATCTGAGGTCATCAGTCCCCTAGAACTTAGAACTACTTAAACCTAACTAGGCTAAGGACATCACACACATCCATGCCCGAGGCAGAATTCGAACCTGCGACCGTAGCAGTCTCGTGGTTCCGGACTGACGCGCCTAGAACCGCACGGCCACCGCGGCCGGCTCGTGAACAAGGTTTAAACGGGCGCACAGCAGGTAAAAAACTTTCCTTGCACATACTAAATAACGTGAAAAGATTGCAATGGGCACAGCAACACGAAAACTGGAGCGTCCAGCGATGGTCAGAGCCGTTATTCACGAATGGGTCTAAGATTGAAGTATTTGGAAGCAATCGTCGAACGGAAATTTGTGGTAAGATCCTATGGTACCAAACTGCTGAGGTCGTCGGTCCCTAAGCTTACACAGCACGTAATCTAGCTGAATCTAACTTACGCTAAGAACGAGACACACACCCATGCCCGAGGCAGGACTTGAACCTCCGAAGGGGGGAGCCGCGCGAACCTTGGCAAGGCGCCGAGACCGCGCGGCTTCGTCGAATGTTTGTTAGTCGACGTCGTGAAGAGGCAGTGTGTGACGCCAACGGTGAAGGGGTCGGTCACAGTGCGGCGATGTTTTCGCGGGTGATAAAGTCAACGGTCCAACGAGAAATAACTGAACTTTAAAGAAGGAAAGGTATCACAGCATACTGATCAACAACAAAGTTCTATCTGGCAAGAGACGTATTGAAACTTCATGGCAGATCAAAACTGTGTGCCGGACCGAGACTCGAACTCGGGACCTTTGCCTCTCGCGAGCAAGTGCTCTACCAACTGGGCTATCCAAGCACGACTCACGCCCGGTACTCACAGCTTTACTTCTGCCAGTACCTCGTCTCCTACCTTCCAAACTTTACAGAAGCTCTCCTGCGGTACTGGCAGAAGTAGAGCTGTGAGGACGGGGCGTGAGTCGTGCTTGGATAGCTCAGTTGGTAGAGCACTTGCCCGCGAAAGGCAAAGGTCCCGAGTTCGAGTCTCGGTCCGGCACACAGTTTTGATCTGCCAGGAAGTTTCATATCAGCGCACACTCCGCTGCAGAGTGAAAATCTCATTCAAGAGACGTGTTGGTCTGGAGTCGTCTCAAAGTGAGCTTTATAGTACTTCCGTTGATAGGGTTGGGTACTGGAGGAGTGAATTCTATAACATTGTCAAAATTTACGAGATGACCTTGGGGTGTTTGAAAGAATACGTAACCCTCTGTATAGTGCAGTACTGAATCCAGGTGCGAGGACACCCGAGGAGCACCTCCTATAAGAGCTACAAGTGTTCAGTAAATTGTAACATCTAACGAACTGTAGCAGTATTGCATTTCTTGTTTAAGGCCGCCCCAGTGAGATGGAAACTTAACAGAAAAGCTTTCAATGCGAAACCTTTGGTACCAACTGGGAAAATATGTCATACCGAAGTCAGCGGCAGCGTTAAATCGCAATTCCATATTACCTCGCGAACTGTTCATTTTCGAACCCATGCTACTGGAAAGTACAGTGTTTGCATTTATTATCATATATTTTCACCTATGTCAGTTTTCACTGTTATGATACAGCCTATAGGGGTGTAAAATCTGTTTTAAATTCACGATTTGTTCCGTGCAGCACCATTTATGAGCAAAGTTAAACCTGCAATTTAGAGCACATACTGTAGTATCATTGCCACAGACACTACACAAGGTTGGCAGCCCGTCGTCTGCAGAGACAGTGCACTCTAGCGGGCTGTGCAGCTCGACGGAACTGGAATGTGCCTCGTTCACTTCTTAGCTAGATTTCAACCTAGGCAGACGCACTTTCATAATCGGCCCTCAGCCAGTTCTGTTTGCATTAATTCTCTGAGGAGGGCCCATCAGGCATAGTCCCTGAGAATATGTTGTGTTAGTTATAGCCGTAGCTGCAGTCCTACAAACTACTGAAGATACGTAATTTTCATTGTACTATGAGTTTCTTGAATATTAATCCTTCTCTCTAACAGTGTGCCGTACCGCATATTATTGCAACCTGGACTCCTTCAGCTTCTATCATCTCGGCCTCCTACTTATTTGCATTTAGTAACGAGCTGAAAACACCCACGCGTTTTGTGCCTCTAAACAGTGATACGCAATACATACCTATGCAAATAACACGTGGAAATCACAAACAAACACACAATTGAACCACAAATGTGCAACCAAAATACTGACATAATGCAAAAAGTACTGGTTCAAGACTGGAAGGCGTGTAAAACAACCGCGCACAGTGACCGCGCGGTTAGCGGTGCCATGTCACGGATTGCGGTCTCCATCCCGCCGGAAGTTCAAGTCCTCCCTCGAGCATGGTGTGTGTATTGTTCTTAGCTTAGTTTAAGTAGTGTGTAAGTCTAGGGACCGGTGACCTCAACAGTTTGGTCTCTTAGGAATTCACACACATTTGAACATTTTTGCAAAACAATTGTTCATTAAAATAAACTATGAGAGCTCACAAAGAGTTTATTTTTGTGTCTTTCACAGATCTGAAGATGCTTATCACTGAACGAAATTAAGAATTGTGATTTTAGTGATTGTGAACAAAAGGCTAATGAAAATTGTTCGAACAGTCTCAGTATCACTCTTAATTGATGTCATTAATGTTACAACTGATTAATGTTTGGGTTACAAAACCAACTGTGAGTTTTCTGTGGATAAAATTCCTTCGCTACACCACGGACGATATGCTTTAAGTTCCCTTGTAAACACTTCCTTATTCGCTAGTTCGGAATCTGAGCTACAGTTATTACGAGGAGAACACGGCAAGTGTCATAACCCGATTTCCCAGAAACTACCCTAATTGGAAGGGGTGTCAAAATAAGCGAAAACGTGTCTCAGCTTATCCGTAGATACTTGACCGTTTCTGAGAAAACGATGATCAAAGTTTTAGAGGTACTTTATGTGCCTTTTACCGAGTAGACTGTTCGACAGAAGCGGTGGCACAGTGGCCTCTCGTCGCGACTTTACACTTTTACGTCCCGTGTTCGAAACCCGATTATTATTCTTGTTTTTCATTTTCCTACCCATAACCGCAGAAGATTACTACACGAATGTTTTCCAATGTATACTGAAATAACGTTGCCCTTATTCGTTTACTAATTGTATCTTTGGTGAATGAATTTAAAAAAATAAATAAAAATAATAAATGAATGGAAAAATTATTTGAAACTATTTTTGATGAAATCCCTCTGTATTTTGATTCATAATCAATTGCAAGCGCCAGTTTTCAGAAAATAGATCCGTTATGCATAATTTGTCAGGAAATTATCGACAATGACAGAAATCTTCAGCACTGTTAACGACGTTTCTTCCCCGAGTGAGATTGATATGAAGAAATGGCGGGGTGCCAACTTGCCCTCGGGCGATGCTCGTGCTGTTCGTAACTTCTACCACGTTTAGAATGCTTCTATGATCGGTATTATCCAAGGGAATGCGCCAAGTCTTCCTGAAGAACTAATACAAGAATGAAATATAAGAATTAAGAATTAAACGTAAGAATATGGAGGATTTAAAAAGATTGTAACCCCTGAAAATACCATACACACATATATTACACAACAAATATATGATAGTTATTGTGAATCCATGCTGCAGTTTTGCAGTTAATATAACTTCCTTGAATCCCCTAACTTGATAAGAAACATTCGAATAGTAACCTTCTACCGATATAGGTAGATAAATGAAAAAATAAAATAAATAAATACATTAATACGGTTTCGAACACAGGACTCAAAGTGAAAGGCCGTGACGGTAGTCGCGGTGACGCCAGTTCAAGTGAGCTGAGTGTGCTCTAAAAAGGATCTAAATTATGTCGAAAACTTTTGTTCGGGGCAGAGTTAAGTGCCAGCACGTCTGGTGGGAACGTGAGAGCGGAAAGGTCTGTGAGACGACATAGTCAATTGCCCGCTGACCGACCCCTCTCCAGGACGACAACGCCATGGCAGCGCCCTCTACATGGAGAGGACATAAGCGCCGTGCCGCCTGGCCGCGCAGAGTTCCACGAGTTATACAGAAGTGTCAAGACCAGCGACCCAGATAGCAGCACCCACTGTATTACTTCACTTGTATTGGAATAGTTATACTGAAAGACATTGATTATATTGCATGTCGCCCTGTACTTGCGACACATCTATGTACGAGGGCGAGTCAAATGAAAACCTTAAATTTGTAATAACAAATCGAAATTTCGCGCCGTTATCCTGTAAGTTGGTAAGCGTGCAGAATGGCCTGTAGGTGGCAGCATAGTGCAGATGCACACATACCGTCGCAGTATCAGTATGAAGATGTCCGCCCCTCTTGCGACTTGCACCAGGGAAAAACAGCGTTCTGTTATTCAGTGAATGTGTGAAACCTATTGAAGTTCAGTACGGTCATGCATGTTTGTCACAGCAGCAAGTCTACGAATGGAGTAGGAAGTGACTCCACAGAACATTGCAACAGTTGAAGCCATAGTGAAGGAAAACCGCCGAGTGACACTGAATACATTGCACCATGTTTACAGATTAGTCATGGGTCAGCACACCACATTGTGCATGATGTGCTCCAGTTTCATAAAGTGTCTGCAAGATGGGTGCCACGGCAGCTGACTCCTGAAATGAGAGAACGACGTGTTGATGCTTGTGAAGAACTTTTTCGGCGCTTTGAACGAGAAGGTGATGGCTTCTTTGCAAGAGTCGTTACTGGGGACGAGACCTGGGTTCACTGCAACCAACCGGAAACGAAGGGAGGGAGCAAGGAATGGCGTCATTCCTCATCACCAAAACCAAAGAAGTTTCGAACAGAACCATCAGCAGGGAAGGTTGTGCTGACTCTCTTTTGGTACGAAAAAGGCGTCGTTTTGGCGCATTACATGCCTAGAGGGACCACTGTCACCAGTGCATCACACACAGATCTCGTAAAAAATCATCTGCGGCCTGCAACCAAATCAAAGCGACGTGGATTTCAGTGAGCAGGTGTCCTTTTCCAACATGACAATGCAAGGCCCCACACTGCCCGTACAACAGTTGCAACAATCACAGACCTGCATGTTGAGTGTCTTCCTCATCCACCATACTCACCAGACCTTGCCCCAAGTGATTTCCATATGTTTGGACCACTCAAAGACGCAATGGGAGGAAAGAAGTTCCGTTCTGATGAAGAGGTACGCCACGCGGTGCATGAGTGGTTGCGCGGACTACCAAAAGGATTTTTTTCTAAAGGAATTTATGCACTTTGCTAGAGCTGGAGGACTTGCATTGAGCGTGGGGGAGATTATGTTGAAAAGTGGTACAGCTTTGTTCCACTTCTACGCAATAAATAATAATTAAAAAATATTTAAGGTTTTCATTTGACTCACCTTCGTATTTCTCAAAGTTAAGTATTGTCATTTATTTTCGGTAATAAGCTCATTAATACGTCTTGCTTGAATCGTTGTCTACCGATCCGAGGAAGCAGGCAGGATACAGCAAACCTGTAAATTGAAACTTCCTGGCAGATTAAAACTGTGTGCCCGACCGAGACTCGAACTCGGGACCTTTGCCTTTCGCGGGCAAGTGCTCTACCAACTGAGCTACCGAAGCACGACTCACGGCCCGTACTCACAGCTTTACTTCTGCCAGTATCTCGTCTCCTACCTTCCAAACTTTACAGAAGCTCTCCTGTGAACCACGCAGACGAGATACAGGCAGAAGTAAAGCTGTGAGTACGGGGCGTGAGCCGTGCTTCGGTAATTCAGTTGGTAGAGCATTTGCCCGCGAAAGGCAAAGGTCCCGAGTTCGAGTCTCGGTCGGGCACACAGTTTTAATCTGCCAGGAAGTTTAATATCTGCGCACACTCCGCTGCAGAGTGAAAATCTCATTCTGGAAACCCGTAAATTATTTGAACATTCAATTCGGCGGGAAAAGTTAAGGTCTCACAGGAAACAGCAACTTTGACGGCCGTTTTCTCAGAAACGGTCTAGTATCTATAGGTAAGCCTATCTATAGGTAAGCCGACAAACGCGCCGGCCTGTGTCGCCGAGTGGTTCTAGGCGCTTCAGTCTGGAACCTCGCGACCGCTACGGTCGCAGGTTCGAATCCTGCCTCGGGCAGTTTCTCGGAAATCCGCTTATGACACTTTCCGCGTTCTCCTCGTCAGTCGTTAGAGACAGTGAGTAATTTACAAAGCAGTGCGATCCATGCATTTTAGAACATATAGTAGATAGCTGCCATAGGGCAGACCAAAACCATTCAGTTAAGGAGTGGAGGTAAACTGTTTTCCAACAGTGGGGAGTCGAGTCTGTCTATTGCAGAATCGATCCCAACTGGCGACTGTGACAGGGCGGCGCCGAGCACCCCCCGGTGATTACCCTCGGGCGACATCGTCCAGCAGACGGGCAGCAGCTGCACGTCAGCTTGATTGAGATGAACTCTTTTCAGCGAGGGCCAGGAAGGCTTGCGGTAAACATAACTCCTTCCACGAGCCCGCGGAAGAGAGAGTGCGAAACAGTGTTGAGTCAGTGTTGCCAGAGGCCCAAACGCGGCGCATTATGCGAGAGTGATTCTGAAAGCGGCGGCCGCGACCCCTGCGTTGTGTGCACTGTGACTCACGCAGAATGCGTCGCGCACCCGCTCGGCTAGGTAGCAAACCACTCGTGGGCATAGAATGCCCCGCTTTAGGCGCCTAATCCTATCAAAATATTAGTTCTTGCGGCGGCCGGCAGGGGCCGGATACACGGCCCGATCCCCGTGCTCGGGGGAATAACACTCGCCACAATATGGCGGGTAGGGTCCACAAAGGCCCTCGTGCAACCCTTCGCGAGCTTCTCTCTGCAGCGCCACACAGGTTTCAAAGGATTCGTCCTTTCGGACGTCCGGTCTCTTCTTAGCAGGCACAGTACCTCTCAAGCACCTCATACCAACGGCTTGTGGTTGCATCGATCGGAGATGCTGAGGGCGGGAAACAGACAGCCATCATTCCATGCTTGAGGCTTCCCGATTTTAAAATTTTAAATGATCTATAAATTAACATAAACGGGCTGTATTACACTTGAAGAACAGACAAAAAATTAAAAACACAAAAATTTTGACATCTGCATCTAGATCTATAGTGCGTAAGCCACCTTACGATGTGTGGCGAAGGTACCACTACCTGGTCCATCGCCCCTCCCTGTACCACTCGCGAATTACGCGTGGCAATAACGTCTGTTAATTTCCTTATGAACTCAAAATTTTCTCTTAGTCATCATTTCGAAAGATGTACCGGGTGATCAAAAAGTCAGTATAAATTTGAAAACTGAATAAATCACGGAATAATGTAGATAGAGAGGTACAAATTGACACAGATGCTTGGAATGACATGGGGTTTTATTACAACCAAAAAAATACAAACGTTCAAAAAAATGTCCGGCAGATGGCGCTTCATCTGATCAGAATAGCAATAATTAGCATAACAAAGTAAGACAAAGTAAAGATGATGTTCTTTACAGGAAATGTTCAATATGTCCACCATCATTCCTCAACGATAGCTGTTGTCGAGGAATAATGTTGTGAACAGCACTGTAAAGCATGTCCGAAGTTATGGTAAAGCATTAGTGTCGGATGTTGTCTTTCAGCATCCCTAGAGATGTCGATCGATCACGATACACTTGCGACTTAGGCAACCCCTAAGCCAATAATCGCACGAACTGAGGTCTGGGGACCGGGGAGGCCAAGCATGACGAAAGTGGCGGCTGAGCACACGATCACCACCAAACGACGAGCGCAAGAGATCTTTCGCGCGTCTAGCAATACTTTGTTGTTGTTTTTTTTTTTTTTTTTTTTTGTTCTAATAAAACCCCATGTCATTCCAAGCATGTGTGTCAATTTCTACCGCTCTATCTACGTTATCCCGTGGTTTATTAAGTTTTCAAATTTATACTGACTTTTTGATCACCCGGTATATTGTCCGACTCTTTCTGAAATGTGCTCTCTCAAAACTGCAACAGAAAATTCTGCGTGATTGCACTGCCTCTTGTAGAGTCTGTCACTGCGGTTTGCTGAGCATCTCCGCAACGCTCTCGCGCCAACTAAATGACCCCGTGACGAAATAAGCTTCTCTTCCGTTAACTCAACCGTTAAGCGTTGATGAGCAATACTGAATAATAGATCGAACAAATTCGTTGTAAGTCGCTTCTTTAGTGAGTGAGTTACATTTTCTTGAGTTTCTCCCAATGAATTTCAGACTGGCAGCTGGTTTTGCTATAATTTTCTTAATGTAGTCATTCCAATTTAGATCGAATCGGTAGTTACGCCTGGATATTTATAGGTAGACAGTGTCTGCAGTGATTTGTTGACAATAGCATGATCTAAAAATAGTGGATTTCCTCGTCTATTTATGGACAATTTGTTACACTTATTTACGCCCACTTTCAACTGCCTGTCCACGCTCCAGTCGTCAGTTTACATTTCGTTAGTCTTCTGACGTTTCAACCGTTCTATAGACAACTTCATCGGCGAACAGACTCATGGAGCTTCCGAAATTATTGACCAAAAAAGTAGTAGTCAACCTAATCCCTACCGCCAACTAGTGGGCGTTCTATCTTTCATGGTAGGCGGTAGGGGTTCTAAAACATTTTTATGAGATTTCCATAAAAATCTGACGTAAAGTATTTGGGAAATGACTATTATATGTTGTAACTTGCTGTAACTCTAGTTTATAATTTTTATAAACTACCTTATAAATCACCATTTCTGTGAAGCTGGTGAGCTGTAAGAAAAAATTATGACTAAGAGAGATACAAAAGTGATCTGTAAGTAATAAAGGTTGACTGCCCCTGGACTTGATAGTTAATATACATCGTATACAGCAACGACCCTATCACACTTCTTTGGAGTATTCTTACAATTACTTTTACATCTATCAATTTTGATCCGTTAAGAATAACGTGTTGAGTTCTGATTGCTAGTAATTCCTGCATCCAATGACAAATTTGATGATACTCTTTAAGTTCGTATTTTATTCACTAAACGGCACTGCGAAACAGTAAATTTAATATTTTTGCTTTAAACGATGTTTTGATCCTAACTTGGTGGTAATATGGAATTGATAGTTTCATGCTTCGTGTATGTGCAATGAAAAATGGCAGTATATGTTCTGAAACTTCCTGGCAGATTAAAACTGTGTGCCAGGAAGTTTCATATCAGCGCTGCAGAGTGAAAATCTCATTCTGAATATATGTTCTGTCAATCCTGTTTCGCGTCACTTTATTATGATTCGTCTCCAATCTTCTGCAGTATACTACGTGAGTAATTGCTTAATACGGCTCAAAACTGGTATGTTTTCCATTTGGCAACACAGCGCTTTATATTATTTCGGTCTGTTTTTCAACATTGTTAACTACATAAAAATGCGTAAATAAATTTCGTGTGTTCTGCCATCAGGTGTGTAAAGTGGTGGGAAACAGACCAGTTTCATCTACATTAAACAAGTGTGTGCTTTGGCATCGAAGTTGCTCCACAATAAATCAAGGAGGAAAGCATTCACATGCTCAATCAGTTGCACAGAAATGAACTCTCAGCAAACCAGTGTCCCTTATAAAATTTGCAGCGTGCACTCTTGTTCAATATTAAACTTAAACAGGGAACGTAATATGACATTATGCCTCTGCATCAATTATAAGCAGGAACTTATTGAACTCTGACTTTTTCTTATCCTTGTCCCTGACCCTCGGAGTATTAATTACCAACACAATTCTTCAAACTACACTCCTGGAAATTGAAATACGAACACCGTGAATTCATTGTCCCACGAAGGGGAAACTTTATTGACACATTCCTGGGGTCAGATACATCACATGATCACACTGACAGAACCACAGGCACATAGACACAGGCAACAGAGCATGCACAATGTCGGCACTAGTACAGTGTATATCCACCTTTCGCAGCAATGCAGGCTGCTATTCTCCCATGGAGACGATCGTAGAGATGCTGGATTTAGTCCTGTGGAACGGCTTGCCATGCCATTTCCACCTGGTGCCTCAGTTGGACCAGCGTTCGTGCTGGACGTGCAGACCGCGTGAGACGACGCTTCATCCAGTCCCAAACATGCTCAATGGGGGACAGATCCGGAGATCTTGCTGGCCAGGGTAGTTGACTTACACCTTCTAGAGCACGTTGGGTGGCACGGGATACATGCGGACGTGCATTGTCCTGTTGGAACAGCAAGTTCCCTTGCCGGTATAGGAATGGTAGAACGATGGGTTCGATGACGGTTTGGATGTACCGTGCACTATTCAGTGTCCCCTCGACGATCACCAGTGGTGTATGGCCAGTGTAGGAGATCGCTCCCCACACCATGATGCCGGGTGTTGGCCCTGTGTGCCTCGGTCGTATGCAGTCCTGATTGTGGCGCTCACCTGCACGGCGCCAAACACGCATACGACCATCATTGGCACCAAGGCAGAAGCGACTCTCATCGCTGAAGACGACACGTCTCCATTCGTCCCTCCATTCACGCCTGTCGCGACACCACTGGAGGCGGGCTGCACGATGTTGGGGCGTGAGCGGAAGACGGCCTAACGGTGTGCGGGACCGTAGCCCAGCTTCATGGAGACGGTTGCGAATGGTCCTCGCCGATACCCCAGGAGCAACAGTGTCCCTAATTTGCTGGGAAGTGGCGGTGCGGTCCCCTACGGCACTGTGTAGGATCCTACGGTCTTGGCGTGCATCCGTGCGTCGCTGCGGTCCGGTCCCAGGTCGACGGGCACGTGCACCTTCCGCCGACCACTGGCGACAACATCGAAGTACTGTGGAGACCTCACGCCCCACGTGTTGAGCAATTCGGCGGTACGTCCACCCGGCCTCCCGCATGCCCACTATACACCCTCGCTCAAAGTCCGTCAACTGCACATACGGTTCACGTCCACGCTGTCGCGGCATGCTACCAGTGTTAAAGACTGCGATGGAGCTCCGTATGCCACGGCAAACTGGCTGACACTGACGGCGGCGGTGCACAAATGCTGCGCAGCTAGCGCCATTCGACGGCCAACACCGCGGTTCCTGGTGTGTCCGCTGTGCCGTGCGTGTGATCGTTGCTTGTACAGCCCTCTCGCAGTGTCCGGAGCAAGTATGGTGGGTCTGACACACCGGTGTCAATGTGTTCTTTTTTCCATTTCCAGGAGTGTATTTTATCCATATTCACTATTTTATCCACATTCTTTGATATATTTTAAAGCCTGGGTACTTAATCCATCCAGCGAAGAACATCTTCAGATCTGTCAAAAAACAAAGGACAATGGACTAGAGAAACAAACAACAGCAGTGGACACAAAATGTGAGGTAAAATACCATTTACGTGAAACATCAAGTCACGGTTTGGAGCACATACCTGTGTAATCACATGCATAAATTACAAACCAGCAGACAAGTGCACCACAAATGTGCAACCACAATATAAGTATAATCCAAATGGAAACAGTTCAAAATTAAAAAGTTGCGTAAAACAACAGTACTCAAAATCCAGACAGAGAACTCCAGACGTAGATTTCGATCTTATATTTTGGACAGATCTAAAGATGTTCATCTCTGAATGTAATGAATTACCTGGAGTTTTTTAAAACAATTGTAATCAGAGTTTGGGAATAATTTCTTTAATATTCTCAGAATTTCTGTTAACTGTTGACACCAACGTCCCAATTAGTTAATACATTCTCACTGAAACAAATTCTCAAACATCAAAATAATTAGATTCTTGTGTGGCTGTTCAAAACAAAACTTTCAAAGTAGTGACGTTACGAAACTAACTGGGAGTTTTGTGTGGGTAACATTCCTCCACTACAGTACCGACGATATATTGTGATACCTTCCAAAATATGGGATCAACGTAATACCATTGTACCATCTCATTCATCAATAAGCGCGAAATAGTTACCACTTTTATTGCTACCATGCTTTTCTCCTGGCCTTATTTCTTTTCTCTAATGTCTATACCGTCTAGCGAGGGATACTCTGCTTCAAGATTTAGCGAATTTTTATTTTGTTATTTAACTTTGTCACCGGATGGCCTTCACGACACAACAGTCATGAAGGTAACGTACGGGAGTGGACTCGTGCGTGCCATTTGTGTGTTAATGGTGAAGACGTTGTTCTGTGTGTGATCGTATTTTAAATGTTCCTGTATCTGATTCTCTGAAGCGAATTTTGTGGAACGGCTCTGCATCTGCCAAAACGAGCGTGAGAAACCGCCTAAAACCACACTCAAGCTGTCCAATGTACCAGCCGATAGTCGATAATTACCCGCGCCGATTCGATGGAGGTCTGGCTCATTTTCCTGTCTCACAGGTTAGGGCACAGCCAAAGTAGACAAAAATTACTTGCGATACTTAGAGCTACTACCTATGACGTCAACTCCTCCCCTCCCCACACACTTCCCCTTCCCATTCTCATTTTACTCCCCCAAGCGGCAGATTCAAAACAGCCCGATTTTCCACCGTGTCACACAGAGATTCGTAAGTGGAATACACTGGGTTCGAGCCTCGATATGGGTTTGCTTCAACTTTCGTTAACTCTTGCGTAGATTTTTTTTCAAGTTTCGTTGATTTTTGCATTTGATCGAAATTTCCTGTGATTAACGTACCTTAAAATGGTGGACCAGACAGTCGTAGGATGTTCTCGCTTCAAAATCGATGGTTGCATTTTCGGCTTTTTAGACGCTGAAACAGATGCGTCATTACTTCCACCAGACCGTCCATTTGGTTTCCAGTGGCAACAATTTTTTCCTTGATGCGTTTGTAAGACAAGTGTCTCAGTTTTTTACTTACCGCCGGTGATAAGATTTGTTCGACCCCTTTCAGATTTTTTTTTTTTTTTTTCAAAATCGGATTATTGTTCGATTCTCCCCGAGAAAGCGAGTATTCTAGCCTACCACACATGTCTCTACCTTAAGAGTTTCCTGAATTTGTCATTCGTGCCAATGATTGTTTTTATCTCTGGGTGTTGGTCTGAAGTTCCCAGTGAGGTCATTTCAGTTTTCAAACATTTACACAAGTGTCCCGTCTTTTCAGCGTATAAGGATTGCGCTGTTTGAACCCTACAGATTCACGCATTCCACGTCTTCGTCGGAGAGGTGGTAGCTACGTTTTCGAATCTGCAAGTCAATTACGAGATGTGGGCGTTTTAACTCAATCGGTATGGTAGTATATTCAGTTGTCAGCGGGATTTAGCAGTAGCAGCATTCTGCTGAAGATGGCGAACAGGTGATCTGCCGAAATATCGAGTCATACTGACTTTAGGATCCGGCAGTAACCCCGAGGAGACTCTACCAAGGTGCCATGCCCATTTGACAAAGTTGTAGTGCAGTATTAGCAATATCATCCAGCCGCTTCCTCTTTATTCATCATTATCAGTGACACGTCATCATGTGACGCATTTACAAATGTAAAAGGAAGGAAGGTTAGGGCTTAACGAAATCGTTGGAGGTGGAGTACACGCTCAGAATGGGGACGGACAGGGAAGGAAATCGGCCATGACCATTTCGAGGGAACCACTGCGGCGTATGCATGAAAAACGATTTAGGGAAATCATGGAAAACTTAAATCTGGATGTCCAGACAAGGATTTGAACCACCGTCCTCCCGAATAAGAGTCCATTGTGCTGAACACTGCCCCAGTAAGTTCCAAATCAGCGAAAATTCCTTTACGGAGTTAAAATTCATTCTGGAAACAATTTCCTAAGCTGTCGCTCAACCTTTTCTCAGCCAAATCGTTTCTTCCAGGAGCACTAATCGCGCAAGAGGTGGCAGAGAATTTACGTGAAGTTCAGAACGGCTGAAGTAAGACTGAGATGTGCCCGAATAGCTCAGTCGGTAAGAGCCTTGCCTGCGAAAGTCAAGGTTCCGTGTTCGAATCCCGGTCTGATACGCAATTTATATCTGCCAGGAAGCTCCATAACATGATAAGTTTGAAAGTGTTTCCCGGGCGGGAAAATTTCATTCCTTTCAAGAGAAAACGACATTACTCCGGTCCTAATTATGAACACAGTTTTGACATGATTAGAGATACTTTATACATATGTTCCATATATGAATCTGAGATTTGTTACGCGATTTTTGTAAGAGGTAGAGACTCTAAGGCGATTTTCTAAAGCCGCGCGGGTTGGAGCAACGGTGGATCTGAAACATTAGGTACCGACTAATTTAATTCCACGCCAGTAGAAATATTACAGCAGCGAGAAACATTTAAAGTAATAAATAACACAGAAACATCCACTCATGTAGGAAAAGTTAGAGACTAAATTAGAAAAAGCAGACTAATGATCTATTGGTGGACCCAAAGAGTACGTCTAGCAATCTGACAAGAACAATATTGTACAACGATTTGGAAAATTCAGAGTTAAAACCAGTTGTATTACGAAAGTGCATTAAGTACTAGAAGAAAATGGAATAAATAAGCAAGAAATTTAAAATAGGATAAAATATAGAAATGCTATTAAGAGTAGCAGAAGTTTCCGAAACAAAACACTTCCAAAAAGGCAGAGAAAATGATGGCCAGCAGAGGAAAGAAAAAAGTGAACAAATGAAAGAGTGGAGAAAGCATAAAACTAATTGCCTTGACAAAAAGTGACAAAATACATCGTAATACAAAAAAATCGACGCACCACGAAGGAATTACCCAAACTGGATGGAAGTCGGCAGATGTGATAAACATGTACAAACGAATAAATTATTACAGTTTCAGAAAAATTGGATTATTTATTTAAGAAAAAGAACTTCACAAACTGAGCAAGTCAGTAACGCGTTAGTCCACCTCTAGCTCTTATGCAAACAGGTTACTCTGCTTGGCGTAGATTGGTAGAGTTCCTGTAGGCCCTCCTAAGAGATATTGTGCCGTATTTTGTCCAGTTGGAGCGTTAGATGGTCATAATCTCGAGCTAGTTGCAGGGCCCTACCCAAAATACTCCAAACGTTCTCAATTGGGGAGAGCTCCGGGGACCTTTCTGTCCAAGGTAGCGTCCGGCAGGCACGAGGAGAAGCGGGTCCGTATTATCTTACTGAAATGTAAGCCTGTAACAGCTTGCCATGAAGGGCAACAAAGCGAGTGTAGAATATCGTCGACGGACTATTGTGGTGTAAGGGTGCCGTGGATGACAACTAAAGAGTTCCTTGTATGAAAAGAAATGGCACCGCAGACCATCATTCCTGGTTGTCGAGCCGTATGGCGAGCGACATCAGGCTGGTAGCCCTCTGCTGTCCCATACGTCTCCAGACACGTCTTCGCTGGTTGTCGGGACTCAACTCGAAGCGGGACTCACCACTGAAGACAATTCTACTTCAGTCAATGAGATTCCAGCCCTCAGACATGTCCGTAGACGAGGAGGACAGCGGTGTAATACCAACCTATAACCGTCGCCCGCCATTCGGCCTGACAAGCAGGAGCGATGTCTGGAGAGTCATTTCTTTTCGTAGCAGGATCCGCCTTAATGAGATTTTCACTCTGCACCAGAGTGCGCGCTGATATGAAACTTCCTGGCAGATTAAAACTGTGTGCCGGACCGAGACTCGAGCTCGGGATCTTTGCCTTTCGCGGGCAAGTGCTCTACCATCTGAGCTACCCAAGCACGATTCACGCCCCGTCCTCCCAGCTTTACTTCTGCCTTGTTGTCATCCGCCTCACCTTTACAGCACAGCGGTACGTCGACGACATTCTACGCCCCATTTTACTGCCTTTCATGGCAAGCCATCCTGAGCTTACATTTGAGGAAGATAATGACCACCCGCACGATGCTTACCTCTGTGTAGTATTCTCCTGACGTGGTACGCGGTCAGTTCTTCGTCTTTCCTCGGATGAAGAAATCATTGCGTGGAGGCATCCTAATGGCGAAGAGGTTGTTCCTCGAACAACCACAGCGCAGGTCTCTTGCATGTCTTTCATCAAAACATAAAAATGTATTTGTGGCTAAATAAAACACCTGATCAAAATTGAAGCACTCAGAATACATCGACAGATACAATGAAACTTCGTACACATACACACCATCAGCTGATACCTACGACAGGTAGAACGGCCGCTAGAGTGCATTAGTGTTGTTTGTGTTTAGTGTTTTTACCACGCCTGGTAGGATATATATGGGGCGACAGCGTGAGATGTCCAGTGTTCACTGTCGAGGACCCGGAGATGCTGCGTATTCGAGTAAGACAGCGTTAACAGCAGATGACACAGTTTGAAATGGGCCTCATTGTAGATCTCCTATCCACCGCCTGATCGAATCGTGCAATATCCAGAATTTCGGGTCTCACGGATGTGAGAGTGGCCCAATGTTGGACTGCATAGGAACATGAGGGCAGGCCTACTCTTCGTAAAGATTGAGGTGGACAGCTTCTGACCACCACAAAGGAGAATCGCTGTATTGTGCGCCAAGGACATCGTAAGCCCTTCACATTTGAGCCTGCCGTCCGAGAACAAGTAATGGACTCCCTACAATATTCTGTGTTATCTCCCACTACTGGTTGGAGACTAACCGCAGCAATTGGACTAGAGAATTACCGTCCCATGCTGCACAACTGAAACGGCTGCGTTTGAAGTGGTACCATTCCCTGGAAGCATCTCATGAATGGCGTCGCATTGTATAGATCTTGCAATTAAATTTTCCCTGCGACATATAAGTCTCATCTTTATCTACGATAATGTTGGAAGCTGAAGAAATGAATTAAAATTTGTGCCGCGCCGGGACGAAGCAAGAAGACCCGGGTTCGAGTCTGGAGTCATGATGTGGAGAGCCATCGCGTATGAGTTTAGGTCACGGCTGGTAGTAATTGAGGGAACTCTAGCTGCACAACGGTTCGTCATGGACTTTCTGCGTCCCGGCGTGATTATCTCATGTGACGGTAGACTCAGAGTAGGACACCGTGGTTGGTAGACGCGCAGTCGCCAGGGCACGCATGGGGAGAGCGGTAGTGATGGGGTTTACAGTCAGGGGAAATATCTTTCTAAACTGAAGTCTACGCTCACATTTTTTTGTAAATATTAAGTGGGGCTCCTCCACTCCCACACTTGCATAATGACCATTCAAAAAGATCTGTCACCTACATTTTGATTAGTATCTAAAGAGAATTTCGGCAAAAATGCAGCAATTTATTTTTGCCTAGCTTGTCAGCGATCTGTAACTTTCAAAGACGCATCATGAGTGACAAATTTTGAGTAAAGCCCACACATTCCTCTGGTTGCCACATCAAAATACGCTTCTTTTGCCAAAACACAGCGGATTTTATACAGTCTCACTTCACTTACATCTTGTGCACACGCAATTGAGGGAGAATTCTGAAATAGTCGTTTATTATATTTATTAAATGATGAACTGCGGAAAAAGTAAGGTCAATAGCTTATGAAGAAGCACACCCTTAGTACAAAAAAATGTAATATCTTCACTTCTGTTATTCCAAAATCCATAGCACTTCTCATATCACCAGATATCAATGGCACTTAAAAATTACATTTTTTCATCGAAAAAGTATGTAGTTGGTGGAATAACGCAGTAGATAATGAAGTTTTGGATAATGACAAAATCCTCTTTGTGTGCTATCAATGCCAAAATCTCATTTCGATATCTGAAACCTGAAACGTCCCCTTAGAAAAATTTTACATGACTGTGCTTAAACTGACACACAATATTTTTGGCGCAACACAATCCGACTTTCAAAAATCCCTACAAAAGAATGGCCCTGACTAACATTAACCTATACCTTTCACAAATCACTTACCTCACAAAAATCTTCGTTACTCGAACTACCGCAATACAGCGAGCGCCACTACTGCCAGCTAAATAAAAGATTCAAACTACGGAAGGCACTAACTACTGATAGGCATAGTTAGCAAATGAAAGATTTTAATAGAGAACGAACAACGTATTTACCTTAATAGTCATACTATATATAGCAGTTCATGACATCCATTCTTACAAATGTACTGTTTCTGATGCTCTCAAAAATCCGCTATCTCACTTCCCCACATCCACCACTGCTGGTGGCTCCCCCCCAACTGCGCAACGCTACGTGCTGTTAACATCCAGCTGCCCAACACTACAATGGCAGACAACAAAGCAAACTAGCCACAGACTGCACACAGCACAGCCAGTGATTTTCATACAGAGTGCTACGTGGCGTTACCAATAAGAAAACCTAAATAGCCTACTTACATAGCCCCCATGCTCCCCACAAAAAATTTTACAAATTGTTTTGGGCACTGGCCAATACATATTTGTTAAAATTTTTTTCACAATTACAATAACAAAGAAATCATATGCACATACTTATTGATACAAGGTTGGTCAAAAGCTAAAATTTCCTCACAGTCCATAAACACAGTCCTGATCATTCATCACAGTAAAATTGCACTTTTTCTTCAAAGTCTGAGCAGTAAAAGAAAATGCACACAGAAGTAGTGGATTTCCATGCAGTCTTGAAGAAGTAGTGTTGTCCTTCCAACGGAAAGACAGTGCTGACTCGCGACATGCAGACAGGTAATGGGCCACAACAGAGCACACCTACAGCAGAGTCATTCGACGTTTGGAAGAATATTGGTAGGTAGGTCATCACAGAGCAGACCCACTATAGTCTTGGTAGAGATTACGGTATTGGTGGGCCACCAGAGGTGCAGACCCACTGCAGTCCTTGTAGAAATAATGGTATTGGTGGGCCATCAAAGGTGCAGACCCACTGTAATCCTTGTAGAGATGGCCAGCAGCCATCTGTTGTGACTGTGCGCATGCACAATCACCATTGAAGAGTCTTGCGGATAATATAGCAAGTCCATAACCACCACTTGTGCACTCACAAAGTTTTTGGAATTGTCCTTAGAACCAGCAATGCTCTTATCCAGTCCCTTGCTGAATTATTAACACACCTGCAAACACTAACAGTCCCTACTTCTCACATATTGTCCATATACTATGACCAACAGAAACGTGTGCAGTGAAATGTAACTTAAAAGTTACTTTATTTGATGAACTGGGGTCAATTACAATTTTATAACATAAGAATACAATAACAAAGGTACAAAATACATCATTAAAGAACTTAACAATGTAGATAACATTTGTAGTAACACAGGCTTTACAAAAGAATAGAAATAAACATATACATCACTGTTACAGGAATTATGACATAAGTTAATATATAAAATAATGAGAATAGTTTTTGAAACATTAATTTCACACACGAGCATTGAAACAGAACAGAATAAATAATGTCTAAACATCTTTACAAAGAAAATAACATAGTATTTGAAAAATTCTACAACATAAATCTTATTTGCTAAACACATAAAGACAGGAAAAACACAAATAAACAAGAGTACATAAACACATAGAGGAATAATACAAAAGGAAAGACAGGGTTCGTTTTCAGTGTGACATTTGGTACTGCAGTCCAACCCAAAACTTCGTTCTGTAGATCTTTCCCCTTATTTCAACATTTGCTTCCATCAAAAAAAGCATGCTTTCTGTATTCTGTTCACATCCGCTTTCAAAATTCTTTTTTGGCCAAACCATTTTCTTATAGCTTCCCAATGCATTTCTTCCAATTCATCACAACTCGTTCTCACATATAGCCTACCCCATCTTAAGCTAACTTAAATCTACTGAGTTCAGATGCTAAACTAAGGGATGAGGCAATGCAGCAGCACAAAACAATTAACACAAACAGCAATGACAAAAAAATGGAAATTGGCAAAGCAAGCTACAGTAAATCTAAATTACCAAGCAAATGCAACATTACAACTAATATGAGCCAATGTGCAACAACAAGAAAAATAAATCAGTAGTAAAACTAGCTTAACAGAGTAATACAAAGTGAAATTTAGTAGCGCTATGCCTGGCAAACAGCAGCAGCAAATGCAATAACTTGTATCTAAACATGACAAAGCTGAAGTAGAAAAAATATTACAGTAAAAAATGGCCATGTTTAATACCTATGTCACATCTTAACACTAAGAGTGATGCATCACCTTAACTTACACTACTAAATAAGTTACCCAGTCATTGACAAAAATTATGTATGCAATTCCTGTGAAGGGAAATGTCTTTTTGTGCTCCCTCGTTTTTTTTAAGTAGATTATAAAGTTATTATTTACTGGATCTGTAGGCATAAAATATTTATATTAGTACATCTATAAGGGGACTAATGACCTCAGCAGTTGAGTCCCATAGTGCTCAAAGCCAGCCAGTACATCTATAAAATTTTATTTTAACCAATGCTGCAGTGCAGTTAGAAACTAGATATTAAACAAAATGAGCGATCTCTCAACTAGAAAGACAATAGACGTAAAATGTTTCTCATCATTTCATTAGCCATTTTAGTAAATATCATAAATTAAGAACTCTACAGCGTAGTTATGTTTTCAAGTTTGAGCGTGTCATATTTGCGATGCCTTCTACAAAGAAATGTCAATAGCGAGGATAATGGCCTCTTTCTTCTCCACCTAATGGCTTTTTCTCAAGGCGGCTGGCACACCTGGCCGCACACAACGCATTACGTCACGGTCACTTACCTTTCTTACCGAAATATTTACGACAGCAGTTTCCGCTACAGTGACAGTCTCATATAAAAATTTCACAGGTCGAAAATTTGCGTTACAAATGTGTAAAAACAAAATCCTCTAAATATAAGTGTCCAAAAAATTTTCGGCGGCATTGTGATACATTCACGCATGTACACACATTTCATAACTCTTTAAAGTACGGGGTTCTCAGCTTATTGATCATAAACATACCTCAACAGTATAATACACATTGTCATCGTAATAATAACATCATAAAAACTCAGTCAAATCTCAAAAACGTCGTAGCTTCCTCCAATAATTTCAAAACCTAAAGAAAATTCTCTGCTCATTTCAATAGTGTCATCTACCTCAAACGTACTTTAAAAATCATGATCCCATTCCAAATACATCATTCAAAGCTCTCATAGTATCACAATGGATTCGAAAAAAATATGAACAGTTCACAAAGTACATACAAACTACAGTTTCATAAGTGTGAAGTTATCCAACTGTGTAACTGCGTACACACGTGTCACTGACATAGTAAAAAAAACATGTTTGTCTCTCTCAGTTAAATGATCAGATAGCTGTGTAATTTATGTGTTGGAGAAATATGGTACCGATGTGTAAAGATGTATAAGCAAATACCATATTAGCTAGGGCTCCTTGTGCTTGCCACAGACATGGTACACAAAGTAAGCGTGTACCCCCCTGAGGATTAATGTAATTATACCCTCAGGTGTTACAGATTACAGCAATGGAATGAAATGTATCACGGAAAACTTTTTTTGTCATTCAAAAATCTTGAAAAATAAATGGTTTAAGTACAAAATTAATCACTCAAATGCGTGTCCTGTAGCGCTAAATGTGCGTCTTGCTGTAAGATAATTCTGTGGAACTGTCGTAGTTATCGACCTCTGTGAGCAAAGTTCTGCTGAAGACAATGTACTTACCTCATCATAAACGAAAGTGAAATGCTTTGCGTATAGATACTGTAGTTATTATGTACCTTACCATGATCAAGAAAGTACTATAATGTAACGTATTGTTGTGCTACGAAAAAGGCTATCTTATTGTAGCTATACCACAAAAGTTACTACTAAAACATGTTTTACTTTCCAGAATAATACAGAAAAAGTGTGTAGATACACCGCAAAAGCAACAATGTAAATTGTGTCACATATTAGTAGTGTCATGATATAATTGTGTAGCTGTCAAATAAACTAACCACTGTGTCATCTGATATCTCTCAGAAAGTACTTTAAATCCAGAATGTATTTTCAAGTAAACCAAAATGTTGAATTAAAATCTCATTAGCAGTACCGGTACGTGTTCCAAGTATGTGAGCCTTATGGTCGTTACGTAATCGTGCCTCTAACAAGCACGAATGTACACACACAATAACACTGTGTCGTCTGTTCACTATAACAATGCACTTGTAAATACTGTCTAAATATGTTCCCTACGTTCTTGACTGGATAGTTAACTCCAAAACATTGTTGCATGTTAACAGTTTTTCAGTGTGACAAATTGTACTAGTAGCGTGAAGTGAATAATTTTATGGCAAAGACTAAGTTAAAAAAAAAAAAGAAAAAACAGATTATCTCTCAATAAACGGTTTTACATGTGCATGTGAAATGTGGTGCAGTCCTTTACCCTTTCTAGTGCGCAGATTTTCAACTTCAAAGTAATTATCATGTTGTATACGTCGGTAAGGAATGCTAAAATTTTTCTCAAGATTAGCGTCTAAGCTATTTTTCTCTGAGCCAGCCGGCGCACGTGGCTGCCTGCGGTGCAGGTCATTGTTTGCCTCTTTGTTGGAGCGCATCGTTATTGGGATTTGGAGGTCTAACTTCTACAAATTCTTCTTGTCGAGAGGGCCCCGCCCTGTTTGAATCCCACCAGTTCTGATGCAATTCAGGTCTGTCGTTACGATCATATCGTCTGTCGTCATGTCGGTAATTTCTGTAATATCTTTCTTGTCGGTTAAGTGGTGGAGAATTTCTCCCTGAATTAACACTGCACAGTGGACCGTCGCATCTGAAGTTATTCTGTCTCCCGTGATAATAATAGTTCTGGTTGCCATATTGTCTGTTTCTATGGTTGTCTCTGTCATACTCATTTCTACGGAAATGCGATTTTTCTCTGCAACTATTACTGGGCCAGTGGTTGTTATATGGGTGGTGTCTGTTTTGGTCACGATTGTAATAATAGCCTTGTCGTGTCCAGTTATTATTTCTTTCATCGCAGAATTGTGACGGATGTGACCCGTAATTATTGTGTTCCTGTTTTCGCGTCCCGCGATTGTCAGTGCCAATTTCTAATTCTTGTAAGAGTCCCTGAAAAGCTTCAATGTCGTCTTTGCAACGTCCTGCCAAAATAATATGTCGTAAATGTTCTGGTAATTTGATTAAGCAAATTCGGATGAGTTCTGAGGGGCTGTATGGGTTTGCCAGGTACTGATTCTTGAGCAACATGTCTTCAAAATATTTCACAAGACTGGAAAATTCAGATTGTTCGAAATGTTTCATCATTATGATGCTATGTTTTACTCGGTCTTGTGTAGCTTGAGACCAATATGCTGAGAGGAAGGCATGAAGGCTCCTTCACTGTGGCAATCATGAATGACCGATCGCATTCTTACAGCTGGTTCATTCTCTAAATAGCCACACATAAATTCTAATCTCTGCTCTAATGACCAGTTGGGGGGGGAGGGGGGGGGGAAACAATGAGAGAATTGATGAAGCCACACTTGTGGATGAATGTCGTTGCCAGAATTCTTAAATGTTTTGAATTTACGTGTAGTAATGAACAGCTTATAGTCAAAATCATCGTGTCGGCGAGTCGCACATCGCTCATTGTTACTTCGGTTCGGCGGTTCCATCTGAAAATTCAATGCGCCTTGCCAATTTCTTTTATAATTTCCGAAGTGTCCTGTATTATTATTTTGTGGTTGTTCCGTATTTCTCTGTTCCTCTTCCCGTACTGGAGCGCGAGTGTCCTTTGAAATATGTAATTCTTGTATTGCTTATGCCAACTGGTATTGTAATTCCAGGATTTCTCTTTTGTACTGTGTATTGATTTGATTTTGATTTTGTTTGAATTTTCTAATTTGTTCATTCTCTTCAGTGTCAGTGAAGGCTACAGGTCTTGTGTCATTCAAATCATCATCTACCTTTGTAGATAAGTAGTGAACTGATCTGAAAGTTCGGCTACTTTATCCGATAGTGAAATTATTTCCTCTGTGTGTTTTTCTGAACCAAGTTTCAGAGTGTCCATTTGTGTTGAAATCGTATCTACTGTATCCTTTAAGTTTTCCTGAGTTTTTGCCAGTTGCGTAACCGAATCGGTAGATGCAACTGAGTCAATTTTAGCCTGCAAGGTCTTATGATTTTCATGAACAATAGTTTGCAGTTCTCTTATGGCTGCTTCGTGATTCTGTAATGCATTTTCATGCCGCGAAAAAATAGGTTGAAAATGCTCACAAATTTGTGTTATTACGTCATTACAGACTTTTTGACATTTCGATTCAATGTTATGTAACTCAGTAGTTAAATCTTCACGTGTATGTCCAAGCGTGGTGTCTAACTTCCGAAGATTTTGTTCCATTGTGTCTAACTTTTGCAGCTTTTTCTGTGTTTGTCTCTGGTGTTGTTCCATTGTGTCTAACGTTTGAAGATTTTGTTCCATTGTGTCTAACTTTTGAAGAGTTTGTTCCATTGTGTCTAACTTTTGAAGATTTCGTTCCATTGTGTCTAACTTTTGTAGCCTTTGTCCCATTTGTTGCATTAACTGTAATAACAATGCACTGGTGTCTGAAACGTGTTCCTCAGTGCTATTCGGTAGTGCATTTGAACCGGCAATATTCGCATTGTGAAAAGCAGAAAATGTGTCTTGACTTACTTGAGAAAACGGTGAGGACCCAAAACCTGAATCTACAGTATTTGCAAGATTGTGTCCTATCATTTCGAAATCCTGATGCGAACTGTTGCTGACCGATCGACCGATAATGCTTCCCTGTTCACTAATTGTTTCACTGTCTACACCATTATTTGCCGCCTGCTCCATTTCCTTGAGCACAGTTACCAAATTATTACTTTGAACATTAGTTAATTCATTACTGGGTGGCGCTAACACATTGCTTTCGTCTTCACTGTCATTTCGCAGTTTACTTTGGAGCCTAGTATTACGTTTTTTACACACCATTATTGTCACAATATTTCACACGACAACACAGAAAAGCACAATTTGAAGATCAAAATAAGAAAACACATTAACATTGCACTGAAAATAATATCTAGTTAATTGCAAGCGCAGCTGCGAAATACTTGGTGCAAATCAACATGCATGCCACAACTGTTTTACTGTACAACAATGAAAAACTACAACTACAAAGGAAATTCTCTCTACAATTACGCGCTAGCAATAAACAAAGGCTGTACTAATTGCACAAACTACAAGAAAAAAATCAGAAGATTCCAGTGAGGTATCCTAGGCTAAGGGTCGACATATGAAACGTCCCCTTAGAAAAAGTAAACATGACTGTCCTTAAACTGACACACAATATTTTTTTAGCGCAACGCAATCTGACTTTCAATAATCCCTACAAAAGAATGGCCCTGACTAACATTAACCTATACCTTTCACAAATCACTTACCTCACAAAAATCTTCGTTACTCGAACTACCGCAATACAGCGAGCGCCACTACTGCCAGCTAAATAAAAGATTCAAACTACGGAAGGCACTAACTACTGATAGGCATAGTTAGCAAATGAAAGACTTTAACAGAGAACAAACAATGTATTTACCTTAATAGTCATAATATATATAGCAGTTCATGACATCCATTCCTACAAATGTACTGTTTCTGATGCTCTCAAAAATCCGCCATCTCACTTCCCCACATCCACCACTGCTGGCGGCTCACCTCCAACTCCGCAACGCTACGCGCTGTTAACATCCAGCTACCCAACACTACAACGGCAGACAACAATGCAAACTAGCCACAGACTGCACACAGCACAGCCAGCGATTTTCATACAGAGCGCTACGTGGCGTTACCAATAAGAAAACCTAAACAGCCTACTTACAAACCGTTTATGAAATATCATGAATATTGTGGATATTCCACTCCGGCTTTATCGCTGGCGCAGTGTGATCGCAAGTGGGCGTGCTACGCCAGAGCAACTTTCTAAAGAAAAATTCAATACATTAATTAAATTTCATACGCATCAACATATGTAATATGCACCACATGCAAAATCATAGCGACCTCTATCTTTCGTTGCAACCTTTTCCGAATTTCGCGCAGTGCCTTACTTCCAAGTGCAGGCTGGTGTGGCCGTGCGGTTCTAGGCGCTTCAGTCTGGAACCGCGTGACCGCTACAGTCGCAGGTTCGAATCCTGCCTAGGGCATGGATGTGTGTGATGTCCATAGGTTAGTTAGATTTAAGTAGTTCTAAGTTCTAGGGGACTGATGACCACAGATGTTAAGTCCCATAGTGCTCAGAGCCATTTGAACCATTTACTTCCAAGTAAATATGAAAACAACTGTGACCATTAACGGCATGATGGGCGCTTCATCATCAGCCTGACATACAAAGCAAAAATGTAATTTTTTGACGAATAGTTTCTGTAAAATGGTTTGAGAAAAACTCCAGGGCGTACGCCTTGATTCTGTCATCGCCGGCCGGCCGGTGGCAGACACTTGTCGGCCTCCTCTTTCGAACAAACAAATGAACTCGGCGAGCGCTTTGGACGAAAATTGGTCCCTGCGCAATGGTCATCGTACCTTATGGGGCCTTTATCTTAGGACCATTTTAAGCCGGAGAATGCTCTCCCACAAACATCACGTGTTCTTATGAACTCTCTGGATGAGGTCCACGCACTGCTTTGGCCAGTAAGATCCGTAGCTCTTTGCTCAACAGAACATGTGTGGCACCAGCTCGGACATCCAGTCCGTCCCAGTGTCAGTGACCAAGATATCAAAGATCTGCTGCCATAGTTATGGACCGGACTGCCTTAGGAAAGGATACAAGGGCTTTCAGATCGTTCTAGACCGTTCACAGAGCGCGGTTCCAGGCCAGAAGAGGTTCAACGTCATACTGATAAGTCGTCTCATAAAAAATGGCTCTGAGCACTATGGGACTTAACATCTGAGGTCATCAGTCCCCTAGAACTTAGAACTACTTAAACCTAACTAACCTAAGGACATCACACACATAAATGCCCGAGGCAGGATTCGAACCTGCGACCGTAGCGGTCGCGCGGTTCCGGACTGAAGCGCCTAGAACCGCTCGGCCACCGCCGCCGGCGTGGTCTCATACTGCCAAGTTCCCTGTGAATTTGATTCGATTTTGTAATCGCCGCAATACCGCCAGGTGGTCTCACAACCTGTGAAGTTTCAGTTCGTTTTCTCCTCACCTTTTGAATGCTTCACTTGTTTTGTCAGTATGTGGGGAGGGACTAAGAGCGTCACCTATTTTCTTGGACGCAGAATGTTTTTTCTTTCCGAAAACGAGTGGCGCCGGTGTCCCGCGTCAGCGCCGCGGTGCTGTTGTGCACATTTTCCTCCGGGCCCTTTGTTCTTCCCTCTCGGGAGACTGCAGCCGGTCCTGGGCCGGCGCCAGATAAGGGGCGGCGGCCTTTGGCCTAATGCGGGAGCGGTGTCCGGCGGTCGGGTGACGCGACGCAGCGCGACGGCCCGGCTCGTGGGAGGCGCCGCCCGCCCGACCGACCTGCCGGCGGGCACCGGGCTGAACTGACGGCGGCAGGATCCGCGCTCGCTGCCAGAGAGCCGCGCAAAGTCGACCGCTCTCCACAAATGTAACATTTTGCCAATTACTGTTATTGTTTCTTTCGACACTCGCAGGGCGCCTAATTTGTAAATACACGATCTCCTATAACATTCTTTGAGAGATAAAGCAGTCCGATGCATTCTTAGAGTGACGGTTATATCACCGTTTACTAGTTCGCGTCGAATTTCATTATACTGTGTACTTTAGAGTTGCAGTCTAGCAAAACTACGATTCGATAGTTTTCGTACAAAGCATAAATGATGTAGTAAATGGTATTACCGGTCGTATTGGTTGGGAAAGAAACATAAATGAATGTGTAAGGGAGAAAATGGGAGCCGACCGCTTTTCTTCGTTTCTTTTGTTTGTCTGTTTATTTTGCACTTATTTAGACCCTCAGCCTTTCAGTGTTAGTCCATAGTGTATTTTATGTCCTTGTTGTTATTGTGTTCTTCAGTCCAGAGACTGGTTTGATGCAGCTCTCCATGCTACTCTATCCTGAGCAAGCTTCTTCATCTCCCACTACTTACTGCAACCTACATCCTTCTGAATATGCATAGTCTATTCATCTCTTTGTTGTGTACACAGTTCCGCGTAGTCAGCGCGTACACAACTTTTCCACTAGAGCGCGCCCCGCTAAGCACAACAGCGCAGGCCCAGCGCTCGTCCGTCTCCGCACTAAGAGATGGCGCTGTCTTAGAGACGGACCAAATTCTGCTTCCGCCGATTCGCGTATTAATATGTAACGCAGCCAATGAGAATGCTGCTAACGTAGAACCTTTTCTCCTCGCGGATCACACTCGCGCAGTGATACCCCTGAACCCGCGAGGTATTATAACGAGTGCACTGACCTCCGATTAGTCAGTCTGCATAGTCTGCATCAGTCTATAGTAAAGTTTCAGTCTGTGCCTAATAAGATTACCATATTCCTGTACATAGCCATGAAGAGAAATGTATAGACACTTTGTCAAGTATCAGAGATATGTGAGAATAAGATTAACGTACCAATACCAAAGGAACTTCAGATTGTCAATTGTAAATAGCATCCACAATCAAGTTAACTAATTTTATGTTGTTATTATTTTAATAAATGTGTGTGAAAATTAATGAAGGTTTGTTTAATGTCGCTCACCGTCAATCTATTACTCTAAGCGTGCAAATGGCAATTCTATCGTCTGACCTAACGGCAGAAGATAAACACGCCACGATAAGACCACGAGACATATTGCTGACACTCGCCTACTTCGTTAGAGCGACAAGTCAAATAATCTGATGGTGTGTGTACCGAAGGTCTTACAGTACGCACCCCACACTCTTGGTCTCCCTCTACGATTTTTATCCTCCAAGCTGCCCTCCAATACTACATTGGTGATCCCTTGATGCCTCAGAATATGCCCTACCAACCGAACCCTGCTTCTAGTCAAGGTGTGCCACAAATTTCTCTTTCCCTAACTCTATTCAACACCTCCTCATTAGTTATGTGGTCTACCCATCTAATCTTCAGCATTCTTGTGTAGCACCACATTTCGAAAGCTTCTATTCTCTTCTTGTCCAAACTATTTATCGTCCACGTTTCGCTTCCATATGTAGCCACACTCCATACAAATACTTTCAGGAACGACTTCCTGTCACTTAAATCAATACCCGATGTTAACAAATTTCTCTTCTTCAGAAACGCTCTCCAGCCGGCCGGAGCGGGCGAGCGGTTCTAGGCGATACAGTCTGGAACGGCGCGACCGCTACTGTCGCAGGTTCGAATCCTGCCTCGGGCATGAATGTGTGTGATGTCCTTAGGTTAGTTATGTTTAAGTAGTTGTAAGTTCTAGGGGACTGATGACCACAGAAGTTAAGCTTTCCTTGCTGTTGCCAGTCTACATTTTATATCCTCTCTACTTCGACCATCATCAGTTATTTTGCTCCCCAAATAGCAAAACTCCTTTACTACTTTAAGCGTCTCATTTCCTAATCTAATACCCTCATCATCACCCGATTTAATTCGACTACATTCCATTATCCGCGTTTTGCTTCTGTTGATGTTCATCTTATATCCTCCTTTCAAGACACTGTCCATTCCGTTCAGCTGCTCTTCGAGGTCCATTGCTGTCTCTGACAGAATTACGATGTCATCGGCGAACCTCAAAGTTTTTATTTCTTCTCCATGGATTTTAATTCCTACTATGAATTTTTCTTTTGTTTGCTTTACTGCTTGCTCAATATACAGGTTGAGTAACATCGGGGAGAGGCTACAACCCTGTCTCACTCCCTTCCCAACCACTGCTTCCCTTTCATGCCCCTCGATTCTTATAAGTGCCATCTGGTTTCTGTACAAATTGAAAATAGCCTTTCACTCCCTGAATTTTACCCCTGACACCTTCAGAATTTGAAACAGAGTATTCCAGTCAACAATGTCAAAAACTCTCTCTAAGTCTACAAATGCTAGAAACGTAGGTTTTACTTTCCTTAATCTATTTTCTAAGATATGTCGTAGGGTCAGTATTGCCTCAAGTGTTATTACATGTCTCTGGAATGCAAACTGATCCTCCCCAAGGTCTGCTTCTACCAGTTTTTCCATTCGCTTGTAAAGAATTCTTGTCAGTATTTTGCAGCCGTGACTTACGAAGCTGTTAGTTCTGTAATTTTCACATCTGTCAACACCTGCTTTCTATGGGATTGGAATTATTATATTCAAGTCTGAGGGTATTTCGCCTGTCTCATACATCTTGCTCACCAGATGTTAGAGATTTGTCAGGGTTGGCTCTCCCAAAGCTATCAGTAGTTCTAATAGAATGTTGTCTGTTCCCGGGGCCTTGTTTCGGCTTAGGTCTTTCAGTGCTCTGTCAAACTCTTCACGCAGTATCATATCTCCCATTTCATCTTCATCTACATCCTCTTCCATTTCCATAATAACGTGTTTTGTAAGCGATAAAAATTAGTTCATCGCATAACGTCTGCGCTTTTATGTGACCAAAACAATTACTTTTGATGCAAGTGAAGTTCAAATGCAAAAACATAAAAAAATACTCCCTTTTACTGCAATTGAGACAGTCTACAATACCACATTACAGTTTGCTGTTATGATATGTTTCTTATCTTAATGCAGGATGTACATAAAGTTCGGGTACACTTCCAGTTATTTATTGCGCAAGAACCAAACATTGTACAGATATCGTACATATGTCACTTTGAAGAGAAACCCTGAAAGTTGTTTTCTTTTTTCATTTTGTTTTTCATGTATACTGCCAGAGAGTAGTTTGGTAATTTGCCGATAGTCAGCGCTAGTCGCAAACATGGCGAGTTCAGGTGCGGAGGGAGTTTTCTGTGTGTTGGAGTTCGAAAAACAAAAAAAAAAAAAAAAAAAAAAAAAGTGTGCTACAGCTGTTCAACGGATGCTCAAAACCAAGTGCGGTAAGAAGCCACCAACAAGGAAGGCCATTTACCACTGGCACAACAAATTCGTTACGACGGGTTGCTTGTGCCCGGCATAGAGAAGTGGACGTCCCTGTGTGAGTGAAGTGAATGTGGAGCGCATACGAGAGACATTCATAAGGAGTGGAAAGAAATCGGTGCGCCGTGCATCTCGTGAACTCGAAATGGCTCCAGTGGCAGCGTGGAAAGTCCTGCGACAGAAGCTGTCTATGAAACCATTCAAATTGGAGCTAGAGCAGAAGCTCAATGACGACAGCAAAGTCAAGCGTTTTGAGTTTTGTTCGCAGTTGTAACAATTGAATGAGGATGGGGATGGCATTGTTGATCGCTTAACTTTTAGCGACGAAGCCACTTTTCACACTAATGGGAAAGTGAACAGGCATAACTGTAGCATCTGGGGTACAAAGCATCCACACGAATGCATTGAATTTGAGCGTGATACCCCAAAGGATTTTTTTTTTTTTTTTTTTTTATTTGTGCCTTGTCACGTCGAAAACCTTACGGGCCATTTTTCTTCGCCGAGAGCACTGTCACTGGATATTCCTACTTGGACATGTTGCAGCAATGGCCGATGCCTCAAATACAATCGTAC
This sequence comes from Schistocerca serialis cubense, assembly GCF_023864345.2. NCBI lineage: Eukaryota > Metazoa > Arthropoda > Insecta > Orthoptera > Acrididae > Schistocerca > Schistocerca serialis. The sequence goes on from NC_064645.1 coordinate 623,563,819, forward strand.
TCTCCAATCATCTTTCAGAAAGATGGAGCTCCACCCCATCCTGGGTAGCTGAACACGGAACTGCCGCATCGATGGATCGGCCGTGCTACAGAAGGAGACAGGCTGTTTCACGAAATGGCCTCCCCGATCACCAGATATCACTCCGTGTCATTTTTCTGTGTGGACACATTAAAGATCAAGAATTCGATTACCGCATTGACGTCTGTCGAGTCACTCAGGTAAAAAAAATAAAGGAACTCCCAGAGTTTCTCCTCAAAATGCAATATGTATGACACCTGTACGATGCTTAGTTCTTGTGTTATAAATAATTGAAAGTGTTCCCAGGCTTTATGTACACCCTGTACATATAACTGTACTTAGTATATATAATTATACTCAATAGAACGTTCTTCATCATGATCAAAGGCAAGAATTTCCAGTTATTATTGATAAATGCGAAAGTTGTTTACGAATGACGCGAAACTTGTACAAGTTTTACGAAGCAGTGAAGCGATGTTTGATAGATTTTTGTTTTGCTTTTTTTTGTTTTTTTGTTTTGCCTTTTTTTGTTGTTTTTGTTTTGTATCTTTCTGTTTAGGGAGTTGCGATCCAGCACCTTTCGAATAAAACCTGAATTGAGCACTGACAATTTCAGTCTTGCTATAAATACCGTTTATTCTTGAGCAACAGACCGGAGGATAACTGTAGAACAATAATGTTCCATAGATTATCGAGCCCTTTATATGTAATCATTCAGTTTCTAGATGGTTCACTGCCTTCGGTCTTGTAAGACACTGACAGCATGTGCAAAATAAGTGATCGTTATGTGGTAACGCCCGATAGGTATGCAACACACCTAAAATATAGGGATGCGGATACGATCATAATGGTTCAAACGGCTCTGAGCACTATGGGACTTAACTTCTGAGGTCATCAGTTCCACAGAACTTAGAACTACTTAAACCTAACTAACCTAAGGACATCGCACACATCCATGCCCGAGGCAGGATTCGAACCTGCGATCGTAGCGGTCGCGCGGTTCCTGACTGTAGCGCCTAGAATCGCTCGGCCACCCCGGCCGGCTGATACGACCATAACTGACCAACGCTACTAGGAAAACTAACATAGTGTATACTTACTTACGGTAGTCTAAAGTAACCTACAGCAGTTTTAGAACTCTATGTGAACTCGAATTCTGCTGCATTGTAGCCGTGTTTTACTCTATTAAGTTCTGTCTTTACTGGGAATGCTATAAGACATGTATTCATTTTTCTGGGAAGCATTATTTCTCGTTTTGGTTGCCTTGCAATGTCCGCAGCTCGTGGTCTAGTGGCTAGCTTCGCTACCTCTGGATCTCGGGGTTACGGGTTCGATTCCTAGCCGGGTTGGGGACTTTCTCTGCCTGGGGACTGGGTGTTTCGTTGTCCCCACCATTTCATCACCATCCTGATCGTTCGTGACAGTGGCTAGATTCGACTGTGAAAAAAATTGTGACTTTGTACGGGCGCTGATGACTGCGCAGTTGAGCGCCCCACAAACCAAACATCATCATCATCATCATCATCTTGCCTTGCAATAGCGTTTCACGGGCCTACACAGGCTGCCGACATCTTTAGAACAACGTATTTCAGGCAGTGAGGGTACAGCAGTCAGTCGATTTTCCGTGGCTCTCTCGTGGGAACGAGAAACCGGCCAATAAAGTGTATTGACTCTATGTAAATGTAGTCCATTTTAGTGCAAGACTTCTAGTCTTTGCTGATATATAGCTGTTACTTCTTACTGTGATCGAGAAAAATAAACGTTGTGGAATATGTGTGGATTTCATTCGTGGCTCACATAATTGCCCTCCCCTCCTCATAAACAAGACCGTTGTAAGTCGCAATAACATTTTTCGCATTACATTCGTTAAACGTGGAAGGCGCAAATGCCTTTTTACAAACCGCTGGTGACGAGAGCCGGTGGCTGGAAGCTTTAGAACTTTCCCCGCTGAAAGACGACAGCAAGAGGGACACGACGATGTCACAATCTCCAGCAATCAATCACAGCCGCGCCGCGAGCGAGCACCAGTGGTGGCCATTTTTCGCGTTCCGGCTCGTTCACGTCAGCTGCATAACGTCTACAATTGTTAGCACCACCGTTTTTACGCCCACACAACTGGATATATGGTCTGCGGTCTTGGAGAACATTTTCGCACAAGACTGGCAATTAGCAGTTTGCACCAGAGAGCGACGATGATAGTTTCCGACGATAATTTTACACCCACCTCGCCAACAAAAGTACCTCCCGCTGAAGACCTAACTGATCACACACTGCATGAAGTTATCTGAGCAGAGACTTCTCCGAGTACATTACCAGGAGAAACTGTAACCTCCCCCTCACTTATCGACCTTAATGACAGTGAAAAATTAAACCGCGTGTACCTAATAGAAATTTGGGAAAAGCAATCGTCACCGAAGTTAATCTGTCGGTAAAGAGGGAGGAAAGGGTTACATCTAAATAAAAGAAAAAAAGCAAATGAAATTGGTGGAAATTAATTTTGAAAAGGGGTAAAGTTAATAAAGAAAGTAAATGTGCGGCCGTTACGTTAACAATTAACTAGCGGTAATTAGATGTTTGAGATTTGGGGAAAATTACGGTCGCCAGTCCTATGGACAATTACTATAATAACTGAAAAAGAAAGGTTATTACACATATAATTAGCACTAGAAGCGTGGCAACTGAAGGTTGACACGTGTAGTGTGAAAACTGAAAGTTTGTCAGAAGTAATAAATTTCGCTACACTCTGACATAATTTAGCAATAGAATTAATAAAACCGGAAAATCGAAAGTTAATTTAGTGACTGAAGTTAATAGTGAGCTTTCTTTCTGAAGCACATCGAAATTCAGTAAAATACGGTTAGTCTTGGACTACCTCAACAATCATTTCAAAAGCTACTTGAATCTACACAATTTAGAAATAAGAGATTTAACTTTGAACTTGAATTAAATGATTCTGAACAATTAACAGTAGTAAAATTTAGTACGTACCAAGCCGAGCTGCAGTCACAGGTAAGCTAAAATATGGTAACAAAACTAGCACTCTTAATTTGTGCTTGTGTAATCTAAGTATTGTAGCCAGCTATGAATACTTTAACTGAACTTTGAAATTAAAGCACTGAAATGGAATTATGCTGGCGGTTGAATTTCAACGACACTCGGGTTCATTTCGGAAAAGGAAGGGACCCTGCTTGGTAATGCAATTGGGACAATGAGCAACAAAGGTTCATGCTAAGTTGCTGTAATTTTGCGAGGCAAATGGAACAATTTGAATAGCTGAGGTCTGCCATACAGTTCTGAAACTTTACGTGCTTCCAGTCTTCCTTGTTGGTTGATTGAAGGTTTGAAGTTGTCGATCGAGGAGGTGGCGACAGTCACTCATTGTCGGCCGTCGCTGTTGCAGAAGCTGGATGTTGGCGCACCTTCTTCTCGACACGGTCACCAGACGAAACGGGCTCTTGATGTGCGCCAGCTAATGCTTCCCGTCCGCGACACCATGTCAGAAACTATCATCGCAAGTCGAGCGCAATTACATGCTGCCAAACCCCGAAAGCGCGGCAACTCGCGGGAGCGTCACACAACACACCTGCTCCACTGCACCACCCCAGCCGGACCCTCTCTCTTCCCGCGCTCCACGCGGCAGAGTCAACACTACCAAAGATCCTACACACTTTGATTCTTCACACGACCCATCGATGTAATTGTTCGATAGCAGTTTTCCCTAGGCAAGACCCAGCGTAAAAATACAAACAATATTTACGAAACAAACCAATTATACATCGACATAAGTGCATAAATATATATATATACAAACAGTAAAACAATTACAATATATAAAGAGACAGAAATGTCATATCTTGAGGTAACAAAACAAGGAAAAAAAATAATAGTACAATAGATGGAAATAGGAGGATATGCATTTCCGGCGTTACAAAACGTAGAGACACGTCGGAATTTTGGAGACTTCTCCGCACGGTATTGTTTGTTAGTGTTAATATCTGATGAGCAATAGCTACCTATCTGGCGGCAACAGACAACGCCTCAGATGGAGCTGACATTAATAGTGTATGCTGGGCAACCGTTCGATAAGTTACTGCAAGTAGGTGATAGAGCATATGCTACATTGGAGTCGACTGCTGTGACATCCGTAGCAGCGGCAACTACCTGCAGCCCAGCAGAAGGCAAAAGACACGCAGTGGAGTTCCTGGAGGAGCCGATACCGCATTCCAATGCCGCATCTTCTCGACAATCATCGGACATCAATGGGAACTCCGAGAGCTACAGACCAGATTGCCATGCAGTTTCAGAACTTTGGGTTAACTGACAGACCACAATAAGAGGACACCGTCGCGGAGTACATCCAACCTCCAGCCTCTAGACACCGATCACGGTCAAGCTAGCGACGATAATATGTGGTGGTATCACAGGCAGTTCCACCCCCTGTAGTGTAACGACGTAAGTTTTGTATAAATGATTTTCTTTTGACATATGACCATGTGCAGACTTCGTCACCTACGTCAGTTACAACACACTTCAAAATTATTTAAATTCTTTTTTTAATTGTCTCTGAATGGTTCTTGAACGAAACTGTAAAACATCGTCATTTGAGTCGTATGCGCAGAATTACGTCACTCAGTCCAATTGGTTTGCGTGAACTTTTTCAATTTAGATGTCGTTTGTTTCTTCTCAGAAATTATATTAATGCAAGTGATCTGATTTAATAAATATTAGAACCACATTGAATAAACTTTCAAGAATCACACTCGCGATGAACGTTGTCAAAAATTAATAATCTTGTCAAATAAATTACGTAACATAATTCTTCATAAATAAATTCTCGGAACACGTATTTAAACTTTAGTAGCATCCACTAGTTCCTACATATAGACGTGAACCTGAGCCTTGACAAGATAGAACTGAACATTTACAACATGATTAAACTTTCTATGACGTCTTTGTTGTAGAAACATTACAAATTCTTAATTTTCAATTTTTAGAAGCACGACGCAACAACTCGGTTTCAAGATCTTCCGTTGCTCTTTGGCTGTCGACCCGCGACGTATAGTGGCCAGCAATTTCCTCTCTGGTCCCGGCAGTGAAGGTGCTGTCTCCATTCTTTGCGCCGCCCTCTCCGTACATGAAACATAAAATTTAAATACAAAACTTTAGACAATTCACAACCATTACAAATATTACAAAAAATACATCAACAAAAAAACTAAATTAAACTTATATTCACCTGCAAACTGGGCTGACACTGGTGGACGGGTGACGCTTCAATTTCGCGTCCCACTACACCCCGATCAGAAAAGTGCACAATGCTGTGCGAGTACCCAAATGGGAAGGCCAGTCAGAATCAGGTACAGTGACTGCGACATTCACAAATGGCTCATCCCACGTAAGAAGTGGCATGTCGCTCAGATGGACAAACGGTGAAGGTAAGGGCCACGGTGGCATGCTCACTTCCATTCCGACGAGTCACGGCATGGCATCGCGTCGGTTGCATGTGGTCGACCTTAAGGTTTTTAATAAACACCAACTCAGAGGTCAAAACGCTTCGGGTCACGGATACAGTTAAGACGACGACGCATGAGCCCTTATAGTTGCTACCTATGAACAGCTCCAGTATCAGTACGTACGGGTGCAAAGAAGTGATGACAGACATTTGTATTTCTACTAGACACATGTGGAATTTCGTGGCGGTGGACATTATGCAACCTATATTAGGTGCCGATTTTCTGTCGCACTTTGAACTGACCACAGACTTGGCAAATCCCTGACTTACACACTGATGAGGCAAAACATTATGACTACTGTCCAGCGCGACGTTGCATGCCGGCTGGTGGCGTTGGGGTCACGTGACGCGATAGCGGAAGTGTGTAAGCGGAGCAGACACGGGCGGGGTGTCACGCTAGCGAAAACATGGGATGCAAATGGAGAAATCCATTGAGTTAAGCAAGTTTGACAACTCTGATTTGATGTCCCCGACGGCGATGTCATCTTTCAGTAGTACGGTTGTCCGTTTATCAGAGCCAGAACCGTGCTACACGGGTTTGAGAAGCATTATAGTGAACTCATATTGATGTCTCGTGGACCAAATCCGCCTGCTGTAAATCCTACTGAACCCATATGGGTCGTTGTCGGGCGCCATCACCGCGTACGCAAATCAGCAGCCAGTTGTTTACGCGAATTACACGGCCTGTGCGTAGACATCTGATGCCACATATCTCCACAAACCTACCAACAAACTGTCGGATCCATGATGCACATAATCACAAGGTATTTCGTTCCAAAGAGGGACAAACAAGTTAGTAAGCAGGTGGTCAAAATATTTTGGCTCATCATTGCGAGCGGGACACAAAATGTCAGAGTCAAGTGAATTCGGAGAGGTTCTATGGACAACATAATAAGAGTAATCAATAATGCAAGTAAATAGTCCACGCTGCAAGGCTCCGTGAAACCAAGCAGCGTTAAACACAATGTTGTTGTGGTCTTCACTCCTGAGACTGGTTTGATGCAGCCCTCCACGCTACTCTATCCTGTGCAAGCTTCTTCATCTCCCAGTACCCACTGCAACCTACATCCTTCTGAATCTGCTTAGTGTATTCATCTCTTGGTCTCCCTCTACGATTTTTACCCTCCACGCTGCCCTCCACTAATAAATTGCTGATCCCTTGATGCCTCAGAACATGTCCTACCAACCAATCCCTTCTTCTGGTCAAGTTGTGCCACAAATTTCTCTTCTCTCCAATTCTATTCAATACCTCCTCATTAGTTATGTGATCTACCCATCTAGTCTTCAGCATTCTTGTGTAGCACCACATTTCGAAAGCTTCTATTCTCTTCTTGTCCAAACTATTTATCGTCCACGTTTCACTTGCATACATGGCTACACTAGATACAAATACTTTCAGAAACGACTTCCTGACAATTAAATCTATACTCGATGTTAACAAATTTCTCTTCTTCAGAAACGCTTTCCTTGCCATTGCCAGTCTACATTTTATATCCTCTCTACTTCGACCATCATCAGTTATTTTGCTCCCCGAATAGCAAAACTCCTTTACTACTTTAAGTGCCTCAATTCCTAATCTACTTCCCTCAACATCACCCGACTTAATTCGACTACATTCCACTATCCTCGTTTTGCTTTTGATGATGTTCATCTTATATCCTCCTTTCAAGACACTGTCCATTCCGTTCAACTGCTCTTCCAAGTCCTTTGCTGTGTCTGACAGAATTACAATGTCATCGGCGAACCTCAAAGTTTTTATTTCTTCTCCATGGATTTTAATACCTAAGCCGAATTTTTCTTTTGTTTCCTTTACTGCTTGCTCAATATACAGATTGAATAAGATCGGGAGAGGCTACAACCCTGTCTCACTCCCTTCCCAACAGCTGCTTCCCTTTCTTGCCCCTCGAATCTTATAACTGCCATCTGGTTTCTGTACAAATTGTAAATAGCCTTTCGCTCCCTTTATTTTACCCCTGCCACCTTTAGAATTTGAAAGAGAATATTCCAGTCAACATTTTCATAAGCTTTCTCTAAGTCTACAAATGTTAGAAACGTAGGTTTGCCTTTCCTTGATCTATTTTCTAAGATACGTCGTAGGGTCAGCATTGCCCTACGTGTTCCAACATTTCTACGGAATCCAAACTGATCTTCTCCGAGGTCGGCTTCTACCAGTGTTTCCATTCGTCTGAAAAGTATTCGTGTTAGTATTTTTGCAGCCGTGACTTATTAAACTGATAGTTCGGTAATTTTCACATCTGTCAACACCTGATTTCGTTGGGATTGGAATTATTATGTTCTTCTTGAAGTCTGAGGGTATTTCGCGTGTCTCATACATATTGCTCACTAGATGGTAGAGTTTTCTTAGGCCTGACTCTCCCAAGGTTGTCAGTAGTTCTAATGGAATTTTGTCTACTCCCGGGACCTTGTTTCGACTTAGGTCTTTCAGTGCTCTGTCAAACTCTTCACGCAATGTCATATCTCCTATTTCATCTTCATCTACATTCTTTTCCATTTCTATTATACTGTCCTCAAGAACATCGCCCTTGCATAGACCCTCTATACACTCCTTCCACCTTTCTGCTTTCCTTTCTTTGCTTAGAACTGGGTTTCCGTCTGAGCTCTTGATATTCATGAAAGTGGTTCTCTTTCCTCCAAAGGTCTCTTTAATTTTCCTGTAGGCAGCATTCCTCTTACCCCTAGTGATATGCGCCTCTACATCCTTACATTTGTCCTCTAGCCATCCCTGCTTAGCCATTTGGCAGTTCCTGTCTATCTCATTTTTAAGACGTTGGTATTCCTTTTCGCCTGCTTCATTTACTGCATTTTTATATTTTCTCCTTTCATCAATTAAATTCAGTATCTCTTCTGTTACCCAAGGGTTTCTATTAGCCCTCGTCTTTTTACCTACTTGATCCTCTGCTGCCTTCACTATTTCATCTCATACAGTAAAGCTGCATACGCACGATTCAAGGTCGCCGGTTTCACGACGCGTCCATAGAATATTTCCGGAGCGCTTGGCTGAGACCAGACTGATATTCGAAGAGATGCTCCGCACTGGTGTTACACAAAAGTCAGCCAGCCCATGGGTGTCTCTGTTACACCTGGTCCATGTGGGACAGCACATGGCGCGCCTGTGGCGATTACCACAGATTGAGCACAAGAACGGTCCCACATATGTAACCGACACCTACTGTTGAGTGATGCACATACCGATGTGACAAAGACAGCGGTGGTTATGCTTTTTGGCCTGTTTGAATTTTTTTTGTGCTTCAGTGTTAAAATTTCAGTCTACACCTCAGTGAGGTTCACTGACGAAGGCTTGCCATTTTGTTTCGCATACGTATCTAGACGACATATTAATATTCTCAGCTCATACACAAGTTCATGACAGGCACATAGACAAAGTACGGGAGTGCAGCTGTGGAGTGGTATTAAATGAAGACAAGTGTGTCATGTGCAAAAGTGCTGTAACTTTCCTAGGCCCTAAACTCTCAGTCAACGAAATCCAATCTCTTCCTGGAAAGATAGCCACGTTGCATGATGGACAGAAGGCAACGGACTACAAGGAGCTTAGATGGTTTTTAGGCACGATACATTTTTACCGCCGTCATTTTCCGGTAACAGCTACCACGTGTCAATTTACTCTTCGCTTTCAGCCGTTTACAAGCCAGAGTCGACGAAGCAGTGTTGACTTGACCACCCTGTCCCATCCATACCGTTGAATATTGTGGTAGAGGCCAGCCAGAGCACAACTGGAGCAGCACTACACCAAGGAGCTAATGGACATTGGCAGCCTCTGAGGTTTTTTCATTTTTTTCTTTACTACTACTAGAAATAAATAATACATATCTTATAACTATCAAAGGAAATTAGATTTGTATGGCCTATTTTAGCTTTTCAGATAACAGTCTGTAATTATGACGAATAAATAAATAAATAAGTACCTACGATACAGAGTTGTTAGCTATATACGAGAGTGTGAGACATTTCTGTCCTTACATTTAAGCGCAGTTAGTGAAAATTTTCACTGACTATAAACTTACTGTATCGGCCTTCCGCAACGTCAGCGATAAATGTTTGCCACACCAGTTCTGGCACACAATAGTTAGCTAACCAATTTACCATGGGCGTACGGCATATTAGAGGCGCAGAAAACATAGTCGCTAACTATGTCTCGTGAGTATGCAGTTTAGCAGAGTCAGTTACGACGACCTCGCCACAGCACACGAAACAGAGAAGAACTGCAGGACTTACTGAAAGATCGACTCACAGGATTATGACTAGGTCAAATACATATGGTGGGAGGCAAGGTCAAGACATGGTGCGACATCTCATAGAAGCCACGGCCCTACATTGTGCAGAGATTCCGCTAAGTGGCACTGGACAGCGTCCACATCCTAGCGCACCCATGGGCAAACGCCACTATCAAGTTTCTAACCGACAGTTCGTGGGACCATTGATTAAAAATGATGCAAGGAATTGGACTCGATTGTGCATTCAATGTCAGCGTTGTCAAGTCGGACAACATATCCACGCAGGCGTCGGAAGTTTTGCAAGATCACCAGCAAGGTTTGGTCATGAACATATCACTAAGTGGATCTGCTTCCACCCTCAGAGGGTTACACACCTTTGCTCAAGGAAGTACACAGGGGCACAATATGGGCAGAGGCCATACCAGTCAGAGAGTTAGTGGCCAAGACGATAACAAAAGCATTCGTCGCACATTGGTTAGCGCGTTTCGGATACCCCCTGCATGTTACGACAGACCGGGGTTGACAATTTGAATCTCATTTGTTCAATGGTGCGGCTAGACTGTGTGGGTTCCAGCGGCATCACACAACCAGTTGTAATCTGGCGAGCAACGGAATGGTGTAAAGGTGGAACTGAACGGGAAGACACCTTTCATACCTCATCGAGAGAGTTGGACGGAGGCACTACTGCTAGTACTTCTAGGTTTACGACTAAACGCGAATATAGTCGCATCGGTGACTGAGACGATTTACAGGGGGCCGTTGAGAAATGAATTTCGGCAGACTATCTCACAACTGCACATTACCAGCACACACGGAGCTACCACTGCTGATGCAGCAGTTTCATGACCACGTGGCAATGGTGAGATGGCTACCAGCGTCCCGCCGTGGCGGACATCCGGTCTTCGTGGACCAAGTGTTGGGGGATTGTTCGCACGCCACGCTGCACACAGAAGCTGTTCGGGCGCCTCTGCAACCGCCGTATACTGGGACTTCAAGTTCTACGACTTGATGCCCATATTATCGACATCTTGCAAAATGGAAAAATCATCCGGGTGCCCATTACAAAAAATAAAACCAGCTTGGGTCTTACCCTCTCCGACGCTCAACGGCACTCCTTCGGGTGAGGATGGCTGATGTTCAAATGAGACTACGCGTAGTCGGTCTGAAGGGTCGACGCTAAGACGCCAGAGCACCACGGAACAGACGGCCACATTTGCGCTCGCACCGACGCAGCAGCCGGACGTCAGATAAAATCAAGTATCCCTGCGTCCCAAGCGGTGGGGAGAGGTCAACATATCGAACAGTGATGTGCAATGTTTATTCCTTACAGGAGTAGCGGATTTTGGAGGAAGGCTTCTATTCTTTGTTGATTTTGAACTGCTGCTTCTGATTGTGATCGAGAAAAATAAATATTGTGAACTACACGTGGGTTTCGTTTCTGGCCTCCATTCTCGAGCGTGGAGTCCGTTGCCTTTATTTAAGTTTGATGTGCGGATGTACAGAAGTCGGCGACAGATGAAAGCATCTTTTGGTCCCTCGTCACACAAAACGTATCAGTGATGCGTCTACTACAGTGAAGACACTCCCAGGACATTGTGAGAAACCTCAACAAATATTACAATGGATAATTTTGTCAGAAGTGTTCCATTAGTTGAAGAACTATTGCAAGAAAAGATTACAGCAATGGGCACTTTGAGACAAAACAACGAGGAGATTGTACCAGAAATGAAAGCTTCCTAAGCTTTCTCCTCACCATATGGCTTCGAAGACAGATTGACCACTGTAGGTTATGTGTGCAAAAAGAACCAAAGTCTCGTACTGCTCAGTTCTCTACTGTAGATGTAGAACGTAAAAGGAATCCAGGGATAATTTTATTCAACAATACAAGTAAACCGGTAGTTGATTCTCTCGACACAAGGCACGTACATACAAATGCAGGAGACACTAAGGAAGACAGCCTTTTGACCTATGGACGAATTTAATGCATGTAGAATCTATGAATACTCTGTGTTTATTTTCACAGAAACTTTCCAACCACCAGGAAGGCAGATCTGAAAAAGAACAGTATTCCACAAGGAATTATCGAAAGAAACGATACGTCCTCATATGGAGAAGAGTATCAACAAACCACGCCTACGAAAAAAGTCTATCAGCCATGGAACGTTGTGGAGTTACTCGCCAAAAGCCAAAGAATGCGTGACAGGGAAATCTCCAAAATGATCATGCCCCATGTGTCCACTTAAAATAGACAGAGACAGTGATCAATCATTCAGCAAATGCATAAAAAATATTTGCAAAAAGATACTGAAGTTATTTTCAAAGTGGGTATTTTTCATGAGCGGAATTTAGTAAAGCTGAAAGTTTGTTTAAATTTAAATTTGTTGTTAAAACTCAGAAAAATTATAACGTAATTTATTATATCGTATTTCATATACTAAACTGAAGGTCACATCACAGTAAATACTTTCTTTTCATTGTGTGTCATCAAACCCATCATAATTTGATAATATTGTTTTAATAAATAGACTTTATTTGTTTTGAAGTAGGAGTCTTATACCGCACATCCCTCTCATACATCTTTTGCGAGTCCAACCAAGCATGCATCCAAGGATTAATATCACCAGAAACAGGAAGGCAAGTAACTGAGGAGACAACTGAAATGAAAGACGGTAAATGTTAAGAAAGAGGTGATTGTTTCCGTATACTATCTGTAGCCGAGCAGCAGCGAAATGTGATGAAGAAGGAAGAGGACAGTAAGATATTAGAGTGATATGCAGACATGTCGAAAATATAGCTATTCTGATGGAAACTGTCGTTTGAAGTTGGCAAAGAGTTTAATTTCTCTGAGATGTGGTGGAAGGTAGTGGGGGCCGTTGGATGTTCGGACAAGTTCGCGATAGTGGAATCAAAGGTCTTGGGTTCGGTCTCCTGCAAGGATTTTTTATCTGTCTCTCGTAATTTCTTCCACTTTTGACAATATCTGAGTAATGTCGAGCTGCGCCATGGTTAGGAATCCACGTTAAACTGTGGGCCTCCCATCACGGGCTGGGTAAGTCATTTTAAAGCTCGGAGGAAGGCAACGCTATGCTATGAGTACTTCTAACATAACTATGCCGAGTCAAGCACTGTGATGTTAAAACCAACGTTCCAGTTGATGACGGCTTTATCTTTAATTTTTCCTTTGTGGGTGATCGCCGCACGGGATTAGCCAAGCGGTCTCAGACGCTGCAGTCATGTGCTACGCGGCTGATCCCGGCGGAGGTTCGAGTCCTCCCTAGGGCATGGATGTGTGTGTTTGTCCTTAGGATAATTTAGATTAAGTAGTGTGCAAGCTTAGGGACTGATGACGTTAGCAGTTAAGTCCCATAAGATTTCACACACACACAAAAAAAAACAAAAAACATGTGGATGATCGTTCGAAAGTCGGCTTCCTGATACACAAAATGTTTTTGAGAAGATCGCTGCATTATGTGCAGGTATGGCAAGAATTTTGCGTTGTTGAGAACGTGTATTTCTGCTGTGCTGTTCAGACAGTGGATATAAAGATAAATAATGGCGAGTTCAATAATTGAAAAGATGGTGAAACAAACAGACGGTATGAAAGCCTCTACGCTCACGTGCACGTGGCTATGAGGCAGGAGTGATATGGCAGAGAAAAACGGCCATCACATTATCGCAAATCAGCCTTCATCACCACTTCCATCTGGAATTCTCTTATGAAAGTCCTTGAAAAATAGCATTTCGTAATTAAGAATTTGGAATACTAGTGATCATATGAGTTTCTTTTTAAAGTCAAGCGGAAAACGAAAGCACGGTGATGAACAAATAAACAAACAAACCAAAAACAAGCACCGTCCGAACAGGCCTTGAAGGCCCAACGGTACCGAGTACCGACCGGCCGCCGAGTCATCCTCAGCCCTTATGCGACACAAGGTGCGGATACGGAGCGGCATGTGGTCAGCACACCCGCTCTCCCGGCCGTTGTCGGTTTCCGTGACCGGTGTAGCTACGTCTCAGTCAAGTAGCTCCTCAATTGGCCTCACAAGGGCTGAGTGCGCTCCGGTTGTCAACAGCAATCGCCAGTCCCGTACGGTGATCCATCCAAGGGCTAGCCAAAGCCGACAGCGTTTTACTTCGGTAATCTGATGGGCACCAGCGATGAAAAAATACTGCTCTAAAACTACTAACAGTTAGTATTAGGTGTCTGAGACCAAATGTTTAGTGATCATAGGTTGGAATAAAAATACAAATTCTACTCTTCCTAGATTATTGTTTTTATTCGTAATTATGTCGTAACTCAAGACTACTATGTACGTCTATACTTTCAGTATAACTGGCATCAGTGATTTAGTATAGAATATAAATTCATTATGCTTGCAAATTCTGACCAGTTCCATCTGGCGTGAGGTCTCGTATGAAAAAAAAAAAATGGTTCAAATGTCTCTGAGCACTATGGGACTTAACTTCTGAGGTCATCAGTCCCCGAGAACTTAGAACTACGAGGGCAGTTCAATAAGTAATGCAACACATTTTTTTTGTGAAACAGGGGTTGTTTTATTCAGCATTGAAATACACCAGGTTATTCCCCAATCTTTTAGCTACACAACACTATTTTTCAACGTAATCTCCATTCAATGTTACAGCCTTACACAACCTTGAAATGAGGGCCTGTATGCATGCACGGTACTATTCCACTGGTCGATGTCGGAGCCAACGTCGTACTGCATCAATAACTTCTTCATCATCCGCGTAGTGCCTCCCACGGATTGCGTCCTTCATTGGGCCAAACATATGGAAATCCGACGGTGCGAGATCGGGGCTGTAGGGTGCATGAGGAAGAACAGTCCACTGAAGTTTTGTGAGCTCCTCTCGGGTGCGAAGACTTGTGTGAGGTCTTGCGTTGTCATGAAGAAGGAGAAGTTCGTTCAGATTTTTGTGTCTACGAACACGCTGAAGTCGTTTCTTCAATTTCTGAAGAGTAGCACAATACACTTCAGAGTTGATCGTTTGACCATGGGGAAGGACATCGAGCAGAATAACCCCTTCAGCGTCCCAGAAGACTGTAACCATGACATTACCAGATGAGGGTATGGCTTTAAACTTTTTCTTGGTAGGGGAGTGCGTGTGGCGCCACTCCATTGATTGCCGTTTTGTTTCAGGTTCGAAGTGATGAACCCATGTTTCATCGCCTGTAACAATCTTTGACAAGAAATTGTCACCCTCAGCCACATGACGAACAAGCAATTCCGCACAGACGGTTCTCCTTTGCTCTTTATGGTGTTCGGTTAGACAACGAGGGACCCAGCGGGAACAAACCTTTGAATATCCCAACTGGTGAACAATTGTGACAGCACTATCAACAGAGATGTCAAGTTGAGCACTGAGTTGTTTGATGGTGATCCGTCGATCATCTCGAACGAGTGTGTTCGCACGCTCCGCCATTGCAGGAGTCACAGCTGTGCACGGCCGGCCCGCACGCGGGAGATCAGACAGTCTTGCTTGACCTTGCGGCGATGATGACCCACGCTTTGCCCAACGACTCACCGTGCTTTTGTCCACTGCCAGATCACCGTAGACATTCTGCAAGCGCCTATGAATATCTGAGATGCCCTGGTTTTCCGCCAAAAGAAACTCGATCACTGCCCTTTGTTTGCAACGCACATCCGTTACAGACGCCATTTTAACAGCTCCGTACAGCGCTGCCTCCTGTTGGAAGTCAATGAAACTATACGAGACGAAGCGGGAATGTTTGAAAATATTCCACAAGAAATTTCCGGTTTTTTCAACCAAAATTGGCTGAGAAAAAAATGTGTTGCATTACTTATTGAACTGCCCTCGTACTTAAACCTAACTAACCTAAGGACATCAGACACATCGATGCCCAAGGCAGGATTCGAACCTGCGACCGTTGCAGTTGCGCGGTTCCAGACTGTAGCGCCCAGAACCGATCGGTCACCCCGGCCGACTCTCTCGTATGAAAGTCGTCGAAGAATAACATCTCCATAATTAAGAATTTGGAGTACTTATATGATTTTCTTTTGAAAGTCAAGAAAGCACGTACTGGTCCCTTGGAAAGATATATACCTACAGAGAAGCAGGAACCAATCACAGCTAAGCAAGTACTTGAGGAAATTATTCTCTATACAAATTTGTAAGATACAGTAGATCGGAATACTGAAAATACATTTGAATTATTTTACAATACGATCGCTCACGCCGGATGGAACTGGTAAGAATTTGTAGTGTATATAGATATTTAAGAATTATTTAGATTTTAGTTTCTCGTTTCATAAAAAAAGCGGAACCAATGTTAATAACTGTGCGAGAAGTGATGTGGCATATCAGAGGTGCTAGCGTAGTACGTCACAATGCAGTTCTGTTCTTCCCACCAGAAAATCCTCTTTGGCAGTATTGAATCGAACGCGGAGCCTGCGCGTTGCAGTCACTGACATCGACCAATCAGCTACTCATTCACACACAAAATACACTCCTGGAAATTGAAATAAGAACACCGTGAATTCATTGTCCCAGGAAGGGGAAACTTTATTGACACATTCCTGGGGTCAGATACATCACATGATCACACTGACGGAACCACAGGCACATAGACACAGGCAACAGAGCATGCACAATGTCGGCACTAATACAGTGTATATCCACCTTTCGCAGCAATGCAGGCTGCTATTCTCCCATGGAGACGATCGTAGAGATGCTGGATGTAGTCCTGTGGAACGGCTTGCCATGCCATTTCCACCTGGCGCCTCAGTTGGACCAGCGTTCGTGCTGGACGTGCAGACAGCGTGAGACGACGCTTCATCCAGTCCCAAACATGCTCAATGGGGGACAGATCCGGAGATCTTGCTGGCCAGGGTAGTTGACGTACACCTTCTAGAGCATGTTGGGTGGCACGGGATACATGCGGACGTGCATTGTCCTGTTGGAACAGCAAGTTACCTTGCCGGTCTAGGAATGGTAGAACGATGGGTTCGATGACGGTTTGGATGTACCTTGCACTATTCAGTGTCCCCTCGACGATCACCAGTGATGTACGGCCAGTGTAGGAGATCGCTCCCCACACCATGATGCCGGGTGTTGGCCCTGTGTGCCTCGGTCGTATGCAGTCCTGATTGTGGCGCTCACCTGCACGGCGCCAAACACGCATACGACCATCATTGGCACCAAGGCAGAAGCGACTCTCATCGCTGAAGACGACACGTCTCCATTCGTCCCTCCATTCACGCCTGTCGCGACACCACTGGAGGCGGGCTGCACGATGTTGGGGCGTGAGCGGAAGACGGCCTAACGGTGTGCGGGACCGTAGCCCAGCTTCATGGAGACGGTTGCGAATGGTCCTCGCCGATACCCCAGGAGCAACAGTGTCCCTAATTTGCTGGGAAGTGGCGGTGCGGTCCCCTACGGCACTGCGTAGGATCCTACGGTCTTGGCGTGCATCCGTGCGTCGCTGCGGTCCGGTCCCAGGTCGACGGGCACGTGCACCTTCCGCCGACCACTGGCGACAACATCAATGTACTGTGGAGACCTCACGCCCCACGTGTTGAGCAATTCGGCGGTACGTCCACCCGGCCTCCCGCATGCCCACTATACGCCCTCGCTCAAAGTCCGTCAACTGCACATACGGTTCACGTCCACGCTGTCGCGGCATGCTACCAGTGTTAAAGACTGCGATGGAGCTCCGTATGCCACGGCAAACTGGCTGACACTGACGGCGGCGGTGCACAAATGCTGCGCAGCTAGCGCCATTCGACGGCCAACACCGCGGTTCCTGGTGTGTCCGCTGTGCCGTGCGTGTGATCATTGCTTGTACAACCCTCTCGCAGTGTCCGGAGCAAGTATGGTGGGTCTGACACACCGGTGTCAATGTGTTCTTTTTTCCATTTCCAGGAGTATAGTTGTAAAAAAGGACTTAGATGCTTATAGAGCACGTAAACGGGTGATAGCAGAAATACACTCGCAAGATTCAGTTTCTCATATGTTCTTCATTCATGGAGAAGAAGTAAAAACTTTGAGGTTCGCCGATGACATTGTAATTCTGTCAGAGACAGCAAAGGGCTTGGAAGAGCAGTTGAACGGAATGGACAGTGTCTTGAAAGGAGGATATAAGATGAACATCAACAAAAGCAAAACGAGGATAATGGAATATAGTCGAATTAGGTCGGGTGATGCTGAGGGGATTAGATTAGGAAATGAGACACTTAAAGTAGTAAAGGAGTTTTGCTATTTAGGGAGTAAAATAACTGATGATGGTCGATGTAGAGAGGATATAAAATGTGGACTGGCAATGGCAAGGAAATCGTTTCTGAAGAAGAGAAATTTGTTAACATCGAGTATAGATTTAATTGTCAGGAAGTCGTTTCTGAAAGTATTTGTATGGAGTGTAGCCATGTATGGAAGTGAAACATGGACGATAACCAGTTTGGACAAGAAGAGAATAGAAGCTTTCGAAATGTGGTGCTACAGAAGAATGCTGAAGATTAGATGGGTAGATCACGTAACTAATGAGGAGGTATTGAATAGGATTGGGGAGAAGAGAAGTTTGTGGCACAACTTGACTAGAAGAAGGGATCGGTTGGTAGGACATGTTTTGAGGCATCAAGGGATCACAAATTTAGCATTGGAGGGCAGCGTGGAGGGTAAAAATCGTTGAGGGAGACCAAGATCAATACACTAAGCAGATTCAGAAGGATGTAGGTTGCAGTAGGTACTGGGAGATGAAGAAGCTTGCACAGGATAGAGTAGCATGGAGAGCTGCATCAAACCAGTCTCAGGACTGAAGACCACAACAACAACAACATGTTCTCCATTAATACCATAACAACATTAGGTCATCTATCCACATATTCTCATGGTTACTTTTGTGTTTCGGAGATAAGAGTATGACGTTAGTGGCACGTGCTCCGACTCTGCCACGTTACTTAATTGCACTAACTTCCACAGACAAATGACTAATCGCAAAAATAACAAGCCAAAAGGCTAGCTTCCCTGAATGAAATATAGCTAACATCAAGACTACACGAAACGACAAACTTAAAGCATCTGTCAATTAAACATCAAACACACAAAGTCAATGTATCATTCTCACACAACAAATTACGAATATGTCCACACTGACGAACAGTACACTTTGTTTCGTGCAGTGAGTAACGGTGCTTGTGAGCTCTATTTCGAGTTAACACCATTGTTCTTGAAAAGTTTCTCTCTGTGGAGAATCAAACTGGGTTAAGGAATGGTGGGTCCTATTCAGACAACACATATCAGACAAATAACTGAAAAGTTCGTCAAATTTAGTAGAGAAACACATCTGATGTTTTCTGTCAGCATGAAAGCTTTTGACAACGAAGATAGTGGAACAATTCAACAAATGCACGAAGACTCTAAAATCGTCATTGCTGGAAAAAAGAATGTTAAAGTAGCAACATATCTTGGTGTACGACAAAGATGAAGTTTGTCTCCGATAATCTGTAATTTCTATATTGATGATACTTTGAGATAATGCCTAAAATAAATAATCTTACATCAAAAGTTTAACCAACGAAATTATTTAGTAGTAATGGCAACTCTCTTTGTTGATGACCAGCTTCTTATGGCCACCGTGAGAAACTCTTCAAAAACATGTTTAGAAATAAAATATAACTGCCAACAGATACAACTTAACAGTCTCGACCAAAAAGACAAAAGCCATCGCATTTAAATGTCAAGACACAGCCCCAAGCAATCTAAACGACCAGACAACAGAGGCAGTGTATGAAATGAACTTTTAGACACACACCACCTCATTCACAAATGCAAAAAAAAAAAAAAAAAAAAAAAAAAAACTGAAAGATTCAGTTGCATTAACGACATAATATACAAAGCCCTGAGTAGAGAGGTGAAACAAGAATCCCTAGTAAAGTTGTAGAAGTCAATGGTAATACCTTATATAGTTTATGACTGTCAGACTCGGAAAATTACAGCTGGAAATCAAGAATATAGGCTGCGGATGTGAGCAGGTGGCTGTAGACTGCCTAACACAATGAGGAATAAAACAAGGAGACAAGAAGTAGGACTTAAAAGCATAAATGAACAGATCAAGGCGTATAGAACTAAATGGGGAATCCTGCCACAAAAATGAATGAAAATATACTGCCTAAAATAGCAATGAATTATCGACCGGAAAGGAAAGGATCAATGAGTAAATCAAGAAAGATGTGGAGAGATCAAGTAGAAACAACCACATGCAATAGACACATCGGTCAAGGTGACGTAACAAGTAAATGCCTAACATAAAAATACACACATACGGGCACAACACTACTTCTCATCGTCAGACAAAATAACAGGATGTTCCACTACTATGCTAACAGGAAGGAGGACGATTAGTATTTGCAGTCTTTTTTACCAACGAGGTTATAAGAAGCTGATGAAAAGATTCGAAACAACTGCAATTTAATCCTAATTTCACTGATCCCTTTTAGCCACATAACAGATTTTCGAAAAACTACAGTCTACTCTAGCGCTCTGCAGGCCACCTAGAATTCTCCACGAAATACTGCGAGAAACCTACAAGTAACACTCAGAGTTACCGAGTCCAGAGGAGTTCTTGAAGACTGCCCCATATTTAATCTTCTACCAAGTGAGCAATATAATTACGAAGTGATTATCTTTTGATCAGTAAGCGCGACGTCTCCAGAATGATTAGTTTTGGCTTCTGAACACGAACTTTGCTTCTCGCTCTTCTGCTAATCACACAATTCTAATTGTTGCTTTCTCTTGTCAGGACCTCTTGTTCTTTTTGTTTCCATCATAAAATCCTGAAATTTTATTGTCAAGTTTGTGGAAATTTCTCTGATATTGATACAACCCCATGAAATGCAGTAAAGCAATTCAGCGTGCACTAGGTAGCTTGCCTCAAGTCAACAATGCTCGGATTAGGGAAAAATCACCTTTTCCTACGGCGTCACCAAGCTGAGATGTCCGCCCCGGTAGCTGAGTGGTGAGCGTGACAGACTGTCAATCCTAAGGGCCCGGGTTCGATTCCCGGCTGGGTCGGAGATTTTATCCGCTCAGGGACTGGGTGTTGTGTTGTCCTAATCATCATCATTTCATCCCCATCGACGCGCAGGTCGCCGAAGTGGCGTCAAATCGAAAGACCTGCACCAGGCGAACGGTCTACCCGACGGGAGGCCCTAGCCACACCAAGCTGAGATACATCCAAGTACAGCTGCAGTCTCCATGGCAGTAAATTACACCTTTAGTGCGGAAGTTTCTTACGCTACAAAATAGTTCTTCTTATCAGCTATCGCAGCCGTTAAATAGAATTACGCTTCATTACATCCTTCAGGATGAGACCAGACCACCTCAGTTGGCACAAAACCCTTTATATTTTAAGTCTCTGTTGGCAAGGGACTAGACGTGCATTTATAAGCGAAAAATCTGTAAAATGTACGATATAAAATAATCTGCAGTAATTTAGAAGCATGTGTAGTGAGAGGCATGTGTTTCATTACGCAATAGAACCAGTTACGTATGATGTAAGTGAAAACAAATAACTACGTACGAAATGTGATCGCTTAAACAGGGGAGCCAGAAGTTTGTATAGTGGAATACGTAGAGAAATACGAGGCTATTCGTTTATTAAAGCCCAGACGAAGTGAAACCCATAGTGAAAATGAAAAATGTTCTATTTGCAGCAGTTAACCATACCTTCCACCTAATTCTCTACACAGGCGCCATTCCGACTCAGACATTTGTCAGAGCGTCGTACCAACTTTTCAATACCCCTCGACATAGAACGCAAAAGCCGGAGCTTTCCGCCAAATCTCTGCGCTGGTCTGCAGCTCGTTGTCTGTGTTAGAACGTTGGCTTCATAGCCAGCAGTTCATGTGTGCAGAGATTAAACTCAGGGGGAGCCAAGTCCGGACAGTATTGTAGGTGACCGAACACTTCCCATCTAAAACGATACAAGACTTAATTCATTGATCCTGCGGCGTGCGGCCGAGAATTGTCATGAAGAAGTAAATGCACAACAGATAAGCTATGTGGGCTGCATGAAATCAGGAGAAATCTCTGAGCGGGGACTTGTACTGGGTGGGAGATTCTATTTTCTAGGCATCTTTGCGCGCTCGCTGTGAGCTCAGAACTGAAAAGCGCGACATGACGCCATCGACGGACATACTACAGGCTCTGCCCAACACATCTGTGCAAAACTCCGTCAGATTTTCGGTACGGTTTTCATTTTGTGACCGATCGGACCTTCATAAAGGTATAGCCCTCGTACAAGCATGTGGCACAAAGCACCGAAATTATTTGTCTGGAGTATAGGCTTACATGAAAATAAGTTTTTCAACAAGTGAAATGGAAGTATAAAAGAGAAGAGAAGCTATTGAGTTACAGGGCTGTAGAAGAACACTAAAGATTTAATAAGTAGGTAGAGTAACATAGCGAATTGACTGAAACTGGACAGGGGCTTTATAGTGCAACATGATTAAAAGAACATATACATTGACTGGACACATTCTGAGGCACCAAGAAAATTATTTGATAATAGAGGGAAGTGTGAGGCTAAGAGTTGTAGAAGGAGATCAAAGCTTCATTAATATAAGAAAATTCGAATGGAAGTAGTTTACAGTAGCTATGTAGTGACGAAGAGGTTTGCACATACATTCAGTCTTGGGACTTGGGGGCACAAAACCATAAAGATAAATTCTCAGTGTATCTGAATAACGGTTGTGCTGCCTGCATTAGCAATCAGTGGCGTGCCATAATAATTTATTCGGGCTCGGTTCATCGTGATTCTCCCAGTCTTAAGCCCTCTATAGTTAGCACTTTCAGTTTATCCAGCTGGTAAGAATGTTTCAGGCAACAAGTATGCACCTGTGTCTAGGTAATGTAACATAACAAAGTACTGTAGAGAACTGGGGAATCGGAGATGTACAGGAGTAAACAACTGTAAATTCAGGATTTCCAGACACTCACGAGTCTGGGCAGAAATTGTTCGGTGCAAGGGAAACGCCACCTGTTTTCAGGGAAGTTTTCAGAACTATAATAGCGCACTATTGTTATATTCATGAGTGAAAACAAGTCTGAATTGCACTAGTAACAATAAAACGGGGAAGCGTTAATTGATAAACTATAAAGAAGCAACAGCAATGTACTCAGGCATGGCGAGAGAAGCCACAGACCCAGAAGGGGGCTGGCTAGCTGGCGCCAGGCTGATGGGCAGCCATGATGACAGCAAGCTGAGAGATATAAGCCATAATGGCACAAGGAGGGCTCTGTCTATATTTCTGGTAACGGGACCTTGGGAAGGAGTGAAATTAAAGTTAATACGCAAACAGCACTAATAGTTACAGAGAGAGCATCGGACAAGAGGGAGAAAGAGAGATGGCCTTCCTGTGGGGACAGCACTACGTCATGAGAAGCCAATACGGGGCTTCGGACGCAGTGTATGACCACATTAAATAAAATCAGCATCTCAACCCTTCCAACCAGCCACTGAAGAACTACTGAAGAATAGAGCACAATAACAGCCAATAAGTTGGCAAGTAGCCCTCGACATTACGCCACGACTATAGCTAGCGGGGCCGAAGGGAAAATGATACAAAAATTGGCAGCGAGACGCTTCGAGAGAAGTAGACAGAGTTAGAGAGACAGGGAGTTAGTTGGAAGAGGCATTCGATGTGCGAGGCCGTCAGGACATAGTCTGCAGTCGTCGATAGGCAGCAGCTGTGGGACTCTGATTTTAGTGTGTATCGCATTCTAAGAGTAGACGGAACGGCGGTGTCGTTACGCTGTGTCTGCATCAGATTTGGCCGCTCATAGGACACATCTCTGCCAGAGCTGTAGGGTTCAGCCTGTACATTTTCTAATAAACTTCAGATTGTTGAACGTTCTGGAGAGTTGCTTAGTTATCTCCTAGCCTTTTGTTACCTTCACATCATTCATAGTCACCTCTTAGTCAGGTCAAAGTCTCCCTCTCAATAAGGCCAACCAGCTAAGTTGTGGTTACGAACCGTGTCGCTCAATGTCAGGCAAAATCCACGCTCGGGACGCGACACTACGTATGTAGATGAATACGCGAACCAAATATGATCATTACAGAACAGCAGAGGGCATTGGTTGGAGAGATGTAGATAAATTACAACTAAGACGTGTTCTTTTACTCTCCTTTGTTAGTAATCAGTCTTGTGACAGGTTTGATGCGACCCTCCCACGAATTTCTCTCCTGCCTTAACTTCTTCATCTCAGAGTAGCATTTGCACTCTACATCCTTAATTATTTGCTGGATGTAGATTACTTGCTGTCTTCCCCTACCTTTTACCCTCTACAAAGTGGTTCAAATGGCTCTGAGCATTATGGGACTTAACATCTATGGTCATCAGTCCCCTAGAACTTAGAACTACTTAAACCTAACTAACCTAAGGACATCACACAACACCCAGTCATCACGAGGCAGAGAAAATCCCTGGCCCCGCCGGAAATCGAACCCCGGTACCCTCTACAGTTCCCTCTAATATCATGAAGGTCAGTCAGTGATGCCCTAACACATGTCATACTGTTCTGTCCCTTCTACTTCTCAGTGTCTTCCACATGTTTCTTTCTTCGCCGATTATGTGGAGAACCTCCTTATTCCTTTGCTTATTAGTATACTTGATTTTCGACATTCTTCTGTAACACCACATCTCAAACGCTTCGATTCTCTTCTGTTCCGGCTTTCCCACTGTGCATGATTCTGTACCATATAATTCTGTACGCCAAACGTACGTTCTCAAAAATTTCTTTCTCAAATTGAGGCCTATGTTTGATACTAGTAGACTTATCTTGGCCAGTGCTAGTCTGCTTTTGATGTCCTCCTTGCTCCGTCCGTCATTAGTTATTTTGCTGCCTAGATAGCAGAATTCCTTAACTTCATCTACTACGTGACCATCAATCCTGATGTTAAGTTTCTCGCTGTTCTCATTTCTGCTGCTTCTCATTACTTCCGTCTTTCTTCAATTTACTCTCAATCCATTTTATGTACTCATTAGACTGCTCACTCCATTCAGCAGATTCTGTAATCCTTCTTCACTTTCACTCAGGATAGCAATGACATCAGCGAATCTTATTATTGATATCCTTTCACCTCGAATTTTAATCCGACGCCTGAACCTTTCCTTATATTTCCATCATTACTTCTTCAATGTACAGATAACAGGGGCGAAAGACTACATCCTTGTCTTACAACTTTTTTAATCCGAATTCTTCGTTCTTCTTCGTCCACTCTTGCTATTCCCTCTTGGCTCTTGTACATATTGTACGTTACACGTGTCTCCCTGTACCTTGCCCCTATTTTTCTCATAATTTCGAACATTCTGCACCACTTTACATTGTCGAACGACATTTCCAGGTCGACAAATGCTACGAACACTTCTCGATTTTTCTTTAGTCTTGCATCCATTATCAACGGCAATGTCAGAGTTGACTCTCCGGTGTCTATACCTTTCCTAAAGTCAAACTGATCGTCATCTCAAACATCCTCAATTTTATTTTCCATTCTTCTGTATACTATTCCTGTCAATAACTTGGATGCATGAGCTGTGAAGCTGATTTTGTGGTAACTCTCGCACTTGCCAGCTCTTGTAGTCTTCAGAACAGTGTGAATGATTGTTTTCCGAAAGTCAGAGGGTACGTCGCCAGATCCACACATTCTACACACCAATGTGGATAGTCCTTTTGTTGCCACTTTCCCCAATGCTTTTAGAAATTCTGATGAAATGTAGTCTGCTACATTTGATGTTATGTCCTCCAAAGCTCAATTAAATTCTGATTCTAATACTGGATCCCCTATCTCTTCTAAATCGACTACTGTTCCTTCTTCTGTAACGTCACACAAATCTTACCCGTCATAGAGATCTTCAATGTTCTCTTTCCAACTATCCGCTCTCTTCTCTGCATTTAACAGTGGAATTCCCGTTGCGCTCTTAATGTTACGATCCTTGCTTTTAATGCCACTGAAGGTTATTTTGACTTTGAGTCAATCATTTCTTTTTCAATTTCTTCACATTTTTCAAGGAGCCGTTTCGTCTTAGCTTACCTGCACTTCCTATTCATTTCATTCCTCAGTGACTCGATTTCTGTATTCCTCAATTTCCCTGAAATTACCATCTGAAATTTGTTGCAGAACTCTCCTCAATAAATTTATCTTGGAACTCTTCCATTGGTCTGTGTATGCATACAAAAACAACAATACATGAGTTGTGGTTCGGCCTTGATGCAAAACAGTTTTGTCATTCATTTATTTATCTCCAAACTAGTCTCAGCGACAAATATCGCCATCGTCAGTGGGTTCTTTGATTCTAAAACATACAGAAATAGCATAGTTATGAAACATAGTAACCATTATTACTTTTATACTGTTTGTTTTTAAATATTGTTTTGTGCTAACACTTTCATAATACGTCACAGTGTGGTTTTACAGTTGTTCCTGCTGTTTCCGGCACATTTTCTGCGTTTTTCTGTTGCTGTTTTCTTCGGCATACATCATGTTATGCGCAAAAGTATGAACGGCTGTTAGTAAACAAATACAAAAATGTGAACTTATCTATGTCAGCCTTAGGCAATTGGGATTGCGGTACAGTTGTGGATACAGCTTTGGTGTGTACTACGTTGTTATTCGTGTTCATTGTTAGGTATGTTCGTTGGAGGCCACGTCCCTGTTTGCGTGTGTCGCAAGAAATGTATCACATCTTGCGAGAAGGTTATGACAATTGTAACAGGAGTTCTGACGACTTCTGTTCCTTATTTATATGTGTGTGATGGGGAATGGTTCTTACGTGTGTCTGAGTGTGTGTGTGTTTTCTGTTCTGTGACCTGTGTCAGTTCCTTTCGAGCGGTAAAGAGTGTGTTGTTGCCAAGTGTCTCTTCCACTATAGCCCTTTGTATGCAATAATTTTCTTCAATTGTTAGTTGTCGGTATAAACTTTTGCTGTGTTTCAGGATGTGTGGATCACTTTCGATGATATTAGTGAGGTTGTGTTTTTTGTTCATTAGGTGTTTCGCGAAAGTGGAATGTTTCCTGTCGTTCTTTAGAACTCTTATGTGCTCTGTGTATCTCGTTCGGAAATTTCTGCTTGTTTGTCCTATATATTCGGTCTAACAGGACTTGCACGTGAGTTGGTATATTCCAGCATAGCTGAACATAATGCACTCGTCACCAAGAAGCAAAAATGGAACTCTCTAGTCTTAATAACGAACGCAGAATACAATGAGAAAACCGAAAATTTTCTGGAAGAGAATAAAATAGCCAAGCTAACCTGTGACCCAACACAGAGGTACCAACGGGACCGTAAGACTCTCTCAAAAAACATCACATAAATCTTCACACAGAACCAGACAAAAAGAATGACACAAAAGAATCCTAAAGCTCCACTCTTAACAAGCCTTCCAAAGGTCCAAAAACCTCTTCCCCGGTCAGGCTAGTGGCGGACTTCAGGAAAGCTCCATCCTACTTACTAACTAGGGAGACACATGGACACATTCCTGCAGAAAACATACACGTTTGACATCATATCCCTGTGCACACACATACCCACAGAAGAAACTATAAATATTATGGAACAACACGCTAATCACAGAACAAAACTATTTCACTTTCGATAACAACTTTTATTTGCAACACGAGGGGTTACCCATGGCGCCCCTCATCAGCGGAACTTCCACCATCATTTTCTTGTTTTATGTAGAGAACAAAATGTTCAACAACACTGTAAAACAAGAAGGGTGCAAAATAATCTACTGCTACTGATACGTGGAGGACATAATCTGTATCATAGAGGAAACACGAAACAGGATAGAAGAGCTGCACAGTAACATCAACAGAGTATACCCGCAAATCCACCTCGCATTTGAAATAAATAAAAATTAAAAAAAAAAAATAAACTAAATTTCTTAGATCTTACAATTATAAGAAACAACCAGCAACATGAATTTTCCATCCACAGAAAACCTACATCCACAAGCATTGTTATCCGTAGCTCATCCAACCACCTGACAGTGGTATAAAAATATCAGTTTCACACACATGCTCCACAGAATAAACAGAACACCTCTTAAACCAGAAAACTACACACAGCTATTAAATATAATCAAATGACTCGCTGTTGAAAACGACTACAAAACAGACATCAAAACAAGCTCAACAACAAGGTAAAAATGAAACATAAAAATAATGGTCACCCACTCAAGAGCTCAACCAAAGGATCTGAAAACTCAGAGGCAGAACACACAGAAAACGCAGCAGACCACACCACATCTGGGAAAGAAACAGATGGTCCACACTAACATAATGTAACAAAATAACACATAGAATTGGAAACATGTTGAAAAAGCAAAGGATCTCAATAACGTTCAGAACAAACAACGCTAAGACCGACTAAAGAACCTCGGACAGGTGACTAGAAGATTACTTTAACATAGTGTTTCTTCGGTATTCTCCCTGATTTCGATGATATAATGCCGACATGTGGGAGGAACGCCATAGACTTGAGCAGCTCCTTCTCCTCTTGGTGTGTTCTTCCTCCTTAAAACTGTTCTAATCTAGAGAATATTCTTTGACTACATATGATGTTAGTGTTAAACAAAGTGTGAAAGAAAATTGAGAAATATACATGAATCAGTCGTTAAAATCTGTTTATCGCAGGTCTAGGTAGATTTCAACCACTGTGTGGCAAGCATCAATGCTAAAAACGTATAAGAATACATTACAGCAAGACATGTGCATGAATCGAAACATATTAGAGTTGTATAATCTTTGAATAAGAGTAGACGATAAAGTAACATACCAGTAAGATGCAAGTCAGATCACCATTGTCGTTTGCATATACAAACAGACTGCCCCAGACTATCCACGTCAGTATTTCGGTACGCACTGAGACTGAAACGACCCATTTGAAAAATTAAGAATGACAGTGCCGGAAAACTCTTACGTTATTTGATACAGAGACAGCTGAGTAAAACTGAACGTACTCAGACATTTCTCTCTTTACTTATTCTGATTGTCACTAACCTGACACACAATATTTTTAGCGCAACGCAATGTGACTTTCAATAATCTCTACAAAAGAATGTCTCTGACTAACAGTAACCTATACCTTTCATGAATCACTTACCTCACAAAAATCTTCGTTACTCAAACTACTGCAATACAGCGAGCGCCAATACTGCCAGCTAAATAAAGATTCAAACTACTGAAGGCACTAACTACTGATAGGAATAGTTAGCAAATGAAAGATTTTGAGCCGGCCGCGGTGGCCGAGCGGTTCTAGGCGCTTCAGTCCGCAACCACACGGCTGCTACGGTCGCAGGTTCGAATCCTGCCTCGGGCATGGCTGTGTGTGATGTCCTTAGGTTAGTTAGGTTTAAGTAGTTCTAAGTTTAGGGGACTGATGACCTCAGCTGTTAAGTCCCATAGCGCTTAGAGCCATTTGAAAGATTTTGACAGAGAACAAACAATGTATTTAGTACCTCAATAGCGTTCAAAAGTCATTATAAATTTTGTGACGTCCAATCAAACAAATTTCCTTCTTCTGACGGACACACTTCCAGATCTCTGCACAAAACTCTGGCATAGCTCTCCCCACATCCACCACTGCTGGCAGCACACCTCCAACTGCCCAACGCTACGCGCTGTTCACATCCAACTGCCCAACACTACACAAGCTAATATCCCAACAATGAGTCCAACGAGCCACAGACAGCACACAGCGCACTCAGTGTTTTTCATACAGACCACTACGTGGTGTTACCAACATAAAACACTAAACAGCCTACTTACAAGACCACTGTTTACAATTATCGCACAGCTGACCTTGATCTACCTTGTAATGGCGTTCAGTGACCTCTGTACATATTTAGTTCAAATTACAGTATTGACCAATTATAATAGCACCCTTCCAGGCTCGTACATGAGAACATATTCGGTGTTAAGTGACACCAATAGCCAGCTTTAAGTCTAATGATTTTACGAGTAGCACCAAACGAACCAACAAGTTATAGAGTCCAAGGGGAAATTGGGCGTGAATGCATTGTAAAGTGTAATGTTTGTTGTTTCTTATAAAGTATCTTTGCTGGTACGTAAGTTCCTAAGCCTTGTCGTACATATTTTTAATTCGATCTGAAGCTAGAATGAAGTCAACTGTGTTTTAATAAATAGTTTTTCGTAAAATTTTATTCTTGAAAGCAAGAGTAATTTATTTTGTCATTACTTGTTTACTTCTTCAAACAGCAATATGTAGAAACTGCTGTTCGTTCGCACAGCAACCACCAAGCAGCTCGATCAGCAAATCGCTAGCGACTGTCCTGTTGAGCAATTCGTATCCTAGCTATTTTTAACAAAGTTTTTAACGATTTTCTTTGATGTTTCCCGCATACTAGCTTATTGTTTGAATGAGGTCACAATTAAGACACATACCGAAGTTAGCTGTTTAATAATTATTATTGCAAACAGGGGCATTAGTGTAAACTCAAATACTGACATTGATAGTATAATAGTGGGTATTTGTATAGGCAAGCGACAATGATAATTTGAGTTACATCTTACCGGTACATTATCGTCTACACTTGTACAAAGCTTATACTACTATAATCATGTTTTAATTCGAGCATGCGTCTTAGCGTAGCGTATTCTTATACGTTTCTAACACCGATGATAGCCACATGGCTGAAATCTAGCTAGATCTGTTATAAACAGATTGTCAGCGACTGATTGCTGTATATTTCTCTGTTTTAATACAGTTCAAAATGCTTCAAATGGCTCTGAGCACTATGGGACTTAACATCTGAGGTCATCAGTCCCCTAGAACTTAGAACTATTTAAACCTAACTAACCTAAGGACATCACACACGTCCATGCCCGAGGCAGGATTCGAACCTGCGACCGTAGCGATCGCGCGTTTCCAGACTGAAGCGCCTAGAACCGCTCGGCCACACTGGCCGGCTTTAATACAGTTGCTGGACACATCCATTCCATACGGACTCACCTGACATTGGCTGAATGGTTTTCAGCCGAAATATCGTGACAAGATATTAACGTCCCGGATCCTGTCGGAATGTCAGCCACGGTCACCAATCTGCGTTGGTACGGGGAACGTGATGTCCAACATGCGGGAGCCAAGGTAGGCAGCACGGCAGAGAGGGATGAAGAAAACCCTACCGGGGAGAGTTTCCCCGGCACATCCGGCGCTGCTCCGCGCATTCTTCCCAGCGCGGCCCGCGTCTTTAGTTTCACAGGCGGCCTCGCCGCCGCTCGCGGACCACATAATAGGCCGACCGCCCCCTCGTGTTGTGTAAACGGGACGCTAACCAGCCTCCAGTATAAATACTAATTCGTCCGCAGCGCCGCCGAGACAAAGCCTTCATTATTGCGCCGCCTTTGTCCCGCGGCGGGCGGTAGGAATCCGTCTCCGCAGCCGAGACCTCGGACCTCGTCGAGGCCGGCCAAAGTTTTCCCGCAGCCGTGTCGGCTCGGGCGCTTTCCTTTTCATATTCGGCCGCCCCTCGCCTCCCCTCTCCCCGGCGGGCCGTCTACGGCGCTCATTTTTCATGCGCTGTGTTGGTCCCTTTCTAAAGAGCTCGGAATGCCCTGTGCGCTGCGACAGCTTTCTTAGCAACACACGACACCTTGCGTCCGCGTTCATTACGGCTCGGCGGCTGTCGACAAGATGAGACCAAACGCCCCCGCCAGCTCGCCGGACGTTCACACACACACACACACACACACACACTATTTCTTAATAACCTTCCCCGCTGCGCCGCGCCGCGCCTTCTACCCCCATTGTTATGTCGGGTGTACGCAGTGGGAGAAGCACAATGGTGCGGAGTGAATCCCACTCGCCGCTATTGTCGCCGTTTTACGGAATATACTTGTCTCTCCGCGAAGCAGGTGCGAGGAAATAAAGTCTCGGCGCGCGGCAAGTTTACGGCCCATTGGCCGTAGCGGCGAGGCCAATCGGAAAAATATGGCCGTGGAATGAGGCCATCTGTTGATGACGTCGGAGTGCTAGTCCCGCAGCTCATCACAGCCTCGACTTTATGTAAGTTGTGAACGCCTGTAGCGAGAGGGAAATTTCTAAGCAACTCAAAAGCTATGGTGCTGTAGCTCCATCTTCTGCAATTTCCTGCTTCCTTGTCCTGAAACTCGTATGACAGTTTATTAAATTTAACGAGTGCACTGTTAGAGAGGGAGCCTCTATGTCAAGAATTTGATCAGTTAGAGGGGAGCTGGGCACTCGAAAGGTGCTGGGAAGTAAAACTTGGCGTGTGCTCCAGAAAAGACACTTGTCTGAAAACAACACTTAAAATTAATTACTACAAAAAACTCAGATATTCAACTTCGCTTTTTATTACAAAACGCTTGCTTACGACAGTAGATTGAATGACTCTCTCAGCTCAAATAGTTTTTAAAAATATTGAAAGACGGAGAATGTTAGTTAGTGAGCAATAATAATTTAGCAAATGACTTCGCTATTGAAACAATATTTAAGCAAATGAGCAACTATATGAAAGCACTGAGATATTAATAACACAATTACAGGAGGTACATAAAGATGAAATTTAATTTGTTTTATTCTTTGCTGACCATCGTTCAGCTTATATCAGACAAACAATACTAAAGAGGAGAAAAAAATTTGCATAAGAAATATTGATAAGGAGCAGTATTCAAGAACCAGCGAGCCGCCATAACAACACAATATAAGAACAAGTGGGAGCAATACAACTTATAAGCACGATTAAGAAAATGGGACCCAGCTATTGCACGTGCTCAAAATACTAAACTTCAAACAAAAGCCACACTACATATTGAAGAATATCTTTTCAAAATCATAAACTTCAAGCAAATGCCCACGTTACACCAAAAAATTAAAAAAAAGTCTATTATTGGGCAAACAGAATTTGCGCTCAAAAACGATTTTTCAATTTAAACAACATTCAAACAATGAACATCTGACTAAAAAAAAATGATACTAATGCTTTAGAACGTGAAAGACTTCAACTGGCTCATGCTTAACAGAACCTCTTCAACTCGCCAATCACACGCAAATATGGCCGACACAGAACAGTTCAGTGAGCTCAAAAAAAAAAAAAGAAAAAAACGACGCTAAGAAACTTGGGGTTGCTCCTGCACTATACACATGTGGAAAACATTTGTTAAACACGTAGATGCCAAAAGACATCCCTTGGAAGTGAGCCGTCCGGGGTGGCCGAGCGGTTATAGGCGCTACAGTCTGGAACTGCGTGACTGCTACGGTCGCAGGTTCGAATCCTGCCTCGGGCATGGATGTGTGTGGTGTCCTTAGGTTAGTTAGGTTTAAGTAGTTCTAAGTTCTTGGGGACTGATGACCTCAGAAGTTAAGTCCCATAGTGCTCAGAGCCATTTGAACCATTTGAACGTTGGAAGTGACTACACCTAACAACTGAGCACAAGCACGTCACGGGACCAAGCAAAATGCTTATCAAGCAAATCTGTATTTATCCGCTGCTCCAATATGTTCGTATACCCATGGACCAAACAGCAAAGGCGAAGCCAGGTCGTTATGGAACTCTAGTGTCGTGTTTTTCAGACAAGTGAGCTTAGCAATCCAGGACCCACTCACAGGACAGTGCAACACTGAGAAACGCTCGTCGCTTTACAGCCCCACGGAATGAACATTGGTCTCTGCTCAGGAACTTCCGTCTCCAGAATGTGGTAAGGCAGGACTGTAAGAGTCTCGCCGTGGCCAATGGCGAGCGAGCCCTCTCGCCAACTTCCTGGGAGGAGGTGGCTTATTAGGTCCCACCTCGGACGCAGCCTCGCGCTGTCGGTGAGGAATCGGTACTGTGCACGGCTCGGTCTGCCTGAAAGGAAACTTTTTCGATTTCGCTCAGACTCCGTTACTCTGTCTTCTGGCAGCTGTAACTCATGTTACTGTTGTGCTGTTCAGACTGGAGACTTGTTCGATGCAGCTTTCCATGCTTGTGCGAGTCCTTTCATATCTGGTTAATGACTGCACTTCATCCAATCGATCCTGATTCTGCAGTCAAGCCTCAGTTTCCTTTTACAATTTTAATTTCCCAACACTTCACAGTTCCTCGATGCCTCAGGATTAGGCCCACCTTTTATTTATTTACTCATTTATTTATTTTGCATCCAATACATAAATACATTAATCCTTGTTCCATAGATCATGAATACGACATTTCTTAATGATGAGGAACGTGTTACTTTAACATAAGTTTTCTTTACACAAAATAATTAATGAATTAATTATTTTTTTACAGTTACCACTTCATATCTAAGAATTCATCTATTGAGTAGGAGTTCTCATTCAGAAATTATTTTAATTTGCTTTTAAATGTTGGTTGGCTATCTGTCAGACTTTTAATATTATTTGGCAAATGACCAAAGATTTTTGTGGCAGCATAATTCACCCCTTTCTGTGCCAAAGTGAGATTTAATCCAGAATAGTAAATATCATCCCTTCTTCTAGTGTTGTAGCTATGCACTTCACTGTTATTTTTGAATTGGGATGGGTTAATAATGACAAATTTCATAAGTGAATATATGTATTGTGAAGTTACTGTGAATATCCCGAGTTCCTTAAATAAATGTCTGCAAGGTGATATTGGGTGGGCTCCAGGTATTATTCTGATGACATGCTTTTTGGCAATGAATACTTTCTCTCTTAATGACGAATTCCCCTAAAATATGATGCCATATGAAAGCAGTGAATGAAAATAGGCATAGCAGGCTAATTTACTGATATGTTTATCACCAAAATTTGCAATAACCCTAATAGCATAAGTAACTGAACCTCACTGTTTCAGCAGATCATTGATGTATTTCTTCCAATTCAATTTCTCATCAATGCACACACCCAAAAATTGGTGAGTATTCTGCCTTAGCAACAGACTTCTGTTCACAGTCTATATTCATCAATTGTGTTATGCTGTTTACTGTACAGAATTGTATAAATTTCTCAAAATTTAGTGAGAGTCCATTTGCAGAGAACCACTTAATAATTTTCTGAAAGACATTATTTGCAATTTCCTCAGCTGATTCTTGCTACTTGGGTGTAGTTACTATACTTGTATCATCAGTAAAAAGAACTAAGTTTGCATCTTCATGAATATGGAGTGGCAAGTCATTAATATAAGGGACCCAAGACTGAACCCTGTGGGACACCATTCTTGATACCTCCCCAGTTAGAGGACTCTGCTAGTTTTTGTAGACTATCTGTACTGTTAATTTCAACCTTCTGCATTCTTCCAGTTAAGTATGAATTAAACCATTTGTGCACTGTCCCACTTATACCACAATACTTAAGCTTATCTAGAAGAATTTCATGAGTCACACAATCAAAAGCCTTTGAGAGATCACAAAATATCCCAATGCCTTAGCAGCAGATGTTCGGTTATTCATTGCATTTAATATGTGATCAGTGAAAGCATATATAGCATTTTCTGTTGAAAAGCTTTTCTGAAAACCAAATTAACATTTTGTTAGTACTTCATTTTTACAAAGATGTGATGCTACTCTTCAATGCATTACTTTTCAAGAATTTTTGAAGTTACTTAAAAATCTTATCGGTTTACTGAAACACTAAATTTTGTTTATTCAGTTGTATTTTTCACTGGACATGACATTTGTATGCAACGTGAACTGAACAACCAATTCTTAAAAAAAAGTCTGTCTATAACAATCTTAACGGTCCTAAACACGTTTTTATTCGCCTTTCTTCACATCACCACTGTTACTGTCACCAACAGTATAGCAAACCAACTCTTTGTTAATCTGTAATTTTCCATACATCGGAATTTAAACGTTTAACTTCAATTCTCTCCTGCAGACTGAAATATTTTACAACAATAAGAACAAGTTCTATTTCACTTCTGTTTGGGCAATCCATTTTTCACCAAAGACATATTGTCAAATACGAATAGCGAAATAACATTATCAATAACTGCCTAAGTTTTGGTTCAAACAGATGAAAGTATTAGGTCACTTAACTTTACAACCAGTTTAGATATACAGTCTGGTGTTTTGAAACTGAGCTTGTGCGTAACACTGTCTTATTAAAATGTAACACCTTCAACATCACTCTGCAAATCACAATTCATAACTTTGGCTTTAAAAAAATCTCTTATGTTTGGTTGAAGCACTCGCATTAACAGCTCCCCTATGTTTAACTGTTTTCACGTATTCTTTCGTATCACCCTTTCCAATATGTGCAATAAATACGTTCATTGATACTGTCATTACACAATTCCAAAACTTTGTATTCGTGTTGCAGTTTCACATTAAAAAGAACTTTCTTTTGCCCTTTGTTAAACGCTGAGACAAAAAACCAATAGAGATAAAGTGATCAAAAACGTGTGATGGAGTTACTTCACACACGCGAACAAAATAACCACATCGCCCCTGTTGTTACCAAATGTCTAAGTGAAAAGTTGTGGCCGTACGAGTAACCAGGCCTCCCTTTGATGTCAACGCTTGCTCCAAGGTCGGCTGTGAGAGGCAAGGCCGTAAAAGAACGTTTAAAGAGCAATGTCGAAAACACAGGTCTAAAATTTAAAACAAATTCCTGATCATTTACAAAATTCGTACATTTTGCGATCCCAGACATTATCCCAGACAGTACCAAAAACCAGGACTGTCCAAGCTAATCCCGGAGGTATGGTAAACCAAATCAGGAATATTCATGTCAAGCGACCCCTTCTTTTATTCAATTAGTGTCATAAAACTCTTTTCTCCCAGTTCGATTAAGTACCTCTAAATTAGCCGTCCGATCTACCCATTTAAGCTCCTGCATTCTTTTGTAACAAAACATTCCTATATCTGTTCTCGTCTTGTTTATACCGTTTATCGTCCATGTGTTACTTCCAAGTAATGTTACGCGCAAGGCAAATATTTTCTTAAAAGACTTCCTAACACATCGTTTACATTAGGTGTTAACATACTTTCTCTGTTTCAAAAACAATTTCTTGCTGTTACCAGTCCGCATTTTATACCCTCTCTGCTTTGGCTCCTATAAATATTTCTCTGCTCAAACAGCAAAACTCTTCCATTAAATTTAGCGTTTCGTTTCGTAGTGTAATAGGATCAGCATCGCCCCGTTCCGTCACCCTTATTTCACTTTTGTGGATGTTCATCTTATAGAGTCTTTTCAAGGCAGTGTCCATTCCGTTCAGCCTATCTTTCCATTCCCTTGCCGTCTCTACCAGAATTACGATGTCATCGGCAAACCTCATGTATTTCATCTCCCGAAACTTTAACTCCGTTTCCAAACGCCTGCTGCTATATGAGAATGATATGGTACCCTTTCATTCACTGACATCCTAGGCGGTACTTGGGGTCTACATCCTGCCATTATTCTCACTTATACATCCCTCATTCGTGCTATAGTAACTTACGCCAATGTAGCCTCGACTTTTGGCCCACTTGTATTTTATAGATCTTACCAGGAAGACATGAACTGCACCTCGCCTCCACGTTCGCTTCCCTTCTCTATTCTCGTCCTATTCTACCTAATCCACATCCCCTGATAAAACCGTAAAGCACCCGCAAAGGGAGGAGGAAACAAAATGAAACTTTACAGAATGAGAGATATCTTAAGTTATTTCGGTGATTAAAAAATCGAGTCAAATTTACGAAGAACTCTTACAAGTTCGACGTAGCAGCGCCTCTCACCAAGATGTATATGCTGATTCGGTTGGACAGGGTGTCATAGAACCTATGTTTCATCTCCAGAGGCAAGCTGGAATTCAGTTATTGTAACTAGTTATTGATAACCTGGGTGCTAGCATTGGGATGGAGATGAAGTCAGAGCTGGTACCACGCATGTTCTCCTGGGGGTAGTTATCAAGTCTCCGAAGTAAACACTCTGAAAACAAATTTACGGAATTCAGATATAGCTCCCGCTATGCAATTATCGACATACCTGACTGCCCATACATGAGAGTGCATAGGGGCCAGAAAAAGATGTTGATGAGATGCTGCAACTGGTCGTCTAGATAAAATAACTTCTAAAAACATACAACTCTTTGGCGATATTTCTTTGGCAAATGTTTGACCGGCCGCTGTAAGGTATCCACGATGGATCAACGGAGATTGAAAATCCATTTTGTAGAAACCCACATAGGTTCGGGAAACAACGATCGTGTGAAACCCAACTCGCTCTGTTCGTCCACAAGATTCAGAGAGCAGTAGATACCGGTGCCAAAGTTGATGCCGTGGTCCTTGACTTACGAAAGGTGTTCGAAACAGTTCCCTACTGCCATCTAGTGAATAAAATGGGAGCGTACGGAATATCAGTTGTGTGAGTGGACTGATGACTTACTATCAAACAGAGCAAAACATGTGATTCACAATGGAGAGAAATCTGCAGGGGTAAAATTGACTTCGGATGTAACCCAAGAGAGTGATATAGGACCAATATCTTTTTGTAGTACAGTATGTTTGACAATTTCCGCTACAGGCTTCGAGGGTTTTTATAGGGGACTTAGTAGGTAAGGTTTTGGTAAGGAATCCATGTCCGGAAATGTACTTTCTTGGTGTAAAATAAGTTTGAAGATCGAACCGCTTTCAAAGCTCCTACTTTACGCTACGCACAGAGCGACGACTATTACTCCGACCTGTGTGCTCTACAGGAACCCACGGCTATGGCCACGTTTCAAGCACTCGTCGTCTGGTTCTCTTTCACACGATGAAGGACGTCCTTTTCAAAGTAGAGAGTGCGGCGCCCTGTTCTCTGTGTGGGGCCATGAAGAGAGAGATTTTGTAAGTAGGCTGTTTAGGTTTTTATGTTGGTGACGCCACGTAGTGCTCAGTATGAAAATCGCTGACTGGGCTGTGTGCAGTCTGTGGTTGGTTGGACTCATTGTTGGAATATTCGCTTGTGTAGTGTTGGGCAGTTGGATATATAATGACTTTTGAACGCTTTTAAGGTAAATACATTGTTTGTTCTCTATCAAAATCTTTCATTTGCTAACTATGCCTATCAGTAGTTAGTGCCTTCCGTAGTTAGAATCTTTTATTTAGCTGGCAGTATTGGCGCTCGCTGTATTGCAGTAGTTTGAGTAACGAAGATTTTCGTGAGGTAAGTGATTCATTATTGTTAGTCAGGGCCATTCTTTTGTAGGGATTATTGAAAGTCAGATTGCGTTGCGCTAAAAATATTGTGAGTCAGTTAAGTGATGATCAGAATAAGTAAAGAGAGAGATGTCTGAGTACGTTGAGTTTTTCTCAGCTGTTTAAAAATCAAATAACGTAAGAGTTTTTCCAGCACTGACATTCATAATTTTGCAAAGAGGACGTTTCAATTTGAAAGTGATCCAATTTTGAAACTTATCTTACTCCTAGCCGGCACATTTCTGGACATGGATTCCTTACCAAAACCTTACCTACTAAGTCCCTTGTAATGAGAATTTTTAACTGTGCTGTGAAAAGTATTGGTGCTACAACACTCTCTTGTGGTATGCCCGAAGTTAGTTTTACGTCTGCGAATGACATGCTGTGTTCTGTTTGCTAGTCAGTTATCAGTCCACTCACACAGCTGATATTCCGTACGTTCCTATTTTGTTAATTAGATGGCAATATGGAACTGTATCGAACACCTTTAGGAAGTCAAGCATCAAGGCATTAACTTGGGCACCGGTACCTTCTGCTCTCTGGGCCTTGTGGACGAACATCCAAACGTACATTTCCGGACATTGAACCCTTATCAAAACGTTATCTACGAAGTCCTCTCCACAACCTCTAGAAGCCAGTAGAAAGAATTATAGAAAGTCTTGTATTTATAAATGATCTTCTGAATAAGGTCGGAAGTCCTATGAGACGTTACACGGATGATGTTGTTATAAGTTGAGAAGTCGTAACTCTAGAAAATTATATCGAAATCGAAGAACATGTACAGAGGATCGACGTTTGGGCAGGGATTGGCAGTTGACTGTCAACTTAAATAAATGTAATGCATTGTGGGTAAATAGGCGGAAGGAGCCATTTAGACACAAATCTATTACAGACCTTGGCTGCGAGTGGACATTGATTACATCAATGGGGAATGTTGAAAATTTGTGCCGGACTGGAATTAGAACCCGGGTCTCCTGCTTACTAGGCAGACGCCGACTACCCTAGCACACCTACCGTCAGATCCAAATTCTCAACTTATTCACACACTACTAATATAGCGACTCTTGCCCATCAGCTTCATTGCTTGTGGCATTTCGGCGACTCCCGTAAGGTCACTGGCCATCTATACTTAATTATATATATGTGGTGTCTGCTCTTTCGGACACACATATATAGAAAGAGCCATTATTTTATGAATACGTGTATGCAGACCAATTTCTGGAAGTAATCACATCCATAAAATCTCTGTTGGTCCATCATGGACAGGGGACATCGGCTAGTTAAGTAATTGGCAGTGTCAGTTAAGTTCACCAACAGCCATGTAGCTTAAGATG
Source organism: Schistocerca serialis cubense (assembly GCF_023864345.2). Classification (NCBI taxonomy): domain Eukaryota; kingdom Metazoa; phylum Arthropoda; class Insecta; order Orthoptera; family Acrididae; genus Schistocerca; species Schistocerca serialis. The sequence continues at coordinate 623,604,073 of NC_064645.1, forward strand.
TTATTTTATTTTATTTTGAAGGCTACCGGTATCAGATTTCACTATACCATCTTCTGGTCCCATATAAATCTCTCCAAATAAACAAAAATATCATATAGTGCCAAAAATCCCTGGATGTCGTGAATTCAAATCAGTCGGTGTCAAGTCTTCGGATGAAGCACTAGTGTAACGATTGAATTCACGACATCCAGGGATTTATGGCACTATATGATATTTTCGTTTTTAGAGAGATTCATATGCGGCCTCAAAATGGCATAGTGAAATGCTGAAACTGGTAGCCTTAAAAATAAAATAAAATAACATCTTAAGTTACACGGCTGTTGGTGAATTTCTTTGACATTGACAGTTACATCAATAAAACGTCTAGGAGTATGCATACGGAACGATGCAAAGTGGATCGACCACACTGAACTTATCACAGGTAAGGCAGATGCCAGACTGAGATTCATCAGAAGAACACTCAGGAAGGGTAATCCACCCACAAAGGTGATACGTGACTATTACTCGTCAGTCTGAGGCCCGCACCAAATAGGAGTGGCACAGGAAATAGACTGTCCAATGAAGAGCAGAGGAGGTGCTCAGCCAGCTCCAGCAGCAGATCCTGTAAGAGAGGCGTTGAAACGTCCCCTTTCGAAAATTATAAATGACTGTGCTTGTAAACCTCTTACGTTGTTTGATTTTCAAACAGTTGGGCAAAACTCAACGTACTCAGACATTTCTCTCTTTACTTATTCTGATCATTACTAAACTGACACGCAATATTTTTTTTAGCACAACGCAATCTGACTTTAAATAATCCCTACAAAAAATGGCCCTGACTAACAATAACCTATACCTTTTCATGAATCACTTACCTCACAAAAATCTTCGTTACTCGAAGTACTGCAATACAGCATGCGCCAATACTGCCAGCTAAATCGAAGAATCTAACTACTGAAGGCACTAACTACTGATAGGCATAGTTATCAAATGGAAAATTTTGATGGAGAACAAACAATGTAATTACCTTAATAGTGTTCAAAAGTCATAATATATATATATCAGTTCATGACATCCAGTTTAACGAATTTCCTTTTTTTGGCGGACACACGTCAAGATCGTCCGCTTTCAAAACTATGCTATCTCTCTCCCCACATCCACCACTTCTGGCGGCTCACCACCAACTGCGCAACGCTACGCGCTGTTCGCATCCAACCGCCCAACACTACAATAGCAAATATTCCAACAAAGCCAACCAGCCACAGATTGCACGCAGCACAGTCAGTGATTTTCATACAGAGCGCTACGTGGCGTTATCAACATAAAAACCTAAACAGCCGACTTCCTTACGGCGTGTTGCGTAACGATGTGATTTAATGTCAAAATTTCGAGAGTGGACGTTCCTGCAAGAGTCAACCAATATGTTACTTCCTCCTGCATACACTGAACATAATGACCACCTACCTAACAGCCAATATGTCTACCTTCGGCACCGATAACAGCGGCGACACGTAATGGCATGGAACCAGTGAGACCTTGGTAGGTTGCTGGAGGGTGTTGCCACCACATCTACACATACAGGTCGCCTAATAATTCTCGTAAATTCCGGGGGTGCGGGGGGAGGGGGGGGGGGGGAGGGGCGATGAACTCTAAAGCCACGTTCAATCACATCCCAGATGTAACTGGTCAGGTTCAGATCTGGTGAGGTGGGGGTCCAGCACATCAATTGGAAATCGCCAATATGTTCCTCGAACCACTCCATCACACTCCTGGCCTTGTGACATGGCGCACTATCTTGTTGGAAAATGCCACTATAGTCCTTGACTGCACGGTGCCTTGCACAAGCTCCAACGGACCAATGGATGCCCACGTGAATGTTCCCCAGAGCATAATGGAGCCGCCGCCAGCTTGTCTCCGTCCCGCCGTACAGTTGTCAAGCAGCTGTTCCCCTGGAAGACGACGAATTCGCGCCCTCCCATCGGCATGATGAAGAAGCTGCCGGCATTAATGAGACCATGCAGCACTCTGCCACTGCGGCAACGTCCAGTGCCAATGGTCACGTGCCCATTTCAGTTGTAGTTGCCGATGTCGCAGTGTTAGCATTGGCACATCTACATCTACATCTACATCTACATCTACATCTACATCTACATTTATACTCCGCAAGCCACCCAACGGTGTGTGGCGGAGGGCGCTTTACGTGCCACTGTCATTACCTCCCTTTCCTGTTCCAGTCGCGTATGGTTCGCGGGAAGAACGACTGTCTGAAAGCCTCCGTGCGCGCTCTAATCTCTGTACGCTTACATTCGTGATCTCCTCGGGAGGTATAAGTAGGGGGAAGCAATATATTCGATACCTCATCCAGAAACGCACCTTCTCGAAACCTGGCGAGCAAGCTACACCGCGATGCAGAGCGCCTCTCTTGCAGAGTCTGCCACTTGAGTTTGCTAAACATTTCCGTAACGCTATCACGGTTACCAAATAACCCTGTGACGAAACGCGCCGCTCTTCTTTGGATCTTCTCTATCTCCTCCGTCAACCCGATCTGGTACGGATCCCACACTGATGAGCAATACTCAAGTATAGGTCGAACGAGTGTTTTGTAAGCCACCTCCTTTGTTGATGGACTACGTTTTCTAAGGACTCTCCCAATGAATCTCAACCTGGCATCCGCCTTACCAACAATTAATTTTATATGATTATTCCACTTCAAATCGTTCCGCACGCATACTCCCAGATATTTTACAGAAGTAACTGCTACCAGTGTTTGTTCCGCTATCATATAATCATACAATAAAGGATCCTTCTTTCTATGTATTCGCAATACATTACATTTGTCTATGTTAAGGGTCAGTTGCCACTCCCTGCACCAAGTGCCTATCCGCTGCAGATCTTCCTGCATTTCGCTACAATTTTCTAATGCTGCAACTTCTCTGTATACTACAGCATCATCCGCGAAAAGCCGCATGGATCTTCCGACACTATCTACTAGGTCATTTATATATATATTGTGAAAAGCAATGGTCCCATAACACTCCCCTGTGACACGCCAGAGGTTACTTTAACGTCTGTAGACGTCTCTCCATTGATAACAACATGCTGTGTTCTGTTTGCTAAAATCTCTTCAATCCAGCCGCACAGCTGGTCTGATATTCCGTAGGCTCCTACTTTGTTTATCAGGCGACAGTGCGGAACTGTATCGAACACCTTCCGGAAGTCAAGAAAAATAGCATCTACCTGGGAGCCTGTATCTAATATTTTCTGGGTCTCATGAACAAATAAAGCGAGTTGGGTCTCACACGATCGCTGTTTCCGGAATCCATGTTGATTCCTACATAGTAGATTCTGGGTTTCCAAAAACGACATGATACTCGAGCAAAAAACATGTTCTAAAATTCTACATACATGGGTCGTCGGCAGCGGGGACCCTTCGTTAGAAGTGTTCGTTGCATTGTGTGTTCAGACACACTTGTACTCTGCCCAGCATTATAGTCTGTGATGTTAGTCCCGCCGCAGTTCGCCACCTGTCCTGTTTTACCAGTATGCACAGCCCACGACGCCCGACGTCTATAATGAGGGGTGGACGACGAGGTCTGGACGTGGTTTCACCTTGGTTTCGCCACGTGTTGGAAGACATTCACCGCAGCATTCCTCGAACAGCCGACAAGTCGTGCAGTCTCCGAAATGGAGGCTCCAGGCCATCACAATCTGCCTTCTGTCAAACTCAGATAGCTCAAAGCCTTGTCCGTTCTACACACCGACAGCGCGGTCATTGATACTGCATGCACAGTGCGTGTGTCTTGCTAGCAGTCAGTCCTCGCCAGGTGACGCTGCTATCGCCTGGACAGGTTTATATCGTTATTCATGAGGGTATTTTTGATCCGTCGTTGCAACTACAGAAATACGTGTTTGTTTTTGTTCACGATGCGTTTCGCTTCATTGAGGTAAAGCATCATCAGTGGTCTGTAATTAAGTTTATTTACATTTTGATTTGCTTTATAGATCGAAAAACAGTTCGTTAAGAATAGGTTGGTTTGTATTTACGGTGATTTTACGGCAGATTTCTCGCTTATATCGGGAAATGCCGTCTGCTGGCACATCGTTGTTTTTCGGTGTTAGACACTGATAATTTTCGTCTACTTTTTAGATGTTCTGCAGCACTATGCATTTCTCACAACACACTTTTATGCACACCACTGTAGTCTGTTTGTTTTCGTGCTTCCAGTATGTGTTGATGTTTGTGTTTTGTAGTGTTGATATTGATACAACCCCATGAAATGCAGTAAAGCAATTCAGCGTGCACTAGGTAGCTTGCCTCAAGTCAACAATGCTCGGATTAGGGAAAAATCACCTTTTCCTACGGCGTCACCAAGCTGAGATACATCCAAGTACAGCTGCAGTCTCCATGGCAGTAAATTACACCTTTACTGCGGAAGTTTCTTACGCTACAAAATAGTTCTTCTTATCAGCTATCGCAGCCGTTAAATAGAATTGCGATTCATTACATCCTTCAGGATGGGACCAGACCACCTTAGTTGGCACAAAACCCTTTATATTTTAAGTCTCTATTGGCAAGGGACTAGACGTGCATTTATAAGCGAAAAATCTGTAAAATGTACGATATAAAATAATCTGCAGTAATTTAGAAGCATGTGTAGTGAGAGGTATGTGTTTCATTACGCAATAGAACCAGTTACATATGATGTAAGTGAAAACAAATAACTACGTACGAAATGTGATCGCTTAAACAGGGGAGCCAGAAGTTTGTATAGTGGAATACGTAGAGAAATACGAGGCTATTCGTTTATTAAAGCCCAGACGAAGTGAAACCCATAGTGAAAATGAAAAATGTTCTATTTGCAGCAGTTAACCACACCATCCACCTAATTCTCTACACCGGCGCCATTCCGACTCAGACATTTGTCAGAGCGTCGTACCAACTTTTCAGTACCCCTCGACATAGAACGCAAAAGCCGGAGCTTTCCGCCAAATCTCTGCGCTGGTCTGCAGCTCGTTGTCTGTGTTAGAACGTTGGCTTCATAGCCAGCAGTTCATGTGTGCAGAGATTAAACTCAGGGGGAGCCAAGTCCGGACAGTATGGTAGGTGACCAAACACTTCCCATCTGAAACGATACAAGAGTTAATTCATTGATCCTGCGGCGTGCGGCCGAGAATTGCCATGAAGAAGTAAATGCACAACAGATAATCTATGTGGGCTGCATGAAATCAGGAGAAATCTCTGAGCGGGGACTTGTACTGGGCGGGAGATTCTATTTTCTAGGCATCTTTGCGCGCTCGCTGTGAGCTCAGAACTGAAAAGCGCGACATGACGCCATCGACGGACATACTACAGGCTCTGCCCAACACATCTGTGCAAAACTCCGTCAGATTTTCGGTACGGTTTTCATTTTGTGACCGATCGGACCTTCATAAATGTATAGCCCTCGTACAAGCATGTGGCACAAAGCACCGAAATTATTTGTCTGGAGTATAGGCTTACATGAAAATAAGTTTTTCAACAAGTGAAATGGAAGTAAAAAAGAGAACAGAAGCTATTGAGTTACAGGGCTGTAGAAGAACACTAAAGATTTAATAAGTAGGTAGAGTAACATAGCGAATTGAATGAAACTGGACAGGGGCTTTATAGTGCAACATGATTAAAAGAACATATATATTGATTGGACACATTCTGAGGCACCAAGAAAATAATTTGATAATAGAGGGAAGTGTGAGGCTAAGAGTTGTAGAAGGAGATCAAAGCTTCATTAATATAAGAAAATTCGAATGGAAGTAGTTTACAGTAGCTATGTAGTGACGAAGAGGTTTGCACATACATTCAGTCTTGGGACTTGGGGGCACAAAACCATAAAGATAAATTCTCAGTGTATCTGAATAACGGTTGTGCTGCCTGCATTAGCAATCAGTGGCGTGCCATAATAATTTATTCGGACTCGGTTCATCGTGATTCTCTCAGTCTTAAGCCCTCTATAGTTAGCACTTTCAGTTTATCCAGCTGGTAAGAATGTTTCAGGCAACAAGTATGCACCTGTGTCTAGGTAATGTAACATAACAAAGTACTGTAGAGAACTGGGGAATCGGAGATGTATAGGAGTAAACAACTGTAAATTCAGGATTTCCAAACACTCACGAGTCTGGGCGGAAATTGTTCGGTGCAAGGGAAACGCCACCTGTTTTCAGGGAAGTTTTCAGAACTATAATAGCGCACTATTGTTATATTCATGAGTGAAAACAAGTCTGAATTGCACTAGTAACAATAAAACGGGGAAGTGTTAATTGATAAACTATAAAGAAGCAACAGCAATGTACTTAGGCATGGCGAGAGAAGCCACAGACCCAGAAGCGGGCTGGCTAGCCGGCGCCAGGCTGATGGGCAGCCATGATAAAATGAAATGTCGTGTGACGAGGGCCTCCCGTCGGGTAGACCGCTCGCCGGGTGCAAGTCTTTCGATTTGACGCCACTTCGGCGACTTGCACGTCGATGGGGATGAAATAATGATGAGTGGGACAACACAACACCCAGTCCCTGAGCGGAGAAAATCTCCGACCCAGCCGGGAATCGAACCCGGGCCCTTTGGATTGACAGTCTGTTGTGCTGACCACTCAGCTACCGGGGGCGGACGGCAGTCACGATGACAGCAAGCTAAGAGATATAAGCCATAATGGCACAAGGAGGGCTCTGTATATACACTACTGGAAATTGAAATAAGAACACCGTGAATTCATTGTCCCAGGAAGGGGAAACTTTATTGACACATTCCTGGGGTCAGATACATCACATGATCACACTGACAGAACCACAGGCACATAGACACAGGCAACAGAGCATGCACAATGTCGGCACTAGTACAGTGTATATCCACCTTTCGCAGCAATGCAGGCTGCTATTCTCCCATGGAGACGATCGTAGAGATGCTGGATGTAGTCCTGTGGAACGGCTTGCCATGCCATTTCCACCTGGCGCCTCAGTTGGACCAGCGTTCGTGCTGGACGTGCAGACCGCGTGAGACGACGCTTCATCCAGTCCCAAACATGCTCAATGGGGGACAGATCCGGAGATCTTGCTGGCCAGGGTAGTTGACTTACACCTTCTAGAGCACGTTGGGTGGCACGGGATACATGCGGACGTGCATTGTCCTGTTGGAACAGCAAGTTCCCTTGCCGGTCTAGGAATGGTAGAACGATGGGTCCGATGACGGTTTGGATGTACCGTGCACTATTCAGTGTCCCCTCGACGATCACCAGTGGTGTACGGCCAGTGTAGGAGATCGCTCCCCACACCATGATGCCGGGTGTTGGCCCTGTGTGCCTCGGTCGTATGCAGTCCTGATTGTGGCGCTCACCTGCACGGCGCCAAACACGCATACGACCATCATTGGCACCAAGGCAGAAGCGACTCTCATCGCTGAAGACGACACGTCTCCATTCGTCCCTCCATTCACGCCTGTCGCGACACCACTGGAGGCGGGCTGCACGATGTTGGGGCGTGAGCGGAAGACGGCCTAACGGTGTGCGGGACCGTAGCCCAGCTTCATGGAGACGGTTGCGAATGGTCCTCGCCGATACCCCAGGAGCAACAGTGTCCCTAATTTGCTGGGAAGTGGCGGTGCGGTCCCCTACGGCACTGCATAGGATCCTACGGTCTTGGCGTGCATCCGTGCGTCGCTGCGGTCCGGTCCCAGGTCGACGGGCACGTGCACCTTCCGCCGACCACTGGCGACAACATCGATGTACTGTGGAGACCTCACGCCCCACGTGTTGAGCAATTCGGCGGTACGTCCACCCGGCCTCCCGCATGCCCACTATACGCCCTCGCTCAAAGTCCGTCAACTGCACATACGGTTCACGTCCACGCTGTCCCGGCATGCTACCAGTGTTAAAGACTGCGATGGAGCTCCGTATGCCACGGCAAACTGGCTGACACTGACGGCGGCGGTGCACAAATGCTGCGCAGCTAGCGCCATTCGACGGCCAACACCGCGGTTCCTGGTGTGTCCGCTGTGCCGTGCGTGTGATCATTGCTTGTACAGCCCTCTCGCAGTGTCCGGAGCAAGTATGGTGGGTCTGACACACCGGTGTCAATGTGTTCTTTTTTCCATTTCCAGGAGTGTATTTCTGGTAACGGGATCTTGGGAAGGAGTGAAATTAAAGTTAATACGCAAACAGCACTAATAGTTACAGAGAGAGCATCGGACAAGAGGGAGAAAGAGAGATGGCCTTCCTGTGGGGACAGCACTACGTCATGAGAAGCCAATACGGGGCTTCGGACGCAGTGTATGACCACATTAAATAAAATCAGCATCTCAACCCTTCCAACTAGCCACTGAAGAGCTACTGAAGAATAGTGCACAATAACAGCCAATAAGTTGGCAAGTAGCCCTCGACATTACGTCACGACTATAGCTAGCGGGGTCGAAGGGAAAATGATACAAAAATCGGCAGCGAGACGCTCCGAGAGAAGTAGACAGAGTTAGAGAGACAGGGAGTTAGTTGGAAGAGGCAGTCGATGTGCGAGGCCGTCAGGACATAGTCTGCAGTCGTCGATAGGCAGCAGCTGTGGGACTCTGATTTTAGTGTGTATCGCATTCTAAGAGTAGACGGAACGACGGTGTCGTTACGCTGTCTCTGCATCAGACTTGGCCGCTCATAGGACACATCTCTGCCAGAGCTGTAGGGTTCAGCCTGTACATTTTCTAATAAACTTCACATTGTTGAACGTTCTGGAGAGTTGCTTAGTTATCTCCCAGCCTTTTGTTACCTTCACATCATTCATAGTCACCTCTTAGTCAGGTCAAAGTCTCCCTCTCACTAAGGCCAACCAGCTAAGTTGTGGTTACGAACCGTGTCGCTCAATGTCAGGCAAAATCCACGCTTGGGACGCGACACTACGTATGTAGATGAATACGCGAACCAAATATGATCATTACAGAACAGCAGAGGGCATTGGTTGGAGAGATGTAGATAAATTACAACTAAGACGTGTTCTTTTACTCTCCTTTGTTAGTAATCAGTCTTGTGACAGGTTTGACGCGACCCTCCCACGAATTTCTCTCCTGCGTTAACTTCTTCATCTCAGAGTAGCATTTGCACTCTACATCCTCAATTATTTGCTGGATGTAGATTACTTGCTGTCTTCCCCTACCTTTTACCCTCTACAGTTCCCTCTAATATCATGAAGGTCAGTCAGTGATGCCCTAACACATGTCATACTGTTCTGTCCCTTCTACTTCTCAGTGTCTTCCACATGTTTCTTTCTTCGCCGATTATGTGGAGAACCTCCTTATTCCTTTGCTTATTAGTATACTTGATTTTCGACATTCTTCTGTAACACCACATCTCAAACGCTTCGATTCTCTTCTGTTCCGGCTTTCCCACTGTGCATGATTCTGTACCATATAATTCTGTACGCCAAACGTACGTTCTCAAAAATTTCTTTCTCAAATTGAGGCCTATGTTTGATACTAGTAGACTTATCTTGGCCAGGAATATCATTTTTGCCAGTGCTAGTCTGCTTTTGATGTCCTCCTTGCTCCGTCCGTCATTAGTTATTTTGCTGCCTAGATAGCAGAATTCCTTAACTTCATCTACTACGTGACCATCAGTCCTGATGTTAAGTTTCTCGCTGTTCTCATTTCTGCTGCTTCTCATTACTTTCGTCTTTCTTCGATTTACTCTCAATCCATTTTATGTACTCATTAGACTGCTCACTCCATTCAGCAGATTCTGTAATCCTTCTTCACTTTCACTCAGGATAGCAATGACATCAGCGAATCTTATTATTGATATCCTTTCACCTCGAATTTTAATCCGATGCCTGAACCTTTCCTTTTATTTCCATCATTACTTCTTCAATGTACAGATAACAGGGGAGAAAGACTACATCCTTGTCTTACAACTTTTTTAATCCGAATTCTTCGTTCTTATTCGTCCACTCTTGCTATTCCCTCTTGGCTCTTGTACATATTGTACGTTACACGTCTCTCCCTGTAACTTGCCCCTATTTTTCTCATAATTTCGAACATTCTGCACCACTTTACATTGTCGAACGACATTTCCAGGTCGACAAATGCTACGAACACTTCTTGATTTTTCTTTAGTCTTGCATCCATTATCAACGGCAATGTCAGAGTTGACTCTCCGGTGTCTATACCTTTCCTAAAGTCAAACTGATCGTCATCTCAAACATCCTCAATTTTCTTTTCCATTCTTCTGTATACTATTCCTGTCAATAACTTGGATGCATGAGCTGTCAAGCTGATTTTGTGGTAACTCTCGCACTTGCCAGCTCTTGTAGTCTTCAGAACAGTGTGAATGGTTGTTTTCCGAAAGTCAGAGGGTACGTCGCCAGATCCACACATTCTACACACCAATGTGGATAGTCCTTTTGTTGCCACTTTCCCCAATGCTTTTAGAAATTCTGATGAAATGTAGTCTGCTACATTTGATCTTATGTCCTCCAAAGCTCAATTAAATTCTGATACTAATACTGGATCCCCTATCTCTTCTAAATCGACTACTGTTCCTTCTTCTGTAACGTCACACAGATCTTACCCGTCATAGAGATCTTCAATGCTCTCTTTCCAACTATCCGCTCTCTCCTCTGCATTTAACAGTGGAAATCCCGTTGCGCTCTTAATGTTACGACCCTTGCTTTTAATGCCACTGAAGGTTATTTTGACTTTGAGTCAATCATTTCTTTTTCAATTTCTTCACATTTTTCAAGGAGCCGTTTCGTCTTAGCTTACCTGCACTTCCTATTCATTTCATTCCTCAGTGACTCGATTTCTGTATTCCTCAATTTCCCTGAAATTACCATCTGAAATTTGTTGCAGAACTCTCCTCAATAAATTTATCTTGGAACTCTTCCATTGGTCTGTGTTTGCATACAAAAACAACAATACATGAGTTGTGGTTCGGCCTTGATGCAAAACAGTTTTGTCATTCATTTATTTATCTCCAAACTAGTCTCAGCGACAAATATCGCCATCGACAATGGGTTCTTTGATTCTAAAACATACAGAAATAGCATAGTTATGAAACATTGTAACCATTATTACTTTTATACTGTTTGTTTTTAAATATTGTTTTGTGCTAATACTTTCATAATACGCCACAGTGTGGTTTTACAGTTGTTCCTGCTGTTTCCGGCACATTTTCTGCGTTTTTCTGTTGCTGTTTTCTTCGGCATACATCATGTTATGCGCAAAAGTATGAACGGCTGTTAGTAAACAAATACAAAAATGTGAACTTATCTATGTCAGCCTTAGGCAATTGGGATTGCGGTACAGTTGTGGATACAGTTTTGGTGTGTACTACGTTGTTATTCGTGTTCGTTGTTACTTATGTTCGTTGGAGGCCACGTTCCTGTTCGCGTGCGTCGCAAGATATGTGTCACATCTTGCGAGAAGGTTATGACAACTGTAACAGGAGTTCTGACGACTTCTGTTCCTTATTTATATGTGTGTGATAGGGAATGGTTCTTACGTGTGTCTGAGTGTGTGTGTGTTTTCTGTTCTGTGACCTGTGTCAGTTCCTTTCGAGCGGTAAAGAGTGTGTTGTTGCCAAGTGTCTCTTCCACTACAGCCCTTTGTATGCAATAATTTTATTCAATTGTTAGTTGTCGGTATAAACTTTTGCTGTGTTTCAGGATGTGTGGATCACTTTCGATGATATTAGTGAGGTTGTGTTTTTTGTTCATTAGGTGTTTCGCGAAAGTGGAATGTTTCCTGTCGTTCTTTAAAACTCTTATGTGCTCTGTGTATCTCGTTCGGAAATTTCTGCTTGTTTGTCCTATATATTCGGTCTAACAGGACTTGCATGTGAGTTGGTATATTCCAGCATTGCTGAACATAATGCACTCGTCACCAAGAAGCAAAAATGGAACTCTCTAGTCTTAATAACGAACGCAGAATACAATGAGAAAACCGAAAATTTTCTGGAAGAGAATAAAATAGCCAAGCTAACCTGTGACCCAACACAAAGATACCAAAGGAACCTAAAGACTCTCTTAAGAAACACCACACAAACCTTCACACAGAACACGACAAAAAGAATGACGCAAAAGAATACTAAAGCTCCACTCTTAACAAGCCTTCCAAAGGTCCACAAACCTCTTCCCCGATCAGGCTAGTGGCGGACTTCAGGAAAGTCCCATCCGACTTTCTATGGAAACAGATGGACACATTCCTGCAGAAAACATACACATAAACAACAGAGGCCTCAAGAACACAGGAGACATAATAGAGAAAATTAAGGACATGAATATCCCACCAACAGCAGAAGTGGTATCTTTTGACATCATATCCCTGTGCACGCACATACCCACAGAAGAAACTATAAATATTATAGAACAACACGCTAATCACAGAACAAAACTATTTCACTTTCGAAAACAACTTTTATTTGCAACACGAGGGGTTACCCATGGGGCCCCTCATCAGCGGAACTTCCGCCATCATTTTCTTGCTTTATGTAGAGGACAAAATGTTCAACAACACTGTAAAACAAGAAGGGTGCAAAATAATCTACTGTTACTGATACGTGGATGACATAATCTGTATCATAGAGGAAACACGAAACAGGATAGAAGAGCTACACAGTAACATCAACAGAGTACACCCGCAAATCCACCTCGCATTTGAAATAAATAAAAATTTAAAAAAAAATAAACTAAATTTCTTAGATCTTACAATTATAAGAAACAACCACCAACATGAATTTTCCATCCACAGAAAACCTACATCCACAAGCATTGTTATCCGTAGCTCATCCAACCACCTGACAGTGCATAAAAATATCAGTTTCACACACATGCTCCGCAGGATAAACAGAACACCTCTTAAACCAGAAAACTACACACAGCTATTAAATATAATCAAATGACTCGCTGTTGAAAACGACTACAAAACAGACATCAAAACAAGCTCAACAACAAGGTAAAAATGAAACATAAAAATAATGGTCACCCACTCAAGAGCTCAACCAAAGGACCTGATAACTCAGAGGCAGAACACACAGAAAACGCAGCAGACCACACCACATCTGGGAAAGAAACAGATGGTCCACACTAACATAATGTAACAAAATAGCACATAGAATTGGAAACATCTTGAAAAAGCAAAGGATCTCAATAACATTCAGAACAAACAACGCTAAGATCGCCTAAAGGACCTCGGACAGGTGACTAGAAGATTACTTTAACATAGTGTTTCTTCGGTATTCTCCCTGATTTCGACGATATAATGCCGACATGTGGGAGGAACGCCATGGACTTGAGCAGCTCCTTCTCCTCTTGGTGTGTTCTTCCTCCTTAAAACTGTTCTAATCTAGAGAATATTCTTTCACTACATATGATGTTAGTGTTAAACAAAGCGTGAAAGAAAATTGAGAAATACACATGAATCAGTCGTTAAAATCTGTTTATCGCAGGTCTAGGTAGATTTCAACCACTGTGTGGCTAGCATCAATGCTAAAAACATACAAGAATACATTACAATAAGACATGTGCATGAATCGAAACATATTAGAGTTGTATAATCTTTGTATAAGAGTAGACGATAAAGTAACATACCACTAAGACGCAAGTCAGATCACCATTATCGTTTGCATATACAAACAGACTGCGCCAGACTATCCACGTCAGTATTTCGGTACACACTGAGATTGAAACGATCCCTTTGAAAAATTAAGAATGACATTGCTGGAAAAACTCTTACGTTATTTGATACAGAGACAGCTGAGTAAAACTAAACGTACTCAGACAATTCTCTCTTTACTTATTATGACGTCACTGACCTGACACAACATTTTTAGCGCAACGCATTGTGACTTTCAATAATCCCTACAAAAGAATGGCTCTGACTAACAGTAACCTATACCTTTCATGAATCACTTACCTCACAAAAATCTTCGTTACTCAAACTACTGCAATACAGCGAGCGCCAATACTGCCAGCTAAATAAAAGTTTCTAACTACTGAAGGCACTAACCACTGATAGGCATAGTTAGCAAATGAAAGATTTTGAGGCGGCCGCGGTGGCCGAGCGGTTCTAGGCGTTTCAGTCCGCAACCACACGGCTGCTACGGTCGCAGGTTCGAATCCTGCCTCGGGCATGGCTGTGTGTGATGTCCTTAGGTTAGTTAGGTTTAACTAGTTCTAAGTTTAGGGGACTGATGACCTCAGCTGTTAAAAAAGTCCCATAGCGCTTAGAGCCATTTGAAAGATTTTGACAGAGAACAAACAATGTATTTACCTCAATAGCGTTCAAAAGTCATTATATATATATATATATATATATATATATATATATATATATATATATTTTTTTCACAATAAAGGATGGCAGCCAAAAACAGTTGCAGGATAGAATTACTCAAACTACTGTTATTGTGAAGAATTTAACAGTTGCTGCTGCAGCCATGTTTAAAATCTTGATATATATATATATATATATATATATATATATATATATATATATATATATATATATATATATATATATATATAGGGTGTTACAAAAAGGTGCGGCCAAACTTTCAGGGAACATTCCTCACACACAAATAAAGAAAAGATGTTATGTGTACATGTGTCCGGAAACGCTTAAGTTCCATGTTAGAGCTCATTTTAGTTTCGTCCACCTACGCTCAATAGAGCACGTTATCATGGTTTCATACGTGATACTCTACCTGTGCTGCTAGAACATGTGCCTTTACAAGTACGACACAACATGTGGTTCATGCACGATGGAGCTCCTGCACATTTCAGTCGAAGTGTTCGTACGCTTCTCAACAACAGATTCGGTGACCGATGGATTGGTAGAGGCGGACCAATTCCATGGCCTCCACGCTCTCCTGACCTCAACCCTCTTGACTTTGATTTATGGGCGCATTTGAAAGCTCTTGTCTACGCAACCCCGGTACCAAATGTAGAGACTCTTCGTGCTCGTATTGTGGACGGCTGTGATACAATACGCCATTCTCCAGGGCTGCATCAGCGCATCAGGGATTCCATGCGACGGAGGGTGGATGCATGTATCCTCGCTAACGGAGCACATTTTGAACATTTCCTGTAACAAAGTGTTTGAAGTCACGCTGGTACGTTCTGTTGATGTGTGTTTCCATTCCATGATTAATGTGATTTGAAGAGAAGTAATAAAATGAGCTCTAACATGGAAAGTAAGCGTTTCCGGACACATGTCCATGTAACATATTTTCTTTCTTTGTGTGTGAGGAATGTTTCCTGTAAGTTTGGCCGTACCTTTTTGTATCACCCTATATATATATATATATATTGTGACGTACAAACAAACAAATTTCCTTCTTCTGACGGACACACTTCCAGATTATCCATTCTCAAAAATCCGCCATCTCACTTCCCCACATCCACCACTGCTGGCGGCTCACCTCCAACTGCCCAACGCTACGCGCTGTTCACATCCAACTGCCCAACACTACACAAGCGAATATCCCAACAATGAGTCTAACGAGCCACAGACAGCACACAGCGCACTCAGTGTTTTTCATACAGACCACTACGTGGTGTTACCAACATAAAACCCTAAACAGCCTACTTACAAGACCACTGTTTACAATTAACGCACAGCTGACCTTGATCTACCTTGTAATGGCGTTCAGTGACCTCTGTACATATTTAGTTCAAATTACAGTATTGACCAATTATAATAGCATCCTTCCAGGCTCGTACATGAGAACATATTCGGTGTTAAGTGACACCAATAGCCAGCTTAAAGTCTAATGATTTTACGAGTAGCACCAAACTAACCAACAAGTTATAGAGTCCTACGGGAAATTGGGCGTGAATGCATTGTAAAGTGTAATGTGTGTTGTTTCTTATAAAGTATCTTTGCTGGTACGTAAGTTCCTAAGCCTTGTCGTACATATTTTTAATTCGATCTGAAGCTAGAATGAAGCCAACTGTGTTTTAATAAATAGTTTTTCGTAAAGTTTTATTCTTGAAAGCAAGAGTAATTTATTTTGTCATTACTTGTTTACTTCTTCAAACAGCAATATGTAGAAACTGCTGTTCGTTCACACAGCAACCAACAAGCAGCTCGATCGGCAAATCGCTAGCGACTGCCCTGTTGAGCAATTCGTATCCTAGCTATTTTTAACAAAATTTTTAACGATTTTCTTTGATGTTTCCCGCATACTAGCTTATTGTTTGAACGAGGCCACAATTACGACATATACCGGAGTTAGCTGTGTAACAATTATTATTGTAAACAGGGGCATTAGTGTGAACTCAAATACTAACATTGATAGTATAATAGTGGGTATTTGTATAGGCAAGCGATAATGATAATTTGAGTTACATCTTACCGGTACATTATCGTCTACACTTGTGCAAACCTTATACCACTATAATCCTCTTTAATTCGTGCATGTGTCTTAGCGTTGCGCATTCTTATGCGTTTCTAACACCGATGATAGTCACTTGGCTGACATCTAGCTAGATCTGTTATAAACAGATTGTCAGCGACAGATTGCTGTATAATTCTCTGTTTTAATACAGTTCAAAATGGTTCAAATGGAGATGGAAGCCATGGGAGAAAAAGAGAAGGAAGACAGTGGAAATAAAAAAGAGAGATGAGTGGATGCCATGCATAGGCCTGGGGGGTGGGGTCTGGCTCCTCCCAGACTGGCGAACTTTTAACACTTAGGTATAGGTTCAAATGGCTCTGAGCACTATGGGACTTAACATCTGAGGTCATCAGTCCCCTAGAACTTAGAACTATTTAAACCTAACTAACCTAATGACATCACACACGTCCATGCCCGAGGCAGGATTCGAACCTGCGACCGTAGCGATCGCGCGTTTCCAGACTGAAGCGCCTAGAACCGCTCGGCCACACTGGCCGGCTTTAATACAGTAGCTGGACACGTCCATTCCTTACGGACTCACCTGACATTGGCTGAATGGTTTTCAGCCGAAATATCGTGACAAGATATTAACGTCGTCCTGCTGCAATCCCGGATCCTAACGGAATGTCAGCCACGGTCACCAATTTGGGTGGGTACGGGGAACGTGAAGTCCAACATGCGGGAGCCAAGGTAGGCAGCACGGCAGAGAGGGGTGAAGAAAAACCCTACCGGGGAGAGTTTCCCCGGCACATCCGGCGCTGCTCCGCGCATTCATCCCAGCGCGGCCCGCGTTTTCAGTTTCACAGGCGGCCTCGCCGCCGCTCGCGGACCACATAATAGGCCGACCGCCCCCTCGTGTTGTGTAAACGGGACGCTAACCAGCCTCCAGTATAAATACTAATTCGTCCGCAGCGCCGCCGAGACAAAGCCTTCATTATTGCGCCGCCTTTGTCCCGCGGCGGGCGGTAGGAATCCGTCTCCGCAGCCGAGACCTCGGACCTCGTCGAGGCGGGCCAAAGTTTTCCCGCAGCCGTGTCGGCTCGGGCGCTTTCCTTTTCATATTCGGCCGCCCCTCGCCTCCCCTCTCCCCGGCGGGCCGTCTACGGCGCTCATTTTTCATGCGCTGTGTTGGTCCCTTTCTAAAGAGCTCGGAATGCCCTGTGCGCTGCGACAGCTTTCTTAGCAACACACGACACCTTGCGTCCGCGTTCATTACGGCTCGGCGGCTGTCGACAAGATGAGACCAAACGCCCCCGCCAGCTCGCCGGACGTTCACACACACACACACACACACACACACTATTTCTTAATAACCTTCCCCGCTGCGCCGCGCCGCGCCTTCTACCCCCATTGTTATGTCGGGTGTACGCAGTGGGAGAAGCACAATGGTGCGGAGTGAATCCCACTCGCCGCTATTGTCGCCGTTTTACGGAATATACTTGTCTCTCCGCGAAGCAGGTGCGAGGAAATAAAGTCTCGGCGCGCGGCAAGTTTACGGCCCATTGGCCGTAGCGGCGAGGCCAATCGGAAAAATATGGCCGTGGAATGAGGCCATCTGTTGATGACGTCGGAGTGCTAGTCCCGCAGCTCATCACAGCCTCGACTTTATGTAAGTTGTGAACGCCTGTAGCGAGAGGGAAATTTCTAAGCAACTCAAAAGCTATGGTGCTGTAGCTCCATCTTCTGCAATTTCCTGCTTCCTTGTCCTGAAACTCGTATGACAGTTTATTAAATTTAACGAGTGCACTGTTAGAGAGGGAGCCTCTATGTCAAGAATTTGATCAGTTAGAGGGGAGCTGGGCACTCGAAAGGTGCTGGGAAGTAAAACTTGGCGTGTGCTCCAGAAAAGACACTTGTCTGAAAACAACACTTA
The DNA here is from genome assembly GCF_023864345.2 of Schistocerca serialis cubense. Classification (NCBI taxonomy): domain Eukaryota; kingdom Metazoa; phylum Arthropoda; class Insecta; order Orthoptera; family Acrididae; genus Schistocerca; species Schistocerca serialis. The sequence continues at coordinate 623,622,323 of NC_064645.1, forward strand.
AAATTAATTACTACAAAAAACTCAGATATTCAACTTCGCTTTTTATTACAAAACGCTTGCTTACGACAGTAGATTGAATGACTCTCTCAGCTCAAATAGTTTTTAAAAATATTGAAAGACGGAGAATGTTAGTTAGTGAGCAATAATAATTTAGCAAATGACTTCGCTATTGAAACAATATTTAAGCAAATGAGCAACTATATGAAAGCACTGAGATATTAATAACACAATTGCAGGAGGTACATAAAGATGAAATTTAATTTGTTGTATTCTTTGCTGACCATCGTTCAGCTTATATCAGACAAACAATACTAAAGAGGAGAAAAAAATTTGCATAAGAAATATTGATAAGGAGCAGTATTCAAGAACCAGCGAGCCGCCATAACAACACAATATAAGAACAAGTGGGAGCAATACAACTTATAAGCACGATTAAGAAAATGGGACCCAGCTATTGCACGAACAAGCGTGCTCAAAATACTAAACTTCAAACAAAAGCCACACTACATATTGAAGAATATCTTTTCAAAATCATAAACTTCAAGCAAATGCCCACGTTACACCAAAAAATTAAAAAAAAGTCTATTATTGGGCAAACAGAATTTGCGCTCAAAAACGATTTTTCAATTTAAACAACATTCAAACAATGAACATCTGACTAAAAAAAAATGATACTAATGCTTTAGAACGTGAAAGACTTCAACTGGCTCATGCTTAACAGAACCTCTTCAACTCGCCAATCACACGCAAATATGGCCGACACAGAACAGTTCAGTGAGCTCAAAAAAAAAAAAGAAAAAAACGACGCTAAGAAACTTGGGGTTGCTCCTGCACTATACACATGTGGAAAACATTTGTTAAACACGTAGATGCCAAAAGACATCCCTTGGAAGTGAGCCGTCCGGGGTGGCCGAGCGGTTATAGGCGCTACAGTCTGGAACTGCGTGACTGCTACGGTCGCAGGTTCGAATCCTGCCTCGGGCATGGATGTGTGTGGTGTCCTTAGGTTAGTTAGGTTTAAGTAGTTCTAAGTTCTTGGGGACTGATGACCTCAGAAGTTAAGTCCCATAGTGCTCAGAGCCATTTGAACCATTTGAACGTTGGAAGTGACTACACCTAACAACTGAGCACAAGCACGTCACGGGACCAAGCAAAATGCTTATCAAGCAAATCTGTATTTATCCGCTGCTCCAATATGTTCGTATACCCATGGACCAAACAGCAAAGGCGAAGCCAGGTCGTTATGGAACTCTAGTGTCGTGTTTTTCAGACAAGTGAGCTTAGCAATCCAGGACCCACTCACAGGACAGTGCAACACTGAGAAACGCTCGTCGCTTTACAGCCCCACGGAATGAACATTGGTCTCTGCTCAGGAACTTCCGTCTCCAGAATGTGGTAAGGCAGGACTGTAAGAGTCTCGCCGTGGCCAATGGCGAGCGAGCCCTCTCGCCAACTTCCTGGGAGGAGGTGGCTTATTAGGTCCCACCTCGGACGCAGCCTCGCGCTGTCGGTGAGGAATCGGTACTGTGCACGGCTCGGTCTGCCTGAAAGGAAACTTTTTCGATTTCGCTCAGACTCCGTTACTCTGTCTTCTGGCAGCTGTAACTCATGTTACTGTTGTGCTGTTCAGACTGGAGACTTGTTCGATGCAGCTTTCCATGCTTGTGCGAGTCCTTTCATATCTGGTTAATGACTGCACTTCATCCAATCGATCCTGATTCTGCAGTCAAGCCTCAGTTTCCTTTTACAATTTTAATTTCCCAACACTTCACAGTTCCTCGATGCCTCAGGATTAGGCCCACCTTTTATTTATTTACTCATTTATTTATTTTGCATCCAATACATAAATACATTAATCCTTGTTCCATAGATCATGAATACGACATTTCTTAATGATGAGGAACGTGTTACTTTAACATAAGTTTTCTTTACACAAAATAATTAATGAATTAATTATTTTTTTACAGTTACCACTTCATATCTAAGAATTCATCTATTGAGTAGGAGTTCTCATTCAGAAATTATTTTAATTTGCTTTTAAATGTTGGTTGGCTATCTGTCAGACTTTTAATATTATTTGGCAAATGACCAAAGATTTTTGTGGCAGCATAATTCACCCCTTTCTGTGCCAAAGTGAGATTTAATCCAGAATAGTAAATATCATCCCTTCTTCTAGTGTTGTAGCTATGCACTTCACTGTTATTTTTGAATTGGGATGGGTTAATAATGACAAATTTCATAAGTGAATATATGTATTGTGAAGTTACTGTGAATATCCCGAGTTCCTTAAATAAATGTCTGCAAGGTGATATTGGGTGGGCTCCAGGTATTATTCTGATGACATGCTTTTTGGCAATGAATACTTTCTCTCTTAATGACGAATTCCCCTAAAATATGATGCCATATGAAAGCAGTGAATGAAAATAGGCATAGCAGGCTAATTTACTGATATGTTTATCACCAAAATTTGCAATAACCCTAATAGCATAAGTAACTGAACCTCACTGTTTCAGCAGATCATTGATGTATTTCTTCCAATTCAATTTCTCATCAATGCACACACCCAAAAATTGGTGAGTATTCTGCCTTAGCAACAGACTTCTGTTCACAGTCTATATTCATCAATTGTGTTATGCTGTTTACTGTACAGAATTGTATAAATTTCTCAAAATTTAGTGAGAGTCCATTTGCAGAGAACCACTTAATAATTTTCTGAAAGACATTATTTGCAATTTCCTCAGCTGATTCTTGCTACTTGGGTGTAGTTACTATACTTGTATCATCAGTAAAAAGAACTAAGTTTGCATCTTCATGAATATGGAGTGGCAAGTCATTAATATAAGGGACCCAAGACTGAACCCTGTGGGACACCATTCTTGATACCTCCCCAGTTAGAGGACTCTGCTAGTTTTTGTAGACTATCTGTACTGTTAATTTCAACCTTCTGCATTCTTCCAGTTAAGTATGAATTAAACCATTTGTGCACTGTCCCACTTATACCACAATACTTAAGCTTATCTAGAAGAATTTCATGAGTCACACAATCAAAAGCCTTTGAGAGATCACAAAATATCCCAATGCCTTAGCAGCAGATGTTCGGTTATTCATTGCATTTAATATGTGATCAGTGAAAGCATATATAGCATTTTCTGTTGAAAAGCTTTTCTGAAAACCAAATTAACATTTTGTTAGTACTTCATTTTTACAAAGATGTGATGCTACTCTTCAATGCATTACTTTTCAAGAATTTTTGAAGTTACTTAAAAATCTTATCGGTTTACTGAAACACTAAATTTTGTTTATTCAGTTGTATTTTTCACTGGACATGACATTTGTATGCAACGTGAACTGAACAACCAATTCTTAAAAAAAAGTCTGTCTATAACAATCTTAACGGTCCTAAACACGTTTTTATTCGCCTTTCTTCACATCACCACTGTTACTGTCACCAACAGTATAGCAAACCAACTCTTTGTTAATCTGTAATTTTCCATACATCGGAATTTAAACGTTTAACTTCAATTCTCTCCTGCAGACTGAAATATTTTACAACAATAAGAACAAGTTCTATTTCACTTCTGTTTGGGCAATCCATTTTTCACCAAAGACATATTGTCAAATACGAATAGCGAAATAACATTATCAATAACTGCCTAAGTTTTGGTTCAAACAGATGAAAGTATTAGGTCACTTAACTTTACAACCAGTTTAGATATACAGTCTGGTGTTTTGAAACTGAGCTTGTGCGTAACACTGTCTTATTAAAATGTAACACCTTCAACATCACTCTGCAAATCACAATTCATAACTTTGGCTTTAAAAAAATCTCTTATGTTTGGTTGAAGCACTCGCATTAACAGCTCCCCTATGTTTAACTGTTTTCACGTATTCTTTCGTATCACCCTTTCCAATATGTGCAATAAATACGTTCATTGATACTGTCATTACACAATTCCAAAACTTTGTATTCGTGTTGCAGTTTCACATTAAAAAGAACTTTCTTTTGCCCTTTGTTAAACGCTGAGACAAAAAACCAATAGAGATAAAATGATCAAAAACGTGTGATGGAGTTACTTCACACACGCGAACAAAATAACCACATCGCCCCTGTTGTTACCAAATGTCTAAGTGAAAAGTTGTGGCCGTACGAGTAACCAGGCCTCCCTTCGATGTCAACGCTTGCTCCAAGGTCGGCTGTGAGAGGCAAGGCCGTAAAAGAACGTTTAAAGAGCAATGTCGAAAACACAGGTCTAAAATTTAAAACAAATTCCTGATCATTTACAAAATTCGTACATGTTTGCGATCCCAGACATTATCCCAGACAGTACCAAAAACCAGGACTGTCCAAGCTAATCCCGGAGGTATGGTAAGCCAAATCAGGAATATTCATGTCAAGCGACCCCTTCTTTTATTCAATTAGTGTCATAAAACTCTTTTATCCCAGTTCGATCAAGTACCTCTAAATTAGCCGTCCGATCTACCCATTTAAGCTCCTGCATTCTTTTGTAACAAAACATTCCTAAATCTGTTCTCGTCTTGTTTATACCGTTTATCGTCCATGTGTTACTTCCAAGTAATGTTACGCGCAAGACAAATATTTTCTTAAAAGACTTCCTAACACATCGTTTACATTAGGTGTTAACATACTTTCTCTGTTTCAAAAACAATTTCCTGCTGTTACCAGTCCGCATTTTATACCCTCTCTGCTTTGGCTCCTATAAATATTTCTCTGCTCAAACAGCAAAACTCATCCATTAAATTTAGCGTTTCGTTTCGTAGTGTAATAGGATCAGCATCGCCCAGTTCCGTCCCCCTTATTTCACTTTTGTGGATGTTCATCTTATAGAGTCTTTTCAAGGCAGTGTCCATTCCGTTCAGCCTATATTTCCATCCCCTTGCCGTCTCTACCAGAATTACGATGTCATCGGCAAACCTCATATATTTCATCTCCCGAAACTTTAACTCCGTTTCCAAACGCCTGCTGTTATATGAGAATGATATGGTACCCTTTCATTCACTGACATCCTAGGCGGTACTTGGGGTCTACATCCTGCCATTATTCTCACTTATACATCCCTCATTCGTGCTATAGTAACTTACGCCAATGTAGCCTCGACTTTTGGCCCACTTGTATTTCATAGATCTTACCAGGAAGACATGAACTGCACCTCGCCTCCACGTTCGCTTCCCTTCTCTATTCTCGTCCTATTCTACCTAATCCACATCCCCTGATAAAATCGTAAAGCACCCGCAAAGGGAGGAGGAAACAAAATGAAACTTTACAGACTGAGAGATATCTTAAGTTATTTCGGTGATTAAAAAATCGAGTCAAATTTACGAAGAACTCTTACAAGTTCGACGTAGCAGCGCCTCTCACCAAGATGTATATGGTGATTCGGTTGGACAGGGTGTCATAGAACCTATGTTTCATCCCCAGAGGCAAGCTGGAACTCAGTTATTGTAACTGGTTATTGATAACCTGGGTGCTAGCATTGGGATGGAGATGAAGTCAGAGCTGGTACCACGCATATTCTCCTGGGGGTAGTTATCAAGTCTCCGAAGTAAACACTCTGAAAACAAATTTACAGAATTCAGATATAACTCCCGCTATGCAATTATCGACATACCTGACTGCCCATACATGAGAGTGCATAGGGGCCAGAAAAAGGTGTTGATGAGATGCTGAAACTGGTCGTCTAGATAAAATAACTTCTAAAAACATACAACTCTTTGGCGATATTTCTTTGGCAAATGTTTGACCGGCCGCTGTAAGGTATTGTGGCGAAATAAATAAAAAAACATTTCGTTTTTATTGTGTTTTTTAACTTTAGAATTTTTTAAAGGCTTTTTTACGGATTGTATTGACCGGCTTGAATGCGGACAAATACAGTGCTGCGTGAAATATGCCTGTAATATAATTTACCATTCCGATTAATTACATTTTGAATTTTACGTCATTGTTGATTTAATCAGAGTTCTCACCTTAGACGTAGAATTAGTCCTTCTGCCACAATATTAATTCATCAGTCGCCATCGAAGCTCTTCTCTTTGTTGACCGTGTGTATCTTCCTAAGTCGGCATCGGTTCACTTCACGAAGACGGTGGAAACCAAGGAATACAATGCCACGTTGCTTTAAATAATTTTCGTAACACTTCGATACTTCTCACTATTTTTTTATTCACAAGACAATAAAACTTGCTCAGCTCGTCGCACAAACCATAATTACTAACAATATGGCTGCCTTTCCGCAGACACCAAAAATTACGTCCATCCTCCACGAGGCAACAATCGAAAGTGTCCCTTAGCTCCTTCTTGGAGTATGAAATAAAAGAGAATCCAATGTGAACATTACAAAGATTATAACCTACATGCCTCTCAATTTAATCTTTGGCGCAGCCTTTAAGGTATTGTATGTCTCTGCGTCGGAATGTGTCATTACAGTATCCACGATGGATCAACGGAGATTGAAAATCCATTTTGTAGAAACCCACATAGGTTCGGGAAACAACGATCGTGTGAAACCCAACTCGCTCTGTTCGTCCACAAGATTCAGAGAGCAGTAGATACCGGTGCCAAAGTTGATGCCGTGCTCCTTGACTTCCGAAAGGTGTTCGAAACAGTTCCCTACTGCCGTCTAGTGAACAAAATGGGAGCGTACGGAATATCAGTTGTGTGAGTGCACTGATGACTTACTATCAAACAGAGCAAAACATGTGATTCACAATGGAGAGAAATCTGCAGGGGTAAAATTGACTTCGGATGTAACCCAAGAGAGTGATATAGGACCAATATCTTTTTGCAGTACAGTATGTTTGACAATTCCCATTACAGGCTTCGAGGGTTTTTATAGGGGACTTAGTAGGTAAGGTTTTGGTAAGGAATCCATGTCCGGAAATGTACTTTCTTGGTGTAAAATAAGTTTGAAGATCGAACCGCTTTCAAAGCTCCTACTTTACGGTACGCACAGAGCGACGACTATTACTCCGACCTGTGTGCTCTACAGGAACCCACGGCTCTGGCTATGTTTCAAGCACTCGTCGTCTGGTTCTCTTTCACACGATGAAGGACGTCCTTTTCAAAGTAGAGAGTGCGGCGCCCCGTTCTCTGTGTGGGGCCATGAAGAGAGAGATTTCGTAAGTAGGCTGTTTAGGTTTTTATGTTGGTGACGCCACGTAGTGCTCAGTATGAAAATCGCTGACTGCGCTGTGTGCAGTCTGTGGTTGGTTGGACTCGTTGTTGGAATATTCGCTTGTGTAGTGTTGGGCAGTTGGATATATAATGACTTTTGAACGCTTTTAAGGTTAAATTGTTTGTTCTCTATCAAAATCTTTCATTTGCGAACTATGCCTATCAGTAGTTAGTGCCTTCCGTAGTTAGAATCTTTTATTTAGCTGGCAGTATTGGCGCTCGCTGTATTGCAGTAGTTTGAGTAACGAAGATTTTTGTGAGGTAAGCGATTCATTATTGTTAGTCAGGGCCATTCTTTTGTAGGGATTATTGAATGTCAGATTGCGTTGCGCTAAAAATATTGTGTGTCAGTTTAGTGATGATCAGAATAAGTAAAGAGAGAGATGTCTGAGTACGTTTAGTTTTTCTCAGCTGTTTAAAAATCAAATAACGTAAGAGTTTTTCCAGCACTGACATTCATAATTTTGCAAAGAGGACGTTTCAATTTGAAAGTGATCCAATTTTGAAACTTATCTTACTCCTAGACGGCACATTTCTGGACATGGATTCCTTACCAAAACCTTACCTACTAAGTCCCCTGTAATGAGAATTTTTAACTGTGCTGTGAAAAGTATTGGTGCTACAACACTCTCTTGTGGTATGCCCGAAGTTAGTTTTACGTCTGCGAATGACATGCTGTGTTCTGTTTGCTAGTCAGTTATCAGTCCACTCACACAGCTGATATTCCGTACGTTCCTATTTTGTTAATTAGATGGCAATATGGAACTGTATCGAACACCTTTAGGAAGTCAAGGATCAAGACATTAACTTGGGCACCGGTACCTTCTGCTCTCTGGGTCTTGTGGACGAACATCCAAACGTACATTTCCGGACATTGCACCCTTATCAAAACGTTATCTACGAAGTCCTCTCCACAACCTCTAGAAGCCAGTAGAAAGAATTATAGGAAGTCTTGTATGTATAAATGATCTACTGAATAAGGTCGGAAGTCCCATGAGACGTTACACGGATGATGTTGTTATAAGTTGAGAAGTCGTAACTCTAGAAAATTATATCGAAATCGAAGAACATGTACAGAGGATCGACATTTGGGCAGGGATTGGCAGTTGACTGTCAACTTAAATAAATGTAATGCATTGTGGGTAAATAGGCGGAAGGAGCCATTTAGACACAAATCGATTACAGACCTTGGCTGCGAATGGACATTGATTACATCAATGGGGAATGTTGAAAATTTGTGCCGGACTGGAATTAGAACCCGGGTCTCCTGCTTACTAGGCAGACGCCGACTACCCTAGCACGCCTACCGTCAGATCCAAATTCTCAACTTATTCACACACTACTAATATAGCGACTCTTGCCCATCAGCTTCATTACTTGTGGCATTTCGGCGACTCCCGTAAGGTCACTGGCCGTCTACCCATAATTATATATATATATGTGGTGTCTGTTCTTTCGGGCATGTCCAAAAGAACAAACACCACATACATAGAAAGAGCCATTATTGTATCTTTACGTGCATCCAGACCAATTTTTGGAAATAATCACATCCATAAAATCTCTGTTGGTCCATCATGGACAGGGGACATCGGCTAGTTAAGTAACTGGCAGTGTCAATTAAGTTCACCAACAGCCGTGTAACTTAAGATGTTATTTTATTTTATTTTGAAGGCTACCGGTATCAGTGTTTCACTGTTGCATCTTCGAGCCCCATATGAACCTCTCCAAATAAACGAAAATATCATATAGTGCCATAAATCCCTGAATTTCGTGAATTCAAGTCAGTCGCTATCAAGTCTTCGAATGCAGCACTAGTGTAACGATTGAATTCACGACATCCAGGGATTTATGGCATTATATGATATTTTCGTATTTAGAGAGATTCATATGGGGCCTGAAAATGGAATAATGAAATGCTGAAACCGGTAGCATTGAAAATAAAATAAAATAACATCTTAAGTTACATGGCTGTTGGTGAATTTCTTTGACATTGAGAGTTACATCCATAAACCGTCTAGGAGTATGCATATGGAACGATGCAAAGTGGATCGACCACACTGACATTATCACAGGTAAGGCAGATGCCAGAGTGAGATTCATCAGAAGAACACTCAGGAAGGGTAATCCACCCACAAAGGAGATACTTGACTATTGCTCGTCAATCTGCGGCCCGCACCAAATAGGAGTGGCACAGGAAATAGACTCTGTCCAATGAAGAGCAGGGGAGTTGCTCAGCCAGCTCCATCAGCAGATACTGTAAGAGAGGCGTTGAAACGTCCCCTTTGGAAAATTATAAATGACTGTGCTGGTAAACCTCTTACGTTATTTGATTTTCAAAGAGCTGGGCAAAACTGAACGTACTCAGACATTTCTCTCTTTACTTATTCTGATCATCACTAAACTGACACGCAATATATTTTTTAGCACAACGCAATCTGACTTTCAATAATCTCTACAAAAGAATGGCCCTGACTAACAATAACCTATACCTTTCATGAATCACTTACCTCACAAAAATCTTCGTTACTCGAAGTACTGCAATACAGCATGCGCCAATACTGCCAGCTAAATCGAAGAGTCTAACTACTGAAGGCACTAACTACTGATAGGCACAGTTAGCAAATGGAAAATTTTGATGGAGAACAAACAATGTATTTACCTTAATAGTGTTCAAAAGTCATAATATATATATATATCAGTTCATGACATCCAGTTTAACGAATTTCCTTTTTTTTGGCGGACACACGTCAAGATCGTCCGCTCTCAAAACTCTGCTATCTCTCTCCCCACATCCACCACTTCTGGCGGCTCACCTCCCAACTGCGCAACGCTACGCGCTGTTCACATCCAACCGCCCAACACTACAATATCAAATATTCCAACAATGCCAAAGAGCCACAGATTGCACACAGCACAGTTAGCGATTTTCATACAGAACGCTATGTGGCGTTACCAACATAAAAAACTAAACAGCCTACTTCCTTACAGCGTGTTGCGTAACGGTGTGATTTACTGTCAAAATTCCGAGAGTGGACGTTCCTGCCGGCCGAAGTGCCCGTGCGGTTAAAGGCGCTGCAGTCTGGAACCACAAGACCGCTACGGTCGCAGATTCGAATCCTGCCTCGGGCATGGATGTTTGTGATGTCCTTAGGTTAGTTAGGTTTAACTAGTTCTCAGTTCTAGGGGACTAATGACCTCAGCAGTTGAGTCCCATAGTGCTCAGAGCCATTTGAACCATTTTTTTGGAGGTTCCTGCAAGAGTCAACCAATATGTTACTTCCTACTGCATACACTGAACATAATGACCAGCTACCAAATAGGCAGTATGTCTACCTTCGGCACCGATAACAGCGGCGACACGTAATGGCATGGAACCAGTGAGATCTTGGTAGGTTGCTGGAGGGTGTTGGCACCACATCTGCACACACAGGTCACCTAATAATTCTCGTAAATTCCGGGGGGGGGGGGCGGGGGGGGGGGAGGGGCGATGAACTCTAAAGCCACGTTCGATCACATCCCAGATGTGACTGGTCAGGTTCAGATCTGGCCAGTTGGGGGGCCAGCACATCAATTGGAACTCGCCAATATGTTCCTCGAACCACTCCATCACACTCCTGGCCTTGTTACATGGCGCACTATCTTGTTGGAAAATGCCACTATAGTCCTTGGCTGTCACGGTGCCTTGCACAAGCTCCAGCGGACCAATGGATGCCCACGTGAATGTTCCCCAGAGCATAATGGAGCCGCCGCCAGCTTGTCTCCGTCCCGCCGTACAGTTGTCAAGCAGCTGTTACCCTGGAAGACGACGAATTCGCGCCCTCCCATCGGCATGATGAAGAAGCTGCCGGCAGTAATGAGACCATGCAGCACGTGCCCATTTCAGTTGTAGTTGCCGATGTCGCAGTGTTAGCATTGGCACATCTACATCTACATCTACATCTACATTTATACTCCGCAAGCCACCCAACGGTGTGTGGCGGAGGGCACTTTACGTGCCACTGTCATTACCTCCCTTTCCTGTTCCAGTCGCGTATGGTTCGCGGGAAGAACGACTGTCTCAAAGCCTCCGTGCGTGCTCTAATCTCTATAATCTTACATTCGTGATATCCTCGGGAGGTATAAGTAGGGGGAAGCAATATACTCGATACCTCATCCAGAAACGCACCCTCTCGAAACCTGGCGAGCAAGCTACACCGCGATGCAGAGCGCCTCTCTTGCAGAGTCTGCACTTGAGTTTATTAAACATCTCCGTAACGCTATCACGGTTACCAAATAACCCTGTGACGAAACGCGCCGCTCTTCTTTGGATCTTCTCTATCTCCTCCGTCAACCCGATCTGGTACGGATCCCACACTGATGAGCAATACTGAAGTATAGGTCGAACGAGTGTTTTGTAAGTCACCTCCTTTGTTGATGGACTACATTTTCTAAGCACTCTCCCAATGAATCTCAACCTGGTACCCGCCTTACCAACAATTAATTTTATATGATCGTTCCACTTCAAATCGTTCCGTACGCATACTCCCAGATATTTTAGAGAAGTAACTGCTACCAGTGTTTGTTCCGCTATCATATAATCATACAATAAAGGATCCTTCTTTCTATGTATTCGCAATACATTACATTTGTCTATGTTAAGGGTCAGTTGCCACTCCCTGCACCAAGTGCCTATCCGTTGCAGATCTTCCTGCATTTCGGAACAATTTTCTAATGCTGCAACTTCTCTGTATACTACAGCATCATCCGCGAAAAGCCGCATGGGACTTCCGACACTATCTACTAGGTCATTTATATATATTGTGAAAAGCAATGGTCCCATAACACTCCCCTGTGGCACGCCAGAGGTTACTTTAACGTCTGTAGACGTCTCTCCATTGATAACAACATGCTGTGTTCTGTTTGCTAAAAACTCTTCAATCCAGCCACACAGCTGGTCTGATATTCCGTAGGCTCTTACTTTGTTTATCAGGCGACAGTGCGGAACTGTATCGAACGCCTTCCGGAAGTCAAGAAAAATAGCATCTACCTGGGAGCCTGTATCTAATATTTTCTGGGTCTCATGAACAAATAAAGCGAGTTGGGTCTCACACGATCGCTGTTTCCGGAATCCATGTTGATTCCTACATAGTAGATTGTGGGTTTCCAAAAACGACATGATACTCGAGCAAAAAACATGTTCTAAAATTCTACATACATGGGTCGTCGGCAGCGGGGACCCTTCGTTAGGAGTGTTCGTTGCATTATGTGTTCAGACACACTTGTACTCTGCCCAGCCTTATAGTCTGTGATGTTAGTCCCGCCGCAGTTCGCCACCTGTCCTGTTTTACCAGTATGCACAGCCCACGACGCCCGACGTCTATAATGAGGGGTGGACGACGAGGTCTGGACGTGGTTTCACCTTGGTTTCGCCACGTGTTGGAAGACATTCACCGCAGCATTCCTCGAACAGCCGACAACTCGTGCAGTCTCCGAAATGGAGGCTCCAGACCATCACAATCTGCTTACGGTCAAACTCAGATAGCTCAAAGCCTTCTCCGTTCTACACACCGTCAGCGCGGTCATTGATACTGCATGCACAGCGCGTGTGTCTTGCTAGCAGTCAGTCCTCGTCAGGTGACGCTGCTATCGCCTGGACAGGTTTATATCGTTATTCATGAGGGTATTTTTGATCCGTCGTTGCAACTACAGAAATACGTGTTTGTTTTTGTTCACGATGCGTTTCGCTTCATTGAGGTAAAGCATCATCAGTGGTCTGTAATTAAGTTTATTTACATTTTGATTTGCTTTATAGATCGAAAAACAATTCGTTAGGAATAGGTTGGTTTGTATTTACGGTGATTTTACGGCAGATTTCTCGCTTATATCGGGAAATGCCGTCTGCTGGCACATCGTTGTTTTTCGGTGTTAGACACTGATAATTTTCGTCTACTTTTTAGATGTTCTGCAGCACTATGCATTTCTCACAACACACTTTTATGCACACCACTGTATTCTGTTTGTATTCGTGCTTCCAGTATGTGTTGATGTTTGTGTTTTGTAGTGTTGCCAACATAACATTTCCACTACTTTTTCTTTCACCTACAAATATTCTTTTTTTAAATCAGATGAATTTATTTGTATAATTCTATTTAAGTATGATTCTGTGTATTTATATAATGTGTAAGAGTAGAGAAGGAATAGCGATGGAGGTTTTTTTTTTTTTTTTTGAGGAGAAACGAAGATGAGTGGAATGGACATAAGTATTTAGCAGTGTGATGGAGTGTGGGTTAGAGGAGAAAGTGAGGAACGAGGGGTGAAATAAAACTGTGAGTGGGGTGGGGGGGGGGGGGGGGGGTTGTGGGAGAGTGGAAGGGGGTGAAGGATGGAAAAGGCTATATACTTATGCCCACTCATCATGGTTTCTCCTCCCCCCCCCCCCCCCCCCAAAAAAAAAGTAAAATTTTCAAAGGTGAAGCTGGACTCCACCAGCAAAATTCCAAAGAGTTTTTAGGGATATTTTCAGAGTAATTTGCTCAGTGGTGTCCGGTGGCTCCTTATGGAGTGATAATGTAATTATAATTTATTTGGTTTGTTAACCGAACTACCTTGGTTTCAATTATGTTTATCATGTAGATAAGAATAAATCCATCTTAACTGAACGTTTAACAAATTAGACGTGAAGTCACGTGAGAGGTATGAGACCATTTTTAAGTAATTTGAAGGTTGTTTCAGCGCTGTAGGACGCTATAAAAATACATGGAAGTCGCAGGTTGTGTGGAGACCACTTACTTTAATGACGCATTTCGATTTATACATCGTCAGATTTGAACATTCCGACTCTACTAGTACAAACTTTAGAATTGAATCTCTGGTAAGTAAATATCAGATAGCAAGTATTTAAACATAACAAGCATAGATTACAAAAAGTAAGGGGGGGGATAATACGTGGAGAGTAGGAAGGGCAATTTACGTTCAAGTTTTACAAACTGACATTTTATTGTAATTAAAGTTTCACAACAAATAATCAAAATATTCTACAGCTCAAATCAGTATTCACATTGATCACAAGCGGTTACTACAAGGCCTGCAAACATGGCGCAAACAGCGGCCGCCCCTCGGGCAGGCAACATTGGAACAACCTTAAAAGAGCAACTAGTCTAACAGAAACAAATTACCATTTATACTCTTGCGTATACAAAAATTTTACAGAACAACAGTTACTTCAATGAGGTTAAAGCTCGAGCTAACTTTATTATTTTTATTTTATTTTACCAATTGACCCAAAAATTATAAAAAGGGAGGAAACTACGAGCGTTTACTAAAATCATAAAAGCACTTAACTAAAATAAAGTCGGAAAAGGACAACTGCACTATTAAAGATAAACACACAGCAAAATTTCGCTTAAAACCTTGAGTACTGAATAATATATCTGAAATTTCATGGCTGAACATTAGATTGCTTTAGTTTTAAGGCAATTTACAAGAACAAAGACAACACCTCCTTAAGAAATGCACTCAAACTACAAAACTCAATTCTTCCTTTTCAACCAACCGGCGCTACAGGCTCCACGGAAAGTTATTAGTAAACAGGCATCATCCAGTTCTTACTGTGAGACTACAAGAAAGGACGTTCACCATAAAATCCAAATAGGTAACTCCTAGGTTTTGGTTGCCACATAGCTTTCCATCCACTGCGAAGCAGGTGGAAAAAGAGGATCAGGACCTCCTTCCTTGCCGCTGCTGCCTTGTGGTTCCGACAAGACGGAACAGCACATTACGAAGCCGCACCCACCTGGTTGGAGTCTAGTGTTTACTTGCAACTCCGCCCGAGCTCTGATGTATACTTCGAGCAACGGCCAGGTGTCACAGCATGGGAAAGAGTGAGAGGGGTTGGGGGTGGGGGGGTGGGAATCCCCGGGGCCCAAGTCTCATAGTTGGAGGCAAAAATGGTTCAAATGGCTCTGAGCACTATGGGACTTAACATCTGAGGTCACCAGTCCCCTAGACTTAGAACTACTTAAACCTAACTAACCTAACAAGGGAACCTTCCCATCGCACCATCGCACCCCCCCCCCCCCCCTCAGATTTAGTGATAAGGTGGCACAGTGGAGAGGCCTTGAAAAACTGAACACAGACCAATCGAGAAAACAGGAAGAAGTTGTGTGGAACTGTGAAAAAAATAAGCAAAATATAGAAACTGAGTACTTCATGCCCAACATAGGCAACATCAAGGATAGTCTGAGCTCAGGAGCGCCGTGGTCCCGTGGTTACCGTGAGCAGCTGCGGAACGAGAGGTCCTTGGTTCAAGTCTTCCCTCGAGTGAATAGTTTAATTTTTTTATTTTCAGACAATTATTATGTGTCCGTCCGTCCGTCCGATGCGATCACTTTTTGGGAGCGATTATCACATCCACAAGAAAACCTAAATCGGGGAAGGTAGAAGAATCTTTTTATCCATTCGTCAAGTGTACAAGTTAGGTGGGTCGACAACATATTCCTGTCATGTGATGCACATTCCGTCACCAGTGTTGTATAGAATATATCAGACGTGTTTTCCTGTGGAGGAATCGGTTGACCTATGACCTTGCGATCAAATGTTTTCGGTTCCCATTGGAGAGGCACGTCCTTTCGTCTACTAATCGCACGGGATTGCGGTGCGGTCGCAAAACACAGACACTAAACTTATTACAGTGAACAGAGACATCAATGAACGAACGGACAGATCATAACTTTGCGAAAATGAAGAAAGTAATCCTTTCACTCGAGGTAAGACTTGAACCAAGGACCTCTCATTCCGCAACTGCTCACGCTAACCACGGGACCACGGCGCTCCTGAGCTCGCACGCTCCTTGATGTTGCCTATCTTGAGCATGGACTACTCAGTTTGTATATTTTGCTTATTTTTTTCACAGTTCCACACAACTTCCTGCTGTTTTCTCGATTGATGTGTGTTCAGTTTTTCAAGGCCTATCCACTGTGCCAACTTATAACTAAATCTGAGGGGGCTGCGATGGGGAGGGCCCCTGGTAAGGGCATCACACACATCCATGCCCGAGACAGGATTCGAACCTGCGGCCTTGGCGGTCGCGGCCACACCGCACAGCAGGAGGCCCAAGTCTGAATTCCCGAGGGTGAAAATTGGCAAAAACCAAGCTGTTAGCGTAAAATGATCTTTATATCATTTTATAAATAAAAAAACATTGCCCCTGAACCTGCATAACCAATCTAACTTTTCTTATCCATTTCAGTTTTATGAGTCATACAGACCAATTGCATACAACTCTATTTCGTGTTTAATCGTGAATACTCGATATTTTGTTTAGAAAACAGGCGCTACAACCACCTTGTGACTGATTCGAAAATGCTCTTTCTATAAATGTTGATGGAAACCCCACCAATAAATTCTGCAACAAATGTACACGGCAACAAGTGTGAAATGTTATAATTTGGTAGGTTTGCCAACAACAGTCAAATATAAGGCACTACTGATTCCATCACAAGGTGATTTTACATGAAAAAGGACCATACAGAAAATCTTTTTCACTCATGAGTAAACACAATACAATAAACTTATATTTCTGCATAGTTGTCCTAGAAGGATCGTAAAACTGAAGAAATGAAATAACATGAAATGTTCAGGCTAGCTATGCTGATGCTCGGAAGTAAAGAGGTAATCTTCTTCTTTTGTTTGTCTGTAGAATATCCGACTTACATGGGTACTCCCATGTGACTTATTATTTCCTTGTCAGAGATGCTGGGTCTTCGGAGATTCAGCTCAGAAAATAGGAGACCCAAATAATGAAAATTTCCTCAGAATGTTGGCACTCTTCTATCACTATGATTGTGTTCTTGCAAAATACGTTAGCAAGGCCAAAGATCTACAAGAATCTATAAACCGTTTACAAGTGCATTATCTGTCAAGCGATACTCGGAATGAATTTATTTCTAGTTGTGACCACCGTGTCAGGGGTGCCATCTAGGAACCGAGAGAAAATGAAAAGTTTTTTTCAGTTATGGTTGAAGCAACTCCTGAGTCAAATCGTATTGGGCAAACAACACGCACCCTGAGTTACACCTACTTCGAGAAGGAAACATAAAATAATTAAATGGTTTTTGAATTTTATAGACCGCAGTCAGAAAACGAGAGTTGCTATTCCACATTTAATTCGATCAACACTTGTGAAACACTCAGTTCCTATCTTTGATTGCCATGGACAACTTTATGATAACGGAAGTAATATTAGAGGGTTTTGTATTTATTGCAGTGAAATACTTCTGCAAAATTTGTTCTATGTGCTTGTTATAGATTTCTGTGGAGTACATGCAACCGGTAGTTGTCATGAACCAGATACTTTATTCTAAGTGATTCAACTTCTTTACTTCCTGTTCGGTAGCAGTCCACAGCGATGGGAAATTCTGAAGCAGTGCTAGAAGTTCTTTATAGTCCATGTCTGACACCCGTTGGATTGTTCGGGTTGACTGTGTTAATACCAATTGCAACTCACTTGAATAAGATTGCCTTTGGTGTTGAAACTCTCAGTAGTTTAAATTAGTCAGCTGAAACACGTTCTGTGTACGGGGTGTTTTGGATTACGTGAATCATTTAAGTGTTAAATCATGGCATCAATTTAACTAAGGCTGTTGGTACCAATTGACTACAGACGCAAATTACTGCAAATTCGAAATACTACCATTGATGTTCAGATAAGACACCTGGAGGGCTGGTTAAATGACTTAAAATACCTTCGCAAAAACTGAGACGCCATTCCCACTCATCTAAAGCTGTTCCCAGTGCAATTAATATCAATCCCGAATTTCTGGAGGAGCGCACTAAGAAGGGGAAACCATTTCATTTTGAAGCCAGGAATGAAATGACGGGTGTGAATTCAGAAGATTTATACAGGATAAATGTGTTTTATGTCATTATTGACAATCTAGTGTACAACTGGAAAACCCGATTTGAACCAGTGAAGATTTTAGATGAAAAATTTGTGTTTTAAGGAAATAGTTAAAGATGACTGACAGTCAGGTCGCTGAGGGGTGCAAATTATTTATCAATGAATATCATTATGATATCACAACATATTTAGAAGATGAAGTTAAACACTTGTAAACAACTCTTACTTCAAACTATGAATACATTACTTTGAAACCAATAGAACTCTTGAATGAGACGGATTAGCTTATAATTTTAAGCTTATTTCCGAATATATGCGTATCTATGCGGACCTTGTCTCTTCCACTGACAAAAGCGAAAGCAGAAAGGTCATTCAGCACTCTGGCTCCTGTTAACAATTGTCTCAGATCAAGTGTGCATCGACAACGTCTCAAAATTTTGGGAACCTTGGAATCTAAATATACTTTTGCAAGGCAGCTAAACTTTGATGCTACGATTCAAACATTTCCTGAACAAAAGATTCGCAAAGTGCTCTTGACAGTGTTCTGGGCAACCAGGTTGTAATATGTTCCCCGTAGCGTGACTCATAGCGGATTACATGCGAGTGCGCTGATGACTGTTTATTGAAATGTCCAACTGATCTTTCACCCTATACCCACGAGCTTAAAATTTCGGCTCAAAATCCACTCTCCCCTATACCTAAGCGTTAAAGTTCGCCCGTCTGGGGGAAGCCAGATCGCCCCCCCCCCCCAAGCCTAAGTATGGGGTCCACTCATCTCTCTTTTTCATTTCCACTGTCTTCTCTCTCTTCTTCCCCACTGTCTTCTCTCTCTTTTTCTTTTAATTCCCCTGTCTCTCAGTATCTCCTCTGCCACTGCTTTCTCTTCGTCCATCTCTCTTTCTCTTTCACTGACACTTTCTCTCTCCCACCATCACTGTCTCTCCCCTTTATTTTTTTTTCTTCCCCTGGCACTGTCTCCTCTCTCTTCCACCATAGTTGCCTCTCCTTTCAGCACAAAATATGTTCGCATGCCAAAATTTTTCGTGCGAAAGGCAGACTGAGAGCTGAGGCAGCTGGCTTCCCACTTTTCCGTCCGCTTTTTTATGCTCCGACAGGAGCATTTTTCCGCTGGATCGCCTCTTTTGCCTGCTATAGCAGAGTATGCAGCTTACATGAAATGAATTGTGTAAGTCACTTAAGTTTTGACAATTTGTTAATATACTTCGACACATTCATAAACTTTGACACGTCAAAACAACAAGTAAGTACGCATAATATAAGGTAAACACAAAATCGTTTGCTTTGCGTTTTTATCTATACTCCATTTATCGGTCCGAGCTCATCGAAAACGCCAAGCTTAGTATTTGAATTAAAAAAGAGTTAAAATGTTATTAGAAATATTTTACTGAGATTTTAGTCTTTCCAATTTTCATTAATTTTTGGTAGTCATTTTAAGTTCCTTTTAGACATGTTAAGACACTTATTAGCTCAACTTTTATTACTCAGTACCACTTCGGACGTATCTGTAAAGCCGTGGAGTGCCCATTACACAGAGACATTGCGTCATAAAGTATTATTGATGAAAAAATGCTGACAAAAAATATAATTTGGTGACCTCAAAAGAAGTAGGATGACGAACCCTTGCCATGTGTCCACAACGTCAATTAAAACTAAGTGTACGCCTCAGACCAGATATTACTTGCATATTTTATTGCATATGTACGACAGATTTGAACCTCTGGATCTTGGTAACGGACAATGATATCGAAAAAATGTCGAAGATTCCCAACAACATCATCTTAACAACATATGGTAAAATTTGCGACTGTTTGCCATGAACAGAAATTATAGAAAAGGCCATCCCCACGACTAGTAATTTTCGTACCCGAAAAATCGTTGTTTTTCGGGGTTCGTCCATCAAGAAATGGTGACTTCATCAGCCACCTTAGGTCCACCCTAGGCTACACCTAATGCAAAAGAGCCAGCCGATTTGCTCAATTTGCCTGGCCTGGATAAATGTGTAATTTTTAAATTTTGACCCCATACTGTAGAATAAGAACAGTATGCCAGTTCTTCCGGTGGTATACCAAAAATCTCTGTGATCAGTAGAACCCGAGATATGATCCCCTGAAAAACTACTGCATTTTAGCGCGCGGTTTTTTGGAAGACATTTGTACCATGCACTGTTGTGTACGGACAGATTGCGTTTGTGAAGATGCGATTAGTGGCCTGTAATTGTTTTTTGTGTACCTCCAATATTCCCTCAAATGCATTTGTGTTTAAATCATGTCAGACTTTTTTTTAAGTAAAAATATTACTGGGATGCTATATTAGGAGACGGGGTCCCAGGCACACATATTGCCCCAGGCCCAGCCAGACCTGGCTCCCAGTGGCCCTGGCCACCGCACAGCTCTGCCTCACTGTGAACGAGTGCGATAGTGAGCCGACACCAAAGACCAACTGCCGACGCAATTCCCGCAACCTTATACACTACTGGCCGTTAAAATAGCTACACCACGAAGATGACGTGCTACAGACGCGAAATTTAACCGACAGGAAGAAGATGCTGTGATATGGAAATTATTAGCTTTTCAGAGCATTCACACAAGGTTGGCGCCGTTGGCGACACCTACAACGTGCTGACATGAGGAAAGTTTCCAACCGATTTCTCATACACAAACAGCAGTTGACGGGCGTTGCCTGGTGAAACGTTGTTGTGATGCCTCGTGTAAGGAGGAGAAATACGTACCATCACGTTTCCGACTTTGATAAGGGTCGGATTGTAGCCTATCGCGATTGCGGTTTATCGTATCGCGACATTGCTGCTCCCGTTGGTCGAGATCCAATGACTGTTAGCAGAATGTGGAATCGTTGGGTTATGGAGGGTAATACGGAACGCCGTGCTGGATCCCAACGGCCACGTATCACTAGCAGTAGAGATGACAGGCATGTTATACGCCTGGCTGTAACAGATCGTGCAGCCACGTCTCGATCCCTGAATCAACAGATTGGGACGTTTGCAAGACAACAACCATAGGCACGAACAGTTCGACGACGTTTGCAGCAGCATGGACTGTCAGCTCGGAGACCATGCCTGCGGTTACCCTTGACGCTGCATCACAGACAGGAGCGCCTGCGATGGTTTACTCAACGACGAACCTGGGTGCACGAATGACAAAACCTCCTTTTCTCGGATGAATCCAGGTTCTGTTTACAGCATCATGATGGTCGCATCCGTGTTTGGTGACATCGTGGTGAACGCACATTGAAAGCGTGTATTCGTCATCGCCATACTCGCGTATCACCCGGCGTGATGGTATGGGGTGCCATTGGTTACACGTCTCGGTCACCTCTTGTTCGCATTGACGACACTTTGAACAGTGGGCGTTACATTTCAGATATGTTACGACCCGTGGCTCTACCCTTCATTCGATCCCTGCGAAACCCTACATTTCAGCAGGATAATGCACGACCGCATGTTGCAGGTCCTGCACGGGCCTTTCTGGATACAGAAAATGTTCGACTGCTGCCCTGGCCAGCACATTCTCCAGATCTCTCACCAATTGAAAACGTCTGTCAATGGTGGCCGAGCAACTGGCTCGTCACAATACGCCAGTCACTACTCTTGATGAACTGTGGTATCGTGTTGAAGCTACGTGGGCAGCTGTACCTGTACACGCCATCCAAGCTCTGTTTGACTCAACGCCCAGGCGTATCACGGCCGTTATTACGGCAAGAGCCGGTTGTTCTGGGTACTGATTTCTCAGGATCTATGCACCCAAATTGCGTGAAAATGTAATCACATGTCAGTTCTAGTATATTTGTCCAATGAATACCCGTTTATCATTTGCATTTCTTCTATGCGTAGCAGTTTTAATGCCCAGTAGTGTACATGCGAACCGCAAGCCAGCTACCACGAGGCGGCCTCTTCTACCGCTCTGGAAGCCTTCGCGCGGCCCCTCCTGCCACCTGGAGGGAAGACTGAACACCTGCGACGGCGGTATCCTCTCTGAAATCCATAAAGACCGTCTCAAGATTAACCAAAGTAAACACGTCACGTGTAAGTATCGACTCAATATCTTATCCACAGGGCAATGTGACACTGGTCCAATTCGGAAGAGGGATGAGACATTTGACTCGTCTGGCGGAACACTTTGACAATCCCTTTAGTGTGAAGAAAGTTCCAATACAAGCGTCAGAAGAAATTATAGTTCCATAAAAGCTTACGTCTCCGATACTACCCGCTTCCGTCTACTCAGTGATGAATCACCGGAGACCACGACTCGGTCCTACCGAAATACTCAGATAACATCCGTGAGCAAGCCTGGAAATTTGTCGGTGTAGTTCGCGTACACCTCTTACGTGTCTTCTGGGAAATGTGCGGTGCTGGAGTGCGTAGGGTTGAGCTGAGCCCTCGCAGCTGTCCCAGAGGCGGCGCGACACCCGAGCCCCGGCCGGCTCTGCGCATGCGCGGGGCGTCGCTTGTGGCCCAACACACAGCGCGCCGCTTTGGGCTACCTGACGCGCGGCCACAATGGCGCCTTCCCTCTCGCTTGCCTGTCTGCGCGCTCTTTCTAATTGGACCATTTCATAACAAACCGGTGGGGGCGCGCCCTTTCAAGTGCTAATCTCCGTCTGCGGTACGCCCCCGTAATGACAGGCGACGCTGCGACATCTGCCCGCCAACCGCGGCCACCACTGTGGTACAGCGTCCGGTCCATTTATAAGATTTTAGACGACAAGACCCAACTGCAGAGAAGGGCAGGGTGGCAGTGGTTTACGTCAGAGAAAGAGAAAGACCGAAATACGAACTGCGGTTGTTGCCGTACCGACGCATACCGGGCGTACATGGAATTTCGCTGACCGTACTGTGATACTATTTGCACGACTATCTTCTGTGAGGTGTACAGGAGTACTTTCGTGAAGTTTGGAATCTTGGAGAAAGGTACAGGCGGAAGTCAAGCTGCAAGGGCGGGTTGTGAATCGTGCCTGTGTAGCTCAGCATCAGTAAGCAAACCGAAGGCAATAAACGTAATTCTTGATGAGAACATTGTGCTAGAATAAGAAGCTGGGTCTTCGGTAGTCCTCGGTATCACGACAGTTGAAGGAAAATAAAAAATAAAATAAATATATTACTAAACCAAGACGACGAGAACTGACGCCATCGTAAATGGCTATCCGAAGATTAATATATAAGAAATTATCAGCCTCGATTGCGGTAATGAAACCAACCTTTACCTAGGTTTCAGGCCAAATAATTGAGCCTTCTTCAGAATATATACCTGAATCTATAATTTGTCTAAGAGGGCATGGTCTAGAAATAAAACTAAAACAGCCTGAATAGGCGTAGTCACATTTTAAAAATGACTAAGCGTGTTCAGGCTGTTTCAGCTTTATTTCTAGACCATGCCCT
This sequence comes from Schistocerca serialis cubense, assembly GCF_023864345.2. Classification (NCBI taxonomy): domain Eukaryota; kingdom Metazoa; phylum Arthropoda; class Insecta; order Orthoptera; family Acrididae; genus Schistocerca; species Schistocerca serialis. The sequence continues at coordinate 623,645,801 of NC_064645.1, forward strand.
CTTAGACAAACTATAGATTCAGGTGTATCTTCTGAAGAAGGCTCAAGTATTTGGCCTGAAACCTAGGTAAAGGTTGGTTTCATTACCGCAATCAAGGCTGATAGTTTCTTATATGTTAGATTATCACGATTGCTGACGGTGCTGCAATGTTAAAAGAACAAAAATATCCGAAGATTAATCTAAACACGATGTTAGCCAAATTAACGAAGGCAACCGTGAGGTTAATTTCCCTTATGTAAACTGAAGGTGGGAGAGGGGGGGGGGGCGGGAGAAAGGAAAGTCAAGGGAAGGAACTCCTGACGTCAGCTGACATCAATAGCTCCTTTCCTATCCTTTCCTTTCATCCTCCCCCCCACCCCCCTTTCAGCTTCAATCTACATAATACATATCACAACTTCGGATTCCGCGAGATATATGTGTTCTTTCGGATATGTCCGAAAGAACAGACATCACTTATTCATATAATTTAGCTATGTGCAATGCAGAAGGCCTGTTCTATTGAAGTCAGTTGTATATGCTGCTCTTTCCATTATTCCCGTAAGCAGCGAAGTATTTCATATCTACATTTCTTTCGTCGTCATAGGACACGCCGCTACGATATGTCCTTAATATCCAAAAGACCAACTTCCCTGAGCTTCAATTCTACAAGAAGAGTTTAGTTTTACAATTTTTATCAGTTTTATCGCTAAGTCGAAGAAAAAAAAGATTTATGATGAAGAAAGTATTATTTACGACTGCAGAAAAATAAAAAAATAAAAAAACAAACGAAAGAAAAAATAAAGGTAACTAATTTAGCCTATCCAGTTAGTGCATAGCCCCGGAAAGGCAAGGTTCCGAGTTCGAGGCTAAGTGTGATGTGTGGCACAGTTTGAACACGTCAGGAAGAATCTAAACAGCATGTACACCCTGCAGGGTGAAGTATTCGTTTTGGATACCTTCATCCTACTTTTTGCGATATCTCTCGCATGACAGGTCTAGTACTGTATTTCCTACCAATTAACCTATAGCTCATTCAATATACAAACGGTAGATATATGGATCATGTCACTGAAAACGAACGTAACAATTTAAAGTTTCTTGGCAGATTAAAACTGTGTGCCCGACCGAGACTCGAAATCGGGACCTTTGCCTTTCGCGGGCAAGTGCTCTACCATCTGAGATACCGAAGCACGACTCACGCCCGGTACTCACAGCTTTACTTCTGGGAGTACCTCGTCTCCTACCTTCCAAACTTTACAGAAGCTCTCCTTTCTTTCAGGAGTGCTAGTTCTGCTAGGTTCGCAGGAGAGCTTCTGTAAAGTTTGGAAGGTAGGAGACGAGGTACTGGCAGAAGTAAAGCTGTGAGTACGGAGCGTAAGTCGTGCTTCGGTAGCTCAGATGGTAGAGCACTTGCCCGCGAAAGGCAAAGGTCCCGAGTTCGAGTCTCGGTCGGGCACACAGTTCTAATCTGCCAAGAAGTTTCATATCAGCGCACACTCCGCTGCAGAGTGAAAATCTCATTCTGGAATTAAAAGTTTTTTTTTTCGGTTTCAACATTTTTTTTGCTCCAGCACCAGCAATCTTTCTCATATTTCATGAAGCAATTATTAACAAAAATGTCACAGTTGCAGTACATATGTTTGGTGACTAGTTTCGAACAAACCGATTCATTCTCAAGCCTGACCTACTGAGGCACTGTCAGTGCAGCCACAGTAAGTCATATCTGAGAATGAACCAGTTTGTTCGAAACTGGTCACCAAACATATGTACTGCAACTGTGACAGATCCGTTAACAGCCGCTTCTTGAAAAATTAAACGATAGATGGCGCTGTTGATAAAGAACAACGTGGCACAACGTCTCTTGCATTGCACTGGGATCACGATCTCACCTTTGGTGCTGTTTTTGGTTCAAAATGGTTCAAATGGCTCTGAGCACTATGGGACTTAACATCTGTGGTCATCAGTCCCCTAGAACTTAGAACTACTTAAACCTAACTAACGGTTCAAAATGGCTCTGAGCAATATGGGACTTAACATCTATGGTCATCAGTCCCCTAGAACTTAGAACTACTTAAACCTAACTAACGTAAGGGCATCACACAACACCCAGTCATCACGAGGCAGAGAAAATCCCTGACCCCGCCGGGAATCGAACCCGGGCGTGGGAAGCGAGAACGCTACCGCACGACCACGAGCTGCGGACTGTTTTTGGTAAAAATAGGATTTTTGCGGCTATGTCCTTCTGTTCGCATTTGTTCAATGGTCTATTCTGGAATTATTTAAAACGTAATCACAGAGGACAGAAAGTACGTTTAATGACTGATTCATAGTAATATTAAAACCCAGATCTATTTGGCACTCGTCAAGTTCGATGCTGTGCTGCCCACAGCATCGATCAAACGAGCTTCACAGCACATAAATTATATGCAAATCGTAACTAGCTTACTTAAAACCCTGAACTATTTCAATACCGAGTAGATATTCGCATTCCTCTCATGACCACGCAAGCTTGGGCTGCAGTGCGTTTTCTGTCATCACTGTTTCCTCCCTTCTTCGGGTTGGACGTCAACGTGACTGTTCCTTGTCACGACGCCAAGCTGTTTTTCTGCAACAGTTAGAACCAACTGCCTTTGCCCGATAATACGTCTCACTCTTTCTGTATATCACATACCAGAAAGAAAGAGCCGTATGGCGTTGATAACTGGGAGATCCCAAGGGGTAGGGTCAGCCGCCTAGTTGGAAAGATTTTCTTCTTTCGCAGACGGTGACTACTTTCCCCCATGAGATGTGAGTGTTGTGTGGTAAGGGAGTATAGTGACTGCGGGTGGAATTTTAACGCTGCGATATGTTGCTGATGAAGATCAGAGAGAGAACAGAATGTATGAAACCTACTGTCGAATTCCCAGCGGAAGAAAAGATCAGCATTATCATATGCCGTGACTCCACGAGAGATTGACCAGAGGCATTGGAATTTAATCAAGGATACTGGTGCCGAGACTGGTAATCCATCACTTCTCCTACCATCAAATACTGGCTGTGCAAAACTTCTTTCGCCACTAGAATTTTAGCCAGCTATCTTCTATCTGGGTACCACCCTACTGGCGTAGTACGTTTGAGCTTATGAGTTTCAGTATGGTTTAGCCCTGCAATTGTATTCTGATCCTGTATTCTTGTGTTTGAACAGTCATTTGAAGATGGCCAGTAGCCGAAAGTCGTACGGAAAAATTATTCTATAAGAAAATTTTTTGAAGAAAAACGATCCAATGTTTTAAGAAATTATTTCTCTAAAAGTAAGAAATAAAATAGATTAGAGAAACATTTAACGCGCCTTTGAAAGATGCTCGAAATCACTAAAGCAAATGAGGTGCGTCAGAAATTTCTCTAATCTATTTTACTCTTTACTTTCAAACAAATAACATTTGATAATTTTTTTTCATTTTCTTTATTTTCTAATTTTGCTCAGAAAGAAAGAAATATATTTAAATATCGATCCGTACTCTATTATTGAGGGTACATCGATCAAGAGAAAGCAGAAAAGTTTCAATTCTTGTTGTAAACTAATATTTATATTATCTTTTCGACATGAAAGAAATAATGCCACAAATTCTACATTAAACTAAATTTTTTTCTGCAAAGTAGCTAAGCCTCAAAGAGGTGAATTTTTTGACACTTTATTTACATTGCTAGCAGCAAGTGTTCGTGACGATGAGTTTCATACCCCATATGTCCATTTCCTACTGTTTGTCAGTCTAAGAAAATAAGGGCAAAAAGTTAACGTCCAATCATTAATTACAAAATGGTTCAAATGGCTCTGAGCACTATGTGACTTAACTTCTGAAGTCATCAGTCGCCTAGAACTGAGAACTAATTAAACCTAACTAACCTAAGGACATCACACACATCCACGCCCGAGCCAGGATTCGAACCTGCGACCGTAGCGGTCACGCGGTTCCAGACTGAAGCGCCTTTAACCACACGGCCACACCGGCCGGCCATTAATTACATGTTTCTTAATTATCTTGGTTACTTTCAACCAATTAAACGTTCTTTTGGAAAACTATAACCCACACTTATCGATTTGGTGGGATACCAGTTCAACTGGTTCTCCATTTGGTGTTATTTTAGAACATACCGACTATTTTCCTTTGAAAGCTATAACTCTGGTTTTCTTTTCTGATATTTTCAAGTCACTGAGTCTGCCTATTGCGTCTAACCGATGTAGAGCAAATTGTAAATCATTCTTCGTCTTTTATAAAATGATTTGTTCATCAACAAAGAGTACAGTATTTAAATGTGTGTTTCTATGAATTTTACTCCTGCGATAACTTCTTGTTTCCTTTGTCTAATAACATCGTCAATATACGTGTTAAACAAAGGGGGCGAGAGACTGCATTCTTGTCGTGCTCCTCTGTTAATTCCAATTGGTCCTGTTCTCTGTTTGACTGTACCAATTAAAATTTCGTTATTTACATACAAACTTTTTATCACTTGTAGTAAATGTTTAGCATAACCTCGTCTTTCCATTATATTTCACAGCATATGCATATTCTCTGCGTCGCATGATTTTTCATAGTGCGTGCTGATGACCTTGCTGTTTCGCGCCTAAACGCGCAAAACGTCATCATCTTTTTCACAATTTACAAATCCAATCTGAGTTTCCAGATTATGTTCTCGTCTCTTTTCAGTTATCTGCAGCACTCCAGTTGTAATATCGTTACTGTACGATCGCCCTTTTCTAAAAGATTTAGTTCTTCCAATAAAAGGGCTTCAGCTATTCCTTTCAACCTGCTTTTATTTATTGGTGCGTATAATATACAGCCAGACTTATTCCTCTGTAATTATCACAGGCATTTCCACGACATGGTTACAGTCCTCCATTCCCTCCACCGTATTATTGTCTCCTTTCTATATTTCGTCATCTTGTTCTTTGTCCTGGTCTACTTTTGTTAGTTCAATTTTATCATTGCTTTCTACTCATAATCATTGATAGTGTTTTATCGATGTTAGTCTGTTATGTGAAACATAGTAGAGTGTTCTTCCTGTTTGTTGTTTCAGGAGTTTGTAAGTCATCTCTCGTCTCTCCCACTATTAGCATAGTTACGTTTTTATTTATACTGCACATTCGTTTCTTTTGAAATGTATCGCAGATTTGTAATGTAAGCATTTTGTTCCATTTACTATACCCTCATTTGACATATTATTGTGTTTCTAAAATAATATATAACCTGACGAAGATATCACCTAACTGTCTGGGTCATTAAATGAGCTTGATGCTATGCAAGCGCCCCCTCTCTCTCTCTCTCTCTCTCTCTCTTTCTCTCTCTTGTCTATAGCACAGCTAAATTTTATCATTTAAGTTCAATAAGTCATCACTGAAGCCTCGTTCCGTCCATTCAAGTCCAATACGAATGTTGTTGTTGTTGTTGTAGTCTTCAGTCCTGAGACTGGTTTGATGCAGCTCTCCATGCTACTCTATCCTGTGCAAGCTTCTTCATCTCCCAGTACCTACTGCAACCTACATCCTTCTGTATCTGCTTAGTGTATTGATCTCTTGGTCTCCCTCTACGATTTTTACCCTCCACGCTGCCCTCCAATGCTAAATTTGCGATCCCTTGATGCCTCAAAACATGTCCTACCCACCGATCCCTTCTTCTAGCCAAGTTGTGCCACAAACTTCTCTTCTCCCCAATCCTATTCAATACCTCCTCATTAGTTACGTGATCTACCCACCTTATCTTCAGCATTCCTCTGTAGCACCACATTTCGAAAGCTTCTATTCTCTTCTTGTCCAAACTGGTTATCGTCCATGTTTCACTTCCATACATGGCTACACTCCATACAAATACTTTCAGAAACGACTTCCTGACACTTAAATCTATTCTCGATGTTAACAAATTTCTCTTCTTCAGAAACGATTTCCTTGCCATTGCCAGTCTACATTTTATATCCTCTCTACATCGACCATCATCAGTTATTTTACTCCCTAAATAGCAAAACTCCTTTACTACTTTAAGTGTCTCATTTCCTAATCTAATCCCCTCAGCATCACCCGATTTAATTTGACTACATTCCATTATCCTCGTTTTGCTTTTGTTGATGTTCATCTTATATCCTCCTTTCAAGACACAGTCCATTCCGTTCAGCTGCTCTTCGAGGTCCTTTGCTGTCTCTGACAGAATTACGATGTCATCGGCGAGCCTCAAAGTTTTTATTTCTTCTCCATGGATTTTAATTCCTACTACGAATTTTTCTTTTGTTTGCTTTACTGCTTGCTCAATATACAGGTTGAGTAACATCGGGGAGAGGCTACAACCCTGTCCCACTCCCTTCCCAACCACTGCTTCCCTTTCATGCCCATCGATTCTTATAACTGCCATCTGGTTTCTGTACAAATTGAAAATAGCCTTTCGCTCCCTGTATTTTACCCCTGCCACCTTCAGAATTTGAAAGAGAGTATTCCAGTTAACGTTGTCAAAAGCTTTCTCTAAGTCTACAAATGCTAGAAACGTAGGTTTGCCTTTTCTTAATCTTTCTTCTAAGATAAGTCGTAAGGTTAGTATTGCCTCACATGTTCCAACATTTCTACGAAATCCAAACTGATCTTCCCCGAGGTCTGCTTCTACCAGTTTTTCCATTCGTCTGTAAAGAATTCGCGTTAGTATTTTACAGCTGTGACTTATTAAACTGATAGTTCGGTAATTTTCACATCTGTCAACACCTGCTTTCTTTGGGATTGGAATTATTATATTCTTCTTGAAGTCTGTGGGTATTTCGCCTGTCTCATACATCTTGTTCACCAGATGGTAGAGTTTTGTCATGACTGGCTCTCCAAAGGCCATCAGTAGTTCTAATGGAATGTTGTCTACTCCCGGGGCCTTGTTTCGACTCAGGTCTTTCAGTGCTCTGTCAAACTCTTCACGCAGTATCTTATCTCCCATTTCATCTTCATCTACATCCTCTTCCATTTCCATAATATTGTCCTCAAGTACATCGCCCTTGTATATACCCTCTATATACTCCTTCCACCTTTCTGCCTTTCCTTCTTTGTTTAGAACTGGTTTGCCATCTGAGCTCTTGATATTCATACAAGTGGTTCTCTTCTCTCCAAAGGTCTCTTTAGTTTTCCTGTAGGCAGTATCTATCTTACCCCTAGTGAGACAAGCCTCTACATCCTTACATTTGTCCTCTAGCCATCCCTGCTTAGCCATTTTGCACTTCCTGTCGATCTCATTTTTGAGACGTTTGTATTCCTTTTTGCCTGCTTCATTTACTGCATTTTTATATTTTCTCCTTTCATCAATTAAATTCAATATTTCTTCTGTTACCCAAGGATTTCTATTAGCCCTCGTCTTTTTACCTACTTGATCCTCTGCTGCCTTCACTACTTCATCCCTCAGAGCTACCCATTCTACTTCTACTGTATTTCTTTCCCCCATTCCTGTCAATTGTTCCCTTATGCTCTCCCTGAAACTCCGTACAACCTCTGGTTCTTTCAGTTTATCCAGGTCCCATCTCCTTAAATTCCCACCTTTTTGCAGTTTCTTCAGTTTCAATCTGCAGTTCATAACCAATAGATTGTGGTCAGAATCCACATCTGCCCCTGGAAATGTCTTACAATTTAAAACCTGGTTCCTAAATCTCTGTCTTACCATTATATAATCTATGTGATACCTTTTAGTATCTCCAGGATTCTTCCAGGTATACAACCTTCTTTCATGATTCTTGAACCAAGTGTTAGCTATGATTAAGTTATGCTCTGTGCAAAATTCTACAAGGCGGCTTCCTCTTTCATTTCTTCCCCCCCAATCCATATTCACCTACTATGTTTCCTTCTCTCCCTTTTCCTACTGACGAATTCCAGTCACCCATGACTATTAAATTTTCGTCTCCCTTCACTACCTGAATAATTTCTTTTATCTCGTTATACATTTCATCAATTTCTTCATCATCTGCAGACCTAGTTGGCATATAAACTTGTACCACTGTAGTAGGTATGGGCTTTGTGTCTATCTTGGCCACAATAATGCGTTCACTATGCTGTTTGTAGTAGCTAACCCGCACTCCTATTTTTTTATTCATTATTAAACCTGCTCCTGCATTACCCCTATTTGATTTTGTGTTTATAACCCTGTAATCACCTGACCAAAAGTCTTGTTCCTCCTGCCACCGAACTTCACTAATTCCCACTATATCTAACTTTAACCTATCCATTTCCCTTTTTAAATTTTCTAACCTACCTGCCCAAATAAGGGATCTGACATTCCACGCTCCGATCCGTAGAATGCCTTTGCTTTATGTTAGTGTGATTTCATATGTTCAGCGAAGCTGCGCTGCATCAAGCTAAAAGCGCTAAACATAGTACATTAGCAAAAACGTCCACTTTTGAATTCCGCGTCGTGATTACAAATAGCAGCGAGCCTGTATCTATGACATTGCGGCGCTCTGCGTGGAGGTTAAACGCGTTGTTAATTAGTTGTACTTATGAGATGAAATTACGGAATCAAATGATTTGCTCAAAGGCAAAGACCCTGATGCAGGCTCTATTTAATCCGTCATCCTTCAACGATTCACGCTGTTTGCGCGGACAGAAATCTGTAAACATGGAAACAGAGGTTCAGAAAATTGCAAAAGAACGCTGGACATGTACCTGAACCTATAACAGAGATAATAATGCGAGTGGAAGGCTAACAATGAAGTGCTCCGTTTAAAAAGTGTGTAAGATAGGATGTAGTCTTTCGCCCCTACTGTCCAGTCTGTACATTGAAGAAGCATTGATGGAAATAAAAGAAAGATTCAGGAGTGGAATTAAAATTCGAGGTGAAAGGATATAAATGATATAAGATTCGCTGATGACATAGCTATTCTGAGTGAAGGTGAAGAAGAATTACATGATCTGCTAAATGGAATGAACAATCTAATGAGTACGGAATATGGATTGAGTTTAAATAGAAGGAAGACGAAAGTAATGAGAAGTTGCAGAAATGAGTACAGTGAGAAACTTAGCATCAGGATTGATAGTCACGAAATAGACGAAGTTAAGGAATTCTGCTACTTAGGAAACAAAATAACCAATGACGGACGGAGCAAGGAGGACATCAGAAGCAGACTAGCACTGGCAAAAACGGCTTTCCTGGCCAAGAGAAGTCCACTAGTACCAAACAGGGCTTAATTTGAGGAAGAAGTTTCTGAGAATGTACGTCTGGAGCATAGCATTGTATGGTAGTGAAACATGTAGTGTGGAAAAACCGGAACAGAAGATAATCGAAGCATTTGAGATGTGGTGCTACAGACGAATGTTAAAAATAAGTGGACTGCTAAGGTAAACAGTGAGGAGGCTCTGCATAGAATCGGAGAGGAAAGGAATATGTTGACGACATGGACAAAGAGAAGGGACATCAGGGAGTGACTTCCATGGTAGTAGAGGGAGCTGTAGCGGGCAAAAATTGTAGAGGAAGGCAGAGATTGGAATACAACCAAGAAATAATTGAAGTATGTTGCAAGTGCTACTTGGAGATGAAGAGGTTGGCAACAGGAGAGGAATTCGAGGCGGACCGCATCAAACCAGTCAGAAGACTGATGACACAAAAAACATCTTGTTACAGAAGCAGACTTTGAGAACTTCATCTTCAAGTTTACTGCTCGTAATAGTTTGTTTCTCTCATCTGGTAATCAGGCTTACTTTGCTACCGCTTTGACATTCTAGGACTCTTTGCCAGTACCTCTATGTACCCTTGCAGCTTCCAACAAATCCTCAGAGTTTTCTGTTCGCTGTGATATATTCAGCAATTCCTCTATAGCCCCTTGTACTCCATGTTAATGTATGTATATCTTTCTTTCTAAAAAAAGTGTTGGTAATTTTCACTTCGTTATATGTTACAAAGTGACCTAATTCAAGTCCAACGTTATTTAATACCTGTACCCCTTACAGGTATCGCCAAATTCCTTACACGTACACAACGATTTCCAATTATAACCAGAAAACCTTGCTTGTTCGGTCTGCTTGCATTTGAAGGCCTTCATAGAATTCTTTTCTCAACGTATTTGTCTGGAATGCAGCCTTGTATGAAAGTGAAACGTGAATGATAAACAGTTCAGACAATAGGGTAATAGAAGCCTGGTGCTGTGAAAGGACGCTGGTAATTGGGTAGGTATATTGGTTGACTACTGAGGAGGCACCAAATCGAACTGCGCTGAAAAGAAATTTATGTCACAATTTGACTGAAAGGAGGGATCAGTTGATAGGACTCATTCTGAGACATCAAGGAGTTTTCAATTACTCGTTAAAGGGGAGTGTAGAGAATACAAATTGTAGAAGGAGACCACGAGATGAATTTAGTAAGCAGGTTCAAATGGATGTAGGTTGCAGTAGTTACTCGTGATGAGGTGGACAGCTGCGTCAAACCAGTCGTCGGACTGAAGACCACAGCAAATGGCGATTACACTGAGGTGACAAAGGCATTAGATACTTCCTAATGTCGGGGCGGACCTCCTTTTACCCAGCGTAGTTCATCAGTTCGACGTCACACGGACTCAACAAGTTCCCTGTAGAAATATTGAGCCACACAGCCGTCCATAATTGCGAAGGCGTTGCCAGTGCAGGATTTTGTGCACGAACTGACATCGCGATTATGTTCCATAAATGTTCGATGAGACAGATGTCGGACGATATGTGTGGCCAAACCATTCGATCGGACTATCCAGAACGACTTCAAACTAATCATGAAAAATTGTGGCCCAGTGACATGGAGCATTATCGACCCTAAAAAAATTCATCTTTGTTTGGGAACATGACATCCACGAACGGCTGCAATAGTCTCCAAGAGCCGAATATCCAACGACGCAGTCTATTCCGTGTGAACGCAGCCCACATCATTATGGAGCCCTCAACAGTTTGCATAGTTGGTTGGTTGGGTTAAAGATTAAAGGGACCAAACTACAAAGGTCATCGGTCCCTTGTTTCATTAAAACACAGAGCACAGTGAAACTATGCACCAGTCAGGCGAAGCACTAAAAGAAAAATTCCGGGGAAGAAAAGCCCCATAGTACATTGTAAGACAACACGGAAAACAGAGCACAGCAACAAAAACAACATAGAGAACAAAGGCAGAAGGAATTAAAACTGCACAGCAGAGGACTGTGGCTGGCTGATCACGAAAATAATAGGATGAGCCAGCCACTCTGCAACACGTTAAAACCTCCAGCCTAAAAGTTTAGGGAGGAGTCCAATCACAACACAAAACTAATTAGAAGAGACAGCTCAAAAGAGGGTGAAGTTAAAAAAAAATTTTAATGGACCTATAAAAGTAGAGAGAAGAATTGCTAGAACATGCATAAATAAGAAATATCAAAAAGCTGGGCAATGGCGGATAGTTCCAAATGAAGTGGTATACAGAGAACTGGAGCCCATCACTGATACTATACGAAAGAAAAGGATCTCATTTTGTGGTCACATTCTGAGGACACCAGAAACCAGATTTTCAAGGAAAATTATTGATAAACTCTGGAATTTGAAACAACAAGGAGGATGGCTTAAGGAAATAAGAGAGGATATGGAAGAACTGGAAATAACTCTGGATGATTTGCAGAACAAAACGCCAAATTTAAAGAAGTTGAGGGACACAGAAATAAGATTTAAACCAAAAATTGACAAACGACATACAATGAAAAGGGTATTTACAGATAAGGAACGACGAAAAGTATCGGAACGAATGAAGAGATACTGGGCCTCTCGGAAGGGGAAAATACCAAAGAAGAGGACCAGAAATGATTGACTGAAGTGGTCCAATGAGGCCGTAAAAGCAGAAGAAGAAGAAGAAGAAAAACCCACTTGCTCGAATAAAACTTAAAACACGATCTGCCATAGAGACATTGTCACTTAAAAGAGATGATAAATCACCCTGGAGATTGAAAGTTCGCCTGAGGGCGGTTAAAAGAGGACAGTCCAACAATATATGGGCCACCATCATATTCGCACCACAGCGACAATGAGAGGGGTCCTCTCGACGCAGCAGGTGACCATGCGTCAGCCAAGAGTGGCCAATGCGGAGCCTACACAGAACAACAGAATCCCTGCGAGAGGCCCGCATGGAGGAACCCCACACGGTCGTGGCCTCCTTTACACGCCGCAGCTTGTTGGGTGCAGACAGGGTGCGCCATTCGTCTGCCCACATCCCAAAGACCCGACGGCGTAACACCGAGCGGAGATCAGTTACCGGGAGGCCGATCTCCAACGGCAGTTTGCGGGTGGCTTCTTTAGCTAACTTGTCGGCGTGTTCGTTTCCCGCGATCCCAACGTGTCCCGGGGTCCATATGAACACCACTGAACGTCCACGCTGTTCAAGAGCATGAACGGACTCCTGGATGGCAACAACAATGGGATGGCGTGGGTAGCACTGGTCAAGAGCCTGCAGACTACTGAGCGAGTCACTGCAAATGTGCCTTGCTGACAACTTGGATCCATGAATTAGTGGGGTCTGCGCCACACTCGAACGCTGCTGCAGCTCTGAACAACTGGGGTCCAGCTGCATCGGCTTCGCTCGTCTGCTGCCATTGCCCATTAAGGCTACGTTCCGCCACACTGTCCTAATGGATGCGTGTGTCGTACATCCCATATTGATTTCCGCGGTTACTTAACGCAGAGTTGCTTGTCTTTTAGCACTGACAACTCTACGCAAACGGCGCTGCTCTTGGTCCTTAAGTGACGGGCGTCGGCCACTGTGTTGTCTCTGGTGACAGGTAATGCCCGAAATTTGGCATACTCGACATACTCTTGACACTCTGTATCTTGGAATAAACACACATCAAAAAAAGTTTTGCATCACCCTTGTTCCAAGAACTTCTGAGGATAGACGTTAACTGTGAATATTGTCCCTTTGACAGTCCCTTTGACTATTTACAGAAGTCACTAAACCCGTCCAAAGATGTAAAAAACCGTGCATGAGCAGTGCCTATTATGTGGAGGAGGTCGGACAGCCGATCAGTTCCAGTCATTCCACCAGGAAGGAGGTACACGGCTCGTGTTGTCTGTAGTTCAACCATGCCCAGACGGTCAATACCGCGGTTCGATCACGTCCGCATTGTTACTTTGTGCCAGGAAGGGCTCTCAGCAAGGGAAGTGTCCAGGCGTCTCGGAGTGAACCGAAGCGATGTTGTTCGGACATGGAGGAGATACAGGGAGGCAAGAAATGTCGACGACATGCCTCGCTCAGGCCGCCCAATGGCTACTACTGCAGTGAATAACCGCTACCTACGGATTATGGCTCGGAGGAACCCTGACAGCAACGCCACCATGTCGAATAATGCTTTTCGTGCAGCCACCGGACGTGCGAAACTTCACTCCCGACGTCCATGGCGAGGTCCATCTTTGCAACCACGACACCGTGCAGCGCGGCACAGACGGGTCCAACAACATGCCGAATGGACTGCTCAGGATTGGCATCACGTTCTCTTCACCGATGAGTGTCGCATATGCCTTCAACCAGACAATCGGCGGATACGTGTTTGAAGGCATCCCGGTCAGGCTGAACGCCTTAGACACACCGTCCAGCGAGCGCAGCAAGGTGGAGGTTCCCTGTTGTTTTGGGTAGCATTATGTGGGGCCGACGTACGCCGCTGGTGGTTCAAAATGGTTCAAATGGCTCTGAGCACTATGGGACTTAACATCTATGGTCATCAGTCCCCTAGAACTTAGAACTACTTAAACGTAACTAACCTAAGGACAGCACACAACACCCAGTCATCACGAGGCAGAGAAAATCCCTGACCCCGCCGGGAATCGAACCCGGGAACCCGGGCGCGGGAAGCGAGAACGCTACCGCACGACCACGAGCTGCGGACCCGCTGGTGGTCATGCAAGTTGCCGTAACGGCTGCGCGATACGTGAGTGCCATCCCACGACCGATAGTGCAACCACATCGGCAACATATTGGCGATGCATTCGTCTTCGTGGACGACAATTCGCGCCCCCATCTTGCACAGCTTGTGAATGACTTCCTTCAGGATAACGACATCGCTCGACTAGAGTGGCCAGCATGTTCTCCAGACATGAACCCTATGGAACATGCCTGGGATAGATTGAAAAGGGCTGTTTATGGACGACGTGACCGACCAACCACTCTGAGGTATCTACGCCGAATCACCGTTGAGGGCTGGGACAATCTGGACCAACAGTGCCTTGATGAACTTGTGGTTAGTATACCACGGCGAATACAGGCATTCATCAATGCAAGAGGACTTGCTACTGGGTATTAGAGGTACCGGAGTGTACAGCAAACTGGACCACCACCTCTGGAGGTGGTACCACTTGCAATGTGTGGTTTTCATGAGCAATAGAAAGGGCGGAAATGGTGTTTATGTTGATCTCTATTCCAATTTTCTGTACAGGGTCCGGAACTCTCGGAACCGAGGTGATGCAAAACTTTTTTGATGTGTGTAGAATTCTCTATTGATTTCGGAGATGAATTGTCCCATCTAGCTCCATCTACCATTGAGCCTTCAAAGTTCGTTAATTTTCGTCGTACGGCCATAGTCAGGTCGGAAACCTTTTCATGTGAATGACCTGACTACCAGTGATTAGCGTCCAAACCCCGTCAGGCACTCAAAATATTTTTTTTGACCAAATGTCAGATACTTTTTAGACAGGCCTCATAAATCAAGTGTATCAGAACGGACATCATTTCTCTACTCGTGCCTGTATATAGGCAACTCTTTCTTCCGAGCTGCGTTTTAATCTAAAGCTATACACACATACATACACTCACTCACACACACAAACACACACACACACACACACACACACACACACACACACACACACACACACACACACACACACACATGGCAACGGCGGGTCAAAATGATGTGTTCGGTGTTTTCTCTGCAGCACAGCCACCTAATGTGTGTCAGTCCACTGCAGACGACAGAGGTGTTGCATGAATCTCCCATCATTAAAGCAAGGACGAAAAAAAAACGACGAGGAATTTTCTGTGATGCATCCCAAAGGTGTACTAAAGCAAGGACGAAAAAAGAACGACAAGGAATTTTCTGTGACGCATCCCAAAGGTGTACCTTTGCTGTGCAGGGATCTTCTGGACTTTATGTGCACAATCTCTTCTCCCAAGGTGCTATAGTATGTTCTGCACTATATCTGCACAATCTCTTCTCCCAAGTTGTTATAGTAGGTACCATATGAGTATCATTTCCATCACACCTCTTTAAGATCTGTTTACGCAAGATGGTCATATGTTTTTGTACCATGGTGAACAGTCCATTTAACGAGATCTCCTCTGATACTGTAATGGCCCACTATCCGTAACATTATAACCCTTGTCGTGGTGGTGTTATTCAGCAATCCTTTCTACCAGCTAGCTGCTAGTGTGTCTGCACGATTCTGTGTAAGCAGCAATGCTCGCCGCGAGTGAGCTAGTACACTGCATTCTACGTAAAAAGAACTTCCTGAGGAAGGTAGAGTTGCCCAACGTGGTTTTTTGCTTTGTTTTAGAGCGCAATACGCGTCCAAGACAGAACCGTAGAACACAAAGACGAAAAAGGAGTTAAAAGCTGCGGAGCTTGTTCCCATGGAGTGATGTGTCTTTTCATCGCCGCATGCGCTGTCGACGCCATCTGAATTACGTGACCCAGAGGTTACGAGGTGGAATGCCTGTTCCCATCCACGTGCACGGTACAGCAGTTCAATATTCATACTAAATTCCAAGTATAGTGTGTCAGCGAGCGTTCGTTGCGATGAAGCAGGGCTGTATATTACCTCGAGGTCACTTTGGACAATAGGCTAATGTGGCGCCAGCGAGTACAGAAGTTTCAAGGAAAGGCACAGGCCGTATACTCGTGAGGCAAATATATTACGCAAGAGTTGTAGGCGCTGGTTATATAAACGCATACTTCTGAGCAACACATAGCTTTGTATACTCTTAACAGAACGTTCATGGCAGACATTTATTAGTGGCTAACGTAATCTAAATATTTAAAATAAAATCCATTCCTGTTTACAGCCTGTAGTTTATGAGCTTAGGGGAGCTATTTTTGCTTCTCTAGCAAAAATTATAAGCCTCAAACTGATATATTTCGCACTTGTCTACCGCTATTACAAATAGAACAAATGTAATTTTCATATTTCAACTTAAAACTTTTTTTTTTTTTTTTTTTGTGCGAGCTCTATGTATTTATAAGCCAGAGAGGAAATTCTTTTGCGTTCTGGTGAAATTTATGAGCGTTAAAGCAGTGTGTCTTATATATGTCTACTACTATAGGAGTTAGATCAAAATCACTTTACTTATTTCACTTTCATTTCATTTTATTTGCAAGTGCGTGAGTACAGAAATTCAGTGCGCACGCTCCATATTCTATTTTCGTCAGGTACAGCTCGGTTAAATTGCTCCTCCGCCGTCGCCACGTGTCTTGAGTTTTGTAGTGGCCTAAACTGTCAGACACCATGGTGCTCTTTGGTGTAGTTTGCAAACAACTTCGAGAACGGCACTTCTCAGCTTTTGCACTTCCAGCGTCTTGAACACCGCGGTGGCGTCACCGTCGTCGTACACAAATCCAAGGCTCTGAAAAATAAGCGAGACTACATGAGGAAGAGTTTCCCACCCTATGTGCTCAGACACCAAGGCATACCTTCGTGAAGTTCGCAAACAGCTTCAATGCCACCACCCCCTCTCACAGCTTTTGTGCTCCAGCAACCTGTTCACAGCGTCGTCGTCTTAAGCAAGTAAGTCGAAGGCTCTGAAAAAAAGGAGTAAATGAGTGAAAGTTAACTGCGGGTCGTTGGAGCCCGTACGTATTCAAGACACTACGGCATACCTTCTTGTCGTTGCACATGGCATCGACGCCGCCACTTCCTCAGCTTTTGTGCTTCCAGCGACTTGTGCAAGGCAGCGGCGTTATCGTCGCCGTACTCAAATAAATCCAAGGCTCTGAAAACAGAGTGAGTGAGAGAGAGTACATGAGCAGAAGTTTACATGGAGTCGTGGAAGCTTGTTTACGTGCTCAGACATCTCGGCATACCTTCGTATAGTTAGCAAACAGCATCAACGCTGCCACATCCTCAGATTTGCGCTTCCAGCTGCTTGTACAAGGCGGCGTCGTCGTCCACATACATTCGCATGTGCAGCATGCTGTCTGCTCGCAGCGCACCTGTCTCTGAAACTCTGCCTAAACTTCCCTGCGTCTTTCCTTATATAGAAGCACGACAATGCTAAGCGTGGTTTCCGTGGAAATGTACTCTGACGTCATTTCTCCACCCATTGTTCATTACGATGCCGCGTGAATATGTCGATACTACACAACCATTCGTGAAAGATGAATCGAGGAAATACACACTGGCTCACCCACTGATTCTGTGTTCGGTATCTGGACTGCAATCTTGGTGATTTTAATCCCCAGACAGTCCTACGTAACTTGTAGACACTATCCTGTAAAATGCGCTTTTAATCTCCTTACGCTATCCAAAATTTTACCAATGACTTCCTCGCTTTTAACAATCATTTGTACAAGCGCCATAGACAATATCGTGTACTTTTTAATATTTGTGAGGTGTGGAAAAATTCGCAAAGCATCAGGTGATCTCTCGTCGGTTCTCCTACGCATTCAAATTGTGTCCATCCTTCTAAAAGTCTCCATTCGTCAAGGTTGTCCCTGGATTCACCAACACCTGATCTTATCCTGTTGAGACGTCTCCAGGTGAGCTAACCTACACACTCAGCACGTTTATCTGTTTCTGTACTTGGTCACATCTAGCTGCCCACAGTTGTTCTCTAGCGTCACATGGATACATAGATAGTGCTGACACTGAACTAAGGAAACTACTTCTGGATTTCAACGTAGATCATGCTGGTTGATGGCCATGGAGAGGGTGTAAATGATTTAGTTCAACCTTTCTCCTTCCGACGTCTGCAGCTAGTTTACTAACACATCAGATGCTGCAATACCTGCCAAGCAGCTAACCTTGACTGTAGGTATCGGTTTCAGGTATGCAGTTGTCAGTCATGCAGTTTCATTCAGTACGACGAAGACTTGTTTTCTCTGGCCAGAGCTGTACCATATGCGGGACATGTACTCCCCTGCAGGGAAACGGCGTGCCAAGGCGGAGGTTTCAATGAATTGAGGTTGGGCTCCCCAGTTCCTGACAGTGATTTTCCGAATTATGTTATAACAGTTTCGTACTGTATTAGCTTCTTGTGCTTCAAGTGACATCTGTGTCACCATGGTCTTTGGTTAAGCATCTATCTAAATGTTTATTAATATTTCCTGTCAATTCATCTCACTTTAATTACTTTGTGCATGTAATTCTCAAATACATGTTCTGTTTAAATGCTGATTTGTTAAAATAGTACTTGTAGAACTGGTTCAATAGTAGAGAAAGCAGGTTTGCAACTACGTAAAAGCTGGAGGGAAATCTCACCGCTGCGAAACCCGCACGGTGGGTACAGAAAAGCTGGATTGGCTGTAAAACAGCTCCGAGTCTTTGTGACACAGACAGTTGGTGGCTAACCTGCAAACCGTTCACATCTCGTATGCTGAAGGAGGCAAGGAAAGCAGCAAGAATGCCTCGGATGTGGTAGATTGTTGGCTGGTTATTAGTAGCATTTACTCGTTGGTTCTGAATCACAAAAATTCGACGCCAGTAAGATGATATTCAGAGCACTTTATACTTCAAGGCCCATGGGTACATCTGCCGCTTTTTCTTTAGGCGCAGAAGACCAACTCCGCCACCGCCTGTATCTCAAGTAATTCACATTTGTCTGACAGAGGATTCTTCAAACTACCTTCAGTCTATTTCTCTACCGTTTCACTGCCTAAAAGCTCTTAGAAAATATGAAAAAAGAAATCGTTCTGTACGAACTCTGACTTCTCTTATTTTATTATGATCATCATTTCTCCCTGTGTAGGCTAGCGACAGCGAAATACTATCACATTCAGAGGAGAATGTTGGTGATTGAAATTTCGTGAATAGGTCTCTCCGCAACGAAAAATGCCTTTGTTTTAATGATAGTCATCCCAACACGCGTATCCCTGACACTCTCTCCACTAATTCGTGATGAAACTAAACGAGATTCCCTTCTTTGAACTTTTTAGATGTCGTACGCAAATACTATCTGTCAAGGATCCCATACAGTGCAGCTGTACTCTAGCAGACGACGAAAAAGCTCCCTTTGGGCAGTCTCTTTAGTAGACCTATTGTATCTTCTAAGTGTTCCACCTATAAAACGCAATCTTTGGTTTTCCTTTCCCATAACATTGTCTATTTGAGCGTTCCAACTTAATTTGCTCCTAATTGTAATTACTAGGTACTTAGTCGAATTGATAGCCTTTAGATTTGTGTAACTTAGATTTAACAGATTTCTTCTCGACTTTTTCCTTATTGAGAGACATAATTTCCATACCTTGTCTAAGTAAGTTTTCAGTTGGTTTTGATTTTCTCATGAGTTTACTAGAGGGTAAATGACAGCATCATCTGCAAACAATCTAATAGGGCTGCTCAGACTACCTCCTAAATCGTTCATGTGGATTAGTAACGTCAGAGGGCCGATAACACTTCCATGGGGAACGCCGGAAATTACTTGCGAAATACTCGATGATTTTCCGTCGACTACTACGTACTGTAACCTTTCTGAGAGGAAATCGCGGATCCAGTCGCACAACTGAATCACTGATTGCAGAAACAGCATTAGTCTATGCATGTTGATTTTGAGAAAAACGGAAAAATAAGTTTGTGGGCCTGAGTATTCTATTTTCTTTGACAGCTCTATTTTACTTTGAACGGCACAGTTTCTGGTGATGTTCAGACACTATTTTCAATGATGTAGTCATTAGATTATATAATGATTTAAACAAGCAAAGTTCGTGGACATGTGCTGTTTCTGAAATCAATTGGTTGCCAGAAATGTAAGTCTGTGTTATTCAGCAGTTTATTTGTAAATTTACTATGTTCAATACAAAAATTGTTATTATTAGGCTACATAACAGTTTCTGAAGATCAGCTATATTATTTCTCATTACCAAAATTCTTATTTTATGTGTACATAACAGATTCTGAACAACTACTTTCAACTACAAATTACTCGTACAATCAGGTAAATAGCAAGCTTAGTGAAATATTGCTTGTACCCATGTCTATTATTCACTGTCAGTCCCTCTGCTGTCTACTGAAGGCCAGTTGTAGAGAGCTCTGTAAAAGTATAGGTGCTCTTCAGGGATATACGGCTCCAATTTCTTGACGTCAGCTATTTTCTTCTCACTCAGTGGTACACAAAAAAAAATGTTCAAATGTGTGTGAAATCTTATGGGACTTAACTGCTAAGGTCATCATTCCCTAACCTTACACACTAAATTATCCAAAGGACAAACACACACACCCATGCCCGAGGGAGGACTTAAACCTCCGCCGGGACCAGCCGCACAGTCCATGACTGCAGCGCCCCTGACCGCTCGGCTAATCCCGCGCAGCTTAGTGGTACACATTTTTCGTATGCTGGAGCCGCCGGTAGAGTTACTATTGTTTTTAAATCAAGAAGTAAACGAGAAGTGTGCGTCACCAGGCTTCCAATGTATGGTTTTGCAATGACGTTCCCACTGCACTCACTGTTGTATTCAAATTCCATGAATTCTGAAACGGTGAAGGATTGTTTCTCATTCCTTGTGAGCACTTTGCTGTTCATTGTTTCCAAAGACAAGGCATTGCGTTTGTAAAATTTATTGTTTGAAAGCCAGGACAAACTCTGTTGAAACAACTTTAACCTAGTATTTGTTAAAGGTACTTGCAGCAAAAATAAGTTCTACAGACTGCATGATGCTATAAATCCTATCGACAGCTCGAATTTTCCTCTTAATCACTGCAAAGTCCCTGTCACAGTGTAAGAATGAATGGCCTCTGACCGGGAAATAATGATAAATTCTGAGTAAACGCTGAGATGCTGCAACTGCCATGAGGAACCTGACCATAGTATTATTCTTATTCTGCCCTGGCAGCCATCTGAAAATATGTGCAGGTATTTTATGTTTGGTGGCAACTAGTTTCATATGTAATCCAGCAGAAACGTGCAGACTTCATCGGGACCCTTCTTTGATACACCTTCGTGATAAATTTAAAATGTTGCATATCCTGTCTTCAGGTTGTGGATATTGAATACATTAACAATGAGTTGCCGAAGGTAGAAAACTTCCTGAATTGGGATGGTAGGAAGGGACAGATTTTGCAATACCTGCAACATCCTCGTCTCTTTGACACAATACTTGTACTTCACGAATAAGAGCAGAAAACTTTGCAGCCCTACGTTTATCAACCATCATTTCTGCAGCAGCAACCGTCTTAGCCTTTTCATTTGTAACACCCCACCCGTCACTTATCTGGTTTTGGTGTGTGTTCACTCCAGGTAACTGACTAACAGATCAACAGAGAGTGCAAAACTGCCGCAATGTCGGATAGTGCAAAGAAAGTAATAAGGCCCTGTGACTCCTGATTGAACTGCGGTGGCAGTGTTGACATTAATTGATTCAGAATTGATCCCTTTTAATTAAAAAGGGGTGCACATTGATGTTATATTCAGCTATTGAACACCAGATGCAAATGTTGAACATACTACTTGATTGAAAACAGATGCAGACGATTAGCACAGATTTATTTTAACTCACTACCTTCAATCATCACATTACATGACTTTCTTAACAGGTAGTGGTAATAAATTGCGTTTGCGTGGAGTAAAGCGCGATAAATCAAAAGTAATTCCTATCAACTGACCCAGGCGTAATGCGAAGTGCGAGGAGAATTCTACAATACACGGCCCATGAAACCCTCGTGGAAACTTTGCCGACGTGATCCAACAAATTAATCAGTGGCCGGAGTGGGCACAATATCACAGAATTCAGTGTGGCGGAGCGGCGTCGTTGTGCGGACATCGGCCCACCTCGTTGTGCTGCAAGGCTGTGCTCGTCTATTCACTCCTAGCTATCTTGCTCAGTACATAGCTGAACCAAAACTTCCTATCTCCAACCTCAATTGTTCCGTTTGCTAAGTCATAAACTGCAGAGATGCTCACTGTCTCTCAGGCAAGCTGAGTAAAGAACGCCATGTCCGCACTCTAGTCAAGCTGGGAACAGGAGACCTCTACAGAGACTTCTCCCAGTCCTCGCTTCACCTTGGTTTCCCCTCCAGCAAAATCACTCACGCCAATTGCAGCGCAAGTCGCGTTAATTATGCGTCGCTTCCCAGCACCGAGCAATGGCTGCTCTGAGAAGTGAACATATTCCCACAAAATTTCCCTTCATCTCAACTTCTGCTATTTAGCTCCTCCCAGGCCACCCATCAAGGTTAGCGTCTGTACAAACACCAATTTTTCCGGAATTCTGACTCCCAGGAGAGTACTTCAAATTCCTTGCTCCTACATTCCCATCAGACGCCAGCGTATTTCATTCTGTCGCTCTTCACCTGATTTACTTCAGACTCTGCGGATCTTGAATTCAGCGTGAAGTTGCTATAATCATGAACATGCATATTTTGACCTCTGTTGACCGCTCCACCGTAGCTTTGCGCGGCTTTCTCGCATGTTTCACTGTAAACGGGACAATGGACATTTATCAACAGGCGTACAAGTTCTCCGTCTGCTTCCCAGTACACCAGCATGGGGTCAGGTTCAACCACCCACTCACTGTCACTCATCTTAAGGCGGCTGCAGGCCGCGCCCCGTTATCGCTTTCTCAGACCTTGAGCCACCCTAAGCTGTCTATTGTCGCTTCCCTTAGCCGCTCCCCCGGCGGCCACGGTCAATTCTGAGTACTTCCCTGGGATAAACTAGCCTCCAGTAAATCGACGCGTTTCCACAAAGTTTTCATGTCGTGTGAATTACTTTAAAACCATCACCCGACATTAATTATTTCAATACGTCCATACTATACCCTCTACAAGATGCATTGTGCCTTGTCAGTCATTTTGTTCAGCCCTATTGTTCGCTCAACGTGAGTTAGGTGATCTTTAATGACTTCATGTAAGGATGATAGTTCTTGCCATCTTACACATCCAGTGTTTTGTTTCGTAATTTATTTTGACGCACTTCACAAGTACCACATGTGTTAACTTGTGGTCGACCAAATGTAAATGAAAAACGTTCTTTGAATATTTTTAAATAAAATTCGTAGTTAATATTACTTGCTTGGGGATGTCGTAATCTGAACTGCTCATGCATGATTTTGACATTAAGTTGTCTATTTAAATAACGCTGTTCTTTTGTGCCATAGTGAGTAATTTTTTGGGGATAGGAATTTATGTGATCAATTATCAAACTTATTTCTGCACCACCGATTTGATTTCCCGGTGCATTTTTACCCCTCTGGTCACTAGGCGACTTTCCACAATCAAGCAGATTGCTTATCCTTCTTACCCTTTAGTTTGTGACATCATGGACACATAAGAACGCTCTCTTGCATACCTCTGATCGTCCAGTGCTGGAATTAAGAAAATACTGAAAATTGTTGCATCTTGGTTTGCAGGTGCCTCCTTCTGGTACTCTTCTTCGTCTTCTGGAAATATTAGCTACAGTAATCATACCTTGGAGATAAGAATCTTCTGCGTCCTTTGATGTCATGTTGTAGAAAATTGAAAATACTTCATTTCTTTCCTCTTCAGGAATTCTTCCAAAACAGATTCTACGACATCTACAAAATTACACAGATATTTCAGTCACACAATAAATCATTAGTTTACTATTTTACTGACGTATAATCTCCAGTATTAGAACATTACTTACTTGCAGTCCACACCAATGCTTTTCTTTGAAAGTAACTTTCCACTGTAGTTTTTGTACTCTAAACTTTTAATTCGCGACCTTTTTATGATTTCACGCTGGTACTCAACATTCTTTACACCTTTTTTCCTCTTTCTACTTTCACCACCATCATGTACATCCATATCTTCCCTGTTCAACATTGCTGTGCTTCAGAAAGAAAAACCGTGCGATCACAGAGATGATTTTACACAACAGGCTAGCCAACGTTGGCTGCAGAAATAGCACTAGTCCTGGACAAGTGTTCTTTCTCCTCTCACTCATAACGTCGGGATCTGGTTAGTCCCATTAAAAAGATGGACAAATGTTGTTTCTGCATTCATTCGACAGAGGGAGCTCCATAACATGGAAATCAGCTCTTGAGTCAATTTAACCAAAAAGTGGTCAAGTGTTGTTTCTGCAATCAGCGATTCAACTGAAGCGATACTCCATAGGCATGCAGTTTGATTAGAGGTCTCTTGTGAGAAACGGTGTCTAAAGCCTTCTGCTAAATCTAGAAATATGGAAACAATTTGTTAATCCCTGTCGATAGCCCTCATTACTTCAAGCTAATAATGTGCTAGTTGTGTTTCACAGGAATTTTATTTTATGAACCCATGCTGATTGTGTTTCAATAGACCATTTGTTACCTTTGAGGTAATTCATAATGTTCGAATACAGTGTATGTTCCAGAATACCACTGCAAATCGACGTTTCTGGTGTGGGTCTGTAATTCACCGAATTACTTCTGCTTCCTTTCTTGAGTACTACTGAGATCTGTGCGAGGTGTTGTATAAGATTGGTAAGTGTGAGGCTATTGCATCAACATACTCTGAAAGGTATGCTATCTGGACTGGAAGACTTGCCTTTATCGCTACACCGAAGATACCTACTTCTGAGGTATTCATGTTGGCAGTTGTTCTCGATTCGATTTCTGGAATATTTACTTCGTCTTCTTTGGCGCAGGAATTTCTGAAACTGTGTTCAATAATTCCGTCTTAGTGGTGCTGTCATCGATAGTATTCCCACTGGTCCCGTGCAGTGAAGGTATTGATTGTGTCTTGCCTCTAGTGTACTTTACACTTTACCAGAATCTCTTTGGATTTTCTGTCAGAAGATTCTCTGGAAGCTATTAAAAGCATCTCGCATTAAAGTCCGCGCTAATTTCGAGCTTCAGTAAAATATCGCCAATCTCGAAGATTTTGTGTTCCTTTAAATTTGGCGTGCTTTTTTCGTTGCTGTTACAACAGTTTTCTCACCTGTTTTGTGTAGCATGAGGTGTCAGTATTATCTTTTATTAATTTATTTGGAATAAATCGCTCAATCACCTCAGATACTATACCTTTGAATTTCAGTCATATTTCGTCTACACTTACATCATTAGATGTAAAGGAGTGGAGGCTGTCTCTTAGGAAGAGGTAAAGCAAATTTTTATCTGCTTTTTAAAATAGATATACGAGGGTTGGAACTTGAATAGAGGCAACTATTTATTCACAACCGAAACAAAAGAGTTACCTGTTTGTGCCTGTTACTGTCCTTCAGAGTAGCCACCAGCGTTGTGTAGAGCCCGTTGCCAGTGATATGGAAGGCGTAGTATACCGTTAGCAGAGCCTGTTCTGTTGATGGTGCGAATGGAGCGGTCTACTGCCTGTCGAATCTCTGGAACAGTTCTGAAGCGAACGCCCCGAAGTGGTTCCTTCATCTTCGGAATCAAATCAAAGTCACAAGGTCTTAAGTCCGGGGGGGGGGGGGGGGGGTATGGCGGATGGTACAGTATTTCCCAGTCCCATCGACCGAACAGAGCAGCCACAGCCTGCGCTGTATGCGCCCGCGCATTGTCGTGCAAAATTACGGGTGGGTTGCGCAGAAAGTGTCGCCGCTTCTTTCGCAAAGCTGGTCGCAGGTAATGCGCCAAAAACTAACAGTAATATCGTGCCCTGACGGTCTGCCGAGGAGGAACGTAATGCGTTAGGATAACACCATCACAGTCCTACACGAGACTCACCATAACTTTCACCATACTGGGGCTCTGACGCACTTTCGACTTTCGAGGCGACCCATAACGACGCCATTCGTTGGACTGGCGTTTCAGCTTTGGCTTCGTGACATTCGCTTCAGAGCTGTTCTAGAGATTCGACAGACAGTAGACCGCGCCATTCGCACCATCAACAGAACAGGCTCTGCTGACGGTATACTACGCCTTCGATATCGCTGGCAACGGGTTCTACACAACGCTGGTGACTACTTTGAAGTACAGTAACAGATGCAAACATGTAACTTTTGTATCGGTTGTGAATAAATAGTTACCATTATTTAAGTTCCGATCCTCGTATTTTACACTTATTTTTGTGGATGTGGATGTTGCAGTGGTTAGTTGCACTACAACGATCTTGCTAGACCGTGTTGCTGTTTCGTATCCTATGTGTAAAACGTATCTTAGTACCG
The DNA here is from genome assembly GCF_023864345.2 of Schistocerca serialis cubense. Classification (NCBI taxonomy): domain Eukaryota; kingdom Metazoa; phylum Arthropoda; class Insecta; order Orthoptera; family Acrididae; genus Schistocerca; species Schistocerca serialis. Next base: position 623,671,996 of record NC_064645.1, read on the forward strand.
CGTAAAGCCATATATAGTAGTTTATTTTCTTGATGAACGGTATAAACTCGTGGTATGCTCTGCTAGTCAGGCTGGCGACCGTTCTTTGATTCGCGTAATTTACATTTTACTTTATAACTACCACGGCGTTGATTCGATTCGCACTAGTTCCACTACTGCTCCCTATCAAACGTAATCTTTTACATGCCGAAACATAATCCGATACCTTTTTCATAAGCGTACGTTCGCGGTAAGAATTCCAAATTCGTGTCATAGGAGTAACATTATAGGTGAATTGCCACTGTGGTAGCAGTCGTTAGAGATATAATGTAATTTCGGGCTGACACTTTTAGCTTCGTGTAGAGGCAGTGTTGTCGGTACGTTAAAGACCTATCCAAATTGACTCCAAGGTTATTTAGGAGTAAATCAGTGTTCCAACTCGATGTCCTGCCAGTTAACTTTTAGTTCTGTCACAGCTGTTGTAACTGGAACATAATATTTTCTATGCAGGGCATCAACAGTTGAAACATTCCGTGTTGAATAAAAAGAATCGCGGCGACTGTTAAAAATCGATATTGAAAGACGCGTCTGGTTTCGCAAATTCTATTTGTATCATCACGTGTTTATCCTTATACAAATGTATAAACGACATATTGGAATGAAAAATGAAAGCGATTAGGTTTGTGTTTACTTATAGGCGATCCATAAGGCCGATATGTTTAAAAGCCGGAGAAAGCACACTCATCAAGGTGTTTAAAATATGAAATAAAATAAAATAAAAATGTAAAATAAAATAAAACGTAAAATAAAAATTAAAAAATTAAAACCATCCCAAAAAAGAGCCTGTAAGAATTTCAGAAGTGGGAATGTGGTAGATATTAAATTAATAATTTATAAAGTTTTTTTGCAAAAGAAACGCGTTTGAAATGTTGAAGGAGGAAACAACTGTTAAAATAACGTCGTATTTCACTTCCATTGTAGATAGCCTCAAGAGGAGGCCGTTGCTGTAGTTTTGCTGTTGCTGTGTCTAGAAATACACACTTGACGGTGCAAATATAGGTTGAGAAACCGGTCGTGTCCCTGCATAAAGATTCTTTAACAGTCGCAGCGGTCCTTCCTATTCCACATGTTGTAATTTGTCCTTGATATCCCGAATACTGGCACTGAGACGCAGCCGACGTCCGAGCTGATACCACACATGTTCAATAGGGGACAGATCTGGAAATGTTTGTGGCCAGAGGAGTACTTCAAAATCATGCAGACAGTTAAAAGAGACATGTGCCAAGAAAGATGGCATCACGTCAGTCTCGCATGACAGATAACACGTGAGGACACAGCATGCTGTGACGTACCGTTGTGTCAGCAGAGTTGCCTCAGTCACTACCAGTCATGACCAAAGCACATACGTTGGAAGAATGGGACCTCTTTCGAGGTCGCCGTCAAAGTCGCCGAGGATCGTCATGCTGGGTACTGCAGAACCGAGATTCGTGACTGAACACTATGCGACGCCCCTCATCAGCAGTCCATGCTTGCAGGTCACGACACCACATCGGACACAGCTGTTTGTGTTGTGGTGTTAACAGCGGCTCAGGCACGGGGCAGTAAATCCCTAGTCAGGCTGCTGTAGTGTCCTATTAATGGTTCAATATGACACAGAATGTTTCAGGGAGTCAATTACTTGTTCCCGTGTGGCAGACGCAGATTGAAGGGGTTGCGACGTGCTTGGGGCAGAATACGGCGATCCTCCCTTTCCGTGGCCAGAACTGGTCTACCGCAACCTTGACGATGAGTATGCCTGCCCGCACGTTCCCATAATGGCCAACATCGGCCCACTCTCACATCTGAATGTCCCACAAGTCTGGATATTGCACGATTCGACCAGCTGGTCAATTGGAGACCCACAATGAGATCCCTGTCAAATTCTGTCAGATTCTGATAACGCCGTCTCACACGTGTACGAGGCATCTCCTTGCCCTTCACAGTGACCACTCAACGTATGACGCTGTTCGCGCCCCTAACATAGCCTGTCAGGTCTGGTAACAACAAACACGAACAACGGTAACACACTCTGGTGGCTATCCTTCGTGTCACAGAGAACCATTTATATAAACGCAGGTGCTGTGTACGTGTACGGAGTTAAGCCATCGCCACACGGAACGCTCAGCAACGATGCGACTTGTGCACATGGTACATGCGCCCCAAAATAGTATACTTTGATAGCAGCGCGCTCCAGCGGCAGTTGTCGGCTGTATCTGGCTCGTAACTCACAGTGTTTACGAAATGGACGGGCGTAAAATTCCTGTATCAGCTCTATAAAAACGTACAATTCCTCCCGTGTCCATATGCTAGTCATGTTGTTCTGTATGTCCTATGCATAAATAAAAATTTCCATATCAGTGAACATTTTATAAGGGAGAAAGGAAATTACCATGTTTAGTCAATGAGGACATCAGCTTATAAACGTTTCATTACTAACAGTGCAATACAACTTTACAATAGTTCTCCACATGAGGTTAAAATTACTATATCATTCTCACTTTTTAGTAATACCCAAAGGTCATTCTTACTTTTTCATCTCTCCTATTCACTAGCAGAATCTTTGCAACATAGGACATACAAAACTTAAAAGAAGAAAGGGCAAAAATCTTACTGCAACCACTCGAGCCTATCCTGTAGATTAAGCCAATCGAACACATTCACTTCTCAAAAAGAGTGCACTTATATTTACATAACATCGAATATCGTAGTATATACATATATCAAATTAATAAGAAAGTAAAAGAACAGATACACACCAAAAAAAGTTTTGCATCACCCCAGTTCCCAGAATTCCTGAATATAGACGTTGACTGCGGATACTACACCACAGACACAGTCCCTTCGATTGTTCAGAGATGTCACTAAACCTGCCCAAAGATGTAAACAACCACCGTGTTGTCTGATGTTCAACCATACCTTGACGGTTAATACCGCGGTTCGATCCCATCCGCATTGTTACTTTCTCCCAGGAAGGGTTCTCAACAAAGGAAGTGTCCAGGCGTCTCGGAGTGAACCCAAGCGATGTTGTTCGTACATGGAGGATATACAGAAAGACGGGAACTGTCGATGACATGCCTCCCTCAGGCCGCCCAAGGGCTACTGCTGCAGTGGTTGACCGCTACCTGCGGATTATGGTTCGAAGGAATTCTGACAGCTGTGCCACCATGTTGCACAATGCTTTTCGTGCAGCCACAGGACGTCGTGTTACGACGCAAACTGTGCGCAGCAGGCTCCACTTCCGACGCCTATGGCGAGGTTCATCTTTGGAACCACGACACCATGCAGCGCGGTACAGATGGGCCCAACAACATGCCGAATGGACCGCTCAGGATTGGCATCGCGTTCTCTTCACCGATGAATGTTGCATATGCCTTCAACCAGACAATCGGCGGAGACGTGTTTGAAGGGCATCCCGGTCAGGCTGAACGCCTTAGACACGCTGACCAGAGAGTGCAGCAAGGTGTTCCCTGCTGTTTTGGGGTGGCATTATGTGGAGCTGGCGTACGCCGTTGGTGGTCATGGAATGCGCCGTAGCGGCTGTGCGATACGTCAATATCGGCAGCACATTGGCGAGGCATTCGTCTTTATGGACGACGATTCTAGCCCCCATCGTGCTTATCTTGCGAATAACTTCCTTCAGGAGAACAGTATCGCTCGACTAGAGTGGCCAGCATGTTCTCCAGACATGAATCCTATCGAACATGCCAATGAGAAGCAAACTGTTTCCAGGCGTACTATGAGGCAACTGTCCACGTATAAATGCTATACAATGAATAGTTCTGTTAAAATTGTGTAGGCGCCTTTTGAAGGACAATTAAGGTAAAAGTGAGGGGAGGAACACATGTTTGGAATACTGCCACATACACGGCTGTCTCAAGTAAGCACAGCGAGCAACCTCAGATAGCTTCCAGGCAACCGACGTGTATCTCGACGATAATAGTGAGTAAAAGATGGTTCCAATTCCTTACTGTTTATTCCACTTTTAACATCATGAATAAGATGAGAGGTAACTTACTGAATGTAAATAATGCAGCATCAAATTACCATAAAGTTTTAGTTTTTGTCGCCTGAATTTCTGTTGGAGCAACCGAAGTTACCTTTGCTGCAAGTTTCGTAACTTCCTCGTAAAATGTGGCGGGCTCTGAACTTTATGGTCATCTGAGTGTCTTCCGGATGGAAGTTCGTGACCCGCCTCTGCGGAGGTTTGAGAATTATATTTTCCTTGTCTTACCTTGGAACTTCCATGTCTGCGAGTGAGCAGGTGTTTATAAAGTTTCAGTTTATTGCGCCGTTAATCCTACAAGCAGCGGCACACGAAATGAACAGGCGGCTCTCTCCCCTTCTCTGTGTAGTTAGCCGAAACACAGCAGCAAAAGCTCAACACAGCAGCCATTGCCATTGTCGGCTGAAAGTGCTTCAAAGGGCAGTATTCCACCTCACAGCGTGCTAACGGAACTCTTACTACATGTTCGTGTTCTTTGAATGCAGTTGCGGGAAACCTGTAGGGGACTATCGTCTGAAAATGTGTTGTTCCTTATCAGCCACGTTGTACGGGGATATATTACAGTACATCCACGAAATTTGTTACTAATGACTGTGTCACAAAACTTTTATAATACTGTATTTCGTTTTAGGTTGTCAGTCCGCTGTTTAGAGTGACCAACGTCCTAGGAGATTATAACAGAAAGAATCAGTCCAGCTCGCAAAATTATCTATCATTTCTGGTAACTGGTTTCAATCTAATTATTGGAGGACTTTTCTTGCCAGTTATCACAGCAGCCTAAGCACAACGTAAATAGTTCATGTTTACTACGCGACTGGAGGCAGTTTTCAATTGATTCGTCTTTATACTTTCAGGATTGCTTTTCAAAATTAATTACATGCTGTACAACGCTAGACGTACCGCCATATGACGATAGATGGCAACACATAATGCGAGCAGGAATACCGTCGAACATGATGGTGTTAGTGGTCCAACTGTTTTGGTGTGGATGATCATAACGTTTGTAATGTTGTTGCTTTAATTTGTGGTGTAAGCGGTGCTGATATTCAAGACCATGAAAGTGGGTTAAAAGCGAGCTGTCTGGGGAAGTTAACCTTGCATTACTGAGCAACTGTTTCACCAGGTATCCAGTCTAGCTTACCAAATTCCCAACCAGACTATCATTAATTATAATCTTATAATAGTCATACGACACCCGGTGATATATATATATATATATATATATATATATATATATATATATATATATATATATAAGAGAATTTAAATAAAAAGAAATAAATCAGTTTATATTTGGAAATTTATTTTAACATCGATCATTGAAATTTCAACATATTAAACTTGAGTCATAACTAAGCTGGTTCCTTATTTAGGACTGTGAAAATGTGAGTTTGTAATCTTACGGAACACATCAAATATGGAGCCAAGATTGGGAGACTGCATACAACACTGCATTCATAAAATAACACACGAAGAACGTTGAAACATATGCAAGAGGAAATGAACCACAACCAACCGATTCAATTTTCACCCAAAGAAGTTACGTTCGTAGCGCAATCCTGTCCGTCATGAAACTACCACTCACTGGTATTCTAAATTCATACTAACTCTCTGTGAAATCTTCCCGAAAAGAATAGCTGAGGGCTACTTTGCTGCTTTCACCACATGCTTCACGTGGTCAACTTGGTTTACACAAAGAGTGTAACTCCACAATAATTTTGATAATCAAAATAAATTACATCGAAACGCAATTTACTAAAGAAAAACCTGGAACTGGTTACTATCGTCTTACTATTAACCTGATGGGTCAAACCGTTGTATAAGCACGTGGTTCTGGTCTCACAAAGTACACCCCACGTGGGTTGAACATAAAGAAAAGTTGCTATATTGAAAAGTATTGTCAAGACGAGACGTTATAATCACACGAGCATTCGCATTTAAGATTGATGATCTTAGTTAGAGTTACTGATCAACACGTGGTTCCACTTTACTCACAAAGTAGTGACAAAGCAACTACCGGAAGATATTCTGAACTTCACACGCGAATTACACTGTGTTGCAATTTAAGATAACATTAGATATTTTAGAGCTAAACCTGAAATAAAGGTGATTAAATTTTCAGTTAGGCTGAACTTAAGAAATCCATTGTCCTACGGACTTAGCAGACACGCGCTTAGCCGGAGATCTTACCACTTCAGACGCTCGCCGCGGACAGACTGACCTGCGCTCCTACCGAGCGTGCTTAACAGATACAAACGGAAGTGGCCAGAGGGGCAGCTTCCTATACCATCATGACAAGGGACGAACAGGACCATACTAAGAATAGAAACCTCTCTGCTTTTAGCAAGCGTAGCTACCTGTTCCGACGTTGGTCCTACTGTTCTCCAGCAGACAGGCTTGTCTGCTACCATTCAGCATGCAACTAGAAATACATTTGCTCATTCATCCTCTCACACAGAAGGGAAGGGGGATGACAGTATCTTATCATATACAGTATATAAAAGAAAGCGGATGTAGGTTCCGTATGAGACTGTGTGACATGAATTACATATAAAATGTGTTTTAAAGTGTAAAAAATGGCTCTGAGCACTATGGGACTCAACTGCTGAGGTCATCAGTCCCCTAGAACTTAGAACTAGTTAAACCTAACTAACCTAAGGACATCACAAACATCCATGCCCGAGGCAGGATTCGAACCTGCGACCGTAGCGGTCTTGCGGTTCCAGACTGCAGCGCCTTTAACCGCACGGCCACTTCGGCCGGCGGTTTTAAAGTGTAGTAGTGTGACAGATCGTTCTTGTTTATGTGTACAAGTAACACGTTTCACTGCTCAGTCTCCTCCCAGATAGTCAGAAACACCACAGTAAATTTAGAAGAGGAATTTATGCCGTAAATGACAACAGATTTAAGACATTAACATGAAAGGAATCCAACAGAGACCTTTCACGTTGAATATTTTATTGATCTACGTTTATGTCATGTTCCGTGGGGCCAAATTGAGGAGCAAGTCTCTTTGGTCGTGGAACGAGTCATACATGAAATTATAACAGAGGAGTAATAATAGACAAAATGAAAAGTATGTGAATCCTAGACAGATGACGAGTCATATGTTTAAATAAACATAGCCAACAGTGTAACACAGGTATTAGATTAATTTTTCTAATTTTTCCAAGAGTTCCCCGACAGAATAGACGGAGTGGTACATGAGGAAACTCTTCAGTTTAGACTTTAAAGTGCTTGCATTACCGCTAAGACTTTTTAATTCTTATGGCAGCTCACTGAAAATGAATGCAGCAGAAGGTTGCACGCCTTTCTGCAAAAGACTGAAGGAGGAGCATTCCAAATGCAGATTGGATTTCTCGGTAGTATTAACTGAGTGAAAGCAGCTAACTCTTGTGTATAAGCTGATATCGTTAACAACAAACGACATTAAAGAAAATATGCGTTGAGAGGCCAATGTCAGAATTCCTAGACTATTAAACTGAGGTTGACAAGACGTTCGCAAACTTTCACCACATATTGCTCGACCCGTCCGTTTCTGAGCCAAAAATACCCTTTATGAATCACAAGAGTTACCCCAGAAAATAATACCATTTGTCATAAGCGAATGAAAATAAGCAAAGTAGACTACTTTTTGTGTTGAACTGTCACTTATTTCAGATACTGTTCTAACGCTAAATAAAGCAGCATTTAGTTTTTGAACAAGACACTGAACATGATCTTTCCACGACAGCTTATTATCTATCTGAACGCCTAGAGATATGTTCAGTCTCACTAACCATATGCCCATCCTGTGTAATAAAATGTTGCATTGTTTTAGAAACTGTAAACTGTTACTGTGATTTAGCATCAATTTATTTTCTGCAAGCCATGAACTTATATCTTTAACAGCTTTATTTGACACTGTGTTAATATTGCACACAAAATCCTTCACTACCAGGCTGGTGTCATCAGCAAACAGAAATATTTTAGAATCACCTGTAATACTAGAAAGCATACCATTTATATAAATAAATAGTAGCCGTCCCAGCACCGACCACTGGGGCATCCTCAATTATGCCCCATCTGGACTGCACGTCGTAGGCATTCTCAGGACTGCAAAAAATGGTTCAAATGGCTCTGAGCACTGTGGGACTTAATAGCTATGGTCATCAGTCCCCTAGAACTTAGAACTACTTAAACCTAACTAACCTAAGGACATCACACAACACCCAGTCATCACGAGGCAGAGAAATCAAGACTGCAGAGAACGACCTTCTGCTGTCTGCTCTTAAAGTAAGAGGTGAACCAATTGTGGCTACTCCCCTTATTTCATAACAGTCCAACATCTGCAGTAATATTTTGCGATCAACACAATCAAAGGCCTTAGTTAAATCAAAGAAGCCACCTAGCGTTCGCAACCTCTTATTCAGTCCGTCCAAAGCCCCACAGAGAGAAGAGAATAAAGTGGGGCAGGATAGCCCACTTAAGGGTTAATTAGCGATATATTGACGGGAACTTCACAATTATATTTTGACTGGCATTTCATCTGACTTTTGCCTATTATATAAGGAGACCGAAAGTCATATGTACAATTTGAACTATTAATTCGCAATTATTAAAAAATAATAATGCAAATGCGAAGTTTTGCCCGTGGTGTAAGAGTGCGTTTCTATGGGGGTAAATTTGCGCATTGTTATTAAATGATAAGAAACATATGTGCCACTAAATTCTTCTTCTTTATTTAATTTATAATGTACATAAACACAGTATGCCTTGTTTTTTAGCATATAAGAATTGTTGTTGATACATGACTTGGTTTAATGAATAATTCAGGGATCTGTGAACAGAAACGTGCAAAAAAATTCCACCCAGAGGAAAATCTTTTTAACAGCGATTGCAAATGAAGTCTCCAGCACCTTTATAACAAGAGCACTTAAGACATTGAATCCAGTCTATTTTGTTGGTGGATTATTGTATTTTTCAGTACAGCCTGAAAAATTAAGAGTTTGTGGATTTTTCACCAAGTTATTTAAGTTCTGCTTTGCTTTCTTTTTGTTTGCTTGACGTGAATCAAACAGTTTCCTCTTAGATTTCTTTATTTCGTGTTCTCTTGATTGTGATTCCAGTTACTTCTTGAATGCGGTCCCAGATACTACTTCTGACTTACTCCATTTCTTCTGTTTTTGGCAATCTGTTCATCTTGGCAAAGGAATTATTTCTTTTGGGGAAATGTAGGTACTTCGTCCTGGTTGTGTTTTATTTGTATATGTCTATGAATTTTGGCTGTCGAGAGATGCAGCTTCAGCTGTGGTTGTGTCATTAAATTTCTCACTTTGGTCTGTAAATGTCGAAAGCAGGAAACCTTTCTCGGTGAATATGTGACGATCGATTCGATAAATGCTGCACTCTTGAACGCCTTTGTTGGCTTCGTCATTGTGGCTGTGCTTTGATAAGAGTTTCAAAATAATTCAGCAGTAAATTATTGCGTAATTATATCTCCAGGACGGTCAATGAGCCACTGGTTGCATTCTTGTGGATAAAAGTCCTTCCGCTGCCTGAAAAAGCAGGTGTCCTGTGGCTGCAGTTTGTGGCTGTTCTCTGGTAAGCACATGAGTGTTATGGTCCCTGAAACAACGGCCGGCATTCAAACTCAAATCAGGACGGTATTTGAAAGCATCGCCGGTGCGAAAGTCAGCTTGCCATTTTCTCAAATGGTATACTGCGAACCATGGATGAACGGCAACAGGTAGATGCCGCATTTCTGCATTTCCGGAAAGCGTTCGACACGGTGCCCCATTGCAGGCTGTTAATAAAGTTGTGAACATATGGAATAAGTTCACAGATATGAGAGTGGCTCGAAGACTTCTTACGTTGTAGAACCCAGTATGATGTCCTCGACGGCGAGTGTTCATCAGAGACAAGGGTATCGTCAGGAGTGCCCCAGGGAAGTGTGATAGGACTGCTGTTGTTCTCTATATAGATAAATGATTTGGCGGATAGGGTGGGCAGCAATCTGCGGTTGTCTGCTGATAACGCTGTGGTGTACGGTAAGGTGTCGAAGTTCAGTGACTGTAGGAGGATACAAGATGACTTAGACAAAATTTTTAGTTGGTGTGATGCGGATGAGTAGGAAGAACTAACCTGTAATGTTTAGATACAGCATTTGTTGTAGTGTCCTGCATGACACAGTCGAATTATTTAAACATCGGGGCGTAACGTTGCAAAGCGGTATGAAACAAAATTGAGCATGTGAGAATTGTGATAGGGAAAGCGAATGGTAGACTTTAGTTTATCAGGAGTATTCTAAGAGAGAGTGGTTCACCTGTAAAGGAAACCGCATATAGAACGCTGGTGCGACCTATTCTTGAGTACTGCTCGAGTGTTTGGGATCCGTTTCAGATCGGATTGAAGGAACTCGTCGAAGCGGTTCAGGTGCGTGCTGCTAGATATGTTACTGCTAAGTTCGAACAACACGTAAGTGTTAACGGGTATGCTTTAGGAACTGGAGAGAAGGTGACGTTATTTTCGAGAAACACTGTTGAGAAAATTTATAGAACCGCCATTGGTTGCCAGACGATTCTACTGCCACCTACATACACTGCGCGTGAGGACCGCGAAGAGACGAGAAATTAGGGCTCATACGGAGGCATATAGACGGCTGTTTCGCCCTCGTTCTAGCTGACACAACATTTAATGAAAGGGAAGAGAAGGCCAATGAACAACTTAAGTCGTATAAAGTTGTTGTTGTTGTGGTCTTCAGTCCTGAGACTGGTTTGATGCAGCTCTCCATGCTACCCTATCCTGTGCAAGCTTCTTCATCTCCCAGTACCTACTGCAACCTACATCCTTCTGAATCTGCTTAGTGTATTCATCTCTTGGTCTCCCTCTACGATTTTTACCCTCCATGCTCCCTCCAACGCTGAATTTGTGATGCCTTGATGCCTCAGAACATGTCCTACCAACCGATCCCTTCTTCTGGTCAAGTTGTGCCACAAACTTCTCTTCTCCCCAATCCTATTCAATACTTCCTCATTAGTTATGTGATCTACCCATCTAATCTTCAGCATTCTTCTGTAGCACCACATTTCGAAAGCTTCTATTCTCTTCTTGTCCAAACTATTTATCGTCCATGTTTAACTTCCATACATGGCTACACTCCACACACATACTTTCAGAAACGACTTCCCGACACTTAAATCTACACTCGATGTTAACAAATTTCTCTTCTTCAGAAACGGTTTCCTTGCCATTGCCAGTCTACATTTTATATCTTCTCTACTTCGACCATCATCAGTAATTTTGCTCCGCAAGTAGCAAAACTCCTTTACTACTTTAAGTGTCTCATTTCCTAATCTAATTCCCTCAGCATCACCCGACTTAATTCGACTACATTCCATTATCCTCGTTTTGCTTTTGTTGATGTTCATCTTATGTCCTCCATTCAAGACACTGTCCATTCCGTTCAACTGCTCTTCCAAGTCCTTTGCTGTCTCTGATAGAATTAGAATGTCATCAGCGAACCTCAAAGTTTTTATTTCTTCTCCATGGATTTTAATACCTACTCCGAATTTTTCTTTTGTTTCCTTTACTGCTAGTAGAAACTGAAAATAAAATGAGAGAAGCAGTGACGGGCCTTTTGACACTAGTTCATTGTCAACAAGAGCCTGGCGTAGGGCGAATCCGGACTGAAAAAGGATGAAGAGGGACTTTGGAAGAAACAAAATCAGTTGAAATGGATATTGCTCAAGTGCGAGAAAATGTACAGGATGCGGAATCACCCGTGCATACCAGTAATGGAACGTGTCAGTTACGAGAGATCACAGCAGCTGCGATACGAACCGACAGCTCAAGTTCCCATCGAACATGCATATGAAATGAGGACTGCACCATTCCTAATTACAACACTGATAGAGAAAGACTTGATATTACATAGGCATCAGTTTTTTTGCTCCCCAAATAGCAAAACTCAATTACTACTTTAAGCGTCTCATTTCCTAATCTAATACCCTCAGCATCACCCGATTTAATTCGGCTACATTCCATTATCCTCTTTATAGTTATGTGCTTGAAATACTTGCCTTCAGTAAAATTTACAAAACATATCTTGCAGAAACGCTTAGAACTGATGTGAGAGCAACGTCAACAGTCGTTCAGTTGAATGATCCCAAGCGTTGCCTTACTAAGGTCCCCTGCCAGTATAAATTTCACAAAATAAATAAACCAAATTGATTATGAAACACTATAGATCTCGTAATACTTATTGCGTATAAATAAAATGTACATTAAGTTACCTTCCATTAGGAATGTAGAATGCACTCAACGACTGTGATATGACTTTCAAAATGATGGAGAAAAGCAATCAGTAGTCCTTTCCTTTCAGGCTTTATTAAAGCAAATCTAGATTTTGGGTAGTAACTAGCCATTATCGGTGCAGCATTTCAGTGTTTTAATACATGCCCTAGTACTTCCATCTTGAATGAACTAGAGCATATATTAAAACTCTGAAACGCTGCGTTGATAATGGCTGGTTACTAGTCGAAATCTAGATTTGCTTTAATAAAGCCCGAAAGGAAAGGACGAATGATTGCTGTTCTCCATCATTTTGAAAATGTATATTAATTGCTTCTTGCAGCTCTAAAATGGATTTATACAACTGCGAAGGAAAAAACCAACCTACTTGCACTATGAGATGCTCACATAACAGTATCTTGTTTTGTCAATGCTTCCCATTGACCGCGGGAGAATGCAGCTTTTAACGCAACTGCAGCAAGGTCTATATAGGCCTTGAACTAGAGAAGACGTTGTCATGCCATCTGTAGCCAAGGATAGGTAGCACTGGATGAGTTTATCGCCGCAAACTTATGACAAAATAACCCAAAATCACCCATATTGAGAAATTGCGCCACCTTACACATGTGTGTGTGTGTGTGTGTGTGTGTGTGTGTGTGTGTGTGTGTGTGTGTCAATAAGACATGATTTGAAATGGTTGCAAAGAAATCACTTTCTGTTTTTTATTCAGTAAGTGATACGATTTTAGCATCTAAGTTTCGTTATGTTGTACACGTTCGTAGAAAACGTATAGCCGGAAGTAATGCTCATCAGAACCCTATGTATAAGAAAGCAACCGGCTTAATTTTGGACACTGCAGTTTACCCACAAGATTTAGCGTTAGAACGCCTAATCAGATTTCTTGGCTCGTATGTTGCAGTTTTAATCTGCTTGAGACCTATGACGAGATGGGAAAATCTCTAAGCCTCGGTATGCGTATTTCGCACGACAGACTGGGAACAAGTGCTGGTATCGAAAGCACGAAAGACGTTCCTTTCATAGAACTGCCAAGCAAGGGTGTAGAAGGAGTATAAATGTGACAAAGCAGAGTTGTTTTTTGCTAGTTTAGTTGCATAATAGTCAGATAGTTGTTCGTGCAACGTATTTTTGCGGGCCGTTCGGGGTAGGACTGTTGATATTTTTAAAAATGTCAGGAATCCGATGTATCGATTTTTAGAAAAATATCATTATTGACTCTCGAGATGTCGAAGACAGTTATCGATATATCGCTAGAGGGAATATCGACGAACTGGCGAAAATTATTGGGTGCACATTGTAAATATACTGTCAGTTTTAGAGCTTTATACAGGGTGATTCAAAAAGAATACCACAACTTTAGGAATTTAAAACTCTGCGACGGCAAAAGGCAGAGCTAAGCACTATCTGTCGGCGAATTAAGGGAGCTATAAAGTTTCATTTAGTTGTACATTTGTTCGCTTGAGGCGCTGTTGACTAGGCGTCAGCGTCAGTTGATGCTAAGATGGCGACCGCTCAACAGAAAGCTTTTTGTGTTATTGAGTACGGCAGAAGTGAATCGACGACAGTTGTTCAGCGTGCATTTCGAACGAAGTATGGTGTTAAACCTCCTGATAGGTGGTGTGTTAAACGTTGGTATAAACAGTTTACAGAGAATGGGTGTTTGTGCAAAGGGAAAAGTTCTGGACGGCCGAGAACGAGTGATGAAAATGTAGCACGCATCCAGCAAGCATTTGTTCGCAGCCCAGGAAAATCGACTCGCAGAGCTAGCAGAGAGCTGCAAATTCCACAATCAACTGTATGGAGAGTCCTACGAAAATGGTTAGTTATGAAACCTGAACGTCAACTGCCCGAGGCGATGGATCGGCCGCCAGGCAGCCTGTGACAGAGCACTTCATCACTGGCCTCCAAGAAGCCCTGATCTTACCCCCTGCAATTTTTTCTTACGGGGGTATGTTAAGGATATGGTGTTTCGGCCACCTCTCCCAGCCACCATTGATGATTTGAAACGAGAAATAACAGCAGCTATCCAAACTGTTACACCTGATATGCTACAGAGAGTGTGGAATGAGTTGGAGTATCGGGTTGATATTGCTCGTGTGTCTGGAGGGGGCCATATTGAACATCTCTGAACTTGTTTTTGAGTGAAAAAAAAACCTTTTTAAATACTCTTTGTAATGATGTATAACAGAAGGTTGTATTATGTTTCTTTCATTAAATACACATTTTTAAAGTTGTGGTATTCTTTTTGAATCACCTTGTATTTATTAAATATTATTAGATATCCTGTACGTCAAGAAGCTAGCAACCCGCTTATCCCCCTTAGAGCAAGAACTGAAAGGAAAACGATGCACGTCCATGCTTGGCAATAACCACTTTGCTAACAATCGTAACTGCATGTAAGTTGCGCAATAAAAGGTGTCCGATGGCTCCGTTGTTCGGTTTCGTCACATACAGCATTTGTCTGGAACACTTCATGTCGACTTACTTGTTTTTTTCATTTCTGTAAATGCCAGAGAACTGGCAGTTGCAATATCAAAACTGCGTGGTGACGTTAAACAATGTAGTCCCTATTGGTAGCACCGAAAGCTGATTACGTCAGCATTTCCCTCACACATCCCCACCCACATCAAAGACTAATACTGTCATTTAGATTTTTGTTCATCAATTTCAGAAACTGTTTTTGAAGATTGCCAATGTGAAGAAATAGGACACTACTTGTGTTAAAAATTGTTTTTTTTATTTTATTTATTTATTTTTTAACGCAATTGGAGTGCTGTTTCCTCACATCAGATATCCTGTTATTCCGTTGACACCGACATGCTGTAGCTTTTCTTTTCTTCAGTCAGTTCTAATACCTACATCATTTAAACATGAAATCCCTTATATGTATATGCTAATTAACATATATTTCATGATGATTTTAATGCGAAATGTACATCTTCTTGTTTCTAATTACATATCGCGCACAAAATTTCTGTTTTCATTGCAGATATAAATATAAAAGATTGTTAATAAGGTTTGATTAAGTTAAGAAAAACTAAAAAATGAACCTTTTTGGAGAAAAATGTAAACTCAGATACTGTTTACTTGGACTGTGTCGATTGTTTTATACCACAGATGTGGTCTTACACGAGTCAGAGTGATAAGCGTCGTAAAAACATGCGATACAATAATTTTCACAGCATCGAGTACACAGCGAAAATGCTGCATTTTTACAGTTGCTACCGTACCACTGCAACTTGAACCCAATAGAATTGATCTGAAGCCAAGTTAACGGATTTGTCGCAAGAAACAACATTTCAGCTGCCAGACGTACTGGAGCTAATGCACGAAGTTCTGTCACAATTCTCTGACGAATGCAGAACACCACTTCACAAAAGAAGACGAGAAATTTTTCTGTGGCTTCGTGGATTCTTTTGTTGGTCGCCTCGTTATCAACGTAGCAGCTGACAGTTCCACTACTGAAATGTATTCCTCGTATTAGGATACGGGAGAACTTCAGAGTTTATCATATGACTGATAGGTAACACCTTCAGTGGATTCAATAATTAACTATATGGCGAAATCCCTGCAATATGTTTACACGTCACACATAGCTCACGCAGAAAAGTTACCCTGTGTTTAAGTTAGGAATTTTCATCATTCTTGTTTTTATTTACAGTACTACGTTTGCTGAGAACAAGAGACTGTTATATTTTACGTGTGGTCACCGAAGAAACGTATTGCCGGAGTTTTGCCATTTATGACTTTATTGTGTTCCAAAATTAAATGAGATTCGAAACTATATTGTTTCTCTCCTCATCCTTTTTACATCTTAACTGCAACTGTAACCCCAGTACATATATACTGTGCTCCCTCTCGAGTCCTGACGGTTTCAAGTTGTATTGTCATAATAATTATTTCTGCCTTGTTCAATAATTTGCGAAAATTTAATTTTTTGTGTCCTACGATTTGAATTCCAGGAAGATAATCATGTTAACTGTGTTCCGATATCTACTGTACGACAGTTATATGTGATACTGACATCTGATACCGGGGATGGCGTTTACAAGAATTTCCTGAGCCAGGTATTCACATGAACAAGATCATAACCTAAGCTGACGTGAATCGACGTAAAGTTCCACATGTAGAAAAAAAAGTTTCAGTGCTCCTACCCTACAAAGACCGAACATATATAAATTTTCCATGATAATTTTGTCGTCCACACTGTATAACTTTGTAATATATTCCGATCAATTCAGTCCTTGCTTAATCCTAATTATCTTCTTCTCTGTATAGCCTATTCCTTGTAATCTTGTATGATCATGTTCTTATCTGTGAAAGTCCTATCCACTATACCATGTATGAATTCATACTATTGTCTGGTCTTGTCTGTTGCACTAAATAAGCTGATAGTCTCATTGTAAATCATTATCCTATGCAGAACTTTTTCTAAAAGTTAAATACCATTCGCTTATTGCATGAAACTGAAGGCTTTGCGTATGGTGATTTTCCCGTGGTTTTCCTCAGTCCACAGCCGAATGGTTAAGCTGAAAAATAACCCAGGGAAGATTATCCCAATCTCATCCCATAAAAAATAAAGATATAAAAGTTATTAGTGCTCTCCAAACAAAAAAAAAGACGTGTATAACTGAGATGCATAATATTGCGTCACTTATTTCACGTTCGAATTTTATTCTTTACGCCAATACTCGCAAATAATTCTCTACACGATCTAAAATTTCACTTGAAAAATTCACTTCAGATTTGTCGCACTTATGGAGCGGTTTTGCGTTGTAGCAGATTAAATTGTTATGTCAGTAATGGCTAAGATTTTTCGATGTAGGACCCTTAATCTTTTCACATGCAGTAGAAGCCTGTTATCAAGTGGAGAAATGAGCCGCCTTAATTAGAAACAAAAGAAATATTGAGAACGATAGCCTCTCTGAAATCAAAGTTAAAGAAGTATAAGGGGCAATAAAATGACAAAGAGACAGATGGGAAAAAAGTAATCGCCTGTTAATACATTTATCCCACTGTGAAACAAGACGGACAGTGGCTTCATGGATAAATGTTTGCAGTTGCCTGCGGAGCCATGATTGTACCCTGGCGTGCACTTCTTCATCCGAAGCAAAATGACGAACATGAATGTGTTTCTTCAGGGTTCCAAAAAATGCAAATCGCATAGGGAGAGACAGGGACTGTGTGGCAGGTGTGTAAATGGGTTCTAAGCGAAACTTTTGCCGCGTAGTAGAAACAACCTTGTCAGCATGTGGGCGGACATTATCCTGCAACAGAATAATGCTGTCCGTCATCATACCTCGGGTCGGTGTTTTCATTTGATGGTGCGGTTCAGTTTTTGCAGTGTCCACGTACTGCGGTGAGTTAATTGAGGAGCTGTGTTCCAGGAAGCAGCGGGCCCTTGAGATCAAAGGTAAAGGTCATCATGACTTTTCAGAAGATGGCGTGCCCGTTGGTTCGACTACGCTGACTAACTTTTAATGGGAAGCCCTTACACATACTTCGTACATTTCTTATCTCTCCACATGCGATTTTCATACTATTGAAGTCGTGATGGAAGACATTCGTGACCATCGATTTGCTTTGGACGAAGAGGTACCGCCTGAGTGCAATATTGGTTCTTCAGGAAACTGCAGTTATTTTTCCAAGAAGACATTGACCGTCTTGCCTCAGCGTGGGATAAATGTATTAACAGCTATGTCGATTACTTTTGTAATGATAAAGAGTTTACTTACTTTTTTCCACTTGCCTCGTTTTCATTTATCTGCCCCTTATACTTTAAAAGTAAACAATTTTAAAACTAGTGTTGACGTCAAGAGAGGAAAACTAGAAAGGTGGCAGACATATTTCCAGGAAAAAATGACTTTCCCCATTGTGGGTTTCGTAGCCTCTCAAACAATACGATACTTTACGAGAAAGTAAATTAAATATTTGTTCTAGCAGTGTATTTATGCTACCCTAGAGACTTGGTTTCGAATATATTTTTGCTCGCTGACTTCCATTTCGGAGAGGAAGACGAAAATTAATTCTATCTTTGTGTTTAGAACCATTATACAGACAACAGACGAATATATGTTTCTCGTGATTAAGTCGCCACTTGTGCATGCAGATTAAGGAATAAAAAAATATGTTTTCTAGCGAGTATTACAAAAAGCACTGACCTTATTATTTTGTTATCCTTGACATTATTCCATTACTACTAACAAATGTACAGTATTTTTTTTTCGGTGAAGATGGTGAAGATGCAGGGCAGATGCATAAAGAAAGAACCTCATTCTTGGATGCTATCACCTTCTAAATAATTTGTAACCATTACCAACGTCTTTTCATAAATTCATTTCTGTGGTTATTATGGTTTGTTTTGCTTTTTAATTTGTCAATGATAAAATTTCACTACTCCAACTCATTACATATTAAAACAGTAGTACAATACGCAGTTGGTCAGATACACCTTTATATGAGACAGAAGTAAGAACTGAATGGCACATTTCGACGCCAAAACACGAACATATGAATTCGAAACAAGACTGGTTTATTTGGAAACACTGCTGCCTGAGAATGAACAATCACAAATGAAAGTAAAATTGTTACAGAGAACTACTGACATGTACGAAAGTCAGAAACAGATGTAGTATAACAAAAATTGATAGTGAAACTAATAACACTAAACAAAAGGAGCGGTAAACATGTTCGTTCTGTGTTTTTAAAACGTAAAAAGGAAGGTCAATGTCAAAAGTCAAATGCACACAGCAACTTACCATTAGACTCCGAACCGTTTTTCAGGAGGCGGTGATCTCTCGCCGTTTCAGTTGGAATCTCCCATGGTAGTGAATTCCGGCTATCGGTGCGAAACGATTTTCAGGCAAGGCTACTTGTTGTGACGTCACTGGAAGACGCGGTAGAAGACCTGACAGTGTTACTTTATAGCTACAGTCTCTCCCAAGCAGTAATGATTGGTGTGCAGGTAGTGCTGTGGTCTGAGTTGTGAGTGCTATTTTTTTTAGTGAAAAGGTGAATTACCGGTGAAATAAATAAGAACAGGTGTAATTCAGCTGTCATTCATTACAACTACATGACCCATAAAACACAGGATTTTATGTTCATTGTTTTGTGAGACTGCTGAATTTATTCGAGATTCAGCCACATTAGTAACAAACAAATAAAATGAGTACCTCAGGCAACAACTAGTAACAATAAAGTTAGGGCTAGTGGTCATATGAGTTCTTGGAGAACTATAAAATAAAAAAACAAGACAGTTCGTAATGACATACGTGCTGTTTGCTACAGCGTTTCACATTAGGGCAGATACGATTTTATTAAGCCCGGGAAAGTGTGTTACCTGAAGCTGTCTCCTGTCGTTGGTAACAAGCCAATGGAAGTAGAGACAGATGGCTATCTTCTGTCCTCAGTAATACGGCACCATCAACAAAAGAAACAGAATTCTCATTCCCAGTGAGTATTATAAGCTCATCCCCTTTTTTCACTTACTGGAACGAACCAAGACAGCAAACTCCGAAAAAATAACTTCCTGGTCAATCTTGGTTCAACCTAGCAGCTAGTCTCTAAATTGCTCCAATGTTTCTTACACGCTCAAGATGGCATTGCCCGAGCACAGATACCGAAACTCCTTTCTGAAATGCATCAAGATTTATCCATCTACCTAGGATTATGGCCGAACAAACTTACAAGATTCTTCTTAAAATATTCTCCCTGTTTCTAAGGTTGGGGCCGTACCCGCTCTTCACGGAAATCGTCTCTACTTAGAGATATCTCGAATTTAGTACTTACCATTTACTGGGTCAGTAAAACTACCTTCGCATTTTCTTTAGCACATATTCACAGCTTGCGCAGAGCGTCGTGTAAATAACTGTGCAGTTATTCTCACACTTTGGCGTGCGCCTCTGAAATATGAATCGCAACTGAAAATTCTACCTCCTGAAGACATACCAGATCTTGTATAAACATCTTTTCCACAGTCATGGCATCTGGCAAACGATTGCTTCGTGTAGTAAGTGGTTTCTCAGCAATTTCAGTAACGGGTATATAACAGAATACCCACACTATACTTCCATGATCCACATAGTTTATTTGTTGACACCTAAGGCCGCTTCCATGTCGCAGGCAGTAGCTGCAATGCGTAGTTTAACTTCTTGCGGTACTTTTGTTATTCTTTCTAAAAAGATCTTACTTCTCGTTGTAACATCGAAATTGTAATACTGTTTACTGGCTGCTTCGATGCTGCAAATAATCTACAAGCCACCGTCAACTGAAGTATTACGTTAGGGGACGTAACTTTTCCGACTATCAATGTTCACTTTATGGACACACAGGTAACCTCTTCAAATATTTTAAATAGTTTTCCAGCTCAAATTAAGCTGGCTCACCCTAGTTTGAAACATTCAGTGGCGGACAAAGGAAATTCTGTCTCCTCAAATAATTGTATGGTTTAGGAGAACCTAACGCAGATTTCCAAAGCTGTTCTAGTCAAATCATGTATCAAACTAGATGCCAATTTTGGCAGTAATTCGTGTTATGATAGTGCCAAAGATAACAGCGAAGACAATTTGCTTCGAAACATTGTGTTCAGTTTTTCACCATGTCTCAGTGAAGATGTGACACTCACTATATTGAAGTAGGTACTTCACTCGGAAGTCAGTAACGAGAAACATGCTGTTTGGTACTAAGATCGTACGCTCTACACCGCGTGTCATGCCGCTTTCAAAGTCGATTAACTGGGGACGGTTACTCGTTTCAATGGACGTAAAATTTATTCTATATCGGAATCTGCCCTTTGTTATTCGTTTGTAACTTTGTACCAGAGTACGGTTTAAACTAACGTATACTCTAAACGTATGGACACATTCAGAAAGCCAATAAATTAAAAAAAAAATCGCGACGGGCTGCCGTGTACACTACACACCTATGTTTATACGACTGATCAGGTACAGTGTCTACACTCGCGTCAAACGCAGCGCACTTCTTCGTATATGACAGTCGTTTCTGCGACTTTAACTACAGTTCATGAAGACCTACAGCGTCCTTTTTATTGGGACGTATTCGAAATGAAGCGTAAGGCACACAACTGGCTATATCCACGAAAATAAGTACTCATGTAATCCAGTGAGCAACCGGAAGATGATGATTTTTACCCCATCGTGAAAAAAAAAGTAATGGACATAGATAATTGTTTTAATTTGTCTTTCATCTCATAAAGATGCAGTTTCCAAATCACTGTCCAACATGGACCAAACAAGGTAGACAGTCCTGTAATAGACTGCAACCGAATTGAAAACGAAAATAAAATGTGATACAGCTGTATGCAAATAATGAGACTACTTTCATTTTTTATTATTTCTGTCGCTCCTTAGTTACTCCCATATTATGCAACTAAATAGCAGGCTGTTATTTTTATGACAGACGCGTTTCGCTTCCTTTCATTTACGAAGCGTCATTAATGGCCTGTTAACTTTGTTGCGCGCATATAATGTGTTTCCAGATAAATTACTATACTACGCTATTTTCGTTATTCTGCTATTGTTCGGTGAGGCACAACTTTTTTGGTGACGAGTTTCGTAACGTTACTTTTCATTACGATTTTTCGATCTTGTTATGACATGTGTATCGCCCTGGAATTGTATACTGTGGTCCCGCGTACACTAAGTGAGATCTCCCGTGCTGAAACTATCCGTGGTGCGTCCTCCACCAGTTATCTACTCTCTCGCTTGACATAACATGGATAGCTGAATACCTCTCTCTCTATCTTCTATAGCTCGAAGAGCCTAGCCGGTGTGTACTGGGTATGATAAGACTTTGTATTCTTCAGGTGTATGAAAAATTAATTAACGTTCTTAAGAATTGATTTTCCATTTCACTAAAACAATGATACATCGCATCGATAAAATTCGATTGGCTACAGATACTCTTTAACAGTTCTACTGCGTAACATCGCAATAAATCGCTTTAACCCGTTTTCTTCCTAGATAGTTGTTAATAACTGCCACAAGAATGTAAGGTTCGTGACTGTTTAAAATTCCTCTGTCCAAATCCCTGTCAAACACACCTACAATCTGAAACTGTTAATAAATAAGCTTCACATATTCTACAGCTGGAAGCAACTTCCGCGTAGCCGTAATTTTCTGTGATTACACTTGAAGATCAAATTTATACTCAAACAATAAAATCAAACTATTGCGTTGTATTGCTCAAAGTACGCTTCCTAATTTTACAAAACTTAAATTCTGACCCTTCCTCACAAATCGACAATACTTTTATTATAGATTCCGCTCTGCATCATATTTTAAAATTTTCTGGCCCACTGAGTGTGTTCATTACTCAACAATAGGTTAAGATAGAAGACCTGTCCTTCCATCAATGCACCAGTCATTGACTTTAAAACGTTATCTCGAAGTAAATCCAGTTTCACTAAAATTTCTGTATAGTTCGTTGATACAGTTATTACGCTAGCCAGTAGACATTGTTAACACACATTTAAATAACACTCTTTTTATTTACAAGACAATGACATGGTGTACAGTGCTCATACAAGCCAGAGACCTTCTCCTGAACTCATACATTTTCATAATTGCATTTTAAACATCAACTTTACAGTCACACATAGAGAGGATGCTGACAATGATGAGCCGATGTTCCGCCGTCGCGGACCGTCTAGGCTTGTGTGATTAGTGACCCGCACTGCCGATTTGTTGCGTCGGTGCACCACCGATGAATCACTTGCCAAGATCTTCTTCGTGCGACATGAAACAGACAGAAAAACAACAGTATTTTAGTACACACATCACATAAAATTACATATTTAAATCATATACTTTTATGGACTACCTGGAATCGCTTAAGCGGAATATAAAGACGGTGCCGTTCACTAAAATCTGGAGCACCACATAGGATGTACGATTTTCGACATTTATCAGCACATTTCACCCAACACTTAATATTCACTGTTTTTTTTTTTTTGGTTGTGTATATTTACTATTTATAATGTTGTAAGCAGTCGCCGTGTATTTTCGATCGTGCTTTGTTTGCTCTGTAGTGTCTGTACGTAGTTTGATGTTTGTTTGCCTGTTGTGTTCGTACAAGTGTTACTGTGTGTTTTGGGGGATGCTCTGGGTAAACGGAAATCTGAGTGGAGGGTATTGCTTTTTTTAGGTTGTCAGCCGTGGGGAGATTTATAACATTATTATCTAATCTGGTTATGTTTTAACCATCGGTTTGTTGTATTCTTTGTGGTTGATGTGTTCTTACTTATATTAGATTTGTCATTTATTATTTTTCTGCTCATTGTACGGGCTCTTTGTATGTGCAAATTTTCCTACAATATCAGTTTCCTGTTCCGGCTGTTCATTCTAATAATTTTCGTTACCTATTCTATTTTAGATTGTCACGCCCATGTTCTAATATTTTCCATGTACTATTCCATCTTAGATGGTTCATGCTCATGCTTTTTGAAGTGTTCGACGAAGGTAGTAAGGCTGCTGTCATAATTCCCACTTCTTACGTGTTGTTTGTATCTCGTTTTGAAAATTTCTGCCTGTCATCTCCAGGTATCCTGATTTCCAATTATAACATTCATACTGGTATAGACCAGCTGCTTGGTATTTTTCTGCTTTTTCTGTTGCTCTGTTTCCTGCATTGTGAGCATACGGAAGACACACACACAAAACCAACACAAGTTAAAAAAAAACACCCAGTGAAAACGAAGTGTTTAGGCGAAATGTGTTCGAAACCCCGAGATTCGTACATCCTGTTGTATGAAGAACAACAATTTACATTTCGAGAACGACAAAAATGTAATAACTTCTTTTCTTTTTCCTGCCCTTTATCCCGTATCTTCAGGGGGTCGGCTTGTTAATTATTGGATTTCGTAATGTTAGTGGTAGACGGTGTGGTGTCACCGCCAGACACCACACTTGCTAGGTGGTAGCCTTTAAATCGGCCGCGGTCCGTTAGTATACGTCGGACCCGCGTGTCGCCGCTATCAGTGATTGCAGACTGAACGCCGCCACACAGCAGGTCTAGAGAGACTTCCTAGCACTCGTCCAGTTGTACAACCGACTTTGCTAGCGATGGTTCACTGACACAATACGCTCTCATTTGCCGAGACGATAGTTAGCATAGCCTTCAGCTACGTCATTTGCCAAGACCTAGCAAGGCGCCATTATCAGTTGCTACTGATCTTGTGATGCATGTACCGTCAGACCGACGTTCACCATTTATGGATTAAAGTTAAGTATTCCACCAGCTACGTCCGTTTTTTCTAAAGTCTAATTTCCTTGTCCTGTTCCACACCTCACGCCAGCCTGCGTGAGCTAAAACGCGTGCCTTTCGGCTTCCTCTGGTATTCCTGGGTTGGCTCTCCTGCCAATCCACAACAGAGGGTGCCCGGATACCTTTCCTATCGCAAACCCTGTCTACCCCCCAACCCCCCCTCCACCCATCGGGACGGAATTTGTGTACCCCCCTTGTTTGAGTCTAGTAGTATCCCTTGTAAAACTGTGTGAATGTTTCTAACATCTGAGGCGGAACGTACGTATCAGCCCGGAATCCACCTATTCGAACGTGGAAAACCGCCTAAAACTCTTATCCAGGCTGGTCAGAACACCGCCCATCTTAGTTAACCAGCCGAGTGTATTTAATTCGAGGCCGGTGCGCCTCCCTGAATCCCGGAAGTTGCGTACTAACGCGCGATGCTGTCCGGGTGGATTCACATCTATGGTACAAGATTTAAAAAATCATTATTAGAACCAAAACTCAATTTCACCTTGCGAAATTTTGGTTTCAAAACTTCGTTTCTTACCGAAAACAAGAGCGTAACTAAAAAACTGTAACATTACATTATGTCTGGAGAGACATTTGTTACAAATGTACAAAAATTTGTATTAGAGGCCACTGTGGGCGTTTCGTAAATGAAAGGAAGCAAAACGAGTATGGCACAAAAAACAACTACCTTTATTACTTTCACAGACAGATCATTATCCAACAAAATAATAGTAATAAAAAAATTAATATATAAAATGGAAATGTGATTATGCCTTCAGCAAACACAATTCTTCTTGTTTTAATAAGTGAACATGTTTCAGAGAAGTTTTCCATCTTCAGTGGGTTGATTTACTCTGTCAAATAATATTTGGAAATTTTGCATCATGATACATAGACCACAGTTTTTGACATAGTATTTACACTGATAAAAGTATTAACAGAAATATACAAACGTGAAAAATATATACCTTAGTGTTACGGATTGATGTTCAAGTAGCCGTCTGACATTTGAGGTACAGACATTTTTCTCCAGTTTTTCATCTGCAACTAATCAAGGTTTTTGAGTGTTCTGAATGTTTTCTGAAAATGTCAGACAGGCACTTGAACATCAGTATCTAATGCTAAGGTACATATTTTTCCTATTAATATTTTTCTGTTACTGCTGCTATCAATGTAAATATCACAGCCTGAAAAACTTATTTATTATAAATAGAAATTTGTTTATTACATAATTTCACGGAGTATGAAAACAAAAGAGAATTGTTTTCAATATCAGTACAGTTACTGATTCACTCGAGACGAATATGTCTGCTCTACTGAACAAGTATTGTGTTTGCTCAGTGCAGGGTCACGTTTCCATATCCCATGTTAGGAGGCAGACGCGGACAAAAAGAGAGCTTCAGTCACAAAATGATTATTGTAATTAATATCATTAATCGACCTATATAACTTAGCATTCTTTGTGTATAAAAAGTATTGCCACGGATGAAGGAAGCCATAAGTGGCAGAAAAAAAGTCACCATCCGACGTGGGATAGTTCACGGGACCTTTGGATTCGTAGTACGATATAGAGGACGGAAAAACCGACCGACGCCGTTATTTTAGCACTTAATAATGGGTATTTTTTGGTATTCGCTAGGTGTCGCTCAAAAGAGGTTGCTTATGTTTTAATGATAAACGAGTAAACAAGTAGTCATAGCAGCAGCGCTAAAATTTTTCGTTTTTAAATAAACCTTTTTTAAAGCAGGAGTAATTTTTATTCATAAAATCTGTATTGGTCATTGGTTTGAGATATTGCGTTATTGTAGAAACTGTGGACAAGTGATCAGTGCTATTTCGATAACAATGCCGCCAAAAACGAGCAACAAACACATGGCATAAGAATTGATACAGTATTGCTGAGACAATAACGTCAATGTTGTCGTGTGTCACGGCTTAAGGCATGCGTGTACGTGCAGTGAGCAAGAATTGTCCCCGCCACCTCCCCCTGATATATACGATAGTTCCTCTCTGTTGTCGCTGGACATCGTTTGTATTGCAGAATGACACCAATCCTAGTCTGGAATTACTTTTACATATTGACAAAACATTTGCTTTAAAATATTAAGGCTTTGTCTGCCATTTCTATGGAATAATAAAAGAGTAAGGGACTTGTTGTAACAGTAATAATTATAAAACATCTACAATTCATTGATGGTATACAACAAAAATAGAAAGTTGCTGATTTGCTGCTTGGGTCTTCATTATGAGCCTTCATCTACTTGTGGCCCTTCAAAATGGACAATTAACACGAAATACCGAGATCTTCACCCTCAGTTTTTACCCATTAGCACTGACTACTCGTAACGGCCAAAAAGTGGTATGCTCCCCGACAACGTGATTTTTGAGCAGTGTTTCAAAAAATTACATTCAGTAGGAGAATAGTGGTGATTTTTTTGTAGTGTTCAACCACTTCCACTTTCAGAGAAAAGCAGCTAATGGTGGATGAACTAAGTTTTCTTTTATTTGCCTATTTAATTTAATACACTCCTGGAAATTGAAATAAGAACACCGTGAATTCATTGTCCCAGGAAGGGGAAACTTTATTGACACATTCCTGGGGTCAGATACATCACATGATCACACTGACAGAACCACAGGCACATAGACACAGGCAACAGAGCATGCACAATGTCGGCACTAGTACAGTGTATATCCACCTTTCGCAGCAATGCAGGCTGCTATTCTCCCATGGAGACGATCGTAGAGATGCTGGATGTAGTCCTGTGGAACGGCTTGCCATGCCATTTCCACCTGGCGCCTCAGTTGGACCAGCGTTCGTGCTGGACGTGCAGACCGCGTGAGACGATGCTTCATCCAGTCCCAAACATGCTCAATGGGGGACAGATCCGGAGATCTTGCTGGCCAGGGTAGTTGACTTACACCTTCTAGAGCACGTTGGGTGGCACGGGATGCATGCGGACGTGCATTGTCCTGTTGGAACAGCAAGTTCCCTTGCCGGCCTAGGAATGGTAGAACGATGGGTTCGATGACGGTTTGGATGTACCGTGCACTATTCAGTGTCCCCTCGACGATCACCAGTGGTGTACGGCCAGTGTAGGAGATCGCTCCCCACACCATGATGCCAGGTGTTGGCCCTGTGTGCCTCGGTCGTATGCAGTCCTGATTGTGGCGCTCACCTGCACGGCGCCAAACACGCATACGACCATCATTGGCACCAAGGCAGAAGCGACTATCATCGCTGAAGACGACACGTCTCCATTCGTCCCTCCATTCACGCCTGTCGCGACACCACTGGAGGCGGGCTGCACGATGTTGGGGCGTGAGCGGAACACGGCCTAACGGTGTGCGGGACCGTAACCCAGCTTCATGGAGACGGTTGCGAATGGTCCTCGCCGATACCCCAGGAGCAACAGTGTCCCTAATTTGCTGGGAAGTGGCGGTGCGGTCCCCTACGGCACTGCGTAGGATCCTACGGTCTTGGCGTGCATCCGTGCGTCGCTGCGGTCCGGTCCCAGGTCGACGGGCACGTGCACCTTCCGCCGACCACTGGCGACAACATCGATGTACTGTGGAGACCTCACGCCCCACGTGTTGAGCAATTCGGCGGTACGTCCACCCGGCCTCCCGCATTCCCACTATACGCCCTCGCTCAAAGTCCGTCAACTGCACATACGGTTCACGTCCACGCTGTCGCGGCATGCTACCAGTGTTAAAGACTGCGATGGAGCTCCGTATGCCACGGCAAACTGGCTGACACTGACGGCGGCGGTGCACAAATGCTGCGCAGCTAGCGCCATTCGACGGCCAACACCGCGGTTCCTGGTGTGTCCGCTGTGCCGTGCGTGTGATCATTGCTTGTACAGCCCTCTCGCAGTGTCCGGAGCAACTATGGTGGATCTGACACACCGGTGTCAATGTGTTCTTTTTTCCATTTCCAGGAGTGTATATTTGCCTATCTAATTTCATATACCTTGAAACTGAAAGAGGTAAAATTTTTTCGTGTTCTACATTTATTACAGGAAATAATAGGAATAAAAAACTCAAAATCAGTTATTTCAGAAACTGGTTATTTTGAGCTGTTTTAGCGGTCAAGTTAAACTGGCAGGACAAACAGCGATATGACCGAAAAAGGATTGACTAGAGGACAACGGCAAGGATTTAGAAGCATATTTCACTGGGGAAAGACGGATACCCCTACAGAAAGCGTAAAGAGGCCTTTGGAGAAAACAGCTCTTTGAATATCAAGAGCGCAGATAAAAAAAAAACAAGTCTTAAGTAAAGAAAGGAAAGCTGAAAGATGGAAGGGCTAATAGAAGATGTGTACAAGGGAGATGAACTTGAAAGCAATGTTACAAAAAAGTAAGAGGATATAGACGAGGTCCAGATGGGAAATATGGTACTGGGAGAAGAATTTAGCAGAGTACTGAAAGATCTAAGTCGATACAAGGTCCCCGAATTTAGAGACACCCAGTCAGAAGTGACAGCCTACTATAATATGTACAAGACAGGCCAAAGACCCCCAGACTTCTAGAAAAACGTAATAATTCCAATTCCAAAGAAAGAAGCTGCTGACAGGTGAGAAAAATACCGAAATATCAGTTTAATAAGTTGCGGCTGCAAATTACTAGCACGGATCCTTTACAGAAGAATGGAAAATCTGATAGAAGCCGACATCGGGGAAGATCGGTTTTGATTCCAGAGAAATCTAGGAACACGCGACTTCCCATAGAAGATACGCTAAGGAAAGGGAAACATTCGTTATAGCACTTGCAGGTTTAGAGAAATTTTTTGACAATGTTGACTGGAATACTCTCTTTCAAACTCTAAAGATGGCAAAGGTAAAATACAGGGAACGAAAGGCTATTTACAATTTGCACAGAAACCAGATGGCTGTTATAAGAGTGGAGGGGCACGAAAGGGAAGCAGTGGTTGAGCGGGGAGTGAGGAAGCAACCAAAGAAAAATTTGAAGTATGAATTAAAATTCAGGAAGAAGTAACAAAAACTTCGAGGTTTGTCGATGACATTGTAATTCTGTGAGAGACAGCAAAGGAATTGGAAGAGCGATTAAACGGAATGGACAGTGACTTGAAAGGGGGGTATTAGATGAACAAAGACAAGACAAGGATAATGGAATGTAATCGAATTAAATCAGGTGGTGCTGAGGGAAGTAGATTAGGAAATAACACACTTAAAGTAGTAGATGAGTTTTACCGTTTGGGTAGCAAAATAACTGATGATGGCCGAAGTGGAGAGCATATAAAATGTTGACTGACCATGGCAAGAGAAGCGTTCCTGAGGAAGAAGAATCTGTTAATATTGAAAATAGATTTAAGTGGTAGGAAGTCTTTTCCTAACACTTAAATCTATATTCGATGTTAACAAACTTCTCTTCTTCAGAAACGCTTTTCTGAAGGTATTTGGCTGGAGTGGAGCCATGTATGGAAGTGAAACGTGGATGATAAACAGTTTAGATGGACGAGAATAGAAGCTTTCGAAATGTGGTTCTACAGAATGCTGAAGATTATATGGGTATATCAGGTAACTAATGAGGAGGTACTGAAGAGAATTGACGAGAAAAGAAATTTGTTGCGGCACAACCTAACTAGAAGAAGGGATCGGTTGATAGGACACAGGCTGAGACATCAATGGATCACGAATTTATTATTGGCGGGAAGTGTGTGTTGTGGGAGGGCGGGGTTGTGGGATAAAAATCGTAGAGGGAGACCGAAAGATGAATACAGTAAGCAGATTCAGGAGGATGTATGTTGTTGGATGGAGATGAAGAGGCTTGCACAAGATAGAGCAGCATCTGAAGACTGAAGAACACAAGAACTGTAAACCGATTGTTTCAGTGACAACCGCTATCCCTAGTATAAGACCAACTCAGAAACCGCGTAGATTCATTGATGACGGTGTAGTGTACGCCGACCGGTAGCGTCCCGCCGAAACAAAGGAAGCAAAACGAGAAAAGGTAAAGAATGGAGCGGAAGGGGAGGGGAGAGAAGACAAGGGGTAGGATCTCGTCTCCGGCAGCTGTCGGCGCGGCCCGCCGCCTTTGATGTGTCGGCGGCTACTGTGCGGGGTGGAGCGCGCCGTCGGCCGATCGGCGCGCGAGGCGAGAGTAATTGACACCCGGCGCGGCATTCAGGGCGGCGACATGAAAGGCCGGCGCCACGCCCCCGCGCTCCTAATGACGCCGTCAGCGGCGCACAATGGCGATTAAAATTCCGCCAGCCCAGGGCGCAGGCGCAAGCGCGGGCCTCCGGGAAGGCGGCTCAGCGCGACGCACAAATATTTACCGTTAGCCGGCGCCGCGCCCGATTACCGGGAAGCAAGGGGTTGGCCCGTCGTACAATGGCGGCGGCACGCTGCCCTTTGATTTGCCAACAGTACGCCCTTTCCCTCGCAGCGCACTGCCGCGGTTTCGGGTGTCACCTGCATCCCCTTTTGAGGAGCGCATCTCCGTCCGCGGAGTTCGTTGAAGATCAGCCCCGCGCCAGTTCTAGATTCCTAAGCGGCCGGAGACCGAAGGAAGTCCGCGGACGACTGTGAGGATACCCTCGTGAAATAAGCGTCATCCGACGTTTTTCACTCGTGTGCGGGCAGAAAGATGACAATGTTGTTGTGGTCTTCAGTCCTGAGACTGGTTTGATGCAGCTCTCCATGCTACTCTATCCTGTGCAAGCTCCTTCATCTCCCAGTACCTACTGCAATCTACATCCTTCTGAATCTGCTTAGTGTATTCATCTCTTGGTCTCCCCCTGCGATTTTTACCCTCCACGCTGCCCTCCAATACTAAATTGGTGATCCCTTGATGCCTCAGAACATGTCCTACCAACCGATCCCTTCTTCTGGTCAAGTTGTGCCACAAACTCCTCTTCTCCCCAATCCTATTCAGCACCTCCTCATTAGTTATGTGATCTACCCATCTAATCTTCAGCATTCTTCTGTAGCACCACATTTCGAAAGCTTCTATTCTCTTCTTGTCCAAACTATTTACCGTCCATGTTTCACTTCCATACATGGCTACACTCCATACAAATACTTTCAGAAAAGACTTCCTGACACTTAAATCTATACTCGATGTTAACAAATTTCTCTTCTTCAGAAACGCTTTCCTTGCCATTGCCAGTCTACATTTTATATCCTCTCTACTTCGACCATCATCAGTTATTTTCCTCCCCAAATAGCAAAACTCCTTTACTACTTTAAGTGTCTCATTTCCTAATCTAATACCCTCAACATCACCCGACTTAATTCGACTACAATCCATTATCCTCGTTTTGCTTTTGTCGATGTTCGTCTTATATCCTCCCTTCAAGACACCATCCATTCCCTTCAACTCGTCTTCCAAGTCCTTTGCTGTCTCTGACAGAATTACAATGTCATCGGCGAACCTCAAAGTTTTTATTTTTTCTCCATGGATTTCAATACCTGCTCCGAATTTTTCTTTTGTTTCCTTTACTGCTTGCTCAATATACAGATTGAATAACGTCGGGGAGAGGCTACAACCCTGTCTTACTCCCTTCCCAACCACTGCTTCCCTGGACAAACTGGACAAACTGGAACGATAAAACTTCAAGTAGCAACTGAAAATTGCTACGACACGTATTCCGAAAGTCTACATCTTCACCTACTTGATTAATCTGCTATTCACAATAAAGTGCCTAGCAGAGGGTTCAATGAACCACCTTCAAGGTGTCTCTCTACAGTTCCACTCTCGAAGGGCGCGCGGGAGAAACGAGCACTTAAATTTTCCTGTGAGAGCTCTGATTTCTCTTATTTTATCGTCATAATCATTTCTCCCTATGTAGGTGGGTGCCAAAGGAATGTTTTCGCAATCGGAGGAGAAAATTGGTGACTGAAATTTCATGAGAGCATCCCGTAGCAACGAATAACGCAATTGTTTTAATGATTGCCACTCCAGTTCACGTATCATGTCTGTGGCACTATCTCCCCTATTTCGCGATAACACAAAAAGAGGTGCCCTTCTTTAAACTTTTTAGATGTCATCCGTCAGTCCCACGTGATGCGGATCCCACTCCGCACAGAAATACTCCAGAATAGGGCGGACAAGCGTGATTTCAGCCGTCTCTTTAGTAGACCTGTTGCACCTTATACGTGTTCTGCCAATGAATCGCAGTCGCTACCCACAACATTATCTATGTGATCATTCCAATTTAGGTTATTTTTAGTTGTAATCCCTAAGTATTTAGTTGAATTTACAGCCTTCAGATTTGTGTGACTTATCACGTAATCGAAATTTAGCGGATTTCTTTTATTACTCATCTCAATAACTTCACACTTTTCTTTATTCAGGGTCAATCTCCACTCTTCGCACCATATAGATATCTTATCTAAATCATTTTGCAATTCGTTTTGGTCATCTGGTTACTTTGCAAGACGGTAAATGACAGCATTATCTGCAAACAATCTAAGACGTCATTAATATACATCAGGAACAATAGAGTGCCTATAACACTTCCTTGGGGAACGCTGGAGATTACTTCTGTTTTACTCGATGACTTTCCGTCTGTTGCTACGAACTGTGACCTTTCTGACAGGCAATCACGAATCCAGTCGCGACAGGCGTGAAGTTTGGTTAGAAGTAAGGTCCGACCAGTCGCAAAAATGGAAACAAAAGTGCAAATCCGATAAAGCTTTGCATAGATGTGTTGGTCAGTGTCTTTAGTATGTCTGTAATCATGTCACGTCTGTCTTTTCAGTTCTGAGCGCACAGTGGGCACGTAAAGATGCCTAGAAAACAGTGTCTTCCGCCAAGTACGAGTGCCCGGAGAGATTTCGCCTGATTTGATGCAGCCCACACAACGTAACTGTCACGCATTTCCTTCTTCATGCCAGTTCTCTGCCGCACTCTGCAGGGGCAATGAGGACGCCCCTACAGCGTTTTCGATGGGAAGTGTTTGATCGCCCTCCCATACAGCCCGGACTTTGCTCCCTCTGATTTTCGCCTCTGCTGACATGAACCGCTGGCTATGAAATTAACGTTTTGGCACAGACAAAAAACAGCAGATCAGCGACGAGAATCGGTGAAATGTGCAAGCGGCTCCCTTCTATGACGAGGGTATTGAAAAATTGGTACAACGCTGTGACAAATGTCTCGGACAGAGCGGTGACTGTGTAGAGACGTTGCTGGAAGGTGTGGCTGACTAATGCAAATAAAACACTTTTGATTTTCACTGTGGTTCCCATTTCGTGACCGATCGAACCTTACTTTCGGAATACACCTCGTAGAAGAAATCAAAGATGTATGCTTCAGTTACTTTTAAAATTCTGGTCCTGAAAATTGCAACACCAGGAAGAATAGTACAAATCGAAATTTTACTTTTTTTCCGTATAGGTCTACAGCAGGCTTGGTCAAAGCACAGAGTAGACGGTATACAGAAAGGTAGGCAGGAGGCGGCCTCTTTTATTGTATGAAGTCAAACGTTGAAACAGAATAAACGCGAAACGATATCTGGTTACTACAACGACTCGAAATGGACATTCTTACGATAAGAAACTAATCTAATCGACGAAATGAAAACTTTTATGAAAGGAAACGCTAATCAAATAAGTTGTGGTAAATCTCTGAAAACGTGCCACATACTCTTTTAAATACGTCGCTGTTCACATCTGCAAGCTGTGAACTTCCGCTGCTTTTAGCTTCAGATGACAATGAAGGTACTTTGTTTTGTAAAAATCGGCTTCTTCCTTTCAGCAATTTTATTTTACGTTTAAATTTTTCTTTTCTTGAACTTTCAGCTCAAAAAGCTTCAAAGTCTGATTACTTTACAAATGAGTTAATGTGTTAAATATTTGATGTTAAGCACGAAAGCGAGAAAAAGCTCAGAAACTATTTCAAATTATGCTTAAAGTTAGACGGAAATCGCTGAATACTCTCATTCTCGAATACTGAGTGAATGTAGGCTGGGTATATGCACGCCATGAATTTCGCTTCATCCGCACGTATATACTCGTCTTATTGTGCTATGACAACATTGTGGACAGGGTCACTGGAAGCCTCGTTAGTCGTTCAGTGATACAGATATGCGTCTAGCCGAATCCTGCTCACTAACGAACAAAAATACTTACAGAGACAGTAATATTTTAAGATGTGCTTAATTTGTATGTGGAGCGTACATTGCGAGGTTAGAGAATGTGACAAAGTAAAGTCGTATTGTTTTTCCTCCAATATTGACACTCACGAGCGTGAGCGAAACTTATTGATCAACTGTTGTATTACAAATTTCAAACGAAAGTAACATGCATTCGTGAATGTGCATTATGGAGATGATCCTCTTCAAATGCTGTACATATTTGTAGCAAAATATATTAAATTAAGGCTGTTGCAAATACAATGAAATGAGTGGAATAAAAACGATGTTCGGTACATTGAGTAAACATCTGTGATCGTGTCTCATATTGCTTAATAAGTTTAAGTATAGAAGAGTAGGAGATAAGTGTTTAACGTCCCGTCAACAATGAGATCATTAGAGACGGAGCACAAGCTCGGATTAGGGACGGGTGGAGAAGGTAATCGACCGTGCTCTTTCAAAGGTACCATACCTGCATTCGCCTTAAGCGATTTAGTCAAACCATGAAAAGCCTATATCAGGATGGCCGGACGTTTGAACCGTCGTCCTCTCAGATGAGAGTCTAATATGCTACCTCGTACTGTCCGTTTAAATTTAGGTACAGCGACTGTTCTTAATCAATTAATCATCCGCTCACACAGACAACAGAAGACACTTCGTCAGGCAATTAAGGTATCACAACTGTGGGGTCGCTGACGGTGGCAGCAATCTGAAACAAAACTGTCAACACAAGGTGTGCCGGCTTTCAGCGTTCACTTCTTGGAAGCCGTCAGCTAACTTATGGTGCCTTTACATATTTAGTCTACTGAGGACTCATGACATAGTAATTCATCTAGGTTGCAAATTAATAACAAGATCAGTAGGTATGTTGCCCGAGTACCGCTCCACAAGGACAGTTTTGGCTCTTGACAACCGTTGTCTCACATGTTTCCTTCAGGCGCTTGCTATTCTTTGGAGGGTGTGGTTTGTCAACCAAGTGGTGTCTAGGAACCTGGGTGCACCAAGTTATCGGCCTGGAGGGATGCCATACGAATACGAGGACTGAACAATTATCGCCCTAATATTTGCTGTCTCACGACATAAATCCAGCCAGAATTAATAACTTTGCCTGACTGCTCAGAAATTGACGAGGGCGAACGGGAGTATTACCAACCTTGAGTAAAAATGACGACTTTCGTGATAGTACCGTTCATACACGTGAAGCGAACTTGATGTTCAAAACAATAATATCAGTCTCAATTAGGGAGAACTGGAGGTTACGCTTTTGCTTTACTACAGGGTACGTTACTTATAAATGTGTGAACTTCTGCTTTCTTATGGATCGGACTGTGGTTACGGGAGAGATTAAAGTGTTTGCAAGATATAATTCCGAAACGTTATGAAAAAGTTATAGTAACAATTTTTTCTTATACGTCGTACCCTAGTGTGAGACCACTTGTTGATGGTTCAAATGGCTCTGAGCACTATGGGACTTTACATCTGAGGTCATCAGTCCCCTAGAACTTATAACTACTTAAATCTAACTAACCTAAGGACACCACACACATCCATGCCCAAGGCAGGATTCGAACCTGTGACCATAGCGGTCGAGAGGTTCCAGACTGAACACTTGTTGATTTATAAGCAAAAACCGAGCTGAAGCTAACCAGCACTAAATCTGTTAGACGCATATATTCAACAGTGTTCGGTAAAGTGTCTCAACAATGTAGGTTTATTTTTAGAAACTCTGAAAAATAGTTTTGCGAACTGGTCTCTAACGTAAAAGAGTGGATAGGCATTCTAGCAAAGAAATAAAGCGGCAAATCATTTGACTTCTACGTATAAATGCTGTTTCAAAACAAAAGCACACTGAGGAACTCTCGAAAACGTGTCGGTGTTGGTCCAACTTGCTGTAATAAAATAACGAAAAACGTCTTATTGGTGGTTAAAGATGTACTTTAACTGAATACATTCATGCCTGGGAAACAAATGTTCTAAAAGCACTAACTCGTAAATTTTCTTCTACACTTTATTAATGGATGAGACGAAGTTACCTTTAAGCTCTCGGGTTTCCAGGCGGGTCAAGTGGTTAAAATTTCACAAGCTTTCGGCCAGGCACTCCTTGGCAGTTGTCAAGTGATATGACTGCCAGTGTGCTGCTGGTACGCCCTTATATACACTAGCTGCCAGCTGTGGCGTCACAGGTGTTCGCGGTATCGCCTTATGTGGCCATAACGCTTCCGATATGCACGCTTCAACCGCTTGATCGCTGGATCCCACACCGCGCTGAGCTGCAGGCCACGGTCTCTAGGGTGAAGCCATTTATTTCAGTGGCGTCACCGTTAGAGTCTCTTACATGTTCATTTTTCTACAATGACTAAAACAAAGCCTGATAGTATTTTCAAATATTACGTAAAACAAAAGGAAATAAAAAATAAAGCAGGTGTGTGCTGGCTCTCAAAACTGTGCAGTGCTTCCTTATTTAATTGCAAAAAGAACTGAAATCTGAAGTTCAACGGGTAGGCTGCAGAATTTTCCATGAATCACCTTCACACACACACACACACGCATTCTCACTTCTTCATAATGCTAGAAGCTGCAGCTGATGCACCATTCTAATAGCCCTGTCGTATGAGGAAATCAATTGATACAACTCAGTGTCAGCAGAGCGTGGAAGATACCACGGAAAGATACCACAGACAGACAAATTTCACTTACCAGGACACTTGAAGCATCATTTCACAGGACAACAGAATCATCATTTCAGTTACCAAAGGAGAAGAAAAAGACTCAGCAAAAGAAGACGGAAAAAATTAAAGACATAATTCCGGAAAATGGATTTAATTCTGAAGGGCACCTGTTAGTTGGCTGTTTCATTTCGTCAAGGTGAATTTTACCTTTCTTGTGAATTATTAATTTTTATTTTTCTACCATTTTTGAGTTCTTGCGCTACCCAGTTTCAAGAAATATTGATACAAGCATTTTCTAAAACTCCTTGCTAAGTCCCTGGTTCAGTATTACGTCTTCGGCGAGTCAATATCTCCCAGCCAGTAGCATTCGTTGGCGGGTTTCAAGCCATGAGACTTCCTTGTTCGAAGAAAGTTAACCAGAGCTGTAGTCTGGTTCCAGTTGTAAGTTGGAGAGATACTTCCGAGGTCACATACTGTTCTCCTAAAATCACCATTGTTTGATAGGATGTCTAGTAAGGTAATTCCAGTTTGTATTCGGTGCTGAAGTAAAGTTTTCCGAGTGAGGTTAGCAAGATTGTTCACTAGTATCGTTTCATGCACAAGAATTTGTTCATGTGTTTCCAAGCAGTGGAACAGGTGTGAAGAGGTAGCAGATTCTTAATGCTTGGAAGCTGGTTCTACATTTCTTATAACTTCATTTCATTCTGTACTATCTTAAATTCTTCGATGTTAGCTGTTCGTGGAGTGTAAGAATACCTTCTGTATTGATTATTCTGGATTACATACCCGATGAGGTTGTGTTGGTTTGTCAGTAGCAGTGAAGCTTGGATTATCTCTTATAGCGCGTCGCCTATTCGCAAGCAGAAATAACTGATATTACAGTTGCTTGTCCTGTCTGGCGGAACAAGTAAAACTGAAATTTAATTGTTTTATAAAGTATTGCGAAGAGTTTGAGAACGAAGTAACAGGCTCGAATTATCGCCGTAATAAAAATAAGCGTATGCCGTCTCAATTAACTGCCTTCCAGCTAGAAAAGTGGACACACCACACACTATAATTTTCGCAGTAATATTATCTGCAACTTCGATTTGTAAATATCTTTTAATAACAAATCTGAATTTCTCCAAATACGGTTTCACTACAAGTAATTATTATACACTTATATAATTCAAACGTTAAAAACAGTTATTTGTAGGACAAAATACATATGCCTCCAAGTCGATCAGTCAAGGGAAAAACAAAATGAGAATGGAAGTTAAACATTGCCATGATATGCTTTAATGATATTTTCCAACTAGTTAGTCGAACCAGGAGCTGCTAGAGATTTTAAATTGCTCGCGTCCACAGCCTGTGGAATGCTACGTATCGTTAACAAAGATAGAATGTATCGTGAATTACACAGATACTATATGATATATTATAACGTCCATAATGGTGACAGACTTCATTTACCAAGTAAACGAGAACTGTAACTATTTTGATTTTACCCGCAGCACTTCAACATGATTTTATGACGCAATAAAAGAGGATTTTTACGTTGATATGTTCAGAGAATTCTTTCATTTTGAAGTTACAATACGTTTGACCTTTTTACATTACATAACATAGATCTTTCTCGATGTGAATTTTGTTACTCGTCATGATGGCTTTTTTATTGTACTCTCAGTAACTTTCTTTACTTTGCTCCACCATTCGATTCTCTTCCACGGCAATCCGCGAAAAAGGTCTTCAGCCTCACAGAATATTTACTCAGTGTACGTATAATATTTCTCATGATATTATTTTCAGACAGTTGAACTTGCAGATTCACACACGAAAGATTTTTCATTTATATAAAATTGTCACTCGTACAATTTTATTGCACATTGAGTTACTATTGTTTTACATTGAAATAGTGATTACAAGAAACTATTCTGTTCATGTAATTTTCATTAGATCATAATTTTTTACTATTTTTAGAGGGAAGAGATAATAAATTATGTACATCTCTTTTTTTTTTCAAGTTACACAATAGCAAATGTTTTTGATGTAGCTAATTTTCGTTTTACTATCAAAATTGGTTTCTGAAGTAAACTTTTGCTTCACAATGTTTCGTTGCTCCAAGCATAAGTGTAGCAGGTTGATGTCGAAGGACCATCGGAACAACATATAAGGTACAACTTGTAGAAATGCCACCCAGCATCAGATGGCAAGAACTCATAAACAACTGCGTGCACGCATCAGAAACAAATATTGGTTATAGCTTCCTGTGGAGAAAACCAGCTAACAATTATTCAACTGGAGGCGCATGTATGCTCTCTATTGAAAGTACTACGAGCTCACATAAACTGAAATAGTTTGGATTTGGGAGAAGCACCCTACTACACATTTCATTGAACAGTTGTAGCATAGTATGCCTTCTGCCTGAAACAGTTTAATTTTTGTCACCTACTGACTTGTAACACATCATGTCACTACATTACTATGTCACCGTCCACAACAACTACAAGTGCACTCACATAGGTCTGTGTAGTTAGTTAACTGCAGTCTTAATCATGTTCTCATATAATTTTAAGATGTTTAAAGCACACAGTCTTATGCTACCAGTGCTGGCGAGCGAGTCTATTCGTCGCCTGGCTGCACATTAGTAACCTGGTTTTACTTGAGTTCAAGTTCGTTATGCAGGGCGTGTCTTCGTAAGACATTTGGATTCGTGCTCGTGAATGGCAGTATTTGCATAATACACACACACACACACACACACACACACACACACACACACACACACACACACATAGAACTCACCTATTCACATCAGAAATGCTTGAAAGTAAGCAATATTCACGGTTTGTGTACACACAGCTGCTGTTCGTCATTCGTTACTCACACTGTAATACAAGTTCACACACTTGAAGCTAGACTGACTAGCATTTGCAAGTGTTTATATTGTCAGTCTGTGGATACAGGCTTAATAGACTTTTACTGCGTCCTCACAGTACCACATTTTTCTAGCCTACCATCCAAAATCCAACGTGGCTGCAGGCAATCCTACAATCAATAAAATTAATCTACCAATACAAATCATATAGCTTACACAAGTGCAAAAATTTTCTTCGTACCTCTGCCCTATAACTGCCATGTGTACACCCTTGGCTGGAACCCTTCTCTCAGTACTTTACTCTTGATTACTGTACTGATTACTGGGCTCTCTTGCACGTTGCTCTGTAAGACAAACAGCTTATAAAAGAACTTTGTGAGATAAACCAGCACAGGATGAAATCCGAGACCTAACTTGAAATACTCTTCTCAACTTAGATCTACCCAAAGACAGTAAATTTTTAATCTACTCTTGATTTATTAAATGAAGAAAAACAGTTGTTGCCTAAACTTTGCTTATCTAATTTTCAGTATATGATTGTCTTCAGGATTTCATTCTTTTCAAACTTATTACAAACACAAGTGATTCATGACCTGATAGCACAGTAAATGATTCTACCACTTCATTATTGAAAATGTTAGATTATTTAAAAACTTAAAATAGTGCTGTTTCCCTTTGCTGTTACATAGCACTGACACAAATTATACCTTAACTTAGTATTTAGAATTATGTATAGACTTTTCTAGGTATCCTCTATCATAGACTGACTGATCAGTACTACATACACATTACGTACAAATACACGATTTTACAATGCACACTTGTGCTTATGTAATCAGTTCGAGTCTAATGAAGGCACATCTACTGCTCCACGCTACATATAAAGTTACTGATCTTTACAGTATAACATAAAGCTACTATACATTTACTACACATATACTTTCCAAATCCTTGTAGCAGCACTTTTTTTAAAGCCTGGCGCAGTTAAAGACCTTTTATTTCCTTAGTTCTAGGATCCACTATTAAGTGGGATCCAGCAGTTTGTACAGTGACTACTTTCAGTGAACCAGACTAGAGCATTTCCCATTTCTCATTCTTTTTACTTGGGTGTGAGGATTTTGGTTGATTTCTGATAAGCACTCTTTGCATTTTCCCAATATTTTATGAAAATATTGTTTTCTTTGGACAGTCTTCTTTTTCATATTGACAACTGCTTGCCTTACCTTCTCCTCCCAGTCATTCCACCATCTATGGAGCCTCAAGAAAGGATTAATCCTTTCATTTTTTCACTTTTGTGTAATATTAACGCTTCTTATGTGCAATTTCTTGAGGTGTGTGGCAGGGTATTGACAATTTCTTCAAAGTGAGTGATATAACACACGTAATTTATTTGTTAGAACAATACATCTTCATAAACCTATTAAACTTCTGGAAGATTATGGGATGAGAAGTTCCGCCTTATGCAAGACACCTTTTTTCTTTTGTTTTGAGTAATCGAAAAATTGCATTGCCACGCGAACACAGGCAAAGAAGTAAGCCTATTTACTTCGCCAACAAAACAGGAAAACGTACCACAACTTCAAAACTATGACATGTTGTATATTGTGTAGCATAACAGCTACCAAAACAAGAGGACAATAACATAATTTAAAAATAAAAATAGAACCCACTGATGATAGCACAAAAGTGCTGAAACATGTATGGGTGAAACAAAAGAAAAAAGGTGTCTTGCATAAGGCGGAACTTCTCATCCCATTTTCTTAGCAAGCACGGAGACAACAAGAAGAGCTGCACCACAAGATGATTATTCTGGAAGATTCTCCACTGGAGTTTGCTTCTTTGTGGCGCTTTGAGATCAGTATTTGGTTTATGTGATTTTCCCACAAGAAGCTTCTCCCATGTGCACCAGTGGAGTTGCTTCCATTGTCTGTCAAGATAGCTGAAGGCCTATCAAACTTAGGAATTTAGCCATTGTTTAATTTCTGTGCTACGGGAGAGCTCCTTTGCCTTTTTAACATATATAATTTTAGGTGATTGGATAAAAGGTCGTGAAGAGCCACTATGTACCTTACTCCAGCACTTGGATGGGGAAGTGGTCCACACGCGTCAGCGGCGACGATTTATGAATTTATGTATTATCATAGCGTGTAAATCACCCTTACGACATTTGTCTGACGGTTTTGCTTTCTGACATAGCAAGCACATCTTCAATTTGTTGCACTTACCTCCTCGTATTCAGAAAGTAGTAACACAAATTGACTTTATTTTAACACCTGTTGACACCAAAGTGCCCTAAAGACTGGTGTGTGTACTGTAGTAACTTTCATTGGGATTCTGATGCAAAGCACAGACACCAGTTGTCCAACTTCGT
Organism: Schistocerca serialis cubense; assembly: GCF_023864345.2. NCBI lineage: Eukaryota > Metazoa > Arthropoda > Insecta > Orthoptera > Acrididae > Schistocerca > Schistocerca serialis. Next base: position 623,714,577 of record NC_064645.1, read on the forward strand.
ATCTCAGTGATATAATAGCACTCTATTAAGAATCACATAGTGGTTCATAAGTTTATCTGTGACATCCGTGGATAACTGGGATTTCATCTTATTCCACAAGGGATCCTTACTCTCAAACTTGGCTATATTTTTACACATGTTCTGATAACATTGCCTGTGTATTTTATCTTGCCGTAGCAGAACCTTAAACTCTGACTCTTGCTCTTCTCAATCCAGTACCTCCTGCAAACCTTCTGGTAAGTGAGACAATGTGTCCGCCACCACCTTCTCTTCCACTTTGACGTAAATAATTTCAAAACTATATTCTAGAAGGACCAGCGACCAGTTGTCCAATAGGATATGCAATAATCTCAACAACAAGCTAACTCCTAAGGTCTAATCGTTACAGCATACCTCTGTGTGTTTTCAAGCTATACAATAGTGAGTTTTCGTAAATGCTTGAACCACTGCGAGTGCCTCTAACTCTTTAGTGGTATATGCTCTCTCGTCGTCTGATAGTATGTGACAGCAAATGGTACAGTACTTACTGTTAATGTTGCATAGGTATCCACCACTGACTACCGATGAAGCATATGTTCCCAAGCAAAATTCCATTGACATCTCTGGGTGGTAAAGCGTATCTGAGTTCGCTAAAGCTTCTTCTGTTTTTTTTCAAAGGTTACCGGGTATTCCTTAGTCCAGTACAATTTGACCAGTTTCCTTAAACCCTTCATAAGTTGCGAGGGATATACCTATCAGTAACTGCATTTCTTTGTGGAGTTTATGGGAATATGTCGCACAACATCTGTACACGTATGCCACCTAGTGGTAATCAGCTGCGCTGGCCTTAGTTTCCGTTCGTTGTGAAGTATAGCTTTTAGGGCCACTGGAAGTGTACATTCCATCAAATAACTTTAAAAGCGGCTCAGGAAGTATGTTTACCACCAGACTAGTTTCTCCAAGACACTTGGGAAGTCTGTTTAGCACAAAATTAACACATTTTTTGTGGATTTTTATGAAGCATATTTACCAGAAACTTCATGCTTTTGCAAAGCTTTTGGGACTATGTCTTGTGGCCTCTGCATTTATCTGATATCTTGTGGCAGTAGACTGCACCACATGTATAAAAAGTGCTGCAATAATCAGTTTATGTTTCTCATGAGATCAATACTGATGTCACTGATGAAGCCCACAAGCGTTGCTTGGTTTCTACGATGGAAAATGCACTTATCACTAAACTAACTGCACACAAAAGGGCTGTGTGGGAAACAGTTTTTGGTCTTAAATAAAAAAATAAAATCATAAAAAATAAGTATAATGTGCTCAGTTGATGACAATTCTAATATAATTAAAAAAGAATTAATTTTGCTGAGTTACTACAAAAAAAAAAAAATGTGCCCACAAAAGCATTAACATCTTTTGTATTGGTTCACAGTCAGTTCAACACGATCTCCTTCGAAACGTTGCTAATACAAAGAAACCATAGAACTGTTTTTCCGTTTCGGGTGTGGGGAAGATCTTTATTGCCCTGATTCTTTCCACATATGGAGGAATTCCTTGTATTGTAATTACATGTCTTAAAATTTGATTTTTTCATACTTGAATATGTATTTTTGAAGGTTTCTGGTTGTACCTTTTTCCAAAAACCTACTTAACGGTCAGTCAGTAGGTTTAATGTGTTCTTCCTATCTTTGCATTGCTATCAATAAACAACCTAGAAACAGGATTACCCTGTCTAACAATTCTGGGCTGATTACACTGTCGAGTGCAGCAATAAATACACACAAACTGACGTTTAAGCCAAAAGTTGAAACTTTGAATTGATAAGTTCGACCAGTGTAAAGAAAGGCAGTGTATTCCCCTGATACTTTATTCAAAGGAAATTGCCAATAGGAAGTGAGTAGATCAGCACTGTTCGATACCTCACCCCATGGAATTTCTGTACTTGTTCCTCGAGGTTCTCTGGTCAAGTATGGATGGGTACAATGATTTTATTTACTGTCTCAGTGTCGATGATAAGCTGAACATTTCCTCCTGTCTTTACTGCTCTCAGTAGTTGACTGTAGTATGGGTTCCTAGAAGGATTAATAATATTCCATTCCAAAATTCTTTATCTTTATTGGGCCATGTCAGGTCATTTTGCCCAAGGAATGGAGCATGTTGTATGGCTAAAGTTATCATGCAGTATGACATTTAGATGACACTGATATCCTCTCATTATTCAGGGCCTTTTCTCGATTGTTCTTGACAACCTTAACAGAACACTTGTTAATTCAGCGACTGAGAGATGTATGGCAAATAATTTAGTAAAAGGCTGAACTGATCCCCTATGGTATACAAAAGAGATCAGAACACTGTTGGAGAAACAATGAAGAAAGCAAGCAAGTTTAAAAGGAACCCAAAATCTCCAAAACTGGCAATGTTTTACAGAAGCTCGAAACTTAGTGCTGACTTCAATGTGAGATGCTTTTAATAGTTGGTGTAATGAAACTCTCTCTCTCCTAATCTGACGGAAAATCTAAAGAGATTCTCGTTTTATATAAAGTACACAATTGGCAAGACACAATCAGTAAATTCACTGCATGATAACAATGGTAATATTATAGATGACCTTCCCACTAAATGGTTTTACTAAATATAGCTTTCCAAAATTCCTTCCCCAAAAAAGAAGAAGTAAATATTCCAGAATTCGAATCAAGAATAGCTGCCAACGTGAGTAACATTGTTAGAAGAAGGTATCCCAGGTGTAGCGAAGCAGCTTAAAACACTTAGTAAAGGCAAGCCCTGCAGTCGAGATTGTATACCAGTTAGGTTCTTCTCAGAACATGCTGAAACAACAGCTGCATACTTACCAGTCACATACAACTGCTCATACACTGGAGGACCTGTACATAAAAACTGGAAGGATGCACAGGCCACACCAATACTTAAAAAAGCAAAAAGGAGTAATCTACTGAATTACAGACCCATGTCATTGACATCGATTTTCAGTAGGATTTTGGAACATATACCGTGTTTGAAGGTTATGAATTGCCTCAAAGAAAAGATTTATGACACATAGTAAGCATGGATTCAGAAAATATTGTTCCTGTGAAATCATGTTGAGTCCTAGCGAGAAAGGATCTCAGTTTGATTCCATATTTCTAGATTTTCAGAAAACTTTTTTAATCTTTCCTCACAAGCGGTCTCTAATCGAATTGCGTGCCTATGAAGTATCGTCTCAGCTGCGCAGCTGGATTTGTGATTTCCTGCCAGAGAGATCACAGATTTTAGTGATCAATGGAAAGGCACGAAGTAAAACAAATGAAAATTCTGGTCCTATGTAAAACTGGTAAGCGAGTCTTCCATTCAGTCACTTGTTGACCAGTCTGGTGTGGCAATTCAATATAACAAAACGAAACTGATTTTTTTAAATTTTACGTTTAAGAAATCGTTCACGCAGGAGAATCGTACAAACTTACCGTCATTTATGAAACTTCCTGGCGGATTAAAAATGTGTGCCGGACCGAGACTTGAGCTTGGGACTTCGAGATTGAATTTCGGTCCGACACACAGTGTTAATCTATCAATAAGTTTCGTATCAGCGTACACTCCGCTGCAGAGTGAAAATTTCATTCTGGAAATACTGTTGTTTGATCATCGCACAGAAGCCCGTAGGGACGACACGGAAAGAAAAATCACTGGCTTAGAGAAACAAATGAAAGAGTTGAAAAGAAATAAGTCACCAGGTCCGGATGGATTCCCATTTCGGTTTTACAAAGACTATTATACGCCATTGGCCCCTTACTTAGCATGCGTTTATAGCGAATCTCTCGCCCAGTGCCAAGTCCCAGTCAACTGGAAGGTGACTCCTCTACATAAGAAAGATACAAGAACGGATTCGCAAAACTAAAGTCCAGTACCCTTAACATCGGTTTGCTGCATAATTCTTGAACATATTTTGATATCAGAAATTTCCTTGAGACCGAAAAGCTTATGTACATGAAGTAGCACGGTTTTAAAAAGCATCGCTCATGCGAAACTCAGCTTACCTTTTGTCACATGATATACCGCGAACTATGGATGAAGCAGCTGAAAGTATTAATATATAATTCTAATTTCGTTCTAGACGGGTGCAGGTCATATCCATATAAGTATACTACTAATATTGTATCCAAAAATTTGTCTTTCCTACTCATCCGCAAAAACTAACATTTTTTCACATTTAGATACAGGTGCCGTTCATCATATTGCGAGGTGCCGGGGCTAGCAGTGTATTTAACACTAAATTCTTGTAGAATCTACATACCTAAATGATGCTCTAAGCCCCCCCTATTCTAACTCCGACTTTTGCTGTTGCACAAGGATTAAAAAAAAATACGCGAACTGACTCTAATCAACCCTGCCAGTGGAGTAGAAGAGAGTTTGGCACCTGCAATAATTTAATTTGATAAATAAGTTAAATAAACGAAGGTTTCATTAACATAGTGAGGAATGATAGGGTTGCTCTACCGATTAACAGAATAAAAGTTCTGTCCAAATTAACAATACGATTTATTAAGACTAAACACAAAATAATAAACAAAAACACATGAAACATTTACAATACATCAAATTGGCTCAAATTGGATACTCAAACAAACGCTGTGAATGTGAAGTTGTTCCTAAACTAGATTGTGAGGATTATGACGAAGTGGTATGTGGAGCCAATTCCTTGCAACTCAAATCTTAAGAGAAAACACATAGCCAACCCAACATTAATTGCTGCTACCCAAGACAGAACAAAGTTAGAAAAAGACGAACAGGCGCACTCTTCTGGGCTCTGATTATCACCTAGGAAAATCCCTGTCTGCCGGTGCTGCGGACATACATTACCAATCTGTCTTCTTAACTGCAAGAACACGATTTGGCGTACCGGAGGCGATGGCTGGTTGCTTCAAGGTCCTCGACCGAAAGGCGAGAGCCGACTACCTAGAGCACCCGTACAGGCCGAACACACAACATTCCCGCCCCCATGGCAGTGGCCGTGGTTAAACGATCCAATCAGCAACTCGAAAACCGGCGGAAAATTCCACTCTATTGCCGGAGCACTACCATTCCACCAATGGAGATTCTTAGCGCCAATTTCTGCGCTGATTTTGCTACGTCACGGAGCTATGCCCTGAGCAAGCCAATCACAGTTACTATTTTGCAGAAAGCGCGGGAATTTTCCCGCCACAACTGCCTGGGTACACAAGTCATTCCCACGCCTCGCTGGTAGCCCGCCAGAAAGTGTTTTCGCTAAGTTTCTGCGAAGTAACGGAACCTCTAGCCCAGCCGCTACTTCAGACCCCTTCGGGCGTGTCTTTTGACAATGTCGGCGTCTGCAAAGCATTCACTCGACTTCCTCACACCCGTCGGCTACACCCTTTCCAGATCAGCAAAGCCCGCCTGTCACCGGACCACCCGGGTGACGAGAGACGCTGCGTGGGAAGTCCGCGTGTGAAGGAATAGCGACTTTTCACTGCATGCAATTAGAGAGGAAAATCGTAAGATAGAAATATGAGAGGGGGCTCATGCCACCTCTCAATATCAGTTACAAATTTTGTCTTAAGTCATCTTGTATCCCCCTGCAGTGGCTCGAAGACGATACCCGCACACTACAGTATCATCAGCAAACAACAGCAGATTGCTACCCACCCCGTCAGCTAGATAATTTCTGTATGTAGGGTGAACGTCAATGAAACCGACAAACTGCAAGGACAGATTGCTGACTGGAAATGGAGGGAAAAAAGTGTCCTATGAACATGGGTCAGTAAATGGACGATGTGCGAGTAACGACACATTACAGAGCTGTATCGCATCCACGCCGCAGCAAATGCTCGAAGTGTCCTCCATGTGAATCCTGGTGAGAGGGATAGTAGCTGTTGTCATGCAGAATACACATGATGGTACTTTGGCCTACACTGTGTTGACGGGCCATTTGCTGGAGCTTGTGCTAGGGTTCGCCTCAATACTCTGGAGAACCCGGTCCTCCAGATCTGGCATACGCATAGTCCGGCGCCTCCTGCACGTTCATCTGTATGAAAGAACCCATGATCACATAAACGCCCAAAAAGGCCTTGAAATGTTGTCTGATATAATTAGTGTCTGTGGGGGTACTTGTATTGGTATAGCCGTGCTGCCTCTCGACCGTTTCCATCTGACTGACCGTATACAAACACTGTATCGGCTTGTTCCCGACATGAATACTGCACCATTCTGCTGCTTGCTGTACGCACAGCCAGCAACATGCAAGGAACACGCGACACGTGGTCAGAGGAACTGTCATTTGTCAGCGTCGTCTACCGTGGCAACGACGCACTTCAGGACACATGTTCAAAGGACCATTTTTCCTCTACTTCCTTCCAGCCAGGAATCCGTCCCCGCAGTTTGTCGGTTTTTATTAATGTTCACCATCTGTAGAAAATAATAGCGGCGCTGTCACGCTTCCCTGGGGAACTCCTGATGATACCTTTGCTCTGAAAACCACTAGCCATCAAGGACAACATACTGTGTTCTACTGTATTACTTAAGAAATCTTCGAATGACTCACATATCTGGGAACCTATTGCGAATCCTTGTATTTTCGTAAACAGTTGGCAGTATGGCGCTGTGTTAAATGATTTTCAGAAATCTAGAAATATTGATTATCAACGGGTACAGGTGAAAATCTCTGCCCCGACCGGGACTCGAATCCGGGATCTCCTGCTTACATGGCAGACGCTCTATCCATCATTTTTAGCCGGCCGCGGTGGCCGCGCGGTTCTACGCGCTTCAGTCCGGAACCGCGGGACTGCTACAGTCGCAGGTTCGAATCCTGCCTCGGGAATGGATGTGTGTGATGTCCTTAGGTTAGTTAGGTTTAAGTAGTTCTAAGTTCTAGGGGACTGATGACCTAAGATGTTAAGTCCCATAGTGCTCAGAGCCATTTGAACCATAATTTTTTCTTTTTTTGACATCTTGGGTTGTCGGGTGTTCTGCCGGATATCAGCGTCGTACTTGCACAATTTTTCGGTCACGAAGCTCGTAACCTTCATCAGGTGCGACCTGAGACTGCTCCTCGAGTGGACCTGGTCCAGTATTTATGCCTATGGCCTTCCCCCTCCACCAACGGCTGCAGGCGCTTCCTCTGTGGTCCGCGCCCATTCCCTGCGACCTGCTGGAGCTCTCTCACTCGCTCTTTACCTAACGAACCTGCCCTGGTTCGTTGTGGATGCAGGCTAAGCACTTGCTGCTACTCCTGCTAGTACTTTGGGTTAGAGATTTTTTGCCTGTCTTTATGGTCTGTCCATGCTGGACGCTCTTGGCGTCCTGAGTGTGTTCCTATGTGTTACTCCCGTAACAGATCAGGCCAACGTGTAGTTGGCCTGTGGTGTATTTGTTGGCCCAGGTCCTTTACGAGCTGGTTATGCGAGGTTTCGGCCTTCGCATAGAACAGCCTGGCTGACTGTTGGAACCTATTTTTGAGGAGCGGAATGCCTGTTTGCTCGTGTAATTGAGCTGTGGAGTACCGCCTAGGGAGGCGCAGAGCGAGCTTCAGCGCTCGATTCTGCACCCTCTGTAGTGCACCGATGTGTACATCTGCTGCATTTCCCCACACCACTGCCGCCTACTCCAGCACTGGTCGTATGAGTATCAGGTAGAGTGTGATGCCATGGTGTGGGGGAAGGGTTGATGTGGGGTTTAACAGAGGGTACAGGACTCGTAGTCGTCCTATAGCTCTGTCCCGGACTTCCTGGACGTGTGGTCGCCATGTGAGCCTTTGGTCAAGAGTGACCCCGAGGTATTTTCCGGTCTTGCTCCATGGGATGGGGCCTCCCATGATGCTGACCGGTTGGAGATCGGGTGGCAGTGCTCTTCTCGTGAAGATCACTGCCTGGCTCTTTGCGGCATTGTACTTCAGCCGCCACTTTGTCGACCATGCGCCCAGGACGTCACAGTCTAGCTGAAGTTGTCTCCTGGTCTCCGCTGCATTCATGCTCCGCACGAACAGCGCGGTATCGTCGGCGTATAGTGCCATCTTTACTCGCGCTGTCTGCGAGGCGTCTGCAGTGTAGGCTGTGTACAGTAGGGGGCCTAAAACAGATCCCTGCGGTACTCCTGCTCTGATTTGCCGTCGTGTTGATTTTCCGTCGTCTAACCTGACGTGGAAGGTCCTTGCGTCCAGGTATGATTTGATCAGCACTCCGTGTGACGTCGGTACCCCGTGTACAAAGAGCTTGTACACGAGGCCGTCGTGCCACACGGAGTCGAAAGCTCTGGTGACGTCTAGGAATACCACCCCCAGGTATTCCCCCGTCTCCAGTGCCCGCATGGCTTCCTCGACCAGTCTCAGGAGGTGGTGTGTTGTGGAGTGGCCGGTGCGGAAACCAAATTGTTCATCTGGGATGACACCTTCCTCCGTGAGGTGTTGGAGGAGCCGTTTGGCGTACAGACGCTCGAACACCTTCGAAAGTGAAGCGAGTAGACTGATCGGTCTGTAGTTGGAGGCATGTCGTGGGTCCTTGTTTGCTTTGGGGAAGGCTACCACTTCTGCGTGTTTCCACTCAGAAGGGTAGTTCCCTGTACGAAGGACCCAGTTGAATAGCGCCGCTAGTGGCTGGTGAGCCCCTGCAGGTAGGTTCTTAAGTAACAGGTTGTCTACTCCGTCGCTGCCTCCTGCTTTCCTGGTGTTGAGCGTCTGTAGTTCCGCCGCGACTTCCTCTTCCGTGATTGGCTCTATTTCATCACCCTCCTCTCGTGATGTCAGGAAGATAGGCAGTTGCTCCTCTACTCTACGGATGTGTTCCAAATCGAGGTGGTCTTCGACAGGCGTGAAAGACGCCTCGAAGTGGTCAGCCAGGCTGCTTGCTTTTGCGTCGGGGCTACAGATGATGTCCTGTCCGACATGTAGTGGGGGGACCCGTTGTCGTCGGCGCAGGAAGGACTTGGACCGTGCGCCAGGCGCTGCCGTCCTCTGGGTTTAGTGTTTCCACTAGGTCGGCCCAGTTTTGGTTTCTGTATGCCTCAACTGCAGCCTTGATCTCTCGCTGCATGCGATTGAGGCGGTTTTTAGTGGCTGGTTGACGTGAGAGTTGCCATTCCCTGAACACTCGGTTTTTCTCCCTGATCGCTTCACGTATTTGAGGTGGGAGGCGGCGGGAGTGATCTGGCTGTTGTGGTGGTGGCGGTGGGGTAGCTGCTTCGGCTGCTTGTAGTAGCTGGCGGTTTAGTAACCGCAGGGCAGCTTCGGCGCCCACTTCGTCCACGTTTGGTGCGTCTACTAGAAGGTTGGTAACGCCCTCTTGGTACCTGTCTAGGTCCATGCGCCTGTAGTTTCGGCGACGCGGTGGTACTGCTGTGTCTATATCGTAGACTACCGGCACATGGTCTGACGACAGGGCACATCGAGTACTAGCTGTTACGTGTTGCTCTATTCCCTTGATGAGGGCGATATCGAGCACGTCTGACTGCCTACGGCCCGGGAAGATGGTGTGCTCGTATGGCCCTAGGACGTAGGCGCCATTCCTAAGTGCGGCTCGGAGGAGTCGGCGGCCGCTGATGTTTGTGAGGCGCGAGTTCCATAGCGTGTGTTTCGCGTTGAGGTCACCCGCAATGAACTCTCGCCTCCCCACGGTCAGCAGCTCGTCGAAGTCGGTCGGCTCCAGGTTGCCCCTGGGAGGTCTATAGACCGACACGAACGTGATCTGCCCGATGGCAGTGTTCACGTTCACCCCGGTGGCCTCTAGGGTGTTGAGGTCTGGTAGGTGCGTCTGGTGGTGTTTGATTGCCCTTTTGACGTAAACAGCCGTGCCTCCTCCGGCCGTTGGCCTGTCGTAGCGGTAGCAGGAGTAATTTGCTACTCTGACGTTTACGCCTGGCTTCACATGAGTTTCGCAGACGAGGCAGATGTCGATTGCCTCGTCTTGTAGAAACTGTCTAAATTCGCCCTGCTGGCGGTACAGTCCGTTTGCATTAAAGCCACAAACGGTGAGTCCATGTATGAGGCCATTATCCATGGCAAGGCGTGGGGGGGGGGGGGGGGGGGGGGGCTGGACGGTACCGGCCTGGAGGGCCGCCGTGACTGCCGTGACCAATACTGGCAGTTGTTGCAGCAGAGTGCTGAGTGAGTGCAGGAGTGCACTTAGCTCGTTCGGCTCTGCTGGGATAGAATGGGTGGCCGCAGTTGCGGTCGGGGGTGCCTGTGTGGCCGAGTTTGGCTCTGCAGGCGTTTCTGGTGGTGGGTTGGCGCGGGTTGGGCGCTCTGTGCGCTGTTCACGCCTTCCTGTCTCCGCCTGAGTGGTGGCTCGCTGGGCTGGGGGGGTGGCCTCGGCTGCTTCAGGTGTTGTGGTCGCGTTTGCTACCTGACGGATTTCTTGCTTTGCCTTGGTTCCCCTGGTGGCCGAGGCGAAGCTGATACCTTGCTGTACCTTACGCGATGTCACAGCTTTCCCTCCTTTTCCTGTGTTCCGTCTGAAAGCAGGACAGCCCCTGTAGCTAGCCACGTGGGGCTCGCTGCAGTTACAGCATTGCGCTCTTCTGCCTTTTGCTCTGAGTGGTTCCACCTCTACCCCCACTCGAGCAACCTCCTTAAGTTGGAAGATTTTTCTTGCTTCTATGTTGTCTGGCAATACAGCCAGGAACAGGGGCATGTCTCTCCTGGTCCTGGGTGATTTCATGAGGGTGACTGACTGAGCACTGTAACCCAGCGTGTGCAGCTCCTCTTTGAGATGGTCTGGCTCCATCCTAATAGGAAGGCGCCGGAAAACCACCTTTAGGAGTTTAATGGGTTCTGCGTTATGCGTGTAACAGCATAACCCGTCTTCCTGGATTATAAGCATGGCCTTCCTGTATTCGGCCATGTTCGAGAGCGAGATCCTGTATAGATCGTTCCCTTGCCATCTTATTTTTGAAGGGGATGTCACCTCTTTGAACTTCTCTAGCAAGGACCTGAAGGTGTCCTTCCAGAGTAGGACGATTGGCGGGGGGGCAGGTAACTTTTTGACTTGTGGTGCCTGCTTCTCCACTTCCATGGTCTCTTCTTCAGGTGGATCTGAAAAAGAGTTGTGCGTCCCTATTGGCTGCACCGGTTCGAGCTTTTTTGCCCGCGCCGTGTGCCGCCGTTTTGGGACGACAAATCCCTCTGCGTCTTCGTGGGCGGTCTCGTTGTCGTCAGTGGCGCCCTCTGGCGCGTGTGGCTTCTTCTTCTGTTGTAGCCTGTTAACAGAAGATACGCACGCGGATGACTCATCGTCGTCAATCGCGTCTGCAGGTCTCTTTCGAGACGGTAGCGATTGTTCCATGGCCTCTCCCTCCCGGATCAATTGTTCCAGGTTGGCCTCTGGAATGACCTCACTCGGTTGAGGCGCAGCTGGCAGAACAGCAGCCTCTTGATTGACCTGTACCGTTGGGGGGGGGGGGGGGGGGGGCAGCAGGACATTAGCTGTTTGAGAAGCCAAGCCTGGTGGTGCTGCTCCCTTCGGGGCCGCCTCCGGCAGTACAGTGTCCTCTTGCCTGGACACGACGGGCGGGGCTCCCGGCGGTACCTTGGCTTCTTCTTTGGCTGTGCCTGGCAGTGTGGTGGCTATTTCGTACATCATGAACCACTGGTATGCCCTCTCGGCGGCCTCGCGTTCGGCCGCCGAGTCGGGCTTTGCCATCCGGTTTATGATGGCGAACAGTTCAACCCCTGTTCGGGGGCGATAGCCTGGGGGGGCGGCTGAGTTATCGACTTGCGTCGTCTCCTCATTTGCCGCGAGTTGTGGGACGGAAGATGCCGTCGTCAGAGCGCGCTCTGTCGGGACATAATCCTCCGCGTACTTCTGGTCGCTAATTTGTAGGTCCATGGGGCAGCTGTGAAGTTAGAAGGAAAGATAGTGTTCTCTAACTCTGGTGACCGCAGACTTGTCCCACGCGAAGGGGGTCCTGGATCACGGCGTGCCCTAACGGTCCCTAGGCGCGGCACAAATCGATTCCTGAATCGATTTGATTCGCAGCCGATAGCGTGGAGTACAGCGGCAACGCTCCAACAGGTCGTGGTGAGCGGGCGCGGACCGCAGGGGGAACGCTTGGTACCCCAGACCGTAGATGAAACCCCCAGGAGCGGGTCTGGTGGGCGCGGACCGCAGAGGGAACACCTAGAACCGCAGCGGACGGAAAACGGAGCAGCAACGCTCCAGCAGCTCGCAGGGAATGGGCGCTCACCACAGAGGAAGCGCCTGCAGCCGTTGGTGGAGGGGGAAGGCCATAGGCATAAATACTGGACCGCAGCGGCAAGCAGACGAGCCGAAGCGTCCAGACATAGTAGATAGGCCGGGAATCAACGATAGCTGTTGCCGCTAAAACGGTAACCTCCAGAAAAGCAATTGTCGTTTAAATCAAAAAAAGCAAAAGCGTCGAACATCGTTTCGTCATGGCAGCGAAACGAATCTAAGGCGATAAAGCCACAGTTCCATCCACCACATAGCGCCGCACGGCAGAGCACCTCTGCCCCCCTCTATAGGGACAAATCCGTGCCAGGGCCGGCAGCACTGCTCTGTAACCCGCGCACGAGTAGATAGGGCTGACCACTCCCGTGGATACCTTCAGGCGTCAAAGCAAGGTGCCAACCAAGCGGGAACTCAGCGCCCCAAGTGCGGCCACAAACACATGCCTAAGTATTTGGACTACCGAGCTGACAACACGCCAGCGCAACATCAAAATCAAAACCGATCCGAGATGACTGGAAGACCGACTGGTGACCCCCCCCCCCCCCCAACCCCACTACCATCAGCCCAGCATCCCCAGATGACATACCATCTGCCCAGCAGGACCAGAGGAGCCGGACCCTGTCATCGAGAGGTACCTCACCGAGCTCCTACTGCAGCACGCCGCCACGAAGACCTAGAGTGTCCACCTATGAAATATTCAGCTTACCACGAGAAACCACACAAAACACCATCGCAACAACTTTCAAACAATTCGCCAGCACAAATATGAAGGCAATCATTGTAAACATCAACGTCAGGAGAGGCCTCTCCACAATAATAAAATACGCGTCCGAGGATGCTGCGCCAACCCTGCAAACCTTCTTCCGCAACCACCTCTCCCCAGCAGTTAAAGTGCAACTGCTCCCACCCAGGGAACCACTACAACGAAGGCAACTGAACAAGCCCTCCCTTAGCGCGGTAATCAAGGGTGTAGAGCAAGAGGTGGATGAGGGAGAAGTAAAACAACAGCTTGTTGAGCAGGGATTGAAGGTCCACAGAACCTGGCGAATCACCTCCCGCGAAACTGGTGGGCCAACGATGAAATTCCGAGTACTGACTCACGATCCTGACACCATCGACAGAATGTTAAACGATGGTGTTAGGATTGACTACAAAGTACGAGCGGTAGAACCATCAAACCTTCTGCCCCCCCCCCCCCCCAGCCAGCGCAATGCGGTCGATGTCTGTCATTCGACCACAAAACGCACGGCTGCGTGGCCAAGCCAAAATGCCCACAGTGCAGCGGCGAACACACGCTCTCAAGGTGTAACGTGCCTCCACACAACACAAAATGCGCGAACTGCGGAGAGAGCCACTCGGCACTATCACTGAAATGCCAGAGCCGACCGAAAGAAGCAGTCAACACCTATGCACAAGCCGTCATAAAAACGATTGACGAACCTGCCCCACGCCCCCAAACAACAGCAGAACTGAAAGAAGAGGCAGTCATGAAGGAAGACTTCATTCGCACACTTACTACCGTCCTGCTCAACGTCTTCCAAGACAGGAAACACGAAATTAAGACTGTCTTGCGCCAAACCATCAGACAACTCCTAAACAAAAATCTGGAAGTGACACAAGGCAACAACAGGGTCCACGTCACAATTACAGACACGACGTAAACAACTCCCTCCCCCCCTATAACGGCAGAAGCACGATGGCGGGACTGACAGAGAACGACAGCGCAAACATCATGTTTGTGAATGTCCAAGGGCTGCGAAATAGAAAACATGCACTTATGCACAGCATATCAACACAAGATACACATCCTTGGCGTGGCCGAAACATGGCTACGCCCACAACAATACTGCAAACTAAGCAGATACACCTTCCATTCCAAAAACAGACCCGACGGCAGGGGGGGGGGGGGGGGGGGGCGTAGCAATATACACAGATAGCAACATCCCAGTTAAAGAGATGCCCCTCCCGCAACAATTATAGGGTACGGAAGCTGTCGTGGTGCAGATCAGGACACAACAAAGATGCAAGCTGACCGTCGCATGTTTGTACAACCCACTCGGACACCCCATCCCACAAGACTTCTTGCAGTACTTGATGACGACCTACAACAAATTCATCCTGCTGACCGACCTGAACGCACGCCACACACAACTAGGCTGCACAGCAACGAACGACAATGGACGAGCAGTCTTTGACATACTAACAACCGACCCGATATCCAGACTTGCACTCGACCAACCAACGTTCATCGGACACCGTGGCTCCTCCACCCCAGACCATATCCTCCATAGCCCGATCCTAACCAATAACCTCTCCAATCCCTTCCTAGGAGACCCCATAACCAGCGACCATTTCCCCACCATATTCGCCACAGCCGCTATAAACCCACCACCGCCTCATCCCACACAACGCAATATCCGCCTATATGCAAAAGCCGACTGGAGGAAATTCCAAACCATCATACAAGACGAACTAGCACTGCCAACTACCTTGACAGACAACGCCGACCTGGAACACCTAAACGAACGACTAGAAACCACCTTCACAACAGCAATAGACGAGGCAATCCCACAAAAGACAATAGAGAACTGGAGGCCCACCATTCCGGCGGAGGCGCTAGCGATTCTAAGGCGGAAAAGGCAACTACAGCGCCAAATTAGACGTACAAATAACCCAGACTTAAGACGACAGTGGAACCGACTAAACGCACAAGCGAAACGCATGATCTCCCAGCACAAACAAAAAGAGTGGGACGACCCCTGCCGCCAACTCAACTACAAAGAAGGCAGAAAATTTTGGAACAAATTCAAGACGCTGACTGGACAAAAGAAACCCCTCAACCAGACACTAATAGTAGACAACGAACCAATCACAGACCCTAAAACACAAGCAGGCACATTCCAGAACGCCCTCCGAATCATCCACTCCTTCCCAACTCCTTCCTTCGACAACGACTTCTACCGACACGTAGAGAACCAACTCCCTGACCTACTAACAAGTCCAACAGCAGAAACAGAAGACACCTTCGATCTGATCAAACCCATAACAGACGCTGAAATCACCAACGCAATACGGACCGGAAGAAACTCAGCCCCAGGACAAAACAACATCAAACGTATCCACCTGCAGAACGCCCCCCTCCCTGCCTTAATCCCAATCCTCTCACTGATGTTCAACTACTGCCTAACGACAGAAACAATCCCGACTGCGTGGAAGACAAGTAAGACCATAATGATCCCCAAACCCGACAAGCCACGAACGGACCCCCTCTCCTACCGACCTATCTCACTACTGGACGTTATAGGAAAAACTTATGAACGTATACTGACCGACAGACTGCGAAAATATGTGGACAACAAACAACTACTCCCCCTACTGCAAGCCGGCTTCCGCCCCAACCACTCCACCACAGACCCACTTCTGAAATTGACATATGACATCACCCAGGGCTTCAACAGATCGCACTGTACGCTAGCCATATTCCTCGACATCGAGCGCGCCTTCGACCGTCTATGGTACAATGGGCTCTTGTTCAAACTGCTCAAACTCGGCATCCCACCGAAATTCGTATGCCTAATAAAAACTCAAATCACCGGACGACACAGCAGAGTACATGTGCAAGACGCCAGCTCTGAACCATTCACCCCAGAGGCAAGAGTCCCGCAAGGTGCAATATCATCCCCACTACTGTACGCGCTATACGCACACGCCATACCAACCCCAACAGACCAACACGAAAAAATCGCTCTATATGCAGATGACACTGCACATTGGTGCACAGGACTCAGAACAGACGTAATACAAAGAAAAGCAGCAAAACAAAATACCTGACCAAACTAGAGACATGGATGACTAAATGAAGAATCCGAACCAACCCGACTAAAACACAACTAGTCCTATTCCAACACCGCAACCTGACGAAAAAACGACAGCAAAAACAAGAAGACATAACACTCCGACTATGGAACGAACCCCTACAGCTGACTGACAAGGCGAGATACCTCGGTGTCTACCTAGACAAACACCTCAACTACCAAGCCCACCTGCAATACCTGCTCAACAAAACGAGGAATCGACAACAGTTAATCCGACAAGTACAAGGACGACTGTATGGCTGCTCCAACAGGACAGCCATACACACATACAAGACATACATACGACCAATATACGAATACGCCGCTGCACCACTAGGCGGAATACCAGAGACAGTAGCAAACAGACTGTACTCGACAGAACGCCGACTACTACGCAGCATAGCAAAACTACCATGCTGCACCCCTAGCGACGAAGTATACGAGGCGACAGAAATAACCCTTCTGCAAACAAGACTGACAAAACTCAGAGCAAGATACGGCTCACACATCCTACGCAAACGACCCGACATGGAAGACATTCTGACGACCAAGCCACGCACAGCAAGACGCCCAAAAAGGAAATACATTTACCCGGCGCGTACAGTAGCACAAAATACAACAACTGAGTTCCCCGACTTAGCACCCACAATGACACAACTGACAGAAGGCGAAACCACCCCACTCCACCTAGACAAAAGACAATAGCACAGCAACAAATGACCTAGTGCACCACGATAGCCCCTCACACTCAACACACAACACACCCCATAGAACAAAACACAATAACATTAATGAAATCATAGACAAGATAAGAACTATTGTTAACAAAAAAAAAAAACCAGCTCCAAGTACCACCAAAGGGAAAGGAGAACATGTAAAACTAGAATAAGGCAAAAACCATTGTAGCAACCAGCTCCAAGTACTACAAAACAGGAAAGGAGAACCTGTAAACATTAATATTAAGATTAGTCTAAGCTAGAATATATCATCCAAAACAACATACTCCATCACATAGAAGTATTACAGAGGGAAAAATAAGTGTAAGGGCTGTAAAAAAAATCCCCCATTAGAATAATGTGTCACTTCCAGTTATAAACTAATTTCAATTAAGTAAACAATTAGTCTTATTAAGTTAGTTATATTGTTAAACATGTTCAGTTAATACATAACAAAATCAATCAATATTCTCTCACATTATATACACCAAAAAATAACGTAAAATTAAGATACCCAACATAAGATAATAGCATGTAATCAGATATATAAGAAAAATGGAAATAAATAAAATAAAAATGTACCCTATGGCTGATAAAGGGCAAACAGACAAGCCCTAAAACAGCCCGCCTTCTCCCCTTAGGAGAAGGAATGAAAAGTGCTAAAAAAAAAAAAAAACACTCGAGGAGCAGTCTCAGGTCGCACCTGATGAAGGTTACGAGCTACGTGACCGAAAAATCGTGCAAGTACGACGCTGATATCCGGCAAAACACACGACAACCCAAGATGTCATTAGATCGCCGGGATAGCCTGAAGAGTTACATCACTTTTTTTTTTAATCTCATTCTGTTCGTTTATGTTCGTTGCCTTGTTCGGGGCGGACGTCCCATGACACGCTTTGAAGTTCGTTATTGATCCATTCACTCAGTTTTTTTTTTTATTACAGAGAGCTGCTAACCCTCCGACCGAACACATTATATGTCCACACAGTACATTCATAGTGTCCCTACCCAACAGACTCATTACTCGTGGAAGACATTCTTACCAAGTCCCGTAAGAGTTCGGGTAATATGTGTGCATCCGCACAGAAGAGGAAGGTCATGGCCGGTATTGCCAGAACTATATACATATATCGACTTATAAGTGTGTGGACATGTAAGGTGAGAATGTGGGTCTCGCGGGAGGCGTGCGCGAGATAGTCCCTGCAGTCAGACTATCCTCTGTGCCCTCGATGGCTCAGCTGGATAGAGCGTCTGCAATGTAAGCAGGAGATCCCAGGTTCGAGTCCCCGTTGGGGCACACATTTTCACCTGTCCCCGTTGATATATATCAACGCTCGTCAACAGCTGAAGGTATTGGCTCTGAGCACTATGGGACTTAGCAGCTGTCATCAGTCCCCCAGAACTTAGAACTACTTAAACCTAACTAACCTAAGGACATTACACACATCTATGCCCGATGCAGGATTCGAACCTGCGACCGTAGTGGTCGCACGGCTCCGGACTGAAGCGCCTAGAACCGCTCGGCTACAACGGCCGGCAGCTGAAGGTATTAATATGTCATTCTAATATTAGTACTGTCCTGCTTGACACAGTCGCGTCAGTTAAACATCCAGGTGTAAAGTTGCAAAGCGACATCAAATGGAGTGAGCATGTGAGGACTGTGGTAGGGAATGTGAATGGTTGACTTTGGCTTTTTGGGAGAATCTTGGAAAAGTATGGATCATCTGTAAATGAGACCACATATAGAGGCTAGTGGGACCTATTTTTCACTACTGCTCGATTGTTTGGGGTCGGCGTCGGATTAAGGGGAGCACAAATGGAGGAGTGGACACAAAATCACGACTTTTTATCTTTGATGGAAGACTGTTATTCGTAGTTTTTAATTTGATATATGTTCCGCTGATTTTGGATGATTGTAAGTATTTTTAATTTATTTTAAAATAATTTACTGCACCAACAAATTTCTACAGTTTCCATGAGCACTTGTTCAGTTACTACAAGATATCTCGGGAAGTGTTTGCCCTAGAAGGCGATTATTTATGTTGATTTATAGCAAACATCCTGCTGCATGGGCTGACTACATTGGTTGTAGTGCTACCACTCACTCTTTGTGGCATAATACATGGTATTATCCACATTTTGTAAGAGGCATTACACCTTTAGTTGTGTTTATTTGGACTTGTTGCTCGTCTAATTGTGTTTTTCTCTTTAATATGTCTCTACCAAAGGGAATATTTAAGAAGAGAAGAAATAAGGGACACTGACTTTACAGAACATGTACTGCTGGAAGTTTACATCTTGAGAATGAGGTTAAGGCAAGCAACAGCGAACACAATCCTTCACCACAAAGTGCTTCCAAAAAGAAGCTTGTGAACAGTAATGAAGTCTACAGTCGAATCAATGTCAGTGATATCAGTTTAATAATAGGTCTAAGTGTACTGAAAACATTGTTTAATCAAACTGCATGCTGTAATTTTTGTGGTGGAGAGAGATCATAATTTCTGAAAATGTCTTCAAAAGGAACGTTTTAGTTCTAGTTTGGAAATCTCTTGTTCGAGTTGTGAGAGTAAGAAAGAATTTCGAACATCTGAAAAATGTAAAAAACAATAACCTTTTTGAGATGAATGTCTGATTTTCTATAGGCTAAGATGTGTCGGTAAACACCTTTGTGTGTTCTTATAAATCTGGCATGCACCCCTACTGACGTTTCAAGATACACAAATGGTTTAGGGGAAACAGTAAAAGTAATAACAGAAGAATCAATTAAATCTGCAACAGTGGAAACAGTTTAAGAAAAGATGGTAACAACGACTTTTGCACAGCATTTCAAAGATGATGGCAGAAAGAAAAGGCGAAGCCAGTTCACAAATTCTAGTGTTTCCATAAGTATTGATACCGGAACGATATCTGATGTTTAAATATTGTCCAAAAATTGCCATGGATGCTCAAAAGTGGCTACCAATAATGATAAGGAAAGTTTGGTGAACATAGCTGTCAGAAAACATATGAGGAACGGAACCTGTGAAGATCTTTCAGCACTCTGAAGAACAACGTGGGTTCGCTATGTTAAATTCGTTGGTGATGGCGATTCTAGTTCATTCAAATAAATAACTGACAGCAGGCCCTATGATGACTAACGCCACAACTGTTAGAATGTGTCTGTCATATGCAGTAACGAATGGGCACCCGACTGCGTAAAATCAGGCAGAACTTTTCTAGCAAGAAGCTTGATGATGGCAAGACTATTAGAGGATGTTTGGCTGACAAAACAACCAATCAGCTAAAGTGAATGATGTGGCCAAGCCATTAGAAAGAATACAAACAACCTGGAAGGAATGAGGGAAACAATATGGGCAACATTTTTCCACAAGACGTCAGGTAATGAGAAGTCACTACACAACTTGTGTTCAGTGGACTGGTGAAAAAACCGCATAGCTGAGGCAGCAGGAACCGAATATACCAGTAGAAACGCCATCCTGATGCTGTTGGAGCAGCAATAAAGCCATTATATAGAGATCTAACACATCCACATGACTTGAAGAAATGGCTCACAGAAAATATTTAAAATGTGAATGAGGCTTTCAACAATGTTCTGTGGACCACAGTGCATAAAAACATATTTGTGGGCTTGAAAACAATTATGAGTGGGGTCAGTGATGCTGTGATCATCTTAAATGATGGAAATGCAGGAAGAATAAAGGTTCTGAAAGAATTAGAAATTAAGTCTGGTCATAATATAGAAGCAACTCTACAAGAAGTGGATAGACAGCAACTCTCCAAGGCAGAAATTATGGTCAAAAATACAACTGAACCTGCAAGATCCTTCAGACGGAGAAAGAGACTGAATGTGGTGGATCCGCAAGAAGATAAAGATTACAAAGCTGAAGAGTTTTCTTTCCTTGAACCTTCAAGTTCGACTTCTAAAATACTACTTTTTTAAAGTTTTTCCCCATTATCTCAGAAACTTTTGAAGCTAAATCACTCAAATTTTTACCTCTTATTGATAACTGTATTATGTACATGTGGATCTACACTGACAGAGATGACGCTCATAGTTTGACCATAAAATGTTTTTAAAAAGTTACATAATTTTTAAAACCTTGACTAAAATTTTATTTCTCGATTTCTAAGAATCTTTCATACTCGACTGTACATCAGTGAATGTATAAATTCGACTATATCCTGGCAATGCTCTGTTTTATGACTTAGGGTAATTCCTGAGGAAACGGGATATAAATATCTTAAATTTAACATTATCAGGATAGTACATTGATACTCCCCTTAAAGGAAGACATCGAAGCAGTTCACAGGCAGGCTGCTAGATTTGTTACCAGGAGGTTCAAATAACATGCAAGTATTAAGGAAATGCTTTGGGAACGCAAATGGGAATCCCTGGAGGGAAGACGACGTTCTTTTCGAGGAACACTGTAAGAGGTCCGAGCAGATGTAATACAGATGTAATTTTATGTAAGAGGTCCGAGCAGATGTAATTTCGATGTATTGCTCATGCGCTGCCTGCGATATGCAAGGTATAAGAGAATCGCTTTCCAGAGAGCAGTGTTGACTGTACGAACTGTGTAGCAGTAGCAGTAAGTTGTTGCGAGTGTGTGTGTCTGGTCTGGAGTCTGCTCTAGTCTGGTGTATCATGTTGGCTGGGCCGGTCGCGGTGCAGCGATGCCGGAGCCTGAGTATTATTGTATAAGGTAAAAAAAGCAGCCTCGCGCATATCTAGTTATGTTATGTAAACTCTGCATGGGGGCTTAATTAAATATTTTTGAAAATAATTTTTATTTTTCGTTCGTAGCTGTATGTCCGATTACGCTGTGTCTCGTAAACGGTTGGCCCTGACTAGTATTATTACGCTATCTGACTGAATAGAACAACAACAAAGAATGAAATGAAAATTTTCGTTAACACAATTAATTAAGTAAGTCCCCAGCAACTATGAAGCCTACGAAACCAAGCACAAGTATAACTGTTCTGTATGTGGAAGTATGACTCAATGCACATCTGGCACGGTTCTTCTTCAACAAGACAAGAATTTTTAAATACCAATTATACTGACGTCATAAAAAAAATTATAAATACTATAATTGCGCAAGAAAACCAGAATTACACTCTAATACAAGAACACACGCCAGATGCTTTGTTGACTGAACCTGTAATGACGCATTATTTAGGACACTGAAATAATGAGAGAGAAAAGAATTTTTTTTTTTTTTTTTTTTTTACCTTCGTTTATATTGATGAAAAGCACTCTAAACATTACAATCTCTCCACACCGACTCGCTACTACCACATCTCAACCAGAACTCTCCAATATCACATCTCAGCAAGCACTGCCTACTAGCACATCTCAAAAAACACTGACTACTACGAGTTCTTAACAAGCACTGACTACTACGAGTCCTCGACAGGCACTCCGTGGAGGCGGCTGAATAATACTCTTTGGCGCAATCTCTGGCGCTGTGGCTCAGTGTAGCCACCTTTCATATGCCCCTCCTCCATGGGCCAGAATTTGATGGTATTTTTGCCAGCATTGGTGGTGAAAATACCACCAAATTCGTCCACAAAAATACAAACAAAAATAAAAGATAATATTAATACCTAAATATCACATAATTAGATAAAATTTTTGGCTTTGCACTGACCTTTCAATAACCTACTATATAAAATACAGTAAGCAATACAAATTCTTTCATACATGTGGCTTTACATAATAGTTTACACAATACACAAAAAATCAGTTTATACAAATGTTCACATAACATGCTTTCCATAGTTCAAGAAACAAGTAGTTGACAGTTCCAGTAGTAGCACCCAGCAATGGTCAACAGGTGCAAATACCAACAAGTGACATCATTTTAGTAGAAGCAGTCCATCAGTGGCACCCAGCAATGTTGAGTAGGTGCAGACACCGACAAGTGACATCATTTCCATAGAAGTAGCTCCATCTGTGCACCCAGTAATGTTGAGTAGGTGCAGACACCAACAAGTGACTTCATTTCAGTAGAAGCAGTCCCATCTGTGGCACCCAGCAATGTTGAACAGGTGCAAACACCAACAAGTGACATTATTTCAGTAGAAGCAGTTCCATCTTTGGCACCCAACAAAGTTGAGTAGGTCCAGAGAGCAGTCCATAATATTCACTATCACTGATCACACTGTTCATCAGAGTTTATAAGCAGAAATTAAACATGTCCTAGTGGCACCAATCATGTAGAGAAAGTACAAGTAACAGTCCATAATATTCACTATCACTAATCACACAGTTCATCAGCAGAAATTAAACATTTCTAAGTGGCACCCATTATGTTGAAAAAGTGCAAGTAACAGTCCATAATATTCACCATCACTAATCAGACAGTTCAGGCATGAACAATAGTTTGAATCCACATACAAATGCTTTTACACTAAACATACAAATCATAACAAACACACAAATGAAGCCAGATAATTGTCATATTAACTATTACAAATACTCAAATATCAGTAAACCTATAATATTTATGAGTGTCAGTGCAAGCCACTACAAACAAATAAAATAATATTTAGGAGATAGGTGGGTAGGATTAGGAAAGGAAAACACACAAAACACACTCACTCATCTTTCACCCACATTAAGTACTACTGTGTAATTGAATAGTGTTAACTGTGTAAATGCAATTCTGTCAAAATTTGATGTTCATCTTGTGTATCAAGTAGTAGTGGCAGCAATGTATAACAGTCAATAATAGTTAAGTCAACGTCATAGTCATCATGTCAAGACCAATGTTTGCCAACCAGATCAAAATGTACGGTTGCTGAACAACTGTCAGTGAGCCAAGATATGCAAATACTTCCTCTCTTCAAAAAAAAGTATATACTGCTTAGTGATTTAACAAAGTGTGTGTAGACAATCTTCCTTCCACTTTAGTGTTCTAGTCTGCTATCTTCATCCTCCTTGTTCCATATAGACCAACAAAAAAAATATGCACCTCACTTACTTTACCTCTTATCCACCAAAACTCCAATAATCATCAGCATCACATAATCTCAATACTTCAATAATACCTCTTACATCGATACATATAAATCTTATCATCAATATCATTTACCTTACCTCTTGTCCACAAAAACTCCAATAATCATCAACGTCACACAATCTCAATAATACCTCAATAATACCTCTTCAATACGTCGATACATATAAACCTTATTACCAATATCATTTCACTTCCATAACAACTCTTTCCTCTAGTCAGTCTCCTCGAACAAGTACAGATAAAATCCTAATGCAAACCTCATCATCCCATACAATCCGAAGACACACTGTCAACACACAACCTCTGTGTAATCCATCTGAGCCAAATCTTCTACTTATTATGAATTATAAACGAAAGAAATGCATACATGACCTCTAACAGACTTAGTTCGAATAACTCTCAGTAATTAAGTACGATTACGGAGTGTGAATGATCATAATATTTCACAGTGTGGACACCACTTCAAGAATTATGGCAAACAGAAGCAAACATGTGGAGTATTTCTAGTGTCAAGTGTCACTTCCTATTTCAATTGCTCACGAAAAATGCAGTGTAATAACTGTCAATGGTCTAAACCTAGTTTTGGTATGTCATGTCGTTAGCTTCCTTCCTATTAGCATACATTTATACAGCTTTCATAAAACCTCCAGCTCATGTGACTTCTATGAAGGTTCTTGTACTAATGTTGTTCGTCGAATTATAGCAGTTCATTTTCTTATCTTAAAAATATAAGGCACTGAGCGTAAGCAAAACATGCAATAGCGAGTATATATACCAGTAGTGAACAGAATGTCAACAAGTGGATGCAGCACAATTCTTACAACGAGGCTCTGCCAAGCGAACAATCTGTAACCTACCCCATAGTGTAACCTAAACTCTATGTTCGTACACTGTACATCAGCATTGCTATATACCAAATTAAAGAGTAGTTGTGACGACAAACAGAAGTGTATAAATATGTAATCCATACGCATAGCAGTAAACATATATTTTACGTAATAAACAGGTCATTAGCATCATATCAGCATAAGCAAATAAATGTTCATATGTCATCTTAATAAGTAAACATGAAGGCGCAAGCAGATAAACCACAAAGTATAACTTACATACATATCAGCACAACTAATCAGGTGACAATTATAATTTAAATAAATAAGCACAGCAGGCACATAATTAAAAAATATGACATCAGTGAAAAATCAGTGCAGCCAAGCTATGCATAATATACACAAGTTACAACCCAGTTCATTAATAATCATTGTCAAAATCAGTTAACGTACGCAAGCACGTCGCTTCACAAGTAAATTCATAGAACATGAAATTTAGCACAAAGTATGAATCACGTAATCGCGAGCAGCAAACTACGTCCAAAGTACGTACCTAAGTGGAAATATGTTACCTGAAAAATAAACTCAATTAATAGTTACCTTTTTAGTTTATTAGTTTCTTCTTCGAAATTACATTCTTCCTGAAAATTTCTCGGTAGCAAGTCCTCTTAACGTCGGAGACACACAGAATTTACCTGAAGTTCTTAAATATTTTATATAACCGTATCCTGAAAAATACTGAATGTTAATAACATAATTCATCAAGTCACTATAGCTTTATACTGAATTTAATCGGAGAAATTAAACTGTGTATTTGTTTACGGCTGTCAGTGCATTCGCACTGAGCGCTCGATCAGCTGTAGGCGCGTGACGTAGGAAGTAATTGTTTTCGGTCAACGACTGCCTTGTGCGGCGCGCAGACTTGACTGTTGCTTTGAGTATATGCCGCCGCCAAAACACAGCGCGGTATCCTTGTATTCTCTGCATGTTTACATCTAGCTGTTAGTTTCTCTAAAGTATGTCATTCCACAAAAATTTTAACGTTTGATATGTGATGTATTCCCTTAGAGCGTCGAGATTTAAGAGTTTCTACTTCGACAGTGTTATCATGAATCATTTTACGAATTCTATATGGACCGTTATAAAGCAGAAAAAATTTGCGACACAAGCCCTTTCCTCTGTGAGACAAACGGTGAGACTTAATTAACACCTTCTGACCAACTGACAAGATTTTTGAACAACCAGGACGCTTAGCTGATCTCTCTCTTCTAGCAGCCGCAGATGCAATATTTTGCAGAGCCATGTTCACAACTTCAGAATGCCGCAGTTCCCGTGAAGGCGGAAAAGGAACGATTTCAGAAATGCGATTTGTCGGTGCTTTGTTTTTTAATATCAATATAGGCGGTAAAGAAGTTGAGTCATTAGGGAGTTCATTCAGAATGTTTTGAAAAATATGAAGATACTGATCCCACGTTCTGTGATTCTGATGACAATAAAGGCTACACAATTTATTGATTTCCTTCATCCATCTCTCTGAAGCGTTAGATTGAGGGTGAAAAAGTGAAATGAAAATTGGTTTAATTTTACGACGCCGTAGAGTACGAAGCCAAATTTTAGAACGAAACTGTGATCCATTATCTGATATAACCTTATCAACATGACCCACTTCTTTAAGAAAATGTTTGATGAAAGCATTAGATACTGAACGAGCTGTTGCTTTGCGTAAAGGTGTAAAACACACATGTTTTGATGTCAACTCCACTGCTACGAAAATGTACACAAAACCATTAGCAGAACGAAGCACTGGACCGAACAAATCGACTGCAGCCTTGTCCTTTAATTTCGCTGGAATGATAGGAAACAACGGTGCTCTGTGAGAAATTGTTGGCGGCTTAGCCTTTTGACATAATTTGCATTTGGCCAGAACAGATCGAATACGTTTTTCCATATTACTGAAGTAGCAATTTTCCCGTAATTTATGAAAGCATTTTCTGGGACCAAAGTGTGCATAACTAAAATGCGTATACCAAATCATCTTATTAACCCACTCATCAGGAATACAAACTAACCAAACAGAGTTGTCGACCGATTTTCGTTTAAAAAGAACTTTCCAGATAGATCGCAAAAACGAGGTGTGGCCAAATCGTCCAATCTAACAAAGCGTCTAAGAAAATTACAGACACCAAGGAAACTACGAACATCACGTTTTGTGGTAGGAACAGCATAATTACGAATAGCGTCTAGTTTTTCTGGATCAGGAAGGATACCTTCTGTAGAAATAATGTGACCGAGAAATTTCACCTGAGAACGACCAAATTCAGATTTTTCCAAGTTCACTGTAATGCCAACTCTTGCAAAGATACATAACAATGAATCCAAAATTTTGTTGTGCTCACTCCAAGAACGTTTAGCAATAAGAATATCGTCAACATATGAAGTAATATTGTCACGAAGATAAACAGGTAAAATTTCGTTTAAACTACAAATGAATGCTGCTGAAGGTACAGTAAGTCCAAACGGTAATTTCCGAAATCACATTTAGGTAAAATAGTCATATCAGGTTATTGTTTATCTACTGTCTAGATAGATTGATAGTCGAAGAGTTGTTTTGACAGATGCAAAGAATAGTAAAAGAGTAGGCAGCGGTACAGAAAACTAAAAGGGAAATAGCACCACTACAGCTCGGGGCCCTATGCTCGCTACGGAACATATTCACTTAGAGTAGTGAATCCCCTGAGGACTTTAAAAGCCGCACATAATTTCAAGTTTGTGACTTAGTGGCCAATTTGGTGGAAGTGCGTACACAAATTGATCTAACCATGCACATGGATGTATGTCATTCTTAGAATTGCGGGAGATCTTAAATTTCCGAACAGTCAAAAAGTGTTTATAGTCAAAGTTTTCGCCTCGTGGCGACAAAGACCTACCGCGTCTGTCTCAGTCACAATGACGATTATTGTTAAATTCACGCGCCTGGCGCTCTCTTGTTGCATCCTGTAAATGAAACAAATTATTTTCTTCAAACCCCTCTGGTATCTGTGATTCTAAATTTCTTTTGCCGTCTTTTCCTACGATTTCGCCTTCAATCTGTTTGACTTGCTTTCGTAATGCCTCATCTTCCCTTTTAACGCGTTCATTAAATTTTCCCTGATTTTCAACATGTTTATTTATGTTCTGGTATTCTTCGGTTTCTGCAAATGGCAATGGTGCTGTATCATCTGAATCTCTGTCCCCATTTAAACTAAGATTTGTCAATTTGTCTGAAATCTCCTCAACTCTTTCCGATAAATCACCTATTTGTTCTTTCTGTTTATTTACGTCTTCCGTAAGTGTCGCGACTCACGTTTCAGTATTAACACATTTAGTAGTTAACTGTTCATACTGTTGTGTTAGGTTATTTAATCTGTCATTTGGTACGGATTCCTCGATTCTCTCAAATATTTCTTCCTTATCTTTTGCACGTTGTAAATTTAATTCTGAAAATTTCTGTGCTATCACGCGATCTCTTTCCTCCTGTTCTCTATCCTGTTCCCTTTGTCTAATCTCTACTGCAACTAATCTATTATTATGAGAATTCAAAATCGGTTGTACTTCTTCTCTGATTTCTTTCTTTAACTCATCTTTCATATTTTTGAAACATGTCCCTATTCGTGAGTCTAACCATGTTTCCAGTGTTCCCATATCCGTTTTTAATTCAGATCCCAAAGTTCCCATCTCGGTTTTAATTGTTCCTATCCCTGTTTTAATTGTTCCTATTTGTGATCCCAGTGAGTCTAACCGTGTTTCCATTGTTCCCATCTGTGTTTTTAATTCAGATCTAAACCGTGTTTCCATTGTTCCCATATTTAATATAGCACTCATCAACTGCTCCATAGTAACTGTTTCAAAATTCTTTACACCCCTAACATTTCCCACAAAACCAGCTTCCTTCGTCATAGCTGTAAGGCTATCTGTGTTCGATACAATTTCAGAATCTTCTATCGTTAATCTCGTATTCTGTGAATTTTCTGATTGAGAAAAATTTTGAAATGGTTCCGGACTATTTTCCCGACTTATTAAATTGTTTTCCACTTCATTATTCATCACACTGTTCTCCTGTGTTGGCGAGTTCGCCATGTTAACAATTTCGTCA